>NC_140591.1:320757831-326232831 GCF_964204655.1 Triturus cristatus
CGAGGGTCTGTGCACTGGGGAAAGGTGTCCACCGGGGCACGGGGAGGCTCTCTCCAGCCTGGCTAGGGTTCGGAAGCTGGGACCTGGCCCGGGGCTCGTGCTCCGTCCGGCGGGCCCCGGGGTGCGGGAGCCCCCCGTCCTGCAACCCAGCTGAGGGTCCGGGTGCTGGAGACAGGGGTCCACCGAGGCCCGGGGAGGCTCTCCCCGGCCTGGCTGCTTTCAGAAGCAGGGACCGGGCCGGTGAGCAGGGGTGGCTGGCTTTATCTGCTACGCTGGCAGAGCGTAGTTTTCTGCCCACCCCTAGTTACGAGGCGAAATATGTTAATTTGTAGTTTTTCTGCAGCACACATAGAAAGAGGAAGAGCCTTGTAGGATTGTTTTTGTGCAGGAAGATGCTCCTTTCTGCCCAAAAATAATGCTGCCTGCAACAGAGGTACCATGGTGCAAGGGTGCCTGCTTTGGTGTTAGGCTGCCAAAATAGCACCAGTGCAGGCAGAAAGGACAGGAATGCACTGTATTACTTAAATACGGTGCATTCCTGGTCATTAACTTTGGCGTAGGGCTGCCCTATGCCAAAATGCCATAAATGAGGCTCTAAGTCCCTGAGTCCTGTAATGGCTGCCAGCAACATTTTTCTCATATTGTTGACAGCCAATCAGAGCACTTTCTGTTGGCCCAAGAGTAAAAAGCTCCCTGGGCCAATCAGAATGCTTCAATTTTAACTTGGTGCTCCTGCAAGACTCTTGCTGGAGTCTCTTGGACCCAACAACCAAGATATACTAATATTTTTTAACCTAAATTTGTTAAAAACTACTTAACGAATTACATCAAATCACAAAAAGCTCAATCTGCAAACCAAGATCTAGCTTTCTGCGAAATTTGGTATAATTCCGTTCAGCAATTTTTGTGGTAGCCTGCAGAAGGCTATAGAAAATGCATGCAGATTTTTTGTTTTGGGACCCCCCTTTTTTCTCAGCCCCCACTTGATGGATCACCCTGAAACTTTCCAAGTGCAAACTAAAGGTTTCGTGAAGATTTGTCAAATGGTGCTAAAGTTCTAAGCAAAACAAAAAATGCATTTTCTATGGAAACATTAGCCTAACTAGAACTGCCCAGTGGCGACTCCCACTGGGATATATATATATATATATATATATATATATCTATATATATATATATATATATCTCGCGCTGTTTCCTTGCTGCCTTCTGCCTGCATCCGCCCAGCGGAGTAAGAGCAAGGTAGTGGGAGCAAGACCCACTCGAACTGAGACCGTACCCTGTGTGTAACGTCACACACAGAATGAAATTCGCACTCCAGGGATTGTTACCATCAAGAAGATTTCATCAAAAGCTGACACATTTCGACCTTCAGGGCCTTTGTCAAAAGCCATAAATTTGAAAAATTTGAGCGTATAGCACAATACTTTCTGTGACTACAGTGCGGGAAGGTTTAAAGAAAATGACACAATTCCTTCAAAACAAACATAACATTATTGGACTAAATATGAAATTCAGCCAAGTAAAAAACGTAACCATGCCTCCTCTAGCAACACTCTGTAGGCTGCCCTTTCTGGCTACCACATCGATTGCATTTAATGTTGTGTTTGGTAAAGTTACTACTTTTTATGTTACATAGTGCAGAATGAAGGAGGTATGAAATGCTTTATTTTGATTATATTGCCATGTATTCTTTTGATTTATATCATTTTTATAATGCATGTTAAGTTTGTTGTTTATTTTCATGGTAACGTGGTGTTTAAAAATGAACACACTCACATTTTTCAAATTTATGGCTTGTGACAAAGACGGTGAAGGTCGAAACGCGTCAGCCTTTGATTAAATCTTCTTGATGGCAACAATCCCTGGAGTGCGAGTTTCATTCTATTTGTGACATTACACACAAAGTACTGTCTCTCATATATATATATTTTATAGTTAGGACCTAGCTTCCATATACAAAGTGTATTTCGTTGTGCTAATAACTTTGGCACCGTTTGACGAAGCTATATCAAATTTTCAAAACTAGTTTGACACTCACTTCAGTTGCTGTCTTTAAAGTTTCCGGTTGATCTTTCAAGGGGTCTACAAAACGCATTTTCCCCATGCAATTTCCCATAGAGAGTTTAGACATGGCTACAGTCCGAACCGCTGAACAGAATTACACCAAATATGGCAGAAAGCTACATCTAGGTCCAGAAAGATCTTTCAGTAATTTGGTGTATATTTGTTCAGTAGTTTTGTAGTTAATAAAGAAATATAGATATCTAGGGACGTTATTCCTCAGCAGAGCTGACAGATCTCACAATGAGATCTGATTGACTGCCAGCACTTCAGCCAGAAAGTGTTTGTAGCCATCTTGGGACTCATCCGAGTCCCAAGAAAAAAGGTGGGGAAAAAACATAAGGGGGCAGGGTAGGAATACCCTTGCCCCTATACCTGGTGGTGGGATCCAAAAAGGTTTTCCCTCAATTTTACCACGAATCCACAGCAAAATTGAAAAATAAAAAAAAATAAAAAACAACGGTCTTCCATACTTGCTTAGGTTTTCCCCCTGGGTGGGCCCGGTCCCGTGGGGGTCTAGGTAGGGTGTGCACGTGCCCATCTCCTGCGCTGTCTTCGTCCCTGGGGATCACATCCACCGGGTCCAGCTGATGTACAAAATGGGGAAGGGGACCATGCAGTCCCCCTCCCTGGGCAGCGTATGGTCCTGCGGATCCCATCCTCTGAGGCCCAGCCGTGCAATCCAAAGGGAAGGCATCCCAGCACCATTAATGGTCATGGGGACCCCATCCCCCAGAGCCGGGCTCCTGCTATGTCCCGGAGTGCCTACCCCCGCGACATAGTGTGTTTGCTCTTGCTTGGCACAAGCAATTTTTAAGCTCCTGCGAAGCGAGAGCAATCACTAAGTCTGCTCCCAGCGGGTGGGAGCATGTAAAATGCTCCCGCCTGCTGGGAGCGGACTTTTTATCTGTTTCCCTTCTTGTACTGAAGTGAGCAGGGAAACAAATGAAAAAATCGCTTCTGCCCACAGAAAGCAGCATTTTTTTGCTTCTCCCTGTGGGCAGGAGGAGTGCTGTCTCCCGCAGGAGGCAGGGAGCCGGCTGGGGCCGTGGGGACATTGGGGCTCCCCCTGCGGCCCCCAACAAAAAGGGAGTAGGTGCCCTGGGTGGGCTCCAGGGCACCCACCTATTATTAGATGGCCCCTGGGGCAGGAATTGGCCCCGGTAGGGGTGCTGCGCGGTCCCTCCCCCTTCAATAATTTGCTAGGCCCTAGGGAAATGAGTCCCTGGGACCAAAATCAGCCCAGGGAGGAGAGCTACATGCCTCGCTCCCCCTTAAAAATATGCCCCCCACCCCCCAGGAGATGGGATCCCCAGGGCCAGAAATTGGCCTTGGGAGGGGAGGCTGCATGAAGCCAGTGACCCTGGCCTATGCATTTTAACGATGATTTGAACCACAAAACAATACACAAAAAATACAGAAACAAGTATTCATCAAAAAAATACACACGTTTAAATATTTTATTTAATTCATCCTTTTAATGGGTAGATTGAAGTTTTTACAAATTCAACTGAGGCCACTCGCTGTCCATACTATATTCTGTTCGATGCACCTGCACTGCTCCCACGAATCATTCTGAGGAATCCGTGTTTAGCCTCCTATTTCAAATTACTTCACATTTGCAGAATGTTTTACAATTTTTATGTTTCATGTTGCATCTTTATTTATATACACTTTATTAACCTGTTAATATTCTTTAAACTTCTAAGCAGTTGTGCACCCCCTGAGTAGGCGTCACTGACACCCAGGGGTCCCAACCATTGGTTAAGAACCACTGAGTGAAGACCATGATGAAGAAGGACGAGGTGGGAAGGATTTTTACTGAGTCTATTTGCTGTTCGGCGATTTGGAATATTTAATGGACTGTCATACTGAAATATCAGTGCCATCCTGAAAGTAGTTGCTGTTGTCTAATGAAGTTCATTGATGTTTCTTTTTTTCTGGAACCTGTGGAATAGTCCTTCTCTATTCCTACTTTTGATAGTAATTGTAATGTCCAAAGAGCCATTTAAGGCCACAGGATTAATTTTGTTTTTTTAAAGGTAATAGGCGAGCTGAAGTTTCCATCAGGTATAATACTACTACGAAGGTGTTTACTATAGTGCTGACTATGCAGTCCTGCCATGTGGTAGTGCTGCAAATAGGCTTGTAAAGGTTCTCTTTCTGAGAATGTGGCCTTATGTTCAGGGACAGCACCAAGGTCACCTACAGATCCTGTCACGTGCCCCTGGTCTGAGTGGGTCAGGTGTGCTGCCGACTCATTTCCCCCGGATAACAGAGTTTACTTGCCGTCACTGTCGATGCTTGGTTCGCTCCGCATCTAGGGCCTAGTGCTAAAATGAGTGCAGGCTGAGAGGGCTGGGGCCTCAAGAGCCTCCTTCCATCTGCTAGTGCTGCCCTCCTTGGGCCACTGCTTGTCCTCCCAGCCTACGGGCACGATGGAGGGCCAGGTGAGCAGCATCTGTAATGCCCCCAGTCTCAGGACTCGTTGGAAGGCTGCACCGAAGCCTTAACTTGGCCCCTTACTCCAGACCGTGCTTCAACACGCAATGGAGATGCCATTCAGTCGATGGCCACCAGGGTTGACTGGGCTAGGGACACAGTCCCAGCCATCCACAGCCCCACAACGCTCACAGGCCTGGGCGGTAGGATTATATGCATATTTTGGGGGGTTAGCTGGGAGGCGGGATCGGCTTGTTTGTCCCAATTAATTATTTTGACTCTAGCTAGCTTGTTCCAGTGGTCGCCCTCCTAGTCGCCATTGCTGCACAATAATTACTAGAAGAGTAAAGAGGGAGAATATAGACTAAACTAAATATTATCCCCTACGTCAGGCAGCCACAGACCATGGAGGAAGTGGGTGGATTCTGAGGCAACAATAATGGAGTTTTCCTTCTCCTCAGCTATAGTCTTGGTGGTCCTCGGCCTCTCTCTGAGGAGGATAGAGCTTGTATGATTCACCTGATGGGACTCCAGGCATTGCTGAGCGGACCTTCAGGGAGAGAACATTTGCTACTGGGGTGGGGTTTCTACTTTAGATCTTAATCTCACTAATGTTTCTGCTACACTGCTAGTGTGTGTTTGTCTGGGAAGCGACTGGCCCTCCTCGGTCTGCAGTAAGGCCCGTGCCACGGTGCACCCTCTGCTAGTGTGTCTTGGAATGGTCTGGCCCTCCTCAGTCTGCGGTGAGGCACGTACCACGGTGCACCCCCCTGTTGCTAGTGTGTCTTGGAAGGGTCTGGCCCATCTCGGTCTGCGGTGAGGCACGTGCCAAGGTGCACCCCCGCTAGTGTGTCTTGGAAGGGTCCGGACTGGCCCTCCTCGGTCAGCAGTGAGGCACGTGCCACGGTGCACCCTCTGCTAGTGTGTCTTGGAATGGTCTGGCCCTCCTCAGTCTGCGGTGAGGCACGTGCCACGGTGCACCCCCTGCTGCTAGTGTGTCTTGGAAGGGTCAGGCCAATCTTGGTCTGCGGTGAGGCACGTGCCAAGGTGCAACCCCTGTTAGTGTGTCTTGGAAGCAGGGCTCGAGTCGGGGTACCACGCGGGTGGACGGCGTCCCCCCACTTATTTTTCCAGGGAGCTCAATAACTAGAGCAAATGGAGCCACACATTCACTCTTTGGCCTCTCTGGGGCGAGATCGGAGCTCATTCAGAACGTTGGGTGAGCGACGGGAGGCAATGAGTCTGATGGTGCGAACCACCTTTCGTGAGGTCACATCCTGTCGTGATGTCAGCGTCCCCCCACTTCTTTTTTTAGGACTTGTGCCCTGCTTGGAAGGGTCCGGACTGGCCCTCCTCGGTCAGCAGTGAGGCACGTGCCACGGTGCACACCTGATTGAATGCATCTATGTCGCGAATCAGGAATCGTGAATGTTTAAAGACTGCTGAAATGAAAGAACATTTTCTATTAATTTTGCAAAGGGCTACTGCTGCTGGGTTATAAAGACGGTGATCCACAAATTACGACATCCCTGATGTAAAATCAATTCATCACGACTCATATAGGAATTTCAATAATTTTTTCTCAGTCTCATTATCGAACATCTCCTGTACTGATTGATTCTTCGACTGTGGCTGTATTTATTAATGGTGGATTTTAAGAATCATTACGTACAACATGATGTGCTTGTACATTCGGAAAGTCCTACTTTTGTGATCGTCCTCATAATCCCCTAAACAACATCGTTTTCGTATAAATGTGGATGTGATAATAAAATGTAATGTAGAAATGGGGTTTCCATACTTTTATATGAAAGTAGTAAATGAAAACAATGTGTTGTCTTATGATAGTAAGCTGACAATGGTTCAAAGTTTTGCTCCCCAGGAATGTAGATAGTTGGTTCAAAATACTAGTCGGTGGCCTCTATCCGCTAAGAACCCAACATTGATGACTGTTACTACTGCTGCGTTGTCGAATCCCAAGGTGGAATTCGAGCACATTTAGTTTGCGTCGTGCATGTTTGCATTACTTTGGTACACGTTATTAATGCCTTGAAAGAAATGCTAGTACAATGCAGCTGTGTGCAAATCAGTGTAACCTAGAGCAGCGGGTCAAGGGGTTGGATTCTCACTATGCTGAATGAATTTCGACACGATTGTTTTTGCCTGTAATTCACCACTAGCACCAGTAGATGGCAATAGAGACCTGTATCCAAAGCTTTACATCCTTTGGTATTTATTTACTGTGCTTTGTATGTAGCTTATCTTTACACAAATTTTGCAATCGAGATAGAAATACTTCTTTTAAAAACGTGGCATGAATATTGTCATTCAACGGTAACTTAGATCAAACAAATACTGATTTGCGTAGGTGTTGACATGCACCAATTGCGCTAGTTGGAGTTTTGGCATTGTTCGAAAAGGCATTGGTGTCGTTGATGTAGTATCCGGCTGGATACGTTCTAGTGTTCCAGTTGACATGTAACCCACACTGAACACCCACCCACCACAGGAGTCACCAGTCAGGTGACCCTGACAATAAAAGGGGCCGAGCGCACGTGCTCCTGGCCAGTTTACCGCACCAGTAATCCTGTGTCTGTGTCCATCTGTCATCTGCATGCGGGCCTGAGGGCCCAATCACCACATTGGCGACGAGGGGGCTGTGCCCTGGCGTGCAGCAGCCCAGCAACAATGAAAGGAGGGGTGAGAGCTGCCTGCGTGTCAACCCCAGCAGGCACGGGCAGCGCCTGATCGCCGCCGGGCGTGTGCAAAGCCCCGGGCATGAGCAGCGACCGGGCACCCACCCCACACCGAAGACCAGCGGGCGTGCATGCCGCCCCAGAGAGACGGCGAGGAAGTCGGGTGCCCACCCCGACCCCGTCGCGCCTGCCGCTGTGCCCGGTGGAGAGGGGCGAGCCACGCGGAGCCCACCCGCATCGGCCGCAACGGAGTGACCCCACACACGAGGGAACCGAGCAGAGCGCACCCCACATGCGCCACCCCCACCTGCGCTGAAGCGCTGTCTGTGGGCGGACGGAGAGCCCAGGAGTGTCAGACACCGAGCGGGAGCCTACCCCGCATCGGAAGAGCCTGCTGCGTGAGTCCGGTAAAGTACAGCCCGGACGGGCTGAAACAATAGTATGCGGGGCCGGACTGCCAGGATGCCGGCCGCCGCTGCGGACGAGGCCTGAATCAACAGCGGACAGAAGGTGAGCTGACTGACTGCGAAAGGGAGGGAGAGTGGAGTAGCTACCCACTCCCCCGTCCCCGTGAGGAAAACCAACTCTGCCCCACAACGGGGCGAGCAGACTCCGGCGCCAGCTTCAGCCCAGCCCCCCCCTGCGCAGAGAAGGAAGCGTGTGCGGCTGCCGCGGCGGGGAACAGCAGTGAGCGGCCCCGTCACTGGGAAAGAGCAGTGGCATCACCGGCTGCGTGAGGAGACCGACGCGGCCAATCCGACAAGTGCCATCACCCCCAACCCCCTGCACAGCCAGTGAAGGAGAAGGGGCGGAAGAAGCAGAAAGCAAGTGCGGAGCCCACCCGCAGCACCAGCACCCAGCGCCGACACCCCTCCCCCCCCCCACCCCCCCCGCAGGGCACGAGCAACGAGGAGGCCGGCTGCGGGGGCGGGACAGATCGCAGGACAAAGGCGCATCGCAGCGCGAATTTTAATGAAGCGCGAGGTGGTCATTACAGTGGCCCAAGAGGGGACGTCTGCAAGCAGTGAGGAAGAGAAAGCGGAGCCTACCCGCAGCCACAGCACCACTCCCCCGCCCCGGTCAGCGAGCGAATGCTGGAGCTGCCAAGGGGGCGGGAGAGAAAGGAGAAGTGCCCCGATCACGTGTGCACACTGTGACTGTGCCCGGCTGGTGCAGATAAATAAAGGTAAAGGAACTGAGCCCAGCCGCCATCCACATGAGCAATACACTGCCCCAGCTCACGAGTGGTGTCTCATCCTCCAGGCTGCCCACTGACACTGCCTGTGTCCCCCCTCACCTGCCTCAGAGCAAAATAAAAGCAAAAGAGACTTACCTGCTGTCCTGGACTCCACTGCTCTGCTGCAGCTCTGGCCCCATCTGGACTCCACTGGTCTGCTTGGCTCCAGCTCTCCTATCCAACCGTTGAAGCCTGAAAAGGAAGAGAACATGGAAGAAAGCTCCGGCAGCCAAGAAGGGTGCTGCTGCATGGAGGAAAGCAACACTGCCATCTAGTGGCCACTGGTGGTACTGCAGCAACAAAGGAACAAACAAGCATGCAGCAAGCCAAGGGAATCCAGCAGCTACAGGATACCGACGGATCGCAGCGCAAAGGAGAAGAGACAGCAAGGCACGTACCGCAAGGTCTGAATGATGCGCGATGGTGAGCGCGCGACGGAGGCGCACAGGCATGCGCAGGAACGTGACAGAGGTGCAAGGGAGTAGAAACAATGTGCCACAGGGATGCAGCGCCATCCCACAGCGACAAGGAGGAAGAAGGAAGAACGTGTCAAGCCACATCCACGCCAGCAAGGACTGCGCTGTCGCCGCATCAAGTGGAGCGGAACCCTCGAGCGAACTAAAGGACTCAGCGCAGATGTACCCCGGACGCGGAAGGTACACAGCAGCGCCTAGGAAGAGGAACTCACTGACGAAGATGCGCGCAGCAAGTATCCGACACTGGCGGGCGAAGGATGAAGAAGTACACCCAGTGGCGCCAAGAAGCCACCACATCAAGAAATCACACAGCGCAAGGAGCAACGCGACTCTGAAGATGTACCGCGACGGTACGAAGAGAAGCATGCACCAGCACTCGACAATTCAGCAAACACAGGTAGTCGCACGACGTGACGCACCTCGTGAAGCCGGCCACCACGATGGTCGCGCGAAGGTTGCCGGCCACCACGATGGTCGCGCGAAGGTTGCCGGCCACCACGATGGTCGCGCGAAGGTTGCCGGCCACCACGATGGTCGCGCGAAGGTTGCCGGCCACCACGATGGTCGCGCGAAGGTTGCCGGCCACCACGATGGTCGCGCGAAGGTTGCCGGCCACCACGATGGTCGCGCGAAGGTTGCCGGCCACCACGATGGTCGCGCGAAGGTTGCCGGCCACCACGATGGTCGCGCGAAGGTTGCCGGCCACCACGATGGTCGCGCGAAGGTTGCCGGCCACCACGATGGTCGCGCGAAGGTTGCCGGCCACCACGATGGTCGCGCGAAGGTTGCCGACCACCACGATGGTCGCGCGAAGGTTGCCGACCACCAAGATGGTCGCAAGGAGGACGTAGACCTACAAGAGGTCGGAGAGTGCACTGACCTGCCAAGAGGTCAGAGCCGGAGAGAAGAGGAAGTCCGCAGGGACATGAGAGGTTCACAAAGAGGACCAGGAGGAGTAGGAAAAGAGGTCCAGTAATATCACTCGATATCGGAAGCAACATCAGAAGCAACTACGAGACAGAAGGTCGCGAGGATCGGTCCAGTCACAGAGTGAAAGGAAGACAGTGTCCTAGTGGCGGGACAAGACCAGAGGGAAACGCGTAGAGTGCACGCTACACGAAGAAGCCTGGTAAGGACGAGCAATAAGGCAGGAAGACTGGATCGCGTCGCAATGGAAGGAGAAGGAGAACACCCGCAGAGGAAAGGAGAAGAGCGCTTAGGTGTGCGTGACAGATCAACATACACACCGGAGGGAGTACCCGAAGAGGGAAGTGAGAAGGTGCAGGGACACCCAGACGCAGTACCTGGAACACAACATCAGCACCACTAGGAGGATACGTCGATGCGCTAACCCGAAGGTCACCCGGGGATGACAGAGACGAGCAGGCCGGTCCGTTGGTACCAACCACCTCTGGGACGTCACGGAAACAGGACCGTGGACATCCAAGGGGCAGAGGCCTCAGGGACACCGGTGGCAGCGGATCCCCAAGACGAGAGATGGACTGTTGAAGCTGGCTCTGGAGATCCTAGGAGAACAGAGGCAGAGCGCGAAGGACCGAGTGCCAACAGCACCCTTTTAGGTGGAACTTCGGACACGGAAAGAGGACCCGTAGCGCCTCCTCCAACGCGATTGGAGCGACAAGGCGGCGGTCAACCGTTCCAGTGGAAGCCTGGCAACGAAAGGGCCTCAGGGTCGTCCAGTGAGAGGGGACACCCACGAGAGAGGGGTATCCGTGAGAGGGATTTCCTGCAACGGTGAGTCCTGTAAGAAGACAACTACTAGTTGGAGGAAACACCTCTACCAGGGCATACAGCGGAAAGTCGAATAACGAGGGTCCACCATCATTCCACCCACACTTCCACCGACGGCGGTACAAGAAAGAGACTGTGAAGCGCACTTCCACGTTGTAAGTCCAAAATCACGCATCCATAGAGCACTCGGACATTGTGCCAAGGAGACAGAGTGGTCCCGGCTGTCAGAACACCCTCGCCGGCAGTTGACCATCAGCAAAGAGACTACGTGGAAGTCCTGCTCGCCAATTAATGTTTTGTTTGTAACTTGTGCGTTTTCTCCCACAGGTTCGGACTTCATTTTGGTTCAACTTTCATTAAAGTTTGGGAGGGATGTAGTATCCGGCTGGATACGTTCTAGTGTTCCAGTTGACATGTAACCCACACTGAACACCCACCCACCACAGGCGTCACCAGTCAGGTGACCCTGACAATAAAAGGGGCCGAGCGCACGTGCTCCTGGCCAGTTTACCGCACCAGTAATCCTGTGTCTGTGTCCATCTGTCATCTGCATGCGGGCCTGAGGGCCCAATCACCACAGTTATTATTAGGACAGCAGGTGCAGTGGTACAGGCGGCCATGATTGTGAAGGGCTCACTGCACCCCATTCATGGCTGCCTTCTACTGCGCAACCGATGGGGCAATTGGAGAGAGGCTACACTGCCGACTTTGGAGCTGGGAAACCAAAATTCGAGCCTCGAGGTCGACTCCACATCCTGTGATTCTGGGCAAATCACTTAATCTCCCCCTGCCTACCAAAAAAAAATAAAAAATGAATGTGTCCTTGTGTTACGTAACTGGTGCTCATGTAAAGCGCTCCATTACCTTTCGGTCGAGTTCGCGCTAAAAATATGTGCAAATAAAAATAAATGGTAATGCCTGCATTAGGGTCCGTGGCATCCCTCCTACGCCGCTGTTGGTAACCACAGAAAACCAGATTTGTTCCATATGCTCTGAGGCCCACCCAACACCAATTACTGCGCAATTATATAACGGAGTCAGGCATGACATCATGTGTTTGTTGTATCATATATCGAGAACATATGAACACACACACACTTTCTTCTACGGGCAAGGCGAGGCCCATGCAGGCTCTGTAGTTTTGCCAGGAGACCGGTGCTGGGACAACAGCCAGCCGCGCCCCGCCCACAATGTTTGCTAATCTTGTCTGCAGTGACGATGTTCGGCCGCTCAGGAAGTGCACGCAGCGCTTCCAAAAGACCTTTTGTGCAGCGCATTCTGTCCACCTTCAGAGCTCTGTTTCCACACCCCGACTCGGGTTTCCCTGTGTAAACACGCGCTCACAATTTCTCATCCTTCTTTTATTATTCCTTAGACCATCTGGTAGTACACAAGACCTCACAGCACAACCTAGGGAAGAGCAGAATCGTGACCCCATTTCCCCGGTGTTCACTCAGTGTCCGGAGCACTAGACATCGTTTTTTGTTGATTTTATTACATTGCACACAACAATTAGGAATTGTAGGAAGGTAGGATCCTTCTGCATGGTTACCTCCACTTTTTGCCTGGTGCTAAGCTGTTTTGACTAGTCTGACTGGGATCCTGTTAATCAGGACCCCAGTCGGTGTGCTTGCTCCTTAAATTGGTATGTTCAGTACTTAGGTACATCCCAGATTAGATAGTGGGGTACCCTTATCATTCTCTAGTATATGGTACTAAGGTACCCAGGGCATAGGTACCCCACAGGTCCCCCATGGGGTAAAGCATGCATTATACCACCCATAGGAGACCATTCAAAATGGAACTACAGGCCTGCCATTGCAGCCTGTGTAAGCTGGTGCTACCACCACTTACTAAAGATATAGGTTTCCTATATCTAGGGTCACTGCACTTAAAATCTATTAGTCACCCCAATAGCAGGTCCTTGCAATCCTGAAGGCAGGGTGCTTGGTTCGAAGTGTGAAGGTGCCCCTGCATGAGCAGGATACCCCTACAGCCTACGGAGTCCATCCTCCAGGGTTATTAGTGAAGCAGCTATATACTATATAGAGAGGCATGCGTAATTACGCGATGACCATCTCGAAATCGGCTGCAACAAATCCTATCATGTTTGGTATCAAACATGTTGGAATCATACCCCCACACCATAAACGGGGTGGGAGGTATGATTCCAAACACTGGAAGAGCTCTCCATTAGGGTCTCAGTGTTCCCGGTACCAGCCTTCTAGACCCGGACAGCACAAAATGGTTGCTGCCGACCACAGACACAATTCTGCCCTCCTGCTGCTGAGCAAAGCTCGAGCAGGGGAAGGCAGAACAATAGCATACTGTCACAAGGAGGTGTGACCACCTCCCAGACAGGATTTAGTATATTGGGGCAGGGTGGATGCACTTGCCAGCGCCACTCAGTATGCATGAGGGGCACATTTGGTGTCCCCATGCATAGTCCAGTTCAAACCAGCTCTGGGACCTGTTGGCTTCCGCTCTGGCGCGAAACTGGACAAAGGACATGGGAATAACCTCCCCACTATCCAGACCCTTCCCTGGGAGGGTCCCCTGAATTGTTCCAACCTTTTCCCTAGGGTACTTAAGGGCTTACCTGTGGGTGAGTCTCTAGATTCGTCGTGGGACAAGATTCAGATCAGACACCACTTCTTCTCTGGACTTCGCTGGAGTTCGTTTGGGCTCGACTTCATCTCCCTTCCAGTCTGCTGCATCTTCTGTGCCTATGCATTATACAGGGACCTTCCAAGGCCTGTGGGCATCCAAGACACCTGAAGAGATCTCCCTTGAAGTGAAGGAGTCACTTCCCTGCATTCACAAGCACCGCAGCTAAGTCAACCGGTCTGCTGACCCTGAGCTCCTCTGGACTCCGAAAGGTTCTGCAACATAGGTGGTGGTTCTCCACAGCTCTTGAGGCCTGCCCTGCCCGCTCACCAAGTTTTAGGCCAGTATCCCTAGTGGGGGCTGCAGTAACCAAACCTCTGTGCAATGCGTCAACTTGCAGTTGCAAAGGCTTGTTGGCTTCCTTCCAAGAAGATCTTTGGGCTCCAAGTAGGCCCAACCTCGAGCATCTCCAGTGGCTAGAATCTTTGGCCACACCACATCGTTTTGCATTGTGGCCTGCATCTTTTGGTGAGCTGCTTGAGTTCCTCTCGTGACTCCAGTGGTTCCGGCCTGCGGGTCCATTTGAGGGTCACCTTTGTTTGTTTTGGGCTCCCCTTATTGCTCGGGGCCTGCCCTGACTCCCCTGCTTGTGGTGAGTCCCCTGGACCTGGCTAGTCCTGACATTGCACCTTCTTTGCATTTGCCAAGGCTTGTTGGTGCTCCCGCCGGACACCGACCCCTCGGCATTCGACATCCGACGTGGGACAGCTCATGCACGGCTCCTGGTCTTCCTCAGCATAGCCTGGTCCTCACACCTGCAGAGTCAAGGTCCTCGTCAACTCTCCTGCAACACCCGACATTGGTTGGCATTCGCCTCCAGATCTCCTGGTCACTCCTGAGTGACATAGACTCTGTCCCCTCTGCTTGCAGGTACCTCTCAACTAGAATCCACCTTCGGATTCTACTGGACACTTTCTCCTTCTTTAGCAGTGTTACTTTCCTGAAGTCCTCCATAGGGTTCGACTGTGATTTCCGACACCATATAACACCTATGCACCTGGTTTAAGCCTGAAGGCTGGTCTCCACAGCTACCACTTAGAGAGTTTTTTAAGCTTATCTACGACCTCTTAAATCACCATAAGGGTTGTCTGGACTGGTGCAGGGTGCCCACTTACATAAGTGAACATCATATACCAGGCCAGCTTCTCACGGGAATGCATTCTACAATTTTTAGTCCTCTTGTGCTAATGCTGCGAGCAGCTGTTTGCCGTTTTTTTCTTTGCTCAACTTATTCGAACACTCTCTCTGGAACAAGTGTCTGAGTGTCCAGTGCGCTTTAGAAATTTACTTCATTAATTCATCCATTGATTGTGAGTAACGCAGTGGAGCCCTCATTACTGTATGTGCAACCACATGCACTTTCAGTCTTGCCTCACATGGTGACTTGTTGTGATAATGTTTTGTGGCAGCTCTCCATATATAATAACAGTATGACACAATGCACACTCAACGTATTATTTGTTTTAAAGAAAGGATACTACCGGTCAGCCGGGCTGCAAGATACTTCTAACCCAGATTCCTCACCTTCGATTTTTCCTCAGGTGCTGGACTGGAATAGAGAGGTGTTTGAAGTAGTGCTCCTACATGCAACTAGGTGGCACCATACTGCTCCTCAGTGACTACATACTGTCCTACAAGTGAATAAATGTAGGGCCACATATATGACCATTTTTAGCGGTCGCAAATGGCCAATTAGGCCATTTGCGACCGCTAAATGGGTCTGCAGCATGTATTGTGTTGTATTGTATCGTAATTGCATTTATATAGCACTTACTACCCATGACTAGTCGTCAAAGTGCTTGTTCGGTGAGTAGCACGCTACTCCGGAACCCATAAAGGATTAGTGGTGAATTAATATTGTTATATTCCATATAGGTACCATAATATAGGCCCAGGTAACTTTGTTACCCTTCACCTATATCCTTCCCTACATGACACTAATAACAGTTTACAGGGACTGACCTTTTATACCTAGATACCACACTGCAATCAGAACATGGATTTTCCCAAGTTCGAAATCTCATACATTATGCATGAGGATTCTTGGAAGCACAGCAGGATTACCATCTCCTGTATAATATCTATGTATAAAGTTCATGCCCGACGTCCTCCTTAGACCGACATAGTAATACAAGTAGGTAGGACCCCGGGGGAGACCTATGGGTATATACATCACATCTTGCTAAGATAGAGGAGACCAGTACTTCCCGGCCGACACACGGGCCAGAGACCCTGAGGTTCCTGCATGCAGACACTCCAGCTCGCAGTGGTCTAGACACATCCCTCGCGGGGAGTCCAACTCAAGACCAGCATGGGATCCCACAGTCTCTATCTTCAGGTAAAGGGGTTGACTTTATCCTAGAGGGATCCTTGGCTCAACATCTCCATACATGCTAGGTACACATAGGTACATCTAGTTAGGCATCGTAGGTGTACGCATCTTTTTATTATCATGTATTTTATATATTCATATGTATTCATGATCACTGCAAGATGGTAGAGTTATACCATCCTTTAACTTTTGTAATACTGCTAAACATTTATATCTTTTACTATCTAACGATTGTGTCCGCTCATCTATTTTACACTAGAATAACAACTGTTCAATAAATACTTATTGAAAACGCCCAACTGCTTATTCTGTGTATCTCTCTAAAACAGACTAAGTAAGCACGAGTGACTGAGCGAAAAGTAGTATATTGTTTCCACGGTCCTGAGGGATCAGGGTTGTCATGTTCAATGGTTGCCAAGAACTATTCTGTCCTTGGTAAGAGGAGATTCTAGTGGCACTGTGAGCTAGCTGATACAAGAGGCCAACATACCCGGTGGGGTGTTCAGAATCAGTCTGACACCAATTCTACAGTGTATGCTGTCCGAACGCGCAGATCTTGTATAGTTTTATCGGAACTACACAACATGGTGCTGCCAACGTTGGTTTGGTACTTATTTAACAGTAGAATCTGAGTAGCTCAGTCGTGCTAGTCTTAGAGACCCCTACTCACAAATAGCCAGAGACGTCTGGAGAGGGAGGGCACAAACTCCGCCGCAACTGAGTAGGCAAAGTACTATTTATTGGCTGTTGGTTAATCAAGCTTGAAGAACACTTTGGGGCATATTACCAAGGAAGTGGCGGAGAGAGGCGTTAGCCGTCTTGGCTTAACGCCTCTCTCCGCCACTTCGGAAACGCGAGGCTGCACCATATTAACAAGGATATGGTGCAGCCTGGCGTTATCCCCTGTGATGGCGCTAAGTTACATGACTTAGCACCAGCGCAGGCACCCTTGCACGAGAGTGCACGGGTGTCTGCAAGCAGGAAGGTCTGTTTATGTGTAAGAAGGAGTTCCTTCCTGCACATAAACAAACCTAAAATGCCATTTTGTAACTTTCATGTGTGCTGCTTCGTGCAGCACACATGGAAGTTACAGAATGGCATTTTGAAAAATGGTTTGTTCATGTACAGGAAGGGACACCTTTCTGTACATGAACAAACCATGGCATTTGGCTTTTTCCATGTGTGCTGCACAAGGCAGCACACATGGAAAAAGCAAAAACGAGGAGAAATAAACCATTTTTCCTCGTTTCGCCACCTTAAGACCAGGACTTTTCTGGTCTTAAGTTCGGCGCTGCCACCTATTATCGCCAAACTTGATAATAGGTGGCAGCGTCAACTTCAATGGGTGTTGCGGTGGAACGCCCACTGCACGCTCCCTTTCACGCCCCCTTTCACGCTAAGTTTAGCGTGAAAGGGGCCCTATTATCAAGGCAGCGTTAAGCCACTTAACATGGCTTGAAGCCACGTTAAGTGGCTTAACGCTACCTTGATAATAGGGCGCTGACCCTATCATCACCACATCACAAACAGTGACATTGTGGTGGTGATCGGGGCTTGATAATATGCCCCTTTGTTCCTAAAATTGTGCATACCACCTTATCTTAGTTCCCTTGAAAAAGCTCTTCTTTACTAAATCAATGACCGAGTCAAAAAATAACGTTGTACAAGAACTAAATCTTTCAGCCGATGAAGAAGATTCAGATGCAATTCAGATTGCAGAGAATTTTAGGAATGCCGTAACCATAAAATTAGGTGCACACGGTCTAACATCCAGGGGTGGACCGATAGCTTTCGTGATTGAGGCACACGTATCATTTAGGACAGACGTATTCTATTCATGGGTTACATTCCCGGTTGCAAATGCAAAAACAAAAACATTTCATTTCTATATAGAGAGTGAATAGAGAACGAATACATTGAAGTTCCACTCACTTACCAAGAACATTTATACTGATTTAAAGGCGCCCTCCCCCATACAAGAAATAGAATAAGACTCGGTCCGCTCGGAAGAGAAGGAGCGACGTGGCCAATATTAGCGGCCTACATACCACATCCTGACATTGAATCGATGCCAGGAGGAGACTTACTTATACTTCCCAAAGAATTAATAAACATTTACAGAAACATGACATAGTTTGTCATGAGGACACTTACAGTCCAGCCGGCAATGGTTACAACAAACACAAATACAGGTCAAAATACAGCAACTAAAATCACACCACAAACTTAACACGCAGTAATGGGTAACATGCCCACAAAACGTGAAAAATGCCATTCTGGGTAGCTCAAAAAATAACACAACTAGAAGCAGTGTTCCCGAATACTAGCCCGTATGAAAAACACAGAATGCTGACAATCTGCTTGCCCATGGGGATAACACCATAGATAGGATTGTACCTATTGGGGTACAGTTTTGCTGCCATATATACCAGAACTCATGGTATGCCATCATTAGCAGTAATACCAGATGTATTAAGACAAATACAAAATGAGTACGGAGCAGAACCTGCTCTGAACTTAGGGATGAAATTACTAGGTAATTGTGCCCAGGTATCAGCTATAATATTAGCAAATATTAAAGGGGAAGCAGCATCAGTGGCAATCTGTCAACGCTTAACGGAGTTCAGTCCTTTACAACAGGAGCATGAATTACCTAAAATAATTGAGACTCCATATGCAGAGTTAGAAAGAGACAGCTTGGGTGGAAAAGCATTAAACCCCAACTGATGGGTAGTCCCGAAAAAGACACTTTCAAACAGACAACTGCTTCATCAAAGAAGAAGTGGGACAAAAACAAAAAGTTAAAGAAAACAGATCTCAATCCAGAGTTAGATCTCCTCCACAGAAGCCCTCCGACAGGAGGTTTAACCTTAGGAATAGGGACAATATTAGGAAACCTGACAGGTATTAGGATACTGATACAAGTTCCCCTCGTTCCTTTCAGGGTTCATCGAAAAACTCCGAGAGGGAAGGACGGTCAGACAGACAAGAAGAGAGTACAAAGTCCAGAGACAAGCAACACGCTCAAGACTATACTTCCAAAGAAGAAGTTAAATCCAAACCAAAACCTCATTTCAAAAAGAAGGTTGCAGGTCTAAAGATCAGACATGCCCAGAATTCTGAGGACTCAACTACTGAACAGGGAATGGGCTCTGACAATGCTAGACAGTGCAGCAGAAGTAACAATAGCTCGCCAGAACCTGATGGAATTGCTGGTGACAGTGGACTTGAATGTTTATATCACAGTGGAAACACCTGATACTAGGGTAAGTGTCCCACATAAATTATATGAAATAACACTCCAAATGGAGGGGGACAAGCCCAGGGAAGTTAGAGGTCTCTTTTGGGGTAACCTGACGTTTGGTTATGAAATTGTGTTAGCTGAACAGGATTGGCCACCAGTATTCGTCATGGACTGCCCAAGGAGGCAAATAGTAATTTTACCAGCCTTTTCCGACCCTGTTCTAAAATATCTAAAACACACATATGCACGGGAGTGGGCGGTAGCCCTAGCCCCTGCACTATATAAAAACCATGTTGGATGGGATGAGGATTCAACCCACCACATGATTCCATTAAAAAATACTCCGACTCCACAGATGCAGTATCCAATAAAGCAAGAAGCTAAAAAGCAGGTCAGGGAGATCTTAGATCAACTTGAATGCCAAGTGGTGATTGAAACTTGCACCTCTCAAATGAATAATCTTTTGTTTCCGGTAATGAAACCTGACAATTCATACCGTCTATTTTTGGATTACAGACATTTAAACACTTTCACTAAAACATTTGCAGTACAAAATGCACATAGTGGCGCATTAATGAATAACATTGTGCGGAAAAATACAAAACGACACTAGAAATCTCAAATGGATTTTTTTGCCAAAATATAGTGCCTGAAAGCAGGTATTTAACCACATTCTCTGCGTAAGGCTCCCAGTGATAATTTTGCAGACTCCCCCAGGGGTATAAGAACAGTCCAGGGTTATTTTCTGCCAGAGTAACTGAATTACTTCAAAATCTGGATGACGAGGCATTGTCCTATGTGGATGATATTCATCTAACGGATGATGACCTGGACGAACACTTGACCAGAGTAAATACCATAATAGTGGGATTTGCCTCTGAGGGATACAAATTTAATTTAAAAAAATCAAAAATAGCCCACCTCAATGTCCTTTTTCTAGGATATGAGCTTTCAAGAGAAGGGAAAAGCCTAGCAGCTAACCTTTTTAGAAAAGTGTGCACTGCTACAACCTCCAAAATCATTAAAGAACTTACAATCAATACTGGGATTCCTGAACTTTGGTAGAACATATATTTTGGATTATGCAGAAAGACTTAAACATTTCTACGATCTGATAAGACCTGACTTTTCAGTTAGACAATTGACACAGGAACACACAGATATTCTTCGTTCCCTACAAGCCCATATGATAGCTTCGAAACACTTACAGACACGCTTAAATGTAGGCAACTTAGTGATCCGTATAGTTGCAGGTCAATCAGGATACATCTACCTAACATATAGTGAAGGTGAAACAGTACCAATCATATACAAATCACATTTATATACAAATGCTGAGATGCGCTTTGCATCAACAGAAAAGATTCTACAGACTACTATAGTGAGAGAAAGAGCACTGACACAGGGGAAGCGAATAATTGTTGTAACCCCAGTACCGGCCTTAGAGGCTGCTACAAAGGCTAGCGTTCCTAACGCTAAAGCCTTGCATCCGAGATGGATATAATGGGCTAATTCTCTTACTGCAACAGATGTAGAATACAGGTACGACCCAAGTTTAAAAACACAAGCTTTCCTGCAATACGAACAAGAATATCCTCTCCCTAATGAAATAATGCCTCTAGATCAGTATGAATATATAATTTACAATGACGGATCTGCTCAGTCAATAACTAAATTGATGTAGTGCGTGCACAACGCTGTTTAAATCTCGTGGTTAGTATAGTTCTCCTTGCTCCTGGATATCACTCTCCGAAAGTAGAGTTTAGAACTTAGAATTGTATTTGCATCCCCATATCCGTGGGGTCTGTCCCCTGAGCACTGTTAATGGTCTCTAAGTTGATACTTTCTTCAGGTAAATAAGATATGGTTACACTCCTTGGTACTTTTTAAATAATGTTTATTCCATGCTGAGGAAATTACAATTCATTTCCTTTATAGTACGATTTAATATGCGTTCCACGTAACTTTCACATATCCCAATGCATCTGCTCAGCAAGCCTTTGGAAGTAAGCAGCAATACTGTGCTGCATGCAAAATCGTTAAAGGGTGGATGCAGGATAGAATATTTCATCCGAGTTGTACAAAAACTCAGTCTCTAGGAGACTGCACGGCGCAGCTGGCAGAATTAAAAGCCCTGTTACTGGCACTGGTAAATACGGATCGAGAATTCCCCACACTAATTGTGTGTGATTCCTTGTACTGTGTACAGTCATACAATGAATACTTACACCACTGGGGACAAAATGGGTTCAAAGATGCAAAAGGTGGCACAATTAAGCATAAAACAGGTAGTGGATTTGAAAAATGAACTACTAAGGGCTCACATGATAAACACGCTGAGTCATCAACGTGATGGCGTTCATGTTGAAGGGAATTCATTGGCTGATGAAGCCGCGAAGGGGGCTGTACATACGGCTTCTGTAGCTGCAATCACTCGTTCTAAAACGAGAATAGACGGTGAGATTATGGTTGCGATTATTGCTACACGCAATAAATCGGCAGTACCGAAAAGATTTCCACTCAAGGAACTCCTAGAAGTTAGATGCAAACAACGTTCCATTTGCTCAGATTCCTGGAGTGGGGGATAGAGTAATACCAAATATGGATCGCAAGTTAGGTTTAATTCTAGCAGCACACGAGGGTATAGGTTCTGCACACGCAGGAGTTACAGCGACTGTTTCTCTACTCAAGCAATGCTACTGGTGGCCAGGATTAACAAAGCAGACTAAGGACTATGGGGGATATTCTAAAGAATGTGTGAACTGGACCGCAAAAGTAGCTTAACGCAACTCTTCACATCACAGTCCATCGGGGGAAAATAAAACCGTGGTAACGCAGCATTCCCAAGCCGGCGGCACCATGCGATAGGCTCAAGATAACGCGGCAAAAATCTGCGACAAAGTCAACGCAACGCTGCCAAAATGCGAAACACAAACGCAAAAAAATCTGTGCTGAGGCCAAGCGCGATACAAAAATCAGCGAAAACCAGCCACAGGCCTGCAATTCCCATGCGTCATGCGGGAAAATACACCATAAAAGCAACAAAAAAAACCACACCAAAACCAAATCAAACTGCGTGGCACCATGGATGCAACCGGACCGAGTGCAGAGGACAACCCGAACCCCACAAGCCCCACGGAGGATCAACCAGGAACCCCATGCTCGGGAACGGGCAAGGAGAAGAGGAAGCGAAAGACGGGGTTCAGTCCGCAGGAAGACCGGATCATCGTCACGGAGGTGATCGAACACTATCAACAACTGTTGGTCACCTCCACAGCCGCATTGGCAACACAAACGGAAATATGGCAGTCCATCGTCACCAACGTGAATGCAGTTGGTGTGTCGAGGAGGTCAATGGAGGAGGTCAAGAGGCGCTGGCATGAAGTGTACAGCCAAACCAAGAAGAAACTCGCTGCCAACAGGAAGGCAGCAAAGGCGACTGGAGGTGGTCCTCCTGCGCCACACGAGGAGCTGGATGAACTTGAGCAAATGGTGGCCACTGTCATCAGAGTGGAGACGGTGCGAGGAGTCGGGGGTTCTGGACACAGCTCGATATGACCTGACTCAACAGCAACAGGGTGAGTAACAACCAGGGACTGGGGGGACGGAGGGAGATGGGCACAATAGCACACATGCACAATTATGTGCAGCACACTGCACACCCACAATGAGTGTGGAACATGTCCCTGACACCCTTGGCACACTGCAGCACACATAGATACACCAAGTAGGCACCCGTCCACAATGTGCACAAATTGCCCCCCTCCATATCACCAATGCCACAATCCGCACATGTGCGGAATCCAGAAAAGCAGCGGCTTTGTGAGCCACATGGACTATGCAAGTTACACTGCATGACAGATAGCATGGCTGCACTCACAATACATGACATGGTGCACGAGACGACTTTGAGGTGGCTGAGTGTGAACCACATCCGTAAAGGAGCAGGTCACACTCTGACACATCCACGTGCACCTACAACACATGACATCAAAAACACATCTGAAGACAAACAATGCTCAAGAGTACCAAATATGTCCAAGAGCACAAATGACCCAAGTCGCAAACATCACAGCACCCGAAAAGCACACAAGTCAAAGGCACACCGACTCAAAGAGATAAGGGGACGCCAAATCAGAGCTGCAGGACAGACTCGCTAACAATGCAGCACACACACATAGCAATCACAGCACATCAACATTGACGACAATGTGGTACAAAGTGCAACACTTACACCACAGGACAGAGGACACAACTGGTGCCGCTCGTGCGTAGAAACTGGCCAATCACATCTGGCATTGCATGACACCATGACATGAGAATGTACGAGTACAACCTCACATTCGTAATGTAGTCGAAATGTCCACTGTCTCCAATCAAATAGCCAGCTCTTCCAAAACAGTCACAATGTACATTGTCATGCAGTCTGTATGTAAACATGTACAATGCGTCCACATACATGGAACACACTGTTAACCTGCATCTCCCCTTTACATTGCAGAGGGACAATCAACACCTCCTGCAGAGCAGACCACACATCTCTACAGTGATGATGAACAGGACACCCTGCACATTTGCCCAGACACCCTATAACGGCTCGTGGACAGCCTCCACACCCCATCCCCAGGAGCAGGGCAGCCCAGCTGCATCGCGGTGACCCCAGCCCCTGCGCAGACCACATAGCAGGAGGCACACACCACCACGGCTGGCCCACAAGACCCCCACGACCAACACACGGAATTCCAACGCCATTTGTTAGCATGCCAGGTGGAGTTGGCAGATCAGCTGCGGTTGGGTTTCAACCTCGTGGCAGCCAAACTCAATGCCATATGTGGGTGTCTGAGTCCCATCAGGGACCACGTACAGTCCCTAATGGACACCCCCTGTCCGCACCATGCTTACCGACAATCCTTGACTGACCTCGCTGGAGCCATTACTCGGATACAAGAACTGTCTAGCCAGACAGGCTCCAGCGATGACAGCACGGAGTTGGCACAGATGCGGAGGACAATGGAGACCATGGAGCGGATGCAGGCTGGAAGTAGGGCTGCCATGTCTGACCACCAGCGACATGCAGCTGGGATCTTCCAGGCCTTGCAGATCTTCATCTTGCCATTGCTGCCACAGAGCCTGTCCCAGATAACTACTGTTGGGACTTCGACACACACATCTCCACCCCCTGATGTGTCATTGGCACACAGTGATGCAGCCCTATCACCTTCGCACCCTGATGTGTCAATGGCCCACAGTGATGCTGCCATAACACCACCACTCATACCTGACACACCGGACACAGAAGACATCTCAGAGGAGTAAGATGTGGAGGGTAATGACTGTGTGAGGAAGGAGGTAGTAGCATCCATACCCGCCACATGGCCTGTCCCTGCCTGGGTCAGACCCATGCATCATGCCCTGGAACAACACCTCCCACTGTCCCCCAGAACACTCTGCGACATTCACCTGGACCCCGACATGGACTACCATATCTGCTCTTGTACCAATCACACAGAAATCCATCTGTGGACTGAACTCCTCCTCTTCTGATTGACTTTGCATTCCCCCAAGGACTCTGGTTGGCCCTCCACAGTGGCGGAGCTGTCAATAGGGATTCACAACCTATGTACCAGAGGCAGTCTGTCCCTCCCTGTGCACGGACAATGCTCATTGAGGCACACGATGTGTCAAACTAATCAACACTCATTACAGTTGTACACTGGTAAAGTTGCGTAGACTTTATTAGCATGTGCGTGTCAGAACGGGCAAGTGATGGGACACAACAGGCAGACAGATGCTTAAGACACTTACAGGCAGAATGGGAATGTGTCAAGGTGCAAGGAATGGGGTCACAAAATGAACACATATCCTTACGGTTGGCAACGGTCTCAGCCCACCTTGCCTTGCTGGTCGAGTCATGTGATGTTTGGCGTCTCATTGGCCCGTGTCAGGGGACACGACTCACAGCCCATGGGATCTGCATGGAGCTGTACCACCGGACTGCGCCAACGTGTGCTATGCTGACAGTGAGCAGGTGAAAGAGACCAACATGGTCACATGCCATGCTACATTGCCATGTGTGTAGTCTCCCTCCAGCAGTATGTCAGATTTAGGAACGTTGCCAAGCGAAGCTGTGCAGCTCCGCGCTTGGGGCTGCAGCACCTTGCACAGGTGTGTGACAACATGCGTAGGTGCACGTACATGCCTTCTGAGTCCGAGCAAATGCAGACATGTCCACTGTTGTTCTGGCTTATGTGACCATTCCTCCATGATGCAACACAGTGTTGGGACCTGTGCTCTGGGTGTGAGTCAGTTGTGGCTGCGGGAAGGTAGTTACTCGTCCATGAATGCGAGCGCTGCTTCATAGGCAATCAGTTCCAGAAGTACGTTGTTCTCGAATTCAAGGAACACGAGGGAGAGCCAATCCATTAACTGGTCCGGACAGATGTGCTCTGACCACGCTGTTTCACCAATCCGCAACACAGCCCAATAGGGGAGCGCCTCGATGTGCTCACTGCACACGATGGCTTGTGCAATCTCCCATCCACTACTGCCGGCACAGACACCACATATCAAGGCATCCCATGCCCGGGTATCCCGATTGCACTCCTGTTCGTGGGCCAAAAGGGGGCGCACACACTAGTCATAATCCAGTTCAGCTACCGTTGTGTTGGATAGGCAGACCTCCATGGGCCAATAAAATGTGCACGATCGACAGTGAAACCATGGCTGGATGCATGTGACGTACGCAAGCCGGAAACTCAGACGGTAAATGATTTGTAAAACTGCCATTGGCAGAGCTCCCAACAGATGCAGCATTCGTGCATGGTACAGTTCCACGTGACTGGGGTTGTGCATATGCCCGGATTGTCTGCTATTGCGTTTGTTGTTCTCGTACCACCGGCACTCCTCAGACCGGCGGCAGTTCTGTGGACGATATGCCACAGCTCCGAGCAATGAGTCGTATGTGTGTTTGACGTTTGGACGTATGGGTTGTCTTTTTTACAGATGTGTTGGGGGCATGCCATGCAGGTGTAGCTCGAACAGGGACATGTGTGTGGTGTGTGGACACGTTGCTCTTTCATTAGCGCATGGCATGTATGTGCCAAGGGCCCGATTGTCCTTGCGCTCCTCTCTCTCTCTCTCTCTCTCTCTCTCTCTCTCTCTCTCTCTCTCTCTCTCTCTCTCCTCTCTCTCTCTCTCTCTCTCTCTCCTCTCTCTCTCTCTCTCTCTCTCTCTCTCTCTCTCTCTCTCTCTCTCTCTCTCTCTCTCTCTCTCTCTCCTCCCTCTCTCTCTCTCTCTCTCTCTCCCCCTCTCTCTCTCTCCTCCCTCTCTCTCTCTCTCTCTCTCTCCTCCCCCTCTCTCTCTCTCTCTCTCTCTCTCTCTCTCTCTCTCTCCTCCCCCTCTCTCTCTCTCTCTCTCTCTCTCTCCTCCCCCTCTCTCTCTCTCTCTCTCTCTCTCTCTCTCTCTCTCTCTCTCTCTCTCTCTCTCTCTCTCTCCTCCCCCTCTCTCTCTCTCTCTCTCTCCTCCCCCTCTCTCCCTCTCTCCCTCCCTCGATATTGTTTTACAGGCTGTCACTTACAGATTGTCCAGGGATGACCCGCCATGACTCTTCCAAATAGTTGTTTGGTGAGAAATTTGATTGTGATATTTTATTTGGACTCTCAATGGTGAATGGTTGATTCTGCTTTTTCTGTACTCACATGACTGTTAGTTGTTGTTTTTCTGCGGGCATCAGGCGAATGATTTTGTTCATGATTTCATGACATTGATGTGCAATCTCTTGCTCCGTGGGAGGTAGGGGGTTGCCTGGGGTGGGGCCCTGGGGGGTGGTGGGTGATACAGTGGTGGGTGGCGGTGGGTGTTGTGGCCCTCTTGGGTGTCCGAGCTGCATGATCGTTGGCTCCATGGCATCTGTTGTTCTTCACCTTATCGCATGATTTGTCTTCTTATCACCGATCTAGCTGGTCGTTGAGAATGTTGTGGAGTGCTGTTGTCATGGCTTTTTGCTCGGGAATGCCTACTCTGCATCTCATTAGCGATAGTTGCCAGGGTAATTCGTAGCGATGTTTTTTGAGGATGCTATCGCCGGAAAACTGATGGTACCGGATGTTAGCGCCAGCTTGTGAATGGGGCGGTATTTTTATCGCAACTTTGGCTGCACTAAAGTGCCTATAACTCGGCGATAGCTCCTTGAGAATATGCCCCTATGTCTTGAAATGCAACATCTGTCAGCAGATGAAAGGCTCCACCATAACACGTCCAGCGCAGACACCATTGCTAATATCAGACAAACCACTCACATGTGTTTATTTGGACCACTGCGGCCCCTTACAAACAGATGGGGCTAGGCCGGCTTTAGCACTGGTGGCACCCGGTGCAAAAATCATGTTTGGCGCCCCCACACTCCATGACTGCCTCCTCGGATTCTCCTGCTACCACCGTGCAAAAGTGCCCCTCATCTTTATAGTTATAAGTTATTGCTAAACACAGACCCCCCTTGAGGTCAGCGCCCCTCTACAGGTCAGCGCACAGTGCTGACGCACCGGTCGCACTGCACTAAACCGGCCCTGGATGGGGCTTACAGGTATTTCATGGTTGCAGTGGATCCCTGCTCTAGATTCCTATGGGTGTGGCCCCAGCGCTCGGCTGACACTCGAACTGTTATAAAGTATTTGCAAGTCTTTATAGGGACATACACAATTAGCACATTACATTCTGACCGTGGCTCCACATTCAGCTCTAGGGCTTACAAGGAAGCCATGGGAAGTTTGGGTGTAGCATTGCGGTACTCCTCTCCATACCATCCCAGAGGAAATTCGGTTGTGGAGAGGAAAAACCGGGACGTAAAGCAGTCTTTAACATCTAGAATATTCGGCTCGGGTGAGAGTTGGGTAAAACATCTGTATGGGGTAAGAAAGGGCATTGAATAACATGCCAAGAAGTTCTCTAGGGGGTGTCACTCCTTATGAGGTCCTATTTGGGATGAGAATATGGGTACCTGATCTTGATTGTGAAGGCACAGTGGCGGATGAAAAACCTTTTGACATCCATAAACGTTTGCCTGTTTTACAGGAGCTAAATGAATCCAGGGCATTATAAAGCAATGTCCGGGTAAAGCGGACCACTGGGGAAGTCAAGTCTGCCACAGCAAGACCTGTCTGGGTCCCAAAAGTTGGGGACCTGGTCAAAGAAAAATAGCAGACAAAAAAGAATTTGGGCCATCATACAGAAAGCCTGTACCTGTCCTGGCAGTTGAAGAAGGAACAAGAACTGTACTTCTGCCACTTCTTGCCAGTAAAAAGGAGAAAAGATTTGTATCAATTGACCTAATCAAACCACACTATGTAGCCGATACTGAGTAGTAGACTGCGTGGACTCCGGAGTAACAGACACCCTCTTCTCGCTACTATACAAGAAGTTCGAACAGAAAGACTCATCATATTTGAAAAGTCACCTGCACGGAATGATGGACTATGCAACAATGCCATAGAACTTGTTCCTCTTGAAACAGAAGTTCAAATTCAAAACCCAAATGAAAGACAAATTTCAATTCTACCAAACACAGATATTTACATCAACATGCCTCAGCAAGAGCAAGCTACAGTTTCCACAAGACCTGCGGAAATACCGAAAATTGATCGGACTGCATCTGGCTATTTCATTGACTTTGATACTTTTTCATTGGATCCAAGTGAACCTGAAATGATGCCAGCCCACTCGTCAGAAGAGAATTAAAGATTTTCTGAACCTTCTTAAGAAGACTTACCTGGTATCCTCTTGGGTAGAACTCTGAGTAATTTCCGGGATACTTTTCTTTCTTTTCTGGATAGGCTTAGTGACAGTCTTTAGTATGCTTATCTTCGAGAAAGCTCTGCAGCGAATCTGATTCTGAATCCACATCTATCATCACATCGTGAAAAAAGAGACTTGTCTTCAGTAAACATTACAGCAGTTCCTATACCTGATGGTATAGTGTGGGACAAGGTTGATTACGATATATTTGGACCGACCGAACTTTTAAAAATTCCACATTTATTTAAAATATCATTGAATTATATAATTTCCTCCAGTACAATTTCCGATGATTCGGATTATGAAACTGTAAATAATATGTTGTCTGATTTAGAAAAATCTGCTGCCTTTTCTAATAATGAAATGTTGGAAGACACATCAGACTTTGAAACAATGTATTGCTATCAACATTATGATCATCATTTTCTGCATAATCTGCTAATCCCAGAAATGTTTTCACATATCACCAATGAGAACATTGCCCACCACCACCAAAAAGCAGTTCAAAAACTTTTGCACAGAAATGTCCATATTTCTCAAGGTTTAACACGTCAGACCCATCCTCATATTACTATAAGGTTGCACAAACACCAGCACATAAAAATATGTTGACAAACACCAAACAGATTTATTCTGCTTTCTCTATTGCCCAGTTTTCTGAACAAGGTTTCGACTTATGGAAAGACACTATGGGGCAGATTTACAAGACCTTCGCGCCTCATTTATGCCACCATTGCGTCACTTTTGTGACGCAGCGGCGGCGCAAATCCTGCGCCATGGTGCGGGGTACTTACAACGTGATGCATCTGGGAGATGCGTCACGTTGTTAAGCTCTGCGCCACATGGAGGCGTTCCTGCACAGGGGGGGGGCGTTCCGGCGTAGGAACGCCTCCTAAAAGTGGCTGAGTGAAATCTACAAGATTTCACTCAGTCACTTTTAGGCCCATGCTGCGTCAAAACCCTGCGCCTGCCTGAAGCAGGCGTAAGGATTGACGCAGCATTAGCAAGATAGGGCCCCCCAGAGCATTGCTGGAGCTGCGTTGCGCTTGCGACGCAACTCCCGCAATGCGCCACTTTTACGGCACAGATGCGTCACGCATCTGTGCCGTTTTTGCCCCATGGTGCGCCGCATTGTAAATGCGGCGCATCCATGGTGGCGGAGCTGTGGCGCACAATAACTGGCGCATCCCTGCTGATATGCAGGGATGCGCCAGCTATTGTAAATCTGCCCCTATAGACTTAAAATCAGTCTGGGGTACTAGAGACTGGCAGGTCCAGAGAACAGAAGCGCTATTTAGAGCATGCCTTATTCCTCAGCAAATCATGTTTTTTAATGAAACGGTGCAACAAACGTCCTGTCTTGGACTAGCGAAGAACAATGACTTGAATACACCTTGGATGCCCACACAATCGCACACCGAGCGTAACATAACAACACACGAAGGCATTACGCTAGATGAGATCATGCAATACAATAGATCAGACCCCGATTGGAAGGGATGGTTGATTTGGCCCACAGACACCAATAAATGTCATGAAAGATTCTTGGGTAAAACCAAAGTGTTTAATATCCACAGGCTGGAGCTACGCTATGTACAGAGAGAACATCCAGGAGTAGTGACATCATACAGTGTTGGCAAGTTATGCCTCGATAGGCTAAGAACCTCAACACTTACAAAGGTGAAACAACACTTATCCTTACTTACACAGGATGTGGACCTATGGGATTTTTTATTAGGTCCTAAAAAGCCAAGTCATGAACATTTCTATTATGCAGTCTATAATGAGATTTGGAAAATATCACAAGAGGCCACACAGAGATTACGAGAAATAGATTGTATAAACCTGGAGAAAGCTCTTTCAGTGGTTGACTATGCTTTAACTACACTAACCTCCAGGATATATTCACTGGGCAACATGGTATCTTCTGTTATTGATGTACTAGAACAGGATTTGTCCATATTACAACACGGGCAATCACAGTTGTGTTCTATTATGTGGTTAAGCTGAACGCTGCAATCTTTGCGCACAGACTATGTGCCTTGGTGTTTCATCAACAGCACGTCTCTTTTTTCTGCATACAATCTAACAGAAAAACAGATAGCACAAAGGGGAGCATAGTATACAATGCAGCGTATTGAAAAACTGGACAAATTTGCTTTTACAGTGACAGAGTCACTGTCCACAGAATGGTTAATCCATGGCCACATAGCTCTACCGGTCACTACTTTTCAATTTCAATATTGCCTTGAACAAAAACAGGCAGGCAGATATGAAGAAATGGGTAGGGAATTTATCAAGGAATCTTGGGAATTACCATACAGATTTCGATGCTGGAGTGGGGATTGAGAAGTGTTTTTAAGCAGTACAAACTGTGAGATATAATGCTGCATGGGGCCTGTAACGGTTCAGTAGCAAACTTACAATGTCACTTGAGGGGTGCCCCAGTTGCCGTGATCACTCCACTTTCGAATGGGAGTTACTTGATGCTGAACAATCAAGGTTGCTGTGGGATGCTTCCCGGCATCGCATAGCTGGTGACCGTCAGTTCCAGCGTTACTTGCTGTATGCAAGTATTGTTTCCACCAACACATACAGTCAGGGAGGCGCCGTTATGGCCTCACAAAGGGGCATATTATCAAGCATGGGAGTTAAAATTATCACCGCTTTAGCGGCAGAAAACTGCCGCTAAAGCGGCGATAATGGGCTTGATAATATGCACTTGAGAATTCCAATAGAAGTCCATATTGTCACCAAAACATGGGCTTCTATTGGAATTCTCTGCGGCATATTATCAAGCCCATTATCGTCGCTTTTGCGTCAGTTTTCTGCCGCTAAAGCGGCGATAATTTTAACTCTGTTTCTTGATAATATGCCCCTAAATGTTTCATTAGTACGGTTTGATACTTTGAGCAGAATGAAAGCCATGCTTTCACAGAAGTATGTGCCCTTAACCTCCGCCTGAGAGATTTTTGATCTCCAGATCGCAAGGTCTTCAGCGCAGATACAGGCAATTATATGTACGAATTGCCCCTTCCAATTCGTAGAAATGGTAAATTGTATCTTTAACATGTCTGATATGACAGGCATCGTCCACCTATTTAAGACCATAGGTTCTGGCCTATTAAGCACCTTTCAGACGGTCCTCAGAGCTATACCAAACTTTATGCACTCCGTGTTCGGAAGCATTTTTGAAGGATTACGTCTTATCCTGTTTCTAATAGCAGGTATCCTGATTGTTATTTTTCCGCTTCGCAATGGACGTCCCCGTCACCAAAGAGATGGAAACAGTACTCCTGGAGCAAAAATACCGTGATCGCATGGTACAACATCTAGGCACACCTCGCCTAAGAGAACTAAGGGGCATATTATCAAGAAACAGCGTTAAAATTATCGCCGCTTTAGCGGCAGAAAACTGCTGCTAAAGCGGCGATAATGTGCTTGATAATAGGCCCTTGAAAATTCCCATAGAAGCCTATGTTCTGGTGTCAACATGGGCTTCTATGGGAATTTTCTGTGGCATATTATCAAGCCCATCATCGCCGCTTTAGCTGCAGTTTTCTGCCGCTAAAGCGGCGATAATTTTAACGCCGTGCTTGATAATATGCCCCTCAGTGTGTCTTGGTTCCTGTCATTTATACCAGTCTGAATGGACTGCATCTTACCTGTCCTCCAATGCCTGTTTCGCGGAGAAGAATGCATGCTGGATCTCTGTCTGACACTCCCATCATGTGCGCAACCGGACGTTGATGCTTTACAGGACCCGATAACGGCCCATGTTCTGCAGTGTCCCCAGTATATTCCAATGTTGATGGCGGCAGTTCTAGAGCCACCACAGGTAGTATCGGCTCCTGTTGGTATGGACATCAGCTCCTCCTCTGACAACCAGGCCTTGGATGGCACACAGGCTTCCCCAACATCGGTTGTGAACAGTACAAAAGATCATCTGTGCTCAATTGACATAATCTACGAGGTGTTACAGGGAACGTCGTCTGCGGAGGCAAGCAACGAGAATGTTGCATCTACCAGCCAGGACACATAAACATTTGACTCATTTTGGCTCGTTGTGTGCTGGGAGAAATTTGACTTTTAAAAGACAAACACAAAATTGGAACACCATAACAAAATTTACATCCTTCTTGAGCATGAATGGCTTTCAAATGCTTATAGTAGTTCAAACTATACCTACATACATATTAGAGCTATAGCTTGAGTGTCAATTTCCATTTTCACCTTTTAAAGAATTTCTTTAGAACTTTTAACATTGTTTTTAGCGAAACAAAAAAATGTATGTTTTTTAACAAGTTGCGTACAATTATCTTGTAAGCCCAGTAGTACGTTTAGAATTTAACTATGTCGTTCATTTGGAAGAGGAGTGGGTGTTATATTCCATATAGGTACCATAATATAAGCCCAGGTAACTTTGTTACCCTTCACCTATATCCTTCCTTACATTACACGTATAACGGTTTACAGGGACTGACCTCTTACCTATATACGACAGTGCATTCAGAACGCGGGTTTTCCCTAATCCGAAATCTCATACATTATGCAAGAGGATTCTTGGAAGCACAGCAGGACTACCATCTCCTGTATAATATCTATGTATTCTCTCCTTGGTAAGAGGAGATTCTAGTGGCACTGTGAGCTAACTGATACAAGAGGCCAACATACTCGGTGGGGGTGTTCAGAATCAGTCTGACACCAATTCTAGTGTATGCTGCCCGAACCTGCAGATCCTGTATAACTTTATAGTAACTACACGACAATATAGTGAAAAACAAAAGTAATTTGAATGGTGGATATGTTAGTCAGTTATTTGGATTGAGAAGGTTAGTGCAAGGATAGAAGAGGGAAAAAGGTTTGCATTTATATAGCGCTTGCTACCTCTGATGGGCTGTTGAATCGCTCTTTTGGTGAGTAGCACGCTACTCCGGAACCCATAAAGGATTAGTGGTGAATTAGTATAGTGAAATATGAAAGTAATTTGAGTGGTGGATATGTTAAACAGTTATTTGGATTGAGAAGGATAGAAGAGGGGAAAAAGGTTTGCATTTCTATAGCGCTTGCTACCCCTGATGAGGTATTGAAGTGCTTTTTCAGCGAGTAGCACACTACTCTGAAACTCATAAAGAATTAGTGGTGAATTTGTATAGTGAAATATGAAATTAATTTGAGGGGTAAACATGTTAGTACAAACCCTGTTTTGTGAGTCGGTAACCTATCACCAATTCGCAAAGTAGGGTTTGCGACTCGCTATTAGGAAGGGGCATAAAAAGGCATCCCTTCCTAATAGTGCCATGTACAAATGTTTTGAGACTGAAATGCGGTCACAAAACATTCTCATTTTACTGCCAATGGAAAGTTGGTGGTGGACCAGTCACAAATGGAAAGGGGTAAAGGACCCCTTTGCGAATTTGGGCGCAAATATTTTTTAAGAGCAGGCAGTGGTCCCATGTGGTCCTTTCTGTATGCAACACAGATCTGCAGCACTAGAAAATCCCACACAATACTTTGTCCATTGGCACATTGCTGCAGTTTTTCGCAACTGATATCTGAACTGAACCATTCTTTGTCACTTGACCAAAAGGTTTTGTTATCACCCAATTCAAAAGTACTCATTTAATGCACCTCTGATTTATTAAAGATTCACTCCCCTCTGCATTAGCTGAAACAAGTGAGCTACCTTACTGATTTGCTTAGATCCAGAAGATATACCTCTTTACAAAATGATAGAACTATGTGTGTATATATTCACCATGGTGTGAGGCAATTCCTAGGAGGTCTCTCTTTATTTACAAGAGCCTAATGACGTTACCCTTTATTCTAAGGTCTATCTCATTTCAGTGGTAGTGCTGTTCACAAGGGCTAACACCCTGATTTTCTTGTTTATTGGTATACCCCCTAAATATTTGCATGGGAAGACAAAGGTGGTTTTGCCTGGAGTCCAATCAGTGGTGAAAGGGCTCCTGAATCTGGAAACCTTTCACAAACTTTGCAGACACCTTTGCTTGCCTGGGCTCCTACTTGCACACATCCCACGCAAACAGAAACTAGATCTGGTGGTTAAGCCTTCTCGTAGATCGCTCCTAAAGCGTGGAACGCCCTGCTATGACACATAAGAGCCTCCTTCTCACTTCTTAAATCCAGAGAAAGCTGAAGACCTGGCTTCTCCAGTATTCCCACCAGGGGCGGCACCTCTGCTAAGGCGGAGGAGCGTCTCCCCACAAGAAAAATAAAATGATAATAACACTGTTATTATCATTTTATTTTTCACTATGCTCCGGCACTGTAAAGGTGCGGGTGGGGCTGTGCCGGTAGCAGAGCAGGGGGGGAGTGGTGTGTACACTGTAAAGTGGGCATGACTGCTTGGCCGGCCGTCTTGGCCTGGCAAAACAGTCATGTGCACTTTCCCTACCAGGCTGCATTACACATCCTGGTGGGGAACATGCCCAGGCCCCCAGTCCCCATCTGAGCGTCGATTCACAGCGCTCAGACCAATCAAAACGCTGTGACTGGCTTAGGGGAGCCAATCACAACTCTGCATTGCAGCATAGTGATTGGCTATGGGGAGCCTGGGTGCTTCCTGTTCATGCGAGACTAGTGGACAAAGAGGACAGAGGAGAGCCGACTTCGGGAAGGTAAGTGTGTCTTTTTTTTTGTTTTCTTTTTTTTTCTCCTCGTTTTCTTTTTATCTCCCCTCCCCGCCACAACACTACTCCCCGGTAGCAGCTGCTACTGAGTCCCACCAGGCCCTAGATCTGGCTAGATTCACACCTGTTCAGGGCCAGGATTCCCTCCTCGCCTCCTGGGCGATTGTGCACTCTACAAATTAACATAACATGACATCTCTGTTTGGTCTTCATTAGAAAAACCGAGACACTGACTAATCCATGTTCTGTTCTTTGTTGGTGTTTGGCTTCTGTAAGTTTTGGTTGCTCCCCAGCCCAGCTCGTCATGAGGCACAGTGGAGCTGTGCTCATGACGAGCTGGGCTCGTCATAACGGCCGCACTCCGCCCATGCGCGATTGATTCCCCACCTGTGTGGGAGAATCAATTAGTGGGCAGAGTCGTGACGAGCTCAGCTCGTCATGAGCACAGCTCCACTGTGCCTCATGACGAGCTGGGCTCTTCACGAGCACCGCCGTGCCATGCGCCGCCTCCCTGCGCCGTGGGGGAATTACCCCCGCGGCGAAGGGGTTAACGAGGAGAGGTCCATTGCACTAGTCAGAAGATACACATCCTAGTTCTTTAAACTAAACAGAACGTTTTTCACTTTCTTGTTTTCTATTGCTGAATGAATCTCTCTAGTACAACCATTTAGTCTGCTACAGCAGCGTGCCATTGTTATCCCAATGAGCACCAGACACTGTTTGGTGCTCTGATTTCTGCTGAGTGCGGCACTTAACTATAATTTCAAGTCTCTCCATTGCAGCATCATACCCATGTGTACTAACACATCACAGGCTCTTTTAAAGAGAGTACACACCCCCTTTAAGCATCCAAAGACTCTAAGCAACATCTTCAACTGAGGTGAACCCCCCCATCTACTGTCATGCGGCCTGCTTCTTTGCCATCAGTATATCTATGCACGTTGGTGGCATGATTGTAATTCATTTTTTCCTATTGCTTGGTTAAGTACACTGTTAACCAGTGTTTGTTAATTACCGACCCAGTACACTCTTGACAGTGGGTGTCCACTTAAGACCTTGCTGTGCAAGTGCCAATACAATTTGTTATTGGTTTGTGTCATCTTGCAATAAGATAACTTCCCCTTTGGAGCCTGTTCTGTGTGTTTTGTCTCTTTTTGTGAACAGTGGGTCTCATGGCCTGCTTTCTGGCAGGGACGACCCTATCAGGAGGCCTCCACTAGCCTAAGCTGTGAGGCAAGGACCAACTTTAACACTGCCCGTTTCCCAATGCTCTGGATGATGATTCCCTTCTCAATTTATCCTCAGGAGGCATCACATTTCTCATTGGGTTTCACGCTCAGAGGACCTATCTCGTAAGGGCTTCATCTCAAAAGGACAGTCACAGAAGCATTACTATATGGCACCACAGACATATACAATCTAGGCTTTCACGGTAACGTCTCTTTAATGCCATTGTCCTCACTGTATTCTTCCAATATAAGCAAATATGTGAGCTGCAGTGACCTTGACCAAGTAAGGTAGCGTACTCATGCTTAAATAAGAGAAATTCAGGGCAGGGCCTACCCAATATGCAACTTCAAGAGAAAAACAAATGCTCTTAGATACAAGTAACTGATCATACTCGCCCAGCAGTGCTGTATCTAAAACGACATGCATACCTGGCATCCTTTCTCTTCCTTTGTGTCCGCTCCCGGGCACAAGAAAATTACCTGCTGCCTCATGTCGAGAAAAGGCGATTGTGCAACTAGCTATGGTTCGAAGTGAATCCCAGCCCTTACCAGGACCACAAATATATGACCATGCTTGTCGCTAAGGCAGAAATACTCCAAAATTCATGAGCCTTTGAAAATAGCTGTATCGATCAATTTTATACTGACGGACTATATTCTACTTAAAGAGGAAAAGTAAAGATATATATATATATATATATATATATATATAATATAAGCCAGTGCATGCTTGGCTCATCAACCCATCTGCAGTAAGATACTCTCTGGGTCAGATTTCTTTTCTTTCATGCTACGCAGCATGGCAACTTGACATGCTGCATTGCATAAAATGGAGAGAACAGGAATGTGGCATAGCTACAAAGATATGGTACACATCTGCTCTCTCCCAGCATTGGCGCACTCTGTACTGCCTAGTGGCAATGCAGGTATCCTTGCACCATGCTGCAACGGTAGGATCATTGACATAATCTCAATCCATAAAATAGCGAAACACAAAAATATCACAAACTAAATATTGATGACAAAAATATCGACTTTCTATACTTAACTAGTAAAACCCCAAATATCGAGAACAAAGATATTGTTGTTAAAATACCGATTTTTAACTATATCGAAAACAAAAATATCAGATAAAAAAATATAATTACCTTAAAAAAAATATTAAATGCCAAAAATATCAATTCACACACTATCAGTTACAATAATTTTGCCCAAAAAATAAATAATCACTAATAAATATATAAAAAAAATCTTAAACACAAACCAATTACTTCAAATAAAACTAAAATGTATTATACACATACTTATATCAAACAAAAATATATATAAATATTTAGAGAGTGGTTTAAATATATGTTAATATTTAGGTTGTAGTTTAAATGTTTCTAGTTTATGCTAATATTTTTTAGGGTTTGTATTGTAATAATTTTTATTCTAAGTGTTTTTGGGGTGGAAAGTACTTGTAATATTTTTTTGTTTAATTTAAGTATGTGTATAAAATGTTTTAGTTTTATTTGAGGTAATTGTGTTATGTTAAAAGTGTTGTTATATATTAAAAAAGAACTCAAACTAAAACTAAATCATCCAATGGAATAAAACTCTAAGCAAATTTAACTGATAAAATCAAACAATTAAATCAACAATATAAAAGGCATACTAATGTAAACAATTAACTACTTCAAAAACGACAAACACTGCAAGACCTGGAAACTCTGACGGATTTCTCACCAGACCATTCCAAAAGAAATATATATGTTTCAACAAATAGATAACACATTAAATAACACATATTTTAACTAAAACATGATTGTTATGAAACTTTCAAATGTTAAATAACAAATAATTAATAAAATACTGTCCAATTCTATCTTTTTACATATACATCCTAGAAGAAAATCCACGCCTGGAAACAGCAAGAAACTGCCTGAAAATAACAACTATCAAAAATATATAGGAAAGTAAGTATACATATAGCAAGAAAAAAGTATAAACTCTCCCAAATTACAAGCAAAAATAAACCTAATGACCGCGACCTCTACAAACTACCAACAAATCAATGTTTAAATAAAAACTTACAATTTTGTTTCATCAAAAAAAAAGAAAAAACCTGCTCCACATCAGAACCTACCCAAAAAGAAAAGCTGCAAAATCGAATGAAACATTGATATAGAACATACATGTAAGTATACAAAATAGAAGTGATTGCATACTTTTAAATGTAAATAACAAATGTTCAAATATTCTATATATTTATGCTTTCAGATACAATGACACAAGCTGCAGAGTATATCACTTTGCAGAAAGGAAAGCAGGTTACTAAATCACATGGGCTACACCTACAGTCAAGAAACTTCATCAGCTGAAACTATAAACTGGAAATGTACTAAATTTTATTCTAAAGCATGCTATGGGAGGGTATATACAAAAGATAATGTTGTAATTCATGAAATGTAACTGAAAAAGAAGTAAGAGAAATATTGCAGGATACAAGAGAGGCAAGTAATAGCTCCAGGACCCCATAAGCAAAATCCGTAAAGATATACTACCTAAAGTCCCCGAACACATAAAGGTCAACTACCACCAACCCCCACTTTGAAACATTTAATTGCACAAACTAAAAAAGCCACTAGTGATACTCCACCTGCCCCTGGAAGATCTCAAGACATGCACATACCTAAATATTAAATAATTACACATAATGAGGAACCATTTCTGTTATATAAATAACGAAAACCAAATCCTAATACTTTCTACAGCAGATAAATTACTAAAACTGAGACAATGTGAAACGTGTATGATGGATGGGCCCTCCAAATGTGTCCCAAACCATTCACTCAAATATACACCATCGATGGTGAATATCAAAACACCAAATATCCCTTTTATATATATTCTACTACCACATAAACAAAGCAGCACATGCTATGAGTTCCTAAACCATATCGAACATAAAACACATAATTACTACCCCCAAAAAAAATGATCATAAACTTTGAGCAAGCGATGATTCATATAATTCCAAATGGTCTCAATCCCTAGAATGGAAGTAGACCTTCCAACCCGGCCTCTGGAGACTGGAATATTCCCAGGGGTATTGGAAGATGCTGCATCCTCGTCAGTTAAATTATCTTGCAGAGCAAGCCTAAAATAATCCAAAAGTTTATCTTGACAGGCTTTTAAAAACTTGTCTAACCACTTCTTTGGTTCTTTTCCCTTTTTTTTAATGAAAAGGCTACCATAGAAGCGTTGATATTGGGAGTAAGGCTACTTTATTTGGGCGAATAAGCCTCAGACAGTCTGGCCCAAGCTTATTCCTATTCACCTTTTTCTTCTGTGGTGTCATGTACTGTGGAAGTCAAGTGTGCTAACTTTTATAGGACATTGCACTTTTCAAGCTTCCATTTTTCTTTCAAAGTTTTGGTTATGTTAAATATGTTTTCATAATGCTGCTACTTTTCCATCATCCATCTAAACAGGAAGTGACATCACTGGCTTCCTGTGACAACTGTGTTTAAAATAGGAAGCCAAGAAAGAGAACTTCATTTCTGACCATCCATCTGCACAAGCAGTGACGTCACTGGATGTTCCCATCATCTATTGTGAGGAAATGCAGGTTAATATATTGTGTGATTGAGTGACCTCCTTGTGTAATAACTCACAAACCTGTCTTGGGTCCAGTCAGGTCCTTTTGCAAGACTTTTGCTCACCTTGGTAGCTGTGGCTTTGAGCAGTCAGACTTTGTTAAAGGAACACGTGTGAAGCATTTAGAAGTACCAAAGCAGTTGAATAAGAAAATAAACATGACACAAAGGAAATCCAACACCAATTTATAAAAATATACCTAATTTTATACATTTTTAGACGCCAAAAGGAACAAAATCCACCTGAGGGTTCCCAAATAAATTATTAAGCAATTCGTAAATCACTGCTTGTCACTCAAAATACAAATAAACACTGGCAACTACAGCGGTTAGCAGTTAATTAGAAAACTTTTGTAAAGTTGTGTTTGGTTTCCCCGGGCCACTTTGGATGCCCAACTCTGACAGGGAACAAGTCACAGTGGACAGTAAAGCTTGGCAGGATAGTTACCTTACAGGCAAAGCTGTCTCCAGGCCAGTGCCTGTCTCTAGGGGCAAACCGTCCTAGACATCAATGGTGTGGTCCTGATGCACGGCATACAGGATGCCGAAGGAGGCTTTGAATGCTGATCCAGTCAATAGGGGTTTTCCTGGGGCCACACCTTGGTCCACGAATTTGGTGGGATGAATTTAACCACAGGGGTCGAAGTCCCTAACAGTCCAGGTGAAGCCCAACCAAAAACCAGTTGCCAGTGTGCTTCAGTCACAGTGAAGCCAGTGGTTCCATTTAACTGAGAGAAGTGTCCGTCTTGGGCGACTAACCTGCACTCCAGCATATCTCCAGGTCCAGCAGGCTCGGGTGCAACTTTGAGTGTCTCATCACTATTTCCAAGGCTGCACTTCAGCAGTCAGTAGTGATCAAGTTATTGTGGCTACCCATTCGCCAAGACAGGCTTCTTTAGCTTTTGTGTCCGCTGAAGCTGTAACAGAAGAAGTGAACTCCATCAGTCAGTTGGTTGACTTCCTGTCTCGGGATGACTTTCCTTGAGCAGGGCACTATATGCACAGTGCTCTCTTTGCTAGCCCAAGGATCAGCAGGTGTAGTCCAGTCCTAGGTGCAGTCTTTCTTTGCCAGTTCCTGGAAACAGTAGGACAGTCCTTCTTTGGTCCTCTCTCCAGTGCAGTTGCGATCTAAAGTCTGGGTGTCAGGGGTGCCACTTTTATGTCCACAACTTGCACTCAGGGAATGCAGTGAATACTAGACAATAGGCTATGAGGTCCCCTCCAGCATGATGATGACTTCCTGAATTGTGTGTTATCTAGCTATCTCAGAGTGCAATATTCTGCCCACTGCCAAGATGGCAGGACCATTCTCTCTTCATGTGGAGCTTCGTAGCTCACCCTAAAGGTGTAGCTACCTAAGGGTTATACAGCCATGGGAAAACTGGTTTGGCAATGGTTTTCCACATCCCTGTCCCCGACGTAAACCTGTCTACCAGAACAACAGACCAATCCCTCTCAATTGTATCCACCATTTGCCCTGAAAATGTGGCTCCCCCTATGAATCTTGCTTTTTGGGTTCACACTCTGGGGCAGATTTACAAGGACTGGCGCATCCCTGCATATCAGCAGGGATGCGCCAGCTAAGATGCATCACGCACGTTTTCCTTGCGCCACCACAGATGCGCCGCATTTACAATGCGGCGCATCGTGGCACAAGGATAAACAGATGCGTGACGCATCTGATGGCGTAAGGACGGTGCATTGCTGGAGTTGTGTCGTAAGCGCGACGCAACTCCAGCAATACTCAGGAGCTGCCCATACCTAACATGCTGCGTCACGCCTTACGTCTGCTTCAGGCAGGCACAGGGTTTTGACGCAGCTGCGTCGGAAAAGTGACTCAGTGAAATCTTGTAGATTTCACTGTGTCACTTTTCAGAGGCTTTTTCCGATGGGACGCCCACCCTGCATACATTAAACCTGACGCAGGTTTAATGTAGTGCAGGGCTTTACAACGTGACGCATCTCCCTAGAAGTGACGCAACAGCGGCGTAAATGTGTCGCAAGGGGCTTGTAAATCTGCCCCTCTGTTTGGCGTCCTGTCAAGAAGAGATCACACCTCTTCTAATGGCAAGCCTCTATTGTTTGCTTTTCTGGGAGTCATTCACGTCTTTCCAAGAGGGCAGAAGGTTGTCTCGTGGCCAGTGGCAGTAAATGGCCACTAGAAAACTTGGGCAACAAAGTGACAACTTTCTAAAGTTGCAGTGTACTGAAAACTTACATTAACTTCGACTTCGGCATCAATTTAGGTTTAATGCAACAATTCATTTGATACCTTAAAGCACCAAGCTTAGTAGTCCCATTCAGAAGTTAGCACAGCTAAGTTGTCAGCGTGTAGCCCTTTGCTTGCAAATGGGGCTCCTAGCCTTTTGACAGTAAAAACAGCAATTTGGGGATTTTACTGTTAGGATATATACAAACACACGTCCTACTTTTTAATATAGAACACCCTGCCTTAGGCTTCTCCAGGACTACCTTACGGGTAACCTATATATATCTTAAAATGGAAGGTCTGGACTTTATCATTAGTTTAAATGGCAATGCCAAGATAGCAGTTTACACCTGCTCTAGATATCTGCAGTGGCAGACTGGGAGACTTTACTTGTGGTGGCATAATAAGTGCTGCAGTCCACGAGGGATACTTTAACTTACAGTCCCTGGGTACCCCTGGTACCATAAACTAGGGATTTATAAGCAAGTTAACTTATGCCAATTGAGTATTAGCCAATTAAAAATACATACTTAACACAAAGCACCACCACGGCTGACCACCGGTTCTGCACCTTAGTCTTACTGTATACAAAAATATATAGGTCCTGTGCACAATTCTTCCAAAAGTCCGCCGCAGAAGGACTTTACTGATTTACAGATATAAAGACTTTTTTAACAAAAGAGGAAGGTGCACCAGTAAGAAGTCCAAAACAATATGGAGAGTCCTTATTATGTTTCTTTAATCCTTGTATATTTTCTTAAAAACAGACATCAGCCAACGCGTTTCGTTCTATAAGACAAGAACTTCTTCAGGGCTGAAACAAGTAACAAACAAATATACAGACATAACTACATTGATATAAAAATATATAATCATACATTATGTTGTAAACAACAAAGAAGCACATAGGACCATACAAAACGACATAGATATATACACAAATATTCATACAATACATATATATATATATACAAAAATACATCAAACCTTTGTACTATAAAAACATACAAATACATTCAAATGTCATGAATAGTATAAAATCCAATAGCAACCATTAATTCAAAGAATAAAGTTCATTGTGAATATTCCCAAGCTATTTCGAACACTTATATATTTATATTTTTCAAGAATATATAAACAACTTAAACTTAATGGATGTGCAGCCTATCGGAAAAACCCCAACAGAAAAGTTAAAATGGGGGAAGGTATATATAATTAAAGCAATCTCACCTCTACTTTAGCGAAGTTGGATTCCCGCAAATATCAATCTGTTTCCACACGATCAATAGATCGGTATTGTAATAAAATTCAGTAAAGAATTCAAAGATGTATATAAAATTGAGTCATACAGATGTCTTTCAAAAGGTCTAAAGGTTCGGTAACCGAGAAGAAAAGAGAAAAAAGTTCTACAATAGAAAAACCGCAAAAAATAAGAAGTAAAAACGAACAATAAATTTGGCTCGTAAGTACGTGAAATGAATGGTTATCAATAATCAACAAAAATAATTAAGCAACAAACTTGTAAATGTTTGATCCATAAAATATTGTCAGCGATTCAATTTATATACAGCATGCCAATGTGTATTTAAAACGAGATATCCAATTTATTAAACCATAATATGGTCATACTAAAGAATAATCCCAAATAATAGCTCACCTAAATAATGTTGGAAATTCACTTGAGAAATATAATAAAGGATGCCAGTATGTCCATTAAGTCATGACGCCAAGTGGCAAGAGTCTGAATGTTATTTAAACATTTCAGAGCGCTAAAACAAAGTGAAAGGAAAACGATGAACGAAGGAAAAATACACAAAAGTAAACAACAACAGTAAGTGAAAAAGCAGAAAAATGATACTCAAATAAAAATAAAGCTATAAGTATGAGAAATAAGCATGACCACAGTGCTAGTAGTCACAAATAGAATTAATTCTTCTTATGATTGGTAAATATTCAAACAACGCATGGGCGCTTGGTCACAGGATACAGTCGCGATTTAAGAATTAATTCAAGTTGTCAAACATATGCGATGCTATTCTAATGACATAGCATAAAGACCATAAGGCATGTAACATGTATATCACCAAAACAAGTTTGGACACAGTATCACTGACCCCAATAAAAGGCAAAAAATCCTGTTGTTTATCCATCCCTATTAGAAGTCTGACCGTAAAGTTAGATAACGAGTAACTTTAACGGAATTTCCAGTTACCAAGATTCAAAAGGACGTGTGATATAAACGAGATGAGAGCTTACCTTTTCCTGATACGAAAAGCAGCGAAAGGAGTAACGCGATCAATCAGCACACCTGTGTGTTCACAGGTTACCGCGGGAATGCTGTTTAAATCTATTGCCGGAAATGAGGTGGCGCCTCCCATGGTGTAAATTGGAGGGCCTGTAAATAAAGGCGCCATATTGGAGTGGCGTAGAGTTAGCATCAGCAAATGTAAACCCAAAAATAAAAACGGCTTTAAATATATAAAGAAGGAAATAAATGACCAAAAGGTACCAAAGGTAATAACTAAGGCATTACCAGTCTGCCAATATATAAACAGAGAAGAAAAAATAAAAATAAAATAAGAACAATAATATATAACGTAAATAGAAAAAATATAATTATTAATATATCGCGTCCAAAATGTAACCAGACCAGAGTAGATACTCCCACTTGATCATAATTACAAAGGCGGAACGTATGGTCCGGATAATACTGGTGAACCAAATATCAGAAAAAAACGGCTATATATATTGTAGAATCGGCCGAGAAGCGCCATATTTAAGTGGTATAATCGCACTTAATCACAAGTGTGAATTCAGATCTTATTGCCGGAATAGTATTATTAGACCGAACGTCTGAAAAATACAAGCATATGTAAAATACAGTCGAGCGAAATGTGCCGTATTTTGAGTAATGTATAAGTCAGGCAATGTTGTTTATGCAGAATTACGGGCCAGACAAGAGTAATATATTTGGGACTGAAAAAGAAATGTTATATATATCTTAATTAATTGGAGATAATATGTCTCCACCTATATTTTCGAAATAGATGTCTTTATAGAGAGAAATATATTTATTTATTTGTACCACATCCCAGATATACATTGGGAGTGAGAAAATAGACAATAGCACTATGGACATACACACATGAAAAGAGAAAGGAAAAATAAATCAAAAAAATATATGTATATGTAAGTGATGCATCGGACAGATATGAACTGATCCCAAATCATATCCAAATGATTAAATACACATATTGATTATGACCGTATATCGTCACGAACATAGAACAGAGGCTCAGCTTAAAAATAAAAAAATATTTTTTTTAGTTCAACCATCATAAGAAATAATGCATCTCGGTATCAGAATTGTGTCCCAAGGTGGCAGCTCGTAGACGACAAATCCATTTAGATTCACATTGTCTCAGTATCAACTCTCTATTTTGTCCTCTTTTGCCTCCAGGGATATGTTCTATTCCATGGAACCAAAAAGAGGAAGGGCAGTCTGTATGTTTCATCCTGTAATGTTCAGTGATGGGGTATCTGGTATCATTATTTATTAGTGCTCTCCTATGTTCTTGTATACGTGTTTTTAAAGGGCGGATGGTACTGCCCACGTAAATGATGTCACAGTCACATCCCAGGATATATACAACATGGGTAGTATTACAATTGATAAATTCGTTGATGTAAAACGTGCGTACACAGTTGTACGAGAAGCTTTTGATTTTGTTTTTACCCATGGGGCATACATTACAGCTGCCGCAAACAAAGAATCCTTTAGGTTTGTTTGGAAGCCAAGTACCACTTGTTTGTGGGGAGGTAATATAACTGGGACACAAATCATTTCTCAAGGAAACGCCTTTTTTGTATGTAACACTAGGCATTAAGGAGATGCTATCTTTGAGTCCATCAATGGAAGTCAAAAGATGCCAATTCTTTCTTAGAGCTCTAAATATACCATCACTATGTGTAGTGTATTGAGTAATAAATCTTGCCATGTTGTTAGATTTGTCACCAATTTTGTTTTTGTCCAGTAGTGTTGCATCCCTGGTTGAGGACAAAATTCTTCTTTCAGCATTATCAAGAATCTTCTTACTGTAACCTCTGGTTTGAAATCTTTTTTTGGTTTCACTGACATTTAAGAGAAAGTTGTTCTCCTCGCTGCAATTCCTTCTAATGCGTACAAATTCCCCAAAGGGGATGTTCTTAATTACTGAACTTGCATGGGCACTAGAGGCATGTAGAACTGAATTGCATGCAGTCTCCTTTCTATAGAGTTTACTTTGGATCATGTCATTTTCAACATAAAAGTTGATATCTAGAAAATTCATACTGCTTTTATGGTATGACATAGTCAGTTTTACATTGAACACATTATCATTTAGATATGTGTGGTATTGCTCCAATTTTTCAACAGAACCGGACCAGAGACAGATGATATCGTCTATGTACCTCCCCCAGAATACAATGTATTCGGTCCAGGGGGAGGCACATCGGGCCCAGGCATGCTCCTTCTCGTACCACCCCATAAAGAGGCAGGCATACGAAGGAGCAAACCTGGAACCCATCGCCGCGCCCTTGATCTGCTGATACCACTGGTTGTCATGTAGGAAAAAGTTGTTCATTAGTATGATATTGACCATCTTAATGACCATCTCGTTGTGTTCGTAACGCTCCGCACCTTCCCGGTCCAAAAAAGAGCGTAGTGCCATTAGGCCAAATTTTTGGTGAATACACGTGTAAAGACTTTCAACATCAAATGTTACAAAAAGTAATTCCTCAGACCATTGAAAGTCTTTGAGTTTGACAAGAATATCTTTACTATCCTTTACGTAAGATGGTAAGTCCAATACATATTTGCATATTTGAAGATCTACAAAGTGTGAAAGTTTTTCTGTGGGTGAACCAACTCCCGAAATGATAGGTCTTCCTGGGGGGATTAATTATACATGTTTAACAGCCAGAGCACTGGCATTGAGGTCTGATTAGCAGGCCTCAGTCCACTCTCAGAGTCTTTACACCAGTACCTGATAGTCCAATAACAGGGAAGAAAGTGGGAAGTGAACCTCCAGGAAGCCATTTCCTCACATTCATCTGTACAGGATGTTAGATCACTGGATTTCCGATCAACCATCTGCACAGGAAGTCTAAAAAAAGAAGCCAAGCAAGAGGGCTTGATTCCCCATCATCCACCTGTGCAGGAGATTACATCACCGGATTTCCCATCATCCATTCGCACAGGATGTGACATCACTTCCTACCTTCTCCTAACTTCAATCAGCTCTTCAGGGCATGCCATCGCCCAGGTTTCACCATCAAAGGGCAGAAACAGACAAGGATAACGTCTGTTTCATCCTATTAGGGCCAAAAGGGCCTAAGGCCAGAACCTATTTTCCACTGAAACTTACATGGTAAGATAAAATCTCGTGCCTTACCCAGCAGCCCATACACCCAACCCCAACAATCACACCCAGATATATACAACCCAGACAATCACACAGCATTCCCACGACACATAGAGCCAACCTCGTACAAATCCCACTATCTACTAGACACTCTAAAACTACAATACACACATTCCAACCCATGCTCAGTGGCGCTCGTTCTGCAGTACTCCAAGCATCAGACATGGCAGACCTATCACCAGCTTGTCACCATCTTCATCACAGAAACATAGTTCAACTCCACATCCTCGCACACCCTAGACATCCTTCTTCCAACTGACTGCAGCCTCCATTGTGTGGTCCACGCAGGTAAGAAGAGAGGAAGTCTCGCTGTCATCCATAAATCCCACTGTCTCTGCGCCCTAACAAAGCAAGTAATAGTCAACTCCATGGACCTACAGATATGCCAGTTCTAACTCTCTGCAACGAAGACCACCACCTTCCATTTAATCTACAGGCATCCTGGGCACAACAAGGACTTCATTGATGACTTCTCAGATCTTCTCACCACCTTGTCCCTCTGACATGTCCTCTCGCTGATGTCAACTTCCCAGACAAAATTCTAGAGGCACACGTGGCGAAAACTCTCTCTAATTTTTTGGAGGAGTCCTCCTGCTTTGACCCTCATCAGGCTGGATTCCGGCCTGCACACTCTACGGAGGCAGCGGTCACTGCAGGTCTGGACACACTTCGAGACTGCGCAGATAGACATTCTCCCCAGGCCCTGGTGCTTTTGGACCTGTCGGCCGCGTTCGGCACGGTCGACCACAACATCCTGGTCGACCGTGTCGGACAGGCCGGCATACAGGGCGTGGCGGCCTGCTGGTTGAGGTCCTTCTTGGAGGATCGCTCCCAAGCGGTGCGTCTGGGGGACTTGATCGGTGTTAAACAGTCCATCTCATGTGGAGTGCCACAGGGTTCCTCCCTGTCACCCCATCTTTTTAACATATACATACTCCCCCTTATACAAACCTTGAGGGACAAACAGGTGAGAGTTTTTAATTATGCAGATGACCTGCAGCTACTCTTCACCATTGATAATTCCGAAAAATCTATGAGTCATTTCCAGTCAACCATGAGGTTTATTAAATCCTGGATGGATCAAAATCAGCTGAAACTAAATCCAGGTAAAACCGAACTGGTACTGACTGGGGACAGTGCTAAGTACTGGGGTCCTCACTATTGGCCTTCAGATCTGGGTCAAGCTCCGCAACCATCACCATCGGCTAAAACGCTTGGAGTTATTGTGGACAGTGACCTTTCACTAAAAGCACAAGTGGGACAAGTGGTCTCCAAATGCTTTTACCAGCTAAAAAAAATCAGGAAGGTCAGGCGACTATTAACGCCAGAAGCTATTACCCAGGTTGTGATCGCCACTGTTCTGTCCCATCTGGATTACGCGAATGCCATCTACCTGGGTCTCCCAAACTATTTACTCAAGTGTCTCCAGATGGTGCAGAACTATGCTGCTAGGTTGATCCTGAAGCAACCAAGGTGGCAGGCGGCGACTCCTCTCCTCATCAAGCTGCATTGGCTTCCGGTCATACAACGTTGTTCCTTCAAAGCAGGTTGTATGATCTTTAAGTCACTACACGGCAAAAGCCCTAAATTCATTAATCAATTAATCACCAGATACGTTCCCTCCCGTAACCTTCGTTCACTCCACCTAGGCCTTCTCCAGACCCCTCCCTTTAAACTTAAACGTTCTGGTGGACGTAGATTTGCCATATTGGCCCCCTGCCTATGGAACACCTTTCCCCTGGAAATCCGGTCCTGCCAAGATCTCTTACCTTTCCGGAAAGCACTGAAGACCTGGCTTTTTAGACAAGCTTTTTAATCCATCTTTTCTACCTTCGATTGTGTTACTGTCAATTTTAGCGCCAAGAAACTAATCAGTGTTAGTGCGCTCAATAAATGATTTAATAACATAACATAACAGTAAATATAAAAGGGACACCCTCCTCAACCTCATTGATACTCAATTTTGTACAGCATGTCACACAATATACACACACTAAAGGCCATATCCTCGACCTTGTCTTCTCAACATCACCACCAATTAATACAAACCACCAAAACCACTAGACTGGACATACCTTTTTGACATCCCTATCTCCCTGCTCAGCATTCTCCCAACAAACAGAGATTAACCCAAGAGAATAGACCAAACCCTCAGATCCTTCAAAAACCTCTCCATGGACACCCTAATCTCTCACCCTATCAACCTCACATTCAATGACAACATATTTCTACACAACCTCAACAATTTTATGGAACACCTTGGGAACATGTGCGTTCCAATTACAACACACAACTACAAGCCAAAGCCTTCATAACTCTGGTACCCTAAAGAACTTACTGACAATAAAAGATCCTTGCACAGGAGAGAAATGGAAGAAAAACTGAACTCATGATGACCTCTTGGTTCTAAAGTTTGACCGTGCAACACACAGAGAGCTCATCACATAAGCCAAAGCACAGTACTCTAGCAGCACTATCAATGAAGACACTAACAGAAGCAGAATGCTGTTCAAGACAATCAAGCACTGCATCTACCCCTTCCTGAACTCACAGATGTGTCACTCCTGAGAGAAATGCAATGCCATCAACCTCTTCAGTGAAAATAAATACAGACGATCCGCCAGCACATTGCATAACACCAGGTCTGTTTCATCTCTTATAGCTACCAATTCCCATGTAATCCCTCAATTCTCAGCCTCCGAAGCCCTATTTCACCTAGAAAATAAATTTGCAGGTCTCTGTCAAAAAAGAAAACCAAGGTTAAATAAATATACATTCGCATTGTGCATAAATAAAAAACAAATGACAAAACACAACATACAGCAACCAGCTAACATGCAAGTAGAATTGACTGGATAAGTGGACAGTATATTAGAGAACAAATGTAAGTACCAATGCTAATTGTTATTAAAATATTTCTCAAATTCTCCATGAGAAGAAAGGAATATAAAGAAACACCTAACATAGAACACAACTACAAGCTAGGCCTTAACTAACCTCAACATGTTTCACACATCTCCCAAGTCCAGAACTTCCATATTTCTCTTACTTTATGATAAAAGGTACCCTACATTTAGTCAAATCCTTCCTCACATGACCGGGTTATCTGACCATAACTTTGACACCAACCTTTCAATCAACCATTTTTGTGGAGTGCTTGGCATCATAACTATCTATCTTTATACATCTTTTGATAAATCCCGTGTCTCTCTGAATCAACCATCATTTGAGGAGGATTTTGCCAGAGTCCCTCTCCTTACCACTTTTCCATCTTGCCGGATTAAGTTTGGAATTATGTAGTCTACCCCTCAAGGTGTAAAATGGAGACTTCAAAGTGATATAATTTTGATAATTTTTTATACAAATTTTGTGTGACCCTATGAGCCCACCAAAGTACCTCAGTTAACAAGACTTTATTTTCAACAGCCCTTTAAGCATAACTCTTAACCACTCTGTTCATCCACTCGGCTAGGCCATTGGCTTGCAGAGAATAGAGAGCTGTATTAAATTGTGAGAGGAAAAGACTTCCCAAGAATTTTCTAATCTCCTGTGAGATAAACGGAACACCACTGTCCATAAACAAAGCTGGTGGTATTCCTTCCCTTGCAAATTCCTCCTTAAGAAATATGAACACAGTTGAAGAGTTAACTGAACAAACACACTTAGGGGCATATTTACTCGAAACTGGCGGAGAGTGGTGTTACACCAAAATTGGTAATGCTGCGCTTCGTCAGTTTCAAAATGCAGGGATGCGCCATATTTACAAGAATGCAGCACCTTTACGTTTCCCCTAGCTCTGGCGCTAAAGAAGCTGCCTAGCATCAGCGCAGGCACCCTTGCGCCATGTTTCAAGGGTGCCTGCACTGCAAGAGTGATTGTTTATGTGCAGGAAGAGAAACCTTCCTGCACATAAACAATCTTTATGTGTGATTTGCTGTTTCTATGTGTGGTGCAGAATGCAGCAGACATAGAAAGAGCAAAATATAAGGAGAAATAAAACATTTCTCCTCATGTCACCTGTTTAAAACCAGATATTCCCTGGCAATATTTTTGCCACTGCAACATCCATTGCATGCCCCTTTCATGCAAAGTGCTGCGTGAATAAGGGTATTATTTACAATTAGGCGTTAAGCCACGTTAAGTGGCTTAACGTCGCCTTTGGAAATAAGGCGAAGGACTTAGCGCCACCAGAACATCAGAAAAAGTGACGTTCTGGTGGCCTCAACTCCTTGTAAATGTTCCCCTTAGTCACCACCCAGTTGGAAGTGTAGTCTACTGGCATCAAAACACAGCGTTCATTGTGGGACAAAAGTCAAATGGACCCACAATATCCAGTCTCAATGTCGTCCAAAATTCTAATGGCACCTCAACTGGTGACAAAGGAAGAGACCTTGCTACTTTTCTCTTATTATTTGCTGCACACAACCAACAATCCTTTACCACAGCCTCCAGTTGGTGATCAATACCAGGCCATCATTACCACTATCTCAACCTTGCCTTGGTCAAACATCTACCCAACTGTCCTTCATGGGCCAAATTATCACTTTCTCCTACAGACCTGAGAGGGCTGTAACTCTTGAACTTCTGCTTATCTCCCCTTCCAAATGACTCAAATAATTTGAATATTTGAACAACCCCTCAATACATGATTCACTTAAATCAAACTTGACACCTTTTTTAAGTAACAATCTCAAAAGAAAAGACAATTTGGCAAATTTTGGACCAAATTTCAAGCAAAATGACACCAAACACAATTGATCTTAATTGCTAGGCGAACGTGCCTCCATTATACTCTAGGCTAACTACAACTTGGGGCTAATACCGTTAGAAGAGATTGTGTGCCGCACATAAGAAACTGATACCACCCTGAATTTACATTTCTCTTTTTTAAGTGTAAGGCCTAAACTGCACATTCTTTGCTCACACCTGTCCACCCCTGACACTAATATGTCATCTTGGAATACCAAAACCTTCTGTATATCCCATAAACCTCTCTTCATCACCCTTTGGAAACAAGCCCCAGCTGATGTTAACATGTGAAGGAATCTCGAAGCTTCCAAAGGAGTGAAAAAAGATATCAAGTATGTGGATTCAACATATAAGGGAATTTTAGGCTAAGCAGATGATAAGTCCATCACACTGAATGATTTGGCCCTACCCAAGGTTGCCAATGACTCAGAGGTATTGGGCAGAGGTTGTCTATCAACCCAAATGTGCTTGTTGAGGTCACGAAAATCAACACACATCCTTATTTTCTTCCCACACTCCTTGGGTGTCAAAATTATAGGGGCAAGCCACTCAGACCATTCAATCTCTTCAATTATTCCTGCAGCCAAGAGTTTCTGAACTTCTTAATTTAAAGGACATCAAAGGAGTACTTTCCTTATGTACAGAAGGCAAAGGATTCTTATTGAGAGGGATCTTATATTGAAAACCTTCAAAGAACCTAGGGTACCCTTGAACACATCAGAATCTTTACTGTACATATCAGAACCATCAACAGAATTTGGCAGTAGGAGCACTTTCATAGTGTCATTGGGGTCAAGTGAAATACCTATGTCACCTTGGTGATGCAACCCTAACAAGATTTTCCCTATTTTTTCCACATTCCCCTCCCCCATAGTCTCCCTGTCCAGGTATTGTATCCTCCTAATGGTGTAACCAATCACATCACTTTTGGCCCCACCATATTCCACTGGATTATTTTCAGATGGCAGTAATTTTTTCAGAGCCAAAAATACTCTCCCAAATTGCATTCCCCGCTATGGTATATAGAGAGCCAGAATCCACCAACACACTCATGGCCATATTCACAAGGATCTATCTCTGACTTAATGGCACTTTATTGCAGCCAAAGTTGCGATAAACTCATTGTCCCAATCACAAGCTGGTGTTAACATACCACAGCACCAGTTTACCCACGATAGCAGCCGCAAAAAACATCGCCACGGATGACCCCGCCACTATCGCTAATGAGATGTAGAGTAGGCGTTCCTGTGCCAAAAGCCGCGACAACACCACTCCACAACATTCACAACGAACAGCCAGAACTGCGATAAGAACACAAAACAGGCGATAAGGTGCGGTAGTGCCAGGAAACTAACACCTGCTCTGACCTGGTGCAAAGTCGGACCACAACCTACACCACAAAAGGGAGCCCAGCCCAGAGCCACACCTGAAGAACAACAGATGCACCCAGGCAATTGAACATGTATCCCAGAGGGCTGAAAGGGAAACAACACCCGCCGCAACCACCCCCAGGACCCCCCTGACCAAAGACATGCCACATCAGCTACACCCAAACACGTACAAAATTATCCGCCTGATGTCGCAGAATCACAACTGGTGACATGCATGTGTCGTCACAAAAATGACCATCACACATTAATTTCCGAAGCAAAAAATTAAACTTTATTAAAATGAACACTGAAATGAAATGAAGACACATGGCGGCTCCCCTCGGGACAATCTGTAGGTCACAGCCTGCAAGACAAAAATCCTGATGAGACACACCGTCCTGCCCACCTCAAAGGACAGAGAGAGAGAGCGAAGGGGAGAGAGAGAGAGAGAGAAGAAGAGAGGGGGAGAGGGAGAGAGGGGGAGAGGGAGAGAGGGGGAGAGGGAGAGAGAGAAGAAGAGAGGGGGGAGAGAGAGAGATAAGAAGAGAGGGGGAGAGAGAGAACAAGAGAGAGAGAGAGAGAGAGAGAAGAAGAGAGGGGGAGAGAGAGAAGAAGAAAGGGGGAGAGAGAGAGAGAGAGAGAGAGAGGAAGAGAGGGGGAGAGAGAGACAGAGTAGAAGAGAGGGAGAGAGAGAGAGAGAGAGAGAGAGAGAGAGAGAGAGAGAGAGAGAGAGAGAGAGAGAGAGAGAGAGATAGTGCTGCCCCTGCACACCCAGGCCACACTGCTCACCTGCTGCCTCCAACCACTTGCCGGTATGTAGTGCAGTTCATTAGGTCACACATCTGAGACAGACCTGTCGTCTGAAACAGAGTCCAGATACATGATTGGCACAGTACACACCATTGCACAAGACAACATCACCTGCCCGCCCATGCACATCCAGACAGAGGCACCCCAGCCCGTCCCGCCACCCATCGGAGCATGCCCGCCCATGCACACTCGGGCCACACTGCTCACCTTACGCCACCGGCGTGCAGACAGGAGGTCCCACCACGTGCCGCTGCAAGCTACAAGCCCGGGGCCTGCAGACATGGCACACTCCCCAGAAAAATTACAAGATCCTTCCCTTAAAGTTTAAAGATAATGGTGGTACATCCAAAATACAAATATCGTTGTCCCACAGACTGGTAATTTCAAGCTTTTATTATCAAAAAAATATATATAAATATACATAAATGAAGCCATTTTTTATAAATAGGTTGTTTCAGAAGTATATGTAGACAATTACATTCATGTAAATACTAACAAGTCATTCAAAAAGAAAAAAGAGAGAGCCCACCAGACAAAATGCCTCAATGTAAAACATAATTAGACAAAGTTGAATATAACCCAGACAACCAATCCACATAATTCAAAAACTGAACAAAAGGGAAACAATACATAGACAAATAACCATACAGTAATACAACAATAATATAACAAATTGGTGACAAAACATGAAGCAGTAGGACAAAACGCCGATGCGCGTATCGGAACACTGAGACACGTAAGTGGTTCCTTCTTCAGGGCGTAGACCTAGAGATACATTCGATGGTGTCGGGCCATCTGTATATGGAGTAGAGACCACCGGATATGTGGTACAAGGGGCTCACTGAGAAATTATGTTAGATCTGCGGGAACAACAAGGCATGAATTAAAACTCTAAGACTAAATGTAATACAATAAGAGCTTGTCAGTCACCTTAGATTCTCCCAAACAGTGAGTTCCAAAAGTGGCATATAATAGTATGTACACAAGTAAAGTGAGATAAAGAATGGCTAGAATACCCAAGTGTCCTAAGTAAACCAATGAGTGAACATGCACATCTAGAAGTGAAGATACATATGAGCAAAAGGGAGATGTCCAAAAAGTGGAGCATGAATAAAGAAATAAAATAAAATAGGATCTCAGATTTGCGTCTATTACCAGTAGCCTGCTACTAATGGTAGAGGCTTGATGGAAGGATGAGTACTCCTGCCGGGACGTAAAGTAGTCCCCGGAACAAGCGGCTCGGTGACCATCTATACAGAACAACTGCAAAATGTTGAAAATAGGACCACAGCCTAGATCTAAAGGGTAACTATATGGCTAACCAGCAGAATGTAAATTACCATCTAATAACGAAGGGGTGAGGGCCTCATATTTTAGAGTAGCGGTGTAACCTTTGGGGGTCCGATACAGTCGAACGGGATACTAGGCAAATGTAGAAAGATAAAATGTAGAAAGATCAGAGTGAGAACCTCTCAGGAGATATAATACTTATTAAGGGACTAGGGGTGAGGAGCTTAGAGGCTGATACTGCATTATCCTAAGTATTACCAGCTCCCCCACGGGACTCAAGAGTTTATAAAAGTGCACTGCCTCTACAGGAGGAATGTAGGAGATGGTCCCATATGTTGCAAGCTATCGGTAGAATAGTGAACCAGCTAGTTGGTCATGTCTAGAGAATAGAGGCGGCAAACAAACAAAATAAATAGCGGACCAATACTTACAAAAAAGGGGGAGTAAGAGTGCGGTAAATGAACCCAATATGTAAATTGCAAAATATGGCAGGAATCACGGACCGCGGGCTCCACGCGTTTTCAATCTATTGAGCCTCACGGTGAAGGGTCTGGGGAGAAATACGGAGCGTGATTAAATGGAGTCCCGCCTGAGAGGGGCGGGGGGGGGCTGTGGGGAGCAAAGATAAATCCTAACTGGAAAGAAGCCCCAACTCATGGCACTTACCTAAGTAGAATACTGCTGATCACCCAAAGTCGTGTGGGTCGGCACCGGTCCCAGAGCACAGTGAAAGTGGAGTCGCGTTGTCCGGAAGATATACAGCTGAACCAATCAAGGGAAGGCGGGACTTCCGTACCGTCGGTTGACCCTGGCTATGGGAAGAGTCAACAAAGACTGATCTGTAGGGGAATACTACATGAACATAAATGGATGCCATGTTGGATTCCTAACGTAACGTTGTATAAGGGAGCGCGTAGTGGTATAAGCGGTAAATGTATATTTGTCACACAGACATTGCTCCTAGTATAGAACTGTCAGGCTGTTCTAACTGATGTCAGCAACTTATTACTCCTCCTACTTGTTGACTGTGCATTTACTGTATGACCACCTATGTGTGTAACTCTTCTCATGTGTACTTGTACCGCCTTCTTTTGAGCCCCTGTGTGGGTATATAAGGCCCCTGTTCTCTGTACTCCTTAGAATGCCTCCTACAGTGACTTGAGATTACTGTGTGACGCAATCTCCCTCATCTGAGGTTAATACAAAAGATGTCTTTTATATTACAGCTTCTGTGCCAATCTCTTCTTTGCTGTTGGTTTAAAAGGACCAGGTGTATCATTAAAACCCCTGAGAAGGTTTTGATTTCTCCAATTGGTCCCCACTGTGAGGCTCGTTAGAGAAGTGGCTATCCAAGGGAGTGGTCTTGATGGGAGACAGGAATCTACTGAGGAGGACAGAACAGGACTCTAGTAAGAAGGTACCCTAAACTGAGATTCTCTCTCTCTGCAGCCCAGTATATTTCTGGTCTTCCTGATTTGACTCCTCCAACTGCTTACCACTCCTGACTGAGAACATTTTTGGCGTGAGTATTCTAAAAACGACCGTTTGGTCACTCAGAACTTGGCACTGAGGTTGGAGATTTTTGTGCTTGGTAAGGTCGTTTGTTGCGACGTTTTTTGGAATTGTATGGAAATTGGCCAATATTTGGAATTTGGAAATATATAAATTGCAATTTATGTAGGCAGGTAATGAGAAACGTTCGTAAACTTGAACGGCACACTTTGAGTTAAGTGCTACTTTGTGTATAATATTGTATATGCTGCAATATTCTTGGCATGCCTGTTCTTAGCACACATCGTAGAATGTGTTGCTTTTTTGGAGGTACCATTTTGAAACTTGTATAAAATCAGCCGGCTCCCATAGAGGGATACCTGACTAGGTTTAGGTATAAAAAACGTATTTCTTCTTCGGTGACTAGTACCCCGAGGAACTAAATATGTACATAAAAAGGATCCTGGTCTGTGCACTTAGTAACATTCATAAGTGGTGATATGCAGAGCGATTTTTGGTGTTCTGCCAGACAAATTGGCGAATTTGGTGTATCTTGGCTTCTTGAAAATGGAAAAGTCTTTTTGAGCTGTTTTTGAACTACGTTTGAAAGCTTTTCTTGTAAATATGACTTGCAACTAGTATTTACAAATGGTTTGGTTTAAGTACAGTCTGTGGGCTGTCTTTTGTTTCTGTCCTAAGTGTTGATCTGTGGGTTAAATGTGCGTTTAAATGTCTATGTGGTTTGTCATTAGTGGTACTTGTGTGAGTAAGTAGCGATTGCGCTCTTGGTGCAAGAATGGCTAGCCTTAAGCGCGCTCTATTGTGTGTTCTGATTGTATGACCCCCTTCTGAAAATGTCTGGAATGAGCTCAATGTGCTTTTTTTGTCATCATTCTGTTATGCAAAATATCATTAAAATAAAATATATATTAAAATAATCCAGCAATGAATTATATAAGATATGCTAAATAGCTGCATGCTATCATTAAAATTGACAGAGTAAGCCACTATACATGTTTGCAAATTGCCACAATGCTAAAGATACAATTAGAATTCACATTGAATAGGAATAAAAAAGGCCTCAAAAACGAAATTGTGTGTTTTGAAATAAATAAAATAAAATACAAAATGTTACAGCATTTTCCTTAAGATACATTGTATTAGATATTAAAAGGCATTCACATCATGTGAGTGAATGTGGTTGTTGCTGAACTAAACATACATTATAGAACGATAGATTTGACTGCATTGAAATGCCTCAGTTTTAAATAGACTGTCACTGTGCTTACATTTCGACACGAAAAAGAAGCTTTCCGACAGCTGTGTTTTAACTGTCTCACTGAGAAGCAGCTGTCTTTTTGCCTGCAGTCCACAGAGAGAAAGGGATGCTGACTCAACTAGGATTTTAAGTCAGTATTAACATGGTATAGAGGCTTGCATGCTTTTAAAAAAGTTACAAAAAATCAGGTTCCTTATTTTGGATAACAGAGAACAGATTGACAGTAGGGATTTTCCTTTCTTAATGCCTTTTTAAATAAGCATATCTGTGGTTCTGATGTTAAATAATGACTGTCCTTTAAAAAATAAAGTGGCGCAGATTTTTCATGTTTTAAGTTAGGCTTCTGTGCTTAGGGTTATGAATGAATGCGTTTAAATATGATAGGCAAGGAATACAGCTTGCTTTTCATATGGGGACTCATCAAAATGATTAGATTTATTTAAAAAAAAATTACATTATATAAAACAAATGTTATTAAAGATAAGTGCATTAAATTCGTTTTTTTATTATTTATAATGCCTAATAATGATACTGTGACCTCCTAGCATCAAAATTGAATTTAAGCAGTGCTGTACCGCAATAGGGGGCAACTTACATGTGAAATGTCACTTTACCCAGGCGTACAAAACTCATTTTTATAAGGGTATACATTATATATTTCTGATGCCACATCTCTGGAATGTGTAGGGAGCATTCTGGGGATGACTAATATGCCAAAAAATTGTAGGATATTCATTTTTAAGTGCCCTAAACATCAACGTCGAAATTGGGTAAAATGCACTATTTACAAGCAATTCTGCCACTCAGAGCAGCTTTTAAACTGCCGTAGGCTCCAGTAAATGCACATATGTAAGTATAGAATGAGTAGCTGACATCTATACTGCTAGACAAGCACTCAGCACACTGCTTACAAATATAAATATGTACAAAAAACTGGCAGAAGTTATTAAGCTTACCTCTGAATTGCTGGTAGACAGGAATGGAGTGGGTTTGCTGTTCAGCTCTCAGTCTCCAGGGTCACTTTGAATTGGGAGAACGGCATGAAAACCCTTGCACACAAAATGGGACAGCTGGCAATGGGTTAAAAGGTCAAAGTTCTACATTAAGAAGCCTAGCAGGGCTCAGAGCAAGGTTTTCTTTGACATTTCGACATTTGAAACTTTTTGAACGACGAAATGGCAGGGCAGGGAGAGAAAGAGAGGTTTTGCTTACTTTTTATTGGCAAAAACAAGTTTTTGTGCACTGATATGAACAAAAGGCAATATAATGCTCTGATTAAGAGAATGGCTCTGCCATGTATATAGCACTAATCCTTTTAGGGCTGAGTTAAGGAAGCAATGGGATTTAGTTTGAATTCATGCGCCCTCATGTTACACTTGTAGATTTGCTAAAGGAATTGGTGGTTGTTTACTCATGTTCTTTAGCTAGTTCAATGTGCTATTTACCTCCTATAACTTTGTTTATGCCCAGTTGCTACAAATAGGGGTTGATAGTGTTGACAGAAGTGAAACCTGCTTCAGGTTTCCTACTGTCAAAATGGGGGAAGGAGGCTAGCTCCTCTACAAATTAAGGGTAGGCACATTTATGTTTTCTCTCTCTTTTTCTCAGTTTCTTTTGAGCCTGTCTAAACTGTCTGTGAAATAGCCATGAGACATTTAATTGGCTATTCAGTAAAACTGTTCTAAAAATTGTTAGCATTAATAAAATGAATAAATAAATATGCTATGTTAATGCCCATCCTGTTTGATGAAAGGATGAATAGTCTAGATTGCTGTTCCCTTATTTGATCTTTAAGGGGAACTAGATGTGGGTAGTTTTTGTTCTAAAATTCTCAGGTGATAACACCATTATTGTTTGTTATTCTCATGCTACATACAGTTTTGCAAGGGCATTGCTAGTCTTTTATTAGCTAGTCTATGTAAATAAACTGACAGTCCTTACTAGAGCTGATGTTGCATAGTTTGGATCGTGAAAAGTAGAATGCAGGGAAGATGCCCATGTGATCCTTAGCAAACATTTTTGAGGAAAATATTTTTATAGGGGTTTGTCACAATGTGTTCTGCTGGAGAAATGTATGTACCCATTATGTTGACGTTTTTAGTTCTTTATGTAATAGGAATCCCTGTTAAATGAGCAGTTTTAGATTTTCCTGTTGCTCCTATAACATGAGAGCATGGTCCTGAGCGTACAATGTAGGTGCTTTTATTAAGAGAAATCATTTTAGAAGTGTCTGCAGTCCTGTACCAGTAATGCAAAGTCTATGATAAAAGTGTAGAACATTTCCTTTTTTCTTGAGGGTCTTCAGATGAATGATATAGGAATACACAGATGTAAGGATTTGGAGTATGTCTGTATTGGTTTTCTCTTTTCCTCAGAAATTAGTAAATGGACACAGATTTCCTTGGCTGCTTGGGATTGGGTGGCGTATTACTCTTGTCAGTTCACCCAAGAGTTCCTTTTATACTTGCCAATAGGTCCAGGCTGTTGTTTTTTTTACTCTCTCATAGATAAATGAAGTGGTTCTTGGGTGCCTTGCTAATATATGGGGCGTCCCAAGACTAGGAAGTATTCTGAGACTATCCTCTCTGTTGATAGATTATTTCTGTACCTTGTCTAAAGACCCCTTTGTTCTGTCCACCAATAGATATTTGCTGCCTTACAACCATTGCCAGAGGGGCCCGGACATCAGATCTAGCTTGGGGAGTCAGCACCAGTCCAGCTTGAAGTCAAGGTGAAGGTAACCAGCACAGGCATTGCTGGCAACTAGGACCTCAGTGAAGGTAGTAGGCCGGAAGCACTGGGATGTGAAGTGTGTACCCCTGCCACTGTCTTGGGCGAAAGACGGGGTCACAAATCAGAAAGGAGAAATCGTGGATCAAGTTTTTGATGCCCAGCTGAGAGTCACAGACCGACCAGAACGGCAAGGAAGTTTTTGCTTGAGGTGACCCCTTTTGAAACAAGTGTTGCTTCAGAGATCCTAGCATCAGGCCTCTGAATCCTAGTCCCAAAGTGACTGCAAGTATGCACCTTTTGGTTGTTGGTCAAGATATACCTGGACACACTGGATGCAATGTGTGCCCCCAACAAAGAGCAGTGTGCCATCAGAGCAATACAGGAGTTAGGGAAGGACTTGAGTTCAGGGTACATGTGCTGTGTCTCTGGTGGTAAATAGACATAATATCGAAAAAATAATATCGAACAACAAGAATATCGAAGTTAAAATATCGAGATAACATTAATATCGAAGTGTAGAATATCGAGGTAAGTAATATCGTTTTTATTGTGTTTAGTAAAATATCGAAGTATGAAATATCGATGTAGTAATATCGTTTGAAGATAATATCGATTGAATAGTTTTGTTAGAAATATCGAAATATAATATATATATTGTTTAAAATGTGTATTTAGTGTATATTGAATAAGTAAATTGTTTAATTATATGTATAAATACTTTATTAATGTTTAAAATATAATTAATAGTGTTAAGTAATTTATTGTATGATATGTTTTAGGAGCGGGATGTTGGGTTATTAGGGGATAAGGGTGGGGAGTGTTTTAAAAATATTAGTGTAAAATCAGATAATTTAAAAATATTAAATAATAAATAATTATGAATAGTAAATTGTAATGAAATTTCTAAATTAAATATTTATAATTTAGAAAATAATAAAGAAATTATATATATTTTTTAGGAGCGGGATGTTGGGTTATTAGGGGATAAGGGTGGGGAGTGTTTTAAAAATATTAGTGTAAAATCAGATAATTTAAAAATATTAAATAATAAATAATTATGAATAGTAAATTGTAATGAAATTTCTAAATTAAATATTTATAATTTAGAAAATAAAAAAGAAATTATATATATTTTTTAGGAGCGGGATGTTGGGTTATTAGGGGAGAAGGGTGGGGAGTGTTTTAAAAATGTTATTGTAAAATCAGATAATAATGTAAAAATATTTAATATTTAAGATTTCGAAATTTCAAAATTTCAATAAAAATTCGAAATTATATAATTTGAAATTATAATGAAATTTTAATTTTGTTTTATGAGTGGGATGTAGGGTTATTAGTGTATAAGGGTGGGGAGTGTATTAAAAAGATTACTGTTAAATTGGATAATAAGTTATAAATATTAATACTAAAGAATTAGAAATGTTAAAATTTTAATATAATTTTGACAATGTTTTTTAAAAAAATTCAAATTAATTTCGAAATTATTTTTTTGTTTCATGGTTGGGAATTTGGGTTATTAGGGTGTAAGGGTGTGGATTGTATTTTAATAATTATTACAAAATTATAGATTAATAAATAAATATTTAATTGCGAATAATTCAAAATTGTGAACATTTTATGTCTAAATCTAATTATATAATTTTAATTGGAAATTATAATTTCAATATTTATGTTGTATTTATGGGTGGGATGTGGGTATATTAGGGGAGACGGGTGGGGAGTAATTTTTAAAAATAATAGTGTAAACATAGATCATAAAACAATTCAATTTATTAGTAAATATTGTGAAATCTAAAATTTAAAATAAAAATTATAATTAAATAATTGTATATTTGCAATTTATATGGAAAACATATTGTACATATTTTTTGGGGAATTAGGGTTAATATGGGATAGGGGTGGGTATTGTAACTATAGTATTGTTAAATGTAATAGTTTTTAAATGATATCTCATAGTTAATAAATGTAGATTATTAATATTTTAAGTGATGTTATAACCAGCACCTTGTCTCAGTTTGATCTTTCTGGAGCGGGAATATTAAATTTAATTGGGTTAGTGTCCAGCACCTTCCCTGAGTTTATGTTAACTGGAGTGTGAATAGTAAATTATATAGGGTTACTGTCCAGCACCTTCATTGACTTTATTTTAACAGGAGTGGGAATAGTAAATTATATAGGGTTACTGTCCAGCACCTTCTCTGAATTTATGTTAACTGGAGTGGGAATAGTAAATTATATAGGGTTACTGTCCACCACCTTCCATGACTTTATCTTAACTGGAGTGGGAATAGTAAATTATATACAGTTAGTGTCCAGCATCTTCCCTGAGTTTATGATAACTGGAGTGGGAATAGTAAATTATTTAGGGTTAGTGTCCAGCACCTTTCCTGACTTTATGTTAACTGGAGTGGGAATAGTAAATTATATAGGGTTACTGTCCAGCACCTTTCTTGAGTTTATGTTAACTGGAGTGGGAATAGTAAATTATATAGGGTTACTGTCCAGCACCTTTCCTGACTTAATGTTAACTGGAGTGGGAATATTAAATTATATAGGGTTACTATATAGCACCTTCCTTGACTTTATGTTAACTGGAGTGGGAATAGTAAATTATATAGGGTTACTGGCCAGCACCTTTCCTGAGTTTATGTTAACTGGAGTGGGAATAGTAAATTATATAGGTTTACTGTCCAGCACCTTCCTTGACTTTATGTTAACTGGAGTGGGAATAGTAAATTATATAGGGTTACTGGCCAGCACCTTTCCTGAGTTTATGTTAACTGGAGTGGGAATAGTAAATTATATAGGGTTAGTGTCCAGCATCTTCTCTGACTTTATGTTAACTGGAGTGGGAATAGTAAATTATATAGGGTTACTGTCCACCACCTTCTCAGAATTTATGTTAACTGGAGTGGGAATAGTAAATTATATAGGGTTACTGTCCAGCATTTTCCCTGAATTTATGTTAACTGGAGTGGGAATAGTAAATTATATAGGGTTACTGTCCAGCACCTTCTCTGAATATATGTTAACTGGAGTGGGAATAGTAAATTATATAGGGTTACTGTCCACCACCTTCCATGACTTTATCTTAACTGGAGTGGGAATAGTAAATTATATACAGTTAGGTGCCGATCACGATCCGGTAAAAACCGGGTACGAACCGTCGGACGGAGCATATTCTCCGTCCGACGCGTACCCGGTCGTCAAAATTTACAAACAAGGAATTACGAATCGCACGGGTACACCATTACCGTACGATTCGTAAAAAAGCCCGACCGAACAAAAAACACCTACCAATGCGATCCGGGAAAGCGACGACCTGACGTCGGGACGCTCGCAGCCAGCCATTCACGACCCAGGAATCACGATTCGCACCGACGTCACCCCGCACGGTGAATATTTTGCGGCAGCCAAAAACTGCCGGGAAATCAGGACGACGCGAACAAGGACCACCAGTACGCGACGGACAGACGACGACGCGAACAAGGAGGACCAGTACGCGACGGACAGACATGGACCCGAACCTACGAGTCATCCCTGCCCTCATAGCAGTACACCTCCTCTACAGGTTACGACGCAGACGCCGCAGAAGGTCAGAATAACTAAGGGAGGGGGGAAAGTGGGGTGGGGTGGGGTGGGGGTGGCACGACCAGGGCAGGCCACAAAACAACCACATAAGTCACACACCACACATGGCCTGGACATACCTGACTCCCATGCCCTGGTCACCACGAGGGGGTGGGGGCGTGTCCTGATAAGCCAGCGACCGCCACAACGGAAGTCCGTCACCACGCGAACCGGCAACACAACCAGACAGGTACGTCCCGTACCCACGCCTGAAGAGCGTGGGTACGAGTCGGACCACGCCCACACACGTCACCCCAACAATGGCGGGACGGATCGCACCCACGTGGCAAAGGCCTGGGTACGGGCCGCACAAACATCACATAGCGTGGGGACGGATATGTACGGACCCTACCCCCACCCCGTATGCAAGGAGCGTACCCCCCAGCCCAACAGTGTAAGTACGACTCGAACCCCCACCCACGAATGCAAGGAGCGTACCCCCCAGCCCAACAGTGTAAGTACGACCCGTACCCCCACCCGCGGACGTACGGAGCGTACCCCCACCCCAACAGTGTAAGTTCGACCCGTACCCCCACCCGCGTATGCATGCAGCGTACCCCCCATGCCAACAGTGAAAGTACGACCCGTACCCCCACCCGCGAATGCAAGGAGCATACCCCCCATGCCAACAGTGTAAGTACGACTCGAACCCCCACCCACGAATGCAAGGAGCGTACCCCCCAGCCCAACAGTGTAAGTACGACCCGTACCCCCACCCGCGAATGCAAGGAGCGTACCCCCCAGCCCAACAGTGTAAGTACGACCCGTACCCCCACCCGCGAATGCAAGGAGCGTACCCCCCATGCCAACAGTGTAAGTACGACTCGAACCCCCACCCACGAATGCAAGGAGCGTACCCCCCAGCCCAACAGTGTAAGTACGACCCGTACCCCCACCCGCGAATGCAAGGAGCGTACCCCCCATGCCAACAGTGTCAGTACGACCCGTACCCCCACCCGCGGACGTACGGAGCGTACCCCCCATGCCAACAGTGTAAGTACGACTCGAACCCCCACCCGCGAATGCAAGGAGCGTACCCCCCAGCCCAACAGTGTAAGTACGACCCGTACCCCCACCCGCGAATGCAAGGAGCGTGCCCCCCATGCCAACAGTGTAAGTTCGACCCGTACCCCCACCCGCGTATGCATGCAGCGTACCCCCCATGCCAACAGTGTAAGTACGACTCGAACCCCCACCCACGAATGCAAGGAGCGTACCCCCCAGCCCAACAGTGTCAGTACGACCCGTACCCCCACCCGCGGACATACGGAGCGTACCCCCCATGCCAACAGTGTAAGTACGACTCGAACCCCCACCCGCGAATGCAAGGAGCGTACCCCCCAGCCCAACAGTGTAAGTACGACCCGTACCCCCACCCGCGAATGCAAGGAGCGTACCCCCCATGCCAACAGTGTCAGTACGACCCGTACCCCCACCCGCTGACGTACGGAGCGTACCCCCACCACACCAGTGTCAGTAGACTCGTACCCTCACCTCGAATGCATTGTGCGTACCCCCACCGTGTATGTGCCAAGCGCACATATCCTGAAATCGGAGGTGTGTGTGCAGAGTCCACCCAGCAGTGCCCTGAGACAGGAGGGGTGGGTGTGGAGTCCTCCCAGCAGTGCCCTGAGACAGGAGGGGTGGGTGTGGAGTCCTCCCAGCAGTGCCCTGAGACAGGAGGGGTGGGTGTGGAGTCCTCCCAGCAGTGCCCTGAGACAGGAGGGGTGGGTGTGGAGTCCTCCCAGCAGTGCCCTGAGACAGGAGGGGTGGGTGTGGAGTCCTCCCAGCAGTGCCCTGAGACAGGAGGGGTGGGTGTGGAGTCCTCCCAGCAGTGCCCTGAGACAGGAGGGGTGGGTGTGGAGTCCTCCCAGCAGTGCCCTGAGACAGGAGGGGTGGGTGTGGTCCTCCCAGCAGTGCCCTGATACAGGAGGGGTGTAACACATGTGTGTGAGGCCAGAATTATCCACATGCATACTGGCTACAAGGGAACATGTCCCCATGAACTCATGTCAACAGACTCCACACACAAGTACAGTGATCACCAAGGATGCCACGATTGTCGCAGGTGGAGACATGGCCCTGCATGCATGGCCAAAGTAGAAGGGCTCCGTCACACACACAGCTCATGTAGACACAGCTCTGCGCTAAACATTGGGAACACCCTGCAGGGAAGAAAGCTGGGTACACAGAGGAAGGAATACACCCTGGGACAAGTGCACCATGCAGTAACTGCTTACATGAACAAAGAAAGTTAGCCAACACCTTGTGATGGCACACAGATCACAGGGTCCCACCAATGAGCAGTACACTACTACACATCCCACACACCCAAACCCTTACACACCACCCAAAACCATGTAGCAGCCCCACCAACACCAATACCAGCATAGCAGTAGTGTGATAATGAAAACAAAATTAAGCTTTATTCAGCATGAGCACAATGTCCGTGGATCGCAGGCAGTTCAATCTTCACAAAGCCCATAGGGCAGTCAATGATTCTCAGCTGGATGGGGGACACAGTGGGATGCGTGTCCCCTACATTGCCTGCACAGTCAAATGGCATCGTCTTCCACACTGGTGAGGGCATCAGGGGGGGGGGAGCAACAGGCACCGCAGGGACATCAGGGCAAAGGGGCGGCGTTGTGGGTGCAGGGATGGAGGACTCCACCACAGGGGGTGGGTCAGTGCCAAAGGCGGAGGCCAGGATGGCACTACACACCTTTGCAAGGTCCTCCAGGGAGTCCCCTGCACCCGAAGGGACCTCAGGCCCCAAGGAGGGGGGGGGTCAGAGGGATGGGTCGCAGCGCCACCGGGGGAGGGTGGAGACAGGGGGGGAGACTCAACCACCCTGACCGGGGACCTCATTGACCGCTTGCGTGGTGGTGTAACTGTGGGGCTCAGGGACAGAGCGGCCATGAAGGTGTCCTTGGGGGAGATGTGGCCAGGAGAGCTGAGGGGAGGGGATTTGGAGGGAGTGGACTGGGTGGAATGCGGACTCCCACTATGGCTGCGTGTCACACGTTTGCCCCCCGACCCAGTGGGTGTGCCTACCTCACCCTGTGTGTGCGTGTCAGGAGGAGTGCGGTGGACCTTCCCTGCTGGTGTGGTGCCCGTGTCCGTTGATGTGGGTGCATGCCGACGTCTGGGTGTACGTGTGACAGGCATGGGAGTGGGAAGTGTGGATGGGGCAGGGGTAGGTGGGGGGAGGTCGCGCTGCAGGAGACCCACTGCTGCAGTCAGTGTGGAGTCGATGGACCTCAGCAAGTTGCGTTGGTCAGCCTGCGATGAATGAATGCCCTCCAAGAAAGCCTCGATGTTGGTGAGGGTTTTGCCGTGGGCATGGAGGACATTAAGGATCGCAGCCTGACCAACCTGCAGTTGCCGCTGGATGTCCACAGACTCTGCATTGGTGGCAGCAGTGGAGACAGGGGCAGGGGGTGCGGTGCCTGGCAGGAAGGAGACATGCTGTGACCGGGCACGCTGGGAAGGGACACGAGCAAGTGGGAGGCGGCTGGTGGAAACTGAGGGGGCGGTGCGAGGTGTTGTTTCGCTGTCAGCTGCTGGTGCAGCCTCCGCCCACTCGGAGACATCGTCCCCGGACCTGTCAGCTTCGTAGTCTGATGTGCCAGTCGACAGGTCCTCGGCCACACTCTCCTCCGCCTCTGTACCACTCGATGTGCCAGACCCGATGTCACGGCTGGCACTGGTGCTCGGTCCCTCCGCCTGGTCTGTGTCCATGTCTCCCTCCGTGTCCCCCGACGATGCTGTGGGCAGGGTGGAGAGACAGAAATAATCAGACATCTGTACACATCTGTCACATGAGTCCAATCCACATAGGTAACATTGCATGGCCTGAAAAGGAAGATCCCTAACATCTACTGAACAGGGTACCGATGTAGGGCATGAAACACACAGTTGGTTGAGCCACCATGCCACTGAAATACCATGGAGAGCATGAGACAATAGCTAAACACAGGAAAAGGAGTCTGACATAGCACCCAGGCCCTGGGGACAATCCAGCACTGCATCTGCACCACACAGCGTTGGCGAAAATACCGATGACCAGGGACCATATCCATGAACTTGAGACACATGCTGCATAGGTAATGCTGAAAACATGCACAACATGACTCTGTCACTGCACATTGCGTGTGTGTCCAGACACATCACACACTGCCCAGACCCAGCAAGTGGTAATCAGGATTTAACACATAGGCATTGCCCGCCCCAACAAGACCCTACATGAGGCAAATTGTTGAGACACAGGTGGCACCAACATCTCATAGTCTGGGTGATACACACAGGGGCAGCCAAAAAGCGAGATTGAACGCCAAACAGCCAAGGTGCGCCTGTACAAATAATGTGGTACCAGTGCCCATCCTCAGATGAGTATAGCAAGACACACAGGCACTGGCAACTGTGAGTATGAAGAAGGACAATCAGGTCAGGCTGCACAGTGGACACCTGTACAAAATAGCACGTCTATATACATGGTGACAGGGGACAATGGCAGAGAGCACAACTTACGCTGTAGACACTGACAGTGGCCACGTTTATGATGACACATACACCACTGAGGAAAAGGTGCCCCAGGGGACATTAGTGGGCACGCAACTACATGCTACTGAATGGTAATGACTGCAACACACGTCACCATCCCTGCACTATGTGTATCGCACACTCATGCACATCATGTCACAGGCCACTACATGGGACATGCGCGCTGTAAGGCATGACACATGAGAGACCAACTCCCATGTCTGGAGTCAGCATCAGTGCCAACTGATATGGAACCCACATGCAGTGAACTTGACAGTGCACAGGCAATGTCCCACAACCTGTTACACACCACCCCCACACATGATGCTACAGACATTGTTCCCGTGGACAAAGCGCCAGCCTACATTACCCTGTGAAGGAGTGACTACACACAGACCAGGGAACACATTGCAAGGAGGGGAAGGGTGGCAGGGGCACAGCGCTATACTGGGGCAAACAGGATCTGCACAGCACCTTTAAACCCTGCCAGTGAATTCATGCTACTGTGCCCTTACAAATGCCGGTGACACACAACAAACACACATGTACCTACCCCCTTCCGGCTGCTGCATCGCCTGTAAGCGCCTCTCCAGGTCTGGAAAGACCACCGGCAGCACACGCCTGTGGAGGTGGCTCAGACGGCGGCGGCCGCGGTTCTTGTGGCTCTCAGGTGAGTCCCCCAGCAGGAGCCGTGCAATCCTCCGCGTCCAGCACCGGATATCCTGCCAGCGTTTCCTCACCTGGGCCAGGCTCCGCCTCCGACCATCCACACGCCTCACGGCACTGACGGCGGTCAGCCAGATCTGCTCCTTGGCAGTGGCGCCTACCTGTGAGGAAGAACAAGTGACACCACATCAATACACCAGCCACATGTCACAGAGAGACATATGGGTACAAATTAGCTGGTTACAACACGGCATGTCATGCAGCCAACGCATTGCACCTTTGTCATAGGGACATCATCCCCTGGTGAGGGGAAAAAGCACTACGTGCCACAGTGTGTACACAGGTGGAATGATGGCAATGTCACAATCAATGATCAAGGCTCACACTGTGCATCACACCCACCCCTCCTGTCTCAGGGCACTGCTGTGAGTGATAGGCACACACCCCTCCTGTCTCAGGGCACTGCTGGGAGCACTCTGTACCCACCCCTCCTGTCTCAGGGCACTGCTGGGAGCACTCTGTACCCACCCCTCCTGTCTCAGGGCACTGCTGGGAGCACTCTGTACCCACCCCTCCTGTCTCAGGGCACTGCTGTTAGTGATAGGCACACACCCCACCTGTCTCAGGGCACTGCTGGGAGACATCAGGCACCCCCCCCCTGGGACCCCCCCGACAGTACATGGCATGTGTGTTACACCTGGACGCAATGGCAGAAGTCACAGTCACAACATAGGGACAGTCTGTGGCAGTGGCCTATGCACTCACCTGATACCCTGGTCGCCCATACAGCATGGGGTACTGTGGGAGGATCACATCCAGCAGAGCCATGTTCTCCTCCAGGGTGAATGGCTGTGTCCTCTCCACAGCCCTTGACATGGTTCCAGAGAATCAGTAGCAGCAGCTGGGTCGACGAATGCAAAGATGTGCAGGCAAGTGCTCCCTCATGGGACCTGGCTGCCTTATATGTGCCCTTCTGCCCAGTCTCATGCACAGGAGTACAGAGAGATTGGTCACTCACATTTGCATCCTATGTTTCCACCAATCCCTACAAACCTAGCAGTCTGTGTGTTCTCTATCGGTTTCATTCTCCTGCATGATGTCAGCCCCACAAACACATTGCAACAAAGTAGACAAATTCCAACTGACTTCTGCTGTGCACCTTCCAGAACAATTTCGAATTTTGAACTTGGTCTCCATGACAACCAGCATGCATGTAGGCCTTAATACTTGTCCCCTATGTAATTTGGAGCATCACACACAGGTACGGTGCGTGTGGGGGCCCTAGGGCACCCCAAATGCATGGCAACGGCCCGTACATGCATGCCTACCCTCTCCATCACTATGGGTCTGCACGCGTATGCGTACCCGTAGTGGTACGGACCGTACACTCGCATCTACGCTCACTATCACTACGAGTACGCATACGCGTGCAGACCCATAGTGATGGAGAGCGTAGATGCGAGTGTACGGTCCGTACCACTACGGGTACGCATACGCGTGCAGACCCATAGTGATGGAGAGCGTAGATGCGAGTGTACGGTCCGTACCACTACGGGTACGCATACGCGTGCAGACCCATAGTGATAGTGAGCGTAGATGCGAGTGTACGGCCCTATCACTATGGGTCTGCACACGTATGCGTACCCGTAGTGGTACGGACCGTACACACGCATCTACGCTCACTATCACTATGGGTCTGCACGCGTATGCGTACCCGTAGTGGTACGGACCGTACAGATGACTGTACAAGACACATGTTAGGTAATAATGCTACCAGCAGGCATCTACTCTTAATAGTGTGATTTATTATGGGGGGGGGGGGGACAAAGTGAGGGGCTTTCCGGGATTAGGGAATCCAAAGTTCAGTAGGGGAGTTGGTGTCCTTGCCATTGGAAATCCTCAGAGTCCATGCCACAGTCTTTGTCAACATTGGTCAGCCAGTGACCAGCAGGGCCATGTGGCAGAGAATGTCTCTTGATGCTGTGATGCTGTTGCTCCAGTGGGCCAGGTGCCAGGCCAGGTGTCCTGGGAGATGGTGATGTAGCAGCCACCCTCACGGTCCTTTCCGTGGACGACCCGGCTTCCTGCAGGGAACCTCAGCAGCAGGCCGTGACGACGTCTGGGATGCTCCGTCGGATGTTTCCTCCTCCTCCTCATGATCCCTCCCTGTGGGTGGTGATGTTCTCCGCCTTCTGGCACAGGGAGGGTCGGCCATGGTGTCGGCCATCCGACGGAGTTCAGCGTGAATCCCCTGGGACGCCGTCACTTGCTCAGCCTGTCTGTCCTCCATCCTCCGTTGGTGTAGCTGTAGACAGGCTATTAGCTCCGCATGTTGCTGGGCCTGCTGGACCTTGATCCCCTCGAGGACGGACACAACCTGGGCCATGCCCGTGGTGTCCTGCCGGTATGAGTCCAGGATGTTACGGACATGTGAAAATACCGGATCCCCAGCCAACTGGTCAGGCTCGCGCCTCCGCCGTCCTCCACTCCCACCACCCCTGCCCACTTGCGTCTGGCCTGCACTTGTGGGCACATCGGGTCTCCGGGACCCCTGAGGGGTGGCATTGGCGTTGTCGCCTGCCTCCTCCTGGGTGCCCGGGACACCGTGTCCCTCCTGGCGAGCCTGGCTGCATTGTGGTGTTGGGGCAGGGATCCTGGGTGTCTCCTGGGATGTGGCAGGAGTGGGGGTGGTGGTTGGCACGGTTGTACCTGACGCAGGTGCTGCAGGTGGTTGGACACCAGAGGGGCCAGGTCGGTCGGGGTCGTCCGCAGAGTGGTGAGAGTGGTCGCTGCCGGTGGGATCGGTCTCCTGCAGATCCGGGTCCTGTGAGTGTTCCCCCCCAGTGTTGGGGGGTGCAGCACGACGTTGACCTGTGTGTGAGAGAGAAAATGTTAATTTGGATCCATGCAACATCCATGTTTCATCCGTTACAAAGTTGGCACATTTCCTCTTGGAATTAGGATCTGTCTTGCATTCCACTCACAGTGCACTTGTGCATGTGTGTGTCCCTTGGGCACCAATTTGGCCCCTTTAACTATGTGTGGCACAGTCTTACTTGCTGCGTCAAGTGTGACTGCAGTCAGCAGTGGAGTGTGCATGTGTGCCGAGCTATGCATTTGCGCCTTCCTTGTAGCACTGTACATGTGCACATGGAGTGGATCCACACACTCATATGATGCAGGTGGCTGTCCTTGTGCTCGTGTACAGGTTGTGACATGGCCCTGCGTTTTGCCATGATGAAGAGGGGGGGTTCTGGCACTGGCCACCCTTGTCTACATGCACGCAGTCCACCTGCTGACGAGCAGACATTCCCACACACCACAGGACTGATTTGCTCTCCCTGTGTCTCCCTCCTTCTCTGTCCCCCTCTCCCTCCCTCTCTGTCCCCCTCTCCCTCCCTCTGTGTCCCCCTCTCCCTCCCTCTGTGTCCCCCTCTCCCTCCCTCTCTGTCCCCCTCTCCCTCCCTCTGTGTGTCAGCCTCCTCCCTCTGTCCATCTTCCTGTGTCTCCCTCCCTCTCTGTCCCCCTCTCCCTCCCTCTGTGTCCCCCTCTCCCTCCCTCTCTGTCCCCCTCTCCCTCCCTCTCTGTCCCCCTCTCCCTCCCTCTGTGTCCCCCCTCCCTCCCTCTCTGTCCCCCTCTCCCTCCCTCTGTGTGTCAGCCTCCTCCCTCTGTCCATCTTCCTGTGTCTCCCTCCCTCTCTGTCCCCCTCTCCCTCCCTCTGTGTCCCCCTCTCCCTCCCTCTCTGTCCCCCTCTCCCTCCCTCTCTGTCCCCCTCTCCCTCCCTCTGTGTCCCCCTCTCCCTCCCTCTCTGTCCCCCTCTCCCTCCCTCTGTGTGTCAGCCTCCTCCCTCTGTCCATCTTCCTGTGTCTCCCTCCCTCTCTGTCCCCCTCTCCCTCCCTCTCTGTCCCCCTCTCCCTCCCTCTGTGTGTCAGCCTCCTCCCTCTGTCCGTCTCCCTCCCTCTCAGTCCCCCTCTCCCTCCCTCTCTGTCCCCCTCTCCATCCCTCTCTGTCCCCCTCTCCCTCCCTCTGTGTCCCCCTCTCCCTCCCTCTCTGTCCCCCTCTCCCTCCCTCTGTGTGTCAGCCTCCTCCCTCTGTCCATCTTCCTGTGTCTCCCTCCCTCTCTGTCCCCCTCTCCCTCCCTCTCTGTCCCCCTCTCCCTCCCTCTGTGTGTCAGCCTCCTCCCTCTGTCCATCTTCCTGTGTCTCCCTCCCTCTCTGTCCCCCTCTCCCTCCCTCTCTGTCCCCCTCTCCCTCCCTCTGTGTGTCAGCCTCCTCCCTCTGTCCGTCTCCCTCCCTCTCAGTCCCCCTCTCCCTCCCTCTCTGTCCCCCTCTCCCTCCCTCTGTGTCCCCCTCTCCCTCCCTCTGTGTCCCCCTCTCCCTCCCTCTCTGTCCCCCTCTCCCTCCCTCTCTGTCCCCCTCTCCCTCCCTCTGTGTGTCAGCCTCCTCCCTCTGTCCATCTTCCTGTGTCTCCCTCCCTCTCTGTCCCCCTCTCCCTCCCTCTGTGTGTCAGCCTCCTCCCTCTGTCCATCTTCCTGTGTCTCCCTCCCTCTCTGTCCCCCTCTCCCTCCCTCTCTGTCCCCCTCTCCCTCCCTCTGTGTGTCAGCCTCCTCCCTCTGTCCGTCTCCCTCCCTCTCAGTCCCCCTCTCCCTCCCTCTGTGTCCCCCTCTCCCTCCCTCCGTGTGTCACCCTCTGTCACCTTGGCCCAGCTTCCTGGGCACACACTGTTAGCAGATCTTTGAGTGGCCCTTGGCCTGTTGATGTGAGTTTGTTTCTGATCCCCAGGCACCCATTTTGTCTGCTGTGTGTCTGTGCGCTGCTGCTGTGGTGGTGTGTGCTGCCACTCTTTCACACTGTTGGCTGTTCATTAGCTGCTGGCATGTGCAAAACAGTGCCTTCACCCCCATGTGTTGATGCAAGGCATCCGCCATTTGCTGGCAAGTCATTCCTGTGTTGGGACACAGTGTTTGTCTGGCTGTACCTAGGCCATATGGGCAGAGGGCATTGTTGTCTGCTTTGGAGTCGCACTATGTGATTCTTGGTGCCCAGCCTCCCGCCATCCGGGTTACCGTGTCATGTGTTGTTGTCTTCTGTGGCCTGTGACTTGACATTGTCCAGCTGGGTGCATGGGGCATGGTGGCAGCAGTGGCATGTGCCTGCTCATGGAGTGTGGTTGAGTAATGCGATGGCTTGTGGTGGTTGCGTGCCTGTTATTAATTTTGGTTGTGGTTGCAGTTCCCCCCATGTGAGGTGCGTTGTTTGTGTACTCACCCGGGTCTCGGAGTCCTTCTACTCCTTCAACTGCCTCCACCGGCAGTATGGCCATCACCCTCTCCTCCCAGGGATGGTACTGTACGGGTCTGCGGGAGGGCCCTCCTCCGGTGGCGTTGGCCTGGTCGTGTTCCTCCTGCCTCTTGGCTCTGACCCTCCTCCGCAGATCGTACCACCTGTTCTGGCAATCCTGCTTGGTCCTCCTGGTGTCCGCAACAGCATTCACAGCATCGACGATGGTCTGCCACATGGCTGTTTTGGCTGCCTGGCTGGTGCTTCTGACCAATGTTCCAAAGATCTGTGGCTCGACTCTGAGGATTTGATCAACAAGGACCTCCAACTCTCGGTGACTGAACTTTGGATTCTTGGTAGTGGGCATGGTGAGGGGTGTGGGTGTGGGGGGTGTGTGGATGTTGGGGGGGGTGTGGATGGTTGTGTGTGTGTGTGAATGTGATGAGAGGGTGTTTGTGAGGGTGGTCGTGTGAAGGTGTGCAAGTGTAAGATGTGGTGTCGCTTGTAGTCTGGTTCTGTGGTGTCTGGCAGCAGTGGGTCTGTTGCAAAGGCTCATGGTTTGTGTGTGTGGGCCCTTTTTATTGGTCCATGGGTGGGTGTGGCAGTGTTTGAATTTTGGGTGGGTGTGTTATAAGGAGTGGTGGTGTATTGGGCCTCTGTTTGTTTTTGACAGTTGCAGGTCAGTGATTGTGTCATTTTAGTGGTTCTTGGCCATGTTTAGTGGCTGTGTGCCTTTCGAATGGTGTATTGTTGAGTTGTTTTGTTTTGTCCTTGTTGTGTACGTGCGTTTTGAGCGTGTGTACGGTGTGTACATGGGCCATTTGGTTGTACGATTTGGTCCTTGTGTGTGGCTTTGTACGACTCGTACATGCGGTTGTGATGTTGGGGCATGGGGTGCGCTCCGTACTTAGGAGGTTGTGTTGGGGGTGCGCCAGGAACGTACTGGGGTGGGGGTACGACTGGAACGTACTGGGGTGTACATAGACGGTGGTACCACACGTACAGGGGTGGGGGGGTGTACATTGACGGTGGTACGACACGTACAGGGGTGGGGGGGTGTACATTGACGGTGGTACGACACGTACAGGGGTGGGGGGGTGTACATTGACGGTGGTACGACACGTACTGGGGTGGGGGTACGACTGGAACGTACTGGGGTGTACATAGACGGTGGTACGACACGTACAGGGGTGGGGGGGTGTACATAGACGGTGGTACGACACGTACAGGGGTGGGGGGGTGTACATTGACGGTGGTACGACACGTACTGGAGTGGGGGTACGACTGGAACGTACTGGAGTGTAGGTACACGGTGGTACGACACGTACTATGGTGGGGGTACTACTGGAACGTACTGGGGTGTGGGTAGACGGGGCTATGACACGTACTGGGGTGGGGGTGTGGCTCGAACGTACTGGGGTGTAGGTACACGGGGGTACGACACGTACTGGGGTGGGGGTACGACTGGAACGTACTGGGGTGTACATAGACGGTGGTACCACACGTACAGGGGTGGGGGGGTGTACATTGCCGGTGGTACGACACGTACAGGGGTGGGGGGGTGTACATTGACGGTGGTACGACACGTACAGGGGTGGGGGGGTGTACATTGACGGTGGTACGACACGTACTGGGGTGGGGGTACGACTGGAACGTACTGGGGTGTACATAGACGGTGGTACGACACGTACAGGGGTGGGGGGGTGTACATAGACGGTGGTACGACACGTACAGGGGTGGGGGGGTGTACATTGACGGTGGTACGACACGTACTGGGGTGGGGGTACGACTGGAACGTACTGGGGTGTAGGTACACGGTGGTACGACACGTACTATGGTGGGGGTACTACTGGAACGTACTGGGGTGTGGGTAGACGGGGCTATGACACGTACTGGGGTGGGGGTGTGGCTCGAACGTACTGGGGTGTAGGTACACGGGGGTACGACACGTACTGGGGTGGGGGTACGACTGGAACGTACTGGGGTGTGGGTAGACGGGGCTATGACACGTACTGGGGTGGGGGTGTGGCTCGAACGTACTGGGGTGTAGGTACACGGGGGGTACGACACGTACTGGGGTGGGGGTGCGACTGGAACGTACTGGGGTGTACATAGACGGTGGTACGACACGTACAGGGGTGGGGGGGTGTACATTGACGGTGGTACGACACGTACTGGGGTGGGGGTACGACTTGAACGTACTGGGGTGTACCTAGACGGGTGGGGGTATACATACACGGGGGGTATGTGTCGGACGTACGGGGGCTGGGGGGAGTGTTGGGCGCGTATGCGGGCACATGTCTCCATGGTTGCTATAGGTGTTCGGTGCGGACGGTGTTTTTTCCATACGGTTGTAGGCTCGGACGCACGGGATGGATCGTGATTCCTCGGTCGGACTTGGATTTTTACGTTTGTAAGGTAAATCGTCCGAGGACGTGTCGGACACATTTTCCGACCCGAGGACGTGTGGGGAATGATTCCCGGTGCGGTTCGTATGGACTTTTTACCATGCGAATCGTGATTGCCAGTTCGTACGGCACTTGTACGATTCGTACGGTAAAAAGACCCGATACGAGTCGCACGGGGGAATTTTTTACCGGATCGTGATCGGCACCTTAATGTTAACTGGAGTGGGAATATTAAATTATATAGGGTTACTATATAGCACCTTCCTTGACTTTATGTTAACTGGAGTGGGAATAGTAAATTATATAGGGTTACTGGCCAGCACCTTTCCTGAGTTTATGTTAACTGGAGTGGGAATAGTAAATTATATAGGTTTACTGTCCAGCACCTTCCTTGACTTTATGTTAACTGGAGTGGGAATAGTAAATTATATAGGGTTACTGGCCAGCACCTTTCCTGAGTTTATGTTAACTGGAGTGGGAATAGTAAATTATATAGGGTTAGTGTCCAGCATCTTCTCTGACTTTATGTTAACTGGAGTGGGAATAGTAAATTATATAGGGTTACTGTCCACCACCTTCTCAGAATTTATGTTAACTGGAGTGGGAATAGTAAATTATATAGGGTTACTGTCCAGCATTTTCCCTGAATTTATGTTAACTGGAGTGGGAATAGTAAATTATATAGGGTTACTGTCCAGCACCTTCCTTGACTTTATGTTAACTGGAGTGGGAATAGTAAATTATATAGGGTTACTGTCCAGCACCTTCCTTGACTTTATGTTAACTGGAGTGGGAATAGTAAATGATATTGGGTTAGTGTCCAGCACCTTTCCTGACTTTATGTTAACTGGAGTGGGAATAGTAAATTATATAGGGTTACTGTCCAGCAGTTTTCCTAACTTTAATGTAGGTGAAATGGGAATAGTAATTTGTATAGGGTTAGTGTGCTGAATGTATATTTATTGTGTTAATGAAGTATGTTTTTGGATTTAATGTTGGAAAAAAATGTGATTATTTACATTTTTAAACAATTAAATTAGCTACATTATATATGTGAGAGTTATAAATTATGAAATCCAATGACACATTTTATATTTTTATATAAGCTTTATTTTTGTTGAAGAAAGTAGACAGATTATTTTTTTTTTATTTACAGAATGGAGTATACATTAGTAGAGATACCGCAAATATGCATTCATTTGTGTCTTTTTGCAATGTTTTAAGGAAAATAAAATGTATTGATATTATCACATTTTATAACAGAAGTATTGATAATTACAAAAAAACATACATAACATTTATTACTTTTTAACATTGTTTGCAAATAAACATATTCTTACAGTATTCATATAATAATGTTTTTGTTGGCTATATACATAAAAAAAATCATTGCATATTTAATTTCTGAAGAATATTGTTTCATTTTTATTTTGTTGTTGTACATAATTAGTACATGACAAAAAGTATATTTTTATGCTATGTATTTTTAATGATGATTAATAATATTATTGTAGGAAATGTTAATATTATTAATTTTTATATTTTATAATTATATGAAAAAAAATTTTTGCAACATGTACATTTTGTAAATAAATTTTAAATAATAAAAACATTTTATTATAGTTTGTACAGTTGTGAAAAAAAATTACTGTATTATAATCATAATATTAATGTTTTTATAATTATTATGAATATAATTTTTTAAGGTATTTATTAGAAAATAATTTTCAAAAAATTTAGATACATTTATGTTATATTTATATATGATTATAATGTTTTAATGTATTTACACTGATTTAAGTAGGGATTTTCATTTGAATGGGACTATTTTGTAACCGCTTCATGTTATTTCGGGTCATTTTGGACTGAGGAAGCTCGCGGTTGGAAGCTGCGTCGCGTTGAGCAAGGTAAGGGGTGTTTTAAGTATTAAGTGTTATTAAATACTTATGTTTAGGGTAGTTAGGATGTTTATAGTGTATTGATAGATAATTTAAAATGTTTTGGGTGTTTTTGACGTGTTAGTAATGATTTAGTTACGTCTGGTTGTTTACTGGTTGTGACGTAGTTTTCGAAGTAAATATTGTGATTAAATATGTGTTGTTTTGAAATGATGTAATTGTATTTATTAAATGTATTTGGGTGTGATTGTGTGGGTGGGTATGTTTTGTTCTGTTTTTCAGGTAAATGTTGATCGATGTTTTTTCGAAGACCAAGACGCGTTTTTTTTTTTAAAGTGTGTGTTACTTGATTTAAGTAATATTGTTAACACACTTTTTAACTTTTTACGGGATTTCATGGAGCGTTTATTTTGATTTTTCACTTCTTTTCGGGTTTTTGAGGGTTTGGATATTATGATGGAAAGAGAGACGTTATTTCTTTTTTTTTTTAAAGTGTGTTTTAGTTAATGAAACTAATAAAGTTATCACACTGTTTTTTTCACCGGGATTTCCAGGAGCGTTTGTTACTATTTTGACCTATTTTTCGGGTTTTTGAGGGTTTCACGTTTTTGGATTTGTCGAGGATGGATTTACATTGGATGTGTTGATTTTTTCATTTTTGGTGGGGCAAATTTTTTATGATTACTATGGATTGACATAGAAATGGAAGGAGCCTTACTTGGTGGAATTCATCTTGTATGGCTACATCAATGGTAAGTTATATTTTGTTATAATTTGGGTGGGAAATGTTATTATAGTTTATTGTTATATATATTATATTTACAGAAATAACATTTAATTGTATATACATATTTCCTATATGAAAATGAAATGTATCTGACAATTATATATTATTTAGGAAAATATAGTATTAATATATGATTGCAATTGTTTATTGTATTGACCTATTTCATTTATTAGCTGTGTGTATGTTAATTATAAAATGCTTTTGGCTATTAGTGATAGGTAGTCTAGGCCACTTGTTGATGGGTATAGGTTTACTTGACTTTGTAGTAGATCAAACATTTGTTTGGTTTGTTTAGTTAATTTAGGACCTATTTGAGTAACAGATTGTTGCATCCGTAATTCTTGGTAGCTTTGTTCTTTTTGTAGAGATTCCAGGAGTTTTTGTAGGGTAGGTTTCCCTCTGCTTGTAGTTGCTTGGAAGGCATTATGCCATCCTTCAACACTATTGTTGGTTTAGGATTGTTTATTTAAGGTACTCAGGTATACATTCCACCAAGGAATGTGGAACTTTGGTTGTCTTCTATGTCCTGATCGATGTAATCTTCCCACCCAGGTGTCCTCAAAGTAGTCTAGGAGTTGGCTTAATTTGTCTTCGTTCTTTTTGTAATAGGGACTTTCTATTAGAATATTATAGTGTTCTGCTACATCTGTTACAGGTACGTATGCTAGTGCTATTAGTTTTTTAACCTGGTAGGCAAAAGTACTATCTGTAGCATATTGTACACTTAGGGTGGACTTTTGCAGATGTCTCCATAGACTCTGGTTAAAATGATAATAGCAACCTTGGATTGCTGTGTGTGGATAATTTTTTAGTATTGAATTGATCATGGCTAATTCGAAATCAATAATTATTTTTTGTGGGAAATAATTATTGGTTTCTTCTTTAATTTTGGTTAATATTTCTATGTATGTTGTTTGCTGTTTATTTGGTAAGAGGGCATAGATGAATGGAATGTTAGAATGTTGGTACAATCCATGCACTGTGTACAGCTGGTAAAATGGTTTTGGACAAACTTTAAAAGTTCCATCCATCATCCAAGTGTCACATTGTTGTAATTTCACTAAATTGTTTGCAGTAGCAAACATAATTATTCTTTTCTCAGGAGATTTGTTGTCAAAAAAAATAAATGGTTCATTAGTGTGAGTTATGCTTAATTCTGGGGGAATGATTACTGTCTCAAATGTTTTAGGGGTAGGTAAAGTTTTGGTAGTTAGTTTTTTTTGTCTAGCTATAGTTCTTTTTAAACAATCAATTGGGGGTAATTGTGCTGATGCATGGTGTGGTATTTTTATTAATTGTTCTTTGAGTATTTGGGTGGTGGGTTTATCAGTGCTAGTACTTGCTTCTTTAATGTTTTCAAGAGCATTTCTAACTTCTATCTCTGTAATATTGGGGGGGTGATTATGTTCTTTTACAGAAAGAACAGTGGTTTCTTTTGTAATAGCTCTACCATAGCATTTGTTTGAGTAGTATTTGCTACATTTCCAAAACATTTTCAGACCACTTTGCTTTTCTTGTGTATATACATAACCCATATAACATAACAACATTTTATTTTTTTGAGACGTTATAAATTCAGCACCTTCAGTCATGTTGTTCTGTATTATGCTAGGGGAGATGAAAAAATATTTTGTAAATATAAACAATGTTATAGATATTTTAAATATATTTACATTTTAGTGAATATACTTACAATGTATAATTTGATGTGTTGAAAGATGTTAATTAGCTGACTTCAAGCTTTCAGTTTAATCTTGGAGATAGATTTTCTGTTGATAAGAGAAAAAAATTTGTTAATAGTTGGATACATTTTTTTGAATGTGCTACTGTTTTAAGGGGAAAGTAACATTCTGGCTGCGTATTTTAGGCTGTTTAATGATTGAGGTTTATATACTTACTTATTTCTTTGGTCCAGTAGGTGATTGCGTAGAAGGTAGTTTTGGATGGTTCAGTGGTTTTCTGTAGAGGAGACAAATAAGGAATAAATATTTTTTAGAATTATTTTTTTAATTAATAGTTGTAGGTGGGTAGGAAAAAGTAAAACAATACTTACATTGATTAATATTAGAGTTGTGGGGATGTCCAAAATATTTCTGTCTTTTTAGAAGGTATCTATACAGGCGAAATGAATGTAATTAAATGAAGTGTAGTACATTCATTTATAGAAATAGTTTCAGCTGTAGCATTCTAGATTAGTTGCTTTATAAATAGAGTTTAACTTACTTTCTGTAGTTGTTAAATTTTCTTTTGGACTGTAATTCTTCTTTCAGGAAACAGTTGAGTAGAGTTTCGTCTTATTTCTTCTTTTCAGTTTGTAGTGTGAAAGATGTTGAAATGTAGTGTTTTTATAGTGTGCAATTAATTAGTTGCTTCATTTCATTGGTTTAATTTGAAATGTGAGCATGTCATTGGTCCACCTTAATTTTTTTTTTCTTTTCTGGCTGTTTGTTTCCTTGTAAGGGAAACGCTAATTAGCAACTTATTAGTAGTAAGTCATTGTTTATTTGTAGTATTAAATGCTTTAAAGATATTTTTAAATGTGGTTTAATGCATGTATAATAATTATAAAATTATTTAGGTAGTGAAATGTATTCATATTGTTTATGGAATGTTTATTTTTAAATGTATGTGTTTGAACGAAAATTTTAATGTTATTTACGTGTTTTATTATGTATTACAATGTTAATGTATGTGTTGTGCTTAAAGTATATTTTCTTCATAGTTTTTTAGATAGTCGATATTGTGAAATATTCTATATTTTGGTTGTCTATATTTCTGGTTTCGATAATTTTGTCATTTACATAGTCATTTAAGAGTAGACGATAATTTTGTTAACGATATTTTTAAATTCGATATAATGATATACGATATTTTGTTAAGACGATATTGTGTACTTGATATTTTTGTATTTTCTTTAATAAGTATGGTGAGTCGATAATATTGTAGTCGATAATTTAGCAACGATATTTTAAGTACTCGATATTTTGGTAATCGATATTATGTCAGTGATCCGTCTCTGGTGCCTGTTAGATTGAAGTGAAGAAAGCTGGTGCACTGCCTGAGACACTGGACAGGATTGCTGAGAGCATTTGCCCTGGTGGGTGATTGCCCTATCCTGAAAGAAGAAACTTTTCCCTTGAAACTGGGCCGTAATTCCTGAGTTGCAAGTTGTGCAACTCCACCATGGGAACAACAAGAGCCTGTCTGTGAGGCTCAAACGGACACAGGGAGAAGACTCCCCTCTGGCTGGTTGTACAGCGGCTACAATCTCCCAAGGACTTCTTCTTTTTTTGTTAAAAATGTACCCCTTTAGTCGTCCCATTTTTGAGGAGGAGCAGCCCTTTGCAGCTCTTCGTCCTAATTCTCATGGCCCAGTGTGGTCCTCCTGGTCCCCTGGATCCAGGATTATTTTTGTAATAATATGTCTGACTGATATTTGCATTAGGAATAATGTTTATTCTGCGAGAGAAAAGTTCATCTGAGCCTTTGACAAATGTTACTTTACCCTTTCCTTGATTATAATGATTGATACTCTACCCTCATAAAGGAAACACTAGAAAAGTCTAGTGAAAATGTTTTTATTAGATATGTGCTGTTGGCTATTCTGAAGTTGAAATGGATGGTCACTGAAATACATAGGAGCCTTGAAAATGTTTTTACTAGATGGTTCTGGGATTTGCTTAGGACTAGAAAGTTAATTATTCTGTTTGTGATAATAGTCATTACTCTCTCCTGCTATCTGTATGACCCAATGCTCTGTTCCCTTTGTACTCCTGCTTATACCTTATATATACCCGCTTACTGAAATGTTTAGAATGTAAAATGCCCACCTAGCAATGAATTAGGATATTGATAAATTTATGAAAATTAATGTGCAAATATTTTCTGTGTTTCTACTGGATCATAGGAATGTCTTTAGCTCATGCTAAAAGGACCATCTGTTAAAGATTACGGGGATCTGTTAGCATGAGCTGAAAGCCATTTTGTACATGGCAGCCATTTTAGTTAGCTATGTGCTGGCCATTTGCTGTTTCCCTCTTCCAGAGCCTTGCACATGCTCAGAAGGGCCTAGCTAGTAGAATGCACCTGCTCCTAGTATAGCACTGTCAGGCTGTTCTAACTGATGTCAGCAACTTATTACTCCTCCTACTTGTTGACTGTGCATTTACTGTATGACCATCTATGTGTGTAACTCTTCTCATGTGTACTTGCACCGCCTTCTTTTGAGCCCCTGTGTGGGTATATAAGGCCCCTGTTCTCTGTACTCCTTAGAATGCCTCCTACAGTGACTTGAGATTACTGTGTGACGCAATCTCCCTCATCTGAGGTTAATAAAAAAGATGTCTTTTATATTACAGCTTCTGTGCCAATCTCTTCTTTGCTGTTGGTTTAAAAGGACCAGGTGTATCAGTGAAACCCCTGAGAAGGTTTTGATTTCTTCACCTCCTGATCACAAACCCATCCACGTCCTCGTCCCCGGATGTGTGCTCTGCCCCACCTGTTGGTGTTGCAGTACCGGCTGGGGCACTGTGTGCCACTGACACATCAGGGGCCGAAGGAGGGTTGTCGGCCGCACTGTGTGGCAGTGACACATCATGTGCCGGAGTAAATACACCTGCCGCACTGTGGGGCACTGATACACCAGGGGGCGGAGATGTGGATGGTGTGGGGTCAGCAGCATTCATCTGCGCCACGCCTTGTGGCAGCAATGCCATGATGATGATCTGCAGGGCATGATAGATCCCAGCTACATTTCGCTGGTGTGCAGCGGTGGCTGCCATCCTTTCCGCCTCCATCCACACCATGTCCTCCATGAGCCTCCGCATGTGTGCCAGCTCACGGCTGGTATCGCTGAAGCCACTCTGAGCGGACAGGTGTTCTTCTCTCCGCGTCAGGACTCCATTGATATCAGTCAGGGCTAGTTGGAGGCCTTGGAGCGGGTCTAGACACCCATGGATGGCGTCCAGTTTGGTAGCCATGTCGAACCCCACCCGCACCTGCTCAGCCGTCTCCCTCCGGCCCTCCAGCACACGGCATTGGAACGCCATGTGTTATTAATGGGGGTCTTGGGAGACTTGCGGGGCTGTGGTTGCCTCCTGCTGGGTGGTTTGGGTGGTGGGTGGGGTCTCCTCAATGCAGCTGGTCAGCCCTAATCCTGGAGGTGAGTCGCGGATGATGTCAATGATGTCTAGGAGGGCTTGGGTGTCGATGCTGGGGTTGTCCTCCTCGTCATTAGTGAAGAGTGGCTGGGACTGCTCTGCAGGGGGTGTTGACGCTGGCCCTGCAATGTGAAGGGGAGATGGTGTATTGAAATGTGTCCATGTGTATATAGCCGCATGGGACATGTTGACATTCAGACAGCACGGCATTGTACATTGTGACAGTCTATGGATCTGGGCGATAACCCAGAGTCATTGAGGGTGTGCACTGTGCTCTGCTTGATTGTGCATGTGTGCCATCGTGGCCATCTCCACCCATCCCCCCAGTACCTGGTGGTCACGCACACTGTTGCGGTTGTGTTGTGTCTTGTCGAGCAGTGTCCGGTCCCCCGACTCCAGCCACAGTATCCACACTGATGACTGTCGACACCAGCTCATCCATGTCATCCAGCTCGAGCTGTGGTGCTGTGCCCCCACCTCCAGTCTGCATTGCTGCCTTCTGGTTGGCTGCAAGTTTCTCCTTGGTCTTCCACTTGATGTCATTCCATCGCCTCTTGACCTCGTCCATTGTCCTCTTGTGCTCTCCGACGGCATTCACCTTGTCCACGAAGTCCCGCCATATTCCTGTTTTGGTGCCCAATGACACGTTGGATGTGACGAACAGTTGTTGATGGTGTTCCATCACCTCCGTGACTATGATCCTGTTTGCCTGCGGACTGGTCTTCGGCTTCCTCTTCTTCTTGTCCTTGCCCTTCCTTGTCCCCCAGGTCCCGGGCTGGTCGTCCGGGGTGCTTGTGGGGTTGCGCTCATCCTCCCAGCCTGCTCCGACTGCCTCCATGGTGCTTGGGTGTTGGTCAGTTTGTGTTTGGGTGTTTTTTCTACTTTTATGGTGATTTTTCCCACCGGCCAAGTGTGTGTTGCAGGCCTGGCGCTGCTTATCGCTGATTTCCACATCGCGCTTTGGCCCATCGCAGATTTTTTGGTGTTGTGGTTTGTGTTTTTATCTCCATCGAGGTGGTTGTATCGCGGACATTGTCCGCGGTTTTGGCAGACTATCACATGGTACCGCCTTGTTGTGAATTCCACGTTGACACAGGGTTATTTTCCCGCGATAGGCTACGATGTGTAAAGTTGCGTTAACATTTTTTGTGAATATACCCCTCACTGGTTTGTCACCTATCAAAATGTCGCGTTCAGGCATCAGTAGAGGATCACTATCAACATTACCATCTCTTTTGACACTGTCTCTCTGGTTTAGTTGAGGAAGATCCCAGCCTGCTTGGCAGCTGGATCTGTAACACATCCAATAAGCTTGCACCAATCTCTTTTCCCACACCCTGTACAAACAAGCCATCTGGCCCCTGGTTTGCAGACAGTCTCAGGATGGAGAAGAAACTCTGTAAAATCTTGGAGAGACAATGGCAAAAAAATGTAAATGCTAATAACAAGGTCATATATAAGGCAGTGTTATATTCTCGAGTTAGGCCCATGTAGCGAAGCAGCTTATTTCTTACATTGTCCTCAAAATAACATTTCAGATGTGAACTTTTGCACATATTTGCGTGCACAACAATGTTGGATTAGCTTCCCTGAAATTAAACTTGTGTACACATCTAGCTTCACACAACATTATCACAATGCCCTGAACATTATGACAAGGTCTCTTTTCGAACTATGTACAAATGTCAACTCTATCTTCATCCACAAGGCTATCTACATATCCATAACATCACTAATCTATACGCACATTGCTAGGCTGCTTTCTGTTATAAAAGATGAGCATCCCAATAGATTGGTAGAGGAGGCACTTCAGCTGACACCGAGGGTCCCTGCATGCTGAGACTTCACCACGCAGCGGTCTGACATCTCGTGAGGGGTGTCTAGTTCATGACCAAGACGGGGTCCTTCATTCTCTCCCATCAGGTGATGGGGTTGGATCGTGCCTGGGGGGATTCTTGGCTCCACATCTACACACGCTCTAGGTACAGTTAGAGTAGGGTTTGCATAGTAAGAGTGTATTCGATTACTGTCTTGTTTTATATGCCTACATATATACATTGTTTCAGCATCATGGTAGAACTATATCTACTATTCACGCTTTTGGTGCTCGTAATCACTTTTATTTGGTTCTGTCTATTAATTATTGCAGCACATGTATTTTATACAAGAATTATGTTGGTTCAATAAAGTTTTTGAAAGCTTCCCACTGTGCATTTTCTGTTTACTTCTCTGAGAATAAGTGAGCACGAGTGACTGAGCGAAAGGTTCTGTACTGTTTCTACAATCCTTGAGGGGTCAGGATTGTCATGTTCAGTTATTGCCAGAAATCATTCGCTCCCTGATAAGGTTAGGGGGGCTTATGGTGACACTGTGAGCTAGGTGGTCTACCGTCCGACATATTCTGCGGTGATGTCCAGAACCAGTCTGGATGCCATGCCCCTAACTTATGTTGTCCAACAAACGCGCAGATCCTACAGATTAGTGGGAACTACATAACTGCAGCTCTTAAAAAATATTATGCAGAAGTCAAAACAGCTAAGAAAGTACACCTTGAGGGTAGGCTAGAGGAAGGAGGCAACAAATCAAGGGAAACTTTCAGAGTTGTAAAAAAGGTTATGTCCCCGGAGGCCTGCGCCAGAGTCCATCAACTTTCAGTTGAATGGTGTAACCAGCTGGCTTCTTGTTTTTAAAATAAGATTCCAACCATCCACGTTAGTTTTTCCTCTAGCACTCGGTTGGAGGAAAGTCTGATGGACATTGTACACTGTAGTACAGTCACTACTACTAAGGCTTCACTTTCTAGCTTCCAGTCTATCTCCTTGAAGTGGTCACTGGCAGCTATATGTAGACTTAAATCAGAATCTCCATCAGATCCCTGTCCTCCCAACCTGCTAGCATTGAAGGCAACTACCATTATTCCATTGGCCAACATGGTGCTTAATGCCTTGCTGTACACAGCAGCAGTCCGTTTCTCGTGGATCAAGCCTGTTAAAAACAAGCATTTGCAATGCAATAGGTCTCGCATTTTCAAGAGTTTGAGCTATTAGCATTGTAAATGACAATGCCTTTTATTTGTTTTGAAAACCTGCAAGCGGTGCGTTAACGCGCACTTTGGGCTTATAGTCCTTGCTTACGAGAAGCAAGGCTGGCAGTAAAAGAGGCGCAGTTACTGCCACCCTTGCTTCTCATAAACAATGACTAGAAGTACAAAGTGTGTGCTTACGCTACGCTTGCAGGTTTTCAAAACACATTAATAAAAGGCCTGGTAATTTATAACGCCAATAGCTCAAACTCTAGCAAATGCGAGACCGATTGCATTGCAAATGCTTGTTATGTCGTGTACTTTGGGCTTTTTCAGACGGGCCACTTGGACGGGCTCGCCTGTTTTCCGTGCGTCGTAAAAGGTTTCTTATCTTTATGGGGCCATGTGTTTGAAACCAAACACATGGCCCCATAAAGACAAGCTCCAGCGCGATCCTCTTTCGCTTTCGGCATTCCTGGGAGAAAATCCTGTTTGGATGTCGGTACTTTTTATTGTTTACTTATTTATTTCTACGTATTTCTGAGCGTACTATGCTTCTTTTGCCACGTGTGAAGGCGAAGAACCATCTTGCTCATAATTGTATTTCATGCGGTATAGCCAATGGCTGTCTACAACAGAGGGGTAAGTGTAAAAAAAATCAGTCATTCTCCAGGTACCAGAATCGAACGAAACACCTGGGCCTGTATAAACTACTCACTCGTGACATAGGGAATCTTCGGATTTGTGGTTGTAGGGGAGTGGAAGAGCTGGCTTGTATCCCACCGATGCATTTAAAATCTGCTGTCCTGCTGTTTTAGAAGCAGCTACTGCATAGGGAGCGCTTTGATGTCAGACCGCCAGGCCTCGACCAGTGCTGGCAGATTCCTTCCCATCTCATGTGCCTGGCATGACTGACTCCGTCCACCCCATCAACCTCTCAAAGGTACGGGCCTGTCAAGAAACTCGCCCTTTTGCCTAGTGACCTACCCGTTTCTGGCATTGCCGTGGTCCGAGACTGGAAGAGAGAGACTGGTAGTCGGATGCCTTAAAACGTGAGTAGCAAAAGCGGCACCTTTTTTCAAAGTGTGAATTTCACACATGTCCTTGAGTTGTGCGGTTTCCACTAAGGAATTTATTTATTTATTTATTCCATTAAATGTGGGTTCTTGCGGTTTCGGCTTCTGGGCGACTTCAGTATAAAACGGCCCTCTTCCAGCTTGCATTAATCGATTCACAACTCTTTTGTGGGGAAGTTGTGTGCATAGCAGTGTGGCTTACATGTTTGGCTGAGTAACGTTTTTCGTGTTATCGTTTGCATGACAGAGGACGGCAGGGAATCAGAAACGGTAGGTCTGTGTTTATTGTAACTTTAGATAAGCCATAAATCTTGGAGTGCAATGTCAGTGTGGGAGCGGCGTGCGGGGCTCTGCGCGGTCCGTGTTTATGATAAGGCAACCAGGCAAATCACAGGCGTGCGCACACACAGTCACACCATCACACAAGCATATACCTACACGCGGAAACTCTCGAAAGCACGCAAGAGGATCAATACGCGTCTTCGCAGAAGCAAGGCTACATAAAAAAGCGGCTTTGAACATCTTTTGGAAAGAACGGGCTTTGTAAAAGAGTTCTGGTGGGACATTATGCGCAAATTAAACTGCTCTAAGGGACTGCCAACCATGGGGTTCACGCAAACTTTGTAGTAGTGCAGTATCTGTGAACACGGGCACGTGTGTGAAAGAGGAAGAGAGATGTAGAGAAGTGGGACGAGTGTGTACTCGTGAACTCTTCTGTGCTTCACCAAATATGTTCTATAAAAATGTTCAACTCAACGATACATCGCCTCACCTCGCTGTACTCAAATCAGATTTAAAACAAGCAAGAAGGGGGTGGCAAATGGTGTGCACTTTGATGTCCTCAGTGGCCGCGCGGCTCACTGAGGACATCAAAGCAAAAGTGATCAGGCAGTGCTTTTCAGGCTGCCAAATGGTGCGCGCGCCCGGCCGACGCACATGCACTGTATTTGGAGGCCTGAAAAGCCACTGTTTGCACTTCCAAAACTCGCTTACTATAAGTCTCGCCAGAGCAGCGCTAAAGCGCTGTCTCAGACGAGACCTAAAAATGCACTTAACTGCTCCGACGGTCACTCCCTTCCTCCCGATCCTCGCCGCCTGGACGTCCAGGAACTGCTGCACACTGCGCAGGCTCCCAGCTCCCAATTCCTGAGCTGCTCATATGCTGGTAATACTATTCCCAGCATGCGAGAAGCGCTGGGATTGGTCTCGGCACCGAACTGAGGCGCTCATACATAGACTGGGAGCCTGTGTTGGTTTCTACACTCAGCTGTACAACGCAACTAGGTGGAGAAAAGTCAAGTTTACGGAATGCTGGACAATGCAAACATTCACCCCCAGTCACAAGGATCTGGATTTAATCCATCATTCTTTTGCTCACCACACCACCCCAGTTTGGACCCAGCCATATGCAAATCAGTCTTAAGCATTCCGTCCATCAATTGTTTCTTTTGCGTATGTCGCCTTAAGTGGGAAGGGTATGCCCAGATGTTGGTCCCGTGCTCACTACACCACTGGATTCAAGCTAGCCTGGCTGATGAAGGGTGATGCCCTAAAACCCTGTCCCAGGATGCTTGTCTCCGGTCCAGAGAGTACCTGGCTTGGCAGTTTGGGCTGGACTGTTCCCACAAGGAACAAGGTCAAGACTGATTTGCATATGGCTGGGTCCAAACTGGGGTGGTGTGGTGAGCAAAAGAATGATGGATTAAACCCAGATCCTTATGACTGGGGGTGAATGTTTGCATTGTCTAGCATTCCGCCCATCAATTGTTTCTTTTGCATATATACATATATATTTAGGCACACATTTACAAGCCTAGCTATACACATAAAGGTACATGTCATATTTCCAAAGCTATGCATAAACCGGGATAGGCCAGGCATAGAAGGCAAACTCAATGCTTTAGTCCTACTTTCATGCCCGGCCTGTCCCGATTTTTGCTTCTCAAAATCTGGTCACCCTACTCGGGAGAAGGAGGCGGCGCCGTCAAAGATCGTGGCGCAGGCGCCACCAGCGCTAAAGCCAGGCCTGGAACTTCGCACGTGCAGTGATTATCGTCTTGAACGTGCCACTCACGTGACCCCCTTCTTCCGGTCAGGTTGGGGTGCAGTGCAGGCAATCCGGTTTTAGCCTGGCTTGGCCACTAAGTACGTCACGGCAAGACAGGGCACCAATGGGCATCAGGCAGTGAAGGAAAGGATGGCTGGGTAGAGGCAGTCAGAAAGGGAGAAGTAAGTGACAAATGAGAATAAGACGGGCGGCGGATTCTATTAATAACTCTAAATTTTTAATATCGGTTTCCAACCTACTAATGTCTTGTTTTGATATTTTGGTTTTATAAGCGGCCAGACTGAGTATTTTCCCCCTAATAACAGCCTTGTATGCATCCCATGTGGTTTGAGGAGATACTCCCTCTTTATTATTTTCGAAGAAGATCTCCGACTCTTTAATTAGATTCTCAGTGATTTGTATGTCATTGAAAATGGTTCGATCCACCGTCCATCTTATGTTAGACTGTGCCATGCCCAATGGAGTTTTGAGTAGGACAGCGGAATGATCTGAAAGTAAGGCTGGTAAATGCTCAACCCTAATGATTTTACATACTATCGTTTTTTCTACAAGAAAAAAATCGATTCTAGATTGATGGCCCAGTCTTTTATTTTTGAACGTAAACGGGTACGTTTTATCACCTTTCTCCTTCTAGATGTCCACCAACCCCAAATCTTTTCTGTAGATTCGTAACCATTCCCTCATTTTTGGGAGATTTATGTATTTCATAGGGGGCAGGCGATCTGTCTTGGGGTCTGGAATCAAGTTAAAATCTCCTCCTAAGACCACTGGGGTTACTGACGATAATAAAAGAGTGTATAAATTTTGTAGCGAGGTGGGGTCATCTAGATTCGGCCCGTAATACCCAGCTATCGTGTATGGAGTGTTGTGGATTCTGACCCTAGCAATCGCCCATCTACCTTTTTTTTATCAACTTCAGTTCTCTCTATTCGGGCCTTTACTGACTTTTTAAAGAGTATAGCTACCCCTTTTACGACACACTCCTGATCTGTACAAACATAGCAATCTACCCAACTCATTTTTTTTATAATGTCGTCCCATTCCTTTTTTAATAGATGTGTCTCTTGCAAAATTATGATCTCACAATCTATTACCCTTAAGTATTCCAGAATTCGACGCCTTCTACTTGGTAGCCTTAAACCATTTACATTCCAAGATAATATGTTAACGTTTCTTCCTGACATTTCTTCTCTCTCCTAATCTTACAATCCGCTTTACCCCCTTTTCTCTTAATTGACCTAGGTGGTCCACAATAACTCCCATTGATGCTTTTTCTTCTATTTTTGCTGCATTCTGAGGATATTTTTTGAATTTTTCCCTAAATTACTCCCCACCCCTGTGCATTTTTTTGAGAGTTTTTATATTTTGGAATGATACATAACCCACCCTGGGGAAGCCTCCCTCTTTATCTTGTTGGGGTATATTAATGCCCCTTCTGAGCTCCAAGGCTGGCCACTTTTTTTTTTTTTTTTCCCCTTTTCTCTTCATTTTAGTATATGTGGGCTCTTCTCATCCTTGTATATATATATATTTTTGGATTTATACGGATTGTATATGTTCCAATTTTTTTTTTTTTTTTTTTTAAATAAATGTTTAGATGCCCAATCACTAGGCTAAATCACCAAGTGCTAAGTCCGCAACCCTTCACTCCTGTAATAAGTATAATTCAAACTCCAGTAGACGGCCCTGATTGACTCTTTGCCTGGTCTTTCATTTGTTCAAGGAAAAGAGCGACTTCAGCAGGGTCCCTTATGTTGTGCATTTTGTTTCGCCACATAATTCTGGGGCTGGCCGGGAACTTCATCTGTACTGAGGCTCCTAGACTTTTTAGTTCCTGCATGTGTTGACCGAGTTCCCATTGTCTATTTTGGGTAGATTTTGAGATATCTGATCTGATTCTGAAGATCCAATCATCTTTTTTATGAGGGCCTTTCTTTAATGCTTCACTCAGGATTCTTTCCTTGATGTTGTAGGTTTTAAAATTTACTAAGATTTTTCTTGGGTTCTTCCTCTCTTTATTTCTGCCAAAGGGGTCACGGTGGACTCTTTGAATATCGTCATCTAGTCCTATTTCTTTGGTCCATGGGAATTGCTCCTCGAGTAGTTGAACTGTAAATTTCTTGACATCTACCCCTTCTTTTCCTTCAGGGACATTTAGTATTCGTATGTTGTTTTTTCTCGCTTGATTTTCCAAAGATTCCAGTTTTTCACTCGTACTTTTTTCCTTCTCTTTTAGAACCCTTATATCTTTTTCATTTTGTTCTACTTTTTGGGATAGTCCCTCAACTGCTGCTTCAACTTCAGTAACCCGATCATTCAGTGCAATCATCTTAGTGTCTAGGGCCTCACATACCTCACAAATTTTTCCCTGATTCATCTCTGATATTGCAAATTTTGCCCTCATTTCCTCCAGCATCTTTTCAAGGAGCTGATCTGATGGACTTAAGCCTAAGGTCAGGATTTGTGTTTGGTTCCCCGGGACTCTATTCTCACTATGATGTGAATTCAATTGATCGTCTGTCGGAGTCAGCTGAGAGTCCACTGTTGATTTAGGCTGAGCTGGCATAGCCGAGGTGATAGGATCAGAGATTACCTCAGACATCATTAAAGAAGCTGATGGTATGACAGATTTGGAATGGGACTCAGTTAGTGCAGGGACACGAGCCAAGGAAGTTGTCGCAATTTTCGTGGAGTTGGTCCCTTTTACCACGCTCTTTCGGCTTTGTTCTTGGATGTTAAAGAAGGATCTAAGGGAGGGGGTCACACGGGGGGGGGGGAGTGCCACACTTCCACTACTCCCTGATTCTTTTCTAATCCTCCCTTTCGTGTAGAAGCTACTAGAGTCCAGCTTAACCTGTTTTTTTGAGTTTCTCTTCGTACTGCGAGGGGCAATGTGTTGTTTAGGGTCCACTGGAGTTGCGGTTTGGAGAAAGTCTCTATTTCTTAAACAGTAGGTAGGCCTGCTTTTCTCCTGCTCAATGTTTGTTATTACTCCCCTGGCTTGTGTCGTAGATTGTGTCTCTTGTAATTGAGTAAGTACACTTGGTCCTCCAGTTTTTGCAAATCCCAGGCAATTTACCCCCTCTCCCTCACTTCTTTTGCTTTCAATAGTACTTGAGTTTAACATCCAGAGCGACGCTCTGACCGATTTAAGAGAATTGGTTGTGCTTTTCTCTCCGCCCTCACTTGGGGTCCAGAGAACTCCCCTTATTACACTAGTGAGTGAACAAAACACTTTTATTTCTGAGATATTTTGCACAGTAACCCAACTCTCCTGATCCGTACTCTGCTTAGGGCACAAGTTACACAGGTCCACTAGTACTGGGTTTGGTTTTGAAAATCCTCCTTTGTACAGGTATTGTCTGACCTTGTTAGGAGAACGCCACAGCCGCTCCCCGGTTGAGTATGTCTCATACCCTGCCTTGCCTTCCGCTGCCTTGCCTTCCGCTGTTGGGAATGTTCTGTCACTGCCCCCGCTGCCTCAGAACGGAAAGGACACTCTGCTCGCGGCTCGCCGAACGGCTTTGCGAGCTTTTCGTGCAGCGCTCCACACACTCGTAGAAGGGGGAAACTTCTGCTCCTCCCGTTTCTCCTGCCTCACCTGCCGGGACAAAGTGTTCAGTGTAAGAAAAATCAGGCGCCTGTTTTGCGATCTTCCGACTCGGTAGGTTTCTGTGGGTATATTTAATCCCTCTGGTGGCATGTTGTAACCGGAGCCCTTACATATTTCATATCGGGCGTCTACATGCATGCGGGGGTCGCGTAACTGTTAGTATATTTAATAGATTTCGTGTACTTCACCCGGTGTCATGACATCTTCTTCTGCAGCGAAGAGACGGGGAAATATAGCCTGTTCGTTGATCTCACATAGGGCAGTTCTCTCGGAGCTCCCGACCTGGCGTCCTAGCCGGCCGCCATCTTCCCCTCCTGTTCCCGGTTCCCGGCTCAGGTTGGGGTGCAGTGCAGGCAATCCGGTTTTGGCCTGGCTTGGCCACTAAGTACGTTACGGCAAGACAGGGCACCAATGGGCATCAGGCAGTGAAGGAAAGGATGGCTGGGTAGAGGCAGTCAGAAAGGGAGAAGTAAGTGACAAATGAGAATAAGACGGGCGGCGGAGAAGAAAGGGTTACGTGGAGGGGAGTTGTGTCAGAGAAAAAATTGCCAAAATAGGGGACGAAGAAAATGGAACCGAAGTAGAGGAAAAGTGTCAGAAAGGGATGAGAAAGAAAGAAAGTTGAATGGTGGCGTAGAAAGCAGGGTGAGTGATGGAGTGAATAAAAATAGGGACAGAGAAAGGGGGGGGGGGACAATGGACAGCAGAAGAGGGGAAGACGAGCCAGAAGGGGAAGTCGGAGAATGGTCGTAAATATACCGGTAGCTACATTTACCTTAGAGGGAAGGGAGTCTGGGCTTGGGCTCAGCAAGGGAGCAGTACGGCTCAGAAGTAGAGGGCCCGATAAGATAAAGAGTAGGAGAGAAGAGTCAGAAAGGAAGGGGTTAGGCGACAGGAGTAGAGCGATCAGATACATAGATCAGAAAGAGAGGAGACGTGGAAATGAGAGTGGAGGAAGGGGTAAGGGCTGTCAGAAGGAGGCGGCGAGCGACAACAAGAAGAGCATACAGGGAGAGCTGAGAAAAAGAGGGCAGGGTGGAGGTGGAAGAAGAGAGAAGGGCGGAGGTGGAAGAGGAGAGACAGGTGAAGGTGGGAGAAGAGAGAAGGGTGAAGGTGGCAGAAGAGATAAGGTGGAGGTGGAAGAAGAGAGAAGGTGGAGGTAGCAGAAGAGAGAATGGTGGAGGTGGAAGAAGAGAGACGGGTGGAGGTGGAAGAAGAGAGACAGGTGAAGGTGGGAGAAGAGAGAAGGGTGAAGGTGGCAGAAGAGAAGGTCGAGGTGGAAGAAGAGAGACAGGTGAAGGTGGAAGAAGAGAGAATGGTGGAGGTGGAAGAAGAGAGAAGGGTGGAGGTGGAAGAAGAGAGAAGGGTGGAGATGGAAGAAGATAGAAGGGTGGAGGAGGAAGAAGAGAGAACGGTGGAGGAGGAAGAAGAGAGAACGGTGGAGGAGGTGGAAGAATAGAAAAGGATGAAGGTGGAAGAAGAGAGAAGATGGAGGTGGAAGAAGAGAAAAGGTGGAAAAAGAGAGACAGGTGGAGGAGGAGGAAGAATAGACAAGGGAGATGGTGGAAGAAGAGAGAAGGGTGGAGGAAGAAGAAGAAAGGAGGGTGGAAGAGGTAAAAGAAATACTATGGGCAAATGGAGGCGAGCGATCGGAGGAAGAGGAGAGAGCCACCAGAGTGAGAGCGCAGAGAGGTCAGGGGAGAGCGGCATCGGGAGCAGAGGGATCAGAGCGGGAGAGGAGGATGAAAGGACAGCCAGACAGTTGATGGTTTTGGCTGTAAATAGACTGGGGGCTGCAGAATGTGTCGGAGATGAAAGGAGCGGCCGACAGCTCGCAGGAAAAGAGGTGGGTGCTGCTGGCGGGAAAGGTGGGTGCCGCGGAGGGGAGTGCTCTGGGGCTGCAGGGAGTGGCCGCGACAGCAGAGCGCTCGGCAACTTCAGAGGGAAGAGGAGAGCAGGCTGAGGCTCTGGGGGGACGGGAGCAGCCTGCCAGTACCGGCCGGGAGGAAGGGGCTGCACCGGGCAGAGGCAGAGGCAGAGGCGAGCAGCCCGTGGAGCGGCAGAGGAGAGCGGCACGTGGAGCTCAGGCAGGACGGCAGCAGCCCGCCAGGACTGGAACAGAGAAAGGGAGACTGTGCAGCAGAAGGGCAGGACCGGTGCAGGAACCCTTCCTGCAGCGCTCACACGCGTAGGAAGGAAGGAACCCGCCTTCTGCACCAACCAGACCTCCCCCCCCCCAGGACCTGCAGCTTGGGGCACCAGCATCCAGGACTCAGCAGCCCTGAGCACCAAGATCAAGGACGGGTCGGCTCAGGACACCTGCCTGCAAGACAAGAGCAGGTCACCTTTTTGAGGACGCAACTACCATCAACATCCCTCCTCTATTAGGGCATCGACCTTCAGTACCCACCAGTATTCGCCCTCAGGACCTGCTCAGGGCACTTGTCTCCAGGATATACCACCGCGGTGCGCGCGCTGTCACTTCAGAACCCACCAGTCTCGAGCCACGGGGGCAAGGCACCTGCCTGCAGCGCCCACCGCACAGGCCGTCGGGAGCGGACCCCCCAATGCCCGGCATCCCGCGGGCGGCATGGGCCAGGCGAGGAGGGAGCCAATAGCCAGAGCCCTGCGCGCGGGGCCGAGCGCGAGCCGCCGAGACAGGTGAGCTGCGCCCGCGGCCGGGGGGATGGGGACGGGCGGGGAAATGAGGGGAGACGGGAGTTTGGAGAGAAAGAGAGAGAATGCGTGTGATGGGAAGCGGGCAGAAGACACCGGAGAGAGCGGGGCAATAATAGCTGTTGTTGGGACGGGGAGTGAAGGTCAGAAGACAGCAGAAGCTGCGCACCGAGCGGTCCGTGAGGGGGCGGAGGAGACCCAGAGCACACGGGTGGGCAAGAGAGAGTCGGGGCCGGGTGTCGGGGGCGCACAGACGGAGAAAGGAAAGTTACAGAGAACATGAAAACGGACCGGCCCTGAAGCAGGAGCGCTGAAGACAGAGGCTAAGACACCGAGGAGAGGTTTGAGAGAGGCAGGACTGGGGAGGCAGGTGAAGAGAGAGGGCCGGGAACGAGCGGGCAGGAGGAGAGAGAAGGACACACTGATATAAAGGGAGGAGACATACTGAAGAGAGAGGGACCCAGACAGACAGACAGGGGATGAGCTGAGATGCAACAACTTCTACAATGAGGACGAAAGTGAAACTGCATACTGGCTTGCTGAGGGAAGGGAGACAGGAGATGTGCACGCCGCGTGGCTGTAGGCGCGTACACCAACTCAAATCCGCCGAGACCATGCGCGTGCCCATCTCCTGTCCCACTTCCGAGGCAAGTCAGCAACAATAGATCTCGCTGGCGACAGCGCTTCGCGCTGCGTTCGCCAGGCGAGACCTAAAAAAGGCCTTGGCCGATCCAAGTGAACAGTCCAACTACAGGCCAATATCCTTATTGCCAGCCCTGTCTACGGTGCTGGGAAAATGTGTAACGCAGCAGCTCTCCCAGTATCTTGAAATCAGTGATCTGCCCCATCCTAGCCAGTCTGGCTTTAGACTTAACATCAGTACGAAGACGGTGCTAATTGAAGCTGCAGAATATATAAGCAGCACTCTGGATGCTGGGGCAAGGTCCTGTTGATTATGTTAGACCGGTCAGCGGCCTTTGATACGGCCCTTCACTCCAGGCTTCTAGTGTGTCTCCAATCTATCGGGATAGGTGGATAAGCCTTATACTGGCTAACCTCCTTTTTGGAGGATAGAGGACAGGAAATATGGGTGCCTCCTTTTTCTTCAAGATCATGTGAATTGGCAGTGGGGGTGCCGCAGAGCTTTGTTTTGAGCCCCACATTGTTTAATGTGTACCTTACACCTTTAGTCCAGCTGGCAGAAGCCTCCGGGGTAAAAGTAATCTCATACGCTAATGATACTTGGCTGTTGTTCTCCTGTGGGAGGAGAGAAGAGATTGCGGGAGAGTCCAACCTGCCTTACAGCTGTTTTCCACTGGATAACCACCCGTCAACTAACATGTAACTCAGACAAAACCCGAAATACTATTCTTCATTCAAAACGCCCTGGAAACATGGCAGACCGTTTGGCCTAAATACTCCCCTCCCCCAGGTCCTCAGGAGGGAACAGTTAAGAACTTGGGTGTAAAATTCAGCAACTCCATATCCTTCCAACCACAAATCAAGTCTGTTGTAGGCATATGTTTCGGGCTACTGTGTATACTAGAAATATTTATGCATTACCTTTCATTTTCTGCAAGGAAGGCAGTCCAGGTGCTCATAACCTCTAGGCTGGACTATGGAAATGCGCTATATTTGTGACTTCCTGACTATCTGCTCAACAGACTTCAGGTGATCCAGAATATGACAGCCCGCATTCTCCTTAGCCGGCCTCCAAGAACGCACATGTCCCGGCACCTGCATGCTGTTCATTGGCTCCCAATAAAGAAGATAAATCTCTTTAAAACACTTGTTTTGGTCCACAAGGCATTTCATCATACAAGTGCAGGCTACCTTAGAGCATGAATCAGCTTTTACATTCCCTCCAGAAACCTGTGGTCTGCTAATAGCCTTTTGGCAAGGATCCCTAAGATTCGCTGCATTAAAACTGGAGAACGAGCCTTCTCCTATCTTGGGCCATCGGCATGGAACAAACTCTTTCTTGAGCTACAATCAGTGGATGCTATTTCAGTACTCAATAAAAAGCTGAAAACCTGGGTTTTTAAACACGAGTAGACGGTACGACTGCACTCTGTGGGGTGGCCGATAAGTGAAGAGCCTGGGCACTCCTTGAATTAGCTGTGCGCCATAACAGTCGCATTTCATTTCAGTCATTCATTAATTTCAAGATCATTTCTTTCTCGGACTCAACCAAATATATACCTTGTGCTTTCATGCTTTTGCATACTCTAACATAATGTCCCCTTTTTCAAAACTGGCTATTGACATTTCACTTTAAACTGATATGTGAATGTTACAATTGTCCCACAGTAACCAGAATTTCAACACAAGGACACGCCACTATTTAAGACGTATTATGTGACAAGGCACTTTAATTATGAAAATGGTGTGCCTATCATCTCTGAGAGGCACACGTATGTAATCTCACCTGAGATGCGAACAGTGAAAACCTCCGAATCCCCTCTAAAAATCTCTGAAGTTATTGAAATGGTGTGCCTGTCACTGCTGACACTACATCAAAACACAAGAGCAACCCATACGTCCATGTGAACTGGGTAATAGCAAATCAGCTTAAGCACAATCGTTCACAAGGAACTCATTTCCAACAATGAATAATTATTTTTTGCAAATATATCACTGGTGAGATGAGCTTTTCAAGTGTGTGTGGTTTCGTCAAATCAACTGGTGGTCTCTAGCCTGAAGTATCAGTAGCTCATCGTCAGTGTTATACTCTCACCAAGCAAACAGCAGTTTCAGTTGCAGGTAAAAAGATTTATTGAATATAGTAAGCAATGTAAAAGCCCACCTGCTACCAGTAAGCCCACCTCCAACTATCTGCCAACATTAGAACCTATGCTCCTGTGACATGCCCATGAGTCCTGCAGCAGGCGCTCACCATGGCATAGGTAAGATTCTACAAACAGAGGACTGAGAGGACAGTAGCAGTACAACTAGGTAATAACAGATGTCTTATCCCCTGTCCTCCATTAAAACTATCTGGGGATGCTCTCTTGCCCTACTTACCATTGTAAATGTCTCCATCACTCAGGACATCTTTCCGGAAGCTCTCAACACAGGTCAGACCCTCCCACGCTTAAAAAAAGACATCACTCAACCCTCATAAACTCGCGAGCTATCTGCCCATCACTCACTAAACATTAATGTGCAAGAACATTTAAAAGGCCGTCTATGTTTAATTCCAAGATCACATCAATGCTAACAATCTCCTGCAAGACTACCAGTCTGGCTGCCGATCATGCTGCAGCACAAGGACCGCTACCTTATACATCGTAGATGATGGCCTTTTTTCCACAGATGAAGATGACCCCTGCCGCCTGATACCTGATATTGCTAGACCTCTCAACTGCTTTCGACACAGTCGACCAACACACCCTCATAAGCACCCTGAAATCTCAAATAGGATTCAGTGGCAGTATCATTTTCTGGTTCTCTTCCTGCTTTTCCAACTGCCACCAGTTTGTTCACATGGGCACCTCCAGGGCACAATTCATCCCTTTCTCCTTTGGAGTTCCCCACGGTTCAATACTGTAATGTGAGAAAGTGGCTCTGTATATACTGTTCCTTAATAGGTACAGGGTGTACAGAGTCCACAGTCCCCCAGGGTTTGACAGAGGTTAAAGTTAGATATAACCTTACTCTCTAAAGTGGTAGCTTGGTCGAGCAGTAAAGCAGTATCAGAGGACAGTGTAAAGCATTTATTGTACACACTCAGTCAGCAAATGGTTTCACACACTCAATAACTGAACCCTAGGCCAATGGTTTATATATAATAAATATATGCTTGTTTTATTTTAGAACCAACACTTGGGTTTAAAATATACTTTCTCAACAGTAGATGTTTCATATAAATACTTTTGCAATATGCAATAGATTTTAGTAAACAGTTACAAGTGGTTGCAGTAGGCAACTCTATTTTTAAACACAACAATACATTGAGCTCAATGGTAAATTCAAGTTATTTGCAACAGATTACTTTTTAGATTACTTTTGGAATTCCAGGACTGGATCCTAGATTCAGTCCTGGGTCAGTTCTCAGAATCAAGTGATGAAAGTCGACTTAAGTACTGTAATGATTTTTAACTAATATTTAGCTATTTTAACCCCTTCCCCACTCATGACGGAACCACTTCGTCATGAGCCACGGTCGCCGTGTGCTCATGACGGAGTGGTTCCGTCATGCTGCGGCCGTTGGCGGCCGCACCGCCCACGCGGCGCTAATTCCCCGCCTGTGCGGGCGATTAGCGCAGTGGGCGGAGTCATGACGGAACCACTCCGTCATGAGCACAGCTCAACCGTGGCTCATGACGGAGTGGCTCCGTCATGAGCACCGCGCCACCGCGCTGCCCCCAAACCCCTCCCCAGCGCTGCGGCGGAATTCCCGCCGCAGCAAAAGGGTTAAAAGTTGACACTTAGAAAATATTTCAGAGAAAACAATCAATGATTCCCTATGGAAGAAAATGCAGGTTACAGTATGTTCTCGTTACTTTTGTAATTCAGTACTGAGTGCCTAGACTCAGTACTGGGACCTTTATCCAAAACAGGTAAGCAATTACGTTTTCAGATATTATACGATTTTTGAAGAATATTTAAAGATTGCAGAAATCGACACTTAGAAGAAATTTCACAGAAAAACAGTCAATGGTTTCCTATGGAAGAAAATTGAGTTAAGGGTAAGTACAGTTGTAGAGATTTTTCAGAGTCAGTGCTGGGCACCAAGATCCAGCACTGGGAGTTCACCTAGGAACAGGTGAGTAAATTCGTTTTTGTCACTTGGCTGATTTTTAGTGAATATTTGAAAATTTGAAAAGTCCACACTTAGAAGAAATTTCAGGAAAAAGCCAGTCAATGTTACCCTATGAGGAAAGTAGAGTTAGCGGTTTAAGGGTAAGTACCCGACTGGCAGAGTTGAGGTTCTGGTCACAGACTCAGGGGTCTCCCAGGGTCAGGTAGGTACAGTTGGTTCACCCTCGGCGGCTCTAGGGCGGCCGGGTGCAGAGAGAGTTAGGCCCAATGTTATCCTATGAGGGATAGGGGGGCCTTGTTTGGTGGCTGCTGACTGGCAAGCCACGCGGCTGTGGGAGCTGGGCTCCTGGTCACTTACTCAGGGCAAGTGAGGAAGTAGGAAGGAGTGGAGTTTTCACTGCCAGGGCCACTTGGGCGGCTGTGTGCAGAGTGCTTTTGAGCCTTCGGGCGCTCAATGGATGTCAATGGGAAATCTCCGGTTAGGAAAAAGACTGCAAGCTCGGGGACGAGAACTCTTCAGGTGCCACCACCACTTCGAGAGGTAAGTTGGGTAGTTGGAGGATAGGTAGGTACCCCGGGATTGGGCACAGGGGGCCGTGGGGCGCCGCGTGCAGGGGTGCCTTTAGGTGTCGGGAAATCTTACCCTCTGTTGATCGTGGTTGGGGTGGCACCTTGTTCTGAGGCTGCAGGCTTCTTCAGGAGTGTCGAGGGAGGTCCTTGGGTGCCGGACTCGGGGTCACAGTCGCCGTGGGGTCGTCCTCAGGGTCTTTGTTCACTCTGGCACTGGCCAGGCTCGGCTGGTGCAGAGTGTGCTGGGTTCGCGGTTCCGGGCTGCTGCCAGGGATTAGAAGTAGGTTTTGAGTAGAGCCTCTACTCATGGGAGTCCCAGAGACTTAGAGCCAAAATGTAGCCAAGTCCTCCGGGATTTGTGAGGTTGCTGGCCACAAGAGATGCCGGGTTGGAGCAGGAGCAGGTTCGAGGGTCGACAGGCCGGTAGGGCTGGGGCCAAAGCAGTTGGTGTCTTCCTCTTCTTAGCAGCTGCAGGGCAGGTCTTTCTTCTTGCTTCTTGCTCTTCTTTATATTTCAGAATCTGGGGAAGGAAGGTTCAGGGTGCCCCCAAATACTAGATTTAGGGGCGTTACAGGTAGGTGAAGGGCAGGGACCAATGGGTCCCTGTCCTGGGGTGGGTACACCCCCTATCCTGCCTCTCTCCTGTGGGAGGGGGGCAGTGGCCTAGTCCTGATTGGGTAGGGCTTCCCATCTTCAAGACTTTGAAGCAGAGTTGTGTGTCATTTGCATATTAATCAATCTGGATGCTGTTATCTATGAGTACGTTATGAAGAACAAGGGAACCCAAATAAAGTTGGTCAGGGACCTTGGGTGATCAGTTATTTCTAAAGACAGTGGTCCCTAGATAAGGATTAATGAGAGCAAACAATAAATATAGACCCAATCAGTACTATATTTTACAGCTGTCCAGCCAGACAGGTGTTTTTAATATAAAGTTGCTTAAATATGCACAAAATTCAGCAAGAAAAAAATAAAGTGGGACACAAGCCGGTATCCAACTTAGTGGGAAGGACGTACAACATGAAACAAAAAGGCTCAGGCAGAGTAAATTGTTTGTATGAGACACATTTTGGTTGAACAAACAAATTATAGTGGAGACACAATTACACATAATGGGGCATATTCTCAAGGATCTATCGCCAAGTTATCGGCACTTTAGCGCAGCCAAATTCACGATAAATTTGTCACCCCATTCACAAGCTGGTGCTAACAGCCCATATCACCAGTTTACCTGCGATAGCAGCCGCAAAAAACATCGCCACAGATGACCCCGGCAACTAACGCTAATGAGATGCAGAGTAGGCGTTCCCGAGCAAAAGCCCGCGACTACACCACTTTGCAGCATTCTCAACGACCAGCCAGATCTGCGATAAGATCACAAAACAGGCGACAAGGAGCGTTAGCAACAGGAAACTAACGCCTGCTCTTACCTGGTGTAAAGTCGGATGATGACCGGCACCAGACAAGGGAGCACAGTCCAGGGCCACACATGAAGAACAACTGATGCCCAGGAGCAACTGAACATGCAGCCCGGAGCCCCAATAGGGAAACAACACCCACCGCCACCCCCCCCCCGGGCCCTTCGGACAAAGATATTGCACATCAACTCCACGAAGTCATGAACCACACAATGTGCCTGTAGTCGCACAATCACAACACCTAACATACACATGTGTGGTCAGAAGAAGGAGAATCATACATTCATCTTAGAATATCCAAATAATCGGTGTATTATAGAATAAACCCAAAACAACAATTCGGAAGAGTCATGTCGGGTCTTCTCAGGACATTCTGTAAGTCACAGCCTGCAAGACAAAAACCTAGATAAGAAGGTGTGTCATGCGCTCATCAAAGTACAGAGAGAGAGAGTGAAAGAGAGAGAGAGAAAGAGAGAGAGAGAGTGAAAGAGAGAGAGAGAGATAAAGAGAGAAAGAGAGAGAGAGAGAGAGAGAGAGGGAGAGAGGGAGAGAGGGCGAGACAAAGAGAGAGAGAGAGGGAGAGAGAGAGGGAGAGAGAGAGGGAGAGAGAAAGAGAGGGAGAGGGAGAGAGGGAGAGAGAGGGGGAGAGAGAGGGAGGGACAAAGAGAGGGAGAGAGAAAGAGAGAGGGAGAGAGAGGGTGAGAGGGAGAGACAAAGAGAGGGAGAGAGAGGGAGAGACAAAGAGAGGAAGAGGGAGAGAGGGAGAGAGAGAGGGAGAGACAAAGAGAGGGAGAGAGAGAGGGAGAGAGAAAGAGAGAAAGAGAGAGAGAGAGAGAGAGAGAGAGAGAGAGAGAGGGAGACAGGAGAGAGAGAGAGAGAGAGAGAGGGAGACAGGAGAGAGAGAGAGAGAGAGAGAGAGAGGGAGAAGAGAGAGAGAGAGAGAGAGAGAGAGAGAGAGAGAGAGAGAGAGAGAGAGAGAGAGAGAGAGAGAGAGAGAGAGAAAACACGAACGACACTGCGGACCCCGGCCTCACTGCTCACCTGCTGCCACCGGTGTGTCTCCAACCACGTGCCAGTACACACTGCAGTCCCCCTGGTCCCTCATCTGAAACAGTTTCCAGAGACATGAATGGCAGACTCCATACTGTAGCACACGCCATCATCGCTTGCCCGCCCCTGCGCAAACAGGCTGATGCACCCCAGCCCCTCCCACTGCCCAGCGGTGATTGTCTGCTCCTGCGCAACCAGGCTTCACTGCTCACCTTCCGCCACCGGGGTGTATCCAAGAGGGCACACCACATGCCGGTGGGAGCTCCAAGCCCGGGGCCCGCGACCATGGCACCCTCCAGATCATGCAGCCCCGCACCGCGGACCACCAGGTCACACACTTGATTCTGGGTCTTGATTTCGCTATGGCAGAGAACATATCAGTGCACATGGCATCATCGCAGGCTGCACACCCGCTCAGCTCTAGAGGTGCCACTAACTCTGTGAACCGCGAGGCGACGCCATGTGGTGGTAGGCCCGCACTGCCCGCTGGCTCAGGCCTACACTGTGGTCAAGCAGGGCTCACACTAATCCTACCAGTCCAGACCACCAGGACGGCGCATCATCGCAGGATGCACACCCGTTCAGGACTTAAGGTGTCCCTACCTCAGTGCACCGAAAGACACCGTCCCGTGGTGGTGTGCCTGTGCCTGCCGCAGAGTATCCGGTGCCACCAAGTCTGTGCAGTGCAAGCCATGGACCCTTTATGATTGAGTCTTGTGGTGCAAACGCCATCATGTCACCCCCGGCACTGGGCAATGTGCAGTGGCAGGGCCCTAGGCCCTCATGCATAAATGATAACCACACAGAGACACACAGTTACAGAGTGGAAATGGCGTCCAGCACGTGTGCCAGGCCCTTTATATTGGCATGGTCACATGGCCTGTGACGGCTGTGCTGGATGGGTGTGGTGTGGGTGTAAACCATCCATGAGGGAGTGGCTATGGCATGCTGACACCTACACCTGTGATCAGCAGATCCCCACAGGGAAGACCTGGGACATGTAGCATTGTCGTCGTCCCCTGTGAGCGTAAGCCGAGTGGGCTGGCCTGGCGTATGCCAGTCCAGTGTAAGGGTGTGAACAATGACCCATGGGCTCTGGGCGTGGTTCCATTCTGGCCTGGACAAGGAAGTAACTAATGCATGTGTCTCCATTCTAGTGTCGGCGCCACCCGGACCGCAATCGACAATGTGTCACCCGGTGACCCAAGTCCCACAACACGATCAACATGGACGTAAGGGGGAATCATTGACCCTACATTCATCCATACCTCCACTCTTGCAAGATCATAGACATGACACATCGGTGTGAAAATGAATGTTTAATGCATATTCTGATGAGTGTTGTAGCTGGAGCAGTACAGGGCCATGCAAACCCCACCTTGCATTGTTGGCCCGTGGAGGGCCAGCCAGAGTCCTTCAGGGAATGACAAGTAGATCAGACAAGGAGGAGTTCAGTCCGCAGTCTGATAGCTGTGTCATTGGTGACCAAACAGAATATGGCAGTCCATGTCGTGGTCCATGGTGAGTGTCGCAGAGTGCATCGGCGGACAGTGGAAGGTGATGATGCAGAGGGCAGAACCAAGCAGAAACAGGCCATATGGCGGAGATGAATGCTACTGCATCCTTCTGACCACGAAGGCAGATTCATCTGCATCTTCATCCTCTGCTGTTGCATGTGCCTCACATGTTGGTGGTGGTGTTCTGTCTCCAGCACTGTGTGTCAGTGACACCTCAGGGGCCGGAGGTGGAATGTCCGCCGCACTGTGTGGCAGTGACACCTCAGGGGCCGGAGATGTGGATGGGGTGATAGCAGCAGCAAACATCATCGCCAGGCCCTGTGGCAGCAATGCCATGAGGATGGTCTTTATGGCATTGAGGAACCCAGCTACCTCTCGCTGGTGTGCAGCCATGGCAGCCGCTCTTTCCGCCCGCGTCCGCTCCATGTTCTCCATGAGCCTCCGCATGAGTCCCAACTCCCGGGCGCGCTCGCTGGAGCCACTCTGACAAGACAGTCATTCTTGTCTCCGAGTCAGGACTCTGGCGATATCAGCCATGGTTCATTGGAGAGTATGGAGCAGAGTATAGGTGTTAATTAGGGACTGGGAGTGGTCCCTGATGGGACTTAGACACCCACATATGGCGACTAGTTTGACTGTCATGTGGTCGAACCCCACCTGCACCTGTTTAGCCAGCTTCTCCTGGCACCCCAACACACGGAGTTGGAAGGCCATGTGTTTGTCGTGGGGGTCCTGGGAGGCAGCTGTGGTGGTGGGTGCTGCCTAGTGTGTGTACTGTGCAGGTGGTGGGTTCTGCTTGTAGCAGCTGGTCTGCCCTGCTCCTGGAAGTGGGCTGCGGAGGCTCTCCATGGGCTGTTGGAGGGCGTCTGAGTCGAAGGTGTGGTGGTCCTCTTTGTCATCGGAGAAGAGAGGTTTGGGCTGCTCTGCATGAGGTGTTGGTTTTCTCGCTGCAATGTGAAGGGGAGATGCAGTTCAACATTGTGTTCACATGTGTGTAGACGCATTGTACATGTTTACATTCAGACTGCATGACAGTGTACATTTTGACTGTTTGGGGGAGCTGCCTATTTGATGGGGGACAGTGGACATTTTGACAACATCACGGATGTGTGTTTGTAGTTGCACATCATCTTCTCACATTTCCCTGCTATGCCAAATGTGATTGGCCAGTTTCTGCACACAAGCGGCACCAGTTGTGTCCTCTGTTCTGTTGTGGATGTGTTGCAGTTTGTACCACATTGTTGTCATTGTTGCTGTGCTCTGCATGTTATGTGTGTGTGCTGCATTTTGGGAGAGTCACCCCTGCCGCTCTGATTTGGATGCCCCTTATCCCTTTAATGCGGTGTGCCTTTGACTTCTGTGCTTATACAGTGCTGGGATGTTGCGGACTTGGGTACATTGGGCTCTTGGTGGGAGTTGGGACTCTGGGGCATGGTTTGTCTGCAGCTGTGCTATGCCTAATTGTGCATGTGCGCCATTGTGGCCATCTCCCCCCGTCCCCCCAGTCCCCAGTCGTTACTCACCCTGTTGCTGTTGTGTCCGGTCATGTTGAGCAGTGTCTGAGCCCCCAACTCCTGCCACTGTCTCCCCACTGATGACTGTGGAAACCATTTTCTCCATCTCGTCCAGCTCCTCCTGTGGCGCTGGGCTCCCGCCTCCCGTCTGCATTGCTTTCTTCCGGTTGTTTGCGAGTTCCTGCTTGGTTTTGCGCTTGACATCATTCCAGCGCCTCTAGACCTCATCCATTGACCTCTTCAGCTCTCCGACTGCATTCACCTTGTCCACGATGGTCTGCCTTATTCCATTTTTAGTTGCCAGTGACAGCGGCAGCGGCTGTCTGCATCCTTTACTCTCCTTGTACTTGGCCTGGACTTCTACTCGGTCTTCGCCTGGAACAAACCTCCCCCAAGTAACTCTGACCTGGATCTAGGCAAAATGTATACAGGCATACCATTGTTAATGTCCTGATTATGATCCTATATGTTTTGTTTTACGCCATATACACCTCTTTATTTAATACTTATGTGTAATGGTGTCTCCACTATAATTTGTTTGTCTTACCAAAATGTGTCTCATACAAACAATTTACTCTGCCTGAGCCTTTTTGTTTCATGTTGTACGTCCTTCCCACTAAGTTGGATACAGGCTTGTGTCCCACTTTATTTGTTTCTTGCTGAATTTTGTGTATATTTAAGCAAATATGCGTTAAAAACATCTGTCCGGCTGGACAGCTGTAAAATATAGTACTGATTGAGTCTATATTTATTGTTTGCTCTCATTAATCCTTGTCTAGGGACCACTGTCTTTAGAAATAACTGATCACCCAAGGTCCCTGACCAACTTTATTTGGGTTCCCTTGTTCTTCATAACGTACTCATAGATAACAGCATCCAGATTGATTAATATGCAAATGACACACAACTCTGCTTCAAAGTCTCCTCTGCTTCAGACATCCAATGCCTTAAACACTGCTTGGGCATCATCCAGACCTCGGATGTCCAGCATCTACCTGAAGCTCAGCCCAACCAAGACAGAATTCCTATAGTTTGCCAAGAACAACAATCAAAAACAGCACAAACCTGGCTCAATAACATAAACCTTGACTGCTTTGAACCCCAACTTCCACCATATGCCAAGTCACTTGGATTTACCCTCGTCAGCAATCTCGACTTGAAGGCACACATTGCTAAAAATACAAAGGCGGCCTCATACTCTCACCTCTGGATGTGGTAATGCCCTGCTCCATGGCCTCCCAGACTACACCCAAGCACCACTTAGTGGCATTCTTCATGCTGCAGCCTGGAGAAATGCGATCACATCAACCCACTGCGATGAAAATCCATTGGCTTTCCTTGCAGGGCCCTCTAACTTCAACATCAGCTGCATCAATTACAAAGCTACGACGACCTGTATCCCTGCTCGTCTTGCAGACAAACTCTCCATCTCTGATGGTCCTCACCACGCCCGCCGACAGGACACCATCAGACTGCAGACTACGAACGATTTTTATCATCTTTGTACCTAGGATCTGGAATTGCCCCAACACTGCTCCAATTTAGGAAAGAGTTGGAGATGCCCCTCTTTAAAGCACACTAAATGACAATGCATGAACCACCCACAAACCACCTCCCACTCCCATTTCTTATTGACTTTATGCTTCTCTTTGGCCCCACAGCTCTCTGATGCCCTTCGGCTAGGTTCACATTATAGCAATACAATATACATACATACATACAGACATACAGACATACAAACATGCTACTAGAGTTTATCAGTAAAGTAGAGTTAGTCATAATTGAGCCTTGTAATAGAATCCTACTGCTCCACGTAAAGCACCCCAATGCCTGTCGCTGCAGCTGTGCTATGGAAAAAAGACTAAATGAATTAATGAATTAATAGCTGCAAAAGTGGATAATAATAGAACTGTTTGTACAATCTTACATCATGCTATCCTTTGGTCTTTTCTAGCTGGAAACTATTTCTAAACCTAATTGCTGAGAGAATCCCTTTCTTTTAGAATATGTTATGTAATCATTCAGCTAAATGCTGTATACTGCTCAGCCACATGATCTTTTTATTTGTGAATCCATTCACGATCCATGCCCGCTTTTTGAGAATATTTACGTATTTTATGACAAATTGATTTCTTCGAACATGAACGTGCCTCTCTGCTAAACACGACCCAAGCCAATTTCAAAGGAACTGCCTTTCCAATCACATTAACTCAAACAAATGTGGTGTCCTGAAAAGGAAAGCAAAAACCAAAGCAGTCTCATAAATTCGTAGAGTTTCAGCATCAATTTACCCCCCTCCACCTCTCCCCCCAAAGTCCCACCTCTCCTCACTGCCTCTTCCAGGCTTTCCTGCGGAACCCTTCATCGTCTTGTACGCAGCGCTATATTGATTTCTGTTTGCAGGACTGAAAAGGCCTCTAGGAACTATTTCAGTAGCGTGAAGTCTAAAACAGTGTGTCTGCTGCAATGTGCGCGCTTTTCGTTATCCTCCCGCCTCTCCGCATCGACTCGCACAATTTTACACCGAATGTTTTTCATACTTACCACATATGTTTCTTATGAATGTGCATTGATGAAATCCACTGCATGGAGAAACTGAAGGAACCTGCCAGGCCTTTGGGTGGAATGCATCCATCGATGGCCGGATCTGCTGCAGCCTTCAGCTCTCCCCAACCTCACATGACCTTCAACACCATTTCACAATGCGTGCTTTTGGGAGATTTTGTACATCCAGGTGATATGTTATCGTTAAACTGAACTACAAAAGCATACAAGCGGTATAAAAATAGTATCAGTGGAAAGTGGCGCTATCATCTATACATTCATCCTCAGGAGTTTGGCCTTAGGGGTTTCCCCTGGCCAGTCCAACAATGCGCCTAGGTTAAGGAAACAAAATCAAAAAACTGGTTCCCTCATTTTTGATTTGTTCATTAACTAGATACCAACCTGAATAATGCATGAACCCATCATTGTTGTTAAATAGTTCTTTCATCAGTATTTCTTTCAAAGTACAAATAGACATTGACATGTAGACATCTAGGTAAGTATTGGCATTTATATATGTGCAAAGGTAACTGGACATTAAGCATTCATGTCTGGTTACATTTTTGAGCCACTATAGGAAGAACAAACAACGAAAGTGTATAACTCGCATCCTTGTACACTATCTATTGTACTGCAATAACAACTCCCGTTTTACATTGTTAATTCCCTTCTCTTACATGTCTATATCGATGGGTCAGTGTTCCGTGCACTTGCCCAGGCCTGACAACCAAAAGCTAGGGGTGGACGGAAATCGCAGAGTTTCACTCCATTGAATTCCACGGAGTTACACGAAAACGCCACGAGATTCCGTCAAGTTCTGTGAACGGGCAAAATTAGGCTTGATACGCCGCTCGTGCTGATTTTTAGCACCAGCAGCTCGTTCTGTGCTGAAAAATCAGTGCGAATTGTATGACGCAGCGCTCCAGAGTAGATGTTCTGCTCCAGCGACAGCTTTCTGACCTCAAACGGTCGAGACAGCCCATGTTTGGGAAATCTTGCCAGGTGCCCTCCTAGCAACTGAAAATTGTGCTAGGGGATGCCAAATCTCTCTCTAGCTAACTTACCATTGGAGAGTCGTGCATGACAAAAACCTCTGCCACATAGAGGTTGGTGGAATTTGGCCAGAACTCCGTGTTACATGTATGCATCGCTGTATGTGCCTGGGAATGGATGACATAAGGAGACCTTGGTCACATTGAGTATTTATTCTCCTCATTTGAAATATGAGACCTTGAGTAGCATGAATGGTATGTCTAGGCAACAGGGAGAAGGTTGTACATAGCAATATGCAAATATAATGCAAACCCTGGTTACAATGATGCCAGTCCAGTATCATGACGGCCCTGACATCGTTCTTTGTGTACCTACATGGTCAGCTGACATGACCCAGCAGGATTAAGACTGAGACACAATATATCACTGCACGTCTGGACTCGATAGAACCTACACGGTTAGGAGACATCTGAGACAAAAGATTGCTTGATCGATGAGTTCTGCTGATCCTGGGGTCAAGTGCAGGGAAAAGAGGATGTTCTCCAGTGGACCCAGGGCCTAAATAGCCCCCCCCCCCCTGGCTCCACCCCTTCCGCTCCATGGTCCGGCCGGACACCGGAAGTACTTCCTCCGGCCAGTATCCAATCGGGCTACTGGACCGGACTATGGGGGTATGGCGTGGGTCCAGGGGGCCGGGCCCTGAGGGCACGCTCACCGAGATCTCACGCTTTTCATAGGGTTCTGCCTGGAAGTTTGATGTAGTGCCCATCGACTCATACTACTGTAGGGACGTCTTTACTTGTAGATATGTTTTTATGCTTCCCCTATTCTCCATAGACCATCTCAAGCATCAATATAACAAAATAGGTGTAATATCTACCAAAGATCCAGGATTATCCTGTGCCAGGGTGAGTAATTATAATAATAGGGTGACAAATGGGTGAATGGCACCGCATCCGTAGCATGTGTTTGTATGAATCCTTGAAATCTTGAATAATCACTATTAGTGGATATATGAGTGTGTGAGAACTGTTCATCTTTTTGCAAATCATGGCGAAGATTTGATGTGTATGATGCACATCATCACTTTGCATAAAGTTATTGTGACTAACGCTGAGGTTCACTGTGTTATACATTAATACTTCTAGTTTGGCCCTGATTAAAAACATTTTGAATAATCAATATTAATGCACTGATGCGTGTGGGAGGTGCCAAGGTTTTTTTTTGCTAATCATGATAGCATTTTACAAACTATGGCTTTGAGGTGGCGAGTGAAGGTTTGATGTATACTGCACGATTGTGGTGTAACACCCATTCCTAACTGTTATGCCTCACTACTTTCAAATATCACCAGCCGCCACTGTGTCCAGCTTCTTTCAAAAACACTTCATTCCGTTTTAAACAATTCGGTATCCAAAGTCAAGGCGGTGCCTCTGTGCATAAATCGCGAGTTTCCATTTTTTATTTCTTGGCATGTTTTAGCGATTGAGCCGTTCAATATGCAAACAAAATAATAATTAACATTCGAAACCAATAGTCCATTTCCACACTATGCAACATGATGATTTTAAAACATGAAGACACAAATCTAAGAGTTGGGTAGACACTAACAGTATTCGAAGCAAAATAAGCGGAGCAACATTTGACGAAGATGTATAAATGATGCCCTGCGTGTTCTAGAGCTGAGTTTAGGGTCGCCGTGTCTACTCATGAGGGAAACCTCTCTAGGGGTGTCCACCTCACCCCCTGCCAGCGCTCTCTCCACAGTCCCTCCAGCACGCATGCTCCCCTCTGTGCAGGAGGGTGGGTAGGGGGGAGCCGGGCGCCTATGATAACAGAGGGAAAAGCCAGACAGAGCCACTGGTGTGTAACTTTCCCTGAGCAGGGGAGAAGGAGGGGCGAGGGGCGAGAGAAGGCTCCGGCTCCTGCACTCCTCCTGCAGCGCCTGGCTGCCGCTCACTCACTCCTCTGGAGGCTCGCAGGCTGCACACCGGCTCCCAGCCCGGAGAGCTGTCACTCACACGCTCCAGCACAGCCGGGGGAGCGGCGGCGCCACAGCCCGGGCAGCGGAGCCGCTGGGCGCGCGCAGTGGATGTGGTAACGAGAGACGCGCACCTCCGGTACTCGGGGCATGTGAACTGAGGACCGCACTAGGGAACTGTTTTTGTTCTTCACGCTGACGATGTTTAGAAACCACAACAAGCTGAATGCTGCTGGGTGTCGAGTTTCCATCCTTGTGCCCACTGTAGCGAAGAGAAGTGTTACGGTGGCGCCAGGAGAGCAAATGAAAGTTTTGGAGAACTTGTGAGCGCTGTGCCCAGGAGGAGGCGGCGAAGCTTTGAAGTTCTAGTTCAGGAAGGAGGGACGTGAGTCTTTGCGCCGGGAGGGGATGGCGGGGAGCTCTGCTTCAGGATGTCTCGGAGGAGCCGGTGAATGACGGGTGAGGGCTGCCTTCTAGGCTCTGCTGCCCGTTTCTGGGGTAGGGAGTCTATAGGACGGGAGAAGAATTCTCTGAGGAGGTTTTGGATCTTCTTGGACAACCTCTGCTCAGCTAACATGCAAGAAGAAAAGTAAAAGAAAGAGAGAGAGGAGCATCCCCAAAGCCCTGAAATAGGGCATCCTTCTCAAGGGAGACCCCGAGTGACGTCACAGCTGCAGCGGGGATTTGTGGAGAGCCTAGCACACCGCAGACATGCATGTATTGAAGGATTACATCAGATCCCTTCTCTGAGAGAGAGCCTGTCAGACTCTTCCTTCGCGCCAGTGCCCTTCACAACTCAAGTTTCACCCCTACGTTGGAAACTAGCACTGCGATCAAAGACCCTACAAGTGTAACTTTGGTGGACCCGGTCACACCGCAGCTACTGAGATTAGAGTTCTGTGTGGCCCGTGCTCAGTAAGCCCTACTGTCACCAGGACGTCCCAGGCAACAGAATCAACTCACCCGGTGCCTGCCTCAGACCTGGAGACCTGCCGCGCTCTTGGGCTGCACGAGGGGTGCTACCGACCCCAACCAACGGAGCCTCGCGAATGTCGTCCTGAACCACTACGTGGGGTTTACACTACTTTTGATCTCATTTCCTGTAAACGCTTGAGGATTATCGATCCGTTTCACCTTCTACTGCCCCTGTCACAGGGAGCGTGGTTTCCATCGGTGCAGCAGATGCGGTGGCACCGATGGCCAGTGGCTTGAGGGGCCCACCAAACCCAGATTATTGCAGTATTTCACAATTCGAATAGCAACCAGAGGGCCGATTTCCTTCCTTGAACTAGGGCCCATGATACTCTGGCTACGCCACTACCCCGTCACTGAGAGCAGCCTCTAGTCTACCTGTACCGGTGCCAACCTTTGCTGCGCGCCAGGGGGAGCAGGGCGTCCTCCCCGCAGCATGCCTCCCCGGGCGCAGGGGCTGCTGATGCTCCTGGCGCTCCTGGTTGTCCCGGCCCTAGGCTCTGGGGAATACTGTCACGGCTGGCTGGACCCGCAGAGTACCTGGCGAGACGGCTTCCAGTGCCCCGAGCGCTTCGACGCAGAGGACGCGACCATCTGCTGCGGCACCTGCGTGCTGCGCTACTGCTGCGCCTCGGCTGAGGCCCGCTTGGACCAGGGCAGCTGCAACAACGACCGCGTGCAGGGGTCGCCGGAGCACGGCCGGACTGACAAGGACGACCAGGACTCGGCAGCAGGTAAGGAGTTACAAACCATTCATTTGGCGCCTGCAGTACCTGAAGCGGCCTCGAGATGGCGGGAGAGGACGGCAAAACCCAGGAAACTTTACTGGCGCTGCACAGGAGGACGAAACTGTGCAAAGCAGAGATGTGGTTACGTTTCCCGTTCTACCTCAGAGGCAGAACTTGTGTGGGTCAAATACACCTAATTTAAAAAGCTACTGTTAAGGTCTCAGCCTGGAAACTAACAGGGCCGCCTTTGCCTCCTGCGGCAATTAAAGTCCTAAAATATTTGATCAAAATATGTTTGCTGCATATCACGTAAACTATATTGAATTATTAGTTCCGTAACTGGTTCATTTATAGCTTCCGTCAATAAAACCCGCATAGAGAACTGTAATGTTGCCCCTTTACTCCCTGGCAGTGCCCACCACAGATGACTCAGACACTGCTTAGATGTTGAGGGGTTTATTTCTTAATATGATCGCTATTGCAGGAGCGCCGGTGCGGAGCTCCGTCCTCTGTTTCAATCGGCGCGCTAATGCCGATCCTAAGATGGCCGCCGCCGGAAGTCCGGTGACGTCACGCCTAGCGTGCCGTCAACTAGACCGCAACACCACATCTCCTCCCTTTACAACACCAAAGTCACTGTTCCCCTTAACACACACAAACAGTCTTACTTGTGGTCTAGGCTGAACTCCTCAAACCTCCTGGGGAGCATTACTCTTCTTCCGCAGCGTGTTCTCCTACCTCCTGCGCCTGCGGTCGGGGTATCTCCCCCCCTCATCGGACCAGCTTCCCCACACACTTCTAGGGGCTCACTCTCACTCAACTCAGTCCCTCGGTCATCCCGTCGCGGAGTCACGACTTCTCCTCCTCGTGGACTCCCTGGTCCCTTGGGAACACTTCCTGCCTCCTTCTCTGGTCTCCTACTATCGCCTGTCCCCACCGGGGTGGCTCTGGCTCCTGCCTCGCAGTCCAGCTCCCCACTCCGCTCAGTCTCATCGATTCTGGAGCACCTAGCCATCCGATCTTGTGCCCAGATCTTCCCGTCGCTTAGTAATGCTGATGTGGAATAGGGTTCCACAACTTGGAAGGGGGGGGTGAATTTGCTGTCCCCCTTCTTCCCCGGTGAGGGTAGTTTCACCCTCACCCACTCTCCTTTTTCCAGGGCTGTTTCTTTGGTGTTATGCCTTGCGTCGTAGTAGTTCGTGTAAACGGCTTGTGCCCTCTCTAAGTTTCTGCGCACCACTGCCGGTGACCAATGACTCTGCACCGTGAGCCTCTTCCATGCTACATTGTCTCGGGTGAACGGTTCTCTTCCTCGCAGAATGCGGAATGGGCTGTAGCCTGTGGACGAGGGAGTTATCCGGTAAGCCCATAGCATGCGCTTGAGTTCTTTCTCCCAGCTTGCTCCCTGACCGATAGCTGCTTGCACTGACCCCATTATCACCCTGTTGAATCTCTCTACTGCTCCGTTTCCTGCAGGGTGGTAGACCGGTGTGTGCCTGGCGGTTATCCCATTCCTGTCCATGAAGGCCTCCCACTTGGCGGAAGTGAACTGTGGGCCGTTGTCACTGAGGATCCCCTTGGGGATCCCTTCTCTGATGAAAACTTCCGTGAGGAATCCCAGGATGGTGTCAGTCTCTGCGTTATCATCCACATGGACTTCTGGCCACTTCGAGTACCTGTCCACCACCACGGTGAGGTACTTCTGGTCACCACTGGCATCTTGTATGGGACCTAGAACGTCTATGGAAATCTCCTCCCACGGGTTTTCCGGGTAGTCAAAGCGGCCCAGCGGTGGGCGCAGCACCTTCTGCGTCTTGTCTGCATTGTTGCATTGCTCGCACGTTCTGACGTGTCTTTCCACCGCGAGATCCAGCCCTGGCCACCAATAATCCTCCTTCACTCTACCCTTCGTCTTCACGATGCCCAAATGTCCTTCGTGGGCCAAGGTTACTACTCTGGGCCTTAGCGCCCTCGGGGGCACCACTTTGTTGCCTCGGAATAGAAAACACGGGTTGTCCCCCAGCGACAGTTCTTCCCTGACTTCCCAGTATTGTTTCAGTTCTTCTCCAAGTAGCCTCTTCTCCGGCCACCCCTGTGTCACGTATGTTTTGACAGCCGTCACCTTCTCATCAGACCCATACTCTTCTTCCCACTCCTGCTTGCTGATCGCTCTTTCGTGATCGCTCATGAACGCCACTGCGTACTCGGCCCACTTCTCTGTGTCTTGCACCTCCGCCGACTCCTTCGTTGCTGCCCTGCTCAGGTAGTCCGCCACGCGGTTCTTGGTGCCTGGGATGTACTCTACGTCGTACACGTAGTCGAGGAGACGCAGGGTCATCTTCGCTATTCTTGGGGTAGCGTGCTCGTGGCCATTGGAGGTGAGCACTTTGATCAGGGGTTTGTGGTCTGTCCGCAAGAGGAACCGCCCCCCCCACAGGAACTGCCGGAATCTTTCCACCGCCCACACGACTGCCAGCATCTCTTTTTCAATCACGCTGAACTTGCGTTCATTGTCGGCCAGTGTGCGGGACGCGAAGCTGATGGTCACTGTCTCTCCTCGCGCTGACTGTTGAGTGAGCACTGCCCCGAGTCCTCGGTCGCTGGCGTCCGTTGTCAGGGTCGTGGGGGCTGTGGGGTCAAACCCTTGGATGGGTATGGCACTACAAATTTCTCTCTTCACCTCTTCGAATTCTCTCTCCTGTTCCTCCTTCCATGAGAACGCCGTTTTCTCCTTCAGGACCGCCCTCAGGTGGTGTGTCTTTGACGCGAAGTGGGGTACGAACTTGCTATAGAACTCAGCCATCCCTAAGAATGTCCGTACCTCCTCCTTGCTGGCGGGTGTGGGCGCGTCTCTGATGGCGGCTACGTTGGATGCCTTGGGTTTTATGCCTTCCTGACTGATTTCATGTCCCAGGTACGTGACGTTCCCCAGTCCAAACTTGCACTTGTCCCACTGGGCAGTGAGCCCGTTTTGTTCCAGTACCGTCAAGACACCGGCGAGCCTCCGGTCGTGTTCTTCCGTGGAGGCGCCCATCACCAGGATGTCGTCTTGGAAGAACTGGACCCCCTCCATCTTGTTGAACAGGCGGTACATCAGTTTTTGGAATACCGCCGCTGCCGAGGCGAGCCCGAACGGCATGCGTAGGAATTTGTAGCACCCGAAAGGAGTGATGAATGACGTGAGGTGGTTGCACGATTTGTGGAGCGCAATCTGGTGATACGCGGATGTTAAGTCCACTGTGGAGAACCACTTGGCGCCTTTGGTCTTAGCTAACATCTCGTTGATGCGGGGCAGAGGAAACTTGTCCACTACAATGTTCTTGTTGAGTTCCCTGAGGTCCACACATAGCCTCACCTTCCCGTTCGGCTTCTGCGCCACGACTAATGGGGACAGCCATTCCGCGTTGTCGATGGCTTCGATGATCCCGTTGTCCTCCAGTCTCTGCAGTTCCTCTTGCACTGCCTCCCTGGTGCGGAACGGGATGTTTCGCACTTTGTGGGCCACTGGTCGGGCCCCTTCTTTGAGGTTAATCTTGTGGGTGAACTTTGTTAGCTTCCCAATGTCGTCTCTGAAGACTTCGGGGAACTCCTCCTTCCACTGCCTTGCCTCCCTTTTGGGTTCGTCCTCCATCATGAGCACTTGAATGCGGCCTCCGGGGTTAAGCTTTATTTTCAACTTCCCTTGATCCTTCCATCCCAACACTGAGGGCCCCTTTTCCGCCACGTACAGTTTCCCTTCACACGTCCTGCCCATGAACTCGAACATTAGGGGGCAATATCCTACCATGGGTATGGGTTCCCCTGTGAATGTCACTGGGTGAATGTCCGTGGGGCGCAGTCGGTGTGTTATGGCAGGAGCGAAGTCCTCTTCCCATATCTTCCTCTTTATGATCGTGTAGGGGGACCCTGAGTCTGCGACCATGGTGACTTCGACGCCTCCTATTGTCATGGCGCACCTCGGTTTCTTGTCGACTGCGCCGTCAATCCCTAAGATTTGGTCGTCTATCATCAGGATCTCTTCGTCTTCCTCCTGCCCTTCTTGCTCTTCTTCCTTGGTCACATCTTGCGCCACGTATTTCACCTGCTGCCTTGACGTCTTCCTACGGCATACTCTCTCGTAGTGCCCCATCAGCCCGCAGTACGTGCACTTGGCCCGGAACGCTGGGCACCCTTTGTCATTGGCGGCATGCCTTTCGCTGCCGCACCTGTAGCACCCGTTTGCGCTTCCCTGTCCCTGCGCCTGCTGCTTCGCGCTCCGGGACATGGGCTTCCTTTGTTGGCGTGTGCCGTGCTGTTCCGCCGTCGTCGGTCTCTCGTGGCCTTTCCGGTCCTCGATCTTGCACACTGCTTGTTCTGGGTATCGGTCCTTCTTAGCTGTTTCCGCACATCTCTTGGACAATTCTGCCTTCTTCACCATGGCAATTAACGTTTTGAGGGGTTCGTCTCCGTGAGCCCACAGCTTATCCTGGATGGACGCGTTCGCTGCGTGCATTACTATTTGGTCCCTGATTAGCTCTTCCTGGAAGGCCCCGAACTTGCACGTTAGGGCCAGCTTTTGTAACGCCGCTACATACTGGTCGATAGTCTCCCCCTTCTGTTGCGCTCTGTGGTAGAAGTTGTACCTGTCGACGGCTACACACACAGTTGGGCGGTAGTGGGCATCCATGTCGTCGATCGCGTGTTGGAATACGTTGTCGTCCGCTGCGGGCCGCGCCACCTTCACCAGATCGTCGTAAACCCTCTGACCTGCTGGGCCTAAGTGGTGTAGCAGCATCCTCTTCCTGCGTGAGCTCGAGAACTCAGCACCACTTTCTTCCTCCAGGGCGAACAAGAAATTCAAGAAATACGGTTTCCAATCTTCCCATGGCATGTCCGGAACCCCTGTTTTCGTGAGGAAGGGTATCGGGTTCGGCAGGCCCGTCGACGAGGCACTCATCGTACCTCTTGCCTCCGTTCGCCGCTGTACAGGACTCGAGCCACTCGATCCCTGGGTGCTGTCTGTGCCCCCTGCGTCTGGGTCGTCGTCTTGGTCCGTGGCGCCGCCGCTCGCGTGTCGACCTGTGACCCCCGCCACGATGTGTGTGACTTCACCACGTGGGCTCTTCCTGGGGCGGTCCCCCCCCGCTGCGGGACTGCTACGGTTCGGATTCTGGTTCTGGAGGGGGCTGGTCCGCCGTGTAGCGCTCTACCTCCATTCACCGCGACACTGCCGCGCTCCTGCTGATCAGGGGTGGTGACTGTGGGCGTCGATGACTCGCAGGCACGAGGCACTCACCCTCAGAGGCAGCGCTGGGCCGTTTCACCTCCTCGTCGCCATTGTAATGTTGCCCCTTTACTCCCTGGCAGTGCCCACCACAGATGACTCAGACACTGCTTAGATGTTGAGGGGTTTATTTCTTAATATGATCGCTATTGCAGGAGCGCCGGTGCGGAGCTCCGTCCTCTGTTTCAATCGGCGCGCTAATGCCGATCCTAAGATGGCCGCCGCCGGAAGTCCGGTGACGTCACGCCTAGCGTGCCGTCAACTAGACCGCAACACCACAAGAACGTCCTGATTGCTTTTGGGCACATTTTAATCCGTTAACTTCTACTGAATATGAGCTAAGTAAATAGTGTCGCTCTAATAGCAGCCTCTTTATTACTAGGATTGGAGGCCCCAGTAGGAGTTAAGTGCCGCTTAAAAGTTTGTATTTATTGACTGGAAAATGCCCCAGGAATGAATACATTATGTTAATTGGGTTCTGTCAAGAAGGGAGATTGCGATTGGCTTAGCCCCTTCGTAATTGTGTCTGAAAAACAATAGCCATCTTCCAATGCACTTGGCAGTGTTTTTTTAAATTGGCAAACTGAACATCATTTCACTAGTTGAAATTTTAAATGCATTTTTAGTCAATAAAATGAGAAATTGAGGATCAAAATTTCGTGGAGGATATCCCAAGCCTGCCCGAGTCTTTGGCTGTTCTGTTCCGCCTGCTCACAAGGTTTTCTATCTCAGATTCCGGAATGATTGTGAGCAAAAGTAAACGAAAGTTAATTTGTATACTGTAGGTATCTAAGGTTTGCAGCGGCCTGACAGGCATAAGGGCATTTTTTCTGTGAACATTTAAATGTCCGAGCTCCAAATCCCTTATGATACAACTGGAGCCCGGAAAAACTTTTTGCGCCTTGCCATCTCGAATCTCCACCAGGCGTTGGTCATGCCCACATGATCTACACTCGTAACTTTGTCTGTCTGTGCTGTTCAGACCTTGAATGTTTGCACATTGAGTAGTAACTGAGAACATCCGCATCCATGAAAGAAACTCTGAGCAGGGCACTGCGCCTTGTACAGAAGTGCAGGGGCCCCGAATCTAAAAAGAAGTCTGGAATCACACGCGCATAGGTGCAGAGACCCTGCTGCTTGAAGTTCTCAGCATTTTTCCTAGTTAAATCTGTGCCAACATCGATTTTGTAGGTATAATTCTGAGTAAAATATGAATTAATTTTTCACTAACGAAAATATAACCCCGTACTTTTTTGCATGTGTTAAAAGAACAGAGCAGGTCCCAACTCAGTTGCTAACATTCGTTTTTTTCTACAAGGGGAACTCATTTTCTTTCCCATGGAGAAGTCCTTCCACTACGACCCCAGTACCCTTGGGTGTGTTTCTTCTCTCCCCACACTGGAAAGGGAGATACTGGCTATTGCCAAGGTTTGAAGGGGCAGAAAATGGTTTGTGAATACTCAGAAATGTGTATGTCTGTGGGTGTACAAAAACTTCCGGGGCATTCAGACCCTTAAACGCCACTCAGCACCCAGTGTAGAAGAGTTACTCAGACAGAAATCCTTGTGTGAGTACATCCTTTTACCACTGCAAGACTGACTTCTGTGAATTGCACGTGGTTTTACATTTGTAAAAGGCTATTTGAGCATGCAAGGCAGACTAACATGTGAAAACTAGTTTTGTGCATGAGGCCCAAGGCCTCAGGTAGATACATTCTGGCTTAACAAAGGGTCATGATGGGACCAGAAGGGTGTAAGATTCTTTATGAATTTGCCAGTAGATGTCAGGAAAAAAACATGTTTTATAAGTTGGTTATTGGCATTTAATGGAGAATTCTGTATGCAAATTGATTGACTGAGTCATGATTGGTGGTGAGACAAAAATAAAGTGATTGTATAGAAACCAAATGACCTTATAATTCAACACATTTCCGCATAGACTCACAATGGTAAAACCCTTTGATACACCAGGCCCAAAATCACATATTATAAATGGATCTGGAGAGGCGTGCGGCGGCAGCCGGGGATCAAATTAACCAAACACGTACTATGCTTGGGAGGGTTGGTTGTCAGAGTATGGCCCTGTCGCCATACTGTATGTCAATAAAGCCTCATTGAAGCTGCCTGTCCTTGCCATCTATGCTACTAAATACAATTCCACATAAAGTCAAATAAAAATAATGAATACATCCCTAGTGTAGAGTGTTATTGGTGTTTGTTCTAAGGCATTAGTTAAAGTAAGGAGGCCTACTGGCAAAACAATAAACATGAGTGTGACTTCCAAGTCAACTCTGAGACCACAATGTTTATTAATCATAGTAACTACATTGCTAGTAGGTTATTTTGCATATTTAAATAAGAAAGCGCTGTGTTTAATGGCTTGCTGTAAAGATCTATATACAACCTGATGCCCCCCCCCCCCACAGACCCTTGTTTTGTATGTCAACAACATTTGTGTACCAGCAGGTAAGTAGTGTCAGCTCTAATCACCCCCCGGCCAACCCAACACTTGTCACCTCTTGTCCAACATCTTGACCAGTCACCAGTGGTTTCTACTAGAACCAGGTGGTAATATCAGGGTTTTTTACATTGAACTGTCTAGTCCTAGTGAGATTAGTGACTTGAGTACGTGCTGGTAAGATTTATTCGTAATTTGCAACTCACAGATTTCCAACCCAGCAAGAAGATAGTGCCTGCATTCAAGATCCACATGTAACTTGCAGCTCACACGTTTCAATCTCAGCAATATAGCTCGGGTGGTTTAGCGGCTGCTGTAGAGATATGCGCAACCTGTAGGCCACATAATCTAATCCGAGCTCGGGTGCACTAACGTTGCAAGGCTATATTTGTCACTTTATACCCAGTGGAAAATAAGGGAAGCCATAGTTGTTAAATACAAAAAACAACTCAAACGAGTATATGCATGTGGAGAGAAACTGGACAGTTCTGGCACTGGATTCAGCGATTCCTGACCAGCAGTGAGGACCCACGGGTGTGAAAATCCACAGGAAGTCTGTTTCCACACCACCACCAGCCCCCTTCTCCTCTCAACCCAAAGCAGGAGAGACTTCGTCCTCTCTGCAGGCGCTAAACCCAGTAAGCTATTTTGCTGGGTCTGAAATCTGTGATATCCGAATGACCCGCAGATATAGGATTAGACAGTCAAGTGTCAACAACACTCATGCTACCAGCTGGTTCCAGTAGAATCCATTTGTGACTGCACAGATACTATTGTGGCCTAGAAGTGGCAAGTGTTAAGCTGGCCTGGGAGTGACTACAGCTGAATCCAGTCACCTTCTGTTACACAAATGTTGTTTATGTAAAAACAGGGCTGTATTTAAGGGTCTCAGTTCCCTTTAGGTCCTTAAAGCAGGCCATACATACCCTAAGCTGAGCTATGTAAATATGCAACATGACTTCCTGAAATTGTTAATATTAAGAAGTATGGTCTAACAGTTGTCTGTGAAATCACAATTATTTTTGGTAAATTCTTCTGCAAGCAGGCCTCGTATCTTAACTAACGTTTTACAGAGAACACCCAGGTACTTTTAGCTACAACGGGCACGGACAGTGTTAAGTCGCCTGCATTGGATGCAGATATTTTATGAATTATTTGTGAGGAATCTTTAAAAATATTTTTTCGTCACAGCTCTGTGTCTCTTCTGAAATGCAATTAGTGGCGGCTTTTGGCTGGTGCAGTAAAAAAAAAAAACATGGCCACATTTGGCATGCAATTAGGCACGGCCGTTCAGAGAGAGGACAGGTGCAGGCTGACCGTCGAGCAGGGGCAGCTGTGGGGGGCGGGGGCGGGGCTTACTGATGTGTGCAAGAACTGTGACGTCAGGGCAGGCAGCCGACCACACCGTGTCTCACCAACCAATCCTTTTCGAGTTCAGATTATGAAGTAACGTGTACAGCTGAATCTGGCGTGGAATAAGGACGGCCACATCCATTTTATTCATTAGAAATGGCAATCGGAATTCTCAATCTGGGAGAGCAAGTGAGATAATGATTTATTATGCACTCTACACAGAATAGTCAAATGCTCGCTCGCTCAGTGGGTTGAGTGCATGCTGCAGAGCTTAGTCTGAAATTTACAACTCACCGATGGCAGTCTCAATCAAGCTGCTCTGTTGGTTGAGCACTTGATGCAAGGATGTCTGTTTATGATCCGAGTTCTTGCCTTACACTCTCCATAAACTCAATGGGTTGCACTCATGCTGCAGAGATGTGCGTGTAACCTCCAAGTCACCAGTTTGAACCCATCCTTCCAGGTCGCCAGCTTGAAGGCAAGCCATTAAGCATTTTTAGCCCTTTTTCAAAACTAGGTTGAGCAATTGCATAACATCTGCGATCAAAGCGCTAAACTTTTCATTTCGAGATGTGTGCTATATAATGGTCGATCGTTTTCAAGAAGTATCCCAGAAAGTTTTCCAAGCCCAAAGTGCCCTAGGCAGTTTCCGAGAAGCACAGCGCGCTTCTATACTAAGGATGTCATGTCCTGAGATCTGTACCAATCTCTGGGTACCTTGTATTTATCCAGCATCACAATACAGCATTATTCTTCTGTCTTTGCTGGAGGGATTTATTGTGATCTTTATAAAATAGACAAACTCTTGCGTTGCGTTCATGACTGAATATAAGCAATGCTTGCCCTCATAGTGGGTATGAACCCTACATTTGGTTCAGCGTGTGGGAGACATGTTTGTGTCCTGCTAAGTCTCACCTAACTGATTGAGAAGGTCCCCCTTCCTGCACATAAACATCATCATCATAGTCTTTATTCGAAAGTTCAAATTCATAAAAGACACAAGTATCACAAAATTACAATTCATTAAAAACACAAAAATAGATGTAACAGAATCATAAAAGACATCATATAATAAATATTAAAATGGGTATTAAAAAAAGATTTAACAGTAAAGCAGACGACTAGATGATAGAATGTCGTATAAAATAAGGGGAGTTAAAACAGCAAAAGTATTCCATAACTCTATTATACAAAGCTCAGTTAAGAATAACAGAGTGGGCGTAACAATTTGTTCCTTAGATACCATGCCCAGCCCAAATATTTGGCAAGACCAATGGAAATAATTGGTAGGGTATTAGTGCGTAAGATCCTCAGGGCCACAATACTACTCCTAGTGCCCAAAGCCCTACACAATGGAGACAACCAAATGCGTCTTGGGACAATATAAGCGTGGCATACAAACAAGAAATGACCAATCGATTCAGACTGCGTGCCACATACAGGGCATGCATCATTACCAGCATTTGACCAGCTACTAGTCAGAGACCTGAGTGGCAAGGAACCTATTCGTAGCTGAAAATATAACTTCCTGTCACTAGGTTTGGTAATCAGGTCCCAGGAAGTTTCTAGGGCTGGAGTAATTTTTGTCACTAGGAACCAATTAGTCATCCAGGAGTTATTAACTTGGCTCCAGATCTTAAAATCAGTATGTTCCCAATACAGCATTTTCAAGGAGCTCTTAGAAGGGAATGTCGTTGTCATTGGATCACTCCACAACCCCACAAAGCCCAAGTCAACCAAGGCAGCACGTATCTTCCTAAGCCAGCCAATCTTGTGAGAAGTATCAGACTTGATAACATCCAAGAGTCCCCTGGCGTTGGAGGAGAGCTCCGGAGTAGACCACAACATCCGCCAGTATAAAACAGGACGGAGGTTGGCTAATTCCAGAATAGCTCTCCTACCTAAATCATATCTTAAGGGGACCAATGGAGTACTCTGCGGTAGGCCTGTAATACGGCGTAAGAATTTATTTTCGACTACCGTTAGGGATCTCAAGGAGTCGAAACCCGATAGTTCTGCCCCGTACAAGACAGAGCTTAAAGCCTTTGCCTCATAGACTTGAAGGACAGGTTTAATTGGCTTAGTAAAAGAGGTTTTAAACTCCTTGAGTAAAACCCCAGTAGTCTGCTGTAACTTCAAGGAGGACATCATGACATGCTTATTCCACTTATTGTCGTTAGATATGTGCATACCAAGATATATAAAGCTGTTAACCTCCTCTAGTGGCTGGGCATTCATAAAGAACTTCCTTACTCTGTAACTAGGAGGTGGGTTGAAAACCATAAGTTTGGTCTTTGAGACATTTACTTCCAATCCATGGGCTAGACAAAAATCATCAAAAACGGACAAAGCTTTTTGCAAACCACTTGGTGTTTTTGACACAATAAGAGTGTCATCCGCAAACATCAGTATTGGGGTGGCTATCCCCGCCAATTTAGGAGCATCTGTGGGAACACTGAGCATACGATCTACAATCCCATTAATATACAAGGAAAAGAGCGTCGGGGCCATAGTACAGCCTTGGCGTACACCGCGCTCGACTGGAAACTCAGGAGTGACATCATCATAACCTCCCCATTGGACTTTAGCAAAATTGGACTCGTGTAATCTCATAACCAGAGTCAGAACTTCCAGAGGAAGCCCCAGCTTTGCTAAAACGAGCCACAACCTTGACCGAGGAACTAGGTCAAAGGCAGCTCTCAAATCAACAAAAGCCACAAAGAGACTGCCTTTCCCCAGAATCACAGTCTTCCAATGTAATTGGATGAAACGGAAAACCTGGTCCACTGTACTAACCGATCTACGAAATCCAGCTTGGAATGTGGATAAAACCCCATTATCCTCTTCCCAATCTAATATTAAATTCAGGACCATCCTCCCGATGATCTTCTGTATTGTATCTATCAGACTAATGGGTCTGTAGTTACTCGGGAGAGCCTTATCGCCTTTTTTGAAGATTGGGATAATAATGGCGGCCCCCCAAGATTTTGGTACAGGGGCACCTTCAGCCACCGCATTGGCCACTAGTGCAATGTACTTACTCCAGCAAGTTCTATTCTGGAGAAAGACATCAGACGGAACCCAGTCGGATCCAGGTGCACGTCCTGTGGCTACCGAGGCCAGGGCTACAGAGACATCTTTGGGGCTGAAAGGGCCTTTGTTATAAAAAACATATGGGATTGTAACCAAATCGCTATATAAAACACTACAGGCATATTGAGGCTTAAAATACCTGAGCCATTCATCCTGGGCCACATGGTTTGAAGGGGTATCGGGCAAGCCACCCCTATTCCACTTAATAATGTTCCAAAACTTTCTTGGGTCATTCCCATAGCTTGCGCCCTTCAAATCTTGCCAAAAGAGCTCGTCCCAAGTCTTTTTAGCTTGCACAAGGCATTTTTTATAGGCCTGCCTTGCCAGCTGGGTGCGAGTCCTATTGCCACTAGAAAGGGCAGCAGCTAGATTCGTTCTTGCCTTTCTACATTCCCTATCAAACCAGCGAAGCCGCCCAGAAGGGCGTGTTTTATTTTTAACAGCTGGCTTCAAAAAGTAACCTTTTAGTCTTTCAAAGAATAACTCATGAATACCTGTAACTTGGGACAAACCTCCGTCGGAGGCCAATGCGTCCTCTAGATGCAAGATGGCACCCGCCAAATCAGAATCTATTTTTGCTAGGGACATATCATTAGCCGCCACCTCCCGCCATCTAACCCTACGCATATTATTAGAGGGCACAACTTCTGGCGGATGGAGTTCAATTGTACCTACTGCAGAGGAGGTACCGCTCCACCACTGGTGGGTGACACAAATGGGATTATGGTCACTCTCAACTCTAGATTCCACCACCATATCTTTAATGGAATGCCATAAATTATTACAGCAGAGGACATAATCAATTCTACTTTTGGAGCGACCATTATCAAAAGTGTTAGCACCCATCTTGTCACCCCGGGTTCTACCATTCAAAGCCCTAAGACCATGCTCATAACAGAGTGAATTTACCTGGACTATGACCTCAGACCAACGTTTAATTGGGGGAAGAGCCAAGGCTGGGATATCCCAAAGACGATCCTCCTCGGGATCAAGACCCCATTCTGAATCTGAGGCTGAGGGGTTCAAACGTGACATTAAAATCTCCCGCAATAATCGTGCCCTTCGTACTGCCGTAGGTATCCATAAGAGAATCCAGAGTGGCCAAAACTTGCGACCTTTTCCCCTTTGTCCCTCTAAGATAGAGGTTAAAAATAACCAGGTCTTGCATCGAGACCAAGGGCAACCTAACTAATTGAATATCTTGAGACCCAGTCTGGAACTCACTAGCCTTAGGGAATAAAGCCTGGCGAGCCCAGATGGTTAGGCCACCCATAGGGCGGCCCTTAGGGCCCTTAGCTGCTGGAATGTGGAAGTTTAAATATCCTGGCAGAAATAATGGCTCAACAGACCAGGTTTCCTGGAATAAACAGACATCAAAGTTACCTATGAACTCTAGCCATGCAAGGGAATCCATCTTCGCCTTGAGGCCAGCAACATTCCAGGAAATCAAGGATCCAGGGCTAGATCTCGACACCCCGCTCTGGGCATCAGGACAATGTGTAACTACCTGTGGACTCAGAAGCTGAATAGGCAAGTTTAGAACTTTTTCCTTGGAAGGGGAGGAAATACAAAAGTCAGCCAAGGAAGAAACATCAGAATATGCCAGTGGCAAATCAATATTAGAGCAAGCTCCACCAGGGATCGTTGCGCTAAAATGATCAACCACTGGTCAGTCTATATCATTCCAATAGCAAGTACCATTATTATCATTGGGAATCAGAGCAGAAGACCCACAGTTGAAACCTATCCCCGGCCAAGCGGGACCCCTTCTGTCCTCGTGGATGGCAGCTTGCATGTAAAAATAGTGTAAATCATGCACCTGGATCCCCGGGAGAAACCAAGAAGGAGCATGGTGACATATAAAGTTAACAACACGGCTGTCTTTAAAATTGATAATAATAGAATCGCCCGAAACATCTTTGGGTCGTGATCCTACCCAGCTAACCCTTCTTACAAGCAACATTTTTCCATCCAAATTGTTAGGAATGGGCGTATGCTTGTTTAGCCAGTGGATCACTTTATTCTTGAGTTCTTCACAGGTTTCGGGTTTTGGGTTTTTTATTTCGGGGACACCAGTTAAAACCACTACATAAGGAAGAGACTGAGGGGGAAGATGGATATGGGCCAAGGCAGGACGAGAAGTGAGTTCGATTGAACCAGTATGTGTGACAACCTCGACATCCTCTGGGACAACAATTGGCTGTAAAGCCTTCTTAGGAGGAACACAATTTTTATTCCTTAATTTTGAGGGACCCTGTCCAGAGCTATCATGTGTTAAAACTGGTCGTGTACCAGGAAGAGCTGGAGGAGCTAAAACAACCGATGGAGAGGTGACTATAGGTGGAGAGCTCCGGTTGTCACTTGCTTTTACGGTGAGTTTAACTACATTCTTTAAGGAACAGAAGTTGTCTAGAATTGTCTGCTCTAGGTTGTCAACTTTATCACTAACCAGTTTAATTCTTTCCAAAAGCGGTAGCATTAGAGAGCGAACCAGTTGCTCAATCGAGGAAAGAATATCATTGGCTTGTGACTGACCTAACGGGCAAATAGAAGCCTCAACAGGGTCTGAACGCACTTCATGTGGGGGAGTGGCAGAAATAGAAACATTCTCTGCGATTTTGGAAATTTTACACTTTCTTGCACCTTGGACGTCAATACCCCTCTTCCTTTTGGGAGGAACTGCTCTGGGTACTTTAGATACTTTATTGTTGGCCCTGGTTAACGGGGCAATGCCTCCAGGGCTTACATGACCCTCATTTGTAAGAGGGAGATTGATAGCTTCAGAGGCGCTTACACTTGTGTTTTGCAAAGATAAAATAGGACTAGAGTCAGAGATTCTATGGTGGAGCAAATTATCACATGTTTGTTCCACTGGCCTGGTCGGTGACTTAGCCCGGGCCAATGCGCCAATAGATGAACGCCTATACATAGGTTCAACTGAAAGGCGGCGTTCGGTGATAGAGATTTCATGCTCCAGGACGGAAACTGCTCTAGTGATGAACTGGTCAAGAGTTCCCGTCACTGAGGCAGTACCCGTAGTCCACTTCCCTTTCCCAGCCATGGTATCACAGTCACAAGTGCTAACAGAGTATTAAGTCAGTGGCAGAGATGGATGCGCAACCTCGGCGAAACAGTCCACCAGTCTTACTTGTGAGTCACAGGAGCTCAGAGAGGTAGGCCGACCCAGCCTCTATAAACCCCTTGCGGTCACAGGCAACCCGCCCTTTGCCGACGCGACCCGCGACACAGGGGGAGCCGCGATCTTAGAGACGCCTCTGGGCGCGTTGGCGGCGTCAGCAAGGGCCGATGGACTGATATATGGGAGGCGTCGATAGGTGCAACAGAACTCAATACATTTGGCGAAAAAGGAACTCAAACGGGAGAGAAAGCAGTTCAGAAAGGTTCCAGCATGAACTAGTAATCTATAACAAACTCAACTACGACCCTTATCAGTCCAGAGTTAATAATAGCATATATCCCAAGTGTCAATGCCGGATGGTGTTGCCGAATTCAGGTGCATCTGGGAGCACGAATGCAGGACTGACGCTGGGATGCCTATATATTCGTGTACAAACAATGTTGCTTTGATGATCAACGGAAGCGCAAGAGTGATTAATAAAGCCAAGCAATCACTGGCGGCACTTACAATTCTGATGGTCTGCGGCAATTGTCAGAGGGTATGCCCTGCCCGGCCTCGTACGGTCCTCGACGGGCAAGGACGGGCCCGCCCTTGGCCCGGGCTTGGCCCGGGCACTGCCCGCGCGGGTCCCGCGCTGCGGGGCACTCCGATGGTTTAAATGCAGCCCGGGCGCTGCCTGATGATGTCAGCGGCAGGCGCCCGGGACTGGGAGCGCTGGGTAATGTAGTCGGTGGAGTAGACAGGAATAGGCAGGCAGGAGACCGAGGTTACGTGCTCCCCACGACAGGCCGTTCCCCTCACGGCGGTCTTGCTAGAGGATTCGTCACACCAGGGCTGAAAGCGATTCCCGCGCTGCGGGGCACTCCGATGGTTTAAATGCAGCCCGGGCGCTGCCTGATGATGTCAGCGGCAGGCACCCGGGACTGGGAGCGCTGGGTAATGTAGTCGGTGGAGTAGACAGGAATAGGCAGGCAGGAGACCGAGGTTACGTGCTCCCCACGACAGGCCGTTCCCCTCACGGCGGTCTTGCTAGAGGATTCGTCACACCAGGGCTGAAAGCGATTCCCACACCGTGTCTCACCAACCAATCCTCTTCGAGTTCAGATTATGAAGTAACGTGTACAGCTGAATCTGGTGTGGAATAAGGACGGCCACATCCATTTTATTCATTAGAAATGGCAATCGGAATTCTCAATCTGGGAGAGCAAGTGAGATAATGATTTATTATGCACTCTATACAGAATAGTCAAATGCTCGCTCGCTCAGTGGGTTGAGTGCATGCTGCAGAGATTAGTCTGAAATTTACAACTCACCGATGGCAAGCTCAATCAAGATGCTCTGTTGGTTGAGCACTTGATGCAGGGGTGTCTGTTTACAATCCGAGTTCTTGCCTTACACTCTCCATAAACTCAATGGGTTGCACTCGTGCTGCAGAGATTAACCTCCAAGTCACCAGTTTGAACCCATCCTTCCAGGTCGCCAGCTTGAAGGCAAGCCATTAAGCATTTTTAGCTCTTCTTCAAAGCTAAGCTGAGCAATTGCATAACATCTGCGATCAAAGCGCTAAACTTTTCATTTCGAGATGTGTGCTATATAATGGTCGATCGTTTTCAAGAAGTATCCCAGAAAGTTTTCCAAGCCCAAAGTGCCCTAGGCAGTTTCCGAGAAGCACAGCGCGCTTCTATACTAAGGATGTCATGTCCTGAGATCTGTACCAATCTCTGGGTACCTTGTATTTATCCAGCATCACAATACAGCATTATTCTTCTGTCTTTGCTGGAGGGATTTATTGTGATCTTTATAAAATAGACAAACTCTTGCGTCGCGTTCATGACTGAATATAAGCAATGCTTGCCCTCATAGTGGGTATGAACCCTACATTTGGTTCAGCGTGTGGGAGACATGTTTGTGTCCTGCTAAGTCTCACCTAACTGATTGAGAAGGTCCCCCTTCCTGCACATAAACAATCATTTAAAAAAAAATGCCCTTTGGAACTTCTATGTGTGTTGCATTAAGCAGCACACATAGAAGTTACAAAATGGCATTTAAAGATTGTTTATGTGTGGGAAGGGGGACCTCCTGGCACATAAACAATCTTCCCCTGCACGCAGACACCGGGGTGCAAGTGTGCCCGCGTTAGCGCTAGGCTGCCAAGTGTAGCGCCAGTGCAGGGGAAACGCAGGGCTGCACCATATTCTTGTAAATATGGTGCAGCCCTGCGTTTCTGAAGTGGCGGATTGAGGCGTTAAGCCAGGAAGCCTAACGCATCACTGCGCCACTTCCCTTGTAAATATGCCCCTGAGTTTAGTACTTCCTAAGAATGCGAGTTTGTAGATCTCTCCGGAAGTGAGAGGGTTCTTAGATGGAGCGCAGCCATCCCAGTAAACCAGTTTGGGATTTTGAGTGGGGCCTCCGAGAAGGATTACGGAAGTGTTCCTGGAGTTTTTGGATGTTTATCTCTCCTGGTACCCCTGGTACAGGACAGTCTTTCTGTGCAGCCTTTTTGATCCCACCATGGGGAGGTGTCGGGAGTTGTGATGGGAGCCGCTTCAGATTCAGCAGGGCACCTTCAAGATTGGTTGTCCTTCAAAGGAAAGCTAGTGGGGGGAGGGGGGGACTCTGGGATTGCGGTGATGTGATCTTTGTGGTGGGTTGGGTGCCCGAGATCTGGGGCCGCTATGCTCTCCACTGTTTGGAAGGACACAGCTGTGGATTGCTGGGGTGCCCCAGTAGGACATTCCACAGTTGATTCTGGTTAGGTTAGAATTCGGTTTCCATCCGTGATCTGAAGGAGTACAGAGCCATTGGCGAGCTGGGCGATCTTGGACAAGTTTCTGTATTTCTGTGCCTTTGATTCATCATGTAGAAATGCGGGAGAGGGACTTGAATGGCCACCCACCCTGACACTGTCATCCTTTCATTGCAGGCGCGCTGAATTTGCTTTCAGAGGGCTGATCAGTTCCTCCCAATTAATACGAATTATATTTATACAACAAAGTTTGCTCCTTGGCTTCTTTACCCTGACATGTGCACATTTTCTCCATGGTCACCTACTTGCACATTGGACAGGGGGCTCTGAGACTACTTCTCACAATGGGTGGGCCGGGCCAGGGCGGGTGTCGGGGGATGTATTTAGATGCAGAAGTTTGACAATTACCTGTGCGTGTCACTTTTGCAACTCATATGTATGAAAAGTGGGTCATGCTGCCTTTGAAATAGTTTGCCCTGGATTTTTCATTGCTCAGGGAGCTGTCAAGTAAAAGAAACAGGATCAGAGAGACTTCTGCTTAGAAGGTACAAGCCCTGCACTAACAATACAAACATGGTTACATTCCTGCCGCTTACTTCTTTATTAGTATTGCAAACTTTTCACGCCATCTGGGTTTTTGCTGTTTTTCTCTTTCTAATGCCATGTTTTTAGGGCCTGTTTTTTTTTTGGATGGATGTTAGGCACTGGCTGCACCTGTGAGTTTGTGCTGAAAAGTCAAACCTTCATTTTTGAACACTTGTATCAACGAACCTGGGAAACAGATTTGCACCAAACTGTGAGCTTTCTTATAACTTGCGGCTGCAGTGTAAGATCTAACGATTTAGACAAAACCATTTTACAACTGTTTTAAATGAAACAGCCCTAAAATTAGGGTTCTGCAGATTGTTCTTATTTCTGAGTGAATTTTTGCTTAAATCCTGAGTTTTGTCCTCACAACACCACAGTTTTCTTCTTCAATACGTCTAAGCTCTCGAACAGACCACTCACCCGAAAGTAGCAAAACATTCTTGCAACTGCTGGTTAGTACTGAGAATTGATGTGCTTTTTTAGGTTTTGTATGTGCTAGCACATTTGCTTGTGAGAGATATTGTTTTATAAATGGGGTTTGGACCCCGCCCATTGCTCACCATTCGTGAGTTAATTGTCTCATTTTGTGCCTCCTAATTGGGCAACGTGTGCTGGCCTCACTTCCTTTTCTTTTGTTTGGAGCATGGACCAAGTACTGATTGCTTCATCTGTGATAACGTTCCTTCCTCTGCTAGTGCTGTGATTGAGGTAATATTTTTCTTTATTGCTAGCACACCCATTATTGTTACTTCTTCCCTCCTACTCCCTCTCTCCGTTTTGCTTCTTCCTTCCCATGCCATACCCCCTTTGCCTATGTTCCTGCTTCCCTCCCAATCCCCACCCTCCCATTGACTGTGTTGATTCTTTCCTCCCAGCCTAACTTTGTCTATGTTGCCTCTATCCTCTACCCCCACCCTCCCGTTGTCCTTGGTGCCTCTTCCCACCCATCCTCTACCCTTCTGTTGCCCCGCACCGCACCTTCATCTGCCATAAGGGGGAAAAAAGGTGCTATGGCGTGACCAGTGCTGCCAGCATCATATGTCTTTTTTTAGCTTCTTGTTCCTGTGCCATTGCACTTTAAAAAAAATAACTTTTAGCCACGCTGCTTTACACCCTGACTAAAAGACAATGGCAAAGACAATAGCTCTCGTATAGGTGAGACCAATTGACTTTGCCAGTGCTTGTTTCTCACGCGTTAAAGCCATTTAGATTGCGACTTTGAAACTGGTCTTTGTTTCTAACAACTTAAAAGTTGACGTGAAAGCACACATTTTTTATATGCGAAAATACATAGTGAAAGTTTAGCAGCCTTATTTCAGTAACCGTAGTATTTACGAGAATTATAGGAAGTTCGGAAGAGAAAACTTTACACACCCATAATTAAAGTGATTGCATTCTCCCTATTTTTACCCTGTCAAGAACTTCTTTATCGAGAAACAATACACACTCTAGTTTCCTGCTCGTATTTACCTCATCATGTGAACGAACAGAAATCATTGCATTGCTTCTGCTCTATAGCATAATGACATGCCAACTCACACTATGCCACCATGTGTCATGATATCAGAACTCTTGGTCAAGGGTCGATGCCACATGGTGAACACAGAGTGAGCTGAAAACCCCTGCATCTAGTGGGTTTCCAGTTTGTGCGTGGGGCCTCTGCTCTGCACGGTGGTAAAACCTTCATTTAATAAGGGCCATTGGAATTATGCAGTAGAAGAGCACCACATTCTGCCGTAGGGTTGAATAAATTATGTGGCATGAAAAGGCAAATTATGCAGCATAATAGGGCCTATTTTATGATAGTATTACTTCATTATTTTGTCATTTTGGGCCATATTAACAGTGCCTTGGCCAAGGTTTCACCCCATTTGCACCACTTTAGCATACAAATGCGGTAATAAGCTACTGAAAGATGAGAAGTCCACCTTTACGAAGGGTTTCCCTTTGCACAGCGACAAGTGGAACTGCTTTTTTCATAGGAAACTTTGAACCGTTTGAGCTAGAAACATCTTTGTTTGTTAAAATCTGCAAATTATGCAGCAGATGATGAATTATGTGGAAAAGGTGGCACATCCATAATTATACGCAAATTTCCACAGAACTGCATAACTTCTGTGGCTCTGCCTATAATATGCAAAGCTATATTTTGGGGGACAGTAGGAGTGTTTGTATTGCCAGTGAAGGGCACAATGCCCCTCCCCTTGTTCATGGCTACATTCCCCCCAATGTCCAACAATGGCTTCTCATGCATTGATGGACTGTAAGCTCCACCCCCTAACTGAGCCCCTCCTCTCTCACACGGTGGAAATCTGACCAAGGTTGGCAGGTTTGAATATACATTACCCACTCTTCCTGGCATGGTCTGTGCATATGGTGCTAAAGGTCTATTTAGTTGTATATGCTTCTTTATGATTCCCAAAAGACACACATTTCTCCCCTTTATATATATATAAAGTAATTTTCCCCAAAACAATTTTTTGTACTGCTAGTGGTATGTATGTGGCTGGTTGTGTCGGCACACATCTTCCTGCAAATCCTAAAGAGGGTAACAGGGAAAATTCTAAAAGTATGCGGCCTTTGCAGACTCTGCAAAATACCAATGTTTGTAAAGATTCATGAGAAAAAGAGACTTCTCTTATGCTGGCCTTTTCCCAACCCCAGTCTGCCAAATAAATAAATAAATAAATAAATAAATATACATATATATATATTTTTTTTTACTTGGGAGAGGTAAAAGTGTCATCGGGGAGCATACATTATAAATCCGAATGAATAGAACCCGGATCTATGGAATATAATGCTGCAGATAGACCTTACTGCTTCAGGAAAACCAATAGTGGCCACATTTTGCAGTCTTACGTTTGGGGTTAGGGATGGAAACATTGGGGTCCTTAGGGAAGGGGAGGGGTGGCTAGCAATTGGGAATGTGTTGGATACCCAGAAAGAGGTAACTGGACGGATAGTTATGAGCCTACCTAATGATTAATTATACTCACACATATACAGGGCTAAGAAATCCTGGAGCAAGTTTCAAAATTGACTGTGAAAAAGTGTAAAAAAAAATACACATTGTGAGGGAAGGGGAGAGTGGGATTTTCATGTGCAAAATATTTTCCATGTGCAAAATAAAATAAGAAACTTGGATGTGCTTAAATACATGCCAATCAATACTTAAGTCATCCTGCCTGCAATCTGCTACCCAGTGGCCTATTATCAGTGCAGAAGGTGCAGTGGCAACAGTATCGCTAGGGACAGACAACAGACTTGCTTATACCTATCATTAATTACCCAACTGGGTAAGGGCAAATGGGGTATTTTCTGGGCATGCATCAGTGCCCCTGGGAACCTTGCTATGACACTGCAGATATCACGTGGTACATTAACTCTCATGGCAAAGCGCTTTGACAATCACCATGGTAACATGATAATACCACTACTATGGTCATCATGCATGACAGGAAACACTTCTTACATAGACCACACTACAAACCACCACCATCCCAACCAAGCACTCTCTATTGGAGTAGTGTGCTACCCACCAGCAAAGAGCTTTGACTCCTCATCAGATGTGAGAAGCACTGTGTAAATATAGGTATAATACAATAAATGAATGCCTCACTCGTACATCAAAATTACTGGAGGATGAAGCTTTACCAGAACTTGTAAACTTCTGGAGACCCCGGGTGAATAAGTCATATATGCAAAAATGCCATCTGGTCGTTTTAGGTCTGGCTTGACCGTGGAGCTTCTGAATGACCTATGCCTATCAATGCTTATTTACACAAGCCCGTGCACCGCCTGTGCGTCACTTTTAATATGGGCAAAGTGACGTACCGGCGGCGCAAGGGGCTCGTAAATAAGCACCGTAGAGTGGCTTTTGGATTCAGCCAGATGAGTACTACTCTTTCAGGGGGCTATTTTACTTCTGAAAAGTACAATAACTCATCACACTGTTCAAAACATTCAATTACTTATCTCCTGTATGTATTCTGCACAGAAAGCAGTCCTTTTTCCTACTTTCTCCCAGCAATGGAAAAATCAATAGAACAGGATTTTATGCCATAAAAACGTTTGTACATGCTGCTGCCCGAGTAAACAGAATTTGTGAGCGTCTTTGTTTGCTTGTGTTGGCACGTGAAAGCCAAACCTGCCAGTTTTGTTAATGCTGTTAATCTATATCTTGTAAATAATGTTCCCAGAGATGAGGGGTTCGGGTGGCTTCTCGGATTTATAATAAATAGTAATAATAGTGCTCGCAGGGTGCGCCCGTCCGGGCCCCACGCGCACCAGCAGGATCAGTTGTCACGCGCACATGGCGCGAGCGAGGCGCACATGGCGCGAGCAGGCTGGGCCGCGTTTCAAGCACGGTTGGTTTCACTAAGCGGCCTGTCCACCCTGCTGTCGGCGTCATCATTCAGTAGCACTACGTATACATAACCCAATTGCGCAATATAATTGGTTCAAAATACGAACCGCGACCCCCGTGCTCTCCTTAAAGTGCACACTGATTTAATTTCTGGAAGTGCTGAACTCCCGAAGGGAGGCTAATGTGGGTTCGTGTCTGTCGCAGGGCACACAGCGTGTACTAGGGTGACAGGGAATAGATTATTCTCAGTGAGGCATCTGTCCCGTCCTCCTCAGCAAAGTCACTTCAATCTTTCTGGTCCTTCCTACCCAGCACACGATGAAAGTCATTCACTCCACCTGGCAGGCAGACCACTCCACGGGACGTTTGATCTTGGGCCCGAGCAGCAAGTACTGCTTGGAGGCCCCTTTCTGTAAGGGACGCCCCTCACAGCCCTGTACATAATTGGCAGCGAGTCGGTGAGAGGGAGACCACACACAGATTTACAGGTTCGGAAGAGCCCAGGGCACAAGTACTAAAAAAAGAAGTGGGGTGACTAAGCTAGTTAGGGAGTATGTAAGTGACCTCACGGCGCGCAACATCGTGGCACACATCACGGCGCATGACATCACAGGAATTGACGTCATAGGAAGTGGCATCACAAGCCACAACTTTACAGGAAGTGGCATCACAAGAAGTGACATCAGATCTTAAGCCCTCACATATATGTTTAGCAGGTCTATCATGAGTACAATTGAGGGCAATTCCAGTAAACATGCAAACCCTCCTGATTATGGGAGAAGATTCACACTTTCATAAGCTACATATAAAAATGTTTGCCTTTTGTCAGCGTAAAGCTTCCTTTACCCAAGGATTGAACAAACTAACTCTCCCGCCAGCCTACTCAACCAGGCATAATATTCCATATGCAGCACATTTCCATGTAGATGTGATAGCTTTAGCTGCCTGCGCTCTCCAGAGGTGCGACCATTCTCCTATGTAAAGTATTCTTACTCAGCCTTACACACCTGATCCCATTTTAAGAGATCAGGGCTAATTTTTCACCAGCAGACCATGACTCAAAGCAAGAGAGAAAGACAGAAAGGGAAGATAGGAGAGAGACAAGAAAACAATGATGAATGCATAAAAGGGGCTGGAAAAAACCCTGCAAGAGCAAGAATAAGAAATTTTAGGGTATTGAAAGAAAAAGGTTATTGCAACCTTGACATTCAGCAACATACCCAAAGAAAAAGTTTGTGTATTTTTGTTTCTTCCCAAAGCCACGCACAAACTATTCTATGAGGCTATTTGTTCCTTGTATGTGTGCTGCTGAATGCAGCTTACAAGCAAAGAGGAAATAACGAGGAGAAAGGGATATATTTCTTTTTGCTACGACTTTACAAGTCTTTGTAAATATGGTTCTGTGTCAAAATACATCGATGAATGCATGGGGACGCCCTAGCACCACCCATGTAATACCTACCTAACGCAAGGCAGGGCAATGTGTGGCACTGTAAATCCCAAAACAGATCTTACGTCAGGGTTGTGCCAGAAAAGTGACTTAACCCTGCCTCTAAATCTTGGCCTCAACTTATACATTTATTTTCATTTAAACTCTGCCACAAAGAAAGTGGCAACAAGGAGAAAACTAACAGTAAATCTGTTGTGGTTAATTGGTTGCAAAGACTGCATTTTAAAATATCAGTCACCTGCTGCAGAGTTCTGTGTTTTCCAGTAAATCTGAATAAATAATAATTGTAAGATAAACTCAGGATGGAGGTTAATGCACTTGCTGGAAAGATCTGTGGTTTGTCTAGCCTCGGTTTTGACTCAAAGTAGCATGGAGGGTTAATGCAAAGCACATGTAACATACAAACAACAGATTTTATTTTATGTAGCTAGGGAAGTGGGTTACTTGCACTTGCATTGTAAACCGTTTAATGGAGCACAGTGAGCTATGCAAGATATGTGACTTCCACACCTTGTAATCCCCACTGCTCCGTGTAACACAACCCATACAATGATTTACAAATACATATGATTTATTCTAAATGTAAAATGTATGTGTGATGTAATGAGTTCTGACACCCTACATTAGGATGAGTAGCACTATACAAGAAAACGTAGTGGCACTTATATTATTTCAACGCCTCCTCAGAGGTAGTAAGCGCTATATAAATTACATTTATTTTGTGTACATACTGGGAAAGACCAACACATCTGACATTCTTACAGTGCATGCATATCTCATGAACAGAGCCTGAACAAAGTGAAAAGCTACCTCTTTAAGGTATATGTGAAGTGCTACCAAGGTGTGAGCCTGTGTTTCCCCTCTGCTGCAGTTGCTTCTAGGTGTGAGGCTCCTGACTGCTCCCATCCAGGAGACTCTAACAAAAGGAGGCCTTTGTTATGCGCCCAGCAGGAGTCTGAGATGCCCGTCCCCGCCTGCACGTTGTTGTGGATCGAAAGCATACAACGTGCAGGCGCTGCTTAATGTGTCCCTGTGCTTGAAGATTACACCGGGACAAATTAAGCACATTATTCAGGGTGTATGGCGTCCACCCTGTGAAAATAGTGGGTGAACACCGTCAACCCACGTGCACCCCCGTCTTGGACATTAGTGGCAAAATTTAGGCGAACATCATACACTGATGGACTGTCGCACGAATGATCACATTCTAGAGATGCTCAGATTTGTTTATGTTGCCTAATAACCATTTACATCATTCGCTTTGTAGGTTTCTTGTGTTTGACGTCTTAATATTGTATTAATGAGTGGGTTAGAGTCTCCAGTTAGCATGTAATGTTTTCCCTTAGTGTGGCAATGATTGTATACCCACAAGCAGGCTTTGGGCCTAGTCCTGTAAAATGGGCACTTGTGGTCAGGTAACTGGATTGGAGGGCGGGGGTTGTGCATTTCCAGCTGGATAGCAGCAAGTCAGCTTTTAGAATGATAGCCTGAACGCAGAGCTGGCTCGTGCATGAGAAAGAGTGCTGGTCCACAGGAAGGCTGAGTGTGATTGGGGGGGGTCTGAAGGCATCCATCCATCTTTTGATTGGCCCAAAGAGTCTGCCAACCATGAAGTGAGCGCCGTAAAGGTGCTTCCTGCTTGCGAGGTACAGGAAGGCTTGAATTCACACCAATGACCCTAAACGCTGTGAATATTGTTCAGAATCAGAACATCGAGAGTTATACACATCAACGGGGCTGTTTCTTTTTGCTGGTATTGCAGGGAAGCCTTTCTCAGGCAAAAGTGGGAGCATCTTTTTTTTAGGCCCAAGGGCATGGAAGCAGTTTTTCACACTTCCACGATGAAATCTCGGCAGGATTTCTTCTGAGGGTAGGAGGTTTTGCTGTGCATTAGGGAGACCTATTTGGCACCAAAAAGGACCCTCCTCGGCTACCATAAAGGAATCTTGTAAAACACCTCTCTAGTGTTGCAGGCTAGAGAACGATTTCCAAGGCCTCGTGTGTACAAGGATGGGTGTGAGCCCTCTAGTTCATCTGTGCAAGTGCTGAAAATGTTTGACCCTCCAATTTTAGTCGTTTGTGAAAGAGTTTGCGTACATCAGTTTAGGAGTAGACTGGGTAGAGGGTAATGTATTTCTGTTGTTGTTAGATCGCCAGAGCCCTTAAAACACATATTTTTAATTTAGGACTGGGTAAAAAATTGTGTAATGTATTTTTCTAAGTCCCCTCTACAAGCATTGGCACAAGCAAGCATTGGTTGCCTGGAGCACTTCAGCAGACTGAACCTGGCGCTTACACCCATTAATGACTCATAAGTGCTGGTGACCTGGGCTGTTTGTTTCCTTGAAGGGCTGCCTTTTATTTGACGCCTCTTTTGGGCGTATAGTTACAATTTTTACTGACCACAGCTCTTTTCCATCCAAACATTTCCCCAAAAGATTCATGCTTGCGCCAATAAGAAACATAAGTGTTTTTCATGTATAAAAGTGCAACCACCCTGTGAATGACGTGTCTCTGCGGCAGCAGCGCCAGGTTTCCAGGCCTGGACGGATAATCTCCGGTGCTCATTCAAAGGTAGTCCCTTTCCCAGGAGTCTGATCCCAGTGCGCTCAGTGTGTGCGTTCAGCCGAGTCTGGCAGGGGGGCCTCTCCGTCCACACGCTCGTTCTCGGCGCAGAGAAGTCTTTAACCTGAGGCCCCATCGGATGCCGAGTTATTTTAAAAGCGGCTGCAGTTGTGGCGCGATCTCTTTCCCAGGAAAGCTGCGACCGCAGGCATAATGGATGCTGGCAGGGCTCTTTCATGTGGTGAGGCGGGCATGCTTCAGATTGCTGAGGCGGGGACCGTGCACCACCGACGAGCAGGACTAGGAGGGCAACATGCTGGTAGACAGGCCCCCAAAACAAGACGCGCTGTGATAGGCCCCCAGGAACAAGACGTGCTGTGATAGGCCCCCCACCTCCCATACATCCCGCTGATTTACACACATGCACCCCTACAAGCAGGGTTGGACTGGGATTAAAAATCGGCCCGGTTACACAAAAAAAATTGGCCCACATTTGCATATCGCCTTTCCTCAAAACACTGATTCGGCAAAATGTTAATAAAAAAAGAAAAAGGGGGGGGGGGGGGGAGGTTTAAAAAAAAAAATCACGGATTAGTTTACACTGGTGAAACACACCTGAAAACAAGTGAGGCCACTCTTGCTCAGGCCCCCTGCCCCCGCTCAAAATGCACACATTAATTGGCCGGCCCAGCGAGAGAAAGGGAGTGACACCTCTGCTGTTGATAAAAGGGAGGTAATGGATCCCCATCTGCCTCCAGAAAGGCCACTCAGGCACCCACTGGGCCGCCGGCGGCATCGAACAACGCAGAAACTGCCTCAATCGGCCCCCCCAGGCTGCTCCAAAAAGCAGCCCACAGCTGGAATTTGGCTACCGGCCCCTCGGGCATTGCGCTCGTTACCAATCAGACATTGCCTACAAGGACTATCGGCTCGTACAGCAAACATACTGTGCCGTGCGCAAGGCCTTCTGGGAGTATACTCACACATCTGAATGGTTCTGAATTTGTATTAATTTTGTAATTGTGAGACGCTATGGCACAGTTAAGCTGGAGGAACTCTCCTTTAGCTGAAGTCAGTGACAGTAATCTATTTGACACACACAGCGCATGCTGGCCCAGTGCAAGTGTACCCCCGCTGCCCTATCTAGAAACGGAGAGCCTGTCACCAAGGCTTTAAATGGGATGAAAAAACTGGAGGGGGGGGGGGTCTTTTAGAGGGGCATGGCCGATGTAATTAAGGGCGTGGCTTAAAAGCACCTAAGCTGAACATTTATGCTTAGGTTTGTGGTATTTCGTTACTCCTGTCATTATATATATATTGATTGATAGATATAAAATACAACAAGTAGCATTACACTTAGAACAAGCCAGTACTATTGAATAAGCATGAATAAGCAACAACCATGGATTCATAACATAGAATATTGAAAATGCATCAGTTCTGAAATGGTAGGACTGTGAAAGAACTATAAGGAGTCTCTTTGAAGTTACTTCACAGGCAGTGAAGGGTGGCCCGGCTGCAGAGTTAAGGTTTATGTTTTTTCATCCTGAGGGTGAAGGCAAAAATGGAGAGTCCAATAGGGACCCGTCTCAGCACCTGCTTTTTAGAACTGCCGGTGCTGACCACTTAAAGCCCTGCCTATAATGTCAGTGAATAAGTACCCCCTCTGCCCTACCTAGAACCAGCGAGTAGATAACGCCAAGTGCAAGCGCACCCCCTCTGCCTTAGTTAGAATCTGGTAAGTAATGCCAGTGCGAGCGTACCCCGGCTTCAATATTTGGAAATAGTGCACAGGTAATGTCAGTGAAAAAGCACCCCTCTTCCATATTTGGAAAAGAGGGCAGGTGATGTCAGTGAAAGAGTACCCCCTAATCAATATTTGGAATTAGAGGACAGGTAATGTCAGTGAAAGTGTACCCCCTCTTAAATATTTGAAAATAGAGCAGGTAATGTCAGTGCGAGAGTACCCTCTCTTCAGTATTTAGAAATAGAGGACAGGTAATGTCAGTAAAATAGTACCCCATCTTCAATTTTTGGAAATAGTGAGCAGGTGATGTCAGTGAGAGAGTATCACCTCTGCCCTATCTGTAAACAGAGGGCAGGTAATGGCAGTGAAAGGGTACCCCACTTTAATATTTGGAAATAGAGAGCAGGTAATGGCAGTGAAAGGGTACCCCACTTTAATATTTGGAAATAGAGGACAGGTAATGTCAGTAAAATAGTACCCCATCTTCAATTTTTGGAAATAGTGAGCAGGTGATGTCAGTGAGAGAGTATCACCTCTGCCCTATCTGTAAACAGAGGTCAGGTAATGGCAGTGAAAGGGTACCCCACTTTAATATTTGGAAATAGAGAGCAGGTAATGTCAGTGAGAGAGAACCCTCTCTTCAGTATTTGCAAATAGAGGACATGTAATGTCAGTGAAAGATTACCCTCTCTTCAATATTTGGAAATAGAGGACAACTGATGTCATTGAAAGAGTACCCCCATCTTCAATATTTGGAAATGGAGAGCAGGTATTGTCAGTGAAAGAGTACCCCCTCTGCCCCATCTGCAAACTGAGAGCAGGTAATGTCAGTGAAAGAATACCCCCGCCTTAATATTTGGAAATAAAGGGCAGGAGATGTCAGTGAAAGAGTACCCCTCTGTCCTATCTCGAAACAGAGCGTATGTAATGTCAGTGAAAGATTAAACCCCCTGCTCTACCTGCAAACAGAAAGCAGGGAATGCCAGCGCAAGAGTACCCTCTCTGCCCTATCTGCAGAGAAGGTGATGCCAGTGAAAGCATTACCCCCTGCCCACAAAGAGAGTAGATGTCATCATCATCATCAAAAAGCTTTATTTCGGTTATTTGCTAACCATAAAAGACATACATAAAATATACAATACATTATCACAAAAACACCAACCATTTCATCATAAGAAAGTGCAATAAGAGAGTGCTTACAAGGTATGGACACAAACGAGGGAAATGGTTTCACTGGTCCAGGCAGTTTCTCAGTCTAATACATAATTTTAAAAACTCCTTAATTTGGAGAATACTGTCACTGTGCAAAAGCTGCAAGTACAAAAGTGCCGGTCTGATTTGTTTAAAACCAAGTTTTTTTAAAAGAGTCACTAAATATAGTTTGCGTGGAAATTCATAAAATTTACATAAAAAGATAAAATGCAGCATATCCTGCGGAGACTTTCCGTCGCAGCCGCAGGGCGCTGCCAATTTGTTAAAAATGTCACACTTAGGTCGAATAAGCAGGTGATGGAACTGGTTGAACCTAAATCTGGTCAGTAAAAATTTCTCATGTGAGGACAAAGACCCTTCCAAATATGGTTCGATGGCCGCAGTAGTCTTAAGCATAACAAACTTTCTCACACTTGGTTTCTGAAGCTCCACTTCTTCTCTCATAATCCTCTTGTCCATCAGAAATGTTTGTTTAATGAGCTCCAGATCTCCCCTTGTAATTAATTGTGGGTTGGCAAGGAGTTCAGGGCGACCAAGTTTCTCGAAATTTGATTTTAGGTAACTTAGCCAAGGAGAGCTCAGTGCTTTGTCCAGCGACAAGAAATCCTTTATGATTAAATGTGTTAGGGGTATGTTCTCATTTAGCCAAATTTTAAGCCAAAACATCAAAGGGCGTAAGGAAAGCAAGTCACATAAATATTGAGACCCCAACTCCTCATGTACAGCAAGATTAGCCGTACCAGGAGGGACACACAATAGACGCTTCATAAATCGATTTTCAGCAATCTGTAATTGCTCTCCGTTGACATACCCCCAAAGTTCACTACCATAGGATACAGTTGCCACAGACTTAGCATTGTACAATTTCAGCATAGCACAAATTGGCTTTTTCCCCAATTTAGTGGCAAAATTAAATATTGATGCGTTAACCCTCACCATTTCACCTTTTTTCTTTGCAAGATGAGGTTCCCAATTTAATTTTGTATCGAAAAGGACTCCTAAGTAAGAAAATGTTTTAGTTAGAGGGATTATTTCTCCACCAATCCTAAATGGGAAGGGTTTTCTTGGTTGCTGACCAATTTGTAATACAAAAGATTTAGTGTTATTTACCAAGAGGTCTCTATCTCTCATAAATGTATTAAACGCTGTTAACAATGATTGAAGTCCCCTCTCTGTTCTAGATATAAGTACTGCATCATCTGCATAAAGAAGTATTGGAATTCCACGCCTACCAACTCTAGGGCAGTCAGCACAAACATCCTGTAACACCCCATCTAAGTCATTAATGTAAAAGTTAAAAAGAAAGGGGGCCAGAATACAGCCCTGCCGGACACCCTTTCCAATACTAAAATTATTTGATACACTCAAATCCAAGGAATATCTTACATTGGCACTGGTATTACAGTGTAGGGCAACCAAAAAATCAACCAAGCCGCTATCAACCCCTTTCAACCTCATGGACTGCCACAGCTTACCCCGGTTGACGCAGTCAAACGCGGAAGACAAGTCCATAAAGGCAAGATGAATGGTACCTTTCTGTATTATAGTATATTTGCTTAGGATCAGGAAGAGGTTAAGGCATTGAGTAATTGTCGATCGGCCTTTACAAAATCCGTACTGCGAGGGAGACATAATATTCTTTTCCTCCACCCACTCTACCAATCTTTGCAGTACAATTCTTCCTACAATCTTGACCATAGAATCTAATAAAGAAATCGGTCGATAGCAGTGTGGGCTGCCCTTATCCCCCTTTTTAAAAACCGGGACAATTGTGGAAACACCCCATGATCGTGGACATCCTTCTTTTGCAGCTGCATTAAAAACAGACTCTAGAATGGGTGCCCAAAAACTAGGATCGGATTTAAATAAATCAGGGGGCATCCCGTCCGGGCCGGGAGCTTTTCCACCTGTGATACCCTGTATGCCCTCCAAAACTTCGCCTCTATTAAAAACAATCTGTGCACCAATTTTACTACAGTCAAAAGTTGTATCCATGTCCCCTGTGCAGCAGTACAACTTCTTAAAGTGCACTTCCCACTCCTCCTTAGATATATAGCTTTCAGTACCATTTCCCGGGTCCTGTGTCAAAAATGGTTTTCTCATCAAGGCCCAGAAAGCTGTGCTACTTCCAAGGGTGGCAGGATCTAAGATCTCTGACCACGCCTCTTCCCTGAGAGATTCCTTATGTCTTTTAATAGTTTTTTTGTAGATCATTCTACACTGCTGAACATCAGCTTTTATCCTAGGCTTAGATGTCAATGCTACTCTTAAATTTCTAGCTGCTTTTGAACAATCCTGATTAAACCACCTAGGACCTTTTATGGAATCCGATTTTTTTATAGGTACTGATAGTAACTGAGATACCTTCACCGCTAAACAGTTGAAGGCATTTAGGACAGTGTTTGGGAGTGCACCCTCTTGTGTGCATAACGAAATTTCGTCAGCACAAGTGGTTTTAATTTTGATGTACAGCTGATCAGGGGTTACCATGGACCATCTCAGTCGACGTCTGCCATCTGTGGTATTCACCCTACTAATAAGGGGTTCCACTCTTTCTTTAACTATCAGTGGACCCCTCATAAGAGCAGTGAGAGGATTGTGGTCACTGAATTCACTGACTTCAATAGAGAAGAATCCCACAAAAGACTGCATTACAGGTGTTAACAAGATAAAATCTATAAAAGTTGCCCTACCGTTCCCCTTAAATGTTGGGGTATCAAAGCACTTATTCGGGGCCATCAATGCCATCATGGGAGTTAATTCTAACTCATTAAGCATATCATTGAGGTGTTCCCCCTCAGTTGAGTGCTCAAAATGGAAATTCTCACAGTACGGGCAATTAAGTTCCGTAATCATTTTAAAAAGAGGGTCTCCACAGGGATGAACATTAAAGTCACCATGAGGTTATGAAGACAGTCCTTCATGGAGTTACTAATAAAAGAATTCAGTGTAACTATCTGACTAGAGTTAGTACTACAATTAGTGGCATTATAAAAATTTACCAGACCGGCCATACAGTTATCTCCAATTAAAACTAATCCAATAATGCCAGTGTGGTTTGTTGTAATTCTCCGAACCTTACAACATAATACTATCGAGATAAACACAACCAGGCCCCCTTTAGGTCTGCCCCTAGTAGTTGCTACTGCCGGGACATAATAGGCCTTATACCCTTCCAGGAAGTAATTACAATCGATTGACCAAGTTTCCTGTAGACAGATGACTTGGTACTTTTTAATATACTCAATCCAGTTGCAATCCTCCATTTTGGTGCCTAAACCCGCAATGTTCCAAGAAATTATATTATTAGAGTTGTTGACAGCCGAGATACATTCCGTACATTCCAGATTCACTGAGCCACGAGTTACCTGCCCAACGGATACCTCATGTCAGTCACATAGCTCTAATCCCGAAAGGGCATCAAATCTGTTGTGAGTTACAATGTTAAAACCATTACCTCTCTGTAATCCCACATTGTGAACATATTCCCCATTGGGAGGCAGTGACTGTGAGGGTATACGCGATCTAAAGGGGCCAGGGGTTGGTGGATTTCTAATCAAATGGGAGTAAAAAAACCCCAGTGGGCGTATGCAAATACTATTAGGTATGTTGGCCAATGCAGCAGCTCTAGGTAAAACTGTGGCAGCATGTTGAGGATGCCTAAAATTGATGATAATGCAGTCACCATTTGTTGCCTTACTAGATGATCCGAACCAGCTCACCCTTCTTGTTGTTAATATTTGATCAGCAAATTTAACGGGAAACCCACAATTCTTATTAAGCCAGAAGACCGTCCTATTCTTTAAAGAATCATGATTTTCTTCAGACACCTGATATGCTTGGGGCTGAATGGGTGGGACATTTGTAAGTACAGCCACGTAAGGTGCGCATTCAGGAGGACTATTTACATGACGATTTTTCTTTACATGGCTATAGGGCAAATTTCCCTCAAAAGTTCCAGTAACGGTGGTATTCTGCATTGTTAATGTCGTGGCATCCGATAAGACAGGATCAGTAACAACCACTGTATTCTGCGTGTTAATCTGCCTGTTTGGTGGAATATTAGGTACATTTCCTTTATATGTTTCCGGATCATCCACAGTTAATTTATTATTTGCTGCATCTAATTTACCTGATGGTCCAGCCAGGTGCGATTTTAGCAGGCCACCTAATCTTTCTACTTCTAAGGCCATAGTATCTAATTTGGCTAGCAAAGGTTGCATCAACTCTGCAATTTTTGCCTCTATTTTTCCCTCCAGTGAGTGAAATAGAAGTGTTAATGGTTCTGGGGCGATGTTAGAACTGATTCCGCCCGTACCACTACCCTCTTCTAAATTCTTTTGCAATGCCCCACTATTAGAGACTCTGTTACCCCTCCCTGTTTTACTCTTGCAATGCTTGCCCCCGCGCTTAGCTTGTACCTTCCTGCACAGTCTCACTGGTCTATGCTGGGGCGATAAGAGTGATGGCTCTTCCTCTGTTAGTTCAGATGCTACTTCTGGGTCATCTACAATCTGATCTGCGTGTATTTGTGCTGCATTAGTTACGGCAGCCCCATTTCCCCCATCCTGTCCATCTATAGGAACTGTGAATACCAAAGGAGACGATAGTTCTGCACATACGTCAGAATCATTACCTCGCCCTAGGGAAGCTCTACGGGTATTATTAATTTGGGTCACCTTTTGCACAAGATAGTTATCCATAGAACCAGCCCCCTTGGTGGGTTTATTCATCTTGACCTTAGACATATTAGCAACCCTAACAGTAATCCTTAGGTCCAGGCACGTTTTACCGGGGGCTATACCAAACAGCTAACTTCAATTAGCACCTACAGATAACCACGTTACACAACAACGTATGACGACTGCACAAGTTCTGCATTACATACGTACAAAGTCCGTGGCCCAGTCCTGTCTCTTCTGTCCTCTGAGGGCCTCAGAGGGCCCGCCCTTTGCCCAGGCTTAGCCCGGCGCCGCCCGCGCGCGTCCCGCGACGCGGAGGGAGCTACTGCTTTTACGCGCCTCGGGCGCGCTGTTGGCAGAAGTCGGCAAGGGCGCGGTGGCTCACGGGAGCTGTAGTCTCCCCTCGCTGCGTCCGGTAGCGTTGTCCTGCGGCGAGGGAGACAAACAGCGTAGGCACCCCGGTATGCTGGCCTGGTAGGTGTGGATGCGGCGTTGCAATGGCAGAATAGAGTAGATGTCAGTGCAAGTGTACCCACTGCCATATGTACACAGAGAGCGCAGGTGTTGTCATTGAAAGTGTACCCATGCAGCTATAGCTGCACACAGAATAAGCAATGTCAGTACAAGGGTCTCCATCTGCCCTATCTGTAAACTGAGAGAAGGTAATGTCAATAGAAGTGCACCTCCCCTGATCACCCTGGCAGTAGAAAATGTCAGTGCAAGTGTACCCACGCTGCCACATCCACACACAGAGCGCAGGTATTGTCAGGGAAAGTGTACCCACTGCCCTATCCGCATAAGAGAGTACATAATGTCAATGCAGGTGTACCCAGGCTGCCAACTCTGCAAACAGAAGGCAGGTATTGTCAGGGAAAGTGTACCCACTGCCCTATCCGCATAAGAGAGTACATAATGTCAATGCAGGTGTACCCAGGCTGCCAACTCTGCAAACAGAAGGCAGGTAATGACAGTGCAAGTGTACCCACACCAGAGGGCAGATAATGCCAATGCAAGTGTACCCACACTGCCATATTTGCAAACAGAGGGCACGTAATGACAGTGCAAGGGTAGTCACGCTGCCATATCTGCAAACAGAGAGCAGGCAATGTCAGTGCAAGTGTACCCACAACAGAGGGCAGGCAATGTCAGTGCAAGTGTACCCACAACAGAGGGCAGGCAATGTCAGTGCAAGTGTACCCACAACAGAGGGCAGGCAATGTCAGTGCAAGTGTACCCACTCCAGAGGGCAGGTAATGTCAGTGCAAGTGTACCCACAACAGAGGGCAGGCAATGTCAGTGCAAGTGTACCCACAACAGAGGGCAGGTAATGTCAGTGCAAGTGTACCCACACTGCCATATCTACACAGAGTGGGCAGGTATTGTCAGTGAAATTGTACCCACACTGCCATATCTGCAAACAGAACAGGTAAAATCAGTAGTGCAAGCTCTTCTATGCTGCACTACGTGTAAGCAGAGAGTGCACAGACACTGCCCCACCCACTCACAATGCACAGGCAGTTCCAATCCAGGGATGCCTCAAAGCTGCATGTACAAAGAACGCAGAGGGAGTGTCATTGTAAGTCTACACATATGCCTTATTTAACACAAGAACTAGTATGAGTTAAGACGTCCCCTCTGCTGCCGTGTCTATAAACAGAACAGGTAATAGAAGCCCAGTCATCTCCAGAGTGTGCTGTCTGCAAACAGCACAGGCAATGCCCTTACAAGTGCACCAATAGTGCACAGTCTGCAAGTAAAGCGCAAGCACAATGAATGTAGGCCTACCCACACTGGGCTTTATGGACTGTCCGTGTTTGGGCAAGTGTACTCAGAGCGCAAAGAGAGGGTGTGGACGTCATTTTGGGGTCGCCAGGCATTGCCTTTGTGACCCCTAGAGTCATCAGTGGCAAAATCAGTGGCAGGAACAGAAGCAGCTCGTCGGTGGGGGCTTCACTCAACTCGTTTTTCGTCCATTTTTTATTATTCTAATAGTGAATAATATTACATTATATGCAATTCGTTTAATAAACAAGCATTTGCAATGCAATAGGTCTCGCAGTTACGCGAGTTTAAGCTATTGGCATTGTAAATAACAATGCCTTTTATTTAGGTTTTTAAAAAGAAAACAAAAATAAAAGGCATTGTTATTTTCAATGTCAATAGCTCAGACTCGCGTACATGCGAGACCTATTGCATTGCAAATGCTTCTTTAAAGACTGCCATACCAGCCCGTATGTCAATGCTCTGATAATAGATTGCATTTTTGCACTTGATGTATTCTGAACTTTTCCAATGTGTCTTAGTACTGTTACTCACTTTTATGGTTGCTAAAAAGCTTCCGAATAAAGTTTGAAATTGGTTGATTGATTGAATTCCTGGAAATATAAGGATCCCAATTCAGATACATACTCCAGTTTACGCCCAAATGAGGACAGGTTAAACGAGTGACAACACAGAAGCATTTCACTATAAATTGAAAGTCAATTTTTTTGTCTTTGTATATTTTACATGCAAGTAATATGAAGAGTTCTAGCGAAATATTTACTGATATAATCACTTCCGGAAGTAGCTTCAGCACCACGGTAGTGTGCTGAAATAAAAGCCATTCAAGACAGGCAGAAATAGAATATTGCTGCGCAGGCGTGTTGGTGCACTTGTCTTAATTAAAATGAACCAAGACTATAACTCCCTTAATACACTGAGATATTAAATCAAATTCCAGCACTGGAAAAGTTGTGTCTGGTGACTTGGCGTCATGTGGTCTCCAATAGTCATAAGCGACGTGGAACGGCTGTGAGCGACCAACGCAGAGGTGCGGATACCACAGCCTTCTCCATACGGTCACCCTCACTAATTGTTTTGTCCCTGTTTAAATCTTGCCAGTTTTTTATTGCAGCCAGTAATATCGATTAAGTACGATATCCATAGAATTCAACAGAAACTAGTGTTTAACGTCCCCAATTCGATCTCGGAATATGGAATGACACTTCAGCTTGGACAAAAAGGCTCTTTTTTAGCATGAAATCAAACTAGTTGACTGAAATTGCCACAAATGTAACGATGAACGTTTGGTCCTGCAACGAGCGTCAGGAAGCAATGACACAGTTACACAAGAGCTCCTACATGGTAAAAATCAAAAGTTACTGTTAAAAGCGAACCAGAAAAAAAATCTTTCCACATGTTGATGCCATATACTTCCGAGGTGCTGGCCGGCCACCAGCTCCCAGAACTGGAGCAGGGGTTAAAGCCATGCCGTTCATTGAGCTGTAATAACAGACCAAGGAGGGTGACACACCGGATGCCGGATTCTGTGGCTCTTGTTGTACAGGATCACTTTTGCAAGAGCTCTGCGCTAAAGACAGCATGAGCACGCTAAAATTGTTTTTTTTCAAGTATCCACAGTGCGGTTGGACTTACTGTAGCTGCCGGCAGCCTGGCATCGTCCGGTGGGGTCTCAGTCGATGCCGCTCCTCTGGACTCTGCCTTCCTAGCTCGCGTCTGGTTCTTACAGCGAGTCAGCGCTTCCCAAACCGTGGGGCGGTGCTGGGTCCCACTGATGGTTACCACTATCTGCACCCCCACGTTTGAGCCCTCCGATCTAGAATGCCCGCCTGTGACTCTCCATTGCAAGACGCCCCTATGCCAAGACCAGCCCCACAGACTGCAACGCCAGACCCACCCACCGAACTCCCATATTCTGACCACACCTGGCTACAGCCGACGTCAAACCCGCTAGATGCCAATGGGACAGCCCACTGCACACCCTTCCCAATCGCCACTTCCAATACAGTTCAAGTTGTTTTGTTACTGGCAGATGGACCGAATACTAAGCGTGCGTGTGGTGAACGCCCCCATTCTTGTATACTGCTATCCTCATTAAGTATGCATGACATCTCGAAATTATGTCATCAGCAATGTTGCGGCCGATGACGAGATTACATTTGAAACACCAAATACAATTTGTTTAAAAAAAAAGATATATGAGGATGATGAGAGACAGAAGGGTGGTTAGAGAGAAACACAAGAAGCGGCAGGGAGCCAGCGAGCGAGCAGGACGTATCACAAGACGTGTGCACATCTCATGTCCTCTGAGTTATGCTAACGCCGCTGTACACGTGAGAGCAAGCAAGGAGGAGGCGTGTTAATGTGCCGTGAACCTTACGCGTGCACATCTCCTGTCCTTCGAGTTCTGCTGATGACGCCATACGCGTGCACGACTGCTGTCCTTTCTACGCGTGCAGATATCCTGCGTGCGAGGAGGCGTGTTAACGTGCCGCGAGCTGTATGCGTGCACATCTCCTGCCCGCCGAGTTCTGCTGATGACGCCATACGCATGCACGACTGCTGTCCTTTCCACGCGTGCACATATCCTGTCCCCCTTCATCAACGAAGTGGACAACAATAGATCTCGCCAAGGCAAGCAGCGCATGGGCTGCGTCGCTAGGCGAGACCTAAAGATGGGGTACACATAGCTGGAATATGACTTTACCTTGCAACTGATGTAACTTCAAAAAACTGCTTTTAAATGTATGTATGTTATGTGCGTGCTTGCAGTTTTGAGTGTGTTTATGTAAGAGAGAGTTTATGTGTTAATGTGTGTGCATGTGTAGGCAGAGTGCGTGCTTGTGTTAATGTGTGTGTATGTGTGAATGCATGTTTATATATAAGCATATGTATTTGTGAGTGAAAGTGAAGGTCAAGGGGCATGTGAAGTCACTTCGGCTACCTCTGGCATTTTGGTGAATTGACGTCCATGGTGTGGTACCACAATATTGACATACAACAATATCGACTTGCACAATATTGTCAAGGTAGGTAGATGTGGCATTAGAATAGCACACTTATACTCCTCTATGAATGCTTACCTTGATGACGTTGTACACGTTGATATTTTGGAGTCTACATTGTTGCAGGTTGATATTTTTGTGGTCGATATGCTGACATACAACCCATCAAAGCGGACTACAGACACTTAACAAGCTGTCGTTGGTTGCATGATGTGGTTGATTCTAGTTTAATATTGTCTTGTTACTTACCGGTAGTCTTCATTACCCCGATTAAGGTCCTCCTCGTCCCAGCTCTCACCAAGTGAGGCAATCGTGCCTCATGACAGCCAATAGGAACGCCAGTATTTTTTAAAATTAAATAAGCCCCTCCCACCCACCGCAATGCCTGTTATCAACAAGTCCAGACACAAACACAGCCGGAGGGAGGGAACAGGACTGGGATGAGGAGGACCTTAATTGGGGTAATGAAGATTACCGGTAAGTAACAAGACATTACCCGAGGAACTCACAAGCAGAAAAATAAGAAGAAAAACAAAAACCCACGGCACCGTAGACCTCTGTCTAAACAGGAAACACGGCACAGCACACAGGCTTACCGACCAACGTGTCGGGGCAGGAAAAAAACCAAGCATTACAGTGGGTGGGAGGGGCTTATATAATAAAAAAAACAATACTGGTGTTCCTATTGGCTGTCGTGAAGCAGGATTGCCTCACTTAGTAAGGACTGGGACGAGGAGGACATATGAGGGGGTAATGACCTTGAACCTGGTGTCTGTCCCAGGAGAGTCTAGGACTATAGTTTGCTCCTGGAACAGCGAGTCCCTCAAAATGCATGAAATAGGTAACTCTGATGTGGTGGTCACAGAGGTGAACTAACTCTAGTCAGGGTGGGGCCTTCTGCCAGAAGCCTGGCTCTGGCTCAGCTCAAGGTCCTCCTGGAACCTCATGTCAAAACGGGAGATGATGTAGCATAGCAGCTACAGGTACGGAGATTGCAGCATGGGAAGGCAGGTTTGAATCCCTGCCTCGCCTCACGATCTTATACATCTTCCTGTGCTGAAACAAGAAAAGTGTAAGCAGGCGCGCAACGCCCATTGGGCTCAAAGGGCTTCAGCCCCCCACCTCCCCCGCTTCGTGTGTGGTAGCCCGGGCTGAGACAGGTTCTGGGGCACACACACAGCCGCACCCGAGTACTCCACGGGTCTTTAAAGGACCATTTACATGTTAATGAGGCTTTGTCGTTTTTCACCCCTTCTTAGAGCCCCTGCATCTCCACACTTCCTACTGCTGGAAGAATTATACCCCCCCAAAAGTTTTTTTTTTCTTTGTAGCCCCCCCCCCCTACCCCCCCTGAAATTTGGCTCTAGTTGCGCCTCTGAGTGGAAGTAATCTAGCTCTGTTGTGAAATGCTCTTAAATCCTTGGGGTTGTGCTGTGTAAAACTGTCCAAATAAAATGTGCATTCTGTCTGTCACCCACACTCTAATCTCATTTTCCAAGCATTAACGTTTCATGTCAGAAAGAGAAAGCCATCTAGTGGCTGAATTTGAAAGTGAAACTGGAAAATCTGGGATAAATCCCGGATTCACTGCTTGACCAAACTGTGTGAGCCTTGGCAAATATTATGTTCCACCGAGCCCTCTTTTTGTTCATCACATGTTCCCTATAAAATTACTCTTTTTTTTGCTTGAATAGCCTATAACGTGAGATAACGTGGCAGGGAGTGACAGGCAGTGAATTAAAGAGGCCTGAGGTGGATTCGGGACTGTGCACCCTTGCTGTTCACGCTCTGACATTTATTATTTGACAAATAAACCACTGCAGACAGCCAACATAATTTACAAAGAGTATGTGAGGACGTGTTCACTGGTTTTATGAGTGAGGCTGGGTTTTGCTGACTGACAGAGGGATGTAGTTCAAGACCTGGGATTTTTGTTAGAAAGGATGACAGAAACATATGTTGTGCAAAGCAATTGCACAATGGGTGGTTGCAACTCCCTGACTATGCCAGTCCCGGTGCCGCATCATGAGGAGGACTGACATTGTGTATCAACTGGGAAGACTTGGGGGTTTATTTACAAGCCCCTTGCGCCGCTGGTGCATCACTTTTTATGATGCTCCTGTGGCGCAGAGTGCAGACCCATATCTGTGAGGCCACGCAAAGCCACTTTGCAATGCTTCCATGGCCTCGTAGATATGGGGTAAGGCAACACAGTGCAAGTCGCCGCGTTGCCTTACACTGCATCAGGGAGGAGAGGAGTTCCATGGATGTTGCGTGGGTGTTCCCAGGCAACACCCATGGGTTTTGATGCATTCCCAGATTTACATGGATCTGTAAGCCTGCAAAGGCATCCAAACTGTACGCCTCCCCAAACGGACCGGATGGGCAGCAGCAGGCACCGGGCTTTTTCCAGATGGGCTAGAAGGGTGGGGGCTGGTTTTGGACCAGTGGGGGGAGTGTTGGTACAGGGGGCCGGTTTTGCAGCGGACTGCAATATTGCCCCCCTGTACCAAAAGCAGCAGAAGTGTTTCCCATCAATCCCACCTCCCCCCTCGGGCCGGTCAGACTTAATTGCCAGGGCTGGTTTGCATTCCCAATCTTGCTCTGTCCCAGAGGCAGGCGTAATGAGGAGAAATATCACATAGATTGTTTTTGTGCGGTAAGGTGTCCCTTTCTGCATACAAACCATTCTGACAACAATGCAGACACCTTTGCACCATGGTGCAAGGGTGCCTGAGTTGGTGTTAGGCACCAAAGTGTGTGGACAGGAATGCACAGTATCTCGTAATACAGTGCATTCCTGCCATTTCGATTTGGCGTAGGGCAGCGCAGCAAAAAGGCTTGTGGGACTGCCCTACGCCAAATCATTGTAACTGCATCCGTGTTCAGCTTCTACACTTTACACTTTTGGGGAACTCATGCTTTGCCTTGCATTACTAAGCTGCATCTCCACTCTTCATTATTTGCCAGTGAATTCTAGTCTGCGGTCACCTGCAAAACCTTTTGGTCTGATTATTTTATGCCTAAAGCAGTGTGATGGATTTTCAGTGCCAAATATTAGGTAGGGCGCCCTTACTGTATTCTGAGATGGTTAGGCCCCCGGAGGACATTTTGTCTATAGTGCAAGCACCCCCACTATGTCCTATCTTTAAAGGAAGCATAGTACAGACACTGAAAGAATTCCCATACTGCCCTGAGTCCAAATAAGACGCAGGTGCAAGTCCATGTTTAACCACTCTGCACAGAAGAAGAAGATGTTAGCATAGCCTCATGTCTTACAAACAAATATATCAATACTGGCTCATTTAGAGTGACAAGTTAACGCTCGCTTTAGAAATTTGTGGGACAATGTGGAATAACAGGCAGTACCACCGTTACCTCACACTTTTGCTTATTTAACCTCCCCCTCATTGCGTTTTTATTTCTGAAGTTAATGAAAAATGTGTTTTTGGTATGCTTAGTGCAAGTTATTCACTTCTCTAATGTGGGAATACTGCATTCCCCTTAGCAGTCTTACTATTAAAGTCTAAATGCATGCAAATTGGAAAAAGCTAGGTAATCTGGTAACAGCATATTTTTCCCTACTTAATTAGGTAACTATCCTAGATGAGATTGCGGGGATGTTAGTTCAGGTTAATTCTTAAAACTATTCAAACCTAAAAAGAGCAGGCCATCATATTAACCCACACCGTCCTATCCCTCAGTAGATGCCGCAGGCGCAGTGTTGGGGCAAGTTTACCCATTCTGCATTCTTAGCCACCAAAGTGCAGGCAGTGTCAGTACAAGAGTACCCACACGCCCAGTGCCAGCCCACTCTTGATCAGACTATCACTTGGGCGGTAGGAGGGAAAGAAGGGCTCTCCTGCTGTTGACCGTACCATTGTTTACATGGTAGGAGGGAAGGTAGGATTGCTACTCTTGAGCATACCACAATTTAGGTGATAGGAAGGATTCCCCACTCTTGACTGGACCACCACTTAGGTGGTAAGAGGAAAGTAGGATTTTCCGCTCCTGACTGGAACTCCGCTTAGTTGATTGGAGGAAAGACAGGCTTCCCTGCCCTTGATTTGATCATCACCTGTGTGATTGGAGGGAAAATAAAATCCCAGCTCTTGATTGAACCACCCCTTCGGTGGTAGGCGGGATGGTAGCGTTCCATGCCTGCTCAGTCACTATTCTTTCTTCTGAGGCTGCCAGCTAGGGAAGTGATGGGTGCCTATTGGGATAGACTTTGTTGTGAAATCTGTTATATTAAAAACGAATTGCATATTGGATTCTTCCCATTCTTCCCCTTCTTGAGCAAGATAAAAAACATGCACCGTATTTTTTTGTAAATATTGAATAACACATAGGAAATCTCTAACACCATATTAGGATTAGAGTTACAGCCAGATGACAGAGTTCTGAAAGCCCAAACATCCTAATGTATTATCAAAGGGAACAATTTTAGAGGAATTTTCTTTATTCTACACGTTCGCTCGCTACTCGAGTCGAAAGATATCTCATCTGCGGCGTGCCAGCTCTCTGCCAGCTCTCTGCTTGAAATTGCTAGGAATCCACAGACTCGCCACATATGCTGGCTCAGCACGTCACTGAAATATGTTTACTGGAAATGTAGTCTCTCTTACGTTTGTCTACTGTCAAACTGCAAAAGGGTAAGGATTCTAGGACGAAGTAAACTTTGCAATCATTTTTGCTTTGAATTCACAGTCTTTCATCGCTGTCTTCTGTTTAAATTAGCATCCTGGCCAAAGCTTAGAGTTCATCTCAGCAATGCAGCTGCTGCCAGATGGCAGAAAGCCTTATTCAGCCGCGTTGTCCTTATGGTAGGGAAGTCCTACCCCACCTCACTGGGCTCTTCTGCACACTTTATCTATAAGCAGAAGCACAAAGCAAATGGATATCACATTTTGCAAATACCTTTGCCTGCCTTTGAAATAGTTACTTCTATGCATATTGTTTGCAGTTGTATATGACTTAGATATCGACCTTAGGTGCATCGCAGACTCAAAAGACGACTGAAATGCGAAGTAAAGATCCTAACACAGTAGCCTTCAGCGATGTACAGAAGCACAGTTCTAAAGAGTTTAAAAGATTAAACATAAGACAGTAGCCGACAAGAGTGCATACATTTCTGAGCAGGTCAGCCATCATAACTATCATCCGCTGTTGAACTCTACTGTTAGGGTATGACAGACAATCTGGGCCCCAAAGAACTGCTTTTGGATTTTTGTCTTCCTTTTTTGGGAAGGCAAATAGAAATACAAGAGTGTCATTGGCTCAAGGTTTCCCTGCAGTAACGATTCAAAACCTATTGCTCAGGTTTAAATGTTGAACTGCGTTGGACGCAAGTTAAAACCATTTAGAGTGGGTACATGCATTCACCTGTGACAAGTTCAAATACTGTAATGCTGGGGAGATGAGATTAATCAAGGAAGCATCCAAGACCATTGGATTCACAGAATGTTGAATCCGGATCTTATCCAAGGAACCAATGCTAACCATAAGGCCCATCATCACCCCAGAAGAAACCGCCACCACCAGGACATCCATCCACTCCGGGGCCCCATCGGACCCCTGTCCCCACCACGACTACTCCAGAAGACTACAACCCATAGCGCCATGCTCACACCCATTCCAAATGCTTCAATCTCTTCGGCGACCTTCCCTGATGCTTGGAAAAGGCAACTTTAAGCCCACTGCTGAAGAAACCCTCTGTGAACCATTCAATGCTCGCCAACTACAGACCGATCTCCCTGATACCAGTTCCAGCCAAAGTCTTAGAAAAAATCATCAACATACGCCTCACTGATAACATCAGCATATACTTTAATTTTAGTTATCCCACTTATAGGTGACTCTGTGCTCCTTTCTGCACAAATGTCTATGGTTAAGCGCCCTTTAAAAAGGAGAAAAAGTATAGGTGAAAGGGCGCAGCCCTGTCTCGTTCTCTATTAACCATACAAGAATCAATATCAACAAATTTAATAATCAATCAAGTTACTGCACCTATATACAATTGAATATAATCTGTATAAAGCCAGTGGGGAAACTGCATTCAGTTTTTAAAACCTGGTCTGGAGAATCAGAAGAGGGTTATTTGTATTTTCCAAGAGTGTCATGCTTTGGGTGGATATAAGACTAATTGGTTAAAAACAAGTTTTTATTATGTAACTGCACGTTGGACACTTTATCCTCTGAATTTCACCCTCTTGTTAACTCCAATCCAAAGTGCTACTTAAGGATTTATACAACTGTGAATATTAATGATCTATATGCACTGAACTACCCCCCTTTGATTAGTAAACTGAAGGCGCTTTATATGAGATGGCGCAATCTACCAATATCGATAATGGGGCGTATTGCACTGATCTGTATGTCGGTCCTACGTCTGCACACTTTCTTATTTGCTTCAATCCCTTGTGATCTTCGGAGGAAGTTTTCTAAAGAGATATAGGGAATGTGCTCCACCTTTATCTGGTCCAATAAAGCACCTAGATTGGCAAAAGGCACTCTCTATAAGCCCGTCAATAACGGGGACCTTGCCCTCCTCGATTTAAAAGAGAATTACTTAGCAGATTTTGCACATTGCTGTCATAGGTTTTTGAAGTCCAAAATGGATGGATAATATTTCTTAAATTAAATTTTTCAGGAATATAAGATAAATGATTTCTTACGCCTTACCAGATCGCCCAGAAAGGTTAAATACAAGATTTTGCAATGGTCCCTAAAACGAAAGGAACAATTATTCAAACATTATGATATATCTGCCATTAGCGGTGTAACTCATTTAGCGGATATCTACATCTGCCACCTTCCTTTAAAAGATAAAAAAATGCTTTCAGTTGGGAGAGTAATGGCTATCGAAGTATTGTGGAATTTCTGAATCTGAAAACCTAGAAGGATTAGACCGAAGTTGTTCCCACCATTAGGCACTCTAAAATGATGATTCAATGGCCATTTATCCACGTAAGACACTTTCTAAATGAGAGTTGGACCCTAGAAGAATTATGGTAAGTTTGGATTTAGTCAATGATCCGATAGAGACTAAGAGATAGGAATGACACCCACCGCACCACACACGCTAAGAACCTTGGGATTATCATCAACAGCAAACTCACCATGACTGCTCAAGTCAATGCCATCACCGCCTCATGCTTCCATACCCTGAAGATGCAAAGGAAGATTTTCAAATGGCTCCCAATCTGCACCTGGAAAACCATCACACAAGCCCTAGTCACAAAAAACTGGACTATGGGAAGTCCTTCTATGCCGGGATCAACAAAAAACTCACCAGAAGGCTGCAGACCATTCATAACACAGTAGCCAGAATCACTCTCAACCTTCAATGCTGCACTCTCATCACACAACACCCGAAGGAGCGTCAGTGGCTCCCCATACACAAACGAGCGCAATTGAAACCCCTCACCCTCACTTTCAAGTCACTACATAACGCTGACCCTGCATACCTCCACAATTGCATCTGCTTTTGCAAACCTTCCAGACACCTCTGCTTGTCCGATTTCCTGCTTGCACAAATGTCAGGCTTATGGAAAATCGGATCTGGCGGTTGAGCCTTCTCCTACATCGCGCCTTAACTATGGAACGACCAACCGCTACACATAAGAACCTCCGCCTCACTTCTTGAATTCCACAAGAAACTACAAACCTGGCTTTTTGGGTAGTCCATCTAGGCCATAGGCGTGGTTAGAATCACACCTGCTCAGCAGCAGGATACCTTTCCGGGTGATAGTGGGCTCTACAAATCTGGAGAACATAACAATCTGAGCTAGAGTAAATTAGTCACATTTTCAAGTTTAAAAAAATCTGGTTTTCCAAATAAAGAGTTGACTAAGGATTAAAGAACAGTTCTAAGATACTTTACCAAAAGAAGTGATTTTAGATTTTCCAATACATAGGTGCACAATTGATCTTTTTTACTTGGGTGGACACTTAGTATCTGCTCTGAAGTTTATTGCAGAACTGAAAGGACTTGAACTATCTCTGAAAATGGAAAGCTATTCTCTGTTTTAGATACAAGTTGACAAAGAAAAACTGGGGATTCTCCAGATCGGTCTTTATCTGGGTGATGGAGAACCCTAGAGGCTGGATGGGCCGTCACCGGTGTCTAGGCCACAAACACAATACCCTCCAGAAAGCAATAGACATACGCTCCTCTGGCAATACAGATGCTCTGCCACCAGCAGCAAGACTTTACTGAAGAGCCTTAGGCCAGCATTCAAGTTGAGTGGCAGGCAGTTATACTGGAAACTCCATCCACCACCATAGACCTGAGGAATTTCTGATGAACTTTCCAAATGGAAAGATGAAAATAAATGTTATTGTTATTGTTAGATTATATTTGTAGAGCGCCAATCACCATAGGTCTCTAGGCGCTAGTAGCGTGGACCGAAGTCCATCGGTCCCAAGTGTAGTCAGCGCACTGTAGGAGGATTAGCCGAATGCCTCAGTAAACAGGATGGTTTTTAGCTTTTTCGTGAACGGCTGTAGCAGGGGTTCCCTCCGCATGTTGTCCGGGAGTCTATTCCAGATCTGAGGGATCACGACTGAGAAAGCCCTTCCCCCCTACGGTGGTTCTATTGAAGCGCGGGCAGGCCAGCAAGCTAGCCTCAGATGACCAGAGATGCCGTCTAGGCACATAGGGCTTCAGGCGATCTGTGATGTATTTGGGTGCTCTTCCGTGATTGGCTTTATGCGCAATACACAGACCCTTGAACTTGACCCTCTGCTTGATAGGGAGCCAGTGTAACTGTTTTAGCAGGGGGTGGCATGTGCTCTTCTAGGTAGTTTAAAAGTCATCCTTGCTGCATCATTAAGACCACATGGAGTCTCCCCAGGAGATTTTCAGGGAGCCCTATGTATACTGCGTTGCCGTAGTCCAAGCGTGACAGTATTAGGGCTGTCACGACGTTGCGCATGGTAGAAAAAGACATCGGGTATCCAGCTTTCGGAGTGGCCACAGCAAACTTGTACAGCTTCCCACCACCGCTGACACCTGATTGTTTAGAGTAAGTTTGGTGTCTCATTTGATGCCAAGGCTCTTTACAACTGGTACTGGTGTCGGGGTGGTACTGAGCTCTTGGGGCTAGAAAATCAGTCCACAATTGTCCAAACAATCAGTCCACAATGTGTCACAGACCTTTCGCTTTTCACTGATGTCCCAAAGCCCCACTCAGCATATCAAGGTAAAAAACCACAGAAAGGCTCCCTAATCGCAACAAGTACTTTCTCAATCAGAGAAGACGTCAACAGCAGTTCCCTTTGTACAAAGATAAAGCAAAATTGTGTGTAGATATGGAACATTTTTCAAATTCTGTAATCCCAGCATCCAGGTCTAAAGAACAGAGGGAATGATCAATGGGTGCATGGGAAGCTCCACAATACCAGTGACGTCATCTCTATTATGCAGAGAGCAACATTGCACCTCCTGGAATATTTGATGCCCAAGATCAAGCTGCAGAACAGGTTCTGAAATTCCATTTGTGCACCAGTAAATATTTCAGTATGAGACTTATGTTAAAGGCAATTAACTTTGAGATGTAAGAGTTCACAGCAATAGCCATGCTGGTATCCACTCAAGCACTTCAATTCAGTAGGTGGATCCTCATTGGGTGTCTGTCCATGCTTACGGGAGGTGTGTTACCGGGGCACAGAAAATGGCAAAGACACAATCCCCTGCACACTCTGGCAGTCAAAAAAATATGACTATTGGGAGCAAAGACAATAGATGAGAACTAGATCAGTACCAGGAGATGTGTTCTGCTAGATAAGAGCTGTGGGCAAAAGAGACCCGTCATAATGCAAACCAATCAGGGCAGCTCAGGATACAAAAAGGGACACCAGGACCAGCAGAATTCTGTAGGTAAAGAATAAAACAATCTAGCAAGCAAGCACAGATAATTAGGCTATGTTTGGCTGTATACTAACAGGGTTCATTCACGCTAACACATGAAAAAACACGCTAGCAAGAAACATTCATCTGACAATTTTTAAAAGTACCCTAAACAACAACAAAAACAAGTAGCAGTTATTTACATGGAGCACAAGAATCACGACTTGAAATTGTACATGGAAACAGCAGCATTATAGTGGGTCTTGGAAGGCAGCCCACTGACACAGAGATGTGATTAATAATGAATGGCTTCAAGGTGGATAAATAGATACCACAAACAGTAGAAGAGAAAGCTCCACTTGGAAAGAAAGTACAATTGTGAGTTACAAATTTGCAAGAGGCTGCAATGAATTAGAAGATTGGGCTGCATAGCCGGGCTGAATAACACCACAGGAATCCAGACCACAGATGTAGACAACCCAGTTTCTCAGGGAATCTGTGCCACAACTGAACTCATGACTGGCTAGACTGCAGGCTATCTCAAAGGTACACATCAGAACACTGGGAAATAGTGACACACAGAAACTGCACATGAGCAGTACAAAGGCAAGGGCAAAAGTTCACTGCAGATACAGAGACCGACACTGTATACAAAGGGCTCAAATTTAAAACAAGGCACACAATACAAGAACCCCGCAATCCGCGCTAGACCACTAAAGCAGAAGCAAATTTAGAAACTCAAGAAAAAGCTGTTCCTGCAGTAGTTCTAGCAATGGATTATTCCAAGCATTTTGTCTCAAACAATTTTTCCAAGTGTTATTTGCTGCCTCCATTGAACTCCATGCGAATGTATTGCATTATCTGTGATTGGCCACATGTGGTGCTTGACTTACTCCAAGAAGAGTTAAGAACAATGGTTCAAGGATGGCCCAAAAGGGTCCAATAGAAAAGGTGACCCAGGCAGGGTCACTTGTTTTTTAAGATAAGTGAAATCAATTCCGTAGGGAGCAGGAGACAAAGTACGTAAAGGGTCATGTAGGTCAAAAGATAGCAGGTATTTATTTAAACAAAGTCAATTTTAGAATGCTCACAAAATAAGAAAAGCGTGGTGTGAAATAGTGATAGTAGTTTTTAAAAAGACATCGCATTGACAACAATATAGTAGTTGAATTCCATAATTGATCTTTACAAGTTATAAAGAATTCATGTTGTGGGGTGGTCGACGGCGTTTCGAACCCAATTATTGGGGTTCATCTTCAGGACAGTGGTGAGCATGTATTTTGAAGTTAAACTGCCCGTAAAGTTCCTAGAGTCTCCAAAGTGGGAGGCAGGGGCTTCAAAGGTTAATTATTTGAAAACAAGCAGCTTGGCAGTACATAGATCCGCCTGGAGAATGTAATTTTCTTTAGAGGGGCGACAGGGCAGTGAATGGGAGCCTGAGGCCGAGCAGTCAGAGACGTCCTGCAGCTGTTGGGGCTGGCTGATGAATGACTTACTCCAAGGCATTTGAGCCTGTTTTGTTACTATTAATATTGCAGCAGAGGTAAGCGTGTACCATGTGGCTAGCAGTTGTCTTTGTCATTTCTAGATGTGTTTTTGTATTAGTATGTCCCTCCCTATTCCCATCTTTAAATTTCCATAAATACCACCCATTTGGTAATAAATATTTCCCCATTCTCCAGCCGCTCCCCCTTGCCCCTCCCACATTTAGTAGAAAAACGTATACCTACATGTGCATATATAAATGCACATGTGACAGAGATTTCTGTATTGAAAAGGTAGGAGAGGCGAAGGTGTTCGGCCAGAGGTTTGTGAATTCAATTTTGCAGAAAGCAAATAGTACAACCGGAGTAATGCTTTACATACTTCAAAATGCAGTTTGTCAATTGGGCCCAAAGTGCATAATTCAGTGTGACCACACCCATGTAGTTCTGTGCGAGAAAATCTTATTCTGAATGTTATGCCTCATTTTCAAGTTGAAAACGCTGTACAGGATATATTCAGGGCCGGACTGGGAACTGAAAGCAGCCCTGGCAAATTTTGGCAGACCAGCCCCCGTCCGGCGCGTAGCGAGCGCGAGCAGCACGCGAGCCCGACCGCTATCTCCCCCCAAGAAAATTTTGGAAAACGACAGATCAAAATGGTGAATTTTACAGCACATTTATCATTACATATTCAATTGTATCAACTTTCAAAGCACAGTAAATAGTAGGTGATGACCTTAAAGAGAACCAGGTTACCCAGTCATATGTACCCATAGACATTCTTTCAGAGAGCACCAAAAATAGACAAGTAGTGACTCAGAGGGAACAAAGTAAAAGTTAGACCTGCCCACCACATGGTGTGTAGCGAGCAAGCACCCAGGCCAGCAAGCATGGAAATGTCTCACATGAGCCACCAGCTCCAGGTCACTGAGGCCAGAAACTAAGGAAATAGTCCACATAATTAAGCACCCAGGCCAGAAAGCATGGAAATGTCACACATAACCACCCAGGCTGACAGAAGGCATGGAAATATCTCAAATGGCATGGCACCCTGGCCAGAAAGCATGAAAAATTAACACAAAGGCCCTGGCCTTGACATGACACATCTTTAAATAGTGTTGCAGGTCCACTAGCAGCATTTAATGTACAGTCCCTGGGTACATGTAGAACCACATTTCTAGGGACTTACAAGTAAATTAAAATTGCCAATTCGGTGTAAGCCAATTTGACCATGTTTGAAAGGAAAGAGCGCAAGCACTTTAGCACTGGTTAGTGGTGGTAAAGTGCCCTTGGGTACTCGTGGTGGCACTGCCCTTGTTGGTTTCTACCCCGGCATCAGGGCTAATGGAGAAGGCAGGAGCAGAAAAGAAACTAAGGAGGGTTTTAAAGGACCTATTGGTGTGTGAAGTGCCCCACACCTGACGACTTAAAAAAACTTTTCACTGTAAGAGAGAGGAGGAGGAGGGGGCATAAACAAGGAGCCTCTCCCCTAAAACTCGCGCAAAAGCTTCAGAGGCTACCACTAATTTCCTAGGGAGGTTGCAACCCCCTTTATGGACGTCAGCAATGCAGAGCCTCCACACACGAGCTGGAAGGCTGCTTTGTGCAAGGGTTACCAGCTCACCTTGTCTAGCACTATGATAACAGCTCTTGCCGACCATGTGAAGGGAGCTAATAGTGTGACACGCTCACACCGTGTGAGGTAGCAGTTCTAGCTTCCACATCTTGCCCTTGCTGCCCCTGGGCCCTTAGGAGCAAGTAGGAGGCTGTTGAAGGGCTTGGGCTGGGATCAGAGATCAACTCTGTGATGTCATCAGAGGATTGGTGATGTCATTTGCCTAACACTGCGCCTTCTGTAGAGAACTCTGTGCAGCAAATTTGTTACAGATTGGAATCGATGAAAGGCAGACCCTGCCTTTTCAGCTTTCTGAGGCCAAAAAGCACAAATACTATTCAGCTGGATATTGTGTTCCTTAGACATTGAAATAGAAACATCATAGAACACACAGGGATTGGGTATTATGAAACAGCAAGTCTCTTTCGAAAACTTCTGTCAGATTGCACACTGGGAACTGCAGCTACCGTCACTGTGGCCCGATTGCATCTTGTAGAAGTGAACCATCCGCTGAACAGTGAACATTGAACACACAAGTGCGCATTTTAACAGCGCAAACTCCTTTCTTGTGAAATTCGGACTGAAATCCGAACAATTTAAAAAAATGTAAGTCACGAACCAACTGAGCCAGCATCAAGGGAACGCACTGAGGGCTCCTACAAATGTACACGTTAGCCTAAGCGGCAAGTGCCAGTGGCAACACCAGTGGCCAGTGGAAAACAAAACAAAAGGACTCACTCGTGTAAAAAAGAAAGAAAAAAAACACTAGAAAGCCCTGTTGTCTGCTTAAAATATATTTTTCAGCACAAGCCCCAAGTTTGGGCTTGTGCTGAAAAATATATTTTAAGCAGACTTGCTGACCCCAACCTTTGCCCCAGTTACAGCCCCCAAGAGTCAAGCAGCACAGCGCCACCAAAGGGAGCACACGACATGTATCCTGCCTGCTGGCTCGGAACATTTCAACTGGCCTGGCCCTGCTCGGAGTCTGACACACACACACGAACAACAGACAACACCTGACCCTGACGAAAAGAAAACCCATTTTTACAGAATCTGACCTGAGCGCATCAGGGTTTGAATTCAGTGCTGCGCTGCTGGGGGCAGCGGGCGGCCCGTGGGAGGAGGAACCAAAGCAGGCAGGCCTGCTCACAAATAAATCCACACTCAGGGTCCAGGGCTCTAGTGTGCTGTGCGCCTGCGCTGCCGGCGCAGAACCGGGCCGGGGATTAAACAAAAAGTTATAGGCCAAGGCCCAGACTGGGCCTTAATTGAGTGTTAACAGGCATTTCCCGCCTAGAATCTCTGTTAACAGATCACCATCTGCTTTCATTTCATTTTGTCAACTCCCATTCTGCTTTTTTGCCTATTTTAACGGGCCACCCAAAGAAGAGGAAAAAATGCGGTTTTATTGACCCAGTCCGCATCACTAACTCGCACCAACCGTACGTAGCCCTTTTAGAATGCTATTTTGTTTGTTGACGTCTGATGGGGATCTGAGACCTACCTTGACATCATTTCCTGGACAGCGCCTTTAAATTTGCTGTTTCCCAGTGGGTGTCTATCATTGTTGTGTCAAAGGAGAGGATGTGGCGTAACAACCAGAGTTGCCGACTTTGGAGCTGGGGAACCGGGTTCGAGCCTCGGCGTCAGCTCAACATCCTGTGATTCTGGGCAAATCACTTCATCTCCCCGTGCCTACCAAAAATGAATGTGTTTCTTTGTAATGTGACTGGTGCTCAAGTAAAGGGCTCCAATACGTTTGGGTTGCAAAAAAATAACAAGTAACCGACTTCCTGCTCATTCGAAGAATTCCTCTGAAGCAGAAAGATATACGATGCCATTTAGAAGCTGATAGTGTCAACAACACGTGCCAACACATTTGATGTTATGATACATTTTAGAGGGCCCGCCAAGTGGATGAACGTCATTCCTTGATTGTTTTGAGCACCTGTTTTGCAAAGTACATAAAGGGCTCTTTTTATTCGGAATAGTTTCTCTGCAGTAACATACGAACCTTTTTTTACATTTATGAAGTGCAGCAGCTGATAAAGAGGGCCGCCTCGCTTATTGTGTCGCTGTGCGCGTTATTGAAAGTATTTGCCCTGTTTAAAGAGCATACCAGACTCAGAAACTCGCTGAAACTCTGAATTAGTAAATGAGTTGCAGGTAGCACAGCACAGTTTGGAAGAAATCGTGTCAGTGGGGAACCAGCTTTGAATTTGGCTGGACGTTCAAGCATCCTGTGATTCTGGGCAAATCACTTAATCTCCCCATGTAAAGTGCTTTCATACCTTCGAGTCGAGTACGCGCTATATAAAACTGCAATAAAAAATAAAATAAAAATACCGCCATAGCAATCATACCTACGTACTTCCGAGCTATGCTATGCTGTCCGAGCTCATGTTCTAATTTATACAACTCTTCCAGTTTAACTGAAAACCGGCATCATACAGTTCTCTTCTGCTCTTGTGCGCGGCGCCTTGTTCATGATGAAGCCCCGCGGGCCTTTGCTTGAACGCCTGCGCAGGCCCAGATCAGAGCTGTGCACCTGTGTCTGAATGTAATCACACTTTCTGCAGCACATGAGCTAATGGATAACATTTCCAAGAAAGGCAAGATTTGTCAGTTCGCTCATGAGGTGCAGAAAGCAAAACTTAGAAAAACCTTTTGTTTAATCCCGGCCCGGCACACAGTGCCATGATGAATCTATCCACCCCCCCCCCCCCTCTTTTCTACACCCTCCAGATGCCGACCCCTTATAGTCTATGTGTTGTCATCTGCCTGCTGGTGACAGGTAAAGGTAATGCTCATGTGAGCTGGTTACCTGCCAGGGGCAGGGCAGCCCCAGAGACCAGGGCGCAGCGGCACTCTCAGCAAAGCGCATAGAAAAGAGAAAACCGAAATGGGGCGCTGCGGCTGTGCAGAAAAAGCCGCCGGCCTCGTTATTTTAGCGCTATGTTTAATAACTCCACACATAACCTGAACAGCATTCTTGATGAAATGTCAACTTAATGTTACAAAGGCAAACAATAAAAACGCGCAGACCCGCACACGATGTGAAATGATGTCTCCAATAAGCTGCCCCCCATAAATGACAATGGAGCTAATACAAGCCATGCACGTTTCGTTCCTGCCCCACTGTGGCCCTCTGGTCTTAAGACTTCAGCTCTGCCCCTCCCGCAGTTGCCTACATGTACTTCGATCCTACGGTTATTTACCCGCGTTGACCCCGCGCTCCTACTGCACCTTCTGGCTTATGCTGTGGTATTGTGTAATATATCATCTGATTGCAAATGCAAACAATGTGCAAAAATGCAAATGGCACTCACCTGCGGGCGGCAGACAGTCGGCAGCAGGGACATTGGGACAGGCAGGGGCCAGGGCTAGAAATAATTAAATTATGGGGACGGTGCCAAGAGAGGGCCTCTCTCGTCGTCTGGCTTAGTTCTCTGGAATGCGGGTAACTCACGCGCACTTTTTATTGAGCGAGCCCTAATGCGCATGTCACCAACAGCCGCGCCCGCCCCACCCCCACCCCCCTAAGGTGGGTGAACTGTAGAAGACTAAGAGACCACACAGACGCGGCGGTGGGCGCCGGGCGGAGACATCTGCGTGCTGCGCGTGCGCGCATGACCCACCCCCTAAAATTGCACTCGCACTCCAATGCATATGCATTATTTGATTAGCAGCAGAGATTAAGTTTTGCGTGGAGCGCGGAAAGAGTGAGAGTCATCATGCAGACGCACGCCGCCGCGCAGCAGAGTACAGTAGTGACGAGTCAGTGACTACTGTACTAGTGACTGTGTACAAAAAAATCGGCCCCAACAACAAAACCGGCCCCCGGCCAAAAAACCGGCCCCCACCCCTGGCAGCCTCCCGGGGGATTGCCCGGTGCCCGGCATTGCCAGTCCGGGCCTGGATATATTTACCACGCGTGGTAAATACCTCACCTGAGGCAAGGAAATGTACTATCTGTGATAAATAACCCATCCCATTCTGCCTGGCTCATAATGTGGGCCCTGGTGTATACTGTTAGTAGAAAATACACCGACACTGAGGGATTACCTCAATTGGTCAGCTCAAAAGTTGCCCCTGTATGGTCTGAATAGTTAATAATGTTTCTTTAGCTGTGTTGTGCATGCCCTAAATCCTAGAAAAGAACAGCTCTCTCCTTTTAAAAAAAAATATTAATTAGCATTTGCAGTATTCAAGGAGTATCTAACATGCACACTTGCATTGGTTAATGGGATCACTCTCGATAATTATGCATTCTAAGCTAAACAGGAAATGTCAATAACATATATGTAAAAAGCACAGGAAGGAGGTAGCATATTTTGTGTGCCAGAGACCAGTTTGACTTTATGCTCCTGTTTGCACTGTTTATGTTTTTTGGGTCAAATCTCAGTTCAGATATTTTATATTTTCATCACAAACAGTGAGCTTGTATCTAACTTTCACCTTCTTGAAAAGGCGTAATCCCATGTAATCGACTTTTGCGTGTCACTTCTTTGTGTAATATTGTCAATGAAGACATCGAGTCATTGATGGACTTTCCAAGAGGTGTCCTGGCTTTGGCCTTACGAGAGATCACGAGATCTGTGGCCCACATTTTGTAACACTTGGGGGCATACTTACAAGAAAATGTCGGAGCACGGAGGTGCGCCAAATTTGACAGTGTCGCACTCCGACATTTTCAAAACCCTGGGATGCGCCGTATTCATAAGAATATGGCGCACCCCTGTGTTTTTCCTAGAGCTGGCGCTAACTTTAGCTGACTAGCACCAGCGCAGGCACCCTTGCACTATAAAGTAAGGGTGCCTGCGTTGCAGGGAATAATTGTATATGTGCAGGAAGGTGCTCCCTTACAGCACATAAACAATCACTAATGGCGATTTGTTACTTCTATGTGTGAAGAATCTAATTATTTAACTATTGTTTATTAGCAGGAAAGGACACCTTCCTGCACATAAACCATCATTAATTACATGTTGCTCTGTCTAAGCAAACACGAAATTAAATAAAAATATTTCTCCTCGTTTCACCGTTCTAACGCCTCCTTTTACATTGCGTTAGTTTTTGGCACTGCCTCAGATTTATACCTCCTTATAAATCTGGGGCAGCGTCAAAAGCAAGAAGTGTTGTGGTGGAACGCCCACAGCAACACCCATTGCATGCCCCTCATAATGAGTGATGCATGTAAATGGGCCTTATTTACAAGGCAGCATTAAGCCACAAAAAGTGGCTTAACGCCACTTTGTAAAGATGGAGAAGGGCATATTGCTACCAGAATGACGCTAAAAGTGAGGTTTTGGTGGCGAAATACCCTTGTAAATATGCCCCTTTGTGCTTGGTATTTGGTACTGTAGTAACACAAACCCTGTGCAAAGTATTTACTTCCAAGGCAAATCAGGATTTGTGTGGGAGAGTTGGCCAATTTTGTCAGGCGGCGTTCCATTGTTGGTACATGGGCGTTCCCAGACTATTCCAGGCTACCAAAGCTATAAGAATGACTTGGGCAACAAGTATTAGTAGTTTTTAATGTATATTGAATTAATAAACAACTGCTGTTGTGCTCATCAATAAGTCAATAAGTTAGACAAACAGTGCCACCATGTGGCAGACTGCCATAAGTGACAGTGCTGACAAATAAGTACCGGTACTGAGCTCCAGAAACCACAGGCTCAAATTAAGCACAGCCCTACAGTGTATGGCATATACCATCTTAGTTGGTAAAACATTTAGCAAACAGAATGGGGTCCTCTTTTCTGAGTACTGTGGTCGACCCCCGTTTGGATGCAGCTGCAACCCCAGTTTGGATGCAGCCCTATTTACACTGTACTGAAATAGAAAACTTTAAGGAAGGATTTATATCACCAACCGAGAACAGTCCTGAGTTACAAGACTCGGTCTTCTGTAAGCCACAGAGAAGAGACCATCTGTAGTTCTGGCAATGATTAATCTTACCCACGGCTATCGAAGGTGCACATCTTGACATACAGATAAACCACCTGAGGCAGTGGTGTTGAAGGCTTCCACTGGCAGGTAGTCCATTGGCAGGGAACTTACCTACTCATCCGTGAGTGGGATTTGATTGCTTTGGTGAGTACCTGCGCCTTGGACCTTCTGACATCCCTCCTCCTCCTCAGTTCCCACTAAAGGTTTCTTAGAGGTGCTACCACCCAGCAGTGATCACTGATATTTATTGCACAAATCAAGTCTCAATTTTCTCTGGATCCAGATAGTAAACTGCATCCCAGTGTGTGTCATTTCAGTGAAGAAACTGCACACATTCAGACAAGTCCTCTGCTTTGAAACCAGGAGCTGTGATGGTGGTCCGGGCTCAGGGGAAGTGTAAGTTTGGCAAGGGCCGGTCGACATGCTATTAAATTAAGTGTTAAACCAGTGATCCAGCCATCCAAGGAAAGCAAGGCGTGGGGGCATTTGCCAAAAGCCACATCACTTTTTCATCTCTGCACTGAAAAGTACCACCGCGTCTGGGAATCCTGTGGTGACTCAGCAACACAGAGCGAGATGGACAAATGTTAAACTCATTACCAGCATTTTTGCAGACATGCTCACAAGGGTCATGTTTACGCTATATAAAACGTTATAAATAAAATTAATAAATAAATCATCTTCCAGCAGTAACCAGCACTAAAAAATACTGTGTTCTCGTATATTACTATCATCATAGCGAACAATATAGTCAGTAGAAAAAAATACAACCTTTCTTTTAGATTAAATTGAGGCTGCTTTAATTCTAGCTTATTTATTAGATTCTGAGTTTGCGCCCAACATGGGATTATTATTCATGTACACATGCACACGGATTTTTCCAGTGCAAACCCTTCTAGCCATATTACCTGGAAGAGTAATAATAATGTAATTATCACTTTTGGTTTTACTGTTTTATAATCCCAACATTGAAACTCAGGATCGGGTGTAAAGTGGATACCAACACACAGGGTAATTACACCATTTATTGTATGACTCAGTGAGTGAGTAAGACAGAAACAACCTGCTCAAAGCCAAATCCAATAAAAGGAGAAAGTTGAGAAGTTTTGTACTGCTCTTCATTCTGTGTTTAGGTTATGTAGGTGTACTGTCAGCAGAGTGGTATTTAAGGATAATGCAACATAATACGACCCTCAGGTCTTGCCAGGAAGCTCCCAGAATCAGTGATGGATTGAGCCGAGACATTGAAAGCTCTGGGGAAACATACAAACAGTAGAGGTGTTCTACATGAATGCAGCCAATAATATAACATATCACTCAGGCATGATGAATCATGCAACGTACCTGTCACAGGCAGAATTGCTATTAATGTGTATTTAAGAGCATAGAGCGCTCATATTACTTAATTCTCACAAGGAAGTGGTGGGAAAACGTTTTGGTTAACTTATGGTTCTGTGTTTGAAAATTGGACCCCTCACTGCAAGTCATGCAGAGGGAATTATTGCATGTGACTGTGGAGTTTTCTGTAGTACATATATGATATCTCTAATATACATTTTGAAAATATAGCTATTATTTAGTGACTTTTGATCATGCAAATATTCTTGACTCACTCTCTTGACTTGCAAGTAATGCTTTTAAAAATGTGTCCAATTGTTCTTCCCTATAACGTTTAGGGGGGGAAGTTACTAACATATGATGCATACCAACGTTGCTACTCTATGGTGTAACAAAGGGAGTGAGAAACAGCATCATATATACTAAGATACTTTTCTCTCCAATGTACAAACCCTCGCACCATACTGCAGGGGAGTGTGTGCTCTGTCACACATAGGTTTTGTACTTCCAGTACAAAAACCTTGCTATGATCCTTTCCCCTGTTTGTATGTATACTGTATAATGCAGCGCTCATGCAAAGTTTTAGATGCACGAAGAACTCAAAGTCTTTCATCTCCATTACGCCTGCCCCATGGAGAAGTAAGGTTTTGGTGCAAATCTCAACCTTCATTTGTTAGTACAGAGGTATTTGTGTCGAAACCCTTGAGTGGTTGCATGGGATTACCAATTTACCACCCATAGAGCGCCTACTTGTGGCAAAGTAGAGCTACTATGCTAGTTTTGGTTACTTTGGCCAACTTTCCCACACAAATCCTGACTTGCGTTGGAAGGTAAATACCACCACAACACTTTGCATCTGGTTTGCAGTATAAAAATAACACAAACCCAATGCAAAGTGTTAATAAATATGGGCTAAGGAGCTAATGATAACCAGATATTATCTTAAGCATCTGATGTGATGCCCATATAGAAAAGCGCTCTACAGAGGCCTCAATTATGAGTTCCCTAGAAGAGAACATGATAGTTATTGTACAGTGACAATCCAATTCCTCTGGGTTTGGCATTTAATAAGTGAAAATATTGAACAAACTTTCCTAGTTAAGCCCTTGAAAGTGACATATAACATGGGGAACATGGGGCTTGCGGTACCCTCCATACCAAATTCTGCATCTCTGCATACTAGTCAGCCCGTTAATGCCTCCTTGTGGGTGATATCATTTTTTTTAAAGGTTGATCCCAGTAAAGTAAATGAAGTCAAATCCTTTTAGAGAGGGCAATGCCAGCCAGTAGTGGGAACCTAAGTACATCTTTGGGCACTGCTGGTTGTTTGAGAGGGAGTCTGTTGTGGCAAAGATCAGTTTATGACATGCCACAGCTAACTGTTACGCAAAATATCCATGGGGAAGGCATTCTGAAACCTGTTGATGGGGTCCCTTGGCTTGTGTTAATTTCTGAAAAATATATATTTTAGTAACATTTATTTTAGTAACATTTCAATAAACCAAAGAATAATCAAGATTGGTCACATAAAACCAATGACGAATTGGAAACTAATATTGCTTACATTGTTCCGCGGTCATTTTGAATAGGCTAGTTATTTTTTGCTTTAGGTTTTTATGCTGACATGCTGTTTTTTATGGTCTGGCTTGAAATTGCAGCTGTTGCCAGATTATTATGTGAGCCTTACTAGAAATGGGCTATAGCTCGCCCCACATGTTGGGAGCCAGAAGTACCTGTTTTGATGGGGAAGGAGTTGTGCGTTTCCACAAAAAAGGTGCTTGTCCTCCACTAGCTTTGGTCATTTGGTTTATTTATCTGACTGGCTGATTTTGAACTTTCAAGGGTACACACATGGCCTTGTAATGCTGTAAAAGTGTCTTAGAAACTAGGGGCTAGATGTATGATGCATTTTTGCAGTATCAAACAGCCCGATTCATGCAATCAGGATGTTTTCAAACGCACATATGCTTTTTCTGATGTCTAAATTCATGGACATTCAGTAACTTGGTACCGAATCACAATTTATGTTTTGCGATTCGGTATTTGGAAGGGGCATGTTGAAGGCTTCTCTTCCTAATACCGAATCGCAGTGTTATATACAAATGTTTTGCGACTGAAATGCAGTCGCAAAACATTCACAATTTACTGCCAACTCAAAGTTAGAGGTAATCCATTCGCAAATGGGAAGGGATCTCCAAGGGACCTCTTCCCTTATGAGAATGGTTGGAAAAATATTTGTAAAAAATATTAACCATAAATGTTTAATTTTTTTTATTTTTAAATGAAAATGGTCTGCATTTAAAAAAAAGATTGCTTTATTTAGAAGCAGTCATAGACATGGTGGTCTGCTGACCCCAGCATACACCATCCCAGTGATGGCAGCAAATCCTAGTGGGTTGCAAATTGCTACTTACCTCATTAATATGCATGAGGTAGGTCTATTTACAACCCAATAGGAATCGCTAATGAAACTCAATAGAGTTTCATACATTAGGAATAGTGATTTCCTAATTGCGCATGGAAATTGCAATTAGGAAATTGCTATTCCTATTCTTCATAAATCTATTCCTGTAAAGTGTATGCTATGTGTCTTTCTCTGACAAAAGTACAGATAGGAGGAGGCCAGTCATTAACCTACATTGAGTTTTAGGTCTGGCTCGACAGTGCAACTGTCACCTGACCTTTTAACATACACCAATATTAGTCTACAATTATGTGCTTCCACACAAATACATGTCGATCGCCTTATGATGCTTCACATTACTATACAAAATTCCTTTAAAGCCCGACCTAGTGGCATTACGTTTTGTTTCTGTATGTATTTGTGGGCTGAATACATAGATAAATAGTAATTTAACTGTATCCCTCAAAATGTGTTTTCTATGCAGACTTGCCCAACAGGTTGCGATGTAAAGATGTATTTATGTTTTTTTTAAAGTAGAAAGCCTTGTATTTCTGAAAAGTGTCCAAGTTTCAGAAAAGAACTCCACTGCAAAGAGCTTCGTCTCAATATGTAGCTAATTAGATATCATGGGATTTTTAGATTGGTTTAGTTATTCTATATCATAGGGGTCCCTTTCGTATCATAAAGGGTGAAGTGCCCCAAGTGTTTTTCAACTCTATTGTTGGTGAGGTGGAGTGCTGATCAGTGGATATGACCATTTGTAATGTTATACTGGGAGTTTACATTGGTTAACTTTTTAAGAAACATTTTCGAGTACAATAAAAAGTTTAAAAAAAAATCTTGGTGTGCTATGTAGTTTGCCTTGGGTAAAGAAAAATAGCTAAGTAAGATACTGGTAGGAAAATGGTTCGAGAAGGAAATCTCTTTATTGTCTCCTTGAGACAGTCTTTTACTAGCAGAAAATAATGCAACATTGTGTAATGCAAAATATTGTGAATTTCACAAATGTTACATATGTTCATATTTTTGCAGGCATGGATACAATTTTGCTTGGGGCATAGTATAACTATTATGAGGGAAACCCTGCACAATTTTGAAGTTATACATTTTAAACCTATATTAATAATACATTATTTCGACCAACCAAACTACAAAGCGGTATCACCAAATATCATTGTAACTTATGAAGAAAATGCTTCCTTTTTTAATACATCCATAGTCCTTGGAATACATTTTCAGACAGGAGTCCAGTAGGAGACGCCTTTCCAGAAGAAGAGCATGTTCCTGTCTCAGATTCACTTTGCCTAGTCACTTCCTGAGGTATTATTTCCGGAAGTAATTGAGACTTGCTTCTCACAAGAGTTACACGAGTCTTTTTAAATAGCGCTGTGACGTGCACCGCTGTCTCTTTACGTCCGCGTACCACTGAATTCATGATTAGTTTTTACCTGATTATTAAAATATCTTCTTCTTAATAACAACACTCCTGCCCAGAATATTGCATCAAACGACATAAATCAGAGACAGGGCGCTAAATGATGTACGCTGCAAAGATCTGTGAAAGAGGTGTGCTCTGGTAATTCTCACTGTTGCGTAAACGTTTGCACTGTATTAGGTGTGGCCTCTTTATCTTCCGTTTTCTTTGTGCTGCTTGCTATAATCATTATTGTGAGATGATTCTGTGTTGAATAATAATCAAAAACTCACAGGGAGACATTTAGAAGATCAAAATACCTATATAATAAAAGGCAAGACTACTTGTAGGGTGCAGATCACGCGTTTTGCTCAAATCAGAGGGGCATATTCACAAGGTTCTATCGCCGAGCTAACCGCACTTTATAGCAGCCAAAGTTGCGATAAACTTATCGCCCCAATCACAAGCTGGTGTAAACAGCCCACAGCACCAGTATACCCGCGATAGCAGCTGCAAAAAACATCGCCACAGATGACCCCCGCAACTATCGCTAATGAGATGCAGAGTAGGCGTTCCCATGCGAAAAGCCGCGACAACACCACACTTCAACATTCTCAACGACCAGCCAGATCGGTGATAAGAACACAAAACAGGCGATAAGGCGCGTCAGCACCCGGAAACTAACACCTGCTCAGACCTGGTGCAAAGCCTGGACCACAAAAGGGAGCCCAGCCCACAGCCACATTGGAAGGGCAACAGATGCCATGGAGCCACTGGTCATGCGACCTGGACACCCGAGAGGGCCACAACACCCACCGCCACCACCCCAGGACCCCAACACCCACCCGGAACCCCCCCTTCCGGACCACCACAGAGGCAGCGCAGACAAAGACAGCGGACCCCCGGGAAACGCACTAGCCTCACAGACCCAACACCTGACAATGTCATTGCCCACTACAAGCTCAAAAGAACAACCATCGTACGCATCCTGACCAAAATCGCCTAACAGGCCGACGGCACCAACACAGCGGACAACCAACATACCACCCCACACAAAGCTGCTGGCTGTGCTGCACCTGTTGGCCCCTGGTACTCCCCAACCAACACCCTCCAGAGTCGGAGACGTCTCACAGCCAGCCACATCCAAGTCCCTCACACCCGTCCTGGACATCACCATCAACCTAGTACCCCAGTCTCTATACGTCCAACACAATGCGCAGGATCCGCTGGATACCAAGCAAGGACCATATGCCATAGCCGGATGCACGCACGTGTTGGGGGCAATCCACAGCACACATGTCCTACCTGTGCCCCCTGGTGACACAGCACAAAATCACCGCAACAGAAAGTACATGTCTCACATCAATGTGCGGGCAACATCTGAACACCCAGGAACCTCCACCAATGTCGCCTCCAAATACCCAGCCAATGTGGATGATTCCTTCATCCTCCGACAGTCCATCAGCAACCAGCGTTTCCAGGATGGCACTAAGGGAAATGCACAGCCACTTGGCAAGTTCCAAATGAATACCCCACTCACCTCAACTCCACAACCATGCAACTCACAACTCTGGCAATGCACACGTCACAAAATCAAAACCAACATGCAAAACAACATGCCCGCCCACCAGACACGACAGAACAACTCACAATGGTAACCTGGGCAAGCCGTGAACATGAGCCCTCAACGGCATGGCTCCTCAGCCACACACTAGCCGAATGTGGGGAGAGGTGGCAACCAGGCATGTGTGAAGGATGCAGGAGAACCATGATTGGGAAAGTACGCAATGCCAAGAGTGGCGGAGATGTGCTGGACAGACTGCAGTATGCACAACACACCCATATCCGTGGTGACATACACCTCTGGTGTATGGAGTGTAGTGGACAGTGGATGCAACCATGTCACCCCAGCCAGTGGGGGAATTCGCAGAAATGTTGCCTGTTACGTCCCCCGTAAGCGTGAGCGGAGTGGGATGGCCCGGCATACGCCAGGCCAGCGTAGGGGTGTGAATAAAAAGCACGTAGCCCTGGGCGTGGTCCTCTTCCAGAAAGCCCAACGTCTCTGCCAGGGCGGCACCTCTCACCATGCCACGAGGCCGACGCCGTCCTCGTGAGCAGAGTTGCCTGCGAACCTGTGCGCCTGCCGTACCCCGGCCCTCTGGACCCCGAACCTGTCAGGCCCGCCCCTGCGCAGCCAGGCCACACTGATCACCTTCCGACACCCGCGTGTGTCAAGGAGGGCCCACCACGTGCCTGCGCAAGCTCCAAGCCTGAGGCCCGCAACCTTGGCCTCCTCAGACCATCACGGCCTCCACACAGGCCCTCTTTAGTCCTTTCTCATTTACGAACTCTACTGCCGCCTCCGGCCTACACCACGGTCAAGTAGGTCACACATTTGGAACCGAGTCTTGATTACACCATGGCAGTGAACATTATTTAAGGCAGAGTTCATGTCACTATACTGCTTTCGATGTGGTGCCACCAAGTCTGTGCATAGCATTACAACCACACGTGTCTGTGGGCCTACGTAGACTACCACCCTCGGCCTACGCTGTGCACGAGTAGTTCACAGAATTGGAACTGAACATCGATTATTCAAAGGCAGAATACATATCATCACACGCAAGGAGAGGCATAAAAGGATGACGCATTGCAGTCTGGAGGGAATAGGATCATCGTTACGGAGGTGGTCGAACACTACCGACAACTGCCCTGGTGTCACTAACTCTGTGCATCGCGAGCCGACAGGTGAGTGTGGGCCACTGCTGACCACTGCCTCCGGCCTACACTGCGGGCCAGTAGGTCACTGAGTCTTGATTTAGCGATGGCGGAGTTCATATCAGTGTATCAGCATCATCGCAGACTGCATCCCCTCTCAGCACCGGTGCCACTAAGTCTGTTCCCCGACATTCATGGACACTCTCTGGTCGTACATTGGTGGCGTCTGAGTCTATGGACTAGGGGCTAGTTTTCATCCTCATGTAGCTGATACCGAATTGGTGGTGAAAACGAGGCTGTCGCTTTCCACTCCACCATTTGCTGCTTCGGGATAACATCAGACCTTCCGCATCATGCCCTGGAGGACACCTTCCTCTGTCCCCGCCAGCCTCCACCACATTCGCCTTCGACATCGATGAGGATCCGCTCACTGCGCGTGGACCTACCTCAGTAGACCGCAAGTCACCGTCCCGTGCCATGGTGCCTGTGCCGGCCACTGTGTATCCGGGGCCACTAACTCTGTGCTGGTCAGGTCCGGGACCCCATCTTCTGAGATATTGGATGGCCTCTGAGGTGATGCCCTTAGGGTCATCAATGCCGTGTGTCTGTGGTCCTGCGCTGTCCGCTGCCTCCGACCTCAACTGCGGTCCACCAGGGCTAACACATCAAATCGAGTCCTGACCGGCCCGGATATTGCATCACCGCAGGAGGCACACGCCACCACCGCCAGGACCTCCTCCAACCGCCATCTGCCAGAGTTGAAACGGTGGTCCTGACAGACTTACGGAGTTGCTCACACCTGTCATGTATGCCATCATCAGACTGATACCCTGCTCGGCACTCCAGGTGCCACCAACTCAGTGCACCACAAGCCATCGTCCGTTACTGATTGAGTTTTGTGCTGTGGAAAGGTTGCGCAGCAATGTCACCTCCAGCAGTGTGGGAGACCTGGGACGTTGGTGAGGAAGATGATGCAGGTCTTACAAACCCCACTGCATCTGCATCAGGAATATCTCGAAGGGACACAATCCGAGACTTTTTCTTCACATGGACGCGCTCAGCTGTAGTGCCCAATCTCAGTGCACTGCAACTCACGGACACTTCTGTTTGCATGTTGGGTGTCCTCTGGACTTTCTCCGGCTCCCTCCATGTTGCTCAACAGTTGACTCTGTTATGCAGGTGTTTTTAGTTTCCGTTGCACTGGTGTCCACTGTTCAAGTGGTTGCCAGCACCAAGCACTTCATGTGGGCTGGCTTACACTCACCCCACACACATCCAGCACAGTCGTCACTATACATGTGGCCCTGCCAATAAAGGGGCCGGGCACATAATATCTGCGTGTGTCCCTGTGGTCTTGTTGTATGCATGACGGCCCTGGGCCCTACGACATTACATTGTGCTGTGTACAGCGGATGCAGACATGTCACTGCAGGCAGCGGGCTAGAACTTGGACATGTAGCTTGCGGGTGCTTCCTGCTGTGTGGTCTGTTGCAGGTTCTCTGTTCTCCTCTAAGTAGCTTGGCTGCCCAGGTCCAGGTGGTGGGTTGCGTGGGAGGTCCATGGGCTGTTGTAGGGCATCAGTGTCGAAGGTGTGGTGGTCCTCTCCGGCATCACAGATGTGTTGTCTTCTGTGCTCTGCTGGAGGTGTTGTGTGCCCCTCTGCCATGTGAAGTGGAGATGCATGTTGACATTGTGTTGACATGTATGTTGGCGCATTGTTCTGGTTTACATGCAGACTGTATGACAATGTACATTGTGACTGTTTGGGAGGTGCTGAATTCTGCTGCGGGACAGTGTACATTTGGACTACATGACGGATGTGAGGTCATACGCGTACATTTCCATTTCACAGTTTTCTGCTCTGTCAGATGTATTAGGCATGTTTCTGTGCATGTGCGGAGCCAGTTCCTCTGTTCTGCAGTGTTGGCTATGCGCATTGTACCATGTTGTCATCAATATGGGTGTGCTGAGATTGCTATGTGTGTGTGCTGCAGTGTGCCAAGGGGATCAGGGACATGATCCTGGGTAATTATGGGTGTGCAGTGTGCTACACCTCATTGTGTATGTGTGCCATTGTGCCCATCTCACCCATCCCCCCAGGCCCTGTTCGATACTCTCCCTGTTGATGTAGTGTCAGGTCCTCTCGAGCTGTGTCCGTACTCCCTACTCCTTGCAGCATCGCCACACTGTTGACTGTGGCCCCGGTTTCCTCCTGGTCCTCCTGTGGCGCAGGACAGCCACCTCCTGTCTCAGTTGCTGCCTTCCTGTTGGCAGCGGGTTTGTGCCTGGTTTGGCTGGTAGTGTTCTGTCACCTCCGTGACGCTGGTCTTGTTTTCCTGCGGTCTGCATCCCGTCTTCCTCTCCCTCTTCTCCTTGGCCTTCCCCAACCCCGTTGTTCCTTGCTGGTGGTCTGTGGGGGTTGTGGGGTTCGCGTTGGCCTCTGCGCTGGGTCAGGATGCATCTATGTTGCTAAGTGCTTTGGCTTGTTTCTGGTGTGTTGTTTCTGTGGTTTTTATGGTGCATTTTCACGGCAACGCATTAGATTTGCAGGCTGTGGCTGGTTTTCGCTGCTTTTTGTACCGCAATTGGCCTCATCGCATGAGTTTTTGTGTTCGCGTTTTGCATTTTTGCGGCGTGCGTTGATTTTAACGCTGACATTTGACACGTTATCTGGTGACTATCACATGCTACCACCGCGTTATGAATATTTGGTTGGCACGGCGTAATTTTCCCGCGATAGGCTGCGATGTTGAGAGTTGTGTTAGGCTACTCTTGCGGTAGTTATCACATGTTCTTGTGAATATACCCGAGTTGTTTATGTGATTCTACCCCACCGTGCTATGAAGTGATACCGAGGGGCATATTTACAAGGCCCCCCCCGCCAGCAGATCATCAATGTTTTTGACGCTCAGGTGGTACAGAATGCTGCCCCATATTTACAAGGCCATGCAAAGCCACCCATGGCCTTGAAAACATGGCCCCCTTTCATTCAGATCTCTGCGCCAAAGGAGCTTACCATGGGTGTTTCTATAGGTGTTTATACGCAATGCCCATGGATTCTGACGCATTCCCGGATTTACAAGGTTTCGTAAGCCTGGGAATGAGTCAGATTCTAACGCCTCCTCAGGGGAGGCATTAACGTGGTGCACAAGGAGAAACACCTTTATTTCTCCTTGTTTTTGCTCTTTCTATATGTGCTGCATTTTGCAGCAGACATAGAAGAAGGAAACGCCATCAATGATTGTTTTTGTGCAGGAAAGTTTCCCCTCCTGCACAAAAACAATCATCCCCACAATGAAGGCACCCTTGCTCGATGGTGCAAGCGTCCCTGCATTGGCTCTAAGCAGCCAATTTTGCACCAGCACAGAGAAAAGCACAGGGGTGCGTCGTATTGCTGTAAATACAACGCATCCCTGCACTTTCCAAATAATGCAGCTTGGTGAAGCAAGATGGCTTGTAGCGCCGCACTTTGTCATTTTCTAGTAAATATGCCCTCAAGTATCTGTGTTGTCATTTTGCTGGCGAGAGTTTAAGGTTTCCGTCTGACTGGGTCGGTAGGGTGCAGTGGTACAGCAAGCGAGTCATGGGTGCTGGTGGAAGAAAGGAAAGTGGCTTGGATGCAGTGGGCCCCTAAAGCCTTAGGACTCGCTATACCTACTGCACGTCTCAAGCAGCCGGATATCCGAACAATCCCACTGTAGAAACCCATAAATGATGCAGACTTTCAGGACTGAGGCAGAGTCAATGTCAATGTGGTGATAGTGGCATGGGCCGGATACATTAAAGCCTTTGGACCCTCTACCCTTCAGATTTACTCCTTTGTCACTTTAGACATTTGCGTTCTTCTCAATTAGCATCTCTAAAGGTCAGGGCATTCCTAAAGATGTGCTCTACAGGACACTCTCTGTGTTGAGCTTCTTCCTCCCATTTACCTTCTAAATAAAATTCTGACCACAGCGTGGAGAGCGGCTCGGGGCATATCACGCCCAGGCCCTTTGAGGCTTCTCAATCCACTCTTGATTCGGGACTACTTTGAGACGGTTCCTTCTTTAGATTAAGCATGTATACATGTTCTCATTCATGCAACGAGCAGCTGTGCTTTGTAGTGGACGCCCACTCATGCCTTAACCAGGAAACTCAATCTCCTGCAGTTGGGAGATTAAGAGGGAAAATAACAGGACAACTGTATTGTGTAGCAATTACTGTGGGGGCTGCAGTGTTGTGGTGGAGATCTTTCAATCCCTCAAAACAGGTGCAGATTCTCAGCAACCGGGGAAATGTTGATAAGTGCAGCAAGCAATCTTAAGCCTCAACTCAGATGTCCCCGCAACTTACAACAACCGTGATGGTCTATCATGCCATAGGCCACATTGAGTTATTCTGTGACATTGCACTCCAAATTAGTAATGATTGGATGCACAGTCTTGCATACAATTATTAGGCTCATCTCTCATAGGGCCACCAGATCACATGCAATCTAAATATATCACATGCTAAAATGCAGGCCTTTGTCACATTAAACACTGCAGGGAAATACACATGACTTATGAAGCGTTTAATTGACGTGTGCCCTATGTAGTTGTGTTTTTCCTTGTGCCACCATGCTCTCACTCCCCTTTGTACTGCCAGGTCCTTGTTCTGTCATGCCTCTGTGTGCGTGAGGCATTTCTTGTCCCTGTGCCCCATTTGCACTTCATTGCTTGTTCTTCAGTGCTCCTCTATCCTTCCATGTTCCGCTGTGTTCCTGTTCCCCAGTGTGCTCCCATGCCCAAGCTCACCCTTATCCCTGTGCACCCTTCCCCCTCCTTTCCTGTTCCGGCACGCCTGAGCTGGCAGATGTGCTTACACTACATTACTAGCTCCTGATACATTTCCCTCTTGAGCCAGGGACCCCTTCTGAGAAAGTATAATGTTACTGGAGCTTCCTGACCACCTGCTCAGTCCATGAAGAGGACAGTGAGGCGAGGAAGCAGAAGCCTCAGCGGATAAGGGGGGGAGGGTGTTGATGATGTAGATCGGAGGGAAACCTCAAGGGAAGTTTCTGCTGCAAATAGGGTGACCCCAGTGTTAACTTAATTAGCATAACATGGGGATTGTATCACAGACTGCAATGTGATACTATGTGTATGCCTTTCATGGTTAAACTCACACTTCCTGTCCCCAGTCACCGTTTGTATTTAAATGGCTAGCTAAGGTATTGCAAAACTCATTTCACTTCTGTATGGTTCATATTCCTTTATTTGGGTTTAACAAAAGATTATTGAAGAGAATTTAGCTAACTCTAGGTTCCAAACTTGTGAGTTAGTTGCTTCCTTGGTGCAGAAATGTCACTAGTTACTATCAAAAGCTCTGAACCCATTAAGTCACTCCACTTGTCCCATGATTTGTGTGTTGGTCTGTCTCCATATTTCTTGTGACCAAAATAGTTCTTTAAGCACCCTGCATAACTTTTTAATCCACATCTGTATAAAGAGTGCGAATGTAAACCGTGCCTCCTGTGGAGGCCAGCGGTGTGCTGTTGCAGGATCCACATAGACATCTAGCTAGCCAATTTTGTTGGGTAGCCCTGGGTGAGAGGGAGTAAGGAAGCCTAGATATACCTTTTGATTTAGTAGGCCTAGGCAGTGTAGTGTTATACGGTTCCTACAAATTTAGTAGGACTGTGTATTAGGTCAACAAAACTTCACAATATAGAGACTGTTCTGCTCATGTCATCAATAAATGTTGGTTTAGCTAGCTCATAGTATCGCATCTAAACTCCTGAACCTCCAGAGTTGTAAATGCTATTGATAACCCCGAGCAATTACTACTCTTATTCACAAGGAAATAGTGGAAACAGATCTGATCCCTTTGTTTTTCACTTTTGCATGTCCAAAGTTTTACAAAGAAAAGAAACAATAATACATTTTTAAATGTTTATTGAAAAGATCCAATCCTTTTGATTAAAACATTAGACAGATGAGACACATCATTGTTATAAGCATTATTAGAATGGTGAAAAAATAAACAATTCATAAATGAGTGCTAGATTTTACAAAAATGTTAAGTGCTTTATGAGCTGTAGATACTATTTATGCATTCACATATACTAGTTCCCATGACTAATTTTTAAAGATCATTTAAGATGTTATGCTCGCCTACGCATGTGTTTACTTAATCTCACTTTTCCTAAACAAATTTGAAATATATTTGTGCAATCCCCACTTGATGTGCACAACCTTGTCGATCATCTCCCAAGCCCCTCATGTATTGTACAGTGCTCTGTTGCTTCCTAGCTAAGTTTTCGCTGCATGACTACTAAGACATACAATGATGACAGTTAACTATTCCTCCAACCGTATATTTGCGTTCTGTATGTGAGGCTTATATAACTCATGTTTAGGGTTAGGAAATGTCACCAACTTCTAAAATATTTACAATTTAGTGGTTTCTCCTTTAATAATCAATACTCTTGCACATATTCTCCCACCTGCACACATCCTATCAATATTATGTACTAACACTATATTGACTGGTACACGTTAGTGCTATTTTGTGCGGTCAGTTAATGCCTTAATTAGGTGCTCTGAGACGTGCCATGTGAATTTCTTTCTAAATATTATTTTGTAATGCAGATCAGCAGTTCTTAACCTGTGGTCCGGGGACCACTGGGGGTCCATGACACGTATTCAAGGGGTCTGCGACTGCTTAGAAAATTCAATAATACTTACAGATTAATAAAGTGTATGTAGATAAAGAAGCACAATGAAAAAGTTTGTAAATGTGAAGAAATTTGAAATTGGAAGCTAAAAATTAGGTTGGTATCCTCAAATTGATTTTTGGGAGCAGTGTAAGTGCATCAAATAGAATAAAGTACAACCAATGGGTGGCCTCAATTGAGTATAGAAAACCACCAGCACTTGTCATTGAAGGGTAGCACTTCAATCCTATGTCGATGTCTTGCTTTTTTGCTGCATACACCTCCAGCAGGTTAAAAACACAAGTTATGGCCACTATTTTTATCACAGACTTACTAGTTCTCTGGTTTTGGCCTAGTTTTCCTACTAATGTTGCTCACAGTTGAGTCTTAGGTTGTTAAAGTTATGGATTGTGTAGCCACCACATACAGGGTAATGTCAGGACCAGACTAGAGTGCAAAAGAGGCCCTCCTCTCTCTTCATTGTCCCTCCTTTTCTGTCTCCTCTCTCTCGCTTAAAGCACCATCTGTTTCTGCTGGAAGAACCTGGGTGAAAAGTGCGAGAAGTGCCATTAGCGGCCCACTGGAATAAACGGCCAATCTGTCCCAGGGTCACGGGCATTGACTGTATTTCATTAAAATAGATTTCAAAAGCTTTTTCTTGTGATTTAAGGTAATTCTTTAGAGCAGCATGAATGTCATCTTATTCCCTCCAAAACTCTTTTACTCTTTGTATACTCGGTGCTAAACTCCCTGGGACACATTTACAAAAGAGATTCGGAGAGTGGGGCAACGCAAAATTTGGCAACACCGCGCTCTGACATTTTTTAAACACAGGGATGCGCCATATTGACAAGAATACGGTGCACCCCTGTGTATTCCCTAGCGCTGGCACAAAAATAGCTGCCTAGTGCCAGCGCAGGCACTCGGCCGCCATGTTGCAAGGGTGCATGGGCGATTGTTTATGTGCAGGAAGGGACACCTTCCTGCACATAAACAATCAATAATGGCGATTTGCTCTTTCTATGTGCGCTGCAAAATGCAACACACATAGAAAGAGCAAAAAACGAGGAGAAATTAATAATTGCTCCTCGTATCGCCATTCTAAGACCTGGTATTCCCAGGCGCTGCCTCAGCTTTGTAAATGTGGGAAAGCATCAAAAAGCAATGGGTGTTGCGGTGGAAGGCTCACTGCAACACCCATTGCACGCCCCTTTGCTGCCGAGGACTGCAGCAGAAAGGGGCATATTTACAAGGCGGCGTTAAGCCACGTTAAGTGGCTTAGCGCCACCTTGTAAATATGGGAAATGGCGCTAGGCCGCCGGAGTGTCAAAAAAAGAGACTCTTCGTTGGAGATAGCGGCTTGTACATATGCCCCCCGGCTTGATAGATTTGGAGTTAAGCTGTATGACTGCTCTCTGCATGTTGGCTGCATCGCCTTTCTTCCCAGGGTCCATTTGCATCCTTACTTCTGAAACGAAGCACTGGTGAGCAGTTGCTATTTTTACCTGCTGTCCTCTAAGCTTTGCTCAACATGTCCTAATTTTCGCACCTACTTCGCCGTCCTAACGAGCATGGGGAATGTTTCTTTTTTTTTACTTCTCTCTTTAACAAACTTAAAATAGCCTCTACCTCCTCGTTTAACAAGCTTCAGTGTTTACCTCATGGTCTAGTCTCACATTTGCTCCCCTGACCACCTGCCCTCCGCCTCTCTCTGCATTCCCAAGTACACCGCAGTCCCCCTGCTGCTGCCAGTCATGGCCATCAGCTGTTGCCGGTGCAGCTTGTTTGCTCTTTACTTCTTTTGTTTTCTTCTCAGTATTAACTATAGGAAACCTCTACAATAACTCCTATGCTGATCTCCCATTAAGTCTCTCTTGAATGCATTCAAGCACTTTCCTCCTTCCAGGGCTTGCTTCAACTTATCCTCTGTAGGGTTTACTCCCCGCAGTTACACGTTTCTGTCCCCCATAAGCCAGTAATGCCAAAACAACGTCTGTGCGCTCTTAAACCAGGTACAGGGGAGGCTGTGACAGAAAACAGGCCCGGGCACCAAAGTGAAAGTGCCCTCCATTAGTGAATCTGAGAGCTACAAATCTGGGCCTTGCTTATAAAAAAATAGTTTTGAATCTGTAGACACTATATATTGCATGAGGATCATTGTCTTAAGGTGCAACAATTGATGAGTAGGCTGAGGCTCTGTGTTCTACAATAATGCTTTCATTCTTTCCCCAGTCCATATCAAGTTCAGGTCGTACTCTGTTGTTGTATATAATAAACATAGATATGATATACATGTAGCAATATACATGTATTAATCTTGTACATTTTGCTAGGAGGGGAAATGTGTGAAATTCTACTTCAGTGCGTGGCACATGAAGCATGTATGAGGTTCGAGAATAGCATGTTTGGAGGGTTCCAAAATCACCCATTTTGCCAGTCAGAGGGCATTTCCGTTCTCAACCAGTTTTACATGATACAACTTTTCACATACCACTGCCTAGTCCTTGTAATGTATAGGTGTTTTGCAAGGTATTGGATACTCCATGTGCGTATGCTTGCTGCAGGCAATGCTTGCAGTAATATTGGTATTATCGACAGTACAAACCGGCCAATCGGGCCATAGCACCACATATAGCCAAAAAACTGGCCCACATGCTGGACTGTGAGACCAACCCTTCTGGCACTGCCATATTGCCCCGTAGGCCACACCCACCATCAGTCGGAACCATCTTCCTTACTATTTCTTAACGTTGCACCTGATCACATGACCAGATCTAACCTTGCCTCATTGCATTAACAGTGCCTCACTTCATGTGAGCTCTGTAACAAATTCCCAATGGTCACCCCCACATACCCTACATAATCTCTTCTCTTAGATGCGGAAGGCCCGTTTATGCTTTTATCAGTGTTTTTTTCAAATAAACGTCTCTTAGTATGTTGCACCCCTATTTATGTTTGATGTGTAATGGTGTTTGTGGCAAACAAAATGTATTCGATCCAACTATAAGGGGCTTTGGTTCAGCCTTCTTCGGCCATTGGCTTCTCAGGGTCCAGAACCTCTGCCTATTGGCTTTAGACATAGTCAATCACATCTTGGATCTGCTCACAGGAGTATTTTAGTCTCTTTCCATTGGCTGTTTGGATGTATCTTATCTCCTCCGTTATCAGATATCTGCAAAGTACACTCTGTCATTACACATTTTAAGTCAGATGTACAAAGCATATTTGAGGTCAGAAATGGGCCGATTTTCCGAATCGGGCTATTTGCAACCGAAAAAAAGCTTTTTGGATTGTACAAATATCAAATTGCGATTTGGTAACACGTGAACGAATCACAATTTGTTTTGGCTACCAAATATTGATTCAGTATTTGGAAGGGGTTTTCCTTCCAAATACCAAATCAGAATGGTATGTATTCATGTTTTGTGACCAAATTCTGGTCACAAAACAGTCCAAATTTACCACCAATTCAATGGGACACCTTCCCCTTTGAGAATGTTTAACAACATTTTTTAAGGGCAGGCCCACGGTCCACTGCTTACTCTTAAAAAATGAAATTTAAACCTTTTCTGTTTTTTAAAAGCCGCTCATTTTCCTTTAAGGAAAATGGGCTAAATTAAAAAAAAAATAGGATTGCTTTAATAAAAAGTAATCCCAGACATGGTTGTCTGCTGACTCCAGCAGGCCACCATCTGTGTGATGGATGTGATCCCTAGTGGTCGCAAATTGCAACCTACCTCATTAAAATTCATGAGGTTAGTCGCTTTACAACCCACTAGGAATCGCTATTTTAAAAATAAAATTGTCATATATGAGGAATTGGGATTTCCAATTTGCAATTCAGTAAGAATCCCAATTTAGCTGGAGGACCAATGAGGGAGGAGAGGTCTTGGAGATCAATCGTGGAAATATTCCACTGGCACTCATTCTTGGCACTTACTTACCAGGCCCTTCAGAGGCTTGTATCAGCAAATTATTGGCACCCAAAAACCCCATACTTTCCCTTTGGCTAGTCTTACCCAGCAAACAGATTTAGTTATTTTCTCCTACACCAAAGCTTTAGTGATTTGAGCATTTGAGCAGTTGATGCTGGCAGAGAATGAGGATGGAGGGGTGGGAGGGAGGACAAATAAAAAATAAAAATAAATACCACTTACCTCATCTGCCGGTCCCATTTCTCCTCTGCTTGTCCGACAACGGCGGTGAGTCCCGGAACCAGGAAGCACCCAGGCTCCCCATTGCCAATCACAACACTGCAATGCAGCATTGTGATTGGTCTGAGCACCGTGGATCGGCGCTCAGATGGGGATTGGGGGCCTGGGCATTCTTCCGACCAGGCTTCATTACACAGTCTGGTGAGGAACATGCAAAGTGCGCATGACTATTTGGCCAGCCGGAGATAGCCAGACAAACAGTCATGCACACTTGGAGTGTGCAAACCACTCCTCCCCCGTGCCACCAGCCCCGCCTGCCCTAATCAAGCCCGAACCTGTGAAAAATAAAATGATAATAACTATGTTACTATCATTTTATTTTTCCTGCTCAAAGAGCAGTGGGCCGAAGCTCCTCGGCATTTGAGACTACCTGTTCTCGTGGAAAGACCAAGCCTTTTCGTGTGAGAAAGCAAAACAAATTCAATGTTAGAAGGACACATGTATACGATTAAATAGGCATGAGTTTCTCATACTGTGATTTAATAACTTACAAAGGAACTTGGAAAGAATATCAATTAGTGCAGTGTCTTGCAGGATATTTAGGCTTTTTAAAATTAATGCTACCCGTAATACAGAATATTTACGAACGTAAAAATGCTACATTTAACTTTTTGCACTATGTACTGACAAAATACTCCTGATCACATAAAATTAATGCTTTATTGATCTTTTTCTATTCCCTGCAGTACCCATCTACGTGCCATTCCTTATCGTTGGCTCCGTCTTCGTAGCCTTCATCATCTTGGGATCCCTGGTGGCCGTTTGCTGTTGTCGATGCCTGCGCCCCAAACAAGAGCCTCAACAGAGCCGAGCCCCTGGAAACAACCGGATGATGGAGACCATCCCCATGATTCAAAGTGCGAGCACTTCACGCGGATCCTCCTCGCGACAGTCGAGCACGGCTGCCAGCTCCAGCTCCAGCGCCAACTCAGGAGCCCGGCCGCCTCCCACAAGATCACAAACCAACTGCTGCCTGCCAGAGGGGACCATGAATAATGTATATGTCAACATCCCCACCAACTTCTCTGTGATGAACTGCCAGCAGGCTTCACAGCTTGTCCCACATCAAGGGCAGTACCTGCACCCGCAGTTTGTTGGCTACGCGGTGCCGCATGACTCTATGCAAATGGCGCAAATGACTCAAATGCCGGCATTTTTGGATGGGTTGCAGGGTGGATTCAGGCCAATGCAGTCACCCTACCCCCACAGCAACCCTGAACAGATGAAATACCCACCGGTGACAGTATGAAGTATTAGGTAGCGTCTGATCACTGAAAAACAGAAAAGCACTTTGGAGGAAGTTACAGTGCTTAGTGCGTCAAAGAAAGTGAACTTCTGGCGCTTTGGACAGCCCTGCTAAGCATTTCTTGTTTTCATTGGAATGAGTTGCTAAAAACATGGTTGGAAAAACTTCTTGAGTTGACATTACCAGATAGGCTTTCATTCCAGTGGATTCCGGTGGAGGATTAGCTACAGGGCAGAATTTATTGCGCTCAAAATGGCGGCGATGCCTTTCAAATGACTGAATGTTTGCTATACTGTAAAAGCCCGAGCCATTAAGTATCCCTGCGGTACGGCAAAAGTCTGTTTTTTCCAGGTCAATGCAAGTGTTGTTTTTTTTAGTGTACATGAACTGACAAATATTTAGGTAAATAAATCCCCAGATCTGTTTAATTCTTAAGACAATCATGTGCAAAGAGTAGAATAAACAATGGAGTTATTGGCTGAAACAAATTTCCTTCCCAAGAGGAGTTCTGTGATTTTAAAAAAAAACACTGTTAATTAAAGTGAAGCCATATGTACTATTCTTGTTTGTATTTTTATGAGCAGGTTGCTTGGTTTCTGTTTTTGAGTGCGCTTGTTTTGACATTTTTTAGCACCTGCCCCTAAATTCACGAGCAGGGACACTAGAAACACCTGGATTATATGGGAATCGGTGATGCTGACATATCTATGGGTCAATTAAGGAAAAGAGGTGTTGTGTGATTTGACAAAAAAAATGCTAATTACGCTGCAAAAAAGTTCCCCTTAATATGGATAGATCCCGGATTGTCGGTGTAGTGGGGTCAGTAACACTGATTGAAGCGTCAACATATGTTGTTAAAAAAAAATTACAAATTGTGATATCTGGGTAGTGAAGGCACCACTAGAATTAACAGGAGTTAAAAGACAAGTAGGCTTTGATTTCTCATTCCACCCCCATTGGAAATGTCCATGTGCCTTCAACAGTTCGAATGTGATGAGAGGGAGAGGCCGATAATTAATACTCATAAGAAGGTTGTCAATATGTTTATTCATGCCTGTCTCACCCCCCTTTTAGGCTGAAAATCATAACAACTGTCCACAGCAGCTCCAAGGCCTGTCTTGATACCTTCACAACACTTACAGTCAAATGTACAAAGTCATTTTGCGGTCGCAATTCTCTTCAATTCTCTAAATCCTCTAAATCACAGGGTTTGCAACCTCAAAAGGTTCTTTACAATGTACTAAATTAGCATCTGCGATTTGGAAAGGAGTTGGTAACTCATTTGCAAAGGGGAAACTGTTCCCATTGCACACCTTCCTTTTGGGAATTATGTTGGACAGGCTCGGAGGCAACAGGCAGTGATCAATAGGACAATTGCCTTCTTCCCTCATGTCTACCTAAAGGGGAACATTTTTTTTAAAGCAGCACCTGTTCCTTTAAGGAAAAAGAGCAGTTATAAAAACAAAAGTTTACCGTCTGGCAATGTTAACTCAGGGATGCTGGTCTGCTGTTCCCTGAATGCAGTGCTCAATTTGTAAAATAATTAGTGCCAGGCCCCAAAGTTGAGTTCAAAATCCCATGGGCCACACTATCAAAGGATGGAGTGCCGAATACCAAGGATGCGTAGTCTGAATTGCCTCATGCCTCTTTAATCCACCAACATACACTCAGACTCTTTATCTCACTTTTAAAGGTTCTTATTCATCCCTGCTTACTTGCTTTGCCATTGTCTTTCCGTCTTTCTCTTTCTACGCTTCCCCCCTTATGTGTTTTTCTCACTCCTGCTCTGGATCATTCTGTTGGGGCAAAATTAGTGCCCGTCCCCAAAAATTTGTGCCGGTGGGCCCCACCTGCAACCACCACCTCACATTAAACACTGCCTGTATGCCACCATCTGTGTGTTTGTAGCTAATCATGTGGGCACATAAATGGGTACCTGCCTACTTAATATTAATTCGGCAGATTGTTCTGTGATGGACATTTTGTGACACTGCCTGTTAGTGCATAGATCACATTGCAAAATTAAAGCAGTTCCCAAAAAGTGGGTGCACAATTTGCACCCATTATTTGCACCCTATATGTTAATACATCTGACCACATGTATGTACGCAAATTGCAGCCGTTAAAGCTTGCATTCTAAGCCTTCTGATTGGCCGAGACAATCTCAGAATTCCATATTGGTTGCAAGTACACGTTATAAGCCATTGATTTGGTCACCTTTCTTTTCAGTTGCACAAGGTAGTTTGAGACTGGCTGGTCAGAGAATCTGTATGTCATTATGGGAGAATTAGTTCTTGTAACCCTTATTACTTCGGCTCGCGTGCTACAAAGAGTATACCATGCATTGCCTTGAGATGCTTGTACGAACTGCGAGGCTTGATTTGCCAGTGACCAGCATGACCCAAAGCCCCCTTTGAGAGTTCCATTGTAGCATACCTCTTCAGGAGCTTGACGATTGCTCATGCGTGCTTTTCGTCCAAAGTGCATAATGACAAATGTTATTGAAGAACATACTCCTGTGGGACATTGGATTGTGGTTCCATGTACGGATTCCACCCGACCATCAGTGTGTTACATGGTACAACACCAAGCTCAAATCATCAGATTCCCACAGAGAGCCTCTGCTCTCATATTAAACAGTAGCATAAACCTAATCATACGTGTCCGCAAACTCCATGAGAAGAGTGTGGGCTAATGAATGATTAATTCTAAGACTATTCCTCAACACCTTCTCCCAATGCACTTAGTAGTACTTCATTATTGGAAACTGGCCTCCACGACTGAGCAAGTTGCAGTAGGGTTGGCAAATCACTAGACTTCGGTGACGCAGTACTCAAGACTCACTATCACGGATGTGGTTTTCTGCCCAAAAAATGGGGGTGCTCACAAGCAAGCTCCACTCCACTTATACATAATGTACAAGAATGAACATTTACATTTCCCCCTGAAGCAGTGTGGAGAAGGTTTCAATTTCAGTGCCACAAGTTCATTTTGCGTCCCATAACTTCCACATATGCTGTGTGAAGGAATGCCGCATCAGAGATACAAGACACCATGACGGTAACATGTAAATAATGCAGTGGAATGTGGACTGTATAGGGTGTAAGAGCCCATTGTCACATCACCCCGATAATCATTGGGCGATTCGGAACTGAATGTACAATTCTGCCACAGACCCGAGTTTTGTCCTCTTAAACACACATGTTGACCCTGTAAATTATATTTCATAACTGCTGATGCTGAGAAGATATTCACTGTTTATCAATTGACCAACCGACCACGTAAAATATTTCCATTTACGTGTGCGTGTTTAGAGGCAAAGTCTACATGTTTGAATTACACTTCTTAGCCCCTAGTCCATGGATAGAGTCCATTATCATTTATGGCAGTGCAGTATGCTTGCTTCTGTTGGTTCCAGGAGTCGGACAGAACACATTTTATTGAGCAATGAGTTTCAGCTGCCTCACTGGCTAGCATCCTGCAGGAAAAAAGGAATATCTCTCTTCCCGACCCAGAGTCACTTGAGCAATACATATTTTCCCATCAATCAATACGGTATCCCTGTATCTTGCGAGATGCACTGTCCTCATTGCACAAGTCCAGTCACGAACACCTCCTCGGCTGATAACATTCAGGTGAATCGGTTTGTATATTGTTTACTTGTAAAAATAAATAAATTTAAATATATAGAACACGTGCTACAACTGATCTGGGGAAAAAATATTTTAAATTGTAAAAAAAAATGGTTTGTAAGAAATGTGGTGTTTTACACGTTTTATAATTGTAATGTATAATAATGTAAAACAAATGTTGACGTTTGCTATAGTTTTTAATTATTATAAAGAGCACTTGTGGCAAAGTGTTTTTTTAAAAACCAAGAAAAACGTCTCCAATTCCTAATAAATATTTTATGGTGTGATTTGTTTTGTCTCTTTAAAAAGATAAGCTTATTAATGTGAAAAGATTTTGTCGAGATTCAAACAAAACATCTGAAAGTAAGGGGCGATACAATGACAACGTTGTCATTCCTTTCAGTGATAGTGCCCAACCTGCCTGCTTCAATTACCTATTGCTCCTTCTCCTATTTCAACCTCCAGTCTTCTGTCACAACTTTCTCAAGTACCCACAGAACACTCTTCCTGTCACTCACACCCATTCTCTTTCCATTTTCTCTTTCCTCTTTTCCAACACGTTTCCAACCATCATCAACACTGTGTCTGCCTAAGCATATGCAACCCTACCATCCTGTCCGCATACTGAATTGCTCTTGACCTCGTTGGCCCTTTGGGACTTGATAAACCTAGATTCTCCTTGATGTATCATTCTGCCTTTTTAAATCCTAACCCAGTGGTTCTTGACCTGTGGTCCGAAGACCCATGGGGGCCTTTGAGGCCTACTCGGGGGTTTAGCAACTGCTTTACAAAATTAAATAATATTAACATTAATAAAGTATATACAAATAAAGATGCAAAATTGAAATTCTGAAAACTTTTTAAGTTTCATTGTGAATCAAACAAAATATTTCAATATTTGAGTATTTGTTTGGTCTAGACTGTATTTTTATGTATTGTTTTGAGCCTCAAATCATAGAAATTGCCTGGGATGCGGACCCCAGTTTCCAATAATAACTCAAAGGGGTCCTCAGATTCCAGTAATGAATCAGTGGGTGTCCACATAAGCCAAAAGGCTAAGAACCACTGTCCTAACCCATTGTCCATTGTCAATTCTCAATGTCTTTTACTGTTATATTTCCCCTGGTCATATACCATCATCTCCTTGACCTGCTCCTTGGAGCATTTACTCCTTTCTGAAACCTTGACTTAACTAGGGTTCAAAGTAGGATTTCTGCCACAATCTATTTAAATGATGAAAATCATGGAATAGTGTTCCTAGTGGTGTGTTACACCCATATAGTATACATGACCTCTGCCCGCCACTTACATCCATAGACCCAAGCCAAATGAAAGTTCCCCTCATCACTGTTACAACCTGTGTGTCAAACCATTATACATATCATGGTACAGTGTGTAAATGTATGTTCAATGCTAAGCCTCACTACAAAGTCTCTATTTCATCAAAATCTCTGTAAACACCAGTTTTGCTCATTATTTACTGCAGTGCACTCTTGGTCAAGCACCTCATGCAATAACTGCAATAATATCACGCTCTCTTAATTGACAACACCTAATTCACCAACCTTACTAAAATGAACTAATAAATATCTTGTTCATATTCTTTTATCTTGATACTGCTTTAGCGTTTACTGGGCCCTTACAGAATTTTCACTCATCTTATTCTACTCATATACTCAATTGGTCCTCCGATAGATCTTGCTCTGTGCTGAATGGGATTGGATATTCGGTGAATGGACAGGAATAGGATAACTGTATCTAAACCCAATTTCAACAACTCATAGATACATTTTCCACAATACATAGACAATTCAATTAATGTTCACTCAAGGAGTGACGAGACAGAACAGCAGAATCAGATTAAATATTAAAGTTTAGTTATTCAATCTAAAAGTTAAAGAACATTTGCATTCAATAAAGTGGTATACAGCTCTAATAATCAATTAGTAAAGGTTTTAATGAAATATACCAAGCCTCTGAAATTCAGGGAGCATAAGGTGGAGAAATCTTCCTCAGCCGAGGCAGATTCTAATCACATAATGCATATGTATTGAAAGAGATAGGTAGCCAGGAACAGCCTGAGTAAAGACTCTCAGGAGAGTTCAGCAAGGTTCCAAGTAGCCTGTCCAGTTTGTCACGACAGTGATCTGTCTCAGTTTGCAGCTGTAACAGCTAGAGTCACAGCGACATGACCTGAACCTTTTCATCCGAAAAGGTTCAATCAGCAATCAGGACACAGTCAACAGTAATGAGACCAAGTTCCCAAAATCTCAGAAACCAGTAGCACAATAGCCCAAAGACGCTCAAGGAAGCTCTCAGAAGCTCCAATAAAGCTCAAAAGGTCATAGCTCTTAGCACACAAAGCTCTCACGTTCTTCTAAAAATGAGCAATTATGCTGGAACAGTTCCGGGGTGACTCCCTTTGACATCACCTCATATCTATCAGATCATTCCGTTCATTGGTTAATCTGCAATAGGGTGATGGTGATGTGGCAAAAAGAAGACACAAATCTGGAAAATGTAGGTGAATATATTACGCAGTTCCTATGGCTGTGTCAGCATAAAACAAATTGAACAATAGGGAATTAAAAAGAAAGCAGAAGGGTTCAAAAGGTCTTTTTCCAAAGCAGTTGTTCCAGAGTGTAACAAAAAGTGTTGCAAATGCTATTCAGTCCGGGAGATGTCGAAGAAAACAGTTCTCATTTCAATACAACTTGCAATATTGAAATAAATTCTCATACGCTTGGAAGTGTTCAAGCTTTGGGATTAAGTGCTGTTTAACAGTTTCACTTTTCTAAAGAAGTCTTTCCCTGAGCCCAAACTGATGAACACCCTTAAATCACAATCCCATTAAATCCTATCAAAAGTTCTTTCCTTTTTTTATATTTAACAATTTTATTAAATTGAATGCACAGAGCCGTTCCGGCAATTTCATGTTACACATCAAGCATGGTAAACAACAATACACTACATCAATAGGCACATAGTACATAATCCAGACACATGGAAGATTAGATTTCAGTCCGTCTGCGCATTGCCATGTCTTCCGTTGGTGACGTACAGATCTCCCCCCTAAAGGCGTTCCATCCCCCCCACTTTTTATCCCACTTCTTGGGGCAAAAGTTCTTTCTGCACACACGGACACTTCTATGTTGGGGGCACCTCTTCTCTTCTCAGATCGTCCAAGCCAGTCATATTGTTTTGTACGGATCTTCCATGACAAATGCTACCAGATTCGTAAGAATACAATTCTGTATCCTCACTAATCAGTTTGTGGCAGTATAGTACCAATTTGGCTTAGGGTAATAAAAACAATCGCCCTAGTATATCAACTGCCCTTTTCCTATGTCCCCTAAAATAGCCTGGCTAGCAGTGGTTTGCTATTGTACCTTAGCAGATCTTGTATACTTTGGCAGGTTGAGCATCTGCTCCGTGAGCTTTACCTATTCCTAATTCCTTTACAGGCTCCTTAATCACTTGTTCTGTGAACTCCCTTTTGGCAGTTCACTCATTTTATAACTGACCTTAGGTATCAGGATTTTCTGTTGCAATCCACTGATGTTATCAGTTTCGGGGGGCCCTCTCTGATGTATGAAGTTTTTGACAAAACTTGAAAATCCTCCCAATAAAATCCCCACGCACTGTTAGTGTGGTGCCACGCTCAGTCTTAATAATTGGTATCACTATTGCACTTTCTGCTCTTGAGCTGTGCTTCTAATAAGTGTCCGGCCTTCTCCCCACACTCGTGTGAACTCTGCTAAATCCTAAACAATGCAAATTCTACTTGAATAGTAAATAGGTATCATACCAACGGGGTTCTCTATATGTCAATGTAGAGTAGCTTTGTTTCAGTTTTTGGTCCTGACTACTTTGATGTAAGCTAGTATTTTGATGTCTGGTTTAATTTCCAGAGACATGTATGGGTAACAATGAAGAGATTGGAGGAGAGGGCATGGAGGAGGCTGAGTTTATGGTATCTTAGTAGAGATGGTGCGCATGGTATCAATGCTATGGCCCCAACCCTTTGGGAAAGGCTCTTAGGTCCTCTGTATCAAACATTGTTGTGAAGACATTGAACTTGATTTCTGAGGATTGGAAGTATTGTAAACTGAACTCTCATAAGGAATGTTTGCGCTAATTGTGTCTAAGAAGGAAAATCTTTGTTTATGGAGAAGTGTCCATTTTAGGCCAGTTTTAATGGACCTTAGTCTGAGATGATGGTACTTGTCTTGGTTTGTTGTTAGTGCTCGCTGTTTTGTAGTATTTGGGGGTAGTTTTGAGTAGGCCAATAGAGACTAGGATCCGTCAAGTGTTTGTATACTCATCCAGGCATCTGAATTGATATGAAACTGTCTTTCTTCTACATTTGGTCAACATAAGAAAATCACACAAAAACATGCAAACCATTGATTTTGAAGGAGATTAAGTATGGTACAACTGATCAGTATGACTCCACTTTTGGTTGGCAGCACTTTGATGTAAAAATTCACCCACAGTGCAAAATCAGCATGAGTGTGGGAAAAATGTAAGAAGCACAAATCAGATACATGTGCAAAATCAGATTTAGGTGTAGAATCACCTTTGGTAGAAAGTAAGCTGGATTGTGGTATCACATTTAAGAGCATAATCACATCTAGGAAGAAAACACATTTGTTAGAAATGAGGTCTCTAGTTGGCAGTGATTTGCACTCTGTCCAAGTAGGTACCCACACTTTAGTCAGGGTAAGTGTAGTACACACTAAGGGTATTATTTACAAGAAATGACACATCGCTGCACCAAAGCAGCGATGTGTCAAAATTTCTTGCGCCGCCATCAAAAAACCTTACGACGTCCTGGATGCGCCATATTTATAATACCGGGCTCCATGGAGAAAGATACCAAGGATGCATCAGAAATTCTGACTCCTCCATGGGTAGGATGCCGCAAGGAATCCGGCCTAAAAGTGGCGCATAGTTCGTCATAAGACTGACACAACTACAGGAATGCATCAGAAATCAGAGGTGATGCGTCAGTTTTGACTGACGCAAGTAGCCTCATGTGTGTGGACCTATGTAATAGAGTATGAAAAGGTGAAAACTCACCTTGCACTCTACTACATTGGTCCTGAATGTCACGCATACATATGGGCATAGTATGTGTACCACTATGCATATGTAGGTCTGACATATCATGTGAAAGTACAATGTGAGTGCATACATGCAAGTCTGTGATGGTGTGTGATGTGATATCTACTTTGTTACCTACCTTATGTGTGCACTTATCTGTTTAGGGGATGTGACTTAATTGCAGATTTCACTGTTTCAAGCCACTTCAGCTGGTCAGATGCCTATGCCACATCCAATGCATTATTCCTATGCCTAGGTTTTAGAGGCGTAGGAATTTTGACGCATCTCAAGCTCAGCAGCCTGCTTCCCGAAGATGAGTCCCGTTTGCAAAATGTCATAACTACCACTGCATCCGTTTTATGGGGTGAACGCCTACCTTACATATATTAAAACTAATGCGACGTAGCCGATTCTGACGAGGTAAAAACCAACACAGGCCGACGAAAGGTAACGCATCTGCCTAAATGGTCACCTTGTAAAAATGGAGCAAAGAACGCTCAGCCGATGCATAAAAAAAAGCAGCAACAGTGGTGCACGCTCTTTGTAAATATGCCCCTAAGTTTACCTGTGCTCACTCTCTGGTTGCTTGGCTCAGAGCAGTCAGGCTAAACTAAAGAGGCAAAGTATTTGTGCACACAGACACACATGCACAGTAACTCAGTGAAAACATCACAAAAGTACTCCATACCAGTTTAGTAAAATAGCAAATATGTATCTGAGTAAAACAAGACCAAAATGACAGAAATCCAATATACACAAGTCAAGATATTAATTTTTCAAGATTAAATGAAATTATAGCACTTAGAAAAGCAATAGCTCCAGTCGGAGTTATTTCGACTTGCATGACAGGGATGAATCCACATGTTCAGGCCGACGTGATGGAGCGCGGGCCGGCTACGGATTCACGCAGACCCGAGTACCTTAAATTGGAGAAGTTGAGAATCAAAGACGAGGCAAGGCACCGGGAAGGTGTGGCATCGGTGAGGCAGTTGCGGTGGTTCCTTACTGCTATACAAGTCATTGGTGTGTTGGCACTCGGAGAGTGCGTTGTACAACGGAGGTGAGGCATCACTGAAGCTAGTGAGGTGTCGGTTCTTGGTGGCGGTGCAGTTGTTGAGCCACTGACACTCAGGGACGATGCGAGGAGCAAGGGAAGGGATGCGGTGGTTCCGGCATTGCGGTGGTTCCAATGGCGGTGCGGTCTTGATGAAGCATTGTGGAAAGACATTGGTTTTGAGGCATTTGTGTCACGCCATGGGGCCACAGGTGCTGCGGCGGAGTCGGAGTTGTGCGTCACAGACTTCAGTGAGGCAGTATTAGAGACTCACATGGTAGGGGTTCTTTGAAGGTGCTGCTGCAGCATTGCAGCTTGTGTTGTAAGTCGCGGGGACCACGGCTTCGGTGCAGGCTTTGGTGCCGGCTCCAAAGTGACGCTTGAAGGCACCACTTGGCCTGGTAGGGCTCTCAGCAGAGGAGCCCAGGTGCTGCAGGTTAGGTCTTTGATGGCCCTGAGACTTCCAAAAGGAGTCAAGCTCAACTCAAGCCCTTGGATAAACTTTAGAAAGCAGGATGCAGAGAGCAAAGTCCAGTCCTCTCACTCCCAGGACCGAAGCAGCAGACTATCACAGCAAAGCAAGCAGCAAAGTGTCAATCCCTCCTGATAGCACAACAGCTCTTCTTCCAGGCAGAATGTCCTCAGTCCAGAAGTTTTCTGAGTATATGGTGTCAAAGATCTAGTACGTATACCCATTTTAGCCTTTGGAGTAGGGAGACTTCAAAGAAAGGTCTTTGTAGTGCACAAGACCCTGCCCTTCCTGCCTCCAGCCACTTTACAGGAGGATATGCTCCTTTTTATGGGGACAGACACAACCCTATTCAGGTGCAAGTGTCAGCTCCTCCCACCACTCTAGCTCAGAAAGTCTTATCAGCCTGGTGATGGGACCTCAGGAAATGCAGGGCACATGTCAGGTCCCTTTGTGTGGGACTGTGTAAAGTGAATTCACAAAGCCCAACTGTCATCCAACCCAGATGTGTATTTTCGGGACAGGCAGAGGCACAGAATGGTTAAAAGTAAGAACATGCCAACTTTCTAAAAGTGCCATTTTCAGACCTGCAATTTAAAAACCAATTTCACTAAAAATATGTGTTTTTAAATTGTGAGTCTTGAGACACCAAACTCCAATTTTCCATCTGCTCCCAATTGGAAGATACACTTGTAAGCTCCAATGTTAACCTATGGAAGAGATAGACCTTGCTGTAGTGAAAAACACATTTTTTGTTTTTCACTACCAGGACATGTAAAACTCAACACTTTCTACCTTTTAAATACATTGTACCCTGCCCATGGCGCTATGTAGCGCCTACCTTAGGGGTGCCTTACATGTAGTAAAAGGAAAGGTTTGGGCCTCGCAAGTAGATGAACTTGCCAAGTGAACAAGGCAGTTTAAAACTGTGCACATAGGCTTTGCAGTGGCATGCCTGAGACAGGTTTGAAGGGCTACTCATGTGGGTGACGCAATCAGTGCTGCAAGCCCGCTAGTAGCATTTGATTTACTGGCCTTTGGCAAATGTAGTGCACTGTACTAGGAACTTATTCATAAATCAACTATGCCAATTATGGGAAACCAAACGCCATTACATTTTAGACACCGAGCACATGCACTTTATCACTGTTCAGCAGAGATAAGGTGCCCAGAGTTCTAAGACCAGCAAAAACAAAAACAGGAGGTCAGAAGCAAAACGACGGGAAAACACTCCAAAAGATGCCAGGTCTAACCATATTTAACTGCAAAATAACCCTTTGTGCGAAGTAAGCAGGATTGTGGTATCATATTTACTAGTACTATCACATCTACAACTACATTAAAGTGGTACGGCACCAAGAAGCGTGGGGCAACACTTGCAATAACACAAATTACAAATAGAAGGAAACATATTTATGTACCAAATTATATTTTAGCGCAAAATTACCCCTGGTGCAACACCAACAGGAGTATGGAACACTTTCAGATGCATACATATATTTAGATGCAAAATCACCCTGGTACACCAACAGCAGGAGAATTAAAATATTTGTAAGAGCAAATATTAAGTGAAAAAAAATAGGCTCCAAATCATCTTTAGTCACAAAATCGCATTTAGGTGAAGAGTCATCCATGGTGCAACATGCTCAAGAGTGTAGATACACTTTTAAACACATTTAGTTGCCAAATCACACTTAGAGGCAAAATCAACTTTGGCACTAAACGAACAAGAGTATACAGCCACAGTTAGGTGTAAATCACATGGATTCAGAAGCACAAATGACATTAGGCAATAAAACACCAAAGCTAATATGAATGTGGTGTTATTTAGGTGCAACCGCACACACCACCGACAGAAAAGGCAGAAGTATGCTCACCCATTACGTGTAAAAGGCCTGTATCACTACACCATCACATTTATTTGACTGCACATTTTATTTTATTTTTGTTTCGTGTTTCGCAGTCAAACACCAGTATACTAGCAAGTGCTATTAATAGAATATGAAAGACATAAGATACATAATAAAATGGTATAAAGTGTCCCATCAGGGCAACTTATCTACAATAAATATGGAGAGCCTGTACAGATGACAAAAAAAGTGGAAGGAAGATCATAAAAGTGAGGAACAGGAAAAGTCGATATGTTCGGAATAGCAGAGATCAAATGAATTTTACACAATAGACATACAATACATAATGTGCGGTCGTGCCTCATAAACTCTCAGAAATTAAATAATCCCAATTATATACAATGAAACTAGGATAGCAGCAATGAATAAAACCAAGATTTTAGTACCAAATTAGTAAAGAATGCCAGTAGCAGGAGCAAAGCATCCCTATGCCCCCTAGCTCTCTGAAAACAGATAACACAATTACAGTACCATATAACAGGCCATGCCTCCCTACCCATACTTAAAAACTTGTGGATAGCATAGATCTTCAACACCACCTGCACCCTCAAGCTATCTCAGGTTGTACCAAAAGAAGGTCGGGCCCGCCTTTTCAATTATATCCAAAAACTGTCAAGAGGCACTATCTCTCTTTACGCCCCCCAACCCGACTTGCATAAGCCTCCAAAAACGTTTTTGTCCTGAGCATTTTAATTAAGCCAGTCTTGGTATGTTAGAACCCTAGATGCTCTCCACTTTTATACAATCAATGAGCGAACAATTGAAAAAGCTGTTGATATAAACACCTGCCCCCATTGGCCAAGTTAGACCCCTGGCTCTGCTTGAGAAGCCCAAAGAGTAACAAAGAAGCTTCTGGGTCTATCTTAACCTGGAGTCCAAACCTAAGAGCGGAGAAAAACGTTCACCAAAACTACCCCAACATGTGGCAAGTATAAAAAATATGAAGCTAGTCCCCCGCCCCCCACTGCTGGAATCGAAAGCAGCGATCCTTGACCAATCGGTGCATTCTATGAAGGCTGCAGGAGTGTAATAAGCCTTACACTGGGATAAAAAGACATCCTCTTAAAATTCGCTGCTCTTAATGTCTTATAGCCTGTTACCGAGATAGTCTGCCAGTCCTCCTCAGAGAGGCGGCTGTGCAGACAGACATTTAAAAAAATACTGCCACACCCCCTGATTACATAATAACCTATACAAATTTCCGAGCTTAGACCTTAAAAGCGAGCATATAGCAGGATCAGTGTCTTGACTTCCTGTCAATTGTTCCTCAAGAAAAGGATGATCTGCTGGAAGCCCCCCAATAAAATTCTTACAACAATCACCGCACTGAGCATGAAGTTCTTGCCGTGTAATGCATTTACGTTACCCCTTAACAAAAATTGCACCAGCTTCTTAAATCCACAAGCTTTCCAAAATCTGATCTGAGTATATGGCATTGTCAGGCCAGTATAGTGGCACTCCTGTAATGTGAGATTCATGTAACCTAATGGAATGTGTTTAGATAGGTATAGTGATTTGAGTCACGCTCCTAGTTCCTGAAGCACCTTGTGTCTAGTTTTCTTTGGGTACTTCCCTGTTTTAATAAAAACTGGCCACCCAGTTTCCTCTTCCTGCATAATTTTACCTATAAACAAACAAAAATCGATCATCCACCTTCCATCCATTGTTCTTGCCAAAGCATCTAAAAAAGACGTTTCATAATATGTCTGAACATGGAGAAGCACCAGCCTTCCCTTAGAAATATCTTATTGAAGTACTGGGTTTTTTACACTAGGTACCTTCTTGACAATTTTGACAATTTTAATAATAAACTGCATGATTACTTAAAATCTTTACAGTATAAGATAAAATTAAAAAAAAAAAAGAAGCTTTATGAACGTCCCGACTCACCCCCTCACAAGTCCCATCCACACATAAAAGTGAAAGTCACTTTGGGTTAAATATTAACATATTAGTCCTGATTAGCTGTCCAAAGCAGAGTTCTTTTAAAAGGAGTGATGTATAGGTTGTACCAGTATTTCCCAACTGATAAGGGGAGGCACATGAAAGTTCGGTAGAGTCAATTCATGTACCAAGGGCTGTTGACGAAAGATGGATTCTTCGTGGGTCTTTAAACCAGCCCAGGTTAGATAACTGGGGCGGAAGGCTTCCAGTTACTTTACAGACAATGCCGTTAAGTGGGAGTCGAGTGCCATTTTTACCTGGTGTATAAATTTCGCAACTCTGGCTATCAAACAGGTCGTGGAGACTGAGAGGCACCAGTCCGAAGCCTCTCTGCAAGTTCTATAGTCCGTATTCCGTAAAATCGGAAGCAGCAAGCGATGGCGATCATTGGCCAGCTTTGTGCAGCAGCACAGCAAGTGTAGCCAGGATTCTCTGCGGTAATTGCATAGACGACAGGCCAGGGTGCCATCCGTACGGGCCCATTTGGGGTTGAAGTCCATGATCCTGAGGGCCAAAAGTCGAAAATACAAAATTTTCTTTCTCGCGCAAGTGGATACTGGATCTTGCAGGTAAGGTTGGGGTTTACCTGGAATATATGATTTGTCCAGGGCCTGAGTTAGTGGATTTTGCCGAAGAGATGCAAGGTCAAGTCCAAAGGAGATGATCCGGACTTGGCGCTTAACTACTTGGGCCCAGGCTGAGAAAGGAATTTCGTGCAGGGGCAAACTCCTTCTTTCAATTTTCAATGCTGCAATAGCTTGTCCTACCTTTGAGTACCAGGGGGAGCCCACCTCATCAAAGATTGATTTTAGGGAGTGCTTTAGCGAATGTTCTGGTGCTTTCAATACTCTAATATAGAGTTTTAAAAGGTCCCCCAGTAATACCAGCTCCGGTCGCTTAAGGCCTATTTCTAGCCTTAATCTAGTGTTCCTTGCGTATCTAGGGGCCTGTAGCACCATCTTATAGGCTTTCGCTTGGGCCGCGTTTACCACTTTGTCAAATGCACCAGGGTAGGCTATATGCCCATATGCAATGGCAGGGATCAGTTTTGCCCGGAGCACTGTCAACATTGGTTCTGCTGAGGGACTGTCCAAGCGGTGGCATAAGCGTCTTAACGACAGAATGGTTTTGTTAATTTTAGGTTTAAGCTCCTTCAGATGTTTGACTGCAGAGGCACTCTCAGAGACCCAGGTGCCCAGATAGTTGTAGGATGGGGCAGTGACGATACGGTGCTCCCCCAGAGACCATGAAGCTTCTTTTTTGAGGGGGTATTTGCCAAAAATGACGATTTTGGTCTTGCTCACGTTGATCCGTAAGTCATTTGACTTATTGTATAGGGCCAAACTGCTTAAGGCTCTTTGGAGCCCCACCCTAGTGTGGTCCATGATCACCGTGTCGTCTGCATACTGGAGTGTTCCCAAGACGAGCCTCCCCAGTTTTGGAGGTGCTAAGTTGGCATCTTTCAGAGCTGTCCCCATGTCCGCAGTATACAAGTTGAAAAGCATGGGGGCCAAGACGCACCCCTGCTTGAGGCCCGAGTTGGTTTCAATTCTTTCAGTTGTTATTGTGGGGCTTAGCTTCACCTTGACCCAGGTGCCCTCATAGAGCGCTTTTATAGCTTTTAGCAGAGCCTGTGGTAGCCCCCACGAGTCAAGTTTTGCCCAGAGCCGGCCCCTGTTCACTCGGTCAAAGGCTGTGGAGTAGTCTATGAAACAGCAGAACAGGGGCGGTTTGTTCCTCGTATTGGCCTTCTTCGCGAGGTAGGAAAGGGCTAAGATGTTGTCAAGAGTGGAGCTATGGGCCCTAAAGCCGGTCTGTGTGGGCGGAAGAATGCCGTTCTTGTCCACCCAATCCTCCAGATCCCTGAGAAGAAGGCGGGCGTATATCTTTGCTTCTATGTCGAGGAGAGCTATAAGCCTAGGTACCTTCTTATTCCAAACAAAATGCCTAAAAAGTATGTGCATATCCCTAAAATAGCTCTTACTAACTTTAATGGGAACCTTCTAGAAAATAAATAAAAGCAAAGGTAAAATAGACATTTTAATAAGAGCTACCCTGCTGATCAATGTCAGGGGAAGGAGTACCCATCTATCCAGTATACCCTCAATTTTCTTCAATATTGCTACACAGTTTAATTGATAGAGCTGGGAGTAGTTATTCATCACAAATATCCCCAAATAATGTATCGGGCTTTGTGAGCAGGCTTGCTGCTGCAAGAAAATGGAGACATTACTAGCTGAAGTATTGAAAAGGAGAAGCTCAGTTTTATTCTGATTAATTTTACCAACCCAGTTCTTGTAAACTGCTCGAATTTGTCCAGCACACCCTGGACAGTCCCCTTCGCAGGCTTCAAATATAGGATAATGTCATCAGCAAACATCTTTAATTTTGCCATACCAGACATGGGGGCCTCAATCACCTCATTACCCCGAATGCCCAGCAGCCATCATCCTGGTAATGTGCAGGTGCCCCATAGAGAATGCACATTGCGCACTTACCCCTGGAGAGAAACCTGGCGGTTCGGCCAAAGAAATCTCTTCACACATTGTGAGTCCGTCCTTGGCTGGAGCGGCAAAATACAGTTCGCTCTGTTCTGGTCCGAAAAAGGCTACTAAACATCCAGCAGTCGCTGCTTACCTTAGTCGCCAACCAGCTCTCCCCTGTCGTCTTGCCCAGGGTCGGATTGGTAATGCGGGCACTGAGGCAATGTCCAAGGGGCTGGTACCCAGTTCCAGCTGTGGGCTGCTTTCTTTAATAGTCTGGCAGGCCGATTTAGGTAGTTTCTCCATTGTTCGGCTACCGCCAGCGGCCCAATGGGTGCCTGAGTGGCCTTTCTGGATGCATATAGGTCTCCATTACCTTCCTTTTATCAAGGGCAATGTGAGCATTTTGAGCGGGGGTAGGGGGCCTGAGCAGAAGTGGCCTCACTTGTTTTCAGGTGTGTTTCACCAGTGTAAACTAATCCGTGCATTTTTGTACCCCCCACCCTCCTCCTTTTTAGGTCTTGCCTGAGCCAGCGCATGCTTTGCTCGGCGAGACATTTAGTGTGTGGGATTTTAAAGTCCGTCCACACGCTTTTGGCTGGCATAGTGCGTGCGGTTACGCGCACAATGATGAGCAGAGGCGCCATCTGGCTTTCCTCTCTCGTCATGGTGCGTGCACATCGCACACCACTCACCAGCCTGCTTTTGCGTTTTGCCGTCGCGCGCGTGCACCTCAATTAACTTTCGCACATGTCTTGGCCCTCACTCTGCTCCTCACTCCTTTTGGCTTCACTCTGCCAGCCCCGCCTCCGTCGGCATCCTTCCTCCCAATCTCTTGCTCCCTCCTTCCTCTAACCTCACTGTACCCTTTCTCTCCCCAGCCCCTCCTCTCTGCCCACACTCCTCTCGGCTCTACTTCCTACGCTCGTGGGGCACCGAGGCTTCCATCTCCCCCTTTCCACCCTCCACTTCCCCCGCCCCTTTCCTTCTGTGTTCTCCCTGCCCCTACTCACTCCTCAGTGTCTGTCACTCCCTAATGCCCCGGTGCTCTCTATTTCCTATTTGTCCTCCTCATGCTTCACCCACCTTTCCCATGCTTCATGCCTCTCCCCTCCCCGGTTTCTGTAGTGCTGTGTGTCACTGCCTTTCCACTGGTCTCTCTCCATGTATTTTTCACCCTTGGCCTCCTCCCTCCTCACAATTCCCCGTCAGTTCCCTCCCACCCTCTCTTCCCTGCAAAAACAGTGGGCAGAAAACAATGTTTAACACACTTTTTCAGACGTGTGGTTAACCCAAAATGTTAAGCAGTTTACAAGTATCTTCTTGTTAGTGTATAATCGCACTCTAACAGCAGTCAACTGCACATTATTTTAATTTTACAGAACAGAGAATCTATTTGTACATCTCATTAGGTATTTCAAAATCTTCTCCTCAGCATAGGTTATATGATGATTCACAAAATGTGACAACCTCGTAGAGGCACTGTACGCTTTTGACCCTTTTTAGGTCTCGCCTGAGCTAGCGCATGCGCTGCACGGAGAGACATTTAGTAGGGGCTTTAAAATGTGCTTCCACAAGCTGCTTTGGCTGGCCTAGCGCTTGCGTTCACGTGCGCGTGCATGTGTGCAACCGCCAGCTTTATCTGTCTTTCCTCTCACTTGATTGCTTCCTCAACGCTCCTCCGACCCTCCCCTCCCCCGCCGCGTTGCGCTGCTTTCACTTTCGCACGCGGCCAATGCTTGTTATGCTTGAATACTCCGCCATTGTTAGGTCGAGCCTAGAGCAGTGTGTCGGCGTCCATTTAAAAACAGTCAACAAGGGAAGGCTTGCATCCTTGGAATGCCAACGCTGCACAGGGACAGTGTGTTCTAGATTAATCTACCCTCTCCTGTAGTACGAATCAGGCCCCTGCTCAAAACGCAATGTGCATCGGCAACAGGACACTATACTGGATAAAAGAAAAAGATGTGCTTTCTCGTTCTTTCCTGGTAGTTTTGTGGCGCTAGCCTAAAGCAGACATTCATCAACAGAAGCAAGCAAATACCACAGGTCAAACAGCAAAACACGCAGGTGTGCGAGTCTGTAGTATAACCCCTTGCCTATTACACCCTCCCAGCTCTACTTCAATACAGACATTTTCAGGTGAAATCCATATGCGATGCTAAACCGACAAGCAGCAGGACGGAGACTCTAAGTTTATGTAGTTTTTAATGGACTGTCTCATCACTACTTACCCTGCAGCGCCCTCGGGAGGCAGACGTGCGCATTACTGCTTTGGTAGCACCAAGTCTGCTGGGACACACTCCTTCCTACTACATAAACACTGCAGCATCTGTAGAGCACACATTACCCCTTTTGAGAGCGCTGAGCAGCCATAAGCCCTTCCGCAGACAGCAATTTACTCTGGGCAGGGCGTGTCCCTGGAAGGCGTGCTTTAGTTTTGAACCTATATGAGCAGGCCTGTTATGTGTGTGTGATGCCCAGCGAGGTAAGGGGGCGTGTGGCAGGACCATCAAATCATTACACACACCTCGCGACACACACCCAACGTCCGATCTGCAATCAGTGGCTCTCATCAGACCCAAAGATCACCTTCGACCCAACACTTCCTATAGAAGCCTTTCTATTACACGTAGAAGTTGCCTTACTAACCGCCTACGCTATAATGCCCCCCTGCCCTCCCCCGCAGCCTCGTGCACACACCTCCGCATCAAAGCCACGTGGCTGTCAGAGTGCTGCCAACACAGTTCCCCGACGTAGGCCTGGCTTCAGTTAGGGGTGTGTTGGATAATGGACGGTAACTATCGGTGCGATCCTACAACCAGACAACATCTCGGTCTACAATACGGAAGCGAAGAGAAAGGCCGAGAGCTGAGCAGACTCCGGCGGAAGTGTTGAGCTGTCCCCTCACACCAGACGTTTGTTGTACACCGGTGCCGTGAGATGAAGGTTGTGTTACAAGTGATGAGATAAGAAGGATACACACAAAACACAGCACAGTGTACACAACCAACAAGACATCCGCCTTTAAGAAATGTTATGAGCCGCAAATCTTAACATTGTGAAGACAAAATTACACAATATTTCACTGGACAATTAACACAAATGAGCTTCCAAGAGTGATGCCCAGCCAGCCAGTCAAACAATGCTAAACCATAACAAGCATTGGCATAGCCAATAGGTCTCGCATTTGGGACCTTACAAGTGTTTAGCCATGCAACAGTTGATGTTGTTGCACCAAGGATATTGTGCTGCATAACAAACTACTTATAAAGTCCCAAAATCAAGACCTATTGGCTATGCCAATGCTTGTTCTGTTTTGCGTGACATTTCCAAATGTTTGTGCTCTTTCGACTTATGGAAAGTTGCCAACAGGATTTAAATAAAGAGGATTATAAAAAAGGAACACTGATAACTGCTGTCACGTGCAAATTCCACAGACTCATCCGTAATTGACTGCCAGTGATGAAAAAGAACGCCAGACGTACATTCATTTTATCTTTGTGAATGTTACGAACATGGCACTTTTGTTACTTCCGGTTAGGTTTAAGAGTGAATTTTGTGTAACATTCCCATGAAAGCTCAACTTTATTACATAGCCCTTCAACATCGGTGAGGGTTGTTGTTGTTCCGTGCCACAGTCTGTCAAACCGGAGTCCTACTTCTATTTCAGCACCCCTTTGAGGTTTGCAAATCCAGTCGCCAATCTAGGATGCATTTTGTGAGCGAATTAACCGTGTCTCACCTCCGATGCAAAGCAAAGGGCTGGCCAGGGCAGCCCCCTACCCTCACCACTTTCTGACCCTGGGGGAAACGCAAACTGCGACCTTCACTCTTTCATATTGGGGCCTTGTCACATTTCCGGTGAACGATGGCTGCGTTGCGAGTATTGATTCATTTGGAATATAAATTATACGATACAGTTTGGAATTAAATTTAGTAGAACGCTACACAGGAGGGCAATAAAGCACCAGCTTATTACTTGCCAGCAGCATGGCGGCAGCTGGCGGGGCGGAAGCCGGGCATCCGCTCTGGAGACGCAGCATTAAATATCACTCACCTCAGCCCTTCAACGTCACTAGCTAATTTTAGACGCAACATAAAAACAAGCCTTGGCATAGCCAATAGGTCTTGCCTTTGGGGCCTTATAAGTGTTTAGTTATCCAGCACAATATCCTTGGTGCAACAAATCAACTGTTGCATGGCTAAACACTTATAAGGTCCCAAAGGCGAGACCTATTGGCTATGCCAAAGCTTGTATTAATAAAATTTCGCCGAAGCGTTTTTTTTTTTGCGAAAGGCAATATGCAAATGTGGGCCACTTTTTTTTGCGTGGTCGGCCCGATTTTTAATCCCAATCCAACCCTGGTCTTGTGGTGCTACTGCCACTGCATTTGCTGAGCTAGGGCTTCTCGGCGGATCATGTGGGATCCGTACGCTACCGGCCTCTGTTTGACTGCACATTGAAGTTCAAAATCACCTTTTGTCCATTACCGACATGAGTGTGGCCAACCTGCTCAAATCAGATTGAGGTGTAAATTACTTTTAGATACAAAATCATTTGTGTCTGCAAAATCAGGCTTTGCGTACTGTAAGCAGCATTACTGCATGTTTTTGTAGTGAGATCACATAAATGCAAAATCATTTTAAGGTGCCAAATCAGAATTGGTGCAACTTCGGCAGAAGTGTGGAAACACTTTTAGAAGCACACATAAGATTAAGGAGCAAAAACACATTTAGGTGCAAAATATCACAGGTGATAAATCACAATTTACGCTGCGTCAATGAGAGAGTGGAATTATTCTTTCCAATCCAGAGGCTTTAAACGGTAAAGGAAACTCCTCCACTAACATAATGCACAAATAGAAAATACATCTTATTGACTTTTCTATGTTGGTAAGCAGTTTAGTCATGCAGAGAAGAAGAGACTAAGAACAATGGGGCAGATTTACAAGCCCCTTGTGCTGCCAGTAAGTCACTTTTTGTGACGCACTGACAGCACATTACACTGCCCCATATTTACAAGGACAGGAAAAGCCACCTTGTAAATATGGCCCCTTTTCATGCAGCACTTTGCGTTGAAGGGGCGTTCCATGGGTGCTGCTGTGGGTGTTCCCACGCAACACCCATGGAACCAGACATATTTCCAGATTTACGAGGAATCGTGATCCTGGAAATGGGTCAGTTTGCTACGTCACCCTAGGGGTGGCGTAGCAAGGCGCAACGAGGAGAAATGTTTTAATTTCTCCTCGTTTTTCCACTTTCAATGCGTGCTGCATTCTACAGCACGCATTAAAAGAAGAAAATGCCTGTATTGATTGTTTTTGTGCAGGAAGGTGCCCCTTCCTGCACAAAAACAATCTCCCCATGGCGCAGGCATCCTTGCACCATGATGCAAGGGTGCCAGAGCATGACAGCTGTTTGTGCGCCAGCTCAGGAGAGAGCACAGGAATGCAAAATATCATTGTAGATATGTCACATTCCTGTGCCCTGAACGTGCCGCAGCGTGGCGCAGCCAAAGGGCTTCCGGTGCCGCGCTGCGACACTTTCTTGTAGATGTGCCCAAATTTGCCTTGCTTCATTCCGCATATTGTATTATTGAGATACAAAAGGTAAACGATTGCAGTAAAAAGGAGAAAGAACAGATTATGGCACTGTAATTCAAACATACCCTAGAGTGAATGAAAAAATCTGGAGGTCAGAAAGCAAAGGAAAGCCTCGGTGTGACTTTTAACATCATTATATAAACATCTTTATGTACACAATTTGTCTAGATGCAATTAAATCTATTAGCAGAGGTCAACTTCCTTTTCAGTAATAGCATTTATTCATCGTGTTTTCTTGAGAACGAAATATTTGTAATTCAGTGTGATAGGTTGGGATCCATTCCCAAACACCCCTGCTCTTCTGGTGTCACTAATAATGACTATGAGGCAGTTCAGCCGGGATAATTGAGGAATAGATTGTAATCAAAGCAAATGTTGGCAGAGGATTGTCGGTGCTTGCTGGTGATTGTCAGTCATGGATAGAATCCGCTTTCAGCAGACTTGCCAGGCTAACTCGTGTAATTTATTGCAATGAAATTATACTGAATCCTTCTCCTTTGCTGTCAGCTGTTCAGTTCCTTATTTATGACAGGCGGACAGGGATGTTTTTCTTTTCAAAGACAATCGCTGACACAATATTAAGCAGCTACAACAATGCATTATATATAAATACCTCTGGTAAATGCAAAATTCAGCATTCCACTTCCTGCTTTCACTATACTTTAAAACACAGACAGAAAAACACGTGCATAAATCAGTCACACAATTAAATCTACTCTGATAAATGTCATTCGGATTCTTGCCTTTTGGAAGACTTCAGATTCACCACTATGCAGAGGTGTTCAAGAGACCTGTAACATGATTCTGCAACCCTCTGGTGCCTGGGCATTCCTAACTTCACAAGAGGCTCAGGGAAAACTATTGAGAGGCAGGGAAGCACACAGACCATAATATAAGTGTACAGAGTAGGAGTAGCAGCAATTCTTGAAGTGAGTTCCCATGCTGCCTAAAAAGCAAGGCTCACAAGCATAAACACAATTGTTCTAGGCTTTGTCGGTCCACAGTATCACTAAGGGAGTATCGAGTGGTCACAATATTGTATAGATTTTCTATATGTATCTTCAAGATACGTAGCTGTGGAAGTAACATACTAAATCAATATCTTGCCTGCCAAGTATGGCACATGCAAAAACAACAATTGATGGAGCGAATGCAGAACAATGTCATACATTCACCTCAGTACAGAGATCTGGGCCTAAATCCATAGATTATTTGCTCCCCATGCCATTCCAGTTTGAACCCAGCCATATGCAAATCAGTCTTGACCCTGTGTCCCGTGGAAACAGGCCAGCCCGAACTGCCAGGCCAGGTCCTCGCTGGACTGGAAACAAACATCCTAGGACCGGTCTCACCCCTCTTCAGCCAGGATAGCTTGACTCCAGTGGCATGGGGAGCAAAAGAGTGATGGATTTAACCCAGATTTCTTGACTGGGGGTGAATGTTTTGATTTGTTCTGCATTCCGTCCATCAATTGTGTGTCTTTTGCTTTCTCGCCCTAAGTGCGCCAGGTATGCCCAGACGTGGGTCCTGGGCTCACTGTGTCTCTGGAATCAAGCTATCCTGGCTGAAGAGGGGTGAAACCCCGAAACCAGTCCTAGGATGCTTGTTTCCGGTCCAGGGAGGACCTGGCTTGGCTGTTCGGGCTGGACTGTTCCCATGAGGCACAGGGTCAAGACTGATTTGCATATGGCCAGGTCTAAACTGGGGTGGCATGGTGAGCAAAAGAATGATGGATTTAACCCAGATCTCTTGACTGGGGGTGAATGTTTTGATTTGTTCTACATTCCATCCATCAATTGTGTGCCTTTTGCTTTCTCGCCCTAAGTATGGCACATCAGTTCCTCCCTCTAGCAAGATTGCGTCCTTCCATGTTAGGTGATGCATAGTCTCCTTGGAACCCAGGACACATATTCACAGACTCTAGGGGTTTACGTTAACTATTGGACTGGTCTTAAGGTTCCCTCTGTACCCCAGATAGACAAAGGGATTTCCCCCATCATTCTTCTAGTGTCATGCACTACTAGGCTTTTAGAAAGCAGGCTCCATAGAAGGATTCAAAGGGCTGTCCCTGGGGTGTGACACCAGAAGACCATCTTCAGAAGTGCTTGTTCAGGTCCTTTCTGAATTAGAGGTATGCAAAGGTCAGGACAGATCTTTTTGTATTTCTCTTGACAGGTAAGGTAGGTATTCATGCTTTAGGCTGGTAAGACACTGACAGGTATTCCTCAACCAATCCCTAGCTTTGCTTATGTGTCTCATACACCCTTTACTGTAAGGTGATATGGGCAAAATTGAATTGAACCCTAGTTAGGGAAGCTTCTAAGGCCACATCCCATCCAAACAAGATGGCAGAGTCCTTTCTCCCAGTGCAAAACTTCTCTTTTCACTGACATGTTAGAAATACATTTCACAACTCCATGAGACTAGTTGGCAGGATGTTGCTTGAGGTTCATGGGGCCACAGTGTGCACTGTGTACTGAAGCACACAAATGGCACAGCGTGAGCTTCAGTTCACATCTGCTTTACAGACTTCAGGCAAGGCCCTTTAAATACCCTCTGACTAATCTATCTATTGTGTGGGAAGTTCTTTAAAGCCAGCCATGAAGGCAAGTGGATCCTGAAGGCTTGGCTATTCATTAATGACCTCCCCTCGCCATTGTATTGATGCAATTTAAAGCCCACCCCTTCTCATTCATTATTCAAAATAATTAAGCATATACCTCTGATCACTATTGAATATAAGGAAATGTAGAGCAATGCCATATATTCCCCAGCCATGAACGGTAGATTGATGTAATACACACAGGAATGATAGCAAGAGAAACGTTTAACATCCTCTCACAACTATGTGCATTTTTCTATGAAGTATAAACATATTAGTTTAACCATTGACTATGATATGTAAGGATGTCCTGTAACCATATTGTGAGGAATTGGATATTTGTTTGATAGGTGCGTGAGCCCTGGTTGGGCAGCAAGGACAGTCCCTTTCATGGTAAGACACAAGCAAACCCCAAAATAACCTGTGCTCAACCCCTGGTAGCTTGGCAAAAAGCAGTCAGGCTTAACTTAGTGGCAATATGTAAAGTAGTTGCACTACACTTCTTACGGTAAAACAGTGAAAACACCACACAATAAGATCCCACATCACGTTAGACAAATAGAGCAAAATGCAATAGGTAAAACAAGACCAAAACAACAAAAATCCAATCAGTAGAACCAGAGTTAAGATTTTTTAAAGAATGAAGTGTAAAATATCGCCTAAAAGCATAAAGCGCCAAGTGCAGCTATCTGGTCAAAGTCAAAAGTTCAGGTCGACGCGTTGGAGCGGGGGTTGGACACAGTCACAAATCAGTCCTGCTGAAGGTTTACCTTCTCAAGTTTTGTGCGAAGAGTCCCGTTTGCGATGGAGAGGTTTGCAGAGAGCAAGGAAGGCAGTTGTTGACATGGAACGAAGAGCAGGCTGGGCATCGTGGATGTGCAGGCTGGTGCTTTATCTTGGGGGTCCCCGGCAGGCGGTCGATACTGCTGTGCGAAGAGGCAGACTGGCGGGGGCTCGCGCTAGATTTCATCTTGGGGGTCCCCGGTAGGCGGTCGATACTGCTGTGTTAAGAGACAGACTGGCGGTGGCTCGCGCTAGATTTCGGTACGAGTGGTGGTCACGAAGAGCCCAAAAACTTGATTTAGGAGCCTGTGAGCCACACCAAGGGCCCAAGACCTGAGAGGCACCACTTGGGAGTCAGGAACCTGCTGTAGCTGAGTGCAGGAGCTCGTTGTGGAGCCTTTTATGTTCTTGAGGATCAGACCAAGATGTAAGCAGATTAGCCCTTGGAGTCAATCTGGGATCCTGGATTCAAGATTAAGTTGCAGGTCCAGTTCTTCTTCCCCAGACAAGAGGGCAGGAGTCCATAAATTGGCAGTCTTTGTAGCAGCACAGCATTCCTCTCTGGCAAAGTATCGACAGGTCCAGAAGTGTACTGAAGATTGGGTATCTGAGTGCCTTCTTTTATCGGCAATTGCATCTTTGAAGTGGGGAGAAGCTTCTAGAGGCATGCCTTTAGAGTGCACAGATGCTCTGCCTTCCTGGTCCAGGCTCCAGACTAACTACAGGGGGTATGCAGCCTTTTGTGTGGAGACAGGACACAGCCTACTTAAGTGTAAGTGGGGCTTCACCCAGCTCCTCCCGGCCATTCTGCCAGTGATGGACCATCCAGTCACATCTAAGCTCCCCATTGTGTGTGGCTGTCTAGGAGGAATAATAAAGCCCAACTGTCAGTTACTCACAGTCATGGGACTCAGAGACAGGCTGCAGGCACCAAATGGCTAAGGCAAGAACATGCCAACTTTCTAAAAGTGGAATTTTCAGAATTGCAATTTAAAATCAGACTTCACCATAAGTTAGCTTTTTAAATTGTGATTCCAGAGAAAACCAAATATGAACTTGTTATATCTTCCCATTATGAAATTACACTTATCAAATATAATAAGGCAACTCCAATGTTACCCTTGCAGTAGTGAAAAAACAATTTAAGGTATTTTCACTACCAGAAAATGTAAAACTTATAAGTACATGTCCAACTTTTTAAATGCATTGCACCCTGCCCTCAGTGCTGTCCAGGGCCTACCATAGGGGTGAATTATTTGTATTAAAAAGGAAGGATAGGGCCTGGCAAAAGGTTTATTTTGCCAGGTCAACATGACAGTTAATAACTGCACACACAGGCTCTGCAATGGCAGGCCAGAAACATGTTTATAAGGGCTACTCAAGTGGGTGGCACAATAACTGCTGCAGGCCCACTAGTAGTATTCAATTTACAGGCCCCGGGTACATGTAGTGCCACCGTACTAGGGACTTACAAGTAAATTAAAAATGTCAATTGGGTATAAACCTATTCTACCATATTTTAGGGAAAGCGCACAAGCACTTTAGCACTGATTAGCAGTGGGAGCAGCGGCAGTCACCCCACTGCTCTCCGAGCAGTTCGAAAAGGAAAAATAAATTGATACTAATGCAACGTTATTATCATTTTATTTTTCCTACTGCAGTGGCTCAGTTAGTTTTGTGCGGGCGGGGCTGGGCTCCGTGACGCCACAGTACTGCAGGGGGAGGAGTGTTGGCACTATCCAAGTGCGCATGACCGTTTGGCCAGCCGTCTTGGGACGGCCAAACAGTCATGCGCACTTTGCATGTTCTCCATCAGCTTTATTGTACAGCCTGGGTGGGGAACATGCCCAGGCTCCCAATCCCCATTTGAGTGCCAAACCACGGCACTCAAACGAATCACAATGCTGCATTGCAGCATTGTGATTGGCTTAGGGGAGCCCCGGTGCTTCTTGCGGCCGGAACTCGAGACAGGAAGAAGATGAAGAGGATTGAGGAGAGGCAGTAGCCGGCCGTACCCAGGTAAGTGGTTTTCTTTGTCTTTTTCATTCGCCCACCCTTCCTGTCTCACCACCCCGCCCAGTAGCAGCCGCTACTGAGCAGTGGTAAAATGTCCTAAGGCCAGCAAAAACACAGTCAGCAAAAACAGGAGGACTTATGGCAAAAAGTTAGGGGAAAACCACACCAAGAGTGCCAGGTCTAATACATATAGTTAATCAAATATCAGTGTCTCTGACCATAGATGCTCGCAGAGTGAGAGTGTCCTCATTGTTTTCTATCACTAGTTACAGTATTGTATTGGATGAATCACTGATAAAGATTGTAATATTTTGGAATTATTGATACAGTTGGAAAAGTTGGGGATGAGGGAACTTGTTGGGAAACCTTCCAAAATTAGGTTGACCACAGTATGATTGCCATGGATTTATGTAGCCTCACCTAACTCAACTATGCCAAAAGCAAACCATATTTACTCAAAGAATGGTAAGCAGGTTTAATTGAAACATCAATACAAATGAGTAACACCATAATTAAGTATGAAACCCTTGATAGGCAAATTGATGAATTAGAAAATACAATTTACCCAATCCTCTCTAATTAGACCTTAACTCATCTTAATATTTAATTGTACAAACGTTGGACAGATACAGAGAAGAAATTAGCATACCCAATCAGGGCAAGTTCAAAAAAAGTTTGGAGTTACAGAGAGAGACTCATTTACATTTTTGCAAAGAAATGCAGTCATCGAAACTGGCATGATAACATGGCCCAGCAATAACCAATGAAGCAACAAAATACAGCCGGCTCATTTTAAATAGATTTCTCAGATGACGAGAGCATGCATAATCACAAATCAGTCTCAAGACATCAGGATTTTTAAAGAGAAATATTCTTACGCTTAGTCAGCCACTTAATCGATTAAAAAGCAAAGGGAGAAGCTGATGCAGAACCATGAAGGAAGGAGATCATGTGGGAATATGCCCTAAAATGTTGACAAGAAACAGATAGGTGAAAAGACATAATCATTTGTGCGTTCAGAGCTCTGGATTGACTTATACCCTGAAGACAAATGTGATAGAAGAAGGCAATGGCCTACTAATGAGCTCCAGTATGTGGATGAAATGCTTTGCAAGAAGTATCAAAAGCAGAAAGAACTGTTGATGGACAGAATGCAGAGCAATGTCATACATTCCCCCCAGTACAGAGATCTGGGCCTAAACTGGGGTGGCATGGTGAGCAAAAGAATGATGGATTTAACCCAGATGTCTTGAATGGGGGTGAATGTTTTGATTTGTTCTGCATTCCGTCAATCAATTGTGTGTCTTTTGCAAGAAGCATCAACAGCTGTGAAATCGAGTGGCTGAATAAATTACAGTGTCTCTGAAAAAGTCTGAGTTGCCTCAACACTAGACAGATGAAACTAAGCATTGACCTAACAGTGCAACTGGTAGCCTTAAGACATCAACACTTCTCATTCAACAAACATCCTCAAGTTGAACAGACTTGCAACAACTGGAAGCAGATAATTTCATTGGGAAGGTCTGTGGCCCCACTACCTGGGCAGCCAGAGACAGTCAGGATCTGTATGCACCTCCACAATTTGGCCATCCAAAAAGAAAGATAACTGATGCCGACCACTGATGACATTCTTGCGTACCTGAATGTCACAAGATAGTTCTCCAGACTGGACCTTAATACACAATATTATCAATGCCAGCAAGAGGAGTCCAGCTGGTCCATTACAACTTTTTACACTGGCTTAGGGTTTCAATGATACTGGAGTCTGAACTTTGGCATCTCATCCACAACTGACGTGTTGCAGAATGCTGTGAGAAGAACTGACAGACTCTAATAGGTCATGAACGTACGTTCATGCATCGAATGTCTAAGGCCACTTGTGGCAGCTGAAAGAATTTCTTCTGAGGATATCCCACTGTGTCCTAAACCTACAGCAGAATATGTGTGAATTCCTAAAAAACCATCTACAGTTGTTTGGATACATGTTCTCAGACCAATTGGTAAAGGCTAAAGTCACAAAAAAATGAAGGACATAAAGATTGATGATCCCCCTCAGATGTCTGAAATTACTTCAGGATGGCCAACGGTGTGTAACGTTTATTCCCAACCAGGCCATCACCACAGAACCATTATGCATCCTAACTATGAATAAGATGTCGTGGACCGGAACTCAAGGTCAAGAAAAGGCCTTCTAGCACTTCAAGAGTACCATACTTTATGACGTCATGAAATATTTAGATCCTGCTAAACGCACAGAGCTAGTGACTGACCCAAACCTATATATACTGAGTGGTTCTATGAGACGAGCAGTCACCTAAAATATTGATCCAATTGCATTTAATAGCTGGGCCTTACCGGTACAACATCCTTGTACTCCTAGACTGAGCTGGAGGAATTGGTCTTCAAGATGGCGTGGCTACACTGCTATAAATTGTCATCACAGACCATAATCTGCTTCTACTGCTATTTCAGGGCATAACACTTAATCTACCATCCTGGATAGAGAAGTGAGATTTGGAGCTGCAACAATACTAGCTCAACATTCACTGTTGTCCTCGCATATGAAACCATGCAGACTAGGTATCCAGGAACCAAAGACCATCACCGAAAACTGGATATCACCAAGCTTTAAGCACTGAAGAAAATATCAGCCTTTGGCTTGCCAAAGGCCATGCACCTTGAACCTTGAGCTTTGAAGGCAGAAACTGACATTAGAATACTCTTATCAAGCACAGGTCTTCAGAGGCATGGTTCTTGGCACATTTAGGGCCCAATTACAACTTTGGCGGTGCAGCGCCGGGTCTGCCCTGCTGCCGTACTGCCAAAGCTGTTGTCAGACCACCCGCCAGATTAGGAGTTTCCTACTACCTGGTGGGCTGGTTTTTGGCATTCCTACAGCGATGCCTCTTAAAATAGGCACGACAATGGGAATGGCAAAAGCAGTTCCTGCACGGCATGGACGGAGAAGTCAATGTCGTGCAGGAACTGGGGCGCATGCACAAAGGGGGGTACATGTTGTGGCACCCTGTGTGCATCCACATGCGGAGGAGGCATGGGGGCCCTGCAGGGCCCCCATGTCTCCTCTCTGCCACAGTGTTTATCAAGGAGGAACGTACGTGAAACCGCCGGCGGAGAGGAACCCCGTGATAAGCTTGGCAGGACCGCGGTGTTCCAGCCAAGCATATTGCGGCCTCCTGACTGCCACAACGGTGCCCTGGCGGCTGCGGCGGGGCTGTGACGGTCCCACTGCTCTAATCACAATAGGGCGGTCAGGAAACTGCCACCGCCGCACCTCTACAGTCTGGCGGTCCATGGACCACCAGACTTGTAATCGAGGCCTTAGTTAGAGGATAAGGCCTGCTGTCCCATATTTCTACTTCTGAGTCTGGAATGGAAACTGGATGAAGAGTGGAAATGGTGTCAGACTGAAGAAAAAACAATAGCAAAGCACACCTAAGAATACAGGCAGACCAAAAGCAGCAGCCAGAAGCTTTGTAGCAGAAACAGGAGTGAAAAACGAGTCAATAACACAGGTGTGATGCACCAAGCATACTGGTCAGTTCCCTTTTATACACTCAGAGAGATTTGGCATGGAATGGGAAACAGAGAAAGAAGAGGAAGTAATATTTTGAGATAATGGATTGGGACGATGTTAGACATGTCATCCTTAGGGTTGTCTTCCCCCACCTTTTTGTCATTTGGTCTTCCATTTGTAATGATTATTTTTGTTGGCCTTAGGACTCTGAGCACTTTACCACTGCTAACCAGTGCTAAAGTGCTTGTGCTTCACCCCTATACATGATGACATTGGTGTATACCTGATTAGCATATTTGTTGTCCTGGTAAGTCCCTTGTAAAGTGGTATACCATATACCAGGGCATGTACTTCAAATGCTACTAGTGGGCCTGCAGCACTAATTCTGCCACCAACAGACATAGCCTTTATAACCTGTCTCAAGCCTGACACTGGCGTGCCTGTGTTCGCAGTTTACTGCCTCTTCGACTTGGCATTTAAAACTACTTGTGAAGCCTTAGACTCCCATTTTATTACATATAAGTCAACCCTCAGGTAGGCTCTATGTAACCCTAAGGGCAGGGTGCTATGTAAGTAAAAGTTTGGAAATGTTTTACATGTCCTGGCAATGACAAACAGCCTAATTCGTTTTTCACTACTGTGAGGCCTACCTCTATCATTGGCCACCATTGGAAATTCCTTGATATACTTTTAAACTGTAATTTCTGATCAGAGAGGACTTGCCTTTACATGCTTGGAATGGTAAAGATAAATCTTCCTTATTGGTGAAGTTAGATTTAACATTACTGTTTTAGAAATGCCACATGGGATAAATGAACGCATCGAACTTGCTTGCTATCTTTGAACTGGTCGTATATGTTTGATAATAATTCTTCTATAGTCTCCATACAGCGCTCATTCATTCTTTACAGAATTAATTTTTTCTTAATTTTTTCCATATTTTCTCTATAGCTGTTAGTTTTTCACAAATTCATCTCTTCTTTATATTTCTTCTCAAATTCATTCCTTTTAACATTTATTCACCATTTATTTACTGTTTTTATATAACATACACACTCCAAGATGGGCGCCAAAACTATTGTACCATAGTCCTTTCACTATGTTACTCACATAGATAACGCATAAACATAAGATGGCCACCAAACCTAACTCACCTACACCGCCAAGTAAAATTCTCTAAATCGAAGCTCACAACGGATTAATTCACACAAAGTATGTAACCAAACAAACCCAATTTTAATTCACTTTTGCGCATTACATGGGCTAAAATCACTCCGTTTGTAAACTATACAGCGTGATAACCTTAGTAACGAAACGATCCGAAGTTTGATGCACCTTTGCGCATAACACGGGCTAAAATCACTCCGTTTGTAAACTATATAACGCGATAACTTTTGGGCACCACATCCGTCGTTATTAATCTCACTGTGTTTCACAATGAGTGCAGTAAACGCCATTAACCGCAACTCTAGTTGTACATAATCTCACAGCTTTTATCATCATACGGTCACCTCTTTAGCTTTTAAAAAAACACGCAACGTTATTAAACACTTTATTTCACACACCCGCCAAAAAATCGTATCGGCACAATATATTTTTTCACCTTTTCACCATGTTTTAACTATATTGATATGACATTTTCTCACTGCATATTAAGCTTTTCGACAGGAGCACCTTTTCTTGCATAAACTAAATTAACAACACCGAGCACCAACGCGCGTTCCTCTCTCACTTGCTGTAGTCGACGATCCCAATCATGTTTTAATAACCCTTAATGCAACAGACATACCATGTCATATTCTTACCTAAATCAGATTATTAACACATACCCGTTTGACTTAAAAGAACCAATAGATTAAGAACACCATTGTGTACAGTGGTTCATGATACTTATATTCTTATCACAGGACTGATCCCTGACGAAGGGTGCCTATACCCGAAATGCATTGAATAAAGAAAGTCCAGATGACATAATAACAAAATTAATCCTTTATGGAAAATGCATAATGTATGAATAAATACATGAATTGCAATACAACCAACCACGAGTCGCCTCAAATATTTCAAAACATTGATTTGCCAAACGCTGTGCCCAGGGGGACACATCTAGGAATGAAGTGCAGTAACTAATCACTTTTAGAAAGTGGACATTTCTCTGTACTTACTGCTCGTTGTGCCTGACAGTCTGTCTCCAATACACGTCTGCATTTCCTCTAGACAACCACAAACACAGGAACGTGAGGCTCATCTGCATTCTGAGCACTAATCTGCATTCATTCGCATTCTGATGGGTCTTTCTGGGCAGGAAGTGGGAGAGGTGGCTTACACTTACATCTGAATAGGCTGTGTCCTGTCCTCACACAAAACACTGATTTACCCCCAGGGTTAACCTGGCAGACAGGACTGGCCTGAAAGGGATCATTTTGCACTTCAGGCAGTTTTTTTAAAGTCACCCTCTACATCAAAGGCACTTTTAGGTATAAGAACTGGGTCTCTTCCCCCCACAAATCAGACACTTCTGGATCTTGAACTGAACCTCAGAAGGACTGCTGAGCTGCTTAAAGGACTCAACTGGAGTGATTTTCTGAAAGGACTGCTTTTCTACTTGTTGCCCTGCTGCGTGCTACTCCCTGACTATGCCTTACCTCTCAGTGATCTTCAAGGGCTTGCTGGCTAGCCACCTATTCTTCTGAAGACTCAGATGCACAAACAACTTCCTACAATTCTGCTGGTGCTGCTGGACTCTGCATTCTGTGAGTCCTACCCTTGCCTGAGGTGCCCCACAACTCTGGGCCTCAGAAGTGGGTTCTGCAGCTGCTTTCATCATCTACAGCTCCTGGGCCCCTGCAACCAAGCTTTTGGGGTCTTTGTGACTGTAAACAGGTCCATTTGCACCGGGACTGCGCCGCCCGTGAGTGTGCTGCCGCAGCATTGTGTCCTCGCACAGCAAGCATCGCTGACTGCGAGGCCCCGTCTGCCATCTGCGACACCTGGCCAACTCCTTACATCAACAGGATCATCTCTGGAGATGCTCTACTTGCTTTCAGCAACCATCTCCCCTGCATACTGGGCACTTTGATCAGTTTTAGAAGGTAAAACTTCAGCGGGACCTGTTTGGAACTGTATCCAACCCGTGCTCCATCGCGGTCAGCCTGAACTTTGGATTTACCCCCGTCGGGCATGACATAGAGCAGTTCTGGCTGGTAGGGCATAAGGGAGGTGGCGTGGGGGGTTGAAAACAACAAAATATTTCAAATTAACCACTTACCTCTTCCGCCGTCTCTTCTCCGTCATTTCTCCGCTTCTCTTCCTGACTCCGAGTCTGGAGCAGGAAGCACACAGGCTGCCCTAACCCAATTCAATCCCTGCTGTAACCATGACAGCAGTGTTGTGATTGCTTTGAGTGCAGCCGTGGCCTGTGCAGGGAAGAGCGGTGGAGCGGTGGGGTGGTGGGATTGGGTTGGGGGGAATCAACAGATAACCACGAGGAAAAATTAAATAAATAATTAATTTTCCTTTGTTATCGTCTGTCGAAATCACCACCCCACCCGGCCCACCGCCGCACCACTCTTACCTGCATGGGCCGTGGCTGTCTGAGTGCTGTGGTTCAGTGTTCATACGGGGAGTGGGAGCCTGTGCATGTTCTCCACCCAGTCTGTGTAATACATCCGATGGAGAACATGCAAAAAGTGCATGACTGCGTCGACGGCCCAAGACGGCTGGCCAAACCATCATGTGCACTTATTGTGCACAAACCACTCCTCCTCCCTGTGACAGCAGCCCCGCCCCACCCTAACCTAGCCCCGTAGCTACGAAAAAGAAAATGAGAATAACGCTGTTATTCTCATTTTCTTTTTTTTTTCCACTGCTCTGAGAGCTTTAGCGGAGAAGCCGCCCCTGAACTAAAGTAACCTTTTAGCGCTATTTACTTCTACGCACTGTTTATTGTTTATTCTTTGGAAAATCATAACTCCGGTTCTACCTATTAGATTTTTGTCCTTTTGGTTATGTTTTATTCCTAAAAACACAATCTATAGTTCTAACCCTGTGTGGAGTCTTTTTGTGGTGTATTCATTGTGTTACTGAGTGTGTGTTGCACAAATATTTTACATATTGCTTTTGTAGATAAGCATGACTGCTCTGTGTCAAGCTACTAGAGGGGGAGCGCAGGTTATATTATTGTGCATCTAGCTTATCCTGCCTCCAGTGGTTTCCCCTGCTTGGGTGCATACCTCAGCCAACCAGGAATTCCATTTCTAACAGAAGGTCACAATTGAAACAGATGATAAAGTAAACTTTCAAAGGAAATATCTGGCCTGAAACATACCTAATCTGAAAGGAAAGTATCTGGTTTCTCACAGACATATTCTGAACTAAGCTACAGTGTTGTCTAACCAATGCCAGGAAAACATCTGCTTGAATCAATCTCACCATTCTACATGGAAACCAGCAACTGGCAACCAAAAGCAATTCAAGAAGATTCATAGTAAAATAGCCCAGTTTACCATGGCCAGGACTAACACATGCACAGCAATTGACACATGCTGCTCCAATGCTGCCAAGTCAGGAAGCCTGCCTGATCCTAGCCCGAAGTACAGGATGGATCACCTTTCTAGACAGCAAGAGACCGTATTGAAAAATGCGTCACTTCGACCAGGATTAGAGTTTGCTACATCAGTCAGTGTGTGAGCGGAAACAACCCTCTTATCAGAACCAAGATTCTCCAGACTACCCTAGCTGCCACCCAGTTCAGCTCATGAAAAAGCATTCTGGAAGTACATCATGATAGAGATGTTGAGACACAGCTGGCACCCTGGGTGCTATGCCGAGTTAGGCATGAATGAAATGTGTGCTTCTGCCACTGAACATGGTGTCTTCCTGAGAGGGGACTGTATTGTACCATGATCCCTGATCAATGAAAACTTCAGCTAGCTCATTACAGACACCATAAAACGATGAAAACAAAAGCAAGACTTTGTGAGAGGTTTGGTTCCTGGACAGGAAAATAGGCCTGAAAACCTCATCAGTAGCTGTCAACTCTGTCAAGCCTTGGGCAGTGCTAAATAACTAGCCCTGATAATCACCAAACAAGGGTGTGCAAAACTATGAACCGATATAAGCACTGATATCTGTGCCATGCTAGGTGATAGACGCCCGATGATACTAGTAAATGCCTTCAACAAGTATCCAGTCTTTAAAATATTCTCACCCAATGCATTTGAGGCACTCTGGTAAAGCAGGAGAAGGTGCTAGTCACTTATGTTCTCCAGAGAGTCCTGGAGAGAAATAATAGGCTGTCCTCCACAACAGTGCGTTTTAGGAATACCTACAAGCTCTCAATATAGATCCCTTTAAAATCATGTTGAGGTGGATCCATGCCATCCGAGTAGTTGAGTGATTTACAGAGACATTGAAGAAGACCCACTGAACCAGCCAGTGATGTTTCATTTTGAAGGATCTCTGATGGAACATGAGAGAGGTGGGCAATCGGCAGGCCTTAATGGGGGTTAAGTTATGTTGGTACCTAGGAATTTGGCTTCAGTAGGCTCTTTGCATGATGCAGAGAATATTAAACTTGATCTGCGACTCTCCCTGCACTCAATTCAAAGTTTGAATGGCTAGTTTCACATGCCCATATTTCTACAAATTTAAACACATCTTGTCACCCTGGTTTTCCTTGATAGATCTCTTTAGACTATTCCTGGTGCACTGAAGCCAGGCCTCTTGTCAGCTCTACCTGGTGAGCGTTTTGCAGCAAAGGAAGTTTTTTTGTCAACATGTAGAGTTGTATGTTGATACCATTTACTAAGGTATAGCATTGAGGAGCATATACGGTTCCTGATTTTCTTTTGTAATATTGCAACTTACAGGAGTTGACACATCACAGACCTTACACACTAAATATACTGTGAGGTGTAGAATCCTGTGGCCAATCATTCTGTTGCAAAAAAATGGTTTTTTGAAGTACCAGTGCACTCACTCATTTCCCAGATTAAAAGTGCCCTGAGGGTAGGGTATCAGGCTCTCAGAATTCAGACTACATTCAAGTATTGTTTTTTTTTTTCAATTAATGTATTGAGCTAATAACTCCCCTTATTGTTTATCATTTTTATCCACTTGCGTATACATTGCTGCTGTCATTTTAAACATACATTTTAATTTAAACTCCACTGGATTTCTTTTGAAGAAAACAATAGCTAGTGTATGTAGAATTCAGCTAGATTATATAATCACACAATTAAATGTATGACCTTTCTATTTTGTATTTCAATTGTTTATTGGAGTGTGCATAAAAAATTCATACACATCTCTAGGATTTAGGCACAGATTTACAAAGACTGACGCCATGCTGTGTTGGATCAGAAAAAGCTGCTGCGTTCTGAAGCTATTTTGCCTCATGGGCTGTTAAAATATGTTGCAACCGCCACTCAGCGACAGTGCAAAGATGTAAAAAAAAAAAAAAGTTGTTGTTATTGCACAACGAAACTCTTTCTTGTGTGACCGAAATCAAATATGTGTGCTGCAAGGAGGATATTGTATGCTGCAAGGCAGATTTGCATCACACTAGAGGCAGTTGCATCACCATGCACAACAAATGCTTCACATTGTCATGCAGCATTTTCCAATTTTTCAACATGGCAAGGACTGAGGACACTACCCTCCAGGGAGGTGGTGGCACTGATAGAGGCGCTGTCCGGTAAGGTAGCAGGAAGGGAAAAGTGAATTCAAATGAAGAGGAAAATTACTTTTTCATTTCTGAGGTGACAAAGCAAGAGAGATATCTCTTTGTCACATTCAAATTACCCTTATCTATTAAGGATGCTTTTTGGAAGCAATTGTGGACAAAATGAATGCTGTGCCACTAACATGAAGACTTTAGTGGAATGCAAGAAAAGGTGGCATGATTATAAGCACAGGACTAAGAAGAAACTGGCCAGGAATCTGAAGGCTGCAATTGTCACAGGAGGAACACTAGAACTCCATGTTGACTTGACCCCAATGGAGGAGAAGGTGTCAGCAATCATTGGACCAGAGTTGGTTGCCAGTGTCGAGGGCACTAACACCACTGATCTTGAGAGCATGTCAACAACTCAGGGTAAGTGTAAAACTTATCATTTTTGCATTTTAAATCAGAATTTACTACATTCAGGTACTTGTAGGTATTGGCTCTCACCATAATCTAGAATGCTTTAATTGACATTTGTCAATGTGCTGTAGAATGGTTGCTCTTTTGTGTTATGTTTGGCTTAAGGTAGCTATGCACTGCCTGCGCTATGCTGTCATTTTAAACACGAATGCACCAGTCTCTAAGGATGTTTTAAAATATCTTATTGGTGAATGACAAAATTTGTTTTTTTAGTCACAAATTAAGTGACAATTTAATTTGTCCAAATGTTTTGTAAGTTATCAATCTAGGTTTAACGGGTGTAGTTGTATTTCAAGGTGCATGTACCATTTCATACAATGTTGTGCTTTAAGTATCTGTTTGTAATTTCTTCCTCATTATGTGACCTGTTCTTAGTAGGACAATGAGCACATCCAAAAAGGTACAAAGTCAAAAATGTGTTCTTTTTTATTTTATTTGTACGAAGCAGACTGGAGGCCACACTGTGCAAATCAGTCTTTAAAGTATGCTTCCTTGGACTTTATTTTAGTATATATTTTTTGTGTTAGGTATTAAAAATAAAGCATTGCCTGTTACATATGTGTGATACTAATGATATATGTACACAGGTCCCTGGAACTGATACATATTGTAATTATTTGATCATCTCAGACTCGTATATTGTAAATCTTTCACATATCTCACAACACACCTTCGAGAGGGTATTCTAATTGAGATTGGTAAGATATTTCCAAACCATGTATATGTTTGTGAATAATATGCTAACTGTTCTCATAACCTACAACACTTTCAATATTGAGAAACATTTTTCAAATGAAGGAATTTTAACTGAATGATTTTCAGACATTCCATTGTTATAAAGGTATTTGTAAGTAATTATTAAGTCTGTTCCTTGTGCTGCATAGAACCACCCTCGTTGTATGATACACCTTTCATTCACTGACCACTCTATATACCATCAGAGGTCGAAAAATAACAAAATACCCCTGTCTTCACTCTTTTTTCTAATGCACATGTGGGTGGATAATTCCAAATACGTGGTGCAACACTGTAGAACTAGCATAGTTGGTGCGGTGAGTTGTGTCACCTGTGAAAAGTAGAACTTTGATATATTTTCACAACAATTGTGCATTTCTGCTCTCTCCATTCACTGCAACACTTTGTGCCAAGACAGGCACCCTTAAATCGTAGAGCAGGCTTTTATTTTTCAAAGGAGGGGCACCCTTCCTGCCCAAAAATATATTTTTGCCTTTCCCTGTTTGTATGTAGTTATTTTCCGTTAGTGGAAAAAGCTAACATTTTTCCCCAAAACAAATAAATCTGTAAATATTGATAGAATGGTTGTGTATTTATCTTTATAATGTTGTCCTAATTTATGGAAATCCAACCATAACAATTTACTCATTGTTATATTTCAGAGGAAGAACAGCGTTCTCCTGAGGAAAGGTCTAACAATGGTGTGCTTGCTGCCTTAACTCCAACCTGCCCTCCATGGACACAGATACCTTTCCCTACCTCATGGAGGTTCTGGGCAGTTCTCCTCCCACCATGGTAAAGGAAAACAACGTGGTTGTGTCTCCAAGTGAATCGAGACAGACTTCTTTCCAATCAGCATTTGCTTTGTATGCTCCTGTAGATCAAGAAGACCTTGAAGTCAGCTTCAAATATAATGGATGGTGGAAGAGGTCAAGTCGTGGATGGAGATGTTGACTTACACTCTTGAAGTTGTCTGGAATCGCCTGAGCCCCAACAAGACATTTGGCTCAGCTTTTCAAAGACTAATTCTTGGGTCCATGAAACTAATGAGTGTCTAGTTAACATTGCTCAATTCATGAAGGAGAAGAGAGAACAACACCAACCTTCTCCTTCTGTTACTAGTGAGGTAGTAAAACAGCTGGAGCTCATCAATTCCTCTATCCAATCTTTCGACTATAGAATGGAGGCAAAGGTGGAGTCCTTCATTTCTACCAAGAGCGTCCTCAACAGCAATGCTGTCACAGTTTCACAAACTCAGCAGATTTTGCCAGAAATTTCACTGTCACCTTCAGTGCACTAGCTGATGTTTTAGCTACCATGCAACGTACAGTTTTTTCCTCTGGTGATTCAGAATTAGTCACATATCCTCCTATGTCAAGAAGAACATGAGGAGGATGCTGAATCATCAGAGGAAGAAGGTGTAGGAGTCACTATTGTGCATCGCAGGGTAGCTAAATGAACATTAATGACTTCTTCTTGCTCAGGTATTCCCGTAGTTGGCATTTCATCTGCAGTTCTGTGTTGGTGTTAAGGTGTATTTTTTGTCCAGACATTGTTTACATAAAGCTTCCTTTTTAAATAATAGTAATTTGAAATAGTAAGTTTTGTAATTGTTTTTGAGCACTTGGGCATAGATTTACAAGTCTTTGTGTCGCCCTTGCGACCTTGGGCAACACAAAGGCATATTTTGAATTTACAAAGCCACGCCTGATTTGCTTTGCCTCATGTGACTTAGTAAAGAAATGTAACACAAAGTAGTTGATCGCGCTGTGCTATGTAGAATTCAACTTGGGAGGCGTTTCATGGGTGGAGCATGAAACACCCATGTATTTTGGTGCATTATCAGATTCACCAAAGCAAGTAAACCATGGAATGCCTTCCCCAGTGAAGCGTAACAAGGCAAAATATGCTTATTTCTTCTCGTTATTTATTCTTTCAGCATGTCCTTAGTTCCACACCCCCTTAGAAAGAGGAAAATGCATCTAAGGATTGTTTTTGTGAAGGAAAGTGTCCATTCCTACACAAAAACAAAACTATTGTGCAAGGGTACCTGAGTTGGTGGTAGGCAGAATACAGTGCGCCAGTGCAAGGAGAGAGCAGAAATGCTACTCTCATGCAACACAGTGCAGCAGCTTTGCTTGCTGCCCTGCATTACGTGAATGGTTAGTAAATATGCCCCTTGGTGTTATATCTTTTCAAAACGTTTCCTGTTCTCTAAAGTAAAGTGTCATTTTTGTTTTAAAAATGACACTGATCCTTACCTTGTTGAAACAAAGAAAATAAATTAACACACACTTATTTACTGTGTCTTTATTTGAACTGCATCTTTACTCATATTTCCCAGCTATCCAGGAAAGATTTATTTATAGTAACTTATTTATGTTACTTTCTAATATTTCGTGCGTATATCCAAATTACATTAATGCCACATATAATGTTTTCAAGAAGGTAGTTAGGCTAATGTGAACTTTCTTATGCAAATAATATTAATAATATTCTGAAGCATTAAGCATGCCAAGTTTCAAAACAAACTTTCCAATCAGCACCATCATGGTTTTGTAAACATCAAATCACTTAAGGATATACCCAGAATATAAATTATGTAGACATTCCATATAAACACATTATCTACAATTCAAAGTATGTTATAAATATGAATGATAAATTAAGTAATACAAATGTGAGCATGCCATTTGGCTGAGTATTAACATGTTCCTTCTTAGTGCCTCTAAAAGAGCATTACATTACTTATATTTTTTGTATACCAACTTTGATATCTCACTTATATATGAGGATGTAATTTGTGCAGGTGTTATTTGCACATGCATTTAGATTTGCTAGTTTACTGTAAGTAGTTTGTGATAAATGTAAGTCAATGCATGATTTTAATAAAAACATTCTTTGACTTACAACGTACACACAAGCATCAATTAAAACTGATCATAATGTAGTTATACTTTGATATTTGGGAAATAACTATCTACAGGAATTAAATACGTAGGCAAATGAAACTTTCTAGCCATGCCAAAGAAGTTAAAAGTAAGTTAGATTTGCATGTATTTTACCTAACATATTAATGTTGGTATTTTATAATCCTATAATATATGTTGTCACTTTTCATATCATTTATTACTTCCATTGAAAGGCTGCTTAAACTATCCTTTTTACCATAGCCCTATTAAGCAACATCTGTTTGTTTTCTTTTTTTATAATTTTATGTACTCTAACATGTAAATATATGTGTACAAAATAAATTAAGTCACACAAATTTGTTTATTTAATATTAATGTGTTATATATTGACTTACTTAGTTTCATGATTTTGTTAGCCATTTGCGTAATGATACATCACTTTTTTCTTTGCATTTTGACACATATACTGATTGCATCGCGTTGTGTGAGAAAACTCATGCAGAACATCGCAAAGCATCATAGCCCAAGTGGTATATTATGCAAAGGGAAGCAACACATTTGAGCAATTTTTTGTAAGTAGCTTTCACTCTCTCTTTTCTTTTTTTGTGCTGGTGTTTTGGAGGTTTTTGAGTGAAGTGTGGTGTTTGGTGGAGTTTGGTGGTTATCTGAGAGGTGCGAAGTGTCTTTGTTGCAGTGATTGTGTTTTTGTTGTGTACTTTCTTTAGTTATTAGAACATTGGCATGTTGTGAGTTCAATTGAAAAAAATTGCGAATTTCTGGGCTTATAATGGCTGGTATAAGTCCGGATCACAAACATTTCAATGCTTGTCTTCATGATTCTCCCTTTTAAATTTAGAACACTCTATCCTTAGTGGGTAACATGTTCTAACAGCCTTATATCCTTCTGCCTCTGGCTAAACCAGATGTTAAAGGCCCTTTCCTCATTATAGCTATAAGTCTGGTTCAGGGCTTTTAACAACAGGTATAGCCCTTGGCAGCGGGCTATAAGGCTATAGTTATATATTTGTCTGCTTTGTCTTTTATTTTGTGTGTTTTTGTAGTTGTCTGTTAGTCTGTCTCTGTCTCATGTACTAAGATCGTTTATAGGCTTGATGGTGTAATTGGGATTTATAGGAGTTAGGTTTGGGTAGTTTATTAATTAGCTGTGTGTAGGAACCTGGCTCTATATATACTATACCAAAGTAAGGTATAGTGTGCACAGAGTCCAGTGGATCTCCAGAGATATAGCAGAGGCTAAAGTAGATAATACCTTACTCTTTTTTGTGGTAGTGTAGTTGAGCAGTAAGGCTTATCAGAGGGTAGTATTAAGCATTTGTTGTACACACTCAGACAAGAAATGATGTCCCACACTCAAAGACTGAATCCAGACCAATTGCTTTTTATAAAAAGTTGTTACTTTGTTATTTTTTATTACTAGAACCAAGATGTACTTAGTAGCAGGTAAGTGATACTTTTAATACAATAATACTTTTCTTGAAACGGCGTGTACTGGTTTTGTAGAAGCATACAGGTTAATCTGCAGTTGAGAAAATGGGTTGTAAACTCTTTAGAATACTTGTAATAACTTTGTATTACTTTCTAGTTACTTTTTAGGTACTTTTCCAGCTTAAGTCAAAACAAACTAATAACACAGTTTAGGCATTGCAGTACATCAGCAAGCAGGTTAACTCATTTGAAGACACTCAGTTACATTGTTGCAGTACAAGACAGAGTCAACACTTAGAAAAATTTTCAGAGGAAAACCCACCATTCAATCCTTCGGAGGAAAAAGTAGTGTTAAGTTTACAGGTAAGTAAACGGTTTTGGTAGCTGAGTTTTGGGGGTTAGAACCAATGTTCTCCAAGGTTAAGGTTAGCACTTCAGGTGCACCACCAGCGGCATTAGGGTGGCCAGGTGCTGAGTGCCAAGGTTAGCCAATGGGGCTAGGGGGACCTCGGTTGGTGGCTGCTCACGGGTTTGTCACTCGGTTTTGGGAGACAAGCTCCTAGGGTTAAGGTGAGGGCAAAATGGGTCCCAAGCTAGCACCAAGACTACCCCACCAGTGGCACAGGGGCGGCTGGTTGCAGGGTGCCTTGGTGCTTTTGGAAGCCCGATGCAATCTGATGGGCGTGTCGTCTTTGGATTTCGGCCGCAAATTCGGACCAGAAAGTCTTCCAGGAGGAGCGAACAGCTGGGCAGGTAAGTAGGGATGTCCCTCGATGTCAGGAGACTTCAGAATTGGGTCACCAGGATGCAGGATCAGAGACTGCAGGGGTGCCTTTCGGCATCGGGATTCTGCCTACCAGGCCGGTCGTTGTGGAGGGGGGTCGTCGTGAAGAGGCTGCAGGCATCAACACAGGACCTTGGAGGTGACACCGCTTGATGGTTTGGAGGTCAAACCCACTGTGGAACCACTTCAGGACTGTTGGACCAATGGGACACAGGTCGTGGATGGCAGGTGCAGAGTTAAGACCTGGAGCAGGGTTTCTTGGATCCACAGGGGCTGGATCTTCTTTTGTGGACAGAACCACTGTCCTCAGGAATCATAAGTCTTTATTAAATTGGGGATCAGTCCTCACCAAATCTGGAGGTTACTAATCCTTTTTGGAGCTGTAGTTTTCTTTGGAGCTGCAGGCATGCCGGCAGGGCTGGGGTCAAGTCAGTTGGGCCTGGAGTCACTGCTGCAACTTCTTTCCAGTCTTCTTAGCTCATCAAATAACTAAATTCTGGGTTTAGGGCTGCCCCCTAAATACTATAGTTAGGAGGCGTTTTAGGGGTCTCAAGGTAGTAGCCAATGAGCTACTGTCCCAAGGGTGCTCAACCCATGTGGGGGAGTGGGCACAATCCCTGACCCTGATTGGAGGCTGCCTTCCATCTGCAAGATGGCGGGCACTGAAGAGTTGGCTTCACCTCTCCTCCCCCACCTGAGGGGTGGGGTTAGCCGAGGTGGGCACGCCTTCAGGACTGTCCTGATTTTTACCGCTTGTCTTCCTGCCGAAAAAGGAGTGAGACAGGAAAGGGGCCTCCTCCTGAGGAGAGACTAGGGGTCGCATTGCAAAGGCGACAAGGCCTTTGTAGCTCCCATGCCACAAATGGCTTTCCTGACCTGGGGGAGGTGTGAACACCTCTGTCCAGGAAAGGCTTAGTTTCTGGGCCCTGGGTAGCGAAGGCTCCTACCCCAGCTGGCAGGCTGGTGTTCACCTTTCAGGAACCCACTAGTGGTTTGTTTGATTCAGGGGTCCTCTCTGGAAGGGGCCCCCGAGTGCATGAGAAAATGATAAATCTGACAGTGGAATCATTGCAGGTTTATTATTCTGAGATATTTGATACCAAACATCCCAGGATTGAGTAAAGCCCTTATGATGCTAGGAAACTCGCTATGAGCAGTTTCTAGACCATATACTCAGGATGGCTTTACTGGGCCCTTATATTATCTAAGAATGACCTTAGGTATTATAGGGGCCTGCCTGCTCACGCAGCTAGAGCCTCACATGGGGCATAGTGCACCCTACCTTAAGGGTGACTTACCTAGGCCTCATGCAGTGCTGGGCAGGAATGGCACACAGGGATGTGTGACATGTCGACTCCACTTTTAGCTGCACCAAAACCTGCAGGCTTCAATGGCAGTGGTGCATATTTGTGGTGAGAGGTCTCTGAGTGTAGCATAATACATGCTGCAGTCCTCAGATGCGTTTCCTGGTTACCTGACCCTTGGTACCATAGGTACCCCTTACAAGGGACGTGTAGGTAGGCCAGAGTCGTGCCTATTGTGGAAACAATGGTACAGGTCAGCGAAATAACACAGGCCTTGGGAACCTGATTGGCAGGAACCCAGGCCACACTCAGTCGAATTGCATCAGGTATCTGGCAAAACATTAGAGAGCAATCATACAAAGAGGGCAATTTCCTACACTGTGTATTAAATATGTCTGGAAAGGGGAGGAAAGTTACATTTGAAGTGAGGGAGGTAGGAGTGCTTATTTGAATAGTAATGCTCTATTGCCCCATATGTTTTTGATGGGCCAGTGAGCTGAGGAAAGAAAGCAGGGGTGGGAGAGGGTTCGTCAGCACCTAGTGGATGTCTAAAAAACTGAGCACACAGTGCAGCAGGCCCGGCGGTGCTGGGCCGGCGTGGTCTTCAGAGAGGGAGACCTGCTGCACAATACTGGCAAGGAGGTAGCCGGACCCCTTGTTAAGCAATCTTGTATAATTTATTTAGTTGTTTAAATAATTTAAATAGTTGATGACCTAACTACATATTTTTAATAGTATATTGATTTTGGCTATTGTTTATGTGTGGGAAAACACAGTATCGTATAGGAGGATCTCAAACATAGATTCTTGTGAGACCCACAACAGACAAGAGATTTATGAAAAAATGGGGTAATGGTATGGTTAAAACAAAAAGGGAGATGTGTATGGGGAAGATTTAGATAACCTGCATATCTACATAAAATATATAGTCATATGATCAACATGTTTCAGCCTACTTGCCCCACCTAGGGTCAATAGCTTCTGTCAGGACCGTAATGTAATGGTTCGGATCCTTTTTGTAGAACCAGAAGGACACTTTCCCCAGGTTATTGACTTGTTCTCTCAATGAAGAAACTGTTGAATACCATGGCTCCTCCTTCAGCCTTCTCTTAAAGGCTCCATGGCGGCCGGGATGGAGGCGGACTGTGAAGCTCTTCGAAGCGAATTCTCGCTGTTGACAGAGGTCCTTCCCGTCCTCCATACACATCTCCCTTTCTTTTAACCTTACCACTACCCCAATTTTGGGGTAATTTTAAACACAGGCTTGAAACCACTGATCCCACAACGTCTCTGGTGTGAGAGACAATTCCTCCTGGTGGAGGACAGACCCAATGATGATGCTAACAGTCATTAGTAAGTGAGAGAGATAACATGTCACTGACCAAACATCACTGTTGAGGGTCTCACAAGAATCTATGCTTGAGATCCTTCTGTACAATACTATGTTTTCCCCCTCTCTTTGATTTTTCTTGGTATCATTTGGGAAGCAGAGTGGGACGACCTTATCTCCTAGCTTCTTGCTGCCCCATTGATTTTTTTGTAATGTTTTTGACTGTAATTTTTAAAAATATTAACACATAGGACCATATTCGTAAATATTTCAAACAACGCAGTGCAGCAAGTGAAGTTGCTGTGCTGTGTTGCATGAAAAGGACAGAGAGGAACAGCCCCATATATTTGAATTAATTATGCAGTTTTGCTCCATGTATGTGCTGGTGTATTGCTTTCTGCCTTGTGCAAATACTCACACACTTGTGCCTTAGTGCAAGTGAGTGTGTGTTAAGGCCAGGAAAGTTTGTATGCATGAACGGTTCCCTTTCTTCACAGTTAATAACCTTGCCCGTGTTTCACTTCTTGTATGTGTGATTCCGAATGCAGCACAGATGCAAAGAGTAAATAAGGAAGAGAAAGATCTTTGTCCTTGTTACAGCCTCAGAGAAGCACACAGTTGTGGATTAAAACCTTCTCTAAAAATGTTTGCAAATATGGGTTTATGAAAAATGTCATGTGCTTATGCACATGAACATCCATGCCCCACCCATGTTATTTTTCCGTGATGCTAGGTAACACCAGTCAACGCAATGTGCTGTTTTTTTGTAACCATTTGCACAAAGCTACACAAATTCCTCTTTTGCATTGCTTTGTCAATAACAGAAGGTCTTCATATTGGGCCTGTCTCCAAATATGTATGCACAGCCTTTGCAAAAAATGTAGGCCCTCTTATATAGATATGTTATAATGTAAAATTAAAAAAACAACCAAGAAGGTCATATTTACTGTCCCCATGTAATAGGACATATCTCTATGTAGCACAACTTTTTAGATTAATGTGTGACATGGGGTCAATTTGAGAATGTGGATTTGCAAATACATTTTAAAACAATTCGCTGTACTTCTAACCTCACCCTGCGGTGGTGCTTTCTCATTAGCCAAGCAGCAACACAGTCACCCTTGCAAGCTGGGACCTGACTCATTGCATAGCATAGCACCATCGCTGACATGAGTGCAGAAGAGACTTTTTAAATCATAAAATATGCCATTTATGTAGTTTAAAGATGGAGTTTAATATATATTTCATTCTATAACATACGTCCTTCAGTTACTGTTGAATTTGTATAGGATGCTCTGGAAACATAACATCATAAACAGTAAACAAACGCACTTTACATTTAGTTGTATTTGTTTTATTGTTGTAGGATGTCATAAGTTTAGATATTTAATGATACTGATGCTTTTGTTTATAAGCAGTATGCCTGAGCAGTTCTATCGGCATCTATTGACAGAGAGCATTTTGGAAACTCATTTTAGAAATGTGGTGTTATTTCTTCAGATTTATTTTGTAACAGTTATTATTTATATGCAATGATCTTAATGAGTTATTATATGACATAGGGGTGGAGTTCACAATCATTGGGCCGTTCACAACTTGACTGACAGTCACTTTTATTACCCGGTCCAGTCATTATCATCTCCCTTGGACCTCCCTACATCCAGGCACTCTCCTCCACCCCACAGGGTCATCTACTGTTGCCAGGCAGCCAGATGCTGGTGCATCACGCTCCAGGGCAGGTTTTTATAATAATATTGTCTGTTATTCCATCACTTTGCAGTGAGAGTAACACACCTTGAGTGCCTGCCCTGCTCATACCATCCAGACGTTGCCCAATGCTGGTGTAGAAGTACCGTTTGACTCTCTTAAAAGTAGGAACAAACTGCTGCCATGTTAGTAAAACTTTCACACAAACAGAAGTGATTTTCGTCTCAGTCTTAAATTTGTGGGTTGGAGGTGCTGCCTCATTTGAAGTGAGAACTGATATGTCCTGTCATTTGTCCAGGAAGCAGTCTGTGACATCAGGAGAAACTGCAATCTGTGTAGACACAAAACACAGGCCAGGGGAGTGTATACACCATCACACAGCAATGTCATGCTCTCTGATAAATGCCAGACCAAAGGTCAGGGGAGTGTATACACCATCACACATCAATGTCATGCTCACTGATAAATGCCAGACCAAAGGTCAGGGGAGTGTATACACCATCACACATCAATGTCATGCCCTCTGATAAATGCCAACCCAAAGGTAAACATTTGTGAATTTTTCTTGATCAAGTATTCTAGTAGTTATTATAATGCCACCGTTTGGCATTTCATTTGCATTCCTGTGTTGGTGTTATGGTGTATATTTTGTCCATACATACTTTACATAAAGCTTCCTTTCTGGGTAATGGTAATTTGAAATTGTATGCTTTGTAATTGTTTTTTAGCACTTGGAAATAGATTTACTAAGCCCTTGCATTGCGCAAAGCGACTTAGGGCAACGCAAAGGCTTATTTGAAATGTATAAAGCCATGCCGGCATGGCTTTGTAAATAAATGTAAAATCCAGGACCCAGCCCTGCTCATTTAAATTGTATGTATCTGTAGTGTTTACATTATCAGGCCCATACTGTTAATTATGATGTGGCCAGGACCCACTGATCGCTGTCCTTTCCACAGTCAAGTTGCCCTTTTGAAATGCAGAGGGGATTCATCCTTTCCCTTTCTCCTGTGTGTGTTTCACCCACGTTTCAGGAAAGCAGGGGGATGCAAAATCTGTTAAGGCCCCTCCATCTCCCCATGCCTTAACACAGGCCTGTTTTTCAACTAGGGAAAAATGTATCCTACATGTACTGTACCTTTAGCTTACACACAGGCATCCTAGAACACATGTGCTCTGCAGCACTACATACCAGCATAATGTAAACTGAGGGAGAGTTAAGCACACAGCAGCAGAAACTAACATGTGTACAGGTTGGGCCTACTCCTGTGGCACATGTCCAAATGCCTGCTCACAACTGTTCACTATTACCAGCACGCTATTCTTCTGCCACCACGCTCGCAGTAGCGGCTCGTGGAGGGAGTTCGGTGGGGCAGTGAGGCGGGGGAGGAGCAGGGTGGGGAAATGTAAACACTTGAATATGGATGAACGGAGGTAAGTACACATTTAAATTAATAAAACGAATTCCTTTGCGCGCGCTGCATCGCATTTTGCGATGCAGCGCCCGCAACAAAATTTGTTTTATTTACTTAAATGTGTACTTACCTCCGTTCATCCATATTCCGGTGTTTACATTTCCCCGCCCCGCCTCACTGCCCCACTGAACTCCCTCCAGGAGCCGCTACTGCACGTGCCACTTACCTATTGGTAATGTCAGTGGCCATTTAGCATTACAAAGGTAGCCCTTTGTGCTCCCCTTGTGACCTAACAAGATCACAATCAATGATACAAGGCTAGATCATTGAGCACATGCAAGATAAGGATGTTCACATGGCCAGAATTTGCTAATAATTATACATAAATCATTGCAAATTGAGCACCGAAAGCAGACGCTTTGCCTACTATATATTCAATTGAGCCACAATTTCACAAAGAAAGTGTCCCGTAAGTAAAGCATATCTTTGCTTTGCTTAATTTTATTTATTTGCAACTACCAAAAGCTCCCTTATGGACATCACATTATAAGTATGCATGTTCTATATTGAGAATAAAATGATCTCACATCTCACATTTTTAGCCAAATATTGTCTTACTGCATTGATTATATAATTAACATAGAGTCTGTACAAATATGGGCAAAGTTAAAATATATTATTTAAAAAAAAATGTTTTTTTTTGTTGATAATTTGAACTTAGAATCAAAGAAATCATGAATACATTATACAGATTGGTGGTTGGGCAATAGTATTTGGTGTAGGTCAAAATATATAGCAACAGTTCCTCTGAAAGAGAGCATGCGGTTAGAGTTCAGTATTATATACATACATGTGCTAAGTGTCAGATCCAACTTATTGCCCTTTATCAGCGATGGGTCAGGCATCACAATTGTCAAGTCTCTTTACCCGATCTTCTCAGTTCTAAGCCATAATATTTTATCCATGGTGCCCATACCTTTTGAAATATTCGGGGGCACCCCTCGCCTTATATGTCACTTTCTCCGTAACCACATAGAGATCTAAACATGTTCTCCATTCCTTAAGTCAGTGGGCCCCCCAATACCTAGCTATGTCTCTCTTGGCTACAACCAGCCCCAAGTTAGCCAACATGAGTTTATGACGTGTCAGGTCCACATCCGTGGGTATTGCCACTATGAGAAATTTTGCATCCAACTCAAGCTGGGCCTCCAGTATGTTGTTTAGTTCCTGCACTATCTTACTCCAATAAGTTGAACCCTACTGCACTCAGAGGGTGTGTATAAATCTACAGCGTTCTGTGTGGCATCTGAGGCAATCTGGGTTGTCAGCTCTCCCCATAGAGTGTAGTCGTGCTCTATCAAAGTAGGTCCTGTGCAGGATGTTTTACTGAATGAGCTGAAATCGTAGTTTAATCGCTACTTCACGTGGGCGCATAAGGGCGGCTTCCCAGTCAATATCCTCCATTGGGCCAGTGGTAAGTTCCCATTTAGCTCGAAGTGGGCCTAGTTTGTCAGGCATATTGTTAATTAGTGTTTTATATGTCAACGAGATGGCTTGGGTCGGAATCTCTTCCTGTAAAAGTCTGCCTTCTAGTGGGGCATATTCCGTCAGTGTCTCTGTGTCTAGTCCCTCTGTTTGCCAGGCATGTGTTTGTCTGAGATAGGCATAGGATTGAGTGTCGTGAAGCTGATACGTGGCTTGAAGCGAGGCGAATGGGACCAGTGCGCCTGCCTCCAATAAAACCCCCATTTTAGAGCTCCCTATTAGATCCCACTGTTTAAAGCCTCTCAATTTTCTGATCTCGGTCAGTGTAGTTCCCTCCCATCATGGGGTCTCCCTTGTTGGTTTCATGTCACATTTAATTTGCTTCTCAGCACTTTTCCACGCCTCTAACACTCGTTGGGTAGCTGGTAGGAGCCGAGTACAGCATTTTCCTCCGTATATATAGTGTAGTTGTGTGCGATCTCTAAATTGCAACCTTTCCAACTTGTAGGTGGGGTGGTCTCCCGGAGTATGGTTCCATTAATTGATTACAATGAGACGGGCCGCTCTGTATTAGGCTCTAATATCCGGCAGGGCTAAACCCCCATTGTATGGGTTTCGCTGCAGCGTTTGCAGTGCTATTCGTGGATGGGCTCCGTCCCATAGAAGCAAGCGTAGCTCGCTGTTGAGGGTTGTGAACACAGTCTCTGGTATTTTACAATAGGTATTTTGCAAAATGAGGGAGTGTGGTCATCTTATACATAGCGGCCCTCTCCAAGATCGTCAGAGGGAGTTTCTTCCACCTCTTGACATCTTCTTGAAAGTTCAAGAGAATTCGTCTAATATTATACTCTAAGGGGCATATTATCAAGAACTGCGTTAAAATTATCGCCGCTTTAGCAGCAGGAAACTGCCGCTAAAGCGGCGATAATGGGCTTGATAACATGCCCTTGAGAATTCCAAAAGAAGCCCAGGTTCACACCAGAACATGGGCTTCTATTGGAATTCTCAAGGGCATATTATCAAGCCCATTATCGTCGCTTTAGCGGCAGTTTCCTGCCGCTAAAGCGGTCGATAATTTTAACGCCGTTCTTGATAATATGCCACTAAGTTAGTTGCTACCTCAGTGGTAATATAGAGTCCAAGGTAAGTGAACCCTTCTGTGGACAAACGTAGGCAGCTCGAATAAATCTGGGGCTCCACCACCCCGCCTGTGGGGTAAAAGGTAGATTTACTCTAATTAATCCTATATCTGGCGTGCCGGCCATATTCCTCAAAGATTTGTGACATTTTGGGGAGTGTCTCAGCTGGGTCTGTGACATACAATAAAATATTGTCTGCATAAAGCGATATGCATTCTCCCTCTAAAAATCGGGACTCATCTATGAAACCACCCAGTCCTTGTCGGGATCGAACTACACCGGACAAAGGCTCAAATATGAGGGCAAACAGTAGGGGAGACAGGGGACAACCCTATCTAGTGCCTCGTTGAATCGACCAACTCGTCGAGACAACCTCGTTGACCCGACTTTAGCCTCAGGAGCATCATATAGGTGTGCCAACCAGTCCCTAAATATTGGACCGAAGCCAAACTTTTCCAAGGTGCATCTCATGAAGGGCCAATGAATGGTATCGAATGCCTTCTTGGCGTCTAACAAAAGGAGCAGATGGGGGCTTTCCTGACTCTGAACCGTGGCCATCCAATTAGCCAATCGTCGCAGGTCAAAACGCGTGGCTCGCTTTGGCATAAAACCGGATTGGTCTCTATGTATAAAGGGGGTAATAACTGTAAGGAGACGCATCGCAAGGATAGTGGCCAGAATTTTGGTCTCAATGTTGAGCAGAGATATGGGCCTATAAGACCCACAGTCTTCCAGAGGCTTCCCTGTCTTATGAATTACCACTACAGTAGCCATTCGAAGATCTTTTGGGAGAATCCCTTGTTCTTTTGCGGTCTTGATCATGTTTAGTAAGTGTGGCATCAGCAGGCTACTATTTAATTTAAAACATTTTCCCAGTAGTCCATTTGGGCCTGGGTTTTTCCTGATTTTTGGCGGCCAATGGCCTCTGTCACTTCCTCGAGAGTGAGGTCTTCCTCTAGCTGGTCCCTCTCCTCAAGAGAAACCGAAGGAAGCTCGATTGCGTCTAAGTATTGGATTATTTGCTCCACGTTCATCTGTGGTTTAGCTGCATACAAGTTCGTGCAGTACCGTGCAAAGGCCCCTGCAATATCTGTGTGTGTGGTGGGTGTGGAGCTTTGGTCTTTACTGGACGTTACCCAGTTAAAACTAATTGTTGGACATCAGAATAAAAGTCGGGTTTTAGTATTAGGATTTCAAACATAATTGTAAGTCAAACCATTTCATCAGAATGTTTGAATTAGAAACCTTACAAATAATGCAATACAGATTACTTTTTATCCAAGCTGACTATTCTGGTAATTTTTTAGAGCAAAATTACCAATCCGAATACGACAGGCAGTGTGTTGAACGCGAGTGGCCGGAAACCAACTCAAAATTACATTTCAAGTTGAATTATTACCCAAATTAACTATTCAGGTAATTCTTTGAGTGCGAGATGCATTTCACATAATTATGTATAGCGTTTAGTAATTATTTGCTAGTTTTGCACAATATGGTATAGCAATCGATGCAAGTATTGCACACCACTAATACTTCTGAGCATGTGAAAACACATAAACACATGAAACATAGAGGCATTGGTGATTCATTAATGTAAGCCTTGCTGATCTCTTTTAATGGTAAGCTTTAGGCTTTCTTCTAAATTTGCTTGTAATAATAAGATTGGCATGTGTGTTTTTTAGTGTTGCACACATGGAAAGTGTGCAGCACAATATATTGACCATGTAACTTAAAGTTTGTTACAGATTTAGGCACTTTCATCAGCATTGGATTTCTCTTGCATGTGTATGTATTTACTCACGTATGTTGCTTAATTTACAACTGATGAAGCAGATAAACTGCTGAATCCTTACGTAACATATAAAACCAATATTTGACACCTTTTAAAAGAAAACGACAAACACGCACAATTGGTGCTCATCTTACTTTGAAGAGACTTGCAAAATAGATCATAAAGAGCTTAGTTACTGCATAGTAAAAGCATGCAGAAAAGAGTAGACTAGATGGAAATTATTCATTTGAGTGACATAGGTTTGTGCTTACTAAGGTTCCATGGTATTCAAATAGAAATGTAAAAGTCATGACTTAATTATTGAAGTCATCTAATGCTTGCATACTATTCAGTTATACTTGTTCATTCTTTCTTACCAGCCTCCCATTGCTTCATCCCTGCTCCGCCATGGCTCCTGTGCCGATTGCGCGGAGGGAAGGGGAGCATTCATTTTTCCATCCACTTCCGGTTTCTGAGCAGTCTAGCTGCTCTGAGACTCAGTCTTAAAAATGAGGGCAAGGCAGACGTGCAGCGGACGCGTGCAGTGGGTGCACCGCTGGTGCGCCAAAGGCGCACCTAAGGCAAGCTCGTCTGCGCCCACCTGCGTCCGGCCGGGGCCAGAAACCCTGGTCAAACACAGCCAGAGATAAGGTTGTATACCTCTACGTTCTTCCACTTGTTACGGCCGACTTCCAACGATTGCAGCTAGGGTATTTGCCCAAAAGTACCTTCCCTGAAGGTTCTTCCGGGAACTGCTTGCAATTTTGCTTGCTCAACGCAAAAACAATATCAGATATTCAGAAAGCCACTTGCCTGACAACTAACTAGGTAATAGAAATTGAAGGTGTTCACGGCCTGGGTTTGGAGCAATACTCTACTCAGGTATATGATTGCTTTAGTCTGAATTGTTGTTCTCTCCCTAAACATCAGCAACACCTTTTTAATTTCCTCTGTGATTTGTAACCCTGAAGTAGTATTTCTTACTGAAACTTGGCTACATGAAGGCTCTCTGCCTGATATTATTGCAGCACTTCCTGCTAACTTCTACTCAACTGGTATAGAAAGACCACACAGAACTGGTGGAGGAATTTCTACTATTTATTAAAAAATGTATAGATACAAAATTGAGCAAATTTTGATCCTGGACTGTGAAGTTTTGCGGTTTACACTTTTCTTCACACTGAAATTTACGTTCTACGGGGTTCTGATCCACCGCCCCCTGGTTACCCGAATTAATGGTGTACCACCCTCCCCGATCTACTGGCCCCCTCAGATCTTGCGCTTTGCCAACTTCATGCTTCTCAAGGACATTAATCTTCATCTTAAGAAGTTAAACTGCAACCAGTCTGTAGCCCTCATCGAAGATTTGGGTATTCTGAAACTAGCACTTCTTAACTCAGTGCCTACTCATTCTGCCGGGCATCTATTGGACCCAATTTTTTCCAATATAAAGAACTTGCTTATTGACCCTCCTCTCCAGCTATGCTGGTCTGCCCATTTTGCTATGCCTTTCAAGAAAAAAGCCCCTTCTCATCACATAGTGCGGCCTGTTTTGAAATCTTATGTCAGAAACTGGTCTAAACTTAACATCGCTGCACTAAACGAGCAACTTCTTATCACAAAACCAACACTTCTACTACAACCTAATCAGGATGAAACTATCCTACATAAATGGCTCAATGAAGACATTGACACTGTCTTGCCATCTACCAACAAACATGTGGGTAGAACGCACCTTCCAGCTGCATGGTTTAATGACGTACTCCGATCAGAAAAGAAGCGGTGTAAAATCTTAGAAAGACATTGGAGGAAACAATACGATGAGGAGGCTAAATCTGATTATGTGGTGGCTCGAAAAAGATACCATGCCCTTTGTAAATCAGCACATACCACTTATTATACTGAAAAAATCACCACCGCCCAACACTGCCAGAAAACTCTATTTAAAGGTCAAGGAATTATCAGACGTTAATAACATCGCAGCTGCAAAATCTCTCTCCCAAAGTCAGTGCGACAAACTAGCTGTTTTTTATGCAATGGGTGGACAAAATTCGCCTTCAATTGGCTGAAGAATCTATGAACATTAATTCTAATGTACACATAGACTCACTCGCCACTCTCTCAATGAAGGCAACCCCTAGAGCTATTGAGCTGACAGTTACAGCTAAAATTAGTGCATGGCCGCTTCTGGATCTTCCATCTTTTTTGACAGCATTGTGCTCCATCAAATCTGGCTCTCCATTGGATCCTCTTCCACCTGCTAAACTCAGACACTTGGATGCCTCTGTTTTAAACATGATTGTTGAGATCCTTAATACCTCACTGAGGGGCGGGATCATACCCCAGAGGTGGAAACATGCTTTGGTTCTTCTCCTGCTAAAAAATCCTAATTGGATCCTTCTAGCTTGTCGAATTATTGCCCTATTTCTCTCCTTCCAGTTGTTTCCAAAATCTTGGAAAAACATGTTAACGCCCAACTCTCAACATTTATTGAGACTCATTTGTTTCTTCACCCGTCTCAGTTTGCATTTTCCTAGTCTAAATGAGGGAATGGGAATTCTAATAGAGAGGTTTCTAGTCAACAGGTCCTAATGTTACTATTTTGCATAGTTTTAACTGAATTACTTGTTTGTATGATCCTAGTTCGTCTAAATTTCTTCAGGAGATTTGGTTTAGCAGTAATAATTCTGTACCTGTATAGCGTAATATTGAGATTCATATACATAAATCTAATTACTAGCTTATAGGTGAGTTATCCATTTCCTGGTCCTCATTGGATAGCTGATTGTATCGCAGTGTCCCCTCTCACACTTCAAGATCCATCGGCGGGCTAAGTAAATTAATCTGAGGTCTAGTGCCAGGTAAATTTAAGATCAAAGTAAATGTGCCTAGTGGCACTATAGCACAACTAAAATATTCTTAAAGTTAAGAGACATGCAAGAAATGTAGCATTCTCGAAGATATATTTTATTTGACATTTGCAGCAATATATACATATTGTGAAGTTGACAGTAATGTCAGCATCACTTTTAGGCAAGGTTTCAACCCAAAACAATTAATAATTGCTTTTTGTTTTAGGTGAATTAAATCAAATGTTTTAAAAAAAATATTATCTTTGTTTGAACTTCTGTTTTACAATGTAGCATTAACACAACAAATGTCTGCATATCAATCTTTTGGAGTATATTGTATTTTTCCCCTTGGAAGCTTTTTGAGTGTCAGTCTACTAATGACGAAGTCAATAATACGTGAATCATATGTACAATATACCAAATTTGTTTGACCTGCTCAAGTTCATCACACAGTTCTTACCTTAATTTCTAAAATAACTTATTTTTTTCTGGATTTAACAGAAGTTGTTACAACTTGTAATTATGTTGTGATAATATTTTATTCTCTACATAACATGAATGATCAACAAAGAAAACACTTTTGAATAGGGACGGCTAGATTCCAAAGACTGTAATCTATTGCAAGATGTTTTAGAAAATGGCCACAATTTGCGATGGCCAAAAAGCTGAATAGATTGCAGAAAGATCAGCACACACACAGGGAATAAAATCTCGTGCTACACAACATAGCTTATCATCTAGAGTAACATCACAAAGGCAACAACAGCTTTCCTCACCTGTAGTGGCAAACATCACTAAAGTCAAGAATCAGAAATGCAAAGTTTTTGAGCACATTGAAAATGCAGAAGCATAACAGAAAATTTCTTAAAAATCTTACAAAATACTCATGAATTCTCAATCAGCAATTGAGGGAGAATACCATTATCTTGACGAGACCCTCTATTCTATACCTTGGCAAATATTTACATAGCTATTGTTGCTATGATGAGGCTTTATTTTGCCATGTTTTTTGTATTTTACACATTGAGCTGTTTCAAATCAGATAGTTTTAGATTAGCATAGTTCTAGCTGTTTTGTAGAGTATGGTATTTTAGATAATTGGATAACATAATATAGTATATTTTGCAGAATAGTTTAAGAGGGAGGGTGTGTTTAATAGTGAATGTTTAGATTAGTGTTTAAGTGTGTTTAGAATGTAGTGTTTAATAATGTTTAGATAAGATGTTTAATGGAGGTACTTGTGAATTTTATAGTTTTAGATTATTATGAGATTTAGATTTTAAAAGGTAGTTTTTAGAGTAAGTATTTTCTAGATAAGTCATAGTTTTTTGAGTTAGTAATAGATTAGTGTGGTATTTTAATATTCTTGTTTGTATTTTTGGGGATTTCAACAAAAAATGGGTCAATTTAAAAAATGTATTCCTCATAATTTTCAATATAGTATACAGATTTCAACACATTTCATGCCTAACATAATTCTGGTCAACTCAATTTTATATTAAGCTAAAACATGCATTATTTGTTATCTAATCTTCAAATCAATCAGGCAAAAACAACATAGAACAACATAAAGATTATGTAGGAACACAGACCCGATTAACAAAGATTTTGGTTTATATTTGCATAACTTTTTTACACTGACCCAATACAAAATCCTCTTTTGTATTTGATACGACACATAAATGTTGATTTACATGACTTTGGGCCATATGTATCAATGTTAGGTTTTGCGATTCTTAAATAGCGAATTTTTGATAATCGTTATTTGAGAATCGCAAAACACGATGTATGTAGGATTTGCAATAAATTTTGCGAATCCTACATATTCCTTAATTGCGAATCGCAAATTGCGATTCGCAATTAAGGAATACCTCTCCATTCATTCCTATGGGCCTGGAGGCCCATAGGAATGAATGGGAAGACATTCTCAATTTGCAATTCCCAATTAGAGAATCACAAATTGAGAATGCAATTTCAAGTGTGCCAGGGTGTCAAAAGGACACCCTATTGCACCCCTGAAATGAGCATGGGTGCACATGTGGTGCACATACATGCCCTAAGGGCATGTGTGTGCACCACATGCCACGTTGAAAAATGCAAAAATGTGCATTTTTTAAAGAAATCGCAAATTACCACCAACCTGTAGTTGGTGGTAGTTTGTGATTCCTTATGCCATATTCGCACAGCTTGGGTGCTTTATACATTGCATTTAAGGAATCGCAATTTGCGATTCCTTAAATGCATTAGCAAAATAAGGAATCGCAAATTTTGCGATTCCTTAATTTGCGAGACAGTTGTGCTTTAATACATAGCACTAGGCCAAATTGCTATCGCAAACGATGAAATTCTGCGAATTTCAGCGTTTGCAATCGCAATTCGCCTTAATACATATGGCCCTTTGTCTGAATAGTTATGTCATGCAGCACATTGCACTGCCTTGTGTTCCATGTGTGGTGTATGGACGCTCTCAAATGATTTTGATTCCAACCCACATTTAGAAAGACTTGTAAACATGGGGGGTTATTTGTGAGAGCCTTGCATCAGTCATGCACCACGTTAAATGGTATATACATGACGCAGGGCTCTCAATCAGATTTATGAATCCACGCAAAGCCAACCTGTATGACTTTGAGTGACCTCTTAAATCTTGAGTAAGGCGACGCAGCGCAAATCGTTGCATCGCCTTACTCTGCATGTGGGAGGCGTTCCATGGGCTTTGTGGTGGGTGTTTCCAAGCAACACCCATGGATTTTAACACTGCTTCAGATTTACAAAATCATGTAAACCTGGGGAAGTGCCAAATACTTGTACCTTCTGAGGTGAAGCATTACGGGGAGAAATATCTTTATTTCTCCTCGTTTTTTCCCCTTTTTGTGTGTGCTGCATTTTGCAGCACACACAGAAAGAGGAAAGCACTTTTTAGTGATTAGTGAGTTTCATATTTTGTGGTCAACTCACAAAGGCACAGTGGCTACTGGTGTCTTTAGAAAGTGGTGGGCGTTAATATTGATGACAAATTCCTTAGATTGATTGAAGGAAGCAAGCAAGACCAATTGTTCTGAGTAAATTAAGAATGCTATGGAAAATTGTGTAAATTACAGCACAAATTTGACGATGAAAATTCAGTTACAATGCAATACATTTAAAAAACGATTCCGAAGGAGTATTATACCAGTAATTATTTTTTAAGTTTGAAATGCTTTATTGAGAAAAAATTGTTAAAACAGAGAGATACCAACCATTACAAACAATATTATCCAGTACGTAACTGAGATGACAATAGGCTAATACCGCATAGCCAAAAGACAAAAGCATTTTATAAAATTTTATAAGTAAGAAGGGAAGAAAAGAGAAAAAGGAAACAAAAAGGGGGAGAAGTAAAAGGAAGAGAGAGAGTGAAAGCACTACAAAAGAAATATGAAGAAAATAGGGCATAATGAATAGGCAAATAAGAAAATCAAAAACATATTAATCAGTGAATGTAGGAGTAATAGGAGAGGTATGGAAAATTAAGAAAAGGAGGATAGAGCAAATATCATTCAAGGAGGTTTAAAATTTTCAGAAGAAAAATATGAATTGTTTTGCAAGGCCATGCGATCAAGGTATGTTGTAAGGGGTAACCAGAAGAGATCTCTGTTGAGAGTGGGGGTGCAGGAGGAGGCAAATGCCACATCAAGTCTATGAAGGTGACAAGGAGAATTCCACCAACATTGTATAGAAAGGTTGTTGAGAGTTTTCCAATTAAAAGATATGTGTTGGAATGCCAGAGCAAGCATAAGGTCTAATAGACCAGAGCAATGTGGGGGGAGATCTAAGGAATCAGAAAGACTGCCTATAAAGAGAAGAGGTATAGAATAGGGAATAGATATTGCAAATAGACGAGATATGTAGGACCAAACTTCATCCCACAATGTAGCAACAGGAGGGCATAGAAAGAAGAGATGGAGAAGGTCAGCATCAGGGAAGCCACAGGTCCAACAGTTAGAATCTTTAGAGATAGAAAAGCGAGAAAGAGAAACTGGGGAGAGATATAGTCTGTGATATAGAAAAAACAAAGATTGGGTCAAAGAAGCAGAGCGAGAAATTTTTAGAGATCTGGACCAAATTTTATCCCAAAGAGCAACAGACCAATCACATCCCAGATCCAACTCTCAAGCAAGTTCCAGTTTAGATTTGACACGGTTTGGATTGGGAGATGAGAAAAATTTATAAATAAGAGAGGCTTTAGGGAAGGTAAATAAAATTTGAAGAAGAGAAGATTGAGAAATAGGAGAAGATGAGGAAGGAAAGGAATAGTAAACGTCGAGAATAAGAGCCATGAGAACGGTGAACTTGCGTAAAAAGGATTGAGGACACTGAAATAGGAGTTAAAATCGAGGAAATGAGCAAGGAAGAAGTCCATCGAAGAGTTGCTTAACCCATATGAGACCCTTTGATCTCCAAGAAGTCCAACAAATAGGCCTGTTGTTTAGGAGAATAAGCGAATTATGCCAAATTGGGGCCTCTAAAAAGGATTCGCGAGTAATTGGGGCAGATTGGACCAAGGGTCTCAGAAGGGAAGAGGTATATCTAAATAAGGGAAGGGAAGTATATAGATTTTTGGCAGAAAAATATATAACTTCATTGAGAGAAAAGGGTGAAAGTAGCGTACGTTCTATAGAAAGCCAGAGAGGAGTAAAAGGAGAAGGTTCTGATGCGAGCCATCTAGAGGCTTGACGTAGAGAAAAGGATTTATGATAGAGGCGAAAATCTGGGAAATTGACTCCACCATTCAATTTCGGTTTACGAAGAGAAGCTAAAGCAATCCTAGACTTTTTATATTTCCATAGGAATCTTGAAAGGCAGGAGTCAAGACGTTTAAAGTGAATATCGGGGATGTGTAGAGGGAGCATGGAAAAGGTATATATAAGGATAGGGGATATCATCATCTTAATCGAGTCCAGCCGACCCCACCACGAGAGATAAAGAGGATTCCAAGAGGAAAGTGATTTATCAATACGGGAGAGGACTGTAGACATATTCAATTGAATGGATGAGGAGATGGAATTAGAGAACCATATACCCAGGTATTTAATTTTTGAGGAATTCCAGGCAAAACCAGTAGAGGAAAAATGATGAGGAAGGCAGAATTTTGTAAGAGGGAGAATCTCCGTTTTATCAGAATTAATCTTGTAACCAGAGGCTTGTGAAAAGGAATTAAATTCAGATAATAAGGCAGGAATAGATGTTTCGGGGGCAGAGATAATTAACAGGATATCGTCTGCATATGCAGAGAGTTTCAATTGATTATTACCATACGGAAAACCAGAAATGGATAAGTTATTCCGAATAGAAGTCAATAAGGGTTCAAGGGCTAGAACAAAGAGAAGCGGAGATAAAGGACAGCCTTGACGGACACCGCGCTGGAGAGGAAAATAAGAGGATAAATGACCGTTAACTAGAACTGAAGCTTTGGGAGCAGAATAAAGTAGGGAAATGAGGGAGATGAATTTAGGACCAAAACCGTGCCAGCGTAAAGCAGGAAACAGAAAGGACCAATCCACTCTGTCAAATGCCTTCTCAGCATCAACAGAAATAGCAGGTAGAGGGATGGAAAGAGATGAGACTTTATTTAAAACGTTGAGGAAAAGACGAGAATTGTCCGAGGTAAGTCTGCCTTTAACAAAGCCACATTGTTCTTTACCAATGAGATGGGGCATAAGAGGATCCGAGCGAAGAGCGAGCAGTTTAGCAAATAATTTATAGTCCACATTTACTAAAGATATCGGTCTGTAATTTTTACAAAATTGAGGATCACGACCCTCCTTGGGAATAAGGCAGATCGTGGCCTCATAGAAAGTTCCTGCCGCTTTGCCAGAAAAGAAGAATGATTGAAAGAGTGTTAAAAGTTTAGGGAGTAAAAGATCAGGAAAATGCATGTAGAATTCGACAGAAAAACCATCAGGTCCCGGCGACTTACCTTTAGTAAGAGTCTTTAAGGCGCTATCAAGTTCAGTAAGAGAAAGTTTGTTTTCAAGGCCAAGAAAATTGAGATGAGAGGTAGAAGGGGTAGGAAGCTTCTCAAAATAGGATTGAATAAGAGAGGCGGAGGGAGGAGATTCGGGTGTGTAAAGGGATTGATAACAAAGCTGGAATTGGGTAAGTATATCTTGCTCTTTGTGTACAAGTAGATTATCTGAAGAATAGATAGAATCTATAGAAGTACGTTCCTTATGCGATTTGAGATAGTTAGCTAAGAATTTATCTGATTTGCTGCGACCACCATAGTAACGGGCACTATTCCGAAGAAGAACTGAGGAGGCATTATCAGTAGTAGATTTGTTAAAATCAAGTTTAGCACGTATGAGATCTGGTAAGACAGAATTAGTAGAAGAGGTATGAAATCTATGTTCTAAAGACTTAATATGAGCCAACAAAACTTTCCGTTTGTTAAGAAAGAGTTTCTTTTTCTTGGAAACAAAATCAATAATGAACCCTTGTGCCGTCGCTTTAAAAGAATACCAGACCAGATAAGGGGACAGAAAAGGATCAGAATTGAGTAAAAAGAATTCATTGGCAAAGGAAAGAAAAGAAGAAGAGAAAAGAGGGTCCGTAAGAAGAGAGTCATTGAACCGCCAGCAAGAAGATTTAGGGTGTGAAGGGAGGAGATCAAAGTCTGTTACAATAGGAGCATGATCAGAAATAACTATGGGGTCGATAGAAGAGGATAAGAGATTTTGGGAAAGGGATTGAGAGAGAAAAATGTAATCAAGACGAGAAAGAGAAGCATGAGGGGGAGAGAAAAAGGAGTTGGCTAGAGTATCAGGATGTGAGAGTCTCCATGAGTCAATGAGATGCGATTGTGAAATAGTGTCAAGGAATTGTTTATGGGATTTGTGAGGAATAAAGCGATCAAGAAACGGATCAACAATCTGGTTACAATCAGCACCTAAAATAAACATGGTATCTCTGTGTTGGAAACATTTTGTTGTAATTAAAGGCCAGAAATTACAGTCAGGTTGAGTAGGTCCATAAACATTAAAAACAGTTAAAGGTACAGAATTAATTAATAACTTAGCTAGTACCCATCGACCTTCAGTATCATTGTCCTGGGATACAACCTTACATTTTAGTTTCTTGTGGCATAGAATAGCAACACCATTTTTTTTATTGGAAGATGTGGAGAATAGGACCGTACCCACCCAGCCTCTTTTCAGCTTAAGCAATTCGACTTCAGTAAGATGAGTTTCTTGTAGAAGAACTAAATCAGGATTATAAGAAGCCAGGTGGGAAAGTATTCTCTGTTGCTTAATAGGATTAATAAAACCTTTTATATTCCAAGAAATAACGTTGAAAGTAAAAACAGTAAAAATGTAATAGAAAAAAAAACATAAGGACAAGAAGAGAGAGAAGAATGCCAATAAATAAAAGAGAAGAGAAAATGAGAGAAAAGAGAGATTTTAAAGAGGGAAACATAGGTGCACAAAAAAGAAAAAATGGAAAACGCATGTATAGGGAAAGAAATAATGAGAAGGAACAAAAGAGGAGGGAAAGGTACTACCAATAAATAAAAGGGACAGAAGGAATAACAGGGGAGAAGAAGGGAGAGGGAAAAACAAGAAGAGACAGTACATATCCAAAAAGGATGACTGATGACAACATACCTGAGGGGGAGAGGAGAACAGAGAGCGATGGGGCAATGGCGACACTCAACAAGATGAGCCCCCCATATGCGGGAGTCCGAACCACACCAGGACAGGGAAAATGCAGAAGAGGAGGCACACAAATTGAAAAAGACCCACCGAACCTGTTAGAATAAAACAAAGAAAAGCAAATAACACAGAAAACATTTTAAAGGAGAAAAATAGTCCGCAATCATTAAATATACAAGATAATGAGTCCTAAGAACACTGATGTCTAAAAGGTAAAAACAAGAAAGGAGGTAAAGCTTGAGAGGGACATTACACTAAAACAACTAGTAAAGCTCCGACTTCGGGACACCGTGATTAAAAGCGAGGGTGTGGTAGGGTTTAGGGCGTCCATGGAGTTAGCTGGGGAAGCTTTAATCTATCTGTTTTTGTCTTTTGCAGTGCTAAAGCATCTCCCGGCGTCAGGATGGTGGCCGCCAAGAAGACGAAAAAGTCCCTTGAGTCTATCAATTCGAGACTCCAACTGGTAATGAAAAGTGGCAAGTATGTGCTGGGATACAAACAAACGCTGAAAATGATTCGCCAGGGGAAAGCCAAACTGGTCATCCTTGCCAACAACTGCCCTGCTCTGAGGAAGTCTGAGATCGAGTATTATGCCATGTTGGCAAAGACTGGTGTGCATCACTATAGTGGGAACAACATTGAACTGGGCACAGCTTGTGGAAAATACTACAGAGTATGCACATTGGCAATCATTGATCCAGGTGATTCCGATATCATTACAAGCATGCCAGAGCAGACAGGCGAGAAGTAAATCCTGTGCGACTTTTGTTCTAAATAAAAATGGTTTCAGAAAACTTTTTTAAAAAAACTAAAAAAAACTAGTATAGCATCAAAACAATAAGACCGTAATGAAACCGGAGGCAAGAAATGTAAATTCAGGAACACGAAACCTGTAATGAAAGAAGGTTATATGATCAACCATTAGAAGAGGTGGAGGTGTCCATGCCATTGGGAGCGTGAATATGAATAAAGTTTTTAAGTTCTGCAGGGTTTTGAAAAGTCCATGTTTGATTCTGGTATGTGACTTTGAAAAGACATGGATGGAATAAACCATATCTAGCGCCCAAAGAGCGAAGAGGAGTCCGAAGATTCAAGAACTCCTTCCTTCTGGTCGCAGTAGCATTGGAGACATCCTGTGAGAGAAACACTTTTTGACCCATCCAGGAGATCTGACGTTTGGATCTAGCAGCCGAAATGACTGAGAGAAGATCTGTAAATTTCAAAAAGAGGATAATGACTCCACGTGGCGTGATTGAGGAAGATGTACGAGGACCAAGTCTATGTGCTCTTTGGATACTGAGAGGAGTGATAGATGGCATATCCAGAAGTTTCGGGAGAAAGGAGGTGAAAAACGAGACAGGGTCGTCTCCTTCCAGAGATTCTAGCAGACCATAAACGCAAAGGTTATTCCTCCTGTTTTTTCTAAATCCTCGGTGTGTTGCTGAAGAGCGAGGACCGACTTTTCCAAAGAGGAAATTCGCTGTGAATTGGCTGGAATATCTGTAACTTGCTGCTCCATCAACGATACTCTGCTCTCCATAGCGGACCATTTCTCCTCAAGAAATTGCATCTTGTGATTAGTTTCTTCAACAAACGGCTGTAAAGCGCGTATCTTGTCCAGGAGGAGTTCCAGAGAGACAGGGGGTGTCATCTTATCTGGAGAGGGAGGATCTTGCTTCAGGCGCTTAGAGGAAGTAGTAGGCGAAGAAGCCTTACCAGCCGATGTTTGCACCGATGAAGGGCGATTGGAAGAGACTCCCGCCATTGGGTCTGCCTTAGAAGAAGAGTCCGTAGCGGAGGAGGGTGAATTTGTTGCCACAGGAGGACGCTTAGAGGGGATAAAAACAAACTTTGGACTGTTCAGTTTTCCCATAAAGAAGTAATAGTCCTCAGACCTCAGGGCGTCCAGTAGATGGCGTTGCAGTCAACACAGGGTAGCATGGACGCAGAACAAGGCGAGGGAAAAAGGAGCACTCCTCACAATACCCCCTCCTCCAGGCAACAATGCAGCTGCTGTGAAGCGTGACAGTAACAAAGTCTACAAAGTTATAGGTTCTCAGTGCCAAGAAAAAATAACCATTGCAGCTGAGATAAAAACAGAAGTCGTTTTCATACAGAGGAGCCTGCAAAGTATAATGTGTAAAATAGAAGCATTCCTGATGTTAGTGACAGAGTAGAAATAACAAGTCTTAAGGGCCATAGAAGGTGGCAGCATGAGAAAATCCCCTCCGTGTAGGCAGCATGACGTATTTCAGAGCGCGCGAAAATCACCTCAGCAGAGGCAGCAACTTGCTATCACGAAACGTGCATATTTAAGATGGCGGCCGCCCCAAGGGAATCCACACAATAAACAAACGGTGTAACGCGGATCCGCCGACATACACAAACCGCCTCACCCGAGGCACGGAGTGTTCCCTGAAATGATGTGGGCGGCCGACCGTCTGTTCCGAAGGAAAATCATGCCGGTCTCGTAGAAAGATGGTCCCGGTGCGGGAGAGCGGAGACCCTAGGCAGCCATCTTGCGCGGCGCCGTAGCCACGCCCCTATACCAGTAATTATTAAAATGACAGGGAAGCTGTAACTAACAAAACAGATTATAAAGAAGGTACATTACCTTTCAAGAAAACACAAACAGGCTGACGCAAGTAGTAAGGCCTTTTGAACTTGAAACACAGTTGAAAGTCGTAATTGTATAATAACTATTTATGAATCATGCTCATCTACAAAAGGGAAGAAATTGCAATGCGATCTTTTGGATTCATTGTCTTTTCCTTAAATGGATGCATTCAAGTTTAAAAATAGACAAAGTAGGGTAAATCGAGAAATTTAGCAGCAATCTTATGAATTGAAAGGGTGGTATCTCAGGGTCAGACATGTGCATTAAATAGACTCTTCGAGGGCCCAGAAGGCTTCTCATGCTAGTGGGTCTAATACATGACTGGCTTTGCTTAGATCATTCTAACTCTTTAGTCCTGAAAAGCAAAGCTGGCGAGACTGACTCGGCTCCAGCCAAACTAGCCTTTTGGAAGTGGCTTGCTCTGTTATCGTTTTTTCTCCACCTCTACAGATCTTTCCATAAGAAGCCTGCCATGGCAGACCTACCTACCACCTTATCCGATGTCAGTCTGCCATGTCTCTGGCTTTCAGAGACACATGCCTTTCATGAATTTTCATTATTGCCTTGCAGGCTGGGTTGGACACCTTCACCAGCGAAGCCAGAAGCACAGTGAGGGTCTCACCCCCATGGTCAACAAAGGGTATAAAGGAAAGGGCACACATCCCATCAAATTTGAAATGAACAAGTAATAATTTAAAACAGGCTGAATGGGCTACGCTTTATGAGGCAGTTTTGAAAAGTGTGGAAGTATCGAAGGCAATGCACTTAAATTAATATATTCCATGTAACCGCAAAGGATATCTGGCCTAGGTAATCCAATTAATATGGTCATATGCAAGTTTAATTATTTTCATGCAATACTCACATTCTCACGCACCAGCGTTGGCTTTTGGAGGCCACTTTTAGATTCATCAAGTACACTTCAGGAGGTGCTCTCTCACTGACACAGGCAAAGCAACTCAATTCGCATCCTCGCGGCTTGTGCACAGTGTTGTCAGTTTCACTTGTGAATGAAAGGTGCACCCCGAACACGAGAGAGAAACACGTCTACCTTATTCTTCATGCCACAGTGTTGCCTTCCTGCCTGCTATCATGCGTGCCGCATACTCGCGGGGGATGGGTACCAGCATCACCAGTCATCTCAGCCAATGCTGCTTTCATGTTGTTTGTATGAGTGAACAGCATGACAACAGCACCCGGATTGGCTGGAGCAGGCAGACACAGGGCTCCAACAGAAACAAGGAGGCTGCACCTATGTTCCCTTTGGCTCACTTGCATAGCACAGGCTGGGAAGAGTTGAAGTAAGCATGTCAGATTGGTATTGGCAAGCTAAACGGTCAGACTGACATGCGCACTTCACTTAACTGAGACTGGCCGGGGTGCTGCTAATCATCTTGCTTGGACCAGCCCACACCGACATCATCTGGTACGGCAGCCCTCAACAAATTCAATTGAAAATAGTGCAATATTAGAAAGCACTACAATAAAAAAATACTATATGTGATGACTCGCATCACACGTAGGAGGTCAACACCCTTACACCTCTATGGATGAGCCACCCCTGCAAAGACATTAATGAATGAATGCGTGTAGTAGTACTAAAATGGTACTACTTCACATACTTATAAATGCCTTTATAAATTGGTCCCATAGTTCAGAGACTGGTCTAGAAGTAGAGGGATGAGAAATGACAGCTTTGTTTGCGGAGTTGTGTAAAATAAATACCTTTTTCACTTCACCACATTGTTTGTCGAATTTGCACAACTTCACCAGAGACTTTTTCGGATAAAAAAAGATTTTGTAAGAGACGTTTTTGTTGGTACAATAGTTTACTAAAAGTAGACACTTCTGTTTATTTCTACTGCAAAAATTTACTTTTGGTAGATTTTTGACATTGTTTTGTTTTTTAGAAATACAACTTTGCCAAGTAGCGAGACTCCCATCATTGCTTCCTCTCATATTGAAAGCATTGCATCTTAATTCATTCCACTGACCTCATTCCTTCTTAGATTTATGTAAGCCCTCTTTTAACAAACAGATGGCCTATTTAACATAAACTTAGAGTAGAATTTGGGTCTGGGCCTTGCTCATGATTGGCTAGATTTATTGACAACCTCGAGTGTCTGCTCCTGACTCAATGTTTTTCTTCCCTATTGCTCAAGTTGTTTTAAAATAAACTAATGATTGAAAAACATAAAAAATACAATGAAAATAGCATAAATGAAAACCTTTCAACAAGGTTTTCAATCTATACTATTTTGCAATGAAGGTCAACATATGAAAATAACAGTGTTACATCTGTCAGACTATTCTGACCTCTGATATATAATGCTCGTAGTTTGTCCAAAAACCTGCAACTATTATTATTATTGAGGTTTTACAAAGCGCATAGCTACCCCTAAGGGTTTTCCAGCACTACGCATCAGGAAGGGTAGCCCAGGTTTGTACATCTCAAAAAAGCATCGTTTTCAAATCTTTGCGGAAAATGGTAAGAGAAGTGCGACGTCTCAGAGATTCCGGAAGAGTATTACACACAGGGCCGGCTTTAGCGCTGGTGGCGCCCGTGCAACAGTCATTTTTGGCGCCCCACGCCCTTAACTGCATCCTCGGATTCTCTCACTACCACCGGGAAAAACACCCTTCATCTCTTTAATCATAAGTTATTGCTAAACACAGCGCCCCCCCCCCAGGTCAGCGCCCCCTCCACAGGTGAGCGCCCAGTGCGGCCGCACCAGTCACACTGCCCTAAAGCCGGTCCTGATTACACATTTTAGGGCCAAGGAAAGGAAAGGAACGTCCCCCTATCTGAGATCGTTTGATTCTGGGGACTATGTACAATGACTGATTACTCTAGCGCAATGCGTGAGAGGGGTGGTATTAGAATACAATGCTTTGTAGGTGTTGTGGTCCATATCGAGGGTTGATGCTGAACATGTAGCAGAGTGCCTTAAATTGGATGCGTTCATCTATCGTGAGCCAGGGCAGGTCACGACAGTAAGCCAGACGCTGAAGTATGTTTAGGAAGTCGATGCAATGTCCAAAGACCACAATTGAGTCATGGCTTACTACAATTTTTCATTGTGTAACACCCATCATTATGTGAAAATGAAAAATTTAATTAATAGATGTTGGTTATGAAGGAAAGATGCACGTTTTTAAAATTCAGACAAGAATTTGAGTTTAAGGATGGGGTCATTCCTGAATATTGGAATACCCATGCCAGGTTACTCTGAGTGAAAGTGTATAATAAGTATTTTTGTTGACATTCAAAATAGGAAAACAAAAAATTGGAAAATTCAATAAATGCTCTACTATCCTGCATTCCCACGTTTATACTGGTAAATGCAGTTTATTGGGAGGAGTGGGGGAACGCGGGATGGTAGGACTTTTACCAATGGTCCTAAATTCAGGGGCTTTGCTGGTCTTAAAAATTAGGAAATTGTGTATTTTTAGAAATAGTTTGATGTTTGCTGGGTATTCCAGACAGACAGGGATAGACGTTTGCATGTCAACAAAAGGAAAGTTTCCTGCATTCTCCCTGGGCCCTAGTTTTCAGAAATGCCTCAGGTTAGTAGGGTTCTTTAGGGACCGGATGAGTGGATCCAAAGACTGCAGTCTGTCGCCATGGGATTGTGAGAAAAGTTTTCTCACCATATGATGATATTTAAAGGGCCTTGAAGGTAAATAAGACCAGTGCCTTCTACACATTCCACACATTTTTCTGGGTCTCTAGTTTTCAAAACGTTTTGGGTTTGATAGGTATCCTGAAGGCTGACCTACACCATGTGTAAATATTACAACTAACCCTCTTATGAACTCTGAGGGAATTACACTTTTACATCATACTTTGACATGTGTAGCAAATTCTTCACAAGAAAGACCTGAGGTGTCTACCTATCCCTGGATTCCACCGTGTATTTGCTTTTAAGAAAAGCCTGCTATTGGTAGGGTTATTTGCTTGGTTCTGGATTAATCTGTGTGCAAAGGGGCATATTTACAAGAAACTGGCGGAGCGCAGTGTTACGCCAAAATTGGTAACGCTGTGACAGTTTCAACGCAGGGATGCGCCGTGTTCACAAGAATGCGACACACACCTGCGTTACCCCTAGCGCTGGTGCTAAATAAGCTCCCTAGCACCAGCGCAGGGACCCTAGCGCCATTTTGCCAAGGTGCTTGCACTTCAGGGGATATAGTTCATGTGCAGAAATGGGCTCCTTCCTGCACATAAACAATCTTTATAGGCGATTTGATGTATCTATATATGCTGCAGAATGCAGCACATGTGGAAAAAGCAAAATAAGAGGAGATATTAAAAATGTCTCCCCATATCGCCTGCTTAAGATCAGGTATTCCCTGGTGGTATTTTTGGCGCTGCCCCATACCTTGTAAATATGGGGCAGCGTCAAAAAGCAATGGGTGTTGCTGCGGAACGCCCACTGAAACACTCATTGCATGCCCCTTTCACTCTAAATGCTGCGTGAATTCGGGCATTATTTACAAGGCGGCGTTAAGCTACGTAAAGTGGCTTAACACTGCCTTGTAAATAAGGTGAAGGAGTTAACGTCATCAGAACGTCGGAAAAAGTGGTGGTGTTAACTCCTTCTAATTATGCCCCCAGGCTAAAGCCTTGTGAAGTCCACAATGACTTCATATAGCTGCAGTTTTGCCGTTTCTTGTCTGGTACAAAAAGTGTGCCCACAAAAGTTTTTGGTAGAAATATGGTAAATATTTTTTAATACTAAATGGTAGAACTTCTCTTATCAGCAACGAATTCTTGGTGTTCCATGCCATGTAAATGTGGGAATGAAAATTCCACAATATTTGAAATTTTCAAGCCATTATAGGCAAGGAGAAATTGTGCAATGCATGCAAGTCACTGTACCTTAGATTTTTCTGGGTCTCGACTCTTTAAAAACGTGTGTGAATGGTAGGTTTTCATGTATGCAGGGGGGAGTGTAAATACCTCATATCTGCTCCACCAGGGCATCTGAAATGTGGATGGCGGACAGAGGTCAGAGATGTCCACCTTGTGTCAGGAAGCCTGGCTCCCAATTAGTTTACATTTTATTTTCTAGTTACAAATAATGAACCCTACTGTCCTGGAGGTCTTTCAGGTGCCTGCGAGGAGCTGTTTGGGGTATTTTTCTGCCTATTGGGAAATCAACTGTAGGTGGTACTTAGAGGCCAGATCGATGCTCGCCTTGTGCCAGGTAGCCCAGCTCCTCACACTGTTTTCCTATTTTCACTTGTAAGTAAATGAAACCTTGTGTTCGGGGGGTTTTCAGGTCCTCAGGAGGAGCAGATTGGAGAATAACACTCCATGTCTAATTGTCCAGGGAAGCAGGAATACAGATGGCATGTAGAGTTCAAAGAGATACACCGCTTGTGCCACGAAGCCCAGCACCTCACTCTGTTTCCATTATTTCTCTTGTCAAAAAATGATCACTTGTGTCAAAGGAGTACACGAGGTCCCCCAAAGAGGGCCGCTTCGAGGTAGGGGAGTTATCATACTCAAACTGCTCCTGAGGTGAAATGAAGTGCAGATTGAGGGTGGAGGCTAGAGAGAGTTGTGTCTTGGGCCAGGAAGAGGAGCTTCCCCTCTCCGTATCCATTGTTTTAACTTGTAAAAATATTTAAGCTGCTGTCCTGTGTACTTTTCAGGTACCTCTCAGGCGGGCAGATTGGCACTAAACTTTGATGTCTGATCTCACAAAGTGTGCTGCAGGGGCATGTTAGATCCTCTGAGTCCTCTGAAAGGGGTAACACTCCTGATCTGCTTCCTTTTTTTTTTTTTTTTTTTTTTATTGAATCTGATCTGAAGTATTCAATCAATCATTTTCATTACAACAGAATGAATTCTTAATGAGACAGTAATACATCAGGAAAAACAAAAATAAAGCAAAAATTTACACAATTTGCCCCGTCATATCATATCAATCCTTTTCTTATCAGAGGGAGGATCTTACATCAGAGTACCGATCAGAGATTGGAGCCCAGATCTGGGTACCCCGGGCTCTAACTTTCCTACCTCTTGTACTATATATAGCTATCTCCTGCTTAAATGTGGCTAGAAAACGACTAAGCCACATCTGAAAGGAGGGTACATTGGGATCTTTCCAACAAGCCGCAAGAATAATACGAAAGACGGCGGTGCCCAAGAAAACAATCCTTTGTTCCTCCAGACTGTAACATAAGGATTCATCATAACCTAGAAGAAATAGGGTAGGAGAGGATCTAAGATTCCGCCCGAATACTTGAACCCAAAATCCTCCAATCGATGTTTGTAAGTTAACTAATTTTGGACATTCGCCGAACATATGAATTATATCTGCCTGTCCCTGTCTACATCTGGGACAGCAGTCATCGACTCGTAATCCCCACTTGAAGAGTTTAGCCGGAGTAAAGTACAGGTTGTATATAGTTTTAAAATATTGTGCTTTAAGGTTAGGTGCTAAAAATAATGTTGTATAGAGAGTTAGGGAGTAGGCAATATCTACATCTGGGTTTTCAAGTTTTTGTACCCAGGATCTCTCAACACGTCCTAAATCATCATTACAGGATTGAGAAAATAGGTCATATAGAGTGCCTATCCTAGTAGCTCGCTTCCCAATAATAGAGAAGAAGTAAAAACTATCTAAATTAATATTAAGTTTAGAGTTACGAATATTAGTAAAAACTTGGAAATATTTTAGATAATCTGTGGATGAAATATCGAATCTCTGTTGTAGTCCCTCGAAGGATGGGGTAGTGTTCTGTCCAAAGAAATGGCCAAGTGTATATATGCCTAAATTTTCCCATCTCCTAGAGACGTTATCTATCAAAGATGGTGATATGATCTTACTATGCCAAAGGGAAATATATTTTGTTATTTTGGGTATACCTAATTGTTTAGAGGCAAGTTTCCATATTTTCCATGCATCTCCTATCACCTTAAACTTGGTCTTTTTATAATATGACGCTTCAAGTTGTTTCAAGAATAGCCCTCGACATTTATTACCTAATGCTATTTCGAAAATAGAAGGGATATAGGAGTCTGTATTAGGTAGACTGGAAGGTTTGATTTTAAAGAGCAGGCCCATTTGTTGGAGTAGTGTCGCCCATAAATAGAATGTCAAATTCGGGATACGAAGCCCACCTCTATGTAAGGGGAGGGTTAGTGATGGCAATGCTCTCCTGATTTTACCATAGTTCCATATAAATTTGGATATTATGGAATCAAAGCTTTTAACAATGCCACCATCGGCCATCAATGGGATAGCCCGGAATAGATATAATATTCTAGGAAATATACTCCTTTTAATATAATTCGCTCTCCCTATTATGGAAAGATGTAAATTATCTACCCTCTTAAGATCTGTTTTCACTGCCTTGATCAAAGGATCATAATTAAGCCTATTAATCTCTTTTATCTCAGGGGAAATATTCACTCAAGATAAATTGCATTTTTAACTCTATAGGGACTATCATATATAATATTGTTTGTACACAAAACCATGGTTTTGTCTCTATTAAGAGAATAGCCCGAGTAAGATCCAAAGACCTGGGTTATTTGTTCTATCTCTGCTATTGCATCAGCAGGTTTGGTTGTAAGCACGGCGATGTCGTCGGCGTATGCCAATATTTTAGTAGAGTATAAACCCACCTTAACTGTTTGAATTTGGGGGCAGTCAAGAAGCTTTAAAATTAAAGGGTTAATTACAAGGGCAAATAATATCGGGGAACAGGGACAACCCTGTCTGGTGCCTCTTTGTACTTCTACAAACTCTGACTCAAAACCTTCAATGTTTAGTTTGGCCCTAGGGCTAATATACAGGGCTTTTAGAGCTTTGATAAAACATGGGCCAAAGTTGTTGAATTCCATAATTCCCCATAAGAAACTCAAAGATACTCGATCGAATGCTTTTTCGGCATCGAGTAGGATCATCGACATCTCTCCCCCCGTGACACCCATAATATCAAATCAGGCGATGGTTCTTCGGGTATGATCGGTCGTTCCTCTTCCAGGAATAAAACCATGTTGCCACGGGGATACGAGATGTTCAATGACCCCCCTCAGTCGGTTTGCAAGTATCTTGGAGTATAATTTTGAGTCAGAGTTTATAAGAGAGATTGGTCTATATGAAGATGGAAGCTGGGGGGGTTTCCCTTTTTTTTAGAAATATCGCTATATTAGTGTGCTTCCAAGACTCTGGTGTAGCTGAGTGATATTGTACCCCTAGAAACAGATCTAATAGGTAGGGTAGTATCTGTTTGCCCAGCACCTTATATAGCTCTAGGGGCATCTTGTCAGGACCGGCCGCCTTCCCATCAGCTAAGTCCGACAATGCAATCTCTAATTCATCCATTGTAATATCTTTCTCCAGTTCTTCTCTATCTACTCTATCTAATATTCCTGGTATCTCTGATTCCGGAAGCCATTCACTAAGAAAAATTTTCGTGTCTCTTATAGAAAGGTGTTCATTTTCAATTTGGTACAATTTTTGGTAATATTTTCGAAACACGTCTACAATATCTTGAGGGGAGGTGTCCTGTTGTTCCTCATATTCGATATTCTTTATTTTATTGTATGTTTGTTTTTGTCTAGTTTTAAGAGCTAATTGCCTCCCTACTTTTTCCCCTGCTTCATAAATTCTATCTCTATTGGTTTGATAAATTTCCGCTGCTTTTTGAGTTAACGAGCTATTAATTTCTGTTTTTAAAGTCAATAATTTTTGCAGTGTATCAGAGGTTGAAATTCCTTGTTGAATTTGCTTAGCATGTAATGTTTCCAGGTTAATAAGTTCCGCGTTAAGTTGTTTGTTAATAATATCTTGCTTTTTCTTGCGCCTAGCGACAAACGCTATAGTCTCTCCTCTTATTACTGCCTTAAAACAGTCCCATACACTAAATCTGGATGCGCTATATTGATTGCTATCAAAGAAAGATTGAGCATATAATGTGATATGATTAATATAATCCGGGTTAATAAAAAGTTTTCGGTCAAATGACCATTGGTTATTAGGTCTATTAAAACTGTCCAATTCAAAAATTAACGTAAGTGCATTGTGGTCAGAGATAGTTTTAGGGGATTTAATAATATCTACTAGGGCTGTCTGATGTAATGATGTCAAAATATAGTCTAGTCGGACATACTTGTTATGGGGATAGGAGTAATAAGTGAAGCCATTATCATTCTGCTTCAAGATGTCCCAGGTATCCATTAAGTTGTGACTATCCATCAAATGAGATAATGCCCTGTAAACTTTGGGCTTACGGCCACTATAATTCTGTGGGAGTCTATTGTTTACCAGTTTTTCAATATTTATATTAAAATCCCCACACAGAATAAGTGGACCGGTCCAGGAAGCCAGTTCTAATTCAAGTTCGATAAAGAGTTGTGGGTCATCCAAATTAGAACCATAGAGTGAACAGATGGTTATAGATGAGTCTAATTGGACCACCTACCATGTTTGTCAACTAGTCGGCGTCTAGGACTCCCCAGACCGGGTGTTGCCAAAATAGCAACTCCCCGTATTTTAGACGTTTGAGATGTTGCAGCTATCAAATTAAATCCAGGAATTTTTAATAAATTTTTATCATGTCCAGCTATATGAGTCTCCGGAATACAGAGAATGTCGACAGGATCCTGACATAATAATTGAAAAAATTGGGCCCTTTTCCTCCCATCATTGAGACCCGCTATGTTCCAACATCGTAGTTTTAATCTCCCCATTCTATACTATTTCCCGCTGACCCGGTACCATCTAAGTTACATAATTTACACCACCACCAACCAACTTTACATTCAATATTCACATTGATATTCTTCTGACAGTTCTGATTAAATAAGATAACTAATATATGATTCCTGTCAGTTAAGGAAAAAATTAGAGTGACCAAATAATCTTTAACGTTTCTTATACTACAGATCAAGCTCATTTTTTCAATTTTTCCCCCCACTTCCCCTCCCCCCTCCCCCTCCCACTCCCACCAACCCCCAGCAACCCTCCCTCCACCCTCGTCCACCCAATTTGTGAGGCAATTAGACTCTATAAGAGTCTTTAGTGATGGAGAGACGCTCCCAAACCAGACTTGTGCTGAGTATAATCTTATAAAAAAAAAAAACCATAAAGAGAAGAAAAAAGAAAAACAAAAGTAAAAATATAAAGAAACATATAGAGATATTTAAAGTTTGTTTGATCTGATGCCTCAAAAATGGAAAACTCAATAATGTCAATAGTGTCCAGTAGTGTCCCTTATGCTCTCTTCTCTTCGCTGACTATTCTCAGATCCAACGATTGTTTTCTCTATTTCTCAACCGATGACCACTTAAAGTAAGCCTTTAAGTGAGACTGTCTAAAAATTCTTTAGCTTTTACTTCGGAAGTGAAGAATTTGGTCTGGCCATTGTATAGAACTTTCAGTTTGGCTGGGTTGTTGAGATAAACTTGTGCTTTCTTCTCCATGAAAGGTTTAATGAGTTGTCTCAGGCGCCATCTCCTTTCCACCGTAGTGTGGCAAAAATCCGGTCTCACAAAATAGGAGATGGAATCCCTAGACCGTCGAGCTTCTGGCCTGGCTCTATCTGAAATAGCCTGTCGGAGAAGAAAGTTTCCAAAATATACAAGGACTGCCCGTGGATAATTTCCTTGTTTCCCAGTGGGTTTCAAAGTGATTGGTATTCTATGCACCCGTTGAACCTCAAGCTCCCAGTTCCATAAAGAGAGCTCAGGAAGTGTATCTTTAAAGAGTTGGATAATGAAGGCTCGGATATCAGAGCCTTCCATATTTTCCGGTATTCCAAGGACGCGTAGATTATTACGCCGTAGGCGATTTTCCATATCCTCGAGCTTCCATCTGACGTCACTTAGTTCTGCTTCATGTAGTTCAACTTGTTCATGTGTAGCCATAGCCTCTGCCTCATTGATGACTATGCGATCTTCCATTTCTGTCATTCTGGTATTAAAAGTATTAACTGATCTTGACAATTTACGCACTACCCCCTGAACCTTATGTAGGGCTAATTGTGCTTTGCGCCCATCCCTTGATGTTTCTTCACGATGGGAGGCGATAGCCTGAAGGACTGTATCCATCACCGTGGAGAGTGTAGCATCCTGTTGGTGCGAAGAGGACCACTGTATCGGTCGAGAGCCGGTGGCCTGCTCTTGTTCTAGTGATCCCAATGCAATAGAGGGGGAGTAATCCCAAGTCAGCACCTGGGCCCTTTTCTTCCGTATTGTAGCTCTCTTATTTTCTCTAATTTCTGCCGTTCTCTCTTCATGATCGCTCTCCGTCTCAGAACCAGTGTTAGTTTCTATATCCAGCTCGGAATCGTCTGACCATCTTGCATCCTCTATCCCCTCTGATATTGAATCTGCTTCCAAGGAGGCACAACTCATGCCAGAAGACCAGTTCCCTGCTCTGTTTCTATTTTTTCATTTAGTAAAAAATGTATCATCCCTTCTGACTCGTAGGTCTCTATACTCCCTTAGAGGCAAACTGTGCTCCAGGTGAGTAGAAAGGTCCTCTCCCCAAGTAGATGGACAATAAGGACTGATGCCTTTAAGAGACCCACCACCACTTCATTCTTTTTCTCGGTCTAGTAAAAGCCTTTCTTCACCTGTAACTGTTCAGGTCCAGGCGTTGGGAAGTGTAGGTGCTGATGCATGATTTACAGGATGGCATTAAGCCACATGGCTGGAATGCATCGTGGGCACTCTGTGAGATGACTGCCACTTTTGTACATGTGCTCTGAAAATACCCAAAGCCAAGCAGGTGGATCAGTATCAAAAGCTTGACATGAGCTGGTATTGCATGTTACCGGGCTGCGGTCAGCTGCAAGCTGGTTCAATTTGGTCCAACAAAGCCTTGATCATATCCATGTTGAGTCTGTAAAACTTGATGCTGTCCTCATCTCTCTGATGAAGGAGTGAGACCCTATGCATGAATATCATCTCCTGTATGTGTCTTCTTTTCCTGGCAAGTTGATGTATGAGCCAACTGTGTCAGAGGATGATAATTTCGGTGGTTCTTTCTATATATATTTTCTATATATAGTTGCTTATATACTGCTGGTGAGCTTAGCCAGATGTTTGAACCTGCTCTTACTTTGCCTTATTTTTCTGCGCAAATCAGTCTTTGCACTACTTATGTGCCAGAATATTTGGCCACTTTGCCAGGTTTTTGTTGTGGTTCCACCCTCACAAATACTCCTTGCATGCATTAACAAGCATTAGGTTTCGCCTATGTGATTAATGATAAGCTGTTTTTTGTTGTAAGTTGTAGTTTGCTGAGTAGTTGTACAATATTTTACAGAAAGTCTGTTAAATTATAAAAAGGCAATATATTGTGCTGTTACTAGTGGTACAGGGCGGGAAAGTAATAGCAACATTTTGAAAAATGAAATGAAAGCGGGAAATAAGAGAATGAATTGATGTAATAGCAATATTATGTGTTTAGAGGAGTTCTGGCAAATTTTGGGACTGGTGCCACTGCAGCTGTTGCACCAATGAAATCATGAACCTAGTGCCTGCAAAGTAACTGCACTTGTGACTGCCTGTTTATTAGTAAAATATATCAATAGTGTTTCATAGGGTACCAAGAGCTTTTGGTCCTGGTGCTACCGCACCTGCTGCACCATTCAAATCATGACCCTATTGTCTGCTAGTGAACTGCACTTATGACTGTCTTGTTTAGTAGTAACATTTAACAATAGTCTTGGTTTAGTGGGGTCCCCTTTGCTTTTGGCTCCGTGCCACTACACCCGCTGCACCATTCAAATCAAGCCCCTTTTAAGTGCAAGGTAACTGCAGCTGTGACTGCCTGTTTAGTAGTCAAATATAGCAATACTGTGTGTTTAGAGGAGTTCTGGCAACTTTTGGGGTCGGTGCTACTGCACCTGCTGCACCATTCAAATCATGACCCTGTTGTCGGCAAGGTAATTGCACTTGTGGTTGCCTGTTTAGGAATACAATATAGCAATCTGAGGTGTTTAGTGGGGTGCCTGGTGCTTTTTGTCCCAGTGCCACTGCACCTGTGGCACAGGAGGGCCTGATGGGAAATGACAGGGTGATAAATTGGTGAGTCTAGTTTGCCATTTTTCACAGATGCAGACTATGAAGAAGGGCACGAGGCCTGAAACGCATTGGCGATGATGTTCTGCCGTGCACTTGTATTGAAGTTGTTCCTTAGCCATTAGATTTTGTTGAGAGTGCACTTCAAAGCGTGGACACCTTCTCTTGAATTTAATAAATATGGTCAGTCCATTGGGAGGTGCACCACCGCATGATTGCAGATCCTGTGGTATGCTTGTTCTGCAACCGCACATGGAACGGCAAAAGAGGCAGAGATTTGTGCACAACTTTGAACAAGCAGTATGGGGGGAATTTTAATAACTGTGCACATGTGTGTTTATGGTGAGCCCACATGTTTTTTATTTTTATTTTGGACTGCCTATCCCAACATGCATTGTACTTACCAAGAACCCCACAAGAGGGCGTGAAGGGAAATAACAGGGGGATAAATTGGTGAGTGCAGTTCGCCATTTTTCACAGATGCAGCCTATGAAGCAGGGCGTGAGGCCAAAAACGCGTCGACGATGATGTTCTGCCGTGCACTGTCTTGTATCAAAGTTGTTCCTTGGCTTAAATTTTGTTGAGAGTGCACTTCAAAGCATGGACAGCTTCTCTTGAGACAAAAAAATATATATATATTCTAGGTACGTAGATGGGGAGGTAGGAATAGTAAATCTATACTTTCTCTATATGTACTTACCTTTTGATATTTTGTTATTCAATATTTTGTTCATAGTATTCTTATATTATGATATCTCTGTCTTCGATATTCGCTAGTACAATTTGTCCTTCAGGAGTCAAGTGAGAGATAAGGGAGCACCTTAGGAAGCATCCTTAAATATAAACGACAGTAGGAGGTAATAGAATTATTCTGATCTGGAAAGAACAGCAAACTGTCAAAGATCACGCAAACAACTCTGGCAGACTGGATGGAGTCGGTGAAGAGTGCCATTTTGAGGACCACCAAAGATAACACCTGTTGGACTGGTCCTCTCTGCAGGGTCAACCCCAAATGTTTTGCCTTAACCCTCCACTTTTTTGCGAAATTCGTTTCTGTTGGCCTTAGGACTCTGTGCACTATATCACTGCTAACCAGTGCTAAGGCGCTGTGCTCTCTCTCCTAAACATGGTAAAATTGTCTTACACCTGATTGGCATATTTAATTTACTTATGATGGAGCATAAAAGGTTAATAACAGTTGCCTCTATCAATTCTCACCATTAAATTAGATTTAGGACAATAATTCTTGATGAAATCATGAATATGGCTGAAACAAAAAACATGAGATTTTCTACTGCCTTGTAAAAGCATGCAGAAATTTTTCGAAACATGGAAAATGTGCAATCCTAAATAAAGAGAGAGAAAAAGTTTATCTTCTTATGCATGTAATCACGTGTTTGAGAAAACTAAACATAGATAACCTAGAAAATGTGCTGCTGATGACTTCTAAATGTGACAAATTAAATTAATGCTTACATAATGAAACACTTGAAACTATTAAAATGCTTATTTTAAAGGTGCTTGATATTATGAAGGTGCGCAGTTTTACCTTTAGTATTGTGCGATAGAATACCTGTATATCAAAAGTATATTCATTTGTTTGAAAATTAATAATATGTGAATCCTTTTTTTAGTAGTGCCTAATATTGACATGTAACATTTAAGGAAGAATAATGAGTGACTTAACAAAGAAAACTGAAATATTCATATTAATGTGTGTTTTATAATAAGTCACAATGTGGTAATGATTTAGCAAGTTGTCCTGAAGGCCTCAGATACTTCTCTTTCCTTGTTCGAAAGGCAGAATCTAGCTGAAGTAGTCCTTCTAGACGTTGTGAGAACTTTTCATGAAGTTTCTTTCTTGTGCTTACAAACAAAAGACTCTCTTTTGATCCAGCAACGCTTTTGACAGAAATGTATCGATACAATTGCAAACCCAGGGACAGCGCCTGGGAATGGACAGACAGTGAACAAAGTGAATTTTCTTATTTCCAAGGAAAGGATGGAAATATAAAAATGATTTAATCTGATGATTTTGCAAAAGGATGACTAAATGCATCCGGATTTCTTAGTGAGGTATTGATCATACCAAGAGCAGTCCACTATGGACAACAGGTGGAAACCATAAGGTGATTCAATAGATACTTTATGGGTGTAAACTGAAAACTTTTGGAAGTATAATTGCCCCCAGGAAGAGGAGATAGGGGCTGGTTGTCATTTTTCAATTTCCCTGCCTGGCATGCTGTCGGACTCAACTGAGATTTCTCTTTCTATGCCAAACCCATATGAACTTAACTTTTCGAACTGACTCAAACCTGCACTTTGTCGGTTGGTAAAGTGTGCAGGTATAAACTCTTCGGCTGAAGAGTTTATGGACTCTTTCCTGTGACTCATTGAGCTTCAACTCTGCATATTTGGTTTGTATAACCTAAATGATGAAACTCAATTTTACCTATGTTTTCTCTCTCTCACTTCTTTCCTTAGGTAACCAGCAAATGTTTTTCTTGTTGAATTTGTATGGCATTGTGTGACTAATTGTACTAAATGAATGATTCCTATTAAATCTGATTATAAAATGTGATTTATGTGCTTGACTATTCAAATTAAGGCTTAGATAAATGGTTTACATGAGCTAACATATCGTATTTGAGTCATTTTTGGTGTGAACCTTCTTGCCGTAAGTCTTATCATTAATAGTGTCTAAAGTAATGGTTGTTTGTTTTTAGCATGAATTTGGCATTTTCATATTCCAGGTCCTCATAAGGAATTGCCTCACGTTCTCCGAATATCCAAGTCCCTGTTAGCTCATATAAAAGATCCACTGGAGGGCCAATGGCAGTTTAGTGATATGTTATGGAACCAGAGAGAAAATAGTTGTGTTGAAATATATGTGATGTGAGGAAAATACATTTTTGCCCAGTTTTCCGCTGCCTCACTTATATGTCCCTTGTAAAGAGGTATACCATATGCCCAGGGCCTGTAAATTAAATGCTACTAGTGAGTCTGCAATACGTATTGTGCTACCCACTCAAGTAGCCCCTAAAACATTTCCCAGGCTACCATTGCAGTCTGAAGGCAGTTTTAAACTGCCAATATGACTTGGCACTATAACCCCTTTGCCAAGCCTTAAACTCAACTTTAATTGCATATGCGTCACCTATAAGGTAGGCCTTAGGTAGCCCAAAGGCGCAGAGTGCATTGTAATTAAAAGATTGGACAAGTACTTTTAAGGTTTATATGGCCTGGTAATGGAAAACTCCTAAATTCATTTTTTACTACTGTGAGGCCTACCTGTCCCATAGGAGAACATTGGGAAGCCTTATTACATTTAATAGGTGGTAACTTTTGATCATTTTTGGCATCTATGAAATTGCAATTAAAAACCTTCTTTAATGGTAAAGTGGTTTTTTAAATTACAATTTTGAAAATATCACTTTTAGAAAGCTGCCATGTTCCTACCCTTTGCCATTTGGTGCCTGCAGCCTGTAATAGGTCACATGGTTGGGTGTAGTTGGCTGTTAGTCTTTGTGAATTCCTCCCAGACAGCCACACAATAGAGAGATTAGATGTGTCTGAATGGGCCATCTGCTGGCAGGATGGAGGGCAGAACTGGGCACAGCCCCACTTGCAACTGAATGGGCTGTGCTCTGCCTTCGCACAAAGGGCTCGTCACCATTGCATTGTCCCTGTGGACAGCTTAGAGCCCGGGAAGGGGAGTCAGAAAATTCCAAGGACTTGAGGAGAATCCTCTAGAAACTTCTCCTATTTCAAAGAAGGGACCTGGTATAAAATAGGGCCCTAAGACCCACTCTTCAGTTACCTTGCTGGACCTGCAGAAGGACTCTCAGAGGACTGCCTGCTGCTGTGGCCTACTTTGCAATCCACATGACTGCTATGCTGCACATTGAAGGATTGATTTGCTGCCTGAAGCCTGCCTTGAACCCTCAGAGACCTGCCCTGCTGCTTGAACCCTGCTTCATCACTTGAACCCAGAACTACCAGAGTGACTCCAAAGGCTAGTTTGCTGGCCTCCTGATCAGAGCCTCAGGGCCAAAAAGGGCTCCCACCATTATGATTTTCACCCCCACCTGGACCCTCAAGTGGTGTCCTTCCAGTCTTGGACCCTTGGTTGTGGTGTTAAATGTTCCCAGATAGCCAAAATCCAAAACTTGAGACCTACAACATTTTTTACTATAAACTGCCGTGAGAACCAAGGTAAGACTTGGATTAACCTGCTCGTCCGTCTGCCCAAGGTGCATCACTGGTCTGCTTGACTTCCTGGTAGCTCCCTCTACGGTCTTCTCTGCAGCAGCAAATTCTGTTCAGCGGTCCCTCGGCGAAGGGGAATCTGGCCTCCTGGAAATCTTGTCGGCTCCAGCCTCCAACTTTGTTTGTTCAGCTGAAAATTTTCGACTTGCATAAAAGTGACTCAGTCTGAACATAGAAATCTTCATCGCAACTTTGTCCAGCAACTCCCAAACGACAACGCTCATTCCGCAGACACTCTCTGCAGCCTTGTCATGCTGAACTTTACCTTCTCAGAACATTGTATTTAAATTTCTAAGTCGAAAGGTAAGCTCTGACTGGCCCAATTTACTTCTTGTATCTTCACGCGCTCCATTGCGATCGGCCATATTTCTCGACTTTGACCCGGTCTCGCTCGACTAGATGTCTGTAGTTGGCACTTTGATAAAAAATTGATAACTTGGGTTCTACTGATTGAGTTTTGTCGTTTTGGTATCAAATAATTTTTTAAATGTTACTTTATTTTTCTGAAGTGATTTTGGATTTTTCTTGTGTTGTGTTTTCAGTTTATTACTGTTTGTGTGTGCATAAATACTTTACACATTGCCTTTAAATTAAGCCTGACTGCCTTTAGTGCCAAGCAACCCAGGGTTAAGCGCAGGTTAATTTAGAGACTTTTTGTAGTTCACCCTGCCAGGGATTATGGCTGTTGCTTCACCTGGGCTAACACCACAGTCAACCACCAACCCAATTTCTCACAACACCACAAGCAGTGAGCACCTCTGTCTAATTGCTATTAGGATTAAGTGATTTATCAGTCATCCTGGTGGCAACCTCCAAAAGACAGTTCTGAAAATGGCCTCTCAAAAACCATGAAGGGTCATTTAGGAGATAAGAGTCTGGTTGTCATCAGTGTAAGGTATGAGTGAGAAACTAAATTTTCTAATTAGAAGTGTTAGTTGGCGTGATAAATGTTAAAATGGATGGTACTATGGGAAATGCCCTCTATGGAGATAGATGATGCAGGAGAGTGGGATGAGATATGGAGTCAAACGCGCCACTCCAGTTCTAAAGTATTAGGGTCACTCTGCTGTCACTATCCAGGATCATTCAGAGATCAACAATGGCAAAAAGGCCAGGTCTGAGCTATGAAACAGGCAACTGCCTGCTTGAGCCCTGCCAAAACAGACATTTTCTTACAGAAAGTCAGACAGTTGTCTATTTAATTTCCTAAATCTAATCTATTTGCTAGGAAGGGCAGTAAAGAAATGGCTTAACGTTTTCTGTGTGAGAAGGTCTGCTATAGGTTTCTATAGAAGGGCAACCACCATGGCTCACTTTGCAAAAACAGTGGACCTTGCCTTCTGTCAAAGAAGAATTGTAAGGAGACTGGAATATACAGCCAATTGTGTGTCAGTTTCTCGAATGGAAACTTGAACAGGATCCACAGAGGAGTCTTATTTGCTGGAACGAACGTGAGAAATAGTAACCTCTAAGTAAACAGAAAGGAAATAGCTGTGTTTAGGTTAAAAGAAATGACGCCAAATCACGTAATGCAAAATTTCCCAAAATATTATGCATTTCACATAACACAAAATTCAGGAATTTCGTAACTTTCACCACATACTTAAAATTTCACCTAGGTCTACCTACAAAACAGGCTTTGTGTAAGCAAGAACAATTTTTACATTTATAATGATAATTACAAATAAGTTATAATACATTCTACATTTGTAAGATTAGATAGTTTGAAAAGAACTTCCACCTCCTGTTTGCTAATCTGATGAATCTATATTTATGGTTTAGGTCTGTAGTTCCATTCCGACATCAACAAGCCAACAGCACCACAACAGGGTGGCTACAAAATTACCAAACGAGAAGGTGTCACAATTGGACTGGTTCAGCATTAGCAGTGTAGTCGGTGGTCTCACTTGGAGCAAGCAGTGGTGGCCTTTTCAAATGGCAAATATATTTTTTTGTAACACCAGCATCTGTTCCTATCAGGAAACAGATGCTTTTCTAAAATTATAAAATGTTACTATTGAAATGCAAAGGAAGAGTAGCCTAACGTGTGTGAGCTGTCTTCTCATGCATCATCATGAACAATGTGACCATTGCCTGGCTCAGAGAAACTGTGTTAACATCACTTGCAGGACATTTCCGGCTCACACTGCCATTGGTCATTTACTGCATCCATGTTCCATGTGTCCAATGCAGATATAACATGCCCGCAAAGCACTACTTCATGGTACTTTAGGGCTACTTTCCAGTGCAAAACAAGTATCACCTTTGAAAGTAATTCCAATACTACTCTTTGTGGTGGTTGGTTTCACTTTTGTAAGGCAAACCTGCTGAGAACTGTTGAAAATGTAGGGGAAAATGACTAAAATCTGATGCAACACAGCACAGCAAGGAAAGTTGCTGCAGTGCCTTGCATCAAAGGGAGAGGGGAAAACAGTGCCATGTCTACTGAAGATGTGGCGCTGATGTTCTCTTCTCCAGCACTGGTACCCTTTAGGCTGCCATCCAGCAAAGCACACGCCCTTGAACAATAGCCCATGAGTGTGTGCGTTCTGTCAAGCATATGCCTTGGACAGGAATGAGAATCGTCCAGTTCAAAACCTAAACATTTTCACTTTTCCCAGTTTGTATGTGTGCTGTACAATGCAGCACACATGAAACGTTGGAAAAGTGTTGAGGAATTCAAATATTTCTTCCTTGGTAAGCCTGCCTCGAGGAGGTGCAAGGTTTGGGCACAAATCCCTGTCTACAGTTAGTAGGATCAGATTTATTAACAGTTCAAGCCATGCAGGACAACATCCAAAGATACTGAGCTGAGTTGAGTTAAAGGGCGAGAGCAGAGCATCGCCATATCTATGAACATATGGTACTCTTTTCCTCTCTCCCTGCGCTAGCACACTTTCAATCATGAAATCAATCAATCATGAAATTTGTATTGCGCACTACTCACCCGGAAGGGTCTCAAGGCGCATGAGGGAGGGGGTCTGCTACTGCTCGAACAGCCAGGTCTTGAGCTGTCTCCTGAAGGCGAGGTGGTCCGGGGTCAGTCACAGGTGGACGGGCAGGGAGTTCCATGTCTTAGCCGCCAGGTAGGAGAAGGATCTTCCTCCGGCGGTGGTTCTCTGGATGCGAGGGACGACGGCGAGGGCGAGGTTTGCGGATCGTAGCTGGCGGGTGGGCGTGTAGAAGGTCAGGCGGTCGTTGAGGTATCTTGGGCCAAGGTCGTGGAGGGATTTGTGTGCGTGGGTGAGGAGTCCGAACGTGATCCTCTTGTTGACGGGGATCCAGTGCAGGTCTCTCAGATGGCTCGAGATGTGGCTGCGTCGGGGGACGTCCAGGATGAGTCGGGCGGAGGCGTTCTGGATACGTTGAAGTCTTTTCTGAAGCTTGGCTGTTGTACCGGCGTAGAGGGTGTTTCCGTAGTCTAGTCTGCTGGTGACGAGGGCCTGGGTGACCGTCTTCCTGGTCTCGGTCGGGATCCAGCGGAAGATCTTACGGAGCATGCGAAGGTTGTGGAAGCAGGCTGAGGATACGGCGTTGACTTGTCTGGTCATAGATAGGGAGGAGTCCAGGATGACGCCCAAGTTGCGTGCGTGGTCCGTAGGCTTGGGTGCGGTGCCTAGGGCCGGGGGCCACCAGGAGTCGTCCCATGCGGAGGGCGACGGTCCCAGGATGAGGACTTCTGTCTTGTCCGTGTTCAATTTCAGGCGGCTGATGTCCATCCATTTGGCGACGTCTTTCATCCCTTCGTGTAGGCTGGTTTTGGCGGTGTCGGGGTCTCTGGTGAGGGAGAGAATCAGCTGGGTGTCATCGGCGTAGGAGATGATGTTGAGGTTGTGTTGGCGTGCGATGGCAGCGAGGGGTTTCATGTAGATGTTGAAGAGAGTGGGGCTGAGCGATGAACCTTGCGGGACACCGCAGATGACTCCGGTGGCCTCAGAGAGGAAAGGAGGGAGGCGTACTCTCTGTGTTCTGCCGGAGAGGTATGAGATGATCCATTCCAGGGCCGTTCCTTGGATGCCGGTGTCGTTGAGGCGTTGGACTAGGGTGCGGTGGCAGACAGTGTCAAATGCTGCGGAGAGGTCTAGGAGGATGAGTGCCGCTGTTTCACCGTTGTCGAGCACGGCTCGGATGTCGTCGGTGGCTGCGATGAGGGCGGTCTCGGTGCTGTGGTTGGCTCTGAATCCGGACTGTGATGGGTCAAGGGATCCGTTCGTCTCAAGGAAGGTGGCCAGTTGCTTGTTGACGACCTTCTCGATGACTTTGGCAGGGAAGGGAAGGAGCGAGATGGGGCGGAAGTTCTTGAGGTCGGTCGGGTCCGCTGTTGGTTTCTTCAGCAGTGCGCTGAGCTCGGCGTGCTTCCAGCTTTCCGGGAAGGTGGCTGTGTCGAAGGAGGTGTTGATGATGTCTCGGAGGTGGGGTGCGATGGTAGAGGCGGCCTTGTTGAAGACATGGTGGGGGCAAGGGTCTGTCGGCGATCCGGTGTGGATGGTGTTCATCATGCGTGTTGTGTCTTCGGGGGTCACCTTGGTCCATGTCTGGAGGATGGCGGCGGGGTGCGTAGGTTCGACCGATGGGTGCGGGGGTGAAACACCGAAGCTGTTGTGGATGTTGGCGATCTTGCAGTGGAAGTACGAGGCGAGGGAGTCGCAGAGGTCCTGTGAGGGAGTGATGTCGTTGTTGCCGGTGCTGGGGTTAGAGAACTCCTTGACGATGTTGAAGAGCTCCTTGCTGTCATGGGCGTTCTTGTCCAGTCGTTCCTTCAGAGATTTCTTCTTGGTGGTGCGGATGAGCTGGTGGTGTCTGTGGGTAGCGAGTTTGAGGGCGGTCATGTTGTCGGCGGTCTTGTCGAGGAGCCAGGCCTTCTCAAGGGTGCGGCAGGCCTTCTTGGAGTTCTTGAGTTCGTCGGTGAACCAGGGGGCCTTCTTGCTTCTGTGCCTGGTGAGTGGGTTCTTCAGTGGGGCGAGGTCGTCGGCACAGGAGGTCAGCCACTGAGTGAGGTTGAGGGCTGCTGTGTTAGGGTCCGTTGTCCTGACAGGTGGGTTCTGGCTGAGGGAGGTGGCGAGCTGGTCGACGGTGATCTTGCTCCAATTCCTGTGGGGAACCTGCTTCGGGTGGTGGTGGATCGTGTTCTTTTTGAAGCTGAAGTGGACGCAGCTGTGGTCAGTCCAGTGAAGTCCGGTGGAGTGGCTGAAGGTGACGTGCTTGCTGGATGAGAAGACGGGGTCGAGCGTGTGGCCGGCATAGTGGGTGGGGGTGTTGACCAGTTGCTTGAGCCCGAGGTTGGCCAGGTTGTCCAGCAGGGTGGTGGTGTTGCGGTCATTGTTGTTCTCCAGGTGGAAGTTGAGGTCCCCGAGGAGGATGTAGTCGGCGGAGGGGAGGGCGTGGGGGCTGATGAAGTCCATGAACTGTGCGCGTGGTCCCGGGGGTCTGTAGGTGAGGGTGCCTCTGAGGGTAGTCTTGGGGTCGGTGTGGATCTGGAAGTGCAGGTATTCGGCGGCGTTGAAAGCGTCGGTGGAGTCAGTCGAGATGCGAATGGTGCTTTTGTGGACGATGGCGATGCCTCCTCCGGTCTGGTTGACGCGATCTTTCCTGATGATCTTGTAGCCATCCGGGATGGCTATGGCGATGTCGGGGGCTGAGGAGGCGTTCATCCAGGTTTCCGTGAGGAAGGCGACGTCTGGAGAAGCGGTGTCGAGGAGGTTCCAGAGTTCCACGGCGTGTCTGTGGACGGAGCGGGTGTTGAGCAGGATGCACTTCAGGTGGTTGCTGTTGTCCGTCTTGGTGGGTGCGTTGCCGGTACGGAGGCAGGAGAAATTGCAGGATCGGCAGGCGAAGGGTCCATGGGTGTGTCGCGGGGATGCTCGGTAGCACCCGGGGGTTCGGGCGGTGTTGAGTGCGATGAGTGTGGCGGCATCGTAGTTCCTGCGGGGGGGGTGGCAGACGCGGGGGCCAGGGGGTCTAGCGCGGGCCAGGCGCAGACGGACTTACCTTTGGCGCACCTTCGGCGCTCAGTCGGCGCTCCCGCTGCGCGCGTCCGCTGCGCGATCGCTGAGGGGGCGTCATAAGTAGTGAGCCGGGAGGGAGGGTCAGCTGGGAGGCGGGAGGCTGGGTGGCCAATGGGAAGGAAGGGGAGGCGGGACTGCGGGGTCAGCGGCGGGAAACCGGAACTGGGAAGCGGGAAAAGGAAGGCGAGTGACCGGGGCAGCGGCGGCGGTGAGCTGGCGCGAAAATGGGCAGCAGAGCAGGCAGCGAGCGGAGGGCAGTACCTGCAAGCGGCAGGGCAGAGGTCAGCGGCGGCGGATGAGGTAAGTGGCGTCAGGAGTGTCAGCGGTAACAGCAGGCAGGCAGGCAGGCGTCAGGTAGCAGCAGTGGAGGGGGAGCGACCGCCTGTGAGGTACAGGCTGCCGCGGGCCAACGCACACAACCTTGCACCATAGTGAAGGTTGTGTGCATTCTATCAAGTGTAAGTTTTGTACTGGAAGGGGGTACTTCGAGTATAAATAGCTATGCTTTAATTCTTCTCCCAATTTGCTTGTGTGCAGTACGCACATTCAAAGATGGAGCAATGGGGAGAGTTTTTAAATTTACTCCACAGTTACTCCTGCTGCCTCAAGGAGGTGTACGTTTTTGGCACAAATCCCTGCCTACCAATGTTTGTGGATAGGGGTTTGCATCAAAATCCATGGGCGATTGCATAGGAACACCCATGTACACATGGAATGCCCTCTTGACGCAATGTTACGCAAAGTAGCGTTACTTACTTTTCCATCGACATTCCTGATTAGCGTTGGAAAGTAAATACCACCAAAACGCTTCACACAAGGTTTGCATACAAACATAACACAAGCCGGGTGCAAAGTGTTAGTAAATTTATACCAGAATGCTTGTGAGGAATCAGTGTCAATATTCTAAACAGAATGCGCTTGGAAAAGGAACTATCTGATGGACAGAGAAGTTCATGGAGGGTGTGGACATGGAAGGTAAATATGGCAAGGAAACATTAGTTAGATTAAAGCAGTATAATGAATATGATAAAATATTATAACAAATATTTTATACGAAATTTAAGCGGCAGTAGTGAAGGATTAGTATTAAACTCACATCTTACTTTCACAGAACAGAAGAAACAACAGTACCTTGTCTGACACAAACAGGTGTGTTGTTTTTGGTGTCAAAGTAACAGGAAGTCGAGTTCAAGTCGACTTATAGTTGGTTATTTATTCGTATCTCTATATTTGCTTTTATCCCAAGGGTGGTTATGAATACGTGCTAAAAAGTTGTTCAGCTTGGCGCACAGCCTCTAATGTCACACTGTCACCGTGTGCTACTCTCAAAGCCGGGGTCCCGGCCAAGGGGCACACGGAGGCAGTGTTGGCAGAAAGTACACAGAATACATCGGACAAGTGAACATCGGGATTAGCTGGTGCTGCCACATGAGTGAACTTCAAGCTTTGTTCCCTGAACGCTCGCCGTGAGGATTTACCAGACAATGTGGACTTGTGCAGCTGCACAGAAGCACAAAACAAACACGTTTTGTTTGATTTCTTTCCACATCTTTGCCCTCAATTCTCATGAGTGTGTGAGCATGTTTGTTGGCGTTTCTAGTACCTGGTCTAAATCTGCGGCATGGCGACTCTCCGTTTTCTGACTCCACATTTTGCTTACTAGCATTGTGATCAAAGCACACAACATTGACTGTAGCGCCGAGTAAATTGCTAATTTTGGTGTAAATCTAAAAGTCTTCTTGCTCTTGAAAAGAAAGACATTTTCCAAGTTACAGAAGGCAATGTGGCGTTGCATAACAACTTTACTTTGCTGTCTTCCAGTGGACTGAACTTTAACAACAAAAAAAAGCTAGCTGAGGACAGGGGCGTGGCTATAATTTTCTTCTCAAGCCTATCAAGTCCCAATCCTTATACTTTGAGGAGCGTCTCCCCTCTACTGATACCACTGACCTTCTTAGCAACGTTGATTCGACTCCTTACCCTTCTTTCTTGGCATGTGCAAGCTTCCAAACCCATCCCTTTAGTCTGTTTTTTGTGTCTGCATTCCAGACATCGCATGACTTTAGGACTAGGGCCTGATGTGTTCAGTTAGAAATATCGTCTTAACATAATATCACATTTATGAGGGGGCGTGGCTTGGGCGCCGATGGTGATGGTCGCCTGAGAGCTCGGCTCCGGGACTGAGCCCGTGATTATCCTGTAATTCGGCGGCTGCGGGGCACCCCAGCCCCCGCATTTTGCGGACCGGCCCGACGGAAACCTGCCGGGGCCCCTGGCGTGATCGGCACGAGCGGTGACCCGGCGAAAATCGCAGTCCGGGGTACCACGCAGTGCGACCCAACATGGCGCCCGGACTTCTTTGTCCCCCTGGCCGGATCCATTAGACTGGAGGAACGTCGTTGGCGGCGGTGCATCCCCTGCTCTGCCGGCTCCCGGTGGGGGTCGGAGCTGGACATCGGTCAGAGCGGTCTCTTTTAACGGGGATTGCACTCGGATGAACGGAGGCCCACACCCTGGCGGATCCCACGCGGGGACGGCAGGAGGCCCCGTCGGTGGCCCCACTCCCTACACCGCACTTGGCCACTTTCTCCTGGCCGACCCACTTCCATGGGAGGCGCAACCTTTTGGGGCCGCGAATCGTCCGGTGGAGCTGGTGACATCCACTCCGGGACTCTGTCGGCCGTGCGGGCCTGCCCGACTTGGCGACGGCTGTCTCCGCCTCCTCCTCGGTGCCCCCGGACGCCGTGTTGGTGGCGTGAGCCAAGGTTGAGACGATCCAACGGGCCCTGGAGACGGGGATCTCCGGCATTCGACCTGAGGCCTAGCATCCGAGGGAGTCATAGCCGGGGCCTGAACTCGGAGGCGCCTGCTCCGAGACCTGCACGGAGAGCGGCCGGCGACATGGGGAAACCTAGAGGAGCCAAGGGGACTGCCCTAGCTGTCTCGGACTCGGAGACCCAGGACAAGGAGGAACGCGGGGGCCCCGAGGATGCCGGCGGTGCACCACTGCAGCAGCAATTTGACCGAGTCCTAGAGGCAATAGCGACCACGCGCTCGGCCCTCCAGCAGGACATTGCCCAGGTAGCGACGAGCCTGGGTCTCCTTAGAGCGGACCACTGCAAACTTTCGGACCGGGTCAAGGAAGTGGAGGGCTCGGTGAAAACCTTGGAGCCGGCACAGCGGACCTTGGCCGTGGATATGAAGGATGCCTTATCCCGGATTACGGTCCTGGAGCAGAGGGCGGAGGACGCGGAAGGCCGTAACAGGAGGAACAACATCCGCGTGGTGGGCCTGCCAGAAAAGATTGAGGATGGCGACATGGTGGCATATCTGGAGGCCTGGCTCCGAGACACGGTGGCCCCGGAGGGTCTATCCTCCTTCTACACGCTGGAGCGGGCCCATCGGGTCCCGGCGAGGCCACCGCAGCAGGGACGTGCCCCACGACCGGTGGTGGCGCGATTATTGCACTTCAGGGACAGAGACTTCATCCTCAATGTCGCCAGACATAATGGGCCATTTAAAGTGGCAAACAGCCAGGTGAACATCTTCCCGGATTACACCTATGAAACTCAACGCAGACGGTTTTCCTTCCTGGCGGTCAAGCGCGAGCTCCGGAGCGAGGGTATCCAATACTCGCTCTTCTATCCTGCGAGGCTCCGCATAATTGTCGATGACAAAACTCAGTTCTTCGATACCCCAGAGGACGTTTGTCACTGGCTCGAACTATATAGAGCGGGGAAAGGTGGATCCGGCTCTTCGCCTCGACAGGTGGCGGAGCCGGAGCAGAGACGGAGATCCAGGAGGATTCGGGGTCGCCGTGGCCGCTCGGGGGGTCCCTCAACTGTAGAGACATCGACGGAGCGGAAGGGAGTACTAGAGGTGCTATCAGCGCTGTCTGGGTCACGGGACGCTGCCATTGCGGAGGAAGCGGTCCCTGAGGACAAGGGGGGTCCAACGGACTCCGAGGAATCCGTGCCTGACAGTGACCATACGCCGGTGATCACACCGCAATCGGCGGAGGACCTTCTGGATGGACAGGGGTAACGGGGTGAGCTTCTTCACTTTGGGTGGGGGCCCGGCGAGGGGGTGGCGGGTGTCGATCAGAGATGCTGACTACCGGGGTAGGGAGAGTGGGGTGCCCTGGATTTGCCCCGAGGGGGTTTATTTGTGACACTGTTTTGGGCTTCGGTTAGTCCTGGTGGCCTGAGCGTCGAGGGCCCACTGCCTCCGCCCCGCCTGCACCTGGCCCTTAAGGCCTTCCTGCGGTGGCGACTGCAGGATTAGCAGGGTATAGTTGGAGAATATGGTTTGGATGGGAACTAGATGGTGCTATTTGGGTCCTGTTCTGGGGAGGGTGGATGGGGAGTTGATTTATATTTGGGTTGCTAAGTTATGGTTGGGGAAAATGGCCGCCATCAGTGCTGTGAGGATCGATGTCCTGTTATTGTTGGGACCCAGATGGGGAGACTTTGCGAGAACAATATGGGACAATGGCTGAGGTAGCTAATCTGAAATGTGTTACTTGGAACGTACGGGGGCTTCACACTATGTCCAGGCGCCACAAGGTCCACGCTTACTTAGTGCGTAGGGGAATACAAATGGCGCTGCTGCAGGAGACTCATCTGAACAAGGCGGAAGGGGCGGCCTTACAGCGTAGGTGGAGGGGGCAGGTCTTTTGCACTTCGTACTCTGCGTATGCCAGAGGGGCGCTGATCTGGGTTAGGGCTGGGGTTCCCTTCCAGGTCACGAACACAGTGATAGATCCAGAGGGGCGTTATGTGGCTATTTCGGGGACTTTGGGAGGGAGAGACCTAAACGTTTGCTGTGTGTATGCTCCTAATGTAGACCAGACTGCCTTCCTTTCCAGGTTATCGGGCTCGTTGGCCCATTGCCTCTCCGGACCCCTCCTGCTCGGTGGAGATTTCAACTCAGCAGTGGATGTAGATATTGACCGCTCGCATCCACCCCTCCCCGATTCTCCGGTTCGTCGCTTGGCTAGGGATCGTCGGGACTGGCAGACTCACTGGGGTCTAACGGATATTTGGAGGGCGCAACACCCCACAACCAGGGATTACTCCTACTTCTCGAGCCTCCATGAATTGCACGTTCGACTGGACGGATTTCTTGGATCGCCCGAACTGGTTTCAGCAGCGGTCCGGTCTGAATATTTGACCAGGACCATTTCTGACCATAACCCCCTCCTGTTGGACCTTGGCTGGTTTCCCGGGGTACCGGCGGTGCCCACCTGGAAATTACGGCCCGAGATCCTTGAGGACAGTGTCTTCAAGGCGGACCTAGGTGATACGATTTCAGAGTACTTTGCGTCCAGCCGTGGCACAGCGAGCTCGAGAGCGCTAGAGTGGGACGCTTTTAAGGTGGTGGTGAGGGGGTACTGCATTTCTAAACAGGTCGGCGTGAGGCGAAGTATCCTCGCCGACCTAGCGGCAGCGGATCGAAAACTCCGCGAGTTGGAGTTACGCCGCCCCGGGCGCCCCGAATTGCAGGCACGCACGGTGGAGGCGAAGGAGGCGGTGGCGGCGGAGGTCGAACGGCTCCGCTGTTTTGACTATAAGGCCTATACGGTTCGGTCCATCGCAGAGGGGGATAGGTCGAGCGCGCTGTTGGCATGGCTGGCCAACCCTACGCGGCAGTCCTCACTGACGACGTCCATGCGCAGGGCAGACGGAACCCAGGTGTACACCCAGCCTGCGATTCTGAGCTGCTACGGCAATATTACGAGCGCTTATACCGCAGTCGCTCGGTCCGAGACCCTGACCTGCTCGATAACTATTTGCGGCCTTTAGAGATCCGAACAATGGAGCGGGACGTGGCGAAAGCCTTGGGGTCCGACATAGAATTGGGAGAGATCCGTAGCGCCATCAAAAAGATGGCGAGAAATAAGACCCCGGGCCTGGACGGTCTTCCTGTGGAGTTCTATGCGGCCTATGCCGATCTCCTAGCCCCTAGATTGTTGGTAGTATACAGGGAGGCGAAGAGGCTTGGGCGTCTCCCAGGCTCGATGTGTGAGGCATTGGTGGTCCCGCTCCTCAAGCCTGGAAGGGATTCCTCCGATCCGGGGTCGTACCGTCCCTTATCGATGCTGACGGTGGATTATAAAATACTGAGCAGCATCCTGGCCTCGAGGCTGCTCGGCCACATGAGCTCCTTGGTACATGAGGACCAGGCTGGCTTTATCCCCAGGCGTAACACGACCATGAACATTCGCCGGTTGTTCCGCTTGCTAGGGGAACCGCTTGTGGACGCCCCGTGCCCGGTGGTCCTCTCAGTGGATTTAGAGAAGGCTTTTGATAGCCTGGAATGGGACTACCTTTGTACTGTGTTGCGGAGGTTCGGCCTCGGGGAGGGCTTCATCAGGTGGACCAGGGTTCTGTATGCCTCGGCGTCAGCCAGGGTTCGGGCGGGACCGCTGATTTCCTCACAATATCCGGTGGAACGAGGCACGAGGCAGGGATGCTCGTTATCCCCACTGCTCTTTGCGCTGGCGGTGGAGCCTCTTGCGCTGCATCTCCGGTCGGGAGCCCATTACACGGGCCTGTGGACTCCTTCGGGCCCGCATTACATCTCACTGTATGCAGACGACCTGTTGCTCTTCCTAGAAGACCCGCTAGATGCCCTACATAGGGCTGCGACGGCGCTCACGGAGTTTGGGGAGGTCTCGGGCCTCCGAGTGAATTGGACTAAGACCTGTCTTTTCCCGGTCCGCAGGGGCACCCCTGCCCCCACTCTGAGTAGGGAGATTAGATGGGAACCCGACTGCTTTAAGTATCTAGGGGTGTATGTCTATCATGAACCTTCTGGCCTCCTGGATGGGAACATTGCCCGGGGCATTCGAGCACTTTGAGGCAGTATGGGCTTTTGGGCCACGCTACCGCTCTCGGTGGCTGGGAGGATTGCTTTGCTTAAAATGGTGGCGCTCCCCCGGTTGCTATATTATTTCCGGACACTACCGATCTGGGTCCCACCGACCACGTTTCGACTTTTACGATCCATGATTGTCGGATTCCTTTGGGGTTCGGGCCGCCGGCAGGTGGCCCTCAAGACCCTACTGAGGCCGAAAGAGGAGGGTGGGCTTGCGGTGCCGGACTTCGAAAAGTATTATTTAGCGGCGCAGCTCCAGGCCTTCACCCAGGAGATCGCCCGGGAGTTCCGGGGCCCCGAAGAAAAGAGGGGAACGGGCATGGCCAGGCATGTTCTCTCCTTCATAGCGATGAAACAACGGTTGGCCTTGCAGGACTTGTCAATGGAGGAGCGGACTATCCGCCTGTGCTGGAACCGAGCTCACGCCCGGGGCCACCTGCGAACACCGTACGCGCCCGAAATACCGCTGGGGATGCTAACGGCTCTGCCCCATGGGGGTGATTGGTCGCGGCTGGCGACCTGGGAGGACGCCGGTTTGCAGCTAATCGGGGATCTATACGAGGACGGGTCGCTCTTGCCCTTCCAGGAGCTCATCGAGCGCTTCGGGATTCCCCGCGGCGACTTTTTGCTGCACTCGGCCCTTGTTCGAGCGATTCAGGCGCACTGGAGACGCGGGCAGGAGGAACCTCCTTTATCCCCAGTATGCCAATACGTGATGATGTCTGCGGGCACGGTGAAGGCGGTCACTTGCCTTTACGGCAGACTGATCAATGAGGGGATGGCTCCCCTCACCACTTTGAGAAACCGCTGGGAGGAGGACATTGGCAGGGAGATCCCGGAGACGACCTGGGCCCAGCTAGTGCGGAGGGCCTGGAAGGGCACACGCCACGCCCGCTTTCAATTGGTCCACTACTACGTGCTCCATAGAGCCTATTTGACCCCGGTGAAAATCAGGCGATATTTTGGTACGACTTCGGCGGAATGCCCCAGGTGCCCGGCCCAGGAGGCGGACCTCCTCCATATGCTGTGGGCCTGCCCGGGATTGTCATCCTATTGGGAGGAAGTGGGGAAGACCCTGGAGGAGACGACGGGGAGATCTTTATCGCTTGACGCGGTGGTGGGTCTCCTGCACTGGTTCCCTCATACCCCCAAAAATAAAATTTCTAGCAAGTTCATTGATCTGGGGCTGCTCCTTGCTAAACGGGAGGTGACCAGGAACTGGAAGGCACGAGCTGGTCCGACGGGAAGCCGGTGGCGCAGCGAATTTTTGAAGTGGGCGGCGGGGGAGAGTACGCTCAGATACCAGCTAGCTTGGAGGCAGCGTAATGAGAAGGCACAGGAGGCAGCGCTGGAATGGGAGATGTTGGTGCAGGCCCTTAGGGATTATGGCGCCCCCAGCGACTCTGAGCTTGAGGAAGAGGCTCGCCCTGAGTCCCGATAGACGATCGCACTTTTCAGATCTATTGCTTTCCCCGTGGGTCCTTTTGGAGATCCTGTGGCGGTTGGTGCCGCGCGCGGATGGCGGGGGGGGGGGGGGGGGGGGGGAGGGTTTACCTGGGTTTGGGGTGTTTTAAGAGTGGGGTGTTATTTTGGGTTTATGGGCTTGTTTGGAAAAGCAGATGACGGACAGCGGGTTCTCCGGGCCAGCTTCGACATCCTCCTGAGCCCCCATTGAATTTCGCCGCCCGACCCTAGGGTTGTGGGCTGAATGGCTGTGTAAGTAATTTATGGTGGGGGAACGGAGGGTTGCATTTCATTGATCGGGCGTGATATATAATGTTGGCCGATTATGTAACGATTTACGGATTCCTGCAATAAAAATATTTAAAAAAAAAAAAAAAAAAGAAAAATAATAATATCACATTTATATTGTGATATCAAGAATATCATCATCAGGAGTATTAGAGGTAAGAATATTGCTTTTTATTGTTGTAATAATATTGTTGTAAATAATAAAGCTGCATCATTTCTTTCGAAATTATTGTAGTATTATATGTGTTAAATGTTTTTTTAATGTTTTGAATGTATTTGGATTACAATGTTTGAATGCTTTAGGAGTGTAATGTTTTATTTGAAAGAGAAATTTGTGGGTAGTTTAAAAAAACAGGTTTTAAGTTTTTTTCATTTAAATATTTTAGAAAATAATATATTTATATTATATTTTACATTGTTTTGTATTAGTGTAGGTTGCTTTTCGAATTTTTTAATGTAACACTGTTTTCAATTGCAGAATGTAGGGATTATAAGGAAAAGGTTGGAGACTTTGAATTAAAAATTGCACTGAAAATATTCTATTTTCTAAAATAAAAAAATATATTGTCGTTTTAAGTGTAATGTATTTTTTTATTTTTTATTTTTTTAATATAGTTACGGTTTAAAATAATTTGGTTTCCTTACATACTATATGAACTAATTACATTTAAATATTTTTGGTATCATTTATTTTTTTAAATGTTTTTGATTTTTTTTTAAAACAAGGGATTGATTTGTTTACTTATATCTTGTTTTTATTAAGAAATGAAAATTAAAAAATAAAAAATATGGTAGCAAATGTATTTTTAGTGACTTTTTACACTTAGTAAAATTTAACTCATTCAATATTGTAATTAAAAAAGGGATTATATTAATTACATTTTTGACTATTCTAATTTTTTTCTTGGTATAATTAAATTAAGTTTGTATATTAAATACCAACTAAGGGTTCAATTTCGAGTCTGGCAGCCCAAGGACTGCCAGACTCGCGGGCGCTATTACACTTAGGGCAGTTGTACTGCCATTGCCCCGCTGCAGCCGCCAGGGAAACGCCGTTCTCTGGCGGTGGTGCAGCAGTGTAGAGGCTGCAATATGTTCGGCAGGACTGCCGCGGTCCTGACAAGTCTATTACAAGTTTCCTCTCTGCCACAGTTTTCATGGCGGTTCCTCCTCCATGAAAACTGTGGTGGAGAGGAACAAATGGGCCCTCTTGTGCTTCTGCACCATATGGTGCAAGCAGGGGGCCACAACATGTGCCCCCATGTGTGCAGGAACTGTTCCCATTGCGGGCCAATTTTCAGGGCACCACCGTGGGAACGTAATAAAAAGCCCACCAGACACGAGAAACACTTGTAATCTGGCAGGCGGCCCAACCACAGATTTGGGGGTGCTGCAGTGGGGCGGACCCAGCACCGCACCGCCGAACACGTAAACAGGCCCTGAGTGTAATGTGTTCACAAATGTAGTTTAAATTGCAGTAGAAATAGTAAAACCAACCCCTTCAATAGCCAATGCTTTCCTTAATGTAGTTTGAATTGGAGTTGGAATAGTATATATAGCCCCTTTTTGCGCAACACCTTCCCAAATGTATCTTAGATTGGAGTGTGAGTAGTAAACATAACCCCTTCAATGGCCAACACTTTCCCCATTGTACCTTAGGTTTGAGTGTGGATAGTAAATCTAACCCTTAAATGTCCAAAACCCTCCCCAATGTAGCTAAGACTGGAGTGTGAATAGTAAATATCACCCCTTTAATGTCCATCACATTCTTCAATGTAGCATTGATTGGAGTGCAAATAGTAAATCTACCCTCTTCAATTTCCAACATTCAGGGGCGGCTCCTCCATGTGTCATCAGAGCGTCGCCCCACTGCTTTCTCGCAGTGCGAGAAGCAGAAACGTAAAATGGTATAAATACCATTTTACGTTTCTGTTTCTCGCACTGTGAGAAGGCAGAAGAAGGGTATGCCTGGTTGGGGGTAGGCGGGTGGGAGAAAAGTGGCCAAACCAGTCATGAGCACTCTCATGTTTTCTCCATGTAGGCTGCATGCAGCCTGCATGAAGAAAACGGCCTCCCCATAGATGCCTGTATGGACGGCGTCCTAGCCAATCGCAATGCTGCCATTGCAGTGTTGTGATTGGCTTAGGGAGGCTGCCTGCTTCTGATTCCTTATGAGCAGAGAGCGAGCAGGAGATGCAACGCGGGAATCCGGGACCGGAGGCGAAGGTAAGTTTTTTATTAAATTAACACCCTCCCTTCAGCGTCTTGAGACCCCAACGGATGAGTAGTGCACTCTACAAAACCCTGATTCATTGACTGATGTCCAGCATATTCCCCAATTGAACTTGGGAGGGGGATTAGGAAATGTTACCCTTAATGTTCAACACCTTCCCCAATGTAGTTTAGATTGACGTGTGAATAGTAAATGTAATCCCTTAAATGTCCTACGCCTTACCCAATGTAGTGTGAATGGGAATAGTAAGTAAGTAAGTAAAGTAAGTAAGTAAATAAATGTTTTATAAAGCGCTCGAATGTCGCGGCGTCTTGGAGCTAAGGGAGTGTAAGGCTTTTTGTTTAGGCCAGTCGTAAAACTTATTTGGGGGAAACAGCCAGGTCTTAATAATTTTCCTGAACTGGAGCCTATTTGGCTGCAGCCTAATGGTGGCCGGCAGCTTGTTCCACAATTTAGCAGCACAGTGGGATAGGCTCCTGCCTCCCCATCTTGCCCTACGAACTTTGGGAATCTGAACCAGACCAGTGTTAGTTGATCTAAGATTCTGTGTCGGGGAGTACCAGAGAAACAGTTTCTGCATATCCAAGGCACCCCTCCACACAATGCCTTGTGAACTAGGCAAAGTGTCTTGAATTCCACCCGTTGGGTGTTGGAAGCCAATGAAGTAGCCTGATGCTAGCAGAGGTAGAATGATATTTAGGAATGTTGAGTAGTAGTCGCTCTGCAGCGTTTTGTAAGGATTGTAGTTTGGCCATCTGCGCTTTGTCAATGCCCAGAAATAGTGCATTGCAATAGCCTATCTTTGAGAGGATCAATGCTACTACGAATGTTTTCCTAAATTTCTGTGGGATAAAAGGCATGATCTTACGTAGAATCTTTAGTAAGCAGAAACAGGAGGACGTCAAGCATTAGTCTGACCTGCAAAGTTTAGCTGATTATCAAAAATCACTCCCTAGTTTCTGGCCTTGGTTGTCAGAGGCAGACGATCACCTACTTTGGTTGGCCACCATGCTTGGTTCCACAGGGTTGAACCCTTACCAACCTCCATAACCTCAGTTTTATCAGTATTGAGCTTGAGGAAATTTTGGTTCATCCAGCTCATGATATTTTTCCAGCAGTTATAAAAACTGACAGCTGTGACCTCAGTTTTGTGTGATACGTATATGACTAACTGGGTGTCATCAGCAAATGAAACCAGAGTGAAACCATGCTCTCTGATTAGTCTAGCCAGCGTGGTGACATAGATGCTAAATAGGTTCGGTGATAGAGCCGAACCTTGTGGCCAGGGGCGGTGCGTCCATTAGGACGCTTGGGTGTTGCCCCACTAATTAATTTGAGGCACTCGAGTTAAGAAACAAGCGTTGCCGTCACTCTCTCTCACTCAATTTGCTTTTCCAGGCCACCGGAGGCAGTCGGCTCAGAGGGGGCGGGGCAGCAGGAGTTCAGTGCAAGTGTCTGATGAGTCATCATGACATGACATCGACGGTAATATGTATCACTGGTGGTCGGCGGAACACACAGCAAGAGTGCGCATGTTCTGTGTAGGGCTTAAAAATGTTGCGACCAGCCCAAACATGTGCACTAGGCTGCTCATTAGAAGACCGAGGATTGTTCCATGCCGCTCTTCTAATGAGCAGCCTGGTGCGCATGTTCGGGCTGGTCGCAAACAATTTTAAGCCCTACACAGAACATGCGCACTACTGCTCAAGCCAATCCTGACGCTGCTGCTGGAGCAGCGTCTGGATTGGCTGAGAGGGACGCAGGCGGTACTTCCAAGGTGCCAACACGGGAGTCAGACCCCAGCCCAGGAGGACTTAGTATAATGCTTTTTTTTTTTACAACCCCCCCCCCGCGAGTATTGGAGCGCGACTGCCGGTGACTGCTATGGAAAGCATTTTCTAGCCACTGCTGAGTGCACCAGAGCTGCTAGGAAAGGCATTCTACCTCATTTGCTAGTAAGCACGCGCACTGCGTGCCTCCCACGCCTTTGTTTTTGTAGCGAGCTTGGACTGCTCGACGCTCGTGCTGTGGAAATTAGGGAGGAGGACAAGGAGAACAGAAATGTTTGTGGGTGGGAAGTGGGGGGAGGGGGGCTATGAGTGGGAATGAGATAGAATGAATGAGAGAATCCACGCAGACACTGAGCCAGGTTATAAGAGTGGACACAAAAAGGGTTGCTAGCGACTGTGTACTTTTGAGAAAGTAAATTTGTGTTATACGCAGCGATACACGGGCTCGCTCTTCCTTAAGGTGAAGTAAGCATCAGCCTTAGGGCACCACCACTCATTGGCATAAAATTAGAAGAAAAGGTAAGAAAAACATCCATTGTACTAAGGGAAGGGGAGTCCTCCAACGGCAAAATGCTATTCTGCATGGACTCCCCATATCTTTACACTGTATCTGCTGACGCACGAGGAGAAAAAGCATGCAGTATATGACCTTTGGTAGGGAGGGGGAGGAACCGGGGTGCGTAGAGATTGGTACCTGCACCCTGTAGGCGCATGGATAAGAGAACCCGGTCTGTCTTGGAACTTTCAGAGAGTGAGCTACTTTGCGTAAAAGGTCTACTTATAGTGCGCCTCACTCGCCGGCTTCTCAGCACTCCCGTTTTGACAGTGAGAACTGATGTTCAGGCAGATTAGGCGATTCGTTCAGGAGCACACAATGCAGTCAAATGCGTCTTTGCTTAAATATTAATCTGTTTATAGAGCGTCTAGCCACGCGTTTTAGCACTGTTCTCGGCACTCTCTGTGTTTGGCAAATGAGATTTGATGCTCGGGGAGATTGGGGGATTCGTCCATGAGCACACAGTGCCATCACCCAGGTCCCCTACACATCCATAGTCTTACATGATTAGGCACTCGTGAGTGGCACAGCACTGTCAATTGAACCGCCTATAAGCTGCTCCAAGCTCAGCCAGTATTGTGCGTCATAAGCCATTGTTATGTTATATTGGGAGTTTGCAAAGCATGACAAACCACCCGAAGGTCTCTATGCGCTATAGCTGAAAGAAGGGTTAGTAAAGGAAGTGAGTTAAAGTGAAAAATATAGGCTTTTAGGCATTTTATGAAAAGTAGGAGAGATGAAAATTTGTATCCTGAACTTTGTTATTGTGTCCCCCTTGTACACGCAGAACTACAAGTCCTAAAATTAAAAGAAAAAATACAGAACTGTGCAAGCAACTTACATCTGACATAGAACGCCTATAGAGCAGAGCTACGTCACGCGAAGACAGGAATAAGAACCGGTGGGAGGGAAGCCTTTTGCTGAAGGTCGGGTGTGCTTGATCTAACGGGGGTGGGGCTGGTCAGGCAGGGGGGGCGTTGATACATTCGGTAGAGAGCACACTGTGAAAGATTGGCATCTAGGCGCTTGTTGTAGCTGAGCTGATGCTGAGCCTGCGATATCGGCCTGACAGAATAGCTCCCGAAATGCCCTTGTAAACATGGCCTGTCCACCCATCACCCCCCAAGGTCAGCGCTTTTAGAACATGTTAACTTGTGCGCACGCGATGACAGGCGTGGTCCTCCATTCCTAGTCCAGGGCACACTGGGATAATGTTATACACCGCACAGACCGAGCACCTCCACCTGCAGCTGTCCAGTCACATCCCGCGTGCGGTACAGAGCTGGACTGGACACAGTGGATGCTAGCTCAGTGGGTGAATGCGCCTTCCGCACAGATTCACATGCAGCTTGCCGATCACGGGGTTAAACCCCAGTCATTTACTAGCCCGGAAAGTCGATGCGCCTTCTACAGGCATTTGTGGATGATTTATAACTCTTGGTTTTAATTCCGCCAGGATAGCTGGGAAAGTAAATGCGCCTTGCTGTAGAGCTGTGTGTGTGATCTACAGATCCCCGGTTCCAACCGCAGCAGGATAACGCAGAATGTTAATGCGCCTTGACCCGTGATCTGCGCGCGACGCCTGCTATTGACAGTACTAGGGAGTGTTATTTGTTGTGCCACGTCCAAGTGTGGTTGGCTTTGGAAAGGAGTGGCCACCTGCCTACCTCAGGAAACCTAGACTAGCATGAACTCCTTTGAAGAGAAGTGATCTCTTTTTTACCTAAACAACCTGAGGTATTTGATGGAGTGCAGAATAAGTGATCAACGCAGGCCTGAATAAACTGACATCTTAGTGAGTGGTCGGGTCTGTGGTTTTACTGGACAGAAGTCCGATCATTTGGCGACTCTGCGAAGGAGCCTCAGCGAAGTTCATACCGAACAGTCTGCCCACCTGTGGCTCTGTACTGGACATGTCTTTGGGAGGCATCTTTGGAAGGGATCTTTATTAATGTAATAACTGCACTTTTACCATTGCTTTATTAAACTTCCTGCTTTCTCAAATTTGCTTGAAAATGCACGATTTGTCCACTCTTTTTTCAAATTTTTCTCAGGGGAGACCCCCCCGAACCCTCATAGGTTGTGCCGGCTCGCACGCTACGCTCGCTCGCTGGGGTGCAGTATGACAATAATTTTACGCCACACCACTTTCAAATGTCACCAGCCACCCCTGCTTGTGGCACCCCGCATGGGAGATAGAAATTGTCCAATTTGAGGTTATTCCAATGTACCCTCTGCTCTCTGTATGCTAGAAAGGAGGAGAGAAGGGTTAGAGCCGTATCTTTAATTCCTATTGCCTCCAGCCACCGCACTAACACCGCATGATTCACGGTGTCAAATGCTGCTGATAAGTCAAGTACGAAAAGGTCGGTCCCCCCCCCCCCCCCCTATCTAGTTGCCTGCAAATTTCTGTAGCCATAATCAGGGCAGACTCAGTAGAATGAAATGTAAATTCCGCTCCATGCATATCACTTTGCTTGGAGAGATACCTCAGTATCAACTCTCTTTCAATATTTGTTCAAACATCTCTGATTGGCAGAAACACGGAAGATGCTGGATTCTTTCCTAAAATGTGATAGTGCTTATGTGTTATGGTAATGATGCTCAGGTTTCTGATTTCCTAAAGAATTGCTACTTACGATCATACCATGTTGAATTTACTATTTTAACTGATTCATTATGCAAGAATAGTGTATGAGAACCCCTTGAATTAGGGTATGGACCTCAGTTAGGGGTCACCAGGGTTGCAACTGCGACCCCTAAGCCATGCATTGCGACCCAGCCACCTTGCTTGTGACTCCTAACTATTTGACAGCCTTAGCAAGTGCTCTGGTGGCAGAAAATCAGCCCCAGTGTGAGAAGCGCTTGATTGCTCTGCCTGCAGACATCATGATGTCCTGCAAGCTGGGCCTGGGTGGGGGAAAGCATACTCATTGCTATGGTGAGCCTGGGACGGGTCGGCCAGCACAGTCCTTGATTTGATACATTGTATCTATCTGCTGCGAGTCTGGGCAAGGAAGCTGAGCGAATGAGCTTGAAGCGCACAGCATGGCTGGGCTTGATTGGACAGTGACTAACTAAATATGCTAGCAGCATGTGTGTGTAAGTGAAAGTGCGCACCTGCTACACGCTACTCGAGTTGAGGATCTGGTGCGGTGTGTGTACCACAGTGTTTGGAACCGTTGTGGAGGTCCCAGGGCCGTTAATCTGGTAGCACACGAAAGCACTACCATTGATGACAGCTCTGGACACAATTATTGGCCGGCTCCTGGGCGGAAGTAAAAGCCAGGCTTACACGGCGCAGCCTCGGAGTGGAGTCGGACTCGTGCCTCTTGCGTGCGTGCTGGGCGTTAAGACTCTAGGAGTAGCTGACTAGAATCGATGCAAGTTCGGGACCGGCCGGGGAGTGACTTGCTTCACTTACTTGTTACTCAGACCTTGGGTGGGCCATGAGGCAGTTGAGGTTGTGTGAGAGTGAGACTGACTGAGTCGTCACTTCGACTCAAGTCTCGACTCTCTGACTCCCCTCGTGGTGGTGTCCGTCATTGTGACTCCTGTGAGCTATGGGCCCTGGGCAAACCTTTAACAGGAGCAGCAATATAAGATTATAAGATTATCTTTTTAGGAGTTGACACAAGATTTTCAACTGTCCTCCTGCATAACTTCAGGCATTCATGGTGTTTTTGTTTCCATGTGTGCTGCACAATGCAGCATACATAGAAACAGCAATAACGAGGAGAAATGAAGCATTTCTCCTTATTTTGCCATCTTAAGACCAGGTTTTCCCTCGTCTTAATTTTGGCACTGCCTCATATTTACGCCACCCTTGTAAATATGGGGCAGTGTTAAAATCAATAAGTGTTGCGGCAGAACACCCACCACAACACCCATTGCCCACCCCTTTCATGCTAAGTATAGCGTGAAAGGGTGCCTTATTTACAAGGCGAATTTAAGCCATGTTAAGTGACTTACCACCGCCTTGAAAATAATGCCAAGCCCCAATCGCCACAGGAATGTCAGAAAAAGTGACTTTCCTGTGGCGATAGAGGCTTGTAAATATGCCCCTAGGTTTGGTGAGTTTTCGCACTAGCTATAGATAAATGTGTGCAGAACTCAAAACACACAAAGTATAAATCACACCTATGGCCCAGAATGTTATCTGCTCATGCACATATGGAGGGCGGGCAGCATAAATCTAAGCTAATCATTTTAGTACCCAGTGTTGAAATGTACAGCTATTTAATATACGTATTGAATAAATATGTATGATAAAGATTTATGGTGCTTGTTGAATAGATTTGCACACAGATGTGCCAGGCAATAAGACTGTCATATAGAGATCCGGTTGAATATCTCCTCTGTTATAAATTCCAGCTGTCTAGCTACACATGGTTTCTACTTGATTCAGTTAGGGGCACTGTGAACCATCGTTTGCAAGGATATGGAGAAATGTTCACTTTATTCGAGTTGAATTTTCAATCTGAGTATTGGCATTCATTGGGTTTTAGTTTCATTTTCGGCTAATACTATATAGTCTCTGCTTAATTTGTAAAATAATACGTGTCGGGGCTCTCGTCAGGAGGCCACTGTAGCTTGCACCACACATTGCCCCAGTCATGCTGCCAATGATAGTAACAAATGTTCTGCTTGGGTCTTCGGATCAGATAGAACCCGCTCAGCAGAGCCTCTCTAACCCAGCCAGAACGTTACCCCCTCCCTAGGGCCTATTCACAACAAGTAACCACGTGTATATACCACCTAAGGACAGGAAATTCCTACTATATATATATATATATATATATATATATATATATATATATATATATATATATCAAGACCTCTTATAATACAAGTGGCGGCCTCGCGATCCCAGACGGACCCAGGACTTCCTACCCAGACGGCAGCCTCAGCCTCGCGGTCCCAAACGGACCCAGGACTTCCTACCCAGACGGCAGCCTCAGCCTCGCGGTCCCAAACGGACCCAGGACTTCCTACCCAGACGGCAGCCTCAGCCTCGCGGTCCCAAACGGACCCAGGACTTCCTACCCAGACGGCAGCCTCAGCCTCGCGGTCCCAAACGGACCCAGGACTTCCTACCCAGACGGCAGCCTCAGCCTCGCGGTCCCAAACGGACCCAGGACTTCCTACCCAGACGGCAGCCTCAGCCTCGCGGTCCCAAACGGACCCAGGACTTCCTACCCAGACGGCAGCCTCAGCACAAGTTCATCCTATGATTACCATAACATACAACTATTTATCAGATCACACAAGAACTGCCAGTTTGAGCACAACCTGTTCTCTGGTTCGAGGGGCTCCTCTCTCCCTTATTCAGTTACCACTTACCTGATCAGGGTTAACATCTGTTCATGTCAAGTCACAGCTGACTAGAAGAATAGGCTACCCTCTTATACAAGAACACGCAGCACATGTTGATTCACTACAAACTGGGTACTTTATTACTCATTACATACGCAATCACATAACATTACTATGTAACACATAACCTGCAAAGAAAAGTGAAAGATTAGGTTGTACACTCTAATAAGAAAGGGGTCGACATCACCTTAGTCGTGTGTAGCCTGCACTCAATGGTCATCTAGGTTCCCTTCTCGTCTGTGCCTCGGCTCGCCTGGAAGTCACACCTCCTCAGTCACGGATCTGTTCCCTTCTCCCTTCTCCGAGTCACTGGGACCTCTTCCTCATCGGCTACTCTCTCCTCTCTGGCTATTCTGCTAGAAGAGTATCTGTCTCTCGGTTTTTCTCCGCCTTCAAGTTTGTCATCTGTCTTCCCTGGAATAAGTAGTAGCTTTACTGCTAACGGCTAGATGCCGCCTACGGACTGAAGTAAGTGCCAGTATCTGCCTCAGACTTTCACTAATATAGAGGTGCATTTCCTCATGGAAAATTCCGGCCCGTAACCTGCCGCCCACCAAATTCTTGTACCTCCCCGTACCAAGGACACGTTCCCAGCCGGCCGGCCTGATGTAGTGTCTTCGGCATGAAGAAAAATACAATCCTTCGATAAGGGCCGGCCTGAACCGGTTCTCTCCAAGCGAATAACACCTCATAACTAAAACATAACTCTTGACCTAGAAGAATCCCAAGCTGCCGGAGCAGAAAGAAAGATGGAGTCTCTCCCGTTTGAGGCCTACCAGGCCTGAATTCAGCACGGCTCCATGAAATACCCTCACTACAGGACAGGTTATCCCTAATACTAACGAATCTATCCCCTAGGATATGTGTGCAAGCCCTGATCTATGGGGAAGAACACAGGATCATGTCGAAGTGCCTAGTAAATAGGCTCCATTCACTACTCTAACCCTTAGACTTGGATGGTAAGAGACTGAAGTCACACTAGTCACCCTTTAACACAAAAAGGCCGGGAAAATCGAGCAGTACACAACACAACTACTCACCATCACAATTCGGACTTTTTCAAGCCCCCAAAGCTAGAAGAATGGTTGGCCAGCAGGTAATAGTCTTTGTTAATGTATATTGAATAAATAATTAACTGTTGTTGTGGTCACCTTTAGATGAGCCAGACACACACAAGCGCCGGTGCTGACAATTAAGTGCAGGTGCCAAGCACCGGAAACCACTAGCTCAAATTAAGCACTGTATATAGTACAATGCCCAAAAACATTTAAACTGTAACTGGATATAACAGAAACATCAAGTAAATGAACAACTCTAATTTCAACCAGGAATGTGTAAATCACATCCCATAAAACTCTAATTTCTAAATCTGGTTGTGTAGCAATTGTATTACAAGACCGGAGGCTGATATTAAAGTCTCTTTTCCTGCTGTTTACTTAAGTAACACATTTAAAGGACACTCTTTTCCCACAATCCTGCTCCCCTGGCAGGAAGTAACAACAGAGAAGAAGTAAATGCAACACTCTAGATAGGGCAATCTTATGATCAACTTCCTTTTTTCATGTTGCTAAAAGCCAAGGACAGGCGGGCAGACTACTTATAATGGCCGTGTGTTCGTGTTTGAATGCTGGTTATAGTTAGGCGAGCACTGTGTGTTAGCCCTGCAGTCTTGGCTTGCTTCCAGGACAGCCTTTGTTGAGCCACAGCATGGGGAGTTACTTTGTAATAGATAGTTTGTTTATGCAGCCTTCGCTGACTGAGCAAATGGGTCTAGATGCTTTGTTTCATTGGGAGTTCTCAGCAAGACTCGTTTTAGCCCATTTCAGTACAGCTCTGCCTGGATACCTTGTTGCATTGGGAGTTTTCAGCCCAACTGTTTAGTTGTAATCACTTTCAGTACAGCTGCTTATCAGCAGCAAGGTCTCATTTTTCGGTGTTGGCAAAGACACTTGGGGCCATATTATCAGGAGCGGCTATAACATTATCATGTTCCGGTGTGAACCTGGGCTTCTATTGGAATTCTCTGCGGCATATTATCAAGCCCATTATTGCCGCCTTAGCGGCAATTTCCTGCCGCTAAAGCGGCGATAATGTTATCGCCATTCCTTGATAATATAGCCCTCGGGAGCATGTAGCCTAATAGTTAGGCACATATACTCTTATGCTGGAGTCAGGGGTTCAAGATCAGGTGTTTTAATAGTTATGTTTCAGTGCTGATATTATATTCAAATCATCTTTACTCAGGGGGTACAACAGTACATGTTTCTTTCAGTACACTTTCTTTGATCTCTGACAATTTAAATCATTAAATTGATGAAAGTATTCTATTACAAATGATGCCACGTGCTTGGACAAATACAAATAGAACAAATGTTCAAAGTATATGGGGAAACATTATTTCTTTATTTAAAAAGGGAAAGCCTGCTTTGAATTTATTTTATTTTCAGTGTATTGTGGGGGGCTTACCTTTTTTCAAACTACAGTTGTGTGGGTTCAGTTCCTTATGCATAAAAACATTGTCACTATGCAAATTAGTAATGAAAACCATAATGAGAACAGTAATAAGGCAGAGGTGGTCAAAGATTATGAGAAAACTTTTGCGAGTTCTTGGATACTTCTGAGGCCAACTCAAAGAATCGATCTCTTGATCTTTTAAAAACATGGCTACCAAGATTGGCTACTCAGGGGTGACCGCAATAAAAAAGTATTTTATCTGCACCCACAGGGAAGAATAAACATACGTTTGTGACTGACAATACTCTTGGGAATGAGCAAAATGAGGTTGGTGGCAGTTCAATCCCATGGGGTGATATGGATTTAGGGTCCCTGGTAAAATTCAAATAAGAATATGACTGATGGCTTAAACAAAAGACCGTTTGATGATTTAAATGATTTATGTTCAGATGAACCGTATGACAATGATGCATAGTATAGTGATGGTGATAATTCTAATGTGCCTAAAAAATAAAGGCTGACAAGCTGCATATGTTGTTTCTAGATGAGTAATCACTCTCATATTTGATCTGGGTTTGTTACGACACCCAGAATCTGCGGATTGGTTTCCTCCACCCTTTGTGGATGACTATGTAAAGGTGAGGATTAGAAATCCCACTGTTAGAATCCCCATGTTTTAGATGTGGCAGAATGACAACGATACTTACTTTTTGAACTGGAGGGTCTGAAGACCCCAGAAGGGGTGTGAGCAGAGTCAAGCCATCATTCCAGGACAAAATGCTTACCAATGATTTGGGGACTTCAAGGTGGTCGCATTTTTCTTCCGCCTTGTGAAAGTGGGGATACATAAGCCCATTTTGCTTAGCAGTGGAGATTGTTTCAAACAACCCATAGCTTCTTCAAGCAGACCACAGTTTTCGGATAGATTTTTACGTCAGACCAGTTAGGACAGACTCCTTGCTTTAATATTGTTTTTCTAGGAGGGTACAGAGTTAATTTCTTTGGAAATGGTCTTAAAAGGGGGCAATAAGGCCTTGCTGGCTCTATTCTACAGAGTTTGCAAGCAATGTATTCTTGATTCAGAAGAAGAACAAGAAGTTCAGACCAGTTAGAAATGTAAAGGATCTCAACGGAATTGTGTTTTATCGTCATTTTAAAATGAAGCCAATAACCAGTCTCTGAGATATACTCCTTGTAGGGGATTGATATATGCACCTAAATAAAAATACAAAAATCACACTCACAAGAAGTATCTGCAGTTTCTCTGGCAAGGACAGGTGTACAGGTTCAAATCCTCTGCTCCTTGGTGATTCACCAAGCTGTTAAAACCAACGACTGCAGCTCTCAGGTCCAAGGGACTGAGGATGGTGATATACTTGGACAACATGAAATTCTAAGGTAATAAAGGGGGATCTTTTGCTGGGGCAGGTACAAGAGACAGTAAACTGAATCCAAAAGCTAGGCTTCATCATAAACGTAGAGCAGTTGGACTTGCTGCTCTCAAATGATGGTCTTTCTTCAATTTTTTATGGATTTGGAGAAAAGGTGACTTTTGCTCGCAGACTCAAAGCTACAAAATGATCAAAAACAAATTAATGATGATGTTGGCCAGCAACAGATTTCTCTCTGGAATTTGATGAGGATGCTAGCCCTTCTCTCATCTTTTATTGAAGCGATTTTTTGAGGAACCATTTATTACAGCACTTTTTTAACAGCTAAAAATAAGGCATTTACAAAGGGGCTTGGAATACTCAGAAATGATTCCCTTAGATCCAGATGTAAAGGAAGAAGTAAGTTGGTGGTTAAGTCACGTAGATGCCTGGAACAGATGGGTCATTTTCTGTACGTACCCAGATCGAGTACTGGAAGCAGATGCAAGGGGCTGTGGTGCCATGTGTGACACCTTCTCTACTGGAGGAAGATGGACCCAGAATGAGTCATCAATAAACATAACTTATTTAAAAAAGTTTTGTAGACTTGATTGGTAAAAGACAGGGCCAGATGTGCAAATCTTCTTTGCATGGACAATCTGACTGAGGTCAAGTACATTTACAGATATGGAGGACGAGATCAAAACCCCTAATGGTGTTGGCCAAGGAATTTTGGCTCCATCTGGGGACATTACTAAAGCGGAGTATATTCCAGGGCCATCTAACAGTGTGGTGGATTGATACTCAAGGAACAGTTACAACAGCAGCAAATGGACCTAGATTTGCAGGTTTACAAAACTCTGAGCAAAGTCTGGGGTACATTCGAAGTATATCTGTTTGCTTTGAGGTCGACAGATCAGTTTAAGAGATACTTCAGCTGGAAACTAGATCTGGAAGCTTAAGCGACGGGCGCTTTTCTTCAGGACTGGTTTGATGAAAATCATTATGCATTTCAGTCCTTTGCCATGACACTCAGGTGTGTGGTAAAGGTGCTCAGACAGCTGGCAAGGTTGATACTGATAGCGAGGCTGTGGAGTTTCCAGCTTTTGTACTCTTCCCTGTTGGAGCTCCCAGTGGATTGTCCAATTCGATTACCAGTCTTCTCACAGCTGTTATGTAACCCCCACAGCCAGTTCCACAACCTTGTCCTGACCCTTGTGGCATGGAATCTTTCAGGGCATGCCAGGACTTGCAGATTCTACTTTCAGGTGTAACAGAGCTTCCTGGGTGCAGACAGTTAAAGCCTATAGGCCAGCATGCGAAGTGTGAAGTGGCTGGTGTGTGGAATGGAGAATTGATCCTTTTTCATCGGATGTCACAGGCGTGTTAAATTTCTTAGCATCTTTGGCGGCTGAGCATAAATTGTATAGGACAATTAATTGCTACACATCAGCGATATCGACAGGGCATCAGAAGGTTGAAAGAAAATCAATTGAGGAGCACCAATTAGTCTGTAGATTGTTGCAGAGGAACATATACACCAATCTGAGGGATGTTGATTTAGTTTTACAATTATTTAAATTGTGGGAGGATAATGATGGACTTTCATTTAAGATAATATCAACCAAGTTATTAACACTGTTATATATGGCATCCTTTAGAAGGGTGTCAGATGTTAGAGCTCTAGATATCTTTGTGGTGCATTTTTGTCCCAATGGGGTTCACTTCACTATCACACCACATATTAATAATGCTTAGACCTCGAATGAATTCCCACAATTCTCTTTGCATCCTAAATTATTTGTTGTGGGATGCCTGAAACAATACATATACGTAACTGAGAAGCTGAGGAGAGACGCACCGCAATTCTTAATTTCTTTGTGCAAAACACCCCCTCGAGTAACTTCAACTACTTTGAGAAGTTGGGTAAAGAGGGTGTTGGCGTTGACAGGGTTGGGCATGGGCCGTTTTAGGGCCTCCTCAGACACGGGGCTAGGGCTGCAAAGGCCATTTGGGCTGGCTGTAGATTGGAGGACATCCTAAGGTCAGTGAATTGTTCCATAGATTCAACTTTCTAAGCCCTTTTATTGTAACCCTGTTCAGCAAGCAGCAATGATCTTTGTAGATATGCTTTAAAGCTGCATAATATGAGGCTCGAGTCTTGAAATAAAATGACAGATTCTCCTAGCCAGTTAGTGAAGGAGAGTCATGATTTTATTAAAGACAAAGGCGGCACATATGATCCCACAACTGCTGCTTCTACCCACTCCTGTAATCATCATAATGGTTTCCTTTGGCTACTCTTAGTGCCAATATCAACTAACCAGATGACAATCTGACATGTCGAGTGACAGGGTGTATGGGAAGAAACGTAGATCTGGAACCGAACACATGTTTAATTTAGAGGTGAAAGTCACATGGTTACCTCTTGAATTCTATTTGGTGTTTGCTGTTTGATTTTGCATGGACACTGGACTTGAAGATGATAAAAAAAGAGAGAGTTGATCATTAAACCATTGTATTTGTAGTGTTGGAAGCATTGCCCCTTCTATGTTTGCTTCAGAATGAGGCAGAAGCAGCAAAAACAGCAAAAACGAGGAAAAATACAAGTATTTCTCCTCGTTGGCCCAATCTAATGCCTGCTTTTGCATGGCATTAGTTTTTGGCGCTGCCTCAGATTTACAGATCCTTGTAAATCTGGGGCAGCGTCAAAAAGCAATGGGTGTTGTGGTGGAACACCCACAGCAACACCCATTGCATGCCCCTTTCACGTAGAAAACTGTGTGACAGGGTACCAATTTTCAAAGCGCTTTGTAAATATGGTGCAGGTCATGCGCCACTCAAACGTCAAAAAAAGTGACGCTCCAGTGGTGCAATCCCCTTGCAAATATGCCCCACAGGTTTTATCCCAAACACAAGTAATATTAAATCAAATGCATTAAGATGTGAAGTCCTCTGTCGACCACCTCCCCTCCTATTTAAATGTTTTGCAGACAGACACTTTTATTCCTGTGGGGGAGTGAATGAAAGAATAGCCAGCTTACCAGCTTTGTTCGAGGCTAAGGTATATGGCAGTGGCTTGCTTAGGAACGAGGTAAGCTCTGCCATGTACCGTGGGAGTGGCGGTTTCCATCTTCTAGTCTTTGTTTCTGCATGTTCGGTCACGGTCCGGCTTGTATTAGGTGGGGAAAGAACAGAGCAAAGCATGTCGGGATCAGAGGATGCAAACATAAGTGACAATTCACATACAATCTTCCCTTGTGTTTGGGAAGCATATAAGCTGTGCACAACTTGTGAAATGAGCCCACAACAAGGGGTGCATTAATTATACCTGAATGTCGTGTTAAATGCTATCCTATGACCAACAACATCTGGTATACATGCCAACATTTGGAAACATGTAAAAGAGAGATTTAGAAAAAACGATGAAATGCACTTTCCCCATTACTTACATTAGAGTAGGTGGTGTTTCAAGCAGAGGTGACTTCTCCACCTGGGTGGAGGAGCATCGCCCCACTGCTTTCTCGCAATGTGAGAAGCAGAAACGTAAAATGGTATAAATACCATTTTATGTTTCTGCTTCTCGCACTGCTAGAAAGCAGAAGAAGAGTTTGGTTTGGGGTGGGCCGGTCGGGGAGGAGTGGCTAGCCCAATGTTATGGGCGCTGACTGTTTGGTCAGTCCCAGGGCCGACTAAACCAGTCATGAGCCCTCACCTGTTTTCCTCCATGTAGGCAGCATGCAGCCTGCATGGAGAAAACGGCCTCTCAATTGACGCCTGTACTGACGGCGTCCTAGCCAATCACAACGCTGCCGTTGCAGCTTTGTGATTGGCTTAGGGCAAGAGAGGGAGGCTGCCTGCTCGTACCTCCAGTGATCAGAGAGAGAGCAGAAGACGCAACGCGGGACCGGAGGTGAAGGTAAGTTTTTAAAATTTTTAATTTTATTAAATTAACCCTCCCCGCTCGACCCCCTCCCTGCGCGACCTCACCCGCGAGTCATGCCGGCCGCGACTGGAGGAGGAGGACGCTAAATGATTGCTATTTTGGATAACTAAACCGAGGGCCTCATTTACAAATGTAAACTTACACGTTTGTGAAAGTTTACTCCTATTTTGGTATTAAAAAAATAGTAAGCTCGCGACTGCTGAGACTCTGCATTCGGGGCAGAGAACTCAGCACATAAAAAGATAGGCCTGTTTTTCTAAGTCGTGAATACCAAAACAAGAGTAAACCTACAGCAAAGTGTAAGTTTACCTTTGTGAATCAGACCCTGAGAGTTTCCTGTATACATCGGGAGTGCTGGCATGCATGCCACAGCAGACAAAAATGTGTCACGTGCACCAATCTCTTGATAAAAGCACGCCATGCCATTTTCCTTCTCTTTGGCGTATGCTACTGCGCCAACAAATACCATTATTTTTCCCAAGTCCTAAGACAACAACTGTGATGCTTGGCCTGCTCCTATCAATTGTTCTGCTCCTACTCATCACTGAATTCCCAGCCTACAGAAAGAAGGCCGGGGCATTACATTCGGAGCCTGTGTTGGACATTCCATAGGAAAGTCGAAATATGATTTTTAAAAATGAAAGAAAAGCTCTGAAGCTCCTATTATGCAATGCATGTGGCTCCTTAGGTCGTTTTTTAGGTCTCGCTAGTGTAGGCTGCGCACATGCGCAGTCTTTCTGGTGGGATTTAACGTTTTGGGGATTTTTCAGAAAGGGCTTTAAGCCCCGCCCCTCTTTCCCATTGGCCGGCGTCACCGTTTATGCTAAACGGCGGCCAGCCATTGGGAAAGAGCTGTTGTTGACGTTTTCGCTTGGCTTTTTCTGTCGTCCCACTTGGATGGCCCGCCTGCTTTCCTTCTGAAGTAAACGGTTTCTTATCTTTATGGGGCCATACACATGGCCCCATAAAGATAAGAAACCTTTTAGCAGACGAGGCCGTCCAAGTGGGACGGCAGAAAAAGGCAAACGAAAACATCATGGCGAGCGCTTGTTGATGTTACAACATATTCTAATGTATTTAATTCTCAGTTTGCCAAAGGTCCGCCGTAACAGGAAACTGACAGACGCGCACCACTCCATACAACAGAGCCTCTTGCAAAGACTTCTCTCTACTGTTCATCCCAGCTCTGCTTCCCCTAAAACCAACATCTCTATAGTGTAGGTGCAATGACCCAGGTGACATACCTTCTCCCACTCTGTGCTTCTCCTCCCACGGCGAGCGCTTGTTGATGTTGCAACAAATTCTAATGTATTTAATTCTCAGTTTGCCAAAGGTCCGCCGTAACAGGAAACTGACAGACGCGCACCACTCCATACAACAGAGCCTCATGCAAAGACTCCTCTCTACTGTTCACCCCAGCTCTGCTTCCCCTAAAACCAACATCTCTATAGTGTAGGTGCAATGACCCAGGCGACATACCTTCTCCCACTCTGTACTTCTCCTCCCACGGCGGCTGAAAATAGAAGGAAAAGAGAACTGTTAGATTAATATACATGGGCCCGAATAGTGCCTGCACCTTCGCAGCGCACGCGCCACACACCCGAGAAGCGCCTCACACATAGTGCTATGTGGCGCACCCTCTGCACCCCGGGGCACCCCACGTGGAATGATGATTAGCACCCTCAAGGGCTCCGTATGCATCACTGAACACCCCTCCACACACTGAGGATTGGAGACCACAATCACTAGCGCAGCACCTGCTCTGCACCTCGGAGCACCTCACCACACCTTAAGACTGAAGAGCGCTCGTGCAGCACGTGGTTTGCACCCTTCAGTACCTCATCACACACTGAGAATAAAAAGCACTTGTGCAGCACCTGCTCTGCACCTCATCACACCCTGAGACTGAAGAGCGCCCGTGCAGCACATGGTTTTCACCCCTCAGCACCTCATCAGACCCTGTGACTGATGAGCGCTCGTGCAGCACCTGGTTTGCACCCCTCAGCACCTCATCACACCCTGTGACCGATGAGCGCTGGTTGATGTTGCAACATATTCTAATGTATTTAATTCCCAGTTTGCCAAAGGTCCGCCGTAACAGGAAACTGACAGACGCGCACCACTCCATACAACAGAGCCTCATGCAAAGACTCCTCTCTACTGTTCACCCCAGCTCTGCTTCCCCTAAAACCAACATCTCTATAGTGTAGGTGTAATGACCGAGGCGACATACCTTCTCCCGCTCTGTGCCTCTCGTCCCATGGCAGCTGAAAATAGAAGGAAAAGAGAACTGTTAGATTAATATACGTGAGCCCGAATAGTGCCTGCACCTGCACAGCGCACGCGCCACTCACCCGAGCAGAGCCTCACATATAGCGCTATGTGGTGCACCCTCTGCACCCTGAGGCACCCCATGTGGAAGGATGATAAGCACCCTCAAGGGCTCCGTATGAATCACAGAACATCCCTCCACACACTGAGGATTGGAGACCACAATCACTAGTGCAGCACCTGCTCTGCACCTCGGAGCACCTCACCACATCTTAAGACTGAAGAGCGCTCATGCAGCACGTGGTTTGCACCCTTCAGCACCTCATCACACACTGAGAATAAAAAGCACTCGTGCAGCACCTGCTCTGCACCTCATCACACCCTGAGACTGAAGAGCGCCCGTGCAGCACATGGTTTGCACCCCTCAGCACCTCATCACACCCTGTGACTGATGAGCGCTCGTGCAGCACCTGGTTTGCACCTCTCAACACCTCATCACACCCTGAGAATGATGAGCGCTCGTGCAGCACACGGTTTGCACCCCTCAGCACCTCATCACATCCTGAGACTGAAGAGCACCCGTGCAGCACATGGTTTGCACCCCTCAGCACCTCATCACACCCTGTGACTGATGAGCGCTCGTGCAGCACCTGGTTTGCACCTCTCAGCACCTCATCACACCCTGAGACTGATGAGCGCTCGTGCAGCACATGGTTTGCACCCCATAGCACCTCATTACACCCTGAGACTGAAGAGCACCCGTGCAGCACAGGGTTTGCACCCCTCAGCACCTCATCACACCACGAAGATTGGAAAACACCCGCATTCTGTACAATGTGTGGAATCCTTTCTGGCCCCCCTAAAATGGGCGCTTCCCCTATGCCCAAGAAATAAGTAAAAAGCCTTGGGGTCCTCGTCAATGAGGATCCCTCCATAAAACCCCAACTAGGAGCAGGAATCACCTGCTTCTTCCAACTCCGAAGGATTAGGAAAATCTGAGAGTACCTTACCCTCGAAGCCACTGTCCAAGTTATTAGCGCCTTCCTCATCTCTCGGATAGACGGCACGACCTCTTTACCTGGGCCTCCCTATAGGACCCAATCACAAACTACAACCAGCACAGAACCAGGCAGTCAGGCTAATTTTCCAACAGCCCAGACACCGCAACATCACCCCGTTGATGATGAAATTATACTGGCTTCCGTTCTTACAAAAGATTGACTTCAAAACTGGCTGTATCACTTTTTAGTCCCTCTACGGAAGGAGCCTAGCCTTTATATCATCCAGAATTCAAAATGTCACCCGCAATCGAAACCTAAGATCCAGCCATATGAACCTCCTGCCTATCCCCAAATTCAAAACAAGCATTGAAAATGCAATAGGTCTCGCCTTTTATTAAGTTAAAGCCATTTGCTTTGCTAATGGTATTGTATAGCATAGCAAATGGCTTTAACTTAATGAAAGGCGAGACCTATTGTATTTTTAATGCTTATCAGTGTTCCTGTGAATGTGTCCTGGTTCTCTTTAAGTAGTTGGTTACTTGTGGGGGAGCACATTTCTCATTAGCACTATCACATCAGCAGGTCTTAGGTTGCTGCTATCACAGTCTACAAAAGGTGCTGTAGTCCATTTAACTGCAGACACTTGTAGTCCAGCGGCTGTTTATTCATAGCGGCGCAGGGGCGTTGACTCCCTATTGCTGCGAACCACTACGTCCCAGGCTCATTTTGGTTAACGAAATTAGCCCCGTTCAGCTGAACTTCCATTCATCATATTTCCTAATGGGGCAGGGCTATGGAGCTTTCAGTGGGAGGGACGAGCAGCTGCAGCTGTTAACTGAGCTGCTCGTGTCAGATTGGCCGGTATTTTACTGTGGCCCACCTGACATGCGCATTTCAGGCTTCCACATTGTAAGCTATGGTGGCGCTGCATGAGCAAAGACACAGCCCCATCGGTCTTCAATGGAGCATTGTGCATGCATGCCCCAGCCAATCCTAGCACTGCTTTTATGCTGCTTAGTATTATATGCAGTGTAAGAGCAGGGCTTGGATTGGCTGGGAAGCTCTGGCTTATTTTTCCCAGCCAGGATTGGAAACACATCTTTATAAGCAGGCAGCGCAAGGCAGGAGAATTAACATCGGGACACGAGTGCTTGCAGTATAAGAAGATTGTCCATTAGTGGGACTGAGAAAGTCCGGAATATCCACCACTTTACATCTCTGTATCAGGCAGGATGCAACAAAGCAAACTGATTTGGAGCATGTTCTTCTGTCCTTCACTGGTTACTAAGTGCAGATGAGTACACTTTGCTGAGAAGCAGTTACCTGCCTTCACTACCTACGTTGCTTTGGAAATGAGAGCCACCATAAATTAAACTTTTTTGTCAACTAATCCTAAAAAACACAAGGCCTCCATATAATAAACTGTTTCAGCTTCTGACCAGCTTCCAATAGACGTTTTCCCAGGCAGGCTCATCCAAAGATAAACCTTCTCTCATATCTCTGCTTTTTGCCATCAAAAAGGATTATGCCTGTGCAAAATGGCGATCCACTTGATTTCAATCAGGGAATGTAGCAAATTCATTTTTCTGCATGGTCGCCACAGATTTTTTGCGATTTTCTGAAACCAGAGTGTGTGCGCTCTGGTACTAAAATAATATTGGGGGAAAAGTTTTCTCCCAATTGGTATACGTATGTAGGACATACATAGCGCAGAAAATTCGCCAATGGTGTTTGAGTTTCAGTGTGTATTTATACCCCTCACCTATATGATAAAAACATATGGCTGTCAGTAACATCACTGTGCTCTAGCTAGGCTGCAGCTCAAGGGCATGGCAGTATAAGTGGCAGGAAAAAAATTGCCTTCGTCATGCATGACATGTAGGAAAACCTATTTCTATATATCAATAAATCACCCCTAAAGCGTGCCGAGTACACCTATAAGGCAGGGCACCTTATATATAAAAAAGTGGAACACTTAGACCCAAATTTATGAAGACTTTGTGTCAGGGGGGTTACTTTATAGCTCAGTCCTGAAGCTAAATCTATTTTGGGATTTACAAAGCCACGAAAATTCCGAATTGCAGTGCTTTTAAAGTCAGGCTTGTGTTAGATAGGTGTTACATGCATGATGCATGGGATTTCTGTGCAACCAGCCATGCATTGTGTTGTAAACCCATATTTACAAAGACATATAAACCTGAGTTTGTGCCAAAATGGTGCCCTGGTCTAATGAGGATAAATGACTATTTCTCCTGGGTTCTTTCCTCTTTACATGTGTGTTGTATTCTGCAGCAGACATACAAAGAGGAAATAGCCTGAAAGGATAGTTAAGGGCAGGAAGGTGTACCTTCCTGTGCAAAAAATATCCTGACCACAACGCAGGCACGCTTGCGACGTGCCACAAGGGTGCCTGCGTGGGCACTAGGCAGCCACAAGTGCGCCAGCACTAGGAGAGAGCAGAACTGTCTTTGAAAAGTTTGTATAAGTCTGCTGTCTTCCTAAGTGAAAAGGTGGGACACCTCACTTGGGGCCTAATTTATGGTGTTTTTGGCATAGGACAGTGTAGGAAGCTGGCTCTTTATGTGATATACCACTAAGTGGTTCTATTGTGCAAAGGGTCCAGAAATTCCCCCAGACATGTACAGAGCTCAGTGTAGACCCAACGTGCTCTATTTGTGGTAGTGGGGTCGAGCAGCATTAGGCTTCACACAGAGGTGTGTAAGACATTTGCTGTGCACACAGTGATTAATATATGACACACGACTCAAAAAAGAGATTCACACCAATTTAGCTTCTTTTCAGTTTTATTTTAAGACCAAGAAATAGGTTTTAAGGTAAGCAAGTTTTTCAAGAAAAATACTTTTCACTTTAAAAAGTGGACACAGTGTAATTTTCAGTTCAGCAATTTTAACCTATGGGAGGAAAACAAGAATGGGGTTTTGCCAGTAAGTATACAACTTACAGTGTTGGTTTTCCGGATAAAAAATCAGCACCAGGCAAGGTTCAAATAAGTAGCAAATGTGCACCTCCAGCGGCACTGGGGCATCTGGGTGCAGGGTTCAAATCTGGAATCTGGCAGAAATGTTATCCAAGGGAGAAAGGGGGTAATTGAAGAAATGCTGCTCACAGGTGAGTAAAGTGGTTTGGTAACCCAGTCTCCGGGAGGTTAAGGTAAGCACAGTGGAGGGGGTGGGCCACAAGGCAGCACCAAACTTACACCCTCAGCGGCACACAGGTGGCCAGATGCAGAGAGCTAATACAGCATCGGACACCCAATGCAAACCAATGGAGGAGATCAGTTTTGAAGAAGGCTGCAGAATCAAGCCAGGAGGCTGAACAAAGAAAACCCACAGCTGCCCAGGTAAGTATAAATGCTAGGGGATATAAGGACCCCATTGGTCAAGCTCCCCAAGGTCCAGGGCGATCGGGTGCAGGAGTGTCCTCCGGCATCGGAAAAGTCTTACCGGGCAGGTTGTGGTCAAGGGGAGTCTTCGAGTTGAGGCTGCAGGCATCAAGGTGGAGTCCTGCAAGGGTCAGCCCATGGTGGACCTTGGTCGGAAGTGCTGGGGAACCTTAACGGGACTGGTGGTCCACATAGACTCAGGCCATGGGCATCGTGTCTGGCGGTGGTTTCGCAGTTCCTCAGGGCAGAGCTCTGTTCTTTAAAGTTGGTTTCTTCTGGACAGGTTCGCTCTCCACAGAAGATCTTGATCTTTATCAAAGGCAGGCAGTCCTCCCAAGGCATTGGAGGTCGCTTGGCTGCAGGAAGGGTCATATTTTGGCACAGGATTGTTGAGGGATGCAGAAATCCTAGGTCATCAGGAATTTCAGGGCCTGGGGGTGCCACCTAAATACTGGATTTAGGGGTGTTGTAGAGGAGTGACAGGTAGGGACCAATGGGTTCCTTACCTGGGGTGTCTACAACCTCTGTTTTGCCACCTTCTTGTGGGAGGGGGCATAGCCCTAGACCTGATTGGATAAGTCCCATAATCTTCAAGATGGTGGGCACTGAAAAATTTGCTTCACTTTGCCTCCAGCACATGAGAAGTGGAGCTGGCGAAGGGGGGCACACCTCCCTTTTCTCATAAAGTTTTCCCACTGGTTCTCCCATCAAATGTGGGGGTTTGAACCGGGGGCTGCCTTCTGCTGCTAGCAGCAAAGGCTGGGGTCGCATTACAAAGGTGGCAAGGCCTTTGAAGATTCCCTCTCGAGCACTGTGCTCATTCTGGAGGGGGTGGGGGTGTTGGAGGTGTGACACCTCTGCCCAGGATGGGCTTTGTTTTTGGCTTCAGGACCATGGGCTCTCGACCCAGACATCCAGAAACATGTCTGGTGGTGGCAGGCTGCCTAAAGCCAGACAGAGACCACAGCAGGGTTGGTAGATTTTCAAGGTGCACCTCTGAGGTGCCCTCTGGGTACATTCTTTAATAAACCCAACACTGGAATCAGGGTGAGTTTATTAAGAGTAGTTATTTGGTACCAAACACTCCTTGGTTCAGTAAAGCCATCAAGGTACTGGAGAACTCGAGTTGTCGAGTTTGCAGCCCATGTACTCTTTATGGCTTCCCTGGCACTTACAATATTAAGAATAGACTTTAATAATGTAGGGGCATATCTACTCATGCAGATTTGCCCACACCTGAGATATAGCGTGCCCTCCCTTAGGGCTTGTAAGGCCTGCTAGAGAGGTGACTTACCCATACCTCAGGCAGTGCTGCTTTCACATGGCACACAGGCAGTGTGCAATGTTAACTTTGACATTTTTCTCTGCACCAAGTCATGGAGGCTGCAGTGGCAGTTTGCATAGCAATGATGAGGGTCCCTACGGGACACTCATCAGTCCCAATGCCCTAGGCACCAGGGGTACCATTTACTAGGGACTTACAGGGGGTCTGATGTGGTGAAAGAACACTGGTACTAGGAACCTGGTTAGCAGGGACCCAGTACTCTACAGTAAAAGTGGGGGGGGGCTACTGCAACAGAAACCCACTTTCCACCAGGCAGCGCAGCAAGTCACCTTGCTGTGCTGCCCTACGTCTCAGTGAAGGGCAGGAATGCACCATAATTATCCAATATGTTGGATTCCTGTCCTTTACCCCTGAACTGACGCCATTTTGTCAGCCTATCACCAATGCAGGAACCCTTGCACCATGGTGCAAGGGTTCCTGTGTTGTAAGCAGGATTGTTTTTGTGCAGGAAGGGGAACCTTCTTGCATGAAAACAATCAATAGAGGTGCAGAATGCAGCACACATAGAAAGAGGAAACAAATGAGGAGAAATAAAGATATTTCTCCTCATTACGTCTGCCCTGGGGAGACGTAAGATTTCCAGGTTTACAAGTCCTTGTAAATCTGGGAATACGTCAAAACCCATGGGAGTTGCAGGGGAATACCCACCGCTACACCCATGGTACCCCACCACCCCTTGTGCAGAGTAAGATGACGCAGCAATTTGCGCAGTGTTGCCTTACTCAAGATTTATGAGGCCTCTCAAAGCCACGCAATGTGGCTTTGCATGGCTTCATAAATCTGAATCAGAGCCTTGCGTCACATGTGTACTACTAGCATGTTGCAAACATGATGTAAGGCTCCAATAAGTATGCCCATCAGTGTATACGACCTCCCCCCATTGGAGTCAGCCTAATAATATGCCTTGATCCTGATTAACCACAAACGTTAGTTTTTTACTGATGCTTTACTTTTTTTTAGGTGTTTATATTTACTGTACACTTTGAAAGATTCATACTTCTGATTCCTCTTACCCCAGATTATGGGTCTTGGTGTCTTTTTGCTCATGATATTTTTTTGTATTTTTCTAAATTTGTTCAGTAATTTTATTGTATTCTTTAAAATTATTATTACTGCTTGAACTGCTTGAACTTACAATGAACTTTTATGGATGTTGCCTGCTGTTTGTGCCATGGCTACCAGAGGTAGAGAATCTCTCAACCCTGTGTTTTGGTCTAAGCAGATTGTGTTTATTAAATTGGTAGGGGTCAGCCCTTCCAAATTGGTAACTCCATTTCTGAAAGTGATGTTCTAAAGATCCATTTCAACACAAACTGAGCCACCACCCTGCTGCTGCTCTGGATCAATTTCGGCCCATCCTTCTCTTCAGAAAAACACGCTGATGGGTTTTCCTTCTCTCTACAGCCAACAAAGCACTTGAAACTGATCCTGGTAACAACACGAATCAATCATGACCACCTTGAATTTAGGAGGGCAGTAAAAACATGGCTGGTCAGATTATTACTGCACAGTAATGATTGATCATGCACAGGTCAGACTGCATGCCTTAGTCTATGTATAGGCTTTCCTGGTTTCAGTTTCTACTTTTGGTAAATTCTGGTAGGGTTTTTTCAGTTTTTTCAATACCTTAAAAACAGTGGTTATCAGTGGCTACACATTTTCGCTCCATTAAAAACAACAGAAACTGTGTTTTTCCAGTGTTTATGGAATGTTTTGCTTTTAATTATTGCTTTTTGCACTGACGGTGCATGTGTATAGATAGCGCGTGTACAGGGTATATAAGATCCAAATAATGTTTTACAAATCAAACTTTTTGTAGTACACCATACTACAGTGAGTCTTTGGTCATGCGTGCTTGCTCTTTCCTTCCTATGTAAAGGTTTATCTGTGAAAAGACCCTCTTAACACTGTCACTTGAGACTGGCAATGCCAAAACAGCCAGCAAACAATTTGCTAACTCTGGCCAATGACATAGCTTTCCATGCAAATACTGGTGTACCGTAAGATTGTGATTCTCAATGACATGTTCTACAACATATGCATTGAATTGGGCATATATGCCCTCAGCAATTGAAGCATTCAAAAATAAAGCAGTACTTTTCAAAGTCTGGGGGAAAAAAAAAGAAGGGATCTAGAACTTGTGCAGTGTACCTCAGTGAGGCTTTATTAACTTCAAATGCAATGGTTGGTGAATGGATATTTCTATGCATCATTGCAAGCCATTTCCTGTAGACTGTAAATGAAAATTTCCCGAATGGCTCCTCAACATTTCTTTGCTTACCAAGTGGCAAGAATTCTAACATGGAGCATGTTGCAATGCCAAAGTCACTAAAAGTGTCACGCAGCCTACTCTCAAAGAGATGTTTCACATCTACACCAATTACACTGAACACTTGGTAGACGAGGGTGTTTTCAGACTCTAGTAATTTGAATATGTCCACTACATGAGTCATGTTTTCCTGTAAAAACCTAAGCTGCAGTTGACTGTACTTTTTTCACATCACTATCAATATGTGACCAAAGATCATCACATTTCTTGCCTTTGGCATCATCACCAAGCAACACAGTAAACAGTCGCCACATGGATAATATGGCATTCACAGCCTCTAGGACTGAGAACCACAGTTTAAATGACACAGTTAGGATGACTCTTTGATGGCACACAAAGCACAAAATTAGAAATATTTGCATTTTAGTTCCTGGGCATAACAAAACAGTGCACCAGAATAGACTGCAAAGTCAATAGCATTCTTCATTAACTCGGAAGATTGTAAAGATGCTTTCAGCATACCATTTAGCAAGTGACAAGGATCTCTTACAGGAAAGCACTTCAGCTCAGGTATCAACTTTGGCAGGTCGACTTTTTCATATACGTAGCTTTATTACTGAAAATACAAACAATATCACTCCAATCTTCATTGAACTTCGCAGGAACTTTCCAAGTGACACTGCGTTCAATGTTTACCAACGTCTGGTGTCATGTTTTCACCACGATCTCAGATGCTTGGTGACAACATTCTTGTCACATATACCGGTTACTACACCTTGCATTGAATGTTTAAAGCCCAGGGTGTTTGGCAATTAATACTGACTTGCTAGAAAAGGGGGCTGATGTATTAACGGATTTCACCCATTCTCTGTCTGCGGGTAAATGTGATGGTACATATTGGGAAAGATTCTTATGAAACCAGCCATTTTACCTATCAGTGAAATTAAATGTAGCCAAAATATCAAATATAATTTGTATATTTCCTGACTCTCTACAGTTTATAAAATAACTGAATAAGGCCTAAAACATGCTTCTCAACACTGCGTCTTTAAACCAAAGACAACAAAACTGAAAGCAGAAGGAAGAGACAATATTTTAGTGACATCCCTAAACAACAAAACCCAAGCAGAATAATGTTAGCCCAGTCTTTCTTGCTGCTGCCTTGTATGACAAAGTTACATTGTATTGGCCCCTTCAGGAAGAATTAAAATTACTCTTTCGCTCATCTTTTCCTTTCTTTGAATGGCACTTAGTTTGTGGTCATGAAGGTGTTTCTTCACTGTTTATATGTTTACACCGGTGCTGGCTATTTTTCTTTTGGTAGTGTTTTATCAGTTCTTATAGGTTTAAACCTAAAACCAGATAGCTTATCTATGTAGCTTAGTCTTTTCTACAGTACACTATGCGTACATGCGGCTACAATGGCGTCACTCCTAAATTACTACTCTGAATGTCACATTTAACACCCTACTCTTCTGAAATTGGCCAGACTGCCAACTCATTCTGGCAAGAAGCCTTGATTGCAGGAATCAATTTACTTGCCTTAACCTATGCTATGTTGACCTGATATGCTTGCTATATATTGTGCAGATCATATTGATATGAGGACCATGTTTGCTAAAAGCTCTTACCTCTGCCTGCACTCACAACCAATATTTGGCTATATCTTCCCTCCTAATGCCTCATTCTCTGGGTTCCATTTGAAATCTGGGAGAGAAAAAAGACGATCAAGAAAAAAATGCACTTACAATTGTTTTAATCATATTTTACTCTCCCCAAATGTAAATTCAAACTCTCATTTTAGAATCTGTCTTTTTTATCTCTTTACTTTTAGATATGTTTATAATTACACATATATATATATATATATATATATATATATATATATATATATATATATATTTTATGCAAAACGCCCTTGCGCTTGAGTGGGCACTCGACGCTGTCCTGACCTTGCGGTAGTCTTTGCCTCATGCAGCTCGCACTTGTTCAGTCCAGAATTGCTGCCATGCTCTGCTCGACGCGTTTCGAGGCACCACGCCTCTTAGTCATGAGCTTGAATACAGGGGCAGAGATAACATCACCTGTTTGTTCTTTAATTTATTTAGTTGAACCGCCTTTAGTGGGCGTGGCTAACATTTGCTGTCTCTTAGCATGCTGGTAGTCGTGGTCCATCAGGTGAGTACTAGTAAATGCCTATAGTAGGTTCCATGCCTCTGTACCAATTTGAAAGCTTTAATATCCTTTAGTAGGAAGGGACATCTTCAATGCAGGCTTATTTTCGCTTTAGGACAGCGTGCTTCACACGGATGGAACATTACCCTCCTCAGCCTTCCCAGAGTTCGGAAATGGTGCTCCTCTCGTTACCGCGGCTAGGGCAGCCGCGTTTCAATATTTTATGCAAAACGCCCTTGCGCTCGAGTGGGCACTCAACGCTGTCCTGACCTTGCGGTAGTCTTTGCCTCATGCAGCTCGCACTTGTTCAGTCCAGAATTGCTGCCATGCTCTGCTCGACGCGTTTCGAGGCACCACGCCTCTTAGTCATGAGCTTGAATACAGGGGCAGAGATAACATCACCTGTTTGTTCTTTAATTTATTTAGTTGAACCGCCTTTAGTGGGCGTGGCTAACATTTGCTGTCTCTTAGCATGCTGGTAGTCGTGGTCCATCAGGTGAGTACTAGTAAATGCCTATAGTAGGTTCCATGCCTCTGTACCAATTTGAAAGCTTTAATATCCTTTAGTAGGAAGGGACATCTTCAATGCAGGCTTATTTTCGCTTTAGGACAGCGTGCTTCACACGGAGGGAACATTACCCTCCTCAGCCTTCCCAGAGTTCGGAAATGGTGCTCCTCTCGTTACCGCGGCTAGGGCAGCCGCGTTTCAATATTTTATGCAAAATGCCCTTGCGCTCGAGTGGGCACTCGACGCTGTCCTGACCTTGCGGTAGTCTTTGCCTCATGCAGCTCGCACTTGTTCAGTCCAGAATTGCTGCCATGCTCTGCTCGACGCGTTTCGAGGCACCACGCCTCTTAGTCATGAGCTTGAATACAGGGGCAGAGATAACATCACCTGTTTGTTCTTTAATTTATTTAGTTGAACCGCCTTTAGTGGGCGTGGCTAACATTTGCTGTCTCTTAGCATGCTGGTAGTCGTGGTCCATCAGGTGAGTACTAGTAAATGCCTATAGTAGGTTCCATGCCTCTGTACCAATTTGAAAGCTTTATTATCCTTTAGTAGGAAGGGACATCTTCAATGCAGGCTTATTTTCACTTTAGGACAGCGTGCTTCACACGGAGGGAACATTACCCTCCTCAGCCTTCCCAGAGTTCGGAAATGGTGCGCCTCTCGTTACCGCGGCTAGGGCAGCCGCGTTTCAATATTTTATGCAAAACGCCCTTGCGCTCGAGTGATATTAAAGCTTTCAAATTGGTACAGAGGCATGGAACCTACTATAGGCATTTACTAGTACTCACCTGATGGACCACGACTACCAGCATGCTAAGAGACGGCAAATGTTAGCCACGCCCACTAAAGGCGGTTCAATTAAATAAATTAAAGAACAAACAGGTGATGTTATCTCTGCCCCTGTATTCAAGCTCATGACTAAGAGGCGTGGTGCCTCGAAACGCGTCGAGCAGAGCATGGCAGCAATTCTGGACTGAACAAGTGCGAGCTGCATGAGGCAAAGACTACCGCAAGGTCAGGACAGCGTCGAGTGCCCACTCGAGCGCAAGGGCGTTTTACATAAAATATTGAAACGCGGCTGCCCTAGCCGCGGTAACGAGATGAGCACCATTTCCGAACTCTGGGAAGGCTGAGGAGGGTAATGTTCCCTCCGTGTGAAGCACGCTGTCCTAAAGCGAAAATAAGCCTGCATTGAAGATGTCCCTTCCTACTAAAGGATATTAAAGCTTTCAAATTGGTACAGAGGCATGGAACCTACTATAGGCATTTACTAGTACTCACCTGATGGACCACGACTACCAGCATGCTAAGAGACAGCAAATGTTAGCCACGCCCACTAAAGGCGGTTCAACTAAATAAATTAAAGAACAAACAGGTGATGTTATCTCTGCCCCTGTATTCAAGCTCATGACTAAGAGGCGTGGTGCCTCGAAACGCGTCGAGCAGAGCATGGCAGCAATTCTGGACTGAACAAGTGCGAGCTGCATGAGGCAAAGACTACCGCAAGGTCAGGACAGCGCCGAGTGCCCACTCGAGCGCAAGGGCGTTTTGCATAAAATATATATTCACTGAAAAAACCATAGGTTTCACACATGTTATAGTTAGCTGGACATTTTACTGATAAAAAACCAATGAAATTCCCCCGTTATAGTTACTGTAGGCAACTATAACTCACGCGACCGCAATCCTCTGCTGATGCTAATACTGTATTTAGACACTTATTTGCCCATGTCTTCTTCCATTAAATTTTAGCTATACATATATTACAAATATTTTTTTTTCATAAAGACACATATGTCATCAGCAGAGGATTACGGTCGCGTGAGTTATAGTTGCCTACAGTAACTATAACGGGGGAATTTCATTGGTTTTTTATCAGTAAAATGTCCAGCTAACTATAACATGTGTGAAACCTATGGTTTTTTCAGTGAATTTGTACGGTTTTTTAAATGCTAAGTTACTTTACGCCATTTGTGGCGTGCGCGCCCACTTAACGCATTTCGTTCCATGCGCGCACGGTGCGCTTCGCGCACCGTGCGCGCACAGTGAGCACGCGGTGCGCTTCGCGCACCGCGTGCCCACATTACGCTAGATGGGCCATGAACGCACGATGCGCTTCGCGCACCGTGCGCACATGGAGGACATATGAAGAGCAAACTCTTAAATCTGCTTTTCATTTTTTTTTTTTTATTTTTACCGTACGCTTACCGTAAGCTTACGGTACGCGTACCCCGTGATTTTTTTTAAAATCAATAAATGTTTTTTTTGTACTTTTCTGTCCTTCTTTGACCCCCTTACAAATGTTAGGGGGTCTGTAACTCTCCTCATTGCCCCCTTTCCTTGTTTTCTCTGTTTTTTTTCTGAGTGAAACACACAAAATGGCGGCCGCCGCTTCCTGGTTTCGTCCGATTCGAATGTTTACTAAGATCTATGGGCCAATCAGAATCTCCTTCGCGCACGCCATGTTTCTTCCGTACGCTTACCGTAAGCTTACCGTACGCGTACCCCGTGATTTTTTTTAAAAATCAATAAATGTTTGTTTTGTACTTTACAGTCCTTCTTTGACCCCCTCACAAATGTAAGGGGGTCTGTAACTCTCCTCATTGCCCCCTTTTCTTGTTTTCACTCTTTTTTTTTCAGAGTGAAACACAGAAAATGGCGGCCGCCGCTTCCTGGTTTCGGCCGATTCGAATGTTTACTAAGATCTAAGAGCCAATCAGAATCGCGCTCGCGCACGCCACCGTACGCTTACCGTAAGCGTACGGTAAGCGTACCGTAAGCGGGCTCAGATATATATATTGATTTAAAGGCTATTTTCTCAGAATCTACTGAACAGATTTACACCAAACCTACAAAAGGCACTTCCTTGACCTAGGGACTACCTCTCTGCCAAATTTTGAGTAATTCTGTTCAGCCGTTCGGGCTGTAGCTCGTTCTAAAGGTCCTATGGAAAAATGCATGGGAAAAACGCGTTTTGGGACCCCCCTTTTATCTCAGCCCCCGCTTGACGGATCCCCCCGAGACTTTCAGGGTAGGAGCGGAGCGTAGCGCCCCACCTATTTTGAGAAATTCGCGAGGATTCGTCGACCGGCGCCAAAGTTATTCAAAATAGAATGTTGAGGTTTTCCTATGGAAACGTGGTCCTAACTATAACTACCTACTGGCGACCGCCAGTAGGTAATATATATATATATTACCTACTGGCGGTCGCCAGTAGGTAGTTATAGTTAGGACCACGTTTCCATAGGAAATCTGCAACATTCTATTTTGAATAACTTTGGCGCCGGTCGACGAATCCTCGCGAATTTTTCAAAATAGGTGGGGCGCTACGCTCCGCTCCTACCCTGAAAGTCTCGGGGGCATTCGTCAAGCGGGGGCTGAGATAAAAGGGGGGTCCCAAAACGCGTTTTTCCCATGCATTTTTCCATAGGACCTTTAGACACAGCTACAGCCCGAACGGCTGAACAGAATTACTAGAAATTTGGCAGAGAGGTAGTCCTCAGGTCAAGGAAGTGCCTTTTGTAGGTTTGGTGTAAATCTGTTCAGTAGATTCTGAGAAAATAGCCTTTAAATCAATATATATATCTGAGCCAGCTTACGGTGCGCTTACGGTACGCTTACCGTACGCGTACGGTGGCGTGCGCGAGCGCGATTCTGATTGGCTCTTAGATCTTAGTAAACATTCGAATCGGCCGAAACCAGGAAGCGGCGGCCGCCATTTTCTCTCTCGCACTGAGAGTGTGGATTAAAATACAAAGCACAAAAACATGTAAAGGGGCTGTTTGGACAGCTCCAAAACACCTAGCCATGTTGAGGGAGTCCCCAAAGCTCCCCCAAGGCCAAAAACGGAATTTTTATTTTTTCGCTAATTTCGCCGATTACGCTTACCGTACGCGTTCGGTAAAAAAATATTTAAAAAAAAAAATTATCCACACTCTCCCCACCCCGTGTGCAAATGGTGCCCGAAGGGCACCATTTTTGCATGGCTTATGAGAGGTGTGAAAAATTTAAATATTACCTTTGAAAACGAAGTGCATCATATGTCCTCCATGTGCGCACGGTGCGCGAAGCGCATCGTGCGTACATGGCCCATCTAGCGTAACGTGGGCACGCGGTGCGCGTAGCGCACCGCGTGCCCACCGTGCGTGCACGGCACTAACTGCGTAAAGTGGGCGCGCGGTGCGCGAAGCGCACCGCGTGCTCACTGTGCGCGCACGGTGCGCGAAGCGCTCCGTGCGCGCACGGAACGAACTGCGTTAAGTGGGCGCGCACGCCACGAATGGCGTAAAGTAACTTAGCATTTAAAAAACCGTACAAATTCACTGAAAAAACCATAGGTTTCACACACGTTATAGTTAGGAATTAGCATTTAAAAAACCTTGCAAATTCACTGAAAAAACCATAGGTTTCACACATGTTATAGTTAGCGGAAATTTTACTGATAAAAAACCAATGAAATTCCCCCGTTATAGTTAGTGCAGGCAACTATAACTCACGCGACCGCAATCTTCTGCTGATGACATATGTGTCTTTATGAAAAAAAAATATTTGGAATATATGTATAGCTAAAAATTTATGGAAGAAGACATGGGCAAATAAGTGTCTAAATACAGTATTAGCATCAGCAGAGGATTGCGGTCGCGTGAGTTATAGTTGCCTGCACTAACTATAACGGGGGAATTTCATTGGTTTTTTATCAGTAAAATTTCCGCTAACTATAACATGTGTGAAACCTATGGTTTTTTCAGTGAATATATATATATATATCCATCAAAGTGCCCCAAAGCAACGAAGACGCACTCGAATGCTGAAGGAACCAACCGGTTTCTTTAATTTGATGCAATGCCGATGCCTGCTTTCAAATTAAAGAAACCGGTTGGTTCCTTCAGCATTCGAGTGCGTCTTCGTTGCTTTGGGGCACTTTGATGGATATAATTTACACGGCACCCCTGCCGTGGAAGACTGCACCATCTACAAATACAAGGGGCTGAAAGCGAGGAATTATGCCTGCGCCTTGACAGCAATGCAGAAGGGGAGAAATTCAAGCACGCGTGGCATCATGGCCCACTAAGGGTAAAAAGAAGAAATAATTTTATTTACAAAGCGGAGCCTACTAATGGTGAAATAATGACTCTGAAACGGACTACAAATCCTAGCATGCAAATACAATCACGTGAGCAGGAAGCACGGCCCACTTTGGGTATGTAAATGAGGCATGTTAATCAGAGACATCTGCTGAGTGAATATTCATTGTACCTATGATTAAGAGGCAACAAGCCTCGAAATGCGTCAGGTTGGAGAGATTCTTCATGCAATGCCGATGCCTGCTTTCAAATTAAAGAAACCGGTTGGTTCCTTCAGCATTCGAGTGCGTCTTCGTTGCTTTGGGGCACTTTGATGGATATAATTTACACGGCTCCCCTGCCGTGGAAGACTGCACCATCTACAAATACAAGGGGCTGAAAGCGAGGAATTATGCCTGCGCCTTGACAGCAATGCAGAAGGGGAGAAATTCAAGCACGCGTGGCATCATGGCCCACTAAGGGTAACAAGAAGAAATAATTTTATTTACAAAGCGGAGCCTACTAATGGTGAAATAATGACTCTGAAACGGACTACAAATCCTAGCATGCAAATACAATCACGTGAGCAGGAAGCACGGCCCACTATGGGTATGTAAATGAGGCATGTTAATCAGAGACATCTGCTGAGTGAATATTCATTGTACCTATGATTAAGAGGCAACAAGCCTCGAAACGCGTCAGGTTGGAGAGATTCTTCATGCAATGCCGATGCCTGCTTTCAAATTAAAGAAACCGGTTGGTTCCTTCAGCATTCGAGTGCGTCTTCGTTGCTTTGGGGCACTTTGATGGATATATATATATATATATATACACATATACATTCATCTTCACGATCCCACCCAGGCTGCCGAACACACGACGGGTGCATCCATACACGGGGGTGAGGCCCGTTTTTGTTACACAACAACTCAACAGACTTTGGAGCACTCACGGGGTAATTTTAATTACTGTATTTGCAGACGCGTTTCAGCGTTATGCCTTCTTCTGTGCAGTCACATCATTAAGCAGCAAGCACAGCGTTGGTTCGTCTAACGCCCCCATTGGTTGTTCCCATTGGTGGGGCCCTGACCAATGGGCTAGCGGCAATGTTCTTATTAATTTTGCTGTGACCCACATGCATGGCTGCAGTGGTTACAACCATAAATGTCTGTTTAATTTCGACCTCAATGTCAAATGAGTAGATTATTTTCCAATGAACTGGGGGATGCCGCTTACAGCCCTCACACTGGGATTTTCACCACCTTTTGTCGCCGTTCATGCCATTGGGAACCAATCACTGTGCGCACACCCCTAGTCTACCGCAGGTTGTAATCCTCAGAAATCTCACGGGTGTCCGTACAATCACAGGGCATTCTGGATTTGAATAATCCATGGCCTTCATTGGCCAATGAAGTCTGGCTGCGGTGGTTCAGGCAAGCCAAAAATAGATTCATCTTCACGATCCCACCCAGGCTTCCGAACACACAACGATTGCATCCATGGACGGGGGTGAGGCCCGTTTTTGTTACACAACAACTCGACAGACTTTGGAGCACTCATTGGGTAACTTTTAATGACTGTATTTGCAGATGGGTTTCGGCATTATGCCTTTTTCTGTGCAGTCACATCATTAAGCAGCAAGCACAGCGTTGGTTTGTTTAAAGCTCCCATCAGTTGTTCCTGTTGATGGGGCCCTAACCAATGGGTAAGCGGCAATGTTCTTATTGATTTTGCTGTGACCCACGTATGCGAGCATGGCTGCAGCGGTAACAACCATAAATGTCTTTTTAATTTCGACCTCAATGTCGAATGAATAGATTATTTTCCAATGAACCGAGGGATGCAGTTTACAGACACTGAAAAACCAAAGGTTGAAGTAATGCTATAGTTAGGTGAAATGTTCACTAACAACATAACGTTTTAAACTAAAAAACCCACGGAAATTCACCAATTTTAGGTATCTTAATTATCTATCAGTTGTGCTCTAAGGTAACTATAACTTGCTCCCAGCCATGTACAGTTTTCTCATCAATAATAAAATTGAAAATGTTGCAGTGATATTAGCAATGATGTTATAGAGGATGTCATGAGTGATGTATTTTGTGGGTTAATTAGCAATGCTTGGCGAGGGTGCAAATTATAGTTACCTTAGGGCATGAGTCATAGTTACTTGAGATAACTATAACTATTGTTCTGTGTTTTTTTAAATCTGAAAATGTTTTGTTGTTACCGAAAATTGCACCTAACTATAATGTTTCTTTAACTTTTGTTTTTTCAGTGAATTTCTAGTTTTTTTAATGTAACATTATATTTTATTACTATGCGTAAATCCAACTGCAAGCTCTAAGGAAGGGGGGCTGCCCTTCCCCAAGCTTTAATGGCCTCCAGGGACGCCATCCCCTGGGGCCGCATGCTACTAAAAAGGGAAGTGGGGCCTTCTCGGGTCCAGGGACCTCATCCCGAGGCCAAATACACTTAAAAAGGGAAGGGGGCTATGTGGCCCCACCTCCCCGAGCCACATTAGGACCTGGGGGCCCCAGGGTTGCAGCTAATTTAAAAGGGGAGGGGGCATGCAGCTCCCCTCCCCGAGCGTTTTTGGGCCCCACGGACCCCATCCCCTGGGTCAAAATACACTTAAAAAGGGGAGGGAAGGTGTGCTGCCCCCTTCCCTGAGTCTCCTAAGGCTTTTGGGACCCCATCTTGCAGGGCCAGAGGTGGGTGCCCACCCGGGGCCCCCACAGAGCACACGGTGGGGGCCGCGGGACAAAAACAAAATGAGGGCTGCTATTTGTTTTACATAGATAGGAGGAGAGAGCATGAGGAATTCTCACACTGACTATTTTGGGCCCTGGGGACCCCATCCTCAGGGCCAGCTCAGTGACAGTATCCCAGGGACGTGGTCACTAGGCCCTAATAAAACACGAGATGGGGGGATGCAGCCCCTCTTTAATTACGTTTTGTCCCCAGGGAATGGGGTCTCCTGGGCCTGATAAGGGGGCCAAATGGCCTCTTCCCCTTGTTAGGTCTCGCGCTTAGCGTTGCAGTGCGTAGCTTAGCGTTGCAGTGCGTAGCACTGCTCGCGCATCGCGAGACCTCATGTAGGGGGGTTCTGAAAGCTGATCACACGCTCGTGCGTGTGGTTTTGCTTTTGCCATTGGCTTTAGCCTGTTTTTTAAAAAAAAAGAAGGCACGCAATTGGGCAAAGGCGGGCACATGTCCCGCCTTTGCTCCGCCCATTCCCATTGGTGTCTGTTACGCACATCAGCGGCACAGACAACAGGCTCCCTCCGCCCCGCTCCTCTGTGGTGAGCGCGCACCACTGCTTTCGATTCCCACCCCCGCTCCTCTGTGGTGCACGCGCACACAGCCCCTGCAGCAGTTGTCTTTTGGCCCGCCCCTATCATTTGTTTTGTTAATGTACGTCCCTGTACCATGCCGTGTTTTCACCCTACACATCTCTGCGGCTGCCGTAGTGAGCGCTCTGCAGTCCCCATCACCACCATGTAGTGTGCCCGATGGGGCAGAGGGTCTGAAAACCGTCAACATCTCCGGTCTATGTCCGGCTAGAGCCGAGCTCCCAGGGACATAAGAGAGTAAGACCTCCCAGGAGAGCGGCAGCAGCCTCACATGGCCCCAGCATGGAGTGCGCGCACACCAAGACCATGGAGGAGGTGCTGTCTCACTTCAACGTCAACGAGAGCACTGGGCTGGGCCTGGAGCAGGTCAAGAAGCTGAAGGAGCGATGGGGGCCCAACGGTGGGTATACCCCCCCTACACCAACTTCCCACCCTTGGGTGTGAGGCCACAGCCCCGTTTGCGGATTGCCAAGCGATGTTTCCCCATTGTGATCCCGGCCTATGTGTCAGCACCCGGCAAAACCTCGATGTGGCCCTTTCACCTTATCTGTGGACGAGCTCCCTCCAAGCACATCCTCCTTTCAGTGGACCTCCAAGACCCCTCCACATCCCCTTTGATTAAGCAGCCACCGCATCTTTAAGTGGGCCTCCACAACCCCTTCGATTGAGCCCCACGGCCCCTGTGATTGAGCTCTCCACATCCCCTGTGATTGAGCCCTCCACAGCACCTTTGATTAAACCTCCACAGTACCTATTCATGGACCTCCACAGTCCCTTTTTGGTTGAGGTGCATCTCTGGAGCTTCCACAGCCACGTGTGCGGTTCCCACATTTCCTTACAGCCTGTGTGAGAGTCCACCACTCCCTGATCTATGTTCCTTCTCCATCACTCATGAGCCCTTGTGTGCTCCCACCCCCCAACCTCCCCCATCAGCTCCTTGGGGATGTGTGACGGCTCCCTCCTCGTACTCCTCACTTGAGTGAGCCCCTGCGCCCACAGCCTGCCTGTCATTCCCATCAGTTCCGTGGGGTGGCCCCGCACTGGTAGACCGAGGAACTCGGAAGATGGCTGACAGCTGCCTCGTGGCTGTTCATCTGGTGCTCCTCCGGGGCCTGGCTTGTTGTTTTTACATTCATCTTGCACTGTGGTTCAAACCCTTTTTAATCGTCCACAGTTGCACCATGTCCGAGTGCTAGAGGGACTGGTTTTAATGTCCAAACTAAAGGGGGAACGCTTGGGGTGGTGACGCCTGTCATTCTGTGTGCATTTAGAAGAAGGAACTTAAATACGATTATGAAATCAGCCAAGCAAGACCAGAGGGCTTTTGTGTGAATGAGTAACGTTGCAAGGTAAATGACGTATAGATAGTTAGCTGTGCGTGTGCCCGAGGGGTAGATACGTGGTTGCTGCTTGGTGTCCTGAGGAATAGACTATGAACTCTCAGTTGGTTTCTTCACTGAGCGAGGCATTTGTATTTCAGGTTAGTTCAGGGGTTGCCGTGTGTTGTGGAGAGTGGTGGTTGCTTTTCGGTTCATTTGGTCTTGTGAGTTTATTTAGGGTCGAGGTGTGTTCTATTTTAACTGTTATACTGGCTTAGTCTTCTGAGTATGCACTTGCTGGTAAACCAAACAGCTCTAAGAATTCCTATATTCAGGGAGCATGTTTCACTTTATCTAAGTAGAATTGTGAAAATCTTTGAGGCCCTGACAAATGTGTTGGTTTTAGTGTAGCTAAGCAGGGGGTGTATTTGTGTTATAAGTATGTGATGGCGTTGAACTGGGAGTCGCGATACAATATGAATAAGGGTACTGGATAGAATGCTTGGGCCCTTGATTCGCGTATGAGTATGCTTAGGCCCCTGAAACGGGCACATCAGATCCATGTTATCTACCCATTCTACCCCCTTCCATTTTTTTTGTTACCTACGTCACTTTTTGAAGATGCTTATTGGCAATCTAAACATTATGCTAGCCACCTCCTTACACCGAGGGAATAATGGGTGCTTGTAGTGTAGATGATTTAAGTGGGTGCACTTTCAGACTTTTACACAAATGGGAGTGGATGGCTCCCTGCTCCGGAAGGAGTGCGCCTTAAAGTCTGTTCACGAGGAGTGTACAACCTATGAGGTTGAGTGCGGAAATCTAATATGTGCACACTAACATCTGGAGTAGTTTAGGACAGTTGTTCATGGAGACACCAGAAAGATTAGATGCCTTGGCCAGTGTTAATTGGCAAACTGAAGAAAAAAAAACATATTTCATAAGTGGACTTAGACTACCGCACTATACACGCTAGACACCCGCGCAGTCTTAAAACATGACTATGCAATGTCCATTCCATCTGCAGGTCTAAAAGTGAAACCGTCTTTTTAAGTGTCTTGTTAAAAGGTGCACCTACAGGTGGGTAAAAACGAACTGCAGTGTTACAAGTAACATAAGTATTATGCTTGCATCCTGCTAACAACTATGAAGTCTTTGATTGTTTCTTTTTAGTGTGAAGTTCTGAAAGCTGACCACACGCTTGTGCGTGTGGTTTTTCTTTCGCCGGCTGCAATTGGCTTTCGCATGCTTTTCAAATAAAAATACAGCACGCAATTGGGCAAAGGCGGGCGCATGTCCTGCCTTTGCTCAGCCCATTCCTGTTGGTGTCTGTTATGCGCATCAGCGGCACAGACAACAGGCTCCCTCGGCCCGCTCCTCTGTCGTGCGCGTGCACCACTGCTTTCGATTCCTGCCCCCGCTCCTCTATGGTGCGAGCGAACACAGCCCCTGCAGCAGTCGTCTTTTGGCCCGCCCCTATAATTTTTTTTGTTAATGTTTGGCCCTGTACCATGCCGTGCTTTCACTTTGATAAAGGCGGCACGCGCCTTTAATGCTTACCGCATTTTTCATTCAGTGTGCTGCTGCACTTAGAACACTGCATTTTTGCGCTATGCTGTGCTTTCAGTTTAATAAAGAGGGTATGCGCCTTTTATGCACAACGCATTTTTTACTCGCGCCAGGGTGCTGCAAAGTAATAATGAAAAGATAACTGGCATGAAAAATCAGGGGAGTATACAAAGATTTATAATTACAAAGTTAAAAGTTTATTAACTATTAACTACAGGAATCGCTGCACACATAATGTCCACACTAGCCCAGTACAGTCAGATACACCGAAGCAGTAGGTTTCTGAGGAAGCGCTTAGAACTCCTTTGCCTGTCTTCTGGTCCCACAAGTTGTCTGTCTTATTGTTCCACGTGTAGTCGATCTTCCAGACCTACCCGCTGCCAGGCTTCTGGTCTAACATGACCCCTGTCTTCCGTATTACCTGTCTTCTGATCCACTGTGTTACCGCTTCCTCATTGCCTGTTTTCGGGTTCCACTGTTGTCGGTCTTAAGTCTTTGTTTTGTCGGCGTAAAAAGTTGTTTTCATGACTTGCAGGAGGAGTTGGAGGAGTCGAAATAGTGGAAATGCACAACTGAAAAGGCCTAAATAACGAGCTTCAAAAACAAGATGAAACGATTGATAATTTACAGAAGATTCAGACACTTGAGGCTCGGGAAAGGAGGCTGCGCGATTGACTCCTCTCTTTCTGTGCATTGTCAGTGACCTTTTTAGGTCTCGCCTGAGCCAGCGCTTTAGCGCTGCTCTGGCGAGAATTTTAGTAAGCGGCATTTGGAAGTGCAAACTAGTGCTTCTTTGAGACCTCCACCTACAGTGCATGTGCGCCGGGCGCGCGCACCATTTGTCATCCATCGTGATCACTTTCGCGGCTGCTTTGATGTTCTCAGTGAGCCGAGCGGCCACTGAGAACGTCAAAGCAGCCGCGAAAGTGCACACCATGCTACCCCCCTCCCTTATCCCACTTCCTGCTACACACACGCACACACCACTTACGGGCAATCGCTGCGAAAGCGGCCAACGCTTGTTTTCAATTTTATGTCAAAACCTCTAGGTTTCTGCTTAGGAAGCATCTGTTCGTAATTGTTCAAGATTTTACACGCACCTTTATTTAAAAACTGCGCTGCTTTGACTTTAGATTTAAGGAGCAGAGCTGCACGGCCCGTACAACTCCTCCCCTGTTTGTTGCTGCTATTGTAGTTCGATGACTACAGAGGGGCTGTGGCTGCTAACATTCGATCCGCTCCTTAATTGTTGCTAGATTGTTAACATTCAGAGGGTGACATCACCCCTGCCAGTATCGCCATACTAAAAATGTTAAAATGCAGAGAACACAGTGGCTGCATTGTTGAATATTGTGGTCAGGCTACACAAGTTAATGGAGTGGTAACGTTGGGCTAGTTTGGGTTAGTATGTGGTTGCTTTTGGGCTTTAAAGTTATGAAAAAATCTGGCAACACTGGTGAAGTTCACAGCGTCCGGTCGTCGTCTGCAGCCCCACCCTAACTCAACCCAGCTTCCAGCAGTGGCCGGGCCCTCAAGTGGAAGGGTGGGCCTGCTGCACAGCTCTCAGACTCCACTCGCTAAAGTGCCGGTGCTTGTGGCTTCTAAGGCGATTTTCTCCCCCCCACAACCGTTCCCGCCTGTCACCTACAGTCCGGCCCTCAGCTTGGCTTAGTCCATCTCCTAGGCCGCACCATAGGACAGGCGGTTGCTGTGTCTTCAGTATCTCATTGCAGCAGGTATTTTAAATGCGTCTGCACATGTGTTTGCGTTGTCTGGAGCTGCTTTACAGACAATCGCCAGCCCTCTAGTTCTGGTGAAGTGGGATTCTGGTGACCACTGCTATAATCCAAGCCACGCCACGGATGGGCGACATATCTTCATAACTATCCTAACCGGTAAGAGATGAAGGGAAGATTTTATTGTCCTGAATTTGTTTTTTAATGCGTGTCTGCGATAATCGCAGATCAGATGACACGGCGTCGCCTCTGCTGAGCACAAGAGAGTTGGGTTACTAGGAGTCCTTCGTAGTTCAGATGGTTTTCTCAGATTTAAGTGTAAGTGCTCCCAGCTCAGAATTGCCACTTTAGTCATATGTGTGTACATCCTCTTCTCACCTAAGCACAGTGCACAGGTCCTAAAAAATAAGTGGGGGGGACTAACCTAGTTAATCAGTGTGCAAGTGACATCTCGGCGCGTGACATCACAGGAAGTGGCATCATAAGAAGTGACGAGATCTTAAGCCCTCACATACATGTTTACCTGGTCTATCATGAGTACATTGGAGCACATTTCGAGTAAACATGCAAACCCTTCTGAGTATGGGAGAAGACTCACACTTTTGTAAGCTACACATAAGCAGAGTTTTTAAGCGGAGTTTTATATAGCGCGAACTTGACCCGAATCCAATCAGGTATCAGAGCGCTTTACATAGCACCAGTTACGTTACATGAGGCCACACATTCATTTTTTTTTTTTGGGTTAGGCAGGGGGAGATTAAGTGATTTGCCCAGAATCACAGGAGGTTTAGCGTCGTTATCGAGAGTCGAACCCAGTTCCCCCAGGTCCGAGGTTGAGCGCCCTAACCCTCAGGCCAACACATAAAACAATGTTGCCTTTTGTCAGCATAAACTTCATCTACCCATAGGGCTTTACAAGAAAACAGTGATATTTACATTAATACACTGCCTCCTTAGAGAAAGTATGCTCTATATAAATGCTATTTAATTTGTGTAAATACTGGGAAATACCAACACCTGAACAAAGTGAAATGCTGCCTCTCTTAAAATGTGTGAAGTGCTACCAAGGTGTGAGCCTTTGTTTCCCATCTGCCGCATTTGCTTCTAGGTGTGAGGCTCCTGATTGCTGCCAGCCAGGAGACTCCTACAGAAGGAGGCCTGATGACCCCTCAGATTCGACCATTGTTATAAGACCAGCAGGAGTCTGCAATAAGAAAGCCCCCACCCGCCTGCACGTTGTTGTTGCCAATCAAAGCAAACAACGTGCAAGTGCTGCTGAATGCGTCCCAGTGTTGTCAAATTACGCCGGGACAAATTCAGCATATTTTTCAGTGGGGCCCAACTTCTTGCAGGGTGGACGGTGTCCACCTTGTAAAAATAGTGGGTGGAAGCTGTCCACCCGCGTGTACCCTCCGACTCGTGCCCTGCCTAAGCAAGTTCAAATTCCTCGCCATCGCTACCCACTTGTTAGCCAAAGATAGTGAGCATCAACTGAACTGCTATTTCAAAAATGTCGAAACTTTTTTTTGAGTAATGTCTAAACAAAATAGACCATATATGGCAAAGGCTGATGTTTTATTTAAAACGTGGCACTGTTAACGGATTGTGTATTTTTTTTCTTTTTCATACTTTCTTTCCTTAAATATACCTTTTCTTTTACGTTTTTTATCTAACTATACCATAAATATTAAACAAGCATTGGCATAGCCAATAGGTCTCGCCTTTAGTACCTTATAAGTATTTAGTTATGCAGCACAATATCCTTGGTGCAACAACATTAACTGTTGCATGGTTAAACACTTATAAGGTCCCAAAGGCGAGACCTATTGGCTATGCCAATGCTTGTTTGAAGATGTGCACAACATACACCTGCAAGGGTACTGTAAAGTCAAAGTTAAAGCATGCCAATCATCTTGTGTGATTACTGTATACATTGCAAATCGCACACTTCGTGAAGAAAAATTACTTCGCACCTATCCCTAACCTTACATTGTGTTATCTAAAGCTTCCATAACTGAGCACCTCATCTGCTGTGTTGTTGTGATTTAATACTGCTCAGCGGGGCCCCTACCATCCAAAATGCAACACATGTATTACACGGCACCTGACTCGCACAACATGACATATGTCTTAGTCGTATTCTATTAGTTCTCATGTACTACACGGTGCCTCCCAAACTCACCTGACTCAGCCTGTACTGATTCACAAGTGTATAATAAGCATTGGCAACATCAGTAGGTCTGGTGTTGGCCAATAGAATTTTGGCTTTGTAAATGGTTGTTTTACGCTGTCATTGTTTTGGCAAAACTTTAAGGAAACTAACAGGTCTTTGTTAAGCTAAAAAAAAATGGCTACAAGCAAAAATATATTTTTTTTAAAACCCACACATTATCATAGTAGTCCCTGATACTTAACGAAACTACTTTCTGTGCAGATGTGCCCCTTGTAAAAGAACAGAATGCAGTCAGAGCGCTGTTAGTCACTTGGCTGAATTTGGCTGAGACATTGCTCTATGCTGTATGCCAGTGCATAATTTGTAAAAACATTCAGTGCCAGGGCTCTCGTCAGGAGGCAACTGTAGTTTGGGCCACAGATTGCCCCTACCAGCACTGCGAATGTTGTAACAACACAACTATTAACCATCACCCTCCTACAAGTGTGGCAATTTGGACAATATCATGCCCCCAAAGCTAGAACAATGGCTTGAGGGGCAGGTAATAGTCGTTTATGTTGTATTCTGAATCCATAATTAAATGTTGTTATGGTCATTTCTAAGTTGGCCAGACGGCCCCTCCTTGGTGCACACTGTCACAAGTCCCGGTGTTGACAATTAAGTGCCGAGCACCGGAAACCACTGGCTCAAATTAAACTAACTTTTGTAAATCCTTCCCTTTTCTATCTCTCCACAATCCTCCTCAATCCAAATAACAGACTAACATATCCACCGCTCAAATTACTTTAATATTTCACTATACTAATTCACCATTAATTCACATAAACTAAATTTACTTAAATCATTCCAAAAACAGCCAGCATTTACTTCGACTGCCAATACAAAACGTGTTTTGGCACTTTTATAATTCTTGGAAGTAGAAAGACATTTGCAATAGCTCTAACTCACACCTCATGTCCTTTAAATTCGACCTCCGTGGGGGGAGGGGGGGGTCATCAAACTGCCATGCATCTCGCATTTGTTAAAGTTAAAGCTCCAATCGTTTAAACTAACAATGTTTTTTACTTTTGCTTTTTTATACTCATAGCAATAGTGCTATGCAATTATTATTACTCCACTGCAAATAGAAAAATAAGTAGAAAACATTGCCATTTTTAAATCCAACATCTCTAACTTGAACAAATGTGAGACCTCTTGCATTGCAAATGCTTGTTTATTGTGTTGCCCCAGTGGATGGGGTTACCAGGGTGTTATAAGGCTCAGGGAGGGAGGCTACAAGATTTCCCTCTCCTTAGATTTGGGCCCCAGGGCCAAAGAAGATTTGGGGAGGGGGGCCGTGTCACCTCCCCTCCCCCTTTTTATTGTATTTGGCCAAGAGGGATGTGGTCCCCCTGGCCTAATAAGGCTTGGGGGGAGGCTGCCCAGCATCCTCCCATGTTTTATTGTATTTGGCTCTAAGGGCTAGGGTCCCATAGGGTCTTTTAAGGCCTGGGGTAGGGAGCTGCATGCCTCCAATGGATGGGGTGTCCTTGGGCCCGAAGGCCAACCTGACGATGCGCGCACCAAAGACTGTCTGCAGTGTGGGATTGGCAGCCACCTGAGGGTTTGGCTACAGGGCCTGGTGGCAGGCCAAGCCCTGAAGTCAAACCCCCTCTGTGCAAGGCAAAAGGCTGCGCGCAGCATGGGGTTGAATGCCTGCGGGGAGTTGAAAGCAGGGTCTGGCTTCCAGAAAGGCCCTGCAGCTAACCGCATGCCACGCCAAGTCCAGCATGGGGTTGACTGCCTCCGGGTGGCTGCCAGCAGGGAGTTGGATGCATGGCCTGGTTGTAAGTCAGGCCCTGCTTCCAACCCCGAGCTGCATGTCACGAAAGAATGTGCGCTGTGTGGGGTTGGCTGCCTGCGGGGTGATTGGCTGCCTCTGGGTGGGCTGGCCCCAGGACTTGGCCACAGACCAGGTACTGTTGCCAAGTCATGGCCGAAGATAATGGAGGAAAGGGGCTTACCTGGTGTGATTGATGTTCAGTGAAGATCAAGTGGCTGTTGTGCATTTCGGCTAGAAATGGGTTTGGATTTACTACTCAGAACATTACAATGAAGAGAATGAGGAAGACAGTGCTCATTTCACTGGATCAAACATACTTCAAGAGGCATGAGAGTAGATTTTGTGCTAGATCCTTTTATGGAGCCCACATGTGGACACGGATTGTATGACTGCCTGTAAATAGTGACAAACACAGAGGCATTATTCAGCCTTGTAAATGCTCAAAGCTAGAATGAGCTACAAAGAGAGAAATATGTTGGCTTTGGAAATCTATATAGCTGACTAAACAGCTGTATGCATTTATGTCTAATCACATAAGTTGCTTTGGAATTCTACTTAATTGGCGAAGGAACTGCATATAAGGAATAAAAGGATTTGTCACAATAATAACTCTCAAGCCTCTTGAAACCTCAGCTAATGAACAGCATCTGCTCTATTTTCCTCTTATTGTAATAAAGCACATAATGCCAAGTGGTCTCAGGGCAGTGTTCTGTGCAAGTACACATACTGGATCTGTAAGAAATGTTGACGAGAGAAGCAGAGGACTGATGTGGCAGGGACTTTTGGCCTTACAAGGTCATTCGGTAACCAGTGACAATACAAGAATAATACTTCAAAAACATTAACACAATTAATAGGTGAGCAGGACTGTGCCACCCTGTTGACCTGTCCACCTAAAAGCAGAGGGGGTACCTTGGTTTGAGAGCACTATAGGGTCCTTTTCCAAAGAAATTGTTAATACGTGGATGTGCATGTAATTTCTAGCCTACTGCTGCTTAGGTGCATGTGAGTAAAAACCCTGTTGACCTTTGTTTGGATGAGAAGTTATTAGGCCTGGGGCATTTGCACACATTTGAATATATCTATATTTCGATTCCTCTGCATGTCCCTCTGTTTAGTCATGCAGACCTTGCAGGCCTGGGGGACAGGAAATGTACATGCAATGCGGATGACCATGTGCAGGGGCATATTTTGGACTTTTGTGCTGCAGGGCCGGGCAGTTAGTCACCTTGCTGTGTTGCCCTGCGCCACAGCGAAAGGGCAGGAATGCACTGTTGTTATCCAATATGGTGCATTCCTGTCCTTTTCCCATGCGCTGGTGCAATTTTGACAGCCTAGCACCAACACATGCAGTCACTCTTGCACCATGGTGCAGGGGTGCCTCTGTTGTAGGCAGGATTGTTTTTTTGCAGGAAGGGGCTCCTTCCTGTATAAACAAATCATGAGTGGCTTTTTTCCTCTTTCTATGTGTACTGCAGAATGCAGTACACATAAAGTGAAAAGAACGGGGTGAAGTAAACATATTTCTCCGCATTACGCTTCTCCTGTGGAGGCATATCTTTTTTGTGTGTATCTTTTTGGTGCATTCCCAGGTTTACTGGGAATGCATCGAAATCCATGGAAGTTGCATGAGAACACCCACGCAACACCCATGGAAACCCCAAACATGCTGCAGAGTAAGGTAACACAGTGGTTGCGCTGCATTACATTACTCAAGATTTATGATGCCACGCTGGGCCAAGCAAGGTGCTTCATAACTCTCCTTTTACATTTGCGTCACTCTTGCACTACGTTGCGTGGTGCAGGAGCGACGCAAAGGGGCTCAGAAATATGTCTTTCAGTCCTTAAGATTCACATGGATGATAGGAAGAGGAACTGACTGACCAAACAGGTTTGGTGGAAAGGTGCCTATATGCCTTTGGGAGCATGAGAGAGGCTTGGTGCATGAAGCCCTTGTCAAACATTTTGCCCTCCTTCCCCCTAGGAGAGGAGAAATCTAGGCCTTTTAAAGATGTCATTTATGCAGGTATGTTGCCAAGAATGAGACCACTTCCATGTTGGTATATATATATATATATATATATATATATATATATATATATTCACTGAAAAAACCATAGGTTTCACACATGTTATAGTTAGCGGAAATTTTACTGATAAAAAACCAATGAAATTCCCCCGTTATAGTTAGTGCAGGCAACTATAACTCACGCGACCGCAATCCTCTGCTGATGCTAATACTGTATTTAGACACTTATTTGCCCATGTCTTCTTCCATACATTTTTAGCTATACATATATTACAAATATTTTTTTTTCATAAAGACACATATGTCATCAGCAGAAGATTGCGGTCGCGTGAGTTATAGTTGCCTGCACTAACTATAACGGGGGAATTTCATTGGTTTTTTATCAGTAAAATTTCCGCTAACTATAACATGTGTGAAACCTATGGTTTTTTCAGTGAATTTGCAAGGTTTTTTAAATGCTAATTCCTAACTATAACGTGTGTGAAACCTATGGTTTTTTCAGTGAATTTGTACGGTTTTTTAAATGCTAAGTTACTTTACGCCATTCGTGGCGTGCGCGCCCACTTAATGCAGTTCGTTCCGTGCGCGCACGGTGCGTTTCGCGCACCGTGCGCGCACAGTGAGCACGCGGTGCGCTTCGCGCACCGCGTGCCCACTTTACGCAGTTAGTGCCATGCACGCACGGTGGGCACGCGGTGCGCTACGCGCACCGCGTGCCCACGTTACGCTAGATGGGCCATGTACGCACGATGCGCTTCGCGCACCGTGCGCACATGGAGGACATATGATGCACTTCGTTTTGAAAGGTAATATTTTAATTTTTCGTATATGTTATAAGCCATGCACAAATGGTGCCCTTCGGGCACCATTTGCACACGGGGTGGAGAGAGTGTGGATAATTTTTTTTTAATTTTTTTTTTTTTAATATTTTAGTTTAACTCATCTTTAAAAAGCCATGCACAATTGGTGCACTTCGGGCACCAATTGCACACGGGGTGGGGAGAGTGTGGATCATTTTTTTTTTTCTAATTTTTTACCGTACGCGTAAGCGTAATCGGCGAAATTAGCGAAAAAATAAAAATTCCGTTTTTGGCCTTGGGGGATCTTTGGGGACTCCCTCAACATTGCTATGTGTGTGGGAGCTGTCTAAACAGCCCCTTTACATGTTTTTGTGCTTTAGATTTTAAACATCACTCTCAGTGCGAGAGAGAAAATGGCGGCCGCCGCGTCCTGGTTTCGGCCGATTCGAATGTTTACTAAGATCTAAGAGCCAATCAGTAAGCGTACCGTAAGCGCACCGTAAGCTGGCTCAGATATATATATTGATTTAAAGGCTATTTTCTCAGAATCTACTGAACAGATTTACACCAAACCTACAAAAGGCACTACCTTGACCTGAGGACTACCTCTCTGCCAAATTTCTAGTAATTCTGTTCAGCCGTTCGGGCTGTAGCCCTGTCTAAAGGTCCTATGGAAAAATGCATGGGAAAAACGCGTTTTGGGACACCCCTTTTATCTCAGCCCCCGCTTGACGAATCCCCCCGAGACTTTCAGGGAAGGAGCGGAGCGTAGCGCCCCACCTATTTTGAAAAATTCGCGAGGATTCGTCGACCGGCGCCAAAGTTATTCAAAATAGAATGTTGCGGATTTCCTATGGAAACGTGGTCCTAACTATAACTACCTACTGGCGACCGCCAGTAGGTAATATATATATATATATATATATATATATATATATATACATATACACACCAACATGGAAGTGGTCTCAAGGTGGGGGGGTGGAGAATTACTGTCCGGAATTATATTGAAGTATTGCTACATTTTGAGATTATAAAGAGCACAATACACTTCAATTAAAATAATTATATGATTCCACCATTAAAAAAAAACAGGTTACAAGTAGTAGACAATAGCACATTTGGCCTGGAGCACTAATTAGAACTACATAGAATTTTACAAAACTAATAGGAATGTCTGGGAAATGTGTGGTAATTGACGTACTTTGTGATCGATTAGACCAGTAAAATAAGTGAAAACGAATTACACACATTTTAATAAAAAATTACAGTGGTATCTCCGGAGCTACAAATGAAAACAATCCATTCTGAGTCTCACAATCACCAGAAGGTGGGTGGCGAATTACAAGGGTGGTAAAATGTAGTGAGTTAATGTAGCATGTATAAAACTTGTGGCATCAAGCTTCTGATAGGTTTCTGTAGAATAAAAGCACCTTTCAATGGGAGCCTGTACATTTATTGTACAGAACCAAAACATCTGAGCTGGAATGCTGTACTTACCATGAATAGTATCTATGCTTCCCAACAGGGCTTCTGTCCTTTTTGAGGGCAGTATTAACACCTCTTATGAGATATTCCAAGCATTTTATTCATCAAATTAGCCGGGTAGCAGAAGTGGTACCAAGCACCCCCCACTGATTACGTCACAGGGTCGATCCATTGTCCCCCCTAACTCATAATTTGGAAGAGTGAATGTGTGTGCCAGTGTAGCTCTGGTTCCAGAGCCTTGGCAATCTCTATGACTGCGCCCGGGTGTACAGTATCCTAGCGTCTGTGTCCAAAAGTCAGATCTTTATTCCTCTGTGTGGGTGTCACCCAGCAAATCCCATGGTTTTTGACACATTCCCACATTTACCAAAACTGGTAAGCCTGAGAATGTGCCAAAAAGATACACCTCCCCAGTTGGGGCATACCGAGGAGAAATATCTTTATTCCTCCTTGTTATTTACTCTTTCTATGTGTGCTGCATTCTGCATCACATATAGGAAGAGGAAAAAAAACTCTCAGGATTGTTTTTGTACAGGAGGAAGGGACACCTTCCTGCACAAAAACAATCCTGCCTACATAACAGGTACCGGTACAAGGGTAAGCTAAGCTGCCGAAACAGTACCAGCGCACAGGAATGTGTCGTATTGGAAAAATGCAAGCAGAGCAAATTAGATATTCACCCCCAGTCAATAGATCTGGGTGAAATCATTGTTCTATAACTCACCATGCCACCCCACTTTAGACTTAGCCATATGCAAATCAGTCTTGACCCTGTGCCTCATGGGAACAGTCCAAGCCAGGCCCTCACTGGACCAGAAACAAGCATCATGGGACCGGTTTCGGGGCATCACCCCTCATCAGCCAGACTAGCTTGAATCCAGTGGCACAGTAAGCCCACTTCCAGTCAATCTAATCATGTGGGTAGTTCCGTTATCTGTACTCGGCTGAGAACAACACGGGGTGTGTACCTCTGTCAGTGGAAGTGGGTGTGATATGAAATAAATCTAAACCCCCAAAGAAATTCAGACATATATAAAAGAAGAAACAATTCATATCTGCTCTTTACTTCACTTAAAGAACTGGAGGCACTGGACACCATATGTGAATCAGATTGTGCCTTTAATGCACAATCCTGAGGCGAGTTACGACCCGGGATATATGTTGATGAAACTGTTAAGATACCGGTAGGAGCAAGAAAAAGAGTTTTGCCTAGATGGATGAAATTGAGGCTGACTAAGTCCAGTTTCTGTGGTTATCACTAAAGAAATTGTTTTTTACTGGGAGCTATTGTTTCTTTCCTGAAGAAGGTGATGGTCATAATATAGCACCCACCGAAATGTGTTGATGCTCTAACAAGGAAGGCCCACTACAAATCCATGTGGCAATTGTTATTGAGGATGGAATTGGGCAAACAATTCTCTTGAAGTATAATAACGTTGATCCATGTAAGATTGAGTGGTCTTTTCCATGATTAGGATTTATTTTCCTGCTTGTTCTCCCAACTGTTATTGTTGCTGCTATAAGAAACCTTTGTGTGCTTTTTTTTTAAATGAGTAAATCATATTGTCTATAGGGTTTTTATATTGTCATTACTAATTGTTTTCAGAAAGACACTGTGACTTTTAACATATGTTCTTCATATAAATTGTGTACAGTACATTGCATATACGTATATTGAATAAATTGGTATTGTCCATTTGATGACTTGATCTCGTGGTTCCTATATTCGTTGTTTTCATATTGGTGATAATGGGTTTTTATTGTGAGTTTGGATTTCTGTATGTGCGCTTTCCCAAAGGGGTTTTTTCTGTGAGTAAGGCTTTAGATAAATACGGCACATTCCTGCCCTTTGCTTGTGACACAGTGCAAAGCAGCAATGTAACTTGTTGCGCTGCGCCACAAATCTCGTAAATGTGCCCCCAAGTGTCCATGTCAGGGTCGCAGCGTCAGTGTCCTAATGCCTCTCTCTCTATGCCCTCAATAAGGGTGTGCCACTGTCCCAGTGTTTCCACATGATATTATCCTAGTGTTAATGTAGGTGCCCGTTTGCCATTCCTTCTGTGATAGTGTCATAGTCAATGCCACAATTTCAGTGTACCAGTCCTACTGTTAGCATAGCTACATTCCAGCATTATGGCATTAGAGATCCTATGTTACTGCCTCTATTTATCCCTGTCTCAGTGACCATGTTGCAGATTTGGCGTGTTCTTGTTCTCATGTTCTTTGCAAATGTAGCCTTTATACAAGCCTAAGGCTGCTTCAGAGTACTATAGGGGGGAGAAAGGGAAGTAAGCAACATGAAAAGAATGGAAGGGACCCGAAGGGCTGAGGATGGGAATGGAAAAGAGGTCTCGGAGTGACACAGAAATATGTTAAAGAGAAGATGAGGATGCTTTAAGAAGGATAAAGTAAGAGGGTTGGAAGTAAAAGTTGTGCTTAAAAAATGAGCGACTCGTATGAAGAAGGAATAGCTGGAAATCCCCAAGCAAACTCTTTGTTGTTACAGAATTTACATTTTGGCACAAATGTTATTAAATTCATATCTAAATCTCACTTTCCGTATGGTTTGCAATTGTGCAGGACCTCTTTTGCCGATGACAAAAAGTGCATAAAAAGCCAAGTGAACAAACATTTTTCTTTTGTGGAAATGCTGCACCGCTTTCTTTCTTTTTTGGTGTTCACAAAATTACAGTACAAAAAAAGGAAATTATGTTTAAAAAAAAAAATGTTTAAGATAGTAGAACATGGGGCTTTCCTCTTTAGCCCACATGCTATGTTTATATAAGGTTAAAAATATTGAAAAACTAGCCAAGCATTTATTTTATGAGCATTATCTCTTGACCTACAAGGCCATGCCTCTTGCATGGGCATGGAGTGCAGGGGTCCAACACTAATAAAGGCTGACCCGGCCTCAAGAAGCCCCCACAACCCACCCACATGGCTACGGCCGAGCTTTTATGCACAGATTGCCAACCTTGATTCATCTTCCACTTCTTCCCTCACTCATGAGTTGTATTTTTATAGTTCTAGGCACTATACCTTTAAAATAAAAACTCAGCAATGTGCATGATATCATATGGATGTCTTCTAAAGTTACCCTACTTTTTTGGGGTTTACATGAAAACCGTACCCTGCTGCCCCCCTGGCTAAGTCAGTGCTGTAAATCTTAAATTTTGTTTTATTCCTATCTATAATTATAATTTGGGCGCCTGTCTCTAACACCACCTTCTCCGTCACACTGCTAGGCGCTGCGTCCCAAGACAATATAAGAGCATCTCTCTGGCCACTCACATACAACATCAAAATGCTTCCCACATAAAATCTCAACAAATACAACACTACCTATGAAGCACTTCCCCATGGTGTGGTGTGCAACTCATTCAAAAAACATGCTTGGATGTCCTACACAGAGATATCAAGCGGTATATAAATGCTGCAGTACAATAAAACACAAGACTGGATACCCACAGTAGCAACCTTCATTGAGATAATCTGTAACCTAAAGCCTACTTCGGGAAATTCAAAAGTGTGAAGACCTCTGGAAGCCACCGAGCACATCACCTTATATTTTTGCAACCCAAGCTGTTTGTTGCGTCAAGGTTACATGCCTGGTGCTTGAAGATATTTCAGCAATTAAAGAAACTGCAAGCTGGTCGTCATATTCATAAGAAGTTTTATTTATTTTATTTCTATGGTGATTAAAACAAGAACTTCCATTGACTTAAGAGTTCTTAGCATAATACTGTGAAGAAATGAGGTGAAGTAAAACATGCTCTTTGAAATACCTTCCCTTAGGTATACATATGCTAAATCAGCCCTAAGCTCCCATAATACAAGTCAGTGATCTGTTAATTCATCTTCAATGTCAAAGTGAATGACCTTTGTTGGAATTCCCAGACGTAGGAGAGCCAACCATTTTCCAGTATTTATAGTAAAGGAGAATTGTAGAGTGTGATGTGGAACACTACTAATATATTGGTAAAACAATTGGAGAAAACAGTCACTGGAAGTGTCTGCTGGGAGCCAATTAAAAATTCCCCCATAGCATATCTGCATTCTGCATATGTAGATTAAACCCCGCTGTCTAAAACAATACCCAAGCTGTCCCAGCGCGGACATGACAGGGCACGCGGTCCCGCCATTTTGCCTGTTGATGAAAGGGCGCTGTGTGGCCGCGTCACTCAGGCAGCTGAATGTTTGACCCACAAGAGCGGCGGGTTTCACAGAGGTACTCTGAGTGGCAGCCAGTATTTTTCAATCAGACCCAAGCATCTCATTCCAGCTGCGATAGGTCTCTCTGGGGGCCTCATTTCCTCGTCGCTTTCGCTTGCTTTTGCATTGTCTATGAAAAGACCAGCTCAAATTCGTGAAATGCAATAGGTGTCAGGGGTCTTCCCTGAACTCACTTGTTCTACATTGTCAAAAAAAAGAAGTAAAGAAGTTATGCACTGCAGATTGTTCATTTTTATGAACAATCGTAAAACGGTGGGTGATCAAGGGGTATATATCATCCCAAAATATCTCTTCCCACTATATTCCTAAAACCCTTGTCTTAAAACTATTCATTGTTCCTACTCTACCTTTCTGTTGAAGGACCCTCACCTTCCTCATCTTCCACCCTCTGTGTGGCTTACTCTTTCTGTACTTGCATCTGTCTGCATTATGCTTCATTACTGTATTTCTGAAAACTACCCACACCACATAGATCACAACCTCTCCTTTTTTTTTTTAAAACCAAGTGCCTGCAATCTAATACCTAACCTCTTCTAGCCATGCACTCATCCCACCAATGTTTTGCATGAACTCACACTAAGGATCACACCTAAATCCTCTTAACTTCATCTACCACAAATAAGTTGGAGAGGATACATGAAATAGTTTCATTGAGAGAGCCAGACTAATTCCAATAACCAACAAAAAACGAATGTCAATAATCACTTATTTAACCACTAATCTTGAGTTTCTGGGGTAGCATGCTATCCCCTATAAAGCGCTTCAATGCCTTCTCAAGAGTACTAAGCATTATGTAAGGGCAGTTACAATACATGTGGATTAATAATGCAGTTTCAGAACGTTAGCAACTGAAGTATATAAACCCACTCAGTTAGAGCTTTCAGAAGTTGATTAACTCTATGCCATTTCATCAACTCTCTGTTCAAGATTGTGGAGCAATTCCCTCTCTGTATTAATTTTCCAAGCAGCTGTATTTATTTATTTATTTATGTATGTATTTATTTATTTTTGTATTATTTCTGCAAAGGGGCCTGCAGCTGCATACTGCTACAAGGCCCCTCATTTTTTATGTAAGCCCCTTGAGGTATCCTGCTCTTTTCTCTGTCTAGTCCTTTCTCTGTGTTCTGTACTCTGCTGCTCAGCCAGTGTAAGTGATGTCACAGAATGTTCCCTGTGTGTATGTGTGAGTGGAATTGTCAGCTGCTGTATGTGGGCTGAGCAGCAGCGATGCTGCTCCCGGTGGGGCTGATTTTCCTGATACTACTTTAAATACAACTGCAACCATCCCATCCTCGTCGCCAGTGTAGAATTCAAGAAAGGAAGTAGAATGAGATGTAGTTTTATCCAAAAGGTAGATTTACATCTCAGTCTACTTCCTTTCTTGAATTCCACACCCCTCACTCCCTCAGTGTTAATTTTCTGACTTGCATCCTGCTTCCTGCATTACTTACAAACTTCTCTTACAACCACATTTAAAAAAATATTTGTACAAGGGCCTATTATTGCATATTACTACAAGACTAATTGCTTCTTATCTTTTGATATGCAGCGGAATAAATGTTTTTTAACTTAGTTCCAAAAAGACTGTCACCCATCTTGGAGCAGTAAATCATAGTAAAAACAATGGCCTTGAGTGCATCCAAAAGCACGGTGGCGTTTCTGGATTCATTTGTTTTTGCTTGAAGAAAACTATTCAAAGATGACTCGTGGTTGTGAGCAAGCTGGCAAGTGCAATCAAGCAAACTTCTTCAATTATACAAGATGGACTCTGGAAAAGAGTGCAGAACAATAACATCAAACGCACAAAAGGTGATGGGAGGAATGCTTGCAATTTGTCTAACACTGGCAATTGCTTGGTGTACCATTCCAATCCATTGTTCTTTTGCCCACCATGCCAGATCGGATTAGATGCAGCCGCATTCAAATCAACCATGGTCTTGCTCCAATAAGAACAGACCAGCCCGGATATTTAAGTCAGGTCCACACTGAACCGTAACAAAAGCAACCTGAGATGATTGGCCCTCTCTAGCCGTGTGCAGCTCTACAAATCGGTTTTTGACTGGACTAATGAAATAAATGTTGAGTGTTCTGTCGTTTCTCACAGAGTGAAAAAAATAATATCACATACTAAACACTGCCTATGCCCCTCTGAAAATGGTTGTATATACACGTGAGGTCACAGTGCTTCGGTCTTCCCTTGGTACTTCTGAACAGCATGGGGCCTTGTAGACAGGGCTCTGCATTTGCTTTATTTTAAGTTGCAGGGAAAAGAAAGCAAGTAAAGCGAGCTGGCTGCATAGTGTCATGACTGCTCCCCTATGTTCCCCTACAACCCACTAAAATATCTAGTGGGACATCTACTCAGGCCAGTGGCATAGCAAGGAGGTGATCCGCCCCGGGCGGCACGGGTTTTGTGGGAGGTGGCCACACCACCCTCGCTCTTACCTTTGTACGTGCAGCCATGCGGGGTGGCCGTCACGGTATTCGCCAGCACACCCGACACCCCCTCTCACATGCGGCCCCCAGGCGGCAAGCTCTGAGACCACCAAGGGTGGCAGAAGGGCTAGCAACGCCACTGACTCAGACTCCTCTTGACCCCTCCACCCCCTTTTCCCCCTCTTGGGTTCCTCCGCTCATGTCCCATAGTGAGACCTTTTCCAAGGTCTGCAAGTCTGCCCAAACCTCTTATTTTTATGTCTCCAAAATATTTGATATGAATGCATGCCATAAGTGGCATTACGTCATGGCTGCTAACGGTCTTAGATGTACCATTGCAGGAGTGAGGAAGCAATAACAGAAAAAGAGAACATGTATGATCGACAGTAGAAATTGTAGGGGTCAAATGGATGATGGGCTCAATTTACTCAATTTCCATGCACAAATGCCCCATACCTATATGCATAAAACATAAGAGTAAGCTAGGACAAACATTTGCTACATTTAGAATATAGACAGGACTGCATTTAAGTAAATTATTATTCAAACTAAGAAAATATTATTAAAAGACTATTTAAACATATTTATGACACACATTTATTATTATAAATAATAATGGATGTTCACAATAAACAAAAATAATATTTAAGATACTTTTTAAACAAAAATAAAAATAGACAAAAATAAGTCAAAAAATAAAAGTAAAAGGGATTGTGAGTGTGTATGGGCTTAAGGCATTAGAAGTTCACATACATATATATATATATATATACATACATCAATATACGTATGTGTTAGAAATTGGGAGGGTTACTTACAGGAACCTTGCACCGCCGGTGCGTCATTTTTAATACGGGGAAAAAGTGACGTTCCGGTGGCGCAAGGGGCTCGTAAATAAGCCCCTGGGTCTATATTTGGCAGACGCATGCACCCTGTCCGAGTAGGGGCCACAATCCTAGCCAGAGTAAGTCAGAGAGACACCATGAATTAACCTGTGCTCACCCTTTGATAGCCTGGCACAGAGAAGTCAGGCTTAACTTGAGAGGCAATGAGTAAAGTATTTGTTTCTGACAGAGGTATTTTACAGGTCCAGAAGTATCTGATTTGGTGGGGTCAGAGACCCAGTACTTATACCCAGCTAAGCCTTTGAAGTGGGGGTGACTTTAAAGAGAGAGGTGTCTTTAGAGTGCACAGAGATTATTTCTTCCTAACCCTAGCTCCAAACTCAATACATGGGGGTCATCAACCCTTTGTGTGAAGACAGGACACTGCCCATTCAGGTATGTCAGTTCTTTTTTTTTTTTTGCAGAGTGTTATATAGTGCGAACTTGACCCGAATCCAATCGGGTATCAGAGCGCTTTACATAGCACCAGTTACGTTACATGAGGACACACATTCATTTTTTGTTAGGCACGGATAGATTAAGTGATTTGCCCAGAGTCACAGGATATGCCGTGTCATTACCGAGACTCAAACCCAGTTCCCTAGGTCCGAGGTCGAGCGCGCTAGCCGTTAGGCCAACTCCTCTCCTTCCTCCCATTCTGCCCAGGATCAGCCATCACGATGTATATGGGCACTTAGACACACCTACCCTTCCTTTGTGCGTGGTTGTCTGAGAGCAGAGAAATGCTCGCTTTCTAAAAGTGGCACTTCTGAAATAGTAATGTTAAATCCAACTTTGCCAGCAAAGAGAATTTATCATTACCATTCCAATGATATGAAACATGAAAGAGCTACTCCTTCTCAATCAGGAATTACAGGTTAAAAGTGTAATATGGAATTCCCAATGTTAACCTATAGGAGAAGTATGCTCCACGGTAATGAAAAATTAATGTAGGTGTTTTTCACTACCAGGATATGCAAAACCTAAAAGCACATGTTCTACTTTTTACTTACACAGCACCAAGCCCTGTAGCCTACCTAGGGCCTACCTTATGGGTGACGTAGGTGTAATAAGAGGGGGGTTTAAAGCTTGGCAAGGGTTTTAAATGCCAGTAAAACTGTAAACACCATTCACTGAAAAAACCATAGGTTTCAGGCACGTTATAGTTAGAAATTAGCATTTAAAAACCCTTAGAAATTCACTGAAAAAACCATAGGTTGTAGGGAAAGTTATAGTTAATTGGAAATTTCACTCGTACAAAACCATAGAAATTCCCCCGTTATAGTTAGTTCAGCTAACTATAACTCGCGCCCCAGCAATGTACTGCTGATGACGTCACATATTACATCACTCACGACATGGTCAGTGACATCACTGATGACATCTCAAATGACATCACTGATGACATCACTGATGACATCACCGATGACCTCATCCAGTGACTGTGTTTCTGTAAAGTTTAAATATGTTTAATATATATAGGGAAAGGCGCATTGAAGAATGAGTGGGTGTATAAGTGTCTGAATGGATGATTTAGTAGGTGCGCGACAGCCTATAAATGAGTGATTAAACGTATCTTACTGAATGCATGGGTTAGTGACTAAACTGTGTGAATGTCTGTATCCGTCTGTTTGTTGGTGTGTAAGCGGCAGCATGGGTTTGTGAATAGCTACATGAGTGTCTATATTAGTTATTGATTGGTTGTCTGAGTATCTGTATGGGTGCCCGAGTGTTTGAGTGGGTGGGGTGTGTGTGACTCTGTGCATAGATGTGTGAGTGGGTGATTCACTGAGTGCATAGTTTCAAGAGTGCATCTGTGATGGACTGCAGGGGTGGGTGAGTGTGTGTATGGGTGCGTTAGTGAATGAATGTATATCTCAGTGGTAGATGTGCGAGTAACTACATATGTAAAAGGCAGTATATAGGTGTGTTCGAGTATTTAAATGACTATAAGTAAGAGTGTGTGATTGTGAGAGTGGCTGTATGGATGAGTGTGTGCTTGTATTAGTGATTGTATAAGAGCGTAAGAATGTGCTAGTATTTGTATGAGTAAGTGAGCTGGTGTGTATATAACTGTATAGGTGAGTAAATGGGTGTGTGATTATTTATTTGCATGAATGACTAGATGTGTGAGTACCTCTATGGATGAGTGGCGGTGTGCGAGTGTCTATATAGGTATATGAGTGCATATGATAGTCCTGTACTGAGTGACCATAAGTATGAGTGACTGTATGGATGAGTGAGTGGATCTGTGTGTAGATCTAAGAATCAGTGAGTGGGTATGTAGTTATTGGTGTTGGAGTGTCTATGGTTTTGAGAATGGCCGTCTGTAATTTAGAGTGGGTGTATCAAAGGTTATATTAGGGTGTGAGAAGATGCATCAATTTATCACATGGATGATGTCATCAGTGATGTCATTTGAGATGTCATCAGGGATGGCATCAGTGATGTCACTGACCATGTCATGAGTGATGTAATATGTGACATCATCAGCAGTACATTGCGGGGGCTCGAGTTATAGTTAGCTGAACTAACTATAACGGGGGAATTTCTATGGTTTTGTATGAGTGGAATGTCCAACTAACTATAACTTTTCCTAAAACCTATGGTTTTTTCAGTGAATTTCTAAGACAAACCATGTACATTCCTCTGATAAGAACCAGTTCTCTCTAGTCAGTAAAGCAAAACATGCCCTCTTCACCGCCGCAGCTTCGTGCAGGCACAGAAAATGGCTTCAGCATGTAAATGGAGTTAGTTAAGCCATGCACACAGAAAGGCCCAAAGGAAGATGGAATCAGAAAAGCAAGGATGACATGAAACCATGTCAAAGGCAATAGTCAGCACTGCCATAAAGCAAGGTAAAGTCAGAAAACAGAATGACATTAGACCACGTCAAAGCCAATAGGTCAAAGTCATAATTCACCTAACCCAAATAACATTTTACACTTAATCCCTCAGTATCCAACATTGAGCATATGTGTGCACCATCACCCACAACACTGCACTTCGACATCCCACACCTCCTATTCTTGGAAAGACTATTCCACTAAAAGACAGCAAGATTACAGGACAGAAGAGAAGCAGGCATATGCAAACCCATCCTACATTAAGGCTAGGGTAACATAACACACTTAAGTCAGTACAAAATGGTAGTGGCTGAGGGTCATTGTAGGCTGTCAGACCACAAAAAGTGGCTCATTCACTACACTTACCCATGTGGTGAACTGATCCGCGATCTTACCAGCGGTCGTACCGTGCAGGGGGGGATGTGATCTATCCAGGCCAGTGTCTAGCACCGCATTCCAATCCCCTCCCAGCACCCATGGGATTCCGACCCAGTCAGTCAATACCCCACTCAGCCTACCTAGAAAGCAGTCTTGATCAAAATTAGGGGCATAGATACTCCCAAGGACCACCAGAGACCCATCAAGTGTTCCCTTCACCAGCATATACCGTACCTGATCGTCTATCCGGCGTTCCAGTGCAACAAAGGGAACCCCATGATGTACCTAGATAGTCGCCCCTCTAGCGAAAGCGGAATAATCAGTGGAATAAAGGGTACCCCTCCATTTTATCCTCATTTTCTGCGTTTCAGAGTCAGTGAGGTGAGACTCTTGAAGGAATGCTATTTGTGTCTTACGTCTGAGGAGGAATGCGTGTATGTGATGTCTTTTCTGTATTGCCCCCAGGCCCCTCACGTTCCATGTGAGCAGGTTGTACGACCCTATTATGTCAGCAGTCCCCAGCATTGTCTCATGTAGTAGCGGAGCGCACCTCCGCGGTACCCTAGCGAGGCAGTACCAACCAGAAAACCCTTTTCCCCCAACAACTTGAACAGAACTTGGCACAACGCCTAAACCGCGTTGGGCCCAACGATAGTGCACAAATGGTACATAACAATTAACAGTGCATGAGAGAGGGAGGTAGCCAACTCTATATCCAAACATAATCCTCAAATGGCCAAAGACCAAGTGGCTCAACGGTACCCTGTCTCCCGGGGGGTGGAAAGTATACTGCAGGGTAGGTGGGACGCTAACAACAGCATAGTTAGGATACCATTGCATATCACATAGTCCCCCAGTAAACATCTTAAGCTGAAGGTAGCACACATCCTTATGGATATGGTGGCAGAGCCCACGGCCAGCAAAGCACCCCACAATCACTAGCTCCATCAGTGCACCAGTCCACCCAGTGAGCTATCTCTTTTTAAAAAGGATACAGCAGTTTTTCAGTTGCTGGGTGCGTGCTCGCCGCATATTAAAGTCACTAGTAGGAGTCTCAAATGTCAGTGTTCCAGCTTCTCGCCTTATTCATCAATCAGGTCGTCTGCCACTCTCGGTGTGATGGTGGGAAAGAGTACGATACTATGGTCAGAGTCTGAATGGACCGTACCATCCTCTGAGTCCGTGGCAGTCTTGTTTGAATCGTCGCGGAAGGAGCCGGCCACCGTCAGCGCCCCCTCCTGGTCCCTCCGTTGCTGCTCTCGTGAGGGTCCCGCTCCGCCTTTTCCTCTGTTAGCGCCCTGTGGTCTCTCCTAGAGGAGCGCTGCAGAAGCTTTTCCGAATCCTGGGAGGAGTTCTCCGGGCGATCAGCTTGGCTAGAACCGATGCACATGACCTCCATCCACTCCTCCACGTCTGCCAGGCTTTTGAAGAAATGGGTCTTCTTGTCGTGCATCACCTTCAGGCGTGCGGGATATAAGAGCGCATATTTGAGTTGTGCAGCCTGTAACTTTTTCTTTACTGCCTGATAGGAAGACCTCTGTCTCTGTACCATTGCAGTATAGTCCGGGTATATTGAGACATGGTGGTTTTCGTACTGGATTAGCGTTTGTTCCCTAGCCTTCTGCAAGAGCATGTCGCGGTCTCTGTAATTGAGTATTTTGACAATTAGAGGTCGGGGCTGCGCTCCAGGTCTTGGTTGTCCTGTCGGTATTCTATGCGCCCTCTCGACGCAAAAGTATGGAGAAAGTCCCTCCTGGGCTACATGTTCCCGGAACCACGTTTCCATGAAGTCAGCCGCTCTACTCCCCTCACAGCGTTCCGGCAGTCCTATAACGCGGATGTTGTTGCATCGGTTTCTGCCTTCCGCCTCTTCCACTAGATCCAGAAGCGAGGTGACCTGTTTCTGGAGCCGCTGCAGGGAGGAGGAGTGGTCCGCCACTGCAGGAGCGAGGTCCGCAAGGGATTGGCCGTGGTCTTTGAATGTATCAGCCAGTTTGGCATGATCCGCCTTCAGCAGTCAGCCCCGTGGTCAGCGTACCAATTTGCAGCTCCATTGCGGCCCTTGAGTCCCGTATCTCCTGCAGGATGAGGTCCAGTTTATCCGGCGTGCCCTTCGTGGGGGCAGCCATGGGTGTCCCCTGCAAGGGGAGGCCGCCAGCCCGGTCCGGCATTATGGGGGGGGGGTCAGTACTCTGCTGGCCCTCCTTAGTCCTGGTCCTCCCCATGGCCCCACGTCACCACCTAGCCTCCCGGCGGGGCGCTCCTGTAATTGGCCCTACAGTGGTTACACTCCCCCTCCTAGGACTAGTGCTGCCCGACTATGCTCTTCAAGTGTGTACCAGTGGGGGGAAGGAGGGTTGGTTCTACTTCCAGAGCGTTCAGGGCCCCAGCCAGGCAGCGGGAGCGATGACTCCCTCAGCAGAGTAATGAGGCACAGTGGCTCCCAAGGCCAACCGAATACTCCTCCACTCGTCTCTCCCTCCTCACAGGTTCCCCCACGGCTGCCTCGTAACTCCAATCGTGGTCTCCAGGCGGGTCTCCGGGCCTTAGTATTTGTCCCTCAATCTGCTGTATCCCATGAAAGGGGCCTCCGGTAGTTATGGTCTCAGAGGGGGGGGCCGATGGCAGGACAAAACCTCAGTGCACCCCAGTCCCAGCTTCCAGCAGGCTTCGCATCCGTAGAGCCCGGGGGCGGGGGTTCACATACAGGAAGGTTCAGGGTCGAGCGGCCTTCAACCCCATCGCATCCGGCTCCCACGCGCTCCCCAGTTTCTCGCCTCCTCTCCTTTTCTGCCCCCCGGCCGCTCACCAGCAGATCCCCGCTCCCTCGTGGGGGGGGGGGGGAGGGAAGTCATATAGTCAGCCCCCAAGTCGCAGACGGGCTCGGGCCACCCCCGCAGCGCTAGCTAGCGAGGCAGCCCTGTCCTTCATGCCTCGCCTCTCGCCGCCGGCCCAGCTCTGTCATCGGGGCCGGTGTCAGGAAAATAATTCAATCGCCCCAGTCGCGGCTCCAGTCATCGTTGCTCACGCCGCCCCAGGGAGGGGGGTCGCTTCTATAAGGGAGCAGGGCTGAGCAGCCTTCCAGCCCGCTGCATCCGGCCCCTGCGCGCACCTCCGTATCTCGCCTCCACTCCTGTTCCGCCCCCCCGGCCGCTCACCGGTAGCTCCTCGCTCCTTCCTGGAGCTCGCTGTCGTCCGGCAGGGTACTCGGGTCCTCAGTTGCCACTCCGTGTCTCTCTAGCGGGGTCGACGCTCAGCGCAGGGGTCCAGGAAGAGGAGCCGCCGTCCCCGGGATCCAGCGAGGCCCGGTCCAGCAGTCCCGTCCGTCGGCTCACTCCGCACTCCAGCTCCTGGCTCCCGCCGTCGCCACAGGGCAGGTAGGCCTGAGGTCTCACCATTCGCTCAGCCACTCTCCAGCAGCCTGCGCGCGGTTAACACCGCCACCGAGGACTAAGGGCCTCCGCTTCCGTAAGCCCCCATCAGATGTAGCCGTGAAAACGGCTTAGAAATGCCGATTCCCCCCCGGGAGGGTGCGGAGCTCTACCGAGCCGCGACCGCCATCGCCGGCGGTTAGCCACGCCCCCCCCCCCTCATTTGTGCTTTCCTAACTGCTGATATGATTTAAAATGTATGGACAGTTCAAATGTTGTTGTGTGCTAGAAGAAAAGGAAATATCCTTCAGCCTTTTCTTTCACACTCAACAAGGTTGTCACATTATTCACATTACAAAATACTCTCAGTTTGCAGTCAGAGAAAGAAATGCAAACACTAATCTTTATCTTAAAAAAATAAGCAGCAATTTTTCATAAGGTAGTGCCTAACATGAGACTTCTGTGACAAGATAAAAACAAAACGTAAAACCATCATTACCTCCTCGTCCTGTCTTCCTGTCCCATTCCTTAACAGTGAGCAGCTAGTCTGCTCCACAGAAACCTACTACCTAGCCAAGCTTTTCGCACCACCCCCAATATGGCGCCACCATCAGGTGACCATAAAGGGGGAAGTGCGTCATAGGAACAGCCTGTTCTTTTTTTTCTGCATGCAGTATTCCTTATTGCCTAGCTGAGCAGTGGGGTAAGTTTTCCCTTTTTTTTTGTCTTTTTCGGCGACCTGCTGTAGCGGCCTCCTTTTTTGTATGCTTATCTTTGCCCGGTTTGCTTCCTGCTGTGTCTGTGTTTTTAGCGCGGTCCGCTCTAGCGGCCACTTGTACAGTTACTACTCGCCTCCTGTGGGGTGTCTTCTCGGCCTGCCTTAGCGGCTGATCTCCTTGCTTTCAATCCCGCGGTGCCCTGCTTTAGCGGGTGGGGGTTGTGGCGGTGATTTTTGGCAGCGCATGTGGTCCGGGATGTTTTTCCGGTTCCCTGGGGCGAATTTGGGGCGGATGGCTGCCTTTTCTAGCGCACGCCCCTTTTTCCTGGTCCCGCGTGAGCTCGGGCCTTTGTTGGTATTTGTGTGGGGTCCTTACTGCTGGCACCCGTCCTCTGTGATTGCCTGTTCACTGGACCGTTTGTTGCTGGTATTTTTGGCTGTGTCTGTTACCTGTGTGTTTCCTGGGTCTGTGATGGATTCGGGTGCCTCTTCCTCCGCTCCTCCTCTGGATGCCCTGCGCCTCTTGATCAACGAGGCAGTGGCTGCTGCCTTCCGGGCTCAGGAGGCTGCTGGACCTCCTGTCAAGGTGCCTTGTGGGTCTGTAGATCCGCAGGACGCTCATGATGGTGATTTGGGTCCTGATGAGGAGGAATGTGTCCGGGGGCGCTTTGTTCAGGGTGTGGAGCTCTCTGACTTGTTTGCCCATGTTCGTGACAATTTGGGGTTCACTCCTCCCGTGTCGGATGTCCCGGAGGATGACCTCTTTACGCAATATCACCAGCCGACTCCGGAGTCCTTCCCGTTGCATGGTGCTGTGCGCAAGGTGCTGGATCATGAGTGGAAGGAGGTGGATAATTCTGCCTTTCCTCACTTTTTGTCCAAGCGTTATCCTTTGGAGGGTTTTGCTATGGAATTTCCACAGGCTGTCAAATTTGACAATTTGATGGCAGGGCTTTCCTCTCAAGGTCTGGTCCTGTCGGATGACGCCCTTCCTTCAGACGCTGTGGATAAGCGTGTTGAAGGGGCGGTGAAGCGTTCTATTGCTGCTTCCAATTTTTCTGTCAGGACGATGGCCTATTCTAATTACATGGTTCAGTCCCTCCTCAAGGACTTTCAGGCCCTGTCTCTTCTTTTGCAGGATGGTGAGGATGCATCCTCTCTTTTGGCCCTCATGGAGTTGCAATTGCGGTACTTGTCGGATATTTCATTAGACAATTTGAGCACCGCTGCGGCTGCCTCTGGTGCTTCAATTGCTGCGAGGCGTCATATCTGGATGCGTTCCTGGAAAGCTGAGTCTTCTCAGAAGTCGGTCCTGCTTAAGGTGCCTTTTGTAGGTTCCAAGGTGTTCGGACCTCAGCTGGAAGAGATAGTGAAACAGTCGGTGGAGAACCGCAAGCTGGTGGCTCCAGTCCGCCCTCCTTCTCGGGGGCGTGGTTTTGGCTACCGACATGCATTTGGGCCTTCTGCTTGGGGTGCATCGCAGCCCTTTCGTGGTAGGGGTCATGGCCAGGAGGCGCCTGGAGGTGCCAAGCCCTGGGCCCCTGCCGGTGTTGCTGCCACCGCTTCTTCCTCTTCGCAATGACTGTCTGCCTTTGCTGGTTGGGGGTCGCCTTCAATCTTTTCTGCACCAGTGGTTGTCGGTTCCGGATGCCTGGGCGGTTCAGACCGTGTCAGAGGGTTATAAATCGAATTTTCCTCTCCTCCCCTTCCAGTCTTCCTTGTGACTCCTCTGCCCAGTCTTCCTCTGCGTCGTGCGGCCCTGCTGGAGGGTGTGCACCTTCTGTTGGAGAAGGCGGCTATCATGGAGGTTCCTCCTCTGGCAAGGAGCGAGGGTTGTTATTCGATCCTCTTTCTGGTCTCCAAGAAGGATATTTCAGATCTGCGACCTGTCTTGGATCTGAAACGGGTCAATCGCTTCATCCCCCGTCGTCCATTCAAAATGGTGACTCTGTTGTCCATCCTGCACCTGGGGCTTCCTGGGAGCTTCCTGGCGTCGCTGGATCTGATGGATGCTTATCTGCATGTCCCGATCCATCCGGCGGATCAGAAGTTTCTCCGGTTTGCTGTGGATTCCCAGAACTTCCAATTCCGGGTGCTTCCCTTCGGCCTTTCTTCAGCACCAAGAGTTTTCACCAAGCTCTTGGCCCCTCTGGTGGGTATTCTTCATTTCCGTGGTCTGCAAGTTTTTCCCTATATGGATGATTGGTTCTTTTTCTCAGGCTCTGTCGGATGTGGACCAGGTGTGTCATCTGCTGGGGTCCTTTGGGTTTCTCATCAATCACCGGAAGTCCTCCCTGGTGCCCTCCCAGACATTGAAGTTCCTGGGGGCAGTCTTCTGCATGGATCTCGGGATGGTGTTCCTCTCCCAGGAAAGCCAGTTGACTTTGTTCCGTCACCTTTCTTGGGCTCTGTCCCAGTCCCGGGTGTCCGCCCATCTCTGGTTGAGAAGTCAAGGGGAGATGGCGTCCACTTTGCATCTCCTCCCTTGGGCCCGGCTGCATTTGTATCCCCTCTTGCATCATGTCCTGTCGCACTGGGATCCTGCCTCCCTGGACTACGAGGCCTTGATTCCCGTCTCTCCTGGGATTCCGGTGGATCTACAGTGGTGGTTGTCCCCTCAGTCTCTTTCCCAGGACTTCGATCTTCTTCCTCCTCTGCATGTGGTTGTGTTGTCCACGGATGCCAGTGCTGTGGATTGGGGAACTGTGATGGGTGCCTCCAAGGCTCAGGGTCGGTGGTCCCATTTCGAGTCTCTCCAGTCCATGAACTGGAAGGAGTTGAGGGTGGTTTGGTGGGCTCTTCTGTGGTTTGCTCCTCTCCTTCTGGGCTGTGCTGTCTCGGTGCAGACCGACAACCAGGTTGTTCGATCTTATGTCAACCGTCAAGGGGGCATGTGCCGGTCTCTGTTTCTCTTTTCCAGGGGGATCGGGCTGTGGGCCGAGCAGAATCTCTCGTCTCTGACAGCGGTCTATCTTCCGGGGAAGGAGAAAGGGCCTGCGGACTCTTTGAACAGGGTGTTCCCTTCCTCAGGGACTATGTGTCTGTCCCCGGATCTGTTCAATCCGATTGTCCTCCGGTTCCGCCTTCCGTGGCTGGATCTTTTTGCCTCAGAGGATTCTGCCCTTCTTCCTCGGTTTTACAGCCTCGTTCCCTCCCGGTTGGCATGGGCGATCGACGCTGTCTCCGTCCCTTGGTCACTGGGGCTCCTGTTTGCCTTCCCTCCGTTTGCTCTGATTCCGCGGGTCCTCCGGAAGATTCTGTTGGACCAGGCAGAGGTTCTTCTGGTTGTGCCCGAGTGGTCTCGTCAGTCTTGGTTTCCCCTGCTTCTGACCTTGGCTATGTGCCCCCATTGGAGGTTTTCCCTGCGTCCTTCTCCTCTGCGGGCTCCTCTTCCCAGGGTTGCCTCCCTGTGCCGCCTTCGGCTGGGGGTTTGGCACTTGAGAGGTTGAGTTTGTTGGGTCAGGGTTGCTCGGTTGAGGTTGCCCAGTGCCTCCAGTTATCTCGGCGCCCTTCCACCTTGAAGTCCTATGACCGTCATTGGAAGAACTTCTCCTCCTGCTGTTTTGGGAAGGGTCTCTCTTCTTCCTCCTGTGAGGGTGTTGGACTTCTTGCGGGATGGGATCGTCTTGGGACTCACTGTTTCCTCCCTGAGTGCGCAGAGGGCTGCCAATCTTGCTTTTCGGTGTTCCTCTGTGTCCTCTGTCTCCCCTTTGGTGGCTCGCCTTTTGAGGAGCTTTTTGATTCAGCGTCCTGTGTTTCACTCTCTTGTGCCTGCCTGGTATCTTCCACTCGTTCTCCAGGCTTTGACGGGCCCCCTCTTCGAGCCTTTGGTCTCGGTGGATCTTAAGTTCCTTTCTGCTAAGGTTCTTTTCCCGGTGGCCATTACTTTTGGGCGGAGGGTTAGTGAAAGCGGTGCCTTGATGGCTGCGCCCCCTTTTATGCGTTGTTGCACTGACAAAGTCCTTCTCCGTCCCAGTCAGTTTTTTCTGCCCAAGGTATTGTCCTCTTTCCACTGTCAGGAGGATATTGTTCTCCCAGTTTTCTTTCCAGATACTGCCTCGCCGGAGGAGTTGGTCCTCCATTCTTTGGATGTGCTGAGGGCTCTCCACATATACTTGGATCAGACCTCTGGTTTCCATAAGGTTGATTCCTTGTTTGTCACCTACGGCGTCTCTGGACGGGGTCTTCGTCCGTCCTTGTCCACCTTGACTCGTTGGGTCAAGGGTGCTGTGGTTTCGGCCTGCGAGGCGGCCCACTGTACTCTCCCATCTTCTGTTTAGGGTCGAACGACCAGGGGCGTTTCCTCCTCCTAGGCCATGTTCAAGGGGGCCTCCTTGCGAGACATTTGTAATGCTGCCACGTGGGCTTCTCCCCATACGTTTGTTTCCCATTATCATCTGCAATTGGGGATGGCAGCCTCAGCTGCCTTTGGCACTCATGTTTTGTCTGCTGTACATGATTTATGAAGTGTTCTACTTTCTGTCGATTAAATGGACCTGCTTTCTCGCACTTTCTGGTCTGTTTTTATTGCAATCACTGTGTGCTTGGGTTTGGGCTCACTGTTAAGGAATGGGACGGGAAGACAGGATGAGGAGGTAATGCCCAGTTACTCACCGGTAATATTCATTAGTAAGAGACCTGGTCTTCCCTTCCCATTCCTGATCCCTTCCCTCCCTCCCTGTTTTGGGTGATTGTTTTTCTTTCAGGGTTTTCTTTGGTATTCTCACGATGTTCCTATGATGCACTTCCCCCTTTATGGTCACCTGATGGTGGCGCCATATTGGGGGAGGTGCGTAAAGCTCGGCTGGGTAGTAGGGTTCTGTGGAGCAGACTAGCTGCTCACTGTTAAGGAATGGGATGGGAAGACCAGGACTCAGAGTAATGAATATTACCGGAGAGTAACCGGGCATTATCGCCCATTTACCTTCTGACCCCCACCATGGTTATTTTGGGGCTCTGAAAGGCTCAGGAAGTGTGGGCTCAAAAGCCCTGTTTTGAAATATGTTAGATGTTTCTTTCTGTCGGAGCTCACAGGTGGCAACATTTTCTTTGCGTCAACCATTGCCCGTGCAACTAACCTTTTTTCTGGAGTTTTATATAGCGCAAACCTGACCTGAAGGTATCAGGTATAGGGCGCGCTTTACATGAGCTCCAGTTGCTTTACACAAGGATACATTCATTTTGTTAGGCAAGTGGAGATTAAGTGATTTGCCCAGAATCACAGGATGTTGAGCATCATTGCCAAGACTCGAACCCGGTTCCCCAGATTTTAGATAGACCGCCCTAGCCTTTAAGCTACATCCTCTCCCCTGACCTCTCCCTCATCCTCTCAACCTTTGAATGATCTACGGCTTATCGCTATATCTTTTTTTTACTCTTATAAGAAACTGTGTAGTTGTTACACAATTTCTGGGATTATTTTCCTAATTATGCAGAAGACACAAAACTCCTGCGGTCTCTCCAGAGTTAAAAATGTCAGTTCTTTTTACTTTTTTTATCTGTAGGTACCAATTACCTAAAATTAATCTGAGTAAAAAGTAGTGGGAAACCCCACCACTACGTGGCTGATGAAAATCTAGCCCCTAAGATTAGGGACCTTCCCTATCCTGGTGACAACATTAATAAATCTGGGGTAATGATAAATTCACAACACTTGATGGCTGCCCAGATATTAAGTATTATCAAGGCTTGTTTCTTTCAGTATCAGCCTCCTGGGTTTACCTCATTGGGTACATACACAAATGGAGTTACTGCGGTCAAGATTAGATTAAGCTAATATTGACTACGAAGCTATCCCCAAATGCCTAGTTAAAATTTTGGAATAGCTTCAGAATACTCCAGCACAAACCCTACTAGCTGGAGAATGCCACTGAGTGAACCACCATACTGTACCTGCAGTGTGGGATCACTTGACCCTGGCTCTCTTCTTGCTGTTCTGGCTGTCAGTCCCCGAGACAGCAGCGTACAAAAGGACAAGCATCACAGATTTACCCCCAAACTATCCCACAATAACATGAAGCACTGCTGATTGCAGAAATCTCATCATCTCCAATTTTTTTCTTTTTTAAATAGGTTCAGGAAAAGCTTTTTTCTTTGGGGCAGCGTTACTGTTGAACTTACTTTCCCTCCACATTAAATGCATAGAGGCCACTTAAAGGCATACCTCTTTCAAACACGTTGTTTTGAATGACTGGCAATGTTATGTGCCAAAGACACACCACTGATGAACGGTGCTCTCTAGAAATCAGCATAACATAAAAGATGATGCAAATGTTATAGAGTATTGCAATTGGAAGACCTAACTTTCTAAATAAATTCAATCTAACTAGAATTATACAAACCAGGAGCTCTACTGTGGCTACACAGAACAAGAGCAAAAGAATAGGGTGTTCTGAAAACTATCTATGACTCTCCCTATCATGCATTTTGAAATCGGATAGTTGTAAGCACAGTTTCTGCAGAAAAAACTTTAAGACACAATAAAAGACTCAATGCATATAAGTAACATTTTAAGCAACTCTGTCATGAGTCTTACAGCTCGCAGTATAAAACAGCACATTTATTCATAGTAAATCGGTTTCTAAATAAATTAATCCATAAGGAGGATGGTTAAGGATAAGGTTTACTTCCAACAACAAAGGCAGGAGGATGATTCAGAAAAGTTATCTTAGCACTAAGGAGAGCTCATGGGCATGGGCAAGGGGAGCGGAGCAATAATTAGGACTCTCTCACCAGACAGGTATAAATCGTCCAACAGGCAAAGTCATCAGGAAAGGAACAAGGCAAGAGTCCAATAGGCAGTCAACAATGGAGGAAAATGAAAGGGCTTTCTCCCTCCTCCTGCAAAGTCACTTTTTATACTCCAGATCGTCTGTTTGTGACATCAGTAGTCACCATACGATGGTCTGACTGTCATGTGAACATTCTTCTGTTCACCAGGTACGAAATTCATACTTCAACATATTTTCCCATGTTACTCATGAGAAACAACTGTTCATTCCGTCCTCGCCGGATAGTTGACAAAGAGCTTATTTACTTTGTTTCTCTTCATGGATTAAGTCGAAAGGTCGTGTTTCCATAAATTCACACACAAAGGAATACAAGGAAAGTGTCTTGTTGATTGAAGAATGTTGCATAAACAGAACAGATAAATCAACATTTGAGGAATGCAACCTAAAGAAAAAAGCAATTCAATGCATTTTAAAGTTAGCAGTTCTTATTTAGTAAAATTAATTCATAATTACGTTCAAGCATATTGAAATCAATCTAGCATTGCATATATGGAAATATGTGTAACGTTGTCAGACTATTACACAAAAATGTTCAACTTTAATTATGGCCTACTACCAAAATTTCCAAAACTACCCACTATTCTTAAAAATCATTAAACTAAATTTGTTTTTAGAAATGTAAGACCCTAATAATGTCAAGCACTTATACTGAAAGTTTCAGTTATATAACACACTGCATGAATCTTTTGCCCCACTTTTAATTCTGTAATGGTGAATTACAATGAAGGCAATAAAGATGCTTAGTTTCTTCAATGATCTTTCATAATGACTTTGTTACAATATATGGTAACATGTTAAATTCACTATTTTATTAATACCGCTATTTCTACATATCTAAGCACACTTTTACTGTGCTGGTACTTCAACATTTCTCAGTTTTCAGTGTTGTTTTTCTAAACGTGCAAAATGCACATTAAATTTTGTTGTCATCATCAGTTTTTGTGTAAAGAATAATCAGCTTTTCTGCTGCATCAGTTATTAGGCTATTTTGCTGGCACCGGTGGCAAAAGGGGCTCTAATCAATGAAAGTATGTCTCAGGCCAACGTTGGCCAGAGCAGTCAGTGTTTTGGGAAGAGGATGAGGATCAAACAATGAGGTAGTGACACCATTAGAGGCTGTGATGTCTGCACAAAGGTGTCAATCTGAAGAGGCATGATGGACACGAGATAATGGTCTTAGTGCATATTGACAGGGAAGGGTGACAATCACTGGACTGAAGGCAGTGGATGTCACTGGAGGGCTCGACCGTCTGGACTATCCTACAACAACCACAGTGAGGTGGCTGCTTTCTCTACCTCCATAGCAAGGTGAAAGGGAGTAAGGATTAAATTGGGCTCGATAGGTGGTGGATATTCACTTGCCTCAAATGACTTAGCATCTGACTTCCTTCCTCTGTATTTACTGTTATTAGGAGCGTTTGGACACTTAATTTCTCCAGTCAGGAGTTCCTTGAGCTGGGTACAGATCTTGTGCCACAAACGAAGTGGGTTCATTTTGGCAGGGAGGTCGGCAGAAGTTAGTCTGAATGGATAATACAGCCGATCCAGGAAGGGCTATGTTTAAAGGTTTAGACTTAGGGCCTGATTTAGATGTCAACTGACTGGTACTCCATCACATTGGTGATGGATATCCCATCCGCCGAAATATAAATCCCATTATATCCTATGAGATTTATGTTTCGGCGGAAGGGATAAGTGTCACCGTTGTGATGGAGTAACCCATCCACCGAGATCTAAATCAGGCCCTTAGTGTCTTTTCTCCATCCTGGAGAGGTAGCTTCTTGGGTTTGCCTATACGTGCAGGTTGGCAGTCAGAGATGCAGGACTGGTTGCTTAGAGTTGTTGGAAGGCAACAAACTTGAGCTCTGTTTGCCATATTGCTCCATTGTCTTTTATGCTGAGTTGTATAAAAGTGGGTACTGCAATGGTTCCTATCAAGATACTGAGCCATCTGCTTCTCTGGTGGCTCAGTGAGCATTCTAAGTGTGCTGGGTCTCAAGTTCAGGGTGATCACTTCTGTTTGTGGGCTTCGGCGTTTTTGCTGTTGTGTTCAATGATGATGCTTGAGGCTGCATCACTGGGTTCATAACAGAGAAGTTGAGGACAGCGGAGCCAGATCTGGAAAAGGTGGAAGCTGGGGAGAGGTAAGATGAAGAGAAGGGGTTGGTGGATCTTTGGTCCACCCACTCTCAGGCCCTGAAGAATTTAATATTTATTATCTTCCCTTTAGAACTGCTTGTTAACCTAGCATACCAATATGATTGCAAATATGTACTTGTACATTAATTTTATAGCCCCACTGTAAAAACACGCACAGGCAAACAGTCTTGCTTTGTTAATGCCGGTTCACTGCTTGAGCTGGCTGTGTCAAGGCTCGTAGAACTGCTCCCCAAGCCAAAGCAAAGTGCATCAGGAGACAGCTTGAAATGTTATACTGTACGCTTCCAAAGCGGCTATTGCGCTGCATGTAGACACAATATTATGGCCATATTGAAATGATATAACAATTAATGTCCAAAATAGTATTGTTAAACCATTGAAAGATGGCCACCACGTTGCGTCTAGAGACAACGTCCCAGCCATCTTTTAAATATACAAATAATATTCTACAAGATGCCTGTAGTGGTTTTGTTTGACAATGCTTGTGACGCATTTCTACAAGCATTGGCAAAGCCAACAGTGGCAGGCAGTGAATCTGGGTAGGCGGAGGGAGAGAGGCGAAGACAGGTAGGAAGACACTAAGCTGTGGCAGTGATCAGTGTTGGCAGAAAGAGGGTGAGCCTGCCATGAGACAGTGCGTGTGGGTGAAATAAAGAGAATGACTGGGGGTTGGGGTAAGGAAGGGGAGAGAAAAGGGGGAGAGAGAAAGAGAAATATAGACCAAGAAAGAAAGGAACAGGACATGCACATCTATGGAGTGCTGAAGGTGAAAGGGCAGAGAAAAATGAAAAGAAAAATAGTTTCATAATGTTTGCAGTGGAAGGATTCACTCAACCAATCAAAACGCAGGGTGAAACGTAAGTTCTCCAGGGCTGAGACAAACACAAGACAGGGAGGAACCACATAGATTCCAACTCAGGGAATAGAAATAGACAAAAAAGTCATCCAGTCATAAGCAACAGGAAGACCCACACTATTGATTACAATGCTATTTACTACAGACAGCTTAGGCTGTTTGCAGTGAACCCATAAAAGTAAATCTAGGGGCTAGAGTCATCTTCCCTACCCCCAACCTATAGAGCTTTGGCTGTACTCACTCTCAAATATAGGCTGGTTTTGAATGTGAATTTTGGATGATTGTTTAACACCCTATCCAGCCCTAATTTCTGCTGCTTGTGTTCAATGAATGGTTACCAGCCCATTCGATCTCCTAGCCTTGTCCACCCATTATCGAAACTCATGCCTCAAACAATCAATGACGCGACAAACCTAGTAGAGAACTACAATGTGATCATGACAGAAGTCACAAATTAACTTGCATTGTTCAAAGTCCAAAAACTACATTGCCGCCCTTCAAGCATTAACGGCTCTCTAAGCAACTCTTAGAAGAAAGAAAGATGTTCAGAACCGGTTAGCTCTAACAGCCTTAGAATGGTCTTCCCCCAATCTTTTTGCCTCCACGTTTTGCTGAATCTTTTTGTCGGCATTAGAACTTCGAGCACTTTACCACTGCTAATCAGTGCTAAAGTGCATGTGCTTCTTCCCTAACATTGGAGTATACCTGATTGGCCTATTTAATTTACTTGTAAATTGCTTGTAAGGTGGTATACCATATACCCAGGGCCTGTAAATTAAATGCTACTAGTGGGCTACAGTACTGATTGTGCCACAAACAGAATTAGCCTTTCAAACCTGTCTCATGCCTGCCACTACAGTGTCTGTGTGGGCATATCACTGTCACTTCAACTTGCCATTTAAAACTACTTGCCAAGCCTTAGACTCCCCTTTTATTACATGTATGTCACCACTAAGGTGGGTCCCATGTAGCACTGAGGGCAGGGTGCTTTGCAAGTAAAAGGTAGAACATGTACTTTTATGTTTAGCATGTCCTGGTAGTAACCAACAGCCTATTTTGTTTTTCAGTACTGCGAGGCCTACTCCTTTCATAGGTTAGCATTAGGATTTTCTTAATACACTTTTAAGCAACTTTGCAATTCCTGATCAGAGAGGAGGAGCTTTTTCACGTTTTATGTTTGGAATGGTAACAATAAATAATCCTTACTGGTGAAGTTGGATTTAACATTGCTATTTTAGAAATGACACTTTTAGACAGTGGACATTTATCTACACTTACTGTGCTGTGTGCCTGACAGCATGTCTCCAATACATGTCTGGGGTGGGTGATAGCTACACTATAAACCCTGTACTTGGTTTCTGACCCCCTAAAACTAGACAATTCTGGATCTTGAACTGAACATCTGTCAGAAGGACTTCTATGCTGCTTAAAGGACTCAACTGGATTGCAGATCTGGAAGACCTGCATTTCCATCTGTTGCCCTGCTGCTCTCCGACTCTGCTGAAGGAGAGCTGGACTCCGCCTTTCCTCAAAGTGATCTCCAAGGACTTGTTGGCTTGCCTCCTGTTGCTTGAGACTCAGGGAAATCTAAGTATGTACCCCTGCTCCTGTGCCTGGCTCATTGGATGTGACCCAGATACTTGCAACACGAATTTCAACGTTTCTCCTGTCTGTGTTTTACAGAACTAGCTCATCAACCTGCTTGCGGGAATAAACTTAGTGCATCGGAACCAGCGCTTTGCCTCCAGAGATTGACGCATCAGATAGCGTGCTGCCGACATGGCAGCTTGGCGAGATCGACAAATCCCCTCAACTGCATGGAAGAATCTGGCGTGTCGCTCAGCGCCTCTTGACTCCTGCACCTGTCTTCAGAAATGACACCTCACCATCACTGCATGGAGAAGATCGATGCATCAAGCTGTTTGCGACCAGGTAAGGAACTTTGTTCACCGGGCCCTGACTGTGTCCCGTAGCCGGACGGTGCTTCCATGAGGTTGACCCAAATTTTGACTATGCCTCAGTCCAGCACGACCCAAAGTAACTTTTTAGAACTACTTGCTTCTAAGTACTTTACTGCATTTATTCTTTTAAAATTCAATATCTCAACTTCTATACATTGAATTTTTGTAATTTTTGTGTTGTTTTGTTTATAACATAATAATCTATTTTTGTAAACCTGTGTGAAGTCTTTTCATTGTGCATTCATCGTGTAACTGTGTGTGTGCATTGCACAAATACTTTACACATTCCTTCTTTATATAAGTCTGACTGCTGTGTGCCAAGCTACCAGAAGGTGAGCAAAGGTTATCTTTTAATTTGCAACTAGCTTACCCTGACAGGGATTGTGGCTGTTGTTTGGACAGAGTGCATACCTTTGCCAACCAGAAACACAGTTACTAACGGATCCATTGATCACACATGGTGACAAAACCCATAAGGTATTCCCTAGAAACTCTTTGATGCAAGTGCAAAGAATACAAGCATCACGTCTTTGAATCAAAAGCGTAATTCTTCAGAAGAGAAAAAACATTGACGAAAAGTAAACTCAAGAAATTCTTTGGCATTGTCAGGGAGTCCACTGCTCCTTGGCCTTAACTCAACCTCCCAAACAACAAAGAAACTTGAGACAACCTAGCCAACAGCACTCCATTCAGCCGCTTGCTTGCTCTAAGGTGCAAGACGTTGCGGCCACATCATACCTGTCCTGACCACCCTCACCTGGCTCCCCATTGAAGCAAGGAGTACCTTCAAAATGACCCGCATCATCCATAAAAATGTACACGAAGGCCCAGCAAACCATCTCACAAATAAACTAACCATCTCGGAGGCTCCCATTCCCTCCGAAGCTCCAACTCCACACGTGTAGAAACTCCTGCCTTCAAAAAAGGCGAGAACTCAGAAACAAGCCTTCCCAGGAGCCACCCATCAAAATCTGGACCGCCACCGCACTTACCATCAGGACTAATCTATACCATGTATCCGTAAAAAGAAAATATATATTCTCCTCCTGCAACAAGATCTCCCAGCCTAACACATAATAAGAACTGCTAATTCGATCAGCATTTCCTAATCGTGCTACAATTCCTCAGGCACTTGCCCCAATATTCTTTTGTCCACTTTTTTCCAAAATTCCATGGTAATACTGCGGTTTCTTTTTCTGATGACCTATATAAAGTGCTCTGATAACCCTCGTGGTCTTGTTCGTGCTATATAAGACGGCAAATAAATAATAAAGGTAGGAAAGGATGCAATGAATGGCAAATGCTTTTATTAGAGAATAGGATGAAACAAAAAGACCTTTTTTTCAATTTTTTAACACTTTGAGTGTGCGCGCCCAAGCGAAGCTACAGAAATCGCAACTACGTTTATGAATACCAGACATAATTTGAGGGCTCATGAAGTGAACAAAAACACAAAGGTTTTGCGGGTTGTGAATCCGGAAATGAACAATATTCCGCTCAAAAGTCCCATTTAAAGTGGAAATATAAACAGAGAAAGATTCCAGTTGTATAAACTGAATAATGATACACAGTGTTCTTATTAAAATTCACTGTGTAGCGTGGCGTGGCTGCTTAAAATGGCAGCAGATTTGATTATGAAGTCCAAAATATCAATCAAACTCCACATACCCACATTTCTGGAGGTGTTAAAGGCTTTGTTTGAAAAATAGACATTTACCAGGTTTTCAATTCATTTCCTTGACATGCTATTACTGACTTCCTCTCCCAACTCCCAGAAGCAAGACCCCAAGGCTTGTCAGAGAAAGAAATGTCAACAGACTTTTCAAGAGCGTGCAGCTAAACCCTCGGTGGCACGGGGCTAATGCGCGGCCGCTCCGGGAACAGTAGCTTCCAGGCGCTGTGACATCTTCCGTTTCATCGTATGATGAATCCTGTGCGCATGACGAAGGGCATCTTTGTTGTGATTGGGCCCGGGTGCTGCCGCATAATGAGGGAACCAGCTGTCCGCTCCCCGCAGCTGGATGGCAGGTCGGGTCTAGCGTAAAACAGCCCAGAAAAAGTTAAAACATACTAGCATGAAGAACAACTAACAGCCCTTCAGACGTAAATAACGTGTCAGAGCAGCTCGGATTATTACTGAAACCAGCATAAATAATGAAAAACATATCTTTAAATAATTACCGTGTGGGTCATTAATTTAAAGCAACCAATGGCTGCTGCTATAATATTAATATATAGTTTTGGGACATTGTGGCAGCGGTTTCTAATAAAAAAAAGTAATCGTGCTTCACTGTGACTGGAGGTATCGCTTGGTTAGTTTATAACTTTTTTCATGTTTGTGGGATTTTATTGTTGTGTTTCTGTGGCAACGCTGATCATACGCGGCCTTGATCGCTGATGACCAGAGTTAAAGGCCGAGCTCACACTAAGTACATGTTTTGATAAGTGGTAAAATGTTAATCAAGCAGGTAATACCTAAATCGATTCTTTATTTTGCTTCAGTGCGGTTTCTTTATGATCGATACAAACTGCTCCTCTCGCTGCGTCAGCAGCTGCGCAGACAAGATGGCGCCCATCTGAGGGAGTCTGTTACTTTCATGTGCTGATATGATACTGAAACCATCTTTCCAGAGGAAAAGGAGGCGTGTGACCAACAATGCATTAATCCCTGTAAGGATTCGAACTAAGGTGAAGAATGTCGGGTCTTGACCCCTGAGGTTTCTATAAGCTTAACCTAAATTTACATTAAAGGCCCGGGCTGCTGATAAAAGTTGACCCGCCATCCCTCATGTCACTTGCCCTGTGGCAGTGTGACAAGCCCCATGTGGGATGCCCATTACAGCTGAAATGTAACACATGTAACTCTCCTGATCTTGCTGACATGCTCTGGGGAAGATCTGTGAGCGCCCAGTGACTCCCGACCCCAGTCCAGAGATAGGCCAAACAATAGTTTATACCAGTGAGATCCATCACAGGTCCAGGACAGCTGCTGCTCCTCAGGACTCCTGCCTCCATTCCTCTGCTGGGAAGAGTGTCGGATGGAGCCAAGTGAGGAAAAAACACTAAACAGTTGCAGCCCTATGGACGCCAGCACATAATCAGGGCCACTGGAAATATGTGATAGTGAGGCCCCAGCGATTTTCGCATAGTTATAGATTTGCAGCATTTGCCACATAATCCATCATCTGCCACATAATTTGCAGATTTTAACAAAAAAAACTGTTTCTAGCTTAAAGGGTATTGCAAGCTACCACACATTGTCTTTGTACGTCAAAGGAAGTGCAAGCTACCACACATTGTCTTTGTACGTCAATGGAAGTGCAAGCTACCACACATTGTCTTTGTACCTCAATGGAAGTGCAAGCTACCACACATTGTCTTTGTACCTCAATGGAAGTGCAAGCTACCACACATTGTCTTTGTATGTCAATGGAAGTGCAAGCTACCACACATTGTCTTTGTATGTCAACGGAAGTGCAAGCTACCACACATTGTCTTTGTACGTCAATGGAAGTGCAAGCTATCACGCATTGTCTTTGTACGTCAATGGAAGGGCAAGCTACCGCACATTGTCTTTGTACGTCAATGGAAGTGCAAGCTACCACACATTGTCTTTGTACGTCAAAGGAAGTGCAAGCTACCACACATTGTCTTTGTACGTCAATGGAAGTGCAAGCTACCACACATTGTCTTTGTACCTCAATGGAAGTGCAAGCTACCACACATTGTCTTTGTACGTCAATGGAAGTGCAAGCTACCACACATTGTCTTTGTATGTCAATGGAAGTGCAAGCTACCACACATTGTCTTTGTACGTCAATGGAAGTGCAAGCTACCACACATTGTCTTCGTAGGTCAATGGAAGTGCAAGCTACCACACATTGTCTTTGTACGTCAATGGAAGTGCAAGCTACCACACATTGTCTTTCTATGAACCTCAGGGGCAGTGCAAAATGCCCCACAGTGTCTTCCAGGTACTTCAGGGGCATTGCAAGCTACTGCACACCGCCTTCCCATGGATACAAAACGTTGAATTGGACATCCATCCTCACAAGTAGCCTATGAATACTCACCATGGGGGTTGAGAGGAGTGCGGTGGGGGCCCGGATGTCACTGCAAGATGAAAATGCTAAGGTTAAAATACAATCCCGTTCTGTTTCTGAAATGTTCTGCTTTGACTGTAAATCCAAGCTGACCCCTCTTTGGCTGTCGTTACTTGCTTTTCTCCTTTCACTCCTCTTCCTCTTGAGTCGCCTCACCACCGGTGAGCAAGTAATGTAGGGCTTTATAAATGTACCTAAATAAATGAATGCATAATGAAGGTGTGAGCTCTTAATACAAGTAACGGCTGTGGTTGACTGGCCTCATTGAGGGGGGAAAACCATTTTCTTCAAATACAGAGATGAAAAAGCAAACACGACAGGCAGCATGAACCTGGGATTTCAGCAAAAAAGATCCGTGGCCAGAGTTCAGCTCTGCCTCAAGTGATGAAGATCTCGGGTCAGTAGGAGTTTCTTTTCAGCCAGATGAAATCTTTCAAGTCCTGGGTCTACTGCCTACAAGGCTGCAATCTGGTGTCCATGACTTCCTGATCTCACTGAAAATGAGGGATGATTTGTCACTTATCAGAATACATAAAGATCATGAACCCATGGGGCCAGATGAAAGGAGACTGAGGTACAACATAACATGCATGTTAAATGGGATGGGGCAGAGAAGAACCGGGGGACCATAACGATTAATTACAGAGCAGAAAATGAATCAGAAGGGAAAGAGAGGGATTCCCTGGTGATGATCAGACGGAAAGAAACGAAGACCCATCAAAGGCTTAGTGAAGAAAAAGCTTTGATCAAAGCTAGTGTTCACTCTTGATTTCAAGCTTGCTATGCAGAGTGCATGTTGTTAAGGATGAAGGTAAGATACCTCAATTCTCTCAAGTCTTAGAACTGATGGGAGTACATGAAGCTACATAACCCGTTAGCTGAGAGTGAGAAGGCGTAAGTTTCCTCCCTTCAGCCCTCCCACAAAGCATGACTTACCGCTGCTGGCATTTCCTGGACGTCTGATCAAAGAAAGGGTCTGATTCTCAGGGAACCACCAGCAGGAATCCTGCAGCCACTCACCAACTGAGGATGAATGGTTCCTCCGCTTGGCCTTCCTTTCACTGCTGCTGCTCAGGTACCACCACTTCTGAGGTCATCTGCAGTAATACACTATACAACTCCAGCTGCATGCCATTAGGAATAAAAGATGGTCGAGACACACAGACAGATGCAAACACAAAAGAAGAAAAAGACAGAGCGGCAGCCAAGCCCAACCGATGGGACAGCGAGAGGCGTCCCTACCTTGGTCCTGGTTTCACACTTCCGTGTTGACGTTTATTACTAGTCTCATGGAGCTTCAACTTCTCTCGTAGCCTTGGAACGATCGCCGCAAACTCTGCACAGATCCGAAAGAGCCCTCTTTTGATGGTCCTCTGAGCTTTGAGCCAAGGGTGTCCCTGCTTGGAGGTCTTCTTTGCAATCATTAGCACTGTCATGTGTAAGTATCACACCACTTTTTTATGCTTGTTTCTGTTCACTTCATCACAATTACCCTCACCTAATGATTTGCTGCCACTGCCTAGTAGATCCAGGCAGCTAAGTGGGCGAAACCATGTGAAATTCGCAAATTTTATGTTATGTGAATTATTTTGTCTATTTTATGTAACTTTCACCCATGGAAGACGGGTTTGAGCAGAAAATGTCTTGTGAGAACTGGAAAATCACAGCCAAGAAACATTTTCTGCTTGAATCAGTCTCTTGCTGGTGTCGTGTCCAACTTTTGTACAGAAGATATGCACTCACATTTGGGGGCTTATTTACAAGCCCTTTGCGCCGCCGGTACGTCACTTCATTCCCATATTAAAAGTGACGCACTGGTGACTCAAGGGGCTTGTAAATGAGCCCCTTCATTTTATGCAAGATGTAGGACAAACATATTTAACACGATGTGTCTAATTTAGCTTTTTTTGCAAATATTATTGATATTTCGCTAAGAAATCTATGTTCTCCTACCCCTACAGTGCATATGCTGTGGATGCAAGCAGAACAATTGATGTTACAAATGTATCTAACGTTATGAACCCACACTTTTCTGTGCTTATCATAACAAAAAAGATATTTCATATGTAGTTCATCAGCAAAACCCCTGTGAGCTAGAATGAAGCCTGATTCGGCCATCCTATAGCAGGCATTGAAATGCTTTTTATGAACCGTGGTGTATCAAAGTATTCTGCCAATTTTCTCATATTTGGCTTCAGCCCAATAATTTATAAGTTATCTATTCACATAAAAATGGCTAAAGGTAAGATTTCCAAAATGCCGATTCATGCATAAGTTCCCTTCAGTTCACAATTGTGCATTTTATAAAATACTCCTAAACGGTTGCTCTTTAATTATGTATTTATTTCCAGACATATGTTTTAATTATAAAAAAAAAATGAAGAAAAAAATGTTAGGAACAAAAGAAACAATTGGACTAAAATGCACTTGCGTTTTAGTTACTTTCATAAAGTGTATTATGCTTTGAATCTGAGTTAGGAAAATTCAGCTATTTGACTCAATATTCGGCTTAACCAACAATGTAGTACTTGGATGAATACCAAAATACGCCTTTCACTACAACCCTATGTCTAAGAGGAATATTGTATGAAGAAAAGCATCACAAGAACTTTTCCTGTTTGTTACAGACATACTGCTTTCTCTTACTTGAGCTTTAATAAACATAATAAAGCAGCCCTGCCAAGTTTCACAGATCCATGCATGGCTAGTTACCCCAGTCCCATTTTCTTCTTTGCAATCTGAGAGCTGAAGGCTTCTCTGCCACATTATAAATACAGGACTATAAGCCCCAGAATGCAAATAAAAATGTAGCCAGGAACAGCTATCCATGCGTGGACCTGGGAATCCTGGCATCCATGAATAAAGGCAAGGGCCTCAAGCTATTAGACAGGATCAAAGAACAAGTATCCAAAACACGGTGACTGCACTCTCTGAGAAAGAAACTGGGCAGTAAGGTATGAGGTCAGTGGCGGCTCCTTCGCTAAGGCAGAGGACCATCGCCCCACTGCTTTTTGAAGTGTAAAAAAAGGAAAAATAAAATGATAACTCGAGGTTATCATTTTGTTTTCTCCTCTTGCTGTGTCTTGGCGGGGCGGGGCTGCTCTCGAGGCAGGGGGAAGAGTTGTTTGCTTTCACTTTGTGAGCATGAATGTTTGGCCGCCCACACAGTCATGCGCACTTTGCATGTTCTCCACCCAGGCTGCATTACAGCCTGGGTGGAGAACATGCCCACCTCTCCAGCCCCTGGCCGAGCGCCGAAACACGGCGCTCAGACCAATCCCAACACTGCATTACAGCCTGGGTGGAGAACATGCCCACCTCTCCAGCCCCTGGCTGAGCGCCAAAACACGGTGCTCAGACCAATCCCAACTCTGCATTGCAGCGTTGTGATTAGCTGCGGGGTGCCTGGGAACCCTGGTGCTTCCTGATTCCTGTTTCCCCTAAGAAGCCAGGAAGAGGAAGTTGGAGAGGCAGCAGCCAGCTTGGCAGCCGGGAGGTAAGTGATTTTTTTTCGTCTTCTCTCCTCTTCCCCACTCCGCCCCATTGCTACTTCCCAGTAGCAGCCGCCACTGTATGTGGTTACTCATGTACACACAATCATGAAAATATGACTGCCTAAAATGGCAGCTCCTGTCCAAGAATGCCTGTTGACCTAAGGGGAGTGCCATATTACAGTCCTAGTTCATATTTCATACTTGTATGGGCATGTTTGCGCCCTCTGCTGGTCACTCCATGAGTGGCAGTCTAGCATTGCCTTAACTTATGACAAGTTGGTCCTTGGAAATGTAATTCTTTCTTCTGTGAAAAGCATTCATGATGATTTGACACATTTATTGCAAAAACTCTAGATCATCTCCCTGCTCTTTCAAGTGACAGTATCTTATCTTAGAGGCTTAGACAGGCTTAAAAAAACAACAATATCTGAATAGTCTTTATTTATTTAAAGCCAGGTACACTTAGCAAATTCCATAATTGTAACCAAATAAATAGAACAATAAATAGTATAAATAACCGAATAAATTGTACAGGTAGCCTGATGCATAAAATCTGCAAAGATTAAAAAAAAAAGGAGTTTCCGGGATCTAATGCCATTGTAGTCAGCTTAGAATCTTTAGGGGTCCTGGGATGTGCTGTCTACGATTCACTGCCCCCCTCCACCAGTCCAAAAAAACGAGAGACATGACTGAGGGTTTGAAACGTGCCAAACTGTGGTGTTTCCCATATAACACCTCACGTAGCTCAATGTGACAACGTAAAAGGAAGGTAGTTGTTGCACAGGAATGGGGAATGATGGCGTCCTCCCACTGCGAACCAGTTGGTAGGAGGAAGTCGCGCATTAGCAGACTTGCTGGCAAAGGCCACAGAAATTAGTTTTCCAGTGTTTTGGCTGCTACTACCAGCCGTAGTCAAGTGAACAAGGATGCATTTGTCCAAGTGTCGAAGGTTCTTCTCAGTACCACTCCGGGCGAACAGCGGCCTTATACTACGATTCTGTGCTTGGTCGTGTCATAGGAGCGAACCACTTCCGACTGAGAAACAACACCATGCTCCTCTTGAGAAAATGCATACCCATCTGAAACATCAAAGGGAAGAGAGTTAGGATCAGCTCAGTGGTTTTCAAGAATGCATTCGCGCTTAATTGAAAGCAGAACATCTGGAACAGAAAAAAATGAGAATTTGTATATTTTTTCCTTGTTCGCACATGATCTAACAAGGGAAATCTGATTTCAAAGCATTCTAGAAAATAACCAAACGTGTGTCACAAATCAAATGGCATATGCTGGCAAGAAATTTTGGTCCAGCAGTTAAGGGATGTAATGTTGCTTAACCTCTTGCGTGCCCCACCCTTTCCCCGCCCTGTGCCGGGCTTTCTATTAGCGGGCGGGGTTCATGACAAGATGGTCTCGTCATGGGCACAGCGCAACCTCGGCCCATGACGAGACCATCTCGTCATGGGCACTGAAGGGGTTAAGGAGCCATGTATGTTGTCATGTTCTTGCTTTATCCACGTTCATGCCTCGTGAACATTAATAAATCAATACAATTCCCAGCCTCCATTTTTCATCGGGCATTGAGAGCAATTTGCAATGTAACTGATCTCTGCCTGGACTGTGCAACAATGCTTATAAATTGTTCATATGTTGATTGTTTTCTAATGAGTAATTGAAATAATCCACCGCAGGAGGGCAATTGGGCATCATTTCCAAGGCTATGCGTCACTACATGTGTACAAAAATATAGGAAACTCATTTACGGTTTAGTCGCACTTTCCAATGAAAGAGGTATTTTTTTTAATTTGCTAATAAACTACTTTTGATTCCCTAGGTGGAACTGCCCCAGAATTAGCCTATACATCTATGGACCGGCATGGCAGTTTTTATGTAGTTCCATGCAAGGGAAAAAAAGTTAAAGAACTGACATGAAAACGGCAGAACCATTTTCAGCCCTAGCTACAGATTGTGACAAAATGGTGGAAAATCTACGTCACGGAGCAGACATGGGAAAAGTAGAAACTCTACAAGTACAGTTAGGCCACAATGAACTGTGTGCAACTCTGCTTATGCAATAACGACACTGCACATACCTTAATTTGACACCAACACTCTTGATTAGGGGGGCAAGGCTATCAATAGTGCAGCAGGTGCAGTGGCACCGAGCCCGGGGCACTAGGTATTCCCTTCAACCAAGTTAGGGCTTTATTATACTATCCAACCATTGTCATTGCTTGCCGCGTGGCCGATGTCCCCATCTACGCCACTACAGTTGATGCAGGGAGATATGTTTCCCTCTTATATTGTCCCAGTTCAGTCAGAGATAATGTTCATGCTGCCTGTGCCATGACCCAGCTCATGTTTACTGTCGAATAAAAGTCAGCAATGCTGGCAGAATGGTTCTTAAACCTTTTGCAAGATTGTGAAAAACCGTAGCATCGCTTCACATCAATGGAAACCAGCGCACCTATGCTGGAAACGAGACTCCTCTAACGGAGTGAGCTCAAAACGTTTGACGGGAAAAATTCTCGGGGAAAATGGGGGTAGGAGACACACAAGCATGTCTAGCAACCGGAGATGGTTTATACCAGAAAACTCCTTCTATGCAGTGGAAAGGACTTAGCCAGCCACCCACCTGGCTCGGTCTCTGCTTCTGATCCCAGCCAGGCCGGGGGAGCCTCCCTTGGCCTGATGGAACCCGTCACGGGCACCCGGACCCTCGCCAGGCCGCAGGATGGGGGCTCCCGCACCACAGGGCCGAAACTACTCTCTTTGGGCCAAAAGGGGTGGGGGCAGCACAGACCACAGACTAGCTTGTTGGTGTGAAAGAAGCCGCTTTATTCGAAACAGGTGCACCTTACAAACAAAATTCCCTAGGCCTGTGCCGTACAAAACTACACCTCACTAAATAATGTCTTCCTACTTTACCCCCCACCCCCTCCCCTAAACATGTTCCCCCCTGCAACAATTATAACCATTGTCACTAAACCTCCCCAGCCGGCTGTCGTGTCACAAACCACCAAAATGGAGGCCTGTGACCTAAGGTGGCTGGCTATATACCCAACCAGCCCAAAAATAGCCTGAACCCCATCCCAAAAAGCCCAAAACAGCCCAAGGGAGCCCAACCAGCCCACTGGGCTCTGGCTGCCCCCCGGCGTAAAACCCCCCTGGGAGGGGCAGGCCTCCCGCTTGTCGGCCGCCCCACCCAAAACCCTATTGATAAGGGACTTTTATTTTCAGCCAGGGGAGCGGCGCAGTGAGCGCACCTAGTTTCCATGATGTGTGTAATGCGCATGTGCACGAGAAGGGGGCGAGGCCCGAAAGAAAGGCATTGACTGTACAGCACCACACTTTGCACGAGACTACAATCCTGATCTCGCGAGTACACACAGTACGGAAATCACTCCTCCGTTAATGTTTGGAGAGACAGGAGAACGCTCGTCCCCCAACACGAGCTGTTGTGCACAGGGGCCCCGGGGGACGGGGTAGGAGATACATTAATTGTCTGATTCCTCCCTTAGGGTTCAATATCAGTCTGTGCCATCTGTACCTACCTGCCAGCTGCACCTGGTGCGCGCAGAGCCATTTATCTCCCACTTCAAACGGCTACTCATGCAGAGCCCTTTCTTTGGTTACAAGAATTGCTTACCAGGCTTTCTTTCGTAGAAGTCGAGGCCTCTTCAGGCATTAACGAGGAAAAGTAATAAGTCGGCTGTCACTTTACATGGCCAGAGAGGAAGGGTGGGGGGGTCTAGGGACCTGCCCTTGCAGCTGCTTGTACCCAGGTCCTATTGAAGCCCCACATCGGCCCTTTTAGAGGCCAGGCTCGATTGACTTCATGCAGCAGCTGGGATGGTGATGCATAATTTGTATACATAACCAATTAGTGGAAGGGGTTCGTTGTCTGCTTGCTGAATTTACCAGAGGTGTGGAATTGTGGTTTGAGTGCAGAATGCATCAATGGTGGGGATTCATGGTCTGCAAGTGTGGTAATGAGGTTGTTTTGTTACTGGAGTGTTCAGTTTCCAATCAGCTCTGCAGTCCTGGGCCCATATTTACTAACGTTTAGCACGGGCACCTGGGCTAAGCGCACACAAAAGCCAGCATGCATTTATTTACAATTATTAAGGTCCACTCGTGCAGCACTAAATTGTGCGGTGTTGTGCGAGGGCTGACACAAACTTTAGTAATTGTAGGCCCTACTGCTTCTACACCAGTGGTTGAAGGAAGTAGGAACTATCAGATACTCAGTTCCACATCTTATTTTTTACAGTTAATTAGCTAGACTACTGTTTACAACAAGTTTCTCAGTTCAGGCACTTTTCTTTCTGCAGTCCAGCATGCCTCCTTTTATTTTACACGTGTACTTAATACTTTCTTTAGGGGTAATTACTCCACCTGCGAGCAGGGAGGTATCTGCACTATAATCTAAAAAGAACAACGTTAAATCTAATGCACAAAAGAGCTCGTCAATCTCGTCACCTTTTGTCTGCATCCCTCTCCTGGACACTGACTCGCTGCCTCTTGTCCTTCCTCGACATCGGCAGCTGCGGCTAGATTGCTTGGACCTCTGCACGCATTCATATTTCACTCACATATTTTAAACGGTTATTTGGGCGAAAGGCGATAAAAGGACTGACAGCCTCCAGGAGACAGAGTTTATCTCCTGCCTCCTAATCAGTCAGGGCTGGTGTGACATGTGCAAACATCTGCTTCAGCTCACTGCGAGGGGCTGCCAACCTGTGACATCACACAGGAGTGAGAGTGCAACATGTCTGGTAGGAGGGTGGGACGTGCCCAGCGGAAAGGTGTCCTTCCTTCAGGAGTAAGTCTGTGAACGTGAGTGCCACAGTTGGTATGTTCTGGGCAAGGTGAGATGCACGTTACCGGCGAAACTGCCGATCCCCTTCCAGATTGAATCTCGGTTTCCTCACACGACCACGTGTGATTCTGGGCAAACACCTTCTTCGGCGTTCCCCAGATCTGCCAAATCTTCAAAGCAATTATAGATAGGCGTTATACATTTATAAAGTACCTGGATATGGTTTATATGCCGTGGTTGGAATACACATATACAACTGCAAGCACTCACTATACCAGAGTACCTGCTTTCTACAGAGAAGTTCCAGCGCTCGCCCGTTAAAAGTAGGCGAGTACTGTAATCACTGCAGGCATTCAGTTTGACGGTCCCTGCTCACGCAATACATTGTATATACATTAACAAGTCAGCTGGGGCGCTATGCGATGGGCTACTGTCAGGCGTGAGTACCGTGCCCATTAATAATGAAAATAGATTCGAATTGCTTGCAAGCCCACATTTATAGGCAAATACATTTTTCGAGAGGAATGAGTTAATGTGAAATCGAACATCTCGAAGTCAACAACATCTGTACATGTTTATAAGAACACATTTGTAGAAAAGGGAAAATATCCGAGGTAAAACAGATAAAAGTATCTTAGGGATAGACACATTTCTACATGTACTGTATCAATATATCGTAGCTAGCTTATATTTCTGTCAACAAAAACATTTGATTATAAAAGTTACTAGGCAAGTTCTTTTGAGCTAGCAAGTGCTCACACGTGTGGCACACATTACACGCTGACAGTTTCAAGGCGCTGGACGCAGGTGCTTCTTTCTTCTGTTATTGTTTTGCTCTCTGACGCTGTAACCGAGTGAGTGAGAGAGGCCCACAGAATCTTTTGCACAACTAGGTAAAATGCAGGCACTTATAAAGTGTCCTCAGCACCCACAAGGGACAGCTCCCGATTCCCCGAGTCTGGACCCACCAACATTTATAGCTTCACTACAAGGCAGAGGCTCGACATCCCCCACTGGAATTCTACCCTAAACCCCAATTTGTTAGGGGTGCAGGAGAAGGGATTTTTTTTCCAGATGGGTAAATGTTTTCCTCGAGGAGGTACAACGAGGAAGTCATGTGCAACTGAACATTTTCCATAAGCCTAACTCTCCAGGTGGTCTTGATATGGGCATGCCACAGGAGTAAGAAAACGGGCATTAGGAGTGTGCCTAAAAATGTATGATGTGCATTGATTTTTAGAAGTATTTCCAGGGATTTTGAGAATCTTAAAAATAAGTAAATCTATGCAAGAGATCGACTGAAGCAGTCTAATTGGACTCAAGCATTTCTTGTGAATCAGACCCACCCGCTGTATTCACTGCTGTATGTTATTGTCAAATGTCCTTAAGCTAAACCACACACAGCTGCTGATGCCTGCATATAGTTGAATGCTGAGTGATCTCTGGATGTGTATATTTGCGGCCCAGAAGGGCCTTCCTCAAAGATGATGTTGGATTCTTCCTGTTTCAACACAACCACCTCTAGGGCTTGGGATTCAGGGAAAGCCTTGGCGCTCTGCGATTTGCTGGGTCAGATGTGAGAGTCACATCTTTTCAAGGTGGGTTCTTTGAGTAAGAGCCACCAGACTGCACTCGAATACCTAAATAATGGGCTTCTTGAGTCAGAGATTATTTTGGGTAGAAGGAGAGATATACGTCTCCCTCATGGACTAGTAATATAGGCACTAACTAGCATCACAAAAGGGGTAATAGGCTCTCGAAATGCATCATAATGTGTGTCTCCTTGTGAACCCCACTGGTTGGACAGAGAGGTGGTCCTGGCTGGACATGTACAATTGATGAAGAGCCTTGCGTTGATGTTGAGATGTACCACCCATTCATTTCCAAAGGGACACCACATCTGAGCAACAAAGACAGGCATGATAGTTCCAAGTCACTACAATCAAACTTTAGCTTCAACATACAGTGGTCAAGTTGTTTAGCCCTCAGTTCAATCACACCTGCAGTGGGCTGACTAGAGAGGTGGAGTTTTTGAAGACTTCTCGGGAGTCTGAGCACTCAGGCAAGACTTGACAATGAGGTTCTAGGGCATTGACATCAGTTAGCAAGTAGCCAGAGCTGGTAACTACTTCTACCAGCTTGCCATTGGTTACACCCTGCACTGACCCTGTACTTCTGGTTTCAGGGGTCAAGAAGGTAGGAGCAGAAAATAAAAAGGGTTTCCACTCCTTAACATTCTACTTGCTCCTCAGAAGCAAATAGGAGTGTTAGACGTGGCATCCTTGGGGTGGCTTCCCCAGTCTTTGCATCTACCTCCTGTATTTTTGACTGTATGCTGGACTTCGTGTTTTCTGGTTTGTGTACTCTGGGCACTTTACCACTGCAGATCAGTGCTGAAGAGCAAGTGCTCCCTGCGTAAATTGTGATTATGATTTGATATTCATGATTGGCATATTTGGTTTACTGGGAAGTCCCTAGTAAAGTGCCTAAAGGACCTGTAAACCAAATGCTACTAGTGGGCCTTCAGCACTGGTTGTGCCACCCACATGAGTACCCCTGTAAACCTGTCTCAGGCCTGCCATTGCAGTGTCTGTGAGTGCAGTTTTAAACTGCCATGTCGACCTGGCAAGTACACCCACTTGCCAGACCCAAACATTCAATTTTTCTGCATGTAAGGCACCCCTGAGGTATGCCCAAGGTAGGTCCACGGGCTGGGTGCAGTGTATGTGAAAGGTAGGACATGTACTTGTGTGTTTTACGTGCCCTGATCGTGAAATGCTGCCAATTTCGATGTTCACGATTGTAAACTATCCCTCTCAGTTTATCGTTGGAGTTGTAACTTCTTACAAATGCAACCTTCAATTGGAAAAAGATAGAAATTTGGAGTTTGGGTTCTCTGAACTCAGGATTTAAAAATACATCTTTAAGTGAAGTTGTTTTTTAAATGGTGTGTTTGAAAATGCCACTTTTTGAAAGTGGGCATTTTCTTGCTTTACCATCCTGTGTCTGTCTGCCTGAGGAATGCCTGGTTTAGACTGACAGATGGGTTGTTTGTGCATTCACTCCAGACAGCCACACAAAGGAGCTGAGGTTTGAACTGCATATCCTGATGATATCCTGATGACCCATCACCAGGCTAATGGGCCTTCCTCATCTACAGTGGTGGAAGGAGTTGTCAGTGACACCTGGATAGGGCTGTGCCTGGCCTCTCACAATGCTGTCTTCACCCCCCTGTAGTGTATCTGGAGCCAAGGCAGGGCAAGGAAGGATCTTGTGGACAGCAAAAACTTCCATTTGAAGTATGACTACTTGAAAGGCCAAAAGAAGTATGACTATTAGACCTATAACCCCACATCTTTAGAACACTTCTGGACCGAGGACTCTGCCAAGACGAAGAGCTGAAGAGCTGCCAGGAGGAGTACTGCCCCTTTGCTCTGTTTTGCTTTGCTGGGTTGGCCTGCAGTTGCTTCTTCTGTCTGTGGGCAGTGAAAGAACAGGACTTTGCTTTCTTGCATCCTGCTTTTCCAAGGTACTCAAAGGGCTTATGTGTGTGCTTGCCTCATGTTGGAAGTCTCAGTGCCATCAAATACTTCATCTGCAGCATCTATGAACACCACTGCTGGGAGTTTTGACCTGCCAAGTGATGCCAATTCCAGTTCTGGGACCTTGGAGGTCATTCTGCTGCTTCAAGACTTGAAAATCCATGCATCGCCTATCCAGCACCATTTTTCCCGCCGCAAGCTTGCCATGTGGTTGAAAAACCAATGCATTACTGCGGTGAGGATGAAAGATCGACGCAGCACCTGTTCACAGTCTGAAGAACGGCCACAGCCCAAGTCAAGAGCACCACGTCTCAGATGTCTTAGACACCCGCCGATTTCGACGCAGGCCCTGCTTTGCGGCTGACGGAATCGATGCATCACCTGTCTAAGGTAGTGGAAATCAAAACAGTGCCTGTTTCGACGCCACATCGACCCACAGCGACTGGGTTTTCTCATGCATTGCATCTGTGCGCCAAGTTTCCAGCACATTGCCCCGCCGAAAGGAGTCACCTCTGGAAATCGGCGCATAGCTTCTCCTCGCAGTAAGGAATCGACGCAATACTTCTCCGGCGTGCAGCAGAACTGACGCATCCATTCCCCTAGGACTCAAGAACCTACGCATCGCTGTGTTTTCTGACGCTTTCCTCCTTTGCAGCTGTTTTTTAACTTGGATTTTGACGCATCAAAGGTACTTGATGCTCAAATCAACGCAGCCATAGAGTTCTATGGACAGAATTGTTTAAACCTTTTAAAAGTGATATTTTGAGTTATGTTGGATTTTTGTTGTTGTGGTCTTGTTTGGTTTAGCTAAAGATTGGTTATTTTTCTAAACTGGTGTGGAGTCATTTGTATTGTTTTCACTGTGTTACTGTGTGTGTTATGCACAAATACTTTACACATTGCCTCTGAGATAAGACTGACTACTCATGCGAAGCTACAAAGGAGGTGAGCAGGGGCTATCTTAGGTGTGTACCTCCCCTACCCTGACAAGAAAAAGTGGTCACTACTTGGACAGTCTACATACCACTGCCAACTAGAGACCCCCATTTTTCAACAAGGAGACTATTGAGGACAGTCACGGCCACTACCGAATGGGAGTGGTGGGCCGGGGCAAGGGGGCGGAATGAAAATTATTTTAAAAAAAACCACACACATCCCTGGCTACTGCCAGCCAGTGGGTCGCTGCCTCTCCTTCGTCCTCTTCATCTCCAGTCTGGCAGCAGGAAGCACCCGGGCTCCCCACTTAAGCATTTTATATTTTACGAAATAAAAAAGTAAAATAAATACACATTGCACAAGTCACCCATTAATAGATAATATATATATTTTTTTATAGCACAGCTTTATTGGCAGGAAATGTATCCATATACAGAGGCTTCCCCTTCTGAGTGTTTTCCATGCTGGCATAAAAACTTGAAAAGCAGTAGGGAAGTGAAATTAGCTGATTTTCTGGAAAAATTACAACTTAAAGATGCAGCTAGTGATGGTGCTCAAGAGGGTTCAATCATCTGTCCTCAGTCTGTGCTAGCACCATGCAAGTGATCTACAATTTCAAATGTATTCTTGCATTTTAGGTTTCGGCATAGCAGCATATACACTACTATGGAAAACTGTTGCTTTGCATTGGAAGAAAATAGGGTCTAGAATAGGAACACACAGACACTATCATATCACATTATCTCCACGCGATGGTGACTGTTAGACCTAGCACCATTGGCGTGGGTTTCCCCTGTATTTTTGCCTTTGCTTCCTGTGTTTTTGATGTGTGTTGGACTTCGTTCTTGCTGGTCTAGATGCTTTGGGCACTTTGCCACTGTTGTTTAGTGCCAAAGTGCAGTGCTCCCTTTGTGAAGTATTGTTATTGATTAGTGATTCCCTGATTGGCATATTTGATTTACTAGTCAGTCCCTAGTATAGTACACTGTGTGTGCCCAGGGCCTGTAAATCAAATGCTGCTAGTGGGCTTGAAGCACTGATTGTGCCACCCTCATAAGCAGCCTGTAAATGTAACTCAGGCCTGCCATTGCAGAGCCTGTGGGCAGTCTGGGGCTGCCATGTTGACTTGGCAAGTGCACCCACTTGCCAGGCCCTAACCTTCCCTTTTCTTACTTGTTAGTCACCCCTAAGGTAGGCCCAAGGTACCCCTGTGGGCAGGGTTCAGTGTATGTAAAAGGTAGGACATGCCCTGGTGTGTTTAGCATGTCCTGATAGTTAAATCTTGCCAATTTCATTTTTCACTATTGCAAGGCTACCTGTTCCCATATGATAGAATGGGGAGTTTGCTTATAACATCTTATAAACATAACTACCCCTGGAAACAAGGTAGGAAAATAAAGTTTAGTATGCCTGAACTCAGAATGTTAAAATGTATCTTTTAGTGAAGGTGATTTTTTACATTCTGTGTTTGAAAATACCACTTTTAGAAAGTAGGTATTTTCTTGCTTAGCCATCCAGTGTGCCTCTGCTAGGATGTGTATTGACTGTCTGGCTTTGAAGTGACATGGGCTGGGGAGGAGCAGTGGCTCCAGAGAGTCCGATAGGTCAGAGCTAGGCCGAATAGACCTGGGCTGCATTTAGAGTAAGGTGAGGAGATTTCCTTTCACCTGAATGGGCCTAGTCTGCCTGACACAATGCTGTCTCCACCTCTTGCCAGGAAGCTGCACCATAGAGGATAGAACTGGTTTTGACTGAGCACAGGGCTTCTCTGCCACCAGAGAACAAAGGATTTTGCTGTATAAAAAGAGGGGCCCAGACCCCAGTCTTTTAGATCACTTCTGGGAAATCAAGAGGAACCTTTGCCAAGGAGGAGGAGTACTGCCCCGTTGCTGTGTGCTGTCTGGGTTTGGACTGCAGTGGCTGTTTGTGCCAAGGAAAGGAGAAGGACTTTGCTGTGTGCTGTGTCCCCTGCTTGAGGAAGATCTCCAAGGGCTTGAAGTGCAGCTTGGCCCCGGTTCACAAGGTCTCAGGAACATCAAAGACCTCACCAAGCTTCTGGGCACCGTGTCTGGAACCGCTGGTTTCAGTTGCCTGGAGAAGAAAAGGGTACCGACTTTGTCACCGAGTCCGTCGCAGGATTCCGTGTCCTGAAGGCACCGTAGAGAGCACCGCCTCGTTTTGCAATGCAACCATTGTCTCACCGACTACGCCAACGAGCCGCTGCTTGCACCACATCCTGTGGGCATCGCACTCCGCACTGCACCGCTACGCTACACACTGCATTGACGTCATCGACTCCGTCGCTGCCCGACTTGAACTTTGACCGGCTCCGTCGCAGCATTGTGGTCTGCCAGCACCGCATCGAGCACCGTCTCAACCTGCAACGCAAGTCTTGGTCTCACCGACTCCGTCAACGAGCCGCTGCCTGCACCGAGCCGTGAGGACACCGCACGCTGCAACGCTTCCATCTCACCTGCAACTGCAACAGTGCCCCAGACCAGCTCGTACCATTGAGTCAGCCACAATAACAAAAGGTACTGTCTCCGAGTCTGTCAGCGCTTTAGCTAACCCGGATCGATGCGGTTGGCTGGAATTGTTAGACTCTGTCGTATTCAGTATCGTGCTAGCCCTGGATGGAGCTACCGAGTCGGAGGAACTGTATTTTCACGTTTTTCCTGCAATTTAAAGGTTATTTTGCACAGTAACTATTTTTAAGAGTATTGTATGTTGGATTTTTGTCGTGTTTGGTCTTGTTGGTTTAGATAAAGTTTGCTTATTTTTCTAAATTGGTGTAGTGTCCATTTTTAGTGTTTTCACTTTGTTACTGTATGCATGCACCAATGCTTTACACACTGCCTCTGAGATAAGCCTGTCTGCTCGTGCCAAGCTACCAAGGGGGTGAGCAGGGGTTATTTTAGAAGTGTAATCCCCTTACCCTGATGAGGAAGAACGGTCCCTACTTGGACAAAGGTGCAAACCTCTGCCAACTAGAGACCCCCATTTCTAACAGGGACCTTTTGCACACTTTGCAGTAAACAAAGCTCACTAATGCAGTTTGATGCAATTCAGTGCTTCATATTCAGAAATATGGCAGCCATGTTGGAACAACTTTCCCTTACCAGGAAAAGCAGTTCTCAAACTATATTCCCAGTTACTGTTGTCTGGCATCTCCAACAGAAACAAAGCACTGTCTCTGGACTGGTAGAGCATGTGGATGATCACATCCTCGACAAGTGTGGGGCGGAGATTGTGGGAGGCACAGGCCATTGTGCAGCACTTTTGGTATGGTGGCAGGCCTCATGTCTATAGATGTGCCATGCTGTCCATCCTTGGTGGGGCTTGCAAACACCCTTAGCCTCCAGTGAAGGGCTCCATGTGTGGTGATGGACTTTACACTGGAAGGGCCCAGTTAGTATGGCACCGTACACCTCAGACGCCCGCAATCTCATCTGCTAAGTACACTGATGACACACAGCTCATTCTCTTCCTCACAGACACGATGCCCAGTACCCAGATCAAGTTCATTAATGAAACCCTCCACTGGATGCAAACCAAGTGTCTGAAGCCGAACATAGAGAAGTCCAAAATCATGATCTCCGGAAACAGCACTTCACTGTGGGACTCCACCTGGTGGGCAGCAGAGCTAGAACCGACACCCGCTCCCAACACCTACACCAAGAATCTCGGGATAATCATCAATAATCTAAACATGACTGCCCAAGTAAACGGTGTCACCGCCTCATGCTTCCATACCATGAAGATGCCCTTAAAGATTTTCAAATGGCTCCCGAACAGTATCCGGAAAACTATCACACATGCACTCCTCACAAGCAAAATGGGTTATGGGAGCACCCTCTATGCCAGGATGAACAAATTATTCACCAGAAAGATGCAGACCATTCAGAACTCAGTGGCAAGAATCACTCTCAACCTTCTACGCCACACTAACATCACACCACACCTGATGGAGCTCCACTGACTCTCCATACACAATAAGCAAAATTCAAACTCCTCACCCACACTTTTAAGGCACTACACAACACTGGCACAGCATACCTCAATAATCTCATCTGCTTTCACAAACCTTCGAGACAACTCTGATCATCCTGACTCCTATTTGTACACAACTCACACATACAGAAAACCCCATCCGTCAGTCAAGACTTTTCCTACATCACTCCTAAAGTGTGAAATGACCTGCCCCTACCCACAAGAGCCTCCACCTCACTTCTTGAATTCCACGAGTAGCTGAAGACCTGGCTTTTCAAGCAGTCCCACTAGGCCCTAGGTTTGGCGAGACTCACATCTGCTCAGCTCCATAATAATCTCCCAGGTGATACTGTAGTCTACAAATCTGCATATCATACATGCACTGATTCCTTGTAGTGGGTGGGCCCTAATGAGAGTATCCAGCCTATGGTGGCTGTACCTCTAATCTTCTGCACCACTGGATAACCTTCTGCTCCCCTGGAAGTTCCCAGATCCTGTTGCAATCGCAGACAGCCCATACTGAGTGGCATCTCGTGAGCACTAAGCTGGCATGTTAGTACCCACTGCTCCTGCAAGCACACCTGCTTCTCCATAGTGTCCCTAGCCTACAGGCAACAGAGCAGAGGTGCAACATTATTTAAACATAGCCGCTTTCAGAGAGGAAGAGAGTGAGCTTATAGCACGTAAGCGTCATTAGGGCTACCTGTAGGAAGCTGGCTCGGTATAGACTATGCCAAAGTAAGGTATAGTGTGCACAGAGTGCAGTGGAACCCCAAAGGTATGTAGAGGTAAAACTAGATAATACCTTACTCTCTATTTATTGTAGTGTGGGTGAGCCGTAAGGCCTTATCATAGGGTAGTGTTAAGCATTTATTGTACACACTCAGACAAGGAATGATGTCACACACTCAAAGGCTGAACTCAGACCAATTTGTTTGCATAAAAATATTATGCAGTTGTATTTTATTTCTAGAACCAAGCCAGGCCTGGTGTGGTTAAGTGACATAACACTATGCAAGAATAATGCAGTTTAGTACAGTTGAAATGCAGTAGAATGCAATTGGATGGCTTACAGGTAAGTCAACAGTGAAAATTACTTTTCAGTTACTATTGTAATTGCTTTACAGTTACTTTTAGATTACTTTTTAAGTTACTTTTTCTACTCTGTGATATGCCTTGATATCACACTGTGTCATTTCCTAGACAAAAGGTAAGTAAATCAGTTTTTGTACATATGCAGTTTCTTAGGTTTCATACAAACGGACTCCACACTTACAATAAATTTTACAAGAAAGCAGTCAATGCAGTCCTATAGGAAAAAGGAAAATGCTACTTACCCAGTATGCATCTGTTCTTGGCATGTAGAGCTGTAGAGTCACATGCTGTGCATAGCCTGCCATCTAGTGTTGGGTTCGGATGTTTGCCCTTTGTTTTTGTTCGAAGAAGTCTTTTTCAGTCACGAGGTAGGTAACTCCTTCTTTCGGTGATAGTGCGCATGGGCATCGACTCCATTGTTAGATTATTTGCCGCAGAGGGTGATAATGGAGTTAGTAAGAGTAGTAATAGATGTCCATTTATGTATGTATCTAAGTAAGATGTAACTGCAACAGGTATAGGTACCCGGGGAAGCGGGTGGGCGCATGTGACTCCACAGCTCTACATGCCAAGAACAGATGCATACTGGGTAAGTAGCATTTTCCGTTCGAGGAATGTGAGCTGTAGATCATATGCTGTGCATAGACTAAAAAGCAGTTATCTCCCAAAGCGGGGGCTAACATGTAGCTGTTGCAGTGGTTTGAAAGAGTGTATGTTAAACTGCTTGGCCCATACTAGCTTGCTGTCTCGCTAACACATCTACACAATAGTGTTTAGTGAATGTGTGAGGCGTAGACCATGTAGCAGATCTGCAGATATCATCTATGGGTATGTTTCCTAGAAATGCCATAGAAGGCCCTAGTTTGTGAGTGTAGTGCGCTCTAGGAGGAATTGTTAAAGTTCTTTTTCCTTTTGAGTAACATATCTGAATGCATTTGACTATCTACATTGCAATTCCTGATTTTGATATAGGATTGCCTTTATGCGGTGGAACAAAAGCAACAAATAGTTGTTTTGTTTTGCAAAAAGGTTTTGTCCTTTCTATATAGTAAAGAATTGCTCTTTTCACATCTAGAGTGTGTAAAACACGTTCTGCCCCAGAATCTGGTTGAGGAAAGAAGACAGGCAACACAAAAGATTGGTTGATGTGAAAGGCAGAAATGACCTTCGGTAAAAAAAGTAAGGATTGGTGCGAAGAACCTCTTTGTTTTGATGTATTTGTAAGAATGGTTCTTCTATGGTTAGTGCCTGGATCTCACCCACTCTCCCAAGAGATGTGGTAGCTATGAGGAAAGCTACCTTCCAAGTAAGAAATTGAATTTCACATTTATGTAATGGCTCAAAGGGTGGACCCATTAGCCTTGTGAAGGCAATATTGTGATTCCACACTGGAGCAGGTGGAAGTCTCAGAGGAATGATTCTTTTAAGCCCTTCCATGAATGCTTTGATGACAGGCACTCTAAAAAGAGACAGATGTTGTCTGTTTTGTAGGTAACCAGCTTTTGCAGCAAGATGTAAGCGTATGGAAGAATATGCCAAATTGGATCGCTGTAGATGTAATAAATAGCAGATGATATTTTGAACTGAAGCATCCAGTGGATCTATGGGATTTGTATTGCAGTATATCAAAACACGCTTCCACTTTGCTGCATAGCATGCTCTTGTAGTAGGACGTCTAGCATCCTTGATAATGTTCATGCAGTCTGGTGGAAGATTGAGGTAAACAAACTCTAAGATTTCAGGTGCCAGATCACAAGGTTGAGATGGCTGGGATCTGGGTGTCTTATCTCTCCATGGCTCTGAGTGAGCAGATTGGGAGTGAGGTGTAGTTTTTGGTGAGAAACTGAGAGCTCCCATAAAGTTGTGAACCAGGGTTGTCGGGCCCATGTGGGAGCAACTAGGATTAATTTCAGGGGCGCTTGTCTGAGCTTCCAAACCACTAATGGAATGAGTGGGAGAGGCGGAAAAGCGTAAGCAAATATCCCTGACCAATTCATCCATAGTGCATTGCTCTTGAATAATGGGTGTTGATGTCTGGGTGCGAAATATGGGCATTTTGCATTTAGGTTTGTGGCGAACAAATCTATGTCTGGAAATCCCCACATTTGGAAGAATGGGAGGAGAACTTGAGGGTGGAGTTCCCATTCGTGGATCTGTTGACTTTGACAACTGAGCAGATCTGCAATCTGATTGTTTACTCCTGGAAGGTGTTGTGCAAGGAGAAACATTCTGTGATATAAGGCCCATGTCCAGATGGTCTGTGCTAGTTGTGACAGCTGGAGAGAGTGTCCCCCCGTTTTTGTATGTAGTACATCGCTGTCATGTTGTCTGTACTGATTAGGACAGCTTTGCCTACTAGATGAACTTGAAATGCTGTGAGCGCGGGGAAAATCGCTAGCAGTTCTAGATGATTTATGTGAAGCTGCTTTTGTTGCACGCTCCACATGCCCTGAATTGTATGTGTTTGGAGATGAGTTCCCCAACCAGTGAGTGATGCGTCTGCTGTTAGCACTATCTGTGGAACCGGGTCGATGAAGGGCCACCCTTTTGAAAGGTTTTGTATATTCCATCACTGCAGAGAGCGATGGGTGCGGCCGTCCACCAACACTAGATCTGATAACAGACCCTGAGCCTGGTTCCACTGATGTGCTAAGAACTCCTGAAGGGGACGCATGTGAAGTCTTGCGTAAGGGACTATTAGTATGCAAGACGCCATCATCCCCAGAAACTGCATGAACACTCAAGCTGGCAAGGAGTGTTGAGGTTGAAACTGGCAGAGTTGAGTCTGCATGTTGCGGATTCTGGCCGGATTGAGATAGGCCAAAGCCTTTCGTGTGTTTATTGTGGCTCCCAGATACGCCTGTGTGTTGGATGGCTGTAGATGGGATTTTGACAGATTCACTGTGAGCCCAAGATCGTTGAGCAACTGCACTGTTTTGAGAGTGTGATGGAGACAGCTTTTTTGCGAAATGGCCTTTATGAGCCAACGGCCAGGTATGGGAAGACGTGAATATGTTGTTTTCGAAGATGAGCTGCGACTTCTGCTAAACACTAGGTGGAAACTCTGGGTGTGGTAGTTACTCCGAATGGAAGCAAATTGAACTGATAATGTTGTCCTGCCACTACGAACCTTAGGTGTTTGCAATGAGCAGGATATATTGGGATATGGAAATAGGCGTCCTTTAATTCCAGAGTGGACAGGAAGTCGCTTTGTTAAAAGGAGCGGAAGCACTTGTTGTAGAGTGACCATGTGAAAGGGGTCTGATTGAATGTATAGATTTAGATCTCTGAGGTCCAGTATAGGCCTGAGAGATCCGTCCTTGTTGGGAATTGAAAAGTATAGGGAGTATACTCCGGTTCCTTGATGTTTTAATGGGACTGCCTCTATTGCTCCTTTTTCTAATAGAGATTGAACCTCTTTTTTTTTTAGAAGGGTGAGATGTTCCTGTGACATTACATGTGATCTTGGAAGACTGTTTGGGGGAGTGTCTAAGTTCCAGGCAGTAACCATATTGGATAATTTGTAGAACCCATTTGTTTGAGGTGATGGTGTTCCAGACAGGGAGAAATTGAGAAAGACGTTCCCCGAGTGGAATGATCGGAGGGTAGTGGAAGGAAGTCACTGCTTGTTATTAGCGGGGGAAGTGCGTATCGCGTTGCCTCTGCCTCTTCCCTTACCATAGTTTCCTCTAAAACCTCCTCTAAAATATCCTCTTAATTAGGGCGATTGGTTGTTGCCCTTGTAAGAGGAGGAGAGATTTTCTGTGGTAACAGTTTTCGAACCACCCCTGTAAAAGGAGCGGGAAAAGGAACCTCTACTAGCAGGTAATTGTAAAGCCCCCATGAACTTTGCGACCTCAGTGTCCTTTTTCATTTTCTCCAGTGAGGTGTCAACTGCTGGGCCAAATAGGTGTTCCTTGTCAAAAGGTTGATTAAGAACGGAGGCCTATACCTCAGGTTTGAAACCTGATATTCTTAACCATGTGTGTCTGCGTAGCAACACGCTTGTGTTTACTGCACGTGCTGCTGTGTCTGCTGCATCTAATGCACATTCGAGGGAGGTATTGGTAATGAGTTTTCCTTCTTGTATGATATCATTTGCCTTAGATTTATGCTCATCAGGCAGATATTGGATACGTTTTTCCAACTCATCATAATGAGCTCTATCATATCTGGCTTAGAAAGCCTGAGCATTGGCAATGCACCAGTGATTAGCTGCCTGACAAGATACCCTTTTACCCGAGGCATCAGTTAACTTGGACTATCAGGAGCAGGGGCCTCACCTGTTGTTTGTGAATTTGCTCTTTTACGAGCATTAGAGACCACCAAAGAGTCTAACTGCAGATGACCTTTAATATAAGCAGGGTCAGTAGGTGCTGGTTTATATTTTTTTTCAACCCTGCGCATGATTATTCTTGCCCTGACAGGGTCTTAGAAAACCTCATCTCATTGCTTAAGCATTCACTTAAGCATTGGTAAAGTGTGTGTAGTTTTTTGAGTGGAGCTTAAGGTCTCGCATAAGAAGTCCTCCTCTAAAGTCTCTTTATGTAATTCCACCCCATGATAGTGAGCAGCCCTATTAAGAAGCTCAATATAAGCTATATTGTCATCAGGAGGTGATGGCCTAGATGGATACAAATCTGGGCTAGTGTCTGTATGTGGATCAGTATTATAATCCTCCCATGGGTCAACATCTTGTGGCCTGTTGTTATCCCCATCCCCCTCATCCTGTGAGTCAGGTGATAGTGGTGGTTGTGAATTAGTGGGGGCAATGAGTAGGTGAGGATTAGTAGGTGAAGGGGGTGGAATATAAGGTGGTGATCGTTTTGTACCCATATTCCTTTTCTTTAGAGGTATACGATGCTCATCCTGATGTGCCAATTTCCTTTTTTCAAGTAATTTGGCATGAATGTGTCCAGTATCTGGGTTGATAACCAGTTCTTTTTGTTTCGTGTCCGAAGGTGGAACATCAGACCGAAACTCTTTTGTTGGAGTCTTTTTCTCTTTAGTTGTAGTTTTCGGCGTCAAAAGTTTCGGCTCGAAGTCTTCGGTACCGAAGATTTAGGCTTGGACGAAGATGGAGGATGGACATGCTTGGTTTTCAGGGCCGAGGATTTCGATTTTTTTACCGCTAGGGGGCCGACTCAATCCTGAGCCGGAAGGGTTTTCACTGTGTATCGGCACCGGGCCCGAGGGTGGGGTGCTCGAAACTTTTTTTCAGCGCCGACCTTGGCCAGCAGGCACAGGAAGGACCAGAGCCTTTTTAGGTTTTGGTTGTTGGGGCAAGGGGGTATCTGTGCTCACGGTACGTTGACCTGGTGTAACTTTCTCCTCTTCTTCCATGTCGGAGTTTGCTTCGGACACGGAGATATGTTCTTCCTCAGCTCTTTGAGCGTGTTCTTGGTCAGAATCTCCTCCAAGGATATCCGGAACGGAGCCGCCTTGCTGTTGCATCTCGTGACGTCGAGCCCGACGGTCATGGAGTGTTTTCTTCGATCGAAACGATCGGCACGTATCGCAGTCTTTCTTGTAGTGTTCCGGTGACAAACGGAGATTGCACACTTCGTGGAGGTCGGTGCGCGGAAACTTAGTGCAACACCCGGGACAGAGCTTGAATGGAGTCCGTTCCATTGACTGCTAGCGTGCCCGGGGCAGGTAGGCCCAACGGCCCTCCATGAGTTTTTCAAACGAAGATTCTTGATTCGAAATGATATGCGGAGAATGGGAAACGCGATTGAGAAACAATACCATCGAGTGGATTGCGCATCGAAGGGAACCCGAGAAACGGTGCTGAACCAGAGCGCAGCAATTCACATCCGAAACCGATGGCGGAAAAAAAACAATCTAGCAATGGAGTCGATGCCCATGTGCACTATCACCGAAAGGAGTAGTCACCTACCTCATGACCGGAAAATACTTTGTTGAACAAAAACAAAGTGCAAACATCCGGACCCAACGCTAGATGGCAGGCTATGCACAGCATGTGATCTACAGCTCACATGCCTCGAACACAATGTTATCAGTTTGAAGGTTAGTACTCAGGTTTTGGAATTGGTTTTCTGGGATTAGAACCAGGGTTCCCCCAGGGTCAAGGATACACTCTCAAAGCATTGTCAGCAGCACTAGGGTGCCTGGGTGCAGAGTGCTGAGGCCCAATGTTATCCAAAGGGGGATAGAGCACCTCCAGTTGGTGGATGCTCATGATCAGGTCACAAGGTTGTGGAGCAAAGCTCCTGGGGTTTAGCTCAGGGCAAAGGGGGATTCGAGTTAGCAGACAAGGTGAACCCACAGCAGCGGCCGGGTGCAGATTGCTCATTTGGCATCAGGTGCCCTGTTGTTTTCAATGGGAGTTGCAGGTTTTGGATTTTGGCTGCAGGCTCGGTCCAGTAAGACTTCCGGGTAGAATCAACAGCTGGTCAGGTAAGTTGGAGGGCTCGGGACGTAGGTGCACCTCGGGTTCTCTTCTCCAGGGCACAGGGCGGCTGGATGCAGGGGTGTCTTTTGAGGTCAGATTTCACCTTAGCTGGCCACTCGCAGTTGGAGGGTCTCCATCCAGAGCCTGCAGGCGACGTCAGGGAGTTCTGGAGGGAACAACCCACAGTGGACTCGGACTCTGGAGCGCTCGGGATCTTGCTGGGACCGGTGGGCCACTCGAACTCGGGCCGTAGGCGACGTGTGCAGTGGTGGTTCCAGGTGTCGGGTTTCTTTGTCCTCAGCAGGCTCTGAGTCTTGCCTTGGAGATTCTTTTAAACAGAGCTGCTGTTCACAGGAGATCCGGTCTTTGTGGAAGGCAGTCAGTCCTCCCAGGGGTTCTGGAGGTGGCTGGCTGCAGTGCAAGGCGACTTTTGGCACAGGATCTCTGGAAACTGCAGACGGGTCGCTAGGGCTGGGGCCAAGTTAGTTCTTCTCTGCAGTCTCCTCTTCTGGGTGTCTTCTTTCGTCCTTCTTCGCAGGTTGCTGGAATCTGCCTTCTTGGTTCAGGGCTGGCTCCTAAATACTGTCTGTAGGAGGCATTTTAGGGGTCTCAATGCCAGTATCCAATGGGCTACTGACCTTAGGGTGACCACACCCTTGGTGTGCTCACCCCACATGGGGGAGTGGGCACAATCACTAACCCTGATTGGAGAGTGCCTGCCATCTGCAAGGTGGCGGGCACTGAAGAGTGTGCTTCACCTTGCCTCCCCCACCTGAGGGGTGGTGTTGGCAGAGGTGGGCACACCTTCTGGGTTGTTCTAATTTTTCCCACCTGTGTTCCTGCTGAAAAGGAGGGAAGACAGGAAGGGGGCCTGCTCTTAATAGCAGGAGAGGCTGGAGGTCACCTTACAAAGGCGGCAAGGCCTCTGAAGCTCACCTACCACAAATGGCTCTTACTGCCCTGGGGGAGATGACCACCTCCGCCCAGGATAGGCTTTGTTTCTGGGCCCAGGGGTCCAGAAACATGTCTTGTGGTGGCAGGCTCGTGTGTACCAGTCAGGGAACTCACCAGAGGCTGGTTGTTTTTCAGGGGGCACCTCTAAGATGCCCTCTGCGTGCATTGTATAATAAATCCCACACTGGCTTCAGTGTGGGTTTATTATGCTGAGAGGTTTGATACCAAACTTCCCAGAATTCAGTAAAGTCATTATGATGCTGTGGACTTTGTAATGACAAACTCCCATACCATATACTTGTTTATGGCTTTACTGCACTTACAATGTTTAAGAATGGACTTAGACGCTGTAGGGGTACAGTGCTCATGCAACTGTACCCTCACAAGTGGTATAGTGTACCCAGCTTGAGGGGTGTCTTACCTATACCATAGGCAGTGGGTTGCAGGCATGGCCCACAGGAATGTGTGCCATGTCGACTTCACTTTTCTCTGCACCAAAACACGCAGCCTGCAATAGGGGGGGGGGGGTGTTTTTTTGTTTGTTTTTTGTTTAAGGTACAGGACCTCTAAGGAAGGCACAATATGTGCTGCAGCCCTTAGAGGCCTTCCCTGGTCTCAGTGCCCTTGGTACCCATGGTACCATTTACAAGGGATTTACATGTGGCCAGAGGTGCCAATTGGGGTTACAAAGGTACAGTTTTGGGAAAGAACACAGGCCCTGGGAACCTGATTGGCAGGGGCCCAGGGCATATCCAGTCAAAGTGCATCAGAAATCTGGCAAAAAGTGGGGGGGTTACTGCAACAGAAACCCAGCTTTCTACACTTCCTATACTTCAGAATCCTACTTTCTATATTTAGTTTAAAAATATTCTCTTTTTCCTGACACTGTCCTATAAAAAGCCATTTATTCCAAGTGGCATTTTCTGTTAGCGAAAACTGAACCGATGCTGCCCTGCAGAACGTTTTCTATGTACGTGAGTGAAACTCGGCATTTTGCCGGCTGAAGTATGCGCCATTTGCCTATATGGAGCGGGCACTGCTGCAGGTTCTGCTGTGCTTCTTCCATAAGTGTGGGAAGCATGAACCCTTCTTACTAAGCTGGCTCTCTTCTGTGTTTAACAATGAAGCTCGAGAAAACCATTTAACTGTAAAGGTACACAAACCACTGCCAAGGTTTGTTTGGTATGTATTTGCTCATGAGAGCGAGAGGCCAAAAACAGCCTCTAACAACATGAGACTACAAACTTGTAAATGAACTATGAGAGGCATTAGGGTCATTTGTTTACTGATCCAGTAATGCTTATTCTCACAAGCGAATCTTTTTAGTGGTCTTTTCATGCAGAAAAACAGGGACCCACCTCCACAGAAGAGAGCACTCCTATGACAAGCTGCACCTTCCTGTGCCAGCACAGAGCCATTAAAACATTGGCAGGCACACAATTGAAGCCTCTTCTCTGAACTTGTTTAGATTTGTTATAAAATGGCCGCTGTAATGCCCCAGCCAAGCAAAACATGGCGTTTTATAATCCCCGGACTTTTCGCAGGCCACCTACAGTAGCCTGAAGTTTAAAGCAGCTTGTTTTGTTTGTCAGCTTTGACATTTGGGGATTTTCAGATCAGAATGCTGTCTCAATTATAGAGGGCTGCGTGTTTATATGTTAAATAAAGGTCATGTAAACCTTCCCGCTCATTTGTCTTAGAAGAAAAACCACCCCTGTCAAATATGCAAAAGCCTTGGACATTATCGTGTTGAACAGATCTTGGAGGGACGTGCTGAATGGCACCTCAAAGAGATACAGCCGCCTGCCGCAGAAGGGAAACAGACATTTGCACCGTGTTTTTTCTAGATAATCGAGGGAAGATCCATTAACAGTTTAAATTGGATTCCGAGATAAGGCACTTTAACTGTGGGCAGGTTTTGTGAAAAACAGACTTTTAAAATCAATTTCTATGCAAGTCTTTCAAAGGAAGGGACAGTCTAGAAAGCCAAAACTTTAGTTTACTGGTTCATTAGCCATGGTCAGAATGTGGAAGATTACCTTACTTATCTAAACTTACACTTAGGTCTTCACCTTGCAGAATGTCATGCGATGGCACAAAAATGTACTTTATTTCATAGGATTTTATTTTAACTAATGGGATTTTACTTTAAAATATTTGATTTTACTTGATAGAATTTCACATGATGGCACATGATCTTACAGTGTTTCAAGTGTTATAAAATGAGGAAGCAGGGCATTATTTTGGGAATTAAAGTGATTGATGATGACAAAACGTTTTCTACGCCTTCATTCACAAACACATGGATAGTAAACTGTTACTATTAATACTATTGAGTTAAACATTACCTGGTTACCTTACAAATGCTAGGCCAAAAACCTCTTTTTGTACTAATTTTATCAAAATTATGAATTCAGGTATTGTGCGATTTTGCCTCACAAATTGGCTCGGCCCACATGGAAATGTAGGGAGCAGGGTGGCATTTCTTGTTTTTTGTAATTCTTCATATTAAACTGTTGTTCGGTATGCAAGAAGCATGAATACATTTTACATCCAGATAAGGACTGTATTGATAATCATAACATGTTATACTTCACTATCATCACAACAGGGTGGAATTTCTGAGTGATCAAATGTAGTATTATTTTCGGTTTGCAGGTATCTATGGGTAGGTCCACCGGGAAAAGTTGCTGAACACCCACAATCTCTGAAATGTGTGTGTACTGACAACAATTTGCAGATGAATAGGTTTTCAGCTCTGGAAATATGCATTCCTGCTAATAGCAAGAGCAAATGCTTTTTCAGTTTGCAGAGTTTTTAGAGAATTCCAGAATAAGGCTGGGGATGTGTGGTGCATGGCTTAGAGGCCATGGAGACGGCTGCTCCGCTTTTTCCTTTAGCATCTGGACTTTGCAGAATGCTCAGGCACACGACCCAACTTTCTTTTCCACCTTTGGGGAGAGGATGTAGCCTTATGGCTAGAGAGGTCGACCTCGAAGTTGGGGAACCAGGTTCGAGTCTCGGCAACGACACTAAAACATCCTGTGATTCTGGGCAAATCACTTAATCTCCATGTGCCTAACAAAAAAATGAATGTGTTCTTCTGTAACGAAACTGGTGCTTGTGTAAAGCGCTCTGATATCCAATTTCTCGGGTCTAGTTTGCGCTATATATATATATATATAAAAAAAAAAACTTTGCTGTGCCCGGTATTTCCCTTTTCTTCATTATTTCCGAGACCTGCACAGTTTCTCATCATGACAGACAGCAGCTGCCATTTAATGATGGAAGTGCGTGCAGTATTTTCCTTGTTGGACAACAAACTTAGTAGTTTATTTTAATCATAGCCAAATTAAAGTTAGAGCAGCATTGTCTGCTCCTTTCTTTTTCATGTTTTCCCCAATTCCCGTTTATGACTGACATATCTTTATTTGAGCACCTGCTTTTCGCAAAGATCAGATCTTATGCCATCTGACTGATTGGAAATTGTAGATCAAAAACCAAACCTCCTTTACTAACAAGGGGGCTTGTTTAGTATTGATATGTAAATCATGTGATCCGGTATGTTCAGGCTTTAACAGTGAGGGGAGATGTGAATCTACTTTTTCTCACTTATATGAAGAGAACAAGGAAGTTAAATGTGATGTAAAATTAATTGCTTCTTCTCACAAATTAAATCAGCTAAATTTGAATTTTGTCTCCTCTTATAAACACAAGATGGATATCTCCCAACCATTCCCTCCATGTGTACTGTTGCAGTTCCTCATAAAGGCCATGTGTTTAGTACAAATTCTTAACATAATGTCTAAAAAGGACCCTCTTTCTCTTACTTATCTTTCTCCTTCATCAACCTTGGAGATGCTCCTGGAGGAAATTAGATCTTTAAAACCTTTAATGGAGGAAATAATACAGCTGCAAAATCGGAATGACACTCGGTCATCTATGCACCAAAGAAACACTGTCATTAGGCAGCAGAACAGCGACACATAGGATCTGGTCAACAGAGCTCCTAAGATGGAGCCCAAAATCAAAAATGTCTTAAGATGCAGTAAGAAGACATTGCAAATAGGAATAGGAGAAACAACTTTGAGTTCATGGCATTCAGGACATTTCTGAGAGAAAAAAAGTCGCCTTCATGAAATAGTTGTCTGCCTGGACTGGTTCCTCTAATTGTAGTGTCCTAAAGCTCATTGGTTGGATAGGGGGTCACGCTTAAACGGAGGATAGGATAAACCAAGAGGCATGATTTTCCTCTCTTTGAAATACACAGAGCTCATAGGATTTAATGTTTACTAAGGAGAGGAAATTCCTGGTCTGGAAAGGTCATAAGATTTTCATCACACAAGATGTTGCCATAGGGACAACTAAAAGACAAAAGCAATTTCTCTTTTTAATATCATATTTGGAACTGGTGAATACTAGATAAAGCTTTATCCATTCTTGTTTTTATGATGATCCTTTGAGTTTGAGAGACTCATTTAAATGCTGTGACTATCAATCATTCAAACAAAGAACTGTAGACAGGGGCTGGATTTGTGCCAAAATCCTGCACCTCCCTGAGGCAGCAATAATGAGAAGAAATGCTTTTTTTTCTCCTCACTTTAAGGCATTTTCCTCTTTGCATGTGTGCTGCAGAATGCAGCACACATGCAAAGAGGAAAATGCCTTCAATCTTAGTTTTTGTGCAGGGAGGGAGCCTTTCCTTTGCAAAAACTGTGCTAAGTACAATGCAGACACCCTTGCACTGGCACAAGGGTGCCTGCGTTGGCGCATGGCAGCCACAAGTGAGCCGGCAAAGAGAAAGAGCAGAACTGCATCACTTCTAAGTAGATATGGTGCAGTTCTGCGCTCTCCTGTTCACACATCACAGCGCAGCAACTCTACTTGAAGCGCTGCTTGCGTGAACTCTTTGTCACAACCTCCCGGGATTTGTATTTCCCAGGAGTGCAGCCATACATACCTTTCAAAAGTTGAATCACTGTTGCATGACTAGCTCACACGCAGGCTTACATTTTCATATTGTTCTAAGGTCTTTTAAAGGCTGCTAACTCAAAGGGAGTTAGCAGCCTTTAAAAGGCCTTAGAACAATACGCTGCCACCTCCACAATGATATCTGCAAATGTCCTTTGCCAATATTTATCAAAACAATTTTGCTTTCTATGATTATCACTTTTGTCTGGAGTTTCCAGATTCAGTTTATTCGTAACCACACACTTCATTCCATTCAGAGGTTTGACCATCAGTGGAAGGGTCACCGCTAGAAGCCGCTTGTAGGATTACTTGGGAGAGTGCTCGACGCTGCCTGTGGGCCCACAATCCAAGGAAGCTGGGCCCACAACCCAGGAAGAGGCTGGTCACAATTTAGTGGAACATAAGCAAAAATCAACCACTAAAATGGAAAGCTACAGGGTTAGATGATGAGACCATGACAGGATGCAGAGTCCACATGTTTTGGTCAGATGGGCATCATGGATGCTTCTAGAGTTACCAGCAATACCCTTATTAATAAGGTTGTATCACTTGTGTTAATACCACATCTTCAATAAACACAGGCCTTATCCCAGATTATTATTTCAGTTCTTCAAGGAATCTGTGCTCCTAGGTGCACGTCAACCAACAGGTGGACCCTAAAGCACAAAGATCGAAGGTGACTATCAAAGAGCTCACACTTGTGAGATAAGTAGGGAAAGCACAACAATTACATTTATTCTCTTTGCGTTTTTTAAACCACATACGAGCCGTGTAGGCCATCAAATCGCTGTAATGATTTATTTAGAAAGTTTTGTATTGTGCTAGACCTGATGCCTTGTGCCTACTTCAGGGTGCTTTCTAGAGCACATAGGGACCCTAAGAATGCAGTATAGACAACAATCTTTAGGGAAGGTAATCAGAGGTTCAAAACTAAATTTCCAAGTCTGTCGCAGGCAGATCATGTGACCATAAATGGGGAACACCGAATGCCTCCTAGAAGAAAAGTTAGAGGTGTAAGGCATCTTGTCTGCCAGAACCCAGCCCCTGGGACGGGTGGACGGGGCCAATGACCACTTCTGGCAGTAGTGTACTAGAAACATACTGGAAGTGGTTTACATAGATGGGAATGTATGGCAAACACCCTTTGCAAAGTGTAATAGAGAGATAACAGAAGACGGTGGAGTAAAAAATAAAATAGATCACATTTGCAGACAGCAGCATGTATGTACTAAAACAGAATAAATAGTTCTACGAGCCTGGAAGCGTAGGGGTACAAAGATGTACGAAGGGGATTACAGAGCAGGGTAACCTGTGCTTGTAGGAAAAGCAGATCGCTCCTAAAAGTGTCTCAGCAATAAGTCTCCTGGGCTCTGGGAAACTTTTATGCTGAGGAACGTGGAACTGTTGCAAAACCAAGGCTAACTGTAACAATAGAGATATTAGATCCAAGGGACCCAAAGTGAATATCATTCTCAGGAAGGAAGAGCCATCAGAGCAGAATATGAGAGGATGCTCCACATTCTTTTTTAAGTAACAGGTTGAGGAGTTTCAAAGAGTGTCCTGGGCAGCTCACAAGAAGCAGCTATACACAATCTTTCAATGCAATTTAACAATCTCCAAGGACCAGCCCACAGAATTCATGGTTTCTGTAAAAGCGGCACTGCATGCGTAAGATCCTGTTCACAGAAGAGCATGATGTGAGGAGTCTGGTCCAGAATCCAGAACAGAAACCAGGATGCGAGAGGGATGTGACGACATGTAATTAGCACCTTCCAATATACAGTCTGATTTTACATTGCACAGATTTATACATTTGGTATAATAGTGAAACCAGAATTAGAACTCAGGTGCGTCATTTCCAAAGTCAGCAACATAGCTATCTGAGAGATTCAGCCTCTAGAGTCCTACTCTCCCGACCACAGTGTCAACATGCAGTGGCAATGCTTTAGAGGGGGTGTTTGGGATGTTACACCCCCCCAATAAAACAATTTTCTGATAAATATTTGGGTACAGGTGCTTTCAGTTGGATATTGTGAGATGTCAGTCAGATTTCACCAGGAATTTCTAAATACACACAGAAAAACATCACACACACTCTCTCTGTTTTGAAATACTTAAAAATATTGATTATTTTACAAAATATTATGTTTTCTCTCTAAGTACTCCTACTAATCTGCATTCCTCTCCCTTTCCACTGCCCCTTACGCCTTTCTGATGTACCCTGCTTGTCGTATAAAGTATTTAAACATTATATGCCAGCCAGAGGAAGAGCGTTGCCCAACTTAGTGTAAAAATAAAATGATAACGTAACATTAATACCGTTACATTATTATTATTTTATTTTTCTGTATGGAGCCCGAGCCAGGTTAGGGCAGGGCGGGGCGGGGCGGGGCTGGACTGTGTCACAGTGAGAGGGAGGAGTAGGGGTATAATATGTACCATAAGTGCGCAAGACGGTTTTGCCGGCTGTCTGGAGCCGGCCAAACTGTCATGCGCACTTAACATTGCTCTACACGGCTGTATTGCACAACTGGGCAGAGAGAACATGCACAGGCTTCCACTCCCCGTCTCAGTGCCGAACCAGGCCACCCAGACCAATCACAACACTGCTGTCATACTGGTGAGAGCAGTGTTGTGATTGGCTATGGGGTGTCTGGGCTTCTGTGTGCTTCCAGGAAGAGAAGAGTACGAAGGAGCGGTGGCAGCCCATCACAATAAGTGAACTTTTATTTATTGTTATTTATTTTTTTTTTAAATCAAGCCTCTACCCCCTTCCTCCCTACCACTACTTTTCCAAAGTGGCCGCCATTGATTCCAGCGTGATGGTCTGAAAATCTGAAGCTCACACCCCCCCAAATCTTACTCCTCAAGCTACACCCCTGTCAACATGCACTCAATATTGATAAGCACAATAGTTCATGCCCCCCAAATGTGGTTCGACTGGAGTTAGGATAGTAAATCCATGCCGTACCAACATTTTGGCAGTCAGTATTATGTGCATGTTGATACTATTGCATGTCCTGATTCTGGTGACACAATTTGTGCATTTCTAGAGTCAAGTGCTAAAATTAATCTAGAACTAATCGTTTAACAAATAAGGGTATTAATATGCATTCCTTGAAAAAGCCAACCTTCTCCATGCAGGAACAACTGAAAATATTTCACTCAGACCCACAACATTAGGACAAAGCAAATAATTCTTTACTTCAATGGATTCACAAACAATTCCAGGAGCTCTCCTACGTTATAGATTTCCATGAGAACCCACATTTGTAACATTTTTGCACGTGGAGTTTACAACAGATGAAAAACTCTGCGTGTGGGAACAGGACACAAATTAGCACTTGCAGACGCAGCTTTATTATATTGTTAAATATGGGCATGCCCCCTCACTATCTCAACGATGGAAATCTCTCAGGAAAACGAGGATATTGTAAAGCGTTTCCACAGTGGGAAACTACCTGTGTGGGGAAAGTGAATACCTAAAACCTACCAATATATAGGTGTTTACCTAATTCTGCAGGTAGGCCCACCCAGAAACACCCACAAAGCCTCCCCTAAACCTGTATTTGCAATTTTGGAAATCCCACCAGGGAGTCTATTTAATTTCCTTGCAACCCTAGAAGGGTGTCATTATATGTGTGGGAAAGTTCCCCATCGTAAAGTTAAGTCTAAGAGCCTGTGATAAGTTTTAATTAGTTTATCATCACAAAGGGTTTTTTTCTTTTGAGGCTTGATGTAATTATGAACTTATTAAACACACGAGAAGCAAGAAGCTGGGTGGTATAATCAGATTCTCCAAGACAAATATATTTACATTCAGTCTAAAAAGGCGCAATTGAGTCCACCAATCAACGAGGCAGCAGCAAAAACTGTCTTTCCTCCCGAGGAAACAGTATTACAAGCTCGGAGTCAAAAGTTTAGCAATGTAGGCCGCTCGGCTGTATTTCGTTTCTTCTGGTGTTTTCCTTGAATATCACCGCTCACCTTCCTTTTCTGGCAGCTGCAGTCTCCCCCAGGACTGCGTCTGTGTGAGAAAGTAGGACGTGCAGAGGGGGGGCCAGAGGGAGAGGTGGGAGGGGGAGGGAGGCCTTACCAGACAGCGAGGCCCGCTAGCCCCAGGAGAGCCGCCACCAGCGCCATTATCTCCGGAGAATCTGAGAATTATCTACAGGCAAACTGTGCTAGCCAGGGGCCAGGCACACGACTCCGCTTCCGAGTCTGTCGTCTCTTTTTAGTTGGCAGCTCCGCTCCCAGCTACCGACTGACTCCACGCGTTAATTAAACTTAAAAACATGGTCTGGGCGGATTGATTCCTGCGAGACGCTGGCGCTGCATTATTTACCACCATGTACTTACATGATACACTTTGCTGGACAGAATGAGCTCGAAAGAGGCTTGGGGGAGTTTTTCTGCCAAGTCTCTTCAACAAGTGGTCACGTTCGTTGAGGCTGCAATGGAATCCAAAATGCATTAGTGCACAGTACCAGACCGAGCAAGCCAGAAGAGCGTATACTTTCTAAATTAAGATACTAAACAAAACAGCAATTCTTTTTCGAAATGGTATTTATATAATCAATTTCATAATCATTGTGTCACCAGAACTCTATTTGTAAATAAAATAAAAAAGAGAGTAAAGTAAAAAAAACTAAATGCATGGGCCCAAATGTTTTTTTTCTAGGAGTCTACCGCTGGTGCTGCCGAATGCTGAAGCTGCCGCATACTGAAGCTGCCGCATACCAACTTACCAAGGCTACTAACAGTTGATTAAACCTCATGCCTCTTTCTTCTAAGGTCCTGCGCTGCCTGTATTTTTAGCTCATTCTTGTAGGCTCTTCCCCTATCTTGGCCACTCCCTTTTCTGCTTTTCTTACTCTTGCTCAGGGCCAAAGCCTTGTGTTGAAAAATAAGTCCTGGTCCTCAAAAATGAGTACCTGTGCCCACCATTAACAACCACCACCACAAATTAAACACTGTATGTTACTGATTGAAAACCAATGTTGGATGCACAATATCTAAATGAGCAAGAACGCAGAAGGAAACTGAAGGCCACTAGCACAGAGTTACCAATGGAGGCAGTGGGACACACAACCGATAGCCCCACGGGGCCTACCCATTATCAGACTCCTAACAAACAGTGCTAGGATACTGGAGGAAAGAGTGAACAGTGTGCTACATAAAAGCTTTGTAATATAAAACTATATACACTAACAAAAAAGCCATGCAACACACGCGCTCTGAGGTTTTAGTCATGTCCAGCACCCATGATAAGCCACACAGAGAGAACAGTCTGAGTGGGCACAAGAAAGAGGAGAGGAATACAGGAAGACAGCTGTGTCTCCCAGAAATAGGATGTGAACACTACATTTCTCAGACAGTCATGCTGTACATGCTCTGTGTGACGTTTGATCCACCTGTAAGTCCTCGATAAGCTATGAGGCCAGCTTGTTGTTTAGGAAAATCAGGACGCAGGCGGGAAGCAACCTTGTCTGCAAGATGGATGATTTGGAAAACAGTTTCAGAGAGGACTGCAATCCTCTTTGTAGAAAAGGACACCTCACTCAATCGAGTCTTCCTTGAACATGGCTCGTACTCAGGGTTTAATCCGTAAAATAATTAGTGCTGATGCCCAAAGTTTTTCTCAGAAGCCTCCAGCGTGAGCCGACAAATGCCTGGATTGTTGAATACCAATGGGGTGTAGACTTGGTTCCACCTCATGCCTCTACCTTCCACCACTCCACATTCACTGTCCCTGTATTTTACTCTTGTTGGTTTTTTTCATCCCTTTGTCACTATTTCCCCATCATTCTCTTTCTTCTTCTTCCCGTCTTCTTTGTTCGTTTCTCTCTTGCTCTAAGTCTAAAAAGGTAAAGAAAGCACTGGTCCTCAAACATTAGTGTCAGTGGGCCCCACCTGCAACCACAGGCTCGAATTAAGCTTTGCACATTCTGTGATTATGAGGTGAGGACAACGATTGGATCATTGTTTTGCACGATAATGTCATAGTTTGTCATTCGCATGGGGAAGTGTTTTTTTGATTTACATAGGCCATAACTATTGAAGTCATCTAGCATATCATGGTATGTGTAGCCCTAATACCCAATAGAATTGTCATAATTGATTCTGTTCAAATTCTTATTGAATTAGTACTCTTTTAAAAAGTTCTACTTCATTTACCCTTCATTGTGTCATTATTGACTATTGAATGCTGACACCATTTCACTCAAGAGCACAAGTCCAGTGAGCTTTCGCAAAGCTTTCAATTTTAAAATTATTTTTTATTGAGCCAGTACCAGGCTTCAAAGAGTCTGTATCCTCCCATTCAATCACTGAACCGGAATACAGAATACATTTCGTAAATGGACCAGAGTGGTTTCTGGTGGCTTGATAATCCTGGGAAATCAGAAAGTAGAAGTGCACCATAGGATGACAATCTTGTCTTTAGGAATGTTATCTGTAGACTTTAGCTCAGAGAAAGACATAGGACACAAACTGTGCCTGACCTCAGTTTTTTTTACCAGCCCCTGCAAGTCACATGCTCTTTGAGAATACCTTTAAGTAAAGGAGATGCCAGCTTCGCCATAAAGAAAGGGTTTATAGTCTGCATCACCTAATGAACTGTGTGGCACCAAGAACACATGATCCTGGTTCTGAGCCTTCTTAAAGTCCTGGAAAAGTTGCATGGACTAACACCTCTTCAAAGAAAAGATGAAGCAGATGGCAGCACAGCATGTCTGATTTATTTCCTTAAACAGACATTTTGGGACTACAATCCCAAATATTACCTGTATTAGCACAGTCACACCCTCCAGTCACTGAGAATCTCATTGGGAAAAACAGGAGAAAACTAGGAGGAATGACACATAACTCAAGCTATATTTCCAGGAACAGCGTTTCAGAGACAATTTTTGGCTTAATGCCAGCCCATCAAGCTCTAAAAGATCTTTCTACAGAAATATCATAGGCTGAATATCAGTTACCAAAATATTGTGAATATATATATATGTATTGGTAAGTATAGATTTACCATTCTTAAAACTACAGTAAATATAAATATATAACTATATGTATTTATATTTTCACTGAGAAACCGAAAGGTTACAGGGATGTTATAGTTAGGAAATAGAATTTTAAAAAACCTTCGACATTTACAGAAAAAAAGCAAAGGTTACATGGACATTATAGTTAGGCTCAGATTTCACTTGTACAAAACTAGTGAAATTCAGCAGTTATGGTTAGCTAAGCTAACTATGACTTACACCCCTGCAATGCACTGCTTTTGACCTCACATATTACATCACTCATGACATGGTCAGTGACATCATGACATTTGGGGCTGTAGTCTCCACATTTCTGTTTAAGGAAATAAATCAGACATTCTGTTCTGCCATCTGCTTCCACTCACTCACCAATACAGCCACTCACCCAGTCACTCACTCACACAGCTACTCAAACATCCACTTACTCACCCATACAGCCACTCACAGTCCCACTCACACCCCCAAACAGCCACTTAGACACCCACTCCCACCCTGATACAGTCACACAGCCACTCAGATGACATATATTAGAAACAGTATCACTCATTAACAGAAGAAAAACAAATGTAATGTAACTTATGCATATATCTTTTAGTCTCAGAAACATTTACAAAATAAATACTTACACTCACTGGATGATGTCATCAGTGATGTCATTTGAGATGTCATGAGTGATGTCACTGATCATGTCATGAGTGATGCAATATGTGAGGTTATAAGCAGTGCATTGCGGGGGTGTAAGTTATAGTTAGCTCAGGTAACTATAACTGCTGAATTTCACAGATTTTGTGTGCATTTCTAGAGCTAAGCGCTAAAAATATTATCTAGAATAAATCGTTAACAAATAAGGGTATTATTATGCATTCCTTGAAAAAGTCAACCTTCTCCATGCAGTAACAACTGAAAATATTTCACTCAGACCCACAACATTAGGACAATGCAAGTAATTCTTTCTTTCAATGGACTTGCAAACAAGTCCAGGAGCTCTTCTCTGTATAGATTTCCATAAGAACCCACATTTGTAACACTTCTGCAGGTGGAGCTTACAACAGAGGAAAAATCCTGCATGTGGGAACAGGAGACAAATTAGCACTTGCAGACGCGGCTCTGTTTTATTATTAAATATACGCATGTTCCCTCACTATCTCAACGATGGAAATCTCTCATGAAAACGAGGATATTTTCAAGCGTTGCCACAGTGGGAAACTTCCTGTGTGGGCAATATGAATACCCTAAGTCTTCCAAAATATAGGTGTTCACCTAATTCTGCAGGTAGGCCCACGCAGAAACACCCACAAAGCCTCCTCTAAACCTATATTCGCACTTTTGGAAATGCCACCACGCTGGCGGGATTTCAGCATTCACACATCCCATTTGCAAGGGTAAAGTTCCTCTGGTCTTTTGTGTGAGATAGGAGTGGGAGGCCGACTTTTCACAAAAAAAAGTTTGTTATTCTGGGTCTTTTTAATTTCCTTGAAACCCTAGAAGTATGTCATTATATGTGTGAGAAAGTTCCCCATCGTAAAGTTCAGTCTAAGAGCCCGCTGATAAGTTTTAATTAGCTTTTCATCACAAAGGTTTTTTTTTTCTTTTGACGCTTGATGTAATTATGAACTTATCAAACATGCAAGAAGCTGGGTGGCTATAATTAGATTCTTTCTCTGAAATAAATATATTTGCATTCATTCTAAAAAGGTGCAATTGAGCCTAGCAATCAACGAGGCAGCAGCAAAACTGTCTTTCCTCCCGAGGAATGAGTATTTCAAGCTCGGAGTCAAAAGTTTAACTATGTAGGATAAATCGTTTAACAAATAAGGGTATTATTATGCATTCCTTGAAAAAGTCAACCTTCTCCATGCAGTAACAACTGAAAATATTTCACTCAGACCTACTACATTAGGACAATGCAAGTAATTCTTTCAATGTCGAGCTTGCCTGCAGTCCGCTACCCTTTGCTGTCTTTGATATTATGTCTTCTCTGCTGATTTTCTGCTTATCTTTCTGCCTCTTCTCTGCTCGCTCCTGTCCTCTATTTTGCCTCTTTTTGCTCATTCCGACTGTTGTTTTGCCTCTTTCTGCTCGTTCCTGACCTTCAGCTCATTTCTGACCTTTATTCGGCCTTTTTCTGCTCCCTTCTGACCTTTATTCTGCCTCTTTCTGCTCGTTTTTAGGTCGAGCCTATGGCAGCGCGCATGCGCTGCTATAGGGAAACGACCTCTTGCAGCTGACCAGCACTTTTCAAAAGCTCATGCTTTTGGTTGTTTTTCCTGCAATATTTCGATTGGCGTTTGCTTGCGTCTTCCTTGAAAGACAGCATGCAATTGGGTAAAGGCGGGCGCATGTCCCACCTTTCCCAGCCAATGTAACCGCCCACGGCCGAAGGCTTGCGGTTACGCGTACAGGCACCATCTGTTTTAAATTATCATGCCCAAACGCGGGCGTGATAATTGAAAGCAGATTGCCTTGTGCACGCTCTCGCGCGCACCACTCGCGGACTTATTCTTGTTATAGAAGTGCTGTAGTCTATATAGAGCAGTCAGAATGTGCCAAGCGCTACATCAAAATTAGCACTAGCATTTCTATAGCGTCATCAGTAGCGTTTGTGTCTGAATGAACAAAGCTGTGCTTTTTCAGTCAGTGCGTGGAGCTGTGTCATCAGTCTTTGACCAGAGCCGCCCGGCTGAACTTCAGGAAGAAAGTCACAGACAGCGTTAATTTAACGCAGCTTTGCGGTAATCGCTGCCCAGACGCATGGAATTGCCTGGCACGTGCTTGGCAGATGTTGTGAATTCATCCTGACAAGACGCGTTACATCTTTCGCGCCTTGTAACCCCGCTTGGAGGGAGTCTCGTGGCTCCGCTTTGAATACCGTGAGGGCCGTCTGTGCGTGTGGCCGGTGCAGGCTGTCTGTGCACGTGGGGCTCGCCGAGGCCTGAGTGATAATCCTGCAGCTGCCTGTTTATAGAGAAGCCTGCGCAGCATCAAATATTTCTGTTTCTCTGGCTGTAAACACGCGTATGAATTGCTATGTAAGCTCAGCCCTTGACAACGCATGGCCGGTGTCTGGGCGCTGCTCGTTCATCACTCATCACTTTATTATAAATACACTGGGACAGGACAGGAGGCTGTGCTAGGCCCGGACCCAAGCCCGCACTACAGCGGAATGGGCGCCTGCGGAGGGGAGCGGCGGCAGGAACTTCTGAAGTGGATAAACGGGAGCCATGAACTTGTGCAGAAGTGGAATGGGCACTATGAACTTCTGCAGGAGGGGAATGGGCACTATGCACTCATTCAGGGGGCGCTATGAGCTCCTGCAGGAGGCGGATCGATGCTATGACCCCCCCGCTCCCCATTGGAGAGTAGTGGGCACTATAAACTTCTGCAGGGGGGCGCTATGAGCTCCAGCACTGCCTTAGTCGCCCTGCCCCCTCTTTGTGAAGCGTTCACTTCCGCGTAGAGAACACCCCTTTTGCTAGTGTGCCCAGCTTTCACTCCACCCCTTTGCTGGCTACAGCCCTTCCCAGGGGGTGTGACGGAGAAGGCTGGCCTTCCAGTGGCAGGTAAGTGTGGTCTGGGGGGACTGCAGAGACAAGGGTCAGGGGATGCCCGCTGCCATGTGTTGCAGCAGCGCTGTCTCCCTCCATGGCACTGCTTGTACCCGAGCCGAGCCCGGCTCCTTTCCACCTCTGAAAGAGCCGCGAGGCACAGAGCGATAGTCCTAGCACCGGGGCAAAGACGCACCCGGCAGAGTAGGCGCGAGGAGCAAACCCCAGGGGTGCGGTGCCTGCTATGGGGAGGGGCTGGTGGGGGCTGGTTCTCCTCGCAGCTGGCAGTGACAGCCCGCATCCCTTACTTGGCAGATGGTGACAGAGCGCAGACTGGCTGAGTTTGGGAAATAAACTCAGGAGGGCTCTGGTGAGCATACAGTACGACTGGTCCCAGAGGCCCCTCTGAGGACCCGTCCCCCACCCCCAACTCCCAGGGGGCAACACGTGGGCACCCATTCCGAGAACATCTCCATTCCGACTCAGCTACAGCAGCAGGCCACCCAACATCTCAAGTACCTACACAGAGTGCGGAAGATCACAAAAGGCATTCAGAAAGGTTGCTCCAGAGGGATTTGATGCTATGCTAGCGCACACATCAAAAACAGGGTACCAGAACATATCATAATATGTTTACAACACGCCAGAACATAAGCATCAGACAGTGCCATTATAATATGCATAGACGTGTTAGCAAAGGCACTGGATATTTTATTTAGGAGAAATGCTATTGCTGCACGAATCAGAAAACGTCAGCACTTACAGCGAAGCAGGCAGCAGGAGTCTAGGAATGAGAGCATGACCCACTTAACAACACGTACTGAAAAAACAAGCATTGGCATAGCCAATAGGTCTCGCCTTTGGGACCTAATAAGTGTTTAGCCATGCAACACTTGATATTGTTGCACCAAGGATATTGTGCTGGATAAATAAACACTTATAAGGTCCCAAAGGCGAGACCTATTGGCTATGCCAATGCTTGTTGACCTTTATTTTGCCTCTTCCTGCTCATTTCTCACCTTTATTTTGCCCTATTCTGCTCGTTGCTGACCTTTATATTGCCCCTTTCTGCTTGTTTCTAACCTTTATTCTGCCTCTTTCTGATCATTTCTCACCTTTATCTTGCCTCTTTCTGCTCGTTGTTGACCTTTATTCTGCCTCTCTCTGCTCTCTTCTCACCTTTATTTGGCCTCTTTCTGCTCATAGCGGACCTTTATTTTTCTTCTTTCTGCTCATTCCTTACCTTTATTCTGCCTCTTTCTTCTCATTTCTGACCTTTACTCTGCCTCTTTCGGCTCGTTCCTCACCTTTATTCTGTCTCTTTCTGCTAATTTCTCACCTTTATTTTGCCTTTTTTCATCCAAGACTGCAGGGTGAGCATCAAAGCCCCCGTGGTCCTAGCTAGTTCCCCGACTCCTGCCGGAGCTGGCATTACTGCTGCACAGAGGGAGCTGCTGGAAAGGCAGCTCCCTCTGTGCAGGAACAATCATTTCATTTCTTTTCCTGACCGTTTGTCTGCAGGAAGGTGGGCAGGGAAAAAGATAAAACCTCTGCTTCCAGAGAGCAGTTGCACTTTGACAGCTCCAGCCCGCTGGAACTGGAGTGTTTGCTGTTGCTTGGTGGGAGCTGTCAAAGCTCCCACCAAGTAAAAGCAAACAGCTATGTTCCAGGGGTGGGCACCCGGGGACATAGCTGAAGCTGGGCCTGGGGGGTGGCGGTTCAAAAGGCCATGTATGGCTCCAGGAAGGGGGCTGCACAGCCCCCTCCTTCTTCTTGCATGGGACACTGTGGGGAGGAGGTGGTCCCCTGGGCCGAGAATGGCTGAGGAAGGGGACCACGCGGCCTCCTCCTTCTTTTAAAAACAAGAAAGCCCCGGCAAGGTAGTGGTCCCCGGGGAGCAGGGGCTCCAGTGTGGCCCTCCCACACCATATTAACATAAGCGATGTCACTGACCATGTCTTGAGTGATGTAATATATGAGGTCATAAGCAGTGCATTTCGGGGGCGTAATTTATAGCTAGCTCAGGTAACTAGAACTGCTGAATTTGCCTGGTTTTGTCTGAATAAAATCTGAGCCTAACTATAACGTCCTGTAACCTTTGTTTTTTTCAGTGACCTTCTAAGTTTAAAAAAAATTCTATTTCCCAACTATAACATTCCTGTAATGTTTGATTTTTTTTCAATACATTTCTATGGTTTTTGATGTTGTTTCGTATAAGGTCTATGTAATCTTTGTTTTTTAAGTGAATTCCGAAGGATTTAAAATGTTAATTTCCTAACTCTAACCTGTGATGTTTGAGAGTGAGTGTGTGAGCGAGTGCATGAGTGTCTCAGTGGGTATGCGAGTGTGTGAGTTTCTCAATGGGTGTGTGAGTGGGTTTATGATTGTCCAAATGAATTTGTGAGTGGGTCCAAGAGTGTCTCACTGAGTCTGTGAGTTGGTGCACGAGTCTGTGAGTAGGTGCACGAGTCTCTGAGTAGGTGCACGAGTCTCTGAGTAGGTGCATGAGTCTCTGAGTAGGTGCACGAGTCTCTGAGTAGGTGCATGAGTCTCTGAGTAGGTGCATGAGTCTCTGAGTAGGTGCATGAGTCTCTGAGTAGGTGCATGAGTCTCTGAGTAGGTGCATGAGTCTCTGAGTGGCTGCCTGAGTCTCTGAGTGGCTGCCTGAGTGTCTGAGTGGCTGCCTGAGTGTCTGAGTGGCTGCCTGAGTGTCTGAGTGGCTGCCTGAGTGTCTGAGTGGCTGCCTGAGTGTCTGATTGGGTCTGAGTGGGAGCATATGCTTTTCAGTTGGTCTGAGTGGGCACATGAGCCTCTGAGTGGGGCTGTGAGTGAGTGCATGAGTCTCTGAGTGGGTGTGTAAGTCTCTGAGCGGGTCTGTGAATGGGTGTGTGACTGTCTGAGTGGGACTGCGAGTGGCTCTGGGAGAGGGTGCATGGGTCTGTGAGTGGGTGCATGAGTGCCAGAGTAGGTCTGTAAATGGGTGCTTGAGTGTCTAATGTGGGTCTTTGAGTGAGTGCATGAGTCTCTGAATGAGTCTGAGTGAGTGTATGAGTTTCTCAGTGGGTCTGTGAGTGGGTGTGTGAATCTCTGAGTGGTCTATGAGCTGGTGTGTAAGTGTCTGAGTGTGACTGAGTGGGTGTGAGTGGGTGTGAATGGATTTAAAAAAAGAATTACAGTGATATTCACAAATTCTTCTTGATGTTGCATGGGGGCCACACTGAGCGCCACTATGAATTTCTGAATACTGCATGAGGGGGGTAAAAAGGGTGCATGAGTAGGTTTGTGAGTGGGTGTCTGAGTGGGTCTATGAGTGGGTGCATGAGTCTCTGAATGGGTCTGTGAGTGGGTGCATGAGTCTGAAAGGGTCTGTGAGTGGGTGTATGAGTCTCTCAGTGTCTAAGTGTCTGAGTGTGTCTGTGAGTGGATGTAAATGGATTTTAAAAAAAACAGTGAGTGATATTCATGAATTCTTTATGACGGCGCATTCAGGAATATCGCATGAGGGGGAAAACCACAATATCAAAATTTTGAACGCATATGGCGTCACACAAACACTCCTATATTCCATCAATGGGGTCAGGGTACCTCTCCCATGACCATTTATACCATTTTTGTACTTTATTTTCAGCCCTGGGGACTGTTTCCCATTACTTAAAATGGCAGCTGCAAATTTCTACATAGATTGCGGCCAGTCAATCATGGCATTTCTGTTGCAAGCATTCACGGTTCATTGCAAATTAGTCATGACCCTCGATTTTTTTGATTTTTTTAAAAATATCTTTATTGCTCTTTTCTCATTTTATCTTTTCTTACATCACATAACAGTTCAGGAGTATCTGTGACATTATCCAGACTTATATGAAACAACTCAATGCAAACACTGTGCACATCAACAATTTATTACAGAAATGAAATTACAATGCACAGTGATGCATACACGTTTTTCCAGAATTAGTCATGACACTTGATATCCACATTTGAAATTACTTTAAAACCTCCAAAACTACTGAATGAATTTACACCAAATCTCTAAAACTATGCTTCTGGACCAAGAGCTACCTTTCTGCCGAATTTGGTGTAATTTCGTCCAGAGGTTCAGACTGCAGTTGTGTTCAAAATCTCTATGGAAATTAACATGGGAAATGCATTTTTTTTAATGTCCCTTTTTCTTGTCCCCCGCTTGACAGATCACCCTGAAACTTTCCATTCACAACTAGCATCACCGGCACACTTTCCTTTGCAAAATTTCATGAGGATTCATCAAACGGCGGCAAAGATATAGCCAAGTTAAAAGGGGCATTTCCTATGGAAACTAGGTCCCACCTTCAACTACTTACTGGCATCCACCTGTAGCTAATATATATTCTCACTCATGATCCAAACAGTAGTATTTTATATATATACATATATATATATTCACTGATAAAACCATAGATTTCAGGGACGTTATAGTTAGTTGGACATTTCACTCGTACAAAACGAGAGAAATTCTAACTTTATAGTTAGTAGAGCTAACTACAACTCATGCCCCCGCAATGCACTGCTGATGACGTCACATATTACATCACTCATGACATGGTCAGTGACATTTTTAAATGCTAATTTCTAATTATAATGTTCATTAAACCTATAGTTTTTTCAGAGATTTTAAATTATCATTCCATTCTCAACCTGGTGAGAACAGCCAATATCGCCAGTTTTCCAGCAATAGCTTCCACAAAAAACAATTGCCACAAATAAGAGAAACAACTAACGCTAATAATATGCAGAGTAGGCGTTCCTGTGCAAAAATAACACGAAAACACCACTTCCCAATATTTTCAACGAGCAGCCAACTCTGCGGTGCGATCCAAAAACAGGCGATAAGCTGTATTAGCAGTAGGAATGTAACATCTGCCTTTTACTGGCGTAAAGTAGGACGACTACCTACAGTGTGAAAGGGAGCCCAGCCCAGAATTACATCTGAAGACCAACACATGTCATAGAGCTACTGATCATGCACCTCCGACACCCAAACGGCATGGCCCCTCAGCCACACAATAGCTGAATGTTGTGAGATGTGGCAACCAAACGTGTGAAGGACGCAAGTCACCCACCAATAATAATGCACACAATACCAAGTGTAGCGGTGATGTGCTGGACAGACCTCACTATGCAGAGCACAAACCTCTCCATGTGTACATATACTGCAGGTGCTTGTAGTGTTGTGGACAGTGGACGCAACCATGTTACCTCAGGCAGTGAGGAAGATCTCGGTCATGTACCTGTGTCGTCGTCCCCTGTAAGCGGACCGCATTGAGCTGGTCCAACATACGCCTCTCCAGCGTAGAAGTGTGAATAAATAGGCCAGTGCTCTGGGCGTGGTTCACTTGTGTGAAGGCCAACATGTCTGCCAGAGCGGCGGCCCTCACCCTGCCACGTGGCTGCCGCCATGACCACAGGTCTCCTCGACACAGGCCCCCTGCGAACACAGCGGCACAGCACTGCAGAGTTATGTCTGTACAGACTACTGCCTTCGATCTACACTGCGGACAGCAGGGCTCACAATTCAGATGGAGTCGCGATTGCAGATGACGCAGTCCAGTAGGCAAGACACATTGCTCCCAGTGTGGCCCGCCCGGACCACGCATCATCGCAGGCTGTGTACACACTGAGCGCCAGAGGTACTACTAACTCGGTACACCACAAGTCAACGCCACGTGGCCTTATTAAGGCAGAATTCATTAGACAAAAGACATTGCTACCAATGCGGCCCGCCCGGACCACGCATCATCAGAGGGTGTGCACACGCTGAATACTTCTGATGCCACTAATTGTGCAGCTCAACTCAACGCCACGTGGCTGTGGGCCCTTGCTGACCGCTGCCTCTGACCTACACTGCGGTCAGCAGGGCTCACAATTAAAATTAAGTCTTGATTCATTAATTACAGAGTCCAGTAGGCAACTAACTACAACGTTCCTAAAACCTACATAATATCCTTTCAGTATCCTTGCTTCAAGAATCACAAGTTACTTACTTGTGTAACGATATATCTGTAAGAGACATTAGTTAGTGATAGATTCCTTACCTTAGAATATCCCCAGGCGTCAGACTGGATCCGGAAAGTTTTCATCAGCAGTTCCCCTGAGCGTCGGCAGGCGTCGTCGTACAGCTCCGCGTACGTCGCTGGCGTCGTATCTGTCAAGATGACATCATCGGAGCTACTTAGACGCGCCCACGCGTGCTGACATCAGTTCTGTACACAACTTTTATGCGCCAGGAGCGCAGAGCCATGCCAGAGACCGACTACTGGTGCAATAGAACTAGGGCCCTAAAAGGGATGACCTGAACCCTAGAGAACAGTTCGCAGAACGGGGAGGATGGGCGGGCGGTAAGGAATCTATCACTAACTAATGTCTCTTACAGATATATCGTTACACAAGTAAGTAACTTGTGCATCTGAAAGAGACACGTTAGTGATAGATTCCTTACCTTAGAATACATACCCAAGCAATACTAACCCGGGTGGTGGGTCTGCGAAGTGAGATTACACCAGAAAGTCACGGAGAACTGAACGGCCAAAGAACACGTCTCTCCGGACCTGACAGTCAAGGCAATAGTGCTTAGTGAAAGTATGCAACGAGGCCCAAATGGCCGCCTGACAGATGTCTTGCAGGGGGACACCGCGTCCCAATGCTGTAGTAGCTGCTGTCGCCCTGGTAGAATGGGCGCGCAGCCCCACAGGAGGTTCCTTTTTAGCCAGAGAGTAACAGGCTTTAATGCACAAGACAACGTAATGGGAGATAGTGCGCTTGTGCACAGCCCGGCCTTTCTTGGCGCCCACGTAGCCAACAAAGAGCTGGTCATCCACCTGGAACTGTTGTGTGCAGTTGAGATAGAACGAAAGCGCACGTTTTGGGTCCAGACGGTGGAGCCTCTCCTCTCCTCTTCTCTTGAAGGGTGTGGAGACGGAAAGAAAGTGGGCAGAGTGACAGTTTGCCAGAGATGAAAGGCAGACACTACTTTTGGTAGAAAGGAGGGACGCGGTCGAAGCACAACCTTGTCCGGATGAATCGCCAGGAAAGGATGTTTGCAGGAAAGAGCCTGGAGCTCACTCACCCACCGAGTGGAGGTGATGGCCACCAGGAAGACAGTTTTCTAAGTTAATAACCGCAAATGACAGTTATGAAGAGGCTCAAAGGGAGCACACATCAAGTATGTGAGAACCAGGTTCAATTCCCATTGAGGCATCACAAAAGGAATAGGAGGGAAAAGGTGAGTAATGCCTTTGAGAAATCTATTGACAACTGAGGACTTGAAAAGAAAGGGCTGATGAGGAAGCCTAAGAATGACTGAAAGAGCAGAAAGGTAGCCCTTGATAGTGTCCAGAGCAGAGCCCTGCTGGGCCAAAGAAAGAAGGAACAATAGGACCTCAGAAAGAAGGGCAGCAAAAGGATCAACAGATTTCGCTGTGCACCATGCCACAAATTTTTTCCACCGACAGGCGTATACCGTTTTAGTGGAGGGACGCCTGGCTGCCAGAATCACATTACAGACTTCTGGAGGCAAGTCAAATGGAATCAGCTGTCGCCGCTCAATCTCCACGCAAGGTGGAGGAGGCTGGACAGGTTCGGGTGGAGGACAGTCCCCTGTTGCTGCGACAGGAGATCCTCCTGAAGAGGCAGTCGGATCGGGGGATACACGCTCGTACTGAGTAGCTTGGGATACCAAACTCTTCGAGCCCAGTCTGGTGCCAAAAGAATGACTTGGGCCCGGTCGTACCTGATCTTCTTCAGCACTCCGGGCAGAAGTGGTATAGGCGGAAAGGCGTACAAAAGACCGCAACTCCACTCGCGATGAACAGTGTCACCTAACGAGTGCCGCCTTGGAAACTCCAATACGCAGAACTGCTGACATTGGCCCGTTCTCTTTGGTGGCGAATAGATCTAACCAAGGTTCTCCCCACTGCTGAAAGAGACCTTGCACCACCTCCGAGTGAAGAAGCCATTCGTGATCCAACATGCACCTGCGGCTGAGTTTGTCTGCCCTGGCGTTCAGGGTACCTGCCAGGTGTTGAACCACCAAAGAAATGCCTTGATGTTCCAGCCACGTCCAGAGACATAGAGCCTCCTGACATAGGGTCCATGACACCACCCCGCCTTGTTTGTTGCAGTACCACATGGCGGTGGTGTTGTCTGTGAACACCTGCACTACTCTGCTCTTGACAGAGGGAAAGAATGCTTTGAGTGCAAGTAGGATCACCCTGAGCTCCAAAAGATTGATATGGAGCTTGGACTCCGCCAGAGACCAGAGGCCTCCGATCTCCGCCTCTCCCATGTGGCCGCCCCATCCCAGGAGGGACGCGTCCGTCACTACTGTGTGCTCCAGTTGAGGAAGGGAGAGGGATCTGCCGCTGACCCTACGCTGGTTCGTGAGCCACCACTGCAACTCCTGTGCAGTGCCCTCCGAGATCTGGACGTAGTCGGACAGGTTCCCCCGATGCTGCGTCCACTGGAACTTCAGGTCCCACTGCAGAGCCCGCATATGCCATCTGGCATGATCAATTAGCAGGATGCAGGAGGCTATGAGGCCCAGCAGCCTCAGAGTCTTCCTGACCGAAACCCAGGACCAAGGCCGAAAGATCGGAATCATAGCCCGAATGTCCCGGACTCGCTGTTCGGGAAGATAAACCTGAAACTGTGCCGTATCCAGAACCACTCCGATGAAGAGGAGCTCCTGAGAGGGAATCAGGTGCGACTTCGGCAAATGCAGGAGGTCGGCCATAGTCTGGAGGTGGGAGACGACTGCCTGGGGCGAGCCCGCCTTCAACAGCCAGTCGTCGAGATAGGGGAAGACTGAAACCCCTGATCTGCGCAGATGAGCTGCGACCACCGCCATCACTTTCGTGAACACCTGAGGGGCGCTGGTAAGGCCGAAAGGGAGCACGGTGAACTGAAAGTGCTTGTGGCCTACCGTGAACCGTAGGTAACGCCGGTGGGCCGGCAGGATGGGGATATTAAAATAAGCATCCTGCAAGTCCAATGCTACCATCCAGTCTTGTTGGTCTAGGGCAGATAAGACCTGAGCAAGCGTGAGCATCTTGAACTTCTCCTTCCGGAGCAAGCGGTTGACGTTCCGGAGGTCCAAGATAGCCCGCAGGCCCTTATCCTTCTTTGGAACCACGAAGTAGTGGGAATAACAACCACAACCTACTTATGGCATCAGAACGCGCTCGACTGCCCCCTTGGCCAAGAGGGCCGCAACTTCCTGCTGGAGAAGTGACAAGTGATCCCCCGACATGCGGTGGTCCTGAGGTGGCATGGCTGGAGGGGTAGACTCGAAGGGGAGGGAGTAGTCCCTTCGGACTATTTGCAGAACCCACCTGTCCGAGGTTATGGAGCGCCAGTGGGGAAGGTGATGGCGAATCCTGCCACCCACTGGCGTCAGGTGGGCCTGAAACACAGGACTAGGAAGGTTTAGAGGCGGCGGCGGCAGAGGAGGTGGTGGATTGACACGCCCGCTGTCCTCAGGACTCACCACATCAGGTCCCATGTCAGCGGCGGCGCCGTGTCCGGCGCCGAGGACAGATCCAGGACCGGCGCCGAGGCCAGAGCCGGGCCGCCACAGGGTATGGTGCCGGCGTAGCCGAGGCCAAAGGTGGCGGCATGGAGGCAAACCCTTCCGACGGATCCGCGGGGCCCAAAGGCGCTCCGGAGGGACCCGGCGGGGCAAACAAATGGCGCAAGGCCGACATGAAGGCCTGCACCACGTCCGAAGTCGCGTGCGGTCCCGGAAAGGGTGGGTAGGCTGCAGGCAACAACGGAGGCTCGAACGGAGCCGTGGGGGAGTGACCGCCCACCACCTCCACCGCGTCCCGCGACCGGTGAGGGGTAGAGGAAGAGCGACGTCGTTTCTTCGACTTTTTATGGTGCCTAGACTTACCTGTCCCCGATTCCGACGAGCGATGCTGATGGCTCCGCAGCCGGTCCCTCGACCTCCCACGGGATCGGGACCTCGATTGGCACGGAACCGATTGCCAGACCTCCAACAACTTACGGGAATGCTCCCACAAAGCTTTCAGCGCCATGACCCGATAATCAGGGCACGCCTCGGGGTCATGGGCGTGCCCCAAGCAGAAGAGACACACGTCATGCGGGTCCGCTACCGACATGTTTTGGCGGCAGGCCCTACAGGACTTAAATCCGGGCATCCCTACTGCACCAGGAGTCAAGTACTCGACAAAACAAGTTGTCAGAAACCAAGTTAAAACTTTTTTAACTAGGGGTACTGCTCTCTCTCGGATCTGCGCTGCTGCGCTGAAAAAGAAAGAACTGACGTCAGCACGCGTGGGCGCGTCTAAGTAGCTCCGATGACGTCATCTCGGCGGATATGACGCCAGCGACATACGCGAAGCCGTACGATGACACCTGCCGACACGCAGGGGTACTGCTGACGAAAACTTTCCGGATCCAGTCTGACGCCTGGGGATATTCTAAGGTAAGGAATCTATCACTAACGTGTCTCTTTCAGATCTTTTTTTATATCAGTTATAGCTTTAGTACAATGACCAAATTCATTTTGCAAGTCCAAAGGAACACTGAATGGCAGAGCTCACAGTTCGAATTCAGTTTTGATTTATTTATTGCAGAGTGAACTGTTCTCTATGTCGTTGGATTTTGTCAAGAGGAAGTGGCAAATAAAATGCCTTCGATCTACACTGCGGATAGCAGGGCTCACAATTCACATCGAGTCGCGATTGCAGATGACGCAGTCCAGTAGGCAACAGACATTGCTACCAGTGCGGCCCCTCCCGGACCATGCATCATCGCTGCCTGTGCATACGCTGAATGCTTCGGATGTCCCTATCTCAGTGCACCACAACTCATGGACCCTTTATATTACAATCTTTTTGTGTATAATTTCATATCTGCTGCCCCTACCTCAGTGTACCACAAGTCATGGACCCTTTAAGATAGAATCTTTTGTGTATTATTTCACATCTGGTGCCCCTACCTTAGTGCAGCACAAATCATTGACCCTTTATGATTGAATGTGTGTGTGTGATCCCCTGAGGGCTGGCTTACACTCACCCCACACGCACCCGGCACAGACGTCACTGGACATGTGACCCTGGTAAAAAAACAAGGGGCAGAGCGCACGTGCCCATACCCAGTTCCATTAGCTATCTAACACTGTCCGTGTGTTCATTATGTATGCATGATGCTGCCCCTGGGCCCTACCACATTACATTGTGCTGTGGACAGCGTACGCAACCATGTTACCTCTGGCAGTGTGGAAAACTTTGGTTATTTAATTTTGTCTCGGTCATTGTATAAGTACGGAGGTAGAGACTTGATCTTTAGAGTACTGCAAGGAGAGTGTATAGTGAATTTATAAGTGCTTGGGGATTGGCGGAGTGATTGTATAAGTACATATGTTGGCGCAGCCTAACCCCGAACACGAGCTTGGCTAAAATTGGATGCCCTCCATGTGCCAAAAAGTGAAACTTGAACTTTGCATGGCACTGTTTTGCTACAGCTGCAACACTCCACTGAATGTGCAATAAACATTCATATACACACAGATGTGTCATGTCCACCATCTTTCATGTGTGGAACTATGGATGAATGTAGGGTCAGTGATTTCCTGTACCTTCCATGTTGGACATGTTGTGGGACTTGGAGCCCGTGATAGCACTGGGGACCGCCACCCCCCAGGGCCGGCTCATGCAGTGTCCCGGGGTGCCCACCCCCGGGACACTGCTGTTTGCTATGACAGGGTGGGAGCCGCACGGCTCCCGCCCTGTCATAGCAAACTTGCTTTGGATTTTGGAAGCGAGAGCAGGGAAATCTGCTCTCGCTTCCAAAAGCCAAAGCTAATTGCTTTTCCACACAGGGAGCTGCATGTCAGCAGCTCCCCGTGTGAAAAAGCAATGCCGGCTACTGCAGGACGCGGGGAGCCGGCGGGACCGTGAGGGCACTGGGGCTCCCCCTATGGTCCCCAACTGTGAGGCCAGGTCTCGGGGGATGGGGTCCTTGGGGCAGGAATTGGCCACGGGAGGGGGGCCGACGCGGCCCTCTTCTGTTTTTTTTTTTTTTAAATAATGAACATTTCGGCATGTTTCGGGGGATGGGGTCCACGAGGCGAATGTAAATTAGTGAAAGTGGACGTTTAAAAAAAAAAAACGGAGTCGCGACTCTATTGCGGCTCTCAGCGCGGCCCCCCTGTGTGAAAGCGATGGGTGCGCGGCTCTCAGCACGGCACTGGAGTACTTCAAACACCGAGGGGTATATTCTGAAGGACAAATCGCCGAGTTAACTGCACTTTATCGCAACCAAAATGGTGATAAATTTAACGCACCATTCACAAGCTGGAGCAAACAGCCCATATCACCAGTTTACCAGCGATAGCAGCCTCAAAAAGCATCGTCACGGATGACCCCGGCAAATATTGCGAATGAGATGTAGAGTAGGCGTACCCGTGCAAAAAGCAGCAAACACATCACTTCGCTAGTTTCTCAACCACCAGCAAGATCATCGAAGAGAGTACAAAACAGGCGATAAGGTGTGTTAGTAGTAGGAAGTTTACACCTGCTCTGAGCTGGTGTGAATTCGGACTACAACCTGCAACATGAAAGGGAGCCCAGAGCCACACCTGAATGACAACAGATGCAATGGAGCCAACAATCATGCAGCTAGGACACCCAGCACTGCTCCGGCACCCCCAGCCACCAGCCCCTTGTCTGCCACCTCCCCTCACTGCCACCCCCTACAAACAAATGTGAGAGCAACCTTAGGAAATCTGGAACGTAACAAATTGGCTGATGTCACAGAATTAGAATTAAGAACATGCATGTGAGGTTGGACAAATAAGAATCTCAGTCATCTATGGATTTACATATAACACATTTTATTTAAACAAAACAACAAAATAAAAGTAGGTACAGGCATGGCCTGTCATTCCTCAACAATTTGTGAATCACAGCCTGCAAGACAAAAGAAAGATAAGATTGTGCGTCATGGGTGAAAGTATGGGGCCCCTGGAACGCCTACCGCGGGGGTATCTGCGCGCCGCCACTGCTGCCTGCGGCCTCACCAGCCCCGTCCCCTTAGTTGACTCCTTTCCCTAGCCCCGAGCACGGAGTTCCCCCAGTCCTCGATCTGTTCCCCTTCCCCTCTTTAGACTCCTGTGGATGGCTGGGGTCCCCCATTCGGGGAGCACGTGCTGTTACTTTCGATTGCGGGTTGCCTTGCGGGTGTGGTTTTCGTGTTGTTCGTATAAAATGAAACCGTATTGTGGGGTCAGAGTGATGTGGCCCACGACGTTGATACCTCCTGATTTTGCTTTTCTGCAACGCCAAGTGTTTTTTGAACGTATGTCATATGCTCCTGTCATTCTAGCGGCCGGCCGGAAGGTTGTAGGCCCATACTTGTATATTCTGAGATTGCAATAAACGGTTTAAAAAAAAAAAAAAAGATTGTGCGTCATGCGCCCATCAAAGGAGAGAGAGAGAAAGAGTGAGAGAGAGGAAGAGAGAAGAAAGAAAGAATGAGAGAGAGAGAGAGAAAAAGACAGAGAAAGAGAGAAAGAGTGTGATTGCGAGAAAGGAAGAGATAGAGAGTGAAAGAGAGAGAGTGTGAGTGACAGAAAGAAAGAGATGGAGTGTTGACACTGTGGAGAAAATCCTCACAGCTCACCTTTCTGCCACCGGTGTGTCTCCAACCACGTGCTGGGACATAGTGCAAAAACAACAGTTTAGTCATCTGAATAGTGCAGCCCTCAAGTTTAGTCATCTGTAACATAGTATAGAATCAGAATGGCAGAGAACATACAACTGCACATGTGTAATTCTCTGTTTCGTCCCTGCGCACCCAGGCTGCTGCACCCCATTGACTCCTGCCGCCCAGAGATGTCTGTCCGCCCTGCGCACTCAGGCGGCTGCACCCCATCAACTTCTGCTGCCCAGAGGTGTCTGCCCGCCTCTGCGCACCCAGGCTGCTGTACTCCATCCACTCCAACTGCCCAGAGGTGTCTGCCCGCTGCTGTGCACCCAGGCTGCTGCACCCCATCCACTCCCAGTACCCGGAGGTGACTGCCCGTTCCTGCGTACCCAGACTGCTGCACCCCATCCACTCACACTGGCTAGAGGTGTCTGCCCGCTCCTGTGCACCCAGGCTGCTGCACCCAATCCACTCCCACTGCTCGGAGGTGACTGCCCGCTGCTGCGGAAACAAGCCTATCTGCTCACCTTCCGCCACCGGCGTTTGTCTAAGAGGGTCCACCACGTGCCGAAGCAACCTCCTCAGCCGTTGCGTACACGCGGTCAAGCCGAGCTCACAATTCAGAGTGGGTGTTGATTGCAGGATGGCCACGCATCATCGCAGGCCTGCCATTACAAAAAGCAAGATAAGATTGTGCGTCATGCATCCATCAAAGGAGAGAGAGAGAGAAAGTGAAAGAGAGGAAGACAGAGAGAGAAAGAAAGAGTGAGAGGAAGAAAGAGAGAAAGAGAGAAAGAGTGAGAGAGAGGAAGAGAGAAACAGTGAGAGTGAGGAAGAGAGAGAGAGAAAGAGAAAGAGTGAGAGAGAGGAAGAGAGAAACAGTGAGAGTGAGAGGAAGACAGAGAGAAAGAGTGAGAAAGAGGAAGAGAGAAACAGAGGAAGAGAGAGAAAGAGTGAGAGAGGAAGAGAGAAAAAGTGTGAGAGAGAGAAAGAGTGTGAGGGAGTGAAAGGAAGTGATGGAGAGGGACAGTGAGTGCCCACACTGTGGACAAAACCCTCACAGCTCACCTTTCCGCCACCAGTGTATCTCCAACCACGTGCCGGGACATATTGGAGCCCTCAAGCTCACTCATCTGAAACATAGTACAGAATCAGTAATGGCAGAGTACCTACGACTGCGCACGCCTGAATGGCTGTCCCGCCTTTGTGCATCCAGGCTGCTGCACCCTATCCACTTCCACGGCCCAGAGGTGTCTGCCTACCGCTGTGCACCCTGCCACTAACTCTGTGACCAGTGAGGCCACACCACGTGGCGGTAGGCCCCTGCTGGTCGATGGCTCAGGCCTACACTGCAGTCCAGCAGGGCACACAAAACCTGACCTGTCCGTACAGGCGTTCAGACAGCGTGGCCAGGCCAGGGATGAACCTCCTGCAGTGTGTCACCATGCCAAGGAAGCTCCTTATTTCCGTCGGGTTCTGGAGAACCGGGGCGTTTCGGATGGCATCCGCCTTGCGTGGATTTACTTGAAGCCCATCTCGTGAGAATACATATCCAAAGAACTAAATCGACCTCTGAGAGGATGTGCACTTCTTCTTGTGTAGCTTGAGGCCGCAGTCTGCCAGACACTGCATCGTTGCTCGTAGCCGGACCAGGTTGTATTGCAGGCTCTTAGAGTATATCAAAATGTCGTCACTGAGATTGATCACGCCGATCAGGCCCGAGAAGATCTCTTTGATGGCATTTTGGAACACCTCGGCAGCAGAGGATACCCCAAAGCTGAGCAGAGTGTATCGCTGGAGGCCCACATGTGTTGTAAAGGTCGTTATGTAACGACTTTCCGGTGCCAGCTCCAGCTGGTGGTAACCCGAGTTCAAGTCCAGTTTGGAGAACCACCGGGCGCCGTTTAAATCGGCTACGATGTCGTCCATCGTTGGGGTCACATGCCTTTCTCTCCGGATGGCATGGTTGGGGAGCCTCATGTCTACACATAGCCGGATGGCTCCCGGCTGCTTGGGCTTCGGGGCTATCACCAGCGGGGATACCCATTGGATGGGTCCCGACACCTTCTCGGTGATACCCTGGCTATGGAGTTCTTGTAGCTCTTTCTCCACAAGGGGGCAAAGATGGAATGGGACACGGCTGTGCCTGAGTGCTGTTGGCTTGACTGCCTTGATTTTGTGGAGCTTCACTTGGTGTCCTTTAAGTCATCCCAAACCCTGGAAGAGCTGCAGGAGTTCGTTCAGAATGTCTTCCGCATGCGTGTCGTGGACTTGCGAGGCGAAGAACACCAATTCCAGATCCTGGCCGTGTGGCACCCGAGCAGTGTCCTTTTCTGGCCTTCCGTTACGTGGAACCTGGTCTGGATGAAATGTCCCATGCTGGAGATGTCGACTTCGATTATTTCCAGAAGCGGCATGGGCGCAGCACCTCCATAAGTGTATATCATGGCCAAGCTGGGGGTGAGAGGTGGTCGAGGTGATAGTTTTTTATACTGATCAGAGTCCATCACATTCACAGACGCACCTGTGTCGATCAGTGCGTGAACGGTGGTGCCACTGACCTGTACGTGGCACATTGGAGGGGCACTTTCTTTTGGCCAGACCGTGCAGCTAAAGAGATGACGAAGATGTCGTCTTTGCCCTCGTAGTGGGCTGCCGCTCCTTGTCCCCATTGCTCTTCTGTGTAGGTGGGGTCTTCTAGCGTCAGGTGCCGTATGGTCATAGCATCCTTGGGTCGCCCTCCACCGCCGAGGCAGACGCTGGCATAGTGGTTGGCCTTGCCGCACTTGGAGCAGGTCTGCCCTCTGGTATCGGTCCTGTGGTCAAAACCGCAGTATCTGCACTCCGGCTGGGGGGGGTTCCGCACGTGTGTAGGTCTGGGCACCATTGTATCGCCTCCACAGCCTCAGATGCTGGATCGACCCCCTCGCCCCACCCCGCCGAAGAAACCCACCTACAGAGACACCAGCAAGAGGGCCAGCTGGCTCACCCCAGAACTCCTAGCCTCCAAGCGAGCCTGCTGGAAACTAGAGAAGAAATGGCACAGTGAGCAGACTCCGGACAGCCACGCAGCCCACAAGGACGCCATCCGCAACCACCATCACCTCATCAGGACTGCCAAGAGGACCTCCTTCAAAGACCGCCTCGACAACAACGCACACAATAGCAAGGAGCTCTTCAACATCGTGAAGGAACTTTCCAACCCCAGCTCCAACACCAACGACATCTCGCCGTTGCATGCCCTGTGCGACTCCCTCGCCACTTTTTTCCACCGCAAATAGCAGACATCCACAACAGCTTCAACAGCCAGACAGCCCCAACAGACATCAATACAACTGACTCTCCTCACACCATCGACCACGACCCCCTGCTAGCCTGGGTCAACGTGAGCATTGATGATACCATCAAGACCATGAGCACAATCCACTCCGGCTACCCGTCAGACCCATTCCCGCACCACATCTTCAACAAAGCCAGCATCTTCATCGCACTCCATCTGCGCAACGTCATCAATCTCTCCCTCGAGACCGCGACCTTCCCAGAGAGCTGGAAACACGCCGAAATCAACGCCCTACTCAAAAAACCCAAGGCGGACCCAAGAGACCTCAAGAACTTCCGGCCCGTCTCTCTGCTTCCGTTCCCGGCCAAGATCATCGAGAAGATCGTCAACAGACAGCTAACCCGATACCTCGAAGAAAACAGAATCCTGGACCCTTCCCATTCAGGGTTCCGCAGCAACCACAGCACCGAGACTGCCCTCTTCGCCGCCACCGACGACATCAGGACCCTGCTGGACAATGGTGAGACCACGGCCCTCATCCTCCTCAACCTCTCTGCCGCCTTTGACACCGTCTGCCACCGCACACTATGCACACGCCTCCACGCTGTAGGGATCTGAGACAAGGCTCTCGAATGGACCACCTCCTTCCTCTCCGGCAGAACCCAGAGCGTCCGCCTCCCCCCATTCCGATCCGAAGCCTCCGAGATCATCCGCGGCGTACCCAAGGGGTCTTCCCTCAGCCCGACACTGTTCAACATCTACATGGCCCTGCTCGCACAGGTTGCCTGACAGCACGACCTCAACATAATCTCCTACGCCGACGACACTCAACTGATCCTCTCCCTCACCAAGGACCCCATCACCGCCAAATCCAACCTCCACGAAGGAATGAAGGCCGTCGCCGACTGGATGAAGATCAGCCGACTGAAGTTGAACACGGACAAGACGGAGGTCCTCATCCTCGGCTCCAACTCTTCAGCCTGGGATGACTCCTGGTGGCCGATGGCACTGGGGGCAGCCCCGACACCACCCGACCATGCATGCAACCTGGGAATCATCCTCAACTGAATGCTCACCATGACCAAGCAAGTCAACGCCGTCTCCTCCTCCTGCTTCAACACCCTCCGCATGCTCCGCAAGATCTACAGGTGGATCCCGACAGATACAAGAAGAACAGTCACCCAGGCCCTCGTCAGCAGCAGACTCGACTACGGAAATGCCCTCTACACGGGGGCCCCGACCAAGCTCATCAAACAACTGCAACGCATCTAAAACACATCTGCATGACTGATCCTCGACGTACCACGCCACAGCCACATCACCCCCCACCTGAGAAACCTGCACTGGCTCCCCGTCAACCAGAGGATATCCTTCAAGCTCCTCATCCACGCACACAAGGCACTTCACAAGACAGGCCCAGCCTACCTCAACAGACAACTTTCCTTCTACATTCCCTAACGCCAGCTCCGCTTCGCCGACCTCGCACTCGCCACCGTCCATCGCATCCGAAGAACAACCACCGGCGGGAGATCTTTCTCCCACCTCGCCGCCAAGACCTGGAACACCCTCCCACTGAGCCTACGACAGACCCAAGACCTGCTGACCTTCAGGAGGCTACTCAAGACCTGGCTGTTTGACCAGTAGCGGCCCCCCCTCCCAGCGCCTTGAGACCCTCACGGGTATGTAGTGCGCTCTACAAATGATTGATTAATTGATTGATTCTTTGATGTGGACAGGTTTCAGTGCTGGAGTAGCTGAGCTACTGCGAACCTGGGCAGCCTCCATCTCATCTGCCCGGCTGTCTGACAGCTCGTGGGGGTGTGCCAGGACAAGGATCTCGTCGAGGGATATGCCTGGTTTGCAGAGTATCAAACGTCTCAGCGCAACGGACTTGCACCCCTGAAGGATCTGTGCACGGATCTCCTCTAACTGATCGATGTTAGTGCATGTGTAAGCAAGCTTCCTCAGCCTCGCATAGAACAGGTCTACAGTGTCCACCTCCATTTGCCGGCACTGCCCCAGTTTGAACCGCTCATAGTCCGGGTTCATTTGGGGGTCGAAATGTCTGTTGAGGGCATTGATCGCTATGTCGTAGTGGTGATCCTCCCCGTGTCTGACAGCATCTTGAACAGCTCGTATAGCTCATCGCCCCCAAAGTGCATTAGCAGGGAGCGCTTCATCGCACCATCAGTCTCTTTGGTCCCCCGGAAGTAATGATTGAGGCGACCCAACCAGAGCTTCCACCTGGGTGCGGCCGTGGCGGGATAGGCAAGGTGGCTGAAGGTGGGTATGGGCGTCATTGATGCGTGTGAGAATGGTGCTGGTGGTACCTGTGCAAGCGGTTGTGGCGGTGGGGGATCTCCCTTTTGTGGTAGAGGGTGGTCCCTGTGTGTTGTTGGGGCAGCACTGCTGGCTGTGGGTGAGGTGCTGTTATGGCACTGTTATTTTCGCAGTCTACAACTGACCTTCTTAGCTCTCCTTGCCCCTTTGAGTGGTCGTGGGTGTTGTCGTGGGTGTGCTCGCCTCCACATGGTACTTCAAGCGGTAGTGTGCAGGAGAAAACCTGCAGCAGGGTGCAGGTGACCGGTTGCAGGCTTGTGCCACTGCTGAGCCTCAGCTGCTGAAGCAAGTCTCTAGGCCGTTGTGTAAGGGAAGGTACCTTGAATAGGGTTCTCTTCAGGCTCCCTGTATGACCGTTACCCCCTCTCAGGATCCCTGCAGAGCGGGGCCCCCGCTCCTTAACCCACAGAGCAGGCCTTGCTTCGACGAGATGAGGAGGCAGGCATCCTTGACTAGAGTAGGCCGCTCACAGACGTCAGAGAGCGTCTGTGCTCCACACTTGCTGCAGATCACAGCCTCGGGCTTGAGCTTACTTCATTAGGACTCGCCTGAGCGCTGGAGCATGCGCTAGCTCAGGCGAGACCTTTAGTAAGGGGGTTTTCAAAGTGCTACCAGAGTGGCCTAAAGCCTGCGTGCATGTTAGCGTGAATGTGCACAGGCCTCTCCTTTCGCACACACCACTTGCGTGTATTTTCTTTGCGCGTGCGCGCGCACACAACTCCCGGGCATGTTGCTCGCGCTTCTTGTTTTCCTCTAGTGTTCGAGTGCCTGCCAAGCAGTGCTCGATAAATCTCTTCCGCGTGGTTAGCTGATACGCCATTACCCCAGGGGCAGCAGTTCAATCAGTGACAGATGCCACAACTTTGCCCACAACTTTGGTTCGGACTTGATGATGACTTATGCTGAGAAGGACTAAATTCCAATTCCAGTGCTGCTAGATGATGAACTAATACGCAACGCGCGCGCATGCATTACCCCTCTCTCCCTCCCTCGTGATAAATAGGTGCGCGGCAGATTTCGTCACATTTGCTGAGAAGGTTCTCCGACTCTTGCAGGTGCATTACTACTGGAAGGGAAATACAACATGCTGCAGAACGTGTAAGTAGTCGGCTACATTAAAGTTTTACAATAAAGGAATGTAAACTAGTGAGCAAAATGGCAAGACTATATTAGGGATGGCATATTTATTCAGCAGAGCCCATATCTCATCTACAAGCGTAAATACCCCCTTTCAGTTTGGGATTAATCAAAGGGACAAGCAACCACCACCTTTTTTCGGGCCCACAATGACAGAAAGTGGATTTTAGGCCATCTGGCTCAATGTATTGGTAAGGCAAAACACGGGCGTCAATCTACCGAAATACTAATGATAGCAGAAGTGACATCACGTACCTACCCTTTGACCGTATGACATCACAGGAAGTGACATCATATTATATGTGGTTGCAAATACTCTGAGGAAGTGATATAATCTTACACATTTCTGATACAAATAAATGTCCATTTAATACGCCATCTACATTTTAAAAGGGGTGCTGACATAAGAAAATTTAAAAATTTTCTATTATATTGAATGAAAAAATGTGTTTATTGGAAGTGGAAAATATAGCCACAAAAACATAAAAACAACGCTGGCAATATACCTCACACTGTCATGATTTAAGGGATTTCCTAGAGTACAACCCAACCATAAAATGTATTACTAAATTACAGAAAGAAAAGCAAAAATATTTGAAAACAGTGGTTTTGTCCATCTGTATTTCTTCAAGTAAACCAAATAATTAATGTAAACTATATTATTAACAAATTATTATTTAGCATTGTTGATACATTATGGTTTGCGTCGATTGTAAGACATTATCCATCATTCAAAGCACAGAGGTGATTTTTATTCAAACACATATGTAATGATGAAAACCTGCAACTTCTTGCTAAAAATATGTTTGCTTTTTTTTATATGTTATTTGCTTATGTTATTCAGAAGAGAATACGCTACTTTGTTTTTGAGACCTAAGAGTTACTGCTTCAGGTCACAGCTAGAGCTGTAGAAAATCAATAGTGCACTCCACAGCACTTTTTACTTCTATTCCTGGGCATTGCCTTTGCCACCCCTAAGGCCATGGGCGGCAAAGGCAGTGCCAGGGGTCACAAAGAGCAAGCCAGGCTTGGCAGCTTGCGAACCCCTGGCGACCACTAAATAATGTCCATCTGACAAAATATTGTCTGACAAACCCTCCTACTTTTGTGGGCAGACGGCCCTGCTAGTGGCAGGTTGATTTTGTATCACTTTTGGGGTACTTTTCTATAGGTGCTTCTTGACCTTTTCTGTCTTTCACCCTGCCTTCTAGAATTTAACAAGTTTCAGCAATGTGCACAAGGTCAAAAAAAGACCTACTGATCACTTCTGTGTCATAGGTGGGGGAGTGCTCGCTTTGGATTCTTAGTGTACATTGCCTGAGATGACCGAAAATAGCACTTCTGTTATCAATGCCAGGACCTATACACTATCTACTTACTACTCCAGTGCTCCCATTCATCGAAGGCCTAGGCAGCAGTTCTGCTGAAGGCAGTGAAATTTGTTGACTGAGTGCCTAGAGTGTTGGGCTCAGTCGGGAGAGATTTTTGTTTTCAAGAAAGAAACTCTGTCTGGATGTTTGTTTCTTGAAATCAATTTAGTTAGCGCCCCCCTTGTGCAGGGATTTCCCTGTCATAGAGCGCTAGGCCTCACATGACAGTCCCAAGAAGGCAAACCTAATGATGACATCAAGACCTAAAAACACTCTAAATGACGCTCTAAGAAATGCAATTACTAAAAAAGACTTCCATTAAATGGGTCTGTCTGAAAAGATTTTGAGTAAGTATACTGTCATGTAAGGCCTAATTGCGCGGCGGTGGCACCGGCGGTCTGACCACCCTATTATGACTTGGATTGTCGGACCATAATTGGACCGCTGGCTCTGCCAGGGAACCACCGTTCCCTGGCAGTGGTGCGGCACTCAGGGGCTGTGTAATATGCAGGTGGTTGCAGATGTGGCACCACCATGCATGTTACAAGTTTTAGGACCGCCAGTGGGTTCATGGAGGTCTTTCCTCCATGAAAAGGCTGACGGTGCTGAAGCAAAGGGGTCCCTACAGGGCCCCTGTCCCACCTCAGCCTCGGGATGCATACAGGGAGGCACAACATGTGCCGCCCCGTGTGCATGCACCCAGGTTCCTGCAAGGCATGGACTTTCAAGTCCATGCTGTGCAGGAACCCTGGGTGACATTCCCATTGCTGTGCGTCCTTCAAAGACACCGCTGCCTTTGAAAGACACATACCAGTGGAACCACAGAATTAGTCGTAATCTGGTGGGTAGGCAGCAGCAACCTTGGGTGGAGCGGTTGTGCAGCGGTTGGCACTGCTGCTGCACCGCTTCCCCAATAGTCGTAATTAGGCCCTTAATGTTTTGGAAGACATAAGCACTAGAGTGTATACTAAGGATAATAGTGTAGGTTGATGGTTATAGAGTGCCTAAAGCAGGATAAAAATTAAAATGGGAATTCAGTCCCATTCCCTCTATTTAAAAAAAAGAATTGAGCTCTATGGAACATGTGGAAGTATTTTAAGGGATCCTACCATTTTTAAACACGTGAGTACCATTAGTAAAAATCAATCCCACGCTATACAATTAATGTAATTCTATTTGCTTCAATTTTTTAGCCTTTTGCTCAGCAAATACTGTTTTCCATTATAGAACCGAATAGAAGACATCTGAGCCTGTATTTTTTTCCACGGAGGTTTCCTAGTGGTATACCCCCTGCGATCTGTACCAAGAGGGGTAGAATCAAAGGACCAACCTACGCGATACTATAGCAATCTAGACTGTTTACGATCAAATACCATAAAGAGACTAAAAAATGAAATTACGGTTTTGGCCATATGGTGTTCTGTAAAGCCCAATCCAATCATAAAATTGAGGGGTAGGAGTTTGTAGAAATAGTCTTATCTGTTGCCTCGCCATCAAAATCAAATAGAACATACATTTCTGCTGAGTAGCCAGCATGGAAAAGTAGAAATTACAGATGACAAGAAAAATTGGAAAATAAAATAGGTCTGGCCTTGCTAATCTGGTGCGATGCAAATTTTTTTTTGTTGCAAACATATGCCACAAAAGTAACAAGCATTGGCATAGCCAATAGGTCTCGCCTTTGGGACCTTATAAGTGTTTAGCCACGCAACAGTTGATGTTGTTGCACCAAGGATATTGTGCTGCATAACTAAATACTTATAAGGTCCCAAAAACGAGACCTATTGGCTATGCCAATGCTTGTTATGTTTTCGCTGCGCTGCCACAGCGAAACACGCAGCAGCGAGCGGAGCCGATCGTGTATCGGGCAAACACACCCGCCAGGACGTCCCCACACTTGTCTGGTGGTGTTGGTGAAGCCACCGGAGGGAGGGCATGAGTTAGTCACCCTTCGTCGCCAGTGTAAACTCCACAAGACACGTCGGTCTCTCTTCAGCCAGTGGTCGCGTGCGAACCTGGCCCCTTTTTGTATACCCCTTAAATATTTCCAGCAATGTTTTGTTGAATGACATAAGATTCATTAATGGGAATTTTCTTTTTGAGTTTTTAAAGGTTTGTATTTCATATAATAACTTTTTGTTTTAAGTGAGCCAATATATACATATATTGACTTGTGATATGGAATTAGCCTTTCAGTGAAAATCAGAACGTACATCCACTTACCCTTTAAAGGTAGAAGGGCAATGGCAAAGAAAACAGGCTGGCCTTGCGGGATATCCAGGGTAGTTGTAGAATAACTCCTCTATTAGCACTATTTCCAGGTGAGCCCTACTCCAGAGCTGTATGTCAGATTACTAGGAGCTGCGTTTCCAGCTCAGCAGGCTGGGTTTACATAACACTGTGCGGAAGTTTCAAACTCTACCCACTGTCTTTATGTAGAGAGTAGGAAAGCTGGTAGAGAGGCCAAGAATGGCAGGGGAGAAGCCACAGAATGTGAAAGAACATTTCACTGCAGTCAACAATGTTTCATGCTACGTGACAGCCCGCCTCACTACTACTGGAATAACTGAAATGTAAGCCAGCTATGCGCAATGCGGCTACACACAACATGGAAGGAACAATACATGACACAGCTTGCAGCACGGGCTTCCGTCCTATGCCCCTAACGTGTTGTGAAAGGCAAGATCAAAGACCGAGTGCCATTCGCTGTCGGGCAGGTGAGACGTGTGTCAGTACAGACACTTCCTACAATGAATGAATGCGTGAATTAGATTATGCAAGCTTTGAAGTCAACATTTTGTCATACTGCCACATGATTAAAAGTCTAGATGAAAAATATAACGTTGCAGGATTCTTCTCCCCGAGAAATGCTATTTCAAAAACCTTACTTAATTTCTTTAAACTATTTAGCCGACATTTAATACTGCACAGCTAATTATGATACCATCAAAATCTGGCTTACTTTTGGTCAAAGTCCACTAATGTGTTTACCTTTGAGCCACATAGCCAATCCTGGCCAAATTAAATGTTAAAGCTTCATATAGAAACAAAAAGGAACACAGCCTTTTTGATTTGGGCCCTGTACAGGCGATAGAAATGCATAAATAAGTTCAAAGCAAATGGATTCAGAGGTATTTGGACCACACTATCCCTCAAAAGGCTGGAAGAGGTATTACGAGCTAAGTTCCTCTTAAAAGACTGACATTTGCGATGACCCCTCAGGAAGTGAACATACCTGAGCACATCATATGCATATATGCTAATGGTATATGAAGGAGAAAAAAAAAAGCAACGAAAGAAGTATAAGAACTGTAATTGGAAGAAAATTATAATAGGAATGGGTCAGTAGTAGGCTATGACACTCACCAAGTGGACAGTGGAATGCATTACAGAAAACTAGGAAGGAAAAAAATGATAGTGTAACACTTTTTTCTCCACTAAGTTGCTCTAATGAGTGGCCTGGATTTCCCCCAATTCAGCCTGGTCCCAGGAGCTTCGAATCCCGGGCACTGTTATTTCTGGGTTGGAGGGAGCCAAAATCTCAAGTTGAAAGTAAACAGCTTTACAATATTTCTATTGGTCAACTGATGCGGTTACTGGTCCCATCAGATTTAATAGACCACTCATAAGCTGGGCCTGAGTGTACTACATCACCTCATTGGGTGGCAACCCGCAACTACTTGGATTTCAGAAGCAGAAAGTCCGTAGGAAAGGACAATGGTGGACGAAAGATGTGAAAGTCCTTGGATGGCCACATCAACAAGACGCAACAATTAAATTAGACATTAATGAAATTGGCAAGAGATACAATGTGGGGATTGGGACTTGACCCGACTTCACAATTTTCAATTTGATCAATTTTATTGGGGTGGGGGATCGGAGGTTGTACAGAATTTGTCTGGTTCAGCTTTGAGGCTGACTTCCAAAGGGTTTTGACTGCAATGAGGAACTAGTGATGGGTTTCTCGTCATGTTTGCAGCTGCGCACTTGCAGCAAGTTGCTTAGAAAGGTAGGTAGTCCGCCAGCAGGTCCTTTTGGTTGTTACTGAGGCTGTAGTTGATCAACATTAGTTACCACTGGTGTGAATGGTGGGTGACAAGCCAGACACAGAGCTCGCCTGATTTGACTTTAGTAACCTTTCACTTAGGGAATTCTGTCCTTGTTCTTTGAAATTAGATGGTCCTCTCCGCAGCCCTTCAAAATTAGAGCTGCGGCTGCATGGGTGAGCGCTACTGGACGAATGGGGATTATTATAAAGTTGGACCGTCTTGCATCATAGATGACCATTGCATTACTCCCAGTAGTGGCGGGTGTTTGCTGCGAGTGGCAGGGCGGGAGGGTGAAGAGGGGCTGGGGGGCATAGGAGTCGCGAAGGGACCATGAGAGCAGCTTCGGGATAGGCCTGAGCACCTTCGATTACTGCTCAGGACTGACTGGAAGTCTGTGCCCGCTCTCTCCAACCCCAGCAATGCAGCTGAGGTTGGAGAGAGGTTACCTGCGCATGACCGTTTGGACGGCCTGAGATGGCCGGCCAAACCTCATGTGCAGTGAAGGGAGTGGACATCAGCTTCAAGATTGGCCTGGGCGCCCTTGATTAGTGCTCTAGTACACACTGGGAGTCTGTGCCTGCTCCCCCCAACCCCAGCAATGCAGCTGGGGTTGGAGAGAGGTTACCTGCGCATGACCGTTTGGACGGCCTGAGATGGCCGGCCGAACCTCATTTGCAGTGAAGGGAGTGGACATCAGCTTCAAGATTGGCCTGGGCGCCCTTGATTAGTGCTCTGGTACACACTGGGAGTCAGTGCCTGCTCTCTCCAACCCCAGCAATGCAGCTGAGGTTGGAGAGAGGTTACCTGCGCATGACCGTTTGGACAGCCGGCCAAACCTCATGTGCAGTGAAGGGAGTGGACATCAGCTTCAAGATTGGCCTGGGCGCCCTTGATTAGTGCTCTAGTACACACTGGGAGTCTGTGCCTGCTCACCCCAACCCCAGCAATGCAGCTGGGGTTGGAGAGAGGTTCACTGCGTATGATGGTTTGGCTGCAAACCGTCATGTGCAGTAAAGGGAGTGCACACACCACTCCCCTCAATGTTGTCACCCCCCAGGCTTCTCTCCAAAGATGACAGGAAAGGAGAAATAAAATGAGTGTTTTATTTTTTTTTTCCAGCCATTATTTTATGGGGGGGGTAGGGGGGAGATGCTCCTCCACCATAGCGGAGGAGCCACCCCGCTGATTTCTCCTTGGTGACATCATGCACTAAAATCTTCAATTAAGCATCTCCTTATTTGATTCCATGCAGTCCTACAAACATGCTGAATTAAAAGTTGGTTTAGGCCCAGAACATACCCTGGTGTGAGCCTCTGAGCTCATATAGCACTTGTCAGTGACTTGGTATTATTGCCAGAAAATGCATATTATTGTTATTTATAGAGATGTATAATGTTGTTTTGCCAGCAACGTTTTGCAATGTGTCCAATTTGCACCCTTCGTTGTTGGCACTTTGTGAGTCATCATTTACTTTGTAGTGAGAACTTTTTCATTGTAATCTAACCTAGCCAAACTGGACAAACATGCAACCTTGTGATCCAAAAAACGGACTTTTGCAGAATGTTCCTATGCAAAACGACGAATGTGCATAGATTCTTGCTCCGAATGTGAGCAATGCGTTTCTATGCAAAGTGTGAGTACTAATAAGTACACTAACAGTTTCCTGAAAAGTATATCCAGGGGCAGCCGGCATGGCTTGTGGGTGGTGGGGCGGGCGCAGTGGGATCGCGCGGGGGAGTCACAGTGGGGTCGCGGAGGGGGGCTTAGGGGGGTCGCGCATGGATAAATTGTTAAAAAAAAAAATTAAATAAACTTACATTGCCGCCTGCTGGGTCCCGCCTCTCTGCTCCTCGAGCACAGAGCACAGGCTTCCCTGACCAATCACAAAGCTGCAATGCAGCATTGTGATTGGTTTTGAGCATCCGTCCTGGTTTGACGCTCAACCAGGGAAGGGGGGCCTGGGCTTGTTCTCCATGCAGGCTGTAATGCATCTTGCATGGAGAAGGGGAAAGTGCGCATTACTCGTTTATGACTTGTTTGGCCAATCAAACAGTCATTGTGCACTTGAGTGGGCAAACCACTCCGCCCAAGCCATGCTCAAAGAGCATAGTAGCCCCGCCCACTCACCCGCCCGCAAAGCAGCAGGAAGCAACCTAAAATGAAAATAATGCAAAATTAATATCAATTTAGGTTCCTGCTTCCCACTGCTTAAAAGCGGAGGAGCCGCCCCTGAGTATATTTAAAGTAAAACCATTTTGTTAGTGCTCAGCTAGTACATACGCACAACAAATTGTGTCAAATATCACAATTTTCAGAGAGAAATGTAAATTGAAAACGTTTTCAACCTTCGCTTAGTCACATCGTTTTCAATCCTACATTTCAACTGCGGTTAAAAAAAAGTGCAACTTCGAGCGCCCCTAGTTATTTGTGTGCGCTCATATTTGACTCCCTATGTTAGATCTGGGGGTCTCTAGTTGGCAGAGGTGTACACCTTAGACCAAATAGGGACCCTTGCTTCTAGTCAGGGTACAGGGACACACACGGTAGATAACCCCTGCTCACCCTCTAGGTAGCTTGGCTCGAGCAGACAGGCTTATCCCCAAGGCAATGTGTAAGGTATTTGCACGTAGACACCACAATGATCCCCCCTCCGCACACCACAAACTTAGACCACACAGGTGAGTTATATCAAAAATAATATATCTTTATCTAGCTTCCGCAGTTGAAATCAAGCATCACAGGTTTACACAATATTCGCTTTCTTGGTTGGTCGGGATCGTCAGACGACAGTCTCTAGTCTCTTGAGTGATTCGATACTCACTGAGAATGAATCACTTTGTAGGCTCTCGATGTTTTAGGCAGCTACGTTGCTCCGGCGGTGTCACTGCGCTCGTTGTACAAGCGCTCCTCGGGCTGTTCGGTGCAAGGATTCCACAACTCCCTCGACGAACCCCCAGTGACGATGTCGACGTCACCGGAGTCAGCCACCCACAGCGCGGCTTCGTAGAGCAGGGAAATACGACTCTCGATCTACTTCAGGCCTCCGGGTCGCGGCAAGGCACGTGCCGATGAGCACGTCGATCTTCTTGATGCGGCAACCGGTGTCGGGCCCGGCTCGGTGCGGTACTCTCCAGCAAGACAGAGAGCAGCCAGCCCACCTCACAGGCAGATGTTGAGAAGCTTGGTAGAACAGTCCACGGTCCCTGTGGCACACAGCTGCGCAGGTGGGACACAGCAGAGTCTTGAGTTCTTGGCAACCTTTCTATCCCTGGGTTGCGAAACAGGAGGCCAGCTCTTCTCAGGCCCTTGGAGATTCAGTTGAAGACACAGCAAAGTCTTGTTTGGTCAAGTGGATAGGGTCAGCACACAGCAGGACCCCTTCTTCTCCTTAGCTTCAGTTGTACGCCAGAACAGGTCAGCCTTTAGAGCACACAGCACGGCAATCTTCCTTTAGTTCTTCAGCGGTCCGTCTTTCAGCAGAGGTTCCTCTCAATCTAAAAATCTGTTGTCAGGGGTCTTGTACTTATACCCCTAGAAGTCTTTGAAGTCTTTGTGCAAGTGGGTCCTGAGCCCGCTCTGATCCAGTTCTGGGTGTTGCTGGAGCACTTTGTTTTCCTGGCTTCTACATTCTTTTCAGAGCGAGGGGCAAGGTCGTCAGCCGCCCAGCAGGAGGTGGAGCCAGCAGAGTGGCAGGCAGGCACAGCCCTATTCAATCCCAGGTGCTATCTCCTCCCTCCACTCTCCATGCGATTGTCGCCATTCAGCAGAGGGCTGACTCAGCCAACCTCCCGGGGGATCCCCAGCCCCTGTCACTCTCAAACCAGACAGTCAATCCACAAGCGCGCCCAGGCACACAGAAGGGTCAGACAAGAGAACAGCTACTCTCTAAAAAGTACTGTTCTCCAACTCAGGATTTAAAAACAATCTCTCCTAAAAGATGTGTTATTAAATGCTGAGCTCAGGGATATCAAACACTCATGTCTTATCTTGTTCGTATGAGAAGATAGGCGGATAGCCATTGGCACCCGCCTCCCTCATGTTAGCCTATGGAACAAGATAACCTTGCAGTAGTGAACACACAAAATGGCCGGTGTTCACTACCAGAACATGTTACCTGCACTAGTACATGCTCTACCTTCTACATACACTGCACCCTGCCCAGGGGGGTACCTTGGGCCTTCCATAGGGATGACTGATGTGTACGAAAAGGGAAGGGTAGGCCCGGTCAGTGTGGACACTGGCCAGGAGGACATGGCAGTCCGGAGACTGCAGGCAGGCCTGCGGCGGCAGGCCTGAGACACTGTTTTAGGGCTACACAGGTGGGTGGCGCAATCAGCGCTGCGGACCCACTAGTAGCATCTGTCATCACCAGCCCTGGCACACACAGTGCACTTTACTAGGGACTTCATGGTGATACAGATATGCCAATCAGGTATATCCAATCAATACGATATTTTACACGGGGAGCACTTACACTCTGGCACTGATTAGCAGTGGCAGAGTGTCCAAAGCATCTAAACCAGCAAAACGAAATCCAGCACAGCATCAAAAATCCATGTAGCAGAGGCAAAAGATAGGGGAAAAACCCACGCCAAGGATGTCAGGTCTAACACGTGTCCCCTCCAGCTGAAAGCGGGGAGAACTACCCACCCTCTTGGGAGTTCTCATCGCTAAGGCGGAAAAACCTGGACAGACCATCAGCATTGGCGTGCTCTGTACCGGGACGGTGTTCCACCGTAAAGTCCATTCCCTGTAGGGAGATGGACCACCTCAACAGTTTTGGATTCTCACCCCTCGTCTGCATTAACCATCTGAGGGGCCTGTGGTCGGTCTGAACATGGAAGTGAGTCCCAAACAGGTAGGGCCTCAGCTTCTTCAGGGCCCAGACCACAGCAAATGCTTCCCTTTCAATAGCGCTCCACCTCTGTTCCCTGGGAAGTAGCCTCCTACTAATGAAAGCTACGGGTTGGTCCCCGCCCTCGTCGTCCATCTGTTAGAGTACTGTTCCCACGCCTTGCTCTGAAGCGTCTGTCTGCACTACGAACTCACTCGAAAAGTCAGGCGCCTTAAGCACCGGTGCTGTGCACATTGCAGTTTTCAGGGCATCAAAAGCAGTTTGACAGGCCTCGGTCCAATTCACTTTCCTGGGCTGATTTCTAGAGGTTAGTTCCGTCAAGGGGGCAACAATGGTGCCGTATCCCTTGATGAACTGTCTGTAATACCCGGTGAGTCCTAGAAAGGCTCTCACCTCTGTCTGCGTCTTGGGGGGTTCCCAAGCCAGAATGGTATCGATCTTCGCCTGTAGGGGCGCCACCTGGCCGCTCCCCACCTGGTGTCCCAAATACACCACTGATCCCTGCCCTATCTGGCACTTACTGGCCTTGATAGTGAGGCCTGCCTTCTGCAGCGCCCTCAACACTTCACAGAGGTGTTGCAAGTGTTCCTCCCAAGTGGAGCTGAACACAGCAATGTCATCCAGGTACGCGGCGCTGAATTGCTCCAGCCCGGTCAGTACCCGGTTGACCAGTCTCTGGAAGGTGGCAGGGGCATTTTTCAATCCAAAGGGCATGACTCGAAACTGGAAGTGCCCCTCTGGCGTTGAAAATGCCGACCTCTCCTTTGCCACGTCAGTTAAGGCAATCTGCCAGTACCCTGAAGTCAAATCGAAGGTGCTGAGGTACCGGGCAGCTCCTAAGCGATCCACGAGCTCATCAGCTCTGGGGATGGGGTGCGCGTCAGTCTTGGTGACTGCATTGAGCCCACGGTAGTCCACGCAAAACCGAAGTTCTGACGGGCCACCGGGTGTAGCAGATTTCTTGGGAACGAGGACCACTGGGCTAGCCCAGGGACTTCTAGAGGGCTCAATTACCCCTAACGCCAACATCTTGGAAACTTCTTCCTTGATGCTGGCCCTGACCTTGTCAGCTACTCTGTAAAACTTCTGTTTCACAGGTAGGCTATCTCCAGTGTCCACATCATGGACGCACCAATTGGTGACACCTGGTGTCAGGGAGAACAGGGAGGCAAACTCACCCAACACCTGGCGACAGTCTCTCTGCTGCTCTGGGGTCAGGGTGGGCGAGAGTACCACACCATCCACTGACCCGTCTTGCTCCTTGGTTGCCAGGAGGTCAGGGAGAGGATCACTATCCTCCTCCACACCGTCGTCTGTAGCCATGAGCATCGTCACTTCAGACCTCTCGAAGTGGGGTTTGAGGCGGTTCACATGCAAGACTCTAACGGGCTGCCTAGGAGTCTTCATGTTGATCAGGTAGGTCACCTCACTCTTGCGCTCTACCACCTCATATGGCCCGGTCCACTTGTCACGGAGCGCACAAGGCTCCACCGGGGCCATCACCCACACTTTCTGCCCGGGATGAAATTCTACCAGAGTGGTATTCTGGTCGTACCATCTTTTCATCTCCTCCTGGCTGGCTTCTAGGTTCTCCTGAGCGAGCTTCCTGAAGCGCTGCGTTTGGTTGCGGATGGCCAGCACATAGCTGAACACATCCTGGGGGGTTTTCCCACGGGATTTCTCCCACCCCTCCTTCACCAGTGTGAGAGGTCCTCTAACAGGGTGGCCGTACAGCAGTTCAAAGGGGCTGAACCCTAAGGACTTCTGAGGCACCTCCCTGTAGGCAAAGAACAGGCATGGTAACAAGACGTCCCACTTCCGTCTCATGGGCTCCGCTAGGCCCATAATCATACCTTTCAGGGTGCGGTTGAACCTTTCAACCAACCCATTTCCTTGAGGGTGGTAAGGAGTGGTGAACTTATAAGTTACTCCACACTCCTCCCACAGAGACTTCATATACCTAGAGATGAAGTTGGTACCCCGGTCGGAGACCACCTCTCGGGGGAACCCCACACGGGAAAAGATCCCCATCAATGCACGGCCCACCACGGGTGCTGTGATTGTCCTGAGAGGGACTGCTTCCGGGTACCGAGTGGCGTGATCCACCAAGACCAGGATAAACCTGTTGCCTAAGGCGGTCTTGGGATCCAGGGGCCCTACGATATCAATGCCCACCCGCTCGAAAGGGGTGCTCACTACAGGAAACGGCTGGAGGGGCGCCACGCACTTCCCTCCGCTCTTACCACTGGCTTGACAGGTTTGGCAAGACTTACAAAAGGTACCGACGTGCTTCTTCATCTGGGGCCAGTAGAAGTGGGTGACAAGCCTGTGATAGGTCTTGTCTTGCCCCAGATGTCCTGCGAGAGGCACGTCGTGAGCCAGACCCAGTAAGAAGTTCCTGAAGCGCTCGGGTACCACCAGCACACGGGCTGCACCGGGCTCAGCGATCTTAGGCTCACTATACAGTAAGTCATCCTCCCAGTAAATCAAATGTTCCTTGGACCCTAGGCCTGCTGCCTGGTCTGCAGCCTGCTGCCGCACACCGACGAGAGAAGGGCACTCTTTCTGAGCCTGGCAGAATTCCTCCCTGGAGGGGCCACCCTCTTGCTGCCAATGGGTCAGCTCAGGCAACTCCCCCAGTTCGGCCACCTGCTCCCCTGTAGGTTCCAGGGCATCCCCCTCAGGTTCTGCTTCCTCCTGGACCGTGGGAACAGCGGGGCCAGTTTCCCGCGCCCTCTGCCCCTTCCTCTCCTGGCAGGTTCCTGGGCCATCGTTCCAGGCTCCAGTTCTACTAATCCACCCTTACTGGCTGTCATGGCACGTGTGGATACACAGATCCACGCTGGCAGTCCTAACATCTCCAAGTGAGTTCTGTGCTCTACGTCCTTCCATGGAGAACTCTCCAGGTCGTTACCCAACAGACAATCTACCGGCAAGGCATCACTGACACAGACTTCCAAGGTACCAGAGACTCCCCCCCATGTAAAGGGAACACGCGCCATCTTGCAGAGGCGAACTGAAGTGTCAGCTGCCACTACTGGGCGGAGCACATTGGGAATGACTTGCTCTTCAGACACCCACTGACACCTGACAGATGTCACACTAGCCCCGGTGTCTCTCAGAGCCTCTATCTCCCTCCCATTGATGGTCACCTTTTGCCCGTATTTCTTAGTGTTAGCGGGTATCAAGGTATCCTGGACCATCTCTTGGTCTCCTAACGAGACAAGGGTCATCATAGCTACTCCCTCTTCCCCACTGGAAATCAAATCCCCTCCCAAAGCTACACTAGCTAACCCTGGGACTGGAGCAGCAGCTGGTGCTGGGGATTTCTTGGGACACTTAGGGGCGATGTGCCCCACTTCCCTACAAGCATAGCAAGTAGACGGTGGTCTGTTGCCCTTAGGGGGCCAAGATCTCTTCGGCTTGGGGGCTTGGGACTCCTTCTCCTGGGAACTGTTTTGGGGCCCTTTAGAGAACTCCTTACTGTTACCCTTGTCCTCCCCACCTTTCTGCTGGGGACCCTGTCCACCCTTGGCTGGCATACTTACCACCCCTTTGTTGACCCTGGTGCTAGTCCAGCGGTCTGCCTCTTTAGCAAGAATACTGGGAAAAGTTAATATGCTGTCTAAAAGATGCTGGCGCAGCTCTGGAACACATAGACTACTCAAGTGCTCCCAACTAATCAAGTGACACAATCCCACATAATCAGTAACTTTGCTGCCCTTTATCCAACCTTCCAGTGCACGCGTGTACATACTCACACACTCCACCCACGTACTCGAATCAAGTTTCTTGAAGTTCCTAAACTTCTGGCGGTACTGTTCTGGTGTAAGCCCATACCTGAGGCATAAGGCCTCCTTCATCGTGGGGTAGGTTAAGGTCCCTGCTGCTTCTAAGGGTGCTAAGACATCCCTCCCAGAGGCCTCAAAATGCTTCCACAAACCCGCTCCCCAACTCTTCTCAGGCACTTCATTCATCTTTAAGGCGAGCTCGTAGGATCTAAACCATGCATTGATATCCTCACCCCTCTGATAATTCTGCACCAAATCTTTCGGTATGTATACTTTACCCGCCTGTACTGGTTGTGCGCTGCCACCATTCGGACTGGACGCCACTTGTTTGGCTTTAATGTCTAGCTCCCTCATGCTCAACTCATGAGCCAACTGGAGTTTCTTCTCTTCCAAAGCGAAAGCATTCCTCCTCTCCTCCGCCTCTTTCTCACTGTCAAGGCGCAGTTTCCTTTCTTCCGCTTGAGCTTTGAGCTTAAAAAGTTCAATCTCATGGGCTCTAACCCTCTGGTTTTCCTCCAGCTCCTCTGGAGAGAGGCTCCTACTGGAATGGGCGCTGCCAGCCCTAGACGCTGGCCTATTCACTGGCAGATCATCGGATCCAAATCCGTGCTCCGGTGTGCCATCTCCTTCAGTAGTTTCCTCGGTTGCGCCATTCTTTGCCTCCCACCAGGCCCTTAGAGCTTTCTGTAGGTCCGTCTTGTTGGCGCTGCCCTTCGCTGGGCATCCAAGCTGCTTGCAGAATTGCTTTAGTTGCTCCTTCTTATACTCGAGCAACTTTTTCACCTCGAATTGCAATTCCGATTCCTCACCTACTCCATTCAGAGACATGATGCTTCGTCGATCCTCCAAGAATAGTCTTCGCAAAAACTTTGTGCAATGCAACTGCTTACTAGATTAGTGATGTACGAAGAATCACTGCAGGTCAAGTGCAAATACTGGTTCTAATCCGCACCGCTGACCACCAATGTTAGATCTTGGGGTCTCTAGTTGGCAGAGGTGTACACCTTAGACCAAATAGGGACCCTTGCTTCTAGTCAGGGTACAGGGACACACACGGTAGATAACCCCTGCTCACCCTCTAGGTAGCTTGGCTCGAGCAGACAGGCTTATCCCCAAGGCAATGTGTAAGGTATTTGCACGTAGACACCACAATGATCCCCCCTCCGCACACCACAAACTTAGACCACACAGGTGAGTTATATCAAAAATAATATATCTTTATCTAGCTTCCGCAGTTGAAATCAAGCATCACAGGTTTACACAATATTCGCTTTCTTGGTTGGTCGGGATCGTCAGACGACAGTCTCTAGTCTCTTGAGTGATTCGATACTCACTGAGAATGAATCACTTTGTAGGCTCTCGATGTTTTAGGCAGCTACGTTGCTCCGGCGGTGTCACTGCGCTCGTTGTACAAGCGCTCCTCGGGCTGTTCGGTGCAAGGATTCCACAACTCCCTCGACGAACCCCCAGTGACGATGTCGACGTCACCGGAGTCAGCCACCCACAGCGCGGCTTCGTAGAGCAGGGAAATACGACTCTCGATCTGCTTCAGGCCTCCGGGTCGCGGCAAGGCACGTGCCGATGAGCACGTCGATCTTCTTGATGCGGCAACCGGTGTCGGGCCCGGCTCGGTGCGGTACTCTCCAGCAAGACAGAGAGCAGCCAGCCCACCTCACAGGCAGATGTTGAGAAGCTTGGTAGAACAGTCCACGGTCCCTGCGGCACACAGCAGCGCAGGTGGGACACAGCAGAGTCTTGAGTTCTTGGCAACCTTTCTATCCCTGGGTTGCGAAACAGGAGGCCAGCTCTTCTCAGGCCCTTGGAGATTCAGTTGAAGACACAGCACACAGCAAAGTCTTGTTTGGTCAAGTGGATAGGGTCAGCACCCAGCAGGACCCCTTCTTCTCCTTAGCTTCAGTTGTACGCCAGAACAGGTCAGCCTTTAGAGCACACAGCACGGCAATCTTCCTTTAGTTCTTCAGCGGTCCGTCTTTCAGCAGAGGTTCCTCTCGATCTAAAAATCTGTTGTCAGGGGTCTTGTACTTATACCCCTAGAAGTCTTTGAAGTCTTTGTGCAAGTGGGTCCTGAGCCCGGTCTGATCCAGTTCTGGGTGTTGCTGGAGCACTTTGTTTTCCTGGCTTCTACATTCTTTTCAGAGCGAGGGGCAAGGTCGTCAGCCGCCCAGCAGGAGGTGGAGCCAGCAGAGTGGCAGGCAGGCACAGCCCTATTCAATCCCAGGTGCTATCTCCTCCCTCCACTCTCCTTGCGATTGTCGCCATTCAGCAGAGGGCTGACTCAGCCAACCTCCCAGGGGATCCCCAGCCCCTGTCACTCTCAAACCAGACAGTCAAGCCACAAGCGCGCCCAGGCACACAGAAGGGTCAGACAAGAGAACAGCTACTCTCTAAAAAGTAGTGTTCTCCAACTCAGGATTTAAAAACAATCTCTCCTAAAAGATGTGTTATTAAATGCTGAGCTCAGGGATATCAAACACTCATGTCTTATCTTGTTCGTATGAGAAGATAGGCGGATAGCCATTGGCACCCGCCTCCCTCATGTTAGCCTATGGAACAAGATAACCTTGCAGTAGTGAACACACAAAATGGCCGGTGTTCACTACCAGAACATGTTACCTGCACTAGTACATGCTCTATCTTCTACATACACTGCACCCTGCCCAGGTGGGTACCTTGGGCCTTCCATAGGGATGACTGATGTGTACGAAAAGGGAAGGGTAGGCCCGGTCAGTGTGGACACTGGCCAGGAGGACATGGCAGTCCGGAGACTGCAGGCAGGCCTGCGGCGGCAGGCCTGAGACACTGTTTTAGGGCTACACAGGTGGGTGGCGCAATCAGCGCTGCGGACCCACTAGTAGCATCTGTCATCACCAGCCCTGGCACACACAGTGCACTTTACTAGGGACTTCATGGTGATACAGATATGCCAATCAGGTATATCCAATCAATACGATATTTTACACGGGGAGCACTTACACTCTGGCACTGATTAGCAGTGGCAGAGTGTCCAAAGCATCTAAACCAGCAAAACGAAATCCAGCACAGCATCAAAAATCCATGTAGCAAAGGCAAAAGATAGGGGAAAAACCACGCCAAGGATGTCAGGTCTAACACCCTACATGAAGGTTCCTGCATCATGCATCATGTTCGGCTACTGCCCTCTTTCATTGCGCCACCTCTGCTCTCCTTCAAGTCCCTCACTCTATTTTTCTTCAACTGAATGGCAGTCATCCATTTGCCTGTTTTCTAACCTCTTTCTTATATTGTATTTTTTTATCCTTCATTTAACCCTTCATCTTGCCATTTCACTGGAGTCAGACAGCAAAAACACTATTATGTCTTTAGTGATGCGAAAACAAAATCTGGCACAGAAACTTTTTGGACCCGAGTCACAAAGATTTGGTTCATGTCTTACTCCTCCTGGATTCCAGGAGCAAGCCAGCAGTGAGTCTAGAGTTGTTGTGGCTTACACCTGACATTTATGAGTAAGCCAGGATTAGTACAAGATTAAGTGACATCTACATTTTTGTGTGAAATGAGCCGTATTGTTTTTGGTCATCACTTTCACTTTTGATTTATGCTTTAAATTAAAATAATCCACCAGAAATGTCTTTGCTGATTTTTAGCCAAGGCTAAAAGGGCTCATAAGTGAAATCGTCAAAGTTTAGAAAGGGAAATCATGCAGACATTATCATAAATGTGTGCGAGAAAGAGATAAAAGATAGTCATAGAAAAAAGGTTTGAGCATACAGTATTAGAAGCGATAAGGGGAAAAATGAATGGCAGGAACATTTTCACATAGATTAAACATAAAGGATAGAAATACAAACAATGCACAACATAAACTCCCATTACAATAGACCACTGCCCTTTTTTGGGGGAAAATGTAAACTTTCTTTTAATTTTGTCAAGCAGATTTTATGTTTGTAGGTAGAACATCCTGTCATTTAAGGCAAAACTGAATCATACTAAATGTTCCAGATGAAAAAGCGCATTTGGCAAAACTAATAGATGCAATAATGCAGGAAAACACACTAAAACGCCATTTGGAAACCAAAGTGTGTTTTTCGCCTCAGAAGGGCTGACATTTCTAGAACCCTATAATTATATGACCCTCGCGATGCTGAAACACACATTCGAAAATGTGGCAGGTATCGCAAAGACTGAACACCCAGAGCCCAGGGTCGACTTGGCCTATAGGGCAATCAGTCAGTGCCTGAAGGGCTGGTCTGAAAGGTGCGGCGTTTTGGGGAATCCTGTGGGCCTGTTTTATTGTTTGATGGTCCGGTTTTTACTGTTTCTTTCCCTGATATTACCACAAACATTGCCTGCAGTGAGCTCAAATCCATGCAGTCTCCCATACTGTGCAAAACACTTATAAAGCGTATTTACAAGTTCAAAACTGCCCAATTTCCAAACATGGGCCGCTTTTTAAAGCTATTTAATGCACTAATGGGGGGGGGGGGGGCACGTTTACTTCGCGCCAATTATCTGTCCCAGTCTGACCCTGGCAGAGCCTCTCCATTGGTGCCAGGATTAGCAGTGTGCCAGGACGCTGACGTCAGGGCACGTTCTTTGGGAATGAAAGGACCTGCTCGCCTTCCCTCCTCTCCACGAGCCAGCATCCCCTGAATCTGCATGGCAAACATCTGCCCACACAAATTCAAATGAGGGGTCTCCGAGCAAACAGAATAATTCAGGGCTGTGCACAATGCCCTGCTGGCTAATTTGCTCAACTGATTAATAAAATATGAGCTTCAGCGGTAATTAACTCGCCAGCCGCTAATTGACGCTAATGAGGCTTCGTGGCACGTGGTGCAGTCTGACCCGTGCCATTCCCTGGAGCTTGGTAGTGTTCAAGTGCCAGGAGATGCAGGTGTTTGTCTGCAGAGAGCACTGCTTGCAGCAGCAGGTGTACATGGGCCTTGCTCCACTGGTGCAGCAGGTGCACTGGCACCTGGACCCAGAAGCCTGAGGGGCCCACTCAACCCTGATTATTGCTATATTTCCCAGTTCACACAGCGGCCAGGGGCCCATGTCCTTTCTTGCACTAGGGTTCACGTATCGCTGGCTATGCCCAGTCTGCAACCACAGGCACCATAATGAAGTGCTAAGGTCGAATACGGTGTCTTCCTGAGCACCATCCAGAGTTCACTGGGCTGCTGTATGCACTACAGATAAAATCCTGTAAGGTTATTAAAAAAAAAAATTACATTGACAGGAAATGCTGCAGGTTAGACCAGGCTGCGTGGTGGCAGAGACCATGAAATAATGTGTGTGAAGAGGCGCAGGACAGCAAGGGAGACACAACATAATGATGTAAATGTACATGAATATAAGGGGAAAGGCAAAGACAATTATTAATATTAAAGAGTTCCATAGGTAAGTCATAGTGCAGCCAGAATACATCGTGGGGAGCCAGCAATGAGTATCTCCTTCGTGGAGGAGTTGCTTCTAGAAGTTGGGCAACGAGGTGCTATGGTGTTTCAGCGTAAAGCTTCAGTATGGATGGGGCACAAAATGGCGGCATTGTGAGTGGGGAAGGTGGTTGGGAGTGTAGGGCAAGACGGTTTGAGCAAGACAAAAGAGATGCTAGGATCCTTCTTTAGACTCGAATGCGGCATTTCTGTGCAAAGTCTAAGGCCTAGATTAACAAACATTTTTCACTGAGCTTTTATCACAAAAGTGACGCAAACCTGTGCAAAATGTTTTATTTACTTTCCAGCACAAACTCCTTTTGTGCTGGAAAATTGCTTGAAACTAGTGCAAAGCAGCACAAAGCGTTGCTTTGAGTTACTCAGCATCAAGGGGGCGTTCCATCAGTGATACATGGGCAGTCCCATGCAGCCACCCATGTTTTTGAACGCAAAATCCTATCTACTGGCAATAGTAAAAGGGGTTTGCGCCAGTACAAGCAGGTGTTAAAAAAGAGAAATGCTTTTATTTCTCCTAATGTTTCTCACTTTGCATATGTGCTGCACTGTACAGCACATATACAAAGTGGGAAACGCTTTAAAGTTTGCCTCAGCATAGTACTTTGTAGTGGAATGCAACTTTCAGTACAAGACTACTGTGCACTATGGCACAAGTGTGTGGTACTCAGCAGCCTAGTTGTGCACCAGCACTAAGGAGAGAACAAGACAGATCCATATATTTGAAGATATGGAACTTTCCTGCTCTCGCCCTCTCACACAATGCAGCACAGCAACTTTAGGTGCTGCGTTGTGTTGTGTGATAGTTTTCTTAATCTGGTCTTAGTGTATACGTAGAGCCAACCAGCCTGGTTCTGGAAAGGATTTGGGCTAGTTGTGAATTTGAGGACTTAACACAGTTTGGAAGAATATTGGTGGAAACTTATGTATTAACTATTGCAATAGTCAAGTTTATTGAATATTTTGATCAGTGTCTTGGTCAAGTATAAAGAGAGATTGTGCTGGATCTTTTGAACTTTAAGTGGGTGGAAGTGGGTAGAGGAAATAAGGGAGGTGAAAAGGGAGGATGGCTGAAAAGATCAGACAAAATGAACTTGTGATGCTCACTGCTGAGGTGACTATAGTTTTTAGATAAAAGAAGGTGGGAGAGAATAGGGTGCTGGTGACAATGGGAAGTAAAGTGTTTCTGCTTTTTATGAGTTTGGCATTAAGGAACCTGGGGACAACCAGTGGCAAGTGGCAATGAGGAAATCAGTCCTTTTGGCAGGGAGGTAAGATGAGAAATTAGGAAGAAAAATAAAATGTGTCAGCGACATAAAGGCAATAGGGCAACTGATATAAAGAGATGTCTCCTAAGGAAGCAGAATATGGGATCTGGAAGTACAGCTAGGGTGATGCCCCTGGGCAAAGAGTGTGTGTGGATTTAAAGAAGCATCAGGACATTGAGTAGGAATGGTCAAAGAACGTTCAACTCCCAACAACATTGTATAGCGTGTTATAAGTACTTGGTCTAGTTGCTCTGTGAACAGGAGCCTGCACTGTGACCAACCAGGGATTGGAGTTCTGTGCAACAGTTTTACAATTGTGGGGAGTCTAAGCACTTGGTAAACAGGACCTGCTCCCTAGCCTTCCCAATAAATGAAGTATAGTGCTCAGCCATTCTGTGCATAGTGTGGCAATATAAGCTTACAAAATATAGTGCCGCAAGAGACGTTTGTTCCAACCTTGTCGAATTCTGTGTGACATGAGTACCTCGTCAACATATTGAGAAAAAAGATTTGTATAGATTTCGGAAAAACACAAATGACCAGTGAGGAGACAATGCAATGAAAATGGAACTACCAAGCGCAAGCCTCAAACTAATACACTTTATACATTCTTTGTCACACGGAAGAAATGCACGGTAGACATGCACTCAAGGAATAAATGCAACTATAAAACAAGCATTTGCAATGCAATAGGTCTCGCATTTACGTGCGTTTGGGCTATTGACATTGTAAATGACAATGCCTTGTATTTTTGTTTTTGTTTTTAAAACATAAATAAAAGGCATTGTCATTTACAATGTCAATAGCTTAAACTCACACGCATGCGAGACCTATTGCATTGCAAATGCTTGTTGCATCTCTCGTGACATCTTGACTTGTCCAGCTGTAGGACCCCACTTGGCAGAGGGACACAGGAGAAGGACTTTAGGGCTGTAGTTAAATTTCAGGTCAAGATTCAATAGAAATTTGATACATCCTGCGAGTGAAGAATATACGGGCTGTTGCTTGGTCGACACACCTTATTTGAAAGATTAAAATAAAGAGTCCTCTGCATAGTTCTGATAAAAGAAAGGCCAAGAGGCAAGGACATCATTAGTCATAGGATCCGATTAATCCTTTCCCTGTGTGGGAGCTGGTGTAATCTGCGCCTTGAACAATAAACAGAATGCAAGAGCTGCACAACTGTGATTCCAAGAAACAAAATACGTGCATTAATAGAGCACATAACTTATGAGCTATTTAGCCACTTTCTTTTTTTTGTTTGTTTTTGTAATTAGTCGTGGACGTGGAAGAAATGTATAACATTGTAAGAGGTTTTTGCCTCTTACAATTGTAAGAGGTTTTTGCCTTGCCAATGGAAACCTGCGATGGGCCAAATTACGTAAACTACCTTGTCGGTGCTGAGTTAAAATCCGTACGATATATTGTGACCTATTTTCCTCCCACTTCACCCCACAAAGTTCTTCCATCGACAAGTTAGCCAGGGGCTAACAGCGATGCAGCAGGTACAGCAGGTGCAGTGGCACCGGAAGTCCGATCGGCCACCTGAACCCTGTTTACTGCTACTTTTGCTTCAAAAGCAGCACCATGGGGGCCCCGCTTGCACTGGGGCCCCAGACACCCACTGCAGGTGTCAGATTCTCAGACTAAGAACAAGACTTAGGAAGACAGAGGTATATGACATCATGGTGAGTGTACGCTGACGCTCGCAGTTTGGGGGTGTTAACAAACTCTTCCAATAGATCGATGTATGATTGTCGTAGTCTGCAGGTTTCACCCCATTCACTGGTACCACCTAGAATCGGTTGTGCCGGTCTTGTGTGTTATATGCGTTTCTAACTAAATGATTGATCAACAGTCATCCATTCAATCACGAACTCCAGGGGAGGGCAGCGGGCATCCTCCCGGGCAGCAGCCCTCAGCAGAGACCCTGCCTGTCCGGAGGGGCACCACCCACCCCAGGGACAGCACCCCGGAACCCGCGGCCAGCAGAGGCCGTGCTCCAGCAGTCGCCCCAATCCTGCAGGAGCCTCCCCCCTACCCCTGTGCGGGCTGGACTGGCTAAAGCGGCAGACACTGCCTCCTCCGAGCACTCGGTGCCATCCTCACCACGGCAGATGTCCCAGGCATAAGCGGCAGCGCGGAGCCCCCGCGTCCGATGAAGGGAGAGCCGGGAGGGGCCGAGCCTCGCAGGCGCTGCACAGAAGGAGCCTCTCCTACCTTTGGCCGCAGATCCGGGCACACGGGGTCCCTCAGCTCAGGCACAGCGTCAAAAAGTCAATTTGCATTTCCAAGAAGGGTCGGCTTTCACTTTCGTCCGTAGTGAAAGCTTTCTTGTCTTTATGGGGCCATGTGTTTGAAACACATGGCCCCATAACGATAAGAAAGCTTTTGCGACAAACGTACTTCAGGCGAGTCCGTCCAAGTGGGACGGCTCGAAAAGCCAAGCAAAAACGTCAGACACCTCTGTTCCAATGGCTGGCCACCGTTTACCATAAACGGTGACGCCGGCCAATGGAACAGAGGGGCGGGGCTTAAAGCCCCTTACAGAAAATACCCTGTTAACACTAAATCTCGCCAATGCTTCATGGTTTCCTACCTAGGAGCATGCTCCTAATCATCAGAGTTTAGTTTTCGTTGCTGTACACATGCTGGGCTCTTTTAGTGAGCTGTACAGCATTCCCATAAGCGAGGGGCTGGGTGACTTCCACATAGTCTCGTGGGTGGGTGGATGCAAGCACGTCTCAGTGTAGGCAGCCTACTTTGAGTGCACCCTGTCAGCATGGATGAGGCTTCTTTGGTTTACTGCAGTAGTAAAACAGACCGTGGGCTGAACCCTAGAAGATTTTCAGAACAATGGAACAATTTGCCCATTTCTCTCTGCAAGTTCTGTTGTATTACTAGTAGTAAACACTTTGAAGTCTAGTAAGCATCGCAGATTAGACTCAAAGCCTATTGAACCATCCCAGCTGATGGTATAATTGGGTCAGAGAAACATTTCAAATTGCCTATGAATTTTGATGCAATTCTGGTGCAAAAACTATTATTCAAGAGTCAAGAAATTATGAAAATTCAAGTCCTGATGCTCTGGGGTGATTCTTGTTCCTAAACGAACCTCTTAGGTTTGATTGGATGGGTAATTAATTATAGCAAGAACAATTTGCTTGTTTTGATTCAACAGTCAAATTGTTGTTCTTTCTGTGCTGCAGCAAGAAAGCTGATTGGTTGTCTGCATGGCAATGGGCGTGCCAGTTCTGTACAAGCTTGAGGAGGTAGCAGTTTTTCTTCAGAGAGAAACATTTTATTGGTTCTGCAGTTGGTCACTAGTCTTCTTTTCTCACTAAACAGCTTATCCCAGTGCCGCTCCTAGCCAGTTATTTAAATTAGAGATGATAGTGTAATCGCCCTGGGGTGAGTTTGAGTGAGGTGCAGTATTATTCAGATCTGCTTTGAAGGAAGAATAGTCTGTTTTGTTCCAGACCCAGTTGGTGGTCCTTTTTGGCAATCCAAGGAAGCCAAGGGATATATTCAAATTCATATGCTATGATCTGTCTAAATGTATGGTTTTTGGCAGCTGAATGATCAGCTTCTCCCAGCTGTTACAAATTAAGTCTATAATTAGTAACTATAATTTGTGTCCCTACCATGCACATTGTTGTCATGAATGATGTCATTGCAAATGTTGTGGTAATGCTATCAATTATGTCATAGAACATGTAATGAGTGATGCAATATGAGAAGTTTTTAGCAGTGGATGGCAAGGGTGGAGTTATAGTTACTTTAGGGCATGAGTTATGGATATTTGAGATTACTATAGCTGGTGAATCTCAGTTGTGCTGTTCTTTTAAAGTAGTAGGTTTTTACTGACATTTTCACCTAATTATAACGTCTCTTTAAGCTTAGTTTTTTTCATTACATTTCTAAGATTTGTTTAATGTATTGTAACATATTATTACAATTCCTATCTATAACGTCACTTTCATCTTGGGATTTTTCAGTGAATTTCTATTTTTTTAACATAAAGTAAGATGCCCATCGCTGTGAGCTGCATGGGATTGTGCCTTCTAAAAACAAAAGGGCAGGACCTGTCAAAAGGCATATTCATGAGCAAAGCTTCAATGTTGCCCAAAGAACCAGTGAATCTCATCCATGTGTGGTGCCGTAGCACCATGTTTGATCCGACCGCTCTGCCTAAACAGTTGGTCGTGTACAGGCCTAACCAAATGACATACTTGGCTGCATCCTGACCATTTTGAACGGTCTGTGCTAAGTTGGCACAAAATTCTACTGGGACTGCTGGCAAAATACCAGCAACCATATCCCATAATGCATAGGAGTACCTACTCAGCAAACAGTTGGCACTCACTCACCTGAGGTCGAGGTTAGCTACAGGAAATATCCTCTTTGCAAATGTCTCAATTCTTTCTGACTCACCATCTGGGGGGGGGGGGGGTGGTAAGCGAGGGGGGCTGTAGGAGAAGAGTTGGGAGTAACCCTGACAGTAATGACCAGTACTACAAGGCTCTCAGAAGTAGGGAGCTGCATCACAAAGGCAGGGGCATGCAGAGATGGTCTGTAATGTTGTGACACGTGTCTTTTCACAGGTGGGCAGGAGCAAGATTTAGCCCGTGACCATGAGAGAGTCAGATTGGGGTGCCAGGCATGGAGTCAGCTCCGAGGATGGAGCTGAACTGGAATTGATTCAGGAGTCATAGACGGCTCTTAGGGCTGACCATCCAGCGGTAACCCAACATGAGGCCTCTACGGATCCATGGGGCTTAAAGCTTGCCAGAGGGAGCCTGTAGGGTGCCAAAGATGCCTCAATCTGGTGTGATGTTGCCGAAGGACCTCAACATTTAGGGTGCATTTAGATCAATTGCAGAATCTCAAATTCAATTCAAATTAAATTCACCTTATGAAATAAGACCTGCACCTTCTTTGAATTGTGAAAGAGGTCGACCCCTTTGTACCAACAATGAGAAAATCTCAAGCATATGCAACAACCTTCCAGGGTCAGGTCTTAGAGATACAGATTGACAAACATAACCTACTATTACCAGTTTTACTGACATAGATAAACAAAGGGGAGGTGCATAAAAAGTGAAATAAGGAAATGGACTAATTGTTTATGATAGTTATGAAGGGTCAAAGCCCACTAGTAACTTCATGGCCATGACCTAGCTGATCTTTCAAGGATTTGTATACTATTATAGAATGTAGGCGGCCTTATGGAAAAGTTATGTGTTCCATCACGGGGTGATTTCATAGATAGGTACCACATATGTATCTTTCAGGAGATTTAGACAATTTAACCTATCAATCAGGTTTTGTATTCTTTAGCATTGATGTTAAACCTTTTGATGTTGGGCGCCCTTCAGGTGGACTTCTTATATGGGTAAAGAACTAAGCATGTAAAATTAAGCATATAGATATAACTTTCACTGATGTTTTAGGGCTAATAATATTTACTATTGCAGGTCCTTTCCTGAAACCATTTAATGTGTATAATCACAGTTCTTTCAGGTATAGGGAGTCTCCTAATATACAGACAATAGATGTTTATCTGTGACAGACAATTGATGGCTGCCCACTGCTTCTTGCAGGAGACTATAACATCACTTTTGAACTTATGAGTATAACAACTGTGCTACCAAGCAGAGAGGATGAGGAATGGGGAATTACGGCATTGCCTGCAAAACCTCTGAATAACTCGTCCAGCGCTGCATTACAATGAGCTTCTTTTAGTTTGTTCCATGGACTCTGTGCCTGTAATGGTCAAGCACCTTCAGGGGGATGTGGCACATATCTTTAAGAGAGGGGGCAGTATTAGTAAGATTTTATTTACGATTGTGGTCCTGTCTGCCTGCTATGGTTGTCATCAACAGAAATTACCGTGACCACACACACTGGCACTTACTTTTGTAGTCACACCTCTCAGAGACCAGGCTGCATCTAATATTTTCTCGGATTCTCCAAAATTCTCCTAATACCTGAAGGAATGTTACATGGCTTATCATTAAGAGGAGGCCAGAGATCCTTGAAAAAATATATGCTCAGGTTGTTAACACCCTAGGACCATATGAGGGAACTCTAGGTAATGATATTCTGTTAGTGGATATTCATCATACTTTGTCTGAATCCCTGAGGGAAATTTTCAACAAAGAAATTAAAACTCAGCCATCAACAAATAAGGAATGACAAAAACTGCCTCAGGTATGGTTCAAATATTTTTCAGATCTCTATAGATTATATGAAGGGGCAGCAAAATGTAGTTGACCCAGTTAAGTACGATATCTCTTAGGGCCAAAAGTGCAGCTCCCCAATTCAATTCTCATGAGATGAAACATAAAAAGCCATTGAGACCTTAAAAAGCAGCAAAGCCTAAGATTGGACAACATCCCAGCGCATTTATTCTGTGCAGAACCGGTTGTATGGGGCAACAATTTAAATTTATTGTACGATGCAATCACAGCATGTTCTACTATTCTGGCATCTTGGAGACACTGTGAGACACTTGAAAAGTGTCTCACAGAATCCCAAAAAGGTAATTGGGTGGAAATGTTCCTGGGATTAAACACACACTGGCATTTCAATATTTTCTTGACAGAATAGAACCAGGAGAGGATTCTTTCTTTAAAATTCAGGATCGGGATTCTACAGATTAATAGTTAAAGCTCCGCCCATGGAATCTGGTGTCTGTCCAGTGTGCAAGGAGCAGGTGGAGATGGGGTCTCATCTACTGTTCTTTTACCGTATTAGGAGAAAATGTATTGTTCCATTCTGATAAACTTGACTATAGGGCAATGTGCTATAGCGCTTAAGGTGTTTAAAGTAGATAATGACGTGATAGTTTTTGCTATGTCTAGATTTTTATATTCAACATGGCGGCTACGATATAAATTAAGTGGCCAATTATAAATTGATGTTTGTTTCACATTTTGTGTTTTAACGATCAAGTGTATGGAATTTATTTTTATGCAATGTATATATTTTGATATTTTAATGAGCTGTGAATTTGTATTTATATGTTTTATGAGGGATTTCCTTAAAATAAATATTAATATTAATAATAACAACTGCAGAATCGGTTCCTGGGTAGGGGACCCTGAGCAACACCGAAAAGCACCTTGATGTTCTTGTCACTTCTAAGGAGGAGAGTGGCGAGTCTGGAAAGAGGCTTGCGTGGACATGTTGTGCTTCTATTTGGGTTTGGTCTTACATGAAGCATTGGATCGTAAAGAAGACTTGTTTCAGGAGTGGCTTTCAGAGTGGGAAATGGGTCCACGTCCTCAACTGTGAGCAGGAGAAGGCCTTATGTGACTTCTTGAGGTGTTCAGCAACATAGCTTGGCTTTGTGCTCCTGGATCGCTTCCGGGTGCCTCAGGACACATTCCTCGCTCGACTTAGAGTTGTGGCCCAGACCCATACACCAGAGACACACCGTGTGGGAATCTGTGATAGACATCTGTTTGTGACAGTCTCTACAAGTATTAAATCCTATATTTTGCAGGGGGCACATCTTCCATTGTTCATGGGAAAGAACTTTTGAAGAGAAAAGGCTGGCCTACTGATGAAAAAAGTCAGGAGCTAGCTCTGGATCCACGTACGAAGGCACAGATATAAAGGAACAGATATCAGCATGGTTGGGTGGCCCCTATAAGCGGTTCTAGCCCTCACTTCCGGGGCAGAGCTGAGTAGACACCACCTACTGGCACTGAAAAGTGATTGTCAGTGGCTGGATCTCAACTGACGAACAACCTGCCTCCACACTCATGCAAACACAATAGCCTCCTTTCTTTCAGAAAGCACCTGAAAACCTTTCGATTTGAATGTCTAACCTCCAATATTATAAGGAGGGCACAGTAAAACACAATAAAATCACTTAACAAGGAAGCCATTTTAATAAGTGCTTTACTTCGTAAAAAGTAAACGTACTTGAAATACAAATAGACCACCATACTGTAAACAAAATACGGTATACAAAGGAAACCGCATCTTTGTAGCTGCTTCCTTGGGAGAGATCGGATTCTAAATATGAGCATCGAACCAAGACCCTCTGAGGGCCCCTTAGTGCTGGAGTCTATGAGCAGTATTCTACAATGGACAGGGTTTGTGGTCTTTGGGTTCATGGTCTAGGTAAACAGTTAATGCTTTGTACAGTCAAAATAACGCATGCCGTTTCAGCCTTTAATTGGTTACCGCTTTGAAGCCTCCAGCTCTTGTTGCTACACTTCAGTGTCTTTTGGTAGGTACTGATTGAGGTCTGTGCTACTGTTGAGAGTGTGCAAGAGACGTTTAGGAGCTTTTGTTGCACTTCCTAAGGAAACCTCTCGGAACCTATTGACTTACCCACAGATCCACCACCCAAACACGCAACACAGTACCTACCCAAAAGGCTATGAAGCAAACATTTACTCAAAGGGGCATGCCTAAGCAGGATCTGGCACTCAAGGATAGAGGGATGAGTTACAGAAGGCCACTGGCTCTCAGAACTACAGTGGGGAAGTAAAACTAGGTCTGGTGCACATTATCATGAATCCCTGTAAAAGACGCAGGGCATTTAAAGGCCTTTTTATTATTTAAACTGCCAGTGGTGGTTAGATTTTCTCAGGGTCAGAGGGGTCCACAAATCCAGCAGCATGGAGTATGGTAGTCAAGACCATGGCAGAGACAAGAAAGTAGGGGTTAAAGTGCAGATATCACAAGAACTGCTTCACAGATTTCCATCCGGTCAACAGTTCATGAATCACCAGAGACTCATCGAATTACGTATATGGCTTTCTCTGGTCCTTAAGGTTTTTCTCAGCAACAAGGGGCTCACACAGGTTTTCCTGCAGCACAGTCAGGGTCCGGGACACAGAGGCTCACCAATCATCATGTAGACCACTCTTACTCTGGCCCAAGCATTGCAGACGGGTCTTGTTAGCATCGCCTCTTTCACAGAAGATGGGAGCCCTGGAGCATTGCAGACGATAAGACAGCTTCTACAGGTCCTCAGATAATTGGGTCGACAAATTTCTTCTTTCAGACATGCTGTTCTCTGTATGATGCAGTCCAGAGTCCTCTTCCTGAAGAAAGCACAGCACTCCTGCTTGCAAGACAACTCTGTCAGCACTTCTTAGTCTTAGGCTTGGCCGTTCTCTTGTAGGAGAGCATCAATTAAGCAGACTCTGCTCCCGGAACTCATTCCTCCTCAACAGAAGGTAAAGCTGGCCAATATTTATCGACATAGCTGACCAAGCGGCTCTCTTGCGAAATTCAAATATAGGGGAGCTCCTCTTATCAAACACTGCAGGGCCACTGCACGATCAGCTCAGTGTCATTGAAACAGGGAGCATTGCTTGGCTCGTTCGAGCCAGCCCAGGTGTTGATTTTGATTGGGGCCAGAGAGCAGGCCATTTCTCTTGTAGACTGGGCGGGCTTTAGGGCTGTGTGACCGGTGCAGCTGCACTTAGCATTGACCTTGTGGGTGCTGTTTTTAGAACTAACATGAGTTTAAAAGAACCTGATGCATAGTTACTTGTATGCCCAACAGTTTTCAGGTATCAATACAGATGTCACGATAACGCTGGTGATTAATGTTCTTGCTGGAGAGTGATAGGAGTTTTGTCTAGTGGGAGTCTTGACTCATCATAAAGTAGCTCAGAGGTTTAATATGCCTGACGCAAAGAACATATATCATGCAGATCACAAAACTGAATTTTGTTTGGATAGCTCAGTGGGTTGCTGCATTTGTCACAGAAATCCTTTTGTTAGTTGAATTTCATACACTACAATCCTAATATAATGCAGTGACCTATGAACTGTCATCAAAGAGCTGCATGGTATAGGTTAGAATGTTATGATTTTTTTCCCAGTTTTTCATTATCCTAATGTTTTTATAAAGGGTTCGTTTTAAACGCTTTAAATCCTGAGTTTAGGCTTCTCCAGACCAAACACTCTTAAAATATACTGCCTGCTAGTATGGATGAAATGCGATTCCTACACCTTGTAATCCTCACTGTTTTATGTAACATTTTCAATAGACTAATTTACACACGTATGATTCCTTGGCTCTGTATAAACTGCTTGGGCACCCTACATTGGTATGAATAGCACTATAAAACAAATGAAATGCTTGTGAGAGAGGGGCTATGGAAAGATGAGGGGCACTGTTAGGGGGTGGTAGTGAGTAAATACGTGGAGAAGGAGGTCATGGTAGGTGGGGGCACCAAAGAAAGATTGGCACTGGGAACCACCTGCACCAAGTCGGCCCTGCTTGTAGATACAGATCAGGCAGGAAGAGAACAAGGGGAAGAGAGAAGGGTCCGATAGAGGCATGGCGGCAGGGTTCGACGCATGGCGTCTACCCACTATTTTAAGACGTTAGACGCTGTCTACCGTGCTGCAAAGCTGGCCGCTTTCAGCGGAGTGCCACGTTCCCCCGGAATCACAGAAATATGCTGAACTCGTCCCGGTGTCATTTTCTGACACCGGGAAACTTTCACGTTATCTGCATTTGTTCAGAGCAACAATGTGCAGGCGGGAGGGGGCTTATCAGATGCAAGCTGGGCCCATAAAAAAGGCTGAAGTTAAGAGATCATTAGGCCTCTTTTTGTTGGAGTATCCTGGCTGGGAACTATTGGGAGCCTCACAACTAGATGCATTGGAGGGGGAAAGAAAGGCTCACATCTTACCACTTCACAGGTACTTAAGAGAGAAATGCATTGGACTTTGTTCAGTCCCTGTATATAAGAGATATATATGCATGCACTGTAAGAATGTCAGATGTTTTGGTCGCTCCAGTATTTACCGAAATAGCAATTTAAATATCACTATTTTGTTTTTTTGTCTTTTATAGCGCTTTAGCACTACAGTAGTGCTAAAGCGCTATGAAAAAAATAAAACAAAATAGTAATATTTAAATTGATATTTGTGTATGTGTTCTGTAAAGCCCTCTGACACCCAACATTGGGATGAGTAGTACTCAACGCAGGGTGTCAGAGCACTTACATCTAGTGTAAAGAATATACATTGACAATAAATCATATGTGTGTATATCAATATAAAGGATGTGTTACATAAGATAGTGAGGGTTACAAGGTGTTGGAGCCACATGACCTTCATACATCACTGCGTTATATTAGAAGAATTATAATTTTTGAACTGCAAGTAAAACAAGCATTGGCATACCCAATAGGCCTCACCTGTGGGACCTTATAAGTGTTTAGCCATGCAATACTTGATGTTGTTGCACCAAGGATATTGTGCTGGATAACTAAAGACTTATAAGGTCCCAAAGGCGAGACCTATTGGGTATGCCAATACCTGAGAGTCAAACATGTGCCCTAGGCCACTAGTGCATCATCCTTCTGCAGCTGGGACAATTCCTGAATGGGGAAGGGGAGAAGAAGCATATGTTGTACAAGTCAGTCATTGTTTTTACCTTATATGTTGGGCGAGGTTATTTGTAGTATGGAGAAGTTACTCATTTAAGCATGAGCCCACAATACTAACCAATCAAAGTGTTGTTAGATAAAAACCGAAGCGTGGTTGAATGTGCCTCACTGACAATAAACATACATGGATGGCTTTCGTGATGTGCCTTGTGTTAAGTCATACGTTCGTATGAAATGACTTGCGTATGTCGACGTTATTACTCATTTCTCAGCATGAAATAACATATCTTAACAGTTACGAATGCTATACATTTAATAATTTACTGTGGCTAATACGTCCAGTCAACACTCGTGAAGCCTGGGAAAGAAACCACTTCCGCCAGAGCCAGTCAGTGAATACACCAGATCCCATTCCTTATCCTTGCAGTGACTAACAAAGGCACTGATCAAAGTAGGTTGTGTTGGAGTACAGGCAAGCCAGTAAAGCGAAAAACGCAATAAGAGCTCTGGTAGCTGGATACTACTGCTCTTAAGGGAGGGCGTAGCAGACGCAAATAGTGATGAAGTACAGGCGAGTGTATGCCAATATAAGGCATCCAGAAGGCCAGAATCGATCGAAAATTGTACCCAGATTAAGAAACCGCTACGATGCAACACTTTTTGTAGAAGGAGCTATACAAAGGCTGCTAAAAAAAATGCACAAGGGCAGTCTGAATCAAATCCTTGGCACCATTTACAGGCGTTAATGAATAAAGCAGAAGTACATTTTCTCCTTTACTGCCTAAGATATTAACGACGTCTAAAGATTATACACCACTCTGGCAACACTTGTATGCAGCGTCATGCCAATATACCATTATTGCATTGTTTGTGCGACCACAGACAGAGATGCAAACACCGGCACCGTGTAAAGAAGCTACACCATATAGGCTTTTCTAAGTAATCCTGTTGCACTAATGCGCAGATATCCTCAAACTGACGGCTTTAGAATGTGTGTTACGAGATGATCGCCTAAAGGTAACACAGTAAGTTAGAAGCAGAGCTGGGACTTGCAGCTTTAAAGTCCCTAGTTGGCAGTTGGAGCAAGCTCCTGCCTTGAACAAGTACTGCTGCAGATAATGCTCAGTCTGACTATCCTTGTTTTCCTAATAAATTAAACAAGCATGAGGGAGCGTGGCGCAGCCCCCTACCTGTGGTGCGTGCGTGCACGCGCAGTCTGCTCTTTTTGGAAGCACTGCACTCGTGCTTGTGGCGCGCCCCTGCTCGCTCCCGCAAGCTGGATGCCACCACAAGCACGAGTGTGTGCTTCCAAAAAGAGCAGAGCGACGGCTAAAGGTCGTTACTATGCAGCGCAATACTACTGCTTCTACTTTTTCAGTCATAAGAAGTACATGCCTTTAAAGTTCTTGTGATAAGCAACAATTTACCTCGAATATATCCATTTACTGCTGTTTATGGTGGGAAATTAGCATTTATAACTACTTAAGACACCAGTCACCCCAACACTGTGCTAGACATTGCATCTTAACTTAGCAGTCCCACTGTTCATTTTATGGGATACGCCCCCAGTGCTTGCTGGGGTAAGCTTTTGGACAACACTAAATGCTATAGCCACGAAATCACTTTCTTCTACAGAATTAAATGATTTACGAATTATAGTGAGGAACATTAGAGAAGCCCATTTAGAGAATTCCAGGTATAAACAAAGAACGACACAGAGAGACACAGGTACTAGAGGGGCAAATAAAAGAAATCCAGGAGAAGCAGGCCAAGACAAAGTATGTAGAAAAGTGAAGAAAGATTAAAACACAGTTGGAGAGAATGATACAGGGTCAGGTAAAAAAGTTGAGGAAAAAACGATATATAGAATAAAAGAGAAAATGACTGGCAGAGCAAGAGTAGCAGGCAAAGAGATAAATAGAAGAGTAGAATGAAAGGTAGCGAGAAAGGCAAGAAGAAAAGGGAAGAATGCACAGTAGTTAGAGACAGACAAAGGGAAAGATAAAAAGATGCAGGAAGACAGACAGGTGCGGAAACTTCTAATAAAAAGACATACAGTGACAGAAACAGACAAGGAGAAAATTAGAGCGATAAGGCGATAAAGAGAAAGAACAGCAGACAAATAGAAAAAACTGTGATGTGAGATTTGGATAAAAAAGAATGGAAGAAACTTGGATAGAAGGAAAAACGTAGAGAGACAAAGGCAGTGATAAAGACATTGATCGATATAGACAAAAGAGGCAAAAGAGACCGAAATAGCACAGGTAGAGAAACAAAGACAGAAAAACACGGAGAGTGAAAGAAGATAAGAGAAGGGAGAGGCAGGAGGAGCGCCATCCTCCCATAACGCGAATGTGTAATATCGGCACCGCTTATAGCTCAAAAACCACAAGTCGCTATTTGACGTTAGTGTAGGAGGCTGTAAGCTCGGAAAAAAAGTTATCATGCCTTCTAACGCTGTACACCTGTGTAGAAAGGCTCTTTCTTCATATCCGAGCCTTGGCAATAAATAAAATGCACAAATGTCCCAAGTGCACTGCGTCCTGCCTCTGTCGGCCTGGCTGCGTTATTGGCCATATGTGATGACGGTTATGACGCAGCAGTACTGTGACTGGAAGCAGTGCCTGACCCACACTGTCAGATTTTTAGCAGATTAAATTATTTGCAATGACGTAGGGGCACCAGAGCCAAAAGAAAACGTGATGCGTGCCACAAAGCGAGACTATTTTCTCAGTTAACTGTCAACAGTTGGGTCTGACGGATTGCGTCAATTGATGAAAACAGCAAAAAAGTGTGCCACCAGTTTGTGCAAAAGTTGCGACACCTTTTTTAGTCGCACCAAACGATAACAAATATGTACAATGTAGTACCGTTCAAAGTCACAAAGAAAGCTACTTAACAAATGGCACGAATTGGAGTGGTGTACAAAAGCGCAGATGCAGGCAGCAATAAAGTAATAAATTAAACAAGCGTGAGGGAGCGTGGCGCGGCCCCGTACCCGTGGTGCGTGCGCAGTCTGCTCTTTTTTGAACCACTGCACTCGTTCATGTGGTGCGCCCCTGCGCGCTCCCGCAAGGTGGATGCCGCCACAAGCACGAGTGTGTGCTTCCAAAAAGAGCAGAGCTACGGCTAAAGGTCCTCCTATGCAGCACATGCGTGCTGCGTAGGCAAGACCTAAAAAGGATCTTTGCCTTAAAAGCAGTAACCCACTTACATATAATAAAAATCTGTCATCTGCCTGTTACATGATGTGCTTTGCAGGAGACATATTCAGCCTCTATGCTACTTTGATTCAAAACTAGTAATAGGCAAAACACAGATCTCTGGAGCAAATACGCTATCCTCCATAGTTATCTCACCATTGTTGTCTGCCACCGAAATCTCAGGGAATAATAATCTATGCAACAGGTGCCTTATTCCCATAAAATATTTTAAAATGCATATATTGCAACCAATTAAGCAGAACAAATTTACTGCCACATTTCTCCCTGATGCTAATTTCTTTGCGACTGGGTTTATAATGTATAAATTGAGGTCCAGATTTTGCCTCAGGGCTGCGTCAATATTTTGGCACAACCTCAATGCAAAATCTAATTTGTTAGATATTGTAATGTGCTCAAATGTACTCATGCTAGACCGGCTAAACATATGTGAGGTCTTAAGATTTGATGTTGCTTCCTGTGAGATCATGGGCTGTGACGCCACATGTGATGTCACTTCCTGCGATCTCACATGCAGTGATGTCATTTCCTGTAATGTCATGCACGGTGATGTCACACCCATTCTGCCTAATTTGGTGAGTCCGCCCACTTCGTTTGTTTGAAGCTTCTGTGAGAAGAGGCCCTGATGCTGCACCACCAGGACTCTGTGACCCTCTTACTTATAATTCATGACTGGGAAGAATGCACAGAGCCTAAGACACCTCTAGCTAACACCTCCACCATTTCAGGTTGCCTCATACACGTGGAATCCAAAATGGAGTCCACCATGTACACACCGTCCTTACACTAAACTCACACACAGGATGAAAAATATAGCAAAGAAGTTTTAAAAATAAATAGATGTTATAATTAGGCATCTAATAGTTCTATAAAAAAAAATATTTTCAGTAAGATATTTTTGATAGATCCTGTTTTGCCCATAAGGCGCGCTACATGTTATAAGGAGTTGATTGTGGAGGGGTGTTCACACGAGCTCCTCGCTGGGCTCTGGCCTCTTTGGAGTGGGAAAGCGAACAGCATTGGGTTTCGCAGGGGGTGTTTTAAGTCGGATCTCCATTACTGCTCCCTTTATGCACTCTCGGGGCTATTGAGTAACCAGGTCCCCGTGTCAGCCCACTGGTCACCGGCAGGGTCAGAGCTCTTGAATTGGGGAGTGATACGCATCTGCATTCGGGGGCTGAGGAAACGTGAAAGGAATGACATTCTCAGGGCAGAGACGAGCCGCGCAGCTCCTCTTACTGAGAAAGAGAAAAACTCCAGAGGTTTGGAAGTCACTAAGTAGCACTTAAACGAAAGACTATCCGAGTTACCAATCTGGACCTCGCAGGGTGGATTGTCGATTACCATAGCGAACAATCCACTTGTTTGTTGTTTTTTAACACAGGAAATAAAAGAAAGCATGTAATATTATTCAAATACAAACCACGTTCTGAAAGCCGTTTTCTGGGTGTAGTCAGTGCATAATAGGTTGAACTTTTATACATATGTTTTTCCTATGTTCCTTTGGCTTAATTGTGTCTAGTTCTACAATTATTTGCGTCTAAAAACACGTACCTTTGCCTTATATTAATACGTGCCTGCCTTGGCCCGAATCCACCCACCTGCCAACAATCCCCAGAGAAAGAAAAGGAAATGCACCTTTCAGTCAACAAACAAAACCGAGCGAGGATCACATCTTGTAGCCGTGTTTGGTTTGTGCAACTAAAAAAGACTAACATTAAACCTGTCGTATAATGTCCCCGGTGCACAGACAGAGGAAAGATCCACAAAGCACGCCCGCGCCTTTCATCCTTTAGAAAAGCGGCTCCCGTCAGCTCGGCTTCAAACGCTGTCAGCTCACACACATTGTGCCGCCGACCTTCCGAAACGCGTCGGCACGTGAAGACGGTGTGTGTTGCCCACCCCTGCCGTGTAATTACAGGTCTTTACAGGCTTTGTCGAAATTAGAGGCCTTTGTGCATCTTATGCCTTCGAGCACCGCCATGCTGCAAGTAACTGGAACTTGTATTTCTTCACAAACAAAAATCTCTCTTTTTATCCTGTGACAGCCACTGATCCCACACGGGCACCCATCTCACGGCATGGCTGCACGGGGGTGCAGCCCTCAGCAGGCAGCTGTGTTTACTCCTGAACACACACAAATCCTGTTTCAGTCAGCTGACGTGACTGTATGATCAGAAGTAGAACCAGCCTGCACCACCACCCAAGGGTCTAGCTATTATACCTACAGCAGGTGCAGTGGCGCCGAGGCCATGTGTGAAAGGGGCCGCGCATTCCTATTTTTTATCTTTCACTCCCCGACCAACCCAGTTAAATTCAGAAGCGGCTGCTACCGAACTGAGGTGAAGGAGCAGTTCCTCTCCCCTGCTCCCTGCTCCGTCACCTCAGTTTGGTAGCAGCCGCTTCTGAATTTAATTCGGTTGGTCGGGGAGTGAAAGATAAAAAATAGGAATGCGCGGCCCCTTTCACACATGGCCTCGGTGCCACTGCACCTGCTGTACTGCCGCTGCTGCTCCTCTGTCCTCCTTACGACGAAGCAGAAGGCACACCGGCTCCCAGACTCCCCTAGCCAATCACGACGCAGCTGTCACCAGCATGACAGCAGTGTTGTGCCTGTTCATTGCGCCTTGGTTCTGCGCTCAGGCAGGGGCTGGGAGCATGTATATATTCTCCACCCAGGCTGTGCAATACAGTTGGGTGGAGAACATGCCAAGTGCACATGTCAGTTTAGCTGGCCCGAGACGGCCGGCCAAAGAGTCATGCACACTTAGAGAGTGCCCACCACTCCTCCCCCTACTCTGGATAGCCCAGCTCCGCCCCTGCTCCGCACCTACAGAGCCAGTACGGAAAAATAAAATGATAACATTGCTTTATTATGATTTTATTTTGCTGTTTTGAACTGTTCTGAGAGCAGTGGGGCGACGCTCCTTCGCATTAGTGGAGAAGCGTCGCCCACTGCTCTCAGAGCAGTCCAAAATGGAAAAATTAAATCATAACATTGCTTTATCATCATTTTATTTTTGGGTTTTGAACTGCCCTGTGAGCAGTGGGGCGAAACTCCTCCGCCCTAGCAGAGGAGCCGCCACTGGTTACATGCACCCATTATCTTTCCTTGCATTACTTTGCTACGCGCATCAGCACCGACTGTAATCCACTAACAACACAGTTCCGGGGTCCGCAGGCGCATCCGAGGAGGCTGCGTGGGTGTGGCCAGAGACATATGAAATAAGAACCGTGCGGACACGGCCAGAGTATGGCTCTGATTTACAACAAAAGGAAAACACAAACATGGTTTACAACACATCTGGAGTAAGACCCCAGCACTGCACTCACCCTCCCCAGTTCCTCAAAGGACATGCACAGTCTGAGCAAGTGGGAGGTAGAAAGGTGCCAAGAAAGGAAGTGATGTCATGGAAGCACTCTGGAGGCCACAGCACAAGACAACACACAACATCCTCTAGTCGGTGAGGCACGCCACCCGTATCTACGTCACAGAAGGACCACCCAGAGCACCTGGGCAGGTGAGCAGAATGAGAGAGGATACTAGGGGTGTATGTGGGAGGCCAGAGAAGGGGGGAATTGAGGATGGTGTGGAGGGGGTGCATTTCTTACATCAGCTCCATGTAAGCGTGGTGAGAATGAAGCAGGTCTGCATGGGAGAATACAGATGAAAAAATTGTAGTGAAAAACAAAACAATATGAAACAAAAAGAAACTTATCACTTGAAAGCACCATATACGAAACATAATGATACGAAACATAATGATACGAACACATGCTCTACAAAGGGCGGGAGCCAGCCAGGCTCAACTATCAAGCAAAGTACATTTAAAACAGTGACACAGGGGGTGAAGCCCATGCAAGCTATGTTGAAGGTTTACGTAGCAAAATGCACCTCCATTGCATTATATGGGGCAGACCTGTGGGGTTTTAAAAATATTTCTGACCTACAAGTTGTAGAAAATAGATTTTTAAAATCACTATTATCCCTCCCTTGTTCTACATCAAGCTATATTGTTCATCAAGAGTGTGGGATTGAATACTTAACTGACCGTATAGCCATTGCCCCACTTTTGAAATGGATCTCAATTTGGCTAAATCCTGAACTAGAACTGAACCATGCAATTTTAAAAGATTGCTTATCCTTAGAGTATGGAAAAACTATACCGTGGTTGAACCAAATTAAATTTCTAGTAAGGTATCTGGGCCGACCTGAGTTATTTGAGAATCCAAGCACTATAGTAAGGGGGGATTTAAAATGGGCTAAAGACACCTATAAACAGAGGGCTATGATAATAAGGGAGGAAAGAGAATTACTCAAACCCACTGTAAAGGCACACCAGCTGATCACTACATCTAACAGTTTAGAGCCTTACCTGGGTATTGTCAATAAGATGGACCATCGTTTTTTATTAATCAAGTTCAGATTGAACAAATTCCATCTCTTATTGACTGACTCCCCTGGTTGGACTAAGGAGAAGGATTTGGGGATCTGTTCGTGTGACAGATTCTCCATAAAAGACACTATGCACTTTATCTTTTTCTGTGACCACCTGTCTTTAATCCGTAAAAAGTACATCATTCCTCTCTTAAAAAACAAAGGTTTCAGACAGGCGAAACCAGCCCTCATGTATCTTCAGATGTTGGGTTCTCCTTGGGAGATATTTAATATTGCCACTTTTTTAGTAATATCAATGAGATTGAGGAAAAAGATCACATGGTTATAGTGTATATCATTTTTATTGTCTGAGTAAATATTTATTGTAATTTTATGTCAAATGTTTTTAAATGGTTGTACTGTTTTATGTTCGTCGTACTTTTATGGTTTTTGCTATGAACCGAATAAAGTAATTTTGACTGACTGACTGACAGTGACACAGACCAAAACTACAACACCTATGTGTGTTCTGACAATTCATGGCATTTGAAAGACAGCACCCCAAGCGTATCATCATCAATCACAGTGCAACGTAAATGTCACTGTAGGTCACTTTCACTTAACTTGCCATTTTGTGGAATACCACTCAGCAGGCTAACAGTTGTATTTGTAGAGCGCCAGTTCAGAAGGAAGTTCATACTTACAGCTCCAAAAAGCAAGGGGAGGCTTCCAATACCAACACAGGATCATGTGAGCGCGCATATTTGAGTAAAAGCCTTGATATACATTTCATTAAGGGCACACTTGACACGTACCTCTTTCCATTAGCATCACGCAGCACTGCTTTCCCCATCCCTTTTGACTTGGTTTCTACTTCCTGGACCTGTTCCAGCAACGTTTTGCGGTAGGTATGCATGGCCCTGAAAAAACACACAACGAAAAACCACGTGAATTGTCGAGATTCACGCCACAACATATGTGAATTTATTTTATAGTGGTAGTTCCACAAGCCAAGAATCCACTAGTAGAAATGACATTGTAGAGAAAATAATATCACCTCTGCTTTTCAGAGGAGCAGACATTACTCTAACTCGGGCCATAGGGACTTAGAAGGGATAAGGATGCAGGCCCAACAGATCATGCACATGTCCATGCTGTCAATGACTTCAGAGGGACCTATTTCATAAATTATGTCAGACCCTATGTTAGAAAGGGTGTCCAGACATTATATAGTATCTGACTGAGGGAGGAGATTTAGTGAGGGTCTGTCGACTTATACTTTTCAAACCAGAGTTATTAGTAGGCCTCCAGCTTGTAGGACAATAAAGACAATGGAGAGATGAAGACATATAAAGAAACTTGAAAAAATGCACAGAATGGTTTGCTTGAGCGCACACGGGGAGAGAGACTTCTCTTCCTGCATCTATAAAGCTACATCGAAGAGTCCGAATTTCTTCACATACTAGAGATGTTCCTCTTCTGCAAAGATAACACTCCCAGACTGCTAAGTATAGCTTACAGGGGCCAAAGATACAGACAGCAGTGGGAGGTAGGCTCAACCACTTTCTCCATTCAAGTCTTCCAGGACAGTTTCCTGGTCCCACTTGGTCTGCCGGTTCTTCTTCCAAAAAGCACTTGTCTTGAAGTGCATCTCCCTAAGGCTATCAGTAGCCAGCTGGTTTGACCCATGAGAGTATTAGCCTGTTTATCTTTCACAGGAAATGTATTTCACACCTAATCAAAGAGTTATTAAGGGCACAGGAGAATAAAGAGACTGAACAGCATATGTAAACAAAAATCTATGCGTACCAATGAATTAAAACATGTGTGGATAATTTCTGGAGTTTTTCCCTAACCCAACTCAAGAAAATAGGACTATTATTCAGAAGTAGCCTTGTACCATAGGGAAATTATGGCCACAGCTTATGCAGTCAATAAGAGCCTTTGTAACTTGCCACTGGAGGAACATGCCTATTTAAATATTAGACATGTGGGGGGTGTGGCTCGGCAATCCATCATGGTGGATGCGCTTTAGGCGAGCTCCGCTCTGCCCAAACTAAAAATCCTGCATTTATCCTGTTTCGTCAGACTAATTTTTATAAAAAGACTCCCGCAGCAGTGGTGGTGTGCTTGCCTCTTGGGTGGCAGCCGGAGCAGAGAACGACAGGCGTGACAGCGCCGAAGTGCTGCGAATGAGGAAGGGCTGGCCGAGGGTCGAATCAGCTCCTGGCAGCCGGCTTGGAGCGTGTGCTGCGGCGGTGACAGCATCCGTGTGGCCGGGGGGTCCACGGTGGCGGCCCGGTGAGTGCTTTTGTTCTTCCCCCTACCCCCTCCTCCATTCATCCCGGCGGTCAGATCGAGCCGCGTAGGGGGGAGGGGTTCCAGTAGACTCGCCGAGAGTCAGGAGTCCGGGCTGATTTCGGTGCGGCCCTTGGGATTGCACAGAGCCCTGGCTGGATGTCCACAGGCTGGCTCACACGACTACTCCTCGGCTGCTGTGGCATATGGGCCTGCACAAGCGCAGTTAGGCCCCGCAGGAAATAGACATACGCTCAGTAGAGGGACGCCCTGGACACTATATGCATCACGTTATTTAGGCCTAGGCCTCGGGTCATATTGCCCTCGACTGCATGGGAGGAGGACCAATGGAGGCATTGGGGAGTGGAGCCATGTACGAGGCCTCTGGCTGATGTGAGACCCGGGGGTTGAACAGAGCCCAGATCGACCGTGAATAGCCCTACTTGCATGCTTATACTTCCCCTGGCTGCTGTAGGCCCACGGGCCTACAGCGTGGAGGCCGGCTTCGTGACCACTGGACCCCAAAAGACATTGACTCCTGCTTGGTGAAGGGCTTGGCCTAGGCCCCATACACGGTGCGGGAACCTGGTGCAGGCCGTGAGATATATTACCCTAGACGGCCGAGGGTAACGCATAGGTGGAAAGTGGGTTACCCTGTAGGGGAGGATGTGGCACGACTGTCTGCGGAAACGGCCGGGTTAGAACTTGAGTCCCGACATTCCAGGAGGTCTAAAGCAGAGACAGATACTGAAAGCCGAGAACGCAAAGAGGGAAGATCCACACGCCGCAGGATTCACAAACGCTGTTTGTCCTGGAGGCCCGACTTGGGGGCTACAGAGCCGCAATCTTGAGGGATTGGTGTCCAGACTGCACCATGACGAAAGACAAAACAGCAGGAGGGTCCGCTAAACAGAGGATGCTGGACTGCTAAACTGGAACAGGAGCCTCGGCAACAGAACAAGGAGGCGCAACAGGAGGCATTCCAGATAATGCAGCACTCATGGCGGCCATTACACAGTCTAGGGACGCCTTGGAAGCAAAGATTGGAGCGGTAGGCTCCAACATCATGCTCATAAGGCAAGAACTGCGGAATGCGGTGGAGCGCGTTACAGAGACCGAGAACCAGGGTCTCAGAGGTGGAAGATTCGGTCACCACCCTACAGAAAAAAGTAGAATCCTTTGAGACGGTCACCATCGCAGGTGGAGGACGCAGAGAGCAGGGCCAGGAGAAACAATACACTTTGTGGGATTCCCTGAAGGATGTGAAGGGGGAACATGGAACAGTTCCTGACTCAGTGGCTCGTGAGCTGGCTTCCTGAAAGGGCACATAGGGCTCTGATACAGAAGCCGCCCCCGGGAGCCAGACCAAGGCCGGTCATTGCAAAGATTTTGAAATACAACGACAGGGATCTGATCTCAAAGCAAGCCCTGGTTCAAGAACCCCTTCCATACAAAAACACCTGCATCCTTATTTTTCCAGACTATACGAGATTTGCCCAGCGGAAGCGACAGTCATTCATGGCAGCCAAGGCCCGCCTTTGTGAGCTGAAACTTCCATATGCATTGCTGTAACCCACCAAATTGAGGGTGGTATACGAATCCCACACGCTATTCTTTGAGTCGCTAGAAGATATCTTCAGCTGGACGGACGAGACAGTGAAGATTCGGTCTCACACACCGCCCAGGATGGAATCAGATTCCTTGTCCAGTGATGTTGTCTGCAAACCACCCAAGCCCAAAATCATAGGAAACAGGAGGTCGAGATCTAGACGCCGATCTAAATCCTGCAGCGACCCCAACAGATCCGCATCAGTGCCCCGGCAGGGGACTTCGGCCTCATAGCCATGTCAGGACTCCCCCAGATGGGGGACTGTTGGTGACACTTCCTCAGATCGACGAAGCATGAGGGGGGCTAGTACCTTAGTTTAACTCTCAATAGTCGAGGGGAATGCCCGCTGAATATAGGCTGGTTACTGGGGAACCATTGGCAGGGGAGGGTGGGGGGCTTCCATTGGGGTCTGCAAGCCACCTCTGCCGCGACAGATACTTCAGCAGCTTTGAGGTATAGGGGGGTGGGGAGAAGTTGGGGTACACATGTTGTATGTTTGCTCTGCGTCACCACTGCACATTGCCACTATTCACACACTGGAGGATAATTGTCCCACATACCAAAGTCTCGAGACCCTTAGATGGTGGTCCCAATAGATAGGGTGCGAATCCAGGTGGGGGACCTCCGGATAGTGAGTTGGAATGTCAGAGGAGCGCTAGAAAAAGTTAAGAGGGGCTATACTCTAACAGGCTAACCGGTACCATGCGGATATTCTACTGCTTCAGGAGACGCATTTAATGGGAACCAAAGCATTGTGTCTCCTCAGATATGGCTATATTCAAGTGTTCCACTCTGGTTTTTACCAGGGGGTCTCGTGGGGTTGTGATTCTAATCCATCGTAGGGTCCCATAGAAACATATCAAGACATGGACAGACATCCAGGAGAGATACGTATTCATTAGGGGCTCCATTTATGAGGAACAGGTGGTATTTGGCTATGTAGATGCCCCCGCGCCGCTGTTGTGGGCACTAGTCGAGCGCCTTACGACCCTGTGGGTGGATATAAGGGATGGCAATAGTAGGGGGGGACTGGAATGACATGATGGACATGGCCACAGATAGATGGAGAGAAGGGGGATACTCTAATGTGCATCAAGCTACCAAACTGAACTCCCTGGCGATGGGGTTAGGCTGGGCGGATCCATGGCGGCATGGTGAGGAGCAGGGGTACACTTATTTTTCGACGACGCATGATTCTTACTCCCACCTTGATTATATATTCGTACTGTCAGGTGCCGTCGGTAGAGTGAGGTCCGTTGAGATCCTCCCAAGAGGCATGTCAGATCACTCCCTTGTCGTTCTTATGGTACAGCTGGGTCCTGAGAAACAGCCCTTTCATTGGCATCTCTCCCCCTGCCATCTGCAGGATGAGAAATATCGGGAGCACCTAGGGCAGGCAATCGAGCAATACCTGGACAAAAATGTGGGGACGGTGCCAGAGGCTGAAATCCTGTGGGAGGCCATGAAGCCAACCATACGGGGAGTAGACATTTCATTCTGCCCGGCAGCACGTCAAACCCGGCGGGAATCGCTTTCGAGATCAGAGGCCCATATAATGGAATCAGAGCGGAGCGGTAGGGGTGAGGGAAGGAATCTGGTGCACCGACAGCTGGTGCTGGCGCGTCAGACCCATGCAGACAGCTTGATGGATGAGGCCCGTCTTGCGTGGCTAGCGTCCCGCAGCAGAATTTACCAATTGGGCGACAAGTGCAGTAAACTACCCCATAGACTGTGTCAACGGGCCATGCATCCCCAGGTTCTTCCCAGTATACCAGGCCCAGATGGGAGGGCTCTTAGTGACACCTCCCTAATAGAGGAGAGTTTTGCAAGTTACTTTGCAGAGCTGTACACCCCTAAGGAACTATTACAGTAAGGTATGATACACCACTTTATAGATGACCTACCGCCCCGGGCCCTCTCGGACGAGGCACGAGCAGACCCTGACCTCCCGCTTACCGAGGAGGAGATTTGCACAGCGCTGGGAGATTTGAATTCTGGAGAGCCACCGGGCCCGAACGGATTCCAGTGCAAATTTGTTAAGGAATACTTTTATAAATTGGGGCCTCATTTCCTCCGAGTTGTAGACGAAGCGAGAGATCGAGGTTGTCTTCCACGAGACTGGAGGCACGCGGAAGTGGTTGTATTTCATAAACCGGGCCGGCCCCTGGACTAACACGCCTCATACCCTCCAACCCCATAAAACCAATTTGATCCATCCAGACCAGGCTGGCTTTATGCCCCAGACAGCTACGCGTCACAACATCCGACGAGCACACACTGCCATAGCCACCATCCAGGGAATAGGCCTCCCTCCTGCTGGCAGATATGGATAGGGCGTTTGACTCCCTCAGTTGGGCGTACTTGTTCGCACTCTTAGACCGTCTTAATATGGATCCGCGATTTTTGTCATATTTAAAATTGCTGTATACAGACCTTACAGCGTTCGTGCGTGTTGTGGGATCCACCTCCTTCACATTTCCAATTGGCAGGGGCACCCGTCAGGGTTGTCCCTTGTCTCCATAGCTTTAGTAATGGAACCCTTGGCGGCGTGGGTGCGGATGGATGCACAAGTGGCGGGCTTTGAGTGGGCTCATGGGCTCTCGGATCGCATTGCATCGCATTATATGCGGATGATGTAATTTTTTTTAACTGACATTAACAAGACGGGACTGAGGCTGCTCCGCATTATGCACATCTTTGGGGAATCCTCTGGCCTATTCATAAATCCTCGTAAATCTACCCTATGGGTGCAAGGTGGAACGGCTGGACTGGGGCCTTGGGTTTCGGCAGTGCAGGTGACGATGGAGGGAGTGAAATATCTGGGAGTTTTCCTGTCGGATCTGCAGAGTGTGGCATGGGACAGAAATATTGTCCCGACATGGGCACGGGATCATGAAGAGATGAAAACTTGGTCACACATGCCCTTCTCCATTTATGGTAGATCGGCTATTTTTAAAATGGTGTTGTTGCTGTGCCTGCTCTACCAATTACAGAACCATCCATACCCGATACTCCCTACGTGGTTCCGCCAGGTTAACGCGGCATTGGGTCAATTTCTTTGGGCGGGGGGGCCTCTAGAGTCACGCTGCGGACTTGCTTTGAGTTGACGTATTGTGGGGGGTTGGCTACGTCGGATGTCCAATCTTATAATATGGCATCGCAGCTACTAGTACTGCATGAATGGTGGTATGGGGATAGGAAGGACCCCGCTTATGCAGTGGAGCGAAGGTGTATGGGAGAGTCTACTCTCCATACCATATTGTATTTAGAGCCCCTGCGCAACGCTTTACCGCCGGCCACGTGGATGGTATTCCAAGTGTGGAAGTAGTCCCTTCACAAGATGGGGTGGTGGGACAAGCTGACTAGGGAAACCCCACTGAGGCAGAATGGCCGATTGCCACAGCTTGCTGCATTATCCGGGTTTTGTGGGTGGGGTAATATAGGAATCTCTACAATAGGAAACGTGATGCGAGGCTCTGTCCTGAAATCATTCCAAGATCTCCAACAAGAGTATCAGATGCCAAAAACTCAATTTTATAAATACCTCAAATTTCTACACGCCATTTATCCTAGTATTTCGGGGATAGTGGCTCTCCCAGAATTTAGTCCTATTGAAGCCAAGGTGTTCATGGGCGATCTGCAGGACCATAAAATCTCGACAACCCAGCAGTCACTGGTGACCAATAGCTCTACTACATTAGACAAACTTAGAGAAGCATGGGTGAGTGATCTTGGCCACATAGATGGAGATGATTGGATGGATGCACTGGCCTCCCCTCGGGTGCGGGAGGCAGCGATAGCAATGCGGCTACCTCTTATCCAATTTAAATACCTTCACCAGGTTTATTATACAAGGCTCAGGTTGTGGAAGGCCGGTCTAGTGTCATCCCCGATATGCTTGAAGTGTGGTCGGGAGTAGGGATCCCTAATATATACAATTTGGCATTGTACAGCACTCACAAGATTTTGGTGAGGGGTTCTGGCTTGTCTTGCAGAGGTGTTGGGTTGGGAGCTCCCCTCCTCACCAAGGGGTCCATTACGATGGCGAACGGAGCACAGGACCGGCCGCCGTTGTTGCGGCGATCCCGCAATGCAAATTATGATGCGCCCGCCACACTGGCGGGTGCATCCTGGGCCTTTTACATTGCGGGTGGATCTAAAGGCTGCAGCCCCGCCCGCAATGTAAAAGGATTGTGCACAGCATTGCCATGCACTACATGGCAGGCACCACGTGGTGCCTGCCACGTAGTGCATGGCAATGAAGGGGGGTACCATAGGTATCCCCATGTGCACCCCCACCCCCCAACACTTGAGGGCCCGCAACGGGCCCACAACATCGAGGACCGCATGCCTTTCCAAGCGGCGGACGGTCTTCCAGTCTGCCGCGGTGCCCCTGCCATACTAATATGGTGGGGGGGAGAACCAGGGACATTTGGCGGGCAGATCGCCACCGCCGTGCCGGCGGTAGCCCCCGCCGGCCCAGCGGTGGCGATCCGCCCGCCATGGTAATAGGCCCCCAAGATTGGTAATTTTACATATCATGGAGGTTATAGGGGTTAATATGTACAAAAGGCACCTGTTACTGTTGGGGTTGATATTGGCTAAAAGGGATATAGCACGGCTGTGGAAGGCATCGGCCCCACCTTCTCTCTTGGCATGGAAACATGGAATGGACTTTTGTATGGGATTGGAGATACCAATATTTAAGGCCAGGGGATGCCGGCGAAAGCATCCCAAGATCTGAAAAATATGGGCAGACTACCGGGCCTTTACCTGGACCCAGTGCCCCCAGTGGATGCATCTGTATCCGTAATGTCATGCAGGCCTCTTGGGTAAGGGACCAACAATATAGTGATGGAATTTATTTGTTGGGGTGGGCGATGTGGTGGCAAATGAAACGCAGTAGTGGCATAGTGCAACGGGGGTGGTTCAATACGTTTATGTTGTATTGTTTTATATAACCATGATAATGCGAATGTATAAACTAAATGTTAATGAAAATAATCTGCAATGTCTAATATGGCAGATGTTTCTTGGGTTAAGGAGCTCTGCACTGTACTTGACCTTTGACATAAAATTTGTTTTAAAAAAAAATATTAGACATGTGTGACCTTTGCACATGATGTAGTCAGATCTTGTGGATTTCAGGGCACTACTGATGTGTGACTTATATAATATATAAAGCGGGCTTTCAAACATGTCTAAAATGGTTTCCATATACACGTGTTTGCTGCAGCTTTCTCACAGCAGTTCAGGATTTCAGTCGCAGGCTTGTAGTCATGCCTTTAAAGTTGCTCTTGGGGGTTGTATAATTGTAAACTTCAGCCCACGTGTAACATTTAACTTTTATCCCACTGTTGCACTTCCTGCACCACATTACTGTAGCTTGTTTTGCAATTGTAAACATGACAATTATCTTGAGCCAATCTTTCACCATGGTTATGCATCAGAGGTATGCAATGGCAAGTGTTTAGCAGTTTTACAGAGTCAAAATATTCGAGTATATCCAGTCCAATAACTACAATAAATCTGATGAGATCATACGAAATATGTCCTTTTCCACAATGGCTATCCAAGGAATCTCTTGGGAAACAATTCTTTCTTTAGAGCAGTGTATACAAGGTTTGGTGTGGTTTATTCCTGTTTGTCGAACGCCGTCTTTATCAACTTAGCACCAAAGAGCTTTCTCCCTTCATACGTCTGCAGAGCCATGCCATTCTTGTCGGCTACCATAATTCCACCCTGTCAATCATGCAGGCTGCATTAAATCAAAAGCACCATCTGAGCAGAGACCTGCCACGCTCAATGGTAGGCAATGTTTCAGAATAATCATCTTGTTTCATCAGGGGGCCATGAAGTGCTTGAACGTATTTTATCAAGATTTGCTCGTGCATATACTGTCTTAAGTGTAGAATCTACCTTTATGTACAATATTCGGTAGAGATATAGCCCCTGCTCTGAGAGTAGGTCTTCTGGACAAATTGAGCAGCGCAGCCTCTGCCACCACAGTGTCTGCCTGCTCTGTTGGATTCACCGTCACTATTAATCAAGGTGTAGTAATTTTTTCAGAGCTTCTTCATTCTCTTAACATTGCTATGCTGAAGGATCGATGGACCTTCCTGCTGAAAGATGCGAGACGTGCATCTATCGTCTACAAATCATCCACAACCTCCATCTCTTGAACCGATGTAGACAATCTCAGTTGATCCCAATGCTGATCAATCTGGTGACTACCTTCTTTCTTTCTCTTCCGCGGGCTAAATCTGGAATCATAACTATTGATCCGCTACTGTAATTCCACAATTGTGCTCATCAGCTCTCAGGGAGCAATCCTTGGGCTTATTTCAGGTGACAAACAACTCCTCTGTCCGCTCAACTCCCATCTTCTGATTTTACTGCTCAGATTCCCATAATGACAGTTTTAACACACAAATGGAGCAAATTTCACTATATCTGGACTTGAAATGATCTTCTAACATTCTTGCTTTCCAACCATCTGTGCCTACCGCATGACCTATAGGACTCCATGCACCTTAATGATGTGATCACACCATGGTGCATATGCTGGCCTCTGCATCTGCACACTTCCAAGCAGCCCCGATGTTTTTGAGAAACGCCTTATTGACGATCCACCTCTGTCCGAGAATAACACATTGGATGGAAGAGGGAAGCCGTTCTTTCACCATCTGTGATTGCACCCAGCTGTTACAGGGTATTCAGTGGCCATTGGGAATACTTAATATTACATTTTCTGACAGAGAGCCCTCCTTATCCATGTCTCTCAGGTGTCTGGAAACCAACAGATAAAAACATAGGACGAAAAGGAGTCTTGTCCATGCTCCTGAAGGCAGGTAAATATTGTGCTTTAAAAGAAGGAAGAAGAACATCTGTTGAGCATCTGCCAAGATGTAGGACAATTCCTCAAAAGTAAGAATGATGGATATTATGTAACTTGCACACATCTTACATAAGGTACATTATACACAATACTTTCAAAGATACAGCTCACATGCCAACTTTACATTGCACCAAGTGTACCAGAAATAGTTCGTATTACACTACAACTGCAGTCAATCTCAGTTAGTGCTGGGAAAAATATATAATTTCAAAATGAGTAGAGATTATATTGACAGAAAACACTGTATAGCTAAATTAACAAAATGGCTGAACTACAAGAGTACAAAGATTTCACCTGACAACATTCATGTGAGACTGTTTTGAAAATCAGTGCTGCAATCAAAAGACCATCATTCATTAAATATTTATTGACTGAACACCTGACATCCCTCTGAGAAGGGTATGTCGTCCTACCTGCTCTAAAATATACATTTTAACATTGTTTATATTCTTAATTGTACAAATTTGCAGATGTGTACAGGTTGTAAAACTTTCCCTAGACTATCACAAACAGAAAATTGCACACATGTTTCTGGGTTCTCCTGTTTTCTACTTACTGAACCATTTGTAAAGCGCTCTGATACCCTTCTGGGGTCAAGTTCGCACTATATAAAACTCTATAAATAAATAAAAAATAAAAAAAACACAAACTAATGTCTTGATCAAAGTTAGGAGCTCTTTGCTATTTTGAATAACACAGTTTAATTATTCTATTGAGTGTAGCCCTTTTTTCCATCTTCGGCATCCAAAATCACAGGAGGAATTTTCACACACATTTTTGGGAGAGACAAACTATCATAAGAAGTAGTAGTGGATCAGGGCTGGTATGAGTTATTGGACCATTCTGTCTCTAAAGGCCTGGCTAATTATCTTGTAGGAGCTGGAGCTTTGGTTTGAACTTCTACAGTAACCCTACAGTGGCCTTAATGTTCTTTTTTTAATATAATAACTTGTTTATTTGAAGAAGTATTCAAATGAAACAATTGAGTACATTTTTGGAAGCCAACCTTAATATATAGGGCCATATAGATATGCTAGAAGATTAGACAAATCTGACCTTCCAGAACTTTAAATAAAAAGCTTTGGCAAAGACTGGGGGCCAGATTCACAAAAGTAACTTACAATTTTGCGTAAGTTTATACTTGTGAGTATGTTTACTACTTTTTGGTATTCACAAACTGCACTTTTGAAAGAACTTACACTTTTGTAGTAACCTCCACATTTGTAGTAAGTCCAGCACTAAACATGGCCAATCACTGATACTGCAACACCCTACCATAGGGAATAAACGAGGTAGGTACTTAAAATAAGAATGCTGTTCTAAAAATAGTACAGATTAACTTTTTAATTATAAAATATTTAATACTATAAATTTGTTGTTTGCTATTCATTATTTATTATGGGGCATTGCATATTCAGCTCAAATTCTCCATTTCACATTATTCATATATCCATGCCTGCAGTTCCTACTGGGCACGTCTAAGACATGTAACATAGGCATTAGGCACAATATCAATTACCCAGATAACCCTCTGACTTGATGAAGTGGCGACATGTTTACACGGCACCATTTTTATCCATGGCCCATCCCATGGCCCCTTTCCCCATTTTTTAAAATGTTTTTTATTTAATTGATTGGAATGTCATCAGCATACCAATAGGCATGTAAGGGCATCGTAAATGTGAAAGTATGACTACAAATTGGAGGTGTATTTGCAGCCCCCAGTTTGTAAATTACAATACTGAAATGTAGTACTTTCTGCAAATGGAAGTATGGACCATTGTTCTCAGGCGTTCTCCTGCTCCAACTCTAGGGGTGCATTGGTTCACCCTGGGTTGGGATGAATGTCCTCTGCAAAACCTTGGAAAACTGTACTCCCTGGCACCTGTATGTTTCCAGATAGCCATGTGCATGAGTGCCCCTGATAAGCTAGGCAACCTTGCAGCCTCGTATTTAATTGTTGTGAGACATCACAATGGCTTTTGATATAAAGAAAGCAGTTAAAATGCCACCCCCTTCCCAAGCCATTAGAGACTGAAAGTGGTGGAAATCTTATTTATATCTGAGGGACAGAGCCACTATGCCAGTTTCCCTATGGAAGGACAGCCTATCAGCTACCTCTGTGCAATGGTTTGTGGGGTCTTTCATAATGGAGTTATTTTAACTACATCATGCATGGGGCACATTATACCTGAGCGTATGTGTCGGTAAGTGTATACTTTCACAGGAATGCATTGCTTGGTGAATCGTGGATCCATTGGACTCTATGTCTGAGAGTGCTTCAAGATGATGGGCTACTTTGTTTGAGCTGGCCAGAGGGCCATCTTGGTTCCTGAAGCCAGCATAAACACAATCTCCTGTCCTCTGCCTGAACCCACTTGATTAAGCTAGTGCAATGAGGTAATCCACTTGCCTTTTGTAGTTAGCTGTAGATCTCCTACCACTGTGACCATGTTCCCAGTTCCTGCCACATTGGCATCTCTTATGTACATGATCTCCGTCCTCTGTTGAGCCATTACCAATTGCACTTGAGCCAGGTCTCAGGAGGGGCTACAGTAATACATGACATGGCCATGAGCTGATCATGTCGAGGTCATATTTCTCCAGGATTGCAGAACTGGAAGAGCCCAATAGAATCAAAATTTGCTGTTGACCTGATTGGCTATTTGTGGCCATAACTACTACCCCCTGGGATCAGTAAGATGTTTAATGGTTTCTCATGGACTAAGGAGAGTCTGCACAGGAATGTACATGACAAAAGCAGACAATTTAGGAGCAGGACCTTTCATGGTTGCCGTTTCCCCAAACCAAGCTCATGCCGATAACTTTGCAACGCCTGATGAATCTGCTCAGAGTTTGGCACAGTCTTGTCTCATTCAGGTTAGGTTGTTTTCATCATGTATCAGCCGGATCGTTTGTGAGCTGAACTCTCGCCGAAGACATATGCAGTGATCTGAAGTCCCCAACTTCAAATCCTAGAAAGGCTGGCCCAGCTTTCCATTGCTCTGGGTCTAGCAAAATGATAGCCATAAAATAGTGTAATGTAAGCAAAACCAGTTTTTTACAAAACGTAATAATGGCAAATTTGTGGCATGAAGCGCAATAGAAAAATAACCATGTATATTCATGCCCATTAGAAAAATGATTCTGCTGTCCCACTAGGCCTCCATTCTCGGGAGATATCAGCCAGACAACGGATGTACGATTCCAATACACTTTGGAACCCTGCCCAATGATCAGGGATGGGAAGGGGGAGTCGTGTGTGTGTGTGCTTGTGCATCTGTGTGTGTGCTCGCGCATCTGTGTGTGTGCATGGTGGGAACTGGACCATTGCTCACAGTGTTGACTAGATCTGACAAAGCCCGACAGAGAACATCCTTAGGAGAACCATTGCGTTTTAGAGACTGGTCCCCAAAGTCTGTTTAGATACTTTTAAGAGTGCGCATCCAAAAAGCTAAAAGTGATGTGTTGTATCTACTTAAGTCCGCTGTATAACCTACCTCTTAATCGAGGCACATATGGAGTTAGAATGGTAAAAACACACTCCATTACGGTCATTGACCGGACCACGTACATATATTGTAATTGCATTTATATAGCGCTTACTACCCCTGACGAGGCATCAAAATGCTTTTTCGGCGTGTAGCACGCTACTCTGGAACCCAAAAAGGATTAGTGGTGAATTAGTATAGGGAGATATTAAACTAATTTGAGCGGTGGACATGTGAGTTTGTTATCTGGATAGAAGAAGGATAGTGGAGTGATAGAAGAGGGAAGGGTTTGCATTTCTATCATGCTTGCTAACACTGATGAGGTGTCAAAGCGCTTTCGGTAGGTAGCACGTTACTCCAGAACCAAAAAAGGATTAGTGGTGAATTAGTATAGGCAAATATAAAAGTTATTTGAGCGGTTGACATGTTAGTCTGTTAGCTGGAATGAGAAGGATAGTGGAGGGATAGAAGAGCGACATGTATGTTGTGTGTTTATATATATATACACAAAGAATCTTTCAGCATTTGGCTTATGATTTCACACTTACGCTCGCCATGCGATGTCCTTGATAAGGCATGCCGTGGGCACCAGCAGCAACCCGAGCCAGAAGTATCCGCATTTCAGCACCATCCCCGCCTGTAGAGAAACAAACACATTTGGCTGTTTACACTCGCCAGACTCCAGGATTAACTTCGGCACGAAGCGCAAGCGACAGCTCTCCGACTACTTCAGCAGATGTTTCAAGGCACCCCCTCGCGCCCCCCGCCCTCTTTACTCTCGGCATTAACGCAGCCTCGAAAGCCACGGCTTCCTGTTCCAGAGCGGGCAGGTGCCCCAAAATGGAGGCATCAGTTGTCCAGTGTTTAATCCCGCGCGCCATTGTGCGACTGTCAGTGGGATGAAACATTCTAATGTATGTGAGATAAAAATACACCCAGTGGCCTGACAGAGGGCTTGTGGGGGCTGCCACCCACGGGAGCACAGGAAAACTACACATTCCAATCAGCAAAGCAATTTTAGGTCACCCTGTCTGTGATCTCTGAAGTCTGTTTTTCTTTCTAGACACAGGTGCCTCTGCCACCTGGCCCCTGCCTCTGACTGTCCATGGACGAGGAACTCTCTCAAGCACTGAGCTATTCATTAGGGGACAAGCGGCCTATTGGCGTCTTCGGCAGACATCTTGTATAGGCTGAAGGGCCAGAGATCTGCTTTTTCAGCTCCGAAGCAACTTTGTTAGTGGTATGGTGCCAGGATATCGAGTCTTCAATACCGTGCTATCATAATGTCATAGCAGAAATACTGACAACCAAAATATCAACAAATCTATGTAGCTAACTATAGGTTTATACTACATACCCACATCCCTGATAATATGTCTATCATCCAGGGAGGTAGGTGTGGAGTTATAAATAGCAAATCTATACCTACCAATATGTACTTACAGTCTGGATATTTAAGTTGTACACATTTCTGCTATGATGTAATGCTGGAACGATATTAAGCTATAGGTATTCTAACATGTTCAACGTATGAGATTAAACCCAAGGCTAATGAACTTGGGTTCGACCGCAAGTCATAAGAGCTCAGTACTTTTATAGAGCACCCACTGACAATGGTAAAACAACGAAGAAAAAAGGTTATTGCCAATGCAGCTGCAAAAAGAATTTAAATTAAAAAAAATCACAACAAGCAGTCAGTGCGATGACGTACACACATACGTGTCACCATGCATGCACATGTATGCGTCACTGACTTTTTTTTTTTTTTTAAATTTACCACTCCAAGATGGTTGACACCTATCTTGGAACGGTACATTTAAAAACAAAGGTTAAAAAAGCGCATTATGAGAAAGGAGCGACCAGGTAGCAAATTGCAGCTGCCAGGCCCTCCTAAAAAGTAAAAAATTTGAAATGTAATTTTTTTTTTAAATGGGACGCAGAAGTGCAATTGAGCAGTGGGTGCACGTCAACATTGCAGAAAAGTGGTAATGAGCAGGGAGCGGCTGGGTAGCAATGGTTGGGCCTTAAGGGGTTTGGGGGGTTATTTTTAAAAAAAACTGAGTGGGCAGCAAGGGGTGGGAGAAGCATAGGGGTGAGGGAGCACCATGGAGATGGTGGGGGCGTGGATGCGTTTGAAGACTCCGGCACCGTGAATGTGGAGGAGGAAGAGGCACATAGGGGAAAGGTAGAGAGAGCAAAAAAACACATAAGCACCCATGGAGTGCTGAAAGCCAAATAAACACGCACTGGCGAAGCCTATAGATGTTGCTACAGTTAAAAAAGTAATAACATTAACATTTTCATGACCATTAAAAGCTGCTACAATCAACAGTTTCCTCATGCAGGCTACAGTACCATACGTGGTTACTATATGTCCCTCTAGTTAGATAGAAGAGCTTTCTGTAGCAGGCTGCAGCACCCTGAGCCTTAACTGGAGATCACATAGGCATAACCTGCCCCTTTTTAGCAACACCTCCATCTCAGGGCTCATGTGAGAAACATAATTTGCAGAGGGGGTTGTACATTAGGTATGTTAGGCATGATACATTAGATAAGGTAGGTAAGGTATGGAGGGTAAGTTATGCTTGGTAGGTATGCCTAATAGGTAAGTCTGGTAGGTGAGGTATTGTAACTATAGTAGATAGATTTGGTTGTTATGGTAGGGATAAGCAAGTGTGGCAGGTAGGCTTCATATGTATGGTAGGCCAGGTAGCGTAGGTCAGGCGTGGTGAGTAGCTTTGGTCTGATAGGTTAGGTATGATAAGTAGGCATGGAAGGTATGGTGGGCTGATTGCACCAAGCATGTTAGATTATTTAAAGTAGGTTAACTCTGATATGTTTGTATAATAGATAGGAATGGCAGGTAGATATGGTAGGTGAGGTGTGGTAAGTGGATATGGAAGGAAAGTAGGTATAGTAGGTAGATTAGTAAGATATGGTAGGAAGGTGTGATAGGATAAGCATAGTAGGTATCTAAATAGGGTAGGCTAGTTATGGTGGGCGTGATACATTAGGCAAAGTTGGTTAAGTATGGTAGGTATGATAGGAGTCTGTGGATTGAAATTATGGTAGATTGGTGTAGGAAGTAGGTTTGGTAGGTATGGTAAGTATGGTACAGTACAACACTGTAAATGGGTGGACCGGGCATGCCTTGCAACTTCAACATCTCCCACAAGAGTATTCTGTCAGCGCACAGAAACTTTCTTATAGAAATAATTGAGAAAAGCTCCTCTTCTGCAAAAATTGTAAAAGAATCTCTCACGCTTCAGCCTGTGAAATTTTCATTCCTTCTCCTCCCGACCTATAAAAAAAACTGTCTGTTTATTTACAGGACAAGATCAAGATGATTTATGATATCTTTGAAGTCCAATCTGAGGTGCATTCCTGTCACATTTACAAGAGCAGCTACACTCAGCATCTTAGAGTAGTCAAGGGGCACCTAAGAAAATAACTTCCAGTGACATAGAAATTATTATTGAGTCTATGCACTCAGAATCCTTTTAGGACCTGTTTCCATCTCTTCTTATCCCACTTTGTTTAATGCTCACTTAGGTGAGCTTTTCAATCGTTTTCGCAAACAAGATCCCAGTCGCTTGGAAACGTGCTGTGCTACCCTTACTAAAGAAGCCTTCTGGGAAGAGGTGTGGCGCCCTGGCGGGCAACTGACTCCGGAATCTGGGGATCACGGTTTGATCCCCGGCGGCAGATTAGTCCAGCACCATGTGACTCTGGGCAATAGCTTGCTTAATCTTCCCGACGGCCCCCAGCGCCTAGAGACCCTTACGGGTGAGTGTTTGCGCTTTACAAATGTGGATATTATTATTATTAATCTGCTGACCCTTTGATCCACGTGAACTATCTCCCAATATATCTTCTTCCCTTTCCAGCTAAGATACTGAAAAAATGTGCCAATCGACAGTTATCTTCTTATCTGGAAGATGATGACATCTTGGAAGTCTCACAGTCTGGGGCAAGGGCCGGCCTGCTGCCCTTATCCTACCTGATCTCTCAGCAGCTTTTGAGAAGGCCTCTCATTCGATTATGAACAGAAGACCGCATGTGATAGGTATATTTTCAAATACTTTTGCCTTATTTCAATCATTTCTATTACACAGAACACAGACTATTTACCTATCACCATTCGGATCTAAATCGGTCATCTCTGTTTGTGGAGTACCACAGGGATTGTGCCTTCGCCCCACCCTTTTTAATATATATGATTGCACTGGCCACCATTGCCCAGAAGTTGAGATCTGAGCTACTACAGTATGCAGGTGACACTCAGCTACTGATATCTATCGCAGAAAATTCAGATTCCACCCCGCAAAATTGTCTGAAACTGAATGGGGATAAGACCGAGATCTTCCTGTTTGGTAGAGCCAATACTATCTGGCGGGATGAATGGTGGCCATCTGAGCTTGGTACTGCACCCAATCTGGAAAAAGAGGAACGATATCTGGGCATTCTCATAGACTGTTCGCTCAGTATGAAAGCACAGATCTCTGCGATCTGTAGAATCTACCAGATCCTGCAGAAAATCTTCACCTGGATTCCCCTCCATTGAAGGAAAACAATAATCCAAGCCTTAATTACCAGTCACTTATATTATGCCCTATATGTAGCTATTAATGATTCTTTGCTATCATATCTCCAAACCATCCAAAAAACTGCGGCCACACTGGTTGGCCATCTTCCACTAAGAACTACACCAAGGTCTATTTTGAATGAGCTGCAGTAGCTGCCCATATATAAGCAGATACATTGAGCATTATACTCTGGTAGCCCCAGCTACTTATGTAGCCAAGTGAACATTTATACATTCACCAGGGCTCTCAAGTCTTCCACTCTCATTCTTGCACAATCACAAAGCATTTATCATGTCAAAACTGTGGCCATTCTTTCACGCACTTGGCTACCAGGTATTTGAACAAACTCCCTATTCAAATCCTCTCCTGTCACTAAATTGAGACTTTCGATAAGCCATTAAATCCCGGTTATTTTAGTTTGTCTCTCCTTAAACATAACGCTTGGTTTGACCATTATGCTAGTCATCTGCGCTATGATACTCCATCGGGGTGAGTCTGTGTTTAAAATACATTTTAACATAACACAACACAACATTTCTAGTGAGACATAAAAAGTAGTCTCCTGAATGTAAGCAGGATACAAGTAATCCAGCCCTCTTGGTGAGGGATAAACAGAAAACGAGGAATGCAAACCATCTAGTAAGAATCAAGCGATTGAGAAGACATGCAATCCAACCAATGACGAGCAATGGGCTGACACAAAGCCTGCTGTAAGTACTAGTATTGTGTACACTCAGCGTTGCACAAACAGAAAGCTAAAGCTTCTGAGGTGTTGCTACAGCTAAAACTGTGTGTAGGCAAGACCTAATGATGACTTGCCCTGTACACTGCATCCTGTACACTGAGCGCTGCCACTCATGGCCTCTTTGTAGTAAACCAAAGCATGGGTGCCTCTTCTTGTTTGTAATCTTTCACTGTACTGGCAAGCCTGCACCAGAAGGCACCCCTCACCCAATCTCCCCGACATGCACATAATGTCCTCCCTCCTCGCAATCAAGCCTTCACTCAAAATCCCACCTCTTGCAGCCAGTGGTTACAAGTGGTTTGACAAGCACGACCTACTCCCGCAGAGGCATCCATAAGCCAATTTGCAAACCCCCACCTTTATATGAACTATGTGTATTACATTTGATATATGTGATGTCACTGGCATGGTTTCATCCATCAATATTGTCACCACTCTTGTGCGTAGGTATCAACATTTGAATCCGCTCATATGTACCACTAATAATGAAGTGTATAATGTTTCTGTGCCGAGTGTTCAGATAGCAATTACAACAATTACATATCACATTTACAATCATTTTGAAACACTCGGAAGAATAACCTCAGCCATGTCTTCAATATATTACCCAAAATAAAAGAATGCATGATGCACCCTATCAGAATGAATGCTTCTGCCACATGGTTGTAGCAACTGAATATTGCCAACTTCACAGTTAAATGCACACGTCATATAGTTTGCAAAGCATTACTACCTCGACAGAACAACCCTCCATTCATACAATTCACACAACCACCACTCCCAGAGCCACCAGAGCATCTTATAGCACAGCACACACTAATGTGCAAGTCACAGCAGATAGCTGCTGAATCATAGCTACCTAAACAGAAGATCCACCGCCCAGAAAATAATATGCCACAAAACCTATGGAACACACTACCCAATTCACACCCCGACAAGAGTAATATGATCCCAGTGAAATATGCAAAGTTGCATTAAAGTAACTGTAACTGCTAGCATTGCCCACGAGAAGTGCCCATCTCTGATGCTGAGCTGCTTTTACGCCTTGGCTTCGGAGATGAGACAATAAGCTGCTCCGCTGTAATGTTTGCATATCATGGTTACTACTCGTAAGTTGTTTTGCTTTTCCCTCAGCTCAGACTAGGCGCCTGCTTTCATTTTTTTCTTAAGCATTAATCACGATTGTATTCCATACTTTAGAGCACAATTGTATACATTTGTACGTTACCTTTGCTTACCACAAATGCCCCTGGTAGGAATAGAAATAGCCTATTCATACCACTGAACCAAAGCAAACCCCCATCAATCACAGAACCACCTCAAACTAACAAATACATGACCGTGGCGAAGCTCAATGAAAGAATACTGGAAGAACGAGGACAGGAGGGCCAAATGTGAAAGGGCTGTGGGGCCACACAGATTGCGGGAGAGTGCCACACAAATGCTGATAACAAAACAGCCCGAACTTAGAGTTTTCCCCCATAAGTGTTTCTGATGCACTACTGTAAATATAGGAATAAGTAACACCTAAACCTAGTAAAAGCCACACCTACAGAACTGTCTTTGTGAACAGGCCCCATTATACCACATTACTTTTTCCTTCCGATGGGCTGTCAAGTTAGCGATTTTTTGGAGGTGCTTAATTTGTACCAGAGGTTGCGAGTGGTGGGCACTGGCACTCATTTTGGGGGACCGGGACTTTATTTTACATCACTATACTTCAACTCAGAGCAAGAGAAAGACTAAAAAGAGAGAAAGAAGAGAAGGTTAGCAAAGGACTGACAAAGGGAGAAAGCAGGGATGAAAAAGAACAAACAAGAATGAAAGAAACTAAAGGGTAGTGGAAGAAAGAGGGATGGGGTGGAATCAAGACTGGGCGGCTTTTAAATTCGATAAACCCAGCATTTAGCAGCATCGGCTTTGAGATCTTCCATTTTTTTTTCTTCCTTTCTTTTTTAAAATTTTTTTTTTTACATATTCAGCGTTTCATGCAGTAATGTTGCTCTTATCTAAGCCCTCTAACGTTTTTGCAGGTTATGAACTTTGTGCCTCAACAATCCACTTCTTTGTGCCCGTCCTCCCACGCCATACTGTGGTTATGAATTATGAGCTGTCCGCCTGCTTGCTTTCTTGCATCCGTTCCTCTTTCGAGACAATTATGCAAGTCTGGCAGGAAAGCCAAGAGACAGGTAAGTGAAGCACATGTCACCGACATATTCCTGCAACGTGAATAAGTATTTGTGTCCTTTCAAACAAAGGCGAAATAAAATGAAATAAAAAGCTGCGGGCAGAGCCTGCCGGATTCTCTCTCTGTAATGGCCCGTCGTCTGTTGTGTGCGCGCGCCAAGGCCACAGGGCGGCCGTGCAAAGCTGCAGGCAGCGCTGGCACAGGTGAGAAAACATGGCACGAATTAGGCCCGACTCCTTGGGGGTTCAACAAACCGAGCTCACGGAGGGCGCACGCACCTGCTCTGCGCCCAAAAAAGACCCGTCAGCCGTAAAAAGTGCCCGGCGGCAGCAGTTAAGGACGGGTGAGTGCAGTGCCCAATCTGGAAAAACAAAACAAAAAACATACGTTCCAGGGCCTTCGTTAGGAGGACACAGCCGCTTGCTCCACCCATTGCCCCTGCCAGGGTTGCCAATGACAGTACCAGCACACATACTAACCACCACAGTTCTACAAGCATGACAATTCAGACTATTACAGGTCCCCAAAGCTTCAAGAATGGCATGGGAGGCAGGTATTAGTCAGCTGTTGTGCTCAGCACTAAATTAGACAAACAGTGCCACCATGTGGTAGACTGCTATAAGTGTTAGTGCTGACAATTATGTGCAGGCACCACCGGCTCAAATTAAGCACTAAGTGTCACATGCACAATGGACCCTTCATTACTCCTCAGTCCAGCATCAACTAACAACCTGTTTTGCAAGATTATAATGGAGTTCATTCAGGTGCAATGGCTGAACTATGTGTAAATAGAGTGGCAATAACAACAAGCATTTGAATTGTTTTAACCCCTTCAGTGCCACGCCCTTTTCCCCCTCCTGTGCCGGGCGTTGCACTAGTGGGTGGGGTTCATGACGAGATAGTCTCGTCATGGGCACAGCGCAACCGTGCTCCATGACGAGACTATCTCGTCATGGGCATGATCAGGAGGATGTTGTTAGAACATTGCATGGAGATAGAAAATGCAAAAGGTGTAGAGTATGCATGGAACAGTTTAGATGGTCACACAATTTGTATAGCGTGAACACAGTCAAACGTATCACGGTCATCAATCTAATATTTTCCCTTCCACTTGTAAATATATCCTTGAAAACAGCTTCCATCAGACCTTTGCAAGATATATCTGGCGTGAAGTTTGGCTTTGGAAACTTGCTGCGGCCAGTCCTCAAATCTGACATGCTCCTCATTGCTCTGTTTAAATATCGCTTCCCAGTATTTCTCCTCCGTGTACTTTATTCCTCTCTCAACTTCTTCTCCCTTTACCTCGCCTGTCTGTTTCTCTCTATCTCTATATGCCTTACCCCTTTCTACCTCTCTCTCTATTGCACAACATTTTAGCTCTTTCTCCCCCATTTCTCTCTACCTGACAGCGGCGGCTGCTCCGTTGGAGCAGAGGAGCGCTGCTTCCCCAGCAAATAAGCAAATAAAACGACGATAAAACTGGTTTATTGCCGTTCTATTTCAATCCCCTGAACCCGCCCCAGGACTCTGATGAGTCTTGGTGACGGGTCCAGGTGATGACACTGCTGGTGGGGGAGTGACAAATGCAAAAAGAACTATTGATGGACAGAATGCAGAACAATGTCATACATTTACCCCAGTACAGAGATCTGGGCCTAAATCCATCGTTTTTTGCTCACCATGCCACCCCAGTTTGGACCCAGCCATATGCAAATCAGTCTTGACCCTGTGCCCAATGGGAACAGTCCAGCCCAAAATGCCAGGCCAGGTCCTCGCTGGATTGGAAACAAGCATCCTAGGACCGGTTTCGTGGTTTCACACCTCTTCAGCCAGGATAGCTTGATTCCAGTGGCATGGAGAGCACGGGACTCACGTCTGAGCACACCCGTCCCACTTGGGGTGACAAATGAAAAAAGAACTATTGATGGACAGAATGCAGAACAATGTCATACATTCACCCCAGTACAGAGATCTGGGCCTAAAGCCATCGTTTTTGTGCTCACCATGCCATTCCAGTTTGGTGAGGCACTCCCTTCACTGCACATGAGGTGTTTGGCCTGTCATCCCAAGCCAGCCAAACACCTCATGCGCAGTGAAGCTCTCGCCATCCCCAACTGCGTTGCTGTGGCTGGGGAGAGCAGGTACAGGCTCCCAGTCTGCCTGGGAGTGCAAGCTGCAGGCACTCAGACCAATTGTGACGCTGCTTTCCTGCAGCGGCAGGATTGCCCCAGTGTATTCTGGAAGCCTGTGCCCAGAACCAGGAAGAGCGCGAATTGGCAGGAGACGGTGGTAGCAGTGTAAAGGTTAGCTTCAGTATTTTTATTTTATTTTTATCACCTGACCCCCCCACCTCTCTCTCCCCTCCTGACATGTGCAATGTAACCCTCTCCACCTAGCTGTCTCAGACAGCTGGGTGGACAGCAGGCACAGGCCTCCTGTACCCGCTGGAGCGTTGAGGCAGCCACTCCAGCCAATCTCGACGCTGCTTTCATGCTGCTCATCTGAAGCATGAGATCACTGTCGGGATTTGCAGAAGGGGATTGTCTGAGGCTCCTGGAGGTGCATGCCCTCACGCTGACCCAGAAAAAATAATAAAGGAGAGCGAAACACAGGTAAAGCCAGTTGGGAAGGAAGTCACAAATATCTAATTAAAGCTTCAATTTCGAGTGCTATGTCCATCTACTGTAGTTTACATGTCACTGATGAAGTCACTTAAAGGAAATAGAAACTAACAATATCTCTAAAATATCCCAGTGCACCAGGGACATGTTTTCTTTTTATGGCACTGCCAGAATATTACGCATCACAAATATGAGGCCAAGATGTTTAGCGGTCCCACATTCGTGGTACATGCTGGCCACATTTGAGTGCTAAAAGCTGGAAAAAAATCAATTTCAATGCATGCAACCAGGGCCGGTCCTAGGATTTGTGGGGCCCCGGGCCAAAAGGGAATGGCCGAGGCCCCTCTAATTTAGATAAGCGACACATTCAGGACTCCGGAAGCTGCTTTGTGCAGGCTCTTCCTGGGCTCCAGCTCCTCCTCCCAGCCTCCTACAAGCACCTCTTTTACAGCTCCTATTGGGCAGAAGGTGTGAGAATTGCTTGTGGGCAGAAAGTTAAAACTGTGGGGGGTGCTAAAATGCTGGACAAGGGGCGTCTCGCAGCGTTTCAGAATGGTCTCCTTGCAATTGGGACAAGAGGAAGTGTCTCCCTCCCCTAGGCCTCCTGACACCATCCCTGAGAGGCGCGGGGAAGGGGGCCCCTCCCATGTACCCTAATTGCAAGAAGACACCTTTCTTTCAGTTGGATCGGCAGGGAAACAAGTGGAAAGGTGGTGTGTTGCACTGGTGCGGGGACCCATACTGGTGGGCTGAGTGTGAGGCCCTGGGCAGCTGCCCACACTGCTAATGCCTAGCGCCAGCCCTGCAAGCAACAGTGAACAACATCAGCCCCCGGCGCAATTGGCCTCCCATTTGTGCTGCAGCAGGCTCTGAGGAAGTAATGGGCATTTGGGCCTCCAGATAGGCGTGTCGCTCTGCTACTTCACTCACCCTTTCCACTTACTCCGATAGTCTTTCACTGCACAAGCAAAAATTATACCAAAATATGCCCGAGCTGCAGGGGGCCCCCTGATCACAGTACTCTGGCCTGAGAGCTCAGGATTAAATCCGGAGCGGAGCCCCTTCATGTACCTTGCAGGGGCCCCCTCAACTTTCGCTACGCCACTGGTTCCAAACAGCCACAGTGCAGGTATGGATGGTTCTGCGGCTGCCCCACAGACTCCTCAGCACAGCAAGAGTTTGAGCCGCCCAGTGACTCACTAAAACTGTACAATTAATCCTGGCCAGCTGCTGCGACCCCTTAAAGGAGACATGCATGTGTTACAACATCAGAGACGGTGCGGCAATACAATCACAGAACTCACATTCCAAACATACAACTTGCGTTCTTTGTTTAAGATTAGAACAATCATTCCAAATGCATTTAAAACCCATTCATATCGTTCCAAATCCGGGACCTGGGATAGCATTTCACTTCCAAATTAGAAGGCGCCTTCCAAATTCAGGCTCCCAGTGCTAAGGTAGAGCCCACATTCAGTCTTACTAAAATGGGCTCACTACATCTTCAGTATGGCTCGTTAGAACCTCAGCACTGAAAAATGCTCACTGCGCCGAGCTCAATGAAATTACTATGCATGTAAGTATTGCAAAGTCAGTGAGCCCAAACTGACCTCTCAGTGACCATTTTGTAGTGTCAGGCTGCTTCTGAGCAGAGTAGAGCAGGGACAGCATGTGCAGGGGGCAAAGTGAGAGGGAAATGGTTGACAGGGGCAATAGCCATGGGGTTATGAACAGAGACAAAGTACACGCCTGGAATTGAGGGTAGAAAGGCCCAAAAAACTTTGAGTTATGTCACGGTGAGAAGCTGCTTCAATGGACATCTATCCCCTAAATTATTTAGTGAAGTCAAACAATGAACAGGATAAAAAAAATCTGCATTTTGGTGAGTTATAAAAACATGAAAAGTCAGTGTAATAATGTGAAACTGGTGAGGCTCTATGTACTGTGCCATTGATCAGTCAAAACAATCAATATAGTAGCGACGGAATACTCACTCATCCCCACGCCTCATTTACAGTCGAGCAGAAACTTAAGTATGTAAGCAACAGAGATTACTCCATATCAACCGCTGATATACTCTTTAGACCGCCCAACGGAGTAAGTGCGGTCGGAGGATTGGCCATTTGGCCACCCGCTCTATTTAGAGAGGGCAGGCGAATGTCCAGTTTTCACCATCTGTCACTGCTGGGTAAAACCTGGTGGTAAGGGGCAGTGAAAACTGCTAAATGGCCCCCACATCATGGGAGAGAACTCCCATGGTGTAGGGGTCATTAGTTTTTATATTTTCAAAAACAAAATCTCGCTGTGGGAGTTTGCTTTTATAAATACAAAAACATGTTAAAAGTTTGAGAGATGGTACTGTCATATTGACGGAGCTGTTCATCAAACGTTTAATACATTGACCAAAACTGTTGTGACAGAAATTTCTGCCAATGTAAAGAAATGTCTGCTAGGCCGGAGGACATCTCTAAATTCAAAGCACGATTACTTCAATCAGGCCCATACTCCTGTTGAATTGGGCAATAGTAATACCGGTTTTTAGGTCTCGCCTGACCCAGCGCAGCTGGTCTGGCGAGACTTATTGAGAGGGCTCCAAAAAGTGCTACCAGGCCAGTCTAGAGCTACAGTGCATGTGCGCGGGTGCGCGGGCACGCGCGCCGCGCTTTACCGCGATTACTTTCACTTTCACGGCCGCTTTGATGTTTGATCGCGATCACTTTCGCGGCTGCAGAGCCGCTTGGCATACCCAATAGGTCTCGCTTTTGGGACCTTATAAGTATTTAGTTATACAACTGTTGCATGGCTAAATACTTATAAGGTCCCAAAGGCGAGACCTATTGGCTATGCCAATGCTTGTTTACATTGCTTTCAGAGGGCAGATGTGAGGCATCAAGCACTGTATACAAAAGTAAAAACATAAGATGTGTGGGGGTCCGTTTCCAAGAACATCTAACACGTCCTTACTCAGAATAAACTAGGTTTCTCTGGTGGCCTTCCATGAAAAAGGTGCCAAAGGCCATTTGTATGTTAAGAACGTGAGAATTATTTTGGTTTTCAAGTCCATGAAAAACATCCGCAGGGAGGTAAAAGCCAGCTTGTGTTGGTTTTTCTAGATTATCTTCCAGTAGCTGTCTCTTGCGGTGGCTCTTTAATCAACATGAATTATTTCTAAAACGTGCTTTGCATTTTACAAGTTTGTGGCTAAAGTTTGTTGCAACACCAGGCCATGTGTACTTTTTTATTGGGTACAAAAAGAAACAGTATTCCAACTCTAAAATAAATTTCATCTTCAGCTGGCCGGAGTTTTTTCCATGGCTTGTCGATTCTGCCACCACATTCATGAATAATTAAAAAAAAAAAAAAAAAAAAAAGGTATGTAAACCGTAGGAAATAAAGATTGTTTATTCAGCAGCTACAAATCGGAATCGTGAATTCCATTAATTCTCCCTTAAGGATCCTCACGGCTTCCGGCCGTATACCTCAAAATTATTTGTGGTGGGAGCCATGTCTGTACATTCTGCTACATTTTCCAAAAGGACTAAATCAAACTCTTACCGTAAACCCAGGAGCTACAGTCAGAAGTGCCATCAATAAGAACTTTGTCAGTGACTGTAAATCTTCTCTACCACTAACACTCGCCGGGGTTGGGCATGTAAAGTCAACACAAGTTCACATACTCCTACCTCTAGAACAGGAAGATTAACTTGGATTTGGGACGCTACTTTGTCAAGAAGGAAACAAATGACAGTGACTCATTTCTGCATCAGGCTTAGGAAGCATCTAAAGTGGTACCATTAAGGATTTAGCAACAGCATGGAATTGTTTCAGAACTATAAATTTCAAGATTAAAATTAAAGCACAGCAATGTCTGGGCTTCTCCAAGAAGCTCTCCCAGTAACGTGGAGAAACGAGCATGCAAGGTTGCAGCGGCGTCACTAGGGTTGGTGTCACCCAGTGCGGTAACTTATGGTGTCACCCCCTCACGACTTACCCCATGGCGCTGTGGATCCGCTCTGAATGAGACCTTCGGCGCCAGTCGACTTACTGGCCGATGACACTGAGGCGCGGATCAGCGCACCTCCCCTCTGCTCAGCTTCGCCTCAGCCACACCACGCCGGGGCTTTCACCTTTTCTGGGCCGGTTCAGCCCTCGCCTGATGTCTCCGTGTGGCAGCTTCATCAACAGGAACGATGTGGCTCGGTATGGAGTCCCGGGCGCCAAGCGCTTTTCTTGCTTTATTTTGTGCCGCTTCTGCACCTTGCTCCACCTCGTCCGCCACGTGCCTATGTCCTGTGCGACTCTCTAGGCCTCTTCCTACCGCTCCCTCTTAGGCAGCTGCTGTTCCCTCCGCTGCCGATCTCTGTGCGGAGCGCCCCGCCGATGAGCCTGGCCAATGCCCCCCGTCTCATGTGGCTGCTCTGTCCTCTGCACCGTCGCTGCCCCTGCTACCTGGCTGCAGGCCTACATGCGCCTCACTAGGTCTTGCTGCGGTCCCGTCTCCCGGGCCCCCAAGTGCTACGCTCCATCGCCCCAGTGTAAGGCTGCAGGGAAGCCACTGCTCCGACGTTAGGCCTGCAAGGGAGCGCCAGTCGATAACTCTGCCGATGCTCCGTGTCGGCAAGCCTGCACCTACCCGGACCCCGCGGTTTCGCAGTGACTCTCTGCACGGGCTCTTTATGACCTGTTAGGCCCATCACAGGCTCCTGGTCCCCGGCAGCCTCCGCTCTCCCTCCGTCTTGAAGTTGGAGCCATGCGTTGGGCGCTCCACCAGACCTTTCATCGTGTTCCGCAGCCTCCGGGGAGCCCTCAACTACCTCTCTGGTGGCTGTGAAGTCTCGGCTGATTCTCACCCGCCCCACCCCCATTAGAGTGGATGGATCCGGACGCCATTTTCAGGTCAGTATCTCACGGTCCGCTGCCGCTGTGTGGCAAGTGTGTCGACTCCCGAGCCCCCAGCCTCAGTCCTTGCTCTGTCGAGGCATCAGACGGGCTGGGGGAGAATTCCCCTTGCGAAGTTTGACTTTTGGTGTCACCCCCTTTGATGGTGTCACCCGGTGCGGTCCGCACCCCCCGCACCCCCCTAGTGACGCCACTGCAAGGTTGTCTGGTTTAATACATTCTTCATTATTTTGCAGAGTGAGTTTGTGTTTTCTGATACCCGTCACTCATTTGGTCGTATTCAACTAAAGTTTTCTGCATTAGTATCTGCACAGAATATGTATTTGCAGAACTGCCTCATTTAGCTGATCATTTTGTGTGACTTTATGGTGTAGTGTTTGCAAACCAACACCGGCAAGGTAGATTGTATTATATTGTAATTGCATTTATATATCGATTACTACCCATTTTTCGGCAAGTAGCACACTACTCCAGAACCCATAAAAGATTAGTGGTGAATTAGTATAGTGAAATATGAAAGTCAATTGAGCAGTGGATATGTTAGTCTGTTATTTGGATTGGGAAGGATAGTGGAGGGATAACAAAGGGAAAAGGATTGCATTTACATAGCGCTTGCTACCCCTGATGAGGTTTTTGGCAAGTAGCACGCTACTCCAGAACCCATAAAGGATTAGTGGTGAATTAGTATAGCGAAATATGAAATTTATTTGAGCGGTCGACATGTTAGTCTGTTAGTTTGATTGAAAAGGATAGTGGAGGGATGGAAGAGGAAAAAGGTTTGCATTTCTATAGCGCTTGCAACCCCTGATAAGGTGTTGAATCACTTTTCGATGAGCAGCATGCTACTCTGGAACCTAAACAGGATTAGTGGTGAGTTACTATAGGGAAATGTGAAATTAATTAGTAGTGGACATGTTAGTCTGTTATTTGGATTGAAAAGGAATAGTGGACGGGTAGAAGAGGGAAGGGACTTGAATTATTCTTTTATTTGGGGAGTTCATAGCAGTAGGAGGGGGTTTGGGATGAGTAAAAGGGAGGTGGAACGGGATGAGTAAAAGGGAGGTGGAGGGGGATGAGTAAAAGGGAGGTGGAGGGGGATGAGTCAGAGGGAGGGTTTAGAAAAGCTTGTTTTGGGGGATCAGAATAGTAAAAAGAGGTATGAAATGACGCAAGGAGGGGTTGAGGAGGGAAGAGTTTAGAAAGGGTTATTTTGGGGATCATAGTAGTGGTATGGGGTTGGGGGAATGAGAGTGGAGGTAGAGGATATATTGATAGAGGTATAGAGGCAGAAATGGTGTAGTGCATTGGAAAGAGTAGTAGAATGAGGTTTGAGATAAGTCAGATAGTTGAGGTAGAAGATATTTTGAAAGCACTATTGGCTGAGAAATAAGGTAGCGCATTGGATATGCTGAATTACAAGCAAAGTAATAAATATATAGATACATAAGTACATGGAAGGTATATATATGCATAAGGAAGGTAATATATGTAGATTCAAGTACCGTTTAATAAACTCTGGCTTTCAAGTGTGGTTGTACATTAAATTAATTTGTTTTTATTTTTTTGTGATTAAATAGTGAAGAAATTGTAGATAAATAGCTATGAGAAAAGATTTACTTATTTATGCAGTTACTTATATACCTGTTAAAACAGAATAATTTAACTATAAGTAATATGCACGTTTTTTAAACAGAACTAACAAATTTCTATATTATTAAAAACAATTACTATACATGTTTATAAAAAGCAATACATGTATGTAGGTACAAATCTATAGTACAAATAAATGCTCATATACAGAGGGATTTGTTGTATATGTATGTTTGCGTATGGTGAAAACCAATTCTTGAGTAATCTTCTGAAGATAAGGTGGTTATCTGTGGATCTTATGTTTGGGGGTAAAGAGTTCCATAGTTTGGCTGCTTGAACAGAGAAGGATGTGCCACCCATGTTTTTTTTCTTGTCCAGTGAGATTTTGAGGCAAGGTGCCACTCTAGAGCGGAGGTTCCTTTTTTTTTTTTAATGTGTTTGGTGATTTTATTCCTGATAAAGAGCAGTCCTGTTCCATGTATCACTTTTTGGGTGATACAAAGCATCTTGAATGGGGATCTTCTGGCAACCGGTAACCAATGCAGGGCTTTCAAGGCAGGGGAGATGTGGGCTTGTGGCTTTATATGTAAGAGTAGTCTGGCCACACAGTTCTGAATCAGTTGTAGTCTTTTCATAGTCGTTAAAGGTGATCCATAGTAGAGGCTATTGATGTATTCAAGTTTGGACAGAACAAGAGAGATGGTAGCATGGACCTTGCGTGAAAATCCCAAATGGGGGAAGATGTGTTGCAGAGTTTTTATAGTAACAAAACTTTATCTTGCTAGTTTGCCCACTTGGGCATTTATTGATAGATTGGAGCCCATGGTCATTCTGAGGTTTCTTACTTCCTTTGTTACTTTAGGCGGTGTTCTCAGCTCATCAGGCCAGCCGGTGAGTGAGTCATAATTTTTCCAATCGCCACACATGAGTATTTCTGTTTTGGAAGCATTCAATTTGATATGGCTCCATGTAATCTATTGATCCATTGCTCTGAGACAACTGAAAATTGGTGAGTTTCCAATGTCTTCGGGGCATTCCAGGTGAAGGAGTATTTGCCTGTCATCTGCATAGTTATAGCACGTGAGGTGAAATTGATTGATCAGTGCCGAGAATGACTTCATGTAGATGTAGAAAAGCATGGGTGAGATGATCGAGCCTTGCGAGACCCCTGCTTTTGAAAAGAATGGTTTAGAAGAGAATGGACGGAATGGATGACATTAGTTCTGTTGTGAATGTAGGATATGATCCAGTCTAGAGCAGTCCCCTCTATGCCAGCTTCATATAGTCTTTGTATCAGAGTGTTATGATCAACCGTGTCAAAGGCAGCTGAGAGGTCCAAGAGAAGTAGGGCAGCAACCCCGTTGAGGTCAACTGTGTTCTTAAGGTCATCCCAGATGTCAACAAGGGCAGATTCTGTATTTCTTCCTAGATGGAAACCCATTTGGAAGTCTGAAAGTATGGCATTTTCTTCAATGAATTATGACATCTGGGCAAATGCTGCTCTTTCTATCAGTTTGCCAAGGAAATTCCCATTTGTAATTGGTCTGTAGTTGTTAGGGATCAGCGGGTCCATATGATAACCGCACCGTTTTCTTTCTGCCTTAACACACAACATCACACCTACAAAGACATATAAACTTACTGCTCGTCCAAAATTCCTCTGGTTTTGTAAGCATTCAGAGAGATGTTTCACTATTTTCCAGACATTTGGGGGAAAAGCAGGGGATAAGGTGGTGGGGTGGGTTGGGAGGAGAGAGGAGGGGACGGCTGTCTCAGCTTCCAAGTGAATGGTACCTCAAGGTCGATGGTGGTGCAGGCCATAAGTTTAGTTTGACCTTTTAAGGGCTCTGACTAGCTTAGTTCCCAGGAGAGGCGGTGGTGGTGTGTGAAGCCTGCTGGATTTTGGTCTGGGTGTGTTTTGGGTGATTCGCTGTGGACCGCCAGGAATACGTGTGCTTCTTGTGGGGTCTCCGTAAGCAGGCCTGTGCTGTTGACTATTTCTGGGATTAGTAGAGTAGGGCACATAATTCTCACGCTAACAAAAGCAGCCACCAAAGCACTGCCTGTTTCACTCGTTCCATTGGTTGCCGACCCAAGCCCTACCTGTGCAAAGGGCCTGTTAATAGGACTACACAACCCAGGTATAGTTATTCAGCTTTGGCAGATGTGTCCTCTAGTAGCCTCAGGTAATGAAATGTAGATGGGACCTTGCACTGGCCTCAATTTAGTCTTCATGGCAGCGACTTATGCTGACCACGTCATATGAAAGCGGTGGCTGGACTGAACAGTTGAGTAGGGTGGAGCTCTAGGCTCGGTCACAGGTGGTCGCTTCTTTTGATGGGCTCAGGACTCCTGCCATCGCTATCTGGCTACGGCAGTGCATGTGAGAGAAATGTGAGAGAAATGTGGACAGGGATTTGTAAACGGGACAAAGCGGAAGAACAGTGCCATAGTTGGTTCTGAAATTAAGGGTAAGACCCATGAGAAAACAAGCCTTTCCTTTTGAAGATAAATCCAAGATTGCTTCTTCCAAGACCTCATACCGCCTTCTGTAACACTACAACGTGAGCCCTGCAGAGCAAGCGGCATCAAGAAATGCGTGCGGGAAGCACCAACCAAATGGAAGACAGGATATGGGATCACTTAGGAAATTTGCTAAACTTATGCTATAAACTATTAGCTACTTTCCCTACGTTGAACTCAACTTAGCGATGACAAAATATGTCCATCCAATCCATTTAACACACAACCAACAATAAACACCATACTCAGACTGGCATGCATTATAAAGCTACGTCACTGGTAAAAGCTCACTGTTTCCCTTTAATCTTGACCCTGGGTTGACCTTACCTTACCTGAAAGGCAGGCGTGGCTATCATATTACCAAGACTCCAGTGAGGCGGGCATGTTTAGTAGGTGTGTGGATGTTTGCAGAATAAAAGCAATTTCCTGAACCCCAGCAGAACGAGCGAGCAGAATTCGTTTGGCCATGAGAGAGAGCACAGAGGCCGGGGATGTGCTCTCAGGAGCGTCTCCCCAGTTTTCGTTGGATACTAAACGGATTTAATGTCTCTTGGTGGGGGACATACTGTGACCAGTACCTGAGCAAATGGGAAAACATGTTCAGGGCTCGTATCGCACAGTGAGACAGGGAGGCCGGGTGATTGGCAGTTTGCTAGTGCATACAGAGCTGAAATGGACACCGCATGGCCAAGAGAGGAAATAGAACACCTGATTCAACTGCAAGATTAAAAACACGCAACACAGCCAGAGGGGAAGGGAAGGGGAAGTGCTGAAGGGATATAAATAATACAAGAATTGTATAAGGCAAACGTTTTCACGATTATGTGATGTGCTAAAAACTGAATTTTATTTTAAAAAGAAAAACAAAATTACTGGAAAGAAAGAGTTACAGCGAGTGCTTGCTCCAAACACCTATTACCACTGTGTTATGAAAACAGAATTCTGGAGGTAGTTATGTTTGACAAGAGGTTTTGTGCACATTTGATGTGCTGTTGATATGCTCTGTTGTATTTTGTGCTGCTGTCTTTTTGTTCTCCATTATTGTAATGTGGTTGTGCGGTGTTGCACTGCAGTCCTTGTGTTGCTTTCTGTTTTCACCATTGTTTTAATTGTGTTAGTATGTTGCTGTGTTATGTTCTACTATTCACTTTAGACATGTCGGTCAATGAGGCTAGATTTAAAGCCAGCAGCAGCACGTGGACCTGTAAGTTCCTGTGACGAACAGCCATTTTCCTATGTCTAGGAATGTAAACGGAGCAAATGAAACAATACGGTAGTCTTACAACTGAATTACCTTAAGATGCCAGCTGTATCACACTTGCACAATAAATGTTCATGACAAATACAGGTTAATAGGAATTTGCCACTTTCTGAACTGTGCATCCAACGTATTAAAGCAACACCTGAAAAATGACACCCACTAAACACATGAAGTGGCAGAAAATAGTCATAGCTTTTGTAGGCCCTGGCTTCCAAGCATCAAAGAAAGGACTTTATTGGCTGATGGCACATTTGGCAGGTCTTCTGGAATTATATAGCAATGAAAACCCGAATTATGCGGCAGGGTTAACTAACCTATTCGGCAATAAAAAACAAATTACGTGGTATAATGCTTAACATCTTGAGGCAGCATTGTGTCACTATTTTGTCACTTTACCACACAGTGTTTTTGTCTGGCAAAAGTTTCACCTCACTAGGACCAGCTTAACACCGGAGTATACCAACAAGCAACTGAACAGCGACCAACTAAACTTAGCCAAGGGTCAGCCACTGTACAACACCAGGAGTGGCACTCTTTTTTTTAGTAACTTCTGATTCGTTTGAGCTAGACAACAGATTTGCTATGAAAGCGTGTGGTGCAAGGGGACCCTAGCTGTCACCAGGCGGGCTGGGACTAAAAGGCTTCCCTGAGAGATGTGGTGTGTCATCGCTAAAGGTGTACAAGCCCTGAATGATAATTCACCGAAGGCAACACGTGCAAATACAGACAGAGGAAACAAAAACATAGGTTCAATCAAGCATGGGAATATTGTACTGTACTTTAAATACTTATATTGTTTACTGGCTCAGTGTCATGTTTGTGTGTGTCCCTTGGAGCCACAGACTGGTACACTGCCTTGAACAATGGAGGCGAGAGGTGAATTAATCCGAAGGGACCAGGGGCGCAAATCCATGGATAATGATCTGAACGCAGAGCTGGAATTGCACAAAATTTACCTTACACGGGATCTCACATATTAGGGGGAAGAGCAGGTATTTACTGGTGCAATCAGTAACTGTCACTGATGGCCTGCTAGCCCATATTCATTCATTCTACAAACTCTTCCCCTAATGATCCTAAGAGCATGGAGAAATGTGAAAGTAAAATTTCTCCTAAATACACTACTGGTCACTAGCATCCAGAATCTAATCTAGGCTGGGGGTTGCCCCAGCAACAATGTGCATCAGCAGGGATCAGCATACAAGGCAAAACAGCCGAGGAGCTTCATGCACCTGCTGTAGAGATCTTCGGGTCAGTTACAGGTCATCGAACTGAATCATCATAAAACAGCTTAGAGGGTTGGGGTTAACTCTGAAGAGCACTGCAAACAACCCGCAGGTCACAGGGTTCTCGTCGAATAAACTTGCTAGATTATTGTGTTTGCTTCATGGATGTGTGGCATGGGCCACTGTTTACATACCTGATAAACCGCTCAGTGGGTTCTGATATAGTGCACACATCTGTATGGAAACAGATACATTTAGAACCTTGCATGTTTTAATCCATTCTTTCATTTTTCAAGGGTTCATAAAATTGGTACAATTGAGTTTGGTAGTTATTGTACAAAACAGTTTCCGTTTTTATTGCACGCTTTAGGAATAAGCGTTAATAATGAAATCAAACTGATAAACGCAAATATGGACACATATAGAGCCACATAACTTACATATATGCAAAGTCTGGGAAAGCAACATTTTAATCTCCCAGTTGTCTTTCCTCATAGGCTGTTGAGTTAAGAGGCAAACTATGGCGGTGCTGAGCTAGGCTGCCTTTGACCTCTGGCCCTCAGCTAGCCAGTACAGAACTCAGAGAAAACTAGTTGTCCTGACAATAAGGCATTTACAGCTGAGCACAGAGCAGAGAAACACAGCCTTCACTCCACCCAGCAGGGTGCAGCCCAGCCAATCGAACACACCCTGAACATGTATGAGCCCCGGATTGAGGTCTAGTGTCTGCCCACTGCACCAGGGCACAGATTTTCCTACACACTGCCCAGTTCCGGCGATAGACTCGCTGTCGGACCCAGAGCACCATCTTTTCCCACTGAGGGCTGGATCGCAAAACATTTTTGACTGGTGCTATTTCAGGTCTTTGGTGGTAAGTTAAGGCAGTGCTTGCTCCAAACACCTTTTACCACTGTGCTATGAAAACAGAATTCTGGAGGTGGTAATGTTTGACAAGAGGTTTTGTGCACATTTGATGTGCTGTTGATATGCTCGGTTGTATTTTGTACAGTGCGGTCTTTTTGTTCTCCATTATTGTGATGTGGTTGTGTGGTGTTGCACTGCAGTCCTTGTGTTGCTTTCTGTTTTCACAATTGTTTTAATTGTGTTAGTATGTTGCTGTGTTATGTTCTACTATTCACTTTAGACATGTCAGCCAATGAGGCTAGATTTCCAGCCAGCAGCAGCACATGGACCTGTAAGCTCCTGTGACGAACAACCATTTGCCTTTGTGTAAGATGGTGAAATGGCAGCTCTTCAGCTGCGTGAGTCACAAGTCATCCAAAAACTGTGCAGAGTCTTAACTTGGCACTCTCAGGTGATACTGCCTTCTGTGACATCAATGTCCCCCGTCTCTTGAAATCCAAGGGCAGCAGCCGGCACCCCTGCAGCTTTTCACATGGCAGGGCACATGCATTGGTGGCATGGTTTGCACATAGAACAGTAACAGATGTGGGAGACAAGTGAATACACCCAGAGTGCTTAAGCGGTTTGATTTATTTTTCTGTGAAGTCTCCTGCACCCCCTAGTTGTGGAACACATTTCTCTTGCATCATAAAGCCAATGAAACCTGACCTCCGATGAGGCTGCCATGGAACTAGATGAATCCACAGAATTACACACAAAAAAGTTGCATGCGAACTTTACAGCTCTAAACCACAAAACTGCAGCTGGCAGAACACTTGGGGCATGACGTACGTACTGGGTCCACTGTGTAGCGAAAAGAGGAAAACTAGGAGTGTGAACGGTTAACTTTAAAAAAGCTAATGCAGCACAGTTTCAACAGAGAATCACCTTATCAGAAACAACATCAAAGCTGTCAAAACCTGAGAGAAAACCCTGGTTACAGATAAGCTGATGAGGCAAGTCTAGGGAGTTTTGGCCATGTTTACACATTTAGCAAACTGATTTCTGTTAGCGTTTAGCTACTCAACAAATGAGGTCATAATTACAACATGCATAGGCAAAGCCAACAGATCTTGCCTACTACGTGAGATCGTTTGGCTTTGTTACAGTGTAATTCAGTGGAGGGGTGTGCTGTGGAGTGAAAAGTCTGTGTGTGGTGTAAACATGCACTGTGTGGTATGGAGTGGCATTGTGATGTGCGAAGTGAAGTGGAGTGCCATTGTGTGACGTGGAGCAGAACTGTGTGGCAAGGAGCGGCATACAATTGTGGCGCATGGAGCACAGTGGAATTGTGTGGAGTGGAATTCTATGGCGTGGAGCGAAATTGTGCGGTGTGGAGTAGAGTGAAATTGTGTGGCATGGAGTGGAATTGTGTGGCATGGAGTGGAATTACGTGGTGCGCAGTTGAGCGGATTGGAATTGTGTGGCATGGAACTGTGTGGAGTGGGGTGGAATTGTGAGGCATGGAGTGGAGTTGTGTGGCCTGGAGTGGGGTAGAGTGGCATTGTATGGTGTGGTGTGGAGTGGTATTGTGTGGTATGGAAAGTTGCCAGAGTTGCCACTGAATTGCCCTATAGTGCTTCAAAGCCTCATGCTATTTAAATGCAATTATAATATCATATATATTACCAGTTATATCAGCCTATGATCTATGTAAACATCTGATGTCTTTGATCTGATATAGGAACTTGTTAGTACTTACAACACTTCTGTGAGAACTGGCTTGTTTATAAATGTGTTTTAGACCCGGAGGGCTAGTGGGTAAGGGCGCAACATATATTGTACCAGTTGGGGATAAAGGAGATGGACAGTGTGGTGGAGTTACAAATGTTAAACGGAGAAGCAGACGGGCTCAGTACTCAATCATGCTAGAACATGATAGGGAGTAACAATCACCTTTCTGTGAGACGAAGCAAACAGAACAGACTGTTGGCAGTTTAAACCAAAGAAATGCCAGAGTTAAAAATCTGGGAGCCCTCTGGTGACTCGGGAGGGGAAGAAGAAATATGGAAATATGGAAATATGGAAATAAGCTACCTGTTGCTCTTGGGCCAGCTAAGATGGCCCCTCTCCTTAGGTGACCATCTGTCCCCCAAGTCCGAAATGAAAATCTGGGTTTCACGCAGGAAAGTGAACTTACTATCGCTACCCAAGCAAAGAGGCTGGCATCCAGCTGTTTTGGCCAACTTAGAGCACTCAGGAAGATGCTAATGTGCTACCAGTTGCAGTCCGCAGAACAGTGGTCCAAGGTTCAATACTATCCCGCCTTGACAATGGTAACTCCCTCTATTTGGGTAGACCGCTCTCTGGTATTAAAAAACTGCAGGTTATTCAAAACACTGCAGCCCGAATACTATTGGGTATCCCCAAATTTCAATCGGCCTCCCAAACTCCAGCCGCACTTCACTGGCTGCCGATAAGCAAGAGGATTCACTTTAAAGCACCCTGCATTGCCTACCGTGCAAGTTACAAAACAGGTCCTTATATCCTCCATCACCTTATCAGCCCTTACTATCCCAACAGAGGGCGCAGATCGAGTAGCCGGAGTTCTCTCCGTTCCCAGAGTGAAAAAAGCCAGATGTTGGGGACAATCTTTTGCCCCTCTTGCCCCCAAACTCTGGAATACTTTGCCGCTAAGTCTCAGACAAAACAACAATCTACTTACTTTTAGAAAACAACTTAAAACCCATCTGCTTTCCTAAGCTCTTTGTATCCAAGCCAACTGACTATAGCGCTGGGAATCCTGTTCCGGGTAGCCATGCGCTTTATAAATACTTTGAATTTGAATTTATATGCATTATTTTTACAACTCTACCGCAAAAGAATTTGACAATAAGAAAGTAAAGTTTCAGTATGGACCGTTCAAGCATTTTAAAACGGCTTATGGGATTAAGGTGCCTGATGCAGCCAGCTACTTGCTTCCAATAAGTCTGAGGGAATAATTCTGGTAAAAAAGCTTAAGTGGTTAATCTGCTTATAAAACTCTACAACAATTAAAGCAAAAGAGAGCACTCGGTGTTTTTCTTTCTAACCATTTTAATAAGTTAAACATGTTTCCTTTCCAAAGTGCCCTGGTGCTGGGACCGGCACAAACAGGAACGGAACATGAATATGGAAAGTCCCATGAAGAGCAGGAGAGAAGGGCCTCGCAGAAAATAGCTTGAGGTCTTTCCAACAGAGAAGCAAACATACCTGTTTTATCCAGTAGAGTGGCTCTGTGTCCTCCCTTGTTCCTGATTCAATGGCTTTCACTTTATCGAAGTTCCCTGGTCCCAGTATCCTCCTAATTCTTGCATTTGTCCTGCCCAACGAGTATTTCAGTCTCACTGTGTTTTAATTGAATGCGTTTCATCCTTCCACTGCTTAGGTTACAACCTTGCATTGCCTGAAGGGCTATTTTCTCTCCCTCTAGGTGCATCTCCATGCCCCTCCCCCTTTCTTGGAACCTCCAGTCCAGAGAAGCCCCAGCGGGGGGTCACCTTTAAATGCATCTTAAATCATTCCAAGATGGCTACCCCTGTGGGGGCATGCAAGGCTGTTGTGTTGAAACGGCTTTTCTTTACTTTTAAGAAAAATCATTCAAGTATTGCCCCAGCTTGTGCAGAAGCATGTTTGGGGTCCATCTTTCAGTGATTTTTCTCAAAACAAAAGATAAACAACATCAGAATTACCCAAAGTATGCACAAGCATACGGCTTGCCATCTTTGAATGATTTTTCATAAAGCAAAAAAAAAAAAAAAAAAAACAAGATGGCAGCAATGTAAGCGTAAGCACTTGGGCCACCTGGAAAAAAAATAAAGGCGAAGCCAATAGAATGCCATGAGCGAGACCTCTTGGCTTTGGCAATACTTGTATTATTTAACAAATCCTCATGGGAGTCACCTTCACACATCAGACTGTTTTAGCTGCTTACCCTTGCATCACTCGATGCTTTATACACAAGTCCCCTCTGCACTAGCGCACCAAGTTTCTCACAAATATGTTCAGCTTGAAAAATCTTCATATGCTGCCAATGATTCAAATGTGCCTCAGGGACCCTGCCATGTGCCCTTTGGGCACTCCTGTTCTTGACTCAGGGCATTCAGGCTGAGCCAGGAGCCCTGGAGTCCCAGGTAGAAATGTATGGCCATGAATCACTTTACTCATGCTTTCTCTTCCAGTGTGAAAGCAGATTCAGGAAGCAACGTCAGAACCACCGAAATGGCTTATCCAGCCGCTGGCCACTACAGGATTGTGCAGCTCTCCTATCACCTAACACAAAAGCAGGACATTCTTGCCAAACTCCTATGTTCTAAAGGACCTGGAAACCAGCAGTCTCAGGTCTAGAAAATAGAGATGGTACAGATGGTAAAAATGGTAAATAGAGTCATAAGTCATTATTTTGAGCATGAATGAAGAACTACATCAGCGCACTCAGAACCTCACCAAGTAATGCCCTTTAGGCAGGGCCCTACACAAACAGATATTTGAATTTCTATATTTTATTTAAGAAAAAGATCAAGGACTTTAAACCACCAATTAGATTTCTCAGACTCACACTTGATCATACTCCAGGAAGATTGGCCAAATGGTCAACCGGCTGCAAATAAGGCAGACCCAGCAGGGACATTACTGGCAGCTCAGGCGCACTACAGTGAACACATATCCGCTCAAAATAACTGACACGGGGCGACAGTCCACCCCACTAACCGCCTGCCCTTCCCTTGGGAAGGTATCTTACCCAAAGAAGGTCTTGTTTACCCCATTGGGTGCAAATTTCTCAAAACTAAATAAATAAACATAAATGCAGTCAAATATACGGCGTAAAAATAAATTCTAGGATGAAACCAGAGAGAATTAAGAGCAACCAGCGATTAAAATCTGAAACCCGGGCAAAGGTAATAATTATTTGCCTCCTACAGAAGATCCAAATAGATAACATAAAACAAAACAATTTCAGCAATTATACAGGAATATTACGAAAGCAAAAGGAAATATTTGAAATGAGAAAGGAGAGGCTGGGGAGTAGAGGAAGCGATTAAGATTTAGATATGTTATCTTTTTATTTTTTTAGAAAATGTAATTTTTAAGGGGCAATAGCGCTGGAAAAAGTAGCTGAGTAATGTGATGTGAAAGGGGCATAAAAAGCTCAAATACAGGTAACGCATGCACCGAAGGAGGCATGTCGCTCTTTATGTATTGGTTATAAAGGTTTCTGAGACTGTGGACAGGGCACGCATAGGAGGGTGTTACGTTTGAGGTAGGAAGCAAGGCTTTTGAATACTACAGGATTACTTTATAATTTATAACTTGTATTCCACCCGAAGTGTAACTCTGTACAAGATCTGATAGGAATTCAAAGTTGTGCTTGTCAATTACGCTCAAGCTAAAATTGCAGCCTATTCAAATAACAGCATTGCCTCCAGGGCTCTATTATCAAAAAAATTAATTTTGTTATGGAGAGGTATTTCACTGTCCCAAAGGTACAGACGCAATGGGTTCACATGAAAGATGAGAGCTGCTGAATTCCCTGTGTAGCTTCTGGTGTTTTTAATTTCTACTCACCTGTCAAGGAATGGCTCTGTCTAAGGTGCTCTGCATCTGTACATTCGGAGTTACCCTGCGCTGAACCCGAGGACACATCTATCTTTCTTTCCATGATGACAACAGTAAAGAAGGGAATTCTTAGAAATGATGGTTTTGTGTCTCCAAATTCGCAGCCTTATCCGTCAGACCGCATTTCCAAATGTAAGAATAGAGAAATGTGACCACGTGTAGTTTAATATGCATGACTTCTCTCAGCCACTCATGGCTTCCAAGGCCCTTCGCCCTTTGGAGGCCCTTGCCAAGCTGCAGAAAAGCTTGTTACGTGCTTCAGGAGACTGACATAAGTTAGGGAATAAATACTACAAGCAGATACAGAGAACACCTACACCAGGTGACAGAGAGAATCTATATTAGGATTGTTTGTACAAGTTACCCCGAAAAGAACAATAACGGGGATTGCTATCCCGAAAGGGATAGGACTTGTTAAAACTTATTCTATAGTACAAATCAATGCAAGTTTCAAAGACTTTATTCGGATTATAAAAATCCATAAAAGCACAAGATACGACATTACAGATATACAGTATGCAAGTTTTTACAAAATAAAAACAACAGTTCATTCATGCTTTAAGACATAGTTAAACGGGCACGAACCGCAGTTTTTAAAAAGGAACCCACACGGAAAACAAGTTCAAAATCATCCAGGGTTAATATCATTGAAAGTACAAGATCCAGGCTAATCGGTTTTAATTTTTTAAAATACGGATTTAAAAACCATTTAATATATTTAATATAGAATTTACAAAAAAATAAGAAATGTAAAATTGTTTGGTCACTCCGGCAATCACATGGGCACGGCTCGACAATTTGATCGTTATAGTTCCATAGCGGGAAACTCAGAGCGTGTTTGATAGTGCCAGCCCTAAGGCGAAATAAAAGGCCTCGCTCCCAGTGGCTCATTGGGAGAGTTAGGTAGCTGGGCATAGGATAATTTAAAGGATTACGGGCTAGGTATCTAGTGACACTGGATTTCGCGGACTCTCTCAACGCCCTTTCATCACTAAACAGTGTATAGAGAGCTTGTTTAAGTACAGACTTGGGTGGGAGCTGAATGGTGGTAGGATCAGAAAAAACATTTTGGAAGTTCACACTACCAAGAACGCTCTGCACCCCGGAAAGCCAAGGGAAGGACATGCCTCTATCGCAACATAAACAATCCTCTATAATATCACCAGTCAGTTTAGCAGCAGGGTTTTTCCAAATGGCCAGCCAAAAAAGAGCAGGGCGAGCACGAATAAAATCCTCAATGAAGTGCAACCCCAATTCTTTATGACAAACATAATGGGGAGAGGAGATAGGGGCACAAAGGAGCTTCCTGCAAAATCTATTTTCCTCTGCAAGGATGTGCGGACATCTGGCTGTTCCCCAAACCTCAGCTCCATATGTTGCAACCGGAACGCATTGGGCCTTATATATTTTCAAAGTGGCGGCCAATGCACCCGTCCTTTTAGGGCGGGGGAGGCTTAGGATGGAATTAATGGCCTTCGAGAACCTACCCCTGGAGTGGGCGATATGCCCACTCCAGGAGTTGTTCGCAGCAAAGACCACTCCCAAGTACGGGAAGCTGCTAGTAGACCCCAGTCTCTCTGTCCCCACAGCGATGCTTCCAATGTGTCGTTTCTTCGGACCACAGGACATGACAAAAGATTTCTTTAAATTGGTCTTTAAGTCCAAGGAGTCCATATGGTCGACGAAACCATTCACTAGAATACGTAACGCGTTGGGGGTGCGGCCCATGAGGACCGCGTCATCTGCATATAGCAGAGCGGGAAGGTAATTGCCCTTTATTTTGGGGACATCACAGGTTAGAGAAACCAGGGACTTGTGTAGCCCATTAATATAGATAATAAATAAAAGAGGGGCTAAAACACAGCCCTGTCTAACCCCTCTATGCACTCTTACCACATCAGTCACCTCGCCCCCTTGGCTAATCCTAATACGGGCCTTCAGATCTCTATGCAAGTAGGCCAAAAAATGAACCAAAGATTCATCCAGGCCATATTGCAATAGGGCCCTCCAAAGCATCGATCTATTAACGAGGTCGAAGGCAGTGGACAGGTCCATGAAGGCGAGGTAAATTGGGGATTTGCGAGCTACGGTATATTTGCCCAAAATAAGGTTGAGGTTAAGACATTGCTCTGCCGTACCGACCTTGTTTCGAAAACCCAGCTGGCAACTCTCTAAAATGTGATTATCCTCGGCCCAGGTCAAGATTTTATTATATAGCACTCTGCCTAGTATTTTTAGGGTATTGTCAATGAGGGAGATAGGCCTATAACAGGATGGTTGGCACCGGTCTCCCTTCTTAAAAATTGGCACTATTGTGCTCAATGACCAAGTTGGTGGTGAAAAGGTGAGTGTTAGATTGTTAAAAACGTTCAACAAAAGGGGGCCCCACAAGTCAGGATAAGATTTAATAATGTCAATAGGGAGGCCATCAGGGCCTGGGGCCTTATTCCCCGCACACTGAGTGATTGCTTCTTCCACCTCCAATAATGATATTTCTACAAATCAATGCAACTATATTGCAGCGGGAATGTATTGTGTATATGTCAATGTGATATAAGAAAGGACTAAGGTTGCTGCAAACATGTAACATGTTGGTATCTGTTATAAAAATCTCAAAAACCAATAAAATATGTTATACATTTTTTTTTTTAAAGTTACCCCAAAAAGAAGCATTAGGACTTTCTGTGCTGGACAAAGCGTTTAAGTATAAAATGTTAGCAGGCGGGCAATAGACACATCCTTAGTCTAGTCTTTAACATTGTGAATGATAGGGCTATGAGCATGCTTGTGGACAAGAATGCAAAATATCCGAAAGGCTCCCTAAGAAGGAACACTTTATTGTGGATGTTTTTCTGTACTTGGGAATCAAAGACATTAAGGTATTTTTCCTCTAAGGGCTTGTTGGGTTTTGTAGACTGCCAATGGGTAATGCCTTGTACTTGATACAGGTAGACGTCTGTGATGCCATGCAGCGGCGTCACTAGGGTTGGTGTCACCCAGTGCGGTAACTCATGGTGTAAACGCCACTGATGCCATGACTGGCTTGATGTGGTTGCATTTCCGAGCTCTGGAGATGAATTAGACAAGTATAGGACTGCCTTTATCGGAGCAAGTCGTGTCTTAAGAAGATCAATGAAAAGAGCATTGCTATATTCAATCCTAGGTATCACCATGGCTTAAATTAATATATTTTAATCATATGTGGGGAGAAAATGCTTGCGATTCTGCAGAATTTTCTAGGTGGTAGTTGGCATTTTTTGTTATTTTCTTGATGCGTGTGTCTAAGTGGCATTTGAAGTGTATGTTGCTGATGGAACAGTTCTCTGTACGATGCCTGCTTTGTTCGGAAGTCGAGTGCGCTCTGTTGTTAGTCTTTAGTTTTAACAAGGAGAAGGAAGGCGGAATTTGTCTTTTTGAGTTTAACTTTAGTTTCATAGTTTCAGAGGCCATTCACAAGTAGAGCAAGGCGTAACTAGCATGTTAAAGAAAAGGGAGAATGCTTTTATAGAAATTCACATTGAATGTATAGGTTGAACAGGATGGGGGCAGTATTGATCATTGAGATATAATAACATTTTCTAGTTGTGAGTTTAGAGGATAGCTTATCGGTCTTCACTTGTTTAAAGTGGTTAGTGAAGGAAGATTGGAACCAATTCAACACCGTGTTGCTGAAGGCCATAGATTCATATGGAAGAGAGATGATGGGGTCATGACCCTGCACGTCAAAGGAGGAGGATAAGTCAAATAGCACAATAGGGCACATGCTTCCCCTGTAAAGGACTTGGAGAGAATCATTGACTATCTTGAGGGGAATAGTTTATATACTGGCCCTGATGTAAAGCCAGACATAAAAGGACATATGAATAGGTGTTTATTGATTTGTACTATAAATTGTTCAGCCACAACCCTCAAGCAGTTTTGCCTGATATGGGAAGTTGGATATAGGCCCAAAGCCTTCCATTTGGATAGGGCCAGCATCAGCTTTCCTAAGTAGGAGACATGCATGGCCGATTTTCAGAGAGTCTTGAACACCACCACCTTGAAGTGATGCATTGAAGCAATTTAGCAAGAATGATTTAAAAGCATGTATGTGTTCTGTGGCCATTGCAGGGATGGGTGGAATCAGCTGAATCATTTAAAGAGTAACATGTTTATACCTTGAACATTCTTAAGGTTAGATTATTTAAAGTACTTTTGACAAATGTTTTTTAGTCTTCGCACAGTGTACTGTTGTAAACCTCCTCGGCCAATCTTTAAATTGGTATAGTTAATTTGTAAAGGTCATCGGTTAAACGATCTAATGTTCATCATCCTTATAAAAAGCATCTAGTGAAAGTATCAAATAATCAGCCCAACAAAAAAATTATCCAATGAAAGGATCAAATGAGCTTCATGTTCACAGGTACCGAAGGATCTGCATGACCAAAAGGACTCAATGAAAGGACTCATGGGGCCTTTTTTTAAATTAATGGGCGGGGGTGTATGGCCCCACCTTCCAAGCAACTTCAGGCCAGAGAACACAATTCCCTAGGGCCTTTCTTTTTTTATGGGAAAGGGGCAAAGGGCCACCCTCCCTGAGCCAAAAGTAGCCCCAAGGACCCCATTCTCAAGGACATCAGGCGGGTGCTCCATTGCCTATCTGAGGTTCCACTAAATATTACTTTCGGGTCTTCAGAAGATGCCCCAGGACACCTGAGGACCCAGCCAGCTCCCTAGCCAGCATCACACTGAATGCTGGATGCAGCCAGCACCTTCCTTTGCTCCCTCTCAGGTGGGAGCAGCATTTTTTAACTGCTCCCACTGGGCTAGAGCAAAGTGGAGTAGCGAGCTCTGGAGTGTGCAGGCAGGGTATGCCACACTCTCCTAGCCTGAGAACAACAGTGTCCCGGTGATTGGCTCCCAGGAAAACTAAGTATTATTCTATCCTGGGGTATGGGGTTCCCATGCCTCCCCCTTTTATTACTTGTTTGGCCCTGGGAGATAAGGTCCCCAGGACCCATAAGTGGCTGAGGGCGGGAAACCACACGCCCCCTCTCCCCTTCTGTAAAACAATTTAGCCCCAGGGTATGGGGTCCCTGTGGCTCAATGGTGGTGCAAGGAGGTGGGGCGCATGCCCTGCTCCACATTAATAAGTTATATGCCACAGTGGATGGGGTCACCGAGCACAATAGAGGCTCGGGTAGGAGGGGCTGCATGGGTCCGGTTTCGGGGTAATACCCCTCTTCAGCCAGGCTAGCTTGGTTTCAGTGGCACAGCAAGCAAGGGACCCATGTCTGGGCATACCCATCGCACTTGCTTTTGACGCCCTAAGTGGGAAGGTTATGCCCAGACGTGGGTCCTCATGCTCACCTTTCCACTGGAGTCAAGCTAGCCTGGCTGATGAGGGGTGATACCATGAAACTGGTCCCAGGATGCTTGTTTCCATTCCAGGGAGGACCTGGCCTGGTAGTTCGGGCTGGAATGCTCCCTTGGGGAACAGGGTCAAGACTGATTTGCATATGGCTGGGTCTAAACTGGAATGGCATGGTGTGTAAAAAAAAAGGTGGATTTAGTCCCAGATCTCTGTACTGGGGGTAAATGTTTGACATTGTTTCAGCATTCCGTCCATCAATTGTTCTTCTTGCATTTGTTGCCCTCAGTGGGAAGAGTATGCCCAGACGTGGGTCCCGTGCTCACAATGCCACTGAAGTCAACCTAACCTAGCTGATGAGGGGTGATACCATGAAACAGGTCCCAGGATGCTTGCTTCCGCTCCAGGGAGGACCTGGCCTGGCAGTTCGGGCTGGAATGTTCCCAAGGGTAAAAGGGGCAAGACTGATTTGCATATGGCTGAGTCTAAACTGGAATGGAATGGTGTGCAAAAATAACGATGGATTTAGGCCCAGATCTCTGTACTGGGGGTGAATGTTTGACATTGTTTTAGCATTCAGTCCATCAATTGTTCTTTTTGCACTTTTAGAAAGATGGCATTTCCTTACGTTAACCATACTGTGCCTCTGCCTGTCTCTGAACACATGTCTTTGTTGGGTTACTGCTGGGCTTTATGCATTCCCTTTAGACAGTCACACAAAGGGAGCTGAGCTGGGGTGTGACACTTTCATTCTGATGGCCCATCACCAGTTTGATGGCATTCCTGAGGTAGATTGGGAGGGATTAGCTGACACTTGCACCTGAATAGTGTTGTGACTATCCCTACACAAAGAGCGGCATAACCTCCTGTAGTGAGTCTGGAGCCAAGGTAGGAAAGGCAGAGACCTTGTGATCTTCAAAGGCCTCTTTGAAGTCTCCCCCACTTCAAAGGCACATTTGGGTATAAGTACTGGACCCCTGACACCACCAAATCAGAACTTTGCTGGAACCAAGGACGTTCTACCTGGAAGAAGAGCTGCTGTGCTCAGGAGAGACTGCCACTTTGCTAACTGCTTTGCTGTGTTGACTCTATGATGGCTGCGCTGTACGAGGGACTGCCACTTTACTACCTGCTCTGCTGTGTTGGCCTGCTGCTTCTTGTCTGGGAGTGAGAGCTACTCTCTACATCCTTGAACCCAAGTTTTTCCAAGGGCTTTTTGGCTTGTCTCCTGTTCTCTGAAGTCTTAGGATCACAAAAGATTTCTTGCAACTCTGCTGGTGCTGCTGGACTCTGCCATCTGTGAGTCTTGCCTGAGGTGCCGCCCTTCAGTCTTGGGCCTCAGAAGTGGGTTCTGCAGCTGTTTCTGCACAAATCGATGCATCGTCACCACTACAGCAATCAGAACCAACTCAGTACCCTCCGACGCCGGCACCGTGCTGATCAGCAAACATCCCTGCACGGCTCAACGACAACACAGCACCGATCTGAGGTCCCAGCTGCAAGGTTCTACAATGATGAAGTACTAATCGGAAGACACCGCTGTGAGGCTCAACTTCGACGAAATGACCCGACTGCGTGGATCGGAACTGACGCACCGAGTCTCCGACATTGCTGCTTGCACCATACACATGTACTTTGTCAGTGGGCCCTGCATGGGTCCAGTAGCCGTCCTCCCCTCCATTGTGGTAAGCCTGAACTTTGGATTTACCCCGGTCTAGCGCGACCTCAAGTAACATTTTAGCGCTATTGACTTCTAAGCACTGGTTTGGGATTTAATCTTCAAAAAAATCATATTTCGACTTCTAATGATTGGATTTTTGTTGTTTTGGTCTGGTTTCTGTAATTAAACAAATTCTTTACATATTGCCTCTTAGGTTAAGCATGACTTCCCTGTGCCAAGCTGCTGAAGGGTAAGCACAGGTTAATTTAGGTTGTGCATCTGACTTATCCTGACTAGGATTGTGGCCCCTGCCTGGACATGGTGTGCACTCTGCCAACCAGAAACCTCTATTACTAACACACATTAACAAAATAAAGCTTATAAAAGAACATTTGTAATTAATAAAAACACATTTGAACAACTTTTCACCATTTGCTCTTACACATGATGCCATCGCACACCAGCCCAGGACAACAGCCGTCATGCTTCTACCCACATCGTGCACCTTGAACCTGGCAAGAACCATTAATACAGAACACCGACTGCATGATAAATGGAAGGACTGCATTCCAAAAGGCAAAGAGAATACTGCATTTGAAGAACTCAATCTCCAAGCGGTGCCCTGTAGATGCAGATGGAATGTTGGCTTTGTCACCAGTCCTTTTGCTATCATTTGACAGTAAGACATGAGATCCCCCATTCATTGGTAATATTTTTGTCTCATTCCAGCTAAATATGGATGGATCTAATTAGTAATAGTTTGATAATAAATGTGGATATAATCTTAAGAAAATATTCATAAAGTACTAGTAATATCTACGTAGTAACAGTTTAGTAATAAATGTTGATGTTATCTAAAAAACATATTCAATAAAGTACTTACATAATAAACCTGGGTGGTTGTTTTATTCTCGAAATAGGGGAGGACGATAAAGATGTAAGGAGTGCTTATGTATGTATGTATGTATGTATGTATGTATGTATGTATGTATGTATATGTTATTTTATAGCGCATACCGATCCAAAAGCAGGCGAGATGTGTTTTCTATTTTTAAAAAAATGGATGGTACTCAGGAAAGCAGTTTCCACTTAAGAACCCAATACTTGCAAAACAATTTGAATCCGGGTTCCTGTGTATTGCATTGCACTAGACAAGTGGCTATGGTTACATATCATGACTGGGTTGTGCTAATTTGCACAGTGGTGGTATTTAGGAGAATATTACATACCTTAAGAGTGTGGTATTTTGCATGAACTTTTTGTGGCATGGGCAATACTGCTTAGTGAAAGTCAAAGGACCTGATTCACAAAGGGCCTCCACACTTGTGGTGGTGGCTCCACAGCCGTGGGGGAGTCTCTACACGCAGGGTGGAATCTCCTCAATGAGAATTCTCAATGCGGTGATTCCACCCCGAAGGAGGACACTACCCCATGACTGGGGATCCTCCACCGCGATTGCGAAGGTCCTTTGTGAACCAGGCCCAAAGTGTATAAAAATTGCATCAGCTGGCATTTAATGCAGTCTAGTTGATGGTACTTCTTTCCATCCTCTCTACTTTAAATCATTCAAGGCTTAAAAAACATGCATACCAAAGCCAGAACCCGTCCATAAGGGATGAGTTAACTTGTAGCAGCATCACATCAGCATAGTGGACTCTGAATAAAGCTATAAGAGACAAGGAAACATTTGAGGTATTTGAAGATCATGGAAGACATGTATGAATGGACTACTGATGTGGATGCTGGGTTTCTATATGGTTATCCAACCTTGTGGTTTGCATCCTTTTTCATCCACCGATTCAGCGAGAGAAGGGCTTTTCCTCTACATTTATTTTTGGGCTAATATTAGCCATTATTATTGATTTATCAAAAAATAAACATAGTCCATTAAAAACAAGTTTTCTGACTTGCTGATCTAGTTTCTGCCTCTTGTGTTGCACTCCCCAAGTTTTCCTTTTTAGGGTTGACCCTGCGCTACTGTCAGTGCTTTTGTTTGCTGGACACTAATGCTTACAAAAATGGCTTGGAGCCCGCCCATTGCTTACCATTTGTTGGTTTCAATGTGCGTCTTCTTTGCAGCCTCCTTAATTGGCCAGGGCTGGCCAAAACTCACTTCTTATCATTTCTGTGGAGCATGGACCAAGCACAGATTAATTCAAGTTAATCAGTGCCCGTCCGCTGCTCACGAGTTCTGTTTCTTCCTCCCTCCCACTCTCCCTGTTGCTTACAAACCTCTACCTCTGTTGCCAAGCCTCTTACAACAAGTAGTTGTGTTATTGTGCAGGCGTTTGAATTGCCATTTCTAGATATTGCGTTGAGTTTATTTGATCTGTACCGAAACAGTGGAAAAAATAACTTTTCTCTGTTGGAATAAATCCCGCGCTTAGGGATATCGTGCTCGCATCTCTAGAAAAGATTGCCAAAGCACCCTTTCTGATTCCCCAAAGGGACATTGAGGGAGGGCAAATAGTTGTTGATGCTGCAGCAAATGGCAACTTCTTTAGGTAGAAATAAACATAGTGTTTAGTTTCTCCTCCCTTTATGTCAGTCCCTCCCATCTTCTGCCTTGATTCTCAGGGGAGGGGTTTATTCACCACGCTTGCTACTGGGCAGTCCTTATTCATCTTTTGTGCTTATTATTAGAGATAAATCAACAGATCTGAGGGCTTGTCTAGAAACGTAGTTGCGACTGCAGCATTTGGAAGTCGAGGGGAAACAAGCGGTGGGTGTGATGCCATCATTTCCGGGTACCGTCCATCACCTTAGCAGTCCGAGGTACCCTGCTTGTTTTAAATTCATCATTGGAGTGTTTATAGGCACGTGTTTAACAACTCTGTGGATGCATTTGTGACTCGATGTGCCACTCTGCGAGATGCAACTGGTCTTTTTTTCCACCAGTTACATGATCAGCCCTGCTCTAGTAACTCTTAGTAATCTTGTTCATGAAATCAAAAACACAGATCACCAACGCAAACAACTCAGCAACAAAAGCACATATAGCAGAGGCAGGCAGGCACACTACAACAAGCACATACATTACACATTAACACACATTACTCAGAACCCAGCCACACTCACAAAAAAAACTAAGTCACACAGCACCATGTATACATGTGTATAGCATGAACATTTAGCAATACAGCACACACAAACGCTTACACACACCACACCGTGCACTTACAATACTTTACAGTCAATTACCGGCAAAGGCAACAACTTGTCACTCGCAATATAATGGTGACACCTATTGGCCTTGCCAATGCTTGGTTCACAGAGCTCCTTGTGTGCTGTGTTAATGAAGACTTTGTCTATTAAGGACTTCTTCCTGAGGGTAGAAGTCAAGTTAATTCTTGTAGCAAGGTTAACTGACAAAACAAGCATTGGCAAAGCCCATAGGTCTCGTCTATGGAAGATCTGTTTGCGTCGAGATGTTTTTTTTTAGCCACGTTGCATAGCAGCGTAGTCGCTGTGCAGCATGGCTGTAAGTAAAGAAAATGAAAGAGCTATCATGTGGTCAATGTTGGGCGTGTCATAGCGCTTTGTTTTTCTTAACTTTAATCCATGCTGTGCATCATGACTGAAAGTTAAAAAAACAAACACATGCTGAGGCACCGAGCACTCCTACGTTTTAAAAAAAAAAAACTTTAAGACATGTTGCTCAGCAGCTGTGCTGCTGTTCAACAAGGCTAATAACAAATTGACAAAGCCAAGACCTATTGCCTTTGCCAATGCTTCTTTTCAATTGTGTCTCCACGAACCTGTGATTGTACTTACATCCAGGCTAGTCCCTCCTGTGACAACTTCTCTATACACGTGGAGAGTTCGCAGAGTAACAGCGTGTACAAATACTGTGGGAATGCGGATTCAATGCCTCCATTTTTCAGTGGCTGACATACATTTCGCTTGACTCCAAGGTTAATTGCGCCAGTCTGTCTGTCCCACAACACACACTTCAGGCAGCTCCAATTATGGCTACTGTAAAAGGAGAAAATGTGTTTCCCAGACTATCCTTGGGCACACTGAAACCGCACATAGACACGCCAACTGCTAGAACCATTTGATCCACCTACACGTAACCCGTGCCAGGAGCGCTCGCGCCACCACACAAAAATGCCTGCCTGAGAGCAAACTGGACAGGGAGCAGGAGTACATTCAAAAATAACTCAGGTGTGCTTTAAAGCAGTCTTGCCAGCTTTCCTCCTAAGCCTTTTGGAATTTTACAGTCAGAAGACACGACAACTGCGAAAAGTCTGCAACTGTCCAAGCAGACCAAAACACACACTTTAGTACCCACTGTGATACACTTATTCATTACTACAATGAAAATGGATTCTAGAACACAAGTATCATTTCTGGCACAACCCATTCTACTTAAAAATATGATGTCTACCAATCATAGGTGAACGTAGGTGGGCGTCTTAGTCTTGCAACAATATCTTCATCAGGCCTTTGCGCTTAAACAAAACCCTGGTCCTGCCTATCGCGGCTTAAAATCCTGACAAACATTGCAGGCAAGTGAATACTGCACTTGGACTCTTTTGATTGGAGGATGAGATCATGAACCATTGACTTTAGCCAGGAGTATATCTCAGTGAGTTAACAGTAAACTGCTCGCAATTTTTTTTGTCATGGAGGTTAACAGGGCAATCCCAGCCCTTAATGTGGTCAATTGAGGCCGCTCAATTGAATGCCAGTAAATTGGTTAATAGTAACACCTCTTATCTACAACACCTAAAAGCTGCAGAGGTGAGTTATGAGGCACTAAATACGAATAAGTAATTTTTATTCAATATTAAACTGAAGTTACACCCAGTCGTTCGCTTGCTTATCCATTGGATTGTGAGGAGATTTTGGGTGTGAGAATTACTAGGATTGAACATCTTTGACTTCCTACGTGTAGCCAGAAATTTGAAAAGGGTCAGAGAATTCCCCAATCTGCCAAACGTAATGGCCGCTTGCTGAAGAGACTCCGCATCCCGGATGCCGAAATCCCATTCCATCCGGCTTAATATCCATGCCAGTGCAGAATAATTATTAGTTGTTCTTTGATGTTTTTCACGTGCATGGTTTCTATTTGTATTTCCATACATGGAATGAGAACAGGAGTAGTGAAAAACAGCCGACACGTGTATCGCCCTAGTGGCCCATTGGCCGCGGGCTTTTTCAAGGCAGAGCTTCGTTATGTACGGAAGTAATGTCCGTGATTCTCTAGATAGAAGGCATTAAGTCTCTGGGGTCCAGGACCAAGCACGTGAAAAACCACGCCCGGGAAAAACATCAAAGGACAACGGATAATTATTCTGCACTAACGTTGACAAATCGAGAGGGCACAATCCTCTATCTCACTTTATACTTAACTCCATAATGGTTCTTGGGTGAAGCCATTTATCAGGAATGTGCCACAACTAAATTGGGCCCTGACAATTGTAGCACCAAAGCCAGAAACCTCCACCCAAACAGTTACCTATTAAGATCCATGCCAAGTAAAAAAAAAAAAGGCACTGCTGATTGTTCCGACATGAATTAAGGCCAGGCACACGAGTGAAGCCTCGGGAGTGCTCTCGTCAGCAGGCTGCCTGGTGTGAGAGACAAGCCTGAGGACGCAATCCGGTGAAGCTGCCACTAGCCCTGGGGGGTAAGTAATAATGTGTGATGCCAGTGGGGCTCCCGCCCAGCGCCTCCCTCCATCAACTGAATGGCAGAGCTGAGACCCGGAGCCGGCCACGCACGTTAGGCGGCTTCGGCCCCACACTCAGATGGCCTGGCGCATGGAGCATGCTTGTAAGCTTCGGTGCAGGGGGACGACCAGTCAATGTCTGTGGGTTGCCGGTGGGGTGGCGGGGGCTGGTGGTGGCATGCTCCCCAACCCCTAGTGTGAACTATACAGACTGTTGACTGTTGGGGTAACTGGATGCAGCAACCAGAGATGCTCTATTGGAGGCCGCCACCCAGGCCTGGGACAGTGGTGGGAGGCCTGCTGGACATGGGAGCGTTGCCTCCTGTTGGGAGAGCAGATGGCTCGGACACTAGGAGGGCTCCCTGAGAGTCGTGCAAAGGGGACCAACAGGCAGATACCACTGGCTCCGAGTGTCGACGACTGGTGATGGAGAATAAGGGAGCGTTACCTGGGCCTGAGTGACATCCATGGGCCTGGCATAATATCACGTTAAATGCATGTGACTCCTGGGAGCTTTCCCAAGCAACACAGTCTTTTTAAAGACAGAATATTGAATGCATCCTCCAAACATGGACCACTGGAGCCTCTGTGCTCCTATTACACATTATACGGGATTTTTTTAAGAACCCCATGGTAAGGATTGCCTTTCGGCACCAACCATAGAGCGCAGGAATGCCTGTGTGCATTGTATACGTGATACTGTACTACAGTATCACCCTTAACGGTCCCCAAGTGCCAAAATCGGACACTCACTAAGAAACAATGTCCCCATGATCCGTCACCAAAGGAGGAGGTTTGAGGTACAAACTTGCAGGATCACGAGGGGAGACCTCGTTCAATCCCCCGCATTCAGAGGACCAAATGCAGTTGACTGCAAGCATGCAGCGCAGCTGCCATAGTGTGGTACCTGTCGGACCAGGCGCCAAAGAGGTCTCCTCTGACCCGGATGATGGCCTTGTGGGGGGCTCCTCCGACAAGCAACCCCTCTGTGAAGGACAGATGCTGGCAGCTTTGATGAGAAGCTGCAGCTGGGGCGAGAGTTGCTGACATGGTCTTCTCGAATGCGCTTCTCTTCGGCACTGCAGCTCTCCAGCAGGAGGGGCCTTGCAGGGGGAGTCCTTCAGACAGATGGCGATGCGGTGTCCTGGGGGCGGGTGCCGTTTCACAGCACCTACCTCAGGATGGCTGCACGTTGTGGTCCCCTTTACAGGGGGGGCTGCACTGGGAAGAATACCAACCACTCTGCACAATCAGAAGTGCTCTGACATGCGCTGTTGATGAGCCTAAGAAGAGCTCAACACACGCTACCTGCAAAGCCAGCAGCAATAAACAGCACTCACCACGCACTGGCTGATAACTTCTTCCAGGAAGTGCCCACACTTCAGGTTTTGGGAGCAAAAACGAAGCGCTCCAACCGCACAGTGCTTGTTACACAAGCAGCAATCGGGCACGGCTCCTCACTCAGCACACTGCTGCCAGACTTGCAAGAGATAGAGCCCCATGGCAGAGGGGCTGCAACGCAATCTTTTATTGCCCTGAGATTGTAAGAACAGGAAGCAAGCCAACAAACCCTTGGAGAACACTTGGGGCACAAAGAGAGCAGTAGGCAGGCAGGCCAGCACAAACGTCAAGTTGCAGCGTGCCAGTCCCTCCAACAGCCCAGCAGGGTAGCACAACAAAGCAGGTAGTCCAAATGTCTGTTCCTCCCGGCAGCACAGCAGTCTTCTGGCAATGTGCAGATTGTAGAGCCAGCGGCGTCTGGTTACAAGTTCCAATAGTGTCTAAAAACATGGGGTCAGAGCCCCAATACATATACTCTAAAATGTCTTTGATGAAGGGATGACTTCAAAGAAACCCATAGAAGTGCGCAACAATCCCTTTCAGCCCAGCCCAGGCTCCATGAGAATAGAAGTGGGTTAATCAGCACTTTGTGTGAGGACAGGACACAAGTGTGCACCACCTCTCTCAGCCCAGGAAGACTATCAGTATGCATGTATCTATCCCCTGTCACACCCAGCCCTTCCTCTGCTGTGGCGGTCTTGAAAGTATGGACAAAGTGTAGTTGTCACCCAGCCCAGACGTGTATTGGAGTCGGGTTGCAAAACACAAAGAGCCATAAGCACAGAGAAATGCCCACTTTCTAAAAGTGGCATTTCTAAAATAGTAATGTAAAATCCAACTACAACAGTAAGTAGGATTTATCACTACAATTCTAAACATACAAAACATGGCAACGGCACTCCTTTCTGATCAGGAATTATCACTTAAAAGTATATAAGTGAATTCCCAATGCTAACGTATGAGAGGAGTAGGCCTCACAGCAGTGAAAAACATAATAGGTGCTTTGTCACTACCAGGACATGCCACACAAAAAAGGCACACATCCTACCTTTTATTTACACATCACCCTGCCAATACCTAGGGCCTACCTTAGGGGTGACCTATGTGTAAAAAAGGGGAGTTTAAGGCTTTGCAAAACTGCAAGTAGTTTTAAATGCCAAGTCAAAGTGGCAGTACAATGTGCATGCAGGCCCTGTGGATGCCATTGTGACTCTATAGGACAAAACCAAGACTTTAAAGAACCAAGTTAAGGAATTGAGAGCCAAGGCAATGGAAACGGAGGTGCAGCTGGAGGATTATGAGGGCTGTGCATGGTGGAATAATATATGGGTGGTCAGAGTATCGGAAAAAGCAGATGGCCCCAGCTCAGATCTTTTTATTGAAGACTTGATCACAAAGGTCCTTCAGCCCGTGAGGGCTGTCCAACTACTTTGCAGTTGAGCGGACACACAGGGTACCGGAGGCTAACCAAGACCAAACGCAGTGCCTCTAACTATCATCGCCTGTATCTTTAATGAATTATAATTATACCGTGATGCTGTCCTGCAGGCTGCCCGTAACAGCCCATCTCTGAAGTATGAAGGTGCAAACATCCTTCCTGGATTTCACACTCCAGGTCCAGCGGCTCAAACGTAGCTTTGACGAAGTAAAGAGAACACTGCGCTAATGTGAACTGAAATATTCCATGATGTTCCTGGCAAAGTTGAAGTGATGGCTGAGGGGAAGACGTCATACTTTGACTTCCACGACAAAGTATGGGTGTGGATAGAGGGGTGGAGACCGGCAAAAACCGCGGGGCGCGCAAGCAGCCCAGGCACCCATGAGGAACGCAGAGAAACAGTGACCATCTGGTGACTGAGGACAGGAATCAAGAGCATCACACTAATCAGCACCTAAGGGAGTAGCATGACTAAACTGGTGAAGTGTCAGAATGAGCTGGGTGTCATGTCCAGGGATGCTGCCAGCAGCAACAGGGATTTACTTGAGACTCAGACCTGGTGTAGTCTGTATGGCCCATGAACGAAGAGACACTATCCATTCGGGAGCTGATGATGGTCACACTGGCCTAAGGACCAATGGTTGTTTAACGGTATACAGTAAGACTTCTAAGGGAGTTTGGGGCATGGGAAGTAGGAATTCTGTTGATCATTAAACCCTATCAGAATAAAGTTATTTGGGGTCGACAGGCGCTCTGCAATGTTGGGGGGTGGGCAGTTTCAAGTCGACCATGCAGAGATGCAGGGAGGGGGATTTTACAGCGGGAATGTTTTTTAATGCTTTTTGTTGCTTAGTTATTGAGTGGTTTTTTCTGCAGACACGGTTTCTACGCACTGACACACCATGCCTTCTTGCTTTTAGCAGCCTGGATCAGAAAAGACCTGTTGGTAAAGGGCGTGCAGTGGGAAGGGCAATGGGAAGACAAAATATCATTGTATGCCGTCAATATCCTGCTGTATGTGACTGACCTGAAAATGACCCAGGCCCGATTGATGCAGGCCATCACCATCTTAGGTAGATGCTCAGGCTATACTATTAATTAGCAAAAATCCATGTAATACCCCCTTAAGGGGTCCAGTGCCTCCCCTGCCGCTGGACTGTGTGGCGACAGTGGACCTGGTGGGATTCAGATACATGGGGATTTATGTCACTCCGAACCCCGTACTTATTCAACAGAAAAACCTGTCACCGGTGGCAGGAGTTGAGGTTATGATAAACTGAAATTTCAGCCAGTAAGAGCTGCTAGAAGGCTTTCAAGGTGGAGCTAGAAGTAAAAATACAGACCTCAGAGAGTTTACTCTTAGATTTCTGTACTGTACTGAGACCTCTATAGGACATCAAAAGCTTTTGTAAATTCCAGTTAATACTACAATTACTACTAAACTTCACCAAGTTTCCTGCATATGGGCTGCCACATTAAAGTCGAGACGTTCACACTTTTCAAGTTGTTTTGAGAGAAATAAAATATCGCCAACATCCATCCAGGTTCAAGATCATAAGGAAATTAGGGTTTAAAATTAATTTACGAGGAAATGGCGCACCTATTTTCAGTGCCAAATAGCACTTGCAAGGAAATATTGCCGGTTGGTGGGAAACATTTGCCATGGTGAAAATTTGTAAAGCAGAAAAACCTGCGACCTCGGGGAAGGCCAATAATTGGGATCAACGAGAGACTTTGCTCAACTAATAAAACCCACACCCACACCTATTAAAAACTTCAAAAATAAAACAGATATAAAATATGAATCAGGGAAAATATTGAAAGGCTGTGACGTGTGAACTTTTATATTAGGTTGCAATACCACCATGAGACTGACTGTTCGGATCGAGTTTCAGATTCTGACGCTTAATTTGAGCCAGTGGTTGGAAACTGGCACCTATTTTCCCTCATTAGGCATTTCGCAAGAGGGAGAAAAACAAAGGTTGAAAGAAGGAGGAAGAAAAAGACGGTAAAACCGTCACAAAGCAGGAACCCGAAAGAGTGAAATAAAGGGGCAGGGAGTGTCTGACAGTGGATTGAAGAGGCCTGAGGTGGATTCAGGACTAATCAGTCTTGGTGTTTGGCGCAATGACCTTTAATAGCGCCGGTCGCAGGTGTCTTAGGACATTTGGGCATCGGCACTCTTTATTTTACAAATTAAGCAGTGCTCTTACGTAGATGAAGGATGTTCGTAAATCAGGTATTACAAATTCACAGACCTCCTGGGTTACTAGAACGGAACGACTATCATAGATACGGAAGAGAAAGATGGAAAGAGTTCTTCCAATGCATGGAGAGAACATTATGGCAGAGGTCATTCTGCTGGATGATTCTCCACCAGCAGAGAATCCTCGGAGTGCAAATGTACTCCTTCCACCACCTTATGATGATTGTCTGTCCCAAACCAACTCTACATCAGGCTCGGACACTATCCCTGCACGAAACTGAATACACAGGGTGCACAATTACATTGTGTATTATACAGATCGACCCGCTGCAATTCTGCTTTGAGATTCGTGGATTGCATAGTTGACACTAGTGCCAGTTACGTTTTGCACCACAATTTGGACCGACCAACTGGTGCTAAATGGAGTTTGCACCAGTCAGCCAGCAGAAATGTTGCTCTTGCACTTGTTTGACAATTTGACAGTGAAAAATGTGCCACACACGGTGAGAGGGTGGTTCTTCACGAAATGGTAGGGTGTTCTCACCCAAGCAATGAATGACTGAATGATATATATATATATATACACACACACACACACACACACACACACACACACACTCTCTCTCCCTTCGTGCTCGTGTCTGGTATAAAATGATATATTCCAAAAACATTTAAACAGTTGCTTTACATCCAACACATATAGCTCTTGACAGAAAAATAGAAAAGGCTTTCCATAAAATAGGCATGGAAAGAAATATTCAAAAATTTGCATCAAAACGAAACTGACACCAGTGCAATATATGTATCCCATCAGCAGTGCAATCCATGTACTTTAGAAATAATGGCACTTAATTAAAATGACACAATTGCAACGTATATAATAAGTCACCCTGACTTTCAAGCAAAACTCTGCCTTTTGTCAAGACTGTCAGTCATGGAGGGAACATTTGATTTTCACAAAATGATTCCTACATGCAGAGTAGAGCCATGCAATTTGCACCTATTCGAAACAGTAACTAATGAGTGAAAGTAAATCCGTTTTTCTGGGGTGAGCTTTAAACAGTGGAGAGCTACTCTAGCCGGATATTGGGCACGGAGGTTAAGTAATGCAAAGTTACTTTGTTTTTGTCAATATTTACTCGTGTATAGGTCAAAGTATTCGCGTGAATGGAGTTTCTTTTGTCTGTGGGCGGTGCCTGTTTAAGAGATCAGACGGGGCTGTAAAGGTAGGGTAAACACAGAGGACATAAATGCCCTGACTTGTGTTTTCTGGGCCTTTCGTGAACATCAACCAACAGGCTCCCGTTGTACCCCATTCCCTGTCCCCAAGGAGCCCCGGGTCTGGAACTCTCATCCCGCTCCCAGCAAAGGCTTTAGCAGATGTGCCTGGCTTTACTAGGACAGGGGGCGCTCTGCGGCACCCTCCCATTGGCGGGCCTTCAAGGCGGCGGCCAGAACAGCTTTCCAAGAAGGGACATTAAACAGAAGTTTATGGCCAGCCCACACCACTAATGACATCATAAAGCATCGTGAAATGTGCGCGAGCGGGGAGGCCTTTCTATATACATTCACATGCAGGGGGTTTGCCCATCTCAGAACCATTTACTAAAAGCTCGTTCTAGTAACTCATAAAAGCAGACGGTGCACGAGACAGACTTGGTCCCAGCTGCAACGTCAACAGCCATTTGCAATTTGGACTACTGAAATAATTTGCAGGCCGGCTCCACATCTCCACACCTTCAAGGCAAAGTTCTATATTCCACCTCAATAACCTTCCGCTACCTACCAAGGCGTCCACCCTGTCTCGGCTAATGGCCACCAGGCCAGGTGGCTATCAGCTAAAAAGAGGGTGCTATTCAAATTGCTGATCTCAATAGTTAAAGATATTGGTGGAACCTCACTCAAACATCTCACCAGGCCCGGCTCCAGGATTTATGTCTAGGAGGGCCAGGAGGAAGCATGGGTGGGCCATGAAGATGAATGGTAGCGGCTAATAAAATATTTTACAAAAATTGGTCATATGATATTTTTGGTGCTCACATCTGACCGATGTTGACAATTTAAGACAATAACCATCACACATGTGCTACATACTTCACGCTCCCTGTTGCAGGAAACCATCAGCCCTCCAACAGGGCTTCTGGCTTTGGTTAAGGGGAGGTGCGCTGCTTGCCAGAACCTTTAAAGATGCAGAAGGAGTGCAGAATGCTCATGGTCATATGCAACAGTAGAAACATTGCTAAGGCCACACAATCAATCAATCAATCAAAGACATTTCTAGAGCGCACTACATACCCGTAGGGTCTCAAGGCGCTGGGGGTAGGGGGGGTGCCGCTACTGCTCGAACAGCCAGGTCTTCAGCTTCTTCCTGAAGGAGAGGTGGTCTTGGGTCAGGCGCAGGTCGGTCGGGAGGGAGTTCCAGGTCTTGGCGGCCAGGTAGGAGAAGGACCTTCCTCCTGTAGTCGCTCTTCGGATGCGGGGGACCGCGGCGAGGGCGTGGTTGGCTGAACGGAGGTGGCGTTTGGGAGCGTAGAAGTTGATTCAGCTGTTGAGGTAGCTCGGGCCTTGGTCGTGTAGGGCTTTGTGTGCGTGGGTGAGGAGGCGGAAGGTGATTCTTTTGTTGACGGGGAGCCAGTGTAGGTCTCTCAGATGTCCGGAGATGTGGCTGGTTCGTGGGATGTCGAGGATGAGTCTGGCTGAGGCGTTCTGGATCCGCTGGAGTCTCTTCTGGAGCTTGGCGGTGGTACCGGCGTAGAGGGCGTTGCCGTAGTCCAGTCGGCTAGTGACGAGGGCCTGGGTGACGGTCTTCCTGGTCTCGGTGGGGATCCACCAGAAGATCTTTTCCTGTTTTTAACTTTTTTTAAAGATTGCTTGGCTGTTTAGCATTTTGCAAAGCATTAGCGTTTAAAAATGTGATGCTCTAAGCCCTGTAACTATTTTGCACACCTCTAATACCATAATACACAGTTTGCAATTATTTATCTTTTCACTGTAAAAAACAGCTATGGTTCTGCCTCAAATGCAGAAGACTACTGAAATTCACACATACACAACACTTACACACTTTAACTCAAATCACCTGCCATGCTCAAAATAGTAATTTGGAAACAGAACAAAGACAAACAAAAGAGACATCAAGAGAACGACATGGCAGAGAGCACAAGTTGTGTGTTTTGGTGTAGTTACGCATAACTGATGAATATCAGGCATTTCCCACATGTGAGACAGAAATATTACCCAGCCCCTTTTTCAGTGAATATAGAAGGCTTGAAACTCCATTTTAAGCTAAACATTTGAAATATGTGAATAAAGTTTACCAAATGTCAGATACTATCTTGGGGTGTACATAGGATTACACAAAACAAGTTACGTGCGCCTTTATTAAGGATTTTTTACGTTATAGAAAGAAGAGAGTTTTTAAAAGTGTATTCTATTTGAGTCCTTCATTTTTTGTGTTCATTTAAACATTGGTAACTTTTTGTGACAACATTGCAAAAGTAACTATGGAGTCTGCAAGATGTACATATTATAATATATGACCAAGTATGCAATGAATGCACTTACAAGTGGTTTAATCTACATAATATTTGTTACAAGGTAGGTTTTGAGTTCTTGTATCGAGTAATCGCTTTGTAGTGGCTCCATGGTACACTCCTACCTGTTCTCCTTGACTTGCCACTGCTAATCTATGCTACTCTATAACATTGCACTCTACAATACTCTACTCTGCAACACTTCATTGTATACCACTGAATTCTATGCCACTCTACACTCCATCACTCCATTCTACGCCACTGCACTCTACGGCACTATATTTTACAATGCACCACTATACTCTGCACCACCCTACCCCGCTGCACTCTGTGCCACTCTACTCTGCACCAAGGGACTCTACGCCACTCTACTCTGCACCCCCCACTCTGCAACACTACACTCTACGTCACTATACTCTACTATGCAGCACTCTAATCTACGACACTGCATTTTACGCCACTGAATTCTATGCCATTGCACTCTATGCCACTTTACTGTGCAACACTGTATGCCAATGCACTACATACAAGTCCACTCTACACCCCTGCATGCCACTCTGCACGATTCCATTCTATGCCACTCCAATACATGACACGCTAGGCCACTCCTCTCTACAGCACTCCACTCCACTCCACTCCACTCTTGGCCATGCTCCTCTATGCCCACTAACCTTTAGCCATGCTGGTGTACAACATGGCTAAACACATTGGCAAAGCAAATAGCTCTTGCAAAGGCGCAACCTATTGGCTTTGCCAATGCTTGTTTATTTGTGTGTTTTGGCCAGGGAAGGCTTTATTGATATTTAGCATTGCTCTGTCAATCAAGTGATATGAGTGATAAACTGATAAGTAATGAGGAAAAACTAGAGCCGTTGGGCTGGAAATACAGCTCATTTCTTAGAGGACCCACAGAGTCCCACATGCTCAGCAACTCAGCCCCACATCCCGCCCCTCCAGAGTTACAGATGTGTAGGTACTGGCACCTCTGGGGGGTGGAGTTACTAGATATAACTATGGGGCCTCAAAAGTGGCTCTAAGATGATTTCTTCAGTTGGAGGCCAAGTAACATCTTTGGAGTAAGAGAAGTTCAACACTGCATCTGATAATAAATAAACTTTGTAAATGTTTCCAGTTCAATTTTTGTTAACACCTAGTGAGTGATTGACCATTTGTAAGGCTCATTATGGAGATGCCCAACTCCTTGGTCTAGCTCTTTCCCATTCATTTTACATCTGACATGTTTGAGTCCATAACTCTCTGCAGAATTCACTAAAGTTGTTAGGATTTTTTAATAGTCCAAAAATGTTGTTCTTAATCGGGACTTATTGACAAGAGGAATATTTCAGAACACAGTTATGTAATAACAACTACTTGAGATATTGTTGGTTCAGAACTTGAGATTGTAATCTTAAGTCTTTAAAAGACACAATACAACTAGTACAGTAACCAGCTAAGCAGGTTATAACATATGAATACCATAAAGAGACCGGCAGGGCTATTCAAAGCTAACATACTGAAAACCATAAAACTGTGTGTCAGTGTCTTACACGTCACCATCCAACACACTGTTACATGCTGCATTCCATAAGGTGATAATTGCACCCCGGTGGTCATCATGCACAACATGGAAGCACTTCCCACATAGGATCACAACAAATACAACATACTTCCAACCACACAAACTATATAGTGGAGCATGCTATTCATGTAGGCAAGAACTTCAGCGCTACACATAGGGGTGGTAAGTGCTATATAAATGCTGCAATACAATACAATACATTGCAATACAAAATCAATACAATTAAAGTCAAACACGCTACGAAACATGTAAAGTCCCTTTGCTCTCAAATTACACTGATCCCACCGATAACAAACACAGAGAACACCACGTTTTTCTACCTAGGAGAGAGAGAACCTAAACAGTCATCAGATTTGAGCCCAGATTCATAAATATGGCCCTTTATCCATCACATGTGCCTTTTGGAAAAGAAACAACTGTGGCTGAAATGTAGAGAAAAGTCTTTTTAGAGGGTTATCTAAGAAAAAAAGATGGCAATATATGATAAGGTGCATTAATCAGACTTCACTGTAGCTGCAAGGTGTTTGGTGTCTGGCATGGCAAGACCCTTTTTCTCCTAGTTCAGTCTTTGCCATGTATGGGCATGTTAAGCATTTTCCCTTTACAAATAAAGTGGGTAATTATGGACTGAAGCTTGTTGAAGAACAAGGAAGGAATATACTAAGGGGTATTTCTAAGTAAGTCTCAACATGACTGTAGAATTCTCATCGTTATATTAAGTTGATAGGGATAAACAGAAACAATTGTAGGACTGTCAATCGAGTAACAGCATTATGTTAAAATTGTAAAGCTCTAGAAACAGTTTCTTAAGTGATGGCCTCTTCATTCAGGCAACAGCTCAACTCATCAGGACCTCTGCACCCAGCTGTCCCTATTCTTAAGCAACAAGATCACGAGCATCTATGAAACCTTTGAAGCCCAACAGGTCCCTTCCACCTTCACAGCCCTCCTGCCCATCTCTATCAATGTTATGTTATGTTAAAAGAATTTGTAAAGCGCGCGTACACCAAACGGTTTCGTGGCGCTAGAGTCAAGGGAGAGGCTGCAACAGAGGGGAAATTGATTAGTCCTATGTCAACACTCAGAGTACCACCCTGACCACCTGGCTCAGCATCATCACTGAAGAAACCATAACAACTGGGCAGTATATACACTCGGGAACACCCTCAGACCCTTGCCGTCACCATGTCTTCATCAAAGGACTAGTCCCCATCAGCACAGCCCTCACCCTGAATGACACAATCATCACAGCCACTAGCCCAGTACCTGGAAACATGCCACAGTACTTCCCGTCCTCAAGAATCCCTCTGCAGACCAGAACACGCTAGCCAACTACCAGCCCATCTCCCTGCAAACATACCCAGCAAACTACATGGAAAAACAATAAACAAACACTTAGCCACTGCACATCACTGGCAACAACCTTCTCAATACCACTCAATCTGGATTCAGTCCTAACAATAGTACAGAGACTGCTCTTATCGCCACCACAGACAACATCGAGATGATCATGGACAGAGGTGACACCACGGCCCTCATCCTATTGAATCTCTCTGCAGCATTCAACACCATCTCCCATCCTTATCCAACTACTGCACAAAGCTGTCTTTCCAGGTCTCGCACTTTGCTAAATTTGTTCCTTCCTGACAGGTCACACCCAGTCGGTCAACCTGGCCCCCTTCACTTCATATTCAGTCAACCTCATCTGCAGAGTTCCACAAGGATTCTTATTCAGTCCCACTCTGTTCAAAGCCTACATGGCCACAGTAGCCAGCATCATTCACACCCACAGATTCAACATCATACCCTATATGACGACACCCAGCTCGTGCTCTATCGCTCTGACAAGATGGCAAACACCCAAACCAATGTTGAAGTCGCAGATGTCTTCAAAGAGCTCCACTGACTCCCAATCTACAAACAAGCATTCTTCAAACTTCTCATGCACACTTACAATGCCATACACAACATTGGCCCCACATACCTCAACAACCCCATAAACTTCCACAAAACTACCAAACATCTCTGCTCAGTCGGACTCCTACTTGAACCCATCCCCGCAGATGCAAAACCACCTCCCTGGTCATGCCTTCTCCTACCTCGCTCTTAAAACCTGGAACAACCTGCACTTGCACATCAAAGCCTCCTCCTCCTTAGTTCTTGAATTCTGCAAGAGACTGAAGAGCTAGTTCTTCATTTAGCTCCAACCTTAGCTCAGCACATACCGTTCCTGCTACAGCGCCAGGATAACCTCCAGCTCATGTAACATAACATATAACATAACATAAAACCAAAGGTGAAAGAGCTACTACTCCAACAGCTATTCACAGTTTGAACCACAATATGGCACATTTTAGAACCAGATGGCACTTATAACATAGAATGACACACCGAATTCGTAGACACAAAAGCAATGGAATGCCCAGACTGCACACAACACGTTACTTTAAGAAGTTTATAGTCTTCTGTATGGAAGAGAGTCTTGCAGTTTTTACACTGTCATAATTGACCCTGTTAAGATGAGCTTTCCCTAAGATCTGTCAAAAGAAAATCCCATATTCAGTTCAGAGCTGATCCACACCAGGGATTGCCTTTTACAATGTGGGCATTTGTTCATAGATAGCAGTTGGCGTATTTGAAGCCAAGACCTCAGCATACTTCTGCTGCAGTACCTACAAAAAGAATCCAAGTTTCTGGGCATATTGCAAAATATAATAACTACATGTACCAGTGTAACTTTCGTAAGAGTGTCCCATGTAATGCCAACCTCAGTGGTAACATTAATCTCAATAAACGCGCTAATCATCTTGTTCATGGTAAACTTGGCAAACTTTGCCCGGCATTTACCACAGAAAGCAAGGAGGATTAGAAAAAGAAAAGCTACAAAATAATTAATGTAAGGAATAGAAAAAGTGGATAGAAAATGTACATAAGAACTGCTCTGAGGGAAGTTGCCGTTTTTAAGGCAGATTTTAAAAGGGCTTACGAAAGGTGAAACAACACCAATAATGACCACATATGATAAGTCTCTAAAGCAGTGGCGGCTGGTGCATAGGGGGCGCTGGAGCGGTGCCCCACTAGCATCTACAGAATAAGAACGGGTCACTGCAGTTCGGACAACAGAAATGTAAATAGACGAATTGACATCTTTCACAATTCGTATGTTTACCATGCCTGCGTTTCACACAGATAAGAGTGCGTATGTCAACGCACGCAGGATAGGAGAGAGCAGGAGTCCAGATGTTCTGCGCATGTGAGGGGTGCTTTTCATTTCAGGTCCCGATTCACATTGACAAACCATTGCATATGGTGCGCATGCCAAATGTAGCGCAGCATGTGTAAGTATAGCATCCTGCTCGGGCGGTGACGTGTTTTTGACACAGTCGCCCCATGCCATGTCAAATGGCAGGATACAGCCGAGTGAAGGGTCAGCCCCCAGTCGCATTCAGCCTTTTGATTTGGCAGTCTGAAATCAGCTCCTGGTTTCCAGATGCTTGGCTTTGGAATTGGAAGGCTTGTAGAAGCAGAGGAGAGAATTTGTGGCCTGCAGTAAATTGACTGGAAAGGTGGAATTCATGTTAGTTTCATTTCATTACATTTTAAGAGTTTTCCTTGGTAATGGCTGAGCGCATGAAAAGTGTATGAAGTCATTTTTAAAGTTACTTTTCTGTTTCCATAATGTGTTGAAATGTTAACTGAGTATCTGCAGTGACCCTACTTAATCTCTATAGAAAGCTAATCATATTTAACTTTCGTTCGAAAAAGAGATTTTGTTTTTACTAGAGGTCGGCGAGCCACTGAAAGTCGAGTCAGGCGCAAGCCTGGCTGTGGCTCAGTTAGAGGCCCTGTTAGGTTTCATGTGGCCTCTGGTTCCCTCCCTGAACACGAGCTGTGGTATTATGGGAAGAGCTGCTGACGATGGAACTCAGAACCAGGTTCAAGTCTCAGCGTCAGCTCAACCTGATGTGATTCGGGGCAAATCACTTAATCTTACCATGCATATAATACCTAATTTACAAACTGCAGAAGAATTCACTAAGAGGTCAAAACAAATCTTAACCTAAGGAATGACAAATACATGCCCATTTACTGCTGATTTGTACAGAGTGCAATGAGAAAACCTGGATAAATTGTGGCTTCCCACCTTAAATTGTGTCTTCTTAGGCAAATATTTTATTTCACCAAAACTCTTTTTACCTCATTATCTTGTATGTAAGAAATGACTTTCGAATATGGGTGTTCAGGCTACCAGATGTACAAAATTCCCACTTTTAATAGTGCAGTGCTACAATGTGCCCTATTAATATCAAAGCTTCAACATGTTATAGAATTACACTTTTTTTAACTTATAAAAGATTTTATTATATTTTACGTCATTTGTTGTGCGATTTACACAACATATATGTTCACAGCTTGGCTCGTGCACAGGCTCTGAGATCCAACCAAACTCTCCCTGTTCATTTGTTGTCTTGTCCCCCTGTACTATGTACCAATGCAGCGCTGAGAGGGATGTCTTCTGACTCATGCACAACACCTATTGTTACGTCATCAGACAGCTGCAGGGCCGAGTTGGTCCTGCTATAACTGACCTAGTGAAGTGAATGATAAAGGGCAAAATGGTAGCATGATGCACTTAGTACAACCAAATGAAGCAGGTTAGTCCTTATATACCTAGAAAAGACAAGGTATACTAGGCCATCACAAGAATACTCCCATATGTCATCAGTGTCCTTTTCAAAACCTCTAGTTTTCAAGCTAATTAACCCTTTCCATGCGTCGGACGGCCCCCTGCTGTCCGACGTCACGGTGGGCGTGTGCGGAGGACGGAAGGGGCCATCCGAAACCACGCCCACTCATTATTTTACCCACACCGCAGCAGAAATTGCGCCTCGGTCAAAGAGTTAAAGTGCGATTGAGATCCAAAGTGAATATTTTGTTCTAATATTTTACTAAATGTTTGCAGCGAAGAATCCTTGAAGTAGGTTGTGCTCTCTAGGTTTGTGTGCTTGTTTATTCAAATTTGAAGAAGGTATTTACGCATCACCACTTTCAAAGTTGACCAGCCGCCACTGCTCTAGAGACAAGAAAGCTTCTGGATGACTGAAGAAAATTGGATTTAGATCAATACCATAAAATAGCGCACACGTAGAGGGCTGGCAACTGAAGGACACCAAACTGATGTCACTCGTAGGTATGGCATCAAGAGGGCTACATGTCACGAAGACACAAGGTTTTCAGTCATGGGCTCTCCTGTCATATATTACCCTTTTCAGGTATAATAGCTCACTTGGTTCAACTGAAGTGAACCACGGCTACAATTTTTCCTCAACGTTTAGGACCAGGGATCTGGAGTCATTTGGTTCTCCTAGCAGTGGGGAAATAAGTCAAATCTTTTATTAAGTGGAGGACATGCAAGATCTTGAAAGAGCAGGCTATGGGATCCACAGCTGCTTAGTTTCTGAAGTTGAACACCACAAAGACAAACTTAATTAGAATTCCTTTGACTCAGCCACAAGCAGTAGATCAAGATAGTTGTGACCATATGTCACTGCACGACTAGATTTACTTTCTGTTTCCTACCGTAAGAACAATAAAAAGATTTGCTAAAAAAAAAAAAATAGTTGTGATCAACAAGTATTTCTGTGGAGCTTTTAATACTGTATATTTTGATACTGTATCACTGATGACCAAGGTTTAAAGCCCAAGAATGTGAGTCAAGATGGTTAACTGGGTTGAGAACTAGTTTGTCCAAAGGTTTAAGTCAGTTGACGTAAATTGCATCTGTGTATATATTGGCATTTACACCACGTACCCTAACTGGAAAGAAAAGTAGCCCTGTACACAGTATAGAAAATGATTGTGGCTTATGTACATACGTGAAAAACAATGGTGTGGAATCAAGGTATTATGAACGGATGCCTCTTTGGCTAAGGTCGTAGGACCAGAGAAGATGGGTTGTTAACCATAATGGATGAGGTGTTCTCTACTTTGTAAATTTGGGAGTATAGTCGCAGCAATCCCATCCATCCAATACCTATCACTCATTCCAGTTCTTTCTATACGAGATGATAGGAAGCTGAGTTGAGTTAGACCCCACATTAGGTTTGACGTAAATAAAAAAAGACCACATGAGTGCACACCAATGGATTCATTCATTGTTCACGGGTTAAACCTATTAATCTGAAATGGACTGAAAAACCTGCCCTGACAAATTGGTTTAACAGCAACTCCTTTCTGGTATCAATAGCGCATAACAGGATTCCCTCTAGAAGACCAGATGGCTCTAACACAGTATCATTCAAACTATTTAATGCTACGGCCCCCAGTATAATAAAAAAAATCATTGGGGCCCCCCCCCCAGAATTTTTGACAATTATTCTATTAAACATGCAATGTTTAAATGTCTAGACTTATTTAAACATTAGTTATGTTAAACTTTTTTTTAAATGCATTCAAAAACATGAGTGCCAAACATACTATTCCGATCAGGCAGGCCGTGCTAACATGTACAAGTATCCATAGTGTGATTATTAGAAATGGCGGCGGGAGGTTTGAAGAATATTTGGAGTCCTTTCCCTTTTTGACACACCTCCAGCCAGGTATAAACACAAAAGATAGTAATGGCCCATTTCAGAGTGGCACACTGCCGATCATTTGCTTTCATTTTAAAACAAACCATTGCTATCTGCATGATGCTTCTTTGAACCAGAGCCTGGTGCCCCCCTCCCCCCCAGTTTGAAGACCCCGGCTCTAACACGTCTTCTAACTTCGTTCAAAGCCAGAACTAAAGGGTGGTAGAACTGTGTTGTGGAAGAGTAGGACTCGCAGTAATGAAGAATACCAAGAAATAATTAAAGCATTCCAGATTTGTAAACAACGCGTCAAAGCACTGAGAACATAGCATTTAGAGTCTAATGCAGAACCATCTAACCCCACAGACAAATTGTCCATGGAAATGAACGCAAGTACTTTCCCCAGATGCAATGGCGGCTGCTTGACGGCAGGCACAAGTGTCTTGTTTACCGTCTCCATTCCTCTATTTTTTAGTCCATCAATGGGTTAATATCAAACCATATCCTACTGCCCAGCCCCCAAGCATTTCTTAGCTGTGAGCTGGCAAACCACTAACATAATCCCTGCTCTTTCATCATGCAGATAAAGTTCTGAGGCTTGAGCGAATTTCCTCTCAGTTAAACAGGAATTAGAGCCAGCAGTGGAGTTCCTACTGGGCTACCTTGGTACTTACAGGGCCCATGCTGAGAAAATCCCTTCAGCACCAATGCCCCACATCAGTACCTGCCACTTCAGCTAGGTAAGGGCCATCATCCCTCATTATGGGATGTGGTCTTGCTGCTATGGGTCAATTATCCCACCGGCCGGCCTCAATAACGCCTGCTGATTAGAAGCAGCACTTCTGTGAATATGGACGCCCATTGAAAGCAGCGCGGGCCCCTTTATAGGGTGGGGAGTCCATTGTCCCTGCCAGGCCCAACCAATTAGCATCTTTTTCTGATCCCCGTCAGCTGGGGGGTTTGGAAGGAGGGAAAGTGGCTCTTGTCAAATGCTAATTTAGATACAAGCATGGCAGTGTGTCGGGGACAGACAGGGCGCTGCTCCGAAGGCGCCATTCGGGCCTTACAATAATGGCGGCCCTTGGGCCCCAGTAATCCGGCTGCGGTGATTAGAAAAGACGGGCGCTCACTGCCAGCCCGAGGAGGCGAGCAGCAGCGAAGGGCCCTTCTAAAAAATTATTTCTTTTCTTTTGCAGCGAGAAATAACCGTCCGTTTAATCTGATCATTAAAGAACTCGCTCATGCAGGCCTAACGCGAATTAGCACTTTCTAAAAGGGCAAAATGTGACATAGTGCGGGTGATTTCAGCGATGCAAAAGGTCAAAAACTGGCTAAATGGATGTGCCGGTGTGCCAAGAATATTAACTTTCAGGCATTGAGGCCTTCCCTGCCGATGCTCTCACGCAAAACGTGAGCTCCACGCTGACGTCAACTGTAAGAACAGTTAAATATCCAGAAGAAAAAGTACAGATCACGAGCATAATAAAAGAGCGATCCCATTCCCGACAGAGGTTTGACTTCGTTTATTCCCACCACTCTTTAACAATAGGTTTCCTCACTACAAGTTCGCCTCGCGGTGGCGGGAGTAATTCAATAGCCGGGCTCATTACGTCGAAAACATTAAGCTCTGCATAACATTTCGAAAAACAACAAGTTCTTTCTTTTTCAGAGCCCACGCCACCGGTTGGCCCGTGAGAAGCACTTTGTTCGCTTAATGGGTTAAGGGGGGGCGTCCTGTAGATTTAGATATCGTTGGTACGACTGGAAACCAACACAAATAGATGGTTTCCCTATTTCTTGCAGACACCATATATGTAGCATTTGTATCACACTCGGCTGGGAAGCTTTCATAACGCCACGGGTCCAAATCACAAAACAATAGAGAAAAATAGAGGGAAACCACGCAATACGTTTCTCCTGAATTTGGAGGAGATGTCTTCTGTTTGATTTCAGAAAGTTTTTTTTATTGATTTCTTAGTAAAATTGTATTGATCAACAATACAAGTAAAACACATATGATAGAGCTAGACCTTCACATCATGTATTAAAATAATGGAAACAAGTTAGGAGTGGATTTTTGACATAATGGGTCTGCTTCGCAAAGGTAAAGTACGCTTTTGTGTAAGTTTATTTTTTCATGGTATACACAAACTACAAGTTCGAAATGAGTTTACGACTGTAGAGACTCCGCAGTCAGACGGAGAACTCAGCACACAAAGAGATAGGACAGGTTATCTTTTTATGTGCGGAGTTCTCGACTCCAGAGTCTCCGCAGTTGTAACCTTCCTATTAACTCATAGTTTGAGAATACCAACAAAACATAAACTTACACAAAAGTGTAAGATTACCTTAGTGAATCAGGCCCTGTCACAAAATGAGTTTCTGGATGGCAGAGGTATGCACCCTGTCCAAGGCGGAACCACAATCCTAGTCAGGGTAAGTGTAGTACACACTAAAAGTTAACCTGTGCTCACCCTCTCGTAGCTTAGCATAGAGCAGTCAGGCTAAATTAAAGAGGCAATGTGTAAAGTATTTGTGCACACACTCACAGTAGCACAGTGAAAACCCCACAAACGTACTCCACACCAGTTTAGAGAATTCGCCATATTTATCTGAGTGAAACAAGAACAAAAGTATAAAAGTCCAACATACACAAGTCAAATTATAAATTTTGCAAGATTAAATCAAAATGCAATGCTTACGAATCAATAGCTCCAACTGGGCATATCTGGTCACGCATGCCCAAAGCAAATCCAAAAGTTCAGTCCAACTGTGATGGAGCACAGGCCAGATACAGGAGTCACGCAGACCCGCTGACAGTACCCTGGATGCGTCGAAGCTTGGGTGTGATGCATTGACTAAAGGAGGAGATGCGTAGCTATCAAAGGCAATGCTTTGTTTCCGAGGTCGGGCAACATCGTTGATGCATTCATGTCAAGACCGCTGTGCCTCGGGCCGAGGCATTGAGGTCAAACTGCTCGGCTGTAGGCAATGCATTGGCGCGAAGTCGCACAGAGTCAGGGATGAGTTGGAGACGGGGACGGTGCGTTGCAGACATCGGCGATGCGGTGTCTGAGACTCACGCAATAGCAGTGATTCAGATGCGTTGGGGCTGCGCTGTAAGTCGAGGTTGTTGCGTCACAAAGTTGGCTAGCGGTGTCCATGGCTTCGGTGCAGGCAGCAGCGATGTGTCGATAATGCAGAGAAATGCTCTGGTTCCAATCGACACTTCAGTGTTGATGTGTGGGTTTCTTGGGTTGCAACACCAAACACTAACTTCCAAGGGCCCAGGACTGGATTTGCCACTACTTGGCAAAGCAGGACTCACAGCAGAGGAGCCCAGGTGCTGGTACCAAGATTCAGGTGAAGTCTTTGATATTCCGGAGACTTCAGAAACAGGAGGCAAGCCCAACAAGCCCTTGGAGAACCTTTAGAGGTGCAAGATGTAGAGAGTCAAGTCCAGTCCTCTCACTCCCAGGCAAGAAGCAGCAGGCAGCAGGCCAACACAGCAAAGCAAGCAGAAATGTGGCAGTCCTTCCTGGCAGTACAACAGCTCTTCTTCCTGGTAAAATGTCCTCAGTTCCAGAAGTGTTCTGACTATATGGTGTCAGAGATTCAGTACTTCTACTCATTTTAGCCTTTGAAGTAGGGAGACTTCAAAAGAAGGTCTTTGTAGGGCACAAGACCCTCCCCTTGCTCCAGACACACTGCAGGGGGGTATGCAACTCTTTGTGTGGGGACAGGCACAGCCCTATTCAGGTGCAAGTGTCAGCTCCTCTCTCTCACACTAGCTCAGGAAGACCCATCAGTCTGGTGATGGGCCATCAGGATATGCAGGGCACACCTCAGCACCCTTTGTGCGTGACTGTCTAGAGGGAATGCACAAATCCCAGGTGTCACCCAACCCAGACGTGTATTCCTGACACAGGCCGATGCACAGAATGGTCAAAGTAAGAAAATGCCAAATTTCTATTGCAGACCTCCAATTTAAAAAACAACTTCACTAAAATATGTGTTTTTAAATTGTGATTCCAGAGACACCAAACTTACTCTTATCTTTTCCCAATTGGAAGTTACACTTGTAAAGTGTTACAACGCAGCTCCAATGCTAACCTATGGGAGAGACAGGCCTTGCTGTAGTGAAAAACAAATTTAGCAGTTTTTCACTACCAGGACATGTTAAACTCAAAGTACACATCCTACCTTTTAAATACATTGCACCATGCCCATGGGGCTACCTAGGGCCTACCTTAGGGGTGGCTTATATGTAATGAAAGGGAAGGTGTGGGCCTGGTAAGTAGGTGAACTTGCCAGGTCGAAATGGCAGTTTCAAACTGCACACACAGGCTTTGCAGTGGCAGGCCTGAAACATGTTTGAAGGGCTACTCGGCTAGGTGACACAATCAGTGCTGCATGCCAACTGGTAGCATTAGTTTTACAGGCCCTGGGCACATTACATGCACTGAACTAGGTACTCCTTAGTAAATCAAATATGCTAATCATGGAGAAACCAAATGCCATTACATTTTAGACACAGAGCGCATGCACTTTAGCACTGGTCAGCACAGAGTCCATATGCCAGCATAAACATAAATCTGCACACAGTAAAAAACAGGGGGGCAGAAGGCAAAAATCCAATGGCAGCACACGAAAATGTGCCAGATCTAACTGGCCTTTTCTGTACACACAAAAATGCCCAAAGAAAACTTCTGGATATACACAACAGTCATACATTTACAGCAGAATTCCTCCTACTCTGAACTTAATTAGGTGAATTGCCCAGGGAGAAGATAATCTGCCTGATTGAGCCTGGAAGAAATAGACACTGAAAAATGCAACTATATTTTTGCTCTCCTTCCTTTGCAGCCCCATGTCGTTTGTGGGTGATCCCATACCAATTTAACTTTGAAGAGACAGTAAGGTCAATAGTTTTTTGGGATAAACTTTAGGAGAGTTTCCTGAGTGGGAGTAACCATGCCAATGCATCATATTTGTGAATACACTGAAACTTGTAAGAGTGTGACTCAGGGTCGGACTGGGAGAGAAAATAGTCCCGAGCACGAACATAATAGTGGCCCTGATTAACAAATTAGATCGCTAAAGAAGTATTCTACATTTGCAAATCGGGGGCAGTGTTGAACTTATGAAGACATACTGCATAGGTATTTTGCAAGGTATGGGAGATTGCATGCGTTTGTGCTTGATGCAGGCAAGGTGTGCAGTAATATAAGGGAAATTAATTATAAAAAAAATTCCCACCAGACCATAAAATAGACCCTCACACAGCCCAAAAAAGTGCCCACAAACTGATTTGACAGACCAGCCCTTCGGACACTGGCAGATTTCCCTATAGACCAGTCCGACTCTGGTGTGACTGTTTCATGTATTTTACATGGCCACTCCTCTGGAATGTTCCCTTTCCCGGATCTAATCATCAACTTATGATGCTGAAAAATCTGCCACACTAGGGGCTTTCACTCAACTTAATTGGTGATTAGGATCCTATAATTCCCCTTATGTGGAAATGAGACTCTTAAATGCTTTTTTGTGCCTAAGCTTTTCTTGGGTGTGCATCCAAAAGATATGGCCCGAGGTCTCTGCACAGAAAAGAGTTGTAATTCCACTGTGTGCCTGTGACATAATACAGCACTACTTCTTAAAAGCTTGCATAAAATAAGAATCTTACAGCAAAGAGCTGAGAAGGCTACGTGTTAGACCTGGTACAATTGGCATGGAGTCTCCCTTTCATTTTTTCTGGTTGCCTCCTCTGTTTTTGATATGTTTTGCTGGTTTAGATGCTTTGGGCACTGTGCCACTGCCATTCAGTGCCACAGTGCAAGTGCTCCCTATGTTAAATTGATGTATTGATTAGTGACTCCATGATTGGGTTATTTGATTTACTTGTCAGACCCTAGTACAGTGCACCATGTGTGCCCAGGGCTTGTAAATCAAATGCTGCTGGTGGGCTTGCAGCACTGGTTGTGTGACCCACAAAAGCAGCTTGTAAAGTGTGTCTCAGGTCTGCCATTGCAGAGCCTATGTGCAGTCTGGTACTGCCATGCCGACTGACCAAGTGCACCCACTTGCCAGTCCCTAAACCTTCCCTTAACTTCATATCAGACACCCCTATGGTAGGCCCAAGGGCAGGGTGCATTGTAAGTATAAGGTAGGACATGCCCTGGTGTGTGTGGCATGCCCTAATAGTGAATTACAGCCATTTTCGTTTTTCACTATTGCAAGGCTACCTGTTCTCCATAGGCCAGAATGGGCAGTTTGATTATTATATCTTATAATCCTAACTGACTCAGGGAACATGGTAGAAATTCGAATTTAGTATTCCTGAACTCAGAATGATAAAATACATCTTTTAGCGAAGTTGGTTTTAACATTCTGTGTTTGAAAATACCACTTTTAGAAAGTAGGTATTTTCTTGCTCAACTGTCTAAGCCTGCCTCTGCTAGGTTGTATATTCCTTGTCTGGAGTTTGAGTGACAGGGCTGGGGAATCCCAGGAAACAGGGTGAGGCAACCCAGTGGTGAATAGATAGATCTGCATCTAGATGGGAGGGAGGAGTTGCACCTGGGACCTGAATAGGGCTGTGCCTTCCCTCCACAATGCTGGTTCCACCTCCTGTGGTGTGTCTGATGTCTCTGCCCTGCACTCTGAAAGGAAAGAAGGAGTCAGGTAAACAAAGTTCTCCAGGACTGACCAGAACTGGTTTGGACTAGGCAAAGGCCTCTCTGCCTTCAGAGAACAAAGAGAAAAGTAGTATAAATATGGGGACCCAAATCCCAAGTCTTTAGACCACTTCTGGAACAACAAGAAGACACCTCTGCCAAGGAGAAGAACCAAAGGAAGCTGTAGGAGTTGGACTGTCCCCCTGCCAGTGTGCTGTGTTGTTGGGTTGACCAAAAGTGGCATCTTCATTGCAGAGGAGAAGAGAAGGATCTTTTACAGAACTTTCATCATCTTGCAGAAAATTACTCCAAGGGCTTGAACTTGAGCTTGCCTCCTTCTGAAGTCTCAGGGACAACAGACTTCACCACCAGCTCCCCTCTGAATTTCCTTGCTGGGAATTCTATCTGCAGAAGCCTGCGTGTCGCAGGGAGCTGGAAGCGCGACGCAACGAGAAGAAGCATGTTGCCGCGGCAGCTGTAGTCATCGCATCGCCGGAGAAGCGTGCCGCATCTCCCAGAAGCGTGCCTTCATTACAGCGGTCTGCTGTTGCATCACCGGATACGCGCGTTGCAACCATGAGGGTCGCCGTCGCATCATCAGAGAAGTGTGTCGCAGGGCCTGTCGCGGCTCCAAAGTATGAGAGTTGTCGCAAGGCTGCCAGGACGTGTCGCATCGTCTCAACGTCATCGCATCAAGGGCGCCATCTTATCGCATCGCACCGGATTGTCGCATCGCATCGAGGCGCCATCTTGCCGCATAGCAACCGGGCTGCAGCACGAGAATCTACGCATCACCTCCTCTCCGGTAAGGATCAAGACACATCCCCTACTCTGCGCAAGCATTGAGGCGCAATTCATCATCTCCCCCGAAGAAAGGAACCAACACATCTCCAACACTGCGAGCCTTTTGTTTAATTTGCGTTACGCATCCAGGTACTTTTGTGAGAACTGTGTTGCATTTACCAACAACTTGAACTAAGCTAATTCTACCATCTTTAAGTCAATTTTGAATACAGTATTGTGGATTTTTGTCGTTTGTGGTCTTGTGTTAAGTCTATATAACGAATACTTATTTTTATAAAACCTGTGTGGTGTCCATCTGTAGTGTTTTCACTGTATTACTGTATGTGTTCACAAATACTTAACACACTGCCTCTGAGATAAGCCTACCTGCTCGTGCCAAGCTACCAAGGGGGTGAGCAGGGTTTATCCAGTAGTGTAATCCCCTTTCCCTGACTTAGATGCAAGGGTCCTTATTTGGTGAAAGGTACCTACCTCTTCCAACTAGAGACCCCCAGTTCTAACACTACGTATTACAGAAAGTGCCCCGGGTGCAACATGCGTGTGCATCCGTTTTGTGCACAGAAGGGGTCACAGATGCTTGTGCGACCCATTCTGTAATGGTGATAACGCAGGTGCATTTGTATTGCCAGCACTATCGTGAGAGGGTGTTCTGTCATATGCATGGGGCGTGACCCCATGCAAATGAGGGACTCACTTTGACTCTGCACCCTTGCCGTATTACTGATGCGGGTGCAGAGGCAAACATCCCTTTAGGAGGATAACTGAAAGTGAGCCACAAAAAGGTGGCGCACAGTCAGTGCGCCCCCTGACTGGGACCTCTCGAGGGGTGAAGGGCAGTCCTATGGACACCCCAGACATCCCCCTGCAGGTGGGTGTAGTCACTCACTGCATCCGCCTGCAAGGGGATCTCTAACCTCTCTTGAAAGTACAGGCACGGGTTGCCGCCTGCGCTGTAAAACACGGACCAGTTAATAAACTGCTGGTCCAAATTTCACTTGAAGGTGCTACCTCTAGGGCAGCATGAGTTTATGGCTGACCTGGGGGAAGCGCATGCTTTATAATAGGGTTCATTTTCCTTGTTTCGGCCAGCACACCTGTTAATAGGTGCACCGTGGCACAAACAGGGAAAATGTGGCCTTTAAGTAATACGGGCCCAAGTACACATGTCAAAGCATGCTTCAAGGTAACACGATATTCTTCATTTCGTTTTATGCACACATTAGTGCTTTAAATGGGCAGGTACTGTCCGGGACCAAGCACCTGCACCTCTTTAATTTGAAAGGGATATTCACTGCACTTCTCAGCACTGCTGCAATAAATATAATGGGAGATTACTGGCACTTCTCAGGAGCAAACAGGTACTCAAATTAGTGAGTACTTACACTTTTATATTTCCATTTAAAGTGCTGGCACATATTAATTACTTGAAGGGGAAATACACTGCAAAAACGTACACAGAGAGATAGAGGTTGCCATCAGAAAAGCAGAACCGGTCCACACCCCATGACATTCCTCTGTCTGTAGAGTTTATTAGTCTCCAGCTTTCCCTTGTCCTGTTGTAAGCCCCGAATTGCTGCACATTTTAAATTGAGCTATTTAGTTTGACTTCTGAACTACACCAGATAAATAGGTTTTGTGTCTTCACTGTCCCGTAAGTGATGAAAGATTTCTGAGATTCTCCCAGCCTGACAGTATCATTTTTCAGCTGGCAATATTGCCCACTGGGTTAATCAGCCTGTCGTAGGGGTATGTGTGCACTCTGACTGATGTAGGCTTGACTCCCAAGAGGATCTGATGAAGCCTTTCTTAAGTCATGGGTAGATAAAAGAAATACCAAGGACCTAAATCACCTCTTATTAACAGAGAGTCTGGTGATGGGGGACTTATCCCTTCTGTCTCTGCATTCTATTTTGTCCTTTTGTCAGGTTTTCTGATAGGCTATGCTCCTTTACATGGGTGACTTTAAATTGAAAGTGTTTCCAAGTGCTGAGATTACCTTTTCTGCCTGCCCTCTTTCCACGCCGAAGGTGCTGCTTCAAAGCTCTAACATCTCACTTGTCCGGGACACCTGCTACACTCTGGAAGAGCAAAACACACAAGATGATGGACGGAATGTTGCACATTGGCAAAACATTCACCCCCAGTCACAGATCTGGGTTTAATCCATCGTTATTTTGCTCACCACGCCAGCTCAGTTCAGACATGGCCATATGCAAATCAGTCTTGACCCTGTGCCTCATGGGAACAGTCCAGCCCGAACTGCCAAGCCATGTCTTCCCTAGACCAGAATCAAGCATCCTAAGACCGGTTTCGGAGTTTCACCCCTCTTCAGCCAGGATAGCTTCACTCCAGTGGCTTAGTGAGCAGGGGACCCACGTCTGGGCATACCCTTCCCACCTAGGGCGAACAGCAAAACACACAAGATGATGGACGAAATGTTGCACATTGGCAAAACATTCACCCCCAGTCACAGATCTGGGTTTAATCCATCGTTATTTTGCTCACCACGCCAGCTCAGTTCAGACATGGCCATATGCAAATCAGTCTTGACCCTGTGCCTCATGGGAACAGTCCAGCCCGAACTGCCAAGCCATGTCTTCCCTAGACCAGAATCAAGCATCCTAAGACCGGTTTCGGAGTTTCACCCCTCTTCAGCCAGGATAGCTTCACTCCAGTGGCTTAGTGAGCAGGGGACCCACGTCTGGGCATACCCTTCCCACCTAGGGCGAACAGCAAAACACACAAGATGATGGACGAAATGTTGCACATTGGCAAAACATTCACCCCCAAGTCACAGATATGGGTTTACTCCATCGTTATTTTGCTCACCATGCCACCCCAGTTCAGACATGGCCATATGCAAATCAGTCTTGACCCTGTGCGTCATGGGAACAGTCTAGCCCGAACTGCCAAGCCATGTCTTCCCTGGACCGGAATCAAGCATCATAGGACCGGTTTAGGGGTTTCACCCCTCTTCAGCCAGGATAGCTTGACTCCAGTGGCTTAGTGAGCACGGGACCCATGTCTGGGCATACCCTTCCCACTTTTTACACTCTGGAAGAGGCAACTTATACGATAAGAATGTTTTGTGGGTTTGTGCATCCGGGGACCCAGGTGAATGAATTCTGAGATTCCCGGGTCATATATTGAGCCCCCAGTGAGGTTTTCAGCTGTGCATCGCTGCGCTCCCCGAGGACAGTGCCTATTTGAGCGCCCACGATAGAGAGTTTTCATTTTGTTTGACATTTGGCATGCGCCTATAAGTATTAGGTAATAGGCTTCCTCGGCTGTCCTTCGACTAGTCCACAGTATGTCCAGGGTCTTTTTTAGGTCGAGGCTGGGCAGCGCATGCGCTGCTTTGCAAGGCATGCTGTGCTCGGGTATGGACTTGAAGCTCCGCCTATTTTTTTCAATTGACTCCTGTTGCTGTCCTTTCTAAATGGTTGCTTCTGATTCGTTAATAAGCTTCTTTGTCCCTCCTTAGTAACACCTTGTTTGCATTTGTAAACTCCCATGAGGACTGGACTTTTTACTTGTGTGGTTACACGGTATATTTAGTCTGTGAGCACTATTTCATTTATTTATTGTGTCCTACTGCAGACAACTTTCCTGCAAGGCTTTTAAGATGTGTGCGCAATGCACTTTCAGGTTCGAAAATGGCAGCCGCTTAATTCTTTTGTTGTGCATGGTTGCTGAAATTACCGCACAAACTCACTCACCAGGATGTGTTGTAAAATCATTCCCATCCCCCCTGTCATCGGATTTCCTCTCAGCGTCATTGCAGCATGTGTGTGAGAGAGGGGTAGGTTAATGAAAACATGATTTTGCACCATTTTTGTGCACATACTGCTGCTTACCAGGTCCGGTTGTAGACTTTGCTCTCTGGTGCTAGTATTCCTGTTTTAATGTTTGGCAATGCACAACTCTGAATACCAGCGCGGCAGCTGCCCACCGATCCCAGCTGCTTGGTGTTTGAAGGCTGCGTGCGTTGTGAAAGTTATGAGAAAAGAAAACTATAATTATGCACTGCTATAATTAAGACGTTCACTACAAACATCTTAATTGTAGCAGTGCATAACTATAGTTTTATTTTCTCCTAACATTCACTGGTTCCATGGTCATGACAACATTGCGGCGTGCAGGCTGCATAGGACGCAAATACAGTTAAACCTTGCTTAACAGGTCTTGCGTTTGCGAGAGTTTAAGCTATTGGCATTATAAATAACAATCAGCCTCATGCATCAACCCAAAATCCAGTCGGTAAAATACCGAATCGCTAATAGCTCCCGGTATTAAGTTAAAAATACCCAATCCCAATGCATCAACCCAAAAGCAAAAATCGCTATTTAAGGAATCCTTAAATAGCGATTCTTTAAATAGGGATTCCTTAAATACCGATTCCTTAAATAGCGATTGCATTTAAGGAATCCCAAAGTGAGATTCCTCAAATGCAATGCATCAAAGTTAAAAAATTAGCGATTTCGCTAATAGGGGGAGCAAATTACCATGAAGATGAACTGCATGGTAATTTGCAAAAACTTTGAAAAATGCACTTTTGTGCATTTTTCAAAGTTTCATGTTGCGCACACACATGCCCTTAGAGCATGTGTGTGTGCAACATATGTGCACATATCATTTTCAGGGGTGCTATAGGGTGTCATTTTGACACCCTTGCACCCTTGAAATTGCATGAGCAATTTGTGAGAACCTACTGTTACTCGCTATTTGCTCATGCAATCTCCGATTCATTCCTATGGGCCTGGAGGCCCATAGGAATGATTGGGACGGCATTCCTTAATTGCTACTCGCTATTTGCTAGTAGCAATTAAGGAAAGGTAAGGAATCGCTATTTGAATAGCGATTCCTACATGCATAGCCTTTTGCTATTCCTTATTAGCGAATCCCTATTTTTCGCTAATAAGGAATCGCAAATGCTAATGTTGATGCATATGCCCCAAGGCCTTAATTGGTCTGTTTTGAAAAACCAACAAAAATAAAGGGCATTGTCATTTACAATGCCAATAGCTGTAACCCTCGCAAATGCGAGACTTTTTGCTTTGCAAATGTTTGTTATGTGCAGAAACTATTTTTTTCTCTTCTCGCATCAGTTGATCTTAGAAAACCAATTTTATGGGAAGAGGCATATTTGATACCCCAAGATACAGAGGGCGTCTCTGTTTAGATCAAGGGAAAATCTTGCCACTACACCACTGGATTCAAGCTAGCCTGGCTGATGACGGGTGATGCCCAGAAACCGGTCCCAGGAGGTTTGTTTCCGGTCCAGGGAAGACCTGGCTTGGCAGTGCGGGCTGGACTGTTCCTATGAGGCACAGGGTCAAGACTGATTTGCATATGGCTGGGTCCAAAGTGAGGTGGTGTGGTGAGCAAAAGAATGATGGTTTTCACCCAGATCCTTGTGACTGGGGGTGAATGTTTGCATTGTCCAGCATTCCGTCCATCAATTGTTTCTTTTGCATATTGTATGGATACAGCCCCCCGCCAGGTGCCAAGTTATCATTAGTGCAGCTTGAGGTATGGTCCTGTGGCCGAGGGCAATCAGGGCTCCTGCACCCCTGTCGTGGTTATATTTTATTAACCATCTGGGAGAAAGAGATCTCTCTTTTTTTATTGTTTTTATGAGGGCGCACCCCATCCTCCCTAGGTCACTCTTCATGCATGGTGTTTGTTTGGCAGAACAGCTGGAAAACCTCTTTTTGGGTGTGTGTGGAGAACTTAATCATCCTTTCTCTGACGTTGCTACCGAAATACTAGCCCTCGGCTCATTAATTGGGATGTCTGGAGTCCAGCGCCTAGAGGTAGTACACGCCAGGATGACTCGGGAGGGTAAAGTGAACGGCAGCTGGGTGCCCATCTGGTTTAGAGAGCTCCTCTGTTTATTGCTCTTAGGCAAAACGACAGTGTCAATTGGTATTTGAAATGTTTTCTTTGCTCTGAGCTTGTAGCCTGAACACTAAGCCGTGGCAGCCATAGCCTCTGAAGGGCTGCGCAGAGCGAGACCATAGCCCGCCATTCAGAATCTGCAGCAGGCCACTGGAGAGCCGGGATCCGCCATGCGCGCTCAGCCTTTCAGAGCAGCAGCTGCTGCTGAGAAAAGCCGGGCGGGCGCTGCTGTGAGGCTAGACTTCAGCGAGGCGCTTATCGGAAGTATAAAGGGTGTGCGCTTCTTCACGGAGTACAGGGGCACAAGCGTGAAGTTACAAAAGAACCCCGCGGCATTATAGTATCCATCAGCACGCTGGAGGTCGCATTTTGTGCATAAATACAGTTCAGAGCTGACCAAATATATTGTATTCACATAGACTATTCAGCAGTACATAACTTGATCTGGTGGTTTCTGCTGCTCGGCACCAGCACTTTACTGTCAACACCGGCACTTATGAGAACTGCACATGGCGGTGCTGTTTATGCAATTAAAAGGTGAGCAGAAGAACAGTTGTTTATTAATTCAATATACATCAAAAACAACTAACACCAGCGACCCAAGCCATTCTTATAGCTTTGGGGCCTCAAACGATCTGAAATGTCACACTTGCAGCAGTGGGATGGCTAGTAATTCTACTGTCACTGGCAGGCGGCAGCGCTGGCAGGGGTGATGAGTTGTACAAGGTATGGTGGCCTCCTGACGAAGACCCTGGCTCTTTTTTTTTTTTTACAAATTAAGCACTGCTATTCAGTGCTTTAAATGGTCCGGTACTGTCCGGTACTGAGTGGCGGCATTTTGAAAGGGAGAGTACCTGCACTTCTCAAGAGAGACGTAACACTTTTAATTAGAGAGCACGAACACTTCTCAGAAAGAAGCAGGTACTCTGAGTAGCTGCACTTCTATTTTTCCATTTCAAGCTCTGTATAAAGTGCTTACTATCGCTATGCGGGGCCCCAAAGTGCTTATCTACAAGAGCAGCAAGCTACGACATGTAGGGTGTGTAGTTGGAAGGGTGTTGGCTTTGTTTTGTGAACCTATGTGGGAAGTGTTTTCATATCATGAGTGATGACCACCGCAGTGCGGTTATCGTGCTATGAGACGCGGCACGAAGCAGCGTGGTGGACGACGAGGTGCGCAGTTTATGGTTTTGAGTAAGCTGGTAGCTTTGAGCAGCTCTGCAGGTCCCTGTACGGTATTTCGTATGACTATAGTCCCCTTAGGTGGTAACTGCAGTAGGTTGCATAAGGTGGGAAACCTGTATAAGATGCATCCATTGGAAACAGAGAGCTAGTGGAGTGAATGCAGCACCGCAGCAGCAGAGAATTAGCAGGACTAACCCAGAAGTACTTGCCTCATTGTGGACTCGACAGCTGGGAAAATGTGCATTTGAAAAATAAACACACAGAAGAATTGCACAGTTTGCCTAATCCAGGCATGATGCTACAACTGCCAGTGTGGGTGCCATGCTGAGAGCGATCAAGATATTTGAAAAGGCATCAAAACTGTTGCAGCAGTTTTTTTGTGAAACGCTTTGTTACTACTGAAAAGGCAATGGAGAGCATTTACATTGTTTCCTAGTGCAATATAGTTCAAAAGAATAGAAAGCTACCTTTTTCTCAAAAACAGAAGGGTCTGCTGACTTAACATAGACATTAGTTTACAATCCAAGTAGCTACACAGCTATCTTACAGGGGGCGGGTTAGTCAGGCTTCAGAAATAAGTGCATCACAGTCTAACTTGCACATGCCTATCCTGCCCTGAAGACAAGAACTGCAACGTGACTCAAACAGAGGTATCCTCAGGATCTGGTAGATGGGTATTCTGTAGGAAGGTTATACCTATGGCGTACTTTTTTGAAAAGGTAGTAGCCATCTTTATATCTTTTGTAAAAAAATTAGGAGCTCAAACATTCCATGTGCTCATCTTAAAGTTTTACCAATCCCATGTGTTGCCTAATGTCCAGGACCTTGACCGTGCGCCTTGCATTATATTTGCCTGACAATGGGGTCACTATTAGTATGTTTGCTCCGTTATATTATGTACTGATAATTGTATTTTTGCTATTTCACATACAATTCAACCTCAACCAAAACTTATTCCAACAACTAAGCTCCTCCCCCTCCCCTAATTCACTCGCATTCTGTAAACCATAACGGAACTATCTAGACTATCACTCCTTTTCACATCCCTCTTCCAGTAACCCTAGTGTGAAATCGAATCATGCTGCTCTTGACCAGAAATCTCAGATTGGGCAACCCCAATGTGATACACGCCCCCGGCACCTAACCTGTATCTAAATAATACTCCAATAGAGGTGGCCAAGCATTCCCAAGGGTGGGTTGAACTCAGTCCCTTTGAGAAGTAGCCCTCCCTTATCAACCCTTTTTTTTTACACCTTCCTTAGATCAGGAATCTATACACCCATGGGGACTAGGTCACCCACTAAAGATGTAAGATCCTACACCCTCCCTACAAGACTTATACTTAAAATACTTAAATACTTTCAGATCTTTGAAGATGTCACATTCCGATGAGATTGTAAACTACATTTATCTGCACTGTCCCAATTTCCATCAGTCTTCCACGGAGTCCGGTTGGGACGTCAGGCACTGCTTGCTTAGGAGGGACTGGGAGGTGTTTGTGATGCCATTCTGGCTCCACCACCCAGGCCCAAACCTCTTTCGGGCTAGTTAAGAAATATAACCATCCATCACAAATCACCCTTAGCTTTGCCGAAGTGGGAACATATACTTCAAGTTTTTATTCCACCAATTCAAGGGATTTTCTCAGTTTCTTAATACTTTCTGCATGTAGCCCAAGAACATCCTCATTTTGTCTTCATCACCCTCTTTTCTGGCATTTTGTAGTATAATGTTGGTTGTTGAAGATACTGACTATGATGTCCCTGATGGAGGGGGCACGTGGTGGGGAAGTGACCAGAGTTTTATGGTTTCTTTTCACTACAAAACATGCTGACAAGCCCTCAGGTTTTAGTGCACTCACAATCCCACGCTCCAGAAAACCTTCTGGCGTGGCTCCATTTGCTTGTTTGAAGAACCCAATGATCTGGTGATTATTGCAGCAGGGTCTGCTCTGTGCATCTTCCATCCTGTAGTCCAGGTGGTGCACTAGTTCTGAGAGGAAGAACACTGTAGTTTTAAGATAGTAACTTTCCTTTTTAGTTCATCAAAGCTCAAATGATTTGACGCTGACCTTACAAAGGTCTGCCCTCAACAAATTCACTTCCAAGGAAATGTTGTCTATTGTATGATCAAGAGTTTGTCTGATACTTTTGATGGCTGCCACGATCTGAGCTCCTGTTGGATCAGCAGTTGTTGCCAACACCTGTGATTCTACCCTTTTCTCAGTGGCCCTGCGCCCTCATTCCTGCTGTACACTGATCCATCTTTATTTGCTGTAAATTCCTGGGTATCCTTTCTCTGCATATGTTAGACGTGGTCTTCAGGGAATTTGCATATCTTTTATTAAAGTTCAATTCTGTGGGTTACCCTCTTTGCAGTGGTCAGATGCCCTATCGTCAGCACCAGTGACAGTTGCACTTTCATTGGCATATATCGCAGGAATAAATGGGAAGCGTAAGGTCAGAGTCAAACCCTACAACGGTCAGGTAATCTTTCTTTGGATCTGTATCAGTATGTTTCTCTATTAGGCCTATGGGTCAGCACCATCTGTCAGTACAAATCATAGGCATGGATCTTACCAAAGGCCAGGTTAACATTCAGGATAAAGGAAGCACCCCCCACCATCAAGCTGTAATGTCAGTTCAGGAGCACTATCTCAATACATCAGTAGGGGTGGGCAGAACTTGCGGAGGGAAAGTCGGCGGAGATACATAAAAACTGTGCGAGATTCCGCAGAGTTCCACGAGTCGGTGGAATTGGAACATCACATTGATTATTAGTGTTGGGAGCTTGTTCCGAGCTGCAAAATCTGCGCAGGCGGCACCTTGCGGCATTCCAGAGGGTGCTGCTTCTTTGCTGACACTCAAGTAGATTTTCTACTTGAGCAGCAGCTTTCTCATCTCGAACGGTCGCGGACCAAAAATTGCACTAGGGGATGCCAATTTTTGCTTGCCAACTTGATGTTGGCGAGCCGCACATGAGAAAAAACTCCGCCATATGGTGGTTGGTGGGGTTTTGCCGGAACTCCACGTTACTAGTGTAATGCGGAGTGGACAAAACTTCTCAAACTCTGCCGGCGGAGAACCCTTATTCAGCCACCCTTATTCATCAGGTCATCCAGCTCCCCTACTTCTCCTGCTTCATATTATATCGCTGCCTATTCTAATGGCAAACGGGGAAATGAGGGAGGTGGGGGAAGAACATGCTGTATTCAAATACCCTCAAGACTATCACGCCTATCGTCCAGCATCTCTGTAAAATTGACATATAAGATTCTAGTTCAGGAATTAACCTGAGGCCTAATTATTCCCTCCAGTATGGGGAGCCTCAAATCTAATTATGGCAGCAGCTCACTCTCCATTAGTCTGGAGGTTCCTGGTGTGATCCAGAGATCCAACGGGTAAATGCGCGCCCTTCAATATTTCTTGGGATGTAGGTGTAGAAAACGCATCTGTGTACCCTGACCCCCCCTCCAACCTCCCCATATTCGTTCCCAGCAGCTGGTGCATTGGGCCAATGGCAGTCTGCTTCAGATTGCCTCTGCAGACCCAGCAATTTTGGGGCCTCCCGTGGTGCACACCAGCACTCCTCGTGGGAAACTGCTCAGATCTTAACAGCCACCGCACCAGGTTTCACAGTAAATCCGCATCTGTGACTGCTGATCCACCTTGCCCATGGTCAAAGTCTGTGGTGGGGGCAGGTCTTCCTCCCAACTCCGCTAACTCCTCCAGTCCTCACATCAGCAAAAGCTGACCCCGTACTCCAATCAGGCTATTCCATAATTAGCACCATCTTACCTGTAGTAGTGAAGGCCGAATATCCTCCCGGCACCCATCGGTACAGCTCAACAGCAGATCAAACTTCCCTCCATTGAACTCCCGGGAGGCAGTGAGTTCACATTAATGCCTGGCAGGGGCTGCCATCATTATGGGTGCAGGGTAATGCAGAATTAAGGGGAATGAATTAGGAGCTAGGATTCAGTGCATGTTGTCTACCGTCTTGCTCGTCCACACCAACATTTCAACTGCATGGTTAAGTGATGTGTAAAGAAAATGCCTGATTGATTCATGTCCACACACAGATTCCTTTAATTCATTTTTCAGTACATGTGTTTTTTTTTTTTAACAAAATACAAATAAAAAGTTTGCTAAGAAACAACTCAGTTTGTACAAATCATACTCACTGTGGGAATATGTCATGCTATGGAGTACAACTCAGGTAGACCTGCTTGCCATTTCACACCAGATAGTGAACAAGCACACTCGACTGAGCAGATCAGAGAAGTTTATTTAGTTCTTCTGATAATATGGACTGGTCTGCATGCTGCTACACATTCCATCCAGCCAGCACTCACATGAGACCTTTAAAACCAATGTATTAGACCATTGAGGGTTTCAATTGTGACTGTGATGAAACATAAGGTCTGTAATGGTCTTCTGCTGCTGGAAGACTCATGAATGACAAGTGCACGAGACACAAGGACCAACATGCCCAGAACCCCCTTGCAACTTGACAGCAGAAGGCTATCTCGTGTCACTGTGGAAGGTGGTGGCATTCAGTGGTTAAAACGTTAAGCGTGAAAGTCCAGGAGAAGCAGTGGAGTGGGGGTCCTCCTATGGGGCTGTGGTGCTTTGTTCATCTCAGTTGGTGCTGCATAGTGATCCCCGTACTACCTACCGCCAGTGGTCAATGACAATCAATACGATCACCATTGCAGCTCACTTTGGGGTGTTTAAATGCCTCTATTTCTATTTTACTCCAGTTCTAGTACTAGTTCAGTCGAACTGTAATCGGTTATACTTATACTAGTCTGATTTCCAGAGTTTAGGGACTGATCGCTGAGTGTGTGCTGTGGGAATATTTATTTATTGATGTGGGAGTGTTTTATAAAGTTTCCACACTTTGCTTTTTGCCACTTCGCAGCACTGCAACGTCTGTTATGTAGAACTGGCTCATGTCGCTCTTGTCCAAAGGGACAGTTAGTTGGCCCACACGGCGGTCTCCGAGTAATTCCTTGAATAAGAGAAGAATGGACCGGTTGTGTCCATGGATGTAGTGGGCAATCCCTTCTGAGGAAAAGGAAATGGGTGTTCTGGTCATTTCTGCAAGATGGTGAAAAGTCTCATTGATAAGGGCTGCCGTGGAGTAGTTGTTGTATACGTTGAATATGAGTAAAGGACTGAGCAAAAAGTGTCTTAGTAAAATACCACTGAGTCACACAGATACACCTCTCTCCCCCAGTGAAATCAGAACACGGTGTGTGTTAACTTCTTTCCACTAATAAATGTTCTTCTTTGGAGGGCTTCCTGGAAGAGAGTCATTTAACCTACTTCCAGTGTTTCTTTTTGTCTCCCTTCCATAGATTTTACTGGGACTGTTTGCCTTTGATGCTTAAGAGGTAAGCCACCCCCTCCTTGAGTGCACTATGATGCTCCAGTACTATTCCCAAACATTCAAACAGCCCCAAACTGTCACCAGCCTTGTTGTATTTTTCATATAATTCTAGTGTTGTAAAAATGGCTGTCCTTTTATTTCTGGCCTGATGGAAACTCATTTATGAAATTGAAAAGGGCTGACATTGTTTTAGACCGTTTCTCTTCTGCTACTATACATATTTACAAACACAAGAGCTCGAGATGCCCCCAGTTTCTCTACCAGAAACATTTCAGCCAAAACATAGCATTTTATTGTACGTGCCCTACAACCTCTTGCATATTACACACCACAAGGACTAAATAGGTTATCACATCTTTCGTAGCATCATTGTTCAGAATAACTGCAACAACTGTGTTGTATCCATTAAATTATTTACAGCAGTGCAATATTTCAATCAGCAAGTGGTTGGAAGTCACAAAAACAGGTTTCAGCCTCCAGACTCATCAAAAGACCCATCAAACTTTTCAAACTCAATATCAAACCACACCTTCGACATAGGCTTGGGCATAGCAGTCACTTCCAGGTCATACATATACCATATCACATCAGATTCATTTTGAAAAGCATCCGATTCATTTATTGCTGGTAAATCAACAACTTGATGCAACCTCCGCTGGTATGAAGCCTCTGTAAGAAACAAATTGTTGAGATTGTTCTATTTTTCACTTTTAGGAGATTACAGTATATACTTTCGATTGCCTTTTAACTTATAACCGAGGTGGTCGATTAATCAAACTTCGAGTGTTAGAATAAGTGACATCATACTCCCTGCACCCTGGGTTAACCCCTTAACTCCTGTTTGTTGTTGCTGGGCTAGGAGATTGTCAAGAGAGGGAAACAGAGAGTAAGCAGGCCTCTTTTAGAGTTCTGTTAAAGGTCAGAAGCGGAGTAGCATAGGGAAATCCAGGGCTAGAAGCATCTATACTAGGCCTGGGCGAAAATTTCGTTCCGTTCGCGGAAATTGCGATAATTTGACATTTTCGCGTTCCGCGGAGAGCGCGAAAATGTAAATAATTCCGGTTTCCGCAGCTTGGCGAAAATTTGTTTCTTGCTCGCGCTGTAAAATAATACATTCTCGCGCGATCGCCTTACCTGAATCCCTGCGTTCGCCGACAAGTTTTCTTGACCCGGTCGCGTTCTCCATGAGATGTTGTATTGTTTTTAGCCATTTGCGCTGTCTCGCGATAGTTCGCGCCCGCAGTGACGACAAGCGTCGCGTGATCACGTCTTTCTTCTCGCGATCATGCACCGCGAGACAACTCAAAACAAGATGGCCGCGCCCGCAAACAACCACATGGGTAAGTTGGCAACCCGCAACCGTGCAGAAAATCTCGCGAACATGCCGGAAAAAAACTTCCGCATCTTCGCGATATTTTCGCTTGTTTGCGATAATTTTAAACATTTTCGCGATAATTTGTGAAAGGTAATTTCGCAAATTCCGCCCACCCCTAATCTATACCTAGTTCATACCCACACGCACACCCCTTCTGTTCTTCATCTACCCATCACTCCCTTCAATGTCATGAGTTAATTTCTCAGAGCCTCTTTTGACATCTGCCAGCAAGCTACAGCATTTGTTCTTTTGTTGGGCGACTCTGTTTGCCTCTTGCTGAGCCCTTTCTTTCCTGGATTGTAGGCCCTGCTTCTTTGCCAGCGCTGCACTGTTTATTTTGAAAAAAAGGCAATAATATCCTGCTTTTTAATTGGGTTAGAAGGGGAGATGACGCAGTTGTACGTTCTGCAACTGACTGACTGTGCGTAATGTTTTTTTTGTTTCTTCTTTACATGATTTGATTCCTGAATTATCTGTCAAGTAACTTTGAAGTTCGATATAATAGGAATTCGTTTCAGCCAAACGCAATACATTCTTCGTACCCCAAGAGACACAATTATAGGCCTCGTTTTTTTCACATGAGTAATGCGCCATTTTATTTTCCACGCCACCCATATAATTATTTCTATACCTCTGAAGTGGGAAGGCGGCGGCTTCCTGAGGTTTTCCTTTCAGTTCATTGCTTATGAGAGATGGCGAACGCACTTTGTTCTTGTAAAGCTCATGCCATGATTGTACCGCAGTTTAAATGTCAGTCTTTTTCAAAAGCCATAACTCATTCATACTGCAGGATACCCCAACCATTCTAGAAAATGTGTGAGGGTTTTGGCCCAGGCCTAGGAGCCCACCAATAAAATATCTAAAATATTTACCCATAATTCACTGGAGTTGACACATTCACTTACATAAAAACATACTTACTCACACTAGAGCTGCACATGCTCACAGGCAGAATCAGACCCCGCTTTGCCATAATCCTGAGTTATCTCTTCCAGCAGGGACCACCTAGCATCACCAACAGTTTCATAGAAAGCGCAATGCAAATCTTAAATGGACATCTAAGCGCTAGGAAAAGGCAGAAGGTGATACAAGTCTAGAACAGGAATGGGTTTTGTCTGGTTTCTAAACAGAGCTAAAGAGTTGATTTCTTGGTGGTGGATTAAGAAACAGTATATAAACAAGAGTACATCCTGACAGGACCACCTAAACCAAAGAGCAGGGGGGAGGGCTTCAATGCGGAGAGCACGTAAAACACACAACGCAGAAATATCTTTGCAAAAACGAAGCCTACTAATGAGCAGCTTACCAAAATCTCCACCCCGAATTCTTACCTTTCTTCAAAAATGCTCACCTATTTTTAATTGCACTACCACTAATTTGCACCCAAATGGGATTCGAATGTGGTTAGAATTGTAAATTAACCGAATTTTAAATATTTAAAAGATGAATTTAACTGTATTATGGGAATTACATCTAGAACAACATTTCTGCAGGGGGATATTTATGAAATTTCTAAATTTGCTTGTCTATGTTTTCAAGTTTCTGTTTTTGTGAAAGATGTTTTTCCTGGCTATGCTGCTTTTTATATTGACCCTATGTTGCGCCGGCATGTGTTATATAATGATGGCTGTCAGCTTGAGCTCTTTTTACTTCGGGTAGGGTATAATCAGAGGCAACTTTTCCTTAGAGTAAAGTACCCTTATTGCAGTGTAATGTCTGAAGTGTCCTTGGATGAATTAGGGAGCTTTACTAAAAACAGTTTTTATTAATAAAAAATTAGGCCTTGCTAGAAATGGGGTCCCTAGTTGGCAATGGTTTGTACCCTGTCCAAGTAGGGACCCTCAATCTAGTCAGGGTAAGTAAGTTACACCCTCAGAATAACACGTGTTCACCCCCTTGGTAGCTTGGCAAGAGCAATCAGGCTTATCCTGAAGGCAACGTGTAAAGTAACAATGAAAACTGACTCCACACCAGTTTTTGTTAATTTTTATTTATATTTTTCCACAACAGAAACAAAACAAAAAGGAAACAAGTATGGCATTGTTAATCGATTCACGTACATCCATTACAATTGATGCATTATGCAGTTTTTTTAATGTTTAAACGACTCCACACCAGTTTAGAAAAATAACCAATATGTATCTGATTAAAACGAGACCAAAACAACAAAATTCCAACATACACAAGTCTAGATATTAATATTCATAGCTGAAATAAATTTATAGTTGCCAGAAAATAATAGCTCCAACTGGGGCTATCTGGTCACGCTTGACTGGGACAAATCCCCAAATTCGGTCCGACCGCAATGGAGTGCTGGTACAGTAACCTTTTGATGCGTCAAAAAGCAAAGACGGTGCGCAGGGGAGGTGTGGCGTCATTAAAGCAGGTGAAACATCAATTCCTTACTAGTCTGTAGGTCGTTGGCACTCGGTGACGGTGCATTGCACAAAGGAGGTGATGCGTCGCTTGTAGAAAGTGATGCGTCGGTTCCTGGAGTTGGTGCAAGGTAGTTGAGCCGCTAACACCCGGGGATGATGCAGGTTGCAGGGTGAAACCTAGGTTCCTGAAGGCTGCGCAGTGTCGATGCATCGATGTCACAGCATGATGCGTCGATTCCGTTGCGTCATTGTCAAACCACAGTTGCTACATTGGAGTAAGAGTGGTGCGCCATAGACGTCGGTGATGCGGTGCTCGAGACTCATGCAGGGGTGATTCTTCGGGGCCCTGCGGCAAAGCTGGAGCTTGTGTTGTAAACAGAGGTCGGTGTGTCACGCACTCGTTGAGTGGGGACCATGGCTTTGGTGCATACAGCGGTAATTCAATGATTCTTGCAGGGGTACGATGATTCCGAAGTGATGTTTGGCGTTGATGTCTGTTTTTCTTCTTTTAGCACCAGAACTGACTTCCAAGGGCCCAGAACTGGAATTGGTACCACATGGCAGAGTAGGGCTCTCAGCAGAGAAGCCCAGGTGCTGGCAGATGAAGTATTTAATAGCCCTGAGACTTCCAACCGGAGGCAAGCTCAACTGAGACCCTTTGAAAGCAGCAAGTAGAAAGCCCAGTATAGTACAGTCCTTTCATTCCCAGGACAGAAGCAGCAAGCAGCAGGCCAGCACAGCAAAGCAAACAGCAAAGTGGTTCCCTCCTCACAGCAGCACAGCTCATCTTCCTGGCAAAATGCCCCAATCCAGAAGTGTTTTGAGTATATGGTGTCAGAGGTCCAGTACTTTTATCCATTTCAGCCTTTGAAGTAGGCAAACTTCAAAGAAAGGTCCAGTTCCCTGGCCCCAGACACACTACAGGCGGTGGAGGCTTCTCTGTGTGTGGACAGACACAGCCCTATTCAGGGGTTAATGTCAACTCCTTCCACCACTCTAGCTCAGGAAGGCTGATCAGCCTGGTGATCGGCCATCAGGATATGCAGGGCATACCTCAGCTCCCTTTGTGTGACTGTCTAGAGTGAATGCGCAAGAGCCCAACTGTCACCCTGACCCAAACGTGTATTCAGAGACAGGCAGAGGCACAGAAAGGTTCAAGTAAGAAAATGTCCACTTTCTAAAAGTGACATTTTCAGATCTGCAATTTAAAAACAAACTTCACTAAAATATGTGTTTTTAAATTGTGAGTCCAAAGACATCAAGCTTACTCTTCAAATCCTCTCCCAATTGGAAGTTACACTTGTAAAGTGTTACAAGGCATCTCCAATGTTAATCTATGGGAGAGATGGGCCTTGCTGTAGTGAAAAACTAATTTTGCACTTTGTCACTACCAGGACATGTAAAACTCACAAGACAGGGGAAACCACGCCAAAGATGCCAGGTCTAACAGGCCTCAATTTTATCCCTTGCCTACATTGGAAGCCAATGCAGAGTTCTGAGAGTAGGTGATATGTGTGTTTGACGGTTTCTTTTGGAGGTCAAAATCAAGAAGAATTTTCTCTAGTTATCTTTTGAGTCTAGCACTCTTGTTGCGATAGAGTCCCTGTGGAAATCACAGAGGTACTGATAATTACATCTCAATAAAGTCAAATAATAATGTTGTGTGGAGGCCACAATCAAATTCTCCAGCTTCATCAGAGGCAAATCTGTGTCCAAAGATAGTGTGTTGACATTATCTAACAGAAAGAGGATGTCACATTCATTTTAGTATAAGAAGCTTTGATCGTCTAGACTTTGCTATTAGGTGCACAGGGTAAAAATTCGTTTTTGGCCTTGTTGAGACTAAACCAGCTTAAATTGAATAGCTTGAAATACCTGGTTAACATGCAGGAGGCTTTCACCTGGACAGTTAACTACAACACCATCCGGGCATCATCTAGTATCATCAGAATTGTTCTGAAAATCCACTTCCAGGAGCAACTAAAGAAGTGGTTGCATATATAGATGTTGAATAAAACTTCGGATAAGCAGGTCCCTGATGAAGCCCACAGGTGGTCCCGAAAGGGTGATGAAGTGTCCCCACTGTGACCATATGAAAGTGGAACCCAACAGTAGAATGCACACAGGATACCATTTATTGAGCAAACTGTTGCCTATTTTTGTCCGTGTTCAGCTTTCAGTCTAAGACGGGGTCGAGAATGTGGTCAGCATTTTGTGCTTGATCATTCCTATGGGCAAGTGTGGCCCAGTGGTTGCAGACTTGGCTTTTGGTGATGAGCTGAGGTCAGTCCCCGTTTATCCCACACTCATTACGGATCAGTGAGATACACATTACAATGGCCACATTTCAAATTCTCATGTGTACACCAAGAGTACCTCAAAACTTCCTTAAGGTGAGACTTAGTTATTTGAATGCACTAAAATGTGACTTAATGTCCAATGTGCTCTTTATATTGTTAGGACACTGTCATTTCTTATCATTTCGGGGCACCATAGGGTGACTCTAAAAGGGTCATTCCCATGGGTTCAGACGGATTAAAAGGTGAATTTGTTCGATTTGAAGAGGGAAAGCCTAATACAGGGAAGCTCAGCTTTTGCATTAGCTGGACACACACAGGGTCAGGCTTTTTACATTTTGCTTCTTGTTTTTTGCTGTGCTCTAGCGGCCACAGAAGCTCCTGTCAGAAAAAAACTGGAGTGTGGTCAGAGTGTACCGAAGAAAAAATGAACAATTCAAAGGCTCGTATTTGGTGGAAGAGGAGCATCTTAAGATGGCTAGGAAATGATCTGATGTTTCATTCACATTCATGGTGAAGAGGCAGAGGAAGAGACACCATAACATTTGCATGTCACAAGAAACATTATGAGGCAGCCTTGGGAGGCCGACCTTAGGTGTCTGAACAGGTGTGGCGACAGCAGTTTGAGGAGGCAGTGCAGACTTGTGTACCAGGCACCGGTGCTTACATTTCATCCTTTATTTCACCGGCAGCTAATTGAATGCTTTTATTGCTGAAGTGATATTATGAGAAGCTTACAAACCGAGAATGATTCAGACAGGAAGATGTTTACATGTGGTTTTAGCAACAGGTCTCTCATGAGCTCCCTTTGAGTAGGCTGTGCCTGAGAGTGCTAACCTCAAACTGGCTCATGAGAACAAACTGACAGAGAGACTACGTTGGACAACCAACCATAGCAGTTTTAGAAAATTGCAAAAAACAGTTTGGCTGTTCCTCAACTAAGCTGGTCTTTCATCGTTCAACCTTTGTCACTTGGTCATATCCTGAACCTTCTTGGTTTGCGCCGGGACACTCCTAGAGGAGTGCTTGTGTGCACTATAAGTGCCTTTTAACATTCCATAACATAACGAAGAAAGAGGAGCGCGTGCGTCATGTTTTGCCTCCAAGGCTGTAAGGAGTAAACATAAGGGGCAAGGAGCAGAAAATTGGTGACAAAATGGTGATGTCACTTTCAGGAACAAATAACTTTAAGTTTATACCTGTTAAACCAAACAGCCACCCAGTCACTTTCTGTGCAAAACTATCACGCAAAAAACACAGTTTACAGCTAAATTTAGAGCGAAGTTAAAAAAAACTATTTGATTTACAATTGAGATAATTAGTGGAAAAATTGAAATGACAGTTTTCTTCATGGCAGCTATAGCGGGAAGGACCCCTGGTCTGATCTCCCCCCCCCCCCCCAAGACCGGCCACCGCCATGAATGCTTCCTGAATCCTAAACCGCGGGTCTCTGTTTTCCCATTGTCGCCTGATTATGTTCAGCTGAGCTTTCCCGCTTTCTGGTAATTTGTAACAGATTATGCTTCAAGGAAACCATTCAGGGAGTTGGCCTTGAAGAAATAAACCGGCCCGCCTGAGTAACGCAGGCCTGGCGAAATAAAACCCTCCCATTATCTACTTAACAGCTATGGATGCTGGAAGGTGGCTTACCACTGGACCCAGCGGCGGGGCCGTGAGCCATGGAGAGCAGGCCAAGTAGAGCAGAGCTTCAGATCCTGCCTGGCCCACTCCCAAACAAGGCAAGCGGCAAGTCAAGCCTTCCAACGAAGCCCTACGAATATATCGGCTCCCCCGCCACAAATGCTGAAAATACTGGGCAATCTGTACAGCCGGAAGTAGGCGCATGCAAGATTAAAATCGAAAGCGGTCTCGCATAGCGGAAGCCAGCCAAAGGCCACCGGATCAGGGCTGCAGGTGTGGTCGGAACTTGCAGCCCCTGTTCCTGCCACAATTTCCGATTAGGTGTTTTCAACCTGTGCCAAGGCAGAGGTGGGCATTACAAGGGGACCAGGAAACCCGAGACACATCGAAAAGAAAAGGCAGATAAAGCAGGGCTCTTCTTACGTCTTGGCAGGCAATCGATTTGAAAAACATTCCCAGCTATTGCTGAAAATAAACTCAGCACACTGAATGGACCATTTCACATAGTTACATTTTCAATGTGTTTTTTTTAAAGTACATTATTTTCAGACGAATATAAAGCCCACATGTGGCGAGCCGGCTTTCTGGGCATCCCACTGTGAGGGAAAAGACCACAAAATTCTCTGGGCCAAACAACACTGGAAGAACTCGGCACTGACATTTTTGGATTATAAAAAGTATCATTGAATTCTTGCAGAAATATTTGCAGTGATAGTTGGACTCATGGAAAATACTGTTTTTACATTGACTTGAATAAGCAAGTGTCGCTTTGCACTATTCCAGGTGGCTTGAATGTTGGTGAAAAATTACCCCATTGAAATTTAAATAATCCATAAATGATGGTACAAAATTACAGGTGCACTGGTGCAAAGTTTGTGAGTCATCGCTGTGTGTCCTGTAAGAACTGCAGCGATGAATGGCAAATTAGAAATCATTTTCAGCCTCATGTAATATTACATAACATAGTGTAGCAACATAACGTCATGGAAGATCACATGCAGTATTGTAACGTAACATGGGTACGCTGTAGTGACACATGAGAGCAGGAATCATCAGCCCCATCTTCTATGGTGCAAATCTTCTGTTACGGAGGAATTTGAATGCACGCTCTTAGACGCCATACACTTGGTGAAATAATACCAGTCAAGAGCCTCACACTTTTTTCTCAAAAAGGCACATTATGGGGATCGCGTTGGGATCATTAGTAGTACAAAATCCTCCCCCCATGGACTCCGGTCCCGACCGTGGCTCCCAAAAGCCCCAGATGCTGAGAGACGGTCCAAAACCTATCGTCTGAGGCAGTTCCAGATTGCCAAATAGGCAAAGTAGGCACCGGACTATGGACCCCACTCCTTTAAGGGGCCCGTGGTAACGGATCAAAATAATATTGATTTGATCTTGAAAGAAAATTTCTATCATGCTTTCTTAAATATTGTTACCAAAAGATAGAAAAAATGAATCAACCCAAAGAAAGAAAACTTTAAATACTCCATTGAGAAAATACTGTATTAATGTAATGTACCCATTAACAACTTAAAGTACATAAACCAGAGACATCAGTTCACATAACAGTTTGTCTCTTTAAAGCTCATCTTCTGGCAGCTGTCAGTTAGTAAAAATAATCCGGCACATTGGGTATTAGGAGAAAATTTGCGAAGGGGGCCCCAAAATTTCACCTCCCAGGACCCTCCACAGGGCTTAGGCTGGCACTGGTCTGGGTGGTGGTGGCGGGGGGCGGGGGCGGGATGGAGGTTTAGGGAGCGAGTAGCTGGAGGGCCAGAGGAGCTGCTTCCAAATGGACAGTTAAGCCATGGATACAAGAACTCTCCAGTGGCCTTCACCATATTTTGGAGGGTCCAGACCCCATTGTCTGAGGGGTGGGGGAGGGGTCTGAGGGATAGGGGAGGGGGCTTAGGGAGCGGGGAACTGGAGGGCCACAGGACCAGCTTCCAAATGGACAGATAAGCCATGGATAAAAGAAGTTCCCAGTGCCCTTCACCATATTTTAGAGGGAGGTACTTTGCATTAGTGCACACTGAATCTTCTAAAATCGTTCAGGAAAATGTAATACGTGAGTACCAGGAATGTTACCAGACTCAGAACGTAGATGACTTAAGTCCTCCTTACCAGGGCAAGTTTCTTACGATACTCGTTCATGACCCTTAAACTGGCTCAGACTGGGGGGGGGTGTGGGGGGGGGGGGCGGGAAGTTGAGACTCCATGCTCAGAAAAATCTATGTCTTTGCAAAGACTGCAAAAGGGGGCGAGAAGAGTCTTTCCTATTTTGAAGAAAACGTTGCAGAGTGAGGGACATATTAGACCCAGTATAGAGTGGAACAGTGAAATAGACACCACTGGCGGTGGAAGGTAGGAAACACCATGAAGGAATGGAGTCCCACATCTTCTTTATTCATTGCATGCTTGAAACCATCAACTAAAAGGATTCTGCTAATGCATATGGGGTACAAGTGGAACATTTTGAGGGCAAGTTTGAGTAACTGCACAGCATGGCATAACATGACTACAATTCGTATATTGGAACACAGAAATGGCAAGCTTTCCCATTGCAGCTAGAGATGCACTCGTCTATTAACATAGTGTTAAAGGGCATCGGTTATAATTATTTAATCCTATCAAACAAAATATGACTAACTTTATTACCCTCAGAGGCTGTCTGGATAGTCCAGTGCACCCCTGGTCCAATTTAACATTATGAAATCCCATGGCTCATGTCCCGTTGCTTAAGCCAACAACCGATATAATTCAGGGTACTACACTGCAATATATGAAAACCTGTAATCTTTCATAACTGCCTGTCTCTTATGTCCTTGTAACATCACCAGTCACCTGCAATCCAAAAATGACATAGCTAATGAGAAACTGGCTGCCAGGGTTTGGTTCGGCAAAGCCGGGGAGCTGTCAGACTCACTCCCGCTTGCCAAAGGGGGTGCACCAGGGTTGTATTCTGTCCCTAATGCTCTTTGTGGTCTACATTACCAACGTGTGTTCCACTAGTTACAGTCACCAGCGATATCCCAAAATTCAAGAATGCTTCTGTGCCTGCATTACTCTATGCAGACGATGCGGTTCTAATGACACAGACCCAGGGGCCCTTTGTTCACTCGTAGAAGCCTTTGTTTCCTTTATGAGCTAATTGAATCTGGCTATCAAGTACAGCAAGTTGCGTATAATGGCCTGTGGACCAGGAAAGAAATCCCTGGTTAAGGTAATGCTGAGGGAAAATCTCCTGTGGGGTTATAAATGATTTGAGCTATTTAGGGCTTATTTTTATTAGTGCAGGGACGTGGTACACACAAATGAGAAATGCATGCCTAATGCTTAGTAAAGGAGCCGGATCTATTCTAAATGTACCTGTGGGGATAGAAGGGGCACCGTTCCTCCAATTCTAAACATCTATAATGCTCAGTGGGTCTCTGCTGCTCTTTATGGGACTGGGATCTGGGGCTTTGGTAATACTGCCGCCTTACAGTCCAAGGAAAACCATATTTTCAGGCGGATAATGCACTTGCCACCCTCAAGCTCGAATGTTATCTTGCACACAGAACTCAAACTTTTGTATATTAGTGACGTGGCCAAGCTGGCTAAACTTTTATTATGGATCAGCATTTGGCCTAACCACGAGGGAAAAGCAAACGGGAAAAATGTAATGGATTGCTTGAATTTAGATAATGGACTTACCATCTCGTGGTTAGCCTATGTACGCAAAATGTGTGACGTTTTGAATCTATCGATTGTGTTTGACTCACTGGGCAAAATTAGTACATCAGAGAAGGAAAAGACCAAATTGCTGTTTTTAGGCCACTGTTACTCCCAGAGACTTGTAAGCGAAACAAACAAAAAGATTGTTAAACTGAACTCTGATTTCCACGAATTTTAAAAAGATGTCTTGTATCTCACCTTACCTCGGTCAGGGTGGGAAAGGTCTCTCCTTTTCCCTTTCAGGGATGGCACTGTGGTGCGGCTTTCGGGTTTCCCCGGGTTAGGCACACAGGTGGCACCTTTAGGAATAGTCTTTCCCTATGACGATCCTTGATGCGTTTTATGTATTTTTTTTTTACTTTTTCAGATTACATTTTAAAGCTTTTTTTAAATATTCAGGTTTTAGGAAGCGTAAGGATGCATTGTTTCACTTCCTTCTGTTAAATACTTACCAAGAGTGTCAAGGGCTCAGTGCTTTTTTAAAAGCTGCTGTTAGATCAAGGAGATCTACGGAGGGGTAAGAGGATGTACGATCCCTCCTTAGAGCAGGTATTAACTGCTAGATATGTTTTTATTCGCATATTGCCATGGGTTTCCTGTAGGGTAGGGGGGTTGTTGCTATTCGACAAATTGAATCTTTTGTATTTTTTATCAGTCCTTTCTCCTATAGAGGTTTACGTTTTATGTGTCTTTTATGGCTATATATATATATATGCTGAATAAAGTGATCTGACTGACTGCATAGCCAATCTACTGTAATAATGTATTACAGTTGAGTTATGATGCCACGATGTCTGTTGCCAGGACTATCAGAGAGTAGGAAAGGCAGGTTGAGGGCAGCTAGCTTTTCAGCACATTTCCGTCAGAATGTTTTCCCTAGAAAGAAATTAATGTCCATGACCTAATAAAAATAAATTTATACTAGTCTCTTTATTTATTACAGTGCTGGCTTTCATTTCAAGAGAGCAGGGATTGTGGTTGTACCACACTTTTTGAAAGTGAATTAAACTAAACTATTAACATATGTAAAGTGCTTCAATGCCTCTTCAGGGGTTGTAAGCGCTAAACAGATGCAAATACAATATAATATGTAAGTGCAACAATGTATAAAACAAACATATTGGCATGCCTATTTTCACAGTACATCATTTCATAGTTCTCCTACATGCAATATAACCAGAGGATCCTTCAATTTGAAGGAGCAAGAGAACACAGATTTAAAAGAAGATTGTGAAGAGGATGATGGTATGTGTTATTTACTACATGGAATAAAATCAGTGGCAGCTCTTCCGCCAACGCGGAGAAGCGCTGCCCTACTGCTCGCGGAGCAGTGTAAAAAAAATGTTAATAACAAAAGTTATTTCTGTTATTATCATTTTTTTTTCCAGCCAGGTTGGGCGGGGCTGGGACTCCCCTGACGTCTAGGAGGTTGCTACACTCCAAAGTGTGCATGACTGCTTGGCCGGCCCTCTCGGCCGGCCAAGCAGTTCTGCGCACTTTGCATGTTACCCACCAGACTGCATTAGACAGCCTGGTGGGGAACATGCCCAGGCTTCCATTCCCCGTCTGAGCGCCGACCACAGTGCTCAGACCAATCACAACGCTGCATTGCAGCGCTGTGATTGACTTAGGGGACAGAGCCTGTGTGCTTCCGGCGGATAGATGACATCATGACTAGGGACACGGAGGAAAGACGACTCGAGATGCTGCGAGAAAGTACGTGTTTTTTTATTTTGGAACCCCCCCCCGCGACCCCGCCCAACCCTCCACTCTCGTTTCCTGCCAGCCGCTGCTGAATAAAATACACCAAATCTGTACATAAATTGTAAGTCATCTAGGAGTTAAGTGACCTCAAAGAAACTCTGCTATCTGCCTCTTTAAATTATATGGCCATGGAACTCGTTAGTAACTTGCAATATCATTATAAAGTACAGAAAATGGTACATTATCTCATCCATAATGCTGCTGCTGCACTTTGTCTTTCCAATGCTATGAACCACAGATGCCACAACAATGCTGGTGTACATAGTTTTAATGGGATCCAGGTTTCTGCTACCTGTAAAATGCCCTATGACAGTAAGCCCATCAGCTACTGAGTTACTTCTAGTTGAGCACTAACAGATTTCATGTGTACGAGTGTTCACTATGAGAGCCGTATTCGGCTCAATGCGTAGAACACAAGTTGAACAATCAAGCTTGCTCCCAGCTCTCTTAAGCCCCTTGTCGTCAGGTCACAATTTCCAATCTTCTGATGATACAGCATCTGTCCGTCTAAACATGGTAGAAGCACTCCCCTGTAGCCTTTGTGCTGCAGTTCCCCACCTCTCTGGGCGCACTTGCCTGTCAGTACTTTTCTAGTGCCCCAGATACTGGCAGTGGGCCCGAACACCATTGTGATTTAAAACTGAGGGTGTGGTTTTAGGTCAAAATGAATTTCAGGTGCATGGTGGTACATGTATGGTTGATAACTTAATCCCAGTACAAGAAGAACTCATCACATTTTACTTAGGGTACAATGCCGGGCCATAAATTTGATCATGTTATCACTCTCATTCCCCCCACCATGTAATCTAGAATGTGGAAGCGAAAACAGTTCTTAAAAGTACATTGTTACTTTTCTTCCCGACTGCTCCAAAGACAGCAGTCATTCACTTTTCCGAAGAACATTTTCAATCATCCTCTCACACACCTTTGATTTTTACTCTTGGTCATTAGGCCTGCCTCATTTTCTCTTTTTTCGGTAATCATTCATAACTATTGTTGCCTGGATTGTGGAGGCTACCTGCCTGCCAATGAGCAGTGTATCCTTAAAGCAGACAGAACACCTATTTATCTCTTAGGAGACTGTGTTAAAGATTAATTTGGTCAGCACATGCAGAATAGTATATAATGTTTGTTTTTAAGCACATCTTTGCAAAACACTATTTGTTAGAAATTGGGTTTCTGGTTGGCAAAGATATGCACCCTGTCCAAGAAGGAACCACCACTCTAGTCAGGGTAAGCTAGATAAACACTAAAAAATAACTTGTGCTCATCCTCTGGTACACCACAAAAATACTCCACACAGTGTTAGCAAAACAGATAATAATGTTATGAGTAAATCAAGACCAGAATGACAAAAATACATAAAGTAGAACCAGAGTTACACATTTCTAAAGAATAAATCAAAATATAGCGCTTAAAGTCCTAAAGTGCCAGCCTGGAATATCTGGTCGAGGTAAACGGGGGTAAATCCAGTGTTCATGCCAAACACGATGGAGCGCAGGCCGGCTACAGGACTCACACAAGTCCCACTGAAAAAGTACATTGGATGGCGGAAGCGCCACCATTGAAGACCCGATGCTAGGAACAAAGGAGGTGATGTGTCGTCGTCGATCCCCTGGATGTAGGCAATGCATCAGTTCTGATCCGCACAGTCAGCAAGACTTTGTCGACGAACCCCTATGCGATGCAGGTAATGCATCATCATCGAGCTGCGCATCCGTCAAAGTGATGTTGTGGAGCAGCAACTGCGTCGGCGTCAAAGGAGATGCGTAGGGTTCCAATTGGCGCAAAATTGTCAATTCCAGGGATCTGCTGGGTCAGCACAGAAATGTCACTTCGAAGGGCCCAAGACTGGGTTAGCACCACTTGGCAAGGTAGGACTCACAGATGGCAGAGTCCAGGTGCTGTTGTAGGAAGTCGTTGATGCCCCTGAGCCTTTTGAACAGAGGGCAAGCCAGCAAGCCCTTGGAGTCACTTTGGGTTCAAGTGAGATGGGTCCAGTCCTTTCCTCGGCAAGCAGCAGGCAACAGTCAGCACATCAGAACAGAAAAGCAGTTCTTCCAGAGCAGCAGTCTAGCAGAGTGGCAGTCCTTGTAGCAGCACAGCAGTCCTTCCTGGCAGAGGTCTTCAAAGGTCCAGTAGTGTACTGTCTTGGTATGGCCAGAGGCCCAGTACTTATGCCCAGTTCTGCCTTTGAAGTGGGGGTGACTTCAAAGAAGGGGCTTTGAAGTGCACAGAGATCCTTTCTTCCTAGCCATGGCTCTATACTACCAGTAAAGGGTAATCAGCCCTATGTGTGTGTGTGTGTGTGAACAGGACACTTCCTACTCAGGTGTATGTATCAGCTTCCCCCCCCCCCCCTTTGTGCCCAGGAGGAGCAATCAGAATGAAGATTAATATTCAGAAACACTTAACCTTCCTGTATTTATGGCTGTCTAGAGGGAATCCACAAAGTGTAGCTGTCACTCATGCCAGATGTGGAGACAAGCTGCAGGCAAATAGAGCAGTAGGAACAGAGAAATGTCCACTTTCTAAAAGTATCATTTCTAAAACAATAATGTTTAATCCAACTTTTCCAGTAAAGAAGATTTATAATTACCGTTACAATTACAAAGATATAACACATGATGCAACTACTCCTTTCCAATCAGGAAACTCCTTTCTAATCAGGAAATACAGATTGAAAGTGTATTAAGGAATTCCTAATGTTAACCTGTGAGAGGAGTAGGCCTCACAGTAGTGAAAAATTAATTTAGCTGTTTGTCATTACAAAGGCATGCACAACCTAAAAGTGCATGTCCTATCTTTTACTCACACAGCACCCTACCCTATGGGCTACCTAGGGCTTACCTTAGGGGTGAAGTGTGTGTGTAATAAAAGGGGCATTTAAGGCTTGGCAAAGAGTTTTAAATGCCAAGTTGAAGTGGCAGTAAACTGCACATACAGGACTTGCAATGGCAGGCCTGGGACCTGTTTAAAGCATCTTGGTGGCGCAATCAGTACTGCAGGCTCACTAGTTTGATTTAATTTACAGGCACTGTGTATATGGTATAATACTTTAAAAGGGTCTTACAAGTAAATTAAATTTACCAAACAGGCGTAAACCATTTATACCAGGTTTAAAGGAGAGAGCACTTGCACTTTAGCACTGGATAGCAGTGCTCAGAGTCATAAGGCCAACAAAAAGAAGGTCAGAGAAAGAGGAGGAGGAAGGTAAAATGTTTTGGGGTGACCCTTCAGAGAGGGCCATTTTCCAACAACTATCATTCCAGTCAAATCTAAGGAGCAATGATGCAGCTGAGCAGTGCTTTTAGATGCTTCTATGATTTAAATATGTTGAACTTGTCATGCCTAGAGACTAATGATAATGAATGTGTATTGTTTCGTTAGTTAAAACCGTAACAATTTATCACACGGATAAAAGTAATCAGTAAAATGGCATCATTTGAAAGCCTAAAAGCTTTACATACTCAGTTAATATTATAGTGGGATGTGTGACCTACAATTGACACTTACTAGGTACCAAAACATCACCGTTCTGCAGATCAATTAAAGAGTAGCTTTTCTGACCCAGTAATAAGGTTACTGGCATTCTCCACTTAAATATTATGAATAATAAGATTTCTTAAAATATCATAAGTCACTCAGCCTGCTTTATAACTAGAGTCTCTGTTTTCAGTGCAAGAACATGACAGTCAAGAAATTGTATCAGTTGGCAGTTCATTTGGGGAACAGACGGATTCAGCCCTGTTATTATAGCCGCTCTTCATGTCCTTATTCTTCTGGTGTGAAACGCTTTTCTTAATAAAGTGACTCACGCTGTGCAAAGTTTGGGGCATGTGCAAATTAGGTGAATAAAATCCTCTTTGGAACTGCCGCAGAGTTGGCATAGTGTTGGCACTTTATGGACCCAAGCTGGCTGGTCTGCGATCGATGGTAATTTACCAAGGCGAAGAGCCATCAGTTGTCTTTTTTGGTATACCGAAAATGTGATACTTAGATAAGGTGCTGGTGCAAGGATCTTATAGTTTTTAATCACCATCCAAGCATGCGTTCTCTCGCTGAAGGTGTTTTTATTGATTAGCAAGGAATGAAGTTATGCAGTTTTATTTATGACTTGTTTGAAGGTTAAATAAGTCAGATTATTGTTTCAAAGCTCGCCCGTGCAAGTTATTAGTGCTTTTTGGAGGTATTGGTGGTAAGGTAATTTTGTATTGTTATCTAATTCCGCCCAGAGTGCTTTGTTCAGTGTAGAGTTAGCTATATTCTGTTTCAGGCGGTACCAAAGCTCGATAGTTGCGTACATCCTCCCTATTGTTTCATTTATTAAGCCAAATTTGAGTCGCACTTGTCCTGGGGAAGTGGACTGATGTAACTGAATAACCTTTTTGTATGTTGATACTTGTACTTTGTTCAGTAGGTCGGAGTCTTTGCCATGTAGCGCAATACTGCCATATGTTATTGTTGGAAGCATTTTGGCTGATATCACCTCAAGCAAAGGTTTATACGATGGACCCTTCAGTTTTCTTGCCAGGGTCCTGAAGGCAAACGTTATTGCACTGGATTTCTGTGACATATAGGTTTTCTGCCTAGAGACTAGCATGTGAGGATTAAGGCTGAAAAACGAATTGCCTAGGTCTGTCATTAAATGGAATCTATAACTGATGGGAATTTTATAATTGTCCTTATTATGGAATGTAATAAAGGACATCATCACTGTTGAGGGGCCTGGCCTATCTGCTGAATGCCCACGTTTGTAAGGTGTGCTGGGCGTGGCAGAAAGCTAAGAGAGTGAGCACTACATGTTGCTGTCCTACATGCCTCTTAGGGTAGAAAATACTGGCCATGGCCTGCTACAACATGCAGCGAATGGAGTTCTGCAACATACACACCAGGGATGTACATGGATAGACCTCTACACCCACTGTTCCTTTGAGTAACTACCAAGTGCCATGGCCTGCACCCTCTGCAGGCCCTCTATAGGACCTCTTGGTCACATACATAATATACAGAGAATGGGTGCATGTCATGTCCTCTTTGCTCAATGATGTCCTATATGTAGAGGGCAAACGGCGTGGCTAAAGACCAGGGTATATATGCTGTACATACATGAGTCTATCATGAGCATGTGTGCATTAGGCACAGGACATGGGCAAAGGCTTGTCATGCATCATACAAAAGATGGCTCTCATCATGCCCAGTAAGCCTAATATGCTTCTATGCAGAGGGCATGAAGCACGACTGAAGGCATCATCCATCATCTGTTCTTTTTGCATATGTCACCCAAATTGGGAATGATATGCCCAGACTTGGGTCCCGTACTCGCGACACCACCAGATTCAAGCTAGCCTGGCTGATGAGGGGCGTTACCCCGAAACCGGTCCCAGGATGCTTGTTTCTGGTCCAGAGAGGACCTGGCCTGGCAGTTCGGGCTGGACTGTTCCCATGGGGCACAGGGTCGAGTCTGATTTGCATATGGCTGGGTCTAAACTGGAAAAGCGTAGCGCGCAAAAAACCGATAGATTTAACCCAGATCTGTGATGGGGGTGAATGTTTGATTTATTCAGCATTTCGTCCATCATCTGTTCTTTTTGCATTTGAAGGCATGGGTGAGCATGGGTGTGCCCCATGGGGCTTTTTGAGGAGTAACTAATACATGGCCTAAGATAGCTGTATGCCACTGCTTGTAGGGATACAGGCCGGGACCCTGTGCCAATTATACAAAGGGTGTGGCCTCAGTGCCCTACTATCTGTATGATACACCATTTATTTCATGTGACGTTATTAATAATGTAATAGATGAAGCTATTTGTGACATCATTTGTGAGGACACCAGTACTACGCGGAAGGGGGAGTTATGGCAGAGTGTGTAATCATAACTGGCGAATTTCTGAGTTTTTATGCTTTGAATTGTAACCTTGTTGTCCTGTCGGCTGCTGTTTAGGTCTCGCGCCTAGCGTTGCACTGCGCAGCAGTGCTCTCGCAGCGCGAGACATTTAGTAGGTGAAAAACGGGGATTTAGCACTGACCTAGGAATCGCACACGCTCGTGCGTGTGCGATTCCTTTTGTGCTACCCCATTGGCCTTTGCGTGCGTCTTTTTATAAAAGACTGCACGCAAATGGCCAAAGGCGGGCGCCCACGGCCTATTGGTGTCTATTACGCACTTGGTGTGCGTAATAGACACCAATAGGCCATGTGGTTTCAATTATCGTGCCCAGACACGGGCGCGATATTTGAAAGCACGTCTCGCTGTGGCGCGCGCGCACCACTCGCGGGATTGTTCATTTTTGGATCAATTTCTCAGGGAAGCAACGGAAGGAAAGAAGCGCTGATGTCTTGTTTATGATTTGATGTTATACATACATACCGTGATTTATATGTTGACATTGCGCAGCTAACTCCTGCAAGTACTTTAATGCTTTATCAAGCATCTAATGTATACTCTGACTGCATTGTTCTATTCTACTAAAAACCTAAAATTGATTAAAAAAGGATCAAGCAAATGATATGTGCTCACACCACTTAAACTACCCAAAAAAGATAACCATTATGGATACCATTTTATATAACGTGCACCACAAATGCACTTACATTTTGGTGCCTCCCCATAAAATAGCATTTTTCTTAAATCAGTTACACTCATTTTACTGAGCTCAGGTACATGAAATCCACATGTTGCATATAGGTGTTTGCAGCAGTAGTGTTGTGATTAGTGGTTACATTTTCCGCTGCATAAGCAGGAGTTTTAAACTGCCTGCCCTATTTTTCCAAACTTGTGATCGCTGGAACAGGACTGATCCCCATGAACACTTAGAAACAAGTGTAGTGCAGTGTTAAGAGCCGTATAAACAACACTGTTTACATTGGTTCGCATTGGTTCCTATTGCGGCTTTCCGTACAGTTTCCCTATCACCAGTGCACTCTTCACCCTGTTGTTTGAAGGCTGGCAGAAGGCTGCCAAAACAGTAAACTGATTTGGACCGCCAAGAAGTCCAGTTTGGGCGCTCTTTTGGAAGCACTACCTTTATAAGCACTACTTTTTGAAATCTTTCTCCATCTTACCTTTTCCTGCTTTTCCGAGAAAGGAACCGCTTCAGTGCAGCAAACACGATTAGTCGACCCCGAGCTAAATCGCGTCCAGAGATAAGACTCGGACAAACAAGTTGGGATTAGCAGGCCTGTGCGCGGCCTTGGCGGGCCGCCCCTTGCTTGTCTCCATCTTTTCGCATCCACCATTGAGGGAAGAGAATAGCTGGCTGCCCTCACAAGCGCCCGGGTTTGCCGCTCCTCCCCTAAAGCAAACTGCAGCCGGCAGGCTCCCACTTCGGAATCCGTTGAATGAAGCAACAAGTCCATATTTGCCTGTGTGGTTTCCAGGCAGCAAGATAAATAACAGTATTAAAAGTCCTCCGAGTCTGCCTTTTCCGTCTTATTTTTTATTTTTTTTAAACAGTTCGGCTTCTGGCCAACGACAAGTTTTCTGCAGTTTATACCCAACGCTGACCATACTGTCAGAATATGCCCCATGTAAGTTACCTTTATACATCCCATCTGCTACTAAGGCTGTTGTAAATTCCTTTGGAGTGGCCTTGTTTATTAGACAGCTGCTATTTCACATTAGTTCGCATTAACTGTAAATATAAGCAAATCAGTGTGCTCTACCTATATTTGCAACCCTGTCTCTTTCTTTGTTTCTTCCTTTATTTACTGTCGTCTTCTTTCTACCTTCTCCTTCCTTCTTTTTTCTTTATTTCATGCCTTTCTTCTTTCCTTATTTCGTCCTTCATTCTCTTACCTCTTCTTTCATTTTTTCTTTCTGCCTTTTTTCTTTCTTATCTTCTTTTGTTCTTTTCTTTCTTCCTTTTTCTTTTTTTCTCTTTCTTTATTTCTCCCTCTTCCCTTTCTTGCTTTCCTTTGTTATCCTTCTTTTCTCTTTTTTCCTCCTTTCTTTCATTCTTTTTTCCTTCATTCCTCCTTATCTTCTTTCTTGCTTGCTTTCACGTTACATCACCTCTGAATATGAGCTAATCATTGTGCTCTATCTTTGCAATCCTGCCTTTCTTTCTTGATTTGTTTCTTTCTTTTTCGCCTTCTTTCTCAAAGGCAAGAGGCTAGCAGCCAATGACAGACTAATTCGCCTTATTTTAGGTCTGTGTTGGCCAAGACCTTTTGATTTTAGTAAAATTATATGTATAACATACCTATTAGAGTTTTCAGTCAAACTTCACCTATTAGTCTTTTGTTGGGTCATCCACATTTTCCTCACACTCACTCCTGCATGCATTAAGGGACAATTGCAGCCATTATCTGACTTCACTATTTCATATGGCATGCTGCTCTTTCACAAAGAGCACATCCACACACAAAGTAGTTCCCTCCACGGCTTGGGAATTAAAATGGTAATGTCTGCTTTTTTAAGACCAAAACACTTTTTCCTTTAGCAATTTTTTAGGTATCGCCTTGCGACGCAGCGCATGCGCTGCCCACTTGCGAGATTATTGTCGTTGGTTTTTCCTCTAAAGCGGGGTGAAAGCTCCACCCATGCTTTGCATTGGCACACATCAAAAACGTGCGCTTTTGATTGGAAGGGAGGCATGTTTGTTCACTCCCTGTCTCCTGTTTGCCAATCCTGCCCAGACAGGAGATGTGCACGCGCACGGCTTCTCTTTTGCTCGCGTGTTCACTTTAGTCTCTGGCGATCTCAGCTGCAACCAGAGATCAACAACGCGTTGTCTGCGCCCCTCACATATCAGGAGCGGCTGCTGGGGGCTATGTCCACTCACTGATTTTACTCAGTGTTGTCCCTTGTGCCTCAGACAGTAGAGGGAGAACGGTGTGTTCCTTTTCGTGGCACTTTCTTTAACCTCTAAACCTAAAAAATTAAAACATGGTGTGCTTTCCAGGAGGCATGTATTTGATATTCAATGTAAAGAATTGATCGATCTGAAGAACACAAAACCGATAAAACAATAAAAATAATCTAAAAAGAAACCAGAGGTCGAAAGATGGCCATGCTCATCAACAGGCTTGTCCGCAGCTTGATGATTAGTAAAACACTAACGTGCCCGTCTGCCCCTTGTACCAAGTGGGTCGCCGTGTTCGTGGGAAGTCATTGAGTTATTCATCCGCACACCACCCTAGCCTGTTATCACTCAATTTTCACGTTAATGGTGTACTTCCGGCACAAGCAGTGATGTTAACAAGTGCTGATAAAGAATGGTGCTGTTCATTTCTTTATGCGATGCATGTGATTTTTAGGCAAAGCCACAAAACACAAGTATTACGTAATCCATGCCTGCAATGCTGAGCACGAGAGGCGGGCCTTGGAACACGCGGATGTCATCAGAACACCGATGATGCAACAGACAAGCCGCCTCGTCTTTCTTTTCCTGCTTCCCGCCAAACAAGATATATTTTTTCCCCACTCTCGAGCCTCAGGGTTTTGTAGGCTAAGCAGACTACTTTGCCCCTCTTTCCCTAGGAGATTAGTTTCTGGGGTCGAGTGGCACCTTAATTTTAGCCATTCTGACCCCAAAGCTACCCTTGATTACGTCACGCTTTGGTACTCCTGTGTGGTCTTGTGCTGTTTTTTTTACAAGTCTTGGATGTCGCTTAGGTGAGTTTTATTTTGTTGTTTGCTTCTCTCAAACATCTATCTCTTCTGGTGCACGGACTGCAGGGTGCAGCCGGGGGTCTTGATCTATGTTTTGGGGAGCACCATTGCCTGTTCATTAAGTGGTTACGTGATATGGTGCTTACTGGGTCGTGTGTTTGGTATACTCGCCATGCGTTCTTACCTGGCCAGCCTCCTGATGACGCCAGATCTTCAGGAACAGACTCTAAATGCGAGTACTTACCTTACCCCTTCCTCTGTGCAAGTTTTGGGGGAATATTGAAAAAAAAATCCAAGTTGTTATACATCCTTCTTAGATCTTTGGTTGCTTCCAGCTGCAAGGAGTTTTTCAGCACAGCATGGAGAGGTAGATTGGTACCTGTTATCCTTAGCTTCGCTGATGAAAGGGTCAATGTTTGTTGTTGTGGTGGGAACTTAAATGAGTGCTGTACATTCAGGGTGTGGGCTACAAAAACCCGACAGCCCGGCCCAGTCACAAACAGCAAAGCCATCGCCAATCCAATGCACGTCGCATGGAGCAGGAGTAAGCTTGTTTCAAATTAACAACACAAAAATAACTAACCTAGACATTTTGCAAAGCATGCACAACCCGACTGGCATAGACAGCCAAGTGAAGGCAATATCAAAAGCGTATCAAAATGTTAGCCAGACGAAAAAGCGCTTCAGTGCCATAACCTAATTGTAGAAGGCGCTATAGAATTGGATATAACATAGCAAAGGTCACGGAGTGAACACGCACTGTAGAGTCATGGAAAATGACTGAGGGACACTGCGACACGGTACAACTACAGAGACACAGCCTGTGTTACCCAGGCACTGGAGCAGAGGTCTGTTGAGTAACAAACTTTGGGAAAGAGGCACTTAAGCGCTACATGAACAGTCACGGATTCACTAATATTAGCACAACAGTCATGCTCCACTAACAATGTGTTTCCCTTTGCTTTTGTCACATTAGTTTCCACCTGTGGACATTACTGTCACCTTTAGCAGCCCCCACCGCCACTCCCTCTTGCAAGCTTCCACTTTCTCATTTGAACTGTCCCCCTAACCCCCAGAGAACCACCGTCGTTGGCACCATTGTGAGAAAAGTCGGGGCACCTGCTGATGGTCAAAGCTGAGAGGTCAATATCAGAATGGGCATGGAATCTAAGCTCTCCAATCAGCCTCACGACCCTACCCGAGCACCTCTTTGGCCAGCATGGAACGACCCCACAGCTCCTATTCTGACACCAAACCTTACCCTGAATGCTCCTAAGCGCCAGTTTAGGTGTAAACATCGCCAGCCCCTTGCTGCAGATGCAAACTTGGCGGCGTTTGGATAATAACGTTATATGTGTATTTAGGAAGCTTTTTTGGGGGATGATATCACTTCATTGGTTTGTCAGTTTTACACATGATGTTTTACCTCATTATTATCAGTATGGCACTCAAATACAGCACTAAGCAATAGAATGCTGGCGGTCAGGCTTTGCGAACGGCCTTCCGCTGCGCAACACTGGTCACTGCGTTTTTAGCAATTTTCCATCCACTTGAGCTAAAAACTATTTTATTAAAATCTGCTGATTATGCTGTAGATGAAGGATTTTGGTGCAAATGCGGCACGTCCATAATTATGTGGGAACACCAAAACCGCAGAATTGCACAATTACAGTGGTTCTGATAATAGCCCCTCTGTCCACAGCTCTTCCTGCTCTCCCTGACCTTTTTCAATCCAATCTTCTCCGCCTTCTCAGCTCTCCCTCGCAGCTGTGGTCCCACTCTACAAGTGTTCCTGCTCGGCATCTCCTCCTATGTTCCTCTCTCCACAGCTCTTCCTGCTTTCACTCTACTCTCACCCGTCTCTCCACAGCTCTACCTGCTTCCACTCTCCTCTCGATCCTCTCTCCACAGCTCTCCCTGCTTCCACTCTACTCTCGCCCATCTCCACAGCTCTGCCTGCTTCCACTCTCCTCTCGCCCATCTCCACAGCTCTGCCTGCTTCCACTCTCCTCTCGCCCATCTCCACAGCTCTGCCTGCTTCCACTCTCCTCTCGCCCATCTCCACTGCTCTGCCTGCTTCCACTCTCCTCTCGATCCTCTCTCCACAGCTCTCCCTGCTTCCACTCTCCTCTCGCCTCTCTCTCCACAGCTTTCCCTGCTTCCACTCTCCTCTTACCCATCTCCACAGCTCTGCCTGCTTCCACTCTCCTCTCGCCCATCTCCACTGCTCTGCCTGCTTCCACTCTCCTCTCGCCCATCTTCACTGCTCTGCCTGCTTCCAGTCTCCTCTCGCCCATCTCCACATTTCTGCCTGCTTCCACTCTCCTCTCACCCCTCTCTCCACAGCTTTCCCTGCTTCCACTCTCCTCTCTCCCATCTCCACAGCTCTGCCTGCTTCCACTCTCCTCTCTCTCCACAGCTTTCCCTGCTTCCACTCTCCTCTCGCCCATCTCCACAGCTCTGCCTGCTTCCACTCTCCTCTCTCTCCACAGCTCTGCCTGCTTCGCTCTCCTCTCGCCCATCTCCACAGCTCTGCCTGCTTCCACTCTCCTCTCTCTCCACAGCTCTGCCTGCTTCCGCTCTCCTCTCGCCCATCTCCACAGCTCTGCCTGCTTCCACTGTCCTTTAAAAACTAACGCATGAATAGAAGGCATTATCATTTACAATGCCAATAGCTAAACTCTCGCAAATGCGAGACCTATTGCATTGCAAATGCTTGTTTTCTTCAGGGAATACATGGAAGATCTCTATACAGATTCAGAGGTGCTTTAAATCCTGCAGCTTGACTGAGCCTTTCACGTGTCCGACGTTGATAAAATGAGGACAAATAGATTGGAGTTACAGTAACATTTATAGAACTTTGAAAAGACATAACTGCAGCAGCAACCGCTGCATAAAACATACACGTTTGTTTTTGTAACTATTTGCTACCATACGTCTGCCCATTGATCTGCTTTCGCTGCGGATTTCTCGCGATGCTTTCAAAAGGGGTGCGAATATGCAACGCTGAAAAGTCCTTCTTTCCATGTACTTTATGCAGCGGAATGAGTCTGAAGACAGAGCACGCGCTTTGCGGACTATAAACTACAGAGAGAAGCAGCAGGTGAGAGCGAGTCTGTGCTGCGTGCAGGCCCTTGAGACACAACCGGATCCGCGGTCCCAGGGCCTCTTCTGTCAGGGACATCACAACACAATGCTCGGTTCGCTACTTTCAAAGGGAACCGGAGAGGGGAGGGGCGGGCTCAAAGCCGGACAGGTATTTAAGAATGGCAGAGGCGCGGGAAAAATGCACCCTCTTTGACAGCCGCTCCAGAGAGCATAAACAACAGGAGTTAACTATTTCTGTCCTTCCTTTTTCAGACTCGGATCTGCTGTTCATAAAACATAATAAACAAACCTTTAGAAGACTGTAGAGTTGTCGTGGCCACCACAGGACATAGAGTTCCTTAAAGAGGTCCTGTGCTCGCAGGTGACGGGCAATACATTGTACATTTATTTATATAGCGCGGAGTTTTATATAGCGCGGCGTGAAATCTTTTGTGGGGGGTTTTGTACAGAGTGCTGGGCTGAAGAATAAAAAGCAGTTTGTATGCGACAGGAGAGGGTGGAATTTATTCAGGCAGGTTGTGTTGTGTTGAGTGTAGGTACAGGACACTGAATAGTTTGGCTTTCAAAGGTCTGCTGAACCGCACGTGGTTGGATTCAGATCTCAGATGTCACTTAAGGGCATCCCGCAGTCCCCACCCATCCATATCCAGTGATCTGTCCCCATGTTTCCTAATTCTGAATGATCATTGGTTAATCTGGTGGACAGACACGGAGCAAATGGCTCAGGTTGGTGCACAGTGAGCTGCTAGTTCCAGTTTGCGCCTATAAATAGGGTCTTTGCCTCTATATATTTCAGGGACGGTGCACAGCGCTTTGCATTTAGTCCTGGCTTTCACTGGTGGTCAATTGAGTCCTTTATGAGTCGGTTGGATGAGGTCCACTTTTATTGGTTGAGGCACATATTAGCTGCCTCATTCTCAAGTCTCAGCCTCACAGTTCCTTATTAGAGACCAGAATAGATATTATGCAAGTAGTTGAGGTATGCCAGGACAAGTGCTCTGGCCATCTTGACTCTGTGGTTAGCATGTAAAACTGTGGAGGAGTTTTTGTATAAGAGATTCCAGTTCTCACCATTAGACACAGTGTTGACATGAGGGGCACAAGTGAGATCAGCATCGAAGAGACTCTCCAGGATTGTTAACTTTTGGGAAACCAGGGACTGAGAGCCAGTCAAAGTGTATTAATTATAATCCGTGTCTCCCACTACTAACATCTCAAACTTGGCATCATTCATGCACAGGCGCCCCTCCTTCTCAAGAAACACATGGTGCAAGCTTGATGGGATGGTGATTGGCTTCTCCGGACCATTTGCCTAACAGAGTTGACTTTTGATTTGATGGACTTGGCCCTATATGCAGGGTCATCCCCAAACTTTTTGTCTTCCCACCTCCCATTTTTAGGTCTCGCTGAATCAGCGCGCATGCGCTGCTCGAAAGACTTTAGTAGGTGAGTTTTCAAAGTGCTGCTGGCTGGCAACAAGCTTGTGTTCACGCGAGTGTGCACGCGCGAACCGCCAGCCTTCAGCAGCACTTTGAAAACTCACCTACTAAAGCATGTCTTGTAGCGTGTTTTCTTTACTTTTGGTATAATCGCGGCACCTGCACTTTACTTTTATTGTTATAAGTAAAGCGCGGGTGTCGCAATTATACCAAAAGTAAAGAAATAGAAAAAAACATCTATTTCTTCACTTTTGCTATAATCACGGCACCCGCGCTTTACATTTAACATTAAAAGTAAAGCGCGGGTGTTGTGATTATATCAAAAGTAAAGAAATAGATGTTTTTTTCTATTTCTTTACTCTTGGTATAATCGCGACTCCCGCGCTTTACTTTTAATGTTATAAGTAAACCACGGGTGCCGCGATTATACCGAAAGTAAAGAAATGTAAAAAAACATCTATTTCTTTACTTTTGATATAATCGCGGCACCCGCGCTTTACTTTTAACATTAAAAGTAAAGCGTCGGTGCTGCGATGCTTGTTCATTTTGCGCTGCGGCTGTTTGGGCGGTGCTACAGGGAGAGGGCGAGCCCAGCTTCCACCGCATGGAACAACAATATGGCCAAGCTCTTCAGGGCAACACAGCTGCCCACAAGCACTATGCACCAGGTTACAGCGTGCTGCTGGCCACCATGATGCGTCCACATTGGGCTTCCAGCCACTGCTTAGCTCCTATCATGCAGGGGATGTTGCAGCGGCGCTAAACGGAGAGGGGAGGCAGAGGGAGCACCACAAGGAACAGCAATGTGGGCAAGCTCATCAAGGCAATGCAGCTGCCCGCGGACACTGCACCAAATGAGAGCGTGCTACTGGCCACCATAATGGGTCCAAAGCATTTTCTTTTGCATCACAATAGTATACTTTTAAAAGAGGGTGATGCCAAAATATATTCAGAAGCTTTGGGAGCAGCTTCACCCTGACAATGCTTTTTACAAGTGCCTCCTGCCGCCAGCATCTAAATCTACCTTTCTCTAACTCTCTTTCACTCTCTGTCTCATTCTCTCTCTCTTCACAATACCTATCACTTATATACGCAAATAACGATCTCTATATACCATCTCACTCTCCCTTTCTATCACTTACACACTCTCTCATACATAAGTAAAATACATTCCATTAAACACCAATAGCTTTAACTCTAAACAAAACTGCGAGACCTATTGCATTGCAAATGCTTGTGTTAATTGCCCCCCACAGCCTAAAGCTCATCTGTTGTTACCCCAGCCCACTCCCTATTTCTTTCCCCTGCCTGCTCATCACACCCTCGCCTTAATTGCTCTTCCACCCCTCATAGCCCTCAAAATCTTTTTTCCTCCTGATTTTTTTGCTGGGCCCAGTGGCTCCTGTTTGTGGCCAGGCCTCCCCGCTTTTATCAATTCACTCTTGCACAAGCGGAATGAGCAATTGTTTTTTTATTTTTGTTTACTGTTACAAGTGGCTTCTTCGATCTTACATCAGTAAATAAAAATAGAAATAACATAGCACCTGTGTCATTCAGTAGCTGCACTCATGCATGGTGATAAAAACGTACATAAACGACATCACATGAATGATGCAATGCATGACATCTTAGTGCATTTGTGCTCATGCACGTGTCATCACATTATTATTATTTACTTTTTGTTTTGCTGATGCTGTGATAGCATTGGTAAAAGTATTTTTGCTTAAAGAGATGCGACCTGCTGGCTTTCTCCCTTGAGCATCTGTTTAATGCGTTATAATAGGCAAATGATGATGATGTATTCAAGTGATGTATTCAAGTGAATGTTGCTCTGTCTGTTCCTGGGCCTATTTACTGCCTGTTTAAGAGTAGACCTCTGTTTGCATGCTTTTATAGGTACCAGCTGTCAAATCCACTGTCAAGGCACCAGACAAATTCAAGGGGGAGAGTACATGTCTTCAGGTATCTTGTATTAAACGAGTACCAGTTCCATTAGATGTTGATATGGTCAAGGCTAGATTTCTAAAAGGGTTGTTGCTCATAACATATTTATCTCAAATGTCAAAAAGATACAGAAGCCATCATAATCTCAATACATGTGTATGGAAGCAACACTCAGCCCAGTTAGATTCTCCATGCTTATTAATATTAATGGAGTACATGACGAGCCGACTCATTTTCTGCTCAGCAAACATCTTTCGAGGAGCAAACATCTTTCGAGGAGATTTTAACTTTAAGTGGCGCTCCAAAACTATCACAGCCACTTCAATTTTCTCTTATTTACTGGACAATCATGACCTTTTGTAGTATTCATATGTTCCCACCCCCAAGAAAGGAGGTATCCTAAAAGTGGTTATTACCAAAACAGATAAACTATATTTCTGTAAACTAAAATCGGTGGCTGGTTCAAAGACTCTCAAATGCCATTTTGCCATTGTACTGCTCGATTTTCCCGGCCCTATTGTGTTGATGGGTGATTAGGGTGACTTCAGTCTCTCTACCATTCAAGCCTAAGGGTTAGAGTAGTGAATGAAGTCTATTTTCTAGGCACTTCGACATGATCCTGTGTCCTTCCCCATAGATTAGGGCTTGCACACATATCCTAGGGGATAGATTCGTTAGTCTTAGGGATAGCCTGCCCTGTAGTGAGGGTATTTCATGGAGCCGTGCTGAATTCAGGCCTGGTAGGCCTCAAACGGGGGAGACTCCATCTTTCTTTCTGCTCCAGCAGCTTGAGATGCTTCTAGGTTAAAGGGGATGTTTTAGTTATGAGGTGTTATTCGCTTGGAGAGAACCGGTTCAGACCGGCCCTTATCGAAAGATTGTATTTTTCTTCATGCCGAAGACGCTACATCAGGCCGGCCGGCTGGGAAAGTGTCCTTGGCACGGGGAGGTACAAGAATTTGGTGGGCGGCAGGTTACGGGCTGGAATTTTCCATGAGAAAATGCACCTCTATATTAGTGAAAGTCTGAGGCAGATACTGGCACTTATTCTTTCAATCCATAGGCGGCACCTAGCCGTTAGCAGAAAAGCTACTACTTATTCCAGGGAAGACAGATGACAAACTTGAGGGCGGAGAAAGACCAAGAGACAGATACTCTTCTAGCAGAATTGCCAGAGAGGAGAGAGTAGCCGATGAGGAAGAGGTCCCAGTGACTCGGAGAAGGGAGCTACGGAGGTGTGATCTCCAGGCGAGCCGAGGCACAGACGAGAAGGGAACCTAGATGACCATTGAGTGCAGGCTACACACGACTAAGGTGATGTCGACCCCTTTCTTATTAGAGTGTACAATCTAATCTTTCACTTTTCTTTACAGGTTATGTGTTACACAGTAATGTTATGTGCTTGCGTATATAATATATAATAAAGTCAGTTTGTAGTGAATCAACATGTGCTGCGTGTTCTTGTATAAGAGGGTAGCCTATTCTTCTAGTCAGCTGTGACTTGACATGGACGGATGTTAACACTGGTCAGGTAAGTGGTAACTGAATAAAGGAGGGAGAAGCCCCTCAAACCAGAGAACAGGTTGTGCTCAAACTAGCAGTTCTTGTGTGATCCGATGCATAGTAAAACTGATTCCCTTGTTGTATGTTATGGTAATTATAGGATGAACTTGTACTGAGTCTGCCGTCTGGGTAGGAAGTCCTGGGTCCGTTTGGGACCGCGAGGCTAAGGCTGCCGTCTGGGTAGGAAGTCCTGGGTCCGTTTGGGACCGCGAGGCTAAGGCTGCCGTCTGGGTAGGAAGCCCTGGGTCCGTTTGGGACCGCGAGGCTAAGGCTGCCATCTGGGTAGGAAGCCCTGGGTCCGTTTGGGACCGCGAGGCTAAGGCTGCCGTCTGGGTAGGAAGTCCTGGGTCCGTTTGGGACCGCGAGGCTAAGGCTGCCGTCTGGGTAGGAAGTCCTGGGTCCGTTTGGGACCGCGAGGCTAAGGCTGCCGTCTGGGCAGGAAGTCCTGGGTCCGTTTGGGACCGCGAGGCTAAGGCTGCCGTCTGGGTAGGAAGTCCTGGGTCCGTTTGGGACCGCGAGGCTAAGGCTGCCGTCTGGGCAGGAAGTCCTGGGTCCGTTTGGGACCGCGAGGCTAAGGCTGCCGTCTGGGTAGGAAGTCCTAGGTCCGTTTGGGACCGCGAGGCTAAGGCTGCCGTCTGGGTAGGAAGCCCTGGGTCCGTCTGGGACCGCGAGGCTAAGGCTGCCGTCTGGGTAGGAAGTCCTGGGTCCGTCTGGGATCGCGAGGCCGCCACTTGTATTATAAGAGGTCTTGGTATATATAGTAGGAATTCCCTGTCCTTAGGTGGTATATATATATGTGGTTACTTATTGTGAATAGGCCCTAGGGAGGGGGTAACGTTCTGGCTGGGTTAGAGAGGCTCTGTTGAGCGGGTTCTATCTGATCCGAAAACCCAAGCAGAACAGCCATCTCCATATATACTTATGAGCACCTACCCCTTAGAGATATGACATGGACCAAAGACAAGATCATCATACACCTAGATCTAAACAGATCAACTCTAGGCAATATTGGAAGAAGAAAGAACCTTGGAAGAAGTCATTCCCTGGAATCCATTTATTGAAACAACTATAAAGCTAGAACATAACCAAAACTTTACAACATCCTGAATTAAATGAATCCTTTGAAATGATAAAGAGAAACATTGAACAGAGCCCACACCTAGTACACCAGATCAATCAAAGAAGGAATGCAAATGTGATTGACAGAAAATGAAGATGCTCCTCCCAGCACCTCTCACAGTCTCCTCCTAAAATATAAAAGATACAGCTATAAAAACAAGCATTGGCATAGCCAATAGGTCTCGCCTTTGGGACCTTATAAGTGTTTAGTTATCCAGCACAATATCCTTGGTGCAACAACATCAAGTGTTGCATGGCTAAATACTTATAAGGACCCAAAGGGGAGACCTATTAGCTATGCCAATGCTTGTTCTTAAATTTGTTTGTGTTGGTTTTAGGACTCTGCACACATTCCCACTGTTAACCAGTGCTAATCAGTGCTAAACTGCTAGTCCTCTCTGTTTAATTTGTAATTGGCATATTTAATTTACTTGTAAGTCCCTAGTAAAGTGGCACGACCTGTGCACAGGACCTGTAAATAAATGCTGCTAATGGGCCTGCAGCACTGATTGTGCCACTCGCTTAAGTAGTGGTTGAAACATGTATCAGGCCTTCCATTGCAGCCCGTGTGGGTTCAGTTTTAAAACTTGCATGTCGACCTGGCAAAGCAAACCCTTTGCCAGGTCCAAACCTTCCTTTTTAATGCATATGTCACCCATAGGGTAGGCCCGGGACAGCCAAAAGTGCAATGTATTTAAAAGTAGGCCATGTACTTGCAATCTTTACATGTCCTGGTAGTGAAAAACTCTTACATTAGTTTTTCACTGCTGCAAGGCCTACCTGTCCCATAGGATAACTTTGGAGTTACCTTATTACATTACATCCTTTGCCTCCTACGAGGCCGGGGTCACAAAGGAAGTGCCAGGAGTAGCAGGGAGCAAGCTGGAGGTCACAGCTGCGGCCCCTGACTATCTCCAAATGATGTCCATGGCTAGGTGATGACATTTCCAAACATTATCACTTGTGTGCTGTATACTATTATCAGTAAAACAAACCTTTTGTCAGTGCAAATGTAATTGTCATTTCAATTGAAAATGTGTTCTCTGTAATGGCAGTGCACTAACACACCATGTACATTCCACTCTACCCCACTCTACTCCATGTCACTGCACTCTGCTTTGCACCACTCTACACTGCTTCACAGTACTCAACTCTGCACTGCTACACTCAATGCAAATGCACCATACCATGCACAACTGCATTCTTCGTCTCTGCACTCTACACCACTGCTGTCTACGCCACTCCACTCTTCTCTGCACCACTCCACTCTATGCCACGCCACTTTACTCTGCAACACTGCACTCTATACCGCTGCGCTATACGCCAATGTACTCTACTCTACCACTCCACGCCAGTGTACCCTATGCCAATCCACTCTAATCTACTCTGCAGCACTGCACTCTACTCTACGCCACTGTGCTCTATGCCACTGCACTCCCCGTTGCGCCACTCTACCGTGCACCATCCATTCTACACCACTTCTTTCTACTCTGAAAGAAACTACTCTCAGGCACTGTACTCTGCACTCCACTCCACATCACTGCAATCTACTCTTTGTCACTCTACCCTACTCTGTACCATTCTACTCTGAACCACTGCACTCTGTGCTACTATATTCTACTCCGCAACTCTCTACACCATTCTACTCTATGCCACTGCACTCTATACCACTCTGTTCTACTCTGCACAACTGTACTCTATGCCTCTGCTCTCTAAGCCACTCTACTTTGCACCACTCTACTCAACACCAATGAACTCTACGCCACTCTACTATACAGCACTGCACTCTACAGCAGTCTACTCTGCAACACTGCACTCTCTGCCACTGAACTCTGCGCCACTCTACTCTATGCCACTGCACTCTACTCTGCACCACTCTACGCCAATGCACTCTATGCCACTCTAATCTACTCTGCACCACTGCACTCTATGAAACTGCAATCTACAACACTCTACCCTTTGTCACTGCATTCTATGCCACTTTACTCTACTCTGAAACAATCTACTATATGCCACTGCAATCTACCCTCTTGCACTCCACTGTACTCTTCACCACTCCATTCGCCAATGCACTATTCACCACTTTACTCAACAACAATACACTACACCACTGCACTGTACGCAACTACACTCTGCAACACTCTACTCTATGCCACTGCACTCTACACAATTGTACTCTACGGCACTGCACTCTGCTCTACAACCATTGCACTCTGCAACACTCTATTCTGCAACACTGCACTCTCCGGCACTGATCACAACGTCACTATGCTCTGCGCCACTGCACTCTGTCACTGCGCTCTACTCTACACCACTGCATGCTATATCACTCTACACCATTGCCCTCTACGTCACTGCACTCTATGCCACTCTATTCTACTCTGCGCCACTTTACAGAATGCCACTGCCCTCAACAGCACTCTACTCTGCAACACTGTACTCTACACCAATGCATTTTACACCACAACACTGTACACCACTGCACTCCATGCCCTTGCACTCTACAACACTCTACTGATGCTGCTCTACTCTTCACCACTGCACTTTATGACATTGCACTCTTCTCTGCACCACTCCACTCTATGCCAGTCTACTCTGCATCACTCCACTCTACACCACTTCACTCTATGCTGCTCTAATCTACTCTGCACCAGTGCACTCCACTGAACTCTACACTACACCACTGCACTCTATCCTGCACCACACCACTCTACCGTGCACCACTTCACTCTACTCTCAATCTACTCTACGCCACAAGAGAAATGTAAATCTAGAATAAGCATTGACACAAATTTTGTGTTTACATGAGGCTGGCTCACACAGAAAGAAAATCTTTTTGAGTTAACGTTGTAGGCCTTCAACTTTGGTTATGATAATCTTTTCTTGGAATTCACAATGTTTCCTAGCCTGAGCAAATACATCTATGGAGGTGACACATTTCTATTGGAGCGCCTAACTATAAACCTGTATCATTTTCACTAGGGGTCCATCCTCTGGTTTATCATTAGGTCACCCCCTTACCATTTTCACCTTTTTATCTGTACTTGAAAATCTCTGCAGCCCCAGAGAATATTTTGGTTTCTGTGTGCTGTACACATCCAATTTGGACACTAAATCTAGCTCTTCTTTGTACTAATTGCCAGTGCACAAACTGAGTACGAAAAACCCTGAGAAACGTGTACTCGCACGTTATGACTTTTTGGTGTTGATTACCCTTCGAATGGCCAAAACCCTCCTGCTCCCCTTTGCATGCCTCTAATCTCATCTGAAATCTCAACATTTAGGAATGTAGAAAATCTTCCACACTGGCCTATTTTCCATTGTTTTAAATTCCATCATCTGAATTAAACGTCATGTGTGCCCAAATAGAACGTCTTGTATACCTAAAGTGAGTTTAGCTGTACAACATGTTTTCTCCCATACCCCACATACAGTAGGCAAGCAGAATTGATTTAGTTATGCTACTAAATGTGGCATTTGTCACAACAACGAGAGGAACCACAGCTAAGCGACTGCAGAATCGACTTGGTGAAAGATGGCTACCAGCACATGTGCCTTTCATACTGAGCGCACCACTTTGCCTGTCAAGGACAACTGCACGCTTTTCCCTATTAGGAGCATGTTCGGACTAACATGCGCGGATGAAAGACATTATTATTTTCACACTATGACGTATATCCAAAAGCATGCTACGCGACTGTCCGTTGAAACCTAAGCTTGGCTTAAACAATACACCCCTCAGATAGCCCACTCCTTTACACCCTCGTATTTGATTCACATGAAATAGGCAATACACAATTTGCTGAAAACTCACAAATGATGCAGTTTATGTAACTTTCAAAACCTGGCGTGGATTGGAACCTTTAGGAACATATTGACATATTCTCCTTTTACTTCCATTGAATCCAAGCGTGGCAGTCACAAAAAATGCTAAAATAAATACCTTATTTTGAGGTAGTGGAAGTGAAGTTTCGGTGGGATGGGGAGCGGGGAGGGGCGTCTCCGTGCTTCATGACTACCATGTCTGACTCTGACCTTGGCTTATACAACACTATCTCTGGAGATTTATTAAACCTCTTCCCCCTACATTCTACTAAACACTGCCACGTCATAAAGTTATTTAATCAAGATTGCGCAACTGCACTCTACTCCGCACCACTCAACCCTATGCCACTCTACTCTACAAGATTCCGCTACTGCGCCAATCAGATGCCATCAGCACACCTGCATTACAGCAACAATTCAAAGATTCCCCTGTTAACAAACATACTCATGCCCCTTTCTTTGATGTCGTTTGCCTCTTTGTTGCTCATTCTCTTCCAGAAAATAGCTGGGGTTTCCATGTCCATTGGCCCCTGCATTCCTGCCAAAGCCCTGCAGAAACAAGAGCTGTTGCAGCTGCCAGGGTTTATTTACACACATTCCAGCCTCAAATTGAATTAATGAGCATAATTTAACTCAGGCGATGCCTTTCTTTCCCCTCCTTGTGCTTTGCCTCACTTGACTTTTCTGCCTCCTTCGAGATGACCAGTCCGCCTCGTCTAGAATGTTTTGGCGCGGTTCACAAAACACTTGTGAACACAAAGGCAGCGCGGAGGTCATTCCACTTCCAAGCGCAGCAAAACGTTCCCGCTTCCTGGCCCGGAGGATAAAGTCCCTCAGAAAGCATACTGCGCTCATCTTCTCCCGCCTATTTATTTCTTGTGTGCTTTGGCGCATTTCTTTTTTGTTTTCATATGCAAACATTCCAGATAGATTAAATGTATAGCTTTAATATTTTAGGAGCATAAAAATATAAATCAACCGCAGGAAAACCAGTGATTGTCAATTAGCGCTTGTGTAGCGTACACTTTACCGTCAGTATGGGATGGCATCCTCGTTTGGTATTATGTATTTCTACAGCGTTCAGCCTTCAAACCAAATACGTATTTAAGAGACCTTTGAAAACGTATAATATTGTCTATGTCTTGTCCTTAGGGCATCCACGATCCCGCTAATATGAGACTTCACCATATAGAGAGAAAATACCAAGAACGTCAAATTCTCAACTTTGGCAGAAACTCTAGATGTGCTCAGATTCAACTGACTTTATAAGGAACTCGTTGCCAATCCCAATCATAATCTCGAGTTCTCAAATTCACTTATGTGTTCATCCGAAAATAAAGAAAATGTATAATACCACAAGTGAAATCATATCTCCGGTCTCCTTCGAATTAGCAGTTTTGTTCATTTCAATCATTCTTAAAACCCCTGGGCCAAGATATTTACATCAAAACAGAATTACACTGGAAAATGCCCACCAGGATAAATGACCCCTACCTAACATCATGCCTAAAACAATTCTTTGCAACACTTGCACAGACGTCATATTGACCAAGATAAAAATTTGCACCCAAGAAAATCTGCCAATTGTAAGGGTGAAATCTGCCTTATAGAATTTTAAGTCTAAAAACTGTCGGATTGCAATCAAGTCTAGGTCTGTGTGACAGTATTGCTAAACTGACTGGCTGGTCCACCATCGCACTCGTAAATCTATACTTTAATATTACCATTGGTTCAAGAAGTTTATATTTACAAGCTCGATCTTTTAAATCACAAAAGACTTATGCAAATAGGGGGTAATGCTTTGTAAAAACTATGTCTGATCCAGAATATGGAGTGCAATTACAATTCTAAAAAGTTTACGGCACTGAATTGTGAAATATTTGCCATTCCTAGTCATATTTACTATAAATCGTAATGTATTTTTTAGGAATTATGTTTGTGCCAGAATATGAAATACACTTATGATGCTAAGAGGTTGATGACAACAAATCTTGAAATAATTATCCCTTCTTCTAATTTTGCTAGCAGATTACAATGTAATTACCAATATATTAAGAATATGAATCCAGCTTTCTAGCTTTATTCCCAAACCCCAGCAATAACCCATAGGATTCAAGTCTGCCTGCTACGCTATGTTTCGTCATTAAAGACCAGCCCTGATGAAGGTGGAGTATGGAAAAGCGCGAGACTTGGAGAGCGCGCCATTAGGGCCCGGCCTCCCGAATCCACGGTACGCCCACATATTTTGGCCAGGTTAGCCCGATTGGCAACCGGCCTTAGGGATTACTTCTGGGTCACCCGTGACGTGTTTCCGGCGCGGTGCGGGGAGGGGTGGAGCCAATGGCCTATTTAGGCCTCTGGGCCACCACGTACGGTCTCTTTTTTCTGCCCCGGGCCCCAGGCCCCAGGACTGATCGTCGTCCAAACAATCTCCCACCCACCCATCCCTCAGATTAGTGGTTTGGGGAGAGGATTGGAGAGGAGAGTGGTGAGCGGAAAAGAGGCCACAGAACATTGACTTGCAGGGTTAACGGGAGTCCTCCTTACACACTCCCTAGGTCAGCACTGAGGGGAGAGACGGTAAGCTCTCCGCCGGGAGAATGGGGTCACCGGCTGGGGAGGCAAGGGTGCCACGTCACGAACTAGGGTATGGGGCAGCGGCCCCTGGTTATTCCCTACGAGCCTCCTTGGCAGCCTGGTGGTAGAGGGGTGGGCCCCATAAATGGCGGACAAGGACCAGAGGGCTGGGGCCCACCGCTCAAGGATGCAGGTGGGTTGCGCCTTGCGTGGTTCTCAGATTAGGAGATGCGAGCCAGAGGGCCCCTTGGTGCTGGAGCAAGTTAATGTTTCATAACCGGTGTTTATGATATTTGATTATGAGTGTCAATATTAAAAATGTAAATATTAATGCCATAGAGGTACAATATGTAATTGAATTTTTTGTCATGTTTATGATTCTTGATGTAATTAAACATGGCCGTTTTTATACCCACACTCTTGAAGTGGCAAATAATGATTGTGGGATCGATCTCATGAGGGCGGGGAACTACTGGGGGGTCCGGGCCCTAATGAAAGGAAGATTTCCACTGAAACATAAGTCAATATTGTTAATTATTCACTGCTATATGACTTCTCAGGAGGATTCCAAAATATGAATGATACCTTCTATACTATGAAGCCAGTTGTCATACAACGGAGAACTTGTTTTTAACATTCAAAATGGACTTTCTGAATAAAGGTCACTGTGGGTGTAGGGGTGTTTGGTATTTGTTGTATCCGTTTTATATAGTAGATATATCTCTTTTTTTAATGACGAATTAAAAAATACCTTCTATGGCATATAAAGAAATACGCTATCATTGGAATTGTTTGATACATACATTGGACAGACCCATTATATGTATGTTGTAGTATTATTTGGTTTAGACAGGTTTTTGTTGTTTTCTTGACTAGTTGTGAGGACTCTTTTACCCCTTATCCTTATGCCCTGCTAGTTATTGAACAACATGCACATCCTTCAATGCCCCCTGTGGCAGGTTAGAAACTACCGTAGCAGTAAACTGCCACTTTACCTCGATTTGGACAAAGCACCCCACCAGGTGGAATTTGGATACTTGTTCAGGAATATACAGATAGCAGGTACTGGACCTGACTTAGGGCATTATTTACAGTTTAGTGGACAGGATACTCAGTCAAAATGTGACTGATATTGTGTCCGCCATATCAGAAGTGCCATAGGCTATAATGCACTTGTAATAGGTAGACGGGATATTCACCATGGTTTTGATGGCATATCTCACCAACCAGACTCTAAAACAGGCCATTAAATTCCAAAGTGTGGTGGCTGTACTAGAGCAGCTGAGTAGTGTCTTGCAGAGATCTGCAAGTACATCCCCTGGGTAGGCACTCCAATGGGTAATCAAACTAAGTTGATTCATGCAAAAGTGAATCCTTTTAAGATGCGTGTTTTTAAATGCTTTTATTCAGCAAATTAGTTCAATTCGATATTGTTTGGCATATCAAATGTTCATTTGTAATCCATACTAGCAGATCTATGAATCTTGATCTCCTATGCATTTCGGGCTGGGACGCCCTTGGTCACGGAGCACTGTTGAGGAAGGGAGGGAAAGATGAGTCAGTGAGGGTATACCGCCTGGATTTACACGTGCTTAATGTGACTAAGTGCAACAATAACTAAAACGGGTGTGTTTGCTAACGTTTTAGTGACTGAGTGAAGGTACTGGGTAGTGCAATGGAAATTACTGCGTGTGTTGGTTGAATGCGCGCTGCGCAATGACATGCTGGGTTCTGTAGCGCTGTGGGCGAAGAACACTTACTTCATAGATACCGGTGGCAAAGCGTGCCGTCCATCGCTTAGTCGAGGGGTCTGCGTGTGGTGCTGGCGGGTGCTCGTTATGTTTAAACACTCGGTGATGTGACGTGAAGAAACGTAAACATAAACAAAGGACTACTCGGAAGTATGCACGGTGGCGACCATCTTAGAATGTGGGGAGATAGAGTACAGGTGATGCAAACTGGGGAGAATGCAGAGAGACAATGTCAAAAAACAGAAGTAGTATTACATGAATAAACAGTAACATAATAAGCAATGCATCATATTAGTATTACAGGTAACAACTATACTCAATACGGTCATTAAGACCATGCGGCTTCAGAGTCTGTAACAGATAAATCCATTCAAGTTCTCTTTTTAACAAGAGTTTATGATTGTCAATCCCTTCTCGTTTGGTGAGGGTTTCAAGTACTATGAATTTTAATTGGGCGATGGAATGCCGAGCCTCAGCAAAATGCATGGCGATGTTGGATTTCTCAACTTTCAGCCTGATGTTAGATTTATGCTCGTTGAGGCGAGTTTTAATTTTCCGTTCGGTTTTACCGATGTACAGCTTTCCACAGGGACATTTCAAAGCATATATCAAATTCATCGAGTCACAGGTAGCATCAACTTGAAGTTTAATGTTGTGACCTTTCATTGGGTGCTGGATACTGTTGCCTTTGATGACACTATTGCAGTGATTGCAATTGAAGCAAGGTATGGTGCCACGGTGTTGTGTGTGGGTTTCAGTGGGTTTAGACAAAATTTCCTTGAAATTTCTGCTTCTTGTGTGTGCAAAAATTGGTGGTTTCTCAAAAATGCCCTTGAAGTCAGGTTCACTTTGTAAGATGGGCCAGTGCTTCCGTATAATCTTCTTGTATGTAGGGCTGGCTGTGGAGTATTTGGATACTATCACCATACGTTGTTCTTGCACTCTATTGCTTTTCAAAAGGCTATCTTCTCTGGTGATGAGAGCAACTCTAGATTGTGCTTCATTCAGAGTATGTTCAGGATATCCTCTAGCACGGAATCGTTCACGCATCTCATTAATGCGCATGATGTATGTCTGTTCGTCTGAAACGATGCGTTTAACACGCAACATTTGCGAATATGGCAGGTGTTGCTTCAGGGACCCTTGGTGGAAGCTGGAAAAATGTAAGGTATTGTTTCTGTCTGTGTTTTTTCTGTGTAAGTCGGTAATGAATCCCTCTGGTGTGATCTTGATATTGACGTCAAGGAAGGAGATATCTGTGTCACTTATGTGCCATGTTAGTTTTATTCTTGGATCTTTGCTGTTGATTTCTGTTAACAGATCCTGAAGAGACTCTTTGGTGTTGGACCACATGAAAAACAGGTCATCTATATATCTGACGTACATTTTGGCATGATCTTTGAACTTAGAGTTGGTATATATGTACTGTTTTTCAAAGTTCTCCATGTACACATTTGCATACGTTGGGGCAGCACAATTTCCCATCGCCATTCCGGATAGCTGTAAAAACCATTGATTGTCTAGCTTGAAGTAGCTGTGATAGAGAATAAATATCATCAGTTCCATGAGGAAGGCCTGCATGTGTGTCTTTATCTCACTGTTAAGCAAAATTTGTTCGATGGCTTCAATGCCTCCAAGGTGAGGTATAGATGTATAGAGAGAACTCACGTCTGCAGTGCATAAGATCAGTGGTGGCATGTTGTTGACTTGGATGGATGATAGTTTCACAAGGAAGTCTGTAGTGTCTTTGATATAACTAGCTGTGTTAACAACGAGAGGTTGGAGGTACTTGTCGAGAAATTTGCCTGTATTCTCATGTATGGATCCTTTTGTTGACACTATTGGTCTACAGGGTGGGTCTGTAAGATTCTTGTGTATTTTGGGACACATGTGGATCGTTGGACTTCTTGGATGTTCTGTTATCAAGTAATTTTTAGTTCGGTCTTCAATTGTACCAACTTCATGGGCTTGATTAATGATTTCTTTAAGTAGATTCTGGAACTCAATGGTGGGATTATTGTCCAGTGCCTGATAGGTCTCCGTGTCTTGTATATGTTCCCATAGTTTTTGTGTGTACATACTTGAGTTCAGAATTACTAATGCACCTCCCTTGTCAGCCTTGGTACATTTTATTTTGGGGTTGTTGGCCAGTGCTTTAAGTGTGTCACGATCCTTGTTGGTAAGGTTGAATGCTCTCCTTGGTGCTTTGTAATTGATCGTCTGTAGATCGTTGCGTACTAGTGTTTCAAATAAATCAATACATTTATGACTACATGGAGCCTGGTAGGTGCTGGGGGGTCTTAAGCCTTTAAGCTCATCCTCTCTTGTGCTAGTTGTGGTGTTTGTTACTAGTAAGACATTGTCAAAGAAATGTCTAAGTCTTAATTTCCTTGTGAACTTAAAGGTACTGACCTCTAGTTCAAGCAAATTAGTCACAGTGGTTGGAATGAACGAGGTACCTCGTTCAAGCAGGTTCATTTCATGGCTCGAGATTTGTATGTCAGAGATGTTAATCACTAGACTGTCTTTTTTGGTTTCAAGTCCTTTTTGGCTACCATGCTTCGGGTGTTGGGTGGGCTTTTTTCTTTGTCTTTTGGCCTGGCTGCGCCTGAGTCTTCGAGTTCGGTGGTGTCCACCTCTAAAAAATGACTCGTCGATGTTTGCTCATGACTAGTGGTTGAGGTGCTAGCTCTTTCAGAACTTGGTGCTGGTCTTGGGCCAGTGGTGGATTTTCTTGAAGTGCGGCTAGTGGTATCGGAGTCAGAGGATGATGTGTCAGTTTGAGCATTAAAGGGTTTGTTGCGTCGCCTTTGGGCGTACACATCGGCCCAGGAGTAAACCTCATCAAGCTTGTAATCAAGCGTGTCCCGTCGGAACTTTCTAATTTTGCGTTCATTGATGTCTTTTTGGTGTTTGTCCAGAATACCTTTGATGTCTTCTAAGGTAGACGATAGTTCCTCGGATGTGAGAAGATTTTTCATTTCATTGTCAATTTCTTTCATCTCTATTTCCAACTCTTTTAGAATGCCGGCTAGTTCCTCCACTATCAAGAGTATTAAGTCCAGGCTGCACTTATTCAATATTCCATTCCATTTTTCTAGGAAAGGTTTCGAATTTTTGCAAAGGGAAGGCTTCAATGCTATGCGCAATCCACGTGGGATTCTGAGTGCCCGGTGGTATCTCAGTAATGTGCTCGCGTGGAGCTTTTGGTTGATATGACGCTTGGATAGGTATAACAACTGCACAATGCAATTCGAGGAAATTAGTAAAAGTACCGAAGCGAGAGCCCATACATTAGCATATGATGAAACTGAGAGACAACGAATATATTCACTGATTGAGGAAGACATCACCCCTGCTCCTACCAGTCGTAACAAGGAGCAATGCATTAAACAGTTGTTATACCTATCCAAGCGTCATATCAACCAAAAGCTCCACGCGAGCACATTACTGAGATACCACCGGGCACTCAGAATCCCACGTGGATTGCGCATAGCATTGAAGCCTTCCCTTTGCAAAAATTCGAAACCTTTCCTAGAAAAATGGAATGGAATATTGAATAAGTGCAGCCTGGACTTAATACTCTTGATAGTGGAGGAACTAGCCGGCATTCTAAAAGAGTTGGAAATAGAGATGAAAGAAATTGACAATGAAATGAAAAATCTTCTCACATCCGAGGAACTATCGTCTACCTTAGAAGACATCAAAGGTATTCTGGACAAACACCAAAAAGACATCAATGAACGCAAAATTAGAAAGTTCCGACGGGACACGCTTGATTACAAGCTTGATGAGGTTTACTCCTGGGCCGATGTGTACGCCCAAAGGCGACGCAACAAACCCTTTAATGCTCAAACTGACACATCATCCTCTGACTCCGATACCACTAGCCGCACTTCAAGAAAATCCACCACTGGCCCAAGACCAGCACCAAGTTCTGAAAGAGCTAGCACCTCAACCACTAGTCATGAGCAAACATCGACGAGTCATTTTTTAGAGGTGGACACCACCGAACTCGAAGACTCAGGCGCAGCCAGGCCAAAAGACAAAGAAAAAAGCCCACCCAACACCCGAAGCATGGTAGCCAAAAAGGACTTGAAACCAAAAAAGACAGTCTAGTGATTAACATCTCTGACATACAAATCTCGAGCCATGAAATGAACCTGCTTGAACGAGGTACCTCGTTCATTCCAACCACTGTGACTAATTTGCTTGAACTAGAGGTCAGTACCTTTAAGTTCACAAGGAAATTAAGACTTAGACATTTCTTTGACAATGTCTTACTAGTAACAAACACCACAACTAGCACAAGAGAGGATGAGCTTAAAGGCTTAAGACCCCCCAGCACCTACCAGGCTCCATGTAGTCATAAATGTATTGATTTATTTGAAACACTAGTACGCAACGATCTACAGACGATCAATTACAAAGCACCAAGGAGAGCATTCAACCTTACCAACAAGGATCGTGACACACTTAAAGCACTGGCCAACAACCCCAAAATAAAATGTACCAAGGCTGACAAGGGAGGTGCATTAGTAATTATGAACTCAAGTATGTACACACAAAAACTATGGGAACATATACAAGACACGGAGACCTATCAGGCACTGGACAATAATCCCACCATTGAGTTCCAGAATCTACTTAAAGAAATCATTAATCAAGCCCATGAAGTTGGTACAATTGAAGACCGAACTAAAAATTACTTGATAACAGAACATCCAAGAAGTCCAACGATCCACATGTGTCCCAAAATACACAAGAATCTTACAGACCCACCCTGTAGACCAATAGTGTCAACAAAAGGATCCATACATGAGAATACAGGCAAATTTCTCGACAAGTACCTCCAACCTCTCATTGTTAACACAGCTAGTTATATCAAAGACACTACAGACTTCCTTGTGAAACTATCATCCATCCAAGTCAACAACATGCCACCACTGATCTTATGCACTGCAGACGTGAGTTCTCTCTATACATCTATACCTCACCTTGGAGGCATTGAAGCCATCGAACAAATTTTGCTTAACAGTGAGATAAAGACACACATGCAGGCCTTCCTCATGGAACTGATGATATTTATTCTCTATCACAGTTACTTCAAGCTAGACAATCAATGGTTTTTACAGCTATCCGGAATGGCGATGGGAAATTGTGCTGCCCCAACGTATGCAAATGTGTACATGGAGAACTTTGAAAAACAGTACATATATACCAACTCTAAGTTCAAAGATCATGCCAAAATGTACGTCAGATATATAGATGACCTGTTTTTCATGTGGTCCAACACCAAAGAGTCTCTTCAGGATCTGTTAACAGAAATCAACAGCAAAGATCCAAGAATAAAACTAACATGGCACATAAGTGACACAGATATCTCCTTCCTTGACGTCAATATCAAGATCACACCAGAGGGATTCATTACCGACTTACACAGAAAAAACACAGACAGAAACAATACCTTACATTTTTCCAGCTTCCACCAAGGGTCCCTGAAGCAACACCTGCCATATTCGCAAATGTTGCGTGTTAAACGCATCGTTTCAGACGAACAGACATACATCATGCGCATTAATGAGATGCGTGAACGATTCCGTGCTAGAGGATATCCTGAACATACTCTGAATGAAGCACAATCTAGAGTTGCTCTCATCACCAGAGAAGATAGCCTTTTGAAAAGCAATAGAGTGCAAGTGTGGTAAATAAATTCTGACTCATTACCAATCTGAATTTCATGCGAGAACTTTAACAAATAGCTCAGAATAATGAGAGGCAGAATCCGTGGTATAAGAGGTTTCTGAATGGGCTTTATTCCAAAATGGCCGACTCGAGTGGCGGCCTTCAGGTTCCGTCACCAAGAAGGTTCAGGAAGTGAAGTACGATTCTTTATTAAGAGACATACATTTTTATAGTTATTACATTATAATGAAACGAATGTAGGAGGCGTAACATTTGATAAGAAAAGTGACATAAACGAAACTAGGCGTAATAAGGAATAAAAAGAAACATAATTGGTTAAATTTATCAAATATAGGTGGATCTATAAGATAATACTTGGCATAGATGCGCGCGCTGCAGCATGACGTGTAATTGACGTGTAACTAGGGGGAGAAGGGGGCTTGACATTAACTCTACGTGTGGAGACGAAAAGTCTGGGGGGTCAAGTCAACCTAATCCCAAATCATATCTAACATCCTATGTTTAAAGAACTATGTTATCCACAAGGAAGGACTGAAGGACTTCGAACATAATCTATTCTATACTGACTGTGTGCGTGCACAAATGTCTAAGTGTCTATGTGAGATGCAAGAGGCAGAAAACTTTCCATGGCAACTGGACTATGAATTTCTTGCAGGAGAACAGCCCTTTGCACGAGAGCTAAAGGAAATGTTTACCTAAATCACTAGACAGGAATGCATCGGCTGAAGAGCAAAGTAGATAATTCGAAGGTGAAATACAGCTTCTTGGCAGACAGGCTAAACTGGCCGAGGCAGGCACCGTTAGCTGCACAAGAAATAGGGCAAAGTTCATGGATGCAGCTGCGAGCTCAAGCTGACGCTTGTCAGAGACAGAGAGCAGGGAAAGGCTTCGAGGACAGAATCGGGCCTACTTCGCCTGAACTGTGAAAATGGAGTAGCTAAGCCATATAAAGTCGGTGGCCTTTCCTATTTAGGAATTAACTATCCGGCCCATTGATGGCGGATCTGACAGAGAACATATTGACGGTGGACGCACATGTATTTGCGTCTTCAAAACTGGAACTGGAGAGAACATACATGTACTTGTAACATGCATATAGAACCGTTGGGGTCCAAGATAGGGGACATAACTGACCAGGGAAATCCACTTTTCCACATTCCCTCCTTGTCCCCTTACTTGCCCGTCAAGAAACATCAATCTTCATTAATCCATCGAGTTGCTCATCGAGCATCATTTCTTCTTCTTTCTTTTTCCGGAGTTTTGAACGAAAACCTTGATGTGGAATACACGATGTGGCACACAGACCACAAATCGCTGGTCCACATTGCAGACATAAGCAGCAACTGAATAGTATAAGAAGGCCAATACCTAGGAAGGATAGAACTCTCCATCCCCAGGCTGATATCAGACTCCAAAACCACCCGGACCAAGTCCAAGTGCCTGGATCTTCGTGTATCTGGCTCACAATCTTATGAAGGCGTGTTATAGCTTTATATACAGATGGCGAATTTTCTGGTATGAATATGCAGCAGCTGGATCCGATGACCCTACAAGCTCCGCCCCTATCGGCCAAGATGACGTCAAGGACAAGCCGATTTTGAAGGACAACGATCCTCATCACTGATTGTTCCTCTGTCAGATTGCCTAGGGCAGCTATAGTTTCATTCACTACAGCTTCAAGAGTCTTGGTTAGTCTACGTATCAGTTTACTATTAGAGATTGTACCTATATATGGGAAGATACCTTTATTGAAATCTACATACTTGTCCCATGCTGTCTCAGTATAATCAACAACTGGGAGATCTCTTCGCTCTCTATTGTGTGCTAAACGAGTATTTCGATAATAATCAGGAGGAGCTAAGAAAACAGGTGGCAAAAGAAATGCAATGTAACAGGTACCATCCCAATCTAGAGGTAGACGCATGTATGCCGTCTGACCACATATAAAGTAGGAATGGCGGGAAGCTCGAAATGTAGATTTTCCTTCATCACTATATTCTACTGTAGTAACACATTTGCTATGGCCCATAGGTATGGAGCCAACTTTTCTTACACATAATTCACCTTTAACTGGGAATGCTGACATGGTGGGCAAAATTAACTCAACTTCGGATTTGACATTCAGAATCATGAGATTAGGTGTAAAATTACCTAAGCGATATACTTCATTTTCTAGATCAGTACCCGTTCTACTAGGGTGACCCTCCTTGTCAGGGTGACAGACCTTGTATAACACTATATTCAGATTTCCCCATATCCAATGGTGTTGGTAAACTGCTGTGTTTGAATCTATAGAATTCAATAAACTAAACCATGCTCCACAGGTGCCATTATATGTGAATGGATGTGGAAAGAAAGGCAGAACTCCCTTGTTATTCTGATAGGGAGGGAGTCGACCACACACCCAACAATTAGTGGCATTACTAGTCTGGTGAGAATGATGTAACATACTAATGAAAGTGTTATTACGCAGCGCAAGTCTGTAGGACAACTCATGTGGGGGTAGGTCACTAAAAGAATGTTCATCAGTTATATTAATAGCACGCCTAGAGACAGGATAATACATATGCAATAATATACTTGCAGTAACTATTATAAAACTTAAGAAAAACAAAATTAATAAAGTCACCATACAGTGGCTACGCAGTAATTTACAGTATGCATGTCTTTTCATTATGATTCGGGACTCTTCATGATTCAGGCCTAAAGGAGACATGTCAGGACAGATTCAACCGCTTCACCTTGGAGAGGACTTAAACAATCAAATCGTCCGACAGTGTAGGCCTGGGCCTAAGTTTTTGTTTATAAAGTTCGGAGCTACTGGCCTCAGCCAAAGGTAGCTTTGAGTCAATGGAGTCAATGGGAGAAGATGCACGGGAAGTATTGTTCATATCAGGAGGAAGTCCATAAAATTTCTTAATATGACTGGAATGGAGCCAGCCCTTCCTCCCTTCGATCTTCACGGCTGTTCTTGTTGTCAACAGGACCTGTCTAGGCAACTTCCACCTGGGCTCCAGTTGGCTTTTCCTATCGAAATTCCGAACGAGGACGAAATCCCCGGGAACCACGTCATGGGGTTTCACCTCAGTGTTGTCAGGAAAAGCTGCGACCACCTGTGAACGAGAAGATTGTAGTGCAGACATCAAGGAAGCCAGGTAATCTGTCAGCATATTACAATCAACATCAGTTATTTTACGTGGTATAGGCGTCCCCCACATATTTGGTGGTCTGCCAAAGATCACCTCATACGGGGATAGCCCTGTTCGAGAGTGTGGTACCATTCTCATGTAAAATAGTGCAACTGGTAAGGCTACTATCCAATCAACACCTTTTTCCTGACATATTTTTGACAATCTGATTTTCAAAAGTTGATTATGTCGTTCCACAAGACCTGCTGCTTCGGGGTGTCGGACACAGTGGAACTTCCACTGATATCCCAATAGAAGCGAAACATGTTTCATTAATTCAGATGAGAAGGGTTGGCCGTTATCTGAATATACCGCACGTGGTAAACCGTACCGTGGGAAGAATTCTCGAACTAGCTGTTTGGCAGTAGTCGGGGCAGTGTAATCTGATACAGGGTACGCCTCTGTCCAACGAGAGAGAGCGCAGACAACTACGAGAACATATTTGAATCCTCGACAACGTTCCATCTGAATATAATCCATTTGGAGGATTTCAAAAGGATGATCAGGAGGCTGAAATCCACCCTGTTCTACGGGGACACTCTTTCCTGGATTAAACTGACAACATATCATACAGGTACGAACTTTCTGCTTAGCAGCTGCTCGTAAATGTTTGTTAAACCAAATGTGCTGAATGCTGTCTAACATAGCCTTCTCTCCTAAATGTGCGGGACTGTGAACTGTAGCTATAATGACTTGAACCATGGAATCAGGGAGAAACCACACGGATTTCTCTTTCGTCATCCATCCTTGATCTGTCTGGATCCCTCCTAGTTCAGTCCACTTCTTTATTTCTTCTGCTGTGGCATGTGTCTGTATGTCAATTACATCAAGTGTGGGATCCTTAATTGTCATACACTGTGTCGGTGTCTGAACTATTGGCTTTGTCATGTCGGATGTACGAGTCTGAGCAGTCTGTTTGGCTGTTCTGTCAGCTAAATCATTGCCTTGAGAAATGATATCAGTAATCTTCGTGTGTGCTTTGCATTTCATAATCGATATTGCAGTCGGTAAATGAATCGCGTCTAACAGAGCATGAATGAGGGACCCGTGTTGAATATGGGTTCCATGAGAAGTTAAATAACCCCTCTCCCGCCAAAGCACTCCGAAGTCATGTACGACTCCAAATGCATAACGTGAATCAGTATATATGTTGACTTTCTTGTCCGTGGCTTGAATACAGGCTTGTGTTAGAGCAACAAGTTCTGCTGCTTGGGCTGACAGAGTATCTATACAGTTTGTTTCAATAACTTCAGTGTCTGTGGTGACTGCGTATGCGGCAACTAAATTTCCTGTACTTGTCCTCATACACGAACCATCTACATATAACGTCAGGTCTGGATCTAGCAATGGAACGTCTGTTAAGTCTTGTCTGGGTTTTGTCTTTATTTCAATGACTTTAATACAATCATGAGCTAGTGGGTCGGTTCCAATTACTGGTAAAAGTGTAGCAGGATTCAGTGTATTACAACGTCTGATTTCTATGTGTGGCTGAAACAATGTCAGTTCGTAACCAGTAAGTCTTGCTATGGTCAAGTGTTGTGTTTGCGTTCGGTTCACAAGAACCTCTACTGCATGTGGTACTTGTACTGCCAATGGATGTCCTAACACTATGGCATCGCTTTGTCTGATTGCTAAAGCTGTCGCTGCTACTGATTTCAGACACGCAGGCAAAGCCTGAGCTACGGGATCTAATGTACTGGAAAAATAAGCACATGGCTTACATGCTCCTGCTTGTTCCTGAGTGAGTACTGACAAGGCAGTACCTGCACGCTCTGTAACAAAGAGTGTAAAATGTTTGCTGTAACATGGTGTCGCTAGAACAGGTGCTTGACATAGAGCTTTCTTTAAGCTCTCAAAAGCTAGTGTGTGTTCCTGAGTCCAAGGGAGGACAGTCGACGTGGCTGCCTCCTGTGTTGTCAACTGAATGAGTGGCTTCGCTAGAAATGCATATTGGGGAATCCACTGTCTACAGTATGAAGTGAGGCCTATGAAAGCCCGCACTTCCTTTTGCGTTTGCGGTATTGGCATGTTTGCAATTAACTGGATGCGATCAGGTGTAAGCTGTCTTCCCTCCTTGGACAGCGAGTGACCAAGATAAATAACTCGCTGAACACAGAACTGCAGCTTAGAAGGGGACACCTTGTGTCCTTTTTCTGCTAGAAAATGTAAGACTGTCAATGAGGCTTTTTCACATTCGGGTTCGCTTCGTGCAGTGATCAGCAGATCATCGACGTATTGAAGCAATGCGGTGTTAACGGGCATGTGTATACTGTCAAGTTCTCGTTTCAGTGCTTGGCTATAGATGCTGGGGCTTTCTGTGAATCCTTGGGGAGCGCGGGTGAATTTAAAGCTTCGTCCACTCAAGCTAAATCCGAATAAGTATTGGCTCTCCGGATCTATTGGGACGCTGAAAAAGGCATTCTTGAGATCAATTACGGTAAAGAATGTAGCTTGAGAATCAATGGCTGTCAGTAATGATGAGATATCGGGGACCACGGGGAATTGTGGCACAATGCATTTGTTTAATTCACGCAAATCAATAACTAATCGATATACTGGTGGGGCCATAGGATCAGTTCGTTTAAGAATCGGAATTATCGGTGAATTACACATATTGGAGTTAGTTTCCACAACCACTCCTTGCGCAACTAGCTCGTCAATGATTTTCAGTAAAGCCACTACAGCATCTGGTGGTAACCTGTATTGTCGCATTCGTGGTAGTACCACTCCTGCCTTCAGTGTGACTCGGTATGGTGTAATGTTCATGCAGCCAACATCAGTAGGGCCTTGTGCCCATAGATGCGCTGGTAAGTTCTGTAGTCGGGAATCCATGTCTCTGGATACATAGTGACCTTTAAAATCACGTAAAAACAATCTTACTCCTTCCGGAGAACAACAAATAATAGCCCCCAGGGCTTTCAATGTCTTTATACCCAACAAATTTTCTGGACATGATTTGGTAAGCAATAAGTCGGTAGTTCGTGTCAAGGGACCTATCGTAAGTGGAAGTGGCTGTGTTACTTCATTAACAATAGGCTTTCCTGAAAAACCAAGGGAAACATTTTTAGAGCCTGAGAGGGGTGCCCCTGGAACTTCACTACTTTTTATGGTTGTTCGACTTGCCCCTGTATCGAGTAAAAATTTTCTGTCATGACCTAATAATTTACTATGGACATAAGGTCCTTCTTGATCTACTGGAATCTCGATAAGGGGTAAGTCAACTTCCCTCTCTAGGCTGCTTCATGCGTAACGTTGATACTCAGGGTATTCATACTGTGCGGTCTGATATAGTTGTCGTGATGTTACTTGTGTGGCAGCCGCAGGCAATGGTGGTGCAGCTGGCACAAACTGTTGCTGACCTGGCATGGACTGTCCATGCTGCATAGTTCCTTGTTCACTCTGATCTTGTCTAACTAATCGTGGTCTCTCTTTTGCTATACCTGAAGCTATATTACGTTTCAGGACTTGACAATCGTGTACATAATGGCCTGGCTGCTTACAGTAATTGCAGGTTCCTTTTACAGGAACTGCAGAATCTCCAGAATGTGTCGCACCCTTTTTGTGACCATCCGGTGGTACTGTCTGAGAAACTAGCATTTTCATTTTAGTATCTTTCATGCGTCTATGCTCGTGTTCTTGTTCATCCCTAATTCTATTGTGATGATACTGTAACATTTGTAGCATTTGTGACGGAGTGTTACCTTGCCAGGTACTCTCGAACTTCAATATTCTATTTTTCACTGGAGGTAATGCATTTTCTACCAATTTTGTCACAAACAAATGTGGATATGAGTCACTGCTTGCTTTTATACCACTGTTTATACCAAAACATTTTTCAAATCGGGCATAATAATCACTTGTGTCTTCATCTTGCTTTTGTTTACAGGCTGAGATTGCACCCCAATCTTCCTTTTTAGTAGTTAATAAACGTGGTAGTACTTGTACTAGTAAACCTGGTAACAGCTTGACTTTATCCCCGAGCCCTGACCCTGGAGCTCGATCCCTTTCCTCCGCTGCTAATGCGGTCCAATCTATCTTTTGGTCTCCCACTTCCCACTCCTTTTCTTTCAGTTTTTCATAAATGCCAGCAGGTAAAAGCACCTTTAATATCGTCATAATATCAGGAAAGGTGTACTCTCCCATCAGTAACATGTCTTTAATTTCTCGGTGGAAACCCGCTGGGTCTTTGTCATGACTGGGCACTACTTTCTTCATTTCTAGTAATTCCATTTTTGATATGGGTGTATAAACAAATACACGATGAAACTCATTATCATCGCCCTTTATCGGGTGCACCTCTCGTAAGGGATTCTGTCTATCCATGTAGTACAGTGTTCCTTCTTTGTTGGGGATCGAGAAAGGATCCGCATTTACTAAGAAAATGTACTGTTTACGTGACATTAATATTTCTTTAATTAACTTGTTACTGGATCCTCTCCATCTATTCGTGAGAAGTTCGGTTAACATATCAGGTAAGGGGCCAGGATCAGCATGTTGGCTCTTATATTGTATAAGAAGTTGCTGGATCATATAAATCCCAGCTAAACATTGTTCGTCTGGACTGAGGTTCAAAAACGCGTGTGCTACTGTCATGTCACCATATTTACCGGGACTGTCCATCCAATGAACAGCTGCCCTTGCTAATTCTTGTTCGTCCATAGAATCGAGGAGGTGGTAACCCCTTCGTTCCCGGAGTATTTTATCTGCGGCTTGAAACAAACGCTCGGGAGATTTCATATTTATTATAGTTGGACGTGTAGAGTGTATCGGATCAGAAAAACCTCCGGTATTATTGCAGGACCTTCCTCTGCCCACATAGGCTATGGTGTCTGCCTGTCTTCCTGAATCTCCTGAGTCGGACTCTTTATTTTGTTCAAACTCGTCTGTTTCTAATCTCTCTGCATGTATGCGTTCTACTTCTTTCCTAATTTTTCGGCACATGGCTACTATACTTCCTTGTTTATCATGTTTTCCATCGGATATATTCTGACTCCATTTAGTGAGGATCTGCATTATTTCCGGGTCTACCCCCGGTCGGTCTTCATTTCTGATCACACAATTTATGAAGAAACGTAACAATTCTCCCTGTATCTCAACTTTCTGATATTCCATAGCTCTGTTAATGCATTCAGGATCTTTCCCTGTTTGGACAAAATGATATATGTTATCTAAATGCGCGGCCATTCCTGGCAGCCTTCCTAAAGATGACGTAGCTCGTCTAATACGTAATGATGTTATAATCATTTCATCCCCTTTACCAGGCACCGGGTCATATCTGCAATCTACCATAAGATCCTTAAGCGTACGGTTATTTATGAGTTTGGGCGTACGTGCATGTGCTGATTCCTGGAAAGAAAATTTACTCCCTCTGGGTGGCGTAAAAGGAAGGCTAGTAGCACCTCCAGTAGCCCCCTCTGAGGTATCGAACGTGAAAGGATTCGTTGAACGTGCTACAGCCACTACAGGTGTAGACACGGCTGCGGAAACAGTTGCGGGGACAGATGCGGAAACAGATGTGCTTGCCGAAGCTGGTGTCGTGACTTGTGTCGGAGCTTGCTGTGGTACCGGGACAGGAACTTGATCTTGACGTTGAGCCCCCCCAGCAGCCGGTCTGTGCGGTGCGGGGTTAGCATATTCGGGAACTGTATCATCTAAATATGAGGAAAGAAAAATATCTTCTGCCGTTCTAGGATGTCCTTTAGGATGTACTTTTATTGGAAACAATGGGGTTGGCAAGTCTTTAGGTATGGCCGTAGTGGCTTGAGGCAAACCTCCGGCCAGAAGGGGATACATCCCTTTCATAAGGGCATTTCTTTGTCTCTCTGTTTGTTCTACTTGTACTCGTGTACCTTCTTCAATCAACTGCTTCTCTCGAACCTTATTTGCACTTTCTTTACTTCTCTCTTCCTGTCTTAGCGCCTTTTCGGTGCGCCTATGCGACTCTTTACGCCATAATTCAATAGCGTCTTTCTGTGACTGTCTAGCTTTCCTCTTCCACAACTCTTCTTCTACTTTCATGATACAGTCTGCATCCCAGGTCCCAGCTACGGGCCATCTCTGATTCTCTGGTAACTCTTTGGTGTAGTCCACCCATAGATCTAGAAATAATATGGCGTCTAAGCCATGTTTATGGTACATAAAATGTCCTGGAGTGTCCCTAGGAGGGATAGGGACTGCCTCTTCAAGCACCCCTTTTCTGGTAGTAATCTGTCTCAACTTTGAAAAGAGCGGCATATTGACAACAGCTAATCTGGTACTTACTCTTGAACGGAACTGATCTGATACTTAATCTTGAACACACTTAGGACAAAAACACAATAATAAGCAAAGCACAGTAAAACAATCATTCATACCACAATATGCAGAACATTAAGCACGTTAAAAATAAAACACTAAACATTTAAAACTGACCAACAATGATGACAGTCTGCATGACTAATCACCAAGCAGAATTCTTGATACTTCGGAATACTTGATATACGGCTAAACCGTACATATACACTGCTAAACAGTGCAGACCGGATTTGTGTACCCAAATCCGTCTTGACCGGCACAACCTATGTGCACGTCAACACGCCTCCCCGGCGATGGTACTCACCGAGTAGCTCACAACGAAAGGCCTCGGAGACTGGACTCGATTTCGGACATCGGACCCTCTGGACATCGGGACTTCGGAAGACCTGGTGGGCCTCTGCGTACCTCGGATCTTGCTCTCTCAGCTAGGCTCTGGTCGGGATACCTTGCGCTTCTCACCGCCTCGTCTGGGTTGATCGCAGCCTCAGTCGCCCCCGCTTGACCGGAGGGAGCTACAGGAAATCCTGCTGGTACGCGTTATGGTCCGTCCAGCTGTGGCAGGAGACCGGGCCTGCAACGCACCGCCGGCGCGTGAGATGAGAAGGTGTCCCTGTTCGGGCGCCATTATGTGGTAAATAAATTCTGACTCATTACCAATCTGAATTTCATGCGAGAACTTTAACAAATAGCTCAGAATAATGAGAGGCAGAATCCGTGGTATAAGAGGTTTCTGAATGGGCTTTATTCCAAAATGGCCGACTCGAGTGGCGGCCTTCAGGTTCCGTCACCAAGAAGGTTCAGGAAGTGAAGTACGATTCTTTATTAAGAGACATACATTTTTATAGTTATTACATTATAATGAAACGAATGTAGGAGGCGTAACATTTGATAAGAAAAGTGACATAAACGAAACTAGGCGTAATAAGGAGTAAAAAGAAACATAATTGGTTAAATTTATCAAATATAGGTGGATCTATAAGATAATACTTGGCATAGATGCGCGCGCTGCAGCATGACGTGTAATTGACGTGTAACTAGGGGGAGAAGGGGGCTTGACATTAACTCTACGTGTGGAGACGAAAAGTCTGGGGGGTCAAGTCAACCTAATCCCAAATCATATCTAACATCCTATGTTTAAAGAACTATGTTATCCACAAGGAAGGACTGAAGGACTTCGAACATAATCTATTCTATACTGACTGTGTGCGTGCACAAATGTCTAAGTGTCTATGTGAGATGCAAGAGGCAGAAAACTTTCCATGGCAACTGGACTATGAATTTCTTGCAGGAGAACAGCCCTTTGCACGAGAGCTAAAGGAAATGTTTACCTAAATCACTAGACAGGAATGCATCGGCTGAAGAGCAAAGTAGATAATTCGAAGGTGAAATACAGCTTCTTGGCAGACAGGCTAAACTGGCCGAGGCAGGCACCGTTAGCTGCACAAGAAATAGGGCAAAGTTCATGGATGCAGCTGCGAGCTCAAGCTGACGCTTGTCAGAGACAGAGAGCAGGGAAAGGCTTCGAGGACAGAATCGGGCCTACTTCGCCTGAACTGTGAAAATGGAGTAGCTAAGCCATATAAAGTCGGTGGCCTTTCCTATTTAGGAATTAACTATCCGGCCCATTGATGGCGGATCTGACAGAGAACATATTGACGGTGGACGCACATGTATTTGCGTCTTCAAAACTGGAACTGGAGAGAACATACATGTACTTGTAACATGCATATAGAACCGTTGGGGTCCAAGATAGGGGACATAACTGACCAGGGAAATCCACTTTTCCACACAAGAACAACGTATGGTGATAGTATCCAAATACTCCACAGCCAGCCCTACATACAAGAAGATTATACGGAAGCACTGGCCCATCTTACAAAGTGAACCCGACTTCAAGGGCATTTTTGAGAAACCACCAATTTTTGCACACACAAGAAGCAGACATTTCAAGGAAATTTTGTCTAAACCCACTGAAACCCACACACAACACCGTGGCACCATACCTTGCTTCAATTGCAATCACTGCAATAGTGTCATCAAAGGCAACAGTATCCAGCACCCAATGAAAGGTCACAACATTAAACTTCAAGTTGATGCTACCTGTGACTCGATGAATTTGATATATGCTTTGAAATGTCCCTGTGGAAAGCTGTACATCGGTAAAACCGAACGGAAAATTAAAACTCGCCTCAACGAGCATAAATCTAACATCAGGCTGAAAGTTGAGAAATCCAACATCGCCATGCATTTTGCTGAGGCTCGGCATTCCATCGCCCAATTAAAATTCATAGTACTTGAAACCCTCACCAAACGAGAAGGGATTGACAATCATAAACTCTTGTTAAAAAGAGAACTTGAATGGATTTATCTGTTACAGACTCTGAAGCCGCATGGTCTTAATGACCGTATTGAGTATAGTTGTTACCTGTAATACTAATATGATGCATTGCTTATTATGTTACTGTTTATTCATGTAATACTACTTCTGTTTTTTGACATTGTCTCTCTGCATTCTCCCCAGTTTGCATCACCTGTACTCTATCTCCCCACATTCTAAGATGGTCGCCACCGTGCATACTTCCGAGTAGTCCTTTGTTTATGTTTACGTTTCTTCACGTCACATCACCGAGTGTTTAAACATAACGAGCACCCGCCCGCACCACACGCAGACCCCTCGACTAAGCGATGGACGGCACGCTTTGCCACCGGTATCTATGAAGTGTTCTTCGCCCACAGCGCTACAGAACCCAGCATGTCATTGCGCAGCGCGCATTCAACCAACACACGCAGTAATTTCCATTGCACTACCCAGTACCTTCACTCAGTCACTAAAACGTTAGCAAACACACCCGTTTTAGTTATTGTTGCACTTAGTCACATTAAGCACGTGTAAATCCAGGCGGTATACCCTCACTGACTCATCCCTCCCTCCCTTCCTCAACAGTGCTCCGTGACCAAGGGCGTCCCAGCCCGAAATGCATAGGAGATCAAGATTCATAGATCTGCTAGTATGGATTACAAATGAACATTTGATATGCCAAACAATATCGAATTGAACTAATTTGCTGAATAAAAGCATTTAAAAACACGCATCTTAAAAGGATTCACTTTTGCATGAATCAACTTAGTTTGATTACCCATTGGAGTGCCTACCCAGGGGATGTACTTGCAGATCTCTGCAAGACACTACTCAGCTGTTCATTGATGGTGTTAGGACGGATAACACCACCCTGATTGCGCACCCAGACCTTATTGAACGAAAATACCTTTCACCTAGCTTATGCAGTGCACCACCCACGCCTCTTTCTGTGGCTGTACTAGAGGCCACCTCCTCAAATAAATTGTGGGAGCTTCCTCTCCATCTCTTTCTAGAGCAAAAGGGGTTCTTACCACTACCGTATCCACTGCTCCTTCTTCTCACTCTTTGGCAACAGCAGTCAGGCAACTGAGAGACAAAGATCCACACTAGTTCTAGAGAATGGATTCTACTACATTAGGCAGATGACCCTACTAACACTCTTACATTCGGATTCCTCCATCCGTGCCCAGCTTGACTTATTTAATATTTTTACTCCTTATTCGTTTTCTTGAATCAATAAGAGCAAGAGCAAAGTTTTCCCTTTGCCTAAGTTTTCCCTTTGCCTAAGTTCTTGGGAGAACACCTAGTCATGTGGGTCCCAAAACCTTAAATACTTGGGTATTCTTGTTGACCAATCGTCAACAAGATGGTGCAACTTGGTGCAGAACAACATCCAATCCCAGATTGATTCCACTGTTACCAATTTCGTCACAGGTCGAAGCTCCACATGTCCCGATGGGGTAGGGTCTAGACAGTAAAGCTGAAAATTGCACCCAGGTTCAAATTTGTATTCAGCATGGTCCCCTAAGAGGCTATTGGGCCTAAACCGTGGGCACCGAGGTTCTTTGCCACTAGTGTTCCGGGGCCCACTCTACTACAACCCTTTCTGCATGTGATGCTCTTGGTACAGTGAACAAGCCATCACAGGCTTCTCAGGGTCGTAGTGTGTGGTTCAAGAACTCAGAGCTCTATAAACAACTAACAGACACAATAAAGTTAATGTCCAGCCCAGTGTTTATCTTTCCAAGACAGAAAGAGCTTTAACTACAGAGTTGTACTAAATAGTGCACTCTTCAATGAACATACACAAGTTAGTTACTCTGGACGCCATGTCATGTAGGCACTACACTCACCCCACTCTGTTCCCCACCAGTTGAGCTCCCTGGATTATGGGCTCCTTCTGCCTCTACAGGCCATAGTATGTGTCAGGCTCTGGTACAGTTTTGGTAGTCTTTATTTTATCCCTTTCTCAGGATAGTCCTTTCTGCGGCCACTACACACCCAAAGCGGCTCTTCCGCACACTTTAAAGAACCACAGAGGACAGGCAAGACCTCATCAAAGTTTTTCAGAGTCGGGCTAAGTGCAGCAGTGCATTATGCCCAGCCTCTCCTTCGGAGGTCATGGAGCAGGTACTGTGGGAAAGGGTGTGCCACCCTGAATATCGAAACCATAATATTGATGGGACACAATTTCAAAGACAGAATATCGAAAATAAAATATCGATATATAAGTAGGTTCTGCTTTTCTATACCTAACTCCACATATATGTACCTACGGGCTACATATATCTTCAAGGTTTGTAGATGTGTAGTTATAAATAGTAAATCTATACTCTCCTATGTGTACTTACCTTTCAGTATTTTGTCCCTCAATATTCTGTCCTTAATATTCTTGTATTACAATATAGTTGGTGTTGAAATTAATTAGTGCAATTGTAGGTATAAGGCTGAGGATCCAAACACGGTGGTCTTGATGGTGCGACTCTGTTGTAGCAGGTGCAGCTGTCAGGTGATCGACAGTCCTGAAGGGTTGCAGCCTGATCAGATTAAAGTTAGGTGAGGTATGAGGTGTCCTCTGCAATTGGTATTAGGCAGATAGTGATACAGCCCCAGCTCTGCCTTCAGTAAAAGGCAGGTGCAGACTTTGGGTCTGATTTGGAGAAGCGCAAGAGTTAACGAAGCGCGCCATTAGGGCCCGGCCCCTGGGATCCCCGTTACGCCCATTGGTAGGTAGAAGTGCTTCCGGGGCACAGCCCTATGACTTAGTTCCGCCCTGGGGCTCGGCGCGGGAAAATGGGAGGAGCGATGGCCTATTTAGGACTCGGTACCACAAGGATAGCCCTCTTCTTTCCGCGCCGGGTCCCAGGAACGTTGCTGTTACTGCTAACTAGCAGTTCGTCCCGACGCCATTTCTTGAGGATTGGCAGCAGTCTCGACAAGGACGGGGATCGGACTGGATTATTGGCAGCTTGGCATCGCGTTGGGATCTGGAGATAGACGGGCCGTGTCGGTGCTAACGTATTTAGGCTGGTCCCCGTGTGGACGGAGGTAAGGTGTCGGGGGCTCGGGCGGGTTTTTGGGCAGCCTCCGTGGGGTGAGCGGGCGAGGTTTCTCCCGGTAATTAGTTATTGGGAGCGCGGCCAGCCCTCGGAGGCTGCCTTGGAACTGCTCTCGAGGACTCGGACCGTGTTTCCTGCCACGTGGGGGGACCGGCGGGTTAGGGTGAGGCATAGCATAGCTTACAAGCGTAAGCAGAGTAGCGAGGAATTCAGAGTTCCCGCCTTGGTATCGGGCCTCTAAGCTCCCCGCTGGAAGTCGGATCGGCGCGCGGGGTTTTTTCAGTGTGCGAAGGGGCAAAGAGTGCGTAGTGGAGCGGGAGACATTGGAAAGGATAGCCTGCCGGGCAGCGCGCCAAAAAATTGAGCACCTTGAGTCACGCGGGAAGTAGGTGCTGCGCGCGGTAGTTTAGTGCCGGAAAGAGGGCGCTACGCAAGTGGGGACTGCTTAAAAAGCAGAGTGGGAGAATTGTACAGAAATTTCTTGCCTGGCTGAGCGCAAAGGAGGTATCGCCTGAGTCGTGCTGGAAGTAGGAGCTGCGCGCGGCAGTTAAGGGCAGTATTGGGCAATTAAGTGGACTGTTTAAGTCTAATTAAAACAGAGAGCACAAGGTTGGGAGGACCTAGAACCGATCCCTAATTTTGTGAGCGCTAGGCAGCGCGTGCATTTGCGAGGGGGCATTACCAGGCGCCAAGGGAATTAAGTGTTGGCAGCAGTCAAGGGGGAGAATGCCGGCTAAAGAGCTCAATAAGAAGCGCAAGGGGGGCGTGGATCCCAACCTGGCACAGCTCTTGAAGCTTATGCTAGCGAAAATGGGCTAAAACGAGAGTAGTGATGATGAGCAGGGGGAGCAAGAGACGGAAACGGACAGGGGCCAAGACCCAGAGCCGCTTCCAGACACGGAGAGGGTAGATCGCCCGTGCAGATTCAAAGTCCCTCCCAGGGCAGCTTTCCCTCCATTAGAGAAAAGGCCCAGGACACAGACAGGGAAAGGAAAAGAGACGAACCCCAAGGCCACTAGGCAGACCAAAAATAATAAGAAAGGACAAGGGACCACCGAACCAGAGCGGCCGCTCCCACAACCAGAGACTCCCCTACCACCACCCTTACTAGAGCCAGTGCAACGATGTCCAAAGATAGGGGAGCGTGATGAGGTGGGGACAATACTAGCCGAGATCAGGGGCGCATTGAAAGTCTCAGCGCCGGCACCTAGTCCGGAGTGTCCTGAGGTGCCAACAGAACCACTAGTGATTATACCTGTGCCCCAGATGGAACAGGGGGGGCACTACCTGTAACAGTTACAGGCCAACCTAAAGAACAGCCAGGGGGAGACACGCCTTCCACAGCTAGCATTTTGGCGTCCGTGGCTACATTGCTGGCACAGTTAGCGGCCCCAGCAGCACAAAGCAACGTCGACAGCACACCAGTAGCCCCATGGGTGCCACAGTCTGCCACCGAGACTGCCCTCCAGGAGATTAGTAAACAGGTGGCGATCTTAGGCAAAGCGCAGGGCAAGGCAGTGAGTGTGGCTTCTCCGGCGGTGGGTCAAGCGGCCCCCGCCCAATCGGAGGCAACAACAGGGACCGCAAAAGGTAAGGCGGTAGGAGATACTGATAAACCTACAGAGGGCAAGTCAACAGCAATTGGGGGCCAGGATACAGTGTTGTCCAAGCGCGGTAAATTGGCGGTGCACGTGTCACAAGACATGAGGGAGAAGATTTGGAAGGGGGAATTTATGGATATGTATTCATTAATTAGACCAAGAAGACGGGAAGTTGAGCTCAAAGACAAGGAGGGTAAAGAAGGATCTTTCAGAGATAGGAAACCTAGAGTGAAAGAGTCTATCACAAATTGGCAGTTCGGTTTTATTGTTTTTCTTCAGTGATGTTAGAAAAGAAGTTGGCTATCCCATTGATATGTTATGCTAACAAGATCCTGAAGGCTCATAAAACATACGGGGGGACTGCGTGGATGGACTATGACAGGGATTTCAGATGGGCAGAGGTTGAGGACCCCGACATGGAGTGGGATCAAACTGAAGTCAATGTATGGTTGGAGAGTATAAAGAATAAGTCACCAATGAAGCAGCCCTTTCAGACTTCACAGGGAGGGGCAGGCGAGAAAAAAGGGACGTGCTGGGCCTTTAACAGAAAAGTGTGTACATGGCCACCAGGAGCATGTAAATTCAAACACACGTGTGCATTCTGCAGACATCCTTCTCACCCCGAATTTAAGTGTAACAAGAAATCAAAAGACAGGGGCAGGGACCACAAGCCACCACAGCAATAGGTTACCCACCCCAGTAAAGATAGGGAAGCTGATTTTTTGGCTGAATCAGTACCCTGACAGGAACGCAGCCAGAACAATTTTCCAAGGATTTTCCACGGGTTTTTGCATTCCAGCTCAAGGGGTGCCTACAGTGGCATATTGTAAAAATGTAGTGTCAGCATGCATGCATGCCTCAGTGGTGTCTCAGAAAGTCAATAAGGAAAGGGTGTTGGGGCGGATAGCAGGCCCATTCCTCGCTCCCCCGTTGCCTGGTTATGTTTGCTCACCACTGGGAGTGGTCCCCAAAAAGGAGTCCGGCCAGTTCAGGATGATTCATATCTTGTCAGCACCAAGGAGAGCATCAGTGAATGATGCCATAGATCTGTCATTGTGCTCAGTGACTTTTTCTTCTTTTGATGCGGCATTACAGATGCTTCGTGATTTAGGGCCCAACGCCTTCATGGTAAAAACAGACATTGAGTCAGACTTCCGGCTCATGCCTGTACACCCTGATGACTATCATTTGCTAGGTTTTTAGCTTGAGCACCAGTTTTACTACGATAAATGTATGCCAATGGGTTACGCAGTGTCATGCAGGTACTTTTAGATGTTCAGCTCCATGCTTCAATGGCTCTTTACTCTTAGGACTGGTCGAAAGGACATTGTGCACTACCTGGATGACTTTATGGTCATGGGTCCCCCGTCATCGGATGAATGTGGTCAGGCACTGTGGGAACTAGTCGAAATGTTGCAGGAGTTGGGGGTGCCATTGGCCCCGGGTAAGACCGTAGGCCCTGCTAGGTGCATGTCCTTCCTTGGCATCGAGATAGACACGGTGATGGGGGAATGCAGATTGCCGCTAGACAAGGTCCAGGCTTTTTCAGGGGCAATAAATGCAGCCCTGGCTGGACAAAAAGTAACACTGCATCAGCTTCAAGTGCTGGTGGGGCAGCTGAATTTTGCATTACGTATCATCCCGATGGGGCGCCCCTTCTCAAGATCAATAGCGAGGGCAATGTCTGGATTAACACAGAAGCACCATCATGTGCGACTGCAGGCAGAGGTGAGAGAAGACCTAAAGGTTTGGCGAAGCTTCTTGAGTGAGTTAAACAGTAAAGTGGTGAGGCCAGAACTGATCATTTACAGGAAAGAGCTGGGTTTACTTACAGACTCAGCTGGGAGTGTGGGTTTTGGAGCCGTGCTAGGGCCACGCTGGTGTAGAGAGGATTGGCCGGCATCGTGGCATGAGAGCGGCCTAACAAGAAACATAGCCTTTTTAGAGCTTTTTCCTATTGTAGTAGCGGTAACGGTTTGGGCGCAATTCTTTGAAAACAAATCAGTTGTTTTTTGGTCTGACAATATGGCAGTGGTTGAGGGCATTAACAGGCAGGGGGCGTCATGCAAACACGTGCTAAGACTGTTGAAACACTTAGTGTTAGCTTGTCTAAAATTGAATTTGCTGTTTAGGGCTGCGCATATCCCAGGTGTTGAGAATCAGGCTGCTGACGCTTTATCTCGCTCCAAGTTACAGGATTTCCGGAGATTCCACCCACAAGCAGAAGAACAGATGACAGTGTTCCCGACATTTCTGTGGAGGATTGGTGCCCCGCCTTAGCGGGGCTGGTAGGGGCCTCATTGAGCGAGCGCACCCGCAGGACTTATCAACAGCATTTCAAGACATATAGACTGTTTGTGCAGCGCGCAGGGCTGGGGTGCCAATTTAGTCCAGAAACCATAGGCAGCTTCCCACAGGCTTTATGGGATCAGGGCAGGCCAGCTTCGTACGCTAGGATACACATTACGGATGTGGAGTTCTTTGCAAAAGTGGCGCGCGAACGCGATCCGGGGGCAACTTTTTTGGTCAGAAAAGCGCTTTCCGGTTGGGCCAGAAGGGGTTAAAAAGGACCATAGACGGCCACTGGATGTTAGCAGCTTGGGAAAGATAATAGGGACCCTGCGAGCAGTATGCTGCTCAGAGTATGAGAGCACCTTATTTGGGGCCGCCTTCTCCTTAGCCTTTTACGGGGCTTTCCGACTGGGGGAGTTAGTGGGGTCTTCTAAGTCTGACCAAACTGGAGGGTTACAATGGCGGGACACGGAAATAGTGCAGGGAACTCTAGTAGTGGTTCTGCGCAAATCCAAAACAAATCCTTTGGGAAAGGGGTGCTCCATTTGGCTTAACCCAGCACCCGGGTCACCGATATGCCCGGTGACTAGGATGGTTGCATACTTAAAAATTCGGCCAGCGGGGAAGGGCCAGGCCCTTTTCTTACATGAGCTAGGAGATTGCCTGTCGCAGTACCAGTTCAGGGCTGTGTTCAAACAAGCCATGTCTAGGTTGGGGATGGAAACTGGGGGCTACTCCTCGCACTCATTCAGGATCGGTGCAGCAACCCTTGCGGCAGGCGCAGGCCTACCAGTAGAGGCAGTTAAAAGTGTGGGGCACTGGTCTTCAGCTTGTTTCCAACGCTATGTGCGTCCCGAATTATTATAGGTTAAAGCATCATTGAACTGGCCAGACCACGCTAACTTTTCCATTTCTCTCCGTCATTAGTATGCCCCGAAAGGTGGTGTGGGTGTTGGGACACTCGTTTGTGTGGCGCGCCATCGTCCGGTTACAACAGCAGCGAGTGTCGAAGCCACCGGGCTTGAAAGGGGTGGCGTTTCTTTGGCGAGGCATCGGGGGCCTGCGGATCCGGCAACTGCGGTAGCTGGTAGAGGAGACAAGCGCACCAGAGGGACAACAGTCCCCGGAACTGAACGTTTTGCATTTGGGGGGCAACGATATGCTGGATCTTGGGCGGCAGACAGTCAGGGAAACACTGCTGACCAAGTTTGCCTGGTTGGGAGGAATATTTCCACGAGCACGGATAGCCTGGTCAAGCATGATACAGCACCGGACCTGGGGCCCTAGGGCACGATCACGAGCATTGAACGTTTCGGTAAGACGCCTCAATGGTGAATTGGCACGGCTGTGCTCAGGCAAGGGCTGCCTGTGCCACATTCCACACAGACTGATCTCAGGAGAGCTAATGTTTCATCACGATGGCGTGCATTTATCGGATATGGGAACAGACGTATGGATCACAGGACTTTGGTCTTTTGTACAGAACTTATCCGATGGGTGGGGGGGAGGGTGAAGGACCTGTGGGCCCTGGTCAACCTTGTGGCGGTAAAGAGGACATAGAGCATTGACTCGCAAAGTTTTAAAGGGAGTCCTACTTACATACTCCCTAGGCCAGCACTGGGGGGAGCTCTCCGCGGGGAGAATGGGGACACCGGCTGGGGAGGCAAGGGCGCCAGGTCACGAATTGGGGCAGGGGGCAGCGGCCCCTGACTATCCCCTTCAAGCCTCCTTAGCAGCCTGCTGGTAGAGAGGTGGGCCCTAGGTAATGGCGGACAAGGTCCAGAGGGCTGAGGCCTACCTCCCAAGGACGCAGGTGGGTCGCGCCTTGCGTGGTTTCTCTATCTGGGAGAGCCGAACCAGAGGGCCCCTCGGTGCTGGGAGCAAGTAATATGTAAATGTCTGATGATATGACTATGATTTGATTGTTATTAAAATTGCCAATATTGAATTTTAGAAAGTATGTGATATGTGTTATTAATATTCATCATTAATTGTCATGCTTATGTGCGTTATGAAAAATTAGACATGGCCGTTTATATCCACACTTGGAAAGTATTAAGTAGTGTTTGTGGGTAACTTGGGAGCGGGGCGGAGATCATACTAGGGGGTCCGGGTCCTATAGATCTTGGCAGACGGGATATTCTGTTTGCCGAAATATAAAACCAATAGCATATAATGGGATTTATAATTTGGCGGGCGGGATAGCCGTCACCATTGCGACGGAATAACCCATTCACAAAGAGCTAAATCAGGCCCTTTGTCTGGGACTGCTGTGTTTGGCCAGTGCAGCCCCAACTGGTAATCTTGCAATTGCGGGGTTACGATTCCTGTCGGGCACTGGAGGGAGAGTTTGGGAGGACTCGCAAGACCAGAAACCCTCCAAATCGCTGTCATGCAGTCTGCTTCTTCCAGGGACGCACTGCACTTCACTCCTTCCAGGGGAGTCTCTCCTTCTGGAGGGCCAGGCAGGCTCTAAGTGCTTCAGGGCAGGTACACAGCTCCTCTAGCATGCTGTCACACAGACACCAACCCTAGTTGAATAACAGTCCTTTGAGTACTCTGCAAATCACTCCTTTCCTTGGCCACAAAGTACTTGGAACTGAAACACAGAGGGTGGGTTTGGCGCCCACTTTTCCACACAACTTCTAGACAGATGATGTGGATCCACTGTTTAAAACTGGTTAGGGAGGTTCTTTTTTCAAGTGTCCTTTTAAACGCTGTTCTCCAGACACAGCATTTGGTAAGAGGGGGGCTTTTCACTGCAGGTAGCACTAGAGCTGTCTCCATCCTGGAGCAGCATCATCAGTCACACAAAAGAGGTGTGAATTTTCTGCACCTGGCTTTCGTCATCCCAAATGAAGAATGAATTAGGGAAAAACAAAGGGGCAACCTCACCTTGAGCTTTCCTCACCTTTCACAAGAGAGTCTGTCCTCCTGGCCCACAGCCATCCAACAAATGGCAGCGCTCGGGAAGACTAATGAGCATCTCTTTGCTCTGGGCCTTCTCTCTCCAGCTCCAGCTGTCTGGAAGCACATCCCCCCAACCTCCATCTTGTGCTTGGCCAGGCCAGGGGTATCCAAAATGGATCCGACTAGCTGCCATTACTCAGACTCACTCATACAATGCATTTGTTACGCTTACTACAGCAAAAAACATGCTTAACACACACTTGGAATACACAAGTATGTGATAATTCACACAGAGCTTTACATAAGTGGGCCTGTAGGCCTCAACCTGAGTGACACAGAAAAAAAGGTCTGGAAAACACAATTAATTCTCTTAATGATGGGATGCTGCCACCACCGCCCTATGCGATTTAAAATGTCAGTGCTCAGGATACACGAGAGTGCCCAGACAGCTCACAGAGCAGGTCTTACACATCTTGTAATCAGGGAAAGGCCTAGGCCACTGCACACATGCTTAGATTAGTGTGAGCCATGGCCAAAATAAAAAGCCAGGATACCAGATACACATGTAGGTGGGCACTTGGGACAGGGGTACATGTCCATATACGATGTAAACAGCATGCCCATCTCAACTAGCCTTCCATATACAGAGCTTAAGATGGTTAGAGACGCTGCATATACATCCTCCCCCAGGCACGAACTTGAGATCTTTTTTCCCTTGAAATGTTTGTTAATAAATGCAGTCTGAGATGGGTTAACTTGAACCAAAAAGTGTTGGGGTGTGTGTCCTTTCTCTGGGTCACCACAATGGTCAATGGATCCTCTGCTTGTAAGAGCAGGGTCAAGGAAATATGTCCCTGCCTGCAGTTTTTACTTACAGTATACCAAAGTAAACAGATTTATAATGCAAAACTAATGAACAGAAGAAAATGCTAAGGTCCTAGGACCTGCTTCACAAAATAATCATAAATCAGCAAACGCATTGCTGCATGCCAATGAATTCCATCGTAGGCCAAACAAAACTAGTCAAAATGCAACCTTTCTGACACTTGCCTGTTTTCAAGAACCCTACCTACATGTGTGGGTTCTTTGTGCTATAGGGAATGGACATGCAAAGGATTAGGACTTTTACATTTTAAAAGTTGGTCTTTTAAACGTGTTTCTATTTCATGGAGAATATTTTAATGTGTCCAGCCTTCTCTTCACAAACCTGCCGTTGGGAAATGGGAAACTTTATGCAGGATTTCACCCTGGGAAATTCAGAAATAAGTTTGGAAGTGTAGCGAGCGTGAGAAAAAGATTGCAATTATCTGTGAATAGCCATAAACTGACCAAACCTTATTGTTGTTTAACAACCTGGGGATTTTTCCAAGAATTTCATACTGGGACAATATATATAAAATGAGTTTAGGATTTGTTTATGTGGGGCTGGGAATTATTTGCATTTCTCAGAGTCAATCTGAGGATCTCCTCATCATAAACCAAAATTTGCAGCACTCATTTTCACCATATTCCATCAGCATTTATGATCCATTTTCAGAAGTGCTGTAAGTTTGTGAAGTTATTTAAATAACTAATTTCATGAGTGGTACATGTTTACACAATGCAACTTATTTTACTACATGCATTCAAGAGTATTAAAATACTCAACTTTCAAAAGATATATCTACTCTTTACACTGCTTTCTTGTGCATGTGTTTCTTTGACAGGCACAGAAAAGACAAAGATGATCACAATTTGACATCAATAGCTAAGATAATGTGAAGTAACAGTAAACAACTGACGTTTATATATTGAGGAGCAAGTGATGGACAATGTTTAGGAATGGAGATAATTTTCATTTCATTAAGTGAATGTGGATTTGGCGACAGGAAATGCATGCTGAGAGTAGAGAGAAGAGATTAAAAAAGTAGAGGTGAACTTATATGTTAGGACCACAAAAATGAGAGGAGGGTAGATTTAAGTTTACTCTTGTTTCAATTAAACAACGAGGGTAGAGTGAGTGGGGAGCTATTTTAAGATAAGCCTTGTAGATATTGTGTTCTGGGACTTGCAGTCTGTGAATGAAAAGACTTCTTAGCTCATTGACATCACAGGGGATTTTTACGTTAATTTAGGGGCTCCCAGAGGATGGGGGTGACTTGTTGTTTTTTTCTGCTAGACTGAGCTGGTTGGCTGCATGAACCAGGCTTTGAGCAGGCCAGAATGAAGACATTGTTTCTAGGAAGTGCATTTCTTGTTCTAGCGTTAGATATGTTAAACCAAGAGGGCCCTAGGGGGAATACAAGACTTTATCTTTGGTAAAAGGTGGAGTTCAACATTTGATGATCAGGTTGCTCAACTGATGGATTGATTACAGCGTACTTAAAGTTCCAAGTTGGTCATTTGGCAAAAACTGAAGGCTTTCGGACACATTGAAAACAACACCTTAGATCCAAATTAGTCATTGTATTTATTTAGCATTGATGGATTGAACATGTCTACATACATTAGAAGGACTTCAACTGTATAGTCATTCAATGTAAGTAATTGCTTAGACATCCTGGTCTCTTTATATGTCTTGAGATGGTTAATGTTGGGTACATATATCAAAAACACAGCAAAAACCAATTTAGGAAGCATGGAACAGCTCCCAGAAACAGGCTAAGATAAGTAAACAACGCCATAAACTGTATTCTTTGGGGCAATGAGAGGAAGGATGGGAGAAGCCCTTGACAGAGGAGACAGGTGATGTTGATTTTTGAGCCTCTTTTTCTCTTCATGAATTGTGTGCTGGTACTTGTCACTTATTTATCTTTTTCGTTTTTGCAAATGCAATGGGTGTTAAAAGTGTAAATGTGACCAAAATAAAAAAAAAATGCTGCTTTGTAAAGGCGCTTGCAAAATAATGAGTAAAAGATAACCCAGTGCAAAAATAAATTACAGTTTTTAATTAAAGCAGAGATTCGCCAACTAGCAATGGAACTGAAGTGGTCATATTTTGTGGCATGTGGAAGTAAATTGTGAATATCACTTGATCTGAGCAATGTATGAAGCGTCCTAACACTGAAATCCCTTTGTATAGAAATGTGTGTGTGTGTGTGTATATATATATATGTATATATATATATATATAATGTTCACAGAATTGCTGTTAGAGCGGTTTCCCCTTCTGCGACGCTGGTGCCTGTCCGTGGTAACAGCAACCACTTGATACTCGGTAAATTTCTTATTCCACAGCAATGGTTGAGAAATTAAGAGACGGCACACCAGGAAAATGGCACAATAATTTATTGTGCACTAAACTTTAAGGACGACGCGTTAAAGCGTTTGCCTTCATCAGGAAGGTAAACGCCGAAACTTGTCGTCCTTAAAGTTTAGTGCACAATAAATTATTGTGCCTTTTTCCTGGTGTGCCGTCTCTTCATTTCTCAACCATTGCTGTGGAATAAGAAATTTACAGAATATATATATATATATATATATATATATATATATATATATATATATACACACACACATATATGTGTGTGTGTGTATATATATTTATATAAAGACTTGAGGCTGGTGAGTGCGCCTGCTAAAGCTGTTTCTAGGCCAGACTCAATGATGCTAACTGCAACCTGCATAAGGGGGGGAGGCCGATTGTGTAAACCCTCTGCTGGGACCATCTCAACAGGGAAAGCCAAACAGTTTATGGCAATGGCTCGTCTTTATCGTCCACAAAGAGCCATCCCATAAAATGCTAGGGCTACCCCGCTGAGAGAGTCTGGGCTCCCTGCTGGAGAACAAATGTTGTGTCTGCGACACGGGGGCGAGCAGAAAAAAGCTGAAAACGCATTTAACTGGAACAAGGTTTTCCGTCTTTTAATTGCATTCGCGCCCGCACCCAGATGGACTTTTTCGGCCGAACGTTGGGCGCACAAACTGCTCCGCGCGCTCCCACTGCGAGCTGACATCAAGTAGTTTTCAGCCAATTATCGTCGGCAGCAGCCTCGGAATGCGGACGGAAAGGCCTAATTGAAAATACAGCCGAAGTGTGTATTAAACAGGACTCGCAGCCATTAATTTCGCCATTTCCCTTTTCCCTTAATTTGACGGAAATTAGCCGGGCCTTAGCTCATCATTAATTATTTGTTTTCTCACCTTTTCCCCTGAAGTTGAGTTCGTGCCAATGTTGTTAGTTTTGTTAATTGGCTCATTTACCCTATCAATGGATAACGTTCCTAAAGCGGGGGGAGGGGGCTCTGCTCAAGTGAAATAAACACAATTTATCGTCCGATGTCATTGTTCTTGTTTCGCAGACGCACGACTTTTGAGCTGTCTTCCTACGATCTTTCATGTCAAATGTAGAAGGTGGCGACGAAACTGCTAATACAATGTTCAGCTGAAACCTTCAAAATCACTTTGATGTGTTCGAAGTCTCGCGAGCAGCTTCTGTCCCCAGACCCGCTGAACTCTGTGCCGCTGCCATCGCATTACTGTACTGCGGCACTGTGATCGGCGCCTACACCATGCACAACACTGTTAGAAATACTCCAAGGAAAACCAAATAGAAGCAGATTTGTGAAGAAACAACCCCAAACACGCCCAAGAAAAATAAAGCAAAGCCTCAAACTACAGCTAACGCCTTTACCAGTAGATGATGTAACTAACATATATATACTACTGTACATTATATATAAGGATATGGCATGTCACTGAGGAGTTCCATAACCATATAGAGGAATGAGTTCGAAGTCAGAGTTACTGTATAAAGCTATAGAACTCCGAGGTGGCTTGCACTGTCCTTAGAATATACACTGGAGGTACTTTATCCCATATAATACATGGTCACATCATGACCTTTCCCACAAATCGCGAAACATCTTGGTGCGTAGCTCTTTCATATGAAAGACCTAGCATGTTTGCAAACATGAAGAATAAAATGAACCTCTACCGCAAAATTAAACATGTCAAAAACCTGTTAGATATTTGTTGCCAACAGATATTAGAAACAGTTCAATGGCAAGTCAGTTTAAAAATAAAAAAATAAAAGTGACAGGAGCTTGGAATTTGTTGAAACATGCAGAAAGATTTAAGCTTATCTGCAACTATCTAAAGAGTGCTAGAAATAAACATGTGCTCTCTACTTTTCATCGTAAACATGGAAAATAGAGCAGAAGAAAGAAAAGCAATGTTCTGTTTGTTGCGTGACCTAACCTGCCTTTCACCTGGGCTTCTGGCTCTAGCAGCAGGCATTGTGACTTCCGAAATAGCTATAATAACTTATAATAGTCAAGCTCTGACTTCTTTTCTTTATAATCAGCCGCTGGGTGCATCACAAATCGCCGATTATAAAGAAATTAGAGTCTGACATTTATACAGGGATTACAGAATCTCATGTATTATACTTACATATAGAGGCTTTCAGCTGGTCCGCTTCAACCTTCCGCCATTGGTCTGTTATTGTGTCATTCTGATTGTTCTTCCGCCCACTTCAGCATGCAGCATGGGGCAGTGGGTCCTGTCACTTCAGGCATTGGCTAACTACACTGAGAGTGAGCACATTCTGCTTTTTCACAAGAAGACATCAACACATAAAATAGCTCCTTTCAGAGCGAGAGACCGCAATGGATACTTGTATTTTTTAGAACAAAAATATATTTTTTGCTTTTAGCCCATGTTCTTTTTTTAGATTGACATGGGCTCCCCAGCTTCGCCAACAATAAAGTGTTGTAAAAAACATACCAAAGCAAAGCAGATATTGATAAAGACAAAATCCTTTGTCTGACAAAATATCTGCGACAAAAATATTGTCAAACAAATATCAACAAAAAATATTGAGAACACAAATATCAACTTTATATATTTTGGGCATGATTCATATAGGTAAACTTACACTTTTGTGTAAGTTTACTATTTTTTTGCTATTCACACACAAGTTAATAGTAAGTTTAGGACTGCAGAGACTTCGCAGTCAGGGCGGAGAACTCTACACATAAGACAAGCCTGCACCTACAAACGAATATGTGTTGTATATTCACCAGCAGTTTACAGGTAGAGTCAGTTCCTGGTACAGCACACACATTTCTGCCTATAAGAGGCAGGAGTAAATGTGTTTTGAGCATTGGTATGGGGTACACACTTATTTTATGATGGTGGAAATATGTTTCTGGTGAATGCACATCTCTGTTCCATCTCCTTAAGTAGAATTTTTCTTCGGGGGTAAAGTCCACATGCAAACAGGTTATGCTTCTGAGTACATTGCCAAGCGCGACCCTTAGTGTGCGTGCACTTAGGACCCGGCCCCCCGTACCCGCGACACCCCCCCCTTAGCCCGGCCAGCAGCCTAATAGGCTGCTGGCCGGAGGTAGTGCTTCCGGGTCGCCATGACGGGTGCCCGACGCAGGTAGCGTTCAGGGGAGGTGGAGCCAGGGTGGGGCTATTTAGGCCCCAGACTCACCTCCACTCTTTCTCTTTTCCCGCTCACTCCTGCCTGGACCTGAAGACTTTTTGCGATCTGGAACGGCGTTCAGATCGACTGATACTGTGTCGGTGTTCGCGGCGGCTTGTCTCGTGGGGGCTATCGGCTATCATTGCGGTCGGTTGGTGTTGCGTTGCAGCACTCAAAGCGACTCGGGGTGTCGCGGATTGCTCAGGTGAGGTGTCTGGGGCGGTGGGGAGCGCTGTGAGGCTTTTGGGGCACTGTGGGCGGCCAGTGGTGCTTTAATCGCTGTGCCGTGGCCCCGCTGGTCCCCGGTGGCAGCTCGGTGCACTCCTAGTGCTAGCGGTTATCCGTAGCGGGCGCGTGAGGAGCGGAGGCTGGGTCTGTTTATTCAGGAAATCAATTTGGCGCTTGTGGTTGATTGTGCGGGGAGGAATAGTGTTAGTCAGCAGGCGCGTGTATAATTTCCCGCCTTTTTTCCTTCCGGTACCGCGTTCAGGGGTTCTCGCAAAAGGCGGTGCGTTTGGCTGTAGCGGGCAGGTGAGAGCGGTGCCGGTGGGGTATATGCAGGGCTTTAATTCGTGCGTGTCCGTCTTGAAGCCTGGGAGCGGGTGGCTTTGCCGAGGGCTGAACTTTAGGCGCGTTGGGCAGGTAACGCGCGAAGGAGGGCGGTGCTGATTAACACTGCTTGGCTTAAGCAGCGAAGGCGCTCGGATACAAGCGCCAGCCGATAAGATTGCTCACACGGTTTTATGTACCCCTTTTCAAAGATTTGTGAGCGCATTAGTGGTTCGAATCCCTCTGGGGATGAAATCGGTTGCCCCTTCCAAGGTTTACATGCTAGTAATACATTTGGCCTGTATTAGACATTTTCTTTGCGCGGTGTAGGTCAAGAGCCAAACAAAGCGCTAGGCATTTCCAGTAGCAAGCGTGCGCATAGACCACACTGAGAGACTCACTCTGGCCTCCGGTTCCAAGGTCTTAGTTCTTACGCTGAAGATTAGGTGTTCAATACCTGGTATGTCAATATCACTGTTTTACTCAGTCTGAATTGGTAAGGTTGGGGACTAATTTCAGAAGCATTTGATTACAATTTGAACAGAGTACTGCCTCATTAATACAGTGGCCAGAGCTGCATGGGATGTCCTAGTGCAGTGGTATTATTTCTGGTTAGGCAAAATACAAGCATTATAGGATTGAGAAGGTTTTGTCAAGGGGATTTGAGAGGGGGGTGAGTGCAAGTACATAATTATCTACAGCAAGTAGCCTGGGTAAAGTTTTATAGTGCTTCGTTTTACCTGTAGTTAGAACTTATAAAAAAGTAAGACAGGGGCCCTTCTCTGATTACCCAGATAATTTACAATGCCTCCCAAGCACAACCCAAAGAGAAAAGAGGGAGAGTCTGCAATAGCGCAGCTGCTGAAGCTAGTGCTGGCAAAATTGAACAGGGATGAATATAGTGAAGAGGAACAGCCTAAGAGTGCAGGGGGTGAGGCTCCTGAGTCAGATAGCGAGGAGGTCCCGGAGCCAGTGACAGGGGCGCGCCCTCGTAGGGCCATTGTCCCGCCCAAAGCAGCCTTTCCTCCATTAGTAAAAAAACCCAGGGGAAACAAGAAAAGGGGGGGCAGGGAATTGGGTGGACCTGCACCAGCCACCCCAGTGCCTTTGTGGCAGCCAGTGCTCCCGCTGCCTACTGTGCCCACGGCGCCCGTAGCTCCCGCACCAGAACCAGCGCTTCCATTGCCTCTTCCGCCTGCGGCGTCGGGGCCTATCGTTGCCTTACCGATCTTAACCCCCGTGCCTGGGCCCAATTCGGCACCTCAGACCCCGCACGAAGCACCCCCATGCCCAGTTAGTGGGGTGCCAGGGGAGGGATGAGATGAATTGAGCCTCGTATTGGCCGAAATTAGAAGGGCTTTGAAGGCCTTGACGCCGGCACCCAATCTTCCAATACCCATAGTCCCAGAAGTGGTACCGGTAGTAGCACCAATACCGGTAGTAGCACCAATACCACAGGGGGGAGCACCAAGTGAGGGGGTTCCCAACCCCGCAGTTGAGGGGGGCAGACAGCCACCGCCAGTATTTTGCCTACAGTATCAACTCTTTTTGCGCAGCCGGGGGCTCCCGCAGTAGGGAAACCGATTGGCGGCCCAACGGTGGCGAGTTGACCAAACAAGTGGCCCTTTTGGGTAATGCGCAGGAAAAAGATGCGAACACACCTCTGCAAGCGGTGGGTCCAGCGGCCCCCGCACAACCCGTGACGGCAGGGTCCACTGCAAGTAAGGCAGTGGAGTGCTAAGGCAAAGATACAGAAAAAGACTGTCAAATAATTGGTGGTCATGAGTCTGTGTTATCGAAGCAGGGTAAGTTGGCAGCGCATGTTGCGCTGGACACAAGAGAGAAGATCTGGAAGGGAGAATTTGTGGACATATTCTCCTTAATTAGGCCGAAGAGGAGGGAAGAGGAGTCTAGAGAGAAGGACCGGAAAGAAGGTTCCTTCAGGGAGAGGAAACAAAGGGTGGAAGAATCAATCACTAATTGGTTGTTTGGTTTCAATGTCTTTTCAATAGTAATGTTAGAGAAGAAGCCAGAATTGGCGATACCCCTGATATGTTATTCTAACAAAATTCTAAAGGCGCAGGCCATGTATGGGGGAGCAGCTTGTTTGGATTATGATAGAGATTTTAGGTGGGCACACAGGTTATGCTTCTGAGTACATTGAGCAAACTATAACTCTTGTGGTTTTCCAGTAAACATGGATTTCTCTCAGAATTCCAAAAAAGCTGAATATTTGGTTTTAATTAGGGTTCCTGTTTTCCGTTTTTACAGATTTTTACAGATAAATACAGACAGAAAACCATTTATTTTCCTGTCTGTATATGTTTTTAAATGTTGATAAAAACGGAAATTAGGTTGTGTTTTTTTGTGATTCTAAATGCTGTCAATCATGACTACCAGGCCAATAGCTCTGTCGATCAAAAGGTAAGGGGGTTAAATATAAATACTTTCTAGTAAAGAGCTTTAAACAGCAATAGACATGTACAACCTTGAAATTAAAAAGTGCATGTTTTCTTATAGAGCATATTTTATCATCTGAGTGTGTTTCTATCCCTGAAACCCGTCAGTCGTTCAGGCATGAGTTTATATTTATCAGTCAAATAAATGTGGAAATATACTAATTTCAGATTAATTTTTTCACAAAACCCAAAATAAATATGGATAAATACAGATAAAATAAGCAATAAATAAATACGGATAAATACAGACGGAAATGTAAAAAAAAAAAAAATACCATAAAACCGGAGCCCTACTTTTAATGTAGGAGTGATCCTACGACAGCAAACTCCTGACCTACATTGCACTTTGTGAATTGGGCTTTAAGGTAAAATTGTACCGAAGACAAGGCACCAGTTATACCGAGAACGCTCCATGGTGTGTGCTGTGCACAAACAAGACTCAAGCAATCGTTGACACTTATTTTGGAGATGTTTGAAACTGAAGAATTATTGAGATCATGGCAATCTGTGTAGGACTTTTCTAGAAAAAAACAATAATCTTAAATCCAATTATGTCTTCGACATAAAAGAGTATACTAAACTTGAGACAATATTAGTGCATTAAATGCTAATTACTGTCAAAATATTATTGCTGTAGTAACGGACCACCCCTTGCTGTCTGTGGGGGCCCTAACTATAGAATTTCAGAGTTATTATAAATATCACACCCTCACAGTTTTATTACAAAAGTTGACAAACTTAAATTTAAGAAGTGTGCTTAGCTGGCTTCATATTTGCATTCATGAGACCAGCAGGATTGTACAACCTATACCTTCCTTTCATTCTTGGAAATTTTGGGTGAATGTACTTAAATGTGGTATAGATGAAGGGTGGGTGTGGGTGGGTGTGTGTGTGGCCATCCATTTGCTACCCAATGTTTACAGAAGTGTGCTTTTTCCTGGGTTGCAGATAAAGATCGTGAAAAATGCTTTTTTTGTGAAAGCTTTTCTTGACACAGCATCATTATTCTCTGTCTGGGTGTCTGGAAAACGCATACAGTTGTTATATTTGGGTAATTCCTTTTGTTACTTTGTCCTTTGTCTTACAAGTGTACTGTGCACATGAAAAGTGGCCATAAAACACGATTTCAGCTCTTGTAAAGTTGGAGCAAGCACTGTTAATAAAACCGGCATTAGTTTTACTAGCTAACAGATCAATTAATAGCCTTTGCTGCACTTTCAAATACAATTAAAGTTAAACAGAGTGACTAATACCCTGGTCAATTGCTTTCACATTTCACAAATAAAAACAATCAATAATAAGAAAGGCCCATTTATTGCAGCCACTGGTGTTTTAATACACTTTTTGTCTGTAAGGTGAGCAGAGTGTAATATACATAGTCAAATGCAATTGTGTGCTTAAGTCTTTAAGTTATTTTATGTATAACTATGGCTCACCAGTGTTGATGTGCATACTTCAAATTATACTATGACTCTCGCCAATCTCACGTGGATGGACGTCTTGGTAAGAGGAAAAAATGTGTAATTTCGTTCTTTGATATAAATATATGCACAATACGTAACCAACAACAATCTGCTCACCCCAAAGCTCGGGTGGCTAATTCTAATTTAAAAACTCCCGATTCGGCAGGCGTGAGTTATAGTTACCTTACAGCATGTGTTGTGGTTTCTTGAGATAAGTAGAACTAGAACTGTTGAATTTCCATGGTTTCATGCGTGTAAAATCTGAACCTAACTATAACGTCCCTCTTACCTTTGGGTTTTTCACTGGAAAAAAGAAAATAAATATATCTATATCCAAGAAAGAAGTGACTCCTAACGCTTCACACTGGTGCGGATCGCTGCGGTGAATCTGATCCTGGAGGCCGTTGGCTTTTCAGAGTCGGCTCCTCTGTTGACATAATCCACACCTGTTTCACTTGTAAAAACAGGCGCCAATACACTGGAATAGTTCTCTGTTATGGTTTTATACACAGTCTGCCTTGACGTATTTTGCCAGGCCACTTGACCTTGTAATCAGAGTACAAAGGCTTGAACATCCTTTTCCGTGTCTGCCCTTTGTGGAGGATGCCTGGTCTGTGGGATGCCCTAAGCCCTATGGAGTAGACTGAAGTAGGTGTCGTGCTTAATTTGGAAAAGAATGAGTACCATTGCCAAAAGCTTTGCTGGAAGCCTGCCGCTTGCGCTACTGAATTTCAGAAGTGCCATATACCACCACTGTATAGTCTTGATTTCATCCCATGCCTCTTTCATCTACCACCAGACACTCTCTTTTCCTTATCTCACTCTTTCAGTTTCTTTTACATCCCTAAATGCTTTGTCACTGTTTTTCTATCTCTCTCTTCCTCCCTCTTTCTATCTTTTCTGTTTTTCTCCCTCGTACTCTGAGTTGAATTATGATGAGGGACAAAATAGGTGCCAGTCTCTAAAAATGAGTGAAGGTGGGCTCCACCTGAAACCACTGGCTCAAACTCAACACGGAGTAAGGGGAAAGCAGGAAGTGATGCCACTTACCGCACAGATGGATGATGGGAAATGCAGTGATGTCACCTCCAGTGGAGAGCTATGACAGGAAGTGAAGTCCTCTTGCCTAACTTCATCTTTTAAAGATGGTTTTGGCAGGTAAACGGAAGAAATGGCTGAGCTAATACATTAATAGGGAGATCCAAGTAAAAGCCAAGCCAGGGATTTGTTGGGCTCTAGAAGCCCATGCATGAGCAGAGTTCTGAATATAGCTGACACCTAACTCATGCAGCAAACCATGTAATAATATGATAGTTTCTTAATTAAAAAAAAAATAATTCTTTAGTGTGCAGAAGGGTTTCACCGTAAGACATCAGAATGTTTTTGTATAGCACACGCCCTGAAATCACATAATGGAAGTTGCTCTTATATCTGATAACGACGAAAAAGGAGGCTCAGTAAAATAAAAAATTTCACTATCATTACACAATTTGGGAAAGCAGGGAAGCTAGGTTGGGTTAAGGGTTTTCTGGTTTGACATTATTCAATCCCCCCATTAGATGGCTAACTCTTTCTCTCATTTTTTATACCAAAGGTTTATGCCTTGTTTCTAATTCTTGGTGCATAATGGTAGAAAGTAGGTGGCAGGTAGATGCACATTAAGGCTCGGCTTGTTGTAGACTCGAGGGTCCAAGTGGTTCTCAAGCTGAGCCAGAGCCCGGCTCGAGTCTTGTTCAAGCCTTAAGTGGCTCACCCATCGCTAGTAAACAGGGACGTAACTTCCTGTGCAGATGGATAATAGAAAGTGAAGTCCTCTTGCCTGGCTTCTTTAAAAGATAGTCTTTTTTGGGGGAGGGGGGGGGCGTGATTCACGTCCTGTGTAGATGGATGATGAAAAGTGAAGGCCTAAATAGGGGTCTCTAGTGGGCAATGGTTTGCACCTTTGTCCAAATCGGGACACTTCCATCTAGTCAGGATAAGGGGATACAATATTATAATAACCCCTGCTCACCCCCTTGGTAGCTTGGCATGAGTAGTCAGGCCTATCTCAGAGGCAGTGTGTAAAGCATTTGCACATAACCAACAGTAACAGTGAAAACACAGCAAAACACCACCACACCAATTTTAGAAAAATAACCAATATTTATCTGTGCAAACAAGGCCAAAACAATAAATGACCAACATACAGTAATAAAAAATACGCACTTTGCAAAAATGACTTTAAAATGCAGTTCCTTGAAGCTGGTAGCTCCGTCCGGGACTACAGTGGTGCTGAAAACAACAGAATTCAACAGTTCTGGCCGATCACGTCGGTGTGGACTGGCATTAGTGTCAGCAGACTCATAAACAGTACCTTTGGTTCTGGCTGATCGTGTTGGTGTGGGCCAGTCGTGGCAAACGTAGCGGTTGCGATGTGAAGCGTAGCGGTGCGGCTTGCAGTGCCCTCACGTCGCGGTGCAGGCAACGGCTCGGTGACGGTCGTCCAGTGGCATCGGTGAGATCAGGGCTGCAGTGCAGAGTGAAGCTGTGCTCATTGCGGTGCTGACAGGTAACGGTGCAAGTGGCAGTGCCGGTTGATGGGAGCTGGTGTTAGTCAGCCCAGACTGCAGTGTAGGGCAGGGCGGTGCGTCATGTTACTTATGAACGGTGCCCCAAACCACGGTGCAGTTGCAGGTGTCGTGGTCAGCATCCAGCGACGTCGGTGAGACCAGGGTGGCAGAGTGAAGCGAGGCGGTGTGGAGTGCGGTGCCCACAGGTCACGGTGCAAGCAGCGGTTCGGTGGCGGTCGTCATCGTCGGTGAGACCAGGATTGCCGTGCGTAAGTGCAGCGGTGCCTTCTGCGGTGCTTTCAGGACACAGAGCCAGCAGCGGTGTCAGTGACCGTGTCGGCTGCTTTCCCCCTCTGTGGAAACTGAAACCCATGGTTCCAGAGGCGGTACCCAGAATAAAGTGAAGTCTTTGCTGTCCCGTAGACTTTGTGAACAGGAGGCAAGCTCTATTTCAAGCCACTGGAGATATTAAGCGACAAGTGAAGAAAGTTCAGTCCTGTCCTTTCCCTGCCCAAGGCAGACGCAGCAACTGCAGACCAAACCAGCAAAGCAACAACACAGCAAAGGGGCGGTACTCCTCCTGGCAGTTCTTCCAGCTCTTCTTCTCGGCATGTTCCTTGATCCAAGCGAGTTCTTTAGTTCTGGCGTCTGGGCCCCAATATTTATACTCAGATTCTCTTTGTTCTCTTGGGCAGAGAGTGTCTGTGCTCTGTCCAAACAAGTTTGGTCCTCTATGGCCCAGCTTACAGGCAGGAGGTCCAAGGCAGACCAGGCCCATTTAGGTGCAAGGAAACCTCCTCCCACTACTCTAAATGCAGCCCAGGTCTATCCAGCCCAGCCCCGACTCATACAGGAAAGGCAGGCCACACCTCTGCTCCCCAGTGGCTGTCTAGTAGGGGTACCTTGGGCCTTGCTTGTAATGAAAGGGAAGGTTAGGGCTTGGCAAGTGGGTGCACTTGCCAAGTCGACATGGCAGTGAAAACTGCGTGCAGACACTGCCGTGGCAGGTCTGAGAACCCTTTGAAAGGCTGCTTGTGTGGGTGGCACAATCAGTGCTGCAGGCCCACTAGCAGCATTTGATTTACAGGCCCTGGCACTCTCATTGCACTTTACTAGGGACTTACTAGTAAATCAGATATGCCAATCATGGAAACACCAATACATACTCCAATTTACAATAGGAGCACTTGCACATTAATACTGAACAGCAGTGAGAAAGTGCACAAAGACACAAAACTAGGAGGTCAGAAAGCAAAAAGACAGGGGAAACACGCCAATAGATGCCAGGTCTAACACCTCTTTCCTAGCTTCTTTTCCTTAAAGTTGCTCTAAGATATTTCAGGAAGGTATTTGGAGGTTAAGCGGAAGTTTAGGAGTGTTAAGTAAGCATCCGGTGTTGATAAGGTCAGGGATGAAGGGTGGGGGAGAAGGGAGATTGGGCTGTTCATCTGCTCTCTCCTAACATGGTGGGGCTTAGTTGGCATGGGGCTTTGCCTTTCTAGTTGTTACTTAAAGAATGAGAATAAAGGTATTCATTAAAAGGATATCCACATTTAGGAGGTGACATGGGAAAGAGTCAAGGCTGGATAGATGAAGCACGCCCGGCTGTTTATAGCAATGTTTAAAGTCCACGCTTGCAGATTGAAAACCAAAGTAGTATCGTCTTATCATTGTTTTAGTCTAGCAATAGGCTTTAATGGAGGGCCTGCATCATTTGTAAGGCAAACTCTCTCTTTACATTGAAAATATAGTCCTGTCCTCTTCTCTCGAAGCACACTGAATGAATGAATGAATGAATGTGGGTTTTATAGAGCGCGTAGTAACCCGGAAGCATCCCAGCGCTAAAAAACCAAGACAGCCACACTGATGGCTGGATGGTAGTGGTGGGATGGCAGCAGGATAAGCAAGTGAATGGACCAAAGGCAGGGCCTAGACTCCTTCCCCTCTCGGCCTATTGGTGGTCTGCCTGCCTCCTTCCAGTGCTTTGACAGGATTGGACTGGAATGGAGGAGACTCGAGCCAGTCTGTCAAGGAGCAGCTAATGGGTCTGAAAGTTGTGGGGCCAAGTGACTAGAATGGAAAGCGGTTGGACATTGCAGTAGTCATAGTTGCCAATTCTGTGTGTGGACAGTGCCGATTCACATAAGCATTTATGAGAATGGGAAGTAGTATTATGTAAGTGCTTTTTTTAAGCAGGCATGCCTGCTTTTGTGGATTTTTAAGCACTCTTGCATGCTTTTGTGAATCGGCTCCAAAACGTCCAACTCTCTATTAGTAAAAGTGCGAAGAGAGTACAGTCCATTCATGTACTATTCGTGCATGAACATTCCCTGAATATCACATTGTTCAGAGAGGCATGTAGGAGTATGTAAGTGTACTACAATAGTACTATTTTACATAACCCCATACGTTTATGGAGTATGCAAAGTAGTTTATTACATTATTATTTGTTTTCTTACAGACTGTAGCACTAGACCGAAAAAAATAGAAACCGACGGTTTGACTGCTTATTAAATTTTAGCAACTCTGAAAATGACTCCCACTTGGTTGCTTTGAATGTGCTCCTCTCCAGTCCAGCCGCCTCTTTGGTTGATAGTAAGTAATGCTTGCATGCAGTGCTGCAGAAGTTTCAAAGAGGCTCCCGAATCGTCCTCTGTAGGACCTTAACATACTTTACGACCTCATGGCATGCCAACCATCCGTGGAGCACCGAAATGTCGAAATTACTTCCGGCGCGGATGCGAGCTGCGCTGTCATAACGTTCCTAAGAGTCAAATGCTTATAAAAAACGAAAAACCACATCAGTGCAATGACAGCCCGCTGGGACTGTCAGCGCAAACAGAAACAGCAGAGGCTGGAAACCTGACATTAGATCAACAGAGCCGCCGCCAGCTACGCGTCGACCCGACAGCCTGCACGGGGGGGAGAGCCGCCATTTTCACCAGGCTGTCACGTGACGGGGGGCTGGGATACCGTTCAGGGAGACACCGACAGAGCGCCCAGACCCAAGGCAGTGAGCGCTCCGAGACAGTTTAATCACGGCTATCACTTATCTACAATCTGGGCATGGTTTATTCTCAAAACATCCGGGAATGGAAAGTGTCAGTTAAATATTTACAGCTCCTCCGACAAGGGTTCCATATCAGTGGTGGTCGCTCAACGAGAGCTCAGCACATTTAGTCCCTCAGAGGGTAGGCTAAGGCAGGGAGGTCAGGGGCAATATCCTCTTTGTGCACATTTTGTACTTTTAAGATTCAGGTTTCTTTAAAAAAACAAACGACAACATGGCAAAGTCTAAAATGTACTCTCCTTCTTTTAAATGTTGCAATATATTCTTAGAAATACTTATTAGCGATTTATAGAATAAAAGGCAGCCTTGATGAAGTGTCACCTGGCGTACTGTGTCCATCTGTGGAGGCCTCTTCTCAATGATAATAATAAATCGTGGACGGTGGAACACTGATCCGGGATTTGAACTCATGACCTGGAGATCACCGCAGATCTCAGCAGCCAGAGTTTGATATAACGAGGATTCCTCTGCAAGCATCACAGCGATTATGGCAGATTAGAAATAGTTATGGGAAGGTTTCTAAAATGGTGTAAGGTGAAAAGGTATTCAATGGGCCCACTACACAAAATAGTTATTTATGTTGCCTATAAGGCAGCCAGCTGGGAAGATATTCAGACAGGCCCTAACCCAATGGCATCTCTAGAAGTTAATTTAGGAAAGGGACGCTCATTGGGCCACAGATAAAAGTGATGGGGCCTGGTGGGGCCACCAACAAAGTTTTATGTATATTTAGATATAGATGTCTACACACATACATTCAAAGTCAAATGTAAACATTTTAAGCAAACACTGAGTTGGCAATGAGAGGACAAATTAATGTATGTGACAAGGTGCAGTGTCTGTTTATTTTTTCTGAGTTGCTTCTGGACACATTCAGCTGTGGTGGTGGAGCTCAAGAGGGGTCCAGGATAAAAAGACCTGGGGTACTGGCCCCATCTGACCCTGCCGCGACACCGCTGCCCTGACAAAACTTTGTAGGAGAGGCACCATCATTTTGCGTCATGCCATTACGCTTGGCTCTAAAGATCTTAATAATGCATAGCGTAGAAGACAGGAAGGGAGGCACGGTTTTATTGAGGCTTCCAAATTCTTCTCCAGGTATGCATAAATGGGAGAAAATCCTTTACCAATTTCCAATTGTTCACAAACCTGCAGCCATGAAAAAAACTAAAGTGCTCATGATCCTGAGCGGCATGAGTGAGCTCATTTTCCCTTAAAACGGCCTGTTAGATGCATGGAAATGTCACCCAGCAGGAACGGTGTGAGAAACAGAGACTGAGTTAAAAAAATATCTTTGACTTACACTTAGGCTTGAGTGTAATAAAGTACCCAGATTTTGTCCCCTTAAACCTACGCCCCGTAGTTACCAACACTAGGGGTACTGGTAACTAACTATGGGGTGAGATGTAGAGTTATTGGGTATTACCAATTGAAACCTAAGGTTCCCTCAGAAATTAGGTATTACTTGGGGAATTAGTAATTACAAAATTAAGGGCCTTAAGTTCAAAGCTATTTTACTATCCGAATTGCTCCAATTGGCAAAAACTGAGCCGTTGCGACCACAAAATAGCTTTTGGGTTTGATCCAAATAGCGATTCAGTAACTTGTTACCAAATCGCAAAATAGGTTCACAATTAGATACCGAATTACAAATTGAAAGGGGCGCTTTTAGTGTATCCCTGCCTATTTGCGATTTCTTATGGTATGTACCAATGGTTTGCGACTGCAATTGCAAATCACTGATAGGCTACCAACACCTCAAAGGAGCTGGTAACCCATTCACACATGGGAAGGAGTCCCTCTGGAACCCTTACCCTTTGTGAATGTTGTAAAAAACATTTTCTAGCAGTAGGCAGTAGTCCCTGGGACACGTAAAAACAAGGCTTTGAATTTTTTTTTTTTAAAACGCATCTCATGTCCTTTTAAGAAAAACAGGCTGTGTTTACAGTTTACTTTATATAAAAGCAATCACAAACATTGTGGTCTGCTGACCGCAGCCGGCCAATATCCCCGTGATGGCAGCGCTTCTTCATGGGTTGCTTTTCACAACCTTCCTCATGCATATTAATGAGGTAGATCAAATTTCAACTCCCCACCATGAATCGCAATTTTGAGAACCAGCATGTTTGAACACATGTTGGTTTGCAAAAAAACAATGCATTCGGTAAAAGTCGGTGCGTAAATTGCAACCCTTCAAGGAAAACGGGATGCTTTACAAAAGGCAAAATGAAAACATTTCCTTTCATTTTCTAAGAGCAGGCAGTGGTCTGTGGGACCACTGCCTGCTCTTAGAAAATTAATTTACAGACATTCACAAAGGGGAAGGGGTCCCTTGGGGACCCCTTCCCATTTGCGAATGGGTTATCACCTACTTGAAGTAGGTGGTAAAATGCGAATGTTTTGCGACCGCATTTCGGTCGCCAAACATTCATGCATACCGATGCAATTCGGTATTAGGAAGGGACGCCCTAAACACGCCCCTTCCTAATAGCGAATCGCAAGCCCATTTTGCGATTCAGTAACAGGTTACCGAATCACAAAATAGAGTTTGCTGCATTGGAAGAGCATTTTGTTTTGCATTCGCAAACGGCCGATTCGCATTGCGAAGGCAAAAAATGCTTGATGCATCTGGCCCCTAGGATCAGTAGAAGCACTGATGGATCTTCGAACACATCTCTTCAAAAAGCAACTCACTGTCACCAATAGGGAATCTATTCTATCAAGTCCTCACAAATGAGCCTTTGCCCGTCATTTATGTGCATGATTTTTACCCTCCCACGGATATTATGTATAATGCTTCACTGATCAACACCTAGGGTCACCCTATTACAAGTACTTATATCAATGCTATTACAGGACTCCAAAACTGTTCATAAATTGCCCACATGTTGGCCTGTATTCTTAAATTAGTTATGCCACCATAAGTAGTGCCACAGAGCATACCATCATATTTCCTCTATAGGAAGAAGGCCTCCCTCACAGATACTGACCTAGACAGCACGTGCCAGTGAGCATGCTAGGCATGGGTGATCCAGACTTCCAAAAAAGGACATACGAGTATCTGCCCGAGGAAAGAGGAAGTCCAACTCATTGTCAAATAAAATATGCCACCTGACCTACTGTGCCAAAGAACAGGTTGGTCATCAAATATACTCATCTGAGGGTAAACCAATCATCACAGTTGCTGACCAAGAGAACATTCCCATTAGAGTTACTGACTCCAACGAGCATGTACATCATAAGCTAATTCTATGCAATTAGGAAGGATGATCTAATAATTAATTTAGCAACATAATAATGCTCACCAATTACTTTAAATGTGTGTCATATTAAAGGTGATCAATTAATCCTGCATTCTACTAATGCCTTTCAAGTAGTTATAACACAATTTACATGTACATGTTATAACAATAATGCTGAAGGGCAATTAAGTGATTGTCTCATCTCAAATAGCCCTCTGCTAAAAAGAGCTTTAATAAATTCTGTGCCATAACATTGCTCCTCAATTATTGCTAAGCCATAATTATGATCACATTTAAATAGGGCTGTTGATAGCTCAATTTAAAGCCGTGCCTTTTGTTTGTACATTGATAAAATGATGTGATACTGCATGCTTTAGTATGGATAAAAGTAACATGATGGATAAAAGTAACATGAATGTAGGCCCAGAAATACCAAGAGCATGTCCTGTGGTGAGATGTTTTGCACTTGTAAAGCAGGCTTTCACAACTATGTCCCTCAAAAAGTTTACAGTGAATTCCTCCTGATTCCAAAATGAGGCCCTTTTATTAATTTGTCAGTATTTTGTGAAAATCAGTGAGAGAAAGCTGATGCAAACATTTCAAAAACATCTGTCTGTACTTAGCTCATAGGACTTTCTTTGGCATAAAAAAGTCTTAGCTTTCCAAGTTCTTTGATAAGTGCACGCCTACATGCAATCTTTGGTCTCCGACTGATTCGGTTCTTAAAATCCCTTATAGAAGTGTGCTTCATAGGAGCACTGGGTGGTGTGCCTCATATGAGCACTGGGCGGTGTGCTTAATAGGAGCACTGGGTGGTGTGCCTCTTAGGAGCACTGGGTGGTGTGCCTCGTAGGAGCACTGGGTGGTGTGCCTCGTAGGGGCACTGGGTGGTGTGCCTCGTAGGGGCACTGGGTGGTGTGCCTCGTAGGAGCACTGGGCGGTGTGCCTCGTAGGGGTACTGGGCGGTGTGCCTCGTAGGGGCACTGGGCGGTGTGCCTCGTAGGAGCACTGGGCGGTGTGCCTCGTAGGAGCACTGGGCGGAGTACGTATTAGGAGCACTGGGCGGTGTACGTCTTAGGAGCACTGGGTGGTGTGCCTCGTAGGGGCACTGGGTGGTGTGCCTCTTAGGAGCACTGGGTGGTGTGCCTCGTAGGGGCACTGGGTGGTGTGCCTCGTAGGGGTACTGGGCGGTGTGCCTCGTAGGGGCACTGGGCGGTGTGCCTCGTAGGAGCACTGGGCGGTGTGCCTCGTAGGAGCACTGGGCGGAGTACGTATTAGGAGCACTGGGCGGTGTACGTCTTAGGAGCACTGGGTGGTGTGCCTCGTAGGAGCACTGGGTGGTGTGCCTCGTAGGAGCACTGGGTGGTGCGCCTCGTAGGAGCACTGGGTGGTGCGCCTCGTAGGAGCACTGGGTGGTGCGCCTCGTAGGAGCACTGGGTGGTGCGCCTCGTAGGAGCACTGGGTGGTGCGCCTCGTAGGAGCACTGGGTGGTGCGCCTCGTAGGAGCACTGGGTGGTGCGCCTCGTAGGAGCACTGGGTGGTGCGCCTCGTAGGAGCACTGGGTGGTGCGCCTCGTAGGAGCACTGGGTGGTGTGCCTTGTAGGAGCACTGGGTGGCGCGCTTCTTAGGAGCACTGGGTGGTGCGCTTCTTAGAGCACTGGTTGGTGTGCTTCATAGGAGCACTGGGTGGTGCGCCTTATAGGAGCACTGGGTGGTGTACTTCTTAGGAGCACTTGGTGGTGTGCTTCATTAGCACTGGTGATGTGCCTCATAGGAATACTGGTTGGAGTGCTTCATTGGACTACTGGGTGGTGTGCCTCGTAGGAGCACTGGGTGGTGCGCTTCTTGGGAGCACTGGGTGGTGCGCTTCTTGAGAGCACTGGGTGGTGTGCCTCATGGGAGCACTGGGTGGTGTGCTTCTTGGGAGCACTGGGTGGTGCGCTTCGTGGGAGCACTGGCTGGTGTGCCTCATAGGGGCACTGGGTGGTGTGCTTCTTGGGAGCTCTGGGTTGTGCGCTTCTTAGGAGCACTGGGTGGTGTGTCTCATTGGAAGACTTGGGAATATGCCTCATGGAACAACTGATTACACTGCATGAGAGGGACAGTGCCTGTTGTATATAATATGAGCGCTCGTAGGGGCACTGGGCGGTGTGCCTCGTAGGGGCACTGGGCGGTGTGCCTCGTAGGGGCACTGGGCGGTGTGCCTCGTAGGAGCACTGGGCGGTGTGCCTCGTAGGAGCACTGGGCGGTGTGCCTCGTAGGAGCACTGGGCGGTGTGCCTTGTAGGAGCACTGGGCGGTGTGCCTTGTAGGAGCACTGGGCGGTGTACGTATTAGGAGCACTGGGTGGTGTGCCTCGTAGGAGCACTGGGTGGTGTGCCTCGTAGGAGCACTGGGTGGTGTGCCTCGTAGGAGCACTGGGTGGTGCGCCTCGTAGGAGCACTGGGTGGTGCGCCTCGTAGGAGCACTGGGTGGTGCGCCTCGTAGGAGCACTGGGTGGTGCGCTTCTTAGGAGCACTGGGTGGTGTGCCTTGTAGGAGCACTGGGTGGTGCGCTTCTTAGGAGCACTGGGTGGTGTGCCTTGTAGGAGCACTGGGCGGTGTGCCTCCTAGGAGCACTGGGCGGTGTGCCTCGTAGGAGCACTGGGCGGTGTGCCTCGTAGGAGCACTGGGCGGTGTGCCTTGTAGGAGCACTGGGCGGTGTACGTATTAGGAGCACTGGGCGGTGTACGTCTTAGGAGCACTGGGTGGTGTGCCTCGTAGGAGCACTGGGTGGTGTGCCTCGTAGGAGCACTGGGTGGTGCGCCTCGTAGGAGCACTGGGTGGTGCGCCTCGTAGGAGCACTGGGTGGTGCGCCTCGTAGGAGCACTGGGTGGTGCGCCTCGTAGGAGCACTGGGTGGTGCGCTTCTTAGGAGCACTGGGTGGTGTGCCTTGTAGGAGCACTGGGTGGTGCGCTTCTTAGGAGCACTGGGTGGTGCGCTTCTTAGAGCACTGGTTGGTGTGCTTCATAGGAGCACTGGGTGGTGCGCCTTATAGGAGCACTGGGTGGTGTACTTCTTAGGAGCACTTGGTGGTGTGCTTCATTAGCACTGGTGATGTGCCTCATAGGAATACTGGTTGGAGTGCTTCATTGGACTACTGGGTGGTGTGCCTCATAGGAGCACTGGGTGGTGCGCTTCTTGGGAGCACTGGGTGGTGCGCTTCTTGAGAGCACTGGGTGGTGTGCCTCATGGGAGCACTGGGTGGTGTGCTTCTTGGGAGCACTGGGTGGTGCGCTTCTTGAGAGCACTGGGTGGTGTGCCTCATGGGAGCACTGGGTGGTGTGCTTCTTGGGAGCACTGGGTGGTGCGCTTCGTGGAAGCACTGGCTGGTGTGCCTCATAGGGGCACTGGGTGGTGCGCTTCTTAGGAGTACTGGGTGGTGTGTCTCATTGGAAGACTTGGGAATATGCCTCATGGAACAACTGATTACACTGCATGAGAGGGACAGTGCCTGTTGTATATAATATGAGCGCTGGCTATTTTGCAGGTAGAGCACAGGGAGATGTTTGTTATGGAGTGCCTCCTAGGAGCACTGGGTGGTGTTCCTCATAGGAGAACTGGGTAGTGCGCTTCTTACAAGCACTCGGTGGTGCGCTTCTTAGGAGCACTGGGTGGTGTGCCTCGTAGGAGCACTGGGTGGTGTGCCTCGTAGGAGCACTGGGTGGTGTGCTTCTTGGGAGCACTGGGTGGTGCGCTTCTTGGGAGCACTGGGTGGTGCGCTTCTTGGGAGCACTGGGTGGTGCACTTCTTGGGAGCACTGGGTGGTGCGCTTCTTGGGAGCACTGGGTGGTGCTCTTCTTGGGAGCACTGGGTGGTGCGCTTCTTGGGCGCACTGGGTGGTGCGCTTCTTGGGAGCACTGGGTGGTGTGCCTCATAGGGGCACTGGGTGGTGCGCTTCTTAGGAGCACTGGGTGGTGTGCCTCGTAGGAGCACTGGGTGGTGTGCTTCATAGGAGCACTAGGTGGTGTGCTTCTTATGAGCACTGGGTGGTGCGCCTCGTAGGAGCACTGGGTGGTATGCCTCACAGGAGCACTCGGTGGTGTGCTTCTTATGAGCACTGGGTGGTGTGCTTCTTATGAGCACTGGGTGGTGTGCCTCAGGAGTACTGGGTGATGTGCCTCATAGGAGGACTTGGGGTTATGCCTCAATGAAACCAGTGATTACACTGCATGAGAGGGACAGCAGCTGTTGTGTATGATATGAGCACTGGCTATTTGCAGGTAGAGCACTGGGAGATGTTTGTTATAGAGCAAAGAATGGTGTGCAGCCAGGGCACATAGTGATGTACATAGATGCACATGGTGATCCATAAAAGGGGGCACACGTTGGTGTGCATTACGTGGCACAGAGGGCAATGACCGAAAGGTGTAAAGGTGAAGTTTGTCAGGTGTGTGCAACTTTTCAATTTGCAATTCAGCGGCATGCATCATTTGCTACAGTGTAAAACTGGACTATAGGTACCAGAAAACAAAGAACTAACATGCATTAACAATGCAATCGGTCTCGCATTTGTGAAAGTTAGAGCTCTTGGCGTTGAAAATGACAATGTTTTTTACTTCTGTTGTTTTGTATACAGTGGAGTGATGATACTTGCATAGCCCTATTGCAATTCGTATGACCTTGCAGCGCTGGAGAACCAGAAAATGGGAAATAGGTAATGAGGTAGGGGAGACAAGAGTAATATGCTGGCTGGAAAAAAAAAGTAACAACATTGTGGAAAAAGCAAAATTAAGTAAAGCATGTGAAATGTAAGCAGGAACAACATGGTAAACTTAATGCTTTTACACATATTCAGGAATCAATGTGTTTTTTGCCTGAAAGTTAAGGGCATGACTTCAGGGCCCGGAAGGGACCTGTTTGAATGTCCATTGCTTATATCCTTACAAAACGTACGCAGTATGGTTTACGAAAACCACATCCGTGAACACAGAGCCGGAGTACATATTTTAACAACCAAAATAAGGAAAACAGCTGATAAGGATCACATTAAACGTTTTGCACTCTATGCATCAACCAGGTATTGCAGTACCTCTAGGAATGTTGCACATCCCCACCCGAGGAAAACAATGTTGTTCAAAGAAAGTCGAGAAAACAAAAGTAGCACTTCACTGGCAGACTCTGTAAAGTGGCGCACATGTGTGTGGTTGTGAATAAAACCAATCTGGCCACTTTGCAAACACTTTGTCGTGCTTAATTTAGGTATTTTATTTTTGTCTTTTGAACCTTTTTTTTTTCTCTACCCTGAGGCTGCACTTTGGAATAGAAAAATGTCAAAATGGACGCCATTTACAGCCAAAGTATTTCTTTCCTTTTTGGATCCATTTCACAGGGGAACAAATAAAGAAAAGGATAGGAAAGAGAGGGTAAGAGCTGCTTGTTGAAGTCATGGTTTTCAGTAAGGGAGGAGGCGTGAGATAGACAGAACGAGAGGGAATGTGAGGGAAAGGAAGAAAGGGGGGTAGCTGTCAGCGGCAGAGCAGAAGTTAACACTGTAGGGAGGGGGGGCTGTGTGAGATGAGTTTGGTGAGGAGAGGGTGGTGGGACTCCCCGTACTCAGAAGAGGGCCACTGCACCGTGGTGAGTCAGATAAATTCATGTGATCGGTTGGATTTATTGCGAGTGAACTAAAGACGAGCTGAGGAGCAAACCTAATACCATCAGCTAAGCATGGAATCATGTTACCGTCCAAAACATGAAGTGCGGTGGGCACAGTGCTGATACACGAGCTGAGGAGCAAACGTAATGCTGTCAGCTAAGCACAGAATCACATTTCTGTCCAAAACATGAAACGCAGCATCCGTGAAGTGAGTGCGGTGCTGATACACGAGCCGATGGTAAGCAAAAAAACAAGCATTTGCAATGCAATAGGTCTCGCATTTATAAGAGTTTGAGCTATTGGCATTGTAAAATTGTGTGTGGAGTGCAGCAGTGTGTGCCGTGCAGCAGTATGCGGCGTGCAGCAGTGTGAGGCGTGCAGCAGTGTGCGGCGTGCAGCAGTGTGCGGCGTGCAGCAGTGTGCGGCGTGCAGCAGTGTGCGGCGTGCAGCAGTTTGCGGCGTGCAGCAGTGTGAGGCGTGCAGCAGTGTGAGGCGTGCAGCAGTGTGAGGTGTGCAGCAGTGTGAGGCGTGCAGCAGTGTGTGGCGTGCAGCAGTGTGAGGCGTGCAGCAGTGTGAGGCGTGCAGCAGTGTGAGGCGTGCAGCAGTATTTCGTGTAGCAGTGTGAGGCGTGCAGCAGTGTGCGGTGTGCAGCAGTGTGCGGCGTGCAGCAGTGTGTAATGCAGCAGTGTGTAATGCAGCAGTGTGCGCAGCAGTGTGTGGCGTGCGCAGCAGTGTGTGGCGTGCGGTAGTGTGCGGCGTGCGGTAGTGTGCGGCGTGCAGCAGTGTGCGGCGTGCAGCAGTGTGTGGCGTGCAGCAGTGTGTGGCGTGCAGCAGTGTGCGGCGTGCAGCAGTGTGCGGCGTGCAGCAGTGTGCGGCGTGCAGCAGTGTGTGGCGTGCAGCAGTGTGTGGCGTGGTTTGTAAACAACAAGAAAAGCGGACATCAAAGGAAGGGTGGGAGGGAACGAGCATATGGGGTGTGAGTTATAACGAAAGTTAATTGTTGTAAGAGGGGATGCAGGAAGTGAGGCAGAGCGCGTGCTGGCAAAAGCAGTCTGCTGCTTTCAAGTACGATGCCAGATGCCAGCTTCGCGCTTGAATGCCTCACATGCACTGGCCATAAACCGCATTCCTAAGGTCTTGTGCCCCTTACTAAATCTCTCTGAATGCGTGAGGCACCGGCAGGAAGTAGCTGGTGGCAAATGGAATGCGCGTGGTTGTGCGCGTAACCGCCACCCGATCCGCCTGGGAAGCCTTTGGGAGCATTTTCTGAAGCCCCTACATAAGTCTCGCCTGGCGATCGCTTACGCGATAGCCAGGCGAGACCTAATAAAAGAATGCACAGTAAGAAACATACATTAAACAAAAAGAGTAAAACCACACGTAACAGAGGCAGTTGACTGGGAGGGTCTGAAACACCAAAAGGCGGGACAAATTAACCATATCACCAAACAAAAGCAGGTACTTAGGAAGGGCATTAACAGGAGCCAATATAAAAGGTGGGAGGTGCTTTAAGCACATATTCTGGATACAGCATGCCTCGCAGATTAGCACATGCGCTGCCTTGGCTCGAACTAAAAATCGGTAAAGAGTAAGCTACTGACTCATGACATTCCAAAACACAAAGAAGGGACTTTTTAGCTGTTCTATCTAATGCGTTTCAGCAAGAGCAAATTGTTTAAAGGGAAAGCAAAATGTTTGCAAGAATGTATGATATTTCAATGAATACAGGCAGCCATGCACACAGCTATTACACAGGGGCACTCATATAGACATGCACAATCCACATATAGTTACATGTGCACAAAGGCATAGCTGCAAGAAGATCATGTTTGCCCAGGATTTTGGTCCAGAAATAGTTAAGCTAACAACAGTTCTTAAGATGGACATTGGCTGCAAAGCCAGACCTGACTGAAATCAACACACATGAAATAAGTTACATTTCAATTATAATCACAGATGCAAAATTTATAAAACATTGAATTTCCTTGTTTTTATATCGAAAATGGGAATTATTATGTTGCTGATTTAAAGTGGTCTATACTTTTTAGTTGCCCTCATTCTGAAGAAAAAGTGTGTCTTAAAGTAACAGTTTCCCTTATTTTCATTTACTGTACACCTCTCGAACTTTTTCACACCCTGTGCCTATGCATGAAGTGTCCAAACAATAGATTCTTGAAATGATATATTGGAAAGAGAGGGGAGCCCTTGAACCTTTTTACCATCTGTCCATGAATTGCCTGACGAGCAAAAATGAAATGAAATGAAATGAAAAATTTTATTTATATAGCGCATAGACTACCCGGAGGCCTCGAAGCGCTTTAATTGATCACTGTGGCGGGCCGCAGGGTGAGACTAGCACGTTTTTGCAAACAGGTGGGTTTTCAAAGCTTTCCTAAAAGCCAGCCGGTTATTATTTTCTCTGAGGGCTAAGGGGAGGGAGTTCCAAAGTCTCGCAGCAGTATGGGAGAAGGAACGGCCGCCCCAACGTGCTTTGTTGATTTTAGAAGTGGTAACTAGGTGCAATGATCCCGAGCGAAGGGCTCTGGATGGAGCGTAGGGCACAACTAAGGGGGACAGGATGGCAGGGCCTGTTCGATGGAAAGATTTGTGCACAATGCACATAGCCTTAAACTGTGCTCTAGCAGCCATCGGGAGCCAAAAAGGCATTTCCTTCTAATAGTAAGTCAATTAAGACATCAGATATTTTACACATCTGGTGAAAGAGCTAAAGATCCATATAGCTAAACTAAATTTGTGAAACTGATGTATACTTGTGCAACTTTCCAATTCAGACAATTTCAAAGACAGCAATTCCACATAATGCACCCCCAATTCTTATTAGTTCTCCAGAATGCTTGGCATGAGTGTCACAAGTGGGAAATTCAAAGAAACATTTAAAAAGGAGACTGTTAGTGTACCATCAGCCAAGTACTTATACCCAAAAGGATATAGCATGAGTTAAATGAGTTCTAGAAGAAGGTACAACAATGGGGTTTTGAAACTGGAAGTTGGACTACGGCTGGATGGATGTTGACTCCAGAGTAACAACCCATGCGGTCTTTGCCAGTCAAAGGCTCATTTGGCTTTCCAGAAAAGAAAAACTGTTTAATATATATTTTTTCCAGAGTTCTGTGCAAATTAAATATTTCTGTTGGATGGATGCATGGCTCTTTGAAAAGCCGTGTGTGGTGCCTAATAAGTAATCCACGTAACTGATTAAATCATTCAGGCCCCTGTTTTTCCTGCTTAAGCGCATTGGAATGTGTTTGAAAATAGGACAGCGCCAAAAGCTGACAGCTTTCACGCACGTGCTGACTGACACACAAAGGAAAATGCATTAATAGGGATTATATTGTGGCCTTACATATATGTCATAGATCGTTCTGTTGCTCCATTTTCATAAGAGCAATTTAAGTGGAGTGGCAAACATTGGAGCAGACCCAAATGGCCCTTCCAAACTTAACTAAACATACATTTGCAGAGATTGTGATGTAGACTCAACTGCGGTTGCTACACTTATGCCCTTCTGCACTGTTTATTTGCTTGTCGTGGGCGCATGCCCGTGCAATTTTACTTTGTTTTTCAAAAACCAAAGAAAAATATTTCCCCCAAAAAAGAATCAACAGTCGTTGCCTGACAGGTAACCTCTTGTCCTAGATACGAAACCTAAAAAGAAGTGGGATTTCTTGTGGGTGGTGGAATTTCCCCACGCTAAACCGGATGATTCGAGTCCCGGCGTAGGCTCAACATCCTGTGACTCCGGGCAAATTACTCAACATCCCAGTGCCTTAAAAAAAATATTTTAAAAACTGACCTTGTGTAATGTAACCTGGTGCTCATATAAAGCACTTTAATGCCCTTTTGCCCAAGTACGCTTCATATAAAAACTGCAAAAAAATTCATATGCTTTCGAAGAGGGGAACCGATGATCACATGAAACACGCCTCCCGACAGTTGTTTTTATCGCACAGGTAACCTCCTACTTATTAGGCAGAGAGCTTAATGATCTGTTTTTGCTACAGGAGAAGAGTTTATTAAAACAGAGCTCTCATTTACAATTTGGGAATCTCTTGATTGTTCCTAAAGCCCTGCTAATGCTCTCTTGCAAAGTGTCGTACAAGTTACTGACCTTCTGTAACGATGTATCTGGTAGAGACGTTGTCTAGCCGCAGATTCCTTAACTTAGAATAATATTCCCCGGCGTCAGACTGGATCCGGAAAACGTTTTTGCAGCAGCACCTTTGCGAACCGGGGGACGGAGCCACACGACCCCGCCCTGACGTCATCCACGTACGTGACGTCAGCGAGGTCATGTAAGTCCCGCCCGGCGCGCTGACGTCAGTTTTCTTCGGAGAAGCTTTTCCACGACACAACGCAGAGCAACCAACAAAAAAAACTGTGAAAGTATGGGAACAGCGATGGATGAAAATCCATGAATAAATAAGGAGGATGGTGCAAGACACCATCGTAAAAGACAGAATCAGATACTGCCTACATATAATGAAAAAGCTGTGAGAAAGAACCTCGCAAGCTAAGCGAAGACCCTTCCCAAGTGCAACGATGGAAGAATATCTCAACAGACAGAAATAGACTGTTAATACCATGCAGAACAACAGACAGAAATAGACTGTCAGTACCATGGAGAACTGTGTCGTCCAGCAAGAACGGAGCACAGAGAGAACAACAGTCCACCCCAGGAAGGTATGAAAAGTCTGGCACTGCCCCTATAGTAATGGAGGTCTGAAACATAGGTCAACAGATCCCCAAAGAAGACGACTCTAGAGGAGACCAGAACCCTGAGCCAATAGAGAAGGCGGGAGGGAGGGAAGGCAGCACGAGAAGAAAAGAAAGTGAAGATGAATCTCCTGGTGAAGGTTAATCAAAAGACATTATTTTACAGGTAAGAAACCCTTGAGAGGGAGTCCACTGTATTTTGGTAACTGAAACCCCTGAGAGGGAGTCAGCTGTATTATGGCAAATGTCAAAGAGACACAACAATGTGAGCACCCATGAGAGAATAAACAATGCCAACTGTAAAAGGGGGCCAGTGGAGAACCCCACTTGGCAAGGTCCTCGCAGAACGGGGAGGCTGGGTGGGCGTTAAGGAATCTGCGGCTAGACAACGTCTCTACCAGATACATTGTTACCGAAGGTAAGTAACTCGTACATCTGATAGAGACATCTAGCTGCAGTTTACTTAACTTAGAATAGATACCACAGCCATACCCCAAAGGGGAGGTGGGCCTGCGACAGAACAACAGAAAGCGCCAAGCATTTGAGCCGGCAACAGAGTGACGGACAATGGGAAAGGCTGTGGCGGAGCAGCCAGACAGCAACCCAAATAGTTCGGAAGAGCAAAAGATAACGGGATGCAAGACATCACAAAAATGCCATAATGGTTCTACACCATGAGCATGAGAGGTAGAAACGGCACCAGCCATATACCAGAACAAAAGAAAAAGAGAGGAAGAAGGACCACTCTCAGCGTAATGGCGTACTATGTGAACACCGATGAAAGAGATGTAATAAGAGCCTACCAGGCTAGCCCATGGAAGAAAGGCCGGAGTGGCTACAGCCAAGAACCAAAGGTCAAGACTAGAAATCAGCCCGCCAAGTGCACACCCAGGCCCAAAAGGGGGAACAGGGGCGAACAGTAACAATCTTAAGCACGCTAATGCAGGCCAACACAGAAACATGCGCAGAGCGAACAGCTACAGAGACCATAAGGTGGTGTAGCTAAAATAGGCATAAGGCTGCTCGACCAGGCAGAGGTAAGACCAAGGTGAGAACCAACACATGAAATACAGATATGCAGGGTGGAGATCTAGGAAGACTGACATTAGAAGAGCCGTCCCGCATGCCCAGCTGATACAATATAGCACAGCCGAAGGAAGGTGCAGCAGAGGCACCAAAGTACTAAGGCGTAGAAACGGAGGAAAAATCGCAGAATTTTAGACCACACCCTCTGACTGGAAGGAAAGTAACCCTTGTCCAGAAGAGAGAAGCATTCAGTAACTGAACACGAAGAAGGGAGCAGTGTAAAACCGGGGAACCACCCCAGTAAGCAGAACGCAAAAAGGGGCCATATTGGTAATGCCGCATGCATCCCGGGAAATGTCCCTGAAACATGGAGACTTCGGACCAGACCTTGCAGCCTCGAAGAGAGGTGAAGAGTTAGGAAAAAGAGTACCCATGGAACTCGTATATATACCTAATTACAGATATATATATCAGAAACGGGTAAACTAGCCACGACTATGCAACCTGGTTGTAGAGGAACACACCTGGTGCCGTAATGGCAGACGGAAGCTGCCTTTAAAGTGTGACGAACACCCCGAAAACCTCAGAAGGAGGAGAATGAAGCAAATAAGCAAGATGACCAATGACGTGTCGAAGATGACGCCAAGGCACAACATTGAGCACCGTACAACGGCAGATTAGAGCACCAGAGGACGCCTAGAGGCCAAAGGAACTCGTAGGCCCAGTTGATATAACAAAGCTATATAATAGCAAACAAGTACCCCACATGGAGTATGTACTCCCCAACAACGGGGAACACGTTTATTAGGGCAAGACACAGTCAGAGGAACAATCTGTGGAACACTGCCACAGTAGGTTAACCGTCAGTTTAAAACGCATAATGCCTCCAAGGGATGAGAAATGAAAGGGTAATCACCTCCGACCATGCAAAAGGAAGACCTGAGGCTTACTATCAGCCTAAAACACAACGCATCAAAAGGATGCTGAATGAAAAGGTACCACCCCAGAACAAACGCCTGAGGAACACAGGCCTAAGGGGGGGGCGAAAGCTCGCAAGGAGGCGCTGAACAGCCGAGTCGGCGTGTGCATCAAACAATAAAACCCCATCAAAGGGTAAATCAACAAGACTCTCCCGTATATTTTCCGGGAAGACGCTATCCCGTAACCAAGCATGGCGCCGCAGGGCGACTGAACCAGCCATAGCCCGGCCTAAGGAATCAGCAGTATCTAAGGCGGAGCGGATCGTAAACTCAGCAAGGTCACGGCCATCCCGGAGAAGATGAAGTAGGTCAACACGAGCGTCTTCAGCGCTGATGGAGAACAAAGACTCTGCAGAGTCCCACAGGGCAGAGGTAGCCCGAGCCAGGACACATACTGTATTTAGTGACCGTAGTGCAGCACTAGTGGAGGCAAAGATGTTCCGACCCCATGACAAGCCATCTGGACTCCCGGGATGGAGGAAGCAATAGCCGGGGCAAGGAAGGGAAGGCAGTTTGCAAAACAAACCCTTGCACGTCAGGATGCACAAATAAGCAGACCTGATCATGTGGAGCAGGCCAGTGGCGGTACAAGACCGAATAAGCCACCGGGTCACCGGAAGCTGGCCGAACCCAGGAACCCAAAAGGGCATCATAAAGAGAAGCTTCAAAGGGCAGAAGCGGCTCCACATTCCCTGACCCACAGTGAAGAGCATCTAGTAAAGGGTCCACAGACAAGGGCGCAGAAGGGGGTTGCATGTTCAAAATCCGAGTGGCCAAAGAGACCACTCTGAGAAAGGCTGTACCAGCCTCGGTAGCCCTCCGAAGAGGGGATAGTAGCTCATCAGTAGGTGAGGTCTGTCAGCTAACCCTCCCAAGACAGTGAGGGTGTGACCAATGCCCAACTGAAGGGAGCCCCATTGACAAATGGGGGTCTTGATGAGGCTCTTGAGGAGGAGAGGAGCCTGCTGGGTGCGGGTGCTCTTGAGGAGGTGGAGATCCTGCCGGATCCACATACTCTAAGGGAGGCACAGGCAAGAATACATCCAGCGACGCCGGGCGTGAGGGCAACACCAAACTCTCTCCGGACACCAAAACTACTTTAGTAGGCGCCGACCGAGCTTTGTCTGGCGCTGACTCGACTCCATCCGGCGTCGAGTCGGCTCTGTCCGGCACCAAATCCATGATAAGCTCCCCGTCCGAAGAAGGAGGAGGTGCCGAAGCCGGGGATGCAAGCCTCCGGCGCCGCACCAGCGCCGACTCAGCCTCAACACGGACCGGCTCCGACTCCGAAGGAATCCGAAGAAGGAGAAGGCACCGGAGCCGGGGAGGCAAACCTCCGGCGCCGCACTGGCACCGCCTCAGCCTCAACCGCAACAGGCTCCGACTTCGGAGAAAGAAGTGGAGGCAGAGCCGGGGAGGTGAGTCTGCGGCGCCGGAACGGCGCCGTCCCAGGCTCCAGACAGGCGGCTGCCTGCTCAGAAGGCCGAGGCGTGCACATAGCGAGGCTTTGAGCACCAGCAACCACCTGCGACACCACAGGGAGCCGCACATGACGATACCACATCTCCGACGTCCCTGGAGGTCAAAGGCTCATTTGACGCCGGGGGCGAACCCACCGGCGAGTCCGTTGGGGACCCCACAGATAGGGGAGGCCCAGAGGACGCCCCAGGGATGGTAGAGGACCCAAGGGAGGCCTGTAAGGCCATGGCATAAGCCTCCATTTGGGCCAGAGTTTCCTCCGCACCCAGATAGGGCGGATAGAGGGGGGACGACTGGCGGGGGCACACGTCTGGAATATTCCGGGAACCATTGCCCCTGACCACAGATGAAAGGGAGGACGAGGACCTCGGCGACCTGCGCCGCAATTTACCAAGAAGTGGTGAACGACTGCCTCGGGCCTCAGAGGGCGATCGATGGCAAAACTGCGTTGAAGAGGCCGTAGGACGAGACGACTCCGACCGGGACAGTCGTGCCGAAAGAAGCTCCATCCAGCGCTCCCGCCGGGACTTCGGCTTAAGGTGTTGGCAGGCTTCGCAGTCCATGGAGTCGTGGTGCTCGTCCAGACACCACATACAAATAAGATGCGGGTCTGTCGCGGACATTTGCGGTGAACAGGAAGTACAGGATTTAAAACCCAAGGGCATCGCACACTGTTCCAGACTTGAAGCGTCGAAAAAGGGCCTGAAAACAGGCCAGAGGAACCACTCACTCCCGATCCGCGTTACACGTGGAAAAGAAGGAAACTGATGTCAGTGCGCCGGGAGGGACTTATATGACCTTGCTGATGTCATATACATGGACGACGTCAGGGCGGGGTCACGTGGCCCCGTCCCCCGGCGCGCAGAGGTGCTGCTGCAAAAAAGTTTTCCGGATCCAGTCTGACGCCTGGGGATATTCTAAGTAAAGGAATCTGCGGCTAGATGTCTCCATCAGATAAAGGCTGCAGCACCCTTCTCCTGAAAGCAAGAAATCACCAGCATCAACTCTAAGGGGTCGATTACGATGCTGTCGGGAAAGGCTTCGAATGGGATTCGGATTCCACGAATCCAGATTCGGAACCTATGTTTCCGACTGAATCAGACACCTTTCCGGATGACCGATTCCAATGCAAGGAAACCATTCAGGCTGTCCGAATTGGTTCCGAAAGGCATTCGGACACCCCAAGTCTTTCGGAGCCGATTAGTACAGCTCTATGTACACGGTTTCCGAGCGAGCGATTAAGATGACCGATTCGGACAGCCGTTCCGATTCGGGCTGCCCGACACGAAATGGCTGTCATAATCTGACTTTGCGGGCCCATAGCAGGCCCCCTTTCACCCTGAGGTCTCCGGTTGGGGCCAGTGGGTTAACCAAGGGAACCCCTGTTAAACCATGCACAGTGTGGCAGGCACAATGGGGTGCCCGCCACAGGGTGCAAAGTTTTCCCCAAACACCGCTTTTTTCAATGGGCGCCTGTGTTCTTGTTCGGAACACAGGCTCCCATTGAAGTCCATGCGAGTCCGACCGAATGATGTTGGGAAGCATCGTAATAGGTCTTTCGGACTCGCAGAACCCGAGTCGGTCAGAAGCGATTCCAAAACCAATTCGGTTGGTGGAGTTTCCGAACGTCATCGTAATCTGCTCCTAAGTGTTGACACTAGGGTAGTGTATTTCATTCACAACACTCAACTGTGCCTAACACTGCATTAGCTGCCTCTCTTGCCTCATGACTCAAGGTTTACGATGAATTTCTCAGGCATATTGTGCATTTTGTAATTTTTGACCAAACAAAGTTTGCGATTTGGGTCAAGTTCGTAATTTTGAGCCTATATTCGATCTCTCAACAAATCCCGCCTGCCACCTTCATTTCATCTATACCTCTTCTTACCCAGTCAGTGGGCCCCTTTCCACTTCTGGAAGTTTATTGTTATAGTCTCTTTGAAAGAAATTGTCTCAATTATAACGTTAACGTGCCTGAAACCTATGTTTTTTTCAGTTAATTTTTAAGGTTTTTTTGAATGCTAATTCCTAACTATAACGTGCCTGAAACCTATGGTTTTTTCAGTGAATTTCAAAGGTTTTTTAAATGCTAATTTCTAACTATGCCTACAGAGATAGGACATGTGAGGAAAGAAGAAAAAACACACAGAAAGAAAAAAATGAAATGCAGAAAGAAGCAACAGAAGTCCTCAAAGACGAAGAAAAGTGCAGGAAGAAGGATAACGTGCAGAAAGAACAAACAGAAGAGCAGAAAGAAGCCTTGTTGCAAAATCATCCTGTACCCTCAACTTTTTCAGACGGATACTGGTGGTAACTGAGTCTGACTAACCAGTCCTAGAGCCAGTGCTATGTTAAAAGACACTCAGAATACAGTGAAAACACCTACATACACTAGGGAACACTATGCGTTGGGATCCCCCTGTGATTAGCATGACCTCCTCTGTAAGCCCCTAGTATATTATAGGGCAGGGGATTAAAACTACCTCTTAAAACGTGCCACAGGGCGTGTTTGCACACGTCACCTCATGCCCCGTCCCCTCCCTTCCCCACTGTGAAAACACGCCCTGTGGCCGTTTTAAGTTGGGAGATTAAGTCCCCTTGAATCCTGAGGGTCCCTAGGGTCCAACTAGACCACTAAGTACCTCCAGTAAGCGTCACAGAGTTGCGTTGCAGAGAGATGTAAAAAGGGGCACGGCCCGGCCTAGACCACCTCTCTGCAACGCAGCGCAGTGGCGCTTACTGGAAGCACCTGGTGGGATAGTTGGCCCCGAGGGTCCCTCAGGATTGAAGGGGAATTATTTCCCCAACTTAAAACGCGCCATAGGGCGTGTTTGCACACGTCACCTCAGGCCCCGTCCCCTCCCTTCCCCACTGTATAAACATGCCCTGTGGCCGTTTTTATGTTGGGAGATTAAGTCCCCTTGAATCCTGAGGGTCCCTAGCGGCAAAATAGCCCAATAGGTTCCTCCAGTAAGCGCCATTGCAGAGAGGTGTAAAAAGGGGCACGGCCTGCACCACCTCTCTGCAACGCAGAGAAGTGGTGCTTACTGGAAGCACCTGGTGGGCTAGTTGGCCCCCAGGGTCCCTCAGGATTGAAAGGGAATTATTTCCCCAACTTAAAACGCGCCACAGGGCGTGTTTGCACACGTCACCTCAGGCCCCGTCCCCTCCCTTCACCACTGTGTAAACGCGCCCTGTGGCCGTTCTAAGTTGAGAGATTAAGTCCCCTTGAATCCTAAGAGTCCCTAGGGTCAAACTAGCCCACTAGGTACCTCCAGTAAGCGCCACAGAGCTGCGTTGCATAGAGGTGTAAAAAGGGGCGTGGCCTCAGAACACCTGTCTGCAAAGCAGCTCCCTGGCTCATACTGGAGATACCTGTTGGGCTAGTTGGCCCTCAGGGACCCTCAGTATTGAAGGGGAATGAATTCCCCAACTTACAACTGGCCAGGGGGCGCGTATGCAGAGTGCTGCAAGGAGGGGGCGTGGCCTCCGGCGCAATGCCGGTCTTTTTTTTTTTTTTTTTTTAAGATGGAGGGCTGTGTGGCCCCCCTTCTTTTTCTAATTTATTGGCCCTGGGGACCCCATCCCCCAGGGCCTGCACCCTAATTTGGCCCTCCCAAGGCCTTAATCAGCCCAGGGGACCCCAACCCCCGGGTCATGGCCTTTTGTTTTTTATTCTTTAGGAGGGGAGCAGCGTTGCCCCCCTCCTCAGGCCACTTATGGCCCCGGGGACCCCATCCCCCGGGGCCGGCCTTTGTTTTTTATTATTTAAAAAAAATATATATATTTATAGAAACACCTAGGACATGCTGGACAAACCGTATGTACCTATCACCATGACGATTTGCGTGATATTCATTAAAAGGCGACTATGCATACAATGAATCCACGTGGAATGTATTTACACCGCTAGTGAAGCTCTGACGTGTCTGACGCCCTACCGTGCCTAATCCCGGCGCCTCCGCCGGTGGGTACTCTCCAAGTAGACACCCTTGTCGTTTATTTATACAAACATGGGTAGCTATTGACAGGCACATTTAATACACACGCACACCAAGCCATTCAAAGGGGATTCGACAAAAAATCGACCAAACTATGCAAGAAACCCCCCTCACAGTTAATAAAACACACATCCACCGCCGGATGTGTAATACTTTTTATTTTACTCTCTGGAAAGGAGACAAACCTCACTTGAGAGTCACAGCGTGCTCCTGGCTGAGCCCAATGCTGTGTTACACTCACCAGTGCCCGCCGAGTGCCACACACCTCTGTGTTGTATTCCACCAGCTAGTGCGTATGCTATGACACTCTCTAGCCCATGTGCACTGTAACACCACCCCGTGAATATGTCATGCCACACTTGCCTTCCCACGGGTTATATTGCCCCATCTAACGTGCCTTCCTCGATGCCTATGTTATAACGCACAGCGCTATGCCATACATATTACAATCTGGGATCTATATCTTTGTCACAGTGCATATGCAACGTTACACTCCCCAGCACATATTTTATATTACAACTTTAGAGACTAGTTAGGTTACACAACACTGCCCTGTGCATATTACACTCCAAGGCGCATATCGCATAGCACGCGCTAGTGCCTGTGCTATCTCGCGCTCTCCAATTAATCTGTCATTGCGCACAATGTATTGCATATTATATTTCACGCCCGGTTCATCTTATATCACACTTTTTGGTGCATAGTTTATACCATATACTATATCTAGTTTTCATTTTCAATCATGCTCTCAGGACTATGTTCTATATAACACTGCGTCCACCTACCCTTTTCACGGGCATTACATTTTTCGATGGGGGGTGAAGGGTCAGGGGGTTTTTCTGCCAAGTGGGCCCGGAGTCACAGTCACAAACGTCCTCTTCTTCCTGAATAAAAGTGAGATTATGCTGCATACTTGTTCATATTTGAAGTAGTTCGCACAGACACACATTTTAAAAACAAAGTTCCTAATACCCACCTTCTCTGAACAGTTAGCTTGCTGCCCCATCCACCTCCTCCCTATCCTCTGTTGTCTGAATCCATGGACTAGCCTCCTCCCTCCTGCCATGCATGGTCTTATGTGCTGCCACTGCCCACCATTTAGCATGATGTACCAGTCCACTCCTCCTGCCCTCCATTGCCCAATTCTATGGCCCATCATTGACCTCCTGCTTAGCCTCTGTGCTTAGCTTGCTGCCCCTATTCTCCTCCCCCCTGCCCTCCGATGTCTTTGTGCATGCCCCTGCTCCATCCTTTTTGCCCACCATCATGTTCCATGGACCTGCCACTCCTATCTACTCTGAGTGCTCTGTTGAGCTGCCACTCCCCTCCCACCTGCCTAGCATTGTCAGATGACTGTAACCTGTCCCTGCCACCTCCACCCTGACTGTCCACATTCCATGCCCCTATCCCCTTCCTCCTGTCCTCCATGGTCCATTTTACTGCCACACCCTTCTGCCCTCCCTGGTCTGTTGTGCTGCAACTGCTCCTCCTGCCTGCCCCGCGCGGTCTGTTGTGAGGCCCCTTGTCCTGAACTCTATTGTCTGTGCCCAGGTCCTGACCCTCCCTTCTATCCTCCATGGTCCTTTGTGCATGTCCCTGCACCCTCCTTCTTGCCCATCATAGCTATTGTGCTGCCACTAACCCTCCCGCTTGCCATGCACGGTCTTCTGTGCTGCCACGGACCCTCCCACCTTCCCTGTGTGGTCAGCTAGCTGCCCCTGACCCCCTCCCACCTTCCCTCCATGGTCTGTGTGTATGCCATCAAATAGTCTCATTGTTGCTCTCCATGATGTGTCTTGTTTCTAGTGCCCATCCTGCCTGACCTCCATAGTCATCTTGCTGCTCCTGCCCTGCCCCCTTGCCCCCAGCCCACTGTTTCCATGTGCAGACCCCTATTCCCTCCCTCCTGGCTTGTCTGTTCCTTTGTAATGCCCCTGATCCGTCCCTCCTGCCCTTTTTGGTCTGTTATGCTGCATCTTTCTCTCCTGTCTGTCCATTATGGTCAGCTAGCTACCATTGCCTCTTTCCCCTCTGTTCTCTGTTGTCCATGTGCATGGTTCTGTCCCCTCCCTATTGCTTTCTATGGATTGTTGTGCTGCACTCCCGTCCCGCATGCCCTGTGTGATGTATTGTGCTGCTGCAAACCCGGATGCCTGCCCTGTAGGGTCAGTTTGGTCCACCTCTCCATGTCCCTCCTGTCCTCTGTTATCCGAGTCCATGTCCCTACCCCAATTCCTCCTACCTACCATGATCCAATGTACCATACTTGCGAACATTTTGAACTTGGTAAGAGGGAGATTTTGAAAAAAAAACTGGGGTATTGATTTTCCCCTTTGAGTTACATTGAAAAAGAGGAGATTGTAGACAGGAGACAGATCAAATAAAGCCCATTTGAGCTTAAAAACATTGGACGTTTCCTGGCTGAAACGGGTCTGTTGGCATGTATGGTTGAACTACCACTGCCTCTTCCTTCTGCCCACAATGGTCTATTATATTGCCACAGCCTCTCTTGACAGTCCTGTATTGTTGGTTTGTTGCCCCTGCCCCCCTTTCCACTGCCCTCCATAGTCTGTTGTGCTGCTACTGCCCTTCCTGCCTGCCCAGTGTGGTCAAATTGTTGCCTCTGCACTCTCCTACCTGCCTTCAATTTTCAGAGTCCGTGCCCCTGGCCTCTGCCTCTCAACAGTATCCCAATGAACAACTAGATTGCTAACATTCTATATTTATTACAAAAGTGTGGAACGCCTGACGTCATCTTGATGTAATCAAAACTGTAACACCTAGAGCATTTCCTTTAGAAATGACATATATGAGAGGGTCTTATTTGCATCCAAATTATGGTTAGTGCTCTAAAAAACTAAAATGAGGACATATTTTCTGAGTTTTCAAATAGCGACAAAGAACTTTTAAATTATTTGTAATCTTTATGTTTTTTATCCAGTTGACCACTTGATTAAATGTTGCACCTAAGGGAGAGGATGTGGTGTTACTTCCAGAGCTGCAGACTTTGCAACTGGGGAACCAGGTTGGAGTTTCTGCTTCAGCTCAACATTCTTTGATTCTGGTCAAATGACTTAATCTCCCCATGTCTACAACCAAAATGAATTTGATCTTGTGTGATGTAACCAATGCTCATGTAAAGCACTCCAATACCTGACAAGTCTGCACTATATAAAACTGCAAATACACAAAAAATAAGTGTTTTGCACACTTTGGGCTACATGTGGGCTACATCTGGGTGATATTTGTGCGGCATTTGGGCTCTTTTGTCTCTGGTGGCCATCTTGAGAGATTTATTTGTTATGAAGTTTCCTAATTTCCTCATTTACTGCAGTGTCCTCAGTAGGAAATACTTTCAGTTTTTTATTTTGGTTCCATCAAGAAGGCATTCAGATGTGTCACACATTTGCCATAAATTCTGAATGTTAGCACTCTAGTTGCTCATTAGATCACTGTAGTAAAACTACTGCTCACCAGGGAAGTCTGCTGCTGGTATTGAAAGTGCATGTTTCAGTCTGCATGTCAGAATTTGTTAATGAAATAGAAGAGGATTTGAGAAGTCACTCAAAATGTGCCCTAATTTTTCTTTCTGCAGCACTAATCATACTTTCTATGGCAAAAGTAACCCCCTCATTTTGTTCCTTTTTAAATTAAATGTTTTAAGAGTTACCACTTTATTCCAATCAAGATGGCTTCAGGTGTGCAATACGTTTGTCATAAGTAGGACTGTTAGCGCTCTAGTTGTTCTTTAGAACACCCTGGGAAGCTGCAGTAGAACACAAAGGAATCAACTGACAGTCTCTGCCCTTGTTGGATGTACATGTTTTACTGAGAATGTCAGACTTCATTCTCACATGACTGAGAAAGATAATGTGAATTTACAGAAAATATGCTCTCAGTTTAGCTTATAGATCACCTTCCAAACCTCTGTGGGAAAAGCATGAGAAAATAGTTTTCTCTCAAATTTGTTATATCACAGCAGAAGGCTTTTTCACATGGTAAAATCACCTTAGAACACACCACAATTCCTAAAATGAGTATGGTACCATCAACAAATGATTTATAATGTAACTAAAGTCTTACAACCTTATATTAACTGCAATGCTTTTTAATGAGGTGCTATCATGTATATTGGTCCCAAGATGGCTGCCAACCCTTCATGGATGATGTACTGACAGCCAATCAGATCTCACGATGAGATGTGTGGTTAGGCTCTGCCCAGATATATCTATCTTTTTAACTCTAATTTTCTCAGGAACTACTGAACGGATTTACACAATTTAAGCAAAAGGCACGAGTCTGAACTGAGGACTACCTCTTTGCCAAATTTGGTGTAATTCCGTTTAGCAGTTCGGGCTGTAGCCGCGTCAACAGGTCCTATGGGAAAATGCATGGGGAAAATGCGTTTTGGGACCCCCCTTTTTTCTCAGCCCCCGCTTGACGACTCACCGTGAAATTTTCAGGATAGGAGCGGACCGGAGCTGGCCAAAAGTTTGGAAAATTTTGCGAAGATTCCAAAGAACATTATTCCAAATAGAATGTTGCGGATTTCCTATGGAAAATAGGTCCTAACTATAGCTACCTACTGGCGACTGCCAGTAGGTAATTAGTGGAAAATATTTAATTTACATTATATTAAACTTATATATTTTTGCACTTGTCATTATAAGTATATTATAATGCTATTGTGGTAAACAATATTTTTGGCAACGATATTGTTCAATGCAATATTGTGTCAGTGATCCGTTCCGTCCAATGTTCGACAAAGGTATAGAGTGCCGGTAAGTAGCAAATGCATACTTGCTAACCTACCGATTTAGACGGTAGGCTATGGGGGTGTTTTTTTGCAGCTGCACTCCCTTTGGATTTCACCTCACATTCCTACAGGTTTTTAAGGGTTGACATTCATGTGCTCTGAGCTCCTCAAAGCTGACCAACCTAAGCAGGCAGAGACAGATCTGAGGTTTGTGCACTTGGGTCTGTCTCAGTCAGAGGGAGGGCTGACTGATTTCAGCATCTGTACAAGCTTCATTAACACACAGACATGCTCTTAGTAAATATGTATCTACTACTGAGATTAATAAAGCCGGTTACTGTGTCCAGCAATGAGAATGCTGCACACTGCACTGTATAAAAACTGTAGCGTTGCTGGTGAGAGATAACTGTGATCCAACTGCACCTTTACAGTTATTTTGTATCTGCAACACCAAATAATCTCTTTCCTGGGTTTTTCTTTAGGGAAACTACAGTCGTACGTGGCAGGAGTGGTGAGTGGGAGACTCCTAAGAGCAAGGCTGGATTGACTCTTGAGAGGGAAGGGAAGAAAAGTGGAAGAGGACAGTGGAGCAAAGACAGGTCAGAGAGGGAAGAGAAGTGGGTGCAGGGAAGAATAGGGAAGGGGGTGAAAAATAAGGAGGATAGACTTAATGAGGGATCCTTTCCTCTATACCAACATGCCCAATATTCTGCTAAGCAGGTGGGTGTGTAGAGAAGAAAGGAAAGTGGGGGGGAGAGATAGATATATATGTCTCAAGATTCACCGTCTTTCGGTCTGATGAATTAAAACGGTCACTCCAATGTCCCTTGGACCAAATTAGATTTATTCCACGGACACCCGTGATCAAGGTGGTTCGTTCGCCGCAACACATTGGGAGTACTGTGCCAATACTACACTGTCCGTGGAATAAATCTAATTTAGTGAAAGCGACATTGGAGTGCGCGCTTCCTTTCACCAGGCCGAAGGAAGGTGAATATTGTTATGTTTCAGAGCTCACATCCAAACGCGCACTGCTAGGAGCGGAGATTCCATTGAGTAGTTGTCGATCATATATATATATATATATATATATATATATAGTCCTTATTGATGATAGCGTCACCAATCTCCATCCAGTGCTTAACTGTCGATCTGCAATTGTGTAGTACGCAGCTTAGAAATTATTGTAGATTCAAAGAGAGGATATTAACAGGATCTCAATCCTTTTCTGATATGCGGCCACTCTTTTGGAACTATTTTTGACGTGAAGTAGTCCCCCCAAGATCGGGATATTATGAATGCCAGAACTGGTCTGCATTGAGAGGGGCTTACAAGGTTGAGTACTTTGCTGGCATAGGGCAACCACGGCTGTGTCTTCTTCCTAAAAAGAAGGTCAGCCATAGCCTTATATTCTGCTGGTAAGGTGCTAATTTCTACAGCAAGAACAGTAGGAATTGTTCCTTCAACGTACATTAGTGAGCAGAGCATATAGTGATCAGTCTAATCATTTCAAAAAAGATTTTCTGGCACAGGTAAGATGTCAATGTCCTAAGATCAAAGGTCAAGCAGTTACGGATTCTGAACAAAAGGCAGTAAACTTCCATTGCCAAAGACTTTATTTTGTTAGACATGGTGCTGATTGCATTGCATAAGGTGTTGGCCAGATGTCCGTTATATGTACAATTGTAGTTAAAATGTAGGCAATGTGTGATGAGTGTCGGGTGAGGTTGACAGATGAAGATCACTGATTGCTGCTGAGATGCGAGCATGGAAAGGCCCAGTGGATTGGCTGAAATTGTTTGAAAATGGGTAGGTGTGTCCATCTGGTCTAGTGTTAGGGGTGGGAGAAGGGGCACTAAGGGAAGATCTGAGGGTACTGCTGGCACAGAGAATTGAGGGAAGGAGAGAGGCTTCTGATCAGAGAAAGGGAGAAACTTACAGAGAGGGAAAGATGGAATGTGTTGGATATTATTTAAAGATGAGCGTGGGTTGATTCAGGGGTGCAGATAATAATTATGAGAAGTGTCAGGGTGGAGACAGCTTGCAAGTTTTGGAGTACAAATTAGGGGAGGAGTATTAAAAAGGGAAATATCATAAAATACAGAATAAGAAACAAGGGTGAGAGGATTATTGGCAAAGAGAAAGTGCAAATATAAGTCACAGTTGGTAAAGAGGAACTGAGAGAAGGGTGGGAAGTTAGAGAGAGGGATTCAAGGATGGACTATGATCCAAGGTCCTTAGGAGATTGTAGGAGCATTGTGAAAGGGATCATGTTTTTCCAAAGGTCATAGATCAGATGAGACTTAATGAACAAGTTACTTACCTTCGGTAAAGATATATCTGTAAGAAACATTAGTTAGTTATAGATTCCTTACCTTAGAATATTCCCCAGGCATCAGATTGGATCTGGAAAGTTTTCCTCAGCAGTACCTCTGTGCGTCGGAAGGTGACGTTGGTCAGCTCCGCGTCAGTCGTCGGCGTCGTGATAGCCGGATGATGTCGCGGCAGCTACTTAGACGCAGCCCTCGCGCGCTGACGCCAGTTCTGTACACGACTTTCCACGCCAGAAACGCAGAGCCATGCAAGACACTGACCACTGGTGCACAAATACTAGGGCCCTGAAAAGGGGAATTCCTTAACCCTAGAAATCAGTTCGCAGAAACGGGGAAGATGGGTGGGGCGGTAAGGAATCTATAACTAACTAATGTTTCTTACAGATATATCGTTAACGAAGGTATGTAACTTGTTCATCTGAAAGAAACACGTTAGTTATATATTCCTTACCTTAGAATAAATACCCCAGCAATACCAACCCCGGAGGTGAGTCTGCAAACCAATCTACACGAGGAAATCCTGGAGAATAGAACGGCCAAAGAAGCAGTCTCTCAGGACCTGACCGTCAAAACAGTAGTGTTTTGTAAAAGTGTGCAGCGAGGCCCACGTAGCTGCTTGACAGATGTCATTGAGAGGAACACCCCTTCCAAGAGCAGTAGTTGCTGCTGTCGCTCGGGTAGGATGGGCGCGCAGCCCCACTGGGGGCTCCTTCTTTGCCAGAGAATAACAGGCCTTAATACACAAAACGACCCATCGGGAGATAGTGTGCTTGTGTACGGCCCGACTTTTCTTTGCATCCACGTACCCAACAAAGAGCTGGTCATCCACCCGGAACTGTTTGGTGTGATCCAGATAAAAAGCGTTGTCTGCTTTGTCGCCAAAAAGGTGACGGCCATCAAAAGGCATGTCCATGAGGGTATTCTGGACATCACCCGAAAAACCAGTGGATCTCATCCATGCGTAGGTTCTAATGGCTACCGACGTGGAAATCATGCTGCTCAGAGAGTCCGTGGTGTACAGCCCACAACGGATTGTAAACTTGGCTGCATCCATCCCGGCAGCAACAGCCTGGGAGAGCACTGTCCGGGCCTCCTCCGGACACTGAGGCAGCACTTGTGCAACCATATCCCAGACTGAGTGGGGATAACGGCCCAAAAGATATGCAGTGTTTACCAACCGCAGTCCTAAGCTGGCGGAAGAGAATGTTTTCTTGCCAAGGTGGTCCAGCTTTTTGGATTCCCTTTCCGGTGGAGCAGGAGGGAACCCGCTCTTGAAGGTTGAGGCTCGGACCACCAAGCTCTCAGGGGTGGGGTGTGCTGCCGGCGCTCCAGAAGCTTTCGAGACCGCTCCCGCAAAGTCTTCGGAGCCATGGACCGACAGTCGGAGCACGACTTGGGGTTGTGGTCGTGCTTCAGGCAAAAGAGGCACACGCAGTGCGGATCCGTCACCGACATCAGTCGGTTACAGGAACTGCAAGCCTTAAAACCGGGCATCCCTGACTTGCACCAGGAGTCAATAGACTCATAAAAAATGTCGACAAAAGTCGCTCAAAAAGTTAGTCAAAAAATGACTGAGGTACCGCTCTCTCCGGATCTGCGATGGCTGGCACAGACAAAGAAAGAACTGACGTCAGTGCGTAAGGGCGGAGCTTAAGTAGCTGCCGTGGCATCATCCCGGCAATCACAACACCGACGACAAATGCGGAGCCGACCGACGCCACCTTCTGTCACGCAGAGGTACTGCTGACGAAAACTTTCCGGATCCAGTCTGACGCCTGGGGAATATTCTAAGGTAAGGAATCTATAACTAACGTGTTTCTTTCAAATAAGTGATGACGGGGTGGAAAAGAGTTTCTGCCTGTAGTGGATCTAGGATTTACATGAGATGTTCCAGACTCTGTTAAACTGTGCCATCCATGAGAATGTATGAGGAGAAAAAATCACAAGGGCTGTTTTTAGGCTACCATTTTTCAGACTGCGAAAGTTTTTGGTAGCATTTCTTGTAACGATTTGCTAGATAGATAATTTTGTGGTATTTTGGTCCTGAGCTACATTGACATAAATTCCTAGATCTGTTTGTTGGAAGCACAGTCACCAATATCATTGGAGAAGGGCAGGGGCTCCCAATTACCTGTAGAGCTGGAACAACTCACTAGTATTGTCCCAGAAACTAACACAGCAGTCCCAAACTCACCCAAGTACTGAGAAGGTAATGGATGGGGAAGAAATGTATTTTCTCTTTCCCCAAAAGTGAAAATCCAGCACAAGGAATTACTAAAAGAGGTACTCAACACTCACCAAGTGAACAGTGCTTAGGTAAAAAAATAAGAAATAAATAGGAGGGGGTATTACTATAAATAGTATTAAGGCAAAAATAATGTTGGGGGCATAAACAACAGGAATCGGGGAGCTGTTTAGTCATATATCAGACTAGAAGTCACTGGCAAAGACCGGAACAGTAATCATATTTCAGTTTCTCCAAAGACAATCAAGAAGCCTCCTCTGTTATATCTACTTCAATTACTAGTTCAGTACCACGAAGCAGCAACAACAAAAGTCCTACTTCAATTGCAACTAGATGCAAATGGCTGCCACTCATTTTCAAGAAGAACAGAGCAGTCAGCGTTCCAATCTCAGAACAAAGTGATTCACTTGACTCCATCAGGATAGAGTCAGAACCAAGCAGAACCAAGGAAGCCAAGGAGGCAGGTCAATCCAGGCCACTTTTAGTTGCAGTAGAAAGAGCCTTAATCGCTAGTTATACTAATGAACATCTTATCTGTCTCTAGTTACACCATAAGGATACATGTATATAGTGTTAAACAATCTTTTATAGTGTCTTAGCTCAGCTGACTCTACTCTTACTATAAATTGTTTGAACGATATATCTGGTTATGCTAAAGAGCGTTTTAACAATATTTAAGCTATGTGGCACCTTGAGTTGAAAGAAAGGCGAGAAGCACATAAGTTCAAAAGTAAGGTGTTCAGGATGGTCATGTTCAGGTCTTATCTTTCAATGGGGTATACTTATGATTGATTCCTGGAGGAGTTCCAACAGTCATGACATCAGGAAAAAAGGATTATTTCTTGCCCCTCTCCCTAAGCCCTCCTCTCTTAAGGGAGGCTGCATTTGAATTGCTGTCTGTGTCGATATTCTCAAAGTGACCTTGGACACAGGCCACTCTCCCTCTGGAGCTGAAGATCAATGCGGTGGCCACACCAGGTGTTCTCCATGACTATCAATTCTCATCCTTTTCAAATGCCTGTAATATCTTTAAATAAAGCAGATATTCGTATAGCTGATTTTTAGCTTGAATAATGCAATAAATTCTATTCCATTGCTGTGATGGGTCTGATTTGTCCACTTTGGTGCACAGGTAGGTGGTCCAGCTGCACACCGGTCTCTTCTCCAGATATCATATATTTAATTAATTGGTGATCTGTCCCCTAATCAACTTTAAATCATTTTAATCTCAGGGCTGTGCAAGTAATTTGCTCAGGTTAAGCATTCCTTGTTTTACTGACTAGAAAGTGAAGCTGATCATTTGTAACTTTATGTTGAACATTCCCTAAAATTAAGCAGAAATGTAGGGAGTGTGGAAACACTATTAAGGCATACATTGTGGGAAACTGCAAAGCATTCGATGTTCTCATACAAGAAAAATGACAAATTATTAAGGATACAGCATGGAAGGAGGTTAAATCAATTTATAAAACATGCCTACAGTATTATTACTTTTTGACTGACAGCTCAATAATTAAATTCTAGATTAGAAAAGTAGGTCCCTGCATTCTAAGAAAGCAAGAAACCTAATACGTATTTAAAATCTGTCAGTTCCATCTCAAAATACCGAGAGCAGAACAAATACAAATAATTCACATCCAACATTAAATCCAACACCCGAGTATAGAGTTAAATCAGGGTTTCGCAGTTAATTTTCTAAACACATGTGATTTGTCTTATGTGTTGCGTGTAAATGCGCCCTTCCATAATGATGTAGGTTGAGAAAACAACTGAGCAAATTCATAGCAGCACTGAGCACCAATGTTACACTTGGGAAAAGAAGTGCAGCTAATTACAACAACTAGGAGCTACTGCCTGCTGCTGAGGGCAATGATGTCTCTAGTTTGCCATCCCACCTATTAAGGGCACAAGCTTAAGGTCTCTGGTAAGGTAGGCAAACAGCAGGATGGTATTTCCACACAGCAAAGGTCAACAGGCCTGTAAGCAGCCCCTCCAAAATGTGCCTCTACAATCCCAGAGGGGGCTATTCCATGCCATGATGAGACATACCCAAGCTCTCTTTCATCCCCTTATACTCGACCAAAGAGCCCCTTTCACGCTCCCTGATAAAACTCTGCCCCATATCAAACAAAAATACTGTGGACTCAATGAAATATGTTGCTTACTGTTGCCAGAATACTCCTCTGCCCCAGCCCTACCAAAGACGAGGCATGGCAGTGAGAGGAGGAAAAAAACCTAACCAACTACTACACATACCAGAAAGAGGACACCGGAAAGACTGATCTTTGGGACCAGCAAAAAACTGAAAAAAACTCAAGGAAAGCACTGAAACATGGAACCGCAGGCCGCGGACCTCTTTGTGAGCAGGCAGAAACAGGGTTGGTTAAGTGCAGGCATAGCCTTTGCATTAGCTGAGACTCAATAAATGTTATACCATGACTTCTGATTTAGGTGAATGCATAAGAGATTCTAAGCACTATTGTTATCATTGTTTTCATTTAAATGGTTGTTCTTTCTAATGATTGCAGTCTCCTGTGATTCCTGCTAAAGTTTAATGAATGAGTGGCCTCAGACATCCCCTCCTAAGAACTGACCTGCTGGTTAAGTCAAAGCCTTCCAGACAGCACAGCTATTGGGGACATGCTGACAGCTTAATTAGGAAAGCATTCCACCCATTGCTTATCATTGGCTTTGTTTTTGTAATTTGATTTCCTTGCTTTCTATTTTCTGGCTTTGTTTGAGGCTGTCCTGCATGACTTTGCCCCCCCTGTGGAGCATAGCCTGTTTACCACCTTTCTGATTAGCTCCTTGTATTCTTCCACGAGTACTAGCTTTCTGGGAACTCTTTTTTCCCCGCAAGTCACTACGTGCCAGTACATGTTTTCAGTTGTCTGCTTGTATGCTAGTTCAGGAAGCAGTAAACATGGTGTATTTCTTTCAGAACGTTTCCTGGCTCCTTTCTGCTTGACTAATTCTACCTATCTCTACCACTACCAGTTTTTCAATCTTGCATGTCTGTGAACAATGTTCTGTCTATGAGCCTGTTTATTCTGGTCAGTGCTCTTTACTAATAGCACAACTTAAACAATCCTTTACCTCAATTTCACACCAATGTCATGAGCGCTGGAAGTAGGGGGGGGAAAGGGTTTGTTGAAGCACCCCCAAAATAACCATGCATAAGTGAATGAGCAACAACGAGGCATTTAAATATTGTTTTTATCTTGTCACATGTTCTGTAAATTCAAAGATTGAAGTACAATATTAGGCTCTGTTTTCTGAGGGAGGTTGGCATTTACTTTTCTTTCCCTGACTGCAAAATGAGAGGAGTTATGTGACAATCTTTCTGGGTGCTGGGGGTGTGGAAGGAAAGGATGTAGGGGGTTATTTTTTTTCTTTCGCACAACAAAAGTTAAGTACATTAACTGTCCAAATATTTCAGAATATTTTAGAATTAGGAAAGCTAAAATGAAGCACATGCATTTGTCATTCTGAAGTGTGGTTTCATATAATCAAAACAAATCAAAACAGGTCAATTTTCACACACCATCATTTCTGCACTGTATAGTGTTATCAGTATAACTGTATGTCTGTGCAAGTTAAATGGTTATTCCAATTGAAAATGTGTTGCCTGTAATGGCAGTGCGCTACCACACCATGCATACTCCGCTCTGTGCCACTCCACAAAACTCTTCTCCACTCTATGACACTCCACTCTATGCCACTCCATTCTACAACAAACTACTCCACTCTACAATATTCCAAGCCACTCCACTCTCCGACACCTTACACCACTCCACTCTATGACACTCCAATTTACGTCACTCTCTGCAACACTACGCATTGATACTCCATTTTACTACAGTTTATGCCATTCAACTCTATGACACTCTACCCATTCAACTCTATGACACTCTACTTCACTCTACGATACTCCACTCTGCGACACTCCATCACACTCTATGCAACTCCAGTCTACGCCACTTGACTCCAGACCAATCCGCCCCACAACACTCTTCTCCAGTCTACGCCACTCCACTCCACTACTCCATGCTACTCCATTTTAATCCATTCTACTCCACTCTGCTCCACTCCACTCTATGACAGTATGCAACTCCATACAACACTCCACTCTATGATACTGTACACCATGGGTACTCACAAACATTTTCCCGGGGGCCGAAAAGTTTGGCCTTTGGTGTGACCGAGGGCCACACTGATGCCAGCGGGGGGAAATAGGGGGAAGGGAGGGGGGTGTAAAGTGGGTGTAGGGGAAGCAACGCATGTACATCTAGGAACTGAGCTCAAATGCACAATGTGAAACCAGAAAATCTGGGATGAATACCGTGTAGCCCATTTGACCAAATTGTGTGATCCTGGACAATTGTTTAATTTCAATTTCCCTCCTTTTTCTTCATTATCACATATAGGAGGGCCACGAAATACATGACCTCAGGATGCATGCTGTACAAAACATTCTCCTGTGTTTGGATGTAATCACTAATGGCATTGTTGTCAGGGTGGGAAGCATGAATGCTTCTAAATCCATGTCTGAAAACTATTACTTAAAAAAAAAAAAACTTCTGAATGCACTGCTATATTCTGATTCTGAAATGGTTCTGCAGGTTAATAAAATACACTTTTTGAATTTTAAAAAGACTATCATATTTTTACACGTTGACGGCCTTTAAAAATGAAGGTGTTCCCTAAGTTAAGGGCCTAGTTACTTCCTTTCCCTAACTGCAATTAACCTTAAATAATTGCTTGTTGTTTATTTAACATTTTTTTAAATGTTAATGCTGAGTCGAATAAACAGCAGCCCAGTGCTGCTGCTGCCCAGGGGCTGCATGTATAGGTCAGGAGGGATGCATGGGGCCCCCGGGCCGTACTTTGAGTATTACTGCTCTACACCATTCAACTCTAGGACAACTCCATTCCAGTCCACCTCGCTCTACTCCAGTCCACTCTATGCCACTCCACTCTACGGAGCTCTACCCCACTCCACTCTACTGTACTCTACGCCACCCCACCCCACTTCATGCCACTCCAGTCCACGCTCCTCTATATCACTAATGTTTTGCCATGCTGAACAGCAGTCATGCTGGGGTACAAGACGGCTAAAACACTAGGCAAATCCAATAGCTCACACATAGCCGAGACATAGTGACTTTACCAATGCCTGTTTTTTTTGCATTTGAATTCTTTACTGCCATGTGTTCTTGCGCTGACTTTCCAAAGCTGTGTTATTGCCTTTCTCTTTCACAATAAATATCCACGTGAGGTAAATGTGCATGCTATGTTCTAAGCGGCACTTGTTTACCTCATCAATACTTATCCGTAAAGGCCGTCTTCGGTACCAGCCTTCCTGACCTCTGCTGGACACCCCTGCTGTGGAGTTAGTCATTGAAGCATTGCAGTGGCGCAGTACACACATAGCGAAAGATTGCTATCTACTAGGGTAGTAGTGTCCTGTTGACTTGTAACATGGAGCCCGCTCAGAACTGTTCCTTCAAAATAAAAGCTCACAAATTTAAAAATATGAAATAAAAGGTGTCTTGTGGCATTGGAAGGTTCTGGGCATTTCAAGGCGGTGCCCTTTCAGATAGCTAAGCAAAGGGCATTTAATACAACTATGCCTTTGATGACACAAATGTCTACTCTCCGGGAGGCAGATTTAGAAAGATCACTATTAAAGATGCTTATGGGCATGACCCTTGGAATTATGCAGCAGGGTTGGCTAAATTATGTGGTGCAATGAACACATTTTATGATAGCTTACTTTATTATTTTGCACTTTTTACACATGGTAACACTATCTGTGCAAATATTTCACCTCCTTATTACTAGTTTAAAAACCAACTACAGCAGCAAGCATCTGAAAGATGTCCAGTCAACCTCTGCGAATGGCATTCCACAGTGCGGGAAAATGCCGCCACTTTTTTAGTAACGTTTGATCCATTTGAGCTAGAAACAAATATTTTTTTGTTAAACTGCCCGGATTTCCAGCAGATGATAAAATATGTGAAAAATGTGGGAAATCCATTATTACGCTCACAAAACTGCAACCACAAAATTACATAATGCCAGTGGCCCTGCTTAGAGAGGGTGATGGCTGTGACCTCGTAGTTAGGCCGTGGCTGGATGGGGGAAAAGTGATGGTGATATCTGCTTTGGCACTAGGGATCTAGCTTTGATGCCCGCCCATCATCGAGATATGGTAATAAAGGCCTGGGGCTCACTTGACACTTCCTAAGCTGTGCTTCCAGCCTTTGAGCTGATTGCCTGCCCTAAAGTGGTGGTCTAGAGTTAGCATGTCAGGGGACAGACCATACACTGATTCTATTGCTTATGAAAAGTACCTAATATAGCAATATTTCACATGCAAATAATATTGTTTCTTTCTACAGTTTTGCATCCTCAGATAGAATGCAATCTGAAAAAAGGTTCCTTTGTTTTCCCATAAAAATTGACATTCACTTGAAACGTCCGATTGTTGCCTCCTTTTTTTCAAATTAACCTCCCCTTAATTTCCATCCTCTGCATGCATCTTATCTCCGAGTACAGCCTACTCTAAGTCATATACATGCTAATCTTAATCTCTATAACTCTATTTCTGAAAAGTGCCCACACCTCATTTCAAAGATCACAACCTTGGCTTTAAAAGTCAACAACCAACAATAACCACTGAAACAGCTGTTAACAGAGGGCACCGAAGCAGCATGCTGCTCGGTGTAAAGTGCTTCAATGCCTCGCCTGGGCAGTAAGCGCTATATGAATGCAATTATAATACAATATTTAACACTCCTGGCCTACACTCACACTAATACCGTCATATTCAGTACTCAATAAATTGGTTGTAGTTCATATAGATTGTGTAACAATCCCTTATACTGCTTGAGACAGACACACACACACACAAACACCCCCCCCCCACACACACACACGGCTGATGCAATATGTTGGGCCTGCCAATATCTGACTGCTCTGGTGCCAACATATGCATAAAATGTTGGAAGTGATCGATACAGCTCGACTAGCCGTTGTTCTTCCTTCCCTTCTCTTCTTCTTTCTTTCCTTTTCCCCTTCTTTTGCCTGTCCTTTCTTCTTCTATTATTGATCACTGGGGTTAGTCTCATGCTAACCATATATGCGCAGTACCCTCACTTTATGACTATATATGTATAACTTTGCCGTGATATTTTATGCTAACCCTGCTACAGGCTTTCTGTCTGACCTTGTGAAAATAATAAAAATTGTAATTTAAAATAAAAAAAAAAATCAACCATCGCCAATGAACAGGCATGGAATAACTGAAGAGATCTGCTGCATCAGTGATACAATGATTGTCACGTGATATAGGATCCTGTGTTCATGACTTTCACCACAATTGTGCACTCCTGCCAAGTTCACTAAGTCATGTTGCTCAATGGACCCTAAATATGATCATGGTTATTGCCGGGAAACAACCTTTACAACGCAACTATTACAATGCACTACACTTACAACGCAGGCATTACAACGGAACATCCATTACAACGCATGACACTACAACGCATACCATTACAACGCATGACACTACATCGCATGTCACTACAACGCAGGCATTACAACGCATACCATTACAATGTATACCATTGGAGTTAGAATAGTAATTTTTAACCCCTACACTATCCAACACTTACCCTACTGTTGCACCCCCTGGAGTTAGAATAGTAATTTTTACCCCTATACTATCCAATACTTACCTTAAATGCAATGTAACAGTATGCGTTGTAATGGTATGCGTTGTAAAGGTAGTATGCGATGTAATGGAATGCGTTGTAGTGGATGTTGCGATGTAAAAATTGCGTTGTAAGTGCATGCGTTGTAAAAGTATGCGTTGTAACGTCATACATCCGTTATTGCCAGTTACTTCTCAGAAGAATATTGTTCAGTCTTCAATTATTTCACACCTTGATTATGGCAACGTCCTATATCTAGGAGCTGCCAAGTCTGCCGTGAAAAGACTTCAGACCATACAGAATGGGGCAGCTTGCTCGCTCTACCACTTTACGAAATTTGAATCGGTCTTCTTGCATCTTCAGAAGCTTCACTGGCTCCCGATTGATAAGCGAATCAAGTTTTAAGCTCTCTGCTATCTTCACAAACTCATGACAAAATCTGGTCCTCAGTTTATAAGGGGGTTGATGCTTTTGAGGAGTCAAAATCTAGCTGTGATCCCTCAGTTCAAATGAGTAAGATGGGGCGTTTTTTTGTCTTTGTAGGACTTAAACTTTTGAGTTCTTTTTCTCTTAGGCTGCGACTCTGTCCCTCATTTGAGAAGTTTAAGAATCTTTTTAAAACGTGTGTTTTTTTAGTTAATGCGATCTTATTTCTTGTCTTCTGCTGTTGCACCATTGGAGCAACCATGCGCTTTACAAATTAATTGAATTAAAATTGTTGAATATATGGTAAGTAGAAATGGCAAACAAAGTTACAGATCCAAAGAAACTTTGGCTTTGTGTATGGGACTGACTACTGCAGTACTGTTTGTGTCCCCACCCTCTGTAATGCCACACTGGTAAACCCCTCTCATATTAGTTCTTTCAAGCCCTCATATCTTAAAGCACAGAGTCCAGTAAACAAAGGCCATATCATAGGAAACATGAAGGATCCCTTTTAAGCCCAACCATTTGTCACTGGTGCATCTGTGCTGTCTTACCCTACCTACATGAACCCTGCTCAGATATTCACTAATTCTCGGACCTCAAGATAACAGGGGATGCAAACTCACTCTGGCCCCGATTCATGGAATTTTGTCCTGACTGATTCAGAGAAGGTTATTCCACACACATCTGTTTTATCCTGGTGTGGGAGAGCCATAATCCATTTTACCAGCTAGTAATTAAACGAAGAAAAATTGTACGAGGCTTTGGCTGAAGTAGCTGTCAAGCATTATTCAGTTTTCCTTTTTTTACAGGAGAGAACATGCAATGTTTGGCATCAGTAAAATAAACTTTCCTTTCCCTTCCCTACTCCCCCCCCCCTCCCATTTCCCCATTTCACTCACAGGCCCCAGCATAAATATACCACCTGCTTATAGCATTAGTGTAAGGAAACTTGAAGGGGGGTCCCACTGCAAAGTACATGGAGACCCCCCCATGCTCTGGAACCAGTCAGGAGCTCTCAGGCCAGGGGCCTGCTGCCAGTGCACAGTGCTGGAGGGGGCCCCCTGGAGCTCAGGGCCCCTCCCCCCCGCACAGCATGGGCTGCGGGAGCTAATGTTATGCCACTGGCTTATAGCATGTGGTATATGTATATGTTAAAGCCGCATGGAATTGGGAATTCTGTGTGGTTTTACCACCAGAAAAATCAGTCCCACATGGTAATTCCCCATTGCATAGGGTTCCCCTCGTAATTGCATGGTACTGGTGCAGATTTACCACTCATTGATGGTAAAATCACATGTTATATGACTGTTACCCCTGTACCATGCAACCTGGAATCAGGCCTTTAATCTGACTTTTTTTTAAATGTAGAGGGAAATACCATGTATCTCAGATGTGAAGTACAGTTTATAAAGTCAGAAAAACACAAATAAAGCAGCATGCAATCTTGCACAGAGGATGCGGTAATTAGGCCAGCTCATTCTTTTGTTCACTAGCTTCCAAGACTGCACAAGTCCATTCTACACACAGGCTGGTTGTACAACTGAAACATATGCTGTCCTTCATAGGGATGAGCAATCTATTTACACTTTGCAACGCATTAAGGTAAATACAAGTTTGGTAGAAATGGAAAAGATGCAATAGACCGATTTTTGTCTGTAGCATTCAGTTGCCATTGCCAGCAAGAGCGGGTGAGTTCTAAGCACATTTCCCTGCTGCGAGCACACTAGCAAAACAATAATCAAGTTGCTCCTTCCAGGAAGGAAAATTGTTTCTGTGCAAAGTGCAGCACCATAAACATCAGGCTTAGGATTCACCTTGGAACAAGACAGATGAGATAAAGAAGCAGGAGGTGATGGAGATAGAATCACTACTAAATTGCCTTGGCATACAGAATCTGTTGGACATCTCTGTCCTTTGTTTGCCAAGGTCACTTGCCTGCACAGAGGGCATGCCGGTGGGGCATTGAAGTCACACTAAAGACATGTACATCTGCACCCATCCTCAACTGGAATGTGGCTGAGACTAATCTCCGTGGTCAAAATTATCAGGAATCTTCCAGATTATTCAACTCCAAAGCAACATTTCGGGGGGTAAAATCGGTGGAATGTATGCAGCTAGTAATTTTGTCTCATTCCCTATCGAGGTCAGAAGAAATTAATCTGCTTCCTTCAAACCACTCAGAGCAGCACAAGTACCCTCTACGGGATTTTATTCTGCCCTCCTCCATATAAGATCCATGCCCAAACATTGCACTGAAATGTATAAACTGATTTTAGGTAATAATATGCATTTCATGTTTTTTACATAGACCTGGCTCAGGGACACCACAGGCTAGATACTGCTATAGCAGTCATAGATTTATTTAAAATTATTCACATTGACTGAGAAAATATGATATTAGGAATGGTAGCCATAATTCATAGGCAATATTGTTAGATATCTTAAGGCAAACTAATTGGCAACCTAGAAGCAGAAATGCTTGCATTTACTTTAGCTCCCACTTCAACTTCATTTATAATGGGTGTTTTAATTTCTCGTCCCTTGGGTAGTCCAAAAAAATATGGTTGTCACTTGGCTCTCATTTCAACACTTGCTCTAGCAACCCCTGAGCTCATTATATCAGGAGGATTCAGTACCAGAGTAGATGGCTGAGCCTCAAAAGCTACGAGGTTCTTATTGATGCCGTACCGCTGCAAATCTAAATCAAACGCTCACCTCCCCTACTCATCGTAGACCTTATTTTCTCAAATACTGACCTTGTAAAATAAATTAATACTACCCCTTTATGCTGGAAAGGCCACCATTTTATTACGTTTCAGTTAGGTTTTACTATTAAGGGAGATCTCCAAGAATAAGTCTTCCAGAATTCAGCAAAATACATTATTCCAAGGCAAATGCTTCTGCTCTTAATTCCCTACTGTCTTAAGGTAAGACCATTATGAAGAAAAATCTTGAGGTGTCAACTAGTAGCACACATTTATGAATATCAGAGACGTTAGATGAGATTGCACCTTTAAAAAAAGTCACATCTTTCAGAAAGATGCCTTTGCCCCCTTGGTATTTTGAGTGTCTTAGAGCAGCTAAACATTTAGGTAAAATTAAAGAAAGACTCTGGTGCATGAAGTATCATTCATTTAGCACAGGCCATTATAGTCAGGCTGTAAAGCACTATAAAAGATCAGTGAATTCTATGCTGCTGGCATTACTTCAAGTACTAATGTTACAATAGAAATATTCAATTTCCAAGGAGTTAATTTATCCTACATAAAGAGACATTACCATCACACCTTGGCAGAACTCTGTGAATTACCTTCATTTATTTTTTGCAACAAAAATTCAAATAACTTCTGTCAATTTGGAGCCATATTTGTCTTTACTTCTCGCAGATATTATCGGGCTTGAATATTCTGATTCAAGTGATTGTGAGAATTCCACACTTGTGCTATTCACTAGTGTTAGCACTGAAGACATTCAACAACCAGATTGCCTATTAACTTGGGCTCCCTGCTGGATCCTTTCCCAGCAATAACTTTCCACTGTCCTGAATCTCACCTCCACTGTCCATACTTCCTTCGCGACAGCTTTTGTTTCATCGTTCTACAATCATGCATTGCTGATACCACTGCTGAAGAAATCTAACACTGGCCGTACTATGCTCCGCAAACCATCAACCAATCTCTCTGCTGCATTTATTTGGCAAAGATTGCAAAGAGAGGGCCGAATAAACAACTTGCACAACATTTTGAAGGAAATACTATCTTGAATGGGGCACAGACTGGTTATAATAATTTCATGCATGGAATGGAAGTAGCTCTAGTAGCCGCCATGGACCAACTTTGAATGATTCCAGATAAGTGGGTATGGTGGCACTTATTCTACTAGATTTCCACTGCTTTAGATACTATGCCACATTCACTCTTGATATCACAAATGTATGACGCTGGTGTCGGGGACAAGGTTGGAACTGGTTTAGTAGGGGAGAGGATGTAGCCTTACGGCCAGAGCGGTCGACCTCGAAGCTGGAGAACCGGGTTCGAGTCTCGGCAGGAACGCTCAACAACATCCTGTGAATCTGGGCAAATCACTTAATCTCCCCGCACCTAACAAAAATGAATGTGCCTGTCTGTAAGGAAACTGGTGCTCATGTAAAGCGCTCTGATACCCTATACCTTTGGGTCAAGTTTGTGCTATATAAAACTCTTTTAAAAAACAACATAAACATTTGACGGGATGCACTCATTTAGTTCCTAACTTTATTATTTGAACTCTGGTGTGCCTGAGGATTTTTCACTCTTTATCTAAGTTTATCAGTTTGAAGTCATGACCTATCACACGCAAATTATACTCAGAATTAAGAGAGGTCTACAAACTTTACAAATTACCTTTCGGACTTGTTTGACAAAATTGGGTTATGAATAAGAAATTCGCAAACATGAACTCTGATAACAGTGAGGTCATGACTGTGGAAAGGTCAACTTTGGTCTGGTCTCAACATTGGTGGCCCACCTCTTTCAGCACCCGCCCTGCTCCAGTGACCTCAGTACATACATTTTTCCTTCAAACTGGACTGCTCAACCTAAATTACCAAACTTACTTCCTCATGTCTATTCACCTTCCTTCCAATGGAGGGGAGACATTCTGTGATTTGAGCTGTGAATGGTGCTCGATTGGATTTGATATATTATGCTATATTTGACTCTCCTCAAATATAAACTGCATTAACTTCAGTTAACCCAAAATCTGACGGCAAGCCTATTGTTGGGACTCTCCCATTGGACACCCATTTCTCAACATCTTAAACAACTTCACTGACTACCTATAGCCAAATTGGTACAATTTAAGTTTCTGAATTTATCATAAGGCCATTTTTGGAAAGTGTCCATAACACTCTATGCATCCATGAGAACAATTCATCCAGCTTCTGCAAGTACACATATGCTATCTAAATTCGAGAAATCTAGGGCTGCAGGGTGCAGATTTTCCTACTCATCTACCAAAGCATGGAACTCACCCATCTATCATTACGTTTGATCCAGGATCTTTTCACAACTCAGAAATTATTGAAGACCATTTTTGTTTAATAGTTAAGTAGGCTGTACCTAACTGATTTTATGTTTCACCTTGATGTATGAGAATTTCTGTTTCACTTTTTTATCCATTCTAACTATGAGACAGGACTTGCACCACTATATTATTGCAACTAGTGCTAGGATGCCAACATGAGTAATAGCTCGCTTGACAAAATTCAAATACTAATGCTACTATTATGACTACTACTACTAGTACCACTACTACTACTACATTAATTATTTGTGCCTCTCTCTTTTGGAAAGCACAACGTGCGTGCTTTGAATAATCAATCAATAAACTATTATTCGATTTTCCGAGAAAATCATACAAGTACAGAATAAAGTTTTGCATCATGAAACAAACAAGACTGGATACGTAATCAAACACATCGGCTCATAGAATGAATTAAAAAGCAATCACATTAAAAACAAACTTTAACAAAACATTCCTAAGGCAAGCAAATATATTACAACTGAGTAGTCCTTAAAACCCCAGATAGGAAATGAGAAACAAGAAAGCACAGTTTGGGTGTGGCCAAAAGCTGTAGATATAGGTAAGTTGGTCTAATCTGGTCGAATCCACATACAGACAATATAGGCCTTAGATATTTATGCTGGAGGGCAGAGAACTTTGGACATAAAAGTACTATGTGTATGGAAGTACAGACAGAAGTGTTTTCACATGTTCATGGAGGCAAGGTAGATTGCGAAAACCAGACCCCTTTGGAAATAACAATTGGTGAAAGGTATTCAGTCTCAGGAATGTTAAGAAACGCCAATGGTGATTGGACATGTCCAATAGGAGGCACGGCTCCATGCCCGGACTGATTTAACCATGACATAACTGCAAACTACTGTTTTGTTGCAGAAGTCTCTCTTTCTGCAACCACCCTCAGAACAAAGGCCTGCTTAACCCAGATTAGATCCTTTTTTGTTATACCCATAGCATCATGAAAGAGATCTCGATGGTCCAGTTCTGGAAAGGTTTCTTTATATATGAGATGTATGGTATGTGGTCAGCTTTATCTGATGACAAACAGTCCTGTAGGATTAGTCCATTTTAGGTGTAGAGCCTCCTTGAACTAGACAGAAAACCATAAGAGGAGTAGGCGAATACGCATGAGGTCAGAAATGAAGGCAGTTCCTAGTTTCTTGTGGATGGTCTCGGTGGGGGTATCCTGACCTACAGCCAAATGATTCCTCAAAAACGTATTTTCAACCATTTGTATATAATAAATTTTGGCATGCCCCCAGATTTCGCAGCCAAAGGTTGCCATAGGGATACACTTGGCCTCGAAACTAGCACCCTTATGCATCAAGCCAAAATCCAGTCGGTAAAATACCGATTCGTTAATAGCTCCCGGTATTGTGTGAAAAATACCCAATCCCAATGCATCAACCCAAAACCCGAGCAAATAACGAATCGCTAAATAAATAACCTCGAACATACCGAATCGCTAATACCCAAAATGCTAATTTACCGAATCGCTATATACCGAATTCGCAATTACCGAAATCACTATTAGCTCCCGGAAATTGCCAATAGCAAATAACGAATCGCACCCCAATGCAACAAAACTCGCTAATAACGAAAATCCCAAAAATCGCTATTTTGCCAGAGCTAAATAAGGGGAATCAAAACCTGGAGGTAAAGTTACAAAAAAAAAAAAAAATCTTCCTACATGTGCAAATGATTGAGGCAATCACTAAACCCTTAAATGTGGCCCAGGAGACCCTGTTGGCTCCCACAAAATGGCTGCCCTCTACGTGCTTGCAAGGAGGATGCGGATCAATGCAGCAGGACAGCGCAGGAGAAGGGTCCAGGAGCGAGTGTTCAGACTGCGCATAACCTTGCTCGGCCAGAATGAGGACGAGGTGTACCAGAAGTATCGCCTCAATCGCGCTATGATCATGCGCCTGATTGCAGACCTGGAACCATTACTGCAGCACCAGACACACAGGACAAATGCTATCCCTGCGCACGTTCAGGTCCTATGCAGCCTGCACCTACTGGCCTCAGGGAGTTTCCAGGGGGTAATTGCGGTTGCTGGAGGTGTTTCGCAAAGCGCACTGTCACGCTTCTTCAAGAAATTCCTAGATGCCATGCTGACAATGCTCCACACACACATCAGCTTCCCCACAACCCCACAGCAGTTGGACCGCACCAAACAGGCATTCTACCAGGTGGCACAATTTCCACATGTGATTGGATGCATCGACTGCACGCATATCCCCATATGTCCTCCGTCAGCAAATGAGTACCTTTTCAGGAACCGCAAGTCATACCACTCGATCAACGTGCAGGTTGTGTGCGATGCCAACAACATCATAACGGACCTAGTGGCACAATTCCCAGGGAGCACACACGACTCATACATCTTCCGCAACAGTGGAATGCACAGGCGACTACTCAATGGAGAATTTGGAGAGGGACTCCTGTTAGGTACGTAGAACTACGCTTCCCCACACCAACACCACACATGTATGTACATCACCAATGCTAAGTCTATGCTTCTATCTTCTAGGTGACAGTGCTTACGCCCTGCGGGAATACATACTCACCCCATACCTAAATCCAGCAACCCCGCAGGAAAATCGCTACAACGCTGCACACATCAGCACGAGGAATGTGATAGAGCGGACTTTTGGGATTCTCAAGAGCCGCTTCCGTATCCTCCACAAGACTGGCGGCGCCATGCTATACCAACCAGACACATGCTGTCGAATAATTGCTGTATGTGCAATGCTGCACAACATTGCCACCAGAAGGGGGATACCCATGGAGGGGGACAGGGATGACGACCCCCAGGCTGACCAACCACCCGCCCAACGACGACCGGCACACATCCCAAACACAGCAGAGGGCCATAGGAGGCGGACAGACATAATGCAAAATCATTTTTGACCCTGGGTAAAATGAGACATTACAAGTTGGTGTTGGGTGCAACTGTTTAATGCACAGTAGCACTGAGGATTGTGCAACAGAACTAGCATTGTGAATCATGCTCCGATTGCATAAATGTAAATAAAAGGTTCCTTAAAGTCAGGCCTGTGCAAACACAATAATTGGATGGCCATGGTTGCTCCACCATGGACCTGCAGCATGTCCAAATTTCTAGTGGCGCTTGCCACGTACACCAAGCCTCCGCTCAGGTGCATCCAAAGCCTCACCACGGCCTGTCCCCGTGGAGGCACGCGAACTTCGGCGCCTGGTGCTGGCCTCTGCCAGTGACACGCTGCTGACACTGGAGGCAGCCTCACTGGTGTCATCCCCTCCCAATGCTGCAGCACTGCATGTGCTGCTCTGAAGTTGTTCCACAGCAGTGGTGATGTGTCCCAGTGACTTGGCCACATCACCGCAGAAGTGCCCAAGGTCCACCTGCAGGGAGACTGTGCGGCGTGCCAACACAGCGGTGCAGTTGCTGTGCCGTTGTATGGCCTTGGTAGCGGCGGCAGAACGCAACATTAGCTGCCGGTTACTCCTCATCTGGGACTCCCTGATGGCACGGGTGAGCTCACGTACCTCCTCCCTGAGCTGAGCATTGCCATCAGCAACCGCAGTGGTCTGGTCCCTGACCGCCGTGCCCATGTCCCTGACCGCGGAGCCCATGTCGGTGACTGCTGCAGTCATGGCGCGCATCTCCCTCGCTAGGCGCACGATATTGCAGCTGATGCTAGCCACATGTCTTCCCTGCAGGTTCTGTGTACGCAGCATCCTCTCCTCGATTGCAGAGGTTGTTGGGACATCCTGGTCTGCTGAGGAGACGGAACTGCGACGGGCCCTGTGACGCCGTGCGTGTCTTGAGCCTCCAGGTGGTGCAGCAGGTGGTGTGGATGTGCGCTGCGTGGGTGCCAATTGCGGGGGGGGGGGTTGCCATCTCCTGCAAGGGCGCAACTTGGTGCCTGTGCCTCTGCGGTATTGTGGCTGTACTAGCTGCAGGCTGTCTTGCTGGTGCCGTTGCTTGTGGCGCAGGTGCTGGTGCCTTGGCTTGTGGCGCAGGTGCTGGTGCCTTGGCTTGTGGCACTGGTGCTGGTGCCGTTGATTGTGGCGCTGGTGGAGGTGGTGCTGGTGGGGTGGCAGGTGTTGGCGGTGCGTGCGCATCCTGCGCAGTCTCCTGGTCTGACTCCACGGGTGTCTCAGAAATGATCAGCTGGTCGCTGTCGTCAGAGTCCCCAGGTGATGCATCTGTGTGTGAAACAGTGCATGATTAGTGGGATGATTACACCTACATAGTGTTGTACCCATTAATGTCCCTCTGTGGTCCAACAAATGAACAGTCTACAGCCATGTACAAAATATGTGGTGTGTGCTCAGAGGATTTACGCCTGTACCTGCACTCTGGGCTGACTAGACTACAACTCCCAAGATGCAGTAGTGTCATGTGTGGAGCTGTCTGTGCCAGAGCTGCAGACACAGTGAGATTGGGCTGGGGGCATGGGTATGGATTTACGCTATGCTGGGTGTGGCACAGGCATGCATCTTACCTTGGGCACTTGTGGCTGCGCCGGACGTGTCCATCTGGATCACCCCCACGACGGCTTCCCGCTCTATCGTCCCTTCCACAAGGTCCTCCAGGGCTGTGTTGGATGGTGCAGTGGTTGTTCCGCCTCCAGTCCTTCTTGCCTCCCGGAGCCTCTCAGCAATCCTCTCTTTTGCGCGCTTCCGCAGGTCATACCACCGTTTTTTAAGGTCGTCGATGCTGCGGCTAGTGACGCCAACCGCATTGACCCTCTCACGGATGCGCTGCCAGATGCGCCGCTTCTCGGTCTCAGGCACCTTGAGGGACAGCTTGCCAAAGAGGCGGTCGTGTTTGCTGGACACTCCCTCGATGAGGTACTCCAGCTCCCTGTCCGAAAACTTCTTCTTGCGCTTGCGTGCAGATTCTGCGCTGGATGGCACTTCCTGCGACATGATGGATGTGTGATGTGAATGGCAGAATCTGTGTGGCCTCACTCTGCACAGCCTGTCCTTCTTTCCAGCTCCTGTCTGCTCCTCTGTCGAGGCTATGTGGGTGGGGCAGCAGTATTTCCTGGTTGGTGATGTCATCAGCCTGTTCCCGGAGCGACGCGGCAATTTGCGATTTCGCTATTACCGATTCGGTAATAGCTAATTCGGTATTACCGAACTCGCTATTAGCCAAATCGGTATTACCGAACTCGCTATTTGCTAGTGAGGCCGTTTGCGTGCCCCGCTATTAAGGAATCGGTAAATTTAGCGATTTTTAAGGAATCGCTAAATTTCACCGAATCTGTTGATGCATGCCAATTACCGATTCCTTAATGGCGATTCCTTATTTTTCGCTATTAAGGAATCGGTATTAGTTTGGTTGATGCATATGCCCTTAGGTGGCTTATGACCGATTCATATGTCAAAGTCATATACTCCAGAGATGGCTCTTTGCAAGATTCTCCAAATTTTCTTTATTAGTGGTGTCCAACTAAGGCCTGAGTTCAGAAGAAGTCCCAAGTAGAAGAATTCCTCCACCCTGGAGAAGGCCTGGCCCTGTGCAAAAAGACTGCAGGTTTTAGTATTTTTATGAACCTGCTTCCATAAAAACAGATTTTTTTTAAAATTGGTAGAGAGGTCCAGATTATTCATAAAAAAATAAAAGAATGTAAAAGCCGTAGCAGACTTCTGGCAGTTTGGGTAAATAAAATGGCATCATCGACATAGAGAAGAACTGGAATTGGTCTCCCACCGACCCTGGGAACATCTGCCTCTATATTGATTAAAACACCCTACAGCCGATTGATATACATAATAGTGCTAGGATGCCCGAAAGAGTAATATCTTGCTCTACAAAATTCAAGTATAGTATTACTACACCTACTACTACTACCAGCACTACTACTACTACTAGTAATAATAATGCATAAATTATTTGGGCCTCTCTCTTTTAGAAAGCAGTACTTGTGTGCTTTGAATAGCAATGAGAGTTCAGACTTCCAACTTTGTAAGATTTGCAGTTCGAGGTAATGCAGTTGGGTTCTTTGGGAGTATGTGAGGGTGAATTAACTTAAGACTGGGAAGTTTCTCCGGAGTTGTTCTTTCTTGGTTTCAGCACATTGAGCTTTATTCTGTTAAACTCACATTTTCCTTTCACCTACTGTACATACAATCAGAGTGACTGCAACACAGATAATGCTCACAAAAGTTGTGTTTATCATATTTGCATTTCCCGTTTATTCACTTCAGAAAGTAAATAGATTGCTCTTCCCTATAAAATCTACAAAGTAAGCATCTGCTTTAATTGGTGTATAACAGCCTGAGGAAGAGGCCCATGTGGTCTTGACAGCTAATATAAGATAGGGTGGGGCATCCACGAGGGCTGATATTCAAGATATTAACATCCAATTAATTGACATCCAACAAATCTAAATGGGATTTATTTTCTTAGCGGGTGTCTGGAAATTATGGTTTAGGTCTGGCATTCCTGAGTTAACCTAAGGAGCAGTGGTGACTCGCAGAGAGGAGTGAAGTAAGTAAATAAATAAATAGAACTATTTACCTTGCGCTCGCTGCATCGCCAACTCGGCGATGCAGCGAGCGCAAGGTAAAGTTTTATTATTTATTTACTTACTTTACTCATTGCCATCATATGTCCAACTCCACTACCCCCCCACCCTGCCCCGCCCCGTCCCGCCACACATCCCGCAGCACTCCCTCTGCGAGCCCCCACTGCTAAGGAGGGTAAGATCTCTGAAAGATCGCATGTCATTTTTGTATTTGTGTTTTTTACTGTCCTTTTTATCTGCATAGTAACATATGCAAGATTTTGCTTGTTTGTGATTGGGTTGTTTTCTAGACTCAATTACAGTGTTTACATATATTTGTGGTGTTTTACTGTCCCTTGCTAGCACTATTTGGCAGAGTCTGGATCACCATAAACAAGGTGTGGTATATTGTGTACCTCCATTCCCTGTATGTTTGAATGCTGATACTGAATGATGTAATAGAATGCTGGTTTGCAAGGCTGGACAGGCTGTTTATTCCACTGGGAATTTCCCTGGTGGGCTGGAGCCGTTTGATGCGGCCAGTTTAGAATGCCCAAGGCCACTGCTGGTGCCTCTGTCACTTTCCCCAGCTCCAAGTGGTTGACTGCAGCAGGCTCAGGGAGGCTGAGAGAGAGAGGGGAGGGGTGATAGGTAGAGAGAAAGCAATCAGAGAGGAAGAACAGAGAGAAAAAAGCGAGAAAGAGCAAGAATAGATAGATAGAATGAGATATTGCTTGAGGAGATTAAGGGAGCAGGGCTGGTTTGAGCATTTTTTGCCAGGGCTGCTTTTGGTTTCCTAGTCTGGCCCTGCTGGAGTGTGGTGTGGAGTGGGAGCCTGGAGGTAGTGACAGTTGGATTGAGCATGAAGCCCTGAGAGGGTCTCCATGGTATTGTTGTTACCTAAAGGCATAACTTGAAATAAAGCACTTACTTCCTACTGAGTGGCTCCACAGTCCTGTATGTAGATCCTGCCCTCTAACTTCAACAGTTTGGCAACAAGTTGCTAAAGGACTCTTGTGGCAGTTGGGAGTCATTTCTGGCAGAGGAGGAGGCCTTTCGTGGGAAGGAAGATGGCCCTGTGACCACGGAAGAACAACTGCCCATTTTAAATTGATCGGCAAGTGGTGTTGTATTAGGCTGCTAGACAGGAGTCGCCCGGTGAGGAGCGTGGGCAAGGTATGACAAGGATAACGAGCCAGCTGAGGGGAGTTATGAACTGAACTGATGTCACCCAATGTATAGGCCTAGGCTTATGGACATTGTTATACAAACAGTGTTATAAGGACAACGCTGTGGAGACAATGGGAAGAGGCAGAAAATCTCCTCTTCACAAAGCACAACTCTGAAACGCCCCATGGAGCTTGAGGCAGTATTACATTCATTTGTGACATAAAGAGCAGGGTTGGTGAGTGCGCAGTATGATTTCTCAATCAAGTTGATTGTGGAACAGGTTAGTACATGCCTTTAGAGGGTCCAGTGTGCATTCTGCATATTTTATGATGCACAGTACGGAGTAACCCTAGAAGTTGACGTGACTCCTGCTGGTGCTGTGGTTAAGGTGTTGAACAAAGGTCTTATGACAATGTGCACCAGCACCAGATAAAGAGGGATTTTCCTCTCTGGTGCAAGTCAGTCAGTGCTAATTGAAGAAGGTGTGGTGTTTCGGGGACATAGTAGCACAGCTGCTCACGGGAGAACCTCACCAATGTTTTGGATCCCAGGACTGAGTGTTAGAGATGAGGCGCTGGCTATATAGACTTTGACATCGTGAAAGAGGATAGTAGGCTGATGTTTGATTGAGACCAATCTGGAGACATTCAAGAAAAACTACGCAAGGCCTCCTGGGTAATTTAGAAAGAGAAGTAAGACTATCTCAAAGGACATTAGAGATAGACATGAGACTATGTTTTTAGAGGGAATACCGTGTCCTGCAGTAACTGGAAGTCAAAACATTTACTGCTGGGCATTTGTCAAAGTGCAATGTTAAAATATGACACTAAGTTATTCAATTAGTGAGGTTATTTGATATTTATGGAGTTTGTAGTACTGTATGCTCTTCTGTTCAGAAATGTGCTTAATTTTCAACGAACTGTGAGGTTCATTAGGTTTGAGAGAGATTTTATTGCTAATTCTTGGTATTGCCATGTGCCATATACATCTTATTGGTAATGCATGTGTTGGGTTAGTAAGTTTCCTTGTAAGTTGACTTTTGTAGTTTGGGAATTGAAGTTTATTGTTATGGTTGTAGTGTAATGAATGCATAATGCTGCCAGACAGGTTGGGAAGTTTACATAATCCAACAGTTGTTTTGGGAGTATTGTGTGAGCATTTACATTCAATTCCATTTGGCCTCTAGTTAGCAGTTTGGGAAAGAAGGTGTAGTACCCATCTCTGTGTTGAGTAGATACATGCAGTTTGTTTTGTATCCAAGTGGCAAAGACGTGGGGAAGAGTATTACCCTGTTCCAAGAGATGGCACAGTAGTACACTAGTGTGTGTGTGTGTGTTTTGTTGAGAACTGGGGAAGATCAGTACCCTGTCACCAGAGGTTGTATGAGTAAGTTACCCATTGGAAGTATAGTACCTTGTCTGGAGAATATGCATGGGGCAGTACTGTGTGGTGAGTTAAGATGGGGAAGTGTAGTACCCTGTCATGAGAAGTTTCATTGGAGGGTACCCCATGGGTGTGATGTGGCAGAAAAAAACTACCACGTTTAGAGGGGTTACACGGCAAAGTAACATGTGGAGTGATCATGTTGGGAAATATAGCTTCCTATGGTGCTGTGGGTGATAGCCACAGATTTCACCTGAGTGTGCTTTGGGACCAGTTGTCTTTTTGTACAAACGGAAAGATTTGTCAGCCATACGGTACAGGAGATATGTGGTATGTGGTACAGGAGGCTGAGCACGTTTCTGATTGTCTTGTGGTGTATTTTATTCTGCTTGCCTATAATGTAACTGGTGTTGTGTTTGAATGGTAGTGTTTGATGCAGTTTGAGGGTGCTGTAGAAGAGTATTTCTAATCCTGCTGATGTGGTCTGGTGCCAATGGTTGTATTGCTGGACTGCTCTAGCTATGATTGCTGTGTTGTGTCAACAACTTTTCAGTATGTGTCTTCTGATGGCTGTCATCATTGTGTTCGGAACACAGACCGACATTTTCTTGGGCAGTTTCCAAAGGGCGTGGTACAGGATGCAGATTACGTGCTTTCATCAGCTTGGTCATGTTGATCTGACCAGCTAGTGTGACTGAGCGCTGCACATTTTGGAGTGCTGGCCTACACATCTGTGTGTATGAAGGTATACAAGAGTGTGTGGTCCCTGTAGGGATGTGTGCATTTCTTGTAGAGGATGAGAAGGTGTGAGCGATTGTTGTGTCTCTACCACATGCATAATTTAGTACTGTGATGTGGATGTCTAGGGACATTGTGTAGGAGTGTAGTTGGATTGACAGGTTTTATGTTAGTGCCTGGCAAGGGAATTTTGAGTTGAGGGGATGTATGGTAAACTTTGTTTTTTTGTTGCTTTGGTTTGTGCCTTGAATGTGTAGACTTGGGGACGACGGGGAAACCCTTTGTCTAATGAAACCTGCTGGTTCCGTGCCCCGGCTGTCAAATCACTGGGTGTCCATGACCTCATGTCCTGCATGTATAAATTATATATTGTGCCATTCTGAATGTGCAGACATGGGGTGGTAGGACTTCAACTACAAGGAGGTCACAAGTCTTTCATGTCTTAGAATGTTGTGCATGGTAGTCACAACCTAATTGTTATCTCATGAGATGTGGGTAGCCTTATATCTTGACCCGTTGCAGAGTTTCTGTGACTGCTGTTTGCTGTCTTTGTGCAGCCGGGCGGGTACTGGAGAGTTTAACAGGTTGTGGTTTGGTAAATATCTAAGCTAGACATGTTGGAGATTGAGGATTGAGTATGATTGTCCCTATACTTTATAGTCAAGGGAATGGCTGTTGTTTGTTTTCTTGTTCATTAGAAAGGGAGGTGTGCAGTATCCTGTGTGTCCTCATTTCCTGTATGTCTGAGCTTGTGTCTGGAATGGCGAAAGTAAATAATGAAATAGGATGTTGGTGTGTGTTGAGGAGTGGAAACTAGGAGACTGGATGGAAGATGGAGATCTGACAGGACCTACCTGCTCTAGCTGAAACCCAAGAGCCTAACTTGAAACAAAGAGCCAAACTCTTACTTGATTGGTTCCAGACTCCTGTATGAAGACCCTGCCCACTAACATCACCACAGGGGCATATGTACATTTTGCCTGAGTTGGTCTGGAGTGTCTGTACTCACTTAGCAAGCGCTCCGCTGCCTTTCGGCTATGTTTGTGCTATATAAATACCATAGCTATACCTATAGTAAGATAAATGAGGCTCCCATGTTCTTAAAACAAACAATTTCAACTGAAAAGCAATCTTACTAAACAAGCTTATAGTCTCGGCTTCTTTGTGCAGAGTTCCAGAACTTGTGCTTTCTGCAGATGGCATGCTGGCCCATTTCTCGGATTTCAAAACTCCACCACAAACAAAAAGTCAGTCCCCAGGACACTGTCAAGAATCTGTACACACTCAATTTAAGTTAATTTGGTTGTGTAATTTGAGGTGCTATTACTTCAATTGCTCTACAGTATAATTACACATAAATGCCCATTTTGGTGTGAACAATCAAAAGTGTCTAGTGTGTTTACCTTTTCCTGATTTTTTCCAAACTCTGTTCTCAGACACTCTCACGCAAACTGCTGTCTTTTAATATTTCCCTGGTCGCTTTTAACTTAAGTGACAGAAAAACGCAATTTATGTCACAATGTTATAAAAGATAAACAAAAGTCACACATTTAGAGAGCACACTAAGTATAAGTTTCTATTTATCCAGTGCTTAACTTGAACTGGTGTGTGCAGAGCACTAGCGCTCATTTTTGGGCACTGCAACTTATTTTATGTGGATTTTGATTTAGGTTTCCTCATCAGGCATGGACCCAGCAAGAAAAAAAAAGGCAGAACATGGAGAAAGGAGCAAGGCAAGGATAGGTGCTAAAGGGTACAGAAGGAATGAAAAAGAACCTGCAACAGTGAGATAAAGCAGTCTTCCCCAGTCCTTTCGAGAAGGCAGGATCAGTGCATGTAATTCTGCTTTGCTTTGCATTAGTCTGCGTCTGCAAGGGCAGAGGAATTCAGTTTGGGGATTGCAATGGCGAATGTTACACCTTTATGCATGCCCCAGCATATGTACCATCCTAAAATGACACATTTCTATGTTTTTTACTCTTTCACCCATTGTTTGTTTAGTGAAAACATCTCTCTTTTCATCTCATGTGCTTTCTCACTACTCTTCTATATTCACTATTTTCATTTCATGCACTACCACAAAAATACACATGCATAGAGTATGTTATGAGCATTTGTATATTGTCTTCCATCATTAGTAAGGCAATGAAGTGTTTATCAGGTGTGGATTTTGACAGTGCAGCTGACAATGTACATAGATTAGGCTTTGGTCAGCCCCTTTCTACCACTGGCTTGAGGCTTTGTCAAGCATACCTTTGCTCAGCCCAGTGGAGTATTCATCTCTCCCCTAATGCTATTGGCGAGCAAGTATATCCTTCAGCCTTCACTCAAGCGCATGCACTGACCAGCACGGGTGAGTACTCTCTAACTGTAACCCTCTCTGCATGTTCCTGGTGGATCCTTCCCCTGGAATTGCTCCAATGTTCTAACACTGCAATCATTATCATATTCAACCCAGACCCACTGGCTTTGCCATTGCTTGTTTTAATCTGGAAATTCTTTTTGTATGGTTCTGGGATTTCCATCTTTCAGTTGGGTATGGCACTGCATGATTGTTTAGATTTGGTTGTATGGTTAGTACAGATTGGTTAAGTGACTAGTGTAGCAATTGTTAATGTGAAATGAAAATGATGAATTTGATCTGGCTAATGGAGCTAAAATATCTATCTATAGATATATGCATAACTGAAAAAAAGGTTAAAGTAATGCTATAATTAGGTGAGAATTTGAGTGACAATGTAACGTTTTAAATAAAATAAAAAAACACTCAGAAGGCTCTTCTAAACACCCTACTATGCACACGCATCATCTGAGATAGAGGTCTGAAAGGAGAGTCCAGTCCTTTGCCACACCCTACTAAGTAGACCTATCATTACAGAGAGAGGTCTCACCAGAGAGGACAGTCCCTCCACACACCCTAATACGCACACCCATCATCTGAGAGACAGGTCTGAAAGGAGAGGGCAGACCCTCGCCACATCTACTATGCACAGCTGTCATCTGAGTAAGAGGTCTGAAAGGAGAAGTCAGTCTCTTTCCACACCATATTATGCACACCCATCATTACAGAGAGAGGTCTCAGCAGAGAGGCCAGTCCCTCTACACACCTCACTACATACACCCATCATCTGAGAACGACGTCTGCAGGAAAGCCCAGTCCCTCCTCACACCCTACTACACACACTTCTCATTATAGAGAGAAGTCTCAGCAGAGAGGCCAGTCCCTTCAGACACCCTACTAACACACCTGCTGTCTGAGAGAGATCTGAAAGGAAAACCCAGTACGCCCCCCATACCCTACTACCCACACCTATCATTACAGAGAGATGTCTCAGCAGTAGGTCAGTCCCTCCACACCTATAAACTGAGAGAGAGGTGTAAAAGGAGAGGGCAGTACCTCCTCACATCCTACTATGCATGCCCATCATTACGTAGCAGTGAGGCCAGTCCCACCACACACCCTACTATGCATGTCTGTGATCTGACAGAGAGGGCTCATTGGAGAGGACAGTCCTTCCACACACCCACACCTTACTAGGCACACTTGTCATCCAAGAGAGAGGTCTCAGCGGAGTGACCAGTCCCTTTGTATACCCTACTATGCATACTTGTTATTTAAGTGAGAGGTTTGAAAGGAGAAGCCAGTACCGCCTCAGACCATACCACGCACACTTGTTATCTGAGAGAGAGACTTAAAAGGAGAGAGTTCTCCCTCCTCACATCCTACTACACGCACCCATCATTTGAGAGAGAGGTCTTAAAGGAGAGGTCGGTCCCCCTCCACACCCTACTAATTACACCCCTCATTACAGAGAGAGGTGTCACTAGAGAAGCCAGTCCATTCCCACACTACTCTGTACTACGCACATCCGTCATCTAAGAGAGAATATCTGAAAGGAGAGCCCAGTCCCTGCCCACACCCTACTACACACACCAGTCATCTGAGAAAGAGGTCTTAAAGAATAGGCTGATCCCTCTCCACACCCATCATTACAGAGAGGTGTCACATGAGAGACCAGTCCCTCAACACCGTACTATGCACAGCTGTCATCTGAGAGAGAGGTCTGAAAGGAGAGGGCAGTCCCTCCCCACCCTCTACTGCACACACCCATTACTACAGTGAGAGGTCTCAACAAAGAAAACAGTCCCTCCACACATCCTACTACACACATACATCATCTGAGAGAGGTCTGAAAGGAGAGGGCAGTCCCACCCCACAACCTACTATGCACCCCCACCATCTGAGAGAGAGGTCTGAAATGAGAGGTCTGTCGCTCCCCATACGACTGTCATCTGAGAGAGAGATCTGAAAGGAAAGTCCTGTCCATCCACAAACCCTACTATGCACATGTCATCTCAGAGAGAGATCTGAAAGGAGAGGCCAGTCTATCTACACACTCTACTACACACACCCATCATCGGAGAGAGAGAGAGAGAGAGAGAGAGAGAGAGAGAGAGAGAGAGAGAGAGAGAGAGAGAGAGAGAGAGAGAGAGAGAGAGAGAGAGAGAGAGAGAGAGAGAGAGAGAGAGAGAGAGAGAGAGAGAGAGAGAGAGAGAGAGAGGTGTGAACGGAGAGGCCAGTCCACCCACAGACCCTACTATGCACACCCGTCAAATGAGACAGAGGTCGAAAGAGACAGGCCAGTGCATCCACAGACCATACTACGCATACCCATCATCTGAGTGAGAGGTCTGAAAGGAGAGATCAGTCTCTCTAAACACCCTCCTACACCTGTCATGTAAGAGATGGGTCTCAGTGGGGACTCTGTCCCACATGCTACTATTTCCCTACAATTTTGTTGCAATTCCGCTAAAATCTCACGAGAGTAGCTCACAAGCATTAGGGAGTGAAGCTTGATGCATGGACATGTGCTATCTCATGAGAGGCTCACGAGACCCTGATGGAAAATTACTGCGCCTGCCAGGAGGTGTTTTATGATCTTGCGAGAGTCTCACAAGATTTTAATGGAGAGAAGTAGAAAGAAAAGGATGTATGACGTTACAACGCATGCTATTACAACGCATACCTTTACATCGCATTTTTTACAACGCTAGTACTACTACAACGCATTACTTTACAACGAATTCTGTTACAACGCAAAACCTATTACAATACAGAAAAGAGCTGTTACAACGAAGTATATTACAACGCATACCATTACAACGCGATTTTTTTTTTTTTTTAAATTAAAAGTACAATAAAATCTGGCACGGGATGCAGGGAAATTAGGGGTTTTAGGGTGGGGAAGTGTATTAAAACGTGGAGAAGAACTGTACGTAAATCGACTAAAATGCAGTACCAAATTAATACTCGGGTATTAAAATTAATACTCAAAATTCCCCATAAAAATCAGTTTTAAGACATTTGTAAGTTTTTAAATAATAAGGAAAAAATAAATTACAGTGCATACACATTTTTTACATGAATAGATCGCCAAGTAAGTAAACTAACGAAAACATAACACACATACACGTAGGCGCCATTTTACCCATCTCACTTGTAAAACTTGTCCTACCACAGTTTCTATGTAAACAATACCAAAAGACATGTTCCAAAATGGATGCCAAAACGGATCAAATGATTAAAAACAATATTTCTTTAAAAGCATTTTTAAATTATCATTTTCCACAGTAAAACAAAGCATTAAAAAAAACACAACGAACGCAGTTTTTAAAAAAATTAATAGAGACACAGAGTAAAACTTATAAATACAAGTGAGACACCATTTTGCACTCAGTTGATTATCAACTAGCAGAGAGAGCAGACGTAATAAGCTGACCCTCTGTCACCTGCACTGCGACCTCCTCAGAGAGAGCACGGAATTCACTCGAGAAAGCCTAACAACAGAGCAATTACGTTATTAATATATATCTAAACGTTAGTTTTTTGAAAAATATATTTTCTTAAGCCACAAAAAATATTTTTTCAATTAAGAATAAAAACTGAAGAAATGAACTGTTTCCAATATATTATCAATAAAATAAAACACAAAATTAAAACAAGTAATTTATTTCCCTCAACCAGAAAATCGGAAGATTTTTACATTTCACAGCAGCTGAACCTATTTGGGCATCCCCACCACGTAAACGACTGACAAACTCAATTGTTAAGGTAAATGTTATTTATGTGTCATGGTTTTACTTGTAAAATTTATTTTTAAAAATTTCAGAAAGTCATGTATGCCAATGGTTTTTTTTTAAAATACTCAATCTCACCGCATAATAATCTAAATATTACCATGATGCTGGAGTAACAATTTCTACTAAGACTTCAGTTAGTTAGCACATCAGCAAAAGCGTTACATATTACTTTGAGAAATATTTCTAATCTAAGTCCAAGAATGTACAGTATTTTACTAGTTTAGTAATAGTTTGGAAATTACCTCTAATATTTTTGATGAAAAAAGCATTAAATATGTAGTATATTTTCCCTCACCAATTGTTACTCATACTCCTTTTTCTTATTCCAAATCGTTTTTTTTTTTTTTTTTAACAACGTTGACAAAGGATCAATTATTTATCTTTTTTTTTTCTCAAACAGTGAACATCTTTTCCCCAAAACCTTTTAACCTCCCGCAAGCATCAGGATAAAGGCACGATAACAAAAAACCTACTAGAAAAGGTATGTTATTTTTTCCATTTTTTTTAAACGATACATTACTCATTCTTCCTTTTGCAATAAATCCTCCAGTATCGTACCTAATTTGAAAACTAATTGATAGTTTTGAGAAACAATATTCAATTTCTTCTCTAGGACAGAGCACCATCAGTGATATTTTTGTGTATGGTAGGGGTACATATCTCTATTTCTACTGCAGTAAGGTGCATTGATTAGGACAGTATCATGTAGTACTAGTTATATTGTATGTCTGTTTAATTTTAAAGATACTCAGGTACTACATTTCGAATCACCGTTAATTATCTTTTTATCCCCTTTTTTCCCCCACAGAAAAGAATTTTTTTCACAAAACTAAAATTTGGAGCCTACAAAGAAAAACATCTTCAGCGACCTCATCCACAAAAGCGAATTCTCCAAAACAAGGTATATTTTTACAGCACAGATTCTTTACCTCCTAAATATTTGACTAACTATCACATAGCTAATTTTCAAATAAATAATCAATGTAATTATGATTAAAATTTCCCTTTTTAGATTTATATTTCATGTCTAAAGGATGGTTTATCATTACGGAAATAATTATGTCCAGCAACTTATATCACATGTGCAATTTTTGTGGAATAATTGTACAAAACACATTTCTCAACATCGTACTGTTTTCTAATTTTTTTCTTTTTCCACATTTCCAGACATTTATTTATCCATTCCCCAACAAATCACCTCAAAAGTGTCTACACAAGCCTACTTACCAATACCACTGAACAAGAGTCTGCCAGAAAACCAATTCGGAAAAAAAGGTAATTTAGACCAACATTGTAAGTTGCAACAATTTTTAAAATGTACGATGCTGTAGAGGTAACAATTTACTTTTCCAAAATCTGAAAGGTGCAGCAGTAGAATAATTGTTGAATAGTGTAGGGGTATTAATTTTCTATTCTAACTCCAGGAAGGTGCATCAGTAGGGAAAGTCTTGGATAGTGTAGGGGTATCAATTAACTATTCTAACTCCAGGAAGGTGCAGCATTATTGAAAGTGTTGGATAGTGTAGGGGTAACAATTTACTATTCTAACTCCAGGAAGGTGCATCAGTAGGGAAAGTGTTGGATAGTGTAGGGGTATCCATTTACTATTCTAACTCCAGGAAGGTACTGCAGTAGGGAAAGTGTTGGATAGTGTAGGGGTATCAATTTACTATTCTAACTCCTGGAAGGTGCTTCAGTAGGGAAAGTATTGGATAGTGTAGGGGTATCAATTTACTATTCTCACTCCAGGAAGGTGCATCAGTAGGGAAAGTGTTGGATAGTGTAGGGGTATCAATTTACTATTCTAACTCCAGGAAGGTGCATCAGTAGGGAAAGTGTTGGATAGTGTAGGGGTATTAATTTTCTATTCTAACTCCAGGAAGGTGCATCAGTAGAGAAAGTGTGGGATAGTGTAGGGGTATCAATTTACTATTCTAACTCCAGGAAGGTGCTTCAGTAGGGAAAGTGTTGGATAGTGTAGGGGTATCAATTTACTATTCTAACTCCAGGAAGGTGCTTCAGTAGCAAAAGTGTTGGATAGTGTAGGGGTAACAATTTACTATTCTAACTCCAGGAAGGTGCATCAGTAGGGTAAGTGTTGGATAGTGTAGGGGTATTAATTTACTATTCTTACTCCAGGAAGGTGCATCAGTAGGGAAAGTGTTGGATAGTGTAGGGGTATCAATTTACTATTCTAACTCCAGGAAGGTGCATCAGTAGGGTAAGTGTTGGATAGTGTAGGGGTATTAATTTACTATTCTTACTCCTGGAAGGTGCATCAGTAGGGAAAGTGTTGGATAGTGTAGGGGTATCAATTTACTATTCTAACTCCAGGAAGGTGCTTCAGTAGGGAAAGTGTTGGATAGTGTAGGGGTATCAATTTACTATTCTAACTCCAGTAAGGTGCATCAGTAGGGTAAGTGTTGGATAGTGTAGGGGTATTAATTTACTATTCTTACTCCTGGAAGGTGCATCAGTAGGGAAAGTGTTGGATAGTGTAGGGGTATCAATTTACTATTCTTACTCCAGGAAGGTGCATCAGCAGGGAAAGTGTTGGATAGTGTAGGGGTCTTAATTTTCTATTCTAACTCCAGGAAGGTGCAGCAGTAGAGAAAGTGTGGGATAGTGTAGGGGTATCAATTTACTATTCTAACTCCATTAAGGTGCTTCAGTAGGGAAAGTGTTGGATAGTGTAGGGTTATCAATTTACTATTCTAACTCCAGGAAGGTGCATCAGTCGGGTAAGTATTGGATAGTGTAGGGGTATTAATTTACTATTCTTACTCCAGGAAGGTGCATCAGTAGGGAAAGTGTTGGATAGTGTAGGGGTATCAATTTACTATTCTAACTCCAGGAAGGTGCAGCAGTAGGGAAAGTGTTGGATAGTGTAGGGGTATCAATGTGCTATTCTTACTCCATGTAGATGCATCAGTAGGCAAAAGAAAGGATTGAGTACATGTTATGTTTTGTATACATATATTTTAAAATATCAGGCTAAATTTTTTAACTTTTCTCCTTTTTCAGATAATGTCTAGCCTTGGAGCAGCAAACTTCATTAAATCCAGGAAGGGCAAAAATTTGTTAAACCATGGTGGATACATATATAGTAAGGAAAGATTAAGTTTAAATAGAAATCATTGGAGGTGCGTGCAATACTACACTACCCATTGCAGTGGCAGAGCGGTTACTGTTGATAATTTGGTTGTGAAAACCACAGAACATAACCACTCTGCCTCTGCAATGGATGTAGAAATCAGAGAGACAATAAATGAGATGAAAGCTATTGCAAGCACCTCCAATGATTCTACAGGATCCATTTTAAGGGAGGTTGCACAGCATGTCCCCAGTCATGTTGCTAGCAACATGCCTATAATACCCAATTTGAGAAGAATTATTCAGAGACAAAAGCAGGCAAGTAATATTCAATTGTCTACACCACATACATTTTCTGACATTAGAATTCCTCATGATCTTTCTATTTCTTTTTCTGATGAACCTTTCCTTCTGCATGACAATGAAAACCCTCAGAAACGAATTTTAATTTTTAGTACCCCCCGTAACCTTGCTAAGTTAGAAAGTAGTGAAATTTGGATGATGGATGGGACGTTTAAAAGTACACCCCATCCTTTCACTCAAATTTACACTATACATGCGAAAATTAACAATAGTGTAATTCCCTTAGTGTATAGTTTGCTACCTGATAAGACTTCTGCAACATACACTGAACTTTTATCAGTGATTAAAAGCAAAACATCTGCAAGTCCTCGAAAAATAATTATTGATTTCGAATTGAGCATGATCAATGTGATCACTAAAACGTACACGGATACCCAAATTCAGGGATGTTTCTTCCATTTTTCGCAGGCATTTTGGCGTAAACTACAGAAAACATCCCTAGTTGCAGAATATTCTCGGGATAGCAAATTACAGTTTGAACTTAAAAAATTAACTGCACTTTGTTTTGTTCCTCCCGATAGTGTGGACGAGTACTACACTGCAATTATAGAATCTGTTTATTATACGAGTAACGAGGAAAAATTGGCACCCATTCTAAATTATTTTGAGGACACATGGATTGGACACCTAAGCAGATCGGGTCGCAGGAGGAAGCCACGATTCCATGTGGAGTGGTGGAACTGCTACACGAGTTGTTTAGAGGGAGAGGCCAAAACAAACAATGCCATTGAGGGGTGGCATAACTCCTTCAATCATACAATTGGAAAACCAAATCCTAACTTCTACTCATTTTTGGAAACTTTGAAGAAGGAGCAAAGTTTCCAAGAAATGAGATTAGCACAAACACTCGCAGGTAGTCTAAACCCACGAGTAACAGTCAAAACAAGGGAAATGTCTGAGAGACTATTGGCAATTCTACAACAGTTTTCGTTGTGTGTGGCTATAGACTACCTGGAAAATCTTTCTAACATTCTTTCTTTTTAAAACAATGAATTTGCTTACTTTCCTGCTTTGCCAAAAATTATACTAATTACAATAATTCAATTTGCATATTAAGTTTTTTTTTTAAAAATTTTTTACAAATTAACAAGTCGGGTTTTTTCCATTTTTTAAAACAAATCTTCATTTCATCCAAAATAAACAAATGATGACAAATTTACTGTTCCATAGTATTTGAACCATTTATCATTATCAGTACGCCATTTTTCAAATTACCGAAAAAATCCAATTTCAATTCCGTCAAAACCAATCACCAAAACTCAATCCGATGTATAAAATACAAATAAAACCATATTCCTTAATGCACATTGCAGCTGAATCATCATTTGTATTTCAACGTTAGATATTCTAAATATAAAAGTACGCACAATTTTTGAACAAAGAAATGAAGATCGACAGTACATTTTTTTCTTCGAAAACAAACAAATCAACTGTCTGAACCGTAACTTTTTATTTAGAAAGAGTTACATACTTTTTTAAATTAACTAACTTACTTTTAATGACCCGACATAGGCCTGTATTAATGACATTAATGTGGACATGCTTTCCAACTTTTAAAACATCTATTAGTTTTCCAGCAACCTCCCCTTATTCTTTCCTTACTATATATCTATCCCTTTAAAAGGTTTAATCTATAATATCAACTGAAAATATTTCCTACCTGGACGCAGATCAGCTTCCTGCTGCTTCCTCCTCCGATGCTCTGCAAAATGGCGCATTACGTCGACGCACACGTCCTTACGTCATCGCGTGCTTCTCTATTTATGGCGGACTACTTTTTTACATTCAACTGTAAATAAATGTTAATATATGTTATTAAAATATTTTTATTTTGTTATAAAAATGAAACTTACTTTGAAAAATTAATGAAAAAATATGTTTATTTTTTTCATGTTTTTTAAATCAAATAAAATTGTGAAATAAATAATTGTTTGCTGTCATTATTTTTAATTAAGTTTTATAAACTCCAATATTGTAATGTAATAAAAGTAAAATTACTAAATATGTTCCTTACCTTGGCTCTATTGTCTTTTCCTTTCAAAACTTCCTCTTACTTCACTTTCTGTACCTTCTTTTCTTGTTCCGCGGGTTGCATATACTGAGGCTGCCAAAATAAATGAAGGACAAACACGCTCATAGACTTAAATGGAAAACCGTGGGAAATAAATTTAAACAGTAAGTTATAATTGTTATTTCTTATTTTAAAATTTTAATAATGTTAAATTGTTATATTTATTACTGTAAATATTTTTAAATGTTTGTGTTAATATTTGTAATATATTATTATTTTATTTATATATTAAATAATTCAAAAATTCAATTCCATTTCTATATAAAAGGACACTTTCTTTTCAACATATAAATACTCTTGTCTTTTCATATGTGTTAAAAATACTCTAGTATTTAAAATTAGGTACTCAAACATTTTTCTTAAAATTTTAATATTATATACTCTTTAATGTTTTTTAAAACTTATTTTTTAGTAGATAAAACCAAACTAAAAATTCTAAAGTATTAATTTATCAGCAAACAAACCAAACTTTTCTACTAGTCACAATACTCAAGTATTAATATTTTAATAAACTACTCACTTATTTCAAATCAATATTGCATTTTTTAAAATTATTTTAATACTCAAGTATTTATTTAACTGCTAACCAACCAAACATTTCTACCACACAAAATACTCAAGTATTAATATTTTTATTAACTACTCACCTTTTTTAAATTAGAATTGCCAACCAAACATTTCTACCACACAAAATACTCAAGTATTAATATTTTTATTAACTACTCACCTTTTTTAAATTAGAATTGCTATATTAAAAAAATAATAATACTCTAGTATTAATTTTACTGCTACCCAAGTAATAAACAAGATAAATATTTTGCAAAAAAAATGCGTTGTAGTAGTATATGCGTTGTAAAAGTACTTACCATATAACATCTTGCGTTGTAAATGCATGCGTTGTAAATGCATGCGTTGTAAATGCATTTTCAAATAATGCGTTGTAAAGGTATATGCGTTGTAACAGTACTTACCATATAATAGAACGCGTTGTAAAAGCATGCGTTGTAAAAGATTTTGCGTTGTAAAAAATGCGTTGTAATAGCACAGCGTTGTAAAAGTTGCGTTGTAAAGGTATTTCCCCGAAAGAAAAGGGCCAAGGGTCAACCAATAGTTACCATTCTTATTACATGGCTGTAGAAATGCTGTGGTTAGGTGCAGATTCAGAGATAGTTCATATTGTTCTTGGTGATTTGGAGAAGAAGGAAGCCTTTTGGAGTTGTGCTCAACAGAAGTGACTGAATTTGGAATTGAGACAGACAGGGGTCTCCATCTGCATATAAGAAACTGCTCTAAGTTCAGGTAATTAAATAATATGGTTTATGAACTTTGTTGAGAAGCATTAGAAAGTGCACCAGTGTTGGTAAACTTATTTCATACAATGTTTAGCGAGTCGAAAGCGGTCTGTAGAGGTGCATGCCTTTTAATATAGGTTTCAAGAGGTGGAGTTTAGAATATAGAGAGATAACACCAAGCAATGGATGTTGTGTTAAAAAATAAAATGTTCAATCTGTATTTAGTTGTAAGTAAAAGAGGCAGTGTTTCTGAAAATATAAAACTAAGAAACTGCAATCTGTTAATACAAGGTCCAGTGTTTTTATGAACCTTACTTCACATATATTTTACCCCTATGGGATGTTGAGTTGAAATATGCTATTTCTAGAGTAAAACACTGTGCTCGCTGTTAGGAAAGGTGTGTCTAGTGGAATGTGTTACTTTATTAACTGTTATGGAACCATGTTCGATGGCATGTTATAATTTAATTGTGAAAAAAGGCACTGGTTGAGGATGTTGAATTCTTTAAGAGGAAAGTATATAATGTTAGTGATACAGTACATATAACTATGTGATTGTGAGTGAAAAATTTACTTAAGAGTATATAGTGATGTATCACTGTTATCAATTATTGATTAGTATGTATCTAGCAGATCTGTCATCCATCTTGGGGACTGTCAGAGGCTCTAGCCCAAAAGTGAATGAGAAGCATTTATCCTGTGTACTGTAAGCCGATGAACTAGTAATTTTAGATCAGACCGAGATGGTTCCACAAAGGAAGCTAAATGCTTTTAGCACATATTGTGCAGCAAAACGACTCACAGTAAATATGGATAAAACGAAAAGCCTGTGTTTTGAGAAAAAAACATGAAGTTTAATTGGTACCTGGGACAAACCAAATTAGATATTGCTAATGAGTATAAATACCTTGGAATATGATTTGCCAATTCTTTGAAGTAAAAGCCCAGATACCGGTATGTGGACTGAAAAAATGTAATCGTAGCTATGGAGATATGGTCCATAGACCCCTGTTGACGGCCTATAATGCAAAATGCAATGATCCCCCGCAACCTCAGTATGGAGCAGAAAGTCTCTGTCCAGGCGGCAAAAGTTCTTGGGATAATGAAGAAGGAAAATTTTTTAAATCATTATTGTCCCTCCCTAGCTCTTCAATGATCCAGGCTATTAGATTAGAGCTAGGGTTGATCGCATGGAATGTCCAGGCACAAATAGGTCTACTTAGATTTTGGAAACGTCTGGGAACGGGGGAAGTTATGAAAGTGTCCCAATGGTGTTTGAAGGAGATTCAGTGTAGTGAACTAAAATGGGCCAAATCAACAAGAGAGAAACGTTATACCATTTGTGATCACTTGAAGGTGAAAATTGATCCACAGACTTTGCACACTGATAATTCAAAGAGTGTACTTAGATTGTTAGGGAAAGAATTGTCTAGATTATTAGATATGGAGTACCCAAGTAAGAAAGATTCTGTGAAGAAAATACTAAATTTTATACTCTACTAATGACATTCATTATCACAAAGAGAGGTATGAGCAGAGATAGCAGTCTCTACCCATAGCCTATTTTGCACTTGTGTTTCTCTGGGGAGTTGACTGAGCAGTCTTTCATTAGTCTGTATGCTTGCCATCCAAGAGAAACTTCCTAGTATAGAGCACATTTATTTCCCACACCCTAGTTGTAGATCTGTCATTCAACAAAGATGTCTCAGCAGAGAGGCCAGCCCTCCCAACACTCTACTATACATATGCAACATCTAAGAAAGAGATCCAAGGATAGGAGCCAGTCTCTCCCCCCACACTACTACACTCACCAGTCATCTCAGAGCAAGGTCTCAGTGGAGAGGCCAGTATCTCCCCACACTCTACTACGCACAACTATAATCTGAGAGAGATCTCAGTGTAGAGGCCAGTTTCTTCCACAACCTTCACCCAGGAGAGAGTTCTTAGTGTTGAGGCTAGTCCTTCCCTACACTGTATTGCACACCCTTGTAGTCCTGGGGAGAGGTCTCAGTGGAATGACCAGTCCCTATTTTACCCTACTATGTAGAGTGGTTATCCTGTGGTGAGGTGTTTTTGAAGAGTCCAGTCTCTCGTCACTCCCTACTATATACTGTTGCCATACTGTGAAAAGCTGGGACTGGAGTTGCCACTTTTCCCTAAAGCCCTAGGAGAAGGAAGTCAAAGTTGTAAGTACTGTAATGAAGGAGAATTTACATTATATGATGTACATATTTTTATGATCTTGCGAGAGTCTCGCGAGATTGTGAAAAAAAGGTAGGGAGTGGTAGAGAAACTTGTTTATAGAGAAAGTTTTCAGTGCATAGGCTTATGTGTTTGAATAGTCTACTATTCACACTGAAAGATACAGACCTGCTGTCCATGAGAAATACAGTAAATGCTCGTGCTCACTAGATTTTCTAGAGACACAGAGAAATACATGGCTGCAGCCAGGAGTTTGGGTGCCCCCACGCTTGTGGGAGGCTCGCGGGATAATAAATAAAAATAAAAATAATGGAGTAGAGAAAATCTGGTATTAGTTGAGACTATTGTGTGTATGCAGACTATAGAGAGGTGACTAAGGGGTAACTACAGTGAAGAAAATAAATGTATATTATTTTTAACACATTTTTACAATCTTGTGGACACCTACCAGATTGTGAATAGTAAAAAGGAGTGGATGAGTTCTCAACACATTCCATTAGTAGGAATGCCTATTGTGGTGCTTGTTTTTGATAGAACGAGTGCCAGAGATAAGTACTGTGATGAGTAGATGGTTATTTTTAATGGGGTTTGTTTATTCTCGCAAGATTCTTGCAAGAGTCACATGGAAAATTACTGGGCCTGCCATGAGGTGTTTTAAGATCCCGTGAGAGTCTCCCAAGATGATATGGGGGGGGGGGGGGGGGGGGGGGGGGGAGGGGGGAGTAAAAAAAAAAAAAGGCCAGAGTTCAACCAATAGTTACCATTCTTATTACATGGTTGGAGAAATGCTGTGATGTGTTTTGGATCAGTACACAAAAGAGGGAAAGCCTCACAACTAATGAACTAACAGTTAGGAGGTCAAATTAACTGGACTCAATATATATTAAAGTGGAAAGAGATCAGCACAGGTGAACCAGTGCTACCCTTGCATCACATGATTGGGTGCAAACCCAGAGATAGCTCAGTTTGTCCTTGGTGCATTGGAGGAGAAGGAAGTCTCTTTGAGTTGGGCTCAGCAGAAGGTAATTCATCTGCAGTTGAAAGACACTGGTAAGGCCATTTGCATTTTTTTTAAAACTCCAAGTTCAAGTATTTAGCATCATATTTCAAAAACGTTGTTGTGAAGTGTTACAAAGTGTACTATTGTTGGTACACTTATTCTACCGTATGTTTACACAGTGAAAGGTTGTTTGAAGAGGTGGAGATGTGTTAATATAGGTTTTGTGAGGTACAGATTAGAATGTAGAAAGTTGTGGGCAAGGTTTGCGGATTGTGTTAAAAAATTGAATGTACAAACTGTGTACTTGTAAGTAAAGGAAGCAGTGTTTGTCAAATTATAAAATAAAGAATGTAATAATACAAGCTGTACTGTTATGAACTTCATTGTACATATACTTTAGCCCTGTGAAATGTTTAAGTGGTTATATTGATTTTTCTAGAATGAAAAGCTGCAGTGAGTATTAGCAAAGGTGTCGCAAGAGGAATGTGTTAATCTATAAAATTTTACTTAATAAGGTTTTATGCCTTGTTATAATTTATTTGTGAAAAAAATGCACTGGGTGAAGATGTGGAATTTTTCAGGATAAAGGAATAACCAGTTACTGGTGTGCTAGATATTAATATGTGATTGTGGGTGAAAAACATAGAAATGTTTACAAAATATACTGTTATCAGTTATTGACCTGCATGGAACTCTTATCTATTTGGTTATTTTGCCTTTTTTTAGGAGGAAAATGGAAACTTGCCTCTGAGGAAACACGTATCTGCTTACATGCAAAGAAGAGCCTTGTTAAGAAAACCAGAATTATTGTGTTGTTTAAGCACAGTGTATTCAAGCTGGAAGGATGTGGAGTCTCCTGAACAGTTGTGTTCTGCAGTAACACTCTGTTCGAGCTAGGCTTTGTGAACTGTATATATAGATATGCTGATTTGCTGAGACTTTATTGCCACTTAGCCTGCCATAATATAGCATGCATCTAAAGACTCTTTGTCAGGCTAAGATGGCTAAAAACACTGAAAAATAATTGCTACCTATATCAAAATCCAGTAGGCAAATACAGCAAAACGGTTGGGGGGGGAGGTAGAAAGTGCTTATTAACATCAGACAAATGTTATATATTTGAAAGTTTTTTTATCATGTTATAGAAGTTTATATTGTTTGTTTATGTAGTTTTGTATTGTTAAATTGTTTTGTTGTAATAATTAAGTTTAAAATTACTTTGTATTAGTTTCTTTAGTACTTATTAAACATTTTAAGTTTATTATAGTATTGCAAAATTCCGTTAAACTGGCAGTTCTACGGTGAGGGACTGTGAATATGCTATTACATGTATATGTATGTGAATAGTACTATGCACATCTTTTACCCTAGAGAGAGTTTGCAATAGAGAAGCCAATTATTTTGAAATGCCGGTATGCTTAGTTGTCATGCAACAGTAAGGTGTTGCATGCTGTAGTATAGTTAATTGTAATGCAAGAGAGGGAACTTCGCACAAAGGTAAGAGCTAACTATAACTTGGGCCCTCGCCATGTACTGCTTATGACCTCAAATATTATATCACTTATGACATGTTCTGTGACATTATTTATGACAACACTAATGACATCTCAAATGACATCGTTGATGACATGACTGATGAAATCATCCAAGCTTCTTTTGCACACATCTATAAACTAGTATTGCATTAGAGGCCTGAAAGTAAGCACAAAGTAGCTCAGAATAATATGAGCATCATTATTGCCATCACATATACAACCACCTTTGGAGTAGCAAGCTGGAGTTATTTGCAAATTGAACCTACACCATGCATGTCAAAGGTTAGTCTAGTTCACATTAACCACAGATATATGGGAAACCCTTATAGCAAATGGTATACAATCTGTACACATGTGTTCAGAGAAAGCTAAGCCTCCCAAGATTCTCAACGTCCCTTCCAAAATTATTAACCTACAACGGACAGCCTTTATCTGTATGAAATGCAGTGGTGGCTCCTCCGCTAAGGCGGAGGTGCGCCACCGCACTGCTTTTAAGCATTGTAACTAAAGGAAAAATACAATGATAATAACTGAATGTTACTTTAATTTTGTGTGTTCCTGCTGCTTTGGGGTGGGCAGGGCTGCTCTGCACTCAGAGCAGGGCAGGGGAGGAGTGGTTTGCCCACTCCAAGTGCGCATGAATGCTTGGTTGGCCCTTTTGGGCCGGCCAAACTGTCATGCACACTTTGTATGTTCTCCACGCAGGCTGCATTACAGCCTGTGTGGAGAACATGCCCAGGGCCCCATTTCCTGGCTGAGCACCGAACCACGGCACTCCGACCAATCACAACGCTGCATTGCAATGTTGTGATTGGCCAGGGGAGCCTGGGTGCTTCCTGGTTCCTGTTCCGGCTGAGTCCTGACATGAAAGAGAGACTGCAAAAATGCGGCGGCGATAAGGTAAGTTTTATTATATATATTTTATTTTTACATTCCCCCCACCCCGTCACACCCGATCCATGTTGGCCACCACTAATCAAGCGTCTCTCAGTTACTGAACCTCCATTGAAAAATGAAGTTGATATTAGTAGACAAGTGGGTACTTTAAACAATGTTACTCTATGGCGAGAGTTTACTCTGTGCCACACTTTTCAGACAGGGAAACTGATGAGAAATACCCTAAAGAGTATTACAACATATCAACAAAGAGCAGTATACACTCTATGCAAAACTTGTCCAAAGAGACCCTATTCAATTAAAACAACCAAGGTCTGAAGGTGCTAAAGATAACACTGAAAGAAAAAGTAGCGGAGCACTCATATGTCCAATGCTTTTTAGATTTTGGTCCAAGTGCAAGTGACTAGAACTTTGTTTTTAAAACACATGTATTATTACTTCTATATGGGTTTAGGCAGAGATTTTCTTTGATCCAGATATACACATCTTGGCAACAGTTGTGTTGTAGTGTCCTGAGCACCATTGTTCCATTACCTCTCCAAATAGTTGAGATGTGTGACTATTGTACCATTGTTGCCTTGTTCATATTCAGCCAAGGATAATACTCCCTGCAGCCTCCATAACGAGGTGAAAACGTTACAGTTTACTGGTGCCAGCCACTTAGGAGGAGTGAGTTGACTTACCTCCCAAATGGTAGGTGTCCCAGTGTCCACGGCAGTTAAGCCCATCGGGCAGTCTCCTAGCCACCACTGCCTTCCTGCTCCTGCTGCTGGGCTGGCTAAGCTAACCCGTCCCCAACTCAGACAGCGAGAACTGCAGTGCATATGGCGTACTGCGTGAAGGCAAGCCTGACCCGATGAAATCCCATGATAGGGTCAGGCATGCCTTCACGCAATACGCCATGCGCACTGCAGTTCTTGCAGTTCTTGCTGTCTGAGTTGAGGACGGGTTGGCATAACTGCTGCGCAAAGGTGGCTGATGCTCCCACCTTAATTGAATTTCCTCGAGCCGGAGCAGCGGAGGGCGTGGCTCAGGCTTCTAAGCGGAGTTACGACTTACGACAGCAGCCAGCACGGCAGCAGGGGCAGGAAGGCAGTGGCAGCAGATTAGGAGACTGCTGGCCGGGCTGCACTGCCATGGACCCTGGAGAGCTGGCATCGCCATACCCACCCACCAAGGAGGCGGCTCAGACTCAGGTAAGGTGACAAAGGTCAGGCCTTACTACGCGGGGCGGGGGGGGGGGTTGGTGGGTTTGGGTGGGGGATCAATGATGGTGCAAGGAGTACTTCGCCAGGGCCCTGAACTCCGTGGAATTTCACAGAGTTTTCCAGTAACTTCGTGAAATTCCTCGGAGTAGAACTCTGCAAGCTTCGCCCGGGGTTAACCTCTACACAACAGTTACACCCAGTACTTGGACACAGGCTGTAAAACATTAGGTAGAAAAGTAATATGGTAGCTAACCATCACTATGTAAACTATAAAACAAATGAACACACTCATTGGAAGATGTCATCAGTGATGTTGTGAGGGACGTCATCAATTCTGTCTTTTGAGATGTCATCAGTGATGTCATAGAACATGTCATGAGTGACGTAATACCACGTTGCCCAACTCCCCAAGTCTAATTAAGCCCTGGGGAACCAGTCTCCCAGGGCTTTTCTTTTATAATTAAAGGGGGTGTTTGCAAGGCATCCATCCCCAAGCAGACCCGGGTGACCCAAACCTTCAGGGCCAAATATGTTTTAAAGGGGAGGGGGCAGCATGGCCTCCCTTCCTGTGCCTCTTTAGGCCCCGAGGACCCCATCCCCAGGGCCTTTTTTTGTTAAAGGGGAGGTAGGCCACAGGGCCCCTCCCCAAGTCACTATAGGTCCTGGGGAGCCCACCTCTGGGGTTGAAACTTACAAAAAAGGAGGGGGGACTCCCTTCCCCTGCACATTAAGTCTCCGCCTGACCCACTGGCCTTCACCAGGGCTCTCAATACCTGGTTTTTTAGGTCTCGCCTGAGACAGCGCTTTAGCGCTGCTCAGGCGAGACTTATAGTAAGCGAGTTTTGGAAGTGCAAACAGTGGCTTTTCAGGCCTCCAAATACAGTGCATGTGCCCCAGGCGCGCGCACCATTTGGCAGCCTGAAAAGCACTGCCTGATCACTTGCTTTGATGTCCTCAGTGAGCCGTGCGGACACTGAGGACATCAAAGTGCACACCATTTGCCACCCCCTTGTTTTTTCCTTTGATCCCTATCTTTCCCTTCCTCAATCTCACCCTCTCCCTGCCTTTTACAACTGCGGCCCGCCCCCACTCCCCCCTCCCACTCCCTCCTCGTTTAATGTCGCTGTCATTGTCATCGTATTTTGGAGTGAATTCACAGTTTGAGTCCGCTCGCACTACGGTGGTTCAGCACATTAGATAGAGGCGAGCAGTTCTGGGCTGCCGGTAAATTGCGTTTGGCTCTAACTAACCAAAACCTTTAAAGTAAACATGTTGTTCCTGACTAGATTTCACATGCTTTACTTAATCTTGCATTACCTATGTGTTTGTTTTTTCAAGGATTTTGTTACTTATTTTTCACGCACCTATCACTCTTGTCTCCCCTCCCTTATAACCTATTTCCAGGTTCTCCAGCGCCACAACGTCATATAAATGGCAATAGCACTATGCAAATATAATCACTCCTCTGCAAATGAACAGACTAAAGTAAAAAAACATTAGATTTCAATGCTAAAAACTCTAACTTTCACAAATGCGAGACTGCTGCACGCCGCACACTGCTGCACGCCGCACACTGCTGCACGCCGCACACTGCTGCACGCCGCACACTGCTGCACGCCACACACTGCTGCATGCCGCACACTGCTGCACGCCGCTGCACGCCACACACTGCTGCACGCCTCACACTGCTGCACGCCTCACACTGCTGCACGCCGCACACTGCTGCATGCCGCTGCACGCCGCACACTGCTGCACGCCGCACACTGCTGCACGCCACACACTGCTGCATGCCACACACTGCTGCACGCCACACACTGCTGCATGCCGCTGCACGCCGCACACTGCTGCACGCCGCACACTGCTGCACGCCGCACACTGCTGCACGCCACACACTGCTGCACGCCACACACTGCTGCACGCCACACACTGCTGCACGCCACACACTGCTGCACGGCGCACACTGCTGCACGCCACACACTGCTGCACGCCACACACTGCTGCACGCCACACACTGCTGCATGCCGCACACTGCTGCACGCCGCTGCACGCCACACACTGCTGCACGCCACACACTGCTGCACGCCACACACTGCTGCACGCCTCACACTGCTGCACGCCGCACACTGCTGCATGCCACTGCACGCCGCACACTGCTGCACGCCGCACACTGCTGCACGCCTCACACTGCTGCACGCCACACACTGCTGCACGCCACACACTGCTGCACGCCACACACTGCTGCACGTCACACACTGCTGAACGGCGCACACTGCTGCACGCCACACACTGCTGCATGCCACACACTGCTGCATGCCGCACACTGCTGCACGCCGCTGCACGCCACACACTGCTGCACGCCACACACTGCTGCACGCCACACACTGCTGCACGCCTCACACTGCTGCACGCCGCACACTGCTGCATGTCGCCGCACGCCGCACACTGCTGCACGCCGCACACTGCTGCATGCCACACACTGCTGCACGCCACACACTGCTGCATGCCACACACTGCTGCACGCCACACACTGCTGCATGCCGCTGCACGCCGCACACTGCTGCACGCCGCACACTGCTGCACGCCACACACTGCTAACCGGCGCACACTGCTGCACGCCACACACTGCTGCACGCCACACACTGCTGCATGCCGCACACTGCTGCACGCCGCTGCACGCCACACACTGCTGCACGCCACACACTGCTGCACGCCACACACTGCTGCACGCCGCACACTGCTGCATGCCGCTGCACGCCGCACACTGCTGCACGCCGCACACTGCTGCACGCCTCACACTGCTGCACGCCGCACACTGCTGCACGCCGCACACTGCTGCATGTCGCCGCACGCCGCACACTGCTGCATGCCACACACTGCTGCATGCCACACACTGCTGCACGCCACACACTGCTGCATGCCGCTGCACGCCGCACACTGCTGCACGCCACACACTGCTGCACGCCACACACTGCTGCACGTCACACACTGCTGAACGGCGCACACTGCTGCACGCCACACACTGCTGCATGCCGCACACTGCTGCATGCCGCACACTGCTGCACGCCGCTGCACGCCACACACTGCTGCACGCCACACACTGCTGCACGCCGCACACTGCTGCACGCCTCACACTGCTGCACGCCGCACACTGCTGCACGCCGCACACTGCTGCACGCCGCACACTGCTGCACGCCGCCCACTGCTGCACGCCGCCCACTGCTGCACGCCGCACACTGCTGCACGCCGCACACTGCTGCACGCCACACTGCTGCACGCCTCACACTGCTGCACGCCTCACACTGCTGCACGCCTCACACTGCTGCACGCCTCACACTGCTGCACGCCGCACACTGCTGCACGCCGCACACTGCTGCACGCCGCACACTGCTGCACGCCACACACTGCTGCACGCCACACACTGCTGCACGCCACACACTGCTGCACGCCACACACTGCTGCATGCCGCTGCACGCCGCACACTGCTGCACGCCGCACACTGCTGCACGCCGCACACTGCTGCACGCCACACACTGCTGCACGCCGCACACTGCTGAACGGCGCACACTGCTGCACGCCGCACACTGCTGCATGCCGCTGCACGCCACACACTGCTGCACGCCACACACTGCTGCACGCCACACACTGCTGCACGCCTCACTGCTGCACGCCGCACACTGCTGCATGCCGCCGCATGCCGCTGCACGCCGCACACTGCTGCACGCCGCACACTGCTGCACGCCACACACTGCTGCACGCCTCACACTGCTGCACGCCGCACACTGCTGCACGCCGCACACTGCTGCATGCCGCTGCACGCCGCACACTGCTGCACGCCACACACTGCTGCATGCCACACACTGCTGCACGCCACACACTGCTGCATGCCGCTGCACACCGCACACTGCTGCACGCCGCACACTGCTGAACGGCGCACACTGCTGAACGGCGCACACTGCTGAACGGCGCACACTGCTGAACGGCGCACACTGCTGCATGCCGCACACTGCTGCACGCCGCACACTGCTGCACGCCGCACACTGCTGCACGCCGCACACTGCTGCACGCCGCACACTGCTGCACGCCGCACACTGCTGCATGCCGCTGTACGCCGCACACTGCTGCATGCCGCACACTGCTGCACGCCGCACACTGCTGCACGCCACACACTGCTGCACGCCTCACACTGCTGCACGCCGCACACTGCTGCACGCCACACACTGCTGCACGCCACACACTGCTGCACGCCGCACACTGCTGCACGCCACACACTGCTGAACGGTGCACAATGCTACATGAAACACTGCTGCACGCCACACACTGCTGCACGCCACACACTGCTGCACGCCACACACTGCTGCACGCCACACACTGCTGCACTCCACACACTGCTGCACGCTGCACACTGCTGCACGCCGCACACTACCGCACGCCGCACAATGCTGCGCACACTGCTGCATTACACACTGCTGCACGCCGCACACTGCTGCATGCCGTACACTGCTACACGAAACACTGCTGCACGCCGCACACTGCTGCACGCCACACACTGCTGCACGCCACACACTGCTGCACGCCGCACACTGCTGCACGCCGCACACTGCTGCATGCCGCTGCACGCCGCACACTGCTGCACGCCGCACACTGCTGCACGCCACACACTGCTGCATGCCACACACTGCTGCACGCCACACACTGCTGCATGCCGCTGCACGCCGCACACTGCTGCACGCCGCACACTGCTGCACGCCACACACTGCTGAACGGCGCACACTGCTGAACGGCGCACACTGCTGAACGGCGCACACTGCTGAACGGCGCACACTGCTGAACGGCGCACACTGCTGCATGCCGCACACTGCTGCACGCCGCACACTGCTGCACGCCGCACACTGCTGCACGCCGCACACTGCTGCACGCCGCACACTGCTGCACGCCGCACACTGCTGCATGCCGCTGCACGCCGCACACTGCTGCATGCCGCACACTGCTGCACGCCGCACACTGCTGCACGCCACACACTGCTGCACGCCGCACACTGCTGCACGCCGCACACTGCTGCACGCCGCACACTGCTGCACGCCACACACTGCTGAACGGCGCACAATGCTACATGAAACACTGCTGCACGCCACACACTGCTGCACGCCACACACTGCTGCACGCCACACACTGCTGCACGCCACACACTGCTGCACGCCACACACTGCTGCACGCTGCACACTGCTGCACGCCGCACACTACCGCACGCCGCACAATGCTGCGCACACTGCTGCATTACACACTGCTGCACGCCGCACACTGCTGCATGCCGCACACTGCTACACGAAACACTGCTGCACGCCGCACACTGCTGCACGCCGCACACTGCTGCACGCCGCACACTGCTGCACGCAGCACACTGCTGCATGCCGCTGCACGCCACACACTGCTGCACGCCACACACTGCTGCATGCCGCACACTGCTGCATGCCGCACACTGCTGCATGCCGCACACTGCTGCATGCCGCACACTGCTGCATGCCTCACACTGCTACACGAAACACTGCTGCATGCCACACACTGCTGCACGCCGCACACTGCTGCACGCCACACACTGCTGCATGCCGCTGCACGCCGCACACTGCTGCACGCCGCACACTGCTGCACGCCGCACACTGCTGCACGCCGCACACTGCTGCACGCCGCACAATGCCGCACACTGCTGCACGCCACACACTGCTGCACACTGCTGCATTACTCACTGCTGCATGCTGCACGACACTGCTGCACGCAGCACACTGCTGCATGCCGTACACTGCTGCATGCCGCACACTGCTGCATGCCGCACACTGCTGCATGCCGCACACTGCTGCATGCCGCACACCGCCACACGCTGCTGCACGCCACACGCTGCTGCACGCCGCACACTGCTGCACGCCGCACACTGCTGCACGCCGCACACTGCTGCACGCCGCACACTGCTGCACGCCGCACACTGCTGCACGCCGCACACTGCTGCACGCCGCACACTGCTGCACTCCACACACTGCTTTTATGCGAGTTTATGCTACTGACATTGTAAATGACAATGCCTTTTATTTGTTTTAAAACCAAAGCATAAATAAAAGGCATTGTAATTTTACAATGCCAATAGCTCAAACTCTTATAAATGCGAGACCTATTGCATTGCAAATGCTTGTTTGTGTTTGTTTTTTTACCTCTAATGGGTAGTCTCTCCTTATACTTGCAGGGCCTAGAGGACTCTAGGTAATTGCTGCGCTTTACAAAAACATCTAACATAAACTTTTAAAGTGCATTTGTGTGATGTTGTTAAAGCAAGCAATAGGTTACAAGTAAATCACTTTAACAGCTAATGAAATGATTGTTTCAAGAAAAGACGTGCACGAGTTAAGAGGAGGCAATTGTGTCTTTCTCTGTTTAAACATGTGGTAAGAACTCATACCACGGGCAGACAAACACATGCAAACATTATTTATATGTTCAAGAGTAAAAAACGATATGATTCTAGACATGTCCAGCACATTGGTCGATTATCTCTTTGTTGCACAGCTCCCCGTTGAGAGGAAAAGGAGGATGATTGGAATAAAGCTGCTGGACATTGGTTCCATCTGCTCCTGACCGTCGGACAATCCTATCAAAAGTCTTTCATTGAACGCTCGGAATTGCAGAGGCCCGCCGTTCCTCCCCGGAGGGGGGGAGAGGCTAAGGGGCCGGCGCCATAACCCGCGCCGCGCCGAGAGGGGGACAGGAAGGAACCGGTTTTGGGCGCCCGAGGCGACCAAAGACGGCGGGTGGTAGCACCTCCTGCCCACGCGCTGGCCTCGCGGCTAACACCCCCCCCGCAGCCAATAGGGGGGCAGGACACGAGGCAAACCCCCCAATGGGGGGGTAGGCCTGTTCGGCGGGAAGAAAGAGTCGGGGGATATAAGGGGCCGCTCGCCCAAGGGGCTCCCAACTTCGGGAGCAGGGAGAGCGGCGCCCCAACGTTGTCACTGCAAATACGGTTTGCGATCTGCGAAGACGGACGAAGTGCTGCCCGGACGGGATACAGCGCAAGAGGAAGACCGGCGGAGGAAGGACGGCGGCGACCAGGGCAGCAAGCGGCTGAGGGACGAGACAGTCAAGGGCTGAACCCGCTCTCCCGGAGAGGAGAACGTCCGAGGACAACCCCTGCACCACCGCCGGGCGAAGAGCCTACCGGAGCCCCAGGAGCGAGACCGGACAGGACGGCGGAGGACGGGCGCACAGCCCCGAAGTTGGCTAATTGTGGGCACCGCTCTCGAAAGAGCTTCCGAGTCACCTGGCTGGCGAGAGACACCTGGCTGGTTACCTGGTGACGCACCGGGGCTGCGCAGCATCTTCATTGCCAGCCGGTCCCGTTGCGGGTATCGGCTCCGCCTCTGCAGCGCAGGCGCGTGGTGCGCCGGTGCGTCCAGCGGGACGCGAGAACGCAGCCAACCGGGACAAAGGCCCCCCAGAGGAACCCGGAAAAGAGGGGAGGAGCTCCACGGAGAGGAAGTGCTGATAGCGAACAGGTGCCTCGGAAGAGTTATCAGCGGTCGAGTCACGGAAGGTGACTTTTTGTGCATCTGCAGCAACTCGCTTGGCATACCTAACACGCCGGGTCTCGGGTGCATCCAGCGGCAGAGCGAGCACGCCAGAAAGGGGTCATAGGCCACGGCAAGAGGCCTGTTTTGCATCGTGCGCACCAAGCGCCCTCACCCCCACGCCCCACTTCTTTCTGAGCGGGAACAGCACGGGAGGAGCGATACCCTCCTGAGTAGGCTTGGTGGAAGGGAGCCCGTGACATCACATCAAATTTGGTGCATAAGTGAGCGGCTGCACCCCGCTAGCAGGAATGGCAGAAGGGCAGCCGGAGGAGCTTGCCGACCTCCTCAAGCGCATAAAGGAAGCGTCGGAGGTGCACGGCAGGGAGTGGCTGAAGCCTCATCTGGGCCTAGAAGGGGAGGAGTCTACGGAGTCGCAGGGGTCGGAGGACGTGGACCCACCATCGCCCAAAAAGCGGAGGACGGCAGCGCCGGCGTCTGCCACATCGGGGCCGGCCCAGAGGAAGGTGCCCAGAAGGAAACCACAAAAGAGGAATCAACCGGCAGGAGGCGCGCAAAAAGGGGACAGCGAAGGAGAGCCCAGCAAGACGACCAGTGGTGAGCATATTGCAACTATTGTGCAGGAATGCGTTAAATCAATGGCGCCTCTATTACTTAAGGGTCTTGGGCAGGGGGTCGGGGAGGCCCAGACACAGCGCGCAGAAGACACGACCGGCTTGCCATGGCACCTGATAGATCCCGGGTGGGCACGGCAGGCGAGACTGCAGGGACAAAATGGGCAGGACAGCCAGGGCGATGCAGGGTCACCCGTGGCAGCATGGGGGTACACTGGCGGCGTGGGTACCCCAGCGAGCGATCCGCAGGCCACCGAAGGTTACGGCAGGCCATCTCCTGGTCCTGCGTCCTTGACCACAAGGGCCACGGGCTTAGCAAGTCTTATCCCGGTAGCGGTGAAAGAAAGGATATGGCGGAAAGAATTCATAGACATTTTCTCCTTGCTGGAGGTTCAAATGGAGGGGTTGGATCTCACTGCCTGTGATAGGAAAGAGGAGGACAGGAGGGAGAGGCGCGGCGCCAGGAAAGAGCGCAACTTTGATAATTGGTTGGATGCATTCCGCATTATGGCATGCATCATTGTAGAGAAATTCCCGCGCTGCGCGGCGGATTTATGGCTATACGAGGCTAACATTCATTGGGCCCAAAGGCAATTCCCGGGTGATGCATGGTTAGAGTATGATAAAGGGTTTAGGTTGAAGATGCAGAGGCATCCAGAGATGGAATGGAACGAGGAGGATGTCTCTGGATTCATACATAAGATGCTAGTGGCCAAAGAGGTAAAAACCTGGGCAGGAAAGAGTGACCAGTCCTTTCGGACCTCCTATAGAGGGAAGGGGAAGTCGTTCCACAGGCCCAAGTTTGGCGGGGGAAAACCGAACCCACCTAATGGCCCGGCGGCAATTTGCTGGAGATTTGATGCCGGGGACTGCACGTGGGGTGCAGCATGTAAGTTCCTGCACGCATGTTCCAAATGCGGGGGGGGGGCCACCCGTCAGCTAGCTGCCGAGGCAAGCACGAGCAAAAGAGGGACAAAAAGGACAAGAAAAGTAAACAGTGATGGAGAGCAGCGGGGTCTGGAGGATTGCCAGTTAGCCAGGTCCCCAATTCACATTCAGCAACTGCGTAAACTGGCGAACAAGTACCACAATAGAGCAGACGCAGCAACGTTAGTCAAGGGTTTTGAAGAGGGTTTTGTTATACCGTTCAGTGGCACACCTCCCCTGGGGGGGGCAGAGAACTTCAAATCCGCTAAACAGCACCCAGAGGTAGTCACCAAGAAGTTGGCGAAGGAAAAGTCATTGGGCAGGATAGAGGGCCCCCTACCACTGCACCTCCGAAAGGGCCTGGTGATCTCCCCTTTGGGGGTCGTGCCCAAAAAGGAGCCAGGACAATTCCGGCTCATCCACCACCTTTCCTTCCCAGAGGGGTCTTCAGTGAACGATGGCCTAAGCCAGGTTGCATGCTCGGTGAACTATGCATCCGTAGACGACGCCATTGATATGGTAAAAATGGCAGGGCGGGGGGCATTGATGGCCAAAGCAGACATAGAGTCCGCCTTTCGGCTGTTACCTGTCCACCGCTCCAGTTTTTATCTGCTGGGTTTCCAGTGGGAAGGGGACCTGTATATTGACAAAGCCATGCCCATGGGCTGCGCCATATCATGCGCATACTTTGAGATGTTTGCCACATTTGTAGAATGGGCACTGCACGATAGACACCCAAAAGGGGGGAAGCTCCATTACCTGGACGACTTCATGTTCACGGGTCCCGCCCAGTCACCGATCTGTGGGAGCACGTTGGCAGCGTTTGTGGAGCTTACGGAGGCGCTAGGGGTTCCCCTGGCCCCAAACAAAACAGTGGGGCCTTCCACGCAACTCACATTCCTGGGCATAGAGCTGGATTCCGAGGCCGGAACGGCTAGGCTCCCCCGAGACAAGGTGGAGGATTTTAGGGCGGAAGTAAGAGGCTTGTGCGGTAAGAACAAAGCAACTCTCATGGAATTGCAAAGGCTGATTGGGAAGCTTAATTTCGCCGCCAGGGTTATACCTGCGGGTAGGGTGTTTGCGCGGCGACTCATGCAGTTAACAACAGGCCTCACGCATCAACACCATCACGTAAGGCTGGGAGCTGGGGTCAAACAAGACCTATGTATGTGGGATAAATTCCTCGCAGACTTCAATGGCATCCTCATATGGAGGGAGGGCTGGGTGACAGCCAAGCAGATAGCCCTGTTTACCGATGCAGCGGGCAGTGCAGGATTTGGGGCAATTCTTGGACGGAAGTGGTGTGCTAGGCAGTGGCCAGAGAGATGGCACAGAATAGGGCTCACGAGCAACATAACATTTTTGGAGCTGTTCCCCATTGTGGTGGCCATGACAATATGGAAAAAGGAGCTAAAGAACATGAAACTAACACTCTGGTCTGACAACAAGGGGGTGGTGCAGGCCATTAACAGGGGGGCTGCCAGGTGCCCCGATATCTTAAGGCTAATGCGTCAGTTGGTTCAATTGCAGCTGGAAGGAAATTTGGAGGTGAAGGCCCGCCATGTCCCAGGGGTGGACAACGCGGTGGCGGACGCCCTGTCCAGGGCACAGATGGACCGTTTCAGGGAGCTGGCGCCAGGGGCAGACGAGCATATGACACCTTTCCCAGCGCAACTGTGGGACCTGGGGGGGTAGACCTCTCAATCCTGGTTAACCAGTCCCTTACCCCCGACGCGGCTAGGCGCTACAGGAAGTACGCTGCAACAGTCATGGAAATAGGTGGGGTCCAGTCCCTGTCCGACAGGGAGGGAACAAGAACGGCGGCGGAGCGTTTTATACAGTGGGCATTTGCCTGCAAAAAGTCAAGGTCCTGGGCACAGGCACATCTGGCAGCCATGGCTCATTTCGCAAAAATTCATACGGGGGAGGACCCGACAGCATCCTTGTACCTCAAAGCAGCCATGAAAGGGTGGAGGCGGGTCGAAGGAAAAAAGGTGGATGGCAGGAGGCCTATAGATTTTGGAAAATTGGGCAGTTTGTTGGAGGCCTTAGTGGGGTGCACGAAGAATGACTTTGAGCTCCTCCTTTTCCAAGCAGCATTCTCGGTGGCGTTCTTTGGTGCCTTTCGCATTGGCGAGCTAGTGGCCCCCAGGAGACAGGGGCCGGCTGGGCGATGCATTCAAGCAGAGGACGTCACGCCCGGACTAGCCTCGGTGCAAATAAAGCTGCGAAGGTCCAAAACCGACCAAGAGGGCAAGGGCGCGGTGGTGCAGCTGCGGTGCATCCAGAACAACAGATCATGCGCAGTGTGCTGCCTCCAGAAATACATGGTGGCGCGCCCCGCTGGTGGGGGGGCATTGTTCAAGCATCAGGACGGGAGTAACCTGAGCAGGTTTCAATTTACTGCATTGATGCGCCAAGCCCTGGATAAAGCAGGGCTGCCCTCGCGAGCGTTCGCGCCCCACTCATTCAGGATCGGCGCGGCAACGGCAGCATCACAACATGGCATGCCGGAGGCAAGAATCCAAGAAATGGGCCGATGGCGGTCCAGGGCCTACAAAACATATATCAGGCCGCAGCTGCTTTGAGCTGCGGATGGGGGTCGCGCCACTCACCTTGGGATGCCGCACGGCAGGGTCAGTGGCGCGCAGCATGCCACCTTGGGATGCCGCACGGCAGGGTGGCACGCGGCAGGAAGGCCAAGGGAAAAGACAAAAAAAAAAAAAAAAAAAAAAAAAAAAAAAATAATTTTTGAGGATGAGAAACAGGGTCCGTATGATGATCTGATATGCACCCCATTGTTCAACAGGAAAACGAAAACGCCCCCGGCTAGTCTGGGTTGTGGGCCATTCATTCATCGCCAGGATGGGTACTTGGTGGCGGCAGACGGGCCACAGGCTTGCAGAAAGGCCCAGAGACACGTGCATACGGTGGCTGGGGCAACCAGGGATGAGCTGGAGCAAGCTGACAACGACGCTCGAGCATCTCCTCGCGGACGCAGCATGGCACCCGGATATACTGATCATCCATCTCGGGGGGAATGACCTGACAGGCATGGGCAGGAGAGTTCTAAGCCACACGATGCAGGGCGACCTCGTAAGGACAGCGGCGGCATTCGGGGGAACGACCATCATCTGGTCTGAAATAGTAAGCAGGGGCCACTGGAGGGGCGCAGAGTCCCATAAGGCAGTAGAGAACAGCAGGAAGAAACTGAACATTGCGATGCACAAATTTTGCTGTGCTAACGGCATGGAGTCAGTCAGACACGGCTTGATCCACCTGGGGCGCCAGGAGCTGTATGGCAAAGATGGGGTGCACCTATCAGAGGATTTCAAGAAAAGACGTGCACGAGTTAAGAGGAGGCAATTGTGTCTTTCTCTGTTTAAACATGTGGTAAGAACTCATACCACGGGCAGACAAACACATGCAAACATTATTTATATGTTCAAGAGTAAAAAACGATATGATTCTAGACATGTCCAGCACATTGGTCGATTATCTCTTTGTTGCACAGCTCCCCGTTGAGAGGAAAAGGAGGATGATTGGAATAAAGCTGCTGGACATTGGTTCCATCTGCTCCTGACCGTCGGACAATCCTATCAAAAGTCTTTCATTGAACGCTCGGAATGCACTGGCGTCAGTTCTTGGTGGGGTATTTAACAGCGCGGTGTCCATTTCTTTTCCTTGGCAGCTTTAGACTTACATAAAATGCCTCAGAGGCCACACTCTTCTCAAACATTTCCTTCGAAGTAAGTTAGGAGATCCGCGGAAACATCTCCGGTTCACCCCTGGCATCTAATGACGTTTTCTCAACAAAAAAACAAGAACAAAACTGTCGTGGATCAAATCTGAAGATTCCTGCAGCATCTTCAAGATGTCCTCCAGCCCATGTTTGTGAGTTTCATTTGATATGTGCGCCGATTCTCCGAGAATTTCCAGATTCGCGCGAGTGAAAAGCTTGGAGAAAGAAGACGGTGCTCTCCGAAATGCTTCAACCATTTCTGAGTTCCAGGGCACTTCTTTGTGAATCAAACTCATGAACCCCAGGCTGTAGGAATGTTGGCAGGCTCGAGCTTCCGAACGTCCGGCAATGCTGCCCGACGCACAGCTATTCTCCTATTTACGGTTCCGAATATATCAAAACCACACAGTACACCTGATGCTAAGGACAGTGGGTTCACTACACTCCCTGGACAGAAGCCAGGCTATTGGTGAACTCTGTGCGGCACAAAACGCCAGGAACGTGGTATAACATAAGATAATATAAAATTACATAACATAGCAGCCTCCCTTTGGACGGGGTTAAGAAGGACCCCAACTGTTTCCCGTGCTTGGCTTAACTCTCAAAGGGAGCGCATTGGCTGAGAAGGATTCACCCATGTGGAAGTCAAGTGAATTTCTCGATTTTTCTGTCCTCTCAAAGGCCACTTGGATGAGGGAATAGTGAGTCACACATTAGGAAGAGCCCCCTCAGTTCCTTATAAGCCAACCTGTGCTGGCATCTACTTATCTATACAAGACTGAGGCCATCTTGGTCTATGGGATTTTTTTTGCCCATCTTCGCATGGTTATTTTATCACAGTTGCCTAGCTCCTCCCTGTGAAGCAAGCTAAGCGAGGGTGCTCAACTTTGCCTCAAAGATGTGTGCAGCTCGGAAGCTTCAGTCTGTGACATATTTAGCCCTACCCACCACCGCCCCAGAAAAGAGTAAATAAATACATGTCACTGACCTCTGGCTGCTCTGAAAATAACATCACACCAGCTAATTGGGATCATGACCCCAAAAGGGAAGGAAAACAGAGTCATTTATCCTGAAGACATGTGAAAATACGGCTGCAATTTGCGCACCGCCTCCTCGCACTTCACAGGCTGACTTTTGGAACTCATGATGGGGTCTGTGCTTAAAATTAACTTTATACAGTTTTGTCTTTCACTACTGCCATACGTGTAGTCACACTTCAGAGCACACCTAGTGGTTTGGGGTTTGACATTTCACTCTTTTGCAGCACATATAGTAATTTAGGGCTTGGCATTTCGCTCTTTGGGCATTGCAGTGTTACCGTTGCAGCTTCGTGAAATCATTTACCAGATCTTCACGGTGCTCCAGGTGCTGCCTGGTGAAAGGCTGAGTCAGGATTTTAATTCGTCACCCCCTGGTCATGCTGAGATGTTAGCAGGGCACTCTTGCACATTGGTGATACCATGGCCGATCCAAGTCGAATTATTAAGAATTAAGAATTTGAAAATTTGAAATAAAAAAAATAATAATATAGTAAGCAGCAAAGTGCACATTATTTTCTCAACAATACTTCTCCATGCATTTCTTATATCCGATCACTACCTCCGGAGAAGAGCCCAGGGCCAGAATGGCCATCACACTACTCTGGTATTTCTTCGGAGGCTCCAGGACAGGGGCTGCCTTCAGAGCCGCTCGGGTTGCATGACATGACCATGCCTCTGGCCCCACTCTAGACAAGCCCTCCTGCAGGTTAGAGCTGGCTTTGAACATTTCTCCCAGGGCTGATTTTGGTTTCCAGTCCTGCCCTGGAGGAATACCTTTACATTGGAGTCAAAATTGCAGATAATAGTGGGCAAGCTCACAGTCTCCCACGTGAGGAAGCAGAAGCGTACATTTGAAGCTAGATGGCGTAACAAATCACAGACAATAGCTGTGTGTAATGGGCCCTTTAAACGCGATACGTCTCCTTACACATCCTGGTGCATCCCTGGATTGTTGTCTCTAAAACCTCTCACCGTCTAACATTAATTCACCTAGCCTGACCTTACCATTGCCCCATCTGCTTGTTCCTCCCACATAATGTTGTTCCTGAGAGGCACCCATTTCTCCTTCCAATTTAATCACTTTGTAAAGCGGACAGCACCCTTTCTCCTCGGCCTCCTGATAGCTTGAGTCTCACCACTCCCTTCTCTGGCTGCCCTCACTGGACTGCGGGCACTCAACTCAGGTATTTAAAAAGACTACACCTCTCTCTTGTGACATCACTAACCCCTTAACAAAACATAACATTAACCAATTTAGAACAACTTCCCTCCGTCCACGCCATTAACGTGTCACCTTTATTACAACAATTGTAAATATGCTTCATGAATATGCAGAAGAAACAACTTCAATCTTTCCAACAAACTCTGTACAACCCAGTAGGTATTTCCTCTGAATCCTTTTTTGTTTGCTTTGTGTATATGTCCACACACATGGCGGCTATTTTAGAAGTACTTTTTGATATACTTTATTATTAATTTGTTGTTCAAAGATGGCCATTTTTTAACAGTAAATTAACAAAATGAAATGTGATGTCGCACATATTGGTGCATGCGAGTGGTCCAGTAGCAGTATGCAGCTGCCAGGACCTCATAAAAATAAATAAGGAAAGAAATTAAGTGGGAAGTGGGTGGAAGAGGACCACACATATAGGGGCAGGGTATTGAGTAGGGAAGCAGGAATAAAGATGATGGTGTGGGGGAAGTGGAGAGAGAAAGAAAGAGAAAAGCCATACACTTGCCTGAAGTGCAAAAAAAAAGAGGTGGTAATGGGGGAGAGCGAGGAAAGTGATGCACTCAGATGGATGCAAAAATATACATGATAAAAAGGTTCCTTGATGTCGGTAGTCAAAGGATACAACTTATCCAGTCAAAACGATTATAAATATGCTATGCTTCAAGGGCGAGACAACAAACAGGAATGGAGAGGAAAGGTATGGAATCAGTAAAATAAAACTAAAATAGTCAAGAAAGCTATCCAATCATGAGTAAGAAGCAGTCCCAATTCCCATTCTGTGTATGGTATTGTAGACAATAGGTCTTTAACAACCATTAATTGCAAGGATTAATAAAAATGACGGTCTCGTTCAACACTGTTCCTCCATCTAATGGACGACCGAAGAGATCACCAGCACAACAGATGGAAGTGTGGGCCACTTGACTCAAGAAGCCTTTCATTATAATGATCAACCTCCTTAGGTACACAATGCTTCCTCATGCATTTGGCAAATTTTCTCTCTCTGGATATTGCACAGGATATTTCTTCCTAATTTCATATCTGGAGGCAGTTCTGTCTTTCTCCTTCGTGTTTTTCACTGGAGGAATAAATGAAATGGTTTGATTTTTAAAAACACACTTTTAGCATCAACAATCTGATGTGCATCCTCTGCTGGTGATGACCCAAAGGAAGATCCTGGTGGTGATCCTGAAAATGTTTGTTGTCACAATTACTTGGGAAGGAGAGAAATAAAGGAGAGCTTCTGTACAGATTGTTATTTCTAGTAAATGTCATCAGGTGCTTTTGCTGCAACAACAAATTCTGGTACCATTAAGTGGTACCAGAATTTGCTGTCCCAGCAAAAGCACCTGATAAAAATAGCATGCAGTGCTCGCAAAACATAATGCAGATTTTATTCAAACAAGCAAAAATAGACCTAGAGGAACTGCACAAAGTCATCAAGGAAATGGAAGAAAGACAAATGCAATCTGAACAAAGATGAACTAGCACAAATGAGTAAAGGCATGGAAATGCGCTTAATAATATGAAGAGGAAATACAGGAGAGCAAGAGAAGGAAATGTATAAGAGATGAAAGGGACTCTAATTTGGGCAGAACATTCACATTTGCACAACGATTTGATGCCTTGAAGTGAGCTCCTGGTGGCCCCCTGCCCTCGGGAACCCACCCACCCCGACGGACCATGTCCGGAACCTCGGCATCATTCTAGACTCTTCCCTCACCTTAATCCGCCAGATCAACGCCTTCGCCTCCACCTGTTTCAACTCCATCTGGATCCTCCGGAAGACCTTCAAGTGGATCCCCCCCGAATGCTGAAGGACCGTCACCCACGAACTCATAACCAGCAGATTGGACTACGGCAACACCCTCTACGCCGTAATCAACAAAACCCTGCTACACACGCTCCAAAGCATACAGAACACCGCAGCCAGACTCGTCCTCGGAACCCCAAGACATGAGCACATGACCCAGCACCTACGAGACCTCCACTGGCTCCCCATCGAGAAGAGAGTGACCTTCAAGCTACTCACCCACGCCTACAAATCCCTCCACAACATCGGACCAACATACCTCAACGAAAGAGTCTCCTTCCACATACCCAAAAGAAACCTCCGTTCCGCCGACCTCGCCCTGGCAGAGACCCCATGCATCCGCAGAACCAGGGCAGGCAGAAAAGCCTTCTCCTATGTCACAGCAAAGACCTGGAAAGAGCTCCCTGTCAACATCAGACCCTCCCCCACTCTGTACACCTTCAGGAAGTGCCTCAAGACCTGGCTCTTCGACTGATACGGAGCTGCAACCCTCCCCCCAGCGGTTTGAGACCTTCACGGGTGAGTAGCGCGCTTTATAAACCCCTGATTGATTGACTGATTGAATTTGAATAGTAAAGCACATTCCACAGAAATAACCATTATTAGATGTTCACTTAAGTGAAGGAGAATGCCCTAGCACAATGAACCCCCACACTAAACAAACATTTTTTAGAGGAAATAAAACTGCTATACTTGGATTACAGAACATCAAGAGAGAGAGATGCCGCTTTTGTGGCCAAGGTTGAGTCTGCGGCAGGGGACAACCAGGAGAAACAGAAAAACGAGAAGAGAAAAGCGAAAGAAAACAGTATTCACTTTGCAATTTAAAGACGAAGCTTTGAGCACGGTGTCAAATCTGATTGTGAATCTGTTGGGTTATACTCTTAGTAGTGAGGAACAGAGGTTGCTTAACAAAGATATGCCAATCTGTCCTGCCCTAAGGCATGTATTTTGGCTAGTTTCATTTTCCGCATAAATTAATACATGTCTATTCGTGCCTCAGTATGATCGAAATGCTCTCTTGAGCAGCATTTCAATCATACTGAGACACAAATAGACACCTACACATTTATAAGGAAAATGAAACTGGCCAAAATACATGCCTTCAACCCAAAAACATCTGGTGATGATTTAAATGCACCTACCATTACGAAATCAGGTATACTCATTGAACAAATTCTGGATATCAAAAACTTGTTTGATTTGATGTACAATCTAGAAGATGATGAAATTATGGAAATTTAAATTTTGGACGAATTAGCAATAGATACAAACAGGCACAAATACAGCAATCTTAAAAATAAATCAAAATACTGTCCCTCTCTCTCCCCGGGGAACAAATTTGATATTGTTTCAGAGTTAGTCCTTGCGGACATTGACAAGTTGAAAAACAAAACCATCATGGTTTAAGAGACAAAATGACATATAATGAATGAGTAGCACTAAAGAGCTTAATGGAGAATGATTCTATTATTAATAAACTAACAAATACGGGTGGGAACATTGTACTTCTCAACAGATGATAACATCAAAAGGCCAATAGACAATTACAGGATGACACCAACTATAAGAAATTAGAGAAAAATCAGATCAATCAAATAATTACTATTCTGAATGAAAAGCTCAAACAGTGGCATGACAATTAGCCGATAAATGATGATGAACACAAATTAATGAGGAATGAGTATACTACAATACCTACAATTTATTTTTTGCCTGAGATTCATAAGACACTCTTGAATACACCTGATAGGCCAATTGTGTCGGCATGTGACTCTCTCTGTGAGAATGTTTCCAACTATGTTGATTATGTTCTAGCACCTATTGTCCAAACACTCATCTCTTACATAGCGTTACAGATGACTTTCTGCCTATATTAGCAGACACCAGATGGAATAGCGATTTCCTTTTGATGACTATAGACATGGTATCATTGTACACCTCTATTTGAGATGAGATTGGGTTGAATGCCTGGGAGTATTTTTTAAAGCACACAGTATCGGAGAACTACAACAGAAAATTATATAAAGTATGATTGAAATGTGTCTTACAAACAATGTGTTTTTCTTCAACCATTAGATGTGTCATCAACAATGTGGCACCGCAATGGGCATTTCTTTTTCTCCAAACTATGCAAATCTCACTATGGGCTGGTGGGAAAAAGAATATGCTTGGAGACACAAGAATGATGAAGCTGTGGAAAAAGTGATTCTCTGGAAGAGATACATCGTCGGTTTGTTCATAATACGGAAGGGCACAACTGATGACTTCATGAACTAGTTCTCTGATTTGAAGAATAATAATTTGGGTCTTCAATTCATGAGTTCAGTGAGTAGACAACAAGTGAACTTTTTTAAAGTGACAGTGTATGTACAGGATTGACAAATAGAGACCGCGTTGTTTAGAAAGAACACTACAACTAACAGTGTTCTGCATGGCACCAGTTTTCATCCAAAGTCATTGATGGTGAGTTGATACGGATGAGAAGAAATTGCTCCAAAGATGAGGATGCACAGAAGAAATACAGTGAGATGATCAAAAGATTCAAAGATAGAGGCTACAGATGTAGAGACTTGCGAAAGAGCCTGGAAAAAATGAGATCAAAATCTTGTATTGAGACTCTAATTACTAAAAAGGAACAAGGCACAGCTGGCAATGCCCAAACACAATTGAGACGTGTCTTACTCTACAGTAAAGAGAGACAAGCAATTCGTAAAATATTTACCAAACATTGGCATTTGATTTCCAATGCCCCTGAAATTGGTACCTGTTTGGGAAACAGAACTCAGTTAACTTTTAGAAAAGCACCATCACTTAAAGATAAATTAGTGAGAAGTAATTTTTCAGAACAAGGTACCACAACCTGGGTAGATGATTTGCAACTTGGCTTTACTAAATGCAATAACTGCAAAGCATGTAGAATTGGGATACACATTAAGATGGTTCTGGACAGAAATGATTAACTAATCGAAATTAAACATAAAATCACATCTAGTTCGTGGTTTGTATGTGATTGAGGACTTAAATAAGTTGGCAGCTCCACATGCATGTTGAAAAAGAGGATACTGGAACACATTCGAGATGTAAACCTTAAAGATGTGACATATGCAGTTGCAAAACATCAGGTCCAGTGGCATGAGAATGATTGGAGAACATTGAGATACTGCAACATTGACAGGATACCAAACCATGAATGTAGAGGCAATCAAACACTATGAGGACTAGAATCCAAATTCAGAATTCGATTTAGAACCAAGTCTCCTTTTGGCACAAATAATGATGAAGAACGGTTTGTACTGCTCTAAATATGATGCAAATATGATGCTCTTTAAGACAACTTCTTGGTTACTCCGTTTTGGTATTATATGTCCTCAAGATTTAAGTAATAATGATGGCAAAATATAGATGTACTATACAACACATTGACTGTAAATGATAATCTTCATTCTGGTGAACATTTAAAAGTGTGTGTTATAAGCCTCAAAAACATAATCATGGGACTAACATGCTCAATCAGAATCAGAATTCGATTGTGGTCCAATTTACAGCATAGGACACTCACATTTATGGAGTATATTAAGGCATTATTAATTCATAATTTTTGGTGAAGTAAATCATATGAGTACACATACTTAATTACTCTCTTAACAACTGTTCAGTGGAACTCACACATTTGATTGCAATTGTTATTGTTTTTAACTTTGTCTTTAACGACAAATCCCAAAATGCTTCATTGTGGGCAGGATTGGTAGCAATATATATACAGCGACATTGAAAATGGAGTCAACAACCGTGACAAAACCAAGATGGTCGAAATGCGTCGGGCAATTGTTTGGTTCTAAATTAAAGGATTACTGATGTTTACAGTTCATTGGCTGCATTGCTATTTCTTTTGATGGAATCTATTTGGGGAAGACGGTCTGCCCCCCACGCATGCACCAGCTGATGTGTGCGCCGTTTTGTATGTATGTTTGTATGTATATATATATATATATATATATATATATATATATATCCTCACACGATCAGTCCGGCGCAATCCTTTCCAGATATATCGAAGGAATCACACAGGAGCCGTGGCCTCTATTTTCAGTGCAGATTTATTGCAGACACAAACGTCCGACGCGTTTCGGAGTAGGACACTCCTTCGTCACGAAGGAGTGTCCTACTCCGAAACGCGTCGGACGTTTGTGTCTGCAATAAATCTGCACTGAAAATAGAGGCCACGGCTCCTGTGTGATTCCTTCGATATATCTGGAAAGGATTGCGCCGGACTGATCGTGTGAGAATTTTGGGGGTGGCTACCCCAGCCGTGAGCCCGCCGAATTAGAGGCTTGGGAACAGCCACAAACTCTGTGTTCATATATATATATATATATATATATATATATACATATATATATATATATAGATGTGTGTATGTATGTATATATATATATACATACATACACACACATCCTCTGTAGGTGTTGAGCCAAAGGTAGATAATGGTAGTTCTCTAATTACCCAGTAGTGGTCTCTACTTACCTAGTCTCGTCAGACACTCCCCCGCCCACTGCCACAGCACAGAGAGGAAGCTCCCGTCCCTTCTGCTGAGCAGCAGTGGTTCAAACCTGGTCCCGCCAGTTCTCTTGCAGCGCTTGCACCTCCGTTTCTTATCTCTCTCATTGGCCTTTATTTCCCTTTTGCTCCGTTTTCTTATCACTCTCATATTTCTCTGTGCCCTTTATTCTGACTTCTGCTCCGTTTTTCTTATCATTTCCCATCTTTCTCTCTGTGCCCTGATCTACTCTTCTGCACCGTTTTCTCATCTCTCCCATTGCTCCTATTCACATTTCTGATCAGTTTTCTATCTTTCTCTGTGCCTTTTATTTGAACTTCTGCCCCATTCTCTTTTCTCTCTCTCTACCCCCTATTCTCTCTTGCTTCCCCCGACTCGCTGCTCTCCCCCCACCTCCTCCCTCACCGCACTCCTTTCCCCGCTGCCGACCGGTTTGCTACGATCTTCGCCTCCTCGCCATTGCCCTCCCAGACTGCCCCTTCCACCTCCCTGGGCTACTTAATGGAGGCCGCTGCACCACTGCGCTACTAGAACACCGATGGGTCACCAAAGGCAAGCCTGTCTGTGCCCGTCTGCACCTGGCCCATGCCCAGTGCCAGGACACCTGGATCTTCAGCCCGACGTTGTTATTCTGCCACAGAAATCCGAAACCGCGAACCCAAGCCTCGAGACAACAACTGCAGCAATGCTTCTCCACTCTTCAATGAAGGACCCTTCTACTGCCACCACTGCAGCTTCTCCTGCGATGTAAGAACCCCCACAACCTCCAATCAGCAACACACCCTACCAGAGGCCACTGCTCCACTTCACTCTACTCAACGTCAGAACCCTCTGCAAGTATGCCACGAAAATCTGGGACACAATATCCACCCTCGCCCCCGACATGATGTTCATCACCAAAACCTGTCTCACCCCAGGGTCCGCACCCAACATCGACTCCGCTAACCCCCGGATACAGGATGATCCACTGCTACCGCCCCCATAGATGTGGTGGAGGCATCACCATCATCCACAAGGACTCCCTCGACTGCCGCATCCTGGATGATGATGCAACACTGATCATGGAACACGTCAACTTCCAGATCAAAACCGCCATCAGAGGAACCCTCGCCTACAGACCTCGGAGCCCCCGCTCCAGCTCCCGCTGTGCCATCCCAGACTTCACCGCCCCTGCTAATAGACTTCAACCACTACATCTTTCCGGGAGACCTGAACTTCCTCCTAGAGGACCCCCAACGACATCAAATCCAACACACTTCTCGAAAATATGAGCATCATCTGCCTCTTACAACTTGTTACCACCCCCACACACAGTGCTGGACACACCCTGGGCCCATTTTCTCCACCAACGACCATGCCAAGTTCTCTCCCACCACCGAGCTGACCTGGACAGACCACAGCATCATTCACATCTCCATTGACAGCCTGCTGGAACCCCCAACGAAACACCAATTCCTCCCTTGAGGCAACTGGAGCAAAATCACTGAACCCCTCTGGACTGCTGCCCTCAATGAAACACAAGCTGTTCCTCTGATTCCATCGAACTCTACATCCAAAATTGCTCCAACTGGATCTCCTCAACCACTGATACATCGCCCCCGGAAGAACACCATGAGCAGAAGTCCTGCAATGCAAGCTAACCGGTTCACCCCAGAACTACTGACCCTCAAGCACCACTGTAAGAAACTGGAGAGACACAGGTGCTCCAACAAGACCCCCGCCAACACAGAACCCTTCAGGACCACCCTCAACAACTACCACCACCAGCTCAGAGAAGCCAAGAAAGAAGCCTTTACCACCCTCATTGAGGTGAGCGCCAACCACACCAAGGAACATTTTTGCATCGTCTGAGAATTCTCCTGCCCTTCTGCCATTGAGAACACAATCCGCCCATCCTAACCCTCTGCAACTCTCTATCTGACTACTTTTACTGCAAGATCTCCGACATCTACATCAAATTCGACCTCAACCCACTGCCCTCAGCCACCTCTGCACCCTAACCAACGTCTCCCACCCTCACCAAATCACCGACTGGAAGCAGCTCTCAACCAAAGATACCATCTCAATCATGAACTGCATCCACTCCGGATTTCCCTTGGACCCCTGCCTCCACCACATCTAAAACCTAGGAAGAGAAGTAATCAGATGCTCTCTCACAGGACTCCTCAACACCTCCATCACCACAGCCACCAATGCTTGGAAGCGAGCCTAGGTCAAACATCTCCTGAAAAAAACCCATAGCTAACGTTAACAAACTAAAAAACTATCAACCCATCTTGCTCCTCCCCTTCCCCGCCAAAGTCTTGCAGAAAGCCATCAACCGCCAGCTCACAGAATACTTAAAAGAAAAAAACTTGCTCGACTCCTCCCAATAAGGCTTTCGGCCTACTCACAGCACAGAGACCGCCCTGATCGCAGCAACAGATGACGTCCGATGCCTCCTCGACCTAGGCCTCATCCTCATCCTCCTCGACCTTTCAGCAGCCTTAAACACTATCTCCCACCACACCCTCATCACCAGACTCCACCACATAGACAGCAAAGGCAAGGCACTCATCTGGATCTCTTTCTTCCTTTCCAGACCAAAACAGAGGATCCACCTACCACCATTATCCTCCTCACCCAAAGACATCATACGCTGTGTCCTACAGGGCTCCTCCCTCAGCCTCACCCTTTTCAACACCTACATAGAACCTCTGGTGAACATCGTCCACACTTACGGACTCAACACCATCTCCTACGCCTAAGACATCAAGCTCGTCCTAGCCCTCACAGAAGACGTAGACACCACAATAATCAAATTGCAAACCACCATGACTGCCAACGCCACCTGGATGAGGACAAACTGACAAACTCAACTCAGACAAGACAGAGGTCATCATCTTCAGCAACAAGCCCTCCCCCTGAGACGACACCTGGTGACCCCCGCTCTCTGCTCCGCACCCACTCTTAATAACCACACTCGCAACTTTGGAATCATCCTGGACACCCAACTAACCATGAAGCAACAGATCAATGCCGTCTCCTCTGCCTGCTTCTGCATGCTCCGTAAGATCTTCTGATGGATCCCCGTCTCAGCCAAGAAGGTAGACACCCAAACCCTCACCTCCAGCCAAATCAACTACAGCAACGCACTCTACGCCTTAACCACCAAGCAGCTCCTGAATCGACTCCAAACCATCCAGGACTCGGCAGCAAGACTCATCCTCGACCTTCCCAGAAGAGACTGCGTCACCCCGCACCTCAGGGCCCTCCACTGGCTCCCAGTCCAGAAGAGATGCACTCTACAAGACCCATGATTGATAGTTATGTCAGCTGTTCCATAGGAAAAGCCTTTTGTTGTGTTGCTAATAACTTTGGCCCTGTTTCACGGATTTCCAGGCAACTTTGCCAAAAAGTGCTACTTTTCAAGTAGCTTGTGCATACATGGTTTTGGGGTGATCGTCAAGTGGAGGCGGAGAAAAAAGGGGGATCCGAAACGCAAAATCACAATGCATTTTCAATACACTTCTTTACGCAGAGCTGCAGCAAAAACTGCTGAACCGAATTACACCAAATTTGGCTGGAAGCTAGATCTTGTTCCACGGATTGTGCTTTTTGTCATTTGGTGTAAAACTGTTCAGCAGTTTTTTAAAGAAATTGAGGGTAAAAAATATTAGTAGATCCGACGGTTGGGTACATAAGAGTCGCTTGTGGGAGTACCATTTCAACAATAGAGCATTCGGATTGGCCCAGGGAGATTTTCCCCTTGGGATGTCTTGCTTCCGTGTGAGTGAGGCTCACATGAGAGTGAGCCCTCTGATTGGTTTCCAGCAACGTCCGAAAAATTTTGCTGCCAGCAATTACAGAACTTGGGAACTCTGTCCCCTGTACTTTAGTTTGACACAAATAAAATAACATAAAGGGACAGGGTAGGGATACCCTGCCCCCCCCCCCCCAGGCCACATGGGGAGACTCTGAGGGACCAACCCTGGGACCAAAATAAAAAACAAATGTTAATTTGTGTCTGGATGCCACGGGACTCCTGTGGAAATTGTAAAAAAGAAAATGGCGGCCCAGGACAGCATTGTTTTCTTACGAAAAGGGGGGTGAGTGGCCCCCGATTATAGACCTGTGGAAGCCCACCCCTAGGGCTGCATTGCCCCCCTCCCTGAGTCAATAAAGACCCCAGGAAAACCTCCCAGAGGGTCATAATTTACAAAATTGGGAGGGGACCACGGGGCCTCCGCCCTGAGCCTTTAAAAGGGTCTTAGGACCCTATCCCCCCAGGATGATCGTTTTTAAAGAAAAGGAGGAGGGCCTCAGGGCCACCCTCCTTCATCCTTTATTTGGTCCGTGAACCCCATCCCTGGCGCCGGCTCGCTTGATGTGTCCCGGGGAGCCCATCCTGGGACATAGCAGTTTCCCTGACCGCACCGGCATGGACAGGAAAACTTGTGTTTGCTCTAATCTGGCGGGAACATTTTTAAAACTCCTGCCAAACTGGAGCAAACAATAACCCTGCTCCCAGTGGGACGGAGCTTTAAAAATGCTCCCGCTGGCTGAGAGCAAACTTTTGATCTGTTTTCCTGCCTGCACGGATGCTCGCTGGGAAACAGATCAAGATATTGCTCCAGCCCAGAGGCAGTAGCATATATAACTACTCTTTGTGGGCGGGAACAATGCCAGCTCCCGCAGCATGCAGGAAGTGGTGGGAGTTTCCTCCGCAGCCCCCAACATGTGTATGGTGGGTGCCCTGGGTGGGCACAAGAGCACCTACCTATTATTTTGGGAGGCCTGGGGGGCTCCCCGGAGCCATAAAAGGCTGGGGAAGGGGGGGGCCCAACCCCTCCTTAAAAAATACACTGCCCTGGGGGATGTCATACATGATGTCATAGAGCATGTCATGAGTGATGTAATATGTGAGGTAATTGCTGTGCATGACGGGGCACACATTATGGCTAGCTCTGCTAACTATAACTGGTGAATTTCTGTCTTGTTTTAGTTCAAGACATTAATCTTGTCACTGACACATTCACCAAATTTTAACCTTTGGTTTTTATATGTGTGTGTGTGTGTGTGTGTAGAGAGAGAGAGAGAGAGAGAACATTTAATCTATTTCAATATCTGTTAACTCGAAGCAAACATATATATATATTTTTTTTTTTTGCTGAGTTTTATATAGCGCAAACTTGACCCGAATCGGGTATCAGAGCGCTTTACATAGCACCAGTTACGTTACATGAGGACACACATTCATTTTTGGTAGGCACGGGGAGATTAAGTGATTTGTCCAGAATCACAGGATGTTCAGCATCACTGCCAAGACTCGAACCTGGTTCCCGAGGATCGAAGTCGACCGCCCCAGCCGTTAGGCCAACTCCTCCCCCTATTTCATTGCCCTCAGCTGTCTTTTTTTTTTTGGCAGCCCACGATTGTACACCAACTGTATCATTTTGGATGCTCACCTCTAGAAAGATAATTTGCATGTTACACTGTGTGCACATAAGCTTATCTCCTTTTAGGTGGTGTCCTACACAGAACCATGGAGTTGCAGAAATGGCAAAACGACTGCCAAGCCGTAGTTCTACAGAGAGCCTAACCTTAGTTTTCAAACCAGCGCTATGTGACATCGATCAGCAGCAAAGGTCTCAGCTTCCAACCTTTGATGTTGGAGCCTTTCGCATACACATTGACTGTGGGCCATAATACGGTCCCTAATATTGGAGGAGACTACGGATGCGGAATGCTGCACTGTAAAAGGAAATTTCCTCTTGGATCCCCCACTTGACTTTGAGGCCACATTTACCAGAGAATATCTATGTTGCTTCCTTTAGAAAGCCTGCAAGAGGTATTATAGTACATTTCTACAAGCCGGACATTGGTTAACCAGAACCCAATGTTCATCCTCAAAGATTTCAAAACGAGTTGAGAAACAGCTGTAATGTTTTGGTGACCTGTAGAGTCATCCTCCTGAAATATTTCATTCTGAGGTTCTACCAGCTCTCAAACATTTTCCATCAGGGCACTGACCTGTTCTTACCCCTCTTACCTCTTGAGCTTTTGATCATCAAGAACTCTGCACATGATTATGGCAATAAGGGGACACAGGAAGCAGTCAATAGAAACCCACAATCTGCAGAAATGATATTTATGGAGTCGAAACCCAAAAAAGAAAGTGACAAACAAATAAAACGGCCAATCTGCCTAGAAGCACCTATTTTAAGCTTCTTGCACACGCACAAAAACAATTTCTGGAATTATTTCCTCAACCCACGTTAAGCACATGCAAGACAAGTCTATGTTAATTTAATTCTCCATAAATTCAGAATAACTTCCCAAGCTTAATATCAATTTCCAAAATTATGTTTCAATGACATTTCTTGAAAAATTGTTCAAAACATTAAATATGTACTTGACTGTTTGAAACCTATGCAATCCAGAGAAGCTGCTCCTCAAGAAATATCTTTACGAACTCATGAGGTAATAGAGAGGAGTAATGACAATTAATTAGGAATCGCCAGGATTGAGATAGTTTACTTTCAATCAACACCTACTTAGTCCAACTTTCTTAAATAAAATCCTCAGATTGCATTGGCAGAATCCTAGAATCGCCTCCCTTCCTTGTGCATGCCCTGCTGGGCCACACACAATAAAACAGGTTGTTTTTGAGGGCGCAGAGCGGTGCTTGAAATTCTAACGTTGCTTCTGTTTTGCCCTCGAGTAAAAACCATTTTATTCCCCGTGAGAACTTTCACAACACAATGTGTGCGAGAAGGGAATACTCGGCAGAGCAGTTTGACAAAAACCCGGCAAAATCAATACCTTCTTTCACGGCCCAAACAAATGAAAGTGTCAGTGCAAATGGGCGACGTTGTGTACAGTTGTACGTCATTCTTCCGCCCTGTGGGAGAAGCTGGGTGCACTGCAGGTCGGGATCACCTTTAATGTATAACAATAAGCCCAGCCTGGGGCTGACTAATGAGTCAAAATACATTCCTGTTCAATTCTTTCCTTTATTTTTCACAATGGAATAAATTGCTTTTCAGAGGCCAGAAAATGAGCTCATTTGCAGGCAACCTCCTTCTTGTCATAGGTTTTGATTAATTACAGTCACCTGGTATAAAGAACAGGTATTCGATATTTATCAATCACGCCGAAGTCCCAGGTTCCACGTCACAGTCCTAGCTGTGAGGGATACTCACCGTGGGGAAAGGCAAACGCTTTGCCCAATAGCCATAAATGCACCCCTTTGAAATATTCTTTTTTTTACAATGTTGCAGGAGTGGATCTTTCTTTGTCTTTACACCTATAGAAACCTACCCTCTGCCCTTAAATCCCAAGAATTCCAAAAACCGAGGCCGGTAAGTACCAAGAACAGGAAGACAGCAGACAGGGAAGGGAGAAGTAGGAGGCAGGTCTGTGATGATGACGATTCAGGCTAGAAGTAACCATGGGCACAGCTCTAGCGCCAGATAACTTTCTCTCATCATCCAAGGTGCATGCTTTGAGGGCGAACAGGCTTCAATACTGTGAATTAGTTAATACTTTGTGAAGCAGGTTTAATAAAATAATTGAATCAATTAATACAAAACATAAATCTCCACTTTTGAGAGTGTACATATGTTGCAAATGATATCCATAATTCATGTTCAGAAGAGCCGGAACAATCAATCTAGTAGGAAACAGCAAATAAATAAAACATATGTTGGAGAAAACAAATGTAAACAACTTCAAAACTTCAGTTTTACACAGGTTGTTAAAAGTTCAAAGCAAACACAAGGAGATGATGGACGGAGTACTGAAACATTTCAGACATTCACCCCCTGTCACAGATCTGGGTTGAGAGGGTGTGGCTTGAACGCCGAGGAAAATGGCCGCTACCTGCCGGAGCTCCGTGACGGAGTAGCGTGTTCGACTTCCCCCAGGGCTTTCTTTCTTCACGGCGGACTTCTATGCCTGTGGGACCATGTTCTGTATTCTTGCCGGCATTGAATGGGATGTCAGTGTCTTTTAATTGATGGCGGAGTTGGCTGCTATTTGCTTCCTGTGTCTGCCGCGGCTCCGTGAACGCCGCGACCGCCATTTTGGATGCTCCGGTTTCCCGCGCTACGCCGCTGAAGGTTTTCCTCACATCCACTTACTAATGTGACTGACGGTGAGCGTTCTATGGCCTCAAATGTTTTGCAGCTTGATTTTTATTTCTTCCTGACGTCGTGATGTGGTAGTTCTGACTTTGGCTTTGGATATATTAATACAGTGGGTTACTCGCTCCATCCTCACTGACCAAATTTATAAACGCAAGTTATTCTATCCACATTTCTTGGTGTCCCATTTCTGGTGTTGAATGGCAATGCCTCACACTAGCCGTGGTGGTGCGCAGCAGCCCAAATCCTCGTCCATGGCAGACCCTAATCCTTACAGTGTGCTGCAGGAATCTGTGGAGGAGCCTGGTTCTGAATCTGTTAATTCTGCGCTTCTGGCTTCCGTTCCTTCATGCTCCAGTAATAAGTCAATCTCTAAGATTCCCTCTGCCTCTTCTTCATCTTCTGGTAAAAGAACAAAAATTAACCCTCCTTCTCCTCCCAATACTTCGCCTACAATTTCAATGGAACTTTTGTTGGAAGAAATCCGCTCTCTTAAGCCATACATGACAGAGACTAACTTTCGCCTCCAACACCTTGAGGATAATTGGTCAAATACTGAGAAGAGAGTTGATGATCTGGAGATTCATGTCGAATCTATTCAAGCTGTTACAGACCACATTCCTGATATGCGAAGGGAGATCATGCATCTGACACAGCAGGTGGAGAATTTGGAAAACAGGAATAGGCGTAATAACCTACGCATTTATGGCCTTTCGGAGGGACTTGAAGGTCCTGACCCCTTGCTATTTTTCCGCTCTTTTTTACCAAAAATTCTTGGATTTCCTGCAACACCCCCTCTTAACATCCAACGGGCTCACCGCTTGGGTCACAACCCGGGCTCTTCTGCTTCGTCCTCTCCTGTGAAGCCTAGAGGTATTATCTTATATTTTTTGGAGTATACTGACCTACTCAGAGTCCTACAGGCTGCCAAGCAAAAAGGGAAGATTCTTTGGAACGATTCTAATTTGTTCTTTGCCCAAGACTATTCTAAAGCCACGGCAGATCGCCGGAAGAAATTTTTGGACATGAGGCCTGCTCTCCGTAATTTGAATGCTCGATATGGTTTATTTCATCCATGTTTGTTTAAAGTCACATATCAGAACAAAACAACTAATTATGAAGACCCTGCGCTTCTTCAGCATTTTTTGAATACATGTAGAGATGAATCTATGGACATGTCTCGATCGTAATTTCGGTCAACGTATTGACATTTGTTATGCTTCTCTGTTTTGTGCTCAACTTTTGCATTGTCTATTTTGTGTTCCGTATATAACTTTGGTGGTTAACATTTTCTCTTCTTTGTTTCCTTTTTAGACACATTATTCAGTCCCTTTCTCCTTCCTTATTCATTGTCCCTGGAGGTCGTCGTCCTTCGTACTTTCGTCAGTTTTGGAGTTGTCCGTCTTGGTATGCTGCCTTTTCCTATGTGGCTTCACCCTCCCCATCCTCAATGTTTATCTGTGGTACGTCTTTTTGTTATATTATATTGGGTTTTTCTACCATGTCTTTTTGTTCTTTGTTTCTCTCTTCAAATATCGGCAATATTTTGTATTGTTTATTCTATTATTGACTCTTTCTCATTTTTTCATTTTTCCATTTCCCTCTCCTCTCTCTTCTTTTCTTATTGTTGCATTATGCGTGGTGCTATTGTTGTTTCTCTACTTTTTGTTCTAATCCTCTCTGTTACTTCTTTCTCTCCTCCTGCTTTGCTAGTTTTCTGCTTTTCTCACTTTCAGTTTTGTTCCTCTCATACTTCTTTATTGCATCTTATCATTTCTCCTTTTGTGCTAATGTTACTTCTCTTCAATTTTTACATGATGAGTTTCTGGGTATTCATTTGCTTGATTGTTTCTTACATAAGTGATATTTTTTGTTATGAGGTATATATTTAGATGTCGCTAAATATCTTTACTTGGAATGTTAAGGGTTTGGGTTCTCCCATTAAGCGGCAACGTGTTTTGTCACATTTAGCAAATTTAAAGGGAGATATATACAAGAGGTTGAAGTTACCAAATTACGCCGTAATTGGGTAGGACATGTATTTGCATCTCCTGGTTCAGGGAAACGTAATGGTGTTGCAATTCTCTGTCATAAGCGGTTAAGTGTCAAAGTTATAAATCAAACCAATGATTCTGATGGTAGATGGGTCATTGTATCTTTGTTGATTGATAAAGTCCCTTTAACTATTTTTAATTTGTATGCTCCCTCTATACATGATAAACTATTTTGGCCCCAGATATTAGTCTCGTTGATGCAATCCTCTGATGACTATCTCATTTTAGGAGGGGATTGCAATATGGTTATGGACCCTATTTTAGACCGAAAATCCCATTCACGCTTCTCTCCCTCTTCCATACACACTCAATTCACATCTACTATATCACAACGCTCTCTTGTTGACTCTTGGAGACTCTGCCATCCTACACTTCAGGAGTATACATATTACTCACCAGCCCATTCTTCACAGTCCCGGATTGACTACATTTTTGTTTCTAAAGCTCTGATTCAACACATTACCCACTCTGAAATAGGTTCCATTTTAATTTCTGATCATGCTCCAGTTTCCTTATGCCTTGATCTACTTCCCCCCATAAAAGGTACTAGGAGATGTAGATTTAATAATTCTCTCCTATTAGATCCCAAATTTACCCCAGCTTTTCTTGAATTTTCATCCCTATTTTTTTACTGAAAATAAGTCTCCTCTGATATCCCCTCAGGTATTATGGGACACTTTTAAAGCTGCTTCTAGAGACTTCATTATCTCGTTTGTTTCCCATAAAAGGCGTGTTGCATTCCATTCCTTACAGTCAATTAATACACAAATTAAGCAACTGGAACATTGTTATTATTTAACTAATTCTCAATCTGACTTAAATAGACTTCTCAAGGCCAAACTCTCCTTTAATAAACTCTCCACGGAATCTGCTAATCTAATCCTACTTAAATCCAGTGCCAAATATTATTGTGCGCAAAATAAGGCAGGCAATCTTCTTGCCAAGTATCTCAAAGTTAAACAAGAACGCACAAAAATTGAGTCTATTGTTTCCTCGTCGAATCTCACTCTTCATAAGGATGAAGATATTCTGGCAGAGTTCACTAATTTTTATCACAATCTCTATACTCCGGAATCTCCTCCTCTATTAACAGATATTGACCATTATTTATCTTCCATTCCTTCTCCTTCCTTTCCAGACACAGACTTTGCCCCATTAGAAGCAGATATAGGTCCTAAAGATATCTTAGAGTCCATTCGGATAATCAAAAAAGGTAAGGCTCCTGGGCCAGATGGCTTTACGATAGAATTCTATCTACATTTTGCTAATTTGCTTGTTCCCAAACTTCACCAACTATTTTTATTTTTTATATCGTCCAAAAAATCTGAAGGGTCTTTTCAAGAGGCCTTAATTTGTCTCATACCTAAGGATAATAAAGACCATACTTTATGTAAAAATTATAGGCCCATCTCTTTAATCAATCTGGATTATAAGATCTTTGCAAAAATTCTTGCGCTCCGTCTTGACAAAATTTTACCTAACATAATTGGTAAGGAACAATGCGGTTTAATTAAAGGGCGTCACCTTTCTGACAATACTCGTCTCTTTTTTAATGTATTGAGTAAGTCTCATTCCTATCCACATTCTTTAGCTGCTGTTGCATTAGATGCTGAAAAAGCATTTGATAGGGTTAATTGGCAATTTATGCTCGCAGTCCTTGTTTGGTTTGGTTTTGGCCAGAAATTTCTTGCTTATGTCTCTTTATTGTATTCCTTTCCTAGATCTTTTATTTTAGCTAATGGTCTTGTCTCCTCTTCGTTTCCTCTCTTCAGAGGTGTCCGACAAGGGTGTCCCCTTTCTCCTCTTCTTTTCATTTTGGCATTAGAGCCTTTCCTGATAAAAATTCGTATGAATACAGATATTACTGGTTTCTCTTATGGAGATAGGTATTTGAAACTTTCTGCCTATGCGGATGATATTCTCTTATTCATTTCCAACCCACAATCCTCTATTCCATCCTTTTTATCGGAAGTATCTGACTTTGCGAAAGTCTCTGGCTATAAACTCAATGTTGACAAGTGTGAAATTCTCCCTCTGAATAAATTTTGTTTTCATGCAGACTTCTTGGCTTCTTCTTTTCATTGGAGTCCGGTTAAGATAAAATACTTAGGCCTGTGGTTTAAATCCTCTATTAAAGACACTGTAGCACTTAACATTAAAAATCTACAAACAATAATACAGGACTCTACAACTCGTTGGCATCCTTTGTTTTTATCCTGGTGGGGAAGGCTGGATTCGATTAAAATGATGTTAGTTCCCATTATTTTATTTTACCTTTCTAATCTTCCAGTTAATATCCCTAAATCTTGTTATAAGAATATATATTCTACGCTGTCTAAGTTCTTGTGGCAGCATAAAAAGGCTAGAATGTCTTTTGCAAAACTTAAATGCCCTAAGCAGTTGGGTGGGGTTAATTTTCCAGATTTTGCCTCTTATCATTCCTCATTTTTCCTTAAGCATTCTGTTCCCTTATTATCTGAGCAGGAATCCGATACCATTTCAAAGCCTTTGTGGGTTGAGATTGAATCATCTTTTTTTCATCCTTTTACTTTTGAGGAATTTGTATCGCTGTCCCATATTCCCAATAAATTTTCTCTCCCTATACTTAAGAATTCTCGGAAAAAAAATTCTCCTCTTTTCCTGGGAGGTTTAGATGACCGTTCGCGTTTTTTACATTCTCCCTTGTGGTATAACCCTCTTATTAAACTTCGCAATAGGATGCTTTTTTGGAAAGATTGGAATAACCTTGGTATTAATTGGACTCATCAATTGTTTGATGAAGGCACTTGTATTCCCTTCTCTACCCTTCAATCTCGCTTCTCTTTACATGAATCATTTGAATCCAAATACAATTTATTGAGTACAGTTTTGCAAAGCAGTTATGACGCTCTTTCTGATTCCATCACTCATACTAATTTATCCCCTCTTTCTCTCCCTTGTTTACTTGCTTCCTCTTCTGCTTCCCAGATATATGCAAAACTAAGAGATACTTCTAGCACTCGGGATAAATCTAAAACAGAAACGGACTGGGAATCAGATGTAGAAGACACATTTTCTGTTTCACTGTGGCAAAAGGTCTGGATCAAGATAAGGAAATCCTCTAGAGCAGCGAATACAACTCAAACATTATTTTTTATATATAACAGACTTTTGATTACTCCTGCCAAACTGCATACAATTGATCCTTCCATCCCCTCTTCTTGCTGGTCTTGTTCAGCGTCGTGGGCAGATCTTAAACGCATGTTATTTAGGTGTCCGAGGATTCATAAATTTTGGACTGATGTGTGGACTCAGATCAATAAAAATTTTTCCACCTCTTTCCCTCTTACATTTTCACATATCTTTTTAGGTAGTCTCTCAGACATATGGTCCTCTTCCACCACCAATACGTCCATTATTGATTTACTTTTAGCTGTAGCGTTTCAGCAAATCACTAAATCTTGGAAGGATACCTCAAATGTTTCCTTTCAAGCTTGGTGGTATGGAGTTTGTTATCATCATAGACTGGACAGAGCCTATGTTTATCCCATTACACTTGCAATTAAACGTGATTTATTATGGCTTCCCATTACAGATTTTTTAGATGTGTCTGCTCGATCCCTACCCCTACATAATCCGTGTACAGGAGAAGTTCCCAAACCTCCATGACAGCATTCCTGATGGTTTCATGTACATACTTTTACTGCTTGTTTTATGGCTATTTTGTATATTTTTTATTGGAGGAGTTTTTTTACGTTTGATCTATTTCTTTATTCTTTTGTATAATTTTGTATGACAATGACTGCATTTCTATTGCAACTGTTTTTGTTTTATTTGATGATGCTTTCTGCCCCTCTCCCTTCTACTTCTTTCCCCTGTCTTTTATTCCTCTCTCTTAGTTATGACGTTCTATTTTTTCTACTTGAGATGAGTTTAATACTATGTTTTATTTTTATGCTGTTGTAAATGAATTTCAATAAACTCTCCTTTAAAACTTAAAAAAAAAAAACAGATCTGGGTTGAATCCATCATCTTACTTTAGCTCACTTTGCCACTCCAGTTCACACCCAACCATATGCAACTCTGTCTTAACCCTGTTCCTCGTGAGAACAAGTCCAGCTCGAAATTTCAGGTCTGCGTTCATTGCGACCTACTTATACCATCAGCATACTGTTGGACAAATCACTTCTGTAGCTCTACAACGCTCTAGATCCAGTTTTGAGGTACTGCTTCTAATATGTCTATGTAGCTTCAAATCTATGTGCCTCAAACTCCCCCATTTGTAGGGGGGCGGGGAGATGTTTTCTCTGAATGTACCAATGTTTTACAAATGGAAAAATTAGGAGGTAACATCTACAAGAGCATATTTTGGGTAACCATGCACCAGATTGTCAGATCTTATTGGAAACCATACGTGTAGGGTTAGGGGAACAATATTATGTCTGAATATCCAAATAATTCAAAGATTTCAATGGGATACCCAGGAGGGACTGAGAATTCCAAAAGAATATCTATGAGATTAATCCTAATTTTGTAAATCAGGACATATGTGCTTTAGATCAACGCATAACCAAACAGAGGAATTATTTGTTATAATGTTGAGTCTTCAGATTTTCCTGCACCAAGACACACAGCCTGGAATGGCAGAGTGTATAGCCATGGTAAGGGGTCCCTGGGGTGGCACAACCAGTGCTGCAGCACCAGGGGACCCTCTTCCATACCCATGCCCTAGGTACCAGGGGCTCCACTTACTAGGGACTTACAGGGGTAGCTGAAGTTGTGCCAGTCATGGTACAGTGTTTTGGGAAAGAACAGTGGTACTGGGAACCTGGTTTGCAGCGACCCAGTACTCTATGGTCAAAGTTGCAGCAAAAGTCAGGAAAAAGTGTGAGGAGGTACTGCAACAGTACCCCACTTTCCTACATAAACAACTTAGTAAATAAACCTTGCAAGGAGTAGAGTAAAAACATATTAAAGAAAGCCTTCACACCACCATGATCTGCTAACTGCTTCCAGCCAGAGAGTTGCATTGAACCAGATGATGTGAATGCTGTAGAAATACATGGCTCATCTGGTGACCAGTCTATGAGTGAATGGCAGGACTACTCAGCAGAACATGGAACTACCGATGAAGACAAACCAAGATGTACATAAATCAGTGGATGCTTGGCTGAACATGAACTTGTAGCGTGCAGCAGATGAATCCTCCCACCCTCTTTGCCTGTGCCTGAAGGCACCATCAAAGTTCAGGGAGGAGTCATTTCCTTTTTACGGGCAGTGCAAAAAGGCCTCCCTTGCAAAAAGAAGAGAGTTGAGTGTGGGAAAATATTTAGTTACCTATTGGAGAAAGGATTGGAAGGTTGCTGAAGTCTGGTATGATTCAAGGATATGTTTGAAAGCAAAATCTGATGGTTTGAATGGAAAAAGAGGTCCAGCAGCCAAAAGGCCTTTAGCTGTGCAAATCCCTACTCTTAGTAAAGTGTCTGGAGATTTGAAATGTCTGCTTTATGTTTTTCATTTGAGATATAGTTTCACTTTCTGTAATATTTTGACTGTTACTGTGTGAACAAGTGTTTGGCCAACTAGTAGGAGTGTAAACACTCGATGTGCTACACCCAAGCTGCTCAGCAACAAGGCAGAACTCTTGTATCACCTTTCGGTAGCTAGGCCCAACTCAAAGTTGAGCTCTGAAACTGTATACCTACAAAGAAAACCATATGAAAAATGAGAGGAAACTGGCAAATGCAACACTGTGTTTTGTGTGGAATTTCCTGCATCCTTGGAATGACTGAAAAATATTCTAAGTGAATCAACTAATTTAAGGAGATGGCTCCCACATACAATATCTATTGCCTATGTAATGGCCACAACATCACTTTAAGCTGTTTTGCAGGTTCCATAAGCCTTCAAAGCTGCTCCTTCCTAACAGTTTGGACCTTGAAATGCCTAAGAGCACATCTGAATATCCTCAAACCTTAAAGCACACAAAAGAGGCCAAATGAGAAAACTATGTGTTTTCATTGGTTTCAATTGTATTTACATCTGCCTTTGTCTTTATTCCTATATATTCAGTATTGGTTTTGTGTGCTTTATATGAGGCTGTTCTATTCACTCTGTACACTGCACCTGTGCACTGGGGGTGAGACCTGCGTTCGGCACGTCATAAATAAATATGTTCATAAATAAATGTGTTTGGGAAATGTTTACCCGATTTAATCTAAACTGGAATCTTTGATTTGTGTTTGGGACAGCAACAGCTGAAACTCGTACATGCTGGGTACTGCAAGAATTGACTATGCCACTCTCCTGTTTCCACTAGACATGCATCTCTGCAAGTTGCTAATTACATCATGGGCGGGCAATAAGTGTTGATGACCAGCATGTCTGTAACGTCACAAGCTGTTCGCTATGAGACACAGAAACTTTATGGATGAATGCAATCGCCTTGCACTTTAGAAGCGTAAACTATGGAGTATTAGGTGCCGAATCATTGGTCTTCAATGACTTCTCAAAGGCTATGCTTATTTTGACATGTACCGAACCAACACTGGTGCGCGCAACATTGTTGTGAAATGCCCGCGTGCTCTCAGTGCTAGTCACTCCTTAATGGAAGTGCAAGAAAACTGTGTCTACTTCACTAATTACTTGCACCAAGCATTAATTGTTTTCCAGGAAGCATCATTCAGTGCAATCTTGGACTACTGCCACACTCTGTATGAAGGCCTCATGAAACTTCTACAAACGTCAAGCCTTTCGGAATAGTGCCTCTGGGTCTAAGTTCAAGTACTAGCCTCTATGCTAATTTCTGCATTGGCCGCTTATAAAGAAAGAGAGAGAGACTACAGCATCAGTTTGTTAGCCCCTCTTGAGTGTCGCTGGGTATCTGCGGAGACTCCACTAGTGTTCTGAGCCTAAAAGATATGCCCTACCTCCATCACTAAGCAGCTAGTGGTCCTCGAAATTAGTCTCTTGACATGAAAGCAGCTAAGCGGCCTGCCCCTCTGAGATTTAAGCCCACTAACCATAATAGCTACCACCTACCACCTATTGTTTCAAAAATCTGTGGAAAATTCAGGGCTCTTTTATTGCCTACAACAATTTAATATTTGCGAATATAGCTCAATTTTTTTAAATAGAGGGACCAGACTCTTAAAGGGGCCATCTGGTGAATTATGTCATAATAGATCTCAAAATCCCAGCTGACAACATCAAACAAATGAACATTCTAGAATGTCCATTGATGGTGACTGTTCCAGATACGCCACTGAGGGAAGGCGCCTTTAATCTTTTAAGTGTGACTGTCGGCAAATTGCCGACTGCTGCGTTACCTCCCAAGTGAGGGTGTCGGTATTGGCCCACTCTGATGAGGCACATAAAATCCCCAGAGGGTATATTATTTAAACTCAGCAGCACAGAAAGAGCTACCCGCACAGCCTAAATCTTTTTGTTGTTGTTGTGTAATGATAATCAGCTTGCAGGGCACGCTGACATCATTACACTAAAGTGAAAGTAAAATGAGCCGATGGGCTCCTTTTACTGCATCAGTGCCCAGGGGGCGTATCTCAACCCTAGAGCACTGATTGGGATGAGAGAGGTGTCGTTGGAAAGGGGAGAATCTCTCCTTTCCAATGATATCTGTCCCCAGTGGATCCCTGATGAGGATCGCCATATGAGAGCAATCCCCAAGCAGGCATCCACCCACTAGACACCAAGGATTTTGAGGGCGTATCCTCTTGAGCAAGGGCTTATGCTCCCCAACCCCATACCTGATCAGTCTTTGTCCGCCCCTTAGGAAGGATGGGGGTAATTATCCCGATCTGCCCCCTTGTGGGTGATAGAAAGCCCACTAGAGACCAGGGTTGATTTTTTAAATAATTATAGAGGGTGGGGCTGCCCATTATGGGCATGGCCATGCTCCCACCCCCAAAAACTATCATGACAGTCTTTCCGCCCCCCTGGATGGCAGATGGGAGTGATTACCCTAATTTGACTCCCTGAGGGGGCAGAAAGCCCACTAGACACCAGGTTTTTGTTTTAAAATATTGCAGTGGGGGCTGCCCACCATGGGCATAGCCATACCCCCTCCCCCAACAGGAGAGTCTTTCTGGCCCCTGGGGCCAATGGGGTAATTACCCCCAATCTGCCCCCCGGTGGGAGGCAGAAAGCCCACTAGAACAAGGGTTTTCTTTTTTAAATATATGGTTGGAGTCTGGCCAGCATGGTCATGGCTATGCCCCCATCCCAAGTAAATGGGGAAACAATCTTTCTGGCCCCCCAGGGGCTGATAGGGGTAATTAACTCCGGTCTGCCCCCCAGGGGGGCAATATGACCACTAGACACCAGGGATTTTTGCAACCAAAATGTAGGGATGGGAGCCACCGCTCATCAGCAGATGGGTCAATTACCCCTGATATGCCTCCCAGGGAGGGCAGAAGGCCCACTATACACCAGGGAAAGTTAAAAAAATATATATATTGGGGTGGGCAGCTGTCCACCATAGGCATGTCTATGACCCCAACCCAACTAAATTGGGCAACAGTCTTTCTGCCCCTCTAGGAGCAGTAGGGGTAATTACTTACAGGAGGCAGATAGCCCACTAGATGTCAGGAAGAATTTTTAAAATAGGGGTTGGGACTGTCCCTTTGCCACTGGATTCAAGCTAGCCTGCTGATGAGGAGTGTTACCCCAAAACCGGTCCCAGGATGCTTGTTTCCGGTCCAGGAAAGACCTGGATTGGCAGTTCGGGCTGTACTATTCCCATCAGGAACAGGGTCAAAGCTGATTTGCATATGGCTGGGTCTGAACTGGGGTGGCAAAGTGAGCTAAAGAATGATGATGGATTCAACCCAAATCTGTGACTGGGTGTGAGTGTCTGAAAAGTTTCAGAGCTCCGTCCATCGTCTCCTTGTGTTTGCTTTGCTCGCCCAACATGGTCATGACTGTGCCCCCCCTTAGTAAATGGGGCAACAGCCTTTCTTGCTCCCTGATGGCAGATGGGGATAATTACCCCCGATCTGCCCCCTGGGGGGGGGAAGAAAGCCCATAGTATGGCAGCAATATATATTTTTAATAAAATATTGTGGCAGGTCTTTCCGATCTGAACATCAGGCCCTATCCTCACACCTAAAACAGTCTTTCTGCTCTCCTGCACACTAAAGCATTCCATCCCAATGGCAAGCGAGAGGACATTGAATCTTTTGGTTGTTGTTTTTACATATGGGCCAGGTGAGTGTGACTAACTCCCAATATTGTCCCACTTGCAATGGTGAATGACTGCACTTTTTAGGCTTGTGTTGACTGCCACCTGGTAAACCCTAGCACACCCAAACAGTTCAGAAAACTAGACATCTGGGGGAGTCCAGGGTGATGTGCTTCGCATGCATCCCACACAATTTTTGTACCCACAATGCCCTGCAAACCTCAAAAGTCGACTAAAAGCCCACATTTTCCTCACATTTCTGTGAAGGAAACTTCTGGAATCTGTGGGGAGCCATATATTTCCTACCACACAGCATTCCCCAAGTGAAGGTGGGCTAAGAGACCCTGACATAAACGCCCTAAAGTGCTCCGTGGAGAGATTAGCAATAGGGGTAGCAGTGGGACATGGGGCCGTGCTCAGCTGCCACCCATGGAAACCTACCAACTACAGACCTTTTTGAAATGGAGACAAACAGGGCATTCCAGGGTTGTGTGCCTTGCTTGAATCCTACATGGTCTTCTTACCCACAATGCCCTGCAAACCTCAAACCTTGCCTGAAATCACACATTTTCCTTACATTTCTGTGATGGAAACTTCCCTAATCCACAGGAATTCACAACATTTTAAATTCCTAACATGCAGCATTGCCCCACTTGCGCAAATAATAATACTGCACCACTTCTGTGGTTTGGCCAAGTGCCCGCAGCAGGAACGGATTAAACCAAGGTCAATGGTTGACCTTGGTTTGATTCTTTCCTGTCGCGGGCACTAGGCCTGGTGAGAACCATGCAAGTCACCCCATCCTAGATTCCTCTTGGTATCTAGCTTTCAAAAAAGTACGCATTTCCTAGGTAATCCCTAGGTGCCGGCTGAGTTAGGGGCCCTAAATCCACAGCTACCCACTAAGCAAAAAATTGGCCAGTTTTGAGTGAGAAAAATGTGATGTATCCATGTTGCGTTTTGGGCCATTTCCTGTTGCAGGCACTTGGCCTACCCACACAAGTGAGGTACCATGTATATCAGAAGACATGTGGGAGCACAGAATAGTAGCGTATTTGTTATTACCAATTGGATTTCGCTACATTTGTGGCTTCCAAATGTAAGCCAGTGTGTAAGAAAGAAGATATTTTGAAAAATACCCTCTAAATCATATGCTAATACAGGTGCCCACAAATTCAGAGATGTACAAATAACCACTGCTCCTAAACTCCAAATTGTGTGCTTTTTTCAGAAATACATACGTTTCCTTGATATCCATGTTTCACTCTACATATTTCACTGTATAAATTGGTCCATACTCGGTACACAATGAAGAACCATTTTACGGTGCAGTTCAGTTTCTGGCTCTGGTTACCTTGGGTTCTTGGAGAACCTACAAACTCTAAATAGCCCCGCAACCAGAAGGGTCTGGCTGACATCATGGTATATTGCATTTGTAAATCAGCCATTGTGACAAAACATTACAGATGAAAACATCACAAATGGCTGTATGTTCCTACTGAGTTAGTTTGTTTGGGAAAACCTTGAAGGATCTTAACATATGTCCCTTGCTGACTTAGGAATGTTGTCTATTTTTCAGAAATCTATAGCTTTACTGGATCACCCATGGGTTTCACACTGGTTTCCACCACACACTAAGTAGGTTGAGAGCACAAAAATAGAAAATGTGGGCTACCTCTTTGAAAAATACCAAAACTGTGGTAAAAAATTTGTTTTTGTTTATTCAGTCCTGCTTGTTCCAGAAAGCTGGGAAGATGGTGACTTTAGCACAGCAAACCGTTCATTGATGCTATTTTTAGGGATAAAAACAGACACTTTTATGCGGATCACTTTTTTTCTATGTTTCCCCCAAATATCTAAATTTAGGTGTATTTTTCCTATTTTCTCCGTCGCCTCCAGGTGCATCCACAAACAGTGGGTACTTTTAGAATCTCCTGGTTGTTGGAAAATAAGGCGACACATTTGGCGTGGATACCTTATGTGGTTAAAATGTTATGGATCCCTAAGTGCAAACTAACCTAAATAGTCAAAAAAGGGCTCAGCAACAGTGGTTGGGGAGGGGGGAGGGGACGGAGACGGGTGAAAGCCCAGCAGTTAAGGGGTTAATCATAGACACTAAAAGTTTTCTCAGTCTTCATTGACATATTAATGTCATATTGGAAGACAGCCTGATTTGCTTCAGAAAAAACAAAACGCAAAGCATAACAAGGCCTAAGTGGAAAAACATGAAACGAAGTTAAGTAAAAATCGTGATGTTACTCAACACCACGTTCATTTTCTGTGGGGTCTGTGGGTTCCGCTGCTGCACATGCTAACAACAAACCCAGACCTGACACTTCTTGCCCATTAGAAAGTGTTTCCAAGCTGTAAATAAACTGTTCTCTATTATACAGAACCTTTAAAGACATATGCCACTTTCGTATCTACGGATGTGTGAATTTGCATAGGTTTTTCTTCTCTGAACCTTAGTGAAGCTCTGTGGAAAACTTTGCAGTTTCACAAATCTGCAAATTAATCAATCAATATAAACTTTATTCGGATACAAATACATATCTATAAAAGTACAGACAAACAGCAACATATTCAAAGAAAAATTTCAACAACAAAGGAACAGTTAAAAAAGATCCAGTTAAGATTAAAATTAGTCCTCCAGTAATATATTACATTAGTGGGTGATAAAAGTGCAAAATTCATTAGAATGACATATAACTTAGAGATTAAAACAACAAAATAAGGTGCAAAGATTCAGCAGGGACACATAGAATTACGAGTGCATACCGCCGCCTTCAGGAAAGAGCCAACCCGAAAGGTTAGCTCATCGTCTTTTAAATCAATGACCTACCCATATGCAGCCTTATAATCAATCTCCGGTAAGGCTTTAAAATACGGAAGTAAAAACCTTTTAGTGAGTATTGAGTAATAGCAGCAGAAAAATAAAAAGTGCAACATCGATTGTTTCTGTTGGTTATTGCATGGGCATGGCAATAGATCAAGGTTAGGGGTAAACCCAGCAGGAAAAGAGAGCATAAATTTCATGGTGTCAGTCCTCAGCCGGAAAAGTAACCCCCTTTCGCAGCGACTAATTGCTTTTAATAAGTAGCTAGAAGGTGCACGTGAAACGTTCTCAATACGCATATATCTAGTGACTGACACTTTCTTGCGCTCTTTGTCCAATCTAGCATCCCTATAGGATGCATAAAGACCCGTCTGAAGGGATTTGTTACTAGTGGTGCCAAGGTCTAAAGGATTTAAAAATAAGTGTTTGCAGTTCACACTGGTTAAGCTTTTATGTACCACTGCCAACCAAGGTATGTTCATTTCCTAATCACATTTCAGACAGTCTGATATTATCTCTCTGGTTAGTTGGGCCGCGGGGTTTCTCCAAAATCTCAGCCAAAATAATACTGGGCGAGCCTTAATGTAATCTTCGATATATGGCAGGTTAAGTTCACACTGACAAGCATATTTAGAAGAAGAAATAGGTACACCCAGGATTTTATGACAGAATCTATCTCCCCATCCTGGATAATGCCACTATTAGTATGTCCCCAAACTTCAGCGCCATAGGTGGCAATAGGTATGCAATGGAGTCTATACATTTTACCAGTGGCAGATACCATCTCTGTATTCCTCTGCTTTGATAGCCCGAGTATCATGTTAGTAGAGTTTGTGAACTTCCTCCTGCAATAAGCCACATGGTCCGCCCATAATCCATTTGAGGCAAATACCATACCAAGATATGGGAAAGTGCGAGTGCTCTGTAAACTGTTGAAATTTAAAACTATTGATGACTTAAAATACTTCTTTGACCCACACGCCATTAAAAAGGATTTTTTAAAATTAGTGCATAAATCCAGAGCGGCCATGAAATCTACAAAGCCACGCACCAGAATACGGAGAGCTTTTGGGGTGCGGCCCATCAGCACCGCGTCATCGGCATATAAAAGGGCCGGGAGTTTATTGCCATTAATGCGTGGGACGTCTTGGGTCAATGTTGCCAGAGACTTATTCAGATCGTTGATATACAGAATGAATAAAAGAGGGGCCAGGACACATCCTTGCCTGACCCCTCTGCCAACTTCAATAAGTTTTGAGACCTCCCCATCCCTGCTGATGCGCACCTGGGCGTGTAGGTCTTTATGCAGCTAAGCTAAAAAGGATACAAGGGACTCGTCCAAAACATAGTTTAAAAGGGTAGTCCACAGCCGAGACCTGTTAACAAAGTCGAAGGCCGACGTGAGATCCATGAATGCCAGATATATGGGTGTTTTCTTACCTACGTTATATTTACCGATAATCAAGTTGCGGTTGAGGCATTGTTCAACAGTGCCGATATTACTCCTGAACACCAACTGACAGGGATGTAAAATCTGACACTCCTCGGCCCATGACCTGATCTTGTTATACAGGACCCTCCCCAAAATTTTCTGCTTATTATCTATCAGGGAGATCGGCCTGTAACAACTCAGGTTTGAACGGTTCCCCTTTTTAAAAATAGGCACAATTATACTGGAGGACCAAGTATGGGGTATAGAGGAATTGATTAGGTTATTAAAAACATTCAGCAATAGGGGCGCCCAAAATCAGGGTGACTTTTGATAAGATCAATGGGCAAGCCATCAGGGCCAGGGGCTTTGCCTCCCAGGCTCTGATCGATAGCCTCCTCTACGTCCAATAGGTCAATCGGAGCCCTAATAGTCATTATATACTCATTAATAGTTGTGGGTACGGCCGAAGCAGAATAGATCTTACTAAAATGAGCTTCCCAAGACTCACTAGGGATATTGCAACTAATAGGAGACATAGGGTTCCCTAGAGACCTCATGCCCTTAACGGCCGACCAAAAATCCTTGCCACTTTTTAAAGCGATGGCCTGTGCAAGATTGTCCCACTGCTCTCTTATGATTGCCTCCTTTCTAGTTGCTATAGCTCTTTTATAACATAATCTAAGTGATTTAATAAGGGAGCTATCTCTGGGTTTGTTAGCAAGTGCCCTACGCAGGGCTCTATTAGCTGAGGAGCAATCAGCATTGAACCAACCTGGGTCCGGGTGGGTTTTCCTTTTAGGCCTAGGCAACAAGGTTTTGACGCCTGCACAAAGCTGTGAGAAGGCGTCAACTACCTCCGGGTTATGTTCCTTAAACGTCATACAAATGTCGATCAATTCGGGGTGCGTTCTTACCATTCGGCCAAATATGGCTTTGTGGTCTATTCCACGCCAGACCAATCTGAGATTATCAGTAGAGGGGGACAAGTCCCTAGCACCGCACTCTATATCATAGATCGGTCTAGATATAGAGCTCAGGGTTAGATTGACAGGCTTGTGATCCCCCTGTAATTTGGGAATCACCTCAGCTTTTAGCACACCATTCCCTAAAGGGGCAGTGATAAAAATGTAATCAATAATAGAAGTCGAACCCCTGCCTCTATAGGTGGGTTCAATATGGCCCGCTCTAGTCGGCACTTCTGCAAGCTCGAATATATCTGTAAAGTTGTTGATACTTAGGAGGTCTAGTAATTGGACCCCCCTGTGACATAATGGTGCCATATTCGTAGGGTGGATAGCAGAGTAAATGCCCCTCAGGGAGCTTAACATTAAAATCGCCCCCTAAACAAATACCCTCAGGTTTAGTGCCGCGGTTAGAAGTCTGTATATTAGAGATGAAGTTAAACAAATCAATAAAGTTCATATTGGGAACATTCTTAAAATCATTGTTATAAAAATGTATTAAATAAAACGAAATCCCCCATTTATAGATTAAGGCCTGAAATTTGTCGTTATTGGTGGTAAGCGCCCTAGCACAGCCCCCTGCCCTAGTTTTAATCCAGATTGAGAGGCCTCCAACTGGCCTTCCAGAATCTGGGATGGGGGCTACGGTATTAAAGCATTCAAACCCCTCTAGAAACAACTCTCGGGTGGCCCAGGTCTCTTGGAACATTACAATATCTTGTTTGTGAACTAACTCCAACCAGTCAGGCAAATTCATTATAGACGCGAGACCTGCCACATTCCAGCTCGGTATTTTGAGAGTGGATTCAACGTTAGAGATGGCTCGGGTGTCGAGTTCACAGAGCGGTGATACAATTAAAGGGGGGACTGGTTCTGCTAATTTTGATTCTGGGCAGGGAGGAGACAGTCAATCCTGGCTATCCAAACCAGATAGGGGCAAGAATCTGTTGTGTAGAGAGAGGGGGCAGGCGGTAAGAGGCGTGTCATAAAGTGATGCCTCCAGGGAAGGTTTGTAGAAATACCCCAATGGCAGGGCCCAGATACAGGTGTTTAAATTAGGCTGGGCCTCCTGGGACGATAATATTGATCTAGCCAATGGAAGTCTGCGAAAAGTGATGACTATGCAGTCCCCCTTAATACGTTTTAGGGACTCTCCCAACCAACCACCTCTCCGTACCATAATGATATGGTCAATAAGTGACGCCCTAAACCCTTTATGTTTGGATAGCCAGTCTAAACTCTTATGGCGTAATTGCTCCCATGATTCTGTCTGATCTGACCTTAATGGGGGCACACCTGCCAAGACCACAACATAAGGGCATGCCTCTGGCGGTAGATTTAACACCTCCCTACAACCCATAGGGTCTGACAATCTAGTAATATCAGTACCACCCTCTCGTGGTATGCTGCCAGCAACCTGGGTATTAAATCGAGCCACAGTGGGGATGCTAACAGCAGGCGTGATGCGCGTCACATTCTTAACAAGAGGACGATTTACACAACCATTGTCAGAGATGCCATTTTCTCCACCATTGCCCTCAGATGCAAAACACAACTTAATTTTGTTGCACATATCGTAAGAAATGATCGCAGGATTCAAATTGGGCGCACCAGTCAAAGTATTTGTACAGGTTGGCATATTGTTACATGGTATAAGTGGCATTCCCAAAGCAGTAGACACAGTAGAACCAGTATGAATGGAAGGAGTCTTGTTAGGGAACTCAAGCTGAGGCATGGGCAGATGTTCTCTCAGAGTGTCAAGGAAACTGTCAAGTGCGCCTTTAACACGTTCAGTGATGGTGTCCACGATATAACCAATAACAGCTTCACTACAGCCTTGACTTTCAAAAAGGGGCAGGCCATTCTCAGTCTGAGTTCCAATAGAGCGACAAGAGTCAATGGTTGGAGTGTGCAACTAGGCAACAACTGTCGGAGAATTTAAAGAGGGGCGTATCCAGGAGCTCAGTACTGATCGGGATGAACAAGGGCGGGTAAGCTGCTTCCTCTTAGCACTTGTCACTTTTGCTGGCTTCCTTTTGCCCCAGTAATTGCCTCAGTGCCCTCCGAAGTGTCTAATATAACCACATCTTGGGAGGGAGCTTGGGATATAGTGCCGTCACTAGAAACCGCACAACTGGTGATAGAGCTGTCTGGTGCACTGTTATTCAGGTTAGCGCCCTCCAGGGTGGAAGGTGGAAGGAGAGGGGGTACCCCCAAACCAAGGGAAAGACACCTCTCGGTCAGTTCAATCTCGTTACTCACAATACTAACCGCTCTTTCCAGCATGCTATTAATACTTGTTGCGGGAGGCCTTAGGACCGACTGGCCCACTCGCTTTCCCATGATCGCGTTAGCCAAATATGGTGAGGAGTAAAACAGAGTTAATATAGGCTCACATTAGCAAGTCAGTTCAGCCAAGCTCCGATGAAAGGGGGGTGGCCCAACCAAGTCTCCTCCAGTCACTGCCGGGAGCGGACGGGCCTGCCCTTGGCCCGGGCGCGCCCGCGCTGCGGGGTGCTGGTGCTGTTTAAATTGCACCTCCAGGCACGCTCTGCCGCGTCAGGACATGCGGCGAAGCAAGGGACTCTGGGGATTGAAGTCCCAGTCCCGAGGAGCCAATTGAGCTGTTCCCCTCATGGCAAGAAGGTGAGAAGGTGAGGGAGTCTATGGTGGAAATAGCGATAGCCGTTGCTTTCCCCACATCAGTGTGATAACTGGACTTTTGCTTCTATCTGAGTCACAATAACTTTACTTGCAAACAAAAATCTGAATCCATTTTCCATTGTGTGAAGAAAAAAATTTACAAAAGTATAAACATGCAGAGAGAGAGAGAGCTTACATTTTGCATCTTAGATGGGTTTTATTAGAGTAAAAATTATCTCGTGATGAGGTGAAAATTATCTTATCATACAGAGAAATTATTGCACAGGCGACTGCAAATTTGAACCTGGACTCTTAGCAAACTTCACAAATTGAGAATATAGGGAAAACTGCAAACGTTTGCTAGTTCAAGACAAACTTCACACCTGTAATAGTATCTCATGTTGAAGATTGTCTCATTGGCGCTGCATTGCTATTTTGCCTGTTTGTATTGCAAATTCATCTCAAACTAATGGATTTAGGGCCAAATATACAACCGTTTTTAGTGGTCGCAAACAGGAAATCGGTCCATTTGCAACAGCTAAAAAGGGCTGCATCATGTACAAACTTAGTTTGCGAGTCAATAACCTGTTACCAGGGGGAGCTAGGGAGTCCGGCGCAAGATGGCCGCGCCTTAGTGTAGCTCCGTTGGCCAGGTGGATACTATCCAACAATAATCCTATCATCCCCGTGCCCATGGGCTTCAAACTCTATGAAATAATCACGGACTAGGTGTAAACGAAGATCCGTAATACCAGGCGTTTGAACCCGATTGCTAAATTACACGAAGCTATACAATCATTCAGTAGGCCTCAACCACGACTAGAATAGCACAACTTAAGAGGCACTGAGCAGCGGCAGCAGTAACTACAGCTGGCTCCAAGAAGGTCGCTCACCGTACTGATGTGGCGTTGAGCCTGGCCCCCAAGTGCTAAACTTTTGTGCATAAACACCGCTGTGGCCTGTCTGCGGTTAATATACTGAAGGACCGCCCAGTGACTTTGCGAGAATAGAAGCACAATGGGCAAACCAGATAAAAGTCAGCCCGGCTCACGTTTGAAGCCATAAAAATCACAAAAAACTGGGCTGGGAGGACAGGACGAACTGGAGAAGCAGGAGCAGGCCACAGCTATTCCAGACCTCATGCAACTGGCGACGATGCTTCAAGCTGTGCAGCAAAGTCTTCTGTCCATAGACAGTAAAATGGACACCCTAAATCAGTGTATGGACTCAAAGTCATCCAAACTTTATAAGCAAGCAACTTCTCCACATAATTCAAGCTAAGAATGAAGACCTCGAAGCGCGTTCTAGGCGCTGCAACATCCGAATCCTGGGTGTTCCAGAGTCCACCAACACTGGCAGGATGGAGCTGTACGTGGAGCAACTGCTCACTCATCTCTTTGGCTGTGACTGCCTTTCAGCAATGTTCGTGGTCGAGCGCGCCCGCAGAACTCTTGCAGCCAGACCACCACCGGGCGCACCCCTCGGACTGGTGATTGCGAAACTCTTAAACTACCCAGACCGCAATATGGTGCTCCAGCAGGCCCGCGAGAAAGATGAATTGCAATACCAGGGATACAGGGTTGCCTTTTATCCTGACTTCACAGCCAGTGTTCAGGCGGCGAGGAAAGAATTTACAGCGGCCAAAAAGCAACTACAGAAGGCCATCATCATGTATGCCAGGTTATATCCGGCAAGGCTGTGAATTGAGTATGAGGGGCATCTGAAAATCCACAACATCCCCAAAGCTGTGTAAGACTTCCTGAAAACAGAGCAAAAAAGAGCACGGTCTCAGCGCTCACAGGACCCGGTGGACTCAGATTGAAGATGGAGGCAGCTCTTTGATAAGTATCTGCCCTGGGCACATGAACTTGATGTTGACTTATTAATGCTTGCAATAGGATTGACTAGTACTCTGTTCTGCCTGGCCACCTCCGGCGAAGAGGGAGTCTGTGCTCCTAATGACCCCCCACTGGGTGATCCCTGTTTTCGCTATCTTTTTCTCTAGATGGTTCCTAGGGTTGGGTTGGGGTATTGGGGAACACGGTCCTCAACATAATTGGGATGCTGATGTGGGTGGGCTAGGGTGGGGGGGGGTTGCCGGTTCATGGAACAGTTATGTGGCTTGCTGGCAGCGTGTGGTTTTTCCTTTATGTATCTGGTCACATCCATAAACACTGTACACTCTCGGTATGTTAAATGGCAGGGGAAGCGCAAACTGATAGTGCCTCAATAGCATGTACGACATGGAATGTACGTGGGCTGAATTGCACGAAGAAGATTCGACAAGTGTTGGCCCACCTAGATAGGCATCAAATTAAAGTTGCTCTCCTTCAGGGAATACAAATGACTAAACAAAACGAAGCCAGGATGGGCGCTTATTGGGCAGGCTACCGTTTGTTATCATCATATTCATCCTACACAAGAGGAGTGGCCATACCAATCAAAAAAGGCATTCCCTTCATAGTTATCAACTCAACCATAGACGTCAATGGCAGTTATGCTATTGTACATGGTGAACTTCATGGGGTGCTGCTCACTATAGTGGACACATATGGGCCTAACATGGATGACCCCAAGTTTTATGAGGACTTACTGAGGGTGCTGCGGGAGGGACCAGATTCCGAAATAATACGGGGAGGGGATCTCAATACACACCTGGACCCCACTAAAGTTAAGTCGAGCCAGCAGCGGGGGCACTCACCCAAAGCCCCTCATGTCATCAAACCGAGTATGGAAGACCTAGGGCTAGTTGACACGTGGAGAATACGAAATGTCCATACATTGGAGGGCACTTGTATATCCACAGCACACTGGAGTTGGTCGCGATTAGACTATTGGCTTGCCAGTGACGGGATTAATGCATGGGTGACAGCTGTGGCCAGGCTTCCTAGAACATTGTCGGATCACAATCCAGTTGGGCTCACGCTCTGTATTCCAAATACGATCCCTCGTCAATTCACATGGAGATTTAGAGCCAAGGCCCTACTGGATCCAACATACACGGCCACCATCAGGGAGGCTATACAACAATATTTCACTCTCAATGGGGGATTGGGCAGTGCCGTAGCAACACTCTGGGAGGCCTTTAAGGTCGCGATTCGAGGGACATGTATCAGTACCAATGCAGGCATCCTTAGGGATATTAGGGGGCGGCTGTCGAGTTTGGAAACAAAGCTTAAACAGCTTGAAAGGGAACAAGAGCTGGCTTCGTGGTCTGGCACGCTAGCGAAAATTACGGAAGCAGTGACCGAATACAATGAATTGGCGGCAGATGAAGGGAAATATTTGTTAAAAAGGCATATTGCTAGGGCTTACGGGGAGGGCGGGAGACCGGGCCATAATCTTGCAGCTAAAATCAAGATAAGGCACGAACATCACACAATTAGCCATATCACTCACGACATGGGGGTGGATCACTACTCACCAGACAACATCACTGTTCAGTTTCGAAACTTCTAGGCTGAGCTGTACACTTCCAGGGGTGCAGCAGACCCTGCTAGTCTGCACGAATATCTTGAGGATATTGCACTAGCATGGCTGTCCAAGGCTCAGCAAAAGTATCTGGCTCGCCCGATAACAGATGACGAGGTTAAAGATGCGATTAAGGCCCTCCCCTCCCTAACAGAAAAGCACCGGGCCCGGACGGGCTCACGGGCGAATTCTATAAGGAATTTGTGGAAGAGATGGTACCCTACTTATTGGCGATGTTTGAAGAGGCATATGAGACGGGATCTCTGACGCCCCCACTCCGCGAGGCCCTGATCATTGCTTTGTTTAAAAAAGACAATCCACCATCTTGTTGCGACTCGTATCGCCCGCTGTCGCTCATTAACACTGACACTAAGATACTGGCAAAAATACTTGCTACTAGACTTCAGCCCTTACTCCCGAACATAGTCCTACCGGGCCAACCTGGTTTTATACCGGACCGATCACCTTCATACAACTTATGCACCATTTTTTCCCTATTCTACATATTAAACCCAGATTTACAAGCGGTGGCAGTGCTGCTCGACGCGGCCAAAGCGTTCGACTCCATTGAGTGGGGCTGCATGTTTCAAATACTAGGCAGAATTGGGCTCCCAGTGTATTTTTGTAGATGGGTGAAACTGTTAAACACGGACCCAGTAGCGCGGATACGGATTGAGGGACACACCTTGGAACCCATAAAAATCGGTAGAGGGACCAGACAGGGGTGCCCATTATCGCCTCTCCTTATTTCAGTGCTGCTGGAGCCCCTGGCTTGCTTTATCCGACAATGCCACAGAGCGTCAGCCCTCAGCTTTACACTGAGACCAGTGAATATATCATTATACACGGACGACGTGGTATTGTATGTCAGGGAGCCCCAGACATATCTGGAGCCCATCCTACGCGAATATATCTGTTTTGGGCACTTTTTGGGCCTGGCTATAAACTGGGCTAAGTCGATAGCTGTGCCTCTCACTGTAAGTACTGTCCAGCATGCTCTGGAATTTCCCCTTGAGTGGACGGTCGAGCCCGTACAATATCTCGGTATTTGGGTTTACCGCTGCGCAGACATAGTAGTCCGAGAAAACTACGGCAGGGCATGCTCCCAATTAGAGAGTCAGGTGACGAGGTGGGTCAGTCTGCCACTGTCGCTGGCAGACAGTATTGCCCTTATCAAGACGGTTGTGCTCCCGCAGTTCCTGTATCTTTTCAATAACATCCAAATTAAACCAACCGGCCAATTCTTTAGGGACTTGTGCACACAACTGCTGAAACTGCTTTGGGGTGGGAAGCAACCCAGGGTGAGCAGGGTTACACTCATACTGGATTACAAAAAGGGTGGCTTGGGAGTACCCGATTTGCATCTATACTACCTGTGTGCTCAGACACAATATGCTCACTTCTGGTATAACTCCCACGCGTTTATACCGCTCATAGCAGTGGAGAACGGCGATGTACACCCAATCCCTCTAAGAAGCATTCTAACACACACTAAACGAGGCACTCCCAAAGCTGAAATCAACACTATAGACTGCACCATATCAGCTTGGCATGAGCTGGGCCGTCTGGGGGCAAGGTTGCCGCTATATGCACCTCTGCTTCCTCTTGCGCATCAAGCGGCGCTATCGGTTATACAAGAGACTGGGGTTGCCCGTGCACTCCAACTGGCAGGCATAGACAAACTGCAAGATATGTTCCCGGAGGATACCTTTTTAACGTTAGAGGGACTACACTATATACAAAACAAATCACCGTTGTTCATGTTTACATATCGCAGACTAAAAGAAGCGGTAAAGGCACACTATCCCACCTTCCCACACGAACCTCAGACGCTTCACACTCTACACACACTGCTTCTATGCCCAAACAAGACAAACTTATCACTAGACTCTATTGTGCAGCTAGGGACGAATGCCGGTCGGGCACTGATAGCAGTTTAGCCCGATGGAATGAACAACTTCTACCCCAAATCACACAGAAGGAGTGGGAATACACCTGTCAGCTAATTGAGGCCCTTACCCCAAATGGAAATCTACGTATTATTCACTTTAGATACCTGCATCAAACGTATCATATGCCTGTCCATTTGCGGAGGTATGGTCTTAGGGAAACAGATGAATGTAAGAGATGTGGCGTTTTGGGAGCTGATTTCATGCACCTTGCATGGCACTGTGGGCGGGTACAGGAATTCTGGGCGGAAGTGATTGCTAGGCTGAAGATTATGATGGATGTTGAGCTGCCGTACTGCCCTAAGGCATGCCTGCTATGTATAATACCTACGCTTAAAGGTGTCACTGGCAGATTCATAAAAATTGAATATGGCAAAACGAAGGGTGGCAATGTGTTGGGAGGACAGGGCATCTCCTAAGGCCGAGATGTGGATCAAAGACTTAGTTTACTGCAAAGACAATTTGTCATTGAATGCTGAGAAACTGCCGCCACCTTCGAGAACCAAAGATATATCGGCGCCACTGCTGGACTACCTGAGAATGCGGAACTCACAACTGCCTGCTGCTGACTAAGGTTGTGTACAATTCCATGGAATAATAAAGTCTATACACTGTAATTGAAATATACCCTTTCCAGCCGATGGGAGGCGACCACGTTTCTGTAAGTGTAGCAAGTCACTCATTGTTGTTATCACATATCTGTATGATGGTAATGTTTCTAAAACTTAATAAATAAATAATTTTAAAAAAAAATTTACCAACTCGCAAAACATGTTTTGTGAGTCGCTATTAGGAAGGGGCATGCCAAGGGTGTCCCTTCCTAATAGCGAGCTAAGATTGTTTTGCGACTGCAAACGCGGTTGCAAAACAATCGTATTTACTACCAATTACAAATTGGTGATAAGCCAGTTAAAAACGAGAAGAGGTCCCAAGAGGACACTTCTCCCTTTGTGATTGGCAGCAAAAATGTTTTTTAAGAGCAGGCAGTGGTCCCACGGACCACTGGCTGCTCTTAGAAAAAGAAACTGAAATGTTTCATTTTTATTTTTTAAATGCATCCGTTTTCCTTGAAGAAAAATGGGTTGCATATATAAAAAATGGTTTATTGAAAAAGAAGTCACAGACATTGTGGTCTGCTGACCCCAGCAGGCCACCATCCCTGTGAGTGTCGGCCGTTCCCTACAGGTCGCAAAATGCGACCTACCTCATGAATATTAATGAGGAAGGTCCTTTGCGACCCATTTCGGAATCGCACACAGTGTCTCAGACACTGTTGTACACCAGAGTTTACGAGTTGCAAAAAAATGCAAACTGTGAGTCGCAAACACTGAGGGTCGTACATCCGGCCCTTAGGGACAGATTTTAGTGCAATATAGAGAAAGGTGCATCAAGGCCACGCATGGAAATGCGAAGGTGTTGCAGGCCAGGAGTGATGAGGCAGACATCTTGAAGGCTTGTCACAGGAATGTGGGTTGTGTCTGTCAATCACAAAAAAGCTGATCCCCACCTGGCAGCTGCCACTCTTCTCTTGCTTGTGGAAGCTGCCCATGGCAATCGGCCGCATCCCCTAACGCTGTCCTCTGCACGGCAGGGCAGACATGAAGTATCAAATATATAACACATTGTGAAGCATGGCCTTGCCATGACCCTATGTCTTGGGTACTGAGTACTCAAAAGCACTGCTTTTAAGATCCATAATATTTCTCTTCATATTCCTTAACATTTTCAGATTTAACTCTTATTTTCAGGGAACCTATCGAGCCTCTGTGTGTGCAGCTGTCCAGTGTTGAAAATGTCAAACAGATGTAAACACAAAAAAATAAAAACACAATAGTGCTGTGTTCAGAGCACTCTGTAGCACGATTTCAAAGACCCACCTGTTTGCCTGATACAAAAAAAGACATGAAATTGTGTATTATTTGCACAAATACTGACGCAAGTCAAACTGCTTACTTCATACTGAAGAAATACAGCGTTAAAAGTTGCTACTTAATTTAAATTAATTTTTTTGCAACTTTATAAAGCACGAACTCGGCCCAAGCGCTTTACACGAGCACTGGTTACACCACACAAGGTACATAATTATCATGACTTTCTTTTGCATTGTTTCAATATGCTGGATGCAGATATCATTAAATACTTCAATGTCGAGATACAATCATTGCAGAGACGTTTTAAGGCTTAGACTAAATGCGCAAATCCCCAGGATCAGTAACAGAGGGGTGTGCAGTTCCTGGTGAAAACAAGGGAAAACGGGGACAGGCAGGTCTTTCTTCGTAATGCCCTCACACACCCCAAGGGATGCCATGCTTCATCATTTGGGCATTTGCCCCTCGTTGCAATGCCTGACGGGCTCCCGAAACCGGGGCTCACCCCTCTGTTACTCCTTTGGGAGCCAGTGAGCAGGACCTCATAAACCCGGTTCCCGTCCCTCCTTTGTTTACAAATCCCCAGGATCCCTGCCTTCAAAGGGGCCCCATGAGAAAGCAAATTTCCATTCTATTTCACCTCTATTTCCCTATTTCAGTTTTTACTACTCTCTCCTGCCTACCTCTACATCCGACTCAGCCATAATTCAACTGTTTTTGTATGACAATGTTTCTGAGAATTTAACTATAATTCAGTATTGTTTAGCACCGACTGGGCTTGAAGTAGCAAAAAATAAAACTGAGGGTTGTTTCTAAACAGGGGCCCCCAAAATATGATTCACCCCTGCTCTACAAAATACTTAAGATGACACCGAGTCACTGTCGAGATTTTTGGCATCATAGTGGGTGTATTGGATCCAGTTTAAATTTAGGACTATCAAGATGGCAGCTCCATTCTAGATTGCACACGTTCTGGCCAGATTCACAGAGCAATTTGCACCCCTACCTTTAGCATAGGGGTGCAAATAGAAAGATTCAAGCATCCAAACTTAATTTGGCAGCTGACAAAATTTGAATTTGAACTTGTACATCGATTTACAACTAAAAGGGTGTATTATTAAATAGGGGTAAATCTGCTGCCTGGGGTTAAGGTGGGCATTCTACAATAGGATTGCAATGGAAACTTAGAGAACAAGCTTTTGAATATCCTCCAACTTTTCTAAGGCATGTTTCCATCATGGATAGGCTAGAAATGTACTCCAGTCAAGGGGAAGAGTAAATTACGAATGTGGGAATGGGAAGGCAACATCCCCAAAATTGGTGGTCGTTTACACAAAGTGGTTTCCTCAAGAGGAAAATGTTTTATCCAATGTGGCGGCTTAAACTGGCTTTGTACACTTTGAAGCAAAAGTCGTTCTTGAACTGGCAAAGTAGGTATTAAACCCAGGATAATTGTTACTTATCGAACACCGTGCCTCCTACGGGTGCAGCACTGCAGTTCTTGGGGAAGTGGCAGATAAGAAATTTGAGTCAAGCTTCCCAATACAGCATCTCAGTAGCCTAACTGAGCTAGGTCCAGTGCTTAGACTACAGTCCCGAGGTCACGGTTACGTAAATACTGTCATAGATGAATTTTAAGCTTTCATGCCATACCGTCAGTAGCACATAGTACAGTAGGCCATCTAAATACTAATATTTAAACTCTACAAATGACTAGATAGTGACAGAATGGCCTTGGACCAGAGCCATTGAGTCCAAATTGACAAAAGAATGTCCAGCAGAGAGATTCCTGGGTGGGCCCATACTCTCCTGCCTGTTCAATTAGTATTTGTGTCCCTTGGCACAGGTCATAGAACTACCCTGCTTCAGTTCCAGTTGTTTCTCAACAGTAGTCAGCTATGCCTGTGGCTGGAGAATGAAGCTGAAAGTAGCACCAAGGTCAAGTTCCGCCTGGACACGTGTTATGAATGAAGGAGAACTTTCTTTGCCTAAATGGTTTCAAGAATAATGTCCACGAGATTGGCATTGTGCCACAGGCCGCATTGACAGAAGAAGGGCCTCATTCACCTACAAAAGTAAGGGAGTACTGAGTAGACAAGCTCTGAAATATCAGCATTAAAACAATCATAATCCAGCAAATTATAAAAATGTGGTAAAGAACGCCGTCTTAGTGTATACCATTTGTCAGCGGACTTCGACATCATAGCAGACTCTGATAAAGGTACCGAAAGGCATTACCCAAATGTAGTGCCTAATTTGAAAAGTATAGGTGCTGTGCCCAAGAATTTGCACCGAAGACCAAGATGGGTGCTATCAGATGTCAGGGGTTCCTAATACAAAGGCTGCGTAGTCTTAATTCCACCTCAGACATCTTACATCCACCACTAGACACTCCCTGGCCCTTTATGTTACTCTCTCAGGAATTTTTTTTTATCCCTGCTTTCTCTCCACTTTTCGTGTTTCTCTTTCTCTTGCTTTGTGTTAAAGTCTGATGAGAAAAAATAAGTGTTTAAACAAAGTTCCAGCCTTAATCACTTCACAATGCAAAACCTAGGGTGGCACAAGGGAATCACAAACTTCCACTCTGAGGCCATAGAGGGGTAGAGGAATCCTGGCCCTGATTCAGGATTAAGAGTGTGGTGGCAGGAAATATGAACAGATTTGGGTAGAGATGGAATTATTTCACAGATGGAGTTTTTAAAATGCTTGTGATGGATTTTTTCTAGATGCAAAATAGGAAAATGAAAAGGGTGGCTTCAGGATCCAATTTATGGCATGCAACCTTCATAACAACAAATGCATCTGCAATTGCAGAGAGAAGGTGAGAAATGTAGACCCTGATTCACAAAGGGCCACCGCACTCGGAACGGGGGATCCGCAGTCGAGGCGGGATCTCCACAATGAGAAACTGCAGAGCAGAAATGCCCCCACGAGTGAGGAGATCCCAACACGAGTGAGGAGATCTCGCTTCGGCTGTGGAGCCTCTGCTCTGTGTGTGGAGGCTCTTTGTGATTCAGGGCCTTCGCCTCCACAGACTTGAACAACTAGCTCCTCGCATGTAGTAAGACATCACACAAATCCAAAGGGATCACTGAATAATGGGGATTGGTCTTCACGGAAAGTCAACCTAACCAATCCTTCAGAAGTCAAATTGTAATCGCACAGAAGAGTGGCTGGTTTATGGCACTCGGGGTCTGTTAAAGAAGGAAAAGTAAAGGAAAATGAACCTGCTCTTTGGAAATTATCATAAATGTGTTGAAACTTCAGGTAAGGTGAGCTACGGTTACACATTCTGCAACAGAAAAGTCAGGCACGGCTGGTATAGGTAAGAGTGGCGGGAGGGAAAAGGGGTGGGGTGGTTGTCGACAGACGACGGAATAGGGGAGATAAAATTTTAAAAAATAAAACCACTTACCTTGCGCTCGCCACATTGCCGACTCGGCGATGCGGCGAGCGCAAGGTAAGTGGTTTTATTACATTTTTTATTTTATTTTCCCTATTCTGTCGACTCCTCCCCACCCCGCCCCAGCCTCGCCCCACCACCCTTACCTGTACCTGTACACCGCTTGCTGAGCTCTAGCAACTGGGCCAGCAGTGCTACGCTTCATCTGCTTAACTGGGATTTGCTCCAGGGTTTCTTATTTGCAAATGTGTCAGGTTTAGGTATTGCTGGAAGAGGTAATATTGAAACGCTATGCCGTCTGAGGGAAGTTCTAGTGGATTCACTAAAGACAACTTGCTCAAAGTTTCTCCTCTGTACCCATATAGTTGATGCAATCTCGGATTTTTAAATGAGAAAATTAATGAATTTGTCACGCAGCGCAAGGAAATTAACTGTGACCGCTGAGAAAAATCTACTGCGTTCAATTTAAGTTTAAACTAGGTCATTCTGGAAGAAGGTTGCATTTGGGAACTGGCAGCGTATTGTGGCTCTGAGTCATTTCCATCCTTTGGTACATGTGATATGGTTAGAATTAAAACTATAAGACGCTGTTCTCCAAGGTTAGTCAAGGCACATTACAAGCGGTCCAGGGATGTGAAGAGCGGTCGCTTGTGAGTAAGCGCTGAAAAGCAAAATCGAAAGAAATCTATGGCCTTGTCTTCAGTCTGCGATTTCATAGCAGTATGCCAAGATACTGTTTTAAAGAATGTACTGCTCACCTCATTATCATAACATGCCACTAGAGTGCAGCTGTGAAATATTCAAATATTCCTTCCAAAACTGGACCAGGCCAGAAACAGCCCGTGCAGGTAAGACCGGCAGGGGGGAGTTGACCGGCAACAACGAGCTAAACGTAAATTTTAAAAAACGAGAAACACTTTCCTTGCGCCCTCCTCATCGGCGATGCAGCGAGCGCAAAGTAAGTGTTTTTTGTTTTTAAAAATTTGAGTTTACCTCATCGTCTGTCAATTCCCCTCCACTCCGTCCTCCTGACTCACCGCTCTTACCTGCACAGGCCGCGCCTGGGCCAGCAGACGACTAATGGAGTTCACATGCACACACAAACCTGTCCCTTATACAAACATCCATATATAAAAAAACACAGTATACAGAACTTTGACAGGCACTCACAGCAGTCATGCGTTGTGCCGCATCAGGTGCTTTCAGGCTCATCGGCAATAGGGGAGAAGTGAGACTGACGCCGGCCTACAGGACATCTTCATGCACTTCAATGCTGATGCCGTTACCCTCTGACTGCACCACACATGTCCCTTGTCAAGAAGCCTTACGGCATGTATCAATTCATAACTGTAAGAAAATGCCTCTTTTTGCATGATCACCTCCATGTTTTTTGGATTGATGATGTTGGTTTTTGACTCTGTGCACTGTGAGCCTGCTAACCAGGCGCCAGTGCATGTGCTCTAACCCCTAAAAACGTGTCGAATTGGCTAAAAATACTAGTTGCCACATTTACCTTACCTGTAAGTCCCTAGGATATGGTACCCAGTGTACCCAGGGCCCGCAATTTACATGTCATTAGTGGACGTCAGCACATACTGTGCATCTAAAACATGACTCTAGGCCTGGTAGTTTAAAACTGCCATTTCAACCAGTTAAAGAGACCCTTTAAACAGGCACTTTACCTTCCTTTTAATTACGTGTAAGTCAAAGGATGCCCTAAATGCCCACAGGGCACAATGCTTTTTATATAAAAAGAAGGACATATGTATACAGTGTCGTTTTCCACTATGGCAGGACTACCTCTCCCATGGGAAAGCACTGGGTTACATTAAAACACATTATAATGAAACATATCAGATTGGCAAAAGTTAAGACCATGGTTCAAGAACTCAAATTAGTAGTGATTTAAAGCCTAATCTGATGGTAAAGGCAGATTTGAAATTATTATTTTAAAAATGCCACTTTTATAGAGTTGGCTTGATAGCAATCAAACCTGCACAAAGTCGATCACTCCTGGGTTGCTATAGGTCAGCATGTCACCTCAGGTACTCCACTCTACTTCAAGTGCACTTAGATTCTTCAGGTGACCCTTGGCCCGTAACCAAGGGCAGCCCTTTTTGAGGTAGTATCCTTGAGACTGCCCTCAGCTCCAGTCTCTGTCACAGGGCATCACCTGCTGCTGTGCACTCTCCAACCTGGACTTCAGAAGGATGCTCACTCTCAAAGTTCACTCTCGCTCCACCAATGCCCGGGCTCTCCAGGCAGAATGTTTTTCCAACACTGCCTTGTTCCCCTACTCAACGCAGGCTCTCAGTGTGTATTGGCTGGTTTGTATCTCTCCTTGGACCTCCAGGCAGGATTGCTACCCTTACCTGCACCTGTGCAGTGATCAGCCTGCTCTTCTGCAGTGTCTAGGCAGGGCAGGCCTCAGCCTGTGCCACTCCTCCGTGCCTTGTGTGTGTGTTTCTCCATATTAGTCCTTGATCCAAGGGAGAACAACCGCCCATCTCAGACATTCTACCATGGGCTCCAAAGCCCACCTCCAGTTCCTCTAGTGTCTTCCGGATGCACTTGATAGTGTATGTAGCAACCAAGGTCCCCTGCTCTGCAGACCCAGGCCTCATGGACTTGTTTTCCACTGTGACAGGGTTGGGTGCCAGAATATCTTTTCTTTGCTTTCCACAGGCTCTTTTCTTCTAAGATGGCTTTCATGATGGGGACCATAGCTTATGTTATGGGGGTATGGCCTGCCATGATTATTTAGGATTTGGCGGTGTTGCTAGATGGCCAATCTTGCCGGAAACGCCCGTCTACATTTCCATACATATGCTTATGGCTCCCAAGCACAAAGTGAACTGTACAAAAAACTCAAAGAGAGCCATTCCATCATCATGGCATTTCAAGACCAAACATTTTATGAAAGATATTCCCTTAATCTGATCAGAGCCACAACAGACCCTCTGGTACTTTGGCAGGCTTCCTGTGAATTGCTCAAGAGCCTGGGCTCCTCTCTAGAGACATGTCACAAAGTAAGAAACACAGGGGTAATATTCAATACAGGCCTTTCATTCACACCACACATTAACACCATAGTCGGTAGTGTTAACCTATAATTGTCCATGCTAAGGAGGTCACTTTCACTAATGCAAATCCAATTTTAAGTCAAACTCATACGAGCCCGAGCCATGCATGCAAACCTTGTTACAGGGCCTGGGTCAGCGAACTGAAGCGCGGCCCTTCATAGGACCAAGACAGGTTTCAAAGTTTAAATAAAATATCCAGCAAGGGAAAATAAAACACAACTGATCCAGCAGCTGGCACCATGAGGTGGTATTCATCAAGTTAGCGGCATCGACATTAACAAATACGGCAGGTGTGTTTTAAATTCTATAAATTAAAGTTGCAGCACAAGTGTGGTCATTAGGGCTCATCTGTTCCCCCCTTCTCACAAGCATGGTACTTGTAATACTGGATAGGGTGCCTCATTGCGCCTTCATCTGAACTTTATCTCCTTCCACTATGCCAGTTTTGGGCTCTCCTTCACTTTTCAAGATTCAGGGAGATGTGTTTGGAACTTCCCAAGCATCTAAACAAATAACTACACCAAACTTGTGGACCTCTATGAAAAGGTAAATCCTGAGAAACAAGACATGATCAGAAGCTACGGGTATGTTAATTTTCATTGAACACCACCAAAAGACTTCTATCATAATTCAAATGCAGGGTCACTATATTTTATTCGTACACTGGTGTGTCTCAAAGATATTCTACAATTAGAGATGTAAATCTTACATTGATTACATATTTTGGAGTAACTGAGCTTGGAGGGAGGGAACACCTAAAAATGACAATGCTATGGCAGCTAAAATTTCCATACATTGACACATGAGAAAGAAGAAACATTCTCCATATGATCTACAGACTGCCCCCTTCCAGTGCGTTCGAGATCCCACCATGAATGAAGTCTGAAGGGGTTGTAGGTCTGCACATCTTCATCAAGACCAAGGGCCTGATTTAGATCTTGGCCTGATTTAGATCTTGGCGGACGAGTTAATCCCTCACAATAGTGACAGATAAACCATCCACCGAAATATAAATCCAATAGGATATAATGGGATTTATAGTTCAGCGGACGGGATATCCGTCACCGTTGGGACTGAGTAACCCGTCCGCCAAGATCTAAATCAGGCTCGAAATCTGTGTGTTACTGATTAGTTCTCTAAGAATACATTTCTGTTCGCCAGTGATAAATAGTTCAAAAATTGCAACACAATTTACCAGTAAATGACCCAGTGAATAACTTGGAATACATATTAGCTTGTCCTCAAGGCAGCCACTGATTAGTTATTTGAATCTCCAGTTAATTGTAAGTGTTTAATTAACACACTTTAGAAAAGGTTGATTTGCATCTTATGGTGGGTCCTGCAGTAGATGGTGAGCAACTGAGCTTTGATTGACACACACCAGCAAAATAAAGTTGATATTTTTAACGACTAACAACACATGGCACACGATGTTCTTTGCACCTAAGACACGTGTCTGTAGATGCCATCAGATGTTTCTCGAGAGCAAGAGAGGGAAAAGCACACACGTAGAAAGATGGAGTAAGATAAAGATGGAAAACCTGTCACAAAGTGAGAAAGCAGGAACCAGCAAGAGCGAGCTAAAGGGGCAGGTAGTGTCTAGTACTGGATTAAAGAGGCCTGAGGTGGACTGAAGACTACGGAGATATTTCATAGCACCAGTCGCCGGCTCATGAGCAGAGCTTTGGGCACCGCCACTTTTTCTTTTACAACTTTAGCATGGGGTGCCTTATGGCTGAGCCAGCCCGCCCATTCCTGGTGATCTATGTGAGGTCATCCCTGATGTAATTACTAATAACATTGTGAACAGGATAAGCAAAGGAAAATATTTAACGCTGTTCAAAACATTAACTCCAGATTTCATTGCTTTTAGCAGATTTTAGCAAATGTTTTTATAATTAATGTATACATGAATATACACAATACCTTTTTATATTGTCATTCACTGTACTATTCATTTTTAATGACACCATACATAGCAAGGCAATGCAATGCACCTTGAACAGAATTTCAAGTCTGCTGTCCAAAAAACAGTACATATCCCCAGGGGCGGCTTTAGGGCAGTGCGACCTGTGCAGCTGCACCTGCTGCTGACCTCGGGAGAGACACTGTGTTCAGAAATTACTTTTGGTTTTAAAAGCACCTGCGGTTTCCTCGGTGTCCAGCAGATTTCAGGCAACAATAAAAATGTCAAGAGAACTCTGGTGATTATTGTTCCTGCTAGAAAGAGATCCAAGTTTTGTCTAGTGGTAGTTTTGACTCACCATAAGATATCTCAGAGGGTTAATATGCCTGCCGCAAAGAACATGTACATGCAGATCACAGAATGGTAATCTTAATTGTTTTGTGTAGCATTTCCTATAGATTGATTTACACACGTAAGATGTATTGCCTCTGTATAACTTGTGTGTAAAGTAAAGTGCTCTGCCACCCAAGGGGTTGGTATGAGTAGCGTTATAAAACAAAAGAAATGCATGTGAGAGGGGGTTGTGGAGACATGAGTGGCACTGTTGGAAGGTGGTAGTGAGGGAATCTGTGGACAAAGAGGTCATGGGGGGGATGGCAAATAAATATTGTCACACTAGGTGCCTCCAACTCTAAAGCCGGCCCTGCATATCCCTTACAGTCACCATTGTGACTGCAATATTTTGCTCTTCACAGTGTAGCACCCCGTAAACACACAAATCCTGCAAAGAAGTTGCACACAATTAGTCAAAGGAAACATACGTGTCAGTATATTCTGGTGCAATGCATTGTATAGTTCTTTCATCACAAATATAATAAGGCTTTTGAGATGTGGTGTAGTGTAAATAATGATACCATGTAAGCGCTTGGTTGATCTATAGCCTCCTGTACAACATTGAATACACAGGCATTTACAAGAGTGAAGACTGACCTGTCCCAGCATGTCTGGTGCAATGGGAATGGCGGGCCAGATGGCCGAGTAGACGCCAAAGAACACCAGCCAGATCAGCATGCTTCCCCACACCGCCAGGTGGCTAAACTGCAACGAGAGAACAGCCAGAGTGACCACTCCTAGTTCAGGTTCAGCACTGTCCAAGGTATCCAGTTGTGTTAACTTTAGAATGTATTTTCTCTGAAACCCCGTGCGCTAGGAGACAAAATGCTCCAAAAAGCAGACTTTAGGCAATTTCCTGCCAGGTTTCAACCACTGGTTAAACAGAAATACATTGATATGCTCCCTCATTTAATTTTGAATTTTTTCATTTTTCGAAATACCTGTAGGGGACAATAGTCCTGGAACAATTTTCAGAGTGGGGGTGCTGCCATCAATGTTACATCGCGCAAGTCATAGGGATTGTGAACACTCCAAGCGTCCCACAAAGAACAAGAGAAGCAAATGAGCCGCTCCCATTCAGCAGGAGAATGGTACGGGTGTGTGGTACGTAACCGGTGTTGAGTTTGCAGCACACTGTTGCAAATATATTACTAACGCATAGTGTGGTAGCGCACTGTCATTTACAGGCAGCACATTTTCCAATGAAATGGCCAATACATTTTCACAAATGTGCAGTCTTGCGGATAAAACTATATAGGGCACAAATAATAACAAATGTGAGATGGTTTTAGCGAGTATTTACTATTTAACCATCACGTAAAAAAGTGTCTTGATTTGTTTTGATCATAAAACACCTTTTTTTCCCCTAACACTTCGAATTTAGAAAAAACTAGCTTAATTTGAGCTTTCCTAAAGGGTGATTTATTTTAAAATGTCTGTACAGTTAATTTACAGGTATTTACATTTTATTGTGAAAAAACAGACATCCTACCTTTCCTTTCACACTCTGTGTATGCCAAGCAAGATTGTCACATAGTTCATAGTTCACTGTACAAAATACTACAAAATTGCACCCAGAGAAAGAAAAGTAAACACCAATCTCCATGTTAAAAAATACATAAGCAGCAATTTATTAAAGGACATAGCCTGACATTTGACCTTTGACTTTGAGCGCACTTCAAATGTGACAAGGTAAAAACAAAATTTAAAGGCATACTTATTTCTCATTCAACTTCTCAAGTCCAGCATGATTATTTTGTGGGTACCGCAGCATCCCCCACATCCCTACATCTAGCATCAGTGGTGTGGGAGGATTGAATTTAAGTGTAAGTGGCCACTCATCCCTCCGAGACTGTTTTAGGATCATTCTACCATTGCAGGATTTAAATGTATGTCTAGGTTTTTTTTTGCCTCACCTAAACCCTATTTTGAGCACAAGTCCTAACAAGCATTTGCAATGCAGTAGGTCTCGCATTTATGAGAGTTTAAGCTATTGGCATTGTAAATGACAATGCCTTTTATTTATGTGTTGTTTTTAAAACAAATACATAAAAGGCATTGTCATTTACAATGCCAACAGCTTAAACTCTCACAAATGTGAGACCTATTGCATTGCAAATGGGTTCGGTGCCGTGCTATATAAAACAAAAAAAGAGTTAGGAGAGAGTGTGTCCTGCCTCCAACAGCAGACAGGACAAAGCTATTTGAGAAAATAGTGCTCAGAGGCTGTATTTAAAGCATACCGAGTAACAACCCATGTAAGGGTGTCGCCATGGGAGGTTACAAAATGAGACAAGGCGGTACTAAGGAGGGACTACTAAGCCTATTGACCAATGAACAGACACATTTTAGAGTGGACAATGACACAAGCCAATGAAAAATATAGGTGGAGAGTAGGCGGAGCTTCAAGTCCCTACCTGAATACAGCATGCCTCAGAGCACTCGACCTAATAAAAATAGTGGGGGGACTAAATATGGTATGTAAATTCATAAGGACATCACAGGAAGTGACAGCACACAAATCATTGTGTAACTGAGCTCAGGAATAGATGAAGGCCAACAGAGATGTGGAACTTGCTATTATATCTTCAAATTACATTCAGAGAGCAAACAAATAGTGATGGATTTAGTTTCTTGAACTGTCAAACTTGCTTTTAATGCAGGTTTCTTTATACCGCTTCAAACTGCACATTTGCAGTACATTAAAGTACAGAAGGGGTAATGGTGTGAAGGTCTTCTCGGATAAGAGATACAAAGTCTTCCTGAACAGATAAAGAGGATGCTGCCAGTGGGAAGGGGGTTTAAACTCACCCTGAGGCCAGGTTTCACACATGCAGTGTTTGCAAATGCAGGCAGCTGCAGTGCTGGAGTACAAAGGTGAGGCCTCAAAGCCTCCTTCAGCCTCGGGTAAGGGAACGGAAAGGAAAGGTGAAAGGGAACCATAGGAAAGCCTAGATTATTTTTAAAAATGAAGGAAAGAGGGCGCCAAAGGAATTAGGCAAAAACAAAATACGTAATGAAAGAAAGCTGTTGACTAGTCTAACAGGGGCATTCTGTACGCTGCAATGCACTTTGATTTTGAATATTTTGCCACATGCATTTTATCAATAAACATCAAATGATAACAAGGACTTAGGAACATTTGCACCACTTGGCCAGCATCCCTTTCTTTCTTAATGAAGGGGCAGGAGGAGCAGGTGAAGCTAGGGACCTATACATTTGTACGATGTATGTTATTCCAAGAGACGCTGACGAATAACTTCAAAAACCAAGAGGTAAACCCTCATACAGCTACAGTGCGAGTATCCGGTTCACACCACATACCAGTTCTCCTACACTGCTGAAGAGCATCACCAGGACACAGGTTCCTGAGGCGGCATCATTACAACACACGAGGTGAATTCCACTGGCCACAAGGCCCTACATGGTGCACATCCCTGTGATGGAGTCAAATATTTTTGTATGTTCCCATTAGTTTATCGTCAAGGCTATTTTAGAATTTTCAGTAAACATTTTATATGTACGAAATATGCATGTCACAGTCTAACCTGACGTATTCAATACTGATGCTAACATAGGGAACAATCCAAACGCAATGCATTAAGATCTCATCAATCATCCTAAATAAATCTGGCATGCCCCGAATCCAAGCCCGGAGCTGCAAAGGATTCCCCTGAATGCAGAGAAGCTTGGAAACCGGATACTCAGAGACAGGGACGTCACTTCCCCTGCCCTTCATGCATTGTAACTGCTCGGAATGCTTGTGGACAGCAGGACATTTTTCCACAGCTTTAATATTATTCCGTCCTCCGCCCGCATCTGCTGGGGCGCTGGCACCGTCCCCGGAGAGCCCCGCGCGCTCCATGTAACACATACACTTGATGATGGAGACGAGGCTTAGCCATACGTCTCACACACCCATGGCATCCCGCGTGCAAGGACTCGCTTGCAGCTGCAATAATAAGGCCTCTGAATAGAGGGTTTAGGGAGACCTGTAATTTTGCCATGGTAAATCCAGTCGAAAATCCTGTCTCAGCTACAATAAAAGTTTCGAAAGCATCCAAAGTAGGGTAAAGGGACACACATTTTTTGTGGTGGAAGGTCATTTATTTTCCACTGTTTTTAAGTAAACAAATATGTTAACAATGTATTTATTAGGAGTTTTATGCTGTGCTACAGGTATCATTTCCCTTACTTCAGAGCACGCTGCAAAAGTGGTATACTCCAAGACTGCAACGTTCCAAAGTTTGGTATAGCATACTCCCAGAGCTCAGAAGAGTGGAGCCACAGTCCAGCGGAAAACAGCTGGCTCGCAAATAAAGAGAGGGGCAGGACTGGGGTCACAGGAAGATGCCGTTAAGAATCCAGCCCTGATGTGAAGTGGGTTCTCTGTCTGCATTTATTCGCTGGTGCGCCTAGATACCCTCACTGGTGACAAGTAGCGCTCTACAAATCTACTCCTTGATTGATTAAATACGAGGCTGTAATGGGTTTTTGGTTGTAGCTCGAGTCTGACCAGGAAGGGAGGTCGGTTTTCTGCCCTGCATCCTTTACATTGGTCTTCTTGACCCCACTTGGTGCCAGCAAAGGACTTTTAAGGCACGCTTTGCGTGGTTGTGTTTTCTAGGGTTTAATCTGTCTCTTGGCTTTGAGTTGATTGTACACTAAAAGCTTTATGGATTTCCAGTTGTAGTGTACAATTTACAAAAAAAACATATATCTGAGACCACAGATGTCATGGCTTAAGTGCAAGAGAGCTTCATATTGTGTTGCTCCATGTGTGCAATCGGAGGTCGAAGTGCATAAAGAAAATTACGGGAACTGCAATCCTGGGCACCGTGGGGCATGTTCAGCGAGTGTGGGGGGCAGGGGAAGAGATATAGCTAAAAAGAACAAAATATTCTCAAACATTTGGGTTGGCCTTTCACCTACAGGCAAAAAAATTAAAATTTTAATGCACACAGCTTAAATGAAAAATAAATGCAACTTCATTGTATCTGTAGGAAATGCATTTTTCTGGTAGGACAGCTCTGTTGGTTAATGCAAGCCCTTCTGATGTCTGTGGGTGTAACCAGATGGTCACCGGTTTCAATCCTAGTTGGTGCACTGGGGAAATAGTGACTTGTATTTATAGTGCTAAGAGGTCCAGGCCTGTGACAAAAAGCACTGTGAAAAATGTAATTCATTAGATTAAAAAATATATATACAATATCAGATAGGTGGCATACAGAGTAAATAGGCTGTCGCAAAATGTACAAAACCATTTTGTTTGCATGTTTACATTGTTTCAGAAGTTATGTTTTTAGTAATATGCCAATTGTACCTAGTGCATCAGTTTCCACTAAAATGACAAATTCCAAATTATATTAATGAAACTGAGCCCATGCTGGCTCCCAAATAGTCTTGAGGTGTTCTGATTAACCAATTGCACAGATTTACATTTCTTTCAGGCAACAGCGCCGTGGAGGGAAGGCTCATTGCGTCTTTAGCCACTTCTCCCTTCATGCTAGAAGTGTCCCTTCTCCTCTTTCAGCCTCTGGTGACTCAACCGTTCAGGAATGGTTGTTTTTAAATACAAGTGATGAGAATTGTTTTGACCAAACTAATAAAGCTTGGGAACCTTGTTCCCCCGTTCACCTGCCTACTACGATCTCTGCGTGTAGTGTATAGTAGGTCGGAGTCTCGTTATGGTTGAGTGTAGAACACAAATTTATTTTCTTTCAAATGCATGTTTTATTTTACCCAGCTAACATGTTTTTTCCAAAGAGACAGAGGACTTTTTCAAGGCTTAAGTAAAGAAAACTCTCAGGCCAACACAACATAGGCATGGAATGTAAAGAACATTAGGTACACACACAATGAAGCAAATACAAACACTGTAGTAATCCAGACATGTAGGGATAGACCAGACATGTAATGAAAATAAAAGGACCTTAGACAATTGGGGGAAATACATCACAGCACAGCACATAAAGCAGGGTATCTCCCAAGAATCTGCAGACATTAAGGACACTGCAGTAATCCAGTGAAAAGACCAAACACGGATATAGTTGTTGTTACAATTAAAACACATTCTCCTTTATTGTGGTTGTAAGGCCCTTGCAGAAATCCATAGTTGACGAAACGGTGTGCATATTGCGTAGCTTTTAATTCTGTTGGTCATATGTTAACATTATAATAAAGAGCAAGGTCTAAAATATATGCAGTGCACCCTTGACCATTACATGATGACTCTGAAGGTCTGAGGCTTGGATTAATTGGTCAAGTGGTTAGAGAACCTCACCAAATCGGACCTTTTTCTTTTTTAAGAAATTGACAAACAAGTTTATTTTTGCAACAAATTTCAATGTAATGTTTATAAAAAGCATAAAAGTAATTGGCAACCTTATAATTCATGTTATGTTTACCATTAGGCTTAGACCTAGTTTAGGATAAGGGCAAATGGTGCGATTGGGTTTAGTTGTGGGGTAAGATATAAGTCTTTGTTTGGGTAACCGTTAACTTTAGACCTAGATTTAGGGTTAGGGTAAGGATTAAGATTAAGGTTGGCGCTCAGTGTATTGTTAGGCTTAAGGATAGGGTAAGGATGCTCGGTAGTTTTAGGTGTAGGTTTAAGGTGTGGTTAAGCGCTACGCATACAGCTAGGCTTTAGGTATGGTAAAGGGTTTGGGGCATTCTTATTTGCAGGGTTATAGATAGGGTTTGAATCTTTGTAGCTAATCTGACAATATACTGGTGTCATTGTACTGTAAATACATTTTACACATAAGTAATCATGATAATGATAGGTCAATGTAGCACCTACTATGCTGTGATTTGTTGATGTAGTGACATATTTGGAAGTAAAGTGCTAGCACCACAGGATGGGAAGAAAGTTTTGACTCAATCTAATATACTGACTAAGGTTAGAGTATTTTCTCATCCTGAACTTGATATAGGCCTATGGGTGAAAAATGTCCATCTATGACCTATGGGGCAACAAACCATTTTCTGCAAAACATCCCTTAAATAATAGGATGAGAAATACAAGATAATTTGAAATCTGAGCATAATTCTATATTTCTATGCATTTTCACACATTTTATGATGGGAAAGACTGCATTTTGAAGGCATCTTCCACTAGCCCTTTCTCTTCCTTTCCTGTGTCATCCATGCCAAGGAATTGGTGACTTATGTGAAGAGTTAATCATATATGTTCACAAGCTAGCTACATGTTACTGTAAAATGCAAAAAAAAATGAGTAAAAAGCCTAGCCCGTTATTTTCCAGACTAAAAATGGGGCTAAATATGTTTGCACGGCTGCATGGACTAATCGCTTGTGATAAAGTAAGACATTAAAGTGTTTTCTGTCTGCAGTAAGATCTTTGTATTGAGACCCTTCTTTCTGCACTTCACTCAGTTCGCCACCTTTCACAAGCAATTACATCCATTCCAAACCCAAATACAAGCATGACTTCACTTTCCCTACACAGATTTTCTCTTTTTTTTTTTAACACAAGAGAAAATCCTCCTAATTGCTTAGGATAATAGACTCATCTGCAAATCTAAACACATGAATCACGTCTTTGTTGACATAAGAAATACTATGAATTTGACACTCAGCAATTATAGAACAAAACCAGAAGATTACTCACTTTTGTCCATGCAGTGGTTTCCAGGCCAGCCTTCAAACAGACGGTAACCACAACATACTGAAAATAAAAGACACAAGAGGAAGAAAAAACATCAGATTCAGTTTTTCAATCGTAGTCTAGGGTCAAAGTGTAGACATTTTAAAGAAATTGAATCTTTTAGACGCGCTACAGACTTACAGTGTAAACAATGTTTCCAACAAACAGGTAGTCTGTAACTTGTCCATTTGTAAATACTGCATCTGAAAAATACAGGAGAATAAACATATTTTATAAATGGTTAAGAACAACCTTCTTCAAACGTGTGCAACTTTACGGGCGCAAATATACAACACATTGTGATGTGACACACGTAGTTCTAGCAAGACCGATTGGTCTCCTTTCTGCCCAGTTAAGAATCACCACAAACATATTTAAACTAATATCTTCTCTTCTGCTGTCCCTTTATAATGTCAAAAACAGCCTAGAGTATGTCTAGTGTCAGCCATGAACACCAGTGATCGGGAGGTAACACAGATCATGTCTATAGTGACTGATGCTGAGGAGAAGCGGGCAACTACCTGTAAACTTTACTGAAAATAACCAAATTGACAATGCAAAATGTATATATTTTTTTGCAAACAAACCTTATTAGCATTTAATACAGTGGCAGAGGACAATCAGTGCAGTACACACATAGACTCCTAATGACATAACCATTCACGAGTTTATCAACCCCTGGGCGATCAATAAGAAACAGGAGTCATTGGCATGACCCAGGCCAGGGTACACGTACCAGAGAGTAATAATGCCCCATAGATGCAGAAGGTCTACAGAGTTATCATCCTAATAGAAAGGGGGACCAATTTCAAGTCATCCTTCAAGTGTGTCCTCAACCGCATCCCAGACTTCCCCTTAATTCCTGTGGTGCCCACTCCCCTCTGCTAATTTGGATGAATGGACCAGATGTAAGGGAGACAAGCACCAAAACCTTCCGTGCCTACTTGGGCCTTAACAGTGCCAAAGTGCCCCAGCAGGGCAATGGGGGTATAGACCAACCCTGCAGAGCAGCGCCAACCCAATGGTCAGACAGAGTCTAGTCCCAGGCCATCCAGCGAACAGCATCCACCGCCCCTAATCAGAGAGAGAGCAAGCCCTATCGACTGTGTCCCCCCGCAGGTTGGTCAGAATTGTCTCCCAGGCTCGTGAAGATTCTATATCCCTTTAGCCCCGACATGCCTCCCGCATCTGCGTGCCCCTTCACAGTCCGCCCAACGCAAGAGGTCTGCCCTACAGTGCCCAATACATGCTGCCTGCTTCCAGTGCATCGTAATCCCGCGCTTAGCCAACACTAGGGTCACATCTATGAAACAAGTTGTGTGAAGAGTTTAGCTGGCCAATTTAGGAGAGGGGGTCAGGGAGCGGTCCATAACTTCAGCTAGGAGGTGCACCACCTACGCCCAGTAGGAAGTTAAATGAGTACAGCTCCATAACATGTGTCAGAATGGCAATGAGGGCATTCAGGATTAGATGGCTGGAAACAGATGCTAAACTTCTGGGGTGTGAGGTAAGCCAGTGAAATATGTAATAATAGATAAGCTTGAAAGGGGCATTGTGGGAGATTTTGGGCACTACCTTTCACATTATAGCCCAGTCCCAAACAGTCACAAGGGAGCCAGGGTCTGCCTCCCATCTCTCGCATAATAGTGTGAATGTTGAGGGCACATCCACACGTATTGCTCAATATAAGCCTGAGACCACTCTGCGGATGTTAGCAGTATTACATAGTGATTGGAAACTATGGAACGGTTTCGGTTCCTTCCCCCGCCGCCCCCACAATTCATGTGCTGCTGTTGCTAGGGTGCCATATGGTAGGCACTGCCATGAAGGGAGGCCAAACCCCTTGCACAGATCGTCAAAGGGGCGCATCACGCCACCTGCATAAAGCACACTCACCGTATCCAAAACTGCCTCAGCCCAGTCCCTCAGTTGACCACTCTCAACACCTCTGACTCATGCAAGGAGGGCCAGAAGCGGAAGACTCGGGAAGTATGGGGCCTGTTTCCATGCTCGTCAGAGTACACTCGACCAGCAGGTCATACATCATGGAGCCCATTTAGGATTAAGTAGGAGGGTCCATAATCTGGCTTGGTTAGGGGCGTCTGGCAGTTCTAGCTGCCTCGGTGATCCCCATCCACGAAGCCATCCCATCCACCGCTGCAGCTGCGCTGCCAGGTAATAAGCCTCAAAGTCCAGGCCATTCATCCCCCCCATCTGTGGAAGGCTGTTGCAACTTAGCTAGTGCAATGTGCCGCTGACCCTTGTTCCAAACGAAGTCAATCCGGATCGTGTCTAAGTCTTGAAACATACTCCACAGTACCACATTAGGGAGGACCGTGAAGAAGTACAGGAGGCACGACAGTGCTATAATTTTAGCTATGGCTATCCTGCCCGCCACAGACAAGGGCAGCATTTTCCAGAAGCTCGTGCTCGCCTGGAAGACTGCTAGAGGCGGTCCCACATTCCTCTTCAATGAGTCTGGGATCATGCGTTACATCCGGAGTCCAAATATTGCACTGCATCTTGCTCCCATCTCATGCCGATAAGGTCAGTAGTTCAGTCTGACCTTCGCAATCTGGGAACAAGTTGGTCTTCAGCCAATTTACACGGAGGCTATAGATCCCCCCCGAAGGATGTGAGAAGACACACTGTCCTGTAATTTTCCATTGATAGGTTACCCAGATACAGCACCACGTCACCTGCATAGATAGAAATATAGTGTGTGAGGCCATGAGATGTAACCCCCACATACGGGTGTGCGTTCCAAGCTCTGCACGTCAGAGGCTCCACTGCAAAGGCAAAAAACAGGGGAGAAGGAGGGCAGCCCTGTTGGGTGCCCTTTTCTACTGCACATTGCTCAGAGATCACTCGTCCTGTTTTTTTCCATGCTACAGAGTGCACGTAGAGCAAGAAGGCCCATACAGAGCATGATGGCATGAAGAAAATCCCAGTCCAGGCTGTTGAATGCTTTCTCTATGGCAACAAATATGAGGCCAGCCCAGTCTGGCAAGGATGGGCCACTTCCCAGATATGCCAGTAAGCGCAGAATGTTAATTGCCGTGCTGCGGCTGGGAATAAACCCAGACTGATCTGTGTGGATCAATTTCCCCATGTGTGGCAGCAATCACTGTGCTAATACTCAGCTGCAAAGCTTATAATTGATCGTTAACATTGACAGCAAGCTGTTACATCGGGTCCCCGGAACCTAACAGCGAGCCATAAGGCAAACCTCAGCCAGAATCTCTTCCTCTAAAATGTCCCCCCAGCACTTCTGGCAGTAGTCGATTAAGAGGGAGGTCAGTAAGCCACTCATGAACATCTCAGTTCCATGTCGCAGGCCCCTTGCATACAGTCTGGCATAATAGTCAGGGAAAGAAAAGGATTGGTTAATCGCGGCCTGTGTATGGAGCCCCCGTTCCAGGGTGAAGAAATAGGAGAGGCCCTCCAGGGACACAACATGTACAAGCCAGCCTTCAAGAAAAGCAACCATGTCCATGCCCTCTGCTGTTTCAGTCATCCCAAACACTCAAATGTAGTTTCTGTGGGCTCGGCCCTCTGAGCCCTTCGACGGCTTTTCCAGTATCCAGACCCTCCCCAATACATACTCCGGTCAGGTCTGCAACTCCCTCATCGTTAGGACTATCTCCTGTAGGGTTGAATCTGTAGTTGTGATGCAGCCAACTAGTTTGCAATGGCCCGCTCTAAGCAGGCCTAGATTTGCTACCACCATGTTGATTTTGTGCTTCAAGGTCTCTTTCGAGTATCTGATGGCTATTAGGATAGAGTCCAACTTGTCCTGCGTGACTTGTACCAGACCTCCCAGAGGGCTAGGCTCATTTCCGACTGTGGAGGAGTCCCCCACAGCCGGCTAGGGTCTCCTTCCACTGGTGTTGGCGCCACATGATTTCTTTGGGGGGGGGTGGGGGGGGGTGGAGAGCAGAGCAACCCGGTGGTCTGAGCTCTAATTATTGAGGAAAAGGTGCAGTCCCATCTGGCCTAAAAAGAGAAGGGTGCTGTCCGGGCTACACTCAGGGTCTCGTCCAGCAGGCGGCAAAAGCAGCCCTGGAGAGCGATGGGAGCAACTGTAGGGGGGGCAGGAGGGCGTTACACTGGCCAGGAGTAGTCACAGCAGGCAGTAGAGTGGTCTAGGGGATCCCCGCAGCAGGTTTCTCAAGGGGGCAGGTACAGCACACATGTAAGAATGGGGCTGGTGTTAGGAACAGCCAACAAAATGTCTCACCAGTCACTGTAGTGCTGTCCCTCACTTAAGTAGGCTGCATGCAAGGGTTCAAGTCTTGGGCCCTCCCAGGGCTGCAGGACAGCGTTGTGAATTGAGGGTCACCTCTAAGAGTAGATGGCAGCAGCCACGGAGGCAAACCCGCCCCCGGGGGACCCCACAGTCGACCTCACCACAGCTCAGCCGCACGGATGTATGGAGGGTCAGAGGCCCTGCTCATCTGCTTTGCCCAACACCTTTTGTGGGCCCACAGATTCGATAGCAGAGGCTGTCCCCTTTTGCAAATGGGTGCGCTCACACCGCGGACTGCCACTGAGAATCATTTGCAGGACTGCCGGACAACGCCCCCCACCGCAGCGTGGTCTCCAGCCAAAGAGGTTTCACCACAAGGCCAACCATCATTGCTCCCGGTCTCTGCAGTGGTGTTAAATGTCGGGGGTGCGCTCCGCAGGCACTGGGAGCCCTGAGTTTCTCCGTGTTCGATGGGGGGCGCTCCCCCTGGAAGCCACTGTATGCGTCCCCATGCGGTGCCTCACAACAGAGGCCGCACTGCTGAGCACAACAAGCAGGCCCCAAATGATATTCCCCAGGCCTCCTCAATGGCGGCAGGCGCCTCTCCTCCCAGGTTGCGAGGTCCACAGGTCACATCAATCCACGCCCCACCAGGAAGATAAAGGGCTCAGCTGCTCACAGCGCCACGGCCCATGATAATTGTCACACCTCAAGGGCAGCCTCATATTCCCCACCGGTCAGCCTCTGGGGTCTCTCAGCTGTGTCTGGCACTAGGGGCAGGGGCGTAACACAGGGCCCCGCAGCCCTCGCAGTGCAGGGGGCCTCCAAGTTCCAGAGGGACCCTCCAGCACAGCACTTCAGCCGGAGTGCTCCTGATAGAGTCCGGAGGGGGCCCCTCCAGGTACCTTGCAGGGGGGCACCATCAATTATCATTACGCCACTGCCTAGGGGCCTCTCATCGCGACGGGCGAGGTCCCAGCAGCACTCCACAGGTCAGCGTCTGGTGTCAGTGGGCATGGGTGAGCCGACCTAGGACCCACCATCTTGGTTTCGCCTTGCGGCAAAGCCAAGGGCAGGCCATACAGTGGAACAGAAAAAGGCCCTGATCACCCCCAGTCAAGCAGGGGGCTCACAAGGCAGTGTTAGTCCGCTCCGAGGAGCAATTTAGATCAGGATGAGGCCGGATGAGGGAGCCCCACCGGGAGCTTCTATAGTTTGCGTCCTATCCCATCGGCGTTAGACCCAACGACAATGCATAATTGTTTCTAAAATGACTACTCAATTTATAGTTTCTACCCGTTTCATCCCGTGAGTCTTCTCCACAAAAACAAATCATATAAACTACTTTGTCTTCCTGGGAATACCAGAAACCTTTATCAGATAGGTCCAGCATTACCATGCACGGCCACTCGCGAAGTAAACTCGCTAACACCAAACTACCACCAGTAATTATAATGTGATTCCCACACAATACCACCCAAAATGTGGATGATTATGAAGATTTAGGCAACAGAAGCCCGCGGGGGCAGTATATTCACAAGTAGAAAGAAAAAATAAGACAAACTGACCATGCAATCCCTGAGCTCTTTCACCCTGAAAGGTTTTCCTTGGAGAGCAGAACATAAGCCTCCCAGTACAGGCCCTCAACAAAGACCACTTCAGATGAGTGTTACTACAATAAAACCAGCCCCGTCATATTAAGCATCAGCGTGGATGGGTCAAAGCAATGCTCTCTACAAAATGGATGCGAACCTGAATGGATTTCATCTCTTCAAATCATTTTCAAAATTACAAGTCACAACCTGAGAATGGTTTGAGGATACTGCGGCCCCCCTCTGAAGCCTGGTAAAGCTTACAACTTTCATCTCTCTGCCTCTTGGGACACACGTCATGTGCAGGACAAAAGTGCTGCTGAAAAGAATGTTTTCTTCTCCACGGTCCGTACTCGCATATAAACCACAGGGAACCAAGAAAAATAAGCTTTGGTCTTAAAAGGACCCTGTTTTGTAGCTTATGCTTTATTACACGCGCGCAAATGTTGCGTGGTTTTAAGTGCAAGAAGTTTGCTCTGTGTTTAGGAATTCACTGTGACCTATTGCACGTCGATAATAATTATGGCACATTGTCCTAGCATGAGACACGAAAACATTTTTTAAAAACCAATTCTAAAACAAATCACTGAAACACATTGTCTCATAAATCTGTGAATTTAAGGCCAAACTACATCAGCTCTGTGGCATGAATAGCTCCGTTGTTAGAAAAAGCACAGAAAAAGCTACTTAAGGGATTCACCAATCCTCAACTATCTATTACATACATACCCAATGAAGTATCACTGTATACTTCTTCTAAAGTCATGTATACCAATTTTACTCTGCATTTTTCCTTCAGGGGCACTTCATTCTTTTCAAGAGGGGCTTGAATGCAGGTGTGTTTGGCACCAATATCATTTAACACTACTGTATGTCTACAATAATCAAGTCTTTATCTTTATAGCTAGTTATCTGTTGAACTCTGCAGCATGGATTCTATTCAAAAGCAATTTAGAAAGAATCCTGAAACATAAGAGGCTGAACCAAGCCCACATGCCCACTTGAAACCATCAGGCTGAAGACATCACAGAGAAGGACCACTGCAGTCGTTAAGGCCATGTCCCATCCAAACACATCCACAACATCATCCAGCTTCCTATTGGATACTAGTGTGATATCCTTGATGAAATAGGAGATGGACCCACCTACATAATAAATCAATGGGATTTTTTTTAAATGTAAAACGGTAACAATTGTTTCTTCCCTAGAGACCAAGCAGATATGTACAGGAGTACATCATGATGCCTCATCTACCGTGATTCATTGCTTTACTGGTGACCTGACTTCTTGTGCTGTTTTATGCAAAAAAAAAACATTAAAGTCTTATCGTATGTAAATCAGAAAGGAAACAGGAGAAAGGATCTGTGAGGATAACATGACAAGATAGCAAACGACGATGATGATTATGTTGACATATGTTGACGTGGCTCTTTGGGTAAGACGGAGCAGCATGGTTTAGCTCCCCCTCAAGCCCCTCCCCCCCCCCCCCTCCAGCGCCTTGAGATCCTCACGGGTGAGTAGCACGCTTCACAAATCTCCGACTCATTGATTGATCACCACCCAGTCCATAGCTCTAAGAAATAAAAAGATTCTGCCCATATCTTACTATGTGGAGTTTCAATATGTTTGCTGCTAGAGTAATAAAGCGAGGTTTTATATTGAAATTAAGGCTACCATTTTACAGTTTGTGAGCATAGTAAATAACGGCAGTTAGCACGGTAAATCAACTAACTGCATTTTTCGAAACAAACCCAGTTGCCTCATCCTTTTTATGTATGGTTCTCCATATTACATGTTATCTTTATTTGTGGTAGAAAGAAGTAAGAGGGTTAAAGAAAGAACTACTGCAGCTCAATTATCGTTCATTGCCACCACCCAGTCAAATATACCTATAGCGCCTAGGTTATTAGTTGGTATCCGGGGTTTGCAAAACTGGATTCTGGCAGTCAGGTGTTTTATTTGCCAATTTCTTTTCTGTGACATGTCTTCATTTGTAGTTTGTCCACTGTTCAAGCCACTGTTTGTTGTTGCTTCTGCAACTACTTTTGGTTCACTTTTTCTCCCCATAAGCACCTATGCCAATTATGTATGTTGGTTTATTTCAGTCTGGCATATCCACATCTGCATATGCCAAGTCGAATCAGCATCAAAACTCCCTTTGATCAACTGTGCATCAACAGCATCCTTGCCTTCACATCTTTCACGTTAAGTGTCAAGAATCTTATCTTTCCATGATGGAAAATGTCCTCTCTTTAAACAGTGGTTATGAGAATGTTTGTGGGAGTAAAGGCAACAGAGGTAAGAAAAGAGATGAGCATAGCACCAAATATCAAACTGTTAAAAAGGCTTCCGACTAAGGGCCTGATTATGAGTTTGGTGGACAGGGTTACGCCGTCACAAACGTGATGGATATCCCATCCACCATATTACAAGTTCCATATGATATAATAGAATAGTAATACGGCGGGCGGGATATCCTTCACGTTTGTGACGGCGTAACCCTGTCCACCAAACTCGTAATCAGGCCCAAAGTACTGCAACTCACTGTGATTTATTTAATAACACAAGTACTGAGCTGCTGCTGTAAGGCTACACACAATTCTTTTTAGAAAAAGTATGGTAACTTAATTATAACAGAAATCATACCTAACAAGCATTTTCTGAAAAGAACATTTATGCACTTTATCAGCCAAACTTTAGAACGTGAATTAGTTGCCAAGTAAACACTGGCCAGAGCCTTAAAACTTGAGCGAGCCTTGGTTGAAGAGGCCATTTCCCAAGGAAAACTCATTTGTCTGCTATATTACATCATTACATAGGCAGAGACCAGTTCTCCTTCAGTGAGTGACCTGTCTATCTATCCGCTATGTTCCAGACAGGTTTATAAAGCAATACCCTTCACGTTGATCTGATTAAAAAACAAAAATAGGAATTGGAAAGCTTGAATTTGATTAGTCACAGGCCAAAGTTCTTATTTTTTTACTGCGAGCCATAGATGAAGCTACAGAGATAAGAACTGCTTATGTCAAAGAACTGGAGTACAATTTAATGCAGTTAGATATAGATCTACAACAATCAGGAGCCACATACATATAGATTGTTTACATCAAAAGATTTGAATATGGTTCACTGCAGATCAGAGATGGATGCAGGCCAATCAGGAGCCACACAGATAAGACTTACTATATCAAAGATTATTAGATGCAGCTCTGAGGTGGACAGAGCTACCCCTACTGAGATGTAGAGGATGACTATCTGGTCTAATATTTCACTGGCAGGGGTCCACCACAGGTGCCAATCATAGCCCGAGGAAGCAGAGAAAACTGCTATGTTAAATAAATGTGCTTCTCTAAGCAAATGTGTGTCTATACTTAGTGAAGAAGTTCACTTTTGTAGCAGCACTCCACATGCAGAATATAATGTATACATTATAACACACATAAACAACATAACAAGCAGTGTCTAATGCAAATCATGTTCAGTGTCCATAGTAGAGCCTTTGTAGTATCTAATGCTTATATAAACACAAGGACACATTTTAATTCTGTAACTATTTAAAGCATGGGTTACTTGTGAATGCTTGCCAAAGTGACATTATAGAATCCTAAGGCCAGCTGTACCAGCAGGGAGGTGGCAAAACACACAATATTAGGTCTTTGACTTCCGAAAGAGTGGTCATGGGATCAGGTAAGTTAAAGCTTATACACAAAACAGCTTCAGTATCAAGTGACTAGCCTTTTCTACTTGTAGTGTAACTTCCCTTACATAATACATCACAGTCATTAGAACATATCCACTAAGACTGTGCCATTTGAACATATCTACTGGGACTATGTGTTTTCCAATCTTTAGATCAACTTATTGGCAGATTATATGATTAAGAGTAATTTGGGACTCAAATCTGTGGGAAGAAGTGTCCCAAAAGAGTGCAGTTTTCCTATTTGAAGAACAAGGCGGGACTCCACATTTTATTAATCATGTGGTTTAGGGCTACCACAGAGTAATTCCTATTAGCCATGGAAAGTCCTTCATCAAAAGCCAATATTGTGCTGGCTAACAATTGATTTGTGAATATGCAAGATCTTGGGTTCAACAATCATGAGTCCAGCGTACTAGCAAGAGCATTATCATAAAATAATGATGCATTTGTAGGGATCTCTACAGTCAGCAAGATCTATGCTAGTGGGAAATAACATCAAAATAGCTGCCATACTTCACAATTAAACATACATACTTACAGAAGAAATGTGGTTTGACATTAATCAGCTCCTGTCCAATGTTTTAATAATTTTGCAACCTCATTATGTATGCAGATAGTGCGATTGGAGGCAAGAATGTATATTGCTCGTATATATATATATATTCACTGAAAAAACCATAGGTTTCACACATGTTATAGTTAGCAGGACATTTCACTCGTGAAAAACCAATGAAATTCCCCCGTTATAGTTAGTGCAGGCAACTATAACTCACGCGACCGCAATCCTCTGCTGATGATGTCAAATATTACATCACTGTATTTAGACACTTATTTACCCATGTCTTCTTCCATTAATTTTTAGCTATACATATATTACAAATATTTTTTTTTCAGAAAGACACATCTGTCATCAGTGATGTAATATTTGACATCATCAGCAGAGGATTGCGGTCGCGTGAGTTATAGTTGCCTGCACTAACTTTAACGGGGGAATTTCATTGGTTTTTCACGAGTGAAATGTCCTGCTAACTATAACATGTGTGAAACCTATGGTTTTTTCAGTGAATTTGCAAGGTTTTTTAAATGCTAATTCCTAACTATAACGTGTGTGAAACCTATGGTTTTTTTCAGTGAATTTGTACGGTTTTTTAAATGCAAATTTTTTTTAGAGATTTTTGGTAAAAAATAATATCCAACCTATGTATAAAATAATATATGTACTATATCCTGCATTATGGAATGGTTAATTTTTTTAAAAATTAATGTTTACATACAGTTGTACATCACAGTTATTATCTTCTACAACTCTTCAAACTTGTATTTTTTTTTTATGCATTTTTTGCCGTGCGCGTACGGTAAGCTGACGCTACGCTCTCCGTACGTCATAAGTACGGTGCGCTTACCTGATACGATGCGCGTACGGTAAGCTGGCGCTACGCGCTCCGTACGTCATAAGTACAGTGCGCTTACGTGATACGTACGTGACGTACGCGTACACGCATGCGCGTTGCGCGGAAGCAACGTCGCGGTTACGCAGGGGCGTGTAATGCGCATGCGCGAGTGTGTCTTACGTACGCGCTCCGTAAGCGCTCCGTAAGTGTCACGTTTGCGCATGCGTACTTGTTTACGAGCGCGTACCGTAAGCTTACAGAGCGCGCACGGTAGGTCATGTGATCCACAAAGAACACTTTTTATTGGTTGAAACTACTTTCAGTTCCAGAAACTTCCCACACCACACCCATTCCCCTCATTACTGCTTGAGATCCCCTAGGAGAAGGAGCTGAATTGACATTGAGATACAATGGCAGAGCAGCAGACCTCTTCTGAGAGTGAGCCTAGCAGCACCATCATCAGACAGAGAAGGAGGAAACAAAAGGATTCTTTTGTGTGGGAGTATTTTACTTTTCCAGAGGGGCAGAAAAAGGTCAATGCTCCATTGGTCACTTGCAGACTTTGTGAGCGTGTTTTATCTAGAGGAGATCCAAGGAAGAAGTATTCCTTTGGAAATCACTCTATGATGAGACACCTTAGGGATAAACATCCCAGGACCTTTGCTCGACATACTGAAGAAAATTCTTCAGTAAGTCACCGGAGCCCAACCTCAGAAGCTCAGCCGAGTACATCATCGGCAGCTCAGCTGAGCCCTTCCTCTGAGGTGGGAGCATCACCTTCTTCAGCTCCTCTGGACATTAACCCTCGATTTCGGAGGGTTTCAATGAGGTGTACAACGTGTTGTGGTCTTCTTGTTTTTGGGGAGACCAGTGTTTCCCTTATTAACAATAAGATAGACCAGCACGTTTGTAGACATTCATAATATTCCCATTCTTTCTTTCCTCTATCCCTGTATTAACCCAACGGCTCTTTTAAGAGCCAACCTTACCTCACAAGTTTTTTTATTTTTTTTTAAGCTTTCCTTTTTGAAAAAAAATGTTTGCCGTGCGCGTACGGTACGCGTAATCGCGGAATAGTTACGCGAAGGTCGCGGAATTTTTCTCGCGGAATTTTTCCGTTTACGCCGTGCGCATCCCACGATTTTCGAAAAAAAATTTCAATTAATTTTTGCCCTTGGGGGTCGTTCTGGGACCCCCTGACAAAGGCTAGGGGGTCAGGAACTGTCCACCCTGCCCCCTTTTCACGTTCTCCACCTTTGTTTTTCACCCCCTCAGACTGCGAGAGACAAAATGGCGGCCGACACTTCCTGGTTTCGACCGATTCGAATGTTTACTGACATCTAACAACCAATCAGAATTGCGCTCGCGCACGGCGGCGTGCGCGTACGGTAAGCTTACGGTACGCGCTCGGAGCACGCCTATAGATATATATATTGATTTAAATGCTATTTTCTCAGGAAATACTGAACAGATTTACACGAGACCTTCAAAAGGCACATCCCTGACCTGAGGGCTACCTCTCTGCCAAATTTCAAGTAATTCTGTTCAGCCGTTCGGGCTGTAGCTCGGACTAAAGGTCCTATGGAAAAATGCATGGGGAAAACGCGTTTTGGGACCCCTCCTTTTTCTCAACCCCCGCTTAACGAATCCCCCCGAGACTTTCAGGGAAGGAGCGGAGCAGAGCGCCCCACCTATTTTGAGAATTTCGCGAGGATTCGTCAATCGGCGCCAAAGTTATTCCAAATAGAATGTTGCGGATTTCCTATGGAAACACGGTCCTAACTATAACTATCTACTGGCGACCGCCAGTAGATAATATATTTATATATATATATATATTCAAAATGATAACTACCCACATAATTGAATGGCAGGTTAATTTCTTACCAATGGAAATTAGGACATAAGAGTTTCTGTTGGGTGTAGTTTTAAAGTTATGCCTAAATCAGGATTACAAATTTGTTATCAAGATCTGAAGCTACTTTCTGATTCATTAAGAAATTGAAGTTATGAAAATAAGGCCAGGAAGTGATGGGGTGTTTAGAACTTGGCCAAATACGTGATAATGCTATATAAGGTCACAGCTGATGACAACAACAGTTTAACTAGTAGGAATTTCGACTTTAGCATCCGAGGTGATTACTTGATGAGCGTAGACCTGCAGCCGAGAACTTTTCATCACTGACTGACAAATTGGTCAGAAAAAAATTGACCTATCCTGATAACGTGGATTTATTTGCCTTGAAAGATGATTAGGGATTACCTGGCCCGAGTCAGAGGAGATAGATCTAGGGCCTGCGATCATCTTCTAATAGTGGTGTCCTTTGAGCAATTGGTGAGAATAAGCACTTATGCACGGTGTGCCATTGCTTAGACAGCACTACAGTAAGTGAACATTCCATTCAATTCAAAATTTCTTTTTCATCTTTCTTTGACATCCAGAAAGAGGGTGGTCCATGCCCTTATCACATCCAGGCTGGACTATGCTAATGTTTTTTATATGGATCCACCTGACTATGTGATTGCTAGACTTCAGGTATTCAGAATGCTGATGTCTGTCTCATGCTCAGGCTTCCTCTTTAGATGAGGTGTACTGTGCTAGGCTCATCGATTGGGTCCTTCCAGTCAGGAAGGAGCAAATCCATCAGAGTTGTGTCCTTTGATTCCAATGTGTCGTGGAGGCATTAGATAAGGGTGGGGTGGGAGACCATGTCAAACACTGCAGAAACGTCTAGGATAAATGTCTCCCCCGTTCAGGCTGTCGATATTCGGTATGGTTTTGAAGATAGCTATGGTACTTTTATCAAATCTACTATTGCTCTACAGAAAGCAACCATCCATCAAACCACAAATGTACTCAGATTTCAACTTTTCCTATGCTATGCTCTGATTCCAGGTCTCCTTCATTCACTCAGATCAACACTGGGAAAAAGTCTTCAGTTATGTATAAAGTTTATAAATTATAAAGTTCAAGCAATGTTTTGTTTCAAAAGAAGTTAAATGTTGTCACATTATTTTAATCTAAGGTTGATGTTCTTGCTAATTAGCAGCAACCAAACAGAATATATACACAATCTTGCTACCATATCAAATCTATTTAAGTTACAAAACTGAATATCACAGCACAATTAGGGGCAATAATTGTTGAGGTAAAATGAGAGAATAAATGGCAGCAATTGATGATGTAAATACATAGGAGTGCAGACGCCAAACCTTTTTATTTTTAAGGCTCTGAGCGCCACTTTCTAATGCGTTGAATGTAACCTGTGGATTTCTGTCTCAATGTTTCCCCCAAAATAAATACACAGAGGGACTACAATTTACAGTGACACAGGTCCTAGCGAAGAATTAAGTCGAAAGCCAACAAAAAAATTCTATTTGTTTAAATGGGCACTAGGTACTAATGTGGATGGAAGAGAGTGCCCTGGTTTCAATCTGAATACAACCTTCTTGTTCCAAAATCGATGTACTCTTGCTTTACATGAAGAAATATGTATTGTATCATTGAAAAATACACTATAAGCTTTCTGGAACAGCAATACGATCAGAAATGTGGAATCATATGTTTAGCGCAAAGGAGGTAACTGCTCTAAATCTGGGGTTACGGACCAAGAAGGATTGTTTTAATGTTTTAGATGTCTTCGTCTTAGAGATTTGAGAAGGATGGCACCTGCGCTCCTTCGTCATTTTTGTCTGCCTGGAGTGTAGTTTTCTGGCAAGATAGACAGGGAGGCCTTTGTGTTCAGCTCTCTGTGCAATGCAACTCAGTTTGAAACAGAATCTTGGTTTGATTGGTATCCAGTTCCGCAAGATTAATACATGATCACATTACCAGGCCATTGAGATGAACCTAGCATAGTGCTTAATTTATAAAACATTAAGTACTAAGAACCTTCATTGGGAGTCCATTGCTGCCTACACCACCCATTGACCCTGCTAGCGCTGCCAATGACAGTACCAAACCAGCTACTAACCCTCACACTCCTACAACTGTGATAATTCCTACTATTCCAGGCCCCCAAAGCTATAAGAGTAGTATGAACAGCAGGTAACAGTCATTTTTAAGGTATATTGAACTAGTAAGCAACTGTTGTGCTCACTCTAAACCAGACATACAGCCCACCATGTAGCAGACTGTCATAAGTGCTGGTGCTGCCAATTAAGTGCTGGTGCTGAGCACCGAAAACCACCGGCTCAAATTAAGCATTGACCTAGCTGCAGCATACAGTGCTGTTTTGATGTGGTCGATGTGTATCTGAGGAATTCCAAGTAGGATGGAGTTACCATAGTCTAATCTAGAAAGTACTAGGGTTTGAGTGATCTTTACATAATACAAGTGGGTTTTAGAATGATGGCTGCAGCTTTGGGGAATCCTCTGAGCTACCTTGGCAAGCCCCTGCTCTGCTGTCCAAGTGTCTGTGACAGGTGCCTGTGATGTCTCTTGACATTTATTAACTGTAGTATTCCTAGAGGGCAAATACAGGACTTTTGGGATCTGACAGGGGCAAGCCGTTCTGAGAAACAATGACCACTTCTGGTGAATGTACCATGAACCCAACATCAAACAACTAACTTTGTGGTTAGTTTGATCGAACGTATTATTAATATGTTTGGGTTCACATGGTTCTAGGATCTTTGTGGTAGTTCTTAAATATACTTTTTAAATGCCTTAACTGAAGTCATATTCTTTGTAGAGAAATAACACTGGACATCGACCTTCATTGAGTGTGATTACTGTGTCATACTTTAGTCTTACTCGGAGTCAGTCCCCCGTTATAGAGTCAGCTTTGACTGCTCGACCAAGCTACCTTTGCAAAGATAAATATATAAAGGGAGTCTTGGATTTTTCTTAGCATGCAACATTATGTGGAGCTCCAGAACCCTCATGATGAGCCCGAATACCCATCCAGAACACTGTTTAGTACTCACTAACAGCCCGAAGGCACCGAGAAAAGATCTTTCACACCTATGCTTTCTATATTGGTGGAAAGCGTCCATCAGTTTCAGATGCATATCAGAATATCGAGGGCACAATACCATTGTACATCAAACTTATTGTTGCCACGAAGGGCATGAAACCTTCTTGGATATGCTGCTGGTACTTGATTGAGATGATGAATTATTTCTGGAGTTGGAAAGCAAGGCATCAAAATCATTTTGAACCAGGATTGAGAAGGAGCCCAGCTTCGGTCTCCAGAACAAGAATCCAGGGAGTAACTCGGCTACAAGTTTTGCAAAACTCAGGGACAAAGTGGTCAAGTGGTCAATGAAGTCAATAGAAAATTGAGAAAAAATAAAGGAATACAATGTATCAGGATGCATTCTTCTCTTCTAAACAGTACCTCTTTATTTGTGGTCTAAAAAGGAAGTGACATCATAGGAAATAGATTATCACTATACCCCACTTTTGATATTCCTCTTCTCTTGCGAACTTCGGGTCTTCCAAGCGGGTAATCCACGCAAGCCATGGAACATCCTTACTGGTGAAAATTAAAACGCTTTAGCTGTCTTAGTGCTGAAGGGAGAGACTCCCATTTGGTGACCACAAGGGGACCAAAGAGGTGAAACCTCATCACATGATGAGAGCAGATACCAGGAGAATGCCACCTTCTCATAACTGTACACCGCTGTCTTGGGTACATTCCTGGCACAGGTGTAACACTGACTTGATTTCGATGTTGCCCAGATGATTGCGATTCATCTTCAGCACTCAGGAGCTTTCCGCCTGCGCAATAGTTTGTATTTTCTGTCACAACAGGTAAAGGAAGGATGCCTTTCAACCTAACATGGAGACAATGGGTTGAGAGAGGTGTGCTGTTTGCTGGGGCTTTACCACGGCTTTCACCAATAAGTACTGCACTATCATATACAGTGGTGAACGGTGCATCACAGTGGCAGGGCCATCACCAGGGCTGGTCCTTGACATGTTGTCCTCCTAACTGGCTGGATATGGGAGAAAATGAAGCATTTAACTTTGGAACTAGTGGGCTTCCTTCCCTGTGAGATGCATGGGTGAACTTGTTCGGATACTAACTCTTTGCTCTCAGTGAGCTTTTCACCAGGGTGAAAGTGTTGTATTCAAGCCTTAAGTGAACTGAATCCATTACACATGGATCTGCTGGGATTAGGCTGCAGGATCTTCAGATGTGCTATATCCTTGTAGACAATGAAGGAGTATCAAGGAGAGGGAGATGCTTGCATTCCTTACTGGTACTCCGTATTACTAGGGGTGCGCGTTGAAAAATGGTGGAAAAGTACAGGCTACTATGCAAACTGGAACTCTGCACTGTATTTTAGCATGAAATGCATCCTCTCATCCACTTTGGATGCAAGGTTACATTTCAGTTTGAAAAATAGTACAAAAAAGTACACAAAAAACAACAGCCGCTCATGTTGCCATCTGCATTCTTCCTGTGCATTCGTGGTAAATTTTTATCATGAATGATGGGTAATTATGTTACAGCATAATTTCAGTAATTTCGTGTAACATGAACAACACAAAATTACAGAAATTATGCTAATTACGCCGCTATAATGCAATTTCGTCAAGGCCTTGTCATTACTCCAATTCTCAATTTGTGGTTCCAATCCTGAATAGGCCTGGTCGAAGTTTTCGTTACACCAGCTTGATCTAGCGTAATTTCACATAATTCTTATTACATAAATTCCCAAAACTACGCCATTATGACATATCATGTAAATATGCACCATTCACTTTAGAAATTTATGTGATCAAAAATTTTGCTCAAGCACATAGGAGCAATGTGAACACCAGAACGTGAGCTGCTTTTGTTTGTGGTGCTGTCATTTTTTTGCGCTAATATTTTTTATCGATTTAGCATTAAAAGTACCCTTGCATCCGCTCACGTCCAAAGTGGATGCATGGATGCATTTTGGGCAAACGTACAGCACCAAATGCCAGGTTGTAATTCACATAAATAAGTGTCTTTTTGCATAATTTCCCCTATATTTCATTTAATTACACAAAAGCAAATTACTTGAATTTTGCACAACCTTAGTCCTGAAGACACACGCTTATGGGGGCACTAAGACAGAGTCCTCTAAGGTATACAGGAACTGTTTACGGTGGAGCCCATAGACATGTTAAAGGGGGGTAGCCAGCTACCCCTGACACTGATGTTACTAGTCCTAGAGTCAGCTGTAATTAAAGCAAAAGCAAGAACAGAAATAAAATAGGCTCTCAGAGGTATGTTTACTTTTCTTCAATTTCAGCTCCAAACAGGAGGCTGATGTGTTATCAGAGATGGGACAAAATGGTGCGTAGTATCACTAACACTAGCATTTTAATCACTCCAAGTCCACAGTGGAGCATCATTTATTGTGGGCTCCTCTGGAAGGAGGAGATGAGAGGGGCAAAGGGCTTTGTAGGATTGACAGGAAAAATTGTAAGAGAAGTAGCAGGAGTGAAGGGCTTGTTGGGAGCGGTGAACGCCTCCTTGTAGCAAGTGAAGGACTGGAGCAAAAAAGATTAAATCATGCACCACAGGCACAGTCCTCTCTTTGCTAGCTCGAGGGGGTCCAGGAAACAGCAGGTCCTTTCTCCAGTGCAAATATGATCTGAGGTCCGGGTGTCAGGAGTGCCATATTTATCCCCAGAAAGTGCCCTCGGGGATGCAGCAGTCACTAGCCAATGGAATACAAGTTCCATTCCAGCCGGAAGACGACTACCTGCAATGTGTGGCATCTAGCTATCCCAAAGTACACTATTCTGCTAGAACAAAAAAGATTGAATCATAGTACTAAAGATTACTGGTAAGTCAACTGTGCATTATGCTATTTCCAAAATCACACTTCGAGGGAAAAATCACACACTTACCACAAATGAGACCAGTTGCTACAGTTAAACTTTGACTTATGGTGACTTGGGCAAGGAAGCCAAGTTTGAAAATTTCCTGTTTTCTGAGCAGGAATTGTGATTAAGGGACTGATGTACAAAATAGTTTTGAGGTCGTAAACCCCACGATTAAAAATAAATCATCGGATTTACGACCCCAAAATTGTGTTTTTCCATGTATTCAACTGTTTTCGCAATTCAGCAAAGCCTTTCAGAAACACAAATTTGTTTTAACATCATACTGAGAATAGCAAATAGGAGGGGGCATAAAACTCCCATCTCCTTCTATTTATCGTTCACAATGCGATGTAGCAATGCTTTGCGGCCTCAATTTCAGTGACAAACCAATGAAAACTTTACTGACACCTAAAAGGATGTCATAACAGATTTGCAAAGGGTACGGTGCTCCTATTGAACTGCTTCCTATTTGGGTGGCCTCGGGGTGAGCAGTCAGTGGTCCAATGTCTATCCAAATAGAATTTGTTTTTAAGCAGCACAAGTTTCTTTAGGGAACACAGGCTGATTTGAAATGCAAAAACAGTGGAGGTGGGCAGCTCTTGTTTGCAGGCCGCCATCCCTGCACTTGTAGGTAAATACAGGCGATCGCAGAGAGCAACCTGACTAATTAAAGTTCATTAGACAAGTGGTTTACGATGCCCTATGCCTGAGAATGTTATGGCACAACCTTTTAATACACAAGTGTGAGTAAAGAGGGGTATTATATGGTGTGCTTGTGTGACCTCACAGTGTAATACAGTCCCGATAACGACTTGGGTCCAGTCAGGCTTGTTTGTTAAACATTTGCTCAACCCTGGGTAGCCGTGGCTTCAAGCAGTCAGACTTAAACAATGGAACAAGTTTAAAGCATTTAAAAGCACCAAAACAAATAAGACAGTCACACCCCATGAAAGAAATCTAACACCAATTTATAAAAAAATTGATCTTATTTTTATGTATCTTTTTTTAGATGCAAACATGAACAAAATCAATGGAGTGTTCCTGAGATGCAGATTTTAAGTAAGTCCTAAAACACTGCGTTGTAGACAAAATTCCAACAAGAATTGGTAAGCAGAAAGTTTGGAAACTTTGTAAAACTTTTATAAAGTTGCATTCGGCTATTATGACCTACTTTGAGTGACCAACTCAGACAGGAACGAGGTCAGGGGGTCCAGTAATGACTTGTATGGCAGTTACTGTGTCTACAAAGCAGTCTCAAGTCCAGTTCCAGCCTCTATGGGTGAACCACCATAGACTTCAATGGAGTGGTCCTGATGCAAGGTATACAGGATGCTGAAGATACTATAAGATGCTGAGGATGGTGTGTAGTCAACTGTAATATTCCTGGGGCTACTCCTCAGTCCACGGTCCGGGTTGGTTGAATTTGGCCACAGAGGTGGATGTCTCTTGATGTCCTGTTTGGCCCAGCAAAAGTCCAATTACCACTGTACTACCTGTCTCTGTCCACAGCAAAACCAACAGTTCCCTTTGGCATAGGCTAGTGTCATTGTGGGGAATGGAACTGCCCTCCGACAACTCCCCCAGGTCCAGCAGACTTGGTGCAAATTTTAAGCATCAGGACTTAGTTGTATGGGCTTCCAAGTCGGTGCCTAGTGGCAATCAAGCAATTCCGGCTATTGACTGGCCAGAATGGGCTTATTCAGCTTTTGTTGCTGTGATGCGGTAACAGAAAGTCAGAGAACTGACTCTTGGAGTTCACTTCACTTCTGTTTGGAACTTAGAAGCAGCTTTTTCCACAAGGCGGGCACCACACACACAGTTCTTCCTTTGCTAGCCCAAGGAGGTCCAGGCAACAGCAGGGCAATCCTTCTTTGGTCTTCTCTCCAGTGCAGATGTGATCTTATGTCTGGGGTGCCATATTTCTGCCCAGAAAGCACCCTCGGGGATGCAGCAGTCCCTAGCCAATTGGCTACCAGATCCTGTCTATCCTGAAGAGCACTTCCTGCAATGTGTGGCATCCAGCTATCCCATTCTGCTCACTCCCAAGATGGCAGAACCCCTCTATTGATGAGCAGAGCTTGGCAGCCCACCTTACAGGTGTGGCTACCTGAGGGCTACATTCACATGGAAAAACTGGTTCAGCAACTGGTTTCCTTCTCTGCCTTTGACACCAACCCATCTACCTGAAAAAAGAGAAGCCCCACTCGTGTGTGCCCACCACTTAACCTTCAAAGACAGCTTCACTTTGAAGCTCACCTTTTGAGCTCACACCCTGCGTGGCTTCCTGCTAGGGAGACGGGACACCTGTTCCAACGGAAGGCCTTTATTTTTCTCACTCGTGAGAGTCTTTCATACCTCTCTCCAGGAGGGCAGGAAGCTTTCTTGTGGCCAGCATCTGTGAATGGCCACTGGAAAACTTGGGCAACAGAGTTGCAGCTTTCTAAATTTGCCTTATACTTAAAAGTTACAGTAAGTTTGACTTGGACAACAAGTCGGATTTGATACGATGATTATTTTGCTTCCTTCAAGTACTAACTTTAGTAGTCCCATTCAGTAGCTAGCATAGCTAGTGTTGTCAATGTATAACCCTATACTCGCCAATTGGGCTACTAGCCTTTCCACAGTAAAAACAGCAATTTGGGGTTTTTACTTGTGACATATAAAAATACATGTCCTACTTTTTAATATACTGCACCCTTCCTTAGGACGTGATAGGCCCGCTGTAGGGGCTGCAGATTTATATTAAGAAGGGAGTCAGGGCTTTGTGATTCGTTTTAATGAAAAAGTTGAGTTAGCAGTTTTAAACTGCCTGGTCACTCTGTAGTAGAAGGCAGGGAGACATGTTTTCACATTGTCACATGAGGGAGGCAGAATATTTCTGTAGCTCTGATGGGACACTTTAACTTCCAGTCCCTGGGTACCCCTGGTACCATATACTAAGGGCTTATAAGTAAGTAAAGTTATACCAAGTGGGTATATGCCAATCAAACATATACTTTTAGGGGTCAGAACACTGGCACTAAGTTCTGGTAAACCTCTCAGAGTCAAAAACCAGCAGCATCAGTCCAAACATTTGGGGGTGATCATGCAAAAAGCGGCATTTCCTTACAATAAGTCACATCACAAAGTCAAAGAAAGGTTTCAAATACTTGGTGCACTATTTACAACCTTTCTTTTTATACTCCTGGGATGCCATGGACATGGGCGTCCACTTTCTGCCCTCCCAGGGCATTTACAGAAGGAGTCGCAGGCACTGTAATACAGATTGTACCGTTGCTACATGTGCACTAATGCAATCTCAAGGGGGTGCTCCCCATTTGCCCGAGTGCATGGCACCAAGAAAATGGTTAAACACTTTGCCTCTGCACCCATGTCATACTGCAGGTGCAGAGGCAAAGGAGCTGTCAGGTGGCCCCCAGTCAGTGAGCCCCCAAGGGTGCCCTTGGAAAGATATTATAAGACACCCCCTCCAGATGTATGCTGTTGCTCACTGCAACTGCCTGGTAGGGTAGAGGATCTCTGCCCCCTTTTCAAATGCAGGCCGCATTTCCGCGTCACGCAGCTGGCCCCCCTTTCACTGATGCGATGCTCCAGGTGCGGATTTGCGCCTGCACCAAGAACAGCGTGTGTGTTGTGATTCAGCACAGCTCTGTGCCAGCGCACATACTTAAGTGTGCACGCTGAGAGGGACACAGTGCGCCATATCCATAACACGGCCCCTTGTCCTAAACTCTGAGGGGCATGCGGGTGACATTCTGCCCAGCGCTGTTAACACTCACTCAAAAGGTCGAGGTACGTAATTACACACTGCCCGCTGCTTACATCTCCTAAAAATCTGCATCAAGAGCAATTACGCTAATTGGACTCAGACACGCGCGGGATGCCCGCGCGCCACCTTACAGAATCCAAGGTGACCTCTGTGCTCCAAGCGTCTGCATGGAATTCTCGGGCTATGTTCGTGGTCATAGGAGGGAAGGCGAGGCTCTGCACGCGCAGAGCGCCATCTGTCACTTCCTTCCGGGCGTAGGACATTCTTTCCGCCAGGCTTCGGTGTCTGTAGTGTTGACCTCTTGTAACGGCCCTATCTGTATTTAATGTGCTCTCATCTTCACATGGAGAGGGGCGGCCCCCCAGTCTGCCTGGAGTCAGTCTGTCTGGATTCTCGGCAGTCAGCTGTCCCTCTGAGTGACAGCCGTCGAGCCTGCCCTCGCCAGCTATACATTCTCCCGCTCGTCCCTGTCACTCGAGATGCATGAAACACCGGTGCACTACAAACTACAGGCCCGTCACCCCGGCAGTGACCCACGTGCTAACCTGCAGCTGGAAGGAGGGATTGCGAGATTGCATTACCCTGACAAAAACGCAATCCCTCAGCCATACTATACAAATCTGCACAGCAACCGAAAGCAGCACAGGTGTTCAGCACCATACCTTCGCGAACCACGGATCCTGAAAGCTCAGGTGCAACATGGCCGAAAGGACAACCAACAGCCAAGCGAAATAAGAAAAGTGTTTTAAAACGTCAAAGGGTAGCTTGCATGGATCAAAGAATGAAACATCTGTGACTAGATATGAATACGTAAATGTACTGTAACATATGGATAAAACACAAAACATTCTCTAAGGGGCGTGGCCAATTCAATTAAGAGCGTGGCTTAAAAACATCTAAGCTAAAAATCTGTGCTTAGCATAGTGTGCTGCTGTTTCTGTCATTGCATCCAGATATATGATACAACAGCTTACCTACAACAAGTCAGGACTATTGGCTTGGTCAATGGTTGTTAGTTGCATAGTTAATATAAGCAGCAACTATGGCTTGTATATAATATTGAGAAAGCTTCCACTTAAAGCCCTGGTGACAACACGACAATGTTGCTGCTTCTGAGTTTCAAAGAGAGAAGGGAAATCCAGAGAGAAGGTGACTCTCTTTAAAGGATTTCCCTTCCCCTACAACGTTCACCTGGCATGACGTCATGCCGTAACTTCTCCACTAGTAAGAGGTGCGCAGTGTGAGCTGCGCACACCATGTGCCTGCTGTCACTGCAGTGCGGAACAAAACGGGCCGCCTGTGCCATGGCACAAAACAGTTCGATTGGGAAACAAGGAAACCCTACCCACAAGGAGCCTGGGTATTGTGTGCTGTAAGGAAACAATAGCTCATGCGGATTAATACTTATCAATATAGTATGTAATCAAAAATAATAATCAAAAAAGAAACGGGGATTGTAAAAGATGTCAGAAGAAAAGGCAAAGCCATACACGTTGGTTCTTTTTTTGTGAAGAATGATCTTCGTTTATATTACTAGAATATTTACACAAAAGGTGCACATAGATATACAATACAATTTTGACATTAAACAAACAAATTACAAATTAGTGTCCCAATGAAAAAAACCTTAAACAGACAATTAACATACCATACAACATACAAACAAGGTTTTGATTTCACTTTACAAAGGCAATCACCTACAATTAATAATTCAAATTAACAACACTTAATTAATATAGGTGTTGATTAGTGATTTGCCTATCGCGTCAACGGCGTTTCGACCCTGTTCCAAATTAGAGGGTCTCGTCAGGACTGTCTAATATAGGGACACCTGAAAGGAGAATAACGAATGTGTGTCAAAAAAGGGGCCAAAAAGTATCAAAGAGAGGAAAGAAAAGAAAATAGGTGGTACTACTCTCTACCTTAACGTCCAGGACTGGTGTATATACAGTGACACCGTGTTTGAAGTGAAAGGATAAAATATACTCACAGGTACCCAGCCGGGTGCTGTGTAAGAACAAAAGAAAACCATTATTATCCATACCATGATCCGATCATTAATTTATCAAGTAAATACCCGGATTTCTACTCACCCCTGTGAGAGGAGACTCACACGGAGGCAGTGGCCCACTTTAAATCGATGTAATCGTATTTGTGCGTGGTGTAGGGGTCCTTCAATATACCACACCGACCGAAGTTCCAAACTTTTGTATAGATGTCGCCTCGTGGTAGCGAGTCCGATCAACTATAGCAAAAAAGACACAAGAGCGGGGGACGGTCGTATTAAAAGATCTATAATGAAGATAAGCCTATTTGCTCTGTAATTGTCTTAAGACGGGAACCAATGAAGTGGAAAAACAGCTCCTACCTCTCTCCCTTCTTCCGGGTCTCCGAGTATCCCGCGAAGTGCTGCAGCAGGCGAACAAGGTCCTGTCTACGAGGTACGATCACAGCGATTGGACCGTGAATAGAAAATTTAAGCCTGATTCGCTAAAGAAGAACCAATAGGGAGCGTTGAACAGTGGTAGTGTTAAGACGCGAACGTGCCGTTGCTAAGTAACCAGGACCTGTAGACACTCAGTCGAGTTTAATTAGGAGGCTTACAATTGAGAACAGTCTGGCCGTATGGAAGGAGTGAAAACCGAACTCCGTTCTTAGCCGCTACGTAAAAAATAGTAGAGGAACCCATAAGAAATGGCACTTGCGGATTGAGTATCCACTATGCCAAGGTGGTGGACAACTTACAAGTATGCACAGTCATTGAAAACGTCGGAAGCGGTCCTGCATTCTACGGCAGTAATCAATCAGTGGGAACTTGATGAGGGTAACGGTATAGGAAAACAATTATCGTAGAAATTATTAGGTTGCACGAGGGTACAGTGGTAGCCAATATCAGGCTTAAATGTGCGGACATCGGTTCTAGCATGTAGCAGTAGCAATAACTCTGGTTAATTGAACACTATACAGTGAATGTTGCAATTCAAAAAGAAAACAAAGTTGACCACGCCAAGGCTGAATTGAAAGAAATTGAAGAATTGGAGAGAGAGTTATTGGGTGATAATCTGGAAGAGACTAAGAATATTCTTGATAAAATCAATAAATCAATAGACGAATTCAATACATTTGAAATAAAGAAAAAAGCTGATAAAGTGTCCAAGGACATAAAAAGCTTCTCTAAAGAGAGGATCTATCCTTATTTAAAAGAAGACTACTATAATACGACAGGCACCCTCAACAGACAGAACACTTGGGGTAGGTTTAGAAGAAATCAACCTATTAATTTCTCGGAATCATCGGGAGGATCTAGTGATTCCGACATACAACCTGGTCCCAGCCGTATTGATAGTCACCCTGGTCAGCCTTTTTTAGATCGAGGCAACAAAAGGAGGGGGAGAGGGCGAACATGGCACCAATATGCAGGAGAACGTCAGACCCGCAACAAACATTACCAATGGGGACCGCAACCATATTAGTAGGTACTGAGACAGAGAGCATTCCCATTTTTAACCTGTCCAACCACCTCCTATCCACCTCAGAAATTTCATTACTAAGTAAGGGATTATCCTTTGTAATTACAGAACGCACACATTTTTTCAATTTAAAAACAGAGTTCTATCAGTTTTTCAGAAAGATTCGTTTAAAATTATTTTTTGCAGATAAAGATATCCCTTTGAAGTATTCGAACACAAACCTCAAACCACCATCGACTTTCTATCCCAGTAATGGGATGATGCCACCGGAGTTATTGACTTTTGAAAAAGTAATTCTAACAGGAATCGATAAACTGAAAGAAAATACTAAATTCATTCCATACAACATCAGTCTAGATGAGCGCAAAGCATTATTGGCTTTAAAAAATGACAAGACCATCGTTCTGAAACCTGCTGATAAAGGCGGCGGGATTGTTGTACAGAACAGGGACGACTATGACATCGAGATCAGAAAACAAATAGGAGAAGAAAAACACTATAAAAAACTGGATATGAATCCCTTAGTGAATATTAAGAAAGAGATACTTAAAATAACGACGGAAGGCTTTGAAGAAGGATTTCTGAGTAAGAAAGAGTTTGAATTCTTAAATATCGATTGTCCTAGAACTCCGGTTCTGTACACCCTCCCGAAAATACACAAGAGTATTACCCACCCTCCAGGGCGTCCTATACTATCAGGATGTGGTTCAGTTCTTGAACCCATTGGCCATTTTATAGACTTTTTTATAAAAGACTATGTTCCTCTTCAAGAGACCTATGTAAGAGATTCAATGCACATGATTAATCTATTGGAAGATCGACCGTATGACATCAACAAAGACCGACTAGCGACACTGGACATCACCTCATTATACACAAACATACCTCAGCAGGAATGTATACAGGTGATCCAGGATTTACTTGATACTAGACCAAAACCTCATCAGGTACCCACTTCTTTTATTGTCACACTTTTACAAATTGCATTAACACACAATTACTTTGTTTCGGAAGGCAAGTACTACCAACAGTGCTCCGGGACCAGTATGGGCGCAATTTTTGCGCCAAATTTGGCGAATATCTTTATGGACAATCTAGAACACAAATTTGTCCTCACTAATGCCAACATTTACCAGTCAAAAATCAATTGTTGGAAAAGATATATTGACGACATTTTTTTGATTTGGTCTGACACAGTCCCTGAGTTTAATAATTTTGTCTCTTATTTAAATTCAGTTCAACCACACCTTAAGTTTACATCCACCATACATGACTCTTGCATTGCCTTTTTAGACCTTAACATCTCACATGATGAAGGCAAACTCTATACTTCATTGCACAGGAAACCCACTGAGCGTAATACACTACTCGCTTATAATAGTCACCATTCTCGTGCCTTGAGAGATGGATTACCTCATGGACAATTCTTGCGAATACGTCGCAATTGTACCAAGAAAGAGGACTATATGAGAGAGGCGTGTATTCTACAGGACAAATTGTTGACCCGGGGATATCCAAAAAGGTTAGTAAAGAATTCTTTAAAAAGAGCCTGGTTTTGCCCTAGAGAGACATTACTTACTCCTAAAGAAAAAACCAAGGTTGACAAATTGATCTGTGTCACCACGTTCGGTATCCACACGAATGCTATTCGAAAATTGGTCACAAGAAATTGGCACATCATTCAAAATATAGACTCTAGCATTGACGTACCAATGTTTGCCTTTAAAAGAGGCAAAAATATTAAAGATCATCTTGTAAGATCATCAATGGAGAGTCCGTGCCAAAATTTAAGATCATTGGAATCAACCTGGGGCTTACCAGATGTGAAAGGTCACTACAAATGTGGTAATTGTGTCGCCTGTGAATTTACAGTAAACACCAAAAAATTCACTCATGGGAAAGTCGATCAATTATTAAATTTCTTTGCCAACTGTAATACTAAAAATGTAGTGTATTGCATACTGTGTCCCTGTGGACTACCGTATATTGGACAAACCCAACAAATTGTTAAGGCACGCATAGGACAACATCGGAGCAGGATCAGGAACTCTGTTCCCAATGCCCCATTGGTCAATCACTTCGAAGAGAAAGGGCACACTGCTAATGATATTCGCTGGCAGGTAATAGATAAAGTGATTGCTCCGAAAAGAGGTGGAGATCTGTCGCAGATATTGCGACGACTAGAGTGTCGTTGGATTGAACGCACTAACTCCATACTACAGGGACTGAATACAGCTGAGGAATGGCGAGGGTTTATTACTACCCTTTCCTAATCAGTGTTGCTTGTGTACCTAGCATTTCTCTTAACACATTTTTCCTAACATTATTCCAACTGAAAATCAAAGAGTCCATGTGATGCTTTTCCATAATTAGCCTGATTTGTATATGTGTGACAATGGGTGATGTATAAAGTATAAGGTTAGGGTTCCACTGTCACAGGTATTAAATAAGAGTGAATGTACATTATTATAATCCCTTTGACTGAACAGTTAACTATTGATTGAAGCATATTGTCTTGGATAAGACAACGATTTTAAACCTTGCTGTAGTGTTTGTCATGTATGTGCATTATTATTTGTTGTTTCAAAACAATTAATTTTTTCAAACTTTGTTTTCTTTTTGAATTGCAACATTCACTGTATAGTGTTCAATTAACCAGAGTTATTGCTACTGCTACATGCTAGAACCGATGTCCGCACATTTAAGCCTGATATTGGCTACCACTGTACCCTCGTGCAACCTAATAATTTCTACGATAATTGTTTTCCTATACCGTTACCCTCATCAAGTTCCCACTGATTGATTACTGCCGTAGAATGCAGGACCGCTTCCGACGTTTTCAATGACTGTGCATACTTGTAAGTTGTCCACCACCTTGGCATAGTGGATACTCAATCCGCAAGTGCCATTTCTTATGGGTTCCTCTACTATTTTTTACGTAGCGGCTAAGAACGGAGTTCGGTTTTCACTCCTTCCATACGGCCAGACTGTTCTCAATTGTAAGCCTCCTAATTAAACTCGACTGAGTGTCTACAGGTCCTGGTTACTTAGCAACGGCACGTTCGCGTCTTAACACTACCACTGTTCAACGCTCCCTATTGGTTCTTCTTTAGCGAATCAGGCTTAAATTTTCTATTCACGGTCCAATCGCTGTGATCGTACCTCGTAGACAGGACCTTGTTCGCCTGCTGCAGCACTTCGCGGGATACTCGGAGACCCGGAAGAAGGGAGAGAGGTAGGAGCTGTTTTTCCACTTCATTGGTTCCCGTCTTAAGACAATTACAGAGCAAATAGGCTTATCTTCATTATAGATCTTTTAATACGACCGTCCCCCGCTCTTGTGTCTTTTTTGCTATAGTTGATCGGACTCGCTACCACGAGGCGACATCTATACAAAAGTTTGGAACTTCGGTCGGTGTGGTATATTGAAGGACCCCTACACCACGCACAAATACGATTACATCGATTTAAAGTGGGCCACTGCCTCCGTGTGAGTCTCCTCTCACAGGGGTGAGTAGAAATCCGGGTATTTACTTGATAAATTAATGATCGGATCATGGTATGGATAATAATGGTTTTCTTTTGTTCTTACACAGCACCCGGCTGGGTACCTGTGAGTATATTTTATCCTTTCACTTCAAACACGGTGTCACTGTATATACACCAGTCCTGGACGTTAAGGTAGAGAGTAGTACCACCTATTTTCTTTTCTTTCCTCTCTTTGATACTTTTTGGCCCCTTTTTTGACACACATTCGTTATTCTCCTTTCAGGTGTCCCTATATTAGACAGTCCTGACGAGACCCTCTAATTTGGAACAGGGTCGAAACGCCGTTGACGCGATAGGCAAATTACTAATCAACACCTATATTAATTAAGTGTTGTTAATTTGAATTATTAATTGTAGGTGATTGCCTTTGTAAAGTGAAATCAAAACCTTGTTTGTATGTTGTATGGTATGTTAATTGTCTGTTTAAGGTTTTTTTCATTGGGACACTAATTTGTAATTTGTTTGTTTAATGTCAAAATTGTATTGTATATCTATGTGCACCTTTTGTGTAAATATTCTAGTAATATAAACGAAGATCATTCTTCACAAAAAAAGAACCAACGTGTATGGCTTTGCCTTTTCTTCTGACATCTTTTACAATCCCCGTTTCTTTTTTGATTATTATTTTTGATTACATACTATATTGATAAGTATTAATCCGCATGAGCTATTGTTTCCTTACAGCACATGGCACAAAACAGAGCCCGATAGAAACCCGTTTCGAGCCCCCCTTTTAAAAAACTGCCGGTGCTCAGCACGGTGAGACCCGGCCCACTTAAAGCCCTCTGTATTATTTAAAAAATAAGGAAAAACATTTGATTTGCTATATCTACATGGCACTGCTTCCTTCCCTCGTACATCTCACGTGCAGGAGTTAATTAACTTTAGTGTCATAAGATTTACCAATATACTTCGCCTTTTCTGATTTGAACTTGTAGCCACCTCTCCACATCTACCCTCCGCTTCCCCGCTGCTGGTCGCCATGGGACATGCCTATCTTTGTAAACTACAGGGCCACCCTTCCAGCCGAGCTCACTTCCTGTTGTCAGGTAGGCAGGCCATTCCCCCTCCTTGTGCTGTTCTGCGACCCCTTGTCCCACCTCCGTACACAAATGTCCCACTTTCCACTCTGTTTCTGCAGGTCTCCCCTGCAGAATAGCACTTCCTGTGCACATCCTCCATTTGTCCTACCTCTGCCAACTCCACACCCTCAAGGGCGGCTCCTCTGCTAAGGCTGAGAAACGTCACCCCACAGCTCTCAAAGCAGAAGCAAGGAAAAATAAAATGATAACCCCATTATCATCATTTTATTTTTCACTATGGGGCTGGGTTAGGGTGGGGCGGGCTGGTGGCACGGGGGAGGAGTGGTTTGCACACTCCAAGTGGGCAGAACTGCTTGGCCAGCCGTCTTGGACCGGCCAAAGAGTCATGCCCAATTTGCATGTTCCTCACCAGGCTGCATTACACAGTCTGGTGAGGAACATGCAAAGGCTCCCTGTCCCCATCTGAGTGCCCAGACCAATCACAACACTGTATTGCAGCGTTGTGATTGGTTATGGGGAGACAGACTGGGTGCTTCGTGTTTTCAACGGAAGATGAGGAGAGACTGCAGCATCAGGAGGGACCGGAGCGAAGGAGAGACGGTGGCTGGCAAAAGGTAAGTGTTCATTTTGTTTGTCAACCCCCCCACTCCACCCTCCCGCCTCACCACCCTGTTCCCTGCTAGCCGCCACTTCACACCTCACACCCTCTGTATACTCCTCCTCTTTCCCCTTCACTGTGCTTGTTTCTTCTTGTAATGAAACCTTTAGTGTACACTTCTCTTCGCTGCTTTGTAGCTAGTTTCCGGCGATACAAATGCACATATACTCATATGTACATATGATGACACAAAATCAGTAAAGCACAGCACTGACCTAAATCTTTTGAAGTCACAATCATAAAACCAATGCCCACTGTACAGTGGCAAGCGTACGCCACCATGATATTGAACCAGAAAGGGGAAACAGCCTTTACCACAAACTGCATTCCTTTACTATACAGGCTTAACCACTCAGGTTTATATGTTTAGGGTGGGTTTGGGGTTTTGGATGCTAAGTGAAGTTTTTAGGGTTTGGGATTTGGGGTGGCAAGGGTTTTTTAGGGTTCAGGGTGGGTATGAGTTTTAGGATAGCAAGAGTAATTTTAGGGTTTAGGGCAGCCATGGGTTTTTGGGTGGCAAGGGTATTTTTAGGGTTTAGGATGGGTATGGGTTTTGGGTTGCAAGGGTAATTTTAGGGTTTAGGGTGGGTATGGGCTTTGGGTGGTAAGGTTATATTTAAGGTTTAGGGCAGGTATAGGTCTTTGGGTGCTAAGGATTTTTAGGGTTTAGGGTGGGTATGTTTGTTTGGGTGACAGTTATTTTTAGGGTCTAGAGTGGGTATGGGTTTTCAGGTGGCAAGCTACATTTTAGGATTTAGGGTGGTGTGGGTTTTTAGGTGGTAAGGGCTGTTTTGGGTGGGTATGGGTTTTTGAGTGGTAAGAGATTTTAGGGTTTTGGGTGGGTATGGGGGTTTGGGTGCTAAGGGGAGTTAGGATTTAGGACAGGTTTTGTTTTTTGAATGTCATGGGTTTTTAGTGTTTATGGTGGGTATGGGCTTTGGGGTGGGAAGGGTCTATGCATGTGTGGTAGAAATGGGCATAAAGCAAGAAGAGAGAGTATTTTGAGGGAAACCTCCAAAAAGAGATCAGCATCCATCAAGGTACACAGAATTCAGATTTTGCTAGGCTACAGTCAAACTACCCAAAGACAGAAGGAAAAGCTGACTAAAATTCAAAAATAACATCTTACCTTGGGCTTCGAGTCATCTCTCTGGCACAAACTGAATTTAAGAGCAAGAACTATGTCTTCACACAGAATGAGGCAGCAGAGGTGTTCTTGGAAGTGAGGAAGAATAGGAATGGATGATTTATTTGAGGCGATAGGGAGCAGGGTTGAAACTGTAGATTACGAAACACTCATACTGGAGTCAAGCACAATGTTTGCACTGTAATATCATTGTTTGAGGCAGAGTGTTCAGGCCTGCGTAGTATTAATGGTCGAGACCAGTAAATTTAGGTGAGTGGTCCCCAGGGCTTCCCCTTCATCCCCTTCTTTTGATCTTTCCCACCACCTCCCCCTGAGATATTCACACTTGTAGTTTGAGTTTCTTGTACTGTGTATCCCAGTGATGAGCAATACGTTTGTTTTGGAGAGGTTTTAAATCTAGAGTTTTCCAATTGGCCCATTTTAGTTGATAGTTGGCGTATGTGTGCTGTGTATTACCCAACAAAAAGAGTTCAACTTAATTTAGAGACCATGCCTACCTCCTTGCAGTACTCAAGGTCACCACATATGAAAAGGAAATAGTCCTTCTAACCAGTCTGATGTCACTCCCAGAGATACACTTTCCAATTCCTCAATATAGTCAACACCTCACTCACTATGGGCTTCTTCTCCAACAGGATCAAAGCCTGGATAGACTGTGCCACTGCTTATGATCCTGGATCCTACATCCTCAATAATTATTGACCAATGATGCGCTTGCAATGCCTCTGAAAAACAGTTGACATTGTTCTCTCCAGTCAACGTAATGACCTCTTGCACAAGGACCAGAGCTAGTCACAATGTGGCACTGAAACACCCACCATTCTCCATTATTGATAATAGAGATCCCTGCCTGATTATCCCATTTTATTTATCTGCATCCTCTGACACGGTCACACATCAAGCCCTAACAAACATACGAGATAGATTGATGGATGCATAGAACTCATGTACACTGCGCTACATTTAGTCATTTTTACTTCTCCAACTATCAACATCTCGTTCAGGTGGGCACAGGAGGTTCCTGGAGTTTACTAGGTACTTGCTGACTGCCACTAAGATCCATTTATTTTCTTGTCCTCATAGTGTCCTACTTGCAGACAATGGCACCAAACCCATCATGGTACTTAAGCATATCTCAAAGTCTCCTCTGCAAACAACATATAATAACTGAAAACTTGCAACACCTTTATAGAAAAACGAAACACCATGTGCTTACCAAAACTGAATTCAATCAAAACTAGGGTTATCCTTGTTCCAAAAAGCAAGAGGCAAGATCAGATTCGGGACAAAATATATCTGTCATGAAGCTAAACATGGTCATCCCCCATCTTATAACAAATGGCAAATCATTCGGTTCACCCACAGCACCAATGTCTCCGGCAAAATACACATTATTGTGTTAGGGAAACATGAGTATGGACACGTCCATAAAGGAGAACCTTTTCTGGGGATAATTCAGAATAACTGAAAATGCTATGTGAATTGGCTTCGCTATCTGTTTCACACTAAAATACAACTATCTGCCCACACACAAATTCAGAAGACAGTCAAAGAGAACAATAGGAAACCAGAGTGGCAAGTGTAAAGAGTTTGTAGTTTCAATGTTAGCAGATGACTGGTGAATGCAGAGGCCATGAGATAGTTCTCAAAGCAATCTACCTGCAACATGCTCTTAGCCTTGTGTTCCCATATGGTGAGCTGTGTTTAATTTGTGTCAGTGGTTGCTGGGAGTGGGACTGGCACTCATTTTGGCGTACCAGGACCTTTTGTCATCAGAATATGACTCAATGGAAGAAAATGACAGAAAGGGGGGAAAAAAAGGAGCAAGCAAAACATAGCAGGGATGAAAAACGAACTTTCAATGAGTGAGACAAAGAGGGGAAGAAAGAGAATGAGGTAGAATCAAGACCAGGCAAAACTGGCATTCGGCTGCACTGGTTTGGTGCTTTTAGAAAACATTTGCCCGCTTGCACTTATTATTTTTTTTCTTCAAATTAAGTACTAGTGCTGGGATACAAGCACCAACAGGGGAAGGGCAGACCAGACTAGCAACAACGCAGGAGAAGGTTAGGGGAAAGGGCAAGCAACAATGCTAGAGGGTTGAGGGAGGATGGGGGTGCATGTAAAAGGAAACAAGGTACCTCTAAAAGTGGCGAGCAGGGAAAGGACATTGGGCAAAAGCAGACACACTTGGGCCATGTTTCAGGGTTGGGCCCAACACACGAATTGGTAGCGAAGCTGGCACTTGCCGACCAAAAAGAAGAAGGGACTTGAGAGTAATGATTTACCCAAACAATGGTAAGAACTAGGCAGGCTCCAAACCCCCTGTAAGTAAAGCAAATGCCTAAGTATAAGGTGTAGAGTGCAGGGGGAAGAGAGGGAGCAAACTATCAGAGGTGAAGGTTTCTCGCCAAACATACTGAAGGGCATAAAACAACCAATAGTGCCCCCAAAACATTTAGGGAGATAGGGTAAAAGCAGGAGAGTATTAAGGAAGAGGCAAGGATGTGTCCTGCATCAGGGGAAATAGAATTTACCTTGCAGCCTTAACCACACAGGACAGTATTTGTACCTTTACCACACAGTACTTTACCACACACGTAAATGTAAATAAATTTGATACTTGTATAGCGCACTACTCACCCGCAAGGCTCTCAAGGCGCTTGTACGAATACCGCTGTGGAACCCATCCTGGCTTTCCCTGTGAAGCATCCACTCCTGGGCACCCCCAAGGTGGAGGCCAGGCATCCTTAGCGTTGTGGGGGCCGTTGTGGAGATTAAGCAAGCTATTGCCCAGAGTTGCAGAGTGGGACTCCATGATTGGAATAGGCACTGAGGCGAGAATTATCAGGTCCGTGGAATTTTGTTTTTTTTAGCCCAAGACCCGCCGAGGCGGGGAATTGAACCCTGGTCCCGGGCTAGACCTCTGCATCAGGGTCTGCCACTCTAATCATTGAGCCACACTTCTCCACCCACTCCACGTAATACAGGACATTTTTTAATGTTCTTTTTAAAAAGAAGTGATTTTAGGAATTAGGGATGGATAGAGGTAAAGTGAGTTAAGGGTGACCTGAGGGTTTCAGAGGTGGGTAGAGGTGAGGTGAGGGTGACTTGAGGGTTCAGGGGTGAGTAGAGGTAGAGGGAGATGAGGGGCAGGGCCGGACTGGCTGTAGCAGGCATCGGGCGTTTGCCGTGAGGTTAAAAGGGTGCACAGGTGGGGGGCTGGTCTTGGAGCGGCGGGTCCAGTTTTCTTACTGGGGGTCAATTTTGTAGCGATGCTGAAATATCGGCCCCCAGTAACAAAAGCAGCAGTCCTGGGGGCTGTTTTTGTTAAGCAGCAGTGCGCGACACTTGTGCTCCCTCTCCCCCTCTTGGGTACGGCTGGGCCGTAAAAACTGCCAGGGCTGCTTTGGGTTCCTAGTTCGGCCTTGGTGAGGGGGAATTCAGGGTTAAGGCGAAAAATAATCCTTTTGAAATCATACCATGTTAAATGATGAATGAAACATCCTCTAAATACTAAAATAGGTAACCAAAAAAATCAATAAATGTGACACAGCGGCAAACGTTAATTCAGAAAAACCCATACTGTCTGGCAACAGTCTTAAATGAAAGGAGTATGTTTACAGCTTTATCATCAATAAAAGCAGGAGGCTGCTGAAATTTATGTTTATGGAAATTGGTCACATGCCACAATTTCGTTATTGCCAGTTGTTTGCGTTCAGCTCTTGGAAATACCGGAAGCAGAAGCTTCATCTCTGATGGTTTCAAGTTGTCTTGCAAGTAAAAGCAGAATATAAAAGTATCACAATCTAAGCATGAGCAGGGCAGAAGACCACAATCAAGAAATCAATCAATAAATCAATCAGTTCTCGACCCGTGCTCCAAGGAAGAATGCAATCACATATAGACAGGTGAAGCCCAAGTGAACCTGACATGCGCTCACCAGTGAAAAGGAAAGAAGTGACAACGAAGCCAACCAATGGTAAGTAGTGGGCAGGCTAAAGGCCCCTTTTTAGAGTTTTTTTTTTCCAAACAATAGATCATTGCAAGCGACAGCGTATGCACAACGTCTCAGACCAGACCTAAAAAAGATCTAGCGTCTGTTTTTGCATATCGGTTATTAGTTATGCACTTGTGCATGAGATGTCTACGATCTCACCAAAAAAACAGTATGGTTTATTTGACTGATGGCCGTCACCTTGCTAAAAAGGTTCAGTTTTGCCCAAAATTAATTGCTTTGTTCACACTTTCTCTTTAATAAAATAAACAAAATACAAAAGACCAAATCATTCCAATCCATTAATTCTATTTGATACCCTGCCTACAACCAGCACTGTAAGAGACTAAAATATACAAAGCATTTGAGGCATGAACTGTAGCAATTCGCAAGAGACTTTACAGCAAATGTAAAATTCATGAGGACTGGAATCTCTGAATTCCCAACTGTACCGGTCCTTAGTACAAGAAAGGCCAAAGTGTCATTTCTCAGCAGTCAAGATTTCCCAAGACAAGCTCTCCAATTGTTTGCCTTTCCCCTGGAAAAATGAAAACTAAGGGGAAATTTTAGGCATTTGCAACCTAATTATGCTCAGTTAAAAGACCACAGGCAGCGTTCTGGAGCACCCTGCAGACAGCTGTTGCTAATGGGAACTCTGCCATATAATCTGTGAACAAATGTGCCTTTTTGTTTCTTCATGTAAACATGGTGAAGATGTGATGCGAGAAAGCATTCTGCTGTAAAATAAGCAAAAAGTCAATTACATGAGGGAACTCAACTCCTCCCTTTAAACTTTCCTAGCGCTAGATAAATAAGGATCATACGCCAGAATATATAAAATAACCAGAGATGCTAATTCGCAAATATTAAATTAGGGCTATATCAAATACTGTAAGGACCTGCTTATTGCTCCTTTTTTTGTAGTCACAACTGTTTTGCAGAAGCAAAAAATATTATCCGCAATTTGCCCGTATCGACCATGAAAACCGTGGCCACGAGTCTAAGAACCATTTATACATGACATATATGTGCAAATTGTTGGATTTAAGAGTCACAGAGATCAATAAAAGGTATGAGCAATATTACCCACAATAGAGTAATTTTATGCATGAGTAAAATTACTACACATAAGGTGAGTGGAATTTTCTGGGTGCTCTTGTCCCGGAAAGAGGGGGAATACCCACAAAATGGAGAGTTTGTGGGTATCCTCAACTGCTCTGTCTGTTCTCATTTGAACCCAAGAAATGATGGGTGAATTACTTCTGGCAACGGCCGGAGGAAAACTCTTTCCAGAGTGGGAAGGGGAAAGGAACACCCCCAAAAGTGAGAGCGCTATAAAGAAAGGGTATCGTCACCCGGGGAAAAAAATAATTAATAGAGAAACATAAATTAGCCACAGCACAAAAGCAGCAGCATTTCACCGTAGATAATTTAGGACATACATACATAGACACATTTTCCAGAGGTCCAGGGTTTGACATGTTTGGAGAAGTACAAAGGAACGGGAGCCTTTCCCCGGCTCAACTGGTGGAAGATGTGGGACCACGGAACTATCACCCTATTGGAAATGCTGACGATAAAGCAGAAAGCACACCTGCGCATAATTCAGTAAGTTAGTCCTCTGCAGGAAGTGCTTGAAATTTCCAAGGTGATCATATATCAAAAACAAGGGTGCGTAATTTCCTTTCTAGAATCCAGGCAGATGGAGGGATCTCAGTAAATTTAGCCACATTGCCGGCCACTCAAGCCCAGAGATGGAGCTCTGTGTGATCAGAGAAGGTTATTTAATGGGAACCACCACTGCTCCAAAGTAGCAAGAAGGGCTGTTCAACTCTTCATCAACTTCTGCGACCAATAAGCAAAAGTGAATTAATACCGTGCGCTCCCTAAATGCTGCTTCCAATGAAGCTTTTGCATCTTTTCAACATCCTTAAGCGTCAGTCTGATTCTTGCATCATGAAAACAGTAATCGCCTCAGAATACAGGCAAGGTCCAGAAATTTCAGTATTTACTCTTTCTAACAAAGGCGATGAATATGCAGAATTTCTGCAAAAAGTTTTATTATTCACGGGACTATATTCCTCTGAAGACTCTCCAGACATTCTGAATAGAGGGAATGTAGTAAAATTGAGGGAGACATATTAAGCACTGCTCTATTTGTATTCATAGGGGAATACTCGAGTGGCATGGAAGCACAGTGTGTGTGTATCCTGGGGACCTAAAGTTTTAAAAGAGGGAAGCTCAATACAGAACCTAATTAAAATCTAATATGTATTCATAATGCAGGTCTAAGTTTATTTGTGATTTACAGGAAACATTGACCACTAGCGTAACAAAACTTGAGGGCCCCCCCTGCAAACTACACCGAGGCCTCTCCCCTCCGGGCAAGTCAGGACCTGTCATGCCAGGGTACTGTGCTGAGGGGGCCCCCTGGAGCTCGGCCTCCAGCACCGCATGGCCTTGGTTACGCCACTGACATTGACAGGTTATCAGGAGTTTTTCCGACCATCAATGAGAATTATATATTTATATATATTGCAGGCTGGGGTGGGGCCGTGTGTAGGCGTTGCAATCACATGGACAGAGAAACAGCTTGTCCTTGTTTCAAGCAAAATATTTGAGTCCTTCCTATAGGTTCAAAATGACAATCGAATCATCTCTTCTCTTCGAATGGTGAAGAGAGACGATGATTGTTTTTTTTACTGTCCATGTGGAGACCTTACAGGCCCACAAATTGCAAAGCCTACACACAACCCCATGCAGGTCGGGAGGAGTTATTGGCTCCAAGAATCACAGCACCTTGAATGTGCATCCAGATCCAGGATACAAACAGGACCTATCCAAAATAATTTTAGTGACTCGAGGCTGCACATTTCTAGTCCTGATGAAGACCCGTTTAGATGTGTTTAAGAAACACAACTAGGAAAGGTCGAAACATCGACAATATAATGTGTTGTGCCCGCATTAGCCGTGAAGCCCGGCATAAATCATCAAAAACATGAAACAGCTGAACATTTAGAGATTTCCTTAAAAGAAACTAGCACTGTACTGATGAAACTGATTTCTGTCAACAAACACATTGTGGTTGTTTTTGTGTTGAAGTTACTTGCTTACCCTGCACGAGCACTTCACTTTTGTCACTCTGCGAAGCTGCCTTTTGTGTCTTGTTTCATGTAACCTCGATATTAATGAAAGAAATAGACCAAGGAACTCAGACCCATGCGTGTTTTATATTTGTTTATTGATATAAAATAATCAAAAGGAGAAAGTGTAAAACTATTTAAAGAAATTATCATTTCTCAACATAACCCATTGTTGTCATATACTGTTTGGTGAAAAGGAAGCAGCAGCCAATGTGCTCTTTTCCTATGAGGAAAGGATGCAATAGGGATATCTAAAGGCCTCTGTGGAAGATCACTGTGACGCAAGATTTTGTTTTCTTCAGATTCCATTGCTTGAGCATATAGGAAATTGAGATAGCATTAAACATGATTAAATTCATGTAAACATGGCAGCAGATGAGGAAAATAAACTGAAAGAGATATGGTAAATGCACAGAGATGTTGGTCTTTTAAGAATTTTTGCAAATCAGTTTAAATTGGTATTTTTTTGTCAAATTACTAAATTTAGGGCTGCATGGATAAATTATTTGTCACCAGATTACCCAACCAGCACGGTTTTTAGTTTCAGAACTCATAACCGGATCAGTAATTCTAAGTGCTGTATCAACAGATTTTGCAATGGTTTTAATTAATCGTTGCCTCTATAATGATGAAAACAGCAATTCACAAACATTTTCCATAAATATACCTGGAAATATGTATATGTCAAATATCTAGGGAAAAATATTGTTAAACATGTTGGGCTTAAATGTCGACTACAAAAATATAGTGAAGGTAAGTATATGTAGGTATATATGTAAGGATTTGTTATTCTTATCTCCATGTACCTTGAAGACATATATATCGTCAATATACATATATGTTGAGTTAAGTATAATAACCTACATTTATATGTATATACTTAACCTTTATGATATTTTGCAGTCAGTACATAGATTGCAATATTTTTGTACAACTATATTCTGCCCATGGCAATTGAGTGGAAACATGTTAGCTAATCTTATGTTATCGGGTATTTATTGAGTGTATGTAAGCCAAAAAGGTCTCTTGGCGCTGAGGTAGAGCGGCAGCTGCACATGGAAGTTAGCCAAAGGCTTGTCTAAACCGCCAGGTTTTTAAGTGTTTCCTGAAACCCACAGAGTTGTCTGTTGATCTCATATCAAGGGTGAGAGTGTTCCAAGTGTGAGGAGCAATTACTGAAAATCTAGCTCCACCTAGCCTCTTTCTTTTGCTTCTTGGAACAGTCCACAGGTTCAGGGAGGCTGATCTAATATGGCGATTAGGAGTGTAGCAATGACTTTTTGTAGATATGAAGACTGGACTTTTGCCATGAAGAGATTAAAAAATTATACAGCCTGTTTTAAAAGTGGGCCTCTGGGTTGCCGGGAGCCATAGTAGCTTTTCCATCAAGGGTGAGGTGTGGCAATGTCTAGGTTGACAAAAAACCAGCCGAGCTCCTTGGTTTTGCGCTACTTGCAGTCTACAGGTTAGGCCAATGGAGAGTCCTAAATAGAGAGCATTAGCATCGTCTATTCAGGACATTGCTAAAGCAATCATAATTTGCATGATCGCTTCACAAGTGAAGTGTCTCCTTATTTCCCTACTCCTCTGAAGTTGGAGAAAACATGAAGAGGTCACAGCACTTATGTGGAATTTCATGGATAGCTCCTCCTCAAGAAAGATCCTGAAACTCTTCACCGCTTTCTTGGGCGTTTCAGAAGGCCAAAAGGAGAGATTCCACTGGTGAATTTTATTCTTAGTCACCACAATCTCTGTTTTGTCGCAGTTCAGCTTCAACTGATGGCAGGTCATCCAGTCCCAGATGTACATCATGGTATATTGGAAAAATTCTTTGGATTCCATTGTATTGCAGATGGTGAAAATCAGCTGCATATCATCAGCATAGTTGTATATTTTCACCTTCCACTGCTGGAGGGAGTGTATCAATGGGCGAATGTAAAGATAAAAAATATGAGGGGATAGGGAGCAACCCGAGGCACTCCAAAGTTTAGATGAACCTTAGATGAGCAGAAGGGAAAAACGCGGACCGATTGAGAATGGTCTTTAAGGAAGGATTCCATCCAGTCAAGGGCAGTACCTTGCAAGCCTGTGGCCCTGGCAAATGTCGATCAGAACAGTATGATCGATTGTATCAAAGGCCGCTGATAAATTCAATAAAACCGATGCCTGTGTAATGCCTATATCAGCTTCTTTCCTTAAGCCATCCATGATGGTGAGAATGACTGTCTCTGTAGAATGAGCTGGTCGAAAGGCAGCCTGATGTGGGTCGAGGGAGTCAGACTCCAGCAAAAATGCGCAAAGATGCTGAGCAACATGAGTCTCCCATAATTTTGCTAAATAGGTAAGTAATGAGATCAGCCTGTAGATTTCCAAAATAGCTGGACCCTCCCCAAGTTTCTTTGAAGGGGGGGTATGCCAGCCTCCTTGAAGGAGAGTGGGACCTTTCCCAGTCTCAGGGATTGATTCAGAAGAGACATGGAAACTTGCAACTACAGCTTTTCATTAGAAGTTTTGCAAAGCTTCATGAATTTATCAGACGTTGTATATCTGCATCAATGTGTTAGACCTGTGGTTGCAAAGGTACCGCTTTTTCGATCAGCCTTCATTTTTGCTAACACAAAGTAGAAATGACTAAAAAGAAATGGTGTAAATATCACAGAGGAGCTATTAGGCTCCATATTGCAGGGTGTGTCTTTTTGCTTTCTGACACCACAATTTGATCTTCTATGCAGACAAAATATTGTTGCATTTTGCCTACCCCTTGCACGATTACCCCATGTGTGCCCCTTTTCCTTCCCCAGTCTGCTGTATTCCTTCCTGTACCATATACTGCAGGTTGTCCTACTGGGTCTGGACACCTGTGGGCTAATCCCTTCATTTGCATCAATATCGCCTCCTTCTGCAACAACCCCATACCCACCTGCCAAAAGGGCCTATGATGTTGTAGCCCTAAAGCTATAAGATAGCTATGCTGCCTGAGAAGTGGACTTGCGTGCTCTTTGTCTCAAGACAGACAGCTAGCTGCAGTCTATGGTGTGAATTGACAGAATACTCAGCTGTGTACAGCTCAACCCTGCAAGCTCTGTGGAACCTGAAATAAAATCTAACTGAAAGATCTGCGCAACCTTATTGATTATGCTTCGTAAGTCCTGCACTTTCCTCATGGTTACACTAGTCATTATTCTCATGCCTGTACAGTTTTTCCTCCATATTAGTATCATACTACACATGCGTGACGTATGTATCAAGAACTCTGAAAATTGCATTGTTTTCATTGCTTGGGATTCAACAGCACCACTGTGAGAAAGTGCCATCTTTCTTGCATGGTATGCCCCCACTTTTTGCTAAATTGCTGAATGTACTTCGATTGAGTGTACCCTGGGTTCCTGCCAATCAGGTGCCCAGGGCCTATGTTCCTTCCTTAAACCACACAAACTCCAAATTGGCAAACCCTAGCCACATGTCAGCCCCTAGTAAATGGTACCCTAGGTACCCAGGGCCTTGTGACCAGGGAAGGCCTCTAAGGGCTGCAGCACTCATTGTGCCACCCTCAGAGGCCCTGTACCCTTACACACACACACTGCCCTTGCAGGCTGAGTGTCTGGGTGCAGGACAAAACAAAGAGTCGACATGGCACACATCACTGTGTACCATGCCCATCACCTACACTGCCAAGGCATATGTCAGCCACCCCTCTAGCTGGGTGCATTACGCCTATGGTGTGGGCACAGGAGCAGGAGCCCTGTGCCCCTACAGTACCCGGGTCCATTCCTGGGCACTGTAAGTGCAGTGCTGTCATTTAAGAATACATGGTGCTGAGAGCTTGTCAAACACGAGCTCCACAGCACCATATTGGCAACACTGAAGCCTGGGAAGTTTGGTATCAAACTTCTCAGCACATTGAACCCACACTGATGCCAGTGTAGAATTTAATGTACTAAGCACCCCAGAGGGCATCTTAGAAGATGCCCCCTTACAGCTAACTTGCAATCCACGTCTGCTCTGAGGCTGCCCGGGCTGCCACACAGCAGACACGTTGCTGGACCCCTGGGTGGGAGAGCCCCTGCTCTCCCGGGCCTGCAACAATGCACATCCTGGGTGAGGTGAGAAATCTCCTCCCCCAGGATGAGCAAAGGGAAGCTTCAAAGGCCTGCCGCCAGTTGGAGTTTCCCCAGGCCACTGCAACCCCCCACTCTGGCGGGAAGCTTGGCCGGAAACCCCATACAAGGACAGGGGATGTGCCAGCCTGCCCACCCCACCCCTCAGGTGGGGGAGGCGAGGTGAAGCACATCTCCGGGCTCTCGCCATCTTGAAGATGGGAGGCCCTACCCTATCAGGATTAGGCTACTGCCCCCCTCCCACAGGAGAGAGGCAGGATAGGGGGTGTACCCACCCCAGGACAAGGACCCATTGGTCCCTGGCCTTCACCTACCTGTAACGCCCCTAAATCTAGTATTTAGGGGCCCCCTGAACCTTCCTTCCTCAGATTCCAGATAGAAAAACGACAAGAAGAGCAAGAAGAACAAAGACCTGCCCTGCAGCTGCTAAAAAGAGAAGAAGACACCAACTGCTTTGGCCCCAGCCCTACCGGCCTGTCGACTCTCGAACCTGCACCAGCGCGGCATCCCACGTGGCCAGCAACCTCACCAACCCCGGAGGACCTGGCTACCTTTTAGCTCTAAGCCCCTGGGACTCCCACGAGTAGAGGCTCTACTCAAGAAACCTACTTGCTATCCCTGGCACCAGCCCGGGACCGCGGACCCAACACACTCTGCACCAGCCAAGCCTGGCCAGTGCCGGAGTGGACAAAGACCCAGAGGACGACCCCACGGCGACTGTGACCCAGAGTCCGGCACCCAAGGACCCCCCTCGACATCCCGGAAGAAGCCTGCAGCCTCAGAACCAAGTGCCACCCCAGCCGCGATCAACCAGAGGGTAAGATTCCCGACGTCAAAAGGCACCCCTGCACCCGGCGCCCTGCGACCCCCTGTGCCCAATCCCGGGGTACCCACCTAACCTACAACTACCCAACTTACCTCTCGAAGTGGTGGTGGCACCTGAAACATCCTCGTCCCCGAGCCTGCAGCCTCTTTCCAAACCGGAACATTCCCATTGATTTCCATTGAGCGCCCTAAGGCTCAAAAGCACCCTGCACCCAGCCGCCCGAGTGGCCCTGGCAGTGCCCTCTCTACACTAACCTACTTCCCCACTTGCCCCGAGTAAGTGACCAGGAGCCCAGCTCCCACAGCCGCGTGGCTTGCCAGACAGCAGCCACCAACCAAGGCCCCCCTATCCCTCATAGGATAACATTGGGCCCAACTCTCTCTGCACCCGGCCGTCCTGAAACCGCTGAGGGTGAACCAACTGTACCTACCTGACACTGGGGGACCCCTGAGTCCATGCCCGGAATTTCAACACTACCAGTCGAGTACTTACCCTTAAACCGCTAACTTCATTTTCCTCATAGGGTAACATTGACTGGCTTTTTCTTCAAAAATCTTCTAAGTGTGAACTTTTCAAAATTGCAAAAATTCACCAAAAATCAGCCAAGTGACAAAAACGAATTTACTCACCTGCTCCTAGGTGAGCTCCCAGTGCTGGATCTTGGTGCCCAGCCCTGACTCTGAAAAGTGTTCACAACTATACTTACTTCTAACTCATTTTTCTCCCATAGGAAACCATTGTCTGCTTTTCTGTGAAATTTCTTCTAAGTGTCTACTTTTGCAAATTTGAAATATTCTTTTAAAATCGTACCATTTCTGCAAACGAAATTACTTACCTGCTTTTGATAAGGACCCCAGTCCTGGGTCTAGGCACCCAGTCCTGGATTACTAAAGTAACGATAAAGTACTCTACCTGCAATTTGAATTTCTTGCCATAGAGATCCATTGAATGTTTTCTGTGAAATATTTTCTAAGTGCTAACTTTTGAAATAGCTAAATATTATTTAAAAATCATTACAGTTATTAAGTCGACTTTCATCACTTGATTCTGAATACTGACCCCAGGCTGGTTCTAGGATCCAGACCTGGAATTCCAAAAGTAATCTGAAAAGTAATTTATTACAAATAACCTGAATTTACCATTGAGCTCAATGCATTGTTATGTTTAGGAAATAGGATTGTTTATTGCAACCAACTGTGACTGTTTACACAAATTTATTGCTTGAAACAAAAGTATTTATATTCAACCTCTCATTCTGAGAAAGTATATTTTTACCCCCTTGTGGTTCTAAAAATAAAACAAGCATATATTTTATATATACAAATCATTGGCCTAGAGTTCAGTTATTGAGTGTGTGAAACCATTTGCTGACTGAGTGTGTACAATAAATGCTTTACACTGTCCTCTGGTACTGCCTTACTGCTCGACCAAGCTACCACTTTTGAGAGTAAGGTCATACCTAACTTTGACCTCTATCAGCCTCTGGGGGACTGTGGACTCTGTACACCCTGTACCTATTAGGGAACAGTATATACAGAGCCACTTTCTCACATTGGTGGATCAGCGGTGGGATACAAACTTGCATTTGTTGGACTACTTGGTTACCATCTGATCACACGACAGAACTCTTAAAAATTGCCTTTAGAATTCTGATTGGTTTTTCCAAAATTACTAAAAGTCTTGCTAGGGCCTTGCTTAAGTCCCATTAGAATTTTAGAAAAATAAAAGTCACTATAGTCAGGGTAGAGGGTTAGAACTGTCAGGTTAGAATGTCTCAAACAAACCCAGCTATTAGTGATAGTAATAACATGGACCTGGTGGAGGAGCTCGACCTCACACCTTACTTACACTTGTCTTTCAAGGAATTGAGGTCCTTATGTAAACTCAAAAATTTACAAATGGGTCAGCATCCATCCAAACAAGGGCTCCAGGAGCTCCTGGCTGAGTATGCTAAGGACCACCCATCTGAACATGGTGATGGCCAGTCAGATGAGGAAAGGGAAACAGGGGAGGAGGACAGCAACCTCCCCATACTATTCCCTAGGGAGGAGATGGCACCCATACCCTCCAACTCAAGACATAGCATCTGGGCACCTAGAGACCACACAGGTGGCTCTGGTCCCAGAGACAACACTGGGGGACCCCCCAGTGAAGAGGACAGCCTTGTGAGGCTGGCCAAAAGAATAGATCTAGAGTCCAGGCTCCTGGCTCTAGAAAAGGAAAGGAGAGAGATGGGTTTAGCACCCATCAATGGTGGCAGCAATAATAAAAACAAGGATAGGGAGGAAACTTCTGACCTTAAAATCCCCAAAGGGATTGTCCCTAAATTTGAGGAAGGTGATGATATCACCAAATGGTTCACAGCCTTTGAGAGGGCTTGTGATATCAGGAAAGTAAAGAAACCTCTCTGGGGGGCACTCCTGTGGGAACTGTTCTCTGGTAACTGCAGGGACAGGCTTCTGACTCTCTCTGGGCCAGAAGCAGGATCCTATGACCTCATGAAGAAAGCTCTGATTGAGGGATTCGGATTCACCACTGAGGAGTATAGAATTAGATTCAGGGGGGCTCACAAAACCCAGACCCAGTCCTGGATTGATTTTGTAGATTTCTCAGTGAAGACACTGGATGGGTGGTTAGCTGGACATGGTGTGCAGGATTTTACTGGATTGTACAATTTATTCATGAAGGAACATATTTTGAGTAACTGCACAAATGAAAAGTTGCATCAGCATTTGGTAGACCTAGGTCTAATTTCTCCCCAAGAATTGGGAAAGAAGGCAGACCACTGGGTCAAGACTAGGGTGACCAAGACAACCACTGGGGGTGACCAAAAGAAGGTGGTCACAAAACCTCCCCAGGGGAAAGGTGGTGAGAATCCCCAAGATAAAAAGTCTGAGTCTTCCAAAGGGCCCCAAAAACCTGTTCAGGTGGGTGGGACCCAAACTACTCCCTATGTGCCCCAACCATATAGGGGGAAGAACTTTGATCCCTTAAAGGCCTGGTGTAATACCTGTAAGAAGCAGGGACACCTAACTGTATCTTGCCCCCTAAACAAAGCCCCTAAGGCACCCAGTACAGCCACTCCTGGGGCAGCAAGTATACAAATGGGATCAGAGGTGTACCCTGAGCAAATCTGGGAACACACTGAAGCAAGTTTAGTCTCCTTGGGAGAAGTGGAGTTTGCCACTGTGGCTGTGTGGCCCCCCAACTTAAAGAAATACTTACAGTACCCCTGGGTAAATGGAACTAGGGTAGAAGCTCTGAGGGATACAGGTGCCAGTGTCACTATGGTGAAAGACACACTGGTTTCCCCTGAGCAATACTTGATTGGGAAATCTTACCCAGTCACCAACGCTGACAGTGTCACCACTAGTCATCCCATGGCCATGGTAACATTAGGCTGGGGGGGGGTTACTGGCCTGAAACAGGTAGTGGTCTCTCCAAAGTTGCCAGCTGCATGCCTGCTTGGAAATGATCTGGAAACCTCAGCCTGGGCTGAAGTTGAGTTAAAGGCCCATGCAGCCATGCTGGGCATCCCTGAATTGGTGTGTGTGCAAACCAGAGCACAGAGCAAGAGGAAGGGTGAAAAAGTAGGTTTGGAGCCTGGAATAATGGCCCAACCAACCAAGAGGAAGGGCAAGGAGACTGGGGGACCAGCTTCTGTACAGCCAAACACTCAGAACCCCTCTCCCCCTGGAGAGGATGTAGATACCCCTGAGGGAACTGAGTCCATGGAGCTTGACCCTTACCAGGTTGAACTCTTGGGCCCAGGGGGACCCTCTAGGGAAGAGCTGTGCCAGGGCCAGCGAGACTGTCCCACTCTTGAAAGCCTGAGACAACAAGCTGCTTCAGAAGCCAGGGGAGATGTCAGTGGTACCCACAGAGCTTATTGGGAAGAGGGATTACTGTATGCTGAGGCAAGAGACCCCACTCCTGGAGCCACCAGGAGGGTGGTAGTGCCACAGAAGTACAGGGAGTTCCTCCTAACTTTGGCTCATGACATCCCCCTAGCTGGACATCTGGGGCAATCCAAAACTTGGGAAAGGTTAGTGAGTCACTTTTACTGGCCCCAGATGCACCAAAAGGTGAAGGAGTTTGTCAGCTCCTGTGTTACCTGTCAGGCCAGTGGCAAGACAGGTGGCCACCCAAAGGCCCCCCTCATTCCACTACCAGTGGTGGGGGTCCCCTTTGAAAGGGTAGGTGTGGACATTGTGGGTCCACTTGAACCTCCCACAGCCTCAGGGAACAAATTCATTCTAGTAGTAGTGGATCATGCTACTAGGTACCCTGAAGCAATTCCACTTAGGACTACTACAGCTCCTGCAGTAGCCAAGGCCCTCCTGGGTGTCTTCACCAGGGTGGGTTTTCCTAAGGAGGTGGTTTCAGACAGAGGTTCCAACTTCATGTCTGCTTACCTAACACACATGTGGAAAGAGTGTGGAGTGCAGTACAAGTTTACTACACCCTACCACCCACAAACCAATGGCCTTGTTGAGAGGTTCAACAAGACATTGAAAGGTATGATCATGGGACTCCCTGAGAAACTCAAAAGGAGGTGGGATGTCCTGTTACCATGCTTGCTTTTCGCTTACAGGGAAGTGCCACAGAAGGGAGTAGGTTTCTCACCCTTTGAACTTCTGTTTGGTCATCCTGTAAGGGGACCACTATGTCTTGTAAAAGAGGGCTGGGAGAGGCCTCTTCAGGAACCCAAACAAGACATAGTGGACTATGTGCTTGGCCTAAGGTCCAGAATGGCTGAGTATATGGAAAAGGCATCCAAGAACCTTGAGGCCAGCCAGGAGCTCCAGAAGCACTGGTATGACCAAAAAGCTGCACTGGTTGAATTTCAACCAGGGCAACAGGTGTGGGTTTTGGAGCCAGTGGCACCAAGGGCTCTCCAAGACAAATGGAGTGGCCCTTACCCTATCCTAGAGAGAAAGAGTGAGGTCACCTATCTAGTTGACCTGGGCACTAGCAGGACACCCAAAAGGGTCATCCATGTGAACCGCCTTAAACTCTACAATGATAGGGCTGACATCACCATGCTGATGGTGACTGATGAAGAACAGGAAGCAGAGAGTGAGCCACTCCCTGACCTCCTATCCTACAGCCCAAAAGATGGGTCAGTAGATGGTGTGATTTTCTCAGACACCCTCTCTGCCCAACAGCAGACTGACTGCAAGCAAGTCTTGCAACAATATGCTAGCCTCTTTTCCCTGACCCCTGGTCTGACAAGCTGGTGTACCCATGATGTGGACACTGGTGACAGTGCACCTGTCAAGAACAAAATCTATCGACAGTCAGATCAAGTCAAGGAAAGCATCAAAGCTGAGGTCAGCAAGATGCTGGAGTTAGGGGTCATTGAGCCTTCAGAGAGCCCCTGGGCTAGCCCAGTGGTTCTGGTCCCCAAACCTCATCAACAGGGTGAAAAGAGAGAGATGAGGTTCTGTGTGGACTATAGAGGGCTCAACTCTGTCACCAAGACAGATGCTCACCCTATCCCAAGAGCAGATGAACTGATAGACAAATTGGGGGCTGCCAAATTTCTCAGTACCTTTGACTTAACTGCAGGGTACTGGCAGATTGGCATGGCCCCAGGAGCAAAAGAAAAGACAGCATTCTCCACCCCTGATGGGCATTATCAGTTTACTGTGATGCCCTTTGGGTTAAAGAAAGCCCCTGCCACCTTCCAGAGGTTGGTGAACCATGTCCTGGCTGGGCTGGAGTCCTTTAGTGCAGCTTATCTTGATGATATTGCTGTCTTTAGCTCCACCTGGCAGGATCACCTGATCCACCTTGGGAAGGTTTTAGAGGCTCTGCAGAGTGCAGGTCTCACTATCAAGGCATCCAAATGCCAGATAGGGCAGGGCACTGTGGTGTACTTGGGCCACCTTGTAGGTGGAGGCCAGGTACAGCCCTTACAACCCAAAATCCAGGCCATCATGGACTGGATAGCTCCAACAACCCAGACCCAAGTCAGGGCATTCCTTGGCTTGACTGGGTACTACAGGAGGTTTGTGAAGGGGTATGGGTCCATTGTGACCCCCCTCACAGAACTCACCTCCAAGAAAATGCCCAAGAAAGTTAACTGGACAGTTAGTTGTCAAAAGGCTTTTGACACCCTAAAAGAAGCAATGTGCTCAGCACCAATTCTAAAAGCTCCAGATTATGCCAAGCAGTTCATAGTGCAGACTGATGCCTCTGAGCTAGGGATAGGAGCGGTCCTATCCCAGACCAATGATGAAGGCCAAGACCAACCTGTTGCTTTTATAAGCAGAAGACTACTCCCTAGAGAGCAGCGTTGGAGTGCCATTGAGAGGGAGGCCTTTGCTGTGGTTTGGTCCCTGAAGAAGCTGAGGCCATACTTGTTTGGCACTCACTTCCTAGTTCAAACTGACCACAGACCTCTCAGATGGCTAATGCAGATGAAAGGGGAAAATCCAAAACTACTGAGGTGGTCCATCTCCCTACAGGGAATGGACTTTGAAGTGGAACACAGACCAGGGACTGCCCATGCCAATGCAGATGGACTTTCCAGGTTCTTCCACTTAGACAATGAAGACTCCATAGGACAAGGTTAGTCTCATCACCTTTCGTTTGGGGGGGGGGGTTGTGTGAGAAAGTGCCATCTTTCTTGCATGGTATGCCCCCACTTTTTGCTAAATTGCTGAATGTACTTCGATTGAGTGTACCCTGGGTTCCTGCCAATCAGGTGCCCAGGGCCTATGTTCCTTCCTTAAACCACACAAACTCCAAATTGGCAAACCCTAGCCACATGTCAGCCCCTAGTAAATGGTACCCTAGGTACCCAGGGCCTTGTGACCAGGGAAGGCCTCTAAGGGCTGCAGCACTCATTGTGCCACCCTCAGAGGCCCTGTACCCTTACACACACACACTGCCCTTGCAGGCTGAGTGTCTGGGTGCAGGACAAAACAAAGAGTCGACATGGCACACATCACTGTGTACCATGCCCATCACCTACACTGCCAAGGCATATGTCAGCCACCCCTCTAGCTGGGTGCATTACGCCTATGGTGTGGGCACAGGAGCAGGAGCCCTGTGCCCCTACAGTACCCGGGTCCATTCCTGGGCACTGTAAGTGCAGTGCTGTCATTTAAGAATACATGGTGCTGAGAGCTTGTCAAACACGAGCTCCACAGCACCATATTGGCAACACTGAAGCCTGGGAAGTTTGGTATCAAACTTCTCAGCACATTGAACCCACACTGATGCCAGTGTAGGATTTAATGTACTAAGCACCCCAGAGGGCATCTTAGAAGATGCCCCCTTACAGCTAACTTGCAATCCACGTCTGCTCTGAGGCTGCCCGGGCTGCCACACAGCAGACACGTTGCTGGACCCCTGGGTGGGAGAGCCCCTGCTCTCCCGGGCCTGCAACAATGCACATCCTGGGTGAGGTGAGAAATCTCCTCCCCCAGGATGAGCAAAGGGAAGCTTCAAAGGCCTGCCGCCAGTTGGAGTTTCCCCAGGCCACTGCAACCCCCCACTCTGGCGGGAAGCTTGGCCGGAAACCCCATACAAGGACAGGGGATGTGCCAGCCTGCCCACCCCACCCCTCAGGTGGGGGAGGCGAGGTGAAGCACATCTCCGGGCTCTCGCCATCTTGAAGATGGGAGGCCCTACCCTATCAGGATTAGGCTACTGCCCCCCTCCCACAGGAGAGAGGCAGGATAGGGGGTGTACCCACCCCAGGACAAGGACCCATTGGTCCCTGGCCTTCACCTACCTGTAACGCCCCTAAATCTAGTATTTAGGGGCCCCCTGAACCTTCCTTCCTCAGATTCCAGATAGAAAAACGACAAGAAGAGCAAGAAGAACAAAGACCTGCCCTGCAGCTGCTAAAAAGAGAAGAAGACACCAACTGCTTTGGCCCCAGCCCTACCGGCCTGTCGACTCTCGAACCTGCACCAGCGCGGCATCCCACGTGGCCAGCAACCTCACCAACCCCGGAGGACCTGGCTACCTTTTAGCTCTAAGCCCCTGGGACTCCCACGAGTAGAGGCTCTACTCAAGAAACCTACTTGCTATCCCTGGCACCAGCCCGGGACCGCGGACCCAACACACTCTGCACCAGCCAAGCCTGGCCAGTGCCGGAGTGGACAAAGACCCAGAGGACGACCCCACGGCGACTGTGACCCAGAGTCCGGCACCCAAGGACCCCCCTCGACATCCCGGAAGAAGCCTGCAGCCTCAGAACCAAGTGCCACCCCAGCCGCGATCAACCAGAGGGTAAGATTCCCGACGTCAAAAGGCACCCCTGCACCCGGCGCCCTGCGACCCCCTGTGCCCAATCCCGGGGTACCCACCTAACCTACAACTACCCAACTTACCTCTCGAAGTGGTGGTGGCACCTGAAACATCCTCGTCCCCGAGCCTGCAGCCTCTTTCCAAACCGGAACATTCCCATTGATTTCCATTGAGCGCCCTAAGGCTCAAAAGCACCCTGCACCCAGCCGCCCGAGTGGCCCTGGCAGTGCCCTCTCTACACTAACCTACTTCCCCACTTGCCCCGAGTAAGTGACCAGGAGCCCAGCTCCCACAGCCGCGTGGCTTGCCAGACAGCAGCCACCAACCAAGGCCCCCCTATCCCTCATAGGATAACATTGGGCCCAACTCTCTCTGCACCCGGCCGTCCTGAAACCGCTGAGGGTGAACCAACTGTACCTACCTGACACTGGGGGACCCCTGAGTCCATGCCCGGAATTTCAACACTACCAGTCGAGTACTTACCCTTAAACCGCTAACTTCATTTTCCTCATAGGGTAACATTGACTGGCTTTTTCTTCAAAAATCTTCTAAGTGTGAACTTTTCAAAATTGCAAAAATTCACCAAAAATCAGCCAAGTGACAAAAACGAATTTACTCACCTGCTCCTAGGTGAGCTCCCAGTGCTGGATCTTGGTGCCCAGCCCTGACTCTGAAAAGTGTTCACAACTATACTTACTTCTAACTCATTTTTCTCCCATAGGAAACCATTGTCTGCTTTTCTGTGAAATTTCTTCTAAGTGTCTACTTTTGCAAATTTGAAATATTCTTTTAAAATCGTACCATTTCTGCAAACGAAATTACTTACCTGCTTTTGATAAGGACCCCAGTCCTGGGTCTAGGCACCCAGTCCTGGATTACTAAAGTAACGATAAAGTACTCTACCTGCAATTTGAATTTCTTGCCATAGAGATCCATTGAATGTTTTCTGTGAAATATTTTCTAAGTGCTAACTTTTGAAATAGCTAAATATTATTTAAAAATCATTACAGTTATTAAGTCGACTTTCATCACTTGATTCTGAATACTGACCCCAGGCTGGTTCTAGGATCCAGACCTGGAATTCCAAAAGTAATCTGAAAAGTAATTTATTACAAATAACCTGAATTTACCATTGAGCTCAATGCATTGTTATGTTTAGGAAATAGGATTGTTTATTGCAACCAACTGTGACTGTTTACACAAATTTATTGCTTGAAACAAAAGTATTTATATTCAACCTCTCATTCTGAGAAAGTATATTTTTACCCCCTTGTGGTTCTAAAAATAAAACAAGCATATATTTTATATATACAAATCATTGGCCTAGAGTTCAGTTATTGAGTGTGTGAAACCATTTGCTGACTGAGTGTGTACAATAAATGCTTTACACTGTCCTCTGGTACTGCCTTACTGCTCGACCAAGCTACCACTTTTGAGAGTAAGGTCATACCTAACTTTGACCTCTATCAGCCTCTGGGGGACTGTGGACTCTGTACACCCTGTACCTATTAGGGAACAGTATATACAGAGCCACTTTCTCACAACCACAGCCTGGTTTCTAGCAGACCGTGTTGGACAGGGCATCTCAGATCCATGTGACTATGCCCAGATATGCATTTAAGTATGAAAATGCTCCAAAGAACACCTAATACATAACATTACGCACAGTGACTCAGCAGAACACACAACAACCTGTTTGAAATACAAATACACCAAATTCATTCTATGCCAAAGGACAAATAGCCCCCTTATGTACGGTTTAGGTCTGTAAGGTTTATGAAACTTAATACATAACTATGCTGCCTAAATGCTACCATCTGCAGAATCTGAGTAACCTGATAGGTAGCTATGCTATGTAACCTTAGCACCTTCAGATCTGACCATTCTCTTCCTCCTAAACCACTTCCACCCTTATGGTCACTTGTTACCTCTAACCCATGAAGTGCCCTGGGCTCCCCTCCTCATGGACGTTAACACAGAGGCTCAACACACAGTCTGCCACAACCTGTGAGGTCATCACATGACTAAACATGGTGGATTCGAGGCATGAAGATGACTCTATTGAGGCTTGTTGGAGACCAGACTTGGAAACTCAACAAGCACCAGTCCCAAAGCATCATTTCATCTGTCTTTCCCTCATGTAATGTGGTTTGTAATGTACCGTCCTACATATTCAATGTTTTGACTTGTCTAAGTCACTGCGTGTGAAGAGCACATCTAGAACAATAAAGTCTGCATTGTTTTCCGTGCTTGTATTTTTCGCCCCAGGGCAACCATGCATCTGGCAGGTCATTAGGTCAAGTTTCCCTGGGAATGCATTCCGCCCATTGTTAACCATTAGCTTTGTGGTTTGTAACTCACCTTTGCGTGCCGTCTATTTGCTGGTTCTGTTTTAGGCTGTCAAGCTTGAGCTCGTCCCTTCCATTGCGCAAACCCTATTTAGTGCAGGCTTCCACAAGTACTAGATTTCTATAAACAGGCCTTTACATCTTGTTCTCATCTTGTCACATTTGCTATGTGTTCAAAGACAGAGTCAAATGTCAGACTATGTATCCCAGGGAGCTTGGTGTTTACTTTTCTTTCTCTTATTTCAAAGAGAGAGAGATTTTATGTGACAATCATTCTGGCTACTGATGGAGTACTTGAGGAAGGATGTACAATGCTTTTTCCCCCAGCACACAACAAAATGTAAATGTCTGTATATGTACTGTGCAGAGCACAAATGAAGCACATTTTTGGGTAATTCTGAAGTATGGTGGAAACAACGATTTTAACATGATTAAAACAAATCAATAAATGAGGTGATGACATTTCCACACATCTTCATTTGTGCGACGTATTGAAGATGTCTTTTCTGTAATAGCACTGTGCTACTACTGTCCAGGATGATGCTGAGGTTGCGGGCGTGGTCAGCAGAAGCGGTTCCTCTACTATGGCGGAGGAGCGCCACACCCGTCAGCATTTTAAAAAATGTAAAAATAAAATGATGATATAAAATGAGTTTAAAACCCGTTTTATTATCATTTTATTTAGCTTGTGTCAGGGCCTGGGGCGTGGCCTAGGTGATGATAGGCTGGAGGGGGAGTGCTGAGCTCTACCTACACTGAGCATGTGGCTTTGGGCCAGCCATCTCAATCACATGCGCAGTGAAGCTCTTTCCAATCCCAGCTGCATTGCTGGGGTTGGAGAAAGCAGGCACAGATTCCCAGCCTGTCCTGGAGCGCACATCGGCGCTCAGGCCAATCCTGAAGCTGCTCTCATGCATGAGAGTAGCTTCAGGATTGGCCGCAGGGCATGCTGGGAGCCTGTGCCTGCCTACGGCGGTGGAGAGGAGCCCAAGAGCGAGACGCGATGCTGAAGAGCAGCAGGTAAGTTTTCTTTTTTCTTTTTCTGTCTCCGTCGTCCCCTGTTCCCCCTCCCTCCCTGGACTCCTCCCCCACCCTGCCTCTTTTCCCCAATATGAGCCGCTACTGGTGGTCAGTGGGAGTAGGTGAGGGTCCGAGTGCAGTGGGCCACCAAGTGTTGTCCCATGGGGAGGTGTTCTTTCCGAAGATGAGCACTTCCATTTTGTCCATGTTGAGTTTCAAGCAGTTGAATTTCATTCAGTCGGCAATGTTGGTCAAGGTGTTCTGGAAGTTTAATCTGGTGGCGGAGGTGTCTTCCATGAGAGAGAGGATGAGTTGGGTGTCATCAGTGTATGAGAGGATGTTGAGTCAGTAGGTGCTGGTGATGTCAGCCAATGGAGTCATGTAGGCGTTAAGGAGGGTGGTGCGGAGGGAGAATCCTTGGGGACTCTTCAGATGATGATCATGGGCTCGGAGGTAAAGGGCTGTAGGCAGATCTTCTGTGTGCGTCCTTTGGGGAAGGAGGTGATCCAATTGAGGACGTTTCCTCTGATTCTGATGTGGTGGAGTATGGTGATGAGGGTGTGGTGGGATATGGTGTTGAAGGTCGCGCAGTCTCCTACATCGTCACCAAAGCGTGGAATGACCTCCTCCTACACCTCCGATTGGCACCCTCCCTGGAAGTCTTCAGAAAGCAATTTAAGACCTGGCTTTTGGACGCGGATGCAGCAACCTTAGCGCCCAGATACCCCCAGGGTTGATAGTGCTGTGCTTTAGAAATTATTGATTGATTAACACCAATATATTATGCCCTACACCAATCAAAAAATTCATCTCACTCGCTGCCATGATCATCCACACAAAACACCACCAAAGCCTCCTAGCTCGCTAAAATTTACTGCCTCAACAGCACATCCATAATCTCTCAGAAACCGACATATACGAACCATTCAGAAAACATTGACTTAAACGTGTTAGACTCGAACACAACACTACGTCAAAGCCATATAACTGGATTATGATGTCTCCTAACTAAAAAGTGGCTGTTCAATCCAGCAGAAAGAAACACAGTCATCACTCACATCCATATATATAATGCATTGTACAGGTCCATGACAAGATGCAGCAAGCTGCTGTTCAAAAGGATCTAATACTAAAACTAAACAACGATTAGACTGCTCTCCTCTCAGCAGCCTTCTTTCGAAAGCGCTCCGGCACCATCCAGATGGCAGACTTGCACTATACAAATGCTGGTAATATAATGATAATTACAATGCACAATGCTGCAAATGGCAAGCTGCTCAGGCAAGGAGAACCCGTTGACTATCCCATCAGCTGTAATGTCTGATCTTGCATGACAGGTCAGCCGCTTGTTACTGGGGCTGTGTATCAAAACTTTATATAACAGAAGTGCATTTCAGGAACTTTTTTTTTTTTTTTTTTAGAGTACATGGCAGTTGGTTTTAGTATTGTGAAAATCATAATTCTGATATTCAAGTGTTCTATGTTAAATTGTGTAATGCACAGACTTTCCAAGTCACAAAAACATCTTGTCTATGGATCTATTTGCAATACATAGATTATCAAAAGAGGACATAAAACAATTTGAAAAAACATTTTTACAAATAGAAAAAGGTTGCATTTGCTCCAAAAGCGACAAAAGGACCACAATAGAGATACTGTGACCTCATTATTATAGTAAACTTTTAGCAGTAATATATGCACATTTTAAACAGCGTCCTAATTCGCTAGCAATTACTAATAGGAGTATAAAACTAATTGGTCAAAGGAGAATAATTTATCAGACATGTAAGGGAAAGTGGTAAACAAACAAGATGATATCCGATTTAGTTATGGCTTCATAAAGTGGTTACACGAAGTAAGAATTATTTTTAAGGCCTGCAAGTCGATAAGGATTACAGGTTCACAGTGTGTTTAGAAATGGCCTATTACACGAGTTAGAATGTAGCTGTTCAGGAAGTGGGAGGTCAAACAGGATTTATTTTTCAGGACAGAATGAAAGGAAAAATAAAGTCAAGAGAAAGAAAATATGTCTGGGAACACACAAGCAGACAATGTAGGAATTGCAGAAGGAAGCCGGCATTTACGTGGTGACAGATGTGTAAACATAACTAGATGTCAAAGACACTCTGGACGGGAGACTTCAGGATAGACTTCAGGAATATATTTAAATATCCTAGTTTTATTTCGACAAATCGTCATGGGAATATATAATATTCCTGTTTTAAATTCACGACTTTAACAACTTTTTTCGAAAAGTGTAACTAATTATATTTTGTTGCTGTTCAAATTGGATAAGATGTTTTTTACTTGCCTTGGTTTTTAAAATCAAATACATATTCTCTAACTCAAAAAAGAACATATTAAGGTGGGAAAGTTACCTGGAATGGCAATAGGAGAGTCAGCAGAAGAAATTTATGGGAGGGTGAATTTAGTTTGACAGAAAAAGTAGTGGGGGAATCTTGATTTGATGAGAAACTAAGAGATATCAGAAGATATAGGGTTGGAAGTAAGCTTAACGAAAGTGAAAAGACAGACTATTACATGTTTAACCCATATAGCTGCTCAAAGAAAGACATAACTAGAGTCTGTTTAGAGGAAACCATAGCAGGTAAGTTATTATGAACACATCCAGGGTGCATTGTTGGCCATTTTAAGTAAATAAAGTTGCAGAAGCTCATCTGTACAACATAAAAGTCAATGTGATGTGTGCAAACTTACCACTACAGGCCCAAACTTTGGACCGCATCCACACATTAGCCGCATAAGTGCTACTTTTGATTGATGGACTTGTTCTTTCGTTATACACTTGATGTCAAGCCAGACCTAAAATATGCTCTCTCTTTATCCCATTCCATGCCCCAGTGTTTGAAATGCATCCAATCGAAGATTGTATTACTGAAAAAGCAGTAAACCGAGCACACGCAACTGTTGGTAAGGAACAAGACACACCTGGAGCACACTTATGGTATGGAAAGACAACCTGCGGTATGGGGGGCTGTTAACAGGTGTCCTGGCAGCCTTTAAATTGAAAAGAATGGCTGCAGTCCCACTCACAGTTAACCGATGTCCTTGCAGCGATTCCTTACACGTTATTTTTTTGCTAATAACTTTGGTGACGTTTCACGAATCTGCACAAAACTTTCTTCAAAACCTTCTATCAAGTTTAGGTGTGGTTTGGCGTGGCACCTTTTGTGTAGATCTATCTGCTGGGGAGAATATGCTGGGAAGGGGGAACAACAAATGCATAAATGGAAGGGGATCCAAAAATGAGTGTTTTCCACTCTAGCTTTAATGGGGATGTTTGCTTTCTGCTACAGAAAATCCACACTGAATGGAATTACACCAAACTTGGTTCGAAAGTACAACCCAGAGGAATTACAAACATGTGCCGACTGGCATTAGAAGGGTTAAAAGTCAGAGCTATGTTGAAAAATGAAACAGTGTGCTTTGATTTGCCTATAACTTTAGTGTTGGTCGATGTATCTGCAGGACATATAGCAGATACTTAACATGTTGAGCGTATGGTGGGTATTTTTAAATGTGTGGGAATTGCATTTATAAATGGAGTTGAGTCAAAAAGAGTTTATTACCCAATAGCTGTGGCATCATTGGACAGATCTGCATGAAAATTGGTTGACATTCAGCATGTTGACTCTTCTGTGGGACACGGCAAGTTTCATATCCATCAAGAGAGAGAGTCTCAAAAGGGGCCAAAAATATTAAGCGCATGATTCACAAAAGTAAACATACCCGTTAGTGTAAGTTTACATTTTTTGGGTATTCACAAGCTACAAGTTAATAGTAAGTTTGCAACTGTGGAGACTCCGCAGTCAGGGCAAAGAACTCTGTAAACAAAAAGATAGCACAGGCCTAGTGTTTTTTATGCTCAGAGTTTTCCAGAGTTGTAAACTTACTATTAACTTGTATATTGTGAATAAAAAAAAAAAATAAGATAATGCAAACTTACACAAAAGTGCAAGTTTACCTTTGTGAATCAGGTCAATAATGTGTTTGTAACTTTGCCACTGTTTAATGAATCTGCACGCAAAATCGTAAACTATTAGCAAGTTAAGCCCAGTGCAGAAGTTCTATATTTCATGGATAGCCAACAAAAGGGCTGTGTGCAAAGTTAAAGGGGAGTATTGATTTCCTAATAACTTTGGTGGAGATTTATATTCTGCACAATAATTGGAAATCATAGTTCGCTTGCGCTTGGCATTTTGAGTTTCGTACACATTAGAAAATGTTAATGATCTTTACTGAATTTCGTTTAATTTTGCAAAACAATAGTAAGTTAAGGTTAATGCAGTCATTTCAGGTACCAATCAGCTGTGATAAGAGGGGGCAAAATTAAAGGGGGTAAAAACATATTTGATCTGCTAATAACTTTGTTGCAAATTGATAGACCTGCATGAAATTTCACAGGCTTTTGATATGTTTAACTTACTTTTGATAACTAGAGTTTCATGTAGATTGACCATGGGGACATGTTTAAAGAGGGTGGCAAATAGTGTTAAGTTGCTTTAGCACTCTTGAATAAATCCACTCAAAATTCTTCAGAAATTTACATGTTTAGATTTCTGATGGAATCCCAGATTTCAAGCAGATCTGGCAATTTTGAGGTAAAGTTAAAAAGAGTGTCAAAAAGCTTTAGTTTCCAAATAACTTTGGCACCACTTGACAGATCTACACAAAAGTACAGATGCCATAGTTAGATTTAACTTTTAAACTGGATTTGCAGCTGCCGGTTGGCTGCAAGGAAGGTTCCTTGCCCGCAGGAAATCAAAGCTGCAAAAGAGTGAAGGTTACGTGCAGCAGTGGTCAGTCTCAAGGAGGGTTTGCACACGGGTTGCCCTATGGCCAGGCCCTGCAGTCACCCCCTGCTGCACACTGCCGAAGACCATGCCAAACATGCGTAGGCTCCAAAATGATAACATGATCTTTATCATCACCAGCACACCTACAACACACCCAAAACATATTCTACACAACCGCCACAAATCTATTTTGCCTTTCCAGCTAAAGAAACCACAATGAACATGAAGTTATGAGTAGTTTTGTTTCTACACCTTACTATCTGCTTATAAAAAATATCTGAAATTCATTCAAAAAAATATAATTACAGTTACGGTTAGGTCCACAAACCACAGCTTGCACATCTTCCAGATCCTTGTAACCTAATAATATTAATAATAATGAGGAGAGCCGCACTTCATATTGCATCTTTAAATTACAATGCATACAAAAAGAGATTATATGGTAGCCACTGAAATGTCACTCATAATATTAATGGTAACAGGATACATCACTAGTGAGATCATTTACATAATTTGTAAAGGTATCTGATGCATCAAGAATGAGGTAATGAGCACTGCATTTGGTGCGTTTTTTTAATGTTTGCACTGCGGGTGTCTGTGCTGTATTTTGCAATGGTAACCATAGGAACGTCAACATAAAAAAACGTAAGAATTCACTGAAAAAACCAAAGGTTACAGCGATGTTATAGTTAACCTCAGATTTCACACACACAAAAGCATAGAAATTCAGCAGTTATAGTTACCTGAGCTAGCTATAACTTAAGCACCCGCAATGCACTGCTTATGACCTCACATATTATTACATCACTCAGTCAGTGACATCACTGATGACATTTCAAATGTTGCAGCCAGCCAATGAGATTGGGCAGTCCTGCGAGACGAAACCTGCCACCAGGAAAAAAGCTGTTGCGGCCAATAAAAGTGCTCTATTTTTTTCTGTAGGGTAGGACCAACTATCCAGACACTTATTTTGTACAACCTTAATTTCTCCAAAATGGCTGAACAGTTTTACATCAAACCACAAAAAGCACATTTTCTAGGTAAAGAACTTATGTTATGCTGGAGCAACCTTCCAGGATTCTTCTATTTTCTTCAATCATAATTTCTCAAAAATGGCTGATCAGTTTTACATCAAATCACAAAAAGCACTTTCTGGGTAAAGATCTTGCTTTCTGCCAAACGTGGTGTAATTCTGTCCAATGGTTTTCTCTATATCTCTGTTAAAAAAAACCTACAGAAATTGCATGGGGAAAAAGTATTTTTAGACTCTCCTTTTTTCTCAGCCCCCACTTGACAGATCACCCTGAAGTTTTCCAGGAAAGAGCTGAAGTGGCTGAAGGGGATGAATTTTTTGGTAAAGTTTAATCAAATAGTACCAAAGTTATCAGCAAAACAAAAAATCTGTACATATAAGTACACAGTGTCAACTACCACTGTGCAATATGTATATATGCATATTAATAAAAATGAGGTTCCAGGGACTTTGTAGTCAGGCTCAAATTTCACTCATACAAAACCAGTGAAATTCAGCAAATATAGTTACCTGAGCTAACTATAACTTACTCCACCGCAATGCACTGATTATGACCTCACGTATTACATCAATCATAACATGGTCAGTGGCATCACTGATGACATCTCCAATGACATCACTGATGACATCATCCACGGAGTGTAATGTTTTGTAAACATTTCTGAGACTTAAAGATGTATACTGAGCTACTGCATAAGTTAAATTCCACTCTTATTTTTTACTACTGAGTGATACTGTTTCTAACATGTCATCTGAGTGGGTGTGCGAGTAGCTGTATGGGTGTGTGTGTGGGTGTGTGAGTAGCTGTATGGATCTGTCACTGGGTGTGTCAGTGGCTGTATAGGTCTTTCAGAGGGTATGTGAGCGGCTGCATGGGTCTGTGTATGTGTTTGTGAGTGGTTTTCTGGGTGTGTGAGCAGCTGCTTGAGTAGTTGTATGGGTGTTAGAGTGGGTGTGTGAGTGATTGTATATGCATGAGGGACTGTATGGGTGTGTGAGTTGGTGTGTGTGTTTTTGTATGGGTGTGTGAGTGATTGTACGAGTGTGGAAGTGGGAGTGGTTGTATGGGTTTGTGAGTAGTTGTATTGATCTATGAGTGGGTGTTTGAGGGGTGTTATGGGTGTGTGAGTGGTTGTATTGATCTGTGAGTGAGTGGTTGTGTAGGTGTGTGAGTGCATGTGTGGGTGTGCAAGTGGTTTATGGGTGTGTAAGCAGGGGTGTGAGTGTTTGGTGGGTCTGTGAGTGGTTGTATGGGTTTGTAAGTGTGTGTGTGTGGTTGTATGGATCTATGAGTGGCTGTGTGAGTGATGGTATAGGTGTGTGAGTGGGTGTGTGAGTGGTTGTGTGGATGTGTGAGTGCTTCTGGGAATTATTCATTTGAGATGTCATCAGTGATGTCACCGACCATGTAATGAGTGATCTAATATGTGAGGTCATAAGCAGTGCATTCTGGAGGCATATGTTATAGTTAGTTCAGGTAGCTATAACTGCTGAATTTCTATGGTTTGGTGCACGTGAAACCTGAGCCTAACTATAATGTCCCTATAACCTTTTTTTTTTTTTTTTAAAGTAAATTTCCAAGGTTTTATAAAAATTTTAATTCCTAACTATAACCTCCCTGTAACCTTTGGGTTTTTCAGCGAATTTCTATGCCTTTGCTGTCCTAACAAGAAATCCTTTGCTGCAGTCAAAAAAATCATTTTCTGCAGTCGACTCATCTGTTTCTTCTGTGTGTATTAGTCACGCTTCATGCTATCATGCTCCTTCTCTTCATTTCTCATCAGTGGTTCAGCACCGGTAACGTGCAGCCACATCTTCATGCGCTTAGAGAAGAGTGGCCAGCCAGCGCTGAATCCAGGCCAAACCCTGGAGAAGTTCAAATCATGTCTTACTGGAAACCGGCAGCCTTTAGCTGGATCTCACCCACACATACACTAACCACCCTTTTCAGAAAAAAAGCGAGGACTCCCTACTGAGCGATATATTTCTCTCACCCTCCGCCTCCCTCCTCCCCCTAAATTTCTGTCTCCAAACACACCTACACTCTCACAAACACATGGAGAAATGCTAATCTCAAAGTGCCCTGTAAATCAGAGGCGGTGCCCGCGCTAACTGTTGGCAAACAAGATACAATGGCACACCAGCAATCAGCAAGGCAGAAATGCTCAAAAATATTATGGAGTAATGTGTTTGGAGCAGCAGTGTGCGAAGACTGCACTTACTGGGGAGAGTGCACCACTATGATCGCAGCCACTTTTATCAGTTGGACAGACTACAGTGACCACAACCTCCTCGGTCGCCAGGACAGGCAGCCATTATTATCCTGCTTCATTTCTGAAGGCATTCGGGCTTTCGAATGAACCATGTGCCACGAACGCTTAAAACCCATCACCATTGTAAGCATACTGTTATATGCCTGTACGCAGCATACTTTGGACTGGAAGTGTGTCTCAATAAGTACTCATTGCAGAGGTCTTGGTATCACCTGCGCATGAAAGGTATTTCCATTTTCAATCCAGAGGGTTCATCACTGACCGAACAACACCAAAACTGTCATGCCACATAATCCATCATCTGCTACATAATCTGCAGATTAAAAAAAAATCGTTTCTAGCTCAAAAGGTTCACAAGTTTCTAAAAATGCAGCAAGACGTGTTGCCGCACACTGGATTGCCTTTTGCAGAGGTTAACTGGTCACCTTTCTGATGCTTATTGCTATATTTGGGTGCTAAATTGGTACCAATAAGGTACACCCAATGCCCAGACAGTGTTAACAAGAGTAAACAAGCATTGGCATAGCCAATAGGTCTCACCTTTGGGACCTTATAAGTGTTTAGCAATGCAGTACATTATCCCCCACTGGCATGCCCACACACTCTTAACATCTTATCACTGCTCTATTTGCATCACGTATTAAGAGCAGTCACTTGCGTGTGCACACAAACACACACACAAGCCTGTGTGCAAAGAAATGATAGTTTCTGAAAGACTTGGTGGATTCAACCAAAGTAAAAGGCTGTGAATGCAGCACTTTTGGAACCATGTTGTCAGTGCAGTCACAAAAAAAAGCTATGAAAATAGCACTATGTGCATCATGTGTTTAGGGCACTCACACACGCAGGCTGTAAACATGACATTTTCCAAAATCTTTGGTGAAGTTAATCAAAGGGGCAATAAAACTTCATTCGTTTTATTATATGGTTAGTGCAGACGGACCGTAGACGCTGCACAGTTCCACAGGTTGTGTGCGCGTCATGTTCTTGGTACAGCCAGGAACCAAGATACTGCATTGATTTATTTAGCTGCATAGTGCTGATAGTGGCCACCTTGTGCCATGTCCTTCGTATAGACACTCTGAATAAACACTACGCTTTTTGTATCGTAAGAAACACTCCAAATTTTACCTCCTGTGTTTAAGAACACATAGGTTTTAAACACTATCATGAGCTTATCAAAAAGAAGCTGTAAACACCACATTTTGCTGGCGCCACGTTAGGGCACAGATGTAAACACTGCCCTCGTGTGAGACAGTAAACACTGTATCCTTTCTACCGTGAGCTTGGAGCAGATGGACACATACAGAAAGGAAGCACTGTTATGTCTGAAAACTTCCCGGTATGTGAAATGAGGGCTTCTGGGACTTCCTGTCACGTGACCCGGAGCCCTTCCTGCAACTTCCCTTCTTATACCACACCATTAGGCTCTATGAATGAATGAGACGCTCCACCTAGCCAGACCTAAAAATGTCACTCGCTGTCTGCCTCCAATGCACAACGAACTAGAGAAACATAGCTGCATCCTCCAGTGTTTATCTCGCTGCTTTAGGAAGCAATAATCCGCATTTATATTCACTACTAATTGCACTACACGAAGACGCAGTCGTATTACAAGGCTCCCGGTTCACCAAACGGGGAGCAGCACCAGCAAGGCCTTAAGCACCTGTGTTGGCATTACCAACAAATTGCGTGATGCAGGTCACTTAAAACAGTCGACTTGGACTTTTGAAATAGCATTTTCCATTTAATGGCACTGGTTGTAAAAACAAAAGCGTCTCCGCAATGCTGTTGTCCCGTTTTAGCTGCTATAATTGCACCTGTGATCCGACGCGTGTGCTCGTCGAACATACCAGCATGAGCGCCGTTGCCATGGAGTCCGTCTGCATCACACATAGAATAAAGAAAAAATTAGCAAAGGGAAAGCAATTCATGCGGCGGGGCCCATGCAGATGTGAGGCGCTCCCGGCGCCCTGGTGCTGCTGGGACCAGGCAAGGTGATGCACGTAAGGCCAGGGTAGTGAGCGCTCACTCCACACCACAGAGGTTCACAAGCATGTTGATTTAACGACTGACATACAGTCTTTCCATCTGCAACTGCTTTCTCTACCCAGAATCCTCTTCAACTTTACTCGCCAACAAGATCGTGGAAACAGGTCTCGGCGTCAAACCTATCAAAAAATAAACCGTTCATGTACCAAGGACACCAATGCATATCAACCGTAACTATTTATGTTCATTTCCTGCCTTTAACTAGGTGTAAAAACGCCTGCAGAGAATAAGGTTCGCATTTTTCGATTCACCTTGCTTGTACTAAATGCCAAGCATAAAAGCATAATGTGTTTGTTTTAAAATCAATAAAATGTATCATTAAAAAAAGTTTGCATTTTTCAAGGCCAACAAGTATGACAATGTTTGAAAGGATATGAGGCAGACAGACAGACAGACAGACCCCCCTCCCCTTCTTCGCAATAAACTTGAGCATCACGTGTATTAATTTCAGGACAAGGCACACTCGACTGAAATTACAAAACAGCAACAATTGTGTTCTCTCAGAAGAATACAGGGGTATGAAATGTGCGTTGCTGAGGCCGCATCATCCCTTGCGCTGAAGGGAGCGCCAGGCCAGCTGGGGCCTGTGCGTGGTGCAAGCCCTGTGCATTATTCAACACACCAGGTGAACCTGCTCTGCCCACCCACCCGCCTACCCTCTGGACGAGCTTCCAGCGAGCAATAACCTGGACGGGGGGATGGTGGGGTTCACAGCCAACAATAATAAAATGAGCCACAATTATTATATCCAGCCACCATGGAGAACTTGCGCGAGGGCAGCGCCGGCTTCCCTTCACGCGACCCGTTGATCAACCAGTAGCATGCTAACTACAGCTGTGAAGGCGAATCACTGCTCCCCGAGCTTACATCACCAGCCTTACAGTAAACCTTCTGGCACGGAGCTAGTGTTTTGAAATTCTGGCCCAGCCTCTGCAGAGTTGCAAATGCAGATGTGGTTGAGAAGAGGAGCCTGGTTGTATTCGACATGGAAGGAAATATAGGATCCGATAATACTAAACAACAAGCCAGCGAGTGGTGCACGTGCGCTGCAAGGAATTTAAGGAATGCAGCTGGCACGCGGCCGCGCTGCTACTTGATCCCGAGACCCCTAGGCCATGGGAGTCAACGTTTAGAGGGAAGGCGGGACATGCACTCGCCTTTGGCCAATTGCGTGCTTTAAATTTTTGAAAGCCACACACAAAGGCAATAGAATGTGTGGCAAAACTAAAGCCACATGCACAAGTTTTATCAAAGTCTGGTGGGATTCCAAGAGGCCCTTCTCCTAAGGCAGCGCATGCGCGCTGCACTAGGCTCAACCTAATAAGTAGAAAATACTATAAACTAAAATATGTGCTGCTTTACACCTGAATATTTTGCCTTTTCTTGTTTCATAATGTACTCAACCCTGCCGTTGAATTTGGCCCTTCAATGATGCAAAATTCCAGTGGCCCTGCCTACATGTTCCCTGCATGCCTGGTGCTGTTTGCGAGCCAAGCACTTTGCTACCTCATTTATCACCAGAGCAGCACTTTCTTTTCATGTAACAGTGTTCAGATTGCCATTGCTGAGAGACATAGAGATCATAGGCTGCATTTGATGTCCTTTTAATCAGCGATTAAATAATATGATTACAGGAACATTATAGTTTGGAAATAGCATTAAAAAATGTGAAAATGCATTGAAAGGTTACAGGGAAGTTATAATTAGGAAATAGAATTTTGAAAAAACCTTTGAAATTCACTGAAAAAACCAAAGGTTACATGGACGTTATTGTTAGTCTCAGATTTAACTCGTACAAAACTAGTGAAATTCAGCAGTTATAGTTACCTGAAATAACTCCGCAATGCACTGCTTATGACCTCACATATTACATCACTCATGACATGGTAGGTGACATCACTTATCACATCACAGATAATATCATCCACAGAACCATTCACATATCCACTAAGACACTCAAACAACCAATAATACACCCACTCACACACCCATACAACTGCTCACAAACCCACTCACTCATCCATAGAGCCACTCACACACCTATTCACTCACCCATACAGCCACTCTTATGGACACTCACTCACCCAAACACCTACCCATACAGTCACTCATACAACCACTCACTCACCCATTCAGCTACTAACACACCCACTTATTATTCGCCCATACAACCACTCACTCACACACCCACACAACCATTTACATACCCTTTCACACATTTATTTTATTTATTTACTTGAGTTTTATATAGCGCTGGCTAGACCTGGAGGTATCAGAGCGCTTTACATGAGGAGAGTTACATAGGTTACAAGTTACACATTGTTACAGAAGGTACATCAATTACAAGTTACATCCGTTGGTTCAAGGCATGTAAAGGGTAAGGGGGTAATGTAAAAGGGCGACAGGGAGGGAGATTAAGCAGAGAATTGGCACAAGGAAAAACAGAGCAAGTAGGGGGAGGGAGCTTCAGGGGAGGGAGGAAAGGAATGGGGAGGCAAGCAAAGAATGAAGGAGGGAAGGGGTGGGGGGTAGGAGACACAGCAAGGAGACAAGGAATTAACTGTGTCTGATGTCCGTCTGGGTGGGAGACGGCTCCCTTCGGTAAAGGGAACATTCCCAGTCTTCCATTTAGTGCGATCCCCTTGTCACGGTGGACTCTCTCAGCGGGGTCGCTGAGACTCCAGGGCATAGATGCTGGATCCCTCCCCAACAAGGGGAGAGGAGTGCTTTGGTCATGGGCACACTTAGAAGAATGAAGGAGGGAGGAGAAGGGGGAGAAGGAGGGTGTAGAAAACCCAGCGTGATCACAGTGTCCGACTTCCAGCAGGGTAGGAGACGGTTTCCAGTGGTAAGGGGATCAATCCCAGGCCTTTACCATGTGAGACTCCCTTGTCACTGTGGACTCTCTCAGAAGGGTCTCTGAGACTGCAGGGCAAAAATGCTGGTTACATCCCCAACAAGGGGAGTAGGATTGGACAAGGGCATACTAGAGAGGGCCATAATAGGAAGTCGGGCTGGTAGGGTAGACATCCATTTGTTCAAGGTGTGTAGAAGGGTAAGGGGATAATGTAAAAGGGCGACGGGGAGGGAGATTGAGCAGAGCATAGACACGAGGATAAACAAAGCAGGTAGGGGAAAGAGATTCAGGGGAGAGAGGGAAAGGAATAGGGGAGGCAAGCAAAGAATGAAGGAGGGAAGAGGTGGGGAGGGGGTAGGAGACACAGCGAGGAGACGAAGTCCAGGCTAGACCTGGAGGTATCAGAGCATGAGGATTAAGGAGTGTTACAGCGTTAAATCAATTGCAGTTATATTACAGTTAGATCCATTGCTAGTACATTCAATAAACATAGAAAAACAAGATGAGGAAGAAAATAATGTCTGATGTCCAGTCGGCCCCTCTGTTCACCTTTGGGTACCACACAGGGCGTAGACCTGAAATCGCCTGACCGGTGCCATTTTGAAGATAGGCGACATCACCCATCACACATCCATACAAGCACTCACACGTCCACTCACTCACCAACACAGCCACTCAAACACCCACTCAGTTAACCAAATACCCACTTAGTTAACCAAATACCCACTCAAACTGCCACTCGCTCACCTATACACCCACTTACAGACCTAGTCACTTACCCATACAACTACACACACAGCCACTCAGTTACCCATTCAGCCACTCAAACACCCCCTCACCCATCCAAACATCCACACACACGCCCACTAATTCACCCATACAGCTACTCTCACACCCACCTATTCACCCATACAGCCACTCACACACCCACTCACACCCCCATACAGCCACTCAAACACCCACTCCCACACTGATACAGACGGTCACACAGCCACTCAGATGACATATGTTAGAAACAGTATCACTTGGTACAAAAAGAATAGTAATTTAACTTATGCACTAGCTTAGTATATATCTTTAAATCTCAAACGTGTACAAAACACACTCACCGGATGATGTCATCAGTGATGTCATCAGTGATGCCACTAACCATGTCATGAGTTAGGTAATATGTGAGATCATAAACACTGCATTGCGGGGGCTTAAGATATAGTTATCTCAGGCAACTCTAATTGAAATCTGAGCCCAAGTATAATTTCCCTGTACCTTCTTTTTTAAATATGCATATAAACATATTGCACAGCGGTAGTTGCCACTGTGTACTTATATGTGCACGTTTTTTATTTTGCTAATAACTTTGGTGCTACTTGATGAAACTTTCCCAAAAAGTTCATCCACTTCAGCTCCTTCCTGGAAAGTTTCAGGGTGATCTGTGAAGCGGGGGCAGAGAAAAAAGGGATGTCTAAAAACACCTTTTCCCCCATGCACTTTCTATCTAGTTTTTTTAAACAGATATAGAGAAAACCATTGGACAGAATTACAGCAAGTTTGGCAGAAAGCAAGATCTTTACCCAGAAAGTGCTTTTTGTGATTTGATGTAAAACTGTTCAGCCATTTTGGAGAAAATAGAAGCAGCTGGATGGTTGGTCCTACCCTACAGAAAAAATAAAATAGAGCAATTTGATTGGCCGCAACAGCTTTTTCCTGGTTGCAGGCTTGGTTCCACAAGACCGCCCAATCTCAATGGCTGTCCGCAACATGAAAGAAAATGTTGTGGCAGCAAGTACAGGACATGGGGACTTAGCTCTCTTGTCCTGAAGTCATTCTGCAAAATACATATAAGGGGCAGAGTAGGGGTACCGTGACTCCCTGGCCTTTAGAGAAACTCCCTGGCTCCAAAATAAAAAAAAAGCTTTCATTGTGCCAGTCCTGCCATCACATACTCCAGCAGGAGTCCTGCTGGATCCAGTGAGGCTCCTGCCGGCCTTCCGTGGGAGCCTGTGCAGACCCCTTTGCTGTGGCAAAACTTCCACAAAACCCCCCAAAAATATTTTTAAAAAGGAAAATGTGGGGTTGGGGAACTGTCGCTGGTTGAACGCTCACAGAGTGTTGGCCACCCACGGTGTGTTTGTTGTACCAGGCCCTGCGGCCAATCCCATGCTGAGCAAAGCTGATGGCCATGTGCTGGGAGGGTTGGCTGCAGATGTATCATAAATGATCTTACTTTACATAAAACAACACATAGAAACTTGCTGGCAAAATAAGAGTTAAAGTGAAGTTATATGTAGTTCCTCTAATAATAAAAAAAAATGTAAGCAAAATAAAAACACAAATTCACCATTTATATGTAAATGACCTAAGTATAAATTGCACCACTATAGATGCACTGCTTTTGACCTCAACTATTACATCACTGATTACATCTGATATCTATGGTAGTGCAAGTTATACTAAGGTTATTGAATTGGAAAACTATGATGATTAACTTTAATTTTGATTAATTTAAAAATAATACTGTACAAGAAGAGAAATATTTCTTATCATTTTTGTGGTAAAGTCCTAACCAACTGAAAGGCTGGTATATGAATATTTATATGTAGAAAATGCAATGAGTGATGTAATATGTGAGGAAATTAGCAGGGCATGGCGAGGATGCAAGTTATAGTTACTTTAGGGTACGAGTTATAGTTGCTTGACATAACTGTAACTGGTGAATTTCATTTAAAACGGTGTGATTGAACTGATATTTTTACCCAATTATAGCGTAACTTTAACTTTTGTTTTTTTTTGGTGAATTTCTAAGCTTTCTTTCAATGTAAAGTAACACAGTATTACAATTCCTACCTATAAAGTCACTTTATCCTTTGTTTTTTTTCCAGTGAACTTCTATGTTTTTGAACATAAAGTAAAATGTCATTCGCCATGCACGGCCTGGGGTTGGGTGCAGGGCCTGGCCTGCTGGCACCCATTCTTCTGCTCCACACAGACTTTTTCCATGTGCAAAGTGGGGTTTGGCACTACATGCTCTGCTGCGCATGGCTTTTGGCCATGTGCAGCATGCTGTGGGCCGTAAGGCCAGACCTGAGGCCAGGCTCTGCGCCCAATTCCTCACTGGTGTCCAACCCCATGCAGCATGCAGTGTTCAGACTTCCGCAGCAAAGGGTTGGGCACATGACCTGGCCTGCGGCTGCCTTGCACCAAACCATCACAGGCTGACTAAGTGATATTACAATAAAAAGAGCGTTATTTTAAGTAGGGTAGAATTAGTGACTTTGTCAAAGGGTAAGACCTCCAAATATAATAAAACAGGCCTATTTGCTTTATCAAGGGATCAGCGTGGCAACATATATAAAGCAGATCTATTGTCTTTGTCGATAAGTCACCAATAATTATAATCAAATGTATATTTTATGAATTCAAACATTGCAATTTTTAATAAAAGTGACTGTTATTAAAAAAAACTTAAAGTTGTATTTCAAAAATCAATGTCTGAGTCTTTCTTAGAACCTTCTTCAGCCCACAAAATGCAGCCCTAAGAACAACCATAAGAGGCCCTACACTCCAGCTGAAGAGTTTTAAGATCCAGCTAGCAGTGCTTAAAAAATATATGGTAAGCTATCCTGGGGTTATGGATTTAATGACCCAGGAGACGTTACTCTTTTTTTCTTTAATGTTGCTCTGGGGCAGCTGCACTGCCTGCAACCCCAGGGATCTTAACTATGTAAATAGGAAGCAGTTGCAGGGCATTGTGGGGTGCTCCATGCCAGAGCAGCGAATAATAAATGAGCGTATTCTGCAGATAATGTATTATTCTTTTTTTTCTGTATTCCCTGGTGCCCACCCAGGGCACTCATATCTTTATTTTTTGATGGGGACTGCAGGGGGAGCTCCAAGGTCCCATGGCCCAAAACCTCCCTGTAAGTAGACCCATGGGCCGAGCAGGTACCTGGAACATCTTTTTTTTTTTTTAACTTTCATTCTAAGGTCCCCACCACCCGCTGGCTTCTCTGCCAGCACCCATCCCAGGTATGGCAGGAGCCAGTACTGCACCCACCCGGCAAAAGCAGCTATGCTTTCTGCTTCCACAGAGCTGGAGCAATTCTTTGTTTCCTGCCCATGAGTGTGTGGGCATGGAGAAAATTGTGTGCTGCCACGTGGCAGGATCAGCTTTTTGTTCCCGCTTGGTGGGCACATTAAACTTTCCTGCCCACTAGAGTGCGGGCAGGTAACCCCAGTGTCCCACGGGATGGGGTCCCCGCGACACCGTGAATGAGCCTGTCCTGTAGTGTGGTTCGGGAAGGGGGGACGCATGTCCCCTCCACTTATTAAATACGGCCCTGGGGAATGGGTTCCTCAGAACTCTCTGAGGATCAGGGAGAGGGGCCTCATGCCCCACCCCAATAAATGTAATTGTGCTGCCCCTCCAAGCCCTGGCCCACCCTGTGTGTTTTTATTATCAAGGGAGGGAAACACCTTTTTTTTCTATTGGAGCGGAGGATCCTTCTTGGTTCAACAGCATCGATAAATGTCAAATTTACATTTTTAGCCCTGAGATGTGGTCACTCTGAGATCCCGCAACCACGCTTAGGGGGGCAGGGTATCTCTACTTTTCCCTTACATGATTTTTTTTGCTTTTTTCTCTTTTTGTAAATAGATACATTTATATATAATGTCATCTAACACCAAATATTCGGAGGTCTTTTTCACAAATGTGTGGGTTTACTCTCATGAAAACAATATGAAGTATATGGGTAACACTTTCAATAGTGCAATATATTTTATCAGGCTTAAACAACTCATTTGTGTTTTCTCTGCTTTAATTTGAGAAAATGTTGATATTCGTAGGTAGATGTGAGGGAAACAAAATATCTGCTCCTCTATTTCAGAGGGATTGCAGTCAATCACATTCAATTAATTGATGTTTATGAACATTTAGAAAATTCAATCAAACTGCTATATTTTGTTTCCAAATCGTTCCCAACATTTGCAAATATGAATGGAAGTACACAGCACTGGTAAACAAGTAACCTCCACTTTGATTTTTTGGCTTATTATTATAAAATGGTCAAACATATATACACCAAACCAAGGAAAGGCACCAAATAGAGCCAAAGAAAGGGCAAAGTCACTCACAATAAAAATTGAGTTTACCTTTGGAGTTTGTCATCCTTAATGACAGAGGTGAAACACCGCCTATATATTATGTATAGTTCATATAGACACAATTTTGCCTCTGCAGTTATTGTTGAGCTAGTGCTGGAAATTATTGTGTTTGTTTTGTTAATAGGTTTTGAACAGTTCGACTAATCTACACTACATTTGGCAAGGACTTGGCATGTGTAACTCTAGTTTTTTTATTATAATTTGGCACAGACTGGCAATGGGGTCAAATGTTTGAAGACAAAACTAATTCTGATTGTCTATTGTCATATAAAATCAACACACTAAATTGCTGAGTCTAGTGAGCTGCACAGTATTGGTTACATGAGGGGGCAGCTGAGATATTACACTATAGCCACCATTTTGGAAACCATGGAGCCCACAAATTGTAAGCGGACACCAAGTGGAAATTACTTGGCTGAGGCTGTGTCCAGTCATGCTTCACAATTATGAGAACGATGAGGGATGAGGATTTTTCATGGAAAAGAATACAAAGGACATCATAGTTGATTCATAAAATGTCAAAGCCACTGTAATTGGTCAGTTATGGTGGTGACAATAATCATAACGGCCTACTTTCAGAGCTTTAAAGTAGGCCTGGAAAAATTCAGCTACGTGGAACTCCGTGAAGTGACCCAAAAACTCTACCAAGCTACGCGGATTTCCACGAGAGGTGGAGCGCAGATTTTTAGCGCCAGATGTTTGTCCCGCATTGGAAACTCAGCGTGAACACCAACATGAGCCGTGCAAGAGAGCGCTGCTTCTTTCTGACACTCGAGTAGATTTTCTACTCGAGCGACAGCTTCCTCAACGTGAACGGAAGGTTTCTCAATGTGGGCGGTAGGGGCCATCCGTGACCGCCCACATTGAGAAATCTCACTGGGAGGTGGTCTGGGGTAAGATTTTTCTTGTTCGCACTCGCCAACTTAACATTGGTGAGTGCGAGCAAGAAAAAACTCAGCAGAGCGGAGTTTTTCATAACTACGCGCACAACACGGATATCAGAGTGGGAAAAACTCCACAAAATCCATGAGCAGAGCAGAATTTCATGCCCAGGCCTACTTACAAGCAACGAACATTCACACAATTGTTATACGGTATAAAGGCCACATTCCATGTCATTACTGTACAGCAGAATAAATGACATGTGGATACTTTTTTCTGACTTTCTGCATGTTATAATGATTTAACACAGGAAAATAAATCTCATAGTTATGAAGCCTGTTCAGTGTGCTTTTATCTAAAATATTGGACTTAACCCCCTGTATCATGGCTGTGGTTTAAATATGTTTCTTTACACCTTCTATAAATAACGAAAAAGCATGGCAGAAATCACATGTGCCGATCTGCAGAAAGGTATTCTTTTTATCCCATCATGAGACATAGAACATGCTGTGTGAGTGGCTGTATGATGGTGGTGTGGGTGTTGCTGGGTTGGCATAGGATGGTGATTGGTTGGCTCCTCGCCACTTTCATAAATCATCAGCCGCCACCGTGATGATCAAGGAACAATAACATAAGCTTCGAGAATTTAATGTCAGAATCACTTCCTTGAGGCTGCCACTTCTTTCCAACCGAAACGAAAAGAGCAAACAGCGGACACTTAAGAGCCGCGCGATGTGTTTTTTTCTTTGCAAAGACAGATGAAAGGACAGCCGGCTCCGGTGAACTCTTTTGAAAGGCGATAGCCTGGGACTTAAATGAAATGGCAGCCAATAGGTGCATTAACAGCGAGCGTGTTGTTTTAGATCCCTTTCACCTGTTACACAGTCTATTTCACGTGCATTTGTGTTCCTGGTAGAACGGGCAAAGACCACTCTTGTTTTTAGCTACACTTTCAAAGGTATCAGGTAAAGTGGCTCTGAGCAGGTGTGTAAGCGAAAGGGACGCGGAGGTCACGGGGGTGACGCAAAGTCTCGAGCTGGTGGCTTTTAAGAACAAAAAGAAAACCAAAAACACATCACAGAAGTTCTTTCAGGCTTTTCTGCGAACAAACCTGACACAATTAATTTGATGGAACGTTTTCCTTCGTGTTTAAAGCCGCAGCCACAAGACGTTAGGTGTTCAGATGCTAAAGTGCGCACACATGTCATCGGCCAGGCAGAAATAAACATCTGGCGCTCCTGTACCTCCAGATGTAATTACGGCATTTCATCAGCATGTAATAGCCACTGTTTAGTCTACGATCACTTCACAAACACTGCACAGCTAGAAATGCTCGGATGCTCGATTTCTTTCATATAACCACTGCAAAAGTAATGAAAAATAACACTTTTAACTATAAAAAAAAACCGATTCAGTAGCCCATTTGTGAACCACAGATACATCTGCACTGGTACTGTAATGACGACAAAACTCTCGGGCTTTAAAGATGTGCTAGTAAATTTTAACTTCATTGGCTCGTTAGTGTGCTTTTGGATTTGATACAAAGATTGTTAATTGCTATTTGTCAATTTTATAAGGTTCCAAATGTTCGGAGGTTACTTTTTTCCTGAAACAATTCCAATGATTCCACCCACAGATTAGAGTCAAACATCTCAGGTTATCAGGGGTCACGAGTAATGTATCTATTTCTGATTTGTCTTTTGTTCTTCGCTTTCTGGGACTTTTAGTTTTGATTTCCATCACAAATAGAAGAGGTAGAAGTGGGCGGGATCAGAGGGGCACAAAGTGCCCATACTTTTTAAATGTATGCAAAACCGTTCCCCTACTTTTTGTGAAAAGACAATCGTCCTAGAACGGCTGATTCCGACAGCTGAGCCTTCTGTGCTGTGAAACCGAGCGAGGGGCAGACAGCTAAACAAGCCTTCTTGCCAGGGTGCCTGCCTGCCTGAAAGAAATGTAAATGTGCGCAACTGGTCAATCTGCATATGTAAAGGGTTCTTGAGGTCATTTCTTTAATAGATAGAATCACTTGAAGCTTTGTGATGACACAGATTTATTCTTTTTGAATGGTAGTGCAAGAGAGTTACCAACTGAGCTCTTAAGTGTGAGCTTTTAAGGGTCAGTTATATAAAAACAATTGCATTATGTATTGTCTGAGTATTGCTAAAAAATCTGTATTTTGGAACCACCATTTTATCTTAAAAATGTGTGTGCATTTTGTAGCAGCCTATCTTATACTGTGTGTAATGCAAGTATAAAATAATGACTTACATATTCACAGTGATTTTTGCCACAGATTTAGCACTAAAAATACACAAGTCACTATTCTCCACTGCACCAACCAAGATTTTATTCTGTGACTGTCGGGCTACACACAGACCTCTGCAGTGCATTAACTACCAACCGATTAGCAACTTTTTAAATTTGAGTTCTCATTTAACCTGCCCGTTATTTTAAATATAGCCACCTGTAGGGGAAAGACTAAAAACACAGACTATTTAGTTTTTTTTAACCACACCTTTGACCCTACCCCCACGCTCACTGACCCTGCCCAAGTGCAAAGTTCCCATACTTTTTTTTATGCACTTCGACAGCTGACGAATAAAGAATACAAACGGAATGCAAAGAAGCAGTAGTACAAGATGACCCACTACAAACTGATTTACTGTAAACACAGTGTCATAGGATAAGATTCAGTAGTACAAGGTAGTGTCCCCTCATTGCACCATATGCTGTTATTAGGAGAGAGGTCTCAGGAGATAGACAATTCCATCTGTTGAGAGAGCAGGAACACCTGTGGAAAACAGAAGGGGCTGGCTCAAAATTACATCTATAAATAAATAAATGACCATGGAATTTAAAATTGGAGTTGTTTGTGAGGTCATTACAGAATACCGCCTGCCACAATGGGTATTGATTGGTAGGGTGTCTTGTATTTACAACACAAGTGCATACTTTGCTTCGGCTATTGGAATATATGTCAGGCAACTTCGGGAATGTGGAAATTTGCTTGAATGTAAATCTACTCTTGCCCTTGGGTGTAAATCTAAAATTTTATGCTGTTCACCTTTTCCGATTATAGATTCATACCAAAGTGCCAACTTACATGTCTCTACCCCTGAACCAGGGGGTGGAGATAGCCAAGAGAAAATTATGGGTGTAAAGTTGATTTTAGTAACTTTTCATGCATAGGTGGAGAGCGAGCTCCCAAAGGGAAAGTATAGGGAACCATTTTAGAGTTAAAAAAACAAAAGAAACAAAAAAGATCAAGACCATTTTAGTAGAAAATAGAAGTTCATGCATAGGTGGAGCTTTCTACTACCAAAGTGGTGGAGAGCTTCCTATGGGAAAGTATAAAGAACTTTTTTAGGTTTGAATCTGTTTTATTGGTTTTCATAAAGATAAACAATACAACATAGTTTATTATTCTTAAAAAAAAATGTAAGCTGTTTTATTAGAAAATATAAATGTAAAATAATTTTTTAAAATTAAGATAAATATTAAAAGACATTCTGATTGATTTAAATGTATATCAAATAATTAATTAAAATATACTTAATTTACAAATAATATTTATTAAATAATAATTTTAAGCAACCTCTCCCCACAGTAACATTTTTATTTCATATGCATTAGTGTTTAACAAAAGTTTAAAAATGTAATTTATTTTTAAATATAGATTATTATATTGTATTTTTAAATTAAGATAATTTTTATATTTTAATACATTACAATAATTGTTTGATAACTAAGGGCCCCATTACGATGCCGCCTGCCACCGTAACCGTAAACGGGATCGACCGCCAGAGGTGCGGCGGTCCCGCTAGGCAAATTAGGATGGGACTGCCACCCTGGCGGTCGCATCCTGCACCTTTTACATTGCGGCGGGCGGTGCCGTAAGCAGCACCCACCGCAATGTAAAATATGCATGTTGTGCATTGGTATGCACAACGCGACAGGCACCTCGCATTGCCTGCCACCTTGTGCATGCCAATGAAGGAGGGTACCATGGGTACCCCCCAGGTGCAGCCATCCCCCCTCTCACCCCCCTCGGGGGCACGCAAAGGGCCCACAAAGCCATTCACCATATGCCTTTCCATGGCGGAGTCTCTGCCATGGAAAGGCATACACACCGCAGGCATGCTATTATGGAGGGCAAGGCATCACCACCATATTGCCTGCCTTTTCCGCCCGGCTGGCAATCCGACCGCCGGAAAAGCGGCGGACGGACTTTCCGTCCACCGCGGTACCCACCTGCCATAGTAATATGGCGGGGGGTAAATTGTGCTGTGATGTTAATGTTGTAGACTTGTAAAGCGCACAGCTACCCCAGCAACGGGGCGTCCCGGCGCTGTAGACCGCTGGGGAACCCGTCCTGGCTATCCCTGTGAGATGGTCCCTTTCTGGGTATCTCCAAGGTGAAACCAGGCATCCCCGGCGTCTGTGGGGGGCCGTTGTAGAGATGAGGCAAGCTTAATGCCCAGAGTTGCCGAGTGTGTTCCTGGTTAGAGTAGGTACCAAGGCGAGAATTATCAAGTCCGTTTTTGACCCTTGTCCACGACCCTGCCGCGTCGGGAATTGAACCCTGGTCCCTGACCGATTCTCTGCTTACGGGTCTGCCGCCTCTAACTAGTGAGCCACACCTCTCTTGTTGTATCACAATTATGAAAATGTATGGGAGTGTATTGCAATACCTTTGATTGGATATGTGTGATGCACATACTGCAAGGCCGGAATGGAGCACATGTACTACTATTTATCACCTTTAGGGTTGTGGTAGCTTTAGAAGTGGAAGTTTGTGAATAGCAATGTGCTTACTATGGGTGGGTGTTTGAAGTAGCCTTTACCTCCTTAAACCCCTCCTTACATTTCTCTAATTTTCTCCCAGATTTTAGTAGTTATCCCTACTATGGGACTTCGGGAATGCCCTCTACGCTGGAATAAACAAATCGCTACTCCTCTAACGCCAAACCATCCAGAACGCCGCAGCTAGACTTGACCTCGGCATCCCATGACAACACCACATCACCCAGCACCTAAAAGAACTCCTTATTCACACCTACAAAACCCTCCACAACATCGGACCCCAATACCTCAACAAAAGAATCTCCTTCTACGCACCCAAGCGAAGTCTCCGCACCGTCGATCTTGCCCTGGCGGGAACCCCACACATCCGCAGAGCGGGGCGGCGATCCTTCTCCTACATCGCAGCCAAGACCTGGAATGAACTACCACTCCGCATCAGACGAGCCTCTACACTGCAAGCATTCAGGAGGAGCCTAAGACCTGGCTCTTCGGATAACACAGAGCTGTCTGAACCCCCTAGCCCCCCCAGCGCCTTGAGACCCTCATGGGTGAGTAGTGCGCTTCACAAATCCCTGATTGATTGATTTCCCATTTCCCAACCATTCCTTCTGGTCCCTACCACATTAACTACATAGAAGCCGATTCCGATCTCGCTGGGAGAAGGCTCCGCCCGACTCGGATCTGGAGGGCTTTCTGACAGACTCATGCTCCGGGGCTCCGAGCGCCCGAGTACGATGCGAAGAAGCGCTGACAGACACAGGTCACTCGGAGCCCCATTGAAGTCAATCTTGTTGTATGACACGTACATAGGCTCCCATTGATGAAAAAGGTACGTTACGCACAAGGGCGCCCCCTTGTAGTGGGGACGCGTCTGTGCCAATCACACCGTACATGCATGTGTAGGGTGGACCCTTGGGTCGCTCCCTGTGATCGACTCGTAAGGCTATGGGTGAAGGGGAGTCCGCTTCCAGGAGCGTTTGTGTGTCGGAGGCTCTGACTGGATCCGGCTTTCCAAATTCGTGCATCGTACTGGCTCGGTCGTAAATCACCTCCATTGCACGGCACGGTTTGCTTACGGATGAGAAGTACGAAGCGGTTCGGACCCGGAAACGATTCGGTCGGTGATTTTGCGTTTCTCGCATCGTACTTGCTCGCTTGTACAGCTGTACAAGTCGGTCGGAAAACGCACGTACGGCCCGTACTTTTTCCGGCTGGATCCCGTTCGGAGCCCTTCCGAGGAAGATCGGAATCGGCCCCTAAGTAGTACATTTACAAGTGTGGAGTTTCTGCCAGATTTTAGATTGATTCTGATGTATGTTTCTCGCATCGTACTTGCTCGCTTGTACAGCTGTACAAGTCGGTCGGAAAACGCACGTACGGCCCGTACTTTTTCCGGCTGGATCCCGTTCGGAGCCCTTCCGAGGAAGATCGGAATCGGCCCCTAAGTAGTACATTTACAAGTGTGGAGATCTCCCCATAGAAAAGATAGGAAAGTTGTGAGTGGAGCTTTCCACTTCTAGGCTTATGAATTGCATTTTGTAGTAATTGAGTGTACTACTATAGAACTACTTTATGTACTACAAAAAGCCAATTGGGAATCAAGTTTACATTTACCTGACTGCTACAATGCACGAAGGAAATTTATACTGCCACAGAAGTTGAAAACTGCATTTTCTGTGTCTATTGTACAGGAGAGCACCAACACTACTCTTAACTTCAGAATACATTTACGCATGTTCTTTGGGGTCCTTCACAGAGGAAGGAGTGTATACAATTGAGAGCATGGTTTCTGACTTAAAGGTAGTACAGGTGATCTGGGACGAGTGAGGCACGTACATTGTTGAAAGTCATTGATATGTCATTGGGAAAGGCATGTAGCTTTTCAGGTCAATAAAACTGACAGATATTATTTGAGCAGGGGTTTGATGTATGGCATTTTACATTTTGATGGCATTCTTTCTAGCATTTCTAGTGGGGTGCTGAAGATGGAAATATGTGGTTGCATGACTGTGGTTAGAATGAAGTTCTTGACGATAGATGGTGTGAAAGAGCCTGCCCGTAAGACATCTTCATTGCTAGAAGGGAGTTAGTTTGGAAAGTGGATGATAGTGATATGGAAGAAGACATCAGGCTCTCATCACGAGCCTGCAAATTCAGATAAACCCAGTAACAGAAGTCACAAGGCCATCAGAATTATGAGTATTGTTTTTTATGTGATGATTTTGGCCGTCTGAAACAGCCAAAACTGCGTGTGAAACTATGGGGAAAAAATGTAGGAACTGGCGCAGAAATACAGATTCTCGCTGGTTATATTTCACAAACATGTAATCTTTATTATTTGTCCATCCCCAGAATTACTAAAGCCTTTGGGGAAAGGTAATTCTAGAGCAAGTAAATAACAAGAATTTTAATGGGCCACTTTCAATGATTGGGGTTTTCTGGTTTTGTGACAAGTGACAGTTGGGACACAATTGTGGTGCCTGATGATGATGTTAATCTGAGGTTTATCTACTTGCAAATAATGGTAATTTTGGAACTAGACTACAGAGCTCTGCCAGACATTAAATCCAGGCATATTAGAGAGATGCTTGTTGGTGCACTCTGGTGGGTTTCTTAGCTCAGACATGAGCCTTAAAGTATCATTTGTGGAAAACGTGACATGGATATCTTATTGTAAAAGTGGGCTTTCCTCACATTGCAGATATTTACTTGGTAGTAAATCAGTTTCTACATTGGTTGTAAAGTGCTCACTGCTTTATAAAATGAGTGTTCAAAAGAGGTTGTTTAACAGTCTTTCTGACAGTTTAAGTGCACTTGTAACCCACCACTATAGAAAGTTAAGGCTGTGGAAGAGCAATGTGTAGTTGAGAAAAATTAGATTCTAGTTTTGGTGCTAGGTCTGTTATTTTGATGGCTTTCCATCTGTAGTCATGGTTTGTGATTGATAACCTTCTGTGCAGTTGCAATTTTTGTTTTTGTATATGTTGAAGTTCTTTCAAAGTGTTTATTACATCATTCAAGGTAGAAAAAAAATTGAGTTTGATACAACTATTGTTTTTTCTATTTAATCTCTTCAAGAAGTGCCTGGGGAAAACCAAGGCCCTGCCGAAATATAAATCCCATTATATCCTATGGATTTATATTTCAGCGGACTGGATGTCTGTCACCGTTGTGACGGAGTAACCCATCTACCAAGATCTAAATCAGGCCTTAAGTCTAAGTGATTGCTAAAATTACACTTGCAGAACCCTAATTATTGCAGCCACAAGGGCACTTTCATGCCATTAGCAAAGCGTTTCTTCAGAAGGGGCCATGCCCAAATCGGACACAAAGGAGGTTGAGCCACTCCCAATAGACATTCAAAGAGAAAGGACCATTGTATGCCATAAAGTGAGTTGGGTAAATTGCATTAGCTACTTGGCTTGAGGAAAACCGCTTAGTCGGGAGCATAGCAAAATATATCAATAATGTTTAGAAAAGATTAGAAAATGCACACTGTGCTTCTTGTGCAAGCTGTGGCCTCTTTGTTACTATGGTAAAAATAAATACCAACAAGTATAGTAGCCAAGCCACAATTAAGTTAGTCACAACCTGAAAACTGATTGTGTGAAAACCATCATCATATCACACAGAGCACGTATGACAGTATCAATAGTGCTAAGATTAGATGTAATGTACACACAAAGATATTCACACACATTACACTGTACAAAGATTGATTCTGATGTATGTACCTATGAGTACTAATCTAATGACAATTGGCACTGAATTGAATTATTTGTCAGTATCCTGCTAGGGACTGGTCAGGGGTTAGATTGACTGGAGTAAGTAATAGCATAGTCTTCATTATTACCTGTGCAGGAATATTTTCATGCACAAATTGATGTGCTCCTTGGACAGCATGGTGCGTTGTGTGCCAAGATGGATATATTTGGGTCTTTGTCAGGGAAGGAGTTCCGGAAGTCTATAAAAAAATATGAAAAATGTGTGCACTGACAGAAGATGTGTTAGTGGCAGACTTCTAGTGTGGGCATGCCAGTGTGAGACACATACCTAAGTGAGGTATTTAAAGAAGAAATGTGTGGCAAGCTACTGTTCTTAGAGCTATATAAGAATAGGGAAATGGCAACATTAATAATGAACGATTCTGTACAATGTTCTCTGACAGCCGCAAGTAAAGACAGTCACTCTAACATTTCTAAAGCAAATGATATTGGTCAATATGTTTTCCATATGCTTCAAAACAAACCCTTTAATTTACTAAGATTACTGCCGCAAATTAGATTATACACGGAGGCGGTTGGAAGTCCTAGCTCCATCGAGAGCACAATTAATCGCACAATTCACTATGAATATAACTGCATAACAAGTTTGGTGGTCTCGTAAAATATAAATAAAAGTAATGAGAAAAAAAGCAACTAAATGTGATATTAGTGCGTTTTCACATGGATATGATTATGTTTCCTTTTGCTGGCAGGAGACACCTCCTATATTTTATTTCCATTCTCTTTCTGGTCATTATCCAAATGAAATAACGCAGATCAACTCTTGCACAACCACACCCACGTGTATGTCAGGACCTCTGCACGAAACAAAAAACGTTTGGCCAAATGTTTCTTTACAGTATACACGCTTTAATCAATTTCAGTCAGCGTGGGAGAGGCAATGAATTCTAGCTCCATTTTTTAAAGTAGGCGTCAGTGTTATTAGCAGTCATTTGTTTCCTTTGTTTGTTAGGGCCAGGACATACTGTAACAATAAAATAAAATTGCTCAGAAAATATTCCCGATCTATAATTTGCCAAAGACGACAATGAAAATACATCCAATATACACATTTGACCCCAAAATGTTCCCTTTCATTGATACACATGTAAAAACATATTGTAGACGTAACAATTAAGGGGCATTCACTGAAAACCTAAGACCCTTTCTTACGCAACCCTCTCAAGCAACTCAGTTAATCTACATGAAGCTGTTTCTCTCATCCATTATCTAAATCTTGTGTAAATCCTACCTAATAAGTATGTCCACTAGATGATTACTTTAAATAAATGTATTGTTTCTGAAACCCACTTTTTAGCTCTACTCCCTTTGTCCTCTACGAATTAAATAATTAATTTTCCTTCGTCATCGTCTGTCGAAATCCCCCCTACACCCACCCCACCACTCTTACCTGCACAGGCCACAGCTGCTCATTTGGCTTCTCATCTCACTTCTACACCCAAAACACCCAAATTACACATCCAACCTCCACGAATGTTTCTCTGACGTTTCACAGCTATCTGTCATTGGATGTCACTATGATTACTGATGTCAAATTCCACCAAAACAGAAGTGCTTTACTTTCTGTCATCCTCAGTACGTTAGCTCCTTTTCACCACCATCTCATTTTCCACTGATTCACTAAAAGATAGAAGTCTTCCTCACCAATTCAGCCACAATAACATGTTTTCAATTATTTAACATATGAAATATCTGCTCACAGATTGTTTATTATTACCTCATCACCCAGGAGCCTATTGGTTTTTACAAGGTTGATTATTAATGGAGTGGACTCCTGGCCAAGCTACCTAGTTATTCCCATTCTCCTTTAGTTAAGGTTCTGAACTGTACAATCCAAACTTTATTTATCCCCTTCAGGCACACCTCCACCTATTTCCTCCAAGTGCAATGGCTAAATGCCTAAAATAAACACTATAGTTAAAAAATAGTGCACAGATCAATAAACAATCTGAGACTCTGCTATTATCATGTTCCTAATCACCGCACAACCTTCGATCCACTGAACACAACCTTCTGACTACAGCTAACCACCATGTGTCTCTTTATATTTTCATTCCTTTTGCCTGCTTGGTTCATTCTATTGGAAGGTCTCATCATCTTTCATTCCTGATTCGAGCTTACTTCAGGACTTTAAACCCTAACTAAGAACAACTATGTCAACTAGAGAAACAGTCTGCATAATCACCCACTCCATTAAATATCTCAATATGGTAGGGCTCCCAAAATCTATGTCCTTGCCTAGATAGAGGATGTAGTGACTAAACGGCCAATTATTTCTAGAACTAGGTGCATTTCATCAAATCCTAAGTATAAAATTCAATTTACATGTAAAAATTCTAATCTTTCATTACCTATGTACCGTCACAGATACTATGCAAAACATTTCAGACCAAAATGTTATTTTGTTGTAACCAACTAAATTAGAAAGAATCAAATCAGACCTTATTCAGATCTCAAACCCTCTAGCAATTGACTGCTCTGGTCACTCTCTGATTCTTTTCCACATTCCATCCTAAATTCCTATCATACCCATTCAACCTAAAGGTGACTATATCTAGGAGAGACAAAAAGCTAAACAAAGAAGAAATCATCTCTATCATCTGTGTAACTACAATCAATGAACTGTCACCAAACTCATTTTTCAAGACTACTATCTTAATCTTAAAGAATGAAAATGACATTACCCCCTCATGAAGAGAGCTCTAAACAAAACAAAGTGAACAGAAAACCAATGGAGGAACACATCTAGCTCACTAAAAGATTAATTTAAAAGAGGAAACATCTGCTCCATAGCTTTATGCCCAAAGGCACATAGAAATAGCAGCTCAACAATAAATATCTGCATTCCCACTGTTTTGAAACCACAAGATGTAACCCGTTTGCTTAGTTATTCTCTAAGAAATATCCAAGATCACAGGTCAATTTATTGGCTGTGCCCAACGCAGTGAAGCCCTACATCATGAAACACCCTATTAGAAGAACTTTTCCCACTATGCCAACGGATTTTGTGCACATTCTGCCCTAAATACCATATTTCATGTGGTCTATAAAACAAAGTACAAATGGCCAGTGCAATAAATCAGTTTCACGTTTTTCATGCAATTTTGATTTCGCAATTGAGCCCCTCATAGTGCGCTGCTGCAAATTCCCTTGTTGGTTGCACTTGACACGGCAAAGCAAAGCGATAAAATGCGCCCTTTCATATATTTTGGTAACTGTAGCAGGTGTTGCCAGTGTCTGGCGCGAGAAACAGTTGAATGCACTACAAGAATAGAGCACTCACCAAACTCTTTTAAAAATAGCAATTTGCACTCAAGCAGGTATGTTTCTTACGTGTTACCTGTGAGGGTATGCTAATTTCCCTAAGGGAAGAAAACTGCACTGCCAGGATTCGAATGTATGACCTGCTGTAGATCCCCGCTGCAGCAGGTGTGCAAGGAAACAGATGCATTGGCATCAAGCAAGATTTCCATGCAGCTCTCTGAACTATACACATTTACTGTCTTGACAAGTTAAACGCCCTTGATGAACAGTGAACCAAGGCAGGGGGTTACTGCCTGCTGGAGGCTGTGGTTAGCCTCGAGCATTGGCGATGGCTTAGCCAGGAGCTAGGTAGGTGCCTGGCTGGATTTCTCCTGCCCGATCACAGCAGGCTTGTTCGTTTTCATTTTGGCATTATTGAAATCTCCAGCTTGCAGCTTGTATTGCATTTTCGATTTTTTTTTACAGTCTTTGCATATTTAGACAGCTATTGTTGCACAACTAATGTAATTTCTGTGATTTCCTAACTTTTTTTTGCAGGTCTTTCCATGACATTTCTGTAAGGGTTTGGCACGTACTCTCCCTGTTAGAGCCAAGCCAAATCTTTGATTCAGCCCTTCCCGTGAAATCTCTGGCTTACTCATCTCTTCAGGAAACATTTTGATGGAGTAAAAAGGATTCCGAGTTGGAGATCTGATATCCACCCTGCCCCAATACAACTATGAAGAGGAAAAGCTATTTCCCTTGAAAGCCTGGTCAATGTCTCGAATTGTCCAATGTACTTAAAAAATCCAAAGGAGAAACATGATCCTAGAGAACTTGTCATTGGCATGACCGGGTCTACTGCAAGAGCAGGATCAGCTAAGCGCAAAGGGAGTGGATTGAACAAAGTGTGAGATAACATCTGGGGCTAGAGATGAAATGGTGTCCTTCCTGGATTGGGGAAAAGAGAGGAGAGATCAAATTCTAATCTCGAAAGTTTTGATGCAAAGACTGATTGATATGTAATAATAATGAGCATAAAATGGGGGTTTTATATTGCTGGATGGAGTTCTGACTTGACTTACTTTATTGTATATATTTATTTTCCAGTCTTTCTGTAGCGCATGGCTACCCAGAACGCGCTTCCCAACGCTGACAGGAATCATGACAAAGGAGGTCTTGATACTTATCTAAACAGATGTACCTTCAAAGGCTTTCTAAAGCTAAGCACATTTCTGTTGGCTCTTAGATCGACTGGAAGAGAGCTCCAGAGCCTGGATGCCAAATATGCCTAGATCGCCCACCCCTTCGATCACTGCTTATTCTGAGAACCGGCAGAAGAAATGGTTGTTAGATCTGAGGGTGTGTGCTTTATTATGTGGAGCAATGAATGGGTCATGATATGTGGTCTTTGGGCATATTTTACTATATGAAAAATACAAAGAGTTTTGAATTCAATTATTCTCCAGTGAAGACTGATCAGAGGCGAAAGCCATTACAACATACCAAGACACCCTACAGTATCTAGGGGTGACAGACCCTATATTACATTCTCATTCATAACTTACCCGTAAACTCTATCCAGAGTAACCGGCAAAGACAATCCCCTAGCTCACGTTCTCTAAATCTCCCTCTTCGCTGTTCCCAAATGTTGCCATATATTGCTCACCAAAGTGGCAACCTGCTTCCAATATTATAGTAACCACAACGCAGTACTCCGGCTAACAAAAATAAAACGACCAGTGTAGAAATGAGGGAGAAGGCAGCTCTCTTTCCAAGTGATACAGTTGGAGACAATGTAGGGGACCTACGCTAAGTTAAAAAGAGAACAGTAGGGTGCCTGTTTTCCATTTGATGAATGTTTAGAAAGTGGGATGGAACGAACAGAAATATACAATTGACATTTACTGTGGAAAGGTGTTGTGCAAAGTCAAAACTGCAGAGAACTGAACGCCTCCCATATGAAAAGAGATTCTAAATCCTGTTTCATCATTGCCCAATGTACTACTACAAGGGTAGATGCAAGTTGCAGCCTACCTCTAACAGGAAATAATTTCAGGTATTTGCATTCTCTCCGTTTGATTCAAAATCTTTATTCGGCACGATCGTAATGGGCATAAAATTACATCAAAAACAGTATCCAATAAATAAATAAATAAATAAATGTATGAGAACGTACAATATATAAAATTAAAAAACAATTTAATAAAAAATCCCGGACTACACCCTCCAACTAATTGTTAAAATATAATACTTTTCCTAAGCCGAATCGCTCCCCATATATAAAATGTAGTGCTAGGACATATAGAGGGAGTCCTCAGTGCACATAGATATTGTAAAGCAGCATTACGGTCCCTAATATTCTGTGCAAGAAAAATCGGTTTTAAATAGTATTTCCTTAGATCTTCATGAAATCTTCAGAATAAAATAAAGTGCTGTGTGCTGTGTTTCAAAATGCCATCAAATGTACAACGGGTCATACCCGTAGGCCGTTGCTTTATAATAGGGAAAGCAACACACAAAAAAATGATTGTGTCCATCTGTAACAAAATTGGTGCTAATGTAAAGCGCTCTGATGCCCAAAGTCTCGGGTCTAGTTCGCGCTGTATAAATCTCTAAAAAAAATATGCTATGCTCAGCTGCAGCTTGATTAAAACAAAACACTGCTGAATGTTAGTCACCTATAACAGGCATGGTTGGCATCCCTCCTGAGAAATGTTTGAAATGTAGGAAACGACCGAGGAGTTCTTTGATTCCACAAGGGCTCTTTTTATGCATCCACTACTTAGTAATGATGGTTTAATTTCACTCCTGCCAGGAGCGAGTATACTATGTGGACCATGAGGTATGGGCAAATTAAGCAATAGTTTGACGGTTTCGTTAATGTAGGAGAGCAAGGGGATTTTAAACATGATCTAATGCTAAATAATCTAAAATAATTGATTTGGTAAAACGTGTTTCAGCTTTTTCCGAGATGGAGTCCCAAAGTAGTATATGCTTCAGCAAAAGTGAGTCTTCCAGGTAAATGAATCCAGCCTCCTTTCATCAATAGAATTTGGTACAGAGGCTGGAGTCCATAACAGATGCCTAAGAAAGGCGTTCACTATCTGAAGAGGTCTGCTAGGTGTATAACCCCAAAGACCACCACCTAATGTGGCAGTCGACAGCACTCTCGCCTTGTATGTAACAGACCCCCCAGAATTTCACGATTTGCCAAAAAAATGCAAAATCGGCACATTTGTAAAAGAGCCCGCAAAATATGTAAAAAATGTTTTTAAAAAGTTCACCCTCTCTTTACTGGGTGAGTTCTGCCACTGAGCCATTAAAGGGAGGGTGAGCAACAGGCAGGCAGCAGAGGCGATACCTTCCTCTGTCGCCTGCCTCTGAAATGCACCTCGCCCCCTCCTGAGCAATTAGCCTGCAGGCTGCCTCACACCTTTGTGTGCCCCCTGCAGACCATGCAAGCCATTTGAAAGCACAAGTCCGGCAGTTTTTTCGTAGTGGGCACATATTTTGCCCACCACAAAAATACCATAAATTTTGAGGTTTTGGGCCACAAATTTTGGGGTTTGGGGCTGCAAATTTAGCTTTTTTGGGCTGCAAAATCTGCCACCCAAAGACGCAAAATCTTGGGGGGTCTGTATATAGTAGTCATTTATTCAACTGTTCGACTGCTAAGTTTGAGGGAAACATTAAAGACTCCTTCACATACTCAGCTCATTTTCAAACGGGCATTTTGTATCTGTTGGAACCATGGACCATTATAAAGAGTAAGATTCCGAAGTAATGAAATGAATCCACCTTTTCGATTGGCAAGCCCCCCCATATATAAAAAGTCCTAAGCTTTGTATCTTTATTCCCACAGACCATCCAATAGGTTTTTGACTTGTTAATCTTCATTTTCCTAGCCTTTATGAACTGAGTGGCTATTGCAGGAGCCAAGCCCCAACCTCCCATTAATCCCAACAGAAGAGTTAACCCTGGTCCAGGGAGTGGTCCAGACTTGCTTCCACAGTAAATACATCTGGGTGCTCCTAAGCTGAAGAACCATAGAGAGTGGAATGCATTGAGCACAACTGTTTTATGGGTGGGTTTTGTAAAACTGAGCACACATTGTTGCTTCAAATATATTAATAAAGCACATTTTAATAATGTATTCATAAGTGGGCATTAAGTATATGAAACATTACTTCACTAAAATATTTTATAAGTAATGAATAATCAACTTCATACATAAAATACTATGAAACTTACTGTGCCCTGTGTAATAGAGAAAGAGCTTGGTCGAATAAGGACTTAATCATTCAATCTATATAGTTACAGGGAACAAGGTGCCAGGGCACTAATAAACAAAGAGGAACCTAACATATACTCATTACATTTCTACTTGCAAAGGAGTGCTCTCTGAGTTGCATACACTCAATAGCTTCAGAGTTTGATCATAATGACCAGGAAGCTCTGTGCCTCAGTAGGTACTGTGTATTCATCCTAGTCAGCAGTCCAAGATGACCTTGTGAAAGGGGTGGCACTGGTACATCATTGTGGAAGCATAGTGAGGGCTTGGATGTCAAATGACAAGGCCTTAAGGCGACCAGTTCCAGTCAGCAGATGGAAATCCTGAACTAACTTTGTGGTTAGCTGGATGGCTGCAAGGAAAGCTGCCCAGTGCTGGGCAGGATTCGCTTGAGAGGCACATAAAAAGCATGCACGTGAGGTAAAAAAGCATGCACCGCCTCTTTGTAACTTTCTCACACAGCACTGACTGTGTGTGAAAAAGCAATGAACAATACGACTAGGCAATAGAGCTTCTGCTGCGACAAAAAAAGAACACAAAAATGGTAGAGTAGATAAACAGAATGTAGACATAATGATAATATAATTATTTCACATACAAATACAGAGATGGCAGGCAAGTAGGAATAGTAGAGAATGGCTTGGTTGTTACTAATCTTAAGAAATAGGAAGATGTAGACGTAGAGAACAACACCCAACATAAGCAGCAAGTTTTCCCTTTCAATGATGGAGCAGAAATTGGATTACAGTATTATATCATGTTCAAATACTTTTGCGCAGTGCGTTTTTTCGCATTTACAAATGCCTCAATGCAATGATAGTTGTTTGACAGCCAGAAAATGGATTAACCCTGAAGACTAAGAGGGGGAAATCAGATTTGTGACTCTCAACCTAAACCAGCACTCTGTGTGTTCGTTAGTTTAATTATGTTGTCTGAATTCGGGGACTGTTTTATTGCTATCAGTCTAGTGCATTCTTTCTAGCGCCCTTGTTTGTATCATAAAAGGGGGACATACAGAGAAACCCCACAGTGCACTACCCCACTCCGCAAGCGTAGTGAGGAGCTTCTCTCCCTCTAGTCCTCACACAAGACTTGCTTGACATCCTCCCGGGTTGCTCCCCGCCCTCCCCCCGAGGCCCTCCTGTTTTTTTCCCCTTCCTCCCCCTTCCCAGTTATGATGTTATGTCACCCATAGTGTTCTACTCACACATGGTGTATAGGACATGATTGTTTACATCCTTATGTAATAAGACTTGGATATCTATGTGGCTAGGCATGTATTGCACTTGTCAAACGCTTTTGCCACCTTTCTTGTATGAGGCCTTAGAGTCTCTCATTAACATCTAATTGTCATATGCCTTGTATGGTGACAAATGTCTGTCTCTTTAACCTTCAATAAAAAGACTTGACACAAAAAGGGGGACTTGTATCTCACTCTCCACACGCTACCTGTCATTCTGACTGCCACCTTCAGGTTCTTGGATATCATCACCAAAGTTTTCTCCATGGTGCAGCTTGAAACTGCGGCCTACTGCAAGGTTGTGAAAGTGCGTGGAATAAGGATCCTGGCTTTACTTTTTGAGTGTAGTGTGTATGTCACGGTCTTCTGAATTGTTGGTGGTCCTTTCACTCATATCATGTTGTTTTGAGATTAGGGTACACATGTTCTCATGTCTTCAGAAGTGACAATGTTATGAACATGTATATAGAGGCACATTTAAGTAATTTATGTATAGTGGTCTTCCAAATAGAAACAAGCACTGCCAGAGCCAACAGGTCTCACCTACTCAAAAAGGCAATGGGGTAACCCAGTATCCCTCAGAACCTGGGCAGTGGTATATAAAGATAACAATTGGTTCTGTCGGGTATGAATAATTTCTTTACACTGTTGAAGCACTCTCTGGGTTATTTACAAGAAAGAGCAATCAGAACGCAAATAATACACACAAAAAGACCAAAAAGGGTATTCAAGGTTTTATAAATTACGTCATTCATAAGTACCCAGATAGAATTAAATGGCTGTCAAGACACGAAAAACAAGTAGAAAATTTCGTGACAAAGTGAACGTGGTGCTCAGTGATGTGGTGATGGTGCAGGATATATACAAAGTGATCGTGAAGTTTTTGAAAGGCCAGAGAACAGATAAATTAATAGAACTGCAGGTTGAGTGAATGGGTCTTTATGCAGAATCTTTCTACTGGTCCGGGGTGTATGTCGACGTTTCAACCCTTGAAGCGCACTACTGTCTAGTCAATGCGGGTCTTCATCAGGACAAGGAGAAGGGGTGACAGCCTGTGGGATAGCAAATCGTATGGTCAGGAGTGTGTAAAAGGGCGGGAAAATTAATCCGGCATGTTAGGGTAAAAACTCACCTAAACAGACCCACAGTCGTTTATGGGACGTGTAAAAGAACTCTTCGTTTGAGTGAAGATCTCCTTTGGCGTATTAATTCTATGAGAAGGGGGGGGAAGAGAGGGTGGAAACGGATTAAACTTCACCCATGAATGGCTATATTTGCTGAGGTGGAAGCTAATTCGAAGGTAATGAGGACTCACCCAATGATGGATTGCAGTCATGTTGTGGAACTTCCGTCTGGTATCAGGGAAGACAGATGGAGGAACGCAGGCGGTCGTCCTGTTTCCTCTAGGAATGATAGTCAATTTCCTGCAAAGTGTTGACAGGGGAATGTATTAGTCTCCACCGTGTCATTCGTATACAAAGGCCAAAGGGACAACCTCACTACTCGTTCCGCTCACCTTAATTGGATTCCAAGTTGCAAATAAATTGCAGCGGGACTCAGGCTTACGTCCTGTCTCCGGTGATCGTATCCGTGAATGTGGTTGCGAGCCGCTCGGTGATATGTTTATTCCAGCGCGTGTACGTAGCGCATACGTGTTGGGGGCTCGTTGCTAGGTTACACGTTCTGGCGTGAATGCGTCATACGTGAGTGCCGTTACTAGGCAACTATGTCAATTTGCATGTACGTGAAAATGTTCGCGCCTAGGTGATACGCTAGCTACTCTATGTGTAAATGGCGCAATTGTGACGGGAGCTTAGTGCTCAGCTCTGTCATAGGAAAGTGCGGTTGCTGGGCAACCGAGAGAAATTAGCTCGGTGGAGGCTTAATACGAGGAAGCTCATTAGCCATGGCGAGAGAGTCAGAGTCATAGTCAGTGTCATGCAGTAGGTGGAGGATACCCATTATCCCACTCTCAGCTAATAATAGGTACTAATGCATATACATTCTTTCAATTATGTACATTTCTTCATGCATCATATATTCACAAGTTTCCGTATGAATGAAAAACATACGAAGTATTAAAATTGCAAAAATAAATACAGGGATTGTATGCACATTTAGGTGACATGAGAATTATTGTGCACAATATATAGTGTGGTTCATTCTAAATGTACATAGTCAATGTTGGCTATGTGATTACAGTTGCCCCATTTGTTTTGCAGTCTCCTCCATCTCGTTCAGCCCGGTCTGTACCGAGCAGAGCAAATGAATCCATCTGCATTCCTTGTAATTGAGGGCCACTGAAATCGCCCCTCCCCTTGCATTTGGACTGATCTTTTCTAAGGCCCACCATTTTATGCTGTCCGGAGAGTGGTTGTGTGTAACAAAGTGGTCAACCATTGGTGCACCCTGTACTCTGCATCTAATCCTGCTCATGTGCTGTAGGATTCTAGCTTTTACTTTCTGGATCGTTTGTCCGACATATATCAGACCACAGGGACAAAAAATGGCATATATGACCTGGGAGCTGTTGCAGTTGGTAAAGTGCGGAAGCTTGTATGTTCTGTTGTTATATGTAAACGTCGTGCCCTCCTGGCATAGGTCACATGCTTTACAGTTCCCACATTTGTGGTGTCCGCTCACTGGCGGAAGACCAAGGTAGTTCCTAAGATCCAACTGCTTAGGAGGTTCTAGGAATGCCCTCACCACAGTGTCCTTGATATTTTTGCCTCTTTTAAAAGCGAAGATGGGGTCCTGTTCAATCTTGAGCTCGCTAGCTACGAGGTTCCAGTATTTCTTTACGATCTTCTTTATGTCATTACTCTTGGTGTTAAAGGTGGTTACGCAAACCATGTTCTCAGACTTACTATCCTTCACTTTGACCTCCAAGAGTTGGTCACGCGGGCAGTACCATGCACGTTTTTTTGCTCGTTTCAGTAGTCCCGTCGGATAGCCTCTTTGCTTCAGACGGCTTGTGAGAGTCTCAGATTCCTTAAAGAAATCTATTCTTCTAGTGCAGTTTCTTCTCAATCTGAGGTATTGCCCGTAAGGTAAATTGTCCCTCAGGTTGCGTGGGTGATGTGAGTCATACATCAGTAATGTATTTCTTTCCATCGGTTTGCGATAAAGATCACAATACAATAAGCCTTCTTCCACTCGAAATGTAAGGTCCAGGAAGTCAATTGACTCATTGCTGTGCGTCATTGTGAACTGAATATCACTTGTTCTTGCATTCAACCAGCCATGGAATTCAGTGAGTTGTTCCGTGTCGCCGGACCATACCATTATAACGTCGTCGATGTAACGTTTCCATAATGTAATCTGGTTGAGGTGTGGGTTTTCATGGCTGTACAGGTGTTCTTCTTCGTAGTGGTCCATAAAGATATTCGCCAGGCTCGGTGTATATGTGGCTCCCATTGTAACTCCTTTACACTGATAGTAAAATTGATTTTTGAAGATAAAGTAGTTTTTCTTCATAGCAATCTCCAAAAGTGAGATCAGTAAATCAGTCGGAATCCAGTGTGGTCTCTGTCGTTCGTCCAGTGTTGTTCTAATGATGTTCACAGCTTCATCCTGAGGGATTGACGTATAGAGTGAGGATACATCTAGGAGTTGCGTGTGCATATCAAATGTTTGCCCCTCCAAGAGTTGTATGATGTGCATGGTGTCTCTTACAAATGACTTGGTTTTGGGGACCCAAGGTTGCAAAAAATGGTCTATGAATTGGTTCAGTGGTTCCAAAATTGAACCGCACCCAGAGACAATCGGTCTGCCTGGTGGCTTAACTAGCCGCTTATGTACTTACATCGACGACGTTATAATGGTATGGTCCGGCGACACGGAACAACTCATTGAATTCCATGGCTGGTTGAATGCAAGAACAAGTGATATTCAGTTCACAATGACTCACAGCAATGAGTCAATAGACTTCCTGGACCTTACATTTCGAGTGGAAGAAGGCTTATTGTATTGTGATCTTTATCGCAAACCGATGGAAAGAAATACATTACTGATGTATGACTCACATCACCCACGCAACCTGAGGGACAATTTACCTTACGGGCAATACCTCAGATTGAGAAGAAACTGCACTAGAAGAATAGATTTCTTTAAGGAATCTGAGACTCTCACAAGCCGTCTGAAGCAAAAAGGGTATCCGACGGGACTACTGAAACGAGCAAAAAAACGTGCATGGTACTGCCCGCGTGACCAACTCTTGGAGGTCAAAGTGAAGGATAGTAAGTCTGAGAACATGGTTTGCGTAACCACCTTTAACACCAAGAGTAATGACATAAAGAAGATCGTAAAGAAATACTGGAACCTCGTAGCTAGCGAGCTCAAGATTGAACAGGACCCCATCTTCACTTTGAAAAGAGGCAAAAATATCAAGGACACTGTGGTGAGGGCATTCCTAGAACCTCCTAAGCAGTTGGATCTTAGGAACTACCTTGGTCTTCCGCCAGTGAGCGGACACCACAAATGTGGGAACTGTAAAGCATGTGACCTATGCCAGGAGGGCACGACGTTTACATATAACAACAGAACATACAAGCTTCCGCACTTTACCAACTGCAACAGCTCCCAGGTCATATATGCCATTCTTTGTCCCTGTGGTCTGATATATGTCGGACAAACGATCCAGAAAGTAAAAGCTAGAATCCTACAACACATGAGCAGGATTAGATGCAGAGTACAGGGTGCACCGATGGTTGACCACTTTGTTACACACAACCACTCTCCGGACAGCATAAAATGGTGGGCCTTAGAAAAGATCAGTCCAAATGCAAGGGGAGGGGCGATTTCAGTGGCCCTCAATTACAAGGAATGCAGATGGATTCATTCGCTCTGCTCGGTACAGACCGGGCTGAACGAGATGGAGGAGACTGCAAAACAAATGGGGCAACTGTAACCACATAGCCAACATTGACTATGTACATTTAGAATGAACCACACTATATATTGTGCACAATAATTCTCATGTCACCTAAATGTGCATACAATCCCTGTATTTATTTTTGCAATTTTAATACTTCGTATGTTTTTCATTCATACGGAAACTTGTGAATATATGATGCATGAAGAAATGTACATAATTGAAAGAATGTATATGCATTAGTACCTATTATTAGCTGAGAGTGGGATAATGGGTATCCTCCACCTACTGCATGACACTGACTATGACTCTGACTCTCTCGCCATGGCTAATGAGCTTCCTCGCATTAAGCCTCCACCGAGCTAATTTCTCTCGGTTGCCCAGCAACCGCACTTTCCTATGACAGAGCTGAGCACTAAGCTCCCGTCACAATTGCGCCATTTACACATAGAGTAGCTAGCGTATCACCTAGGCGCGAACATTTTCACGTACATGCAAATTGACATAGTTGCCTAGTAACGGCACTCACGTATGACGCATTTACGCCAGAACGTGTAACCTAGCAACGAGCCCCCAACACGTATGCGCTACGTACACGCGCTGGAACAAACATATCACCGAGCGGCTCGCAACCACATTCACGGATACGATCACCGGAGACAGGACGTAAGCCTGAGTCCCGCTGCAATTTATTTGCAACTTGGAATCCAATTAAGGTGAGCGGAACGAGTAGTGAGGTTGTCCCTTTGGCCTTTGTATACGAATGACACGGTGGAGACTAATACATTCCCCTGTCAACACTTTGCAGGAAATTGACTATCATTCCTAGAGGAAACAGGACGACCGCCTGCGTTCCTCCATCTGTCTTCCCTGATACCAGACGGAAGTTCCACAACATGACTGCAATCCATCATTGGGTGAGTCCTCATTACCTTCGAATTAGCTTCCACCTCAGCAAATATAGCCATTCATGGGTGAAGTTTAATCCGTTTCCACCCTCTCTTCCCCCCCCTTCTCATAGAATTAATACGCCAAAGGAGATCTTCACTCAAACGAAGAGTTCTTTTACACGTCCCATAAACAACTGTGGGTCTGTTTAGGTGAGTTTTTACCCTAACATGCCGGATTAATTTTCCCGCCCTTTTACACACTCCTGACCATACGATTTGCTATCCCACAGGCTGTCACCCCTTCTCCTTGTCCTGATGAAGACCCGCATTGACTAGACAGTAGTGCGCTTCAAGGGTTGAAACGTCGACATACACCCCGGACCAGTAGAAAGATTCTGCATAAAGACCCATTCACTCAACCTGCAGTTCTATTCATTTATCTGTTCTCTTGCCTTTCAAAAACTTCACGATCACTTTGTATATATCCTGCACCATCACCACATCACTGAGCACCACGTTCACTTTGTCACGAAATTTTCTACTTGTTTTTCGTGTCTTGACAGCCATTTAATTCAATCTGGGTACTTATGAATGACGTAATTTATAAAACCTTGAATACCCTTTTTGGTCTTTTTGTGTGTATTATTTGCGTTCTGATTGCTCTTTCTTGTAAATAACCCAGAGAGTGCTTCAACAGTGTAAAGAAATTATTCATACCCGACAGAACCAATTGTTATCTTTATATAACAGGTCTCACCTAAGCAAGAGCTATAGGCTTTGCCAATGTGTTTTAGCTGTGTTGTACACAAGTGTGGCTGCTGTTCAGAGTGGCTAAAAGTTAGTGGCATAGAGGAGAGCAGCGTGGAGTGGGGTGGTGTACTTGGAGTGGGGCAGAGTGGAGTGGGGCAGAGTGGTGTGGAGTGGCATAGAGTGGAGTTGCATAGAGAGGAGCTGCGTGGTGTGCCATGGAATAGCATATAGTGTCAGAGTGTCAGAGTGGAGGGGAGTAGAGTGTCATTTAGTGGAGCAGCACAGAGTGGTGCAGAGTGGAGTAGAGTGTTGTAGAGTGGAGCTGTGTAAAGTGCAGTGACAGAGTGAACTGAAGTGTATTGAGTGGAGTGGTGTAAAGTGGAGTGGCATGCAGAGAAGAGTGGAGTAGAGTGGCAAAGAGAGGAGTAGAGTGGCGTAGAGTGGAGAAGAGTGGATTGGAGTAGAATTGCTTAGAGTGAAGTGGAGTAGAGTGGCATAGAGTGGAGCAAAGTGCTGTAGAGTGGAGTAGAGTGTCATGGAGTGGTATAGAGTGCCAGGGAGGTGAATAGCATAGAGTGGTGTGGAGTGACGCAACACAGAGTGGCGTAGCATAGAGAGGAGTAGAGTTTTGTATAGTGTCGTGGAGTAGAGAGTGTGGTAAAGTACTGCTATTACAGACAATACATTTTCAATTGAATTGACCATTACATTTATACAGACATACAGTTTTACTGATAAAACTATACAGCGCACAAATGATAATGCGTAGAAAGGCATCACCTAGTGCAGGGATTTGTTTTCTTTTTTTAAAAACATTTGTTCCCATCACACTTTAGAATTACAGAAAAATTTACATCAGTAATGCTTTCCTAATTCTGACATCCTCAAATATTTGCACAGTTAATTTATAATATTTAAATGTTGTTGTATGCTAGGGAAAACATAACGTTGTACAGCCTTCTTCCAGCAAATCCCCAGCACCAGGCATGATTGCCACATAAATATTTCACTTTGAAGTCAGAGAAAGAAAAGTAAGCACCAAGCTCCCTTGAAAGTCAGAGCCTAACCTTTGACCTGTCTTTGAATGCTCAGCAAATGTGATAAGATAAGAACAATATTTAAAGGCCTGTTTACAGAAAGTGAGTACTTGTGAAAGAATACAGTAAACAGGCTATGCAGCATAGGAGGGACAAAGACATACTGGGCAGCCTAAAGACAGGAAATATAAAGTAAGCAACATTAAGTTACAAAACGCAAACCTAATAGTAAGCAATGGGTGGCATGCATTCCAAGGGAAGCTTTCCAAATGTCTCCAAGAAGACTTTGCAAACCAGACAGCTGTGGGATTTGACCTAAATAGTCTGCAACAGAGGTTCAATTAGGATATGTGTGCAAAGCACAGTCAGTTAAAATTGTATTTGCAGTGGAGGTCCAGTTAGGATAGTGCCCGCAATGGAGGAAGGCCTGATTGAGATCATGTCTGGAGACAGAGCCCAGGCAGATTTAGGTCTTCAGTGCAGTAACTGTTCAGAAACCAACTAAACCGGAGGTCCATTTGGAATTAAGTCAACACTGGAGAATCAACTAGGACTATGTCTACAACAGAAGCACAACAAGGAAACACTTACAGTGACAGCCATACTAGAATTAGGTCTGAAGCAGAAGCCCGGATTGTATCGGCAATGGGTCTCAGGCTTGTTTTCATTACATTTTCAGATGTGTTCTGTTCAAAACGTCCTTGTCCCCCTGATGCTGTTGGGAGCTTCTGTGTGTAAAGTGGTGTAAAGTGTCATCAAAAAATAATGAGTTTTCCAGACAGAGGGGTCTCCAAGGTAATTGGGTCTTGGGCCTTTATACTAACACTCATATTAGTGCAATCAGTGGGTCTTGAATTTTGATTGTGTTGCTTCAATCTCCACCTGCACTAGCAGGAGTCATGTGCATTTGCTGTCTGAGGGTTGGTCTGCTCCCAGACTTAGTACACCACTCTACCTTTACTAATGTCAGTTTCCCAGTGTTAGAGTTATTTTGCTGAAAAGGGCAAGGCTTGTGAGATAACTGGGACATCAGGGTTCAAGAGAGAAGCGAACACCAAGGTGCTGAGAGGCAGGTCTGGCGCTATATGATACCAGGTTGATCTGACCTATGTGGGCAGAGTGCTAGACTTGACCATAGTCTGCTGGAGTGTCTGCTCCAGCAGTACTACAGTTGTCTAGGCCTGGCCTGGGTTGTGGGATATGTTGGGCATTCATTAACACACGATTCTGGATTGATGGGGCAACAAAAAGGATTAACTGGAAACTGCCTTGTCATGTTCCAGGTACACACAACACCAGCCTACACAGATTCAGGTACATCTTTAAATTTCTGTGGACTGAGTTCAATTAAGTATGTCTTAGGTCACAAGGCAATTAAATAAATGGTTCGCACAGCCAGAGAAAGCCTCTTAACCATAATGCATGAGCATGTACGTGTGTGTCTGTATGTCTGAGATAAGTAGGCATGAGAGGCTTTATTTAGATTTACTTTTGCTCATTTTTAATGTTCCTATTAACAGCATATCCAGAGGGCAGCAGCAAGGGTAATGCATGCATTATAAGCCCCGCTCAAAACCCTAAGGAACACCTGAGGTTCTACTGTGGAGCTATGGAGTTATGTGATTCTGGGTGTTCCAAAGGGATCCGCCCTCTCACCCATTCTCTTCAATCTAGTCATGGAACCGCTGGCAGACTCCGTAAAATCTGCTAACATTCACTGTCACATGTATGCAGATGGCACACAATTATATCTCAAAATGTCCTCTCCAGAGGACATCACATCCCTCAACTCTACTCTACAAAACACTCATCTTTGGCTCACCGACAATCATCTCAAGGCCGCCAAAACGGAATTCCTACTCATCCCACCTCCCAACAATAGTCACAAAATTGATCTCTGGCTGAAACATCTTACAGCACTAAACTGTTCTCCTCAAATCATTGATTCTGCTAGATCCTTGGGAATGACATCAGACAAACATTTGAATATGCAGGATCACATCAGTACAGTCACCAAAGGAGCGAATTATCTGCATTCCCTCATCCCAAGGGGCACATCGCTTCCTGAATCATCCCCTCTAGAGGACAGAATATTAGATGGCCACGTCCCGGATAAGACCATCTCACTGATTTATAATAAATTAATATATAACATGGAAGAACCTCTTTCGGTATTGCGACAGAAATGGGTGACAGATGGCATAGAAATGGATGATGAGGAGTGGCAAGAGGCGGTATCTTCTCCTCGAGTGGTGGCCATCCCCGCTCGATTACGATTAGTTCAGCTAAAAATCCTGCATCGGGTATATATGAACGGCCCTCGGCTGGTGCAGATGGGGAGGGCGGAGACAGGGGATTGTCGCAGAGGATGCGGCCAAACCGGCACCTTTATGCATATCATATGGGAATGCGCACTCATTCAATCGTATTGGAGGGAAATACATGCAGTGATGAGGGCAGTCCTTACTGTTGCCATTCTTCCTGAAGCGCACAGATGCTTGCTAAACATATGGGAACCAACCCACCTAAAAACCCATCAAACACAATGGGCCACCTTGGGTTTCATGCTCGCAAAAAGAAACATTGCTCAGGCCTGGGGCGCAGCTCTTCCCCCTACTCTGGAGGCATGGGAGTCTAGTATGGACTGGAGTATGTTTAGAGAAAATACAGTTTATTCTGCACGAGGCTGTCCAAAACAGTGGTCTCGCATATGGTCACAATGGAACTCCTATCATGGAGACATTTGCATTCCCCCACAGAGTGTTGAACATGATGACTTACTTCCTCCCTGAAAGGTCCTTACTGTGTATAATGTATGGTTGGATTGCCTTTAATTGTCATGTATATGCTGATACTACGCTGACTATTGAATGCTTGTATGCCGATGTTTGTTAATAAAAAGTTATATAAAAAAAAAAAGGAGCGAATTATCAGACAAGCATTCTACGGAAACTTAAACCTTACTGCCTTCAGGAGGACCTCAAGCATGCGTTTCAAGCTCTTGTGTTGCCCAGACTGGACTACAGTAGTGCCACACTATACGGCCTACCTAGATACAAATTGCCCCTCTAAGAACCTCCCTTAATTCGGCTGCCTGACTTGTCTATGGAACAAAAAGAATCAAGCACATTTCCCAGGCTCTAAAATCCCTGAACTGTCTACCTTATGAGGCAAGAATTAAACTAAAGATAGCCTGCATGACGCATAGAGACCTACATTTCAATACCCCCAAATACTTGGCTAATAAAATAGAAAAATCAGGTGGTTGCAGACCATCGGGAAGCGCGAACTCCCTGCTACTGAAACCACAATGTTTCCATAAAAAGAAAACAGGATACAGAGCTTTCTCGGATGTCGCACCCAAGAGATGGAACTCTCTGCCACCGGATGTTCGCCTAATTGCATTTACTGTTTCCTTCAAATAAGAAGCAAAATCTTTTCTGATTAACAAGTTTTTAATCTGAGCTATCACGGCTGTGTTTTATTGATTGTAACCATACCAGTGACTCTTTTTAGGATGCTAGACCTTGTCTTTGCGGACTACCTCTGATAAAAAGTGTAGTAATTTGTTTATTCTCAAGGCCCTTTACTTCATTCATAGATGTGATTATGCAAGTAAAGCGCTTTGATACCCACTAGGGTCATGTTCACGCTATACAAAATGTTATAAATACATTAAAAAAGGAAATAAAATATTCTGTTATCCTTTCTCTTGGGCTAGTTAGGGAGAACTCTATTTCTCTACCCTCCTGCCTAACAACATTGCTGATCCTATAAAATCACATTGAGACACTGGCATCCGGTTCATTTTGGGTTTTGTAAAAAGAAAGTGTTTCTGGAGCAAGGATTCCTTTGCAATGGTTACTTGCCAAGGCCCAGATTACCTTGGAGTCCCAGTCCTATATTCAGATGCCTCAACAACTAAAACCCCATTACTTCATATTTCTCCTTACACCCCCTTGAGATCGGGAAACTGCCACTACAACACGGCCGTTTCCACGCATTACCATAACCATGCATGACAACGCATGCGTGGTTACAACGAAAAGCCTTTCCCACGCATACCTTTACTACAAAATACGTAGTAAAGGCATGTGTGCTAAAGTTAAAAAAAAAAAAAAAAAAGGGGGGGTGCTTGGGGGTCTCCTCCCCACAAAAAAAAGCGTGGGATAAAAAAAACGCACCTGTTTCCGAAGTATAAAGAAAAAGACATGGAGGCAATCGGCGTCATAAGAGGAAACGGAAAAACACTTCCGCTTCCTCTTAACGACGTACAAAGTCACCACAGAAGATCAAGGAGAGGAAAGGTAAGGAGGAATGAGGGGTTGGTGTCGTGGAGGGGTAAATTTAAGAGGTACGTTTTTAGGGTGAAAATCCTTAAACATGAAAATGCCATTTACATACATAGTTTAACAACGAAAATCGTTGTAAAAGTATGCGTGTAAAAGGAATTTTCGTGGTAAAGGATATGCGTGGTGATGGCATTCGCGTTGTAATGCATGCGTGGTAAAGGCATGCGTTACACCAGAATGCGTTGTAAAGTCATACAACCCTTGAGATCTTAGTGGATTGCTACTAGCAACCTTATATGCACTCCTATATTAAAAACTGGCCCCTAATAGCAAATGTCATTTTTACCTCCAAGCACCCTTTAACTGGAACAACTTTCCTGATCTTATTCTGGCCTACAATGCTGTTCCAATCTTTCAGTGCCGTCTCAAGGTATATTTGCACTAAAGCTATTGATGTCATCAGCGCCTAGAGAATTAGTGAGGGTTTAACATTTTATTAGCCATTTCCATGTTTTAATTACGTTTTTGTGTTTGTTTTGCTTCGCCACGGATAATACAATGGACTGTCTTTAAAACCGGAACCAGCAAGTGCGATGACTTAATCCTGCGGACTATGTGAGAACTTTACCGCTTGACCCCATGTCCACCAATGAGAACAGTCTAAAACCCCAATCTTGATACATTTTGACATTAATTTCACTATAAAAGTAGGCAGGGAAGTGAACTAAATAAACTCTCTCTTCTTTGACGAACTTGATTTCCTGACGTTATGCTGACGGAGAGGACAGTGACACTGCTGGACAGCTGTTATCTTGAATCTATGAGAGACTGAATCGCGGCCTGATCTTTGATGAATTTAAAGATTTTTCCACGGCTTGACTGACTTAGAGGACAACTATTAGTCAGATTAGGTAAATATGATGTTCTGTGGTTTGGATGAGGATTTCTAACAATTTGCAATTTATTAGATAAACGATATTTGATTAATTGATAAATGTGTTGTGTCGATTATTTGAAGAAGAAAACTAGACTAAAAGAAGGGTATAGATAAATGAATTGGATCACTAAACTACAAAACAACTAAATTGATTCATCACCCAATGAGGGGAATATCACAGGGTTGAAGTTAATAAAGTATTCAATGCATTTAGGGTTTAGGTAAAGATATTCCTTTCATGTCAGCGTTTGGAAACTTATTCCTCCAGGGCAGCAGATCATTGAAGTACGAGTGTTGGTGTTATGGGCCCCACCAATGAATGTATTTGAGAGAATTTGCTATTACTATTATTTGGTCTGTGACGAAGGGGGAATTTGATGTTCCACGCTGCAACAGTTTTTCTGGTAGCAGAGTTATGGTTTTTATTGTTTTGGTTTGGTGAATATTGCTTGTAAATTGCTTATTGACTATTGGTTATTGATTGATATTGGTTTATGTACTAACACTCAATGTTGAGTTGCGTCGAGTTTTACGTTGTTTGCACGGCTTCTGGGATGTAGGAAGTCGGAAGTTTGTAACGGTTCCGTAGTAGAGCAGAGGTAAGCGCTGCTCTCGGGAAAGACGGAATTGTTGTTGCCCTGTAGGTACACAGGGTGAAACGTGTAACGATTGAAGTTGCACAACGCATTGTCTGGGTTCGATTCGGTAGCATCGTCGTGTGTTGCCATTAGAGACATTTTCTGTAAGAGAGAAGTGTGTATGATAGCGAAGGTTACCTGTGAAATTTTGGTCTTAGATACCAGGAGGCCAGAAGGTACTCTGATAACGCTTATCACTGGAGAGATAGCAGGTATTCTCTGAGCTCGCTAGAAGAACAGAGTAGAGGGAAGTGCTGCTTTAACGTATTTTATAATTCTGCAGTAGGACAGACTGTTCGCTGTTCTCGGGAAAGACAGGATTCTGTGTGAATGTACTACATTTTTCTAGTGTGAAAGTGCGTGAATATAAAGGCATTCGGGTAATTGTGAAACTCTAGTTTTATTTCTCAGGAGCATTGGGTCTCCAACTATGTGTCTTAATTCTGGAGAAACGGTTAGCTAATGCTTGTTAGAAGGGTAAGGTAGAGGGATGTGCTACATTATCAACGGAAGTAACGATTCCGTAGTAGGGCAGAGGTAAGAGCTGCTCTCGGGAAAGACGGAATTCTCGTGAGAAAGGTCTATTACTATTCCTTGGTTAGCGAAGCGGACAATGGTGGTGTTTTTATGTTGTTACTAACAGAATTGTACATTTCGAAACAAAACTTACCGAGTGGATTTTGTAAAGGAGGGGCAGACAGGAGCAGAAGCTGTGGCAGCGGCTGCTGACGTCAGAACGACCGCGCTGGGATTGGACAGTCGGTCAGAAACGTAAAACGCTCCGGATTGGTGCGTTAGTGTGTGCCGCGCTAGGAGTGGAGAAGTACAGGGTGACGTAGACGCTCCGTATTGGTGGGTTAGTGTGAGTCGCGCTACGATTGGACAGAATAGCGGTACAGTTGTAAGGAGAGACTAGTGATACACGAAAGACAGGAAAATGTATTACGATCCACCAGAAAAGGAGAAAAAGTCTTGGTTTGGTAGAATTAAAAAGTGGTTTAAGAAGGATAAGCCGATTGTAACTAGGGAAGGACAGTTACTTCCTCCACCGAAAACCCCTGCATCCTTTATGGTTGCGAAATATGGATATCACACCTGTATTTGGTTAGATAATTGGGTCAAGTATACCGAAAAGGATGGAGTGTTGGCTTTTCCAGAACATGGTTCATTTAATTTGGCAGTTTTGAGAAATTTAAGAGAGAAAATTATGAATTTAGAACCAAGACCTAGACCGACACAATTCGAAGCATTGACTGAGTGGGAAGATGAGATGCATGACCGAGAAAAACAGAGAAATGGTAGAGGATATAGATACATGTTTGGTAGGTCATACGGACATGAGACTCATGATGATCGAATGAGAAGGTGGCAGAATGCGAGTATGACTGAGGGTTTGTTTCCCGTAAGATCTGCAGGAGAGGATGAAGGAAGAAAGTGTGTAGAAAAGAGGCATAATGTGGAATCGAGAGGGTATGGAGTGAATGAATCAGAGGATGATGTTCTTGATGACATGTTCTATAAAAATCCACCCCCATATCAACCAGAACCAGAAATATTAACCCCAAGTGCCCCAATGAAAGAAACAGTACAAATCATAAAATCGGAACTAGAGTTCCAAGATTTGGAAAGAAACAATTCCATTAGAGAGGTAGAGAAGAAGTCCGGAGGTAAAATAAATGATGAAAATTCAGCAGAACTAGCGAAAACAACCCTAGAATTAACAGAGAAAATAAGAGAATTGATAAAATCTGGAAGCTGTAACAGTTCCAGTAACGATAGGTCCAGTAATGCCCATTTTTGATAAACAGAAAGATAGCGAACACTGTTTGACGGTCCCTTATAAAAGTAATAAACCGGTTGAACAACCAAGAATGAGTCAGAATGAGAATCCATGGAGACAGACTATGAGTATGGTTGAAACGAATTTTTCAAATAACCCGTTTGTAGGCCAAAACTGTGCAGAAAGGCGTATGACAATAGTGGAGTCAATATCAGAAACACAAAAGGATTTTGGACAAGGAAATGTAGAGAAGTCAGTAGGACCATCTACAGAGGAATTGAGTGAATGGTTGAGAAGCTTGCAGAAGAAAGACAAAGAATCTCAGTCAATAGATGTGGCCAAACTACGAATGGTACTGGAAGAGTTAATAGTAGGAACTATTCCTACGGAAAAGTTAAAAACTTACCAAGATGAGGAGGAGTTATTTCTGTGTAAAAGCGTAACATGGAGAGCAAAAAATCTCCATGAAAGATTAGAAGAAGTGGCAAATGAAATGGGTATTGATATTGAAAAGGTAAAAGCACTACAGAAACCATATCGGGTAGATTTCACTGAAAAAGACATTGAAAACATGAATACCACTGGACGAATAGGTCAGATTAAGGAGATAATTATTTTATTGAGAAAATGGGGAGATGTGGACAAATGGAAAAGTAGATGGTATCGAAAACGAGATGAAGTTTCAGACAAAACCTTTTCAGCTTTCCCGGTCAGAGAAAAAGAGAAGGTTGTGACAGAATACCCTTTGAGAGAGATTCCAGGAGGAGGATATGTACATGTCCCATGGACTAGACAGGATATTTTGTCATTTACGAATGACTTCCCTCGACTACGTGAAAAACCCGTCTAGTGGTACAGACAGGTGGACAGATTTGTAAAATTACCCAAAGTATTGTGGATTGATCTAAATAACTTATTTGACATAATTGTACCAGCAGATCTATGGACAGAGTGCAATATCATGATAGATTGGCCGACACAGGAATACCCAAGGGATCCAAAAACAGGGGCTCCAGACCCCGAGGTAATGAAGAAATGTGAACAGGTCATGGCATTTTTGAAAAACAAAGTACCTCCTAAAGAGACAGACTAGGTAAAAATTGATAGAACACATCAGGAAAGCAGAGTCAGTACATGCCTATTATGAGAGGTTAATTTTGGCCTTTAAACAATTTAGTGGAGATGAAAATCTAAGTGAAAAGGATTTGAGTCATTTTGTATACAGATTTGTATATGGTCTTCGTCCAGAAATTAGCGAGATGATAAAGCAGCATACCGTAGATTGGCAAAATAAGAAAATAGACGAAGTACTGAGACATGCTAAATATTTCAGTGATGAAATTGAAGCAAAACAGCGAAAACTGAAAGAAAAGGCTATGTGGGCACAAGTAAAGGTAGCAGAGAGACAGGAAGCTCAATTAGCAGAACAAGCAGGGTCAAGACAAAAATTGAATCCTGGGAAAGGTAAAGGAAATATCGAGGAAGCTAAAAAGAAATTTCCGTGTCATAATTGCGGGAGGATAGGGCATTGGAAATCCGAGTGTAAATTTCCTCCGAGTACTAACGATGAAAATGCATCATTGAATCCACAGGTGCAGAATGAGGTGAGTGGTCAACAGCAGCGACAACAGGTTGTAACACAACAGAATCAGGTGCCAAAACCACCTTTTCCACAGAATAAAAATTGCCAGAAGTATAGTAAAGAGAATGGATTCTACAACGAAGAACAGGTAACTAAGCCGCCACACGCTAGCGCTGCTTCGCAGTATTGGCTGCAACGCGATGAAAGCGATTCAGAAGAGGGTTATTGACGGTGCCGAAGGGAGGAAGAAGAGTGCGTGCTTGGCGCAACTCTAGAAGTAGACCAGACAGGCCCATTTGTAGATGGAAAAGTTAATAATGAAAATATTACTTTCCTAGTTGATACTGGTGCTACTCGATCAACTGTTAGATCAGCTGATGTCAAGAATCTTCCTCTCTCGGATGAAACGATCCAAGTAGTTGGTGTATCCAACAGACAGATTAAAACTTACCTTACAGAACCAGTGAAAGTTAGCATGGGGAAATTCTCTGAAATGCACCGATTTGTCGTGTGCGACACCAGTCCTGTGAACTTGTTAGGTAGATATTTATTGTGCAAGATGAACTGCACTATATTTTGTACTCCAGATGGAATAGCATTTGAAACACCAGATGATGATGTGCTGTATAAAATGACAATGGCAAACAGGGAGAAAGAGGTTACTGGAACCTATGCTGTATTTAACCCTGACGAATTACCAAAAGAATTAAAACAATCTGTAAAAGCAGAAGTTTGGGATTTCACAGAAGACGTAGGATTGATGAGAAATGTAGACCCAGTAAAAATAACAGTAAAAGAAGGAAAAAGTTATCCAAATGTCCCACAATATAAATTGACACCTGAAATAATCGAAGGAGTTACTCCTGTGATTGAGAAAATGATAAAACAGGGAATTTTGAGAGAAATAATGAGTAGCCCATGTAATTCACCAATAATGGGACTGAAAAAGCCTAGTGGGAAGTTCAGGATAGTGCAAGATCTGAGAAAGATAAACAAAATTGTTGTACCATGCTGTCCCATTGTCCCGAATCCATCTGTGATTTTGTATCAGATCCCTCATGACGCAGAATGGTATACATTGATTGATCTGTGCCATGCTTTCTTTTCCATCCCTGTGCATCATGACAGTCAGCAAATATTTGCATTTCATTTCGGCAAGCATACTTTGGCGTGGTGCCGAATTCCACAGGGGTATACAGAAAGCCCCTCAATATTTAATCAGCTATTGAAGAAGTCTTTGGAAAGTCTAGAGATGCCAGAAAATTCTGTACTAGTTCAATACATCGATGACCTGCTTGTGGCATCGAAAACCCGTGAAGCTTGTGAGGCAGACACAGTAGCCTTGCTGAATCATTTGGCAGATGGAGGACTAAAAGTGTCACCATCGAAATTACAATTTTGTAAGAAGGAAGTACAATATTTAGGACATAACATTGAAAAAGGACAGAGAAGAATAACCATAGACAGAATCAGGATCATATAGAGAATGAGTCCACCAATGACCCAAAGAGAAGTGAGAATGTTTCTGGGAATGGTTGGATATTGTCGTCAGTGGATTAGCAATTTTTCATTGATCGCAAAACCTTTGGTACGACAAGAAGTGATGTGAGAGATCCAATTGATTTGAACAAAGAGGAATTGACGGCATTCAAAAGATTGAGAGAAGGATTGTGTGAAGCACCTGCATTAGGAATGCCTGATTATGAAAAGGAGTTCGAGTTGTATTGTAGTGAGAGAAATGGACGTGCACTCTCTGTTCTAGTACAGAAGCATGGAAAACTGAGGAAACCAATTGCATATTTTTCATCCATGTTGGACCCAGTAGCTGTAGCTCTACCTGGGTGTTTGAAAGCAGTAGCTGCTACATGTCGAAGTTTGGAACAGTGTGAGGGAATTGTGATGGGTTATCCTGTGAAAGTGTTTGTACCTCATGATGTGGCGATCCTTTTAACAAGGAGTCGTACTCATTATATGACACACAGTCGGCTGACTAAGTATGAAAAGGTCATATTGGGTGCAACAAATGTGAGTCTTGTGAGATGTGTGAATGTGAATCCTTCAACACTGTTGCCAGATGCAGAGAATGTGGAAGTAAGAGATGAAGCAGATCATGACTGTTTGGATGTACTTGATTTTTGTACAAAGCCACGACCTGACATAAAAGATGAACCCTTACCAGAAAGTGATTATGTTATGTTTGTCGATGGATCTTGTTTGAGGACAGATGATGGAGTGTTGAGTGCAGCATATGCGGTATGTACAGTTGCAGCAGTAATGGAAGCATCCTATTTGAAAGGAGTCAAATCAGCCCAAGTAGCTGAACTTGTTGCCTTGACAAGAGCATGCAAGATTGGGAAAAGTGTGAGAGTGACTGTGATAACTGATAGCCAGTATGGCTATGGAGTGGTCCATGACTTCGGCCAGATATGGCTGCAGAGAGGTTTCCTAACCTAGAGTGTAACTCCCATTAAGAATGCTGAAGTGGTTGGAAAGTTGCTTGAGGCGCTACAGCTGCCTAGGCAATTGGCTGTTTTAAAATGTGCTGCCCATAGTCGCAGTGGTGATTATATTGCCACTGGTAACAAATTCGCAAATGACATGGCGCAATACTGTGCACAAAATTAGAATTCAATCAATCGGGCTAAGGAAAAGGAGGTGATTTCTTGTTTCCCAATGTTTACTAACACTGTGGGAACATGGGAAGAAGTAAGACAATTGCAGGAAGAAGCAGGAGAGGAAGAAATAAAACAGTGGGTAAAAGCAGGATGTGCACCAAGAGAAAAAGATCATGTGTGGGTCTCTCGAGATGGAAGACCAGTCATGCCTGATAGCATGATGTCTGCCATGGCACGGATGTATCATGGACAGGGACACATAGGGAGAGACGCTATGATTAAGTCCTTTAAGCAGACTTCGTATAATGCAAAATTCAGACTTGTAGCAGAAAGCCTTTGTCAGAGATGTCTAATTTGTCAGCAATACAATCCAGGAAGAAAAACAGCAGTGAGTCTTGGAACAATAGGTCGAGAAGGAGGGCCTTTTACCAGAATGCAAGTGGATTTCATTGAAATGCCTCCCTGTAACAGGTTGAGGTATGTTTTGGTCATGGTATGTCTATTTTCCAGATGGGTAGAGTCATTCCCAACAAGAAGAAATGATGGGATGACAGTGGCAAAATTACTTTTGAGGGAATTTATCCCTAGATTTGGGTTACAGTGACAATTGAATCAGACCGAGGAGGACATTTCCATAATGAAATCATAAAACTGATTTGTGAAGCATTGAATGTACGACAAAAACTACATTGTGCCTATCGACCAGAGGCTTCTGGTGTAGTAGAACAAATGAATGGTACTATCAAAAACAGATTGGGGAAAATGTGTTTAACCACAGGTATGAAATGGCCTGATGTCTTGCCTCTAGTACTCATGACTATTAGATCAATTCCAGACAGAACCACAGGGTTGAGTCCACATGAAATCATCATGGGACGAGCCATGCGCCACGTTTTTATACCAGTCAACAAGCTGATGACTATAACTGATGACATGGTGTTGGAATACTGTAAAAGCCTGGCTGACGCAGTTCATTCTGTGTTCAGGTTGGAGCGGATGCCACCACCCTTGAAAAGAAGCCAGCTCATGATCTAAGCCCAGGTGACTGGGTAAGGATAAAAGTCCACAGAAGAAGAAACTGTTTGGTTCCCACGTGGGGAAAACCAAGACAAGTCATCTTGACCACAACAGCTGTGAAGTGTGCTGGATTAAAGAATTGGATCCATGCCAGCCATACTTTGAGAATTCCAAATCCAGTCGACAGCAAAGAAAATGAGTATTTTAAAGAATCAGAATCCAGTACTGAGTCGGATGACGGAGAGCCAAAAGACAAAGAAAACCCTGAAACAGAGCTGAGTCTAGCTTTTGTCCCCAGAAGTAATTCCCTGAGGAGAAAGTTACAGATTTCTGACACCAGTTCAGACTGAACAAAGAGCACACTCTTCCAGCAAAGAAGGGAAGAACAAAGAAAAAGACAGAGGAGAGACGATAAAAGAGATTCATGAGAAGGAATTGTCAGAAGAAAGATTGAGAGAAATTCCACCTGAAACAACACACTTAGATGAACAGATGCCAGATACAGAGAGAGAGGGAAAGATTATTGCGGAAGACCCCCGAGGAGGTGTAGGGAACTCCAACATCCAGTTAGAAGCAGGGACAAGTAGTCAGCAGGAAGATTGCGTGCCGGAGATTCGAGGAGGGACAGAAGTAGGGAAAACAAAAGAAGTGGTAGAAAAAGAAACTGTTGAGAGTAAAAAGCAAGTTGAAACAGAGTCAGAGGAAAGCGAAGATGAAGTACCAGAAGGCCGAGTTCTGAGAAAGAGAGCTTGGAGGACTGAAAAGAACAACAAAGGGAGTAAATTGAAAAGAGCTGCCAAGGACGACGTTTGGCCGAATAAAATAAAAAGATTGAGATATAGATTGACTCGAGTAAATTCGCCAAGGGCTGAACAGGTGAATGAAGTGACGAGTCAGGAGAAATCGAAAGAAGAAGAAACAATTGTAGTTAAAGAAAGCAAAAGAACAAGGAATCCTAACCAGAAGTATAGATCACTGGAATGGACATATGTGGCCCTGCCTGAGTAAAAGAAGAGGCGGATAGCTAAGGAAATCCAGAGGTGGTTGTACCAGAAGTGGTTGAGGAAGACGAAGAATCGGAAATCCTGAGAGTTATCTTGTCCGATATTGGAGAAGAAGCGGATGTTCAGGACATTCTGTATACCGAAAACGAAGGAAAAGTGAAAGATGATGAAATGCCAAACTGAATGAGACAAGAAAACTACTGATGGAAAGATAATCAAATACTGAAAAAGACAAAAACTGGTAGAACCACATAGGTGCTTAGAGCCTTGGGTTAGAAAACTAGTTGTGAAGTAGAAGAGGCGAAGTCAAAAGACACGGTCCATTTTAGTGAAGATGGCAAACATAGATAGTAGCAAAGATAGATGTACATTCTTTAGGAGATGGTGTAAAATGTGTTGTTGTTGTACAGGATTATTAATGCTTCTTTGGAGTATACTTGCTCTACTAATCTCATTTAAAGTTACTATAGATACCTTAGAAGGACATAGTGATAACATAACTAATATAGGGAAGATTCAAAAGGTAGTTCCGACTAGAATAGATAAAAATTATTTACATAAAGACAGGTCTATAACAGATTTTTCTAATAATGTGTTTTCAAAATTGTTGTATGAATATGTAAAAACAATGGACGTAAGGGATTGCTACGTATGTATGCAGTTACCTGCATTTGTATCTGAAGGAGTGACTTATCACCTTCCAGTAACTTATGGAATAACATGTAGTGTAATAGCTAGTTTATTTTATCAAACAGGTAAATTAGAGTATTATTTTTCAGATGTAGATACCATATTTTCACAAGTACAGTCAATTAACAAACTAAACAAGGTAAAACCTGCAACGGTATTAGGTGAATTTTTCTTAGAGACTAAAGAACTAACATTAGAATACATATTTAGAAATAACTTGACTTGTAGTTTAAAGAAAGAAGAGAAGACATTTTTAGATATGGTTGAAGAAAGGAGATTTATAATGCAAAGAAAGGCTTCAGAAGGGAAAGTGGAGAAAACAGTTTGGGATGTAGAAATGGAGAAATACTTGAAAGGGGAAACGAGTCCAACTATGGCTTTAGATTGGCCTCAGAAAGGGAAATTGTATATTAGAAGGAATCAAACAGCATATGATAATTATTATGTAGGGAATAGTGAGTGCCATGATACATACCGAATCATGGGAGGTTGGGGATTTAAAGGTGGAAAAGATACAGTTTTTCCAGGACTGTATTTCATTTGTGGGAACAGGGCATATTATTGTTTGCCAGACCATTGGTATGGCACATGTTATGTTGGCCTGGTTTTTCCAAAGATTTTTCATATGGATAGAGGAGAAGATGGTGTACATAGTTTAGGTAGTTATTTAGCACGTAGTAAGAGAGAATCTTGGACAGAAATTGTGGGTGACATTTTTGTAGCACTGATACCCGCAGTGGGAATATCTCTGAATGCAAACAAAATTAGAAAACTTTCTACAGTTGTGAATCGCTTGTCATCAAGCACTGCTGGAGGATTCTTATTGGTAAATACTGAAATGGTTGCCATGCGTGCTATGGTAATGCGAAATCGACTTGCCCTTGATATTTTATTGGCAAAAGAGGGTGGAGTCTGTGGAATGCTGAAAGTTCAACATTGTTGTACTTACATTCCTGATGAAAGTAGAGATTTGAAAATTTATATTAAGAATATTACATAATTGCATGACGAAATTGCACCACTGGAGGTTGAAGGTGTTTGGGAAAAGATTGGAAAGAAACTATCAGCTATCAAAGATTTTGTAGTTAAACTAGGTAGTACATTTTTAGGTAGGATATTATTTCCATTAACATGTGTGATTTTCTTAGTATTAATAATTAGACTAGGATGTATTTGTCATAAAACGGATAAAAATCAGAAAAGATTAACAAGAGAAAACCTAAGGAGAAGAGATAAGAAACAAGAAAGAGAATTTGAAGAAATAGAATTGGAAGAAATCAAGGAGAGAATGTATAAAACAGCAAAAAGAGGAGAAACAGGGGGAACTGAAATATGAATAAAACAAGAAATCACTTTGAAATTCCATAAAAAGGGATACAAAATCTTTGTTGGTGTGGTGATATAATCACCAAAGGGGGGATTGCTGGAGCAGGTAGTACAAAATGTTGTATCCCCCCCCCCCATTCTGCATGTTTATATTAATCTGAATAATCAACTAATAGTAATAATATTAATTTGTTTGAAGTGCAGACTTACCAATTATATTAACAAAAGAATTACACGTGGGAATTGCACTTTGCATGGCTAAACTAATTGTATACTAACATATGTACGCATACTAATAGTAGAAAATTAGAATATTGCATGATATATGTTGCTTTGTGATGTAATTGTAAGTTGCGCATCATTGAGTGAGTATAAACGCTTGGAATGTTGCTATTATGCTAGATCATTACTTACACATAAGGGAATTAGTGAGGATTTAACATTTTATTAGCCATTTCCATGTTTTAATTACGTTTTTGTGTTTGTTTTGCTTAAGTTGTCCATTTCGGCCTATTTCAAGATGGCTGAACGAGACGTATAACACGACTGCTGCTCATACACGAGGTTCTTGGTGAAGTGCGCATGCGTCACAGCCAGCAACAATGGCCTAGTCCGACTCCTGACCCCAGGAGATGATGTTCTTACCAAGGACACTCTGGGAGCTTCGCCAAGGATAATAAAATGGACTGACTTTAAAACCGGAACCAGCAAGTGCGATGACTTAATCCTGCGGACTATGTGAGAACTTTACCACTTGACACCATGTCCACCAATGAGAACAGTCTGAAACCCCAATCTTGATACATTTTGACATTAATTTCATTATAAAAGTAGGTAGGGAAGTGAACTAAAAAAACTCTCTTCTTTGACGAACTTGATTTCCTGACGTTAAGCTGACGGAGAGGACGATGACACTGCTGGACAGCTGTTATCCTGAATCTATGAGAGACTGAATTGCGGCCTGATCTTTGATGAATTTAAAGATTTTTCCACGACTTGACTGACTTAGAGGACGACTATTAGTCATATTAGATAAATATGATGTTCTGTGGTTTGGATGAGGATTTCTAACAATTTGCAATTTATTAGATAAACAATATTTGATTAATTGATAAATGTGTTGTCTCGATTATTTGAAGAAGAAAACTAGAATAAGAGAAGAGTATAGATAAATGAATTGGATCACTAAACTACAAAACAACTAAATTGATTCATCACCCAATGAGGGGAATATCACAGGGTTAACGTTAATAAAGTATTCAATGCATTTAGGGTTTAGGTAAAGATATTCCTTTCATGTCAGCATTTGGAAACTTATTCCTCTAGGGAAGCAGATCAATGAAGTATGAGTGTTGGTGTTATGGGCCCCACCAATGAATGAATTTGAGTGAATTTGCTATTACTGTATTTGGTCTGTGACGAAGGGGGAATTTGATGTTCCACGCTGCAACACACTCTCTGTGGTTTTCCCTAGCAAAATAAGTTCAAGAAGCACCACAAAATGTCCCACTAAGTAGACAGATTGTGTGGTTCTAACTGGACATGATTTACTTAAGAAGAACAATATGAACTGCCCAAATGTGTCTGTTCTCAGTTTAGGGGCCTTTATTTTGAATTCCATGATAGTTGGAAGCAAATTTCAGGGAAAGTCAATGGAATTCACTTCTGCATACACCGGAATGAAAACATAGGGCCTCAGTTAGAGTTAAGCGGATGGGTTACTCTCTGACAAACGTAATGGATAATCCGTCCATCGTATTACAAGTGCATTACATCCAATGGCATTTATGTGGCGGGCAGGATATATCACTTTTGTGAACGAGTAACACCTCCGTCAAACTGTAAATCAGAGCCCTTAGTTCCTGAAGCACTACTGGTAACTCCAACCTTGTATAGGGCTTCAAGACCTGCCAACTCACACGGTGCCTCCGTGTGTCACAAAAGTTTGGCTTCCATTATACAGCCACATGGTGCAGAGCCAAAATCACATGGTGGCAGGAAAAACGAGCTGAAAGCCACTGTATAAAGTGGGTTTCATGTAGGTTTTCGGAGGATTTAAGCTGCCAATGTCCTTAAAAGGTGTGAAAACACCCGAGGACATTGAGGACAACCTCAATGACACTTTGCTTTTTATGTTTTTTTGGAGGGGCAGAGTGCCTCTTAGTTAGCTCTCGGCGCCAGACCATGAACCCTCCATCGCCCCACAGCGCTCCAACTCCCCACCCTTCCTCCTCACACTGTGAAAATATTTTGTAAGTTGGCAGGTATGGGCTTCCCTAGCAGATCTGGTGAGTCCATTTTCTAGATTGCAGCAGGTTTACAGTTGCCTGTTCTCTTATCAAGAGAGCTCTAGTGAAGAGATCTTGGACCCACTGGAAAGGTGAGGATGCTTTGTGGTCTGGGACCCACTGGAAGGGTGAGGATTCTTTGCGGTCTGGGACCCACTGGAAGGGTAAGGATTCTTTGCGGTCTGGGACTCACTGGAAGGGTGAGGATTCTTTGCGGTCTGGGACCACTGGCGTAACGAAACTTGAGGGGGGTCCCCTCCAGACTAAATCAGGAGCTCTCTGACCCGATTACTGTGCAGAGGGGGCCCCACCGCACCGTGGGGGCTGCGGGGCCTGTGTTAAGCCACTGTCTGGTATCCACGGGAAGGGTGAGGATTCAAACATCAGTCAACCCCATCCTGCAAATACACGGCGTTTGTATAACAGCACAGCTAGAGCTGTGAAATTCCCCACGTAGCCTGCAAGGGAATACATGTCTGTTGTCATCCGCTTGTCACGTCAAGGTGCATAGCCAACAACCTAGGTCAACGCATGTGCTCGTTTATGAAACACATACGGGGTGTCGCCTTCGGGGACCTTGTGGTTGATGAACATCCCACAGAGAATTAAGCATTTCTGAAGCTCCACAGAAGAATTATTACACACAGAAACACAAAGGAGCCCGGAAATGTAATACGTCTCTTTCTCTGGGCAGTGAAAAGCCGTGTCTACTTAGAGATGACATTTCTCTTCCTAAGGGGATTACTTCTATTTGATGCGATAAACAAGCCAGTGATAGTATTTCACAGTTTTAAGGTCTTTGAATGTTTAAAGCAAACTTGTTTTTAAACAAAATTCTTGAATCAGAACAGAAGACGACACGAAAAGTTAACTTCTCCAAATTAAACTGTTGCTTTTCCTCCACACACCAGGACAAAAATGTGAGTGGCAATTCCAGTGCAGAGCTCAGGCCCCATGAAGGCTGACCTATCATAGCAAGTGTCCATAAATCTTAAGCACAGTCACTCTTCCTACTTGAGACAAAAGGCACTCAATTGCATTGGAGATATTTAGGACATATTTCCATGGCATGCAATGGATTTCTTTAGATTATTTTAGCAAATGGTATTTATTTTACCCCAGGTTGGTTCTATGCCAATCTCTTATGCACACACAAGTACATGCCCTTTTCTGAAGCATTTCAACGGATGCAATATCACTCCATTCTTACACCACCATTAAAAAAATGCATTTGAGTATGTGAGAAACCAAATCATATTTACATAAAAAACACAAGATGTCTCCGTGTTTTTTTAATTACTGAAAAACAAATGCTAACATTTCTCAAACACAAAGTAAAAACAAAAAAATCTAAATATAGTCGAAATGATAAACTTGGATTCCCGCCACTGACGTTTTAATAAACAGCATCATGATTGGATGGAATGAAACCCAAGGAAACCACAGAGCAACAAGAGGGGTCACCGGCGGCCACTGACTCTCTTCTGCTGAATGCTCCATGCGATGTGGGTTACTGCAGATCCGAAGGTCAGAGTAGAGACAAAATGGAACCGTACCTCTTGCGAGTGGCTGCCTGGCCTGCCAATCACAGTGAACTGACCACACCCTACGGCCCCTGAATTCCACCTTCTATTCTCGCTATATAAGCAGGGCAGGCGTTGAATGTCACGGCATGAAATTTAAAATAGTCGAGTAGTTACCGTGTTCCAGCACTTTTAGAGGAAACCAGAAGAGAATGACGGAGTGGATCAAGGCGTTGATGCAGTGACCCCAGAAAACCTGCAGGGGGGAAAGCAGAAAGAGTCAGAGGGGCTGCCAAAAAACGCTTGACCTTTTCAAAGCCTCAAGAAAGCTTTATTGTGAAGTTAACTGGCACATGATACTGTTTCTCCCAAGCATTAACGTTGCTGCAGTTCACAATCCTAGTTCCTCATCCATCTTTCTACTCTTTCCCACCTTTCTGCTGCCAGGTGGCTGCAACGCCTCCCTGACAGGATCTCTGTGTTCAAGTTACCCTTCCATCCTGCTGATCAGGGAAGTAAGAACTGAGAGCCTGGTTTAGAGCAGGATGGTAATGGAAAATCTGTAAAAATAAATCGGTAGATCTCCCTCTGACTGAGCCTATTTCCTGGTTTATTTTCTCTAAAGGGTGTAAATCCTGCCGGTGGAGAGTCCGTTGGCCCTATCATATTGTCCACCAGGGAGCTGCGAAATTCCACCACAAATGGTGGCAGGTTACCCTCATAGTGCCGCAAGATACTGGGAATCACCCTCCCCCCACCCCACCATATTAAGGAGGCTAGATAGGTGAGCGCTGATGATTTACCTGAACTTTGGAAGCAAATTTCTGGTGCCCACATTTTGTGGAGGAAATTCCATGTTTGACCTCGGTGTTGTCAGCATTCTCCTCAGGTGTTGGCAAACAAACGACACCCTCTATGGCAGATATCCTCCACTACTTTTGTGGAGAAACGTCCATAGCCCTGGTGGCATTGTACAGATTTATGAGAGATTTTCTCCACTGTCTATGCAGAAGAGGGACATCTGCCAACACAGTAGATGGAAAATCCACTGCGCGGTCTCCAACTCTCTAAATCTGCCCCTTGTCAATTTTAATATTAGGTAAAAAAATGTCCTGTTTCACAATTGTGCGAGTTAAAACAGAACTAGAGTGAAACAATGCAACTGTAGTATTTCTTTTACATGGAATGCAATTTGCCATATCATACGATCTCCCTGCAGGAACCATCTAATTTGCAGTGGGTTTAAATTGCACATTAAGAAATGTATTTTTCAGACTCTTGGAATTACACTGGCCAAGGAAATCAAAAATGAACACGGTATTTTGGTTCAAGTTTGTTCCTGATACAGATTTAGAACCCCAGCCAGACTGCCAGAAACCAGGTGAATGGCAAAGCTCTCTGACATCAACAGAAAGGGCCCTGCTGCCTCCTGCTCGGTGTCCTTTCCAAGTAGAAGACAATCTCAATTATACAATTATTTTTTTATGAACAACTACTAAGGCATAAAGACATGGCTTTTCATGGACACATTTAATTACAGCTTAGATTTTCCTTCTTTCTCATTAATGTGAACAATAGCTCAAACAATACTAGAAACCTAGGGCCCGATTTAGAGATTGGAATATGTTATTTAGTCCCTCAGGGCGGCCAAGTAAACTTCTCCATCGTCCTGATGGAGTAAACGTACTCTGAATTTAGAAATGTTCGTCAGGCCGACGGATATCTTTTAACATTGGCAGGAACTACCGCTACTGTGGTTCCGGACAATATATAAAAAATTTGACCGCGAGTATCGTCAAAATGACAATACATCCGTCAAACCTTTAACATGTTTTGCTTTTTCCAAATAAAAAAATTCCTAAATCAGGATTTTGTTTCTGGGGGAAATAAAACTAATAACGCCCACACCATAGGAGTTTTCTCCCATGGTGTGGAGGTGATTTAAATATTTTTACTTTCTCTTACCGCCATGGTTTTCAAGCAGTAAGGTAAAGTAAAAACAAGTCATTCAACCGCCAACTCTAAATCGGGCAGGTGGGCGAATCGGCAAACCTCCAATGACGTTTACTCCTTTGGACTGTCAGAGGAGTATGTCAGCTACGGAGACAGGGTAGTCTCCTTCGCTGACATACTTAAGGTCAGCCTGTCTGTAAATCATGTTGGCTGATGTGACTATGGTGGAGAGGGTACTCTGTCGCCGTTACGAGTACCCTCGCCGCCAAACTCAAATCAGCCTCTTAATATAAATCATTCACAAATTGGCATACCTAGCCTTCATTAAGACAATTTAGACTTCTGAACAGGGTACATCACAAGCATATCAGAAGGCCAATTCCCTACTAGAGCACAGCGCAATCATTTCAAATCAATTCAATGAATCTACCACCACCCTGACACTAACAGGGCCGCTTACAACCTGGGAGACTGGCCTGCCCTGCCCTGTAAACTACTGTCATACTCGACACACTCACGGTGTGGAAAAGGGTCCCAGGATGCCTGACCCCAACATGGCCGCCAGTGGTGACTTTTGTTTCCCCCTTGCTGTACTGAACTTTTACTTACACAACCCTCCCAGGACTCTGCCTGATGTGTGGACATCTGGAATTCTCTCGGACCATGGCTCTGACATTCCCTGAGTACACTCGATCCCTATCCTGACAGCGGAGTCCGAGCATTATGTCCGACACCCGGTGGAGCTGCTCTGTTCAGCTAATGAGGAGATCGGCCTTGGTTCATCCTCTGACCGTCACCTGCTCAGCCGGACCTTGGGCACAGTTTTGCCCCTTCTCCCTGTCTATCCCTGTCTCACCCCCCCCCCCCTTTATCATATTTCTGCCGTTCTGCTTTTTCCATGTCTCCTTTCTATCCATCTTTCTGTCCGATGCCAGTTGGAGCTTCCTTGAGAGCTATAGGGGAGACTGGCTTTGGATTACTTCCTCGGCCGTCACCTACCCATTGGTCTTTGGGCTGACTTTCCCTTTGTCTTTTATTCCATCGTCCCCCTCGTCCTCTCCTTTCTCACTCCCCCTCTCTCCCTTCCCTCTCTACTTGCCTCTCCCTTTCTCCCTCTAATGTGTCTCTGATATTTGATGTAACGTGTAATTGTTATCATTGTTGTGACATTGTCGACCTTATGTAAAGCGCTCTGATACCTACGGGTCTAGCCAGCGCTATATAAAACTGTTTAAATAAAGTAATAACACAAAAATACTCCTGTGTCAAAGGCTTCAGCACTTAACATCCAGGTCAATATTACAGTAAGGGCACACTGTTCCTGTTTGCTACACATCACACTGCGTGTGCCAAGAACAGGGATGATATGCCCTATTACTGATAATGCACTGTCCCAAGAGAAGCCGTAACTTGCAGTGCATTAGTGAAAGATGGGCCGACTAATTTAAGCACTTAGTCCACCTGTCAAAGTCCATGAGGGATCCAGCCAGCATTTTCATGGGGACAGTGATCAGTCTACTGGCTAGTGCAATAAGTTATTGCCCCTGCCTGCGTAGGGGTATATTTGACGGTCCATGGGATCCCGACTCCTGCCTAAAGGAGAACCCTCGGGTGCACTGATTGTGTGCCACCTGTTTGTGCAACAGCATCAGTGTGCCTCCAGACAGCTCCTTAGCCTATGTTCTGCGTCCATAATATAGCATGAGTGCAGAGGCAATGACTTCCCATGAAAATGACCCAACACACCTTCAGCACAGTGTTGGAACTTCATGTGTGCTGCCACTATCTGTATTACAGAAGGGGCCACACAAGCATCTGCAGCCCATTCCGTAATACCAAAGTACCACAGGGGCTCAGTAGGTGGGTGCACTCACTCGTTTTGCCATGGAGCATTTTACATACTTATTTCTCTAGTGTGTTTGTGCACCTGGTTTTGACCTTGGTGATAAGTAATGGGGAATAAGAAGAGCAAACTGTTCTTGAACATTTTGTGCTAAAGTAGTTACTTCCTACCCACTGTTCTGCAAAGGTAGTTGCCTCCACCTGGGTTGGTACCCTGCAATATATTAGTGCAGAAAAGAACCTGTTAGCAAGTCAGAGAAATAGAGAAAGAGATAGACCAGGCCCCTGCTGGACCAACCAGACACACCCTCCACATCCTACCAAAACACTCAACAATTTCTTGGAGAAATTAGGTATCATCACTGGCAGATCCCATCCCCTATTCCCTACATGGTACGCATTTTCATTTTATATCTTCGCATCTTCATTCTTTCAACTATGTATAATTTGAACCTCAGTAAAGGCAAATTACTTACCTATAATCTTCCCTAATGAAATCTGGGTCTTCGTCATCATAGTGTTAATGACGTGCGGTATTGCTTCCCCGAAACAGAGTACTGGTGGAAAATAATGTTTTTCTTCTGATTTTCAAACATGCTTTTTTCTCAGTATTTGTTAGTTTGTGTGCATCCCCCTTTAGGTACAAAAGATCCGCAAACACACATCCTGTGAAACCAACTCTTAATAATGAGGTTAGGCCAACAAAAAGGAGGGAGAACAGGCAAGAACAGCAGCAGGGAGGAAGTACAAGCAATGACTGACATGAGGAGCAACTGGACTTAGACTAGCGAGGAATACTTAGAGTAACGAAGGTGGATAAACGGGCCATCATTTTCTTCTTCACAGTCCTTGTAAAAGGAGGATGTAGCCATATCGCTGTTTGGTATGTCTTGACCACAGATTGCTTTACCAAGAAAAGAAAGAAGCAATTGTGGTGCAAACAGTGTGGATTCATCTACAACAATCATGGCTGAATCATCATAAAACATATCCGTACCAAAAGATGATTGTGAGCTTCCCCAGGTATTTATAGCGAGTTATAACAACATGAGAAGCCCAAGTTGCTGCATCTCACCGCCAAAGCCTGGAACGCCCTCTACCTCCGCATCGCACCCTCGCTGACCCATTTCAGGAAGGGGCTCAAGACCTGATTCTTTGACTGATACCTGCAGCAAGCATCTGGATACCCTTTCAGGTGAAAAGCCGTGCTTTACAAGTAAGACTTGATTGATTGATTTATTTGAGGTTTCACAGGGACACTGCAGGAACTGGCCATACCTCTTGTTGAGGTCCTTGACGTCTTCAATGGAAGAGATTCCCCTACCAGCTCATAAACTACCAAGGCGATTAATAAACAGCCATCTACTAAAGGATGCTACAGTTGTCCTTCTTGCTTTACCTCATGCTCCAAAAGTCACAAAAGAAAAAGCATCCAGGCTGGAGACGTTCAACCCTCATAAATAAAAAATGCCTTGTGAAGATCTAAAGGTGCAGCTAACGATTCCTCTGGAAACTAAGGGCACTATAAAAAAAAGTATTATAATTTCTTTCATCTGATAAAACAAGAAAGCAGTCTTTTGAATCCTGGATCTGGCCGGTGGACAATCCTGATTAGAAAATTATTTCATACATGATTAATGTGGAAGAAGGGTCCAAAGTCTCCAAACCTCTGGCCTGAATTGATTGTAACTAGGAAAACAACTTTTGCAGAGAGAAAGGCTAATTGTACTTCTTCCAGGGGCAGAAAGGGTGCAAACTGAAGGGTACGCAAATGCAAGGATATCAAGAATGAAGAAATGAGTCAGAAAATTCTTAACTTCAAAACTGCAAAATAGTTGTAAGACTAACGTATTGAGAGGTAATGTATGGAGAGGGGAAGTGAAGAACCACAAGTCCCAAAAGGTCATATATGACTTTGAGCCATTGCTGTGACTCCACCCCCGATTCAAAAGTTGAAGGACACAAGTCACTGAAGGCAATGCTGAATCTGCCCCTAATGATGCCTCAAAGGTTAGTGCAATCCTTACCTAATCCATAGCTTTTGTCAGTGTCTAGAGGCTTTTGAGAATTGACATACCCGCCAAATGAGACGTATGTCTCTACCTTAAGTGGAAATCCATTGGACAAAAGCTGATTTTTATACCACCTCCACCTTTGTGTGTAGAGGATCAGCTCGATAGGCCTATTGGAGGCCCCATATCCCAAGTGGGGGGAGTTGTGCATCACACGTTGTTCAAACTATAATGCTTAGTCAAAAAGTATACAACTACACCATGTTTAGCTCACTCCATTCCTTAGAGAGTAGTGGTGGTTGGAACTTGTGGAATTTGAGTACGCAGAATTCTGTGGACTTGCAAAATACTCTGCGAGATTCCGCAGAATGTCGCCAATGAGCACAAATAGGTACGCCGTGCTGCACTCACAGTGATTTAGCACCGGGAGCACATTCCGCGTTGAAAATTCAACGCAAACGGCACCAGGCGACATGCTAGAGGGCGCAGCTACTCGAGCTGATTTTCTACTCAAGCAGCAGCCTTCTGACAGCGAACAGTTACAGCCACCCACATTGACTTATTAGAGAGTACCTTCTTCTTCAAACCCACAAGATGACTCATCAAGATTCACACTGTTCCACATGCAATGCAATAAGATAGCCAAGTCAGTGCTTTCCATAATCCCAGGGCTTCTTCAGATAACAATTCATTGACAGTATCCCTCATATTGTCCTCCTCCTACTCCCAATTGGCCTGCTTCACTGGAGGCCCTTCCCTTCTGTTAACTTGAGGTAACCAAATTATCAATCATGTGCTGCAAATCAGCAGAAAACCCTGCTGCAGTGAGGTCTGAAGACTAGTCATATTGAGCAAGTAAAGGCTTGCTGGTTTTGAACTTTTCTGCAGGAAAATCTGCTTCTACTTTGGGTTGGTGGTTTTATTGTGAACCCTTCATAGGGCTGAATAATCCACAAAATACCTTATCCAAGATGAAGCATGTCTCGGGGGGGGGGGGGGCTCGCCCTCTTCCCATTTAAATATATAAACAACTGGCTCAGAGCCATCTAGAGTCCCTGAGGTTGACCTCTGAGTCGACAAAACCCTCGGTCATTCATGCCAACATGATTCAGCCCACTTATTTTATCCAGCCTTATTTAACACTACAGATTAGTACGTACGATAGAATGTTATTGACAAGATTCAGATTAGACTTTTTTCATAGACTAGTAGCTTTTCCTGAAAGAAACAGGTGGGACTTAACTCTCACTACTTGTCCCTGTGATGAGGAATCAGTACAGTCTAACTTACATACAATATTGTTTTGTAAATTCCATCATCCACATCGGAAAATTTGGCTACTACCTCTATTAAGGCGATGGGGACTTAGACAATGTCGCCCTGCAATGCTACGTCTCCAATTGTTAGAATCTGAACCGGTTTGTTATCACGTCCTTAACTTTTTAAAATGCGTTATGAAGCATAGGAAAAATCTGTAAGATTTACGCTGGATTTAGTCTTAGACGATGTAATGAAATCATTAGATTTCCTGTTTTTTAAAATACTCGATTTAGTGCTTGTATGTAATTTATTTGTGTCAGATGATTTCTGTTTTAACATGAATTTGTACGATTAATATGTTCCTTTTATGGTTTTCCAATGTGTAAAGCCGAATAAAGAAGATTATTATTATATTATTATTAAATATATATCTTGGCCCCTATGATGAGGTCCCGGGGGCCACTATTAGCTTGGGATGGAAACCACGTGCTCCTCCTCCCCTGAAAGGTTTTGGGGTGGGGGTTTGAACCTTTACTGTGGGTGAGTCTCAAGAAGTGAGTCCCACTCACGGTAAATGCATGGAAAAGTGACTAAGAGTGTTTGTCGCCAGTGTCTGCTTTTTAAGATATGGCTGCTGTGGCACAGTTAGGGAAAGGAGCACTGAGCTGGTTACACAAGTGCACATGAGTGTGCGAATTGTACATGTGAAAGTGCCGTCATAAGAATCCTGGGGCAGAAGCTACTCGTCAAGGAAAAATGCTGAACACGGTTGGATAGCACTTATGACATTTGTGGGCATTTAAAGGTAGATCGGTGGAGTTTACTGGAAAATAGATATGGCTTCACTGTATTATACATATCGTTGAAATCCGCTAAAGAGCTGTTTCACTCCACTTAGGCCTACACAGTCCAGCAAGGTGTCAAACTTGGGTAAAACATGCATGCCAAATTTGATTTTGCAGTTTTCAATAACACATGTATACATCTTATGAGACATCAGAATAGTCCTATTTCTCTGGCTCTACTCATAATCAGGCATTTGTCTCCCCTACTGGGCCAATTTAATTGCTCTGTTCCCTAACAGAGGGAAAGAAGGCGTCCACACACAAAAGGAGCATTTCTCCGTAATTGAAATAGTTCCAGGAAAAGGGCGTGAGGGAAATCTTCATCTGATAATCAGCTGTCATATGGCACTTGGACTGGGTCTGCCCAGGTGCAATGAACAAAGGAGGGAGCCCAGACATCTGAAGCCAACACAGGAGGGGCTTGCCATTGAAGCTTTAGTGGGAAGGTATCTAGCAACAATGTCAGTTAGGGGTGGAACGGAGGCCCTCAGAGGAGATCGGTTCAAAGAAAGCGGACGACGCCATTCTGGATTGTCCCAGAAGGCTGTGCAGGGGTGTTGGGACAGGGGTGGAGGGATGATGTGACTTGAGGGTTGGCAAGGGGTGCCAGGCATCTAGAACTTTTAATCCAAATTTAGAACCCCTGCACAAGGGAGAGAGAGAGAAAAAGATTCTGAACCTAGGAGCGACAAGGTCAGAAGAATGACCAGCTGGAAAGAGAGGCCAACTTATGCCCTGCCGAGATGGAATAAGGAATTGGATTCCAGCTGTTCCCAAGAATATGATGGGTCTCTCCTGGGCCAATGGCGCTGGCCCCCTTGTGCCGCCTGAGGACCACAGGGAAGAAGGCCTGAACTTTACTGCCACTCCAGGTGCTCTCCAAGACAGCCAGGAGGCTATGGGTTCTGGGAGTGCAGGTAGAAGGGTGCTCTGCTGACTGGAGGAAAGATGCCCCAAAGGTAGGAGAGGAGCACCAGGGGACAGGCATGAGAGAAGGCTGGTGCAGTGCACCAGAAAACTCAGCATCCTGCAAAGTGAGCCCCTCTAGTGACACGTAGGCCTGTTGAAAATACCACTAGTAGCTATATCTCATTACCAGAAGCAAAACAAGGCAAAGAGTAGAAAAATCAGCCAAATGAGCCCCCAGATGTGCGATCGGGATTTTTGATCTTTGACCCTATAAAGGAGAAATGTAGAGTGTGGTGATCTACAGCTATATTTCTCAAATTGCCCTGTGTGTGGCTCGGTGTAGGAGCATTTTTCGCTACAAATATTTGGGGAGAGGGGCAGGCATGAGGACACCCTCCCCAGGTCAACTTCTGGATCGGGGAAACCCATCTCCCAGGGCCCGTGCCATCTATGGAGTACTGGGAGATTCCATTCCACTGCGACACAGAGGCAAGAAAAAGAGATTGTTGGACCGAAGTTGCACTCTGCCTTCAGCTCCCGGGGAGGCTAGAACTCCGCGAGCAATGTAGGTTAGTTCCCCCGACCACTCCACGCTCCATGCGGGTGGGTGAAACTGAAGATGGAACAGTGTTTAAAAAGCACACTCCCAGCCCGCAGGAACAGAGTCCATTTGGGAGGGAGGCAGCAGAGCCGATTTAGCAGATTGAGAGTGGGCTCCCCACTCTGCCATCAAAATGAAAAGAAACCAAAGAAAGGCTGAGGTGACAATGGGTGAGATCGGGCCCCAACCTCAAAAGAAACAAGGCTGCGTTCAGCTGAAGTGCTGCCGCTTATAAAACATGCATAGGACCACAAAGGGGCGCCCATATGATGTACCTATTTCTTTCCCTCTTGGTGTCCCAAAAAGTGGTAGGGGCACCAGCAACATTGAAGAAAAGTATTGTGGGGGTGGGGGGGGGGGTGCATAAGGTGCAGGGACTCCAAGATAGATGTAAGGAAACCTGCTCAAAGTTGCAGCAGGCATCGAATGTAGAACTCTCAGGAGAGATTTGCCTTGAAGTTAAACATTTTCAGAGTTGGAATCTTTGCTCCTTGGCTTAGGAATGCTGGGATCTCTAGTGGCTGGTTCTAAGGATGCATTTCTGGTGGCTTGTAGTGTGTACAAGAAAGACAGACATATGTTTGTGGTTGTTTTCAACTTAAAACTGTTTTATTGACACTTTCGTTAATGAATGTGTAATGCACTTATTAATACTGTTGACACTCAAATATAATTATTTTTGATGGTGATACCCTAACATTTGATGACTGTTTTTATTAATGTGGTGACCCTGACAAAGCCAACAGGCCTGCCTTATATGTATTTATTGGTGATGCCTCGACAAAGCTAAAAAGGCTGTTTATTTAAACTAACAACTCCTTATATTGTGATGTTGTATCTGGTGTGGGTGTGGGTATTGTAATATCAAGTTATAAAATGTCTGTCATCTACGTTCAAATTTACAAACAAACATGAATGTATTTTGACTAAAATAGAGGGAAAATGTGAACATGAAACTTTAATATACTAACAGCTTGTTGTTCCAAAAGTAATTTCTTCTTACCTTTGTGTTAAATCCATCAGCATTCTGGGTAATTTTGTAGAGTTCGGGAAATCTTAGCATACTCTCTTGACTGCATGATCGTTCAAAGATTCCCAAAGTGAAGGGTGGTAAGGCAGTAAAAATCTATAAAGACAAGAACTGGGAATTAAAAATAACGACCTCATTTATGGTGACATTCAGATGCTTGCATGGAGACAGGGAGAATCGATTCTGATGCCCTGCCTGCACTATAAGACCGTTTCATCTTCATCTTGTTCTGTCTCCAGATGCACAAGGCCTGGGCCACCATGCTGATCAAATGAAATGATTAGTGTCTAGAAACATATTAACTACTTTTGCTCTGTGGCCTGGTTATGAAAAGCCACAGGAAACCTTTCTCTTTATATGTCACAGCAATTGGTAATTGGTAACAGGGGATACAACGCAAGTGGAAAATTAAGCCTTCATATCCCTTCTGTCAAGCAATCGTCAGCTGTAAATCACAAAAAACAGAGTATTATTAAATTACTTGGTCTTGTCAGTGCAAAATCTTGGATTATTATCGCAACTATTCCTTCAAGACTAGAAGTATGTGGCAGCAGGAAGAAGGCAATGAATTTAAGATTCCAGGGGCCGTATTACAGAATGGTTTGCGCCCGTGCATACAAATGTGCGCTGTCTCATCTGCGCTGCGCCCCTTTGAATGTTTATTTATGCACTGTATTATGTTGCTGCGGCGCAAAACCTATCCATAATCGGAAACCGTTTGTGCGCCCTCATGCACAGGAATGTTGCAGCCAAAAATGCATTTACACCAGCGCTAATGCAATATGAGCACAGACGCAAACGCACATAAACACAGAGCTCAAAGTCTACGCCAACATCGTGGCGCATTACAAACCAATCCTCCATAAGGCCAACGGGCGCATACTCCGGCACACAGCGACAACTATCGCCGGCGCAGTCATGTGCAATACGGCCCCAGGTGGATGAGTACAGAGCACCAACCCTTCCTGTGCGAACAGCTCCGTGATTTAACCGGCTGCTAAAGTGTCTGCTAGAAAGTCTTCCAAGTGGGAAACTTTAACTTATAAGAGAAGATAAGTTTGTAATTAAAATTAAGATCTGAATAATGTTTTGCAGTTGAAGGCTATCAGGAATGTTGTTGTCTCTAAAACACTAACAGGTCAGTTAGAATGATGTTGGACCAACAGACTGGGCAAAGAAAAATCTTTACGGGGTATGCATGTAGAATTTAACAGCTTCTGTAAGAACAATATCTGAAGTAAGATGGCACAGAGTGTAAAACAGACAGAGTCCAATTAGCCTTTCCAGGGTTTTTAGTCTCATCAAATATAATTTTTCGCCGTCTTCAATATCCATAAATTACAGGGCGACATGATCAAACAATAGAATTAGTGCTTATTTTGAGATGGTGGTTGCTCGTGGAGCCCACTGGCACTCATTTTTCGGGATTGGCACTCATTTTTACAGATCAGACTGACCCAGAGCGAGAGAGAAAAAAAATCACAAAAGGAGGAAAGAAGGAGGAAGAAAAAGATGGAAAAACATTGACAAAGGAGAAAAGTAGGCACAAAAAATAACCTGACAGCGATATAAAGGGGCGGGGAGTGCCTGAACGTTGATGACATGAGGTGGAATAAAAAACCCACAGCCTTGGTATCTGGCACCCCTACTATTCGACAGCACTGGCCATGGGATTCAGAGAAAAACTTTAGGCTCATCCAGGGGCGTAACACAGGCCCCCGCAGCGCGGGGGCCCCCAAGCTCCAGGGGGCCCCCTCGGCACTGCACTCTGGCCGGAGAGCTCCTGATTGAGCCCAGAGGGGGCCCCTCGACGTACCGTGCAGGGAGGCCCCCTCAATATTCGTTACACCAGTGGGCTCATCGCACTTATTCTTTTATAAATTAAGCACTACTTGAGTACATGTTTTTAATGGACAAGATATTTCAGTTCAAATATGGAAGAGCGTAAAAACTCCAATCTCTCTCTTAGAACAAGTGACTGAAGTCCAGGAACGCTATCTGTTACCACCTAACTGACCGAAGCCCCATAATCGAATAGGGATTTAATGGACTAACCAGTGAAGGTATTTCCCAGAGAACCTGAGTCCCATGCCCATGTATGACAACTGTTTGCTATGGGGCTCCTTTTTGATTCTTGTGCCATCCAAGGTGGAACTGCACATCCGATAACTACATATACACACACTTATTGTGTCACCCACTTAAGTAGTCTTAAGGTCACATGATAAGGTGTAGTTAGCCTTTGTGTACTCCTCCCAGATAATCACACAATAGAGGGCCTAGATGTAGGCAGGAGGGACATCCTGACTTGATGAGGGAGTGGCGGAGCGGAGACCTGTCACATTAACACTTCAAAGACACTGCCACAGCTCCCACACAAAGAACGTCACAGTAGCCTATTGTGACTACAGACAGACTGGGGGTAGAACAGGGAGGCATGAAATTCCAAACACCTCTGTGGAGTGGGGGCACGCTAGAAGCTTCTCCCATTTCAAAGCCAGCACAAGGTATAGAAATGGGACTCTTAGACCCACTCTTAAGTACACTCCTGGACCTGTAGACACTCCACAATAACTGCCTTTGTGCCAGAAGACTGCCCTGCTGACTGTGAAGGAAGACTGGGCCTGCACCCGCACCATCCCAGAATGACTCTGAGGGCAAGTTATCTGTTCTGTTCTGAGCTACAGGGACAGAACAAGCTCCAGAGGTTTCCCTGCAACTCCCGAGCTGACCTGCTGCAACTGGACCTGCTTGATCCCTGCTGGCCTTTGCTGGAGTTAGATCCTGAATCTCAAGAGGTGTCCCCCAGGTCCTGGGCCCTTGATGTGGCATCAGTTGACCTACTTCTAGAACAAAGAAGAAATCCTGACATTTTGGGCTCTTTGCGATTGCAAACAGGCCGGTCTGTGTCAAGATCTTGCCGCCTGCACCGACAGACAACCTGAAGCTCTGGTGAACCCAACTCTTTGGGCCACAATGAACGCTATGGATGTTGAGCAATGCGAGATCTGTACTTCGTGTTACAGCCTCGAAACCCCGCAGACTCTTTGTGCTAGACTTTAGAAGGTAACCTTGTCAATGGGACTAAGTTGGTGTTTGTAGCTGGCCAGCACTCCATTGCAGTTGGCCTGAACTTGTGACTTTTTCCCGATCTTGCAAGACCAGACAACTGCAAGTGGTGTTTTGTGCTTTTGACAGAGAGAACAGTAATACTTCAAACCTCTGAGCGCTAAGATAAGCTCACGGCAGGAAATGCTAATGGACTTCACAAACTGTCAGCGCTGTTTAGAGTGAAGCTGTGTGGGTGAGGAAAACACACTACTCTACAGCGTCCCAATGCCAAACTACTGTTTTCAACAGGCCATGAACTACGATCTAGTTTTGAGTTGTGGCAGCAATGTTGGATTTCTGGGTATTACTCTCTTCATGGCTCACAGCATCTCTGTTAGAACAGCATAATACTGTGTTACAATAGCAAGAAAGCCATTCTTTTTATTTATTTTGGCAATTGCCAGAAAAGCACATGTGATACAGCACATGAATACAATAAGACTTTAAAATACACACTAGTGTAGTAGGTGAAAAAAGGCAATGATAAAACAAAGGTACAAGTGCTATACAAAGTTACATTTCATTAATTGTGCTTGTGAAAGGCCCATATTTAAAACCAGGCAAGGTGCATTCAAAAGCAGCTTTAGAGGAGGCATACAGGGGGTAAAAACATTTTCCTTAGGTTAGGAGGGTAGGGGTACTTTTCAGTCGACATCTCCATATTGAGAGACAGTGAAAGCAATCAGTTGGGAGGGATTAGACTTAAGTATCCTTGAAGCAATTCTAAAGTCCCTAATGCCCAGGTTGCGGCACAATAGCAAGATTCATGCTATAGGCATGATATGTGGACAGAAGAATAATACATGATCAATACATTCACTGATCTCAAGGAAAACAGGCAATTCATAACCGCTTCGGAAAAGGGGCAAAGCCACGTAGCAGTTAAAGTGTAGAGCGGCAAAGTCCCGATCTGAAATGTAATGAACAGAGACGTTGAAATTGGTGGCTCAATGAGGTCCATGTAGGCATCCAAACAGTAAGCATCCTTGAATTCTATAAATGTTGCAGTCGGGTACCCGCCCTCCCAGATCTGTGGAGCCACCATACACAGAGTTCCAGTACATCCTCTTAAGTGCGAGCTTAGAGACACTGCATGCAGACTCAAGATACTCCCAAAGGTTCACCCACCCATTTTCTGTTAGACAGCATTTGATATAGCCCAAACATGGAATCCCACCGGGCCCTGGGATCTTGAGGATTTCGCCAAGGCCCAAACAAAAGGATACCAATGCCTCAGAGCACCAGATGCTCCTCCAGTACAACAGGGGTCTCTGGCCAACTCTGTGAATGAGAAATTTGAGACCAAGGTCTAAATGGAGAGTGAATAGTGGAATGCTTGGAGGGAGATTAGTGAAGACTTGCAGAAAATGATTCTCCACCAACTCCAGATCGCAAACGTTCTCCTACCCACAGAGTTCCCCTCCATATAAAGACCCCCCGCAGAGCTTGATTTGAAATGCAGGGGATTTGGGACGAAAGCTGGAGCCGTGGAGGGCTCTCAGGATACCACCTGAGTAGTGCTCCAGCTATAGATTGCACTTCTGGATCTGGGGGACCAACCAAATTCTTCATTAACCCCTTGTGTGCTCATGACGAGCCCAGCTCGCCATGGCACACAGTCGCCGTGTGCTCATGACGAGCCCAGCTGGTCATGACACCCACCCACGGGGGAAGCGCTGGCGCTCCCGCCGTGGGTGGTCGACCGGCGTTTTTGTTACGGGGAAGGCAGGGGAAGACCTTCCCCTGCCTCCCCCCGCCTCCCCTCCCCGTCATCAATGACGTCAGCGCGCGAGGTGCACTGACGGCATTGGAGGTTTCCCTTTGTTTACCGACACGCAGGAAGCCATTTGCTTCCTGCGCGTCGGTGAACAAAGAGGTACGTTTTGGGGCTGGGGAGGGGGGGGGGATTTTAACGAAAGAGGCATCGGGGGAAAGGAAAGGGTTTTCCTTTCCCTCGATGCCTCTTTTGTGCATTCCTGCTGCACGATCATGCGATCGTGCAGCAGGAATGCCCACTAGCAACAGGGATTTTTTTTTATTTTTTTATTTGGGCACTGTGTGTTGGTTGGGGGAGCGGCCCCTTGGGCAAGGGTCGCTCCCCCTGTTGGAGGCATATGTTTTGGCTTCAGTTGCCACCCTGGAGGGGGGCAGAAATGTTTTTGGTGCCATAAAATCGGCCCACTGGGCCATTGTGCAGGGGAGTGGCCCCTTGGGCAAGGGTCACGCCGCTTTGGGGGGCATTTTAGGAAGCCCACTATATTAGTTTTTGTTTTGGGGAGCGACCCCTTAGGCAAGGGTTGCTCCCCTTTTGGGGGCCTACATTTTTGCTTTGTTTGCCCCCCTGGGGGGCAGATTTAAATCTTTAAAAATGTATTCGGCCCACTGGGCCAATTGAATAAATGTAGTGGGGAGTGGTCCCTTGGGCAAGGGTCACTCCCCTTTTTGGGGCATAAATTTCGGCTTTGTCTGCCCCCTGGGAGGGGGGGGGGGCAGTTGTATTAAAATAAATCGGTCCACTGAGCCAATGTAATAAATGTACTGGGGAGTGGCCCCTTGGGCAAGGGTCACTCCCCTTTGGGGGCCATTTTTGTATGCCCATGATGTTAGGTTTTGTTTGGGGGAGCGGCCCCTTAGGCAAGGGCCGCTCCCCTTATGGGGGCTATGTTTTAGGCTTTGTCTGCCCCCCTGGGGGGGCAGATTTTATTTATAAAATAAAAATGCCCACTGGACCATCAGGTATTGTTTAGTGTGGAGTGGCCCCTTGGGCAAGGGTCACTCCCCTTTGGGGGCTTATAATTCTGGCTGTCTGCCCCCATGGGGGGGGAGGGCAGATTTCGCCATTTTTAGGTTGAGCATTTGAGACCTCTTGTATATTCTTTAGTATTTACTTGTATGTTTTTATGGTTTGTGTGCTTTGGAGATCAGCCCTAGGACTTGTCTGCTTCCGCTTAGGGACTTTTCTTTCTGATCAACTGACTCTATTTAACTTTTTTGATAGAAAACGACCAGCAGAGGTCTGTAACATACCAGAATCACTTCAGCATTCTCTAGTTTTCAGTCCATAGAAATTGTCTTCCACGAGCACCCATAGACAAAAATATTTTTTTAAAATCATGTATTGTCAGTGATATGACCACCGAAGGCCCAGATTTTATATTAAAAACAGAGCATTGGACTATACCATTTCCCCGCTAAAAGGCAATATTTCTCCCCGTGTGTTCCAATACTTGGCGTGTCACGCAGTTTGGTGCTTACTTTCCCGCCATGTCAAAGAACAGCAGATGTTTCAGGGCGCAGGCTAATGTGCTGCATAGCGAAGTACATATAAGGTCCCAAAGGCGAGACCGATTGCATTGCAAATGCTTGTCTAATTTAGGGCCCACTAGGCCACCAGGGAGTTATCTGTGGAGAGTGACACCTTGGGCAAAGGTCACTCTCCTTTGGAGTCAATCTTTGTGGCTGTGTCTGCCAGCCAGATGGCCAGATGGCCATGTTTTTTTTTTAAATTGGGCCCACTAGACCACCAGGGATTTTTTTGTGGGGCGTGGCCCCTTGGGCAAGGGTTGCTCCCATTTGGTGAGCATTCATTTGTCCGTTTCTGCCACACTGAGGCTGATTTGTTTATTTGTAGGGCCACTAGCCAACCGTTTTTTTTTTAATGTTGTTGAGCGGCCCCTTGGACAAGGGTCGCTCCCTTTTATGGGAGGAGGATTGTGGTCATTTCTGCCCTCTTTGGGTGGCAGAATAGCAGTATGTTTTTAGGCCCATCTGTCCTTAAGGGGGGCAGAAGCCACTAGCCACCTGCGTTTTTATTTTTTTTATTTTTGTATTTGGGAGTGGCCTCAAGGGCAAGGGTTGCTCCCCTTTTATGGGGGTGAATATTTTATTTATACTCTTAGGCTCACCTACCCCTTAGCTTGGCTGGTGGATTGTGTGTGGACTGGTGCATTATTTGCATATGTGATTGTAATGTTATTTTCTCCTTTTTATTCTAGTGTAAAGCTTTTGATTCCTGTTCGCGATTTCGACAGTGGTGTTCTGCAGTTTTGCGTAGTTGCATTTTTTTGGTAAGAAAAACATTTTTGTTGTATATACTTCAAATTAGTATTTTTGTCATGTATGAATGAATTTTTTTCTAAGTGGTGTCATAATGGCAGCTTATTTAGTTAGTGTTTTGTGCATGGAATTCTTTGCGATGTGTTTTTCATTGTCTTATGTGTAATTTTCTTTTCTCTTTCTTTTTTAGTGGGATATTGTTGATCCATACTGTGTCTGTGCAGAGTAGTTGGTGGTGAATTTATCTGGTTCTGACAAGTGATATCGTTTTGGAGTATATAGGTATTTCTGATAAAGGTGCATTTTGTTTATTACTTATTTTACAAAGTGTTTGTTGTTTTTGACTTGTTTGACAAGTTACTTTTATTAGTAAGCAGTATGGCTAGCCGTAGAATGACTGCTCAGCAGGTGGTTTGTATGCTTCTTGAATCTTCCTCTGAGCAGGATTATGAGACTGACAGTGCGTCTGAGGGAGAGGAGGGAGGGGACGATTCAGGCAGTGAGTTTTCTCTCCACATGGAATCATCGGATGATGAAGGTACTCTCAGTGCAGATAAAGCAACTCTCAGTGCGGATGAAGTGCCTGTTTTAGAGGAGGATACTGCTGTGCCGATGGTGCAAGAGGCATCTGGATTGCAGCCTGAGGCTGCTAGGCTTCCTACTGGATGTACTGGACTCTGGGTTGATCCAAATATGGTGCAGCCGGTGTTGTCTGCCTTTAGTGGTGATGCAGGGTGTAGAGTGGATTGTGAAAATTTTTTGCCTATACAGTTTTTTCAGTTGTTTATGGATGATGTATTTTGGGGTGAGGTTGTTGAGCAGACTAATTTGTATGCTGAACAGTTTTTGAGGGACAACAGTGACAAACTTAGGCCCCACTCTGGAGCTACCCGGTGGACTCCCACAAATTTGGAAGAGATGAAGACGTTTTTGGGTTTGACTTTATTGATGGGTTTGATAAGGAAGCCGTCCATGACTTCATATTGGTCTACCAGTCCCTTGATGGCAAAGGCCATATTTCCTGCAGTTATGACTCGGGATCGGTATTTGCTTTTGCTACGGATGCGGCATTTTGTTGTTAATTCTTTGGCGTTGCCACGAGATCACCCTGACTGTGACCGTCTTTTTAAGATTCGGCCTGTTCTTGATCACTTTGTAGATCGATTTTCAGAGATCTTTACTCCAGGGAAAGAAATATCTATAGATGAGTCTTTGGTCTTGTTCAAGGTCCGTTTGGTTTTTAGGCAGTACATCCCTAGCAAGAGGGCACACTATGGAATTAAGCTGTATATGTTGTCTGAGAGTAGGACAGGATATGTTTTTAATTTCCGTGTGTACACTGGTAGGGATTCCACTATTGACCCCCCTGGTTGTCCGTCCACTTTTGGAGTTTCTGAGAAAATTGTGTGGGATCTTGATAGAGGACTGTTTAACAGAGGCCACCATTTGCACCTTGATAACTTCTACACTGCTGTGCAATTGTTTAAGGAATTGTTCAAAGTGGACACTTTTGCTTGTGGCACAATCCGCTCTAACCATAAAGGTTATCCAAAAGAGCTTGTTTGCAAAAAACTTCAGAGGGGGCAGTGCAGTTCCTTGCGTAGTGATGAACTACTAGCTGTGAAATTTGTGGACAGGAGGGATGTGTACATGCTGACTACCATCCATGATGAGAGTACTTCACCTGTGGCTGTTTGGGGTCAGATTTCTGAAGTGCGCAAACCTGTGTGCATTTTAGACTACAATAAGCACATGGGTGGTGTTGATAGAGTAGATCAGAGGTTGGAACCTTACACTGCTATTCGTAAGGCTTATGTTTGGTATAAGAAGTTGGTCATCCATCTCTTTAATTTAGCAACTTTCAATGCTTTTGTTGTGTTCAAGGAGTGTTCTCCTGCATCAAAGTTGACTTTTGTTCAGTTTCAGCAATCTGTGATAGGCAGCCTTGTTGTGGAACAGGCAAGTGTTCCTAGAGTTGGAGTGGTGGAGGATGTGGCTCGATTGAAAGATCGCCACTTTCCTGATTTCATTACTTCCACATCCTCAAAAGACTTTCCCACTAGGAGATGTAGAGTCTGTTGGCGAAGAGGTACGCGGAAGGAGACTCGTATCTACTGCCCGAGTGTCCTTCTAACCCTGGGCTGTGTGTCCCTGCATTTTTGTGTGGGAAAGTTGTAGCATCACCGGGCTCACACAAATTCCCCACCACCCAGCGTTCCCCCAGGTCTCCCAGTAAAAATGGTGCATCACTTGTGTGGGATGCCCAAGTACCCGCGTCAGGCAAGGGCCAAAAACGTGGTGAGGCAACATCAATATTGCCTATCAAAAAATGTTTTGGGCCCTTGCCTGTCGCAGGTACTTGGGCCTCCCACACAAGTGAGGCACCATTTTTACCGGGAGACCTGGGGGAACACTGGGTGGTGGGAAATTTGTGTGAGCCCGGTGATGCATCAACTTTCCCACACAAAAATGTGTGAAAAAAGTGATTTTTTCAGATAAAATTGAGGTTTGCAGGGGATTCTGGGTAAGGAAACTTTGGGGGATCCACACAAGCCATACCTCCCTGGAAGCCCCTGTGTGTCTAGTTTTCAGAAATTTATGGGTTTGGTAGGTTTTCCTAGATGGCCGCCGAGCACCGGGCCAAAAACCCTGGTGACCCCCCTTGCAAATCCAGGTGGTTTTGAGATAGGCAATTTTGATGTCGCCTCACTACGTTTTGGGACCTTGCCTGTCGCGGGTACTTGGGCCTCTCACACAAGTGAGGCACCATTTTTACCGGGAGACCTGGGGGAACGCTGGGTGGTGGTAAATTCGTGGGAGCCCGATGATGCCACAACTTTCCCACACAAAAATGTGTGAAAAATTTGCTTTTTTCAGATAAAATTGAGGTTTGCAGGGGATTCTGGGTAAGGAAACGTTGGGGGATCCATGCAAGCCATACCTCCCAGGAAGCCCCCGGGTGTCTAGTTTTCAGAAATGTATGAGTTTGGAAGGTTTCCCTAGGTGCCGGCAGAGCTAGGGTTCACAAACTACAGCTAGGCACTTTGCCAAAAAAGGGTCATTTTTCACTGCGAAATTGAGGTGTGACCATGTTGCGTTTTGCGCCATTTCTTGTTGCGGGCACTGGGCCGACCCACACAAGTGAGGTACCATTTTTCTCGTAAGACTTTGGGGAACGCGGGGTGGGTACAAATTTGTGGATCCACGCAGATTCCAGAACTTTCCACCACAGAAATGTGGGGAAAATTAGTTTTTTGGGAAAAAAGTTTAGGTTTGCAAGGGATTCTGGGTAACAGACCCTGGTGGGAGGCAGTCAAGTCACCCCATCCTGGATTCCCCTGGGTGTCTAGTTTTCAAAAATATGTAGGTTTGCTATGTTTCCCTTGGTCCCGGCAGACCTATGGTTCAAAAACGACAGCTAGGCACTTTGCCAAAAAAGGGTTTCACTGCAAAATTGAGGTGTGACCACGTTGAGTTTTGCGCCGTTTCCTGTCGCGGGCACTAGGCCGACCCGCACAAGTGAGGTACAATTTTTCTCGTTAGACTTTGGGGAACGCGGGGTGGGTGGAAATTTGTGGATCCACGCAGATTCCAGAACTTTCCACCACAGAAATGTGGGAAAAATTTGTTTTTTTTGACAATTCTTTAGGTTTGCAAGGGATTCTGGGTAACAGACCCTGGTGGGAGGCAGTCAAGTCACCCCATCTTGAATTCGCTGGGTGTCTAGCTTTAAAAAATTTATAGGTTTGCTAGGTTTTCCAAGGTGCCCGCAGAGCTAGTGTTCAAAAACTACAGATAGACACTTTGCAAAAAAGGGTAAATTTTCATTGTGAAAATGTGGTGTGTTCACGTTGGGTTTCGAGCCATTTCCTGTCGTGGGCACTATGCCTACCCACACAAGTGAGGTAGCATTTTTATCGGGAGACTTAGGGTAATTCAGATTTGTAAAGCAACTGGATGGCGTGTCGTTTGGCGTCTGCATATCTTTTCATTTTTTCTTTCGCCTCTCGGTCCCTGTCTGCAATGCTGCTGTGATCGGGTGGCACTGTTGCTTCTATCTGCAGTAGCCTCGTCAGACTCGCTCTTCCCAGTACTAGTTCTGCCAGGCACCTTCCTGTGGAGTTGTGGGGTGTGTTTCTGTAATCACGTAGTACTTGGCACAGTGCTTGACTAAGTGATATCGGTGCTAGCTTTGCCCTTTGAACTGCCTTTTTGATGTTCCCCATGAACCTCTCCACCATTCCATTCGCTTGAGGCCATAGCGGTGTTATTTTCCTGTGGCTTATCCCTAGATAAAAAATAGTAAAAATACATGTTGGTAAGGGAGTATTTCTCCTGTATCGAAGCAAAAGTAAGGAGGTGACTGTCAGCAAATACATCGAACACCAGGTTGATGCCTTTTGCTGCTCATATGAAACTTATCATAGCCGCGTTTACGGAAGCGGTTTTTGTATTATTCCACAGTGATAGGGCCATAGATTTGGTGAGATTAGAGGCTAGATACATAATTAGCATTCGGCGAGCGTGGATCATGTCGATGAAAATACGACTAGAGTGAGGAAGAGTTATATTAGACAGTGTGAGTGTCGCAGGTAATGATTAGGGTGTAATGAGATGCAGTTTGAGCATTTGCTATGGGACTAATTCATAGGGGTTAGTGTCTAACCAAGAAATGCAGTCTGATGGTTATACAAGTTAGGAAGGCAACATCCCCCCCCCCCGCCCCCCTTCTTACATAAGGCCTGGTGGTATACACAAACATTCCTTCCTGATTCGTCAGTACAATGTCATATGTTCAATTCCAACTCTGGCAACACCTGGAGGCACGCATTTTGTGCCAGGACACTTGCAGGGAAACAGTATAAATTGCAGAGGCATAGCACATTTTGCACAGGTGCAGCTTAGTTTGGGAAGTATGGGCTTTTTTTTTTCTTTGTGCCGAAGCAGATGGAAAAAATTCTTTGTGGGCCGTTTTTATCCTTTAATCTTAAAGCTTTGTCTATGAAAACATCCCAAGCCCATCTTATAGAAAAAGATGTATGCACAATTTTGTTTGAAATGGTGAAACATGTTAAGGCTTACATCCACAGAAATGTAACAGACATGAGGTGCATGCTAAATGCTGCCCCAGTTTTGCCACTTAAAATAAATGTCAATTTTTCAATTTGACCTCTTGTCACACTAACAAAATCCCTAAAAGGGTGCGTGTGTATATACATTGTAACAGCACAGTAGATGACTGACTAAGATACAATCACCTACATAAACAAGAATGGAATGCTACAGAAGACCAGCACTCACTCTATCCAAGACAGTAACACAGCACTTACCACATTGTACAATCCAATGCACCAGCGTTCAAACAAAATCTGTCCAGAAAATCCATTTACGAATGCAAACCAAAGCTGAAAAAAAGAAAAGAGGGGATCAGGATTTCAGACAGTAAAAGGAAATATGTATATGAAACATAGTTTGGAATGCGAAGCACCAGCTGTATCCAGCTGTTTAAAGTACTCTAATAGCAAAAATTGGACACTTCCTCTGGTATTAAGTTTTTATTTCAACAGCTTGTTTAAATCACAGTGAAGCAGACAATTGGGTCGCAGTTTTTGCAAAATGTTCATCATCCCTCTGGAAACATAAATCACATCGAAATGTAATTTGTTTGTTGTATATTCTAGAAAGGGGTGTTAGCAAAAATAGAGTACATTCATACTATGTCACCCTGCTTCCTTTCTATGACATGATTTACAGAGCGTTTGCCTATTAAAGCATAACAAAAAAGGCATTATCTGATTTTCTAATTTAATGAACTGGGGGAAAACAAGTATATTGTTATGCGATGATCATTTGTATAGCACACATTCTTCTAATAATAAGGCCTTGTAGCACTTTCAGCAGCATAACGTGTCTGGGTATCCTATACAAGTCCAACACTAGAACTCTCAACATCAACATCCTTTCATGTGAATCCATTTGAAAATATTCTACTGAAAGAGGAAGCTCACAAATTTCACAGATCCAGGTATTGCATATACTCTTTACACTTTTTTTTTCAAAATTTCAACTATTTATTTTGCAAGTGTTTCTTATAGTTCATTCACTTTTCATTTTATACAAACAGCAACCAACACGTGTTTCACAGAGACCCATTTTTTTAGGAGTTATCTATGTACCCCTCCACTGATATGTTTTGTTTGTTTTTTATGTCAATTAAGTATCCTACGCTTTAATATGGGCTCGAACTTAAGTGGCTAGTAATGTCCTTGTACTTCAAGAACCCCATAACTATTTACAGCTTCTTAAATATGTGACCATTACCTTTAGGCAACAATAAGTCTCCAAAACAGCTCCTCTTTAGATAACCATGGACGTGTGACACTTGCGAGCTTCCCGGTGTAAAGGGGAACAGTTTTGGAGACCTTTTAATGTCTAAAGGGTCGAGAAGACACACTCCAGTGAGCTCCAGCCTTGCTCATCAAGAGGTTGCAGGGATTTACAGAAACTCCCATTTGGTTTCCGACCGCCGCACAAGCTCCCATAGAGAAATGGCAGTTTGCGATCGCATCGTAATTGCGTTTTGGGACCGCCGTGGGTCAGTCGGATCCGCAACCGCAGAGATGTCAGTCGGAGGAAACTCTGACCGGCATCATAATGAGGCTCTAAGAGTTTAAAAGCACTTCAATGTCTCGCCTAGAGTAGTAAGCAATATACTAATATACATACCAGAAAAAGCTTCTCTGAATCCTCACTCAGGGGTAAGCTCACTACCATCTGCACTTCGTGGCCACACCTTTCAGGATTGCGGTTTCTAGGTAATACATCCGGATTCACTGGGACTTCCGCTACATGTTACAAAAGAGGATTATATTCCCAGTTCATCCCTGCAGATCTAGACCCATTCTGACATTCCCTGTCTCTACCTTAATCATACATAAAATGGCAGATCTTTAAGTCATCTATGCAGCTCTCCAACATTCATACCTGCTATAAAAGGCGTACCCTGCTTCATCACCATAATTCAAGTGGGTTCCCTTCTGCTGAAGCTAGTGTTGAAAGGGACGGGATGGAAAGTCACAACTAAGGAAATGCATAATGAATTGGTGCCTCCAGCTGACTCAATTTAAACCTGCATGTCTATTGCTTACAACACATTGTTAAGTGCTGTGTCCCAAGACAAGATAGACAATCATGCAAGACACAACAAAACTTCCCATTTAATTGAAAAACAAAGACATACTCTTCCAACCACACAGTTTGCATGGGGTAGCATGCTGCCTGTACGCGTTTTGGAAACTATACAATACTATACTTACACTAATGTTTTTCTGAGATCATTCAACCATAGTTTGCAAATATTCTGGTAGTACAGTAAAATATTTTCTAAATTAATCGTATCCATGAAAAAAAAGAACAGGACACAAAAATGTCATAAGAGGATCAACAATTGGATCTAAAGATAGTAACTTTACAGATGCAGGAGTACAATACTGGGATTCACACATTAAACAATGCAGTTTGCTAGCCACACCAAGGCAAAGAGCAGTAAAATTCAAGGTTTGTCAAAGCAATCGGGATCTTGGCCAATCAATAAAAGAGATCAAACACAGGGCTAATTCATCAGCACAAGATGATGTAAAGGGTATAAAGATATTGCTTGTAAAGGGAAATTGGCAACATTCCTAATGTTATTGTCTGTTTTTGTATATCTATACTAATAAAGGTTGTTAATAGAGTTTCGTGGTACAACTAATGAGGCCACACAAGAACCTTTATTATCTTTATCTGCCTCCTTTTAAACTCTCAAACATGAACCAGGCCCTCATTTGAAGTGCAGAACTGTTCAATAATTTATTTACAAAAATAATTTAAAAACAGATTGATTCAACAACGCCAGAGCATATATTAACACATACAGCAACAAAGCAGGACATTCAGGATAACCCAAAAAACATAAGGTATGGTGTTTAACATGGGAGTGAAAGCATAGTAGATTTTTTTTAAAACTCATCCTAATGCTGCGCCTCTCACCAGGCCGGGTCACCCCCTTGCTCCTCCTGCCGCCTCCTGCTCCTGCCTGCCAGCCTTGCCACAGAGCCGCCCGCTCGCCAGTTTCCCGCTGCAGCTCGCCACAGGCCCCGCCCACCACCGGCCCATTCGCCGAGCCGCTCCCGCCGCCCAGCTGACCCGCCCTCTCGTCCCCCTTCTTATGACGCCCCCAGAGCGACCGCGCAGCGGACGCGCGCAGCGGGAGCGCCGACTGAGCGCCGAAGGTGCGCCAAAGGTAAGCCCGTCTGCACCCGTCCGTGCCTGGCCCGCGCCCAGTGCCAGGACCCCCGGCCCCCGCAGACCCCAGCCCACCCACCGGACCTACGACGCTGCCACCCTCAACGCACTCAACGCTGGCCGAATCCCAGGATGCTACCGAGCCACCCCGAGACGCACCCACGGACCCTTCTGCTGCAACGCCTGCAAGTTCACCTGCATCCGGACCAGCACTACTCCAGCACCAACCAAGACCAAGACGAGCAACAGCAGCAGCCACCTGAAATGCATCCTGCTCAACACCCGCTCCGTCCACAGACACGCCATCGAGCTCTGGAACCTGCTCGACACCCTCACCAGACGTCGCCTTCCTCACGGAAACCTGGATGAACGCCTCTTCAGCGCCCGACATCGCCATCGCCATCCCAGACGGCTACAAGATCATCCGAAGGGACCGCATCAACCAGACCGGAGGAGGCATCGCCATCATCCACAGGAACACCATCCGCATCACGACCAACACCGACGACACCCTCGCACCCGCCGAGCACCTGCACTTCCAGGTCCACATCAACCCCAAGACCACCCTCAGAGGCACCCTCATCTACAGACCCCCGGGACCACGCACACAATTCAGCGAAGACATCGCCGACTTCATCAGCCCGCACGCCCTCCTCTCCGCTGACTACATCCTCCTCGGGGACCTCAACTTCCACCTGGAGAACAACGACGACCGCAACACCATCACCCTGCTGGACAACCTCGCAAACCTGGGACTCAAGCAGCTGGTCACCACCCCCACCCACTACGCCGGACACACACTCGACCCCGTCTTCTCATCCAGCAAGGACATCGCCTTCAGCCACGCCACCGGACTCCACTGGACGGACCACAGCTGTGTCCACTTCAGCTTCAGAAGGACCACGATCCACCACAACCAGCAACAGGTTGCACGCAGAAGCTGGAACAAGATCACAGCCGACCAGCTCGCGACCTGCCTGAGCATGAACCCTCCCACCAGCGCAACGAACCCAAGCCAGGCGGCCACCAACCTCGCGAAGTGGATCAGCAACTGCGCAGACGACTTCGCCCCTCTGAAGACCCCGCCTAGCAGACCCGGCAGCAAGAAAGCCCCATGGTTCACCGACGAACTCAAGAGCTCCAAGAAGAACTGCCGAGCCCTCGAGAGAACATGGCGCAGAGACCCAACTCCGGACAACATGACTGCCCTCAAGCTCGCCACCCGAAAGCACCACCAACTCATCCACGCCACCAAGAAAACCGCATTCAAGGAACGACTGGACAACAACGCACACAACAGCAAGGAACTCTTCAACATCGTTAAAGAGCTCTCCAACCCCAACGCCGGAAACAACGACATCACCCCTTCGCAAGACCTCTGCAACTCCCTCGCCTCCTACTTTCACAACAAGATCGCGGACATACACAACAGCTTCAGCACTCCACCGACACACGCCACGACCGAACCACCGCCCCCCACCACCACCCTCCGCGCCTGGACCCCGATCAGCACCGAAGACACCGTCCGCACAATGAACTCCATCCACTCCGGATCTCCTACCGACCCCTGCCCTCACCACGTCTTCAACAAGGCCGACGCTGTCCTCGCACCCCACCTGCGGGACATCATCAACACCTCCTTCGACACCGCTACCTTCCCGGAGAGCTGGAAGCACGCCGAACTCAGCGCTCTACTAAAGAAGCCATCAGCCGACCCCACCGACCTCAAGAACTACCGCCCCATCTCGCTGCTCCTATTTCCTGCAAAAGTCATCGAGAAGACCGTCAACAAGCAGCTGGCCGCCTTCCTCGAGATGAACGGTTCCCTCGACCACTCGCAGTCTGGCTTCCGGGCCAACCACAGCACCGAGACCGCCCTGATCGCAGCCACCGATGACATCCGAGCACTGCTTGACAACGGAGAAACAGCAGCCCTCATCCTCCTAGACCTCTCCGCGGCCTTCGACACTGTCTGCCACCGTACACTAGTGCAGCGACTCAGCAACGTCGGAATCCAGGAGAAGGCACTGGAGTGGATCATCTCCTTCCTCGCCGGAAGGACACAGAGTCCGCCTCCCCCCGTTCAGATCTGAAGCCACCGAAGTCATCTGCGGTGTTCCTCAAGGCTCCTCGCTCAGTCCAACCCTCTTCAACGTCTACATGAGCCCCCTCGCAGACATCGCACGCCAGCACAACCTCAACATCATCTCCTACGCCGACGACACCCAGCTGATTCTCTCCCTCACCAACGACCCCGCCACCGCCAGAGCCAACCTTCACGAAGGGATGAAAGAAGTAGCCGAATGGATGAAGAACAGCCGCCTGAAACTGAACTCAGACAAGACGGAAGTCCTCATCCTGGGATCCTCACCCTCCGCCTGGGACGACTCCTGGTGGCCCCCCGCCCTAGGCAGCGCACCCAAACCAACAGACCACGCACGCAACCTGGGCTTCATCCTGGACTCCTCCCTCTCCATGACCAGACAAGTCAACGCCGTCTATTCGTCGTGCTTCAACATCCTGCGCATGCTACGTAAGATCTTCCGGTGGATCCCCACCAAGACCAGGAAGACAGTCACCCAGGCCCTCGTCACCAGCCGTCTGGACTACGGCAACTCCCTCTACGCCGGAACCACCGCCAAACTCCAGAAGAGACTCCAGCGGATCCAGTACGCCTCAGCACGACTCATCCTGGACATCCCCCGTCGCAGCCACATCTCCGGACACCTGAGAGCCCTGCACTGGCTCCCAGTCAACAAGAGAATCACCTTCCGACTCCTCACCCACGCACACAAAGCCCTACACAACCAAGGCCCAGGATACCTCAACAGCCGCCTCAACTTCTACGCTCCCAAACGCCAGCTTCGATCGACCGGCCACGCCCTCGCCGCCGTCCCCCGCCTCCGAAGAGCCACCACAGGGGGACGGTCCTTCTCCTACCTCGCCGCCAAGACATGGAACTCCCTCCCGACCCACCTCCGCCTGACCCAGGACCACCTCGCCTTCAGGAAGCAACTCAAGACCTGGCTGTTCGAGCAGTAGCGGACCCCCGTCCCCCAGCGCCTTGAGACCCTCTGGGGGAGTAGTGCGCTATATAAATGCTTTGATTGATTGAATGTCATGAAGGGCAGGAAGAATTTGTTTAAACTCAGAGGATAATCCATTAAAAGACCAGAGCACAACCAAAAATTGCTCCTCTTATGGCAGATGTTTTGGCATTATTTTCCAATTGGTTTGTAATTTCTGGTAGTTCATAAATCACTGAAGATAATCAGATTTTGCAGATGGTGGTGAAGCATCATAATCAGGGTGCCCAAAGATATCAAGTAGTAGTATTTAAAGAGTGGAAGGGCAGGGTCAATGTTGTAGGACAATTTAACCAGCCTCTTCACTACATGAAACAAAGCTGGTGGAATGTGATAATTTGGAATTCGATTGCTGCTTTTGCCGCATCAGACCTCCACTAGTTCCCTAATGATGCAACCTCTTCCTCAGGAGCATCTTAGAAGACCACATCGTCTTCTCTACAGAGGGCAGCAATGGGATGGAAGAGGCCACCAGCACAAAAAAGACAGACTGTCTAGGCGAAAAGGAATTTTGCATGCACATGCTGAAAAGCAAGTTCCGTAATGCTCATAATCTGTTTAAATAAAAGAAAAAAATCTCAAGGATATGTTCAGTGAGTCAAGATATTGATTGGAATAAACTAGTATTTAAAAGAAAACTGATAAAATCAGTACCATTTTCGATCATCATTAATACAGTGCTTAGACCATGCACTTTCAGTGGGTGGAAGGAGCAAGCCACTGTGAACCACATATCCTTAGTAAGCAGTTCATATAGTAATATTAAATAAAGCATTCATAAATCAGTTGCTTGCATCACATCTCCAACCCTAATAGTAGGCATAATTTCATTCTTGAACTTCTCTCAACATAACCATTTATGTCTGTCAAAGGTAGAATATGCTTTTGATATTTTCCTTTTCTAAAATGTTGCTGTGGCCATTACTATTGCTAAAAAAACACGTTTTCTTTGAGCATGTTTAACAATTTCTACAATAAATATAAGAACATTAGATGATTTCCGCTACTGATGATGGGGAAGCAAGCAGAAATAAGCTCACATATTTAGGCATGTGATCTTTCGCCTTCTCCTTTAATATTAAAGATATCTCCTTCCAGGGATACAGAAAGCAAGAACGCCCGCCTCCCCTCGCTTGAGTGGCTGAATAGCTATTACATCTTTAGAATAGATTTCTTTTGCTTGTCCTGGATGTCTGCCGTGCTGACAGCATCCTGCACTCGTTTTCTAAACCTGCTAGCAGCCGATTTGTGCTTCTGAGAATGTTATGGCTTCCAGGGAGAGCTCTGTTAAGATTACCTCATTTTTAAATATGTGCTTTTTGTCAGCGTGTGTTTGAAAAACATATCGATTCAGGTTAAGAGTTGGAACATAAATTAGGGTCAATGAAATGCAAATTCTGAGGTATTTATCTAGGATTGATTTCAAGGTTCATGGTACAGACTTCAATTCCTTCTCAGCCTGTACGTCATTACTTTTGTAACATTGTCAAAGAGATCAAAACATGCATGTTTTATCCTTGTTTTACAGGATTATCCTCTTCTTTCAGCTTACTTGGCAAACACTAGCTTTACTAGGCATTATGAGGTGATACCGCATTGCTTATCGATAGTTTGCCAAATATATATCGATTTGTTAGATATTTTCAGGGACAGTCACCGATACATCATAACTGTATTAGATCCGGAGACACTTTACATGCTATGTCCACGGTGGGGAAGGAAAAGGGAATGGGAGAGCAATATGAGAAGTTATGACCCTTTTAGTAGTGACAATGGTTTCCTCTGCTTTTGGTTGTAAGAATGAATTCATTCCATCTTGCCTCGATATAAATGTTTTAGCAGAGGAAATTCTGCATCTTTAGGTTAAACAATCAGGAATGCTCTTCCTCCCTCCCTGAAGCTCAATGGAAAGTAACTAAGGGACCGATTACGATGGCAGGCCCCCAGGGTGTGGGGTGCACATGGGCGGTACCTATGGTGCCCCCTGCATTTGCAAGTACAATGTGGCAGGCACCGAGCGGTGCCTGTCACATTGTGCATGTAAAAGCACAATATGTATTTTTTACATTGCGGTGGGTGCTGCTTGCAGCACCGCCCGTCGCAATGTAAAATATACAGGATGCGCCCACCGCATCATCATTCGTATGGTGAGACCGCTGCAACTATGGCGGGTGGTCCCTTTTGCAGCTGCGATGGCGGGTGGACTTTGTCCGCCCGCCATCGTAATCGGCCCCTAAGATATTTGCAAGAAAACTCCCCTCCTCCCATCAGGCTAAGGTCGATAATACCTATTCTAGGATTCTATACAAGTGAGTACAAATATCCTGGTAGTCAGGCATGTAAAAGTTACTTCCAACTTCCGACTATTATGGTGCATAAGAAGACTAAGCAGATTCCACATATATAAAGACTATTCCATCCAATTTACAACATCAACAAATTACTTTAAGGGACCTGTATACAAATTGAGTTATGTTATGTTAGGTTATATTTAATTTGCACAGCGCACGGATATTCGAAAGTGTCTCGGCGCTAGCTTCGGAAAAAAAGAGAGAAGAAATGCACACCAATCCAGACTAAAAAAGCAGCGTTTTTAGTTTTTTCTTAACCAAAAGAGGGTCCTGGGTAGCCCGAAGAGCCAAGGGCAGCAAGTTCCAGGCAAGGCCAGCTTTGCGCACAAAGGAGTTCCCCCCAAGTCTTTGGCGATTAAACCTGGGGGTCGGAACCAACAGCTGAGCAGACGAGCGCAGCTGTCCTTCTGGTGTGTAAAAGGAAAACCTCTTCTTCAAATAGATAGGGCCCAGGCCATAAAGGGCCCAATGGGCAATGGATAACATTTTGTATTTCAGACGAGATTCGACTGGGAGCCAATGCAAGGAACGCAGGTGAGTGCGAACACTAAGCCTTGATCGCAAGCCCAGAAGAAGCCTGGCCGCCGAGTTTTGAACAACTTGCAATTTCTTAAGTAAAAAACCTGGGCTGCCAACCAAGAGGGCGTTGGCATAGTCCAAACAGGATAAAATAAGGGCACGGACCACAGTTTCTTTGGCACTACCTGGCAAAAGAGGAAGAAACTTCCTCAAGGTTTTAAGAGTGCCAAAGCAGGTACCGGCCAGCTTCTTCACCTGTGTCGAAAAATTCAGGTTTTCATCGAACCAGACGCCAAGGTTTTTTACGGCGCCTTTACTTGTAGTTGGTTGAGGAAAACCAGGTGGCCAAAGCCTATCTCTAAATTCAAACGAGAAGGAGCCATACAAAAGTACTTCAGATTTTCCTTCATTGCATTTCAGCTGAGCATTCGCCGGCCAGTGAAAAACTGAAGACAAACAATGTTACGCAGCCACAACCGAGTCATCTTCCCTGTTCCAAGAAAATAAAAGCTGAGTATCATCAGCATAAGCCATCACTTTAGCCCCTAATGACTCCGCAAGATAGACCAGTGGATTCACATAGATGTTAAAAAGCAAGGGGCTAAGTGATGACCCCTGTGGCACACCCGTAGCCACCTGCAAAGGCACGGAAGCACACGGAGGGAGCCAGACCTGCTGCGACCGTTCCTCCAAGAAAGACTTGATCCACTGCAGAGCTGAGCCAGAGATACCAATTTCCGAAAGACGGTCAAGGAGCAGAGAGTGGGGCATGGTGTCGAAAGCAGCCGAGAGATCTAACATCACCAAGGCTGCTTTCCCGCCGGCTTCCAAACACTCCCGGATCGCCTCCGTCACCGCAAGCAATGCTGACTCCGTGTTATATGAGGCACAGAAGACGGATTGGGACGGACGAAACAAACCTGACACCTCGACATAGTTGGTAAGTTGAGACGTAACCACCCATTTGCAGACTTTAGCCAAACTTGGCAGAAGCGAGATAGGGCGGTAATTTTCAGGTAGCAGAGGGTCAAGAGATGGCTTCTTAAGAAGGGGAAGAATCAGTGCCTGCTTCCATGATAGAGGAACATGCGCCTCGTGGAGCGATTTATTGATCATATGATTCACTTCTGAGTTAATAGTATCTGCCACATCAGACAGAAGTCTGGCAGCACATGGGTCTTTAGGTGATCCCGACTTTAGTGCCTTAAGAATCTTAAGAGAGCTAGGAAGATCGACCGATCTAAATGCAGAAAAAGAGGGGGCAGATTTTTCCCTGGGCTTCGCCAACACGACACCTATAAGCTTCCTGGGGAAAGTTGAAAACGTCTCTTGAATGCTAATTATTTATCCCTGAAAAAATTTGCCAAAGGTATTACACCAGGTCTCCGAGATAGGTGTCACTACCACTTGGGCGCTAGGGGTCAAGAAATTCTGCACAATAGCAAAAATGTCTTTTGGATTGTTGTTGGCCCTCTCAATGCGGGCAGAATAGTGCTGGCCTTTGGCCTCTCCAATGGCCATATAATACAGTTTTTATTTGGTTCTAAGGGCGCGTTTAGCAATGGGACAGTAACCGCTGGAGCACCAAGCTCTCTCCAATAATTTGCACACATGTTTCAAATTCCTCAACTGGTGGTGAACCAAGGCTTAGAGGGGGACTCTCTCCTCATCCTTAGTTGACATGGTGCAGACAGACTCGCAACCGAACTTGTGATGCAGTCAGCAAACTGGGTCACATTTTCCTCCAGGTCCCCCCGGAGGGAGGGCCGGGAGGCTACCAGAGAGCTACTAAGCTGCCCAGGGTCCATTTTCCTAGCGGATAGAGGACGATGGTGGTTGACTGGTCGTAAAGGATGTTTAATATCCCAAGAGAAAAATATGGGGAAATGATCTGACCAAGCAACTGGCCTCGGCCTCACCACTAAAATAGGAAAATTGGAACAAATGATATCCAAAGTGTGCCCGCCCAGATGGGTGGGGTGCATGACCCATTGTGAAAGGTTAGCCAAGTGGAGGGAGTCCAAAACCGCTGCGGAATCTGTCATCTCCGTGAGATCAAGATGGAGATTGACATCTCCAAGAAGCACATACTTCGAGAAACGCAGTGCACGCTCTGCCAGCGCATCCCACAGGTATCCAAGAAAGCCCTGGCTGACCCAGGTGGTCGATAAATCAGGGACCCCCCAAAAATAAAATGGGCAGACAGTTGCAGGCGAAAATCCAGTCTGCCTGATATAGACAGGATAATGCATGATTTCTAGATTAACACCCACTTTTACAAAAATCTACATTTAGAGAACAATACTAATTGATAAGGGATAGATAAGACTCACAGCAATGCTCTTCTGATACAAAATACTATGATAGTGTTTATTACTAGAGGAAAGACCTCTGCAAAAAGATTCTAAGGTGGTTTGTTAGCAGAGGAAGCACAGAAAGACCGTAGATAGAACGGTAGGGAGAGATAGGAAAGAAATATAAAGAAAGACCAGGAAATAGAGAAAGCCCAAGAGAGTAAGCGTAATAGAGAGTAGGGTAATACATAGGAAGGAGGGAAGTAAAAGGGGGTGAGTACAGAGATAGAGGGCATTAGTCAGAAAAGAGAGCATGGTAGAGTAGAGATGATAAATGAGATCAGGAGACTTTGAGGGGATGGAGAGAAGAATAAAAATGGGAGAAAGAGAACAGGCACAAGAAAACTGCTGGGAGAGAGATGGAAAGAAAAAGAAAGATGGGGATAGGGAGGAATAGTGTGCGAGAGATGAGACAGTATGATACATTATATCTCTCTCTCTCTCTCTCTCTCTCTCTCTCTCTTGCTCTCTCTATATATATATATATATACACACACACACATTTACATATATACACATAGATGCATATCTCCACAATCGAGTGAAAATGGATGCACAACATCATCTGTACAGAACGTTTACTGTATAGCCTCATGAAGTGTGTCATCAGTCAGCGTGGTCTTGATCAAATTCATGGATACATAAAGTGCAAGTGTTTATACAATATCGTGAAAACAAACGAAGGGCATACTTTGGTATGAGTGAGTATGAGATTGTGTGGTTTGTCATTCTGCTACTCAACAAAGTTTATGACCTCCTCTTCAGTGCCCCTCCATATGATGAAGAGGAGACTCATACCATCAGTGGAACCATGGTTGAATACCTCAATGTTAAAAATGAGATTATCAATGAAGCCATTCATACCAGTCTTTTCCATAAGCCCTCGGCAAGCAACAGCCTCCTTCAAGCACTCAGTAGCCACCCGGACACACTTAAATGGAGTATTCCATATGGCGAGCTGTTAAGGGCTAAACACAACTGCAACATCGAGAAGGCATACCTCATGGAGCAGACCACCGTGGTCAAGAGATTTAAAGAAAGGGGTTATGGCATGTGGGTACCCAACAAAGCCATAGACAAGGTCAAGACTGTAACAAGGGAAAACACTCTATTTGTGGTCTTATCAAAGAGGGACACCGACGCACAGACAGACCTCAGAGTGGCCAACGCGTCTAACACCAAATCCAAGGATATCTGACCCAAAACTGGGAAATACTTAAAAGTGACCCAGTTATAGGACAGTCCATTCATGCTAGACCAAGCATTTCCTACAGGAAAGGACGCATATTGCGGGACATATTGGTCCTTAGTGACATCCCACTTACAACACATGCCAGAGACCACAATTTACAGGGCCATTTTCCATGCAGGAATTGCAAAGCCTGTAGGAGGAGTAGCATGAAGAAAGAATATTCTACTCCGAGGCCAGGGCATAGTAGGAAAATCACACAGTTTCTCACCTGTAGCTCCACTTTCGTGATATACATCTTACAATGCCCATGCCATCTGAGGTATGTTGGCAGCACCACACACTTGGGCAAAACAGAGTACTCGAACATATGAGAGCTATCATAAAAAAGAGAACCCAATTACCCTGTAAGACACTTTCAAGAAAGACACTAACTTGACAGTTCCCCTCTTATTTTGTTTGCCATTGAGCAAATTCCCCACAGTTCCAGGGGTGGGGACAGGACACTGAAACTCAGGAAGAAAGATTCGAGGTGCATTCTGGACTTAGAAACCAAAAGCCCCAGAGGGCTCAATTTATATGAAGAAGTTGGGGTCACTTGTAGGATGAATAATGCGTATTCTTTGCTTCTTTGACTCCTTCCTGTGTCTTATGACATGACCTTTCTGCCATTGTGATTTTCCTTTGCTGTTTTTTATGCTACATCACCCTGAAGTATATATTTTTAACTGATTCTTGATTTGTTCTTTCTTCCAGCAGGAAAGGAAAGGGGCCTCGATTGTGAAGTGCCAAGGCAGCTGGACAGAATCCAATAGCCTTTTAATCATCTTCATGGTTCTGGTGGTACACTACACAGATAAGGACACTTTCACTCTATTTTAACTGTATGTGCACGGTGATGTTGTCTTTCCATGTGTCAGTCATGAACTTTACGGTTCTGTGAGGTCTGCTGGGTTCATAACCCCGCCCACTTGGGCGTGATTGCATTTTTTCTCCGACTACCCTTGCACTCATATTCCACCCCTACAGATGCCACGGCCCACTGACTCCTTGCCCCTCATGCACACATGCTTCAGTCCCTTTTGGCTTGTTGGCAAGACTCCCTCCATTTCCCCTATTTGGAGAGATTTCTCACCTTTGCCAGTTACCCACCATGCCACTTGTCTCATATATATATATATATATATATATATATATATATATATATATATATATATATATATATATATATATATATAGAGAGAGAGAGAGAAGGAATAGAATAAAATCTACCTGCCATCATATCGGGGTCTGTTTTCCTCTGTTCGCCGCTGCTGCTGCGTGCGCACTGCTGCAGAGGTTCGAGGAGAATGATTTGCTGCATATATATATATATGTATATCTCCGCTCCAACACACTCTCCCGTCTGGAAAAAGTACTAGCACTCATGGGCTTAGGTTTCACAACCTCGTTTTAATTCGATTTACAGCGCTTCCAATACAAACACGTTTCGGGGTTTCCCTTCATCAGGTTATGCTGGAAATATTGGTCGAATTCGCATGGAGTGACAGAACAAAAGCTTTAGCAGAGATACCAATATTGGAAGATGAAATAACGAAAGACACAGACAAGAATAGACAAGAAGAACTATGGGAGGCTATGAAAAAACGCCTGCAGTAATACGAACTGAAAATTCGCCATAGAAAACAAGAAAAATTCGAACGAGACGAGAGAGACTACTCAATGGGTAGGGTATTGACATTTGCAAAGAAATATGATGAACCAAGAAAAGAGATGACAAAAAAGAAAGTGACATCGATATCAGCACCTGTCAGAGTTGAAACATTTGAATCGAATGTCACTGAAAATGAACAATCCGAGGATGAATTGGCAAACTACCCCTTTTCACGAGGAGTTCAACATAATTCGCCAATCATGGTTCAGAGGGGGAATGAGCTAACCTCCGGAATTAGAAAGCGGCAAACCAGAAGGGGCAGCTGGAAGAGGAAAGGGCAATGTCATACCAAGAGTCACCCGGAGCAAGAGAGGGGGCAGATGGTGAATGAAGAGGACAATCTAACCATTACAAATTTAACAACAAGGATATTGACAACGACCGAGGAATCGGTACTGAAATTGGGCTTAACTTTCTGCTCTCAGACTCGTTTTTTATTTACACAAACGAGGATCGATCTTTTCAAGTTCGTATGCAAACTTAAAACACAAATACTTTAAGCTAAAGCCTACCATTAAGGAAGCCAGACAACTGAAAGGCAAAATTAAAGACACAGATCTCGTCTGTAGATGATTTGACCACACTGGAACTGTTAGAGGAATTACGACAGGGGCATGAAAATCAAGGCGATCAGAAGGAGCAGTCCAACACACAACGAACAAGATGCCTAGGGGTAGAGCAAGAGGCACCCACCAGCACAGTCAAACCAACTTCACAATTTCTACCGAAAAATGACCAGAGATGCCATTGGTACATTCTCGGAAGCGGTAGTTAAAGATCTGGTCAAACTTCGAGAAAGCAAGAAACCAACTTTGAAAATGAGAAACTTTACAAAAGCACAAGAAGAAGCTCTCACGAACTTACAAAAGACACCACAATGATTTGCAAGCCATCTGATAAGGGGGGCAACATTGTGTTGATCTCGAGGGAACAATACGTTGAGGAGGCCCTTCTGCAATTGACAGATAATCGCTATTATGAATTAACATCAAAAAAAGAATATCAGGACAGTGTCACTCAGTATGATACACTAATTAAGAAATGGCATAATAAATTTATGCTAGACACTGAAGAATATCTCTTTTTAAGAATCACCAACCCTGTAATCCCTACATTTTACCATCTACCAAAGATCCATAAAGACAAGACTAAGCCACCGGGAAGGCCCATAGTATCATTTTTGCGGAGCCTTACAGAAAATGTATCTACATTCGTGGACCATTTTTTATTTCAATCTGTCTCACAATTATCCTCATATATTAAGGATATGAAAGATTTTATTACCCATATTGAGAACTTGAAATGGGAACCGTCATTTTACTTGATAGTACTTGATATCACAAGTCTATACACTTGTATTAATCATGAACATGAACTAAAGGCAGTGGAGTTTTTTCTGAAAAAAAGACCACTTGGAACACAATACCATGCTGATCGAGCTAATCGAATTTTGCCTATTGAATAACATCTTTTTATTTCAGGGGGACCTCTATAGACCAGTCTCGGGGACCGCCATGGGCACCTGCTTCGCCCCCAGCTATGCAAATTTATTCGTAGGCGGGTGGGAGGAGCAGGTGGCCTGGTCTTCTGCCAGTGAGATCTGGACCAGAGACATAGTTACCTGGTATAGGTATATCGACGGCCTCTTCCTAATATGGAGGGGGCCTTTAGATAAAACAGGAGAATACATTAAACATCTCAACAATAATGATGTTAACGGGAGAGATAAGTTCAGTGGGTGTGAACTATCTTGACCTCAAGGTTGAGATATTGGAGGGTAAACTTTTGACTAGTCTATACCGCAAACCAACTGCGGGCAACAGTACATTGCAAGCTACGAGCAGTCATCCGGCAAAACTGAAAAATAGCATACCATATGGAGAATTCCTGCGGTTAAAACGGAACTGCTCTAGAAAATGTGATTTTGACATGGCAGCCAGAAACAGCCTGGGAAGGTTTGTAGCAAGAGGACATGATTTTGATCTTTTAGAGACCACCTTAGAAAAAGTAAACACCATAAAGAGAGAGAAACTAATAAGCACCACACAAAAGAACACTAGAGCAAAGAAACAGGACGAGGGCAAATTTCGGGTAATTACCATCTACTTAGAGGATGCCGACTCAGTAAGAAAAATTCTCCGCAGGAACTGGCACGTCTTAAAAACAGACTTGATTATTGGGAGAAACATCCCACCAGTTCCACAGAAAACTTTCAGGAAAGCTAGATCAATAAAAGACAGATTGGTCCACAGCCATTTAGATTTGATTCCAACTAAGCAAGGAAAATTGAGTGAAATGAGAGGGTTTTAGCCATGCGGAAAGTGCAAAGCTTGCGCTTTTAGCAGAAGAGTGCTAACATAGGAGATAAAGGGATTAAAGAATCGTAAAACTATTAGTAAATTTATGACGTGTCAAACTAGTCATGCTGTCTATTGCTTAGTGTGCCCTAGCGGCCTAAGATACATTGGCAGCACCATACATAGCGTCAAAGGAAGAGTGTTGGAAGACATGCGCGCCATAGCAAACAAGGATTTGAGTTATCATGTTGCTAAACATTTTGCGGTAAAAAACCAGAGCAACTGAGGTCTGCTACAGTATTTCAGCTTGGACCACGTGCCCCCTAACATTAGAGGAGGAGACAGGGTAGCAAGACTAAGGAGATTGGAGTCACGTTATATTATTGATCTACAAACGAAGACTCCAAATGGACTAAATAGTGGGGAGGAATTAATCTCACACCTAGGGATCTAGGAAAGCTACATAATGTCCCTTGAGTAACACCCACACTAATCTGGTTTATATGATTAACTGTTTGCCTGTATGACAATTATTTTGTGTCCTTTCTTTTCTGTTTTCTTTCTTTTTGTAACATGGAATGGTTAGATTTAAATAGCCGATACATGGCATGAATGAGATGAACAATGGAGAATTAGTATAAAGACTATTGGCAGACCGAACGCAGGGCCTGCCATTTGCCGATACACTTTGTAATTAACACAAAAGGAGTAACATAACATGAGCTGTAAATATATGGTTCAATAGGACTAGCAAATTATTGTGATAAACGCAATGATTATCTTTGTAAATATGTATTTATAATGGAAAACCATATGAATGGAACGTATTTCAAATTGCCGCCTTCAATATTATGGCGATCATTGGATATCTGTTTTATTTGAACCAAGGTGGCATAGAGAATCTTGTAAATATTGTATTAATGATTTTTACGGATGAATTCTTGTAATCATGTACAATCCAATATGGCGCCCTACAATTTTGTAAAGTGAATGTCTTGTTTCCATGTTCGAAACACCAAGGTATTTAAAAATGGTGCGTCTCAGTGTGAAACGCAAACACTGATGAAGGGAAACCCCGAAACGCGTTTGTTTTGGAAGTGATGTAAATCGATTTAAAATGAGGTTGTGAAACCTAAGCCTGTGAGTGCTAGTACTTTTTCTGGACGGGAGAGAGTGTTGGAACGGATATTGAACACGGGGCACCACCGTGCAACAGCACCCGCCATACGATTGATCCGATTATCAAAGGTGCAGAGGAGCAGTAAATATATATCTATCTATATATATATTCACTTAAAAAACCATAGGTTTCACACATGTTATAGTTAGCTGTACATTTCACTCGTAAAAAACCAATGAAATTCCACGTTATAGTTAGATCAGGTAACTATAACTTGCGCGCCCACAATAAACTGCTGATGACGTCACATAGTACATCACTCATGACATGGTCAGTGACATCACTCATGACATCAATGATGACATCTGAAATTACACATTGTGGATTGCGGTCGCGCAAGTTATAGTTACCTGATCTAACTATAACGTGGAATTTCATTGGTTTTTTACGAGTGAAATGTACAGCTAACTATAACATGTGTGAAACCTATGGTTTTTTAAGTGAATTTGCAAGGTTTTGTAAATGATAATTCCTAACTATAACGTGTGTGAAACCTATGGTTTTTTCAGTGAATTTGTACGGTTTTTTAAATGCTAAGTTATGTATTTATTTTTTATTTTTTTTTCTGGTTTTTCACTATGCGCACACCCTGCACGCACGCTGCGCTTCGCGCACCATGCGCGCGCAGTGGGCGCATGGTGCGCTTCGCGCACCAAGCGCCCACGTTGCGCAGTCCATGCTGTGCGCGCCTCGCCTTTTTTTACGCAGTAACATTTGTTTTTTTCTACCTTGTTGGTCCTTTAATTTATTTAATAAATGTGATTGTTACTTCTTTTTTTTTTTTTTTTTTGTCGTGCGCGTACGGTAAGCTTACCGTATGCGTACCCCGCGATTTTTTTTTAAAATTATTAAATTTATTTTTCGTACTTTTGGGTCCTTCTTGGACCCCCTGACAAACACTAGGGGGTCTGCAACTCTCTTCGTTGCCCCCGTTTCACGATCCCCACCTTTGTTTCTCAGTGCGAGAGACAGAAAATGGCGGCCGACACTTCCTGATTTCGACCAATTCGAATGTTTACAGTCATGTAACCACCAATCAGAATTGAGCTCGCGCACGGCACCGTACGCGTACGGTAAGCTTACGGTAAGCGCACGGAGCGCGCTTACAGATATATATATTGATTTAAATCCTATTTTCTCAGGACCTACTGAACAGATTTACACCAGGCACATCCTTGACCTGAGGACTACCTCTCTGCCAAATTTCAAGTAATTCTGTTTCAGCCGTTCGGGCTGTAGCTGTGTCTAAAGGTCCTATGGAAAAATGCATGGGGAAAACGCGTTTTGGGACCCCCCTTTTTCCTCAGCCCCCACTTGACGAATCCCCCCCGAGACTTTCAGGGTAGGAGCGGAGCGTAGCGCCCCATTAGTTTTGAAAATTTCGCGAGGATTCGTCGACCGGCGCCAAAGTTATTCCAAATAGAATGTTGCGGATTTCCTATGGAAACACGGTCCTAACTATAACTATCTACTGGCGACCGCCAGTAGATAATATATATATATTATCTACTGGCGGTCGCCAGTAGATAGTTATAGTTACAACCTATTTTCCATAGGAAATCTCAAAATTCTATTTTGAATAACTTTGGCGCCGGTTGACGAATTCTCGCGAAATTTTCAAAACAAATGGGGTGCTCCGTTCAGCTCCTACCCCGAAAGTCTCGGGGTGATTCGTCAAGCGGGGGCCAAGAAAAAGGGGGGTCCCAAAACGCGTTTTCCCCATGCATTTTTCCACAGGACCTTTAGTCGAAGGTACAGCCCGAATGGCTGAACAGAATTACGTGAAATTTGGCAGAGTGTTAGCCATAAGGTCAAGGAAGTGCCTTTTGAAGGTCTTGTGTAAATCTGTTCGTTATTTCCTGAGAAAATAGCATTTAAAACCATATCAATATCTATACGCGCGCACCGTGCGCGCACCGTGCGCGCACCCTGCCGTGCACGAGCGCAATTCTGATTGGTTGTTAGATGTCGGTAAACATTCGAATCGGTCGAAACCAAGAAGTGTTGGCTGCCATTTTGTCTCTCGCAGTCTGAGGGGGTGAAAAACAAAGGTGGAGAACGTGAAAAGGGGGCAGGGTGGACAGTTACTGACCCCCTAGCCTATGTCAGGGGGTCCCAGAAGGACCCCCAAGGGCCAAAGGAGATTTTATTTTTTTTTTTCGAAAAATCGCAGAGTGCGCGCACCGTGCGTGCACGGTAAAAACGGGAAAAAATTCCGCGAATTTCGCGCACCGTGCACGCACGGTGCGCGCAGGCTGAAAATTCCATAAAAAAAACATACATACATAAATTAGCATTTAAAAAACCTTTGCAATTCACTGAAAAAACCATAGGTTTCACACACGTTATAGTTACGAATTAGCATTTAAAAAACCTTGCAAATTCACTTAAAAAACCATAGGTTTCACACATGTTATAGTTAGCTGGACATTTCACTCGTAAAAAACCAATGAAATTCCCCCGTTATAGTTAGTGCAGGCAACTATAACTCACGCGACCGCAATCCTCTGCTGATGACGTCAGATATTACATCACTGATGACATATGTGTCTTTCTGAAAAATAAATATTTGTAATATATGTATAGCTAAAGATTAATGGAAGAAGACATGGGTAAATAAGTGTCTAAATACAGTGATGTAATATCTGACGTCATCAGCAGAGGATTGCGGTCGCGTGAGTTATAGTTGCCAGCACTAACTATAACGGGGGAATTTCATTGGTTTTTTATGAGTGAAATGTCCAGCTAACTATAACATGTGTGAAACCTATGGTTTTTTAAGTGAATATATATATATATATCTATTTCCTGTGAACAAGGCCAACGCCGAAACGCGTAAGGAGAGAAGGAGGCATGACATGCTGCTGCGCCTTTGTAAATAAAGTTAATACCTTGGAATTGGGCCTCTGCGTTGCTCTGTTGGATTGTTGGGCTTCTCCGTGGCCAATGTTTTCAGAGGCCGCCCTGTAGGGTCGGGGGCTCCAGTGCTCGGAGGACGTGTCTAGTAGCCAATGTGGAGCATGACCCACTCGCTCACACAAGCCTACTGAGGAAAGGAATGCTAAATAGCGAAAATGTGTGGGCTGAGGAAGGGATTCGGCGGGGAGGATGTCCCACGCCGATCGTTCCAAAGGTATGCACTCTGTTTGAAGGCAGTTAAAGGAATCGGACATTAGTCGGATTTGAAATGAAAACTTCCGTGACTATTTTCCATTTGGATTTAAAACACCAACACAAGTGCACTTTACATAATGATATAATTGAGCAATGTGCAAATGTACAATGGACTTCCTAAAAGAAAACTTAAACTTGTGAAATGCACTGTGGGAGATGCAGTATTGTGGTAGTCACGTGACCTCTAATTTTAAAAGCACGCACGACGCACTTTGCAAATGACTTCTATTTCCTGTGAACAAGGCTAACGCAGAAACGCGTAAGGAGAGAAGGAGGCATGACATGCTGCTGCGCCTTTGTAAATAAAGTTAATACCTTGGAATTGGGCCTCTGCGTTGCTCTCTCTCTCAGATATATATATATATATATATATATATATATATATATTCACTGAAAAAACCATAGGTTTCAGGGGCGTTATAGTTAGCTGGACTTTTCACTCGTACAAAACCATTGAAATTCCCCCGTTATAGTTAGTTCATCTAACTATAACTCGCGCGCCCGCAATGCACTGCTGATGACGTCACATATTACATCACTCATGACATGGTCAGTGACATCACTGATGACATCACTGATGACATCATCCTTGTGATAGAGTGGTAGACCTCATCTCCCCCTAATATAACCTTTGATACACACATTCAAAAATAGAAACTAAAATTTTCAAAACAATGGACACACCAATATCAGTTACAACATCCTATTCAGTAATTCTAAGATTCACATCCACATCCGCTCATTCACCAATAGTCCTATACAGTCACTCATACATGTACTCACTCATCATATGTACTCATACACCTATACATCCTGTTACACAACGCCACTCATCCATAGAGTTACTCACACACATAGTCACTAATGCTAATAAAGAATCAAACATCCATTTACTTGCATATACAGTTATACACAAACCACCACACTTACTTCTACAGAAACTTACACATACTTAGTCTTTTAAACAATCACTTATAGAAACACATACTTATTCATACAGGAACTCTTTCAATCTCTCACTCTCACATATACTCACTTATATACACCAATAGTCACATATACTAGTTTAAAACATATGTAGTTACTCATAAAGACACTATTGAGACAGTCATTCACTCACTAACACACCCATGCACACACTCATCCACCCATACAGTCCTGCACACATGCTGTCTTCAACACATACAAACAGTGAGTCACTCATTCATGCACTTATGCACTACGTAATACCCCCCACCGAACCATACAGACACTCAGACACTCATACTGATACTCAAAAAACCAACTAATAACCTATATACACTACTCACCAACCCATGCAGCCACTTATACACAAAGTGAGAGACTGATACAGAGATTTACATATTTAAACATTACTCACTAAGCCATGTATTGACTAAGATACACTTAATCAGTCAGTTATACAATCTATTTTTCAAAAACAAATCATCCATTTAGACACTTATATACCCATTTATTCTTCCATCGACCTTGAGATATACATATATAAAACATATGTAATTTTCAGAAAAACACACATTCACTGGATGATGTCATCAGTGATGTCATCAGTGATGTCATTTGAGATGTCATCAGTGATGTCATCAGTGATGTCACTGACCATGTCATGAGTGATGTAATATGTGACGTCATCAGCAGTGCATTGCGGGCGCGCGAGTTATAGTTAGATGAACTAACTATAACGGGGGAATTTCAATGGTTTTGTACGAGTGAAAAGTCCAGCTAACTATAACGCCCCTGAAACCTATGGTTTTTTCAGTGAATTTCTAAGGTTTTTTAAATGCTAATTCCTAACTATAACGTGCCTGAAACCTATGGTATTTTCAGTGAATTTCAAAGGTTTTTTAAATGCTAATTTCTAACTATGGCTAAAGAGATAGGACATGTGAAGAAAGAAGAAAAAACGCACAGAAAGAAAAAAAAGAAATGCAGAAAGAAGCAACAGAAGTCCTCAAAGACGAAGAAAAGTGCAGGAAGAAGGATAACGTGCAGAAAGAACAAACAGAAGAACAGAAAGAAGCCTTGTCGCAAAATCATCCTGTACCCTCAACTTTTTCAGACGGATACTGGTGTTAACTGAGTTTGACTAACCAGTCCTAGAGCCAGTGCTATGTTAAAAGACACTCAGAATACAGTGAAAACACCTACATACCCTAGGGAACACTATGCGTTGGGGTCCCCCTGTGATCCTCTGTAAGCCCCTAGTATAAAATAGGGCAGGTGATTAAACTACCTCTTAAAACGCGCCACAGGGCGTGTTTGCACACGTCACCTCAGGCCAAGTCCCCTCACTTCCCCACTGTGTAAACACGCCCTGTGGCCGTTTTAAGTTGGGAGATTAAGTCCCCTTGAATCCTGAGGGTCCCTAGGGTCCAACTAGACCACTAGGTACCTCCAGTAAGCGCCACAGAGCTGCGTTGCAGAGAGATGTAAAAAGGGGCACGGCCTAGACCACCTCTCTGTAACGCAGCGCAGTGGCACTTACTGGAAGCACCTGGTGGGCTAGTTGGCCACCAGGGTCCCTCAGGATTGAAGGGGAATTATTTCCCCAACTTAAAACGCGCCACAGGGCTTGTTTGCACATGTTAACTCAGGCCCCGTCCCTTCCCTTCACCACTGTGTAAACACGCCCTGTGGCCGTTTTTAGTTGGGAGATTAAGTTCATTTGAATCCTGAGTGTCAATAGGGTCCAACTAGCCCACTAGGTACCTCCAGTAAGCGCCACAGAGCTGCATTGCAGAGAGGTGTAAAAAGAGGCACGGCCAGGCCCCGTCCCCTCCCTTCACCACTGTGTAAACACGCCCTGTGGCCGTTCTAAGTTGAGAGATTAAGTCCCCTTGAATCCTAAGGGTCCCTAGGGTTAAACTAGCCCACTAGGTACCTCCAGTAAGCGCCACAGAGCTGCGTTGCATAAGGTGTAAAAAGGGGCGTGGCCTCAGAACACCTGTCTGCAACGCAGCTCCCTGGCACATACTGGAGATACCTGTTGGGCTAGTTGGCCCTCAGGGACCCTCAGTATTGAAGGGGAATTAATTCCCCAATTTACAACTGGCCAGGGGGTGCGTTTGCAGAGTGCTGCTAGGAGGGAACGTGGCCTCCGGCGTGATGCCGGTCTTTTATTTATTTTATTTTTTTAAGAAGGAGGGCTGTGTGGCCCCCCTTCTTTTTCTAATTTACTGGCCCTGGGGACCCCATCCCCCAGGGCCTGCACCCTAATTTTTTTGATTAAAAAAAAAATGTGGCCCTCCCAAGGCCTTAATCGGCCCCGGGGACCCCAACCCCCGGGCCAGCCTTTGTTTTTTAATATTTTAAAAAAATATATATTTATAGAAACACTTAGGACATGCTGGACAAACCGTATGTACCTATCACCATGACGATTTGCGTGATAATCATTAAAAGGCAACTATGCATAGAATGAATCCACATGGAATGTATTTACACCGCTAGTGAAGCTCTGACGTGTCTGACGCCCTACTGTGCCTAATCCTGGTGCCCCCGCCGGTGGGTACTCTCCAAGTAGACACCCTTGTCGTTTATTTATACAAACATGGGTAGCTATTGACGGGCACATTTAATATACACGCACACCAAGCCATTCAAAGGGGATTCAACAAAAATTCGACCAAACTATGCAAGAAACCCCCCTCACGGTTAATAAAACACACATCCACCGCCGGATGTGTAATACTCTTGATTTTACTCTCTGGAAAGGAGACGAACCTCACTTGAGAGTCACAGCGTGCTCCTGGCTGAGCCCAATGCTGTGTTACACCCACCAGTGCCCGCCGAGTGCCTCACACCTCTGTGTTGTATTCCACCAGCTAGTGTGTATGCTATGACACTCTCTAGCCCATGTGCACTATAACACCACCCCGTAAATATGTTGTGCCACACTTGCCTTCGCACGGGTTATATTGCCCCATCTAACGTGCCTTCCTCGATGCCTATGATATAACGCACATCGCTATGCCATACATATTACAATCTGGGATCCATATCTTTGTCACAGTGCACATGCAACGTTACACTCCCCAGCACATATTTTATATTACAACTTTAGAGACTAGTTAGGTTACACAACACTGCCCTGTGCATATTGCACTCCAAGGCGCATATCGCATAGCACGAGCTAGTGCCTGTGCTATCTCGCGCTCTCCAATGAATCTGTCATTGTGCACAATGTATTGCATATTATATTTCACGCCCCAGTTCATCTTATATCACTCTTTTTGGTGCATAGTTTATACCATATACTATATCTAGTTTTCATTTTCAATCGTGCTCTCAGGACTATGTTCTATATAACACTGCGTCCACCTACCCTTTTCACGGACATTACATTTTGCGATGGGGGGTGGAGGGTCAGGGGGTGTTTCTGCCAAGTGAGCCCGGAGTCACAGTCACAAACGTCCTCTTCTTCCTGAATAAAAGTGAGATTATGCTGCATACTTGTTCATATTTTAAGTAGTTCGCACAGACACACATTTTAAAAACAATAACGTTCCTAATACCCACCTTCTCTGAACAGTTAGCTTGCTGAGCCATCCACCTCCTCCCTATCCTCTGTTGTCTGAATCCATGGACTAGCCTCCTCCCTCCTACCATGCATAGTCTGATGTGCTGCCACTGCCCTCCATTTAGCATGATGTACCAGTCTACTCCTCCTGCCCTCCATTGCCCAATTCTTTGGCCCATCATTGACCTCCTGCTTAGCCTCTGTGCTTAGCTTGCTGCCCCTATTCTCCTTCCCCCTGCCCTCCGATGTCTTTGTGCATGCCCCTGCTCCATCCTTTTTGCCCACCATATTCCATGGACCTGCCACTTCTATCTACTCTGAGTGTTCTGTTGAGCTGCCACTTCCCTCCCACCTGCCTAGCATTGTCAGATGACTGTAAACCGTCCCTGCCACCTCCACCCTGCCTGTCTACATGCCATGCCCCTATCCTCTTCCTCGTGTCCTCCATGGTCCATTTTACTGCCACACCCTTCTGCCCTCCCTGGTCTGTTGTGCTGCAACTGCTCCTCCTGCCTGCCCCGTGCGGTCTGTTGTGAGGCCCCTTCCCCTGAACTTTCTTGTCTGTGCACATGTCCTGACCCTCCCTTCTATCCTCCATGGTCCTTTGTGCATGCCCCTGCACCCTCCTTCTTGCCCATCATAGCCATTGTGCTGCCACTAACCCTCCTGCTTGCCATGCATGGTCTTCTGTGCTGCCATGGCCCCTCCCACCTTCCCTGTGTGGTCAGCTAGCTGCCCCTGACCCCCTCCCACCTTCCCTCCATGGTCTGTGTGTATGACATCATAGTCTCATTGTTGCTCTCCATGGTGTGTCTTGTTTCTAGTGCCCATCCTGCCTGACCTCCATGATCATCTTGCTGCTCCTGCCCTGCCCCCTTGCCCCCAGCCCTCTGTTTCCATGTGCAGACCCCTTTTCCCTCCCTCCTGGCTTGCCTGTTCCATTGTAATGCCCCTGATCCGTCCCTCCTGCCCTTTATGGTCTGTTATGCTGCAGCTTTCTCTCCTGTCTGTCCATTATGGTCAGCTAGCTACCATTGCCTCTTTCCCCTCTGTTCTCTGTTGTCCATGTGCATGGTCCTGTCCCCTCCCTATTGCTTTCCATGGATTGTTGTGCTGCACTCCCTGATGCCTGTCCTGTAGGGTCAGTTTGGTCCACCTCTCCATGTCCCTCCTGTCCTCGGTTATCCGAGTCCATGTCCCTACCCCAATTCCTCTTGCCTACCATGATCCAATGTACCATACTTGCAAACATTTTGAACTTGGTAAGAGGGAGATTTTGAAAAAAAACTGGGGTATTGATTTTCCCCTTTGAGTTACATTAAAAAAGAGGAGATTTTAGACAGGAGACAGATCAAGTAAAGCCCATTTGAGCTTAAAAACATTGGACGTTTCCTGGCTGAAACGGGTCTGTTGGCATGTATGGTTGTACTACCACTGCCTCTTCCTTCTGCCCACAATGGTCTATTATATTGCCACAGCCTCTCTTGCCAGTCCTGTATTGTTGGTTTGTTGCCCCTGCCCCCTTTCCACTGCCCTCCATAGTCTGTTGTACTGCCACTGCCCTTCCTGCCTGCCCAGTGTGGTCAAATTGTTGCCTCTGCACTCTCCTACCTGCCTTCAATTTTAAGACTCCATGCCCCTGGCCTCTCCCACTCAACAGTATCCCAATGAACAACTAGATTGCTAACATTCTATATTTATTACAAAAGTGTGGAACGCCTGACGTCATCTTGATGTAATCAAAACTGTAATACCTAGAGTATTTCCTTTAGAAATTACATATATGAGAGGGTCTTATTTGCATCAAAATTATGGTTAGTGCTCTAAAAACACTAAAATGAGGACATATTTTCTGAGTTTTCAAATAGCGACAAAGAACTTTTAAATTATTTGTAATCTTTATGTTTTTTTATCCAGTTGACCACTTGATTAAATGTTGCACCTAGGGGAGAGGATGTGGTGTTACTTCCAGAGCTGCAGACTTTGCAAGTGGGGAACCAGGTTGGAGTTTCTGCTTCAGCTCAACATTCTGTGATTCTGGTCAAATCACTTAATCTCCCCATGTCTACAACCAAAATGAATTTGATCATGTGTGATGTAACCAATGCTCATGTAAAGCACTCCAATACCTGACAAGTCTGCACTATATAAAACTGCAAATACACAAAAATAAGTGTTTTGCACACTTTTGTCATTGGGCTACATGTGGGCTACATCTGGGTGATATTTGTGCTGCATTTGGGCTCTTTTGTCTCTGGTGGCCATCTTGGGAGATTCATTTGTTATGAAGTTTACTAATTTCCTCATTTACTGCAGTCTCCTCAGTAGGAAATACTTTCAGTTTTTTAGTTTGGTTCCATCAAGAAGACATTCAGATGTGTCACACATTTGCCATAAATTCTGAATGTTAGCACTCTAGTTGCTCATTAGATCACTGTAGTAAAGCTACTGCTCACCAGGGAAGTCTGCTGCTGGTATTCAAAGTGCATGTTTCAGTCTGCATGTCAGAATTTTTTTATGAAACAGAAGAGGATTTGAGAAGTCAAAATGTGCCCTAATTTTTCTTTCTGCAGCACTAATCATAATTGCTATGGCAAAATGAACCCCCTCAGTTTGTTCCTTTGTAAATTAAATGTTTTAAGTGTTACCACTTTATTCCAATCAAGATGGCTTCAGGTGTGCCATACTTTTGTCATAAGTAAGACTGATAGCGCTCTAGTTGTTCGTTAGAACACTCTAGGACATTCTGTCATTGGGCTATACTTGGGCTACATCTTGGTGATATTTGGGCTACATTTGGGCTCTTTTGTCTCTGGTGGCCATTTTGGGAGACTTATTTGTTATGATGTTTCCTAATTTCCTCATTTACTACAGTCTCCTCAGTAGGAAATACTTTCAGTTTTTTAGTTTGGTTCCATCAAGAAGACATTCAGATGTGTCACACATTTGCCATAAATTCTGAATGTTAGCACTCTAGTTGCTCATTAGATCACTGTAGTAAAGCTACTGCTCACCAGGGAAGTCTGCTGCTGGTATTGAAAGTGCATGTTTCAGTCTGCATGTCAGAATTTTTTTATGAAACAGAAGAGGATTTGAGAAGTCACTCAAAATGTGCCCTAATTTTTCTTTCTGCAGCACTAATCATACTTTCTATGGCAAAATGAACCCCCTCATTTTGTTCCTTTTTAAATTAAATGTTTTAAGAGTTACCACTTTATTCCAACCAAGATGGCTTCAGGTGTGCCATACTTTTGTCATAAGTAGGACTGTTAGCGCTCTAGTTGTTCTTTAGAACACTCTGGGAAGCTGCAGTAGAACACAAAGGAATCAACTGACAGTCTCTGCCCTTGTTGGATGTACATGTTTTACTGAGAATGTCAGACTTCATTCTCCCATGACTGAGAAAGATAATGTGAATTTACAGAAAATATGCTCTCAGTTTAGCTTATAGACCACCTTCCAAACCTCTGTGGGAAAAGCATGAGAAAATAGTTTTCTCTCAAACATGATTCATGATATCACAGCAGAAGGCTTTTTCACATGGTAAAATCACCTTAGAACACACCACAATTCCTAAAATGAGTATGGTACCATCAACAAATGATTTATAATGTAACTAAAGTCTTAAAACCTTCTAATAACTGCAAGGCTTTTTAATGAGGTGCTATCATGTATATTGGTCCCAAGATGGCTGCAAACACTTCTTGGATGAAGTGCTGACAGCCAATGAGATCTCACGATGACATGTGTGGTTAGGCTCCGCCCAGATATATATATGATTTTACTTTTGATTTTCTCAGGAACTACTGAACGGATTTACACCATATATGCAAAAGGCACTTCCTTGACCTGAGGACTACCTCTCTGCCAAATTTCAAGTAATTCTGTTCAGCCGTTCGGGCTGTACCTTCGACTAAAGGTCCCTATGGAAAAATGCATGGGGAAAACGCGTTTTGGGACCCCCCTTTTTTCTCGGCCCCCGCTTGACGAATCACCCCGAGTCTTTCAGGGTAGGAGCTGAGCGGAGCGCCCCATTAGTTTTGATAATTTCGTGAGGATTCGTCACCCGGCGCCAAAGTTATTCAAAATAGAATTTTGAGATTTCCTATGGAAACACGATCCTAACTATAACTATCTACTGGCGACCGCCAGTAGATAATATATATATATATATATTTATTGGCAGAGATGTAGTCCTCAGGTCAGGGATGTGCCTTTTGCATATATGGAGTCAATCTGTTCAGGAGTTCCAGAGAAAATTGCAGTAAAAAGCACATACATATCTATAGCCGCGCACCGTGCGCGCACCCTAACGTGCGCGAGCGTAATTCTGATTGGTTGTTACATGTCTGTCAACGTTCGAATCGGTCGAAATCAGGAAGTGTTGGCCGCCATTTTGTTTGTTTTCAGTGCGAGAGTGAAAAAGGAAGGTGGCGAACGTGAAAAGGGGGCAGGGTAGAGATTTCCTGACCCCCTAGCCTTGGTCAGGGGGTCCCTGAAGGACCCCGAAAGCAGAAAAAAACATTTAATTATTTTTTTTTTTTTTTTTTTTTTTAAATCGCTGGGGTGCGCGCACCGTGCGCGCACGGTGAAAAACCATAAAAAAAATAAAAAATTTAATACGTAGTTTATTGAAAAATAAATATATAAGAAAAATAATAATACATACATAACTTAGCATTTAAAAAACCATACAAATTAACTGAAAAAACCATAGGTTTCACACACGTTATAGTTAGGAATTAGCATTTAAAAAACCTTGCAAATTCACTTAAAAAAACCATAGGTTTCACACATGTTATAGTTAGGTGGATATTTCACTCGTAAAAAACCAATGAAATTCCCCCGTTATAGTTAGTTGAGATAACTATAACTCGCGCGACCGCCACTCTATCACAAGGATGATGTCATGAGTGATGCCACTGACCATGTCATGAATTATGTAATATGTGACGTCATGAGCAGAGGATTGCGGGCGCGCGAGTTATAGTTATCTCAACTAACTATAACGGGGGAATTTCATTGGTTTGTTACGAGTGAAATATCCACCTAACTATAACGTGTGAAACCTATGGTTTTTTTAGTGAATATATATATATATATATATATATATATATATATATATATATATATATATATATATATATATATATATATATATATATATTCACACAAAAAAACGAAGGTTAAAAAGACGTTCTAGTTAGGCTGAGATTTCACTCGTATCAAACCAGTGAAATTCAGCGGTTATAGTTACCTGAGCTAACTATAACTTATGACCCCGGAATGCGCTGCTGATGACCTCACATATTACATCAATCATGACATTGTCAGTCATATCACTGATGACATCTCAAATGACATCCCTGATGACATCATCCACAGGACCACTCACACAATCACTCACACCCCATAGAACCTCTTGTACGCTCACTGACACACCCACACAACCACTGAGATACCCATGCACAGACCCTTACCTGTACTCATATACCCACTCACTTCTCTATTGAGGCAGTCAAACACCCACTCACTCACTCATAGAGCCACTCACACAAACATTCACTCACCTATACAGCCACTCATTCAACCAGTCACTCACCTGTACAGCCACTCTCATAGCCACACACTCACTGATACAGGTACTGACACACCCACTTATTTACCTATACAGTTACTCACACACCCACTGACCCATACAGCCTCTTAACACAGCCACTCACTCACCAATACAAACACTCACACACAGCCACACAACCACTTACATACCCATTCTTACATCCATACAAGCACTCACACATACGCTCACTTACCAATACAGCCAACTTACTTAACCAAACACCCACTCAAACAGCCACTCACCCACACAGCCTCTTACATACTAAGTCACTCACTCATACAGCCACTACACACCCACTTACCTACTCTTAGAGCCGCTCAAAGCTTGGGAGCAAAGAATTGGGCAAGGATCCCACGTCTTAGCTATCAGGTGAGACTTATTTAGGGAGTAAAGCTATGGGCAAGCGCAAAGCTACAGGGGTTGTCACTGTTACGCGCCCATCAGTAATAATTGATAGTATGTTGGAGAGGGCTGTCGGGATACTATTGAATGAAACTGAGTTAACAGAGCACGGACTCTCTTTGGAGCATGGCCTGTTGGTTAACACTGCAGGTATAGGCGCAAATAATGGTAGAAGCGCGTCTGAGCATTCAGAAGCTGAGATTGGTCCATCACACGTGCATATTAGGCCTAGCAATCATGATGGCTCTGTTGGTAACTCTGTTATAATTTCTGAAATTCACAGCTCTCCACCTACCCAGATGCCACATGGTCCAGCAGGAAAGAGGGAACGACCTACAGGGATGGGTGTGGCTGCTAAGTGGGAACAACCAGCTCATTCACAAAGTCCCCACGGCCATCTTTTATCATGAATTCAACCTCATACCCAGTCGTAACCCAGAAATATGTTCCTCTGCCCCCTAATTCTTCTGGTTACACTGTTTTGTGATTATATATATAATTCACTGAAAAAACCATAGGTTTCAGGGGTGTTATAGTTAGCTGGACATTTCCCTTGTACAAAACCCTTGAAATTCCCCCGTTATAGTTAGTTCAGCTAACTGTAACTCGCGCCCCCGCAATGCACTGCGGATAACGTCACATATTACATCACTCATGACATGGTCAGTGACATCACTGATGACATCACTGATGACATCAGTAGTAAATTACTATGTGTAATTGTAAATTAAATATTGATGTACAGAAATATCGAGGTAAAAATATAGTGGGATAGAAATATCGTTGGAAAAAATAGCGTGGTCAAGAATATCGATTGATAGGTAAGTAATATCGATTGCAAAAATATCGAAGTGTTGAATATCGTTTACAAAAATATAATTGTTAAAAATATCGATTATTAATGTTATGTATTTTAGTATTTTGTCTGAGAATTGTTTGTATTTTTAGTATGTTAAAATATTAGTAGTTAATATTTTTTTTTAATACAATTTTGCGTTTTTAGTTTTGTAGCAGGTTGTGGGTTTATAGGGGAATAGTGTGGGAAGTAATTTAATTATATAGATTTTATTTATTATTTATAGTAGTTAATAAAAAAATGTAAATTGAATTTTGCATTTTTAGTTCTGTAGTGGGTTGTGGGTTTATTGGGGAATAGGGTGGGAAGTACCTTAATTATATGAAATGTATTCAATAATATATATTTATTCATAATTGTATAATTGTGATGTTATTGAGTTAAATGTGTACATTAATTAATATTTGTTTGATAATTAGTTAATTAATTTTAATTAATTAATTATGGTAATTGTTTAATTAATTTTAGGTGTGTGTTGTGGTGTTTATAGGTGTAAAGTTTGGGAAGTAATTTATTTTTTATTGATGAATTAATTATTTGTTAATTACTTTTTATTAATGATTCATTGTAATTGTGTAATTAATTTTAGGTGTGTGTTGTGGATGTTATAGTGTTAAACAACGTGTAATTAATGAATGTTTATTATCTTTTTTAATAATAATATATTTAAATTTCAAAATTATTTATGTTAATGGAAATTAAATGTAATAAAAATGTTGATTTGTTTTTTCTATTGGCGTGGTATCCAGCACTTTCCCTGCTTTTCACTCACTGGAGTGGGAATAGTAATTTTTACCCCTCCGCTATCCAACACTTTTCCTGCTTTTCACTCACTGGAGTGGGAATAGTAATTTGTACCCCTCCGCTATCCAACACTTTCCCTACTATTGCACTCACTGGAGTGGGAAAAGTCATTTTTACCCCTCTGCTATACAACACTTTCCCTACTATTGCACTCACTGGAGTGGGAATAGTCATTTGTACCCCTCCGCTATCCAACACTTTCCCTATAGTTGCACTCACTGGAGTGGGAATAGTCATTTTTACCCCTCCACTATCCAACACTTTCCCTACTGTTGCACTCACTGGAGTGGGAATAGTAATTTTTATCCCTCTGCTATCCAGCACTTTCCCTGCTGTTGCACTCACTGGAGTGGGAATAGTAATTTTTACCCATACGCTAGCCAACATTTTACCTGTATTTGTATTTTGTATTTGTATGTTGATTTATAGAGCGCGATTGCTGCCCGGGGGCGTCCAAGCGCTAAGAAGCCAACAGAACAAGAGAAGGTAGCCAGGGCGTTATTGAGCAGCATTGAAGAGGAATGTTTTTAGCTGTTTCCTGAATGAGGTAAGATTGGGATTTTTCCTTAAGTGGAGGGGTAGGGTGTTCCATAGCTTAGAGGCGTTGTAGGTGAAAGTCCTACCGCCAGTTCTGGATTTTTTTATTTTGGGGATTGTGGCCGTGAAGGTCTGGTTGGATCGCAGATTCCTAGTGGGAAGGTAGTGTGACACTAGGTTGCGAGTGATGAGAGGGCCCGTTTTCCAGAACGCCTGGTGCGCAATGCATAAGGCTTTGAATTGTGTTCTTTGGGAAATGGGTAGCCAATGCAGTTTTTTCAGTCCATTTTTGACTGATTGACGTCGAGGGATCTGAAGCAAAGTGCGCGCGGCACAGTTCTGCACCGTCTGTAGTCTCCGTATCGTGTACTCTGGGGCGGCGAGGTAAAGGGCGTTGTTATAATCCAGTCGTGACTGGATAAGGCCCTGAATGGCTACTTGTTTTGCCTCCATTGGTAGAAGATGGAGTACCTTTCTTACCTTCTATTGTAATTATTGCATCCTTGATCATTGTACTTTCATTTACTATTTTGACTTTGTTTTTGGTAGTCGAACACGGCGCCCATTGTATCGACTTGTGGCAAAGATTGTCTCTTCATTTGTTTTCACTGTATTGTATAAACACTAACTTTCTGTATCCATGTATGTGAACAAGGCTGCGCTGACGGTCGAAACGCGTCATGAGGCTATTCAGTAAACGTTCTGCACAGCTGATAGTGTCCTGAGTGTGCGTCTAGGTTCTCTGGATTGGGTACATTTATGCCGGCGTTCTCCGCTGGCACGCTGCACCACTCCTCATGGGTCATAGTCTCGATTAGAAGAAAATTGTGTTTGATCTATATATGTATATATATATATATATATATATATATATATATATATATATATATATACGCTACTGAGAATTACTGAATGTCTTTCTAATGTCCAATTTAAGCTATATTGTTGCGTACACGGAGTCTCTGGTTCAGCTCTATAAGGTTTGTTTTCACATGGGTGGCGCAAGTGGACATAGTTCACTGCACCAATGTTTGAATGTGAAAGACAGGCTTTAATACCCTCATTAGCACCCTTTAACAGTGCCCCTCAAGTCTCCAAACCACTGTCTCTCAGATTAATTTTGTTTTCTAGAAACACTCAGACCAGTGTAAGGTGTCAGAGCACTTTACATCACACACACACATTGCACAGAGACAATCGTGTGTGTAAACCAGTGTATAGGAAATGTTACATCAGACAGGACTACAAGGTGTAGGAGTCACATGTGATCGATACTGGTAGGCAATATAGTTTAAGAGTCCTTATTCTTGAAAAGCACAAATTCAGAATGTAAAACATAATATCATTGTTAGGGGTTTTCTTTAATAATATGAATTGTTTTCTACCCAAATGAACCCTTTTGGCAAAATTAGGATAATGAAAGACTGGCGGAAAAACAGAGCTTAAACATATACCTTGCAGTTTGCATGCAGCTCTTTGATGACAGTTAATAGTTCAATGTTCTATATTAGAATTTTGACTTATAAACCACAAGTAACAAAAAGAGCTCTCTTACAGAAGCAGTAACCCACTGACCTGCTTACATTATATGCACTTTGTTACCTGCACGGTACACGTTCTTAGCAGCCGGCATTTTAACCCACGGCGCTACCTTAGGACGAATCACAACTTCCACTAGACAAACCTCCTGTCGATTAATCACCACAGTTATCTTGACACTTTAATTGATGCCTGAAAATTGCTAAAGGTCAGGACGCGGCAGCAGGTGCTTAAAAGATGCTATACTTGCAAAAATGATGCCCCCACCCCAAGTCAGCGCCCGGTGCAGTGGCACTGCTCGCACTGCCCTAGAGCCGGCCCTCGAACCCCACCCAATAGATTGCTGAAATGGCGACAATGCTTTTGGGTGCTAACAGTCCCTAACCAGAGATCCATGGACACTGTGGTCATTAGAAACAAACCTTTTTCATTCCCTTAAATACCACAGATACAGACTGTGCTAAGAAAAAAAGACACTTTAACTAAGAAGCCTGTTTATTTTATTACTCAGCATGTCTAAAATAACCACACAGAATACGATTAAAACAGCATAAATACATGCTGAGAATAATGAGAATACAATGAACAGTTATACCATGCCTAACATGTTATCTAAAAACCTAACACACTAAAACCTACTACCGGTTTACTGCAAAGCACTAATTATCAGGAGTCAAGGAGGCCGAATTCCCTGCGGAAGGCAAGCACTCGTTGCATCAGCATCAGCTCCTCTCAGACCCGGGCTCGATGTCCGCTTTCAGTAGAAAGTTCGATACAGCAGCATCTCCGACAGGCAGGATCTTCTCTGGCAGTATCTTGCTTGTGATAATCTTGGCTGAAGGACCATTACTGACGAGTGGTCAAGTGGCAGTTCTTTTATACTATATCTTATCTAAGATGGAATTTCCATCATCCCCTTAGGAATGTCTGATATAAGAATGAGCATCAAGTTGCTAGCTGAAGGCGCATTCCTTTAAACTAATGAGGTAAAAATATGACATTTCATACCACACAGCCACAAAGCTATTGTATTTTGCTTGACATTGAACATGAGATAACAAGGCACTTGTTTCAAAATGAAGTTGCATCAGGAGTCTTGTTGCTATCTATATCTAAATGACTTGACACTGTCACAGGTTATTTAAAAGATGAGGACCGACAACAGCTACATCAAAGGCAGGTATGTTGATGATTCTGCAAAAATACAGAAAATGGAGCCTCGGCCTACTTAAAATGGAATTGGGCCTTATGTCTTTACAGCAATACTGTGTTGATGAGTTATATTGAGAGCAAATTAAAATTAGGATTCGGTTTAATTCTGCATCATGTAGTATTGGATGATACTTTACTAATCCAAAAGGTGTAAACCTTGGGCAAATGCTTAAATTATTTTCTTGCTAAACAGACAGGCACACATTAGAGCAAGCAAAGGCCAGTGTTCACTTGGAATATTCATCCTTAAAAATGGGGACTAACTATAGTTCATCTTTGTGTTTTGCATACAGTGGGTTTCATTCTAAGCTTCTGACCGGTTAAGACTCAATTGAGTCTTTATTGTGTCTGTCCTTCTTAGCGTGGTCTTTGAGGGGCCACCATGACAGTTAAAGATCTGTCAAGAGTTGCGTTTACACTATTACATTTGTGATTGAATGATACATTAGTAATTAAAAAGTTGTTGAACTTCGCATGGAATAGTAAACCCCTTGCTCAGCACAGACTGTATTTTGCTAACCCAAGTATATTGGAATGCTCTCCATTTTAAATGAGTATTATGCATAGTTCCTCTTATCGTTTTGCATTAACACATCACACTAACCTTCAAAGTGGTTTCATTTCCTTTGTCAAATTTAACTAAAGCAAACTTTAAATATGTAAGGTGTTTTTGTCTGTTTTAACTAAACGCCTGGTGTGCAAAGCCCTTTTGTGGTTGCAAATCCTGCGTTTTGCAAAATAACAGGGTTTCCAACTGCAACATGGCTTTTTGCTATGTTCTAAACAGGTTTGCCGAATCACAAAATGTATTTACCATATAGTCTCTATCTCAGAATTAGCAGGGTTTCTATCAGTGTTAGGAATCCAGATGGTGGAAGATTTTAGATCTCTGTAGTTATAGGAGGGAGAAACAGGCACCCAGTAAACAGAAACTGATACAATACAAAACAAGCATTGGCATAGCCAATAGGTCTCGCCTTTGGGACCTTATAAGTGTTTAGCCATGCAACAGTTGCTGTTGTTGCACCAAGGATATTGTGCTGCATAACTAAACACTTATAAGGTCCCAAAAGCGTGACCTATTGGCTATGCCAATGCTTGTTAATGAATGAGACGGGGACATAAAGGACGTGGAGGTAATGGAACATGAATCGGGCTAATATGATTGAAGTCGAATTAGTATCCTGTTTGTGGGTAGTACAAAGGAGGACGAGATGGTGGCATGTAGGGTGTGTTAAGGTATCATGTTCTGGACACAGGAGTGTTTTATGCAGGTGCCAGGCCCTTCTTTTCATTGTTTGAATGAGAATTTCTTTTCTAACTCCACTCTGGCTCGGTCCAAGGGGAGCGAATGCAGCAGAAAATAAGCCAATAAAGCAGGCGCAGCGGGAGCAGGCTGCCAATGCAACCGAGAGCCAGCTGCTACTGCATCAAACTTTGGCGCCATCGATATGAAAGGGTAAGGAGAGAGCTCCTCCCTTCATCCGCAAAGATTTGCGCAGAAACAGCTTTGTCGGCCTCTGTCTGAAGCCAGTGTGAGAGGGTGATGGACAGACCTGCATCAGTCCACACCGCTGACCCTTCCTGGTCGAGCAGCCTACATCGGAGAGGAAGTAGCTACCCGACCTGAAGGAGGAGAAGGGGAGAGGGGCGTGAAGGGCAGTAGAGGCACAATTTGTTTATTTTTGTGGCACTTCTAACTGAAGTCATGAAAGGAGCTTCTGGGCGCTTTTAGACTTGCCTGGGCATGGTATTTTGAGAGGAAGGGTCAGGAGGAGATAAGTACTTTAAATTGTTCAATATTTAATGTTGAGGCATAAAACGTATATATTAATACTAGCTCCTCTCTATGGCCGAATTATTTGACCGTGGTAAATAAGCATCCTCTACTCCCACAGCAGTAGTATTTCAAGTGTCCATCTTCGCCGAGTATATGTAGCTGAACACTTGCTGCGCAGCAGCTGTAAAGTTCTATATTTTGCGCTCCCTTTAAGTTAATTGTTATACTAGATTGATGGAGTCGTCCGAAATCTCAAAGAAAAGAGATGGGAAAAACATTATAATATCCCTTCCTACTGGGCCCACGAATGAAGTACAGGTTGGTCAGGGACGTCTGCTTGCGCAGGTTGGAGCTGGGGGGCAGCTTGGTTTCCATGCTGCCCAACTTGAAGACGCGCAGCTCGCCGGCCCGCTGGAGGCCGGACGCCTTGCCCCGCTTCTGCATCATGGCCTTGGTGTCAGCCGCTGGCTTCGGGTACCCCTTCAGATCCGCAGTCCCGTCCTCGCTGCCGAGCTCCACGGCATGGTGGCTGCCCTTGCAAGAAAGTGCAAGCAAGCAATGTGGAGAGAGGCACGCAAGCCTTAATGAGCCTTGACAGAAACCCACATGGCGGAAAAAACCTCTGGTAGCACTTCCAAAAAGCCACTCACTAAATTTCTCGCAGAGCAGCGCATGCGCTGGCTCAGCGAGACCTAAAGAGGATGAAGCCCTTAATTGCCGTCCAGTCAAATCACTACACCAGCTCATAATCGTGTCAGACTCAAGAAACTAAAGCATGTCCCAGAAAGCCTAAGCACCAGTCAGGGGGAAGAACAGCTGTTTAAGTACACCTATCAGGGCAATTCTAGATCTCTTCACAGGAATAATAGCCCATCAGCGTACTGCATCAGAACTAAAGCCCATAACACAGACAAATGCTCATCAGGTAAACAATTTTAGAGTGATTCTGAATGCCCCAAGTACAAATCTGTGTTGCTCAAAATCTATATTTCAGATGTGTGCACTGCACAAGTTGTTCATGCACTGCACAAGTTGTTCATACACTGCAAACGTTGCACACATTTGCTCCTTCTCACAGAAGACATGCACAACTTTCACCGTTTTATCAATTTGTGGGAGTTAATAGTTTGCTGAAGTTGAAAAAATGTTTTGTGACCCTCCCACAAGCCGGCGAAGGAATCCGCTTAAAGAAGCTGACACGCACAGGCCATATCAAAAATGGACAGCAAAACACATTTTTCCCAGCACATCAGCTTACAGAGAAAAATAAATTTTCTGAAGCTCTCTGACAAGGAAAAGGTCTGGCCATGAAAAACTCTTTTGCATCCACAGAGAGAATACAGAATAGCTGCCAGACATGTTACATTCTGTCACCAGGCTAGACATGAAATGTAAACTATCTTTTGTGGCAAAAAAACTGGAAAGTGATAATGTGTACAATTGTTGTTTTTAGTTAGTTCTATGTTGTTTGACGGCACAGATTTATACCTTGTTAATTAAGATGACTGGAGATTAATGCGTTGGGCCTATTGCTATCTGCATAGTTTTAAATGTTTGTTTTTTATTAACCTATAATCTACTTATGCAGTAAAGCAACATCCATCTCTGATAAACTGTCTATGGACCAATCACCCTTGTTACCAAGGAATATTACAATGCATTTAAAGTCATGAGCCAAGTGCTGTACAAGCCAAATGTATCACAGGTGGGTACAAGAGGGAATCTCTGACAAGTATACCCGGCCTGCCGAACTTTTGGAGCTGAAGTCCATGTTCCTAATGCTAAAAAATTGGATTAAACTTGCTAAACTCCTTTTTCTACTTTAGAAGCAAAGACAGAACTCAGGTTAAAAGCTTTCTAAAAAAAAGATAAAAATCTACAGAAGTTTAAAGAGAAGGAAAGAACAGGAGTGAAAATAAATAAGAAGGGAAAATGCCCAAGGCCAAAAGGTTTCAAGTGAGAACTTTGTTCCTATAAAACCTGGTCTGAAAAAAGGAAGTTCAACTTCTTTAATATTTCTCCTTACTCAGATAAAGCGAATGAGGCATAAAAATGCACACGTCTTTGCTTCTGAAAGACGTGTATTTGGAATAGTGTAATAATATACCAAGCAGCTGTGTGCCTCTAGTTCAGTAGGGGGGATGCTAAAAAAAATACTGTTTAGTAGGAACCTCTGACTATTGAAGACCTGAGCGTGTCCAGGACTTTGTTTGACCAAAACTTCTAAATTAATTTATGTCTGTTCTTGGTGCAAGGCAGTGGTTTGGGCTCATTAGACCAGTCTGGAAGAAGAGCAAGGCTTCACAGAGATAATATCTGTGATATGAGTATTTGCTTTTGGGGGAACCTGTCCAATGGTTGCTAACATAATGTACCTATTGGCCACGTTTGTTCCTTGTGTACGCATATTGCCCTCATTAGTCATTGTCATGTGTTGGAGCCCATGATACCTAGTATCACAGACTTTCAGCCTTACTACCTTCTACCACCTTTCTGTTACATAACACTGTCCTGCAGAAGATGCTATTTTTTGCCATGTATAAACATGCAGAGCATTAGAGACACGTCATTCTCCATCAGCTCAGTAGCTTACAATTAACCTTTACCGTTAACGACGGCTAAGAATTTTCTAGGAGTGATTTGTAGAAACAGCTTCGAAAAAATCTACTGCACCATTTATGACATGAAATGTAACAAATACAACGCTCTCTTGTTTCATGGACTGTATAAGTAAATTAATAGATAATGCAAATACCACAAGGCTAATGGCAAGGCTAGTTCAAATCTGTAGTACAGATATGTCTGTGGAAAACACAGTTTATTTAGTTTCTTTCTATATTCGGAAACTTTAAATTCAAAGCAGAATTTGTGTCTGACTTAATTTCCATGCAGAGACTGTGGGGCCCATTCACAAAGGAAAATTTAGGCATGAGTAAATCTATAAATGTAAATTTACTCCTCAACTTTGTAGTAAATGTTACTACTTTTGGCTATTCACCATTTTCTAGAGTACATTTTCTACAAAGTGTAGACTTAAATGTCTCTAACCCCTGAAACAGGGGATCAAATCAACTGTATGAGTGTAAAGTTAACACAGCCAAAAATTACTCAAAACAACATTAAACGTAATCCAGCTCAGGCCAGGAATGATTTTGAATTACATCTTTAATTAATTTATGCATATGTGTAGGAAATAAACCTTTTCTGCATGGTCAACCTTGTTTTTTTGCCTTTAGCTGGACCCAAAACATTTGCTGGCTCTAGAACTGTAAGTACAGTGTCCTGGGGAGCCCACCCTCAGGGCACTTTGGTTTCCTGCCAGAAGAGTGTGGGCATGCCCTACCCACTTTCTTCCAGGCAGGGAGGTCAACTTAGCTCCTGCCCAGCAGCAGCAGTAAAAGAAAATGTGCTGATCCGACCCGGGAGAGAGCAAAGGAAAGGTTCAGGCTCCTGCCATCATGGTGCTGGCAGGGGTTACAGGCTTTAGAGCACCCCACGGCCCAAAACGACACGGACTGCGAGTGTTCCAGGTGGGCATCAAAGCACCCACCTATAAATAAAGTGGTCAGCTGCTGCTATGAGTGTGGGGGCCCTGGGGCTCCTCCTGCAGCCCCCAATGACCCAAGGCAGTGTGTTCTCTGGGTGGGACAAACACCTAAAAATAGAAAAATGGCTGGCTCCCGAAAGGTTAGCAGGCATGGGCCATGGGGGCCCAGGGGTACACTGGGTCCCGGTGTCCTCAAACAAAATTTAACATGTGGGTGTCCCGGTGGGCACCAGGGCACCCACATACATATAAGAAAAATAAGAAAAACAGAATAATAGGTGAGAGGCAGGAGCCTCTCGTTTATTATTCACTGCTCCTTCAAGAGTGCCCCATGATGCCCTGTGAAGGCTATTTACATATTTGTTTAGCTTTGTGATGCCTCTCGAAGGGGCAGAGGCATCACAAAGCATTTTTGTTTTATGTTGTGGGAAGCTGCAGGGAGTGCAGCAGCCCCCAGCAACATTAAAAACAAGCATTGGCATAGCCAATAGGTCTCGCCTTTGGGACCTTATAAGTGTTTAGCCCATGCAGCACATTACCCTCGACTTTGGGAAATACAAGCACCAAAATATGTAATATACATGCCCAACAGCGTCACAGGCGAGACCTGCATGTTTTGCCAAAGTGAGACGGGTGCAGAGAAAATCAAAGGAAGAAAGTGTTTGTTCATGATTCCTACCACATGCCTGGCTAGCACGGATTTTTTGAGAGTCACAGAGAGTGGAACAATACACTGTTTTCTAAATTGTTCAGCCCACCACGCAACACCCAACGACAGGGGGTCTGGTTGCTTTTCTCCAGGTCAACTACAGCATTTAGAAACGGAAAGATTTGTTGTGAAGCGCTATGCAGAAACAAATTATTATGACTGGGTCGGTTTAAGCTGCTGAAAAAAATCTAATGCTAACTAAATACAAATGTTGATGTGATATGGTTATAAGAAGACCGGCGCGGCTGGGGCTGGAAGCAAGTCACAAGCACCCGGGAAGTTGTACGAGGCGAATAACGGGGCACGAGCCCGGGTGGCGGGGGAGGAGGCTGCAAGCACGTCTGTGTGGAATGAAAAGTGCAAATAGATGTAGAGCGCTTCCAAGCTGAAGCAATAAGGGGGTAAAATGGAAACAGGCGGGACAGAGGCTCATGATGGAGAGAGAGGGTGCTAACTGGGACAGGGTAGGAAAGAGGGGAATGGACGGGGGAAAGGCAGGTAAAAAGATAGATGATGCGGAGGGCAGGCGAGAAGGGTCGGGTGAAAAAATAAAAGACAAGAAGTGTTAGTGAATTTTGGAGATGCTTGAAAGCAGCAGCGAGATGGAAAACAAAGTGAGTGAGAAGGGATGTGGCGGGACACAGAAGCAAGGATGAGACGGCCCGAGAGCGGTAAAGATGTACGGTTGAATTAAAAGTAGACAGGAGGGAGAGGCTGATAGCGACAGTGAACAAGAGAAAGAAAAAGAGATTGAGAGGAAGAGGGGAATAAACGGGAGACGAAGACAATGGGGGGGCAGACTAAGGAATGTTGAAAATGAGGAGAGGGAGGGAGCTTAGAGCATGTGGTGGAAATAAAGGCAGAGAGAAAAGGACAACGTAGAAGGAATCGGGGAGGGGAGAGGGTGTTGGCGGAGACCTAAAATAAAATAGTGAAGGGGTCTCCATTGACATCGATGTTTTACTTACAGATTGTAATCCCAGCCTAACTTGCATTAAAAAAAACTTTGTTATGTTACTACCATACAGGAGTGTTAAAAGCGAGCCCCAGCGCCTTGACAGCCTGTAGTTGGAATGGGCGCTACACAAACATCTGATACCCGACAGATCGTAGCGCTGAGAGGCTGAGCTAGAAACGGCATAAAGAGAGGATGATGAAGAGATGACAGAGAGCTAGAGACTGCCCAAACAAAGTCGGCGGGGTGGGGAGATTGGAGAAGCAAGGTGGAGCAAGAAAGGGGGAAAGAAGAGTAGAGAATCGTTCAGAAAGCAGTGGGGGGCGAGATGGGGTGCAAGACACGGAGAACGACTCAGATAACGTAAAAGAATTAGGAATGAAGGTGCAATAGAATAGAGAGGCGGGGGCACCCCCTGGGAGCTGGCAGGACAAAGTCGGGCGATAAGGGGTTGGGGAGAAGCGGAGAGCTAGAGACAACAGTGATCTAAAGGGAGGGAGAGAGACTGGGGGGCAGAGAAAGTGTGAGCGACGGGGCTTCTGCAGAGGAATAGCAACGAGTGACAAAGGGGAACAAAAAGCTCTTGCCTATAAACAGCTGTAAACTGTTGTGTTGATGATTCCTTAAACAAGCATTGGCCGCGCGGCTCACTGAGAACATCAAATCGGACGAAAGCGGCCGAAACGGGAGAAAGGAGGGGTGAGTGCAAGCCGAGGTGACAAGTAGGGCTGGGCCGAGAAGGTAGGGAGGATGCCAGCAGCAGAGGAGCCTGATTAAAGCTGATGAAAAGGGAGGGGGAGAAGGGAGGAGGGTGTGCGAGCAGCAGCTGCGCACGTGCACGCCATCGTGCACTCTAGATTCAGGCCTGAAATCATGTGGGTAGCAGTTTGAAAACCCGTATACTAAATGTCTCTCCGAGCAGCGCATGCCCCCTGGCTCAGCGAGACCTAAAACACCAGTAAGTCTCCTGGGTCATTAAATCCACAACCCATGAAGATCTATCCACGTTTTTTAATGTTCTAGACAGAGCTCTATGCACTTCAGCTGGAGCAAAACAGTCTAATGTGGTTGCTTTTATGATTGAATTTTTGGGGCTGAGAAATGTTAAATGAAAGTTTCGGAGACATGATCTTTTTTCTTTTGTTTAAAAAAGAAAAACAAAATATTTCTGATTCTCTTTTTTTAAAACATTTTTCAGCCCACAAATTGCAATCATAACTATGTAAAAAAGAATGACTAATGACATGTTGATTATATTTTTTCAATTAAAACTTTATTGAAGATTTTTTATAATATTCACTTTTATTAAACATTGCATTGTGTGATTTACCAAAATATACATTTGATCATAGGGCACTTGCAGGGGTTTGTGTGCAGCGGCTTCAGCTGCCTGCATGGGGTTAACGCAGGGCCTAGCCACTGCCACAGGCTCTGTGGTCAACCCTATGCCCCACACGGCCTTTGGCGCACGGTTGTCTTTACGTATTATAATACAATATTACTTTACATTAAAAAGCCTTCGAAATTCAATAATAAAAAACAAAGTTTAAATTGACGTTATAGTTATCAGATAAGAGCAACGCCCCGGTGCGCTTTGGCAACACTCTTGGTCAGAGGTCCCTAATCAGTGTCATGGATATCAGTGATTGAAGTGAAATAAAGGAAGGATACCACGATATATGAGCTGGTCTAACATAAGCAAAATCTGTGTCAGGCTTTGCTTCTATATGTAGGTTAAATTATTTAGCAGTCACCTAACCCATAGTGTTCATGTTTTTCTTCAGCATGACTGGAGGATGTATTTTGGATATTGATGGGCACTCGTACCCGTACACGCACTGCTGTTCATGGCAGTCAGAGGAGGCTTATGTGAGGTGTCTCTCTACATTAAAAAACAACTACTGTTTTTGCTCCTTTTTTTAAATAACTTTATACATGCAGTTTGTGAATTGCTGCAAGCTTACTCTTATGTGTGTGACTGACTGTCCCTGCCTGAACCCCTCCTTAACCATCCCTGAATGGCTTCCAATTAGGAATAAGTATTCACAAGTTTACAGCCACTCTCCTGGTCCTTCTCACATTTTCTACTTAGCAGTAAGCTTACATGTGTGAGGATCTGCTCATGAAAGGAGAGGCGAGGTGGCAGTGGAGGTTTACACTCGTAGGTGTGTGAATAGCATTTTGTAGTACTACTGTAGAACTACTAAAGTACTACAAAATGCACTTTGTGAATAGACCCCTAAGCATTTTAATGTAGGCTAGAAAAAAAATGCATGAACCATACACGAAAGAAATATGAAGTAGTAACTGAAATTTGGCAAGAAACTACATATATTAGTGAACAAGAGCACTTGCTTGATTAGGATCACAGGGCCATTGGTTTCCAGAAAGTGTAATCTACTTGGAGATACTGAATATCTTGAGGTGCATTCGCAAGCAATTGAAATCTGAAGAAAGGATTCAATTAGATTTGATTTGTTAGATGCAACAACATTTTGTAGTATTATGAAATTCTTCTCCTCTCCAACATAATTCCCACCATGCCAAAAGAACTTCAGAAAAGGTCAAACTCTGAACTCAGAGGTCTCTGCAAATGCCTTTTTGTTATGTGGAGAGGAAGTGAAGTTATATGGTTCCAAAATATTATTGATAAAGAATTAGGTTGATTCTTAGGATTAATTTATTTGCAAATATGACATTAATTGCACAAAAAACATGTGAAGGTGAAACAAATTTGAAAAAAACCTTTACCAATGACCACCGGTGAAGAAGAGGGCATCCTCTTTTTTACACATTCTCTAAAACTGTTTGTGAATTGTGTGAGGTATTCCCCCAATTTTCCATGCTTATAAATCATAGTTAGATTTCTGGGCAAATGCTGTGGCATAGTTATTTTACGTAAATGTGAACTTATTCTTGAAATCTGTAACACTTGGTGATGCATGATATCATAGGGTGATCCTACAGACACCCTGCCTTCAATTAACAGTCTAACATATTTTACTTTCCTCTCAATGTGCTAGGCTGGGACAAAAATATAGGTTTTGCACCTCGTCAGGCCCCCATCCATCCCACAAACTACAGTTCTGAGGTGTACCAAACAACTCAATGGGCCTGATTCACAAAGGTAAACTTACACTTATATAGGATTAAAATTGTTTGCTATTCATTAAGGTTTTTTTGCTAGTAGTATCTTTACAACTGCGGAGTCTCCACACATAAAAAGACAGGACTGTTATCTTTTTATGTGCGGAGACTCCACTGTTATAAAAATACTACTTGTAAATACCTTTGTGAATAGCAAATAAGCTCTGGAATCCATGACAGGCTGAATGTTGAATACACTGTTCAAAAGTCGTAGTAAACACAGATAATATGAGATCAAAATAATGAGAACAGATCTCTTTTAGAAGTGTAACGTGGTATTCCAATGAGCACAATGAAGGGAGAAAAGAAAACTGTAGAGAGGGAAGCATTTTCAAAACTAATAATATAATGTAAATTGTTAGTTATTTCTTATTTTCTGTATGCAATCTGCTTTACAAGAGGCAGGGCTAGGCAGTGCTTGCCCTGTTCATAGCAATACATGCAAATCATTGCTCGATAGGAACAGGTCTGCTTGAAATGCCCACCAATTCTAATTTCCTGTTTTGGCAAAAAGCAAACTCTTAACATGCATTTTAGTTTCTTGGGACCTTTAAAGAATTCTGTCGTTTCTTGTTAACCTCAGTAAAGCATGGATCGCATGTGAAAACAGAGTTTTAGCTTTGGGAAATTAGCCAAATTATACAATGAATCGAATGGGAAAACCCAAACCTACATCTACTTTTTTTAAAAGCACTTTCAAAAGCATATTCTGAGACAACCAGCCAGGACAAAAAATGTTATTGCGCGATTATAATTGGAAAAATGTTTCAGATCATAAACTATTGGAATTAAGCAAACAGATTTTATCATTTTACATCCCCAAATTAACAAAAATACATTTGTACGACTTTCAGTGTAAATGAGTGGTCATATTCTGAAACAAAAAATTAAATCTGGACCCAGAGGTTTATTACTTTGCAGGAGTGTAGATGTATTCATTTATTTTTTCCAGTTTACTTTACACCTTGGAACCTCAACCAATCACAGCTTTCCAGGCATAATGCAGGAACGCTTTTGAGAAGACACTTAGGTATATTGTTACATGCAAAAACATTAATCTGAGCTCGTGCCAATGCATTTGCTTTCTTCATTTTTTGTTGCTCCTAGAGATATGTTTCCCTGTTGAGAACCGCATTCCCTTACAGCACACCCACCTGTCGGGGAAAGGCATTGGTACCTTCCCCTCATTACCAAGAGGGATTTCCTGCACTTGACAAAAGTAGAGTTCCACCCAGGATTGAAAGGGTCTAGAAAAGGGTTTGTGAATATCCACAAAAAAACGTGTGGGGTTGTACATGTGCACTACCCTCGCAGACTTCCTGCCCGACAACGCCCACTCCCCACCTTAAAGAAGCAGAATTACTAAGAAGAGAACTGTGTTAGCAAATACATTTACAAATGCAAGGATAACTTTTCTGAATTTAAAAAGTGGCGTTATCCTTGTAAGCCTATTTTACACGTCCAAATATCTTCAAGAATGAGACCAAATGTGCCTTGTGTTTAATCTGCTGTTTAGTCAAGTCTGCGAGACATCCCACCCCAGTCATGCATTAGGAATGACACTGCCAGAAATATAGACCTGGCAGAATTTCTTCCCTTGACTTTAATCACATTCCTAATTAAGCCTTCGTCTCTCTGGAATTCATCAATCATACCAAATATGATATCCAGCCAGAGATATATTTTACAAATGACAGGAAAAGGAAACACTGCAAAGCAAATCCAAAAAAGGAAGATTGTGTCAAAACAGGCCTTCGATTTCCATACCGCAAAGAAACAGAGTGAGTAACCAAAGGATTTCAGAGGGTGGCTGCTGGTGTAATAGCCAGATGTGGCATGTCTTATTAGAATGTCGAATTCCAAGCATATATTCTTTATACTATTATTTCCCACTCCTATATCTCCAAAGGCCTCCCCACCACTTTTATTTTTGAGGTCCATGGAGGAAATAATCACCTGAGAAGTATGGAGCAAAAATGAAAACGTTGTTAGCTTATAAAGGTGGAAACTGTATGTTTTTTTTCCATGTTTTACTCACATACATTTGCACACATGTTGTGGCTGCGCCATTCAACCACAAGTTCTCTACAGCATGTCTTTCACTATCGAAAAGTTAATCTAAGAAATGGAATGCCATGCCACTATTCAGCATCCAACAGTCCTCCCCACTACTCAAAAAGGTTACAAGCTGTTTTCTTAAGAGAGGTGATCTTAAAACCTGATAGGACTATCAACAGCAACGAAGCTAAATCTTCTTCAGATGCACCTATATACGCCACTTGGCACTCTCCCCACTCAGTATTGGCTAGCACATGAGACAGTCCATTAATGGGAGAAATTGAAGATAATCAAAAATCCAGATACAAATTATGACCTAATATACAAAGCCATTTTGTGGTTACAAAGCCATTTTGTGGTTGCAAAGCCTGCGATATGCAAAACCACCTGGTGTGGGATGGCAATATTGCTTTTTGTTTTGCACTAAACCCATTTTATGATTAAGTAACAGGTTGCCATAACAGAAAATGGGTTTAGAAACCCAAACGATTGTTATTTGGATGGGGGTGTTTAGGGTGTCCCTTCCAAATAGGGAGTCTTTAAAGTTTGTATCAATGTTTTCCAATCGAAATCCTGTCACAAAACAAATATTTTATCAACATCTCACAGTAGGTGGTAACCCATTTGTAAACGTGAATGGGTCCCCTGGGACTACTGCAAACTAACAAACAGACAAAATACATTCTTTAAATGCAGCTGTGTTTGCTTTAAGGAATACTGACTATAATAAACAAGCACTGGCAAATCTAATTTGTCTCACCTATGCAAGAGCTATTGGCTTTGCAAATGTGTTTTGGTCATGTTGTGCACCAGGATGGCTGCTGTCTAACATGTCTAAATGTTAGTGGCCTACAGTTGAGTTGCGTCAAGTGGAGTGTCATACTGTGGGGTGTCCAACAGTGGAGTAGATTGGAGTGTCATGGACTACAGTGTCGAGGAGTGTAGTAGAGTGGAGGGGAATGGAGTAAATGTTGTAGAGTGGAGTGTCATAGAATGGCATATCATAAAATGGCAGACAGTAGTGTTCTGGAGTGGGGTACAGTGCAGTACAGTCTTAGAGTGGAGTAGATTCATAGAGTGGAGTAGAGTTGGCAAGACTGAAGTGGCATAGAGTGGAGTTAAGTAGAGTGTCAGAGTGAAGGGGCATATAGAGAGCGCAGTGGCGTAACAGAGGCCCCCTCTGCCCCTGCGGTGCTGGAGGGGGGCCCCCTCAGCGCATTACCCTGGCCCAGGAGCTCCCAAGTAGTCCGAAAGGGGTCCCCTCTAGACACTTTTCAGGGGGGTCCCCTCAAGTTTCGTTACGCCACTGAGAGCGGAGGGGCGCAGAGTGGAGTAAAGCATCGTAGAGTGGAGTCTCCTATGGTTAAGTAGTGTGGAGTGGTGTGGCGTAGCATAGAGTGGAGTAGAGTGGCATAGAGTGTTGTGGAGTGTCATAGCGTGGAGTAGAGTGGCCTAGAGTGAAGGGGCATTCAGTTTTACTGATAAAAATATACAGCGCACAAACAATGCGTGGTATTGGCATCAGTTAGTATACTAATTTGTTTTGACCTTATTAAAATATTTGTTGCCCCACACTTCCAAATTAACGAAAGCTGTGCTAGAAAAAAACCTAGTACAGGCAAGATCATCACATAAATCTTCTCAATTTGAAGTCAGAGCACGAAAAGTAAACACCAAGCTCCTTGGGAAGACATTTGATCTCGGTCTTTGAACGCACTGCAAATGTGACAAGATAAGAACAAAATGTAACGGCTTGTTTACAGAAAGCGAGGACTCACTAAAAAATACATGGAGCAAAGGTGAACAAGCTTTGCTCCTCCGGAGGGACATGCTGGACAGCCTAAAACAAAAGAAAGCCAGTAAAAAGAAAGCCAGAAAACACGAGTTACAATCCACAAAGCCAATGAAAAGCAGGCCACCATCCCTGGGAGTGCCAGCCATTCCCAATGGGGTTGAAAATTGCGACAACCTCATTAATATGCACGAGGCATGCAATTTGCGACCCCATTGGGAATTGCAAACAGTGTCTCTGACACTGTTGTACATTGATGTTTGCGACTCTCAAATTGCGACTCGCAATTTAATGCAATTTGCAAGTCACAAACATCAATGGTTGTATATCTGGCCCTTTATATTTTAAATCTTACAATGGGGACATGTTCCTCTAAAATACATGTAGTGACAATACATTTCACTGAGATCAATGTTAACATTGCCTTTCCTGGAAGCAGATCTGTGTTACAGCTCGCCAGGGAACCTGCTCTTAACATTTACTTCGTTTTTAATAATTGTGAATCTGATATTGGTTTTTACACTTACCTGTATTTGCATGCTGCCCTTTTGCCTGATAAGCAGGGCAATCGGGTTGGCCCTCACAAGTTTGAGCAGGGCTGCCATCTTGGTCAGCGGGCTAGTTGTTCAGCCCACTTACTACTTAATGGGCACGCTGATTCGACCGCGCAGCGCTGCCTTTCTGGAAGCAGAGCTGTTTTATAGCTCATCAGGGAACCCGCTCGTAACCTTTACATCTTTTTAATAATTTTGAATCTGATATTGGTTTTTACACTTACCTGTATTTCACAACGCACTTTTACCTGATAAGCAGGGTAATCGGGTTGGTCCTTGCAAGTTTAAGCAGGGCTGCCATCTTGGTCAGCGAGCTACTTGCACAGTGGACACGCGCAGCAGGCGTGCTGCTGGTGCGCCTTCAAGCCCGGCTGTGCCCGTCCGTGCTCAGATCGCGCTCAGGGCCAGCCCCCCTGGTTCTCAGAAGCCAGAAATCCTAACCTACTCAAGAGTTGACCTCCTTGCTAATCCTAATGGTTTTTCCTCTTTTTTATACTCTCCCCGATAGAAGAAGCTGACGAGCCATCTATGTTGGCTAGTATTACAACTGATCCACGGTCGACTTTAGACAAATCCTCACCACTGGAGAAGCGTGATACCATAAATCTCCTGGCCTCCATCAGATCAGGATCCCCTTATATCCCTGCCCAGCTTCCGTGAACAAACAAGTTCCTGAGCTCATTGGCACGACACTCACCCCCCAAGAGATGGAAAACTGCGTCCATTATTCCATTGCTTAAAAAACTAAATCATGACCCCAAGGATCCTAATAACTACCGGCCAATCTCTCATCTCCCCTTCCCGGCAAAACTGGTTGAAAAAACCATGAATAATAAACTCAGGGAGGCCAATATTCTTTGCCACCTGTGGTCTGATAGTTCTTGTTGTAGTATCCTCTCCCATCTGTCCCACAGAGTGTTCAAGGGGTTCCTGGCCATTGCCGAAAGAGACTTGTAAAAACCTGATCACCAGGTAACTGGCTGCACCCATGGAGACTAACAACTGGAGGACTGCAAGGGTCGTGGGTTCCTCCCATTCCCCAGCCCACAAATCACAAAGCGCTTGTGTCAGTGCCTTATACGTAAGGAACTGGCCCAATGGCAGATTATACTGTTCCATCAGGTCCTCCAGTGGTAATAGGGTGCCCTGCTGGTAGCAGTCCTCCACCGTAAACAACCCAGCATTCATCCATGCAGTTAATTGCCCAGCAGCAAAGTATGAGAGAGGCTCACCATGAGGAAGGTTCACCAGGGGCAGTGCTGGTGCATATAATGGTGTTAACGCAGTCTTTAAAATGCATCTGGGCCAACATTTCAATGTCACAGGTAGCAGCACCCCAGGCGCTGAATGGCCACTGAAGGGCAGAGTACTTTTGCCAATAAATCCTCCATGTGTGCTGAGAGTCCAGTCACCAGAGTTTGCTTTGATTAGTTCCATCAAGCCACAATGAGATCCACTGGAGTTGTGAGGACAAAACGTAAAGTTCAAAATCTGGGACACCTATTCCACAGTCTTCCAGGGGGCGCCGGAAGACAGCCAGTGATACCTTATGCCGGCCACCATCCCATATCAGATTGTATATCAAAGTGTTCAGTTGCTTGAACCACAAGGCGGCATTCCCATCAGCAGGTCTGCAGAAAAATACAGGAGCCTCAGGAGCATGACCATTTTAGTGATCGATATTCTAGCCAAGATGGGCAGCTTAAGGGAGCGTCAGAAGGTGACAAAGGACTTCAGAGAATGAAGCGCTTTACCCAAGTTGGCCTCCCAGAGATATTCCAGTGTATGAAAAATCTGGATACTCAGACATTGAAAGGAAATAGGCGACTACATCAGGTCGGTAGGAAGTCCCGGTGCTGTTGTGATTAGGAGGGGTGGAAATAGTCTACAGTGCTACAGGAGACCCGTAGCTCTCTATGAACATGCCAAGGGTTACAGTGATGGGGGTTGAAGCATAGAGTGTGGTGGGCTCCCTACAGAAGTCAAGAGGAGCACTAGTCACAGGTTACAAGAAGGGTAATCAGTCGTGACAATGTACGGGGCCATTGCCTCCAGTAGGACTAGTTTGAAGGACGTAAAGGTGTCGGCAGGCTATGGAATAGGGCATCCTTTGACCTTTATAGCATGGCTGGTAATGGTCAAATGCCTGTGGGCCATGAATGTGTTCAATGTTGGTGTTAAAGAAGTCTGCTTGGTTTACCCCTTAACCTTAGCTATTAAGCGAAGAGAATTGTGGAGCCCAGTTACAGTTTTTTTTTACTTGAGTGCTCGTACCTCTCTGTCTTTATCCCCGTTACAGCAAGAAGTCCCTAAACCTCCATGACTTCCTGTTCTTTCTTTTCTTATGCTTGTATTGTATATCTCATATCCCTTTTCAATGTCTTATTTCATACCAGTTGCCAGTTTTTGCTTATAATTATTCTCAAATTTTGATGTTTCATATTATAGCCTATGTTATTGCCATTACTTAACCTGATATATGCTTTTGCTTGTTATCTTTTTTTTTTTTTTTGTCTTATTTTGTAAAATTTGAGCATTTTCTTTCAATAAAATTTTTTCTGAACTTAAAAGAAGTCTGCTTGGGAGTCAAGTGGGGATTTTGCTTGGCAGATCTGTCGCGCTGGAGCCGTCACATCTAGACTAAAGATATTCGGCTAATTTTGTGTAAAAATGTTTTTTTTACCCATATGGAGTTGTTTTTGTAGATTTTCTGGAAGCTCAAGGTGCCTGGATTGTTATCAGAGTGAGACAGTTCCATGTACTCTTTCTTCTTTATACCTTTGTGGGACAATTTTTTTCCTGAGTGCATTTAGCCCACTGAACATGGTCAGGGTCTCTGCTGTAACCTGTTGAGCATGTAATCATAGCGTTCCAATCATATTCCTGAATAATACCTAGAAATCCCATTTCACTTCAGTACAATACGTCTATATTTGCACCTGCGAAAAGCTGACAATCAAGAGCTACCTCTGTTGTTATTTTGGAGACATTTTTAATCCTTCATGCAGATTTCTATATCTGTATGAAGGATTAAAAATTAAAAAGTCATTCCAAAATTGATTCTGCACTCATAAAAAAGCCTATTTCAGTTTGCAATCCAACCTACCACCAGCAAGTAGTTTCGGAAATCTGGCCTATTGTATATCCGCTGCAAAAAGACTAGGTGTACAGCTTGAAAATATTTGTGCCAATAAAAAAAGCTTTGAAATTAATCATATGCCTATACAAATACCACTGCTTTAAATAGTGGTTATAATGCTGATCATTGTTCCTCTGCCTGTTAATAGTCCATCAAAACTGCTGTGGGATAAAACCATCATGCTCAGAGGGCCAACCTGTCAGGGAAGTCACTCAAATATGGCACCAAACTGTGTCAACTGATCTGGAGGCATGCATGATGCCCAAAACAAACTGATCTCATACCACAACGAGCTGGTCCATTAAGTAGCAGTTCAGATCCAGTTAGCCCGTGTATTCAAAGTGTTATTGCCATGCCGGAAATCACACAGGATAACGGGAGACCATTGTCGGGGATACTTTTGGAATGCTCAGACCTGGGACCTCCAAGGTCTGCGCTCAGTGATGTGTCCGTGCAAAGTTGGGGAGCACATTCTAGACCTTGGCCCTAGTACCAAAGCGCCTGTTCTTGTTGTATTAACTCCCACAGTTGACCACTAACTAAACAGCTCATGTTTGCTCTACACATGTAAATCTTGGGTCCATACCATGGGTGTCTGGGATTGATGCCTGGAGTGTTTACTCTGAGCAAATGATCAAGATGCGCCGTGATTTGTCTAGATCTGAAGCAAGAGGGGTTGTATTAACTTCTCTAAACTAGCAATGCAATTTTCTCGTTGAGTTTATGCCCTGAAATTCTGCATCAACAAGGCAAGTATACGCGTTATTTATGCATTAGTTGAGCACCCTAAATAATATATATTTACCCACAAATAGCAGATTTCATTTTTATCAACAAAATACTTCTGTCTACTGTAAAAAATATTAAAAGTGTCTTGTACTGGAAGGAAGAGACACACCCGTGCAAAAATGATAAACTAAGTATTATTTATTGGTTTGCAATGAACACAGCAGAAGGGCGTCACAAGATTGCACTAAAACTAGATGAGAAGCAGCATTGTGCGTGATCCGCGTGCGCACTTCATGTTTATCAAAACCTTTGTTATTTTCCTTGATTACGGGAAGGGTGGCAAGACTAAACAATTCGCATTGTATATTTTCGCAATGTGCTGTGCCCCCAGCGCCGGAACCTCGCGCTGCTGAGGCTGGTGCCTCCCCCCAGATGTGGATGAAGGAGCGCGAGCTAATCAAGGCAGCATGGCGGCTGTCCACGCGCGGGGAGGCAGCCAATGGCCTGCGGGCGCGGAGCGGATGCTGCTTCCGCCGAGGCTCCAGCTCAGGTGAGGAGCAGGAGAGCTCCATGTCGCTGCCTGGCAGTGGCTGCTGGCTGGGGATGAGTAGGACTCCAGAGTGATGGCTCACTGTACAACGGCACCCTGAACGCCTCACTAAAGTTACTCTTTTCTTGATCGGATTTAGGAAAATATACTTCTGGAGGTCGATATGAATAATTCACCAGAGCTAAGTTTTGTAAATATTTATTCTGTACTTGTATTACCCTAATCGTGCCATCTTTTCGTATTTTATAATCTTGAATGTATCTGTAACTTGTTAATATGTAACGTTCATCTCGAGTACCTATAAGTAGTTCCTACTTCCATGCTACTCTAATTCCTTATGTAATTTACTTTGTTTCTATTGTAAAGCGCTCTGACACCTCTGGGTAAAGTTTGCACTATTTAAAAATGCATAAATAAATAAATGATACACAGGCTGCCAAAAAGAAAAACTCGGACATCTGAAGAAGAAATGCAGATGTTTATAGTCAGTGAAAAATACCTGATGAAAGGGACACTATGGATATTCACTCACAAAACAATATACCGCGTATTAAAAAAATAATAATCCTAACGCTCAAAGAAAGGGTATATAGATTGGATGTAAAATATTTTAAAAATCGGAAATGTTACATTTATGGATAGCAGTGCATGACTAAATGCTCGTGAGCACTGCTCATGGCTAAGACAATGCGATGTTTCAAGGTGTGGTTGCTCACCACTCTGCAGTTTATTTTCTTATATTCTTTTGCACTAGCTTGGCTAAATGCAAAACCAGGTGAAAGTAAAACAATTAAAGGGGTAAGAAAAAAGGACCAGTCTCTGAAGCGAAAGATTCCCCGCTACTGGCCCAGGCCTGACAGCTGCTATAGGAGACCCACAGCTCTCTATTAGCATGCCATGGGTTATAGTGGTGGGGTGGAAGCACAGGGTGTGATGGTCTCCCTACCAGAGCCAAGATGAGCGCTGATCACAGGTTACAAGAAGGGTGATCAGTCGTGACAATGTACAGTGCCACTGCCTCCAGTATGACTAGTTTGAAGGAACTCAAGGTGTCGGCAGGCTATGGAATAGGGGATCCTTTGGCCTTTATAGCATGGCTGATATATGGTCATAGGAAGAGGCCTTTGCCTTCGGGCCATGGTTGTGTTTAATGTTGCTGTTAAAGAAAACTGCTTGGGTGTCAGGTAGAGATTTTGCTTGGCACTTCTGTCACGCTGGTCACATCCAGAATAATGCTACTCAGCTAATTCTGTTTAAAAAGTATTTTTACATGGTTCATGCAGCATAGCAATCCTGTGTTACCCGATCTCAAAAGGTCCAGAGTGGGACTTCCCAAACTGGGAATGGGAACGACATTGCTGGACCACTGACATTGAGTTTCTACTCTGTCGGTCATGGATGAGACACACCGTGGCAGCTGCTAGTCAGTATCACCTTCATATGCTGATCCTCGAAGCCCCGTCTGGGAGTGGAGGGGTGTGGCACAGCCCAAACAAATCACTGCAGCCATACTTCCAGTCCCGGGTCAAAGGGCCATTACGTGTCAGGAAAAGGGCAAGTTTGTAATCTTATTTTAATATGCCGCCTGTGGAAGTAAGCCTCTGACACAGTTGATGATTAAAGGATTTCTTTTTTCAGGAAAATGGTAACACGGCCCCAACCACACCGGTAGCTGTGAGAGGATCATCATCGTACAATAGCCTGCACTTCAATTCCAACATTCCAGGCGATGATGCAGTGGTTACAGAATATTGAATCATCACCTGGTGACAGAACACCAATTACAGAACACCACACCGCCATGGTCAATTTCTGAGAACTTCCTACTTCTTGGTGAAGTACATAAATCCACTAATTTGCCCTGCTAATCCGGTGTAATTAAAACTTCACCCAATTCAATATCCTTTGGCACAGGAGGTCACATATCACCACTAATGATATCAATTAAATCCTCACAGCAGTCACTCAGGCATGATGGCTCTTTTATAAACCTGTTAACTGACAGTGTTGAAAGACCAAATGACATGAACAATGGGCTATGATGCTAGCGGTAGTTTGTGCAAGCCCTGACTGTTGTCCAGACTCAGCACCCTGAGGGCCATAATCTGCTCTTAGAATCTGCTGGCCACAGCCAACAGTTGACCTCAGTGGATTTCCTTATGCTATACTTAGGGAACTGTCCAAACTATTCACTGTGCATGGCCGGTGGCAGGTCCTTTGGCCACGCCATGCTCCCACTCCACATGACACCAGAACATGCTGCACATGCTTGGATGCATGGCAGCCATCTGGCCACAACAAGCACTGCAGGCCGAGCCTGCTCTGCCCAGCCCTCAGACATGTACAGCAGACTTTGGTGGCAAAGCATGGCTAGGCCATGACCTACAGTAGCCTCCCTCCCCAGAGTCTTGTGCACAGCCACTCAGCTCCCCGAAACCATGCACATACATAGCCAAATGAAGGCCCTGCCTGTAGTGTCTATATGGGTACCACCGGTGATCCTCTTTTTTTGTTTAAGCTTGAAAATGTACATTTTTAGCAACAAATACATACACACATTTACCTGCATGCATGGTCTTCACTGTGGTTCCCCACTTATCACAATATATATATATTTTTATTAACATCTGCCTGTGATCATTACTTTTTGTCAACATCTACTGATCATGATCATTATTTTTTAAGTATTGTTCACAGCCAAAGGTGTACATCAACTCCATTTATAACTAAGTAGCTGGTATTACTGACTGGTTCAAGGACTGCTCCCGATTGCAATGTTGTTTGTGTCCTCTGATCTCTTCTGGGGTAAGGGCGACTTTTCCTTACGTCTACATCACCCACTGTAATTGTTTTGATGTGACAAAGAGTTTGCAAACAAGTTCACAAGCTTCCGGTGTCGCAATGGCAACCACAACAGCTGTATCAGAATTTTTGTGTTCGCGGATTGTTTTTCAGGCTTGCCAACATCAACATGGCCAAAGCGGCAAAGAGCTGCCATAGCCAATCAGACCAATTTTAAAAATTTGAAGTGGGCTTCGCAACATGAAACTACTTAACTTGAAAATTCACAAAGAGTTTGAGAACCCAACACCATCAAACCTGACAGATAACATTTTTATTTTCGTTAAGGTCTCAAAACTACAGATTGGATTTACACCAAACATGGAAATGTAAACAGAAGAAGCTTTTTCTGTGCACATGCCACATGCAATCTGCTCTTCCCTCAACCCTATTCTGAAATTTCCTGGAGGAGTTAAAATGGGGAAATCTCGCTTTGCTACCACCATATACCCTGCATTAACTAATTTGCATGAAATATTAATGAATCACCCAGAAGAGTACTAGTTAACGGCTGCATAGTTATTAAGAGAAACTTATAGATTTCCCTATGGTCAAACAGAAATATCCATATCCAAAGAGGTCTGCTATGGCCGACTATGTAATATTATAAATACATATCTGGAGTACACGGCGCTGGAAGTCACCCGACCCCCCTGTGGTAAGAGCCTGGTTGCAATCGCTTCTCTGCTGGGCGCAGGCAGAGAGTGTGGAGCTGCGTCGTGAGGACGTGATGGGTATTCGTACAACCACTCGCGGGGAACTGGGATGTAATCCTGACGGATTTCCGTGCAATCTGGCAAACTCAGGCTGAGGAGCCTACCAGTCCACCTGAACTGAATGCAAGCTAGATTCGAGGGAGCGCTATTGGATCCTACGACCTGCACCAACGCCTACCCTTGAAACGTGTTTAAGGAACCAGGCGCAAGCCACCAACTGACCACTGTCCACATCAGCGAAGACAGTATACACCAAGACCAGCATTGTGTAGCATGCACCTTGTGTGATGGGGAACAGAGTAATTAGAATATACCCAGGCGCTGTGTGCGGATGAGCAAAAACGTTTTGCAGTTAACAGACATCAGTAGTGCATCGTGTTGCTATGATTTAATGATATAAGTTCAAATATAGGAGCTAATGTGATATTTTATTTGTTATGTCAGTATTGTGTTGCAAGCAGCCTAATCCTATGTTCATTAGATTAATGAATCCATATTGAAAACACCGGACCCGACTGTTATGCATTAACGTTTAATTTAGAGATGTTTCACTGGTACGTTGGCCCAACGCCATAATTGTATTGAAATGCAAATACACTGTAATTGTAATACCTGAATTGCAATGGAATATTATAATTTTTGAAAAATCAATAAAAACACATTTAAACAAAAAAATACATATCTGGAGAGTTTTGTATAAGAACAATATGTCTGGAGATTCAAGTTGAAGGAAACATCAAACATATCTCAGTCATTGGACCTCTTACAACTCAAATGGCACTCATTGGAAAAGAAAGAGTGACACTCCAGGGCATAAATGGAAGATAGTGGTCTACTGGGAAAGAATAGAAGATTGATGTTTGCATTCATGATGTTCAAGGCAGGGAAGACGGGTGTTATTTGTGAAATTTTGGGTGGTTTCTACTGTGTTTGCAAGAGCAGCACACAAGTCCTTCAATACAGTATCACAGCACCTTGACGCTCGCCAACACTTCATAGAGAAGAAACTGCACAAAGCACAATGTTTGAAGGGATCAAACAGTAGCACTTACAGGAAGAGTCCATCCTATTATTTTAGGTTGTCCCAAAGCCAAATTAAGTTGAATGTACTGTGAGAAGCGTGCCATAATTTCCGAAGCTAAATAGCATCCAAGACATACTCTCGCCCACCTATTTGAGTTGCCAATGCGTGCCGATACCATGAACCAAAGAAACATTGAGTCGGTGAGTGAAATTACTCTGAACTGCAGGGCTTCACCCAAGGGCATCTTGGCTCCCTGGCGGTAGCAAACGTGGATGCGATTATTGGAAGCCACACACTACCTCTGATCTGACAGAGGTCAACAGCACCTCTATCAAAATAGAAGGAACTTAAATGGCTTTTGGAAGGCTCAGTGATTAGAGGTCTAACGGAATGAAAAGGCAGACCACTCCGGAATTAGGAAATAATAGATGAAATGCTCTTCCGCCAAGGTTTCCACCACTAACATGGGGGCCGGTAGGAGGGCGCTATCAAGTGAAGTACCCAGCACCAGAAAATGCATTAAGGAACATAGTTATGATTTCTAATAGAGAACATCTTGGGCAGATCCAGTAAAAAGCTTGATGCACTATACATTGTGCCTTAAAGCTTATCCTTTACAGCGCTCCACTGTATCTGCTATGCTGCCCTTAGTTATTCTGTATTCCTCCATGACTTTGGAACGGTCCTTTCCTAAGTCATGGAGGAATACTGAACCTATTCACAGAGCTAAGTCGTCCTTCCCAAGCGGGTGGGCACCTGAAATGATTGAGAATGATAAGCAACTCAATATCGAACTGGAGCCTTCATCTTACCCCGTGGATCCCTGGCCATTTACTCCATGGAAAACCGTGGCTCTTTCTCTGATCCCGTGAGTTATATTCTTTTGTAAATCATTCTATTCAGCTGGGAGAAATCCAGTCAGAACTCAAATCTAAAAAATGCCCACATTTTTGCAGATGACTCTTACAGCTATTGCTAATTTGGAAGCATCTCAATTATTATTAAGGTAAGAGAAGCCACTGGGCCTCACGCAAAGTATTATGGGAGGCCAGTTGACCTGTCATGTCAGTGGAGGCTATGTCCTGTGGTCTCCCGTTGGATGATAGCAAACCTGATTTAGAGATTCTCTTAAGGTAGGTGTGGTTCGTTTTCAACGGCTCAATTGAAGACACGGATCTTCTGTGAGGACCAGGTTTGATGTTTCTTCTCTGCAAGGAATTTGGATTGATAACAACACACTCCCAAAGCTGAAGTTTGTTCTTGCAGAAGAAAAAACACAATGACCCTGACCCATAGGAAGCTTTATCGCGGTTTGTAGGGGGCACTGTGCAATTTCCTTCCCTGGGTAGGGAAAACGATTGATGTTTGTTCTGTCATAAATAGGGTGCATGACTGTTGCTATAAACCAGCGATCCTACGGAGGATGGACCGCCGGGTTAAGGGTCCTCACTAGTTAAACCAGCTAACGCTCCACTGGCACAAGCCCTTCAGGTCCCCCATATCTAAAAGGGGGATGGGGGAACCACGAGTTTGGCGGAACGGAGCATCTGCCATTTTATGACAGATAAACCATTCTGCCAAACTCTAAATGTATTTATATATTAAGTTTTATATAGCGCGAACGTGCCCCACGAGGGTGTGAGAGCGCTTTACAGTCACGAACATAAATGGATGAGGTGGTATGCACACATTCAATAGTGTCAAATCGTACATAAGAAATGGCAAAATATATGAATAACAAACATAGAGGACCATGAAACCGCAGGACGTTGTACAATAGACAGTTAGTGAACATTAGGTGATTGTGCTAGCAAACAAGCAAACATACATATTAAGACCACAATTGATTCACAATAGATATAAAGTGTATAGAAAAACCAAGAAGGACCCACCACCAGCTAAACGTTACATTACATACAGTTGATGAGCAGTATGAGCTGTGCTAGTAGCCTTACAAAAAACAAAACAAAATAGACTCCCATCTTCTGTGAACTGGTTGATCAATGGTCACTGGGCAGCTGTCAACCAGGCTTCTATTCTTTACACTTGAATGTATCTGCCGGGCATAAGAAACCATTTGCTGTGATTCAGAGATGAAGGGTAGCTAGCTATATCCATTTTTGGTGGCTGTTTAGTGCCTTTTATACAACCAACTATAATCTATTGCTGCAGTGACTAGAGAAGGCCTTTGCTAAATTTAAATTATGCATGTCAGATGTGCCAAATGGGGCAATTTCACATTTTGTGAAAATTGCAAAATTCATGAAAATTTACATTATACAATCTTGAGACATTTTGTACTTGCAGATGACCTGTTTGAGCAGACAATATCTCTTTTGCTAGTATCTCTATTGACTTTTTTATGTGAGGTCTGCTATAGCATGAAAATTAGGTGTGCGCTTAACTTGCGTAATTTTATTTAGCATAATCACGCAAAAATACTTAAAAATACCTCAACATTACTTGATATTACGCAAGAGTAATTCTGCATTGGGAACTATCTTCTTAGAGCAAAAATTCCCTCTTGTGTCAAAAATGTACTCAAGGATGCATTTTGCTCTAATAAACAGCGCAAAATGCCACAGAACATGAATAGTGAACACAAGCAGCCATGCAGCTTGCTAAACGTGCACTTGTGGTAGGATTTCCCCCCAACGTACTCTCAGCATTTAGTGCTAGTTTCTTGGTGCAAAATGCAACAAAACAAATAGCAGGGCAGGCAGAAGCTCGCGCTCGCCAAATGTGCTCTTGCTATGGGATTTTGTCCACCAAATTACTCAATTACACGAGCAGTGTATAATTCTACATCAAATGTAACTTGGAATAACCAACATTACTCCAGCATAGGTAACATTACTTCCAAGCCTAAAGAAAATTTCATTTAAGATACAATAAATAAATATGATTCAAGTAATTTAGGATAATATTCACAAAATATTCTAAAACAGATATTATACATGCCTAGCCTAGAGTTTGTGATGGGTGGCTGACTATAATCTGGGAACAGCCTTTACTGAACATCAGTAGGCACAAAGGCAGCCTAGGATAGCTGGTTCATTAGGCTTGATTGTGTCCACCATGATTTGCTTTATTGCCTTCTCAACATCTGTGTGAAAGCCCTGGCATGGCCATCGAGAAGCATCACCTGGAGTCAATGATGCATGCAGAAGATGCCCAGCTAGCGGTTTGTTTCAAAGTAAGGAAAAGGATCAGACCAGCAATTACTTTGAGGATAGAGAAATATTGGTTCTGGGAAGTGCCCCTGCTGACCCACCGTTCCCAGGGCACCCATTACTGGGACCAGCTTTCAGCACTCTTGGTTTGACGATACGTTATCCATTAAAAACATATCCCAGATGTTGCAAGTTCACGAATATGTGACTATGTCTATTTTCACACTTTTCTGCAACAATTCAAGCTTCTTTGCAGTTATCACTTTGTTGCCCCAAGACTGAAGGACGTTTCTGATCATCACATTCTACACTCACACCTCCTACACAGACAAAACTCCAAAAGATAATGTATAGTCCTTAGAATTAGAATGTGTTACAATCTTGTCAGGGGAATGATGAGACATACACATTCTACAATACAATACAAAAGATTACAGCTATGATGTGCAGGTGACAACAAAAAAACAACTATTTCTACCACTGAACCAGAGCTTTTCTGGTAATAGCTCAAATTCTATCTAGGATGGTCTTAGGCAACTCCCTATAGGTAGGACTGTAGCACATGCCACTGTCACATTCAAGAAAAAGAAATCAGTCTGTGCCAGTTTCAAGCTATATGCCAAGAATGATCTATCCAAGAACTTAGCCTACCCTTACTGGCTTCCAGGCTTTGTCCAGGTGTGCAGTGCGATTTGCACTTGCAGAAAGTGAAGGCAAATCTCCAGGATCTTGAGCATAAGCCAGGCTTAGCATACCACAGATCAAAATAAAAATGACTGGGGAGAGGAGCAGCAATTGGAACCAACTTGCCTATTGCAAATGTGTTAAGTGCAGCCACTATACATTACTCAACCTTCCAAACACTCACACTTCTCTCAATCTTTTAATGAGTCCGAACCATCAATGACCAGCAGGAGGTTTGGCCCTAACTACGATGGTGGTTGGTTGGACCGCCACTGCATTGGGCAGGAAACTGTTCGACAAGGAGTTGGCAGTTCCACCCACCATATTACGATGAGACAGCCAGCATGGCGGTCGGAAAGTGCTTTTTTCTACTGCAGCTTGTGATGCGGCCCAGGAAAAGGGCCACAGCACAAGCCACAGTAGAATAAAGCACTTTGTGCACACCCGTGCACCATGTGTATGGCACCACATGGTGCCTGGCACATAGTACATGGATGTGTGGGGGGCACTACATGTGGCCCCAGGACCACTTAACAGTGGTCCACGGGGGCCCTGCTTGGGACCCTAAAGTCCATTTCCATCTGCCTTATCATGGCGGTGGGACCGCCATGAAAAGGCAGTTGGAAAGGGACATCCTAATCCCTACAGCGGTGCCTGTGCAGGCACTGCCTCCATTGTAGGGATAGAATTCCGACCGCAGCCCCGACGGGATGTCGGATCCTGTCAGAGGCAGTGGGCTTTCCCCCCACCTCTGCAGTCTGAAGGCATGCATCACAATGCGGCATTTGGACCGTTGGCCTGTTTGTTGGGCCGACCGCCACCTACGACCTGGCGGTGGTGGTCCGCCCGACTTCGTAATGAGGTCCTTTGTATACTTTTTAAATTTTGTGAGGTATGTCTGCCAGAACATAGAGTCTGCACAGCAACATGCTTGGATGCACCTACAAGAGCGCTTGTAGTGGAGAACCTTACACCAGCTCATTCACTGCACAAAAACCCTGTGCAGATTCCAGCTACTGCTGAGGACTAGAGGTCAACTTTAATGCAGTAAGGCTAAAGCTTTCAGATGAACATCTCTCAACCGCATGGTATAGCAAGTGTTCACAGATTGAGACAATTAGTGGAATGTGTGTATCAAAAGGTATAGATGGAATTTTTGCTTGCATACAACCACAAGATGTTTCAGAGTAGAATGGCTGCTAGATGCCGTTTGCTTTCATTATTTAGATCCAACAGTCTGGATACCTCCATGCGAGATTGGTTGATTTAGATTGCGGGAAGCTGTGGCAAGAACACCAGGAGAAAGATACAGTGCAAAAAAATCACCACACTGTATAAAATCCACATTGTGTATCTTGAAATGCTAATTTCTGAACAAACAGATTGTAACAGTTACTTATGAGTAAGAGGGACAGATGTACTAAGACATTTAGGGGCATATCATCAAGGGCAATATCGCCGCTTTAGCGGCACTTTTTGCCGCTAAAGCGACGATATTTTTATCGCCCTATCAGCAAGCTGTCGCTAACAGCTGTTAGCGGACAGTTTACTGGGAATAGCGCCCCTTGTCAGCACGCCTCCGATCGCATCGCTAATGAGATGCAAAGGAGGCGTGCCTGACAAGACTCCCTTGGGACAATATCGCTAACCCAGCTTTGTCATATTGACAAGGAGGGTTAGCGATATTTAAAATCACGTTAAGTATGCCTTAACGCAGGAATTTAACGTCTGTTAAATTTCTGACTAAGGCATACCCTAACATGGGGGGTGGATTGTGTGGCTAAGACCACAGGCCCTATCATCTAGGATATCGCCGTTTTCCACCATGGAAAACGGCGATATCCCCACTATGTCTGGAATTTTTATCGCCTCGGTGATGCGCGTTGTTGATAACGCACTAACCGGGCAATAAATTCCAGAGATAGCCGGCGATAAATATGCAAGTGCCCCGTAGTGTTTGCGAACGCTAAATGGCTCTTTAGTATGTACTAACTCTGTTTTGGTGATTCACTAAGTGTTTATTAAATAGTAAAATGGGTGTAGAAATGTATATCAAATTGTAATTTGGAAGAAGCGTGTTTATGGCATCCCTTCAAAATTGTGATTCGGAGTGCTCTGTATCAATGGTCTGCGACTGTAATTTTAGTCACAAACTATTGATCGGTTACCAACACTTTGGAACTCCTTCCCCTTTGTGAATGTAAAAAAAAACATTCTTGGGAGGCTCCAGGACACAAGTGACAACTCAAACGTTTTAAAACAGTATTACTCTAAGTCAATCACAGGCATGGAGGTCGGCTGCCTGCAGCAGGCTACCATCCCTGTTCTGGCATCCAATCGGGGTGAGTCGCAACCAGCGACCCACCTCACAAACAGCTAAGAGCTAGGTCAAACTGCGACCCACTCCAAATGGAGATTTGCACAAATGACCCTAATAGTAGATGGGTGGCCGGTTCACAACATCAGAATCAGAAGTTGGTAAGCAACTTGAGAGCATGTTTTATTAATCGATTCTCAAAAGCCCCTGAAAGTTTGTGTGCTCACTCGCTCTTTGCAATATGGGCGTGGCATTGCGCAATTTTCCAGGCCTGCATTTGGTTCCCATTCAGGCACTGCCCTAACTTCGGAATTTTCAGGAGAAAGACACATTTCCTGAAGGAAAACAATACTGTGAAAAAGGTCGATTGTAAATACATTCAGAAAGAAAGCACGTCCAGCCACCTTTTTCAAACCGAGGAGTGGTCTTTGGCCAGCTAACAAAAGACTTGCATTTCCTCGATCAGGCTACTGCATCCCAGGACCACAACATACAGCGGTCCTTCTGCACGTCAAGATGCCCTGTCAACAGGCAGCATGTTTAGAGAGAAGCCATACATGTTTAGTTTCAGACGTGTTACTCTGCAGGGATCACAGCTCCAGCTGTCATCCTGTCCCCACACAGTTCCGGGCTGGAGTAATGACAGCAACACTCTGGCTTTCCTTACAAATGACTGACTTTGAGCTGAGGCACATTAGTCAGTGGGTCAGCTGTGCTTCGCACCCGACTTAGCAGATCATACAAGGATTGTGTTGTTCAGGCCCTTAGAATGGAATCAGCCCACGATAACATGATAACGTTGTGCTAATATTACGTGATTCTGCAACAAATACCGACATAAAATTAACATCTACTGATGTTGTGGTGATATTTTGATAAGCTTTACCTCCCATTTAGGATTAGTAATAATCCTTACATAGATTTACAACAAGACAAAACACAAATATGTGATCAAGCTTTTAGCATACACGAAATTAATACATATTCCCACGTTATTAAGTGCCTCTGGTTAACAAATCCAGACATTTCACAGTGGAATTTCAAACACTGGGGACTTTGACAATACTGGGATGTGAAATTACATGGCCATTCCCAGTTAGAGCATGAGAAATGTGGAATAGCTTGGGAAATCTGTTACCAGACTGAATCCGGTGGATTTATTCCCCAATTTTCATCCCCCCCCACCCATAGATGGTGGCTGCTCTTTACAGGTGAGATTTCCAGAAGCAGGGGGTGTTGTAACCCCAATGCGGCCAGTAACTTGAGAATCAATGGATTCCGCTGAATGTGATATTTTAAAACTGTTAAGGAAATGTATTCGAAATGGTGATGTGATTTTTTTCGGTTGAGCATTCGAGACCTCAAGTAAATCCTTACGTATATACTTATATGTGTATGTACATTGTGGGCTCTGGAGATCAGCCCTAGGACTTTTCTGCTTCCGCTTAGGGTTTCTTTTTTCTGTTCAACAGCCTCTATTTAACTGTCTTGATAGAAAATGACCAGTAGAGGTCAGTAAAATACCAGAATTGCTTTCTGCTTGTTCACATGCCTCTATTTAACTGTCTTGATAGAAAACATCCAATAGAGGTCAGTAAAATACCAGAATTGCTTTCTGCTGAGGTACTTTATTTTTTTATTTTTCTGGCACTTGCCTCTATTTAACTTTGATAGAAAACGACCAGCAGAGGTCAGTAAAATACCAGAATCACTTTAGCATTCTCTAGATTCCAGTCCATAGGAATTATCTTCCATGAGCACTCGTAGACAATCACATTTTTTTCAAATCCTGTATTTCCAGTGATATGACCACCATAGGCCCGGCTTTTATATTAAAAACAGAGCTTTGGACTATACAATTTCCCACTGAAAGGCAATATTTCTTTCCATGTGTTCCCATACCTGGTGTGTCACGCAGTTTGGTGCTTACTTTCCCTCCATGTTAAAGAGCAGTAGATGTTTCAGCACCCATGCTAATGTGCTGCATAGCTAAAAACATATAAGGTCCCAAAGGCAAGACCAATTGCATAGCAAATGCTTGTTTAATGTATGGAGTGCGTTGACAGTAAGGATGACACAAAATCGGAATAAATGTATTCTGACGCTTGGGGTGACTAGTTGCTTTCAGAAGAGAGACTGGGCAATACTATGACTTTCATTACTTAAAACTAAGAGGCTACCATTAAATTCTATTTACCAGTTCAGAGCGCCACGGCAGAAAGAATACACTCAATGCTGAAGATATGGTAAAAGGTTCCATTGGTGCATGGCACAAGCTTGTATTGGCGCATGGCACAAGCTTGTATTGGTGCATGACACAAGCTTGTATTGGTGCATGGCACAAGCTTGCATTGCTGCATGGCACAAGCTTGAATTGCTGCATGGCACAAGATTGTACTAGTGCGTGGCACAAGTTTGCATTGCTGCATGGCACAAGCTTGTACTGGTGCATGGCACAGGTTTGCATAGCTGCATGGCACAAGCCTGCATTGCTGCATCGTACAAGTTTGCATTGCTGCATCACAGAAGCTTGTATTGGTGCATGGTACAGCTTGCATTGCTGCATGGAACAAGCTTGTACTGGTGCATGGCACAGGTTTGCATTGCAGCATTGCACAATTTTGCATTGCTGCATGGAACAGGCTTGTATTGCTGCATGACATAAGCTTGCATTGCTGCAAGGCACAAACTTGCATTGGTGCGTGGCACAAGCTAGCATTGCTGCATGGCACAAGCTTGCATTGGTGTATGGCACAAGCTTGTACTGGTGCATGGCACAAGCTTGTATTGGTGCGTGACACAAGATGGCATTGCTGCATGGCACAAGCTTGCATTGGTGTATGGCACAAGCTTGCATTGGTACATTGCACATGTGTGTACTGGTGCATTGCACATGTGTGTACTGGTGCATTTCACATGTGTGTACTGGTGCATGGCACAAGTTTGCATTGCTGCCTGGCACAAGTTTGCATTGCTGCCTAGCACAAGCCTGCATTGCTGCATGGCACAAGCTTGCATTGCTGCATGGCACAAACCTGTACTGGTGCATGGCACAGGTTTGCATTGCTGCATGTCACAAATTTGCATTGCTGCATGGCACAAGCTTGTATAGCTGCTTGGCACAAATTTGCATTGCTGCATGGCACAAGCTTGTATAGCTGCTTGGCACAAATTTGCATTGCTGCATGACATAAGCTTGCATTGCTGCATGGAACAAACTTGCATTGGTGCGTGGCACAAGCTTGCGTTGGTGCATGGCACAAGCTTGCATTGGTGTATGGCACAAACTTGTACTAGTGCATGGAACAAGGTTGTATTGGTGCATGGCAGAAGCTGGCATTGCTGCATGGCACAAGCTTGCATTGGTGTATGGCACAAGCTTGTACTGGTGCATGGCACAAGCTTGTATTGGTGCATGGCACAAGCTTGTGTTGCTGCATGGCACAGGCTTGCATTGCTGCATGACACAAGCTTGCATTGCTGCACGGCACAAACTTGTACTGGTGCATGGTACAAGTTTGCATTGCTGCACGGCACAAGCTTGTATTGGTGCATGCCACAAGCTTGCATTGCTGCATCGCACAAACTTGTATTAGTGCATGGCACGAGCTTGCATTGCTGCGTGGAACAAGCTTGCATTGCTGCATGGCACAAGCTTGTACTGGTGCATGGCACAGGTTTGCATTGCTGCACGGCACAAGCTTGTATTGGTGCATGCCACAAGCTTGCATTGCTGCATCGCACAAACTTGTATTAGTGCATGGCACAAGCTTGCATTGCTGCGTGGAACAAGCTTGCATTGCTGCATGGCACAAGCTTGTACTGGTGCATGGTACTTGTTTGTATTGCTACATGGCACACATGTGCATTGCTACATGGACAAGCTTGCATTGCTGCATGGACAAGATTGCATTGCTGCATGGCACAATAAGGAGCATTTATATTTGTAATTCATTCGAGTTGAATTCAGCGAGCCTCTAAAAGCACGAGATAGCCACAACTCTGGCGGAAGGAGTCTGGCAGTGACAAGGGAGTCTGCAGCACGGTGTGTCCGAAAGGTGGCTTCAGTTCATGCAAGTAATGGTTACCTCAAATATTTAATATAATGAGGCTTTGGGAGACTGGCAGACATGATAAATCGACCTACCGCAGCCATATACCAAGATGGTTGCAGGTATTTGCCGCACAGCACGTAACTGTATAGTTGACATCCTTTTGTTCTGGATTACAGCAGAACGCAGTATATTCTGTTGCCAGAAGCCCCGGCACAATTTACAAACCAAAATCTTTAAAGATTCTGTTTTTAGCTGGAATGCTATAATTTTAGCATGCTGTTTGTAAACACGGGCACTTCTGCATTAACCCCTTCGCTGCGGCGCGAATTCCGCCGCAGCGCTGGGGGGGTTTGGGGGCAGCACGGTGGCGCGGTGCTCATGACGGAACCGCGCCGTCATGAGTCACGGGCGAGCTGTGCTCATGACGGCGTGGTTCCGTCACGACTCCGCCCACTCTCTAATTCGCCCGCACAGGCGGGGAATTCGAGCCGCGTGGGAGGAGCGGCCGCTCCATGACGGAACCACGCCGTCATGAGCACACGCCGCCCATGGCTCATGACGGCGTGGTTCCGTCAAGGGCACACAAGCGGTTAAAACTGTAAGTGCGCCTGTTATTTGGTCCGACCTACCTTAAGCGGTTTTATTAGTGTGAGCTAAATGTAGTTTTGGTAATAATACAGCCTTTGATATTTATATGTTTCCTACTGCTTATGATTTTGCTTGCGAGAAAATGTCCCTCATAGTCGTTGACATGTAATTACACTAAAATTATCAAAATGTCACACACAGCAATCTGAAACCTTGCCAGCTATGCTTAAGGCAAATTTAAAATTGGTTTATAGGGTACAAAGCTTCACATTGTAATACATCCCTCTTTCATGGCCTACTACTTAAGATCTTGTAGAGGCATAGAGGACCTAGAAACAGGGACTCTTTGTACAAGAGCAACCCCAACATTATTTCTGTTCTAGAGAGGCAACTACTTTCTTCCAGCAGAACTAAGGACGTAACTCTCACACGTCATATGAAAGCTCGTTTATTTCAATTGTATCTAACCTAGTTGTACTCTATTGTTACAATTGTTGTCTAGGGATTGTAGAGTATCCTCATACATTTGTGGGTGCATGATTTACTTCTCAGAAGACAATTCCAAATGATGACTCCCTGTATGAGTGTACTGTATTTCATCTCTTCAGGCCGGACTGGCCGTACCTGGTATTGGGCATTCCCCCGGTAGGCTGGAAGGGTGGCGGCCAGTTTTGCAGTGGTGAGGGGCCAGTTTTGTGACTAGGTGCTGGTGTTGCAGCAGCACTGCAATATCGGCCCCCAGTAACAAAAGCAGCAGTGCTTCACACTTGCGCTTCCCCTCCACCCTGGGGGATGGTCTGACAATATGCCAGGGCGGCTTTGAGCTCCCAGTCAGGCCCTGCATCTCTTTGGGTGACCACCTTGCTACCTTGAAGCTATGAATGGGCCATATAATAATACATTTTTTATTTCGGGCACTGCCCATAAAACACATCAGGTTAAAAAAACAGCTTAAATACATTAGTAGGTTGTGCAGTATAATACATCATGGATCAGTTTCCAATCTATAATAAAAACATGCTAATGAGCCATATAGAAAGAAGCTACTGCACATTTGTGAAGGTTACACAAACCCTTTGCACTCTACTGCCCCTATATGTTGGCAGCGTAAGGATAATGCAGTGCTTGAAAACAGAAAAAAAGTCCCAGAAACTGACCTGCCAAGTATCCTGGTGCATGAAAACCTAGCACCACTATACATTCCGAGAAAGGAGGCATTGTGGCGAATGCACGGAGAGGTCCCTTGCATGAACTTTGCAAGACGGGCACACAAGGTTAAAAGAAAGAAAAAATTCTGCAACCGATGGGTGATTAATTTCCACTCTTGGGTTTTCTAGTACATACACAGACATGCCCTGTGGGGTATGAATCATCATAGATTGCTGGAATTAACAGAGCGAAGCCTATTTATTTCACTGAATGCATTTCCAAGCAGTGTTTTCAAAGCGGTGCACCCAAATAAAATAAAAATAACAACACGCCGTGACCCTGGCTGGCTCACCAATTCCCAGTAGTGCCATCTTGAGATTGGCCACCTGATGTGTGAAGCGGAGGCTGCTGCCATGATGAGGTCAGGCTCAGAGCTCACTTTTCTTCAGATTCAGTAAAGGAATCCTTCAGCAGCAGTGGCGAATTAACTCATCAGCAGGGTCAGCCAAGGGCTGCAACACTCATCCCCAAAGGATTCATTAGGATGGAAAAGCAACCTATAACTTTCTCATGAATATGTCTCATTTACACAAAAAAATTACCTTTATGCACCATGGAATTGCAGTTTTTAGGGAATTCTTTGACAAGGTTGTCATAAACGTATGCGGTACAGAAAGGCTTGCGAAGCTTGCATCGCTCGACACTGCATCACTAATTAGGAGACCACATATCCCAGCAGGTCCACCCGCTAGACAGCTGCCCCCTTTTATCCATGCTCAGGATGCACAGTTAGGACAAGCAAAGGAGCTTCTCCTTAAGTGTGTGCAGTTGGGGTATTTCAGATATGCTAATGTATCATACTCCGGGTTGCGAATGTGTCACGGAGCAGCTGCCAGCATGCGGCATCTCCCAGGAGTTGGAGTGCAATGAATGAGGGCTGCCGTTGGAACGCCGCCATCTGAAAGGCGCGGTAAAGTGATCCCGCCCAGCTGTGTCAATCACTCTCCCTGAGTGACATGTGGAGAGAACGTGGGGAGGCTCAATGTCATTTGGTCCCATGGAAAAGGACCTTGTACAGTTTGGACATGACTTTGTGAACACAAGCTTATATCCTCACAGACTAAATTCCTGTCATGACATGCTGCTCTATCCTGGCCTCTGCTTGCTGAAGCTCCCCTATACTGTAAGGGTGTACCAGACAGTGGAGTCCAGCGAGCACCTCAGGAGTGGACTCCAGGGGTGCTGGTCGTGCAAATATAAAGTGCTATTAAGCATACAAAGCCCCAGACGAGCAGGGGCAAAGATTGAATTGCTTGGGAAGCAGGCATCTGGGATAGATGTTTAATTTCAAGTTCTGACTGATTCACTCTAAACTGGGGTGGCATGGTGAGCAAAAGAACAATGGATTTAACCCAGATCTACTGACTGGGGGTGAATGCTTGATTTGCTCTGCATTTCGTCCATCATCTGTGTGTCTTTTGCTCGCTCACACTAGGGTGCATCGCCCTTCTAGAAGAGAGAGGGGTTTATGTGTAATGGCTTTGCAGATGTATTTACATGAACGGCAACTCTACCTAAAGAGCACAATGTGTTATGTAATCTAATCAATGACAGCAGGCTGGGAGTATTTCTGTACCCGGAGGGCTTTTGCACAGTTCCAGTGTACATGGGCACATTGACAACTGTGGCACATTTGTTTGTGATGGGATGTAATGAGACTTGAGAGTGTCACATGCAGATGAAAAATGGCTTTGGCCTGTTTGTTGAAAGGTGGGCAAAGGAAACCGTGGGGTGATCAAAAAAGCAGAAATCAAGGAAGAGAATTGGATTGACAAGATTATCTTATAAATAAATTTAAAAAACTGAGGTTAGAGCAAAGATTTGGGGGGTATGTGAGACTATAACCATGCAAATGATGGGACTATAGTTTGCCTGGAAAAGAACACAGGGTTTGCTTAGGACTTTTAGATTCTTAATTCAAGAACGTATTTCTTTTAGTGGGATATTTGATTTGCTTTGCATTTAATAGGTAGCTGTTGTGCTTTATCTGGAGCCCAGTGTGCACTTATAGATAGCAAAAAAGGTTGTTGTTTTTGAGTCAACTGTGACGGGATTGATAATGCAGGTGAAGGATGCCCTGCAAGAGGCCATCTTGCAGGTACCAGTGAGTGGTGGCAGGATGAAGTATGGCTAACTTTGTGGACCAGGGTCTAAGCAAGATCATGGATTGAACTAAGAATAACCGGGCTGTGAACCAGATCAGAGATCTGCAGTGTTTGAGATCTGCAGTGCTTGAGATCTGCAGTGCTTGAGATCTGCAGTGCTTGAGATCTGCAGTGCTTGAGATCTGCAGTGCTTGAGATCTGCAGTGCTTGAGATCTGCAGTGCTTGAGATCTGCAGTGCTTATGATCTGCAGTGTTTGAGATCTGCAGTGCTTGAGATCTGCAGTGCTTGATATTAAGTTTACAAAGGGGATCTGCAATGTTTTTTTAATGCAGACTACTTTGAGGAAGTGTTCTAAAATTATATATTTCACTTGTTGCTTTTTTCTTTTTCTATCATAGTGTTGTAGTCTATTTGGCCACCTATCTACTATGGTACAATATGCACACTGTAGGTATACAAGTAATGGATCAATAGCTTTTGAAGGGAGGTGAAGGGTTTGCTTTACAGAGATGTTATGGTCATTCCTATTTGTAAAGCACACCGACACTGGCAAGGGTTTCGTGGCACTAGATGAGTTCTTTGACCTAATTACAATATGTTTTTCAGGATGTGGGGTTTTGTATAGGTGGTTTGTACATTTTTCCAGATTTTCATGCAGGCTGTAATCTTTTTTCAACCAGAAATTCGACAACATCAGGTCTCCAGTGCAAGCTCACATTATCCTAGCCATCAGCATGGCCTAAAGTGATTTAGGAAATGATAAATTATACTTCTACTTTTCAAGTAGACTTGGCAACTCTCAAAGCAGGTCTAAACAAAAACAGCCCTAACGCAAAACTGGAAACTGCTATAGATTCGCAGTCATTACTCCGGTATACTCTTCGGAAGACGCTGCACATTTTCACAGGGATAGAAAACGAATATCTTTTACTGACCTTCCTCTGGAAAATGTCAGAATAATTTGATGTAAAAACAATTATAATTTCCACAGTGAGATTTTATTTCTGATGAATTCTTGCTTTGAAGAAGATCCCGTATTACTCACTCAACCTGCAAGTCATTATCTCTCATGTAATGGTGCGGCGATAGTTACCAAAACACTTCAAACTTTAACAATATACAGTACTGAAGAATGGCTTGACTTGCAGACTTAGGGTTTCCATGAAACAATGCATTGGAGTGGATACAGCTCAGCCACAAAATGAGGACAGGACATTCCTGCCAACAGCTGCTTCGGACTCACAGAGGTTTGCGATTCAGTGGAATTTGACCACAGTAAGTCACACCACAGCCTCTTCATCGGTGAAGAGTTCCATGTGTGGATCTCCCCAGAGGGAGAAATGCTTCACCGTCCAACAAATTGCCTTGAAATCCTGGGTCACCAATCTGACCCCTACTCTCCACAGTTGTTAAATAATAATTCAGGGTGAGGGTCTATTCACCAGGGAATATCCACGCTAAGAGGATTCCGCAGCAAGGCACAACATTGGCGCACAGCAACTGTAGCAATCGCTAGACAATTTTACAAGTATCTGGAGAAATTACATATTGTGCATATGCAGTGATCTTATTGGTCTAATTAAGGTAACCACTTGTTGCTTTCAGACTACAATCAATTACATATAGTTAAACATGTGAACATCAGGGGACACTGGTCAACATTTCATTGGCCTAAAACTCTAGTTAACACAATCTTTGAGCAGAGTTTGAACGCTGGACCCTCATTGAAACGCAAAAGATTTTAAACATCTCATGGCAGCATGCATGTATAATGTTCACCGCATTGGCATGCAACCCGAACCTACTTTGAGCACATTAACATTTAAAAAATGGAGAAAATGTTTTAAAATTCTTTCAACATTATCTGGATTTAATTTGAGCTTGCTCATTAAAAAAAGAAGTTGAATAAGAACAATGTCATAGAGGATTGTGTAAAGTAACAATAAATATATGTAGGGTAATATTTGGAGAGAGGTATATGCACAGATTCTAAAGTAAAATATCCATCCCGCAGCGCCCCGTTCCATTACAGAACACAACCCACACCGCAGCAGTTTGTCAATATGTAAATTTAATCAGTGAGTTCCAGCAATCACAAATCTAACAAACGACAAATTAAACAAATGTAACACAATTAGCAAAACTAACACGTGATGAATGAATAATCGTACAAGGTGCACACGCACAACGGTTTCATGATGAAAATTATTTCTACCCAAATCAAATATTCAAAATCCAACCTGAAATCAATACGCTAGTCAACCACACCAGTGGTGCAGATGTCCTTAGTCCAGCAGGGAAGTGGCACTGGGACACCCGGATGAGAAGGCCCCACTAAACCCCAATTATGACTGATGTATGCTGCCCGAAACTGGAACAAGCGGGGGGAGGGCGTGGGAGGGACAAGCAGGGTGGGGGCGTGAATTCATTTTATGTGCATTAGGGGCCAGGGTAACATTGCTACCCCACTGCACCACATACACAGTTAATGAAGGCAATGCAGGGTTCAGAATACAGTGCATTGTGTACCAGGAATTTTAAGAAACATGCCAAACATATAAACATCCAAGCAAACCACAAAGTAAAAAACTACAGTGCATTGTTCCACAAAGACAAAATAAACATCCATAAAATGTTTGATCAACAGATGCAATGCGCTACACACTCTATGCACTATATAGGACAACACATCAGTACAAAGATCCCCAGGGAACTTTAACAATCAACCATACACAGCACAAACATTCACTCCATGAACAAAGCTCAGTACATACAGGCGTGCACCTATTTATTATTCAGACACCCACTCAATGTGCATAAAACCCAAGACATCAAAAACACTGAATTACTAAATTCGGGCATGCTGCCATTTAGTATTCAAGCAGCCATGCAGATGCACTGCAGACATTACATTTGCAAAGGCACACTGATCGATACATCAATACACCAGTTGAACAATTGCTCATCACAAAGCCAGAGGATGAAACATATTTCGGATTAACATACACACATCCAACTTTACAGTAATCTAGCAGTTGGAAACATGCATTGTAAACATACAATGAATAAAGGTTTGATACAAACAATTAATTTCGAAGACAGACCTTTACCCCAAATACATTTAATTCATAGGAGTCCTCCCAAGTTACAAACATATTTTCTTACATTTATTAATATAATGTTATACATCTAAAGGGAATCTTAAGAATTTTAGTGGGTGCTCGAGTGCACAACAGCTAGCAAGACAAAACTGAACTAGTATTTTTCAAATTGCCACAATAAACACATGCACTGTAAAATAAAGCAAACAAGCCAAATACTTCAGGTGGAATAACTATTAAGAAAGACATTTACAAAAATAGAACATCCACAATGCAATGTTCTGCACTTTTTATTGTTTTTACAATAAACTGGGTATGGCAAAATAAAAATACATTAAGACGAAAGGAACAAAAATGAATAAGGGGCTTTAACAGGGCCTCTAAAAAATGTTACATACATAATATATTGGTACATAGCTGGTAGGCGTGTAATATGGTAATGAGGGGTTCTGGTGATATCATAAGTTTGTAATGTCACCAGAACCCTGAGATAGCAATATAAGATCATGTTACACAGGTACCCTTTATGTTTTTTATAATATTCTTATACTACGTTTCGTTAAAGTGCACCTAACAATAGGCACTGATTAGAATTAGAATGTTTACGTTTACCTTTTTAATTTTTTTTATAGAGTTTTATATAGCACGAACTGGACCAGAATCGGGTATCAGAGCACTTTACATAACACCAGTTGCGTTACATTAGGACACATTCATTTTTGTTAGGCACGAAGAGATTACGTGATTTGCCCAGAATCACAGGATGTTCCGTGTCATTGCCGAGACTCGAAACCAGTTTCATAAATAACTTGTTAATAAACTAATGGACAATTGTGAGGGCTAGTGGATTTACACAGTTCTATGGCTGCAACATCTAAAACATAAATATGGATTTTGCACACACTAATACAACATTTTCCACATAATTAATTTGAATGTTTTGCAGATTTCACAAAAATGTTTTCTATCTCAAATGAATGAAATGTGCCATACAATTTGCCTTTTTGCAGCACAATTTAAATTACCTTTCCATATATAATTTAGATAATGTTGCTACATAATTCTACTGGCCCGACTATGTAAAGCTCTGCAGAGTGGTTTAGGACTGTCAGTAAGATGATGAATCATGCATTCCACATGGAACTATAAAATATTTCCCATATTTCATGGTTCATTGCACTTATGTTCTATTAATCAACTTAACGGGACGTGGCAAGCAAGCTGACGGAAAAGATGCAGTAACATGGCACATGAATCTGGCACCCTGAAACTCCATCACACGAGCTAAATACCCTCAGCTACCACTGGCAGAGTGACCCTCAGTTCTAGGAGTCTCTACAGATCAAAAACCATTCTCTCGCAAAATTAGACGCAGCAAAGAGATGGGGGTGCTGAGACACGGAGCCCCGTGGTAAGCAGCACAGTGCTACTGAAGGAACTCTCGGGGAGACTGCAGCCGCCCCCTGTTGCCTGAGGCAAGTTTTCTGCCCAGTCCAAGAGTCATGTGGGGAGCCGGGACCAAGGAGAGGAAGCCGCCCGGGTGTCCCGAGAGATTGGAGTCTGGTGCGCACCGGAGTGGACCCACCTCAGGGCCCAGTTCTAGAGTCGACTGACCAATACTGTCTTCGGTGGATCTCTGCTGTGTTTGTTTGAGCTGAGATCCACTCACCAAACAGAGGTGAGGTGTGGCAGCTGCCAGGCCGTGCGGGGTGGTGGAGCAGGTGATGTGGGCTTTTAGATCCCTTTTCTCCCCTTCCCGGTTTTGATGATATAGCCAGGCAAGGGACGATATAGGGACGCTGGAGGTGGGAATCACTCCTGGTCACCCTCCCCTCCCTCCCTGCAGCGAGGGCCCAAAAGAGAAATGCAGAATTGATGTGAGGCCTGGATAATGTGGGAGATGCGGAGACCCAAGATTGCTAACACTGCTGCCGTATTGTCTGGCCTGATGGGGGATGTTCACCTGCCCTGAGAATATCGAAAAGGTAATCCCATGAGCCGGCACTGCTCATCAGCAGAATCTAGATTAGACAGTACACCCCAAGAAGGGGTGCCATCAGTTGAGCTGCTGCAGTGACCCTGGGACAGAAATAACTGCGGGCTGACCATTCCGCAGTGAAGTACAACAAACACCCCTCACAGGATTAACCTCTACATGGAGAATTCCACCTGTCAAGAACCTCCCTATTCTCTGAGCAAAGTCAAGTCCTCAGGCCACCACCCACGTACACCGTTGAACATTGTCCTACTAGCCAGAGTTGGGGGAGTGGAAATTAAGGGGGTGACACACATGGAAAGCAGGGATGCACTACCCCCCCTACTTTAATCCTTGACAGCAGACGAGACAGCCACATCGCAAACAGCATGGCAAAAGAAAAGAAGCAGCGGCCTTCCAGAAAGGGGAAAAGATTAATATGCCAAGGTGATGGAAAATTCCCCGAGGCTCGGAAAGGTCGCCAGAGCTGCCTGAGAATCCTGTACTTGAAAATGAGATCCAGCAGTCCAGAGTGTCCCTGGAAGTCAAAATCAGATAAGTATGCTTGGTAGTGTCTCTGCTACGACAAGATCTCCGAAATGTGGCAGAACGAATAACAGAGGTTGAGGGACGAGTGGCCCAACTGGAGGACAACGCAAAACCATGGCGATCAGACATCAAAGAAATGCAAGCAGTCACGAAGTATCTGCTCTGGAGGGTTGATGATGCTGAAAACCAGGCAAGACGTAACAACCTGCCGTTTATAGGATACCCTGAAGGAGTGAAGAGAACCGAAGCAGTATGCCTTTTGGGGGAGTAGCTTAATCTAACGTTCAGAGAGGAACATTTCTCCACTTGCTTTGTTATAGCGCGAGCACACAGAGTGTTGACGGCTTGCCTGCCACAGGTAGCCCCCCCAAGGGCAATTATCGCCCATCTCCTCAACTTCCTAGACCAATACACGATACTCCTGGTAGCAAGGAAAATTGTTCAACTGAAATATGACTCCTCCCGTAATATGGTCTTCCCAGATTGTTCCAGAGAAGTATAGAAACAGAGACGGACATTTGATTCGGTCAAAGCTAAACTCAGAATGTTTACGTATACAATATATGCTTCTCTTTCCAGCCAAGTTAAGAGCGATCTATAAAGACAAAACCCACTTCTTTAGCTCACCAGAAGAAGCTTGGCACTGACTGAGGGAGCGAGTGTGCTTACAAATGCCATAAAGCGGGGAGAAGATGCATACAGACACTGAACACTTAGGGGCCAGGCTCAAAACCTGGGACTCTCTGCAGAAGAGGAGAAATCGACCAAGAGGAGTATGGGGTGGATGTCAACTGGAAGCATGCAGGATACTTAGAGGTTGCTCTGTGGACCTGGAAGATGATCAATGGCAGTCGGAAAATCAGTCCAAGACTGATAACGAGGAACAACTGCAGCTTTAGGAAGGGGTGACTAATTGAGCCATGATTTGTATAGAACTACTCCAACTGATGAATAGAGGAGCGCTGATCGTGTAGAGATGGGACATAAGGTGACAATAGAAGGGACCTGATGCAGTAATTGGAGGAAGATTTGGGCTCCAGGGATGAGCTGAGAGGAGACTGACTTGGTTCAGTAAGAAGGGGCTGGACCCACCAATTATCCCTAGAGCAGCAGTACATCTTCTATTCTCTACCCCCTTCCCCTCCCCCTTTTCCTCCTTCTCAATTCCCCCTTCCCCTCCCACCTTTCACCTCTGACCCCCTCACTTTTTTTCTCATATCTTATTTTCGAGAAAGCTTTTGTTGTGTGAATGTTGAGTAGGGGTTCAACCTATTACAGTGTGTGAGAGTGAAGGGAGTGTGTGATAAAAGGGTGAGAGTAGCAAGTGTACTATTTGGTAGTCTGACTTAGAGAGGTTATAGTTGAGGTGTATAAGCGGGAGATCTACAGACCTCTCAGGCCTATCACATGATGTTGTTGTAGTGTTTACATGAGGGTACACACATAATTGGGGGAAGGGGTGAACTGTTTGAAACTTGTCAAGTTTTTCAAGGACTTTTTAATCTGTTACAAAAATCGAGACATCAACGGTAGTGGCGCAGATGTGTAGCTATAACACAGGTAGTTTGACACAGCCCAAACACAGACATGGCTGGACACGAGAGATGTTACTTGGTGCTTACCTCCATCCTGTCTTGAAATCTAAATGGGTTGGGGAATTAAGTGAAATGGTGATTAATGACCGCCTATATCATGAGATTAAAGCCAGATGTGGTCTTGCTGCAAGAGACACATCTGATGGGCTCTCAATACTGATTTCTTAATAGAGGATCTTACACCACACTGGCACAGGCCAAAGTCACCTCGGGCTCCTGAGGTGTGACAATTTTAATAAGGTAGACGCCCCCCTTCCAGGCCCAAAAGACATGAATAGATGTATGGGGCAGAAGAGAAGCCATGCCCATTAGTGTCTATGTGCCCCCCGCAACTGCAGCAGACCACCCTGGAGAATTTGGCGGAGATACTGTAGGAACTAGACTCCTCCTTACACATAGTAGGGGAAGACTTTAAAAATGTAATTCTCCCTAGACTGGATAGATCAGGACCCACCCCGGACAATCCAAAGAAACACCATTGGTGCACTTTGCACATACCCTGTGACTCACAGACCTCTGGCGTAGACGCCACCCTGCAGATCGCAAATACTGCTACTTCTCTGGCAGCCATAGAGCGTTCTCTAGACTAGATTACATATTCGCCCCAGCGGGGGAGGCAGCCACAGTGGATAAAGCCCATTACTTGGCTAGAGAAATATCTGATCACTCAGAACCTGTGGTCGACACGGAGTTATACTTCATGGAAAATAAGTTCTCTGTTGACTCAGCAATAGTACTATGGGAAGCTTATAAAACAGCGTTTAGAGATAGAGTGCAGAATGTTATAGCACATAGAAAGAAAGTGGGAGACGCAAAACATGAAAGATATAGAATGCCGATTGGTAGGTCTCGAAGAGCCCACGGGTATTAAACTGGACCCCCGTACTCTACGCAATATAGCAATCCTACAAGAAGAATATCACGCCTTGGCGAACTGGGCGGTGAGAACCAAAATTCTGGCCACGCAACACAGGCTTTATAATGAGGAAGATAAGGCTGGTAGGTTACCGGCCTGGCTGGGTCGGAGAGAGACAAAGTTGCGCTGGGTTCATAGCATAATAGATTTAGCATTATGCAGCCTGTCTATGAGACATGAGACATGCCCAGTAGCAGAACCTCTGTAGATGGATACCTAGTTGGCAACATTTCAGATATTAACCATCCCCCTGGAAGACTGCGACGATCTTGAGGAAGACATCACTCTCTCTGAGATAAAAGAAGATATCGCACAACTTAAGTCGGGAAAAGGCTCCGGCCATAATGGGATACCGGTTGAGTTCTTTAAGAGTAATGCCTGGGTCCTTTATCCCCATCTACTACAATTGTATAAAGAGGCCGGGCAGAACGGTGGTTGCGGAAGGCCACAATAGTGGTTATTCACAAGCCAGGGAAACCGGCTATGGAGTGTCCCTTGTATCGCCCAAACTCACTCCTAACCACTGAAACTTAAATACTAGCGACTGTCTTGTCCTAGAGATTGGTGAGAGTTCTCTCCCCTTGATTCACAAAGATCATCTGGCTTTATGCTGCAGAGGTCGACGAGACTTAATTTATGTTGATTATTTAACTGGCTAGAGATAACCTAGAGACTGGCTAGAGACAGTCCGTACCAGAAAAGACCCACATGTATTCCTCACATTTGATGCTGTCCACTGGCCCTTTTTGATGCAGGTGTTATGGAGGTACGGCTGTGCGCCAAATACCAGGTGTGGACAAGGTTGCTATAAGGAGATCCAGTAGCTGTGGTCAGGGTAATCTGGGTCCTGTCCAGTGAATTCCCATTTATGTGAGGTACCTGACAGGGCTGCCCTCAATCCGCCCCCTCCTGTTTGCCCTAGTCTTGGAACTTCTGGCCTGCCTGATTCTGGTGCATCCCGATGTTAGGGGCTTTTGGGCAGAGGATGAGACAATGTTGCTATATGTGAATGAACTTAAAACTCAGACACTAGCCTTGCGCCAACTAGAGAGGCAGTGGCGACAGGAATATTCCCCTGACAAGAAATTTCTGTATACCACAGCCCGGAAAGAATATATGAAGGCCATTCTCGCAGCTAAAGCTGCTCACTTCTCCACGCGCATCCTCAATTCCAACAATCGCTCCAAAGAAATATTTGTCATAATGAATGAACTGTCCAATCCAGATAGAATCCTCGCAAAGGTTATGCCCTCTCAAGCACTGTGCAACTCACTAAATGACTATTTAATTGAAAAAATCACAAACCATCAAAGCCAGCATTCCGAAGCACCCCCCCATGCTGACCTCCGCCACCATGCACAGAAACAATTGCACACTCAGCTGCTGCCCCCCCATTAGCACCGAGATCTTTAAGGAGCTTCTAGTGAAAGTTAAATCGGGAGCCCCCTGACTGCTGCCCACCTCACATACTCAAAGACTGTTTATCAGGCTACCCGGGTCCAGCACTCGCTTTACTGAATGAATCACTTTCTTCCGGCCAAGTTCCTACAGCCTTCAAAAAAGCTATAGTGGTCCCCCTCCTGAAGAAACCTGGAGCTGATCCCGCACTTCTGCCTAACTACCATCCCATCTCCCTGCTCCCGTTTCTGGCAAAGGTACTAGAGGCCCACGTAGCCAAATGCTTGTCCGCCTTCTTGGAGGAATCTAAATACCTCAACTCTTATCAGGCAGGGTTCCGGCCGGCCCATTCTACTGAAACTGTAATTTTAGCTGTCCTGGACACTCTTCGTGACAACGCCGATAATTGCTCCCCCAGGCACTGGTGCTACTGGATCTCTCCGCCGCCTTCGACACGGTCGACCACACTATTTTGGTCGACCATGTCAAACATGCTGGCATTCAAGGTGTGGCGGCTCGCTGGCTCACCTCTTTCCTGGAGGATCGGTCCCAGGCCGTCCGCCAAGACCATTTTTTGGCCCCACCACGTAAAACCACATGTGGTGTTCCACAGGGCTCCACTCTGTCTCCCCACCTGTTTAATCTCTACATTGTTCCCCTGGTCCAGTCCCTTAAAGACAGGAAGGTGACGGTCTTTAATTATGCGGATGACCTGCAATTAGTGTTCACGGTTGACAACTCACACAGCTCCATCACCGAATTTCAGGCCACCATGCTGCATATTCAACAATGGATGGACCACAACCACCTTAAGTTAAACCCTGGTAAGACGGAGCTTGTTCTTACTGGGGACAGTCAAATTGTGGGGCCCACACTACTGGCCATCAGAGCTAGGTCCTCCACCCTCTCCCTCCCCCTCGGCCAAAACACTAGGAGTCACCCTCAACAGTGACATGTCACTGAAAACTCAGGTTGGCTCGGTCATTTCTAAATGTTTCTTCCAATTGCGGAAGATCAAGAAGCTACTCCGTTTTCTCACACAGGAAGCTTTGATCTAAGAAGTTGTAATAGCCACTATCCTGTCGCACTTGGACTATGCTACTTCTGTGTATTTGGGCATGCCTATCTACTTGCTCAAACGGCTGCAGATGGCCCAAAATCAGGCAGCCAGAATGATTCTTCGTCAACCTAGATGGCAGCCAGCAACCCCTGTGCTGAGGAAACTGCATTGGCTCCCTATTCCTCAACGCTGCGCTTTTAAGGTGGGCTGCCTTATCTTCAAATCCCTGCATGGCAATAACCCCAAATTCATTAACAGCCTGATACTCAGGCACACTCCCTCTCGTAACCTATGCTCTGTTCACCTCTCACTCCTCACCACCCCTGCATTCAAACGGGTACGACAGGGAGGCCGCAGATTTGCAATACTTGCCCCCAGACTGTGGAACTCCTTCCCGCTGGAGATCCGGTACTGCACTGACCTTTTGCAGTTCAGGAAGTCCCTTAAAACGTGGCTATTTGCACAAGCCTATAATGTGTCCACTGGTAGCTTACAGAGCCTTTCACAGCGCCATGAAGCCACCCGGTGTACGTGCTCTTTATAAGTCATTATTAACATTAACATCCTACTTTATGTTACCCACCCCAGAGAGACCATCCCGGTGATATTTTAAATATTTGATGCATATGGTGCTCATTTTGGATACACCATAAACTGAGACAAATCAAGTCTCTACCTACCCATACGGGGAAGAGCAAGACTTAGCAGACCTGCCCAGATAGCCGCACATAAAGAGGGAGGGTTGCAAATTCCTTGGCATCTTGTTTACCCTGGATAGAGAGGGTAACTTGGACCACAATCTCTGTCAAATACTAGCAGAGTTCCAGGCAGATGTCGACTGATGGAGGAAACTACCGCTAACGCTGCTAGGTCGAGAAGCAATGTTTAAAATGATTACCTTTCTAAAATTCCTATATGCCCTTCAAATTACTACTATCCAATGGCAGATGAAAACGTTATCAAGATTAATGGGGAGATCCACAAATTGTTATGGGATGGAGAACATTCCAGAGTGGCAATACAAACCTTGCAGGGAAATTAATACTATGGTGGTATTGCCCTCCCAGACATCCACGCATATTACTCGGCGGCCCATTTGACTGTTGTTACTGACAGGGTATATGCACATGGAGATTACCCCACCTACTTACTAGAGCATCTTCAGTTCCAAACTAAATCTTATTTGTATTGTCTCTATGAAGGAAGAGGTGCAAGGAAACTGTTGCTGGTGACGCAAATGGCGATTGAAGCTTGGAAGAAGACTGAGAGATCCTTTGGGTGGGCGGTGAGATACACAAGAGAGACCAAGTTATGGCTAGGGATGAGACTCAAGGAAATAGGGAAATTGAAAGGCTTTAACGTTTGGGACCTCATCAGAATTTCCAGACTGGGGGACCTTCTAGAAAATGGGGATCTAATACCTTTCGGCTCTCTACAGCGAGGCTACCAACTTAGTGCTACATAACACTATAAATACTACCACTGAATCATGCATGGCGAGTCGAGAGAATAGACACAATAGACATCTCAGAATATGCCCTACTAGAAGAGAGATTACTGCAGGGGGAAATATTAGAGAAGGCACTCTCCTTCACATACAAGCCCATAAATAATAACATGCCTGACAACCTGAAGAAGCTAAGAGAGCAATGAGAATGTGACCTGGGAGAGCTAGATAGCAAGGACGGGGAGGCGGCCCTGATGCACCCACGAGAGGTAGCAATTAAATCAAGACTGCGTCTTATACAATTGAAGATTCTGCATGGAATCTATTACGATCGGTACAGAGTGCACAAATCTGAGCGGGCTGAGACACCGAACTGCCTGAGATCTGGGGACCATGGGGTTGATTCTTCCACACACTCTCGGACTGCCCCAATATACGCCCACACTGGAGCAAAATATTAGATGAGCTGGGTAAGATCCTGAACATGCCCCTTCAGATGGTCCCCAAACACGTAATTATTGGAATCCCTACAGATGAGGATCTACCGGGAGCCCAACTTCTCTTTTGAAACCCAAGTCTGGTAGTAGCAAAAAAGAGTTATCGCCAAACACTGGGAAGCACCTGAAACACCTACCCTTGAGGAATGGAGGAGAGGGATGGATCTCTACATGGCTGCAGAAAAGGTCACATATAAAGCCAGAGGTCGTTCAAAGAAATATGCTAAAATGTGGGGTCTCTGGTGCAAATACTATCGAGTGGGCATGATGGATGGAGAAAATGTGTCTACACTGGAATGATTCTTATGCCCTCCACTGAAACTCTGTACATGACTGTTAGCAAATTGTTGTATGCAAGACTGTCCAATGAGAAAAACACATCACAGCAAACTTCTCCCTGGGCGGAACCCTTGTCTAGAGATCACCAGGACCACACACCAATTATGTCAGCGACATCACATACTTCATTACAACCATGATCATCAATGCCAGCACCTTCATCCTCCTTGGAGTCCTTAGCTTACACCTACTAGACCACACCGCCCCAAACTCTACAGCCCTTCTAAAAAACTTCAGCCTCACCCAGCACGTTAACAAATACACACACAACGCCAGACACCTATTGCACCTGATTTTCTCTTCAATCAGCAACATCACAGTTAACACGCTAGCAACTATGACCTGGCCCTCATCAGTTTCAGAACACTCATCCCACACCAGACCACTACAGGGCTACTATCACTGGTCTTGCCCTCCGCAGCTGGAGAAGCCTCATAGTAGAGGAGTAGACTTCCACCATCTCCACGCACTGGCCCAAGCACACCAGCAACTTGCCAAAAGCCATCAAGAACCTCAACAGCTGGATCATCAGATGTGCCAACACACTGGCTCCCCTAAAGTGCAACTCATTGGCAAGAGCCTAATCACAGATCAGCGGGTAGACAGGGGAACTCAGGCTAATGAAATGCCACTGCAAGCAACTACAGTGAAAATAGAGAACAAGTCAAAATACCATAGATGAAGACCTCTTCAAATCCACCCTTGCATGCTAACACTAGCACATACGGAACACCAAGCATACATACAGCTCTTGCAAAGTGCACTGATGTCGGCACTAACAGCAGCAAGGAAATCTTCACCATCAAAGATTTCACTGCACCTTCTGCTGTCTCTAGCAACATCCGCCCCTTGCAAGACCTTTGCAACAAGCTCTCGAAATTCTTCGGTAACAAAATCATCTCCATCGACCTTCAACTAGACTCCAGCACCATCACAACACAAATTCCCATCACAGAACGAACCCTGACCTCGTGGCCCACCATAAAAAATGCTGCTACCATGAAGACCCAATCAGGGGTCCCATATGACCCTTGCCCCCATCGTACCTTCATTAAAAGACTATTGATCATTGAAGGACTTACAGACGAGTTACTTACCTTCGGTAATGATGTATCTGGTAGAGACACAGTCTAGCCGCAGATTCCTTAACTTAGAATATCCCCAGGCATCAGACTGGATCTGGAAAACTTTCCACAGCAGCACCTCTGCGCACCGGGGTGGCGCCGCATGGCTACGCCCTGACGTTGTCCACGGACGCGACGTCAGCGGAGCCATATATGCCCCTTCCGGCACGCGGACGTCAGTTTTCGTTGGAGAAACTTTTCTGCGCCTCAACGCGGAGCCACCACTAAAAACTGTGAGAATATGGGAACAGTGTGCAAAAAAGATGAAAAAGCAAAAGAATTTGAATGGTGAAAAATAGCACCATAAAGGACAGTGCCAGTCACTGTATATTGAAATTAGTGAAGGGAAGAGCAGAGCCCCGCTCTGAGAAGCAACCCCGCAAAGGCTAAACCTCCCCCGGAGGTAGAGGATGATGTGAAAAAGCATTATGGCAGACGACAAAGTCTGCAACTACAATACAGAATCGTGAAGGACAACAAGTCTGGATCACATGAGCAAGGACAATTTACTATAGGACGGCACCAGAAAGGGACGTGGTATCCCTAGTAATAGACCCATAGACAAAGGCAGAGCCAAAAGACTTGAAACAAATGGACTGCAGGGGAGGTAGGAGACCCCAAGGCAATTGAGAAGGGGATAGTGGGGGTAGGGAAACCTGAGTAGATTCCACAATGAACAACACAGCTAGTAGGGATGCCAAAGGCACGTAACACATGAGCATACCGCCCGATTCCGAGAATGGGCAGAGTAGCACAAGCAAACAGAATGAAGCATTCTGTGTAGGAGTGAAGTGAAAGCCGTCACCCCGCAGAAGACCAGCCACCCTGAGGGAGGCAAATGCAGGAAGCCCAACCTGAAAAGGTCCTCGCAGAATGGGGAGGATGGGTGGGCGTTTAGGAATCTGCGGCTAGACTGTGTCTCTACCAGATACATCATTACCGAAGGTAAGTAACTCGTCCATCTGATAGAGACATCAAGCCGCAGATTCCTCAATTTAGAATAGATACCAAGGCCATACCCATAGTGGAGGCGGGCCTGCGACTGAACCCCACCAAGTTGCTGAGAGAACGCAGCCGTCAGCAAGGTGACAAAACACAGTGGGAACTGCAAGCCAGCGCAGTCACACCCGCCCATTAAGCTCTAAAAGAGCGGAAAACAATGGGAGGCAAAGGCACTACAAGCCGTTAAAGAACAGCTCGAAAACCCCCGTATGTATACTGGGTTAAGAGAAGGAAAGCATAAACCTAGAAGGAGAGAGTTCATGCCTTCGTAAAGAAGAGGCCTGAACCAAGGGTCCCACGGATCCACAGGATCTAATGTGTGGACTGAAGTAAAACCCAGAGAAATGACTAAGTGGTATGACAGTAGCGCATAGTGGTCCAGTATGTACAACAGTGGAATAAAGCACTGTCGAACCTGCACCAGCCAAGATACGTGGGGCAGCATTGGCAGAATGCCGACCCCTGGCCAGGAAGTGATGGTAGTACCAGAAACACAAAACACTCCAGCACGCAGCCTCTCCTTCACAAGACATGTGAGAGGGTAGATGGCAAGAATCATAAGTACCCAAAACAGGACTACAGTAGAATGATAGACATGTGGAAGACAGGAACACACATAACATGCCGTGTGGATGGAAGAACCACATGAAGCATAGAAAATAAAGTCCTGTAAGGTAGCGTGAGCAGACCATAGGTGAAGGATGCATCAGCAGGGTAGGCAACTGGTAAAAAAGGGGGGTATCTGGCAAGCTGGACACCCACAGAAGAGCTCGTAGAACGAGCAGACCGGGGCGAAGACCACGGACACCACAGGAAGGAACGTTGCCGGCATGACTCTGCTGTGTGAAGAGCACAGAGCAGAAAGAGATTAAGAAAACATACGTGTAAAACAACTTTTACCTGATCAAATACTAGATGACGTGAAAAGTACCAACAGTCATTTGGAAGAAGAAGTGGACAGGACCATGTCCAGAGATGCAAGTGACATCAGCCACCTGCCCGGGAGGAGCCACGGTCCGCCGCTAGACAGATGAGGAGATGGAGCCAAGCACGATAGTGAAATAGTGAGGACCAACCTAAAGGCCCAGGGACCCAAGAAATGAGTATCCTGAAGAGAACACCCTCCTTGAGAGTGTTACAGCAGGAACCCAAAGCCGAAGTGTGGAAAACACCTATGAGGAAGCAACAAGCAATGTTCAGCCAGTCCCATATGGAAAGTGCCCAGAGAATGAGGACATAAGGCAGTGTACATCAAAGATGTACGCAGCAAAGCCCCCACCTTTAAAGACAAGCTCAGTAAGGGCTGAGTATAGAAGCGGTAACGCAAACACCCTATTACAGTAGACATACCAGGATGTACTCCAAATTGGCGCCAGCACCAATAAATGTGGCGCCCAGAGGCTTTTTCTGGGCGCAAAACGATGACAGTGCGTCATCCGTGAAAGAACTGTTCCTAAACTGAACAGAACAAGGGCCCCAAAAGTCAGTGGTCGGCAAAAGAAAGCAGCCATCACGGACAGGAGGAGCTCTATGATGCTGCAAAAAGGGGCCTTGGTAAGGCAGACGAAGCATAGGCTGCATGGTACAGAACCCATACTGAGGCATAGAATATCTTACAGGCAACTGGAGCCTACTGTAACCGAAAGTGCAATAGAGCGATATTAATGTTTAGATCGCAGAAGATTAGAGAAGATGGACAGCCTGACCCAGAGAAGGATGCCTGTGAGGAAGACTCTATAGGAGCGTACCAAGGCTAAGGTAACCACTGAATAGCCAGCAAATACCCCACATAGGGTAAATTTCAACCCCTACGTGGGGAGCCCTCCTGGGCAAAGTACACAGTCAGAGGGCCGAAATGAAGACGGAACCAGCCAAACTGAAATGGCGGAACAACCACCTACATTAACGGGGTACTATGCATAGAACGCAGAATATTTTTGAAAACCAAAACAACAAGGCCACATCACCTATACAGATGATAAGGACACTATAATGCAGAAAGTCAATAGTTATGGTAGCCCCGACATGAGGCGGGACACCGCTAAATCTGCGTGTCTTTCGAAAAGTTTCACGCCATTGAATGGTTGATCTCTACACTGGCGTAGCTAGAGCTGGTGGCACCCGGGGCTATCCCTCAGATTGCCGCCCCCGGGGGAAGAGGACGGTGAGCACTTGAAAGAGGTCCGAGAGAAACGTAGTATCGTCGCTAATAGTTACCTAGATCATGCAAGTTACATGCACATACATGACACAGTCCAAGGCTACACAGTTGAATACACCAGTGACTGGCAGTACAAGAGAGAACACACAGACTGCATGATCTATCTGGGGACTCAGAAAAACCGCATGTGACATCCATCAGAGAGCTGCGTGAACGGTTACCTGGTAATCCCCTCAGCACATTGCAAACATGCACATACATGACACTGTTCAGGGATCCATCATCTACAGCTGACATTAAATGACCATACATCATGGTCCCCACATTAAAGCAGTGGGGACCTGCACAAATGTGATGTGCTCTGGGGACCCAAAACCAAGTTAACAGTGTTGAAGCTTGTGATGCTTTAGCTTTCAAAAACAGCAAATTAATTATTCACAGGGAATGACTCACTGGAGCCCTTAGAATTAAATGCAGCACAAAGGGGTCAGTCAGCTCCACCTTGCCAACACAGACCAGATACAAAGCCCGCTCTGGTGGTACAAAGGCAACAACCAGGGGTCGCGCCCTGTCATTACTTCTAAGCAGCAGCAACCTACTCCCTGGGAATGAAAAGACGGGTGCTCTTGGGACCCAAAACCAGCTTGTAATAGTGCATCTCTCCTTCAGAGTAGCCTCAGCACACACATGATGCACAGCCTGCCTAAAATACAGGGAGGGGCGACACATTATCATCACAATCCTTAAACACAGCTGTAGGGGCCATGGGAACATGTTCAACTCTATCCAAGGCCCTGGACAAACTGTTACGGCGCTGCTGCACTCCTTAAATATTCAGAAGAAACCAGAAACATTACATTTTTCTGCAATTTTGTTTTCACATTACTTTCATGGTAACCAACAGTGTTTAAAGTCCACAAAAACAGTAAAATTATAATAATGTGTCTAGTACGGCAAGGCTCGCACACTGCCGGGTGGGGGTCACCTTCAGCCCCTGGTGTGGGAGGGGAGGGGATTGGAGGGGCCATCGACCGTTCAACTGCGGAGGATTAGGACAGTCAATAAATTATAAAGGCCACCACAACAGGCCACCAGTGCCGCGCAGCCGCCCCCAAAATAGTGCCGCCTGGGGCAGACCGCCCCCCAGCTACACCGCTGGTTGTGTTATGTTTGTGCCCTTGATTTCTTGTGTGTTTAGTAGACTTTAGAGTGGAATTACCGCTTTATAATACATTTTCCTGTTATGAGTGGGGAATTACAATGGAATCACATTAAAAATTCAGGTATTTCTGCAGCCATATTATACGGGGTTTTTTCGTGGTAAAATATGTGCATAGATATGCCAGAGGGTGCACAATCACCACATATGATTCCGATTTGGCCAGTAACTCTAAGCAATTTCACTCCTGGGGAGAAGCCCTAGTCATTGAGCACTTCAGTGTATGGAGTTTATTTTCTTGCTATGTGAAACGTTCTAGATTATTGCATTTATACTTTCTGTATTGCAATATGTAAGGTGTTAAAATCACCAATTTTACTGTTGGTGAGAGGTCTTTGCGGTATATCTGTCAAATAACTCAGTAATTATAAATTTCAATTCTGAATTCTTAGTAAAGCACTAAGCATATCAGGTCAGTCCAGTCATCACCCGTTACTACTTCTGACTCATGTACAATAGCGTGAGAACATGAAAATCATTCCCAGTAAATATCTGTTCACTGACTTGGGAATCTCATACACTATTTTGAAACATCTAAACATTCATGATCTGGTATCTAAAATAATTCTTACGCCTGATTTACAAACAAGTTAGAAAAACTCTGTTTAGGATTGAGACTTCTAATCCTATGATTTGATTTGGCGACTTATTAAGCGCGAACGAATGCCTGAAGGCGTCAAGGCACTAATGCTGTTTGTCTACTGGGTGTAAGGAGAAGAAATGCAAAGTCCCAGCCCTAGGGAGGCATTAAATGGAAAAGAGCCAGGTCTTCAAAGCCTTATTCCAGAGTTTGGATGGAGCCACAGCAAAGGCTCATCTTCTCCATCCTTCCCATAAGAACTCTGGAATGACCAATTTGAGATTGAGAATCCTGCTCGTAGAAGCCACGATTGGTATAGTTTCCTTGGGGCATGTTTATATTCCTTAAATTAATGCAAAACAAAAACAAATGTGATGGGCGCAATGCTTGTTTTAAAAAATAGCCACTGGTATTGGTCTGTGCAGCCTAATGCTCCATTGGTTTTTACTTAATGTGCTATTATTGAGCTTGACCAACAATATGAAAAGAAGTCTCGAGCCCACCACAGAAGGAAGAGTGAACACAAATTGCTATGCGATATCACCTGTTTTGGAACCAAAAACAATCCCAGACTGCATTTAGCACCCTGTGGACCTCCTCGCTAAGGTGAAGCTGGAGTCCCTATGGCACAGTAAACTATGGGAATTGAAGGCACAACATGGGTTTGATCATAATAGAAGAGTAAAATCTCATTCCAAATTCAAGATTTTCTATTAATATAAAGCGCAAGGGGTTGTGAAGTTCTTCAAGCTCAGGATAGACTTGTTCAAAATATTAAACATTCCCATATCAGTTTTCATTAGGGCCCAAAAAAGATAGCTTTGAAACTCTCCCATGTACTGGGGGCCTGCAAGTGATAGAGTAACCATTTTTTGATGTTCTTCTTAATTGTCATAGATGGCAATGTGAAGACAATGGGTAGTCAAAGCCTTTAATACACCTGTGCAATATTTAACCCTACAACAAAATTGAATGGTAAATCACATGCACATATTGTACAATGAGGCCCAAAACACTATATGAACAAGACCCATCCCAACACCCAACATTTCTCACAATAGATGACTTTTCATCACCACACTGTGCAAACTAGACACCAACCCCACATCAAAAAAGATGCCTCCCCAAAGGCAGTATTAGACGAAGTAGTTACTGTCAAAAAGTGGCTTCATTATTAATTTGCGGTACCCCCACGAACTTAATGAAAATACTCACAACAGAGTTCCACGTACATCCCAGCTTAATCCTGTTAGCTGTGGCGGAAACATCAGTCAGTCCCGTGGCAGCCAGGGTCTCTATGGCAGGGCAGGGGTTGGTTCACTTCTGCTGCAGCAGCCAGCAAATCGCCCAGCACTGCCATTGCCCCAGAATCGAAGCCTCACGAGAGCGCGTAGCGCGTTACGCGTCACACGCTACGTTGTCATCGCGAGGGCTGGCCAAAACGATGCCCAGGGCCGTCATTGGTAGCGCTTGCGCGCTACATGATTGACGGCCCCGGGACGGACCACAAGCAACCACTACCGCGGTACGTCGCGGCGGCAATTGGCACTGGCAGCAGACAGTTATAAGCAGGTCAGTCAGATGCGCTCGCACTTTTGAACGGGGCCGCGCGCGACACTGGTGGCCCGTTGCGGCCGCATTTATAATTTATTTGGGGACACTAACGCTACTGTAATGACAGTAGTGTCAGTGAGTGTACCCATATAAATGATAAAGGCCGCCACAACGGGCCACCAGTGCAGCGCGGCCGCTCCCAAAATAGTGCCGCCTGGGGCGGACCGCCCCCACCGCCCCCCCTTAGCTACGCCGCTGGATCTCTAAGAGCATCCCGAACATTGTCTGGGAAACGACTGTCGCGCAGCCATGCATGGCGGCGCAAAGCTACAGACCGAGCAAGAGCTCTACCCACAGAGTCAGTGGCATCAAGGGAAGACCTCAGGAAAAACTGTGCCATTCCCCTGACAACATGAATAAGACAATGAAAATCTGGCCGTTGTCCTTCAGGTAGAGAAGGCATAAGGGCCTCAACCAAGTTCAAAGCACAAAGGAAGCGCGCACGAACATGCAAGATGTATTCAAGACACGGATGCTCGCACTGGCAGAGGCAAAAAGCTGGCGACCACATGCATCCAACCACCTAGACTCCCTGGTGGGAGGTAACAATGGCAATGCAGAGGAAGACTGCAAGTCAAAAGCCGCTTGAACAACCAGACCCTGAGCCCTAGGGTGAAGGGACAGGCATAGTGGATCACCCGGGGCAGGACGGTGTCTGCGAGCAATGGCCCAATCAACAGGGTCACCAGTGGAGGGTCTCGCCCACGTGCCAAGCAGGATGTCCAATAAAGAAATAAATAACCCCCAAGGGGTAGCAAAGGCTCTACCTCAATAGGCTCCATGAGGAGAAGATCCAGTAAAGGATCAGAAGGCAAGGAAGCGGTCACTGAGGGCTGAAAGCGAAGAATAGCTGCCACCCTGTGAATAGCTTGTGCGTAGGCAGCACTAGCGTCAGTCGCCATTCTGGGAGGGGATATCAAACCGTCAGTAGGAGAGGGTTGGAGACTAACCCATCCGCTAGACAGTAGAAGTGGAGGAGCCTGAGGCAGGTCTGAAGGCCACGTCATACTAGGTACCTGCACCATGGGGCACGGAGGCGACCTCGGACCCGGATAGTCCAATGGGACTTCCACCTCTTGCAGAGGAAGAGGCATAGGCGCTGGCACCTGCGTCGACCGACGTCACGTGGGAGTCGCATCAACATCCGAGGAGTCCAGAAGATTATCCTCATACATAGGCGGAGGCGTCGACATCAGTAACGGTGTTGACCGACACCGAGTGGGAGTCGAACCGATGCCGACGATCTCCAGAGGGAACCCGGCCGGGGTACCGTCCGACAGCGATCCCACCGCAATAGGCGGAGAGGAACGACGCCGACAGTGCATCGAGCCAGACGCCGCCTCCGACGTCAGCACAGGAAGCTGCGTAGGGCTGTGTGATGACTGGGTGGGTGGGCTGGACGGCCGACTGGGCCATGTCCCATCGGCATCATGTCGACTCCGGAACCAGAGACGACGCACACAGCCGGCGCCGAGGACGAATCGGTCGGCAAGAATCCGACATGAGTGCCTTCCACCTCTTTGGGACATGAAGGCGCACCAGGGAGAGGGGGTGACCCAAAGAAAGATTGGAGGGCCTTTGAATAAGCCTCCAGTTGGCTTCTCGTCGCTCCTACTCCTGGAAAGGGAGGGTATGTAGGAGATGACTGCCGGACGCCCGTGTCTGGCAAGGAGCGATAGGAATGGGCTCCAGCGTCAGGCGAACGGGGATAGATCTCCGCGACTTACGCTTGTGCCTACCAGCCTCAGAACGATGTCTGCGGGAACGACCTCGGGAACGGCCCCAATCCTGAGAGGGAGAACGTTGACGCGAAGGTGCAGGACCGGACAGCCGTGCGGCCAGCAATTTCATACAATGCTTCCTCAAGCACTTGGGTTTCATTTGTTGACAGGCGTTGCACTTTTTGGAGTCGTGGTGCACTTCCAGGGACCACATACAGACGGCATGTGGGCCCGTGACAGACATCTGGCGCGCACAGGACTCACACGTTTTGAAGCCCGAAGGCATTGCACACTGTTCCGTGATGCCGAAGGCGTCAAAAAGTCGGAAACAAAACGGGCCAAGGAACCGCTGGTTTTCCAGGAACCGCGTTGGGACGCGGAAAAAAAGAAAACTGACGTCAGCGCACCAGGAGGGGCATATATGGCTCCGCTGATGTCACGTCCGTGAACGACGTCAGGGCGAAGCCGTGCGGCGTCGCCCCCCGGCACGCAGTGGTGCTGCTGTAGAAAGTTTTCCGTATCCAGTCTGACACCTGGGGATATTCTAAGTTAAGGAATCTGTGGCTAGATGTCTCTTTCAGATACTCATTCTCAACATCTCCATCGACTGTCAAAAACCCGGGCACCTGTAAACAAGCCACCGTCACGCCCCAATCAAGAAACCATCCGCTGACCCAGCTGTGCTTTCAAACTAAAGTCCCATCTTTCCCTATTATACCTGGCAAAGGTCTTAGAGCAACTAATCAAATGATGCCTCCGCAACCACTTTAGCAACCACCAGCTCCTCAATTCCATGCAGTCCCATTTTCTACTCAGCTACAGTACAGTAACAACACTCATCGCCACCACATATGACATCTGCATGTCCCTTGACAGAGGAAAGATGGCAGCCATCATTTTTCTGGACCTCTGTGGCATTTGACATGTTCTCACACCCCATCCTTATCAAGTGCCTGCAATAGATTAGCATCCAATGACCCACTCTCAGTTGTATCTACATCTTCTTAAAGGATAGAACACAAGCTGTCAGCTTGGTACCCTACTCCTAGGTAGCCCGCAGAGTGATCTGCTAAGTGGTTCAAGGTTCATGACTCAGTCCTACCCTCTTCAACGCATACATCAACCGTCTAGCCAACGTCATCCGTACTCACAAAATCAAGATCCTCTCTTACACTAACAACACACAACTCATACTCTCGCTTTGGGAAAAGATTCCCAACACAAGAAATAAATTCACCACCTGCAGGATCAAAGTTGCTAACTGGATGAAAGCCAACTGTTTCAAGCTGTACACTGAGAAGACAGAAGTAGCGATCTTTGACAAGAACACCTCACCATGGGACCCCAACTGATGGCTGGCCAAACTCAGGCCCACACCAGGAAACTCAGAATCATCATTGACTACACACTGGACATTACCACTCAAGTCAATGATGTCACTTCACACTCTGAAGATGCTGGTGAAGATCTTCAAATGTCTCCTAAGCAACACTAGGAAAACCATTGCTCATGCCCAGGCCACTAGAATTATGTGCAGTGAAGCACCAAATTAGGTGGCAGAGTTGTCTAAATTATGCAGCAAGAAAAGGCAAATTATGTGGAATTATACGGCACATTTTTCGATATTATTACTTCATTATTTTGCCATTTGTACACTCGGTAAAACTGTCTGGGAAGTATTTCACCTCATTAGTACCAGTTTAACCCCTTGTATGCTCATGACGTGCCCAGCTCATCATGAGGCACAGTGGAGCTGGGCTCGTCATAGCGGTCGTGCCACTTCCACGCATAATTGATTCCCCGCCTGTGCGGGAGAATCAATCAGTGGGCGGAGTCGTGACGAGTCCAGCTCGTCATGAGCACAGCTCCACTGTGCCTCATGACAAACTGGGCTCGTCACGAACACAGTGCCGCCGCCCCCCCACGCCGCGGGGGAATTACCCCCGCGGCGTATTGGTTAACAGCCAAATACAGAAATAAACAACTGAAAGATGACCAGCTCATTTTGCAAAGGGCCTTCCACTGGGCATGAACACGTTGCCACGTTTTGAGTAACTTTTGAACCGTTTCAGTTAGAAATAATTTTTGTTGTTGTTGAAATCTTCAGTAGATTATGTGGCAAATGTAGCAAATCCATAATTATGGCCACAGAATCGCATAATTCCAGTGGCCCTGCTCACGTCCTAGTCACCAGCAAGTTGGACTACAAGAACACTATCTATGCCGGGATCATCAAGCAACTCACCAGAATACTACAAATCGTCCACACCTCAGCTGACAAACTCATCCTCCCACACAGAATTCACATCACAACACACCTCAGGGAGCTACACTGGCTCCTAATATGCAAATGTACTCATTGCAAACTCCTCACACACACATTCAAGGGACTACACAACTTAGGCCCCACCTATCTGAACAGTAGCATAGCCTTCCACCAACCACTCACACCCCGCCGCTCTGCAAAAATTCTTCTTGCACACATTGCAATCATGCCCAGACCCGGAGCAAGATGCTCCTCTCTTCTTGAATTCTAATAGAAGCTGAAGACCTGGCTTTTCAATTAACCAACCTACCAAATTCAGGGCTAGACTTACATACTTGCTCAGTTACAGGATACCCTTGCGTCGGATAGTGCACTTTACAAATACACATAACATTGTTCAATTTTTTCATTGGATAGGGTTACTTTGTAGACAAACATGATAATTCCACAAATTGCTAGACTTTGTTTCTCTTCCGCTACGGCCCACTCAGCCATATCTTGCAGCCAACAGACAGCAGCGTCGGAGCCAGGCAAATCCACCGAATCGCAATTCTACACTTTGCCAGACCCAGCCCCAGTAGCAAAAAATGCTGACTGAGCCACCTCCTCTTACGTTTAGGAACCAGTCAAAGCAGGCACACCCTCACACTCAGATCAAGCGTCCAACCAGATGCATGCTCCAGCGCTGCCCCACTTCTCACCAGTACTGCTGTATTTGGGGACACCTCCACACTATATGCAAGAAACACACTTTACCTACGTACAGAGTGGACATGAGGACGCTCTGACAGTTTGACAGACTTGTACTTTACCACCATCAGGGAAAAACTATTTGAGTACATCTTTGAAGAATTGGACTATTTGATAGAAAGAAACTAGACTCATTACATAGCCATGCTCCACCAAAAAACAGCCTGTTCTGCACTTCCCATTACTGTGAGCAGGCATATTGGCCATGCCATGGCAAATTCACCCTTCACAGGATGTTCTGAGATCACAGTGAACACATCAGTTCCTTCTACTGGCATAATCCGCAGAGCCTCAGAAAACACCTCCCGGGCAGAAGTTTATCACCAGTATTATGAAGAACCATCTGCCTGGAACATATGAGTGGCCAGGCCCCTGCAGCATTCACTGAATGCACCTAACCCATGTTTTAAGTAGCGGCTACTGGTTTTAAGAGATTATCAAAACCAGTGTTTTTGGGTGGCAATTGCAACTGTTCTTGGTCAATATTTTCCATTTCATTGAAATATTAAATCATAACATGCAGTAATTGCAACGTCTTTAAACGCTGCACCATATCAACAGCTGTAATTGATAAATAATGCCAATTGTATTTATATTCAGCCATAATGTGCGGTACTTGCACCCTCTGCGAATGGCGAACAGTGCCAACAGCAGTAATTTCCAAATAACACCAGTAGAATTTATAACCCTTTCTATGATGAAGGAAATGCAGTACTTTTATTAAACCGGTTTTCAGGATCCAGTCAACCTGGCTCCAACCCTAGGCAGTGCGGTGCGAGAAAGCAAAATAGAATAACTGCTGGAGTATTTTGTTTTATTTTCTTTATGCAACAACCTGTGTGTTTCTTTGTTCTCTCCTGCATATAATTATGTAGATATCTTCCCTAAAATTCTGGCTGTCTGAGTCACTATATTTTGTATAGGGAGGGAGTGTCTCAGAGATGGAGGGACACCGAGATTGAGAAAGACACATAAGGAACAGCTCACAACTGGACCTCAATGCTAAAAAGCAGCTGTGAAAACAAAGAACCTGGGCCCAAAACAGCAGAGTTAGCACAGTACAGATAATCAGGTAAAATGCATGCCATGATACTTTTCCATTCAGCGGTGTACTATGGGGAATGTGATTGCATTTTTATTGCCCATTACACGCTGGCACCAATCCGGAATTTCAAGTCTGCTTTACTAGTTATTGCACAAAGTAAATACATCACCGCCTGGGCTCATTTCATGGAGCAGACTGCAGGTGATGTAAAATCTCATTTCTAGTTCGTTGGAGGTTATGCCCGGGAGTTATTTTTCCTTTTTATTGTCTTCCTGGTCAGCCGAATCAACTTCCATTCCTTGCATAAAATCAGTGGTTTGTAATATATGAAAACTGGCTGTACAGGAGCCAGGAAAATATTTGTAAAAGTAACTTAATTACAGTGTCGTTTTCACTTGTGAAGACTTGTGTGCATATGGATATCAAAACTAAGGTTTTCTTTCGGAAAAGTTAGAAAAGGCAGAGGTTTAATCTTATGTATATAATCAGCAGTGCATAGATAAAGATGTGTTCGCTGTGGCATGGCAGCCATGATATTTATCATGAGAGAATGTATGGACAAACATTTTTCATGAATGAATAGGAGAAATAAAGATTTGGAATTAAAACACATCAAGACATTTGGAATTGCCCATCCTTACGGACTGTCTTTAGTCTCCCATCACCTTTTGTGTGTTTGATGTAACGCCCTAAGTGGCCAAGGGTATGCCAAGACATGGGTAACGATGGGTTGGAATGCTACCCAGAGTGATCGTTCGAGACAAATTGCAAGCATTCCTCCCATCACCGTTTGTGTAGTTGAACCCCTTACCTTAAAACGTCCAATATTAGCATCTTCTCCGCATTTCAGGAGTTTATTTTGAAAGACAACCAATGAAGCCTTCGCAGTGCATAACAGAAGTTTTAGAGCCAAGTAATAATGTTTTTAATGTCTATCCTTCTGGTACTTCAAGTAACCAATATAATCAATGGTTTCTACTTAGCACTATTTTTTTTTTTCATCCCCTGATTTTTTTTTAAGGATTTTAACTCTTTGTTGCGAGTTTGCCTTGATCTATTGTGGCTTTATTGCCTTTTAGGCCTGTCCGTTGCTTTAGTAGCCAATTTCAACACATTTGTTACAAGGCCTACACCCAAGCTCTTTTGAAAGATTTGGAACAACCTTGACTAATGAAGGCTTGGCTAATCCTCCCCAATGATATTTCATCCTGTACTGTCTTCACCTGTGATTGCAAACAGGTTTGGGATGGCCTTTTAGGGCAACCTGGAAGTGCCGGAAGAGCTGCTTTAACGGGTCGGTCATTTCTTGGCTTTTTATGGGTGTGTTTTATGGTCTAGTGGGCCGGTGTTTTATATTGATTTCCCGGAGTTAAATGTACAAATGCATGTAGTCTCCCATACCTTGTAAAACACTTTTACAGTGTATCTTTACAAATTAAAATCATCCCTGATTTGCAAATGTTGGACCCTTTTTTAGTTATCTGATACGCTAATGGGGGTCATTTGTATTTGGGTACCCAGGCCCATTGCCTGTTCCTGTCCAACCCTGGTCGTAGAAAAGGAAATGTATTGAGTTAAGTTTCTCTTTCTCTACCAGTCCTACTTCCTCTACCCACCCACCCTAGAAGAAGATCTGTTATTTTTCACTTTTTTGGGGTATGGGGAATAGATGTAAAGTAAAATGATTCTAGTTTACTGATATGCAGCTTTAGTTATCAGTGTTGAAACCTGTTGGTGTTTTGTTGCTGTACCCAATTATCGTGGCTATTTCTGGATTTGAATTCTCAAATAAAGAGATTAAGGGCCTGATTTAGATGTTGCGGCGGTGGCATGGCCAACATCATTCTAGCTTTACTATTAAAAACTAACAAAGTACAGCACAGAAACCCATGTACAGTTTACGAGCATCATTCTGGTTGATACAGCCCTTTCCTCCACTTAACTAAATAAGCTCATTAAGGACCAGTGCAAAGAAACTCCGCTCTATGGCACCGTGGTGTCAAGGGCATAGAAGCCTGGAAGATAGACACTCAATCCAAAATTTAGAGCTGAAAAGCATCAGCTGAAATTCAGCAAGGAGTTAAAAATGTGTGTCCCGTCAATAAATCTTCTAAATGTATGTCCAAAATGTTTACCCAAAAGGTATCACCTAACCATTATCCGCTTCTTTTACCCGTATCAATGCTATGCAGTCTGTATTCTGCACAAAGCTCTTGCACTTATTTTGAAGCAATTACCCCAGACACACACAGTGCTATAGAAAACACATTTTATTTTCTTGTTCCCACAATCTATTCTCCATGCATTCTATGCAATTGACTATCCTTGTATTTTTGGACGGCTTAAGGAGCCATTGAGCCTTGCAATTGATACTCAATTAAGTTTAATATCGTGCACAATTATTTTTCAAGAGGCTCTTTACAAAACACCCCTTTGTGAAATAGAATGGCATGTGTTCCATTTGTAAACTAACTCCAGTATATATTTCTAAGTTGCATCTGTGAATTTCTTTTTTGAAGATCATATGTACCACCTCATTTCCTGCTTTGGGAACAGCCCGTCAAGTCCTATGTTTACTTACCAATGCAGCCGTCAAACAGGACTCAAACCAACATGAGATGATGTCATCAAAGAGCGCATGCCATGTCTAACATCCCATCTCACCAAGAAGCAACTGAGAGGAGGATTCCAGGCATTTCCCCCTGAGAAGGTACCAGGCACACCCTCTGCCTGCGGCCCACTCATCTGGGAGACATTAAACAAGGCAATGCCTTGCATGTATTCCTCCCCAATCCCATCGTTTTTTAACTAGTCCAGCTAAACGTCTCCTAATCCTTTAAAGGCATTATATCATTTCCCCTGTCACTCATTAGTGCTTTCACTGCGCATATAATTGTAAAAAGATGTCAAGTGCTTGTTTGGATTAGTCAGCTTGTCAATCACCGATTTCCCATTCGCCCCCGCTGTAAATAGCAGGCAGAGTCTGACCTCTGACCTTCTCGTGGCAGGATACACAGTGTGGTTAATCCTGGCACTGCAGTGGGAGCAGAGCTTGCTGCAGGACACTGACCGCGACCCGTGCGCCTCTTTCAACGTCCCCTGTTCCCATGGAGCTGCTTTCTGCTGTTTCTCTATTAGCAGGAGGCTTTAAGCGGCAGAGGCTCGCTTCCGCGCCAAATTCTTCTCTAATACGGCTGGGATATAATTACTAAAAGGAATAATAATTAAGCCTAGCAGAGGCACGGGTTTGTGGAAAATGCGGGAGGTCGTTTTATTTTTACATTCATGCACATTGGAGAGCGTGTTTTGTCATGTCGATTGTGCAAAGGGCAAATAAAAACAAATGCAATGTTAACTGGCTGGTTATTTTACTGGTCATTTATTTTTGAGTGGCTCCAGTCTCTGGTGTAAATTCAGGTGGAATCAGCTGTAACAGACTTTACTGGGTATTTCCATTTCCCCAGTGCCTGCTTGTTTCTATCCCGATACCTTAACACAGAAGGTCCCAGTCCGGCACACTTCTAATCCTACACATCAAAATATGACCTCCTTGGACGTCCATGTCCCTGGTGTACTCTCTAATGGAGAGTAGGGGCAGAGGGGCTGCAGGCTTGGGAAGGGGGTGGGGATTCAACTGCTGACCATACAAGTGAGCGTGCCGTCCAGCTCCCCGCCCTCTCTTGCTCTTTCAGGATTACAATATCCATCAACTTTCTTTGTTTCCTTGGTGTGAACAATGACCCCTGAACTTAGTTATGTTAGTGCTGAGATACATGCATTCTAATCATTTAACACCTCATGGTCCGTAACATATGAGAAGGGCATCTTGGAGCTGAAATAACAGATGATTAAAGTTACCCAATTCAATGGTACTCATTTTGTCGACCTCTGGGGGATGAAAGGCTGAGTGGACCACCCGGGATTGGAACCTGTGACCATGATGTCAAACACAGATCACAGGAGGAGCTGCATTAACCCACTGAGCATCCACACAACAAAGTACAGAATGCACATAGTGCAAACTTCCAGCTTTTTGCTACATTATGGACCTGAGGTTAAAACTGCTCACACCATGAACTGTGCCCAACTCTTTCTAGTTTATCTGATAATAATGCAGTCTGATATACGTTACATAGTCATGAACTGAGTTTGATTAACAAACTCAACATTGATACTCCTTCACTTCCTAAGAATGCATAAATACAATTGGATAACATGCAAAGGTGAAGACAAAACTGCCACCCTCAGAAGTTCATGCCTATTAAGGGGTTCCTTAGGGACTCACTTAAGAAAAAACTCTTATATCACTGAGATTATCCGTCCCGTATACCCACTCTTCTGCTTTATTCACTATCACTTGACATACTTAAGCACTTAGAGTACCGCTAGTCGGTTATTGAATGGCTTAACATTTACCAGTTCCCTGTCCTCTTGGCGTTGGGAGCTTTGGTGTACAGTCTTTGGTCTGTGGGTTTAAGGCTGTCACAGTGGGAAGAGGGTGCATGATGAGGGGCAATCTTGTGACCTTACAGATGACCATGGTAAATGGGGTTAAATGTTGGCTCTGGATTGAGGAGTTTTCTCTGCAGAGGTGCCTCATAGAACAGTATGGGTATTGCAGTCTTAAATTTAACCTATGTAAGTTTCATTGGCAGAGATGTTCTTCGGAGGAGAAGGACCATCATCTGCAATTACGGCCCCACCCTGTGGATGCTCTATGGGCAGGATAAAGGGGTTTGGTGTACGACCTTCCACAAAACCCGTGAAATGCAAGTGATAGTGTATGACGACCCTCTCTATTCACTTTAGGTTTAGCAGTGTTTCACCGCACGTGACATATAGTGGTCAAATGCATAGGCATTACCAGTATGTGCATGTTATAGTACAACTACTCTTTTCTTCTCTTCTACCAGACTGCTTTCCCTTTACATTGGTTATGCATTATGAACCTCTTCATGCATCACTACAAATTCTTTTCCTTATTAAAGTTCTGAAATCCTCTTTAGGTGCTACAGGTGTGGGCGTCCTTAATCTTTGTTACCACTTCTGTTATGACTCTCATTCATTTATTGTGCATTTGCCATGTGTACTGACCAATTTCTGTAGAGTATGCTTTATGTTCCTTTCATTCTGTGTCTTCCCATTTTATTCTCCTTATTTCTTCTTCATCGTTCTTTAATGAACTGTTTCTCCTGATCCTCATTATATTTGGATTGACAGGCTTGTTCCAGCCTCCACATGGAGATGACTGTTTCTTTGATCAAGGTTCTATGTTCCATGGCACCGTGGCTCTGACGCTTGTCTCTTTCTTGACTACCCACAAACAAAACTTATTTTCACTGTTCGTGACTAAGTGTCTGTGTCCTGGTTTCCCTGATTTAGTAAAAACTACTAACACTTCCAAGATGTCTCTGGGTTTATTGACCATCACCCTCAAGCCTTCTAGCAAACAATTCCTTCTCCGGGTTCTGTGCTCTAGGACAAGTGTTTAAAAACTGTTCATTCTTGCGGGTTGTCTCAGCAGAAGACTGTGGAAATGAAGGTCCCTCAGCTTGTGCTGCAGATGTTTTGATTTATTTTCCTCTTCGAGAATCTCATGCTCTTGCCCGTGTCTCAAGAACTACGTATTGAGAAGCCTTGATTGGTTCCTTTGTCAAGGTTTGCAGACATGTAAGCCATGTAGTTTCTGTATATTCGGCAACATTAGGATCTCTTGCCGGTGAACTTCGAATTCCAGCATTCTAGGAAGCTAGTTCGATCTTTCTATACCATTCTCACTTGTGTACATACAAACCGTTTAGGACGATCATCATTAGTCTGCTGGTTACATTACTTCTAGCGCCGGGACACTCTTTGGAGTATGCATGCGCTTAACAAAGGTGAAGTGTCACGTGACTAGTGTGGGGATCAGGGCCTTGAACCATCTATCCCTTTGAAGCGTACATGGATTAGGTATACTCTCATCTTTCCTGATACCAGAGCAGGTCCTAAATTAACGGGCATTCTCACCAGCTGGTGTCCATCGTAGCCATGGGATACTGTACAGCAGGAAAGGTAACTAGAACCTAACTATTCTGTGACTTCCCCAGCTTCCCAAAATCATGGAAGGGGAGCATCGTGATCCCAATCTATGAGAAGGGTTCTCGGTTGCTTCAATGCAAATACCGACAGATCGCCCTGCTGGATGCAACATGGAAGATCTTTGCGGCTAGTGTCCTGGATCATCCTAAAGAGTGGGCTTATTCAACCAGATTGATCCCTCTAAATCAAGCTGGGTTCCTGTAACCGACAACATAGCTCTGTTACAAACAATAATAGACAAATACGTGGTCTCAAAATCACAGGTCGTCTACTCTGTCTTTGTCGATTTCACGATGGCATTCGACAGAGTGGATAGACCCACACTCTGGAGCAAGCTTAGAAAACTGGGAATCCCAGACAACCTGCTTCATATAATTACATCACTGTACTCGTAAACATGGTGTCAAGTACAAATGGGGAAAGCGAAGGGACTCACTCACCCAATAGTTACACCAAACTGTCTTAGGGAAGGTTGCCTCTTAGCTCCCCTCCTGTTCTCTTTATATCTCAGCGATCTTCCGGAATGTTTTACACAGGTCAGCAATTTCCCCCCAAAAATAGCACTATGTAAAATCCATATCATGATGTACGCCGATAACATGGTTATCTTAGATCTTACCCTATTCGGCCTACAAAGGAATTTAAAATTACTCACCAAATATACAGAAGAAATCTTTCTAGTGCCAAATATATCAAAAACTAAAATAGTTCCGTTCAGAGGAAGAAAATGATACACAAAATACAACTGGACTCTAGGGGGAAAACCACTAGAAGTGGTGAAGAAATACACCTACTTAGGGCGTACATTTACACAAACTTTACAAAACTCGCCTCATCTGCAGCACTTGGCCCGTAAAGCAGATGTACACATCAGGGCCCTCCAACGATTATATTTCTACACTGGTCACAGGCATTTTTCTTCTCTTTTACAGGTTTTTAGTTCCAAGATTCCACCTATTCTAACGTATGCTCTCGAATATATCCCAATAAGACAATGGCAACAAGTACAACTTAAAGAAGGTTAAAATTCTTCGGAAACTGATTAAAGTGCATCAAGCAGTTCTGTACAAGCCCTGTGCCTCGATCTGTCTTAAATTAGCTCATATGCCAGAGGGATTACCAACATCATAAAATGGGTCTACAACCTTGTACACGCAGAACAAGACACCTTAAGATTTTTTACTAAAAAGACTTTCAACCTAGGATCACCGAAGTAAGTCTTTAGTCAAAACGTAATTATTGCACTCAAATTATCGCATTGTACAGCTGAACTGCTGAAATCTTGGACCCCTGCGCACTTGAGGCTCTTCCTAAAACATTTAACGCAGAGGGTAAGTTATGACCTTCATATTCAACATTGCTCTAAATTGCACCATTATGAACCTTATGCAGAGACAATAGAATATAAACAATTGCAACAGTATACTCGTTTTACTTTAAGGCATGGAATCCGGAGATGCATTATATTACTTCGGCTTGGGACTCTCCCTTTTAAATCTTTACCTCTAAGTGGATTCTTAACGAAAATGCCAGTTGTATATGTGACCTCTGTAACGGAGGTGTGCAAGACTTGAAGCATGTTTTGTTTGTTTGCCCTAAATCGACTGTGGTAGATGCCACAAAGCGGTATTTAAAATTAATTTAAACAAGATGTAATAGTACAACCGTACAGAGCTTGATTTCGCTTCTTAAGTTACCTCCTAATGAATTGGTGTGTTATAATCTGTTTACATTTTTAAAAACCTTTTAAAAATTGTACTAGTATGATCATTTATCAATATTTTATCTTCTTTTTGAAAAAATGTGTTGTTCTCAGTAGAGAACAAAATCAAATAAATAAACTTGAGACTTCCCCAGCATGCTACGGGCCGAAGAGGCGCACACTGGTGCATGGGTTGAGCAATTGTTCATTGTAAACTTGCCTGGAGCTCCAGTTGTTGATAACTCCTTGCCAACCAGCCAAAATACTGCAGTGGGATGTGCCCTTTGCCCTCTGGATTCTCTAGGCACAGGGGATGCACAAGTGTTGCTTTCCCACTCATGGTTGGTGGCTACAAGGCAAGCCACCTACAGGGTTGAAACACTATTTACCTTGAGTGCTAGAACGGAAGCAGGAAAGAACCAGGAGTGGAACGACCCAGCGATCCCAGTCCCTCTGGGCAAATATTTTTCAATCTCTCCCCCAGACCTGGGTAAGAAAAGCCTTGGGGTGTAGGTAAACTGGTTTTGTCTGTCAGCATGCATTGACGAGGCCTCCGCCCCACAAAACCCTGCTACCCGAGCAATCTCTGGCCTTCTAGCGGACTTAGGGTAGAAAAGACCTAGTGACATTAGGAAGATGCAGGAACCAATGAAGGGCTTCCACTGCTTTACCCCACTAGCCTTTCAGTGAATGTGGCCAGTGCTTTAAATAGGCAGGCACTACCTGGTACTGAGTACCTGCACTTCTTTAATTTGAAGGGGAGAGGAACTGCACTTCTCAGCATTGCTGCAATAAATGTAATGGTAGAATACCGGCACTTCTCAGGAGTAAACTCTCAATAATGCACTTCTATATTTCCATTTGAAGCACTGCGAGTGACTATAAAGAACCTATACAGCACCACATAAATCTACATTTACGCTTGTGCACCCCCACACATTGATGGATTATCGCGAGCAAAAACGCAAAAATTCCTTAGCGGCATGCAGCACTTTATTTGAGCCGAAGGTTGAAAGAGGGCCCCACCAGCACTCATTTTTTGCGACCAGCACTTATTTTTCCTCATCAGACCTTGATCCAGAGCAAGAGAGAGAAAAACACAGAAGTGGGATGAAAGAGAATCTGAAAGGTGAATAAAGGAGCAGAGAGCGTCTGGTGGTGGATGAAAGAGACATGAGGTGGAGCCGAGACTTTGCACCTTTGGTATTCAGCGCCCCAGATGGATTCTGAGCATACCTTTCGGGCGCCAACCCATATTCTTTTACAAATTAGGCACTAGCGTGATCACTTAAGTGGGGATGGGCATGCCATATGTAAAATGTAGGGGTTCTGGATATTGTTATTAATATCACAGTCTGGAATTTCTTTTAGTTTGTGGAAGCGTGTGGAGTGGCATAAAACCACTTCCCTGATAAAGAAAAACATCATTCTAACTTCCCAAGGCTGTCAGTCAAAAACTGGCACAAGGCCCAGGATAATATAATCACATCTAAAAAGAAATCGGAATTATGCTCCTTTAAACGTGCCCCTCGCCCTAGAAACCAAGCAGAGTTCTTTGCCAATAGGCCCACTAGTCAAGTACACACATATGCTTTAAAAATGTAAACCAAATACAGTGGAATTGCCTATCCCAGAATGAGACCTGCCGGTGGAAGCAAACGCATAAATAATATGGCAGGTGATAATTTAGTCCCTTGGGGAAAGGCCGGCTCTGTGAAATAATTAACATTTTGGATTCCTTACAGAAAGATGCATAAGGCTGGCTGGGAGCTATTTCAATCCCACTGAAACCGATCGTGTCATGACTGCCGCCTGATGATGCGAAAACCCTCTCCTCGCTTGGGTACCTGCATGCCTCTGAATAATTAAAAATCATTATGAATTAATCCTTATACCGAGATTAGCTGCTTCTGCTTCTGGGTGTAATATTAGGCACGGTCTGTGCATCTGATAAGACTGTCACTACTGTCTTGGCAAGCCCTAGCCTGGACCATTGTCACTCCTTGGAGAGGGGCGCATCAGTAACCAAACAAGACATCTGCCCCATCTACCATGTTGGCGTTAAGTGTAGTTTTTGCACGTGAGTAAACAAAATATATAATTATATGTTCCCGACATATGGACATTAGAAAACATTTTAAAATGTGTCAATTAAGTGAGTAGCGCAGCGGCCGCTCCATTAGAGCAGAGGAGCGCCGCCCCACCTGCCACCACCAGTAAATAAAAGGGGTTTTAAACCTGTTTAATTATCGTTTTATTTTAATCCCCTGGACCAACCCCCAGGACTCTGATGAGTCTTAGTGGCGAGTCCAAGGGATGACAGTGCTGGTGGGGGAGTGGTGGGCACTCCCTTAACTGCGCATGAGGTGCTTCGCCAGCCGCCTCAGGCCAGCCAAACACCTCATGCGCAGTGAAGCTCTCGCCAGCCTCAGATGCTTTGCTGGGGCTGGGGAGAGCAGGCACAGGCTCCCAGTCTGCCTGGGACCGCAAGTTGCCAACAACTCAGGCCAATCCTGAAGCTGCTCTCATGCGAGAGCAGCTTCAGGAATGGACGCAGGGCAGGCTGGGAGCCTGTGCTCCACAGCCAGAAGCAGGAAGAGCCGATGCGCGGGAGACAGCGGTGGCAGCATTAAGGTAAGTTTACGTTTCTTTTACATTTTTCAACTTTTTTTGTACTCATACCCTCCACACCTCCCACCTCCGGTCTGGCCTGCCCCGCCCTACTTTGGCAGGGGACGGGCTGCTACTGTGAGTAGGGTCCACAACTGGACACAAGAATCCTTGTAGCTCATGGACAACCATTCATCGAACGAGGTGTGAGAAGTTGGCCTGGTATATGCTCTCCACTAATTATAGTGGGCACCTTGCACCAGTCCAAACGACCCTTATTGATGATTAGGTTAAAGACAACCTTAATTGAAAGCTATCCTAGTGGTAGCTATGGAGAGCAGCCTTCAGGCTAAGTCTCGAAGGAATTTAAAGCAGCTTGTTTTACCAGATCAGAACCTCCTGAATGACCAAATGAAAGGAGAACCACACAAGAGATATATAAAATATATGTATTTATTACTAAACACTCTCTACTAACCTCTTTATGAGATTAGAGAACAAAGTACATAATATTAAATCAATAGAACGACAGTAAATAGCACAATACACAGTGGGTTCCAGGGAGAGACCAAACCATATACTAGGAAAGTGGTATAACAACCCCGACTTAACTAGACAGTGCCTAGAGCACGTATAATCACTGCGACCCCAAGGAACCACCCAAAGTAGTGACACAGGGGACCCACGGAGGACGGGTGCAGTGTATGAACACAGGCGTGAGCTCCGTACAACTCTATGGGAAAGTCGCGGTTGGAATTTTAGAGTTTAATGAAACTTTGGAGAGGACTTTAAGCAAAACCCTTTCAAACATAGAAGGTTCTAAGGCCAGTACCCTTGAGAGTACCGAGATACCCGTGTTACCTATCCCAGAGGAGCCGGGTGTATAGGGGTCAAGTGATGTCGGAAACCTTAGTAGTTTTCAATGGCGTGATGTGAAAAAGTGCTGCTGCCGGGAAGATGAAAGTGTCCGGTGGGATCCAAGACTGAGGGGACAGAGTCTGGGTCACTTCAGAGTGACCGGGGGCACGATAGACGAATGCTCACCGATGTCAGGTGCTTCAGGTAAGAAGATGTGATGCTTGACTCTGCAGCCACGGGGACTAGGAGATGTTGATGACTACCAAAGTCCGAAGGTGAGCTGTCCCACGAAGGATGTCGAGTGCTGGGGGGTCAGTGTTCGGATTGAACACCAACAAAACTTGGCAACTGCAACCCACACGAGCAGAGGAAATAAGCTTCGGTGAGGACCAGCAAGGTCTCCAAGCTATGGAGAGTCAGGACACGTCTGGAGAAACCAGGAAAACCCACGGAAAGTCAAAGTTACCTTCACAGGGACCCACAGGCCAACAGACCAGGGATAGCGAAGGGACCTCGAGCTGAATCACGAAATACCAGCCCACGGAACACTCGTGGAGTGTAGGCCGGAAATCTTCAGTGGAAATGCTATTCAGGGTCAGGACTACAAGTAGCCCAAAGCACAGCCTCAGGGATCGCTGAAAAGCATATGCTGCTGCAAAAGTACATGGTGCACAGGGGTTTGGGTTGCACGGTCCCCATGAGGGATACTGGTCTCAGAATTGCTGAGAGAGCAGATCAACCTCAGAGGCCTCGAGAAGCCACCTCCTGTGTTGCAGAAATCTTCAGAGTCCTCAGGAGCTCGGGAGATGCAAACCGGTCAGATGCGTTTAGGTGACTGCTGCTGCAGGGGAGTAACTCCTTTACTCCAAGGGAGATTCTTCATTCATCCAGCGTAGTGTAGATCGTCGAAGTACTTGGTTTCTGTAGCAGAGTTTAGTCCAGGTAAAATCTAAAGTCCTGTAGTCAGGGGTTCCTACTTTATACCCAAGGAAGGGGTGGGACAAACTCTGGGGACCCACCTATGGGAGGGTCAGGATGGAGGGGTGGCTACACCCATGTCCTTTGTCCAGTTTCGCGCCAGAGCAGGACCCAATGGGTCCTGCAACCGGTTTGAACTGGACTATGCACACGGACACCAAATGTGCCAACACAAGGAGATGATGGACGGAGTGCTGATACTTTTCAAACACTCACCCCCAGTCACAGATCTGGGTTGAATCCATCATCATTCTTTAGCTCACTTTGCCACCCCAGTTCAGACACAGCTATATGCAAATCAGTCTTGATCCTGTGCCTCATGGGAACAGTCCAGCCCGAACTGCCAGGCCATGTCTTCCCAGGACCGGAAGCAATCATCCTGTGACAGTTTTCGGGCTAACAGCCCTCATCAGCCAGGCTAGCTTGAATCCAGTGGCAAGGTGAGCAAGGGACCCACGTCTGGGCATACCCTGCCAACTTAGGGCGAACAAAGCAAACACAAGGAGATGATGGACGGAGACCAAATGTGCCCCCAGTGCAGACTTTAAACACTCTCAGAGTGCACCCACCCAGCCCCAATTCTCTAACTCCTGTCTGGGAGGTGGTCACACCTCCCTGTGACAGGAAACCTATTGTCAAGCCTTCCCCTGCTCGAGTTTGGCTCTGCAGCAGGAGGGCAGACTCGTGTCTGTGGCTGGCAGCATCCATTTTGTGATGCCCAGTTCGAGAAAGCTGGTACCGGGTAGCCCGGTGACCCACAGTAGTGGTTCTAGAAGGGAGGAATTATACCTCCCACACCAGTTACTGGTGTGGAGGTATGATTCCAATGTGTTTGACACTAAACAAGACATGTTTCTAAGCAGCTGTTTTAAAGTTAGCATTTACCGCGAGGTTATAATGCACTTAAATATATATGGTTGGCTGCTTCACAAACAACCCGGAATATAGGTTCTGAAGGCTGCAGAGGAGCTCTGCTCATGCAGGTGCACCCTCTCACATACAACCCAACACCCTGCCTTCAGGATTGATAAGGCCTGCCATAGGGGTGACTGTTAGGTTTATATGTGCAGTGATTTAGAATAGATAAAGTGAACCTATATCTAAGTAAGGGGTGCATGCACCACCTTACACAGGCTGCAGTAGCAGACCTGTGGTGTCATTTTGAATGGTCTCTCATGGGGGGCATAATACATGCTGCAACCCCTGTGAGGCCACTGGGGTACCTATGCCCTGGGTACATTGTATACCATATACTAGGGACTGATAAGGGTACCCCAGTATCCAATCTGGAGTGTACCTAAAGTACATGCAATCAATGTAGGGAGAAAGCAGATAAACTGGGGTCCTGATTAGCAGGATCGCAGTCAGACTAGTCGAAAACCAGCAAAACACCAGGAAATAAAGTGGGGGTAACCATGCAGTCAGATTCCATCTTCCTACACGAGGGAGCCAACATAAGTGGCATTGCTCGCCCACTGGCCACTGCTGACACCGCCCTTTGCTCTTCAACAGTCCCCTACTGACAGCTTTAGGCACAGCAAGGACTAGAAGTTACAGTAAGTAAACAGGGCAGAGGGCAGGTGGGGATTTAGTGTGCATGGGTATTATATAATTGACACACTCATTATTCCACCCATTTCTTGTGCATATTTCAAGAACTAAAGAAAGCTCCTTCTTTTGGTTAATAACATTAATACAAACTCACTTGGGTAACTGAGATCTAACTCCCACTGGCCAGTAGGGTTGCACAGTTGCCCTCTAACTTCACATCTCTGAACTGACACAGAATGTTTGCATTGAATAAAAATGATTCTTTTTGAGCCACAATAATATTCTCTATGGAAAGGATGTTGATTTCTGGAAGCCCACCTTAGTGTATCAATGTTTTTTTGCCCAGCATCACTTGGACAGGTAGTTGCACACTTCATGAATGTGGACGAGGGCAGCGCCACACAAGATCTGATAGGCTACACTTAATGCCATTCTTAAACTCTGGCACCCAGAGCATCATCACTGTGTTCCTGCTTTTACATGAAGAAGCTTGTTGAGACATATTGTGCCAATGAGAGTGAATAATTGAACATTCTGATTTTCCACAGATGTTCTGAACCTCACAGGTGACACTCGCTCTTAATGTACGTCGATGCTTAGTTGCAGGCTCCAACTAGTTGATGATATCTTTTGTGTAGCACAATGACTCCAGCGCACTGCCGCTGAGAGCGCTCATCAGAGTTAACCATAGCAAGAGCGCCACTACTGGTCCGCGTGTCAGAAGAATCCACAATGCACAAGGTGTAACTAGTATCACCATGGCAGCAGAACCACAATCTATCACCCAGGTCCTGGCACTGAAGGTTCCAACAGGCACAATTATTCAGGAAGAGGGGAGTAGCTAAGCTGATCATTTACAATAGGCCGAAATATCACCATAAAATGATTGTGCATTTAAGGTATTCAGCTTATTTTGTCTATACACGTGTTTATTTAGCTATGTATTGCACAAATATGAAGAAAAAAAATATTAGAAGTTTGCAAACTTCACTTGCTCTTGAACATCCTGGGTGGTGTATGTACAAATGAATGCTGGTGCCATTCTGTTGCTGTAAGTGGTCTACCTCAAATCCCCACTTCCCCCATATAATACTGGTTGTGCCAGGATGGTGCATCGATGCTAAAAGATATTCCTTTGTGAATCCTCAGAGTATATGCAAATGCATGCACCTGCTCAAATATCCTGTGGGACAGTGAATTCCTTTGTACAGCTATGTGTGCGTCCACCACAAACAGAAACTCTTTACATGCAGGTGCAAAAATGATCTACTGTAAACTCATGAAACAAACAGTAAAGACCATTTCCAGCTTCATGTGCCCACTTCACTGTATGCAATTGAAGAACTGAACCCGCAGCTACCAACAAGCTACATCTCTTAATCCACAAGTCCACTGGGTGCACATAAGTATACAGGATCCGGGTGACTTCACATTGTGTGCATTTTCGTTAGAGAGTAAGCTGCCATGTAACTCAAAAGGCTCCAGAAGTGTTTTTTAAGAGCACCCTTGTGCTCCTGTGAAAACTTTGGCAAATTCACCCTGCTTTTTAGGTCACAGCCTACCAGACAGCAGATCTATCTGTTTTGCTAAAGATATCTTGGGGGCATTCAGAAAGATTCCCTGCATTTAACCCGTTGCTTACTAATGACTTTGTGGTTTGTAACTCACATTTTCTGGCTTTCTGTTTGCTGGCTTTATTTGTTTTAGGCTGGCCAGTTTGAGTTTGTCCCTCCCAAGGAGTAAAGCCTTTTCACACTACCTCTCCTTGTATTTTATCAAGAGTGAGTCTTTCTGTAAACACGCATGTAAATCTTGTTCTTATCTTGTTATCTTGTCACATTTGCTGTACATTTAAAGACAGAGGTCAAATGTCAGGCTCTGTCTTCTTAGGGAGCTTGGTGCTTACTTATCTTTCTCTGACTTCCAAGTGAGAGGATTTATGTGACAATCTTCCTGGGTACTGGGGGTGTGCTGGAGGAAGGCTATACAATGTTATTGTCATGTTGTTGTGTTACATTCTAATGTGGCTGTTTGCTGTATTGTGTTTAATTGTGTCCTGTTAACCAAACAATCATAACCATATCTATAAGAATGTAAAAACATGATACAAGCTCAGTGTTAGACCTGGCACCATTGGCGTGGGTCTCCCTCCCATTTTTTGCCTTTGCCTCCTGTGTTTTTGCTGTATGTCGGAATCCGTTTTGCTGGTCTAAATGCTTAGGGCACTTTGCCACTGCTGTTCAGTGCCAAAGTGCAAATGCTCCCTTTATAAATTACTGTTATGGATTGGTGTTTCCATGATTGGCTATTTGATTTACTAGTCAGTCCCTAGTACAGTGCACCGTGTGTGCCCAGGGCCTGCAAGCCAAATGCTGCTGGTGGGCTTGTGGCACTGGTTGTGCCCCCCACAGAAGCAGTCTGTAAATGTGACTCTGGCCCGCCATTGCAGAGCCTGTGAGCAGTCTGGTACTGCCATGTCAACTTGGCAAGTGTACTCAATTGCCAGGCCCTAACCTTCCCTTTTCTTACATGTCAGACACCCCTAAGGTAGGACCAAGGTACCCCTGTGGGGAGGGTGCAGTATATGGGAAAGGGAGGACATGCCCTGATATGTGTGGCATGTCCTGTTAGTGAATTACTGCCAATTTCGTTTTTTTCACTATTGCAAGGCTACCTGTTCCCATAGGACAGAATAGGGAGTTTGTTTATAACATCTTATAAACATAACTGGCCCTGGGAACGAGGTAGGAAAATAAAGTTTAGTATGCTTGAACTCAAAATGTTAAAATGCATCTTTTAGTGAGGGTGATTTTTACAGTCTGTGTTTGAAAATACCACTTTTAGAAAGTAGGTCTTTTCATGTCTGGATTTTGGATGACAGGGGCTGGAGATGGGCAGTGGCTCCTGAGGTTTGATGAGTCAGGGCTGGGCTGAATAGACCTGGGCTGCATTTAGAGTAGGGCGAGGATATTTCCTTTCCTGCCAGGAAGCTGCACCAGTGAGGACAGAACTGGTTTTGGCTGGGTACAGACACTCTCTGTCTTCAGAGAACAAAGGATTTTTGTGTATAAAAAGAGAGGCCCAGACCCCAGACTTTTAGACCACTTCTAGGAAATCAAGAGGAGCCTTTGCCAAGGAGAAGAGCCAGATAAGCTGAGGAGGCATACTGCCCCTGTGCTGTTTGCTGTCTGGGATTGGCCTGCAGTGGCCGCTTGCTGCCAAAGAAAGGAGAAAAGGACTTTGCTGCTTGATTTGTCCCCCTGCTTGAAGAAAAGATCTCCAAGGGCTTCAAACTGAGCTTGCCCCCTGTTCTCGAGGTCTCAGGAACAGCAAAGACCACACTGTGTCTGTGGGCACTGTCTCTGATCGTCTCCTCAGAAGAAAAGGGTAACTGGCTCTGTGATCGAGTCTGTTACAGGATTCTGTGTTCTGAAAGCACAAATGAGAGCAACACCTCACTTCGCAACGCAACCCTGGTCTCTCCGACTCCATCAACGAGCCACTGCTTGCATCACATCCTGATGGCACCGCACTCCGCAATGCTTCGCTACACACTGCAAGGACGTCACCGACTCAGTCGCTGCCCATCCTGAACATCGCCCGGCTCAGTCGCTGCAACGTGACTTGCCAGCACTGCAGCGAACATCGTCTCACCCTTCAACGCAAGCCCTGATCTCAGCGACTCCGTCAACAAGCTGCTGCCTGCACCGCATAGTGAGAACACCGCCCGCCGCAACACTCCACTTCACAATGCAACAGCGACGTTTGCCCGACCAACTGGCACCGACGTGTTGGTCGCAACAAGAAAGGTAATGTGTCCGAGTCTGTCAACGCTTTAGCTGGCCCGGATCGACGCAGTAGGCTGGAATTGTTAGGCTCTGTCATATCGCGGTAGCCCCAAGAGGAGCTACTGAGTCAGAACTGTGTTTTATTGACTTTCCTGCAATTTAAAGGTTATTTTGCACAAGTACTATTTTTCAAGAGTATTGTATGTTGGATTCTTATTGTTTTTTGTCTTGTTGGTTTGGATAAAGATTTGCTATTTTTCTGGTGTGGTGTCCATTTGTAGTGTTTGCACTGTATTACTTCTATGTGTTCACAAATGCTTAACACACTGCCTCTGAGATAAGCCTGTCTACTTGTGCCAGGCTACCAAGGGGGTGAGCAGGGGTTATTTTAGGAGTGCACCCCCCTTACCCTGACTAAAAGCAAGGGGCCCTATTTGAACAAAGGTACCTACCTCTGCCAACTAGAGACCCCCATTTCTAACACTCAGGTTTAAAAATAGATATAAAATCAGACTGACCATAGTAGCAAATGAGAAACACATCACTTGGGCCTCACCAAGTTCAGGGCATTGTATGGTGACATAAGAACAGCACAAAAGCTTTGATGGATTCAGGGCCTCGGGTGGATTGATTCCCCCTTGCTTGATTCCCCTCCCCATCCCCCCCACACACCCACCTGATCTTCTTGCATCTGCCCAGGGCCCATAACAGTGTTACACCCAAATAGATAACTGATTTATAAAGGCATAAACATGATAAAAATACACGGTCTGGGCACCTCCGACCAATCCTAGCAGTAGACAATGTACAAAGGCCTTGGGCCTCATGTTAAAACACCAAAGGTATCCCTCGACCCCTCATAACATGGCCGCGCGATTACCAAACTATAAAACGACAAGTGAATAGATATAAAATGCGACCAGCATAAAGGGTATAAGGACGCCCCCGTAAATTGCGGGTCCTGAGAAAATGTACAGAAGGTCTGAGTAAGGAATACAACGATAAGCATTTGCCTTCAATAAATCAGTCCGGCTTCATTGCAACGACGCAATTCGTTGTTTAGTGTTAGTGTCAATGTCTTGGGAAGAAGGATAAAAGTTTATGAAAAATTAATAAATCAACTATGGTAACCTCTGCCATCTATTAGAGACTAAACAATCTTAAACAGTGAAATATCGCATTTGTCCCAAATAGAGGCGCGAAACGTCGAGACTGTCAGAAGCTGAGGGATTTATGCAGTCTGGGCCTCCCATGTGACTTATCACCGGCTGTAAACCTCTCAGAGAGAGAGATAAGGCCGGCACCGGGCCGACAACACTCTCGATGGGACTTGGACAAAGAAAAGGACGCATACCTTCTGGATGGGAATGCACAAACCATCGGTAGAGATTATTTGAAGGCGCCTATAAAAACGACAATGTGAGGGGGAAAAACACTCTCAATCCTAGCTTTGCACCAGTGCAGTCGTGCAATGTCGAAGAGTAAAGTGCACAGAGTGATGGGAGAACTGAGAAGCGAAGGCCTGAGTACGAACTCACGCAGGAGTGAACCTCGCCTGTCATTAGGCATAGGGATGCGTTAAAGCGCCTTGCATTTATTTCACTATACAGTGCTAGACATTACTGACACGTTCAGGCCTTTTTCTTGCATACAAAATCAACTTCAGTCCTCCAATCCACATGATCTCATGCATTGTGTCATGACAGCTGATTGGCCTGCATCAGACCAGAAACTATTAGTGAGGTGAAACATAATGGCGAGGGGTCAAACATTAGAATAATAACCGGGCAAACTTCTGAAACATTTCACCAAGGAGCAAAGCCTCAATCCATGTACATTACACTCAGTCACTTATTGCTGACTAATAAAAACAAGAACTTCAGACACCTTAAATTGTTTTTACAGCGTTTCTTTTTAAAATAATGCAGCAAGGAGGGCCAAAACCAGGGCCACTGGAATTATGCGATTCAGCGACTGTGGCATTTCCCCCATATTTATGGATGTACCACATTTGCCGCATAATTCATCATGTGCTGCAGAATCTGCAGATTTTAACAAAAAAATTGTTTATAGCTCAAACAGATCCAAAGTTACTAAAAACGCAGCCGAAGACCCTTTGGAAAGAATGATTTGTCACCTTTCGGCTCCTTATTCCTGTACTTGGATTTTAAACTGGTAAAAATGAGGTGAAATCATTGTCTGGACAGTGTTAACATGTGCAAACATAGTAAAATAGTTAATTAATACTATAACATGTGCCACATTACACTGCATAATTAGCTTTTTCTTGCTGCATAATTAAGTGTACCCTGCCACATAATTTGGTCCTACCCTACAGCATAATTCCAATGGATCCGGCCAACACACACACACACACACATATATATATATATATATATATATATACATATATATATATATATATATATAAATAAAATTGATCAAGAAGAAGAAACAGGTCATACAAGAGAAATAAATATCGTAATGTGCAAACCGCAAGTATGACAGATAAAACAACACACAAAGCATAATCCTTATGGTCATTTAACACCACATTCCAGAAATTTATATCACAGATAATGGCAGCTTCTTAAAACTTTTAATCAAATCACATATCGCAGAAAGTACCCTGAGAAGAAAAAAACACAGTTACAATAAATATGCATTACTTTTCTCTATAAAACACCTTTCGCCTTTTACACCAATAGCAGTAACTTGCCATACTCATATCGAGGAAGAAACAGAAGTGCATCCTGCCCATGTAGCCTTAAATCGACGGAGTGTCCCTACCCTCTTTGCATATGCCTCCTCAAACCGATAGGTCCGATCCAACTTGACAAGCCACTGCCCCATTGTTGCTACCTTAGAAGATCTCCAATTCTGCAGTATCAAGGACCTGGCTACCGCTCCTGCAGAGGAGATCAAATATTGTTGATATTTTGATGGTTGTAGTCCTAGCTGGTTGAAGCCAAATAGGGCCACTCACGTTGAAGGAAGAATAGGCCTTGCCATGCAAGCACTGATAAACTTAAAAACCTCCTCCCAAAAGTGTTGTAAAGTAGGGCATGTAAAAAATATATGGCCCCAGCCCCCGCATCTTACATCTAAAACATTGATTCAGAGTGGCTGGGAACATTTTATGCAGTTTCTGAGGCATATAATATAACAACCATCTAGATAGAAAAGTCATCCTCTTAAAATTAGCTGCTCTCAAGGATTTATGACCAATATCGCACAGCAGTTGCCATTCTTTAATGCTAAAGCTACAATTCGTTTCCTGTGTAATTTTTGGGAGCATATCCTCAATAAGCTCCTTGTTTGCGCTTTGGCGTAGCAACAGGTACCAGTGTCCTATACCACATACTTTCATACCATACATCTCTTTTGCCATCTTTTTTACTACATAATTGTACATTGTATAATTATTTTTAAGGAAACTTATTATTTGGGTAAAACGTAACAATCAAGATTGATTTTGGTAACCGAATTGAGGTAAGAATGCTTCCCAAGTCATCAGATTATTAGCATTAAAGTCACCTAGCTTCAGAAAGCCTAGATCTTTCCAGGACTGCAGCACCCTTTGTGGAAGCTGTAAGCCCCACAGCCCACCATCTTGGAGAGGGGAAAATGCATGGCACGCCCGAACATTATATGCCTTATAGAATTGCTGAATGCTGTGAGATGGACTAAGCCACGCCCTATTTACAACACTAAGTTAGCATAACCGAGATCATAGTTAACAAGCTAGCTTGTTGTTTCTGCTGCGCTGCACACGACACTGTTGTTATGTGTTATTCATTTTGTAAAATGCTGACTCGACTTTGCCTTACAGAATAACAAACGGTTGTTATACATTCTTAACCGTGAAATGTGCCCTTGGTCTGTACATCATGCAAAGAACGCGTCTGGGTCACTAGAAGGTACAGAGTGTTGTGTTTAGATTGATCGTAGACACTTGTTAGACATATCATGCATACAGCTGCCAATGTTTGAAGGACAAGCGTCTTTAATATTGCAGAACAGTTTGGTTTTACATTCATTCGAACAGAAGAGCTGATGCATGCTGTGAGAGCTGATCCTTTGATGTGATTCGACTAAGCTGATCTATACGGTATGGGGTCCCCCCTGTTAGCCTAAGAGACCTTCTAATAGTCTAATAATAATAATGTATTAGATTATAGTGAAAGGAGTATGGCCGTATACCACTGTCATTAATAGTATGATTGCTCCTTTCATTCTATATGGTATTGTAATAATGCTCATGATTCTGATCTGTATTGTTAGTCTGCTAGTGTTAGCCAAAGTACTGCATCTTAGGACGCGAGGTTTATAAAATAAACTCTTTAAACTTTACCGTGTCTGTATTATTCCGTTGTGGACTAATAAATAAGTACGAACAGGTATTTCAGATTCCCACCACTCCTGAGAAATATCTAAGTCGCTTGTTCTGGTTTGTCTATACATTGGGACCACCTAGCTAGATCTAGGTTAACAAATGGGATACTAAGCTAGTCGGATAATGGGTTCTGAGGGGAGTTTTCTGGTACACCACAATTCTCTGAGGTCCTAGTCTCCTGCGCATAGTTCTGTGCAAAAGCAGAATCCCTGCAACATGGCGCACCTAACGTTTGGTCTTAACGTCTGAGACGCTTTAGTAGTGCTGATTTTAGTCCACAACAACCCTCGCTCTCGTTGCTACGTCACCCTCGTTTCCGGAAAACTTGGGTGACGGTTTAACCTACCTAGGTTTAGACTAAAGGTTCAATCAAGCTTGAAAATTAAAAAGGTTATAATTTTTGAGCCCAAGTGCTACTGAGTAAATCGTTGTTATTCTTTTAGGAGTCCTTATGGCGGTTAATTTTCCCGCTCATAGTAGGGTTCCCCTGCGCGCTCATCTGAGGGCGTATGGGGTACCTGATGACGGGATGTCCGTAGTTTTTGTGGTCAGTGCTGATACCACCTACCCGTATGAGTTGTTTTACTCATGGGTGACCTTTGCGGAGGTGGATGCAGACGATAATTTGTTCCACGAATATTCAGCCTCGGCTGTATCTGCGGCTTATGCCCCATATCGGACTCTGGAAATTCCTATTACTGCCTGGCAGCATACAATTTGGTTTAATGGCGCCCTCCCCCATGAGGTCGTACCGGCGAGAATGGTCCCGTTATCAATTGCGGGAGCTACATGGCCGGTACTGGCCGGATATACTCCACACCCACGCTACCTGACGGTGGGAGTGGGTGATTTACGAACACTACACACTGCCCTGATTACGGTCCATAGGGCTTTAGTGCAGTATGGGTCATGCACAGTTCAGGTGGGAACACCTGCGGTTGCTGGACACGGGGCGGATCATCATCACGCGGTGGTGATAAGCCCTGTTATGGTTAACGCGGTTGTCGGCAAGCGCCCCCTCAGTAAGGATGAATTTCCTTACTGGCTTGCAGAAAAATTTGATCAATTAGAAGCCGTGTTTCCAAACACTACATCTGTGGATAAACACAGGATACTCACCATTACTTTGCCCAAAGACCTGGTCCCTGAGCTTGTTGATTGTGACAATTGGGGCAAGATCTTTGCGGCGACATATTCGAAGTGCTACGGCACTCCATCTATGGCTGTACTACCCTCCGTTATCAAGAAAGTTCAAGAAAGTCATGGTGCGGAGGCAGCTATTGAGTTGGGAATGAGGCTTGTCGACAGTTTCGATGTGGTTTGTTCCATCGTAATGGGCAACCTCAAAGGAGATGCCATGCAGTTCCAAGTTGGCAATATGCTGGAGCTTCTGGCTGATGAAGATAAGCCTCGGCAATTCGCAAAAATTATTGCGAAAGCCTACAGGATGGTTGGACGTAGTGCCTTAGGTGTAAAACCCACCATCAAAATTCCTGATGTAGTACAACAAACTAAGGTGAGTTCGTCTACAAAAGACGAAAAGCCCAACTTTCCTAAACAAAGTTGGCGAGCCAAAAAACAAGAGAAGCAGCAACAGAAACAGGTTTCTCGTCCTGCCTCACCAGTTCAGTCGTATAGTGAACGCACTTATGATTTGCGCGATCGTACTCGTATTAAGTCACCTGATAGGTTTCAGGTTTCTGAACAACGCTCTCCTCGTTCTTCACAGGAAACATCGACTTCGCACTCTGGTGGTATAGAGCGTGGAAGAGGAAGGGGCACTCAAGGTCGAGACCAGCCCCTCCAGACTGACGGTAAAGGCAAGCAGGAAGACGCTGCCAGACCGCGTCCACCGTTTCAGAAAAAGAAAGTTGCTGCTATCTCAGCGAGATATGCCTCAGATGGTCAGGACACAGCTTCGGAACCTGACATGGGCACTAACGCTGCTAGACAGCGCGGCGGAGGTTACAGTAGTGCGGGAAGCATTGCGTCCATTTCTGGAGGCGACAGCAACTGACATTTATGTGACAGTCGAAACTGCTGATACTCGCATAGCCCCCCCGGAAAGATTATTTGAAATAGTCCTTAATATTGAGGGTGACATACAACGCAAAATTAAAGCGTTTTTTTGGGATAATCTTACCACCACATATGATATTCTTTTGGCGGAGAAAGATTGGCCTCCGGCTTTCATTTTAGACGCCCCTAGGGGAGAGGAAGTTATACTTCCTTCCTTTGGGCACGCAGTGCCCACGGAGGAGTCTACTAGGTTGGCCGGGGAGTGGGCGCAGGTGCTTGCGCCTGCGTTATATCGTAATCAGGTTGGCTGGGACAAATGTTCTCCCAATCATGAGATTCCATTGCGATCCGATCCCCAGCCTCAACCCCAATATCCCATGCGTCGCGAGGCTAGACCTCACGTCGCGTCAATCCTTGAGCAATTGGAATATCAAGGAGTAATTGAGACATGTGTGTCACCCATGAATAATCCTTTATTCACTGTTACGAAGCCTGACGGATCGTACCGCCTAGTTTTGGATTACCGGCATTTAAACTCACATTGCCGGACGTGTGCGGTACAGAATACTCATAGTTCGGCTCTCGTAGATAGTCTTGTGAGAAAACGTTTCAAAACTACACTTGACCTATCCAATGGCTTTTATTGCCATAATCTGTCCCCTCTTAGTTATGAGTGGACAGCATTTACCTCGGGTGGTAAACAAAAATTGTTCAAGAGGCTCCCGATGGGCTACAAAAACAGTCCTGGAGTTTATGCCGCTCGCGTGGTCTCTCTCTTAGAGATGGTAGACCCGGAAGCGTACTCGTATGTCGACGATATCTATCTGACAGACGACGAGTTGCTTCCACACCTTGCTCGTGTGGATAACATAGTGACTATGTTTGCAGACTTCGGTTACAAGTTTAACTTTAAGAAGTCGCACATTGCTGAATTTACAGTGTTGTTCTTGGGGTACGAACTCAATAATGAAGGTCGAGGCTTGGCACCGCAGTTCCTTGAGAAATGCGCAAACCTTCGTATCCCTACGACACTGAAAAAATTACAATCCTTGCTGGGTTTTCTGAATTTCGGTCGATCCTACATTCCTGATTATGCCCAGCGTATCAAGACACTTTATGCCTTGATACAACCAACTTATACCAGATCTTGCTGGCTGCCAGAGCACTCGTTGGCATTGTATACTTTGCAAACTGATCTTCTTACAGCTAAATATCTAAAAACTCGTGACAACCATACCAACCTGGTCATTAGAATTGTTCCAGGCGCGGAAGGTTTCACGTACTTAACGTTCAATGAGGGTGACACAGTCCCCATTGCTTACAAATCTCATCTGTACACTTCGGCTGAGCTGCGATTTTCCACTGTTGAAAAAGTTTTGACAGCAGTTCAGATGGCGATCCTGAAAGAACGAGCGCTATCACAAGGAAAGCGCATGCTAGTGGTAACACCGTTTCCTGCTCTTGAAGCAGTCACTAAAGCTAGTGTACCGAATTCTAAGGCTTTGCATCCGAGGTGGATACAATGGGCAACCTCCTTAGCTTCGCCCGACGTCGAATACATCTTTGACGCTGCGTTGCAGACTCAAGAGAGTTTGGAGTATGAATTCGTTCATCCAGCTCCACAGTCATTGCGCCCCATTGAGGAATACCATTGTGTCATATACACTGACGGGTCGGCGCAACCCGCAACTGGATCAAGGCACACTTATTCAGCGGCTTGCGCAATTGTAGTCGGTACTTTCGTGAATGGAGAGTTCAAATCTGATGCAGTGCATACGCAGTCATTGGGTGATTGTACCGCGCAACTGGCGGAGCTCCGTGCTCTGGTGCTTGCACTTGAGTTTGCTGATCACAGAGTCACTACTCTTATAGTAAGTGACTCTTACTACTGTGTTCAATCTTACAACGACAATATACTTTTTTGGATTATGAATGGTTTTCGTGACTCCAAAGGTTGCTCAGTAAAGCACAAGACAATTTGGGCTCGAGTGTCAGAACTCAAAGGGAGTTTGCCACTTGTGGATGTAATTCACACTCTTGGTCACCAACGAGTTGGTGTCCATGCTGTCGGTAACAGTTTGGCTGACGAGGCAGCTAAAACAGCAGTGGCAACATATTTAGTAGCAGCAGTTACAAGATCAAAATCAAAGATAGATGCAGACATCTTAGCAGCTATTGCGGCATCAGAGACAGGGAAAAACTTCCCTAGAGGTTTCCCTTCTCGATACCATTATCACTTAAGTCCTGATAACGTTCCGTTAGTGAGGATTAACGTCGTTGGTGATAGATTGATTCCCAACGCGGACTGCAGACCAAATCTGATAACAGCTGCCCACGAAGGTGTTGCGTCTGCGCATGCTGGAGTGTCAGCAACTGTCTCTCTTTTGCAGCAACGCTATTGGTGGTACGGTTTGTATAAACAAGCGCGGGCTTATGTACTTAATTGTGACATTTGCCAGCAGATCAAACCTTCTTCTGTTGCGCGTCCACCTCCAACGCAGCTGCATATATCTAATCAACCACTAGCGTGTGTTTATTTAGATCACTGCGGTCCTTTTACCTCTGATACTGCGTACAAGTACATCTTGGTTGCAGTGGATTCGTGCACACGTTTTCTGTGGGTATGGCCACAAAGGAGTGCTGATGCCAGGACTGTCATCAAAGCATTGCGTGTCTTTATAGGGAGTTTTGCGTGTGGTACCCTTCACTCTGATCAGGGACCGGCGTTCGCCTCTAAGGCTTACAAAGAGGCTATGAGAAGTTTGGGGGTCCAAGTCAAATTTTCGTCTCCATACCGGCCTGAGGGCAATAGTGTTGTGGAACGGATGAACCGTGACCTAAAGCAATCGTTGACAGCCAAGGTGTTCGGTACAGGCCGGAACTGGCTTGCCCACTTGTATGACGTCCAACGTGCACTTAATAATCTCCCTAGAAGGTCTCTGGGTGGGAGGACCCCTTACATGATGCTCTTTGGAGTGAGAATGTTTGTTCCGGACCTTGATGGTCTAGACATGGCGGCGGCTGCCGCCCCATTTGACCTCGATGACCCCTGTGCTGTATTGCAGAATCTACAAGAAGCAAGAGACACTCTGGCAAAAGAACACGTGCACTCTGCATCAGAAGAAGCGTTCCTGATTCCGGTGGTCGGCTGGCTGCCTCGAGTTGGTGATCTGGTCCGTGAGAAGGTGGGGAACAAGAAGGAGTTTGGCCCCTCTTATCGTGCACCAGTCCCAGTGCTTGGAGTATTGGGTACACGTACAGTTGTTTTACCACCACTTCCTGGTCGCAAAGAAAAAAGGTACATTTCAATTGAAAATGTCAAGCTACACAGGGTGGCCGATTCTCCATAGTATGACACCTTAGGTTTCCTGCCCTTCAATGCTGAGAAACTCTGTTGTGGTGCCACCCTCTGTCATCGTGCCTGAAGTTTCCATTGAGATGATCACAGTTAATGATCCGCCACCTACTGCTGGTGGTTTGCCCGCAGATCCTGAGTATGCTTATCCTACAGAAGTTGCTTTGCCCCTTTTAAATACAACAACACTTGCCCAGTCCCAGTCTTCCTTTGAAACTGAATCATTGACTTCCACTGTCCCTTCCAAAATCTCTATATTTTTTGCCTGGTTCAAGAGACATTTTTTGGTTGCACCTTGGACTTACATCTGGTTGGTGCTGATTTGTATTTTTTTATTCATGACAATTGGCTTTGTGGTAGTGTTTTTTAGACTTATCAATGGACACTACCTGAATGAACGTTCTACAATTCAATTCATTGATGGAACTTTGGCCCCCCATTCATCATCACACATCATGAAAAGAGACCAGACGTTTGTGAACATCACCGCCTGGCCTGTACGTGATGGGATTGCTTGGGATGCAGTGAACTTTCAAATTCATGGTCCCACCGAAGTTATTAATGTGCCAACTGTTTTTCGTGTTTCTATGGGTGATGTAGTTAAACAAAACATCCGCTCAGATGATTGGGATGTACAAGCAATAGAAGCACTGTTTTCTGATTTAAAATATTATGCTGCATTTGATGCTGAGGATCTGTATTTAAATACTGCAAATTATGAGGAGCAGTTTTGTTTTCAACATTATGGCACACATTTCCTACACAGAGCAAATACTTTCAGAAATTTTGTTAATTTCACACAATGGGAACATTGTCCTGTCCCTATGCCTGGCAGCTCTGCCACTTTATTGAAAAAATTCCCATACTTTTCGGATTTTAGTGTGTCAACCCCTGAATCTTTTTACTTTAAGGTAACGGAAGAACCCTCTTCTAAAGTCAGACTGACACACACAAAATTATTATATTCCAAAGCCTTTATGGAGGAATTGGCTATTGGAGGCTATGACGTATGGAAAGCTACTATCGATCTTAAATCGGTTTGGGGAACTAAACCGTGGCAGGTACAAGGAACAGAAGCTTTGCATCGTGCCTGTCTTATCCCTAACCATATTTTATTTTTAAATTCATCTATTTTTCAGACAACCTGTTTTGGATTGGCTATATCTAAAAAAATAATTTCCCCCTCGATCCCTGATCTGGGTGCTTATCCTGGTTGGGAAAATCACTCAGATCTGTCCCTTACTGGGTTGCAGTCGCTTGTTTCCAATGGCACCTTCAATATTTCTACATTGAATCCTGAGGGTTGGCTGGTATGGCAAACAAGCTCAGATTCCTGTCAACGTCGATTTCTAGATTTGACCCCGGGGTATACACAACTTAGGGTTGACCCTCGTTTCACATCTTCACACACGGTGACTACCTACTCTGTAGGTAAGTTATGTCAGTCATGGCTGCAACATTCCACATTAACTTCTGTTAAACTTCATTTGTCACGTTTAAATGAAAAAATAGATTTGAATGGTTTCATTAAGGGTCCTGTTAATGGTAGGTCTAAACGATGGGCTTATGCTATTTACAATGAAGTTTGGAAGTCATCGCAAATTGAGGCTGCTTCTAGACTACGTGCTATTGACCAGGCCAATATGGAAAAAGTATTGGCTGTGATAGAGAATAGTATTAACACGTTGTCTTCAAGAATTTATACATTAGATAATATTGTTTCTTCTGTCGTAGACATTGTGCAAGATGATGTATCTGTGTTGTATCATGGTCAAAATCAATTGCGTTCAATTATGCAGTTTGCATGGACATTGCAAACGTTAAAGGCAGGGAAAGTCCCTTGGGATTACATGAATATTTCATCGTTGTTCCTTCCGTTTAATTTGACTGACAAACAGCAGTTCATGTCCATGAAAGATGCTACTTATGCATTGCTGCACATTGAAAAATTAGAACCTTTACCTTTTTCTGTAGCTGATTTAAATTCAGCCGTGTGGTTAGTACACGGATTAGTAACTTTACCGTTCAGTTTGTTCAAGTTTAGTTCGTGCATGAAACATTATGCTATCGGCAGATACGAACAACTTGGTGATGCGTTTCTGCATGAAGTTTGGTCACTTCCGTTCACTTACAGATGCGTGAGGAATGGCAAGGAAGTTTACTTAAAAGGTGAAGAATGCAGTTCCGCTCCTGATCACTCTGTGGTTTGCAGACATATACAATTACATGGCGCTTGCAATATACACGCTCCTAATTTAGCTTGTGTCCTAAAGGGGATTCCAATGCCAGTTATAACGTCTTCATTTAAGCTGCTTGCCAACGGTAGTTATTTGCTTTTGAATAGTGAAGCTTGCTGTGGGATGCTAGTGGGTATTCCTTACATAGTGACTGTTTCACAAAAAGTAGTTTGCTGTAATAACGTCCTTTTCCCACCCCCGCAAGGCCGACTCGATATATCCATCTGGCCAGCGATTCCAACCTTGAACGCAGAGTTCAATAGGATGAGCAGAATAAGGGCTCTTTTGTCTAAAAAAGAGGTTGCGTTAACTTCATCCCGTGAAACATTTCTTCTTAATGTTGCAAACACACGCACTGAGGTACAAGCTCTTTTAAATACTGACCTCCCCCTCCATTTTGGAACTTTGATTCAAACTATCTTTAATGCTTCGTCTACGACTGGCCTTGTTCATTTTTTTAAAATTGTGGGCTCCGGCCTCGTGACATCTTTCCAGACTGTTTTTGGTGTGATCCCCGCATTTTTACATTCTATTTTTTCGAGTGTTTTCGGAGGGTTCTCCGTGCTCCTCGCTTTGGTGGCTGGGATCCTTTTGTTGATTTGCGCTCTTCGCTATGGCTGCACACCGGGAGCTGCAAGACAGAATGCTGCGCTTGCTCCATCTTTGTAGCCGGATGCTTGATTTCTATGGCACCTTACCACTGGCGGTATTAAGCGTCAAGTATGGATTGTCTTTCCGGTTTCCCTTTTTTACGTGTGTGCAACCTGTTTTTCATTGCCTAGATTGTCCCTTCCAATGGGCTCTGGACTTGTGCCTGTCAAACTTGGCGTCGCCTGACCCGGATTTTGATGAACTAATGTGTCCCTTAGTGGCTCATGAATTCGACTGTTCTGGTGTCGCGTTTATGGCTTTGGGTGCGGCATACGGAGTCCGTGGAAACTGGGATATCAGAGAGGCAGCTATTGATTTCCTTGAAAGGAGTTATATTGAGGAGTCTGACAGTTGTCCTATCATGGTGCTGGATGCTCCGATAATTGACGAACATATATGTTCCTTTCACTTGCTCAACTGGATGGCTGATACTTTTGCGGGACGCTCCAATGATTTCCTCTTGGAAGCAGTCGCAACTTACGGTGTATATACCTTCATGGATTGACTGATTGACATTGTCAATGCAGCTTGCATCCGGAGTTGTTAAATTTCTACGAAAATTTTGCTTACCTTTTACAAGATCATTTTTTCATTTTTTAAACGAACATTTTTTTATTCTCGGACTTTACACTTATCTTATATGCCCTTGAGTCCGTTCTAAATCACTTGAACTCTGCGTTCTTGATAAATGTATCCCTATTGGTTAGTGCTCCGATCATGGGGGTGTGAGATGGACTAAGCCACGCCCTATTTACAACACTAAGTTAGCATAACCGAGATCATAGTTAACAAGCTAGCTTGTTGTTTCTGCTGCGCTGCACACGACACTGTTGTTATGTGTTATTCATTTTGTAAAATGCTGACTCGAGTTTGCCTTACAGAATAACAAACGGTTGTTATACATTCTTAACCGTGAAATGTGCCCTTGGTCTGTACATCATGCAAAGAACGCGTCTGGGTCACTAGAAGGTACAGAGTGTTGTGTTTAGATTGATCGTAGACACTTGTTAGACATATCATGCATACAGCTGCCAATGTTTGAAGGACAAGCGTCTTTAATATTGCAGAACAGTTTGGTTTTACATTCATTCGAACAGAAGAGCTGATGCATGCTGTGAGAGCTGATCCTTTGATGTGATTCGACTAAGCTGATCTATACGGTATGGGGTCCCCCCTGTTAGCCTAAGAGACCTTCTAATAGTCTAATAATAATAATGTATTAGATTATAGTGAAAGGAGTGTGGCCGTATACCACTGTCATTAATAGTATGATTGATCCTTTCATTCTATATGGTATTGTAATAATGCTCATGATTCTGATCTGTATTGTTAGTCTGCTAGTGTTAGCCAAAGTACTGCATCTTAGGACGCAAGGTTTATAAAATAAACTCTTTAAACTTTACCGTGTCTGTATTATTCCGTTGTGGACTAATAAATAAGTACGAACAGGTATTTCAGATTCCCACCACTCCTGAGAAATATCTAAGTCGCTTGTTCTGGTTTGTCTCTACATTGGGACCACCTAGCTTGATCTAGGTTAACGAATGGGATACTAAGCTAGTCGGATAAGGGGTTCTGGGTTCTGAGGGGAGTTTTCTGGTACACCACAATTCTCTGAGGTCCTGGTCTCCTGCACATAGTTCTGTGCAAAAGCAGAATCCCTGCAACAGTCATTGCTATAGTCATTATAACCTTATATCCGGTTTTCTTAGGTAGTTTCGTTGACCGAAGGAAAAAGGCTGGCATATTAATCGCATTTTCTTTTAGCATGTGATTTAAGATAAAATTATCATATATTGTTGAAGGACCTGCTAGTTGTATTGTCTAGCTTACCAAAGAAGCCTGGTAATATGTGGGAAAATGGGGTAGCGCTTGCCCCCCATGCTCAGTGTCTAATTGAAGAATAGATAGTTTTACCTGAGATTGCTTCCTTGCCCATACAAATACCCGGATAACTTTATCCAGTTCCTCAAAATAGGAAATTGGCACTTTCAAAGAAAGATTCAGAAACAGGAATACAAACACGGTAAGTATTGACACTAGTTAAATTCAAACCAGTAATGTCAGAGGTAGTAGCGTCCACCTCTCTAAAAGCCTTTTAAACCTTCATAAGGGTGTTTCCACAATTTAACTGAAACAATTGAGTAAAATCAGCTGTTACATATAGCCCCAAGTATCTTATGGGGTGGTTTGCTAGAGTCTGTAGCTCTGCTGGTAACTGGGCTTCTGTAGAGTTAATAATAGCAACTCTGTTTTTGACTGATTGACTTTATAATTACCCAGGTCTGTTTAAGCCTGGGTTTCCTCCAGCGCACCCTGGATGTTCATCCTTCGGTCTTCAAATATAAAATCATATAGTCAGCGAAAAGTTACATTTTTGCCATCCCAGTTACCATGGCTAAAATTAATGGGTTGGAACAAACTTTTACAGCAAGTGACTCAATACAAAGAGAGAATAAAAGTGAGGATAAGGGGCATCCTTGTCAGGTGCGACGCCTGATCACCACTTCTCCCGCCTGTTCTGCATTAATTATTATCTATGCTATGGCCCCTTTATATATTTCCTTTAGCATCCCTATCAAGTAGGATGGAAAGCCAAACTTCCCTAAGATAAATAACAGGGCCAGCCAATCAACAAGATCAAACGCTTTTTCTGCTTCCATCATTAAGAATGCATCCTCCTCCTTGTTGACTGAAAAATAATCAATCACCTGCATAAAAAAAGTATTAGCTGTCGATGTTCTGCTAGAAAGAAATCCAGTTTGGTCAGCATAGACCCCTTGTTGTGCAGGCCCAACAATCGTATTTGCCAAAATTTTAATAAAAAGCTTATAATCAGCATGTAGCAGGCTAATAAGACGATAAGAATTAGGGTTGACTGGGACTTTATATTTTTTAAGATTGCTAATCATAAGGTTGCTAATCATAACTGACTCCTTAAATCTATTAGAAATGGGGATCCCTTCCATGGTTTGATTGAACAAGAATATTGAAAATGGGGATAGTTCCTCTAAAAACATCTTATATACTTCAGCAGGGATTCCGTCATTTCCACTAGCCTTAGCATTGGCCATCCCTTTTAATGTTTCAGATAGTTCTTTAGACTCAATAGGCTTATTTAGAGCTTCAATATTGGCCCCGGTAGTTTGAGGCAGCTGAAATGTGGCAAAATAATCTTCTAAATCCTGTGTGTCCAATACCTGTACTTCGGCATATATTTGTTTAAAATTGGGTATTTATATCTTTATTCATTTCCTCTGAGGTAGGGGAAGAGAGGGAAGGGACTAACTGCATTTCACAATGAATTTCAGAAAACGACCAAGTAACCATGGATAATTCTTTGACAGCAAATAGAATAATCTGACAGAGTGTACACTTACATATTAAGATTAGTCTTTAAAAAAAAATTGAGAATGCATTCTAACGGTCCATAAAGTAATTTTAGAGAAAGTTACTAAGTTCAAATTTATTAAACATGGATAACAATTTTATATCAGGTCCACCTTGACCTCCTTCCCTGCACCCAGTACTATTCAAAAGCTACTAAAAACGCACCCAAACGTGTTGCAGCACAGTAAAAGGCCCTTTACAAAGGTTGAGGGGTCACCTATCTGCTGTTGATTGTTGTGTTTTGGTGTTAAATCTGTACTAATGGGGTGAAACCTTTTTGTAGGCAGTGTTACCATGAAAAAATGACAAAATAATAAAGCAATACTATCACAAAATGTGCCGTATTATGCCACATAATTTCCCTTTTCTTGCTGCATAATTCGGTCCTCCCTTTCCGAATAATTCTAGTGGACCTGTCTTATGTGTCGTAAATGCCTGGTTTAAGACACCTACTCTTCAAGCCAACCTTGTATTTCAGGAACCCAAGTACATCTACTACCTCTCAACTCTGAATGAAAAGATAAACCCTTCCTCCCCAACCCTATGACAATTGTGTTATTTGTGGGGTCCACATTTGTTTGAAGTGGAGGTGTTCACTTCGTAGTTGAATAGTTCAGGGGAAGGAGCCACCTCAGTTTCAGGGGGCGATTATTCTGAAAACTGGAGTGGCACTTGAAGAAAGATTGCCTCCTGATCCTACAGTCTGACAGGAAGGAATTTTGTGTGATGTGGAGTTGTTCCAAAGCAATGATCGTTTCAGCTTTCAATCCCAGTTGAGTCTTAATATATTTTTGGGGAAGTGCATGTTTGTGGAGCATGGATGCAAGGTGCCAGAATGTGAGGGTAGTGGAAGGAGACCCAGATAGCATGACAGGAAGTGCTATTATGTGACCTTTTACTCTGGTGAAACCAGAGTAATGATTGTGATATTTCACACAAATCTACAATAAATGCAAACGTGACAAAATCATATACAAGTTACCAAAGTAGAATGAAATCTTTTTAAACTAGTGCTGCCAAGTCATACCAGGAGTGCACTCTTTTATGCCAAATTTGCACTAGTACCTCCATCACTTACTCACGCATAGCCATTGCATGCCAGATACAATCTTCATCACCCTTGTGAAATATTCTATGGATAATTACATCTTCAGAAGCCAAAGCAATCTAAAAAATACAGGAATAGCCCCAAGCACCTCATAGTAGCGCAAACACCCTGGCGGAGCTCCACGTGACAGCGCAGAGTCTCAGATTTTCAGTCACAGTTCCTTATGCTACAGAAACTGTCCCAATGAGAGTTGTACCTGCTTAGACACACCAAGCACATCAAAACAGGTAACACAAGAAGGAGCATAGCCTCCATATGTTTAGGTATGTTCTTATGGGTCCAGTGCAGCATCAGAATGCTCAGGTTTAGAATCACATGCACAGTCAGACTCCCCATGCACAGGCATAGTTTCAAATGCCCTATGTAGCTTCCACATGGGATCACTGACAGAATATCGGAATCAGAAAAATTGTGTGGACAGAATACTGTGTCAAAAATATCGAGGGCCAAAACATTGAGACGTTAAGTGCAATAGGTAAGTATAGATTTACTATACTCAACTCCACATCTACGTACCTTGAAGATACATAAATTGTCAAGCTACATATATGTGGAGTTCTATATAGTAAAACTTTGCTTATCTATGAAGACTTACCTTCATTGTATTTTTGAGCTCGATATTCTTGACACAATATTTGTCTTGTGATATTTTGTGTAAACACCTTCCACATGTATACGTATATCTTGCAGATGTCTCATGGAGGAAATTGGTTGTTCAGCCTCTCCATTCATAAATATAGCCATAACATGTGAAGTTCAGCCTCCTCAGGTTCAAGTGTGGCCTCAAATGTCTCGCGCAACTTCCTGGTGCACAGTTATAGCTCAAAGCCTCCTCTCCCACAGGTTTTGGCCCGGATGCCTAGTGTAGCCCGTAATCTGCCAGTATAGTCTGCAAATGCCCAGTATAGCATTAACATGCTTAGCGCAGCCAACCGCAGAATACAATGTGCAGCCAAACATGCCTAGCATAGAATCCCCATGTGAGAGGTTAGACATGCTGAGGATGAAGCAACACAACAACAATAAAACAAAACATGGAGCTGCTGCTCGGAAGAATACATTTTCATAACTAAAAATTGGGACAGCCATCAAAGGAGATGGACTACAATGTATGGCATCAACAGTGAAGCAGAACTACAAGTTGTCCACTGATGTAGAAGGTACAAGTAGTCCACTAAAACAGAAGTACCATGAGTGTGGCTTTAGTTCACCAACACTAATTATAGGCAAACAAATATGCTGTTAAATGTTGGAAGACAAGACATAAGACTAAGGCTGAATCAGGGTTCGTTGGTTTTACTTCTCTTGCAGACATAGGAAAGGTCGACTGTAGTGGATGCGTTCTAAATCCATTTTTAGGTTGAGCCTGGCCAGTGCATGCACTGCTGCGAGGCATGGGGTACTCGGGTATGGACTTGAAGCTCCGCCCACTCTCCGCCCATCATTTCAATTGGCTCCTGTTGCTGTCCTTTCTAAATAGTTGCTTATGATTCGTTAACAGGCTTGTTAGTCCCTCCTCAGTAACACCTCGTCTGCATTTGAAACCTCCCATCAGGACTGGACCTTTTACCGTGTCATTACTGTTTAGCTTACATTAGCCCTTTGGAGAACTATTTGCTCAGTTTATCTAAAGAGCACTGGTGGGATGCCAGCTTTAGTTATGGCGGACGTTATTTTTTTTGTACCTCTTTCACTTTTACAATGGGGCTACATGCAGCGCCCAATCTCCATCTTTTTAACACTCTCCCTCCCCACTCCACAGCCATGTCCCTAGTATCTCTGTATGTTTTTCTTTTAACAACAAAACAGCGCACCACTGGATTTATTTTTAATAATGATGGGCACGCCCTTTCTTTTTACCCTCAGTTTCCAGCTATTTGGCTACATAGTAGGCGAACATGCACTACAACACCGCTGTTAATACCCGCGCTCTTCAGTGGCTTACTCCGTTCTCTCCTGCTTGCACATCTGCAAAATGGCAGCCGCTGTCTCAGAGAGTAAGAAGATCACCGAGCTGCACGTCATCGACCTTAAGTCTGAGCTCAAGTGTCGTGGGCTGGACATTACGGGAGTCAAGACCATACTCATCTCTCCCCTTAAACAGGAGAGGCACTGCTACAATCCTTATGCACATTTTACAAAGGGTGAAGCTGCGTGTTCACCTCAAATAGCGGGACCATATGGATTTTGTGAGTTGCAGGCTACGTGTACTTCTTCGTAATGCGTTATCTGTGCGTGAGGGGGTTTTAGTCCGGATTTCCGTTTGAGTCTGGTTGGTACTGGCAGTTTTGTTGCAGGCCTCTCACCCTCATGGTCTCTTGGGTATAACCGCCTCCGCATATGATGGTGCTGATCCTTAATGGCAACCTCGTATCTCCCTCCCCCGACTGCCATGTTGGGTGCATAGACTTTATAAAAGGAGACCGTGCGCGCTGCATAATCTGCGGCTGAGGCTCCAGTATCTTGATTTTTTGGTGGCAGGTTCACATTGGCCTAACGGTGTGCAATACGCTGACTGCACCTGCTGCTAGTGTGGAGAAATGGACTTTCTGTTCTTAGCCACGCTGCCGGGTTCACCCTCAAACCAGACGCAATGGGACAGCGACTTCCTCGACTACTGCAATAGGTATCGCATTTGCGAGAGTTTAAGCTATTAGCATTGTAAATGACAATAACTTTTATTTATGTTTTAAAAAACAAAACATAAATAAAGGGCATTGTCATTTACAATGCCAATAGCTCAAACCCGCGTAAATGCGAGACCTATTGCATTGCAAATGCTTGTTACAACACGTGGCTTCGTTTTGGAGAATATTATGTGCAGCTGTTTACTCCTTTATTGTGTGTTAAACAAATGAATATTTTTTTCCTCGTATCTGCCTGTAAATTTTGAGGTTTTGGGTTGGAGAGGGTGAAAGGGTTTTCTTATTGTAAACGGAGTTTCTTTTAGTCTGGTTTTAGCCAAGACCTTTTGATTTTACTAAACTGATTTTTATAATATACGTATAGGGGCTTTCAGCCAGCCCTCTTCATCCATTGGTCTGTTATTAAATAATTCACATTTTAATTCCACTCACTAAAGTATACAACATTGGAGAATGAGTCAACCAACTTCAGCCACTGGCTAACTTCACTGAGATTATCAGCATTCTCTCTGTTCAAAAGGAGCACATCCACACACAAAGGAGTTCCCTTAGGTGTCATGGACTACCAATGTGTTGTTTTTTGGAGACAAAACAATTTGTTTGCGTTTAACCATTTCTTTTTAGATTGACAAGGGCCTGGCAAATCCCCCAACAATAATGTTTTGTAAGAATGATGACAAACCAAGCATTGGCAAAGCCAAAAGACTGGTGCACGTTAAAGAAATTCAATTTTTTTTCTTCTCTCTGCAGATGTTTAACTTTGGCTCATTATGCTTGAGTACAGTTCGATACTCTCTTACTACTCTTAATTTATTTTCCAGTTCTTTTTCCTGTTTGCATTGCTGTATCCTATTTCCATTTAATAACATTTGAAATGATTAAATAGGTCCAAGAGGCCAGTACTTGAATCTCAAAGGTTTGTTTACGTTATCTCTGATCTGCACCACACATGTTGGCTTGTGTAAAGCGCACTAACACTTTTAGAAAATAAACACACATTGTGGAATTGCAAGCTGCAGGGTACAGGGTGGTGTAGGCCCCAGAGGGTGCCACCCAGATGCTGTGTAACAAAGTACTGACCTGATTATTCAAAACAAACATCCTGAACTTGGTATAGCTAATAGGGAGAATAGCCCATAGACGAGACCTCGAAGACCATGGATCAATCGAACCCAAAGATGAACGACTGACCACTGAACACAAACTTTGGCCCTCCCTCGTTCTACTCGAGATGTTTCTTCTTTTCCAAGCTTCTGTGTAAATTGCCTGTAAGAGCATAACCCCTTCTCATTTTGCTTAGCACTTTACTTTTAGAGAGATCTTGCATACCAGTCATTTCGGCAAATATTACTAGGACGTGTTAATTGCTGCTGATTTTTAATTGGACACTAAATGTGATGCTTTGCAGAAGACATTCAGAAGTGGTAGGATGCAGAGAATCACAAATCTTCTAGAAATCAATGCTCCCAACTTCCATTCTGCATTGCACCTTTTCTTCCATGTGCAAGTGTACGACTTCATAGGTGATCAAAACAGACATATGAACTTTTCCTCTATTAAAAGCTACAGGTATAGTAGAGTAGTGGGTGGAGTCTACGGCGTCGCTGCTTGACAGGCTGATAGAGAACTAAAAGTTACAACTGTGATTTGCAACCCAACAAATGAGACTTGGATTTGTTAGCGCTCAGAATTTGGGAGGGGGAGGGGGGCAATTGCCGACCAGCGCAAACCCAAAGCACTTGGAACAAAGGCCGCCTTTTTTGGCGTTACTCTGTCTTCAGGCCAATGGATCTTGGCCACTGTGGTAGAATGGAGCTGTAATAAATTGCATTTCAAATACAATCATCATCTTTCAGGAACTTAGTGTTTCAGTCATTGATGAGAGGTTTGGAATAGTTTTAAAGCTTTATTTCTCATTAAGAGAAAACTATTTTTTTTTTGTCGTTTTTATCTAGATTAGTCAAATTACATTATATCGAGAGAAGGTTTCATTAGAGCCAGCAATATATATATATATATTCACTTAAAAAACCATAGGTTTCACACATGTTATAGTTAGGTGGATATTTCACTCTTAAAAAACCAATGAAATTCCCCCGTTATAGTTAGTTTAGATAACTATAACTCACGCGCCCGCAATGCACTGCTGATGACGTCACATATTCCATCACTCATGACATGGTCAGTGACATCACTCATGACATCACTGATGACATCATCCTTGTGATAGAGTGGCGGTCGCGCGAGTTATAGTTATCTGAACTAACTATAACGGGGGAATTTCATTGGTTTTCTAAGAGTGAAATATCCACCTAACTATAACATGTGTGAAACCTATGGTTTTTTAAGTGAATGTGCAAGGTTTTTTAAATGCTAATTCCTAACTATAACGTGTATGAAACCTATGGTTTTTTCAGTGAATTTGTACGGTTTTTTAAATGCTAAGTTATGCATGTATTATTATTTTTTTTATATATTTATTTTACAATAAACTACATATTAAATTTTTTTTGTTTTTTTTGTTTTTGGTTTTACACCGTGCGCGCACCCCCGCGATTTAAAAAAAAAAAAAATAATTTTTATTTCTGCCTTCGGGGTCCTTCAGGGACCCCTTGACAAAGGCTAGGGGGTCAGGAACTCTCTACCCTGCCCCCTTTTCACGTTCGCCACCTTCCTTTTTCACTCTCGCACTGAAAACAAACAAAATGGCGGCCGACACTTCCTGATTTCGACCGATTCGAACGTTGACTAACATGTTACCACCAATCAGAGTTACGCTCGCGCACGTTAGGGTGCTCGCACGGTAAGCGCTTATAGATATGTATATGCTTTTAAATGCTATTTTCTCAGGAACTACTGAACAGATTGACACCAGACCTGCAAAAGGCACTTCCCTGACCTGAGGACTACCTCTCTGCCAAATTTCAAGTAATTCTGTTCAGCTGTTCGGGCTGTACCTTCGACTAAAGGTCCTATGGAAAAATGCATGCGGAAAACGCGTTTTGGAACCCCCCTTTTTTCTCGGCCCCCGCTTGACGAATCACCCCGAGACTTTCAAAGTAGGAGCTGAGCGGAGCGCCCCATTAGTTTTGAAATTTTCGCGAGGATTCGTCAATCGGCGCCAAAGTTATTCAAAATAGAATTTTCTGATTTCCTATGGAAACACGGTCCTAACTATAACTATCTACTGGCATATATATATATATATATCTATATGTATATAGAGACCGTTGTTACTGTTACAAACCTACCCGTGAATAAAATACTTGAAAGGAGGGGGCGGATGACGAGGGCGAACATATCCTGCCAGTTGAGCATATTTCAGGAGGCAGAGGTATCCAAGGGGTTAATCCTTTCACCATCTCCTTTTCCCTGCAGAACGTCATAGACCCCGCCCTCAGTGGGAACCAACCAGCAGCCAGGGAGACCGGGAATAGGAACATCTCGGGAGAACAGGGAGAGCGTGAGGAGGAACCCGGAAGCAGTGGAAGAGACGTGGATGTGGAGACAAGAGTGCGGGAAGCGGATCCCAGGCAAGAGAAGACAGCGGACAGCTGGAGGAAAGGAAAAGAAGGAGGACGCCATTGAGGTGGGAGATGACACAGAAGTCTGGAGTGATGACTGGTGGAGTCCCCGAGGAGACGCCTGCTTGCCGCCGCAGTTCTGGAGAACTGCAGCCCCCGGCCATAAGTGAACAAACCAGTGTTGGGGGTGGCCATAAGCGGTTCAGGTCTCAAGACCATAGAAGTTACAAGAGGGAGGCCAGCGTAAGGACGAGGCAATAACAGGAGTAATGATTTTGCCCTCCGGTCCCACAAGATAACTTTGTTAGCAGCCAAGTAGAAGTAGATCACAGCGAAACACGAATAGTAATCCTGTAGGTAAAAAAAGGCTGTTTGGGGAAAACTGAGACCCCTTGTCTTTAGTCAAAGAATACTCTGTAAGGACGCAAGGAAAAGACGAGTACTGAGGAGAATCATCCTTGTTTCTTTTCCTTTTTCCCTCTTCTATCTGTATTCTTCATTTTTCCCCTCCCCCCATTACATATTGCTCTTGCCTGTTGGCATGTATGGTTGTACTACCACTGCCTCTTCCTTCTGCCCACAATGGTATATTATATTGCCACAGCCTCTCTTGCCAGTCCTGTATTGTTGGTTTGTTGCCCCTGCCCCCCTTTCCACTGCCCTCCATAGTCTGTTGTGCTGCCACTGCCCTTCCTGCCTGCCCAGTGTGGTCAAATTGTTGCCTCTGCACCCTCCTACCTGCCTTCAATTTTCAGAGTCCGTGCCCCTGGCCTCTGCCTCTCAACAGTATCCTAATGAACAACTAAATTGCTAACATTCTATATTTATTACAAAAGTGTGGAACGCCTGACGTTATCTTGATGTAATCAAAACTGTAATACCTAGAGCATTTCCTTTAGAAATTACATATATGAGAGGGTCTTATTTGCATCAAAATTATGGTTAGTACTTTAAAAAACGAAAATGAGGACGTATTTTCTGAGTTTTCAAATAGCGACAAAGCACTTTTAAATTATTTGTTATCTTTGTTTTTTTATCCAGTTGACCACTTGATTAAATGTTGCACATAGGGGAGAGGATGTGGTGTTACTTCCAGAGCTGCAGACTTTGCAACTGGGGAACCAGGTTGGAGTTTCTCCTTCAGCTCAACATTCTGTGATTCTGGTCAAATCAAATCTCCCCATGTCTACAACCAAAATGAATTTGATCTTGTGTGATGTAACCAATGCTCATGTAAAGCACTCCAATACCTGACAAGTCTGCACTATATAAAACTGCAAATACACAAAAAATAAGTGTTTTGCACACTTCTGTCATTGGGCTACATGTGGGCTACATCTGGGTGATATTTGTGCTGCATTTGGGCTCTTTTGACTCTGGTGGCCATCTTGGGAGATTTATGTGTTATGAAGTTTCCTATTTCCTCATTTACTGCAGTCTCCTCAGTAGGAAATGCTTTCAGTTTCTTACTTTGATTCCATCAAGAAGGTATTCAGATATGTCACACATTTGCCATAAATTCTGAATGTTAGCACTCTAGTTGCTCATTAGATCACTGTAGTAAAGCTACTGCTCACCAGGGAAGTCTGCTGCTGGTATTAAAAGTGCATGTTTCTGTCTGCATATCAGATTTTTTTCATGAAATAGAAGAGGATTTGAGAAGTCACTCAAAATGTGCCCTAATTTTTCTTTCTGCAGCACTAATCATAATTTCTATGGTAAAATGAACCCCCTTATTTTGTTCCTTTGTAAATTAAATGTTTTAAGTGTTACCACTTTATTCCAATCAAGATGGCTTCAGGTGTGCCATACGTTTGTCATAAGTAAGACCGTTAGCACTCTAGTTGTTCGTTAGAACACTCTGGGGAGCTGCAGTAGAACACAAAGGAATCAACTGACAGTCTCTGCCCTTGTTGGATGTACATGTTTCACTGAGAATGTCAGATTTCACTCTCACATGACCGAGAAAGATAATGTGAATTTACAGAAAATATGCTCTCAGTTTAGCTTATAGATCACCTTCCAAACCTCTGTGGGAAAAGCATGAGAAAATAGTTTTCTCTCAAACAGGATTCATTATATCACAGCAGAAGGCTTTTTCACATGGTAAAATCATCTTAGAACACACCACAATTCCTAAAATGAGTATGATACCATCAACAATTGATTTATAATGTAACTAAAGCCTTAAAACCTTCTATTAAATGCAATGCTTTTTAATGAGGTGCTATCATGTATATTGGTCCCAAGATGGCTGCCAACACTTCTTGGATGAAGTACGGACAGCCAATCAGATCTCACGATGAGATGTGTGGTTAGGCTCCGCCCAGATATATCTATCTTTTTAACTCTAATTTTCTCAGGAACTACTGAACAGATTTACACCGTTTAAGCAAAAGGTACGAGTCTGAACTGAGGATTACCTCTTTGTCAAATTTGGTGTAATTCCGTTCAGCAGTTCGGGCTGTAGCTGCGTCAACAGGTCCTATGGGAAAATGCATGGAGAAAACGCCATTTGGGACCCCCCTTTTTTCTCAGCCCCCGCTTGACGAATCACCGTGAAATTTTCAGGATAGGAGCGCACCGGAGCTGGCCAAAAGTTTGGAAAATTTCGCAAAGATTCGTCAATCGGCGCCAACGTTATTCCAAATAGAATGTTGCGGATTTCCTATGGAAAATAGGTCCTAACTATAACTACCTACTGGCGACTGCCAGTAGGAGATATAGATATATATATATATATATATAGATATATATATACATATACATATTCACTGAAAAAACCATAGGTTTCACACATGTTATAGTTAGCTGGACATTTTACTGATAAAAAACCAATGAAATTCCCCCGTTATAGTTACTGTAGGCAACTATAACTCACGCGACCGCAATCCTCTGCTGATGCTAATACTGTATTTAGACACTTATTTGCCCATGTCTTCTTCCATTAAATTTTAGCTATACATATATTACAAATATTTTTTTTTCATAAAGACACATATGTCATCAGCAGAGGATTACGGTCGCGTGAGTTATAGTTGCCTACAGTAACTATAACGGGGGAATTTCATTGGTTTTTTATCAGTAAAATGTCCAGCTAACTATAACATGTGTGAAACCTATGGTTTTTTCAGTGAATTTGTACGGTTTTTTAAATGCTAAGTTACTTTACGCCATTTGTGGCGTGCGCGCCCACTTAACGCATTTCGTTCCATGCGCGCACGGTGCGCTTCGCGCACCGTGCGCGCACAGTGAGCACGCGGTGCGCTTCACGCACCGCGTGCCCACATTACGCTAGATGGGCCATGAACGCACGATGCGCTTCGCGCACCGTGCGCACATGGAGGACATATGATGAGCAAACTCTTAAATCTGCTTTTCATTTTTTTTTTTTTATTTTTTTTACCGTACGCTTACCGTAAGCTTACGGTACGCGTACCCCGTGATTTTTTTTAAAATCAATAAATGTTTTTTTTGTACTTTTCTGTCCTTCTTTGACCCCCTTACAAATGTTAGGGGGTCTGTAACTCTCCTCATTGCCCCCTTTCCTTGTTTTCTCTGTTTTTTTTCTGAGTGAAACACACAAAATGGCGGCCGCCGCTTCCTGGTTTCGGCCGATTCGAATGTTTACTAAGATCTATGGGCCAATCAGAATCTCCTTCGCGCACGCCATGTTTCTTCCGTACGCTTACCGTAAGCTTACCGTACGCGTACCCCGTGATTTTTTTTAAAAATCAATAAATGTTTGTTTTGTACTTTACAGTCCTTCTTTGACCCCCTCACAAATGTAAGGGGGTCTGTAACTCTCCTCATTGCCCCCTTTTCTTGTTTTCACTCTTTTTTTTTCAGAGTGAAACACAGAAAATGGCGGCCGCCGCTTCCTGGTTTCGGCCGATTCGAATGTTTACTAAGATCTAAGAGCCAATCAGAATCGCGCTTGCGCACGCCACCGTACGCTTACCGTAAGCGTACGGTAAGCGTACCGTAAGCGGGCTCAGATATATATATTGATTTAAAGGCTATTTTCTCAGAATCTACTGAACAGATTTACACCAAACCTACAAAAGGCACTTCCTTGACCTAGGGACTACCTCTCTGCCAAATTTTGAGTAATTCTGTTCAGCCGTTCGGGCTGTAGCTCGTTCTAAAGGTCCTATGGAAAAATGCATGGGAAAAACGCGTTTTGGGACCCCCCTTTTATCTCAGCCCCCGCTTGACGGATCCCCCCGAGACTTTCAGGGTAGGAGCGGAGCGTAGCGCCCCACCTATTTTGAGAAATTCGCGAGGATTCGTCGACCGGCGCCAAAGTTATTCAAAATAGAATGTTGAGGTTTTCCTATGGAAACGTGGTCCTAACTATAACTACCTACTGGCGACCGCCAGTAGGTAATATATATACAGCGTGATCCATTAATGAAAGAGTCCCCATCTTAGTCTATGAGTCCTAACCAAACTAAGAACCCATAAAGAGTTCTCCTTAATAAGAGAAAGATTCTGGAGCTTTTAGTTAGTCAAATAATGAACTCCCCATAAAGAGCAGTTCCAGAAACTCAGCCGAGTTCCCCAACAAGTTGCAGTAGCAACAGTCAATAAAATCAAGGAAAATTAATTACAGCAGTAGCTATGATCAACTGTAGGAGAATATCTGCCAGCAAAAAGATCAGAGTAACAGGAAATCACCGTTAGCAGTAGTACACAGCAATCTGAGCATGAATAAGGGAAAAAAATATATATGAAAACATAATACATTTGCAACATTGGGCACGGTGAACTCATCTTCATCCAATGGAAACAGATCTTCCGATGGTCTGTCATCTCCTGCCATTTCTCACAGTAAACATTCATGCGGGTGAGCAGTTATCTAAAAGTTTCTAATATTTCTTGCACTAGATACATGGTCGAAGGTTCTTATCAGAACCTTTGCAGGCCTATTCTGTTAGCTGTTGTCAGTATCCCATTGTGTGGACAACGTGCTAGTCTAAAGCAATTAAACATTTCTATCAGTAAGTCTTGATGACACCATGCAAAACAATATCTTCAATAAGCCCAACATTGCTAATACTGTATTCATTATAAAATATAGCAGAATGCATTCTTTAGTGAAATGAGGAAATCATATGGTGTTAGCAAGTAAAGAAATACATTTCTCTTAGAGCAGCACATTTTTAAAGTGATGAATGTTTTTCTGAAATCAGAGGATTAGATCAGCAGCTCAGTGTAATCCTGCACTGTGCTCGGGCGGGATTTCTAAAATGGCGGCGGAGTTGCGACGGGTCGAGAGTGAGCGCAGCGCTCTGGCCATATACGGGGAAGTGACGCGGAGAACTGAGGAGAGGGAAGCTGGAGGAACGAGGAGGAGCATACAGACGTGAGAAGGAGACACAAGGTAACAACAGCGGCAGTGGAGGACAGCAGGTAGACCCTAACACCGAGAGAGCGCCCCCGAGGCCACAGGGAACAGCCAAGGAGCGTAGAGGAAGAAAGGACTGCAGAACCACAAGAACCAGAATTAAAAGACACTACCCACCAGTCAAACCGTCCCGGAGGAGAAAAGGACGGTGTAACTCCTTTGGCCCGGACCCAGGAGGGCTGTGGTTTCAGGCAAGTACCTTTCCTCAACTTCTTTACCAGGGGCAGGTGGAGGAAGGGTCACCAATAGGATTTTGGTTTATCACTCACGTATGTTTACACATGCAACACGGAGTAAAGCATGTTTCAGCCTTGGGTGATGGTGAAGGTTTAGAGTACTGTGTATAGTAGATGTGACAGTCTCCTTACATTATATCCCATTTGCTTCTTCCGAGGGATATGTGTGTTGACTCTTTCCTCTGATGGGCTGTGAAGACGTAGGAGACCGCTACCCAGAACCGTAGGGAGAACAGAGCCACTTCAGGTGTACAGTGAGGGAACTGACACCGCTACAGACTGTATAACTCTTTTCTTTTGGCTAAAAGACACCACTCCCCGAATTGAGTTTCCTCTTTTCAATTGTTAAAACATTAAACCAAAGACTAACTTAACAGCCCACTTGAGCGTCCTGACGGACTGCGTTACCACACTCTAAAAGACATTTTGTTTAAATTTCAAGCAGAAGGCGAAACACATTTTCAGGCCTGGTCATAGAAGCACATTAAGTATGAGAGCCTACTACTTATTTAAGCAGCACATTTATTTTACACATTCAAGAAGGCATATTCTACTATGGTTTAATCTACAATTTAAAGAACCATTTCTATGTTTTCTCTTTTTTCTTCTACGGAGACGACAAAGTTAAATGCATTTTCTAGTGTCAGGCACATTTTCTTCAATGTTAACCAAAGTAAACTTTTATGAAAATGTTTGACGAACAAAGTTGATACCATGAGCCGGCCATTCTGGCTCGTATTAGAGAGTGAAAGCCAATCTGTGCAGCAAAGCACAATTAATTAAGCCTGTTGCTGATCCAAGGCTTCCAACAGAAGCCCATGAACATAATATAACTCAGTATCCATTACAAGGGCCGCCAGAGTCCCACATAAGAGGACATTTATTCCATGTTTGTTTACATTTGACTTACAACAATAAATTCAGTCAGCTTGAAAATATTAAGTCAGAAATGGGCCAGTCACTACTTTGAACAGAATTACCCAGTCCACGTTACTTCAAAAGAGGTGCATCTAGGAGCGTCGCTACCATAGGTGCAGAAGGTGCAGTGACACCGGGCCCTGAGGGACCCATACAACCCTGACAACACTGTATATTACTACCCTAATAGCAATCAAAGGCACCATTTTACTTGCTTGCATCACAGTCCATGGCATTCTTGTTATGCAATTTTAACTACTGAATGAGTTAACTGAGAAACCCCCCCAGGAGGTGATGCCAACACGTGTTTCGTCTGTATGGAGTAAACCATAGACTTCTTCAGGGCAAACTGCAATCAAGCTAGGTCAGGGTAGTAGTATAAACGTGAAGGTACAAGATCCAAGTAGGTTACTCCTATGACATTGGAAAGCGCAATAATTCCGACATCTATATATCAAGAACATGAAAAGAGCTCCACTAGCAAGGTGCTAAATTCTCAGGTTTCAATCCTAGGTCAATGAACAATATCCATGTGTCCCCTGAGGAAAGTAACAGTCCACGTGGAGAGTGCTCCATGGGTAGTACGGCGTCTGGCCGTACTTCCCAGGAAGCACTCTCTACGTGGACTGTTACTCTCCTCAGGAGACACATGGATATCGTTCATTGACCTAGGATATAAGGTGGTTTTATATCTGGTCCACTTGTGCCTAGGGTGTTCAGAGTAACAATAGCTTTATGGGTGAGTAAAGGCTACCCTCACTTCTTTGCAACTAAACAGTTTCTGAAAATCATTTTGTAAGCTGTAGGTACTAATGGATATAAAATATGCAACAGGCTGTGATTTAGTGAAGATTCGGGAACCCAGAGGTACTGAGTGTTCTTAGTAATTATAGAGTTGTTAAAATAGGCAACATTTAGGCGGCAGACCACACACTAATCAAACTATAGGATAGTGAGGTTTTGGAAAGTATTTTTTTTAACATATTTTGGACATAAGAAGCAACATGCTCTAAAAGCCCCCAGGTGACTTTTAGCTTTATGAGCACTTAAGGTGGATATTTTTGAATTCACTACGCTGATGCGAAATAAGTGCTGGCACACCTCAGTGGAAATTGTAGGTGGTTTGGGCATTAACTGGTTCAAATTATTGACAGACTAACAAAAAGCAGGGGGTTTTGGTAGAAAGAAACAGATATCCTCCGAAACTGTAATAGTCGGAAATCCAGACAGACCATAACAGGAACAAATAAATGCTGCCCGCAGTGGTGGCTTGCTTAAATAAAAAGTGGTGAGGCACGAAGGTGCAGGACTCACCATAAATTTGGGAGCAGGAGCACTACCGGAGCGGCACTTCTCTTTGCTGTCTACGAGCAGGAAAAGGAAGGACTTCGTTCCTGCTTGTGGAACACAACTCCAACCAATCCAGGAGCTGCTCTCATGCTGTAAAAGCAGCTTGAGAATTGGTGGGAGCAGGCTCACCCAATGCTCGTTTTGAGGCTGGGGGCCTGTACCAGCAATTCTCAGGCTGTTTCATAGCCTTTGGATTTCTGGGTCTACAGTGCACATGTCGGGTGGCCGCCGAAAGACAGCCAGCCAATCCGACATGCACACTGTAGACCAGTGCTGCCATCCTGCATTTGAAGGATTCAGCCCCACCCCCACCCTTGTGCTGCACACAGCACAAGCCAGTGAGGTGGCAAATAAATAAAATGGCATTGACATGTCATTTTATTTATTTGTGTTTGCCTGCTGCACTCGCAGCTGGTGGGGGTGACGCTCCCTCCGTTCCTGAAGAGGAGCCGCCCATGGCTACCCCCCTGATGGCACTCTTAAGAGTAGCCCCTTATGGATCACATGGTTTTCTTTCGGTAGTGATCAGTTGTTTCCCAAGTTGACATTCACACTTGTTTACTTCCGGTTCAACATGATCCGGTGTTAGTAAAATTAGGGGTCCAGACCTCCTCTGATGCCTTGAAGTCCAGTTATACTTAAGTGAGCAATATTTAGATAGAAACTGCACAAATAACATGTTTATTTATGAATGCATAAAATACAAATGTTTAATGCAGTCGTAGCTGAATTACACTTTCCTGGAAGGAAGACATGCTTGGGGGGGGGGGAAGCATTTCTAACTTATACAAAGGGTACTCTGAAGCAAGAAAACATATGAATTGGTTTATTGGAAACACTGACTGTCGGATTGTTTAGTCTGCCTCCAACTCAACACTCAAATATATTTCGAAATGGCAATGATGAATTTGGAAACGTTTTGCTGTGTATGTCAAAGCGCCTTTGAGACATCAATGGATTGGTGAGAGTATGTTGGCTGCAGCTCCATTGAACAAACACAGATGTGTTGCTTCTGATCTCTGAACAACTCACAAAAAGCAACATCTCATTCAAACTTTCCCTTTCAAGACTTTACTTCTAAAAGGAAGCTGATGAGCTTCGATTTTTTCTTAGCAGCCATCAAGTAAGTTGTCACTTGCAAATTCTCATCAGCGAAGATAAACCCAATGTGTACGATGTGGATGGGAGAGTTTGTGATGATATGTTCCGGGAACCAATATTACTATGTATCTTTGCATATGGTATTACTACAGCGTGAACCTCAAGAAAAGTCAACCGAGTACTGTACATGGTCAAAGAGAAGCATAAAGTCAACGAGTAATAGGAAAGGAAGCTGAGTTGAGCATCGTTAACGCGTTGTGATGGAGTGTTCTTTAAGGAGGTGCATCTTCAACTCTTTTCTACAAAGGAGCAGTGTTTGGGGATTCTGATAGATAAAGGGATATTTTTCCAGATCCTGAGTGCATAGATGGGAAAGGCTGCCTGAAGATGATGCCCTGGCTGTGGTGTGCCGAAACCCACCAGAAATGGTGAGCATGTCTACAAGATAGCTTTGTAGATAGGACACACCGGAAAGGAGAGCCAAGGGAGTTTCGTCAGGATGGGGTAATGTGATCAATTTATTACCATTAGTATCTAGTATCACTTTTTTCTAAGTGGTCCTCCTGCATTTCAACACAAAATTCAGAAAAATAATACTAAATAATGAAACATGATGAGGCCACATTGACAGGACAAATAAACATTTGCTACAAGCAATTTGTTCTTTGCAGATGCGTGTGCAGGACCAGTGGAATGATTTCTAATTTTGAGGCAAAATGGTATTCCCCATACACAGAAAAAAACACAACTGTTGAGCTTTTTACTAATATTTCATTTGGCACCACTTTGAGGTGGTGCTATAGGACGGCTTCCTTACATTGCGTTGGGGAAGCTCATGCCCTGTGAAACAATTATTTTTCTGCACCATGTTGTCTAAGACAATCGGGATCTCCAAGTAAAGGTGGTAGTACATGTGCTTCACTGACTAGCATTTCAATCTTTTTCCATACCTGAGACTTTAGCACATATTGGCTCACAACAACCACATAGCGGTAGAGATCGAATCCTACAGACACCAGCAGGTGACTGGACCTCCACCCACGTGGGCATGCATGGGAGTGGAGAAGCAGGAATTTTTTTACTCCCTGAACTCTTAAATACCAAGATTCAGAGCTACCCAAGCTGTGGAGTGACAGGTCCCTGCAGCTCTGACAGCTACTGAAGCCTTGTAATGCAGTTGGGGCCCCACCCTTCAGGGAGTCCCCTTTCAGCCTAAGGCATAAGAATATCTGTGAGATATGGGCATTAGAATGTCAGATGCACCACACCACATATTGCAGGGGTGCCCCATCATTTTGCATTATGCCACAGTACCCGTGCACAAAACCAATCTTTCCAAAGAGCTGTAATTGCTTTCTGGACCTCTCTTCCTCTTGATTTAAGGAACCCTCCTTCCCTTATCTGTTTCTGAGGACATCCAAAAGCTTTCTCTGGGATTCCAGCCTTACCTCTCAGCCCTTGCAGTATTTATACCTCAAATGGGTCAATTACGTCTGTTGTTCAAATGTAAAGCACACTAATATTTACCTTAATTCAGGAGAGCTTAATAAAACATCTAACTAAATGAGAGCATTTCTCAGGACGGATCACAAAAGGGCCCCTCAAAGGAAATTAAATGAATTGCTATTCACAATTAAGGAGAAGAAATGAAATGGGCGCACCCATGCTGGTGGGCTGGCGTGAGCAGGGGCTGTAAGCCCCCTTTTTACATTGGACCCATCCCTCCAGCAGTCATGGGTCATGCCCTGTCTAGTGTCGGGTAAGAAAGAGTGTAGAATCAAGCTCGCCCATTATAATAAGGGACGCTTCCCTATCTGTACATGGTACTCCAAAGTCGCAAGCCGTGGTGCTTAAAGTTATCCGTAACCTTAAGTGTGATGTCCATTGACGATCCAGGTGGGGTGGTCCATTTTATCTTTCCAGGATATCCACATTAAATAGATTGACATCCAACTAATGCAAATGGAACTTCTTTACACAGACAATGATTATCCTGAGAATCTGTCTTGGATTGCGCCCTCCTGCACCTGCGTTATAAGAAAACTCCACACATACAAAGATACGCCTAGCATGTTTGTGTCTATGCAACACACACATGTATGGGTGCCAAGTAGGTTTTACACATCCAGCACATTTTGTGCAAGTTCAAAAAAAGTTTCTGAATCAGGCTATGCCTATAACACATATTTTAGAAATCTGGTTACTACTGGCTTACTAGGGGAATTAACAAGTAAACCACGAGTACAGCAAGAGTAAGTCAGATAAATATCTTTACGAATCAGTCTCTATCTGGGCTTTAAGTTCGACTCGGACATTCATTCATACTTTGCGTAGATGACGCTTCTGCATGAAAACACTAGTTTTGTTCTTCACCACTGTGTATGTATGCAGAAGTTACAACTTTCAGTGCCTAAATGTCACCAGGACACTTAAAAAGCTTTTGAATCTGATTCAAACAGTTACCAAAGGATAATAAATAACAAACAAAGGATAATAAATAACAAACAATGAAGCCAACCTTGGCAAAACCAATAGGTCCGGCTTATAACCAGAAAATCACTTTTTATTGTTGATGTGTGTGCACGTATAACCCACATTATGGGGATTGGACCAATCGAGCTGGTAATCTCTGATTGTTGAGAAGAGCTTGCGCATGTGTGTGTGTCTGCATGTGTGTGTCTGCATTTGTGTGTCTGTGAGTGTGCACACTGTGGCATGAATGGGTAAAGGTGTTACAGCCATGATGCATGGGTTTGCATACGAGTATTATCATAGCACTGAAGTCGCATTCACAGCCCATGGAAAGGTATTCTGCTGAAACAAAGCTTTCATGACATGGGATGCAGAGTTGGGGTTCATCTAGTACCTGTGGACATTGCTGCCATACTGCACTCCCTACTCTTTCCTCTCTAAGTCCTCTCTTGTAGACTCGGATTCCTTCAGGGCTCGGATGTGCTCCACAGGGAGGCAGAGTCCAAGCTAAATACTGCCCTGTGATTGGTTTCTGACAATTTGAAAAACTGGACATGGGCTGCCGGAGCGGCAAGACAGATACTATCAATATAAAAGGCTGGACATTGTATAGGGGAACATAATGATTATATCTCAAATAAGGGAATCTACTTTATGCCTCACACCGGAAGCTACAGTCAAGGTGTTACACAGTCAAGTTTGATGGTCAAGTGGACACTTACATATTTTAGCTCTTATGTTTCTTCTATAGATAGTAGATTAGGGTCTCTAAGCACTCTTGCAACCAATTAGGAATGAATCAAGATTGTGGCTCCTACATGCCCTGTTCATCAGTAATTGATGAGCTTAGCTATTCCCTGGAAGTTCTCCAAATCACGGTACAAGAGCTCATTGAAAGTATACGATTTATGAAATCAGATTGGTTCACCGGCCTTCGATAGAGGCTCAGAGTTGGAGGGGCTAAATCACTCAGAAGAACAAAAGACTCTAATCTCAATGAAGCACAAAAATGTGGCAGCTGACAAAAGTATGGGACTGCTCTGAATTTAACAGGTTTCGCAGACGGCAGATCTGATATAGACTTTCCATTTTAAGACACAGTTCCTGAAAACGACACTGTCTCTTTGATTGTGACCTTGAAGAAGACAGGAAAAGCAAACAGTATTGGATGCTGCATCTCTGTTGAAAAAGAATAAGATGAAACTAAGGAACGTTCTAAAAGATAAAAGAGCATCATGATATATTGCTGGGTTAGCTCTGAGCGTTAAGCTATTTAAAGGTCCCACTAATCCAGTTGTTACCATGTCCCAGAGAGGGACTAGTACAAGCATTGAGGCTTTGCAGATGAGCCTCTGGAACATATAATGGAGCAACTTGCAGATTAGCATTCAAAAACATCAATGGAGGGCGTGGTCTGGCCACGCAGGAAGATGGCCGCCTGACGAGTGAGCTCCGCCGCGGGATGGGCTCTTAACGGAAATATTTTACTCCTTACCGGCTTTGGAGTCCTCTTCACGTGCCCTGTGCTTGCCGGAAGGTGGGGGGGCACGATTTGAGCGTGTTCCAGGGATGTGACAGCGCAGTCTTCCTGGTGTTAACCGTCTCGACGAGATTGTGTGGCGCTGCTTGCCTGACGCAGCCCGCCTGACGTGCTTCCTTCGGCTGCCTCATCCTCCCCCTGAAGCCGCGCCTCTGCTACCCATGGAGTGCGCCTGCCCCCTCATGAGGCCGCGCCTTTGTTGCTGTTGAGGAGCACTCGCTTCCTTACGAGGTCGAGCTCCTGTGGATGTCGAGCGCCCGCCTCCTCATGAGGCCGCGCCTTCGCTGCTGCTGTCAGGCGCCTTCCTCATGAAGTCCCGCCCTTGCTATTACTGCTGAATACCTGCCTCCTCATGTAGCCGCGCCTCCTTCAACTTTGTCTGCTTTATTTTCCTCAGCAATATTACCTCACAGGAGCCATGGTTCTTGTTGTGCTGCTGGTCTGCTGCTGGTAGGATTAAATCCTTTTATAACCTTATTGTGGCGCTTTTTGTCATTCACCTCAGCCAGTCAGTCATTTTGCGCCACACCCTCTGCAAAGTTAATGATTTTCCTGCAAGAACAAGTCGCGACTGTCACTCAAAACTGAACTTTTCAAATTTAATTTTTTCACCCTCTTATGAGTGGCCTCATAGTTGTAGTCTCGCCCCTTCGACTGGTGCTGCCTGGAAATGACTCTTTTAATGCAACTTGGGTGACGCATATAATAGCATGTTTTAATTTAATGTCATTATAGTGCTTTAGTCAACCTTTTCAGTCAGGTTGTGTACTCTTTGCTTTGATATGGCCCATGATTTCCCTGTTCATTCTGCAAATACAACTGTGGTTCATATGTTGTTTCATCTTATCTCAGCCCTATTTATGCGCCTTTGAGCATGGCGACAGTTACACTATCTTCATCAATGCTTTAACCCTTTGCTTGTGGTTTTGGGGATAACTAAGCAGGGTTTTCCCCTCCATGTGATGTACTTTTACATTTTAGTGTCTGGAATTGTTGTATTTTTGTGTTTATATACAAGAATTGTCTACCAGCAAGACGCCTTCACGCATTTTCAAAGTTTCTGTCAAATATTCTCCTCAAATGCCTACCCCTAGGCAAGGAAATAAGTCTTCTAAGCCACTTCTCTTTGCAGAAGCTCTTAAGCAGACCATTAACATGCCAACGAAAGGTACTGCCTCCTCTCCTCCCGCTTTACCCTCGGCTTCGACCTCTAATGGGGGGCAGACATCGGCGGCAACTCTGCAACGTATTTTACACGAAATATCTGAGGTTAGCCGCCGATTAGATGACATGAACCTCACAATTACATCATTAGCTGAGGAGACTAAATCAATTAAAGCAGAATTCACCAGCTTTCATGCGAAGATTGAATCTCTTGACTCCAGAATTCAGACGGTGGAGAACCGCTTGGACTCCCTTCCCAACAAAGACCGAGACCTCCTATTCTTCCGTAGCAAACTTATTGATTTGGAGGACAGAAGCAGGAGGGATAATGTTCGTTTCTTTGGTTTTCCAGAGCGTATTGAAGGGCAGAGTTCCAGTGCATTTCTGTGTCGTATACTTCCTCAGATGACTGGTATTTCTTTTACCCCACCTCTGGAGATACAGCGGGCTCATAGAATTGGTCCTCCACGTGATGATCCTGCCGCACGCCCACGGCCGATCATTGCTTGTTTTCTCCGACATGACCAAACTAGACAACTACTATCTGCTGCTCGACTTCAAGGTTCCTTCTCTTTTGAAGGCCATCGCATTCATATGGCAGCCGATTTCTCCAAGGAAACCAATGAACGGCGGAAGGCCTTTCTCTCCATGCGACCTCAATTACGTCAGTTAGATATCAAATATGGTCTATTTGAACCTGCACGTTTTCGTGTTACCAAAGATGGAGTCTCTAAGGACTTTTTTGATCCAGAACATCTTCAGCAATTTTTGGACTGCCTTCAACCTCAAGATATGGAGGTTATCGCTGCATCCTCACAGACAATCCCGTCCCAATCACTCCTTAAATCTTCTACTTCAATGTCAGAACGTAACAGGTGCCCTCCCAGTAGCCCTAGACCTCGGGGCAGGGACCTCGAACGACTCCATCGCTCACAAGAGGATAGGAAGTCTGCAATACAATCGGTTTCGGCAGCCACATTCCCACAAGACTTACAAAGAGACAAGTCCCGCTCTCCTCTTAAAACCCCTTCAGATGCGGACTGAATAATACTTCCTCCTGTGGAAATAGTTACTTCCTGACCTATTGGCAGTTAATGGTGGACTCCTGGTCCTTGCGATCCTTGTTTCGATTGTTAATTCATTATTATATTTTTGACATATTTCGCTGTTCTTATAATATTTGATTGCCTTTTTCCACCTCTTTCTCACTAGCTTCCTATCTTATCTCTTTTCCTTTTCACTTTGCCTTTTGCTATTTCTCTGCCTTATAATGCTATTCTTTTTTCTCCCTGCATTTATTAGTCTCCATGTTACAATTTTATTGCATATTCTTAACTGGTTTTGCAGTTACTCGGGTGCATTGGCGCCTAATTGTTTGATTATAGTTGTATTATTTTATTTGCTCGTATGCATATTGGTATAGGCTTTTTGATATGTGTATGATATGTCTTATGCACTTAAGGCTACCTCACATTTAATTATTGTAAGATTTCTCCTCTTATGTAGTGTCGCTTCTCAATCTCTATTTGGCTTTCTCTACCTTCTTCTGTTCTCTTTTATATTGCTCTTTCGGGTTTCCCTTCTATATTATTAATGCATTCTTAACTGTTTCTCTCTTTCTGTGGGGTCTTTTCCCGCGGCGGCGCTCTAGTGCGCCCAGACCCGCGGGTAACAGTTTACGGTTTCTTGTTCTTTACTCGCTACTATTTAATTCTATAGTTTCTTTATTACTGTACTATTTTCTAAATTTTATCTCCTTTCGTCTTTATCTCTTTTATTGTTTTCTTTATGCATTTCATCTAGATTAGAAGTACTGCTTCCATTTATTTTCTTTCTGTTTCCCCTTCCTTTTGTCATTTCTTTTCCTTTTTTCTTTGTCTGGTTCAACACGTTGTTTTGTGCTTTATTTTCCTCTTTCTGATTTTTGCTCTATTCTACTATGGCACAGGCACATTCTCTTAATGCGATCACTTGGAATGTACATGGCCTCACCCATTACATAAAGCGGAAGAAAGTACTCTCCTATCTCCAGACCAAACATGTAGATGTGGCCTTGTTTCAAGAGACCCATTTGGATGCTCTAGAATCAGATAAACTTTGCAGCGATTGGGTGGGCAAGGTTATCCATAGTAGCGTTCAACAAGACGATTCCTCAGATACAGGCCCCCTCCGCAAATGTGGAGTAGCAATCCTCCTTCGCAAATCCCTCCCGGTCACTGTCTCTAAAACATGGTCAGATCTAAATGGCCGTTATGTATTTCCCAAACTTAAAATTGGAGAGTCTCACATTTGTGTAGGGTCTGTTTATGCTCCTACGGGTACCAAAAATACATTCTTGCTTCAATTATCCCGTTTGCTGCTTGAAATTAATGCATCACAATATTTGATTGGCGGAGACTGGAATGTAACGCAAGATTCCATTCTAGACAAAACTGGTCCATTAGATAGGGGCAATGCGTCAGACAGAGCCTTGTTGGGGGACATCATATCAGATATTGGACTGGTTGACCATTGGCGTTTCAGCCATCCAACGGATAAGGAATATACTTTCTTTTCATCGGCCCATGGTACATTTTCTCGTCTTGATTACTTCCTCATTTCTCATAGCACAGTTCAATTCGTTACAGACTCCTGCATCCTGGAAGCGGCCTTGTCTGATCACTCTCCGGTTCTCCTCTCCCTTGATCTGGGTCTTTCTCGGCCTGGACGTAAACCATGGCGAATGAACATCCAATGCCACAGGACTCCTACTGGTAAGTCCCAACTGCAATCTCACCTTCAAAATTATCTTTCTATTAATCAGGGGTCTGTCACTTCCAGTAGGACTCTCTGGGCTGCGGCGAAGGCTACTTTGAGGGGGCAATTAATGCGTGATGCAGCAATTGCTAATAAACAAAATGCAAGGAGACAAAGTGAGCTCGAATCTGACATACAAACTTATTCTCGCTTATACACCATATCTCCGTCTCTACAAAATCGTAAATTACTCGAGCAAGCTCGAATGGCCTTAAATAGCCTTTTTACATCTAAAGCAGAATACGCTTTACAGAAAATGAAAGGTCGACATTACGAGCAAGGGGAAAAGGCAGGAAGGTTATTAGCCGCGCAGCTGCGTCAGAGGGAGGCGTCTATGGCCATTCCGGCCATTAGATCTGCGCAAGGTCACCTGTGCACAAAACCTCAAGACATTGTTAATGAGTTCGCCTCCTGTTACGAATCTCTTTACACTTCAGATAATAGAATGGATTCGGATAAAATGACAGCATTTCTTGCAAAAGTGCATCTTCCTTCTCTTTCGGCGGAGGGCAGAGCCATCCTCGAGGGTGAAATAACCAGAGATGGGGTTTCTAGTGCGATTACTGCCCTGCCTTACCACAAGGCCCCTGGAGAAGATGGATTTCCCCCTGAATTTTATCGCTGGGCAGGTCACAATATTATTGATACCCTGCATGCCGCATTCCAGGAGGCGGACAGTTCATCTTCACTAGGACCCCTTTCTAACAAGGCTATTATTGTTGTGCTTCCAAAGCCAGGTAAAGACCCCCAGCTCTGCAGTAGCTATCGCCCCATCTCTCTATTGAACTCTGATATTAAAATCTTGGCCAGCATTCTTGCTTCGCGTTTGCGTAAAGTCTTGCCTTCCTTGATACACCATTCTCAAGTAGGCTTTGTACCGGGTCGTTCCTCTCGGAATCATCTGCGTTCTCTGGCCCATGCACTATGGTCGGCTCAACATCTTAAGGACGATGCGTTAGCCCTTTCACTTGACGCAGAAAAAGCGTTCGACCGCATCGAATGGAACTATCTCTTCAAGGTCATGGATAGATTTGGTTTAGGCACGAAATTTATTGATAAGGTACGCTTATTATACGATCACCCTTCTGCTCAGGTAAATTGTGGTGGGTTTCTATCAGACACCTTTACGATTAAGAGAGGGACACGCCAAGGATGTCCACTATCCCCCCTTTTGTTTCTTCTGGCTATGGAGCCTTTGGCCACCACCATTCGTCAATCTGATGAGGTCTCTGGTGTCCCCCTTCCAATTGGACATTCTAAAATATACCTATATGCTGATGATATCCTACTTACCCTTACTCGTCTTCCCCGGTCGATTCCTTCTCTTCTTCACATTATTAATGATTTCTCCTCTTTTTCAGGTTATAAGATTAATTGGGACAAGAGTGAGGCTTTACCCATCTCTAACGGTACCACAAAAGCAGCCATTTTTGGATTCCCTTTTCATTGGCAGTCTTCACGCCTTAAATACTTGGGTGTCCTCGTTAATAAAGGATTGCAAGACATGGTTGCAGATAATTTATCTCCTCTTATATCCCAAATGCAACGGGATTTTGACAAATGGAAGGCTTTGGGTCTTTCTCTTTGGGGCAGAACTCAGGCGGTTAAAATGGTTACCCTTCCGAGATTTATATACATTCTAGGTGTGCTTCCTCTGCAGATTCCTTTATCTTTACTTCGATCAGTAGATGCCCAGATTAAAACTTTCATTTGGGGTACTATGAAGCCTCGCCTTGCTATCACTAAGTTGAAGGCTCACCAGTTATCTGGCGGAATTGGCCTTCCATCTATTGAACACTACTCTTTGGCGTTACATATTTCTCAAATCTCATATTTTTTACCTGGCATCAAAGATTTACCACAATGGGTTCAAATAGAAAGACATCTCCTATCCTCAGAATCAAACCTTTCTCCTCTGTATGGTAATGGCTCTAGTCGTCTTGACCCAAAAAACCCGATACTATCTGCCATGCATAAATCCTGGCAGAGAAGTCATAGATTATTAGGCTCAAACTCAAGAATCCATGCTAAGGCTCCCATGTGGAATAATTCGGGGATCCGTATTAATGGTCGTATGTTATCCTGGCCTGAATGGCGAGCTGCAGGTATTCTCTATCCGGATCAACTTCTGCATGATGGGGATTTTAAGTCATTCTCTCAGCTCAGGGTAGAATTTGATCTTCCCCTTCATCATTCTTCCAAATATCTTCAACTCCAAAAATGTTTGAAGACCCATATGGGAACATCACCATGGCTCCTGCAAGATTCCCCTATATTATCCTATTTGCACATTTGGGGGAAACTTAAGGGTGTTACTTCTGGTATATACAAAAATTTTTCATCTCATCTTTTTTCTAAATCTCTTTCACATGATCTCCAGCGTAAATGGCAATCTCGTCTCTCAATTTCCTTTTCCGATACTGAGTGGGATTTGATTCTAGAGAATTTAAATAAGGGAGCCCGTGAATCAAGGCTCAAATTTTGTCTTTTTAAAATTCTGCATGATTGGCACTGGTCTCCTGTCAAACTACACCAAGCTGGCCTTCTCTCTCATTCTAATTGTTGGAGATGCTCCAATTCAGGTTGTGATATTACTCATATCATTTGTGAATGTCCTAGTATCCAATCCTATTGGACTTTTATCGGTGTTACCTTGAATTCCACTATGCCCCTAAAATTGCCACTTACATCTACTAACATTCTCCTGCATGATTTACGTCATTCCCCAAAGCTCACGAAGCCACAACTCCGTCTTTTTCATACTTCAATTGCTACTGCCAAAATTTGTATACTGCGTCATTGGAAATCAACTTTGCCTCCCTCACAGGAGGACTGGTTGGTGGCAATGATGCAAACTGCCTCCCATGAACGTACAATCTATAACCTTCAGGATCAAACTGACACTTTTCTTCGAATATGGTCTCCATTTCTTAAATTAAATGCTGCTGATTCTCCGGCCTCCACTTCTACTCAAACACACTAATCAGCTTTCACTTTTTCTGTCCTTTGTTTTTTCTCTTCTCTTTGTTCCCCCCCAATCCTTTGCTTCCTCCGTTGTGGTACTCTTCTGCTTTTATTTAAATTACCTTTCCTTTGTTTTATTTCTTTATATTTCCAGCACTCTTTATTCTACTATGTCTTTCTCCTCTCTTTTTTCCCTATAGCTCACTCTTATTACATGTCATTCTGGGTTTTGATCTCATCGTTGCATCAACTAGTATTTATCTATTTAAACGCATATTTATATCGTATTTATTTATTAATATCTTATTCCATGATTCCTTTTAACATGAATTTATTTTCTTTTATTTATTATTGCATATGCTCTAATGTATTTGTCTTATAAAACTCAATAAAAAATTTCAACACAAAAAAAAAAAAAACATCAATGGACGAGTTTCTTCCCACAGATGCAAAGCAAAGTGAAAAGTGAGTGCCCACTCAAGTAATACTGAGCAGGTGACACACTTGTGAAATTGGATGCAGTCTTCAATTGGCATCATGGGTGAATTATGCAGATTACTATTCAGCAAGTTGACTTGTGACGAGGGCCAGGAAATTCCTGCTGAAAAAAGGCAGAGTAATTTTGTGCATATCAACAATTCATATACTGATGCTATTTCACCCAGACAACTTCTGCATCCTGTAAAACTGGCTCTATGCATACACTGGTCTTCCCCCCACTAATATGAAATGGCGCATAAACTTAATGTTTTCACCTTCCCCCCAAAATATACCTCTAGAGGCACGCAGGCTAATATAAATAAAGGGAATTATTGCAATCCAAAACACCATTATTACATATGGCATCAGGAGACTTTGATTCCATTAAGTTCTGAAACGTGTCACATATAAACTGTGTATGTAGAAGCCTCATTGAAACATCTACAGGGTTGGGTTAATAAATGAGACTTCAACTTTCCTCTTTTAAATGAGTTAAGAAGAGACAATCATCCTCTCCTTATTTTTCAGTTCCTAAAATATTTCTAAAGTGTTAGTCAGCAGCAGGTAAAATGTGCACTGGTACAAGACGGTTTATCTCCGTCTATTTGTAGCGGCGATACACAATGATGGATAATGCAGCATCTGAATTTACAATGTACCATATTCCAGGAGGGGATCTGTCCTTCACCCAAATTGGAAAAAAAGGTAAAAATGGAGGACCTAAGAAATGTAAGTTTCATTGCCCTTTTAAATCTTGACCCAAGGCTTATGGAAGAATTCTACTGAAGGAGCAAGAAGAATTGGCAAATGAGAAGAGGCATTATTATTACCAATCTAGCTTTCGTGTGAGATGCAATACTATACACAATGTACTTGGTAATCTCTTAAACTGCCCATCATTACACCCATGTCACTGGGACTAAGCTATATGTTTGTTTAATTGTTTATAGCCTGGCTGGGTCTATGGCTTTCTATGGTACACACTATTGGCACAGAGAGATGAGAAGACTCTCCACAGAGCCAGCCAATAGTTGTAGAGCAGCACCTGGGTCCAAATAAAATGTGTCAATGGATCCTTTCTTTCTGACCCTATTTATAGAAATGGGAGATTAACCCTAGTATGTGTATCCCCCCTCCCTCACACACCTTATCTTCTACAGAGCGTATCTGGGTCCTTCTCTAGCCACAGCCAGGCATTTAATCCAAAGTGCTGCGCCAGCACCTGCAAGTGCTGCAGTATGCAGACGATACAGTAATATTACACTGCACTTGTATCAGGCTGCAAAGAACTCTTAATACCTTGAAGATTTATAATCAACACAACACATTGGTGGTGTGTAGCTCTAAAAATAAGGTCCTACTATTTTCTAAAGGTCGCAAAGACTGGGGCTGCTGGCAGATTGGAGCTCGCAACATACATTCTAAGTTTAATTTCAGCTACCTTGGCATGTGTACATCTGACCTAAGATCTCCAAGGTACCATGAAGCAAATCTCTGACAAACTGCTCTGAGCTAACATCTCTTGAAGGTTTGTAGGATGTATGCAAATTTGGAGAGCCCAAGTTAATTGAAGTCAAATTCCTCCCTCAGATTATTGACTACCTCTGAATATTTCCAGTAAAATATGATACTATTCTAGATAAGGTGCAAAATAATTAACAGAGAAATATTTGTAATCTTTCAAACTGAGCAAGCCAGTTTTACTGAGAATGGAAAGCGGCTTGCTGAAGCAAGACATAGAAGGTATGGCTTCTCATATAAAGTTATGTCACCAGCTACGTCGGCGTCTGCGGCTCCCTCAAACACCTACTTTGGAATTACATACACCGTGGTGTAACTGAAGCAGCCAAACTTGGTTTAGACATCTCGAGGCTGCCTTAAAAGATTTGGAAGCCATAGACATCTGGACCAGGTCCGCATTTATGTTAAAGCTCAAAGCTTTTTTATCTGATCGACGGGCACTAAAATCTATACTATATAGAGCTAGGGAGAAAGGAGTCAGCCGCCTACCTTACCTCTTCTTACAAGGGCATGACACAACAAGGCTATTTTGAAGGAGACAAAAATTCGAAAAATGATATCCAGAATACCATGGTGATGTTACCCCAAAATTCCCGATTCTTGAGTTTAAGGGCCATAGGGCATGATTCAGAGTTTGGTGGATGGGTTACTCCATTACAACTCTGACGGATACCCGGTCTGCCTTATTAGAAGCGCCAAAGGATATGATGCACTTGTAAACAGCAGGACAGGATATCCCTCACATTTGTGACAAATTAAACTGTTCATCACATTCTAAATTAGGTCCTAAGGCATTGGTCCCAATAAGGAGCATCCCCGATTTCAGACTATGCAGAATTATGAATGAAACCTTATTACACAATTTATGAATCTTAAAGAGGCTGGAATGTGAAATACAATACATGGATTAAAGACCCGTTTCCTAAAGTTTGGAATTCGAACATGCAAGGAAGCAATCAGCTTCTCCCTGAATTGTGATATCCCTTTATGTTATTTGGAGTTGTGAACTACTTCACAGCAGCTGCCGAACACTTTAGTAAGACAAAGTGATCTGTTAATCAAGAAGTTCTGTTATGAAATGTGAGTGTATGCAGTCTGTTTTAATCATATTTATTTCTGGATTCGAACTATACTTTAATAGGCCAGTAATGACTTCAATTGAATATACTTTCTATTTGTAAATGATTTTATTGATTTTAATCAACTTACCTTGAGTAACAACATTTTTAGATTCTGTGTATTTGTTAGAAGCAGTAATTGTGACTGCTGCTGACTGTGTAATAGTTGACCATGAAATACATTTGATTTGGGTATGTACTCAGACTCTACATGAGTGAAATACCAGACTTAAGGAGAAGGAGATTCCTCTGTCAAAGACAAATGTACAATGCTTTTGCGAAGTGAAAACAGAAGCCACGGTTTAATAGCATAGTAGTGTCAAGGCATGTTTAGCACCCGCAGCAGCCAGAGCTGCTGACTCGGGAGCTGGGGATTCGGTTTCGAGTCTCGACGTCAGTGCAACATCCTGTGATACTGGGCAAATTACTTAATCTCTCCGTTGCCATGGACACCGCCTGGATACCCTCTCGGGTAATAAGCTGCGCTATATAAATCTACAAACTTTAACTTTAACCCCTTAACAAACCTATGCAAACTTGTTAGAAAGAGTACAGGAGTTCCCATCATACAGTGTAAACTGAGCAGATTACCGTACTCCAAATTAGAATGAAGGCCCTGCCCAAAAACACAATCTTTGCTATTAAATCGCTTCCATACCCCTAGGTGCTCAACTTACCACATGAATCCTTTCTACTAATATGTAGGGGGCTTGCCAGATTCCAGACTTTAAGGAAGAATCCTGCATGGCTTCTTTGTGCCTGGTCCGGAGCCCATAATACCGGGGAAATCCGACAGCGGCTTCGTTTCGCTGTCAGCTGAATCCATCCTCCTCAGGTCCACTCCATCAGGTGTCTTCTGTCTCACAGGGGTGAGCAGACAGAGGGAGAGGGAGAGGACTGGGCATAGCTTTGTCGATCTCCTTCTCTGAAAGTCATGAAAGCGCTGCCTGTAGCATAGAGCGGTGGGGGATGCAATTGCTGCTGTATCTCCTGTTGCATCTCTTATGTACCTCCTATGCGCTTGAGTTGCAGCACAAGTTATCGAGTCATTAGAGCACCTCTGTTGCACAGCATGGACATAGAAGGACTGAGATCGTTCCGCTCCCAGCAACAAGAGTGAGTGCTTGAGATGGGCAATCTTTGAGGGGAACAACGGCTATGGAGCTTGAGGGGTCACCCGTAAGCCAGCTCAACTCTAGTTCTTTATTGACTTTGAAGGATGAAAGCAGTCAGAACCTGAAGTTGTACAATGGTTGACAAACAATAACGAATAATTGATTTTTTGCTCTTAAATAGTTGTTGGAACGTGTAAACCTTTTGATGAAGAGGAGTAAAGACCATGAAACGCTAGGTTATTTGCTTGTGATGTGCACGCCACAAACTATCATCTTAAGACATGGCCTCGAAGGCCAGCTATGGACATAAAATATTATTATTTATTTAAATGTATTTAGTTTTGTAACAGGAACTCTCACTCACTCTTCATTTATTTCGAAATTCTTCCAGAATATTTCTGTGCAAGGGAAAGTATAGTCAAACATACCTGAAGAAGTCAAGATGAGGTAGAGGATGAAACAAGAAGGCAAACATTATAGAGTGGAAACAAGAGTGATTGTAAATAAAGCACTGAACAACGCAATGCAGACACTCAGTCACCACCTTTGGTAACCCTTGCTGTTGGTCATTTGTTTGAGTCCAACACTGCACAAAGTATTTAGTACTGCACTATGAAAAGAAGTTAAGATGGTTTGTATAACGATACATTAAATGTTGTGTGCACTGTGCAAATGGCCAATATCATCAATATATGAGTTGGGACTACCGTAAGAATATTTTAGGGTATCTTGTGATAAATCAACACACAGAACAGGCACCTTCAGCACCACTATATCAAAGGACCCACTTACTGTCTTTTTATGGAGTTACTCTTAATTATATGACTTCCTGGAAGCAAACTTGACGCCCCAACTGGAACGGCTGAAAAGAGATGTGGCACATTGGAGGACCCTTCCGATCTCATTGATGGGGAGAGGGGTGCTTTTAAAAATGATGACACTGCTACGTATGTTACATGTCCTGCAAAACACTCCATACAAGATACCAGACATGTTATTTGGAGAAGTGGACAGTGGATTGAGGAAATTCCTTTGGGATGGGGGTGGTTCAAGGATAGTGCTGGCCAACAACCAAAGAGGAGTGTAGGAGAGAGGCCTTGCAATTCCAGACATTAAAAAAATATTACTGGGCATCGCAGATGGTAACAATCAACGACTGGCTCTTTGCTGGTAAAGACGATCCGGCGTACAGGGTGGACAACCTGGCGATGGGGCACAGGGGTTACCCGTGTGCGCTATACCGGAAAAGCACCGGAAAACAAATGCCAACGCACACACAGGCAATAATAAGCACATGGGACAGGGCCATCAAATTCCTAGGTTGGGCAAACAGACTGGAAGAATGACTCCCACTTTGTGATAGTGACATTTTAAAAGAAGTGGGTAAACTACAGGGATTTAGTAAATAGAAATTACCTCTACGTCCGTCGTCCTCGACCCAGTCATAACTAATGAGGCATTCCACTTGACAGGAAACAAAACAGGAAACGCTTTTAGGCTCCACCCACCCTCCCGTCAGGGGCTATAATTAAACAGCCAACAGAAAGCACATCCTGTTTTGTTTCCGGTCAGTGGACTTGACAGGGACGCCGGGGTAGGTGCTGGGCACTTGCCTGCTTCGTGTTGTCCTGTAGTTTCCTCCTCTGCTGGGCTCTGGGGGCGCTCATGGACCTTCGTGGGAGTTCCTCGAGTCGGACTGCTGGGCTTCCTGGACTCCTTCAGGCTCCGGGTTGCCGGTTCTGCTGGGCTGTGCTGGTTTCCTGGGATCCTGCTGCTGCTGCCGGGTGAGTCCTTCCCTGCTCTGGGGCCCCGCCGCTGCTATGGTGCCTTTCACTTTCTCTGGTGCATAGCCGCCGGGACGCGGCCCTTTCAGGAGCGCCTGCGGTGGGGTCTGGGCGCTCCGTGTACGGGCTGCATTCCTGACATTTTCGGAGTGCCTGGGATGGGGTCCGGGCGCTTCGTGTGCTGTGCTTCCTGGGGAGTGCTCGGGTTTACCCCGAGTGCTCCGCGTTACTATTTCTGCCGCTCTGGCGCCGCCTTTATTGCGGAGCGCCCGGGATTGGGTCCGGGCGCTCCATGTACGTTGGTTTCTTGGGAGCGCTCGGGTTTTAGCCCCGAGTGCTCCGCGGTGCTGTTCAAGCCGCTCTGGACGCGACCTTTGTTGCGGAGAGCCCGGGGTGGGGTCAGGGCACTCCGTGTGGGGCGATCTCTCTGGAGCACTCAGGTTGGGTTCAGAGTGCTCCGTTTTCCTTGCCTGGGTCCCGCTGTCGGTGTGGTGCACCCGGGTGGTCTCCGGTTGCGCTGTGCTGCCGTGGTGCTCCCTGACTTTAGGGTGCAGTTGGTGTGTTTTTTTCGGCCTTCGGCGGCCGCGCTGTGTGATGTTTTATGTTTGGAGTCCTGACCACGCCCCCTCCCGCCTCGCTTTCGGTCAGCTCAGCTGTTTTTTGTTTGGGGCGGTTTCCTGATTCTTTTGTTTAAAAGGGGGGGGGGGGTCGCCTTCTGTTCTGTTCCTGCCTTTGATTGGCTTGCTGGGTTCCTGTCTTTGGTGTTTGTTTCACTTGCTGTTTGTTCATGATGGGGAAGCATCACAAAAAGCAGAAGCATGTGTCTCCTGTTTCCTCTTCCTCTTCCCCTGCGGACAGTGGGGATTCTGCCCCTGCGGGGAAGCGAGCCAAGTTGGATGATGGCAGGTCGAAGCACCTGATTTTGGAGACTGTCTTATCTGAAGTCCTCCAAGAAGTCTACTGGGAGTCGTTCTGGTGGGGACGTTGCCATCTATTCGGACATTTCTTCTTCTGATTCTTCTGATGACGCTTCCTTGGGGGCGGTGGACCTAAAAGGCAAATATGTTTCCAGGAGTTGTTGCCTGACCTGCTTTCTCATGTGCATGAGAACATAGGGTTTCCTGATGATGCTGTGGCCAGTACTTCCTCAGATGCTGTTTTGCCGCAATTTCCGAAGCCTGTTGCTACTTCTCTTCCTATCCATTCCTTTGTGATGGATGTCCTCTTGAATGAGTGGAAGGACCCGGATCACAGTATGATGCCACGCTTCATGTCGAAACTTTATCCTTTACAGGACATGGAGGAGTCCTTTCCTGAGTCGGTGCATGTGGATTCCATTGTCGCGAGTTTGGTGGGTCGTCCTTCGATGGCGGATGATAACATTCTTCGTGATGGTGTAGGTAAGAAGATTGACTCTGCGTTGCGGAAGTCTTATGCTGGTCCTCACCTTGCCATCTGTTCTGGTGTGTATGGGGCTTATGTCGCTCAATCTCTGTTGACTGACTTTAAGACTTTGTTTTCCACGATGCAGGAGGGCGGCTGTTGCCCGGACTTGCTGGAATCCATGGAGCGTCAGGCTGAATTCCTCTCGGACATTGCATTCGATTCTGTGCGTGCTTCTTCCTTGTCCTGTGGTTCCTCTATCGCTGCTCGTCGGAATCTGTTGCTGAAGGGTTGGAATACGGATGCCGCCCAGAGGTCCATGGCTTTGCGTTTGCCCTTTACTGTCCCTCGTCTCTTTGGGGACGCTCTTGAGGATAGGCTTCATAGTGTTCAAAGAGCGCAAACATTCTTTTTCCTTCCGTCGGCAGCCTTCTCGTAAGGATTTTTCCTTTTCTCATGCCAAGACTTTGTCAGCCTTCCAGGTTTCAACAGTCCTCCTTTAAAGGCCCGAGAGGTGCTGGTAGGGGTTTCCCTCGGAGGTTCCAGAAGAAGCCTCCCCATGATGCTGGACAGGGGCTGTAGAGTTCCTGAATATGCCGCCCTGGTGGTGGGTCCCGCTGGTGTTGCGCCCGAGGTTGGTGGGAGGTTGCGGTTGTTCCTTCCCGCTTGGCGTCTGACGACCTCCGATCAGTGGGTGCTGGATGTCCTGGAACGGGGGTATTGGATCGAGTTTCTGTCCCTTCCTCCTCCCACGGGCGTGGTGTGGACTCCGACTTCCTTGTGCCGGTCCCATCGTCAGTCCTTGGTGGACGGTGTTCACGCTTTGCTCTTGAAGAAGGAGATTGTGCCCGTTCCCCGGTTGGAGTGGGGTCTGGGGACCTATTCGATTGTCTTTCTTGTTCCGAAGTTCACAGGAGGGTTTCGGATTGTCATAAATCTCCGGAGTCTGAACTTGTTTGTCCGGAAGATCCCTTTCAAGATGGAGACCTTGCAGCGGGTGTTTCCTTTGATTCAGGCCGGCTGGGTGTTTGCTACACTGTATCTCCAGGACACTTATCTTCATATGCCTGTGGCTCTGGAGGAGCAGATGTTCCTGCGCTTCTGCCTGGAGGGTCGTCATTGGCAGTACTGTGTCCTTCCGTTTGGTCTCCGGTCCGCTCCACGCGTTTTCACCAAGGTGGTTGCTCCCTTTGTGGCCCATCTTCACCTCCCGGGTGTGTTGGTGTTCCCCTACCTAGACGATTGGCTGCTCCAGGCTCCTTCCCCGGCAGTCCTGTCTCAGCATCTGTCCTTGACCATCAGTACGCTAGAACAGCATGGGTTTCTTGTGAACTTTCTGAAATGCCAGCTCCTTCCTGCAACTCGGAGGACTTTCATAGGGGCCGTCTTCGATTCAGTCCTGGGAAAGGTGTTCCTGCCGGATTCCCGGCTTCAGCTACTTCAGTGCCTGTTGAGTAGGTTGTTGTCCCCGGCTGCGGCTCCACTCCTTCAGTGGCTCGAGGTTCAGGGTCATATGGCTGCTACTGTCTTCATGGTACCCTGGGCCAGGGTTCATCTTCGGCCGCTACTTTGGCATCTTCAGCGTTGGGTGCTGTTTCCAGTTCGGGACTATGCTCTCTCTGTGCCGGTGTCTCTGGAGGTGGTGTCCACTCTCCGGTGGTGGATGGATTCCTCCAATCTCTCCAAGGGGATGTGGATTCACCTGCCGCCTCCATTGGTGTTGACGACGGATGCCAGTGCGTCCGGTTGGGGGGCTACTCTGGGTCAGTGGTCTGTTCAGACTTGTTGGCTCCGGGTGGAGTCCCGGAGGTCGTCCAATTGGAGGGAGCTGTCTGCAGTGGACCGTGCTCTTCGTTTCTTCCAGGATCGTCTGCTGGGGTGCAATGTCCTGGTGAGGTCCGACAACTCCGTGACTGTGGCTTACATCAACCACCAGGGCAGTACTCGCAGTCCATTGCTGAATCTGGTGGCCTGTGCAATTGCGGGTTGGGCGGAGTGTCATCTTCTGGCCATCTCTGCTCTGCATATCCGGGGTGTGGACAATGTGGTGGCGGACGCCCTGAGTCGCAGGTTTCCGTCTTCTCTGACCCTGTGTCTCTCCCCCACGATTTTCCAGATGATCTGTCGGAGGTTCGGGACTCCCCAGCTGGATTTGTTTGCCTCCAGGGCCGATGCCAAACTCCCACTCTTTTGTTCTTGGACTCCGGAGTTGGGTGCTTGGGGGGTGGAGGCGTTGTCTCTTCAGTGGCCCCCTTGGTTGCTGTACGCCTTGCCCCCCTTCCCCCTGATTCCTGCCTTCTTGCTGAAGGTCCAGCGGTGGGGGCCCGGGTGGGACTGTCTTACCTCACTAGCCTCGAAGGTCCTGTTTCCCGTTGTTGTTGAGCCTGGCAGTGGGCCCTCCTTGGATTCTTCCCCGCTACCCGTCTCCCCTGAGGTCTCCCTCTTCCTCCCTCCTGGTCCCTCTCACCCTGGTGGTCTGGAGGTTGAACGGTTGTCTCTTGGAGTCCGGGGGTTGCCTGATCACCTCATCACACTGCCTTGACATCCCAGCATGCAGTGGACTCAGATGCATGCTGGTAAATTCATTACCTGGTATCACTTACTTCCATTAAACAATCTTTCGTTTTCACCATAGTTGGTGCAGCCACTGCTTAATATCTCTCGACATAAGTTCAATACAAAACATGCAAAAAATGGTAAAATCTGAAATGATGTTGGTGCATGCAAAATATGAAGGAGTAACCAGCAAATCAATAGCTCATGTGTGGTTTTACCAAAAAAGCCAACCACTGAAGGGGGAGGACCCAAAGCACTCTATGTGTATATGTACACAGCAAGATGTCTTGGCTTTAAACCAGACCTAAAAAGGACTATAAAAATGAAACCAATGAAGATAAAAAAAATGCCTATTTAAGTACACAGTATTTCAGTCGTAGTACTTGGAGGCTGCCTGTCTCAAAAATAATCTCATCTTTAGAGAACGAGGTACATTTCACATTATAATTCTCAAGGAATTTGCATATTTCGTATAAATTTATTAAGTGTGCGACTTAAAATCTTGTAAAGAAATATTTCATTTTCAAATCTATGATCCCTTCTGCCTGCTGAATTATTGCTAAATAGGGCTATTTACCCTAATTTGCTAAAAGTATATATTTGTTTAATTTGATCATGTTCACTATCGCCTCAGCTCCCATCAACTTTAGTCCACAGACATAGTGAGCCTACGATATCTTTAATACATGGATTTTAAAAGCCCCAATAGTTATCCTAAACAGATATCCAAGTTCTAATATATTGTATCTTGGAATTATCTCATTGAACTTGTATTCAGCAAAATGGTTTTTTGTCTGTAGCAAGCAAAAGCGAATCCTGGCGTGAATCTGCTGATTACAGGGATCCACTTATGCGTACAAAGGACTTAATAAAAAAGTGAAGTGTAGATGGTAATTGTGCAGTGCTCCAAAAACTTATGCCAGATGACCAGAGACGTTTTCTCTGAGTGTTTATAAAATCACAATGCCCTTTACTTTTACATAAAATCACGCCCAGCCTTTTTCTTGTCCGGAGCTTGTGCACCCTATGAAAAGTAGTTGAAAAAAGAACATTCTAGATGTGTCTAACTTGCAAAAACTAAAGGTTTATGCAAATAAAAAGTTTGTATTCATAAAAACTGATACACATAAGGGCAGTCTGTCCAGACGTACCAGTGGTTTTCTTCTGCTGGGCATTTCCTGATTGATATTCCACTAACCTGTTAATTTTAATAAATGATCTGCTCAGTAAAGCGATTTCCAAATCAGACACACTGCCAGGGAAGCAATTCTGTCCCCCGGGCTTTATATAATGCTAATCTTAAGTGTGCAATGTAAATTCATAATTACAAAATGTAGTTTATGCAAATTGCTCAACCAGACAGACCACTCTTTCAGAGCCATGCTGCAGAAGTGATGTGCTTTCAGCGCAAGCCTCGGTAGTGAAAATTGATATATAGCTCAAGTTCAAGCAGGAGACTGTGAAACGCTTCTCTGTCTTGCACAGACCAGAACACTTCCTAGATTGGATTTGCAGTTTATAATTAAGAATCTACTGTCTGAGCTAAACAAGAAATTAACAGCTCTCCCACCCCAAGGCTGCGGTTGCTTACGTCAATAATTATGCTACTTGCACTGATAATATTTTGGAAGTAAATCTATTTGTTGAAAATTTAAATACCCACAGATGAATGAACGCGTCAGTACACAAGAAGACACACTTAGAGGTGTCAATATTCGGTCAGGATTACATTAAGTTACGTTTGTTACGTGTAAGATGCTTACACCAGCCATGATGCTTGCCTTAAATCTTTGGCAAGGGTGAAGAAATGGTGAAATGAGGGCTGGAGTACACAAATGTAGTCAATTCAGGCCTCCTGCCTTCTGCAGAATCAAGAATGTTCACAGCACTGAGGGGACAAATTAAACCCCCTTTGGGAGTGTACAGGGGTTTCCCTTCCCTCGTTCTGCTGCTTAGGTTGCTTACAGGTGAGTTTGAACACGTATTTTATTATGCTTTATTACATTCAATATATTCCTAAAGAGAAATTATCATAAAGAGAAAGCTGTGACAATATTTCACATCACTATGAATGTATTCACAGTTTGCAAGTTAGAAAACAGCTGTTTCTTCTGATTTGAAGCTTTGTACAGTATTGAATTCACTGGCAGCTTTGCTAGGCCATGGTTGGCCCAGCAACCATGATATTTAGTGTTGTACATTGCACATTTTATCAAAAGCAACCTCGTTTTCAAACCTGGCAAAGGAAGCAGAGTTTTGTGAGAAGAATAGAGTCCGTATTTGTGGATATAAATGACACCTTCACTGCAAGGCCATTCAGTGCTTCTGAGGAGGAAAAGTTCCAGACACATGCATGGTAGATATGTTTCTGCTGGAACTAAGTAATTGTTGTCACATGACCACTTTACATCTACTTGTATTAGGTGTAAATATATATATATATATATATATATATATATATATAATTTTTTTTTTCCACCAACTTCCTCAAAAAGGAACCACTGCACACCAAGGGAGTTGTATACTTTCAGGATTGCTTTAATTTCTCGTGCAATTAGACACCAACCTCCACCACCAACGCGTTTCAACCAAAATTGGTCTTACTCACGGTGCATATATACTAGATTAAAAATTCCATACTCACGCACACTGTTCCAAAAGACTATTTTCTAGTGTGAGCCCCGGGCAGTTGAAATGACAATTGTTCTTTATCTTTTTGCCTTGTGGTTTGCTATTTTGCATTAACCACTGTTTGGACTCAGGCTTCCCAAAGTGTTATGCTTTATTTTTAACAGTGGGCATGTCAATGGGTCGCTCCACACTCTTACTACATAGTTTAGATAACACCCAGCACACATTTGGAGTCAATTAGCTGCAGGTTCACATTTGGAAATCTGTAAGACAAAGGCTTGCAAACAGGCATTAACTGAAAGCTTGCTCACACTAGAACTTTTGCTTCCTGTGAGACACACAGCCAGTAGCAATGGAATGATTTGTTTGACTGGGGTGCTGGTCAGTACTGTCACCTCACGAAAAGCATAGAGGATATTTGAAAACACAAGCATGCTGACATGGGGGGTTGTTAGACCCAGCATCCTTGGTGTGGTTTCCCCTTAACATTTGCCTTCAGACCTCCAGGTTTTGTGCTCTCTGCTCAAGACATGACAACATTGGTTTATATCCAGTTGGAATATTTAATTTACTTATAAGTCCCAAGTAAAGTGCACTACATGTGCCCAGGGTCTGTAAGTTGCTATTAGTGGGCCTGCAGCACCGATTATGCCACACACTTAAGCATGTCTCAGGCCTGTCATTGCAGAGCTTTTGTGTGCAGTTTTGACCTGCCAGTCAGCCTGGCAAAATAACCCTTTTGCCAGGCACAAACCTTCCTTTTTAATACATGTAAGTCCCTCCTAGGGTAGGCCATGAACAGCCCAGAGGGCAAAGTGCAATGTATTTAAAAAGTAGTACATGTACTTTTTAGTTTTACATGTCTTGGTAGTGAAAAACTCTTACATTTGTTTGGCACAACTGCAAGGCCAATCTCTCCCATAGGATAACATTGGAGTAGCCTTATTACATAATTTCCAAAGAGGAAGAGATAACTGGTTGATGTTTGGTGTCTCTGGAATCCTGATTTAAAATACTAACTTATGGTGAGTCAGATTTTAAATAACAATTCTGTAAATCCTACTTTTAGAAAGTTGGCATTTTCTTTTCTTAGACATTTAGTGTCTGCAACATGTCCCTGCTCACATGACTGGATGCAGTTGACACTTGGGCTGTGTGTATTCCTCCTAGACAGCTGCACACAATAGGAGCTTAGGTGTGATTGGATGGGCCATCACTGACAGGATGAGTAGGAGGAGCTGGGTCCAACCTCACTTACTCCTGAATAAGCTGTATTCTAACTCCATACAAAGGGCTGCATACCCCTGTAGTTAGCCTAGAGCCAGGGCAGGGAAGGCAGGGCATTTATGCACTTCAAAGGCATGCCACCAGAAGCTTCTCCCCACTTCAAAGGCACAACCATGTATAAAAGAGGGATCTCAGACACCACCACTTCAGAATGCTTCTGGTCCTGTGCTAAGAAGGACTGTTAGTGCTGTGAAGGATTGACACTCTGGTGGTCTCCTGCTTTACTGTGCTGACCTGCGGCCCTTTTAACTGTGTGTGAAGGACTGAACCTGCATCCTTTGAACCCAGAATCAGGAGTAACTCCAAGGACTAGTTGGCTAGTCTCCTGATCTGAAGCCTCAGGGAGATAAAAGGCCTCCAACAACTTTACATCTGCAGCTGGACTCTTCCATCAGTAAGTCTACCCGGCCAAGTGGTGCCACCCCAGTCCTGGACCCTTGGAAGTGGGCTTACGGTGCTTTATGAGGCTCTGTAGATCCAGCACAACCGAGGCATCTCCTCTGCTGCACCGCTCAACCTTGAGCAGAACCAACACATCTCTGCTGCTGCGTGGATTGGACCTGTTGCGAAAAACTGCATCTCCGCCGCGAGACGCAATGCCTTTGGAACCGCCACTATGTGATGCATCCTTGGTGCAGGCCCTCGTATTACTCGTTGGTGGCAGCCTCGAATACAAACATTGCATCACAGCACTTCAGAACCGACGCTTTGCCCAGACTGCACCACCTCCTTGACACAGGACTTCGCATCACAAGCTCTGTCGACGCTCTCCTCAATGACGATGCAGGCCCTCACATCGAAGCTTTGCTGCATCTCGGAACCGATACATTGCTTTGGCTGCACGATGTGTCTTTGACATGGATCCTCACAACGCTCCACAAACTGCAATTTAAGGTACTTTGTTAAGTGGACCTAACTGGGTCCCTATAGCCGGCCTGTGCTCTATCGTGGTCAGCCTGAACTTGTGACTTTGTCCTGGTCCGGGGAGACCAGATATCCACAGTTGGAGCTTAGTGCTTTTTGGTGCTATTTTTACCTAAAACCTTAAAAGTCAATATCTCAGGTTCTACTAATTGGATTTGCGTCATTCTTGTCTTGTTGTATTTAATAAATTAAGCTCTATTTTTCTAACTAGATGTGGAATCTTTGTGTATGGTGTTTTCACGGATTTACTATTTGAGGTGTTGCACACATAATTTACACATTGCTTCTAAGTTAAGCCTGACTGCTCTATGCCAAGCTACTAGGGGGTTGAACACAGGTTAAATTGGGCTTTGCTTGTGCCTTACCCTAAATAAGATTGTGGTTGCTGCTTGGCCACCGCTAACACCCCAGTGAACCAGAAGCGCAATTTCTACCAGGGATGTTGCAGCATTTCCTGCACCCTTAGTTCCAGAAAAACTGCATGCAGTGATTAACAGTTTTGTTTAGAAGCATATACACAAGTATATAGAACATTCTTTTGAAACAATGGTTAAAATATGCAAGGAAATCAGCAGGTTGCTGGAGATGCAACCTTGCTTCTCCCTCTACAACCTCAGTGTAATAACCATCCGCTAACAAAACCAGGCTTGTAGTCTCTGCTTTGTGCTTGTATGAGAATTATATTGTGCATGTGACGGCAATAGTTGATGCACCATTGGGTTTGCACCCGTGGATTTATGTTTGCAAAAAATGAATGCCACAACAGATGGCAGAACAGTTAGCAGCGTTGAAAAGAAAGGGGGGGCACTTGGGCTGGCACTTTCACATACAGCTCACCAAAGCTGATAAGAAGCACTGTAATCGGGCCATGAGGGACTAAAGAAAAGTTGGCCAAAGAACATGCTTCAAAATTCAAGAGTCAGTATTAAAAAAAATCAGCTTCATAAGAATTATTCTCAACTTTTCCCCCCATCTACAGACAACCTTTCCTTCTCTAGGGAAAGGTTCAATTAAATAAAGATCCTAATATTTGTGAATTTATACTTCACTCATAAATGGTTTCAATGGATAAAGGAACATTTTGTGTCCATTTATGGAGCAAAGACCGATGATCTACTAACCAGTGACCCCAAGCCTACTCACTGTCCATCGGCAGGCCATTGTTCCCAGGAATCCACCTTATCAAAAGGAAACAACTGGAGGATTCTCTTGGATTTAAATTTCACTTCTGCTCTGCGAGTCAACACTAACATAGGGAGTGAACATGCAGGTCTCTGTTCTGCAGAAAATCCCCATAATGCAATTCGCAAAGCATGTTGTCGAACAAATGACACACCTCAGTCTGGCATGCCTTGACTATTAAAATATGATTTATTCTGGTCTTCCCAATAAAGTCATTGTGAAGCTTCAAATACTTCAAAACCAGGCAACCGGAATTTGTCTAAACCTCATTAAGCTGGACCACATCAGATCCATCGTTAAAGTTTTCCGTAGGTTTCCAGAAGATGCTATGATTAGATTTAAAGCGTTGTGTACTGTCTATACAGCATACGGGGCATAGGCCTAGCATACCAGTAGAAACTGGTGTCTACATCTCTACCAGAGTCCTTCGCTCATTGTGCTTCCATCTCATCCGCCAGCAATGATTGATAATGAAGCATGGAGTCCGATCACTGGGTATACAAGGACCTAGACTCTAGGATGTCTTCTGCCCACACCGGAGATCTGAAATCAGTCACGCGTTCAGGAAAAATCAGTAACCTGAACTACTCACACTGGCCTTAACGGAACTCAACACAGAAGAGGGGTCGCTAGCAATGATTCGTGGGCACAGTTCTCTCACCCAGTCTAACCGGACTTCAAAATCTGCTCTTGTCGAGGAGCTGCGCTTTCTCTCTCTCTGTCAAGCTCTCTTGAGTAACCAAAAGGTGCCATGCAGCACATAAAAGTAATACTAAATAAATCAATCAGTTAATTTGTAATTTCATGGAAACATGTATTATATGAATTTCTCTTTATCCTCGCCCTTTAGCTGAACAGCTATTGTGTAAAAAACACAGAAGTAGAAGACCTACCTTGAGTGTTTTAAAAAATGTTTGTTCGACCTAAGAATCCATAATACCCTGCAGGTGAAAGGAATATGTAGTTTACTCTTGGTTGAATTCATGAGGCAGAATTGCAATACCACAGCTTATGTTGAATTTGTGCAACCTACAATGTTCACATGCAGATTGCAATACATGAAACCTATGCAAAGTGAGTGGCCAAGATCTAGGTGCGTGCCTATATGGGTAAGTCAGTAAGTCATAATGGGGTGCGCGTGGCTCTGCACCCACCGGGGCTTGCCTTTCTTGACTCAGGCCAGACCTGGAATGCACAGGTGAAGGCACAATGCACTCAGGAAAAAATATGCCTGCAAATTGAAATGCCACCTTAGTACAACACTCATGTTAAATAAAACCATTTGGTGTCCAACGTTTCGTTTCTACCACCGCTTTATTATAGGTAGAAATACACTGCAACACATAATGCGGTGGTGGTCTGGGGTGAGCTGGTGCCAGCAAAACACATGCGTAATCCTAAATGAACTAAGTATCAAATGTATGATTAACACATTATTATGCATAGAGACCAGGAAGCATAGGACCGTGTGGCCTCCCTATTTAGAGGATACGAAATATTTAATGTTTGTTCTGGTTTCCTAATTAATCATGAAAAGCCGTGCTGGAGGTCAAATATCATAAGGTAAGTAAATCCACTTTAGATCCTGCGAAGAAGACTGTATTTACTTCTGTTTTGGAATATCCTTAACATTTTAAAATAGATAAATGGATATTTTAGATAGAAAGTTAGACCTGCTGTGCTTGTACAAGATTTGGGCTTCTAGGTGCTCAGAGGGCACCTGCGTGCCAGATGGCATTTGGTGCAGGGTGCTCTGGGGATGTTGCATTCTACATTAGATTTGTAAGATATTTTGGTCAAAAAAGCTTTCTACTGGAACAAAGGACCATGCGAGGAACAGCCACTGCATGCCAATGTCTGCAACAGTTTGGCCAGGGCCGGTTCCAAGCATTCCATTTGGTAGGAAATGAAAATGTGTCAATTGCTCATTATATAAAGTGAGAAGAGAACTATAAGATTATGAAAAACGAAAAATATTACATTCATGTATAGCAATGTTTACATGACTGCATGTCAAAAAACAGAGTTGGATTTACAGACTTTCAACACATCTGCAGGGTTTGAAATACAATATTCCGTGGGGATCACTCATAAGACGCTAACTATCCGGTGAACCACAGGGGATCCGTATTTTTCTTTCTTGCCCCCTGATTTTAGCGTTTCTCCATACATTAAACCCTTAAAACCCCTTATGCGGAACAACATAGCCAGGTTTCTATTATTTACATCACAACGCTACTCATTGTTCCTATGAGTCTGTCCCAGGGTTGGTCCTTGGCCTATTGTTTCAGTAGTGACAATCCTGTCGTAACGTCCCTCTCCTCCATAACACACATTAGAATGGTTTTATAGAGGACTTTACACTTAAACACCAGGTTTCCAATTTTTTTCAAAAAAATTGACTTAGTGTAGTTGCACCACTTTCGCTGAGCAATCGGCTTTTGCCCATCTTTTGTCTGCAGTTTGAGTTTTGTCAGAAAACTTTATTAATGAGAGGTCGCTGGGAGATTAACGTGTGTTCACGACCTTTTGCGCATATACTTTCATTTGCACAACACACGAGAATAGTGAGGTTAGCGTTTTGCATACATTACCGCTGACTTTACACATTAGTTAGAGCTCCCGTCACGCGCTAGTGCGTATAACTATGTTGTGATCAATCAGATACAGTCAGTGAGGTGAGCGGTCTAGTTTCCGTCTGCTACACCATCATGTTGTAGTGTCGCGATATCATCCCTGACGTGACACGCGATGGCGTGCACGTCAGGGCACGTAGCTTGAGCCCCCAATAAATACTACGTCACGCATGCACGTTGGCAGAAGCGCCACGGCAGCGGAGACGGAGATAACACCACTACACTCGTCCCGTGTGCTTATTGAACCACGTGTGTTTGGCCTACGCTACGGGGGCCCCTAGCAACAGCCCCCGACAACACTACAAAGTGGCGACGAGGGTGGGCGTACCCTCGCTCCTGCTCCGCGCGTTCGGTTGGTGTGGCGGCCGGGGAGCGGTCCTCGCTCGCGGTGCTCGTGCCCCGCCGTAACGCGCTGCTGTCCCCGCGTCCCAGGTCTGCTGAGGACGTGCGCGGAAGCGCCGGAGCGCTCCTCTTCGGCTGGGTGTTCGCGCTGGGGCCGTCTCTCGCATTGGCGCCCCAGCGCGCTGCAGTGACCTCGCGTGCCCCGCCCCACCTGGCCTGTGAAGCGTAGAGCGCCCGTCACACACTGCCTCCTGCCTGCAGCTGCAGGGTATAGCGCCACCTGGATCACCTGCTGCCTGAGGGGTAGGATCTGGTGCCCCATGCCTGCATAGGCCCTCAGTAACGTGGGGCACGGAGTTGTTTGGTCCCCATATCCCTGCTGTCCTGGAGGTCCCCAGGGGAATCTGACACTGCGCAAGGGTGAAGGTCCTGCCACCCACGTGGAAGCCACTTCTGGGAGCCCTCATTGTCAAGGGGCGGAGGAGGTCTCGCCCAGCGCAAGTACACACGTGAGTAGGAGGTCCCGCCCAGCGCAAGCCGCGCACGTGCGACATGGCGACCATCCCGCCAATTGAACCATTCTCCGTCGAGGGGTCCCCATCAACGGTAGCGGCCCGATGGAGAGACTGGGAAGACAGAGTGCGCATCTTCTTCGAGGCCACGAAGGTCCACAGAGATCAAAAGCGCGCAATGATAATTCACCTAGGTGGGAAGGAGATCCACAACATAGTGAAGACGCTTGCGGAAGCCACCCCCAAGACGCACACGACGCTAATAGCAGCGCTCAACGAATACTTCGAACCAATGGCAAACCGCGACTATGAACGCTTCATATTTCGCCAAGCGCGCCAATTGCCGGAGGAGTCGCTCGACAAATTCTACGCTCGTCTAAAGAACCTAGCGGCCACCTGCGGGTTTCGGGATGAGACGGAGGAGATAAGAGGCCAGATAATACAAGGATGTGCGTCCGTCAAGCTGAGGGAGAGGATCTTGGAGGAATCCGGTAAGCCCCTCGCTGATATCCTGACGATGGGCCGAACGAAGGAACTGTCCAAAGCGCGCGCTGCGCACATGGAAGCGGCCCTGCAGGTGCCCGTAAAGACCGAGCCGGTCAACGCAGTGGCAGTCAAGCCCAAACAGAGGTGGCCCCGACGAGGGCCAGGCCCGGCTGCTCAAGAACAACCAAAGTCCTGTGGGTACTGCGGTGGCTCGCCCCACACCCCGTCTGAGTGTCCAGCGCGAGGGACTAAGTGCAGGGGGTGTGGACGCTTCAACCACTTTGAGAAAGTGTGCCGATCGAAGAGGTTCCGAAAGCCCCGCCAAGCCGTCAACACGGTTGAGGAAGGAGGCCCGGGGGCCAGTGACATGGACGACGATGAAGAGGAGGAAAAGGTCATACACCGGGTACACATGATAGGCACGGCGGTCCGCCGGACTAGGAGACTGCCGCAATGCAGCATCCGAGTAGGGTCACAGGAAGTCACGACGGTGGTAGACACAGGAGCCAGCATCAACATCATGGCCGCCGCGATGCACAGATCCATGCGCCCACAGCCCGCGCTCCAGCCCTCGACGATCACGGTGTTCGCCTATGGACAGGAGGAACCGTTAAAGGTACGAGGAAAGTTCAGGACGGTGATATCCCATGGGACGAGGTCAATCACGTCGAATGTCTATGTCACCGAAGACGGGCAAGGCATGCTCCTGGGCTGTCGGGCGGCAGAAGATCTGGGAGTGGTAACGTTCGCGTTTGGGGTACACCAAGAATCAGTACACCACACCTTGGAGGAGTTCGAGGAAATCTTTCAAGGGATAGGCAAGTTCCGGGGCAAAGAGGTTCACCTACATATCGATCCCACTGTCCAGCCGATAGCCCTCCGGCATCGCCGCATAGCGTTCCACCTCAGGCCACTGGTGGAAGCGGAATTGAAGAAGCTAGAGGCGGCGGGGATCATTGAGAAAGTATCCGGACCGACCCCGTGGGTGTCGCCAATTGTCGTGGCGAAGAAACCCAAGCAGCCAGGCGCTGTCAGAATATGCGTGGACATGAAGCTCCCCAATGCTGCCATCAAAAGGGAGCGACACATCGCCCCGACCATCGATGACATCGTCGGGGAGATGGCCGGCGCCAAGTGGTTCTCAAAGCTGGACTTACGCTCTGGGTATCACCAGTTAGTTCTGGACGAAGCGTCCCGGAACATAACCACGTTCTCCACCCATGTAGGTCTGAGGCGGTACACGAGGCTGAGCTTCGGGGTGTCGAGCGCTGCGGAAGTATTCCAGAACGTAATACAAGAACTGATCGCAGGAATCCCCGGAGCGATCAACGTCAGCGATGACATCATGGTACATGCCACGACCGTGGCGGAACACAACGAGAGACTGGTGCAGGTGCTACGACGCATACGAGACGCAGGTCTTACACTACATCGGGAGAAGTGCGAGTTCCTGTGCCGGAAGATCCAGTTCTTCGGTTACACTTTCTCGGCCGATGGTGTCAACCCGGATCCGGACAAGGTCAAGGATATCAAGGAGGCAGCCGCCCCTGCCAACGTCACGGAGGTGAGGAGCTTTCTAGGAATGGTGAACTACTGTGGCAGGTTCATCAAGGATCTGGCGAACCTCACGGCGCCACTGAGAGAGCTCACAAAAGAGTCCACCCCCTGGACATGGAACAGTGACCAGAATCGAGCGTTCGAGGAAATCAAACAGGCACTCTCAGAAGCCACGACGCTGGCCTTCTTCGACCCGGCCAAGCTGACGCAGATCGCCGTCGATGCCGGTCCAGTCGGGCTGGGCGCGGTCCTGCTGCAACGGAAGACAAGTGCCGAGGAATGGGCCCCGGTGGCCTTCGCCAGCCGGTCACTCACTGAGACGGAGCAGAGATACTCCCAAATAGAAAAAGAGGCGATCGCCATTCATTGGGGGTGTCGTCACTTCCACCGGTATGTCTACGGCAAACCCTTTGTTGTGACCACAGATCACAAGCCACTGGTATCCCTGTTTGCGGGCACATCCACTAAGCCGCCGCCAAGAATCGAGAAGTGGATGTTGCAACTGCAGGACTATAACTGCAAGATTGAGTACCAGCCGGGTGCGCGGAACCCGGCAGACTACCTATCTCGCCACCCTCGCACAGCAACTCCAAAAGAAATGAAGGAAGCGGCAGAAACAGAAGAATATGTCCGGTGCATCACGGCGCGGTCATGTCCCCGGCCAGTGTCCATGGCCAGCCTGTCTCAGGCCACCAGTGAAGATGAGTGCCTACAAAGAGCAAGAGTGGCGGTCCGAGACAACAGCTGGACCCGCACCAGAGAGGAGTGGAAAAGCCTGACGCCTCGGGCGAAGCAAATAATGGAGAGCCTGTACCATGTAAGAACAGAACTGACGGAAGACGATACAGGATGTTTGTTGAGAGGCCACCGGCTGGTCATACCGACGTCCCTCACCCAGAGACTGGTGGATCTGGCCCACATTGGTCACCAAGGCATGGTCAAGACCAAGTCAAGGCTCCGAACCAAAGTGTGGTTCCCTCTCATGGACGAAATTGTGGAGGCCACCGTTCGAGAATGCCAGGCGTGTCAGTTAACTGGAGAAGTGCCCCGGCCAGCCCCTGTGGTGATGGAGCCTCGCCCTCGGAGGCCCTGGTCGAAGATCAGCGTCGACTTTGGCAGCTTGCCAGACGGACGGCACACCTTGGTGGCCATAGATGATCACTCCAAGTATCCGGAAGTGGAAATACTGACTGTTCTGAGTGCTCAGGAAGTAATCCCGAAGCTCGAGAAAATCATGGCAACACACGGCATCGTCAAAGAGATCAGAACCGATAATGGGTCACCTTTTCAGAGCCAGGACTTCGCGGCATACCTACAGACTCTTGGGGTTCATCACCGGCGAATCACCCCCCGATGGCCTCAAGCGAACGGAGAAGCTGAACGCTTCATGAGGACACTCAACAAAGTGATACGGATTGCCCACGAAAAGAACCAATCTGTGGAACTTGCAATTTTCACATTTCTCCGCAGCTATCGCCAAACGCCCCACTCAATTACGGGAGTAGCACCGGCGCACCTGCTGATGGGGCGGGTTGTCACCGACTCAATACCGCATCACCCAGAATGGAAGCCCGAAACTCCCAATGACAGTGCCATTGATGAGCATCGACGTGGAGCCTTTGCTCAAGCCGACGCCCGCCGGCGGGCTGTGTCCTCACCCCTAGTCCCAGGTGACAAGGTACTGATCCGCAATCGGATGCCAGGGGGCAAGTTTCGTTTGAACTTTGAACCACAGCCTTGGACCATGGAGAAAGTCAGAGGCACGTGCGTGACAGCCCGGAAAGGCACCGAAAAGATAACGAGGAATGTTTCATACTTCAAGAAGATTCCAGTGCCCTCCGGAGTGGATGAACGACGCCAGGACAGGGCCACGAGGGACACGCCGCGAGAGGAGAGATTCCTAGAACTCGCGGACCAGGCGAGTGGAGGAGCGGAATCCACAGGTCATGGACTTGGCACAACGCAGCACCAGCCAGAGAACACGCCACCTGAAGCAGCGGGCGTGCCCGAGACCGGAGAGAGCGGCGCAGATGGTGACTCCGGGAGTAGAGGTCAGGGTGCTGCGGTGGACCGTGGGGGAGTGCGATATGACCTGAGGCCGCACCCCGAGCCCTCCAGTCGGTTACGTGACTACGTCAAGTAAGACTGTTTCAGTTTTTCTTTGTTTGAATTTCAGACTGCAAATGTTGAGTGCAGAGTTGCGGGACACTAAGAGACCTGTAGTCCATACCTTAACGTGCAGTCACATATATGGGGTTATTGTTTCTTTTGTGTGTTGGGGAGGAATGTAGTGTCGCGATATCATCCCTGACGTGACACGCGATGGCGTGCACGTCAGGGCACGTAGCTTGAGCCCCCAATAAATACTACGTCACGCATGCACGTTGGCAGAAGCGCCACGGCAGCGGAGACGGAGATAACACCACTACACTCGTCCCGTGTGCTTATTGAACCACGTGTGTTTGGCCTACGCTACGGGGGCCCCTAGCAACAGCCCCCGACAACACTACACATGTGACCCTGTGCGTCATACGCTCATGCCCCACTAACCTGTATTGTTTCCGGTATAAGTACCAAACGATACGGACCCCGGGGTAACATTCAGGGGTACGAGGGCAACCAGTAGGTACCGAGCAGGCGCAGACCTTCAGAGCAGTAAGTAGCTTGGGTCCCTTTGTTGTGGCCGCTTTGTTCGCCTGAGTGAGTGCACTTCGTACTCACTTTTCTTTCGTTATTTACAGGGTTTGACTTGATGTCAAGCGCCCCCCACCGGGACCCATGGAGTGAAGTCTACTTTTACTTCACGTCAGCCCTCGCTTTTCCATGTTTTTAATCTTGTTGTAATGCTTGCCTACACAATCGCCATCAATACTGTGAACGTGAGTTCCCACTACTCTCACATCCTGACAGTAGAGTCATATTCTTTGTCTTAACAAATTGAATCCCAACAATGCCAACGATTAGCGTGTATGACTAAGAAGCACGCCACTGTCTTTTACAGCCGTAAGGTGAATGAGCACATTTAGCATGCATCTGGTTGGCACATCTGGGTTAGTGTTTAGTCGCCACTGACAGAGTCCGCAGATGAGGTTTCTTGCGGTATGTACCACATTATGGAGAGCACCACGACAACAGCATGAGGCACCAAAACAAAGAAGTTGCTCAAACACACGAGCAATGGAATAATCTCAGCAAATTGTTGTGTTTGTTTTCATGTCTGATTATTCTTACAGATTCAAAACGGCTTTCGGAAATCCTGAAGGTCTGATCGGATAAACCGTGAGTTTGTTCAATATATCCCCCACAGGTTAGGGTGCGCCTTAGCATGCGCATACCGCCGTAGTGGGTTGGTCCTGATGAAAGCTTCGCAAATAGCACTTTGAAGCAGAAACATGTCGACCACTTTTTAGCACACTATGACAAATTGGATGTGTCTGGTCAATTTAGCCAGATAGATCTCATCCAACTCACTTGTTTTTACTGTTGCCTGGTTTTCCACCATTAAACTATTTTGGGAATAAACCGAAGCATCTTTTAAACTCGCTTTTTTTCACAATCACCTACACGAACCACAAAAAACCAGCTCCACTGTAACCAGGCGTCATAGCACACCAGAGAGTTACGCGGCCCCTCTGGTGGGGACCCAATGATGAAGCATGTCACCAACTAGTTTGGTGAGTGAGGGTTCTTTTTAAACAAGAGTGTCTCCTCGTGTTGGCTTTCCTTTCCCTGTCCATGGTTTGGCCTCACTCTTCCGTTGTTTTTTTATATTTATTAGGGGAACCAAGAGTGACTTCTTCATTTTCCCTCTCTCTCCTGTTATAATTTTACATGACTGCATTCTCATTAATATTTCATTCATTACTGTGTCACCCACATACAGTGACCAATTATCAATGTATCAATTGGTCACATACAGTGACCAATTGATACATGCGGTACCACTGGGACTCCAGTGGGCCTGCAAGGTCGAGGGTACACTATTCTATAAGGCCAGCTTGGGTCCCATTCTTTTTTATCTATGTGTTACCAACAGCTCCCTAATTTCCATCGAACGAAGACCAGGACAGGCTTTCAATATGTGACTGTCAGTTTATACCTCTTTAAGTGAACCCTAATGTATCATTGATAATGCTGAGGCACTGAGTGCTTCTGGTTTTAATTACTCCTAGTTCGCCAGCTCAGGTGTAAGATTAGGATCTAGAAATTGCAGCTATCAGGCTCATTAGATTGGGTCAGTTAATGCTTAGTTTAAGAAATATTTGAGGATAGTTTTGTCCTAGGTATTTTATGTTGTACTACAATCCAGTGAGTACAGTACTATCAGATGGGAAACACAAATCAGTCAATCAATCCTAAGGTCTTGTAAAGCGTGACTTGTCACCCCGGGATCTCCAGGCGCTGTGGTTCTGTGAGCCTCGGACGGTAGCTATGGTGTTTGAAGAGCCAGGTCTTGACCTTCTTCCTGAAGTCCTCCAGTGAAGGGGAGGTGCCTAGGTGGAGGGGGAGATCGTTCCATGACTTGGCTGCGAGGTAGAAGAAGGAATGACCTCCACAGCGGCTTCAATAGATGTGGGCCAGAACGAGGGTGAAGGAGCAGTGCTCCCTGGTCGACTGGTGGAACATCAGACGGTTGTTGATGAAGGTGGGTCAAAGAGAATCAATGGAAAAGAAGGATAAGACAATTTGGGGTCCGCATGGGGTAACTGTACGTTAAACTAACATGTTTGGAGGGATAATCTCCAGACTGGGCCAGATTATCTGGAACCTGGAAATCCTCTGATCCTGGGTGAGGTCAAGCCAAAGGCATGAAGGGAATGAATATGCACACACAAAATGTTTGCAGGATTGAGCCTGGATACTTTAAATGATTTTATAGTTAAATTGCATGTTCTCTATTGCGCTTTTCTCCAGTTTCTTGGATTAGTAGGATTAGTAGGTGCCTCTACAAGAAGCACAGGAACAAAGCAAAGGACTAAAACAAGAAAGGAGATGAAAATGCAAGGTGAAAATGTCAATGCAAAAAGAGACATCTACAGGACTAATGGTATAAAAACACAACAAAAGAGGGAACAATAGAAGATCCTCTATACTAAGGCCAAAATTCAGCTGAAGTTAAATAGAGGGATACTTGGAAAATTCATAACATTGGAAGAGAGTCGGTGTAACTTTAAAAACATAACAAAACTGCATTCCATCAAGTATGGTATCACCAGAAGGCAGTGTCGTTCGTGCTAGTAAGGTCTGTTGTAAGGCGAATCTTTATGGTGGGTAGACAGACCTTTGTGACATGCCTACTTTCAATTGTGAATTGTGGTGGGACTCATATTGGACGGGCCTCGCAGGACAGGGTGATTTGGGGCTGAAGACTGAAAAGGCAACTATGATGGCTTGCAGGGGTGGGTAGGGCACCCCAGAGCGCCAGCATTTCCAGCTGACAAAACTCCCTTCTTCATATCTGAGGCTGCTTTCTGGGCCCCAGGTTCCACCATCCCCATCCTCTCCAGGTGAGTAATGGAATAATGGTGATTTCTTTGAGCGCTGGGGCAATTCCCTAAGACAAGTGTGAGTGCTGTGCCAGGACAGTGTCACACTACCACATCTGTCGAAGGGGTCCTGGCTATGGAAAAGAGAGGGCATCTCTTGAGCCTGGTAGAACTGAAGCTTGTAGTCCTGTTCTTAAATTGGGACCAACGGTGGTTACTGCATGAGGCAAAGCTAAAGGGATGGTGACGGGAATAAAACAGTTCATGGAAGAAAAAACAAACCCACTAAATACCATTAGGTGAAGAGCTGCTCCGATCCCACCATTCGAAAAAGTAGCTATGAATCAGATAAGATGTTTCATTTAAGTGCTAAAGGCGCAGGTACAGGAAATTATATTTCCGGTCTCACCTGTAATGTGGGAGGAGGACACTCAACACGCACGCTGTGATTCTGCTAGTTCTCACGCAACGCGTAACAAAGTGTTGCTAGGGTCAGATCGGTACAAACGCTAAGGTCAGTTTCTGCGGAATAACGTTGCACTTATACAAGTAAGGCACTGTTTTGTTACAAGTACTGGCAGCTTTGCAGTTGCCCACAAGAAAAGGTGTTTTCCAGCCAGCAGAGTTTCCCAAGGTGCATCTCGTTTCTGCTTGCAACGGTCTCTTCAAGAGCACGAAGAGATGCAACGCTGAGCAAACATTACTGCTACTTAACACCACACTCACTATGGAGTTTAACACGGCAAACAAATACGTGCCCTTTTTATTTAAATAACACTGTAATTACTCGTCCTCCTCACAGGTCCTTTATTGCACGTAGTCTAGTTCTCTTTCATATTCCGCGCGCGCTGGCACCGCTCTACCTTGGTTAGCAGTAATGGAAACTGTCAGACAGGGTCGCTTCCTGCTGCGGGCTTTCACGCTCGTCAATGCTGTCAGTTGCAAATGTTGGCTCTGACGTAAGTGATGACTGGTGAGGGCCCAGCGGTCAAGATGGCACGGCACCGCAGCATTCACTGTCACGGGTGAGATAAGGTTTGTGTAGACGTAGCACCATACGCGCCGAATCAGAGTTTCCATTTGAGGAATAAAGTTTACCAGGAAAGTAAAAATCCGCCTTCCCATGGCGGCGAAGCAAGAGCTTTTCAGCCTATTCCATACTGCAAGTCATCGATGGGTGATGAGGGCCTGGAGGTGACAATTTAAGGCCTGGTTCCCAAAACATCTGGGCTAATAGCTGGAAATGTACTCACGAAGCCACATGCTTACAATTCGGTTAAAATTCTTATAAATAGTGCAAAAATGCATTCGAGCGAGAGAATATTTTTCTTTTTGTTCCTCCTTGGGGAAAATGTTGCTTCACTTTTGCGCCATTTCTCTCCCCATTTCCACTCAGCAGGAACAACATGTAAGTAAAGCAGGTGACATTTACAAAATGTCCAAATTTTGAGTTACACAACATTTGTGAATGTTCTCAAAATTTAGCATTACACGATTTTGCATAATTTTCACCAGAAGGAGACTAGTGTGCTCAGAAAATGTTTCGCTGAGAGACATTTGCAGCTTCTACCAGTCCCATGCCGGTATGCTGTATGACTTTTTTTTAAGCAAAGTATGCCCTTGCACACAAAATGCCGACAAAGGCATAGTTGTATGCACTTTCATGAGACCGCGTTGAAGTTTGATACAATTTATGGAAAATAATACACAGTTTTGCATGCCATCTATTCTCACCCTGAGAATTTCGTGTTCCCCGTGTATCTTAAAGTTGTAAAGTCATAACCCACAAACAATGTTTGCAGATAAACGCACCCCGAACACAAACCGGCCTATAAGAGTAGATCTGCTCAGACAGAGAATCTACATATGCTGGAATTACCCATGTTGTAAATCAAATTTAAAAGAGCCAATACACACCATTCCGGATTCCCTGACTAAGGTATGTAAAATTTAACTTGAAAAAAATGCACCCGCACACCTAGTTGAGCCATAGGTGCACCGTGCACAAACACCTTTGCGAACGTGTTTCTTTAAGAGGAGCCAAGGAAAAGTTAATTTCGATTTCAAATATGTCAAATAAATCCTAACAGTGCTTTATGCTGTTAGATGGAACCTTGATTAGCCATATTTATGGCCCTGATGGATGTTTAGGTGAGAAATGGCAGAAGATAGCAGTACCCTTAAACGTGAACTAGTACCCTCAGTGGAAACATCCCTTCCAGTCACCCAATTCTCTACACAGTACTGGAGCACAGAAATATAGGGGCTGATTATGATGTCGGGCGGACATGCAACCGACTGAACATAGGTTGCAATCTACCCGACATCTGCCCCTGCGGTCCGCCCGCCGCATTACAATGCGGTGGGAGGAGGGACCGTCCGCTGCTGTTCGGAAGGGCTCTTTGAGCCCGGCGGAGCATCGGAAATGCTTATGATCCCTTAATGACGGCAGAGCCAGCTTTGGGTCCGCCGTAGGGATAATGGTGACATTTTGCAACAGCCTTTCCATGTCAGCCTATTGGATATGGAAAGGCTGATGGAAAATGACTTTGGGGGACCCTAGCAGGACACCTTCCCCCCTGGCCCTTCCAACCATCCATTTTACTATGCCAACTATGGTCAGGCGGTTCCAGACCGCTACGGTTACGTTCGCCCGACATCGTAATTGAGCCCCACAGTTGTATCTTTATTTCCTGTGAGATGAGAGAGCGAACACAGAATTTCACATTTTATTTAAAATGATCTTTATTTGGCTGCATTGAAACAAGATATTTATTTGACTGCATTGAAGCCGAGCCCCAAGTAAATGACAAAGGGTCTGTTAACTGTTGGGCAACACGATTATTAAACTTCACTCAGATAGCATGACGACAGCTTAGCTCATACATAATCAGAAGCAGAAACACTTGTGTAGAAATATTTGGACAGAAAGAGAATTCTACACTCACACCACAGCAGACTTCAGGATGAAGGCTGTTTCTGGGTCATTTGAGGTGATCTTTTCAAAAAGGTTGATGGACAACGGCTTCTTTCATCTTTCCGCAGTATTTGTCGCAGCTGGCCATCAATTTTATGAGCTTGGACATAGGAACTGTAGTTGATGAATGGCAGATTCAGTAGCGGTAACTATGTGTCTGAGTCACAAAAACCTTTGTGAAAAAGGTGGGAATTCTGGTCCCATTGGGCTTCTCCTCCTTTTAGAGTAGATTTCTGGATTTTTAGGGAATGAAAAAAAAATCTGGAAGATGTCCAACAAATTTTCGGGTGTAAATCAATAGATAAAATGTACAGAGCTAGAGTATTCATCATATGTAAAATTCTGCAGGCGTAAATGAGACAAACATGCATTTTGCACAGTAGACAATAGGGATTCTTGAAGCTGTTCCAGGTCTCCTGGAGAAGAAAAAACAGACATCTCACCATCACCCAGTAATCAACTCCCCCCGCCTCCAACCCCAGGTAACGCAGTTTGGCCTCATCTCCTGACTAGAGTCTCCACTAAGGTAAATGGCAAGTGCCTGGTAAAAGGAAAAGCAATCTTCATACTACCATCCTGGAATTTATTTCTTCCGCTCTGCATTTTAGCTTTCTTCACACTACCATCCTGGAATTTATTTCTTCCGCTCTGCATTTTAGCTTTCTTCACACTACCATCCTGGAATTTATTTCTTCAGCTCTGCATTTTAGCTTTCTTCACACTACCATCCTGGAATTTATTTCTTCCGCTCTGCATTTTAGCTTTCTTCACACTACCATTCTGGAATTTATTTCTTCCGCTCTGCATTTTAGCTTTCTTCACACTACCATCCTGGAATTTATTTCTTCCGCTCTGCATTTTAGCTTTCTTCACACTACCATCCTGGAATTTATTTCTTCAGCTCTGCATTTTAGCTTTCTTCACACTACCATCCTGGAATTTATTTCTTCCGCTCTGCATTTTAGCTTTCTTCACACTACCATCCTGGAATTTATTTCTTCCGCTCTGCATTTTAGCTTTCTTCACACTACCATCCTGGAATTTATTTCTTCCGCTCTGCATTTTAGCTTTCTTCACACTACCATCCTGGAATTTATTTCTTCAGCTCTGCATTTTAGCTTTCTTCACACTACCATCCTGGAATTTATTTCTTCCGCTCTGCATTTTAGCTTTCTTCACACTACCATTCTGGAATTTATTTCTTCCTCTCTGCATTGCAGTTTTGTTACCTTTATATTGCTTTTCCCCAATCGGGACCAGCATTCTGTTCCCTCACACATGCATCGAATTGGTGTTAGGTCTATGTGATTTGGCCCTCTCAGGGCAAGGCGTTCCCTCATTGGTGGAGGAGGAAGGTGGAAGGAAGAATAGTGACCACTCTAACTTTGCCCGCTTTATAAAAAGCCCAATCCCCTGTTTTCCAAGATCAGTTTACCATAGAGTCTCTGGTGACCCATTTCCTAGGGTTTCTCTGTGGATTCCATTTTCTTGTTTCGCCTGGCGTGCTGGTTTTGTCTGGCCAATACTCCTTTCCTGACATTGAGGATGAATTTCCACAGCTTATAGCCTCAACTGTGGGCGGCAACCTGGACCACTGTGTTTCTTAAGGGAATGAAAGACATACTGGACCACTTAGTTGCTACTATGATGCAGATCTGAGAGACCCATTGGTTCCAAGGCCCAGAGGAGCAAGCAAGAGATCCCTGCGCCTATTCCCTTGTGGTCCCTGTTGCACCAGGGTTGAAAGGTGACCATAAGTGACCATAAGACAAATCCGGGAGCAGGCAGGACCGTAACAATGGGCCTGGGATGAGCAAGGATCATTACACAGAGCTCAAGATAGACAGAGACCATGATTTAGTCACCAAAATAGGTGAGGACCATGACACAGATCTAAAAATACTGCAATGTCTTTTACTCACACATATTCTCAAGAACGGGTGCTATTAGTTTTCAACTGAGTAGAGGTGCTACTCAGATCTGCCTGGCACATTTCAAACCTTGTACCACAGGATTTATGAATTTAACAACAACTTGGCTGCACAAATAGCATGATTTATGAGTGCAACTATATGTTTACAATTCACAAAACATTAAACAATCATAAATCAACATCCTGACATGTAATGCACCAGCATGTTGTTACATTACGTGGGAGATAATAGGCTCCCAGGAACAGAAAATGAGTTTTCCAGCATGGGAATGCCTTGAAAAGCGCGCCAAACCATGCAAACATGTCATTTGTGAGTATTCACAAACCTTTTCAAAGCTCATTCCCAAGCGTGGACACGATCTGAGATCGGCTCATATCAAGGGAAAGGGTGAACCTACATTCAGTGCGTGAATGGAGAGGGAACACATACAAAATTGGTGAGGTTTAAGGTAAGGGGTTTCTTCACAGAGAAAATATTTTTCTTTTGGGAGAAAAAAAAATTGCAAGTACATTTGCCAGGAAATTGCACATTAAGGTGTTCGTGGAAAATCGTCAACAGTTGCACCTTCCCTGAAGTACACTTGGAAAAGTTTGTGAATTTGGAAAATTCAGAAATGTACTCAAGAGATTAGAGTAAACCTTTAAGGAAGTAATTTACAACTTGTTTGTTTGTGTCTTGTACCAATTTAGCCATGCTGGCATGAAGTTATGTGGGAACCCTATATAAATAGCAGCTCTATTTAAAAAAGATAAACAAAGTATACACATGAACTACATGCGAATTGCAAAATAGGTGATTGAAAAATAAGAGAAATGAATATGACTTCGGCATTATTTCAGGTTTCAGTAAAAAAAATATTTCTTTATAATTTACATCAGCGTGCACTTTACTGGAAAACCGGTGCTTCTTTCACTGAGTGGTGCTTTAAAATGATTGGTAACTTTGCAACTGTATAGTAGGAACAGAACACCCTTTAATCTACTCTTTCAAGTAAATCTTTCAGAAAGAACCTCTGGGGATATTTTTGTAAAATCGTAGACGACTCCTTTAAAATTTAGTGTCCACATGAAATGTTATGATGTACATCGGTTCCAAGGTGAAATGTCCGCATATCTCCAGCATTTTAGGTGTGCGTTAATGGATATGCAGTACCTTAAGTACGTCATAAATCTTTCAGTCCACAGCTGACAGGTCGAATACTTGTGGCAAACGCAGTGTTGAGAGACCCTGACAGACGTAGAGGAGGGATCAAAGTCCAGGATCAGACAGCAAGCTCCCAGGTGAGCAATAAACAGATGACGTTGGGAAACCACCAGCACTTTGTAAGTGCTCTGATGCCCGAGGGTGCATCACTTCCGGATGAAGGTGATGCCTGGTGCCCAGTGGACGTATCTCGTTCTGCGCACTGTCGAACCTCACATTGTTGGTTTGTGAGTGACATTACTTAACTGAGAGATCAAACTGACAACACTACTTCAGCACTTACCTGCCTATGTTACTGTATCTGCATAACCCTTGACAGCCTAATCCCTGCTCTCGCACATACAATGACACAAGCACATCCAGGTCTTACACAACACTCAACACGTGTGCAATAACTTTGTTTTAACAGCAATTGGCTATTCTATGCAACTACAAAAGCTCATAAAAACCAATTAGAACTTAATATTAACTCCTTGCCATCTCACATCGCCTGTGTCATACTGACTGCACTCACTACAAATATAAACCTCATAAAACAGAAATTGACAAGGACTTCTTCTTTTAAAGACAGTTTTGGCTCGAAACCAGTGATTCCACTTCCTGTGCAGATGGATGCTCGGAAATCCAGTAGTGTCTGCATCGTTCAACAATCACATCTGCTTTCACAAACCTTCCGGACACCTCCGCTCATCTGGACTCCTACTTGCACAAATCCCACGCATATGGAAAACCAGATTCAGCAGTCGAGCCGTCTACTACATCGCTCTTAAAGCGTCGAAGGACCTGCCACTAGACGTACAAGTTACTTACCTTCGGTAATAATGTATCTGGTAGAGACGTTGTCTAGCCGCAGATTCCTTAACTTAGAAAATTCCCAGGCGTCAGACAGGATCCGGAACTTTTTTGCAGCAGCACCTCTGCGCGCCAGGGATGGCGCCACAAGACCCCGCGCTGACGTCGCCCACATACGTGACGTCAGCCAGGTCATATAAGTCCCTCCCAGCATGCTGACGTCAGTTTTCTTTGGAGAAACTTTTCCACAGTACAACGCAGAGCTGGTAACAACAAACTGTGAAAGTATGGGAACAGTGTGCGAGGGATGAAAAATCTGTGAATAAAGAAAGAGGATGGTGCAAGACACCATCGTAAAAGACAGAATTAGACACTACCTTCATATAAGTGAAAAAGCTATGAGAAAGAACCCCGCAAGCTAAGCAAAGACCCTTCCGAAGTGCAACAAGGGAAGAATATCTCAACAGATAGAAATAGTCTGTCATTACCATGTAGAACAACAGACAGAAATAGACTGTCATTATCATGTAGAACTGTGTCGTCTAGCAAGAACAGAGCACATAGAGAACAGTTCACCGCAGGAAGGTATGAAAAGACTGGCACTGCCCCTATAGTAATGGAGGTCTGAAATAGAGGTCAACAGATCCCCAAATAAGACGACTCTAGAGGAGACCAGAACCCTGAACCAATAGAGAAGGTGGGAGGGAGGGAAGGCAGCAGGAGAAGAAAAGAAATTGAAGATGAATCTCCTGATGAAGGTTAATCAAAAGTCATCATTTTACATGTAAGAAACCCCTGAGAGGGAGTCAGCTGTAATATGGCAATTCTCAAAGGGACGCAACAATGTGAGCACCCGTGAGAGAAAAAACCATGGCAATTGAAAGAGGCCAGCGGAGAACCCCACTTGGCAAGATCCTTGCAGAAAGGGGAGGCTGGATGGGCGTTAAGGAAAATGCGGCTAGACAACGTCTCTACCAGATACATCGTTACCGAAGGTAAGTAACTCGTACATCTGATAGAGACATCTAGCCGCAGATTCCTTAACTTAGAATAGATACCATAGCCATACCCCCAGGGGGGTGGTGGGTCTGCGACAGAACAACAGAAAGTGCCAAGCACTTGAGCCGTAAGACATCCCAAAATGCCAGAATGGCGCTACACCATACCTGTATAAGCATGGGAGGTCGAAACGGCACCAGCCACATACCAGAACAAAAGAAAGAGAGAAGAAGAAGGACCACTCTCAGCTTAATGGCGCAGTATGTGTACACCGACCAAAGGTTGAGAAGAAACATGAAGAGATGCAACCAGAGCCTACCAGGCTAGCCCATGGAAGGAAGGCCGGAGAGGCAACAGCCAGGAACCAAAGGTCAAGAGTAGAAACCAGCAATGTTTTTAGAATTGGAGGCGGATACTAAGTGCACACCCAGTCCCAAAAGGGTGAACATGGGCAAACAGTAACAATCTTAAGCATGCTGATGCAGGCCACCACAGAAACATGCACAGGGCAAAGCCACAGAGACCACAAGGTGGCGTAGCTAAAAGAAGCATAAAACAGCCACAGAGACCATAAGGTGGCGTAGCTAAAATAAGCATACAGCTGCTCGACCAGGCAGCTGGAAGACCAGGGTGAGGACCAACACACGAAATACAGATATGCAGGGTGTAGACCTAGGACTGTTGACATCAGAAGAGCCGTCACGCATGCCCAGCTGATATAATATAGGGTGAGCTTAAGAAGGAGGCATCTCTGAAGGAAGGTGCAGCAGAGGCACCAAAGTACTAAGGCGTAGAAACGGAGAGAGAATCTCAGAATTTCAGACCACATCCTCCGACTGGAAGGAAAGTAACCCTTGTCCAGAAGAGAGAATCGTTCAGTAACTGAACACGAAGAAGGGAGCAGTGTAAAACGGGGGAACCACCTCAGTAAGTGGAACGCAACAGGTGCCTTATTGGCAATGCCGCATGCAGCACTGAAAAGCTCCCTAAAACATGAAGACTTCGGACCAGACCTTGCAGCCTCGAAGAGAGGTGAAGAGTTAGGAAGAAGGGTACCCATGGAACTTGCATATATACATAAATACATATATTTTGCAAAAAAGGGGTAAACCAGCCATGACTATGCAACACGACTATGCAACATGGTTGTAGAGGAACACACCTGCTGCAGTAATGGCAGACAGAAGCTGCCTTTGAAGTGTGATGAACACCCCGAAAAACCTCCCAAGGAGGAGAATGATGCAAATAAGCAAGATGACCCATGACGTATAGAAGATGACGCCAAAGCCCAACATTGAGCACCGTACAACAGCAGATAACATTGAACACCGTACAACGGCAGATAAGAGCACCAGAGGACAAGGGATCTCTTAGGCCCAGTTGACATAAACAAATCTATATAATAGCAAACAAGTACCCCACATGGAGTATGCACACCCCAACAACGGGGAACTCCTATTAGGACAAGCCACAGTCAGAGGAACAATCTGTGGAATACTGTCACAGTAGGGTAACTGCCAGTTTAAAACGCATAATGCATCGAAAGGATGCTAAATGAAAGGGTAACCACCCGACCATGCGAAAGGAAGACCTGAGGCTTACTACCAGCCTAAATCACAACACATCAAAAGGAAGCTAAATGAAAAGGTACTACCCCAGAACAAACGCCTGAGGAACACAGGCCTAAGGGTGGGGCGAAGGCCCACAAGGAGACACTGAACAGCCGAGTCGGCGTGGGCATCAAACAATAAAACCCCATCAAAGGGTAAATCAACAAATCTCTCCCGGATATTTTCCGGGAAGACGCTATCCCGTAACCAAGCATGGCGCTGCAAGGCGACTGAACCAGCCATAGCGCGGCCTAAGGAATCAGCAGTGTCCAAGGCGGAGCGGATCGTAAACTCAGCTAGGTCACGGCCATCCCGGAGAAGATGAAGGTCAACATGAGCTCCTTCAGTGCTGGTGGAGAGCACAGACTCTGCAGAGTCCCACAGGGCAGAGGTAGCCCGAGCCAGGACACACACTGTATTTAGTGACTGTAGTGCAGCACTAGTGGAGGCAAAGATGTTCCGACCCCATGACTCAAGCCCTCTGGACTCCCGGGAGGGAGGAAGCATTAGCCGGGGCAAGGAAGGGAAGGCAGTTTGCAAACCAAACCCCTGCACGTCTGGATGCACAAATAAGCAGACCAGATCATGTGGAGCAGGACGGTGGCGGTGCAAGACCGAACGAGCCACCGGGTCACCGGAAGCTGGCCGAACCCAGTTACCCAAAAGGTCATCATAAAGAGAAGCTTCAAAGGGCAGAAGCGGCTCCACGTTCCCTGACCCACGGTGAAGGACATCAAGTAAAAAGAGTCTACAGACAAGGGCGCCGAAGGGGGTTGCATGTTCAAAATCCGAGTGGCCAAGGAGACCACTCTGAGAAAAGCCGCACCAGCCTCGGTAGCCCTCTGATAGTAGCTCATCAGTAGGTGAGGGCTGTAAGCTAACCCTTCCAAGACAGTGAGGATGCGACCAATGCCCAACCGAGGGGAGCCTCATTGACGAATGGGGGTCCTGATGAGGCTCTTGAGGAGGCGAGGAGCCTGCTGGGTGCAGGTGCTCTTGAGGAGGTGGGGATCTTGCCGGATCTACTAATTCTAAAGGAGGCACAGGCAAGAATACATCCTGCATCGCCGGGCATGAGGCCGACGTCAAACTCTCTCCGGACGCTTCCGGAGAAGAGTCAACAACCCAGCATCAATGCAGCGCCAATGCGACTTTAGTCGGCGCTGATGGAGCTTCGTCTGGCGCCCACTCTACTCCATTCGGTGTCGGGTCGGCCCCGTCTGGCGCCGAATCCACGACAAGCTCCCCTTCCAAAGAAGGAGAAGGCACCGGAGCCGGGGATGGAAGCCTCCGGCACCGACTCAGCCTCAACCACAACCGGCTCCGACTCTTAAGGAAGAAGCGAAGGCAGAGCCAGAGAGGCGACAAGCCCTCCTTCCGAAGAAAGTGGCGCCGGAGCAGGGGAGGCAAGCCTTCGGCGCCGCCTCAGCCTCCACCACAGCAGGCTCCAAAGAAATAAGAAAGAAGAAAGAAGCGGAGGCAGAGCCAGGGTGGCGAGTCAACGGTGCCGGAACGGCACCAACCCTGGCTCCGGACAGGCGGCCGCCTGCCCAAACGGCCAAGGCGTGCACAAAGTGAGGCTTTGAGCACCCGCAACCACCTGCGATGCCACAGGGAGCCACATGGGACTATGCGGCGCAGCAGGGGTGCAATGTGTCGTAGAGGGGGACCCAGCCGGGCAGCACCCTGACAACGCCATATGGATCTTAGAGGGGGACCCAGCCGGGCCGCGCCCTGACAATACCGTATTTCCGACGTCCCTGGAGGGCAAGGGCTCATTTGACGCCGGGGGCGAACCCACCGGCGAGTCTGTTGGGCACCCCATAGGTAGTGGAGGCCCAGAGGACGCCCCAGGGATGGGAGAGGACCCAAGGGAGGCCTGCAGAGCCGTGGCTTAGGCCTGCATCTGGGCCCGCACCCGGATAGGGCGGATAGAGGGGGGACGACTGTCGGTGGCGCACGTCCGGAATGTTCCGGGAATCAGCACTCCTGACAACCGATAAAAGTGAGGTCGAGGACCTCGGCGACATGCGCTGTGACTTACCAAGAAGTGGTGAACGACGGCCCTGGGCCTTAGAGGGCGATCGACAGCGGAACTGCATTGAAGAGGCCGGGGATGAGACAACTCCGACCAGGACAGCCGTGCTGAAAGAAGCTTCATCCGGCGCTCCCGCCGGGACTTCGGCTTGAGGTGTTGGCAGGCGTCGCAGTCCGTGGAGTCGTGGTGCTCGCCCAGACACCACATACAGATTAGATGTGGGTTCGTTGCGTACATTTGCCGTGAAAGGAAGTACAAGATTTAAAGCCCGAAGGCATCGCACACTGTTCCAGACGTGAAGCGTTGAAAAAGGGCCTGAAAACAGCCCAGAGGAACCGCTCACTCCGGATCCGCGTGTCACGCGGAAAAGAAGGAAACTGACGTCAGCACGCCAGAGGGACTTGTATGACCTTGCTGACATCACGTACGTGGACGATGTCAGGGCTAGGTCGTGAGGCACCGTCCCCTGGTGCACAGAGGTGCTGCTGCAAACAAAATTCCAGATCCAGTCTGATGCCTGGGGATATTCTAAGTTAAGGAATCTGCCACTAGGCTCTAGGTCTGCTTAGAATCACACCTGCTCAACGCCAGGATACCCTCCCAAGTGGAAGTGCACTGTGCAAATCTCCATCATATAACACAACACAACATAATACACCATAACATATCACAACACAACACATCACAACATAACATAACAAGGGGAGTACCAAGGTGGAAGCCTTTGTAACAGAGTCCACAAGCAAACATGAGCCAGAAGTGACTTTAGATGGAGGATCACCTCCCTAGTGTTTAGCAGGTTCCTGCGCAGAGTTTCCTCCTTTGATTCTTCTCTCCGCATTACACCTGGGAGCTCCTAGATGAGATTTCCTAACGGACAGTGGTAAGGTGCCCTATTTAACTTCACTGCTGCCTAGCTGGATGAATACTGGTAGGAGTAGGAGAGTAGCTACCGATTTGGTGGAATGAATTCTTAATGATACCAAAAGTGGTCTTCGCCTAAGTAGAGCTGTTAGGTACCGGAAGTAGGCATCCACCAAACAGGGCAGATGCTGAAAGGAAACAGTAGTGGACAGCTACCTGGTAGAGAAAATGCTGATAGGAACCAAAAGTAAACACCCACTCGTTGGCACTGGCACTGCAAGAGGATGCTCAACCAAAAGATTGTAAGAAGAGGGCACAACTAGAGGAAATGTACACTGGAAAATTTACTTTGATAGCACCAGTGGATGCCCACCCCACAGCAATTGTTAACATCGTTAGGCTACCACACATGAAAATCAACCTGCTCTGCTTTTGCTATGAACTTTGTGGAAAGGAGACAACAATTTGGGCAATGATAGGACGTGCTGTGGGGCGGTAGGGTGGGGGAGGAGCAGGGTTGGGGGGTAGTAAACTTGGACATACGACGGAACAGAGAAAAGTAATTATTACGTTCCTCCGTTCCGTCGTATGTCCGAGTTTACTACCCCCCGCACTGCCCCTTCCCTGCCCCGCATCACCGCCCCGCAGCACGCCCTATGCGAGACGCCTCAATGAATGAAAAGACCCCGCCCTCAGCTCATGTAGAAAACGTCTACTGTGAAAACACAGAGGATGATGCCTCATGTCCTTGGGTTTGGGTGTAGGGCTAAGCCTTAGGGAGGACCTTGTGCCTGCCCCCTGGGTGTCTATGGATGTGGATACTGGGGTTTGAGAGCAGGGACTAGAATTCAACCAGTATGGCAATGTAAATCCATCACTCACTTTTTCAAGCAGAGAAAGGGACATACTTTTTTATTTTTGAAGTGAAAAGTGAAACACAACCATGACTAGGGAGTTGCTATTGTTAATTCTATATTTTGAATAGTTCAATAGTCATATTTTATCAATCAGATATTAATACTAATTAATTAAAATCTGACATCCTCCTCAAGATCAGTTTTACATTTCATTTTTATCTATCTTACCACATCATCACAAGCAAAACCAAACTCTGGTTGTGATGGTAACCACAGAAACATAATAAAACTTGCCTGATTGCAGAAAGCGCTACATGGCCAAACATTTAGTTCTATTATTAGGTCCAATGGAGTGACATTATTTTGTCTGTCTACATTTACTCTATAATATTCTGGTACCACACCCTGTATTGTGTCCTAAGGGACAAGTATTGTTTGAACAATAAGTCTGCTTATTTTTCAAACATATGCAAAATACAAGGATTTTCATTATTTGCTCATTGATGTAATGCCAGAGACTAATAAAACAAGTAATTTGATTTTCTGAATTGAATCCTTTACTTTCTCATTACAATTTCATGGGCCACTTTTAGGAAAGAAAACCTTCACTGCTGATGCTTAATGAAACAATGTCACTTTGGCACAGCATGTGAACCAGAATCCAGACAAAGGCTCCATCCCACCGGGTGTTCCTTGTCAGACAGCTGCTGCATCTGGATTTCTCATGTGCATACATGAGGTGCTCACGTGTTCCATGGTGAAAAAAATGACACCCTATGCATTTTCTTTTTACATTCTCTGCTCCTTTCACAACACCAACATAGACTGTAAGAGCAACGTAATCTACAATAAATGACGCCTGTGTGTCAAATGACCATTTATTTTTAATGCTCTACACCTCAAACAGAAATGTTGTACAAATACTGTGCAGTGGGTGACAACAAGAAAAGAGCTTGCGAGTGTGGATAGCGAATGAGCAATTGTGAGAAATTGGGTTGTTGGGTGACTGGGGTGAGAGCTCTGGTCAAGCAACAGCTACAGTCACTTGCAGAGTGAACCACAAAAAATCACTAATTGAACCTGTGCTTAACCCTGGGTAGCTTACCACAAAAAGCTGCCAGGCTTAACTTAGAGGCAATGTGTACAGTATTTATGCAGCACGCAAACAGTAATAAAGTGAAAACACAACACAAGAGCAATCCTAAACCAGTTTAGAACAATAGAGCATGTTTCAATAAACACTTGACACCAAAATGACAAAACTCCAATCAGTAGAATTGAATTATGAATTTTCAAAATTTTTTCAAAAAATGGGCGCCTAAAAGATCACAGGGCCACCACGGACATTTAGTAGAGCGAGACTGGGTCAAAGTCGAAAAATATGATGGGCGCAGTTCGGATACAAGAAGTAGATTGGGCCCGGTGAGCGCTTACCTTCATACTTAGAAGAAATTCTGAGACAAAATGTCTGAGAAGGTAAAGTTCAGCGGGGTAAGGCTGCAGGAGGTGTCCGAGGAAGTCACTTTGTGGTCGGATGGCCTTAGGTCGAAGCTGCAGTGAATATTTCTAGGTTCAGACTTAGTCGTCAAAATGGAAGTCGAAAATCGCCAGCCGGAAGAGGCAGAGGGCGGCAGCCGAACATAGTTCCACAAGGTCGGATACCCCTTTGACGAAGAAACGCTGGAAAGGATTTTCTGCTGCGGAGAAAGACATGGCAGAAGAAGCCGCAAAGTCAATCTGACCATTGATGCACATCGGGCGGATAGGCGAGCAGGTGAGTCATGGTCTCCTCCTGGTTCTCTGAATAGTTTTTGGCCAAAATGTTCTTAAGTCTTCAGTTTTGGGATTTGGCCATACGAGAACCTTTAGCACCATAACCAAGGGTCAGGACTGGAGGGACACCTCTTGGGGGTTCCTGACTCACTCAGATTGGGTCATTGTTTGAGTTTAAGAATGTGGGAGTCTTTTATGTACCTTTACTGCTGAGCAGGAGGCAAACAAATGAGGCTCTTGGCAGTCATTCTAGTAGTCCTGGGTGCAGGTTAAGAAATAGGGCTCAACAGCAGGGCCTCTGAGGGTGCAATGTAGGCTCCAGGCAGCAAAGCTACCCTTCCAGGTACAGGAGCAGTCTGGCAGAGGGAGCAGCAGGTCACAGCAGCAGCAGGCAGACCTCAGAGTCCTTCTGCAGGTCCATTAGTGTGCTGAAGAGTGGGTCTGAAGGTCCTATTTGTTTTTTAACCCTGGTGCCCTTTTTCTGGAAGTTGGAAGAAAATTCTAGAAAGGTTCTTTGGAGTGCACGGAATTTCTTGACTCCCCTGCCCCGGCTCCAAGCTGGCTGTAGTGACAATGTGGGGTCGTTATACCCTTTGCGTGAAGGTAGTGCACACCTTATTCAGTTGCAAGTGGGGCTGTGCTCAGCTCCTCCGCCCCCATCCTGCCAGCAGATGGCCCATTGAGGCACACCTAACCCCTCTATTGAGGGGTTAGGTGTGCTGGGAGGAATTCAGAAAGTGTGTCAGTTACACCCAGTCATGTGATCCAAGACAGGCACAAAAGGGCTTAGGGCAGGAAAATGCCAACTTTCTAAAAGTGACTTTTTGAAAATTGCACTGAAAAATCCACCTTTACCTTTAAAGAGGGTTTATCATTAAAATTTCATAGATACCAAACATGACATAGCCACCTGCTCCCAATTAGACATTCCAGCTTATTAAAGGTAATAAGGAATCTCAAATTTTATTCTATGGGAGCAGTAGGCCTCACAGTATGGAAAAACAAAGTTAGGAGTTTTTCAATACCAGGTCATGTAACACTTGAAAGTACATATCCATCCTTTTAATTACACATCACCCAGCTCTCTGGGCTACCTAGGGCATACCCTAGGAGAGTCTTACATGGAATAATAGCGGAGGTTAAGGCTTGGCAAGGGAAATTAATGCCGACATGGCATGTTTTGAAGTGCTATTGAAGTGGGTGGCACGGAAAGTGCTGCAGGCCCACTAGTAGCATTTAATTTACAGACCCTGGGTATATGGTATAAGGGACTTACAAGTAAATAACATATACCAATTGGGTATTTGCCAATTAAACGATGTTTAGAGGAGAGAGCACAAACAAGTGGTTAGCAGTTGTTAACTGCACAGAGTCCTAAGGCCAACAAAAACTTATTCAGTAATAAAGTGGAGGGTAAAGGCAAAACGTTTGGGGGTGATCCTGCAGAGGGGGCCAGGTCCAACAGTAATTACAAGACAAGTACAAGGAACAGTACGGGCAACACGAAGAAAAATGTAAGCATCATGCCAAATGTTCTCTAAATTCTTACTGCATAAAGTACTAATATAAAAAAAAATTATGCAGGAAACTTATAAAGGTGTGTATGATACCCTCATGCCCCATCCAGAGAATATATGTGTCCTTAGATCCCAGACCTCGTCAAAAACTGGGCCATGGCCAGTACTTGTACCAGTACTAACCAGTATCCTTCTAGAGTGACTATCTTCAAAGCTGTAAAAATTCCTGCGGCATGGAGACCAGGTCAGAGCAACAATCTTCTCAGGTTCCTAAATAGCGGTCAATGGAGGAAGAAGTGTTTCTTCGCTTCCTCTGTGGACTCCACACAGGGTATGTATCCCTGTCCCTTGTAGCCTTACAACTATTGGTCATAGTGTCCCAATCTGACATTGAGATACGATCTCTTTTACGTCGGAAGTGAATTATATCCTAGTATTCATTTGTAACCTTTTTCCAGTTTGACTTCTAAGTGTGCTAGAGCCACCCAGCGTGTTCCCACCTAAGCAATGGCCCTCTCTAGACTCCTGTCTATCACTTTCTCCTTTACTAAAATAACATTGTTCTTAGTAAGGCCTTTGTGTGTCTCCACTAGTGCGAAACCTCGCTGTATCAGGCTATTAATATCAGGCTAATCCTAACCTGGTGTTAACATGTGCACAGGATAGAGGCACTCACTACTTTCACCCTACTAACTAACATGCCACTACCACACTAGAAAACAGCAAATACACAGTTATATATAATCCAGGTATTTTTATACACAATTAAATAAGCCCTCAGGCCCGTTTGGTAGATCAACCATTTTTCTAAATCATAATATTATTTGCTTCATGATTTCAGCAGTTTTTGTCTTTTACACTCACAAAGAACTACCTGAAGGTCATTAAATACAAAGTCAAAGCCCCTCTAAACCTCTTGAATGGGTAGCCGACAGAAGCTCCCGGTCTTCGCCCACATATTTGTCCCATCTAACTCCCCCAAACCTTTTTAACTCTGACTCAAGTTTGTGTGGGACAAAATGCTGTTTCATACCATCTGGAGGTTCCCCCTTTATTGTGATCACTAGGTTTGGCATGTTTATTTTCTGGTCAAATTTTGAAAAATGTAAACAAAAGATGGACATGGACTGAGTCTGTAAGAAGAATAAGTGAAACAATTTCACCTAGTGCAGGACAAAATCAGGTTCACATTGGCCACATTTAGATATTAGATATCTACAAATATAGTCGATTAGTTTTAGTATACATATATACAACAAATGTCTTGCACATTCTTCAGGACATTAAAAGGAATTCCTTATACCAAAAATACTCATTCGAAGTGCTGGAATCATATGGCCCCCTTTGTCAGATGCATACTGTCTGCAGTGAATTACCACTCTCTTATTAAGTTTCTTATTCAACAAAAGCCTGTCCCTATTATGAAATAGTTACACCCCTATTTGTGTATTACTCTACCTTCTTACTTTGGAAATAGCTTCCTTAAAGATAAAGGCTTCAGGATTCACAACAAAGTTAACCAAAAGATCAGTGGCAGATCATCATCTCGCAAGAAGCACAACTTTGTAATTCGCCAAGCACACCCTGTGTCTCTATCTCTGTCCAGCTTCAGGTTTTCTAATAGAGGGTGCATTTGCGAGGCAGTTACCTGTCTAATTTTTTTTTTTTTTAAAACCGTTTTTATTGCAGAACAATAATAGCAGCAGCATACATTCTTACTTTGCCTGCATCGCTTTCAACAATGCCATATGTCCCGTGGCCATTCAGACAGCCGTACACAGCTCATGAGCCCACATCCCGGAGGCCGGGCAGCGATGTTCAGGGTATCATTATACTGAACTGTATTTTGAACTTTACTTTTGCCGCTAAGACGGTGGGGTGGCTACGTTCCGCTTTAGAGTTTTCCTCCTCCCCGTCCCCCGCCCCCAACACTGCCCCTCCCCCATCCCATTCCGCGTCCCCCTCCCTCCCTCCCCGCCGCTCGTGCCCACACCCGCGACTGCGACTGTTCCCGGCCCTCGCCTTTAGTCTGGGGTACAATTCAGAAGTACATAACTATTCACTGTGTTTGTGTGGATGGAATGCTCCGGGGGGCCCCTTCGGGCTCGGACGGCGTCCCGTCCTCCTCCAGCATACTATTGCGCAGGGCTTGCACCAATCCCTCCCATGCCGTGGCCGCCTCCAGCGCCCTGTCATCAGCCTTGCGGGTCGCTAGTTGGTATCGAAGCGTGCTTTCACTCGCCGCCCATTTCTGTAGCTCCTTGGCCCACCTCCCGTGTGTGGGGCCCGCTTTTGACTTCCAGAGTCTCGTCACCTCCCTTTTCGCTAATAGGAGGCCCATCTCGATAAATCTACTTGTATTCTTGTTTTTGGGTGTGTGAGGAAACCAGTGTAGGACACAAACCGCCTTGGTGTACTGTAAGTCCCTGTCCGTCACCTCGGTCAGCGTTTCGCCCACCGCCCTCCAGTAGTCTTGCAGGTGAGGGCAGTCCCATAGCATATGCCCCAGCTCCGCTCCCACCGTTCCACATCTAGGGCACGCCGCATCTGCCACCCCGAAATACTTCCCAAGGTTACTCGGTGTAAGGTAGGCCCTGTGGAGGATATAAAAATGTATCAGCTGAAAGCGCGCGTTCCTGGTACTTTTCCGAGCTCACCGCACTAGCCCCGCCCACGTAGCGTCAGGGATCTCAGTCTGCACTTCCAGCTGGCAGTTACCTGTCTAATGCCATATATTTTTATTTTCAAATATTTTTCACAGAATGATTCAATTTGCAGTAACCTTCCACTCCAATACATTGTGTACAGTTTTATCTGTTTAATTCATGATCATCCAAAAATAACAATATGGTACTCACTCACCCTTAAACACTAGGACTATGGGCATGTTTAACAGCATTGGGGTGAAAACGAGTTCCTTCCTCAGTCCCACTGGACTGAAAACCTGTAGCTAGCTTGATGCGTACCTCAAACCTCACTCTTGTTGTATTCTAAGAATATAGCCTGGATGGCTGTCAGAAGTAAGGGTCCAGTAAAATAACAACAGCTAAGAGCCCTCACTACAACTCAGTTGTACGTATAAATAAACCTGTGGGAGGAGATACCACTCACCAATCACCCTCACTCCCTCACTGACACCACACTGGGTTATAATCATGATTCCTTTCCTTTCTACCCACTCTTCCAGGTGGCAGAATAGCACTCCCCTATGAACCTTTAAATTGGGCAGTAGCTCGCAGGACTGAGCAGGAGCCTATTTGATAGAAAGAGACTACTATAGCCTGTGTCTAGGACTCTGAATATCAGCCCAACTCCAACAGTGCATTTTAGTACCATGCACAATACAAACCCAACTATTGGCAGGTGTTTGAATAAATCAATGTAGATGCTGTGAAGCCCAATGGCTTTTGCCATTTTCCACCGCTCTAAATTGCTCATACATTCATTTAACATGTTTGTGTTTTTTACTATAGACATTTCTCCTAATGCTGTGTAATGGGTTCCTGAATACACAAATTAAGAACATGCATATTGTCCTTTGGTTCTTGACATGTCAGCATTGCTATTGTCTGTAAGGAGAAAAGGAATTAAGTGTGTTAGAGTTGCCATTCATGGCGTGTTTTCCCCTAACATCTTGCCTTCAGTTGATGACTTAGGACTCTGCGCAGTTTACCACTGGCAACCAATGCTAATTCACTTGTGCTCTTTCTCTAAAACATCGTAACATTGGCTTATAACCAATTGGCATATTTAATGAACTTGTAAGCCCCTAGTAAAATGGCACTACGTCTGTCCAGGGCCTGTAAATTAAATGCTACTAGTGGACCTGCTGCACTGGTTGTGCCACACACTTAAGTATAACTGTAAACAAGTCTCAAGACTGTCATTGCAGAGCCTATGTGTGCAGTTTAAACTGCCATTTTGACCTGGCAAAGTAAACCTTTTGCCAGGCCCAAACCTTCCTCTTTAATACATACAAGTCAACCCTAGGGTTGGCTCTGGACACCCCAGATGGCAGGGCACATAGTATTTAAAACGTAGGGCATGTACTTTTAGGTTTTAAATGTGCTGGTAGTGAAAAACTCTGAAATTCGTTTTTTCATTACTGCAAGGCCTATCTCTCCTATAGGATAACATTGGAGTTGCCCTATGACATTTTCTAAGTGTAATTTCCAAATGGGAAGAGAAAACCAGTTCATATTTGGTCTCCCTGGACTCATAATTTAAAATCCTAACTTATGGTGAAGTCTGATTTTAAATTGCAATTCTGAAAATGACCATTTTAGAAAGTTGGCATTTTCCATTTGATGCCTTCAGCCTGTTTCTGGGTGAGGGTGACAGTTGGGCTTTTGGGAATTCCCCCTGGACAGCCACACACAGTGAGGAACTTAGGTATGATTGGGTAGGCAGTCACTTACAGGATGGGAGGGGGGAGCTGGGCACAGCCCCACTTACACTTAAATAGGCTGTGTCCTGCCTCCACACAAAGGGCTGCATACCAGGAGCTAGGGCCAGGCAGGCAGGGCATCTGTGCACTTCAGAGTTATGCCTCTAGAAGCTTCTTCCCACTACAAATGCACAACTGTGTTTAAAAGAAAACTCAAATACCAACTCTTCAGTACACGGCTGGACTTGTGGATAGTCTGCCAGGAAGAAGGACTGCCACTCTGCTAGACCGCTACTGTATAGGAACTGTTGCCCTGCTTTGCTGGCCAGCTGCCTTCTTGCCTGGGAAAGAAAAACTTGACCTACAACTTCATGTTGAACCCAGGACCCCAGAGTGACTCCAAGAGCTAGTCTGCTGGCCTCCTGATCTGAGCCACATGGATGTAAAAAGCTCCCCAACCAGCTCCTAGACCCAGCCGCAGTGAGTTCCTGACCACCAAGTGATATCCGTCAGTTCCTGCAACCTTGGTGAGGCTCAACGCTGTTGAATTCATGCTTTTGGGCTCTTCTTGACCATGAATAGGCCTATTCACACATAGACTTCTTGACCATGAATAGGCCTATTCACACATAGACTGTGCTGCTCACACTAAGTTAACCGTGAGCCACTGCCTCGCACAGCAAGCATTGAACGTCTTACGAGGACCGCCACCACGAAGTCCAGCCCACGCATCCACGATGCCCAGCCTGCTCTTCATGCCACATCAACAACCTCCTGCGAAGCACTCCTTGCGCCCCGTGATTCTCTCCAAATCAAATGGGACTCTTGCCACAAAACTTGAGAAGGTAACACTTCAGCAGGACTAATCTGGGACGCTATCCAACATGCGCTACATTTTGGTCGGCCTGAATTTTTGACTTTCACCCGGTCCAGGCTAAACAGATAGCCGCCAATGGTGCTTTCTTCTTTTAGGTGCTATTTTACAGTTTATTCTTTAAAAAATCATAGCTCTGGTTATAATGATTGAATTTTCGTCATTTTGGTCTTGTTCTATTTATTGAATTAAGCTCTACTTTTCTAACATGGTGTGGGATCTATTTGTGTGGTGTTTACTGTTTGAAGTGTAGCACAAACACTGTACACATTGCCTCCAAGTGAAGTCTGACTTCTCTGTGCCAAGCTACCAGAGGGTTGAGCACAGGTTAATTTGGGGTTTGCTTGTGCCTTGCCCTAACCAGGATTGTGATTGCTGCTTGACCAGGGATTACACCCCAGTCAACCAGTAACCAGATGTCTAAAACAGTGGATCTGGTTAGATTGAACAGAGCGGTGATAACATTAAGTACATTTTCAAAAGGCTTTGGAATAGTCCAAGAGGCCTCAGAGAAGGCTCTTTAAAAAGTTTAATTCATTTGGGATATGTGAAATGATTATTGTTTTCCCTGTATGGGGATTAGTTGTGGGGAATAGAGGGAGATGATGAACAGATGAGAGCAATGGAAGAGCCTGCAGCCATAATAAAGAAGGCAGAGAGGGGTTTGATGAGGGAGTCTGAGTTGAGAGACAGCTTTAATAATTTGAGAATCAAATGGATTGCAGAGGGCACTGGATGGACTGGAGAGCATAGGCATTCGGCCAGCGAGATGGTAGGAACGATCAAGAAGTTTTAAGTGAGCCTGGAATGAAATCAGTAGGGTGAACGGCTAGGAAACAGGAGTGTGAGCAAGGAGAAAATGGATGGCCTGATGTATTTTGTTCAGTGTACGCAAAAAGAGAGCAAAGTAGTTTGTGGTAGCATTAGAAAATATTAGATTACCCTCCTGTAAAATTACAGCCTCTGCCTCCTGAGTGCAAGGTACTAGGCTGATTAATAAAATGTCTGGTTTCTTGACACAACACTAAAATCTTTGTCCAGTAATGCAAATGCTGTGCACATATAACCTTTCATTATAATTGGGATGTGTTCAGCCAAGACTTACATCATGGCTTCGTCAATACTCCTCAACTGTTTCGTTTTACCAAACAGTTCTGGTTGAATTAGAACAAGCATAGGCTGCCAATCTCTCCTATTACCTTTGAATCTGGTCCCAATAAACTGCTGGTTGAAATTAAGCTGGTTGAAAGCTTGTTTGTTCAACCTTGGCGACAAGATGCCCCATGAAAATGTCCAATACTGCATAAAAAAGCAGTTTACAAAATTCAGGAACACTGTTGGCGGTTCATTGTTTGTAAAGTGTTTTCAATAATCTATTTCATGCCAAATAAGGGGGAATACATACGATTTACATTATTGCAATGATGAGATATAAACATGTTTTGAGAGACTAAATGAACGTATTATGCAAAGACAGACAAACCTTTTGCAGTGCACTATTGAACATCAATGCAACATTGTTGGGTTTTATGAGGTCAACAGAAGCTATGCAGGCTTTTAATGTATTATTACAACGAGAGGTATTGCTTATCAGATTTTACCACTGAGGAAGTCATTAAGAATGTGTCAGAAATAATGTCTGAGCTTTTACACCTGGGGAAATACGACGGAACAAGTATCTGTATGTCTGTATTCCTCAGGGACAAAATTCCCCTAGTATTTAGAGTTACAGTGATTGCAAAGGGGAATTTCTGTTAAAATGAGGCTTAAAAATATTATTGTAGTAATGCCCCAGGACATGCGCAGTGCACTGATTGAAGCGAGGGGTTGATTTTCATATAAACATCGAAAAAATATTTTAGAACACAGAAATATTGAGATTTGAACATCGCAATCCTTGTAGCACAGCATTTTTACAGTTTGCTTTCTGGGTGCGACTCTTGCAGTAATGGACAAAAAACACACGACCAAACAATTTGCTTGTTTAATTCTAACTACTTTAATTGTAAGGATCTTTTATGCACTCTGACTAGGGCTGGTCCACTGCTTTTTCTTGGATGAATCACATCCACACAACTCTAAATAAGGACTTTCATTTTTTAGGCCTGGGGTCAGCCGATATATATATACATATATATATATTACTTTATTGGACCAGCTTACAGCAAAACGCGTTTCAGCTATCGCCTTCGTCAATTGCTAGAGGCAACAACTTCTCAGTGGCCATAAATACTCTATTTACAAGCATAGACAACAACATAGGACTTAATTCAGTCCACATTGGCGGCCATTACTAAACATGCAAACAAACTTCTCTGTTTGCGATACAATTGTATCGCAAACAGAGAAGTTTGTTTGCATGTTTAGTAATGGCCGCCAATGTGGACTGAATTAAGTCCTATGTTGTTGTCTATGCTTGTAAATAGAGTATTTATGGCCACTGAGAAGTTGTTGCCTCTAGCAATTGACGAAGGCGATAGCTGAAACGCGTTTTGCTGTAAGCTGGTCCAATAAAGTAAAATTGGACAACTGTTCCCGTGAGTGCTGGTGCTTTTGTACCCGGAGCTTTGACTGAGTGCGGTGTCCGTCGCCGCAGAGAAAGCACCCGACCGCGAGTGAAGGGGCGTGACGGAAAAGTGAGCCGGATATATATATATATATATATAATTGAGCAAAAATCATGAGGTGATAATAAAACAATCCGACAAGGGAGGAAATATTGTGCTGTGGCCCCAAAGTGACTATCTAAAGGAGGCACAACGACAACTATCTGATCTGCTGTGTTACCAACAAACCAGCATGCAAGAATACAACAAAGCCAAAGAGTCACTAACTAAACAGCTTCATCAATTCAAACGTGATGGCATGATCTCGACAGAAGAATTTAAATTCTTATGGATAGAATACCCAGTCATCCCATCCATCTATTTCATACCCAAAACGCACAAAAATGTCAACCCAATACCTGGACGACCAATCATCTCCGCCATTAACAGCATGGGTGAACATATATCACAATATGTGGACTATTTTTTGAAGGATCTAGTAAAAAAACTGCCAACGTATGTAAAGGATACAGGCGACTTCCTTAATAAGATCAAAGACATACAATGGGAAACAAATATGAGAATTATCACTCTGGACATTGAGTCCCTTTATACGTGTATCCAACATGATCTAGGGCTCGTAGCTACCAAATACTTTTTAGACTCAAGACCTGTAGAGTATTACGAACATAATAAGATCATAATCAAATGTATTCATTGGTGTCTGAACAATAATTATTTTATGTTTGGGTCACAAATGTACAAACAAACCAGAGGCGTAGCGATGGGATCCTGCTTCTCCCCCAGCTACGCCTGTCTCATGGTAGGCTGGTGGGAGGAGCAGACCCTCAAAACAACTTGGTCTGAACAATATACTGGACATGTAAAATACTGGTTCAGATATATTGATGACGTGTTTGCCATTTGGCAGGGCAATGAAGAAAATGCCATCTCATTTGTTAACAACATTAACAAAAATGCACTTAACCTCAAATTCACCTCACATATGAGTGAAAAAGAAGTTGACTTTCTTGATGTAAAAGTTTATATCCATGAGGGCAAGATAAACACCACCCTACATAGAAAGGAGACAGCAGGAAACTCGACGCTACATGCGTCGAGTGCCCATCCACGACACCTGGTGCAAAGCATACCCTATGGTGAACTCCTCAGGTTAAAAAGAATTTGCAGCACCATTGAACAACAGGAGAAATGCACCAATGAGGCACTCACAAGATTCAAACAAAGAGGATACAGTGCACACACTCAAAATCAGGCAGTCATTAAAGTAGCTCAAAGATCCAGAGATTCCCTACTAGAAAGTAACAGCAGCTTATCTGAGCAAACACAAGAAACCAACACTCCCAGACTCATCCTTACCTTTACCCAGCAGGAACGCCAAATCAGGTCCATAATTAAACGTAATTGGCCGATCGTCTTGACAGATGCTGTTCTAGCTCCGGATTTCCCTAACAATCCCACCATTACATTCAGAAGAGGCATGTCTATGAGATCCCAAATAGTCAAAAAAAGCACTGAGAATGTAGCCAAAAAATCAACTTGGCTGCAACCAAGACAGGGGTTTTACAAATGTGCTTCATGCCGAGCATGTAGATTTGGAGAAACTACTATCAAATACATGACTCCCTTCAGCCCTATTGAATGCAAGATTAAGGGCAGCTACAACTGCAAAACCGAGTACGCAGTGTATGTTTTGACATGCACCTGCGGCCTCAAATATGTAGGCAGTACAAAATTGCAGGTGCATGTCAGAATTCTTCAACACCTACGTGCAATTGTTAACAATGACATGGCGTACACGGTTGCACGACATTTCAAATCTTAAATGCCTGAAATATTTTGTAATCACAGCCGTCCCAAATCCCCCAAGGGGGGGCAATCGGGAAAGATCCTTATGGCAATTGGAGTCAAGAATGATTGTTGAGCTTGACACCAAACATCATGATGGGCTGAATAACACTGAAGATCTCCATAACTTTTTATAATGTATCCCCTTAGGTTACACTCCACATAGCAGTAAACATAATAGAAACTTATCCTCAGCTGCAAACAAAAAACCCCCCTTTTCTTGTTTTTAATCTTAAATCTTTTTGTATTATTCATAAATTCTTTAATGGATAAACCAATTGCACTATTTGCACAAAATTCCAGCACTTTACAACATAGCGCTTTGCACTTTCAAGCATAACAAAGATGATATGGGTGCTTCTAATGGTTTACATAAATGCATAGTTTTGCACAAGAATTTTGGTGGTTAATAATTTGTGTTTATACCAATCTTTTTTGCACTAATATTTATGAATTTTATTCTTAGATGATTTTACCGATAATTGCATTCATGTTCTTATCATTAGTGTATTCATTGTCAAATGGATCAAAAAGAAATGTATTCATCAGGTGGTATAGGATTTATCCTATCTAGGTTGTATAGCGCAATATAGTATTAACAACTGAGACCATCTGTGAAACAATGTGCATTGTATCAGGCATTCACGCAGGTATTTATACAGGTGCTAAAAAAGTGTGTAGACAATAATAATTGCTTTTTGTCATGTTAATATTAACAACCACAAAGCCACCAATGTAACGTTTATTATTCTTTAGCATAATACAACTATGGTAGACCAAAGAAAGCATACTAGCGCAATATAAGGGTGTTTTCTATGTTTAGTATCACATGACACGAAAGCACCATTGGCAAAAGACCATCACTAAGAAACAAAAAAACACACAAAAAAAGATACACTGGTATAAAAACTGTTGGCGGACTGCACTTCCGCATGTGCACAAGGATACTGTGTTATCCGAAATGCGTCAGAAGAGCTGTAACATTGAAATAAAGACCTGATTTTGCCACAAAGGAACTGGTGTCCGTGACTCTCTCTTCGCCGGTCGGGAAGTGGGAAGAGTCGGGAAAGTGCTTCGGATATATATATATATATATATATATATATATATATATATATATATATATATATATATATTCACTGAAAAAAACATAGGTTTCAGGGGTGTTATAGATAGCTGGACTTTTCACTTGTACAAAACCATTGAAATTCCCCCGTTATAGTTAGTTCAGCTAACTATAACTCGCGCGCCCGCAATGCACTGCTGATGACGTCACATATTACATCACTCATGACATGGTCAGTGACATCACTCATGACATCACTGATGACATCTCAAATGACATCACTGATGACATCATCCAGTGAATGTGTGTTTTTCTGAAAATTAAATATGCTTTATATATGTATATCTCAAGGTCGATGGAAGAATAAATGGGTATATAAGTGTCTAAATGGATGATTTGTTTTTGAAAGATTGATTGTGTAACTGACTGATTAAGTGTATCATAGTGAATACATGGCTTAGTGAGTAATGTTTAAATATGTAAATATCTGTATCAGTCTCTCACTTTGTGTATAAGTGGCTGCATGGGTGGTGAATAGCTACATGGGTGTCTATATAGGTTATTAGTTGGTTTTTTTAGTATCAGCCTGAGTGTCTGCATGGTTCGGTGGGGGTATTACGTAGTGCATAGGTGCATGAATGAGTGACTCACTGTTTGTATGTGTTGAAGACAGCATGTGTGCAGGACTGTATGGGTGGATGAGTGTGTGTATGGGTGTGTTAGTAAGTGAATGACTGTCTCAATAGTGTCTTTGAGTAACTACATATGTTTCTAAACTAGTATATGTGACTATTGGTGTATATAAGTGAGTATATGTGAGAGTGAGAGATTGAAAGAGTTCCTGTATGAATAAGTATGTGTTTCTATAAGTGATTGTTTAAAAGACTAAGTATGTGTAAGTTTCCGTAGAAGTAAGTGTGGTGGTGTGTGTATAACTGTATATGCAAGTAAATGTATGTTTGATTCTTTATTAGCATGAGTGACTGTGTGTGAGTAACTCTATGGATGAGTGGCATTGTGTAACAGGATGTATAGGTGTATGAGTACATATGATGAGTGAGTACATGTATGAGTGACTGTATAGGACTGTTGGTGAATGAGTGGATGTGTATGTGGATCTTAGAATTACTGAAGAGGTTGTTGTAACTGGTATTGGTATGTCCATTGTTTTGAAAATTTTAGTCTCTATTTTTGAATGTGTGTATCAAAGGTTCTATTAGGGTGAGAGGAGGTCTGCCACTCTATCACAAGGATGATGTCATCAGTGATGTCATTTGAGATGTCATCAGTGATGTCATGAGTGATGTCACTGACCATGTCATGAGTGATGTAATATGTGACGTCATCAGCAGTGCATTGCGGGCGCGCGAGTTATAGTTAGCTGAACTAACTAGAACGGGGGAATTTCAATGGTTTTGTACAAGTGAAAAGTCCAGCTAACTAAAACACCCCTGAAACCTATGGTTTTTTCAGTGAATTTCTGAGGTTTTTTTAAATGCTAATTCCTAACTATAACGTGCCTGAAATCTATGTTTTTTTCTGTGAATTTCAAAGGTTTTTTAAATGCTAATTTCAAACTATGCCTACAGAGATAGGACATGTGAAGAAAGAAGAAAAAATGCACAGAAAGAAAAAAAAGAAGTGCAGAAAGAAGCAACAGAAGTCCTCAAAGACGAAGAAAAGTGCAGGAAGAAGGATAACGTGCAGAAAGAACAAAAAGAAGAGCAGAAAGAAGCCTTGTTGCAAAATCATCCTGTACCCTCAACTTTTTCAGACGGATACTGGTGGTAACTGAGTCTGACTAACCGGTCCTAGAGCCAGTGCTATGTTAAAAGACACTTAGAATACAGCGAAAACACCTACATACACTAGGGAACATTATGCGTTGGGGTCCCCCTGTGATTAGCATGACCTCCTCTGTAAGCCCCTAGTATACAATAGGGCAGGGGGATTAAAACTACCTCTTAAAACAGGCCACAGGGCGTTTTTGCACACGTTTACACAGTGGTGAAGGGAGGGGACGGGGCCTGAGTTAACACGCCCTGTGTCCGTTTTTAGTTGGGAGATTAAGTTCATTTGAATCCTGAGGGTCCCTAGGGTCCAACTAGCCCACTAGGTACCTCCAGTAAGTGCCACAGAGCTGCGTTGCAGAGAGGTTTAAAAAGTGGCACGGCCTGGACCACCTCTCTGCAATGCAGCTCAGTGGCGCTTACTGGAAGCACTTGGTGGGCTAGTTAGCCCCAGGGGCCCTCAGTATTGAAGGGAAATTATATCCCCAATTTAAAACATGCCATAGTGCGTGTTTGCACACGTCACCTCAGGCCCCGTCCCCTCCCTTCACCACTGTGTAAACGCGCCCTGTGGCTGTTCTAAGTTGAGAGATTAAGTCCCCTTGAATCCTAAGGGTCCCTAGGGTCAAACTAGACCACTAGGTACCTCCAGTAAGCGCCACAGAGCTGCGTTGCAGAGAGGTGTAAAAAGGGGCTTGGCCTCTGAACACCTGTCTGCAGCGCAGCTCCCTGGAGCATACTGGAGATGCCTGTTGGGCTAGTTGGCCCTCAGGGACCCTCAGTATTGAAGAGGAATTAATTCCCCAACTTACAACTTGCCAGGGGGTGCGTTTGCAGAGTGCTGCAAGGAGGGGGCGTGGCCTCCGGCACGATGCCAGTCTTTTATTTATTTTTCAAGAAGGGGGGCCGTGTGGTTCCCCTTCTTATTCTAATTTATTAGCCCTGATGACCCCATTCCCCAGGGCCTGTCTCCTAATTCTATATTTTTGACCCCAATCCCCAGGGCCGGCCACTGTTTTTTATTATTTAAAAAAAATATATATTTATGGACACACCTAGGACATGCTGGACAAACCATACGTACCTATTACCATGACGATTTGCGTGATATTCATTAAAAGGCGACTATGCATACAATGAATCCACGTGGAATGTATTAACACCACTAGTGAAGCTCTGACATGTCTGATGCCCTACCGTGCCTAATCCCGGTAGACACCCTTGTCGTTTATTTATACAAACATGGGTAGCTATTGACGGGCACATTTAATACACATGCACATCAAGCCATTCAAAGGGGATTCGACAAAAATTCGACCAAAACTATGCAAGAAACCCCCCTCACGGTTAATAAAACACACATCCACTGCCGGATGTGTAATACTTTTATTTTACTCTCTGGAAAGGGGACGAACATCACTTGAGAGTCACAGTGCGCTCCTGGCAGAGCCCAATGCTGTGTTACACCCACCATTGCCTGCTGAGTGCCACACACCTCTGTGTTGTATTCCACCAGCTAGTGCATATGCTATGACACTCTCTAGCCCATGTGCACTGTAACACCACCCCGTGAATATGTCATGCCACACTTGTCTTCGCACAGGTTATATTGCCCCATCTAACGTGCCTTCCTCGATGCCTATGTTATAACGCACAGTGCTATGTCATACATATTACAATCTGGGATCCATATCTTTGTCACAGTGCATATGCAACGTTACACTCCCCAGCACATATTTTATATTACAACTTTAGAGACTAGTTAGGTTACACAACACAGCCCTGTGCATATTACACTCCAAGGTGCATATCGCATAGCACGCGCTAGTGCCTGTGCTATCTCGCGCTCTCCAATGAATCTGTCATTGCGCACAATATATTGCATATTATATTTCACGCCCGGTTCATCTTATATCACACTTTTTGGTGCATAGTTTATACCATACACTATATCTAGTTTTCATTTTCAATCATGCTCTCAGGACTATTTTCTATATAACACTGTGTTCACCTATCCTTTTCACGGGCATTACATTTTGCGATAGGATGTGGAGAGTCAGGGGGTGTTTCTGCCAAGTGAGCCCGGAGTCACAGTCATAAACGTCCTCTTCTTCCTGAATAAAAGTGAGATTATGCTGCATACTTGTTCATATTTTAAGTAGTTCGCACAGACACACATTTTAAAAACAATAAAGTTCCTAATACCCGCCTTCTCTGAACAGTTAGCTTGCTGCCCCATCCCCCTCCTCCCTATCCTCTGTTGTGTGAATCCATGGACTAGCCTCCTCCCTCCTGCCATGCATGGTCTGATGTGCTGCCACTGCCCTCAATTTAGTATGATGTACCAGTCCACTCCTCCTGCCCTCCATTGCCCAATTCTATGCCCCATCATTGACCTCCTGCTTAAACTCTGTGCTTAGCTTGCTGCCCCTATTCTCCTTCCCCCTGCCCTCTGATGTCTTTGTGCATGCCCCTGCTTCATCCTTTTTGCCCACCATGTTCCATGGACCTGCCACTCCTATCTACTCTGAGTGTTCTGTTGAGCTGCCACTCCCCTCCCACCTGCCTAGCATTGTCAGATGACTGTAACCTGTCCCTGCCAACTCCACCCTGCCTGTCCACATGCCATGCCCCTATCCTCTTCCTCCTGTCCTACATGGTCCATTGTACTGCCACACCCTTCTGCCCTCCCTGGTCTGTTGTGCTGCAACTGCTCCTCCTGCCTGCCCCGTGCGGTCTGTTGTGAGGCCCCTTCCCCTGAACTTTGTCTGTGCACAGGTCCTGACCCTCCCTTCTATCCTCCATCGTCCTTTGTGCATGCCCCTGCACCCTCCTTCTTGCCCATCATAGCCATTGTGCTGCCACTAACCCTCCCACTTGCCATGCATGGTCTTCTGTGCTGCCATGGCCCCTCCCACCTTCCCTGTGTGGTCAGTTAGCTGCCCCTGACCCCCTCTCACCTTCCCTCCATGGTCTGTGTGTATTCCATCACAGTCTCACTGTTGCTCTTCATGGTGTGTCTTGCTTCTAGTGCCCATCCTGCCTGACCTCCATGGCTATCTTGCTGCTCCTGCCCTGCCCGCTTGCCCCCAGCCCTCTGTTTACATGTGCAGACCCCTACTCCCTCCCTCCTGGCTTGTCTGTTCCATTGTAATGCCCCTGATCCGTCCCTCCTGCCCTTTATGGTCTGTTATGCTGCAGCTTTCTCTCCTGTCAGTCCATTATGGTCAGCTAGCTACCATTGCCTCTTGCCCCTCTGTTCTCTGTTGTCCATGTGCATGGTCCTGTCCCCTCCCTCTTGCTTTCTATGGATTGTTGTGCTGCACTCCAGTCCCGCATGCCCTGTGTGGTGTATTGTGCTGCTGCAAACCCTGATGCCTGCCCTGCAGGGCCAGTTTGGTGCACCTCTCCATGTCCCTCCTGTCCTCTGTTATCCAAGTCCATGTCCCTACCCCATTTCCTTCCATGATCCAATGTACCATACTGGCGAACATTTTGAACTTGGTAAGAGGGAGATTTTGAAAAAGAACTGGGGTATTGATTTTCCCCTTTGAGTTACATTGAAAAAGAGGAGATTGTAGACAGGAGACAGATCAAATAAAGCCCATTTGAGCTTAAAAACATTGGACGTTTCCTGGCTGAATCGGGTCTGTTGGCATGTATGGTTGTACTACCATTGCCTCTTCCTTCTGCCCACAATGGTCTATTACATTGCCACAGCCTCTCTTGCAAGTCCTGTATTGTTGGTTTGTTGCCCCTGCCCCCCTTTCCACTGCCCTCCATAGTCTGTTGTGCTGCCACGGCCCTTCCTGCCTGCTCAGTGTGGTTAAATTGTCGCCTTTGCACCCTCCTACCTGCCTTCAATTTTCAGAGTCCGTGCCCCTGGCCTCTGCCTCTCAACAGTATCCTAATGAACAACTAGATTGCTAACATTCTATATTTATTACAAAAGTGTGGAACTCCTGACGTCATCTTGATGTAATCAAAACTGTAATACCTAGAGCATTTCCTTTATTAATTACATATATGAGAGCGTCTTATTGGCATCAAAATTATGGTTAGTGCTCTAAAAGACTAAAATAAGGACATATTTTCTGAGTTTTCAAATAGCGACAAAGCACTTTTAAATTATTTGTTATCTTTATGTTTTTTTATCCAGTTGACCACTTGATTAAATGTTGCACTTAGGGGAGAGGATGTGGTGTTACTTCCAGAACTGCAGACTTTGCAACTGGGGAACCAGGTTGGAGTTTCTGCTTCAGCTCGACATTCTGTGATTCTGGTCAAATCACTTAGTCTCCCCATGTCTACAACCAAAATGAATTTGTTCTTGTGTGATGTAACCAATGCTCATGTAAAGCTTGTTAAAACTGTCATTACCTAAATAATGGAATGTAGAGAAGCAGAAATCAATTAAAAAACTAGGTCAATGGCCACTTCAGAGAAATAAAGCACATATAGAACGAAGGAAAGGTTGTAGATAAGTAGGAGATCCCCATTCAAACGGCTCATTTGCTCCCATTGCGTTTGTGAGTGCACAGTCAGATGCCAGTCTGAACAGTTCAGCTTTTAGGATCTTTCTGAACTGAAGATACCTTGGTTCAGAAGAGAGTTGTGATTTCAAGTCATTCCAGAATCTGAGGACCATCACTACCATTGATTGCCCTCTGAGATTTATTGTCTTGAAGGCTAGTTGATGGATCAACCAGTGGCGGCCGGCATGGATCGTGGGTGGCGGGGGCGAGGGAGGGAATGTAAAAAACAAAAAATAAAAAAAGTACCTTATTGCCGCGTCTCTCCTCCGCGTCAGACTCAGGCCGGAACAGGAAGCACCCAGGAAGCATACAGGCTCCCCTGACCAATCATAACGCTGCAATTCAGCGCTGTGAGTGATCTGAGCACTGTGGTTAGATGCTCAGATGGGGACTGAGGGCCTCGGCATGTTCTCCACCCAGGCTGTAATGCAGCCTGCGTGGAGAACATGCAAAGTGCGCATGACTGTTTGGCTGGCCAAAGGGTCATGCACTTTGAGCGGGCAAACCACTCCTCCCCTGTTCTGTTCTGAAAGCTGAGCAGCCCCGCCTGCCCCGGCCACAAAGCAGCAGGAACAATTAACATTGAGTTATTATCATTTTATTTTCCTTTAGTTACACTGCTTAAATACAGTGGGGCGACGCTCCTTCGCCTTAGTGGAGGAGCTGCCATTGAGATCAACTACGAGAAGGTTGAAAGCTGATCATACATTCCTGATCTGATATAGTTAGGTGCTGGCATCTACAGGAAGTGAGGTAGTGTGCCCTATTCTCTGTTGTGTGTGATGCAAAGGTATTTTTGTTTAATTTTGTACTGCACAAAGATACATCAAGTGACTTCAGGCCCTATCGAAATCTGGTGGGTCAGTGGGAAATCATTGTTTGACGTCATGGTCACAGCTATGAACACTAATTGGTTCATTGAACTTTGGATTCACCCTACAGGGGTTTTTTGCAGTTACATAAAATTCTACTGAGTGTGGGGTATCAACATTTTCCAGAAAATGCTGAAGATCTCCTTTCCTTGGTTTGGATCCTTATTAATGCATTTAATGATGTAGGCCTTTTTTGCTCACTTGATGGCTTTGTGATATACCTTTCTGTTCCCCCTCATTGCAAGCCGTGCCAAATTTTACCAGTGACAGGATTTGGTTCTTTCCCTTTTCCCCCATGCATTTCACCTTTTCCCCGCATGTTGGTCATTAGTTATATTACTTTGGTGATGTCAGCTTGTAGTGGGCTAGTTTGCCAAATGTGTTCAACATTTTGAGTGAAGAAGATCAACTACAGCATCTGGGTCTGGTGTGTTCTATGGTTTCAAACCTACTCATTGGTCGAGGCATTTCAACTTTAACTTGTTGCAATGAGTTTCACTACATAGTTGCCACAAGTAAGACAGTAGTGACCAATGAGAGATGTAACCATACATGGGGATGTAAAGTTTGGTTAGTAGTTTCAAATTATATTGGTGATCAGAGTGTGGCCAGATGTGTGGGCAAAGACAGTCACTATTTGGGAAAGGATCCTCTTTTCTCTAGCTGTTTTGTCACTGACTTGCGGTCAAATCATTTACAGATTGAATTGCCACATGATTAAGGTTTTTTTGGAGCAAGTCCATGTCCATGATTTTGTAATGGAAACTCGGTTGCATCATTGTTGTGGATGAAAAGCTTGTGTAGCAAATGAACTGAATATCTTCACAAAAGGAGAAAACACTAATTCAAAAACCGAAAATGTGTTTTCAATTTAATTCATGTTAGCTGTGTGGAATATCTTTTAAGTACTGTTTCACTTTTGCTTTAGGAAGTTGATGTAGCACAAACTAAGAGATAAGGAACAGAAAAGGTTATAATACAACATTTCAAACAAGAGTTCTGTACTGAATGTATTATTACGCTGGTCAGTATTTCTAAAATGATCAAAGAAACAGCACCCAACTAGACCAGTGACATAACAAAACTTGAGGGGGGCCGCCTGCAAAATACATAGAGCCCCCCCATGCTCTGGAACCAATCAGGAGCTCTCAGCCCCCGCCTATGCACGGTGCCGGAGGGGGCCCGCTGGAGCTCAAGGCCCGTCGCTCGACAAGGGGCTATTGTTACACCACTGAACTAGGCATGTCTCCGTAGTTTTTAGTGCCACAAACAGCAAGCGTTTTCAGCTTTTCTGCTCTAGGAAGGATGGATTTGCCTTCCCAAATGCTCCTAAGTAACGGGAGCAAACAGTGACTCCCCAAAGCTTATTAATTATAGTCATTAAGTAAATAGTAGAAGACCAAATTGACTCTTTCAGGAAGATCCAACCACTTGGACTGACTCATCTTACAAGGCTGAAGAGAAATGCTGGAAGCAGTGTTGCATATGGTGCATATTCTCAGGTGACCCGCTTAACCCAGTATTGAGAGAAAGTGATATTATTATGATTCTTCAACACACATGTAATTGCAGCTTCAAGGCTCACTGTCCGATGCCCATCTGAAGTAATGCAACATTCCTGATTGATGGTCACATGAGAAAAATGGTCAATTAAAGGTCTTCTCTAACCATATCAATTGCTGACAGATAAGGTAGTCATGGCATGTAAGACTTCACAATCTGAGTTCCACATTGACCAAGATCAAGAGTGTAGATACATGCCATTGAAACATTGCACCAAACCACATATGTATTTTAAGAGGGGGGAGTAGGTTCACAGAAGTCATATCTGGATAATACAATGCACTGACAGAGGAAGTACACTCTAAACCGACATGACGTCTCCTCATGGAAAAATAGCATGCAAAACTCTCAAAAGACTACTCGGTCAATGAGTATTCATATTTACTTGGGGACCCAGGACAGTAGCCTCTATGAGGCACAATGCAAGTTCAACTTCTCCAAGATACTGCATAGTAGGAATTGGTCCCCTTTTAAACTATGATGAGCTAACCTGAGCCATGCCCCCGAACGCTGGAGATGTGAGGAACCTGCAGACATTCTGCAAAACGTGGCATCCACAGTGAATGCTACAAATGTTAGGGCTCTGTTTTTCTCTCATTCCCCAGTATAATTACACAGTGCTTTAGAAACTCCAGTTATAATTCACTATTGGAAGAGTTGGATCAATATGGCCCTGGCTGATGACAGAAAGTGTAGCTCCCTCCTACTCACAATAATTGGCTCACAGATCTAGCAAGAACAGCAGCTCACAACAGGGTCATTTGCAGATTGTTGAATCAACAGCACCTCTACAAAACCATATGGGGCACCTTCATCGCAGGTCTAGAGATGTGAAGGATCATAGTTTTGGGTGTAGTTATGTTGTGATCCAACCTAGAGACACTGAAAAATGTATCTTGCAGGTTTGTACTATTTTGTCCTATATACCTATTTATGTGGCTCCTGTCTTGACACAGCCCGATGTCGGACTCTTTTCTTGGCCCTTTCAGATTCTTCTTTTTGAGATTTGCTCTTTTAAAGACATGTTTCCTGTGTTCTAATCAATCGATCAATGAAGATACTTGAAGCCTGATTGTACAGGCTATTTTTCAATCTTTCCCCCTCTTTCCCCAATACTATACTCTTATCTCGTCATGGCCGTTATGAACCATACTTGGCTGCAGCCGTACCCAGACTGGCTTTTGCAGATGTTTACAACTCTGAGAAAGATCAGTTTGCATTTGCCTCTCTGTGTGCAGCAGCACTGTGCTCCTTATTTTCTACTAGATTGAATGTCTAATTTTAAAAATGTGTTTGCATAAAATCATAAATAATTATTGGCAAAGTAAGAAAGCTTTAAAACCTCCGAGGTGATGTGGCTGAAGGACTTACACACTTTGCATCTTCTCAAGAAAACTCTGTTTGGCTTCCAGCTCAATGTACCGGCTTTTTCAGCTGTATCTCCTGAGGCACAGCCGGGAGTTAGGAATCAGAGTGCTATTGTGTTAATTGCTTTAAAACCTGCTAAATAATCTGTTTCCATCGTACCTGCACTAGTTTCCCCCCGATCAGCTGTTTGACTGCTGACGTAGGCAGGGCCTCGACGTGACTGGCCGGGCGCTTTAGACACGCCCACAGCCATAGCCACGCCCCCCTCTGCTTAAAAACGCGCGCTGATCGCGAGCGCGGTGCTTTTTCAGCTGTATCTCCTGAGGCACAGCCGGGAGTTAGGAATCAGAGTGCTATTGTGTTAATTGCTTTAAAACCTGCTAAATAATCTGTTTCCATCGTACCTGCACTAGTTTCCCCCCGATCAGCTGTTTGACTGCTGACGTAGGCAGGGCCTCGACGTGACTGGCCGGGCGCCTTAGACACGCCCACAGCCATAGCCACGCCCCCGGCTACCATCTTTCACTACCATAAAATATGTGCCCCTACCGGAAGCGCAGCGGACGAGCGCAGCGGGCGCGACTATGGCGCGCCGAAGGCGCGCTTAATGCAAGCTCGTCTGCGCTCGTCCGCGACTGTCCGGGGCTAGGGGCACGTCACTCTGCTCATCTTACCACCTATTCCCCCGCCCAATTACGCTGCCTCCGGGGCCCATGGTCGCTATCAGCCTCCACCTGTTCGCGTATTTCGTCTCTTGGCTTGTCTCTGCCTGCTCCCCCCGCCATCTCCCCTCCCCAACTTGCCCCCCCTTTTCCCTCTAGAGGTAATGTTTTTCCTGTTACCTCAAAAACCTTGGTGGCATACTATTTGAACACCCGGTCTGCAGTAGCCCATGCTCACGAACTTTCGGTACTGCTGGACCTTCATGCCCCTGATCTTCTTTTTTTAACGGAAACTTGGTTCGGTGATGACTCCCTCCCTGCCTTACTGGCTACTCTACCAGCTCCATTTACGCCCTCCGTGCAGACCGTCAAAATGGTAGAGCCGGGGGCGGGGTGGCGGTCATCGCCCGAACCGACCTTCCCTTTCAAATTTTGTCCCTGCCAGATGTCGCTACCACGGAATATTTAGTTATTCGCACTACTTCCTTTACGCCCCCCCTCACTTGCATACTTATGTATCGCCCCCCTCATTCCCCCTTATTGTTTCTCCCTGACTTTTTGGAAGTTTTGGCCACCATCACAGTTAATAACTCTTCCATTCTGCTTTTGGGTGATTTTAATTTTTGGCCCTCTGACCCAGCTGAATGCCCATCCTCAAAGGAATTCTCTGATACTCTTTATTCGCTCAACTTCATACCTCACATCCATTCTCCCACCCATATCAAAGGTCATGTTCTTGACCAGGTTTGGTCCCTAAATTGCCCCGTAGAGTCCCTTACCATCTCGCCTTGTACATGGTCTGACCATCACCTGATCTCTTTTGCTCTTCCCATACACCCCCCGGTCAATCCCCCACTCTCCAAAAACATCTGGGTTCGTTCCTGGGGACGAGTAGATCCCGAAAGCTTATCCTCCCTACTTACCACCTCTCTTCCTTCCCTGCAAGGTTTATCCACCCGTTCTCAGGTCACGGCCATTGAACAATGGCTCTCCTCAGGCCATGACTCCATCGCCCCTTTGAAAAGGGTCTCAACCAAACGAGAGAAGGACGCCAATCAGTGGTTTAACGAAGATCTCAAAGCCACTAAATTGGCCGTACGTCGTGCGGAGCGGGCTTGGAGGAGAAACTACTGCCCCTCTCTACGACTGGAGTTCATCAACGTCCTGACTCTATACAAAAAGGATGTCCTGAAGGCAAAAACCATCTATTTTTCCTCCAAAATTCTCGCAGCCGAAAACCAATCAAAGGAAATTTTCTCGATTGTACACAATCTGGCGTTTTCGGACAGAACCTCTCTTAAGCCCACTCCTTCTCAGGAACTTGTCATTCCCTCAATAACTTTTTCATTCAGAAAATAGTCACCATCAAAGCTAACATTCCCCCTCCTTCCCCTACTTTTGTGGATCCCCAGTGTCCCCCCCCCAAGGGACAACTCACCACCTTCCCACCTCTGACTAAGGAATGTTTGACTGCTATAATCCCACTTGTCAAATCTGGTTCCCCGTTAGATCCCTGCCCGGCTCATATTCTTCGTCATATTTTCATCAGCTGTTCAGACCCCCCCCTTCATCTCCTTAACAGTTCTCTTTCCCAGGGCGTGGTACCCAACCCACTTAAAACCGCAGTCATTGTCCCCATTCTGAAAAAATCGGGCGCTGATCCCGCAGTTCCCGCTAATTTTCGCCCCATCTCCCTTCTGCCGTTCCTGGCGAAAGTACTTGAGCGCCACGTCACCTGCGCCCTGAGCTCCTTCATAGAGAAGAATGGGGCTCTCCCCCCCCGCCAGGCCGGGTTCCGCCCCGCACACTCTACGGAGTCAGTAGTTCTCTCGGTCCTTGATAACCTCAGGGAGGGAATGGATACCAACCAACCCCAGGCCTTGGTCCTCCTCGATCTCTCAGCCGCCTTTGACACGGTGGATCATTCCATCTTACTTTCCCGTGTCGGGCGGCGGGGATCGGGGGCACCGCGTTGGTCTGGTTATCCTCCTTCCTGAGGGACCGTACCCAGGCAGTTCGCCTGGGTGATTTTACTGCGGACTTTCGCAACGTTCAGTGCGGGGTCCCCCAAGGCTCCTCCCTTTCCCCCCTTTTATTTAATCTTTATATTTCCCCTCTGATTTTTTCATTGCAACAAATGGAGGTCGCCGTATTTAATTATGCGGACGACCTCCAGCTTGTCTTTAATCTTTCCTCTTCCCCCGATTCTGTTCTTAATTTCCAAACCATCATGATTCATATCCGGGACTGGATGAACCTCAACCATCTAAAACTCAACCCAGACAAGACCGAGCTGGTGTTGACGGGTGGCTCATCCAATCCTTGGTCCCCTCTCTTCTGGCCCCCTTCCCTAGGTCCCTCACCTGTTCCTTCTACCTCAGTCAAAACTTTAGGCATTAAGCTCAATTCTCAACTCACCCTTCACTCCCAGGTCAGCTCTGTGGTTTCTTCTTCCTTTCTTTCACTGCGCACTATACGCAAGGTGTCCCGTTTTTTCTCATTTGATGCTTTAAAATTGATCACCCTGGCCATGGTCGTATCCCGCCTGGATTATGGCAACGCCCTATATGCGGGTATACCCGCATATAGTCTCCGGCGTTTGCAGCAGATCCAAAACCAGGCGGCGCGCCTGGTGTTCAAACTTCCAAAGTCTCACCATATCACCCCCCTCCTAAAGTCCCTACATTGGCTTCCTGTGCTTGCTCGTGTCCAGTTTAAGCTTGCCTCCATCACCTTTCAAGCACGACTGGGCACGGCACCGGCTTTCATCTCATCTGAGATTATCCCTTATGTTCCACCCAGGGAACTGCGTTCATCTACCCAATCCCTCCTTACAGTCCCACGGTTCCGGAGAAAGAAATGGGGAGGCTCGAAATTTGCGACCCTCGCCCCGGTCCTCTGGAACTCTTTGCCTCTTGAGCTTAGAGCTTTAACCCTCTACCCGCATTTTCGGAAACAGCTCAAGGCACATCTTTTTGCTAAATTCTTCAATTAATTCCTTAACAGATTATTTTTCGCTTACTTAGTTCCGGCTCCCCTGCCCAGTCCTCTGTCAGCTGTAGCGCCATGAAACCGCTGGTGTACGTGCGCTGTATAAATAATTTTAAATTCAAATTCATGTAGGAGGGGCAACAGAGATATGAGACAGTGCTGTGCTCTACATAGTGAACTGGAACACAATGGAGAGGAGGGAAACATCTAAAAAGATCTTGGTGGAGGGCTTGGGTGTGAAAACAAGTGGACCCTACAAACATTCAAATGAAAAAACAAACAGCAGGAAGACATTAGTGTTGAGGAATTCAGAGCAGAGATGAATACACCCGTTAGTGACTTTAGCTTACAGTGGAAACGTTGTCAGCTTTTTGCTCTCGTTCATAGTGGGAAACAATATTTTGGAACTCTGTTTTCCATTGTAGATGGTCAGCACAATCTGAAGGCTTAAAGTTGAGATACACCCATTAAGTAACTTCACTGGAGACATCCCCCATTCTAATCTAGACTGCAATCAACCTAAACGTGAGGGTAACTCCACACTATCCAAAGGCCTAATCACTGTGGACACAGCTCCAGCAGAATCAAAAGCAAGAGCACAAGGTTTAGAAATGATCTGGTGAAAAAGATAAAAAAAAAAGGCGCTCTTCATTTCCGTCACTATGAATTTGTTTACCCAATGAAGTCGACCTGCTTCACGAATGCTTCACTAACCATTTACTAGTTTTCTGCAAGTCTCTTTCCTCTTGCGGTATCAATGACATAATAGCGATCAGAAGAATATCATGATCAAAAATATTGTGTCAAAAATATTGATTCCAAAAATATCGTTCCCCAATACTTATAATGGTAAGTACAAATATATAGAAAATATTATTGTATCACACATTTTAAATATATATATATATATTCACTGAAAAAACCATAGGTTTCAGGGGTGTTATAGTTAGCTGGACATTTCCCTCGTACAAAACCATTGAAATTCCCCCGTTATAGTTTGTTCAGCTAACTATAATTCGCGCCCCCGCAATGCACGGCTGATGACGTCACATATTACATCACTCATGACATGGTCAGTGACATCACTGATGACTTCACTGATGACATCTGAAATGACATCACTGATGACGTCATCCATGTGATAAATTAGTGCATCTTCTCACACCCTTTGATATACTCAATCAAAATTTCAGACGTTCATTCTGAAAACCATAGATACTCCAATACCAATAACTACATACCCACTCATTGACTGTTAGATCTACACACACATCCACTCACTCACCTGTACAGTCACTCATACTTACAGTCACTCAGTACAGGACTATCATATGCATTTATACACCTACATTGACACTCACACACCACCAATCATCCATAGACGCACTCTCACACCTAGTCAGTCATGCAAATAATTAATCACACTCCCATTTACTCACCTATGCAGTTATACACACACAAGTTCACTTACTCATAAAAATAGTACCACATTCTTACACTCTTATACAATCACTGATACAAGCACACACTCATACATACAGCCACTCTCACATATACCCACTTATATACTCTTACACACATATATACTGCCTATCACATATGTAGTTACTCACACATGTACCACTGAGATATACATTCAATCACTAACACACACATACATACACTCACCCAACCATACAGTCCATCACAGATGCACTCTTAAAACCATGCACCCATAGAATCACCCACTTACACATGTATGCGCAGAGTCACACACACCCCACCCACACAAACACTCAAGCACCCATACAGATACTCAGACAACCAATCAATAACCCATAGAGACACTCATATAGCTATTCACAAAATCATGCAGCTGCTTATACACCAACAGACAGACAGATACAGACATTCACACAGTTTAGTCACTAGTCTGCAGTAAGATACATTTAATGACTCACTTATAGAGTCAGTCACGCACCTAAGAAATCATCCATTCACACACTTATACACCCACTCATTCTTCCATAGGTTTTTCCCTATATACATATTAAACATATTTAAAATTTACAGAAACACACACTCACTGGATGACGTCATCAGTGATGTCATCAGTGATGTCACTGACCATGTCATGAGTGATGTAATATGTGACATCATCAGCAGTGCATTGCGGGGGCGCGAGTTATAGTTAGTTGAACTAACTATAACGGGGGAATTTCAATGGTTTTGTACGAGGGAAATGTCCAGCTAACTATAACGCCCCTGAAACCTATGGGTTTTTCAGTGAATTTCTAAGGTTTTTTAAATGCCAATTCCCAACTATAACACCCCTGAAACCTTTGTTTTTTTCAGTGAATTTCAAAGGTTTTTTAAATGCTAATTCCTAACTATATCAGGCCTGAAACCAATGGTTTTTTCAGTGAATTTCAAAGGTTTTTTAAATGCTAATTCCTAACTATATCAGGCCTGAAACCTATGGTTTTTTTCAGTGAATTACAAAGGTTTTGTATATGACAATTTTTAATGTATTAATTGTTATACTGATTTTTTTGATACTGATTTACTACATTTTTTAAACTATTTATTTTTAGATATTTTTTTTAAAATTACATTATAATTACATTATACATTACCATACAAAATATACTTTCTCAGAATGAATTACTTTAGTTTAAATACTTGGCAAATAGGCAACAGACTTTTAAGTATAGTAGTTACAGTTGTTGCAATGGCCAACCCAATTTCAAACACAAAGCAACATTGAGCTCAATGTGAATTTCTAGTTAAATGCAATTAGTTACTTTATGGATTACTTTTCTAACCACAGGACTGGATCCTAGATTCAGTCCTTGGACATCTCCTGTAAACAGTTGAGTAAAAGCGTTTTGGTTACAGTAGTTATTTTTAAGGAATATTATTGTATTTTAAAAGTTGACACAGAAATGTTTTCACATAGAATCACCAATGTTATCCTATGGCAGAAAATTCACTTAGCAGGTAAGTAGTGTTATCGTTACTTTTTCTTACTCAGTGGTGGATCCTGGATCCAGCACTGGCCAACCTCCTGTAAACAGTTGAAAGAATGTGTTTAAGTCATACAGACTATTTTTTAAGAATATTTTTAGTTTGTGAAAATAGACACTTAAAAACTTTTCTGCTGAAAACCACACAATGGATTCCTATGGACGGAAATACAAGTTACTGGTAAGTATGCTTAGAATTACTTTTCAGGGTCAGTGCTGGGCTAAAAGATGCAGCACCGGGTTCTCTCCTGATAACAGGTGAGTAAATCGGAATTCGTAGTTCGGCTGATTTTAGAGGAATATTTGTACATTTCAAAAATGGACACTTCGAAAATTTTCTGGTGAAAACCACACAATGGATTCCTATGGAAGGAAATACAATTTACTGGTAAGTACGCTTAGAATTACTTTTTAGGTTCAGTGCTGGGCTAAAAGATGCAGCCCAGGGTTCTCTCCTGATTACAGGTGAGTAAATCGTAATTCGTAGTTTGGTTGATTTTAGAGGAATATTTGTACAATGGTGAAGGAAGGGGGCGGGGCCTGAGGTGATTTGTGTGCAAACACGCCCTGTGGCGAGTTTTAAGTTGGGGAATTAATTCCTCTTCAATCCTGAGGTCCCCTGGGGGCCAACTAGCCCACCAGGTACCTCCAGTATGCGCCAAGGGGCTGCATTGCAGAGAGGTGTTCAGAGGCCACGCCCCTTTTACAATACTCTGTAACGCAGCTCCGTGGCGCTTACTGGAGGTATCTGGTGGGCTAGTTGGTCCCCAGGAACCCTCAGGATTGAAGAGGAATTAATTCCCCAATTTTAAACGCGCCACAGGGCGTGTTTGCACACATCACCTCAGGCCCGCCCCTACCTTCACCACTGTGGAAACGCGCACCGTGGGGTGTTTTAAGTTGGGGGATTAAGTCCCCTTGAATCCTGAGATCCCCTGGCGTCCAACTAGCCCACCAGGTACCTCCAGTATGCGCCAGGGAGCTGCGTTGCAGAGAGGTGTTCAGAAGCCACACCCCTTTTTACAACACTCTGCAACGCAGCTGCGTGGCGCATACTGGAGGTACCTGGTGGGCTAGTTGTCCCCTAGGGGACCTCTGGATTGAAGAGGAATGAATTCACCAACTTAAAACGTGCCACAGGGCGTGTTTGCACAGTATCACCTCAGGCCCCGCCCCTTACCTTCACCACTGTGCAAAAGCGCCCCGTGGCGCGTTTTAAGTTGGGAGATTAAGTCCCCTTGAATCCTGAGGTCCCCTGGAGGCAAACTAGCCCACCAGGTACCTCCAGTAAGTGCCACGGAGCTGCGTTGCAGAGAGGTGTAAAAAGGGGCGTGGCCTCATTACACCTCTCTGCAACGCAGCACCCTGGCGCATACTGGAGGTTCCTGGTGGGCTAGTTGGCATCCAGGGCCCCCCAGTATTGAAGGGGAATTCGTTCCCCCTCAACAAACGAGCCAGGGTGCGCGTTTGCAGAGTGATGAAAGGAGGGGGCGTGGCATCCTCCCGATCCCGTTTTCTTTTTTTTCTTTTAAAGAAGGGGGGCTGTGTAGCTCCCCTTCTTTTTCTTATTTTTTGGCCCTGGGGACCCCATCCCCCAGGGCCTGCCCCCTATTTTAATTTTTATAACTGTGGAGGGGGGCAGCGTGGCCCCCCTCCCGAGGCCTTAATTTGCCCCAGGGACCCCATCCCCCGGGGCATGGCCCTTTTTTGTTTGTTTTTTTATTTTTTTGGAGGAGGCCTGCATTGCCCCCCCTACTGTGGCCTCTTTTGGCCCCGGGACCCCATCCCCCGGGGCCGTTTTTTTATTTTTTATTTTGGGGAGGGGGGGCTGCGTGGGGCCCCCCTCCCAGGCCACTTCTGGCCCCGGGGACACCATCCCCTGGGGCCTGGCCTCTGTTGGGGACCGTGGGGGGGTCCCCAATCCCCCCACGGCCCCACCGGCTCCCCGCCTCCTGCGGGAGCCGGCATTGCTTTTCCACATGGGGAGCAGCTAACATGCTGCTCCCCATGTGGAAAAGCAATCTGCTTTGCTATTTGGAAGAGAGAGCAGGTTTCCCTGCTCTCTCTTCCAAATAGCAAAGCAGTTTGCAATGGCAGGGTGGGAGCCGCAAGGCTCCCGCCCTGCCATTGCAAACAGCAGTGTCCCGGGGGTTGGCACCCCGGGACACTGCAGGAGCCAGCCCTGGGGGGTGGCAGTCCCCAGGGCCATGACAAGGCTCCAGGAGGGGGGCCGCGTGGCCCCCCTCCCACTTAAGTTAAAGCCCCAGGGAGGTGGCGGTCCCCGGGGCGTGTGGGGGGGCTCAAGCCACCCCACAATGGGTTTTAAAAAAAAAAAAAACAAGCCCCGGGGGTGGCCGTCCCCGGGGCTGCGGGGGGGGCCATGAGCCCCCCGCATACATTAAGATAAGCCCCGGGGGGTGGCTGTCCCCGGGGCTGGGGGGCCCCTCTGGGCCCCCCATGTCTATGAAAAATTGCCCCCGGGGGCTAATTGTAAACGAAGCGCGGGAGCCAGCGCTTGGTTTTTTTTTCCTCAGCGGGGTGCGCGGACCCTACGCGCATCCCGCGATTTAAAAAAAAAAAATCGTGTTTTGCGATTTTTTTTTGGGGCTTCTTGTGCCTCAGTTCTACCGAGGCACAAGATGGCTGCCAACACTTCCTGATCTGGAGTGTTGACAGCCAATTAGCATTCAGCTTGTGCACGACAGGGTGCACGCTGGGTGCGGGGAGGGTCCGCGGCTCCTCCTCGGCCATAGATATCACTAACTTTTAACTCTAATTTTCTCAGGAACTACTGAACAGATTTACACCATTTAAGCAAAAGGCACGAGTCTGAACTGAGGACTACCTCTTTGCCAAATTTGGTGTAATTCCGTTCAGCAGTTCGGGCTGTAGCTGCAACAACAGGTCCTATTGGAAATTGCACGGGGAAAACGCGTTTTGGGACCCCCCTTTTTTCTCAGCCCCCGCTTGACGAATCACCACAAAACTTTCAGGGGCGGAGCGGAGCTGGCCAAAAGTTTGGAAAAGTTTGCGAAGATTCGTCAATCGGCGCCAGACTTATTGGGAATAGAATGTTGCGAATTTCCTATGGAAAATAGGTCTTAACTATAACTATCTACTGGCGACCGCCAGTAGATTATATATATAGTTTAAAATAGTAAATCTTACATTTTTCAATATATAACATTAATATAACATAAGTTAAAGAAATGTAACAGTTAATACTACATATATACTTATATAAGCATACACACAAATATATATGTGTATGTATGTTTATATATACATATATATAATATACTATTAAAAATATATTTGATCTTATATTATATTTTTACATTTATTGAGTTTTTTTTTACATTTACTACTATTATATATATTTCTGTCCATCTCTCTTGATGTCCGTGGTTTTTTGCGCAAATAAGCTAGAAGTCAGGAGATAAATATATATATTTTTATGAGAAAATGTTAACAAATCAAATGCAAAAACATTAAATGAATTGGCAAATTGTTAAATTTAAAAAACAAAAATGAAAGACATTTACAAAAAATATTTAAAAAAAAAAATAATAATAATAATATATATATATATATTTATTTATATAAAGCAGTTTTCCGTTTCTGGAGCCCAAGACCCTTCAGAGCGGCCTCATTGTGAATGGGCACGGAACATCCCACAACAACACTTGCCATGCAAAACACTGTTATGAGGCCCAATACTGCCACTCAAGCTCCTGCACAGTCCAGCGGAGCCAACTTCCCTTTTCCCAACGTTTCGGCTGTATATGGAAGGAGACACTGACATGCGCTTTGGCGTGCAATTTCAAAAGTTTTTTTAATCACGTGACTTGACTTTAAAACCAACTCCCACCATGCAATGCAGTACACTTATAAGATATTTAAACTGGAAGTCCTTAGTTTTGAGTCTCGTTGGACATTAATGCTTGGTGTCTGCACTGATGTTCAAGTGGTTAAAATTATATGAAGCAGTCAGGTGAAAAAGCCGCAGTGTTTCCATTCTGCGTGCGACCAGCAGAAACCATCTGTTGCAGCATGATCTTCGCAGGAATCATCCTGCTCAAAACCCTTCCACACGCAACCCATTTTTGCTCATTAGCATATCCTCCTTAGGTTGGGAGCGTGAGTGAGTCAGGCTCCTCAATTGATATCCAAAAAGCAGTTATGAGGCCCAATACTGCCACTCAAGCTCCTGCACAGTCCAGCGGCGCCAACTTCCCTTTTCCCAAGAATATATACAAAAATATTTTTATTTATACATAGATATATATATATATATATATCTATATATATATATATCTACTTATTGACACAACCAAAGGTTACATGGACGTCATAGTTAGGAAATATATATTTTTGGTAAACGTAGAGCTAACTATAACTCACGACCCCCGCAATGCACTGCTTATGACCTCACATAAAACACCACTCATGACATGGTCAGTGACATCAATGATGTAATCACTCATGACATAATTCAGTGACTGAGTGTTTTTAAACAGTTTATGAGTGTTAAATAAATATACCAAGGTGTATTGGTGAATCAGTGGGTGTAAAAGTGCCTGTACGGATGATTCAGTGGGTGCGTGACTGACTGTATACGTGAGTGATTAGGAGTCTCAGTGAATGTATGGGTGAGTGACTAGGTTGTGTGAATGTCTTCTTGCCCCCCCAAGGACCCTCAGCACCCAAGTGGACTTTATACCCCAACTAGGAGCACACCAGGAGGCGCGTTTGGACAGCAGTGGAGAAAGGGGGCCGGCCTGTAGCGAGTTGCCGGCAATTTCTTTTTGGTTTTTCTTTTTTATGAAGGGGGCTGCGTGCACCCCCTTCCCTGGACCATGTTCCACCCCGGGGACCCCATCTCCTGAGGCCTGCCCCTTTTTTCATTTTTGTAATAAAAAACAGGATTTTTGGCCCAGGTGACACCATCCCACTGGGGCCCTGCCTTTTTTTATAAATAAAGGAAGGGGGGCTGCATGGCCCCCTTCCCTGGGCCATATTTCTTTATTTTTTATAAAAAGGGAGGGGGCCGCACGGCCCCCCTCCCCAGACCAATTTTGGACCCAGGGATCCCATCCCCTGTGGCCCGGCCATTTCATCTTTTATTAACAGTCATACAACCAATAATAGCACATAAAATTAATATATGAACACACTAAGATAATAGAAAACGATATTCTTTTACAACAATCATTTTAAGAACAATATTAACAACAATGATACGCTTGAAAACGATATTAACTATCTGAAAAATCAATATTCTTGACAATGTTATTTCTGCATCACGATATTTTTGGATGACAATATTTTTTTTTCTGATATTTCTCCAACTCGATGTCCTAATACCCTCTAGCTCTGTCACAAGAGTGTCTTGGAAAACACTGACAGTTTCAAAAAGGTGGATCATTTTGTTCTCAAGAACATTTTTATCCTTTTTTTTAAGTCATTTTTTTCCTTCCTTTTAGTTTTTAATTTTAACTTTCTGATTTTTACGCTCACCTCTTCTTATAGTTTTTAGTCTGACCAAACCTTCAAAGTAAGCCTTGCACTCTAATTGTATCCAGCAAAAGAAGGTGAGTTGCCCCCTGACTTAAAACGTATTTGAACATTTCTTTGAGTACAGTACTTATTTAATCTCTCATGTAGGTGCTCATATTTTCCATGGGCGGACAATGTCGCACTGCATTGGGGCATGATTATATTAGGCATGATTGCATTAGCGGCTCCTGGAGGGAGTGCTGCGGGCGGTGGGGCTGGGAGGGGCAGGGTGGGGGGTAGAAAACTCCGGCATACGGCCGATAGGAGTTAGGTAAAGAAATAAATAAAACTAATTAAATTGCGCGCGCTGCAATGCCAAATGTGTTGCAGCGCGCGCAATTTAATTTGTTTTATTTCTTTATTTCTTTACCTAACTCCGATCGGCCGTATGCCGGAGTTTACTACACCCCCACCCTGCCCTCCCACGCCCCACCGCACTCCCTCCAGGAGCCGCTATTGCACGATTGCTCTGTTGAAACTAGGGGATCAGATTGTTGAGGCACCTAATGGTGCACACATTGACTATAAAGGAATATTATCAGGTTTTCCAACAGCAAAAGCAACTATACCAACACTACATGGAGCTTTGTGGGCAGGCCTTGAAGGATGTCTACCATTTCAAGCATCTATACAATTTTTATTGTATTTGACAGTCCGATATGCACCACTAGGAATTCTTCTACAAAAACAATGCAGTAGTTTCACTTGCGGGTCCCAAATTCCTGCCTCACTTACCATGAATGTAAGGAGTTCTTAGGGCCCTGGAAATGCCATGTGAGCAAGTAAAGAGAACTCAATGTTCTAACTAACGACCTGCTTTGACAGATACATTATTACAATAATAAGAATTTATTCCTACCCAAACAAACCTTTTTTAGCAGGATAATGAAAGACTGCGAAAAAACATAACTTCTAACCTGTCCATGAAGCTTGCATGCAGCTCTTTGATGGCAGTTCATAGCTCGCTGAGCTAGATTATGATTCTAACTTACGAACTACACAGTAACAAAATAATATCTGTGACAAGAGCAGTAACCCACTGAGCTACACACATAAAATATTGTTCTTCGTGCATGGTACACGTTCTTTGCAGCAGGCATTTTAACCCTCTGCGCTACCTTAGATGAGTCAAAACTGCCACTAGACAAAACTCCCATCTCTCTCCAGCAGGTACATTAATCACCAGAGTTAACTTGACACTTTTATTGCTGCCCTAAAACTGCTGAATATACAAGGAACTTTGCAGTGCTTTTAAAACTGATGCACTGCTACAAAACCGCCCTCAATAACAAAACTGGCCCCCACCCTTCCAGTCTTCTGGGGAAATGCCTGATGCCCGGTCCGGCCAGTCCGGTCTTGGACCTTCGTCTAGCCGAGAAACTCAATACCCTAAAAAAATATCTTAAACGTTTAAATTCTTTTTCAAACAGTTACTCCCATTTTGATGATATTATATTTCAGCTGCCATTTACGTCAGGCTCACACTTGTTAGTTTCACATTTTTGTTAATTTGAAATTCATCTTTACATATTCCTACACGGTAATATGGAAGCCGGAGCAGCAGACATAGAATCTTTTAAGTGTCTGTCCACTTTGTAGATGCCATTAGATTTCTAAATCCAACAACAGATTCGGAAACTAACTCCATCACTCATCCATCAAAAAGACTTGTATTTCCCACTCACTCTGAACCACCTTCATTCATTCTGGGTTCCTCCATTAAACTTCATGCCATTTTCTCACATTTCTCTTGCATAAAGCCCACCTTGAAATGTGTCTTTCTGTTGAATTTCGTTAGGAAATCTCTAAAGAGTTTCTCCACACTGCCGCTTCACTTTCTCCATTCCCTCGCCTACATTTCAATGTCTACATTTTCTAATATAACTGCTTCAAATGTATATATCCTTGCTATTTCAGTATTTTGAGGGGTGCTAGTAGAGAACCAACTACGTCCGTAACTCTAGAATAATACATTATTGTAGTGTTGTTACATTCCTAGCACTGGTTACCACAACATCCTGCATTGTTTTATCCACCCTTACTTAAGACTTATTGTGCTGTATTGCATAAAGAGAGCACTGGAGCCGGCAACACTAAGGACCTCATTAAGATGGCGGACGGACAAGCGTCTGACCGCCATCGCTGCGGGCAGGAACAATCCGGCAATGAGTTGGTGGTCCCATGTGCCGTATTTGGATACGTACGAAACGCAGGCAGTCATAAAATGCTGTTTTCTAGTGCAGCTTGTGCTGCTTCCCAGGAAAAGGGCTGCAGCACAAGCCGCACTAGAAAAAAGCAATTTGAGCACATCCATGAACCATGTGCTAGGCACCATATGGTGCCTGGCACCCAGTGCATCGATGTGTGGGGGGCACAACATGTGCCCCACAGGCCACTCAGCAGTGGATCCCAAAGTCCATTTCCATCTACCTATTCATAGCGGTAAGACCGCCATGAACAGGCAGTTGTTGAAAGCGACATCCTAATCCCTACGGTGGTGCCTGTGCAGGCACCACCTCCATTGTAGGGATTAGTGTTCGACCGACACCTTAATGGGCTCCTTGAGTCTGTCGGAGGCAGCGGTCCCCCCCCCCACCAAGACATAATCACTCTGAACGCCGGTATTGTAATCCGGCAGTCGGACCGACTGCCTGGATGTTGGGTGGACTGCCACCGACAACCTGTCGGTGGTGGTCCTCCCGCCATTAAAATGAGGGCGTACGATCTGACAGACTCTGCCACAGGTTTGGGCTGACTGGTGTCTTCAGTAGTTTAAGAGCTGGAGCAGTGCTATTTTACTACCTTAGACAGTGGCAAATGGGTGTCTTTTACAGAAACGTTCAAGGCATGTGCTACGTTTGACTGGAATAACAGCAGCATGTGTTGAAACATCAAAAGTAAACAACTGAACCTAATGAAATAACCAGTGTTTAATTTGAAAAATTAAGAGTGCCAGTCCCCAAATCTCGTCTCAGGAGCCTGTGGCCGGTGCAATGAAACGTCACTGCACCCAATACCAAGGCTGCGTAGCCTTGACTCCACCTTATGCCTCTTTAATCCATTATGAAACACTCCCTGTCTCTTTATTCCACTCTTGTAGGTTGCTGCTTTCTCCCTTTGTGATAGTTTCTCCATCGTTCTCTTCCTCCGTGTTTCCGAATTGAATGTTTTTCCAGTAAATATCTGATGAAAAAATAAGTGCCGGTCCTTCACAAATGAGTGCTAGTGCCCCCCCACCAGTAACCACCAGCTCAAATTAAGCACTGGAAATGACTTACACAAAGCAACACAGCAACACAATTAAAGCATAATAGAGCACAATACAACATAACAGACAGAACAAAAAGCAACTTAACAATTATAGTAGAACACAACCAAATAACATAGCATTATTGCAGCACAAAAAAAACAACAGAACTCATCAACACCACACTAAAATGTCACACAATAAATATGTACAAACGTTCTTGTCTCACACTACCACCTCTAGAATCCTGTTTTCATAATAGGTGGCAAAAGGTGTTTGGACCATACAGTGCATTACCTTAGCACCATGGACATGAAATCGTGCCAGTCAAAAATGTTTGGTGACTCTGAGGCCAAGATCGAAAATGTCTGTTTCAGTCTATTTTTTATATTTTATTTTAATCTGATTTCTTCACTGAAAATAATTTGAGTGAGCAGGTGCTTGGTAGACACCGGCCTGCAACTTGTTTTACGTTGTGACAGCATTCACAAAGTGCTCAGCCACCCGTGTGGGTTTCATCATGGGCACTTGGACACAATTGAGGTGTTTGCATTCATGGATGCACTGGTCTTTAGTCATCAGATAGTTGTATGCTGTGCATTAAAGATCTGCTACTGATGCCAGCATCGTTAATTGTGAGAACACGTTTTCTTTTTATAACATTGCACTACTACCACAGAAAAAGGGCATTTGTGCCAGTGACTCGCCTGCTGTGCGAAGATTTGAACAGGTCACTTTCCAAGACTCCTCACATTTAATCATTCATTGCAGTGGGACATTCTGGTTAGTCTGACATTGGCATGGCCCTATCTAGACTTCTGGTTAGTCTGACATTGGCATGGCCCTATCTAGACTTCTGGTTAGTCTGACATTGGCATGGCCCTATCTAGACTTCTGGTTAGTCTGACATTGGCATGGCCCTATCTAGACTTCTGGTTAGTCTGACATTGGCATGGCCCTATCTAGACTTCTGGTTAGTCTGACATTGGCATGGCCCTATCTAGACTCAGGACAAACAGCCGAAAAAAATCTAGTTGGTGCATATCAGATGAGTATCCCCTCTGATACTTGTAGGTTGTTTTCTACTACAAATGCTGGACTACAAACAACAGAATGCAAAGGTAAACATCAGTATATAAGAATTCAAACGAGAAATCAAGCAACTCACGATCAATCCATCTCTGCATGACTGTGGGATGCTGCTTTTCTGAAACAAATAGCTAAATGCAAATTATGCATTGGTATTTAAAATGCAGGATAAATCAAGTTGGTCAACAATGGCGTACTCTACATAGCAATTGAGCCGATATAGGAACTATGGGCCTTATTTAGAGGTTGGTGTAAGGGATACTCTGTTAAAACATGGCACATATCCCACCCACCACATTACAGGTGCTATAGCCTATATTGCACTTGTAATACGGCTGACGGGACATCTGCCACTTCTGTGATGGAAACTCCATATGGACTATGCCACTCAAAGGCACAGAATCATAGGGACAGCAATGGTAGTTGCAATGGGCAGTACCAGTTGTGGATGGCAAACTTCTTAAAAAAAAAGAAAAAAAGCATTGTTCACAACTCTTACAATCTACATTTGTTGCAGGTAAAAGTATAAACAGGAAGTGGAGAAAGAGGCTGTGCTATAGCTCTCCGAGCCACGCCAACAGGAATTCCTGCTGGCTCTTACCCGGTTTCTATTTAGAGCCCTCTACTGCTAGTGATGTGCGCCCTGTTACACAATTACACCGCCAACTGCAAAGGGACTGGAATGACAAAGACACCATTCACCAGGTCATTATAAGTAAATGAATGCATCTTATTACTAAAAATTCAGGAGTAAGCCGCACCTAAGTCAAGAGTAAGCCACAGCTCGCACACACAGCTTTGTGAACATGGCCCACCGTGAGCAGAATTTCAACATATATTGGACTTCATCTCCTCTTGACAGTGTGTGTAGTACTAGACTCCCGCACAGTCCCATGTTCTGGCCCCAGGTCGATAGTACATACAGTAGTAACAGACAATTGTAACATGAAACGCAAGATTTGTTAAAAAAAGATAGTAGTAGAAATTAGTAAAAGTAAAACCAAATATGTTTTTTGTGTTAGATCCAGGTAAATAATTTTTGGAACAAGCACAATGTTTACAGTCATCAGTAAAGAACCCAGAAAGCTGGGTGCTGGCATGACTGCATTTATTTCCCCCCTAAAATAATGGGAACTCATGGAGAAATCCTGAATCTCATTCAGAAACGTTGCAGCCTCTCACTGAATCAAGGGGTATGCTGAGGATGAGCTCAGTGATAACAGATCAAAGGAAAGAGCTGGCTAGAGCCATATTTAGAAGCTGTAAGCAGCAGCTTAGGACGAGGAATGTGCAAAAAGACTTTCTCCCACAGCCACAAGTCCTTAACAATGCCAGACTACTGTTTGATGTGAGAGCATGCAAAGGCGGTAATGTTCTGCTGTGGTCAACCGAGTTAAGAACTTTAGCCAGGGAAAAATCCAGTCTGGCTTCCGAGCACCAAGGCAGCTGCCCGCATGCAGCACACAGAATCCAGGCATTAGTTTTATACACATCTCAAAAGTACAGTGAAGACCAGTGCCGTCTTAACACATGGGCACGCTGGGCATTTGCCCATGAGCAAAGGATCCCCATGCAGACCAGAATTTAACACTCATTTTCCATTAAACATTTTTAATCCTGTGAGTGGTTGTGTAGATAGGGCCCAGTGCACTGCTTTGCCCAGGGGCCTATAATGCGGTTAAGACGGCCCTGGTGAAGACTACTCTCCGTTTACATTCTCTGCTGGTCAAGCATGGGCACCAACACCACTGCCCATCAATTTTGTTGGTGACATTTTTCTAGACTTTGCCTCCTGGCTTAACTGGTAGAATCAAAAAGTGCTAGCTAACTGCACAGAAGAACATCTACATGGAATATTACACAGCTGGCATGTCACAAAAATACACTTACCAGTGATATACTGCACAGGGGCTGTATCTCAATAATGTACATCCAAATGTAGCAATACACAGTTGACCTGCATCACCATTATGCAACCAAATAAAGTATCAGACCACTGACCTGCCTCAGTGATACAAAGCCAAATGTACTATTGCGCCGCTAGCGTAACCTCAAATGCAACATTATGCAGCACATTACCACCGTATCAATACAAATCTGAAATTATACAGCTGAACTACCTTAATCATATACACAACACATAAACCATTACACATCTAAGCTATGTCAACAATGTCAATCTGAATGTAATATTACACAGCTTACTCACCTCAATAATATATAAAACCACATTCTTGTAGAAGCAGTACAGGATGCATTTTGTGACACGATTGTAACTGCAAGCTCCATGAACTAATAAAAGTTTCTCCAAGTAGGAAAACTGTGGGGAGAAAAACATGTTTGAGTAAGGATAGTTGAAACATAATTCATAGTTAATGATTTGTGGAACATGCTATGAATTATTGTGCATCCATCAAATGAATAATTAAGTGCAATTGCCCCCCCCCCCCAAGAATGGGCTGGAGCTGTAGGCCTAGTGAGAGGTAGGGCAATTAACAGCTGTAAATGCCTAATGGCGGGGGGCAGTACAGCCATTAGCACCAGTCCCCACAGTGTTAGCAGACAAAAACACAAGGGTAGCAGTGAGGAATATAGGCTAGGGCATACGCCTTGCATACAGTTGGAAAATGTGTTTGTAGGCTCTTTACTACTTACTTTCTTTTTTAAAATGATGAGGAGCAGTAGTTTATGAGATGTCAGCAGTGATGTAATCAACTATGTAATTTAACATGTCATGAATGATGTAATATGCAAGATCATTAGCAGTGCATGGATGGAGCACAAGTTGTAGTTAGCTTATTGAATTATAATTGGGCGAATTTCGGAGTTTTTTTTATTTGAAATGTGTTAGTTTTTGTCTCATTTCAACATCTAACTCTGACATGCTACTTTACCCTATGATTTTTCGGTGTGTGTGTGTGTATATTATTCAGCACCAGACCACAGCCCTTGAATTGCACGAAATATGTAGCACATCCATCTGGGGAAAAATATCGGACTTCACCGACCATCATGCAACGTGATGAACTCATTCAGAGGCGTCCAATCAGGGCTCACGATATGGCATTAAAGGGAAGGTGGTGCTGTACATGCGCTTTTTGACTACATTCACCCTTTGAAAAAGATTATTCGAAACGCGTCAGGGCTGGGGTCTGGTGCTGAATAATACTGGCAAGTGCAACTGTTTTACCAATAAATAAGTGTTGGGGAAAGCTTCTCTGTGCTCGAGTGCGATTCGTATGTTGAAAATTCCCCACGAGCTTGATATATATATATATATATATATTATTATCTACTGGCGGTCGCCAGTAGATAGTTATAGTTACAACCTAGTTTCCATAGGAAATCTCAAAATTCTATTTTGAATAACTTTGGCGCCGGTTGACGAATCCTCGCGAAATTTTCAAAACTAATGGGGCGCTCCGTTCAGCTCCTACCCTGAAAGTCTCGGGGTGATTCGTCAAGCGGGGGCCGAGAAAAAAGGGGGGTCCCAAAACGCGTTTTCCCCATGCATTTTTCCATAGGACCTTTAGACACAGCTACAGCCAGAACGGCTGAACAGAATTACTTGAAATTTGGCAAAGAGGTAGTCCTCAGGTCAGGCATGTGCCTTTTGCATATATGGTGTAAATCCGTTCAGTAGTTCCTGAGAAAATCAAAAGTAAAATCATATACATATCTGGGCGGAGCCTAACCACACATCTCATTGTGAGATCTGATTGGCTGTCAGCACTTCATCCAAGAAGTGTTGGCAGCCATCTTGGGATCAATATACATGATAGCACCTCATTAAAAAGCATTGCAGTTAATAGAAGGTTTTAAGACCTTAGTTACATTATAAATCATTTGTTGATGGTACCATACTCATTTTAGGAATTGTAGTATGTTCTAAGGTGATTTTACCATGTGAAAAAGCCTTCTGCTGGGATATCATGAATCATGTTTGAGAGAAAACTATTTTCACATGCTTTTCCCCACAGAGGTTTGGAAGGTGATCTATAAGCTAAACTGAGAGCATATTTTCTGGAAATTCACATTATCTTTCTCAGTCATGTGAGAATGAAGTCTGACATTCTCAGTAAAACATGTACATCCAACAAGGGCAGAGACTGTCAGTTGATTCCTTTGTGTTCTACTGCAGCTTCCCAGAGTGTTCCAAAGAACAACTAGAGCGCTAACAGTCTTACTTATGACAAAGGTATGGCACACCTGAAGCCATCTTGATTGGAATAAAGTGGTAACATTTAAAACATTTAATTTAAAAAGGAACAACATGAGAGGGTTCATTTTGCCATAGAATATATGATTAGTGCTGCAGAAAGAAAAATTAGGGCACATTTTGAGTGACTTCTCAAATCCTCTTCTATTTCATTAAAGAATTCTGACATGCAGACTGAAACATGCACTTTCAATACCAGCAGCAGACTTCCCTGGTGAGCAGTAGCTTTACTACAGTGATCTAATGAGCAACTAGAGTGCTAACATTCTGAATTTATGGCAAATGTGTGACACATCTGAATGCCTTCTTCATTGAATCAAAGTAAAAAACTGACAGTATGCCTACTGAGGAGACTGCAGTAAATGAGGAAATTAGGAAACTTCATAACAAGTCTCCCAAGATTGCCACCAGAGACAAAAGAGCCCAAATGTAGCACAAATATCACCGAGATGTAGCCCAAGTATAGCCAAATGACAGAAATCCCAAAGTGTTTTAAAGAACAACTAGAGCGCTAACAGTCTTACTTATGACAAAAGTATGGCACACCTGCAGCCATCTTGATTGGAATAAAGTGGTAACATTTAAAACATTTAATTTGCAAAGGAACAAAATGAGGGGGTTCATTTTGCCATAGAAATTATGACTAGTGCTGCAGAAAGAAAACTTAGGGCACATTTTGACTTCTCAAATCCTCTTCTATTTCATTAAAAAGTTCTGACATGCAGACTGAAACATGCACTTTGAATACCAGCAGCAGACTTCCCTGGTGAGCAGTAGCTTTACTACAGTGATCTAATGAGGAACTAGAGTGCTACCATTCAGAATGTATGGCAAATGTGTCACATCTGAATGCCTTCTTGATGGAACCAAAGTAAACAAGCATTGAAAATGCAATAGGTCTCGCCCTCGTTTAAGTTAAAGCAATTCTGTTTGTAATTAGGTGGCTTTTTAGCTTTGCTTTTATTAGTGATTTTCAAAATTTCATGTAAATAAGATGCATATTTGTATATGTATGCATGCATTTATATTTGTATTTATATAGATATGCAGATTATATATATGTTTATATATGTATGTATATACATATATATACACATACATATATATAAATGCATATATGTGCATATGTGTGCGTGTAGAGAGAGGTAGAGAGAGGTAGAGACGTAGAGGTAGAGAGGTAGAGGTAGAGAGGTAGAGAGTAGTAGAGAGGTAGAGAGTAGTAGAGAGAGAAGTAGAGAAAGGTAGAGAGGTAGAGAGTAGAGGATGAGTAATAGAGAGTAGAGAGAGAGTAGTAGAGAGAGTAGTAGAGAGTAGTAGAGAGAGTAGCAGAGAGTGAGTAGGAGAGAGTAGTAGTGAGTAGGAGAGAGAAGTAGTGAGTAGGAGAGAGACGTAGTGAGTAGTAGAGAGTGAGTAGTAGAGAGTAGTAGTGAGTGAGAAGTAGAGAGTAGTAGAGAGTAGTAGAGGGAGTAGTAGAGAGTAGTAGAGAGTGAGTAGTAGAGGGAGTAGTAGAGAGTGAGTATTAGAGAGTGAGTAGTAGAGAGCAGTGGAGAGTGAGTAGTGGAGACTGAGTAGTAGAGAATGAGTAGTAGAGTGAGTAGAGAGTAGTAGAGAGTGAGTAGTAGAGAGTAGTAGAGAGATAGTAGTAGAGAGTGAGTAGTAGAGAGTGAGTAGTAGAGAGTGAGTAGTACAGAGTAGTACAGAGTGAGTAGTAGAGAGTGATTAGTAGAGAGTAGTGGAGAAGTAGAGAGTGAGTAGTAGAGAGTAGTAGAGAGTGAGTAGTAGAGTAAGTAGTAGAGTGAGTAGTAGAGAGTAGTAGGGAGTAGTAGAGAGTGAGTAGTAGAGTGAGTAGTAGAGTGAGTAGTAGAGTGAGTAGTAGAGAGCAAGTAGTAGAGAGTGTGTAGTAGAGAGAGAGTAGTAGAGAGTAGTAGAGGGTGAGTAGTAGAGAGTGAGTAGTAGAGAGAGTAGTAGAGAGTAGTACAGTAGTAGAGAGTGAGTAGTAGAGAGTGAGTAGTAGAGAGTGAGTAGTAGAGAGTAGTAGAGAGTGAGTAGTAGAGAGTGAGTAGTAGAGAGTGAGTAGTAGAGAGTGAGTAGTAGAGAGAGAGTAGTAGAGAGAGAGTAGTAGAGAGTGAGTAGTACAGAGTAGTAGAGAGTGAGTAGTAGAGAGTGATTAGTAGAGAGTAGTGGAGAAGTAGAGAGTGAGTAGTAGAGAGTAGTAGAGAGTGAGTAGTAGAGTAAGTAGTAGAGTGAGTAGTAGAGAGTAGTAGGGAGTAGTAGAGAGTGAGTAGTAGAGTGAGTAGTAGAGTGAGTAGTAGAGTGAGTAGTAGAGTGAGTAGTAGAGAGCAAGTAGTAGAGAGTGTGTAGTAGAGAGAGAGTAGTAGAGAGAGTAGTAGAGAGTAGTACAGTAGTAGAGAGTGAGTAGTAGAGAGTGAGTAGTAGAGAGTAGTAGAGAGTGAGTAGTAGAGAGTGAGTAGTAGAGAGTGAGTAGTAGAGAGTGAGTAGTAGAGAGTGAGTAGTAGAGAGAGAGTAGTAGAGAGAGAGTAGTAGAGAGTGAGTAGTAGAGAGTAGTACAGAGTGAGTAGTAGAGAGTGATTAGTAGAGAGTAGTGGAGAAGTAGAGAGTGAGTAGTAGAGAGTAGTAGAGAGTGAGTAGTAGAGTGAGTAGTAGAGAGTAGTAGGGAGTAGTAGAGAGTAGTAGAGAGTGAGTAGTAGAGTGATTAGTAGAGTGAGTAGTAGAGAGCAAGTAGTAGAGAGTGTGTAGTAGAGAGAGTAGTAGAGAGTAGTAGAGGGTGAGTAGTAGAGAGTGAGTAGTAGAGAGAGTAGTAGAGAGTAGTACAGTAGTAGAGAGTGAGTTGTACAGAGTGAGTAGTAGAGAGTGAGTAGTAGAGAGTAGTAGAAAGTGAGTAGCAGAGAGAGTGGTAGAGAGTAGTAGAGAGTAGTAGAGTGAGTAGTAGAGTGAGTAGTAGAGAGAGAGAGTAGTAGAGAGTGAGTGGTAGAGAGTGGTAGAGTGAGTAGTAGAGAGAGTAGTAGAGTGAGTAGTTGAGAGTGAGTAGTAGAGAGTGAGTAGTAGAGAGTGAGTAGTAGAGAGTGAGTAGGAGAGAGAGTAGTAGAGAGGGAGTAGTAGAGAGAGAGTAGTAGAGAGAGAGTAGTAGCGAGTAGTAGAGAGTGAGTAGTAGAGTAGTAGAGAGTGAGTGGTAGAGAGTAGTAGAGAGTGAGTAGTAGAGTAGTAGAGAGTAGTAGAAAGTGAGTAGTAGAGAGTGAGTAGTAGAAAGTAGTAGCGAGTGAGTAGTAGAGAGTGAGTAGTTTAATTTAAAAGGAACACAGTGAGGAGGTTCATTTTGCCATAGAAATTATGATTAGTGAGGAAAAAAGAAAAATTAGGGCACATTTTGAGTGACTTATCAAATCCTCTTCTATTTCATTAAAAAATTCTGACATGCAGACTGAAACATGCACTTTCAATACCAGCAGCAGACTTCCCTGGTGAGAAGTAGCTTTACTACAGTGATCTAATGAGCAACTAGAGTGCTACCATTCAGAATTTATGGAAAATGTGGGACACATCTGAATGCCTTCTTGATGGAATCAAAGTAAACAAGCATTGAAAATGCAATAGGTCTCGCCCTCGTTTAAGTTAAAGCAATTCTGTTCGTAATTAGGTGGCTTTTTAGCTTTGCTTGTATTAGAGTTTTTCAAACTTTCATGTACATACCATGCATATGTATGCATATATGTATATGTTTGCATGAATTTATATTTATATAGATATGCAGATTATATTTATATGTTTATATATTCACTGAAAAAACCATAGGTTTCACACACGTTATAGTTACGAATTAGCATTTAAAAAACCTTGCAAATTCACTTAAAAAACCATAGGTTTCACACATGTTATAGTTAGCTGGACATTTCACTCGTAAAAAACCCATGAAATTCCCCCGTTATAGTTAGTGCAGGCAACTATAACTCAGGCGACCGCAATCCTCTGCTGATGACGTCAGATATTACATCACTGTATTTAGACACTTATTTACCCATGTCTTCTTCCATTAATCTTTAGCTATACATATATTACAAATATTTATTTTTCATAAAGACACATATGTCATCAGTGATGTAATATCTGACGTCATCAGCAGAGGATTGCGGTCGCGTGAGTTATAGTTGCCTGCACTAACTATAACGGGGGAATTTCATGGGTTTTTTACGAGTGAAATGTCCAGCTAACTATAACATGTGTGAAACCTATGGTTTTTTAAGTGAATATACATATACATATATATGAATTTACAGGGGGAAAAACATTAAAGTGAATTTATGGTTACTTTTCATTAATCGAAGTTTGCCAGTTACGGTTAGAATCACTATCCAAAAGTCGCACAATTCACCAGTTAAGGTTAGAGCTGTAATCCATCTTTTTCCACACTTTTGCCTTAACAACTGTTATCCCAAATAGCCACCTAGAAACTTTTTTTTATTTATTTTTTACTCATAAGATTTCTAAAAATGTGTTTTCATCTTCTCTTCATATTTCCTTATTTTGTGCACCACATCATATGTGGACTTCGACTCTATGCAACCTTCAGGTGTGGGTTGACCTCCTACTGTTCCATACTTGGCATCACCACTTGAACACTTGCCATAGTTTTACTCCAACTGCCTCTAAACTGATTATCTCCTGTCCGCAACACATCTCCTCTCTCATGCTTCGAACGTGGAGTCATTCCATGGTTGTGGATCCAAAGGAGAATAATCCTTCTGCTCAAAAAGCCCACAAGTGACTCTGCAGGCAATACATTCTTCTAGCCAGGAAGAAGGGTGAACAACTCCCCAATAATGCAGTCCTTTGTGGTCTTCTCTGGTTCCACCATCTCCCCAGTTAAATTGAACATGCCATCAGTAGCAGCGGATGTTCCTGCAGTCTTTTGCTGCGCCTCGTCTGCCATGGTATGATGGATTACTGCAACCTCTCCAAAGCACAACTGCTCAGGCCTCCTGCTCTTTCCAAAATGGTTGATGTGCTGTGATCCTATGGGTTTGGCACATTTCTATGTGTTTTATGGTTACCTGAGTTCTCAGCAAATGAGATACTCAAAATGTCCTTTAAAATGTAAATTAGCATGTGGCGTGGGCAAGAAGTTCATTACTAAACTGGAAGTTATGCTTTCTTTGCTAGACAAGCAAGAAAGTTGATTCAGCGTAAGCGGTATAAATATTTTTAGATTTAACTTAAAATTCACTACTTACTCATTTAGCCCTCTAACTGTACTACGCCCCCTACAGCTCAATGGATCAAATAATTGCCATTACCATAGAGGGAATGGTCCTCTGATGGATCTTTTTCCGCTGATAGGAGGGGTGGGAATTCGGATGTCCAAAAAACATAATGTTAGCCACCAAATGAGGACCGTTAATTGGTGAATAACTCACAAGTTTGAAATAAGGTTCAAATACACTACTCACTCTCAAGATCATACAGAAAAAAGAAAGTATCGCAATGGGGAGACCTAACCTCCTAAATAAACTAAGTCAAACTAGAATGAAACACACTAGAAGCTCTGTTACTACAACACAGACTAAAAGAAGCAATACTTGATATTCTGAAAAGATAAGCAGAAGCGCCCTACAATGCATTTAGATCAAAAAGGAAATTTAGCACAGTTCAAATAAAGAACATCAGGACACAATAATAGACTCAAGCAGATTAGAGAGTTGACTTAGTGTATTAATGTTCCAAAATCAATACAGATGAGCAATTTCTTAAGCATCTCAGTCAAGAATATTAAAGCATGTAGTACAATACTACACATTTAGTCAGAGGTTCAAATCCAAAGAGGATGGTTTATAACAAACATCAATTGTGAGGTTACAGATTCCTACCACCAGTAAAGGCAGAAAAATAGTTCAGCTATTTTTTACAGCATCTAAAGATTTAAAGCAAAGGAATAAAAATAATCAATCTTAAAGTCCTTAAGGGAAAAAGGCAAAATAAAGTAAAATCAATTCGTTCAGCAAAGGATTCCAGGTCTACAGCATTAAGGCTACACCATCAGTAAAAAGGCAGTCCAAGATAACGAAAAATAATAGCGTTGTGTTTAAAGAAAAACAAATGTGATGAGCTGTGTCCATAGAATGAAAACAATATTAAAATTGTGTTGTCAAACTGGAAAAAATGAATGGGGTTGCCCCTACTTTGGGGTTTCTTCTTTTATAGTCCGTATGACACCTTAATGATGTGATGTCACTCCACTAGTCAGTCCATCGTATGACTAGTTTACATATGTAGTCACCAAATGCATTTTAGTTACTCCTGCATTCTTTCCCAAGCATTTCATGTAAATGACTTGGCTTTCTGGGCCTTACAGGTTTGTCAACTGTATGAAACATACAATGTAACAGACTATGGCATCAGGTTAGAGTTGAATTTCCCACCGAGCCATCTCACAGTGAACCTCGAAAGAATGTCCTTTGTATGTAAGATGAAATATGTACTTAACAAATAATGCAACATTTGAAGAAATGTCATTTAATTATTATGCATGCTAAGAGAAAATTGCAGCTCAAGAAAGAACACTTTTAAAGATTAAAATGCATACATCAGCTTTATATGAATTTAACTTAATTGGCATCAAGTATATTGCATCTAACCATCGTTTCATAATAAGAGAAGAGTAATAAATGATTCACCAATGTATTACACAAAATTGATTATTGTTGGCTATGGCCTACAGCCACACATTTTCAACATCCATACATGTAAATTATTCTGAAAAAACATTTTATTAAAATTGTTTACTAATTTTTATAATCATTAGAATCTCTTCTATCTCCTGTAAGTTTCAATTTCCTAACTCATTTTATTGCATAATTGCTTCAACTGAACTGTTAGTCCTCATCATTAGATTCATTTGTTTTCATCAGTACGTGAATAGTAAAACATAATTTCATTACAAGACCGGAGGCTACCATTATGCTTATCACTTTTAATGCGTCACCAAGCAGCCGCGTACATCACAAAGAAAGTGTTCCAAATAGAACGTTAAAAATAATAAAAGGCATGAGCCCACAACATTCAGCCTCTTTTAAATGCGGCTCCAGGCAGATAAGTTCTCTTATACATTCCTTATCTAACTTGCATCTATACTGTATCTTATTGATGTTTTATAATTTGTTTGTTATTTATTCGATGTATTATAATCTATTTGTTGTACTTTACTACATTTCTCTTTTGCTATATCCTTATGTACTGGTTTAACCCTCAACTGTTTCCTTATACCTCACCACTGCACCCTTTGGGCGCTCTGCCTCACATCTGCTCCGTTTTTTGGGACTTGCCCCCCACCCCTCCCGCTCCCCCTTCGTTACCGTCACCCCACCTCCAATTTATGGAAGTGGGATCATGACCACGCATCCATCCGTTAAATAATTACATTCTGGGTGCTCCCTACCCGACCTCAATTTCCCCGCCATTCCGCCTCATCCGCTACAAGTTCGGCGTGATTTTGTCAAGTTTCCACTCGGTTCTCGACGCCCCCAGATTGGAGGAATGAACCTTGGCAACGCGATGCTATCGTCGTCGCGTTGCCAGGGAACATTCCTCGAATCCTCCTCTTGCCCTTAAGGCAGCTTTACACGCACCATGGCACCATGGCAACCAATAAGTAAATAACCTCCGGTGATCGCGCTCGAGCGCATTACGATCACCGGAGGAAGACAGTTAATGAGCTGGACAGTTTTTTCTTTCTTGCCTTTTGCTTAAAACAAGTTTTAAGGGGAGAGGAGAAATATTTTAACTTCTCTAATTCGATTTGTAACGATAACCCCCCCCCCAATCCAAAAAAAATAATAATAATAATACAAAATACAATTATTTATTAACCCTCATTATTATATTATATTTAAAAAAAAAAAGAGGAGGGAGAGAAATCTTATATTTAAATATATAATTAATACAAAAAAGAATACTCTACTCACCTTTTCGCCCCTACTCTCACCTATCAGGTCTGATTTCGACTCAGACGAAGCAGAGGCTAGCGCACCTACCCCCAATTTAAACAATGAGGCCTTTAAAGACATCATTCACGAGGAAATGAGATCCTGTATGTTGGAGACCTTGTCTAAAGTAATTACATCTAAAAGATCCTTCCTATCTGATGAGGATATCAACTCCCTAGACCAACATACTCTCCCTAACAAAGATCTCACTCACACAAGGGGAAAAAGAGCCAAAAAATGTAAAAACATAGAATTTTTCCCGAAGAGCACTGGAGGTCCTAGTACCTCTACTTTTACGGGAGGTCATCACACCTCCTTTTCCCTGGGTGTCCCTAGCGGCACAACATATAAAGGTGTCCCCAGCGGCACAATACATAAAGGTGTCCTCAGCGGCACAAAAAATCAAGGTGTCCCCTGCGGCACAAAATATCCAAGTGCTCAAAACGATAACCTCGTTAATAATGATGATGATCTCTGTTTTGATGATGCCTCTGATTCACACGACGAATATGTCCTAGACCTAGACCAAGACGATCTTGAGTTCAACTCTCTAGATGATGACCTCACTCACTCCTCTAAAGATACCATCTTAGACCCCCTAGGTCAAGAGATGTTCTCTCCTCTTAACATTAAACATCCCAGGAGCTCAGAATGGATTCCCCACGATCACGTGAGCAAATTCATAAACAAATGGCTAAGAAACCCCCTTGACAGGGATGCTCGGAACCTACTAAGAGCCGAATGTTCTCGACCCTCCATTGGAGATAAAGCTTGCCAGACCCCAAATCTTGACCCAGAACTCATCAAGTACCTCTTCAAACTCGGAAGAGACAGGGTATGGAGAAAGGGTATGGAGAGATCCCTAAAAGGCTCCCAAGATAGGGTCCTTGACATCCTGGGCCCACTTGCAAGAATCATCGATATCACGGAAGAAAGCCACATTAATGGCACTCCCCTTAACACAGAACTCATTAGAGGTCTTAGTCAGAGAGCCCTCGTTCTGTTAGGCAACGCTAATGCCAGCCTAAATTCCGAGAGGAGAAGAGTAATCCTCACCAAAATTAGCCCAAAGCTCAGCGACCTAGCAGACAAAGAACCCTCCATCAACCCTAAAGGCTTGCTCTTCGGCGAAGACCTGATTAAGACTCTGGGAAAATATGTCTCTACCTTCACAGCACTAGATAAAGCCCACCAAAACATGAAGAGAGTTTTTAACTCAAATAACCTTTTTGGCAGGGCCGGTAGACGGAGCCAGTCTTCCGGCCGATTCAACAGAAGGCCCTATCCTAGAGGAAGAGGATATGGTGGAAGGGGATTCCCTCCCTCAAACACTCCCCAATTCTTTCCGCAAAGAGGAAGAGGATTTAGCTCCAGAAACTCCAGATCCCGCGGAGCAGCTATCGACAACAACACCCAAAGTGAGTACAATCCCTTCCTCCCCTCCTCACCCCCTACCCCCAAAGTAGATGGGAGACTCAAACTCTTTTTCAACAACTGGAAATTAATAACCCAAGATCCATGGGTTTTAAATACCGTGAGGGGATTCATGATAGACTTTACCCAAACTCCTTACCAATCTTCTTTCCCAAAAGAAATGTCTCTTACGCTAGATCAGGAGAAGATTATAGAGGAGGAGATCTCCTCCATGCTTCAGATGGGCGCAATAGTAGAAGTTTCCCTAGAGATGCTAAAATTTATAAGCACCCTATTCCTTGTCAAAAAGAAAGACAAAGGATGGAGACCCGTCATAAGAACCTCAACAAATTCCTTGTTTACAGACATTTCAAAATGGAAGGAATTCACCTCCTGAGGGACCTATTTATAGAGGAAGACTGGCTTGTAAAACTAGACCTAAAGGACGCCTACTTTACTATTCCCATGGCCAAAGTTCACCAACCCTTCCTTCAATTCCTATGGAAAAACCACATTTTCCAATTCAAAGCACTTCCCTTCGGTCTCTCTTCAGCCCCCTGGTGTTTCACCAAGGTAATGAGATCAATCGCTTCGTCCTTAAGAGAAAAAGGTATCCGCATGATAGTTTACCTAGACGATATTCTCATCCTCTCTCAGGACCACTGTCAAATCCTTCAAGACCTGAAGACTGTGATGGACCTTTTAGAAAACCTGGGGTTTATCATAAACAGAGAAAAGTCAATCCTTTCACCTTCCAAAAATTTAGAATTCCTTGGTTTTTCCGTAGATACCACAAAATGTCTATTACTCCCTCCTCCAAAGAAAATATCAAAAATAAAGAAAGAAATAAGACAGATCTTGAAACTTCAAAAATTTCCCCTAAGGGAACTAGCCAGATTACTAGGTCTCCTTTCCTCTTCGATACAAGCCATCTTTCCAGGCCCCCTAAATTATCGTGCACTTCAGAGAGTGAAAGCAAGAGCCCTTCAATCGGGCCTCTGGTACGGAGACCATATCTCACTAGACCAAGAAGCCAAGGTAGAATTGATCTGGTGGTTAGACAACCTAGAAGCATGGAATGGGAAAGCAATTTTTGGTTCAACTCCAGAATTCGTTTTAGAATCAGATGCCAGCCTTCATGGCTGGGGAGCCTGCTTCCAAGGCCAGAACACTGGTGGAATTTGGTCTCTAGAAGAATCCTCACATCATATAAATTTCCTGGAATTGACAGCAGGTCTCTACGCCTTGATGAGTTTCAAACAATTCATTCAGGGCAGGCCCATCATCCTAAAAATGGACAATATCTCCGCCGTCGCCTACATAAATTGGCTAGGTGGGACCAAATCTGCCGACCTCTCCAATCTTGCCAAGAAACTTTGGATGTTTTGCGTGGAACACAAAATCTCTCTAAGAGCCGAATATCTCCCAGGCAAATCCAATGTATCCGCAGACTGGAACTCAAGATTCCTCCTAGACTTCAGCGACTGGAAACTCAATGTTTCCGTCTTCAATTCCCTCAACAACTTCTGGGGTCCTCTGGAATTAGATCTCTTTGCCAGCAGACTAACCTTCCAAATCGAGAATTATTACAGTTGGATGCCAGACCCGGGTGCTCTGGCAGTGAATGCCTTCCTACAACCTTGGCAAGGCAGAAACAGTTACGCCTTTCCCCCCTTTTCCATGATTCAAAGAGTCCTTCAGAAAGTCAGACTCCATCGATGCTCGATCGTGTTAATCCCTCCCTTTTGGCCCTCTCAAGCCTTGTTCCCAACTGCCCTAGAGATGAGCTACGACCTCCCATTCCTAATTCCCTTCCTTGTGGACCTTCTTACAGACATAGACGGTCATCTTCACCCCATGGTTCAATCAGGGAAACTGAACCTTCTTGCCTGGAGAGTGTCAGGAGATCCAATGACCTCTCAGGTCTTTCGTCAACAGCTTCAATTCTCCTCGGCGAATCTTGGGCCCCCGGCACACACTACCGATACAACAACATTTGGAAATCTTGGGTTCGTTGGTGCTTGGAAAGGAATCTGGATTCCGTTCAAGCACCTATCGTTGACATAATCAATTTTCTGGTGGAACAATTCGAAAGAGGCCTTAGTTATAGATCTATCAATTGTTATAGATCTGCCATCTGCGCTGGTCATTCCCTCGTCAACGGTAAGACAATTGGTAAAAACGCAATTATCTGCAGAGTTCTTAAAAGCATCAGACTCAGAAGACCTCCTAGACCCAGATATCAATCCCTCTGGGATGTGAATTTAATCCTTGACCTTTTTTCGAACTGGCCTATTAATACGCTCCTAAACAATAAAAAGCTCTCCATTAAACTCGCTAACTTACTTTGCCTAATTTCCTGTCGTAGAGTCTCCGATGTCAAAGCTCTTGAAATATCTAATAGATCTTATAACATGTTTGGAGTAAACTTTGATCTCTTCAAAAGAACCAAGACCATGTCCAATTCAATCTTTTATCCTCGTTTTGATACCTACCCTAAACTCTGTGTGGTTGACTGTATGAAAGAATACGATTCTAGAATGAATTCTCTTCGTCCTCCTACTGCGACGCAGTTACTCATCTCCTTTGTTAAACCCCACAAACCTGTCTCTTTCAGTTCTATCTCTAGATGGGTTAGAATTGTGATGAACCTAGCAGGTATCGATCTTAATATCTTCAAACCACACTCTATCAGAGGTGCTATGGCCAGTAAGTCTTTCTGGTCCGGCGGTAAGTTGGACGATATCCTCAAGGCTGCTGATTGGTCTAATGCTCGAACTTTTGCTCATCATTATTGCAAACCTATTCCGCATGTGTCAGACGTAGTATTACAAAGCTACCAACAAGCATAATGGTAGCCTCTGGTCTTGTAATGAAATTGCGATTCTCCTATTAACATGACCAGAGAATCTGGATTTCATTAAAGACACGGAGGCTAACATTATCCCTCCCTCCTCTTTCCCACTAGAGGTTTTTATGCTTCTATAGAAATGTATCTAATGTTTATTATTCAAATTCTATAGAAATGTATCTAATGTTTATTATTCAAATTTTAAGGACATTGTTGACTTGACATCTATTTCATGCTATTAAATACATTGCTGGTTTGACATCAGTCGTTTGCTCTTGTTATACTTGTACTAATCTCTTTGATTGCTCTTACCCTAGTCCTTAATTTTATCAATTTTTACTCACACGACTCTCTCTTTTGCAGATGTTCTCTAACGACTTTTGGACTCGAGCTTTTTTCCTTCTTCATCCTCGGTATCCTGCCTTCGATGATGTTCTACGTTTTATCAAGATGTTACTTCATCCCTTCATTCCTTAAAGTTCAAAGGATTTTAACGTACTTATCCTGTTTTTTCGCGATTTAAAAGAGGCTGAATGTTGTGGGCTCATGCCTTTTATTATTGTTAACGTTCTATTTGGAACACTTTCTTTGTGATGTACGCGGCTGCTTGGTGACGCAATAAAAGTGATAAGCATAATGTTAGCCTCCGTGTCTTTAATGAAATCCAGATTTTCTGGTCATGTTAATAGGAGAATCGCAATTTCATGACTAATCTTGTTATTTATCTATTAATAAGTTTTATAACTATTTAACAATGTGTTTTTTCCTTTTCTAACTCTTTTAATCATGCCTTTAGGTGCTGTTACTTTGCTGGTCTTTATTGCTGTATTACTTTGTTCATAGAGTGCAATGTTTTCCCCGCCATTCCGCCTCATTTGTTTTCATCAGTACGTGAATAGTAAAACATAATTTCATGACTAATCTTGTTATTTATCTATTAATACGTTTTATAACTATTTAACAATGTGTTTTTCGTTTTCTAACTCTTTTAATCATGCCTTTAGGTGCTGTTACTTTGCTGGTCTTTATTGCTGTATTACTTTGTTCATAGAGTGCAATGTGCACATTCAGGTTTTTGTCTCTGAATCGGTAAATGTGTCTTGTAAAGTGTTTTTGAAATATTTGTGCTCTCAAAGTCCATGGATTCAACACACAAAAAAAGTGAAGCTCAGAATCAATGTCCCCTCAAAATTAAATGAGGTGCCAAGGAACAAGCAAGTAGGTCACTTTATTTGGAGATATTTGTTTTTTAAATGTATGTGGCTGCAAAGTGTAATTACTCCGCAGATTATTTTTTGAGGATGTGGACTTGAGAAACTTGAGATGGAACCCATAGTCCATGGCCATGACAATTGGACTGACGAATATGTTACTTTCAAGATGGCACTCATAATGTGCAATCTTGACAACTAGACCACAGACTCTGTACTACCAAAATGGCACCCAAGTCTGCAAACTATCAAACTTGTATACTGGAACACAGTGAGGTGCTTTGAATCCAACTTTTATACCTATTCTCCAGACAGGGGATATAGATCGAGTGTCTAAGGTGTCAGAACTGGTTTGGGTTAGTTCTCTTTCAAATGTAATTCTATGGCTGCCTTTCAGACACAGTCTTTGTGCAAGTAGGGGACTCTCACAGAATGTAGCAATGATGCTGGCTCGTAGCAGATGTATCCAAAACAAGGCCACAATGAAGTGTGACATCTCTGTATCTGATTGCCATGTCATCAACCTTCCAGAAGCGGTAGTCAGTGACAGACAAACTTCCATACTTTGAACAAAAGACTCCAGTTTAACCTATGAACTCGACCATCTATCAAATGGCTCCACTTTTGCATCTGAGTATCAACCCTTTAGTCACAGGAATGCAGTCAATATACTTCCCCTGTCTGGAGAAGCTATATTTATCCTCTATTATGTGCACTGCTAAATCAGAGGACATTCAAAATGGATCCAACAGACCACAGTACTCAAGACTCTTACCACACACGGTCCTACCACCACCCACAGGCTACACATTTACTGCAAAAACAAGAACTTGACACATACACAGAATGTCAGCTCAAGGTCTGTAGTTCACATTAAAAGAGAACTTTACACAAGAAGGGTAAGTAGACCACATTAGTTGATGAAATAGAGAAAAAAGGTCTACACATTCACATACAACTTTGGTACAATGCCACTATTGCCTTATGTGATTTACCCTGGGTGTTAATAGTAGCCCTATCCATGTTATGAGGATGCACTTGGTGTGACACTTGAGGTGACTGAAGATGTTTTGGTTCTTCAGGTTACCATGGATAGGCGTGGGCCTCTCTCTGCACAAGCATTAGTATAGTGTGACTGCAGAGCCAAACAAAATGTCAGGATACCAGTTTCCCATGCATTCAAGGAAATGTCAAAACAAGCATAAACTATTCATCAATCAATCATTTAAACAACAAATATTGAACACCTGGCAATAAAACACTGATCACATCAGACTCCGAGACATACAAACAGTGAAAACTAGATATAAAGTAATAATAAATAATGCAGAAAACAACACTTTGTTATCCAGTTTAGACTACAATAGTGCTTGAGGCTCAAGAATATAAGAGGTAAATAACAGGGTGCATCATGGACACTGCCCAGTAACCTATTAATGCCCTTAGACCCGGGAAAAGGCATTTACATCATCGGAGATGACAATTGCTGTGACATTGACTACAAATCACAGCATCTATATATATAGTATTGTACTGTTATCTCAGTCCCAAGCTGCGGCATTTCAAATTTTGATCTCAAGTTGGGCTCATGAAGTCTAATACGAAAACATTAATTTGCATGTATAAAGTTTCCATCAGAAAAGTACACTGAGCAGCAACTGTTTAATTTCCCCTCTATGTTGCTGATTATTCCATTGGTATTTTAAGCATGTCATTGACGTGAAGAATAAGCCCTCTCATTTGAGTGATATATGTCACTGACAGTAAATAGGTATGCAAACTAAAGATGCATTTATAAGTTTCTTAGAACACAACTGTCCTTAATGGCGCCTGTTCTTGGTTCAGGAACAGCGTGCTAACCCCACAGCAGGCTGAATGAAACCCAAGCTTCCAGAAGAGACTGATCTTCGTGTTGAGGAGAACCGCAAGATCAAACCTCTAAGGAGCCACATTACGCAAGAGGTGTCAACATTAGACCCAACCCTCAAGGAGGTCCTGCACTTCAAACATCACTTGAATCAAGAGCCAGCACCGACTGGCCTAAGCACAGCTGAGACCTCTATCAACAGCATATGGCAGCTGGGCTTTTATGCTGCTAACCTGTGCAATGGAGTAATCGGAGGAGTTGGTTGCCTGCATGCCCTCGTTCCCACTGATCCCAACTCCAACGTGTGCGGTCTGGATCATTCCCACATCGTTGGCACCATCTCCGATCGCGAGTGTGATGGCGTTCACATGCTTCTTTACCATGTCTACTATTTCAGACTTCTGCAGGGGGGACACTCTGCAAAGTAGAAGAGAGACGTCAATCAGTTTTGGTTATGTGCAGATATACAAGTCTTTCCAAAGAGGCAGCTGGAGGCTAGATTTAGATACCCCCAGGGGCGCTGCTTGGAAGTGCCCCACGTTCAATACATACGCTTTAAAGCAGCTGACACATTACATTTTTATAAAAAACACATTGTTGAATTACGTTTCCTCTCTGATCATCATGCCAACACTGATGCAAAGATGTATAAACAGCACATCCTTTAAAACGCTTTCTACAATAAGCGCTTTCTTCTCTGGCGCATACAACACCGTACATGGCCAAAACCAAAGAAACCCTCAGAATTTTCCAGACTGACGATGAAGCTAAAAGCATGTTTGTTTATTTAAATGAAGAACTGTTTAAGGAGGGCAGATCAAAAAGTCTGTGTGTGGGCAATAAACAAAATAAATTCAGCAACATAATGCAATTATGGCAATAAGGTCTGAGTGAATATCAACTATCATATCTAAATTTAATCCATTATTGAATGTACCCAGCTGTTCCTGTTATGTGTTAATCGAAATGAGCGCAGATTTTATTGCAATGTATTTACATATTGCTAAAACGTACTTCCCCCAAAAATCTTGATTCTGCCAATGCCCATGGCAAAACGCATTGCTGAGATGTATGACTATCTAAATACTTGACTGGCAATCCACAAGGATTATGTGCGCGTTCTTTGAAATGTGGGAATTTCCGCATGGTAAGGTGCGTAAATCGCATATATCCATAACGTATCTTTAGTTTCCCTAACCCTATGAGTGTGTTGTGTCTATATTGCAGACATTTCACATGCTTATTGTCAGGAAATATATCATTCACGAAAAATGTTTCTTCTTTCCCCCATGCCCTACATAGAAAATACTTCACAGGAAAAGCCTTTTATTTCGTATAACTGGGAAAATTTGAAATATTCTGTGCAGTTTCTCACTTTCTGCAGCACTTAAACCCGTTTCACAAGAAAAATTAAATTAAAGCAACAAATATAAGTGAGAAATACAGTGCAAATGTGCTTGAAAACCTATAAAGTTACAACTGTGTGTTTTTTCACATCATTGCGAGTTTCTTCACCTGGAAGTTTATTCACATCATTGTATGGTACTTACCTGACATGGGCAGTACCAGTATTATCGATCAAAGTAATTTTAATGGTGATTATAAGGACACTGAAAATATCAATGATGATAATAATAGCAATTGAGCATTATAGCCCCGTGTTATGGCAGATGTTTAATGCCCTGAACCCGACTTGCGGGCCTGAGCCGCGGGCAACATTTTATAAGGAGATAGAGCGGCTTTAACATAAGGTTGAGCCAGAAGCAGTAGTTCGATAACACTATTAAAACAATCCACCCACTGTGTGAATGTTCTAAAATTAAAAGGGGCAAACAGAAGGACAAGCATTGGAATAGAAGATCTATACCAGCCACTGCTGTCCCTGAGCCACTTCATTGTCTTCAATACATCACTCAATATTCCAAAGTAGTAGTAATATTAATATTAATAATAGTTATTATTATACTATCAGTGCAGGTATACGCAATGCAATGAGGTGAACAAACAATTAAATCATGTAAATAAACATCAAAATGAGGCGAATGAACATGCAAATGGAGTGAATAAAGATGCTCAGAGTTGAAAGTTTTCCACATATTTTCCAAAGCATTTCACACACTTATCTGTGCCTTGTAATGTACCTGTAAGTAAAAATTATTTAAAATAATATTATTCATTTTAAGTTATTTATCAAAAGCACTTAAAGAAAATTGTACATGCACAATTAATATTACCCAATTGAAATTGTTACCTAAGTTACTGATGATCCTAGGAGTATGTAAGCAGTGCTTAATTTGTACATTATTAAGTGCCAAGCCCCAAGGATTTGCGGCTGGCTTCATAGAAGGTCAAGGTGCTCAATACCAAGGCTGCATAATCTTGATTCCACCTCATGCCTCTTTAATCCACCCTCAGAAGCTCTCTTCCTCTATCTAATTCTTGCAGGCTCTTTTTCTTCCCCGATTTCTCCCTTTGTCACTGTTGTTCTTTCTCTTCATCCTTCTTTCCCAATTTTTTTGGTTTTATTTTTGCTGCTCTGGACAAAGACTGTTGAGAAAGAAATAAGTGGTGGAAGGCCCTATCTACAGCCACTGCCTCAAATTAAGCACTGGGACCATTCACAGATCTCTGCAGCGACCTGCCTTATCTTAGAGGCTCGGTGATTTCCCTGAAAATTTTTGCAACTGGGGCAGATGTGCTGAAAAGTCTTCAAGAATAGAGGACCTGGTGCATGTGGGTGCAGAGCTTTTTTGAATGCATAAATCACCCCACAGGAACCCTGAACTGCTAGGCTCTTACCCCCATTAGCACTTTTAAACACTGATTACAAGATCCTGGCCAAAATGTTAGCAGATCAACTGGCTCCACTGGTGTTGGTGCACGCCAATCAAAACGCCTTTGTGCCAGCTCATAGCACATCCCTGAACCTTCAGCGCTTCTTTCAAGTAGCTAAATATTCAGTAGACCGCTGGTCGCCTTCAGGTTGTTTGGTGCTTGACCTAGAGAAAGCATTTGACATGCTGGAGTGGGAGTTCCTGTTCGCCGTCCTATCCAGGTATGGACTAGGCACCCACTTCCTGCATCTTATCAAACTGTTATACATCCTTCCCACCGCCAGGATCAAGACAGGCCCTTATATGTCAGAGTCGATACCCATCGGGCGTGGCACCAGGCAAGGTTGTTGGCTGTCCCCACTGTTGTCCTCCATGGCCATAGAACCACTGGCTGAAACCTTTCATCAAGGTGGGGAAGAATGAGGAATCCCCCTGGGAGATGGCACACATGGGGTATCTCTATATGCCGATGATTTGTTGATATATCTCCGAGACATAAGGGAACTGTGCAATACCATAGGAAGAACACTATCTGACTTTGCATACCTTTCTGGCCTGTGAGTAAATTGGACAAAATCATGCCTACACCCATTTGCTGTGGCCAGCCCTGATCAAACAGTAGTGGCCAATGGGCACTGGAGTGCAATGGCAACCATCTGTTTTTTGCAACCTGGGCATCAGGACTTACCACAAACCAGAAGATTTACTAGAAGTTAACCTCATACGGAAGATTGCCTTCTGGCGCACTCTCCTCCTCACAGTCATGGGCCGTAGAGCGCTTCTCAAAATGGTGGTCCTCTCGCGACTATTATATTCCTTCACTAACCTGCCACTTTAAATGAGGCCCCTAATCTTTCACTCAATTGAACGTAATATGCGAAAATTCATATTGCATGGTTCGCGATGCTGGGTGGCATTAACTAAGCTATACTTGCCAGCAGACCAGGGAGGGCTTGCTGTACACAATATGGAACACTACTACCTGGCAGCTCAACTTCAGTAAATAGCCCGGTGGGTTAGTGGACACTACTTGGTGGACACTACCACACAACTGCCAGCAAGCACACACTCGACAATCATAAGATTCCTCCACCCCAGGAGGAAAGGGACAACACCGCCGCATCTGATGCTAGCAGTGGCCTACAGATGCTTTCACTGCAGCTTAAGCCTTACAAACAGCACAATCCCATACAAGCCTTCCCTACCTATACAGGGTACGCCAAGAGGGCTATGCACCATTACTGCAGGGAAACTCTTTGCCTGGGGAGAAACAGGGATACAGCCACTGGGAAAACTATATTGCGATGGGCACTTAGCACACTTTGACACCCATACCTGAGGAAGAGGACCTGACATGAGGCCAATCCCAACTACACACCTCGCTGACCTCGGCGCTACGAGCACTGTGGGAAGACTTAACACAAGAGCCCACGATACACCTCACCATCCAGTACATGCATGTGATGGGCACAGGGAGGCATCTCACAAAGTGGTTCGCTGATTCACTGAGATCACATTCAGCGCAGCCACTGACATCTCTCAGACAACACTGGGACACTGACCTCCGTCGGCCATGCACGGACTGAGAGTGGTTGGCCATACTAGAGGGGCCCAAGTGTATACCCAGAAATGCTAGATTCCATCTGATACACCACTTTACAATACATAGCGCATAACTGACACCAGCCAAAATAAACAAATACTTCAAAAGCACTGCCGCTCGTTATCCCAGGTGTAGGCGGGTGAACGAGGAGCTGTACTGCTCTCACCTCTTAATGTCACTCGCCAGTCGCAGTGTACTGGCCGCGTAGTAGAATGTACTCTTAATTACCAGGCGATGGAAGTGTCCAGTACCCCCACCCAAGACAGCTTGGTTTCAATCACTGGTGAACTGGGCCCAGAAGGAGAGCATCGCTCTGCACCATGAGGATACCCTAGGGCTGTGCAGGCTCTATATAGTGGTTGCATGGGACACAATCCTCCTGGATCTCCGCACCTCGTGGCAAGCAAATGAAGAATTCCAGGAGACTACCATGGGCACTGGCGAGGCGCAGGTACTGGTTTTAAATCTCTGGATTCATTTTTCAGGTTGTAGCCATTGGTCAAGTCTCTAACAGTGACTGTACCCAATTGATGAACCATTGAAAATGCTCCAGGAATGTCCAGGCATACAATGAAGACTGTCATAAAGCACCCTTATTAGAGAATAACAGACTGTGAAAACCCCATGATGTTCAGAGTGAAGACATCGTACAAAGTCCTTTTCTTAACATTAATTACCTGTATTAAACTCATTCTATTAAGAATAATAGTGCTATTCATTCACATGTTCATCAGAGCTTCTAGAGTACTCACATTACATGAGTCACAATTATTTGTAAAAGCTATGTTACGCTCTGATGTCAAAACTATCCTCGGCAGTCTTGTTTTCCCATATTGTGGTTTACAGAACTGAATTGCAGTTTTCACAGTTTCAGACCCACAGATGAAACTTCAAACTGGAAATGTGGGCTTGTGCAACAAAATTAGTTTTTTTTTATTGTGAAGGGTGAGGAGGATTGTTGGGAGGAGGTATATACAAAACGCACAGATCACATACAAAGTGAGGACTATGTGGCTGTTTACTAACATTTTCCATAACCACCGTCACCACAAAAACATGGATAAATCTAGTTCATACGTGACCGAAATTGTGATCTTCAGGAAGAGCACATCATTGCGGGGCACCGCCTGGTAGCCGACAGAGCTAGGATCCACACATCCACCCCCACAACCCACGCCAAGAACCTTGTGACCATCATCAACAGCAAACTAGGCCTGGGCGGTAAATTTCGTTCCGTTCGCGGAATTTGCGGAATTTGGGTAATTTCGCGTTCCGCGGAGAACGCGAAATTGCCCAAAAATCTGCGTTCCGCGACTTCGCGAAATTTTTTGCTTGTTCGCGTTCTCAATATGCGTGTTCGCGAGATATTTCACCCCGAGCACGCAAACAGCGATCGCGAACAGGCAAAAAGTATCGCGAACAAGCAATTCCGCGTGTTCGCGGAATTTCTGCGTGTTCGCGGAGATTTTTTACCGTTTCGCGGAGATTTGCGTAACGCGATTACGCAAATTCCGCCCACCCCTACAGCAAACTCGACATATTCACCAAAAGTCAACGTCGTCACTGCCTCATGCTTCCATACCATGAAGATGCAGAGGAAGATTTTCAAACGGCTCCTAGCACCCGGAAAACCATCATGAATGCCCTTGTCACAAGCAAGCTGGAAAACAGGAACACCTTCTATGCCGGGATCAACCAAAAATACACCATAAGGCTGCAGACCATTCAGAACTCAGTGGCCAGAATCACTCTTAATCACTAAAGATGTACTCTCATTACACCACATATGAACGAGCTCCCCATTCGCAAACAAACATAATTCAAACACCTCATCCACACTTTTAAAGTACTATATAACACTGGCCCAACGTACCTCAACAATAGTATCTGCTTTCACAAACCTTCCAGACACCTCCGCTCGTCCTGACCCCTACTTGCACAAATCCCACGCATATGTAAAACCAGTTTCGGTGGTCTAGCCTTCTCCTACATCGCTCCTAAAGTGTGGAATGACCTGCTGCTACTTATAAGAGCCTCTTCCTCACTTCTAAAATCCTTCAAGAACCAGAAGACCTCGCTTTTTGAGTAGACCCAGTAGACCCTAGGCGTGGCTAGACTCACGACTGCTTAGCTTATACCAAGGTGTGAAAATGAAGGGAATGCACATAAAACTAAAGAGGGTGAACTGTGCAAATCACATCAACTTGCACACTATTATTGGACGGCCACCATATGCAACAGATAGCAAGAATGGGGCGAGTGGAATGTTGACCAGCTCCAAAGATGCCCAGATGTTGAATATTTTTAATAAAGGGAGCTAACTTCTTATAATAAGGGAAAAGCTCCCATTCCTGGTTATGGTGCGCTACCTTTACATATTTACTTAAGGGCCCCTTCGACAAACTTAACACAGATAATTTGCTAACACTTTTTAAAGCTCATCACCTGAATCTGGAAAATGTGAATCCAGAAGCAATCGCTAGACTGGTTTTCATTGCCCCACTGCTGGAAGAAACCCAGGAGACTGTGGCTGCTGGGGCAACCCGGCAGAGGACAATCTCGTTTTCGTGTTATAAAGTGTCCTTCACAGCTAAATCCACATATTCTGTTTCCTAATAGCACAGATTCATCTGGCAATCATTTTCCAACACTGCTGATTTTGAAAAGCATGTAAGGGTGCAACAGGTGGCTCGGTTTCCCGTAGAGGCGTTATAAGTGTTAACTGTAGCATGAAAGGCCAACATCACTGGCACATAATAAAGAAAGAGGACGATATCCCAGGTGATAATTGGGGTTGGCTGGCACAATACTTAGGTGGAGCAGTTATTGCATGATCCCATACTGTACAAATCATTGCCATCACCACTACTGTTGACATTTGTATAAAACAAGAGACAATAGATTCATCAGAGCACATTCTTTTGGAGTTTGGAATGTGGGTAGACTATCGAAACCTATGAAGGCCCTCCAGGTGTTAGAATTTCTTTCGTCAGACCACATGCTGATCAATGTGAATTAATGGAAAATGAGAAACCACATTGAAGGAAATCAAATCATGGAAAATTAATTTTAAGTAAATACAATTTTAAGGTTATACAAATAAATCGAAAATTTAAGGAAACATTTTAAAGGAAAGATAAATTTAGGGAAACACCCAAAATCACATATCAGGATGACGATTAGGGGTTTAGGGGTAGAGAGGGTTTTCTTTTTAGGATTCAGGGATGGGTAGCGTGTGGGAGTTTTGAGTTTTTTTGGTTTTGGTGTAGTTCACGGCTGGGGAGTGTTTTTAAGGTTCACTAACAGGTAAAGCTTTGGGTGGTGAAGGGTTTTTAGGGTTCAGTAATGGGTGGAGTATAAGGTGGTAGGGTGTTTTAAGGGTTCAGGGATAGGTTGAGTATATTTGTAGAAAAGATATTTGTGGTTCTGATGGGTGGTTTAAGGGAGGTAAGGGCTTTTAGGGGTCATGAATGGGTGGTTTTCAGGGGTGATGAGTTTTTTTTTTTTTTAGGAATCAGGGCTCGGTGGAGTTTAGGGGTGGTGAGGGGTTTTAGGGGATTAGGGCTGGGTGGGGTTCAGGCCAGTGGTGGCTGCTTCAGAGCAGGGGTAGTACGGCAGGGGGAATAGATTTGCTTTTTTTAAACTTACCTTCTCCACCGCACGTCTCTCCTCCGTCCTCTTCAGCTCTACTGCAAGCACTGGAAGCACCCAGGCTTCCGGACTCTCCCACCCAATCACAACGCTGCATGAGTAGCATCATGATTGGTCTGAGCGGCCTATTTGGCTAATCAGGCAGTGCCTGTGAGGCTGGGCATGTTCTCTAAGGAGCTGTGCAACACAACCCCGTGAAGAACATGGTAAGTGTGCCTGGCGGTTTGGCCAGCCCAAAAGGGACGGTCAAACCATCATGCGCACTTAGAGGAGTGCAAACCACTCCTCACGCTGCTCTGGCATCACAGAGGCCAGCCCCGCACCGACTCGGAGTGCCACATTGAAAAATAAAATAAAATTACATTCTGTTATTATAATTTTCTTTTTCTTTCATGCACTAATAAAACAGCAGTGGGGCAAAGAAAGGGGTTTTTATGGCTCAGTTAGGGGGTTTAAGGATACTGAGGTGGTTTTAGGTTAAGAGATTGGTAGAGTTTATGTTTAGAAAGAACTTTAGGGTTTTGGGGATGGGTGGAGTTTAGGGGTCAAGAGATGTACGAACTTTAGGTATGGTGAGGGTTTTTTGAGTTCAGGGATGGGTGGAGTTTACATTTACAAAGGGCTTTTAGGGTTCAAGGATCGATGGAGTTTAGGGGTGAGGGATCGGTGGAGTTTATCCATGGGGTGGCATTGTTAGGGGGCAGAGATGGATAGGGTTTAGGGTTGGTGAGGGTTCAGCGAATTAAAAGCATCCAAGGTAATTGTTTGACCATGTAAAAGAAATAAATCTGAAATAATGTCCCCTGACTTAAAGGACTGAAATAAATAAACAAAAATGCTTCTGAAATTAAGACATGAAACCATTTAATTTACACCTTAAAATAAGTTTGCAGAGGACGATGTAAAAAAAGACACATTCTATGAATTGGTTTCTATGAAATGGTAACTACCAATCATTCAGAAAATGTCCGTTAAACTGTGGAGATTAAATGGTTTCTCAGTAATGGTACTCCTTTAAATAGTTTGTCAATGAAATCACATACAACCTCACATACTTTGCTTCCAATAAGTATAGTGTCAAGATACATTGACCATTATTGGGTTTATGCTATTTAATACTCTGGAGGGGAGGCCATCAAAGAGAGGCGGAGCCCTTGGTGAGCTAGCCAGGAACATATGCACTAATGTTGTTCTTACCAAGAAGAAAATCAAAACTGATTCATTATTTGTGCAGGCAATTTTGGTATGTCCTAAAGCGAGTTAAAAAACTATACTGCACGTGATATATGCTTACATTCATCTCATTCCTAAAGTAAAAGACTGCTAAAAAGTCTATAAAATGCAATGTGAGTAACTGACAGGATGACGCTGAGTAAATACCAAGAGGGGATTTCACTTTTTTAATAGTGGTTCATATGAAGATTGACTTGTAGAACAAGATTTAATCTGTGGTGTACCACAAGCAAACACACAGCAGTAGAGGATGGATAAAATAGCACATCAGTTTCTTCACATACAGCAAAGTGTTGGATTGTTGACTCTAAATGGCCGTTGTCAATCTGATGACTCCGCAAGATACACACATGTATCTAAATACAGAGCTGCAGATTTGAATGTTACACCAGTCTCCCAATCATAGTTGAAACATGCTGGGGCTTTTTAATTGCTGAGTGAGTAGGAATTAATTATTTCTGATAGCCACTGATCTAGGAGAGCACTTTTGGAAAGGTAATGCCAGAATATGAGTTGGATAACTTTTAATGACATCAGAGCTTGTGGGATTTAAAATGGAGTGCAGGGCTGTCTAGAAACGTGTTCCATTGCAAATTGTTGCCATGATTAAATCCCTACAACAAACCCTCAAAATGAATGTGCACTGTGGCCCATAGTCATTGTCCAAGATGAAACTGGAGTACGGGATATGATTAGCTCACCGTATAATTAATTTTAAGTAATCTTAAGGACCCCAAAAAACATCATATTTTAGAATGGCTCACCAACTGAAATTAAAGGCTGATTAAGTTGATGAACTTATTTTTATCATCCTTAGAAGAACGCACTAGGTGTACAAGCAGAACATCTTGCCTGTATAACAAACACAAAATGAAAATGAATGGAAAGCACTGTACTTTGTATGTAAACACAATGACATGAGGACGTTTTTGTCCCATATAGACTCACGTGACGTGAAGATATTTAAATAAGGTGGTAATAGTGTACCAGGAGAACTCTGGGAAAACGTGCTGATTAACTGTATTGGTCAGAGTATAAAGTAAATCCACCTGGATTCATTTAGGCTGAAAGCAAAAATCTCTAATTTTGTTTTTTGATTTCAGATTCCTAACATTGCCCTTCAACATGGCTTTAAATCAACCTGGGAAAATAGTAGGAAAAACTGATATGCATGTGGATCAAAACACTGGCATTGCTGTTAAGAAATGGTGCTCATTCCAAATGGTAGAAGATATTATAAGACATGCAAGTTCAAATAGGGGCCCCAGGACATGCCTGCTCTTTGTTTATATCCTAGTATGCCTTCTGGGCAACGCAGGTCCATCAACTGTATAATTTTTTCTATTTATCAGCCAAACTCCCTAGATCTTGGAAGGGTTTACTTTTTCCCTCTGCATTAAAGCGCTGGTGAATGATCCTTGTAATTACTGTATGAAAACACTTCTGGAAGTAGATGTTACATATTATTTTTGTTACTAAAGGATCTAACTGAGAGGACCAATGACAATTACCTTGTCTCTAGGTATCATTCAGGGTTAGAGGGAAAAGCAGCTCTGTAGATAATGGATTTTCTTTTTCGCTGTTTTCAAATTGACATGTTCATTCAGGTCTCCCTTAATTGTATGTCTGTTTTATCAATTTCATGAAGGCTTTCAATTGAATCAATATAGGGCAGACTTTGGCGTAAACTGAATATTGGGGAATTGATCCAATAGGACCTTTCAGGCATGTATAATGATACCCAGATAGAGGTGACACTAGGAGACAATGCATATCATTCTAGGAAAATATACACCAAAGGAGAATTGAAATGGGGGCATTCTCACACCCCTTCTATCCAATCTGAAGGTAGCTGACATTGGCAGTTCCCTGTTTAACGGATGGGCTTGCCTACCGAAATCAGGAGGCGTGAGAATCTCTATAGTCCAATACGCCGATGACACTGACACCCCTCAACAGAGGTAGTACAGGGCTCCAGCATACATTTAAGGCCCTTGAGAAATATTGCTGTGACAATCACCTTGCGATAAATACTTGTGTTTGTCAGGAAGATAATTCAGAAGGGAAAATCGTTCATGAATGGGGAAGAAATCATATAGGAATCATTGTTTAATACCTGGGGTGTGGTTTCAGTACAGAGCAAGTTGCCTATTACACCTAACTCCATTGAACCTTAAACAAATTTCGTGGTATTTGCTCTGATGCAACAAGCAAGAAAATAAACTGGGACCTCTGAAAAACCCTTCCTGGATGGTTTTGGAGCAAAATGTATGCCCTCCTTCATGTACGGATCCGGGATTTTTAATGCAAACGTAATCAAATGGCCAGATTTAAACCAAAGCAATCTGTTTTGAAAGTTGTTTAATTGCCCTCTCTTTTCCAACACACAGATTCAGATCAACCTAGAATCAAGCTAATGACACTGCACATATATTACGTTTTTGGTAAACTGTCATAATGATGATTGGAACAGTAAAAGTGACACTGTATTTAACGATACAAAATCTGAGGAACAAAATTAAGAACAGACATTAGACTGTTTTCTTAAGTGGGCTGGAATTATTTTAAATGCATGAAGCCTGGGAGAAATCGTGGTCCCGGTTCCAACTTAAAATTATTTTGAAAAAAATTATTTGTGCCAAAAATCTAACAAAACGAACTTAAAAGCCTGTTCAACACTAAGTTATGCTGGCTTAAACTTAAAGCCATATGATGTGGGTACTATACAATTATATTTGACTGAGGCTTTGCCATTACATTTCAAAAGATAGTATGCCAGACTTCAAATTGGTCTCTTTGGTATTGGCGAAATTCAACTACAATGGAAAAACAATTGTTTAACCATAGCATATTTTATGATGTTGCCCCAGCCTATTTGAGGAACGGGCCCCATTTTTAAAGCCATCATTAATTTCCTTGGAAATTAGAAAATACTTTGATGATGATGTTGACGCTCTTAGTTGCAGCTTAAACACAGCCGATATGCACCTCGCTAGGGGTCTGGCAAGATCCATGAAAGCAGGGCATGATAAGGGGCCCAGGGCGCAATGTACAAAAATAGGAATATACATTTCTGAATAGAGATTTATACCGAACCACTATTTGGAGATCGCTATTCCTTATGTATACAACTTTTTGTTTCATACTCACGATTCCTAGTGGGTCGCAAATCGACCTACCTCATGAATATTAATGAGATAGGTTGCAATTTGCAACCCATTAGGAATTGCAATTATCACAGGAATGGTGGACTGCTTAGGTCAGCAGACCACCATGTCTGTGATTGCCTTTGAATAAAGTTTTTTTAATGAAATGCGATCCGTTTCACTTAAAGGAAAACAGGATGCGTTTCAACAATCAAAAATGAAACATTTTGTTTTCATTTTTTATGAGCAGGCAGTGCTATGGACCACTGCCTTGTCCGATGGGGACCCCTTCCAATTTGTGAATGCATTACCACCATCTTTGAGTTGGTGGTAAAGAGTGAATGGTTTGCGACAGCATTTCGGTCACAAAACATTCGTACACACCAATGCGATTGGGTATTTGGAAGGGACGCCCAAAACATGCCCCTTCCAAATGCCAAATCGCTAAGCTCAAATTGCGATTCGGTAACAAGATACCAAATTGCAATTTCGGCTTTGTACATTCTAAAAAGCAGTGTTCTGATCACAAACATGATGATTCTTCGATTCAACCAGTTTCCGACCCAAAAAAATGCTTTGTACATAGGGCGTCTGCTGTAATAAAGAATGTAGAATGAACTGTTATTGTATGCATCTTATAATTATGATATTGGTATGCCTGACTAATACAGTTCTAGATTTTGTATCCTGGGTCGACATGCATTTTTTTTATAAGCGGAACGTGCACTTGCTAAGCACATTGGAGCCACACTTATCGAAAAAGCGTTTTGGTACATTTCAAAACCAAACTGCGATTTGGTAGCATAGTGCCGAATCGCAATTTTTGTTTGAAACCAAATACCAATTCGGTATTTAGAAGGGCCGGCCCTTCTAAATACCGAATCGGAATGGTATGTTTTAATGTTTTGGTTGCAAAACATTAATATTCTAAGAACTATTGAAGTTTAGTGGTAATGCATTTGCAAATGGTAAAGCGTCCCCTGGTTAACTCTTTCCATTTGTGAATGTAAAAAAAAGGTTATTTAGGAGAAGGCAGTGGTCCGAGGGACAGCTACGTCTTCTTAAACAAAAGACAAAAAAACGAAACTTTTCCTGGCACTGGCAAATAGCTCTGATGAAATGAAGAGAAAAACTGCAGGCCTAAATACCTCTTAGACAGGTGTCAAAAAGGAAGGTTTTCAGGCTGTGCCTAAAAGCAGATTCCAAGGGATTGCACCGCAGTCTAAGTGGCAAAGCATTCCAAAGTCTGGCAGTCAAGCACGTGAAGGATCTCCCACCTCTTCTACCTTTGTGTTTGTGAGGAATCTGGAGTAGTTTGCAATTATTGAATCTTGGGGATCTGGATTAAAAATTAGGGCTTGAATCTACTCCTCAGGTAAAGAGGACCTTTATGGTTGAGGGTGCTAAAGACCAAGGTTAAAATGGATCCTCTTGATGACAGGAGGCCAGTGCAGATGGCAAAGGTGGTAAGACACTGGTGAATGTGGTGAAAACGTCAGTATAAGGGGTGCAGCTGAGTTCTGGATTATTTGAAGCCGTTGTGTATGAGAGGATGGAAGACCCAGATATTAACTGTTAGCATAGTCCCGTGTGGATGTAACTAAAGCATGAACAATCGCTTTCCAAGAATCTTCTGGTATAAGGCAAAGCATCCTCCTAAGGAACATAAGGGAAGCAAAGCAGGATGCAGATATGAACATGATTTGGGGCTCAAAAGAGAGGTTAGAGTCGACTTTGACCCCCAGGTTCCTAGCCATCAGAGCAGGAGAGCAGAACCCAGCTCAGGTGGCCACCATAAGCTAGCCTCAGGAGGGGAACTGGTGCAAAAAAAGAGGATCTGTGTTTTTTTTCCAGAGTTCAGTTTGAGGCAACTTTCGTCCATCCATTACACCACTGCATTCAAACAGAGCTTGAAGGAGCTCAGGGTTACCGGCGAGTGTTCAAGGAAGGCCAGGCGGGGCTGCATAGGAGACCACCCACACTCCCCAGGTCTCAACACGTTTTGCCAGTGGCTCAAAATAGCCATTAAAAAGGATGAGGCTGAGCGCTGTACCCTGGGGGACACCACAATTCAGTGGCTTGGGTGAGGAGGTGAAAGGGGAGAGGAAGACTGCTGGATATCGATCTGTCAAGAATGATTTGAGCCAAAAGAGGGCCAGGTCTATGATACCAATTCTCTCATGTTTATCCAGTAGAATATCACGGGAAACAGTATCGAAGGCCGAGGACAACACCAGAAGCATGACAATCACACAAAAGTGCCCTGGTCAAGATTTTCTTTGGAAGACTCGGTACTGCAACCCGCACAGAAACCCGATTGGGAGTCGTGTAGAAGGAGGTACGCCTCTAGAAAGTGGGACAACTGCTTGTTGACCCTTTCCTTCAAAAGTTTGGCAACTGAGGGAGAAGAGAAATAGGTCTGAAGATACCCATTACTTTTGGGTTAGCAGAGGGAGCGGGTGTGCCAGTTTCCAACTTGCAGGAACCACTCTCAATTCAAGAGAATTATTCAGCAGCTTATTGAGGACAGGATTAACTACCTTAGTGGCAAGATTTAGAATAGCAGGGAGACCTGTTCTCAGAGTGAAACACGTTTTACATCTTGCGAACCCTGACTCGGAGTCTTCAAGGGAAATAGGATCAAACCTAGTAAGAAGAAGACCAGTCTACATAAGAACAAGGGCCGCAAGACCAGGAGGGGCAAGCACAGTAAACTTGCAGGTTTTCTATTTTCTTATAGAAAAAGTCAGACAGATCTTGACAAAGTTCTAATGAGGGCGAAAGAACATTTTCTTTAGCGGAAGGAGAGAGAACGCAATTAACAATTTTGAAAAGTTCACAAGGTTTATTAGCAGCCTCAGAAATGGAGAAAGCAATTAAAGATTTCTGTGCTTTCTGAGTGGAGGTGTGGTACCATTTCAGTGCAGCTAGGTAGATTGCTTTTGCCTCTTTACCATATGCTATCCTTCATCTCTGTTCAAGTCTTTTGCATTACGATTTTTCAGCCTTGAAAGCTTTTGAAAGCCATGGAGCGGAAGATTTTGATCAATTGGAAGTGTGTTTTTAAGGGGGCAATATTGTCCAAAGCAGAGATCAGCCATTTATTAAAGCTGGGGACATCAGATTCCAAAGTTCCACCGAGTTTACATGGGGTGGACTGAAATGACTTCAGAAGTTGACATACAGAGATGTTATTACAGGTTTGGATATTTCCTGACCGGCTCTTTCACCCGGCGCAAGGCAGGGGAGAGACCATTGAAATGGACCAGAAAATGATCAGACCACAAGAGCTTTAATGCCGGCTGAACCTGAACAGTGGAGGGGTTTGAGAAAATGAGATCAAGAGTATGACCTGCATTGTGACTCGGTTCCCGGGCCAGTCGTTCCAAGTTGAGCCTTCAAGTGAGGTCTTGAACTGCTGTGTGGATCTGTTATTATGGTCATCGAAGTGCAATTTGGTAGCTCCAAAAACCACAAAATTGGCATACAAAGGAGACAGTTGATCAAGTGCATCCAGTAAAAGTTGTAGAGAGTCAGCAGAAGCATTGAGGGGGTGATAGATGAATGATTGCCAACCCACCGCCGTGTTTCTGTAACTGATCAATGTGCTTGATTGAAAAGCAAGGAGGGATCACCAGGGGTATATCAGCGGCCGACCAATCCTTGAGCCAGGTTTCTCCTAGAAACATCAGGTCCCATTGGTTCTCATGGAGTAGGTTGAAAATATCTAAAGCATTTCTAGGCAACGAACAACAATTAATGAGATATGCAAAAGGAAATGGACCTGGGGTGAGGGAGGACGTAGCATTTGAGTCATTAGCTTTGATTAAGTAAGTCTCTCTCTCGAAGGCCAGACCGGTCATGGAATAATCATCAAGATGGAAACTGCAAACAGTGCAGAGATTCCTCCCTCCCTTAACGAGCAGTGCAGGATCAATAACATGCTTGGAGGACACCATGTTAACTTTCAGCAGCTGAGCTCTAGTATATGCTCTAAAACCAGGCTTACCTGCAGCACAGCTAGCGCCCGCCACGATCTGGATGCAGACGGGCGCAGACAGGCTTGCCTTATAGGCACGCCTACTGCGTGCGTCCACTGCACGTCTGGCTCATTGAGCCGTTTTATGGCAAGTGACGGTGCGATTCCCAAAATAAACACTGGAGCGCAACTCCCAAAAATAAGCGTCACTCAGTGGGATTGCAACTGAGATGCGGAAGTAGGAGCGGGAGAGGCGCAGTGCAAAATACTAATGAAAGAAGAGTTAAAGGCAGCTAAGAAACTTGATATTTAAAAAACAATATTGTATCACAAACCAAATATTTCTACAACCCCCTAATTAGTACAAATTAAATTCAGCCCCATATAAGCAGGTTGCATTTAAAAAAAGAGCATCTTCCTTTGAAAGCAAACATGGTGGTCTGCTCACTTCAGCAGGTCACCATCCCTGTGATGGCGTTGATTCCGAATGGTTCTCAAATTGTGACCTTCCTCACTGGTCATGAAGTAGGTTGATCTGTGACCCACTAGCAATATCTAAATGAAACTATATGAGTTTCATGCATTAAGAATAGCAATTTCCTAATTGCGGTTCAGAGAAAATCGCAATTAGGTCATCACTGTTCCTAATATTGATCCATCTGGCCCTTGGTGCTTGCAGGATAAGGTTGGAAATATTTACCTATCATCGTTAGATATGCCAACGTTTCAAGGCCACAATTCTTACTGGAGCTTTTATGTGATATGTGAAAAATATATTATACTTCAGTGGTGGCTGCCTTCAATAAAAAATGGTGGGGCGCGAAGGCGCTACTCATGATGAAATCAAGCTGGAGCACAACCGCTGCAGCACCTCTACCTTCCACAAGCAAGAAAAGGAAGGACTTACTTCCTTCCTGCTTGTGGAACGGAACTCCAACCAACCCTGGAGCTGCTTTCATGCTGTGAAAGCAGCTCCAGGATTGGTTGGAGCAGGCTCAAACAGCACTCATTTTGAGGCTGGGGGCCTGTGCCAGCAATCCCTAGGTTGTTTCACAGCCTTTGGATTACTAGGTCTAGACTGCGCACGTCAAATAGGACGGCTGCAAACAGCCAGCCAATCTGCCATGCGCACTGTAGACCAGTGCTGTAATCCTGAAGTTGCAAGATTCAGCTCCACCCTCCGACTGTACACAGCGCGAGCTTGCAGTGGCAAATAAACAAAATCGCATCGAACTTCCATTTTATTTATTTGTGTTAGCCTGCTGCGCTAGCAGCAGGTGGGGCGACGTTCCTCCGATCCTGAGGAGCCAGCCCTGGTATACTGTCACCTCTGAGGAATGCACTTTAGTGATTACTTAGATATCACTGACTCTGACACAGGGGCAGCTCCTCCGATATAGCGGAGGAGCATCACCTCACTAAACTGCTTTATTATCATTTTATTTTACTACGGAGCTGTCGCCAAGTCTTGAGGGTGGGCTTTCCGGCAGCAGGAGGAGTGGTGAGCTCAGGCACTACCAGTGCGGATGTAGGTTTGACGGCCGGCCAAACCTATATGCGCACTTGGATATCTCCAGGCTGTTGCTTGGAGATATCTGCATGGTTCAGAAGCACGGGCTCCCAGTCCCTGCTGGAGCATGGAACCAGCCTGCTCTGCCCAAGCCCTACGCTCCTCTCATGCTGGGTAATACCAGGATTAGAGTAGCGTCTGGACTGGCGCAGGGCACTCTGGGTGCCTGTGTGAGAAAGATCGCGTCAGAGCAGAAGAGGGGGCAAGGCATCAGACGTGGGGCATCCTGGTATGTTTTTTGGTCTCGCCTGAGCCAGCGCATGCGCTGCTCTGGCGAGACTTTTAGTAAGGGCTTCAGAAAATGCTACCACACGCATTTGGTGGTGGCCTAGAGCTTGCGGTTACGCGTGTGGGTGCGCGCTTACTAGCACAGGCGTCATCTCGCGGGCACCCTTACAGCCACGATCACTTTCACTTTCGCGGCCGCGTCACTTTCGCGGCTGCGCGGTCAATGCTTTTTTAATTTTATTTTAACTTTTAGCGCGCCTGACTCTACTCGGCAGCTTGGTGATATGCATTCAGCACTTAATCAGGCATCCACGCATCTTGGAGTCGGCTTCACGGTCCAGACCCCTAATTCAACCAACGTGGACTAGAGCAAGAGCCATTGATCAATTTGTGCTTCTTCCGCACCTTTCTCGCCATCTCAGTCACACAAACAAACCCAGGACAGACACCACATGTTCGCCAAAGCCTTTAGGGTTAAATCCAACACCGCCATTAAAGGCTCAGACCGGTGAGTTCCGGAGTTCGCTCTAGGGATTGATTAGTGATTTCTTAGTATACACATAACTCCCCAGGACAGACATTTGAGATTACGAGCCTCGGAATCCTAGTTATAGCAGACAAAGCAGGGGGCAGGGCAATCACACAGGGAGTGCTCAAGGGAGCCTGAGAAACGCCGTGCCATAAAGTGCCTCCTTTGCAAATGAACTATCTTGAAATCACGCTAGCAGATAAGGGGAGGAGGTCGGTGCGCGCCTTGTTTTCAGGCTGTTTACTTAACCACGTGCTTGTTAAATTTAGAAGATGGCTCAGTGGGGCACATTCCTTAGTTCCTGGGGGCTCAGAGCACTAGAGAGCGAGGTCTACAGAAGTGAAAATTTCCCCCACACTGCCCATCACCCCTGCACCAGAAGACCGGAGGAGCATGTGCTGTGGAGTCTTGTTTAACCTTTGACCTCTCGAGTTATATTTTTGGCACAGTTGGCGAAACAAACCACCTTGGACAATGCATGCTCTGACAGTCAGTAAGGAGATCCGTTCTAGTGGTTGTGTTCTTGGCCTGGGAATCACGAATCCACGATTCCATCAACAAATCTAGGCACCTCACTGTAGGCCTCTGGTCCTAAAATGTGTGCATTGTAATAAGTATTTATTTGCAAATGTGTGTAATGTCAATTTGTATAGGACAACTAGATTGTATTCCGTCCGAGTTAAATGCCCCCTCCTTCACACCCTGATTTCAGTAATCCTCTTATCTGGATTCATACACACCAGCAGACATATATTGTTTCCGCCCCCTGTTTGCGATGTCCCCTGCTACAACAACAAGCATTGGCATAGCCAATAGGTCTCGCCTTTGGGACCTTAAAAGTGTTTAGCAATGCAACGGTTGATGTTGTTGCACCAAGGATATTGTGCTGTATAACTTATTACTTATAAGGTCCAAAAGCGAGACCTATTGGCTATGCCAATGCTTGTATTTATTTCTGCCTCACCGGTTTACCCAGCTAGTGTCCGCCACTGCTAGCACTGAAAGATTGCCAAATACATTACAAACAGGAAGCTTTTGTCTATTACTGAAATCAACTGAGTTACTAAACATATAAACAAAAGAAATGTTTAGCAAAATAATACTTTGCTTCATCCACACAATTACACGTCCCTGTTGTCATCATAAAAACAGATGATGCACTCAGTATCACGCTCCGCACCCTCAAGTAGACGCGTGCAAAACAAGCAGTTTTCATTGGGATTTTCCATGCAAGTCTTTCTTCACTTACTTCCTGGTTTTACCAAAATAAATGTGTCATATGATGCGCTAAAATCATTCAGCGAGATGCTTACCGACAGCTTGGGGCAGAGTTGGGGACGGGGCAATTTCACATCCGCCCTTCGCACATACACTTACATACAAAAGATGTATAATTGGCACCCAGGGGCTTTTCTGTGCTAAATAGGGTGTGTGTTTATGCATCATTGTATCTACCCCCTACTCCCAGAAGGTTGGTTCTAGCCTTACCCCAGTTGCCGTCTGGCAGGATTCACAATGTATAAAGAAAAAAAGCGACACCATTTCTGATAATCACTCACTGGTGGCCGCATTTTTTTGGCTTGATATTCAGTACTCATTATGGAAATCGTATTTTAAAATATGCTGCTCTCGGGGTCTTTTTTTCTGTGTTGGCTCTGAACGGTAGGACGCAGCTGGCTTCGCCAAGAAAGTATCAAGCTGTAACAAATTGGCCGAGCCAAGATGATATATAATCCATGTGTCTGAAACCTGAAGGGAGGGTCTGAGAAACGCTGGAAGCCGGAGCGTGTTGTAGAAATAGTGCGGCGCGGAAGCACACACCTGGGGCCGAGCTGGCTTCTCGTTGCAAGTCGTAAACCTACGCTGGACCACAAGTGCACGCCGTCTGCAAAATGCAGCCGAATGCCTTTAAAAGGGCCGTGCTGACAGACAGCTCACTTTTAGAAATTGTGGAGCCCAACAACGGCGAGCATCAGCAGTCACTCAAAGACAACGAGCAGTTGTCAGTGAGCCGCACAGCAGCGCTAAAACGTCTCTCACCACCAACAGCAGTAGGGCTCCCTCGTCTGTAGGAAACCAACCGGGGAACTGCACATATGGAACTAAACGTTTTGGGCTCATTAAAACACGAGGGTCGGAATCCTGCCAGCAGTAATTGGAAGTTACCACTGACTTTCATATATTGTGTTTCAGTTGTATTTTTATAGCGCTTTCTACCCCCGATAAAGTGCTTTATGGAAGGTAGCATACTATTCCTAAATTAAATTAGAGCTTGATGGGAAAATTGACAATGAAATTCATTTTTGAAGCTCAATATCCTCTAGTCAGTGCTTAATATTATTTATTTTTTATTGCAGAAAGTCCAAGTTTAGGAGCCTGTCCCCAACGCTGCTGAATGCTGACTACCAAGGCTGCGCAGTCTTCATTCCACCACATGCCTTTTCATTCCACCCCAAGGTTCTTCATTCCACCACATGCCTCTTCATTCCACCCCATGGTTCTTCATTCCACTACGTGCCTCTTCATTCCACCCCATGGTTCTTCATTCCACTTCGTGCCTCTTCATTCCACCCCACGATTCTTCATTCCACTTCGTGCCTCTTCATTCCACCCCATGGTTCTTCATTCCACTTCGTGCCTCTTCATTCCACCCCATGGTTCTTCATTCCACTTCGTGCCTCTTCATTCCACCCCATGGTTCTTCATTCCACTACGTGCCTCTTTCTTCCATCACCATGCCCTTCCACTCACCTTATGCCATTCCGGATGGTTCTTGGTCATTCCTCTGTTCTCAATTTATGCCTACTTTACTATCTTCACCTTTCCTTCTTTGTTGTCTGTGTTATTCAGGGTCAAAGACTGAGGATGTTAAACGAGTGCGGGTGGTCCTCGCAGGCAACCACCAGCACCAATTGAGGACTGACAGACTCAGGCATTCTAATAGGTTAGATCAGCTTGAAAACTTGTGTGGTGCACCAGCGTGTGGGCTGCAGCTTCGCTCCTGTGTGCAGGAGTGAAAGTGGCTCGGCCAGGAAACATCTTTGAGGGTTTCCAGTTCTGTCACTGTCATGTGCAGGAGCCAGTCCATCTTAGGAGAGAATACATTCCTTCCAAATGAAGCCAACTTAAATTAAGAAAAAAAAGTTGAAAACAATAAAGTAAATCATGAGCACACGTTTATTAAGAATGCAACTCAACGCTTCACGAGTTACCACACCTTACAACACCTTAACAGAATGAACAGCATCACCTCGTGAACAGTGCACAGCAGTCCTACATGTGGACACAACCGCCTACTTCCATCATCATTCGGTACTTATCCTTCCCTGGGGAGAAATCATTCCAGATAAAGGTTGTGCATTGAATTAAGTTTCTAACAGATAACCTGGAGAAACCTACATCTGGCAATTCAAGTAACACATCTGCTTTTTGATAGCAGCCAGGACCCGTGCGAGTAGTTCTGCCTCCTTGAATGAAGTGGCATTTTGACTCCTGACACAAAGCACTAAGGCCATATTTATTGCGTGTATAAGACATCTAGGGGCATCCTGCTCGTGCCACCCTAGACGGGCGCCTAAGATTGCCCTGACCAAGGATCTGCCTTACTTCTTCCCTGTATCCATTAAACCAAGAGAATTCTTCCACTGTGCCAACAACAGCCAACACGCAAAGCCCATCCAACCACAGGCATTCAGCTGAATCAACGAACAGGTAGGCCCACTGACCACACAGGGTGATGTATTCTACCGACCAGGAACCCAGTACCGAACTGCAGCTTACATCTGCCTCTGCCATTATCCAAGAAGCTGGCAATTGAATGCCATCGACTCATGAACTGCACGCTCATGTGGCACCACATGGCACATATAAAACACCCAATGTAGAGATCAGGAAATACACTGATGTAATGACGTCAGACACTTACTCTAAATCCCAAACAAACGTCCAATCATGACCACAGGGCCAGACCAACTCAAGAGTGACATGACAGTTTCTACACTTTTGCTGAAGTGTTTGGTTCTGCACAAATTAATCACATATGACATTCAGCTCTATGCGTGCAGAGCTAAAACATTTTTGGACGTGTTGATTTATTCATAAATATTACAGTGGAGTTTCCAACCGCTGTACTCGCAATCAAAGAAAAAACACAAGAGGAAACTGCATAGCAACAGCATAGAAACCAGAATAACACGCATTGTGGCGTGGGGCTAAGTATCAATGGAGTTGGATAATTGTAACACATGTTACACTTTGAAACTACAGAAATGTGGAAGTAAGTGTGACCTACTTTTACTACAGTATGACTTGGAAAGAGACACATGGAAGTCTTGGATAAAGGGCGGCTGGTTTCAGGTGCAGCTCTTTAGTTTAGTGAACATTGGGCTATCCTCCTAACACCATGGTCATCACAAATCCATGGAAAGCATAGAAAGGTGCTCCCACCCTGGGTGCTGCCCAACTACCAATGGATACGCCTGGGTATATCAGGGTAAAGTAAACTGATTCAGAGGACATCAGAAAAAAGCACTGCCCGCTCACAACAGAACTGAATTCGCTGTAAATGTGTGGCACATGTGGGACTGAATTGTAGCATTTGTATAGCGCTTCATACCCCTGACAAGACAGCACTCTACTCTGAATTTAATTATTTCAATGCAGCACACGGCCCTCTTGTGTAGTGGTTAGCATGCTTCCCGCATACTAGACTCAATCAGTTTGACGCGGTTCAATCTATAAGCAAACATACTAATTGATTCACACACTAAACATGCATACTCCGGAACTCTGTGGATAAATTACTTTGATTCACCAGAGAAGCTGTGAATTACTGTTATTTTAATCTGTAAATGTGTGGATTCACTACGTAGGAAGGTTTTGAGGCTGTGTTATCAAATGCTGATTTATCAATAGGCGCACCTAGACTTGCCAATGTGTTCAACAAAGGTGTTGCACTGCAAATGGCATTTAGACTCTTTAGTTGCATACACACCAGCTCTTAGGGACAAAGTCAACTCAGCATAGACCCTCGTCAGCATGGTACCAACTTTACGGTCTACAGAATCTTTAGGTGTCATGTCCTATGTCACCACAGACATCTTCCAAGTGAAATACAGAAGCATGGAATCTACAAGCATGGTGTTTGCCCAACTCTTCACCATTAACAGGGCACACATTGTCCATATATGTTGGCATTGTCTGTTTTCAGGGTCCTTTCACTTTTTATGCACCCCACGTTTCATAGGTTTGTGGAGGGGAGGTCTAGAAGAAGGCGGCGAATCATATTTGTTAAACATGTCCCCCTCCATAGAAGGATTCTGCTGGGGGGGTGTAAGCCTACATTATCACAGCCACACAATAGCACCTGCTGTATGAGTTCTTTGTCCATAAAACATTTCTGTGGCCCTATTCCTCCCCCACCTGGGCAATTCAGAGGATGAACTAGGCAAAGACCTTTCCTCCAGCGAGACTTAGTCATGCCTGTGCGTTGAGAACTGGTTGCAGAATCTGTGTGGGACAAAGCAGTTTTTGCCCCACCTCGCGCCACTCAGTTGATTTACTGTGACACTTGTATGAAGCCATCACAAACAGGACACATGTTCAACCAGTAACATCAGGTTCAGTTACCTAATTTAAACACAGGACCTGGACAAGGATGCCTGATCCTTTTGTGACTGATCTGGGGACCGCCTGAGCCCACCTCGCAGTGGGCCTACTCATGCAAGTGCAAATTCCAAGAGACTTGAATAAAAAAACCGACAGTGAGGAGTCTGTGGCTAGAAAGATTATTCACCAGAAACAGCATTACCAAAGGCAAGTGACCTGATCTTCGGATGGATACTTCTACGCACAAACTTCTCACCACTAGAATGGATAGAGCAGTACCTCCCAAAGGTGGAGGGTCTGTGGAGTGGGCTCAGACCAAACAGTCCTGCAGGACTGAAAGGATGAAATGCCCTTCCCGTCGGAATAGGTCTATCAAGGCAGTAGTGCTTGGTGAACGTGTGTATCGAAGCCCATGTTACAGCTCGGCAGATGTCAAGGACAAGCATTCCACAGGCCAATGCAGTGGTAGCAGCCTTGGTCAAGGTGGAATGGGCCCTCAGTCCTTCCAGCAGCTGTTTGTTTTGCCAATGCATCTTAATGCTTAGGACTATCCACCTTTGACCGAGTTCTTTGCAGCATCACCTTTCCTTTCTTTTCCCCACAGAACCCCACAAAAAGCTGATCAGTCACACAATGATCTTTGGTGAAATCAATGTAAAAGTTTAAATCTCTTTTGGGGGTCCAGCCGATGGAAAGGTGAGGCGGGGCAAAGAACGTTGGAAGGATGATGGATTACCTAACGTGGAGAGGAGTCATACCTTTTGGCAAGAAGGCCACCTTGTTCCTCAATACCAGATTGTCCTGAAAAAGGGTGGTGTTGAGCTGTTGCATTGAGAGAGCCTGTAGCTCACTCACATGGTGAGATGAAGTGATTGAGACAAGGAAGACAGATTTTAGGGCAGAGGACACAGAGAGCAGCTGTGCATCGTCTCAAAGGGAGTACACATGAGAAATGTCAAACCAAATTAAGGTCACACTCTGGCATCAGGAACTGTTTGGGAGGAAACATGTGAGACAAACCTTTAAGAAAACAAATTAGAACAGGTGAATTAAACAAGAACGGTTGGTCTGGTAATCGCAAAAAGTTAAACCAGATTGGTCGCACACTGCTACACCTACCAGTCGTGTTCCCCCAATGAAAATGGTCCCTGAAGGTCAGCGTCGGCGGATACACCTATGCTCAAGTGTGAATGCAAGTATGCGTGGCGTGTGCCATCCCTGGACACGTGTTTCGAGGTAGTTGCCTCTCGTCAGCAGGGAGTAGGAAAATGTGTGGGGTTGCTGTGTAAGCTGCTAAAATCGTTATCAGGTCTAGTACCTCTCGTAGCGCGCAGGTGCGTAACCATGAGTCCGTCGACTCCACCGGCTCAAGGGAGCCTGAATATAAAGTTAAACCAGATTGGTCGCACACTGCTACACCTACCAGTCGTGTTCCCCCAATGAAAATGGTCCCTGAAGGTCAGCGTCGGCGGATACACCTATGCTCAAGTGTGAATGCAAGTATGCGTGGCGTGTGCCATCCCTGGACACGTGTTTCGAGGTAGTTGCCTCTCGTCAGCAGGGAGTAGGAAAATGTGTGGGGTTGCTGTGTAAGCTGCTAAAATCGTTATCAGGTCTAGTACCTCTCGTAGCGCGCAGGTGCGTAACCATGAGTCCGTCGACTCCACCGGCTCAAGGGAGCCTGAATATAAAGTTAAACCAGATTGGTCGCACACTGCTACACCTACCAGTCGTGTTCCCCCAATGAAAATGGTCCCTGAAGGTCAGCGTCGGCGGATACACCTATGCTCAAGTGTGAATGCAAGTATGCGTGGCGTGTGCCATCCCTGGACACGTGTTTCGAGGTAGTTGCCTCTCGTCAGCAGGGAGTAGGAAAATGTGTGGGGTTGCTGTGTAAGCTGCTAAAATCGTTATCAGGTCTAGTACCTCTCGTAGCGCGCAGGTGCGTAACCATGAGTCCGTCGACTCCACCGGCTCAAGGGAGCCTGAATATAAAGTTAAACCAGATTGGTCGCACACTGCTACACCTACCAGTCGTGTTCCCCCAATGAAAATGGTCCCTGAAGGTCAGCGTCGGCGGATACACCTATGCTCAAGTGTGAATGCAAGTATGCGTGGCGTGTGCCATCCCTGGACACGTGTTTCGAGGTAGTTGCCTCTCGTCAGCAGGGAGTAGGAAAATGTGTGGGGTTGCTGTGTAAGCTGCTAAAATCGTTATCAGGTCTAGTACCTCTCGTAGCGCGCAGGTGCGTAACCATGAGTCCGTCGACTCCACCGGCTCAAGGGAGCCTGAATATAAAGTTAAACCAGATTGGTCGCACACTGCTACACCTACCAGTCGTGTTCCCCCAATGAAAATGGTCCCTGAAGGTCAGCGTCGGCGGATACACCCACTCTCATTTTCCTACTCCCTGCTGACGAGAGGCAACTACCTCGAAACACGTGTCCAGGGATGGCACACGCCACGCATACTTGCACGCACTCTTGAGCATAGGTGTATCCGCCGACGCTGACCTTCAGGGACCATTTTCATTGGGGGAACACGACTGGTAGGTGTAGCAGTGTGCGACCAATCTGTGGTAATCGCAAAAAGGCAAAAAGAGCAAGCTAATCTATAATGCAAGACAAAGACAAAACAATTAACAAACGCCACATCAGGCCACAAATTTGTCCTAGCACCTGATGGAAATAGATTTAGTGGAAGGATGCCGGCACATCCAGAGCTTCTGGAAGCAAATCCAAGGCAGACAACTGCCATGGCTCAACCCCCAGGCATGGAGTTTTAGATGGTGCATATTAGGGTGGGGAACCCTGCCGCTGCAACAGAAGATCCTCCCAAAATGGTAGCCTGATCAAAGGGCATATGCACATTTCTAGAAGTTCCGCGTATCACACATTCCCGGCCCAAACCGGGGCCACTAGGATGACTTGGCATCAGTCGTTCATGATTTTCTTCAAAACTTTGGGCAGAAGTGGTAGAGGCAGGATAGCATACAAGACTCCTATGTTACACTTCAGCCAAAATGCCTCTCCTAAGGAGAGATTTCGTACAAGTTTGGACACTTCAGATTCTCAACAGTGGCTGAGAGATCCAGCCAGGGTTCCCTCCATTGCCAGGAGACACCCTCGGCCACTTTGGGGTGGAGCCGCCAATCATGATCTGCCAGGTACTGCCAGCTGAGCTCATCCACCCTGGCATGCAAGGATCCTGTCAGTCTTTTCACAATCAAGGAAATGTCCTGACATTCCAACGACCTCCAACAACCAGCTCGATGTGATGTATTGTCATCCTGAGAGAAAGTGTTGTATTTTCTCTCCCGCAGGGTGGTAAATGAAAGCAGCTTGGCGGATGATGTCACAGGGAAGGGGGAAGGGGGACTGGGAAGATCGATGCCCTTGGTAATCTGCGCAGGGCCTGCCTGCTCCCTATTCCTGGCCATGAAAGGCATGGAGAGACTGCTGTGGGGGTGGGGAGGCCTGGATCTGTCTGTACACCAACCCTCTGGAATAACCTTGGAAAGGCGAAACCGATGGGAAACTGTCTGGGAGGGGTCCAGAGGCCTAAAGAATGCACCTCGGCCAGACTTTCCTTAAAACCTTCTGAGGTGGAGTCAGCTTTTTCACCAAACAGAAAACATCCAACGAAAGGAATATGCTTGCATATCGCATGAACAACCTGTGGACTGCATCCATGAACGATGGCAAAACATCACACTAGTGTTGACTGCTTACCACAACCATACGTTAGTATTAAGGACTACCACGAATTACGTATTTGGCCGCATCCAGATGATCTTGAATGGCTTGAGCAAAGGAGGCTATGAATTGTTCCAGAACCACCAGAAATATCTTGCTGGCCATGTCCCAGACGGCATGTTTATAGAGGCCTAGTAGGCAAACCACACTGACTGACCTTAAGGCCAGGCTGGTTGAAGAGATCATTTGTTTTTCAAATCCTGTTCAAATCCCTGTCAGGGGGCTTATGAGGAATGAAATAAGATTCACCTTGCTGATGGAAGCTTGGACTATCAAACTCTCAGAAGTATGATGCTGCCTAAGAAAATCAGGACCTCAAGCACTGGTCTGTGGAACCTGGGAACCTGCATGTTCAAGGGGGGGGGCACGAGCAAGGCTTACACCAAGTGCTCTTCAGAGTATCAGTGAGGGCTTCAATCAATGGGAGTAAGGGCTCAGAGGAAGCAGACCCATTTTCCAGAACTTCGATAAGGTCCTTTATCTTATATTCAAAAGCAGACAATTGTTGTTCTAGGACCTCAGCAACATGGCAAAGTACCACCAGCAAGGAAGCACTCCCTTCAGTAGGTGGCCCAAGTGGGATGTATAAACTATCATCATCATAATGTGGGGAATCAATCATTCTCATGGTTATCTGCGGGTGGTGGCAAAGTCTAGTCAGATTTGGAAGCAAAAAATGATGGAGACACTGAGGATGACTCCAAGGTAGATTGCAGTATGTTTTCAGAATAAGGCTGCATGGGGACAGGGTGCACTGAAGTGGAGTAATAGTGTGACCTTGGTTGGGCTCAAGATGGATTTGGCTCAGGGTCAAATATCGGAGTCGGAACCAGATCCAGTTATGGTGACAACACCGTCTGTTAGACCTGGCACCATTGGCGTAGGTCTCCCTTCTATTTTTTGTCACTTTTTGTCTCCTTCGTGGTTGCTGGCGTTAGACGCTCTGGGCGCTGTGCCACTGCCATTCATTGTCGCAGCGCGAATGCTCCTTATTATAAATTAACTGTATGAACTAGTATAGTCTTAGTAGTGCCAAGGAAAATGTTAGGAAAGTCGAATTTGGCATTCTTGAGCTTCAACTATTAACGTGCATCTGGTAGTGGCGATTGTCTTTATCCTGAGTGTGCAACTACCACTTTTGGAAAGCAGGTATCTTTTTGTCTAAACCTTCCTGTGTGTTTTCTTGGTATGTGTATTGGCCGTCTGGTTTAGAGGGCCAGGGCAGGCTGAGGCCGACCTGGGTCGAATGGAGGAATCTCCCGTTGAAGTATGGGGAGGGGTGACCCCTTTGATCTGAGCAGGGCTGTGCCTGGCAAGGTGAATGATGGCTCCACCTCCCACTCGGCATCTGATGGTGGGCCCCTGAAAGGGAGAATGCCGCCTCGTAAATAAAGTGACCCAAGTCGACACCAAACTGGTTCTGGCCGGGTCGAGTGATTTGTGACTTTCTCAAGAACAAAGACTTTTAGGGTATAAAGATCTGAGCTGAAACCCCTTTGAGGTGTGTAACGGGATGCGAAGACGAACCTCTGTCTGTGTAACAAGAGAGAAAGGACTTTGATCCATCTACTGAAGCAACTACCCAAGGGCCTGATTTCAGCTTGCCTCCTGCCGAAGTCTCAGGGACATTAGACTTCATTCGTCAGCAGCCCAGATTCCTCTTGAAGGGAATCCTACTTGCAGGTGAGGCCTCTGTCGAGAAATCCAGGGTCTCTAGTTCTACTGTGGGGAACGCCGCATTTGACTTGCTACGGAAACTATTGCTATCGCCATTGTGGGCCGCTTCAGCTGAGGGGCTGTGCCGCTGAGTGCCCGCATTTGACTTGCTACAGAAACTATTGCTATCGTCATTGTGGGCCGCTGCAGCTGAGGGGCTGTGCCGCTGAGTGCCCATATTTGACTTGTTACGGAAACTATTCCTATCGCCATTGTGGGCCGCCACAGCAGAAGAGCTGTGCTGCTGAGTGCCCGCATCTGCCTTGCTACGAAAACCATTGCTATCGCCATTGTGGGCCGCTGCATCTGAGAAGCTATGCCGCTGAGTGTCCGCCTTGTCCTTGCCACGAAAACTATTGCTGTCACTAGTGTGGGCCGCTGCCGCTGAAGAGTTGTGCCGCCGAGTGCCCGCATTGGTCCTACCACGAGGATACTACGAGAATCAGTACTATCACTATTTTGGGCCGCTGCTGCTGAGGCGCTGTGCCGCTGAGTGCCCACCCTTGTTTTACTACAGAAACCATCACTATTGCTATCGCGGGCCGCTGCAGCTGAAGAGCTGTGCCACTGAGCGCCCACACTAGCCCCTATGTCACAAACCTTGCCATCTTCTGTGTGTGCCACTGGGCGCCGCCTTCTAACCCTGTCCTAGGATTAGCGCGAGTGCACGCCGCGGACTGCTGCAGCCGAGGAGCTGTGGCCGCTGAGAGTCCGCCTGTCATCCTGCACCTTCCCCGTCAAGCTGTGCGTTGTGCACCCCTTTATATCCCAGGTACATTATGCATAACCGGGCCACCTAGGCCCCGATCTCGAACTAAGCCCGTTCCACCCGCATGCACGAGTGCTTTCATCGCCCTGAATGAATCTGTAATTATATGCATTGTGGTTCTTTGAGCATTTCTCCGTTTCATGCTTAACCTATATAAAGATAACTATTTTTCTGTACTTGCTTGTGGTGTCCGTTTTGTAGCGTCTTTCCAGCGTTATTGTGTATGGTCATAAATGCTTCACACACTGCCTCTGAGATAGGCCTCTCTGCTCGTGCTACGTTACCACAGGGTTGAGCAGGGGTTATCAAAGGGTGTAGCCCCCTTACTCTGACTTAGGAAGAAGGGTCACTATTTGACACCGGCGCCAGCCGCTGTCAACTGGAGGCCCCCATTTCTAACACCGTCGATATCAGTGTTAATGAAAGAGGGAAGGGAATGGCGCTGGCCTTGGAGCCAGAATGGAGAAGTGAGGATCGAAGTCGGTGTGGAACTCAACACAGGTTCTAGGGGCCCAAGATGGTGAGGAGATCTGCTGGCAGTAATTCAACTTGAAGCCCATGCTTATCCTTGGGGCCTGAAAGTGTGCCAGAAGGAGCCAGAAAAGTGCAAACAATATGCAGAATGGCCTCCTTAAAGGCCTCAACTTTCTGCATCATCACCAATGAACCAGGGAACTCGGGGCACATCATGATCAATTGTGGAATCAGCTCTTCAATCAGGGATCAGGCGTGAGATCGATTGACACCTTGATGCCCTCGTGACTTCTCTTTAGATCGAAAGTGGCAGGATGGGGTTGAGTCCTGCTTCGCCTTTTATATTTCATCTTCCATTTTGACTTAGACCTACCGGATGACTTCGACCGTGAAGAAGATGCTTCAGCAGGGACGACCTCAAGAGCAGTAGCAGGTCTGCATCCTTGACTTGGAGCACGAGAAGGACTTATGTGGGTCCTTGACTTCTTTCTATGTTCAGCAACGTACTGCTTTGCAGTCCCAGATTGCCTTCGGGTGCATGAGGAAACACCCCTGGCATGAATTGGAGATGTACCCTGAGCCCAAACACCAGAAGCACGGCTCATGCAGATCCCTTACCAACATCTGTTTTCGGCGGTCACTGCACAGTTTGACCTGTGTAGTTTTGGTTAGAAACATTATTCTCTTGCACACTACATCTCAATTTTAAAATAGTTGAAAACTGACAAAAGAGGGAGCGGAGCTCTGGATCCACGTTCAAAGGTGTTGGAAGAAATTAACTGTCATCAGCGCATGAGGGTGGTGCTTATATATGGCTCCACTCCATCACTTCTGGGGTGGAACGAAGTCAACTCGGAGCCGCATCGTGAGCACTGCTATGAAAGCTTTCCAGAACCAGTTTGGCCCCTGGGAAATAGTGCAAAAGTGAGGAATCTGCTGTTAGAAGTATCCAAGAGAACTGCAGAGCCACGTTTGCAATCTGATTTGCCTTTTAATATTAACCACATTAGACCCGAGTGTTCATTCAAAAAACTGTTTTACCAGCAGTAATGCACAGTCTGCTCCCAGCGCGTGTAGTATTTATCTTGTTGACTATTTGAAGACAATACCTCTATTTCAGCCACAGTCGGGACCTCTTTGCGTGCATCTACCTTTTTTTAATTTCAACATGTTTTATTTATTTTTTATACAAGAACACATTAGCAATTCTGTTACAGGGTTAGCATAGGTTGTACCAAGCACAGTTTATACATCAGAGACCTGAGACATTATGTCACGTTTGTTTAGCTAACCCCACATGACGATAATCTTGCAGACTTTCTTCCACGGTGTCTGTGTGTCCATCTGGGGAACACCTAGGACAAAGCTTTCAGGTTCTCCATGGATTATTGGCAGAACTCCACCTCCTCTTCTGGGGTGTTACAGCACTGGTGTCTGGAATATTTTTACTGACACTCTTAGCGGTACTCAACATACAGTAAAAAGTGTGACAGAAAATAGAGTTTTTTGGAATTAGTTGATGCACCCCATCATCCTCTGAAAACCGGACATTAGCTTTTTCATTAATTAAATATAATTTTTCTTAGAAAAATGGCAAGAAAAACTTTGAAACTAAAATAACTTCTTTTAAATGGTGGAGATAAAGCCGTTTATTTGTAGAATTGTAAAAAAAAAAAAAAAGAGGCCTCATCACTGTGAACACACTCAGTAGTATTCATTCCATCTACTCCGGAAAATAAAATGTTTGGGCCAGAACTGCCAAGTTTCTGATCTCTGCCCTAAAGATTATATACATATTTCAAAAGAGAGAGTTGTTAACTAACTGAGTTACCTTACAGGAAGTCGGATGTTTATCAGATTGCTCCATGTTCTTTAAGAATCTATATTAATAACAAGTTATACCTCGTTAAACGTCCAAGAGATTACTTTTTATTAAATTCGAAATTTAAGTTCAAAGTCTCCCAGTGACATACCAGCGATTTAACTCACCCTCACGCCATCTCTTTGCAAAAGTACTTCAAATATCTTTAATATCGAAACCCATATTTCTATGGCAACCCTATATCAGGTTCAGATGGTGTGTTTGCAGTTTTTTTAGGTCTTGAGAAAAGAACTGGGTCCCACAGAGGGTGGTAGGATCGGATGAATTGAAGCTTTCTTCCAATCTGAAAGGTTCTGCCTGTGTTTGTTGTTGGAAGCCGGAGCAGCCAGCTGGGAGGTAGGGATGTTTTCCTTCTCATCTCTGTTTGTGTGTGTTGTTATTTTGACTAGCCTAGAGTCCTGGCTTATGATTTCTGGCTGCAGTGCAGGATAAATATACGACCTAAAAAATAATTATTGTGCGGTTTAAAAGAAAATGGATTAGATGCATTGCTCTTTGCGACTCCCAAATTATGCTCCGATGACTCTTCGGGTGATTTTGCTGGTGTGTAAAGGGGTTCGTTCACTTTACTGCTCCTTGGACATGACAAACCACTACACACATGTTTCTCAACACAGGAACAAAGCAGCATGTCATGCACCCCCACAGAGGCTGCCTCCTTCAGAATACTAAAAGTATAACACATCTGAATCTAAAAGAATGTAAATCACCGACTCTGCTTCAACACATCAGTGACTGCAATGAAAAATGTGAGTAAGCAGACTGCTCTGCACTACATCTACCATGATGCAGTTCGAGCAACTCTTGCCAATCCGTTTGTGACACACTTGGTGAAAGTTTGCTGTTCCCACAGGTCAGGTGGATTTACTGCGAACAAATCTGTCCCCCCCAGAGTTTGTGTTTTTTCTTTAGTTTAGATGGGAGACATCCGTTACATCGTGATCTTCACACCGCAATACCTTTACAACGCAGGCATTACAACGCAAGTCATTACAACGACTTGCGCTGGATGGCGCTCTAAGCTAAGGAATAGTATGATTTACTATTCCAACACCTTCCCTACTGTAACGTAGGCTGGAGTTGGAATAGTGAATCATACTATTCCTAAGTCCAGCGCCCTCCAGCGCAAGTCGTTGTAACGACTTGCGTTGTAATGCCTGCGTTGTAAAGATATTGCGGTGTGAAGACCGCGATTTAACGTCACATATTCAGTTTAGATAGGGTTGATAGACAAGATATGTTGACTGCTGTACATGAGGCCTTGAAGGAATCTGGCTTCATACTTGTATCCAATTCAACTGTGTAGAAATGGGCGACAGCAAAGCTTTGCAACTTGCTGCGAAAGTTCAAATACATTTGTTTTTATGGGGAGCCAACTCTTTCTTGAGAAATCCTACTTTCGAAAAATAAGAAGGGTTTGGGAAGGTAAGGGAGCTGTAGCAAGGAACCAACACTGTTTACCCAGGCTCTCGCAGGTTTAATAAACTGGGCATGATGCCATGTCTCCTAGTTGGGCAGCTGACTACCTGGCCAGGAAACCACAGGGTCACTTGTTGTCAGCCGGCAGACCCTGCTAGTACTGCTGCCAGGGGCCTTGAAGGGTCTGGAGGCGCCTGTCAAGGCAGCAGAACCACAATATAGGCATTTAAATATCCTGCACGTTATCGCTATTGTTATGCTGCTGGAGCGGGCACTGGGAACTAGTTTGTCTTAATCTATTTGTCAGAGTGCACGTGGTCAGCATCCCAAATGCCTCTTTCATAATTGGCACTGATTAATCCTTTGTTTTTAGCTCTGCCAACATCAAAGAACACCATGCTTTAGAAGCAGAGGCTCTGCCGCCACGCCTGGGTGGCTGAGATATGTGTGCTGTTAGAGCACTGAAGGGGAAACACACCTTTGGCCTCAGCTGCAACCAATAACCATTTGTCATTATTTTCGAAAACCCAGCAACTAACCCAGGGAGAAACAGCAAGGGACACTTCCCGGATCTTGCAGCTCACAGTTGGCACACGAATGGCTGCAATCTGCAATCCCATGTGCCCTGTTGGCACGATGTAGTGAAACTGCCATGCTGGCAGTACCTCCCCGGGTCAGATCTCCAGGAGCTATCCTACACATGCATCCCACGCTCTGAGCCAAAGTTACTCTCTGGCAGGAGTGAACAAAATCAGGCAGCACCCTTTGAGGACAGTGTCGGACTGCAGCCAAAGACAGCATTACCTTTACATCCCTCGTCCTCGACCCAGTCATAACTAATGAGGTATATTCCACGGACAGGAAACAAAATAGGAAACGCTTTTAGGCTCCACCCACCCTCCTGCCAGGGGGCTATAAACACATAGCCAACAGAAAGCACTTCCTGTTTTGTTTCCTGGTGGTGGACATGACACGGAACGCTGGGGTAGGTGCTGTGTACTTACCTGCTACTTGCTTGTCCTGTTGTTTCCTCCTTTGCTGGGCTCTGGGGGTGCTTCTGGACCTTCGTGGGAGCTGCTGAAGTCTGGACGCCTGGCTTCCTGGATTTCTTTTGGTTCTCCGTTTCCCGTGCAGCTGCGCTGTACTGGTCTCCTGGAGTATGTGGTGAGTCTTCTGCCCCGGTTTGCTTTTCGCGTTGATCGGGAAGTAGGGGCACCGTCGAAACTGGAGGGCTCGCCCGGGCGGCAGAACAGGAGGTAAGAGCTGCTCACTGCCGCTGGCTCAGAGGACTGAGTCTCCTGAAGGGATTTGTGCGTGGATGCCCTCCCCCGGCAGCGTCTATGATAATGGGTGCCGGGGCTCTACTCAGTGTGGAGCGTGTGTGGGTCTTTTCCTCCACCCTCGTTCTGCTGTGGGTCGGTGGTTTGGGCCGCGTCTCCTTCTGTTGCTCTGGCCTCAGTGAGCTTGCAGGTTGGGCTCCGGGTGCTCTGCTCTACAGGGGTGTGGGCTGGTGTGCACACGGGAAGCATTGTATGCGCTTCCTGCTTTGACCGTGAGCACCCAGGTTGGGCTCCGGGTGCTTCGTTGCTCACAGCCATCCTGAGGGAGCCTCGTCCCGTCTTCTGGATGATATTGGGGTCGACCTCTGTTAGTGAGCACCTGGGTTGGGCTCCGCGTGCTCCGTTAATTACAGGCATCATGAGGGGACTCATCCCGTCTTCCACTTTGCTTAATGTGGCCGGCCTCTGTTTGTGAGCACCCGGGTTGGGCTCGGATTGCTCCGCTATTACCCATCATTGGCTCAGGCAGGGAGTGCCCGGGTTGGGCTCTGGGTGCCCCGCAGTTGTCTCGCTGTGGGGGTACTCGTCCCACTCGATTAGTGGGCACCCGGATTGGGCTCCAGGTGCTTCTCTCTGTATTTTCGTTGGGGACCTCGTTCCGATTTCCTGCATTTGGCCTTCGGCGGCCATGTTTGGTCGACAACTGTAACTCCGGCTGGCCACACCCAGATCATTTTTTCATTTATTTCAACTGTTCTGCCTACCGGTTGCCTTGCGGGGCGTTTTCTGGTTTTTGGGCTTCTAAAAAAAAGGGGGGGGGGGGTCATGATTCTTTCTGTTGGTCCTACGCCTTTTGCTTGCTGTGTGGTTGGTTCCTCTTTTTTGTGTTTATTGTGGACAAACGTCTGAGAAAACTCTGGCATGTGTCTCCTGTCTCCTCTTCCTCTTCCCAGGCGGGCAGTGGGGATTCTGCCCCTCCTGTGAAGCAGACCCGGTTGGATGACCTCCAAAAAACTGTTGGTGGTCATTCTGGTGGAGGTCTTGACCTCAATTCGGACATTTCTATTTCTAGTTCGGACTCCTCTGATGCTTCCTCTTTGGGTGCGGTGGACCTGAAGGGCAAATATATCTCCAAGGAATTGTTGCCGGACATCCTCTCATGTCAGGGGGAATATGGGTTTTCCAGATGAGGTTGTGGCCAGTACTTTGCAGGGTATGGGCTTGCCGCAATTTCGAAAACCTGCTACTACGTCTCTGCCTATCCATACCTTTGTGATGGACATCCTGTTGAAGGAGTGGAAGGACCCGGATCATATCATGTTGCTTCGCTTTATGTCCAAGCTCGATCCTTTGCAAGACATGGAGGATACGATTCCTGATTCTGTGCATGTGGATTCTATTGTGGCCAGTTTGGTGGGTCGTCCTTCTGTGGCTGACGATAATATCCTTCGTGATGGGGTGGATAAAATAATGGACTCTGCTCTGAAGAAGGCGTATGTGGGGTCCCACCTTGCTATCCGTTCCGGTGTTTATGGGGCTTATGTCGCCCAGTCCTTGTTGGCCGACCTTAAGACTTTGTTTCCCACAATGCAGGAGGGTGGCAGCTGTCGGGACCTGCTAGAATCAATGGAGCACCCGGCGGAATTCCTCTCGGATATTGCCTTTGATTCTGTGCGCGCTTCTGCCTTGTCCTGTGGTTCGTCTGTTGCTGCTCTGCGGAATTTGTTGCTGAAGTGCTGGAATACGGATGCCACGCAGAGATCCATGGCTTTGCGGTTGCCATTTACTGGACCTCATCTGTTTGGGGACGCCCTTGAGGAGAAACTTCACAAGGTGTTCAAGGAACGTAAGCATTCCTTGTCCTTCTGGCATCAGCCTCATCGTAAGGACTCTTCCTTTTCTAATGCCAAGTCCTTCCACCAGCCTTCGCTGTTACAGAAGTCTTCCTTTTGAGGCCAGAAAGGGGCTGGTAAAGGTTTCCACCGCTGATTCCAGCAGAAGCCCCCTCAGGTTACTAGACAGAGTCCTCAGCGTTCTTGACTATGCCACCGCCCGGGAAGGTTCTGCTGGTAGTCTGCCAGTGGTTGGTGGGAGACTGTCAGATGCCAAGCAGGCAGGAACAACCACAATTTCAGACCAGTGGGTTCTGGATGTCCCCTGCCAGGGGTATCGGATCGATTTTCTTTCCCCTCCTCTGCCTTTTGGCATGGTGCGGACTCCAAATCCCTTGGGCTTGGCTCGTCATCGGTCTCTGTTGGACGGCATTCAGTCCCTGTTCCTGAAGAAGGCAATTGTACCAGTTCCCTGGGCGGAATGGGGTCTGGGGACCTATTCGATCATCTTTCTCGTTCTGAAAGTCATGGGGGGAGGGGGCTCAGATTGTGATCAACCTCTGGGCCTTGCACTAGTCTGTCCGGCAGATCCCGTTCAAGATGGAGACCCTGCAACGTATGATCCCTTTGATTCAGGAGGGTTGGGTGATGTCTACTCTGGATCTCCAAGACGCACATCTTCATGTGCCAGTGGATTTGGAGGATCAGCAGCTTCTGCTGTTTTGCCTGGACGGTCGTCATTGGCAGTTCTGTGTCCTTCCATTTAGTCTCCAGTCTGCTCCCATGGTGTTCACCAAGGTGGTGGCTCCCCTGGTGGCCCATCTTCACCTCCTGGGAGTGTCTGTATTTCCTTATCTGGACGATTGGCTTCTCCAGGCCCCTTCGCCTATGGTTATGTCTCAGCACCTGTCTTTGACCATTCATATACTAGCGTGCCATGGATTTCTCCTGAACCTTCTGAAGTGCCACCTACTTCCTGCCACCCAGAGGTCCTTCATTGGGGCGGACTTCGATTCTGTTCTGGGCAAGGTGTTCCTTCCGGTTTCCCAGCTTCTGCGCCCTTAGTCCCTGTTGAAGGTGTTGTTGTCTCAGGCTTCGGCTCCCCTGCTTCAGTGCCTCGAAGTACAAGGTCATATGGCCGCTACTGTCTTCATGGTTCCGTGGGCCAGGTTTCATCTTGGACCTTTGCTGTGGCATCTTCACTATTGGGTGCCTTTCCCGGTTCAGGACTTTGCAGTATCAGTGCTGGGGTGTCTGGAGATTGTGTCCGTTCTCAGGATTCTTCAAATCTCTCCAAGGGGATGTGGCTTCACCCGCTGCTTCCCGTGGTGTTGACAACGGATGCCAGTGCATCCGATTGGGGGCTACTCTGGGTCCGTGGTCTGCCGGGCTCGTTGGCTGCAGCAGGAGTCCCGCTGGTCCTCCAACAGGAAGGAACTGTCTGCTGTGGAGCATGCTCGTCGCTTCTTCCAGGATCATCTGTTGAATGAATGAATGAATATAAGACTTATAGAGCGCTAAACTTATCCCAAGGGCATCAAGGCGCTATTGCGGGACTAACGGGCAGATAAGATGGCAGGCTTATACTGAAATCTGTGAAAAAAGTCAGGTCTCAATGCTTTACGGAAGAGAGAATGTGACACCTGACCAGAAAGCTCTTCCGGAAGGGAGTTCCACAACTTAGCAGCAGCAATTGTGAAAGCTCTACCTCCCCATTTTGCCTTATTAAACCTCGTTACTGTGAACAGATTCTTATCTGCAGATCGGAGCTGTCTAGTTGGAGCATAGCGATGGAAAATTGCCTTAATAACATCAGGGCCTACGCCATAAAAGGCATTATGCGTTAGGCAGAATGTTTTGAGGAGAATCCTACGGTCCAGAGGAAGCCAGTGTAGCGTCCTAAGAGAGGCTGAGACTAAGTGGAATTTCAGAAGAATTATCACCAGCCTGGCCGCAGCATTCTGCACCAGCTGCAAACGTCGCACCAGACCTTTATTAATGCCCAAATACAGGGCATTACAATAATCCAATCTGGACATTACCAAGGCAATAACAGCCTGTTTGCATGAGTCAAATGAGAGAAAATGGGAGATTTTCCTGAGGATCCTAATGTTCCCAAAACAAGTGGACACTGTCCTACTGACCTGCCGGCTCAAGGAAAGTGAATTGTCCACTATGATCCCTAAATTTTCCCATGGGATACAGGGCAGGGACCAGCGGCAAGCGTGTCCGGCCACCAATCGCTGGTCCAAATGTCCAGTTTGCTGCCGAAGATCAAGACCTCCGTCTTCTCTCAGTTCAATTTCATAAAATTAGTCACCATCCAGGAGGAGACTGCCTGCATACAATTCCTAAAATTAAGGGCAGAGTGCTTAATATTATGAGTGATGGACACCATTATTTGGGTGTCGTCCGCATAGGACAACACCTCCAACCCGAAGGATCTCACCACCTTAGCAAGCGGGGCCACATAAATATTAAAAAGTGTTGGGCTTAGGGAGTAGCCCTGAGGAACACCACATGACAGGGAATTAGTGGCTGAGTAAAATTGGCCAAATGTCACTGTTTGTGCCCGGTCACTAAGAAATGAAGCAAGAAGCCCCAGAGCCGATCCCCGACCCCTATCTCTCTGAGACGCTCAACTAGCCTCAGAGGAGATAGGGTATCAAAAGCTGCAGTAAGGTCAAGTAGAACTAGCAGCGTGGTATGCCCTGCTTCCACTTGAGTACGGATATTGTTAAATACTGCAGTTAATGACGTTTCCATACTGTGATGGCTTCTAAAACCGTGTTGTGAACCCTCAAGTAATTGGTGATCTTTTAAGTAAGCACTAAGCTGGGAATTTAAATAAGTTTCCAAGATCTTAGCTGGAACAGGAAGCAATGAGATCAGGCGATAGTTTTTCAATTCTGTGGGGTCCAAAGACAGCTTCTTTAAATGTGGCTTTACCACTGCAGTATTCCACAGGGTGGGATACTGTCCCTCTGAGATAGCTACATTTAATACATCAGTAAGGTGTGGAACAATGACTTCTCAACCAATGTTTAGCACCTTAAGGGGGCAGGGATTCTAAGAGGAACCAGATTTGACTCCTTCTAGAAGCCGATCAGTAACATCAGGCGCTAAACCAGGAAAAGTAAGTAGCCTGGGTGAGTCCTCCATATAAGCATCTTCGATAAGAAGGGAGGTAGACTGAGCAGGCGACTCCGCGTTGGAGACTTCCAGCAAGGAATAAATGTCTGTGATTTTAGTCCGAAAGAAATTGGATATTTTATCACAGAACTCCTGAGAAAACTCTGAAGGGTCTGTGACTGGGGGGGGGGGGGGAGGTGAGGGAGTTGATGACATAAAATAAGATACCTAGAGGATTTCATCGACACTGTGATCTTTGAATAGTATAACCCCTTTTCTTCCATAGTAGCCGGTTTATATTCTTTCCATCACTGCTTGGGCAATTCCCTACCCAATGGCGCTAGGTCTGTATGCCACAGCCTCTCCTGTCTGCGGCACACCTGTCTCATCTTTCTGAGTCTCTCAGAAAACCAGGGTGCAGAGGGTTTTCTTCTTCCTGAATAGTGCTTTCTCACTGGCGCTAGGGTGTCCAATGCTATTGCCAGTTGTTGCGATATTTCAGCTGCTGCCAGATTAGCATCCTGGTGCCCAGAGGGCTGAAAGTTATTAAAGAGGTTAGTAAGTGCTTCCTTACTAATGAGACAAAGGTTTCTCCTTTCCTCCCAATTTCTGTTTTCAGAAATACCACTCCATGATGTCGAAATATGCAAGTCAAAAGGGATGGCAAAGTTGAGGTGCAATGTTCTGGTACGGACAGACAACACAGTCACTGTGGCTTACGTCAATCACCAGGGCAGTACTCGCAGTACTTCCTTGGATCTGGTGGCCTGTGCGATTGCAGGTTGGGCGGATCTTCATTTTCTGGTCATCTTGGCTCAACATATCAGAGGTGTGGACAATGTGGTGACGATGCCTTGAGTCACAGGTTTCCATCTTCTCTGACCATGTGCCTCTTCCCCAGGATTTTCCGGATGCTCTGCTGGAGGTTCAGGAATCCCAGGCTGGACGCGTTTGTCTCCAGGACCAATGGTATGCTTCCCATCTTTTGTTCCTGGACACCGGAGTTGTGGACTTGTGGGGTGGAGAACTTGTCTCTCCAGTGGCACCCTTGGTTGTGTACACCTTCCCTCCTTTACCTCTGATTCCGGCATTCTTGCTGAAGGTGCAGTGAGAGGGGGCCCAGGTGGTGGCTGTCTTACCTCACTGGCCTCAGAGGTCCTGGTTCCTGTTGTTGCCGAGTCTGGCAGTGGGCCCTCCTTGGATTCTGTCTCGCTGCCCGTCTCCCCAGAGGTTGACCTCTCCCTCCCTCCTGGTCCCTCTCACTCTGGCAGTCTGGAGGTTGAACGGCTGACTGTTGGGGTCTGGGGTTTGCCTGCCCACCTCATCATGGTGATGCAGGCCTCCCGTATGAAGTCCTCTTTGTCCTCCTATTCTAAGCATTGGGCTTCCTTCTGCTCCTGGTGTTCTGAGCTTGGTCTGTCTCCTACCTCTTGCCCTATCGCTTCTATCCTTCAGTTTTTTCTGGATGGGTTTCAGAAGAACTATGCTTTGTCTACTCTGAAAGGCCAGTGGGCTGCTATTCGGGCTTTCGAGATCCAAATTATTTCCGGTCTTCAGGTGGGTTGTTGGTTTCTTCGTTGTTCCGGAAGTTCTCTCTCCCTTCTGCTCGGTCTCCGGTCCCTCCTTGGGATCTTTCTTTGGTACGGAGTGCTCTGCAGTCCTCTCCCTTTGAGCCTTTGGAGTCGGTTGACCTTAAATTCCTCTCTTTTAAGGTGGCCTTTCTGGTTGCTCTTACTTCTGCTCGGCGGATGGGTGAGCTCACTGCCTTGCGTTGTTCTCCTCCCTTTTTGCGTTTTAGATGACGCGGTGGTCCTCTCTTTGGATCCTGGGTTTGTTCCGAAGATTCGTTCTAGGTTTCATTTCTCTCAGGAGTTGATCCTCCCTTCTTTCTACCCATCTCCTTCCTCTCCTGCTGAGCTGTTACTGCACACTCTGGATGTGAAGTGTGCCTTATCTGTCTATGTTGAACGCTCTGCGGTATTTCGTTCTTCCGACTCTCTTTGTGATCTTTGGTCTGGCTGGTCAGGGAAGGCTGCTTCCCATCTTAAGCTGGGTCACTGGATCAAAGCTGTTATTTCTCTGGCTTATCAGGGCTCTGGTTTGCCTTGCCCTTCTGGGGTTCAGGCCGGTTCCACTGGTGGTGTTTCTGCTTCCAGGGCTGCTTTTCATGGGGTTTCCCTTGATGAGATCTGTCGGGCTGGGGACTTGGGCTTCTGATTCATCTTTTGTGAAACATTATCGTTTGAATTGTGCTTAATCTGACCAGATACATTTTGGTTGTGGTGTTGCGTGCTGTGGGGCATGTTCCCCCACCTGATTCAGTGTATTTATTAAAGAATGTTCACTTGCTGCACTCCACTTTTGTGTTCGATCTGTGTTCTGTGTGTGGTGTGCCAAAGGCCTACCTGTGTGGTTGTTTTGGTATGCGTCATTAGTAATGACTTGGTCGAGGACGAGGGACGAAGAGGTAACCCCATTACTCTTAGTCCTACTCTTACTCGAACCAGTCATACTTCCCACCCACCCTCCCTGTTCAGGCCTTTGTTGCTTGGTATGTCAGGAAGTGCTTTCTGTTGGCTATATGTTTAGAGCCCCTGGCAAGTGGGTGGGAAGAACCTAAAAGCGTTTCCTGTTTTGTTTCCGGTCAGTGGAATATACCTCATTAGTAATGACTGGGTCGAGGATGAGTACTACTAAGAATAATGGGGATTACCGGTAAGTAATCATAGCATCATGGAGACCGAAAGCTGCTGAAAGGAGACCTGAAGCTGCTGAAAGGAGGCCAGTGAGAGCACACTTGCGATCCTTGCACGGGGCTTAGGGGGAAAATGGTTTAAGTTAATAAATACGGTTTACTGGTAAAGAACACCTTAGTCTTAATCGGAAATTCTAGTAAATTACATATAGCCACGGAAAGGAAACTTTTTTCGAAGGCTAGAAGATTTAATAACCTTGTCAATATGCACAAGGAAATGGACTGCCCTGTAGCTAGGCACAGAACATCCGGACTGTGATTCAGGCAGGTTTTGGATAATTCGCACAGATACCATCTTTTTCGACACATTTTCTAGAATACTGATAGCCAGGAAAACACTGCATTTCATTCTATACGTTCCACTGTCAAAAATGAAGCATTTTGCTGTGGTGCAGTGCACACACCTGGGGAATACCTAATTCAGACAAAGGGTTGTAAAAAATGTGCACTTCTTGCAAATGTTACGGGCTTTGATTGGTTGATTGATTGGAGGAACTTTGGGCTACTAAATCTGCAATGGCAATTTCCGAAGGAGGAGGCAATTTAAAGCTGTAGGTGGAATAGTAAAGAAGTATAACAATTAGCGTCAGAGTACAGGTGGTAGCTCAAAGAACATCCTCACATTCCAGAACACTCACTGATAAGCAGGCAGGGAAGAAAAATCTTGCTGGGTCATATAGCTATGCAAGGCAGGGAAGCAGAGCCAGCTTTAGGGTGGTACGGCTGCACTAGGTGCTGACCTGGAGGGGGGCACTGACCTCAAGTGGGGGAGCTGTGTTTAGCAATAACATAGGATTTAAAAGCACTTGCTGCACATTTCTTGTCCAGCTTCCGGGCAGCAATAAAAATGGCATAACTCTTGTGGTTAATGTTCCTGCTAGAGAGAGAGATCAAAGGTTTGCCTAGTGGAAGCTTTGACTCACCATAAAGTAGCGCAGAGGGTTAATATACCTGCTGCAAAAAACATGATCTAATGAAGATAGCTGAGTGGAATAGCATTTAATGTGGATAGCTGAGTTGAATATTAAATCCAGACTTTACCAGCTCTTTAAAATAAATAAAATGTATTTGAGAGACGGGCTATGGAGAGACGAGGGGCCCTTTGCCCAGGTTTTAGTGAGGGAACCGAGGAGGAGGTCAAATGGGGGAGCCACCAAAAAAGACTGTCGTACCACGCGCCACCAGCCAGCCCTGCTGGAAAGGACAGGTTGGCTCCTTGCCCTGGATGGTTTTTGCATTAAAATCTACATAACCCTTATACATGTCCCCTGGTCTCAAATCTACATTCACTGCCTTCATAAAAACAAGCTTTTGTAATTTAATAGGTCTGGCGTGTTTGAGAGTTTGAGCTATTGGCATTGTAAATGACAATGCCTTTTATTTATGTATTGTTTTTAAAACAAATAAATAAAAGGTATTGTCATTTACAATGCCAATAGCACAAACTCTCGCAAATGCAAGACCTATTTTATTGCAAATGTGTGCTAATAAAAATACAAAAAAGAGCATGGCCTGCCTGCAACAGCAGGCAGGACTAAGCTCTTTGAGAAAATAGTGCTCAGAGGCTGTAATTAAAGCCTACAGAGCAACAACACATGTAACAGAGGGTGTCGCCATGGGAGGTTACAAAAGGAGACAAGGCGGTACTAAGAAGAGACTACTAAGCCTTTTGACCAATGAACAGCCACAGTTTACAATGGACGATGACACAAGCCAATGAAAAATGTGGGCGGAGAGTGGGCGGGGCTTCAAGTCCCTACCTCAATACAGCTTGCCTCGCAGAGCAGTGCATGTGCTGCCCAGGCTCGACCTAACAAGGAATAGCAAGTGTCAAGGCTAAATAGATATTTTATTCAGTACTGACTTCAGGGCACAGGAGTAACCCTCTCATACTGTTAGCCCAGCCAGAAGCACAGAAAACAGTGGCTTGAGTTGAGTGACCGACTTTCCATACTTTTGTCTAGCAACTGGTTTGACCATAGTTCATTTAACCACCTGTGTGGATGCATGGGAGACTTCACACTGACATATTTCATCCCCAACAATTGTTCGGGTAATACTGTACTATTGCTGAACTATTGAAAAACATTCATACACCTCACAGCCCCAACTCATTTATTTTTTTTATTATCCAAAAACTTGTTTCGGGCTTTCAGCAACCCCTATATTCTCTCTAAAAGGAAATGAGAGCTCATGATTACAGTTAAATTATTTCTAATCAAATCTAAAGGGCACGAATGCAATGTTCTGCAACTTATCAAATCCAGTCAATAAGAACAGACCAAGTACTCTGTAGACCACTTAATAGAATGACCCATCCCAAGCGCATTAGGCCATCTTAATGTTGATGAGTAGAAGAAACGAACAGTGTATGTTTTTTGAAAAAAACTTTATTATTGAATCAGAACAGTACAGCGACTAAACACAAAAGCAACCGTACATAACATTACTCTGTAACATCGCATTCATTTATGTATATGTAGTACAAAGGAGAATTCGAAAGCAAGGCATGATTATAAGGAGTACTCTTTAGAGGATCCTACTCCTCCCCCTAGATGTCTTCGAAAACAGCGATCATACCAGTCTATATGCTTTGCAGGGGCAGCAGTGGTTCCCACTTGCATCAGTACAACCGCCTTGTGAGGGCTCCAAATGTCTTTGGGTTGGGATGTCAGGGGCAGGAGGTCGGCATGCAATTCAAACTATTCACTGCAGTAAACTAGATGAGACAGACATTGTTTGAATTTGGGACTCAGCTCCTTCCCCAGCTCCATGCCACCTCTCTCTTAGCCAGCAGAAGGACGAGTGCAGTGAATTTCCTATCTGTAGTCTGAATGGGCCTTATCAACCCCAGCAATGCAAGGACTGGGTCCACCTGTATCTCATATTCCACCATGGCAGATAAAGCTTTTAATATCTCTGTCCAATACCACTAAACCCTTTGGCACTGCCAAGCCAGATGCAGAAACCCATCATCTGGTGTGCCACATCTGGTGCACCACATCTGGCGCAGTTTGAGTCCTAAAAAGTGCGATGGGGTGTAATAGGCCATCAGTAGGTATTTGCAATGGAGAAAATGAAGCCCAGTTTTCCTTGTTCATCTGAAAGAGTCTGACCTAGCTCCCCCCTCCCATTTCGCCTTTACCTGATGCAACTGAATAGGCATCTCTTCTTGAGCAGCATTGTAAAGTTTAGTGAACATGTGTTTGGTAGAGGTGGGCTCTAGCATAGTCAATAAAATTCAGAATGGGGTTGGCTCTGCCAGACACTCTGGAAGTGCCCCCCTCCACCGTTGCTGCACAATCTATAGTATATGAATAGTTCCACCAGTGTGCAGGGCTGATCTCCCTTGTAAACACACAATGTGAGGAAGTGTCCATCTCTATAAAGGTTCCCCCATGTCACAAGACCTCTATCATGCAGCGGTGCCATCATGGAAGGTTCATGAGAGAGTTGGAATAAGGGGTGGTATGTTAGAGGCAGGGTGGTGGAGTAAACATAACCGGGTACCTCTCTCACGCTCCGCTTATCCCATGCTCTAATCATGCATTTGGCAGTAGATACATCCTGTGTGCAGTGGGAGGAGAGTTTCCCAATAAGAGAGGACAGCGGTGTGGGGGCCATACTGTCTGTTCAACTGCCAAGTGTGGGAGTCCAGCTATCCTGGCTGATGAGGAGTGAAAACCCCAAAACGGTCCTAGAATGCTTGTTTCCAGTCCAGGGAGGACCTGGCGTGGGAGTTCGCGCTGGACTGTTCCCATTGGGCGCAGGGTCAAGACTGATTTGCTTATGGCTGGGTTTAAACTAGAATGGCATGGGGAGCAAAAAACGATGGATTTAGGACCTGATCTCGGTACTGGGGTGAATTTATGACATTGTTCTGCATTCTGTCCATCAATTGTTCTTTTTGCGTTCGTCACCCCGAATGGGACGGGTTTGCCCAGACTATGGCACCCAAGTTTATGCCTCCAAACATGACCACTATCTCGTCAAGTGCCACACATGCTTGGTCCCACCGCACGCCCTGCCTCTTCAACTATTTGGGGGTCACAAGCAGACCTGAGAATACTGCCAACTACAGGCAGCTGTACAGAGGTCACCTATGTGTAGGAGCTTCTCAATGTATGGCTGGCATGACTAGAGGCACACAGCAGGGTCTAAACGGCAAAGCAGAGGTGAACAATGGTGCACCCACCAGTATTCACCAGGGGAGGCAGGATTAAGGCACAGGGAGGAGGGTGGCCTAAGAGCATTGGGGCCCAAGCGGTGGTTACCCTGCTCTATCTTCAAACTCAGCAGGACTCTCGTTACTATACAGCCATGCTGGTTGCCCCCATTCACTCACCGGCCCACTTCTTCCATTCCACTACCGGAAGCATTCTACAGGCGCCGCTCTCCAGTAGGGATGTGTTTCTCACCTGCAGGCTCCAGCCCACTGCAGTTATTTATGCTCCCGGCACCGCCGCTTTACATCTCTGGCCACTCTCAGGTGCACAGCTGCAGGCCATACAAGCATCGCCGTCTTAAGGGCTCATAGACCGCGATACATCATAGGGTGTGGTGCCCTTTACTTTGTTGCATCTGTAGTCCGTCTGTCGTGCATTATGTTTCATTGCTATGATTTTGTTATTACAGTGTGAGTTGTTGACATCATGCAGTGTTATACATGTATACATTGTTTCTAGTCTAGGCACTTAATCAATTTGGTTAGTGTAAATTATTTAGGAATGGGTAAATAAGGTGGGCATATTCTGCAAAGGTGGTGCTGGGCAGTGTGAGATAGTATAACATAAGCAAGTAATCCTAGTCATTTCTCTCCTTCAGAAAGTAATCGTGGAAATTTAGGATACATTGTATCCAAGTCAGACGTAACACACTTGTAGTATTCTCTCTTTAGAAAAGACACATTGGCAGGAATGTGTATAAACAAAGTTTATTTCTAACGGGGCTGCGTGGTGAGACACCGCCAAGCCGCTTCGTCCAGTCTCCAACTGCCGTTCACCAAAGTGTTTCAAATTCTATGCAACCAAAGACTTCCATAGAATTTGGAACGCTTAGTGAACGGCAGTTGGAGACCACACAAAGTTGAACGGCAGTTGGAGACCGGACGAAGAGGCTTGCAGTGTTTCACCACAGCAGCTCCGTTAGAAATAAACTTTTTTTCTACACATACCTGCAAAGGTGTTTTTTTCTATGGAGAGAATACTAAAACACACCTCACAGAAGAAGTGCATTTGTAAACCAGACCCTTAGAATTTACCTTACTAAGAGGAGCTCTGGCGTAAAGAGCTTCTTGTAGGTTTGATGCTTGAGGCAATTCTCTAGTCAAACCAAATTATGCTTTGGGCAAACCTACCCAAATGCATTCACTGTGTCTTTCATTTCAAAGTGGAATTAGTCATGGACATCTCTGTCCATGAGATTACTTTGAATGTGGGTTTCTTAGATGAAAGTATTTCTTTACCAATGCTTCTTGTAAATCCTTTTTCTTACAGAACTAGAAAGAAAGCATTGACATGCACCAATTATTAACGTTAATTCTTTAAGACATTGTTCTAGTGTTATTCTTATTCAGGAATGTGCCTTCTTGGAATTTCCATTAGAGGAGGCCCTGAACTACCGTTTTAATGAACTCTTCTGATATAACCAGTCATAAAAACGCACACAGCACATCAAACGCGGTCACCGAAGTAAACCTACAAGGAATGCCTTAGGGTTAATTTAAAAACCTGTATGGTAAACAATCAGTGGTCATTGGTTTTAGTTCTGGAAGCTTTATCCCAGGCTGTAATGTAAAAGCGCCTGTGATATAGCAGAAATTGAAATCTAATTGTAGGGGTGCATTATAACCACACGTGTAGAGCGCATCCACATATAATCTTTTGTCGTATTAGCATGAAGTGTTAGAGTTTTGAAAAGTAATAACATGAAACGTGATGTGTTTAGGCCATTGAAAGATAACATGGAGAATTAACATAGAAAGTGAATGTAACTAGCAGAAAACAATGTGAATAACTTGTGCTGTACAACTGACCATTGTTCACTTATTAAATATATTTACTTATTTGTCATTTACATGTAAGTAGAATTATTAACTGAACATGCCTTATTTTTCTATGTAAACTCCTAAACCTTGCATGCCATTTTTCTTATGTTAGCTGAACCTTGTAGACCTGAAATACATTTTCACCTGGAGGCTCTCGCTTTAGAATTAACCGTCTGAATTTCATGTGTGCTGTGGAATTTGTTTTCTCACGTTTTGTGTTGCAGGTGAAAGAAGCTAATTTAACGTCTATGTTATTACTAGTAAGGCAATTAGAGAAAATGTTACATCATTTGGATTGAATCGATAGATGAAGGCTGTTGTCCTTTGCAAAGGAGAGGGCTTGGGAACCAAGGCCAAACGTGCTGAGAAGAGGAACAACATTGTCCTGTGGAAAGCTACCGTCAGGGCGGCACCCAGAGCGGATGGCGTGACCTTCAGAGGATCTCGGGAAGATTCTCTTCAATAGGACACTAAGAGATGTAGGGAAAGTGCCCACTTCTTTTGCCTTCAGAGAGAGAGCACATTAGAACAAGCTCTGTCTCAATAGCTTTATGCTATGTGACCCATCAATGGTGGAGAGACGTCTTAGGAAGACTCCACATGCTGACACCTTTTATCCTTTTTTTTCTTCTGAAAATGCTTAAGTAGGGATACCACTTTAGAGGTAATGTAGGGATAGAATTAATGCTTTATACTCATCAACCCTCTATGCAAGGACAGTTTGGACTCATGCTCCTTAATCTTCTGCATTCTCTTTCTTGAATTAGTTGTTTTGTTTATGCTACATCGCCTCAACGTTATTCGCAGATTTAGCTTTATGCTGATTCCAAAGTATGTCTATACTCTCATCTTGAGGTGTCTTTATATCCAATTAATCTTGGCTTTGTAATAAATTAACTAACCATACGTAGTTGTCTGTGGTTATTATGTATCTAGAGAAATACCTGTTTAATTTATTGGCTTTAATAATGATTTTCTCCCCTGTATGCTTACATCCTGCTAAAAAGAACCATTGGATTGTGATTCTAGAGTAGGTCCAGAACTTATGAGCCCGGTCCTTCAACCTGAAAAATTGAGGCAGAATACTTTGATGGCGTAGGGAACATGGGCGTGATTTGGAATTTGGCAGACGGGTACTCTGTCAGAAACGTGTGGATATTCTGCCCGTCTTATCATAAGAGCATTGTATCATACTGCACATGCTATAAGAAAGATGGGATATCTGTCACATTTGTGATGGAGTTCCCAACCGCAAAACTCGAAATAAGGTCTTCTGATACTCAGTTCTAAGGAGTTAAACCTTTACACAAGTGGGCATCCCAGATGCCTAAACACCATAACAATGGTCAGTTACTATTTCTAATAAAACTAAACTCACTTGAAAAGTTGATGCTTTTTTATACTCTCAGTAGTTGCATAGTGCATTCTGCCATTTGTATTACAATGTAGGGATTTTGGAAGTACAGCAACAGTCCACATTGGTCCAGGACAGCCACTGGATCTTATTAAGCCTCTGAGGATATGTTGGGTACATTGTGTTCTGAACTGCATTGTGCTCATTGAGCCGTGCGTTGATGTTTTTGTTAAAAGGTTAACACCAGAGGTCTTTGGCAATTGATTAAGCATTTTATAGGTTGACAGGCCTGCTCATTCCACAGGATGATTGTCTGTCGTGAGTACTGCAGGATACTGTGAAAACAGATTATATAGCGTGTCCCGGCTGTATTGGATGTATGAAATATGGTATGCACAATGTGTACTATTGTACATTCATTACTGTTTGAATGATTGATATGGATGCTTTGTTTCACACGAGTCTCTATAGACAATAACAAATAATACAAATAAAACAAACATTTCAATAAAAAATAAAACATTAACATTCTATATAATCTCTTATGGGAAATATGAATTTCTAAATAATCTAGTAACTATCTTCTTCGATATTGATATAGAGGTGAGGAATGCAGGCGGCCTCAAATTCTGCTGTTATTTATTTGTCTAAGGTATTAGCTGCTGCTAAGTTTGCCTGGCTTCCCTATCACAGTTTATGGTTGTTGTCTTACAGTTAGTTGGTCCTGCTTTTGTCCATGTTGGTCGGCATTTTGAATGGATCACTGAAAAGGCAATCTGCCCTGTGTGGCAAAAATATGACATTGCAGCCCCAACATCTGTAAATGGATAATTGCCCCCTTCTTGCAGACCATGATTTGTGATAGCTGCCTGTCCTTTCCTAGAACAGATGCACACATGTCAAGCTCTCTTACCAATGGCGTGAATACCAGTTGGGTGGGACAACTGGGGAAAGAATGGGAGCTACCACTAGAATTTAGGGTCCTCAATTCAGGTTTCATTTAAGACCTGTGCAAACTCTTCAAAACAACCCAGTCGGATATAAAATTCATTATATGATGACATTATTTTAACAATTCTTCAGTTACAGGCTTTCATTGTATGAAGGTTGTATTTTTTTAATGAGCATGTGTATCTCTGTGCATCATTGGATAACTGCATGCTCAAATCAAATTGTTTAACTGAGCCATACTTTAGGTAAAGGGAAAAATCAGATAATGATGTGTTCTTCGCACAGGTCATTGTCAATTACCAGAGTACCAAAGACGCGACACAGAAGAAAATGAATGATTACCCAGCAGGGCTTCAGATGTATAACCTCTAATTTTTGCACAACTTCTTACATATTTTACTCATCGTGTACTAATTTATTAATGTGACTGTGTTCCAAATCAATGAGCATCAAGTTATGCTTATTGCCACACAGTTGCTGGGAGTAATCCAGAGACCTGTCAGTTCCTTGTAGGAGAGGCTCTCTGTAAATTCTCTTTTTTGGGGCTTAGATCCGCCTGATTCAGACCTTACACTAACAAGCCCACTCCACGGCTCCAGAGAGTAGCCTTGGACATATCCTCGGCATCTTCCTGACTCGTGATGGCCACTGATGGCCTGAGGGCTTTTATATTTAACACGTCTCATGCTCTCCTTACAGATGCTTTCAATCCCAATCCATTTCATAAAGCTCGCCCGCTCTGCTACCCAACTCTTCCAAGAAACTATCTTCAGATTTATTTTGAAGTGTGGTTCTTGCACTGCCTGCATGAATTAAAGGTATACTCAAGCGCTCTGTGATATGGCCACCTGAGGTTTAGGTCTGGTCATTCAATGAGAATGTCTTCCCTTTCATTTCTTCAACTCGGAACTCTGCACTACTAGGCAATTAGCTGAAAATGTATTTTTTATGCAGCTGGAGATGTTTTTTTCTTGCGTCACATAAAATAAAAATAAAGAAACAAGAAATGAATGCAATTCACTTTTTATTATTCCCCTATGTTAATTACATTTTTTTCTTGCATTTATATTTGTGAAATCCCTAGTTATCCTGTGAGAGAAAGGCAATGTGCAGCGCTCAACAAAACTATTTAATATTTAAACGTTGCCTTACATTAATAGATATTGCAATTCATTAAATAACAGAGTGCCCATCTGGAGACAATACAACTGAAACATGTCATAGTCAGTTACACTGCTGCCTCATCCGGTGTAATATCCCAATGAGGAAGGCTGTGGCCCTGGGCGATACTGAAGTGTTTCTTTTAACTTATAAAAATCACGACGGACTTAAATTATTCAACTCATTGAATCCACTAACATCTCTATGAACATGGGCTGAGCCTTTCTAAACAAAAACAAGACACTTTACAATATTTAAGAGAAAGGATCAATTTTTAAGGTATACTTTTCTATAAGAAGGAGTTCGACTTTAAGAAACATTTGCAGGCGTGGGCTATTATGAGGAAACAAGGTTTAATTCAAGCACTTTCTTTTAACAACAACCTCCTCATGAAAAATATTTCAAGAAAACAAGGTGATGCTGTATTGCCTATGGCTAGTTGCCCAAACTGGGGTCTGTAGCCACGACAATGTGCTCATTAAATTGATTTTGAAATTTTCATAGATTCTGCACAGCCCTTAACAACACATAATATTCTTGTTCTGATTATTCCAATTCCACATAGCTTCTTGTGGATAGAATATTTTACCTTAATTTGCTTGCTTTGGGACTCTGGACTATGACTGTAATGGACTGACAGGGCAGTTTGGTCATCCATTAATCTTTTCTCCCTCACACAAACAACAACTTCATTAGAGATAAACATTATGTCAGACAAGAGCTTCATGCAAAGGTAACACTTACTCTCTCATGGGGCAAACAGTAAAACACATATCCAGGCATCATGTCAGAAATGGGGTGTGGGAGAGCTCTACCCATCTCTCCAATCTTTAAATGCCTCATTTGGCATACCCCAGTATTTTTATGCAGTAAAACTGCACCCATGAAATACGGATACCACGGGGTGCAGTATTTACTGGGTGAATTGTTAATGCACCCTTCTAATTTTTCCTTCTTGAAATGAGACAGAAATTGCAGTAACAGAGTTTGCACACTCGATTACTACATGTTTTGCCTGTTTTTCTACAGTTCAGTTTCTTGTTCACATATGTAAGAAATTGGAGTATTAGTTGGGGACTTGGAGGGTGTGAAACCATCTCAAAGAGTATTCACAATCCTTGTCTGGGTGAACCACTAAAGTCACTAAATAAATCTTTGATTAACCCTCTGGTAGCAGAGCTCAAAGCTGTCAGGCTTAACTTAGAGGCAATGTGTAAAGTATGTATGCAGCAATCAATCAGTAATAACATGAAAACAGACATTTTAGAAAAATAGAGAATATTTTATGAAATAAAACGACAACAAATCTCCAATAAGTTGCACCAGAGATATGGATTTCAAAATTTGAATTAAACATAGCGCCAACATGCACAGAACACCAACCGCAGCTATCTGGTCACACTAGACAGGGTCAAAGTAAAAAATACAGGCCTGACCATGAAATGTGACCAGGTTCGTCACAGTGGTAAGTTTACCTTAAGACTTAGAAACTTCTATGGAAAAAAAAGATCATTGACGAGTCATCCGCAGGGAAAGCTGCAAGCTGGATCTGAAGTAGGGTTCGACAACAGTGGGTTGTTTAATAACTGGGTCTGGGTGCAGTCATCAACAAAGGCCGGAAAGCTCAGAGTGGGCGAAGTCCAAGTTCCGTGCTCAGGAAGGCCCCGATACCAATCGGATGCTGCTCAGCATTGGTCCTACACAAAGGTTTCTTGAGAGGCAACACATGTATCACATTTAGTATACATTCAATACAACATCTTTCGCATTGAGTTAATACTCCTAGTTCTTCATTGTTGAAATCAGTCGATCTTTATTTTGAGTTTGTTCAATGGGGCGCAGCCAACGCGTTTCACCTAACAAGGCTTCATCAGGGCTGCAAATGTTAAAAAACCAACAGCTATATACATTTTACATGAATACTGCACGTCAAAGACATTCAGCAACATCAACAGTTTAAAAACCATGTGTGAATTAACCCAGAACACCAAATATTCCTAAAACATGACCATTGACTATTGAAGTGCATGTGTGCTTGGTCTGCACATTTACAAGAATCAATGATAAAACTTCTCATTCTGTTTTAAGCTGGTCTTTTTTTTAGGAATGTTTGGTGTTTTGGGTTAAGTTGCACATGGGTTTTAGACTGCTGATGTTGCTGAATGTCTTTGACATGTTCAGTATTCCTGTTATAATGATTTAGCTGTTGTTTTTTCAGCACTTGCAGCCCTGATGAAGCCTTGTTAAAGCAAGACCACTGAAGTAAACGGGACATGCGGCTCTAAGAAAGAAGGGCCTGACGAGCACAATGTAAATATTTTAGGAACAAGGAGGGGTGGGCCCTTAGGAGTCAGGATGGGTGGCAACCTGATCTGGCCTTGCTACCCCACCGCTCCGAAGCCAGCTTGGCCCGCCCCTCTTCTCGTTTGAGACCTCTTTCCCAGAAGTACAGCGCGTCTTCACAACATCAAAGTTCACAGGGAGTACTCCAGCCGAGCACGTGAAAAGGCCCAGCGCACTCCAGCTAGCCACACGTGCTCCGCTGCACTGCTGACCGTTAAATGCAGTGTTCTGGTCACCGATGGACTACCCGGGCTACCACAATTCACCCACGCGGTAATCCTGTCTCCCGGTGCAGCGCACCACACTGTGCAATATCACCCCCCCCCCCGCCCCACCAGCAGGCAGTCCCTGGGTCGAACGTCCACCCATGCACTAGTGAGAATGCCGGCATGCTTGAGAAACATGAAATGGAGCTATTATTTTTTGCCACTGTCCATGCCATGTAAACCTTTTTGCACCAGCTTAAAACATCACGATGGCAGTTACCAACTCCATCCAAGCATACAAAGTAGTGATTTTCTGAAACCTATCATGCAGTGGTCCAGTAAACACGACTCTTGTGAACTGGACCTGTTTCACCAAGAAGAAAAACCACAGATGACTGCGTCATCAAGGACATAGCCTTCCAGTCCATTTATTCCTGCTACAAAGGATTGTGATTAACTGCAACTGCCAGAATACCCTTGCCAATTGAAAGCCATCGACTAGACTTTAATGTCCTGGTGATATGCTAACCCGCAGATCACTAGGGTTAACATGTCAGCAGGGCGTGGCTGATTAACATTTACCCGGCCGGACAGTGAGCTACCTGGAGTTTTTAATGTCACAAAATCGTTTTATTGTCCTACTTCTTATGGTCACAAGTTTTTACTAAGTTGTTCCATTAAATGTTGATACGTAACAGTCAAAGAACACGCAGCGCCTTTCATGGTCTTTCTTGCTCTATGTGAGTGGCTGCCCTGCAACTGTGTTGGCTGCGCTCCTTTGAACAAACACAAAATAAAGATCAAGACTGATTTCAACAATGGAGAACTATGAGTCTTAACTCAATGCGGAATATGTTGCATTGAATGCATACTAAATGTGATATATGTGTTGCCTCTCAAAAAACATTTGTGTATAACCATTTCTATTTTGATGGTCAATAGGCAGCTGACCATTGAGGTGGGCAGCACGTTGTCCTCAAATCTACTCAAGTGGCTATCTCAGGCAGTGCAGCTTTAAATTCCCTGGCTTCTTTTTCTCTTCTGTGTCTAGTCAGCATTAGTCTTGTTGAAGCCCTCTATGTTCTGACTTAGAAACTTCTTGGAAGTCAGATCTCCTTCAGTGGGGCAAACCAGCAAGCTAAGGCCAACTGGCGATTCGATGTGGAAAGCTACAGTGTGAACAGTGATCATGGTCTCCATTGGCCCTCCAGGCAGAAAGTTGGCAAGAAGTGTCTAAGTCCCACTTCTTGCAGATTGTGGACAGGAGGAGTATACTCTAACACCAGCAAAGGGTCCAGGTCTTGGGGGCCACCACTTAGGGGTTAGAACTAACTCCAACAGAGGCCAGCAGGAGGGTTCAGGGAAGGTCCAGTTGGAACTGGTCCACTGGGCAGTTGCAGGGAAAGAGGCATGTTGTGTCCCTGTAGCTCACACAGAAGGTCAGCCAACTGACCTTTGGAGTCACTTCGGGGTTCAAGGCAAGCAGATCCAGTCTTCCTTCAGGTTCTTCACACAGCAGGGCAGTCCTTCTTTTGATTCTTAACAGTTCCAGGAGTGTTATGAGGAGAGGTCTGTGGGGTCCATTTTTAGGTCTCGGCTGGGAAGGCTGCGCTTGCGCAGTCTCGCTCTGAGATTTAATGTTTTCAGAAGAGGGCTTGAACCCGCCCCTCTTCTCCCCTCTTCTCCATTGGCTGGCCTCTTAAATGCTGGTCAGCCATTGGAGAAGAGCTTTGTCTCTCCAAAGAAGCCCGGTCTTTTTCGGATTCGGGGGCGTGTTTTTTACTTTCTTTCTCTCCTCTGGAATGTAAACATTCCAGCCAATGGCAAGAGGAGAGAAAGAAAAACACGCCCCCGAATCCGAAAATGCCACTGCGTTTCTCCGAGGCATTTCTGCTTGACCTCGGAGAAAGGCGGTGGTATTCAGGACGATTCCCTCCACATGGAGTGGAAACGTGACGAAGGAAGTGTAGTTTACTACTATGTCAAAAAGTTACAAAAATCGTAGTTAAAACGATTGCACATTTCGTGATCGTGATCACAAAAATCTGAAAATCACCGGACATACAGTGGGATTGTCAGTGACCTTCATTTTACAGAGCGTTAAATGTAGTGAGGGTGTTGCAGCCTGGTGGTGAGTTGTGGTTGCACTGCCGCCGGCGGCAGACTGTACTTCACAGGAGCTATGAGCTGAAACGTGTCAGGCACAGCACTGGTTCAGGCTGGTTCACCATCGACTGGCTCCATTGTTCAACCCCTGCGCTTCCGGATTTTCATGTTGTGCTGCTTTCGCGAGGTCTGTACTCAGTGGTTTATCTACCCCCCCTGTCCCCTGGGGTGCCCAGAAACATGTGCTCGGTGAAAGAAAGGGAGGGGGGAGATGCACGTGTCAGATCCAATCGAGTTTCCAAAAGTAATGTGTCTTAAAGCGGCATTAACATTGCACACGCTAAAGTGTCGTCTTTCCAACAGGACTTGTTTTAGGGGGAGCACATATGCCATCGTTCAATTTAATTCTGTATTGTGAGGATTAAGGAACATAGGCTCGTATTCAGCGCTAGCCTTTCGGGGCTATTGGCACCCTGCAGTGACCATCTGGAAAATTATGGATTTATTTCCCGCCGGTATGTTGATGGGCTACAGGGCGCCAGCATGGGCCGGGGGATTTGCAGTGTACAGTAAACCACACGATGTTTATTGACTTCAAAGGGCATCACCCGTCGGAGCAGTGCCCTCTGTAAACAACAGATGCCGCCACCTCTCGGGTGCAACCTACTGCCCGCTCCCTGGGAATGCGAAGCTTTTGGCGCGCAAGACTTTTCCAGAGGATGGAAAACGTGCATACATTACAAATTAAGCAGTGGAGACATCTACCCAGGTGCTCACTTTTTTACGGTATACATAATACCATGGAAGCAATAGGTACGCGTGCAATTAATTACAAATATTTATGATGGTAACTACAAACCCCATAATGCATTTGGCTAAAACGTTATCTGTTTCTTATATATGCTTCTTAACCCATCGCACTGGGGCCAAGTGATAGTGGCACACATGGAGTCTATCAAGGTACGTCCGTGCTCCCCATCAAGGAGCGCTCTCAGTGTTCCTCTCACGTGCTTAGAAGCCTTGTTGATCACATACATGCAGAGGTATGGTCACACACGTGTAGGACACTGCATGTAGGTAGCAGATCGCGGACAAAGGCCGCTCACTGTGTTGACTAAACAGAAAGGGTTCGACCGTTTCGTTACTTATAATTAACACTTTTCTAAAGCAGTGTTTTTAGGTGCAAATGTAACTTCACCGGTCCTAAAGCAAGACCACTGAAGTACACGGGACCTGCGGCTCTAAGAAAGAAGGGCCTGAAGAGCACAATGTAAACATTTTAGGAACAAGGAGGGGTGGACCCTTAGGAGTCAGGATGGGTGGCAACCTGATCTGGCCTTGCCACCCCACCGCCCTGAGGCCAGCTTGGCCCGCCCCTCTTCTCGTTTGAGACCTCCTTCCCAGAAGTACAGCGTGTCTTCACAACATCAAAGTTCACAGGGAGTACTCCAGCCGAGCACGTGAAAAGGCCCAGCGCACTCCAGCTAGCCACACGTGCTCCGCTGCACTGCTGACCGTTAAATGCAGTGTTCTGGTCACCGATGGACTACCCGGGCTACCACAATTCACCCACGCGGTAATCCTATCTCCCGGTGCAGCGCACCACACTGTGCAATATCACCCCCCCGCCCCACCAGCAGGCAGTCCCTGGGTCGAACGTCCACCCATGCACTAGTGAGAATGCCGGTTTGCTTGAGAAACATGAAATGGAGCTATTATTTTTTGCCACTGTCCATGCCATGTAAACCTTTTTGCACCAGCTTAAAACACCACAATGGCAGTTACCAACTCCATCCAAGCATACAAAGTAGTGATTTTCTGAAACCTATCATGCAGTGGTCCAGTAAACACGACTCTTGTGAACTGGACCTGGTTCACCAAGAAGAAAAACCACAGATGACTGCGTCATCAAGGACATAGCCTTCCAGTCCATTTATTCCTTCTACAAAGGATTGTGATGAACTGCAACTGCCAGAATACCCTTGCCAATTGAAAGCCATCGACTAGACTTTAATGTCCTAGTGACATGCTAACCCGCAAATCACTAGGGTTAACATGTCAGCAGGGCGTGGCTGTTTAACATTTACCCCGCCGGACAGTGAGCTACCTGGAGTTTTTAATGTCACAAAATTGTTTTATTTTCCTACTTCTTATGGTCACAAGTTTTTACTAAGTTGTTCCATTAAATGGTGATACGTAACAGTGAAAGAACACGCACCGCCTTTCATGGTCTTTCTTGCTCTATGTGAGTGGCTCTGTGTATGTGGGTGGCTTTGTGTGTGTGGCTGCAAATGCAATAGGTCTCGCATTTGAGAGTGATTAAGCTATTGACATTGTAAATAACAATGCCGTTTCTTTAAATGTTTTAAAAACAAAAACATAAACAAAAATAATGTCATGAGCAATCCCAATAGCTCTAACTTTAACAATGCAGAGACCGTTGCATTGTAAATGCTTGTTATGCTTAGTGGTAGCTAGTGGGCAGGGCAAGCCTTTACACCCCATAACCAAGTTCTGATCAGTTTACTACTCATACTGGATTTGGTCCCAGCCTGACTAGAAAGACAAAAGGGAGGCAGGCCTAGTTATGAGCTTCCTCTGCCAGTGAGAATGTTGACATCCTTTGAAGCCCAGGAAGTGACTGGGCACAACCCCCAGACCATCCTTCTCAAGAAAGAAAAACACCTCCCCACACCCAAGCCCTTTGTCCATAGTCTGAGAGCAATCCACCTCTCACCACAGGGGAGCCATAACAGTCATTTGATACTGGACATTGGAATGAAGGCCCTTCTGACTTCAGGCAGGAAATTGACAACTTTCTAAAAGTGTAATTTCCAAAACATTTATATAAAATCCGACTCGACCATTACGTTAGGTTTTAAATTACTATAATATGACCCCTTTAATCATTTTTCTAGCTGCTCTTAAGCAGAAATCAAGCACTATAAATTGTTATAGTGTAACCCTGTGTTTTCCTGTGGGGGAGCCAGCCCTGCCACAGTGAAAAACAAGCATTTGCAATGCAATAAATCTTGCGTTTACACAAGTTTGAGCTATTGACATTGCACATAACAATGCCTTTTATTTTTGTTTTCGTTTTTAAAACATAAATAAAGAGCATTGTCATTTACAATGCCAATAGATTAAACTTGCGTAAATGCGAGATCTATTGCATTGTACATGCTTGTCATTTTATATCTGATGGGGCCTTCCAGTACTTTTGTGATGCCCTGGAACTTTAAGTTCTGCCATTACTCCAACCGGCTCTGAAATGTCTACTGGTGTCATCCCAGCTTCAAATCAGTGTCATATCCAGTGCCGAATAAGCCACGACCTCACCACCAGATGTCTAGGTGGCCGAAACATTGCAGCCAGATGTGCCCTGCAGTGTTCTGAACAACACAAACTTATCAGCAGGCGCTGCCCGACGAGTCATGCTGGGAACTTGTGATCCGCAGACCCACTGCAGGGGTAACAGAGACAAACATGCCTATAAGAGGTGCACTAAAAGTGCACTTCCTAAAGGTAGCCCTCTGGGCAATTGAGGGGTCCGATGGACCCCTCCAAACATCCCCTGCAGGCGGGGCAGCCCCCAGGACCCACCTTCAAGGAGAGCACTCTCCCCTCTTTAAAGTGCAGGCGCCTGCACTGTGAAACATGAGGGGCTTTGAAGCAGCCACTTTGTATCTCACTTAAACAATTCACAGCAACCCTAAGGGCAGCTCATTACCACAATATGACACACTTTCCCCGTTTGCACCCGGTGCACCCGGTGCACCTGTTTTAAGGTGCGCCATGGGGCAAACAGGGAAAGTGCGCCTTGTGATAATACGAGCCAAGATTATCGCAAAACTCAGCACTCTGATATGGGCGCAAACTGCAGTTTACACAAGAACAGGGATTTTAAAAGGAACCAGAGTGAGGTTCAGAACATCCTGAACTTCCTGAACATCATCCATATTACATTCCAACACAGTGATGTTGCTATTTTAATTTATTTTAATTCACTGTCTCTTGACATTTTAGACACTAAGCTTCTTGGAATATCTGTATTGAAGATGCTCTGGGAACCAGCATACTGCTATATGTCGTAAATTAAACTCCACAATTGGAAAAAAATATGTATGTTTTTAATACACAATATTGGAATCGGTTCTTCCTTTCTACAGCACCCTACCGTGCCTCGACATCAGATAAATGTATAATGTATGTGTAACTGAACTAAGGCAAGTAAAACATCAGTGTTACAAATAGAAGTGTAAGTTTTCAGGTTCTGAGAGAGCCCTGCCACAGACAGGGTCCCAAGAGCTTCTGAAAGATCACCCTCATATTTCAAACACTGATGCTTTACTTGCGCCGGTCCAGCGAAAGACGTCATCATCTCCACAAGAGTCCTCACACTTCTTACAGACTGACACGCGTTTCAAATGCTCCTTTCTCATAGTTCTTAGACACAAGCCACACCCTCGTCTGGAAATTTTAATCGCTTCGCAATTCTCTGTAATTAATCTGAACTAATATGGTATGAAAAAGACAGACGGAGAAGAGGAAAAAACACGGAGATGATTTAATGGAAAGGAGACGTCTATGCTTTAATTAAGTGTTCATAGCTGGCTGCATTGCTCGAAGTTAAACGCTCGCTGCCGGTGTATGGCGTGCAGTGCTTAATTGGTAAAATAATAAGTGCGGGCCCTGACCAGGAGGCCACTGCAGCTTACACCACCATCGCGGCGGTCATCGCTGCCAATGATGGTACCAAAACAACTCCTCTCTCGCCTGCAAGTGTGACAGCTCAGATTATTCCATGTCCCCAAAGCTAAAGAAAGGTTTTTTTAATGTGTATTGTATTCATAAATAACCATTGTTCTGCTCATCTCTAAATTAGATGAGCAGCGCCACTGTGTGGCAGAGTGTCATAAATGTGGAGATGGCTACTAAGTGCCAGTGCCGAGCACCGGAAACCACCGGCTCAAATTTAGCACTGATGGTGTGATCTCTAGTTGAGAAGTTCAAACCCTGGCCAACTTGATTCAGTCTTCCAGGCTTTCGTGGTAGCTAAATTAAGCATCATTAAATTGGGTACGGAAACACCTATTGTATAGAGGACTTAGAAATGGCAGAAGCGCAGTAGAAAGCACTATATATCACACACTAGAGCTACCTATGATTTGTTCTTGCAGAGGCACATTAGAGAATGCTCGACAAAATGGTGTTTTTGCTAATCATTTGCTTTGGTGGTGTGTTAAGTTTATATGTCCCTCCTTTCCACTGGCCTCATCGCCGCATAGGTTTTGTATAAGGTTGATGTGATGCTGTTGGCGTGTCTGATAGGATCCCGAAGCAGAAAAACCTCCATCTCCTGCCGAGAAGAGTGGATTAAAAGCACTACCACTGGGAGAACAGGAAAGCAAGATTTGCTTGAACCACCAAGGCTTCTGACATAGTGCCTGTCAGGAGGAAGACTGCAAGGGGTCTCGAGAAGTGGCTAGTAAACCCTTCATAAAACTAAGAGGGATTAGGCATCAATGTTTGTGCAAAGGCTGATTTATTCATAAATTATGGGGACAGGTTAAGCGTATATTTGAGGACACTCGACTCTTTAGAAAGTGTTTTTTTATTGTGCTAGGTTTGAAATTACAGAAACTCAATCGGCCTGAATCACGTCTGGAAAATGAATTGTATGCTCAAGTGAGTGCTGAACTAGCAGTGACCGCCAGTCTAATGCGAGTTCAGAAAGAAGGTCAGACTATGTGCTTCCTTGTTTCAGCACGTGGTCACCATGGGAAGCTGCTAAAAGATGAAGCTGGGTTCAGGTACAGCAGTGCTGCTTATGTAGACCATGGAGAGTGCGGGTCCGTTTAAAAGTATGAAAAAGGAATCTCATTCGTTGTGGATATTACACAGCGAATGCAAGGCTAGGATGTGGCCAAACAGCTAGGGCGGTCGACCTCAAATCTGGGGAATCGGGTCCGAGTCTCGGCAAGGACGCACAACAATTTGTGATTCTGGGGATAAAAACATGAATGTGTCCTCATGTAACACAACTGGTGCTCATGTAAAGCGCTCTGATACCGAATACCTTTGGGTCAAGTTTGAGCTATATAAAACTCCGTAAAGAAAAAAAACCTATTAATTCCTAGTCTGAATCTCATTCCTCTCAATCTTCAGTTCAGTGGCCCATACGAAAGGACCAGGTGGACTTAACTTTCCAACACGTGGTGGCCAGTGCCTATGTCTCTAAGCCACAATAATAATATAAGGTCTACTGAAACTTCTCAGATAATGGCAGATACTTTCCAAAGAATCTACCCGCTCAGGTTGTATGATGGAATCACAAACGCCTTAACAACGCATGCCTTAACCACGCAAGCGCAACAACAACATTACCTCCAGAACACAAGTTTCTATCACGCATGTCTGAACCACGCAGTTAAATTGAAATCATTAAAACCTTACTTAATGATTTCTTGTTGGTGTAATGCAGACAACACCCCCCTGAAAAACAAGCATCTCCTTTCCGCACATCAAAGTTGCCTTAAACTGCAGATATCTTGCAAGGTTGGCAGCAACTTTTAGCCTGCTTTTCCATATTCATCACAGAATATTTTAGGGATCGCTGCTTACCAGTTTTTAGAGGACGTGGCGACTGTCACCAGGACAGCGAGGGAGATTGTTTCTTCAAAGTACCTTCTGTCTTGTGCAAGGTTATAATTCTGCCCGATTCAAAATGGCAACCACTCTTTTATGACCCCTGTTTCCTGAATAGTTGATTCCCAAATGCATGATGGTGGTCATTTACTTCGAGATTGAGGATCCGGTTAAGAGGTTTTAACAGAATACAAGACAACCCTGTCTATTGCTGGCACTTCTGTGGTTGATGGGTTCTCACACTTGGCCCTTTTCCTCAGTGTGCAACTTAATTGTGTTTTTGGATCCCACTTTGGGTTCTTATTTGTCTGCTTGCCTCTTAATTCTCTGCGGTTATTCTTGCAGCTTCACCAGTAGAAGCCAGTCTCCAGCTTGAACTTGATTCAAGTTACCCTCAGGACTAATAGTGATAGGTGTTTCTGCGATACCTTGAATACTATTGTGTTTATTGTGGTATTAATGTAATAGCAACAGGGAGTTGTGCGCTCCTGACTTAGCCGAGCTGCTAGACCAATGCTGTGTTCCCTGCCTACCCTAACTCTGTTTCCCCCATTTCCCCTAATCCTAAATCCCTAACTTCTGCCCTACAAACAGAGCGAGGGCATTAGGAAATTTAGAAGCTTAGGGATAATCTGTGCAGTCCTTTACTCCAGTCGTTCGTTCAGAAAGCTTTTATTCGGTTTGCATAACACAACCATATAAGCTAGACAATTACATTCAACATTTGTAAAATCGTCTACGTGCATAATTATTACAGATATGATGTTGGCAGTATTCCTCCATCTATATAATTATTAAAATACATGTTCATAATAAAACATCAAAGTGCATTGTGCTTTACAGTGCCAGCATCCAGATATACAAATACTCATTTGTATAGCTATTACAGTACATAAAGCTGTGCAAGTTTGCTATAAAGTGACATAAGCTAGTGTGCAAATTTGCTATATCTAACTATTACAGTACATAAAGCTGTGCAAATTCGCAAAAAAAGTGACATAAGCTAATGTGCAAATTTGCAATATCTATCCAACTATTACTGTACATAAGGCTATACAAGTTCGCTTTAAAATAACATATGTTTATGTGCAAATTTGCAATAAAAACTGGATTTTCAGAGTACTATCGACTTTCTGGCAACTCTGCATTTCATTATAAAATTAGCCACATAAAAACATATCTGGGCTCTCCAACTTACATAGTAATTTCATAGCATTTATAGTTGAACGGGTGTTATATTTTAAGAAAATCGGTTTTAGATAGTATTTCCTAAAGGATACATACAATTTACAAAAAAGTAAAAAATGGCAGCAACTCTGATTAGAGATATTATCACATGGGCACTTCACATTGGAACCTTTTCCCATATCCGGGAAGGCTACGAGGTGGTGAACAATTCCCAACCTAAGACGAGATAATACAAATCGATGTGAGGATCTTGTCACATCTACTAGGAACTGCTGGAACCCACTTTTAAGTTCAAGTTGCCTATAAAACACAAGTGTTCTTTGGGTCCCTATTAATTTATTATCTCGTTCTCCCCTCTTATAGAACAAAAAGGAGTCTTTTATCTCTTTTTTTGATAGTGTCATTGGGTATTCGAACTCATCAAGGATATTAAATTCAAATAACAAGTTGTACCAGTGGTTAATGTAACTTATCCACGGTATACGAGTACAGAAGTCCAACTTTAAACAGTCCTTAATTATGGACTGTGTGAACTCAGTTTCACTCTTGGACCAAATAGATCGCCATAAAATTAAAGGCCGTAAAGCGGCCAAATCAGAAATGTAGTTAAGACCGGTTTCCAAATGAATTAACTCAGTAGAAGCTGAGACAGGAGCACTTAACAGCTGTTTAAGAAAACTATTTTCATCTAATTGGAGTTGGTCAGCAGGATAATGGCCCCATATTCCGGCCCCATACAGGGCTGAGGAAACACATCTTACATTATATATGTTCACCATATCCTTTGCCCTCCGGTCCTCCAATTTGGCTGCAAACCTAAATATGCCATTCGTATTCCTAATCATTTTATATCTAATATTTTCATGTTCATTGGTCCATTTACCATTTCCAGCAAAAGTAATGCCTAAATAACAAAAAGAGGTAACAGCACGAATTTTAAAACCATGTAAAAAAAAAAAAAGGACCTTGATGAGTTCGACTTTTTGCCACATGTCATAGTGTAAGTTTTTGATTTATCAATTATAAGTTTCCTGCCTTTGATACAATCTGTAAAATTCTTAATAAGCCGTTGAAGGCCTATTGGGGTACGTGAAAGTAAAACAGCATCATCAGCATATAATAATACTGGTACTGCCTTTTTATCTATCATTGGTGCGTCTGCTGGAATCTGACTTAAGACCGTGGCTATTTGGTTAATAAATAAAGAAAAGAGGAGGGGGGCCAAAACACACCCCTGCCTAATACCTCGTCTTACATCAAAAAAGGGGGTTCGTTCACCAGTTGGCCCATATCGTACACTACTAGACAGTCTCTCATATACTCGTGCCAAAAAAAATACTATCTCTTTCGGGGCCCCAGATTCAAGCAGTATTGTCCACAATAGAGAGTGGTCCACTAAATCAAAGGCGCTGCTTAAATCAGCAAAACATAAAAACAAATTACCCCCTTTCACTGATGTATATTTATTAATTAATAAATCCAGATTCACACATTGTTTAAGGGTACCTAGGCCTTTCCTAAATCCGTATTGAACAGGAGTTAAAATCTTGTGGTCCAAGGCCCAGGTTTCCAGTCTTTTTAATAGGACCCTGCTCATAACCTTTATTGAAGAATCCAATAAAGATATTGGACGATAATTACAGGCTTCAGAGCGGGAACCCTTTTTAAATATTGGAATAATTAATGATTGACCCCAGGATTTAGGAAAATTCCCTGCAGCCGCAATCACGCAATGTTAAAAACCCTCGTAAGAATTGGGGCCCATAAATCCATTTCATTTTTATATAGATCAATCAGAACGCCGTCCGGACCTGGTGCTTTTCCCCCTTTACTATTGATTAACCCTTCCTGTACTTCTTCCACATCAATTAGCAAAGGCAGGGTGGGCCATGTAAAATCATTATTTAATAATGTGGTTAGGGGCACCTTATCTGGATTAAAAATATTGGTATAATGTTCAATCCATTCTGTACAATTCACTTGGGACATTAATTCTGGAGTACATTTATCTCTTAAAAAGGGACTATTTACAGTTTCCCAGAAGAGTTTGCTGTTATTGGTGTTAGCTGCCAGATTTAATTTGTCCCATGCATCCGCTTGAAGTTCTTTTTTGTGAGCCAGTATAACTTGCTTATATGCAACTCGCAACTCATGTATAAATAGTTGGTTTCGAGGCATAGTCCCCAATGCCGATTTCAATTTTTGTAATGCAAGTGTACATTTTGAATCAAACCACCTTGGACCTATTTTATTCGAATTTTTGGTGCTTTTAGTTAATAAGGTCTTTATTAATCTATTAATATCCGAGAAAACCTCTATCAAAGTGTCAGGGAGGCAGTAATCAATTTCTTTCCTACAATTTATAACCACCTCCTTTTGAACTTTGGGTGGGTCTACTCCAGACCATTTCATTCTCATGCCATTGGACCTAACAGGAAGAATATTTAAAATACAATCCTCGGTATTCACCAATTTGTTACCCCAGTCTAAAATTCAGATATCCATAAATCAGTATAAAAACTATTTTTAGAACTTAAAATATGGTCTATGTTACTAAAAGCATTCCGCCCAGTAAAACTTGGACATTTAATATGACCCTTACTAAATGAACAGTCTAATAAATCAAGGTCAAATTTTGCCATTATCATATTTAAAATCGTACCATATGTACAATGAGGAAAGTGTAACAAATCATCATCATTCTCATTAATGTTACTATTAACTTTCATAAAGCCACAAGAGTTAATTTGTGTTGAAAAACATGCTCGTATATTAAAATCACCTCCCCAAAGAAAAATGGCAAGTTTAACAGAGAGTGCCAATACCCTATCTATCTCTTGTTCCAATGCTTCTAGTAAATCTCCCCTATCATTGGAAAAGATAGAGTTATAATAATTAATTAATATCAGATCCTTACCCTTCGGGAACTCAAATCTCAACACTTGGCTGTGATTATGTATAGATGAATAACTTATAATTTTACAGCCAAGTATTTTGTTTGATATAAGTAACAGCAGTACTCCCTTAGCTCTTCCTGTAATGGATGGCGTCGCACTCAAACAATATGAGGAGTATCCTTCGACCACAACCGGAGTTGTACTCCATGTTTCCTGTAGGCAAATAAAATCATTGCCACAGGAAATAAAGTCCTGCCAAAACGGTGTATCCAATTTTTTTCCAAGACCTGCAATATTGCAAGTTATAAATGTATAGCCCCCTTGTATTATTGTTTGCATTCGTTGGCTTGTGATAGGAATCATAGTTGTATTTGCTACGATCTCAGCATTCTGTAACCCGATTGTTCGCTCATTAACATCAGTTGTAACAACAGGGGCATGATTCCCAATATTATCATAATCTATAACCACCTGCTTGGGGTTTATATATAGGGGTTGTTGTTTGCTAATTCCATTTCCTCTTTCATTTGGCCTGTAGACTACCTCGCTAGCTATTCGATCGATTAGAGGTACAACCTCGGGACTCTCTCGTCAATCGTTATCCTCCAATGTGCCCAGAGGTTGGAATCTATTGTGCAGCGGAATAGAAAAGCATGTACTCGGGGTACTAATGGGGGCATTGGATTGATAGTTGAATGATATATCTTTTGGTTTACAACATAATCACTTACAGGCAGATATCTATAAAAGAAACCCAATGGCAATAATGTAGTATTAAAATCCCAACAAGAAGGTGGAGGGGCATTAATTATGGATTTATACGCCCAACCTGGTGACCTAAAATTGATTATTATGCAGTCACCATCAAAGTTTTTTGGTAATGGGCCTATCCAACCAACCCTTTGGGTAAGTATTATCTGATCAGCCTCCATTATGGGGAAACCACAAAATTTAGATAACCAATGCAAGGTTTTATTTTTTAAAGATTCGTTGGTTTCTAATTGTCCTTCCCGTAGTTTGGGTACATTAGAAAGAACAGCAACGTATGCCCCACATTCTGGTGGTAAATTAATGACCGCTTGTATATGTGTAGTATTAGAGTTATCTATATTACGTAACTTTGTTGCCTCCTCCATGGTTTCTTTCCTTTGGGTTCCTTTACCATTTAATGGCATAATACTTTCAACATGAGATGGTTTCTTTGGTTCCTCTTGGTTTTTCCTATTATCTGGGTTACTGGCTGTACTTGAATCTATACTAGGATCGGCCAATACTAAATTTAACGGATTATTGATAGCTAAATTAGTGGGGACATTATTTGTCAACACATTAATCTGATCTCTTGGATTAACTAGTTGGACTTGTGGTCTATACTTATCCATGAACCCACCAAGTCTATGAACCTCTCTAGTCAAAATATCAATTTTCTCATATAATGGCCGGATTATCTCAGTAATTTTATCAGTAAGAACCTCCATATTAAAAGAGCACATACGTTGCTCATTGTTTGATGCAGCTTTCTGTTTTGTCGACATCCCTCTTGTAACTATTTGCTTTCCTTTAGCTGCCCTATTATTTCCCTGGCCTGTATTTCTCCTTTTGCCCCCTTTGGTTAAATTCGCTAGCTGGGGCGAGGAGGGTGAGTTAGATAAATTAGGTGTGATTGAGATCCGAGAGCTATGTAAAGTCTCCAAATCAGCCATAGCTATATCAGAGGTTATATCCGGTGCCCAATCTACAATAATCGATCCTTCCTCCCTGGTTGTATGGACTTCTGCAATCACAGTGACTTGTTCCCCCCCCCCACCCCCCTCTCGTGCCAGTTCCCATTGAGATCCGTCTCTCTGTACGATCTATTTCGTCCGCCAGGGCACTGACTGGTTTAGTCGGGTATGTATCTATAGTATTATGTGTTTTAGCTGTTACAGGTTTAGCTCTGCGTCTAGACATGATTAACTAATCGCTAAGTGTATGCTAAGTAGTGATATGGACGACCGGCAGGTTTGAACTAATATATGAGAACATAAATCACACCTAACACACGTAATATTTTACGTTCTTACTCAGTTCAATAGTGTCAATAGTGTTGTTCAACCCTGCCTCCTCTGGCCTCGGACGGCCACAGACGGCCCGCCCTTGTCCCGGGCTTCTCCCGGCACAACCCACACGCGTCCCGCGGGACGAGGATCCGCTCAGACCTTTATGCGCCTCCTGGCGCCCGTTAGCAGCGTCGGTGGCGTCCTCGTCAGTAGCAGGGCTGCTGGGGGATGAAGTTCTGATCGGGCCGTGCAGCGGAGCCAAGCCCGGCTGATTAGAAGGTCACACAGTGGGGTAGCAGAGCAAAGCCCGGCTGGAAAGAAAGTCACACAGGGGGGTAGCGGAGCCAAGCCCGGCCAAAGATGATGATTTCCAAATTAGTTCCACAGGGGCCTCGGCACCGCTCAGACCTTAATGCGCCTCCTGGCACCCGTTAGCAGCGTCGGCGGCGTCCTCATCAGTAGCGGGGCTGCTGAGGGATGAAGTTCTGATCGGGCCGTGCAGCGGAGCCAAGCCCGGCTGATTAGAAGGTCACACAGGGGGGTAGCGGAGCAAAGCCCGGCTGGAAAGAAAGTCACACAGGGGGGTAGCGGAGCCAAGCCCGGCCAAAGATGATGATTTCCAAATTAGTTCCACAGGGGCCTCGGCACCGCTCAGACCGTAATGCGCCTCCTGGCGTCCGTTAGCAGCGTTGGCGGTGTCCTCGTCAGTAGCGGGGCTGCTGGGGGATGCAGTTCTGATCGGGCCGTGCAGTGGAGCCAAGCCCGGCTGATTAGAAGGTCACACAGGGGGGTAGCGGAGCAAAGCCCGGCTGGAAAGAAACTCACACAGGGGGGTAGCGGAGCCAAGCCCGGCCAAAGATGATTATTTCCAAATTAGTTCCAAAAGGGCCACGGCACCGCTCAGACCTTTATGCTCCTCCTGGCACTTGTTAACAGCGTCGGCGGCGTCTTCGTCAGTAGCGGGGCTGCTGGGGGATGAAGTTCTTATCGGGCCATGCAGCGGAGCCAAGCCCGGCTGATTAGAAGGTCACACAGGGGGGTAGCGGAGCCAAGCCCGGCCAAAGATGATGATTTCCAAATTAGTCATGACACAGGCGAATCAATGTAAACAGCCTGGCACAAATGAGTAAGGGTCTTACAAACACAGTGCACTGACAACACTGGTCCCTGCCCTTAAAGACATAGTAATAGCTAATGCAGAGCACAAGAGTGAAAGGAGGTGGCAGGGGATTGACATGGTTTGGACAGTAAGGCCTGGTAACAATAAATAACCAATGGAACCAGTAAAAAGGTAACTTGGTGTGGTGGTAAATGAACATGAGAGAACATATTGAAATCTGAACGCAAACGAAAGTATGTCACTGCAAACACATTGTTCATCCTGTGATCACTGAAAAGATGAAACATTCTTTTGCACACCACTGACTTCAAAAAGTTAGACAATTGAATTACTTATCCATCATAACAATGTTGCATTACTCCGGGTATAGCCCTTTGTTAGTGACCAGCACCATTAAACATGTAGACCAGAAATTGTAAAATGTACAATCATTTTAATTGGAGCCATCTTTCAATATGTACACCTTTGAACCTGCATTTGTACAAGTCCCCCAGATCAGAACGGATTTACTGGGTCAACGCCACCACCCAAGAGGGTACCAAGATAATCTGTGGCATTGGAGTATGAGTCGTTTTGGCATTTGGATAACAAACATTTTGTTTTGCAAAAGTACGTTAAAAGAACAAAAACAAAGTAAGGAATATAATCAGAGGATATACCGTCTTATCAATGGGTTATTTCTTCTTCACAGTTGCACTTACATAGTGAGCATATGTCAAAGCTACGCATCGTCCCAATTCTGGTAACAGATAGCACTTGTTCCTTATATCAGTCAGTCAGTCAAAAAGCTTTATTTCGATAAAAGTTATCATAAAAGCATATACAGAAGGATCATTGTAAAAATAGAAGTTCATTAGGAAACAAATTTTACAGGAGATCGTGATGGTAGCTTAATGGCCGAATTTAAAAAGCATTATAAAAATGTGATTTTATAATAAAGTTAAAAATGCAGTTTAAAAAGACATATATAAACACAATTCATTGGCTCAACTTGTACAACTATTAAGTTTATTTCTAATGGTCCAGGACCAGGCCGAAAATTTGGCCACGGCACAGACTAGCACCAAACTTGTGTCAGTACGAAGGATACGTAGAGCGACACGGTAGTTTGAAATGCCCAGAAGACGGCAAGCAGGAGCTAGCCATCTTTTTCTCGGATTACTATGCGCTGGGCATTCGAACATAATATGGGCTATGCTTTCTACTTTATCGGGGCATGTCAGACAAGTGGCAGGGGTCTGGTAGGGAGGCTTCCATTTACTGGTGAATTCACGGGTGGGGAGGATCTCGAGTCTGAATTGAAAATACAGTGATCTGTCTCTGGGTTTTTGGATAAACTCGAGAAACGGCTCAAAATTAACTGTCTGCTTAAAAGTGAAAAAATCTTCGGTTAATCTTCCATGTCTTGAGCTACCAAGATCCCGATTATCAATCCAGTCCCAATATGCTTTTTTGAGATCCGTCTTACTGATCGAAGCTCCATGCTCCCAAATATCGGTTAGACCAAGTTGGCTGAAAGATTTTTTAATGTTACGAAGCCAACTTATTTTTTGGGAGCCGGCTGTGTTCATGATTTCTCTCAAGCCCTCAGTGAATTTGGCTAGCTCGGGGGTGTGCCAGAGGCGAACCCAAAATAGCAGGGGGCGTAGCCTAACAATATCTTTAAATGAGCGCCTACCCAAGTCGCTAAGGAGGGGTTTCAAGGGAGTACCTCTTGGCATTGTAACTAATTCTCTTAAAAATTTATTCTCGGACAGGGTGAGCTCTTCTGTGTTTTCGAAGCCCCAAAGTTCGGCTCCGTAGGTGGCCGAACCTACTGCTTTGGCCTGATAAATCATTAGTGCGGGGGTAATTGGCTTGCTCGTCGAGGAGCGGTGTTCTTTGGCTATTACCCCCGTGGCTCGTTTGTGATTAAGCAGCATTTTTTGAATGTGGGGCTTCCAGGTCAGAGTGTCGGAGATCCTAATACCTAGGTAGTCAAATAGTTTGACGTATTCTAAAGGAACACCGTCAGACATGATGGGTACACTAGGTGATTTCCGAGATTTAAAAGAGAGGAGCTTGGTTTTTGAAGTATTGATAACCAGTCCTCTCGTTGAGCAGAACAGGTGGAATCTATCTATCAGCTTCTGAAGCCCTGCTGGTGTCTTGGAAATCAGCAGAGTATCGTCCGCGCATAGAAGAGTGGGAACTTTTTCCCCCGCCAAAACAGGGGCGTCCGCCGGGACCTCTAACAAAAATTTCACCACTCCATTAACAAAAAGGGAAAAAAGAATGGGCGCAAGTACGCAGCCCTGGCGGACTCCTCTGTTGACTGGGATCTTGTCAGTTCTCTGGGCCTGACTGCCCCATCTCACCCTGGCAAAGTTCCCCTCATGGAGGCGTACTAATAAATCAAGGATATAAGGCGGAAGACCTAGGTCATGGAGGACAGACCATAAGCGATCACGAGGGACCAGGTCAAAGGCTGATTTTAGATCGATGAAGGCTAGATGGAGATTGCCCCTACCAATCAGTACGGTTTTCCAATGGAGCAATAAGAGCCTAAAGACCTGGTCGATCGTGCTCGTGAATGGCCTGAACCCAGCTTGATAATGTGACAGAATATCATTGTCAGTAACCCAAAGTAGAATACGCTCTAACAGGACCCTGCCAACCACCTTCTGACTGACGTCAATAAGGCTTATAGGTCGGTAGTTAGCAGGGTCCTCCCTATGGCCCTTCTTGAATATTGGTATAACCTCCGCCCCCCTCCATGACTCGGGGATAGGAAACCCTTTAAGGAAGGCATTGAGTAGGATGGTAAAATACTCTGCCCAAAGTTTGGGGTCATAGCGGAACAGGTCTCCCGGTAGGCCGTCTGGGCCTGCAGCCTTAGCTGGGACCAGTCTATTAATAGCCGCTATAACTTCCGTTTCAGTAAAGGGATCAGTGTTAGGCGAGGTTGGATCTATGGGGATGAGAGGAGAAGGAGCACTAGTACATTGCGTGCTGTCATCCGAGTAGAGTTTCGAGAAATGGCTAAACCATTCGTGGTTGGTAATATGATTGGGAATTATATCAGGATCTTGGCCTTGGGAGTATCTACAAAGGTTCCAAAATGTAGTCCCGTCCCTTGCTAGGCTAGCGTTTTTTAAGGCCAACCAATGAGATTCTTCCCATGTACGTTTAGCGTTAGCTACAGCTCTATTGTAGGCAGACCTAGCATTTTTGATTAAAGTGCAATCCTTGGATTTAATAGCGATTGCAAGCATTTTCCTGCTGGACCTGCACCCTGCACTCAGAATTAAACCAGGAACCGAGTGTTTTCTGTTTGTGAGGATTGTTAGCAGAGAGGGATATAAAGAAAGACCCAATCGACTCAATGGTGTCTGCATGGATAGACACGGCCCTTGATTTCGCATTAGCATCTACACATGCTTGCCTAAGTTCACCAGTTTTTATTAGCAGTATTTCTTTAATGGAGGACAGTTTTTGATTGTCTACTGCAATTTTAGGCCATTTGAGATGTCTTTTGCAGTTAGATGGAATGACATCCCTTGTAAGCATTGTCGGGCAATAGTCAGGAGTGGGTTGGTCTGAAGTCCAGATGCTCTTTGTAGTCAGACACAAAGGGTTGTGATCACTATCGAGAGTTGGAAGAATAACCATATCCTCAGCATAATGCCAGAGTCTACGGTCAATTAAAATATAGTCGATACGTGATGGGCTGGAGATTCTTTTAAAGGTGGATGCTGCGTGGAGGTCAGAGGGAAGTCGACCATTAGCAGCTCGTAGCCCAAATTCCGTGACCAGAGCATTAAGTTGGATTATCACTGGAGACCACCTTGTTACTGGGGAGACAGTAAGAGATGGTATACCCCATCTATTATCTTCATCTGCAACTTCCAGGATATCATCAGAAGCAAGAGGTTCGAAGGTGCAATTCAGATCTCCGGCGACCAGTATGGGTGAGTTTGGGGGACAGGAGGAAAGTTCCTCTTCTAGGATGGTAACAATGGGGGACTTAGAACCTCCTTGGGTGCCCCTAACATAGACATTAAAAAGTTCGAGAGTAGGTCCCCTATTTAACCCGCTCAAGGTTAAATGCAGCACATCCGGAGATGGACTTCGTACATGTCTAACTTTGCAGGGAAGGGCGACATTGATCCATATTATAAGGCCCCCCGAGGGGCGGCCGCGGCCAGTAGTGACTGCGGGGATACAATGGCATGTGAAACCAGATTTGAATAAGGGTGTAGTGCTCCAGGTCTCTTGGAATATACAAAGATCGAAGGTGGCAATAAAATTATTCCAATCTGGGAGTGAAAGTTTAGATTTCAGACCCGCAATGTTCCATGAAATAATTTTATGAGTCGTGTTTGGTATTGAGGTGGAGGGAATAACTGGATCCAGGGTGTCTGGCAACGGGGCAACCCGTAGCGGAACACCATCCCCCCTAGCCCCGTAAAAAGTAATGGAGGGCGATGTTTGAGGAGTCAGTGTACCGTTCGAAAAAGGGAACGGCTTGGGTTCCGTCGGAAAAAATTGATGATATGTAAGGGGCTGATGTTAGTCAGTCAATTTGTCCCAGTGTTGATTTGCCCTCAAGCCCTTGATAAAGTGACCCGCCTCTACACCCCTCTGGAACATGTATCGGTATGGGCGGATGTCTAAACTGGATGGAAGACGAGTCAGGGGAGGAGGATCTATACTCAAGAGCAATAAGGCCGTCAGCTAGATGATGGTTGGCTAAGGTCAACTCAATCGTATCCGTTGCAAAATTGTTAGACCTTATATATGAAACGCCACCTTTAGTAGTAAGAAGGCAATAGAAAAAGCAAACCGAAAGCACCCAATGAACACTATCAATACTGCTTAGCAAATACATTCAGCCATCAAAAATGAAAGTTCACCCGATAAACAGTCACATGTAGGGAAGACGATGCCTTAGTTGTTCTGATGCCAAAGAACTAGCGCATGCTTATCCTATTAGCATTAATGCTGCAGTTAGTGAATACTAAACGAACATGCTCAGCTGAAGGTTGCCGTGATCTCCAAAGTTACATGCAACTGTTGTACCTCTGTAGCACCCACTCACTGTTTAGTGATGGAGTACTGTAGAGAACTCATAAATAAATCCGTAAAAAAAAAAAATCCATAAACAAATAAGTAAATCCATATAAATAATAAATAAATAAATACATTTAGAACCCTTAGGTAACATCAGCTAGTTTTGATTGTGTTTAATGCATTGCATGCTATGGTATCAATCTTATAGATTCCCTGCTCTGTAGGTGATTTGAAGGGAGTCATCTATGCATAAACTAATATCTGTATCTAATTTCAAAGCATGCCACTGTATGGAAATTGTTTTTTTTCACTATCGGCACTTGATCTTGTTATTAATCTGATATCAATATAGATTGCTGATAATTTTTAGATAAGCAAAGATACTTTATTGATAATCTATTTCTGTGGCAGATGAAGCAATCTTTTCTCTGCTCAGTTTCATCTATCAGAATGCTACTGCTAGGGTTTGTTTTTCCCATAATGGGGAATGCACTAAACCTTTCATGGTGGGGAGGGGAGTGAGACATGGTTGTGTTCCCGCTGCCTTCCTACTTACAATCTATAGAAATGGCCTTGAGCAGGAATTATTAAGAGACAGGTCAGACACACCAAGAGTGGGTGCCTACCCTACTATACCAGACCTATACGCAGACGATGCTGTGCTCATGGCAAGAACAGCAAATGGTCTACAAAAACTGCTGGACTCCTTTTCTCACTATATGGGTAATCTAGATTTGAATATAAACCTAAAGAAAACATATTTTATGATCTGTGATGAGGGCAGGCCAAAGCTACGTTGCTTTTCAGTCAAAGGGGTATATATACACCAAGGATTAATACCTTTTCCTATCTGGGTATCCAGTTTGACAACCTTGGCAATCGGTGCTGCCTTGCAGTTACTTAGCAAAAGACACACAGATGATGGACGGAATGCAGAAGAATTCAAAACATTCACCCCCAGTCAAGAGATCTGGCTTAAATCCATCGTTATTTTGCTTAAAACGCCACCCCCGTTCAGACCTGGCCATATGCAAATCTGTCTTGACCCTGTGCCTCATGGGAACAGTCCAGTCCGAACTGCCAAGTCAGGTCCTCTGTGGACCGGAAACAGGCATCCTAGGACCGGTTTCGGGGTTTCACCCCTCATCAGCCAGGATATCTTGAATCCAGTGGCAAAGTGAGCCCAGGACCCACGAGTGGGCATACCCGGCACCGTGAAACCGGTCCCAGGAAGCGTGTTTCTGGTCCAGGAAGGACCTGGCTTCGCAGTTCGGGCTGGACTGTTCCCACAAGGAACAGGGTCAAGACTGATTTGCATATGGCTGGATCCAAACTGAGGTGGTGAGCAAAAGAATGATGGATTAAACCCAGATCCTTGTGACTGGGGGTGAATGTTTGCATTGTCCAGCATTCCGTCCATCAATTGTTTCTTTTGCTTAAAGTTACTTAGGCTGTGTTCCATTTTGCCAATAAACTGGGTTATCGACGATTAGGGAAATTATGACCACATATAATAGTAAATGCTTTACCGCAGATATGTTAGGCGCGGGAGTTAGGGAATATATCTTCTGTCAACAACTACAAAAAAGCAGAGAATTATTTTGTTAGAAGAATACTTGTGACCTCTCACACCATCTCCTCCTTCATCTGTCATACTGAATTAGGGGTGTTCTGTGCTGGGAATGTGATTAAGATGCGTCCTGTGGAGCTTTGGCACTCATTATGGATGAAAAGGAGGCTAGTTTGTTAGATTGTTTATAGCTTAATTGTGCTTTGAAGATTCCATGGCTCAATTATATAATAGAGAACTGCACAGGTCTACCAATGAATTATTCTGATGTTAATTCTTCATTAACATTGCCGGAACTGGAGGTAAAATGTGGGTTAAAGCAGGCATGAAACAAAGAGTAGGGAGAGAAGTTGTTAAACCTAAAGTTAGGACCCATCTCGCTCTACCTACAGCAGAGGGGATCCAGAACTATTTCAAATAATCGCTTTGTTTTGAACCGTTTTAGGTTTATTATCATACATTATTTGGAGGCTTTTACCAATATGGGTGAATGGCTTCAGGAGAGAAGAGTCTCCCCTTGTGATGCTTCTTCTCTTCAGAGTGCTATGCACTTTATTCTATTTTTGCAAATTTTATAAAATTCTGCAGTCACGTTTTTTAATGATTTTCATTGCATTTTTATCAATGGAAGCCAACATATTTATATTTACTCTCTTTGGACTGTCTACCAGTTTGTTTGGCTATTGTAAACTTTTGTAATAGGGCTGTAAGATATAGAAAAAGTAGAATAACAACAAATATGGGGTATGTTTTAATGTTTTACTTTGCATTGTTTCCTATAAACTGAATAAGGATTACTTGACTTGATAGTTTATCGCATTTTCAACCTGCTTTAATGAAAATCTTGTGGCAGTTGCACTGTTTCCAAATATGGATATCTCAAATATTTGACTTTGTCTGAATAATGGTGGAAATTGTACAAAATTCTGGCAGCCCACCATGCAAAACATATCTGACATCAGCAATGAAGAAACTACAGTAAAAGGGCAAATTTCCACATTCCTAGACGCATGTAGTAATACTGGAAGAACTGTCCTGATCTCTTGTCTAGGTAACATTGTATTCCCTGAATTGCTCTATTATGATTAATGCCGTCTAAAATGACGAATTACAGGTTTGCCAGTGACTATTGCTAAAAGTTTCAATGCTATATATATGCATGTATGTATGTAGAAATGTGTTAGTTGTATACTGCAAACTTAGGCAACAAAGCAGCAGAGCGCTGCACACGGTCCAAAGCAAGCATACACACACCAAATGATAGTAGAGGTTGCTGGTTAGCAGACTGTTACTACATTTTAATGTAGTGGTCTTTAAAGAGACGCATATTCAATTCTTTCCTACATAGGAGCAGCATTGGGGCAGTCCTTATTGTTACGGAGAAGTTGTTCCAGATTCTGGGCAGGGGCGTAACAGACACCCCTGCAGACCCGACAGTGCAGGGGCCCCCTGCCGTCCAAACATAAATGAGAGCCCCACAACTTGGCAGCTCAAGGGTATTGATATTGCGAAAGGCCCCCTCACCATTCCTTGCAGGGAGGAGGGGGCCCTAGAGTCTACTTACATCACTAATGCCTTGCTTTTTCTTCTCTAGACTTCTTGATCTCCATTCTCAAGGTGTCCTGGCTGATGGTGTGTCAAGAGCCACCAGACATGGTTAGATTGTCTGCAAGATTAGTGGGGGTGCCGATCATGACTGTTTTGTAAATGATTTATTCTCATATGTTTTGGGGGAATTCTGCATCTCCAGGGTTCTCGTTATTAAGTGTAATTTTTTGCACTCTGCCCCTCACTTATCCTATAAAAATGGGTCATCTCTAAAAACACCTCGGCTCTTCCCTTTGGGGACTTGTAGCCCACATCTGGTACCTTGTGGTCCAGGTGTAAGGAGGGAAGCCAATGATGAAGCAGATCATCTTCGGGTGAGAGGTTCTTGTCCTAAAAGAAGCTGTCTCCAGATACCACACCACTCATACACATGTATACACACGATATATATGTGTTCATTATTAGTTAACTTTTTTTATTCTTAGTATTTTACCAGTCAATTTTTTTGTGAGTTTCATTAAAGAGAGGGAGTAGTACGTATTTGGTTGGGCCTCTCCCGCTAGATCCCTTGTGTGATTGAAATTATACGTTCCTATACATTTCAAGTTAATCACCTCTTCCCCAGAGGGATCAACGCCAAACTAATGCACTCTCTGAAAAATAGAATACAATTTGCTAAATATCACTCTACATACTTAATCAAGAAACTTACATTATGTGAACTTCAATACACATTCATACCTACTTTTCATCTATAACAGGAATACGTTCATCCCAATGACGCTGCTGTGTCCACTTTGGCATCTCATGTGTATGGGGGTATCTTTCTTCCTCTTCTATTCATGTAGCTTCCATTACCACCCATGATCTTACCGTTCTTCTTATCATACATAGTCTGTTATTTCCATCAATCATCTTTTTTTATAACTTTTCTAATTTGGAAATTTTGTTTGAAATATTACTTAATATTGATTAGCTTTTCTATTTCTGTTTTTTAAAAAAAATATTTCATCTACTCATCTCTGGTGATTTGTTGTATTTTTTGCTTAAAATTCTGCAATGTAGTCTCCTTATAGCCCCTGTTATGGATGGTTTAAAATGTATTTATTTGAAAAGTTTTACATAGCACAAACATGACTCCCACAGGTAACAGCGCGCTTTAGAAGATTTTAGGCAGTTCTGGATTTAGCCTTGTAATAGCGATGCATTTACGATCTTAGTCAATAGTTAAAGTATCGTCATTTTGATCTAGTAAAAGAGATTGGGGGAAGTGGATCGTTGAATTGGTTGGAGGGTTTCAAATCTGTTAGTATTTTGAGAATTGTGTTTTGACCAAATGTTTCAAAAGAGCTCAAGGACGTGTTGTTTATGAAGATGTGCTCCGGTAGGTATGTGGGCCCACCTATCAGTGGGGGGAGACTCTAGTGTAGTTGCGAGCAAGGACAGTGCTATCTGCAAGTCAATTTTCATACGGTCTATCTTTTTAAGGAAGGAGACGGCAAATTCTTCACAATAAGGTAGAAGACTAGGTCTAAATGGAGAGAGGTTGGGGAGGCCCTTAGACTGATGTTTAACCAGCTCAAATTGTTTTTAGGACAGTTTTTGACTTGGTCCAGTTTGTTTCTGAAGACATTTGCTTTTGAATTTCTAATGCTTTTGTAATAAGTATTCCTAAGAGATCTCAGATGTTTGAGGTGTTCAAAGGATGGAGAGGATCTCCATCTTCGTTTGGCTAGTGTTTGGTTACGTCTTTTGGTGTTGAGGCTACCACTCTACCACACCCCTACAGCTAAAAAGACTATCCACCAAAGACTCTAAACCTTGGTAGAGTCAATAATATTATCCATGGAGCTAGTGTAGCGGTAAGTTATATCTTGAATATCTAGCATGTCTTCGGGGGTAGTAGAATCTTAACGCTGAGGGATGTCTGTTTCGTAAGGTTGATGTTTCTCGTATTTCTTTCACAAATTTTAGGATTCAGTTCTTGTGCGGTATTATTAGTTTTCAGGGGAATAGTGATGAGGAAGGTGATGAGGTGATGTTAGACCAGTCACAGGGGAGGGTAGATTCAAGTTGGATAGAGCTATCTCTCGCGATAAGATTTAGGATTTCACCCTTGCTATGTGTGGGACTGTCAAAGATTTCTATCAAGTTGAGGTCAGTAAGAAAGGTTTTGAGGCTGTTAACTATAGGGTCCATTCAGATCTTTCCAGTGGAGGTTGAAATCTCTGAGGAAGATTTGAGTACCAAGTTGACCAGTGTTTGTTGTGATGATTTCCATAATTTGTTCTAAGAAGGAAAGGTTATCACCAGGCGGATGATAGAACGTGTGTAGTTTGCGAAGTGGTTTGTTGCTGCAGGCGATTTCGGTGAATGGTATTCATGATGATAGAGCAGGGGACTGTGAATGTTTTCCTTAAAGGCTGTTACGTTGAATACATGCAATGCCTCCACCTGGTCTGGTAGTTATATCCAGTCCTAACTAGGAGGAACTAGCATGTCAAAAATAGGTGCAGAGGAATCATTTAGCCAAGTTTCTGTCAGGATAAGAAGGTCACACGTTCAAGTGCTGGGATGAGATCCGCAAGGTCCACAGCATGTCTTGCAGCCAATCTACAATTGAGTTGAATACATTTGAGAAAGCATTTGGGGATATCCAGGGAAGTCTGGGTAAGGCTTACTCTCTTGATGTTGTGTTAGTTTATCACTCTATAGTTGGGTTTAGATTCGCTGTATGAGTTTGCAAAGATAGATTGGATTTGACTATGATTGTCGATGCTCTCATGGTGAGATTAATTATATGATAGCAGGAGGGAATGGATATCTTCAACCGATAATGAGTATGAGTCAGTTAGTCTAATGGGCCTAGAGGGTGCATTGGGGCAGGGGAGGTTTCTACATCTCAACTACAGGCACTTTGGGAGGGGTAACATCCAATTGGTTGTGGGGTGTGTTGGAGGCAAGGTAGGATAGTTGTTAGGTTGTTCATGGTTATCAATAGTCGAACTCAGATTCCTGACTGGCCAGTGTTTGGTAGTCGATTTAGTAGTAATATGTATAAGGCTTTGTAAGTCTGCCTTAAGTTGATGTAGTGTTTGTGAAATCTCATCCAGCCTGGATGCCAGTAGGATGTGTGAGGATGTAGTAGGGTCTTGGAATATGGGGAAAGGAGGAGATGGGATGTTAATGTCTGTGGTAATGGAGTATTGTTGGGCATACGGGAGAATAGTAGGGCGAGTGGATTCAATTGTGGGGTCTTGGAGTGTGGGGAGTGGAAGCGGTAGGGTATCGATTTTTGTGGAGCCGTAGTGCTGTTGGTCTGAGAGGTATAACAGTAGGGGCATGAATTTGAAGGTGGCAGAGAGCTCCAAAATTTGGGTGAAGTAGAGCTCAGGAGCAGTGTAGGAGGAAAAGCCAATGACAAATTGGTGAGAGGGATATTAGGTTTAGACACTGGAGATACCATTAGTTGTGGCATGGGGAAGTCGGCGGGAAGAACAGGGGTAGTAAGTGATTTTCAAGTCTAGGTGGCTCAGAAGTAGTTGCTTAAGGTGTGGGGTGGGAATGTAATGTGGCACTGTGATTGATAGAGGTGGGCTCGGATCCTCTTGGAGATGTAAGTGAGTAAAAATTGTACGCCTGATTAGGAAGGACTGGGGGGGGGGGGGGGGGAGGGCACATTCCTGGCTGCAGCATTTTTAATGAGGGGAATATTTCCTAAAATAATTCTAGGTTACGATCTGAAGATGGGATGAGAGTAGTCCGATTCTTGTAGAAGGAGATGGTTACTTCTGCTCTGTAGACTGAAGAGGAGGCTACCAAGAATCTTAAACCATGGGGAGTTTTTTGGGATGAGGAGGCCAGGAGCAGTGAGAGCAAGGTTTTCCCCCAGTGTGCTCGTCTTCTCCTCGTATAAAGGATGAGGTCACATAAAATAGTACCTTTATTCATGTAGAAGTATGTGTCAGAGATAAGGGTTTCTGGATACGTTTTGAGAAGTCTGGATTTTTAAATTCTTAGCAGCCTTTTTTGTTAGGTTCAGGGGGTATATGATTTTATAAGCATGTTTGCCGGATTGTTCTAGTCTGGTATTGGTTATCTTCAATGGGTCCATATAAGAACAAGATGAGTTGTCTTGGTGGTTAAGTAAGGTGGAGGGAGGCCACCGAGGGGTGTGTTTGGTTTAAGAGTATTTAGTTATTCTATTTAACAACTCTGTTTCCTGAACTCCTCCTATTCTGAAATTATTTGTTTTAATCTTAAGAATTGACTAAATGGAATACAGTTAATTAAATGTTCAGTATGAAAGCCTGTCACCATAAAAAAAATAGCAGTTGGCTTTGGAAAATAGCCTTGTCTTCCAATTATCTTTTGTTTTTGTTATAGTACATCTACAGATTAATTACCATCTACTGGATGTTTAACATGAACTGTATTCTCTTTGGAATATAATTTAGTTATTTTACATTGTTTTAAAGCTGTGTTGTTGTCCCTGACCAAATAAAAAAGAAATTATCTTCTGTAATAAACTAAATTCTTATTCCACCACAAGACGCTCAGCGTGTACTTCTCTTGCAATTCTCTCATAAAGACGTCCTCTATTGATGGGGCTATATTAGAGGCCATTGGTCCTTCCGTCTGGAATTGAATATACTCTATATATATATATACACACATTACATGCACACAATCTAAATTAAAGTGTATTTCATCTATATAGTCTGTATCTTGTATGCTTAATGGTATCTCCTTCACTTAAGGATGGAGCTAGAAATCGATGCATTTCCCTGAAGTCTGCAATACAGAATGTACCACCAGCACAACTAGGTAAAATGGAGGATGAATTGGGTGTTTACGAATTTTCGCTATCATATACCACACTGGTACTTACAATGTTTTTAGGTTTATTATTTAACTAGTCGTGCTCTTCAGAACAGTCCACTAGGCATTATATGATCTGTTGATATTCCTTTGTGGGATTTCTATCTGATATCTTATAATTTGTCAGGTCCTGTAAATGTGGATTACGTTTTTCTTCAAAATACGTTGTGTGCATAATTAGAATTGTTCCACATTCATCCACTTCTTTAATAGTGCTATCCAGATTGTTTTTTTAATTTTCCAATAATCTTCTCCAATCTTGTAATATTGGCTTTTAATTAATTATTTTTATTGCAGTGTTCTGCAAATCATTCATTAGTGGACTTAGTTTGGCTCTTTTGTAATTATTTTTATTAGTGTTCTACAAAACACTCATTAATGGGGTTAGTTTAGTTAGACACACTATTGTAAAGGGTTATTTTTGGGCCTGAACGCCTTCAGACCTCCAATATTCAATATTGCGTGCGTTGTTTGATCCCAAAACACCTTTAATAATAATTTTCCTGATGAACTTCTATGCATCTATTTTTGTTTTCAAGTTGCTTGTAGAACACATTGGTATGAGAGATGTTTCCTTTTTTGTAACAGTTGTTCTTCAAAAACAATTACCATTAAATGTGTATCACACCCCTGGGCCTCACTGACCTTGTTTCCTGTCAGCCCCCTCCTGTTTTATTCATGTTGGTTTCCCCCTCTAAAAACAACTTTTGTTACTCATTTCTTCATGTTTGTTTATGCCTGATGACCCTACAGTTTTCTTCAAAACTGGTCTCCTTCAAGGCTTGTAGTACCTGGGGACATAGAGTCTCCTTTAATTATAGCAAATTGTTTAGCCTGTGTCAAGACAAAGGGCTGAAGACATTGCTTACTGCTTGGAGTTTGGTGAGCTTGTGGGTAGCAAAACTCCAAACCCACTCGCGCTGAGTCTTTCTCAGGGAAGAGAAGGCTGGTGGTCCTTGCAAAGAGTCAGCTCTGTCTGGACTGGAGATTTGTAAGTGCGGAGAACACACTGCAAAACAACACCCAAGAACAAACTACTTTTCCCAGCAGGCCATTAACTGACACCTTGTTTGCAGCAGCCATTTTGGCTATCTGGGTAATACTTGCCTGGTGGCCCACTGCGTCTTTTTCTAGGCAACCAGGGTCTTTTATTTCGCATCTAAGGCTTCCTTTGCAAAAGACTAGTTGATTCCTTTTGAACTGTGTTGAAGGACATGACAACTACAGAGATGAAATGTGTGTTTTTTTGTGTGAAAACGAAGTTTAAAATATTTGAATATTTGATATGAACTCTTCTAAGTAAGACTACGGGGGGGGGGGCAGATGTCACATTTTACTTAGTGGATACCCTGTGATGCCACAGGAAGGATTGTTACATCAGGGCTCAGTTGCTCATGGGATATATGAATGTTAAAGCATAAGGTACTAGAGTTCTAGTAGGCTAACATAATTGCTAAGATAAGCAGGATAATATTAATGATTGTTAATGACCTTTTAGTGTTACTAGATCAAGTAGAAAGCATAATGCAGCTTCCACAACAAGCGCATTGACAAAGGTTCGGGACAGGCGTCATTTGACATATATTTAAGGTACTCATTTCTTGTATGTTTCTTGAATGTTTGGTTTCAGGAATTACAAGTTGCATATAAAAGTACTGAGAGTTGGTTACACAGATACAGTGCTATAGTATTTCGATTCACTGCATCTCTTTGCCTTTAGATGTCGACTATGTCCGCAGACCTCAATGACCAGCAAAAGTGATGAGTCAGAGCGCAGTATCTCAGTTTGATCTCGCATCCCATTCCCCTTGAACCATTACTAACACTCGCTCCCATATCCCAGGGTATGTGGTCACTGGTGGGATTCAAATAAGACAAAAGAGCGCGTCACTATCATTAGATTCCAAGCCCGGGTTAGTGCATCCTGACAGCCTTTTTAAAGGTTTTTTGCTAATACTTTAATTGTAGTAAGATTAAGTTCAAAATGCATTTGTTGGGAATCCTGCACCATTTTCTGTTCCAATCCTTTATTATCTGCACATAAAGTTCGTTTTAAGGCCACATTGAAACCCCTTGATATGCGATGTACTTTAAAGTAATCTAACAAAGTACTTGTATGCAATTGGTTATTAATTTCTTTCCTCAAGAGGTTTACTAAGTGTTTTATCATTTGAGCTAGTCTTTTGTTTGATCCACCACAAAAACCTGGACTTCTAATTCGGAAACAATCCCAGCCCTGGCCTAAAGCACTATTAATCTTCAGGCTCCCTACTGTTGATATGGGTTTTGAGAAGAAAAAAAAACACTGGTGCAAAGTATCAGAATTATATGCTAATGAAACCTTAAATAACGCAAGCAGATGCACAAATGTGCCACTTTATGCTCAAAACACTTAAATAAGAAGTGTGGATAACTTACATAATAACAAAATGATAGAACTGTTTTTTTAAAAGGAACTCGGTGGACGGTTTTAGTTTTAAAGTTAGTTTTTGTTGCCTTGGAGAAACAATGCAAACATGACTTATGGCCGATGACAGGAGTGTGGGAACATACAGAACTTCTGATTCGAGATCACCCTCTTGCATAAATCTCATAACCTTTGTACTCCTACAGTAGGTTGAGCCAAATTGCATATCCAGCAATATAAGGTTACATGCAGTAGGGAAACATTAAACAAATAAATGCCTTACTGAAGCAGAAAGACGTACATTCTTGTAAAAGATATTGGTTTATTAAGGTTGTCTCACGTACGCCAATAAGTCTGGATTAGACAGCTTGTAAAGGGTTTGTTTAATAGAGCATGGCTTTTAAAAGTAGACCTTCCTCATTTCGGCACGCTGAAAAACTCTAGTTTTATATTTTTTTTATCATTCTGCGACCATGAACTCTACATCTACTTATATCTAATCATATATTAGAGAAATGAATCCATTTCAGCTTCAGGGATTTGGCAAGTCCATCGCCTGCTTAGCATTATTTTGACACACTTGCGATAACAATTTTAGCAGCAAATATTTTATTCATTTACATTCTAGTCTGTTGCATATTCAGGTCATTTGTCAAAATAAGAAAATTAAATGTAGTGTTAACTATATGTCCCAGATTCAGGCAACAGAAAAAAAGTTCACAGTAATGGATAAATGATATCTCTCTTTCCTACAGATTTCAGAGAGTGAAGTAGGCCACATTAGTAAACACTAACCTCCTCTTTTACATCATGAGTGGGTAATAAAATCTTTCACAGCTTGACCACATTGCAAAGTCTGTGGACTTTCTATAACCTCACCTACGGGTAATGTTTGTCACAATATTTTACCACTTAAACTAGTTGTATTGGGTTCTTCTTCCACAAAAGACTTGTTGTAAACTGATGCATAGTCCTTGGCATTAACCACACTGCTGTTAGCAATCTATTACAAAATGGCCTGGACCCACAAAAACATCACTCACAGAAGATAGGGACAAAAGTCCTCATTAGGAGGCGCCTGGTAAATTGTGTATCACACATGATAAAATCAAGCTCTGCCGATCAGAATATATCAAGTGCGATAAATTCCACCGATTATAAGATTCTTGAGAATAACTTGCAGAATGTGGTGCTTAATGCACCCACATCCACATTTTCTGCTAAATACCGGGTGTTTTTCCCTAAAAAAATGTCAGCAGGTTAGACCTATCCCTATTTATCATAAAATCTATAATTAAGATATGTGCAGAAACTGGAGTTACCCCACATATCTCAATTATCCGGGGAGCTCAAAAGATGAGCCAAAATGGAGAAGCTAAAACCCACTTTATGTTCTGGTTGCAGTGTTAAGCATCCATGATGATAAGCAGTTTCAAAGAAATATAGGGAACCCAAACATAAATGAGATAATGGTCTGGCAAGTAGAAAAAAAAAAGAATAAATTAAAATGTAAAACTAATGTCACAATACATTTCTGTGCGTGTTTTCAATAAGAGCTAAAGAAAGTCAGACACAACAACCATTTTCGAACACAAGCTATTCTGAGAAACTGACATGAGTTTACATTAGAAGATCAGGACTAAATTTGTCGGTAAGGGCACTGAACCTTTCAAGGTGAACTTTATCGTCAAATGGATGCGTGTGTAAGAAAAAAACAAAGCTTGTATATAGTATGTGGCAGAGCTCTAAACAAGCATGCAGATATCTGGGCCTGCAGATTTTTGGCATACTTTCCATTATCCACTGACATTATATGTTGCTGTAGTGACAGATGCACGTGTATTTATGGCACAAACAAGTGTATTGGAGTATGCTTTGATATTAGATCCAACAGGCTTATGGTCTTCAAAATGTGAATAGCAGTACTTTCTACAATAGAGTACCAAGGGCAGAGTTTTTACACTACCTATATTCAAATAAATATCTTCATGGTGTAATTAACACCGGCCTTAGGAGCAAATGTTTACACCTTTTAAATTCTTAGGCTCAAACAAGGATTCTGGACGTCTTGAATGCATTCTCCGCCCTTACATGAGAGTTTTAGCCACATTTGTGGGGGAGGGGGCGGCAGTCTGGAGGTTGTACCATGCGAGCTTAGTGGATGCATTTCTACACTCATCTAAAGTAGGGCTGAATGAAAGAGTTAACAGAATGTGTCCAAAAGTGCACCAGTATTTACTAATACCACAAAACATGTGATAAATAATTAACTTGTTCAAAATGTTCCTGGAGATAAATGTATTTCACTCATTTCTTATGACCACATTTGCAGTTGCCTCTTAGTTTGGAGGCAACTTCAGGTTTGGTTAGGTCAACCAGGGAAACACCAGGGGCCATGTTACAGAAAGTCCCCAGGAGCACATAGGGCAAGAGGCCTGTTTTGTTTACCCCTGGGGCACTGTGGTATTACATAAGAGGTCACCGATGGTTGTGCAGGCCCTTATGTAACACTGATAGCACTGTGACACATATAGTGCCATCTCTATCTTCAGATGGCATTCACTTACTCACATGGGGTTGTGGCCCATACAAATGATAGAATCACTTTGCCTCTGCGCCCGCACTGTATTACAGACGTGGGCACTGAGGCAAACAGGCCATTAGGAGGTGCACTGAAAGTGAGCCACAAAAAGGTGGCAGCTCTCTGGAGAGGTGAATGGGAGTACCAGGGACCCCCAAGACATCCCCCTGCAGGCGGACGTTCAAACAGCTGCTCGGTATTTCACAGAAAGAGCTGTCCCCCGGGTAGCGCAAGTTCACGGCTGCCCTTGGGCAGCACATTTATTGCAATAGGGTGCAGTTCCTGTTTGCACCTGGCGCACCTGTTTAAAAGACAGAGCACCCTATCAGTCCAATGGGCCCAGGAATGAGATAAAATACCAAGATCTTCTATGCAGACACAACGTTTTTAAGCAATAAATCATTGAGCCTTGAGCTTTGGTATATCAGCTTCGACCATGAGTACGCGAACAAGTACAGTGAAATTTGCTACCTTCTTTGTAAATCGAGCAACCAAGCCTTGCCTTATTGTAGGTGAACCAATGTCAAAGATGAAAGTATTAAGAATAAAAGAATCAATCTTGTAGTAGAAATAATGAAATGAGAACCATTTAAAAATGTTGCAAATCATTAAATTACTTTTTACAAGCTTATCCCCATTACCAACAAACATTGGCAAAGCCAATAGTTTTCTCCTACGCTAGAGCTATTGCCTTTGCCAATGTCTTTTAGCCATGTTGTGCAGCTGCATGGAGTGGATTGGAGTGGCCTGGCATAGAGTGAGATGGAGTGGCGTAGAGTTAATGTTGTAGAGTAAAGTAGTGTAGAGTGCAATGGTGTAGGGTTGTGCAGAGTAGAGTGCAGTGGCAGAGTAGAGTGTTGCAGAATAGAATGGCGTAAATTGCACTGATGCACAATGGCGTAAATTAGAGTGGTGAAGAGTAGAGTATAGTCAAGCTGAGTGCAGCGGCAAAGAATGAAGTGGAGGAGAGTGCAGTGGTACTGAGTAGAGTGGTGTAGAGTTGCGTGGAGTGCAGTGGCATAGATTGCAGTGGCAGAGTAGAGTGGTGGAGAGTGGAGTGGCATAGAGTAGAGTGCTGCAGAAAAGATTAGAGTGGCATTGAGTGCAGTGGTGCTGAGTATAGAGGCGTAGAGTGCAGTGGCATTGAGTGCTGTAGAGTAGAAAGGTGGCGAGTAGAGTGGTCTAGAATGCAGTGGCATAGAGTCCTGTAGCATAGAGTGAAGCGGTGTAGAGTAGAGTAGAGTGGTTTAGAGTAGAGTGGTTTAGAGTAGAGTGGTTAAGAGTATAGTGGCATAGATTGCAGTACCATACAATAGAGTGGTGCAGAGTAGAGTAGTGTGGCATGAAGTGCAGCGAAGTAGAGGGCAGTGTCCCAGGGTAAAGGTGTGCAGAGTAGAGTAGAGTGAGGGCAGTGGGGCAGAGCGGTGCAGTGTAGAATGCAGTGCTGATGAGTGTGGTAGAGTAGAGTGGTGCAGAGTATACTGGCATAGAGTTCAATGGTGCACAGCAGAGGGGAGTAGAGTGCAGTGACGTAGAGTGGTGCAGAGTAGAGTATAGAGGCATAGAGTAGTGGTGCAATGTAGAGTACAGTGTGTAGAGTGGTGCAGAGTAGATTAGAGTGGTGTAGAGTGCGGTGGCCCAGAATGCAATGGCATAGAGTGCAGTGGTGTAGAGTGCAGTGGCATAGAGTGGTGCAGAGTAAAGTAGAGTGGTATAGACTGCTGTAGAGTAGAGCAGCATTGAGTGCAGTGATGTAGATTGGTACAGATTAGCGGGCATAGACTGCAGTGGCCAAGTGTAGAGTAGAGTGATACAGAGAAGAGTGCAGTGGCATACAGTAGAGTGGTGTAAATAAGAGTGGCGTAAAGTGCAGTGGTGCAGAGTGTAGTGGTTTAGAATGACAGAGTGCAGTGGTATAGAGTCCAGTGGCCTAGAGAAGAGTGGTGCAGAGTAGATTAGAATGCCGTAGAGTGCAGTAGTGTAGAGTAGAATGGTAAAGAGTAGAGTGTCAAAGAGTGCAGTGGCATAAAATGCAGTGACAGAGTGCAGTGGCATAGAGTAGAGTGGTGCAGAGTACAGTGGTGCAGAATGCAGTGGTGTAGTTTGCAGTGGCATAGAGTGCAGTGATGTACAGAGCAGCAGTGCAGAGTGCAATGGGGTGAACTGCTGTTGCACAGAGTGGTGTAGAGTAGAGTGGATTAAAGTGCAGTGGCGTAGAGTGGTGCAGAGTAGAGTGCAGTGGTGTAGTGTACAGTGGTGTGGAGTAGAGTGGCGTAGAGGACAGGGGTGTAGAGTGGTGCAGGATAGAGTAGAGTGGCATAGAGTGCAATGGGGTAAAGGAGTGTAGAGTAGCGTGCAGTGGCATAGAGTGGAGTGACAGAGAAGTGTGGTGCAGAGTATATTGGCGGAGAGTGCAGTGATGCACAGTGGAGTGGCATAGAGTGAAGTGGCATTAAGCCTGGTGCAGAGTAGAGTGGCGTAGACTGAAGTGCCTTAAAGTAAAGTGGAGGAGAGAAGATTAGAGTGGCGTAGAATGCAGTGGAATAGCATTGAGTGGTGCAGAATAGAGACTGCATAGAGTGCAGTAGCGTAGAGTGTTGTAGACTAGAATGGCATTGAGTGTAGTGGTGTAGAGAAGAGTGTTTGCAGAGTAGAGCGGGATAGAGTGCAGTGGCGGAAAGTACAGTTGTGAAGAGTAGAGTGCAGTGGCGGCGGCTCTGCTATGGCAGAGGAGCGTCGCCCCACTGCTTTCTCACAGTGCGAGAAGCAAAAACATAAAATGGTAACAACTTTTAGTTCTTACCATTTTATGTTTATTTTTTGGGTGGGTGGGCGGGGCAGCTCTGCTCTGTTTATGGAGCAGGGCAGGGGAGGAGTGGTTTGCCCACTACTTAGTGCGTAATAACTGTTTGGTCGGCCCTCTTGAGCCACCCAAACCAGTCATGCGCATTTTCCCGTTCTCAATGCAGGTTGCAGCCTGCATGGAGAACATGCCCACCCCTCCAGCCCCTGGCTGAGCACCGTGTCACGGCGCTCAGACCAATCACAGTGCTGTACTGCAGTGTTGTGATTGGCTTAGGGGAGGGAGCTTGACTGCCTGCTTCCTGTCGGACGCAAGAGAGCAGGAGCAGAGAAGACGGTAAGTTGTTGTTTTCCTTTTTTATTATGACCCCCTGTGGCCCCTTACCCACGCGACCCCCCCCCACACCTGCTCCCCCATCTGCGGGGCATAGCAGCCGCAACTGGTAGAGTGCAGTGGTGCAGAATGCAGTGGAGTAGAGTGGCACAGAGTAGAGTACGAGTAGCAGTGAGTGAGGGCAGGGTTGAGTGAGTTAAAATAGCCTTTAAATCCTTTGTAATAAATGCATTATTCTGGGATCTAAGGCTATGTCAAAGTAGATGAGTGTGATGCTTTTAGGAACTAATGTTCCCAGGCATCTGATAGGTCGACATGTTTCAGCCTTTATATAGCCCGTGAAGGGTCAGTAGGCTTTCCTCAGGACCTTGTTTTTACCCTGCTTTTTTGCGATTGCTAATTTTCTGTGCAATTTAATAGTTTTTAAAAATGCGCGCAACCATACAGACCATATTTATAGGCCCTTTTCCTTGTATGGTTGTAATGACTTGTTTTTTTCAACAGATATATGGACATCTGGGGAGGATGGAGTCTGTAGTCACACATTCATCAAGAGTACGCGTCTGCTCGTAGCGTCTCTGTGTCCCTGCATGAACTAAAACAGCTATTGAAAGTGATTTTTCTCAGAGACTAATCCGGGACTGAAACATGTCACATACTGTTGAAGTTATTGATATGGTTGAGAATGTGACTCACAAGTCACAGCATTTAATTAAAGTATTGAAAATGTAAAAGTATCTTTTGTTATGTTGAGTTCCAGGAATCAATATTTGGGATCACTTTTTAATATTGAATAGATTGGACTCCTAAGTGGACGTAGGCCCAAAAGGGGTATCATAACAGTGTTCATTTTCCTTTTTTTATTATTTAGCCTGATCTAAAAAAATGAAAAAATAAAGCATTTTGTCCTTGAATTGGTTTTAATAACACACAGACAGAAGTAAATGAAAACCTTATGTTGAACGACAGCATCTGGCTTATATAAAAATCCCCTTAATGTGCATGGATTTAATTATGGGCACTCCAGTGAATTAGCCTGTCCCTTTCAACAGTGCTATCTGGACATGTCGACAGAGCTCGAGCTCTCATGTTATGGACTTCCTAATTTGTGCGTCCCTAAGACGTCTTGTGTGTGTGTCACAGGGACTGGAAGCTAAGTGCCCCAGACAGATGTCACGTCTCGCATTTCACACAATTTCTAGCAGGCTCAGCAACACTTTCACTGGCTCTTTCTGCCCCCTCTCAATTCGACTGCCGAGAGCCATTAGGTGTTCCTGCGTCTGAAAGTCTAAACAGCAGAGGCTTAACAAGACATGCTGATTTGCTAAACTTGAAAAGCTAATAGAGAGAAATGTATTTTCCACTCAGAAGAGTTGGGTTTATTCGCATTTCACGATTCCCTTCAGACACCAAAAAACTGAGCTGTGTCCAAATCTTTTCCGACTTCAGCCAGAAGGATTCCGGTGTCCGGTTACACGTGAGCCCGGGAGTTAAACATTCCTTCTTCCCTGGCTACTGTACACTGGCACAGGTTCCAGGCTCTGCGTGCTCATCCAGGGACGCATTTCTAGTCAGAGCCCTCTGCAGACACCAGACCAGACATCTTTCAGGGTAGGTTACAGGACCGAGTGAATCATGGCAGCAGAACATCCACAACACGGGGTCTTCGGGGATAGTTTAAAAACACATTTTCTGCTCCTGGACCAAAATCAAACACAATGCAAAAAATCCTACAACACGGTCAGCAAAGTGTGCTGCTGATAGATCAGTTCTACAGTGATATATTCAGTGCTTGAATTGTGCTGATGGTTGCTGGTGGTGGGAATATTTTTTTCATCATCAGACTATGACCCAGAGGACGAAAGACAGAATAGAAAGAAAAATAGTGTCAAAGGGAGAAAGCAGGGATGATAAAGAAACTGCAAGAGTCCGATAAAGAGACAGGAAGGGTAGGTATGATGTGGAATCAAAAATGGGCAGCCATGGAAATCAGAAGCACCAGGATGCGGCAGCATCAGTGGTTCTCTCTTAAGACAAACCTCAGGCTTGTTTTTAAGTTATTGGTTGTACAAATTAAGCACTGCGTCCACCTTGACAAAAGCATTGATCATGGCACGGTACTTCCACCATAAGCAACCAGTAGATGTAACAAGTTCTGTGCACAGCATTTGAGGGGATTGTATCACCGAGCATGGGCTTTGGAGTATTATAGTATAACTGTTGTAGAGGTTTTTGAGTGGCTTTTTGTTTCACCCATGTGCTCAATGGGAGATAAAAGGACCAGATTGTTCAATATATCTATTTTCCATGTATTAACAGGTTGCTGTACAGGGAAAGCTGTTTGTGCAAAATAATGATCTTCTGAATGATGTTTGGATTCATATTTTTGGAAGTGTTTTCATTATGTGTAAAACTCTGTTAGTGGGAGTTTTAGGAGCTCATTACAATGGCGGTTGTAAAAGCATTCCAACTGCCTTGGTGGCGGAAAATTACCATCCGCAGGCACTGCGGGAAAACCGGCGGTCAGATTGGGATGCACTGCCTGAATCATCCTACCGCGGCGGTCGGATTCCAGGATACACTGCCGGAAAAGCTGAGAATCCATCAGCGGCTGTCGGAATTGCTGCGGAAAGACCCAAGCCCGCCGTTTGCCCAGCGGTCAGGACCGCATGGAGGTGTCCGGGATTCAAATTTCGATATCCGCAGGAGTGTTTCCATCGTCCCCGAATGGCCGGTTTCTCCACTGCAGTGTGATGGGCTGTTTGAGATATCGTGATTTGTCCGGCAGTCATAACTGCATTCCGCAAGGCAGTCCCTCTCTTTTGACTCCGTCCGCTACTGGTATGGTGGGGGTTTCTGGCGGTTCACGCAACTCCGCAGCGGACGGAAAATGGGCTATGTTTGCCCATCGTAATACGCCGGACGCGAGGACCGCCACTGGAGTGCGGAAAAGGATATTTTCCGCCAGCACCGAGGATGTGCCTCCCTCCGCCATCGTAATCAGCCCCTTCGTTTTTGGGAAAATTATTCATTTGTTTGTTGGTTGTGGATGCTGCTGAGTAGTAAAAGAGAAAGCATAGTTGGAACCTTTGTGTCTTGCCACAGAATTAAACCTCATGACTATTTGTCTGACCTCCCCCTCCAAAGCCTAGGTCATTTGATCCCCTCATCTTCTCATTTTTAGGTTGAGCATTCAAGACCTCTTGTATAGACTTTAGTATATACTTATATGTGTATGTACTTTATGGGCTCTGGAGCTCAGCCCTAGGACTTGGCTGCTTCTGCTTATGAACTTTTGTTTCTGTCCAACTGCCTCTATTTAACTGTCTTGATAGAAAACGACCAGTAGAGGTCATTAAAATACCAGAATTGCTTTCGGCTTGCTCAACTGCCTCTATTTAACTGTCTTGATAGAAAATGACCAGTAGAGGTCAATAAAATACCAGAATTGCTTTCTGCTAAGGGACGTTCTTTTTAAATTTTTCTAGCAACTGCCACTATTTAACTTTCTTGATAGAAAATTACATGCAGAGGTCAGTAAAATACCAGAATCACTTTAGCATTCTTGAGATTCCAGTCCTAGAAATTGTCTTCCACAAGCACCCGTAGACATTAATATTTATTCAAATCTTGTTTTGTCAGTGATATGAACACCGAAGGCCCTGATTTTATATTAAAAACAAGAGCTTTGGACTATATCATTTCCCGCTGAAAGGCAATATTTCTCTCCATGTGTTCCCATACCTAGCGTGTCACGCAGTTTGGTGCTTATTTTCCCTCCATGTTCACCCCTTGTGTGCCACGCCCTTTCCCCGCCCTGTGCCGGGCTTTCTATTAGCGGGCGGAGTTCATGACGAGATGGTCTCGTCATGGGCACAGCGCAACCGCGGCCCATGACGAGACCATCTCGTCATGGGCACTGAAGGGGTTAAAGAACAATAAATGTTTCAGCACCCAGACTAATGTGCTGCCTGGCTAAATACATATAAGGTCCCAAAGGCGAGACCGATTGCATTGCAAATGCTTGCTACTATATTGTTTTTATTTAAAATAATCATTGGTAGAGACCAGATCCCCACAGGCGTGAGGGCCTTTAACGTTGTATCACAGCAGGAACCATTAGCAAGTGTCTGCTTTCTTTCATTGCTGCTACAAAAAATCAGGACTGCCTAACAGGGAGCTTTTTCATTACAACTACCGAACAATGCCTAAGTGTATGTGGAGGTACAGTCCCATTTACTTTGTGTGAACCTCCATAAGGGTTGCTGAACTGTAAATTTATTTTTACAATCACTGGTGACCAGGGAGTGCATTACACTGCTCTTTTCCCATGTTCTTCTCTTTGCAATGGACTACATCTTCATTCAAGCTTCAGCAACAAAGGCAATATTTGTGCGACCGCTCGGGTCTGCTAGAGTGCAACTTGGCATACATATTTTTGGTCTGGCTTGAGAGCACAGCTGTCGCTAGACAATTATGTCAGAATGGGCATCACCAGGAGCGGGTCTTTGCTCCACCCACATGGTGTGAGCGAGGGGTACATGCTTTGATTTGGCAGTAGTTGTGTGCTTCCACAAAAAAAGTGCATGCTCTCTGAGATGCTGTGAAAATTGTATTTTTACAGCGGATTGTACTTGAAGGTTCAGGGGCACAAACATCAGATTGTAATACTATTAGAGTCTCTAGATAACTCGTTTCTTTATCTTGTTTTTCTTTGGTAGCAGCAAAGATGCAGGGAGGGCAGTCATTATACTACATGGATTTTTAGGTCTTGCAACTGTCACCTAACCTCTTACCCTACACCAATAATATTCTACATTTCTTTGCTTCCACACAAATACATAGCCATCCCCATGCCATCTACGTGCAATGCTTCCCATTACCATACAGCATTTCATTAAAGCCAGACCCATTAGCATTGTCAATGCTTGCTATCAAATGCAAAAGCACAGATTGATCAGGTATGCACATGGACAACATTTGCTGCTAGTCACTGTGTAACCTTTCAAGTAAGCAAGGGGAAATGTATGTCTCCCACTGCCCCAATCTATCTCCCTTTGTGTCCCTCACACGGCAAACAGGGGCTTGCAGGCAGTTGTGCATTTTAACCCATAAAGGAGCAATGAAAGCAATTATTAGACTATTTTCTAAAGAGGAAGAAGTCTGTGTATAAATAATAAACATGAGCTTGAGCTAATATAATTAAATTTTGTAAGAGGTTGAAAATGATGTCATCAGATGCCTTCTCAACAGCATTAAAAATTAACGCTAATTCTTATGCCCATATCACTAGGTGCAAAAACCTACATAAGTAGTTTTTTATCTTGTGCGTATCTAGTTTTGATGAGTCTCTGATTTTTAGGAAGTAATTTATTACACTCTCCTGACTTCTTGCCTTCACTGTGCTGAAATGTTCACAAGAAGATTAACGAAAGATACTACCCTCTGGCAGCTCCTAAGCTCTGGATCTTTCCTGCCCTTGATAATAACTCTAACAAAGGAGTTTTCATGTCTCCAGTTTCATGTAAAAATGCCAGATGCTCAGATTACACAATTGCTCTTACAAAGTTCAATAAAACATACCTCTGAAATAATCAGTCCAAGGAGCCTTCTCAATCTGTCATCCCTCCCATGCCTCTTCTCCTTCAAATTCATACATGTCCCTGCCCTTCATCTGTCTCTTCTACAGTTTTCTTTAAATAGGTTTGTATTGTCATTTGTAAGAACATACTACCCGTAGTGTGTTCATTACATAGTACAATATGTAACAATCCTAACTCTCATAAGTTGTATCTCTTAAAAAGTATGACCTCAATCTTATTCAATCCACCTACGTACCGGCAATCGCAAATTTGAATTGAACTACAAACTACAAGCAAGCATCAAGAGTCCCTCAAGTTCAGAAGCCAGAAGCCAACCAAGACAGTCTCTTATTTTTAATGTCTCATGTGGCATCTGTCAACAGAGTCAGTTGCCTATGTCTCTCAGCCACGCACCTATATGTTATTCCCCGCCATGACAAAATGGACTGTACCATTGAAATCGTACTCCCAGGGGGGCTGTCTATTCTACAGTTAATGCTGGAATGTCAAGAGACTCCAATTGTGTGGAATCCATGCCATTTGCTTCCTTACATTTTTAAAATGTGTTTTAAATGTTTGGTTCATTACTTTATTTAGTACCTTCAGGTTACTATTACTATCCTTCAAACTTGAAGACTGATGTTTCTGCCTGGGCAAGAAGGTGCATAGGCAAGCAATTGGTACATTTTACTCATTTGCCCCTAATCTTCTGTTGCATTAGAAATATTCTAACTGATAGCTGGTGAGCACTTGCATCTTTGTTGTTAGCATTATTAGTGGGTCTCAAATCTATTTAGCTCGTTCTCGATATACCTTAACTCTTTTTCCATTTTGTTTCCTTTTCTATGAGGCATAAGCTATTCGAAAGAAGAGTAAAATAGGCCTGGCATGCAACAATAAAATTGAAGATTGAGGTTTTATCAAAATCCGAAACTTCTTTCATCACTTCAGATAACCCCAGTAGCACTGACTGATCATTTAAGAAGTATGTGCTAACCCTCAAGTTCCCTGAAAATCTGCTCATTGGGCTCTACTCCCATGCGATGTTGAGTGGAGCATGAACTGAAATATGGACTGTCTTGTATATAACATCATGTCGCTCACCTATTTATTGCACTGGATGTGGTCTATCCTACAGAAGCTTTCATGGGCTGTTGAAGAACAAGAGTAAACATGTTTTGTTGTGTTACCCAGTCTTCTAGCTTCAATTATAATAACAATTGTCACTAAATCTTTAGAAGGGTGTCTGTTCTTTTTGGTTTTTGCCCACCTTCCTTCCTGTACTCTTAGCGAAGAGTACACCTGGCACCACAATGGAGTCCCCCACAAACTATATCCTACCCCTCTTATTAATTTGTTTCCAATACAGAGCAGACAGGCTGCAAATGAACATTTGACTAATGTGCATTAACATGCAATGTTGTCATATCATTCTATCTTGATTTTAGAAACATACGCCTCATAATAGAACATTATTTATGTATTCATTTGAGAGGTTAATATAGTGTTAGCTAGACCCGAAGGCATCAGTAAATGTTCACATCAAAGATAGCAAGTCTGTACAGAGCATCCGAATCATAGTGCTTTACAAGAGCGCTTTACAACAGTATATGTTTACTACATAGATAACAAGTAGGGTAGACATTTATTATAGCACTAGCTAAACCCGAAGGCATTAGAGCACTTCACATATCATGCAACAATGACCACAAGAGGCACACGAACTGTCTTCATTTCCACAGCTTATGCAGTCGAAAACTAAAGTGTATAAATGGGCTGCATCGACCCCATTAAAGAGTCCAAGTTCATTTGTAGTCATATAGTTATTTAAAATAAATAAACTCCTCTCAAATTAGTGGAAATGGAATGTGGTACTTGTCAGTATATCATAAGCAAAAATATAATCTGGCATCCCTATATTGTCCTAAATATCATTCACAAAGATATCATCATGTTGGATGTAAAGTTTCGATTATTAACACCAATAGGGTAAGTATTATTTCAAACTGTATATAGAACACAATGTGCATGTCAGAAAATTTCCTAGCAGCAATATTCTGGCACCATACCTCTGAACAGAGGTATGGTGCCAGAATACATAATTGGTAACTGTGTCATATGGTCATATAGTGAAACTACGTTTTTTATATCAATTGTTTATTGTGACACACTTATCAAAACAATATGTTTTTCAAACAGAGGAAGCTTTATTGATATAATAATTAAAATACCAGACTATACTGTTTGATTTTCTGTTGTAAAAAGAAAAGAAAGCAATTATGTAGTGAAGAATACATGGTGCCTTAGTATTACCAGACTTCTCCTGCCAATATTTTTGTAGGGTGATTGGCGGAGGTGATTGGTGGGCAAGGAGGTTGCATATTTCACGCTATGAGTTTTCGACCACCTACATTAACCCAAGTACAATACTGCTTGTAAAATAAATTCTGTAAAAATGTTCAAGAACTTAAAATACTGTAAAAAAAAAACTGTTGCAGAAATTTAAAGTTACATGGAAGTAATACTGGAAGAAGCAACTCTTAAAGCCAGTGGCATTGAAAGGGAAAAATTGCTTCTATCCAAGAATCACACTAAAAAAAGCATGAATAAGGTCACTACATTTTCAGCGGTTTATAAACTGATTTGCAAAATTAGCCTTCAATATTGGAGGACTACTTGAGACAGAATTTTTTTTTTCAAATAGATACTATCTTGAAAGACAGGATACGTCAAAATATCAAATGTATTTTGTTAGAGCAGACTGCTCGGATTTACTTGAAAAACAAATGTCGTTCCAAATTGTAAACCGAGTACCTTTCATCATTTCAAATGTAGCAACTGTAGTGTCATAACAAAAGGTGATACTTCCATAAACAGGTAAACTTATAAAGGTATGCCATTATGCCCCTTTCAACATTTGTGAACTTAATTATTAAGCTGACCAAATGACAAGCCTAGCTAAATCTCACTGGAATGAGCACACATCAAATAACCAAGACTAAAACACCACTTCACCAGCTGACAAGCATTTTTTTGGAAAAGCAAAATATAACACGTCAAATTATTTTTTTCATGGTGGATGTGATAGCAACACCTACTGGGGGATGGAAGAAGAAATCACTTTAGAATCCTACCTCAGAAAAATGTGCACCCATAAGACCAATAGATTTCACAAAGTGGAATTCAGTGGCCACAAAAGGTGGTGCTAAGAATTGCAGAGGAAATAACAATGATCTAACATCATGTCATAGCAATTTCAGAAATCTGTGTCAACGTCGGTGGAAAAGAACAGCAACAAAATGTGCACGATTAATGGAATAACTGGAAGCACTACTGGAAACACCACAGGTAATTGATTTATGTACAAGAAACTCATGCAAAATTTGGGAGATACATTAGCCAACACTACCAGACCAAACAACTTATGTTTAAATCAGGGGTCTTCAACCTTTTCTGCAGTAAGAGATACTTGTGTCCAATGAAAATTATCCTGAGCTACTAATATTATTAGTGTTACAATAGCGACCAAATCCCACTGCTGTTAATCTTGCCATCCCAGGCGAGACTGACAGATGTGCAATGCCTCTAAATGGGTAATACACAACAGAAATAGATGCAATGCCCCTGTTACCAAGGTAATAATATTGGTCATAGGTTTCTCCAGCACCGCATGATTTATCACTTATTATAGTAGGATCGTTATGAGTTTCTTTAATAGGCATCTATTAAAAGTGTGATCTTTGTAGTGGTGTCCAAAAAAGAAGAAATAACCGAGAGGTATAACTCCCTGGCAGATACCTTGATAAGTATCCCTTCATCCATACCATATTCAAGAGGTAAACCTACTAGAATAAGGAGAGAGTTCTATGAACAAAATATACAAGAGCCCTGATGAAGTTCAATAAGTAGTTTGAACGAAACGCGTTGGCTGGATGTTGTTGATACGGATATAAAGGAAGGAAGGAATAAAATCATATTTGGAAAATATACATTGGATGTCTACGGACTAGAATTCTTTCTTGGTGCACCTTCCAATTTGTAGCTATCTGAAAATAAATGATGTTTGCATGAATTAAATGTAATGGATTTGGGCATTTGAGCTTGCTGATGAAAGTATTTTTAATTCTTTGAAAAATAAGATCTACTTTTAAAAATAAAAGAATTGTTTGGCTCACCTAATACCAAAATGGGAGCAAGGAAATATGTTATTAACATTATCTAAGGTTCTACCAGTTGATACTGGAGGGGTCAGCAGTGTAGACGATGACTACACTTATCAGGCAAATTTGACAGACTCACCTATGGCTTTCCTTAATACATCTCTTGCTCAATCTGAAACTAGCCACAAACCGAGCTCCCAGGCAGCAATTGTTTGACTCTGACTAGGTAATATGTCATCTTCTGAACCAGCTTTGTAGATACAGGTTTTCCCCATCTTCCTCACAACTTTAATTGAAGGATAGGAATATGCCTTTTCATTTATTGACAAAGGATATATGTTTGATTACCAAATGTTGGTAATCCACTTGTGATATTATGTTTTAGCTGAAGGATAGGACATGTTTTCATTAAAGTTAGAAACAAATTATTTTAGAGGGCATTGGCAACGTCATTTAATTTAAAACAGCAAGCTTGAAACAGTGATAACATTTAGAATGTAGCTGCTTGCCACATGGGGCAGGTGCTTAAGAATGATCCTATCTTCCCCCATGTAATTGTGGTTTGAAATCCTACCTCAGGGAAATTACCTGTTGTGTGATTTTCATATGTTTTTCCACTTCTTCATAAATAAAAAGTCTATCAATACCATGCAATTTGAATACGAGGACAAATATTGCATTTGAATCGAGTTTTCTAAATAAAATTGTATTCTTAGGACAAAATGAAGCATTGTACCGACAATACATTTATATTTCCTGGCAGGTGAAAAGTGAGATTTAAAGTGACACAGTTTGATCATACCAGATTGGAGTACCTAAAACTACACCCCTTTATTCTCCTTGATACTTCTACTAGTCTAATAAGACAAAAAAGCCATTATCTAATAACTAAAAGACCCCTCCTCGGATGCCTTACCTAAGTTTTAAAGAACTTCAAAGGTTGGTGACCGTATTCTCAATGGCTGTTCATATTGAGTAATAAACAACACGTTAGAGGTTCGCTTTGATTCTTCCCACACATGGGTACCATGAACATGGTTGGTCACCTGAACTGACCCCTAAGATCATCATATGAACATATGCTTAAGCAAATTTAGGTCAATATGAAAAATGCGTGGGTATTCAACTACTTCTATGGTGTTAAAATCAATCATGTATTTCTCCGGTGGTTCAAACTGCTTATTATTGTTATTTATGTGTTTCTGTAAGTCGTCTGTAATTTTTTGTTTCCTATTCAGTGGAATATGTTTTGCAAATCAGGACAATGGATGTGAAAGGGACTAGAAAATAGGTTTTGCATTGTTCTTTACCCCAAGACAAACATTGAACAGACCTACATTTTAGATATGCAGCCTTGGCTACTGGTTTAATTCCAGATTAGACCTATTTGCTCAGTTGTGGTTGTGCAAATTAAAAATGGGCTCTAAAAGTGTTACTCTGATTTTGACACACTCTGAGAAAAAAGTTTGAATTCAGTTTGTTTTTGGAGCCTTACTTAGCATCACTAAGAGATAATTGGCACACTCTGGCAAATGTAAAACAGTGTAACCTGTTTAACATTGAACCTGCTTTTAAATGTACTATGTAACTAAGGATATTGGGGTCTCCAGAGAAGTGTTTATAAGTAATATAATTAACATAGATGTTCCAGATAACACAATATCACAGTGAAACCAAGTTCCAGTTCTGGGACTGTTTTGCACCCGACACTGAAACTTGGCACATTTGCCAAATTGTTTGAATTGAGCTGAATTAAGATTACAATTGAGTGCAGAGGCATGGGATACACATAGAACAGGCAGCAAAGTCTGTGTCATCAGAGTACAATATTTTGAGTTAACAAAGCAAACACATTCTAATAGTTGTCATTTTTATTCAGTTTCACTAAAGAGTTTGGATTCAAATACCAGTATGCAATGATTCTGCTTGATAGGTGATAAACAAGGTAGGTTAAGTGTCTAAACAAGATGGAAGGAGAAGACTTCAAAGAAGCAACAAAACAAAAGAAATCCAAATTTTGAAGAGGGACACAGAAAGGAAAGTCTAAAGCAAGTGGTGCGGAATCAATACTGCTGAAAAGGGGTTATTTTCTCAATAAAAGCCTTGATAATGATCGGAAATGATCATTGGCAAATCAATTGATCTGACATAGGCCACCAGCCTTTGGGCAATTCTGGTTCAGTTTTCTAATGGTTCAAGAAGCTGCCAGGCACTCATCAATCTAAAGAAAGCATTGGCTACAGGCAAAAATGTATTTTGGCCTAATAAACTGCAGAAATTACCATATAACTCCCTGGCACTTATGGGAGCTACTGTGTGTGAATGTGCTCCTTGTAAAAGAGCAAAATGCCATAAGTCATAGTGAAGTCAGCCAACAGCTGAAGTGGGCTAACACATTGTCCGTTGATGTATGTTGGAGTGGGTGGATGACAATTGTGATTGACACAGCTACAGACTAAAGGATGAAGTCTGGCTGAAACCCCTAAAAGTCAGTATGTTATACAACTAAGTTTTAGTAAAATCAAAAGGTCTTGGCTAACACAGACCAAAAAAGCAAATTGGTCAGGCATTGGCTCCCAGCCTCCTGCATTTGAGAAAGAAAGCAAGAAAGAAAAAAAATATGAAAGAAAGAACGAAAGAAGGCAGAAAGAAAGAGAAAGAAGAAAGAAAGGCAATCAGGAAGGTAATAAGGAAGAAAGGAGTAAGGTGAGAAAAAAGAAATGGGGAAGGCAAGAGAGAAGGAAAGAAAAGAAAAGAAAGACAAAAAAGTAGGAAAAAATAAAGAAGTCAAGAAAGGAAAAAGGCAAGAAAGAAAGAAGTCCAGACAAAGTGCAGAAGAAAGAAGGAATGATGAAAGAAAGTTAGAAAGACAGAAGGAAGGATGGAAGGAAGGTAGGAAGGAAGGGAAGAAATAAAAAAAGAATGATGGAAAGAAAGAAAGTAAGATGTAAGAAGGAAAGACGGCAAGAAAGAAAGAAGGAAAGAAAGAAAGCAAGAAAGAGGGAAAGAAAGACAAAAAGAAAGAAGGAAGACAAATAAGAGAGAAAGAACGAAAAATAAAAAGAAAGAACAAAATGCACTTAAGGTTGCAAAGATAGATAGAGTTTGAGAGGACTGGTTCTAAACACAAATACAACTGTAAAGTAATTATAGAGTAAAATCAAAAACACTAGCACTTAATGGCACTACCTTGTGTGGTGATGTGCTTCCTGTAAAAGAGCAAAATGCAGTCGCTCAAAGTGAAGGTAACCAGTGGCTTAAGTAGGCTGACCCATTGCCCCATGCTGTAAGCTGTCGAGAGTGGAAGCAAAGTTTGAATGACACAACAGACGAATGGATGAAGAGAGATAGTAAATAAAAGCTCCTCTATGTAAGTATTATAGACATATAATTTTAGTAAAATCAAAAGCACTTGGCTGATGCCAAACCTAGCAAGCATTGGCAAAGCCAATGGGTCATGCCCATCTGTGAGCTATTGCATTTGCCAATGTTTATAACCATGTTGTACAGCATCCTGGCTGCTGTTCAGCATAGCTAAAGGTTAGTGCTGTGGTGTAGAGTAGAGTGGCATAGAGGAGAATATCAGAGGAGAGTCTAGTAGAGTGTAGTGTAGTGTAGTGTAGTCGAGTGTAGTTTAGTAGAGTGGAGTGGTGTAGTCTGGCGTAGATTGGAGTGGCATAGAGTGGACTAGCATAGAGTAGAGTGGCATCGAGTAGAGTAGAATAAAGCACTGTGCGTAGAGCAGAGTGGCATGCAGTAGAGTGTCTTATAGTGGTAAAGAATAGAGTGGCATAGAGTGGGGTTTGAGTGGAGTAGCGTGGCATGTAGTATAATGGTGTGGAGTGGTCTAGAGTGGCGCAGAGTGGAGTGGCATAGATTAGAATAGAGTAGTAAGTAAGTAACTAATTTATTATTTGCACAGTTAATTAAAACCTGTGCAATAGAACGAAGTTGAAAAAAATGAAATACATAAAATCATACTTAAAATGAATACATATTGAGCAGCAGTTCCGTAGCAAGGGCGCCGATTTATCAGTCTTCCGACTCTTCCATGCATAATAGAAGGTGCAAAGTGCGGTTCAGTCATAAGAACAAGTAGTGGGTTTCCTGTCAACCTATGTGTTGGGGGGACTATGGTTTGAGGACTGGGGCAAACTGTATAAAGTGCGGTGGTTATGGACCCAGTTTGCAGATTAAAGGCCACTTGCTTCCGTGGCGGGTACAAGCACTGATGGTGGAGTGCTATGGCTGGCCCTTGGCATTTTCTTTTCTACCAGCGCAAGAAACTTTACCAGCCTGCAGCTGATCTGCAGATCCTCTGGGCTGAAGCAGGCCAGCACCGCCTGTCTCTGAGTGTGAATCCCTCTCAAGTTAAACTGAGTTTGAGCAGTCGAATCTGTTCTCTCCTCAAGTCTTTGCAGATTCAGTGGCTGAGCCGCATAGTCGACAGCAGTTTAAGTATTGCTCCTCCTGCCAAGGTGGAAGGTGCGGAGCCGAAGGGAGTTCTATGAACATTTCTTTTACATTTCTTGAGTAGCCTAGGCCGAAATATTTTTGAGGGGTGAGTGAGAGTTAGCCGTTGATCATCATCCAGTCAAGGCTGTGGCCTGAGAATGTGCTCTTATCTTCTACCAGTGAGGCATTTAATTGATTTCCAAACCAGTTTTTTGATGACAGCATGACTGATTGGGATGTCCCAGACCTGGGATAACCCGGTGTTTGCAACGAATTCCTGGAGGAAATTTCTGGCAAGCGATGTGCTCCGGTGCTGCAACTCTTGCCATAGAAGGTGAATCAGCGTGTTAGGAGCAGTGTGCCTGATCTTATGCCAGCAGACAATGAATGCACCTTGCCTTGCCAGGGTCTGTTTCGTTAGCCTGAACTCCAACTGAATCTGTACCACAGAGGAATAGTTTGGGGATGTTAAAGATGAGTCTGTAAGCCTTGACTAGTATACTGTCCAGAGTCTTAGAGTCTCTGCCTCTGAGAGCTTCGCTTCTATAGGTGATGGCTGGTAGTATTTTTGATTGAGCTACCCAAAGGAGAGGTGACTGCTACAGGCCTGCCAGCTTCAGTTTGAGGTTCCTCAGCATCACTGCCAGTGCCATCCCTTTCCCTTTGATCGCTTCCTTCTACATGGCGAATTGGCCCCTCTTGTCGATTACTATACCTAGGTACTTGTAGTTTGCTGTAAATCGGATCATTGTCATCCCCAGATACCGACATAGGCTGGGGTGTTTTTTCCTGTAGCCATAGATGGTCATTGTTTTTATTTTGCTAGATTTGAGTATCTGTGTGAGATCCGCCATGCAGAGGTTGAATAGCGTGGGGGCGAGCACAAACCACCTTTATAACCCTTTGGTGGTTGAAACTCGCCTGGAGAGGTGTGTGCCCTCGCCCAGCTTCAACTGCACTCAGGTATCTGTGTGAAGTAAGATTATCATGTCCAGCAGTGACTGCGGGATGTTCCAGTCGGCCAATTTCCTCCAGAGCCTAGCCTGGCCTGCGTTATCGAATGCTGCTCTGAAATCTATGACGCAAAGATGAAGAGGCTGCTTAGAGCATCTTGCCACATCTATGAGCATTGCCATTGTGGGTAGTTGTGCCTGTAGATTTGGGGAATCCAGTTTGATGGAGTGGGATGATGGTGTTCTCCAGTGCCCAGGCTTGGTGTTCTTCTAATAGAGTGCCTGTGAAGTATTTTGCCTCATTGTCGATCAAAGTGACCAGGCGATAGTTTTTTGGTGTGGATTTGTCTCCGCCTTTATGTACTGGAGAAATGACTGGGCCCGTCGAAGAGGCTGGGAGTTTCCCCCAGGAATCTTATTTCTCAGAAGAGAGGTTCCAGGTTTACTGTCTAGCAATCCCCATCCTGCGTGAAGAAGGTCAGCAGGATCCCGTTGGGTCTTGGGCCTCTTCTCTCCTGCCTTTGGCAATTTGGCGCTTGATGATGGTAATATGGGAAGCCCTAGAATCATGCTGGTTGTGGTTGGTTAGAGAGGGCGTACTGCTGCATTGTGGATCAGGGGATCTTTCCTTGCCATGCTCGGTGGCTGGCTTACAGATTGACAATTGAAGTGAGCCCTAAGATAGACAGACTAAATCTCTAAGGGGATGTGGGATGTCAGGCCCTCCTAGGCTGGATGCATTGTTTTATTACCGTACCCCAGAACTGAGTGGTGTTGCTAGATTGGATGTCTGAGAATAGTTTGGCTCAGAAGTCATTTTCTCAAGTTCTGTTGGCATTCTATTAAAAAATTAGATTCTTTGTTGGTGGAGTAGAGATAGGAGGTGGGAGTCCCCAGATGTGTATCACAGAGATCTCAACATGCTGTTTATGGCCCTTTTGAGTTGCTTCAGTGGCTTTGCGATGAGTGATGGCTATCTGACCTACTTCCCTAGTATTTTGGTGGAATCTTGCTTTGGCTGTCCTGGAGAAAGAATTAGCTAGGATAGAGGTGAAGCTTTCCCATCTGTTAGTGAGGCTGCCTGCAGACGTTTTTTGTGCTTATAATAGGTTCTTTGCCGACTGAAGCACCTCCTCTGTAACTGCCAGGGCAGTGCTGATTCTCTCAAAATAAGTCATATAGCTAGAGTATGGAACTTCTGCTGAACATTCCAATGCAGGAGCTGCTGATTGGAGGTTTATCTTTTGTGGCTGCTGGTTGCTGTCCCCTTTGTCCCCTACACGGAATGCGGAGACTCAATGAAACAAGCATTTGCAATGCAATAGGTCTCGCATTTACGCAAGTTTAATCAATTGTCATTGTAAATGACAATGCCTTTTATTTATGTGTTTTGAAAACCTGCAGGCGGTGAGTTAACATGCACTTTGTACTTATAGTCCTTGTTTATAGGAAGCAAGACTGGTAGTAAAAGTAGCGCAGTTACTGCCAGCCTTGCTTCTCGTAAGCAAGGACTATAAGCACAAAATGCATGTTTACGCACCGCATGCTGGTTTTCAAAACACAAATAACTCAAACGCAAGACCTGTGCCATTGCAAATGCCCTGCACTTGTTACGAAGAATGCTTCTTCCAGCGCTTAGGTGCCAGTTGGCCTCCAGCTACTTGGTATCCTGGCCTAAAGCACCTAGCATGCTATTATTTGTAGGCCCGCGTATATTATGGCAAAGGCAAAACTACAAGTCCCAGCGTCCAGAGCGCTATTGGTTAGAATGCTCAGATTGTCTAATATTGGCCTGAATGGCATGAACCCAGTTAGTAGTTACTTCATTCACCGCTAGTTCATCTTTACCTTTTTAAAAATCGTTTTTGTCACACCCTGTAGTTGGGCATTCGTACAGTCTTTCGTAAAAGGGCACTCTGTTCTGACCCCCCTTACAATGGAGATTTATCCGCTGGGAGAGGGAGACGAAGATGGTATTTGTACAGTTGAGCTAGCAAGATGCCTTCCGCGCCCCAGACAAGTGAGTGCCTTAATGAATAGTTTAGGAGTGTGTGCCTGGTGTATAGTGACACTGATGGCAGTCTTCAGCCCCACTCTGTGCTGGAATCGAGCTCCTTGTCTTGCCTATTTCAGATATTTACGAAGGTGCTGCAGTTCACTCCCCTAGCTGGGTAGAGGGCCTGTCCTCCAGGACTGGGCAAGGATTGAGATCACACTAGGAAGAGTGTGTGTCCAGACAGTTCTGCCTTTTTATACTTTTAGCATAATAAATACTTCTACCATCCTCAAAAGTGGATTTAAAACCACATACTGAATTCTGGAAAAACAATCAATCAACTCCTAAGTTTAACAGTAAAAGAAAAAAAATCTTCTATTAAATGTAAAAAACTGATTTATGGTGACTGGAGAGAGCAGAGAGAATGATGTTCGCAGATTGCTCCAGTGAGTTACTTGCAGTGAGAGGGCTGCATCTGAGGAGTGTCTTGCGCTTGAACTCTGAAGACACAGGCCAGGGACTCATTATGCACACGTATTTTTAGAAACAAGCTGAAATTTTAGCCCTCTTGAGCACCCACGATACTTGCATGTATTTGAAGCATAACTCAAGGCTGAAATAAAGTACAGCCCTTTCTCAACACACACAGAATGTCTTCGATTTGAAAGGGTGATTCTGAAACCGCGAGTAACAAGCGCGTGTTGGGAGTGTGTAAGCGCGTGGTGGGAGCATGTGAGGCAGAGAGGAGACGCCATGCGCGTGCACATCATCTGTCTGTGCATGCACATGGTTTGTCTTCCTTCACGCACCAAACCGACAATAGTCTCGCCAATGCGACGTAGCGCATGCGCTGCGTTCGCTAGGCGAGACCTAACAATGAAAGCAAGACAAACGCATAATCTAAAGTTGAGCAGGTGGATGCAGAGTAAAAAAGCAGCTGGTGGGGAGTCTTCAGGGAATCTTCCATTGTGCTCCAAATCTTCCAGAAGGCGTCTGGCTGTTTTGCTTGTTCTGCTATAGGGGCTCCTGCTTTGTTCAGGGATATTCAAGTATGAGGACTGTCCCTTCACTTTATCCTTCTCCGAGGAGCCTAGAAAATATAGATTCAGATATCGAGTTAGGATGAGGTTAGGAGTATTCAGATTGCTTATATGCGCCAGAAGCTGGTCCACGAGGTGTTCTGAATATTATTTTTGGGGTTTCGGGGGTGTATGTGTGTATGTAGGTGTTGAAAATTATGACCTCCACCTTGTTCCCATCGAATATAAGGCTGATCTTGACTGCTATGATGGCTGATGAAGGAGATGGGACTTCCTCTGCCTTAGTTGTGCAGGTTAATGGCATGTAAGTTGCAAGCCCCCTTGATGGGTGGCCGTATTGAGACTGCTTGACTACTGGCATGAAAAAAATCATAAAGCCCTAGAGTTGGGACCAGCCAGGTTTCCTGAAACAGGATTATATCAAGGATTTGATATAGTGCAGAAACTCTGGAACCATGACTTTGCTTGCCAGACCGCTGATGTCTGAAACAGGATTATATCAAAGGATTTGATGTAGAACAGACACTCTCTAGGAAAATAGAGTAGAGGGGCATAGAGTGAGATGGAGAGGATTAGAGTGGCATAGAGTAAATTGGTGCAGAGTAGAGTGGCGTAGAGTATAGTGATGTGGCGTGGAGTGGCATAATGTTGAGTGGCAGAGTGGCGTACAGGGACATAGAAAAGAGTGGCATAGAGTGAAGTGGCATAGAGTGGCACTGTGTGGAATAGAGTGGAGTGGCACAGAGAAGAGAGACAGAGTAGAGTGGAGTGCAGTAGAGTAGAATATAGTAGAGAGGTACCGGGTGCAGGGAGATAGAGTGGAGTGGCATACAGTGGTGAAGAGTTGAGTAGCTTAGAATAGAGTGGTGTAGAGGAGATTAGGATAGAGTGGGGTGGAAAAGAGTTGGGTGGAGTGGCTTAGAGTAGAGGGGAGTGGCATAGAACAGCACAAAGTAGAGTGGTGTTGACCAGAGTGCAATGGAGTGGTGTAGAGTAGACTGGCGTTGAATGGAGTGGCATACAGTGGAGTGGTGTAGAGTAGAGTGGGATAGAGCAGAGTGGCATCGAGTGGAGTAGTGTGGCATGGAGTAGAGTGAGGTGGAGTAGAGTGGCGTGAAGAGGCATGAAGTGGTGTAGAGTGGAGTGGCATAGAGTAAAATGGCATAGACTGAAATGGCATGGTGTGGAGTGGCATAGAGTTGAGTGGCATCGAGTGGACTGGAATATTATATTGTAGAATATTGTGGAGTGGCATAGAGTAGAGACGAATAGCGTTGAGTGGCATAGAGTGGAGTGGAGAGGCATAAAGTTGAGTGGTACACAGTGGCAAAAAAAGTAGAGCGGCACGGAGTGGAATGGTGTGGGTTTATGTAGAATGGTATGGTGTGGAATGGAGTGGGGCAGATCAGAGGGGTGTAGAGTACAGAGACTAAGTAGAGTGGAGCAGAGTGGCATAGAGTGCTGTGGCATAAAGTTGGGTAGAGTAGAGTGGCTTAGAAAAGAGTTTTGGAGAGTAGGATGGCATAGACTGGGGTGTCAAAGAGTGGGGTGGAGGGGCATTGCGTGGTGTAGAGTGGAGTGGCGTACAGTGGAGTTGCATAGAGTGGAATGGAGTAACAGAGTGGAGTAGAGCAAAGTAGAGTGGAGTGGCGAAGAGAGGAGTGGCGTATAGCAGCATAGAGTAGAGGGCTGTGGAGTACAGTGCCATGGAGTGGCATAGTGTGGAGTGGCGTATAGTGAAGTGACAGAGTAGAATGGAATGCTGTAGAGTAGAATTGAGTGGCATGAAGTGGTGTGGAGTGGAGTAGTGTGGCTTGGAATAGAGTGGTGTGGAGTGTTGTGAAGTGGCATGGAGTGGTGTAGATTAGAGTGGCATTGAGTAACGCGGTGTAGAGTAGAGTTGCATAGACTGAAATGGTCTGGCATAGAGTCGAGTGTCAGAGTACAGCAGAATATAGTGGAGTGGCATTGAGTAAAGTGGTGTAGAGTAGAGAGTAGTGGCATAGAGTAAAGTGGAGTTGCTTGTAGTGGGGCAGCGCAGAGTGGAGTGGTGTAGAGTTGAGTGGCATGGAGTGGAGTTGCATAGAGTAGAGTGACAGAGTGGAGTGGTGTAGAGTGGCACGGAGTGGAGTGGTGTAGAGTGGAGTTATACAGAGTAGAGTGGGATAGAGTAGTACAATTGTGGGTGTAAGTGACTAAAATGACGGCAGACAGGGTGAAAACATGATAAATATGAAGCCACATGCTTGTGTTAAAAGTAGGAAAGCACATGCAGGTCACATCTAGGAATAATACCGCTTCTAAAATAAATAAAAATAGTTAATTGCAAAAAGGTGAGGAAGAACACATACTTGGTCCAAGCTCCAGGGAGGAGCTAGCACAAGAAAGGAAGGGAAGCCTACGGGAGCTCAGCAATCAAAAGATTGTAAATGAGACCGACAATGAAACAATTAATGGTATGCTCTGCGGGTTGTAAGCCCACTGAATTCTACAGCATAGCGCATGCGCTGTGTAAGCAAGACCTAAAAGTGGTTAAAATAGGTAAACTGCCAAGGGAGTACTACAAAAATATTTTACAACTGAACACTTTCGTTGATTACACAGTTACGCAAATTCCGCATGACTATTGGCTAAATCGCCGCATGCTATATTCTGAAAAAGACATGCGTATTAAAGGACAAGTGATATGTGCCGCTGCGTCCTGGAGGTGTGAACTCTGGATGTGTGAACTCTGCCCTTGAGAGCTGCAGGAAACCACGGCTGCTGGCGAAGGTCACTCTGTGTTCTAGGGACTCCGGTTATGCATGGGACTGCGTGTCAAGGATGTAATGCTGTGCTTGAAGAGTGCCACAACATTTTCGTATAGATTTTACCCAATACGTCACCACTGGAAATCTTTTGCTATCTCTGATAAGCAGAACAGATACACTCCATCCTGTCACCCATTGGTTGTGCAAACAGTAGCGCTAACATTTTAGAATGCCCACAACATGTTTATTGTTCCATTACAATTTATATAAAAATACGGAAAATAGGGTTATCAAACAGATGAAAGTGAAATTTCTATAGAGTGGAAAAGAGATCTTCTGTAAAGGTTACTCGCTGGTTCATTTTTGCCACGCCTAAGCCGTTCCTCCTCACTTCCTTGGCCCCCCTCCCCTCCCACCCAGGAAGAACATTTTTGTTTTGTGCTGTTCTATTAAAATGATAATACCTTCCTTTGTTGGACTCAGGAATGTTCAAAACGCCGTCCATGTGACGGCAAATGTGCAGTATAAATAAACTGAACTCTCTGTTCCCCTCAAGCAGCCAAAAACAAGTCACCGAACAACTGCCTCTTGTGTGCAGGCCGCATACGTGTACCACCCGATACAAATGTGGTGCGTTTAGCAAAAGGCTGCACCGAGACTCCCTAAAAGTACTATGAACAGTGTTCCTGGTTGAGAATTCAAGCCTCCGGACTGCATTAGTCAGTGGGGCGGAGGAATGCTACTTCGATAACCTTGAAAGTTCTTCAGGGAGATGGATCAATCAAGTGCTAGGACACCATTCGGTGTTTCTGCAATACTGGTCACTGATAACGTAAAGCAAACCTTGTAAAATCGAGGTGGGATGGTAGTGTGCATCTTTGCAGTGCAGTACTGAAGGCAGGGAAGTCGTGCTGCATGACAGTGTTGAGGTGCAGCCGTGGGACTTAGTAGTGCCCTCCTGCAGGGTGGCACTGTGGTTTAGTTATATTGTAATGTAATGGCGAGGTGAGGGAATATTGTATTGTGGGAGGATAGGACAGAGGTGGGTAGTAGTGACTGATGGAGTGCGGTAGTACGGTATGCTAGTACAATGACTGAGGTCGTAGCCCAATGATGTGGGTGGTGGTGATCTCCTTGGTGGAAGTGGTGTGCAGCGGCCGGCTAAAGGAGTGCAACGCGCTGCCAAGCGGCTCAGGGGCTCTGGAAGGGAGCAGATGGCTGCCCGTAGCACTTGACGAGTACAGAGGAATTCAAGGTTTTGCGGGGGCAACAGATGAGTGGCAATAGATGCAGAGGGCACTAGATGGATGCGAGGGGGAGCAGAAACCTCCCAGTGGGCGCTAGAGTGTTGTCAGTGGGAGGCGAAGTGTTGACTGGTGCAGCGACCCTTCAGGGGTGTGCAGATCACTGCTACGGTGGTACCGAGAGCTTCACAAGGGATGTCTTTCAATTGGACAATAAATAGCAGGTATTTACATCACATGGAGATGCCCAAAACTGCAAAACTGGGCGATATATAAAATGGAGTTATCATTGATACTACCCAAGGGCTTCCAGTGCCTGCTGCTGACTAAAATGTTTCTATAGGACTGTCATAGGGCTTCAGTGAGCTTTATGATAGCCTGTTGCAGGTTATCGAGCCGGCTGCTAGAAGAATGGAGGAGGTGTGTGGGAGGCGCACGCAGTTAGAAACCCCTCGTTTCTACTGAGGGATGTAGGGGAAAGAAATAGAGAGGTGCAGGGTAAAGACAGGAGAGGGGAAGAGGCAAGAGGTTGAGGGATGCGGTATAAACGGAGCGCCAATGGGGGTAAACTGAGCGTCCTACAGTGCAACTTCTGTGAGAGGGAGACGCTGTTGCCTTTCCCGTCACGAGGAGGCCCGTGTCTTAGCTCTATCCCAGGCACTCGTTTACGCGGACCCAAGTCTAAAGAAAGGCTGTCTTTTAAACGTATTTTTATTTGCAGGTAGCCAAACTTGAATTTAGAAACCGTTTCTCCGCAGCACATGGCTTTTGGACTACAGTTTAAAGCTCGCTGAGTTGGATTTACAATTAGGCAAAGCAACGCGCATAGGGTGGGCGGGGCCTAATGCCGACAGGGCGGACACCAACCCCGCTTCCACAGGCCCCGGACACAGAAGCAACAACAATAGATCTCGCCGAGGCGAAGCAACGCATGCACGCTGCATTCGCAGGCGAGACCCAAAAAGGACAATGCTATCAGTGGTCAGGCTGATGTGAAGTACATAGTTTTAGAATGCCAGTTTACTACAGATTATAGATCATAACAGATTGTCCAAGAAGGCTCATAACCCCTTATCTAATCTACTAACCCCTATACCCTAAACACTAAACTCATAACTCTTAATCATACAATAAAAACCTTTAACATTATATCCTTAATCCTTTACCTTAACCCATATATGCTTAGCCCAGAACCTTTAACCTATAGGTATCTCAAACGCTTAACCCGATAACTTAACTTGATATCCTTAATCATAGCGCTAATACTATACCCTTGACCCTCGGTCCTTAACCGGGTATCACAAACCCATAACATGATTACCCAAAAACGTAATCCTAAACCCAAACCCTTAACCCCTACTTCCATGCCTGCACCTTTAACCCTATACTTCTAACCCATATCCCAAACCCTTAACCCTATACCACAAACTCTGATACTTAGGACTTTGACCATATCCCATTAACCTCTAAACCCTACACCAATATATGCACTTACTCTACACCCCTAGTCCTTAAGTCCTTACCTTTAACTCTTACCCTTTAATGACTAAGCCCTATATCTCCAACCATTAGCCCAAACCCTTAACTCGAAGTTATACACCCTTAACCATACCTATACTCTTAACTCTTATGCTGTATCCTCTGTCCCTTAAGCTTCAGCTCTTAGCCCCTTTCACAAGGTTCTTTCTACTCAGTCTTTTTTATCTGATCATTCACAGGAGGTATTTATGACACCTTTTCCAATCCAATTTTAAACACTTATGGCCTGATGAGTCAGGTGGAGTGGGATGAACTCGTGGAATTCCGCTCTGTCTGATTCCGAGGAATTCGTTTTTTCTATACCCAGTTTTGATGGGTGTGAAAGAGCCAGACTAAACTTTTCTGCCTGATAAAACCGTGCAGAAAAATCACACTAGACTTTGGCTGCAGTTGCCAAGACTCATTCCATTTTTCATTTAATATAATGGTTCCCCTGCAAGAAAATACTGAACTGCTGCAGCTCCTCCCACTTAGTCTTATGCAAACGTTTGGATTAATTTTGAAATAAAGGCCCCTCTTTCCAACAACACATCTCCAAAATGGTAACTCTCAATTCTATCGGATTTAAACTCTGTAGAAAGGGCTTCTTTTTATACCTACTGAGCACAGGAAAACAAGAGTTCAAGACACCTTGTAGTCTAGATTGTATTACTCCAAAATGTAGATTCTACATCTTGAAATTCCTGAAAATTCACCAGCACCTCTCCAGCTGGGGATCAGAAAGGTCTGCCGCATGTCCCATTAACTTTGCAATATTTTCCGCCTGACAACAGAAAAAAATATGTATCTTCAAAGTCCTGTGTATCCGTCATCAGCAAAGTCAAGATCCAGCGTCCAGCTATACCCAGAATCGGTTTAATAAAAACACCTCTTCTTGTTCGCCAAGATCAGTTTCTGCCAACTTGCTCTGCATGCCACACACTAAGAAAGGGAGACTCGTAGGGCACACATTTCCCTGTATCACAGTACAGATATGGCACCAACTTCCCTCTCACACTCGCCTGATTTATTCCCATGCATCTCCAGAAAACATTTAAAAACTCACTTATTTTCTTTATAACTTCTTTTCCTTTCAGCTGACAGTTTTCTGCCTTCATGCTTCCATAGTGCCAGAGTATTATTGTGATTTTACAATAGGTAATCAATCAATCAATCAATATACTTTGGAACAAACGCTTTGCAAAGTCTTAAGTTTTCAGGTAATGCTCCAAAAGTAGACACGTTACGGGTCTGTGCAAACTCACTCAATGTTAGTAACTTTGATGAGTATGAACACTGTCTGCTGATCTTGTAAATAAATAGCACTTGATAGTTGTTAAGCCTGGATCATAATGAACTGAGTAAAATATGTTTTTAACATCTAAAGTGACAAAAATGATGTAGGGTACAAGAAGATAGCCTTAAGAATATTTAGTATTTCCATGGCATCTCATGTCTATGTGGGTGGTGATAGACCTTCGGAAGCTAGGAATGTGTCCACACATTGAGAAACATTTTTTGTTAGTGACACTACACCGGAGATTATGGGAGATGTCAATGGTGGTAGACCAGTTTTGTGATTTAGGGAAAGAATGTACAGCAGTGCCATAGGGAGATATGCATCATTCAAGCAGCTACAGTGTCGTTTACGTATTGAGTTATGAACATGGAAGATCTTAATGCTTTAATTGGTATGCCAGAGTCTGACTGCAATAGAAATTCAGTTAGCAATCGCTTCTTTTTTAAGTACATGTCTTATTCTCTAAAGAGCACCACTTCCCCTTCCCTCTTCACCTCTTTAATACTGCTCGGTGAATTTGTCTTTTTTCTTTTTTTAATGTTCGTTTTTTCGCATCTTTAGGGATTTTATAAGGTATGAAACTTTTCTTAGATGTCCCTTTTTTCTTCTAGTGTATGGTGGTATGTGAGACCTAGCAATTGTAAAATGCCAATGCTTTTTCAAGAAGCTATGCTGGCATAAAATGTCACGCTTCTTTCATAGTCGGTGCACAAATTAATGGATGTTTGTTTTTTTAACATTCATCAAAACAATCTTCCTCTGAAAATGACAAACAATTGGACGTCATGAAGTTAATGGGCAGTAATCTATTTCAGTTAGATGGAAGGGCACATGTTTGGGGTGTCTAAAAATATTTGACCTTGATCTCTTAAAAATGAAAAATGTATCTGTGGATTTGTAAAGCCCCAATCTGAGGAAGGAAACCAAATATATGAAGTGTTTGTTTGATGTGAGATATTCTTAACCAAATACTCCTGTTCTGTTAATGGTGGTAGTACTGCTTAATTACAGTCGTATCGGGGCATTGGGAAATAAGTAACCTCTGCTTTTTGAGGCAGTTGTCATTTCCTATCAGGTTTTTTCATTCATGGGTGGTATTTTTTTGTCTTACCTCAATTAGTAATATTCAAAAGTATGTGTCTGTTGAGGGTTAGTAGATTGCCCCATGAAAGAGAGAAGTTACCTTCTCTTACAAGTTCTCTTATGAGTCAGAAGTACGAAGCTCAGCATTATGGAAGATTACTGCTAATTTTAATACATAAAATGTAAAATAAATTACCTTACTCTAAAGTTTCTGAATTGCATTTGATTTACTAGTAGTGTTTAATTTGTAAAAGATAAGAGTGCTGGGGCCCAACGTTTTGCTCAGAAGTCCATGGCTGGCTCTATCGTAGGAGAGGGTACCAAAAAGCAAGGCTGTTTAGTCTTGGTTACTCCTCAAATCTGTTTAATCCACCACCAGACACACTCTGCCAGATTATCTCACGTTTGCAAGTTCTTTTTCATCGCTGTTTTCTCCCTTTGTCACTGTTTTTCGGTCTTTATCTTCCTCCTTTATTCTGCTGTTGTATTTTTGTCTCTATTGATCTGGATCAAAATCTGTGCCAGTTCCCAAAAATGAGTGCATGGGGGGCTATGGTGTACCTGCAACAACAAGCTCAAATGGAGTCTTCTATAAATTATATGAAACATAATTTATTTTTTAAATGTCCACTGTATGTAATCTTTCTTTGATCAAACATGAATGTCGTCAAAGGGGATGGCGATCCCTAAGACACCGTGTTGCGCAATGTAGAAAAATAAAACAGAATCAAAGCCACATCAAATTTCAGAATTGATTTAAGTTGCTGAGTGTGAATACTAGCTCCTTAACTTTTAAAGAACTACATTTAATAAACCAGAGCTAAGTTTACAATGCGCACCCTGTAGCCTATTGTGCTGAATTGGCAGCTTATCACACAAAACCATAATTGGCTACAAAATCAAGTTTTTGTTCCAAAAACTCCGTAACATTCAGAAACGTGACTAATATCCAATAACCACGCTAAGGAAAATGTGCGCAAATAGACGATGGATCAAAAGCAAGTTTAGGGAATCCAATATAAAATACATAATTTTCCCACTTTTTGACTATTTTGATCAGGGACTATTAAAAGACTGGTGAAATGAATGTGTTCCATTGCATTAACTAAATAATGTAAAAAAGTGAAGTGATAGTACTGTAGTGATGATGTGGGGTGGTAATATGGTAGTGAAGTGAGGCAGCGTGGTAGTGTTTAGCAGTGAAGTGCTGGGGACAGACCTGTACTACCTGTGGCTGGTAGTGGAGTGATGGGGTGGTAGCGTGATGTTGGGGTATTAGTTTTTTAAGACAGTTTGTGGTGCTACACAGTGAACTACGGTGCTTTGGGCTGGTCCGACGATGCTTAGGTGGTACTGTGTTGCTGCAAGGGGGTGTGCTAGTAATGAGCTAGTAGTGCTGGGGCAGTGATTTTTAGTGTGGTGATGGAAGATGATGTTATTGGATGCTGGGATTTGAAGGGAGAGGGTGTGGCATAACGGCCAGAGCTGCCGATTTTGGAATTGGAGAACCCGGTTCAAGTCCCGGCATCAGCTCAGATTCTGGGCAAATCACTTAAGCTCCACATGCTTACAACAAATGAATGTGTCCTTGTGTAATGTAACTGGTGCTCTTGCAAAGCACTCCAATACCTTCAGGTCGGGTTCGCGCTACATAACACTACATAAAAAAAATACAGTGGTGGAGTGGTAATGCGTTGGGGGTGGTAGGGGTGGGGTGGTAAAAATGCATTGATGAGGCACACATGTCCAGTATGCTGGCTATGCTGGGAGACAAGCACTTGGACTAACCATAACACTGTAGCTTCATTCCAGATGCCAGGCCCCCACTTGCAACCACTACGAACAGGTCTAGGTTCTGTTTGATTGATGTGCATATGATACAATATCCAAATCCACAAAAAATAAACATGATACAGTGAACCATAGAAAAATGCAGACTTCATTCCAGACTTACAGCAGAAAAGTCTGATTTATTCAAATGAGAGCACATACAGAAGTGCTCTATGTTGAATACCCCCAGAAAGTTCTAACTCCTCATTAACTTATTTGGCAATTTTTTGGGTAAGTGAACAGTAGAATATGCATCTATAAATAACACACTGCACAGAATGAATAACCTCTAGTGACCATGGGTTACCCATTACTGCACATCACTATAATTGGTGCAGCTGTGGAAGTTTCAGGTGGAGAATCCAGTGCTTAATTTGAGCCAGTGGTTTCTGATGCTCAGCACCGGCACTTAATCATCAACACCAGCGCTCTACATGAGCACCAGTTAAGGACACATTAATTTATGGTAGGCATGTGGAGACTTATTGATTTGCCAAGAATCACAGGATGTTGGGCCAATGCCGAGACTTGAACCTGGTTCCCCAGCTCCAAAGTTAGAAGCTCTGGCTATTAAGCCACATCCTCTCCACACTTTCATGGCTAGTAGTTAGTTCTGTTTTCAGCTGTGCTTACTGGAGAAACGGGTTGGTGCAAGCTGCCTCCTGATGAGAGGCCCAGCAATTATTATTTTATAAATTAACCACTGGGAGAATCACTTCTGAAACCTATACAGAATGTGGTGTATCCAGGAAACGTCACGGTAAAGGAACTCTAATTTGGTTAATATACATTGTGATGGCTCCTCGTCTTCCTTCCAACCCTGGCATCTCTCTCATGGTAGAGCTGGGGTCAAAGTAACCAATCTCAGACGGTGACTCATTCTCCGATGCAATCTGGAACTTGGGAAGAAACAGACTGAGAAATGCGGAAACTATGAATCCAAATCGAGATGGAAAATATTTCCTATTTTATTGTGCATTGAATCAATGATCATTGCAGCCGTACATAAGATAGCACACAATACCAGAATCTTTAATATTCTCAAAAAATGTATACTGAGTATGTTGAACTGCACGTCCGTGAGAAGGTACAGCCTTCCAGAATTTGTTTCTCAAGCTCAACTCGGCAAACTAGTTTTAATTATTAACCTCTGGGGAAGCTGAAATTGGCTCACTCCATCAGAAGGCTCGAAACGCTGGCGACAACTAGGGTTGTTTAGCTGCATAATAGATTCTTGGATTGTTGTGTTTTTTGCCTGCCTGTGGGGAGTGGGGTTGACTTCCTTAGCCAAACGTTTCCTGGCTTTAATAGCAATTTATTCCCTTCATTTTTTTCCTCGCCTTTGTCTTGTGTATTTAATTGTAGGCAGGGCAATACACAGTGGTTAAGGCCCACAGCATAGGGTGTTAACAAATTTGACCACACCCTAAGGAATGTCGAGATTGGCTGGCCCAATCAGAATACTTAAAATGTTGAGACTTATCAGTATTGTTTGTATGCTTTCTCGGTTCAGTGTCTGAAACAGGCAGAGGATTGGCATTTGTGCCTCAGATGGGTGAGGTTAAGGGGTCTGGTAGCAGTATCTTTATTGCCAAAATGCTGGTGGGCACTAAAATATAATCTATGCTGTTGGACATTGTCCATTTTGCAGGGTTATCCCCAAACATTTAGCCTTCTTCCTCTATTTTTGACTTTATTTTTGCTAGTTTTAGGACTCTGTGCACTTTACCTCTGCTGACCAGTGCTAACGTGCATGTGTTCTGTGTCTAAAATCTAATAGCATTTGGTTCCTCCATGATTGACATATCTGATTTACTGATAAGTCCCTAGTACAGTGAACTACATGTGCCCTGGGCCTGTCAATCAAATGGTACAAGTGGGCATACAGCACTGATTGCACCAACCATGGTTTTATGTTCGATCTACGAGTTTGCCAACCACGGCTTCCCTAACAACGAGGTTGCAACCAAGACCTCGTCTAAACCACAATTTCTTTTATCACGCATTCCTTTACCATTATTTTTCATGGTAAAGGAATGCATGTTTAAAAAAATGCTTTCCAACTAGTCCCCCGATCCCCACCCCTTAAAAACGAATTCCCCCACCCTAAAAATAAACACAGTCACCCACACACAGTAAACTAATTACCCCACCCTAAAATTAAACAAGATTATAAACACACCCTAAAAAATAAATGCGATCACCCAGAACCCCTAAAAACTAACCTCAACCCCTAAAAACTAAACCCAAACCCCCCAACCCCTGTATACTAACCCCAAACCCCCGCCCTCTAAAAACGAATCCCCCTACTCTAAAAATAAACACGATCACCCACAAGCCCTAATAACTAATTCCCCCACCCTCATAATAAACAAGATCACCCACACACCCTAAAAATATACACGATCACCCACATCCCTTAATAAACAACCCCATAAAACTACTTTACCCCTCCCTAAAAATAATTACGATCACCCCTCCTCCTAAATACAATCTCAACACCTTATAAACTAATTCCCCCCACCTTTAAAATAAATACGAACACTCAAACCCCCTAAAAATGAAACCCCAACCCCTAAAATCTAACCCTAAACCCCCTCTTACCTGTTCCTCTGCGACGCTCCTCCGAACTTCGCTCTGCCCCAACACTAGACCGACTCAGCCTTAACCACACACATGCATGGTTAAGGCTGAGTCGTTGTTTGAGCAAGTCGTTGTTCGGCTTGCGTGACTCCGGAACTTGTTGTTCCAGAGTCGTTGTTCAGGGTGTTTCCCGCCACCCATGTGACCAGCCGCTCAAACCTGCCTTGAGCCTGCCACTGCAGAGCTTGTGTGTGCAGTTTTAAACTGCCATATCGACCTGACAAGTTCTCCTACTTGCCAGGCCCAAACCTTGACTTTTACTACATTTAAAGCACAACAAAGGTAGGCCCTGGGTAGCCCCATAGTTAGGGTGTAGGGTTTCTAAAAGGTAGGACATACTTTTGAGTTTAACATGTCCTGGTAGCGAAAAAATGCTAAATTTGTTTTTCACTACAGCAAGGCCTCTCTCTCCCATAGGTTAGCATCGGTGCTGTCTTGTAACACTTTACAAGTGTATCTTCCATTTGGGAGATGATAGAAACTTGGAGTTTGGTGTCTTTGGAAACACACTTTTTAGTAAAGGTGGTTTTTAAATTCCAGGTCTGAAAATGCCACTTTTGGAAAGTTGCCATTTGCTTACTTTAACCATTCTATGCCTCTGCCTTTTCCTAGAATACACTTCTGGATTGGATGACAGTTGGGCTTTGTGAATTCACTCTAGACAGTCACACAGAAAGGGAGCTGAGGTGTGCCCTTCATATCCTGATGGTCTATCACCAGGCTGATGGGTCTTAGTGAGCTAGAGTGGTGGGAGGAGTGGACACTTGCACCTGAATTGGGCTGTGCCTGTCCCCACACAAAGAGCTGCATACCCCCGTGTGGTGTGTGTGTTACCAGAGCCAGGAAAGGCAGGGTCTTGTGCACTACAAAGACCTTTTTTTGAAGTCTTCCCTACTTCAAAAGTCAAAATGGATAGAAGTACTGGACATTTGACACCATATACTCAGAACGCTTCTGGACTGAGGAAATTCTGCCAGGAAGAAGAGCTGTTTTGCTGCCAAAGCTGATTGCTACTTTGCTGCTTGCTTTGCTGTGTTGGCCTGCTGCTTCTTGCCTGGGAGTGAGAGGAATGGACTTTAGTCTGCATTCTGCTTTCTAAATGTTCTCCAAGGGCTTGACTGAGCTTGCCTCCTATTGCTGAATTCTTAGGGACATCAAATACTTCACCTTCATCTCTCCTGTGAGTCCTGACCTACCAAGTGATGCCACACCCAGTTCTGGGCCCTTGGAGGTGAATGTGGGGCTGCAACCAAGAAAATCAATGCCTCGACGCTGAGAATCAGTCTGAACCTGCGCCTTTCTGTAAAATCGCTACCTCGCTGCCGCCTGCACCGAAGTCGTGGACACCACTTGCCGGGTGGGCAACGCCATGACCTCGACTTCAACGCAGCCCGAACTTGCCGCAACACATCCAAAGAACCACGGCAGCATGAGTCTCAGCACCGCGCCACAGACAAACATGGTGCCCTGTCCCGACTCGGCCACATCCCCGGCCCTGAGCGACTCCCAATCAACGCATTGCCTTGGGCCCAGTGGTTTGCCGTTGAGGAATCAACAGTCTGTGCTGTCGATATCAATGCCGCCTCAATGCCGAGTCGCGTTCTGGAACGGAGGTCTCGCACCCACAACAAATGCATCACCTCCTCTGTGCAATGCATCGTCCCGGAACGGCAAAAGCTTCATCAAGCCTGTACCGCCTTCAGGAATGGATGCCTCTCCTGCAACACCTCAGCTCCCCTGCACAACGCATCGTTGTGGGTTTCAACAAAGTGCCTTTGGTTTTCGACACCGCTAAGGTACTGAAGAGCGACCAGATAGTCACAGGGGGAACAACAGACTTCTAAGCACTGCATTTTTTATTTAATCTTAAAATATTTGTAACTTGAATTGTGAATGTTTTTTGTTTTGGTCTTGTTTTACTCAGATAAATATGAGAGTGTGTGAGTGTGTGAGTGTGTGTGTGTGTGTGTGTGTAAATTCTTTACACATTGCCTCTTTAGTTTAGCCTGATTGCTCTGTGCCAAGTTACCAGAGGGTGAGCACAGTCAAACGTTTAGTGTGTACTACAGTTATCCTGACTAGAGTGTGGGTACCTACTTGGACAGGGTGCATACCTTTGCCAACTAGAGACACCGATTCGAACATTTTCCCTTTTCCCTATATGGCTTCCACGATAAATGTAGGGAGGGCTATAAACTGCCTTCTGAATAAAGTGCTAACCACTATTAAGGTGGAGAGCAGTGATACCTAATTAACACCCTGAGTGGAGGACGAAAATGGCTGAGTAATCATCAACTGTGTTCACCCTCTGTCACTTGAAAGTTTAGAAAAAAATCAGGTCTCATTCTAGTTTATATTAATCCTGTCTCATGTAAGACTGTGCTTTCACAATCTTTTCTAACACAAATAATCCCTTTGGCACCTTAAATGCACATCTTCGGTACTTGAACACAGCAACCTAATCCTTTCGTAATCCTCTTTTCAAACTAAATAGTCCATGGTAGCCTCAGAAACGCTCGGCTGCTTATGGGTGCTTGCCATGAAATGTGCTGGGCTTTGAGATGAAACCGCTCCAGTTTCTGAATTTCCTGCCTGCAGCGGGTTCACTAGCGTGACTCACAGACCGCTGTTTGCAAAAGGGTTCCTTCCGCGAATGCAAAATGAGAGGGGGGGGGGTTGGGACTAGTGTCTTCGCCAACTCTGACAACAAGCTTATAATAATCTCTGCATCAAGAATGGGCACTTGGTGTGTCTCTGAATGGAATGTTGTTTTTCATGTGCTTTCCAGTTGGTTGCTTTTGAATGTTCACTTATTGTTTGCCTGCTATCTGCCATCATCAGCAGGTCTGACCACTAATCCCGTGTCAAGAGCAGTTGGCCTACTTTTAGTTTGCGTCACATTGGGCTCCTGGTTAGCGAGTCCTCAGATCGCTTCACCAGCATTATACAATCCTAGGCAAAAACTGTGCTTCATAATTTCTCTTGATCGGGTTCCATTTGAAAACACATCTGTATGTTATGAAAGTTATGTGTATTTGCATTTTATTCATATCCGCAGTGGGTAGTGGCTAAACAGTGGGGTATAGCTCACCCAATGCAAGAGGCTGAACCATTTGCTGAGCTTTGTCTCCTCGGTTCTACATGGTAATCCGGCCAGATGGCTACAGAAACAGTGTTCTGTTCACACCCTAACAGTCTAAGTTGAGTTGAGACACAAACCTAATAAAAAGTAGGTTCAGCTGCCAGTAAATGGAAGCACACATTCTGCCATCACTGGTTGTGTTTACTTGTATCTTTATCCTTTCTATTTTGCAAAATGAATTAGGTCCTGATGAATGCCTCTACATCTTTGTGGGGGTCCTCGGTTAGGTAGAAACATGTTGCCCGCGGGCACTGGGCCAAGTTACATCCCATTATTTTTTTTCCCCATTATTTGTAACTTCTATCCATTGGGGACAAGAATAAAATTCCACAGGTCCACCAGGACCTAATTTTAACTGCCTTTGTCCATCTGCTCTTACAGTGTTTTTATTCACACACCTACACTTACTGTCATTTCTGAGTGACATTTCCTTACAGTATCTCGGGATTTGGCTTGCGTTGATGCCCAAAATAGATCTCAAGTGCAGGCAATCAAGGGCATTAACCAGCTGCTACGAATGTGAGAAAAGGAAACTAGTTGGTTCACATGGCTCGTATCTTACCCCCATCAAGAACAACAGTGAGTCCAGTAACAAGAGAATCAAGGAATGAACCTAGATGATGATATCTTATGGGGACTACCAGTCAAGGCTTAACTTACAGGCCTGAAGGTAGTTTTGAGCTCATGGACAAGACTTATCCCTCACAATAAAAGGACAAATCACGTTTCACCTGTACTTATATAAATCAGGCTTCCAATAGATAGTAGTTTGCACACTACAAACAGCAAACATCACATTTAAAGCTGCTCATCACAACCTCCTGGTATTGCTAGTCCTAAGACTTTCAAGTCTTAAGACTTTAAAATCCTAAGAGAAAAATTAAGCTTCAGAAACAAAAAAGTGTTTCATTTAAAGATTTCCAAGTTCAAATAGCAAAATAAACACTGCCAATCCGTAGTGCAAAAATGTGGAACAACATCCCTCAAGAGCTCAGTGCATCATCTTCTCACTTCTTCAAAAATAAAGGATGAAAGAATACTAAACAAGCAGACACAATGGGCCATACAAATGCTCTAAGAGCCAATCCTCATGCATGAGAATTTCAAACATAACTCTATAAGTACCACAAGATCAGTGGTTAATTTGTGGTAATTTGTGCTGGAGGTGGCTAGTGCGCTGGTGCACTTATTTCTGGGAACTGGAATGCTTTGTTACATCCTGCACTGTACCAATCTGAGGAAAGGAAACAGTAGGTTAGTCCTTCTTTTATTTCCAATCGGCATAGAAATAGAAGATGGATGGCCAATACAGTGATTTGTAACCATTTCAGTGTATTGACATCTTCTTCTATTTTAATAATCTACTTTGGAAAATAAAAGTGGGAATAATCTCGGTTTCTCTGCCTACTGGCCAGATAGGTAGAATGCACAGATGGTCTAAGACTTTGTTAAGTAGTAGGGGCATAAGTAGACCAAAGCCTCATGGTGAGGCGGGGTGCTGTCAATTTGAACAGTAAGACCTAGCCATCTTCAGAGCCCGAGTGAAATGTATTTGTGTGCTCCCATCACTGAGTAATATGATGTGGACTTTTTGTGGACAATATGCAGAGAACATTAACTTTTAAAGTACATTGTGTCAAGAGCTGGTCTGCTTGGTTATGCTTGAAAAGTTATCTTCGTTTGTAGGACTGGCCAACTAGCTCCAGAGGCAGTGCCAGATTGTAACTGCGAGTCTAGTAGTGCTCCTGAGAATAATATGAAGCAGGAGGCATGAAAACTGTAGATGAGAAAAGCTTTTCAACTGTCCAGGAGAAGCAACAATGAGAAGAGCAGGAAAATAAGCAGGAACTGAAGACGACAGAGGATCTTTTAAGTCTAGAACCAATTCAACTGAACCCAAAAATGGACATATACAGGATGTGATGTCATTCAAAGTAGTTCGGAAATCTTGGATTGTGAAATATTGTAAAATGCAATAAAAATATATTGACAATATGCAGCATAAGAGTGCTGGAGATAAATCTAAATAATATGCAAGAATGTGCAAAAGAGATAAAAGAGGACTGAAGCAAGCAGCCTTGTAACACTATGCAGAATTTCAGAGACACTTGCATGCAGGAACAAGAAATACCCATAATTCCCCACTGGTTCAGTTCAAATCAATGCAAACAAAGAAAGAAGATGGTCCCTGCAGGGACACCATTGCATCTCTGAGGATGACGGAAGCATTGTAATGGCATACACTGCCACACTGAAGCCACATTTAATGCTGGTGTGCCAGTGCTTGACCGTGGCGAGGCAAAGGAGAAACCCTTGCACTGTGGACTATTAATATGGTTCGCAGCAACAAAAGAATCACTTATTTTGCTATTTTTGTATATAGTGCAACCTTGACCATAAGGTATTGGAGCACTTTGCATGAGCGCTAGTTACATTACACAAGAACACATTATTATTCTTGTTTTTTTGTTTTTAGGTAAAGGGAGATTAAGTGATTTGCCTAGAATCACAGGATGTTGAGTGGAGCTTTTACAGTGGATTTAGGTTTTTTGCTTAGGAAAGTTTCAGAGGAAGTCATTACAAGCGATGCATTCTAAGACACCTTGAACCTCCAGTCCTGGAATTTCAAATATTAGTTCCTGGGGCAATATCTGGCAAATGTGCATTTTAGAACACACTGAAACCACAGCATAGGTCTCAAATTAATAAAGCTTAATAAAAACAACTTGTGGTTGATACTTGGGTACGCTGCCTCCAAACAAGGTTTTGGGAAAATGGTGGCAAATGGTGCTAGTCAAGCACATTTATTTATTTATTTTGTTCATATCACACTTACCAGCACATAAAACATGTAATACTTTGCAAAACAGAATCTTAGTACAGGAGCCAACTGTCTTGCAGTCTTGGGGAGAGGGTGGCACATATCTGGGTCCTATAGCACACATACTGCATGGTTCTATAAAATAACTATCTGTTTGAGCTCCCATTAAATATTGTGGGTTGTGCCTTGCTTGGGGGCTCCCACTGACTCAGATACTCCCCACATTTTGAAAGTACTGCTGTAGGAACACACATAGAGAACAGACACTGAGTACATCATGTGATTATCCAAAGTGCCAGCACGAAGACTTGATCCCCAAACTTAAAAAATAGCCATGAGCACTGGTAGCAGCAGAATATTAAATAGTAATTAAAATTGCGAAAATATTTGGAAATATTGCATGGAGAAAAACTAAACTTAAGACTATGGAATTCCAGTGGATGGAATGCGGAGTACATTTTAGAGGACATTTTGAGTCTAGCTAACTATCAGCATAACAAAGTTCTTGCAGAAAGAATTGTAAATTCAGACAGATGACGATGCACAGCAAATTACACAGAGGGTTGTACAAAGGGTCACACATCGCTCTATAGTAACTGGGCACAGGGATAGTTCCGAGAGGTTGAAGTTGTGCCCTCCTGGCACGAGAATCTTATCACGTTCTGCTTTTAATTGCATTCCTGGACTTGTGATATTCCTTCATTATAAATGAAGGACTACTAGTACAAGATGTTAAGCCTGTATTTATGACGAATCCCCCCCACCTTCGTCTTTAAAAATGCAATAGGTCTCGCCTTTCATTAAGTGAAAGCCATTTGCTTTGCTATACAATATCATTAGCAAAGCAAATGGCTTTAACTTAATCAAAGGCGAGACCTATTGCATTTTCAATGCTTGTATTACGAGGGAACTGGCATGAGTGTTGGACAAGAAGCTCTGCTAGGTGCTAGAGTTATTAATGATATGTATTTCGGAATGCAAAATCCAAAATGGCCGTCACGTCCTGCGATTTCCATACACCTGCATGCATAGGCGCTGCAAGTAGAGGTGCGGAGGGGGGTGCTGTAGCCCCAACATAACAATGCTGGAGTTCAGAATGTGAATGCACAATACAAAAGTCTTTAAATGTGATCTTTTCATAGAGGTCAAATGTCAGCCTCTCTCTTCTGAAAAATTGCTGCTTATTTATTTAACATGGAGGTTATTGTTTACTTTTCTTTCTTTGAAATAGAGAGGATTTTGTAATGTGCACTATGTGACAATCTACCTGAGTGCGAAAGGGTAGACTGTAGGATATTAACTTGTGTTCTAACACAACAACAAAACTCGAACAGTACAAATTCTTCAAAATATAATAGCAGTTAGGTAAGCACAAATAATGCACGTTTTAATAGTATTTTAATAGGATCAAAACAAATGGAGACACTTTAATTGGTGATGTACAAATTATAAATATTTACTGAAGCCCGATTTCCACACATTATCATTTGTGAGCTGCATAATGTTAGCTGTAAAAGTGCTTGTCCGAGCAAGTTTAGTGGCCTTTTGAATGGCTCATGTCGTTTGGAAATGACAGTGCGCCGACACACCATGCTTTAGTAATATATTTGCGACAGTGTGCTCCAAAATGCACCACTAGCTACATATTGCAGTTTAACCACTATCCTGCTGAGTGGGCGACGTTCATTTGCTACACTTGTCTTTTTGGCAGTCCCTGTGACTTTAGTGATCCAACACTGATAGCAGCGCCCCTACTCTGAAAACGGCTCCACCGCCACCGCCCGTGTGGTAGAGCACGCATACATTCATCATCACGCTGGGACTGTATTTTGATCTCTTTTCCTTTTGCCATGCTGTTCGACATTGGCCACAAGTATTGGCCAAGCCAAAGTGTCAACTAACACCTTTCAAAGCCAGACATTGGCTTTGCCAACTCTTGTTAGCAACCACATGTTATTTCAGCTACAATGTTTAGTTTCAAATTAAAACTCATAAAACCAAATGCATTAACTGACATGCTTCCATAAAACACTAAAAAGTATGATATTGATTAGATTTTACATGTCTAACTATATTACTTCTTCATTAAAAAATCCTCTCAGTTTACAGCTACCAGTATGGCAATTCTACAGCCAGCAGGATTGTTCGACTAGTTAAAGCTTCAGAGCGGACATCTGGTTTGATCTGAAGGTTGTGAGTCAGAATGTAGATATGACCGACTCAGAGGTTTAATTATATTTTTACAAGGTTTTATAAAACTACTGTGCCATCTTGAGGTCACCTTAGAGCAGTACAAAATAATGGGCTAATGCTAGAACAGTAAATTAGAAAAAAACACATGTTCTATGAGCACCAATTAATTAGTTGCTAGTAACACCTTTTTACTGCACTAAAAACACAACGAAGCGGTGATATAAACCGTAATGTAGAAAAGAAGATATTACAAAGAGCATTTTGCTATATGCCCCATTACGCAAAATAGTGTACAAAAAAGAGCTATTTGATGGTGATATCAATGTGGAAGGGAATTTATATACCGCACACAATGGTGATAGACACTGCCTCAAATTGTAGGGCTTACTTGTGAGACTGAGAAGAGCCTGCTTCAACAAACATCTGGAGCATTATCATGATCCTGTTTGCCGCACTGTTTAGGTGCAGAAGGGGGCCACTTCTATTTTTGTCTTCAGCACATATATTAACTAGAAAAATGTCTGAGTTAGTGCATATGCTCAGCGTAGGGCTGGGCTAGAAAATAGACCCGAGCACCAAAATAAGAGTGGCCCCCGTTAGTGGCTCAGATAGATAAAAATGTGGCCCACATATGCAGAACAGAAATTTGTAGGTCTTGCCTAGGCAGCGCATGCACTGTGTTAAGACTTTTAGTTTTCTAATAGTGAGGTCAGAGGCTGCACATTGCTCGTCATTGGTTGGTTTTGTTGGCACTCTCATTTCCTTGATTCGTAGTGGCCAGCTGCTCTAAGCGGTCTACCTCTTCAGGTGCTTGTCCCTCCCCTGGAGCATGGATGCATTTTACCTGTATCCTCCCACTGCTCATTGTTGTACGGTCTACTTTTTCCTTTGCCTTAATGCACTCTACAAGACTGTGTCTTTTTGTATTTTCTTTGTATTTGCCCCCTGTGTTCCTCATGCCCACTGATCTTCCACTGTCTGTCTGCTTGCCCCCAGCCTATTTATCCCCCCCGGGTCGTCATCTTGCTCCCAGACCATCCACCCCACCATCTGTTTTCTGGGTGTGGACTTCCAAACCCTCTCTCTCACACTCCATGATCCGTGTCACCCTCCACTTGCTCTCCCTTCTTACCACCTCCCTCCATCCTCCTCCCCACTGAGTTGCCTCTCACCCCCCTTCCATTATACCTCCCACTCGCCCCTCTTCACACTCTGTGTTGCCTCGCACCTTTCACATCGCAATAAACAAAAATAAATATGGCCACCTCATAGCAGTTTTTTACCCACACCTTCCCATGTTGGGTTGCCCACCCACACACCATTCTTCCCTCCATACAGCCTTTCACCTGCCAGCTCACCCAGCTAGTTCTCCCGTCAGCAATAAAAAAAAAGCACCACTATGCTGGTGACGTCATAGCACTCTTTGCTTTCTTTACTGCTGCGCCGCTATACAACATGACTAAAAAACACTTACCAAGCCAATAGCTCTCTCCTAGGGGTCTTTCATTGCTCTTTGAACTTGTAAAAACATGTTGTATACCTGTTTTGCAAGTTATGAGAGACTACATGCATTTGTGCTTGCTGTAGGCAATGTTTGTGGTAATATATGGGAACTCAACTAGACCATATAATAGGCTCACAAACAGTGGCGTAGCTAGACCTATTGCCGACCGAGGCGGTCCCCGAGTTTGCTGGGCAGTGCAGGTGAAAGTGGTGGGGGTCGACAGACGACTTGTTCCATGGCGGATGGGGGGGGCGACGCTGGACAGATGACTTGTTCCAGGATGGCGATGGCCATCAGACAACTTGTTTCGGGTGTGAGGGGGAGGGGGTGGCGGTTCTCAGACGACCTGTTCTCAGGGGCAGGGTAGTTGTCGACAGATAAGTTGCTCACCTCGGGGTGGGGTGGTAATTGACAGATGACATGCTCACCTCCGTGACCCCAAAAAGAGTGCCGCCTGGGGCAGAACCTAGTTATGCCACTGCTCACAAACAGTCATAAAACTGGCCCTCACACTGACTTGTCACACCAGCCCTCTTGACAGTGCCAGAATGTACTATCCACCAATCCAACCCAGCCTTTGTTGCTGACAGCAGAGCTCAGAACCACATGAGGCAATTAACGCCCTGTGCTTCTGAGCTTTGTTGTCTGCAGCCCGCAAACTAACTCAGAATGTTTTAGAGTTAAAGTGTGTGCTGAAGATGGGACAAAGAAATGCCTTTGTGCGCCCAAGCAGTGCAGAGAATGGCTCATAATATGGCCCCTGATGAACAGACCACACCTAAATGTTCAGCCGTGAGCTCCTTTCTGAAGCTAATGGGCCCAGTTCACAAAAGAAGTAGGAAAAGTATGTGTGGAGATCTCCATCGGGAACATAATTTTTCTACTTTAAGAAATTCACACATATTCCCAGGACTACACCTGGAAACCAACACCAGGCGTAGGTTTCCAGGTTTAGTCCTGGGAAGGGCTTGTAACCTTTTCAGTGGGAAACTATTCCTGTTGCGCAGAGTTCTCCATAGCGGAGAAGTTCACACATGTGGAATAGGCTTCCTATACAAATGCACTTATCCCCCCGGCAGCTCTGGATGTGGTCCATTTCTTCTCCGCAGATATTTGCCTTTACATTGTAAGCTGTTGGTCACAATAATCTCATAGGGATTTCACTAATGGTGGCAATATATCAACCCAGACAAACGCAAGCAACCTGGAACAGTCGCAAAGGAGCAGAACTTTTAGCTTGGCTTCATTGAGGGCCAGTCAAGGCGCTCTCATCCAGTTGTAAATATCTGCAAGGCAATTGTGAATCAACAAAATATGTCCCTGCCACAGTCCATCTCCATCAGCAGCAGATGCCATTAGCACACATCTGGATGTACAACTCATAGGCTCTGATGGCCCCGGAGGGCTACAGCATGATATTGTTGAAAAGTAGCAGTAAACAAATAGAGCCCTTTAGGACCCGACAAAACAGGGCCTTGGATTTACCCATAAAGGACCTTTCCCTGCATGCTTTGCATGGCCCTCCAGGAATTAAACCAACCAGGCCTTTAGTTTATCCCATAGAGGCAGATATCAGGTGACAATAAGTAATATAAAACTCATTCGACAAAGTGTCTATCTTTCTAACTTATTGATTTCACAATAACTCATCTGCACATTTTTGCTACCACACCTCCATGAAGCCATATTAAAATAACTACAGCATTCTGATTTGGTCTCACACTTGTCTGTGCACAGACACCTTTTGGACCTTTATCTCTAATACAATTTTTGATTAGTAAAGACAAGTCGTGATCGAACTGTAAATAACGCAGGCGTAATTCGTATAATTTGGGGAATTCCATGTTATGCTTTCTACAGATTAAATTCGAGAAATCTCGCCATGACACCACGAAACATGATTGCACTGCTGTTCCCAGCAAAATGATAGCACATGACCAAAGGAACAAGGCGATCAACTAGAACACAAATGGCTGTTCAAGGCAATTGTGTTTTTCACATTATTTTTTAGCATGAAACGTTCCTGCCTGTCAAAATGCAATTCACAAATATGTCGCTAAAGGACGGATTTGCATTTCGCCTACTTGTGTGTACTTTTGCATAACTTTCCAGAAATGTCGCATGATTATGCAAAAGCAAATTACACGAATTTCTCTCATCCCTAGTGAAGACTTTAATTGTTTACTGCCCAAAACAAGCACATCTGAGCAAACAATTGACCGTTGTGGCCAAAAGGCAGCTATGACACACCCCACACTTCGATGGCCCTTTTATTGGCCATCGCCCTTCTGCTCCCAACTGTTGAAGAGGGAGCTCTCCTCTGGACTCCGGTCCTTGCTGGCACCGGGCAGCAGTGGTCCCCAGAATGCTCCCTCCTCAGTACTGTCTTCTTTCATTCTAGCTCTGCTCTCCCCTCCTCTGGCTGCTCCTTTGATTGCTTTCATTCCCACCTAGTTAAGTTTGATCTCTGAGCCTGTTTCTTGCTCCACAATGATGTAAAATCCCTAAGGGGAGCCCGCCATATATATATAGTTTCTTTCATATACATTACCAAGGAAGCTGCTGTCAATCAACCAATGCCACATAAACACAGCTCTTTTCAATATTACACACTTCTCACTTACAGTATATAATATGAAATCCCTATAATACTATAAAATTCACAACACCCTACATGAGAATACTTCCATCCACCATGAACATAGTTCTAGTTAAATAATACTTTTTGAAGTTTCTTTTTTTCCCTACAGGAATGTGCACCTAAAGGTAAAGGGACTTTAGCAATCAAACTTCGAGCAAAAATGCGTAATTTCTACAACCACGCCATTGCTCTTGGAACATTGCTATCCTTCTCACACAGCATTTAATCTATTTGTTGGTGGTCTTGGGGCAATGTAATGCTTCCAGTTGTCCAACCCTCTCATCCCTTGAGATCACTGAACGGTCTGGCCTTGCATGCCGGTGCTGCATGCTTCATCCTAGCAAAATATAGATTTATACACCATAAACACAAAATAAATCAATACACCCCGAACACCATCAGAGCTGAGGAAGATGCTGGAAGACGCCTTCAGTCAAGCGCGTGAAACAAACATTCAGCACGAAAGTACACTGACGCCTAAAGGCGGCGAGGATGAAGAAAAGCCAAAGAAAATCTAATTCTTGCGTGGATGGATACAGCAATGTGGTATCAAAACAGGAACTCTAAAAAATAAAAAAATCTAAAGTAAACAACGGCGAACCACCACAATATATATAATTTGTTAAATTGGATTGTATTTATTCTAAAATGAACCAAAACAATGTTCTGAGCTCGATTTGTTTTCATTTGCCCTCAAGCCAGCACGATATATTTTACTTTCAATTTCAGACAGTAACACAATGATGGTACAAAATAAAGTTGCAAAATGTAATCCTCCACAGTCCCTTGTCGAACTTTCTCGTCATGCACTTTCAGGGTATCGGTCACAGTTCCAATGCATAGAGAGACCAGAGAGGTGGGGAGTGTTAGTGTTACTGTTGCACTGCTTTTCCATGGGGGGGGAGGGTGGGGGGGATCTCGAATATGCATCACAGAGTTGCAGAACTGAAAATCACCAAGCACAGGTCCATTTGGCAATCCTATATTTTGGTAAATTGATGGCGAGCATTGATTCTTTAAAAATTAAAGATTTTTTCTTTTCAGTGGATGACCCCTATAAGAGTACTGGGTGCGTGTGTGAACATAATCTTTTTTATTACATGTAGTGTGCTGATATATTGTGTTGTGCCGGTGAAATGTGCTATTGTTGGGTTGTATGTTGTATTATAATTGTGTTGTCTGCTGCCTTAACATGGTAGTAGAATGTGTTTGCACCAAGTTCTGCCTTTAACAACCTGAATCGGCGCCAGCCAAAAACATTTTGTGATCCAGCCAAATATGTTCTAATGCATAATCAGCACTTCTAATTGTAGGGTTGCATTATAAGAACGCTCAAACGATATGTAGTCATTATTAGGAGAAGAATGTTTAAATGGACCGCTCGATTAAAACATGTACTGTTTGGAACACAGCAGGAAAGAATTGTGAAGCCATCTCCCTCCTCAGGTACCAGCCTCCATAAACTTGTGTTTCCTTTTCGCCCTGAGTCCAGTTCGAGGACTCGCTCTGCGTCATCAAGTATACTGGTTCACACAACCATGGGCTGGTCTAGTAATACCATCCTTAGCACGAGGAAAGAATGGGGAATCCTGGAGACCTAGAGAAGAAAATTTCAAGGGAGTCTGGGGGTGAGATACAGAACATGGCTTGTTTCAGGTAGGCTTCTCCTATCAGCCATTGAGAGCAGGGTCCCCAGTATGCTTCTATGGACAGCAAGAGCATGGCTGACAGCGTCCAGTGATGGTTCTTACTAGTGGGTGGCTCATTTAATATATATCACTGCGCAAAGTATGCTCCGCTTAAAAGAACGTTAATGACTTGCCTATGCCACACCTCTCCACATATGTTTCTCCCTGATCCCAAACAACTGGCCAATGAATGAAACACTACAATGAGGTAACGGGGTAACCCATGTCATCTCTTCGCTGCGTTGCCACAAGAGGAAGTCAGGAGCAATGTCCTAACCTGCTTGTATGCATAAAAAATATATTACTAATGTTTCAGCTATTTGGTTTTGTTAGAGTTTAGTTCTGTCATGGGTATGGTACAGCTGATGATTTCCTATAAAGAGCGGGATTTGCACGGCACGAAATTTATGGCTGGATCACACTTCAAAGATGACACTAGGTGGTGGAAGGAGTATTCTATGAAGAGGTAGAAATGGAGAATCGGGGTGGCGGAGGTGTTGGGGCATTTTGAAGTAGGCAGAGGTGTGGAAGGGGCAGACATAGGTGTGGCTTTTTGGTGCAGAGGTTAAACATGTCTCTAGGAGTAGTACAAGTGATATATGGTGTGTACATGGTTTGTCAATGGAGGAATGTGGTATGTGATGCTTAGCAGAAGGTATATTTGTCCAAATAAGTGCCAGGGGATCTTGTTTGTGGCAAGTAGTGAAAATACAGGCTGAGATGAGGTATGCAAGATGTTAGGTTTGAGGAGCAATATGAAGGTTATTCTGATGCAGGGTTTTGGTTTAAAGTTTGCTGAATGCCCCACAGTAGGTGTAGAATAGTTGATGCTGGGATTTGTGCCTGAATGCCAACTATCCCTTGTTAATATTATGATTGTTGTTAATTTTAACATAGTATTTTTTCTAAGGAGAAGGTGGGGAAATGGGTGGGTGAGAAGCATGTTGTTTACATGTAAGCCAAAGATTAGGCGTTTATGTTGTCACAGACAGTTACAGGTGAAGTCTTCCACAGGGGAAAATCTTGTGGTTTAAACAATAGGCCAAGTCTGTTGAGCAAATGATTCAAGTTCACTGACTTGAATGTACCAGACAAGTCCAAAAGGACAAGGCAGAACATCGCCCCTCCATCTACTGCTGTGAGGGCATCATTTAATAGTAATACATGCACAGAATCAGGGCCAAGTTGTACCTAGACTGATGTGAATCTAGTTATCCCAGAGCCTTCATAAAATGTTGTAGCGGACTCCCTTCTTGTGAATCTTTAACATTGAGCGATGCTTTCAGAGTATTGGGGTCAAAACAGGTTGCTTTAGTTATCAGGGATATATCCTAGAGACAGGGACTGGTTTGCCATTTTGGTAACACACGGAGTTTTAGCAGTGGCCATTTCATTGGCATCTAGCTCCAGAAGAGCATCATCGTGCTAGTATGCAAGATTCAGTTCTTTGAGCACAGATTTCTCCACCTTCTGAAAATGGATTTGGAAGAGATGCATTTTCTGTAGATGCTCAAGCTAGGTCTAAATAGGTTGCTCCCTTCCAATAACCGGTCCATTGACTCTCGTTCTTTTTTCCACTATGTTTTGTAGAACAGAATTTTTTACAACAAAAAACAATTGGTGCCTCTGCCTTCTCTAAACTGGTGACGAGGTGTGATATCCGGGATGAAAATGAAAAAACTTTAGCAAACTCACTGTTTTTCCCTTCAAAACACGGCTTCTTTGCATTTCTTATTTCCTCCATGCTCCTCTGGAAAAGTGGATGTATTTCATTTTGTTTCCAATCTTCTACAACAGCTTTTAAACTCTCTAATGGATGATGTAGACCAGGATGGAGAAAGTGAATTAACTAACTTTGTTCCGAAGGAAGCAATGGTCTAACAGACATTAAGCATCCTCTGTAAAATTCGATAAATGTAGGTCAGACGTTTGAAACATTTGGCTCAATGTTAAGTTGATCAAAAATTGCTAAAAGTGTATTCTACATGATCGTTGCAGTAGTACTTGCTTTTTGCAGTGTCTGACTACCATGACCTTCGATTGGCTGCTATGTCTCTTGTGACCGGTTGATACATTAATGATAACCAGAAAGGTGTACGACCAACCAGCTGGGTCTATCCGACTTTTGTCAGTTTTATGTCTTTTTAGTTCCATTTTTCATGCCAGGATCCTGTATTCACAAGGCAGCATTTGGCTTATTGGTTGACCTGAGAACTCCTGTGACAAATAGACAGTCTAGCTTTTTAGACTGCAAAAGGTTAAAGAAATGATAGTATTAGTGGCTGCTAATCCCACATGTAGGAGGACTCAGCTCAATCGCCCAGTCTTAGTGGGACCTGCCTTTTCTGCTTTTAACTGGGAGCTCCTGGAGAAAATATTCCTTTTTGTCTGCAGGAGGGATTTAATATATTGAGTGTAGGCAGCTACCATACCCTGTTCAATGTCTACCGCCTGAAAAATGTTAGCATTGCAGTACTGCTGAACAAGACAAAGACTCGTGTGTTGTGAGTTAACTTATCACTTGCAACACGTCAGCAGTATCCTAAAATCCCAACAGGCCCAAACAAGTTCCACACCCATGCCAGTTTTTTTTTAACCCTAAAAGACTCCCTGGAGTGATGCCTTTTCTAATGACCTGCTAGAAATTGCACTTCTCTGCTTCCGCACCATAAGAAGCTGACTTGACTTAAGACCTTCAAAGCAATCGAAATTTAGCTTTGAACCTATTCATTTCATTCGGAGTCTTTTTGTGAGTAAGGGCAGCTTTGGAGATCTTTCCCCACTCAAATTAGCTTCACACCTGATGCTCAAATAGTCAAAAAAACGTGATTTTATCTGACTTAATACCATTAGTGTGATAAAGAGGTTTATGACCCAGGACCATAATCTCGGTCTTAACTAGCTCCTTTTTCTAGTCTCAGAGCCTTCATAAAATGTTTTTTTTCAGGGAATATGCAAATGCAGGTAATATAACAGCTCACTGTTTATTCAAGTTGCAACTTGTTTAGGTGGCTTTCATTAATGTAGAAAAATGTTCAACAAAGTAGGAGCAAGCACACTACACTATGTTAAGTTCAGCCAGAATTGTAAAATGATTTAGCTCGCTACTGCACCAAATCAAATTTTGGTGGCGGTGTTAGTGTGTAGATGTTGAAGCAAGGTAGCTAATGGCAGTGGCACTGATGCATTCCTTGGGGTCTGTGATAATAGCTTCTTATCAGCAAAACTGAACGTATTCTTCAAACCAATAAATGTTACAAACAAAGCAGACTTATTGAGCAACATCTACTTAGTCAATATCATCGATAATGTAAAGCATTGGTCGACTGTGTAACTGACACCTGCCTGAAAGTTAATGAGGACTAGTTTCTAAGGTAAGGGGTAAATAGATAAAGAATGTGGGAAGGAATCTGACATCTTTGTAATGTGGCATTATCCCCCGCCCAAATGTGCAGACCAAACCTTCAGAAATGCACTACATTAAGATACCTACGCAATTCAGTGCGGAAAACACCGATTGCAAATGCAAACCCTCATTTTCCAGAGGAAGTCTAAACATATGACTGAGGCACCCAGGGCTACGGTATTTTGTGGTTGTGGTAAACGCATCATGCGTGTGTAAAAAGCACTTTGCCATCATTTTTACACATCCTAAAAAATAGGGCTATCGGCCTGTAACTTGCAGGCCCACTTCTATTTTCCTTTTTCAGTTTGCCTAGAGACGGTTTTAACTGTGATGCCAGCCTCATGCAATAAAATTAATGTAATAAAAATAAATGATAAATAAAAAATAAAAACCATATACCTATATACCCACATAAAGTGGGCTTTGGATCAGCCCTCTCCTTTCTATGGTCTGCTCAACTGATAAATATTTTGCCTCCAGTCACCACAGCATGGGTCAGCCCACTTCCGCCACAGACTCTCTTCCACTTATAGCATTCTGCCAGATCACATATGCACAGCCACCTCAAAGGTACTTCACTTCAGCACTTCGTTGTCTGTATCTGTGGGGGGAAATGTCATTTACCCTGCATTTTTTACTCCGCATTGGCTTTACCCCGCATTTTTTACTACGCAATAACTTTTACAACGTAGGGCTTTACACCAAAAAACTGTTACAACGCATTCCCCAAAGTAATGCCCCCCTGGAGTTAAATAGTAATTGCGTTGGAATGGGGAATGCGTTGTAACGAATTGCATTTTAAAGCCCTGTGTTGTAAACGTTATTGCAGAGTAAAAATGCGGGGTAAAGCCATGCAGAGAATAAAATGTAGGGTAAAGTGCCCTATTCACCTGTGGGACAATACTTTAGTTTGCCAATTCTTTTTCTTTCCATTTGTCCATTTTGTTTGTCATCACTAAGTTTGAACTATGTTGTCAGGCTACAGTAATTCAAGGCCAATAGCCCCTTCTCTTTGCAAGAATAAGAATCATAATTTCCTGTAGTGTGCAGGAAAATTAAAAAAGGTGACTATACCTGTATTCTGGACACCAGTCAGATAGGAATCACCTGTACAGTTCTATTAAAATTGTACATGTTATTATTGATTTGTTTTACATTTCCATCACAAGCATATGAATGCAACGTGTAGGTAGGCGCATGTTTCCCTTTTTCTGTTTTTCTTCATATTTTTGTGCCAAGTGCTTCCAATAACAAAAAAAAATACAAAAACATGCACCAACTTGCCAAGGTCAGACGGCTTTACCAATGCTTGTTAATAATTTGGGTACATGCCAGCCATTTTTCCAAAAACGGAGATTCTTAGCAAAAATGAGTACCACATTCATCTTCTGCACCAGAACACAGAACTCCAAATATTAATACCTGCAAGTGAAACTGATAAAGTATGCTTTTAACCGAGTATATCCAACTTTCAGGAATGCTGTGAAAGTCGGTTTCTTCCACCACACACACATGACAACATGCTGACAGTAAATGAAGAAACAACAGGCTTCTGATTCAGCAAGTTACAAACCAACTCCTGCCTTTTACTTCCCCACTTAGACCACACAAACCAGCGACCAAACACCCACACCCATCATTCAACAGATCACATTTTAGACATCAGTGACCAGACACGACCCCTCTCCACACACACAAGACCACCCACACAGAAATGCGAAATAGATAGCCAGCCAGTTCAAATATAGTATCTGGGACAGTAAACTACATTTCCGAATTGTGTTTCGCACATTCCAATACTCCCTCTAATCTGATGTAAATTATTCTTCAAATTTAAAGATTAAGAGATCCCTAATCAAGAATGTCCTGCCGCATTAGCATATATACCACAATGAATAACATGCATACGATGTTTAGCAGGTTCACCCATTCTGAAAAGATGCCCACTTGTATTATATTGCGAATTATTGGCATCTTGTAAAATCTGATGAGAATGCCGATGTTTTCAAGATAGTGCATTATGTACAGTGCCAGGTGTTTCACATGACATTCAGACAGCCATTTTTTTTTTCCAGAACCAATTTAAATGGCCTGAAAAGCTGGCTTCCAAGGTGTACCATGTAACTAGTGGAACATTAAATTCAAGACAAATTATTTATTCACAAGTATACAGCACGTTGTATGTGGGTGGCACTCTTGGTACAAGACTTTAATTTCTACTACTGTACAATGGAAAATGAGGGTTGACATCAATGTTGCGACAAAGGTCATTGGGTGCCGCTTCATTGCCCCATACGGAGTGCAATTTGCTAACTTTATAATAGTAGTGAGTTATTAGGAGAATGATTGTGTGATTTGGGGGGGGGGTTTGGGAGTATTAACTCAGTAACATACTAAAACTGTGGATCTTTAATTTTCATGATAATCATTAAGACAAAATTCAATATTTTGCCCCACTAGTTAAGTCAGTTGCGGACATTTAGCAAAATTGGTTAGAGAGTTGAGCGATGAATTAGGTAATTGGACATGGTTACTTAATCCTAGAAATAGTTAAAAACCTTACTAGAAAGGCATGCACAGCAGCATTTGTCAAATGTAATCCTATAAAGGTACTTAGTCACAATATCAATCTATCTATATACACAATTATATATATTTTCCCCCCAAAAAGAAAGGTTACAGGGACGTTATAGTTAGGCTCAGATTTTACTCATACAAAACCAGAGAAATTCAGCCGTTATAGTTAGCTGAGTTAACTATCGCTCATGCCCCAGCAATGCACTGCTTATGAGCTCACATATTACATCACTCATGACATGGTCAGTGACATCACTAATGACATCATCCACAGCATCTCTGGCCCACCCACTCACACCCATATGGAATATACAACCACTGCCACTCCCACACAACCATTCACAGAGCCATACCAGTGCTTACACACCCACTCACTGATTCATAGATCTACACACACATCCACTCAATCAATCATACTGCCACTCATAGACCCACTCACTAATACAGCCACTGACATATCCACCCTACAGGCACTCACACACTGAGTGAGTCACTTATAGAGCTACTCACATACCTACACAGTCACCCATACAGTCAATCACAGAGCCACTTACTCACCCAAACAGTTACACACACATGCCCTTACTTACAAATAGTAGCACATACTCACCTATACAGCCACTGACAGAAGCATGCACTCATCCAAATAGCCACTCTTACATTCACTCACTCATGCATAGTCACTCATATACCCCGTCACTCATCTATACAGCCTTTCACATACCCAGTTACTCATCCATACTGACACAGCCATACAGACACTTACCAACCCATACAACGTCTCGCACACTTGCAAAGTACCCCATATAGCCACTGACTCACCCACTCACTCATCCATACAGGCAGTCACACACCTCCTCACCCACACACAGACACCTAGACAACCATAAAGGTAGTCAGACAACCAATCAATCACCCATATAACCATTCACGTACCCACTAACAAAGTCATACACCCACTTAGACATCAACTGACAGCCAGATACAAACATTCACACAACCAGTCACTCATCCATACATTTACTGAGACACCTAATCACTCACTTAAACAGTCAGTCACGCACCCACTGAGTGATCCATACAGTCACTCATATACCCACTGATTCACCAATACAACTTGGTATATATATTTAACACTCAGACATTTTAAAAACACTCACAGGATGATGTCATTTGTGATGTCATGAGTGATGTCACTGACCATGTCATGAGTGATGTAATATGTGATGTCATAAGCAGATCATTGGGATGGTGCGAGTTAACTATAACTCAGCTAACAGTAACAGCTGAATTTCTCTGGTTTTGTATGAGTAAAATCTGTCCCCAACTAGAACGTTCTTGTAACCTTTATTTTTTTCTGTGAATTTCTAAGTTGTTTTTTTTTAACTAGCAGGCACGTTTGCGGAGTGGTGGGGAAAGGGTGTGGAGTCTCCAAACAGCTCTCAAGGAACTCTGCTGCACATGACTTACCAGGAGGGCTTCTTGGCCCCCAAGGTCCCTCCGAAGCCAAGGGGACTTTATCCCTCAACTAATAGTGCACCAGGAGGAATGTTTGCAGAGTGGTGGAGGAAGGGGGCATGGCCTCTGACAACTTCTCAACAATCCTGCTGTGTGGGACTTACTGGAGGTAACAGGAGAGGTAGTTGGCCCCCAAGTATGTCCTTGGGGACAACTACCCCTCCTATTACCCCCCGTAAGTTCCATACAGCAGGATTGCTGAGATCTGATAGCAGGCCACGCCCCCCTTTCTCCACCACTTGCCACACGTACCTCCTGACGCACTACTAGTAGGGGGATGAAGTCCCCTTGGCTATTGAGGGTCCTTGATGGCCAACTACCCCTCCTGTTACCTCCAGCAAGTGCCACACAGTGGTTTTGCTGAGAAGTGTTCAGTGGCCACGCCCTCTTTCTCCTCCACTCTGCAAACGAGCCTCCTGATGAAGTACTATTTAGGGGATGAAGTCCCCTTGGCTCTTGAGGGTCCTTTGGTGTCAACTAGCCCTCCTGTTACCTCCAGTAAGTCTAACACAGCTGGATTGCTGAGAGGTGATCAGAGGCCAGGCCCCCTTTCTCCACCACTCTGCAAATGCACCTCCTGGTGCACTGCTGTTTGGGGGATGAAGTCCACTTTGAACCTGAGGCCCTCAGGAAGCAAGGGGACCTCATCCCCGCCCCAGCAGTGCACCAAGAGGCTTGTTTGCAGAGTAGTGGAGAAAGGGGCATGTCCTGCAACAACCTCCCAGCAATCCCACAGTGTGGGGCTTACTTGAGGTAGCAGGAGAGCTAGTTGGCCCCTAAGGACCCTCAGCAGCGAAGGGGACTTCATCCCCCAACCAAGAGAGTGCAGGAAGGTGCGTTTGCAGAGTATTAGAGAAAGGGGGCGGGGCTTCCAGTAAGTTGGCGGCTTTTGATTTTTTTCTTTCTTGCAATGAAGGGGGGCTATGTGCCCTCACCTCCTGACGCCGATTACCGAGTACCGCGAGGCCCCCCACCCCAGGCCGATTTCGGTCCCAGGAACCCCATCCCCAGGAGCCTGGCAATTATTTATTTTTTTCATTTATTTATTTTTTTAAATGGAGGGGAACCGCACAGTCCCACTCCCCATGACATTTTTGCCCCCCCTGGAGCCCCATCCCCCGTGGCATGGCCAGCTGGTTGGGGACTGTGGGTAGCCTGAAGCTACTGCAGTCCCGGCTGGCTCCTGCCTCCTTCGGGAGCCAGCATTGCTTTTTAAACCCAGGGAGCTGCTCACATGCAGCTCCCTGGGTGTAAAAAGCAAAGTGTTCTCTGCTTTGAACAAGTGAGAGCAAATGTTTTTGCTTGTTCAAAGTGGAGCATACTTGTTTGCAATGGGATGGCGGGAGCACTGCTCCCGTCATCCCATAGCAAGCATCAATGTCCCAGGCCCACCTCCCATTTTGAAAAAAGTCCTGGGGAGGTAGTAGTCCCTAGGGCAGCGGGGGTGGGGGTGTGCATTTAAATATAGTAGTCCCAGGGAGGTGGCAGTCCCCAAGGCTGCGTGGGGGGTGGAGCCCCTCCATGCATCTTATTTCAATATAGGAGGTGGCGGGCTGCATGAGCCCCCCCTGCATTTCACAAAATTAGCCCCTGGGGAGGTGGCAGTCCCTGCGGCTGCAGAGGGCCGTGTGGCCCCTGCACGTCAAACAGATAGCCCTAGGGAAGTGGTGGCCCACGGGGCTGTGGGGGGCCGCGCTTATTTTTAATTGCTCCCGAGACCTGGCCCACCTGGGCACCTAAAGTAAACGAAGCAGGGGAGCCCGAGCTTTGTTTTTTGTTTTTATCCACCACAAATACCACAGACAATTAAAATAAAAATGCTTTTGTTTGGCCCTGGGGGTCCTTGTGGGACCCCCTGAACACGCCTAGGGGTTCAGGGTGTTTCTACCCTGCCCCCTTATCTTATTTTTAACGTTTTTGCTTCCAATTCGGTTCAACCGAGTCACAAGATGGCTGCCAACACTTCCTGGTTTGAAGTGTAGGCAGCCAATCAGATCTGCGGCATGAGATCTGGAGGGTTCGCGGATCCACCAAGGACACAGTTGTATATCTAAGAAATCTTTAAATTTCTGATGAAATACTGAACAGATTTACACCATTTAACAAAAAGAGTGCTTTCTGCACCAAGAGCTACCTTTCTGGCAAATTTGATGTAATTCCGTTCAGCAGTTCGGGCTGTAGCCGCGTCAAAAGTTTCCTATGGAAATTCATTTGGAGAAAAAGCGTTTTGGGACGGATCACTCCGGAATTTTCAAGACAGCAGCGGACATGACTGACCCATTAATTTTGAAATGTTTGCAAAGATTCTTCAAACGGCGCCAAAGTTATTGGCAGTTCAAAAAACCTTTTTACCTATGTAAACTAGGTCCTAATTATAACTACCTACTGGCAACCGCCAGTAGGATATATATATATATATATATATATATATATATTATCTACTGGCGGTCGCCAGTAGATAGTTTTAGTTAGGACCCTGTTTCCATAGGAAATCCGCAACATTCTATTTGGAATAACTTTGGCGCCGGTCGAAGAATCCTCGCGAAATTTTCAAAATAGGTGGGGCGCTACGCTCCGCTCCTACCCTGAAAGTCTCGGGGGGATTCGTCAAGCGGGGACTGAGAAAAAAGGGGGGGGCACAAAACGCGTTTTTCCCATGCATTTTTCCATAGGACCTTTAGACACAGCTACAGCCCGAACAGCTGAACAGAGTTACTTGAAATTTGGCAGAGAGGTAGTCCTCAGGTCAAGGAAGTGCCTTTTGTAGGTTTGGTGTAAATCTGTTCAGTAGATCCTGAGAAAATAGCATTTAAATCAATATATATATCTGAGCCAGCTTACTGTGCGCTTACCGTGCGCTTACGGTGCCGTGCGCGGGCGCGATTCTGATTGGCTGTTAGATCTAAGTAAACATTCGAATCGGTCGAAACCAGGAAGCTGCGGCCGCCATTTTCTCTCTCGCACTCTGAGTGAGGCAGCAAAAACAAAGGCAAAAAACATCTAAAGGGGCAATGTATTCAGTTCCTAACCACCTAGCATTGATGATGGTGTCCCCAAAGAACCCCCAAGGCCAAAAATTCAATTTTTTTTGGGGGGAAAAATCGCCGATTACGCTTACCGTACACGTACGGTAAAAATTAATAATAAAAAAAAAACTATCCACACTATCCCCACCCCGTGTGCAAAAGGTGCCCGAAGCGCACCTTTTGTGCATGGCATATGTATTACAAATGAAAATATAAATGATTACCTTTCACAACGAAGCGCATAATATGTCCTCCATGTGCGCACGGTGCGCAAAGCGCATCGTGCGTACATGGCCCATCCTGCGTAACGTGGGCACGCGGTGCGCGCAGCGCACCGCGTGACCACCGTGCGTGCACGGCACTAACTGCGTAAAGTGGGCGCGCGGTGCGCGAAGCGCACCGTGCGCGCACGGAACGAACTGCGTTAACTGGGCGCGCACGCCACGAATGGCGTAAAGTAACTTAGCATTTAAAAAACCATACAAATTCACTGAAAAAACCATAGGTTTCACACACGTTATAGTTAGGAATTAGCATTTAAAAAACCTTGCAAATTCACTGAAAAAACCATAGGTTTCACACATGTTATAGTTAGCGGAAATTTTAATCATAAAAAACCATTGAAATTCCCCCGTTATAGTTAGTGCAGGCAACTATAACTCACGCAACTGCAATCCTCTGCTGATGCTAATACTGTATTTAGACACTTATTTGCCCATGTCTTCTTTCATTAAATTTTAGCTATACATATATTACAAATATTTTTTTTTCATAAAGACACATATGTCATCAGCAGAGGATTGCGGTTGCGTGAGTTATAGTTGCCTGCACTAACTATAACGGGGGAATTTCAATGGTTTTTTATGATTAAAATTTCCGCTAACTATAACATGTGTGAAACCTATGGTTTTTTCAGTGAATATATATATAAATATATATAAAAACTGTCTGTATAATATTAACGTGGTATGTAATAATATCAATATATTTTATATATATGCACACACACACACATATATATATATATATATATATATATATATATATATATATTATCTACTGGTGGTCGCCAGTAGATAGTTATAGTTAGGACCGAGTTCCCATAGGAAATCTGAAAATGCTATTTTGAATAACTTTGGCGCCGGTTGACGAATCCTCGCGAAATTTTCAAAACTAATGGGGCGCTCCGCTCAGCTCCTACCCTGAAAGTCTTGGGGTGGTTCGTCAAGCGGGGGCTGAGAAAAAAGGGGGGTCCCAAAACACGTTTTCCCAATGCATTTTCCCATAGGACCTTTAGTTGAAGGTACAGCCAGAACGGCTGAACAGAATTACTTGAAATTTGGCAAAGAGGTAGTCCTCAGGTCAGGCATGTGCCTTTTGCATATATGGTGTCAATCTGTTCAGTAGTTCCTGAGAAAATTGCAGTTAAAAGTACATAAATATCTATAAGCACGCACGGTGCGCGCACCATAACGTGCGCGAGCGTAATTCTGATTGGTGGTTACATGTCAGTCAACATTCGAATCGGTCGAAATCAGGAAGTGTCGGCCGCCATTTTGTGTGTGACAGTGAAAAAGAAAGGTGGAGAACATGAAAAGGGGGCAGGGTAGAGAGTTCCTGACCCCCTAGGCTTTGTCAGGGGGTCCCTGAAGGATCCCGAAGGGTGAAAAAACCATTTATTTTTTTTTCAAAAAATCGCGGGGTGCGCACTCCGTGAAAAGAACTTTAAAAAAAACAAAAACATTTTAAACTGTTTATAAGTTTCTAGAAGATATTAACTATGCTGTTCAACTTTATCCAAATAAAAAAAAAAAATTAGGTGAGCCATTCCATATTACAGGATACAGTCAATCTATAACTATATACATAGGTAGTTTATTGTAAAATAAATATATAAAAAATATAATAATACATACATTAGCATTTAAAAAACTCGCGCGATGAGTGATGTCACTGACCATGTCATGAGTGATGTAATATGTGACGTCATCAGCAGTGGATTGCGGGCGCGCGAGTTATAGTTATCTGAACTAACTATAACGGGGGAATTTCAATGGTTTTTTACGAGTGAAATGTCGAGCTAACTATAACGTGTGAAACCTATGGTTTTTTAAGTGAATTTGCAAGGTTTTTTAAATGCTAATTCCTAACTATAACGTGTGTGAAACCTATGGTTTTTTAAGTGAATATATATATGTATATATATTTATTCACTGAAAAAAACAAAGGTTACAGGAGCATTATAGTTTGGAAATAGAATAAGAAAAACCTTAGTGTCCTGGGTGCCCCCCCGCGGTCCCAGCCGGCTCCCAGCCTCCTGAGGGAGCTGGCATTGCTCTTACACACAGGGAGCTGCTAAACATGCACCTCCCTCTGTGTAAGAGCAATTTTTTGTCTGTTTCCTAGCCCGCATGACAGCGGCCAGGGAAACAAATTAAAACTCTGCTCTCAGCAAGCTGGAGCAGTTTCACAGCTCTCGATTGCTGAGAGCAGAGTTCGTGGTTGCTCTGACTTGATGGAAGCTGTCAATGTTCCCGTCAAGTCAGAGCAAACAGCTATATCCTGGGGGGGGCACCCCGGTACATAGCATGGCCCCCAGGGCCATATCTGGCTCCAGGAGGTGAGCCATGCGGCCTCCCTCCTTCTGTTTGCATGGATTGGCCCTTTATGGCCCGGGAGGGGGGGCCACGTGGTCCTCCACCCTGTATTTTTTATTGCGTATGTGGTGCTCCCTAAGGTTTGGGGGCCTGTGTGCCCCCCACAATTTGATAAATGTATTGCCCCAGGGAGGTGGTTGTCCTTGGGCCTGTGATTAACCCAGGAGCGGGATCCCCGCGGCCCCCTTCCATAATTAAAATGAAAGCCCTGGGGAGGTGGTGGTCCGTGGGGCTTCGATCAAGCCCAGGAGGGGAGGTCCGAGAGGTACCCCTCCACTATGAAAATAAAGCCCCCAGGAGGAGGTGGTCCCCGGGGCTCTAAGAGCCTTAGAAAGAGGGACTCTGCGCCCCGCTCCAATTTTTTAAAAATGTCTCCGGGATCGGGGTCACCCTGGGGCTCATTTCAAAACAAGCGCGGGAGCCGGAGTTGCGGATCTGCCACGATTTTCAGCGAAACATCATTTTAATGCTTTTTTTGCCCTGGAGGTGTGCCTCTAAGACTCCAAAACCAGATCTAAGGGGTCAAGGTATTCCTACCATGCCCCCTTTTCTTTTCCTTAACCTTTTTTCAGGGACTCAGCTGAAGCAGAGTTGCAAGACGGCTGCCGATATTTCCTGCTTTTAGTGCTGGCAGCCAATCAGATCTCAGCACGAGATTGGGAGGGTTTGCGGAGCCTTTGCATCTCTAGATATCTAACTTTGATTTTTCTTTAATATCTCCTAAACTACTGAATGGATTTACACCAATTTACAAAAAGGTTGTTTTCTGGACCAACAACTACCTTTCTGCCCAAATTGGGTGTAATTCTGTTCAGCGGTTCGAGCTCCAGTTGTGTCTAAAATACCTATGGGAATTAACATAGGAAAAGTATATACATTATATATATATACATATACATAGAATACTAACATTAGTAATCTGGAGTTAAATGTAAATGTATGTGTCTTGTAAAGCGCACTGCTGCCCTGAGGCGTCGTGGCGCTGTAGACCGCTGGGGAACCCGTCCTGGCTATCCCTGTGAGATGGTCCCTCCAGGGTATCTCCAAGGTGAAACCAGGCATCCCCGGCGAATGTGGGGGGCCGTTGTGGAGATGAGGCAAGCTAATGCCCAGAGTTGCCGAGTTTGATCCCTGGTTAGAGTAGGCACCGAAGCGAGAATTATCGAGTCCGCTGGCCCTGGTCCACGACCCTGCTGCGTCGGGAATTGAACCCTGGTCCCGGGCCGTCTTCTGCTTCCGGGTCTGCTGCCTCTAACCAGTGAGCCACACCACTCCAAGAATAGTAAATTATATTTAGTATAATGTTAGTCGAGATGTCAATATTCTGGCTACAGTAGTTTTTGTAAAACAATGTTAAAACCACCATATTGTGGTTAAAAATACTTTTATAAATTGCTTAATAATGGTATTTACCTATTTCAAAGTGTTATACATTTGAGAGCTATGGGAGGTTAGAGGACAGAAAGATTAAACGCAAATTAGCCACTAAACCACATTTCTTTCTCCAGCAATGACCGCCAACCTCAGAACATTGTATTCTGTTGTATTGTGATGTTGTGGTTGGCAGACACAGAATTGTTGTAAGTTAACTGGCTTTATTGAAGAAGCAGAATTAAAAGGTAAAGGCTTTACACAGGAGCGACAGAGAGAAGGTGCCCCTAAAGCCAGGGCTGTCTCCAATTCCTGACTGTAAGAGCCAGCGACCAAAGTGTAGCCTGGCCCTTGTTACACACATACGGTGGCTACTAACACACACCACATATGCCACTCACATTCCACCCACACTCTAAAGGACCCTTCCATATCATACTCTCAAAGAGAATATGGAAGAACCCAAGGTCGGTAAGCTCAACCAGTCAACAAATTGTTTCTATTCACTTTCTGAAATTAACATGACGTTTTCACAATTATTAGGAAAGCAAACTAAAGCGGCAACTGCCTTTTTCAAATTGTTCTTATACTAGAAGGATGTAAGAATGAACAATGAAAATATTGTTTTTAAAAGTGATCAAAACGTTTAATAATTATTTTTTTGATCGGAAGCCTGTTTAGCCCTGTGTATCCTTTTGGAAGTAGAATGTTTAGCCCTGTGTATCCTTTTGGAAGTAGAATGTATTGCATATTGCAGCTGGACAGGTTCTTTCCGTGCAAATCAATTCTTGCAGAAAAAAAATGCTTAAACTCCGTCATGGGTCTGATATTCTGGTAACTCACTTTTCTGTCTTACTTTCGCAAATAAAAGTAACCATAAATATCCCATTCTATAATTACACAAATATTTTATGTGCAAGATTAGGACATATGGGCTCCAAACCAACAGGCATTTTTCTTCTTCGTTTTCTCTGGCGTGTGCGGTATGATACGCATATTGTCCAACATTTTACACATAACAGTAACAATTAATATTATGCTGTCCAGAGGTTGGGATACAATTTTCAAAAATTAAATCAGCATTTTATTTAAATAAATAATATCACAGAAAAACAAATTTGGCTAAGATTTGCATAGCTTTAAGAAACAGAGCAATTAAAATGTTCCTCTGTTTAAACTTGATTTTGAAAAAACAGTGTGGCTCAGCTAGTCGTATTTGCGCTATAATGTAAACCACATGGCAATACAGGAACAGCAATAGGTCACGCTCCGCATGAAACAAAACATGCACCGTTGAGGACGCCAATACTACTGATTTTCAACAGCGCCCGGCTTTAACCTGATTTTCAGACGAAAATAAAAAACATAAAAAAGAATATGCAAGAATAAGCCCCGTATGCTTAATTTGCATTTGCACAAAAAAAAAAAACATTTTAATTTAACTGAATACCTCCTTAGCATCTGAAAGTCGAACACAAGTTCTCACAGGCTGAAACTCAGTCATGTTCTATGTTCCCTTGCAGTGCACGGCTATAGTTGTAGTAACATGAAGCGCTTATATGCTAACAGTCTCTGATTTAGTGGCGCTACCATAATTCTTCTACTAAATTTCAAGCGCTACTCTGCATCCGTGATGGATTACAAAAACAGGTGGCCTCGCGGCCGCTTCGTAGCCTCTGAGGCACGGCGCGTTTGTGTGGGAAGAGCTGCCCTGCACGTCACCGGCAGGTGTGTTATTTCAGGCCTGGTATGAGAGAGGTTTTTAGTGTGCTGAGAAACAAGAAACCCCCACCGAGAGCTGTCAGCTACAGTTACTAGCCAGCGCCCGAGCCACCGCTTCACGAGGGGGTATGTCGCACTTCCTGAGCAAATACAGGGCAGCTGAGCTGACCGAAGGAACCCGCCAATGACGAGCGTCTGAAATAGATACTACTAACTTGGCAAAATCCAAAAGGCCAATGAGATAGTCTTGATGTAGCCTCCTCTTCCACTTCTTTTTAGCGTTCATGTTTTTTTTCAAATGTATCTATCTATTTGTAAATGTTGCATTTCTGCTGGAAACGCTGTAGAACGTGTCAAGGTGGTACATTGGATTATCGGCAGATCAGTGGTGGGTCCAATAACAGAAGAAAGGGTCGCACGCCTCATTAGGCCAGTAAATCCCTCACAGGGGCAGTTCATGTTTAATTAGTCCTTTCTTTGTTTTTAGTCTTGCTTTGGATTATGTACCATGTATGTCCATTGACAATTGCTCAATGCATGGTGCACTGAAAAACTGACCTTGTTTCGGGGAGATTTCGACTTTACAGGAACTCCCAAATGATGAAAGAAGTACTTCAGGAAATAAGAGAGAGTGATAGATTTTCCTGAGCCCTCCTATGTTTAACCTTTACACCTGTAGAATTTTCAGCAGATAATGTGTCTTGGGGGGAGTGAGAGTATAATTTATAAGGAGTTTCGGGGGGGGGGGCGGGGGAGGGAGTGGACCAATAGTACTAGGTCCACAGGTAAAAGAAGTGTGTATGGACCTGAAGTTCTAAGAGTCTGATCCAGTGCATCATTTGTATATAAAAAAAAGAAAAAGTGCCATGGCCTCTCTCATTAGACCACTGCAGCTTGCTCCACCCATTGTCAATGCCCATACCAACATTACCACTAATCATCACACTCCTTCAGGTGTGATTAATCCGACTGTTCCAGATCACCCAAAGCTATATCAATGGCTTGGGTAGCAAGTATTTTTATCCTCTCAATTGCTGGGCATTTCCTCCCCCTCAAAAGTCTCGCCCACCCCCGTATTGAGCCCTTTTTTGGTTATTTGGGGTAGTTGAAGCTAAGGGATCCAAACTTTGTTTCCACATAAGGTATTTATGCTCAATCTGCATCCTTTTTTCCAACCTCCTAAGGATTCTAACGGTACCCAGGGTTTGTTGATTCCCCTGGAGGGGACCTAGAAAATAGGCAAAATATAGCTGTATTTTGGGAAAAACAGGGAACAAATCCTCCAGGTAAAAGTCCCTGTTCTTCTTCCTAAAAATAGCAACAACGAATGGTTTGTTGTGCTAAAGTCACCATCGTTCCAGCTTTCAGGAATATGCACAGTTGAGTAAAATAAAACTAATTTTTACCAAAATGTTGGCATTTTTCAAAGAGGCAGCCTATTTTTCCTATTTTTTGTGTTCTTAACCTACTCCCAGCTTGTGGTGGAAACTAGTGTGAAACCCATGGGTGATCCAAGAAAACTATAGATTTTTGAAAAGTATACAAAATTCCAAATTCAGCAAGGGGTAGATCCTTCAAGGGTTTCCCAAAGATATTAAATGTTGAAATAAAGATATATCGAACTGAGTAGGAAAAAACATCCATTTGTGACAACATTTCCATCTATAACCTTTTGTGACGTGGACGACTAACAAAAGCAAATATACCATTACATCCACTAGACCCGTCTGTTTGCGGGGATCAATCAATCAATCAGTGACACTTGTAAAGCGCGCTACATACCCGTAGGGTCTCAAGGCGCTGGGGGGGGGGGGGGGGGGGGGAGCCGCTACTGCTCGAACAGCCAGGTCTTCAGCTTCTTCCTGAAGGAGAGGTGGTCTTGGGTCAGGCGAAGGTCGGGAGGGAGGGAGTTCCAGGTCTTGGCGGCCAGGTAGGAGAAGGACCTTCCTCCTGTAGTCGCTTTTCGGATGCGGGGGACGGTGGCGAGGGCGTGGTTGGCTGATCGGAGGTGGCGTTTGGGAGCGTAGAAGTTGACTCGGCTGTTGAGGTAGCTCGGGCCTTGGTCGTGTAGGGCTTTGTGTGCGTGGGTGAGGAGGCGGAAGGTGATTCTTTTGTTGACGGGGAGCCAGTGAAGGTCTCTCAGATGTCCGGAGATGTGGCTGGTTCGTGGGATGTCGAGGATGAGTCTGGCTGAGGCGTTCTGGATCCGCTGGAGTCTCTTCTGGAGCTTGGCGGTGGTACCGGCATAGAGGGCGTTGCCGTAGTCCAGTCGGCTGGTGACGAGGGCCTGGGTGACGGTTTTCCTGGTCTCGGTGGGGATCCACCAGAAGATCTTCCGTAGCATGCGTAGGATGTTGAAGCATGCCGAGGAGACGTTGTTGACTTGCCTGGTCATGGAGAGGGAGGAGTCCAGGATGAAGCCCAGGTTGCGTGCATGGTCTGTCGGTTTGGGTGCGGTGCCCAGGGCGGGGGGCCACCAGGAGTCGTCCCAGGCGGAGGGAGAGGAGCCCAGGATGAGGACCTCCGTCTTGTCCGAGTTCAGTTTCAGGCGGCTGGTCGTCATCCACTCGGCTACCTCTTTCATCCCTTCGTGCAGGTTGGCTCTGGCGGCGGCGGGGTCGTTGGTCAGGGAGAGGATCAGCTTGGTGTCGTCGGCGTAGGAGATAATGCTGAGGTTGTGTTTGCGTACGATGGCCGCGAGGGGGCTCATGTAGACGTTGAAGAGGGTGGGGCTCAGAGATGATCCTTGGGGGACGCCGCAGATGACTCCGGAGGCCTCTGACTTGTACGGTGGTAGGCGGACTCTCTGTGTTCTTCCGTCGAGGAAGGAGATGATCCATTCCAGCGCCTTGTCCTGGATTCCGATGTTGCTGAGGCGCCGTACTAGGGTGCGGTGGCAGACCGTGTCGAATGCCGCGGAGAGGTCTAGGAGGATGAGGGCCGCTGTTTCTCCATTGTCCATCAGGGCTCGGATGTCATCGGTGGCGGCGATGAGGGCGGTCTCGGTGCTGTGGTTGGCTCGGAAGCCGGACTGTGAGGGGTCGAGAGATCCGTTCGTCTCGAGGAAAGCGGCCATCTGCTTGTTGACGGTCTTCTCGATGACTTTGGCTGGAAACGGGAGGAGCGAGATGGGGCGGTAATTCTTGAGGTCGGTGGGGTCCGCTGTTGGTTTCTTGAGTAGAGCGCTGAGTTCGGCGTGTTTCCAGCTCTCAGGGAAGATGGTGGTGTCGAAGGATGTGTTGATGATGTCTCGCAGGTGGGGTGCGATGACAGCGTCGGCCATGTTGAAGACGTGGTGAGGGCAGGGGTCGGTCGGTGATCCGGAGTGGATGGAGTTCATCGTGCGGATGGTGTCTTCGGTGCTGATCGGGGTCCAGGCGTGGAGGGTGGTGGTGGGGGGTGGTTGCTCGGTCATGGTGTGCGTCGGGATGTATAGGATTTGCAGGTTTTCCAAGAACACAGGGTACGCAGCGCCAACTGAGCAGCACAATACAATAGTTTTGCATTGTGTACCAATCATTATGGTGAAATATGTAGAGTAAAAAATGGGCAACAAGGAAACCTATGTATTTCTGAAATGGGCACATTATATGGAGTTTAGGAGCAGTGGTTATCTGTACATTTCTGAATTTGTGGGTACCCATACTAGCATATGGATTACAGGATATTTTTTAAAATGTCTTCTTACTTACATGCTGGCTTACATTTAAAAGGCACAAATGCTGTGACCGCCAATTGGTAGTAACACATGTTCTACTATTCTATGCTCCCACATGTCCCACATGTCTTGTGCGGGTAGGCCTAGTGCCCACAACAGGAAATTGGCCAAAATAAAACATAGATACATCACATTTTCCACTGGAAACAAACTCTTTTTCCCCAATGTGGATAGCTGTGGATTTTGTGCCCTAACTCAGCCTGCAGCTTGGAAAACCTAGCAAACTGACATATTGTTGAAAAGTAGACACCTGGGGGAATTCAAGGTGGGTGACTGGCATAAAATGGTACCTTTCTTTTGTGGGTAGCCCTTGTGCCTGCAAAAAGAAACGGCTTAAAACACAACATGGATACATCACTTTTTCCACTCAAAACTGACCCGTGTTTTTTGCTAAGTGGGTAGCTGTGTATTTGGGGCTTTAGCTCAGCTGGCACCTAGGGAAACCAAATAAACGTGCACATTTTTAAAACAGACAGCTCTGAAAAATCCAGGGTGGGGTGACTTGCATGGTTCTCACCAAGTTTATTTTCCTAGAATCCCTTACAAACCTCAAACTTTGGCTAAAAAACAATTTTTTTCTACATTCCTGTGATGGAAAGTTCTGGTATCTATGCGGAGTAACAAACTTCCTTCCACACAGATTTCCCCTAAGTCTCCTGATAAAAACGGTACCTGACTTGTGTGGGTAGGCCTAGTGCCCGCAACAAAAAATGGCCCACAACACAAAATGGATTAATTCTAATTTTTCCACTCAAAACGGACACTTGTTTTTCAAAGTGGATTGCTGTGGATTCTGGGCCCTACCTCAGCCGGCACCTAGGGAAACCAATCAAACGTGTACATTTTTTAAAACTAGACACCTGTGGGAATCCAGGGTGGGGTTGACTCGCAAGTGCTCTCACCAAAGTTCTTTACCCAGAATCCATTGTAAACCTCAAACCTTGACTAAAGAGACATTTTCCTCACATTTCAGTGATGAAAAGTTTTGGAAACTGCAGAGAGCCACAGACTTTCTTCCACCCAGTATTTCTGCAAGTCTCCTGATAAAAATGGTACATCACTTGTGTGGGTGGACCTTTTGCCCACGACAGGAAACAGCCCAAAACGCAACGTGAATACATCACATTTCTTTACTCAAAACGAACCCTTTTTTGTGCAAAAGGGGTAGCTTTGGGCCTTAGCTAAGCTAGCACGCAGGGAAACCTAGCAACCTCCACACGTTTGAAAATTAGACACCTGGGTAATCCAGGGTGGGGTGACTTGCATGGCACTCACCAGGTTTTTTTTTTATCCAGAATCCCTTGCAAACCTCAATCCTTGACTAAAAAACAAATGCTCCTCATATTTCTTTGATGGAAAGTTCTGGAATATGTGGAAAGCCTCAAACTTCCTTTTATCCAGCATTCCCCTAAGTCGCCTGATAAAAATGATATCTCACTTGTGTGGGTAGGCCTAGTGCTTGCAGCAGGAAATGGCCCAAGACGCAACATGGATACATCACATTTTTCCACAACTGAACCTTTTTTGGAAAGTGGGTAGATTGTGGGCCCTAGTTCAGCCGCACCTAGAGAAACCTAGAAACCTGTACATTTTTTAAAATTAGACAACTAGGAAGCCCAAGGGTGCATGACTTGCATGGCGCTCACTAGGTAATTTTATCCAAAAGCCCTTGCAAACACCAAACATTGGTAAAGAGTAGGCCTGGGCAAAGCACTACGCTACGCTCGCGTAGTTTGCGAAGTTCGCGCTACTTCGCACTACGCGAACTGCACGTAGCACAGTGCGAACACGCGTAGCGTAGTCTTGCGTAGTGCTGCGGTCATTTTTTGCTTGCTCGCGGTCCTCAACGTCAAGTTGGCAACCGCGAGCAAGCAAAATGACATCCCGGCGAGACTTTTTCCTTGTTCGCGATCAGCAACATCAAGTTGGCGATCGCGAGCATGGAAAATAAACCTCCCGGCGAGATTCCCAACGCGAGGAGGTCAGGTTTCTCATTGCGAGGGATCGCGTATGCTCGTGACCGCTCGCGATGAGAAACTACCAGTTCGCGTTGAGAAAACTGCCGCTCGAGTAAAAATCTACTCGAGCAGCAGAAAACTACAGCTCGCACTGTGCAAGATGCCATTTTCAATGATTGCACAGTGCCGGTTGCTTGTCCGCCCTGTGCAATCATTGAAAACAACATCTTGCACCGTGCGAACATGTTACTACGCAGTTCGCGAAGTGCTACGCGTAGCTCGCGTAGTGCGAACTGCACTTTGCGTAGCTTCGCGAAGTGCTACTTCGCGAACTACGCCCACCATTAGTAAAGAGCACACATTTTCCTCACATTTCTGTGGTGTAAAGTTCTGGAATCTGCAGGCAGCCAATAATTTCCTACTACCCTGAGTTCTCACATGACCTCGATAAGACCGGTACCCCACTTATGTGTGTGGGTCAAGAGACCACGACACAAAATACCCCACAGCGCTATATTGATAAATAAGCAATAGGGGTAGCTGCGGTATTTGGGGCCCTGCTGTGGCGCCCCCATGCAAATGTATGAACCACAGACATTTTTGAAAACTAGACAACCAGGGATTCCTGGGTGGTGTGCCATGCATGGATCCAATGAGGTTTTCTTACCCATAAAGCCCTGCAAATCTAACATGTTGCCAGAAATCACACATATTCCTTACATTTTTGTGATGGAAATGTATGTAATCTGCAGGAATCCACAAAATTCTTACCACCCAATGTTATTCCACTTGTGCTGATATAATCATTGTGCTACTTGTGTGGTAGCCCACTGAAGCCCAACAAGTGCAGCCATTCACTGTTGCAAGTGGGACAATATTGAGAGTTTGCCACCCTCTGCTGGTCCATACCTAAACACAACATCCAAAAGAATCAAAGGTCTTCTAATTTGCCACTGGGATGGGATGCTTTAGTCTGCAGGGTAACAGAAAGACTGTTGAAGCTTTAGAGATGATTGTAGGGTCTGATGTTAGAATGTGACAGACCCACCCCATTATGTTACTAAAAATATGAATTCCTGTCATACATTGGGATTTCTGTCCCCCCGGGACAAATTGGTGGCAAACCTCCTATCTGCTCCTATGGAAGAAGAGACTGGTTTGTCCCTTTTGGGGTAGTGGTGTAGCCTATGGCATAATGCAATACCATAAGCACTTTCTTCTTCTCAAAAGGCAAGATCCCTAGTGTCAGGTGGATTTTCTATCCCCCCAGGGGCAATTGTGGGGCAACCTCTCCAATTGTAACAAGTCTCCTATCTGCCCAAACGGGGGAAGAAAGATGCTATTAACCCTACTGGGTCAGGTGTATGGCTCAATGGCAGGGTAGGCCACCCCATCCTTTTTTTTTCGTTTTGGTGCCATTTGACATCTCTGGTGTCTAGTGGGCTTTTCTGCCCCCAGGGTAGCAGATTGGGGATAATCATCCCCATACACCTCCAGGGAGGACAGCAAGACTGCCTGCTCTGGTTGAGCTTGGCCCTATATTTGTTAACAAAAAAAAAAGAATCCCTGGTGTCTAATGTGCTTTTTGTCCCCCCCCCCCCTCAGGTTCAGGATAATTACTCCTATCTAGCCCCAGGGGGTCAGAAAGACTGATGCCTCATTTATTTGCGGTGGGGGCATGGCCATGCTCATGGTGAGCAGCTCCAACTCCTATATTGTTTTTAAAAAAGCTTTCTAGTTGAGCTTTCTGTTCCACAGAGGGGGTATTTCAGGGGTAATTGCCCCTTTCCACCCCCATGGGGGTGGAAAGACTGATGTTGCATTTAGCTGGGGTGGGCGCATGTCCACGCCCATGCTGGGCCGCCCCACCCCTATATATAAAAAAAGATTTCCCTAGAGGCCATTCTATTCCCCCCCCCCTCCAGGGGGCAGGTAAGGGGTAATTACCATCATCCACCCTGCACCTGTGGCAGAAAGACTGATGCTCATTTAGTTGCGTTGGCACGGTCTTGCCCATGATGGGCAACCCCACCCCTATATGTTTCCAAAAAGCTTTCCCTGATGTTTAGTGGGCCCTCTGCCCCTCTGTGGGCAGATTGGGGGCAATTACCTCATCTGCCTCCAGGGGGCAGAGAGACTGATGCTCTATTTAGTTGGGGTGGGGGCATGGCTATGTCCATGGTGGGCAGCCACCACCCCTATTTTGTCCCTGGCTTCTAGTGGACTTTTGCCCCCGGTGGGGAAGATAGGGGAAATTACCTCCACCCACCCCCAGGCTGTGCAGAAAGACTGATGCCCCAATATGTTTTTAAAAATGTTTTCCCAGGTGACTAGTGGGCTTTCTTCCCCCCTGGGGGCAGATCAGGTGTAATTATCCCCATTCGCCCCCCAGGGGAGCAGAAAGACTGATGGCCCATTTAGGTGGGGCAGGGTCATGGGCATGCACGTGGAGGGTGGCCACCACTACTATATTTAAAAATATATATTTCCCTGATGTCTAGTGGGCTTTCTGCCCCATACAGGGGAAGATAGTGGGTAAATCCCCCCATCTGCCCCCTCCAAGGTAAACTCTTCCCGAGCCCCCTGATAAAACAAATATATATATAAAAGAATCCTCTGATGCAGAGCCCCAGAGGGGCCTTTCAATACCTTCCCAGTGTCAGCCAGTTTCTGACAAATGCTGCCGGGAGGTAGTGCAGGTGCTGAGCACTGGCCGACACCTGCACTTAAAATGTTAATATATTCTGAATTATATAACACTCTGTTGTTGTGCTCACTTCAAAATTAGACAAACAGTGCCACCATGTGGTAGTAGTCATAAGTGCTGGTGTTGAGAATTACGTGCTGGTGCAGGGCACCGGCAAACACTGGTTCAAATTAAACACTGGTGCAGGGATGTCTATTAAGAGTTCAGCCTGTGCAATGTTTGGTACTATGATGTCATACTGTAGTGAGCTGGTCCTAGAATTAACCTAATAAAAGTAATATATTCTTAAGATAATCGTTACAAGTCTGAGAAAGCACAAAATGAGTAGATAGAATAGGCGTTCAACTTTATCATTCTCTACTTGAAAACAATCTTGACTGCAATGTTTAGTGTTAGAACCTGAAATGATGAGTACTAGGGGATGCTCCAAGACCAATATCGGAGACATTTTTTGGCACTTTTTCTTGCCCTTTTCGTGAACCCAGCTTGAAAGAGCATTGTGTATTGTTCCCAATATTAAACTGGCATCACCAAACAGCACTGCACTTTCTTTGCAGGCGTGTGCGTAAGCCTGGGAAGCAAACGCCTTGACTGAGTGGCCAGTGTTCCTAGGATTGGGGTGGGGAGTACAATACCTGCACTGGTAATCTCTGCTGACAATGGTGCGGAATTCAGTACCTTGGCTCCTTTCCCAATGTCTCTTGATGAGGGATTAGATCAGCCACTGTGGATTAATTCCACTCCTCCACTCCAGTTCTAGCTTTCATGCATATCATGCAACCTTCTCCAGAGAGACAATACAGATAGGGCAAGTAATAACAAGGTGATGATACACAAAGCAGGTGATGCAGACACTCAGACGTGTGATATACATATAGATAGATAGATAGATAGATAGATAGATAGATAGATAGATAGATAGATAGATAGATAGATAGATAGATATTCCATAACAAATGGCATGTGCAGACTGGTGAGAGAGGAAGTTAAAAGAAATAAACTAGCTTCCATGCTCATGGAAGGAGTCCTACAAATAAAAGAAAGATTCATTTAGAGAAACAAATGGTGGAAAACGCTGGGAAGACCGAAAAAGGAGAAAAGTTGGCACGAGTAGTCCACCTCCATAATGTGACACACAGGAACTGGTGGATGTTGGTGACACAGGGATTCAAGATTCCTGGAACGCAGAGGGGCTTGTAAGACCAGGGCAGTTCAAAGTTCTGAAAGCTAATACATCGTTAAAAGACTATTTGTGACCTACTACAACTCAAGCAGTGCTGCTCACTAGTTGTGCAAGAGGTGCAGACTAGATGACAGAATGTTACAAATTACAGTTCTGATATAGAGGACGAATACAATCTAATTTCTAACAACACTTTTAAAAAACAATCTTCATCGTGAATATGAGTGCAGAAAAAATGACAGGCCTGTCACGGAGTTTTCAGGATTCATTTTAATATCTCTTTGAAAAAATACTTTTACATTTGAAAACTTTATAATAATGATAACAGCTCTAACATGGAGCAAGGTAATCCTTCATCATGGAGGAAAGAAAACAGTCCATGTAAATGTGATTTATTTATTTATACAGCGTAACATTCATCCGGATGGAAATCACGGCGCTAAGGAGAGTGCTACCTAGGTGGGAGTGGAGTAATGGGAGAAGGTCTCTAAGTTACTGATCAGACCCTAGGGAACAGATGGGTTTTCAGTTTCTTCCTAAATACTAGTGGCAATTCATTCCAGTGAGTCACTGCCAGATGGGAAAAGGAGCGACCCCCTGCCTTGGTTTTCTTGATGCGTTTAGTTTTTGCCCATGCCGGATAGCACGACCTCAGGTTCCATGTGGGTGCGTAGAATTGAACTCTATCTTGCAGAATTCTGAGGCCAAGATAGTGTAAAACTTTGGGTGCATGGCCCAATAGTTTAAATCTAGCCCTTTGTCGCACGGGAAGCCAGGGGAGCTCCCCTCATGCATTCTGACGCCAAGCTCAACTTGCTCTTGTTGCATAACAGCTTGGCAGCCGCATTCTAACTACCTGCAGAGGTAGTCTGCCATGCCCACATAAAGTGCATTCCCGTAGTCCAATTTGCCTATAAGCAAGGCTTGGATGATGGTTTTCCTACACTCCAGGGGGATCCATAAAAGGAGTCTTTTTTAGCAATATTAGTGTCGCCAAGATTTACCCACACAGTGCGTGGATATGGTCCTGCATGGTTAGTGCATTATCAATGAGAATGCCTAAGTTGTTTGCAACCTGTTTGGGTGCGGGTGCGTTTCCTAGTGCTGGGGGCCACCAGGTTGCGTCCAAGACTAAGTGTGCTCCTCCAAAGAGTAGAATCTCTGACTTGACTGCATTCAGTTTCAGACAATTGTCGGACATCCAGGCTGCCATTTCTGAGAGACAGCTGTTTAGTCTGATCCTAGTATCTTTGTGTCCATCAAGAGCTATCAGCAGTTATGTGTCATCTGCATAAGAGCAGAAACTGACACCCCATTTTTCGCTGATCTTCGCCAGTGCAGATACATAGACATTAAAGAGGGTGGGACTCAAGGAAGCTCCCTGTGGAACGCCATGGTCAATGGATTTTGGGTTTGAGAAAAAAGGGCCCAGTTGTATTGTCTGTGTTCTATTGCTTAAAAAGGAGCAAAGCCACTTAAGGGCTTTAGAATGTATACCCTTTTCATAAAGGATTCTCAATAATAGTTCATGTGAAACTGTGTCGAAAGCCGCCGATAAATTCAGCAGGATCAGGACGGAGGCTTCACCCTGGTCAATTAAGGATCTACTATTATCTAGGACTGCCAGGAGAGTGGCTTCAGTGCTATTAGTAGCTCTGAAACCGGTTTGAGTTGGGTCCAGGAACTCATTGGTTTCAAGGTAGTCAGTCAGTTGTTTGTTTACCAACTTCTCAATCATTTCAGATAAGTATGGAAGCTGAGAAATTGGTCAGTATTTTTCTGAGTTTTGAAAATCTGTACCCGCTTTTTTTAGTAGGGGGACTACAGTGACTTTTTTCCAGATCTCTGGAAATACTGCGGTATGTAATGATTGGTTAAATATGCAGGTTACGTAAGGGCACAAAATTGGTATAATCCGGGAAAAGATAAAATGAGGGCATGGGTCGAGTGGGGACCCTGATTTAACTTCAGCCATTGCTTTTGCGACCTGCTCCTCTGTGTAGGGGTCAAAGTTACTGAGGTAGGATTGGGCCTCAGGATGAGGGTCCAATGTTTCCCAATCTATATCATCTGATGGGGGCTGATCTCTGAAGGAGGAATAAATCAGAGATTTTATCAGCAAAATATTTGCTTATTACCACACAGCCCTCTGTTGAGGGGGACAGGACTTGAGACATGCTAGATGGTTTACATAGCTCTTTAACTACTTTGTAGAGCTCTCTAGGTGTATTGACCTTGTCGTTTATACGCCTCGCAAAATAGGTCTTGTTGATGTTTTTAACTGCATTATTGTACGTTCTCATTTCAGCTTTATATGACAGTCTATCCATGTCCTGTTTAGACACTATCCACTTGTGTTCTAGTGCTTTGCACTTTCTCTTCAGTATTCTAAGATCAAGTGAATACCATTTTTCAGATGGTGTTCTTCTATAGGATTTTTTTCCCAGTCTAGGGGTACATTATATCGGAGATTTCTGCTTAGAAACTTTCCGCACTCATTTGCACAAGTGGTGACTTCAGGGCATTTAGGTCGTTTAGAGAAAAATGACGCTCAAATGTGTCAGGTGTAACTAGCCTCCAGGCTCTTTTTAATCGCTGCTAGCGATGTTTGGGGGCGAATTCATTTTGCCGGTAGGCTGAGAGTGAAGGAAATCAGGGAATGATCTGTCCACGATAGAGGACTTACCTCGAGGATGTTGATGGATTCTATATTAGAAAACAAGTAGGGTGGGCTCGGCAATGTGTGTGAGTTCCATAACCCACTGTTTTAATTGCAAAATCTGCATGTCTTTGTCTAGGTGTTTTGCCACGGAGTTGTTGACGTCTTCAAAGTGAACATTAAAGTCTTCTATTAATACAAAGTTCTTGTGCTTTATGCATGAGGGAAAACAGCTGAGTGAGTAGTTGAGCACTGAAATCCAGTTTGTAACCGGGAGGGTTATAGATAATTGCCCCCCGAGTGTTTTGTGGGCACCATTTGATGTTTGATACTTGGAACACTAGGATCTCGTGCTCACACAGCTGTACCACTGATTCAGGGTGGCATGTGAAACAGTCCTTAAAAAGCAAGGCTATTTCACCTCCTTTCCGGCCCATTCTGTCCTGTCTTAATAATTTGTTGCCAGTTGGTAGGGCAATGGCGACGTCTGGTGAGTTTTTATTGTCTAGCCAGGTCTCTGTAATAAAGGCTAAGTGTGGCTTTATGTCGGCTAGACATCCCATATCTCAAGAGTGTGTTTGGGCCACGACCTGGCATTAAAATAGATACATTTTAGTTGAGGACCAAACTGAACGATTGAGCTATGTGACCAATCTGGGGATAGCTGGCTACACCATTTGCAGCAGAGGCATGAGAAGGGACCAGTCGTGCTACCTGGAGAGGCTTTGGCACAATGTGCCTTGTTACCTGGCATGCATTCTGCTAGTTCTATGAGTTTTTCTCTTGAGTAGCAACGCCAACTGTTTGAATCTGAGTTGAGAGATGCAGGGGTTCTGGCCCCTCGCCCCGGTTGTGCGCAGACGAGCTTGCCTTTGGTGCGCCTTCGGCACGTCGGGGGCGCACCAGCTGCGCGTGCCTACTGTGCGGACGCCGCCACTGCCCCGTTTTCATGGCTGCCAGTGTTTAACATTTGCCACCAGACCGCTGACCTTGGATACTGCTGCTTCCAGTAACTTTAGGTTTCAGTAGGTCCTGACTCACGATCCCAAACCCTCCCACCTTTCCAAAAGTGCTACGTGCGGGTAGGCAGTTGCAAATTCAGATCAAATTCAATTTTAACAGTTGACACAGTTTAACATTTCTGGCTAGGAATATCTAAAACAAGTGCGAATTTTGGCGACTCAGTGCGCCACTTTAAAATGAGCTGACGCTCAAAATAGGGCTGGTAAAATATGTTAATAACGAAATCAAGAATGGGTAAAAACGCTGCGAGTGAGCTATCTCACTTAGATCAGGCAATCCTGTTAATAGCAAACAAAAAACAGAATTTTATTTGAGTTTTCAGTGTTCACATTGTGGACTTTTTTTTATTCTTTTGCATCATTCGCAGAATAATTTTATAGAAAAATAAAAACTATAACAACATGACTGCTGGTATATATTGCAATCTGCATATTTGTGGCATATTTGTTATTTTGCTTTTGTTTTGCGTTTGTGTGCGTCTTTATGTTTTGATTATTTATGCTTTAAAAAAAATAAATCGATGTTGTGAAATAAAAATCCTCTAATTCTCTATTTTTCTAACTGTTCATATTATAACAAACTGAATCCGCTTAACACTTTTGAATGGTCAATTATTTACTTCCAGATACCACCTATCTGCAGAAGCTCCAGCGCCTAATTCCAGCTGATGTTCTCCCTATACTTCAGCCACCAGAAAAGATAGCTCTCTTTTAGACCCTGTGTGTATACAATTCATAGCAGCCACAGTCCATACTCTGTTTCCATTACCACTGCTTGTTAGATTATCGAATAAGTTTCTATCTCAGATATTGCTTAAATAATTGGAGAGTAGGTTGTTGCTGGTTATTTGTTGCACTTCTTTACATTTATGCCAGATATTTTCAGAATTTGTTGCAGAATAATCAGTTTAAATCCTAAACCATTTTATGAAAATACCATAACAATCCTATAGGAGAATGGATTCCATTATTGGAAGTTTAGAGCAAGAATGAAGATTTCAAAAGTCATAAAATGAGTACACCAGCTTAGCAAAATACTGGAATATGTTAAGAAATATGGTTTGTGTAGTGTGGTCAGTGTATATTGCAAATACAATCTGATTGTTTAGAATTAATTTGATGAACTGTCATCTCATCTTTTTTTCTACAGTAACAGCACACAATTTTTCAAATTCTATAACGGTTTCACTTTTTCTATGTTATGTTCTAATATTTTGTGTAACCCAATGAACATGACTTTACCTATTTATGATTAAATGCATTGTTTTAGTTAATATTGTAAACAAAGCTAAGCGGAGTATAACACAGTGAACTATAATGAAATTTTCCAAACGCAAAACTCCCAAGAAGAGCAAGCCAATGACCTTCTAAAATGGATCTGGGGTGGAGTAAGCTGGGCTGTTCATGGACATGCAATGAGGCAACATCTCAGGTGAACAGGGGAGAAAGTGGACTAGAGGACTCTTGAATAGCTGACTTAACCACAGGGAAGATACTGATTCACAAAATGCTGAGATTTGAAGGCTATGATAGGAAGTATTGACCACAATGCCAAAACTATTAGGGGGAGTATTTAAGAGCTGAAGGAGAAAAGTGGGCATGGATAATTCATTACAGCCCTGCTGCCTAAGAATCCTGGTGTTCTCTAGGATGGATGGAGGAGAAAACATCACAAAAGGAATCAAGTGATGAAGCGTGATTATTTAAGATAATCAGACTTGATCAAAACCTTTCCTTTAGGTGTGATACTAACACCTACTTAAGGAACATTACTGAGTGTCTTGTGAATATGTGAAAGTTAAAACTGCAACGCAAAAGCATGCAGAAGTGTTTAAAATTGCATCATAAAAGAATGCTGAAGTGTCACAAACTGGTTTGAGATTAAAGTCATTCATGATGTAGAGAGAAATCTTTCTAATGTACTGTGATAATAATAAAGAAAAGTAATAATGCAAATCGTAGTTTAGCAAAATATGATTATGAAAAACGTTTAAGTAAAATCATTTCTGCTTATAGTTTCTTTGATATACAATTTTAAGAAGAAAGTGTTTGCTTATGAGGCATTAACCTTGGCATAGACCTGTCACTCCCAGTTCAACTCTTGGGCAAATGGGTTGCCTCAACTGCCAGAGATGCTAAATCCCCAGTTGCCAAAATCTATTGAGTTGAATCTCCATTTGCCGCTAAATTTTGCATTGCAATTTTGCTAGCTAGCGTCCTAGGATATTTGGCCAGATTTTTTTAGAGCATGGGAAATATAACAATTAAAATAGGAGTGTGATATTGTTTTCTATTTTTTGTATGACTATCAAAAGTTGCAAGAAAAAGTGGATAATGATCCAATCAGTGAGACAAACACGTCTTCCCACTGTGATAAACCTCTCTTTGAAGATTGTGGGATATCAGTAGATGTGTAAATTAGGATTGTGCACTGGGTGTACTATTCAACATCTGTGGGAGATACCTCTAATATAAAATTATTCAAGTGGATATGAAAACAATTATGAAAAAAGCATAATATATTTTTGTAGGACTTGGCCCTTTTTCAACCATTTGTTTTCATTTTTCATGTTGATGCAGATTCAGGGAGCCATTTTATCTACCCCTGAAACTTCTGTCTGAGGGCCTGGAGCACAAAATGGTGGCCACCTGTGACATCACCAGCATCCACTGGAACCTGCTAGCACCTTCCAGAACATTCCAGAACCCTGTGACAGTTGGAGGCGGTTTAGAATGTTGGGAAGCTAAGAGAGAGAGTTGGCAGTTGGAGCTGGCAGTTGGCACCTGACTGGTGAGGAGTGAGCAGCAAAAACGTGAAGGAGGAAGGAGTGAAGCAGCAGGGGTGGAAACTTGTGCCTGGAGTGGGGTCCATAAACCCACCCTTGATACTAGTCCCTACTGACGGAGCCCAGCCTAGAGCCCTGTGTGGGAAGAAGTCAGAAAAACCATCCTGAGGACCTGGACAGCAGGAACAGGCCTTAGAAACAAGAGAACAGCAAGATCCTGACCTGGAAGCTGGTTTCCCTGAAGTCCGACGTCGAGTAGCCTAAGACCTGGAGCCCGAGGTGGAGAAGCGGCGCTGACTGGAAAAGCAGACGTCGTACTCGGAGCCGCCAGAGGTCGAGAGAGGGCGCCGTCAGAGGTCGTGAGGAATACCAGAGGTCGAGGAGGAAGTCACCCGAGGTCGAGTGAGCGGCGTCATCGGAGGAGTGAAGTCCGCCCTCCGGAGTCGTCGGAGACCGAGGTGAAGTGCAACGGAGGTCGGGAGTGAGGATCGCACTCCGGAGTCACCGGAACCTGTGAGGATCGGGCCGGAGGTCGGGAGTGGAGGTCGCACTCCGGAGTCGCCGGAAACCTAAGGAGAGGAGCACCGGAGGTCGGGAGTGAGGATCGCACCCCGGGGCCGCCGGAAGTCGACATCGAGGCAAGGCCGGCCGACGTCATCGAATCCGAGGTCGCCATCAGACCGGAGCCGCCCGAAGTCGACATCGAGTAAAGACTGCCCGACGCCATCGAATCGGAGGTCGAGATCGAACCGAGGCCGCCGACATCGAGACCGGAGCCGCCTGCCGGCGTCGTCAAAGAACTGACATTGTGCCGAGGCCGCCGACATCGAGCTGGAACCGCCTCACGGCGTCGACACGACTCCAGCGGCGTCGGAGCATCAGAAAAAGGGCAGTAAGTGGAGTAGAGGGCGCCTAAGGCCCTGTGGAGACCTGAGAGACTGCTCTAAGGTGCCAGGGGTGAACTGGGACTAATCTAGAGAGGTTGTGTGGAGAGAGAGAGCCAGGTCTCTGGTATTTCCCCCCTTTATCTACCTCAGTTTAGGCCTCAGCCTTGACCAAGCCAGGGAGTAGACACCCCCAAGCCTTCCACATCTCCACAAGCTGTGCCTGGGCCAAATCAGCCCTTAGGAATTCAAAAGTGATCTGATTCCATGAGTGTCACTGTCAGCTTTTAAGTATTTATTAGGGGCACTGTATTTATTGTATTTAACCTATTTATTGTTCCACTGTATTTATTGGTCCACAGTATTTATTGATGCACAATATTTATTGGGTTACAGTATTTATTGCCTCAGAATATTTAATTGCCTGTATGTATTGCACTTGTATTTATGCCTTCTTTATTTATGATCACCCCTATTTATTGAATCATTAAGCCAGTATTTATTTGACCTGCACTTTCTAAAAGTTTGTATATTGTGATTGTTATTTATTTTCTCCAATCAGCAACTAAGAGAAAAAGAAGATAAAGAAAGTTATTTTCATAATTTTTACGGTGTAGAGTCGTTTTTGGAACGGATGCACGCATGGTTATTGTTTGGGTATGTTGTATGCTTAGCACGGAGCCTGATTCCTGACCACTCGAGCCAAGCTACCACAGTGTGTCCGGAAGACCACCACCACCCCTTCTAGCGTGGGAGTGGGTTTCCAACATTAAATTGGTGTTCAGCGGTGGGATAGAGCTGTGCCTACGTATACTCAACAATAACTGTGGGTAGTCCATAGGCCTACACCGGGAGTTTTCTCAAAGCGGCCTTCCTAATTGTGGGTTTTTGTTTTTTCCAAATTTACTCTGGTGGTGGGAGGAGGTATTATTAAAGGTACCCCCCTGCATAGTTACTGCACAAAACCTGTCCTCTAACCTGAGTGGGCGAGACGGAATTTGTACTAGAAAATCTAGAAATGTACACTGTGGCCCAACTCAGGGAGTTTTGCCAGCGGGAGGGGGTGTACTGTCCCCCAGGAGCAAAGAAGGGTGCACTCCAAACCAGCTTAAGGGCGTGGGGGGAGGCACGACGGGAAAGCAAGGCTGAGGAGGAAGACAGGGATGGAGAGCCTGACCCCGAGGGGGCTGAGATGTACCAACCGGAGGTGGGGAACCTGTCAGCGGGGCCCAGGACACTTTCCAGGAAGGGCAGCAGTGCCTCTAGCGGTGGCTTGTCTAAAGTGGAGTTAACAGACCGGAGGGAGAAAAGACAGCTCACATGGGACTTAGCAAGGCTGGAGAAAGAGATGGAGGAGAGAAGGATGGCGCACGAGCTTCAGATGAGGGAGTTGGAGCTGCGTGCCCTCCAGATGAGTGTGTCCAGCGAGGACACTGGTGGCAGCATACCGGAAGCTCCACAGGAGCTAGAAGTTTATTTACCCCAGGATGACATCACCAGGGTGTCTGAGGAGGCATTGGGGTGGGAACCTGAAGGGGGTAGTGCAGGGATCTCCCAACCCAGCGAGGTGGGAGAAGTGGCAGATAGCCCAGCTAGGTCCCAGGGAGAGAGGGTTGTAGGGCCTCACGACCTATCTGTAGGAAGGCATGAGACGGGGAGGTGTCCCGAGGTGCCCCAACCGAAGTCTCAGGGCCTGGAGAGTTCCGCAAGGGAGCCCTAGGTTGGGAGCCTAGGCTGTCCCGATGTGCCCTCCAGTGCAGGGGAGCCCCTAGTGTCAGGAGGACCCAGGGCAACTGTAACCAGCGCGCCCGAGGTTCTGGGGTTGGTCCAGTTTCAGGGTTTAGGTCCTGGGCTGGGATGCCAGGCTCAGGGGTTGCCTGACCTGGCGGGTGGGGCCTCTGTTAACCGGGTCCCCCCGAAATTGACTTCCAGGGGTACTTTTCCCGTTAGGAGGGTGCTGAAATCTGGAAGGGGGTGCAGAGGGAGGAAGGTCTCGCCTCGGGCACCGACTCAGCCTAAGGGTTTAGACCCTAGGTTGAAGGATCAGTTGAGGGGTCAAGGCCCTAGACTGAGGAGGAAGTGTTGGTCTGAGGGTGCCTCGCAGGGTAGGGTGAGGAACCCCAGAAGGAGAGTTAGGGGGAGGAGAGCCTCGCCCCTGAAGGCTGGTCAGCCTAAGGGTGTGAACCCCAGGAGGAAGGACCAGAGGCAGTTTAGGACTGCAAGGAGGAGGACCGGAGTGGTCAACGGGCACTACAGGCCTGGGGCTACTGCCCCCCACTCCGCGAGATCACCCGGGCCAGAGACATCTGGACGGCCCAGGGGCCGGTCCTGGCCACAACTAGCTAGGGAGCCCCAGTGGGGTGGTTTTGTTGGTCCAGGGAGGCTTGTTAGGGAACCATTGGGTTCCAGAGCGGAGGAGAACTTGCGGGAGCTCCTGCCGTTGCGGGCCTGCGTCCACCTTTTCTCGCCCCAAGCAGGGAAGTCCATCAAGGCATTGATCGGTCTACCCTGGCTTTTGGCTGGAAGGGGGTTATGTAGGACTTGGCCCTTTTTCAACCATTTGTTTTCATTTTTCATGTTGATGCAGATTCAGGGAGCCATTTTATCTACCCCTGAAACTTCTGTCTGAGGGCCTGGAGCACAAAATGGTGGCCACCTGTGACATCACCAGCATCCACTGGAACCTGCTAGCACCTTCCAGAACATTCCAGAACCCTGTGACAGTTGGAGGCGGTTTAGAATGTTGGGAAGCTAAGAGAGAGAGTTGGCAGTTGGAGCTGGCAGTTGGCACCTGACTGGTGAGGAGTGAGCAGCAAAAACGTGAAGGAGGAAGGAGTGAAGCAGCAGGGGTGGAAACTTGTGCCTGGAGTGGGGTCCATAAACCCACCCTTGATACTAGTCCCTACTGACGGAGCCCAGCCTAGAGCCCTGTGTGGGAAGAAGTCAGAAAAACCATCCTGAGGACCTGGACAGCAGGAACAGGCCTTAGAAACAAGAGAACAGCAAGATCCTGACCTGGAAGCTGGTTTCCCTGAAGTCCGACGTCGAGTAGCCTAAGACCTGGAGCCCGAGGTGGAGAAGCGGCGCTGACTGGAAAAGCAGACGTCGTACCCGGAGCCGCCAGAGGTCGAGAGAGGGCGCCGTCAGAGGTCGTGAGGAATACCAGAGGTCGAGGAGGAAGTCACCCGAGGTCGAGTGAGCGGCGTCATCGGAGGAGTGAAGTCCGCCCTCCGGAGTCGTCGGAGACCGAGGTGAAGTGCAACGGAGGTCGGGAGTGAGGATCGCACTCCGGAGTCACCGGAACCTGTGAGGATCGGGCCGGAGGTCGGGAGTGGAGGTCGCACTCCGGAGTCGCCGGAAACCTAAGGAGAGGAGCACCGGAGGTCGGGAGTGAGGATCGCACCCCGGGGCCGCCGGAAGTCGACATCGAGGCAAGGCCGGCCGACGTCATCGAATCCGAGGTCGCCATCGGACCGGAGCCGCCCGAAGTCGACATCGAGTAAAGACTGCCCGACGCCATCGAATCGGAGGTCGAGATCGAACCGAGGCCGCCGACATCGAGACCGGAGCCGCCTGCCGGCGTCGTCAAAGAACGGACATTGTGCCGAGGCCGCCGACATCGAGCTGGAACCGCCTCACGGCGTCGACACGACTCCAGCGGCGTCGGAGCATCAGAAAAAGGGCAGTAAGTGGAGTAGAGGGCGCCTAAGGCCCTGTGGAGACCTGAGAGACTGCTCTAAGGTGCCAGGGGTGAACTGGGACTAATCTAGAGAGGTTGTGTGGAGAGAGAGAGCCAGGTCTCTGGTATTTCCCCCCTTTATCTACCTCAGTTTAGGCCTCAGCCTTGACCAAGCCAGGGAGTAGACACCCCCAAGCCTTCCACATCTCCACAAGCTGTGCCTGGGCCAAATCAGCCCTTAGGAATTCAAAAGTGATCTGATTCCATGAGTGTCACTGTCAGCTTTTAAGTATTTATTAGGGGCACTGTATTTATTGTATTTAACCTATTTATTGTTCCACTGTATTTATTGGTCCACAGTATTTATTGATGCACAATATTTATTGGGTTACAGTATTTATTGCCTCAGAATATTTAATTGCCTGTATGTATTGCACTTGTATTTATGCCTTCTTTATTTATGATCACCCCTATTTATTGAATCATTAAGCCAGTATTTATTTGACCTGCACTTTCTAAAAGTTTGTATATTGTGATTGTTATTTATTTTCTCCAATCAGCAACTAAGAGAAAAAGAAGATAAAGAAAGTTATTTTCATAATTTTTACGGTGTAGAGTCGTTTTTTGGAACGGATGCACGCATGGTTATTGTTTGGGTATGTTGTATGCTTAGCACGGAGCCTGATTCCTGACTACTCGAGCCAAGCTACCACAGTGTGTCCGGAAGACCACCACCACCCCTTCTAGCGTGGGAGTGTGTTTCCAACAATTTTGATGTTACAGATGACTGTTCAAAGTGTACATCTAGAAGATTTATTGTAAAAATAATTTATGTTGAGTATGGCCGAAGTATTTAAAGAGATTTATGTATTGTATATCTTATATTCAACAGCCCTAAAGAAGTGACAAAATTACCAAACACATGTTGGCTGTTTGACTTGATTTGGTTTGGAATTCCAAAACGATTTATATCATTGCAATGATGCGACGATTTGGAGAAAGAGACTGATTAAAATTTTAATAAAGTCTTTATATTTGCAATTAATTTGAAATTTTAAAAAGGGCATTTTCACCGAATCTTGAACAGTTATATGGACATATAAAATTTGCAGGTTGAGTGATCAGTAATTTGAGAGTGTAGCACAGGGCACACTTTCCTGTCACTCAGAAATAGAACTATCGATAGATCGGTAGATAGATAGATAGATTCACTGAAAAAACCAAAGGTTAGATGGATGTTATAGTTAGCTTCACATTTCACACAAAAAAACCTTTGAAATTCAGCAGTTATAGTTATCTCAAGTAACTATAACCCACGCCTTAAGGTAACTATAACTCATGCCCCCACCATGCACAGTTTTCTCAAATAATTTTACAGAAAATGTTGCAGTGACATCTTCTATGATATTATTATCAATGATGTCAAAGAAGATGTCATGAGTGATGTAATATGTGGAGTGATTAGCAGTGCATGGCGAGGGCACGAGTTATGGTTAACTTAGAGCATGAGTTATAGTTACTTGAGATAATTATAACTATAACTGCTGAATTTTTATGGTTTTGTGTGTGTGAAATCTGAGCCTTACTATAACCTCACTGTAACCTTTGTTTTTTTAGTGAATTTCTAAGGTTTGTCTTAAATTCACTTTCCTAGCCATAATGCCCCTGGAGCCGTTGTTTTTTTTTCACTTAATATCTAGGGATTTTAATGCTATTTCCTAACTATAATGTCCCTGTAACCTTATTTTTTTCAGTGAATTTTTAGGGTATGTTTAAAGTAAATTATTTTTTATTACCATACATTAATCCAACTGCTGCCGGGTCCTGTGGCCAACCCCTTGAAACCATTCAAACCGTGTGCCCTCTACTCAGGCCCCTTTTGGCCCTGGGAGCCCCATGCCCCTAGGGACGGGTGCATTTTTTTTTTTACAGGGAGGGGCATGGAGCCCCCCTTCTGGGGCTGCTTTTATCCCCAGGGCCCTATCCCCCAGGGCCTGGCAACATTTTCCTGGGGTTAGGGGGAACCCAATCCTCCTCCCCAGAGTGATTTCAGCCCCAGGACCCTCATCCCCTTGGGCCGGCACTATATTTAATGATAAGGGGGTACACAGCCTGGCCCCCATTCCCAGTCCGATTTTGGCCCTGGGGACCCCATCCCCGGGTCCTGCCAACATAGGGTGGGTGCCTACCCACATCCAGGGCACCCACCACACTATGGTTGAGGGCTGCGGAGGGAACCTCAAAGCCTCCACGGCCCCAGCAGGCTCCCAGTCCCCACCGGGAGTCAGCATTGCTCCTGCCCACAGGGAGCATCTAAAAATGCTGCTCCCTGCGAGTGGGGCACATTTTGAGTCTGTTTCCCTGCCCGCTTCAATGTGGGCAGGAAAACAGATGAAAAGTCCGCTCCTAGTGGAGGGGGAAGCATTTTTCATGTTCCCATCTGCTGGGAGCGGAGTTAGTGTTTGCTCCTGCTTGGCAAGATTTTTCAAATTGCTCCCGACAATGGAGAGCAAACACAGGTTTCCATGCCTGCACCAGTGTGGGCATGGAAAGTGATATGTCTTGGGGGTGGCACCCCAGGATGTAGCAGGATCTGGCCCTAAGGGATGAAGTTCTGAAGGCCATTAATGGCTCCAGAAGGGGGGGCAGTGTGCCCCCCACTCTGTTCTGAAATTGCAGTCGGGCCCTGGGGGGTGGGGCCCCCAGGATCAAAATTGGTGGGGGGGTGCTATGTGCCCTCTCCCCCTTTTTAACTTTGGGTGGGCCCCGGTAAATGGAGTCCGAGGGGCCAAAATCAGGCCAGGGATGGGGACCGCATGGTTCCCCTTCTTAAAATCATCCAGGCCCCGGTGGATAGGGCCCTCAGGACCAAAATGGGTCTGGGGAGGGGTTCCACACGCCCCCATATAAATGTATTAATATCCCTAGGAGCCATTAAAAAAACAAGAGCGGGGGGACTACTTTTTACGGCAAGATTTAAAAAAATATATACATTTTTGGCCTTAGGTGGGGTCCCTGTGGTACCCCATCACCAGGCCTAGGGGTTCAGGGGATTCCTACCCTGCCCCCTTATGGGTTTTGTTTTGCGTTTTTTTGTGACTCAGGCCGAGCTCCAAGTCCTAAGATGGCTGCCATCTCTTCCTGGTGGAAGTGGTGGCAGCCAATCAGATCTCAGCAGGAGATCAGTTGGATCCACGGACCTTTCACATCCCTAGTTATACATAAATAGTTTTTCTTTAATAACTTCAAAACTAATGAAAGGATTTACATCAAATTCCAAAAAGAGATCTTTCTGGACCATGATCTAGCATTCTGCCAAATTTGGAGTAATTCCATTCAGCAGTTCGGGCTGTAGTCATGTCTAAAATCCCTACGGGAAATTGCATGGGGAAAAAGCATTTTGTGACCCCCCCCTTTTTCTCAGCCCCAGCTTGACGAATCACCCCGAAACTTTCCAGAGGGCAGCTTAAGTGAGCGGCAAACTAGTTTTAAAAATTCCATGAAGATTCACAAACGGCGTTGAAGTTATTACTAAAACAAAAACGCTTTTCTTATGGAAACTAGGTCCTAACTATAACTACCTACTGGCGACCACCGGTAGGTACTATATATATGGCACCTGCCATCTATATATCCACCAGATCTTGCAGACATTCTTGATTAACAGACTCATGAGTCAGAGTGGTGGAGTCAGGTGTATCTGTTTGCTGTCTTGTTCCATTCTCCTTTAGACGCTGTTCATGTTTGTCTTCATATTTCTGGGTTTGTGATCATTAGTAGGGTGATGAAAGATGGAAATCAACATCGCTCATCCTGTATTCCAATCACAAAATTAGTGCATCTTGACTGCTACATCCCTTTTTTTGGTCTTGCTTACAGTCAGCTTTAACACTCTGTTGGAGGCCTACTACATCCAAAATATACTTAGAGCGGGATTTTGGTCTGCCCCTTGCTCATTATTAGATGGGAAACCCCGTGTGGGTAGCTGTTGCACTATATAAGCATCTTAACATGGGTTACTCATCTAACGCATATCAATTAATTTTTTCTTTATTCTTGTGTTTCTCCTGCCAAAGGATCATTTCGGTCTTCACATGTTTTGATGACTATACTTCCACTGCTCATGCCAAGACCTTGCATTGGAGCGTTGTAGTGCATGAAGGACAAATTTCTCTCCCCGCTTGCACTCCCATTTCTCGTGAAGCCATCCTGCTCTAATACAGCAGTGGGGAGAAATATACTAATGTTTTTTTAAATCAGTCCAATGTGGCTGGTGTGGATATGTGCTAATTGATGGCCAACTTGGAATAGTTTTAATAAAGCATAATAAAAAGTATTCCAAGATGTCCAGATGTCCCCCTAAGTGCGCACATATGGACGGATCTTAAGAAAAAAAGAAGCAAAAAAGTAAAAAGACATGCATGGCCAAGACAAACGTTTTACAACACAGTCAAAGACTAGACCTATTGGCTCTGGAAATTCTTGTTGTTAATGAATGTCTCTTTGACATGCTAAGAGTTCAAGAGGAAAGTACTTCCTATTCTTTCATTAATTTAAAAAAAGAATCCCACTAGTCTCATCATTGATCGAAGGGATTCTCTTTCTGCCAGTGGCTTTTTGCCCTTACAATTATAATAGAACTGATACTATTCCACCCCCCCAACTCTGTGCAATATTGAATGCAAATCTTTTTCCTCCCATGCATAACCATGAAGTTGTGCCATTTTTGTTGTATTTTGCCCGTCATAACTGTACTTGCTCCATAAAAATTGCATAACACTGATTCTTTATGACTCCTCCATACTGTGTTAAACTGTCTGCATTGCTCCCTTTTACTCTGAGTGACATTCATGTATTTCCTCCTTCCCTTAGTATGTTTTGCCCCAGAAATGCTGTACATGCTTCCCATTTCCAGTTCTCAAAATATGGAATGGTTGAGAACGTTTAAATAAACTCGAATTTATTTGGAGGAAAGAATATGAACAATTATTTACTTTTTACTTTTCAGTTTTCTTGTCCTATGTGGAGTTGCATTTATTTTGTTAGTGTTGCGATGTGGGTTAGTAGGGGGCAGTACTGACAATGTGCTGGGCAGGAACTAGCAGAGAAGGACGTGCATGCGTTGTGCTCTTACTCGCTTGATCTGTCATCTCTATTAACCATTTTGAAGTTGGTATGGTCCAATGTTACATTCTTAGGTCGAGCTACAGTGCGCATGTGCTGTCTGCAAGACCTGCTGTAAGCGATATTCTGACTTTTGTACCGCCTGCTACTTACCATTGGTTCATTCAACTGTCCTTCATTGCTGCCTCCTAATTCGTTGTCTTTGCCGAAAACGTCACTTCCCTTCCGGCTGAGGCGCACAAGAAAAGTACCATTTCCTTACGCTTTGTTTCTTCAGGTCTTGTGTTTAAGAACTCTTTTTTTTTAATTTTGACTTACGCCGTCCCTCGCCAGCGCGACCCTTCAACATGCATTACTTTTATTTCTTTGTCACAATGCCGGCAATTTGGGTTTAGCTGTTCCGCACCACATACACCACTCGCGGCATTGGCGCGCACTTCTTGTGTTTATTTTCTGCGCGCAATGCGCGCTTTCACTTTTAATTGTTGTTGTTCAACCTGCACGAGAACAGGAAAGCAAATGACGCCGACAAAAACGGGCCCCCCCTGGACTACAACTTGCAAAAGGAGGGCAAAAATGAAAAGCTACCCATCGGACTTAACTTGAACTTTCTCAATGAGGCCAACCCCGATGTGTAAGTAGATACCCGGCGAATTTCTGGAAATATTCTTGTCTGCATTATCATATACTCATGTGGTAGATGCTTGTGTCAGAGTTCATGTACTGCGCACAGGCGTGGACCTCGATTAACATGCCAGGGTGTCGAACGTGAGATCACTCATCCTTTAACCTCTGGTGACATAACAGGGTCTCGCACTTCTCCTTCCATCAGCGGCCTCCTGATTGTTGAATAGGGGCGTGGTGTAGGGCAAGAACTGGAAGCTGCCTTAAGTAAAGAAGATTGTTTACATATCTTCCTGCTGCCGTGTTTATGACATGACTCCGGAGTTTATAGGTAGGAAGGGTGTTCAAAGCAGCGCTTTAAATGGATAGATGCTGTGTATTATCGAATAATGTGAATATCAGAGGGTTAAAAGCCATAGATATTTAAGTGTCTGACCTCTGGGTCACAGTCTATACAAGTCATTTATGTGATACACTCCCAAAGTGGAACATCAAGTGCTTTATCTAGGGTGAGAGTTCATATACTGTATATATGTGTCCCCCCCTCTCTGTATGGTTGTGTCTGTTTCTCAGGTGAGAGACCTCATATTGTATTTGTGAGCTCACATCTCACAGTCATAGTTCACACAATGTATGTGAGTGTTAACACTCTCAAGATCAGAGCCCTTCATGATAGGTATATATTCCAGTTCCGTTGCCAGAGTTAATGTTTTGTATGTAAATATCAACGTCTCAGGTCACTGTTTATATACTGTCTGCATGTGTGTGCTTATCTAACCAGAGCTCATTTACTATATGAATGCATGCGTCCCAAGGTCAGAGTTCATGTATGATATATAGTGTTCACCTCAGTCACTTTTTTCACTCATTTAACACGCTTCAGCCTCTTGGCCCCGGGGGCATCACCCAAGTACTACAGAATTCACCAGCATATAATATGAGGATAGTGGCTAACGGGGCGCAATTTCAGCTTAGTCTAAAAGGAAAAATAGAATGTCATGCCTCTTAGAAGCAGGGGTCTGCCCCCTACATTGGGCAGATGCTAGATAAGTAAAGTGATCAAAAAGGGGCCTGAAGAGCACAGTATGGGAATGTTGCTTGTTTTGGGAAAGTTTTACATTCTAGACAGGTCATCCTAGACGTTTCAGGATGGTTGCATGGCCAAACCAGGACAGACAGGGTGATGAGGAGTTAGAAGCCAGGAAGTTTACAACTATCAAGGAGAGACAAGAGTTCTGCATTATTTTCAGGCGTAAGAAAGAAATCCAACTCCAATTTATAACAAGCATTTGCAATGCAATAGGTCTTACATACACGCGAGTTTGAGCTATTCGCATTGTAAATGACAATGCCTTTTATTTATGTTTTGCTTTTTAAAACATAAATAAAAGACATTGTCGTTTACTATGCCAATAGCTCAAACTTGCGTAAATGCGAGACCTATTGCATTGCAAATGCTTGTTCTTATTGTCATTGCCTGAACAGGTTTAAAATCAAGTAGCCAAGCACGCTAACTTTTAGATGTGTCTAGCCCATGATTTTCAGTCATTTACAAATGTCACTGCTGCTATATGTGAGTAAACACCAGAGAAACGACTTCATCACTCTGGTTTTCGGAGTCAAAGACGAAGTTTGGCATATCAGAGTTGTTAAAAGTTGAGCAAGAAGTCAGTCATGGATAATTCATGTGGCAACATAACTTCACGCGTGTGTATGAAATGTAATCTTTTCAGAATGTTCTTGGGGACCAATTACTGTTGAAACAGATTTGTACGCCGCCAATCAGAGATGCGCTAGAAATTTTCAATCAGAAAACTGGGAATCTAACCGAACTGCTAATGACACAATTTTTTTCAATATTTTTCACTTTCATAACAAATCCTGGTTACATCATCATTTTATCTGGAGGGGATGCCAGTAGAGTCTTCATCTGCTCCAGATGACATTTTCAATTACAGCTTTTGGAACTTATTTAATTTTGAAGATGATCAAGCTAAAATAGCAAAACCGTTTTGCTGAAGTAATGAAGACGTGACAGACAGCAGAAAGTGATGTGTGCCATTTATTTACAACACGATGTAGCTTTACGCACTCTCAGCAGGTAGCGTGAGAGAACTTCAGAATGAGGCAGAATGCAGCTCCAATTCGAGTAACACCAAAGTAAGGGGCAGCCAAATGTATGTAGTTGAGGTGGACACAACGGAATGACGAACGAGGTGGCGGCTTTCCAGGTCAATGCGATGGATAGTCAACTTGACATGCTTTAGTCGGGCGAAAGCACTGCAGGCTCATGAGTATCGTACCCAAATTTGTTTAAGTAATGAAGACATGACACACATCAGTAATTCAAATGGGTCATTTATTTACGAGCCCCGCAGCTGTGCTGCTCCAGCCACCACCAGCTCCAGCAACTGCTGTGGAATGTCAAACCTCACTTTACTTGCTAATAAGACAGTCGTGAGGCCACTCACGAGATCATCTACACAACATAACATACCATACCATGAGACGGTCATAGGCACAGTCATACACAAGACATACCCAAGATACACATAACATTAACCAGGAGGCATTAGACATGGAAACATACAGAAATAAATACAGTGACTCCCATACAAGACACTTCCCTTTTTACAAATATAACAAATCATAAACACACCAAAAAATATAAATGAAGAGTTACAGTCTTTTAAATAACCAGATAGCTTAACAATACAACTGATTGCTTTTATGTGTAATGTTCGGATTTGTAAATATACTCAGAATTAACTTGTAAGTCATTTTCTGCTGGATTGTGAAAACCAAAATTACTAAATCCCCAAGAGGAGCCTCAGTCAAAAGGACATGATTGTGACAAATCAACATCAAACACATCCATATTACTGCCACAACTGGTAATATTTGAATGCTTAACCAATGTACTCAAAGCTCACCATTGTCCATCAACAAACTTTGCAGAACACAAAATAATCTCCATTTTTCTAGGACCAAAACAATTTTAATTCTCTTTTTCAATAAAATAAGAAGACTTTACCATAATGTAATCGCCTTCTTTCAACTCAGATGGTAAGGCACCTTTCTTTTTTTAATCATACCATTGTTTAGTCCTCTTTTGTCGACATTATCTTTCATGCATGTGTTTGTCTGCACTTTGGTATTGGCATTGGACAATCAATTTGTAATAACGTCAGACTTAGGGATTCTATTTTTAAGTAGAGGAAGGGATTAATAACCGGTGATTGAGTGTGGAGTAACATGATAACTCCAAATATTCTCTTGAATAAATACTTTGACATTCTTACCCTAAGCTAAGGCAGATTGAACACCTTCTTTGTTAAACCTGTTAACTCTTTCAACCTGACTACTAGACTCTGGAGAATACAAACGTGTGTCTGTGTACAATTCCAAGTTTAAAAAAAATATATTTATTTTGTTATAGTACTACATACAAATTGTCCCCCATTATCAGAGTTATCAGACAGTAAGGTTCTGAGAAAACCTTATCTAAAGAAACACTCCTTGAAGAAATCAATAATGGTATCACTGTTTGCTTCCTTTATAAACTTCAATTCGTCCCATTTAGAATAAAAGTCCACTAACACAATAATATATTTGGTAACTCCATTCAAATGACGAAATCGCCATAAAAAGTCCACTCCTAACAATTCCACAGATCTAATCAGAAAAGTAAATAAAACTAGGGAAGTCTGGCAAGTTTTATTATTCCCACCCGATCAGGCACATACTTCACAATTGTTAATTATATTTATTAACATGTCATCCATATAGGGCTGCCAAAACCTTCACATCACTAGCTCCTAAGTGGAAGTTTCCCCCAGGTATCCTTTATGGGCCGCTTTTATAATTGTAGACCTAAATGATTCAGGAGGGGCAAACGTATCTCCTGTAACAAAACCATTTTTCATAGACAATTAATCTTTTAAAACACGTGTAGCACTTTAAATAACAGCCCTCCGCGTGGTAAGTTCCTCACAATGAATTCATTAATCTGTTAAATCTGAATCGCGCTCTATGCCACTAATCCAGTCACCTCACACATGGAGACTTTCTCACAAACGATATTATCATCAATTGAGGCAACTACACAGTACTCTAAACATACCTACAATGCTATCATGAGTATTCTCCACTGGTAGTGTGGATAAGCAATTGGCCCTAGTATTTTCCTTTCGGGAAATTTCAACACTGTCAAAACTTTGTAAGTATACTGTTGTGTTCACTCAAGGTCAGCTTTGTGTGGGGCAATTAATCCCATAGAGTCTCCCGGGCTACTTTATTTAGGAGACCAGGAGAAGGAGGACTTTGACTTGCCAGAGTACACGCTAACAGATCAACTACATCCAGCACTGGATTGGTACCAAATCTCAGCCACCACACTCGGCTCAAAAGGGGATCGGTATTTATCTCAGATTCTTCTGTCCTACCTATTATGGCTCCCACATAAACACAGACGAACTGATAATTCCATTCTCTACTAGACAACTATCCTCCTAACACACTGGGAGGCAGTCACTCATAGACAGAATATGACTTTATACCCCTCTCCGATGTCACTGATCACTCACAATTCTGACTTTCCCTCGGGCATGACAGACTGGCACTCCTCACACTGGACCGGAGGGACAGATGGGGCTCCACCCTGCTTTGGTAATTTCTACCAAGATGGGACATTGCTAGATAGACACATGCAGAAACCGATTCCGTCTCTGACTGCCTGATTAATTCAGATTAACCCAACTAACACACTGGGTGGGGAACAGGGATCTCCACACAAAAGCCAACAGAGAGAAAACGCCATTTGAGGCTCTTTTCTCTAATATAACCTGGAAGAAGGGAACTGCAGTCCTGCATTCCATTTCAAAATGCACCCATGTAGACAGATTTCCATCAAACACGACTGCCTGGAATAGAGACCTAGATTGTGAAATCCCTGGTGCCACCTGGGAAGCCATATGGGATAGGGATGCTAAATCTTTGATACGCATCCAGAATAAGAAACTTATACAAAATCCTTACCAGATGGTACCTAACTCCGTCTCATATGACGGCCATCAACGTAGGCTCAGATCTCTGCTGGAGAGGTTGCAGGACGAGGGGAGATTTGATACTTATGTTGTGGTCCTGTCCCAAAGTTCACTCGTATTGGGATGAGAGAACACAAATAGACACAATCACACAAATAAAACTCCGCACCCTGCTGCTCCTTCTACTGGGGCCTCCAGGTGACCATTCAATATACACTCTCATGGCAATTATGGGCAAACTGGTGACTCACCTTCTCCTGACTACACAGTTTTCGGAAGCAGGATGCGACACCGCCTCAACAAGTTTGGTGGGCCAAACTGTTGCTCTGTGTTACCATTCAATTTTCTTTTAAGGAAGTTACTGTACTACAGCACAAAGGTGAAAACTCACTAAATGATGTATCATAAGAATAAATCATATAGCTAAGTGATGGGAGACAACCATATTTATATGATGACTTTTACAAAATTAATTTTAAAAAATGCAGTCATTGTTTAAACTTTATTGTGCAAACAATCACAATTGTGATTATTACAAAAAAAAAAAATTTCCCAGAATATCACCTTAAGGCAGGATGGGAAGAGTACATCTATTGAAACAATAGAACAATTTTAAAATTTTCTGTCACAAATTTAGAATAAAGAGGATTGTTTACAGCACAGACTCTCAAGAGTCCGCAAGCTTTGATTTTTTAGGATAAAGGCAACAGTCTGCCTCAAGCGAGCACCAGCTGTAATCGCGTGCCAGATGCCTGGAGACTGCATTTATTTCAAATATGCATTTAATTCCCTTACAAAGTTTCTTTGTGGTGTTTATGCAGATGCTTGATGTTGACCCATATTTTCAGGATACAAACCCATGGAAACAAGGACGTTACCTGAGATAGTTTATATAGTTAACATTAGGGCAAATATGTAGATTCTTTCAACATAGGAATAATGAATCACAGAGGAGGGCTCCACAGTAAAATAAAATACATGTTTACATCATAAAACAACTGCATTTGCCTGCCCAACAAATAATGAATACTTTGTTTTATGCAGCAAAGAGCTAACAGGAACCAGGGCTCAAGAGTTTAGATCTTTTTTTCATAAATTATCTGTGGCTGAGCCAAGGAAACACACAAATCTATGTCCTCATAGTTTCAGCATGAAGTAAGGAACAAAACTAAACCAGCAGTAAACCACAACTTTCAATGTACAAGTCATGTTTGGTCAGAGAGGCATAATATGTATCCCCTCTTCTTTGAATATTTCTAAGCAAGTATCCATCTGGTTGTTTTCCTGAATCTATAGTTTTCTTCTAGGCCGTCTCTTGCATAATTAGGCTTCTCCTTAATCTGTGGATCATGATGCTTAATGAAATTAGAAAGTATTAGTAAACTTTTTTGCGTCAGTAATCTAAAAGCAGGACACTCATTTCAATATGATCCTCAAGCAATGTGAAACAAAATAGTGACTAGTGAAAATCAGATAGCGACGTCTCTCATTGCCTAACAAAGCCATTATCAGGGTCACTGGAATTATGTGGTAGCAGAGCACCAGATTTTGTGGCAGGGTTCACTCAATTATGTGGCAAGAAAAGGCAAATTATGTGGTACATTGTTGATACTATTAATTCATTATTTCAGCATTGATATACATGGTAATACTGTGTGGGCAATAAATTCACCTCATTAGTACCAATTTAACAACCAAATGCAAAAATAAACAAATAAAGGTGCCATTTAACCTTCATGAAAATCTTTCTACTATGCGCGAACACGTCACCACGGTCTCAGTAACTTTTGATCCGTTTGAGCTATAAATAATTTTTTTGTTATAATCTTGCACTTGTCATTATTACATTCAATTTACTTTTATAATACACAATGGTTCAGACCTGGATTCTGAACCTTTGTGGCTATTCGCTGAAATTAAAAAAGTGTGTGATATATCGGTGCCTTCACTCTGAGGTATGACCCCTTGATGAAGAACTGGAGGATGGCTATGCTTACTAAGAGGCATGCACAGGTAATTTAAATTTTCTAGTGCAGAAAATAAATTAAATAGCGATATTCCACATTGGACAAATTGCTGGTTATGTCTCAGAATTCATAATACACCTCACTGATGCTGTAGTTGCTCAAACCATGCATCGCCATCAGGGGATGACTAGACTCATTTGCATACGTTTAGGTCCCGTCTGCAGCAATAACCAACACTATGAAATTAAGGAAGAGCTTGTTAAGGTAAAGTCAGTGGTTTAGATGCATTTTTAAAAAAAATATTTTTATTAAAGTTTTTCAAACAACGCAATGAAGCCAGCTACAGAGAAAAACAAAAGGATCCAATCCTCAGTGTACACATCAGGAGAAATCCGTTCTTCCCTCGCTTCCCCCCTAAACTCCCAACCCTCCACCCTCTCTACCCCCACCCCCCCCTGTCAGTGTGCCCGCATCAACCCCTTCTTCTCTTCCGCTGGGAGGGACCGGGGTCTGGGAAGTCCGAGCCCAATGTAACCCCAAGGGCATGGCCACTATTCTCAAGATACTGGAAACCCCCCCTCCCCGCCACCCATCCAGACCCCATCCAGCCACCACGACTATTCAACAGTTGCCCATACATTGTGCAAACGCTGAGACCTCCCCAAGCGTACCTAAGTGGCTCCATTCAGTGCGGGCTCCCCAGTCGTCCCAGAGGGCCCCACCCCGGGCGCCACCTGCCTATCCCCGTCCCCAGGATCCCTATCCTCCACACGTGACTCCTCCGAGGCTTTAAGCCCTTCCACCAGAGCCCCCCAAGCTCGTGCCGCCTCCAGCGCTTTGTCATTAGACGCATGTCTGGCCATCTGCAAGCGCAGCGTCCCCTCGCTCCCCGCCCAGGACAGGAAGCTCGCCTTCCATCTCCTAAAACTCGGCCCAGATCTAGCTTTCCAATGCATAGTGAGCTCCCTCTTCGCCATTATCAATCCTAGATCGCAAAACTTGCTTGTAATCTTGGGTTTGGATGTGTGCGGAAACCACAACAACAGGCAAGTCCCCATCTCCACCTCTAGCTCTCGCTCCGTCACTTGGTTCAGGCACTCCACCACATCCGCCCAATAAGAGCTCAGTCCCACACAAGAGCAAAACATATGGCCAAAATCAGCCCCCTCCACTCTACACCGAGGGCACGGTGACTGGGAGCCTCCAAAGTACTGAAGGAGTTTGACCGGGGTTAGGTAAGCCCTGTGTAAGTCAGTGGTTTAGATGCATTATTACATTTTTAGTTTCTCCTCCCTTTCACATATGCAAGACATAGAAAGGTATTCATGCTCTGCTTATTTTACAGGATTTTAGGAAATCATCTTCCTAATCACTGAGACCTTATATATAGCCAAATTCTACTTTTCATATGTGTTCTCAACACCCCATTAAACATTTGAGGCCAAACTTAAGTAAGCAATTCCACTTTCAGGGCCCAAGTGACTAATTAACTGCTTTTTAAATATGCATTAGGTATGATTGTGGGTTACATGCACTGAGCAGCTAACCACCATTTCATGCAGGACGTGTACAGGGAAAGGATGAGTGCAGATATACAATGCACTCAGCATAGATATGGGCAAATATAGTGAATAATCAATACACACTATAATCTTGCTCAGAATGGGGGCTTATTCTGTGTATGTGAGCAATTCATGAAAGCAAAAATGATTAGTTACTACAAGCACGAGGCAGGCTGGGATGAATGAGAAGACCTGGGCATATTAGGCATTTATGTGCAGCATGACAAGATAGGGGGTTTTAGGTCTTTTCGGAATGTTAGTAGGCCAGGATTGTGCTTAACTTCTTAATACTGGTAAGTCTGCTTGTAAGCAATTCTAATTTTGATAGGAATCAACAGCGCAGAAGATAGCGTGATTTGACCATGATTGAATAACTTAAGACAAGGGTGGAACTCAGGACTGCCGAGTCCAAAGTTTGGAATTGTCGCTACATCACAGCCATTACCTTTTGTGATTGTTGTACCCAACCTTTGATCCTTAAGTCAAGTTTGCACTACAGATAGCATTCAAATAAACAAAATGGCCACATGGTGTGCATGTTTTAAGGAATAGATATTTCCCACCATAACACAATTAACTAGATATGTCCTTTTAAGGAAAATGGCCCAAGCTCTATCTGGTCATACATCTTCATCGCATTTTTACAGGAAACGCACCGGTCAGTTGAGTAGCACGAGAAACTGGTGCATCGAAGTGGGGGGGACAAAGATGGAATTCTTCCTTATTATCCCCGGGTTCAGAGTAAGATATGAGGTAGTCCCACCTTGTACCCAATAATCAGTAAGACAATGTCCAATAATAAAAGTGGATACATATGGGCAGCCGGTACGATCTCTGGCTACCTATTAGTAGCATTGCTGTATACATCTGGACCCAACATGAATGGCCCAGTCTGTCTGCTAATAAATGCAGGACGAACGTCAACCCTGAGATTAATTAAGATGCGAGTTGATGTACTCCTGTGTCAAGTCACAAGGAGGTTTCATACAAATTTACATAATCAATCCTTCAAATAAGAATTTATTCCATACAAGCAAGCTAGGTATATCCCTTGGAGGTAGCCGTGGGCAAGGGGTTTCCAGATGTGTTACCCTCCCATCATGCACTGGGGCTAGGCATCGATTTCATTAACAATATTCCAATGTTTAATGACTAACGCTTTTTCATTTGAACTTTCCTGTTGCTTTGCGCTTTACGTGTAACATGCCATCTCCAGGAGGCAGAGCACACTGTCTTCCTTGACATGCAAAGCACCATAAAAAGAACACAGGGGGAGAAAAAGGGTATTTTCTTTCATTAGTATCAAGCACCTGGCATGCAACAACCCTGCTTCAGCAAAACTGTAAAGTTTCTTAGTAGAATTCGGCTGTTTCTTCAGGGATTAGAACCCCCATTTACTTTTTAATTTCCCGTTATAAACTGTAAAATTACATCACTTTTCCATTCATCCATGACGGATTTTTTTCCACATTGTTCCCGAAATACAACACAAGTAACCAGAGACACCCACAGTAAGTATAACCAAGAGCCGACAGCAGCACAACACAGCGAAATTAGACAGTAGAAAGGTAAACAGAATAATCACGAGTCTTCAGACCAAAAAGGTGACTCCCGAAGGACGGTGCTCACCTGTGGAAATCGATGAATCATAGATTTTCACCTCCGGTTTGCTTAGATTTCCCCATTTTAAGAGATTCCACAAATCCCCAGGGATGTGCTTGGAACTCTGTGCAAATTGGTCTACTTTGAAATGATGTGTGTCTGTATTAGTTCTTATCAGCATATTTGTGTTTTTGTGGGACTTCACCAATTGAAAGAGGCGGAGATGAGGATTGTTATAGTGACTCTGCGGTCGTAGCATATTTAATCTTTTATGGGACTTAACTTAGGGACAGTAAGGTATAGGTGAGGTTTGTTGCAACCATAGCCAGTGCAGAAACACCCACGATGAACACCTTTGCAATCATCGAGTCAGTCACTGATGTTGATGACCTAAATACCTGAAGTAGCAGAGGTGAGACCACTCACCCTCTTAGTGCGTCCCATGACTTCTCAAGGCTGACCCTTTATCGCATCGTTATCGCTTGAATATGCTCCTATCTGCAGCACAGTGACCAGGGAAAGAGCAGGAAGACAAAACTACAGGAAGTAAATGGGGTTCTTACCAGGCCCGGCTGCTGCAGGTAAGAGCGGTGGGCCAGGCGAGGGGGGGATTTCGAGAGATGAACACGAGGGAAAATTAATTATTTATTTCATTTTCCCTTGTGGTCGCCTCTCGAAATCCCCCCTCGCCTGGCCCCACCGCTCTTACCTGCAGCGCCCGCGGCTGGTTCTTACAGCCTTGTTTACTTATTTGTCCTACTGCTGTCTATATGAACCTTGAGGCCAGGGGCATCAACGTCACTGCAGTAGTACCCAAAGGCAACCCAGGGATAGCAGTATCTGCTTCTGGTTACAACGACTAGCATCCAGGATGTCCACCATCAGCTGGAGAAGGTCAGCTCAGTGACATTTAATCCCCTCAAATTATCTGCCAAAGTGAATAAAGGATTTTCCCTCCATCATAACATAACGAATAGGTTACATATTTAATTTTATATAGGCTGCTCTTATTGGGCAGACCTTTCTCCATGCAGTAAAGGAGAACTGTACATAGCACATCAGTATTTCCATTGCACGCAACGCTTAACAGACGTATCTTTGATTAAACAAAGCACAACATTAGCAAGAAAGTAGCAGGGGTATGTGACACATCTGTCCGACAGAGTACACGACACACTTGTCCTGCAGAGCACCATTCTTATATGGAGGATAGGGAACTGCATCGCCCTGACTGTTCCACTGTATTTCTATACCACTGGAAGACCTAGTAATTTTTTGGTCAGTTTTTCCTCTGCTTTAGTCTCATTGCTCTTTTAATCTGAGGTTAAATTACAGCCATTTCCAAACCACAATCTAAACCAAGTCACAATTTATAGCATGGAAACGCCACAAGAGTGAAAAGATGCCCGATGCGTGACATAGGACTTGCCAGGTAGACGGCTGTTGAATGGTTACGGCTACCTCTCTAGAAACTCCTCCTGTCTGCAACCAGTCACTCCGTTTCCAGGAGGCTGGCAGGAGAATGCACATAACCATTTCATTTGGGAGCAAAGGAATCTGAATGAAGCAGAAACTGATAGTCCTGAACCTATAGCCAGCTTCTGCAAAAGGAAAAAACAGTCCTTCTTTCCACATTAGACCACTATAAACACCCCCCTAACCCTCCACCATTCTGAGCTTGGATGAGAGGGAATACAAGCAGACCTCGGACCATCACAAAGAAAGTGTACTGGCTGCCCACTCTAGAGAATTCTCTGGCCCTGAAGTCAAAGGATGTTGCCAAGGTAAACTAAACCTTTTGCCATAAACGGAGTCAAAAGCGTATCGCTGAAATAATATCCCTGAGAGAGAGGGAACGCCTGTATCTGTCAACTCACTTGAAAGTTCTTGTTGCATCAGGAGTAGGTTTTTATTTTAGACAGCACACCAGCACTTCTCACCCCTCTCTAGTGCCTTATGTAGCCTTTGAGGAGTTCTATATCCATCGAGACCTGCACCAGCCCATGCTGCAAAATGTGAGGATCTTCAACTGTTTACTTTAAACTGAACAAATTACAGGCTCTTGCGGGGCTCAGTACACCTAAAAGACTTTCCTTTCGGGTAGACGACTACTTCTCATCCAGCATTAACACAGACCGATGCAACGGGAGCAAAAGCTCACCACTGTAAAGACCGGATTATTTAGTCACCGGAATCCATCATTCATGTTCAAAGGAGTCCAGATCCCAATAAACCTGCAAATGCCTGGACAGGAGTTTCAAGTGTAACATAGGAGATCATATATCCCTGTGGAACGATGACAACACAGATGACCTATAGGCCTGGACCATTAATATATTCTCCACTGTCATAATGAGGAGCCTCAGTAAACCGCATGTAAGTGTAAACAATTAGGGAAGATTTCTTGTGGCATACCACCAAGAGATGACTCCGTAACATATCTTACACTGCACAGGCACCCGTCTCTATCAGATGAAAAGATGCTGCATTTGCTAACGTATCATGCAAATATGGCCAAAGGAGAATGCCCATATCAAGCAGAATAAAACTAGTGGAAGAGTGAGATTCTTCACAAAGGCCCTCTATTTTGACTTTAGATCAAATGGTAGCACTTTGAATTGTAATACTGCCCTTCACAGATAATAAATGAACCTTTCACGCATCAGTCTGGCTGGGATGTGGATGTAGGCATTCCGCAGACGTATTTCAGAAACAAACCTATGAACAAACATCATGACAATGAATGATATCAGCATTTCCATTTTCAATAATCAATTTATATCCAGCACAGGATTGTGCTACTTAGGGACCAAGAAAAAAAATGAATAGAAACACCAGTCTCCTCTTATCCTGGTAGAACACAAATAACATCATCCTTCAGAAGCGGGCCCTGTACACCTTTCATCAGGACTTGTTCCATCTGGTCATAGGTGCACTCAACTTCTAGACTACAAGGGCACATGGAAATCCTCCATCTATTACCCATGACACAGTGCCTATCACCAGTTGGCTAAAACATACTTTTTTCCAACGCCAGAAGAGTGATGGATCCAGTCTATGGCAGGAATCTTCACCGTTCTGGCGAGGTCACAAATGCTGTTATGATGCCCTAACACAATATTTAAATGAATATTTGGCCCTTTTGACACAAAAACGGTGACTGAGTCATTATTTTTGGGAGGATTTTATTTTCCAAGTAGTTCCAGACTTCTTCTGTGCGATAGACATTGTGTGTGGAATGTCAAATAGAAAATTGGACATACGCCTTCCTTTCATAAAAAGACAGGGACCAGGCATTCTTTACAACTGCAAACCCAAAGTTCAGATTCAAGAATGTATATTAGTTTAATACATTTATAAAGCGCTCTGTTAAACAAGGGTGTCCTGTAGCTAATTAGTTGAATCCAAGGAAAGTAAGGCATGAAAGCTTGGCAGCATATAAAGCATCAATTTCAGAGGTAGATCCGTGTCTTTTGCCTTTCCCCAAGAGACAAGTTATTACTTTCTAATCTTAGAACCAAGGACAGGAAATTCAATTCCCTTGTTGCAGGGACGGCAATCGAGTGTCCTCCTGCTCTAAGGGCAGCCAGTTTCACATGAGATTGCAAGTATAACTGCGCTTCATCTGCATGTTAGTGGAAGGTGATCCCAGAGTTGTGTGAAAGCTCCCCTAATGGTCCCATATAGAGGTTGAAAAGCGTAGTTGGTAGGATGTTGAGTCCATAAGGCTGTGCGACAAGGCAGCAAAATGAATCTCCCAGTCTCATTGCTGGGAAGGGTTGTCCAAGTAAGAAGAAAACTAGCTCAGAACTAGACCACCAAAGCTCAGGTAATATTTAAGGCTGTCGAGAATGATTCCCTGTACTACAGTGGCAAAAGCTGTACACAGCAACATGGATTAGACGGCAAGTGTCACTTGGGCTAGGGTTTAAAGAGCATTGTCATGATTCTCAGCATGGCAGTGTCAATTTCTGTGGCATGGCTGAATCCAGACTGGTAAACATCTATAAGACCCATATCAGGAACCTATTTCTTCATTTGGAAGGCCTTGCAAATTTCATAACCCTGGCTGAAAAAGTAAGTCTAAAAATGGGGTGATTCAAGTGAGTTCAAAACTTCATGATCAGTATTAATTTACAGGTTATACGTCCTGAGAGCGGAAGATATTAACCAGATTACCTCAGCCGTGGTCCATGCAGGTAACAGAGGTGGGGCTGGGTAAGGGGGGATTTGAGGGACGATGCTGAGGGAAAATTAATTATATATTTAATTTTCCCTCTGCATCGTCCCTCAAAATCCCCCCTTACCCGGCCCCACCGCCGTTACTGGCAGCTGGGTTACCTCAGTAGTGGGTGATGAGGCAGATGGCAAATTTTGTATGAATGGTTGGGGTAGGGTCAGTTGAGTATTTGAAGAATTTGAAAGCCCAAGATGGTTATTATGAGGTTGTTTTGATCGACTGGGTTGACAATTGGACAGCTAGGCAAGAATTTCTTGGGAATGTGAAGAAAGGATATTGGTGGGGTGGAGAGAAGTGTAGCACTATACCGAATAATTGTCAAATGTGTCATCAAAGAATATATAGGAAGCCTCACACTAAGTAGAGGGCTTTTGAAGAGAATTGGTAGTAGAGTATGAGGGTTTGTTTTACAATCTAGACTAGATTTCAGAAATGAGGATTTGGATTTAAATCTGGCTTCAAACATCTTCTAGAATATTCTAATATCTTTAAGTATGAGGTTTTTCCAGAGGTGATTCTGGAACTTGTCCTCTTTCATTTCCTCTCCTTATTGAGTTCGGAGGAGGAACAGGAGGCCCAACATTTTTCATTCCTTTTGTGGTGACTTGTTGGGCCAGAAGTCTCATACCGACTAAATTTGCCAAGGTCTACATTTTTGATGAAGCAGATCCAAATCCGGTGTCTTTTAGATGGACCAAAAAAACATTTTATCAACTTAGTGATAAGGGACCAATCTGTTCTCATGGACTTCTCTACCTGAGATTGCCCTTTCAGGGATAACATGATCAAGGATTGAATCCTTGATGTGTGTGGATTTAGAACAATGTCCTGCAATGCCAATACCTTTAAGAAAGGATGCCAGGTGGGTGACCAAGTAGTCAGCACTGTCCCCCCCATGGAAGTTGACATCATCCATAAAAGATGTTAGATGAATTAATTTGTTGGAAGTACAAGTTCTAAGGCTGAGTCCAACAAAAATGTTCTTGCAACCAGGAGGATCATAAATAAGTCTTATTTCGGGAACTGTGAGCGAGTTGGTTTGATTTTAACAACCACGCATTGGAAGTTCAAGAAGGTTATATTCCAGGTTCATTGTGTGAGTTGTGAGGGTGATTTATCCTCATGGACTAGGATGATGGAACCATGCCTCAAAGGAAGCTGAACGGTTATCTGTGAGGTAAGCCAGGTCTCAGGAAGAAGCAGTAAATCAAGATCTAGCAAAACTATAGTATCCGCTATCTCAGCGTGGTATGTTGTAGCTGATCTGCAGTTGAGAAGGAGGTGGCAAAGACTAAACCCCTCAACTTTGGAAATGGGTGCAACGTTCAGCTGCAGTTTGATAAAGATGAGGTTACTGATATGAGGAAACCTCTTGAGGAGAGACAGGTATGTCAGTTTGGCACTGAGATGACGTATGGGTGAGCTGAAGGCACCAACTTGGCATTCACGACCAGAGATAATGCTATTGTACAACATTTAGTTACAATGTACGCACAGCTTAAATTTCCAATTTAGCATGAACAACCTTGATTGAAAATACTTTCTACCTTTTTGTAACTTCACTCACTACAGTTTATATGGATTACCCACATCAGACAGCATAAATAAACAAATACAATGGTCACTTAAAGTTTCCAATATCCAACCAGCATGGTAATATGATGTGCCTTGCAATTGAAGCTAGCAGAACATTTTACAATAAAAATATTCAAATAGTAAGCATTCTATGGTATCATTTACCCGTACTTCTTCTGTCTTTCCCCATGAGTTATACCTCAAAATCAAGACTTGCACAGGAGGCATAGGTATTAATATTTTCATTCAGCAAGGAATTTTTTTTTTTAGATTAAATGATACAGACAGAAAGAAAATTCAAAGGCAGCGCTGTTTTAAATACATGCCGTCCATGATTGTCGTACATCACTGAGCGGTGCCTGTCTCAGGCAGCCAAACTCAGGAGCAGCTGTGAGGGATTTGGATACTTCTTTTCTATTGACATTAAGATTACATGAGTTTTTATTTTTTTATTTTGCTTATTTTACATAACACTGAAATTGGTCAAACTGCTGTATATACCAAACGTCAGTGAAATATATGACCCTTTTTCCATCAAATACTCCCATGCTAGGGTGTATCCCCTATATAACATTCATATCATGAATTTTGATTTAACACATTTTATGGGATGATAAAAAACAAAGGTTTGTTCCTTGTATGTATACCATCTGTTGAATGTCTTTCTGGCGTCTTCGAACTCCAAAACGGAGCAACTAGGAGTAAAATAGGTTTTATGAGGTGATGATTTATATTTTTGTTTAATTTGTACTGCAGTTGGCAGAGAGAGGAGCTTACCCACACAAAAGAGATCTTGCCTACATATGTACTTATCATTAACGCAGAATCGTAAAGAAACATAACTTGAATTTAATGAGCCACTCGTTACCACAAAGCCAAAATGTTTCGGGTCAGGATGCGAGACATTGTGGATACAGTATGTGGTTAATGTTTCTCATTATTTTTCTATGGTTTTTTTTTCTCCTAAACTTTGCCCTCCATATTTCCCATGTGCTGGTTATCAGGTTGAGTAACAGTATGCTGGCTCTTCTATTGCTCACTAAAATACTGCCTCCTAGTACTGAAGACGAAAACCCATATACAAATATTCTCCAGTCCCATCTCTGCTCTAGAGGCCACATTTGAAAACAAAATCAGCCTGGACAAGATGTTGAAACCAATTCCACACTGCAGAAGGCTGCCACTAGGATGGGGTAGCAGGGCATGGTGGAGTCGTGGCAGCCAATACCACTCGGAAAGCAGCCCCCCTAGCCTGAAACCCAACGGGAAATGCTAGAGTGGTGGAATGTGAGTCCAGCCCTGGCTGTCCTGACCCACACAGCCACCTTGCATTAACCTATCAACTTGTGCTTAATTGCTCTGAACTCACGGTGAGTCATTGTTCAATTTTCAACGCATGTATCCTCCCACATTTCTGGTTGATTCCAAGTCCATTAAACGCTAATGAATAACAATTAGTAAATCGATTTAATACAGCACTTTCTATCAGACTTTTTTGGTTTGTAATGTAGTAAATGCAACGTTTTGCTTACTATTAGGTTGAATTTTGTATTTAAATGTTTTAAGATTATTTCTTGTAGTGGGCAATGCAAGAATTTAAACACACGTAGGTGTCTCGTGCTCAAACACCTCTACTTCTCCGGACTTTTTCGATGGCAGCACTTTGCATTCTCGAATTAGAAAATCCATACCTAAAAAGTAAATCCATAAATTCCTGTATGCAAAATGTGGGTGATTAAAACCAAGAAGTGCCTGAAATTTTCACACATGACATTGGGTAAGTTGGCATCATTGTGCACATCGAAATGTATTAGAGTCGGCAACTGATTCGAAAGTCGCTAATAACGGTTTTTAGAATAAAATATTATTTTTCCAGAGGAGCCAAGGTAGTAAAAACTTACTAAATGTGATTTTGATTCTGCCATCATTTGGCTTTTCCCACACCAGTAAAACTACAAGTAAAGTTTGAATTAAAAGCTCATCGCTCCTGGCCTTGCAAACCCTGGTAACTCTGGACAGAGGCACGATTCATTTTCACAAAGGCAGCACTGCCGTTTAGTGGTGCCCGGAGGGTGTTTTTTTACCCGTGGACGTGATGAGTTGAGAGGAAATTCTGATTTAACAGGAGTTACTGGCCTCGACTGCTGGATATTAATGTATGCGATATGGAACATAACTGCATGATATAATATTGCATGCCTTCCGGAGTAAATGTTCGCTATGTGAAACCTTACAGACTACGTTCCCCGGAAAAAGGTCTGATTTGGTAAACGCCTGCAGTGACACAGATTTCCCCAGTAATTTCCCATGAAATAGAATAAAACTGATAATAACAGGATCATTTTGGATCCTGGAAACAGAGTCCTCAGGGAATTGATAATTCTGGTTGCAAAGTTACCACATAGAAATTCCCACTGGATTCATAATGAGGGCCTTAATGTTTTTTTTTATTTGACCGTCTCATTTTTAGGTAAGCCTTAATTTGTTTTGTTATTTTCATATTTTCGACAAGTAGTGCTGATTTTTTCAACAAACATCCCTTCACATTCATATTTGAGGATGGTGTCGTCCCAGTTTTATATCAATCAATCAATAAACTTTATTTCGGTTCTTTTACAAACCATAAAAGTACAAATACATTATAAAATACATGTCACACATATAATAAACACATAACAAGTAAAGTGCCAGAATAAATATACTTTCTTCCACAAAATAGAATCATTACTAAAATTGAGGACAAAGATAGTGCAGAATACACAGTGAATTATTACTGGTCCAGACAATTTCTCAATTTAACAGTTAATTTTAAAAATTCCTTCATTTGGAGGATACTGTCACTGTGCAGCAGTTGTAAGTACATAAGTGCCGGTCTGATTTGTGTAAAATCCAGTTTTTTTAAAAGAGTTACCAGATAGCGCTTGCGTGGGAATTCATAAAACTTACATAAAAATATAAAATGCAGCATATCCTGCGGAGACTTTCCATTGCAGCCGCAGGGTGCTGCCAGTTTATTAAAAATATCCGGTTTTGGTCTAATCAACAGATGATGAAAAAGATGTAACCTAAACCTCGTTAGCAAAATATTTTCATGTGAGGTCAGTGAGCCAGTCAGGTATGGTTCTATAGTTTCACAAGTCTTCAGCATGGCAAATTTCCTAACGCTTTGTTTCTGGAGCTCGACATCTTCCCTCCGGATCCTCCTATCCATAAGGAAGGCCCGTTTAATGAGCTCCAGGTCCCCTTTTACAATTTTACTCGGATGTTCAAACAATTCTAGACGACCAAGCCTAGCAAAGTTGGACTTCAGATATTTTATCCAAGGGGTGCACATTACCTTATCCTGACCCAAAAAGTCCCTCACAATCAAATGCGTTAATGGAATATCCTGATTCAACCATAATTTAAGCCAGCAGGTCAAGGGACGTAAAGAGAACATATCACTTAAGTATAGCTCTTCATGTACGACAAAATTATACTTACCTGCAGGCGCACATAAAAGACGCTTCAGAAAAGAGTTATCAGCAATCTGCAGTTGCTCACCGCCAACATACCCTCAAATTTCACTGCCATAAATTGCAGTTGCCACTGACTTTGCATTATACAATTTTAACATGGCACAAATGGGTTTTTTCCCTAATTTGGCAGCAAAATTAAAGATAGAAGCATTAACTCTCACAAATTCACCTTTCTTTTTTACAAGGTGAGGGACCCAGTTAAGTTTTGTATCAAAGAGGACCCCAAGGTAAGAGAACGTTTTTGTTAAGGGGATTATAGCTTCATCGATTTTAAATATAAAAGTCCTCCTTGGTTGCTGACCTACTTGCATGACAAATGATTTGGAATTATTAACCAGAACATCTCTATCTGTCATGAACGATTTAAAAGCATCTAAGAGTAATTGAAGTCCCTTCTCAGTTCTCGAAATTAAAACCGCATCATCTGCGTACAGAAGTATAGGAATTCCCCGCCTACCGACTCTAGGACAATCAGCCGGGACATTCTGTAGCACGCTATCTAGCTCATTAATATAAAAATTAAAAAGGAAGGGGGCCAGAATACATCCCTGGCGAACCCCCTTTCCAATACTAAAATTATCAGTTACACTCAAATCTTGGGAGTATCTCACATTAGCTCTGGTGTTATGTAAATCAGCCAGGAAATCAACCACACCACTGTCTACCCCTTTCTCCCTCATCGACTGCCACAGCTTTCCCCTGTTTACACAGTCGAAAGCTGAAGACAGATCCATGAAGGCGAGATGGATGGTGCCCCTTTGAACTACAGTATACTTACTTAATATTAAAAAGAGATTAAGGCACTGAGTTATTGTAGAGCGACCTCTACAAAAACCATACTGAGAAATAGACATGGTGTTTTTTTCCTCAGCCCAGTCAGAGAGTCGCAACAATAAAATTCTTCCTACAATTTTAACCATAGAGTCTATTAGTGAAATGGGTCTGTAACAATGTGGACTACCTTTGTCCCCCTTCTTAAAAACCGGGACAATTGTAGAAACACCCCATGATTGCGGGCACCCATCTTTCACAGCAGCATTAAAAACAGATTCTAGTACAGGTGCCCAAAAGTTAGGCTCTGACTTATACAGGTCCGGGGGGATCCCATCAGGCCCTGGTGCTTTACCAGCTGTTAAGCCCACAATGCCCTCAATAACTTCACCTCTGTTGAAACTAATTGTTTCACCACTGACAGAGAGGGCAGAGCTAAGAGACTCATCCGACGAACAACAGTACAACTTCTTATAATGTGCTTCCCAGTCCTCCTTAGCAATATGGCATTCTAATCCATCACCCTGTTCCTGGACCAAAAAGGGTTTCCTCATCACAGCCCAGAATCTAGTGCTACACTGCAGAGTAGAAGGATCGAGGATCTCACTCCATGCCTCTTCCCTAAGGAAATCCTTGTGTCGGGCGATAGAAGTTTTATATATCTTACGGCATAACTGAACTTCTACCTTTATCCTTGGTTTGGCTGCCAATGCTATTCTTACATTTCTAGCAGCCTTTGAGCATTCCTGATTAAACCATTTAGGTCCCTTGATCTCCAACTTCTTTGCTGGAGCTGACAGCAGTTTTGAAACCTTGTCCGCTAAACTTTGAAACGCATTAAGGACATTGTGTGGCTGTGCACCTTCTTGCGTACAAACCGTGATCTCCTCTGCACAGACGACTTTAATCTCTTTGTACAGCAGATCTGGAGTGATCATGGACCATCTCAGACGACGTCTCCCATCTGTCGTACTCACCCTACCTAAAGAAAGATTCATTCCTTCTTTGGCTAACCACGGACCCCTCATATGTACAGTGAGTGGGTTGTGATCACTAAACTCACTGTCTTCAATAGTAAAGAAACTCACAAAAGACTGCATTGATGATGTTAATACATAATCAATAAAGGTTCCCCTCCCATGACCCTTAAAGGTCGGTGTCTCAAGACGCATAATAGGGTCAGTTAATGCCATTGTCGTCGTTAGGTCCAGATCATTAAGCATATCATTTAGATGTTCCCCATCAATTGTATGTTCAAAATGAAGATCCGCGGATCGTGGACAGTTCAAATCTGTGATACTTTTAAAGAGTGGATCCCCAACGGGGATGAACATTAAAACCCCCCATAATCAGGAGGTTATGGGCACAGTCCTTCATAGAACTATTAATAAAAACATTCAATGCTACTATCTGGCTGGGAGCTGGACAAGAATTAATAGCATTATAAAAATTAACCACACCAGCCGTACAGTTTTCCCCCGTTAAAACTAGACGAATAATTACAGTGTTACTTGTTGAGACTCTGCGTACTTTACAAGATAAAGCAACCGAAATGAATATAACCATTCCCCCTTTGGACCTGCCCCTAATAGTTGCTATAGCAGGGACATATTAAGCCTTATACCCTTCGAGAAAGTGATTACAGTCAGTGGACCAAGTCTCCTGCATGCAGATGATTTGGTACTGCTTAATGTACCTAGTCCAATTGCAATCCTCCATCTTTGTGGCCAGACCCGCTATATTCCATGAAATTACATTATTTTGACTCCGTTTTGCCCGGGTTACCTCTGCACATCCCACTTCCTCCAATCTTCCATTTTCCTGACCCACAAACACCTCACGTCAATCACATGACTCTAGTCCTGAAAGAGTATCAAATCTATTCTGCGTTGCGATATTAAAACCTTTCCCACACTGAGTGTCAACATTGTGCAAATATACTCCGTTACGGGACAGTGGCTGAATAAGTGGCTGAATAGCGGTGAATGTTCTAAATGGCCCAGGGTTCGGTGGGACTTTAATCAGGTGGGTATAGAAGTAACCAAGTGGGCGTACACATATACTATTCACGTTATGGACTAAGGATGCCGCTCGTAATAGAACTGTGGCAACATGTTGGGGATGCTTGAAATTGATGATAATACAGTCACCATTTGTTGATTTTCTGGATGTTCCAATCCAGTTCACCCTCCTTGTTGAAAATATTTGGTCAGAAAATGTGACTGGAAATCCACAATTTTTATTTAACCATGATACTGTTCTATTTTTTAATGAGTCATGGGATTCCTCATAGGCCTGATGAGGATGACACACAGTGGGGGGGACATTCGTAAGAACGACCACATAGGGTGCACAATCAGGAGGGAGATTCGCATGGCGATTTTTCTTTACATAGCTGGGAGCTGGCGTCCCCTCAAAATCTACTGTGGCCTTTTTATTCTTGATAGTTAGGGAGATCGACTGAGGTGGGGCTGGCTCAATTACAGATATTGGTTGGCTAATTTGCTGTAGATTTGCACTACCAGCTCCCTGCCCCTCAGAAACTGATCTCTTGTCCACCACCTTAGGTCTTCCTACCGCTGCTGAGGCCAGGTATTTTGCTAGCAGCCCACCCAATCTCTCAACTTCTAGTGCCACTGTATCTATTTTGAGTATCAGGGGTTTCATCAATTCTATGATTTTTGCCTCTATCTTTGCTTCTATTGAATCAGTGAGAAGGGCATGTTGCTCCGTATTTATATTTAGATTAGTACCAGCCACACTTATACCTTCCTGACTATCAGCTATAGCCACAATGCTATTCGGGACAGAATGTCCTTTTTCTACTCTTTTTTTGCTATTCTTCCCCCCACGTTTAGTTTGTGCCCTTCTGCATATTCTCACTGGCCTAGGGGAGGGTAGTAACTCTTCTTCTGCTGAATCATTAATTATTTCAGGTAGGGCATCATTTAAATCAGCATGGACCCGTGCTTCAGCCGTGAAGGTACCCCTATTGCCCCCCTCCAGGGTAACAGTTACAACCTGGTCCATCAATGGGAAAGGCAACTCTTCGTGAAGGGCAGGGTGATCTCCTCGACCTAGTGAGGCCCTACGCTCATTATTAATTTGGTTCACCTTTTTGACCAAGTAGTTGTCCATGGCTCCTAGCCCGGATACAATTTTGTCGGTCTTAGACATGGTCCAACTTGCCTATATGTCACAATTCACTACAAATAACAAGAATAAATAAGCACAAGCACTTTACTCTAGTGACCGATATGAGAGACTCACATCGATTTTAAAATCTTTCAGACGGAGCCAAGGTCCGTGGCCCAGCCCAGCCTCCTCTGGCCTCTGAGGGCCACAGAGGGCCCGCACTTGTGCCGGGCTTCGCCCGCGCTGCGGGGGCACCTGGCGGCCTAAATAGTGTTCCGGCGCGCCAAGCGTCGTCAGCAATGAGCGCCAATAGCAGGGGATGCTGGGAAATGTAGTTCGCGTTGGCCGTTCCCCTCACGGCGGCGAAGTTCATTTACACAGGGATCAAATTCCCCCCGCTGAATGTCCGTTCCCCTCACGGCAGGTAAATGATTCAGTGATGCTGACAGTGATGCTGACACCAAACTCGAGAGCGCGTCCCAGCCTTAGTCAGCTCGTCGTTGCCAGCAGATAAGCACTACCTTTTTTCCCCCAAAACAACCAGAATCATACAGCAGCCTGTTTGACCTGCTTTAGCCTTCTCCTTCTCCAGGCCTTTGTTTCCCTTCTGCTGTAACCTCATAGGGAAGATTGCTGGGCCAAGAACAGCCGTCCTGATGCAGACCTGAACGAGCAGTGAAGCTCAGAAGAGAGGAGCCGCCCACCGGCACAACCGGCGCTGCCCGGGTCACTCAGTACTCAGCGCTCTCAGCAACAAAGCAGGGAAGCCAACAGCCGAATAAACAAAATAAACAAAGCCAGTGAGTGAGGTATTGCAGTAACGGAGGCCAAAACCAGAACGGGACTGTAGCAGCGCACACGTCTCCTCCTTTTCAGCCCGCAATTATCGAGTCTAAGCACGTCCACCGAAATCCGCTGCATTCACTCCACTCTACTCGCCGAGTTCTCACTGAGCCTCACGCCGCCATCAATCCCAACGGTCCGATAATCACTGCCAGGAATCCTAGGTCTCCAGTATTGTACCCAGTACTAGCGCTGGCTAGGGGCGGCCTCGGTACCTTCTCTACCGGGCGGCGGCTCTTCTCAGCAGCTAGCAAGGCCCCTTCACCGGAAACAGCTTCCGCCTCAGCCAATCCCTCACTCTGCATTGACGTCAATGCGCCTCGTTCTCCCAGTTTTATAGTTTGCAGAGCTGTAGCACCCAGATAAACTAGTACAGAATAGAAGATACATTTGTGAAGGAAAGGCATTATTAGGTAGGTCTTGAGGGACTTTTAAATTATTTGAAGGTCATTTTCTGCAATCAACAATGGAATCAGGAATGTAACATCTGCGTGCATACCATGAGTAAGTCTGCTGCAATACTAATCACTGTGTCCTAAAGGAACAAGTAGGTCTAAACGCAGGCGTGAACCACACTGAGGACATGGAACTCTCCAAGGCAGGCCAATGTGTATGATTTGCCTGCTAGCTCGAGCATCTGGCGGCAGCAGTCTTGACCGCTTTTCATACAGATTCACATACACCAAGCTACATCAGTGCATACGGTTCATTATTAATTACTGGATCAGAGAACACACAAACGTATCTCTGGCACTTGTACTTTCAATTTGCAATGGTAAATTTACCAGGGCTTAATTTGGGCAGGTGGTGGGCAACGTCTGGCATTTTTGGGGAACAGAACTTATTTTTTTATCATCACACTTTGATCCAGAGCAAGACAGAAAAAGGCAAGAAAGGGAGAAAGACTGTGGAAGACAGGAAAACTGTGACTAAGGGAGAACTATTGGTTGAAGAAGAATTTGAAAGAATGTGATCAAGAGACAAGGAGTGTAGGATGGCTCTTGAGAAACTTTGGGAGCCACCTCTAGTGTTGGAAACATATTGCATTTGAGTGTCCTCATGAACTACCTATCAGTGAGGGAATTTTTTCCAAGTGACTTTTATAGAAATGGAAAAGCACAAAATGGAAAAGCACAAATGAAATAATTTCAAGTCCAGCTCTGCAGCCGGGGAATGGAGGCAAAGACACACGAGCATAACTTTGAGCAAAGGGACTGCACAAGCAGGCTTCACATCTGGCAGGGTATATTAATTACAAAATGACGAGCGGTAACATACACTAGTATCGAATATGCCAGCAGTGGGAGAAAAGTTACATTACAAATATGAATCACTTTCCGTGGTCACTTGAGCCAAACTGTGATCAATCTAAAGCCAGACTATGTCTTGAAGAGCTCTAATTCATTATTTTGTCATCAGAGTACCATGCAAACAGCTGTACAAACCATCACTACAATGCATCACTCGGAAACACAGCATGGTGTCACACCAGTAAAACATACTCACAAGACATTTATCAAGAGGACCTACACCAGCCTTTTCCTTTTTTAGGTGGAGCCTGGGCAGTGCATGCGCTGCGAGCCATGCTGTATTGGAGTACGTACTTGAAGCCCCGCCCACTCTCTGCCCATATTTGCCATTGGCTGGTGTCATTGTCCTTCGTAAATGATATCTTCTGATTCCTAAAGAGGCTTGTTAGTCCCTCCTTCGTACCGCCTTGTCTTCATTTGTAACCTCCCATGAAGACTGGCCCTTTTACTTCGGTTGTTACACGGTACGTCTTCTTTAGTCTGTGAGCACTATTTGTTTTAATGAGTTTCTCTTAATGCAGGAGGGCAGGAGGATCTCTCTTGCCAGTTGTGACCACCGGCGTGTTTATTTAACTTGCAGCAAACGGGGAGCTCTCCAGGGGCCATGGGAGACAGAAGGGGGCAACTCAGCGATGGCATTGTAAATAACAATGCCTTTTATTTATGTTTTAAAAACCAAAACATAAATAAAAGGCATTGTCGTCATTTACAATGCCAATATCTCAAACTTGCGTAAATGCGAGACCTATTGCATTGCGGATGCTTGTCATTATTTGGGCCTTGTAGACCAACTGCTGCTCTGCAGTTCAGTGTCTAGAGCTTCAGAAACATTCGGCTGCTTCCGATGACTTCTTATGCTAGGCACCAATTTTCTAATTAACATTCTTTATCCTCACTGACTTCATGAAGGAAGCATTTCTCTTAGGAATGCACAGAAAATTAAATGCCTGATGTCTGCTAGCCTGAACATTGCAGCTGAATTATAACTCATATAAAAGAGTGGTGTGCTAGGCCAGCAACCCTGTATCTGGCCACGGAGGAGAATGCACTGCACATCTACCCTGCAATACTGAGATTCTGTGCAGCCAGGTAGAAAGAGTCTTATGTTCATTAATTCATTAACAGTTGTTAAATATGTATTACTGATTACTACTTACTGTGTATTCACGTTTCAAGCTTACATCATGGTTTTGGCTGGTTTGTGCCATTGTGATTATTTTATATCAATATATTTTTAAACAATGTGTTGTATTTTCCGAGACTCTTCTTCCCTCTCATCTAGAGTTTTGGGTCGTTTTTTCCTTGGGTGGGCTGGCGCACTATCCCGTAGCTCTGCTGCCGTCTTCTGGATTCTTATTCGTGCACTGGCTGCCCCTGTTTTACTCAAATGCCTGTCCTTGGCTGCACGCGCCGCGCACGGCTCGCGCAGCGACGAAGAATTCCACCGTGCCCTTCATGTGTGAACCTGTCTCCAGTAACGAGAACATCCGGGAGGGCTGCGGAGACTTCTGGCCACGCGCCGCGGCCCTAGGCCTGGTTTATCGTTGTCATGGCTGTTTATTTCTCCTTCGACGATTCGCTTGACCTCTTTCTGGGCAAACAGCAGTGGATGTTTTGCAAATAAACATCGCATCCATATTCATGATCAGAAAATGAGCGGAGAGTGTTCCCTTTTCAAATATTAACATATTGCAAGGAAACAGTAATGCATTTGTTGCAGACGAGCTACTGGATTATAACTCACGAACCCAGAACATCTTTTTCCAGTGGCCATGCTACACCCAGTGCTTAATTTGTAAAAAAAAAAATATATATGTGCCAGGGCCCTGGTCAAGAGGCCGCCCCAGCTTCCACCACCAGTTGCCCCTGCCAGCGCTTCTAATGACAGGACTTCCACAACTACCAGCCATCACACCGCTACAAGTGGGACAACTCAGAATGTTCGAGGTCCCCTAAAGCTTTAAGAATGGCTTGGGAGCAGTGCTTGAAATGGAAAACTAGAAGTGCAGGTACCCTGTACCAGAGTACCTGCTTGATTCTGAGAAGTGCCGGTACTCTCTCAAAATATAAAAGTGCTGGTACTCGTACAGGACAGTAGCGGACCATTAAAAGCACTGCTTTAGAGGCAGGCATTAGTTGTTTTAATGTCTATTTACTTAATAATGAACTGTTGTTGTCGGCATCTCTATATTACACAAACAGCGCAACCATGTGATAGCTTGTCATAAGTCTATGTGTTGAAAATGAATTGCCATGCCAAGCACCAGAAACCACCAGCTCAAATTAAGCACCGGCTATACCCCTTCTAAATGCAAATGCTTAACGGCCGATATTTCAGTAGTTAAAAAATATTAAATCTGGGCTCGTCTTAATAGCACGCTCTTTGAACACACTACTGCAGTCATTGTGTATACGTCACGCCAATCTTAATACAAACAGCGGTCTCCCTCCTATTCCTCTGTTTTACTTACTCTCACCTACTTTATCCTAATATATCTACTCCCATTTAAATGCCCCTTCTACTTGGGTTTAGCAGATCTTTAGCACTCCTAGGATTCCTGTTTCCCATACTGGTTAGGGAGTTGAAATTCTTTCTCAACTCAGTTCTCTCTTTTGATTTATCACTCATCCATTTTCTCCTCTAGCTTGCTTTTCATATTTGTCTTCTTGCTTTAACTTTAGAAATATCCACATCTTGTCTCACACGCCCCTTTCTGATTGGAATTCACTTCCATTTCTCAGAGTTATGCCTCTCAGATGTTTCTTTTTTCTTCATCTCTCCCTTGTCTCCAACTCCCCTTTAATTCCTTTCCTAGAAAAACTCCTAAATAATAGAAGGCTCTACTAATGATTATTCAATTTACATTGATCTACTCTCCTTTTGGAATCTCCTGAAATTGACGCACACCAAATGCTTTTTCCTACTCACCCTCCTCAGTATGTACACAACTCTTGAACTTAACCTGTGACAATATGTGGTTGGTACTATCAGCTGCTATGTGCAAAGGCAAAGCCGCTTTGTAAAGATAGTCCCATTAATGACATGTAAAACAGTTCCTTGAGATCAGGACTAGGCTTACGGCACCTTCCCATTCCTACCTGCAGCAGATGACAGCCTTGCACGAGAGTGCGAGGTCCAAGAAGCACTGGCGGACTTCGAATGACAGAGCGTATTTTAGAGTTTGGCCATCAATGATGAGCGCCAGGTCATTCTCTTTCCGCAGAGACGTTCCAAGATTTGTGCAATGTTGAGTCAATTTTTCTCTTGTTGCCTGAAATACATATGCAAAAAAGACGCATTATTTATGTTTCTCTTGTTGCAGGTAAATATGTGGACTATGAACAAACTAAACAATGTCAGCACAAAGCACGGATAGTGTTTTGCAATCTCCTCAAATGTTAACTAGGTGCATCATCAAAATACTTCTATATTTAATAAGTGTGTCCAACCGATAATGCCTTGCATCCGCTCAACGTAGCCATCAAGAAAAATATTAAAACCATTTCTAAAGTACCAAAAATCAAGATAAAAGTTATGTTATTTGGCATTTGTATAACAACCAACGGACACTAGTGTAGCATTGAGGCTCTCCAACTGTCCAGAGTGATTACAGGCAGACCGCCATGTTTGCTTGCAGAAATGTGTTTTTTTGTCGTATGACCTATGTGAGTAGAGCTGACTGAGTTGCATGAGCTCATGTGCATCTGGGTGTGAGAATTGTTAATCTCCCAACAGAATCACAGGATACCATTTTTGGATATGTAGCACCTCCTTAGCCAGTGGCAGTGCCTCAGCACGCTGATGAATGAGGTCCTACTCCTCGTTCCCCTTTACTCGACATCACTTAATTTAGGTAGGATTATTTTCATAGGACATTGCCCATCGTCAGCACAAAAGGCATGCACTTTTTGAGTCACCTCTACGACAAACTATCAAATGAACACAGGATAGTCGTGATCCTTGAACTACTAAAGTCCTGCCTCAGTTACTGCAATGCTATCCACTTGGGACTCGCAAAGAAACAATGATAAAACTTCCAAGAGATCAAAATCATGCTTTTTGCCTCATCTGCATGCTTACAGATTCTTTGAGGGCAAAAACTCCTTCCAATGGCGTCTGATCAAAGACAGCTCGGACTTTCAAGCTCTTAATCAATCAATCAATCAATCAATCAATCAATCAATCAATCAATCAATCAGGGATTTGTGAAGCACACTACTCACGTGTGGGGGTCTCAAGGTGCAAGGGGGGGGATTTGAGCAGCTCCGTCTCATCCAAAGAGCCAGGTCTTGAGGCTCTTCCTGAATGCTTGCAGTATGGGGGTTTGTCTGATGCTGAGGGGAAGTTCATTCTAGGTCTTAGCCGCGATGTAGGAGAAGGCTCTTCCTCCCGTTCTGGCTCTGCGGATGTGTGGGAATTCGGCCAGGGCAAGGTCGGTGGAGCGGAGGTTTCTCCTGGGAGCGTAGAAGGAGATTCTTTCGTTGAGGTATTGGGATCTGGTGTTGTGGAGGGATTTGTAGGCGTGAGTGAGCAGCTTGAAGGTCTCTCTCTTTTCAACGGGGAGTCAGTGGAGGTCTCGTAGGTGCTGGGTGATGTGGTCTTGTCAATGGATGCAGAGGACGAGTCTGGCTGCGGCATTCTGGATGGTCTGGAGTTTGAGGAGTAGAGATCTGCTGATTCAGGCGTAGAGGGTGTTGAAGCACGTGGAAGATACAGCGTTGACCTGTCGGTTCATGGTGCGGAGGGAGTCGAGTACGATGACGAGGTTGCAGGCATGGTCCATGGGTGTGGGAGGGTTGCCGAGGGCGTTGGGCCACCAGGTGTTGTCCCATGTGGAAGGGGTGGATCTGAGGATGAGGACTTCTGTTTTCTCAGAGTTGAGCTTCAGGCAGCTGCTGCTCATCCAGGATGCAACGTCTTTCATTCCTTCCTGGGAACTGTGTCTGGTGATGTCGGTTCTTTGGTGAGGGAGAGGATGAGTTGGGTTTCGTCGGTGTAGGATACTATGCTGAGTACGTGTTTTCTGACGATGGTAGCGAGGGAGGCCATGTAGATGTTGAAGAGCGTTGGGCTGACTGAGGATCCTTGGGGTACTCCGCAACTGATCTCTGTGGGTCAGAGAGGAGGGGTGGGAGTTTGATTCTTTGAGTTCAGCCGGTGAGGAAGGAGTGAATCAAGTCTAGGGCAGTACCCTGTATGCTGTCGTCATGGAGTCTGGTGGTTAGTGTGCGGTGGGAGACAGTGTTGTAGGCTGCTGAGAGGTCTAGAAGGATGAGGGCAGTCATGTGGCCTTGGTCGAGGAGGGTGCGGATGTCATCCATGTTGGCTAGGAGGGCGGTCTCGGTGCTGTGGTTTCTGCAGAATCTGGATTGGGAAGTGCCGAGGATCGAGTTGGATTCGAAGTTCGTGAGCCGGTTGTTGACGATCTTTTCGGTGACTTTGGCTGCAAAGGGGAGGAAAGAGATGGGTCTATAGCTCTTGAGGTTCGTTGGGTCTGCAGAGGGGTCTTGGGGAGGGGCTTGATTTTTACGCATTTGCAGTCATCGGGGAACGTGCCAGTTTTGAGGGTGCAGTTGATAGTACGTCGTAGTTCGGTTTCTATAGCAGAGGCAGGTCTGTGGCAGAAGTACGGCGGGCAGGGGGTCAGTGAGGGCTCCTGAGTGTATGCTGCTCATGGTCTTAACGGTGTCTTCTGTGGTGACAGGCGTCCAGGCGGTGATGGTAGGCTGGGTGGCATTGTCGGTGGTGGGTGTAGTGTCGGTGCCTTGGTTTCGTTCATCGAAGTTCTCGTAGAGAGTCCTGATCTTGTGATGGAAGTAGGAGCCAAGTTTGTTGCACAGGTCCTGGGGGGAGGAGGGAACATTGAGGATTCGTTGGAGGGTTTGGTAAATTCTTGTATGATGCTGGAGAGTTCCCATAGAGTTGCGGGAGTTGGAAAGGACTCTGCCCTGGATGAAGTTCTTCTTCGTGGTAATGATGAGCTGATAGTGTTCTGCCATGGCGGTCTTGTAGGCGGTGCGTGCTTCTGAGGTTTTGCTGTTCTTCAATGCTTTCTCAAGTCACCAACACGTGCTCTTGGATTCTCTGAGGTCGGTGGTGAACCAGGTGGCTTTCGAAGTGCGTTGTCTGTCGGAGTTCTGGAGGGGGGAGGGCAAGTGTATTTGTGCAGTCAGTGATCCATCTGTGGAGTTTGTTGGCTGCAGAGTTGACGTCGGTCGTGGTGGGTGGAGGAGCGTGGTTGAGGGTGGAGTTGAAGTGCTCTTCGGTGATCTTGCTCCAGTTCCTGCGCGGGGGCATGATGTAGGCTTGTGCGTAGTTGGTCTTGAGATGGAGAAGTGGATGCAGTGGTGGTCGGTCCAGAGGGGTTACGTGGTGAGGCTGAAGAAAATGTTTCCTCCTGCGAAGATGGGGTCGAGGGTGTACCCTGCCTTGTGGGTGGGTGATGAGCTGTCTCAGTTCGATGTTGGCGAGGTTGTCCAGGAGGGCGGGGGAGTTGGGGTTGTTGAGGTGGAAATTCAGGTCTCCGAGAAGTACGTAGTCCGTGGATGCGAGGGCGTGGGGCGTGTTGAGGTCTGCGATGTTAATGGTGAAACGTGATGCGCGGTCCGGGTAGTCTGTAGGCAAGGGTGCTGTGTAGAGTCGTTCTGGGGTTGTTCTGGAAATGGAGGTGTTCCATGGGGGACGAAGAGTTGTTTGTGCTGGCTGTAATGAGTCGGAGAGAGTTTTTGTGCTGTGCTGGAGCTGGAAAGTTCTATGCGGCCTTGCCACTGGCTACCTCACTAGGATGTCTCTCTGGGAAGGGCCCCGGCGGAAGTGCATAAGGGAAGAAGGTGACACAGGCATGGCCTCTGAACTCCTGCATTCTATGGACTTAAGGCCAGATACACTGACACCATCACACCCCTGAAACGGGCTCTAAATGTAGGGTGAATGTAGCAGTATTTGGGGCCCTTCACCTGGCTGTACTTCTGCACACCTGCCACTGCTTCCAGAGTATCCTGGCCGCCTGGTCCAGTGATGAACTTCTGATGATACAGCATAGCTGCCAACTAAAAAAGCAAAACATCACTGTGTGAGGAGAGGGCAGGGCTTTGGAGGGGGTCTCTTACCCATGTGTTTTGGTTTGTAGTGGAGTGGAGGTATGTGGTGTAGAGTGGAATTATGTGGGTTGGATTGGAGTTGTTAGTTGTGGTATTGTGTGGGGTGGAATTGTGTGGTGTTGAGTGGATTTGTGTTCTTGATTGGTTATTAAATGGATGGCTATGGATCACAACAATTCTGCAGGCCAAGGCTAACAGTATTCATCTAATGCCACTAAGAAAAGGCAGTCAGGGACAAAGGAAGTGGGTACGACAGAAACAAGTTAATTTTGAGCAGCAATAGGATCAATTACTTACTGCAAAAAACATTTTTCTATAAACTTGTCATAAAATCAGTTAGTCAAAGTGGACTTTTAAAATCCACAATATTTCTTCTTTGGGGAAGAGTTAATATTTTACAATAGAACATCAAAACTCTTCGATAACAGGTGCAAGTCACAAATTCAGATAAATGTCACTAGGCCAAAAGAAAACAGAACAAGAAGTTACATTATTTCATTTACAAGGAATGGGTGAAATTAGTGAACAAATGTTTAGCTTCAATAACATTACAACTAATATCAACAGAAATTTGAAAAAAGCGCAATGGCGTACACTGAATAACAATGTCTAAAGAGGTGTGTATTTATCTCAGAATCATAGTTTCATATTTATAGCCGCAAATTTTTTTTTGTTTCTTAATAAGTATCATTACAGCTCAATGGAATTTTCATTACACTGGTTAGCCCACAGCTCAGATGTACAGTAAAGCACCATATCCATTCACTGATACGCGCTGTACATCTTTTAAAAATGTGCAGTAAGATAAGCAAAGTTATGTATTTGACCTCCATTCTGAAAAATCAGAAGTCAGAAGTCCTTGAAAACGGCATGCCGCCTTCAAAAGCTGGCAACGTGAATGACAACATGTACATACCTATATGTGACAGAGTAGAGGCACTCTGCCTCTCTGTCAAGGTCTTAAACTTGGGCGCACTCGGATTAGCGTGATGTTTTATTCCCCATAGGGCCCCTTTCCTAGGTAGAAGAATGGGCATTCTGACTGATCAGTCATTGATGGGAAAGGGAACGTGTGCAACTGTCCTTTTTGCAGCACAATGAAGAACGTTTCTGTACTGAGGCGACAAACTTTGCAGTTTACTCTTAAGAATCAAAAGCACTGCAATGCACCAGAGTTAAAACGCGCAAAAAAATATTCAAATGACTACATATTCTATATAATTGACTATGCATTTACAGCAGAATACTTGACTGAGGCTGACTGGGCTGAACCTGAGAACTAATGATCAACAGCTGCTGTGTTGGAACAGATAAGTGTTTACCAAAACGTTTTTGCTTCTAGAAAAGCACACACTGAAACGGTACAGAAATAAGCAATAATCAAAAAAGAAAGCAAAAGCACTATACAGAGTTACAATGGTACCACGTAGTGTCGCTAGAAAAATAATTTAATTAGGGTAATGCAAAAGAGGGTGGGCGATGCAAGCATGTATATATATGAAGCCCAACATGAATACTATACCTGTACCAAAGGGCCCTACATAGCACAGATGCTGAATGACAGCTTTCATGTGGGAGGGAGGAGTCAAATTCTTACCCATTGTACAGGTATTTTCTGGATATGTTGCTAACGTGCTTTTGGGAGATGTGGTGCCTGTAAATGACCAGACTGATTATCTTTGAGAGGAATGTAGAAACACCTGTAATGCAAACTTCCATGAGACCGAGTCTGCAGTGAAAGCAGTTAGTGACGTATCCCATGACAGGGTACAGGCCGGGTGGCTTACGCCTGTTCAAAGCATCAAACACTGTAAAATCATGGCCAGCCAGGTTTGAGTCTTGACATCGGCTCAACGTCCTGCGATTGTTAGTAAATCACCTAATTGCATGCAGCTTAAATGCAGCTTAAACAATAACAAATGTGTCTCCATGCCTAAATCACTAAATAATAATACAATGCCACAAACAGAAAAAAAAAGCCGGTCAGAAACCAACGCTGTAAAATTGCACAGTCAGGTTTGAGTCTCTGCATCGGCTCAACATCCTGCGATTGTGAGTAAATCATCTAATCGCATTCAGCTTTAACAAAAGAAAAAATATAATTGAATGTAACAAATGTGTCTCAAGGCCTATGGCTAAAGCCAAAACGATTTAAAAAACATGCTGATCAGAATTAAAAGAACAATGTAGAAACAAGCACTACGCAATTGTTGCTGAAGCCAACATTCCAAACACGGCTAGTCTAAACAAGCCTAAAGAAAAAAGAGTGCATCGAGAAAGACATAAATAGAAAAAAGAGTAGGGGAGACATGTAACAGGGGCAGTAGCCATGAAGTGAAAAACCCACCCAAAGCCGGACAAGAAAAACCAATGCCCCACTCAAAGCATGGTTTTCCAAATGGCAGAAAAAAGAACAGATGAAAATGGGGGGCGTGTTTGAAGCCCATTGATGAGATACAGCATGTTTCAAAGACACAGCGCATGTGCTGCCTAGGTGTGACCTAAAAAAGGACCAGTTCTCATGTTGAGGCTGCCAGTTACTGGCAGAACATCAGACTGATGCCATTCCAGGCATCTCAGAGACATTCAGTGCTAGAAACTTTCACTGTTTCTGGTGGTTCATTTTGATCTCTAAAAGCTATGGAATGTGCTTACTTTTGACTTAATCTGTGATGTTTATATATAATGCAAATGTAGTTTGAAAAATGCTGAGCACGTTACATAACTGCATATATATTTTTAACATGCTTTAAGCATCGTTGTAAACAATAACAGATTTTACATCTCATAATTCATAGCAACTTCTATGAGGTAGGAGGGCACTGGTGGGAAGCTGTTCGGTGGCAGTGGGAAGCTGTGGGCACTCCAGTGGGAGGGGCAGCAGTGATCTAAGGTGTAAACTGAACGAGGTGACACTATAGGTCAAATGGTATAGATTGATCTTTCATGTGGGCCTAATCAGCTCATGAGAATGGCATCGGGTGGTGGTGAGGCAATGGTGGTGACCGGCATGCCTGGCAGGGCAGCACATAGGCTGAGACATGATGAGGGATGGTGACTCTCCTCCACTCTAGCTCTTTAAGACGATCATGCTAATTGTGTTGCTGCAGAGGAAAAACATACGTCTTTGTGGATACAAGTTTCTTTAAGAGGCGAGCTGGCAGCCTCTACTCTTGATATTCTATTTCTAAATCTTCTCAATGCCTCCATAATCTGTTGCCATCTTTCTAGTTATTAAACACTTCTAAGACAATAAAAGCAAAGCAAGCATATATGTGCATCAGAAACTTAATGTACCAGTGCACAGCAGCCACTCTCTTCTTATAGCCTCTCCCAGGGCTGACCAGAACAAGGCTCACATCAAGCTAGAGAAGGCATCTAGTTGCAGAAGTTAGACGCATAAAATAACTGTATATGATGCTCCTGTTCTGGACGCTGAAATAGATATTTCCTGGTTTGCCTCAGTGAGACAAGATGAGATGACACCTGCTGGCTATATTGCTGTTTGGAACCTGGAGACCTGACTTCTAATCTCCGCTTACCTGCTTGATGCTCACTAAATTCTGCCACTGTTCCCTTTATCCCCGAACACCCCTGATCCCCTCTCTTGCAAAGTTGATAGCTCTTGAAACAGCATGTCTCTCAGTATTTAGTACATTAAAATAGCAGACCATTCTGTCCAGGATGCCCAGTCTTTATCATATCACCTGAGTCTCCAACAGCGGATTTGATTGTATCCGGAGAATCTCCAGTTTGCTGTTCTGTACATAAAGCCATAAGGTAAGTGGTCCAGCTGACAACGGATTACAGAAACCAGGGTATGATCTCCAGGGTCATATGCAAATATCAAATTGGGGGAGTTTGAAATCTCACCCTGCACACTTACACACATTTACACTATATATACCTACTATTTGATGCAAATTACATAAAATGCACTCCTTTGCGGGAGATGTGGGAGCATTCAAAACAAGTTTTGCTCATTTTTGGTAACAGTGATTGATATCTGTTTTTCTCTCCGCGTTTCACTCACAGCTGGAGCACTCATACAGACAATATGACAGCCCTCTCAACAAAACAAATGGATTGTTCTCGGCCAGCAGTGCACAGAGCCAGGGAAACAGATGCATTGAGCAGAGTTCTGGGCGTGTGGCCTTAAATAAAGAATGCACTGCAAGTGAAGATATATGTAGCACATGTATGATGAGGTGAGCATCACAAGCAGTCCCAGCTTTCTGCTGCTTGTAGTACCCCTGGTTCCAAAAAGGAAACAAAAGTACCAGCGGGAAGTTAAACAAGCATTGACAAAGCCAATAGATCTGGGTTTAATAGGTTGCACTCATATCCTCGCCTCAAATGGCCTCTCTTCTATCTCCCCTTCTTCCACATGTTCTTAGAAGGATGCGGTGCACAACTAGGCATTTTGCATGGATACTCTTTCGGGTCTCCAAATTTCCTCTAAGTGAACTGTGGATTGGTGCTCAGTTCCCGATTTTGCACTTCAGCAGGTAGGTAATGCTGTATCATCCAATCTCTATCCCCTCTCATTGGGTCCATTAGGGAGTCTCTTTTATACGCTTTTGAGTTTTTCTGTCTGCTACTGGTAATAAATCTTGATTGGGCATTTGGAGGTACCATATAACTGAGCTAGGGATTTTTTTTTGCCTAACCACTCTCTGGTTCAGGATCCACCTTTTACACGAAGGCTTGAAATGTGGTCACTGATGCCTCCATCAGCTACCCTCCGCGGGCAAGGAGCTCATTTGAGGTGGCAATTGAAATGGAGGTGCTGCAATTTAACATCTTACTTGGTATCTTAGCACATTTGCACCGTAGCAAATTCTCACAACCAGTGGTCAAAGAACAAATATAATATCTGCTGCATTCAGTGCCCATTAAATCATGAATCTCATATTTTGGAAACTCATGTTTGAATAACTAAAGTTATGCTATAATTTCCCTAGTTTATGCACTTTACAGATGGCAGATGTTTCCTGTTCTAAACCTGTCGTTCATTTGTTAAAGTAGCTGTGAGGGAAAAAATTTCAGATACAGATGAACTGCGATCTTGCAGAGAGACATGACGCTGGGTGCCTTGTTTCTTTATTTTTTCCTTTGTAAGTTCAGCATAGATACAAGTACATATACAAGCACTCGGCTCTCAAAATGTGTTGATTTTAGACAAGTGTCTCTCCTAGGCTCGCCTGCCTTGCAATGAAGAGTGCCTTTTCCGTCCTCTCCACTTCTATTCATCCAAATACAAACTTTTTTACTGCTTGAGAAGAAAAAGGGTTCTGCAGTTATTCTAAGTTACATTCCAAGTAGTCAAGGCTATGACAATTTAAATCACAGTCTCCACATCATGCTTTGCCCAAAACAAAGTATTAAACCCGACAATTCTTTACGTTTTGCACTGAACTGCTTCAATGGCAAACCACTCTTTCCTTGTTAGAGTTCCTGCCAAATTATTTGCAAACCTAGTGTTTAAAGTATGAAATGTGTAGCGCCACGAATTTAACAAGAGCAATTCAGTATACAGCAGAAGTCTCTCACAACAATTGGTAACTTCCTGACTGATGAGCTAGTACACAGGAGTGGCAAAAAGACACCAAAAGGCCCCACATTTTCTTGTTACTGGTTTCTCCATTGACTTTACCGTGCAGTGCTCGAGGTTGCCATCGCAACCAGCACCTCTGCACCCACACACCACAGCAGGGCAGGTAAAACCTAAGTGCTGGTGGTTCTATGGACCTCGGCCTCTAAGCACCTTAAGTCCAAGAGCGGAAACCCAACTACCATTTGCAAGAGAGCTGTCTGTATTCTGGGCTTTTGAAGTAATATCGTAATTACTAACCAGTGAAGAGTTATTTAGGAGATGGTCGATTTTCTTTAGAAGCCAGAATTTGGATGAGTTCTAAATTCCACCTTCGGGGTCTACGTTCACTGAGTTCGCTTCCATTTTAAATGTCAGCAGAATTCTATATTTATATATTTATTGAACCAACGTTATTCTTGTATAGAATACATGTGCTCGGACAATCAATAGACATAAGCATATGAAAGTGATTACAAACACCAAAATAGTAAATAGCAGGTATAGCTCCACCATGGTACTAAGAACAGTGTATGCAAGCATATGAAACACGGTAGTGGTCAGGCGTACTCCTAGTGTGTCTAGGGTGTTATGTAGCGTGCTACTCACCGAAAAGCATCTTCAACACCTCATCAGGAGTAGCAAGCGCTATAAAAATGCAAACCTTTTTCCCTCTTCCATCCCTCCACTATCCTTCTCAAGCCAAATAACAAACTAACATATCCACAATTCAAATTTCTTCATATTTCACTATACTAATTCGCCACTAATCCTCTATGGGTTCTGGAGTAGCGTGCTACTCACCGAAAATGTGCTTCAACACCTCATCAAGGATGGCAAGCACTATATAAATGCAAACCTTTTCCCTCCACTATCCTTCTCAATCCAAATAGCAGACTAACATATCCACCACTCAAATTAATTTCATATTTCACTATACTAATTCACCACTAATCCTTTATGGGTTCCGGAGTAGTGCGTTAATTGCCAAAAAAGCGCTTTGACGACTTGCTAGGAGTAGTAGGCGCTATATAAATGCAATTACAATACATACAATAGTGACAAATCTTTCTAACACCAACAACATTCTCAGTAACGGGAAGACATTTAACAGCTCAAAATCTTTGCAGTGGCCGTGGATATCTTACTCGTCTTTCCATAATCTATTTATTTTATATCCATGCAGCCAATTATATTATTTTTGTTAAGCGATTGAGATAGGAACAAAATGTAACAAAAGACAACAGTGACTGAAGATTTATATATAGCAGTTCTGCCTGTGGAGAGGAATGTATGATGGGCCTCCAAACAACAACGTTTGTGCCTCTTTTTATCCTGTTTATCAATCCTTACTTCACATGTAAACGTGGCATGACACACAGAATCAATATATCACCTGTTCTTCTATGTAAAGCTTCTTGTAGCACTACTGTCATTTCATAGTCAGCAAATCCCAGGTGTCAGCATTACACAATTTAATGGCACTCAATTTACCAACCTTCCAAGGATGCAAGGCTGAGCTGGCCTTCGTGGGCTTCGAACATTTGACCTTCAAAATACCAAACACCTCACAAGCTAGCATTTATCCCACTTAGAGACATTGGGTCAGCTTTGGCAGACCTGTAAACAAACTGGGAGTCATCAGTTTCACCGCACGAGACACACAAGCTCCCATCCTTTGACATAAAGTTATCTTTCAACAATGAGGACTTCCACTACCAGACTGTTTTTGTACAGTTAAAAATGTCATTTCGGTTTATAACATTTTCCTGAACAATGCATTTACCACATGTAAATAATTCGTTGCTGTTTCATACAGTAATTTTCCTGGTGCACCTATAACATATTGCAATGTATCTACATTACTAAGCCTGTGTTGTTGCTCTGAAGGGTGGGGCAACATTTGTTCTACCCGGAGATGCAACATTAATCATTTGTGAATTATCTGCTCTTTATTGTACCTGTGGCTATTTCGCAAGTATTCAAAACAAGCCATTTACAATGAGGCCCATGTGCTGACATGTTCAGCCATCACACTGAGGCGCACACAGGGGCAGCTACATGCCATCCAAGAATATAGATTGCATTTAGGACCGCTCTTCTCTGAGCCAGAACTGAGCAATGCATCCACTCCATGTGTTCTTGCTAAAGCACGCCCTGGGCAGAACACGGTTTTCAATTCATCATCCTCAGCTCCAAGGGGTCATGTGATGAGCGTCTACAATTCAGGAAAAGAAACGTGACTACTTCGATGGCTCGAAAGGATTACCGGCTGCTAGTGTTAACCCACTTCAGCTGAGGCAAGAGCAAGCAGACGAAAGCCTTAAAACAACATGTTTACATTCAACGGCACCATGCCTTCTGACTCACCTCCAGCTATTGTAAGTGGCGCTTGCGTGTGCCAAGCATGACAAAGTGTTGGCTTCACCTCCAAAACGTGCATAATTGAACATCATCTGTTAAGCAGACAGAACCTGTATCCCGAAGCGAAGCTCAGAATAACCTCTGCTCTGAGGAGAATCGTGCAGTGCTGGAAGCGCTTCCCGCCAAAACCCGTGAACGCGTATTACCTCTCCGGAGAACACTTACTTATTATGAAATCCCACTAGCGATACTCTGTTAGCACGCACCTAGAGAGAGAGATATTCACTGAAAAAAACAAAGGTTACAGGGACATTATAGTTAGGCTGACATTTCGCTCGTACAAAACCAGAGTAATTCAGCAGTTATAGTTAACTGAGCTAACTATAACTCGCACCCCCGCAAAATAGTACTTATGACCTCACACATTACATCACTCATGACATCACTGATGACATCTTAAATGAGATCACTGATGACAACTGAAATGACAGCACTGATGATATCATCCAGTGATTGTGAGTCTCTTCTAAAAGTTACTGAGTGCTAAACATATATACTAAGGTAAGTCGCTGTGGCAGCGGCTGTATGGGTGAGTGGGTGTGTAAGTGATGTATAGAAGAGTGACTGGGTATATATGAGACTGTTACATGAGATAGTGGGTGTTTGAGGTTTTGTATAGGTGAACGAGTGGGTGTGCCTGTGCATGTATAAGTAAGTGAGAGGCTCTGTGAGTATCTGTTAAGTTGACTGAGTTGGTGTATCAGTGCTTGTAAATGGTGAATCACAGGGTGCACGAGTGGCTGAATGGGTGTTTTTCAGAAAATACATAAGGGTTTGTATGGGCGAGTGACAGGGTACAAGAGTGGCTGTCTGGGTGCATCAATCAGTGCGTAAGTAGGAGAGTGAGTGTAGGAGTGGATGTATGTGTGAGTGAATGGCTGTTTGAGTGGTTGTATGGGTGAGTAAGTGACACAGCAAGAGAACTTGTTTGTGAAAGTATGTGGTTCTCTCAGTCACTGTATAGGTGAGTGAGTATATGTATTAGTGTATGTATACATAACTGAGTGGCTGTGTGAGTAATTGTATGGGTGAGTTAGAGGCTAGGCAAGTGACTGTAAGGGTGTGTAAGTAGGTGTATGGTTAACTCATTTACTATGTCAGTAGCTGTATGGGTGTATGAGTAGGCATGTTAGTGTATCTGTGTCTATTTGACTGAATCTGTGACTAGCTGCATTCGTAAGTGAGTAGGTGCATTAGTGCCTGTATAAGTGAGGTAGTGGTTCCGTTAGTGGCTCTATGGGTGAGTTGATGGGTTACTGGCTGTATGGATGAGTGACGAGATGTGCCAGTGTTTGTATGGGTTCTGTGAGTGAGTTTGTTAGAGATTGTGCGGGAGTGGGTGTATGACATGTTTTATGGGGGGGTAAGGGGGTGTGTCAATGCTTCTCTGGATGATGTTATTTCAGATGTCATGAGTGATGTCATTTGGGATGTCATGAGTGATGTCACTGACCATGTTATGAGTGATGTAATATGTGAGGGCATAAGCATTGCATTGAGGGGGGCGTGAGTTATAGTTAGACCAGCTAACTAGAACTGCTGAATTTGTCTGGTTTTGTAGAAGTGAAATGTCAACCTAACTGAAACGTTCATGTAACATTTGGTTTTTTCAGTGAATTGCTACGTTTTTAAAAAAATGTTTATTTCATAACTATAACGTCCTTGTATTTTGTTTTCATAATTAGATGTTGAATATTACATATGCATGGTGCACCACTTATTTTTGTATTTGTCATCTATTTATTTAAAAAGTACATTAATCATCATATTTCGAGATATTTTTGGTTTTCTTAACGATGACGCGATTGCGGAGGACACACAGCGAATACAACGTGTTTTTGACAAAGTGTGAAACACATACAAAGACATATTTTATATAACGTTTGAGCCTAGCTGTTTACTAAGATTATTTTAACTTTCCCTTTTGTATTTTTTTGTCAAAAAAACGACATTCGAAATGCATTTTCCTTGTTCGCGTTGACACCAGAGGTCGTGCGGACGTCGGTGGTTATGAATAGAGCATGATTTTGACAAAGTGCAAGACACATATATAGTAGACATATTTACATAAAGTCTGACTCTACATGTTTAGTAACATATTGGTTTAACTTTATTTTTTCTACACATTTGTCAAAAAGAGCAGTTCCCAAAGATAACTGTTTCTACATTGACGCCAAAGGCGTGATAACGTCCGTATCTGCAATCACCATGAATACATCACAAAATGACAAAACAAAAGCAGACATTCAATAGTCACCACCACATACAAAACTTATAACTGGAAAATAGATTATAACCAACACACTAACCACATTACTATCTAAAAGACTCTATAATAGCATGTATAACTCCCTTAATATCTCTATAACAAAATGTATAACTCTTACACTGGAACCTGTGACTGCATACATCACTATCAGTAAGTCTCTCATTCACTGTATAAGTATTTCAGTGGATTCATGAGATTTTTGCATCAGTCGATCAATGGTTCTGTAACAAACTGCATGACTGTTTCAGAGCGCTTATGATTTGATTGGTATATTTGTAAAGCGCACAAATGCCTGGGGGCGTCTTGGCGCTGGAGTCAATAGAGCAGAATGGTTGCTGACATGGTAAACACGCTGAATTAACAAGCAAAAAGCCAGGTTTTTAAGGCTTTTCTAAAAGACATAAGCAAAGTGCTGCTTTTTATCGTGATTGGGAGAAGGTTCCAGGTTTTAACTGTCCGAAACAGAAAACTTCTTCCCCCCCCCCCCACAAACCTGCTTGAACTTAGGTACTTGTAAAAGTTTTGTGTGAACTGATCTAAGGCTTCTTGCCGGCACATACCATTTCAAGTACGTTCTCAGAAACTGAGGTCCTATGCCATTTAGAGCCTTAACGGCCAGACACAGTGATTTAAATATGATCCATTTGTCCACCGACAGCCAGTGGAGGGCTCTCAATTTGTGGGAGACTGGCTCAAATCTCGGAATATCCAGTACTAATCTGGCTGCTGCATTCTGCAGATGCTGCAGTTTTAATAGGTGCTGGGCTTGGATCCCCACATAAAGAGCATTACCATACTCCAATCTGGATAGGGCCAATGCTGTAACTATTGTTTTTAATGTGTTAGGGGGAATAAATGGGTGAATTCTTCTGATCATTTTTAAAACTTACCAGATGGTGTAGGAGAGCTTGTTAATCTGAGTGTTAAATGCCAGTTTGTCATCAAATATGAATCCCATATTTTTAACCTTGGACACTGGGTTTGGGCAATCGCCCAGACTGGCAGGCCACCATCTAGGTGACGAGAAGGCTGCATCTGATCCGAACATTATGACTTCAGTTTTGTCACCGTTCAGTTTCAAGCAGTTAAGCCATCTATGAATGGGTGCATCACTGTCTCAATGGGTCTGTCATTGGATGCATGAGTCTCTCACTCGATCTGTGAGTAGGTGCATGAGTGCCTTTGTGCATTTGAAAGTAAGTATATGACTGTCTGACTGGATCTGTGAGTGGATACATGAGTATCTAAGTGAGCGTCTGAGTGAGTGCACAACTTTGAGTGGGTCTGGGAGTGCATGAGTCTCTTAGTGGGTAAATGACTGGGAGTGTGAGTGTCTGAGTGGTTCTGTGAGTGGGTGCATGGTTCTGAGTGGGTGTGTGAGTCATTGTATGGGTTTGTGAGTATCTGAGTAGATCTGTGAGTGGGTGTGCGAATGAGTGCATGTATGAGTGTGAGTGGGTCTGTGACTGGGAGGCAGAGTGTATGGTGGGTCTGTGAGTGGATGCGTGAGTCTGAGTGGGTGCATGTATATCTGAGTGAGTCTGAGTGGGTGTGTGAGTATCTGAGTGTATAAGTGAGTGACTGAGTGCATAAGTCTCTAAGAGGGTCTGTGACTGAGTGTGTGAGTGACAGTATGGGTGTGTGAGTGGGTATATTAGTGTCTGAGTGGGTGTATGAGTGTCTGAGTGGGTGTATGAGTGTCTCACTGGGTCTGTCAGTGGGTAAGTGTCTCAGTAGGTCTGTTAGTACATACATGAGTGTGCAAGTGGGTCTGTAAATGGGGATGTGAGTCTCTGAATTGGTCTGTACATGGATGTGTGACACTTCGAGGGGGTCTGTGAGTAGGTGCATGAGTGCCCAGGTGAGTCTGTGAGTGGGTGTAAGGGTCTCTAAGAGGTCTGAGACTGTGTGCATACGTTTATGAATGTGTCTCTAAGTAGGTGGGTCTGTACATGGGTGCATCACTTTCCAAGTGAATCTATAAGTGGATACATGAGTAGCTGAATGGGTATATGAGTGGGTGCATGAGTATCTGACTGGGTATGTGACTGGATGTAGAAGTGTGCGAGTGGGTCTGTGAATGAGTGGATAAGTGTCTGAGTGAGTTTGGAAGTGCATATTTGAGTCTGTGACAGTGACCGGCGAGTGTGTACAAATATATATATCTTGGTATTATGTGTTAGTGTGCGGCCACAGCACACTTTGAGCACCCACCCCCAAGCAGTCCGGCGGCCGAAGTGGCAATTTTTGGTTTACTCAAAGGACTTGGGAACCGCCGGACCGCTGCTTCCCCAACTGCGACAATGCTGAGTAATTTGGACCGTGACTGCACGTGTGAACATCGCTTACCTAGGAGATTTTCTTGTGGTGCTGTTGGGAGTTTTTGCAGTGGGGTGAGAGTCCAGGACAGCTGCTTTGTGTCAAAATTATATATTGGCGAAAGAAGGAAGAAGGCAGTCACCACCCTCTTGAGAAGTACTGACACATGGACTGCCTCCCTGAATCTCGGAGTGCCGGTTTCAGAACACACCCCCCTTTTGCCAGCCACAGTGTCTCAACCAATCGTATTGAGGTGCATGTGTTTAAAAGTGGACACCTGTGAACATTTTAATCTTTGTGGCATTTGAAAAAGTCAATATCAGATGAAACGCGTCATGCCCTGATGTTTATTAAAAGCCTGCTTTCCTGTAGAACCCGTGTGGGCTTGTTCCTTTCTGGAGAAGGGGACTTGGTTTTATATTTTAAATATGTATATCTATATATATTGTTTTATATTTCCACCAATATTTGCCATGTCGCTGCGATGGTACAAGGTGGGCCGTGCCGGGGGTCGTGGCATCGTCGCGAATATCACGTGCTATCAAAAACTTCAATTTTCACAGCATAACTTTTGCTACTAACACCCCCTTTTTCAAAAATGGGGACAGAGTACATCTACCCTAACCCCTTATGTTAGCTTTCACAGAAATTTCAGCCCCGAAACTGTTCCCGATCAATTAAATGGTGGCCACAACTTTCTGTTCAGGTTGAGTCCAGCCAATCAGAGCATTCCCGCTGGCACGCACATTTGTGATTTACTGCGTAATCATCGCAAAATATCCTCGACCACCGCAAACCGCCACAAAATATCCATGGCCAGAGAGCTCACTATATTGTTTGGTTTTAATTTCTCAAAAACTACTGAAGGGCTTTGCACCAAATAACAAAAAGCACAATCTGCATAATATCTACCTTTCTGCCAACGCGCTCCTTTATGAATTAACATTACAAATGCACCCTTATTTTGCACCTTTATTTCTTGGTCCCCACTGCACGTATCACCCCCAAACTTTCCACGATGCACAAAACCTACTTTGAAACTTTTTGGGGGGAAATTTCATGCAGAATGGTCTAATGACGCCAAAGGTCTAGGCAAGTCAAAAAACGCTTTTCCTATGAAAACTAGGCAATAACTAACAGTGCTCAGCACCAGCACTTACTTGTCAACACCTGGGCTCTTACCAGTCTGCCACATGGTGGCGCCGCTAAAAATGACTATTGACTGCCGCCCAATCCATTCTTATAGCTTTGGGGACCTAGAATAGGCTGAATTGTCACTCTTATAAGAGTGTGATGATTAGTAATTGTGTTGGTACTGCTATTGGGCGCACTGGCCGGGGCAATGTGTGTTGCAAGCTGCAGAGGCCTCCTGACGAGGGCCCTGGCACTTATATTTTCAAAAACTGAGCACTGCCAAAGGGTATCAGAGTGCTTTACAGAGCTTAACAGCTCAGTGCATAAATAGAGTTCAATGGAGTATAGCTAACAATATGTGAATATGGACCGAAATTAATTGCGATGCATGCAATATAAGCAAACAGATCCATAACCAGACAATTAGGTAGGGAGGTATTGTTGTAGAAGCAGGGTTTTTAGTTCCTTTTTGAAGGTGGTGTGTGATGGGATTGTCCTGATGGTAGGTGGAATAGCAGCACAGATTGTGTGGGCAGCGCTAAAGAAGGGGAGCTTCTGTAAGGCGTGGTGAGGTGTTACAAGCTGTGATTTGGTGTTGTGTGGCATAGTATGGCTTATGTGAAAGTATCTGAGATTATATGATAAATTGGTGGATGGTGGAATGTGCTGAGCCAAACTGTAGTTAGAAACAGAGAGGTGGGCTGGTGATTCCATGGTGTAATGTGGTTTTGGATGTTGTGGTGTGAATAGGAACCTTTGGGTGAGGTGTTGTGATGGGGTTTTAGATGCTGCGGTGGGATCAATAAGGCTGTTTCCCTATACTAACTCACCACTAATCCTTTTTGGGTCCTGGAGTAGCGCAATACTCACCAAAAAGCACTTTGATGCCTTTCCAGGGGTAGTAAGCACCACAAACAGAATTACAATATACCAAAACCTCCCCTAATTTGACCATCATTATGAGGGTATGAATATCATTAAAACAAAGCGAAGTTATACTATTCCAGGATACAGGAAGTTATTAAATGCACAAGTAAGCCTTTGTGGGGGGATTCTGGAAGTGAATTAGGGCCACTGTATAGCTCAGACCCCTTTTGGAGGGGTCCATTTGACAGGCAGATGCTAATTTATCTCTACTGGCCCGTGGTCCATCCTACTATGTCTGTGCAAAACTGGGCCAAGTACAACCACTTCAGGGGTGGTTGCAATGGCAAGCAGTCACAGGCTTCTTGGGCTACAGCTGGTTCAGAACTCAGCAAACATCCAACAGTGCAATAATGTGATTGTCCAGCCCAGTGCCTCACTTTCAGTAAAGAAAAGTACTTTATTACACTTTAACGCTCAATGCTACACATAACATAAAAAGTACCAGATACTCAATATACAGATGTGTGAGTCTAGTATGCTGGAAGGATGAGCCCTCTCACTCTACCCATCACCTTACCTCAAGTCTAGTGTCTGATGGCATAATAACAAGTGCAGGTGCCGTTCTTCCCCCTCCTTTAGCATATTGTCTCTGGGGCTGAAACAGCCATTCAGTCTGTCACCCATTCTCTGGGCATCGGTGGGTGCGGTTGGCCTCCCGCTCACAGTTTTTGTTCGCTGGAGAAATGCTGGGACACAGGCAAATCACACAGCAGTCCTGGTCAGGTCGAGCGATGGTAGGTCACTCCAGGGTGTCCTGAAGACAGCAGCAGTGGAAGTCAGCTTGGGATGGTGACCCTCCTCTGAGCTTCGACAGCAATGGCAGGAGGGGAGCCTCACGGCTGCAGTGGTCCTTTGTCCTCCAGTCTGGTGAGTCTTGGCGGCAATTATGTTGGGCCTCCCTGGAATGTGGCAGTGACGCAGTTCTCCTTCCAGTTGCAGGTCTCAGATGGCGACCTAACTGCTTAAGGCCTTTGGGGGCACAGTATCAGTACTTCTGCACAGAGTGACTCAAGGCCGCTGCTTGGTCATCGAAGTTGCACAGTCTACTCTGCACACTCTAGGTCAGTGCCAGGCTAGCCACTTCAGCGTACCAGAGGGTGGGTACCACGGGTTTACAGGATATTTCTCTTCATCAGCGGCTGGGACTGAAGGACAGCGGTGAGTCAGTGTCATGGTCACATTGGGTATGCAACTGGTGCTGCAATGCAACATCAATCTCTTCTTCAGTCGGGTAGGTCAATCAAGCAGACTTGAGCAATTGCCACAGCTGTGTTAACAAATCAGTGAAATCAGCCCCTCCTCCCCCCCCCACCCCCGCAACAGGGATATTCTACATCAGAGTGTGCTCTGAGGCAGCAGTGATCTTCTGTGTGCTGTTTAAACTGTGTTTAATAGGGACTGTGCACTTCGTTTTTTGTCCAGGAGAGGGAGTAAAGTTTTTTACAAACACTATTTTAAGAGGATAAGTTAGGCCCTTACCTGCAGAAGTCCAAAGTGTGAATTGAGCCTGTCTGTCTCCTAGGAGATTCTGAACAAGAGAAGCAGCAAACCTTGTCTGAGGTCGCTGGGACCTTATATAGTCTGCTAGTTGTAGGTAAATGTATACACTGATTGGTGGTTGTATCTGATGTTTCTATTGGATTATGGTTAGTGACATCATTGGTTGGGTATTTGAGGGTTCTGATTGGTTTCTGGGTCTGTTATTCAATCAATGTAGGGTTGGGACTAGGGCTAGGGGTAGGATTTCTGTTGGAAGTAGGGACTAGGGTTTCCTGTGGTATTGGTTGTTGGGACTAGGGTGGGATTAGGGCTAGGGTTATGTTTAATTAGAAGTAGTGATTAGGGCTTCCGGTGTGATTGATTGCTGGACTAGGTGTGGTACTAAGAGTAGGGTTAGGCTTTCTATTGGAAGTAGGGACTAGGGCTTCCTGTGCCATTGGTTGTTTGGACTTGGATTGGGACTACTGGTAGGGCTAGGGCATCTATTGGACGTAGAGATCAGGGTTTTGAAAGTTATTGGGTGCTTGGACTAGGGCTAAGATTGGCTGTAAGGTCCTCGTCTCCTATTGTTTCTAGATTTTAGGGCTAGTGTTGTGATTGGTTAGGGCTAGGGTTCCCATTGGCTGAAGAGGTCACCTGAATACTAGGGCTATAAACGGCCAAGGCTTAGGGTGTCAGCCTGGGCGTCGAATCTAAGGGTGGAGGGGACAAGGGTGAGTGCCTGTTTGAGCCAGTTCGAGACAAGTCGGGACCTGGGCCAGAAATGCTGCCCATTTTCCCATTCATTAATACCCACCCTATGTACGTGTCCCTCTGTATATAAGCATTAATTTCACTATACATATGTACCTATCCTTGTGTAATGCTTTGGATTAACATGTAGAATAATTATGTTGTTATAAAAACAAAAGAAATCATCTTTGGCATACATGTACTTGCTTCCATTGTGCATCTATGTACCTCCATGTACTTGGATCTGTGTGTCTGTTACTTTCCTCCTGAAAAGCATATCCAATGCACTACCTTATTTATCATCCTGTACCTCTATCAATATCTTTAATCTGCATATATTTACCTCCTTTATGCATCTATATACTCTCAATGTACTTGTGGATTTATATATTTAGCACGTTCTTCTAATTTAGCATTTCCAATGCACTACCCTGTTTCTCAGCCTATACTTCTCTCAATTTATCTTCAAACCAACTTTCTGACTCATCTCAAACTTCTTTCTACTACTCATTCCAATGCACAACCGTATCTCTCACCCTATACATCTATCATTACATCCTCTATGCCCTCTCTCTCATTTATCCCAAACCCCATACCACTACTATGTTCCCCAAAATAACCCTTTCTTGACTCTCTCCTACTCTACCCCTCCTTGCATCATCTGACACTTCTTTTACTATACCGATCCCTCACAACAAACCTTTCTAAACTCTTCCCTCTGACTCCTCCCCTCCAAAAACCCTTTTTACTCATCCAAAAGCCTCCTCCTACTGCTATTACCTAAAAAAAGAAATCCTTCACTCTTCTATCCCTCCACTATCCTTTTCAATCAAAATAACAGACTAACATGTTCACTTCTCTAAATCCATATTCCACTATACTAATTCACCACTAATCCTTTACAGGTTCCAGAGTAGCGTGCTACTCGCCAACAAAGCATTTCAACACCGCATCAGGGTTACAAGCGCTATATAAATGCAAACCTTTCTCCCTTTTTTACCCCTCCCCAACCCTTCTCAATTCAAATAACTGACTACCACTCAAATAACTTCATATTTCACTAAACTAATTTTCAACACTAAACCTTTATGGGTTCTGGAGTAGCCTGCTACTCGCCAGGAAAGCGCTTCAACACCCCATCAGGGGTAACAGGCGCTATATGAATGCAAACCTTTCTTTCCCTTCTATCCCTCCGCTATCCTTCTCACTCCAAATAACGGACTAATATCCACCACTCAAATTACTTTCATATTTCACCATATTAATTCACCACAAATCCGTCATGGGCTTCCGGTGTAGCGTGCTACTCGCCAAAAAAAGCGCTTCAACACCCCATCAGTGGTAAGAAGTGCTATATAAATACAAACCTTTTTAGGTATCGTGCCTAGCATTGCAGGGTGCAGCCCTGCTCGCGCAGCGCTAGACATTTAGTAGGTGAAAAACGGGGTTTCAGCACTGACCTAGGAATCGCACACGCTCGTGCGTGTGCTTTTCCTTTTGTGGCCCGCTATTGGCCTTTGCGTGCCTCTTGTAATGAAAGTCAGCATGCAATAGGCCAAAGGCGGGCGCAGTGCTCCGCCCACGGCCTATTGGTGTCTCTTACGCGCACTGGCCCTCATGTGGTTTCAATTATCGTGTCCAGACATGGGCACGATAATTGAAACCACATGGCACGCAGTGGCTCACGTGCACGCACCACACGCGGGCTTCGTTTTTTTTTTATCCATTTCACAGGGAAGCGTGGTGCAGTAGCGCGAGCCATATGAAAAGACGGCAGAGCTCTGTAAAAGTTTGAAGGTAGTGACAGTAAATGTAAGTGGGGTGACATCTGAGAGGGAGTGTGGGCTATTTAGTATGTCATGCATAACTCGACGCCTCGCCACGGGTAGTAAATGCTATGTAAATGTAATTAAAACTGTGAGTGCAGCTGGAAGTGTGTGACGCACCGGTCCTATTGTTTGATCTGTTTGGAGATGCGTTGCCTTCAGCGTTTCTTTGCCTCCTATTCCATTTGTCTCGGACACTTCATTAGCCAGAATGTGCCTCATCTACTTTCTTGCTGGTACTCTTTCTGTTCTCTGATTCTTAACACCTCATCCTCTGTCCTCACAGTGAGGCACTGTGCTACAAGTGGGGTCGACCGGAGCAGAAGCCTTTAAACAATGTAAATCAGTGACCATCAGATATGCAGCTGGCCATGGACCTTATACTCGGGTGACTGTTACAGGGACTAGTGCTCCTGACAACAATGAGGATAGCACTGATGATACCAATGGGACTAGTGCCCATGACAACAATGAGAATAGCGCTGATGATACCAATGGGACTAGTGCCCATGCCAACAATGAGAATAGCGCTAATGATACCAATGGGACTAGTGCCCATGACAGCAATGAGAATAGCGCTGGTGATACCATTGGACTAGTGCCCATGCCAACAATGAGAATAGCGCTGATGATACCAATGGGACTAGTGCCCATGACAACAATGAGAATAGCGCTGATGATACCAATGGGACTAGTGCCGATGCCAACCATGAGAATAGCGCTGATGATACCAATGGGACTAGTGCCGATGCAAACAATGAGAATAGCGCTGATGATACCAATTGGACTAGTGCCGATGCCAACAATGAGAATAGCGCTGATGATAACAATGGGACTAGTGCAGATGCCAACAATGAATAGCGCGGATGATAACAATGACTATAGCTCTGATGATAACAGTGGGACTAGTGCTAACGAGAACAGTGAGAATAGGTGATGACAACAATGAGAATAGCGCTGATGATAACAATGGGACTAGTGCCCAAGACAACAATGAGAATAGCGCTGATGATACCAATGGGACTAGTGCCCATGACAACATTGTGAATAGCGCTGATGATACCAATGGGACTAGTGCCCATGACAACAATGAGAATAGCACTGATGATACCAATGAGGCTAGTGGTGACGATAACAATGAAAATAGCTCTGATGATAACAATGGGACCAGTGCTCATGACAACAATGAGAATAGCACTGATGATAAAAATGACTATAGCTCTGATGATAACAGTGGGACTAGTGCTAACGAGAACAGTGAGAATAGGTGATGACAACAATGAGACTAGTGCTGATGACAACACTAATGACAACAATGAAAATAGCACTGATGACAACAATGAGACTACTGCCGATGACAACAAGACTAGTGCCGATGACAACAATGATAATACCACTGATGATAGCAATGGGACTAGTGGCGATGCAAACAATAAGAATAGCACTGATGATCACAATGGGACTAGTGCCCATGACAACAATGAGACTAGCACTGATGATAACAATGGGACTAGTGCTGAAGCCAACAATGAGAATAGCACTGATGATAACAATGGGACTAGTGCCAATGACAACAATGAGAATAGCACTGATGATAACAATGGGACTAGTGCCCATGACAACAATGAGACTAGCACTGATGAAAACAATGGGACTAGTGCTGAAGCCAACAATGAGAATAGCACTGATGATAACAATGGGACTAGTGCCAATGACAACAATAAGAATATCACTGATGATAACAATGGGACTAGTGTCCATGACAACAATGAGACTAGCACTGATGATAACAATGGGACTAGTGCTGAAGCCAACAATGAGAATAGCACTGATGATAACAATGGGACTAGTACACATGACAACAATGAGAATAGCGCTGATGATACCAATGGGACTAGTGCCCATGACAACAATGAGAATAGCGCTGATGATACCAATGGGACTAGTGCCGATGCCAACAATGAGAATAGCGCTGATGATACCAATGGGACTAGTGCCGATGCCAACAATGAGAATAGTGCTGATGATAACAATGGGACTAGTGCAGATGTCAACAATGAGAATAGCGCTGATGATAACAATGACTATAGCTCTGATGATAACAGTGGGACTAGTGCTAACGGGAACAGTGAGAATAGGTGATGACAACAATGAGAATAGCACTAATGATAGCAATGAGACTAGTGGTGACGATAACAAGGAAAATAGCTCTGATGATAACAATGGGACTAGTGCTGATGCCAACAATGAGAATAGCACTGATAACCATGGGACTAGTCCCCATGACAACAATGAGAATAGCGCTGATGATACCAATGGGACTAGTGCCGATGCCAACAATGAGAATAGCATAGATGATACCAATGGGACTAGTGCCCATGACAACAATGAGAATAGCGCTGATACCAATGGGACTAGTGCCCATGCCAACAATGAGAATAGCGCTGATGATACCAATGGGACTAGTGCCCATGCCAACAATGACAATAGCGCTGATGATACCAATGGGACTAGTGCCCATGACAGCAATGAGAATAACACTGATAACCATGGGACTAGTGCCCATGACAACAATGAGAATAGCACTGATGATACCAATGAGACTAGTGGTGATGATAACAATGAAAATAGCTCTGATGATAACAATGGGACTAGTGCTCATGACAACAATGAGAATAGCACTGATGATAACAATGGGACTAGTGCCAATGACAACAATGAGAATAGCACTGATGATACCAATGAGACTAGTGGTGATGATAACAATGAAAATAGCTCTGATAATAACAGTGGGACTAGTGCTAACGAGAACAGTGAGAATAGGTGATGACAACAATGAGACTAGTGCTGATGACAACACTAATGACAACAACGAAAATAGCGCTGATAACAATGAGACTACTGCCGATGACAACAAGACTAGTGCAGATGACAACGAGACTAGTGCCGATGACAACAATGGGAATAGTGCTGAAGATAACAGGACTAGTGCACATGGCAAAACTACATGATTTAGAGACTGTTACTCAGGGTCCGCACTGCTCATTCATAGGAGACACTGTCCTGGACTCACATGCCTCTCATCAGTGTGCACAATGATCTTTAACCATATTCCTCCAACAGATTCTAGCACATTATTACAGGTTAATATGTACCTTGTGAGGCCTCCTGACTCCTGCCATTGGGATTTAAGTTGCGCCACTATGTTGACTATAATTCCAGTGCTGGAGCATTGTGCTTTTGGTAACATGTAGCTATCTCGTGCTTTACCTGTACTTGTTTGTTTTTGTGAGTAACGTTAAAAGAGCCAGTATGCGCTGTGGAAAGGGCTTTTCGGTAACAACGAGCATTTCCAATGCAATAGATCTCGCATTTACTCAAGTTTGACCTATTGGCATTGTAAATGACAGCTGCTTTTATTTATGTTTCAAAAACCAAAACATAAATAAAAGGCAATGTCATTTGCAATAAAAATAGCTCAAACTCTCGCAAATGCGAGACCTATTGCATTGCAAATGCTGGTTTTCTCTTCTATCCTTCCGAATCCAAATAACTGACTAACATATCCACCACTTAAAATGTACTTGCATGTTTCACTATACTAATTCAACACTAATCCTCTATGGGTCCCGGAGTAGCATGCTACTCACCGAAAAGCGCTTCGAAACCTCATCAGGGGTAGTAAGCGCTATACAAATGTAATTACAATACAATACAATACAGCTGCAATGATGGGGATTATGGCAGGAGATGCTTGGGCACCCTTCAGAAGTGCTGCGGTTTCTCTGCTGGCTTCTGTGACCAACTTCTGGGTGAAAGCACACCTGTACCACTTGCTGCGAGCCTTTGGTGGATGGACCACATCACCAGGGTCAACTACTTCTATCCACACCAGCAGCAAGTTATTTCTGCAGGGCTGGCTCATTCCTTCCCCTCAGGACTTCCTCAGGTGTTTCCAGCATAAAACAGGCCATTCTCCCTCTGGGTATATGCCAAAATATCAACAACAAAAACGTCTTGCTAACACAATATCTTGTCAAAAATATGTAGGACCAGATATGTTGAGAAGGCAGGATGTGCATATAGGTAACTATTGATTTACTTAACTCCAAATCTTTGAGCCTCAATATAGATCATCAAGGTAAACTTTTGAGGAATTAAGCAAAGTAAACCTTAGACATTTTTGTCACAATATTCTGCAGTTGTTATTAAGTTGAAATACCCTTCCTTCGGATCAGACACCAGGTGATGGACCCTCACCTCTGAGAAGCTGACTGTCTGCTCCGGTTTTGCAGAAATCCTCTGAATATTCAGTGGAGCACCCCCTGCTTTATCGGTGAGAACTTAAAATTGTAACGATATGTGATTCAATCAGCCCCCACTCTTAAACAGGGATGGCAGAAAGGGAATGTTGATACTTTGACTGCCCTTTCAGACCCAGTTTGGGGTGGTTCTCGGAATATGTGTCCTTTTAAGGCTGTCTCAGTCTTTGTCTTGAGTGATGCCCGTCGCAGCAGGGTCCACTTCAGGCTGGAGTACTTACAGGAGAGGCACATAAAGATGTGAGGAGTCTCTAGCGGACTATCAACAGCCACACCTAAAAGTGATCAGGAAGAGAAAAAAAGCTCCTCCTTGTCTAAAAGACCCTTCATGCTCTGTCAACAAAATTTGCTGTCCCATCCTTCATGCCTTCCATCACCAAATGGTACTTCCAGGAACATTAGTCTTCAGTCCTCTGTATCAGAAAAGACCTAATCAAATTTCAAAGGGGATACACATCTCCCCTCTTCCCGCTATAGAGTTTAGGTTCCCTCCTTCCAGTATCACGAAGTTCCACTGTCTGGGAAAGCAATCTCACCTTTATCTTGTGGATAAGAACATGGCAGGAGCTTCCAAAATGGTACCCACAGGCTTGTGTAGATCTGCTTCAAATAGACACTCATGCACAGTATAAGCATTCTTCCATGGACTTGGGATATTGACACTAGGATGCCAGGTTTATTGATAGCAGTTGAAATTTATACAAGTGAGCAGTAGGTTCTCAAGCTCATGACATAGGTGAAGAGGCCTGGTCAGACTAGGATCACTTCGAAAACACAGTATGCGGCCACCAGCGTGCAATATGCGTGAACCTGTGACAGGGCTAGTGTCTACTACTGCGAGCTTACTTGGTGCACCCCTGTCCACCAAGAATGGGTCCTGGATCAGTCACACGTCAAAGAGAGGCCTAGTCCTTCATACACATACTAGGTTAGTGTGAGGCTGGGACCAAAGAAATCTAGAAACCATATATACACACTACTTGCAGTTGGGCACTCAGGACAGGGCACATGACTGTCCATCATTTAAGGGCCATTCCCATCTCAACATTATATAGCCAAATGTCTCCATGAAGATCTGATTGACTTTGTAAAACCAGAGAGGCCCTAAGACTCCATTTACTCTTTGGTTATTGAAAGATTATCTCATTATCCAAATGAAATTTTGAGAAAAAAAAGCTCGACTTAAAATCTTTTGTGGTTATGCACAATATAAAAAAATGTAACAAGGATAATCTTATCCTTGTCCCTATGAAAAAGTGGGTAGGGGCTTTGAAAGCCTTTGCTTTTGGATGGAAGAGCTGCAATAAGAAAATAGTTCTCCCACTCTATTACCCTTAATGTCAGTGCATGTTATTGAGCAATGAAGGTAAAATCCAACAAACAAAACACATCTGAATGTCACACTGCATGAGGTTTCAGTGTAGGAGAGCGCATGGACCGGAGAGCATAAAATGACACCCAACTGGAGTATTCCAAACAGAGCAAAATTCTCTTTTTGAATCCCTAAATGCACATATTTCTTATAAACAGTATCAATAAGAATTCACCCAGATACCAAAAATGGAGAGAGAGAATACAAGAAAGAGCGCATGGTGTAGTGTTGATGGGTAGTCCTACAATACTGTGCCTTTTAGTCTTCTTAAAGTGTATGGAACAATGCTTCCCTGTGGTCTGGAGAATACTGGTGTTCCTTCAGGGAAGACCACACACTACTCAGGAACCAAATGGCTAAGCTTAGCAACTCAGAGCAAGCATGACACACTCACTGGTCTATGTTGCCGAGATCAAATATCCCTACAGTTCAACACAGAAGCAGAAGTTGCATGGAGGCTGGTGTGTGTTTTTAACATGAGCTTCTACAATCATTTGACCCTTCTAGCATTTATGTCACTGTTAGCTAACTTAGAGTAACAGGTATGCAAAGCAAGAGATTAATAAAAAATGTCCCCTACTGTGCACCAAAAAATCTAACATCAAGTGTCTGGTGTCATGGTAGTCTATCAGGAATATGAAAGGAAGTGGACCCATCTGCAACCACCCGCAAGCGGGCCAGAAATATGAGGGAGTATTTTATGCCCAGGACACGCATTGACCTCTTAACTGGGAGGAACGTGCTACGCTGTTTCTGCACACCTGCGTAGTAATTCGGGAAGAAGAGGACCTGAGAATTGTCTATTTTGATCGGCTACATTTTTCTGGTTTCGCGGAGTATCGCATCCGTGTCCTTGAAATTTAAGAGTCGAACTAAGAATGGGCGAGGTCTTGCACCTGGCAACAGTCAGCCCGATGGCAACCTGTGCACTCGTTCTACTGCAAATTAAGAGTAGAGTGAATCTGCTGGCAACAGGGACGTCATCCAGGTCTCGACATAAGACGTGTCCCTGCCCTTCGCACCTTCTGGCAGCCTGTAATGATTCTTGGCTATGTCCTGCAAGCCCCGGGCTTCTCTCACCCCCGTAAGTTCACCTGTGTACACAGGCACTGGCGTAGGCAGTCAGGGAACCGGCTGCACTACAATTCCCATAAGACAGTGGGGCCTGGCCAACACCAACCTGGCTACCGGATAAGCCAACCCCTATTTAAGCACCGCCTCCGCAAAGGGAGGGTGCTTGACAATCCTTACAAGTGACAAGCTGCGAGCGGACGCTTCCCGTCCTGCTCTCACAACAACTTCTGACTCCCCGACGCTTCCGCGATGCGCGGACGCTTTCTTTTCCACTAAGGATACGGGAAACCCCGAGTAGGCAGACGCTTCCGCTGAAGAGCGGACGCACGCCATCTTGCTAGAGAGGAGAGAGACGCCTCTGCGGAGCTCCGAGGGTGGACGCTTTCCTTCCCGCCGCGGAGCATATGGCTATATCCCGGTGCTGCTCTCCTGAAGACACCACAAAGATATTCCCTGCCAAGACATTGCTGGATCACCTCGCAGTGCACAGGTATCGTGTATATGGTGCAGGTTATGTGTCAGCGCCCCCGGCATTGACTCGCTGCCAGGGAAAAAACGAGACATAGGCTTGAAAGACGCCTTAGCATTTCTCTCTGCGCAACAGCGCGTATTGTGGGGAATCCTCCGTGAGAATTTGGTGTTAATTATATACATTCCATTCCCTGCTTGTCATAACTTTGAGAAAACAAGCAGTGGGGATAACTCATTTAACCGCTGGTTGTGGTGGAAAACAGCCAGGCGGAATAGTTTCTTGATACTCCCTGGCGAGGCAGCTGCTGTTTTGTCGTATGGTTTCTTGGGACGTCTGGTATCTGGCGTAGAGAAGAGGTGGAACATGATTGAGACGCCAGCACCTTCAGGACAACCACAGACAGTCATACAGTGAATGGTTGAGGTGTTATGAGAGTTTAACCCCTTCTGTGCCCGCCCCTTTCCCCGCCCTGTGCCGGCCGTTGAATTAGCGGGCGGGGTCTATGATGAGCTGGACTCGTCATGGGCACAGCGCCACCGCGGCCCATGACGAGTCCAGCTCGTCATGGGCACTGAAGGGGTTAAACCTAGAGAAGAGCCACATATGGTTGTTACATGTCCTTCTATCTGTTGTCCTTCTGCAGTACACCAGTAGAAGGAGGGTGGAAAGAGCCTAGACCAGTCGCTCTCCCAAGACGCCAGCACTACCTACAGTACTGCCTTCTCTTTTATCCCCTTCCCTGTTCCCCAGGGGGCTGTTCTCCATAGATGTGCTCCCTACACTATGGGAAGTTGTGCCCTGGTGAATAGGGAGGCCTTTCTACCTGCTGTCGTTCCCGCTGGCTGCTGTGATAAGGTTAGTGGCTTGTTCCTCTCTCTTGCGCTGCTGACAAACCTGACACAGCCCCATCACATGGACATTGTTCCTGGGGGAACGGCCCTCAGCATCATCAACTCTGTGCTCCAACGAGCGCAGATGCGCTGTGAGCTCTCTGACATCAGCTGTCATCGCCTTAGTGACCAGGGCAAACTCCACAGCTTCCGCCGCCAGCTCACCATCCCTCGCAGCCAGTTTCTTGTGATCTGTATGGAGGAGAGTAAAATCTGATGTAACTTTATCAATGCGGCTTTCAAGTGACGCTCTGGTCGTGATAAGGTTTCACCGATGCCCGCCTCTGCCTGGAGCACCGAGTCTATTTTGGATTCCAGCGTAGATGGTCTGGAGGTTGACTTTTCAGCAGACTGGCTTATCTGTGTGGGGTCCGGGGCAAGCTGCGTATGTGCGGCGCCTGCACCCGTCCACGGTCTACCCATTGTGTGCTGTGGGTTGTGTGCTTTTGTTTACATAATAGACTGCCGCACGGCCTCCTGACAGATGAGGATTTAACTCCTAATCTGTCGGGTGGTCACACTACAGCTTCGGTGGACCTACAGCAGACAGAATGTTGCACTGTACGCAGTAGGACCGCTAAAGTCGTAATAAGACTCTTCGTATTGATATTGCAATTTGCAAGTAAGCATTGACATTTAGCCGCCGGCCGCCTCCAGCGTTGCGTTGCGTTGCATTCACCACCTCTCCTCTCCCTGGGTCCCAGCAGCCCCAGGACAGACTCCCATCCAACCTCTATGATGCAGAGCAGCGCAGAAAATGGCCACAGCAGGCTGAAAAAACACCCTGCTCAGACCAGGGAGTCTGTGGGGGTTTCCACAGCTCAGCTGCTCAATGCAGCTGGGATGGAGAAAACCTACATGTGCATGTGTGTTTTGGTCAGCCTGAGACAGTCGGCCAATCACACATGAGCACGTAGGGAGTGGAGTGCACGCAGCACTCCTCCTCCCCTCTCCCATGCCTAGGCCCCGTCCCTCCCTACAGCGTTGGCTAGGAGCTGGCAAATGCAAAAAAAAACAATGCAAAAACATTGTTTTATTTTACATTGGCTGGCTCTAAGCCAGCGAGAGGGGCGACACTGGGCTGGCTTATTGAAGTCAATGGAATTGGATGCCTCAAAGGAGAATTTGAAATATGATCCCACATGAGTCAGTAAGAGATTTACAGATCAAGCACATCATAAGTGGCCCACTGGTCCTTTTTAGAGAACTATTGATAAACTAGTTCAACTTGTTAATAAAGGACATAGTATGTAAGCATGCGGAAGGACCCCTTAAGTCAGATTATCCCTGATCTAACATTTTCTCAGGACAAAAGTAGTTGCTTCCATGACCACTACTAAGAAGCTGATTATTTCCAAAGCCATTAAATAGAATGGTGTTATGAACTGTAGTATTGCTTTTGTATTTATGAAAAGTTGCTGTGGAACGTGCACCTGCTATGTGTAGACCATAGAATGTTTCAGGGTGGTTGCCAGTGGCCATTGTAATAAATACTCCTTTTAAATGTGCATCTAAACAAAGAATTTCTAATCACTTTTCTCCTGGAGATCAAATTCCCAGAGTCTTGATGAAGATGTCTGAACAAATATGTATTAATGTATAACAGGGTTCAATATCATTCGAGGGATGCTAGATCAGTCGCGAATAAGTAATAGTCCGTTGGTACAGGTGTTAACTGCTATAGGAGAAAAAAATCATCTACCCTATATATTTCACTAATAGCAGAGAAGTGAAATGGGCTGCACCAGTTAGAAAGAATTTCTCACAAGGCTTTTTGCAGAAATATTGGATGAGCTGAAAAATATTATGACCCCATTGCCCCATTACCCCACAAAATGCCACAAAACTGAAAGTTTTTTCCAATATCCTAGAGAACATCTTTGCCTGATTAACATGATGTTCAAATGTCCAGTCTGGAAAATAAATACTCTAATGTTATGTTCTCTGGATTTGTAAAGCACAACTTCTCTCCCGAGGGGTATCCAGGTGCTGGAGCAAGTGTGAAGGTCATCTTCTGGGTGTTAGTTAAAGAGCCAGGTCTTCAGCTTCTTGCAGAGTTCCAGAAATGAGGAGGAGGCTCTTGGGTGTAGAGCAAGGCCGTTAAAGATTTGGGTGTGAGGTAGGAGAAGGCTAGACCTCCTGTTCTGCTTTTGCGGATGCGAGGGGTGTGTGTGAAGGAGACTAAGGCAGAGCGTATATGTCTGATGGGCTGGTGGAAGTGGAGGCAGCAATAGAGCTGCCCCAAAGGGTGATCACTGGGAGGACATGAGTGCAATAGAGAATGTTGAGTTTGTAAAAATCTATTACAAGCAAAGATCTTGCAAAGAGTATTGAATAAGTACCACCTATATTCCTCTAATTAAAAAAAGCAGATTATGTTGGTACATAATAATTGGAATTGGTTAGAAGTAGTAACAAAATAGACTCACAAATGCTTTGAGTATCACTTTGAGGTTACTAGTGGGAGTTCTGTCATCTCGCATTGGTGATTACAGGCCAGGTACAGTAGACAAACTATCAGAATTTGTACTCCACAAATCTGGCATCTACTTGTCTCAGACGGTCTTCGCAACAGATCTCTCTTTGCCATTCAGGATATGGAGAACAATATGAAAAATATTGTCTCCTACCAGGGGTAATGCCTAGTCACTGTAGAATCTTTCCTGTTTATGGGCTTCTGTGATACAAAAAGTATTCAAAGCAATACTAGAAAGTGGAGAAGTGACAGTCTGTTGCGGTAAGTCAAACTTGACCTTATATATAAGAGTATGTATAAGAGTATAAGCAAGTTCCAGCACACTACTGACCAATTTTTAAAAATCTTTGCTAAAGATACACTTGTTGATAAAATGTATATGAGGGAGATATATGAGTTGACGGAGGACAGAGACTGTATGTAAATATGTGACATTTCTATAGTGCAAACCTAGCCAAAAAGGCAGAAGAACACTGCACAGGGTCAACGGTAAGCATAAAGGCAATAAGTGATGGGAGAGGTAGCGGTTTGTGGACTCATTATGATGTAGTATTCCTTAAAGAGGTGCGTCTTTAACTCTTTCCTAAATTGGATCAGCGGTAGGGTGGTCCTGATGGATACAGGGAACTGATCCAGGTCCTGGCTGCACAGATGGAAAAAGCCTGCTTCCTTGATTTTTTTTTCATTTCTATACTTTTTAGTCTGCAGTCGGAAGGGTGTCATGGATGCCAGTGTGTACACTACTCCAGACAGAGTAAGATTGTCTCCAAGATAAGCAGGTGGTGTTCGTCATCACAACTTTGTAGATGATTCAGCTGGTGGTGATGATGGTGCGGGCCAGCAAGGGGAGCCAATGGAGTTCCATCGGGATGGGGGGGGGATTCTGAATCCCGCAGATGCAGGATTGAGAGGAATACAGATTTGCAAGTTGAACCCTTATCTTGTAATTTAAAAAGAACCATTTTGTTAGGTGGATAGCACACAAATGTGTAACCTTTTGGGTAAAACAGAGGACTATGGGGCTGTGGCAATATATCGCCACGGGGCTGATGCAACTGGTGAAGCTAATCAAGGCTAACTCCATGCCCTTCCTTTGCAAGGAGGCACCATGCCTCTAGTAGGATCCTCTGATGAGTACATGACTCGAGAAGGCATAATCTCCATATAAATCGAATATTCACAAGGCAGTAATAGGGAACTCTGATTAAAGTAAGTGAAGCAACTGCCCTGTCTCACCTCTTGTTCCTGCACTTGGCACTGTGTAGTTATAAATCCTATTGATTTTTGCTCTATTGCACAATAACTAAACTGAAACAACTCAAGGTATTTTGTCTTGCACTTTATCTTTCCCTACGTAAAGTAGTTATTTTCAAAAGCTTTACTGCAGTGACATTTCTGAAATAAATAGATTGATTAATTGGCTGAAACAAATAACAAATGTGCATGTGCTAAAAAAAAAGTCTTATAAATGCATAAAATAAAACATTCCGTTGGCCACGTGTTGTAATTAGCATTAAAATAAAATAAACTTCAATTATATGATAGACTCAAGCTAACAGGGTGTATAAAGTGAAGATCACTCCATTACGAAGGCTTGAAGTGCCAATAAGGGAACAGTGAATATAGCTCAAGTTGGACCTCCACAAAGTACACACAAGCGCGGTAGGTGTGGTTCTCTAACAGGAGCAGTGGCTTATCCATTGCTTCCCAACATCTGCACAAACTAAATATGGGATATGAACAGGGATTAAGGGTCTGATTGTATCCAGACCAGGCTTTCGTAATCTATCCAAGGGATGGAGTTCCAATTTCCGATCAGTTTCCAGCTCCTAATCCCCAGTCCAGCATGCTACGTTTGTAAGATTTCGAGACCCATTAGTCAGTTGGGTTTGACCTACATATAAAACACGGGACATGCCATTTGATAAATCATTGCATAAGTTATTAGCTAATGATGTAAAAACTAAAAGCAAGGTTAGCTTTGGCTGAGACGAAAGGCAAGAGTTGCGAAGACTAAATGTGTATTTCAAACACATGCTGAAAATCTTCAAACACAAATGCAACCTAAAGGTTTGCAACCACCAGAACAGACAAACCGGTTATTATGTACAGTAGACGTGGCTCTAAGGCGAACTATCTCATGTGCAACCACAAAATAGTTCAATTTTAAAGGCAATAACAGACCTAGGTATATCTACAACCCAGTAATTACAATGTTGAAAGCCAAAATGTGTAAATATAAACAAACCTATCAAATTTAGAAATAAACACAAAATGAAAACCTTGCAGTTTTTCCGCTTGCTGTTGTCCCCAGAGATCCTGAATAGTATGTTGTTGTGTTTCTGGGTATCCAGAGAGCAGCATTCTTTCCATAGTGTGGTTGTATAGCTTTACAAAATATCAGTGGACGGGCATGCCCTTCGCTGACAAGCTTTACATTGCAATAGCTCAAGATAACTTCAATGCATCCCCAGAACCGCTCTAGTTGAGCGCTTCGAGATAAAAAGAAATGTCACTTTAAAGCATGAAACAGCCTATCACATGGCTACATAGGAGCACTCAAAGCGGGTGCTATGCCGTCACCACATTTGCTACAAGCAGGGTCCAGCTACTGGTGAACGTGCGCCTCACTTCATTGGGGAGGGAGGCTAAAATGGTGCTTTGGAGAGAAGTGTGTCTTGGAGTGAAATTGCCTGTTCGTTGACTGATTCCATGATGGTAGAGGAGTTGTGGGATGGTACAGGGACTGAAGGGAAAGTACTGGACCTGGACAGGGGATGTAGTAGAGAGCAGGCATGTGGTAGCAGCGCCCAAGTGTTGACACTCACACTGATCTGCAGAAAGTGAGTTTTTTGACCCATTCTCCTTTGGATTTAGGACTAGGGTTCATGACACTTGGATCATACAACCAACCATATCTTATGTTTTAAAAAGTGCTCACAAAAGAGCAGCCCATGGCAGTAGGTAGAGTATATGGGTTTATAGCTCCTAAGCTGTACAGCGATAGAGGGACATCCCAGCGGATGGTGTGTATGATAAACTCACTGAGTATAATCTATGAGTAATCACCTGAGGGTGACAAAAGCAACTGCTAATATGTATGTGGTGCACCGGTGAGTCTAGGGGATGAATTAGAATGAAAAAATGCTTTGAATGGGAAAAGCTTGTGAGTGACTGTAGAGAAGTGAGTTAAAACGGAAAGAGATTGAAGGACATATAATTGGGCTATGGGTCTACAAAGGAGGGAGGAGACAGACCTCAGATTTGGATTAGAGAGATGAGAGGAGTGAAGAACAGGGGACTGCAGGTCAGGGAGTGAGCAGGCAGTTGTTCTGGCTATGGGCCCTATCTGGCTTTAGCAGGCTGATCCGGGAAGACACCATAGGATGACATCCCTATACTTTGCACCCTTTACGCGGATGCCCAAGGAGCATGGATTAAGTGGTTTAAGTATGAGGGAGAGGAGCTTGTTGTTTCTCAGCGTGTTCCTATTGCATGGCAGAAAAACCATTTCACGGACAGTGCTGGTTTTACCTGTACATGGAGGAGGCCATCTAGGAGAGAATGGGTGGATAGGGTCTCCACGGACATCTATTAACACGAAAAGATCCAACGATTAAGACTCATGCGGGAGAGCGACTGGAAGGAAAGTGGCTCATTGCAGGCCTAATTTACCACTGCAAGAGGTGCTATAAACATTACCTGGAGCAATCACACAAGGACAAGGCAACAACATAAGCGTCAAACCATTTTTAAAAACATGCAGGCAGAGGCTTCAATAAACCTAACCATGGCTGCTCACGCTGTCTTCATTTAAGCGAGTAAAGCCAATTCACAGACAGCGCTCAATCACAAAGGCGGTGGGGTATCTGGAAGTGAGAGGGCAGATACAAGAATGGAGAGATCGGGGGAGAATGGAGTGACTCGAGATGATGAAAGGAGTCGCATGAAGTACTGACAGAGTAGTGATCTGGTGGTGCAAAGAGAAGTACAGGTTTTAGTAAGTAGGGTACATCTCAACCTTGACTGTCAGGAACATCTGTACCCTCCAAACATCCTACTTTCCTACCAGCCTCTACACCTCACTGCCCAACAATAAACAGTGCATATGTGTTGCAAGTATAAAAAGACAATTCCCAAATCAGGGGTACAAAGAAACAAAATCTCTGACAGGACTCATCTAAGAATCAGCTAGGAACTTTGTTTGACAATTTAGGAGGATGGTTACTGAACGAAGGGGCAATTTCTAAAGACAATGGTCCCTAGACAATCAGGTAATCGTTAATAAATATAGGCTCAATCAGTACTATATTCTTTGTCCAGCTGGACAGATTTTTAATACACAATAAATGTATGACACAAAGTGAGAAAAAATCCAAAGTGGGACACAGCCTGCGTCCTACTGACAAAGACACACAAAAAAAATGTGGGGGAAAAAAAGGGTTCAGGCAAAAGGGAACGTGTCTGCATAAAAGTTAAGAGATAAACCAGACCTAATAACGTGAAAACACCATTACATATTTAGCATCACAGTATAATATATGCATATGGTGTATATTACGTCAACGGCGTTTCGATCCCTTTAATGAATGGTGGGATCATCATCAGGACATTTAAGTTGTCATGCCTGTGTACATAAAGCGGTTATTGCTAAAATAGGGAGCGCGGATCGTTCTCTCATTTGTATTGGAGGTACGCAAAGCGGAAAGGGCGGTTGAGCCGAAATAATATGTGATACTTCGGAGGGATCAAGCCAGGTTACTCGCGCAATTGCCGTGGAATTGCGAGTACCATCAAGGGGTGCCGGGATCGCTGGCAGGGGATTAATAATCCGGTAGGTGCAGAGCGGTGATCCCAATGGAGCCGCGAGCATGGTTTGAATTAGAAATTACCGAGGGGTTCTCGGCTCCTGTCAATCTGTGGTCCCGGCGGCAAGCAGCACGAGGGGATACTCGTCGTCAGTGTGAGCTAGGGCAGGAACACTCCCTCTGATATGCCTACAGTTAACCATACTGGGGAAGTGCTGCTCCATATTCTGCAAATAAATAGAAGACTCCTTGAGCTCCAACTGCAAGGATTAGCAGAGAGGGCTTCAAAGATATCTTTGCACAATACCACTAAACCAAACACACCTTGGCAATTCCAAATCCCACACTTGCTCTGAAGAAAAAAAATATACTATTGGCGGATGTGCAGTTTTAGGCAGGATTTTAGAATTTCAGCACATGAGTGGCACATGACCACTGGTAAGCATTGACTGATGGTGCTAAATGTAGCCCTTTTATCTGCTGTGATTGAATGTGGTTTCACATTTTTGGTAATGCTTAACACTGCATAACTCTACATGAGCTGTAAACTATTGTTAGAAGGTGGTTCTGACCATCTGAGCCGCCCAGAATATTCGCGTTTCTAACACCTAAATGTTGAGCTTTCACTGTGGGAGAGCCTCATAGGTTGGGACTCACCGACAGTGAACTCATGATGAAAGAGATTGCATGTGGATTTTACCGTGTCCCCCTGGTGAAAGTAGGCCGCTGCGCTGCACCCAGAGTAAAGGGCACCCGGCTGGTATATGCAGACACGTGTGTACATGCACAGGTGTAAGGGCTGGGTGTAGTGAAAGAGCCACTCTTGCAGTTTGGCACCCTATGATGACCTTCGACTACCACCATTTTAACTGACTTTAGTGTGTTATTTTACCCTAGCCTCGATATATGAGACGGTGCTGCTTATGCCTACTTCTCTTCTTTCTTGTAATCTTGCTCTCTTTCAGTGGGAGCTGTCACGGAGACGAATAGTCTTGCCAAAAATAGAAGTTGTGTGATGTGCATTTGAAAGAGTGAGAGGGAGAGAGAGGTGTGGAATGTACTCTTTGGTTTCGAAGTGCAGTGTTGTGGGCAGTGATGCACACATGTGCATTGTGTTGTATATTGGTGAGAATTATGAGTTCTTACTATTGGCTTTGACATGGCCTCATGTCCTCTTGTTTTCTGACTTTTCCTTGCTTCTGCATGCACAGCAGTGCTTGTAAGTTGTTTGGGGTTATGTGAATTATAAATGCTTACTATTGGCTTTGACATGGCCTCATGTCATCCTTTTTCTCTGGCTTTGCCTTGCTGCTCGTACCTACGTGCGAGCAGCAAGGCAAAGTGGGGAGGCAAAGTAAAGTGGGGAGGGCATGTTTCTGCTCCTCACTTGTTTTTCGCTCTTCACTGACCAGAGTGAACTGGATATTATCAGTAAAATGTGCAACTCTGCCTCGAAGTCAAAATACGGGAGCTTGGCCAGCCTCTGTCTTGGCCTTGATGCAGACTGGTACAGCCAGCTCGGTTTTTTCCAAAGAAGGGGGCGAGGTTTTCTAGAAGCTTCGCCCCACGTTGAGTAATGGTATTAAAGCTGGGAACCTACAGGGGCCAGGTGGAAGTTCACCACAGAATAGACATATTGCTGTGGAGATGACGGAACTTGAATCCTGACTGAACTCCTTCCTGGGCTGTTGAAGGGCTTCCCAGCTTGAGTTGGCAAGGATGATGCAAATTCAGTCGATGAGGTGTTCCTAACCATTTTGTATATATTTTCTAGTCTTAGCTATTTGTGTATATACTGCATTTTATTTAACTTGTTCATTTATAAGTGTTTGATACCTGAGAATCTGCATTTATTGATATATTTGGCCTACCGTTTTTATTAATAAACTTGTGTGTGTTATTTGAAATGCACCTGAATTTGTTTTCTCGCCTTGCCTAAAGGGAGTGCTGTGTCCTTTCCTCGTCTTTAGGAAGTGCTGCTCAAAGTGTATATTATTTAAAGGTGCAGTGGTATATTTGCCTCCAAAGTGGGAAGGCAGGGTTTGGGTATGTTCTTTTAGTGAAAAGCACATTCATTACACTGGGCAGGGGAGATTCCTGGCGTGCGCAGCCCAAGAGCAGCTCCAAATTGAATGGTGTGGCGGAGTTATTCAGAACTGGGTGGCGACATGGAATAGTCTTTATACAATGGGAAGAAACATGTATGGGAAAGTCAGTGTGCTTTACTGTTTTCACTGAAAGACCACGTCATGATTCCCGTACGAGGATAGTGACCATTTGGGATAGTTTCACTTCCCTAGGGCCTACAAATTCCAGACACGCATTAAAGTCCACTGTAACTTAGGTGTACTGCTTTTGGGTCATCCAGAAATGTCATATTCCTCTGAGTCAGCTCATAACCAGAGCCTGGCTGGGGCTGATCCTGCCAGGCTGGATTAATGACCTTCCTCCCCAAGCTGTAGCATCAGAGGCCTAGCCCTTCACGATAAGCATTCCAGGCTAAGGTGGAACAAAGGAAGCAACCTCTAGAGATTTTGTACAAATCACCATAAAGTGCATGACTGTCTCTAGCTCCACTGAAAGCACATGGACGTCTAAGATGTGCCCTATGGCTCATGACGATATACTGGGTCCTCTTAACATGTACTGTAAGTTTTTTACTCTGCCGATAGTTTTGAAGATCCTCAATAAATGATGCTCAGGAGCACAGCATCATCTGTGAAGAGGTGAATTGTGATGTTATCATCTCCTAATTTTGACCTATCAAGTTTTAAATCTGCTATGATCTGAAGTAATTTATGCATAAACCAATACGCATCCCTGTTGGACCCTAGTACTAATTGGATATTTGTCAGTTTGGTCAGCTCCTTCTCCATATCTCACCCGTGCAGATCTATTGGAATGGACGGATCATAGGGCTTGTATCATCAATTCAGGCACTTTCATCTGTTGCAGGCTCTTCCACAATAAATTCCTGTCCGTGGACTCAAAAGCTGCCTTCAAAGCCACAAATGTTATGAAGTCTGGCACTTTCTCTAATTTGACCTATTTAATACAGATTTAATACAGCCTTAATGCCTTGTCGACTGTTCTCAAACTGTTCCTGAAGCTGGATTGAATGTTACTTAATACGCTGTTATTGTCTACCCAGCCTTCGATGCAATGGAGCAGGACTTTGCCGTAAACCTTTCCAACGCCATCTAAGAATTAAAATGGACAGTGATTTGCTGGTTCTTGTCGAGTTCCCTTGTTGTAAAAGGGGACAATTATTAACTTCAAGGACCACGATATATTTGTTGTTTCAATTACCACATTAAAATAGTGCGCAGAATTGTAGCCTAAGGGACCTTATCTGATCCTAGAGATTTATCATGATTCTCCGGTGGGAGTAATACTTCCTTGATACTGATTACATAAAAACGTACTATTGTTTGAGGACGCAACAGGAATTTCCTTGCTGGTAGCTGCATCCAAATTACTGTAATAGTTATCAAAGGCCTTAAGTCCAACTCCTAACAGGACTATCTGCATTTCCTTTTAAACAGAAAGCTACCGTCTCCAAACATCTTTTTGTATAATGTGTGCTGCTTTCCTTATTGCATCCCATGCTCTTTGCATTGCTTCCCTCTTCTTCATATTAAATAGGATTTTCTGTACTCATGTTTACATATTTTAGGGAGATCCTAATCATTAGGGCTAGCATGCCTATTTCTTATGGCCCTGTTCAGCTCCCTCTTTTTGGTCAAAGCCTACCAGACAGCAGTCTGGTTTGCAAAGACATCTTGGGGAGATTCAGAAACCTTCCCTGAGAATGCATTGAGCACCATTGCTTATCATTAGATTTGCAGTTTGTAACTTACATTTGCTGTCTTTTTATTTACTTTATTTGGTTTGAGTCCTTCATGAGTAGCACATCCTTTTCACCATCGCTCCTTGTATTCTTCCTGGTGAGCTTGGAGTTTACTTCTCTTTCGCTGACTTCAAAGTGAGAACATTTATGTGACAAATCTGCTGGGTATCCATGTGAGAGGAAAGGCTGTAGGATGTTATTTTTTCTAACACACAACACAATGTAAATGTCTATAAATGAACTGTGCAAATATTTCAGAATATATCATAATTCGGAAAGCACAAAGGAAGCATTTTTTTGTAATTCTGAAGTGTGGAGGAAACAAACAATTTAATACGATCGAAACAAATCAATACACTTGGTGATACTGTTTCAACACATTATCGTTTGCGCGATTTATAGTTTTATCAGTAAAACTGATGTTTGTGCAAATGTGACGGTCATTACAATTGAAAATGTATGGTCTATAATGGCAGTGAGCTACCACACCATGCATATGCCACTCTACACAACTCTACTATATGGTGCTACTCCCTCAACGCCAGTCCTCTCTACAACACTCTACTCCACAACACACTACAATGCTCTACCCCCTCTACACCACTGCACGCCACTCCATTCTACTCCATTCAAATCTACACCACTCTACTCCCCTCTATGCCACTCCACGCCACTCTACGACATTCCACTCTGTACAACTCTGACACTTTACAACACTATGCCACTTCCATCAAGGCCACGCCAACAACATAAGCGTCAAACCATTTTTAAAAACATGCAGGCAGAGGCTTCAATAAACCTAACCATGGCTGCTCACGCTGTCTTCATTTAAGCGAGTAAAGCCAATTCACAGACAGCGCTCAATCACAAAGGCGGTGGGGTATCTGGAAGTGAGAGGGCAGATACAAGAATGGAGAGATCGGGGGAGAATGGAGTGACTCGAGATGATGAAAGGAGTCGCATGAAGTACTGACAGAGTAGTGATCTGGTGGTGCAAAGAGAAGTACAGGTTTTAGTAAGTAGGGTACATCTCAACCTTGACTGTCAGGAACATCTGTACCCTCCAAACATCCTACTTTCCTACCAGCCTCTACACCTCACTGCCCAACAATAAACAGTGCATATGTGTTGCAAGTATAAAAAGACAATTCCCAAATCAGGGGTACAAAGAAACAAAATCTCTGACAGGACTCATCTAAGAATCAGCTAGGAACTTTGTTTGACAATTTAGGAGGATGGTTACTGAACGAAGGGGCAATTTCTAAAGACAATGGTCCCTAGACAATCAGGTAATCGTTAATAAATATAGGCTCAATCAGTACTATATTCTTTGTCCAGCTGGACAGATTTTTAATACACAATAAATGTATGACACAAAGTGAGAAAAAATCCAAAGTGGGACACAGCCTGCGTCCTACTGACAAAGACACACAAAAAAAATGTGGGGGAAAAAAAGGGTTCAGGCAAAGGGGAACGTGTCTGCATAAAAGTTAAGAGATAAACCAGACCTAATAACGTGAAAACACCATTACATATTTAGCATCACAGTATAATATATGCATATGGTGTATATTACGTCAACGGCGTTTCGATCCCTTTAATGAATGGTGGGATCATCATCAGGACATTTAAGTTGTCATGCCTGTGTACATAAAGCGGTTATTGCTAAAATAGGGAGCGCGGATCGTTCTCTCGTTTGTATTGGAGGTACGCAAAGCGGAAAGGGCGGTTGAGCCGAAATAATATGTGATACTTCGGAGGGATCAAGCCAGGTTACTCGCGCAATTGCCGTGGAATTGCGAGTACCATCAAGGGGTGCCGGGATCGCTGGCAGGGGATTAATAATCCGGTAGGTGCAGAGCGGTGATCCCAATGGAGCCGCGAGCATGGTTTGAATTAGAAATTACCGAGGGGTTCTCGGCTCCTGTCAATCTGTGGTCCCGGCGGCAAGCAGCACGAGGGGATACTCGTCGTCAGTGTGAGCTAGGGCAGGAACACTCCCTCTGATATGCCTACAGTTAACCATACTGGGGAAGTGCTGCTCCATATTCTGCAAATAAATAGAAGACTCCTTGAGCTCCAACTGCAAGGATTAGCAGAGAGGGCTTCAAAGATATCTTTGCACAATACCACTAAACCAAACACACCTTGGCAATTCCAAATCCCACACTTGCTCTGAAGAAAAAAAATATACTATTGGCGGATGTGCAGTTTTAGGCAGGATTTTAGAATTTCAGCACATGAGTGGCACATGACCACTGGTAAGCATTGACTGATGGTGCTAAATGTAGCCCTTTTATCTGCTGTGATTGAATGTGGTTTCACATTTTTGGTAATGCTTAACACTGCATAACTCTACATGAGCTGTAAACTATTGTTAGAAGGTGGTTCTGACCATCTGAGCCGCCCAGAATATTCGCGTTTCTAACACCTAAATGTTGAGCTTTCACTGTGGGAGAGCCTCATAGGTTGGGACTCACCGACAGTGAACTCATGATGAAAGAGATTGCATGTGGATTTTACCGTGTCCCCCTGGTGAAAGTAGGCCGCTGCGCTGCACCCAGAGTAAAGGGCACCCGGCTGGTATATGCAGACACGTGTGTACATGCACAGGTGTAAGGGCTGGGTGTAGTGAAAGAGCCACTCTTGCAGTTTGGCACCCTATGATGACCTTCGACTACCACCATTTTAACTGACTTTAGTGTGTTATTTTACCCTAGCCTCGATATATGAGACGGTGCTGCTTATGCCTACTTCTCTTCTTTCTTGTAATCTTGCTCTCTTTCAGTGGGAGCTGTCACGGAGACGAATAGTCTTGCCAAAAATAGAAGTTGTGTGATGTGCATTTGAAAGAGTGAGAGGGAGAGAGAGGTGTGGAATGTACTCTTTGGTTTCGAAGTGCAGTGTTGTGGGCAGTGATGCACACATGTGCATTGTGTTGTATATTGGTGAGAATTATGAGTTCTTACTATTGGCTTTGACATGGCCTCATGTCCTCTTGTTTTCTGACTTTTCCTTGCTTCTGCATGCACAGCAGTGCTTGTAAGTTGTTTGGGGTTATGTGAATTATAAATGCTTACTATTGGCTTTGACATGGCCTCATGTCATCCTTTTTCTCTGGCTTTGCCTTGCTGCTCGTACCTACGTGCGAGCAGCAAGGCAAAGTGGGGAGGCAAAGTAAAGTGGGGAGGGCATGTTTCTGCTCCTCACTTGTTTTTCGCTCTTCACTGACCAGAGTGAACTGGATATTATCAGTAAAATGTGCAACTCTGCCTCGAAGTCAAAATACGGGAGCTTGGCCAGCCTCTGTCTTGGCCTTGATGCAGACTGGTACAGCCAGCTCGGTTTTTTCCAAAGAAGGGGGCGAGGTTTTCTAGAAGCTTCGCCCCACGTTGAGTAATGGTATTAAAGCTGGGAACCTACAGGGGCCAGGTGGAAGTTCACCACAGAATAGACATATTGCTGTGGAGATGACGGAACTTGAATCCTGACTGAACTCCTTCCTGGGCTGTTGAAGGGCTTCCCAGCTTGAGTTGGCAAGGATGATGCAAATTCAGTCGATGAGGTGTTCCTAACCATTTTGTATATATTTTCTAGTCTTAGCTATTTGTGTATATACTGCATTTTATTTAACTTGTTCATTTATAAGTGTTTGATACCTGAGAATCTGCATTTATTGATATATTTGGCCTACCGTTTTTATTAATAAACTTGTGTGTGTTATTTGAAATGCACCTGAATTTGTTTTCTCGCCTTGCCTAAAGGGAGTGCTGTGTCCTTTCCTCGTCTTTAGGAAGTGCTGCTCAAAGTGTATATTATTTAAAGGTGCAGTGGTATATTTGCCTCCAAAGTGGGAAAGCAGGGTTTGGGTATGTTCTTTTAGTGAAAAGCACATTCATTACACTGGGCAGGGGAGATTCCTGGCGTGCGCAGCCCAAGAGCAGCTCCAAATTGAATGGTGTGGCGGAGTTATTCAGAACTGGGTGGCGACATGGAATAGTCTTTATACAATGGGAAGAAACATGTATGGGAAAGTCAGTGTGCTTTACTGTTTTCACTGAAAGACCACGTCATGATTCCCGTACGAGGATAGTGACCATTTGGGATAGTTTCACTTCCCTAGGGCCTACAAATTCCAGACACGCATTAAAGTCCACTGTAACTTAGGTGTACTGCTTTTGGGTCATCCAGAAATGTCATATTCCTCTGAGTCAGCTCATAACCAGAGCCTGGCTGGGGCTGATCCTGCCAGGCTGGATTAATGACCTTCCTCCCCAAGCTGTAGCATCAGAGGCCTAGCCCTTCACGATAAGCATTCCAGGCTAAGGTGGAACAAAGGAAGCAACCTCTAGAGATTTTGTACAAATCACCATAAAGTGCATGACTGTCTCTAGCTCCACTGAAAGCACATGGACGTCTAAGATGTGCCCTATGGCTCATGACGATATACTGGGTCCTCTTAACATGTACTGTAAGTTTTTTACTCTGCCGATAGTTTTGAAGATCCTCAATAAATGATGCTCAGGAGCACAGCATCATCTGTGAAGAGGTGAATTGTGATGTTATCATCTCCTAATTTTGACCTATCAAGTTTTAAATCTGCTATGATCTGAAGTAATTTATGCATAAACCAATACGCATCCCTGTTGGACCCTAGTACTAATTGGATATTTGTCAGTTTGGTCAGCTCCTTCTCCATATCTCACCCGTGCAGATCTATTGGAATGGACGGATCATAGGGCTTGTATCATCAATTCAGGCACTTTCATCTGTTGCAGGCTCTTCCACAATAAATTCCTGTCCGTGGACTCAAAAGCTGCCTTCAAAGCCACAAATGTTATGAAGTCTGGCACTTTCTCTAATTTGACCTATTTAATACAGATTTAATACAGCCTTAATGCCTTGTCGACTGTTCTCAAACTGTTCCTGAAGCTGGATTGAATGTTACTTAATACGCTGTTATTGTCTACCCAGCCTTCGATGCAATGGAGCAGGACTTTGCCGTAAACCTTTCCAACGCCATCTAAGAATTAAAATGGACAGTGATTTGCTGGTTCTTGTCGAGTTCCCTTGTTGTAAAAGGGGACAATTATTAACTTCAAGGACCACGATATATTTGTTGTTTCAATTACCACATTAAAATAGTGCGCAGAATTGTAGCCTAAGGGACCTTATCTGATCCTAGAGATTTATCATGATTCTCCGGTGGGAGTAATACTTCCTTGATACTGATTACATAAAAACGTACTATTGTTTGAGGACGCAACAGGAATTTCCTTGCTGGTAGCTGCATCCAAATTACTGTAATAGTTATCAAAGGCCTTAAGTCCAACTCCTAACAGGACTATCTGCATTTCCTTTTAAACAGAAAGCTACCGTCTCCAAACATCTTTTTGTATAATGTGTGCTGCTTTCCTTATTGCATCCCATGCTCTTTGCATTGCTTCCCTCTTCTTCATATTAAATAGGATTTTCTGTACTCATGTTTACATATTTTAGGGAGATCCTAATCATTAGGGCTAGCATGCCTATTTCTTATGGCCCTGTTCAGCTCCCTCTTTTTGGTCAAAGCCTACCAGACAGCAGTCTGGTTTGCAAAGACATCTTGGGGAGATTCAGAAACCTTCCCTGAGAATGCATTGAGCACCATTGCTTATCATTAGATTTGCAGTTTGTAACTTACATTTGCTGTCTTTTTATTTACTTTATTTGGTTTGAGTCCTTCATGAGTAGCACATCCTTTTCACCATCGCTCCTTGTATTCTTCCTGGTGAGCTTGGAGTTTACTTCTCTTTCGCTGACTTCAAAGTGAGAACATTTATGTGACAAATCTGCTGGGTATCCATGTGAGAGGAAAGGCTGTAGGATGTTATTTTTTCTAACACACAACACAATGTAAATGTCTATAAATGAACTGTGCAAATATTTCAGAATATATCATAATTCGGAAAGCACAAAGGAAGCATTTTTTTGTAATTCTGAAGTGTGGAGGAAACAAACAATTTAATACGATCGAAACAAATCAATACACTTGGTGATACTGTTTCAACACATTATCGTTTGCGCGATTTATAGTTTTATCAGTAAAACTGATGTTTGTGCAAATGTGACGGTCATTACAATTGAAAATGTATGGTCTATAATGGCAGTGAGCTACCACACCATGCATATGCCACTCTACACAACTCTACTATATGGTGCTACTCCCTCAACGCCAGTCCTCTCTACAACACTCTACTCCACAACACACTACAATGCTCTACCCCCTCTACACCACTGCACGCCACTCCATTCTACTCCATTCAAATCTACACCACTCTACTCCCCTCTATGCCACTCCACGCCACTCTACGACATTCCACTCTGTACAACTCTGACACTTTACAACACTATGCCACTTCCATCAAGGCCACGCCACTCCACTCTATGACACTCTATTCCATTCCACTTCCCTCCACTCCACTCCACTCCACTCCACTCCACTCCACTCCACTCCACTCCACTCCACTCCACTCCACTCCACTCCACTCCACTCTACCCCACTTCACTGTACTCTACACCACTCAACCCTATGACACTCTAAGACACTTCACACTAGGCCACTCCACGACGCTCCACTCTATGACTCTCCACTCTATGACACTCTATGCCACTTTACTCCATGCTATGCCACTCCACTCTGACATTTTACTCCACTCTATGATACTCCACTCCACTCAACTCCATTTTATGGTACTCCCCTCCACTCTATTCCATTCTACGATACTCTACTGTGCTCTATGCCACTCCACAACACTCTATTCATCTCTGTGCCCCTCTACTCCACTTCGCTCTATGCCACTCTACTCCACTCTGCACCAATCCACTGTACGACACTCCATGACCTACTCCGACACTCTATAATGCTCTACTCCACTCTAAAACAGTCTACTCTACGACACTCCACTCTAAGTTGCTCCATGTCACTCTACGCCACTCCACAACACTCTATGGCAGTCTATGCACTCTAGTCTATGCCACTTTACTCCACGCTACGCCACTCCACACTATGCCCCCTACTCTACTGCAATCTGTGACACTCCACTTTACTCCATATCTGACACTTTACTCCACTCTATGGTACATCACTCTACACACCTCCACTCTCTGTCACTCTACTCTACTTCACTCTATGTCACTCCACATCACTTCACGCTAGGACACTACTCCACTCTGTGTCAATCCACTGTATGGCACAATACAACCTCCCATGACACTCTACAATAGTCTACTCTATGACACTCCACTCTACACCACTCCATGTCATTCTAAGCCTCTCCACAACACTCTATGCTACTCCAATCTACGCCACTTTACTCCACACTACGCCACTCCACTCTATGATACTTTACTCCACTCTACACTACGCCCTCTACTCTACTCCAATCTATAGCACTCCACTCTACTCCACACTTTACTCCACTCTATGCTATACCACTCTACGCCCCTCCACTCTCGGTCACTCCACTCTACTCTACTCTACTCTAGGCCACTCCATTCTACTCCACTCTTGGCCACTTTATGCCACTCTACTCTACGACACTGCACACCACTCTACTCTACGCACATCTACTGTATGAGTTGACACTTTATTCCACTCTACTCCACTCCCCTCCACACTACAGCACTCTAGTCCACTCCACTCTATGACACTCTACTCCACGCTATGCTACTCCACTCTATGGTACTTTTCCTCTGCGCTATGCCACTCCACTCTACTCCAGTCTGCGGTACTCCACTCTACTCCACTCCACTCCAGTGGTGCTCATCTGCTAAGGCGGAGGAGCGTCACCCCACTGAGAAGGTCAAAAAGGTAAAAATAAAATGATAACTCATTGTTATTATCATTTTATTTTTACGTCCTTCCTCAGCTGGGGTGGGTGGGGCTGCTCTGCTCAAAGAGCAGGAGAGGAGTGGTTTGCCCACTCCTAGTGCGCATGATGCTTTAGCAGGCCCTCTCGGGCCGGTCAAACTGTCATGCACACTTTGTATGTTCTCCATTCAGGCTGCATACAGCCTGCATGGAGAACATGCCCAGCCTCCCATTCTCTGGCTCAATGCCAATCCAAAGTGCTCAGACCAATCACAATGTTGCAGGGAGGCTGGGAGCCGGGTGCTTCCTGCCCTGCGGGCGAAGAGGACCAAGAGGCAGTGGACCGAGAGGCAGCGGCAGACAGGTAAGTGTATTTTTATTTTCACTCTATCTCTCCTCTCCCCCGTGACTCACCCCACACCGCCGGTAAATACCAGCCACCACTGCTCCACTCTGACACTTTACTCCACTACAGCACTTTACTCCACCCTATGCTATGCCATTCTACACCCCTCCAATCTATGACATGCTACTCCACTTTTTGCCACTCCAGTCTACAACACTCCACTCTACTCTATGCCCCTCCACTCTATGCACCTCCACTGTACGTACATGATGACACTTTATTCCACTCTGCTCCACTCTGTCCCACTCCACTCTGCAAGATGATACTCTATTTCTCTCTACTCCACTCCACTCTATGCCACTCCACTCTACTCCATTCTGTGCCACTCTAAGAACCTCCACGACACTCTACGACACTCCACTCCACTCCACTCTACACTACTCAGCTCTATGCCACTTCTGTCTATGACACTCAACTCTACCCTATGCGACTCCACTGTACGCCACTCTTCTCTACTCTACGCCACTCCACAACACTATGCCACTCCACTGTACTTCACTTTTCCGGCAGTTTACGCCACTTTACTCCACTCTGTGCCCCTTCATTCTATGACACTCTACTCCACTCTAGGCCCCTCCGCTATACGCCCCTCCAGCTACACCCCCTCACTCTACGCCTGTATACACTACTCTGCATCATTCTACTGTACACCACTTGACTGTACACCACTCTGCTCCATGACACTATCGCACTCCACACCACTCCACTGTACTACACTCCACTCCTTGACATTCTACGCCACTCCACTCTTCTATACTCTACGCAACTAAACGCCCCTCTCCTCTACACCATAACATTTCAGCTATGCTCAACAGCAGCCACATTGGTGTACAATATGGCTTAAACACATTGGTAAAGCCAATAGCCCTTACACAGGCAAGACATATTGGCTTTGCCAACGCTTGTCTTACACAATCCTTATCATAACAACCCAAGCCATTACTCTTCTTGGTCGCTGGTCTTTTCCTCACTGTTGCAGCAAGATACAACAAACAGTCTTCAGTTAGCTGCTAACATCTACAAATGTATAGATAACAATCATTCTTTCGGAATCATTTGAAACGCCTAATTAGAATTTTAATATAGATGCCAGACCTGTGCTCTCTGTTTCAACAAATGAAACAAAATCAGATTTTAATTCTTAAGTTCTATACTGTTCCATCAGGATTGTGAGTTCAGGAGTAATGTGGGGGAAGAGTTAATCCTGATACAGTTAAAACTATGATTGGGGACTACACCAGCCCTCCAACACCACTTTCTCCAAAACCTTATTACTATGAAGTGGTCAAATGGATTGCACCTGGCCACATATTAATTGGAAGTGATTATCATTTGGTGTTAAGAATACACCCTTTTTAGGCTGCATCTCTGCTCTTGTTCCTGATGAAGACCTGTTTTTATTCTCAAAACTATTCTTAACAAATCGAAACGTTGAAACTCAAAGAATATCTTCGCTTCAATATTACTTTATTATGATAAACCAAAACTGTGAATTTGAGGTATTGCATAATATTAATAATATTTCATTTGTGATACCAAGCTGTAATTTGTTCCTTCTATATATCATACTTTCACAATTTTCTTCACTTTTCAGGAGCATTGTGCTGCATCACACTTGATTACATATGAACACCTTAACCGGTGCTTAACATTCTGTGTTTTTGAGTTGTGTTTTAAACAGCATATGTTTTATCATTTGTGAGAAACCTATGAATTTAGGTCTGAGTTTGCTGATAAAGACAGTACTGGTCCGGCCTCTTGATTAAGATTCTTTACACATTTTTTTCAAATGAATCTGACAGAATCACAATTATATATACATTAGTAAGCCTAGATTCTGGGAAATATAGGGTTACCCATTTGACTTACTGTCGCAAATCTACAGATGTGGGTTAATTTTGTCAAGTATAGAACTGCCACGGGTAGTCCCCATGAACTTACTTCCTCCATGATAAGTTTCTCTAACATGACCAATGCAGGTTTGTTATTGAAAACACCGGAGACAAATGTTACATGGTTTTTAATGGAGTTTTATATAGCGCAAACGTGACCTAAACGAATCTGGTATCAGAGCCCTTTATACGAACACCAGTTGAGTTACATGAGGACACATTCACTTTTTTTGTTAGGCACGGGGAGATTAAGTGTTTTGCCCAAAATCACAGGATGTTGCGCATCTTTGCTGAGAATCGACCCCAGTTCGCCAGATTTGTAGTTGACCGCCCTAGCCATTAGGCCACATCCTCTCCCTATTGTTTTGTTAGTCTTCCCCAGAGGCATTTATACATTGAATATTCTCTTTCCATCTAAGTTAATATGCTGAAAATTGGGACCCCGCGAAAGGAAAGTTTTGACCCACACATCCAGTGATGGAGAGCCATGCACCAAAACCATATAGTCATACATGTATACTGAGGAACTATTTCCACTAACACCACCTGTTAAAAGATATATTTTATATAACATAACATAAAGGTAAAGGTAATAGAGGTGATTTTAATTATTATTATTAAGAAATATGCAAGTTTCTCTCAAGAAGTGGTTCCATCGAAAGAGGGTTTCAAAGTAAAATAGTTTACTTTTCAAATATAACTAATGCTATGCTTCAGCCTAACCAAGCAGCAGAGAAATGTACTATATATAAAGGGATTGCCAATCTGCCATGTGGTATTTTTATCACTATGCTTTAACACTGCCTCTCCAAGAGGTGGTTCCTTTCAACTCCCGGGACTCCTCTCTATGTGGGATAATCCCCTGAGAGGAACAACAGATGGGAAAAACTATCTCTGAAGCAGGCAAGGTTGAGATGGATGGAAGTGGGTGCAGATGGAAGGAAGGAAAGAGCTCATCTTCACTCTGGATATTGCACTGTGTTGGATTTTCCCATGCAGGGAACACTGGGTAATTTTGCTGTCATTGAGCATTTTGCCTGAGGTGAAAAAACATCAAACCGAAGGACAAATTGGGTACAGGCTGCAGAAACTTTAAGTAGTTTGGGCATTGGTCATCTACCAAAGGCACCCTAGTGAGCCATTCAAGACTTGCTGCCTACTGGAGGAGGAGAGCTATATAGAAACTGGAGAAGGAAGACTCTAGTAGAAGTGCGTTAATCCTGGAATTCAGGTGGATGCCACAACCCCTCTCCAAGAAAATAGGTTTGGAAATTCAGCAATGAGAGACCTGTTACTCAGAGCTTGAGCCTGCGATCCCACGACTTCACCCATTAATTAAAAGAAGTACATTTTTTGAACACTCTGACTGGGACATTTGTGCCGTCCTTTATGGAGATAGAAGCTGGTAGTCGTGAAGCTTGATCCCTAAAGAAGCCAGGATGACTGGGATCCTAAGAAAGTTCCAAGGGAACATGCCGACGAGTTGACAGAATAAGAGTTAATGGCAGTGTTGCTGAGAGTAGAGTGGTAGCCTGGGGAGCACCTGCAACTTATTTAAATACGTTTGGGGCAGCTGGAATTTATTCAGAAACTAAACACCAGTCAAAACCACTCGGTGTAGTTAATTTAGCTTTGAAAACCTTATTTTGTGTGACATTTTCCTGATTTGTGCCACCAAGGTCTTCCTTTTAAGACTGCCCGAAAACTAGTGGGTACCCAGAGCATCATTCCATAAAAGACTTGACCTCTCTAGGCACCCCAAAAAGCCTTATGTGTCTTAGAGCTTTGCCATTTCTACTAAATCTGCCCACTATGGTCTGCTGCACAGATTATTACTCTCTCATCAGATCTAGGCTCAGATTTGCCATATTGCTTAATCTTTAGGAGAACCAATGATGTTTCGAAGTCTGAACATTTTACTTCTAGCTTGGAATAACCATCATATTCAGTAGACTGGCTGTTCTTTTCATCCAGGTGTCTGACATTCAGCAAGGAGCTTTAAATTAAATATCTGACCACAACTCCTGCTGAAACTCTGCTTTGATACAGCCTCCAAGTTGTTCTCACTTGTCTTTTCAACTTCATGAACTTTCCAAAAAATGCATGACTGGCATCAAACCAATGCCCGTATTTGACCAATTACTGGTTGGATATTCGAGGTCACTATGCACTGGACCTGCAGCAGATAACTAGGCATTACTTTTGCTTAGTAATCTTTTACTGAATGATCTTCAATGTTCAAGCAGAGACTTTGTGCTAAACAATTCCCAGCAAAATAAGGGATGTCCATGAGCTGTGTATACACCTTAACTACTTCCACATTCTGCTGTGACTATGACCTTCGCTTGTGAACTTTTCCCTAACTTAGTCTGGTGGGGCATTGTGAGCCTACATTGGAACTGCTGAACTGGTGCCCTACTGTTGGCTCCGAGTAATATCAAGTGGGTACCATATTGGTTTCCGCTCAGCTGGCCATTTCTGTTTATTCTACACAAATAATCTCCCAAAGCAGTAGTTTGTTTCTATTTAACTGATTTAGATCTTGTTGGGCAGATTACACCATCACAACAGTGACGCATATCCTGTCTGCCGAAATAAATCCACTATATTCTATGGGACTTATATTTCGACGGATGGGATAATCATCACCGCTGTGATGGAGTAACCCGACCGCCAAGATACAACTCAGGCCCTATATAACAATTAACGGTCATTTCGTGCATAGAGTTTGTTTGCTGTGTGTCATGGCTACTGATTTATTTACATGTCTGAGACTGTCTTGAGGAGGGGAAAATGACCATCGCTATGACCTGTTTTTCCAGTGGTGGACTGTCTTGAGGAGGGGAAATTGACCATCGCTGTGACCTGCCTTTCCAATGGTGGACGTGCCCCCAAATCAAGGGATTCCACCAGTCCAGAGAGCTGAGGCTCTGCTGGGGAAACGCTGAGCTTCCGTGCACATCTAAATGAGGTGGGAAAACCAGGAGTTTGGCAGGCGGAACCAGACCAATTTAAGCGGGCTTTTTCTCCACCAAACTGAAAAAGAACCCCCGATGTCTGGTAACCTTTCCATTTGTTACCAGATATGAAATAGTGACCCTTTTGGAGACGGAAAACAAATTTACACACTGCCCCAAGGTCAATGGTTTCAAATGAGGAGGAATCGAGGGAGGAGAGTAGTGTTCAAGAGTTTTTGGTAAGCCTTTCAGCTTTTCACTCCTTCATGCTTTGGGCATCAGCTTGGCTCTGCAGCTAGGGAGCTTTTTCCGAGCAATGATTATGTCTCTAAGACAACATATGTTTATTCAATATTAATTCATGTACACTAAGACTTTCTAAGGTGTCATGCACAGTCATATTTGTGGAAAGAAAATTGATAACTCTGTTGACACAATATCAATGAAATTAAATAATCCAAAAAGATCAAATAAGTTATAAGGAAAAACGATAATGTAATTGCAAAATCTGTAATAGTTTTGTGAGAGCTAATAACGTGTAATTGCGCTAGTACAAACCACAGAACAAAACTATCTGCAAATATCAGATCACTCTGTAATATACAATTATACCATTTTGTTTGCTTGAAAGTGACACAGCTATTCCTTGCTTCCCTCTTTAGTGTTTACGTTTTTTAAGAAAAGCTCTTAACTCTGGGCTTCTTCAAAGTTGAAAGCACAGTCGGACTAAACGCTAAAAGCTCAATAAAATAGCGATGATTGATCATAAGTAATCGCACCATAAATGCTTTGAAGCAGGGTTTTTGTCTGTGAACACCTTACAATTTTCATTATAATGTACATGGGATATTTTATATGGACATAAAAAGCTTCTTTGTGTCCAAGAAAGAGTGGAGCTTGTAAAAACATCTTTTTATATTCTAATAGTTTTACTAATGATTTCTTTTAAAAAAATATTTAATTTTAATGCAGTGTTTGACATGTCTCTAAACACTGCCAAGTTAACAAACAACATTAAGTGAGTGGCATTCCAATAAGAACGCAAACGAGTGCTCCAAACTGAACATCTGAAACAAAACATTTCATTGGCTATGAATTGAGAAAAGGCGGGACGTGGATGCTCTTTGTGCTGTGTTACTTCTATTAGTTGTCTCTCGATGGATGCAAACATATGGTAAATACTCCATCTCACACATTACACTATAAAACACTACAACACACAGGGAGACATACACACGAAAAGAAAAAGACACAGGCCAAGTAAAAACCAACACAACAATATAGGAGGTCATAGAACACAACACTCCATTTTACTACACGAACAAACGATACAAAACTGCATCACACCAAAACATGATACTATATCATACCATACAACACATATAAAATATCACAGGACAACACACTTTGCAACTATAGCTCAACTCACTGAATTAGAAAACATCACATCTCACCACAGTCTCCACCTCCACATATGTGTCACCAAACGGCTCTTCCCAACTCCACACTATCCAGCAGCACATCATACATCACACCACAGCACCTAGTATGCCCCATCACACCACATTATCACTACACTATGCAAAAACAAACCCCATCACATCTTTTCCCAACATATCAAATCTGCCACAATATACCACACACACCATACCATATCACAAACCACACTGTTCCCATCATACAACTTGGTAGTATAATATACCAGTCACTATCACACTTTACCTCACCCTGCAACAATTTAGCACGCCACTCTGTATCACAAGATACCAGAGACCATCCCACACCACTTCACACAAGTGCATGTTCCCTTATACCATAGCACAAAAAAAAGAAAATGGTCTGGTAGTGCTACACAGTAGTGCTTCAACAGTAGTGCTTCATTGACCTCAGGATGGGAAGAAAGGTAGGGCTAGGCCAGGACATTGAAGCTTATTTTGAATTTTACCTCTAGATTAGCCAGGATTACCTTACTTTAGGGCTGAAGTGGGATTGCCCATGACATTAGAGGCCATCTAGCAGTACTCTTCACTACCATGAAAAGTGAGGTGAGCCTGGTTGTGCGCTCTGCTGTGTTGTTCCCGTGCAGCCTCTGGGAACATCTTGGTATGCTAGTGTGACCATAACTTCTGCTTGTCATCTCTCTTAATGTGAAGTGAAGAACATCATTCTTTGTGTTCCATGTTGTAGACGTTGTTTAACTTCCCTTCTCTTAAAAACAGCCATTACCTCAGCGCTGGTGTGAATTGCTATTGCATTGTCTTCGAATTTATATCAAAGGGGTCAACAGGTCAGTCACTCTGTGTCATGTCTACTTCTGAAGGATGATCTCTCATTTGAGAATGAAGTTGGATGAGTGATATTATGGAATAATGCATATAAACATTAATTCCTAATCGCTCAAATGTTCAATTAACCTAACAGGTCTGCCATTCCAACGCTCTTCCACTGTTGACTTGCTTACCAAGTCCAATCCATTTGCTTTTCCAGCGGTACCCGGGAAGGCCAACTCCAATGGCCAGTTTGCTGGAGTCAGCAGTCGCACCAATGTTTTTCCACAGTAACTCACCTGTGGCCCTCATATTGCTCTATTGATAAATGCCTTATTGTGCTTTCATTCACTGCTCCCGGCACTCCCTCCATTCTGCAGCACTCTCTTGACCATATTACCTTTAGAGGCATCATTTAAATGGCAGATCTGCAGTCAAGAATGCCACAAACCACCAGATCTCAGAGTATTACTCTCTTCACTTACTTGCCGCTACAGAAACCTGGCATAGAGTTTCTTCAAAATGCCTCTCATTGATTCTCTACAACTGATTGCCGCATCCTCCCGAGAAAATCATACCGTTGTTCATGGCAGCAGCATTACCGTTATATTCCCAAGATAAATACCCAGCAATAAACTGAGTCATCCACATCTTAAGACTTTTCAACACCTAATCTCCAAATGCATCACATGCCCTGCATCTTCTTTCATGGATGCAGCCGTCCATTACCCTCAAAAGAGATCCTACTTCCCAAACAAACCGCTACTTTACACCTCACGCGGTGATATGAGGGAATATCGACAACAGAATATAGTGGGGGCAAAATATCATGGCAAAAATATGGAGGACCAAAATATCATGAAGGTACATTTTACGTAGGTAAGCAAAGATTAACCATTTTTTTACTTATCTACATATCTTGAAGATATATATATCACCAAGGTACATGTATGTGGAGTGAAAGTAGACCTCTGCGTACCAATATACCATTCCTTCAAAATATTTTGGGCCTCAATATTTTGTCACAATATTTTGGGCGCTTCCAATTCTAATGCCCCTAAAACGGCCTCTTCTTCTTAAGTTGTTTGAAAACTGGGTAGTTTTTTCCAAAAACACATATTCCCACGATCAGATGGAGGATACAGGTGACCTTGGATTCATGCATTTGTTAGTCTCTCCAAACCATGATGCAGGCAACAAACCTGGTCTCCTGTCTTCTCTGTTTCCAAAACTCAGCAGCACTGAATACCAGCTTTGCTGATCGGTCCATCTTCTGGACCATTTTGACAAAAAAGGTGAGTCCGATGCTATCCTGTCCAAATCAGCCAAGAACCTGGAACTATAGAGGACCAGAAACATCAGCAAAATCCAGGTTAATGTCCTGCTTCCGGCCTTCATAGAGATAATCTTCCTGCCTCCAATAATTACCCCACCCACATTATTACTACGATTAAAGATGGAGTTATTGTCTCCTATTACGAAGTCATCTTCTAAATCAAAAAAATTATACATCTGCAAATAAAGTGTCCGACATTTCCTCTAATTTCCTTTAACAAAGAGATATGAATCCTAAAAGATGTTGGGAGAAGCTAAGCAAGGAGTTTTAAATCAAATATCTGACCACAACTCCTGCTGAAACTCTGCTTTGATACAGCTTCCAAGTTGTTCTCACTGGTCTTTTCAACGTCCATAACTTTCCAAAAAATGCAGATTTATATAGCGCGAACTCGACCTGAAGGTATGGGAGCGCTTTACATGAGCACCAGTTACGTTACACAAGGACACATTCATTTTTGTTGGTAGGCACGGGGAGATTAAGTTATATGCCCAGAATCACAAGATTTGGACGCGACCCCGAGGCTCGAACCTTGGTTTCCCAGCTCCAAAGTCGGCAGTCTAGCCATCAGACCACATCCTCTCCTATGTGCTGGGCAGACCTCTAGCAGATAACTAGGCATTACTTTTGCTTAGTAGTCTTATACTGAATGATCTTCAATGTTCAAGCAGAGACTTTGTGCTAAACAATTGCCAGCAAAATAAGAAATGTCCATGAACTGTATTTACACCTAAACTGCTTCCACTTTCTGTTGTGACTATGACCTTTGCTTGTGACCTTTTGCTTAACTTAGTCTGGTGAGGGAATTCTAAGCCTACATTGGAATTGCTGCACTGGGGGCTCCACTGTTGGATTCGAGTAATATCAAGTGGGTGCCATACTGTTTTCGCTCTGCTGGGCATTTCTGTTTATTTTACACAAAGAATCTCCCAAAACATTAGTTTGTTTCTATGGGCCTGATTTATATCTTAGCAAACACAAGGAGATGATGGACGGAGCGCTGAAACTGAAGACGGGTGATGCCCCGAAACCGGTTCCAGGATGCTTGTTTTCAGTCCAGGAAGGACCTGGCCTGGCAGTTTGGGCTGGAGAGTTCCCATGAGGAACAGGATCAAACTGATTTGCATATGGCTGGGTCTGAGCTGGAATGGCATGGAGAGCAAAAATCAATGGATTTAGGCCCAGATATTTGTACAGGGGGGGAATGTTTAACAGTGTGTGCAGCATTCTGTCCATCAATTGTTCTTTCTGATTTAGATCTTGGCGGACGGGTTACACCGTCACAAAGGTGGCGGATATCACGTCTGCCGAAATATAAATCCCACTATATCCTATGGGATTTATATTTCGGCAGACAGGATATCCGTCACCGTTGTGACCGAGTAATCTGTCCTTCAAGATCGAATCAGGCCCTATATAACAATTAATGGTCATTTTAGACATAGAGGTTTTTTTTGCTGTGTGTCATGGCTACTGATTTATTTACATGCCTGGGACTGGCTGGAGGAGGGGAAATCGACCATCGCTATGACCTGCCTTGCCAGTGGTAGAGGCAGGGGCGTAACACAGGCCCCTGCATCCCCCACGGTGCGGGGGGGCCCCGAGCTCCAGGGCCCCCCCCCCCCCTCAGCACAGTACTTATGCCTGAGTGCTCCGGAATAAATCTGGAGCGGGGGCCCCTCCGTGTATATTGCAGGGGGCCCCTTGAACTTTCGTTACGCCACTGGGTAGACGTGCCCTCAAATCAAGGGCTTCCACCAGTGCAGAGAGCTGATGCTCAACTGGTGGAAATTGAGCTTCTGTGCACATCTAAATGAGGTGGGAAAACTGCGAGTTTGGCAAAACCAAAGGGGATGATGGACGGAGTGTTGAACATTGCAAGCACTCACCCCCAGTCAACTGATCATCACCACTCTTTAGCTCACTCTGCCACCCCAGCTCAGACATGGCCATATGCAAATCAGTCTGGCCCAGTGCCTCATGAGAACAGTCCAGCCCGAACTGCCAAGCCATGTCTTCCCGGGACCGGAAACAAGCAGTCTGGGACCGGTTTCTGGCTAATCAGCCGTCATCAGCCAGGCTAGCTTGAATCCAGTGGCAAAGTGAGCAAGGGACCCACGTCTGGGCATACCCCGACAACTTAGGGCAAACAAAGCAAAACTAAAGGGGATGATGGACGGAGTGTTGAACATTGCAAGCACTCACCCTCAGTCAACTGATCTGGGTTTAATCCATCATCATTCTTTAGCTCACTCCACCACCCCATACATGGCCATACGCAAATCAGTCTGACCCTGTGCCTCATGGGAACAGTCCAGTCCGAACTGCCAAGCCATGTCTTCGCTGGACCGGAAACAAGCATCATGGGGCCGATTTCTGGCTAATCTGCCATCATCAGCCAGGCTAGCTTGAATCCAGTGGCAAAACTGCGAGTTTGGCAGGCGGAACCAGACCTATTTAAGCAGGCTTTGTCTCCGCCAAACTGCAAATGAACCCCTGAGATTGGCTTCATTATTGTCCTTTCAATTTGTTACCAGATATAAAATAGTGACCCTTTTGTAGACGGAAAACAAATTTACACCCTGCCCCAAGGTCTATGGTTTCAAATGAGGAGGAATCGAGGGAGGAGAGTAGTGTCCAAGAGTTGTTGGTAAGCCTTTCAGCTTTTCACTCCTTCATGCTTTAGGCATCAGCTTGGCTCTGCTGTTAGGGAGCTTTTTCCGAGCAATGATTAGGTCTCTAAGACTACATACATAAGAATTTCTAAGGTGTCATGCACAGTCATATTTGTGGAAAGAAAATGGATAACTCTGTTGACAAAGTATCAATGAAATGAAATAATCCAAAAAGATCAAATAAGTTATAAAGGAAAACGATAATGTCATTGCAAAATCTGTAATAGCTTTGTGAGAGCTAATAAAGTGTAATAGTGCTAGTACAAACCACAGAAAAAAACTATCTGCAACTATCAGATCACTCTGTAATATACGATTATAGCATTTTGTTTGCTTGAAAGTGACACAGCTATTCCTTACTTCCCTCTTTAGTGTTTACGTTTTTTAAGAAAAGCTCTTAACTCTGGGCTTCTTCAAATTTGAAAGCACAGTCTGACTAAAAGGTAAAAGCTCAATAAAATAGCGATGAATGCTCATAGGTAATCGCACCATAAATGCTTTGAAGCAGGGTTTTTGTCTGTGAACACCTTACAATTTTTTTTTTTTTTTTTTTTTTTTTTAAAGACCTTTATTCAGAGACACATAATACACGGCTGACAGCCTACAACCCAGTGGGCCGGCAGCGGAAGGAATCTTATATGTGTAACCAATAACACAGCCCTGTGCCGTCAACCCGGGGGTACGGCGGCGTTAATAAGCAGTGCATCAAATTTGTAGGGAAGAAGGACGTATGCCTTAGGTCTTATTTTCTCTTAGAACCACTTTGAACACAAGCATGTGCCCCAACAGGCGTAAACTTATCTAACAGTCAAACCTCCCCCCCCCCCCCCACCCTTCCAAGTGACGGTCCACACTGCCAGCACCTTTGTCCACACTGCAAGCACCTTTGACCTTACAACACCTTACAATTTTCATTATAATGTCCATGGGATATTTTAAATGGACATAAAAAGTTTCTTTGTGTCCAAGAAAGAGTGGAGCTTGTAAAAACATCTTTTACTATTCTAGCTTATAGTTTTACTAATGATTTGTTTTAAAACAATATTTAATTTTAATGCAGTGTTTGACGTGCCTCTAAACATTGCAAAGTTAACAAACATTAAGTGAGTGGCATTTCAATAACAAACGCCTAGGAGTGTTCCAAATTGAACATCTGCAACAAAACATTTCATTGGCTATAAATTAAGAAAAGGCGGGGCGTGGTTGCTATTTGTGGTGTGTTGCTTCTATTGGTAATTGACTCTCAATGGATGCAAAGATATGGTAAATACTCCATCTCACACATTACACTATACAACACTACAACACATAGGGAGACATGCACACAAAAAGAAAAAGACACAGGCCAAGTAAAAACCAACACAACAATATAGGAGATCATGTAACACAACACTCCATTTTACTACACGAACAAACGATACAAAACTGCATCACACCAAAACATGATACTATATCATACCATACAACACATATAAAATATCACAGGGCAACACACTTTGCAACTATAGCTCAACTCACTGAATTAGAAAACATCACATCTCACATCTCACCACAGTCTCCACCTCCACATATGTGTCACCAAACGGTTCTTCCAAACTCCACACTATTCAGCAGCACATCATACATCACACCACAGCACACAGTATGCCCCATCACACCACATTATCACTACACTATGCAAAAACAAACCCCATCACATCTTGTCCCAACATATCAAATCCGCTACAATATACCACACACACCATACCATATAACAAACCACACCGTTCCCATCGTACAACTTGGTATTATAATAAACAGTCACTATCACACTTTACCTCACCCTGCAACAATTTACCATGCCACTCTGTATCACAAGATACCAGAGACCATCCCACACCACTTCATACAAGTGCATGTTCTCTTATACCATACCACCAAAAAATGGTCTGGTAGTGCTACACAGTAGTGCTTCATTCACCTCAGGATGGGAAGAAAGGTAGGTCTAGGCCAGGACAATGGTGCTCATCTTGAATGTTATGTCTAGATTAGCCAGGATTACCTTACTTTAGCAGCTGAAGTGGGATTGCCCGTGACATTAGCAGCCATCGAGTAGTAGTCTTCACTTCCAGAAAAGTGAGGTGGGCGTGGTCGTGCGCTCTGCTGTGTTGTTCCTGTGCAGCCTCTTGGAACATCTTGATATGCTAGTGTGACCATAAATTCTGCTCGCCATCTCTCTTAATGTAAATGTGAAGAACATCATTCTTTGTGTTCCATGTTGTAGACGTTGTTTAATTTCCCTTCTCTTAAAAACAGCCATTACCTCAGCGCTGGTGTGAATTGCTATTGCGTTGTCTTTGTAGTTTTATCAAAGGGGTCAACAGGTCAGTCACTCTGTGTCATGTCTACTACTGAAGGATGATCTCTCATTTGAGAATGAAGTTGGATGAGTGATATTATGGAATAATGCATATAAACATGGATTCCTAATTGCTCAAATGTTCAATTAACCTAACAGGTCTGCCATTCCAACGCTCTTCCACTGTTGACTTGCTTACCAAGTCCAATCCATTTGCTTTTCCAGCGGTACCCGGGAAGGCCAACTCCAATGGCCAGTTTGCTGGAGTCAGCAGTCGCACCAGTGTCTTTCCACAGTAACTCACCTGTGGCCCCCATATTGCTCTATTGATAAATGCCTTATTGTGCTTTCATTCACTGCTCCCGGCACTCCCTCCATTCTGCAGCACTCTCTTGACCATATTACCTTTAGATGCTTCATTTAAATGACAGATCTGTAGTCAGGAATGCCACAAACAACCAGATCTCAGAGTATTATTCTTTTCACTTACTTGCCGCTACAGAAACCTGGCATAGAGTTTCTTCAAAACGCCTCTCATTGATTCTCTACAACTGATTGCAGCATCCTCCCGAGAAAATCATACCGTTGTCCATGGCAGCAGCATTACCGTTATATTCCCAAGATCAATACCCAGCAATAAACTGAGTCATCCACATCTTAAGACTTTTCAACACCTAATCTCCAAATGCATCACATGCCCTGCATCTTCTTTCATGGATGCAGCCGTCCATTACCCTCAAAAGAGATCCTACTTCCCAAACAAACCGCTACTTTACACCTCACACGGTGATATGAGGGAATATCGATAACGGAATATAGTGGGGCCAAAATATCATGGCAAAAATATCGAGGACCAAAATATCATGAAGGTACATTTTACGTAGGTAAGCAAAGATTAACATTTTTTTTACTTATCTACATATCTTGAAGATATATATATCACTAAGGTACATGTATGTGGAGTGAAAGTAGACCTCTGTGTACCAATATAACATACCTTCAAAATATTTTGGGCCTCAATATTTTGTCAAAATATTTTGGGCTCTCCCAATTCGAATGCCCCTAAAACGGCCTCTTCTTCTGTGGAAATGTGGATTTTCCTGATCAGTTATGTCCCCTATCTTGGACCCCAACGGTTCTATATGCATGTTACAAGTACATGTATGTTCCCTCCAGTTCCAGTTTCTAAGACGCAAACATATGTGTGTCTACCGTTGACATGTTCTCTGTCAGATCCGCCATCACAGGGTTGGATATTCGATTTCTAAGTATGAAAAGCCACCGACTTTATATGGCTAAGTTACTCCATTTTTACAGTTCAGGCAAGTAGGCCCGATTCTGTCCTCAAAGCCTTTCCCTGCTCTCTGTCTTTGACAGCTTCAGCTTGAGCTCGCATCTGTATCCATGAACTTTGTCCTACTCCCTGTGCAGCTAACGGTGACTGCCTCGGCCAGTTTTCGCCTGTCTGCCAAGAAGTTGTATTTCACCTTCGAATTATCTATTTTACTCTTCAGCCGATGCATTCCTGTCCAGTGATTTAGGTAAACATTTCCTTTAGCTCACAAGCAAAGGACTCAGCCTTTCCGTCCTCCTGCAAGTGATTCATAGCCCTGTTGCCATGGAAAGTTTTCTATCCCTCGCATCTCATATAGACACTTAGACGCTTGTACACGCACACAGTCAGTATAGAATAGATTCTGTCCGAGAGTTCTTCCTTGTGGATAACATAGTTCTTTAAACATAGGATGTTAGATATGATTTGGGATTAGGTTGACTTGACCCCAGACTTCTCGTCTCCACATGTAGAGCTAAATGTCAAGTCCCCTTCACCCCCTAGTTGCACGTCAATTACACGTCATGCTGCCGCGCGCGCATCTATGCCAAGTATTATCTTATAGATCCACCTATGTCTGATAATTCTAACCAATCATGTTTCTTTTATTCCTTATTACGCCTAGTTTCGATTATGTCACTGTTTTGTCACTTTTCTTATCAAATGTTACGCCTTCTACATTCGTTTCATTGTAATGCACTTATTATAAAAATACATGTCTGTTAATGAATTATTGTACTTCACTTCCTGAACCCTCGTGGTGACGGAACCTGAGGACCGCGACTCGAGTCGGCCATTTTGAATGGAATAAAGCCCATTAGAAAACCTCTTATACCACGGATTCTGCCTCTTGTTATTTTGAGCTATTTACTTTAATTTAAGATTCCGCATGAAATTCAGTCCGGTATTTTTATTTACCACATAATGGCGCCCGAACAGGGACACTTTCTCATCTCACGCGCCGGCGGTGCGTTGCAGGCCCGGTCTCCTGCCACAGCTGGACGGACCATAAAACGCGTACCAGCAGGATTTCCTGTAAGCTCCCTCCGGTCAAGCGGGGGCGACTGAGGCTGCGATCAACCCAGACGAGGCGGTGAGAAGTGCGAAGTATCCCGACCAGAGCCTAGCTGAGAGAGCAAGATCCGAGGTATACAGAGGCCCACCAGGTTTTCCGAAATCCCGACGTCCAGAGGGTCCGATGTCCGCAGTTATCGAGTCCTGTCCATTCTCTGAGGCCTTCCGTTTCAAGGAGCTACTCGGTGAGTACCATCGCCGGGGAGGCGTGTTGACGCGCACATAGGTTGTGCCGGTCAAGACGGATTCGGGTACACAAATCCGGTCTGCACTGTTTAGCAGTGTATATGTACTGTTTAGCAGTATATCAAGTATTCCGAAGTATTCAGTTATTGTCAAGAATTCAGCGTGGTGATTAGTTAGGCAGACTGTCATCATTGTCGACCATTGTTATAATGTTTAATGTTTAAAGTTTAAAGTATTCAGAAATGTCTTGCATATTGTGGTATGAATGACTGTTCATTGTTCACTGTTCATTATTGTGTTTCTCGTATTAAGCAAGTTCAAGAGTAAGTATCAGATCAGTTGTAAATATGCCGCTCTTCTCGAAGTTAAGACAGATTACTACCAGAAAAGGGGTGCTTGAAGAAGCAGTTCCTATTCCTCCTAGGGATACTCCAGGGCATTTCATGTACCATAAACATGGCTTAGATGCCATATTGTTTCTTGATCTATGGGTAGATTATACCAAAGGATTACCGGAAAGTCAAAGGTGGCCCATAGCGGGAACCTGGGATGCAGAGTGCATCATGAAAGTGGAGGAAGAGTTATGGAAAAGAAAGGTCAGACAGTCACAGAAAGACGCTGTTGAGTTATGGCGTAAAGAATCTCATAGACGAACAGAAAAAGCACGTAGACAAGAAGAGAGGAGTAAAGAAAGTTCAAATAAAGTTCAAGAAAATCTATTAATTGAGGAAGGTATCCGAGTGAAATCAGAACAAGTGAATAGACAAAGAAATGCTCTTATGAATGGTATGTATCCCCTTCTAGCCGAAGGACTACCTAAGGCTGCTCCAGAGATACCAAAAGACTTGCCACCCCCATTATTTCCAATTAAGGTACATCCAAAGGGGCATCCCAGAACCGCAGAAGATGTTTTTCTTTCCTCATATCTAGACGATGCAGCTCCCGAGTATGCTAACGCCACACCACATAGACCGTCTGGCGGAGGGGTCCAACGTCAGGATCAGGTATCTGTCCCCGTGCAACAGCAAGTCCCGATACAAGCTTCGGCAAGTACATCTGTTTCCGCATCTGTCTCCGCAGTCGACTCTACAGAGGTATCGACACCCATAGTTGCTGTGTCACGTTCAACGAACCCATTCACACCCGACGCCCCAGATAGGGCCACGGGAGGTGCTAGCAGTACTTTTACACCACCTAGAATAAATAAACTTGTCTTTCAAGAGTCAGCGCATTCACGTACACCTAAATTCGTAAGTGAACGTACGCTTAAAGAACTCCTTGTAAATTGTAGATATGACCCAGTGGTTGGTAAAGAGGACGAAATGGTCCTGGCATCATTACGTATCAGGCGAGCCGCAGAATATTTAGCAAGGTTACCAGGGATGACTACGCATCTAGATAACATATATCATTTTGTTCAAACAGGACGAGATCCAGGATGTATTAACAGAGCTATGGAATTCCAGAAAGTAGAGATACAGGGGGAACTGTTACGTTTCCTCATAAACTGTGTAATCAGAAATCAAGATCGTCCGGGGGTAGACCCGAATGCAATGCTTATTCTTACAAGATGGAGTCAGAATATATCAGAAGGGAGACACGATAAGCAAAATTGTATAATAGCCATGTGCCGAAAAATACGTAAAGAAATAGAGCGTATTCATGAAGAGAGATTGGGAACAGACGAGTTTGAGCAAGATGAAGTGTCCGAATCAGGGAATTCCGCAAGACAGTCAGAGACCATAGCTTATGTAGGCAGAGGAAGATCTTGTGAAAATACTAGATGTTTTTCTGATCCCATACACTCCGTATGTCCAAATAATAGCAGAACGTATCCGACGCCTGTAAAAAATCTGAAGTCTCCTGAACATTCGTTTCAAGCCGCAGATAAGATACTACGAGAACGAAGAGGTTACCACCTCCTCGATTCTATGGATGAGCAAGAATTAGCCAGATCAGCCGTTCACTGGATTGACAGTCCTGAAAAATACGGTGATGAGACCGTAGCACACACGTTTCTCAACCTCAGTACAGATGAACAACGCTTAGCTGGAATCTATATGATTCAGCAACTTCTCATATTATATAAGAGCCAACATGCTGACCCTGGTCCTTTACCTGATATATTAACGGAACTACTCACAAACAGATGGAGAGGTTCTAGTAATAAGCTAATTAAAGAGATATTAGTGTCACGTAAGCAGTACGTCCTTTTTGTAAGTCCGGATTCTCTCTCGCTGCCCCACAGAGAAAGAACGCCGTACTATATGGATAGACAAAATCCTTTACGAGAAGTGCACCCAATAAAAGGCGAAGACAATGAGTTTCACCGTGTATTTGTTTACACACCCATATCAAAAATGGAATTATTAGAAATGAAGAAAGTAGTACCTAGTCATGACAAAGACCCAGCGGGTTTCCACCGAGAAATTAAAGACATGTTACTGATGGGAGAGTACACCTTTCCTGATATTATGACGATATTAAAGGTGCTTTTGCCTGCTGGCATATATGAAAAACTGAAAGAAAAAGAGTGGGAAGTGGGAGACCAAAAGATAGACTGGACAGCATTAGCAGAGGAAGAAAGGGGCCGAGCTGCAGGTTCGGGGCTCGGGGATAAAGTTAAACTGTTACCAGGTTTACTAGTACAGGTACTGCCACGTTTATTAACTACAAAAAAGGAAGATTGGGGTGCAATCACAGCCTGCAAACAAAAGCAAGATGAAGACACAAGCGATTATTATGCTCGATTTGAAAAATGTTTTGGTATAAATAGTGGTATAAAAGCAAGTAGTGACTCATATCCACATTTATTTGTGACAAAATTGGTGGAAAATGCATTGCCTCCAGTGAAGAATAGAATATTGAAATTCGAGAGTACCTGGCAAAGTAACACTCCGTCGCAAATGCTACAAATGTTACAGTATCATCACAATAGAATTAGGGATGAACAAGAACACGAGCATAGACGCATGAAGGATACAAAAATGAAAATGCTAGTTTCTCAGACAGTACCAGCAGATGGTCACAAAAAGGGTGTGACACATTCTGGTGATTCTGCAGTTCCTGTAAAAGGAACCTGCAATTACTGTAAACAACTAGGCCATTATGTACATGATTGTCAAGTCCTGAAACGTAATATAGCTACAGGTATTGCAAAAGAGAGACCACGATTAGTTAGACAAGATCAGAATGAACAAGGAGCTATGCAGCATGGACAGTCCATGCCAGTTCAGCAACAGTCTATGCCAGCCTCACAGCAACCCATACAGTTTGTGCCAGCTGCACCACCGTTGCCTGCTACTGCCACACAAACCACAACACGACAAATGTATCAGACTGCACAGTATGAATACCCTGAGTATCAGCGCTACGCATGAACCAGCCTAGAGAGGGAAGTCGACTTACCGCTTATCGAGATTCCTGTAGATCAAGAAGGACCTTATGTACATAGTGAATTATTAGGTCAAGATAGAAAATTCTTACTCGATACAGGGGCAAGTCGAACAACCATAAAACGTAGTGAAGTTCCAGGGGCACCCCTCTCAGGCTCTCAAAATGTTTCCCTTGGTTTTTCAGGAAAACCTATTGTTAATGAAGTATCACAGCCTCTACCACTTACGATAGGACCTTTGACACGAACTACAGATTTATTGCTTACTAAATCATGCCCAGAAAATCTGTTAGGAATTAAGACTCTGAAAGCACTAGGAGCCATAATATGTTGTTCTCCGGAAGGAGTAAGGTTGTTTTTACGTGATTTTAAAGGTCACTATGTGTCTAGAGACATGGATCCCCGACTACAGACTTTACCAGTACATCTATGGGCACAAGGCCCTACGGATGTTGGCTGCATGAACATTACACCCTATCGAGTTACATTGAAAGCAGGAGTGGTACTACCACGAATGCGACAATACAAGTTACCGCATGATGCTGTAGTGGCTTTGTTGAAAATCATTGATGAGCTAATTGCCCAGGGAGTAGTTGTAGAAACAGACTCCAATGTATGTAATTCACCGATAATTCCGATTCTTAAACGAACTGATCCTACTGCTCCGCCAGTATACCGATTGGTTATTGATTTGCGTGAACTAAACAAGTGTATTGTACCACAATTCCCTGTGGTCCCTGATATATCATCATTGTTGACAGCAATTGATTCCGAAGCAACATTCTTTACTGTAATCGATCTCAAGAATGCCTTTTTCAGCGTCCCAATAGATCCGGAAAGCCAATACTTGTTCGGATTCAGTTTAAATGGGCGCAGTTTTAAATTCTCACGCGCTCCCCAAGGATTTACAGAAAGCCCCAGCATCTACAGCCAAGCACTGAAAAGAGAACTTGACAGTATCCACATGCCAGTCAATACTGCACTGCTTCAATATGTCGATGATCTGCTGATCACCGCAAGAAGCGAGTCAGAATGTGAAAAAGCTTCTCTGACAGTTTTACATTTCCTAGCCGACAAGGGGCACAAGGTGTCCCCTTCTAAGCTGCAATTCTGTGTTCAGCGAGTTATTTATCTTGGTCACTCGCTGTCCAAGGAGGGAAGGCAGCTTACACCAGATCGCATTCAGTTAATTGCTAACATGTCAATACCCCAGACACAAAAGGAGGTGCGAGCTTTCATAGGCCTCACTTCATATTGTAGGCAGTGGATCCCTCAGTACGCATTTCTAGCAAAACCACTTATTCAGTTAACCACACAGGAGGCAGCCACATCGACTGTTCTCCCTTGGACTCAGGAACATACACAAGCTTTTGAAAGCCTAAAGGAAGCTTTATGTCAAGCACCTGTTTTAGCAACGCCATGTTATAGCAAACATTTTACACTCTTTGTTACAGAACGCGAAGGTACTGCCTTGTCAGTACTCACTCAGGATCAAGCAGGATCATGCAAGCCATGTGCTTATTTTTCCAGTACATTAGATCCCGTAGCTCAGGCTTTGCCTGCATGCCTGAAATCAGTGGCAGCGACAGCTTTAGCAATCAGACAAAGCGATGCCATAGTATTAGGACACCCATTGACAGTTCAAGTACCACATGCAGTAGAGGTTCTTGTGAACCGAACACAAACACAACACTTGACCATAGCAAGACTTACCGGTTATGAACTGACATTGTTTCAACCACACATAGAGATCCGACGGTGTAATACATTGAATCCTGCTACACTATTACCTGTAATTGGAACAGACCCACTAGCTCATGATTGTGTTAAAATCATTGAAATAAAGACGAAACCTAGACAAGACTTGACAGACGTTCCATTGTTAGATCCAGACCTGACGTTGTATGTAGACGGATCATGCATGAGAGCAAGTACAGGAGATTTAGTGGCCGCGTATGCAGTCACAACAGACACTGAAGTTATTGAAACAAATTGTATAGATACTTTGTCAGCCCAAGCAGCAGAACTCATTGCTCTAACGCAAGCCTGTATTCAAGCCACAAATAAGAAAGTTAATGTATACACTGACTCACGTTATGCATTCGGAGTTGTACACGACTTCGGCGTGCTGTGGCGAGAGAGAGGTTATTTAACGTCCCATGGTGCCCACATTCAGCACGGACCCCTCATTCATGCTTTGTTAGACGCAATACATCTACCCACTGCTATATCGATTATGAAATGTAAAGCACACACGAAGGTTACTGATACCATTTCTCAAGGCAATGATTTAGCTGACAGAACAGCTAAACAGACTGCTCAGAATCGCACATTAGACATGACAAAGCCAATAGTTCAGACACCAACACAGTGTATGACAATTAAGGATCCCGCACTTGATGTAATTGACATACAGACACATGCCACAGCAGAAGAAATAAAGAAGTGGACTGAATTAGGAGGGATCCAGACAGATCAAGGGTGGATGACAAAGGAGAAATCTGTATGGTTTCTCCCTGATTCCATGGTTCAAGCCATTATAGCTACAGTTCACAGTCCAGCACATTTAGGAGAGAAGGCTATGCTAGACAGCATTCAGCACATTTGGTTCAACAAACATTTACGAGCAGCAGCTAAACAAAAAGTTCGTACCTGTATGATATGTTGTCAGTTTAATCCAGGAAAGAGTGTTCCCGTAGAGCAGGGTGGATTTCAGCCTCCTGACCATCCTTTTGAAGTCCTCCAGATGGATTTTATTCAGATGGAACGTTGTCGAGGATTCAAATATGTCCTCGTAGTTGTCTGCGCTCTCTCCCGTTGGACAGAGGCGTATCCCGTATCAGATTACACTGCCCCGACTACTGCCAAGCAGCTAGTTCGAGAATTCTTCCCACGGTACGGTTTACCACGTGTTGTATATTCAGATAACGGTCAGCCTTTCTCATCCGAATTAATGAAACATGTCTCACTCTTGTTGGGATATCAGTGGAAATTCCACTGTGTCCGACACCCCGAGGCAGCAGGTCTCGTAGAAAGACATAACCAGACACTGAAAATCAGACTGTCCAAAATATGTAGAGAGAAAGGTGTCGACTGGATAGTAGCATTACCAGTTGCACTCTTTTATATGAGAATGGTAGCACACTCTAGAACAGGGCTATCCCCGTATGAGGTGATCTTTGGTAGACCACCGAATATGTGGGGGACGCCTATACCACGCAAAATAACTGACATTGACTGTAACATGCTGACAGATTACTTGGCTTCCTTGATGTCTGCACTACAATCTTCTCGTTCACAGGTAGCTGCAGCCTTTCCCGACAACACTGAGGCGAAACCCCATGACATTGTTCCGGGTAATCTTGTCTTTGTGAGAAATTTCGACAGGAAAAGTCAATTGGAGCCCAGGTGGAAAGCACCGAAGTTGGTCCTGTTGACCACAAGAACAGCCGTGAAGATCGAGGGACGTAAAGGGTGGATTCATTCAAGTCACGTCAAAAAATTCCATGGACTACCTTCAGATATAGACACTGTGCCCTGCACTCCCTCACAGACTGATTCAAAACTTCCTTTTGTTGAAAAGAATGACTCTCAGTGCTATAAATTAAAGCTTAGGCCCAAACAGTCGAGCAATTTGATTGTTTAAGTCCTCTCCAAGGTGAAGCGGTTGAATTGTCTCCGACATGTATCCCTTGGACCTGAGTAGAGAAAATACCCGAGAAATGTTGAAACGACAGGCGTATTGTAAATCACTGCGTAGCCACTGTATTGTGACTTTATTAATTTTGTTTTTCTTGAGTTTTTTAATAGTTACTGCAAGTATATTGTTGCATATGTATTATCCTGATTCTAAACGTGTTTTCAATATAACTGATGAACACTCTTTTAGTGACCTACCGCCACATGAGTTGTCCTATAGACTTGCGCTGCGTAATAACACATTCATTAGTATGTTACATCATTCCCATCAGACTAGTAATGCCACCAATTGTTGGGTGTGTGGCCGACTCCCTCCCTATCAGAATAACAAAGGAGTTCTGCCTTTCTTTCCACATCCGTTCACACACAATGGCTCCTGTGGAGCATGGTTTAGTTTATTAAATTCCATAGACCCAGACACAGCAGTTTATCAACAACATTGGATATGGGGAAATCTGAATCTAGTTTTATTCAAAGTCTGTCACCCTAATAAGGAGGGTTACCCCAGTAGAACAGGAACTGATTTAGAAAATGAAGTGTATAAATTAGGTAATTTTACGCCTAATCTTATGGTTTTGAATGTCAAATCCGAAGTTGAACTAATTCTGCCCACTATGTCAGTATTTCCAGTTAAGGGTGAATTATGTGTAAGAAAAGTTGGTTCCATACACATGGGCCATAGCCAATGCGTTACTACAGTAGAATATAGTGATCAAGGTAAATCTTCATTTAGAGCTTCTCGCCATTCTTACTTTATATGTGGTCAGACGGCATATATGCGTCTGCCTCTAGATTGGGATGGTACCTGTTACATAGCATTCCTTTTGCCACCTGTTTTCCTAGCTCCCCCTGATTATTATCGAAATGTTCATTTAGTACACAATAGAGAGCAAAGAGATCTCCCAGTTGTCGATTATACTGAAACAGCATGGGACAAGTATGTAGATTTCAATAAAGGTATCTTTCCCTATATAGGTACAATATCAAATAGTAAGCTGATACGCAGACTCACCAAGACTCTTGAAGCTGTAGTAAACGAGACTATAGCCGCCCTAGGCAATCTGACAGAGGAACAATCAGTGATGAGAATTGTTGTTCTCCAGAATCGTCTTGTCCTTGACGTCATCCTGGCCGATAGGGGCGGAGCTTACAGGGTCATCGGATCCAGCTGCTGCATATTCATACCAGAAAATTCGCCATCTGTATATAAAGCTATAACACGCCTTCATAAGATTGTAAGCCAGATACACGAGAATCCAGGCACTTGGACGTGGTCCGGGTGGTTTTGGAGTGTGATATCAGCCTGGGGATGGAGAGTTCTATCCTTCCTAGGTATTGGCCTTCTTATGCTCTTCAGTTGTTGTTTATGCCTACAATGTGGACCAGCGATTTGTGGTCTGTGTGCCACATCGTGTATTCCACATCAAGGTTTTCGTTCAAAATACCGGAAGAAGAAGGAAGAAGAAATGATGCTCCATGAGCAAATCAATGGAATGATGAAGATTGATGTCTCGTGAAGGGCAAGAAGGGGACAAGGAGGGAATGTGGAAATGTGGATTTTCCTGATCAGTTATGTCCCCTATCTTGGACCCCAACGGTTCTATATGCATGTTACAAGTACATGTATGTTCCCTCCAGTTCCAGTTTCTAAGACGCAAACATATGTGTGTCTACCGTTGACATGTTCTCTGTCAGATCCGCCATCACAGGGTTGGATATTCGATTTCTAAGTATGAAAAGCCACCGACTTTATATGGCTAAGTTACTCCATTTTTACAGTTCAGGCAAGTAGGCCCGATTCTGTCCTCAAAGCCTTTCCCTGCTCTCTGTCTTTGACAGCTTCAGCTTGAGCTCGCATCTGTATCCATGAACTTTGTCCTACTCCCTGTGCAGCTAACGGTGACTGCCTCGGCCAGTTTTCGCCTGTCTGCCAAGAAGTTGTATTTCACCTTCGAATTATCTATTTTACTCTTCAGCCGATGCATTCCTGTCCAGTGATTTAGGTAAACATTTCCTTTAGCTCACAAGCAAAGGACTCAGCCTTTCCGTCCTCCTGCAAGTGATTCATAGCCCTGTTGCCATGGAAAGTTTTCTATCCCTCGCATCTCATATAGACACTTAGACGCTTGTACACGCACACAGTCAGTATAGAATAGATTCTGTCCGAGAGTTCTTCCTTGTGGATAACATAGTTCTTTAAACATAGGATGTTAGATATGATTTGGGATTAGGTTGACTTGACCCCAGACTTCTCGTCTCCACATGTAGAGCTAAATGTCAAGTCCCCTTCACCCCCTAGTTGCACGTCAATTACACGTCATGCTGCCGCGCGCGCATCTATGCCAAGTATTATCTTATAGATCCACCTATGTCTGATAATTCTAACCAATCATGTTTCTTTTATTCCTTATTACGCCTAGTTTCGATTATGTCACTGTTTTGTCACTTTTCTTATCAAATGTTACGCCTTCTACATTCGTTTCATTGTAATGCACTTATTATAAAAATACATGTCTGTTAATGAATTATTGTACTTCACTTCCTGAACCCTCGTGGTGACGGAACCTGAGGACCGCGACTCGAGTCGGCCATTTTGAATGGAATAAAGCCCATTAGAAAACCTCTTATACCACGGATTCTGCCTCTTGTTATTTTGAGCTATTTACTTTAATTTAAGATTCCGCATGAAATTCAGTCCGGTATTTTTATTTACCACACTTCTCAAGCCGTTTCAAAACTGGGTAGTTTTTTCCAAAAACACATACTTCCATGATCAGATGGAGGATACAGGTGACCTTGGATTCATGCATTTGTTAGTCTCTCCAAACCATGATGCAGGCAACAAACCTGGTCTCCTGCCTTCTCTGCTTCCAAAACTCAGCAGCACTGAATACCAGCTTTGCTGATCGGTCCATCTTCTGGACCATTTTGACAAAAAAGGTGAGTCCGATGCCATCATGTCCAAATCAGCCAAGAACCTGGAACTATAGAGGACCAGAAACATCAGCAAAATCCAGGTTAATGTCCTGCTTCCGGCCTTCATAGAGATAATCCCTCCAATAATTATCCCACCCACATTATTACTACGATTAAAGATGGAGTTATTGTCTCCTATTACGAAGTCATCTTGTAAATCAAAAAAATTATACATCTGCAAATAAAGTGTCCGACATTTCCTCAAATGTCCTTTAACAAAGAGATATGAATCCTAAAAGATGTTGGGAGAAGCTAAGCCACCGAAAATAGTCTACAGTGAGTGGCTTGTTCACAAAAGTGGCTATTGATAGGACGCGAGAAACATAACTGGGTTGGTGGGGGAAATACCTTTTCCCATATCATTAAGACTTTGCAGCACTTGCAATATCCGCTGCATAATCTGCAGATTTAACAAAAACCGCTTCTAAAGTTGAATAGAAAAAATATTACTCAAACAGCCAAACATATGGTGCAACACCACCCCTTGCAATATGCAAACCTTATTGGTCACCTCCCAACTGTTGGTTGCCAACTTCAGGCATTTAAAGAGGTGAATGTTTTGTTAACATAATGTAAACATCCTCTACTGATGGGAAGAAGTTCTGTCTGCATGACAAAACACAAAGCTACAGTACTTTATTTCACCACAAACCTTCAAGATAATTCTTCTATCTACCTCTGTTGCCACACCAGTAAGAAGAATCATCAACATTTCCTTAACTACGGGAATATTTCCAGAAGACCTAAAAAAAGGCATGCATGCGCCCTTTACTTAAGAAAACAAACCTGGACCCGCTTAACCTCGACAACTACAGACCAATTATAAATGGACCTTTCCTGGGCAAACTGATAGAAAGAGCAGCATTCACCCAGATGTCACAAGCCATAGTTTTAGACTTTCCAAACAGGATTCTGTCCAGGAAGAGGCACAGAATCTGTCTTCATTGCCATCTGGGATGACCTTAAGAGCACAAGTGACCGTAACAGGGTTGCTGCACTACTTCTCTTGGACCTCTCAGCTGCCTTTGACACAGTTTATCATGACACTCTAATACAACGATTATATGAGGCCGACAGAGGGGACTGCTCTCAACTGGATCACAGCCTTCAAAACAGAACAAATGTCCTCCATGCCCCCTTTCTCATCCAAACCGTACTTCACAAAAGCCGGAGTCGCTCAAGGTTCTATCATCTCACCCATGCTTTTCAACAGCTACATGAACTCATTACCGGCACTGATCAATGTTTTTTACCTCACATGCTATGACTGTGCAGATGACCCACAATTTCTCCTTAAACTGGAAAGCCTCAAAGATATTGGAAACTCACAAATTTTCAGTTGATCATTGGATGACATGGAGCCATTTTAAATTGAAAGCTTCCAAAACATAAAAACTCACATGTGGTGATATGAAAAATGATGACCTACTCGCCACCTGGCCTGACAACCTGGGAACACTGCCTAAAGTATCTAAAGAAGCAAGAAACTTCAGAATTACCATGGACTCCAAGCTATCAATGAATGTTCAAGTGGGCAAACTAGCAAGATCAAGCTTCATTACTATAAAAACTCTGATGCATCCGCCCCCACCTGGGATTTCCACACAAGGTTCAGGCTACTATCTCTTTTGTACTGTTTAAAGTCGACTACGCCAATAGCCTCTACAACGGATCATCTTTAACAACTATGAAAAGACTTCAATGGATTCAGAACTCTTCTGCCAGACAACTCCTACAGGTAAAACCACAAGCCCACATCTCCCCTTCTTTGAAGCCCCTACATTGGTTACAGGTTGCCTGAAGATCCACATTCAAGCTGCTTTTATCACCCACAAAGCGATACATGGAACAGGGCCTCTCTTCAACAGGAATAAAATCACCAAATACATTCAATAAAGGAACCTCTGCTCTATATTGGCCCTCACCTCAAAATACCACCATACAAGAAAAAAAACATAGGTGGCACATCCTTCTCTGTTCAAGCAGAAAACTGTGTAATTCTTTACCCCCAAACATAAGATCCACGGATAGCTATATTATCTTCAGAAGACTACTCAAGAGTTGGCTCTTCCCAACATAACCACCATACTTAAACATAAATGTACAGCAAATTTCTGTGTAGATAAGCATTTATTTGGATTATATGTATGTATCTAAATAGGTCTATTCTTTTGAATAATTGTGTATAATAATTATGTTTATAAATATATACATATTTATTAGGTCTGCTTAACAAATACATATATTACTTATGGTTGTATAATTCTACGTTTAACATGTATATAGGTCACTGCATAAATAAGTTACTTTTTATCATAACTATTTACCTACAATTGCTTCACTCTTGAATTATTAAAAGGAGAAACATAATTCAAACAAATAAATTAGCTTAAAGTACAGCAACACTTGAAAGTCTGAATTTATTAAATACAACTTAAATCTAGATAAATTATCTTCCTTATACATATATCCTGCCCACGTACTTATGTATATTTATATTTCTAACTTTACTCCTAATTCAGCATCTCCAATACATTACTGTAGGAAGGTGAGATCCTTCTGCATGTGTACCCCCACTTTTTGCCTGGTTCTAAGCTGGTTTTTGACTAGTCTGACTGGGATCCTGCTAATCAGGACCCCAGTCTATCTGCTTTCTCCTTAAATTGTTTTGTTCAGTACCTAGGTACAATCCCAGATTGGATACTGGGGTACCCTTATCAGTCCCTAGTATATGGTACACATGTACCCAAGGCATAGGTACCCCCGAAGGTCTCCCATGGCCTGCAGCATGTATTATGCCACTCATGAGAGACCATTCAAAATGGAACTACAGGCCTGCCTTTGCAGCCTGTGTAAGTTGGTGCATGCACCACTTACTAAAGATATAGGTTTACTATATCTAAGGGTCACTGGACTTAAAACCTATAAGTCACCTGTCTAGCAGGCCTTTACAATCTTGAGAGAAGGGTGCTTGATTCTAAGTGAGAGGGTGCCCCTGCATGAGCAGGACACCCCTGTAGCCTTCGGAGTCCATTCTCCCAGGTTGTCAGTGAAGCAGCCATATACTAATATAGAGGGGCATTAAGCGACCGAGTGACGACCATCTCGAAAAGGGCTGAAACAAACAGTATTTTGTTTGGTTTCAAACATGTTGAAATCATTCCCCCACACTGGTAACTGGTGTGGGAGGTATGATTCCACCCGTCAGAAGCGCCATCCGTGGGACTCTTGGTGTTCCCGGTACCATCCTTCTAGGCGCGGACAGCACAAAATGGTTGCTGCTGACCAGAGACACATTTCTGCCCTCCTGCTGCTAAGCCAAACTCGAGCAGGGGAAGGCAGGACAATAGGCATCCTGTCACAGGGAGGTGTGACCACCTCCCAGACAGGATTTAGTGTATTAGGGCTGGGTGGGTGCGCTTACCAGCACTGAAAGTCTGCATGAGGGGCACATTTGGTGTCCCCGTGCATAGTCCTGTTCAAACCAGTCCTGGGATCCGTTGGCTCCCGCTCTGGCGCAAAACTGGACAAAGGACATGAGAATAACCTCCACCCTGCCCAGACTCTCCCTGGGAGGGTCCCCTGAAGCTTCCCAACCCTTTCCTTAGGGTACTTAAGGGCTTACCTGGCTGTAGACCCTTAGATTTGTCATGGACAAGATTCAGAACTGGAACCACTGCACTTCAACCGTCTGGGCACTCTGGACTTCGTTTGGGACTGACTTTGACTCCCTCTCAGTCTGCTGCATCGTCTGTGCCTGTGCACCATACAGGATCCGTGCAGGACCTGTGGAGCATCCAAGACATCGGAAGATAATCTCCCTTGGAGTGAAGGAGTCACTCCCCTGCATTCGCAGGCACCGCAACACTGCTGACCAGTCTGCTGATCTTGAGCTCCTATGGACTCCGAAGGGTTCAACAACACAGAAGCTGCCCTCTCACTGAGTTTGAGGCCAGTATCCTTCGTGGGGGCTGCATTACCCGAACCCCTGTGCACCGCATACGTTTGCAAGTGCATGTGTCTTTTGGCAATTCTGCGACAAGTGCATTGGGCTCCAAGATAGCCTCAACCTCTGGCAACTTCTACCACAAAGATCTTCACCCACCTCACACCGTGTGCTCCGTGGCCTGTTTTGTGAAGCTGCTCGAGGTCCTCTTGCGACTCCTGTGCCTCTGGCCTGTGGGTCCAACTGAGGGTAATTTCTGTTTTCCTTGGACTCCCCTGATTGCTCTGGGCTTTCCCTGACTACCCTAGTTGTGGTGAGTCTCCTGGACCTTGCTGGTCTCAACGTTGCTCCTTTATTCCTGCGTTGATTGCCTTTGCCAAGGCTTGTTGGTGCTCCCGACAGAACCCAACCCCTCAGCACTCGACATCCTTCGTGGGACAGCTTGTGCACGGCTCCTGGTATTCCTTAGCATCACCTGGTCCTCACAGCTGCAGAGTCAAGGTAATCGTCATCCATCCTGCAACACCTGACATCGGAGGGCATTCGTCTTCCAAGTCTCCTCGTCACCCCTGAGTGACAGACTCTGTCCCCTTTGCTTGCAGGTACCTCATCAAAAATCCATCTTTGGATTCCACCGGACACTTTCTCCTCTTCCATCAGCAGCACTTTCTCAAAGTCCTCCATTGAGTTTGACGACGTTTTCCAACGCAACTTCACAACTATGCACCCGGCTCCCCTGGGATAAATAACTTGGGTACTTCGGTATCCACGGGTGGGGTGGCTCTCCAACCTTCTGTCTTTCACGGGGTTTCTTCGAAATCCACTGGGAAGGGTCCTTAATATTTAAAATTCCAACCGCGACTTACACATAGACTAGTACGGAGCACCCGGTCGTGTTCACACACTGCACACGCACTCCGTGGGATCCCTATCTACTCACCGTGGGTGGTTCCTTGGGGTCCCAGCAATTCTACGTCCTCTCGACATTGTCCTGACTCGAGTCGTGGTTCTTATAATACTTTCTTAGTATATGGTTTGGTCCCCCCCAGGGCCCACTGTGTATTAGTGCTATTTACTGTCATTTCTTTGCTGATGTATTGTATGCTTTGTGTCTATCTCTGTGTAGGAGATGCTGTAACGCACTAGATAGAGTGATATAATAAATACATATTTTTTATAACTACTGTGTGGTTCTCTTTTCATTTAACCTATACTATAGGATTTAATTCTGGTAAAACAAGCTGCTTTACACTCCTTCAAGACAAAGCCTGAAGGCTGCTCTCCACAGCTACCACTTGGATAGCTTTCTAAGGTTGTCTAAGACATCCTAAATCACCATAAGGGTTGTCTGGACTGGTGCAAGGTGCCCACTTACATTAGTGGACAGCACATACCAGGCCAGCTTCTTACAATTACCCTATAGCTCACCCTTTCCAATATATCCTCTACCTCCACTCGCAGACTCATCACAAACCTTATCCCACTACTCTCTCCAATACACTACCCTTTTTCTCTCCCTATACTTCTCTCAAAATATCCTCTACCTCGACTCTTTGACTCATCCCAAATCCCATTCTACTACTATGATCTCCAAAATAACCCTTCCTAGACTCATCTCCCTCCTCTACACCTCTTTGAATCATCTTATTCAGATCTACCAAACAAGCCTTTCTAAACCCTTCCATCATGTTTCCCTCCTAGACTCATCCGATACCTCATCTCTCCCCCTAACCCACTTCTAGAGATTCCTCCCCCCTACATCTCTCCTTTACTCATCCCAAACATCCTTCTACTGCTATGATCTCCAAATAAACACTTTCTAGACCGGTCCCTCTTTTATCCCTCCACTATCCTTTTCAATCCAACTAACAGACACACATGTCCACGACGCAAATTAATTTAATATTTCCTGATACTAATTCACCACTAATACTTTTGGGGTTCCGGAGTAGCATGCTACTCGGCAAAAAGCGCTTCAATGCCTCATAAGGGGTAGAACGTGCTATATAAATGAAATTTCAATTTCTAACTTCATGCAAAGAATGATACATTGTTTATAATAAAACCCTCAGTTTCGCTTAGCACACAAATTCAGTGTTCTAACACCCCTGCAATAACTTGATGGCACACTACTCATCCAACATTTCATAACTTACTCCAGCATTCATTCAGCAGACATGGACCAGATCTATTTGGTCTAGTTATCAGTCAGAATTAAGTTGTTGACAATTTCTGTCCTTCGTGGATGCCTCGAAGAAGCTCGTCTTTAAATTTGATGTCAGTTTCTCAGTAGAAGACAAGAGTAATGGACAACATAAATGGCTGAGGTAATTGTAGCCCCTAAATTGGCCATTGGCAGCAGAATTATTCCACCTGGGAAAATGATATTCTGTGAGATGGCTTACTGTTGGAGGCTAACTGTTTTTTGGTATCCTTTGGTGAGCTTCCAACGGGTGGGATCAGTCATGGTGGCAGCATTGAAGTTGGTGAACTTTGAAATAGTTTGTGCAGATGTGAGTAGGCAGGCACATAGGCTTATTAAAAGAAGCTACAGATGTTGAGCCCGATATTCAAGTGGAGATTTAGCACACTGACAACTTGGAGGAGACATGGAAATAGCACAGAAGAACCTCCATGAATGTCCCTTCGAAAAGGACTCTGCCGGTGTTCCTTACAGTGGCACATGCACTTGAGGGCAGGACATGGATAAAGAGAAATTATACAATTTAGGAGACTGCACTGAATCATGAACACCAGTTTTGTGCGAGTAGGCTGAGCACATTAACAGGTATTAGCCCTTTTCCAATGGTATGCAACTAAATGTAATATAAATCAGGTGCACAAGACACCAAGAGACATTGGAATCTATAGTATTTGAGCAAGCACATATAGAATTTGCACATGCACGACTGCAAAAGTTGTGATTTTCACAAATTCATTAAGCCAGTTTGCAGTATTTCATTAATAAACACACAATCTCCTCAAAATGAGGAACATCCCAGTCACCCTGGAATTGTGCACTGGTAATTTATGATCATGGACTATACTTACCTATGACATATTGTCACAGGTCACTTAGGTATTTATGTTTTAGGATGTAGACAACCGCACCATCACCTCAAGGTTCTATCCTCCTTGAAAATATAAGGTGCCCTGCGATGCACGTTGATTGTGTATTTTATTAAATGTTTAATGTCTGTTATTTAGAGCATACAAATTGGGACTGTCCCTGTAAGATCCAGGTATCTTCAGGAGGCATGTCCCTGTTGGCGTGAATGAGAGAAAGCCGGCAGAGTCATGTACTCCTCGGCATATCTCCATCCTTGGAGTTCTAATACTGGAATCAGAGAGCTGCAAATTAAAAAAGATACCTTGGCTGCATGCCTTGCTTATTATTTTTTGTTTGATGGCAACTGGCACCCAACCTGAGAAAGAGCCAATCAGAGGAGAGATCATCAATCCAGGCACGTGCACTGATGACTGGAAAGGCGCTAGTTGTGTCTCCCTTGCAACTCATTTGCGTAGATGACGAGGCTTAACTAGTGAATGGGGAAAACAAAGAAGCGAACACTTATCATTTGCGAATCAGAAAGAATTTTGCGATTTGCAAACAGGGTTATCATCCACAGAGATGTTTGAGAAGGCGAAAAGCTTTATTTCGAGCCTGCTTTGCAGTCACAAATCTTTTGTGCCTCCAATAGACGAGTGCATAGCCTAACATAAGTTTTTACTTGTTTATAGTGCCTGGCAACTTGCTTCGAAGTGCACCCAACTTAACTATTTGAGTCACTGGCTGGAAATGCACACAACCATAGGAAAGAAGCTGGCGATGCCTGGCTATTTCTTGAACTATACTTTGAACCACATTCACAAAGATTTTAGCACACCAAAGTGTAAACTGGGTGGTTAAAAAGCCTTTTGTGATTCCTTCTCAATGCAGAAATTAAGAATTAAAGATGTTTTAAGGGCGGAATATAATTACGAAGAAGGAAACCCTACCAGTATGATTGACCCTGCACCTTGTAAGTTTAGGATGAGAAATGGAGTGCTACAACTGAGATGGGGAAGCATTAAACACCCAAAACTCGTCCATTTTCGAATAATCAAATGAAATCTTCTCGTTGGTTCACCATCATGCATATGTACATAAAAGCACTCTGTAAAGACAGTATTATGTACCATTCATGTTAGGAAAAATAAGCGAACCCCTCCTAGCTCATGGAGATGTAGGAAAAGGGAAATGTATTTAGCACTATTAACTTTTTTTGTATCATACAGGGAAATATATTTTCCTTGTCGAGTACAAGAAAGTTACCTCTCCTCGTCCCAAGCATATTAAATACAACCCCCCCCCCCCAAAACATCCTCCCCCCCCCCCCCCCCCCCGAGTTTTATATAGCGCAAACTTGACCCGAAGTTATCAGGTATCAGAGCGCTTTACATGAGCACCAGTTACGTTACACAAAGACACATTCAGTTTTTTGTTTTTTGTTAGGCACGAGGAGATTGAGTGATTTGCCCAGAATCACCGGATGATGAGCGTCACTGTCAAGACTCGAACCCGGTTCCCCAGATCAGTTATAACACCTGTCGCTAGGAAACGTGCAGACACATAAGCCAGGACCTTTAGCATAACCTCTTCTTGAGAACGGCTTTGTCCAGCTGTTGGCCCAAAACTGCAAAGAGATTAATGTGCGGTGGTCAAGTTAGCCCTCCTAAGACCAGGGCTTGCGATTTGTCTGTGTCTGCAGTTCCTGCTTAGCTTTCCTCGCAACACGTTAGTTGTGGACACATTTCTCCACGGGCCAACAGGTGCGACACCCATAAGTCAACAGCTCCCATAAATCTTTGGGTTCCATCATCAGATCAGCCTGGACACTGCTTCTCAAACAAACAGAAGACCTGCACAGATGAAGGGTGCTTTTCCTATACAACGTCTATGTCTCCTGTCCACCTAATGTCTGCTCTCGTGTGTCTGGTTTAGTGCAGCTTCTGTTTTTAAATTAGAATCAAGAGGGCTGTCATTCATGAATAGGCCCAGATCTCCTCTCAACCCAGAGGCTAAATGCACCTGGTTTCCAGGGCTGCGCTTATATAAGACTTCAATAATACAGTGTTATGGATGGATTAGCATCTCAGTTGCTTAATTATACGTTAGTAAACAGACTTTTAAAAACAGTAATACCAATTGACCAATAAGACTATGGGGTTATTAAAAGCTTGGCTGAAGCAGGGCATCTCCCAAAATAGGCAGGTGTCCATCGGCACTACTTAGAGCGTTCTGCCAAGTACACAGTATAAGTAGTGCTTACAGGACATTAGACAGTTTTTGTTGGATGTTCTGCGCCTGGCGAACTCTAAATAGCTTTCCATGTCACTTAGCGCCTAATTACAAGTTTGGCGGTCCAAGGGACAGCCAAACTCGTGTGGAGGTGCGGTGGTGTTTGGGGACCACAACACCAGTGGTACGACTGTCGTATTACAATTACGGCGGTCGGACTCCCATACTACCGCTGCAAACGGCAGGGATCCTCCATCCCTGACAGTGGTGCGGCGGTCTGAGGGCCGCAATATGCTGGTGATGGTGCCGCGGCACTGGCAAGCATATTACAAGTTTCCTCACTGCCACAGATTTCATGGTGGTGAGTCCGCCATGAAAACTGTGGCAGTGAGGAAACTAAGGGGGCTCTACAGGGCCCCGTGTTCCCTCATGGCCTGAGGATGCATGCAGGGGGGACACATGGTGTCCCCCCTGTCTGCATGCACCCCCTTTCCTGCATGGCATGGACTGCATAGTCCATACTGTGCAGAAAGGGCTTTGGCATTCCCATTGCGGTGCCTGTTTGATAGGCACCACCGTGGGAACGCCAAAAGACTGCCCACCAGACCACGAGAAAACTCAATCTGGTGTGCCCTGCTCCCATATCACCAAACTCATAATCAGGCCCTACGTATTTTTTCTGCCAATATATTTGGACAGAACATGTACAACTATGGATGCTTGGTTACAGAACAGCCAAAGCGCTACTCGGAGATGAGTGCCCAAATGCACTGGTTAGGCAGAGTCAGCAGCTTTCCATGAGGTTACATGCCGGTGGCAGATCATTCTCCCACCTCGCCGCCAAGACATGCAACACCCTCCCCATCTGCCTACGGCAGACCCAAGACCTACTGACCTTCAGAAGACTCCTCAAGACCTGGCTCTTCGAACAGTGGCAGCTTTGCCCCCAACCCCCTCCCCCCCCCACACCCCCCCCTTAGCGCCTTGCGACCCTCACGGGCATGTAGTGCGCTTTATAAATGCTATGATTGATTGACTGCTGAAATTGGACCATGGGTATCTGTGTCCATGTCAGATTAAGGTCTTGTACTAAATTTAATTTGAACGCAAGTTGGGGATTAACTTGTTTGATACTCTAGTTTATTTGGATATCACAAGTCAAGTGTTTATTAAACACTATTTCTAGGTTCATCACACAGTTTTTAGGTGAGGGTGTGTGGCCTACTGAACAAGGTTATTTACAGCAAATCAAAGACAATGTTGTGGAACCTACAATGCAAATTTATGCCTGAATGATAGCGGTGTAAATGGTGCAATGAATGGGGGGCATTGTTTGCGAGTGGAGACGGGGTGCCTGCACCTACTTACCTGGGCTTTGGCAGTTGTTCCTGGGTCGCCTACGCCGTTAGTCTCCCCTGCCGCCGACGGAGTTCACGGCCGCAGTCGGGGGAGACTACAGCTCCCAGCGTGCTTAGCGCCACCACCACCTGACTTCCGCCTACCTTCGCGCCCGGAGGCGCAGAAAAAGGAGAGGCTCCCTCGGTGGAGCGGGGGCATTTGCGAGTGGAGACGGGGTGCCTGCACCTACCTACCTGGGCTTTGGCAGTTGTTCCTGGGTCGCCTACGCTGTTGGTCTCCCCTGCCGCTGACGGAGTTCACGGCCGCAGTCGGGGGAGACTACAGCTCCCAGCGTGCTTAGCGCCACCACCACCTGACTTCTGCCTACCTTCGCGCCCGGAGGCGCAGAAAAAGGAGAGGCTCCCTCCGTGTCGCGGGACGCGCGCGGGCGACGCCGGGCTAAGCACGGGCAAAGGGCGGGCCGTCTGTGGCTGTCCGGGGCTGGCCGGGGCTGGCCGGGGCTGGCCGAGGCTGGGCTGGGTTACACTCTGTTTCAGTGATTTCTGAAAGTTATCGACTACACACACCTGGGTTATAGTGTATTTCCCTACCAGGTTGTAGTCGCAAATAAGGATCGTTTATTGTCGTGTTTTTGTATTTTAACTTTGAATAAGGAATTCTGGTAGATCCAGCTTAAGGCTTTTTTATTGGTGTATATTTTCATTATAGATTTGTTTGTATATTTAGTGAGCCAACCATGTCTACAGCTAACAAAGAAAATGGTCGTTCTAATATAGCCACCCTTGATAATTACCTTGTGAAAGTAGTCGACAAAATTAACAAAGAGCGTCGACTTTCTTTGGGTCGGGGGTGTACTTCGGTCCCCCCACTTAGCACTCCCAATTCACCCACTTTATTGCCTACCTTATCAGGGGATGGTTGTGGCAATCTTGAATGCCCTGTACTTTCAACAACAGTTACCAAAGAAGAACCAGACTCTACCCTGACCGCGCCAGATTCGCCTCAAGTACTATCAGCTTTATGCTCTCTGGCTCCGAGAGTGCAGAGAGTATTAAGATCAGGGAAGGGTGTTGCTAGGTCAACTATCCCAAAACAGGGGGGGGAAATCACCATAACAAAAAAAGATTGGACCCCCCTACCAAGTGTGATATTAGTGATCTAGGTTTAGAAACTAATAACACCCAAGTAAAACTAGATCCCAAGCAGATAGAGCTTCTGATTAGCATAATGGATACGAAGCATGATAAAATTATAATGCCTCTAATGGATAGACTTGATACTCTTTCAGAGGAAATTAAGAGGTTGGGTGGTCTTTTGAATACGCATACAGGGACAAAGGTAAACTCAGAGGACTCATTAACGGTTAAGGCTTCTGAATCAAAAACTCCCAAGATTCCCAATGGGGGATTATGTCCTAATATTGTAGATGTATCTAACTCAACGGTGGGCCAAAGCACTTCACCTAAATCTACGGCAGTGGATAAGCCAGGGAACATCGCCGTTAAGCCTAAAAGTTATGGTTACTCTACGCCTAATTTACCCCCGGAATGTGCACCAATATGTGGTGGTTTTAACAAATGTTCCACCACTTCTGGACACCGGGTCTCGTAGCAATCAAGAAACTCACGAGTCCCTTAAGAATAAAACGGTGGCTTGGCTTAATCGAGAGTGTGGTTACCCAGTAGCACTGTCTGATCAAATTTTAACCACTACCAGAGCTAACTGGATAGGGAATTCTTCCAAAAGTATTAGTGGCGATTGTGTGATTGTCAATTTTAACAATCCCCAACTAGCTACTACTACTCTGCTCAGAGCCACATCTCGACTCTTGAACGATCAGGGAATTTCACTCAGACCGCTGGGGTTTTTCTATCAACATGTAATTAATAAACCATCTAATGTTTTGAAAAGGGGTAGTGGCAGTGCCCCTAGTGTGCCCAGCGGGTTTGAGGTGGTTACATCCAATCGGTTTCAATGCCTGAGCGGTTTGGATTGTAACGATTGACTGGTTTCCGATGAGGCGCTCTGTGAAGATGGAGCAGTATTCTGTGGTGCAGTGTCCGAAGGAATTACCTCCGGGCCGCTAGGTAATGTTAGTATCCCTCCTAACTTTTGCCCGTTAATTGGCCTTGCAGGCGATGTTGAGGGGGCTAAAGGAGCGGGTCCTGCAGCTGACAACCACAGTTTGAGTCTAAGCATATTTCCCCAGGTTGAAGGCATTGAAACATCCTCTGGGTCTATGAGTAGCTTTCTTGTCAGCTGGAATGTTGCTGGCCTAGCATCCAAAGAAGATAGCCCGGGGTGGTCAGAGTTTATTAATCTTTTTGACATTTGTTGTTTCCAAGAAACATGGTGTAAAATATTTTCGGGATACAATGGCTTGGTTTCCTATCAGTTACCTGCTATTGCATCCATCTCTGGTAGAGCTAAGGGAGGGCTTTTGGTTTTGATTTCCATCAAAATCCCCATTTTTGTTAAAAAACATGTTCTAGTGGGGGCCCATTCACAGATTTTATGGCTATGTGAGAAGGATGGAAGAAACATTCTTTTAATCAATTTTTATAATAATATATTTGACAGCACTAGGCACTTGGTGGTAGATGCACTGAGAAGTGCACTAGATGATATTATCGAGGGCTCTAATGTTTTCGGATTTATTTTGGCGGGGGATTTTAATACTGTAGTTTGTCCCCTCTCTAATCATTGTTTGTGTGGGATTACCAACCGCTTTGGGGAAGTGGACGTTCATTTTCCTCATAATAAGTATGGGGATTCTCTGAACCATCTCTTAGCGGCCCTTGATATGGAAATATTGGTTACCAAAAAGAATGATCAAGGAGAAAGTATCCCGACATTTACAGGGAGGGGGGCAAATACTGTCATTGATTTTATTAGTATATCGTCAAGTCTTGTCCCATGGAGTTTGGCACCTAAGGTCGTGGATATTGTGCTTAGCGATCATAACTGTATTGTTGTAGAGTTTGTTTGGTGGAATAAAAAACCAGTACTTATACCGGGGATTATAGATAATATTGAACCACATAGACCCAACGGTACAAGGTTAAGATGGAATGGTGACAAAGCGGTTATGACGTCCAATTCTATTATCAATAGCTGCTTATCGGAAATCACTGCGATTCTTGAGCAGGCTGACGTCACTGCCGATCTTGTTCAACATTTTATCCGAATTAATTCCATCATAGACCGAAAATGTACTAAATCAACTGAGTGCAAGTCTAAACAACATAGGGGTTGGTTCGATTGTGCTTGCACTCGTGCTCTTAAAGAGCTTAAAGACGCACTGGCAACGAAACAGAGCTAGGGACCAGGTGTCTCAGCTTAGATTAAACTATAAGAATACAGTTAAGCGCAGGAAGATAGAATTACAACACGAGGCCTGGGATAAATTGACACAGGCCGCCGAACGGAAAGATTGTACATTATTCTGGGCCACGGTTAATTGCCCTTTTTTAAAAGATGAGAAGGTTCCGGAACTAACCTCAATGGTTAGTATGGATACATGGATTTCCCATTTTTTCTATTATTTTTGATTCAGATAATGCTTTGGCCAATCAAAATTATTGCTGGCCCATAGTGCCCTTGGATATTAGTATCACGGAGGTTTTAGGTAGCATTGGTGCTAGCAAAGGTGGTAAGGCCCAGGGTCCCGACGGGGTGCCCATTGACGTTTATAAGTTGGTGCCAGAGGTATGGGGTCCTATGCCGGTTAAAGTTTTTAATGCCGCAGTCTGCTTTGGGGTGCCCCCAACTTGGGAGGAATCAATTATCATACCTATCTTCAAGAAAGGTGATCGGGGGATGTGAAGAACTATTGGCCCATTTCCCTGTTGGATTCCTCTGTAAAGATAATGAGCAGGGTACTCCTGGTTAGGTTGGAAGAATGGGCAGAAAATAATGGCATTCTGGCAAACTGCCAGTATGGGTTCAGAAAGGGTCGCGGGACGATCGAGCAATGCCTGAATCTCGAACTTCTTATTGGGAAATACACCCAGGCCAGGAAGGGCTCTATTTATCTCTGCTTTGCAGATTTAAGTAGCGCCTTCGATTTGGTGGATCATGCTATTCTCTGGGCCAAGTTGATTGAAATGGGGGCCCCTGAGGGCATTGTCTTTTTCTTGGCCCGTCTTTATGAAAAACTTCGTACTAGTGTACGGTATGGTTCTAATGGGGAGTGTACCACTAAATTCCGGATCGGGCGGGGCATAAGACAGGGATGTGTTCTTGCCCCCCTGCTTTTCACCCTTTTTATCAATGAAGTGGACTCTGTCCTACAGTTAGTAGTAGCATACTCCCCTAGAGTTAATAACATCAATGTCCCGGTATTACTCTATGCGGATGATGCCGTTTTATCGTCCAGGACCCCGATAGGTCTTCAACGCTTAATGGATAGGTTTTCACAGTTTATTACATCTAGAAAACTAGTGATTAATATAACCAAAACTTATACCATGGAGTGTGGTCCGGGGAAGATTAAGCCTCACTCTTATTATATTGATCAACACAGGGTCAAACTAGTGGATAATTTTAGTTATCTTGGAATCACTTTCTCCAAGAATTGTAGTTGGGCCAGTGAGCATACTAGTGTTAGAGCTAAGATGGCTAGAAGCTCCAACGGGGTGTTTACTTTTGCCACTAAACTTGGGGACAAACGGATTAGTGATATGCTTAAGATCTTTCAGTCACGTTGTCTTTCCACCGCCCTTTATGGGGCGGGGATCTGGGGCTTTGCCCCGGCTGGGTGTTTACAGGTGGAGGAGAATGCCTTTTTGAAAAAATTGTTGAATCTACCCAAATCTGCTTCTAACGATTTAGTTCACATTGAACTTGGTAACCCATTTCTAAATGATCTGATTCTCCTAAGGCCATTATTGTTGTGGCGGTCAATCTGGTTGAAAGAAGAGACGTCATTAAACAGAGCCATCATTAACGACTGTCTCACTGACGATAATTATTTAAAGATCCCATGGATCAAATATATTGTCAACAGTTTCCAGGAGATTTATGGTATTGATATCAAAGCCGATAGATATGGGGCCACAGTAATTTCCAAGTCAGAAATGAAGCATATCTTTCTGCTGTGCAAAACTGAGAGTCGGATTTGTAACAATGGAATTCTATCTACCTGTGTGCAATATAGCACTATGAATGAATTGAAGGGTTATCAACCGTATTTAACCCAGGTGACTAGAGTCTCCCACAAGTTTGTTTTAACCAGATTCAGAATGGGGATTGTGCATAAACTGGTCGCATTCCCTTCTATAAACAAGCAGCCCGTTGGTCCCTGCCCGTGTGACAATCTGTCAGCACGATGCACTTTCTTTTGTTGTGTCCACTGTATGGAAATTTTCGTGTAGCTTTTTTAAAACCTATCTTTGTAAAATTTGGTGTTAGGACAGTACATGATTCTTTTAAACTGCTTTTTAATCTACATCATCCTGATATTTGTTTCTTTACTGCAACATTTTTACTAAAAGCAATTAATGTCAGGAAAAGTATGAGTTTTTAAGTATTTATTCTCCACCCGTCTGTATTATATGTCTCTATTTTTGCTATATGCCGTTTATTGTGATGTTCTGTATTGCTATCAATTTTTATCATGTATGTGCTTATATGGACATTATTTTTTTGCTCCGAATAAAGCCTTATGAAATGAATGAATGAATGTGGTCCAGTGCACCAATATTCCCTAAGAGGAGTGTGAAGGAAACTCCTATTGTGTGGGGTGCAAGCGATCCTTCAAGACAGATTTCTTTAATTTCTGACTGGGGCCTTCTGCTGTTGATTGGAAGGTTTTCCTCATCCTGGTCGAGCAAGGTCATGGCTCCTGGTCACCCATCACCTTTGAAAACATACTTTGAAATGTATAAAGTACTGCTCTTTATTTTATTAATAAACACTGTTAGATCTGGGATTTCTGGTTGGCTGAGGTATGCACCCAGGGTAGGCAGGAATCACCACTCTAGTCAGGGTAAATTAAGTACACACTAAAGGATCCCCTATGCTCATCCTCTGGCAACTTGTCACAGAGCAGTAAGGCTTAACTAAAGAGGCAATGCTTAAAGTATTTGTGCAACACACACCCACAGTAATGCAATGAATACACCAAAAAAAGGCTTCACACAGGTTTAGAAAAACAAATAATAGTATGAACAAAAAGAGACCAAAAGCGACAAAAAGCCAATATATAGACGTTGAGCTATTGAATTTCAAAAGAATAAGTGAAAAATAGCACTTGGAAGCAAATAGCGCTTTAGGGGTTACTTGAGGTCGCACTGTACCAGGGCAAAGTCAAAGTTCTGGCCGACTGTGTTGAAATGCCAGCACACTACAAAACCCACGCAGGCCCTGGTGAACAAAGTACCTTTCCTGGTCGCAACAGAGAGATGCATTGATGCTGGTCCCGCAAGTCAAGGATGCGTCGCTTTTCTCCACAGGCTGCTGGCGATGTGTTGGTTCCATAGACGGGTGCCGGAGTCAAGAGGCATTGACCGATGCACTGGGTTTCTCCACACACTCGAGGGGATGTGTCGATCTATCAACGCTTCAGCGGCAGCCAAATCATTGGTTCTGATGTACCGATTTTACTCCTGCAACCGGGTCAATGCGCCAGTTCTGCAAGATGCAGGCAGGAGTCTTTGAAGTCCGTGTTGTAAGTATCTGGGCCACTTCGAGTGAGCCAGGCACAGGAGAAAGTGCAGAGACTTTGATATCCATGAGTATCAAACAACAGAAGGCAAGCCAACAAGCCCTTGGAACACACTTGGAGTGAAGGCAGAGTCCAGCTCTCTTTCAGTAGAGTCTGGGAGCAGCAGGCAGCATGGAAACAAGCAGAAAAGCAGGTCCTCCAGATCAGCAGTCCAGTTCAGTCAATTAAGCATCACAGCAGTTCTTCTGGCAGAGCTCCAGTTACCAGTCCAATAGAGTCTGATTTTAGGGGGTCAGAGACGCAGTACTCATACCTAAAAGTGTCTCTGATGTGGGGGTGACTTTAAAGCAGCCCGTTTAAAGGGCACAGGTCCTACCTTCAATCCAACTCTGCTTGCCTGGCTATCTATGGGGGGGGGTGGGAAGGGGGTTAAATCAGCCCTTTGTATGGGGACAGGACACTACCTATTCAGTGAAGTGTTAGCAATGTTAGAAATGGGGGTCTCTAGTTGGCAAGGGCTTGCACCTTTGTCCAAGTAGGGACCCTTCTTCCTAGTCAGGATAAGGGAGTTACACTCCTAAAATAACCCCTGCTCACCCCCTTGGTAGCTTGGCACAAGCAGTCAAGCTTATCTTAGAGGCAGTGGGTAAAGCATTTGCACAAAACCAACAGTAATACAATGTAAGCACTACAAAAGGACACCATACCAGTTTAAAATAGCCAATTTTTTTAATACTTAAAACAAGACCAAATATGATAAAGAATCCACAATACAGTACTTCAAAAATAGTTACTTTTCAAGATGTCTTTAAATTGCAAAAATACGTTGAAAACACAGTTCGTACGAGTCGGTAGCTCGTTCCCGCTGACTGCGTCGGTACGGGCCAGCAACAGCGTGAACAGACTCGTTAACAGTACCTTTCTTAGTGCAGTTCACACAGGCGTGCGAGTCGATCTTGGCCTCCGTCGTGGTTGTGATGCAAAGTGGAAGCGGTGCAAGGCGCGATGTCCTCTCGATGCGGTGCAGGCAGCGGCTCGGTGATGATCGTGCAGACGGTGCCGGTGAGACCAAGGCTTGCGGTGCAGGGCGAGACGGTGCTCGAGGTGGTGCTGGCAGGTTGCAATGCAAGCAACATAGCCAGGTGGCGGGAATGGGCACTGGCGGTGCCGGACAGCTGTGCGTGATGAGGTGGTCACGGGTGTCGAGCCAGCGGCGATCGTGTCGGTGAGACCAGGCCAGCTAAATGAAGCGAGGTGGTGCGGGCTGCGGTGTCCTCTGGATGCGGTGCAGGCAGCGGCTCGGTGACGATTGTGCAGATGGCGGTGGTGAGACCAAGGCTTGCGGTGCAGGGCGACACAGTGCGGCCTGCGGTGCCTTCGGGACACAAGGCCAGCAACGGAGTCGGTGACAGAGTCGATCGCGGTTCCCTCTTCTCTGTGTCAACGGAAACAGCGGTCCCAGGAGCGGTACCCAGAGGTTGGTGAAGTCTTTGCAGTCCCTAAGACTTCTTAACAGGAGGCCAGCTTGGGTTCAGGCCCTTGGAGATACTCAGCACAAGTAGAGAAAGTTCAGTCCAGTCCTTTCACTGCCCAAGGCAAAAGCAGCAGCTGCAGGCCAACCCAACAAAGCAACAACACAGCAAAGGGGCTGTACTCCTCCTTGCAGCTCTTCCAGCTCTTCTTCTTGGCAGGTTCCTTGATTCCAGCGAGTTCTAAACTTCTGGGGTTTGGGTCCCCCTTTTTATCCTCACTTTCTCTTTTTTCTCTGAAGGCAGAGAGGCCTTTGCCTAGTCCAAACTAGTTCTTGTCAGTCCTGGAACACTTTGTTGACAAGACTCCTTCTTTCCTTTCACAGTGTAGGCCAGGGACACCAGACGCACCACAGGAGGTGGAGCCAGCATTGTGGAGGGAAGGCACAGCTCTATTCAGGTCCCAGGTACAACTCCTCCCACCCATCTACATGTAGATCTTGCTATTCCGCCCTGTGCTGACTCACCCTGTCTCCTGGAATCCCCAGCCCCTGTCACTCAAACTCCAGACAAGGAATACGCAACCTAGCAGAGGCAGGCTTGGATGGTTAGACAAAAAAATACCTACTTTCTAGAAGTGGTATTTTCAAACACAGAATGTTAAAACCAACTTCACTAAAAGATGTATTTTATCATTCTGAGTTCAGGCATACTAAACTCGCATTTCAACCATGTTCCCTGGGTTAGTTAGGATTATAGGATGTTATAATCAAGCTGCCCATTCTGGCCTATGGGGAACAGGTAGCCTTGCGATAGTGAAAAATGAAGTATGCTGTAATTCACTATCAGGACATGCCACATACACACCAGGGCATGTTCTACCTTACACATACAATGCACCCTGCCCACAGGGGTACCTTGGGCCTACCTTTGGGGTGACTAACATGTAGAAAAGGGAAGATTTAGGGACTTGGAAGTGTGTGCACTTGCCAAGTCGACATGGCAGCCCCAGGCTGCGCACAGGCTCTGCAATGGCCGGCCAGAGTTACACTTTACGGGTTGTTTGCGAGAGTGGCACAATCCAGTGCTGCAGAGCCCACCAACAGCATTTGATTTATAGGCCCTGGCACTCGCAGTGCACTTTACTAGGGACTGACACATAAATCAAATAGGCCAATCATGGAAACACCAATCCATAACAAATTTTATACAGGAGCACTTGCACTTTCCCACTGGACAGCAGTGAGGAAAGTGCGCAGAATCATTACACCAGCAAAAACAGAGCCAAAAACGGGAGGTCAGAAAGCAAAAAGTCAGGGGAAACACGCCAAAAGATGCCAAGTCTAACACCCTCCCTTCCATCCTGCCCAGGCAGGACCATCAGTAATGCAGATGTATGTAGATGGGTACTAAGACACACCTATCCTTCTTGTGTTTGTGGCTCTCTAGAGGGCATGCACAAATTGTGGCACACAGAGCAGTAAGGACTAAGAAATGTAGACTTTCTAAAAGTGTAATTTCTTTAAAACAGTTACGTTGAATCCAGCCATGACCAGTAAGGAGGATTTATCATTACTATTCCAAAGATATAAAACATGAAGACCATGTAATAATTGACAGTGAAACCCTGCAGCAGCTAGCACCTAATCTGCTAACCCCAAAAATTATAAGAAAGGGAAGTACCCCAAGTCCGTGTGCACACAGTATAAGCACCCACTGTCAAGGTGCGGTCCTCAACTAGACTTAACAATGTTTGACATGAAAGAGCAATCGGTGCACCACCATATGAACAATATACCAAATTACAAGGTCTGTGTCCAAAGTTATTCTTTAAGTCCTCTTGTTTATTTAATCACAACAAGCGCAATCCGGAAGGAGACTCCCCCGTGCCCTCATTTCTCAGCGCGTATTATGATGCTGAGCTGATGAGTTTATCTGCCTTGGGTCACCTTAATTGCATGTGACCAGGCGGTTTTCTACTTTTGATACACCGCGGAATTCTGGCATCTGACACTAGGACCCAGCTGCTTATAGTTATTTTATACCATAGACAGAGTGATCCATCTGTCCCATTTCCAGTTATATGACTATACCCGGATCATCTGCATTTGCCTCAGATACAGTGGCTCCATATGTATGATGACTTCGCACATGCCCTTAAAAAGTACAATGAATTGGACAAAACGTGTTGGCTGGTCTACTCTACATGTTTCATGATATGTTCAAATCAAACTGTGATTAAATAAAAAAGAGGACTTGAAGAATAACTTTGGACACAGACCTTGCAATTTGTTATATTGTTCATGTGGTGGTGCATCAATTGCTCTTTCATGTCAAACGATATAACACATGAAGTAGCAACTCCTTTCTGATCAGGAATTCCCAATTAAAAGTGTATACAGGAATTCCCAATGCTAACCAATGAGAGGAGTAGGCCTCACAGTAGTGAAAAACAAATGTAGCTGTTGTCACTATCAGGACATGCAAAACATAAAAGTACATGTCCACCTTTTACTTACATAGCACCCTGCCCTTAGGGCTACCTAGGGCATACCCTAGGGGTGTCTTATTTGTAAGAAAAGGAAAGTTTAAGGCTTGGCAGGCATTTTTAAATGCCAAGTCAAAGTGGCAGTAAACTGCACACACACGCACTGCAGTGGCAGGCCTGAGACAGGCTTGAAAGGCTACTTCTTTGGGAGGCACAATCATTGCTGCAAGCCCACTAGTAGCATTGAATTTACAGCCCCTGGCTAGATGGTATACCACTTTACAAGGGACGAGCAGGTAAATTAAATATGCTAGCCAGGTATACACGAATTACACACATGGTTAGGGAAGAAGCACATGCACTTTAGCACTGGTCAGCAGTGGTAAAGTGCTCAGAGTCCTAAGACCAACAAAAAGTTTTGGCAAAACGTGGAGGCAAAAAGCAAAAAGTTTGGGGGAAGACCACCATAAGGATGACATGTCTAACAGACACGTTTTACAACACAAATGAATTCCTGGTTACAGATGTAGATGACAATATCCCTTCATAAGAGGACTTTGCCCTTGTTAAGATGAAAGGTCATGCTCCCCTAGGTTGAAAAGAAGGGGGCACTTTCCTGCCATCGATGATCAGCCACAATAATTTGCCAAAGGCTCATATTTTACAGTTCAGATCTCAAAACCGAAACATATTACACATTGACAATGATTTAATTAACGATAGGTTGTCAAAACACAGTTGGTGACACTCATGTTGTTATAAGGCGAGTCACGACTATGGATGTCAAATGATATGTATGGAACTGTTACTTAAGTGCTTTCAAACATAACACTCCACCTCTAAAGACTGATATAATATATTGGGAGAGGATGTGGCCTAACAGCTGACCTCGAATCTGGGGAACCGGGACCGAGTCTCGGCAACGATGCTCGACAACCTGTAATTCTGGGCAAATTACTTAATCTACCGGTGCCTAACTAAACAATTAACGTGTCCTTGTGTAATGCAACTGATGCTCATATAAAACGCTCTGATGCCGGATACCTTCGGGTCAAGTTCGCGCTATATAGAACTCTGGAAAAAATATATATACACATTTAACTTCACCTGTGAAGGAAGCCTCTTGGATCCTATCAGGGGCATAACTACGCAGACCTATTCTGTGAAGGGGGTCCCATTATGTATGTGCCCGGACCCCCATGCAGCTAAAAGTCTATGAAAATCTGAGCGATATGGGAATCTATGGGCCCCGTTTCACATTCTGTATTGGGGCTCCATATCCAAGCACAGGGTAGACGTCATTAATGAAAGCGAGGCTCCGCTGAGCAGTAATAATTCTGATATCCCTCGTGCTGTTCCAGACCAACTCGCTGACTGGCTCGGGAAGCGGCTTGTTAGTGGAGCGCGCGCTAAGCAAGCACTCCTGACACGGGGCGACACTTCGCTTCAGGACATGATGTAGTCATGAAGTCAGGTCCGCGTAATCGCCAACTGTCTTCACGACAGAGGCCAGCGCCTATAAATCAAGTGGTCGTTGGCAGGCGCTGCTGCCTATGGAACATTCCCTATTTATCTCGCTCTGTGCGTTTAATGCTTCCAAGGCGCCCATTAGTTCTGGTGTTTGACACGAGGCATGTTTTGATCTGGCTGCATCACTTCTATTTTTGTATTTTTATCACAATGTAACCGGTTTCAATATAGATTTGCCGCACAAAAAAGGCGCTGCGGAAAACCTATTTGTTCATTGAGGGCGTATTTCCGAGGCCCGCGCTGCCAAGATGCCGAGAGTGTTTTATGACCTGCTGGAAGGCTGCTGTGTTTTATGGCGTGTTGTGGAGCAAGAAAATCCACGTAGAAATGATGCCTCAAATGGTAAATGCATCATTTGTTTTAAAAGGGCTGCCCGTTTATACCATTTATAAACAGGACAATTTACTCTTGTTTAGCGCCAGTCTGCGCTGGCACCCAATGGACAATGCAGCCTTTTCTGGTTAGAACACATTTGGATGTTGTCTTAGAGTACATGTCAAGTCCTTGGTGGTTCAATTCCGTGTATTCCTCCAAGCAGGCCGTGGACTTTCCCAAATGCGTTGTACCAAAATAGGTACATACATACCACATTTAAGTACCTTAACTATCGCCCTGAATTTCAATGGAATTTTCCTGACCAGATTTATTTAGGTCTAGCCTTGGAGTCAGCTACTGTTTTTTCCCCCCAAAAATAATATAATATATACACCCACGCTGGAGCTTTTGGTAATCAGGCTTCATTGGTCGTCAAACTGTCTTTCACATTTCCCTTCTGCTCACCAGAGCTTGCAGGATGGGGCACCACATTTTCCCTCTTTAACGACTGGCTCCCTTAACTTTGAGTCAACACCAAAGCCTGTGCACATTGTTTACATCCGGAAAAAAACGAGTTCCTCTCTCTACAGTGACAAAGCTGATTCAAAGCGTTCTTTTTGATTTATTTTAACATTAAATACTGGCTGTTTATTTTGCCTGCACTTCGGCTGTCAGTTAAATGGGAACTTATTTCCAGTCTGCTTCTTAAAGTTCATGTTCTAAAGTGTTTGACATTTTAGCTATACCTGTGATTTGATTGCTTGTTTAGGTTGTGGCTATTCTGCTCCTCACCACAAACAATAGTATTAAAAAAAGACAAATGCATGCAGCAGCTGAAAGTCGCTATTTTAAAGACATCTCCGGTAAAACAGCCTCCTCAATAAATGTTATTTTTAATTTAAAATGCTTATTTCACTCATATAGTGGCCATGTTCAGGTGGTGGCATATTTTCTTTGTTTTTCCATTTTTATTTTTGAGGTGTATGGTTGCAGTAAAAAAAAAAAAACTATAGCATCAGCCAGTTAAGGCCAGATCTACGGCTTAGCCAGTGCTTTTTCATTTGACACAAGAATCCTCACAGTTGGATTTGCTCTAACAAGCAACTTTAATGATAACAAGGTCCGATATTGTCTACATTTGAAAATGATCAACAAGTTTCTTGCGTTCTGGTGCATACTCTACCTGCAGATTCCTCACCTTTAGACTATTCCACAGGCACCGGACTGGATCTGGAAGTTTTTTTTAACTATTGCTCCTGCACACCCCTAAGCGGCCACGCATGTAGGCCTCACTTCTACGCACCAACATCAGTTTCTTGATTGACTCTTTTGGCACCCTTGGGCGCGGGACAGAAAATAAGTGGAAGTACCAGTGTGCAGACCTCTAAACTGGGACTATTTTGGGCCGCAGAGGCAGGAGGAATCTACAGTTAGAGTATCTACCAGAAAGAGCGCTACTGAAAGTAAGTAACTTGTTCTTTTGAAGAATGCCATAGATTACTCCCCGTTATAATAGATACGAAAACAGCACTTTCCAGGGTGGGGGGGGGAGAGACAGTTGAGTACGTTTAAACTAAAAATTCTTGCAGGACCAAACAAGAGAAATGCCCTTTCCGTCAGACCTGACTAGCTAGGCAATAGAGCTTCGTGAACGGGTGTGCACTACCGCCCACATCGCAGCCTGGCAGATGTCAAGAAAAGGCACTCTGTGTGCCAACGCAGTAGTATCAGTTTTGGACATTGTTGGTGGAATGAGTCCTTCCAGAGGCTGCTTCTTGGCCAGTGCATAGCAAATCTTAATGCAGAGGACTATCCACTTCAACGGAGTCCTTTTTCTGCGCTGCCTTACACTTCGTAGCCCTAGAGAAGCACACAAAAAGCTGCTCGTCCAACCGAAGGCCTTTGGTGCCATCAAACTAAAAAGTCCAGGCTCTTTTGGGGTCCAGTCGATGGACTCTGTCCTCTTATGAGGGATTAGATGGGGCAAAGAGCATTGGGAGAGTGAAGGATTGTCCAATGTGAAAAGGCTTCGCAACTTTAGGCATGAAAGCCGCGCTGCTCCTGCACAACATTTCAACTTGGAAAAAGGCAGTGCACAGTGGCTAAGCCATAAGAGCCTGGAGCTAACTCATGTGACGAGCTGACGTGATCATGAGAAAGATGGGTTTGAGGGTCAGAAGATGCAACAAGTAGCTGTCCATAGGCTCAAAGGGAATACACATGAGGAAGGTCAGTACCAAATTAAGATCCTATTGTGGCATCACAAACATTTTGGAAGGGAACATGTGTCAATCCTTTAGTAAACCGCATCACAACTAGTGATTTACACGAAAATTGTTGGTCCAACAAATGCCATCAGGGCAAACATATAAACTTTAATGTTGCCCACTGCAAGAGCTTGCTGGGCCAAATATAAAATAAATAACAAGACAGTTTGGACTGTAGGTAATCTGTGCTTCAGTCTCCACACCAAGCCACAAATTTGCTCCAGCACCTTGTGTAAACAGAATTTGAAGAGAGACGTCTGGCTGTGAGGATGACATCCACAACCTCAGGAGATATGCCGAAAGCAGTCAACTGCCACCGCTCAGTCTCCACGTATGGAGGTGTAAATTGTGCAGGTTCGGGTGCAGAACTCTACCCTGTTGCTGCAACAGAAGATTCTCACAAAGTGGTAGCCTGATCAAAGGACTGATACTCATACCCAGATGTTCTGGGTACCACACACTCCTGACCCAATCTGAAGCCACCAGGATGCCTTGGGCCCGGTTGTTTCTGAACTTCACAACTCGAGGCAGCAAAGCAAGCAGCGGGAAGGTGTGCAGGAGTCCCATGCTCCATTAAATGTGTCACCTAGCGAGAGCGTTCTTGGAAACTTCGGAGTGCAGAAATTATGACTTTACTAAAAGATCCAACCAGGGCTCTCTCCACTTTCAGAAGATGTCTTGCATCACCTCTAGATGCAACCGCCATTCATGAACTACCAGTTGTTGCCGGCTGAGCTCGTCCACCCTGGGGTTTAAATCCCCTGATGCTCCAGCCAAGCAGGAGCCCAATCCATCTTGCTAGATGCAGTAGCACATGGCAGTGGTATTGTTTGTAAGAAACTGCACCAGCCTTCCCTTGATAGATAGTAGAAAGGCCATCAACTTGGAGCTGGGATTTTTCCAGAGACTAGAGTCCTCTGTGGAGTTAAGGCATGACTGTGTTCGAGGTCAAAACTGATTTTGATCGAGGTTAGACACGGAAGTCGACATAGGCGGAAGGCAAGTTGGCACTGGAGTCATTGTGGAAGCTGAGGTGGGTTCCAGGGGCACAGAGGGTGCAATGATAGGTCTTGCTGGCAGTAAACCAACTGGAAGCCCCTGCAGATTCTTGGGGCCTTTATGCACAGTAGAAGAAACCTGGAAGAGTGCCAAATATACACAGCATGGCTTCCCTAAATGGCTCGACCTGTTGCCACTTTGTCAATGGCCCAGGGAATTTAGACGGCCATGAGACCAGCTGTGTAATAGGCTCCCTGATCAAGGATCAGGAGCCAGAGTGATTAGCATCTTGACATTCTCCTGACTTCTCTTGGGACACAGCTTTGACTTCTTATGTTTTTTTCCTTAGATATAGATTTGGACTTACTGGGTGACTTAGAACATAATGAAGACCTGTCACAGGAGCAGCCTCAAGTTCACACCCTCAATTTGGAGCAGGAGTGAGGCTTACAGGAGGTTTGTGATTTCTTCTGGTGTTCGTTGATAAATTGCTTTACTTCACAATCCAGTACCACATTCAAGTGCAAAAGGTCACTTGAAGGTTGTGCCCCGAACAAACACCTGAGGTACACCTCATGCGGGCCATTCACTGACATCTGTTTCCAACAGTCACTGCATGATTTGAACCCTGTAGTCTTTGGTGGGGACATTGTTCTCTTTGACAGTTTAAAGATTTTGGAAGCAATGTGTCAACCGACTAAAAGGGAGCAGATCTTCAGGTACACGTTCAAAGGCACGGAAAAAAAGGAATTGACATTGGTGAGCAAGGATGGTGGATATATGCGGCTTCACTCTGTCACTTCCGGAATGGAGCAATGACAATGGGGAGTCCTATGATGCCAACTAGCAGCATCCAGGAGCAAAGGTATGAAAACGTCCAGGTTGGCACCTGGGGATATTCTAAAGGTGAGGAATCTGCGCTTAAGAATATCCATCAGAAGCATACCATTTTTAAATGCATTTTTAGGTGAACTGAGCTGCAGCCAGGCTCGACACATCCAGACCTCGATGTTGTTAAGGCTAGCCAGGATGGATGACCAGTTCCCGAGGTTGAGGCTTCCATTAACTGGATGGTATTCGCAAAAAACTGGAAAAACCGATAGGACAACGTGGCCTGCGTTTGAAAGGGGGTAGAAATCCATGTGAAGGCGGGTGCTATGGGTGACTAAACCGGCCTGTAACTGGATGACTGGGAGGTCTATGGGACCCCTTTTGCCCTCTTTTAAAGGGTGCCCTCGGGGAGCACTGAGTGAGCATCACCTCAATGAGGCGCACAATCAGTGCACCCTCTGACAACTCCTTGTCTGTAAGAGGGTACAGGTAGAAGACGCAAAGCGTTTCAGGACATGACACACCCCCATGCAAACAAGGAAAAAACCCCTAGAGATCACGCCAGTGCACATGTAGCACCACCGTGATCTGTATTACTGATGCTGTTGTGCAAAAGTGAAGATGTAATGCAAAAGTGCCCTCGGGTGCAAAAAGCATGTGCACCTCCCATTGCGCCCCTGGGGCACCCACTGTAATATGGCACCAAATACAGAAAGTAGACATTTTCGTTCAAGTCTACTGAGCCCTTTTCCTATCCTCACAGGATAGAGAAGAAACTGCCCACAGAGTAATCATGGCATCTGCAAGTCTGCACTTACTCTTGAGTTTGCATACTTTCTCCTACTTGGTCTTTTATTGTGTTTTATTAGTATGCACTTGAGACTTTTCTCATCTTGTAAATGTAAATGTGTCTGCATAAAATGTGGCTTCCTGCCAGGTTTCTGTTCACCATTTTATGACCAATGTGTCCAACACTAGGCTTTCCAATATTATACAAGCAGCTACACAACGCCTGTCCAGACTGGGGGATGAAGCGCATACTGGGGGTGGTTACCCGCCAGCTAAAATAAGTGGTTCATGCACCATCTGCAGAAATCTCTGTATAACACGAAGGAGACACATTTGAATCCCTGAGGTGGTTAAAGGCACCCCTGCTGTTTACGAAACTGTAACATTTGTAGCCAGTGTTATACAAAAAAGTTACAATTACTATTAATTGCACTTGTAGTACAGTTTGACAACTTTTTTGTTTAGGTAATGTCGTTTTTCCTGCTACACTTCTACCACCTGTCTTTGCCCCTCGTGTGTAGAAGGACTTTCTTCCATCGACGTTTTGCTACTGCTTTTCACACCATTGCTTAAACTCATCCACACATTTTTAGGCTTCTAAAGAGGCTGAAGTGCGACCTGTTGGTGCCTAAAACACTGAAAATAAAGAAACACATATCTAGTATAGTAAAAAAAAAAACCCGCAGAAGAGTTTGGCCAGAGAGGCATGAGGTGGGGGGAAAGGGGTGGGGGGGGGGGGGAGGTCATGTAATGGAAGATGTGACTGGCTGATTTCCTATCGACAACCTGTACTATAAAGTGATATGTTGAACTATAATAACTGCATTTGAACAGACATTTTCGTAAAACTTGGTTTTCAAGCCTACGATGTTGTTTTTAAGGATGTAAAATCACAGTAAAATTCTGTTTATAAAACAAAAACAAAAATCATACCTATTTTTACGTCTATATTTGTTCTCCCTAGAGGAGCTACGCAGTTTAGAAGAAGCATGGTTGCATACTTCGGTGTGTTTGTAGACACCCTTGCAGAGATGTCTCTTTGAGGTTCTGGGGAGCACAACCCAGCACAGCACATCCTCCTGGTACTGGAGGAGTCGCCTCAAAATATTTCCTCTGTGTGGCTTTGAGGGAAGGGAGCTATGAACTGTATTTAGACAGCTTGTAGTTTTACACCCACATATGCATTTTATTTTGGCTGCACCTTTAACACTCAGTGACCTAATTTAACTGTTGGCGGGTGGCCCGTTACTCCATAAGGGAAACGGTGTAAATTACGCCGTCGCCCTGACGGTGGTACCACCTGCCAAACTAAGAACTAAGCAGTCGGTCATTTCTGAAAGCATTGGTAGGAGCTGTACAAAAGGCGGATCCTGTCAATGTTTTTTAAAATTTGGTGCACAGCTCAGTCAACATGACAGAGACTTGCACCAAACCGATTCCATTTTTTATTTTAAAAAGAAAAAACAAAGCAGAATTTTCTTTTTGATAGCAAAAAAGAAAATGCTTCCATCACCATGGGAGTCTTCTCCAATGGCGCCAGGAGCATTTTGCGCTTTTCACTGCCCCATAGCAACAGATTTGTCCTCTAATTCCTGCCATCTAAATCAGGTGGGCAGAATTAGAGGTCTGACCCCGCATGGCCGTTGGAGGGGTTTAATCATAGCAGAGACAGAGTTGTCTCCGCCGGAAGTAAATCCATGGTACGTGCGCATCTTAATCAGGCGGGTGGACCTTTCTCTTGGCAGTATGTATACTCTGTCCCTGTAGCGATGGAGTATACAAAATGCCAAGATATAAATCAGGCCCTTAATTACAAACATGATATACGTTTAATCACTTGCATTTTAGCTTGATCAACACCACTGTTGCGCCATTTATATTTGTTAATATGCATCCATGCTTTTCCCTTTAAGTATCACTTGTATAATGCGGACTGTATTTAACGGAAGCCTGACCCTATCCCCGGAGCATCGGCAAACCAGCCAGCATGCCAAAGAGGCATCCTGGACAAGCCCATCTGCTCCGGTCTATCGTGCGAGTTGGAGGAAACACTTTCTTACTTAAACCCTCATCAGACCTACTTAATTCCAGATCCTTGGAACTTTTGGAGTTCCAATCAATCATTTCCAGCTGTGGAAACCTACTTTTCATCAGAGAATGGGGCTGCTCTTTCATCAATCAAAATGACCCATCTGAGTCTAGTCTTGACAGGACCTCTAAAGCATGAAGGCACCGTAATTGTGCTGTTGGGTAGAGCTCTTGATACGATTTGGATCTATCCCTGAATTACCTAAGATATGTCAAAGGAAGCCGCCCAAACATTCTCTGGTATGGATTTGTTTTACTGGCGCTGAATTGCACCTCGAGGGCGGATGACATTGCTCCTTGATGTAGGTTGTTTCCCTAGAAGCATCACTGTGCTATTTTCCATCTAATTCATGGAGGCACCGTACACCAGGGATAAAACCTGCTTTTCTAGGTGATACTAAATCACAAAACTTGGTAGAACCTCAGTGGGAAAGAGGGGTTTTGGCTGCCCCACATCTCTAGACTATCACCACACTTTTGCTGCCACAATGAGTGCGGGGTGCTGGGACCGGTCCTCTCCACATTTCTCATGCATAGGTTCATGATCCAATACACCCATTATCTCTTCCAACACCAAAGCCGCCTTCTTTCTGCACAGCCACTGCAGCAAGGTGTACTTGCGATTCCCTTTCCGTATGTTTGGCTTCCATCTCCATCCTCTTGGATTGGTTGTGCACGGCCCACTCATCGGAAGACATGTTTTGAGCAGAGGTGCTGATTTCTGCTCTAGCGGGCAAAGAACAACAGGGCTGGTGCAGGTTGTCATCCTCTGGCCCTATCGCTCATCTTTTTCAGCAACTGGCATGGTATCTAGCTCTGGCTACTTTGCTTTCCTACACATCGGCAGCCTTCTCCCTAGGCAACATCGTTTCATGATCACTGGTGATATTCTCTATGATAACACAAAAACATCAAAAAGTACCTGACTGTGACCCAGACTCTGAAAAGTGATGTTTATGTCTTTACTTGGGGATGAATTTATGAAACTCTAGCCTTCTTGAAGGAGAGCAATGTTTCCTTACTTCAGTCGACTTTTCGGATGCAGAGTTTACCCTGCCTGGTCCCATAATTTATGGTGATTTCCCAACATAGGATTAATCACCCACAAAGGGTAAGAGATTATTCGCCTGCAAAGGGCTGTCAGGAGGTTTTGGTCAAAACACGAAAGGTGTTTTTTTTTTTTTTTTATAAAACAATTTTTATTGAAAATAAAACCAAACACACAGCAGAGCAATAGTAATGTCACATTCGGTAATCCTATCCCCGGCATGGAATGCAAACGGGCACTGGAGAATACAAACCCCGCCCGCAGGGACTCCCATCGCCTGTCAAATCCACTAGCACAGCAACCCATAAACGAGCTCACGCATACATCGGGATCGGGGACGAAAGGTGTTTGAATGGTTGCGCATGTGCAGGAAGGATGCAGGCACGAGACCTCGCTGGGGTTATGATTGCAGCCAGAGCTTTGCCAGAAATGGACTTAGAGCTCTAAGATCATTAGACACAGTGAGGGCTTGGCACAGGCTCAAGGCAGACAATTTGCTAGTCGTGGTGGCTTCAATGGTGGATATATGGTGGGAGGCAACAGACTGTCATGTGCCTTTCCTGGTACTGAGCTGCAGCAGGAATAGTTACCAGGGCTGTGCTGGGCTGCTAAAGCTGCCCCTTTACTCTTTTTCACAGGTGCAAGCTTCCCATTCTGCAACAATAGCAAACTTTAAAATAAATGATGCAAAGTTGCAAGAAAGCTGACTTTGCGGATACTTTTCTTTGGTGGTTGCTGGACAATCACATCTTATTCACATTACTTAACAACAAAGAGATTTTCTGATTACTAACCTATCTGAGAGAGAGGTCACAGTCTCAATGTGAGCTATGACTGAGCTCCTGCAAAGACTGTTCAGTCTAACGGCTAAATGCACCGGTAGACTCTGCTTAAGTGGAAGCTTTCTACAGTGGCGTACATTTGGAACAGCTGTTACAATATAAACCAAGATGATGAAATCAAGTAAGACCTAAAGAAATAAAGTTAATGAGTAAAATTAGACAAGAATGAAGAATATTGGATTGAGGGACAAGGAGCTGCAGCAAAAGCAATTTTGTTTTCTCCATTTAATACAATGGGAAGGTAGCACACCATTTTAGTCTCTAGCGTGCAGTAGGCACCATGACAAATGACTCATCAATATATGTGCTCAGGTTAAAGTTTGTGGTTTATCCAAGTCAAAAATGTTTACCTTCAGAGCATCACGAAGTCAAAAATTCTCAACTGACCAAGGCTGGAAGTTAAAGCCGTGAAGGACTCTGTAAGGCTGAATGTGTGTGTTGAGAGGTCCCTTTGTAGACTCAAACTAGGGGGGAAACCACTATGATGAAGTCAGTGACTTTGTATCTTTTTCTGATAAGCTTGTTATCTTGTTCTGGTCCTAAAGAGATGAATATTTTACGAAGTCCAAACGTTTAGAAACAGTTATTCAACTTTTCATTTATGCCAAATGCCCCCAAACTTTCAGGAAATCTTCTTCAGGCATAAATGCGCCCCAAAACCACAGCAAATTGTCCAGTTCCAAGTGGTTGCTGGAATTTCTCTGCAATAGCAGAGGATTCCTCTGTTCACATGACCCTCTGCCCTCCCCCAGACACAGGACAGGAAGATTCACAATGGCAAGCTGGAGACATTCAGCTGTAACAGGAGCACAAGTCAACAGCAGCCTCAGCTTCTTCTTTATTCCAGAACCATCAGCAGTCACCAGCTAAAGACGACATGTTCATACAGGGGCAATTGGGCTTCACTGGCAGGACCCCAATGCATCCCTTGCTGTGTGTCAGCAGGAAGCTAGCCCTGCTACCTCTGAAAGGAGCCTTTCAGTTCCAGAAGTTGGAGACCAACGGCTCATAAGCGTCTGTCTTGTAGGCAGGAGCTCTCAAACGGTGCAAGCATGAAAGTTCTATGATCTTTGGTTCTACGTCCGTTCTCATGTCAAAGTGGGTCAATCGTGGCAATTTAAAGGTTAAAACTAGTCTCCTATGCATGAGGATTGCTGTGCAAATGAAACTAATATAATCTTCTTTTCTCTCCCTACTGTTTGCAGCAAAGTGGTTCAATTCCTTTTCCAGGAATATTTTTAAAGGCAAAATAGCCCCAAGACTGTCCTTACGCTCCTATAAAGGATCGAAGAATATCTGCAAGCCCACATGCGGCTTTCGGATCTACTGGTCTTCGGAAGTGCCCAGGACAAATACACAGGTTTCTACAGGGACCGTTCACATGGAAACGTGACCTGGAGCATATTGTCTTTACCCTTCCCAAGTCTAGACTTTGTCGATTTTGAACACAGGTGTAAATTGTGTTGCATTACCCCATAAAGAAAAGCTTATTCAGACACACAAGTAGAACATGCTCATGAGTAGCTGACGTGACATGGTTTTACACTTCTCAGTAGAATAAGGTGAGCAAGGTGTGCAGGGGCGTAACATGGGCCCCTGAGATGTAGGGTTACCCCCAACCCGACAAGGGGCCCCCAACTCTTTAGGGGGTCCCCATTCAGCCCAAGGCCAATGTATATCTATGAGATATGGACGACCCAGGGGACCCTTGTCATATTGTGCAAGGGGGGGGGGGCATCATTGGTGTCACACCACTGATGGTGTGCACGTACATTCAAAATGCTTCAGAGTCACATGGCCACCCATCACTCATAAGACAGAGCTACACAAATAAGGGAAAAACTGAACTATGAGTAGGCCAATAATAAGGAACTCTGCTAAACGAGACTTATGTAGTAAAAGCTTTCCACATGTCTACTCCTTAAGTTTCTGGAGGTTTGGCAGGCTCTATTCAAAAACTCATTTTCTGAGAACACAGAGCGGTACAATACAGTCTTGCAATCTGTACCATATCTGTAAGATAGCCAACTGGTCCAATATTTTTTTTACTTCTTTCCTATTTTAATCTAGAGGCGTGCCACTAGGAATTGTGATAGGTCACAGTTTATGGAAAAAAAGTTCAAACAAAGACAGGGGCGAAATCTGGAAGGCTTGCCACCCTGTAGACAACAGGATGTGAGAGCACACCGCTGACCTCTCAGGCAAGGTTCGCCCCTGGCATTCTGGTAAATGCAGTCTCTTGTAGCTCGCTCCAATATTTTCGAATATTTCGCCAAGGTTGGCGCAGATAGTGCTGATCTCTTGACACGCGTTTCTGGTTTATTAAACATCATCAGTAGAGAATACAGTCTTGTATTTTGGGGTTTGCTGAGTAGGCTGCCAAACATTATATCAGGTCCAGTACCTCTCACTGGCGCAGGCGCTTCATCCATGAGCTGCCAGGGGCGAACCTTGCCTGAGAGGTCAGCGGTGTGCTCCCACATCCTGTTGTCTATTCAAAAGTACTCCTGTGAGTCATAGAGCTGACGAGCTCATGGATGAAGCACATGCGCGCCAGTGAGAGGTACTGGACCTGATATAATGTTTGGCAGCCTACTCAGCAAACAATAGAATGCTTATGTATATTTACTTTACAGGTATTTAATAACATGACAAAAGCAAACATTTATGGAGTAAACTGATTTTTTTTTATAGCTGTGTTCACATGTTGTTGCTTTCTTTTCAGGTCTCCGTCCCATCTGTTCCCTTTTCTTTCCTTCCCTCGCTTGATCCAATCAAAATTCTGTGTATTACAATCAGAATTGAGAAGATCGAAAGGTGGACCCATTTTTGAGCATCGAAATAACCCCGGGATGTTTAGCATCTGAAAGAACCTGACATCTCTACATATATTATGTTGAGACAGCATAAGAATAATTTTTTTAAATAATCTTAGCTGATGTGTAAAAGAATGATTCAGTGTAAAACACAGTCATGCATACCAGGAAGAGGTCTGGATGCACTTGTGCTCAGGAAGTATGGATTTTAATGCCTTAATCTATACCATGCCTAATCATGCACAAGCTAAATACAGGTGGGATGATACAACAAGCTAACTTCAGTAGACCACTGTCATGATACGCATAGCAATGACACCGCTAACAAACTGCTAGATTGGGAAAGCTACTTGACAACTCTACAATGCCCTAGTCATGCCAGATTGCGTTTTTGGCCTCCATTTTCTTGGCCCATGTCCACCTTGAAAAAACATAGAATACTTACTCCTTTCCAGGGCAGTAATAGACCCGTTTCATGGGTTGTAGTGGGAGGGCAAATACTCCCCACCGTATTTTCAGTACCTTTGGCTCAGAGCAAATAGGACGTAACATTTAATGCAGCTAAATCGGGGACCTGGCTTGCGCTAAAGCGTTGAAGAACACCACAGTATTTGATGCTCTGGCAGAATTAAATCATTTAAGAAGACTGCAAAACCCTAAAATAGTTGCAGGGAAAGCTAAAGCGGCATAATGGGCAGAGTCCTTTTAGATTAATGGCTGCCATAACAGCATTTTCTGAGGTTTTAACCTAGAAATATGGATTTATCCTTTTATTATATGTTATGACATTTCGCCACTATTTATTACGCCTGCAAGATGACAAAGAGGGCTTCTCCCTCGTGTACAGTGTTCTTATCCTTTTCCCTGGAGGGGCCGCCTGTGTACCTAGGTGACACACTACATGCCTGCCTACCTCTTAACATTACCTGGTGGCCCCTCCCACTCGCCCTGACCAGATGTGCACCGGCCCAGCCTCTCTGTTGCCTCCCGCACGAAATACCACTAAGAGGCCCCCACACCTAGGCGTGGTGGGGGGCCTCTCATTGGTGAGAGTGTATCAACAGTATTTTTCAGGGAGAGAAGTATTTTCGCCATGGAAACAGGAAAAATGTTAGTATTAACATTTTCTTGGGAATTGCCTTCTGCACAAATATACCTGTGTATTGTTGCTCATGAAAAAAGGAGTTCAGAGAACGGTGTCATAAGTATTACTGGATCAAACGTGACAGTCGCAGCTTCACACAAGTACCTCCAGGCATCATCTCTTTGAATTCAAGAAAGACAGAAATTGACTCCAAACAAATGTAAACCTAAGGGAGCAGATTTACGTTTTTTTATGTTTGTTTTTTAAATGAATCAGTCCTAAGCGTATTTTGATAAATAAACATGGGTTCGTTTTTTCCTAATTTGCTCCTGAATAAAGCAAATAAGAAAAACTTTGTCAAACTACTTTTTTATGAGGGAAGGACTCCAAAACTCCGGGATGGCCGGTTGGTTTTTGAAGAGCGCTGAGGGTGTGTACAGAATGGTTAATTTTATAGCACCAGCTGTTAGCCTTCGCAATGTACCTGTTGGGAAGATGCTATACGAGAAATATCTCCTCCTGCACTCTGTTGCTGATAGCACTTCATGAGTTTAGAGTGTCTTATTTCTAGCACTTTATGAAGCTTTTTGCACTTTCTTTACACCTAGTATAATAAATAGCACTTTGTGAGGAACGTTGTTCTGAATGAAATCTGGGGAAAAATAACCCATTATCCTCATGCATTAATTGCCTTCCAGTCTCGAGCCCTACCATTTAAAGGTAGGGGTGGTTTAATCGTCTGAGAATAGCTGTGCACGTCTCTGACAGCTAGGTCGTTTATCTGGCACAATTCCAAGGCGCAGCTGCTTTCCTTCATGATGTCATGTTAATAATGAGGCTTTCAACACTCTAGGTGACAGGTAATGAGAATAATGAACCAAACATTAAGGAAGGTTTGTAAGTTCATAAATCATTAGAGGGCTGTTTGAAGACCTCGCCAACATCACTAAAGTTCAAAGGAGACTCTCCTAAAGGGGAGCCCATGGCTTGTCAATTGATGCATGTATTTCCGGGGGAAAGGTCTCTACTTTGCTTGATGCGGATTGTGAGGGTTGTTGTGCTGCCCTCTGGTGGATTTCAAAAATGGTAGTAGAATTGTAAAAGACCCTTATATAACCCCTAAATTACAAAAGAACAGCTGCGAGTTATCAAGGAAAATAAAGTTTTTCTCCAAGATTAAAAGTTGTTTACAGGTTATGTTTCATTTAGTCATCAATGAAATAAACACTTTAGTAACCGATATACATGAGTTGTGAACAAATTACACAATGGGCAATTACATTTATTATGACCCGCACAATGCACTCTCCTGTTTGCCCAGCAAGTATACCAGAATTTAAAATCCACACAGTGAAAAATATATGAGGAGTACAAGAAAGTTCCTCAAAACTGTATTATCCTCAACCGACAACCCAATATCGTGCAGGCGTCCACTGGTAGTTGATAGTTGAAACTTTAATGTATCTATTAGTTATAAATTGATAGATATACATAATAGAATAATAAAACCACAAACAAACAGTCTCATTGCACAAGGCAAACACCACATTAATAAAATATATTGTGGAATGCCCGGTATTTCACATGTTGCAAGCAAAGTGTTGCAAAAAAGCAAGTTAAACCATAAAAACAATAAAAGAAGCATATGATACTTAGGGCGGCTGCGACCTTGGTCAACATTTGCCTACAGTCTGCACCCTTCAATTCCTCGTGCAATCTCAATTTACATCCATCTATTCGCTCTCTTCTCTCTTTCTGATCTTCTTTCTCTCTACCTTCTCCCTCCCTCTTCTCTCTCTTGAAGCCGCCGTGCCAGCTGCAATTTGGCCTCCGAGGGCTCCAGCCTACCATGGAAATGCCCGGTCAAATAAAAGACTTCTCCAGCCCAGACTGTCCTTCCTTGTACTGTGACAGACTCTGGAGTATTGGAATTAGTTACCTTCAGAGCTACCTATAAACTCAATGCTTTTTTAGTCAATAGGTTTTGGAAAAAATGCTCTGAGGAATTAATTTTTCGTGGGCAGAGAACCCAACCCCCTTGAAGAGCGTTGTGCTCGCTCGCTAGGTTTACTCACAAGAGCGCAAGGACGGCATGTATTAGTCAAGGTTGCTTTTAGCATTTCGTCCCTCACGGACGGACACCATTACCTCTCCAGTTGGGCTAACTCCCCCACGCCCTGAGCCCCCCGCCCAGTCAATGCAGGAGCTGGCCCGAACACCGACTCCACATGATGTATCTTTCTTTGTGACCCTCTGTACTATGCACCGAAATTTGGGACAGTTGCTACACTATATTCTACCAGTGATAGTTGTTACTGATTGCAAACTTGAATACTCTGCTATCACGTTTGCTCTACCTGTTTATCTTCTTTTTTTGTACCTTTACTAAAATATATATATATATATATATATATATATATATACGCGCACGGTGAAATACCTTAAACAAATATATATATATTAATAAATACATAATTTAGCATTTAAAAAAACGTACAAAATCACTGAAAAAACCATAGGTTTCACAGAGGTTATAGTTGGGTGGACGTTTCACTCGTAAAAAACCAATGAAATTCCCCCGTTATAGTTAGTTCAGATAACTATAACTTGCGCGACCACCACTCTATCACAAGGATGATGTCATGAGTGATGCCACTGACCATGTCATGAGTGATGTAATATGTGACGTCATCAGCAGTGGGTTGCGGGCGCGCGAGTTATAGTTATCTGAACTAACTATAACGGGGGAATTTCATTGTTTTTTATGAGTGAAATGTCCACCTAACTATAACGTGTGAAACTTATGGTTTTTTAAGTGAATATATATATATATTGCTTTTTAGCTCCTGGTCGGGTCCTGTTCTTAGCCCTTTGTTATGACTCTAGTTGCCCATCAATCAGAGGCTGGAAGAGGAAGGTACAGTTGCAACTGCAAGGTGAGTGACTATGACAGTCTAGTTACCATAGTTTGTATTTGTTCGGGATTCTGAGGCCAGTTTATATCGAATAACTTTTGGGAGTGTAACAAGGCGAGACAAAATTCCAGATATCCGCCGACAGATTTAAAGTATTCGGAAGAACGAAGAGTTAACGTTCCAACGGAAGCCGATACAAGACAGCCCGCGCTTGCTGCGTGCGTGTGTAACCTCGGAGCGAAATATCGCTGTGGAATTAAAGTATGTCACGCAGACACTTGATATCAGACTAAGTCGAGAGGGTGCAATTTACAGCGTGACCCGCTGATGCTCTCTCCCGTATTGCACCAGCAGCAACATAAACCGTTCTGACCTCTTTTCGTCCGCCGTCTTCCTCCCTCCGGAGCGATCTGCTCCTCATTAGAAGATCGCACGTGCAGTTCATTCATGGAGGGCCAATCACCGGATCTGACGTGCCACCGCGAGCCTCCCTCCGGCTGGAAGGAAGCTCGGTTCAAGCAGACCCTTATATAACGAGCCACTGCGGACAACACAGCGCCCCTGGCCCAGCACGGGGCTCAGGCCCGTGGAAGGAACACGTTTAGAGCATCACGTGAATAACACCCTCAGATCACACCCTACAGTCCCCGGAGCGCAGCTTCCCAGCATGTTTCAATTTTGTAAATCTTGTCTGTTTTCATTACTGTAACCTCAACCAATCTGTGCAGCAAGTTATAAAACACTTCACATTTACAAAAGCGTCGCTTATATATTCTATTTTTTCAATCTAGCCTTGAAGCTGCAGAATGCAATGCGGGCATTAAAGGTCAGAAGAACATAATTTTCGAACAGCATAATGATGGAAACAGAATACTTACATCCAGCGAGTCTTCGTTCACCATGATGAGAGACATGTTCTGTGACACGAGTTTGCAAGAGTATCCTGCCAAAGATAAGAGACGTGTCATCCAGTTGTCAGCATCAGTGAAGATCACACTGCAAACACAGCCACTCCGGCAATTAACAGGCGAGGCTAGCATGGCGCATCCCTGGCTCCCAGTTACAGCAGAGGCCACTTACATGCATGATGGCGACTCCAGAAACTCATAACACAGAACATACAGCAACAAACATTCATGCACTATTTAAATAGAGCTATCAATGCCTGGAAATACAATTACAAAAATATGATAGCTGTTTCTAGAGCGAATACAAGTCTTCCCTCTCTCAGTAAGCACTTCTATTACGGTATGTACTCATTCAGAGGAGGAAATATTGGCTAGTTTTGAGTGTTTTGTTTTCTGGCTGTCAAAAGAGGCAGCGGTTCACAAACATTATCTGCATATGGCAGGCGGTTTTCCAGTCTTTGAAGTCACAGGGATCACTCAGCAATATCGTAGCGGACACAAGGACGGCTCCTCCGCTAAGGCGGAGGAGCGTCGCCTCACTGCTCTGCGAACAGTGTAAAAAGGAAAACCAAAACAATAATAACTAATGTGATTGTTTTAGTCTTCCTTCCTGCTCGGGGGCGGGGGGATGGGCCAGGCTGGCCAGTGCAGGGGGCAGAGGAGGAGTGTAAAGCACACTCTAAAGTGTGCATGACGGTTTGACCGGTCCAAGGGGGGCGGTCAACCCATCATTTATTTATTTTTTTTTTTAAACAATTTTTATTGTTTTCAAAACAACTCAATACATACCCCTATACCTCCACCGTCGAAAGGAGAACTGTACATTTATCATTGCTACCAAACATCCAGGAGCTTAATCATCCTTCCCATGTGGACCCTCCCGCCCTCCCTCTCCCACCCCATGTCAGTGTGCCCCCCTCGCGGTCAACCCATCATGCGCACTTTGCATCTTCCCCACCAGGCTCCATTACACAGCCTGGCGGGGAACATGCAAAGCCTCCAATCCGATCCACGGTGCTCAGACTAATAACAATGCTACTTAAGGCAGTGTTGTGATTGTACAGGGGATTCTGGGAGGGTGGGAGCTTCCTGTTGCGGCGCAGAGGAGATGGAGCGGAGGTGGCACCGAGGTAAGTCTGTTTATTTTTAATTTTTTGAACCCACCCAGACTACCCCGCAACCGCCTCCTGCCGCACCACCCACACTTAGTAGCAGCCGCTACTGAGAGGACATGATCAGTGTTTCCTCAAACGAGGGCATCAGGTACTCAGTCTGTAATTCAAATCTGCCCTCCCAACCCTCCCTGATCTTCTGTAATGGCTAGTTTCAGCAGTCGAGGCCTTCCCAAAAGGAGTTGTGGCACAGATAGAAACTACACAAAGGGTAACATGGGTATCATAGCTGCATTAAAGATAAAGAGCCCGATGTACGATTACACTGATCGCAAAAACTGGTTGCAATTTGTGACCCGTATTTCTGCAACAAAAGTGTACATTTGCGTACCGACTTGTGTAGTAATACCTCGGTTTGTAAAATTCTGGAGTGGGTCACAATTCAACCATCGTTATTAATATTCATTAGGTAGGTCACACATTCTAACTCACTCTTACTGGCCACAATCACAAGGATGGTGGTCTGCAAGGGTCAGCAGGCCACCATGTCTGTACATTTCAATAAAGTATTATTTTATTTTGAAAGCAGCCCATTTTCCTTAAGAGAAATGAGACTGCTTTTACAAAACAACCCCTTTTTTAAATGTTTCAATGAGAGCAGGCATTGGTCTTCTGGACCACTACCTACTCCCTGTTAAATTGTTTTTCAAATTCACAAATGGGAGGGGTCCAAAGGCGACCCATTCCCTTTCTTTGCAAACTCCAGCTTTGAAATCAGTAACTCTTCAATGGTTTGTAACCTCATTTGCAAATTCAAACAAGTGAGAAACTGGATACCGATTCTGTATCTAGAAAGGAAGCCCATAACATGCCCTTCCAAATAACAAGTTGGTATCCATTCGCAGTGCCAACTCTTTTGTAGCTGCAGACCCTCTTATTTTGCGTGCAGGAGCCTTTGTGTCCGCAAAATAGGTTAGTACATCTGGCCCAAAATGTCCAGCTAGAGTTGTCTTTCAAAAGAATACTAAAAAAAGTAAGACATAATAAAATGAAATCACACAACTCAACAAACACACTGCAAAAGAAATACACTTGCAACACAGGGCACCAACGGTACACACAATGTACCACTGCACAGGTAGTGGAATCTGTGCTTCTTGCAATGGCTTTAACATGGAGGATTGCAATCCTCCCATCAAAACCAAAGTTCCTAATATACAATTTGGGACCTTTAGCGGATTGCGATGAATAGTAACATTGCACTATACAAAAAAAGTAAAATGATTTAAACTGTGTGGTAAGTAAATAAGACTCAAGCACTGTGGATTTGAATGCAATTGAGATCACAAAGAAGTTATGTGGTCTGGAAACCTTGCTTGTCTCTCGGTTTAAGATTAAGGCTGTCAGCACAAATACATATGGATATCTTATGACACCAAGGTACTAGTGATATCGGACCACAGGCTCAATGTCCCAGGGGACAGACCTCAGTACTGAACGGGGATAGAGAGGGTGTGATCCTTGGTGGGAGTTTGGGTGTGGGCTCACTGGCACCAACTCACAAAAATAATCTTTCAAGCTTCGGAATCTAGCGAGCTTGCAAGAAAGGATATTAGGTCTCTCTTGTGGGTAGGTTTTTTCAGCACCCAAGCCATTGAGGCTATAGGCTAAGGATGCACCAGGGCAGGCTAGTGGGTGTCAGAAATGGGTAAGTAGTGATGACTCAAAAGGCAGGTCACTATAGCTGCAGCTGGTCATCAGACTTTGTCCTAGCCTTGCTGAAATGGGGAGCATGAAGCTTTATATTTTGGATATAAAAACAAGGTCCATAGAGGTCTGTTGTCCATGATGTAAAATTTAGGAAATAGCATGATATATATGACAACATTCCTCTTTCATCTGACTGTTTTGACAATGTTTACTGCCCTGCCACTAATAACACTGCTACCACCCTTTATACATCCACCTTGATCAACTGAAGTCTGAACACAGGAAATATAAAAAACACATCAAGAATGAAAAAAACTTCCTTCTTCTGTGATGCACTAGACAATGCTAAAAATCGGCCAAAAGAACCCTTCAATCTCATTAGACAACAAACATCCAAGCCCCCCTCATCCTCAGTGCAGGCTTCCAAAGACCTATGTGATAACTTTGCCAATTTCTTTAATGATAAAATCACCAAGATTGAGCTCTCCCTGGACGACCACCACCGACCTCCCAACGAAAGCCCACTCCCCGGCAAAGAAGATAACAAACCACCCAGGCACCCCCCCTAACAGCTGGAAATCTTTCAATCCCATCTCCCAAGCAGAGTTCATCGAAATGATTACCAGTTCCAAACCCTCGTCACACATTTTGGACCCTATTCCTGCCCAACTGGCTAAAAAGCTCAAACTCACCCTAGCCCCGCTCTGGACCAAGATTATAAAATAGCTGCCTGAGAACCGGAGTCATGCCAGATTGTCTCAAAATAGGCCAAGTCACGCCATTACTAAAAAAACAGGCTCTGACCCAAACGATCTCAATAACTTCAAGCCTGTCTCCAATCTCCCATTCTCAGCCAAAGTCCTGGAAAGATATGTTCTCCTTCAACTTACTGAACACATTTACAGTAACAACCTTCTAGATCCTCACCAATCGGGCTTCAGAAAAGGTTGCAGCACAGAGACAGCGATCCTGAATGTCATAGATGATGTCTACAAATCCCTGGACACAGACCGATGCTGTCTACTCATACTCCTGGACCTATCGGCAGCCCTCGACACGGTTGACCACAAACTGCTCATCAATGTACTTCGAGAAAGGGTCGGAGCTGAAGAGGTGGTCTTGCAGTGGTTTGCCTCTTTTCTGCAGAACCACACCCAAAGAATAAAAATTTAAAACTTCACGTCTGACCTACTCCCAATAAGCAGGGGTGTCCCTCAAGGATCAGTTCTCTCCCCACATCTATTCAGCTCCTACATGGAGTCCCTCACCAACATACTCAAAAAAGCCAACATCCCCTTCCACCTCTATGCGGACGATACCCAGATTTATCAAGAATCTTCCTCCATTGGTGACATTCGGTGACTAAATGACACTCTAAGAGAAGTCCAACACTGGCTATCCCTCAACCACCTGAAACTCAACCAAGATAAGATGGAAATCGTTCTCATATCCAACAAGGAGCAGACCCCCCCAAATCACAGAATGGCTAAATACTATCGATGCTCTCAACTGCAATCTCACCCCGGCCGACTCAGTAAAATCACTGGGAATCCCTCTGGACCGTAACTTAGGCATGGTCAAACATATCAAGAACACCGCAAAGAGGGCTTTCTTCAACCTAAAACTTCTCAACAAAAGAAATCCTTCATCCCTCCCAACGACCTCAAACAGGCTACTCAATACCTGGTGCTGTCCAGTTTGGATTAAGGGAACACAACCCTCACAGGCACAGCAAAATCTCACTTAGCTTCCCTCAGATCAACTCTAAATGCAGCAGCCAGGATGGTAACCGGAGTAAAGGAATACGAACACATCTCCCCCGCGCTCCAAGAGCTAAAATGGCTCCCAATCGAAATGCGTGCCAACTTCAGAACTGCCTGTCTCACACACACAGCTCTGCACACTGGGAAACCTGCCTACCTGGCATCCAAACTCAACAAGACTGGTCAGACAAGGAACCTCAGGAAACTCAAACAAAAAACCTATCACGCTCCTTCTCTGGAAATGCACCCAAAATTTGGAACTCCATCCCAGTCCATATCAGGACTATCCCTTCCTTCTTCAAATTAAAAAAAGTCAGCTCAAAATCCTCTCTCTCAACTGAACTCTTCCGAATCGATAGCAGACGCCTAACGTAGAATCTTACCCATTGCAGCATATATATTTAGAGCAACAGTGGTCCCATACAAGTAGGATAGGTACAGTATCACAATTACTACAATAAAAATTGGAATTATTTGTATGCTCAAATTGAAAAATAAACGCAATTTATTATCATTTAATTAAAGCATGAAATATGCAAAGGGATGAGTGAGCAAACCGTGACGAGGTTAAAAGGAAATCAGCAGATTTCCTTACTACAGGCAAGTGACTTAAAAAGTGACTTTTCAGAGAGTAAAAATGAAAATACCAAAAGTCACAATCAAATTAACATCTCATACTCAACAGTAAAATACAGAATATAGTTTAGAGTTAGAGATGTGAGTCGACGTCATTTCGATCCCCATAAAATAGTGGGATCTCTTCAGGACTAAACGAGTGCCTGGGAAGTTTGCCTGGGTAGGTGTAAGTGGAGAGGTAGGAAAAGGTAGGGAAAAAGATCGGGGGGAGAAAGAATAGAATAAAATTAGTTGGAGGCAAGAACAATTAAGTACGTATAGGATACAACACGAAAATAATTCAGCAGAGTGAAGTAAGGCATCTGGTCCTATCTAGGTGCGCATGCATGACGGGAGGGTTAAGAGAGAGGGATACAATCTGGTGAATAGGAATAGTAAAAATAGTAAAGGAAAGGACATGGGAGTCTGGAGTGCATAGCCAAGAGATGTGCTATGCAGGTGAGCAGCATATAGTCACTTTAAAAAGAAAGAAAGCTTCTACATCACCTACCTCTCGACTTGCTCCTTTGTTCCCCCTCCCTGAACAGGATTCGTCACGAATTAATGTGTTTATTATTGTTATACTGCAAGTTCAATTTCTTCACTATAAATGTTGTAAAGCGCTCCGATACCTTCGGGTCTGGGCAGTGCTATATAAAACTCTTACATAAATAAATAATAAAATAAGAAGGTGGGATGGGGCTGTTTGGATCCATAACCATGTGATACAGAATGGAACAAACAAAGAGAGGAGTGAAAACAGACTCGTCTACCTGTGAAACAACGGTTCTACCTCCTCTGAGGCTGCGGCTGTCTGGTCGAAGTCGGATGGAAGAAACTTTCAGTTCACGCCAACGTGAACCTAACCAATCCTGCAGCTGCTCTCAGAATGAGAGAAACATCAGGATTAGACAGAGCAGGCTAACCCAGTGCTCTGTTGGAGACTGGGGGCCTGTGCAATCCCTCAGCTAATTAACACAGCTGCTGGATTAGGTGCAGTAGAAGTGCACATGTCTGGCTGGCCGTCGAAAGACTGCCTGCCATTTCGACATGCTCACTACACACTTTACGGTGCAGTCCTTCACTATTCAACTAGTAATTAACCCCGCCCACACCCATACACTCGCACATCATGGCAATGATGACACCATTATATTTATGTTGGTTCACTGCTGCGTTCGCAGCAGGCGGGCGACGCTCCTCCACCCAAAAGGAGGAACCGCCCCTGATATAAAGGAATGGACCTAAACAAATACAAATTGAGAGGCAAAATGACCATTTTAATACTACACCTTCTGATACGGCCCACGTGGAGCCTGTCCATTTTCCTAAATAGAAAAAGAGATTCGGTTAATAAGGTTAGGTTATTCAGCAAGATAATATTTTCCATATTAAATGAAATTTGGATCCCGAGGTTCTTCGCTGAAGTTACAAAACGAGGGTTGATCCTATGAGAATTCTTGCAAACTATAACCTCGGTTTTATCTATATTAATCTTATATCCGGAGACCTGACCGAAAGCTGTGGTTGCCTGTCAATTGCTGGTAGGGCCCTCACTTTGGATGATGTGAGTACAGGATGTCATCTGCACAGTCCAGAAGTTTGATCTCAAAATGGTACAGTCTCAATGAAGAGACCGAGGCAGTCCTATTTAGCACAAAAGTATAGGGATCCAAATAGAAAGTGAATAAGTGTGGAGAAAGAGGACAGCCATGCCCATTTACCGGCCAATTCGGATAGGTTCTGAGAGCATACCCATGTATAAGACCCAGACAGTAAAGGGTGAATACAAGGACTTACCATGGGCAGTGGTGTCACGTAAGGGAACACATCGGTGTTGCATAGAGTCAATTAGATCATTGATGACATCGGCAAGACGATTTGAGAGATTCTGCGAGAACATTTTCTTTGAGTCTCAATTTATCAGAGAAATAGGATGCTATGAACCGCAGTTCAGAGGATCTTTATTCTTTTTTACGAAGATGTAAATATACGCTTACCTCCAGGAGGGCAATGTTGACTTTGAGAAAGCTGATGAATTTAACATCTCAGTAAATAATGGAATAAGAATATCCTTAAACTGTTTATAAAACTAGGTCTGGACTGCATCTGGCCCGCCACTTTGCCACTAGCCAGTTGCATGACAGCCATATCAACCTCCTCCATGGTGATTATGCTATCCAGGATGATTCTTTGCTCCTCCGTAAGCATGCTCAATCCCAGGGGCTGCAGAAAAGAGTCTACTGCCTCCTGAATACCCAATCTTCCCTATATAAGCCTGAATAGAACTACTGAAATACTGCCAATATCTCTGGACCACTGGTAACCACCTACTAAGAAGCATCCCTAATTCCCGGAATCAAATTGGAATTGTTCTTTTCCTTAAGTTGAAAGGCTAGTAGCGGCGCCCTCTTTTCACTGTTTTCAAAACATTGTAACCGCTTTGCACGATATTTAGAGCAAGCCGTATCCTATATCCGTTTCATTTACTGTCTCTGTATGAGTGTCAGTTGCTGATAAAACTCTTAAAGAATTCTCTGGGCATCTAGAGAACCATAAACAGTGTGAATATTCCAACTCAAGTTGAATACACTGCTCCTGCAAACTTGCCTCCAAGGCCCATGCCTTTTCACCCTTGCATATAACAACGTGTGGTTTGTATCCGGACAAAGGCTTTCCGGGTATCCCAGAAAATAGTAGTGATCGCAGTCCCCTGATCAATAAAGATAAATGCCTTCAACTTCGCACAGATATGGTTAACATACAGGGGTTCCAACAGCTGCGTACAATTAAAAGTCCACATACACAAAGTGGAGGGGTGGAAGAGAGGGGTGGAGTGTGGGGCAGAGCGCAGGAGGGCCGCAGGGGAGGGTGGGGGGGGACATAAGAATAATAGTAAAACATTTTAAAAAAAGTTAAACTTACCTGCTACCGGCCGCCTCCCGCGTCGTGCCTTGTTGCTGGGACTTCCTTGTACAAGCAGACACTGCAGGCTAGTCACAGACTCCATGTCCAATCCCCACACTGCAGGGCAGCATGGGGATTGGCCTGAGCAGACTAGAAAGACGCCCTGCTCAGACCAGGTAGTCTGCAGTGTTTCTCTAAGTCTGTTGTTCAAAACAGCCGGGTTAGAGAAACCTAAGTGCGCATGTGAGTTTTGGTCGGCCTGAGACAGCAAGCCAAACAAACATGAGCAATTATGAAGTGCAAAAGCACTCCTCCTCCTCCCTTACATGCCTCAGGCCCACCCCTGCCTGTACACGCTGGCTGAGGCAGCAGCTTAAAAATAAAACAATACTGAAATATATTTTTATTGTTTTGCTGCTGGCTCTGAGCCAGTGGGGCGACGCTCCTCTGCCATTGCGTAAGAACAGCCTCACTCCACAAGGGAAGAATAGCGAGGGCTTAGGAGGCATCAACCTTTTCTGTAGTGAGAACTACTTCTGATCAGTGAAAATCACAGTGAGCTACTGAAGGCTAAGACTCTGGCGCATTGTTACCAGACACTCCCACGCCCAGCTTCATTGTCTTTAATCCTAATGTCCATTAAACCAGATACAATGGCTTGAAGAAAATACTTTGACCAGGGGCACTATGACAGGGTTGCCATTTGTGTCAGTGAGAGCGGGGTCTTTAGGGATGTATAAACATGTGTGCGTATGAATTGGATATTTGTGTATGGGTGACTGAGAACCTGCATGGTATGTACTTGGGGCACATGACTTACCTTTTGCCATATGTGGCACCGTTGCACGTATATAACACAAACATTCAACCATTTTTATAAAGTGCTAAAAAATATCAAAAATGTTCATAATATGGAACATTTTCAGCACTTTACATTTCTCTACTTAAAATAATGGCAGTATATTTCAGTTATAAATATGGCACCATGTCTACCAGCATCTGGGAGCAAGATGCCTATTGTGGCAACACTTTGAAATGGGAGAAAAGTAAACTGAAGAGTTAACTTTGTTTATATGAATGCCATAAAACTCATCATCATTTAAATGTTCTCACATTTCCAGTGTCATATTTACAAACAGCTGGTATCTTTCTCCCAGTGGCCTTTACACACGTTGGCATATTTATAACAGAAAAATACAGCCATTTGTTTAAATGTGAGGAAGTCAAAGTGAAGAAACATGCTTCATAAAACATTAAGACATAATTGGCTTAATTGAAAGTGGAGAAACACATTAAGACTTAATGTTACATAGAAATCATTTTCTTACCTTTACATTTCTCCCATTAACCCCTTCAGCGCGGCGGGAATTCCCCCGCGGTGCTGAAGGGTTCGAGCGCGGGCGGGGCCATGACGGAACGGTTCCGTCATGAGCACAGCGCAACCGATGCTCATGACGGAACCGTTCCGTCATGGGCATGGAAGGGGTTAATAAGAAAACATTTTTCAGTTATAGAAATGGAACAGTGTCTATTGGCCACTGGGAGCAAGAGGCCTTCTGCTTATAAGTTCAAAATGTTGGAATGGGAGAACATTCAAATGAAGAGTTAGATTAACCTCATCGCTGCTTATGACGGAGTGGTTCCATCATGCGCGTCGGTCGCACTGTGCGCATGAGGGAACCACTCCGTCACGGCCCCGCCCGCGCAACGAACCTTCAGCACGGCGCGGTAATCCGCGCCGCGTTGAAGGGGTTAATTAGTAATGTAACTTTTCATTTACATTTTCTCCCATTTAAAAGCATTCATAAGCATCCATTTCTCACACTCCAATATGGAGTTGACAAGGACTTTTATTTAAGAGTTAAATACCTCAGTGTGTCAGTTCTTCATCCCTGTGCCCATGCCTGGGCCATAAAGCTGCCTGAGCACTTCTCATTATCAGGCCCTGCTATTTGCAGCCTGGTGATAATAATGTAAATAAAATAAACACATCCTTCCCTTAACTCTAAAAGGAAAATGTGACCCTGTGCCTATTAAAAAATGAGCTCAAGGCTGGGAGCTACTCTGAAGGTATCTATGAGCTACTGGTAGCTCATGAACTAGTACAAGCTCTGAAGAATGATGCGAGAAAAGACACCAGACCTCCGTAAGCTCCTGCGATGGTAAAGTTGCTCTTATAAGGGCAGATTGAGTGGACATGCCGATGCCAGATAATACTCTAGTCTGTGATGGCATACCTCCTTTTTGAACAGTCCTGTGCCCCCTCCCTTACGTCACAACCACTCATATTTACAAGTTTACAAAGGCTTATTAGAATTAGTTCCTCTGAGTCGCCAAATTGCATTTGCAACATGTATTGGGTTGGTAAACCTTGCCTCAAAGTGAAATGAATGCTGCAATCAATTTCCTTGCCCGTCTGTTATTGTTATAAACTGTCCTTTTTGTTTATGTTGCATCTGTCTTTTTACATTTGTTTCCTCTATTATTCTGCTTGAAAAGGACCACAATGAGAATAATTTCAATCTGCACCAAAACAGTATAAGTTTAAACCTATCGATGCATTTATAAAGGTCATATTGTCTAGTAATACCATGCTGTTTTAAATGTCGCAAAAATCTGTTGGGTACCCTTCCTCATGCACAGATAGCAGTACAGTGAAAGGGGAATCTCAGTAAGTTCACAGGCTTGAGAGATGAGTTATCCTCTGAATAACCATCCCCATGTACATGAACAAGGACCCAAAACATTTCCTTTGACACTACGGTGTATATGCTTTATGGTGATGGAGTGATGCCTTATCTCCCCCTGATGGCTAGTGGCACAAACACACACTCACTTGACAGCAAGTGGTTATCAAAGTCCACTGGTGTCGGTGATGAGAACTACTTCTTGCTTGGTCTGAAAAAGTCTCAGAGTTTTTCCACACAACTTGCCCACATTCCCAACAGCCCATTGTTGAATCCTATGGACTTCCTGAGGTTTTAGGTAAAGGGTATAGGGACTAAGAGCAGTGCTCACCTGGCCAGTCCACCAGCCCCTTTCTGACCATGAATACCTGTACTGATGCCCAAACACGGTTCCCCCAAGAGTACTGGTGTCAAATCCTGGCAATTGGTGGTGGATATTAGTGTAGTATTAGAGATAATTCCATTCTGCCATATTAATGTCTCATTCTTCCAAAAAAACATGCAGGGCAAGTTGGGCAAGCTTGTTGCCAATCAACATAGTTTAGGGCGTACAACAGGTCCAGAGATTTCCAGTCATCCCTGATCCAAAGGGGGAATTCTACCATAAGAGTGGCAAAATCTGCGCTCCCACTAGAAAATTACTTGGGACAGCGACAGACGAGGGCTATAACCTCCTCTTGCCAGCCTCTAAACAAAGTCCTGTGTGTGCTCTAAAAACATATTTAACAATCATTTTGCAGATTTAAGAAATTCATCTAATTTCATTGGCTTATCGGACACTTGAGTAACACAGGCAAGTTTAAATCATGCACACAATTCTAATACTGCCAATAAACCAGCCATCATCAACTGAACATTTATAAAATAATAGGGGTTTGGCCTAATAATCCTACTAGGACCTAAGCTCAAGGTATAGGAAACAGAAAAATGGTAACATGTGGGAAAAATTGGTACAAAACAATGCCAGTAAACATAAACTGATCACTGGTCCAGTATACAAGTTTACACAACTTCATTTATTTGACTTTAAGTGAAAACCAGAACTCTTAGTAGGAGGCGAGTATAGGATTGTGCCTACATGTAAGAGTGACATAACAAATGTATACTGACAACACAACAAAAAACATGTCATCTTTTACATAGATGGAAACGTTTTTAGTTTCACATAACAAAAACACATATATTCACTGTCCCTCAAATCAAAGAGTTTCATCTCTCTACCAAACGTTTCATACAGGGATATGGCTGTGATTTCAATTTATCATACGCAGTCAATGTTAAAGGTTGTCCATTATGGTAACACACATGAGGAAACAACCAGCCCTCAGGAGTTCTTCTGTGTGTCCCACGTAGTTTGTATAAGTTTTAATTTTTTTATTGGACTCCTCCATTCATAGAAGTCAACATGTTTTGGCCCTTGTAGTTGGGCCTCTTCAGGACATAGAAAGATGAGACCTTTGAATTAATGTATATATAAACTTTACTTACAAATACAGTGATTCTCTGTCAGTGTAATGTATCCTAGTCAGCGTGGTTGACCCTGTATGAACCTCACCTCCAAACATAGTCAAAGTCTGCCACAATAGACAACCCAGTGTCAACTAGCATTATGTGTGAAAGTCGAAAAATCCCTGTTACTATGCAAATATCGTTGTGCGACTGGCCGTGAAACATCCCTTCTAGTTTCTTCTATACGCGTGTGCACTAAGGTGGTGGTGTGAACTGAACAGGCATGGAATAACTGAAGAGATCTATCACATACTGCTGTCCAATTAGAGAACACTGATCTAGTCCACCCACTGCAGAGCTCCCTACCACTTTTCTCTCCTACCATGCCTTCTGAGAATCATGAAAACTTTAAACAAAATATCAGGTTGGACAACTCAGTGCAGCAATCAGCTAAGTAGACTTATCATAAGAAATAGCATAAAGGGACCTGCTGAGCTGCTCAAAGTTGCCAGCTTATTAAAAACCAGAAACCGCTCGCCTTTCTCTCACACTGCTTTATCTTCCAAATTGCTAAGTGCTGGGTCCCAAAACACAATAACAGCATCCCGGGGTCATCACACACAACATGGATAGACTTCGCACCACAGTGTTGTGTAAACTAAGACTCTAGCTTAGCTCTACAAGGTTTGTTTTCACACCCACGGGTGACACGAGGGAACTTAGTTGAATGCACCAATGTTGAAATGTGAAAGACAGGTTATTGTAGCACCGCCCGACCCCACCCAACACATAGTTGAAGTAGCGTCAATGCTTGTGGGTTTCAAACAGGGAGCAGTGCTAATCTAAGTGATTGTTCATTAATGAATTACACACTCAAGATCACTTTAAACAGAATATGCATTTCAACATATTTATTTTAAAATAGTTATTTTAAAACTCTGGGATCTAGTCCACACAATACTGGTAACATCACAGAAGATAAGAATTCAAAGCAGCTAAGCTTTTCAATAAAAGTGAAAGCAAGGTAAAATCTTAACATCACAACTTATAGCCTTTAACATCCTCTAAATGCTATGCTAGTTCCAGCAGATGAATAAATAATTAGCCTGTGTTTCAGAGGTGGTGCACATACCTGGACAAAATGATTTATTGTCTGTTTGGAATAGCTTGCCAGCTATTTGTAGTACAAGAGCAATGAGATTGTGCCTGTGCCAACACAATCCTAGCACCAGTTAGTGATGGCAAAATACTTTGCAGAACCTCAGAGTCTTGCTGGAAGTTTCTTCAGTCAAAGTGTAATCTGGTGCTGTGATCATCTGGATCTCTAAAATTTCTCTCCCGCTCAATGGCCACTTCAAGAAGCTTTTATAGTATCAGCCACTGATCTTACCGCACCTGAGGAATTTCTAATATAACATAACATGTGTATTTGTAAAGTGCATTTTCACCCATAGGCCTCTTGGCGCTGAATAACAGATGCTTATTTTTACCCAACTCAATGTTACTCATTTTATCGACCTCAGATGATGAAGGTCTGAGTGGACCCACTGGGATTTGAACCTGTGACCAATATGTTGAACACAGGCCTCTGCAGTTGACGTATTAGTTCACTGAGCCACCAGACCCCCCCCCCCAGCCTTAAGCTACATACATCAGTATGTTAGTCTGAAAATGCAGTAGTATAAACAAATATGTAAATTCAGTCTACATTGTTTATATTATTTTGTTATCTCGCTTTGAAATATAGATAACAAGCCATTTTTCTTAGACTGATGTTTCATTAGGTGTTTTATCTATGTCATTGGCTGGATGATTGGATACCTTCACAGGTTCCTAGGAAGACCATGACATGCACCATCTTGGTCGCCATAGACAGTCCAATGACCAGGCAGATAAAAGCAAACCAATTCTGTAAAAGGCCTCCAATTGTTTGCATTCTCTTTAGCTCATGTTTACTTTAAGCGTTCACTATCTGACTTTGAGACAGATAACAGAGAACTTGTATCAGACACTGGCTGCCTATTAAACAAAGGGTAGGCTTCAAGGGTTTGTGTATTGCACACAAATCCCTGTTTGGTAAGGCTCCTAAATATATTAAAGACCGTTTGAAGCCCTATGTCCCGGGACACCATCTTCGTTCATCACAGGCCAGTCTCCTCACTTGTCCTCGTTTCAGCATGGCGACCTTTGGAGGCCGGGCCTTTTCGGTCACTGTACCCCAGATGTGGAATAGGCTTCCAGATGATATGCGTAAGGAAGTTAAACTGCTCCCATTTCGGAGGAGGCTCAAGACGATGCTATTTTTGGAGGCATTTGCTCCGGCCTCTCAGGATTAAGGTCATGATTCAGTGATGTTACTAAATTCGGTTTGTCGTCTATGATGCAGCGCTTAGAGACCTTTGGTGATTAGCGCTATATAAATGCAAACAAACAAACAAACAAACTTACATCATATTAGGTTCTAGCAAAGTCACATTTTAAATGAATCAACACTTTCACAAGTTCTGTGGAAGAAAAGGACATGCAGCATCTGGGCCAAAGGTAAACAAGCTGGACAGGATAACTAAGAAGGAACCTGTCCTGTATGTGTTTAAGAACCTAAAACTAAAGGAAAGAACCCTAAAAGCATGGAATTAAATTAGGGATACAGTCATAACATTTATGATATTCCTGGAATAATGTCTGAACTAAACAATCACAAAACAATCACTGAATGTGTTTTTGATTGATCTTGCTTATCATTTCTTCATGACGTATTCATTAGACATTTGCAGAATAAAAGCAAAGGACAGAAACGTGCATTTTGATGAAATTGCAATTCATCGCTTGTTACATGTTCAATAACATGTCTTCAAACTGAAATGAAAAACGTGTCTCTGTAGTGGAAACAGGATTTTTACAACAATATGTTAAAAACACAAAGGTAATACCCTTGCCACCAGACATCCTACAAGGCCTAGCTTGTACGCAAACACTTTAGTGCACCACATAAGTGTAGTAAGTACTATATAAAATGCTGCAAATCAATGCAATGTAATACATTGTCTTTGTATTTTATTATATGAATTTAACAACAAAAGACTCAAATAATGAAATAAAATGCAGTATTGCAGGAGCAGGTTATTTTTTATTTTTTTTTACTAGGTCTATCTTTGATTCATCATTTGGAGATTTGATGACTACCCTTTCCTCCTTTGAGTAATGGTCATGCAATGAAATGGTATTAGAGATTCATAATACAGGGCAGCCCCTGTATAATCCATGTATAAAAGCCAGTCTCTAATTTCCTTATTACAGTCGGGTTGTGACGTCTCTAGTCACCTGAAAAGGACATACCTGCTCAACTCTATTAACTTATTAAATTTGAGTTGTATCATCATAATGCCTGCTGCCAGAGCCAGTAGCCAAAGTGAAAGGAGGGTCACAGAGCAGGTTTACAGTTGCAGTTTAAATAATGAAAATGAGAAGTGACTTTTCCTTCTTATGATCTGTTTTTCTAAATTAACAGTGATCCGCAAAAAGGAGACATTTATGACATGTTTATTTTTTGCATGCATGTTTCATTACAGGAAAGAGAAAACCTCTGTGCTCGTTTCTACACATTCTGACATCCAGCGTTTTTTAAATATGACTTACATTAAAATGATTCTAATATCTTTTTGCAACAAATGATTTACTTTTAGTCTTCATGTCTACCAATATCCTATATGAAAGAGCAACACATCAAGGATTTAAGACATTTGTGTGAAGGGTGAGGGTGTGACCACATATTAGTGACTAAAGTTTCACCTGCCATAGAATATATGGATATTGCAAGTCACCTTGGACTTTCATTACCTTTTAAAGAAACTCAGGCTTAGCCTCATTCTTCTACCTAGCCCTGGAACACCTTGGTCACTTGCAATATCCTTATAATGCATGGCTAGGCCGACCATCACCCCTAACCAGTTTATATATTTTTAGACTCATTTACTTTATCACAGTACATTAATTTTTTCATCCTCTAATTTTGACTGATGGGTCTCACATTCAATTATTTTCCTGTAGATGGAGTGACCCATCTTCAATCAATCAATCAGATGTCTTGTACAGAGTGACTATTCACCCGTAAGGCTCTCAGGTGCTGGGCAGGGGTAGCTGCTGGTCCAACGGGGTGCTGTGGTTCAGTCGAAAAGCCAGGTCTTGAAGTCCTTCCTAAAGTGAGGCAGTGACGGTGATTGCCTGACGTGGAGAGGTAGTGTTTTTCAGGTCTTTGCTGCGAGGTAGGAGAAGGATATTCCTCCAGCTGTGGTCTTGCAGACATACGTGGGACGGTAGCCAGGGCCAGTTGGGCGGAGTGGAAGTCTCTGGTGGGTTCGTGGAATGCGAGGCGGTGGTTTAGGAACGCAGGTCCCATGCTGTGTAGGGCTTTTTAGGCATTAGTGAGGAACTTGAAGGGGATTCTTTTGTTGACTTCGAGCCAGTGGAGGTCTCTCAGGTGACCAGTGATGTGGCTGCGACAGGGGATGTTGAGGACGAGTCTTGCGGAGACACTCTGAATATTCTGCAGTTTAAGGAGTTTTTGCATGATGCTAGCATAGAGTGCATTGCCGTAGTCAATTCTGCAATTGATGAATGCGTGGGTGATCGTGGGGTTCCACTTGAAAATCTTTCGGAGTAGGCGAAGTATGTGGAAGCAGGATGATAAGACGGCATTGATCTGGTGGCTCATGGTGAGTCCAGGATGATGCTGAGGTTCCATGCATGGTCTGTGGGTGTGGGGGGTTCCAAGCGCTGCGGGCCACCAGGAATTGTATTAGGCTTAGGGGGTGGAGCCCATGACGACGACTTTGGTCTTCTCTGATTTGAGCTTGTTCCATCTTGTCAAATGATGAAAGAGACGGCAGTCTCAAATTGGGAAATTTTAAAACAGACCTACTGGTTTACACAATGTATCCTGAATAGAAATAATGTGCTCATTTATCCTTAAAATTCCCTACAGGTAAAGATTTACCATAACGAACTACCAAAACCATAAAAATGAACGACATATAAACATAAGATTTAGAAATTGGGTTTCTGGTTGCCAGAGGTATGCGCACCCTGTCCAAGCAGGAACCACAATGCTAGTCAGGGTAATTTAGATACATATCATAAATTAACCTGTGCTCACCCTCTGGTAGCTCAGCACAAAGCAGTCAGGCTTAACATAAAAGGCCTAGAGTAAAGTATTTGTGCAACTCAATACACAGAAACACAAAGAAAACACCACAAAAAGACTCCACGCCAGGTTAAAAAAATAGATGAGATTTTTATTAATAAAATAAGACCAGACTGAAAACAATTCAATGAGTAGAAGTCAAGATATGAATTTTTAAAGAATAAAAGTAAAAACAGCGATTAGTAGCAATAAGCACCTGTGGGATTTATCTGGTTGTTCTGGACCTGGGTAAAGTCAAGAGTTCAGGCCGACCGAGATGGAGCATGGCCCGGAAACAGTCACGCAGGCCAGCTGAACACAGTACCTTTATCCTGCTCACAACATCGAGATGTGGGATGCTGCCGATCGATGTATCGGTGTCGATCCCGCAGTCAAGGTGATGCATCGATTTTCTTCCCACAGTAGCCTTGATGTGTTGGTTCTGAAGACAATGCATTGAGCCGAGAGGTGCTTGTCCTGTAGAAAACACGCCGGGTTTCTCCACGCAGTTTAGGGGATGCATTGATCTTCCCACAGGCAATGTGCTGGTTCCGACTGTGGTGTGCTGATTCTGCCCCCACAACAGGGTCGATGCACCAGTTCTTCTACACGCAGACAGGAGATGCTGAGACTTTGATATCCCTGAGTCTCAAGCAACAGATGTAAGCCAACAAGTCCTTGGAGATCACAATGGGTTCATGGCAGAGTCCAGCTCTCCCTCAGCAGAGAAAGAGAGCAGGAGGCAGCAGGGCAGCACAGCACAAAAACAGTTCCTCCAGAGCAGCAATTCAGTAGAATGACAGTCCTTGCAGCAACACATCAGTTCTTTTGACAGTGGTTCTTTACAAGTCCAGAGGGGTCTGATTCAGTGGGGTCAGTACTTATACCTAGTTGTGCCGTTGAAGTGGGGGTGACTTTAAAGAAGGGTCTTTGAAGTGCATAGAGGTCATTTCTTCCTAGCCCTGGCTCCAGACTCGTACTGGGATGTAATCAACTCTTTGTGTGGAGACAGGATGCTGCCTATTCAGGTGTACTTGTCAACTCTCTCTCCCATTCTGCCCAGGATGAGCCATCAGGATGCTGATGGGCACTCTGACACACCTAAGCTTCCTTTGTGTGGGGCTATCTAGTGGGAAAGCACAAAGTCAAGCTGTCACCCACCCCAGACATGTATTGGAGATAAGCTGCAGACACACAGATCTTTAAGAGAAGAGAAATGCCTACTTTATAAGTGGCATTTTTAAGACAGTAATGTCAAATCCAACCTTAACAGTAAAAAGGATTTGTCATTACATTCCAAAGACATAAAACGGGACAGAGCTACTCCTTTCTTTTCAGGAATTGCAGTTTAAAAATGAAAAAATAAATTCTCAATTTTTCCTTTGTGAGGAGTAGGCCTCACAGTAGTGAAAAATGAATTTCTGTGTTTTTCACTAACAGGACATGCAAAACTTAAAAGTACATGTCCTACCTTTTACTTACACAGCACCCTGCCCAATGGGCTATCTAGGGACTACCTTAGGGGTGACGTATTTATAATAAAAGGGGAGTTTAAGGCTTTGCAAAGGGTTTTAAGTGCCTGGTCGAAATGGCAGTAAAACTGCACACACAGGCTCTGCAGTGGCAGGCATGAGACCGGTTTAAAGGGCTACGTGGGTGGGTGGCACAATCAGTGCTGCAGGCCTACTAGTAGCATTTAATTTGCAGGCCCTGGACACAGGTAGTGCACTCTATTAAGGACTTACAGATAAATTAAATATCCCAATTATGAATATATCAAATGTAATGATGTTTAGGAGAAGCAAATACCCTTTACCAGAGGTCAGCCATGGGAAAGTGCTCAGAGTCCTAAGGCCAACAAAAAGAATCAGCAAAATAGGAGGACTTAGTCAAAACGTTTGGGGTGACCCTTCAGAGAGGGTCATTTTCCAACAATAAGAAAATGTGAAAGTCATGATACAGTCTACTGACATTAATCTACCCATTTATACCACATTGCTTGATATATTCATGACCGATAAAAACCATTACTATGGCTAAAGAATTAGCAATTGAGCAATGATATTAACAACTGACAATGATACCTCAGGGTCACCTTTCTCCATCCCCCCCGATTTGTTCCTGTTGCCTATTCACTTTTTAGAGTTTTGAAATGGTCATCATTATACCAGTGTAAATCGGTTAACTCCGAGACATTACATACATCAGTGTTACTCTCTCACTTATCTAACAGCTGGCAACAATCTTATCATTGGCCATCCTTTTCTACTGCTTTAGAATGTCAATAAAGGCTGAAATAAGTATCACAGCCCACAACCTCCATGCCACCTAGTACCTTTCACTGCTCTACAATGCTTGCTCGTGTTTCAGACCACCTTTCACTCAACCCCATGATCCAGTCAGGCCAGACCTAAACAAGAACACACAAACACATCTCATTCAGACTCAACTTCCCCAATAAATGATCCTCGTGAGAGGTGCCCCTCCAAGCCTATAATTTGAGATTAGACCCCTTATAATGGTCTAAGCAAAACTCTCTCACCCATCTCCCTAAATGAAATACACAACATCAACCACATGAAATATTACAGGGCCTCCAGAGCACACTCTCCACTTCTACCTGCCTTCTAATCTCAGCAGACAATCTCCTAATATACACCTCTAACAACACTGAACATGCCAACACACACCTCAAACCTACTCCTTATGTTTGTTTTATGGATTTATATAGCGCATAGCTGCCCGAGAGGTTGCCAGCGCTGAGAGAGACTGGCTAAGGTTGCATGGGAGATTAAGGGAAGAGCCAAGTTGTGACCTTTTTCCTGAATGCCAGTTCGTTAGTTAGCATCCGCATTTCCCTAGGCAGGGAGTTCCACAGGCCAGGGGCCAGATACGAAAAGGGTCTACCTCTCCATCTGGCTCTCTTTATCCTAGTCTGTTTCATAAGTAGATCTGTGGAGGATCTTAGGTGTCTGCCTGGAACGTAGTGTGTGACAAGTTATTTGATTAAAGTCGGGCCTTTGTCATTCATGGCTCTATGGGCGATGCAGAGTGATTTGAACTCTATCCTGGCCTTTATTGGTAGCCAGTGTTGTGTCTTCAAGGCTGCCCTGGCTGACTGTTGTCTGGGGATGCGTAGTAGTATCCTAGCTGCGGCATTCTGTGCCACTTGTAGTCCTTACATCTTGAAATGTCAAATTTTAGTAACACATTCTCCACAAATGCAAGCCCTAAGTACCACAAGACCAGAAATAATGTTATTATGATTGGCCTGTCCAAATGTTGCCCAGCACACCCTTGGAGGAGTCCTCCTGGTGTCCCATACAAAAAGATTTCAGTGAATCACAACTGCTTTACGATCCTAGATTGTCTTCGCCTAGAGCATCGATCAAAATATAAGACAACAGCAATTATTTGTAAGAAAATCTTCGAATCTCTGACAGAAACTGAATCCCAAGAAGCCAAGCTTTGCTCAAACTAGACAGTCACAGATTTAGTAATAACTCCACTCTCAATCTTTCTGTAGAAACGTGCCAAAAATATGGAATCCTCTCCTGGTACGCATCAGTGAGGCCATGTCAATCTCCACAACATTTTTTTGAAGACCTTACATGAGGTGTGTACATTGCCTGAACGGGGCCTATCCAACAGTACGTGCTGAATGCCCCTCCCACATATACTACCAAAATGGTAATCTTGTTGAGAAGTTAAGTCATCTCTTTTCTATCTGTAATTTGTCACTGCACCTTGTGGTAAAGAGCATTGCCACCCTATTCCCAAGGTCTAGATGTGCTATATTTTGAACTGAAATGGATGAACAGATAAATATTTCAAGATAAATTCCATGGTTATCTTTATGATCCGAGTGTCCAGAAGCAGTTTTTGCTTCTTCACCTGGAACGAAGTAGTAAGACATGTATTAGGGATTTTTTATGCCTGGGTGACTAGGTTGACTCGTTTCTCTGTGACATACATATATATTTTAAGTTTTGTGAAGTGCTGTTTGGATAGTAATCTTAGATATTCTCTTATGGGATTATTGTGTTTTTATATTAGATCCTGTAGAAAAAGTCTTCTTATTTTGTGTAGGTATGTACTGATATTTACAGCAACAGTGCTATAGCACATGGCGCGAAACACTTGGTAGACTTTTTTGCAACCTATTAGTAGGTGGAGGCCTCAGCTAGAAACTTGTTCTTGGCCATAACACTTCCTTTTTCTACCTCTCTGGTTATCATTAAATATAAGATTCAACATAATGTATAGTGGTATCTACTGTGGTAAGTACTAAGATTTCACATAACTTCTGGTCATGAGCATCAGCAACTGATATGTCGCATACATATATCTGGTCAGGAAAGTCTGCAATTGCTATGTTACATACACATACATTTCAATATGCGTTAGGGGCACTATAAAAAGGGCAATTTGGACAGGAAAAATAAGAATTCAACTACACCTACTGCTTTTTGCTTTTCACTATAAAATGGATCACAACAAATGGAGGGACTCTAGGCATGATGTACTATTCCTATTCGCGAAACAGGATGTCAAATTTGCACACCTACTGGTTTGTGAATGGGTGTGCAATTTGCAATGCAACCTATGTACTAATATGTTGCATCACAAATTGTCCATTCACAGGGGGTCACCATTCAACTTCTGTGATGCACTGCAAATGCAGAAATGAAGGCCTGCAAGGGACTGAAGACCACTGTCAGGAAAGCGGTTATTACTTTGTGTGGTTGTACGACCTCACCATGTGATAAACTCACAAACCGCTATCAGCCAGATTCATCTGAGAACCTTTAGCTCAGTTCTGGGTAGCTGTGCCTTAGAGTAGTCAAGCTTTATCAAAGAAACAAGTGCAAAGCATTTAGAAGTACCAAAGCAATTGAATAAGCAGAAAACGCAACTGAATAAAAATCCAACAGCAACTTATAAGTATAGGTTGCAAATGTATCCTTAATTAACACCTCAATGACAAAAATCCACCAAAGGGTTCCAGAGATATAAATGTTCAAAGAAACAATTAATCACAGATATTCAATTGGCGCAATAAATCGGTCATCTAATGCGACTTGGGTTACCTACCACAAGTAATTTAAAAGCCTCTTTATATGCAGTCTTGTGGCAACCAGCTACATAAGGAAGCCGGTCACAGGGACCAATAAGTTCCAATAGGACAGTTACCTCGCAGTCAAAGCAGTCTCCTGTCCAGTTCCAGGCTCTAAGGGCTATCCGCCATAAACTTCAGTGGAGTGGTCCTCTCGCAAGGGCTACAGGATGTTGAAGATCCTTAAAGACGCTGAACTGGTGTCGGCCACCGCTCCATCCACGAACATGTTAAGAATGACTTTGGTCACTGGGGTTGGTGTCGAAGTCTGCGGGAATCCAGCTAAAAAACAGTTGCCACTGGTCTCCAGTTACAGCAAAACCAGCGGTTCCTCATAAATGGCAGTAACTTCCTTGCTTAGTGACCAAACCGCACTGAGATGACACTCTCAGATTCAGCAGACTCGGATGCAACTTTTGAGGGTCAGGACTTGCTCTCCCAGGCTGCACTGACGATCCAGTGTTCTTGGCTATCAAATTGCCAAGGCAGGCTCCTTCCACTTTTATGGCCATTTGGCTGTAACAGGAAGTCCAAAAACTGACTCTTGGACAGACCTCCTCTGTCTGGGGCTCGGAACGACTTTTCCTTGAGGGGGACACCACAGGCACGGTCCTCTCTTTGCTAGCCCAAGGTGCAGCAAGTGCAGGCCCGTCTTTGGTGCAGCCTCTCTGCTTGGTCCAGATAACAGCAGGGTAGTCCTTCAGTCCTCTCTCGAGTACAGCTGTGATATGAGGTCTGGAGGACAGGGGTGACACTATTATGCCCAGTTTTGGCCTTGGGGGATGTGGTGTCTAATAGCCAATGTGCTACTAGATCTCCTCCCACCTAGTGACAACTTTGTGCAAAGCGTGGAATCCAGCTAGCCCAGAATGCATCATGCAGCCCTCTCTCAACTTGGCAGAAACATGTTCTTGGTGTGCAGAGGTCCCTAGCACAACCTAGAGGTGTGGCTACCTCAGGGCTACACACCCATGCAAAAAACCGTTTGACAATGGCTTCTCTCTCTGTGTCCGAGATGCTAACCTGTCTGCTAAAACAAAAGAGCAGCCATCTCATGAGGGACAACCATTTGCCCTTCAAAGGTGGCTTCCCCTTTGAAGCTCACCATTTGGGTTCACACCATGTTTAGTCTTCCTTCCAGGAGGAGGTCACACCTCATCCAATGACAGACCTTTGTAAGGTAAAAGGCTGTCTCCAGGACAACAACTTGCGTGCAACCGTAAATGGTCACTGAAAACTTTAAACAACAAAGTGGCAACTTTCTAAAGTAGGTCACATATATATTAAATTCGACTTGATCATCAAGTCGAGTTTTCTGCAGCGATTCTTTTGATACATTGAAGTATCATATTTAGTTGTCTTATTCAAAAGTTAGCACTGCTGAGTTGTCAGCATGTAATTCTCTACTCGCCAATGGGGCTAGTAGCCTTTTCACAGCGGAAACGACCATGTGGAGTTTTTATTGCCTGGATATGTACAGTTACTAAAATGTATCATCCATCTTTTTAGTATAAAGGCTCCTACCTTTAGGGCTCAGTAGTCCTTCCTTAGGGGTAACTTACACATACTAAAAAGGAAGGTGTGGACTTTTTCATTCCTTCAAATGACAAAGACACGCTAGCAGTGTAAAACAGCTCTGCCAACCAGCAATGGCATGTTGGGATTCATGCTCTGCTATGTTACAATTGCGATGGCACAGTAAGTGCTGCAGTCTACAAGGGAACTTTAACTTACAGACCCTGGTTATCCCTGGTACCTTATACTAGGGACTTATAAGTTAACATAAGCCAATTGTGGGTGAGCCAAATAGACATACATCCCTTTAAGGGTCAAAGCACAGGCACTAAGGCCTGTTTGATAGGACTCGGTGCAGCTTCAGAGTCGAATAACAAGCAGCATCAGTATAAAAATGTGGGGGTGGCCCTGAAAAAAGAGGCATTGCCTTACAACCCCAATCCTTGTATTTACATTATTTTAAAGCTGTCTGTCTCCATGAAAAGGACAAAAGCAGCTTTGAAAAAAATCTACTGTAGAGCACTGACAGTGGTTCTCTGGACCACTGCCTCATTCCTCAAACGTGGCAATCACAATTCCAAAGAGGAAGTAGTAACTTATAAATGGTTTGTGACCACTACTGAGGACACAAACTATTGATATATACCTTTCCGATTCACAAACAAAAAGATGCTCTTTCCCATCCTTCCTATCTGCAATTCGTAACAGCTGCAAAGACACCTTTTCTGATTCATAAACGGGATCTTTACATTGGAAAAAGAGGTCACAAAAGAGCTTTGTACATCAGACCCTGTGGGCAGAGAAGTCATCCTGTGGAGCAAACACTGGTTCAAACATTTTCAAAGCTTCAAGTTTTCTAACTTTGCGGAAGCTCCTAAACGTTTGATCAATTTGTAAAGCCATAGAAAAGTGGCTCAGAGAAGGGTTTTGAGATGCGCTTGAAAGTCGCTGATTGTGATGTGGACCTTATTGAGTGTGCTTAAAGTACATGGAATGGTGGAGACAAAGAAATGGTCAACCACTAACCAGAATTGTTTAGATCAGTAAAGGATTTTCAAAGGAGAAGTGCATGGAAGAGGTGTGGCGCCGCGGCCAGGGTGACTGACACCGGAATCTGGGGATCACGGTTCGATCCCCGGCGGCGGTGGCAGATTAGCCCAGCACTCTGGGCAATAGCTTGCTTAATCTTCCCGCTGGGCCCCCAGCGCTTAGAGACCCTTACGGGTGATTGTTCGTGCTTTACAAATGTGGATTATTATGCTCACAAATTGCAAAATTATGAAGTAACTAGAAATCGGATGGCTTGGGGTTAAACATACTCAAATTTCTAAATCAGTTAAGCCAACCATCTCAAGCTGTGATGTAAAATATGTACGGAGCAGAGAAGCACAAATTACAAGGATCCACACACCAGCCCTTTAACCCACACCTGCTTAATAGTATTCCTTTCAGAATACCTAGGGAATGTCAATACAGATCTTGGAGACTTGATTTAATATGATGGATACATGACCCTTTTTGGCATTTAAACAGCTTAATTCTGCACAAGACTTGTTCTCGTGGTCAGATACACATTCAACAGTATGTTCTTCAAATAAGAATGTTCACTAGTGTAACTGCATTAACATGCACGTGAGTATTAATTGTTTCAAGTCTTAAGTAAGAGGTTGTATGACTGATAACTATTAAGCTATTGTAAACTTGTATCAGCAGAACAAACAATCTTGCAAGGTCTGATGAAATAGAAATGGTTACAAATGTTGATTGGGGACAATCAGATATTGATAACAAAAAGTATGTACTCACTACTTCCTAATCTAAAGAAACAAGAGCTAAGTTTTGTCTAAAGTAACCAGATGTTAGCTGAATACTGATAAACTGGCAGGCTATACCTCTGGGGGATGACGTTTGCCCAAAGCATTGGACAACTGGGGTGTCGGGGTAGCAGAGAGCCCTGAGGACCTCAAAAAGACAATGATCTTTTGGTTACATTGAGCCACACGGCTGCATCCTGAGTTCTTCCTCGCATAAACACGGAGCACAAATGTAATGTTATTCCCTTTGCTAGGAAAGCCTTCGACAAGGTGGAGTAGCAGCAGATGTATGGTCAACCATGTTAAAGAGGGCAGCAGTCTCTGGTCATGAACCTCCGTCAACTGTGAAGTATGATGGCAAGAGCATGTGAGCCTTTTTTTGCTGAGTCCAGATTGGTCAATATCAAGTAATCATGTTTCTTCTGAGAATTGTTTCAGTTAAATGAAAGCTTAGTTCCCAGAAATCCTACTGTTAAAATGTCAGTAAGGATGGATGATAGAGGGCAAGCAGATTCACATCACGTCCCGCTGTCCTCAAGAGTCATAGCAAAGGGCTCGCCTCACGCAAAAACAATGTTGATCACTTTCACAAATACTTCTAATACGCACTTCAATGTCTTGGGATGGATCTGCATCACAGGTAAAACAATTAATTTCAGCCATGAAATTTAGAAGGCCCTGGTGAAATTCTGACAAAACAGCTAAAACAAGTAAGAGAGTGAGTCCTTTAGAGAGCTCCTTTTTCCAAATTGGTCTTTTATTAAACTGATATATGGTGGTGTTCTCTCAAATGGGTGTGACCACCCCACAAAGATGAATAATCTGTAGGCAAAAGTTACTGAAAACCCAGCACTTCTCTCACACATTAACAGACATCAAAATAATCCAATCAGGATCCATATTTGATGGGTAGATGACAGTTACTGTTTTTTTTGTCCTTATTTGCCTTCTTTCCACCCTTCTTCTAACGTAACCAACCCTGGGTTCCTTACCTCATTTACTGGACAGGAATGGCGAGATAGCACAAAGCGAAGCCTCCCACCAAGAGGCCCTTGTGTTCCTTCAGGGAGACCTCACCCTCTGTTTAACCATCAACCAATCCCCAAGTCCATCTGCTTACGCAGAAAAGACTAAAAACCAGCCGAGGCAGATGAAAGGCTTAATCATTGAACCTTTCTTTTTAAAATACCCCAACCATCAACCAGACCAAGACAAAAAGGGAGTCCAGAATTCGCATCTCTTTCTCGTCTGATCCGAGGTATCCAACTTAGCAATGCTCAGGGGCGACCCGCTGGGAGGTGAAGCAGTGTGATCCCACATTGGTTTCCAACTTAGCAATGTATTTCATTGATTGCAGCCAGCCACCTTCCATTGGGGAAGCAGGAGATACCCACAGTTTACATATCTCTCTACGCGCCACAGTTACTGTTTACTGTATAATAAAAGATTGAAAATACGTGTTTCGCTCAGGCTATATGTCCTAGGCCTTTCCCAAGGAGATGAACAACGAATCTGCAATATTTTGAACAGGTTGGTTGGGGCTGTGATGTGAAGAGATCGGTCTTTCAGACGAAGAATCAATTTCATTCTCTACTCCAATAGTTGGGCTGCTGAGGACTAGGATCTCCTCAGCAGAAGAGATTTGCAGGGTGAGGCCTAATGAACAGAGTCCTGCAGGTAGCATGAGATGCATGTATCTTAAAACTATTCCATTACACTATGTCATAGAATATTCTTGTCAGCCCTTACATTCCCACGCGTCCTCTCCGTTCAACGCTTGAGAAATTTACGGCCCCTCGTTTCAAACTCGCCAGGATGGGTGGCAAGTCCTTTTCCTATCTTGGCCCCACCCTCTGGAACACTCTGCCTTTTGCCATCTGCAAAGAAACCAACTATACCTGCTTCCGTAGATCCATAAAGACCTGGCTATTTAGCCAGTAATCTCTCTCTCTGCTTTTCACCATTCTGTTTGCAGCCGTCTTGGCGCCGGGAAACCCTTTTTGGGTAGCTGTTGCGCCTTATAAATTCAACTATAAATAAAATAGCAATGCCCCTTCTACCTGAGTGATCATCTCAATGTACCATATTCACAAGAAGAGCAAGAGGCACTTTGGTGCATTCTGGTGAGAAAGCCTGTTTAATTTGTGCAATAACAGGGGTAGGAACCATTGAGGTCCCATGAAAGTCTGCTTTTAAGTTGAACAATTGGGAGAATTTTGAATGCAGGAATGCCAGAGGGCCAGAGTTTGGTCCGGCCGCTCGCCAGGTTAGGAGTTAAACTCGTGTCTCGCATGCTTTTATTGGCATTCCCATTGCGGGGCCTTTAAAAACATATTTAAGAATTAAGAGGATCCCCCTTCTGTCCAAAGGAATAGGGTAATATATCAAAATATCACAAAAAGTTATATCCTTTGGAGAAAGAATCACCTATTAGATCAATCTGTTCCACTCATCCTTCGTCACTCATACCATCCGCATTCATTGGAAGTGAGACCATATATTCCTAATAGATACGGATGTGTACACCACTGATGACATAGGATAGTGTGTCTTGTGATATGTACTCTCTCTCCTTATTAATTTTATCTTTTGCCTTTAAAAACAGACACCGCATTGGGATCACCAAAAACTGAAAAGTCAATGCCGTGCAGGAACTTCTGTGCATACACACAGGGGGGCACATGCTTCAAGCCCGCGCACCATCGGCAGAGAATGGCGGTTCCCTGACGGAGGCAGCGGTCCCAGGGTGGCACGACCACCAGGATCGTAATGTGGCAGTCGAAAAATCGCCAACGCTGCCCCACCATCACAAGTCTGGTGGACTTATAATTAGGCCTTTAGTCTCCACTTTTCAAGAAGTATTAGAGGAGATACTGTAAGAATGTCAGTACAGTGACACAGAGAACCTTAATTAAGTTGTTTAAACATTTTTTAACTCTGAGGTAGGGGCCAATAACCAAGAATATGGTTAGAGTGCAGTTTTTAATAAACACGACTGCATGCACCGACTAAAATAATAAATGTGCAAAACATGCATATTCTGATCAAAGTTATGCACTGTACAGGTACGCTTCTTGGCTTTGCAAGCGTTTCAGAAATGAAAAAAGGCTAAACGCATGATCAAAACCATGCAAGTGCACTTCACAGAGTATGAATGACAAAGACAGACTTCACAAGTGCAGCTTTGGGATTCAATTACAGCTCTCCTGCAGTCTGCAGGCACACAGAAGGCACCCCAGCCCAACAACTGCTACATATGGAAGCTTTAACCTTTTAAATAAGGACCATATGGTAAGGGAAATTGCTTCACTTTAACTGTAAAACAAAAGAAGCATATTCCAATCATTTTACCTACACACCGACCGCCACCAAGTACTCTGTCTCCAGAGGTTACATGATCCATTCTGCCACAGACCGCTGCAAACTCAGTAGAACTAATTCAAAGCTTTGTGTTTTTTTATTTGGGTTTGATTTGAACAACAGCTGCTACGCTAGGCTGCAGGTTTTAAACTGCGGCTCGCTATTTTATTTTACGCCTTTCAAATCAAGCAAGACCTGAGCTGACAGCCAGGGCTCAGCGAAGCAGCCCTGGCAGCACCCTAAGCCCTGCGCTGTAGTTTCCAGGTGTTGCCAAGTCAAAGAAGGGAAAGCAGAGGAATAAAAATCAAAAAACAGTTTCATATTGGCATTTAAATTCTGGCCAAGGAAGGAGGAAAGCTTCGCGCACCTTTTTTTTTCCCCCTGTCATTGAGGCCCTATTTGTAAAACATGTCGTGCTTGCTCTTAAGCGATAGTGAGGCTCGCAAAAATGCCGTCTGGACCACAAACCACAGATCCACGTCCCAATAAAAGCCTGGCTTTAATTGGGACGCGTCCCACTGGGACTCAGACCTGGGAGTAATAATAAAAAAAAATACTTCGAAACAGGTCCCCATCAGGCTTCATAGTCATGTCCTTAACGGTACTGGCAAACACTGATCGATTTCACAACAATCACTACGCAATTCCCTTAAGTTATTCCATGTCAGCAATGCAGTCATCTCTATTCACAGTCTACATGTTTTCCATCGTCCTGCATTCTCTAAGTGTATTTGCTTTTTTCAAGGTGTTGTGTTTCTATACTTTTTACATGTAAAATAAGACACTTTTATACTTCATACTTTGAGATTAGTCTCTTCCAGGTGTCTGGGTGAGTACAGGTTGTGTGTGTGTGTTCATAGCCAGGCACAACTAAGATCTCTGACGCTGAGGCTGAAGGTAGTGCGAGATTCTCAAGTGACTGTCAAAGGGTCATAAAGGTGTGCACACTACATGCACATCCAATTCTTGACCTCTCTGCGGAGCGCACAGAGCGGTCTTGCATATGTACCAATTGTACTTGTGGAAAAGTATGTGACAGAGGTGCACAGCTAACAAAATATGGACAGCGCCAATGGAAAGGAAAATATCGTGCTTTCAGGTGAGTGGTATGCATGAAGATGAACGATGAAGCACAGGAGATGAAAGTTCAAGAATTGGCAAAACCAATAGGTCTGTCTGGTGTATATATTGATTGTTGTGGTATATGTCTGAATGCAATTACAGGAAACCTACGGAGAGGCACCGCAATACTGGTCTGGTGTCTTGTTTTGAAGCACAGGAGTTTAGAGTACGGTTTATGCCACACCCTTATCTACATAGGCCACGCCTCCTGACATTTTTTCCTAGTTATGCTTTTTCAGCCTCACCCCTTTTAGAGACCCCTCACCCCCTCTCCTATTCATCCCACATAAACGACAGGTTCAGAGTATCAGCACACGCACATATTTATGGGTGCAGATGACACCTGCTGGATTTTCCTTTGCACCACAGCAGCCCCAATAATCACGCCAACACTTGGACGACAGGCCATGGATGCCACCCGTGTGCTGGAAATCCTTTTATTTTACCTGGGTGTCAAGTCGGTCACCCAGGTTGCATTTTGCAGACACACAGTTGTGGACACGCCCACTTACAACATCAGTGTCTAATCCCCTGTCCCCCTGCAATATAACTGACACTACGACTACAAAAAAAAAAAAAAATCACACAGTGGCAGGATATTCTGCTAACATTTCCATGCTTTAACCAACTTTACAGCATATGTAAACTTGAAGTTAAAGGGTAGGCAGAGGAGCTACAGCCAGTGTAGGGAAAGGAAGGAATAACCTCATATTTTGAAAGGAAGGATGCAAGGGAAGGGATTTCCTAAAATGGAAATAATGGGGAGGGCAATGTGTATTTGCATGCTGAGACTTGCTCCAAGGTATAGAACGTCCTGTGCACAAACCCCAGTCCTAGGGTGAGTGAGGACACATGTAGATATGCCTGCAACGCAATGATAGTCCAAGCTTTCCCAGGAACATGCCTGTCAGCTTCCAGAATCGCCAAAGTCGAGTAATACTACACACCGTTTGACTTAAGAGTACAATTCTGTGCTAGTCCCTATTTCTTCAGAAACTACCCCTGTGATATTCTCTCACTGCACAGACTTAATCCTTTCTATGCTGTTTTAATATTTAAAGTCCATTGTGCAGCATTGGATGTGCCATTCAGGAGCGGCTCCTCCATTAGGGCGGCGGGGTGTCACCCTACTAATAAAAATGCTCCAGAAAATGTCCCAGAGATGAGAAATAAAATGGTAATAAAGTTAATTTATTACCATTTTATTTTTCACTAACCATCGTTCCGAGCTGAGTGTCAGGGCGGGGCCATAGTTGCTGAGTGGCAGCAGCAGGGAGGAGTGGTGGGCTGGGCACTTAAGCTTAAAGTGTGCATGTCACTTTGGCCATCTGTTTTGCGACGGCCAGCCAGACATGCACAATTTTAACCTCTCCAAACCAGCTGTCTTACACAGCTGGGTGGATAGTAAGCACAGGCCTCCAATGCTCTTGGGAACCCCGAGAGAGCCCACTCCATCCAATCCTGGAATTTATCTCAAGCTGGTTAACAGAATGAGAGCAGCATCAGGATTGGTTAAAGGGGTTTAGCTGGGGCCCGTGTTGGATGAGAGAAGAACACCTGTACCAGAGGAAGGACGTGCAAAAAAGTAAGTGAATATTTTATTTTACTTTTTCAGTTTATTTAATGTGCACGAAATCGCCAACATGCATTACAGTAACGTTTTAAAGTTAAACATTTTAACTTTAGGGGGTGTAGCTTGGCACCAAACAGGATGGCCGCCTTCCTCAGAGCTCCATGACGGCTGCGACGGAGAGATGAACCGCATTCCTTTTCCACCGGGGAAACATTCTAGATGCTGCAGGTTTGTCAGAAACTTTAATTTCTGCCTCTTTTATGCACACTTGATATAATATGCAGCAGGCTCGCTGAGGAGAGAGTTGCACTTGCCCATTTTTTTTACCTCTTGATGCTCGCTTCTACTCTGAACTCTTCAGGAGGTTGCAGCTTATGAAAATAATCTTTATGGGATGTAAATATCAGTTCTACTGAAGAATTTCTCAATTACTTCATGATTAATTACTTTTAGGCTTGAAATAAAGAGTGACTTTTCTAATATGTTTTCTCCTCATCTGCTTGTCACCTGCTTTTAACTGCTTGCCCTTTCTTCATGCTTGCCACTTCACTCCAATCTGGGCAGAAGCTTACACCTGAACTCTAACAAATCATTATATACTAAGCATACCACTCCATTACCTTCATCTAACCCTTTTTCTGTGCTGGAAAATATAGATGACTCTGGGGGTGCTGGTTAGGATTCTCCTTCTAATATGACGGAAGCTCATCCCACCTCTACAAATAAGCCACCCTCAAAGCTACCTACAACATCTGGTGCGTCAACGCACAAAAGGGACAAAAAGGACCCTCCTCCCCATAAAACCCTTCACTAAGATTTCAATGGAGCTGCTGCTTGAAGAAATTCGGGCGATGAAAGACACTAATAGGAAACTACAAACTTTAAATGGAAAATGGTCATTTGTGGACGATAGAGTTACTCAGATGGAACAAAGGGTTGCGGTGCTTCAGAATACTGCGCTCACTGTACAGTCATTGCCATCTGAAATCTTGTCCTTGAAAAAGCATGCCAAAGACATAGAAAACTGAAACAGAAGAAATAATTTGTTCATTTATCGCCTTGATGAAGGAGTGGAGGTTTCTGATCCCATGTCTTTTTTCCAAACCTTTCTTCTCAAAGTCTTGGACTTAGCTACCTCCCCTCCTTTAAAGATTCAAAGGGCACACAGTCTTGGACATTCTCCTCGGACTGCGTCAACCTCACAGAAACCTAGAGGAGTAATCCTTTACTTTTTAGAATATCTGACTCTTCTTAAGGTTATCATGGTAGCAAAGGTCAAATGTGGTATTTCAAGATCTGGTTCCAACTTATTTTTTGGGCAAGATTTTGCCAAGGCTACAACAGATAGAAGGAAGAAGTTTCTGGATATGCAACCAGCTCTCCACACCCTCAATGCCAGGTTTGATTTATCCCACCTGTTTTCATTCAAGCGAACATACAATAACAAGACTATTACTTATGATGATCCCTCCCTACTGCATGAACTTACTAATTGCAGAGGAGAGTTGATGGACAGGTCTAAATTTACTGTCACTTGATTTATGATTTTTGTTCTTCAGCTAATATTTTCTTGGATATCAGTTTTCCACTTGCAATATATACTATAGATAATATGTTCCCACTTTGTATTTGTTCTAATTGGTTTTCATTATGTATATATCCTCTCTTTTAGGTAAATTCAGTGCCTTGAGGAAATTCCACAGCTATTGTGTTTATGTGGTTTGATCTCTCTTCCGTTTGTCGATCGTTCGGAGTCCGGTTGTGTCATCCTCCTTTCATGGTCCCACCACCTCAAGCTTTTGTTTGCCATATAGGTATGTCCTTTTTGTTATTCTTTCCCGTGTATATCAGATCTTTACTTTCTGCTTTCTATCTCTATACGTAACTCATTCTTTTTTTTCTATTCTCTATTCCTTCTTCTCTCACAACTCCTAGCAATCTTTCTCATACTATCCTTTTTTTGCTATTATTTCTCTGCTTCTTCTTTGATTTATTGCATCATTTATATGTTATAATTACACTTTTTAAGATTATAAACACTGGGTTAGCCACGTTTTTGCATCTTCAGGTTCAGAGAAACACATTGGAGTGGCTATTCTATCCCACATCTCCTTAGATATTCAAGTCCTTTTCCAAGGAAATGATTATATTGGTAGGTGGGTTACTGTAGCCATGACTACAAAGAAATAACCTATTACTATTTTTAATGTTTATGCACCCACTACCGCAGATAAAACTTTCTGGCCAGAGGGGTTTACTAAACTGATGTCTCTAAATGACAAATATTTAACTGTTGGTGGTGATTGTAACATGGTTATGGACCCATTTATTGATCAACACTCTAAATCTAAATTTATCCCATCACACATGCACTCCCAGCTAACATCCACCATAGAACAATGATCCCTTATTGATGCCTGGAGATTGTCCAATCCTACCCTCCAAGAATACACTTTTTTCTCCCCTCCACATTCTTCCCAATCTTGCATTGACTATTTGCTTGTTTCAAAGTCCTTTGCACAACATATCATCAATTCAGTTATTGGCTCCATCTTAATCTCCGACCATGCCTCTGTTACACTAGATTTAGCTCTTCTTCCTGCAACTCGTGGTACTAAACATTGGAGATTCAACAACTCTCTTCTTTTGGACCCTATATTCATACAAAATTACAAAAACTTCTTTTTAGAAAATGAGACTTCAGATATTTCACCTCAGACTATTTCGGACACATTTAAAGGTGCCTCTAGAGATTTCATCATTTCCTTGTAGCCCGTAAGAAGCAATCTTCCTCTAAGGCATTACATTTAATTCTGAATCACATTAAACAATTAGAACAATCTTATTACCTCTTTAGTTCTACATCTTGTCTGGATGAATTAACAAAAGCTAAATTTGCTTTTAATAATAGTTGTACAGAGAATGCCTCCTCATATCTCCTTAAATTAGGTGCTAAATATTAGGGTGGACAAATAGATTTTGGAAACTTCTTGCTAATTACCTCAAAATTAAAAAGGATCATACTAAAATACACTCTCTCCTAACCTCCACTAACCGCACCGTTCATAAAAATGAAGCTATACTATCTGAATACACTAACTTTTTCCACACTCTCTACACTCCGAATTCCCAGGCTAACCAAGATGATATTCTTTAATATTTATCCTCCATTAACGATTTTAGGATCCTAACATAGATTTTCCCTCCCTAGATGATGATATTCACATGGATGACATTCTCACTGCTATTTTCTCCATCAAAAAGGGGAAGGACCGGATGGTTTCACTATAGAATTTTACTCACATTTCTCTAAACTTCTTACATCAAAATTACATCAGCTCTTTACACATTTCATTTCCTCTAAATTTGCTGATGGTTCCTTTCCAGATGCTTTAATATGCCTTACTCCTAAAGAAAACAAGGACCCAAAACTGTGTAAAAATTATAGACCTATTTCTAGTGTTAACCTGGATTATATTTTGCGAAAATTCTTGCCCTCTGTCTGGACACCTTACTACCTAAATTAATAGGACGGGAGAAAACCAGCTTTATTAAATGTGACATCTTTCGGACAACACCAGATTATTTTTTAATGTTTTAAGCAAGTCATATAAACATTCCTTAACGGTTATTTCTTGAGATGCTGAAAAGGCGTTTGACCGTGTTAGCCGGCCTTTTATTTTTTATACCCTTTCCTGGTTTGGTTTCAGTACTAAATTTATTAACTTTGTCTCCCTACTTTATTCATCTCACAAAGCATCCATCATAGGCCAAAGGCCTTAATCCTCCATCCTTTGCTCTTCATCGAGATATCTGACAGGGATGCCCTCTTTCTCCCTTATTGTTTGTAATAGCCTTGGAGCCATTTTTGTCTAAAATCCATTTAAACTCTGAAATTAAGGCTTTGCAATATGGAGACAGACGGTTACAATTCTCAGTCTACGCAGATGACATTCTGCTCTTTATTTCTCAACTGGAGACCTCTCTGCCGCTTTCCTGAATGAAGTGACAAGTGTTGCTTCTGTCTCAAGATACAAACTAAATGCAGATAAATATGAAATTCACCATTGGGATAAATTATAATTTTGAGCTGGAGCGCTCCACAATTTAAGGCTGCGTGCCAAGCGCGTGCTGCCACTGCAATGGAGAGGGATTTCGTGGGATTATGAGACGGGCAGGGAAATACAAAATGCACTATTGCGTCATTTTTCCTGAGGAAGGCAGCTGTGTCGGCTTGGGTGCCTGCCACAGAGCTCTTTTTATTACCGACTGGTTTCAGGTCCGATTCATTTAAATAAACTGACCGACTCCGCCACTTGCTTGCTTGCCGCCGCCGCTGAGGGAGACGCCTGGACACCTTCACGCCAGCGCTGCTGGCGCTACAGCCTGGGGCACTCTTCGCTGTTTGTCTCCCCCGCCGCCGCCATCATCACACTTGCGGCCGAGAGCGGGGGGAGACTACAGCTCCCAAGCACCCCTGCGGCTGCTGACGCCGCCAATCGCGCCCGGAGGCGCTTCAAAAACCCGCGCCTTCCTCCGCGTCGCGGGACGCGCGCGGGCTGAGCCCGGGCAGAGGGCGGGCCGTCTGTGGCCGTCCGGGGCCGGAAGAGGCCGGGTTGGGCCACACTCTGTTTCGTTTGCCATACCAAGTAAGCCGCAGTTGGTTACAAAACTAGGAAGCTAAACGACAGTTGAATTTACATATTGTTGACCACTGTGCTGTAGCTCCCGTGAAAATGGCAGGGAAGGGGAAACGTGCCGCAGCTCAAACCACAATTACAGGGACCATGGATCAATTTATTACCCGTGCTGTCTCGGTCCTGGAGCATGAGATTGCCATTACCGAAAGACGTCTATCAATAGAGCCTTTACTCACAAGGCGCTCATCACTGGGCCCCTTAGCTCACGCTAGCTCACCAAGCAATAACAGAGAGCAGCCCCGAGAGGAGGCATTACGACCCATACCAGATAGAACTGACATAGGGGTTGCATCTCCAATAGAGGAAGCAGATTCAATACTAGCACCCAAAACCCCTCGTCCACTCACTAGAGCAGGGGCCAGATCTTCAACACCCACTAGGTTAATTGCACAGAAAAGGAAAAGGGGGAGGGCGAATGAGCGCTCTAGACCAGCTAAATTTCCCAAAGCACTTAAAAATATTGTGCCCCTTGACTTACCTAACACTAGCCCAGGCACTTCAGAGGAGGACGCTGGTGGAACCGAGTTACCTCCTTTTGATCCAACCAATTTCGCCCTTCAACTAGAAAGCGTCGTTCGTTCTCTAATATCCCCGTTAATGGAAAGGATCGAGATGGTTGTATCCAAAGTAGACAAACTGGAACAAACTATTCTGGATAACTTTTGCTCGGTGAAGAACGTTGTCAAACTATGCGCCAAAGACATATCCAAAAATAATAACCATGTAGGTTCTGCTGGTTCTGCCCTACCCACATCAGCAATATCGCCCGTCTCTGCCTCTATTCCAACTGCTGTAGATACTCCAACCATAAACAACAACCAGTCATCTCGACAGAAGGGAAAGTCACAAAACTGCAAATCCCCGAGGTGCGAGGGTAGGTCAAGAAAAGATGCACAGGACACTAACACAAATACCATGCATCTGGGTGGCCCGAGCACTACTACTCCTAGTTTGAACGCTGTTTCACAAGGAAATGAATCTAGGCCTCCCCCGATCCAACTTCATCTCCCATGTGAATCCTTCCCTTATGTTGTTCTAACCGGCGTTCCTGAACTTCCTACTAACAAACATGAATCATACGAGCAACTAAAAAACAAAGTTAGTCATTGGCTCAACATTCATAGACCAATTCCTAATGAACTGAATGGTCAAATTCTTTTTGTTAGAAGGGTCCAATGGGTAGGACCACTACTTAAAAACACTCAGGGTGATTGTGTTGTTGTTAATTTTAAAGATGCGCGTCTTTCTAGGTTCATTGCGGAAACAAATTCCTATGGCCCTAGATCTGGAATTGCGGTGCATGACTTGAACTATTTTTATACTACACCTACATGCCATTGACATATCCATTCCATTGACACCCCTTTAACTCCTGTGGCATTAGAGGTTACTGTCAACTTAACAACGGATGGACTGGTAAACATGCCAGAGATTTCACCATTGTCATCACACATGCGCGAAACGAGGGCTAATGTATTTGGTCAAACTGCCGAGTCCCGTGTTATATGTGCGGGTAAAAACTGGGGCACCCTTTTGTCATGGAACCTGGCTAGTATAACAACTAAAATGGATACTCCTGAATGGGTGAGCTTCATTAATGATTTTGATGTTTGCCTGTTTCAGGAAACCTGGTCCCTCGAGGCCCAGTATATGCCGGGTTATTTGAATTTTTACGTCCCAGCAACCAAAGGCACAAAAGGCCGTCCTTCTGGGGGTTTGACTATATGGGCTCGTCAGAAATTATTTTCACAGGCCACAGGGATTGATACTGGGTCACAGGACATACAACTGGTTAGGCTCACGTTTGGCTCTAAGAAGTCTGTGGATATATATAATGTCTACCTACGGGGCACGAAGGGGAAGAAGTCAAGTGTCCTTGAATCCCTTACTGCACTTATAGAATCTAAATCGAGTAGCAGGGACTTGATTGTAGCTGGGGATTTCAATGTCACCTTTGAACCCCTCCTAGATAGCGATTCTGAATGGGGGTTTGACCCCGAAGAGGACCAACGATGGGGCATCCCAGCCCTTGTATTACCCCCAATCAAACGGTGGTCTGCAGTGGCTACCCAGGTCAATGCACTGTGCCTAGAATTCGGGCTCCGGGCTTTGAATGGTAGAGTTAACGGGGACAAGTTTGGAGCACCGACCTTCGATAACGGCCGCTCAAGCAGCCGGATTGATTATGTCCTTTGTTGTATGAGATTGTGGTCCCCCCCCTATTGATATGGAGGTGGTGCAAAGAATGGAGAGTGACCACAATCCCATTTGTGTCTCTCATAGTTGGTGGGGGGACTCATGCTTAATGTTAAAAGAAGCAATTCGGGTCCCCCCGGTAAGAGTGCCTACCAACGATCTACGTAGGTTAAAATGGGCATCTGTAAGGTCCAAAGATTCAGTATTGGCCCAGATTAATATCAAATTCTCTGCAATCATGGCGAATCTAGAGGATATTCCGCTAAGCCGTGATCAAGTAATTAGGCTGCACGAGTCTTTTTTCGAGGGTTTACGTCCCTTTTTTTTCAAGCAAATGAGGCACGGTACTAAGCAACAGCCCAAGCAGCCAAAGTGGTACGATAAACACTGCAAAAATGCAAGATCCACCTTGGCTAAAGCCTTATCTAGTGGTAGCACCCCATTTATCCAATTAGCAAGATCTGCTTATAGGAAAAGCATCACACAAGCTAAAAAAAAGTGGGAAGAAATGTTTTGGCAGGACCTTAAGGAAGCCAGTGATTCCCGTGATGCGAGACTTTTTTGGAACATTCTGAAGTGGGGCAGAGGAGGTCTATCAGAAAATCCTTCAAACCATGTCTCAGAAGGGGACTGGCTGGCCTACTTTAAGCCTCAATACGCGCGTGACCCCCTTTACATAAGCCAGGGCACTACCCCTCACGTTTTTTATTCGTCAGGGCCTTTCACCCCGGAAGACTGCTTAGTCGCACTGTCCTGTGTAGCTACAGGAAGGGCCCCTGGGTTGGACGGTATTCCTTCTGATCTCTTTCTAGCGAATAAAGATTTATGGAGTAAATATATCGCTCATATAGCGAATGCTGTGGCTGAGGGCGCGTCAGTACCTAAATCATGGGGAGGCGCAGTCATAATTCCAATTTATAAAAAGGGTGACAAAAGCCTCCCGGGGAACTACAGGGCCATCAGCCTAATTGATACAATTCAAAAAGTCATCGGGAGGATGGTCCTGAATGAGGTACATAATTGGATTGGCGCGAACGAGATTCTTTCCAGTCTACAGGCGGGTTTTCGCAAATCTATTAGCACCATTGATCAGGTGTTCCGCTTTAAGCAACTATTATGGAAAGTCGTTGAACTGGGCAAAGGCAGTCTCTACGTCACCTTTGTGGACTTAAGAGCTGCCTTTGACCTAGTCCCTCGTGAACAGCTTTGGAGGGTCTTAGAAAAGTTAGGACTTTCCTTGGAACTCCTGACCTTAATTCGAAGACTGCATGAGTCTAACTATGCAAAAATCCAATGGGGTGGCCTGGGGGAATCAACCATCGAGTTCCCAGTAGAGCGGGGAGTCCGTCAAGGATGCGCAATGGCCCCAACACTATTCTCTTTGTACATTAATGGAATAGTGGACTACATGCTCCAGACCAATACTGATGCCCCAAAATTGGCTGGTGTCATAACACCAATATTGATGTTTGCCGATGACACTCTTATAGTGTCAAAAACCCCGAGTGGCATGCAGAAGGCGTTGGCAATTTTTGAAAATTTTTGCAAAGACCATGGATTGGAGGTCAACGTGGCAAAGACAAAGCTCATGACCTTCAACCCACACACCAACTATAGGGCTGGCAAGCTTAGGATGAATGGCCAAATCCTCGAGGAGGTTGCTAATTTTACATACTTAGGCATTCATATGTCCCACAATAACCGGTGGAACAGGCATTTGGAAATATCAACACTGAAACTTACACAAATTTCGGGAGCGCTGGTTAAAGAGTTTAATAAATCTTTTACTAAACCTCTTAAACCGGTGTTACAAGTCTATGAAGCAAAGGCCTTAAACTCGGTTCTGTATGGAGCTGAGTTGTGGGGCTTTGATATATTAACACCCCTCACGGTAGTTGAAAACAAATTTTTCCGATCAATTACAGGCCTGCCACAAAGTACGCCAATGGTCCCACTGCGCTACGACCTAGGTAGGAAGTCCATTAAAGATTTGGCAAATCTCCGGCCAGTTCTATACTGGAGGAGATTGTGGACCACCCCGGAGCTACGACCTTACGCAGTGGGTATCATGGACGTAATTCAGGTTGACACGTTTCATAAAATTAAGTGGTTAAGGAACCTCAGAGATTCTCTAATTGCCTTGGGATTGGAAAACTTATGGAATGATCCAGTGGCCGCTGTCTTCCCTATAAAAAAGCTTATGAAACAACTTTATTGGGATAAGATAAATCACAGGGTGTGGGCAGCCTCGCCTTCCTCTTCCATGACTCATCGTTTCCTTGAGGCAAAGACAATACCCCTATTGGAACCCTATTGGGACTTGATAACATCTCCAAAGGATAGGAAACTCTATTTCCAACTCAGAGCAGGCTCCCTTCCATTAAGGGCTTTAACTTCTGGGTGGTTTGGTGGAAGTACATGTATTTGCCCTGCCTGTGGAGACAAACGAGAAACCATTGGCCATTTTCTTTTTGTGTGCCCAGTATATGTCGCCCCTCGACGTCACTGGCTTTCCCCTTTATGTAAATTGATGGGCACTAGGAGCTCTGCCGTAGCTATTCGAATTTTAAGCACAAGCACCTTACCAGCCCATTCAATAGGTCTGGCTAAATATTTGGGGTGGGGTTGGTCACTTAGATTAAAAACTGTCCATTCCACAGAGATTGTACAAGGGCTGACTTGAAGTTTCCAAAATGCACTGCTGTTATTTTTGTTTTAAATAATCTTTTTAATTATGTGCATATCACGTCATTTGTCTGCTGTCTGTTTAATATTTTCTTATCTAAAAGGTTTTACTTATTTATCGGAATGTATTTATTGAATTGACTACTGTGATTTTATACTGTAATTTGTTGTGTCTTGTATGAATTATTTTAAATTCGAATAAAGACTTATGATGATGATGATAATTTTGAGCGGATTACACTGTTTCTACCTTTCACTAGAACAGAGAAAAAATCAAATATCTTGGTCTGTGGTTCAATGCTTCAATAATAGACACTGTGTCACTCAATATGAAAGGGGCCCTCGCAACACTAACATCTATTACATCTAGATGGAATTCTCTGTTCTTATCTTGGTGGGGATGCCTAGATATGATAAAGATGATGATGGCTCCCATACTACTATTTTATATTTCTAATATTCCTATGAATATACCCAGCTATCATTTAAAATACTTTATTCTATTTTGTACAAATTTGTATGGAAATATGAAAATCTTGCATATCTCTTTGAAAACAAACGACCCAACAATATGGGGGAGTTAATTTTCCTGGTTTCCACTCTTACCATACAGCATTTTTTCTAAAACAATCTTCTCTTTGACTAACCGAAGAAAGCCTCTATTATACCTCCTCTATGGGTAGACATTAAAAAAGCTTTTCTTCATCCCTTTTACTATGAAGAATTATTTTCCTTTTCTCACAAACCTATATCCCTATAGCTGGCCATTTTGAAAAATACATGTAAACTCCTATTTTTAATTCCCATTAGAACACTAATGAACACTTTTTACAGTCATAAATTTAGCATAATAGATTTACTAAAATAAATAATACAAACACTGTTTGGAAGACTTGGCATGGAAACGATCTCAGTTGGAGTTATCAAGTTTTTGATAATGACTCTTGCCTTCCTTTTATAATAGGTAAGGAGCGTTTTTCACTTCCTCCTTCGTATAAAACTAAATATATGGCATTAACTTCTGTGATACAGTCAACATATGATCATCTCCTGAATAACTTTATTTCTGCTACACCTACTCATTGCATAGCACCCTTGTTGTTCAGTTCTCTCTCAGCGTCCCAAATATATAAGGGGCTGATTACGATCCGCCCGCCATCGTAGCGGTGATTGCGACCACCTGCCAGACATGCAGCGGTCCCACCACTGCAATTAGGATACGCCCCCCCCCATACTGGCGGACGCATCCAGGGCTTTTAACATTACGGGCAGTGCTGCTGGCCGCAGCACCGTACGCAATGTTAAAAGTGCTTGCACTGCATTTTCCTGCACTAAGTGGCAGGCACCTGCCCCTTGATGCATGGAAATGCAGGGGGGTACCCCACAGCGCAGCGACCCCCCCCCCAAAAAAAGCCAGGGGGGCCTGCAAGGGCCCCCAAACCAAATTCCGTCCAGCCTTTCTATACCCACATCCTAATTTGGTGGAAGGTGCCTGCTAGGCACCGCCACAATTTTAGGGGCTCTGCAACGTCTGCCACGCAATCGGTGCAATTGCCTTTGGCGGTGAAGCGGTGGGTGGACTTTGCGTCTGCCGCGGTACCCACCACCATCCTAATTTGGCAGTGGGTAATACGCTTGGTGATGGTGGAAGTACCACCACCACCGGCCCAGCGGTGGCAGTCGTTCCGCCATCATAATGACCCCCTAAGACTAACCAATTTGCCAGATGAGTGAGATAAAAGAGTTGTGGAAATAAAATGCATATCTGACTTTAGGACTTTTTTCAGTTCACACTTAGGACAAAATTTGGACTAAAATACGGAAATCCTCTAGGGCTGCTAACACCATACAAGCATTATTATTTATTTACAATAGGCTCAAGATCACCCCAGAAGCATTACACCAAATTACCCTACACTCCCCTCCTCCTGTTGGGCGTGCACTAATTCTTCATCTGACCTTAAACATCTGTTATTCAAATGTCCTTCCACTCACCGATTTTGGTTACAGATCTGAAAACAGATAAATGATATTTTCCACACTCATATACCTTTTTTTGCCAATACTTTTCTAGGAAGTATTTCAGAGGACTGATCATCCCACTACAATATTTATGTACTTGATTTACTACTTGCAGTTGCATTTCAACGGGTTACCAAGGCATGGAAAGACTCCGACAACATATCCATTCAGGCTTGGTGGTATGGTGTTTGCTATAATCACAGACTTGACAGAGCATACGTAGATCCAATTGCTCGTCATCAGAAGAGATATTATTTGGTTACCAGTGACAAATTTCTTGGATTTCTCTGCAAAAGGCACCGGCTTACATAGCCCTCGGATGGAAGAGGTACCTAAACCTCCATTACGTTATTACTATGAATATAGTTAATTGATAATCTGCTGTTTTTTTTAATCACACTTTGATGCATATGTTTTAAAAGTGATATTATTAATATGTAACTTCCTTCTCATAACAGACAATTTCGTTACTTTACTCTTGTTTCTTCCCTCTGATTTCTATCTCTCTGTTCTAGAACTATTGTCTAGAGTTTGATAAGATTTTTCATACTTAGCACAACATATTGTATTTATTTGTGTGTATCTTTTTAGTTGTTAACTCAACCATCAAATAAACTTTTTCTTTTAAACTAAAAAATAATGAATGTCAACAATTTAATGTAATTGCATGCACCCATCCATTTGCCCGACCTACCACTATCCATAGTTGGCAGTCACCATTGGTGCCATAATCATACAGTGCTGATCGGTTCTTAAATTTGGATCAGTCACTGTGATAAGGTGAGCCAGCCTGCTGCTCCAGATGAATAAGTCTGCTTGGAAATAAACAGACCCTGAAGTAACAACCACTGGCAAACCCAATTGAACTGATACTTGCACTGAAGCACTGACAAAAGCAATAAACTGTCTGCTCTAGTGCAAAACAATTACGCAACAGGTTGCTTTATGTATGCAATGCATGGTTGAGAAAAGAACTGAATGTGTGATGCAGATTTAAAGCAGTCACCCATGCATTCCAAAGGAAGAGGTATCCATCTAAGTAGACAATAGAAAGAGGGTGAGACTAAAATACTCCGATGGACTGATCCAAGACATGACTGACATTGCCTCCAGCCCATAGCATAAAGTCCCTGAGCCAGAGAAGCCATTGACTCAAGGAGGCTGAACCAAAGCGCTTTGGAGTATGTATAGCCCATGTTTGCCATGAATGGCCTGTAGTGTCGTGCTGGACATGTTCTAGTGCCTCAGCAGGCACTGAGTTTACCAGCTACTCCCAAGAGGGCTGGATACACTTGCATCCCACATCCATCCAACGCAGGCGTTATGAGTGAAGTGCCCCTGCAAATAAAATGGCTTGGGTGCATGTGCTCATGGCCAGCTAACTAAGAATAGGCACAATGTCTTTGTCATCATTTTAAGTAGCATGTGGGCCTAGGGTCCAAATCACTACATTGGCGACGAGCGGGTCTGACCCCGAATGCTTGCTGGCAGCCGTTCTGATGATCGTCATGGGAGGAGGGAGTAGCCAGGGCATGAGGCACCCCCACACCTGCTGCGAACGCGACAGCAACAGTGTGCTGTGAAAGGGGGACCAGTGTCGCTGTAGCACCGATCATAGGTGCTTCCACACGGCCAACATGCACCGCAAGAAGTGGACCGCACCTGCTGCATCACCGCCACGGTTTGCCTGAAGAGGAAGACTGAGTGGCGCTGTCGGAAGATGTCTACAGCGTGGCGCCAATATTTGTCACCTTGACACCGGTGAGAGGGAGAGAGAAAGCACCCCGTGTTTAGGCGGTCACTGTCCCGCTAAAGCAGCGCTGCCACCCCTGTGCATAACCCCAGCCCGATCACATGGGAAAAGAACACTACGTGAAGTGGCTGCACTGCCACACCAGCAGCTGGCACCCAACACTACCAATGAACCATTGGTGCTCCAGCAACCTCGTCTCCGGCAGTGCATGGCAGCACCTCCCTTGCCTGCGGTACACGCAGGAAGTACTGCGACATTGCTGACAAGGAAAAGAGTGTCCTGAGGCTGCCGGGCCGCCACCCAAGCACAGAGCAAGCGCCACACACATGCAGCTGTGCCCCCCCTACCTGCTGAGGTGCCTGTCATCTGCACTGCCTTCCGCCATCTGTACTGGAAACAAATGAGGGAGAAGCACGGCAGCCCAGTGAACAGCAGTGCCATCCAGTGGCCATTACTAATACTGCACCAGTGGAATGGGAGCTGTCTGCATAGAAACGACCCGCAAAGGAAACAGACTACTGTGGTTCTTTAAGGTAACATGGCAGCACCACTTACCATGCAAAGTTGTGTGAGGCGGCCCTGCTGAGAATAGCTACGGATAAAGACTGGTGTCGCGCCAGCATTGTACATGCCCCATGCCTGCATGTCAAGCACCTTCCTGCACCTTGCCTGCCTGAGCCACTGCAACAGCCTGACTGAAGTGGTGGCTGTAGCACAACCTAGAGGGTGCCTGTTGCACCACACCAAGACTGGGTAATTAAGCAGCCCGACCGGGTGAACATAATGTGATTAACAAGCACATGGATTCAAGCATAGCACAGAACAATTAAGCACGCTGACTGCCAGCTGCAGCCAAAATCAGCAGGTGAGAGCGGCAGAGCATTGAGAAGTGTGTCGGCAGTGCCACCTATAGACCAACTGTACCAGAGATCAGCACAAGTCTGCAAATAAATGGCCCCAAATTGAACACTGCTATGTACAAGGCTGCCTGTTCAACAAAGAGTATACTAGGTCCTGTGACCTCACTGCAGGCAGCCAAAACAGTGGCTCCTGGAGCACTGCAGAAACCAGTTGATCAGCCAGCAACACACTAACCATTGCATGCCCCTGGTGGTCTTGCGCAGAGAAGACAAACTGGTTGACTTACTCCTGAAACAGGAGTGCTGTATTCCCCATGGTGGTCGTCTGTTGCCACTGCATGCCGCCAGAGAGTTGCCCCAATTAAATGGGAGACTATTTTATATCTGCAAGGCCCTGCTAATCAGCCAGCAACAACAGTCACCAGATCCAAGAGTGCGGTGTGCCCCTAGAGGAAAGACTGCTTGCTCAAGCCCGACTACGCCCGCAGGAGAGACAAGGCCTAGCGAAGCATGCCCTCAGAGATGAATGCCCGAGTTTGTGGCCTTCTGCCACCACAAGTGAGAAGAGCAGGGACACTCACAGACACTGAGCGAGTTTTACAGAGAGCATGGTTGGCTGCCAGGCACCCAGCGCTCCCCAGAAAAGAAAGGGGAGCAAAGGCCTAGCATGGCCCGAATGCAGGAAGAGAGCTTCTACATCTCCACTGCATCAGCACAGCCCCGCAGTGGGCCAGAGACAATCAAGGGAGTGTCCCAACACTGCCGTAAGACTGTGTCGTACATCAGCCCATTACAGGCAGGAGGAGAGTCGCACAATTCCAAGTGGCAAACTGCCACCACCGCAACACGGGGAAGAGAATGTGGCACAACGCCACATCAAGAAGGAAAGAAGAGTGACAACCCTCTCACCCTGAAGAACCGGACGAACACATGTGGGCTAGAAAGACCAACAAGGGGAGAAGAACAAGGACTCATACCACAAGCCAAGTATACACCCACAGACACAAGACAGCCACCAAGGTGTAGCGACGTCCCTGGAGACAGCTCAATAGGAAAACCAAATGTAAGCTGCAGCAAACGCGAACCGCGTATCTCCCCAACACTTCCCATCGCGACCGTCAATTCACAAGCGTTGGCAGTCTAAGTCAGATGGCATACCTGCTCGTGAACACAGATGCCACAGGTGAAGAACAGCCTCCGCAAAGACACTGAGCTAAGTGGCTGTGTAGTCCCTCCAGACACCCTCACTCTCGGCGAATCATCACTACCTTGCGTCCAGGTCTACTGGCAACCACAACTTCATTGCCATGTGCATCACCCTATCCAGCTAAGGAGCAACTCGTCACCAGGGTGGAGCCTTGCACCTGCAAAGCACCAAGAGACTGAAGGTGCCGCTTGCAAGTCTTGTCATCATAGTAACCAGATGTCTCAAGACAAGACTCTGTGGCGGGACTCCACTAACGCTCCTGATGCACCATGTTTGAGTTGTCAGACACCAACAGCACCACCGCAAGAGCACACCCAGTCATCCAACAGTGTGTAGGTGGACATTGATCCGACGGACAGGCTGCCAAACAGTATGGAATCCATCAACGCATCGTTCGTGCCCAGTAGTAGCTGGTTAAATTATGGACATGTGCAGAGATACCGGGGGCTCCCAGCTGCACCTGTCCACTGTTGTACCGCAGACTGCCTCTCAAGACCGAAAGACTATGTGATGTCCCATGTGCATAGTTTATTTCCATAGGTTGGACTTTGTTTTCTTTTTAATAAAGTTTGAGAGGGACGTAGTGTCGTGCTGAAGGTGTTCTAGTGTCGCAGCAGGCACTGAGTTTACCAGTCACTCCCTAGAGGGTGGGACACACTTGCACCCCACACCCATCCAACACAGGCATCACGAGTGACATGACCCTGCCAATAAAAGGGTCTGGGTGCACGTGGCCAGTTAACTAAGTATAGCCACCGTGTCTGTGTCATCATTTTTTGTAGCGTGTGGGCCTAGGGCCCACAATGGCCCACGTGTCACTGCACATCAAACTCAAGCATTCAGTATTAAGCTCCATGTTTCATTAAATTTTGCTCACAGGAAGAAGGCCTCCCGCCTCCAGCTTGCACCCCTCAAACACCCTGATCTGGAGACTCGCGCTGTGCTTGCTTAGCACAACATGAGGCTAGTCACATATTTTTACCAGCGCTGCCTCTGGTCCTGCCTCCGGTCCTATCCTTGCTGTAATACACCCAAAAAGCTTTCCTAAAACCACATATAAATTATACACGCTAAACCTGTAGAAATGTTTCTTTTACTGGCTGGCACTCGGGCGGGACACACTGAATTAATAGATGCAGACGCGGGAGCTGGCTGACTTTACAAGGCAAATCGTATGAAAAGTTCAGACATTTGGTGGAATGCCTAACCTGTATTAGAGGGTAAAATGACATCACCTCCTCCTGAGTTAAAGCCAGAAATGAAATGCCAACCCACACTTAAAGGCTAAGGCGTGCACTTTTAGAAGAACAGACTAAAAAGAGTCAAAGCACCTGACAAGCTCCCCTGGGAATTATATCCGTCTGCAAATAAGCGTGTTCTGTTCCTGCAGCACCACCCAGCGGCAGCCGGCGGCAGTGCAATGAAAGCTGATGTGCGAGTGGAAACAGGGCTACCAGTAATAGTAATGGTCAGGTGCAGGGCAGACACTGGCTGCCCGTCGGCCTGAAGGACACCTAGCACAGTCGCACTGTCTCCCACCATCCGCACGGCATTCTGCAGCGGCTACTGTTAAGTGCAAAATAGTTTTATCTGCAGGTCTAATATAGTCTATGGCGCTAAGCACCGAGTAATAAATTAGCAAATGGAAAGTGCATATGCAGTATAATACTAGCTTAAAAGCATAGCCAGATTCGCAGGACGATGGAAGCCTGGATGGGGGTAGGGATTTGGAGCAACATGTTTCCAATGGGGATGCAGGTTTTCAAATGAAGGCTGTATTTCACTCATCATTATAGAATGCCACTGTATCGCAAGGAGAAGTATATTTAAGAGAGGTTACGCTACTATCAGAGACGTTTAGCAAGGTAAACGGAGGGTGCAGATTGCAGGACACTCTACCGGAATTCATACTTAGCTGTTGCTCTGCCGCTCTGCTTCCCTGTTGACGGAGGGCAGGCTGTTTAGCGCGACGCTTGGCATCACTATTCCAGGCTAGTGACACAGGTTTTAATTGTTGAGAATTGCCATTTTAATATAAATAAACTGTTCTGCCCACTTGCTTGCACACTAAAAAAGATTACTCGGAGGAGGAGCCTAGCGCGCATCCAAGATGGTCGCGTGAGCACAGGGCTCCCCGGACCCTTTCTGCTCCTCGGAATAAATCCTGAGAATATCCTGATTTGGTGTATGGAATCTGAGAGATGAAGACCAGCTGACTATATATCTCTTTTCAAAACTCTAATCGGACCTGGGAATCCTGAGCTATCGTCGCCGGAACTTTTGGGACCCGCCCGACGGAGGTGGCCGGGGTGAAGGTGACCCGTGGGGCCGGGCTGCAATTGAACAACAGCGGCCTCAGCGCGGTGCCAGTTACCGATTCAGCACTTTCGGTTTCGGTTTTGGCCTTCAGGAGATCAGCTGGCGTGCGTGCTCGAGGTGGCGAGGTGCCTCCTGGGCCTCTGCCCGAGGTTTGCTTCCATCTGCTACTGGCGGGTCTGACGCCTCCGACCCCTACACCGACAGTTTGTGGTCCTTTCGCTGGCACCCGCGCACCCCTTGATCGGAGGTCCCATTGAGTGACTGCGCTCATATGGCGGGCAAAGGGGGTCCGGAGGGGCGCAAGACCAAGGCTTCACTGCGCGGGGGAGCGGTCCAGAGCAACAACATGGACCGCTATACCCAGGGCAGGGGGTCCCCTGGCGCTGCTGGCCCTTCCCCGGATGCTGCGGGGGGAGGCACGACCGTCGCTGCGGAACCTTCCCTACAGGACATTATGGGTGCCATCGAGGGCATCAGGGAAACTATCGCGACGCAATACGAGGCCCTGGCCCGTAAGATCGACACTGTCGCGATCGACGTCACCCTGATTCGGGCCGACCTCTCTAAAACCAACGAGAAGGTCCAGGCCCTTTATACACGGACCTCCACCCTGGGTGCGGAGGTGTCGGATCTGCGGGCCGCGCTTGGGGACATTAGAGTGGTCAACGACCATATGGCCCGGCGGCTTGAGGACTTCGAGGGCCGGGCCCGACGCAACAATATCCGCATCATTGGGGTACCGGAGTCCTCCGACAGCCGCCCGGTGGACCTCGTGGTCGAGGAACTTATCCTGCAACAGTTGTCCCCGGTTGGCCTAAGCAAATTCTTCGCTGTGGAGCGGGCCCATCGAGTTCCGGGCGGCCGGCCGCGGCCGGGGGCCCTCCCGAGGCCTATCGTGGCTAAACTGTTCCACTACAGGGACCGCGATGCTATTCTGCAGGCTTCACGGACCCGTGGCCCGGTCCGCTACGAGAACTCGACCATCAACTTTTACCCGGACTTCACGCAACTGGTCCAGAAACAGCGGATGGGATTCCAGGGGGTGAAGCGCCGTCTCCGCGAGCTAGGCCTGAAGTATTCGATGCTCTACCCGGCGAAACTTCGAGTGGAGCATGGAGAGCGGACAGCCTTTTTTGACACTCCTGTGGCCGCAAGTGACTGGCTGGACTCGCTGCCGGACGGGGGTGGCCGGCCCGGGCCCTCTGGGGGCACCGCAGGTGACGGGTCCCCTTAGACTGACCTTTGGTCCTTGCTTTTGCGGTTTTGCACTGTACAGTTGGGTCTTACTTCTTTTGCATACTGTGTTTTACCAGGACCCGTGAGGGGTGCGGGCGGGTTCGGGTCCCTTTCCTCCTCCGGGGTCTTTTTGTAGAATGGGGTTAGTGGGGCGACAGGCACACTGCAAGTTGGGGGGGGTCTTTGGCCCGCAGGGGTGCAGGGTGGGGGGCGTTGGACTTGGGGTGGGGTTGGGGGGGAAGAGGGGTTGTTTAGTTGTGTGTTTCTTGTTTACAGGGCGAGGTATTGATTTTTATCCATATTTGGGAGCGGTGCTGCGGGCTGGGGGCCTCTTGACCTATTGGAGGGGATGGGGGGAGACGGGTTGAGGCTTATGTCGTGGAACGTCAATGGGTTGGGGGACCGTATTAAGCGGGGTGTTGTACTGCAATATTTGCGTCGTTTGACCCCTGATGTGGTGTTTCTCCAGGAGACGCATTTGGTCGGCAATGTCTGCCATGCGATGAACAGGGGGGGATACCGCCTCGTAGCCCATTCTGGTTTCACAACTGGCTCCAGGGGGGTGGGCATTCTCCTGCGGGCCTCCCTTCCGGTGGAGATCACGAGGATAGTCTCGGATGACAGAGGGCGCTATGTGTGTCTGATTGGGAGGTGGGAGGGGCAGCCCCTTACCCTGGTTTCAGTCTATGTCCCCCCGGGCCTCCAGAACTCCACCTTTACTGATTTGGGTCGAATGCTGCTTGACCTCCCGGACGGCCTCCTGCTCATGGGCGGGGACTTTAATTCTGTGGTTTCGGGTGAACTGGATCGTCACCCACCGAGGACCCTCCCCGCTGCCCAGTCATGGCTGGGTGGGATGTTGGAGACCTTCGGCTTGGTGGATAGTTGGAGACTAATGCATCCGACCCAGTGCCAGTTCACCTTTCATTCGGGGGCGCATGGGAGTCTCTCCAGGTTAGACTACTTCCTTATGCCCGCGGCGCAGACTGGTCGGATTCGAGAGGTCAGACACCTGGCGCGTGGTATCTCCGACCATTCTCCGCTGTGGCTTGTCTTTGACACCGGGTCGCGGTCCGCAGGGCGGATAGCTCCCATTAACCCCTGGTACCTGCGGGACCCTGTGACTCGTGACAGCCTGGTTAAGGCCATGGACCAATACTTCAGTGAAAACGAGGGGTCGGTGTCGTCTGCGTTGTCCCTTTGGGAAGCCTTTAAAACTGTTATACGTGGACACGCCCTCGCCCAGATAGTGGTGGCCAAGAAGGTTAGGAGCGAGGCGGTGGTGAAGCTGGAGACTGACATCTCGGGGCTGGAGTCGGCCTTGGAGGCGAATGTTACTCCGGACGGGCTACATGCCCTTAGCCTGAAACAGTTCGAATATAGGTCCCTGGTCACTGACGCGGCCAAAACTATGTATAGGGAGCAGCAGGGCCGATTGTATGACGCGGGGGACAAGGCGGGAAAGTTGATTGCATGGCTGGACAAAAAGGAGAGAGTGAATCGTGTGGTCCCCGAGTTGCGTGCTGCGGATGGTGTGTGTGTGACTGAGCCGGAGGAGATTGTGGAATGCTTCGCTGACCACCTCCGGGCGGTGTACTCCCCGGTGACTGACAGGGACGAGGATGACTCTCGCCTCCTACTGAGAGATATTGCTCTGCCCGGCCTGTCCGTTGAGGACCGGGAGCGGCTGGACGCCCCCTTATCGTCGGATGAAATAGCGACCGCGATTCGTTCCCTTCGCTCGGGCAAGGCTATGGGTCCTAATGGTCTGCCCATTGAACTATACAAATTGCGTCCTGATAAGCTTGCGCCCTTCCTCAGCCGCATGTTCCGCGACTCTCTTGCGGCGGGTTCCCTCCCGGCCGACCAGCGCTTGGCCACTATAGTCGTTCTCCCCAAGGAGGGCAAGCCGCGTGACCGCTGTACCTCTTACCGGCCTATTTCACTGCTCAATGCGGAGCCTAAAATCCTGGCGAAAGTCCTGGCCAATCGATTGTTGAGTGTCGTGTGCGACCTTATTCATCCGGACCAATGCGGCTTTATCCCGCACCGCAACACCGCTCTTAACTTGCGGCGTCTGCACGGGGTCCTCGCCAGGGCGGAGCTCCTCACCGAACCGGCCGTGCTGGTCTCTTTGGATGCCACGATGGCATTTGACACTATTGAGTGGCCATTCCTCTGGGCCGTCTTGGATAAATTCGGCTTTGGAGAGGGATTTATTGGCTGGGTGAGGCTCCTTTACACGGGACCCATGGCTCAAGTGGTGGTGAATGGGCGGGTCTCTCGGCCCTTTGCCCTCGGCAGGGGCACGAGGCAGGGGTGCCCGTTGTCCCTGTTGCTTTTTGCTCTCGCCCTGGAGCCACTCGCTGCCTGGCTCCGTTGGGAGCCCTCGCTTAGAGGGATCCGGTGGGGCCCGGGCTTTGAAGATCGGGTCTCGCTGTATGCGGACGACATTCTCCTGTATCTCACCTCACCGCGGCAGTCACTCAACGTCCTCTTTGACGTTCTGACCTCCTTTGGGAACAATTCGGGTCTCACGATCAATTGGTCTAAATCCTGCGTTTATCCCATCGCTGGTGGTCCTCCTCTCCTGCCGCCTCGGCTCCCGATTCAAATATCTCTGAGCGGCTTTAAGTACCTGGGGATATACGTTTCGCTGGACCCGGTGGCTCGCTACGAGCAGAATCTTCTGCGTCCACTTCGGCGACTGCGTGAGGACACGGCCCGGTGGTGCAGGCTGCCCCTGTCCCCGCTGGGTCGGGCCGCGCTGTTTAAAATGATGTCCCTTCCCAGGTTCCTCTATGCACTCCAGAACTCCTTCGACGTTATCCCAGTGGCCTACTTTCGGGAGGTGGAGAGCCTGCAGAGGAGACTGGTGTGGAACGGCCGGGCGCGTATTGCTCTTGCCAAGCTCACTCTCCCCTGGTATGACGGGGGCATCGCGCTTCCTGACATTCGCAGGTACTATTGGGCCTCGCAGCTATCTGCCATTAACCACGCCACGTATGCGCCCGGCTTGAATCCGGCGTATGAGATGGACAAGTTCCTGCTTCCCGGCGGGAACTACAACAGGGCACTTTATTCCCGCCTGGCTGACCGGACCCTTACGGGTCCTACTAAGATTGCTGTGCGGACCTGGAGGGCTGCCACTGCGGCCATGGGCTGGAGTGAGCGAATGACATGTGCTACTCCCTTGTTTGCCTCCGACCGCCTGGGCAGCTTGTGGACCACCAAGGGGTTTGACCAGTGGGACACGATTGGTATCAGCAAAGTGGGAGACCTGTGGCACAAGGGCGCGGTCAAGACTTTCGCGGTGCTCCAGGCCGAATACGAGCTGACCGACAGGGAGTTCTTCCGCTACGCCCAGGTTCGACACGCCCTGCTCTCGGTCTTCGGGGAGGGGACCAAGATCCCTGTTTCCTCGCCCCTCGAGGACCGCGTACTTGACGGACATGTCCCTGATAGTACTATTTCTTTAATTTATAAAAAATTGATTAATCACCGGGCGGATCTCCTGGTTCGCCTTCGGGAGGCTTGGACTGGGGATGGGGTTGAATTGGACGACGAAGACTGGCAGTCTGCACTGTCGTCCCCCAAGGAGGTTGCCATTCCGGCTCGTCTCCGGTTGGTACAGCTCAAGATTCTCCACCGGGTGTATGTTACGGGTCCGCGCTTGGTCGCGATGGGATTTTCCGACGACGGGCTCTGTAAACGAGGCTGCGGGCTCAACGCCACCTTTCTTCATATCCTTTGGGAGTGCCGCGAGGTGGCGGACTACTGGCGCCGGGTCCACACGGTTATGGGACAGGTCACCGGGGTTGTGCTGCTGCCGGAGGTGCGTCGCTGTGTCCTGAATGTGTGGGAGCCCAATGACTACAACGCGGCTCAGACTCGGTGGGCGGCCCTAGGGAACATGATTGCCAAGAGGGATATAGCGCAACTTTGGGGCGCTCAACGGCCGCCCACCGTGTCAGTATGGAAGGAGAATATGGACTGGTGTATGTTTCGGGAGAAGACAGTGTATGTGGCCCGTGGCAAGCCGGGGGCATGGGGTAGAATTTGGGGTCAATGGAATGCGTATCGCGGAGGCATCTGTACGCCCCCCCTGGTAGACACTGATATCGCCATGTCCCCCTGACCCTTGACGGCTCCTGGCGCTTTTTGTAACAACTACATATGGACGTTCATCTCCCTTGACCCCCTTCCCCCCCCCCCTCCGTCCCCGGCCTCCCGGTACTCCTCTCTTTAGCGGATTGCTCAAATGTTCTGACTGGAATTTCCCGGGGGGAGCCTGAACCGCACTGGTATCCCTCGTAACTCGCCTTTTGTTTTTATTGTTTTTCCTTTTGTTTCTGTTCTTGTTGGACTGACACTTGCTGTTCTTCGAGAACTATCTTGAGCCACTGCGGGGCAGTGCCCTGGGAACGAACTGCAGCCTTGATATGTGTATATTTCCTTATGTACCTAGCGGCCGGCCCGGGTGGTTGTAGGCCCATACTTGTAACCGAAACATTGTTCAATAAAAACTTTTTCAAAAAAAAAAAAAAAAAAGATTACTCACTTCACCGCTTGGTGAGACAGTCACGGAACGGCCGAGGAACGCGCCATCCACCGAGCGCCATTTTTGTTAGCGGTCTAGTGGCTGGCCCTATTTCAAAAAGAGGGATGCAAGCGCGCAGCGGGCGCGCCGATGGCGTGCCAGAGGCGCGCCAGAGGCAAGCCCGTCTACGCCTGTCCGCGCCTCGGTCGCGCCAAGCGCCCCTCACGCTGGTTTAACCAGTACAGGTCGGATCTGTTACTCGAGGGACAGTCTGCTCAATATCGGTAAGGTTGGACGGGGGGGATCTCTATTGACCTTGATATGTGGCTTGATCAACAGCAGGTCCCTGATAAAGCATCATCAGGAGATCTTTAACCTGCTGGAAGATCTGAACCTAGATTTCCTATTCATTACCGAGACCTGGATAACCCCAGACTCCCTGGTGGAAATTGGGTTTGCCTGCCCACCAGGCTACAAAATTCTTCATAAACCCCGCTTAACGGGGAGGAGGAGGAGGAGTAGGGTTAATATTCAAAGAAAAATGGGACTGTGCATCGCTGCAGGTAAACGAGATAGCTGGGCACGAACTTTTGGGTTTTACTTTACAAGAACCCAAAGGGAGAGTGTTGACTGGCCTGGTCTGCTACGGACCCCCGGGCCCTGATCATCAACAACAGGCCCTACTCGACACCATTGCCGACTTAGCACTAACACATTCTAGATTTCTAATACTTGGTGATTTCAATCTCTGGGAGACGGGGGGCCTGGGGAATCATCTTCAAGCTCTCAGTCAAACCTGTGAAAACTGCGGCCTATTTCAACACATCCAAGAGCCAGCTCATCAGGGAGGACATGCGCTTGACTTGGTTTTCGCCAAGCAGTCTGAGCTTGAGGTGCTTAACATATCCCCGCTAAGCTGGACAGATCATTTCTTGATATGCTTTAGGATTACTATACCCAGAGCTTCACCGATAGGGAAAAAACAAACTTCCTTTCGGTGGGGCCGAGATTGGTCAAAATTGTCAAAAGAGAGTCTAGTCCCTCCTTTCACTGAGCAATATCAATATGACCCTGATGTCTCAGTAGAGGAGAACTATAATAGCTACAGCAATTTCATAAACAACACTCTCGATGGCTGCATTCCCAGGAAAAGACGTAAAATCAAGGCTATACCTTCTGCACCGTGGTTCAGTGAGGAGCTGAGAAAGCTCCGCTCTGCCCGCCGGCAGGCAGAACGAAGATGGCGGAGGTCATACTCGGAGTCAGATAAAACAGCGTCTAGATTAGCCCAAGCCCAATATAATCAAGCCATCAGGGGAGCCAAGGCACAGTTTTATGCCAGTTCCATCTTACAGGCGCCCAACAGTACTAAGGTTATTTCAAAATCGTTAAAGACCTTAGTAACCCTGGGTGTACGGCTAATGGAATCCACAAAGTCTCTGCAATGAGATTGCCACTTTCTTTATTGACAAAGTAGCCAAAATTGTGGAGGGCTTTGATAATGACTAAGGGATCACCACCAACTATTAAGGATAACAGATCTACCACCTCACTGGAACATTTCCAACCCCTCACAGACGATCTCTTCAACAGCTTAGCACTGGAGGTCTAATCTGGATCATCTCTTGACCCCCTTCCTCATAAAATCTGGAAGGAGTATGGCCCCATCCTTTTACCGGCCTTACGGCTCATATGTTGCCAATCCTTGAAAGAAGGAGCGGTACCAGGTGCCTGGAAACAAGTGATGGTGACCCCCCTGTTGAAGAAGCCATCTCTGGATCCTCGCTGCCAGTTAGTTTTCGCCCCATATCCCTGTTGCCTTTTCCTATTAAAATCTTGGAAAAGCTGGTCAGTAGGTCTCTGTCATGTTACCTAGAGGAGAATCTTCTCCTGGACAGGGACCAGTTTGGGTTCCGTCCAGGACACGGGACGGAGACCGCTCTGATCACAGTGATGGACAAGTTGAGAATGCGAGCCGACAGTGGGACCTCTTCAGTGTTGGTCCTACTGGATATGTCGGCCGCATTTGACACGGTCAATCACGCAGTATTGGTGGGAAGACTAGAGAGCATTGGAGTGAGGGGATGTGCCCTGAAATGGTTTCAATCTTATCTGTCAGGTCGACAGCAGGCGGTCAGTATGGTGCCATATGTCTCCTCTTGGTCCCCAGTATGCTCTGGAGTACCCCAGGGCTCAGCAATCAGCCCGATACTTTTTAATGTCTATCTTAGCCCTTTGATCCCCATCATAAAATCTTTTGGGATTGACGTCGTCAACTACGCCGATGACATTCAATTGTCATTCTCCACCAAAGGAGAGCATGCAGTATCCAAGAGTTCCTTTCAGGCGTGTATGGGGCAGATTTCAGACTGGCTAGGAGCTAATTCTCTCCAGCTCAATGCGGGGAAAACAGAGCTGCTGTACTGTGGTGCAGCGAGACTGTCCAGACAACTAATGGGTGAATTTAGGTTCGGACCAGAGGATGCCCTTATAGAGGCATCCAGGACGGTTCGTAACCTGGGAGTCATGTTTGATGAAGACCTCCAAATGAAAACCCAGGCCAATAAAACAATTGGCATATGTTTTGCACTATTGAGAGCCCTCCGCCAGATCCTTCCTCTACTATCTAGTGAAGTGAGACCACTGGTGGTCCGCAGCATCATCATGAGTAGACTGGACTACTGCAACTCCTTGTATTTAGGTGCACCCAAGTACATTCTACAGGGGTTGCAAAGAGTCCAGTCTATGGCAGCTAAATTGGCCCTTAAGAGACAGCGTAACTCTTCCGCGACGCTGGCACTGAGGGACCTACATTGGCTTCCTATCAAGGATAGAGTCAGTTTTAAATCCCTATGCCTTGTCTTTAGAGCGTTACACGACTGGTATGCGCCCAAAAGACTCCTCCGGTCCGCCAGCCAAGGCCTGGCGTCTGTTGCCAGAGTGAATTCGACAAAGCTGGGGGGCAGAGCTTTTGGTTCGGCAGCAGCCTGTCTTTGGAATGAAATTCCCCTAAGCCTCAGACAAGTCGACTCATTACTGATGTTTAGGAGGAACCTTAAGACCTGGCTATTTGCCAGAAACAGCTAGTAGGTTTCCTGTTTAGCGGCCTAATCGAGTTGTTGCCTTATGTCATCATGGTCTCTAAGCGCCAGGATACCCGTGGGGTGATAGCTGCGCTATACAAATATTTTATACAATACAATACAATACAATACATTTGTTATAACTTCACATCTATCTGTCTTGAGGAAATATAGCAAGTCAGTATTGTTGCAGTGCAGATAGGTATTAGACATTGATGATGTAACTACGCGCCCAGGCCCCCCCTCCTCCACCTACAACGGCAAAAGAGGATTATGGGCTATTGAGTCCTAGCACACACCAGCAGCAGCAGTCTTTTGGGCGTCCCATGCTGTGGAAAGAACTGGCGCCCTGTGCACTCAGGCCCACCTAGGGTGACCAAATGGCATGGGTGCAAATTCAGGATGGTCAGTGTAAAAATTAAGGACAAAGGGTCAAAATTCAGGGCAGGTTGTCAAAATTCAGGACAAAAATTTGGGACAAACATCTGTTTTACAGACATATTAGAGGAGGTCGCACAATAGTATATAAGTAAATAGACAACCAAAATAAGTACAAGTCAAAATAAGTTTATATAAGGTTGAGACAATCGTGCACTTCACAGTTTTTCAGTATGCACGCAGCTTTGCAAAGCGACATCAGGCCCTTTCTGCAATCAAGATTTGTGCAGGAGAAGGCACACCACATGCTGTCACTATAATAGGGCCCATTGTCATTCTATCTGTGATAATCGTCTGCAGTCTCAGCATGGGCGCAACATAGGCCCCGCAGCCACCACGTTGTGGGGGGGTGGGGGGGCTGAGCTCCAGGGACCCACTAAGGAGAGTATCGCACACTGTACTTCACTCACTGACAGCAGGGTTCCTGACGTCCATCTGGGACATCGTTTTAAAGTTACGCTCACCGGCGTTGCAGCCTCACCTCATAAATTAAATGGTGCGTGCGTACTGGCTACATGGTGCGCGTGAGCACAGAACAGTGGTCTTCAGCCTCAGGGTGGGGCATAGGGTGGGGCAGGGCTCCGTAGTATTGTCGTGCGCAATTTAAACTGCACGTGAGACAGCCGGAGGTCCGAGGCACTGAGAGGGACCGAGAGAACATAAATAAATAATTGCTAACCGCAGTCTTCTGCTGCCCGCCTTTGCCTGCCGCCGAAGCTGCAGGCCTCAGGTGAGTCAGAGTCTCTGAGACATGGTGGACCCCACAGCCCCCGCGCCGCGCCTGCCTCCAGGGGCCGCTCAGCACAGTGACGCACACAGCACTGCACTCATGACTGACTACAGGGTCCGTGACATCCGTTTGGGGCAAAGTTTTAAAATTACGCTTGCCGCCTAGCCTGAGGGAGACCAAATACCAGCCCTGCATGCCGCTCCTGCTTACCCGTATTTGACGCCCAGGGCCAGGAGTGTCGCTATAGGAAGGTCTGTATAGCTTGGCAGAGGGTTTGGGGTGGAACTCCAAAGGATCATAAGAACGGCTCTGAAGTTAATAGTGTTTATGAGCGCAGGTCATGAGCGCTTGAAATGGGCTGCAATTGCAAACATGAAAGGAGTTACAGGGGCGGTTTGATACGAACAAGTGTAAATAGGGTTCTAAGAGTTCAAGAATTGCTCCTGTAATTTGAGCAGAAAGTGTGTTTTTAACAGGTTAAAGTTCAAGACTAGAAGAGTTATTTATTATGGTATGGATTCTTTAAAGAACAATGTTCCGGTGCTATTCCATGCTCGTTGAACAATGTTTTGTGTACGTAGTTGGGCAGCAGTCCCATGAGGCCCTTTCTGCTAGCTGCGTGAGAAACTACATAATAAATACTCGCTCAGGTGTTTTTTTTACCAAAAGGATTAAATGTACTGTAAATGCCTCTGATGTATTCATGAATGAAAAGGAGTGTGCTTCCTTAGCGGAATGATCCTCGCACTTCCACTGTGCAAAGCGTGATCATTTTTATGGAAAAATGATCATGTAAGGGTATCTCGAAAACATGTCAGATTGTCACATTGCTCACTATTTCCTCTTTGCAGAGACCAATGCCTCCATGCATGGGGAGTCGATCATGTATTTGTATTTCATAAACATATGAAGCTGCTGGTGAATGATCACCAGTATACCGAGTGCACAGCAGAATCGAATAGAATACACTTATTTTTCTATGAATTGAATACACAAGAAACTTCAATTAGTTGATGGAAGACAATTGTTCAACAAAAAACTTCACAATTGTATCAAAGAAATGTTTTTTATGTATATATGTGATCCAAATAATCACAATGCAAACAATGTACAGTATCAATAAATGAAAAATTCAAATTGCGAAACATAATACATCTTGATATAGGGACATGAAGCCAACAGGGTGGAGCATTAGTGATTATGGATCGCACGTTTTACGAACAAAAAGTGTTTCTTCATCTTCAGGACACAACCACCTATTTAAAACTTGAACAAGACCCGACTTCTTCATTTCAAAACATCTTTTCACAAATCCTTGATCATGCAGAAGAAATGTCATGGATCACCCAAAAAATGAGAAGTTTTTTATTCGTTTCTCATCCCAGACGACCCAAACTCTACATGCTCCTGAAGATTCACAAATGTCTCTACAATCCGCCGTTTAGACCCATAGTCTCTGCGTGTGATTCTATTTTCATGCCAGCGGGTCAACTGGTTGATCACTTCCTTCAAAAATTTGTACACTCGTGGAAAAGTTTCATCAAAGATACCACTCTCTTTCTTACTCTCTTAAGCGAGGTCAACAATCATTTTGCAGAATCATGGATATTGTGCACCATTGACGTTACAGCACTGTACACATCCATACCATTATCTGAAGGCATTGAAGCAAGTGAATGGGCTTTACTTCAATTACCGGAAACAAGCATTGAGAAAGTTTTTTTGTTGGAACTTTTATCTTTTTGCCTCCAACACAGCTACCTTCAATGGAAAGATGAGTTTTTTTCTCCAAACCAGTGGTACATCAATGGGTTTTTCTGGTGCACCAGCCTACGCGAATACGTTCATGGCTAAGTGTGAACACGACCACATTTTTTCTAACATTTCATGGAGTTCGAATCTAGCATTTTATGTTAGATTCATTGACGACATTTTTTTAATTTGGAAAAGCTCCAAAAATCTACTTGTTGAACAAATCAAGGAACTCAATCTAAAAAATTCTCGTATAAAGTTCACTCACACTATCAGCACTGATCATCTTCCATTTTTGGACGTTCTTGTCACCATGAACCAGAACAGCTTGACTACTTCGGTCTTTTCTAAACCTACTGACAGAAACAATCGCTTATTGTTTTCTAGTTTTCACTCTCCCTCATTAATTCGCAATTTGCCATACTCTCAACTTATCAGAACTAAGAGAATAGTTTCAGACAGCAACGATCTGGAATCAGCATTGCAAACACAATGCTCTAAATTTAAAGATCGTGGTTATCCAGACGCCGTTTTGGAGTCTGCCATCTCAAGAACACGTACCAAGACACGTTCAGAACTTCTTTTGCCTTCATCCAATACTGACCAAAATCGTCATGTCTTTGTATCCCAATTCTCTACAAACTCGAGTAAAATCCGCAAAATCATCAAACACAGATGGGAATTACTTAAGCATGAATCAGATTTCAATGGTCTATTTGATACTGACCCACTATTTGCGTATACACGCAGCAAAAATATCAAAGATATGCTGTTATCCACAGTCAAAGCAAACGCGGATCAGTTTAAAGGCATGCAAAAATGCTACAACTGTGTGAATTGCCACAATGCCATAATAGGCAATACTATACATCACCCTCTTTCAGGCAAAACCATAATGCTGAGATACACTGGCAATTGCAACAGCACCAATTTGATCTATTCTATCAAATGTCCATGCGGTCTAATGTATGTTGGCAAAACTTCACGCAAAATCAAAGTCAGAATTTCCGAACATAAAAGTTCAATTCGCACTAAAAGTCACAAATCTTATTTAGTCACACATTGGCTAGAACACCACCACACCATTGCCCAGTTGATTCACCATACTTGAAATCATACCACTCAATTCATCAACTAACAATGACCGTTTGCTATCTCAGAGAGAAGTTTGGTGGACCAAGTTCTTGCAAACTTTATTGCCACAGGGATTAAATGACAAACTTGAAATGCTATGTTTTCTCTGATTTGTACCAGATTGTGAGTTTATTTCATCCTTAGCAATTCAACCTTTTCATATACTCTTTGTCCTTTCTAACAGTTTTCACTTTTTTCTTCACAGGCAACATCTTTAAGTTACCTGTTTAAAATTTTGTTTGTTCATTTCCTGGTTTTTCTTTCACCACCTGAACCATATTCCAGTACATGAACTATTTACATCTTTTACATATTGTCTCTATATGTTTTTCATTCTTCCCTTTTGTCCTTTCACTTCTCCACTACCTATATCCAGTCTATTTGTTTCCCCATTCCAACAAGGCGTCTTCCCTGCTCTTTGCTAGTTCGTCGATGTTTTTTTCCAACTGGTGTCACGTGAATGTTCGAGTTTTTTTGCTTTTTGTCCACACACACACATCCTCCCGGTGTTCACGTTTGCACTCACTTATACATTTCATTTTCTCACTCCAATGGCGCTTTCCCTGCTCTTTTCATTTCGTTGACACTTTTTGACCCTTTTCACATCACGGTATTGCGCTCAAGTTTTTTGCTTATATGTTCACACTCCTCCCGGTGTTCACGCTCGCATTTACTGATTCATTTCATTTGTCACATTTACACAATTACTTTTCACATTTGTTTCAGTTCATTCTCCCATTTCAATATGGCGCTCGGAGTTTTCTGTGTAGTCCGTTGACGCTGTCCTATTTGTTTGTCGTCACATGACCTTGCCCGTGATGCTTTTTATGGCGTTCTCAAACACACTCCCTTGTGTTTCACTTGCCGCACCGGAGCGCTTTGAAATTTTACATTTGGGGTTCCCACGGACACTGGTAAGCGGTATTCCCAGGTCCTTCATCTTTTTCGGTAGCTCCAATTTATTCTGTAGTTCCTCTGGTAATTCGGTTCCCTTGTCATTCGTTTCTTTGCAGTTTCTTCCGCACACACTCCTTATACCCAACCTCCACTGCTCTCGTTTCAGGTAATGTAATGCTGGGATTACGTATTATCCTTAATTTCCCTTTTTGTCAGCACCTTGCCCATTTTTCATTTCTTTTGCATTTTGCATTTCAGTGGTCTTCCAATTTTACTCGCTACTCACCATCCTTCGTTGCTTGTGTCGTCTCCCTCACGGGAGTTTTGCAGTAAGTTTCAACTCTCCTCTGTTCACTTGTAAGCCACATTGTGCTCTGTTCCTTTACAACCACACATTTATTTTTTCTCAGAGTACGTAACTAAGGCTACAGTCCAACCCAATCGAACTTCCTTGATTAGCCCAGAATAGTCAACATTTTCGTCTTTTATACCAGTAAGCTCTATTTTCTCTACCTCATACTTCAAGGTCATAACAACTTTGCATGCACTTTTGCACGTAGCACGTTGGTTTTTGGCTTTATACTATTGATCCTTCTAAAAAAAAAAATTCCTCCTTTTATAAGCACACTCATTTTCTCGTCACTGTGGTTCTTTATTGCTAAGGTGTTGAAATCGACAAGTAGTTTTCTGTCATTGTTCTCCAGGACGTTGCATCTTCCTCCATGTTTATTCTCAATATATTTGGTTGCATTTTGTCTATCCTAGTTTCTAAAAATAGTAATTTTTGTTCCACAGTGTCCCCTGAAGAAGGGATGTCCTCTAAATCCCGAAATGCATTGGGCTTTTGTTCATGAACTGACGCAAATCCACACTGTTGGCTTCATGTTCCTATATCAAGATGTATTATGTTTCGCAATTTGAATTTTTCATTTATTGATGCTGTACATTGTTTGCATTGTGATTATTTGGATCACATATATACATAAAAAACATTTCTTTGATACAATTGTGAAGTTTTTTGTTGAACAATTGTCTTCCATCAACTAATTGAAGTTTCTTGTGTATTCAATTCATAGAAAAATAAGTGTATTCTATTCGATTCTGCTGTGCACTCGGTATACTGGTGATCATTCACCAGCAGCTTCATTTGTTCTATACGAGGTGGGCCTCCTCGTTTCTGAGTAGCACGCTTCAACATACTGTACTTTGTTTAAAGTGTTACATTCAATTCTCTATCAGTAGGTGTGCGCTAACTTATTTGAATATATAGTATTTCATAAACATGCCAGATGTTTAAAGAACACGTTAGATTGTCACATTACTATTTACTCTTCACAGAAAACAATGCCTACACCCATGGGCAATCGATCCTTTAAAGGTCAGATTTTCACATTACTCACTATTTCCTCTTTGCAGAGAATAATGCCTGCATACATGCATGGGGAACTGATCATGTAAACATGTCAGGTTGTCACATTCCTACTATTTCCTCTTTGATTAGAATAATGCCTACATGCATGAAGATTCAATCATATATTTGGATACCTCTAACACATCAGACTATCACATTGCTCATTACTTTCCTCTTTGCAAATAGCAATACCTACATGGCTGTATGACAGAACAACATAGGTAAAAACATTGCATGACTTTTAAACGCATTTTGTACCCCACATTTTTTTTTAGCACTCCAGTAGCGTCACAATAGCAACAACTGCGGTGCATGGGGCCTGAGCTCCAGGGGGCCCCCTCCAGCACTGTGCGCTATCCGGCTCCTGAATGGATCTGGAGGTTGGGGGGCCCCCTCCATGTACTTTGCAGGGGGTCCCCTCAAGTTTCGTTACAACACCGAGTCTCTGAATGACAATGGGCCAGTCCACAGTCTTTGTGAGGTCCAGGAGGGACTGCTGCAGGCAGCCTCAGTCTACAGATTAAAAGATAAGTGCGAGAGGCCCCGAGTGGAAACTTTTAAACTCTCGCAAGGGGAACAGCATACCTTCCTGAAATTCCCCAATTTGATTTTCGTATGATGTCTGTAAGGCGTCCGTAATTTGGGGACCCCAAATTACAGACGCCTTACAGAGAGGGCCGGACTGGCCTTAGCGGGCACCGGGCAAACCCCCGGTGCGCCGCAGGGCTGGGAGCCGGTTTTGGGCCCCTGGGGGGCGTTTTTGTTACAGGGCCGTTTTTGAAGCATAGCTGCAAAATCGGCCCTGTAACAAAATCGGCCCCCAGGGGCCCAAAACCGGCCCCGGGCAAAAAGCTCGGTGGCACCCCAAAGCCCTCGGGGGCCGGCCGAACACTTTGCCAGGGCCGGTTTTGGTTCCCAGTCCGGCCCTGCTTACAGACATCATACTAAAATAACGGACGGTCCGTGAAGTTTACAGACGTTTGGTCACCCTAGGATCACCCTTCTCCTCTTAGCAAATGTTAGTCACACCACTGAAACTGATGTTGACCACAAAGGAATTGAGTTTGTTTTTTTTTAAATTAAACTTCTCTTTCATTTCTGTTTTTAATATAATTAACTTTTATAATGATGTTCTTAAACAGTCAGATAGTTGTAATTTTAATTGACTCCTTATTCTGATTGACGATCATTGTATTTATGTTGAGTCATATCCCACGGTTTGAAATTTGTTGTCATGTGGGGAGTTTAACACGAAATTACGCGCTAGCACTTTTCTATTTGATAATTTTAGCTTTGACATAGAATTCGAGATACCTTCAGATTGTCAGTGGGACACATTTCAAAAATATCAAAGGGATATAGTCGAAGCACTTGAGTCTAATATCAGCCCTGATAAGTTTATTCCTACTTCTTTTGGACGTGGCAGCAATACAGTGGTTGAGTATGTATTTGTGTCATGGAATGTGGCGAATTATCATTTGGGTGGAGAGGTGCTGGGAAAGGATTATGGGTGTCACAATCCTTTACCAGTATTCTTTGTATCCTCAGGTTCCTGTCCCTCCCAAAGATAATTTGTCTTTCTTTTGAGAATAATGGATTTAGATTATCCGGGAAACTTGCTTTACCGAGTACTTTTCTTAAAAATTTGTTTAAACATCACTTAACTATTTTTATATCCTGACTTTCATCCGAGGTTACCTATGAGGAAGTTATAAATTCATCATTGGTTCGGGCAGAACTGTCAGAGGTTTATTATTGAAGCCTTCACCTTACCACGATACTAGGGTGCCAAGATAGTTTGATAAAGCGTCCCCCTTGCTAAAAATACACGTCTACGAATTGCATTGTCCAATAAGCAAGGAATAGAGAGGAGAGAGCTATGCTTAGAGCCGTTTTCAAACTATGTTAAAATGCAGGAAACCTGAATTAAAATGAAATTCATGGGAGTCCCTTATGATAGCGTGTAAGGCTACAGATTCTAAACGAAAAATGGCCATAAAGCTAAATTGGGGTCATGTATTACCGGTGAGCACTGGGTATGCCATTTTACTAATATCTATTGTTTTAAATCGAACTATTGCACTAACATTGGTTCTTCAGAGCCCTTAACCCAGTTTAGACTCCATTGTCTTTGATCATCAAGAAGCAGCATTAGCCATAAGGCATAGTCCCTCTGGTAAGGCTCCGGGGCCTTATGGTTCATTAATCCTCTATTAATCCAACACTGTCTTCTGGGCACCCCTCCTCACCAATGTATTACATTATTCTAGCCAATCTAAAAGGCTCAGTTCCTTTGGCTATGTCTACGATAGTTCCGGTTTTATTTATTTTTTATTTTATTTTTCAAGGAGTTTTATATAGCACAAACTTGACCCGAAGGTATCGGGTATCAGAGCGCTTTACATAACACCTGTAGCGTTACGTGAGAAAAGGGCAATAGGATGGATCCTTACTGCCATAGGCACATTTAATTATTCTATTCTATAGTTAAAAAAAGTAAAGAGTTGCGCACAAAATAATTCTTGATTGTTTTTCCAATAATAACATTTTACGTGAAATTCAATATGGATTCCGTGAGGGTTTTGTGTACAATGGAGCAACACCTGCATTTAGATTTGATCAGCAGCAAATAAAAAATCAGCATAGCTAAAGACTGCCCTTTGCACCAAGCCTTAATGGATGGAACTAGTGCATTTGACTCTGTCAATAGATCCAAACTGTGCCAGCAGCGTAGAGGTTTCGGTCTGGAGTATACCTTGGTGAAGTTTTAATATGTAATTCACTCTGACCTATCGCTAAGGTTAGATTTGGGAATGATGGAGAGAGCACACAGTCTTTTAAACTGGAATGGGGTAGAGCAGGCTGTATATTGGCTCATATTGATCTTTTATATCAATAGTTATTTTTTATTTTTTTTACTAAGCCTGGACAGGACACTTCCGTGGTCAGTACCAAGCCAACTACAGCTCTTTAATATGTGAATTATTCTGTATTATTAGCACACACAACCAATGGGTTGGAAGCATTAGTCAATACTTTCGTGACCTTTATAAACGGCCATGACTTGAAGACAATTTTACAGAATCACATATGTTTTTAGACCAGACATCCTCGTTGTGGTTTTCCCCCAACTTTGTGCCCTCAATGCACCCGTTTTGGATGATTTCGTTTTTGCTGGTCTTGGGACTATGCACACCAGTGCTAAAGTATTTATGCTCTCTTCCCAAAACATGGTTACATTGACCTCCATCCAATTGGCACCTTTAATTTACTTGTAAATGACTAGTAAAGTGGTACTACCCGTACTCAGTACCTGCAAATTAAATGCTACTAGTGGGTCTGTAGCACTGACTGTCCTACCCACTTAAGCAGCCTTTTTAAACATGTCTCTGGCCTGCCGTTGCAGCCAGCGAGAGCAATTTTAAAACTGCCATGTCAACCAGGCAAAATAAAGCTTTGCAAGGCCTAACCCTTCCTTTTCATTACATATATGTCACCCCTATGGTAAGCACTAAACAGCCCGTAGGCAGGGTGCAGTGTATTAAAAAAGTTGGCGATGTACGTTTAACCTTTACATGTCCTGGTATTGAAAAACTCTTACAGTTGTTTTTGAATACTACAAGGTCTACCTCTCCCAAAGCATAGCACTGGGTTACCTGGTTACATTTAATAAGTGGTAACTTTCATTTGGGAGCAGGTAAGAATTTAGAGTATGGGGTCTAAAGAATTCTTATCTAAAACCTTCTTTAATTGTAAAGTTACATTTTAACTCCCAGTTCTGAAAGTACCACTTTTAGAAATGTTGCATTTTCTTGACCTACCCATTTGGTGCCTGCACCCTGTATCAGGGTTCACATGACTAGGTGTAGCTGGCAGTTGGTCTTTGTGTATTACTCCCAGACAGTAAGACAAAAGAAAGATGTGTGTAGGTGTGTCAGGATGGGGCATCTCGGTCAGGATGAGGGAAAGGAGCTGTCACCTATCACACTTGCACAACACAAAAACTCTGCAGGGAGGAAGGAAATTCCAGACAGCTCTGTAGGGGGGAGTACTCTAGATGCTTCTACCCCTGCAAAGCGGGCACCAGATAGAAGTATAGGAAGTGGACCTTCAGATACAACTCTTCAGATCATTTCTGGACCTGTGGACTGTGCCAGGAAGGAGAGCTGCCCAGCTGTGAAGTCTGCCCTGCTTGCTAATGAAGGACTGCTTTGTTGCCCAAGGCCTGCTGTTGCTGCACCAGTACTCTTCTGCTGCAGTAAGCTGCCCTGCTGAATCCAGTCTGCCTGTGTGGACCAGGACTCCTAGAGTTATCCAAGTGTAAGTCAGCTGGCCACAACAGTTCAAGCCACAGGAACATAGCAGGCTTCTTCAACATCGACGCATCTCTACGCATCTTGATGCAGTACTACACAGCCAGCCATCGACTCCAGTCTAGCGCAACTCAGCTTGTCCTCAACACGGACACATCTCTGTCCAAGACCACAAAGACCCCAGTGGCTATTTCCACACCGACGCAGCCTGACGCAGATACTGGCCCAGTGCAATGCATCTCATCCCCTGTGCCGAAGCATTGCAGCACAAGTCTCCCCAAGCCCCACCGGTTTCCTTGGCGATGATGCAGATCTCACACCACAGCTCTTCCTCAACAGTCATCAATTCTACCGCTGTGTGATGCATCAGCAGCATGTCTGGATTCACCAGGGTCAGCTCCTTTAGGTTGGATTTGCTCCTTTGGAGGCATGAACAACCAACACCTTCTCTAGCTTTCTGATCAGTGGCTTAGAGAGAGAGCAGTGTACATTAGTGTTGCAATGGAGTGGATAACTGATACAGCAGGGTTTTCTCATGGTCTCTGTCCTTGGCCCTACAAGACGGGCTCCCTGGTGGGGCAACAGTGTGTGTGCGTTTAAAAAAACTGGGGTTTAATCAGGGCAATGGAGCACAGAGAGTAGATTTTCCAGTGTGAGCATTTCCCAGGGTTCCAAGGAAATAATTAGCCTCTATGCTGAACCCTGAAAAGAACCTACTAAGGTGTAATAGCACATATCTAGGCAAAAAGTCGGCATTATGCTGCAAGGCACCTGAGGCCCATTGCAAGACAAGGGCTCTAAACTCACACTCAATCCTTCCAGGCAGGCTCAGGTTTAACCTGATCTTCTCTCAGACCTTAACTAGGGCTGAGTTATACAGGACAATGCCGTCGAGATTCATGCCTCCTCTGCCACTGTGTGCATGTTGGTGACAACTTGAGCGAGCCCCAACCTGGGTGTGGGCCAGGTCTGCCAGTTCTTGCAGTGGCATGGAGACCAGACTCTTGCTTCCCCCGTCCGGTGTCCAGGATACTAGAAGACTCCCTGATGGAGACTGATAATGGTAGGCCACATGGGATCTACGGTGTTGCATGTCCTGCCAAGTCCGTGTCATAATCACACTCCCCCATCCTAATGAAATCATGATTTTTAAAGCCACTTCGCACATTTTCTGACATTTTTGGCTATTTAAGTGGGATATTATTCACATCTGGGCAACTCAGCCTCTAGCTTTTTACAACACAAACACGTTTCCCCTTTTATCAGCTTTATTTAACGCTTTGTCAGTAGCAGTACATGCCCGACAGTGGCAGCAAGACTAATCCAGGAATGATCAAATGTAACAAGTTAGAAACAGAGTACAGAAGAACAAGTTGCATACCTTTGACAACACTCTTTGTAATTGCTACTCTATGTAGCCAAATATTCTTCACCTTTAGAATATCCCCATGCACCAGACTGCATCCAAAAGATTTAACAGCTTTACTCCTGGAATCTGTTAGGTGGTGTCGTGTTTCACGGCGCTTGCCGTGGTCCCCTCCGCTAACGCACACACAGAAACGGCCGAGAGACTCACTTCCGGGTGGAGGTTGAGTCCCGGTCTAGTCTTTTTCTGTCATCACAGGGTCACGGAAGCACTTCCGGGGGAAACGCTTAAACATCGCGTTTCCCGCCGGCTCTGTGCTTCGGATTCGATTGGATTTCCCCCAAGACACGAGGCGGTGTTCCTGGAGCCCCGAAGCGTCGGAAGCGATCTGGTGCATTTTAGGCTGGAGCGCTGCTGGTGGCCTTCGTCTTCTCGCTGGAGAACAAGTCAAGGTACTATTCTGTCACAAACCTGTGAGCCCTTGTAACGCTGGAGCATTGCGGGTTGCCAGGGGTTTTTGTCCGCGCAGGAGCGCCTAAGGGTTATTTTGGTTTTGTCCGCGCAATGAGCGCTTAAGGGTTATTTTGGTTTTGTCCGCGCAGGAGCGCATAAGGGTTATTTTGGTTTTGTCCGCGCAGGAGCGCTTAAGGGTTATTTTGGTTTTGTCCGCACAGGAGCGCTTGAGGGTTAATTTGGTGCTACCGCGCAGGAGCGCTTGGGGGTCACAGATCTCGAGCGCTTGTTACTTCTCCTTGGTTTCTCTGCGCTGGAGCGCGATACAGGGCAGTCGTGATTTCCATTTCACGGTTACCCGCTCCAAAAAGGGAATACCGGATTTCTAGCACAGGAGTGCTTACTTTGGGTTTGTTGCATCATTGCTCAGATTCCCATCGCGCTTGTGCGCTGAATTGGGAAAGAGCTCCACAGAGTTGGAGCAGTGTTCCTTTAACATGTGCCTTCCAGGGATGCCAGTTTTTGGTTGAGTTTTTTTGGTTCTACATTACGCGCAGGAGCGCTTTCCTTTGGTTTCCTGAGGATCTTGCACAGACACACCTCACCTGTATTGACCTTCCATCGAGCTGTACTTATATTAGTATCCCGTGGTCTGCCGAACACTGGTGAGTCTCCAGGATTGGGGACAGGGATATTTTCTGTGTGTGTTTTACGGATCTTGTATGAAGTGGGAGTTGGGGTCCTTCACTGATCTGGGTCTTTCCTGTTTTCCAGTTGGCTCCGAGATACCCTACACACCAACCCACTACTTTCTTTCTGGCTCCCTTCCCTGCGTCCATCTCATCCCTGCTGGGTCCTACTGTCCACGAGAGTCAGGTGGGTACAGGGGCGGGCGCTCTTGTTGTCTCTGCGGAATTGCTTCACAAGCAAAGGTAAGTCTTGTGGGGCACCTGACAGGTGGTATCATGCTGCTCTACGGCAACTTCGTTCTGCTCCAGAAGACAAAAAACGGAGCTGCATTTTAGGGCACTGACATCAGTTTCTTTCTTGACTTTGTCCATACCATGAGAGGTGGAGCCCAACAAACATTAAGAAGACCAATGTGCAGATTCCTAGATTGGAATCTTTTTCTATTTGAAAGAGCATCACCAAAAGTAACTAACTTGTTCTTCTGATGGATACTTTTACCCACAGATTCCTCACCTTGAGAATAGATACCAAAGCAGTACTTCCCAAGATAGTATGCCCCTAGAATGGCTCAGATCAAAAAGTCCTACAGAACCAAGTGAGCAAGATGCTCTTTCCGCTGAACCTGGTTCGCAAGGCAGTAGTGCTTTGTGAACATGTGTACTGATGCACATGTCGCTGAGTGACCGATGGGCAGGCACTCAGCATGGCAATGCAGTGGTAGCAGGCTTCGCCCTGGTGGAATAAACCCTCAAACCCTCTGGAAGCTGCTTCTTTGATCAGTACATAGCAGATCCTGATGTGGAAGACCTTGACAACGTCCTTTTCTGCTCGGTCTTTTTATGCCCCAGAGAATCCTATAAACAGCGAATCCATCTGATGGTGTTGGGTAAAATCAATGTATAAACCCAAAGCTCCATCAGGGTCCAGTGGATGTAGTCTCTCCTCCTATTCCGAGGGTTGAGGCGAGGCAAAGAACATTGGAAAAGTGATGGATTGACCAATGTGAAAAGCTGTAATTTAGGCTAAAAGACTGCGTTGATCCGCAGTACCATTTAGTCTGTAAAAAAGGTGGTATAATGGGCCTGCATTGAGAGAGCTTGGAGTTTGTTCACACAATGAGATGAGGTCACCATTCCCAGGAACATAGTCTTTAAAGTCAGGAGACGTAATGAACGGCTGTGCATGGGTTCGAATTGCATGCACATCAGAAAAATGGGAAACAAAATAAGATCCCACTGTGGCATCACAAAGGGTTGTGGAGGAAATAAATGAGCCAAACTTTTCAAAAAATCTCATCACAGTGGGTAATTTAAACAGGGACAGTTAGTCCGGCAAAATTAAAAAGGCCGAAACGGTTGACAAAGGACCGTTAATGGTGCCCAATGCAAGACTTAGTTGGGCCAAAGAGGAGACAAAAATAGGACATCCCACAGTTTGGCCTGCAATGGATCAGAATTGTGGGTGCCACACTGGGCTAGAAACTTGTCCCAGTGTCTGGAGTGTACAGACTCAGTCAAAAGATGCCTGGCAGCAAGGGTGATATTCTCAACTTCGGGAGGAAGATCGAATGCTGTCAATTGCCAGCGTTCAATCTCCATGGATGAAGCTACAGATTGGGTGCAGGACCCTGCCCTGCTGTTGCGACAGGATGTCCTCCCTAAATAGTACAAACAAAATAAAGTGACTGTGAGTAATAATGGTCCAGCACACACACTCCTGGCTCTGATAATAATCAAAAAAACATGAACAGCTCACTGTGTTTTTTATTACTCCCTAAATGTTAGCCTGAGTGGAGGACAGATGCTTATGGCCAGAAGTTCAGAGTATCACACTTTCCTTGCCCAATTCAGAGCCACTAGCATTACTTGGGGCTGGTGGTTCCCAATCTTGTTTCCAGTTTGTGGCAGGAGAGGTAGTGGAAAAAAGACATAAAGGAGTCTTGTGCTTCATTATAACCAGAACGTGTCTCCAAAAGCGGGCCTTCTTGGAAACTCTAATGTGCAACAGTTGTGACATTGCACGTTCTCTTCAGTGAAGAAAAGATCTAGCAAGCATTCTCCTCAATGCTGGAAGATGCCCTGTTCCACCTCAGAGTGTAACCACCATTTGCAATCTGCCAAGTGCCACTAGCAGAGCTAATCGGTCCTACTATTCAAAGATCTCACCAAAAGAATCAAAACCAGGGAAGTGCCTGGTCACTCCAGCGGCGAAGCACCTAATGACACAGGACTCAGGACGCCACCGTGCCCTGCTCGTTGAAATACCACATGGCGTTAGTGTTTTAGGTTTTTAATTCAGATTTCCTGGGCCCGGACTATTTCTATGACTCCTTTAACCAAAAGATCCAGCAGTTCCTGGACCAAGATGAACAGGTGCTCCTCCGACAGATGTTCTGATGTGGGTGGATAATACGGCAGATCAAAGAGGAATGGGAAGGCATAGCCTCATTGGATGATCTGGGCTATCTACCTGCGAAATGTTATACTTTGCCACCAGAGTAGGGATTATTTGAGCCTACCTCCCACAGGATGGTTGTATGCCAGTGAGGGCAAATAAAGCATCTTGAATGCTGGAGGGGCGGGGGATTGGGAATGTCGCTGTTTGTGATGGCCTTGGCATTGCATGATTGAACACCGTCCAAAAACCAGACTGTGGTGCCTGGAATGGGGGTGGTAGGCCTCGGAGGGGGTGGCAGAACTATCACCTGAAACAGCATGAAAAGGGATGAAACTGATGAGGATACTGTTTAACGGCGATAGAAAGGCCTAGGGAAAGCGCCATGGCCTAGCTTTCTTGAAGGCGTTCCAAAGCTGAATCGTCTTCTTGCCAAACAGGCGTGGCAGATCAAATGGCATGTCCGTTAAAGCAAGTCTATAGAGAAGCCCACAGATTGCATCCGTCCGTGCCGCTGAAGCACCACCCTAGTGCCAACTGCTCTGTCCAAACTATCAGTAGTGTCCAGTCCAGAGCGGATAATGTACTTTGCCAGTTCCAGACTATCTTGGATGGTTCGAGACAAATTGGCTCTAAATTCCTCAGGGACTGCCAGCAACTTGGCAAAGTTTTGTCTAAAGCCCATTATTTTGTTCTTAAATTCTAACATTAATTGGCGAATGTCACCTCCAGTAGAAGTGGCAGTCGTGTCTTCATGAGACAGAGTGACTACGTAGATCTTCATCTGGCAAAAGTCTACTGTGTTTTTTCATTGGTTCTGGTATAATCAGCATGTCTATGATAAAAATGGCTCTTTGTTTGCTTTCATTCGAGTCTAGGCCATAGCAGGATCACAAATCATAACTAATACATCAGAAAACAGGTGAGAAGTGTTTCAATCTATGGCACCCGGAATGGTCCAAGGTGCTCGATGGATATGCCTGCAGCTCAAGGGAGATGTAAAGCTTTGCTCCGAAGCAGGTGTTATAGCCACAGCCCAGTTACTCCTGCTCACCACCAAAGATGCACTTTATTTTCTTAACTTCATGGCCACACTCTCTGTATTCCCCAGGGTTGGCGGAGATTGGGTCCATGTTGGACTGGAGTTCAGGGCCATCTCAAGGACTGCAGGAGAACAATGTGAAGGTGTGCAATGGCTGCAGCACCACACAATCAAAGGTGGGGGCCATCTCTGGACAACTCTCATGCATCACTGCAGGTTACAGAAAGAGGCATGCCAACCCTGCAAGTGTCCATGTCGCCGATCTGCTGCGGGAAGTCCATCCAGAGATCAGACCTCATATAGAACAGGTCTTCAAGGGTCCCCTTCATGACCACACCTCCCTATTAATGCATTTTCATTGGTTTTTCAAGAACAACAAAAAACATGAGTTAAGAAAAACAAACTTTAAGGCGCGCTCTCCTCCCTACAGTTTTATGTTCAAATTACATTCATTACTTCAATTATTTGTAATAGAACAGGGCTACCTTTGTTTCAAAAGCATACCAAAAAACTCATTTGTACACCATGTTTTTAGAACTAAGCAGAATATCTCATTCCCCACAGTTATATTTACATGCTTTGCAGATAGATGGAGGTGGTCTCCATCTTTTACTTTTATCATAAGTAGATAGTAAGTGTCTCTCTGGTAGAAAGCGCAATCAAACTGAAATGTTTCATGTTTCTTTTTGCACTGCATCCGGTCTTCCTTCAAGGAAAAAGGGCTGCATTAAAAAAAAGTTGCTTTATTTAGAAATCAAACAGACATGGGGGTCTGCTGTCCCCAGCAGACCACCATTCCTGTGTTATTGCCCATTCCCAATGGGCTTGCGACCTGCCTCATTAAAACTGATGAGGCAGGTAATTGGTCACTCCAGTGGGAATCGCAAAATGCGTCTGAGACACATCAGTACATTTCCTTATGTGACTCGCAAATTGCGAATCGCTAAAATTCGACAACTGTGAGACGCAAAAAGAAATAGTCCTTTATCCAACAACATCAGAAAACTGAAAAAACACTGGAAGATAGTGAATACTGTGTCTCTTGATTTAGAACAACCAATGTATACTTTCAGAAGGGAAGGAAGCAAATAACACTCTGGGGCATACGTCATGTAACAGGACATTATCACCGCGGTCAATGCAATGTATGCTGCCTCACAACAAAAGCTACAAAGATCGATCTAACTTCACCCACCATTGGTTCATCATAAACCACAGTAACTGTAAGCAAGTTAATATGGTGTAGAACTTAATCTGTATCTGCAGATTACGGAATGTGGGAACGACGACGAGTACGGTGCAGATACGAATCAATGAGCCATCAAAGCACCTCAGATGCAAGAAAATAAAAAACAAAATGGCGAGATACCTCATTGAACCGGGCCACAAAAAGAATGAAATCATGGGTCATGCTTGAGAAACTGACCCCAGGCAACAATACCATGGCGGCTGTGTTACTGAAACTTGAACAGAGATGGGTGTACAGACTAAAAACCGACACTCCAGGATTAAATAATGAAATACCATGGTCACAGATGGGTCAGGGGATCTTGGCACAACCAGTCCTTTCGAGAGTGTGGTTTATCTGCACCAATACAATCTCACCCCTTACATTACTAGAATCCTTTTCAAATAAATCTAGGACTGGCCAACCATACTATAACTGTGTAACTGAAGAGTGAATAGCTGCTTATCAGACAGTAAAAGTGACAACTTCAAACAAACCAGCTTCGACACCAGCAGTTTAATTGCACTGCACATACTATAGTCAACATATAATAATACTGTCTGAGCCCCACAACACGCGATTGTGTTGGAAAACGTTACTTTTCAAGACTATGTACTCTCAATAGCGGAATAAATCTATACTTGATAGTTAGTGAAAACCATCTCAATAAATTAATACAATGAATACAGTTTGATTCATTAGTTTAGCAGTTTAAAACCATGTACATTTTCAAATAAAATCTACCGTCTGCTAGCATCTGTGTTCGATCTCCTTAAACTCCAATAACATCTTATAGCGGCTATGCCTAAAACAGCATGAATAAAAGATTTCTACAAATAGTTGTAGAGTTGTAGTAGTGAAAGTCAAGGGGTATTGAGGTCCAACAGTTCCCTTAATCCTCATGCATTTGAATCTGGTTGTTGTTGCTCTAGGCAATGGGAGGCCCCCTACCCATTGATTTATACGTGTAGGGAAATGCTTCTGAGCAACAAGTACAAATATTGAATATAAGGAATTAATTCCAATATGTAAGTAGTAAGGTTTGATATCACTAATTTGCAGATATTGGTTTGTACTTTCCACAAACCTTTTTATGGATGTGTAAATTCATAAAGCACTCAGGAAAACATAGGTCAGCCAACACGTGTTTCGCCCCTGGCCTGCGAGCCAGGGGTTTTTCAAGGCATTGGATCAGAAAGGGTTAAAGTTAGTCTTGGTCATTTATCGGTTGTCAAGCCGTGTTCATAGGGCTATATTAGTGTTGAGCTTGTAATGGGCGAGCTAGAGCGCCTGTCCCTAGTCTGCTTCGTCCGCATCAAATAAGTAAAAATAGACAAGTCGATGTCTGTCGTAAGTACAATCCTTCAGCTGCGACAGATTGAATTTACGACAGACACCGACCACTTAGGTCTGTGTCTGTTAGGTTATTCAGCACTTTGTTCAATGTGAATGCAATCCCTTTGGACTTGTTTTGAAGTGATGCCATATGGAGGTTGTTGGATCCTCAGGCTTGAAACTCAAACCTAAATATTTACAAGAATGTACACTGGTGATTGATTCTCTACCTAATTTCCATACCAAAGATTACCTCTTTTGTTTGTTGAAAGATGATGACTTTGGTTTTCCAAGGCTTATCTCTAGACCATTTTCCTTGCAATAGGTGTCCAGATTATTCAAGAAATGCTGAAAGCCAATCGCTGAGTATTCTAGAAGCACAATATGGTCTGTGTACTGTAAAATCTGGAGTTGTTGGCCATTGAGTTTCGGTAGGCAGGCCCTTTGAATTTTCTGCTTGTTCCATATTAACAATAAATAAGTTGAATAGTATAGGGGAAAGCAATCATCTCTGTTTTGGGTTTTGTTTATGTACATCTTACTGGAGAGTGTACTACCGCTGCTGAGTTTTATTTGTATCCAATTATCGGAATACAGAGCGATGATAGAATTCACTATTTTAGATGGAAGGCCACAATTACTCAATTTCTGCCATAGCCAGCCCCTGTCTATACTATCAAAAGCTTTCCTGTAGTCAATGAAACATGCATTTTAAAGCTCTCTTGCTGGCTAGTGTTTTGTGGACTAGGTAGGCGAACGCAACAATGTTATCAGTTGTGCCCGTATTTTTACGAAACCACCGTATCAAGTTTGCCCGTGTTGCACATTCTTGAACTTCCTTCAGAAGTAAGGAGGCAAAATATTTAGCCTCAACATGTTCTCTTAATAGATTAATATTTCTCAAGTCTCCCAACAGTTCAGAAAACCTAATATAAATCTGAAAAGTAAAAACGTGAAGCTTTGTTCATTTTGTGATTATTGAGATTGCTCTCAGCTTCATGAAGAGTGTTAGCACAAATGTGAAAAAATACCGATAAAACTCAACGTAAAGCAAAGGGCAGTAATACTTATAAGGGAGAATGCCCAGAGATGTTTCTTTGAAGAGTTTTGCAACACTAAAGGAGCCAGTCGTATGAACAAGTCACTCAACGGCTACAATGTGTGTCTAGAATCGACATTTCTCTAGGGCTCTGTCTGACCAAAGGCTATCTTTTGACTCCATAAACTTGAGCAAGTAAATCATGATGTAAATCAGTCAAAGTGGCCTGGCCAGTATCCCCCCCTACCCTGTTCCCCTTGAGCTAAAGGCCTAAGATAGAATCATCACTTTTAGGTCTCCCCTGCAGTCTCCAAACAGCAACAGACAATTAACCCACCCAAGACTTGCTATACAACCTTCAACGCATGAAGTGGAAGGCTCGCCTAGAGACACAGGTTCTAATCATAATATGGTCTCAGTCATGAAAGTATTCACAAGAGTCTCATCCGCTGCAGGAAGTTTGACCACATGGTCATAGGCTTGAATCCCGTGGGTAGACTCAGTTTCAACAATCAGTATTATTGGGTTGGGTAATAAACATCTATCATTCAGTGACAAGATACTCTAAACAGGTGAAAAAGTACAAATACAAGTTATTTTACATGGCAGTGGAAAGACAAAGGGCATGCCATAGGTTTTTAACCATTAACTTTTTTCTGTGGCCGGCTAAAGTGCGGAAGATGGTGGACGCAGCTTGAACTGCTCTAGCTGACAGTCACCCTTACCCTGCACCGGTGAGGCTGTTGGAGGAGCGGGGCCCTGTTGGTGCTGCGGTGGTTTGGCCCTCACCACACTGGAAGGGTTAAGGGACTGCTTGCGTGACAAAGAGGAGAGCCTGAAGGGGGTTTCACATGCAAGGGGAGTACCTACAGCCCGACTGAGCACATCCAAGGAGTTGGGAACACCCAGCAGGGGAACGTGATCCAGTGCAGGTCAGATCAGCAGTGCCTTGCGGATATGGAACAGCAGTGACCTCACTGCGAAAGGGAAGTGGCCCGTGTGCCTGGCTCGGTTGTGCCGGGCAGAGCTGAGTGTCTCCTCTCGCTTGGCTGAATTCAATGACTTCAGAACCATTCGGACATTGTGGAGTGGGGAGCCCACACACCAACAATCCCACGGGATGCCAGCTGGACTGTCCACATCGCGACAGCTGGAGCCATGTGGGGGTCAGCTACCACACCCCAACATGCCCACTGGGGCACTGTGCAGGGCCCCTGAACGGACACAGCGCTCTTGGCCCAATCTGTGAGGCCTAGTGACTCACCCTGAAGGGCAGTAAGAACCCATGCAGCCGTCTCCTGGGAACCATCGCTGATACCCGTCGGACCCACAGATCCTGGGGTCACGTGGGCTTGCGCGGCCATCCTGCGGTGCCGTGAGAGGTGCATCTTCGGATCACCGCACCAAACTGATGCAAGGAGCACACAAGAGTACAGAGGGCTTCACCTTCAGGTTGGCTGCTCATGATACCATGCAGCGGAACGGACAGGGCTGGCAAGCTTCTCGATGACAGCACCGTCCCACAGCGAGGGCCCCATTCCACGGACATGATACACAGAAAGCACTATTGCGCTGTTACTAGACATAGAACTATGACAATGCAACTGAACTCTGGCCTCTAACACCACTTCCATTCTACCACTGAGATCAACTCACAGGCCCGCCAGTGCATCGTAACACAGCCCCACAGCCCCTGACTGCCATACATTTCAGTACTGAAACATGTACACACAGCCCTGCGAGTCTACCTACATCCTCAACTGGCAAACCCTTGCTTCCCAAGCATGGGGAACCCACAGCTATTCAAATACAGCTCAGTCCTTACCAGCACCACCCCAAGCTCTGGCACTACAAGAGTGTACACTCCGCCGCTATGGCAATGGATACTTAATCTGACTTGCAGGACTCCTGCTATTTCAGTACTAGGAGCTACGCGTAGCTCTCTCGACTCATATCAATTCTGTCCTAATGCCAAAAATGAATAAATATCAGCTTTCTACAGATAAACAATGACTTACTAAACAAAAGATAAAGATTTCAGAGCTTGCAAACAGATCTTCATAGACTAATACAAGTTTGTTAGTTGAAAGTAATTAACCATTTCAGAAAGTACTACAACAGATGAAAAATTGTGTTACCTATGTTGATAGCGGTTTCCTGTTTGTCTCCTGTCAGCACCCAAATTTTGATTTCGGCTTTCATCAGGGTTGCTATAGTTTCGGGAACACCACCTTGGAGGCGATCCTCTATGGCTGTTGCTCCTAGAAGTAGCAAATTCTGAAAACAGATTGGTTTATTAACTATCTGGACTAGAGAAACTTGAATGCAGGTGTTTTAAAACAATGGAAGAAACTATTGCTATATTTTTGGCAACATTTTTAGATTCAAACACAGTTCACATTTAATTTAAAAACCGTTTGAAAATACATCCTAACTCAATTCAGGAAACAATCACTTACTAGACTGAATGATGGTCAGTACATGGTTTCTTTTTCTGAAATCCAAATTTCTTTTTATAAAGATAGGCAATTGTGTCCATAAATACGCTATTATGATCTTAGCTACATTGCATATTTTTATTGACTTGATTTTGAGTTGTGTATGGCACAGAAATGCAAGTTAAGTTGCCTCTAGCACTTTGAACAAGGAAAATAGCATAGACAAGGAAATAGGTTTGCCTTCATTTGCATAATTTATGCCAGTGGAGGTGGTGGGAAAGGGCACTCATTTTTGTGGACAAGAACTCTTTGGTGTGAATTGATTACAATTGCTGAAGGACTCATCACTGATCATTCATTTAACAACTGAACTATTGCAGAGAAGGGGTGCTGGGCAGGATCTGTAAAGAAGGGGAGTGAAAAACATGAATCTTACATCCAAGTGGACTCGGAACTCTTTTTTTCTCAACAAGCAAAATATGAGCAAATGATGGCTTCTCAAGTGGTGTTTCACCCATTGGGTTTAGTATGAGAGTTGATCCTATTTGATATGAAATTGAAAGTTGTCGCACATACTATAGTTGATTCTATTTCCTCTATTCTAGATCTGTGAAACACGGTTGTCATTACAGTAACAGGCTCTTTTCATGGCTCTTCGCGTACTTTTTCAGGGGCAGCCTTGAGCAGCAAATTTATTTCTTAAACCCTCTGCATGTTTCAAAATAAATCCGGAATCTTTTATCAGTTTCTGGACAATTGCAGAAACTGACCAAAAGGCCAGTGTTCTTTTTGACTTCTTGGGAGGCAGTTACTGTAGTGGAGTATTATTTTTGTCAGTTGGTTTTACGTAAAGCACTGTTCTGAATTATTTAATCTCTTCGTGAATCCAAAAGTTTAGGAAGGGCATTTGGTTTTTAGATTTGTGGCAGTAAATTCCAGGTTTGAATTACTAGCATTCAATCATGTAATGTACGTCTCCAGTCCTTTACTGTCTTCACAAATAAAGAAGATGTCTTCGATATAGCGCGACTATTTTAAGACATTTTTTTAAAATGTGGCTGTTTGTTTACATGTATTTCTTCTTAAAAAACGTATCAGACAGAGATTAGATACGGTTGAAGCGCCAGTCACTCCAACCGAGGATCCTTGGGTTTGGTGGAAAATGTTGCCATCAAAACAAAGTTGTTACTATCTCAAGCAGCGGTGTCCTACTTCTGCTTTTAGCTTTTCTAACGAGTCCTGTAAATGTTTCTCTACTGGATTAAGAATTGCAAACTCACTAGAGGTTTGATACAATGTTTGACTAACTGCCAGTAGAGCACAAGGCTATGCTGGACCGCCCAAACTTTATCCAGCACACCGTGGAGAGTGTCTTTTGCTTCACTATCATTCTATGCAGTGACAAATGTTTCATGGTGGTAACTTGTTAGTCAGGGGACAGGCTTTTTATGAAAATGCTTTGGTAAAATGTATTCTGCACTCCCTTCAGTGTGGTCCTTCACTTCTCCCTCAAGGAGGTGTGCTGATTGGCTAGGCCATTATGCGTCATCGAAGACACCACAGTAAATGTGACTAGTGCCACAACACCCAGGCAGAATACGTTTGGGAGGGAAGCCCAGCACCCTCATGTGCCCCATTCGGGATGGCTGCTTTGTTATTCCCCAGTCTACAACTCTTTAAACATTTGTTGTTACTCTTCCTTTCTAAAGGAGTCCTGGCTTCTTGCCAGTTCTCTCAGTTCCTCTCAGTACTGGCCTTTGAAGAAAGCGAGAAGCTCTGCAGCAACAAAGCACGAGCCAGGCCTTTGAGACATACTGCAGGCAACCCCTGACCCGGAAACACCTTTCCTCCTTGAGGGAACATAAGCAACAGCACCTGCTAATTTGATTCAGAACTTTGGCATATTATCGAACAAGAAGGCAGCAGTGCAATAAGCACAGGCATTGGCAAATGTGACCCAGTGTCTTACCTATGCCCTATCCTCTGTGTACAGTGCAGTAAAACTGAGTACATATCACCGATCAAGAAACCCACTGACATGTTTCTGGGGTGTGAAGTCTGCTATGAATTTATGTTTATTCAAACTCACAAAGATTAAAATAGGTTGGGCACTGGCAAAACAACAAAACTTTCATGCGTCCCTTATTTGGATTGATAATGATTCACCTTTTATAAAAGTATTACAACATCGCATGTTTGGTATCACAGACAAAAATGTTCCCCAGCCCAAATCATTCGAGCAAGCACTGGTGATGCTCTTACAACAGAAGTAACTATCTCTGCGTGATGGTTCCAGTCAGGCGGTGTATTTAGCTTCACAAAGAATTCTAGAGGGAAGGGGGAATCCAGGGAGCAGTGAAGGGAGAACGACAAAAGCAAACCCGGCCTCACCCAAACGAGCACCTTACAACTTCAGGAACTACCTACATGCAGGAGGAGGTGCCACCAAACATTAATAGCATATTAACCTGATCAGGAGGACACATGTTAAAAGGAGCACAACTTTGGGTGGACCAGAAGGACCCAACACATTCTAGCACTCTGAGGGAGAGCAAACACCAAAGTTAGGTAGATCACAGGTTAGGAGACTCATGGCGCGAGTCTTCTGCCCCAGAAACCATACTTGGTCTGCAAGAACATTAAAATGAGGAGCATGTTGTCACTCGGACACTGGGCCACGTTTCTTTCGACCCTACGGTGAGTACCCGCAGGGAGGGGACGACTATGTACCAGTAGCGTAACATAGGCCCCCACCGCCCACGCTGTGTGGAGGGTGAGCTCCAGGGGGCGCCCTCAGCACAGTACCCCAGCCTAAGAGCTCCTGGTTGAGTCCGGAGGGGGGCCCCTCAATTTACGTTGCAGGGGGTCCCCACTCAGGTCTCGTTACGCCACTGCTATGTAAAGGAATACAAAACAACTGAAACTCACCTAGGCCAGAGAGCCTCCTGAGTGCCGAACCAAGACAACTGTATTTTGAGAATCAGCAGCATCCAAGTTAGAGCACCAAAGAGGGAACTGAAGCAGTCTTAGCGTTCCTTTATTGAGTTTAATCAAGCAGTCAGAGTGCCAACATGTACATACCCTCTGTCCAGCCCGTTGTAGTATTTACTTTGCCATCCTCTACCTGTACTCTCTCGCAGCGTGATCTGTGCTACGTACGTAGCTGATTAGCCAGTGTTTCAATCCCAAAAGGGCCAAACAAACCAGCTTGCCCACTGTCCTGTGTTGTCGGCCTGACCACTCCCTACTTAGTGATGGCGCCTTTCTTCTACAACGGCTTGTTACAATACGTCCCTCACAGTCTTTTATTTCAGTCCAAAGCCCATTTAACTCTTAAGCAGTAAAAGGTGGGTGAGCCTGACTTTGAATTTCACTGAGATGGCTGGGTTGGGGTGTGGCATGTTATTGTGTTTTGTGTGGTAGGACTGAGGGTTGTCACCGGCGCTTGGGGTCTACGGTTTGTGTTTGCCTTCTTTATGTTTATTTTTTGGTTGATGAGGGACCAGACTGTCTTGAGGGGATTCTCCTGTTGAGCTTGAATTACAAAAATGTTAAATAAGATGAGGAATTCGTTTTCATGCATAGCAACCCCAGTACAAGGTGAGAGTTCCCTTGAAGCAGCATCTACGTTTTAATTTTGGAATAGATTTAGTGAAGTGGGAGTCGATCATGTATCCTGAAGGCCAACATCTTAATAGCATTGCTTCTCTGGGAACCCACAGCTGTGCTGCCCCCCAGTTTACATTTAATTGATATTACAGCTTCAGATAAAATGCATTCCAAACCGCTACATGGTTACACTCCCTATATAACCACTGTTCTATTAGCTGTCATTTTCTTGAGGGGACCAATATTTTCTGTAACATTTTCAGGTCTCTGCAGATCTTTTGTGGGCTGCACCAAGAACTTACAGTGAGCTTAGAGCCCGCACACAGCTCCCATTGGTTGGTTTTGTTGTCACTCTCAATTGCTTTCTTCTTATTAGATGAATTTCCTTCAACTCCTTATGTTTGTGCCCCCCCCTCCCCCCCGGGGGCATAGGCTCTTTACCATCCCTGTGAATGGTTGACTTGCATCTTTCCACTGCCCACTTTTAGCGAACTGCTTTTTTCGTTTTATTAAGTTCTCCATGAGAGAGCATGTTTTTTATAGCTCCCTCCTTCATGTGCTTCTCTCCCGCCACTCCTCATTTCCTATCAAACCATTTTGCTCTCTAGCAGTGTGTTGTTTTCTCTCGTGGCTTTTCCCTCTCCCTCTGCAGGGGGTGGTGCCCTTTCCCCTGCACGCTACTTTTCCCCTGCCTCCCCTAACCAATCTTTATTTTTGTCTCCCCTCAATCCCCCTTGCTGCACCCTACCCACTCTTCCACTGCTTCCCCATCATTCACGGACATTTACATTTTTTTCAAGTTGCACTTTTTTGAGCCTGGCAGCTGGCACTTACTGCTGGGTGCTTCGCTACAATAAAACTGCCTCTGCACAATTTTTTTTTTAAAAATGTACCGATCTATGTGGTGTCTCATTTCAGAATGGTCAAGAAAAAAAGAATAGTAACTGTATTAATCTGTATGCACATGACGTGCACACACGCATCATAGAGCAGGTGCGCGCCTACAAAATGACTAAACTTGCAACAGCAGCGCTGGAATTACTCACTTTTTTGGTTTTTATCGGATGATGCACAGCATTGTCAAATGTTTTGGCAAGGAGACTAGGTTTATAAGGAGACCTATTGGTTTAGCTAGTGTTTGTTGATGTGGCAGATAAGCCAGCTTTTTGTAGGAAATTGCCCAGAGTTCTTTCTGTTTTCAGTGTTCGTGTGGCCACCAACCTTTTGCTTAGATATGTAGATAAAGAGTTAAGATTTTGCTTAAGCTCAAACTTTTTGAAAATTGTCGGTTTCAGTCTACGACAGGTAAAGTTATTTAGTTTGTGAATTACACGCTAAATTTGGTAAATTAGTCTCCTTGTGTACTTGAAATGCATAACGTCATGTATAATGATGGATTTCTCTACTGGTGGCGGGCAGATTTATAATCGCTCTTATGTAGTTGTAGAAATTTCCAGCCTACACCTAGTTGGCGAAGTTATCCCATTCTCCTATAACGTGGCAGAGTGTCCATAAAAAGGTTGGTAAATTCTGCAGCAGGTAATTGTGGATAGACAGGCCATACCCTCTCAAGAACAGCACAGGCGCATCGGGGGCGGCCTGGACAATGCGAGGGGCACGGCGTGAAGGATGTGGGCAGGTGTTAGGGATGTGGGCAGGAAGTTAAGAGAGTGGGAGGGCTCAGCCAATAAACTAGTTTTGTGCGGGTAGGCGGTGCTTTAAAGGAGCTGGTACTGTCTGGTACTGAGTACCGGCACTTTTTTTTTATTTTGAGAGGGAGAGTACCTGCACTTCTCAATAGAAACATAATGCGGTTAATTGGAGAGTACCGGCACTTCTCAGAAACAAGCAGGTACTTTGGTACAGAGTACCTGCACTACTATTTTAATATTTCAAGCACTGCGAGTAGGTAGGGATCTTTTTGCATTGTATGGGGTTGGTGGCTGCTGAACAGCACGGGCTCCCCACTGCTGCACTGAACAGCCTCTCACAGCAGTGGGGAAGGTTTAGCACTGCTGCAAAGGGCTGCTTAGTTTGACCTTCATTTTCCTTTTAAACTACCGGTTGCTACGTAGTTGCGTAGCTACGCTACCTATAGTATAAAGATTATTATCAGCTTTGCAACTTCGCACACCAACATGTTTTTCTATTGAGTTTAATTACTATAATATACAACACTTCAAATGTTATGCCACTCTTACTGGATGCCGCCCATAAAGAGGGCCACCAACCCCATTAGTTAAGCTGCACTAATTTAAATATTTACTTTGATTTTAGTTTCCCGTTTTTTTCGGAGGAAAACAAAGTGAAAAAACCCAGAAAGGAAAATTTGAAAATGAAAATTGTCCATCTCCATATGTTTGGTTTAAATGGTCCAAAAACTAAATATCTATTTTATTCCTCCAGAATTTACGAACAACAAATGCACTGGAGAGCTCTTCCGTTCGCAGTTTCTTCAGCTGCAGCAGGGGCAGCTGGTGGTAGTGGGTGCAGTGGACTTAGACCTATGACTTCCTCCTGCACCCCATTGATTCCTGACAGGTGTGGGAAGTTTTTCTGAAGTCTCCTAGCAGTAAGGGCATACTGGGCTTAAACTGGGGCAATGAAAGCCGCTCACCTCTTGTGTCCTGGGCCAGCAGTGCCTGAGCAGAAAACGGAGCACTAAGGGCTCACTGTTAGTACTTGACTCTCAAGGCAGGGAAGCTGAGCTTAGGGAGGGGCTTTGGGGAAGAAACTCAGAACTCAATGAAACATTGAATGGTGGTCACCAAATCATTGCCCTGTCAGTGTTTCTACTTAGAAAGACCTTCAAAGCAAAGAGAAAAAAAACCATCACAATGCAAGGGGACAGAGTTAAATCAACCACGAATTACCACAGGGTTCCCCTTAAAACCACCTTCTTGCATCCAGTCTCACACACTCAGCCAAATCTGCTACCACGGGACCAGTCAAAGGCTTCCACTGCTCAGGGGAAGGAAACAACGCTTCGAGACACAGGCTTTTACAAACTCCTAGCGGAAGGAATTGAGAGACCCGGCTGGCCTGCCAGTTGGTGTGGATACACATTGCCAAGGAGAAGGCATTTTTGTCCTCCTTTATGGTTCCTCTTTTACGGTTGAGGACGAGCTTTTTATATATCTATGATGGGAAATTCTTCAAGTCTCAACAGCTCCAAATGTGATTTGTAACTACGAACACTTCATATGCGGAGACTGTTTTGAGAAATACAAAAAAACATTTCTTTTATGAGGTCGAGATATTGTGGTCCTGTCTACCTCTATGTCTATGTGTGATCAGTTGTGTTTTAAAAGATATTCATTTGAGAGGAGCGAATGAAAAAATTAGTCCTGAAGAAGGTGGTATATTTTGACTAAGACGAGCAAAATGCGTTGATGGATTTTAATAACACGACCCACAGTGCTTGGACAAGTATATGTCATTGAACATACTAAACGATACACAGTGACACACTCAGTGGGAGTGTAACTTTTTTAATTGATTGGTGTAAATTTACCTCACTTTGGGTTTTTAGGTCTCGCCTGACCCAGCGCATGCGCTGGTCTGGCGAGACATTTTGTGAGGGCTCCAAAAAGTGCTACCAGGCCAGCCTAGAGCTACAGTGCATGTGCGCAGGCGCGCACGTCACGCTTTACCACGATTACTTTCACTTTCGCGGCCGCACGGCCGCTTTGATGTTTGATCGCGATCACTTTCGCGGCCACACGGCCGCTTTGATGTTCTCCGTTAGGCTTCAATAGATTGCAGCAGTTCAAACAAGCATTGGCATAGCCAATAGGTCTCGCTTTTGGGACCTTATAAGTGTTTAAACACTTATAAGGTCCCAAAGGCGAGATCTATTGGCTATGCCAATGCTTGTTAACTATTCCTGGATGTACTGTCTTTATGTATACGTATCGTTGTTCATTGTTATGTACATGTGATGTATTGTGGATGATATTTTATTGGATTTTTTTATCTTTATGAATTTTTGTTTAATTAAATGATTTGACCATATTTTACAAATATATTCTCTTTCAATAGGTCTCGTGGTAGCTAATTTGGCTGAGTGTGTGAGAACGAATGCAAGAAGGTGCTTTAAGTCTTGTAAGTGGGACCTTTTGGTAATTTGTGGTTAACCTAGAGAGACAAATTACTTTAACCAGGACACACAGCTAAATACTACACATGCAGTGCAGCAGCAACAATAACATACATGGTGATCCCACAGGGATGAAATTCCGTCCGGTCCCTTATCAAGATGAACGTGCAAGGGACCCATTCAGGGGACCCCAGCCTCGGGTGGTACATTTCCCTTTCATTTCCCAAAGGCAGAGGCTACAGTTTAGGCCATGTTTACAACACAGTCACTTCCAGGGCCGGACTGGGAACCAAAACCGACACTGGCAAAGTGTTCGGGAGGGGGGGGGGGGTTTGGGGATGTGGGGGGGTGCCGCAGAGCTCTTTGCCAGGGCCGGTTTTCGACCGATTTTGTTACAGGGCCGATTTTACAGCTATGCTGCAAAAACGGCCCAGTAACAAAAACGGTCCCCAGGGGCTCAAAACCGGCCTCCACCCGTGCGGCGCACCGGGGGATTGGCCGGTGCCTGCTACGGCCAGTCCGGCCCTGGTCACTTCTAACCTCTAATCCTACTCCGGTGTCTGCAGAACTTATCTTACACTCCTCACTCCTGGTTACCCGCAGCACCTTGGTTTGTTTAGTGCGCGGGTACTTCCGGTGCTGCGTCACCAGCTGCGGTGCTGCTTGTGGTGCACTGGCAGGGTTTCCTTATTGGAGAATCCACATCTACCTCAGCCCCAGTGCCCTGGTTTTCTGTGATGCTACCACCGGAAGGGGTCGTGCTCCATGCGCACCTCTGAGTCATGCGAGGAGAGGGCGCACCAATACTGGTAATAAAGTAGGAGGTCTCACACACTTGGGCCTGCCGGCAGGTGGGAAATCTTCTTTATGGGACATGGCTAAGGCCCAATACTCAAGCCCATCACTCGAACAAATGAAAATCCTACCTCGGATTACAGTCAGCGATTTTATCTATGGTCTGAACAACTGAGTGCAGTTACGAATCCGTTTATTGCTAGCTTTTCACAAGCGCTACTCTAGTCTTCATAGCGCTTCTTGTAGCAAGTACGCATTCGAGGGCACTTCCACCATTGCCACTCACTTTAGACTTGGATCGGTCAAATGGGTGGGGAAATTGACAAAAGCACAACTAACAAGCACAGATTAGGGCACAAAAGTAGCTCGCTCAGTGCAGTGGGCCACTGTAGGGGAAACAGGGCCACAAGGCCTCGCCACACAGCCGGGCAGTGCAGATCCTCCTCTGAACAAAATGGGCAATACTCCGTTTTACCTGTGCAGTTCCTTGCAGCTCTCTTCTAGGCACCTTCCTCCATGTACAAGAGCGACTCCAGCACCCGTCCTCAGCAGGCGGTGGGTTCCCTTCTACGAGGCAGTATAAGAACTTCCAGGTTTGGTTCCTAAACCTGAGAAGGGGGAGTTGGCTATCAGTTGGTCTTGTAGGGCACATAGGTCCCTCTCAGTTTCCACAGGGGTGAGACTCCAATACAGGCCGTTGAGAAATCCTGAGAGAAAGATTGGTCTTATACCAAGGTTAGAGACAGACTTTGTGTATTTAACAAGTCCAGCTCTAGGACCGGTTTCAGGCAGTTCCTCACTTTTGCATATTCCACCCACACTAGTCAAGCTACACTCTTTGTCCTCTTGTGTCAGCAGGAAGGTGAGGTTGGTGGGGCTCAAAGCTCCTTGGTGTGTGAGCTGAAAAATGCTTTTTCAGCAGGTTCTTTCTAACCACCACGTTAAGTACCTCTTATGTGCAGTAAAACAAAAAGGTCTCCTCGACTGCCACAGTTATATGTAGCACATCCATTCCACGCTCATCCAACAGCTCACACAGATGGTAATATCTGCACCATCCATGAATGGTCTGACAAAAATAATTAAAAAAATGGTAGTAACTAGATTTGAGATGTGAGCACTGAGCTCCCTTTTTAGGTCGAGCCTGAGCCAGTGCGCATGCGCTGCTCTGCGAGGCTTCTCGTAAGCACTCTAAAAACTACTCTGAGTGGGCTGACTCCTCCCACACATAGGATTGGCTTTTGCATGTGTCTTTCAGGAATGAAAGCATGCAAATGGCTAAAGGCGGGTTATGTCCCACCTTCTTTTTAAATGTTCAATGTTTTGCTCTCGGGAGTAAGCAGAGGCGTGCAGGCCGCAGCTGCATTCCTCGTGGGTCAGGTTACCGTGCTTTCTCTTTTGCTTGTTAATGTTTTACGATAATGACCTCGGCGCATGCTTAGAGAGTTTGCATTTTCCAGCAAAGATAAAGTATTTCTGTTGATTATTAGGTGCTGCTGTTGAGCACCAGAAACCACCAGCTCATATTAAGCATTGCACTTTCCCTACGTTTAAAACACCACTACATAATATAAAGCACGGTAACCTACATTCAATATTCGTTTCACTATTGAAACACGGCGCACAACCCGTGTAAATATGAAGGGGATGTGCTTTATAGGACAAAACTTCTCGCTCCAATCACACTCCCAATGCTTAATTTGTAACGTTGCAACTGCCGGGGCTTTTATTAGGCACCAGCCTCAGACAACATACTTCTTTTTACCCTGCATAACAGGCAGCACACAACTTGTGTTAATGGGAAGTGAATGTGCTTTCAAGGACAAAACCTCTAACTGTACGAGCTCAGAAACCAGGTTCCATTCTCAAAAGCTGCTCAATAGGGTGTGATTTTGGACAAAGCATTTAATTTCCCTACACCCAGTAAAAATGCAGGTGTCCTGGACTGCAGATAAAATATTTGTTGATTATTAGGTGCTGCTGTTGAGAACGAGAAACCACCAGCTCATATTTAGCACTGCACTTTCCCTATGTTTAAAACACCACTACATAATATAAAGCACGGAGAACTACATTCAATATTGGTTTCACTATTGAAACACGGCACACAACCCGTGTAAATATAAAGGGAATGTGCTTTAAAGGACAAAACCTTTCGCTCCAGTCACACCCCCAATGCTTAATTTCTAACCTTGCAACTGCCGTGGCTTTTATTAGGCAGCAGCTTCAGACAACATACTTCTTTTTTTAGCCTGCCTAACAGGCAGCACACAACTCGTGTAAATATGAAGGGAATTTGCTTTAAAGGACAAATCTTCTAGTTCCAGTCGCACCCCCAATGCTTAATTTGTAACCTTACAACTGCCGGGGCTTTTATTAGGCAGCAGCTTCAGACAACATACTTCTTTTTTTAGCCTGCCTAACAGGCAGCACACAACTTGTGTTAATGGGAAGTGAATGTGCTTCCAAGGACAACACTTCTAACTGTACAAGCTTGGAAACCAGGCGCCATTCTCAACTGTTGCTCAATAGGGTGTGATTTTGGACAAATAATTTAATTTCCCTACACCCAGTAAAAATACAGATGCCCTGGACTGCAGATAAAGTATTTCTGTTGATTATTCGGTACTGGTGTTGAGCACCAGCTCATATTTAGAACTACACTCTCCCTATGTTTAAAACACCACTATATAATATAAAGCACGGTAACCTAGATTATATCTTTGTTTCACTAATTTATAATCTATTGAGTTCCTGTTTGTCGTATTTCATTTATAAGCTAAATAGGGCTAGAACGTGCATGCAAATGTTTTTTCTAAATCAGTCTTTTAACTGTATTATAGCGCATTTTACCCTGTGCTTTTCAGTTTTTTATATACACACAGATAACTTTCTCTTTTACTTTTGATTTTAATACATTCTGTGTGATCGCCTTCTGAAGCACTTTTAGTTAAAATAGGAGTCCAGCTCCAAATTATTTCTACCTGTATGGCTTTTGTTTTTATAAGGCACACACATTGCTGTAAGTACACTGAACATATTTTAATGTTATTGGGCAAAAACAGAAATAGAATAGTGGCATGCCTCCAGCTGTACTCCCAATGGTTAATTTGTAACCAAGCAACTGCTGGGGCTGTCAATAGGCAGCAGTTTTAAACAATATATATATATTTTTTTGTTTTTGCCTGCCTCACAGGCAGCGCACAATCTGTGTAAATATGAAGGGATTGTGCTTTAAAGGACAAAACTTCAGGCTCCAGTCACACTCTCAATGCTTAATTTGTAACCTTACAACTGACGGGGCTTTTATTAGGCAGCAGCTTCAGACAACATACTTCTTTTTTTAGCCTACCTAACAGGCAGCACATAACTTGTGTTAATGGGAAGTGAATGTGCTTCCAAGGACAACACTTCTAACTGTACGAGTTCGGAAACCAGTTTCCATTCGCAAATGTTGCTCAATAGGGTGTGATTTTGGACGAAGAATTTCATTTCCTTACACGCAGTAAAAATATGGGTGTCCTGGACTCCAGATAAAGTATTTCTGTTCAAGTTCCCAAATGCGAGACCTATTGGCTATGCCAATGCTTGTTATTTTTTCTGTCACCTGGCCTAGTGAAGTGTATGCAGGATGGGTATAGGCGCAAAAGTGACCGCTCTATAGGAAAGGGGTTGTCTTGGCAAGCTGTCCTTATGGAATAGCTCCTAAAGGCCAAACGTGGTTTGCTCTGACACAACAGCTGGCTATGGTGTTGGTGAGAAATGGTAATTCTGATGCACATTGGCTTTGCACAAACATCAACAGACACTGTTGGTGTTCTCGCAAGCAGCCTTTGCTCAACCCTCTTATATAGCAGTGGGTAGCATTGCCTCATTAATATGTACCTAGAGTTTATCAAATGCTTCCTAAGTGGTGCTAACTGACTACTAGGTGCCATTTAGCCCCTATATATTGTAAGGATCTGTTACTTTGCACCATTTCTTTTTGCAGCAGTGAGTGCTGTTCAGTGACAGCAAAACCCAGTGTTCACATTTTTTCTTAAAATATAGAACTACTCTCGGATTTCTGCTCAAATAACTCAAGTCTAAAAATATGTTAGTACACACGGATTTCTACCCCACATACTCAATCCCCACACAATGGACAGCTCCCTTGGAGAGGAGATCCAACCCTAAAGTGAAATATCAATTTCTGTAACTTCTTATTAAGGGAATCATTCTAGAAAAAACTGTTCTAGTTATTATCAGGAATGGCTTCTGCAGCAACAAAGGTATCAAACTTAATTGAACCTTGGGGCCTTATTACGGGTGCAGGAGCCTGCTGCAAACTGGGCCCTTGTGCCATATTACAAATATAAAATGTGCTTTCCCTATTTGGTGAGCAATCCCACGCTTGCAGTGGGACAGAACCAAACTCAGAGGTAAAGCAGCTGTTTGAAACCACAGGTCCAATTTTCAGTGGAAGTGGACAGAGACTTCACCACAGGCAGCAGCGGTGCGTGATTAGCCACACCTGTGGGGCAATTACTGTGGAGGGGTCGCCTTAACCCCTTAGGCATTCTCCCACGGTGCGCTCTCGGATGAAGTACTGAAAGGGCACCATTTCATAAGTGGCGCACAATCAGAGCACCCCCCGGACACCTAGTTTGTCCCTGAATTCAACTTTATTTATTTATTAATGTCTTTGTGTTTTGTATAGCACGAACATGACCCGAAGGTATCAGAGTGCTTTACAGAGTTGGTATAGAAGCATATACTTGAGTTAAATTTATAGTAAATATAAATACAAAGTGATAGAGAGAAAACAAAGTATACATCAGGCATCCAGATGTGTTGATGATGCAGGTTTAAGGTAAGTATTCGTACCTATAAGGTGCTTTACCAAGTTATCATGTCAACAGGTGCACAGATTACATGGGGAGTAAATACAATAGTACATAATGACAAAATATAAAGAAAAATGTGTGATGCAACAGTAGTCCATATAGACTATAGTTGAGGTAGAGATAGTATATATAAATAAGACAGCATTTGGGGTAGGTGCATTCTAAATATATATAGCACCTTACAGAATTAGCACAACAGTAAGTGCATGAGCTACACGTGGGGTAAATAAATATATTATAGTGCAGGGGCAAAGTCATTACCTGATTTGCATGGGGTCTTGCCTCTATGCAAATAAGGAAATGCCACTTGGGACTGAGTGTAAGCAATTATCCACCGGTGAGAGCACATTATAAATGAGATCTCATAAGTGTCTGTTGCCCCATCTGTAATACCAAAGAGCCCAAATGGCACAAAAAACAGGTGCAAACACCCATTGCAAAATATGGCCTCAGGACTCTAATCATTCAAAATATATTATGGATTATTCTTCTGTGCACATTAAGATGTACGACACAACTCTATACATAATCTTATATGCTGGTACTCAGACGTTTTAACGCATGGACACAGTGGGCCATTGCCCAGGGCCCACACCTTCCAAAGGGGCCCCTAGATATTTTTCCCTGGGCAAGAGCTCTTTCTCTCTTTCTGTCACCTCTATTTCTTGATCTGAACCAGTCCCTGTTTCTCTGCCTGCCTTCACTCTTTCTCTCTAAGCAGTGTCATTATAAGAATGTTTGTGACCCCGTAAGAAATATTCAGCTGTTTTTGTGTCCACTTCTGAAAGTTTGAGTATAATTCAATATTGTTCGGCATCATGTGATCTTGAATCAGCAGAAAATGTGTAACAAATTAAAAGTTGTGACGTGCAAGGGGACCGTAAAATATATTTTGCCCTGGACCCCAAAGACCATAAGATGACACTGCTGACACTTGAATTAGTTCTATGTGGTTGCTGAAAGCATTTGTTTTATAAATGCCTTCAATCATCTGTGGACTAGCAGACTATGGGATTTTCAGAAATGTAATTATAATAAAGTGACAGCTATGTCATTGCTGCCACCTAGTGGGTAAATTAATAACAGATTGTGTGCAGCTTTATTATATGAATGCTGATGTGAATCGAAATAAAACATCTTTTCAACAAGACAAGTGGTTTTTTAACCCAACAAGCTGCAGAAGAAAACAAAAATGTCTCTGCGAACACAACTGAGATAACATTTTACTGCACCACGAAGAAAAGGAAACATCGGAGGAAACGAAGAGGGCATCTACTCTCATTCTGAACAAATACTGGAATTGAGAAGAGGCAGCACACTTGAAAACACCAAAAAGGTAGCATTTTGAATCTCACTTCTGTCTTCACAAATAGAAAAGTAGTCACCTGTAGGAGTTCCAATGCTGCCAGGCCATTAGAGTTTCCTTATTAGCTTGTAGCTCCCATTTCACAGATAGATTTGCTCACTGGAAATGTACTCTTACACTCTGGAGCCGATTCCGATCCGGGTCGGAAGGGCACCGAACGCAATCCGGCCGGAAAAACTATGAGCCGTACGCGTGTTTTCCGGCCGACTCGTACAGCTGTACAAGTGAGCCAGTACGATGCGAGCTACGTCAAATTCACCGATCGAGTCGTTTCTGGGTCCGAACCACTCCGTACGTCTCGGTCGTAAGCTAACCGTGGCGTGCAATGGATGCGATTCGCGGCCGAGCCAGTACGATGCACGCATCGGACAGCCTGTGCGAGCAGGAATGTCCGGCTCGCAAAAGCTCCCGGAGTCGGACTTTGGGGGTCCGCATCGGACCCCCCCACCCCGACACCCGCAGCCGTACGACTCGCACACAGGTGGAGACCTATGGGTCTCCCCAACACAGGCATGTACGGTGCGGATGGCACCGACGCGTACCCACTGTGGGGACGCACTTATTCGAGACATATCCATTCAGTCAATGGGAGCGCATGTACACGTCGTACAACTGCCTCCCATTGACTTCTATAGGAGTCCGACCGAACCGAGTCCGACAGCATACGTGTGTAGGGGTCCAGCTCGGTCGGAAAACACTCCGGATCTGACTCGGTCGGAGTGCTTTCCGACCTGGATCGGAATCGGCCCCTATGTATTAAGTTTACACCTGAAAATGTTCAAGTGTAGGTGGAGTTCTGCGCCATGGGGGATAAATCTCGTTACGGAAAATATAGGGAAAAGTAAAAACCTTATTAAACTTTCAAATGTAAAACTTTAAAATTATTTAATGAAAAGTCTTATGATAATATTAATGTACAATCATTTTATAAATGTATATTTTTAAACTTAAAACAAATAGAATGTTACAGCACTGTTAACTTAAAAGTTTCAATAATTAATTAGTTTGGATTTATATAAAAAAATCTGTAATATGTTTATTTTTTATTTATTATGTATTAAAAATGACAATGATATTATAGAATTATTTACAATTAGTGTACATTTGTTTGCAAAAAAATAACCATTAAAATAATTTTAAAAAAAAATAATTTATATTAAAATTATTTCCCTTTGTTCTATTTCAAGTCCCTGCCTCCTTTATTCTATGTGGAAGAGTGTTGCAGTTCCAGTGGTTGATCATGTGGGGGGGCTGCAATTACCCCTGGTCTGAGTTGGAATACATTTCCAACAGTTTTGGAACCTTTTTGGATGTACTAACTATAGAATTGCAGTTGTGAATAGCAATGGACCTACACTTTTGCAGGTGAGTCATTTTCCTGCCATAAACTCTTCCTTAAGTTCTCCTTACCCTCCCCAAATGCCTCCCATTTAGAAGTAAATATTCCCTATTTTCCAGGCACTCCCCTCTGTCCCTCCCACATTTAGTACAAAAACATAGGCATACATGTGCGGACATCTCTATAAACGGGGAGAAGATCTCTGCATAGAAAAGATAGGAGATGCTGAGGCCTTCACATGTAACTTTGTGAATATTATATGTACTACAAAGTGCAATTTGTGAATAGGAATGTATGACGTTACAACGCGGTCTTTACACCGCAATACGTTTACAACGCAGTCATTATAACGCAAGTCGTTACAACGACTTGCGCTGGAGGGCGCTGGACTAAGGAATAGTATGATTTACTATTCCAACTCTAACCTGCGTAACAGTAGGGAAGGTGTTGGAATAGTAAATTATACTATACTTTAGTGTGTAGCGCCATCCAGGGCAAGTCGTTGTAATGGCCACGTTGTAAATGTATCGCGGTGTAAAGACTGCGTTGTAACGGATGTCTCCCGTGAATAGACCCCATTGTATTTCAATATGAAACTTCATTAGTAGTTCAAAATCTGTGAAGTCAGGTAATGCACAGCGTATTCCTTTAGTGCATCCTTTCTGTTCTCTTACTTGCTGATGCATCCCAAACATTTGTTCTGAATCAGGAAAGCCAATTTGAACCACTGTGAACAGCACTTTCCTGTGGATAGTGAATGGGCATTTTTACCACTGAAGTCTGAGTTTACCATGCAGGAGTTGCTACATAGGAGTTACTCTTCTTTACTATTGTATGCAGCTATTCTCCAATTTCAATTTGCAGGAACCGATATGAAGAAGTCACTCATAGGATGAGTTCAGAGCCCAGATACACATTTCAGGCAAACAAGATGCGCAAGAACGGCTTAGACAAACTTAGCATGCACACTTGAGCTTGCATTCAGGGCAGGGTTTAAAGCAATATTGTGGAGGGATCCATGAGGTTTCTCAAGAACGCAGAAGTAATGTTTCTGCAAAGCAAAGGGTGCTGCACTAACATGGTAAAGTGAGGATCTACCCCCTCATGGCACTTTGCAGTTTTTCAGGTTGGAACAGTAGATGATGCAGGACATAGACTAAGAAGAGAGGGTTGCATTGGAAGCTTTCCATCAAGAGGCACTTCACACACAGTCACCTGAGCGGTCAGTCTCTCAGAGAATGTCTAACATGAAGGAAGTGTTGCATTGTCCTGGCATTGAAAAATGACCTCCAACTCTAAAACGAACTATTCACAGAAAAGCACTGGCTGAAAGACGGGTTTTGCGAGCCTGGACAAGACAACATTGATGCCTACCCTCTGCACATGCACAAATTCAACATAAAGTTAACATTTCCACGTTAAGTACAAAAAAATTGTAATCCGTTGTGTTAATTTCTTTGTCTTTTATTCCACAATGCCCAGCCAACATGTTTCGTCGAAAGGGGAAGACCCCACGATTTCTTCAGGGCTGCCAGGCTCCTCTCCTCTTTCTCTCACTCCTCTCCTCTCCTCCGGTTCTACTTCCGACCCGGCTGGTCAATTAGATGAATGGTCTTCTCATGTACAAGTAGTACTCCTAATTTTAAGATCCTGTATATGGATCTGCGTGTCCCCCGTCTTTCAATAGGGACCGGTGCGCATCACTACTCTTATTAGTCGATTTTTCCAAATTGTTTTGTCCCCTGTAAGCTAGAACGCTCGCAGTTAGAGTCGGTCTCCGTGTACGCATTGTTGACCGTGAACCCGGAAGACAACATTCATATCCCAAAGAAATCCCATTGAAGTGATTTCTTCAATACTGGACATCTGAGAAGAAACAATAGAAAATGATTTTTGACTAACTGAGTTAACCAAAAATAAGAACTTATTCAGAGCTTCATTTGAGCCAGTGGCTTCCGGTGCTCGGCAACAGTATCTAATTGCCTGCACCAGGGCTTATGACAGTCTGACACATGGTGGTTTTTCGAAATCCCTAATTGCTTGGGCAAATAGCACACATTTTGAGTATATGCACCTTGGGCTGTGGACTAAGTTCTGCTATTATCACTCTTGTGCGTAATGCCTAAGTGCGTAATTCAGAATAGTGAGCAATATGAATAGATACCAAACCCTGCATTATAATTATTTACCAGTGCTCAATCTTCACACAGGACTGTGCCACCTCCTCCCCGGTGCTTACTTTGTGGAAAAAATAGGTTCCAGGGCTCTCATCAGGAGGCCACTGCAGCTGCACCACATATTGCCCCCTCCTATGCTGCCAATGATAGTAACAACACAACTGCTAACCATCACACTCCTACAAGTGGGATAATTCCCACTATTTCAGCCCCCCAAAGCTATAAGAATGGCTAAGACAGCAGGTAATAGTCATTTTTAATGTATATTGAATTAATAATTAACTGTTGTGGTCATCTCTATATTAGTCAGAGAGACCCCTTGTGGCAGATTGTCAAAAGCGTTGGTGTTGACAATTAAGTGCCAGTGCCGAGCACCGGAAACCACCAGATTAAATTAAGCACTGCCCCTCACCCTCTGAGAATGACAGCTCAGGTGGTTAGTCCTTAAGGTAGTGTATGACAACTCTCACTACTTTTAAACAGTTAATTTCAAATGGCACAGCCCAAATATGGTTCATGACACTATGGGCATCACTAGGATGGCAGGCGGACTTCGTCCGCCCTCCATCCTGACGGAAAACGGGACCGCCTGCCATATGTGCGGCGGTCCCATGGTGGATATTAGGATGCGCCCGCCACACTGGCGGGCGCAGCATGCATTTTTAACATTGCAGCGGACGGTGCTTTCAGCAGCACCCACCGCAATGGTAAAACTGCATGTTGTGCATTTGCATGCACAAAGTGGCAGGCACTGTGCGGTGCCTGCCGCATTTTGCATGCAAATGCAGGGGGGGTACCATAGGTACCCCCCATGTGCACCCCCCACCCCCCTAATACCCTGGAGGCCCACAATGTGCCCCTGAAGTCACTGTCCGCATGCCTTTCCGGCAGCTTCCCGCTGCCTTCCTAATATGGATGGCGGAGTCTAACAGACACCGCCACCATAGCAGGCCCCTTTTCCGCCCGTTCACCTGTGTGACTAGCGGGAAACCGGCGGACGGTCTTTCCATCCGCCGGGGTCCCCCCGCCATACTAATATGGCAGGGGGGAAATGGGTGGCGGGCGGGGAAGTATGTAGGGCGGATCGCCACCGCCATGCGGGCGGTGGCGATCCGCCCTACATCCTAATGGGCCTCATAGTATTTAGATCAAAGAGTCAGAGACAAAGTGCAAACTAGAATAATTTTTTGAAAACGCACTTAAGATCTAGAATGCACTAACTACCCAAATTAAGTGTATCCCTTTATTAATTATTTAATTTATTTAAACATTGAGAATGATAACTCTGAATTTGTGGGTGTTTGGAACAAAAAGTATATTGATCTCGCAAGTAGAGCACACTGGAATCTCTGGGTGAAAAAAGGCATGTATAGAACTGATCACATCGTACGATCAGGTAGCATTTCATCTTTAAGAATCTTGCAAAAGAATACCATCTGCCTACTTCTGAGATTTGAAAACACCTAGGTCTAAGGAATCTATTGGGAATTATTTAATCTACATGTAGTATTTATGAGGAGTGAGGAAGAGTAATATGCAGATTAAAATAATCTCAGGAGGTGGGCTAAGAACATCTCTGCTGTATAAGACTATCCAAAGGAAAAGCTTACACCTATTCAAGAAATGGAGGACTGATGGGTAGCAAAGTTGGTGTTGGCTATTCCAGTGAACGCATGGATTGAAATTATGATGGCATACCTAATAGTAAATATCAATATGCAGCATCCATTAATGCAGAAACAAATTTATTTCAGACCCTACTGGTGCCTCGCAACGAAGTGCACATTAAAATTGATATCAAATGACAGATGTTGGATCTGGAAGAAGGTCAAAGGTTATAGTCATCCACCAACGACATGCCCAGTCTATAATGGACAATGGGATGAAATTTAGTCCAGCATTCAGCTCGTTGTGGAAGAAGACATTTATTAAAGCAAATTTACGATCATCTTTACCCAACGCAGAAAATGAAGACCAAGTAATTAAGAAAAAAAAAGATCTATTAAGATAGCTGTGCCAGCAGGGAAAAATGTTATCCTAAAAAATTGGAAGTCCACACAAACTACCAAAATATAAGATGGGGTAGCCAAAATGAATAAACAAGCCACTATGGAAAGGGTCACTTTCAAGCTCAGAAAGAAAGAAGATATGTTTAATGAGCCACAGGAAGTCGATCTAGAACTTTGTGACATAGATACTATACTGGACTTTTTTTTAATCCTGCATGAGCTGTAAATATGCTGAATATAGTACAGACTCGCCATTTGTAAATAAAACATGTTCAGAGATTTGGAATTTACGTAGGAACTTTAATAATACTCCTATAACTTCTATTTATATTTGTATTTAAAAACTACTGACTGATCGGTGTACAGGGCAGCTGGTGTTGCGTACATATAGAGATCTTGATCTACATTCTTAAGTATTACCTAGATTTATACTATCTGACTTGTTTCACCTGTATTAATGATATTTGAATAACTAGTGTATCCATTCGTATTATTATGCATTTGAATGTGTATATTCTTATATATAAAACTAAAGGTTTAAAAAAATACTTATATTTCTCTACAATCTTCTGTGCAAGTCATTGCCTTTGGTAATACCTACCCCCTGATCTTAAAGTGGTCTCTCACCTAGCTCATGTGTACATGTAGCTACAGACAAAAACTCTTGAAATGATCGCCCTCTTGTTCAATAAGGAAGATCAATTATTTTTAAATTCTGAAATAGCTCAAAGTGTGGATATTTCAAACTACAGTCTGGCATCTTGCAGTCCTTTTAGATTATAATTAGAGTGCAAATAAATCCTGATGAATGGGTGTTCAACAAATTAAAAAATAATAATAGTTCTAATGCAACACTTGAGTTATTCAGGTGCACAAAATAAAACAAGGCTTGCTGCAATATGGAACAGCTTCTCACGTCTGACTTTGTCATCTCTCTGTATATAGATAAGCCTACAGAAAATGTTCCCTGTTAAGGGATGGGCTTCTGTAGAAGGTTGCAAACCATTTAACTTGTTAGTGGGATGAGGTCTGAAAATCAGGCATGGAATACTTAGGGCTGCATCTGGAAATGTGAGTTCCACCCCAAAAGGCGAATGAATCACTGAACCATTCTCTGGCTCACTGGATGCTAAGAGAGTGGACAAGTTACCTAACCTTCTGTATCATGCAAGCATCAACTCTATCAGAGTGTATTCACTGTAGCACTCATCCATTATGTGCCTGGTCACAAGTAGTTAACACACTTGAAACCTTAAATGTTGATATCCAGAAGAGTGGGTTCATCAGTTCCTTGGGAACACAAAGATGATGGACAGAATGCTAACATTGTCAAACATTTACCCCGTCACATATCTGGGTTAAATCCATTATTTGTTTGCGGACCATGCCACCCTCGTATGGACCCAGCCATATGCAAATCAGTCTTGACCCTGCTGTCCATGGGTTTCTTATCATAAGAAAAAGACGATTCGCCAATTATTATGCAGAGAGAATCTTGATTTCATTAAAGACAACGGAGGCTAACATTGTGCATATACCTTTATTTGCTGCCCAACATGCAGCCCTTTAAAGAACATTGAATACATCACAAAGTAATAGAATGTTTAAACAAGCACTATAAGTATCCTGTGCACTGCTTCATCCTCCTCTTTTAGCTGCGCGATCCAAGTGGTAAATCGCTTCTTCCTTGGTGAACGTAGGCTTTTATTCATTAGAATCTATAAAAAGAGGAAGAAAGGGGAGAAAAAGGAAGAGGAAAAAATACTGACATAAGCATTATGTGTAATGAATGTAAACATTTAATATACATCAAAATGAATACTAAACAGTAAATACAAAAAATTAAATACTATAACCCAAAGTCCTCAGGAGAGGAGGGTGGGATAATGTTAGCCTCCATTGTCTTTAATGAAATCAAGATTATCTCTGCATAGTAATTGGAGAATTGTCATTTCATTACAAGCCCGGAGGCTACCATTATGCATGTTTAAAGCCACTCAAGGCTACGTTACTAACATGCTCTACTGGTCTTAAATAAAACTTAGTGAAGGTACTAGCATTAGACCAATCAGCTTGCTTTAAGAATTATGGGGATGGAAACCCTGCCCAGAAAACCTTACTAGCCATAGCTCCTCTTGAAGAGTGAGCACTGAAACTAGAGAGCTCTATACCTGCTTCACTCATAATCGTGCGAATCCGTCTTGCTAAAGTAGCAGTTGAAACTGGCTTGTGTGGTTTAACATATGATAGAGCGAATGGCCTTGATCAATTATGACTAGCTATTTTAATGTCATATTCTCTCATACAATTAACACACAATTTCTCAAAATCGTGGAAGAAAGGGTATAAAATGGATTCCAACATATTCTTAGTTCTCTTCCATATGTCGAAATGAACACCTTCTGAAGAATAGAACCTGTTAGAAATCTCAAGGGCATTAATGTCGGAAACCCTCCTAAAGGAGATTAGGCACAATAAAGTAGCAAGTTTCATAGAAATCTGTTTGAGAGAAAGTAGGGTATTGTCTAGTCAACTGCAAAAAAGTTCAAAAATCAAATTAACATCCCAAGAGAATTATAGCGTGATTTAGGGGGTCTTTTTAACCTAAACCCCTTCTTGACTCTTAATTAAGGCATTACTTCCAATAGCTAAATTATTTATTAAGGCATGACCTAAGGAGACTGCAGATCTATAACAATTTATAGTTCTGTAGGAAAGACCCGAGTCGAAAAGCTGTGCTAAATAGTTGGCTACTAGTTGAACAGGGGCTTCCACAGGATCCAAGTTCCTCTCCAAGCACCAACTACACCACTTCTTCCAGACACCCAAGTATATTTTCCTAGTCCCTGGTGCCCAAGATTCCTCCAGTAAGCTTTTAGCCTCTCCTGAAAGGCCAGGATATCTCTCTGATCCCCGGAGATCCTCCAAGCGAGAAAGTTAATTTTCTCTTCTAGTATAAGAGGATGTTCCTCTCTGTTTGGATGCAGAAGAAGACCCAAGGATGCTGGGATACAGCGTGGGATGTCTATTGAAAGTTCCATCACCCCGGGAAACCACACTTGGGATTTCCTAAAAGGAGTTATTAGAATGATATTGCTGGACTCTTGTCTCACTTTCAATAGGACCCGCTGTATCATGGAGAATGGGGAAAAGGCATAAGCCCCCATCTTCCCCCAATCTTGAAGGAATGCATCTACCGCTAAAGCATTCGGGTCTAGCCTCCAGCTGAAGTAGGTCTGGACCTGACATGTTAGGTTGTCTAGGAACCAGCGCAATAAACCCAATCCTTGGTACAATTTAAAACTAGCTGCCCTACGTAAGATCTGTAAGAAGCTGGAGAGAGCCTGGCGGCGGGATTTCGATCCTTCTTCCAAGACTCTCTATCGCACCGCCATTAAGCGCTACCATAGGGCCCTCCACGTTGAGCGTGCCGCTTTTTATGCTGGGCAGATTAGAGGGAGCTCAAATCCAGCTGAGACTATTTTTTCTATAGTGACGGAGCTTAAAATTCAGAAGGATGTTGTAAGTTCAGTGATTGCCTCTGATTCGCAGTGCGAAGATATGGCTAATTTTTTTGTCAAGAAGGTTGAGGACATTTATAAAAGCTTTCCTATGGTTCCTATAGGCCCTCCTGAGACCTCTTGTAATTTCACTGATGGTATCCTTGAAGCCTTCCCCCCTATAACGCAAGAGGTTCTACTCACACTTTGCTCCAAGGTAAAGTCGGGCTCTCCTGCCGATCCTTTGAAGCCGGACCAATTTACAAAACTTTTATCTATCATTTACCCTCTGGAAATGGTGATCAATGGGTCCTGAGTGCAGCGGCTGTGCCCAGGGCCTGGAAGCATGCCATGGTACTGCCGCTGCTCAAGAAACCATCTTTAGACCCTTATAAACCTGAAAGCTTTTGTCCCATTTCCCGGTTACCTTGGATCGCAAAGATCACCGAGGTCTATATCAATTCCCTTCCGATGGATTTTTTTACTGTAAATCAGTGGTTTGATCCCTCTCAAAATGGTTTTCGGCCTGGCCATAGCACTGAATCAGCGCTTTTGGCCGTGACTGAACATCTGTGGACGACCTTAGACGAGGGGCAGACGTCGGCGCGGATCCTTTTGGATCTCAGCGCCGCGTTTGACACTGTGTCTCATGCCATTCTGCTGAATCGTTTATCTAAGGCTGGAGTTACTGGCATGGCTCTTGGGTGGTTGTCCTCCTTTCTTGCTGATAGGACGTTTCAGGTGGTTGCTCCCCCTTTTGCTTCTGGTGTTTTTCCTATTGGCCAGGGGGTCCCACAGGGCTCGTCCTTGAGCCCCCTGCTCTTTAACCTTTATGTTCAGCCTCTAGCGGATGTAGCTAGGAGCAGGGGGCTAACCATGGTTTCCTATGCCGACGACAATCAGTTGGTGGTGGCTCTCTCGAGCGACCCCGAGCAGGACGCCAAATTTCAGGGCGACCTCTCGGTGATCGCCGAGTGGATGTCCGCCAACTGCCTTCAACTGAATACCAACAAGTCTGAGGTGCTGTTGGTAGGAGGGAACCATGACTGCTGGAGTGAACTGTGGTGACCCTAGAGCTTGGGTGTGGCTCCTACCCCTAAGCCAGTAGTGAAGAACTTAGGGGTTTGGATGGACAACTCACTTAGTTTCCAGATTCAGACTAAAAGGGTGGCAGGAACTTGTTTTGGTCTGTTGCGCGGGCTTAAACCTATTCTGGCCTTTTTTGATGCTTCGACCAGGCAGACTATTATTCAGGCCCTGATTCTGTCCAGGCTGGATTATGCCTGCTCGCTGTACCTGGGAGCGAATAAATCTGAAATTCAGAGGCTACAGAGAGTCCAGAATGTGGCCGTAAGATCTCTTTTGGGCTTGCGCAGAACTTGTTCAGTGACCAGTGCAATTCGCCTTCACTGGTTGCCTGTAGCCAGGCGAATTGTGTATTGCCTTCAAAATTCTGAAATTGGCATCTCCCCAAATTCTGTCTGATCTTCTTCTACCTTACATTCCTACACGATCATTTCGATCTATGGGACAATGTCTGGTAGTGATTCCCCGGGTGAGTCCGTGCGGGTGGGCGCTCTTTTCACAACAGAGCTGCCATTCTGTGAAATTCTTTGCCGGTCCGCATCCGAGGGCTTACTAACTACTTTCATTTTAGGAAAGCCATCAAGACATTTTTGTTCCCCTCTCTGTAGGCCTTCAGTGTTCTATGCGTGCGGCTCTTTTGTTGCTCAACGCCGGGACGCCTCTTAGCTGAGGCAGCTGTCGCGCTCTATAAAACCCGTTAACATAACATAACATGTTAGTCTGCTGCCAAAGAGATCCACTCGGACTGGGCCCCAAAGATTTTCTATCAGGGAAAAGACCTCTGGGTGTAACTTCCAGTCACTGAAGTCTCAGAAACCTTGAGTTCCAGTCTGTTCTTTCATTCAATACCCCTGGGATAAACTCTGCTCTGAGTGTAATTTTGTGTTGCCAGCAGAAATACCAAATTTGAGCTGCTATATTTGATAATGTCTTGGATTTGGCTCCCCCAAACCGGTTTATATAGGAGACGGCTGAGAAGCTGTCTAGACGAAGCAGGGTGTTCCAATTCTTTAATTGCTCCCTAAAACTTATTAGGGCATTCAGACCCGCTAGCATCTCCAAACAATTTATGTTAAGTGATTGTTCTTCTAATGATCATTTTCCTCCAGTTTCCATGTTTGCTAATCAGGCTCCCCAACCTCGGTTGCATGCATCTGATTCTAGGGTGAAGTCCGGCAGGTTCCCAAAGATGGCCTTCCCATTCCATACTTCGAGATTCATCTGCCACCATAGAAGATCTTCTTGGGGGTCTTTCAAAAGGGGTACTGTGTCCCCGTACCAAAGACCTTTCCTTAAACCCCAGGCCTTCAATCTCTGGAGGGCTCTCTAGTGGAGGGGGCCAGGGCAAACTGCCTGAATTGAGGAAGAAAGAAGACCCAGAATCCGAGTTAAATCCCTTAACAGGATGGAGTCTTTAATTCTTTCTTTATCTTTAAGACTTTCTTGTGTGGTAAAACTAGCTGTGACAGGATGGTATTTACTTGGAAGCCAAGAAATTCTAGCTTTTGAGAAGGGGTCATGACAGATATTTCTGTGTTTATAATAAAGCCCAGATTATCCAAGAGACTTATTGTCCAGGATAAGTGAGTTAGTACTTCTGATTTGCTCTGGGACATAATGAGAATGTCATCCAGATAAATGATGAGTCGAACTCCTCTTTCCCTCAGATAGCTTACCACAGGACGGAGTACTTTGGTATAGCACCATGGCGCTGAAGACAGGCCGAAGGTTAGACATAGGAATCGGTAAAGCGTTCCCTTGCAAAGAAAGTGGAGATACTTCTGACAGTCCCAGTCCATAGGTATGGTAAAGTAGGCATCTTTGAGATCCAACTTTACCAACCAGTCTCGTGTTTGTAAGATGTCTCTTAAAAAAGAAGGATACCTTCCATCTTGAAATGTCTGTAGTTTAAGAAGGTGTTTAACTCTTTGAGGTTTATTACTGGGCGCCAGCCTTTATCCTTCTTTTCTACAAAAAAAAATTGAGCTTATGAAACTCTTTTCTAATGTTTCTAGAGTGGGCACTTTCTCTAAAGCTCCCTTCTGTAACATTTGTGACACTTTGGAGTCTATCAACATCGCTTGTTCTCCATTCACACTCGTTTCCCTGGGAATTTTGTTTTGAACTGGTAGATGACAGAAATCTATTTTGAAACCAGATACGGTTCCCAAAACCCAAGGGTCTTGTGTTATTTTTCGCCAATTGTGGGTAAAAAAATCTTAGTCTCCCCCCTACTTTTATAGGTTTGTGTAAGGTAGTCATGCTCACCTTGATATCCTTGGTTAGAAGGTCTTGATCTTCCGCCACGGGATCTTGCGCGTCTTCCTCTTTGTGGGAATAAATTGGAGTTTTGGCGATAACCTCTGCTATAAACAGAGGGACCTCTCTGGTCTTGTGAAAAAAAGTTGGATCTGTACTTTCTGCGGCTGACGGCTGGCCCTCTCCTGTCAGCCCGTCCAAAAAGGGGGTGTGAGCTGAATACTCTTTGCATATTGGTCTGAGCCTTACTAAAGGCTGTGAAAGTTGAGACGTACTTCCCCAGTGATTTGACAAAGTCATCTCCGAAGAGAAGCCCCTTGGCATTGCCCATATCCTCCTTAGAGGACAAATCAGCCAATTTTGGGTTCCTACTTAGTAGGGCAGCTTTTCGTCTTTCTGTAATCAAGTTAGTGTTGGCATTGGCCAAAAGGTATATAGCATGCTGGGACCATCCTCTCAGAAGGTCGACGTTTATGGGAGTATTATTTCCCCTTACTTCCTCAGCCATATCCAATATGCGTGTAAGCGGGCCAAGTATGTCCAGGAGTTTATCCTGGCACTGTTTGAGACATTTCTCAATGCCTTTTCTGCGATCTTTCCCATAATTAAAAAGGAATGTAGTTAATTCGGGGTCCAGGTTAGGCATGTTACAGACCTTGTTCCCAGTAGAGGGTCTGGGTCATTCGTTTCTCATTAGATTGCGGGTTTTCTGGTCATGGCCTTTCCTGACCCATTGACTGAGATATTTGGCTACATGGTCCATAGGCCACCAATCAGTACTACGCGGGTGCCTAATTGTGGTGGAGTTGAATATCTCCCCCCCCCCCAAAGGGATCCTTGATCCCAGAGGGAGTTGAAGCTTGATCTAAATTATGATCCAGCATATCAGTAGTATCAAGAGTATCAAGAGTATCCTCTGGATCGAAAATAAACTCATCCATTTGCATATCATCATAATCAAGGTAATCCGCAGAGGAGTTATGGACATTATTTGTTTCTCTTGTGCCACGAGGGTCACTTTGTTCCATCATGCCGCTATGGACAACTCTTCTTTGAGCCCCGGAAGGGTGGCCTTTCTCTATTGTGCTGCGAGGAGCACCAATCTGTTGTAGCACGAAGGCTACCTGGGTTAAAGGCATGATTAGAGACCTGCTCTAAGTGCTTCCTCTTCTGGAAAACCTTCCCCCGTTTTAGGGGTTTGATAGATGGGGAGTCTCCATCTGAGAGGGAGAAAAAGTTCTTCTCAGTGAGACTTACCCTCTTCCTCTTAGCTAATGCGCCGTCCACCACCTCTTTAACTGACTCTGGTGAGACGCTTCTTGAACTTGATGAGTTACAGCTCGAGCGAGAGCTGTAGTCAAGGTAACGCGTCGCGTACGGAGTGCCGACATAAAGGGAGGACACCCGTCTTCCCTAGAGGAGACATTCCATGACACGACTCAGGATAATGGCTCCGGTTGTCATGCCGGTTACCAAGGATACCTGGTCAGTAGGTTGCGGGCACGTGATTCACCACCGGCTGTGTCTGTTTATTTATGAAAAATGCAAAGGGCTACTTCCGAGGGCGTGTTTCACCAAAATGTTTCGGTTCCGACCTTGGTAAACAAGCACAAAACACCAGTGTGAGACGAAAACACGGGGTGTTTTAATTTCGTCTCCGAAACACGGCATTATTTAAGGTGGCATTTTTAAAATGAAGTAAAACTTACCTGGCCCCCCTGTAAATTGGAAGGGAGTGGTGGTTAGACAGATTGAAGAGATGGATAAAACAAATTAAGAGCATTAGTAGAAGGCATCTTACATCATCATTTAAAGATATCTAAAAGTGATAAATAACTATAATCAAGGCTCATAAAACTAGAAAATATGCGCAATGCAATGTTATAGTAAACGGATCTACTATAAAACTTAAATAACGAGAGAAGTGAAGCTGACATACTTATCTTGCAATGGGCAGCTAATAAAAGAGGAGGATGAAGCAGTGCATAGTATACTTATTATGCTCGTTTAAACATTCTATTACATTGTGATGTATTCAATGTTCTTTAACCGCATCGCTGCTCATGACGGAACCACTCCGTCATGAGCCACGGGCGCCGTGTGCTCATGACGGAGTGGTTCCGTCATGCTGCGGCCGTTGGCGGCCGCTCCGCCCACGCGGCGCTGATTCCCCGCCTGTGCGGGCGAATAGCGCGAGTGGGCGGAGTCGTGACGGAACCACTCCGTCATGAGCACAGCGCGCCCGTGGCTCTTGACGGAGTGGTTCCGTCACGAGCATGGCGGCGCCGCGCTGCCCCCAAACCCCCCCAGCGCCGCGGCAAAATTCGTGCCGCGGCGAAGGGGTTAAAGGGCTGCATGTTGGGCAGCAAATAAAAGTTTATGCATAATGTTAGCTTCGGGTCTTGTAATGAAATTTCAAACTTCACAGGCAGAAATCAGTACTGCCTGCTTCACTTTTTTGATAGAAGTCTTACAAAGTATAATACTAGGTAAGTGCTAATGGCAAGAGCCAAAAATGCACCCCTTAGTGTCCATTTTCGCACCATATCCTGATGCTATATTTTTGAAACTATGTCTGAACCCCATCAGAAATTGTGCAGTGCTTTTGAATGGGTTGTGTTGTATATCATGATATTTTCATGTAGAAAGATTTTTTTAATTGGGTTGCATTTGTTCTTATGTGCGCTATACAATTCTTAGTTAATATAGGTCACTGTCTAATGCTGTGAAAGGCCTTTGAGTGGAGAATATAACATCTTACTATTCCGAAGCCTGCCTAACATGTCATTGTAAAGAATCTCTATACTTCACCTATGGGTTACATTTTACATACCATTAATTATGAATAGTCATCACTTATGATTTCTTAGGTATGTTTTCTTGGTCAAATGATGATTGGCATCCATGCAGGAGGTTCACAGCTTTGGGCTGGTGGTATAGGTAGACCACAGATTTATGTGGGAGGTATGTCTTTTATTTGATATGTCAATCGTTTCTGATTTTAGTTGGTGATGTGGTTCACAAAAGGTTTTGGGGTGCTTCAAACAGTTTGTGGATCATAATTGTGGGTATGAAAGAATGCCAGGCTCTCATTTTTTTAAAAACATATTTACTTGAGCTTAAGAATAAAGGTACATCACATATTAACTCAGTCACTCCTCCCCGCCCCGTGTTCCAAGAAAAAACGATTGTCAACCACTCTAATACGGGCTCTCTGGTTATGCCCATACTATCGAGAACGTGACATCAAATACAGGTAGGTAATGTAACAGAAAATACAATCAAACCAAAGAACACTAAACAGCCCTGCAAGAGAAAGTGTTGCGTTGTTGTATCAATCAAAGGAATCGGACTGGGTGAGTGCTAGTGGTGTATCAGTCTTCATCAGTTCGCCCACGGCAGCCAGGGACGGAGGTCCCGGTAATCATGGGCAGTTCATGTCTTATGTCGCGGATATCCCGTCCAGTTATGTGCGCTAATGGCGAGTCCTCTTCAGCCTCCCAGGTACAGTATCTGCCCCTGCTTCCCAAATACGGTAGGTCAGCTAGAATCACATTCCAGACTTATACCCAGCTCGGGGGTTGCAGACCCCTATTACCTTCCCATTGCAGTGCAGTTTCCTCGCAGCTAACCCATTCGCGGAGTTCGACAGCCAGTTCAGTAGATTAGGACAATTTCCATCAGTTTGTCCCAGTAGGGAGTGGAATGCTAGTCTCTTACACATGGTGATTGTGTTTGACCCAAATCCCATTCACACCTAAAGATCACAGTTTGTGTTGATTTAATGGTTCTTGACAGTTACTCATTTGCCAGAAAGTCCTAGCCGCTTTCTCTGGGGTGTGAAATTGCTCCTTTTTAAGCTTGATGATGCAGGAATAGAGGGAGTCGCACCTTCAATTTCCTTGTAGTTAAATGGTATACGCCTGGTGATGCAATCAACTATATCTGTGTGCTGACATTCACATCGTTTTTATGTTCATTCACAGAATCTTCCACAGTAGACATCAAGATATATTTCAGTATACAGCTTGTGTTCTAGTTACAGGTTGCAAAAGCTTGTATTTTCTGTTGGTCTCCACCTGTTTTACTTACTGATTGAAAGTTCTATTAGCATTAGTACTTTGTGAGTGAACAATAAATTACGAGGTTTGAAGTTTGTAAAAAACATATCCAAAATAACAACTAATAACTCATTTCTTAACTATTATGGCTGGATGAGCCGTATTCATTGTGGACGAAAAACAGCAGAGTTTTTCAGTCAGTAAGTCACAATACTGAGAGCTTTAATGAAAATATTTGTGAGCAGCAAATAGAAAACAGATGCATTGTCCTTTTAACAGCAAAATATAACCATCTGAGACCAGTAGTACTAGATTTTGGGAAGCACTGGTAGGCATCTGCTTAGGCTGTAGGCATTAGTAGCTAGATAATGTCTGCTGTTACTACCTCAAGAAGTAACATGTAAACCTACTTCCATCCACGCAAAAAGCACAACCTGCTCCTTCTGCACCACTTTTTCTATATGATGTTAATAACTTGAACTTTGTTCTTGATATACTAGCTTTCTGTTGATTTTTGCATTTGGCCTTAAATGTGCAATATTTCTGCTTTGTATATGTTCTATTACCGTTAATGGTATATTTCTGCTGCAGCAAGAAGCTGGCCGCTGGAAATTGTGTCCATGTTATAAGAAATAAATAATGCATACAATGCAAAACAGTTTTGATATTTGAACAAAAAAGATAAGATTCTATTATGTGAGTAAATGGACTATGGTGATCTACAAGATCATACCATATGAAATAGATGAAATATAATTCAATCCCAAATACACAATGCCTGAAAAGTAAGAGTCTACTGTGACCTGGATAATCTGACTACTCAGACAGCCCAATGTTACCTTTTCAATGGATTCATAGCATTCCTCCAGCTTTTCATTCCTGTCTTTGAGAACAGTGCTTGCTTCGTGGTACAGCTTCAACCATTCTTCATAAGTAGCTTCCGACAGATCTGTGTATGCGATACAAAGGGTCCTTAAACCTGCGGAGAAGCATAGTTCAAAGTGTATTTATTCAATAATTGTTGAGGGATTGACTCCGCAATGGTTATAAAGCAATCAGGCTCTACTATACCTTTGCAGCTAGAAAATGTTCAAGTCTCAAATGCACTAGCATCAACATTTAAGTGGGATACAACATCTTTTCAAATGTACCTAAATACAGATATTCAATGATAGCGAAGATGGTTAAGAGAGTGAACACTCGCTCCTGAGATTGCTCCTTTAAGGAAAACTCGGGTCTTCTCCTAGGTCAGTAGGTAAATTGGGCACCATCAACTTAGTTAAGTTACATCTGTTATTGTTCTCAGAAACGTTAAGAAGTGGCACATAAAAACAAGTTATTAGTTTTACATCTATAGTTACACTATATTTACACACACACATGTGTATATATATATATATATATTTTAATCGGTAATAATAAAGATCTATGTATCTTGTAATCAATAACAGTTTTAATTAATCATAAAAAAGACAAAGTTAGTGTTATTGGTATTACTCCCAACTCGACATTCTTCATCGAATTTTCAGTGGGAATATTCCTCATGGTATAATTATTCTCAATCGAAAGAAGCCAACTCACATGAGGGAGTTAAATATATGTGTAGAAGAAGAAATAATGCCCTAATTAATCGTAAAACATCTTAATTGTTGAGAAGTTTTCCCTATCAAAAGCTAAGTTTTTGTAAAGATTTCTACAAACTTGTCTTGTGGTGGCAGGATGGTATTCACCAGTCAGGAACCCACCAGCAGTTGGTTTGGTTCAGGGGCTCTCTCTAGAAGGGACCCCTGCATGGAATAATAAATCTGACACTGGAATTAGTGCAGGTTTATTATTCCGAGATGTTTGATACCAAACATCCCAGGATTCAGTCAAGTCATTATGGTGCTAGGAAACTCGTAATGACCAGTTTCTAGAAAATATACTCAGGATCGCTTTACTGGGTATTTATAATATTTATAATATTTAAGAATGGCCTTTGATATTATAGGGACCTGTCTGTTCATGCAGATAGGTCCTCACATGAGGAATAGGGCACCCTGCCTTAAGGGTGACTTACCTTTGCCTCATGCAGTGCTGGGCAGGCCTGGCACACAGATGTGTGCCATGTCGACTTTTCACTTTTAGCATCACCACAACACACAGGATACATTGACAGTGATGCCTGTTTGTAGTGAGAGGTCTCTGAGGGTGGCATAATACATTCTGCAGCCCTCAGTGGCCTTTCCCTGGGTACCATACACTTGGTACGATAGGTACCCCTTACAAGGGACTTGCAGTTAGTCCACAGTTGTGCCAGTTGTGGAAACGATGGAACTAGTTATGGAAAGTACACACACCCTGGGAACCTGATTGGCAGGAATCCAGGTCACACTCAGTCAAATTGCATTAGGTAACTTGCAAAAAGTTAGTGGGCAACCATGCAGAAAGTGCACTTTCCTACACATGGTGAGTCATTATTCAGGGACCGTAGTGTGTCAGATGGTCATTACCTGCCATAAGTTCTCTTTTAGCCATAAAAAATAAAATTTTAGGCATGCCTCATTTTAAAACAGTGCTTGTCCTTGTTACTCAAATTTGGTAGTGAGCCTGTCTCAAACTTCTCATCAAAAGATAAAGGAGCAAAGGCATTGGGATAACTAAGGGTTGGGTGTGCTATTACATCTCAAAGTAGCCTCAATTTACGACCGGTATTTGTATTAATATTCATGAGGTAGGTCGCAAAATTCGATTGGACACAATCACAGGGATAATGTTCTGCAAGGGTCAGCAGACCACCACAACTCTGATTGCGTTCCAAATGAAGATTATTATTATTATTTTTTTTTTAATAAATCTTCCCATTTTCCTTGAAGTAAACGGAGCTGAACTCAAATCAATTGGTCTTTTGAAAGGGACACTCCCAATATGCCCTTCCAAGTACTGAATCGATATGGAGTCCAAACCCATTTTAAAAGCTGTTAAAAAATGACTGATTCCTAAAATGGGTTTAGTAAATGGCAAAAAACATTCCTGCGGGTGTACACAGCTATTTGAACTGTTAACGACCATAAAAACGTTTATACAACTTGCTTCATATCTGCACAAGATCAGACAGTTTGGTGAAGCTGAAGAACCAAAACTACAATTGTTACTTGTTCCCAGGATATTGGCTTTCCTACTACATTTTGATGAGTGAACTAAAAGACTGGGTTCAGTCTTCAAATACATAGGGAGTCATTATTATAGCGGGTGGATCGCCACCGCGCGTATGGCGGTGGCGATCCACCCGCCAAAATCTCCCGCCCGCATTTCTTTTCCCCCCCTCCACATTAGAATGGTGGGGGGGACCCCGGCGGACGGAAAGACCGTCCGCCGGTTTTCCGCCAGTAGGCAATTCGCCCGATTGCCTACCGGGCGGAAAAGCCCAGTAATATGGTGGCGGTGCCTTGCAGGCACCGCCATCCATATTATTATCGTGGCAGAGATTGGCCTTTCCATGGCGAAGACTCCGCCATGGAAAGGCATGCCGTTTGGTCTTTGGGGGCCCGTTGCGGGCCCCCAGGGTGTTCGGGAGTGTGGGGGGTGCACATGGGGAGTTCCTATGGTACCCCCCTGCATTTGCATGCACAAGGTGGCATGCAAATGCACAACATGCATTTCTGACATTGCAGAGGGTGCTGCTGAAAGCACTGCCCGCCGCAATGTCAGGAATGCGGGATGCGCCCGCCAGTATGGCGGGGGCATCGTAATGCAGGACCACCGCATACATAGCGGGCGGTCCCATTTCCCGGCCCTATGCCTCCGCCCGCCATACTAATGAGCCCCCTAATATCCAATGAGCATGTTTTGGGTTCCAATCCAGTTTTATTATCACACACTTCTACAACCTCTAAGCCTAATTCAAAATTTGTCCAATCTTGTAAAGATAACCTAGACAGAAAAAGAATGTCTAAGATTACACAACTTAGTCCCATTCAGAGACCAGGTTTTTAAACCATTCCCCCTGGTTCCACTGTTTCCAAAATACGCACTAGATTACTGATGTGGGTGTGTTCCTAATTGCGAGATCCAAAGAAGGCTGTCCCCAGGGGTACGACACTGTTGGTGGCCAAACCCAAATTCCAATGCAGCGTTTATTATCGGCATATTTAGTTAAAGTAGTAAAGGTGTGGTTAGATGTAAAAAAAAAAATACACTTTCTAGACCCTTCCCTCTTCTATCCCTCCACTATCCTTTTCAATTCAAATAACAGACTAATATGTTCACCGCTCAAAATAATTTCATATTTCCCTGAACTAATTCACCATTGATTTATTTTGGTTCCTGAGCAGCGTGCTACTCGCCTAAAAGCACTTCAACACCTCATCAGGGGTAGCAAGCGCTATATAAATGCAAACCATTTCCCTCTTCTCTCTCTCCACTATCCTTCTCAATCCAAATAGCAGACTAACATATCCACTGCTCAAATTAATTTCATATTTCATTATACTAATTAACCACTAATTCTTTATGGGTTCCGGAGTAGCGTGCTACTCGCTGAAAAATCTCTTTGACGCCTCGTCAGGGGTAGTAAGCATTATATAAATGCAATTACAATACAATACAATACATAGGTGCAAACCAAAACTCAGTTTATTTTCGGAAAGACACCACTGTACATTATATGCAATTTTTTGCTTGAAGATGAAGATGGTAATGTTAACCAGACTTTGTGATTTTCTTTTGACCCGTGCCAACAACTGTAACACATTATGAAACGTGTGTTGTTTTGGAAACAGTTAAACAAATCTGTATAAACAACAAATTTATTCGGTAGAAGACACCAATGAAAGTTTTACATTTATAAATTTGCATTTGCTAACAAAGATAGTCGAATAAATTAAAGCACAGCTATTGTATTAAGAGGTAAAAGTGTCCTTTTCATAGAATCCGTATCTGCATGTATATATCAGGTGCAAATAGTTAAGCAACATAGTGAGAATATGAATAGATGGCTACAATTTTTAAAATGTAAAAACAACTATTAGCTCCAAAAACCCCAGTTATTTCTGTAAATGGACCCAATTTAAGCTTTTCATTGCTAGAATCAATGTCTTCCGACTAAAGAAGATTTATTCAAAACCAGGATAGAATCAGGCATTTGAAAGTCTTGAGAGTAACTTATTTACACAGCACTTAATTTGTGCAGGCGGGTGTAGGTTTACGTACTCGCACTGGACATATTTTTCTTCATCAGAATCACACAATATAGACTACAGAGACGAAATATCGAGATCCGGAATATCGACATCCTATCTACATTATGGTAAGTATAAAAATATCGGAAAAAAATATCAATGCCAAAAATATCGTTGTTAAAAATATCGTTTAAGTATAAAAAATAATGTAAAATAAAGTAAATATATATAATTAAAATAAACATAGTTAATAATTTTTTTAATGTTTAAAAATTATAAATAATATATATGTCAAAATAAATTAAACATACACATAATATATATACTTACTAATAATTTTTAATAATTATTTTAATAACAAGTTTTTTTACATATATATTATAAATACATCTATACACATTAAACAATAATATAAATAAAAATTAAATAAATATAACAAATTAAAAAACTTTTTTTACTCGTTTTAATATTAATTATATACTACATTAATAAAAATATTATAAAAAAATTAGATAGCAGAGGTAATAAAATTACTATTCCAACTCAAAACAGTGCAAGACTAAGGAAAATGTTGGATAGCGTATGAATAAAAATTACTATTCCCACCCCAGTGAGTGAGACATTAGGGAAAGTGTTGGATAGTGCAGGGGTAAAAATTACTATTCCCACTCCAGTGGGTGCAACAGTAGGGAAAGTGTTGGATAGCGTAGGGGTAAAAATTACTATTCCCACTCCAGGGAGTGCAACAGTACGGAAAGTCTTGGATAGCTTAGGGTTTAAAATTACTATTTCAACTTCAGGGAGTGCAACAGTAGGGAAAGTGTTGGATAGCATAGTGGCTAAATTAACATGCTAATTAAATACTTTTTGTAGAATAAATAACATATTAAAATTAATTAACTGAGAAATTAATAATAAATACCAATAAAATTACAAATGAGTTAAATAAAATTAAATGACTTCCCACCCTATTCTCCCATAAACACACAACCCACTACACATAAAAAAAGAACACAATTAATGTAATTTGCCATTAATCTATTAATAAAAATGAATTACCAATTAATAAATTAATTGACAATTAAAAAGAATAATAAAATTATAATTAATACATTTATAATTTATTCAACTAATAAAAATTAACTACCAATTAATTAACAATAAATTATTTATCAATAACAAAATTAACAAATATTAATTTTATAATTATTAAATTACTTCCCACCCTATTCCCCTATAAACCCACAACCCGCTACACATAAAAATTAACATAATTAATTTCAATCAATAAAAATTAATTAGCAATTATTAATTAATAAATTAACAATAACAATAAATAAAATGATATGTTATTTATAATATAATGATAAATCAATCAATTATTAACGCGTACCCCTACATCACCACTACAATGGTGGTACAGGCCGTACCCACGCCCTCAGAGCGTGGGTTTGGCCCGTACCACGCGTACCCCTACATCACCACTACAATGGTGGTACGGCCGTACCCACGCTTTGACGGCGTGGTTACAGGCTGTACCACCATTGTAGTGGTGACGGGTACGCGTACGCAGGGATTGGTGGACACGCCCCCCGAAGTGACCAGACCCTGGAGGTAATGTATGGCCAGTATATGGTATTTAAAAAATTTGGTAGAGGTTATTTTTCCTGCCCCTCGCCCCCCCTTTGCCCCTGGGTGTTGTGCTGACCTTCTGCGGCATGCGCGGCGGTTTCGGTGCACCAGGTCGTAGGCTAGGAGGGCCGGGATGACACGTAGGATGGGGTCCATGGCTGTCCGTCGCGTACCGCTGCTCCTTCTTCACGTCGTCCTCAATTTCCCGGAAGTTTTTGGCTGCCGTAAAAAATGATCAGTGTGGAGTGACGTAGGCACGAATCGTACTTGCTGGTCCGTAGAACGCTGCCTGACTCCGTCCGGACGTCACGTACGCACTGTCCCGGATCGGAATTGTGGGTATTTTTTCGTCGCACGTAGTTTTTTACGATTCGTACGGAAATGGTATTTCTGTACGAATCGTACTTGCTGGTTTGTAAGGAGGATTTCCCGGGTACGAGTCGTACGGAGAATACGCTCCGTACGACCATTCGTACCCGGGTTTTACAGGATCGGAATCGGCACCCAAGTGTCTGAAATGTGAGCATTATGTTTGGTGCAGGGATAGGTCAGTTGACTTCCTGCCACTAATAGTGGAAATATCTATAGCTCTGTAATTCTAGAGAACATAGGGGGAAGTCTATTTCTTTTCACATTCATACTTCTAAAATCACATGGCGATAAAGTGCGAGAATATTTGTGCCAGCGCTTCTTCCTGTTAATGCCGTGTGAGTGTAAGCTTCCTGACATCATAGTATCGGGGAAGGGCACAAATGCAGCAAGTCCAATGTTGCTTTTGGAACACACCCGTATCCATGTTGTAGAAGTGAGATGTTCGCATATGCTCCTCGTAGTAAAACTAGCATCTCACCAGAGGGGTCAACTGCACCATGACATAGATAGGGGGCAGTGAAAATATAATGGCTTTAAAAAAATTTATAAGCAGCATGTTCTGAGCCTGGATACCGAAGCGACAAGGTAATGAAAACTGATTGATGCAAAAATACAAAACTTGGCATGGTCACAGCACCCATCTAGAGATGAGGGCACTAGCAAATGTCACACTTGTGATACTAGACCAGAACTGGTCGGTCTACCAGTGAGCAAAGGTGTAGGGTGGAGACAATTAGAACTCTCTTGGGCAGGTAAACTTCCTTCTCCTCCCTGTTCACAATGACCTCTTTTTCATAACTTTGGCTTAGGATTTGCCAGTTTGGAAGACTGCTAGAGCTCCCTCTTGGAACACTTAGGTCCTCTTCCCTCCCTCCCTCCTGGCTGGGCGCTGTGCTTGCATCTATTTGTTTGTATTGGATTCCTTTCCCTTTGCGGGTGGGTTTAGCATTTAACGGACAGTAATAGGCCTCCCTTCTGTTGATCTGCTTAGTACATTTTGGAATATTCGATACCTGGGGTAGGGTATGTATGTTAATGTTGATTTATACAACTTTGCTGCGACAGTCCTTTAATTGCTTTGTTCTGCCTTCCCTATGTTTTGAGAACAGTCATACTATATGACTATACTATGAGGTATTCTGCTTTAGGTTTCCATGTTTGAGTTCCTCTACCTTTATTATTACTGTGTAGGTACAGCACCCCTCCATCCGTTACACGTGGCCCAGTCAAATACATTGACTATAAAACTAGTACCTGGATTATGTCGATCCATTTCTCGGTGCTAATGGGAAAACTTGTTTAGTTCAGTTGTCTGTGATGCTGAGTTTAGGGCCACTGTCCTTCTTACGCAAATTGCCTTAAATGGTTTCCTTTATATGGTAAACCTATATTAGCCATATTAGATATTGCCGATATCTTATCTAAATATGATTGGTTCTAGAAGATGTCCTGTACATTCAGTGCTTCATGATGGCACGAAGCGTTATGACAAATACTTGCCTCTCGCTCAGTGATTCCTTTGCCTGAGTTTTCAACTATGGTTCATCATGAATGCGACTCTGCACAATAGCTCACATAATCTTCCCCACGGCCCCAGTGCCTTGAAACCTTAAGGGGTGATATTTTCGCGCTTTAACAAGTAGGGATGATGATTCTCTTGCCCAGCAGCACACAATGAGACTTCTCCCTACAACTTGCACTTAATAACAGATGCTTCATCTCAAATGATACTACACATTACTAGTTGGTAGATAAGAGATGTTTTGCCTGAACTTGCAGGTTATCTTAAACGATTTAAGCCAAAACTGAGCAATGTACATCATTTAAACAAAATATTTTTTCTAAATAACCCACATTTTGACAAACACTTCGAGATCAAAAATTGTGACGTACCTTCAGTGGCAAATTGTTCAAGATGGCTTAGGGTTGGAGCCATGTACTGAGAGTCCTTGGAGAGTCTCTCGAATATCACGTTATCCTGAAAACAGAAAATAGAATTTCATGACAAAACAACACCTCTTGAACTGAAGACCTACTTGATTAAAAACAATTTGGGACATCTAGAATTAAGGTGATCACCACCAACACCCAGGCCTGATTATAATATCCTTTACGTGTAAAGGATCTTCAGGAACAAACTCCGATACAGCTCAGTCTAAAACTAAAATGTCTCAATACAAAATGCCCAATTCTCCACACTGTCATACTGCAACCAGTAAATACCAATACATCGGAGTGCAGTATGTACCACGTGCGGTATTACTACGTCACTCCAATTTTCACAGCTCAGACTGGGGGATAATGTGGTAATACTTCATATTTTCACCTATTTTGAGCTGTGTAAAATTAGAGGATGCATATTAGCCTACACAAATTCTGTCAGGTTTTAAGGGGAGGAAATGGTTCTGGCAAATTTACACAAGTTCAGTAATTACAAGAGGTTGGGATTCTGATTCAGGCATAAACCCCTTATTCCTTACTTATGCCAGACTCAGGATTTGTGGGGTATTGCAAAGATACTCTAAGTATTCTATGATTCAAGACCTGGTTCATGAGAATTGTCTCATTTAGCACAAAGGTAGTGGCCTGTGATGAGCTCCTGGAAAACCCCATTCCATGGCTTACAGAGTAGGAATATTGGAAGGCTGGAGTTATGATTAAGTAATGCTTAAAGACTCACTTTCCTCTTAGGTTATTAGTTAAAGGCAGTAAGACAGCACATGACATATCTCCGTTAGTTAATGCAGAGGTACAGCAATAGATTTGGGGACAGTGGGCATGCTGGGAGGAGGAACTGCAGCAACAGATGAAAGTTTGGAGGGAAACAAAACCTATGGAAAGTGGGGTTGCCGCTGACAGAGGACCGTGTAGCCGCCTCGCCTTCTTTACAATTCCAGTATGGATGAAAGTAACGCAAGTCTGGGGCATGGACGATCTCTGAAGGATGATTTGATGCAGGGCAGAAACAGGTGAATACAAACTTAACTCTCCAATTCTTAGTACTGCAAACAGTGAGTACTCTTCCTTTCCATAACCTGAATTCATATGGAAACCCAGAATATCTTCTCCACCAGGAAACCCAAATCATGGACCTTTCTAAAAAAGCCATTGCTAGCCTGAATGTCATGGAAAATTGTAATCTAGAAAGGATGTGGGAAGAGGGCAGAGTATTTCATAGCTATTACTCTACTTGAGGAAGAAATGTAAAGGGAATGGACTTAGACAACACGCTTAAACCATTAAGATGTCCCACTGAAAGAACTTTACTTGCAAAAGGAGTACAGTAATTGAGTGGCTACTCTGGAAGCTTCGATAGACGCTCTAACATTAGACCATAAAGAGTGACGTAAATGTATGGAGATAAATGAATAGGTTGTCTCCTTGAAGTCTTCTCTTTAGAGATTTGAAGAGTTTTAGAAATGAGATTACTAATATTAAATACTGTACAACAGCCTATATAGTACAGATAAACCCTTAGGTTAAGAGGCTGCAAAATAACTGGAGTCCAAATACCACACAAGTTCTAGGCAAGTCATATAAAAGTGTAGTGGTGGATAACAAACACTACATCAGGTCACTGGGACACAAAATGAACGGAGATTGGTGAATGACACAACAATGTCCAGCACTACTGCCTGAGATGCCATTCTAACAGTGATCTATGCATAGGATATGCCTTGAGAAAGCTTCAAATATTACTATTGATCCTCTGAGCAATCCTTCATGGAACAAGAGAAGAGGAGTGCCAGGCAGCATTCTTCTCAACATCATGTGGTTTGTTACCTAGATTATAAAACAGCAAGGCCCATAGGGCAATTACGACAGAGGTGTAGAATGAGGATTGTTATGTTGAAGGTACCCTGGGGATATGAGTGCATGTTATCCAATGCTGAACAGAATGAGGTACTTTATACTTGTAGTACTTTGTACTATGCGTACAAGAGGTGCTTGCAACAATAGTTTGCAGACCGCTTTTATATTTTTAGCTGTTCCTTCATTATGTGTGTGAGATTTCCCTGTGCCCCTGCCCTTTCCTAACCAGTTTATCTGTTTTCTTTTCATCGTTTTGCTGGCTCTCCAGTCTTCTTTTGCAGAGAGAGATAAGTTTCATACGGTCATTTTCCACTCTTTCGCCTGTGTCACACGGAGGCACCATTTTTGTGAGTGTGCGCGCCTGTGATTTTCAGGTCTGTGAAGTGCAGACTGTCCCCACCCTATTGAGGGATAGCTGCCATGAGGACACGCCATTGGTATGCCAAAGGCACGCTAAAGGCAAGCCCAACTGCGCCATCCGTGCCCACAATACTGTCTAGATTAAAGTCCATCTCCATGAGAAGGTACGTAGAGATTTTATTTTATCTCCCCTTAGTAAAATTGAGCCAGTTTGCCTAAAGTCATTACCTAACTCTATCGACTTTTTAAACCCAACTTCACAGACCCTCCTGTCCTCTCTGTTCACATTACTCAGAAACCCTCGTATTCGCTTGTATACGCTGCCAGCGAGAACACGGTGTTCTTCTTAATGTCCACTCTGTGGTAGAACATGCAGTTCAGAAGAGAAGCCTTAGACACTCCCTTCATCAAGGAAACTTGGCGTAAGGTGGATTCTGCCTCCGACCTTGCACAGGCCTCCTGGTTGCTATTCTAAATTGGCAAACCAGACAACTCGTCCTGGAGGAGCTATTTTAGTCATTCATAAAACAGATGTTTCAATTTCCCTTGTGGTCCATCAACAAGCTTTTCGACACTGGCCATCTGTTTCTTACCATCAGTTTGAATCTCAATCACTCTATTGAAAGTTTACTTCTGTACAGACGCCCGAGTCCTGTGATGATTTTCAGCTTATCCCTACCAGAGTTTATACCCCAGGCTAACAACAACCTTACCCTGCTCGGAGATTTCAATCTTCAAGATGCTAATGTGTTGGACAAGGCTACTACTGAGTTGTCAAATATCTGTTCACAAGTACAGGGATCTACTCACTCAGTCGGCTATACACTCGACCACATCTACACCAGTCGTAATTTAGTTGATATCGTTTCATTAGTAGAACTGACATGGATCGACCACAAAGCCCTCCTTTTTCATCTATCAGAAATGTTGAACAATTAAAGGCAAATCTTGTTTCCAAAGTTTCATATCGCCCTTGGTCCATTTGGACAGTTCAAAATTAGCTACTCTTTTGGAACATACATTGTCTGGCCTGTATGATGACACTGATGTTTATGTATAATTTCAATAACTGCGTTCTTGTCGCCCACCGTGTCACAGCATCCCTCCTATGGTACAGCTAGTGATGTGACACTGGAAAAAAGGAAATGTAAAAAATAGAACAGTCCTGGGGGCTTTCCTACAATATTGCATCTATAACCAAGAACTTAAGACTGACAAAACCGTTTTATGAAATGCACGGACAGGATACTATCACAATTGCATTCTTGCTTCCAAAAACTGTACTAAAGAGATGTTTGCAATCTAGAATTCTTTAGCAGATCCTGATGTTATTATCCCCTCCATCATTCCCGCACAAAAATAATGATCCTGCCTCGCAGACTGCTTTCATGACAAGATACAACACCTGCTGACTTCCTTTTACCCCTATCTAACCAGGTACATTTTGTCATATTATCTCCTGCTGCCCTCCACCGAATGTCACTGTCATCACGGTCAGAGTTTACACCTGTAAAACAAAGTTATTCTTTTCCTTCGTAACTCTGTTCCGGTTCCCCTCTGGATTCCTGTCCTGTAAGATTTTTAAAAACCATTGCTCCTGCAGTAGCATCACTCATAATGTCCATTTGTAATACCTCATTGCCTTCTGGCAAGGGTTCTGTTTCCTGCAAAACAGCACTTGTCCTTTCGCTCTTTAAGAAACCCTCCTAAGACACATTGGCTCTTGTCAATTATCACCCTATTTCCCTTCTTCCGGTGTTCCCTAAAATTATGGAGAGCTTTGTTAACACACAACCGTCATGTTATTTGGAGAGCGTGCTTTCCTCAATACCTATCAATCAAGTTTTCACCTTTACCTCAATACTGGAACCATGTTAACGGCACCAGCAATTACATCCTCATGATCCTTGATTTGGGGGTCTCTCATTCTTCTGGACCTCTTGGCAGCGGCCTTTGACACAATTTCACACGACATCCATCTAGAAAGATTTACTGTTGCTGGTCTTCAGGAGAATGTACTTGGGTGGTTCAAATCCTTTTTGAGCTCAAGGATGCAAGCAGTTCATATGCCACCCTATCGGGCCACCTTTAATAATATGAGCTGTAGGGTGCCACAGGGCGCCTCTTTAAGCCCTACACTTTTCAACCTGTATGTGGGGCCTTTGGCCAAACTTACCACTTATTTTGGATTTTAACTTTAGCCCTAGTTGGATGACACTCAGATCTTCCTGAACTTGAAGAGTGGGCTAGACCTCATCCAAAATCACTTTAAACAGTGCCTGGAAGCTGTTGCTGGCTGGACGAATGCCAACTTGCTGAGAGTTAACACTGATAAGACTGAGGTCCATGTGTTTGGAAACCCTTCCATCTGTTCCTATAATGCGTTTCCTTAATCCTTATGCGCTTATCCCACACCCACTTCCAAGGCATGAAATCTTTTGAGGCACACAAAACTACTTGCTTTTGCATAATAGAGGTCCTCTGGAAAATGAGGCCATCTGTGCCGAGTTCCTCTACGAAAATCCTGCTCAAGGCCTTCCTTATTAGCAGAATCAATTACTGCAACTCATTGTTTGCTGGACTTTCTACAGATCTTTTTCAAAGATTGCAAATGATTCACACGGCAGTAGCCAGACTCATTTTAGTCCTCCCTAGATTTGCCAGTATCACTTTCCATCTTACTAACCCTCACTGGCTCCTGGTCCGGAAGCATTGCATTTTCAAGGCGCTTTGTTTCTGCCATAGCTCTGCGCCTAACAGCTGCAGGACTTCCCTGTTCACCTGTTACTCTCCCACAAGACGACTGCAGCTCCCCCTCACCTTCTTATTACACCTAGGTTTCAAGGAATGCGATCAGGTAGCCGTGCCTTTCCTGTGATCGCGGCACAGGCCTGGAACAGCCTCCTACTAGCTATTTATTCTGAACCCAATGTTTTGACCTTTCACAAACTACTGAAAACTCACAAATTACAGCTGTAGGCTTTGTGGTGCCACCCCCTCTCTCTTTCCTTCAGCGCCAGCACGGCCTCGGGTATTTGCCCACTTTCTAAAATTAAAATAAAATAAAATTAGATTGTGTAAGGAGGAGCTGTTCCAAAATTGGATAATAAAGTAGGGCGCTTGAAGATATCATGAGTGAAGAGTCAGAACTAAACCTCAGTGGGCTCAGTTTTCCCTTTAAATCAAAGGTTTTCTTATATCTGAAGTGGTTCATGTTCAACAAGGAAGACGCCTCCCAGGCATTCTTGAGGGTGATAAGGAAGGACAATTCCTAGAAGGCTGCCATTCAAAATGGCGTATTATTTTGGCTGTGTGCTTGTTGTGGGCTCAACGATAAGTGTGCATATGTAAAACATGTCAGACTAAGACACAGATATTCTACAATACAAAAAAATCAATAACTTAACAAGGGTTGCATCATACAGTATGCAGTCCACAAGCACATTTAAGTAGTGAATGTTATCTAACGCCATGGATTTAACCATCTGTGCTTAGCTTTACCTCAACATTATCTTTCAGCAGCCCTGAATGTGGCATCAAGGTACAGTGAATTTGTTTCTTAACTTAGGCCTTGACTCCCAGTGAAGCGTGGAGCGTGGGAACCACTTCACAAATAAGTGAACAGAAAGCAGCACGAACTCCATTCCAGTATGAGCTTAATTTGTGTTCTTATCCCTAATCATGTATGGATTTTCTGGTCTTCCTCCTCCTACATTTTCAAAGTTGAAAAAAGTGTGACTGACTGGTATGTGCAAATTAACAAAATGTTTTGCTATTCAACTATTTTACATAAATATTTGTGTTTCCTTACCATACATCAATGACAATACTACAGATACTACTTTATTGCAACTATAGTATGTGTTTAAAAATATGTACTGATTTTTCAAAATGAACAATTGTGTTAGAATTTCTATCAACTTCCATTTTTCCACACTCATTTTAATTTTTTTATGTGAAATTTGCTTTATTTGTCATGCATTACTATTACCATGATTTTATATTATAAAATGTATATATTGTTCTGTACTCTTATGCCATGTATTACATTCGTGTGATATTTAATTTATGTAATATCTATCATGTTGGAGTGATTATTCTAGGGCACACTCTAAAATTAGAATGGCCTTCAGTGCTGTTCAAGACCGAGATTTTTCAAACTATGATCTCGAGAAATACATCGCAGATTGTAGACCAGAGGCAGCTTACTGTTTTAAAAAAAAACAAATTATACTGGATTATCAGCAATGTAATGGTTGTTCTTCTGGTATTTTTACTATGCATGGTTTTCATTTGGTGTATCAGGGATTTCACAACATCACCTGTGCCCCATCTAGGTTAGCTGGCATGCACATTGTATGTGAGTATGGTGGTTTGGAGCACAGTGTGTGTTTGTTGAGCAGCAATGGGACTATGCCTGTGGATCGGTGATGTGTTTAATGGGATTTAGGGTTCAGTGGGATGCTCAGTATGGGTCTGCCTTGGGCAAATAATTCTTTTGCAGCGGCTCAGGTGTCCTTCTCAGGCTCACTGGCAGGTACAGAAGGAGACAAAGACCTTCATTTCTTGGCTTTAGTTTTGTAGTCTTTGTCCTCTGGAGGTGATTTACATCACTCCAGTTAATCACTGAGGCAGGGCGTGCGTTTCGTGCACAATGAGCAGCAAGCATTACACAGAGTCTTCCCCATCCATGGTGTGGAAATCCTCCCAAACTCCATAACCGACCTTTCTGTTATAGAAAGACCCTGATGAGGTCAGCACAGTGGTTCATTTGTGAAATAAAAGTGCCAGGGCTCTTGTCAGGAAAAAGCTTGCACCAGCCCATTTCTCCTGTTAGTGCCGCCTAAAACAGAACCTACCACTAACCATGAAAGTGAGGAGAGGATGTGGCGTATGGGCCAGAGCTGCTGACTTCGACGATAAGGAACCAGTTTTGAGTCTGGCGTCGGCTCAACATCCTGTGATTTTGGGCAAATCACGTAATCTCCCCATGCCTACCATAAAAAAATGTGTCCTTAACTGGTGCTCATGAAAAGCACCGGTGTTGATGATTAAGTGCGAGTGCTGAGCACCGGAAACCAATGGCTCAAATTAAGCACAGAGTCCGCAGATGTTGCGACTCCACAGGCCAATGTGGGCCAGGCAGACTTTGCTTTCTATGTCTGTGCAGAGCGATCTTGCAGGCTGAGAGGAGCGGAGTCAATTAATTGCAGCCAAAAGAGTACAGAGTACATGGACAACTCGCAGGCACTATGGTAGGTCCCAGATTTCTCACATCCCTGCCATGAGCTCAAACTACGGCTCAAAGAATGACCCAGGGGCCACTTGTGGCCCTTCTGACCATCATATGCGGCCCCCTGCTAAACGAATGCACCAGGCTCGTGTTTACTTAAGAGAGCACAAGCATTCATAAAGATGTTCAGAAAAACGGGCAAGTGTTTATTTACAAGCTAACTGGAGAAAATAAAAACAAGTAATTTAGCATTCCAATGCCAATTAACTTTAAGAACACATTCAATTTTAAGACATCTGGCAACAAATGTTTGCCTCCTCAAAATTTTAAAAAAGTGTATTTCATCAACATGCAGAAGCGTTTCACTTTAGTACACCAGATTTTATCAGTGCATTGAGAACTATTTTTTGTAAGTGATAGATTAAAAAAAAATAATGTAGATCCTCACCCTGACAACAATGCCAATAGTGAATGAAGAGGCAAATCATTTGCCATGTGGACCCCTCTGGGTGGCCTGGGGTGTTATTTTACATGGACAGCATTTTAGTTTATTACATCAAGCACGAGGAAATGTTTTGTACAGTGCATATTCTGAACTCATGTATTTCCAGGTGCTCTAAGATGTGATAATATACAAAAAGGAGGCATCTCAAAATAAAAAGTTGACTAGCATCACACAATTTGGCCGCGTGGGGAAGGAAGGATTGATTGTAGGTTTCTGGTTTCACATTGTGCAAGTCTATTCATTCTAATTCAATAATCAAGTTACTTCCTTTTTACAGTTGACACTCCCAGGTAGTGGTAGCAAATAGAAAAAGCTTATCCAAAGATGTGGTAGAGGAATAGAGATTCAGTAACAGCATAAGAAAGTATTGTCAGTTCTATGACTCTTTTTAAGATTAGGGGCTTAATTTTGAAAGCAAGATGGAATAGAACCCTCAAAATAACTCCATGACTCACTGACCACAACATGTAGATTCTTTGCTTCCCCCCTTTGTTTTACCTCCCTGCCCTCACAACGCCCCTCTCCTGCAATGATGGCATCACTACGGCAATAGAGCATACCACACACCATACTTTGTGGCCTCTGGGAAAATGTTTGTGAGTACCCATGGTCTGAATACATAAGTAAATCGGGCACATAGCAGTGCTTGTTCCAATGTCCAAAGATGTGCTTGACAAAACATCTTGGGCACTCATGCAGGCACAGAAGCGAGGGTGCTATGAGACAATACCAGCAGTGAATTCAACCTAAACCTCAAAACGCACCTGCACTGAGATCACTTTTTGAGCTGAAGCAGTATTCAGAAGAAGCCTGCTGTGAGTTCATGATAACCCCCTATTGCAGAATTAAAGGGTTAGGTACCAGGTGTCACTCCTGGTGGAAATATCGCATGAACGAGTCACTCCTATACAGCAGGAGTCCCTGCCTGGTATATAGAAATATAGTAATCGAGATGACACAGAGGCTTTTCGTCGTGGGACAGTCTATTACCAAAACGCAGTTTGAAGAATATTTCGTTGATAAACCTCACTTATACATTCAAAAAGCCCCAAAACTCTTAATTTCTCATGCCACAGATGACTTAAGCTAGCAATTCTTCAAGGTCCTTTCTGAAAACAAATTATAGATTGCAAATTGGTCCACGATGTCAAGAAGGCACTACCAGTGAGGATTGTCTTGCACAACATGTGAGGAACACAATTGGAATTTATTAAAATCAAGGACCTATACTAAAGAAGGACGCCCGGGAAGTAAAGTTGGCAGGTAGGACAAATGGTATGGAACCAGAATATGGTTGTCAGATTAACGTCTGACATACATATTGTATCCTAAATATCCTTTACAAAAATATTGTAGCATTGAAGATATTAACAGAAATACACATCAAATTAGATGAAATTTTGGTCAACAATATTAGGTCAAGATATTTATATCAGACGGTATTTCTGTAGACCAGTAGTCTACAACGGATAGCTTGGGAGCTATCATAGCTCACCAGCAGCCAAAGGTAGCGCTTCGACTTGGAGTCTGTCCTAGTATATGATTCAAATGATCTAGAGGTTAACAGTGCTGTCTTGTGCACCACTGAGTTGTAGACCCTTGAAGCAGAAGTTAACCTAACTAATGGCAAGGTCCAATGCTCAGACACACACATTGAGACTAACAGCAAGAGGACTGCAACATAACAAATCAACATGCAGCAAAGCCATCTGCTAAAGTGGACCCTGGTACTGTTAGTCACATTGTCTGTGGAATCTCTGGCTGGTAAGTTAGAGCGGAGTATCTCAAGCACATGAGAAGGCTTTCTTCTTGTGCTTTGCTATGGTGCCCTTCTAGGCATGGGCGACATCTCATCATTCAAACAAGTTGGGCTGGGACATAGAGCTATGAAGTATTTTAACAACAACTACAAAGAGGTCAATACGCTCTACCTCAAAAAAGCTTTTCGAAAAGTATTTCTTTTCTGTGTGTCGGAAGACAAAGAATTAGGACACAAATTGATCACAAATCTTTTTTTGTGTACTGTATAAACACTTAAGCTATCAAAAAAGTAACACTTACGGCCCCTTTGCAGTACAGCCGCAAATTTCCCGCTGGAGTTCGAACAATTACGGACATTCTCTTTCTGTTACTGTAAGAAACACAGAGATATTGTAAACAATAAAAGACATTTTAACTCCATAAATACTCTTATAAATACTACAGTGGCTTATCCCAAGTATGAAATTTTTCTTTTTCTGTTCCCTTCTTTCACATTTGTCTCTTTCATTAGCAGCCATTAGTCCATATGGTATAAATCCTGACAATGAATAAATCAATTATATCTCAAAACTTTCCTATTGTGTATCTTACCTTCCCCCACCAATCATACTGCAGTTTGTGTAAATTGCTCCTGGGTCCATCATCCTTTACTCAGGCTACATATCATGCCACCAACTCGCCTGGATATGTGTAAGCTTCTTCACCTTACCTTGAATTCATACACACAATTGCTCCCCAGCGACACTGAAACAGTATTGATCAGCAATTCATCCATAAGTAAATTACTACACACAAGCCTTGTGCTAAGCTCTTTATGGCCTTGATGTACTTTAACTGCATCAGACTCGGTCTACTGCAGAGTACAGACAGTTTTGTGGGCTTACTCCGAGTCCCGTGTTAAATCTTAGATTAAGTGCAAATGATGTTTGCAGCTCAGTCTGGATTCCAAGTTGGACAGGGTTTTTCCTTGGGCAAATCTTTTGCAGTAGGAGGAAATGTTCATAGAAAATACGACAGAAAGGGAGAGACCTATGATTAACTTAAGTTGCAGGTTTATTCCCCAGCCCAATCAGTAAAGCTCAGGAGCCAGACGTAAGACTTTATGGAGAAATACCGTGACGATGTAAAAACAGTATATCCCATAGATGGTTTTCCCTTGTGATTGGTCTGACCACGTCACAGTGAAGAACCAAGATCTCTGTTGAGAGACATGTCTCTCTTGAGTTCAGCTGCCTATGCAGCTTATCGCACTGTAGATACAGTGCTAACATTTGAGCTGTACCATATCACAGTATCCTGGACAGAAGACTTTGAACATTTTTTATTATATCTACGTAAAGATGCAATGTTTGAAAAGAAAGCTTGGATGGCTTACTATGATACCAAAGGAAGTCAGAACATTATTGTTCCGGTGCTCGGCTGCCACCTTTGCCAGCTCCATGGTGGGATCCAACGGGGATCATCTATTTACCTCAAATCATTTCCATCATATCTTCATCTTTAGCTAGATTCACTCATTTGGGAGTTCCTTGTGCACAAACGCTGATGTTCTCTAGTTGATGGTGCATCTGGGAAAGGCATATGTATTACCAGCTCACCTTCTTCCTCGTCTACCAGCTATTGACACCTGGATTCAGTACAGCCAGCTTATTTGAATCCTGAATAACTGGAGAGGATTGCCTTCTACAACCAGGATGAGGGATTCAGGAATCTGGATGCCCTTGTGAATGAGTCCATCTCATTGGACTGGTGATAAATCCATGATTTTTCCACCTGCAGGTTCCTGCCGGCAGCATGTGGGGACTGTTAATAGGGCACCTTCCACTGGGTGGGAGTGCTGCTAAGACTATCTTGGCCCATTAGCTATTACTTTGAAAAGACCAAATTCAACACAAAATGCCACCACGTGTGTACTTTTATGATTAGGAAGGAGAAAAACCATGGATCTAGTTCTGCTTGAAAGAAGAAATGGTGGAATCCACCAATATTCTTCTCAGCCCCATTTGAAACGGAATGCCTGGAATCCCACCTTGAAAGTCCCAACTGCAGGCCCTTCCCAGGATTCACTGTAGCCCACCCATTCTGGAGCAGTGAGGGGCATTTGAGGTATACTGATTCACAAACCTACAATCAAGTTGGGGATCATATATCAAACCTTGGAAGAGACAACAAAGGGTCTCCCTGTATTTCCAGTCCTTGAGAAAGGCACAGGCTGAATTTCACATTGAACAGCACTTGCCTAATTTAGACATTGCTGTAACGAGTGCAGCAATGCCAGTGACGGGAATACACGGAGTATACGGCATAAATGAAGAAAGTTTTAGATCAGAATTCAGCTACTGTTGTCATTTGCACAAGGAGTTACAGTAATTAATGTTTAAATACAGCAGGCTGCCTATTGGGTCGGAACTCCCGCATCCTCTACACCTACAAGCACGCCTCTAAACGTTAATCTCTTCTGAAAATTTAGCATTCTTACACTATTATTAATAGTACACTAGAAGCCTTATGCAAAATAGACAAAAGGTTTCAACTTCAATGCCTAAATCTACCCTGGCTTCCTTATGGCACAACAAACATATAAAGATTGACAAAAATACTATTTGTGAGGAGAAAATTGGGCATATAAAGGCATAAACCAAATTAAAGACTTGAGATCCAATGACAATCCAACATCCTTTGTATTATTATAGCAATCCTACAATCTTTCCAATTTCCTAAATATTGAGGTTGCGCTAAGTAAACTAGGGCCAGTCCATATACCAGATCTTCCAATATTGTTAGATACGCCTACAAGCTCGGGCCATGCAGCTTCAAATATATACTCGCTTATGTCACCCTCAACACTACACCTTACTTGTAAAACCATTTCTATATGAAACATTAAGCACACCACTTCAGGCCTCACTGCCCCCAGTAAAACATGGGATAAAAATATGGTCCTCTACTTTCAAATGCAAGATCACAGCTGCAATCACAAAATGCAGATACTGGATACAGCACAACGCTCTGTGGACCCCCAGGAAACTCAACAAACTAGGTCTAATAGACTCACAACTGTGTTCGATTTGTAAGATAGCCCCAGGAGACACAACACACATGAGATTTAATTGCATGCATGTACACCCTCTTTGGAACCCAAATACAAAACCAGACCGGGAATATCTTCAACACGTAATTAAGCATCGAAGTTACAACAGCCTCGCTAGGCATTTTAGCTTATATAGACATTTCTTCCTTACCCGCAAACGACCCCCTCATTATTAATCTCATGCTTACCTTGGGTACAAAACGAATTCTGTCTGAATGGAAAACTGCTGCTAAAATGTCCTTCCATATATAGTGGACTCAGCTCTGCATCATTAGTAGTGCAGACAATACAAGCTTTCAGAAACCTCACAATCTCTCTTCTTCAAGGAAACTCTGGAACTCCCTGGACATATACCTACAAAAACCACAAACCACCATAATACTTCATAGCCCAACACCCTGAAACAGATGCTCGTCGTAGAGACTGTAATAACATCTCTCCCTTGACCTGTACACCATTTGTTTGGTCCAGATCCCTACGTCTTATCTCTATATCATCTCACATATTTCTTTTTATCTCCTGTAATGTTGTTGCTTTTCTCTACTTCTTTCCTTGGTAGCCGTAAAATGGTCCTTTAGTTTGCTGCTTGGAAACAATTATGTGCCTGATACATGTGTCATTATAGTAAGCGGATCCATCTATTGCTATATGTTCCATTCTTTCTATCTAGATTCTTTACGTCTCACAACAACATATATAATTTTATGTCTATCTCTTAGATTGACGCATACCTGTTCCATTGTCATCTATGCTTTAAGCCTGTTATAAACGTTTGAAATTAAATACAGCAGAGCAGTAAAAACGTCTAGTAATATTATATAATTTCATCGCAACACTCCATAACCAGCAAATCTAAGATGAGGGTCTAAAATCTGAAAGCTCAGGGCTTGGTTCATTAAGTATCTCATTCAATTCAATATTGCGGTTTTGATTTAAACCATAAAAGATACACAATGATTAATCATATTTCATATTAAAAGAGTACATTTAAATACATTCAAGCCAAAAGAATCCACTTTAGACCATTTTCAAAAGGAGTAAAAGTTCATTATAAGAAAAAACTATCTATATACCAATTTAAAATGTATAAATATAAATAAATACATTAAAAAGCTAGGCATAGTTGAGTTCTAAAAACATTTGAGGAGTGCATAAATCAATTAACCTTATAATAGCCAAGCACTATGGCTAACTATCTAAACATCTTAAAACTACAATTTCCCAGAAAGAATCTGTTCTAACAAAGTGCAAGTGCTTTTAAGGTGCCAAGACTGATTTACTGTATATACATTCCTTAGGTACAACTTCCAGGTTGATATTTCATCAAAAAAGTTCAAATGCTTAAAGTGCAATAAAATGACTAACAAAATATATTCCTTGCAGTCTGTCATTATTTTTTAATGTGTAAGTGCGGTACTATTTAAAAGCATAAATCCAAGTACACATATGCATGAATCATTTAAAACTTCAAGCCTCCTTTTGTTCTTATTCTGCCAACATTGAACAGATACCTACTAACACTAAAAACAATTTTTTGTTGGTGTAAACAAGGCAAAAAAACCATATATGTAGGTCATCTTCTGAAGTATCTGATTGGCATAATATGCTGTGCTTACTATTCTTCTCCCCTTGTTTACTGACCCATTTCGATGTGTTCGAGTTGGTTTGTAGAACGCCATATCGAAATTTCATGTATAGTGATTTTGCTAACTGTGGCTGCACATCGTCCAGAAATTGCTCAAAGTTTGCTATGGGCTTCATTAATAAGAATTGAGTTGTCAGTGTGCCAGTGGCAGAATTGTGAGACACACTAATTTGGATGTATGTCCAAAAGGTGGATTTTAGTAGTTTCTTAGAAGCCAATGTCAAATGTGATGGTTCTTCCCAGAAGTGCTTCAGCCCTAATTTATCAAACCAATGAAAAACATGCTTAATCCACTGAAGGCTCATACTGTGATCAAACTTTAACATTTATTTTAGGCCTTCTTTATAGTGGGCAAGTTCTATTGTGGACCATAGTCGCACCCAAAAAAGTAGTGGTCTCAGTATGGCTTAATGGTCTATATACGCTTAATATTTAGATCCATAACAATAGGGATTAAAGGTGTACGCACTGGAAGGCATAATAACTTTCTAAAAAACGTATTTTCCCCTACCACAAAAGTGTTCTTACATGAGGGTCCCCATAATTCTGCCCCGTAAAGGGTTGCGGATTGTACCTTATACTTGTAGACCTCAAGGGCGGGGGACACAGCTCTAAAAGTACTACTCCCATGTTTTTATTTTTTTTTTACTATCGGTAGGGAGTTTTGGAGCAAGACAGTCTTACTTTTTTCCAATTACGGTTTCCAGATCATTTTAGTATCTAAGGTTATATCTAAATAATTAAAACTGTGCACATATTCTAACTTTTGATTTTTAACCATTAAATTCTTTTTAAAAGATCTATGTAGATTGCTTGCCATATATTTGGTTTTGCTGGAATTTATTTCTAGGCCCTTAATATCGCAGTATGCACCAAAGATGTCTAATAAACATTGTAAACCTTTCGGAGTTTGAGATATTAAAATTGTATCATCTGCGAATAAGAGTGCTGGTACTGGCCCTCCTAACTTTGGCGAGTCATGTGCACAACCCATTAAATACTCTGGAATATCATTTACATACAATGAAAATAGGGTGGGAGCCAGCACACATCCTTGCCTTACACCTCTTTTTACTGGAATTTTCTCAGTGAGTTCGCCCCTCGGACCCCATCTAACTTTTGCATAGTTGTCCTCGTGCAACCTTATTATTTGCGCAAGGTGTTCATCTGGTACCCCTTGGTCTTTTAGTGATTTCCATAGTAAGTTTCGGGGGATGAGGTCACATGGGGCCTTTAGGTCGACAAAGGCAATATACAGGTGGCCTTTTTTTAAAATTGTAGATTTCCAGCTCATGCAAAGAAATCTAAAAACCTGGTCGATTGTACTGGTTCTGGTTCTAAATCCAGCTTGAAATTTTGAGATAATGCAGTTATCCTCAATCCAGTCATTAAAATTTGCCTAGCAAAAACTTTTTGTAAAATGTCAATTAGACTGATCGGTCGATAATTTGAAGGATCATGTCGATTACCTTTTTTGAAAATAGTAGTGATATCTGCCCCTTTCCATGATTCAGGGATCGGTGCACCCGCTGCTATTGTATTACAAAGAAAGTTAATGTAAGGACCCCAAACTTTTTTATCATGCCTCAGTAAATCTCCTGGTATTTTGTCGGGGCCTGGCGCTTTCCCCGGTTTTACTGCATTCATTGCTGCCAGTGTACCTTCCAAACTAAAGTGCAGCTGAGCTGCACTAGGGACGGATAGACAGTCTTACTGGTTATGTGCTGTTTCAATTGTAGATGCAGAATAAAGACGGGAAAAGTGATTGACCCATGTGTTAGCATCTAAAAAAAGGTCTTTACTACATCTTCCTGTTTTGTTTCCTTTTGCGATCAATCGCCAGAAACCAGCGTGATCTCTAATTTTTGCTGCACTAATTAATTCCAACCAGATGTTGTCATCCCAGTTTTTCTTAGTTTTTACCAGTAGTCTCTTGTATTTAGTCCTTTTCTCTCTTAGGGCCGTGACATCGTTATTTTTTGTTGCCAATACAAGTTCTTTTTTTGCCTCATGGCACTCCTTATTGTACCAGGGATTTACTAAGCTACTTGTTACGGTTTTCCCTCCGCTCTCTTTGGGGATTCTGCTCAAAATAGGTTTTAGTGCTTTCACCAATTCCTGGTGTACAATCAACATTGGGAACTCTGCAGCAGGCAAATCAATGTGTGTAGCAATGACGTCTGTAAAGGTGTCGTAAATTTGTGTCATAGCCTCATTATTCCCCACTATATGAGGCCATTTTAAGGCTCTACGGTTGTTGCTTACTAGTGGTTCATTCAGGATAATATTAATATCTTCCTTGCTCCCCGGAGTTATTTTAAATAGATATGCTGCTAGTGTCGGGTGTAGAGGGTAATGATCACTATCGATTCTGGCATCCCCTACTAAATCTTGTACATTTGGCCAAAACCCAATGGGATGTTAAAATGTAGTCAATGCTGCTCTTACAATTACCCCTGTTAAATGTGGCGACATTTGGACTATCTGAGGGTAATCGACCATTACAGTCTCATAATTTAGGCAACTGCAACTGAACAGGGTACTGTCGGATTGCTTTCTAAGGGGGGGATATTATTTGCAATATCTTCATCTTCTAAGATTTTTTTGAGACCCACCACTGGCTCAAATTTACAATTTAGAACACCCCCCACAATTACCATTGCCCTCGAGTAAAGCGAGCCTAAGAATTGGTCAAGCTGATCTAGCACCAAGGATTCCTTGCTGGATGGGCTTGGTCTATTATAGATATTTATTAAATATATTTCAGTTTTATCCCATGTACAAATCTTCTCTCCAATGATATCCTGTGATGGGAAGTCCAACTGGGTTATATCAATACCAAGGGTGATTTTTACCCATATAACAAGGCCACCCGAGGGCCTACCTCTAACTGAGGGGGTAGCATTAACACTAAATGTTCTATACCCAACCTTGTGGGGGGTTTCCAGATCCCAGGTCTCTTGACAAAGGCATATATCACTTTGTTCTATATACTCCTGCCATTCTGCATCCCTTAGGTTCCTTTTCAGCCCCGCAATATTCCATAACGTAAGTGGTATTTCCAGTTGCTATTTTCCCCTTATTCCAAAATTCACTACAGTGGCCATCTCAGTTCTGGTCTCATGAACTACATGGGGTTCTATGACCAGTTCGGGGGGAACTCTTGCATTTTTATGTAATACCGGATGTAATTCGGATGCAACCACTTGTTCGCTAAGCCCGGGTATCAACGGTTTATTTGAGCTCTCTTTAGGCCTGGCTATGCCCTGTGAACCTTCTGAACTTTCACTCAAAATACTTGCGTCTGTGCCTGCCTTAGTTTTAGATAGCACTAACCGGTCATCTGGTATAATGATAGCGGAGAAGGGGATGGGAACTTGAAAGTTATCAGGAGGGTGTAATTCTTGATCTACTGAAACTGACTGTCAATCCAGGGCATCTAAATCTGAAAGGGCCTGGAACCTATTTGATAGAGGGGTAGGGGCACAGTCATGTACAACAAACCTAGATAGTGGTTTATAAAAATATCCTAACCGAAGAGCGCAAATACTGATAGTTTGAGTTAAAGTCTGTTCACTTAGGTTTAGTAAACAACTAACTGTCTGTGGCCTGCGAAAATTTACCACTACGCAGTCGCCATCAATGTTCCTGGGGGATTGGCCAACCCACCCAACTCTACGAACCATAAGGATCTCTTTCATATTAGATGGGGAGAATCTTTTGTACTTTGTTAACCAATCCACCGTCTTATTATGTAGATCAGCCCAGAACTCCTCCTGGTCACCTTTAAGGGCATGGACACCAGCCATAATTAATACGCAAGGACACGTGGCTGGAGGTAGACTCAGAACGTCAGTATTGGATTTTGGATGAGTTTTCTTTGAGCCATCTATAGTAGCACTATTCCGGTTACTCAGTGTAGTTCCCAGGGTTAAACATTCAACATCCCTTCGCTTTGTATTATGGTCCTGAGACATTCCCTGGGTATTCCCCTCACCAATCCTTAATTTCAGTATAGGTTTCGGTATACGGTGATCTTTTACTTCACGACTTGTACTACACAAATTATCAGTTAAGTTCACATTTACTTGTGCTGATACTAAAGAGTCCCCCTCCTTGGCAACATTAGTGTGCGAGTCTACAATACTGCCGCTTAATTTGTCCATAACAATGTTCACCTGTTCCAACTTTTTCCTTAAAAGATCAAAGTTCTTGTCAACTAGTTCTTTAATATGAGCCAACACGGTTCCCAAAGCTGACTCCAATGTACAGATAATGGTAGAGCCCCCAATGCACTCTTGCCTTAGTGATGGAAAGAAAACAAGTCTGCATCTGTCTGTGTGCTAACGGAGTTGGTCAGTGGAACTGCTGCTGAGTCAACTACATGAGCTATTACTTGATCTACGGGTTTGGTTCCTTTTATGTTCTTGTTCTATTGGGGGCCGGGGGCCGGCGCCCCGCTTTCGTTTAACTGGAGGTTCTCTCCCCTTGATCTCCTCTGGTGGCTTAGATACCCATGTTCTTGTAACTATGCTTGGCCCATGTGACTCATTCGACACTGTTATTGATGGTATTGGGGGTATGTCCAAGGGTGGCACGGGAGAAGTCATGGGCGTATTTTGCGGTGTAATAGACAATGGTGGATATGATAGGTCCCCCAGATTTGGGAATCCTAGTGATGAGCGTCTCTGTAATATTGATGGATCTAGTGACAGTCATCGCTCTGTCATTTCAATTTCATGAGTCAAAAGCGGTTCTGCCCTGACTATAAATGCATCCAAAGTACCTGCTACTCCTTTGCGTTTGGTCATGGTCTCGCTCATATTGGATTGGGTGGGGGGGCCTTAAAAGACTCAATAACTTGTTGACCTCCACACAATAATGCAATGTAGCACAGATAATAGTTCCCAAAATAATAAAAGGTATATACAATAGTACCTGAGGCCTATAGTCTGAGTAGCGTGTTCTAGAGCGGATACCCAGTTATCAGGGGGGTGGCCCAGCCCGGCCTCTTCCGGCCACAGATGGGCCCACCCTTGGCCCGGCCTTCGCCCTGGCCTCCTTTTGTGCTCCTCCCGGCGCACGTGATCATGCAAGCGGCGTGCGCCCCGCTAAAGCTGCTGGGAAATGTAGTGCCTTCCCCTTGTGGCACCGGAATCACAAACGAGGCAAACTGTGGCTGAGTGGCAGAACTGTGGCCCCTCCAAGCATCGAAGTCCTGAAATTCAGTGGTGACGAGCAGCAAGTATCAGGCAAGTGAAAATGAGCTCCCGCACTGCGGGCGCCCTGGCCTCCTTTTGTGCTCCTCCCGGCGCACCTGATTATGTAAGCGGTGTGCGCGCCGCTAGTGCTGCTGGGAAATATATGCCTTCCCCTCGTGGCACCGGATTCACAAACGAGGCAAACTGTGGCTGAGCGGCAGAACTATGGCCCCTCCAAGCGTCGCAGTCTTGAAATTCATTGGTGACCAGCAGTAAGTATCCGGCAAGTGAAAATGAGGTCTCAATCATTTTTAACGGTTGCCTAGGCACCTCAGGTCCTCTCCCCTACAAAAAATGTCACTTCAGCCAACCGAATACCCATGTTTTGAAGGCAGTGATTAATTTGTAAAATAATAAGTGCAGGGCCTAAATCTTTGCACATTGAAGGTCAGGGAGCTGAATACCAAGTCTGTGTATTCAGGATTCCTCCTCACACCTCTTTAATCCACCAGCAGACTCTCCTCGCCTCTTTATCTTGAAAGTTCGGTTTCATCCCAGCTTTCTCCCCTTTTCACTGTTTTAACGTCTTTCTCGTCTTCTTTCTTTGCCTTTTTGCATTTTGTTCACTTTTGCTCTGGATCAAAGTTTGTTGAGGAAAAATAAGTGGCAGTCCAATTAAAAGTGAAGACCAGTGGGACCCACCTGCAAACACCAGCTAAAATTAAGCACTGTTCGAAGGGAGATATTTAAATTTGGGAAGTCTATCGAGCAGCACATTTGGCTTGAGACAAACTCTGAAATATCACTCGAGGACGAAAACCTACTGGTTTCTCTGTATTTTTGATACTATATGCCCCTAAATGGTTGCAAGTCGCACCGTTGCTCATTAGCTCTGGAACCTGTCATTGCAGGCGCTAACCTAATCATGGCCTTTAAATTCCTTTAAAGGAGCCATCCAGAGTAGAGTAAACAAACAACGCTCTGCCACAGTCCTGCAGCTTTAACAAATCACCATCAATAGGTATTTAGAATGCTGCTATGTGTGACATTAGCTGCGGTTCTGAGATACATTTTTAGGTGATAATGGTAGTAATCACACTTGTTCGATAGCCAAAAATCAGTGAATTCACTCCAAGGTTCCTCTGTGTTATTCAAAAACAAAATATTTGTCAGAGGGAGCACCAGACAATTTTTGAGGCTTTATAAACCGACACCTCGAATTTTCCTAGGCATGGGGTGCTTGCGACATCTACTGGTAGTTACGTGCTATGCGGCATCCAAAACCATTGTAAAATGATCGTCTGCCTCACTCTTTTCATGGGCATCCCATTCTCATGAGCCCAAATCCCCGGGAAAGAGCCGCCGCGAGTTGCAGTGCTAAATCTGAATGAAACTATCAAAAAAGTTATACATTTCACTAATGTTTTTAAATGCCCCTAAACTTCGATAGCCACATCACTACCTATTAAACTTCGTTTGTTTTCGCACCTCTGTTCCTCTCAATACCTGCAACATCAGTTCTCTTTAACTCATGCTCAATGTTATCAATACTTACAACTCCGCCATGCACTCTCCTATCTTCTGGGTAACTCCGTTGACATACCAGAGTATGGGGGGTGGGTGGGGCGCCTAGTTGTTTGCCGGTTTCGGACGAATTTGTTACAGAGAGGACGATATTGCCTGCTCCCCTCCCCCCACCCCCCCTCCCCTAACATAAACGTGCCCCAACCCTGGCGGTCAATCGGGAAAACGCCCGGTGACTGCTACAGCCAGTCCGGCCCTGATGCAGAAGGAGAGAGTGAAGAAAGGTTGCTGAAGAGGAGAGAGATCAGGTGTGATTTGTGCAAATGAAAGATATGCGGAGAAAACTGGCATAGGTGTCTAACGAAGAGACTGCAGAGGAAGGCGATTTGAAGCAGGGGAGAATGGGAGTGAACGAGACACCCCGAAGACCACTACCCCTTCCACAGACCGTAGCTATGTTGAATTCACAGCCGTATATTTTTAGTTGGAACCTTTTTAATTCTCATTATTCATAACAAAACCATTATTGTTGCTCCTTTCTCTGATACTGCTAATAAGCCCTGGCAAAGTCAATAGGTCAGGATTGTTTTAGGTGCATCATGGAAGTTATCGTAGCATATGTCTGGATGCAAAAACAGAACGTTGACAGAGAAAGAAGTACAGAATTTTAGTTTACAGGTTTGATGCCACACCTTTATTTACATAGGCCACGCCTCTAGGACAATATTCCTCGTTACGCTTCTTAGGCCACACTTCTTTTAGAGACCATTGCCACCCACCCACCCACTTTTCCATCGCATTTAAAGTCCTACGTGAAATTGCTTTTATCTAATCGGTATATCCTATCGGTTCTGACCAGCATTCCAACCATTTTAGGATCTCAGACAGGAGCAGGTTTCACTGTAACCGTAATCCCAGTTTTTCACAGTGCTGATGGGTCCGATGTGTGCCTTTCATTAGCGAATCCAATGGTCCTTACCTGGAGAACTCCAGCACGTTCAGAAGTTCAAAGGTCTGATCCTTCCCCAGCTGAAAAAACACAAGTTATTATTCCTAGCGGAAACTCGTATCAATACAACAAAAGTCAGAGAAATTATTATAATTAATATACTTTAAAAGTGTAACATTGCGTGCTTGCGTCATCTACTGGTTCGCCAATATGTGATAAGCTTGTTTGCCTTGTCAGAGTCCATCTATTTTGCTAGATTGCACGCCATGATTTGCGAGTTCGTGTTCATAAAAAAAGTATGCTGGGACATAGGGGCTTAATTTTTTTTTCTAGCGCCTCGACACCTTTGTGTTGAATGTTCGCGCTTTATAAATTGCCTTTACATTTCATTTCATTTCCGCTGCTCGCGACCGGAGTGACAGTCCACCGCAGAGTGGCGCTCTCTCTTTAGTTTTCAGATGAGCACAACAATGATACCAGCCTCTCATGCCATTATTAAAGCTTTGAGTGGCATGAAATAGTCTGAAGTGTTTCACTTGTAGGAGTGCGTGGTTAGGTGCTATGTTGGTATTGTCATTGGCAGCGCTGGCAGGGTATGGGTGGTGCATGCTGCTTTGGCCTTCTGAGAAGGGACCTGGCACTTAATTTGTTTTACAAAATAGGCACTGTGGTCCGCCATACATTTTCAATGTGCATAAACTTTCTCATCATGAAAAAATAGGTGTGGAAGCTCCACAGTCTATGGGTAAATATACAACCCCCAACAAGAAGAGATGCTAATGGCCGAAACAATGTATAAATACCCTTTATTTAGGAAGTTAAGATCAAGTGGCTGTAGGGTGAAGATATGTCCACACTGCATAAAGAACCCTATAAAACTGCAGGAGCGCCCTTTAATAGAGAACAATGTACAACTGTGAAACATTTACTGTGTGGATTTAGGATGTAAATGTTGTTTGCAAACTTAGTTGATATGCAGTTACACCGAAAAATCATGAGAACACAGCTGCTGCAAGTGAACATAATGTTCAGAAAATGGCATTACTAGATATTTACATTCAGATCGGAACCTATCCTGATGCTCATCACCAGACAACACGAGGTGATGGAGTGCAGTCTGACACCTCACTGAAAAACTCAATGACCACCACCTCCTCGACACCACTCAGTCTGGTTTCAGATCGAACCATAGCACAGAAACTGCCCTCATTGCTGCCACGGACAACATCCGCGTGACTCTGGACAGAGGAGACATGGCTGCCCCTATCCTCCTGGACCGCTCCGCAGCATTTGACATAGTCTCCCACCCCATCCTCATCCAACGCCTACACAACATCAGAATCGAAGGACACGCCCTCACATGGATAGGCTCCTTCCTGACTGGAAGGACCCCGTCAGTCAGCCTTGTACAGTACACCTCGGGCGCACGTGACCTCAACTGAGGAGATGTGCAAGGAACCTCCTTGAGCCCGCCCTTCGTCATTGCATACATAATCCCTCCAGCAGCACATGTGACTATGCCCAGCAAGAGCTCAATGAGGCATAGTTCCTGGCTGAGCAGCCTTGAGTCCCTGTGGATTTGTTCTGTCTCCACTCCAAGATAGACTCTCTCAGCCTGCCAGACTCTCCCTCACACTGCACTTTGATAATCATTGCTTACCCACTTAGGTATGCCCGAGGGTGGCCGTATAAGCAAGCTTATGCATAATTCATAGACCTAAGTTGTTTGCGCAGGTAAGCCATCAATAAAGGCTATAGGTATGAAAGGTTCTTAGGGAAAAATTACGTCAGATACCATTGGTCTGATAGATGTATTATGAAAAGTTATAACAAAGGTACCAGGTCTGACCAATTTATTGTGAAATGCATTTATTAAATACAATTTAATCTTGCGGGTCGATTTCTAATATACTGCTTTGAAAGCTGCAGACTGGCGTTTTGCTACCTGGAATCTCAGATTATCTTAGGCAAGGATTTAGGTGCCGGTTACCCTCCTTGAAAAACATTTGGATTGGAAAATTTGCAGTTTTATAATCATTGTTAGACCCCTTACAGAGGGGTTTTGTATTGTTTTGTCAATTGTAATTTTGTATATATTTATAATTTTATGACTGTGGCCCAGCTTATGTCCAATACAGGAGGCCTCAGTTGACTATGGCGACAAGCCAATGATAAATAATATAACCCTGATTGGTTCATTGGGGAAAGTTATGTCAGATGCCATAGGTCTGATCCGTTTATTATAAGTTATGAGAAAAACACTAGGCCTGGCTTTTTTTATTGTGAACATCATTGGTTAAAAACAAAAGGCCTTTGAGGGTGGATTAATATCACACTGTGTTAAAGCCTGTAGGCAGGGACTGCTTTACATGGATTCTCATAGATTACCATAAAAGGCAAGGGGTCTGGTATTGGTTATCTCTCTGATAAAACCCTGGTGGTGGGAGATTTGCACGATGAGAATCCTTGTAAGACTGTCTTAAGTAGGGTTGCATAGTGTATTGCCAACACTACTTTAGTACATGTTTCTAATTTGATAACTGTTGATGGTAACCTTGTAGGAAAGTTTTTTCTCAATACAATGGGCCCGAGTTATGGTGATGAGCCAATGGCAAAGGGTTAGGCCTGATTGCATCATTAGGAAAAGGTATGTCAAATCGGTTTATTAGAAAATAAAACTGCAATAAAGGCTGTAGACCTTTAGACTTGACTTTTTCTTATGAAAATCATATCGTACCATAATAGGGCTTTAATGGTGGCTTGATATTACACTGGGCTGATTCCTGAAGCCAGGCATTTTGTTACATATGACCTGACAGATTACTGTAGTAAGTACAAACTCTGGTGGAAGAAGTTCTGCATTGTGATATTTGTTAGATCCCTTTGAAGGGCCTGACAGGTAGAATAATCTGACAGGTCCTTATAATAAAAAACCTAAGACGTCTACATGTTAGTACATATGTTGAAAGCCTCTGAGTCAGCCCTCTTCTGTCTGCGCAAATTCACATTCTGCCTATTCCTATGAAAGCATATTGCATGGAGCAAATGGTTAGCTCATTTCTGACATTTATTCTTTTGTTCTGTGAGTAGCAGCATTTTGCTTGATCACATGTGCACAACCACCTAAAATGAGTGATTCAGTGTCTGGACTGGGTGATGACCATTCCTTTAGTTTTCCATGTATTCCTACAGTGGGCGGCAATAGTAGAATAGTATTGTCGATAGTGTATCATTGGTTTACCATTTTAAGATGGCCACCATGTGTAGATGCCATATGTAGGCCATCTTGGAGCAGTACAACAGTGATACACAATAGACTTTAGCATTCTAAGATGGCTGCCCAGAGCATAATTTATGAGTGGCCATTATGAAATGGTACTGTGTATAATGTAGTGTATCTTTGTTTTTTTACCGCTTCTAAATGACCAGCATGTTACTTCAAAACCAGGCAGCAATGATGGAACTTTAGAACTTTAAAACAGTGATACACTACATACAATAGTAAGTACAAGACAGACACTCACTGCTATGTTAATTTTTTTTTATTACAACGAATGTCTACCAAATCTCGGTGGGATGTTTTCTTTTTTATACTTTAATTCTTTCAATTAATTTGCCATATACTTATTGAGTTTGTGCGTCATGTTTAATTGTGGATAGGTATTTGAATGAATGCAACAAGGAGTCAGTGGGTGGATGAATGGATGCAAGAGTTCAAGCATGAGTGACAAAATGCTTGCCACTTATCTTGCCAATGCTTGTTTCATACTTTATTCTGACACATTATCGAAGAACTAATTAGTAATTATGTGTTCTGAAGTAAACCAATCGTTTTATTGAGTTCCTGTAAAACCAGCCCAATGCTCAGAATAGCAAACAGGCTGTGAATACATGGCCGGACTTTAGACGACAAACTACCCCTGTTTATGTTCATGAGTAAACCATGATTATCTCTAGTTTTCATGTGGAGATCGACAAATAACTAGTGTTCACTTCGATTTAACTGTGCAATAGACTGTGGACTTCTTCTAGATTGTAACACCATTCTGAGATTTTGCATGAAATATTTAAAACTAGAAACTGGACAATATTTAGTGAATAACGTGCAGCTCATCTTGAGAAACAGATTTGTTTTAAAGGAAGTAAATGAATGTCAATACCGGACCTCTTTCAGAGAGGTTCTCTAATAAGGGCGCCCCCTCCTGGAACAAACAGTAGGATGCAATTGTGAAAGCAGGGAAAAATAACACCAGAGGGGAAATGCTTCATTGGTATTGAAAGTTTCTGAGAACTAAGCCATGTTGCAAGATCAGTATTGAGAACTGGGTCTTCACAATCAAAATCTAGTTTCTGGACTGAAGACTGAAAAGCTGCTGCATGCAGGACTGGCCGCGGTGGGAGAGAAGCAGTTGGGACTGAAGTTTTAAAAAATACATCTTGCAAGATTGGAACATCGAAATTGGTATTATAATAAAGTCATTTGTGGAGCAGGAGGTTGCAGACTGACTCAGAAGTGAAGAACCAGTTGGTTGGAAAAGCAGGTCAGAGGAGTAATGGCAGTATGAAGCACAGCTCTGGCACTGCTTATGAAACAGAGGAAAGACCTGACCAAAGGAGGCAGGCCAGGACGCAGCAATGGCTGACTCGACAAATACAATGAAGACGACAGACTGGCACCCGTTCAGAAATGCGAACAAGCAATGGCTTCCGATGAAGCAATTTCTATTGCGCACAGCTACTCCTAAGAGAGTCCCAGCGAGGAGGTTCAGGTCTGACATAACATGTAAAAAGATATCAGTTTTGCATGACAAGCCAGGTTTTTAGCCTGACCCATGACCCGCCTACATGAACCACCACCTGCACTTCCAACGGCCACCCAGGCATCTCTGCTCCACACACCTCGCCCTCACGGAGATAGCTTGCATACGCTGAAGTCGCACCGGAGGACGATCCTTCCCCCATCGTGCTGCCAAAGCCTGGAACACTCTACCCCTCAACCTACGCACCGCTCTATCGTTGACGGACTTCAGGAAGGGACATAAGACCTGGCTTTTCGACTGATTCTGGCAGTAAGCGCCTGGATACCCTCCTAGGTGACAAGTCGAGCTCTATAAATGTGACTTATTTGATTGATTGAAAAGAACTAACACAGTACATGGGCCATTAGTTTGTGGGCTTGCATGTGGTCCCACATATACCATGACTCCAAACAACCCACAGGTAAATGAGTGTGAAAAGAATAATACCGGTTAACAGCCTTTACACTGTGTAGGTGCACAAGTGTTCTTAGCTTGAGTGCAAGTTTTCTGTGCACAAATATGAATGCTCAAGGTTAACATGTGAGTATGGCAAGACAGAGATGCTACAGGAATATTTTTTGAAACTTGACCTACTTGTAGGGCGAATCTGGGAAGCGGACAACAGTTGAGCTAGACAGGTAAACTTTGACATTGTTAAAGTTTAGCAGCGGGTATGTGGCAAATGTTGTTGGAGGCATTTCTTGTCACCTGCACAGCATAGTATTTACTTGCTGACAGCAGGAATGGGATTGTTTGTATTCATCCCGTACTTTAACATAAGAGAAGGAAAAAGGGTTGAATGTACATTTTAATGCCGAAGAGGTTTCCTTAGATTGTGTCAACTTTAAGCAAGTGAAAGATGTCCTTCATAAATCCAAGCAATTCAAAGCTAGATATTCAGTAGTGTTTAAATCCTCCACTTACCGCGTCAATGATGACTGAGCGTGGAGTTCTTCCAGTGAATGCATAGCCTAGTTTCTTTGCTCCTTTCACTAACGCGCCCTCATCTGTAAAAGAAAAAAGCCACACTTATTTAAAGGCACAATAAGAAAAATTGTGTACTGCAGTCAACTCCCTTTTTGCTTGTAACATCTCAAACCATAGTCTGCTGAATGCAGGGGGATACTTCACAAACATGTCCTTCGAAGAAGAGGTTCGGGTCCACAAGTGGACAAAGTTTGGAGTCCTAAGGTGGGTGCAACAATGGGATGTAGAGATAGCAGCCTACGAATGGTACATCATCAGATGGCTCTTATGCTCCAAGACATCCTGGGGAAGCTGCCACAGCTGTCACAAGGGAGGTCAGATGGTTAGGAGGCTTGCAGCCTGAGTGCTGCAGTCTACGTCAAGTGATTTTCACCCATTCTGTCTCAAGACCTGCCAAGTGTCTGCTTGTGGAGGTTGGTGGCTGAGTGCCAGGGCCGCCACTAGGGCAGTGCAATCAGTGGCACCGCACCGGGCGCTGACTTTGGGGAGGGGGGGGGGCATGTCTTCAAGTACAATATGGTTTTAAAAGCACCTGCCGCCATTGTTCCTCACCTCCAGCAATTTTCAGACAACCATAAAAATGTCAAGATAACTCTGGGGATTGATGGACCTGCTGCAGAGAGGTCGGAGTTTTGTCTAGTGGAACTTTTGACTCATCATAAAATAGCAGAGGAGGTTAAAATGCCTGCTGCAAAGCCCATGTACCATGCAGATCACAAAGTACATACAATATAAATAGGTCAGTGCATTACTGCTTCTGTCAGAGAGCCTCTTTTGTTACTTGCAGTTTATAAGTTGAAATCCTAATATAGAACAGTGAGTTATTAACTATCAAAGAGCTGCATGTAAACTGAAAGGTACAGATTAGAGAGGGCTCACTTAGCTAGTAATCAATTCTTATTAACGAAGCTAACAATGCTGTTATGTTTTAAATTCGGAGTCTGTGCTTCTCCAGACCAAGCCCTCTTAAATGATACCGTCTACCAGTCGGGATGACTTGTGACTCCTAACTCTTGTAGTCCTCTGCCTGATGTAACATTTCCTATACATTGATTTACACAGGTATGATTTTTAGTCTCTGTGTAATGTGTCTGTGATGTAAAGTGCTCAGACACCTTAAAATGGTAACGCTATAAAAGAAATGCACGAGAGAGAGAGCGGTTATGGAGACTTGAGGGGCACTGTTGGCGGGTGGTAGTGAGGGAATTCTTGAAGGAGGTCATTAAGGGGCACCAACAAACATTGTCGCACCGGGCGCCACCAGCGCTAAAGCCGGCCCTGCTGAGTGCAATGGAAGACTGTGACCCGACATCAGAGCAGAACCATACCTCTCTGCATTATGACCCTTGTCCCCAAAAACACCCCCAGTGGAGAGCACAGAACACCCAACACATGTATGACACTGGTGCTGCAGTCCTACTGGTACTTTAGACAGCCACGTTAAAGAATTGAATGTGGATCTTAGAAACTGACTTGGGTTGAGAGACACAGCAATAAAAACGTTTATAAAATATCCAATTTTTTTTTCATTTCAAAAGAATTTTATTATTTTAAAAGCGCAATATGAAACATAAGATACAGGCCAAAGTGATACAAATGATATCGGACAATAAGGTAATAAATACATTATGATAAAACTAATTAATAGGGGAACAAATCAATGTCATTCATTAATCTGCAGATATCAGATAAATAAGTTACTTAAGGAGGGAAGACCCAAAATGATATCTGGCAAAGAAATATATCAAAAGTATCACCCACAGATGGCAAATTGGGGAAAAGAGGGAAGAGAAGAAAGGAAGAAAGAAAAGGCGGAAAGAGTAGGAAAGAGAAGAAGAAAGAGAAAGAGAGACAGAGAGGAGAAACGGAAGAGGAGAGGATTTCCAAAGGAATCACCCAACACAAGACAACACTAACCAGACAAATCAAAGGGAAATTGCGCCACCAACCCTTCAGAGGCCAACTCCATGTATGAATCTAAGGCTTTCCAAACACCAGAGGAAATAGAAGGAGAAAGATGAGCATGGTCCACTGACATATGAGCACTACGTAGAAAGGAAACCCAAGCCCACCAAGTATGATAAGAGACGGACGAAAAGGATTTCCACTCCATGAGAATTACTTTGACTGCAATAGTTAACAAGAGGTCCAACAACTGTAACTCCATGGGATCTAAAGGCAGAGGGACTGGGGACGCCAACGGACCCAAAAGAATTAATGGAAAAGACAGCTGGAAATTGATGTTAAAGATGAGCATGAGGTGTTTGTGAACTAAATCCCAAAAGGAATGGAGAAGGGAACAGTCAAGGAACATATGTTGAAAATCACCTGGTAAAAGCCCGCAGCTCCAGCACAAATTGTCTTCTTTAAGATTAAGTGAATGCAGACGAATGGGAGTCCAGTGAAGAAGATTAATAGAGAAAAACTTAGACTGCGTTAGGGAAGGGGCAATTTTGTTACGAAGAGAAAATTTACCAATATTTTGCCAGGTATCAGGAGAGATATGAGCAGTAACACTCTGATCAAAATGATGTACCCATTTTTGCTGTGTGACAGTTTGGGAGGGGAGTGTAGAGGACGATAAAAATTTGTAAATCCGAGACGCAACGTGACCAGTCCTAATCCAAAGCTGAAAAAGCGTAATCGTAGGGGAAGAAGGATGAAGGTGTAATTTAGCAAGCGCAACCTTAATCTTAAGAAAAGTATAAAAATCTAAATTAGATAAAGAGAATTGTTGAGCAAGGGATGAGAAAGGGGAAGGATCGTTATTAGAATCATAGAGATGTTTAACAAGTGAAACACCCTTCCCAGCCCAGTAAGACATCAACTCCGGGTCAATATTAATTTTGATTTTAGAATGGCGCCAAATAGACGACCATCTAGTTTTATGTAATGGAATTGCTACTCTCTTATCAACCTTACGAACCGCAGCAATAGTGTCTAAAATAATAGAGCGAGAGAATGGAATAGAAAGGGTGTTTGTGGTTAAAAAGGATGCAGTCGGCAGTGGGGAGGCCAATTCCTGTTCTATTGTCAACCATGCTGGAGCATGAATAGATGTAGAAGAAAACCAAAGGGCACCCTGGGACGCCAGAAAAGCAGTTTGATACTTCCCCCAATCAGGAAAATTACAGCCGCCCATATCATAAGATTTCCGTAAAAATTTATAAGCAATCCTAGCCCTTCTATCATTCCATAAAAATTTAGAAGTAAGCAAATCAAGTTCATGAAAGAAGGAATCAGAAAGCCTTACTGGAAGCATAGAGGAAACAAAATTAATAATAGGAGTGATCATCATTTTAAGGGTCTGCATACGGCCCCACCAAGAAATATGCTTCGGAGACCAATTCTCTAAGAGACGTCTCACCTTAAGAATAGTTTGGGATTCATTGTAAATAGACGTAGCATATAGGGTGGAACAGAAATGGATACCCAGATATTTTAGCTGTTTAGATTGCCATTTAAAGCCCGCCGAACCCATATGAGAGGAGAAGCAATAAGCATTTAAAGGAAACATCTCTGTCTTATCTTTGTTCAGAGTGTATCCTGAGACTTTTGAAAAAAGAGCAATCGTATCCGAAATAGCAGGAATGGCCAGTGCGATATCATCAGAAAAAATGAGAACATCATCTGCGTATGCAGCTGTTTTTATTTGATGAGACCCAAAAGAGAACCCCTTAATATCTGGATGCGAATCAATCATTCTGAGGAGAGGATCAATGGATAACAAAAATAAGAGAGGGGACAAAGGACACCCTTGTCTAGTGCCTTGACACAGGTTAAAAAAGGAAGACGTAGCACCATTCACCCGTATATTAGCCCTAGGTCGGGAGTAAAGAGACATAACCATACGAATAAAGGAATCACCAAGGTTATGTGCACATAGAACAGCTCTTAAAAAAGGCCAAGAGACCTTATCAAAGGCCTTTTCAGCGTCAAGGGCCAAGGCTGCCGCCGGAAGATTAGATCGCTTAGCGGCACCAAGAATATGACAAAAAGTACGAATATTATCCCGTGCAAGACGCCCCTTTACAAAACCTGTTTGTGAAGGATGAACCAATTGGGGAATAAAGGACTCTAAACGTTTAGCTAGAATTTTAGCAAAAATCTTGGCTTCCATGTTAAGAAGGGAAATGGGACGAACATTTTTGGGATCTGCGTGGTCCTTCCCTTCTTTGGGGATAACTACAATAGTAGCATCATCCGCGGAACCAGACACAGAACCATCCTTAATAAAAGCATCAAAAACGGATTGGAGTTTCGGGACAAGCATGGGAATAAAGGTTTTATAAAACGCAATAGGATAACCATCAGGACCAGGAGCTTTACCAGACCGAGTAGCTTTGATCGCGGAAATGATTTCATCAGAAGTAATCGGGCAATTTAATGATTGATTATCTTCCTCCGAAACAACTTTCAAAGGAACCGACTTCAAGAACTCCTGACATTGTTCAAAAGAAGCTTGAGCCGACGGGGTATATAAGTTATTATAAAAATCGCGGAAAACATCAAGGATTTCTGCAGTTTGAAATTTTTTCTTACCAAGCTGGTCAGTAATAGAAGGAATTTGGAAAGTATTACAAGAAGATTCCTGAAACTTTAAAGTGGCTGCAAGAATCTTGCCCGCACGATTTTTTAACAACAGTCTCTTAGATTTCTGAGCCTGCAGGCCAATATGAGCTCTCTTAGTGACTATAGTATTGTACGAATACTTTAAATTCTTAATAGATTGGAGGCAGGTCTTGTCCTGGGAATGTCGAAAAAGGGATTCCTGACGTTTGATCTCATCTGCTAAGTCCGTGAGTTCCTTTTTAATGGCTGCGTTTCTCCTTGACATACATTTAATGACCTGACCACGGAAAGTACATTTGAAAGAGTCCCAAAGAACAACAGGGGAACTGACCGACCCAACATTCTCAATAAAAAAAGTCTCAATGTCATTAGAAAACTCTCGCACCAAGGACTCATCATGTAAGATTTCTGTGTTGAGTCTCCACGAACGAGCACGTGTCCTAGGGACAAAGGACGTAAGAGTAAGTGTCACTGCGGCGTGATCAGAAACTAAAATAGGGTGGATAAGCGGAGAAGAAGAAGATTGAACCAAAGAAGAGTGAACCAAAAGATAGTCAATGCGTGAAAAGGACGAATGAGGGGAAGAAAAAAAGGAGAAGTCACTACCAGTGGGATTATGAAGACGCCAAACATCCTGAAGATGGATAAGAGAACACATATTAGTCATTTGTTTGTGTGCTTTAGGGGGACGAAAGTTAAAGGCAGAATTCCTATCCAAGATAGGGTCCATTGGCAAGTTAAAGTCACCACCTACAATAAGATTGCCAGAGTGAGGGGTATCCTCTAGCTTTTTGGTGATGGCATTCCAAAAGGACGGGTCATCCTTGTTGGGGGCATAAATATTCATGACAAATAAGTCAGCATTACCATTGGACACCTTAGATAATAACCAACGTCCCTCTGTATCCTGTTCAGAGGAAACGATAGATAACCCAGAGTGTTTAGAAACTAAGGTAATTACCCCATTCCTTTTACCACAAGCATCCGAACAAGCAACATCAGAGACCCACTCTTTCTTCAGAAACAACGCCTCCTTGGCAGAGAGCTTTGTCTCCTGAAAAAGGACGAGATCCGAAGAAAGAGACTTACAGTAGTCCAAAATCTTTGACCTTTTTACTGGATGATTTAACCCTTTAACATTAAGGGAAAGTATATTTAGTCCAGACATAGAACCAATATTAGGAAAAAAAGATATTCCATATGTGACATATGAAGCGCAACAACCAGGAGAGCTAACCAGCAGACATCAACAGCCAACACACAACAGGGTGAGACCAAAGAGGAAATCCGAAGAGAAAAAAGGAAAGAAGAGGAAAAGGACAGCAAGAGAATACACAGAAAGAGAGAGAGAAGGGCCCATCCGGCAGGTCTGGAAGAGACCAAATTCATACAAGGGGGGACATGGGAAAAAGAGCGAGGGCCAACAGGAGGAGTAACAACAATGGCATAAAAAGCCCCAGAACAGTGCATAACTGATTATACATTAAAAGGGAAGACTATCTAAAAGCTAAGAACTGGCATTAATGATAGCTATTTAGAAAACAAAGCGAAATGAGAGACTATAAAGGCAACACGTTTGACCAAATAATGTATAAATAACAACTAAAATGAGTCATAAAGAACTGTAAGAGCAGGAAAGATAGAGAAAGAAAGCACTTTCAGGCAATAAGCGCAGATGGAAAGTGAACTAAAAAATAACATTATTATAGGTAGAACCATACCAAAGCAGACTATCAAGAGAAAAAGGAACATAATGAAGAAAAGAGAAGAAATACAATCTAAAGCAGACTATATGATACAATATGAGAAAAATAAGTGAAACATAGTAAAAAACGGTATATAACCTTCTATCAATATTACAGTCAATGAATCCCTATGGCAGTTAAATAAGAGACCTAATACTATATATAAATGTGTGAAATCTATATGCAATCTTATATGTAACTGATCATGAATAAATAAAGCCATATACACACAAATTAGCAGAATAAATATGCTTGCCTAAGTGAGAGAACATATAGATAAGAGAGGCATAAATCTATCGAGTACAAGGCATCTATAAAAAACTAATCTACTCGAAAAAGACAATTAATAACACAATGTAATCAAAACACTCAATGAAAAAATCAATAAAGTAGGTATAACTAGTAACTATATGAACATCACATATTAACTCTAAATATAGCCATAAATAAACACCTAGTAAACATATATGCTTAAAACACCTAGACACACCATACAACAACACGTTGATAACGCAACGGAAAACACAATGACCTATTCCGTAAAATACGGAACAACAGAAAACAAACATGAAGCAAAAAGACCGACCACAAAGAGATAAAATAAACCAACTTTACCACAAAAATCGACGCACCTAACGAAGACATGCAACGGGAGAGGAAAAGGACCATGACCTAATACGTCGAGAGACAAACCGGGGAGGCAAGGAGTAACAAGACGACACGCGAACAGGAGTGAAGTCAAGCCAACAAGAAAAGCTACCACAAAAAATTAAAAGGTTTATACAGTAAAACTAACAACACTAAAGACCAACACATCATACCGATAATAGGGAAACACCAAGAGACGACAAAAATACGTCAAACCCAATGAGCATAAAGACCACCGCGCAGATCTAAAAGCAGCTAGACTTAATAGATCTGACAAGGACAAAAAACAACGCAATATATATAGCCACATCAGGTGCCAGAAGAACCAGGAACATGTGAAGCCCCTGTTTGAAGATCCATCTGCAACTCCATCTGATTATCCAAAAACAAGGCCAAATCCGCAGGTTCGTCAAAAATCCTGACACGACCTTTGAAAGTAATGCGGAATTTTGAGGGACCAGCAAAAGAGAAGGGGATATTCAACTCAGACAAACGCTTCCGGAGATTAAGAAAACCCTTTCTCCTTATCACCGTGTCCCTGGCAAAGTCTTGAGAAATTGAGATACGATGGCCATTCCAAGAGACAGCTCTAACCTTCCGCATATGAGCCAAAATCTGCTCTGTATGTTGATGACGCAGCGGTTTAAAAATTATCGCCCTTGGTTGCGTAGCAGACTTGGGGCGAAAGGAGGGGACACGGTGTGCCCGTTCCAGTTCAAAATCTTTATGGAAAGAAATTTGTAGTGTAGATGGAATCCATTGATAAAGAAACTCAATCATGGAAGATGAATCTTTCTCAACCTCCTCTGGAAGACCAAAAATACGCAGGTTGGATCTACGATTACGATCCTCTTGTTCAGTGAGGTCTTTCCTCAATGCTGCCATGGAACGCTCTATCTGCGTGAGAGATCTAGAGTGCTTTTGCATGGTATCCTCTGCGCCACTAATCCGTGCTTCTGTACCTGACACACGAAGGGAAAGGGCCTTGAAATCATTCCTGATGGCTAATACCTCCACCTGCAGTAAATCTGTATTTGTCTTAGTAGACTGCGCAATTTCATAGACCTCATTAAGGCGCGTCAGGATGGACTCAAGAGTCGAATTAGTGTCTTTAGGAGCAGACTCAGGAGTTGGGGATACCTGTTTGGACCTCTTAAGAGATGCTTTAGAGTCCTTAACGTCTTTAGCATTCGGTGAAGGGGCCATATTCTCAGCCATAGGGCAAACCACCTCCACAGGAACAAAATACACCTCCTCAGATAGAGCGAAAGCAAGAAATGTCAGGGGCTGCAAAACACTCAATGTGCGAGAGGAAAAATGAACAGGAAGGAATAATGTACTTGCATCAAAAGAGCCGAGCAGAGATTATGGCAGGCGATCCCCGTCAGAAAAAAAAACACCACACAAAAAAAACTCACGTGCTGCAGGCGCCAGTAGGCACACACCGACACCTGAAAACAACCAAAATCAGGCCACGAGCAAGGAAGTCTCACATAGGGAAGTGGCAGTGCGTCTGATGAAAAATAAAGTAGCAGAACCCACACAAAAAAAAAGAAAAAAACACGCAGTGGGCAGCACTACAATAGGCGGCAGAGAAAAAACAAAATAAACTCAAGAAAAGTGAAAAAACGTCACCAGCTCCTGTATGCCTCCATTCCTGACAAGACAGACCAGTAGCGTCTTCGTGAAGAGGTGATAGTACAAACTCCCTCACAGAAGAAACAAAATGGCGGCCGCTCGTGCAGACATGAAGCGCCACCTCAAAATGCCGAAATATGGAGTCTGGCCACTCTTCATCACCAGAAAAGACCCTCGTGGCGTACACGGCAGTTTCCCAGGCAGGATGTCATCCTCTGCGCTGAACAGGGCATTCCTCAGCGGCAGAAATGTCTCCGTCGGCCCCTGCTCTTTACGGAGCTCAAGCGCGATCCGCCATCACGCAGCGGCGCGCAAGCCACGCCCCCCTAAAATATCCAATTTTTAACTCCTGATATCAGGTTACTGGATAAAAACAGGGCAAATAAATGTGTGAGCTCCAAAATAAATTAAAGTCTGAGCCTTGCCAGGCCACATGAACTGGGAGGAGGCCCAACATCCAGGGTTTGTCAAATGATGTAGACAGATGTGAATCCTGCGAGAAAATATCCCCAAAAATCCTAATGAGACTGAAAAGTTTTGAAATGTAGACATAAGTGTGGAAAACCATGATGTATCTCATAAGAATCTCGACATAATCCTCGTTTTTGACAAAGCGACAGAGAGTGTTATTGCAGTGTAGCGCATGATTGTGCAATACATCACAACAGGAGATTAATTCGGGGGATAGGAGTCAAAATAGTAAAGCCAGATGTGAGAGTCAAATAAAAGCCTGGGAATGGATAGCAGCAAAGTATAAATAACGAAATATAAGGGGAACTGTGTGGGAAGAGAGGCCAAATTGTGTGATATGTTGGTAAAAGTTGTTTGGGACTTTGGAGTATGTGGAAAAAGACAGCCTTTTAAATTCTGCAGGTCAATTAATTCTTTAAATTGGCTATGTTCCTTTTGGAGAAATTTAGAACACCATATACTCAGAATCAAAAGGCTTTTTATTTTATGATTTATTTATAAAAATATTTGTATTATTTATTTACTATTATAATTTCTATTTGTGTGAAAAGTTAACGTTTGTATGCAACCTTTCGTAAGTTGTGCACAAAATCAAGGGAAGCAGAAAGCTAATATGCAAGCGAGGCAAGCAATCCAATAAAGGAAGCCATCACTTCCAAGACGAGGTTTAGAGGCGAGAGTCCACCAATTTTGGTTTTCTAAATCACCAGCAACACAGTGGCAAGTAAGCCCTCTGCCTCTGTTAAGAGGGATCTAGTTGACTAGTCTGGAATGTATTTTGAGTGAAATTACCTAAACCAAAAAGTATGACAACTGCGAATTGCACGCATCTGGCAACTTATGTGTGTGTGCATGTTTTGTTGTTGGTAGACAGCCTTTTCAAACAAAACTTTGGCAAAATGCTTCCCCAAGATTGGGAGGGTTAGTCACGTAGGACAATTACCGATAGAATCACAATCCCCCATTATGTTTAAAACCATGGGAGAGGTGTGGCGCAGCAGTCAGAGCAGCTGACTCTGGAGCGCAGGGCTCACAGTTCAATCCCCGGTGTCAGCTCAGCATAATGTGACTCTGGGCAATAGCTCACTTAATCTCCCCGACGGCCCCCAGAGCCTTGAAACCCTTGGGGGTGATTAGTTTGCGCTTTACAAATAACGGATGGAAACCATTTGATCTAACTGCACCAAACTGGCACCATCCTAGATGCCCCCCTATATGTGTTGCACAAGTGGAGAATAATGTTTGTTGGGCCATGTGATATGAGTACTCAAACTGCATCGCAAAGGAGTCAGTGCGGGACTAGCCTCTAGGGCAATCTGTCAGTGTCCAAGGGCTGGTCTGACAGTTTAGTGTATGGGCAGGTTTTTGGGCTGTTTGTGGGCCTGATTTATGGTCTGGTGTGCCAGGTGTACTGTTGATTTCTCTGATATTAACTCAAACATTGCCTGCAGCAAGCACAGATCCACACAACCTCCCATACCTTGCAGAACACTTACACAGCTATCTTGATTATTTGCAAATGTGGACCACATTTTGAGCTATCTCATTCCATAATGGGGGTCACTTTTAAATTGGTACCCGGGCCTATTCTCTATCCCTGTTGATCCTGAACGGGGTTCAGCAGGTGGGTCAGAGAACCAAGCAATGGTAAAATGAAGCAAAACCAGGAAGACGCTTAGAATGAAACCCAATTGGGAGAGCTTGGATGAGTGAGTTGGTCAGCAACAGTAGTACTGTAGGCCTATGTACTACCAGACCAGCATCTAGGGCGTGCCTAAGTGGCCCCATAGCAGTAAGGTTCCTAGAACATGGGTGAGCCGGCGTTTCAACATTTCCGACATGCTGTATTCTTGATGTATACACCTAGTAGTCCAAGGAAGGAATATGCAAGGAGACCCTCCTCGAAATCCCCTCTACCTAGCATAATAGTGGCAGGCCCTTTGATGTGTCACTATAAAGGATGATGTATCTGACTTTAGCAAGCCTCCTAGCGAATTGCATATTATGTTGCAGACTGTCACTTAATTTGGTGTTATGGAATTATTGAAATTTCGAAAAGAATTATGCATAATTATGCAAAATGCAAAACTGGGATTTAGCTCTATATGTTAGCATCAAATGCATCCTCGTTTCCATTTTAGATGTAAGGACACATTTCCTGAAATAAAATATCACAAGCAACACAATCGTTGCAAACAGCAGCCACTTGCATTCTAGTTGTTTGCGTTGTTCTAGCACACTCATGAAAAAATCTTGATGCAAATAAGACATAAGAACACAATGTAATATAATAGTGCAATTTTGAGAATTTCACATAACAAGCATAATACACAAATTACCAAAACTGCGCGAGATTAAGCAGACATAACAGAAATCGTGCCCAGGCCTATTCATGGTTAGGAGATAGCTCGAGGGGAGGCTAGTTAGCGTAGACATGATGAAAGCTCCAACTCGGAGCAGATTGTCTTTGAGCAATCCCAATCTTTCCCCAATCCCTTTTAGACACCCTAGAAATATTTGTATGAGAGACTTGATTGTTAGGTGACATGTTATCCAGGTATAGGACCCATCTTTAGTCCGATCAGTTTGCCTTTCCGCCCCCTCTGGAGCTTCCACAAAAAACCTCAAACACAACCTTACAGAGATGGGCATTTGAGATGTGTGGAGGGAGACAAATTGTGATGCCAGTGATAGCACCATCATTTCCCATGTCACACTTATTCTTGAGTTGATTATGTCTTATTTAGTAATGATTTTATGCAACTGATGGACGAGGACAAGATACTCCCTATTGAGTTTTCAGACCATGCACTGGTGTCAGTCAAGCTCACAAATGGCCCTGAATCCTATGGGAGTGGTAAACAGTGAGTACAACTGGAATTTTTGAGGGGCCCAGTCCTCAGCGCAGAGATATAGCCTGCATTGAAGAGTATTTAGATTTGAATTAAGGGGAAGAAGTTAACCAGATAGGGATCTGAGAGGGCTTGAAGGCAGTTATAATGGAAAAGTGTATTGAGATTATGGCTAATCTTAAAAAATTTGACCATTATCATAGGGACCTCTTGAAAGAAGAATTGCAAAGGGCAAGGCAGGAGTACAGTTCCAAATCCACTATCAAACAACTGAGGCAGGTCATAGCTCTGGAATGTAAACCTAATGATATAGCTACCAACAAGGTGGAGAGGATTCTATTGTGCCTCAAGCAAATGTCGTACAATCAAGAGAACAATGATGGGGTTTCTTTAGGTGCACCAATTGCAAAAGCGGGTGGAGAATAACTTTGGCAACGAAGGTCGTTTTACCAATCAGGACTTTCCAGACAACGGAGGAAGCTAAACTATAGCCATTTATACAATATTGTGTTTCCTTTTCTCAATGGCCCCTTGCAGAGAAACCATGAAGATGACCTTTGTGGGACACACCCTTTCCCCCAACTAACAGTTGAGGAATGCAAGGCCCTTGAGTCCCCGATATCGGTTGACTATGGACGGCTTGCTCTCGGGAGGCGGGGGGATGGTGGTAGTCAATAGACACAACTTGCTCACCTTCGATGCCCCCAATAAGTGCCGCCCGGAGTGGACCACCCCCGACCCCAGCTACACCACTGCTTACCATAGAACCGTTGCAGTAAGGTTCTGGGCATACAATGAATGTGCATGTATGACATATGGAAGAAAATAGAATAAAATCTTGTTATACTAACTACTCTGGAGAGCTCTCCGACTAACCTAATGTTGCAGTTGGGTGCCTTAGAAGAGGTAATGGATTGAAGGTTAATTTATCAAAATATGTGATCTCTAATCCCACTCTAACCCCAGGAAGGGTAGCCCGCCTAAAGGCTGGGATGCCATTCAGATGGTCAGGATGCTACATTTAATTCCGGTCCTAGGTTGCTTGTATTCCAGTTCAGGAAGGATCTGGCTTGGCAGTTCAGGCTGGTCTGTTCCGATGAGGGGCAGGGTCAAGGCTGATTTGCATATGGTTGGGTCCAAACTGAGGGGGCATGGTGGGCGAAAAACAATGGATTGGTATGCAGCCCAAGCAATTGCCAGTGGCTGAGATTAATTCAAGCATTCATCCATCACCCTGTTGTTGTTACATTTAATATCTAGGCATGGACATCACCCCTCAGTCACCGAGCTACTCAGATGGTAGCTTTAGGGGTTGGGGATGCAGTGTCATTCTGGGCTGGGATTTTATGTTCAATCTTGGTAAGGATTAAGTCAAAATTGTTTATAAAGAAGGTCAAGATGGAAAGGCAAGATTCCTCAGATGTTGGGATAGAAGTCTGAGCTATCACTCAATTTTCTATTTAATTTAGACCAAAATAACATACCTTCATTTTGGATGATGCATTGGACAGTCTGTCACTAATGTTCAGCTTTTTAGATCCTGGGAAGTGGTAATTAGTCAGGTTTGGCCTCTGGGCCATAGTCATGCTGGTAGACTGTTTCCCATTGCTTTTTATTTCGACTCGGTGATCACAGCCAGAAGAATCCACTTATTGACAACATTCTTGTCTGAAACCCTAATAGATCTGCTGGGGATACAGAGGTCTGATCCATCTGTCAGCTATTTAACAAACACATCGTTAGTCAGAATGTAGGACTAATAGTCAATTTCCTTCTTTGGCCAATCATTCAGCAGCTCTAGTGCATGGATTTAAATGTAAATTTTACACAAGAATGGGGAATTATTCTGTAGAAGGAAACAGATTTAAAATGGCAGAGTATACTTTTCAGAATACCTTGCACTGTTAAATTCAAAGCATATACATACAAGAAAAAACGTTTTTTGGAATTGTGTTAAATTTCCACATTCCCTCTACTTATATGATTGCACAATTCTAGCCCCAAAGAGACAAAAACTACATATAAGCTAATGACGACCTACCTGGTGAAGAGGCTTGGTAGATGATCGTGTCTCCATCCCTTTCAGGAACAACAGTATGACACACAGCGAGTAAAGTCAGGAACTCTTGTATTTGCATGGCGGTGGGCTGCAAAACAAAGACAGTGACATCTCTACATTTGTTTAGTAAATGCACAACCAAACAGTATATTATTATTCAATTCTTAACTGAGGCCAATGGCATGTTGCCACTGAAATGGTTACACCTCTTCTCTTGCCAATGGACTCTGCTAACTGTTGTTCATTTCTGATGTCTTCTCAGAGACCCGGGCACCACCACCTCCATCACTTCTTTGCTTACTGGAGATCTATCATCCCTAGGACAACTAGCTAGACATCAATGGCAGGAGGGGCCAAAATTAACAATGTGAACCAACCCTTATTTGTAGTATTTATTACAAGGTTGCTATATTTTACAATTGACTAAAAGTGTGTCTACAAGCAATCTATATGTATTGGTGTGGTTCCTGAAGGATCCACACAAATAAGTAAAATTATACAATTTGCTACTGTAATGTCATCAATTTTAGGATATGTAAGTTCCACAGCTCTCACACTCTTATCCAAGCTATACTTTTATAGTACGTGTAATTACGGTGGGGGAGGGAGGGGTGGTTGTTAAGTTAAACTTTTGTAACTATATCTAGCTATTTAATGCCTGCACTACAGGAATGATTCTGAAATGTGTATACATTGCTTAAACTATTCAAGTCAATAATTGATTACCAGCTGTAGGTTAGTTGTACTCATGAATGTATGACAAACTGCCTTTCTAATACAACTATGTACCAAATGTATTCAAAATCGTACAAGGCTCAACAAAACTGAAAAAATCAATAAAGCGGGTTTTTAAAAAAAAGTACATGTTATAACGGTTATAGGGAGACAGAAGGGTCGGCATTGCAATTGTGACAGCAAGGGGAAAGCCCTTATGGCTTTGACAGAGGGACTGCACAAAAAGGTTTATCAGATTGCAATATAAACTTTCAATAAAGGAATCTAAATTATAATAGCTAAAGACATTGGCCTTGGGACAAGAAATGCAGCCAGTTTCCCCCTTGGTAATTTTGGAAAGTAGTGGAATCCACCATAGATAATACTTGCCCTGCAAATGGTGCTGTCTTGGAGGATGGAATTGATCAGCCACTCTGGTCAATTTTTTGTATTAAGTTTGCTGTCCTCTCTCCCACCTTAGTTGGAAGTAGATTCGACTCCATTTTACCCTTCAAAAGTTTTATTGTAACATATTTAGTATAATGGCTCTGACAAAATATCTTTTGTGTGGAAACATATTTGTTTCTGGTTTGACCATCGACTGCGATGTTATGTAGATATGTGTTCATTTTTTGTGTTAGTAGTGAAAAGGAACTTTGGCCTTGTTTCAGTGCCAACATAATAGTCAGGGTCTTGAAGATCATTGAGCCACAAGACTCTAGATGACCACAAGGGTTGAGGATGGTGATGGACTCAAGAGTGCAGTATTATTGAGAAGCATCAGAATGTCCAAGATGGTGATGAGAGATAGGTTTTCAGGGTCTGGCCCATAGGATTAAAAGATATCTGAGGCAACGGTGGGATTCAGTAATTCCAAGAAGGTGAGTAGTGTTTAAGCAGTGATGCAGGTGTGGAGGTTCTATGTACTACTATGCCAGTTTGAGTCTAGGGTGATGAGTACGGTCATGCTTGTAAGCTCAAACCTGTTATATTACAGCAACCCTTTGCACAGTAGAGCTGCGTCTAAGGTTGATGTGACTATCTTGCTGAAAGGGCATTTGATTTGGAGGGAAACAGAGAAAAGGGTTCTACGCTGATAAACAACACACTGAGTTTAAAGAAATGTCTGATCGTACTAAAATTTAGTGGGAAAAATGTAGAGAGGGTATATAGCTTAAATGAGAACTACCAAAAACATGATTCTGCCCCCCCTCTCACACTCTCTAATAAACAGACATGAATGTTGATTGTGAATCCCTCTGCAGTGTGCTGATGAAGGTGTCAATTTAGGGAAGGAATGCAAGCAGCTGCAGGTATCTGCATGTGCTAAAACATGTCACTGGATTCCTCTGTAGTTCTGCAGCTTCTGTCCCACCGTTCAGTACCAGTGACTTCTTGGCTACAACACCAAATCAGCTGTGAGACATGGTGCACTGGGGCATAGGAGAATTTAGTTTCATGGGAGTCTCTGTGTCAGTTATATGAAGATAATAAAACGGAGTGTACTGAAAGTAAAGGTCACTAGTGTCACTAGTGTCCAGTATGGATTTTTCATATATTTACCACAGGAGCAACCAGTTGACCCACATGGACAAGGGTATCAATTATTATCAAAGCAGCAAAGACCATATAGGTGTCAATGTTAAGCTAATTTTCTAAATTAAGCACAGGGCACACTAACGTGTTGTCATGTAATAGAGCGACATGACCCAACCGTTTGGACTAGAAACACTGCTGTATTACTCAGTTTTTTAAACATCAAAAATAATTAAGATAAGGGGCTCAAAAAAGTGTCAAAACTACACAAAGTGATCATATAAACAAGAAAATAAAAAATGGCAAGAAGACCCACTAATAACTACTTATGTCAATATAAAGAGACCTATTCCAAATTTGGTCAATGCTGGGAAATGTTTGTTGGCTTTAAAACCTCTCAAAGTATTTTTGCTGAAAGATCGTCAACAATGTTTTGGCACCATGGATTTACCGGGTCATCATCAGGACAAAACTGTAGTTAAGCTGAGCCTAAAGCTTGCACAAAGCTGTTGCTTCAATGGATAGGGAATTAGTAAATTGAGAACGATAATGATTCACGTGTAAATTGGTCCAAACAATCATTAGTATAATTCAATAGTAGCCTGGCTATTGTGAGTACAGTACTCTAGCTCTGAAATTTAGGGCAACTGTAGTTAAGCTGAGCCTAAAGCTTGCACAAAGCTGTTGCTTCAATGGATAGGGAATTAGTAAATTGAGAACGATAATGATTCACGTGTAAATTGGTCCAAACAATCATTAGTATAATTCAACAGTAGCCTGGCTATTGTGAGTACAGTACTCTAGCTCTGAAAAGTAGGGCAGCGATGGGGATAATTCTGCTATAAATACCCATTGTATCACTTCATGCCCGTGGTATAAATACTGAGCTAGGCTAATATATATATATATATATATATATATATATATATATATATATATATATATATATATATTTTATTGGTTCCAAAATGCTTCTCTCACTTGTAATAATGAATTAAGAATTATGTACTGGTGATGTAAAATATATAGTATTTTTTCAAGTGAGCAAAAAGTTCGATCTAAACTGTATTCTTAGTCTTTTCACTATGTTTATGTTAAAGTGAACCGGAACTAGATCATGTGAACCGGATATAATACTGCTCACGTAACCTGCACATTGTAACTCAGTCGAAAAAGGCGCGAACGCCGAAACGCGTCCTGGTGTTACTGCTGCTATCTCGATACAATGCAATAAAGAATCGCATCGAGAAACCTTGCTGTGTGCGGTCCTCCTTCATTCTCTGAGTGAAGTTTCTGGAGCTTTATATATATATATATATATATATATAATTTAAATGGAACATGCAACAAGTCCAATAATACCCTCTATGTGTGGCAACAGTAAAGGTGGGACCAACAAGGGGTACGCCACTTATATTGGTCCAGAGCTTCAGCCCAAATTCCAAAATTTGGAGATTTGTCAAGTTAGCGGTGTGCAACTCTGGGAGCATTAGACATTGGGAACATTAAATAAGATGTTCTGAATATAAATAAACTTCCACTTTAATTGCAGCACAGAAGACATTCTTTCCTTGTTGGTAGATGCTGCTAGTGGAAGAGTCACCAATCCATGTACGATGATTGACACATGGATTGATGTTTTACTCAATTCTTTATTCTTTGCTCAGGGCTGATTCCTACAGATTTTTTTTCCGGAAATTCAGCATAAGTGATACTTAAATGTGGGACAAGACACCGATGTTCACAGAAAGAGCTGTCTGTAGCACTTCCATAGCAGCTACAAGTTGCTGATAATGCTTGGGTCAAAGGACTGTGGTAGTATGCGCTATAAACATGTGAGAATATTTGTTATCGGTAGGGGTGATAAAACATCTTATAATGAGTGAAATGGGCACAAAGGCAAAGGGAATGCACCCCACCCACAGAATCAAAACCATAATCCAAGTTTTCACATTTTCAGCATTCGCTGGTAGGTAGGGAATATTGTCACTAATAAGATTTGCTTAAAAAGAAAATGTAGTGCAAAATTACAAATGCCTTTTAGAACTTTACACACAACGTTTCGTGTTCCGAATATTCTATTGTTCCGCCAGTAGGCAGCACCCTATCAGTAGCCGAAAGCCCTCATGTACAGTGCACATTCCTTTGGAGTGAAGCTCCACCATGGCCCAGGCCTCACACAAAGACTTTGAAATGCCTTCTCCATCTTCTACTTTAGACTAAAGATCACCTTCTAATCATGCCACTTTTTCTTTCCAATTTCATTATTTACGTTTAAACATGTTTTACTGCACGCTCCATTTTATCTCTCCGTCCTCCACTGCATCTTGGCAACAGACCAGTGGCTGCCACAAAAGCTTCAATATGCCTTTTCATGCACATCTTGCCAGCTACCCTGTATTCTGTCTGCTCTGAGGATTCTTGCCTAGTAGAGTAAAGACAGTGGAGTACAAGCTTCAGCATTCTAACAAGACAAACAATATTTGCTTTAGGGCCACAGTTTCCCAGGTCTTGCATGGTTTTGGTGCAAGAAGACAAAGGCATCGTATATAGTGGGAGGGTCAAAATGTAACAATGTGTCAATTGATCGACAGTATGGTGTTAGGCTATAGCTTTCACTACCATCCCCAAAATACAACCAAATTACAAGCAAAAGTATGGAAGCGTGAACAGCGGATACAGGCAGGAGGCTTCGAACAATGAATAACTGACAAAACAAAGATGTTACAACATGATCTGCCAGGGTATATAAAATAAAACACATGCACTTCTGCTCTTCCTGATCATGTCAATGGACATTCTGCTTAAAACAGGATCTGCATTGTTCTTTTTCTGTATAGTGACAGGTTAAAAGGCATGTCCTAAAGAGATCAAATAAACATATCCAACAACTCAAAAAAGCATGTTAACAGTAAATAATTTAAACAATACATCTAAATAGTGCTTTCTAAAACCATATATAGGGCTGCAAGTAGTGTATCAATAGACCTGATGACAAACAGCCACAATGGAAATGACAAGCATGCCATTTAACACATATACAAAGGAGAAAGAGGAAAGCAACAGTACTGGTCCTTCTCCTCCTCCTCCCAGCAACCTGAGAGAAGACAAAGTGCAGTACACTGCTAAGTTCTCTGTCCTTTAATAACACAAGAAACTAATTCGTATTTGGACCGTGAATACATGGTTATGTTAAGCGCATCTCGGATGAGAGACAGTGTCAGTTGGAGTAAGGGCTGAGCAGCAGGGAGGCTGCTCCTGGTGGGGCTCTTCTGTATAACATCTTACTTGGAATAAATCAACATAAATAAACCACCTGGACTGGACTACCTCATTACAACATATTTTGGCGACGAGGATGGGATCCGAACCCACACGATCAAAGCACAATGGATTGTGCTGGTACTTTCTTCAATATTCCGGTTTCATGCTTGATATTTTACTGTTCTTCATCCTTATATTTGTCAGGTGTATTGATACAAGTGATGATTGGTATATTAGTGTGTTGATGATTCCCACTTTTACGTGGTTTTGGGTTGGTGATTATTTTTTACCACCCATTGTGGCCTGGACCCGCATTACGTTTCCTTTTCCTGCTTTAAGAGTGCATTGTACATGTGTTCTGTGTGGAATATATTTTCCCACACACCACAACCCAATCTTCGGTTTGGGTGGAGTTTCTGATTGCTTTCTTTCAGGTTCAGTGTGGAGTGCCTTTTCCACACCTCACAACCCAATCTTCGGTTTGGGTGGAGTTTCTAATTGCATTTCTTCAGGTTCAGTGTGAAGTTCCCTTTCCACACCTCACAACCCAATCATCGATTTGGGTGGAGTTTCTGATTGCTTTTCTTCAGGTTCAGTGTGGAGTCCCCTTTCCACACCTCACAACCCAATTTTTATTTGGGTGGAGTGTATGCTTGCTTTTCATTTGGAACTTAATTTTCTGTTATCTAAGTGATGTTTCCTGTTGCGCCTTTTAGTCTGGACCGTTCCTACCTTTTGTTGGACTGGCCAGCCTGCTTGCTTGGCTTTTGTTGGAGTCGTGGTGGCATGGTAGCATTTGTGTTGCTTTGGCTTGGTTTTAAGTGAGCATGGATTTTGTTTTTTTGTATGAGAAAGGGAGAAGTGGCGAGTGATAGAGTTGCTGGTTTGCGTATTCTTTTACTTCCTCCAAACATTTTTCATTTTGCTATTTTAGTTTACATGTATTTCTCAACCTACATGTTATTGATGCTGCCCCTCTCTTGCATATATTTATTATTGCCATCTTGTACATGCATTTGTTTTATTGTAATTCTTTTGCTGTTGATTTGTATTGATATTAAGAAAGGGAAATGTGTTGTACCTTATGCTCAGCCTGTGTGTCTGTGGAGTGAAATGTTGGTGTGAGAGCTGGTCTTGGAATGTTGGATGAGAGAGAGTGTCAGTTGGGGTAAGGGCTGAGCAGCAGGGAGGCTGCTCCTGGTGGGGCTATTCTGTATAACATCTTACTTGGACTACCTCATTACACTAATATATTTAAGGGATCATAAAATGGTATCAGCCCACAGGAGTATTTTAGACTCACCATATTTCTATTGGCTTTTTGAATGCGTCTTTGTCTCCACTGGACTATATGAGAAACTATTTTACTGAGGAAAATACGCTTTGTCCCTCAGCCCTACACTCTTCAACGTCTACATGACTCCGCTCGCCCCTATCGTCAGAACCTACAGACTCAACATTGTGTCATACGCAGACGACAACCAACTCATCCTCTTCCTATCCAACGAACCCAATACCGCCAGACACAATTTTTGAGAAGGCATGGAAGCCGTCGCCAAATGGATGAAAAAAAAGCAAAAACCAAAGGAAATGATGGACGGAGTGTTGAACATTGCAAGCACTCACCCCCAGTCAACTGATCTGGGTTTAATCCATCACCGTTCTTTAGCCCACTCTGCCACCCCAGTTCAGACATGGCCATATGCAAATCAGTCTGACCCTGTGCCTCATGGGAACAGTCCAGCCCGAACTGCCAAACCATGTCTTCCCTGGACCGGAAACAAGCTTCCTAGGACCGGTTTCTGGCATTTCAGCCGTCTTCAGCCAGGCTTGCTTGAATCCAGTGGCAAAGTGAGCAAGGGACTCACGTCTGTGCATACCCTGCCAACTTATGGCGAACAAAGCAAAAACCAAAGGAAATGATGGACGGAGTGTTGAACATTGCAAGCACTCACCCCCAGTCAACTGATCTGGGTTTAATCCATCACCGTTCTTTAGCCCACTCTGCCACCCCAGTTCAGACATGGCCATATGCAAATCAGTCTGACCCTGTGCCTCATGGGAACAGTCCAGCCCGAACTGCCAAACCATGTCTTCCCTGGACCGGAAACAAGCTTCCTAGGACCGGTTTCTGGCATTTCAGCCGTCTTCAGCCAGGCTTGCTTGAATCCAGTGGCAAAGTGAGCAAGGGACTCACGTCTGTGCATACCCTGCCAACTTATGGCGAACAAAGCAAAAACCAAAGGAAATGATGGACGGAGTGTTGAACATTGCAAGCACTCACCCCCAGTCAACTGATCTGGGTTTAATCCATCACCGTTCTTTAGCCCACTCTGCCACCCCAGTTCAGACATGGCCATATGCAAATCAGTCTGACCCTGTGCCTCATGGGAACAGTCCAGCCCGAACTGCCAAACCATGTCTTCCCTGGACCGGAAACAAGCTTCCTAGGACCGGTTTCTGGCATTTCAGCCGTCTTCAGCCAGGCTTGCTTGAATCCAGTGGCAAAGTGAGCAAGGGACTCACGTCTGTGCATACCCTGCCAACTTATGGCGAACAAAGCAAAAACCAAAGGAAATGATGGACGGAGTGTTGAACATTGCAAGCACTCACCCCCAGTCAACTGATCTGGGTTTAATCCATCACCGTTCTTTAGCCCACTCGGCCACCCCAGTTCAGACATGGCCATATGCAAATCAGTCTGACCCTGTGCCTCATGGGAACAGTCCAGCCCGAACTGCCAAACCATGTCTTCCCTGGACCGGAAACAAGCTTCCTAGGACCGGTTTCTGGCATTTCAGCCGTCTTCAGCCAGGTTTGCTTGAATCCAGTGGCAAAGTGAGCAAGGGACTCACGTCTGTGCAAACCCAGCCAACTTATGGCGAACAAAGCAAAAACCAAAGGAAATGATGGACGGAGTGTTGAACATTGCAAGCACTCACCCCCAGTCAACTGATCTGGGTTTAATCCATCACCGTTCTTTAGCCCACTCTGCCACCCCAGTTCAGACATGGCCATGTGCAAATCAGTCTGACCCTGTGCCTCATGGGAACAGTCCAGCCCGAACTGCCAAACCATGTCTTCCCTGGACCGGAAACAAGCTTCCTAGGACCGGTTTCTGGCATTTCAGCCGTCTTCAGCCAGGCTTGCTTGAATCCAGTGGCAAAGTGAGCAAGGGACTCACGTCTGTGCATACCCTGCCAACTTATGGTGAACAAAGCAAAAACCAAAGGAAATGATGGACGGAGTGTTGAACATTGCAAGCACTCACCCCCAGTCAACTGATCTGGGTTTAATCCATCACCGTTCTTTAGCCCACTCTGCCACCCCAGTTCAGACATGGCCATATGCAAATCAGTCTGACCCTGTGCCTCATGGGAACAGTCCAGCCCGAACTGCCAAACCATGTCTTCCCTGGACCGGAAACAAGCTTCCTAGGACCGGTTTCTGGCATTTCAGCCGTCTTCAGCCAGGCTTGCTTGAATCCAGTGGCAAAGTGAGCAAGGGACTCACGTCTGTGCATACCCTGCCAACTTATGGCGAACAAAGCAAAAACCAAAGGAAATGATGGACGGAGTGTTGAACATTGCAAGCACTCACCCCCAGTCAACTGATCTGGGTTTAATCCATCACCGTTCTTTAGCCCACTCTGCCACCCCAGTTCAGACATGGCCATATGCAAATCAGTCTGACCCTGTGCCTCATGGGAACAGTCCAGCCCGAACTGCCAAACCATGTCTTCCCTGGACCGGAAACAAGCTTCCTAGGACCGGTTTCTGGCATTTCAGCCGTCTTCAGCCAGGCTTGCTTGAATCCAGTGGCAAAGTGAGCAAGGGACTCACGTCTGTGCATACCCTGCCAACTTATGGCGAACAAAGCAAAAACCAAAGGAAATGATGGACGGAGTGTTGAACATTGCAAGCACTCACCCCCAGTCAACTAATCTGGGTTTAATCCATCACCGTTCTTTAGCCCACTCTGCCACCCCAGTTCAGACATGGCCATATGCAAATCAGTCTGACCCTGTGCCTCATGGGAACAGTCCAGCCCGAACTGCCAAACCATGTCTTCCCTGGACCGGAAAAAAAGCTGCCTACAACTAAATACCAACAAAACAGAAGTACTCATCATGGGCCCAAACCCCGACGCATAGAACGACACCTGGTGGCCCCCCACCCTCGGAAGCCCGCCCACCCCCACGGACCACGCACGCAACCTGGGAATCATCCTGCACACCGAGCTCAAAATGGACCGCCAGATCATCTCCGTCTCGTCCTCCTGCTTCCACACCCTCCGCCATCTACGTAAGACCTTCAAATGGATCCCCTCAAGGGTGAAAGACCGTCACTCACGCCCTGGTCACTAGCAGACTCGACTATGGCAACGCACTCTACGCAGGAATAAACCTCACTCACAAGCTACAGAACATCCAGAACGCCGCCGCAAGACTGGTCCTCGACCTGCCAAGACACTGCCACATCTCCCAGCACCTGTGCACACTCCACTGGCTCCCCATCGAAGCTAGAGTCACCTTAAAGATGCTCACCCATGCCCACAAGGCCCTCCATGACACCGGACAAGTATACCTGAACAGCCAACTCAAATTCCACGCATCCCAGAGGACCCTACGATCTGCCCAGCTCTCCTACGCTGTGGTCCCCCGCACCAGAAAGACCAGATCGGGGGGCAGCTCCTTTATCCTTCCTCGCAGCCCAAGCCTGGAATGTCATGCCGCTCCACCTCAGACAGACAACATCGCCCCCCATCTTCGCAAGAAACCTCAAAACCTGGCTCTTCGACAGACCTCCCCCTTCCCCCTTGTTGGACTGGAGCCTGCTAACCTCCCCCCCTCCCCAGCACCTTGACACCCTTACGGGTGAGTAGTCGCACTTAACAAACGCTTGATTGATTGATTGATTGGTCATCCATTTAAAAGCACTCCTTGATAAACAGTGGTAGAAAGTGCTCTCGTGAGCAGCACTTTGAGTGCTGCACTCCAAACTCTATGCCGAGTTGACTCTAAATTGTCCACATCACAGTCATTTTATCAGCCGTTGTAAGAAATTGGGTTACTGGTTGGATTGAGGGGGGAGAGGTGGCGGAAATCTTACTCAGCCAGGAACCACAATGCTGGTCAGGGTGAAGACATACGTAAGCCCTTAAATTAACCTGTGCTCAACTCTCAAGTGGTTTGGCACTGAGCAATCAGGCTTAACTCAGAGGCAAAGTGTAAAGTATTTGTTCAACACTTTCAAGAGTGACATAGTGATAGCACACTACAAAAGGATCCCACACCGCATTAGAAAAATTGAGTATTCATTAAGAAATAAAACGAGACCATAACGACAATCAGTAGATCTAGAGATATGCAATAAAAAAAAAGAGAATATAACACCATAAAGCACAAAGCGCCAACTTTGGACATCTGGTCGCTCCAGACCGTGACAAAGTCACAAGTTTGAGCCAACCGCGATGGAGCATGGGCAGGCTACAGGGAAAGAGTTAGTCCCGCTGAACAAGAGTACCTTAGATCCTGATTGCAGGGCGCTGCGAGGTCCTGTGTAAAGAATGCGTCGGTTGCAAGGAGCTGCGAAACTTTGATGCAAGGACCTGGGTCATCGGCGAGGATCCCGTTGAAGAGGGCTTGCGATGAGAAGTCCAGCACAGAGGATGCCTCTCGCAGTTGAGGAGATGCATCGGTTCCAAAGAGCTGAGACGCTGCGATAAGAGAACTTGCATTGTCGTTGAGACTGCGGTCGATGAGAGCTTTGTGGTGGGAAGGCCTGCATCAGAGAATCTTCACACAGCTGCAGTTCCGATGCAGCCTGCAAGTTCGATGCAGAGTCCTCGTGCTGAAAGAAACCTTGCAGCAGAGGAGATGCATCAGTTCTGCATGAGGTTGTGCAGCTCAGCAGAGGAGATGCATAGGTTCAGTTGGATCCACAGATGGGCTGGAGAAGTACCTTCAGGCCCACTTCCATGGGTCCAGGAGTGGGGCGGGCCCACTTGGCGGGTAGGACTCACAGATGGTAGAGTCTTGGTGCTGGGTTCAAGGTTGTTGGAACCCTTCTGTCCCTGAGGCTCTAGTCAGGAGGCCAGACAACTAGCCCTTGGAGTCAATTTGGGGTCCTGGGATGAACAGATGCAGGTCTAATCCTCATGCAGGCAAGAGGGCAGCAGGTCAGCACAGCAGGGCAGCAGTGCTTTAGAGCCCCACTCCAACAGAGTGAGAGCCCTTTCAGCAGCATGACAGTCATTCTTCCTGGCAGAGTATCCACAGGTCCAGAAGTGTACTTAATAGGTGGTGTCTGAGGTCCAATATTTATATCTGGAGGCCATCCTCTAGAAGGTGGGAGAAGCCTCTAGAGGTTTCCCTTTGAAGTACCCAGGCTATCCTGGCTCCAGGCTAACTACAGAAGTATGCTGCCCTTTGTTTAGAGGCAGGACACAGCCCATTTATTTGTGCCAGTTATTGGTCAATCCGGGCAGACGTAAGCTCTCCTTTGTGTGTAGCTGTTTTGGAGGAATACACAAAGCCCAACTGTCAGCTACACCTAGTCATGTTACCCAGGGACAGGCTGCAACCACTAATTCACTAAGACAGGAAAATGACAACTTTGCAAAAGTGACACTTTCAAAATTGTAATTTAAAATCCGACTTTACCATAACATAGTATTTTTCATTACAATTTCAAAGACACCAAACATAAACGCTGTTCCCATTTGTAAAGCACAGCTTATTAAATGTCAAAAGGTAACTGAAAAGAAGAGAGCAGGTAGGTTGTTGATGAGCTCCTTTATTTCGGTCCAGCAACACAGTTCCCCCGGCAGCAACTGCCGTCCCGATCCGTTCCACATTCCCTGCACGGAACCTACATTCCAGGTTCCGTGCAGAGAACGCCAGAACACAATACTAGAACACCCAACACACCCCCCTCCCTTCACAAAAAAAAAACCACACACCCTTAAATACATAAACCATAACAACCCACAAGAAAGTGCATTTATTACAAAACACAGAAAATCAAAATCTAACATAATCCTGTAACTTAACAGGAGATGACCTAGCTCTGGAAGGAAGAAACCTGGTCTTCAAGAGACCCTGTTGAGGAACAAGGTTACTTCCCAACGTGCGATCCCTAGAATTAACAATGCTGGGAGCTGGAATTGTACTATGAGTATTTACACCAAATTTGCTTCTTACAAACTCCACTTTAGGTTTAGGCACAACTGCAACAGCAGACTTATTCCAGACTTTCCCATTCTCCAGAACAACCACATGATCTCTCACTTTACCAACCTTAACAGGAGCAGAAAAACGAGAGAAACCCTTACGAACAAGAACTGGTTTCTTGATCCTTACCCAATCGCCCTCACACACAGAAGACTGCCTGGGACAATTGGAACCATACTTGGCTTGAGTAGCAGCTCTAACATCAGCCACAACCCCTAACCTTAGTGGATCTAGTACCTTCCTAAGCATCCAATCTTTGTTGAGTTTGGAACCCGCAACTCTCCCCCTTAACAATGAAAATGGAGACATTCCAGTACTACAATGTGGAGTAGTTCTCATTGCCCAAAGCACATCCGAAATCACGCCCTTCCAATCAAGGCCATTTATGGAGGCCAACTGTAGCTGCTCCTTGATGACACGATTAAAACGCTCAACCAAGCCATTACTGCGTGGATGGTAAAGGGAGGTAAGTGTGTGTTTGATGCCATGCTTGCTCAAGAAACTTTGCATCTCAGTAGACACCAACTGCGTACCATTGTCTGTCACCAACTCTTCTGGAAATCCCTCCCGAAGGAAAACCTCCAACAAAAATTTAATAACCACACTAGAGTTGATACCATCCACAAATTTAACCTCTGGCCACTTGGACATATAGTCAATCAAAACTAACACGTATTTGGGAGAAGCCCCCAAACCACTGAATGGACCAGCCACATCAAAAGCCAATTTAAACCATGGTGTCTCCTTGACTACGACGGGGCTGACAGAGGACGGACAAGTTACCTGAGATTTGTCACTCAGCACGCACGCACCACAATCCCTGACACAATGCTCGATGGACCTATCAACACCCGGCCACCAAAAATCTTCCCTCACCCTCCGCTTCATAGCTCGAATGCCCAAATGACCTTCATGGGCAAGGTCTAAAACTTTCTTCCGTAATGACAAGGGAACAACCAGCAACCCACCCCTGCGCAAAATCCCATCAACCAGAGACAACTCATCACTAATTCTTGAATAAGGAATTAGCTCCGAAGGAATATTAGTATTGTTTGGCCAACCGTGAGTTACCAAATCAATTACCCTACCAAGCTCAACATCCTCAGAAATGGCCAGTTTCCAATCAACTTCTGATAAAGCAGCTCCCGTATCAGCTACAGTGCCGACCGCACACACCATCTCCAAAAGATCATTTGCAGGTTCAACAACATCTTCAAAAATAGGCAACCTTGACAAACAGTCAGCCACACAATTTTTCACACCAGCAACATACTCCAGATGATAATTGAACTCATTTAGTCTGTACTGCCATTTAGCAATACGAGGCGTCGCCCTACCACCACCCTTCGTGGTAAACAAATCCACCAAAGGCTTATGATCAGTCCTGAGAACAAAACCATTTCCCCACAAGAAATTCCGAAAATACTGTACACCCCACCATAGCGCTAACGCTTCCTTTTCAATGGTAGAATAGGTTGCTTCAGCGCCGAAGGAAGCACAAAGAAGAACAGGAAACGGCGAGAAAGTCAAAAAACGTCTCACCCCTGAAGATCGCTGGCAGAGAAGCAACAGAAGAAGATTCCGGGTCCGCGATCCCAACGAAGTCCAATACTTCGTGTGTGCCACACCAACGGAAATCACAGCATGAACATGGCAGGATCACGGAATCCACATGAAGGAAGACTGGATGCTGGACCAGCCCGTCGCCAATGAAAAGAAGAGAGCAGGTAGGTTGTTGATGAGCTCCTTTATTTCGGTCCAGCAACACAGTTCCCCCGGCAGCAACTGCCGTCCCGATCCGTTCCACATTCCCTGCACGGAACCTACATTCCAGGTTCCGTGCAGAGAACGCCAGAACACAATACTAGAACACCCAACAGTAACTCCAGTGTTATTCTATAGGAGAAGTAGGCCTTGCAGTAGTGAAAAACAAATTTAAGAGTTTTTCACTACCAGGAGATGTAACACGTAAAATTCCATGTCCTACTTTTTAATTACATTGCACCCTGTCCTGCGGGCTGTTTAGAGTCCACCCTAGGGTTGACTTATATGCATTAAAAAGAAAGATTTGAGCTTGGCAACAAGTTTATTTTGCCAGGTAGAACTGGCAGTTTAAAACTGCACACACAGGCTGCAATTGCAGGCCTGAGACATGTTTGAAGGGCTACTTAAGTGGGTGGAATAATCGGTGCTGCAGGCCCACTAGTAGTATTTAATTTACAGGCCCTGGGGACATGTATTACCACTTTACTAGGGACTTACAAGTATATTAAATAGGCCAACTGGGGATAAGCCATTTTGACCATGGTTTAAGGAGTAAGCACATGAACTTTTGAACTGGTTAGCTGTGGCAAAGTGCACAGAGACCTAAAGCCAGCAAAAAAGAGATCCACAAAACTGGAGAAGGAAGGCAACAAGTTTGGGGGAAACCGCCCTAAGGCTAACAGGTTTAACAACCATGCTGTCAATTTCTGCCAAGGAGGAACTCTGCTTTGTTTCTTCTTCTATCATAACACAGGCTTTCACATTTTTTAAAAATAATTATGATCAACGGAAATACAAATGAGGCACATTTCCTCTCAATAATGTGATAAGGCCATCAACAAACCAAGCAAACCAAGGAGATGATGGACGGAGCACTGAAACTTTTCAGACACTCACCCCCTGTCACTATTAGATCTGGGTTGAATCGATCATTGTTCTTTAGCTCACTTCACCAGCCCAGTTCAGACCCAGCCATATGATCTGTGACTGAAATGTTGGCAGGGTATGCCCATACGTGGGCCCCTTGCTCTCTTTGACACTGGATTCAAGCTAGGCTGGTGGATGAGGGGTGTTACCCCAAAACCGGTCCCAGGATGCTTGTTTCCGGTTCAGGGCAGACCTGGCTTGGCAGTTTGGGCTGGGCTGTTCCCATGAGGAACATGGTCAAGACTGATTATATATGGCTGGGTCTGAACTGGGGTGGCGAAGCGAGCTAAAGAACGATGATAGATTCAACCTAGATCTGTGATTGAGGGTCTGAAAAGTTTCCACGCTCAGTTCATCATCTCCTTGTGTTTGCTTCATCAACAAACAAAGACTTCTGGCAATCTGCACTTTGTAGTCCATTTAATAGTACTATATTAGTACCATTCACATACTACAATATGCTCACAAACCTACGCGCGGAGACCAATTACTCTATTATCATCTTTTCTATATGTAGGTCTCCACCACATACGCGGAGCTCTCTGTACACGTAGGTGTATGCTTTTATTGTAAATATGGGAAGAACCTGGGGAAGTGGCTGTAACATCTGGAACACTGGCTTCTGAATGAGAGAGGTTTAGGAAGGATTAAGAAGGGGATTAGTGAGGCGTAAGAAGGGTCTAAGGGAGTGGCAAGCAAGCGAATAGGAAAGAACATGGAAATATAAAACCCACCCAACACTCATCCACAAAAGAGGAGGTCCTTTGCCATTCACAGACTGAACTTCTAAAGTTACTACAGCCAAAAAGGACCCAAAATCAGCTGTAAATTTACTCCATCACATCACGAAATATGGCCTCACACATGCAGTGTGACACACTCCCAACAGAGCAATTGAGGCAGGGACTTAACACCTCATCATAAATACTGTTACACAGACACACACACACATTTTAGGTATTAAATGATATATTATGGAATTAAATAAATTCATATTTGAAATTTGTGTGCAGTAATACAATGAAATGTTTCAACCAGTTTAATAATGAATAAAATAAATTAAAGAAATATGTTTTAATAAAATGTACTAAATAATCCAATATAAAGATGATATCGCTTGAGGTTTTTTAAAATAATTAAATACATTTTATTTAATTAATTATATATTAAAATGTTCATTTGAAGAATTATTGTGCTGTAACATTTGAATATTTTGTTTCTTGGTTAAAAATTATTTGTAGTTATTTTACATTGAAATATTGTTAAAGTTCTTAAACTATATTATTCTTCTCTATAAACAACAGGGAGATCTTCGCTTTAGTTACGGAAACATCTGCCCAGGTGGGAAAGCTACTAGTAGAAACTTCACCCACGCAGATCCTGTTCTAGCAGGTTCCACTCCCAGTTTTCATGGGGGTGAAGACATGTACATCTCCACCTAGTAGTACATTTACACACATTATAGTGAATGAGCAGTAGTACTACATGCTGGAGAGGAATTTCCAGGGACGTAGAGTTTAAAGGAGGTGAATTTTCAATTTCTTTTTGAGAATACAGAGATCACAATTTAGAATAATGTGGTCAACAATGGAGTTCCAAAGTTTTGGACACATGCATGAAAAATCTTGATTTGAGGTTTTATTGTTTGTGCCTTTGTGGATTTCCAGAACAGGTGGTTTGTAGTTCACCTGTGAGTTGGAGAGTTGTTTTTATAGCAGATCTCTAAATTACAGGCCTCTCTTTACCACTTATTTTCCTTGAGCTGGTACAATGAGAATATTAGGATTAGTGTGCTTAAACACATGTACATGAGCACTAAACTCAAATGGGGAAATAATTCTGAATCATTAATTTTAAAAAGATACAGCTTAACAAGAAGGTAGGTCAGATAACAAGCAATGAATGGCCACAAACATTATAATAACAACAATGCTAATAATAATAATAACAACAATGCTAATAATAATAATAACAACAAAGATAATAATAACAACAAAGATAATAATAACAACAAAGATAATAATAATAACTATAATAATCATCATGATAGATAGATGGATAGATAGATAGATAGATAGATAGATAGATAGATAGATAGATAGATAGATAGATAGATAGATAGATAGAATAGGCTCAAAAGCAACCATCTCACAAAAAATTATATAAACCAGTTGCCATACATTTTTGACAAGACTGAGTGATTAGAGGCAATCCTAGTGCTACACAGTTTGGAAATGGGCGGCAGATGTTCAGCTCGTCTTCCTAGGTCTGGTGGCTCATCTTTTGAGTAAAGACTCTTAATTTCAGAGGTTTCAACCCTCAATGAGGGCCAGATTTGGAAGAACATTGCAGTTAGGGATTTGCTAAGTCAGAGCTATGTAATAGCTTTGTCTATGGTTGAGTTTGTTGGGAATTATTGAACGGCATGCAGCAAATATCTGCTTACACAGTAGCAGGCAATAACCTCAATCCCTACTCTAACTGGCTTTGGATTTAATAAAGAATGGAGCAACCAGCCTGCCTGCATGAGCAAGAGCAGAGCTTAGAGTCTACTGCTTAGAGTCATTCTTTTTCTCAACAAAATTCTCTGAGCATCAGGGGCAACTGCACAACTTGTGTAAGAAGCACACCTGCTGTCCATAGAACCACAAAAACCAGATACTAACGTGAACTAAATGAATGATCCATGACACCTGTTTTAAGCTTTAATCTTCTGTGGCTAGTGAGAAAATCACAGCTTTCTCTAGCAGGCTGGTGTAGGGTAAAATCCTCAAATACATCTAACCCAGAAATAACATTCAATAACGATATTGCCTGACAATGTTATAGCTTTGAGAAACAGTAACTTTAATTTACTTTGAAATAGTTTATTAAAAAATATAATGGCCACAGTTAAAGATCTCTGTAGCTTACTTGGATATTGCCGACATAATAAAAAAAAAAACTTGCACAGAAGACTAAAGACCAGGAAGACCTGCATTTTCTGGAAAGTTATTAGGGCCAGTTCGCAGTGACACAGGTATGCCTGGGAAGTCAGAATTCCCTGCAAGCATTCAATGAATCTGTATTCTATCTGCTTTAGGTGCTGGATAGGTATACTAGTCACTCGTATTCAGCAAGCCAATGGCCAGGTGGATCAGGTGGAGTCATGTGACTAGTGATATAATGGTGCCAGATGCTCAGAAGGGTACCAACCTGAGGGATCTGCAAAACACCGCTGTGTAACAAAGCAGCTTCCTTTTGGGCCATATTAAAATAGAACTGTGAGGCAACGGAGGCATCTTTGAAGCAACCCACACTTTCATGCTATCGTGGATTGCAGCTCAGTGGAGAAAGTGTAGGAGGCCCATGGCACTCCAGACTTGGGTAAAAATGGGACCATTAGTCGCATGGACAAAGAGTGGCAAGCCACACAAAACTCAGTGGAATTGCAACTTCCGCAGCATTTGTTTAGAGCTCCAAACACCTGACGAGGTGGTTAAAAATTCTAATGTTGATTGGAGTGCTGGAGGCCTCTTGGTAGTGCATGGTTGAAATCATGTAGGATGCAAAATAACCTTTCGGGAAGACATTGGTTAAGATGTACTGAGGTTCAAAAATATGATTCAAATACGGTGCACCTGTTAGACCTGCGAACCTTAGGGTGGTCTTCCCTCAAACCTTTTTCCTTTGCGCTCCACTTTTGGCTCACATTTGTTTTTGTTGGCCTCAGGACTGTGTGCACTTTACCACGGCTAACCAGTGCAAAAGTGCTTTTTCTCACTCCCTAAAACATGGTAACATTGGCTTTCACCAGATTGGCATTTTTAATCTACTTGGTGGAATATCATATACCCAGGGCCTGTAAATTAAATGCTACTAGTGGACCTGCAGCACTTCTTGTGGCACCCATTTAAGTAGCCCCTTAAAACATGTCCCAAGCCTGCCATTGCAGCATAAATTCAGCTTTAAAAAGCCAGTTCGTCTTGCCAAATAACCCCCTTGCCACCCTTATGCTCCCTTTTATAGCATATACGTCACCCCTAAAAAAGATTTTCACTACTGTAAGGCCTACCTCTCCCATAGGATAACATTGGATTGTCTTATTACATTTAATAATGGCTAACTTTGACAGGGAACTGGTAAACATTTCATGTTAGGTGTCTAAGAAATTGTTATTAAAAATAGGTAAAGTTGGATTTTAAAATACAATTTAGAAAATACCACTTTTAGAAGGTTGCCATTTTCCTGCCCTTATTATTTGGTGCCTGCAGCCTGCCCTAGGTCACATGACTGGGTGTATTTGACAGTTGGATTTTGTTTATTACTCCAAGACAATAGAGGAATTAGGTATCTCCGTATGGGCCATCAACTGGCAGGGTTGGGGAGGTGCGGAGCTGGGCATAGCCCCACTTGCATGAGAGCAGACTGTATACTCTACATTTCTGCAAAGGACTTGTCGCTCCTACGTTGTTCATGCAGCCAACTTGGAACCAGGGCAGAGGAAACAGGAAGTTTCAAGTATTTTAAAGAAAATTCTCTGGAAACATCTCCTACTTCAAAGAATGAACCAGGTATAAAAATAGGATCCTCAGGCCCATGCTTGAGTTCACTTTCTGGACCTGCAGGAGGACTCTTGGGGGACTTCCTGCTGCTGTCGCCTGCTGTGAACTTCACAAGACTGCTTTGCTGCACCTGGAAGGACTGCTTTGCTGCCTGGAGCCAGCCCTGAACCCTCAGAGGCCTTTCTTGCTGCTTGAGTCCTGTTTCATCACTTGAACCCAGTACACCAGAGTGACTCCAAGGGCTAGTTTACCGGCCTCCTGATCAGAGCCTCAGGGATAGAAAAGGCTCCAACCATCTTGATCCCACACATGGACCCAGCCTGAGTGAGGCCTGACCCCCCATGTGTTACCCTTCTAGTCCTGGACCTTTGGTGTTGATGTTAAAGGGGTCCATATAGAAAACATACAAACTTGAGACTTAAACATTTTTGGGCTAAAAACTGCTATGAGAATCGAGAAAAGACCAGGACCAACCTGCTCATCTATCTGTCCAAGGTGCATCTACTGTTGGTCTGAATTTGCGACCGCTCCCACTACGTTCTTCTCTGCAGCAGCAAATCCTGGTCAGCGGTCCTTCCTCAAAGCAATATCCAACCTCCTGGAAGTCCAAACGTAGAAATCTTCACTGTGGCTTAGTCCGGGGGCTCCCAGGCGATGACACCTCTTCGACATTGCCTGCAGCCTCCCCCTCTGAACTTTACCTTCTCAGAACACTTTCTTTCTAATTCCAAATTTAAGCACCGACTGGGCTCAATTCTTGAATCTGACTCGCGCTCTAGTGGGGTTGGCCATATTTTTTACTTTGACCTCTTATCACGCTACTGTATGGCTGCTGTTGACGCTTTTATCTTTTAGGCGCTAGTTTGGACCTTGAACTTTAAAAATTCATAACTCCGATTCTACAGATTGAGTTTTTGTTGTTTTGGTGGCAAATAATTTGTAAAAATGTACTCTATTTTTCAAAATTGGATTTTTCTTGTGTCGTACTATCACTTTGTTACTGTTTGTGCGCTGCATAAATACTTCACACATTGCCTCTAAATTAAGCCTGACTGCTATTGTGCCAAGCTACTAGAGGGTTAAGCACAGGTTAATATGGTGACTTTTGCAGGATTAACAACACAATTTCTCACAGCGGCATAAATCATTGCGTTTTAAGAGTCTGATAATAAATGCAATCATGCAAGTGGATAGATACCATTTTAGGGTGTCATAAATTAGAAGCCACAATTGATGAGTATCAATCGGGCCCATAAATGATAGATTATGTGGGTCTGCTAAGTAGTGACAGAAGGCCCACTCTTGGTTTACACCAGAATGACAGAAGCCCAACCCCTGGAGACACTGATAATCAACCAGACTATACTATATGGAGCCCTCCCTTGAGAGACAGACAAGCGACCTCTGAAGACACGCTTAGGTGGCCAGGGAATACTATATGGAGTCCACCCAGGAGCGGCAGAAGGGCATCCATTCTACAAAGACATAGCACAATTCTGGGAAGTTCACACAGGAATGCCAGCCGTATAACATAGGAACAGGTACTATATATTCTGCCATTTTTAAAAATGGGATGAGACATCCACCCCGGAGTGGTATTAGTCCAACCCATAAGAGAGGGTTGTATTAAGAAAAAACAAAGCTAGTGGGTGTAAGGGATACATTTGTGTTAAGATACAAGAGAAGAGGAAAAAAGTGGAGAGTCAACATAAGAAATAAGGGAGTGAAATAGGATAGGATAGTGTTCTAGTACTATGCCCTTTCCAAGCCCTAGAAGAGCCAAACAGAAAAGACGCCTTTTATTAGGTCACCCTTAACCCAAAGACCCGGGCTGGATGCCCAGGGTATTTTGATATTTAAAAAATATTTTAGTAAGGTTTTCATTAGACCTAACACTATAGTCACCACATGATCATATTTTAACTCTTCCCAGAGAAAAGTGTCAGTTCTTATAGCTCTTTGAACATTGTAATGATGCAGTCAGTATCCACTATTCCATACCACCAACTTAATTAAAGAGACCTAGGAAGCTACAGGATTTCATTTTACAATATAGATCATCCTATTGTGCAAGAAATGTATGAATCTATATTTTTGTTCATCATTAACAATGTGAACTATGCATTTATACACACAATTCCACATGTACAGTCTGATTTAATATGATTAGCGTTTTTTGTGATGAGTAGAAGTAAGTTTTCTGAGTATATGTTAAATAGGCTACATATCTATGCAAAATACCATTATAACTAAAATGGAAGTCACTCTGTGCACCCCCACATCTATTCTCTTCCCACAAGTTCCATTGAACAGAGTCAAGTTGAAATATATTAGGGTATTTTCATTGTTATTGTTCTTCTCATGGTGATCTTTCTCTACCTCGGATGTTACTGATATGTTGCATTTTTGCCATTTCTTCAATTTCTTCACTGAGACCTATTCATTTAAATAGCGTGACTTTGTAAAAGTAATTTTTTTGTTTGAACATCTGCGGATGACATTACCATGGGGGGTGCTGAATAAGTATTCATGTAGTGGATTAGTGCTTAGGTTAAGGTGATGTGACATTTATTTTTCATGTGCTCTGATTTGCTGGACAAATGATACATTCACTCACGCCACAGGATTCAGAAAACGTTCTTACTTTCTATGCAAGAATTTAGTATAAAACCCTCGATTTTAGGTGTGAGCCAGAAGACAGTCCTATTCTGCCACCCATGCTGTTGGATTCTTTTCTGATTTTTCTGACCTTTGAGGCTTATAAAATGTTTAGATTTCTTTTTATACTCTGTATAACTCTGAATTTGAGAGCCTTGATGGGATTTATTCTGTGCTGTTTATTTTTTAATTTTGTAATAAAACTCTAACTTTTCATTGGCCTACAGCTCAGTTACTGGGTGGCCCAAATTATTCTTAAATTGAAATAATTGGATGAAATTGAATTCATTTGATGTTGATGCTTTGGGAGGCTTCTTAATGCAGGGGCACATTGCATCATGAAATGGAGGTTCAACACTATTTCTGATTCAGTGAAATGTGGGAGATCTGATTAAAGTACATTGTGGAGAGTCTTGATTTTGGGGCAGAGGCGTAACAAAGGCCCCAGCAGTGAGGGAGGGACCAGACCTTCAGGGGGTCTCCTTAGCACAGTACCCAGGCCTGAGAGCTACAGAGTGAGTACAGAGGGGAGCCCCTCCATGTACTTTGCAGCGGGCGATCTCAAGTTTCATTACGCCAGTGTTTTGGGGTACCACCCATTTGCTCTAACACAATCACTCTGTTGTGCCATACTTTTTACCTCCTTTTCGAACATATCCTATCCTCAAAGATTTGTAGCATGCACCAGCACATGTCCTCCATCCAGCTGTCCAGTACAGGCGTGGTATTCACTCCTCACAGAAAATAAATTAAAACCATCTAATTTTCTTCAGGCTACATGACTGCAATAATATGATGTCAAGTTACATTCTCTGTGCTTAGAGACATGGCATGGGTTGTGGGAGCTTTGGAGGACACAATAAGGCCTCTCACTCATGCAGCCTTTAAAAAGGTTGGAGAATGATGCAACTGTGGCAGACCCTAGCTGGGGAGGTGACAGGGCCCGAGTAGGAAGCTCTTTATTTTTAAGGTGGACTACACAGATCCGCAACACACGGTCTTTTCTCTCAGGATAACAGAGAAAGGTAGCAGGAATACACCCAATTAAGGTGCACTATTTCTTGGAGTGGTGTTGGGAAGCAGCAACGCCACACTGGTCTCAGGCAGACACCTCACTCTCTGGACTGCAGGCCACATGCCAGTGTGTAAAAAAGCTGGATTTGAGATTCTTCAAAGCAATTCCGGCAAGTTTCTCAGCTTAAAAGGATACAAGGCAGTATCTGTTATGCTATGTTCTGTTATGTTATTAAAATTTATAGAGCGCACGATTACCTTTCGGTGTCCTGGCGCTAAGCACTGATAGCCTGTGGAGTAGTGGATGATTAGAACTGAGAAAAAAACCAAGTTTTGAGATTCTTCCTAAAGGAAATGAGATCTGATGCATTTTTCAGCATGAGCGGAAGTTGAGTCCATACTCTGGCAGCCCCATAAGTAAAACTCCTTGCTCCACAGTTTAACTTTTTTATACAAGGTATTTTCACCAGCTTGGCTCCAGAAGATCTAAGCATTCTGCATGGAGTGTACCAAGAAAACTTCTTTTTGAGAAATTCGGGAGCTGTCCCGTTCAAGGCTCTGAACACAATACACGAAGCCTTGAATCTGGCTCTCAGGTGAACAGGAAGCCAGTGCAGTCTCTTCAGCTCATCTTTGACTGATACCCATCTAGGAGTCCGAGTCAGGAGTCTGGCAGCAGCATTTTGGATGACCTGCAGCCTGTTTTGATGTTGTGACTGCATGTTAATGTAAAGGCTGTTGCAATAGTCGAGACGAGATAGTATAAGTGCAGTCACTATAGTGCGGAGACATCCCTCCGTCAGATAGGACCTGATTTTCCTGATCATTCTAAGTACCATGGAACAGCCAGAAGTGACCCTACTCACCTGGTCCCCCATGCTAAGTTTTTCGTCGACCACCACTCCCAGGTTTTTAGCCTTCCTGCAGGGAGTGGGGCAAGGCCCTAGTGAGTCAGGCCACCAATCAGGAGTCCACATCCGAGGGTTGTTTCCAAACTTCACCACTTCAGTTTTGGCAGAGTTCAGCTTAAGACATTTAGCTGACATCCACCTGGAAATGGCTAACATGCAGTTCGAAAAGCGATTGCCTGTTTCGTTCTCAGCTCCATCCCTGACCGACAGCATAATTTGCGTGTCGTCGGCGTAGGAGGTAAGCTGGAAACCAAATGACCTTATGATACCAGCCAAAGGGGCTACATAAATATTAAAAAGCGTGGGGCTAAGAGAGGAGCCCTGCAGCACCCCGCAGGGCAAAGAGAAGGCTTCGGATGTAGTGTCATTTAAATCAACTGTTTGAAGTCTGTCTTTAAGGAAGGACTCAAGGAGCTTCCAAGCTTGTCCTGTTACCCCGATCTCTGACAACCGATTTAGCAAAATTTTATGATGCACGGTATCAAAAGCCACGGATAAATCTAAAAGGACAAGCATAGCACTTCCTCCTTTGTCCATAGTTTCTCTGATCTCTTCTGTCGATTTAATAAGCGCCAACTCAGTACTGTGATATGGTCTAAAACCAAATTGTGAGTGATCCAGAGAGTCATTCAGCTGAAGAAAATCGCTGAGTTGCCTATTCATAGCTCTTTCAAGCATTTTGGCTGGTAGAGGAAGTCTGGAAATGGGGCGGTAGTTAGAGGGATCTTTAGGGTCCAGGGATTGTATCTGACTCCTCTTCTTTGGGTGAAACACAGGAGCTGGTAGGTTGGTCAGGAGTAGGTGTCAAGTAAAGTGGCGACTCAGTTGCCCCTCAGATTTGATACCACTTGTCAAATGTATCTTTCTTGAGACAGAGTTAAAGCTGTACCCCTTTGTATGCCTTAATATGCACAGTCTCTGCTGCCAGAGTGGTGGTGGCAGGCTTCCAACAAAGCCCACCTGGCTTTCTCCATCTGTCACAGACCATTCATTAGGCAATCAGAGACCATGCCTAAAACTCACATGCCCTTATCAGAGCTGGATACAAGATGCGGTAAATATGCAGGTACCTAACCTACTTCGGTAAGGTAGTTGGTAGCGGTTATTGCTTTGTCCATAGGGGTAGGTGATGACAAGCCAGGCAAGTGACGAAGCAGTGAAAAGAGCACTAGAGTGGGTGTTCTACAATGACCAACTCAGAAAGGTATTTTGGATAATTCTCCTTCCAGGTCTCAGAGGTGGGCACTGACAGGGCAGCCGGGTGTGATGCAGAGACAGCAGTGATAGCATTGCCAGTCTGCACTGAAAGGAGGACCATTGGAAACCACTGGTCTGTTTTTTTGGGAGTTTTATATAGCGCGAACTAGACCCGAAGGTATCAGAGATGTTTACATGAGCACTACAGACGGACACATTCATTTTTTATTCTTTTGTTAGACTTGGTGAGATTAAGTGATTTACCCAAAATCACAGGATGTTGAGCGTCCCTAGCCGTTAGGCCACATCCCCTCCCCTATTTTTTAGGGGAGAGGCTTACAATGTAGAATGACTGGCAGCACATCATTCAGAGGAATTCCTCTGAAGGCAGGTAGTGTACGGGGCTGTACCTACCCATATGGCAATGCTGCGTTTTTTTTTTTGGCACTCCTGGGTGGTGAACTGGTTATTAGGTGGAACTTCCTAATGGTTCATTTATCCCTGTGCTGTTGTCTGTGATACAGAGTGGGTGCCAGGGCAAAGGCATTCTCTCATTTGTGACTTAGGAAGTGTGGTACCCTCCAGACAGTTTCTTGCTGTGTTGTAGCGAACTGTCATACATAAATTAACACATTGTTACAAATGCTTCATCACAGATTAATGCAAGTAAATTTCCAGGAAAAAAAAAAAAGGAAAAAGAGTACTAAAAGCAGGATGTGCAATTCTGCTCAGTAATCTGACTTTCAATTTGTCTGCTGGCTCTGGTACTTAATAGAATGATGTAGTGATATAATTATTTAATTACAGATGAGCAGTGATGTCACACTTGGTCTCTAATATACAAATTCTAGCAGGATTGCTTTCAGCTATTGCAGGCTTCCAAGTATCATAATACCTCAACGTATAGTAACTTACTCTTGATATTACAATATACTGTATAAGAAAACATTATTTCAGGCAATTATTCGATACTGTAAACCTAAATAGACGTTTATATTGTCGGTTAATGGAGCAACTCTATAGACATAAAAAGGTCTGGTTGAATTATTAGGTTAAAGCAGAGCCATACTTTAACATTTACTCAGGAGCACTACCCCACAATTAGCAGTGGCCTATTGATGCTACTCAGTCAATAAACATATTGACAGGTTCCAGTCATTGTATCAGTTTTTAGAAGAGCAGGAACAGAAGCCAAGAAATACTTACATGTTCACTTTCAATATTTTGCAAGAGCGTTGGGTCATCAAAGTCACACGACTCGCTGGTGGAAGGTAGCTGGCTGTACAGGAAGTACAACAAAACATTTTATTTACACTGCTAACAAATAAATAATTCGCATTGTATTACATTGCACAAGTGGAATTCAGGTCAACATATTCCAGAATGCTAGAAACGTACGACGCAAAAACAGAGTTAATCATTACGTATGGAATACACATACATATATATACATACACACACATATATACACACACATACACACACATATACACATATACATATACATACACATATAAACACACATTATACACATACATACATATATATATATATATATGTATACACCTATATATATATACACCTATATATATATATATACACACCTATATTACCTACTGGCGGTCGCCAGTAGGTAGTTATAGTTAGGACCACGTTTCCATAGGAAAACCTCAACATTCTATTTTGAATAACTTTGGCGCCGGTTGACGAATCCTCGCGAATTTCTCAAAATAGGTGGGGCGCTACGCTCCGCTCCTACCCTGAAAGTCTCGGGGGGATCCGTCAAGCGGGGGCTGAGATAAAAGGGGGGTCCCAAAACGCGTTTTTCCCATGCATTTTTCCATAGGACCTTTAGAACGAGCTACAGCCCGAACGGCTGAACAGAATTACTCAAAATTTGGCAGAGAGGTAGTCCCTAGGTCAAGGAAGTGCCTTTTGTAGGTTTGGTGTAAATCTGTTCAGTAGATTCTGAGAAAATAGCCTTTAAATCAATATATATATCTGAGCCCGCTTACGGTACGCTTACCGTACGCTTACGGTAAGCGTACGGTGGCGTGCGCGAGCGCGATTCTGATTGGCTCTTAGATCTTAGTAAACATTCGAATCGGTCGAAACCAGGAAGCGGCGGCCGCCATTTTGTGTATTTCACTCTGAAAAAAAAGAGTGAAAACAAGGAAAGGGGGCAATGAGGAGAGTTACAGACCCCCTAACATTTGTAAGGGGGTCAAAGAAGGACAGAAAAGTACAAAAAAAACATTTATTGATTTTAAAAAAAATCACGGGGTACGCGTACGGTAAGCTTACGGTAAGCGTACGGTAAAAAAAAATAAAAATAAATAAATGAAAAGCAGATTTAAGAGTTTAGATATTAGGGAGCTCTAAAAAGAGCTGTTGTGTTTATGAAGTCATTTTTTTAGTGGTACCTACAAGTAAGTACCGATGCAGAGTCTAAGGTTCAAGAGGAAGACTCTGTTCCCTTCATCATTGAAGTGCACACCATCTCCTCTATAAATGTCTTGCATGTCATAACGCAAGTTGTTGTGGTAAATGGCACCCATACCATAGTCACGGAGGAAAGCAGAAACAGATTTGTTGACGTGCTTTCTTGCTTTGTCAATCTGTGGACAGAAATGATTGGACCAGTTCCATTTTTGCCTTTGGCATATGTTGGAAAACACAAAGGCAGTTTTAGGGAAAAGTGTAAACAGTTGTGCAAAGGTGTCCTTCATAAGCATTTCCAGACCTACCCCAGTCAAAGTGCCTAGGTCATTGCCACCACAGTGCACTATTATGAGGTCAGGGTGTTGGATTTGAATGAAGGATTTCACCAATGGCATCAATTGGTGCCACTTTAACCCTCTCTGACCAATCCATTTAATGTCTACATTTGGCAAAGCAAGGTCTCTCACCATACCTGTTTTCTCTGCAAACTTTTCACTCCAGAAGACATAGCTGTGCCCTACAATCCACACTGTGAACATCTTCAAAGGAGAACTGGATGCACTCAGGAGGTGTCTTTCAGTAGAATGGCAATATGAAAAGAAAGACAGTTTGGAAATGGAGGCATACATATTTTTTTCAAAACAAAAAGAACTGATTGGCTGTTTTATACCATTCTAGAATAAAAACTAGGCTGTATGTGTAAATTAATAGAAGCATGTTTTGTATTGGTAAAAAAAAATGTGTAACCAAAGAACAGTACTATGGATTTGCTGTTAGGTTTGAAAAGTCAAGCACTCTTGCTCTGTGGAATTGAAACATTGTTTGGCGAACTTCTGACCTAACTCAACACAGCAGTGTTCCATGAGCTGTTGCTATGGTAGCAGGCAGAAGTCAAGTTGGGGGAAGGGTACTAGGCAGAAGTCAAGTTGGGGGAAGGGTACTTTTGGAAAAGGGTTGGTTTTCAACCAATAGAAATGTGTGATTACATTTGAAAAAAAGGGGGAAGCACTGAGATTTGAAACTTACAAGTATATGTGTGGAAAAATAGAGGGAAAGTTTGCCATTATCTGGTTCTGCTGAGAGGAGAGAGGTGAACACAACAGAGATCCTGGCTCTGATAATCTGCTGTTTGAGTGTCACATTTCTTTCACAACTAACTAATTTTAAAGGTGAGTTTACAGTTTGAGAGGGGATGTATGTGGTAACTTAAGAAATGAATAATAGAAATGGAAATTGTTTTTGTTGTAGTTACACATGGTGGTTTCATAATGTGTCAGTCTGTAAAAGTGATTTTCACTTGCCCCGAAAAAAAAAAGAGCAGTAAGTGTGCTTTCAAATTGGCAAAGAAATTTCGTTTTGGGACTAATGTGAAAACATGACTCTGTGTGGAAATAGGAATTACAGGCAGAGATTTATTGCGTATTGCTCTGGTGATTTCACAGTTACATTAGATGGAAAGGGGGAGCGAATTTTTGGGGGAAGAAGCAGAGTCTTAGCACACACCCATGTGCTTGCCATGTATAGTCATGCACAGTATTTACAAGCGAGTGGGGTTTTCAGGTTTCAGTCTGTAATGCAAATACATTCAGCATCACTAAGGCTGGTTGCCCTTGCTGGAGTGTAGGCAGTCACCGAGAATACACATGGTGGTGGTCTGAAAAAACAGTTTGGACATGTGCATTTAAAAAAATGAAAAAAAGTGGTTTCATAATGTGTCAGTCTGTAAAAGTGATTTTCACTTGTAAAAAGTGATTTTCACTTGCCCCGAAAAAAAAAAGAGCAGTAAGTGTGCTTTCAAATTGGCAAAGAAATTTCGTTTTGGGACTAATGTGAAAACATGACTCTGTGTGCAGAGAGGAATTACAGGCAGAGATTTATTGCGTATTGCTCTGGTGATTTCACAGTTACATTAGATGGAAAGGGGGAGCGAATTTTTGGGGGAAGAAGCAGAGTCTTAGCACACACCCATGTGCTTGCCATGTATAGTCATGCACAGTATTTACAAGCGAGTGGGGTTTTCAGGTTTCAGTCTGTAATGCAAATACATTCAGCATCACTAAGGCTGGTTGCCCTTGCTGGAGTGTAGGCAGTCACCGAGAATACACATGGTGGTGGTCTGAAAAAACAGTTTGGACATGTGCATTTAAATAAATCAAAAAAAGTGGTTTCATAATGTGTCAGTCTGTAAAAGTGATTTTCACTTGCGCCGAAAAAAAAAGAGCAGTAAGTGTGCTTTCAAATTGGCAAAGAAATTTCGTTTTGGGACTAATGTGAAAACATGACTCTGTGTGCAGAGAGGAATTATAGGCAGAGATTTATTGCGACTTGCTCTGGTGATTTCACAGTTGCATTAGATGGAAAGGGGGAGCGAATTTTTGGGGGAAGAAGCAGAGTCTTAGCACACACCCATGTGCTTGCCATGTATAGTCATGCACAGTATTTACAAGCGAGTGGGGTTTTCAGGTTTCAGTCTGTAATGCAAATACATTCAGCATCACTAAGGCTGGTTGCCCTTGCTGGAGTGTAGGCAGTCACCGAGAATACACATGGTGGTGGTCTGAAAAAACAGTTTGGACATGTGCATTTAAATAAATCAAAAAAAGTGGTTTCATAATGTGTCAGTCTGTAAAAGTGATTTTCACTTGCGCCGAAAAAAAAAAGAGCAGTAAGTGTGCTTTCAAATTGGCAAAGAAATTTCGTTTTGGGACTAATGTGAAAACATGACTCTGTGTGGAAATAGGAATTACAGGCAGAGATTTATTGCGTATTGCTCTGGTGATTTCACAGTTACATTAGATGGAAAGGGGGAGCGAATTTTTGGGGGAAGAAGCAGAGTCTTAGCACACACCCATGTGCTTGCCATGTATAGTCATGCACAGTATTTACAAGCGAGTGGGGTTTTCAGGTTTCAGTCTGTAATGCAAATACATTCAGCATCACTAAGGCTGGTTGCCCTTGCTGGAGTGTAGGCAGTCACCGAGAATACACATGGTGGTGGTCTGAAAAAACAGTTTGGACATGTGCATTTAAATAAATCAAAAAAAGTGGTTTCATAATGTGTCAGTCTGTAAAAGTGATTTTCACTTGTAAAAAGTGATTTTCACTTGCCCCGAAAAAAAAAAGAGCAGTAAGTGTGCTTTCAAATTGGCAAAGAAATTTCGTTTTGGGACTAATGTGAAAACATGACTCTGTGTGCAGAGAGGAATTACAGGCAGAGATTTATTGCGTATTGCTCTGGTGATTTCACAGTTACATTAGATGGAAAGGGGGAGCGAATTTTTGGGGGAAGAAGCAGAGTCTTAGCACACACCCATGTGCTTGCCATGTATAGTCATGCACAGTATTTACAAGCGAGTGGGGTTTTCAGGTTTCAGTCTGTAATGCAAATACATTCAGCATCACTAAGGCTGGTTGCCCTTGCTGGAGTGTAGGCAGTCACCGAGAATACACATGGTGGTGGTCTGAAAAAACAGTTTGGACATGTGCATTTAAATAAATCAAAAAAAGTGGTTTCATAATGTGTCAGTCTGTAAAAGTGATTTTCACTTGCGCCGAAAAAAAAAGAGCAGTAAGTGTGCTTTCAAATTGGCAAAGAAATTTCGTTTTGGGACTAATGTGAAAACATGACTCTGTGTGCAGAGAGGAATTATAGGCAGAGATTTATTGCGACTTGCTCTGGTGATTTCACAGTTGCATTAGATGGAAAGGGGGAGCGAATTTTTGGGGGAAGAAGCAGAGTCTTAGCACACACCCATGTGCTTGCCATGTATAGTCATGCACAGTATTTACAAGCGAGTGGGGTTTTCAGGTTTCAGTCTGTAATGCAAATACATTCAGCATCACTAAGGCTGGTTGCCCTTGCTGGAGTGTAGGCAGTCACCGAGAATACACATGGTGGTGGTCTGAAAAAACAGTTTGGACATGTGCATTTAAATAAATCAAAAAAAGTGGTTTCATAATGTGTCAGTCTGTAAAAGTGATTTTCACTTGTAAAAAGTGAGTTTCACTTGCCCCGAAAAAAAAAAGAGCAGTAAGTGTACTTTCAAATTGGCAAAGAAATTTAGTTTTGGGACTAATGTGAAAACATGACTCTGTGTGCAGAGAGGAATTATAGGCAGAGATTTATTGCGTATTGCTCTGGTGATTTCACAGTTACATTAGATGGAAAGGGGGAGCGAATTTTTGGGGGAAGAAGCAGAGTCTTAGCACACACCCATGTGCTTGCCATGTATAGTCATGCACAGTATTTACAAGGGAGTGGGGTTTTCAGGTTTCAGTCTGTAATGCAAATACATTCAGCATCACTAAGGCTGGTTGCCCTTGCTGGAGTGTAGGCAGTCACCGAGAATACACATGGTGGTGGTCTGAAAAAACAGTTTGGACATGTGCATTTAAATAAATCAAAAAAAGTGGTTTCATAATGTGTCAGTCTGTAAAAGTGATTTTCACTTGCGCCGAAAAAAAAAAAAGAGCAGTAAGTGTGCTTTCAAATTGGCAAAGAAATTTCGTTTTGGGACTAATGTGAAAACATGACTCTGTGTGCAGAGAGGAATTATAGGCAGAGATTTATTGCGTCTTGCTCTGGTGATTTCACAGTTGCATTAGATGAAAAGGGGGAGCGAATTTTTGGGGGAAGAAGCAGAGTCTTAGCACACACCCATGTGCTTGCCATGTATAGTCATGCACAGTATTTACAAGCGAGTGGGGTTTTCAGGTTTCAGTCTGTAATGCAAATACATTCAGCATCACTAAGGCTGGTTGCCCTTGCTGGAGTGTAGGCAGTCACCGAGAATACACATGGTGGTGGTCTGAAAAAACAGTTTGGACATGTGCATTTAAATAAATCAAAAAAAGTGGTTTCATAATGTGTCAGTCTGTAAAAGTGATTTTCACTTGCGCCGAAAAAAAAAAGAGCAGTAAGTGTGCTTTCAAATTGGCAAAGAAATTTCGTTTTGGGACTAATGTGAAAACATGACTCTGTGTGCAGAGAGGAATTATAGGCAGAGATTTATTGCGTCTTGCTCTGGTGATTTCACAGTTACATTAGATGGAAAGGGGGAGCGAATTTTGGGGGGAAGAAGCAGAGTCTTAGCACACACCCATGTGCTTGCCATGTATAGTCATGCACAGTATTTACAAGCGAGTGGGGTTTTCAGGTTTCAGTCTGTAATGCAAATACATTCAGCATCACTAAGGCTGGTTGCCCTTGCTGGAGTGTAGGCAGTCACCGAGAATACACATGGTGGTGGTCTGAAAAAACAGTTTGGACATGTGCATTTAAATAAATCAAAAAAAGTGGTTTCATAATGTGTCAGTCTGTAAAAGTGATTTTCACTTGCGCCGAAAAAAAAAGAGCAGTAAGTGTGCTTTCAAATTGGCAAAGAAATTTCGTTTTGGGACTAATGTGAAAACATGACTCTGTGTGCAGAGAGGAATTATAGGCAGAGATTTATTGCGTCTTGCTCTGGTGATTTCACAGTTGGATTAGATGGAAAGGGGGAGCGAATTTTGGAAGAAGCAGAGTCTTAGCACACACCCATGTGCTTGCCATGTATAGTCATGCACAGTATTTACAAGCGAGTGGGGTTTTCAGGTTTCAGTCTGTAATGCAAATACATTCAGCATCACTAAGGCTGGTTGCCCTTGCTGGAGTGTAGGCAGTCACCGAGAATACACATGGTGGTGGTCTGAAAAAACAGTTTGGACATGTGCATTTAAATAAATCAAAAAAAGTGGTTTCATAATGTGTCAGTCTGTAAAAGTGATTTTCACTTGTAAAAAGTGAGTTTCACTTGCCCCGAAAAAAAAAAGAGCAGTAAGTGTACTTTCAAATTGGCAAAGAAATTTAGTTTTGGGACTAATGTGAAAACATGACTCTGTGTGCAGAGAGGAATTATAGGCAAAGATTTATTGCGTATTGCTCTGGTGATTTCACAGTTACATTAGATGGAAAGGGGGAGCGAATTTTTGGGGGAAGAAGCAGAGTCTTAGCACACACCCATGTGCTTGCCATGTATAGTCATGCACAGTATTTACAAGCGAGTGGGGTTTTCAGGTTTCAGTCTGTAATGCAAATACATTCAGCATCACTAAGGCTGGTTGCCCTTGCTGGAGTGTAGGCAGTCACCGAGAATACACATGGTGGTGGTCTGAAAAAACAGTTTGGACATGTGCATTTAAATAAATCAAAAAAAGTGGTTTCATAATGTGTCAGTCTGTAAAAGTGATTTTCACTTGCGCCGAAAAAAAAAGAGCAGTAAGTGTGCTTTCAAATTGGCAAAGAAATTTCGTTTTGGGACTAATGTGAAAACATGACTCTGTGTGCAGAGAGGAATTATAGGCAGAGATTTATTGCGTCTTGCTCTGGTGATTTCACAGTTGGATTAGATGGAAAGGGGGAGCGAATTTTGGAAGAAGCAGAGTCTTAGCACACACCCATGTGCTTGCCATGTATAGTCATGCACAGTATTTACAAGCGAGTGGGGTTTTCAGGTTTCAGTCTGTAATGCAAATACATTCAGCATCACTAAGGCTGGTTGCCCTTGCTGGAGTGTAGGCAGTCACCGAGAATACACATGGTGGTGGTCTGAAAAAACAGTTTGGACATGTGCATTTAAATAAATCAAAAAAAGTGGTTTCATAATGTGTCAGTCTGTAAAAGTGATTTTCACTTGTAAAAAGTGAGTTTCACTTGCCCCGAAAAAAAAAAGAGCAGTAAGTGTACTTTCAAATTGGCAAAGAAATTTAGGTTTGGGACTAATGTGAAAACATGACTCTGTGTGCAGAGAGGAATTATAGGCAAAGATTTATTGCGTATTGCTCTGGTGATTTCACAGTTACATTAGATGGAAAGGGGGAGCGAATTTTTGGGGGAAGAAGCAGAGTCTTAGCACACACCCATGTGCTTGCCATGTATAGTCATGCACAGTATTTACAAGCGAGTGGGGTTTTCAGGTTTCAGTCTGTAATGCAAATACATTCAGCATCACTAAGGCTGGTTGCCCTTGCTGGAGTGTAGGCAGTCACCGAGAATACACATGGTGGTGGTCTGAAAAAACAGTTTGGACATGTGCATTTAAATAAATCAAAAAAAGTGGTTTCATAATGTGTCAGTCTGTAAAAGTGATTTTCACTTGCGCCGAAAAAAAAAGAGCAGTAAGTGTGCTTTCAAATTGGCAAAGAAATTTCGTTTTGGGACTAATGTGAAAACATGACTCTGTGTGCAGAGAGGAATTATAGGCAGAGATTTATTGCGTCTTGCTCTGGTGATTTCACAGTTGGATTAGATGGAAAGGGGGAGCGAATTTTGGAAGAAGCAGAGTCTTAGCACACACCCATGTGCTTGCCATGTATAGTCATGCACAGTATTTACAAGCGAGTGGGGTTTTCAGGTTTCAGTCTGTAATGCAAATACATTCAGCATCACTAAGGCTGGTTGCCCTTGCTGGAGTGTAGGCAGTCACCGAGAATACACATGGTGGTGGTCTGAAAAAACAGTTTGGACATGTGCATTTAAATAAATCAAAAAAAGTGGTTTCATAATGTGTCAGTCTGTAAAAGTGATTTTCACTTGTAAAAAGTGAGTTTCACTTGCCCCGAAAAAAAAAAGAGCAGTAAGTGTACTTTCAAATTGGCAAAGAAATTTAGGTTTGGGACTAATGTGAAAACATGACTCTGTGTGCAGAGAGGAATTATAGGCAAAGATTTATTGCGTATTGCTCTGGTGATTTCACAGTTACATTAGATGGAAAGGGGGAGCGAATTTTTGGGGGAAGAAGCAGAGTCTTAGCACACACCCATGTGCTTGCCATGTATAGTCATGCACAGTATTTACAAGCGAGTGGGGTTTTCAGGTTTCAGTCTGTAATGCAAATACATTCAGCATCACTAAGGCTGGTTGCCCTTGCTGGAGTGTAGGCAGTCACCGAGAATACACATGGTGGTGGTCTGAAAAAACAGTTTGGACATGTGCATTTAAATAAATCAAAAAAAGTGGTTTCATAATGTGTCAGTCTGTAAAAGTGATTTTCACTTGTAAAAAGTGATTTTCACTTGCCCCGAAAAAAAAAAGAGCAGTAAGTGTGCTTTCAAATTGGCAAAGAAATTTCGTTTTGGGACTAATGTGAAAACATGACTCTGTGTGCAGAGAGAAATTATAGGCAGAGATTTATTGCGTCTTGCTCTGGTGATTTCACAGTTGCATTAGATGGAAAGGGGGAGCGAATTTTTGGGGGAAGAAGCAGAGTCTTAGCACACACCCATGTGCTTGCCATGTATAGTCATGCAGAGTATTTACAAGCGAGTGGGGTTTTCAGGTTTCAGTCTGTAATGCAAATACATTCAGCATCACTAAGGCTGGTTGCCCTTGCTGGAGTGTAGCACTCTGGACATGGGCTTTTTAAAAAATCTGAAAAGTGGTTTCATAATGTGACAGTTTGTAAAAGTGATTTTCACTTGCCCAAAAAAAAGAGCAGTTTGTGTGCATTCAAATTGGCAAAGAAATTTCGTTTTGTGACTATTGTGAAAAGAAATGTAGTAATATATTTAAATACAATAAAGGATTTTTTTTTTAGTTTTTTTCAGGTATTGCTGAAGAGCAGTGAACAAAATTTAAGATGCCTACAAAATCCAGAGTTCAAAAAACGCTAAAAAAAAAAACTATATTTGAAGACAACTGGAGGACCAAAGTTAGTAGAAGATGCTCATGTTGGGAAAAAGAAAAAATCTTCTGGTAAGCAGAAAAAACAATTTCTTAAAAATATATTCAAAACAAAGAAAAATGTACAAAATGTCTGTACTGGAAAGAATGTTACAAAAGGAAGAGAACAGGAAAAAATTGAGAATTTAGTTAATGCAAATATACCTTCTGCAACTGAAAAGATTTACATAAACAGAAAAACAGCGTTTAAAGAGATACGTAGAAAAATGTTTCAGAGAAGAGTTATGTCCAATTTGATAAAGGATGTGAAGAAATATAAGCAAAAGGCAAAATATTACAAGAGAAAAAAAGAAATTGAAGCCATTGCAGCAAAGGCATTAGAATTAAAAAGGAAACTATTCATATTAATTTTGAATAGGATGCGTACATTAGACAAAATGGTTAATGTACTGAAATCACATAGCAAAAGGAAAAGAGTAGTGAACAGAACAAACTTTTGTAAAGTGTTTTTAGGAAACTGGATGCATAGTTCAAGTAGTGAACCTTTTTTTAATGAAGAGAGCTATTTTCAAAGTAATAGTTTGCTGCATGCAGTTGACACCAGAGGTCGTTCATACGAAGTAACAAATGGTTGCATAATGGAGAAGGAGATAATGGTTCCAAGAGATGAGGTACAAGTGATGGCAGATGAGGCAATGGGGAGACGTCCTAAAGCCCCAGTGTACACTTGGAATTGTAGTAGTATTTGCACTGTGCGTCAGGAATCTATTGACAAATTTCGAGAGTTTCTAAGAGAATATAGTAAAAAAAGTGTAAAACAGAAGATTAAGGTGCTTCAAAGTCTGGATCCATGCAGAGTGAGAGAGAATACTGGTTTGCAGGGTCATTCTCTGGCTTGTCTATCTAGAAAAGTGTGCAATAGTGTTTTCCATCATTTTAGGATGCTGGCTGTTCATCATACTGGAATGAGAAAGTTTGTGAGACGGTTGTATTTTGCCAAAAGTCCAGCAATAAAGTTAAATGAATTGAATAGGGCTCTGTTCCGAGGAACGGTATCAGATGTAGAGAAGGTTGTTGATGAAATTCAGTTTTGTTACTTTGGTCCTGAACAAAACAGTGCAGAGAAGGACACAGTAAATGAGGAAGAAGTGGAAGAGAATGTAGAACCTTCTGTAAGTAAGACATTTAATGATCACATAACAAAATTTGCAATAGTCTCTAATGAAAGACCAAATGTTACTTGTATTTGTTGCCGCAGAACTCATTATAGAAAACAAACTAGGAATGTTGATCTCTACAGAAAGAGTGAAAATGAAGATAATTATAAGTGGAAGGATTTTGCCACATATATATTTCTAGAAAATTGTTTTGAATTGGGTGAAGATCAGCGTATTTGTAAATACTGTTACAACAAGTTAGAGGAAAATAGAATGCCGACCAGAGCTGTACATAATAATTTAGAATTGGATGCTATTCCTGCTGAACTTTCTGAATTAAATACATATGAGTCTATACTCATTCAATGTGTTCATCCGTTCCAGACCATAGTACGTATGGAGCCCAAAACTGGTAAATTACCTCCTTCAGATTTACTGAGAGGTTTAAAAGGTAGAGTGGTGTATTTGCCCTTGGATTTGAAAAAAAATATGGAAACTATTGATGCGGATACTTTGGAAACTGAACCATTAATTATTCTGGTTAATGGTGTACCTACAAAGAATAAGAAGATTTGGCAGGAGCTGGTAGATGTGCGGAAAGTACAAAGAGCAAATTTGTATTTGAAAAAAAATAACAAATGGTATGAATCAATTTATATAGAAGAAGAAGAAGAAGAAGAAGATTTTCAAGAAGACACAGAAACACCAACTGGACAAATTGAAAAAGTGGACAAGTCAAAGGAAGAAGAAATTTATGAACATTTTAGCATACATCCTCTTCATTCGAAAGAAGTTATGGGAGACAATATTGATCTCTTTCAGATGAAGAAAGCAAAAGGAACTCCTGTGAGTGTATGGGAGGAGAGCTTGGAAGCTCGATGTTTTCCTCAGCTGTTTCCTAAAGGAAAAGGAGGACGATACGATGAACGTCCAGAACAGATTCCAGCTTCAGAGTATCGGACTACAAGACTATATGCTGAAGATCCCAGATTTCGACAAAGTATTCCTTATTTGTTCCATCTTTTATTTGAAAGCGACTTGTCTGCACTGTCTTATGCAGTAAATCACATTTTAAAAAGTGGAGTACATTTACAAAATGTGTCTGCTAAGGATTTTATGGAGAAAGTGCAGCACCGAGATGATCATTTGGAAACACAACTGATCAATCTGATGGCTTGTCAGCGTGGGACAAATGAATATTGGTACCGACGCCATGGTGAACTAAAATGCATGTTACGGAATTTAGGAACACCAACATGGTTCCTTACCCTAAGCTGTGCCGAGTACGCTTGGGATGATTTACTGGATTTTCTACGAGAGGCCAATTCAAACATTAAAAACATCGAATACAAGACAGCAGGAGAACTGTGCTCATTGGATCCGGTTAATGTTTGCAGATATTTCAATCATAGATTTGAGGCTATGATGTCCTTCATCTGCAATAAAAAAAATCCACCCCTTGGAGAAGTAGTGGATTTCTTTTGGAGAAAAGAGTACCAGGCAAGAGGTGCTCCTCATATTCATATGCTGTTGTGGATCAAGGATGCCCCAAAGTTTGGAACAGATGCTGATGAAGCAGTGTTATCTTACATTCAAGAATATGCAACATGTGCTATACCAAAAAGCACAGAAGAGAACAAGTTAAAGGAGCAAGTTTTACGTTTCCAAAGTCATCGGTGTGGAAAATACTGTCGACGGAAATACAAGAGCAAAGAAAAATACTACACTAAATGTCGATTTGGATTTCCTAGACCTGTTCTTTCAAATGGAAGAGTAAACAGTTTTATGTCAGCTGTGAGACATACTATCACAAGAAAATCACCTAAGAATACCTACAACCTTAAAAGAAAAGAAGAATCAAAAAATATAAATGACTACAACCCAGTCATTTTATCCATGTGGAATGCTAACATGGATATACAGTATGTAGCTGACAATTCCATTGCTGTTGCACGATATGTAACGTCTTACATTACGAAATCAGAAAAAACAGAATTGAAGGAAATGTGGGAAGAGATTTCTCACGAGAAGACTGTCAGTAAGAAGCTGTACAGTTTCAGTTTGAAGATGTTATCGCATCGAGAAATTGGATCCTACGAATGTTCAGATAGGTTATCTTCTGCAAGTCTCTACTCGAAGTCAAGAAGAATAATTTGGGCAAGTTTAGGCCTTGCAGCAATGAGAAATCGGGTACTGAAATCTGTAGGAGAAATTGAATATTTGGTCGAGAATGACCCAGAAAGTACAGATATATTGAAAACAAACATGTTGGACACATATTATCCCAAGAGAAGTCAACATCTGGAGAACATGTGTCTCTATGAAGTGCTGCAGAACTACATTTATTCAAGGAAAGCCGCAGAAGACATCAATAATGGAAAATATAAAGTCGTTGGTGAAGAAGGATGTTTGGTGAAGCAAACAAAAGGAAGTTTGATAAATCACCGGAAGCTGAGTTGCGACACTACTGACAAGAAAGAATTTTACTACTTGGCTCTTTTACAGTTGTTTAAACCATGGCGTACAGAGGATGAACTACTGGGAGAATTTCAAAGCTATGAAGATTCATTTAATGCTTGCAAAGACAGCATACAATGCAATACATTCACAACTTATCTGCAAATGTTAAATGAAGAAATTGAACAGGAAACTACAATTGCAGCAGAAATAGCTAGAGACAGTTCTCAGGACAGCCAAAGTTCAGGAACACACAGTCAAGATCCCCTAGGACAACCAATCATTGAAAATGAAGCATCAATAGCCATGAATGAAGTGGAAACGGCTATGAATCAAGCTCAAGAAGAATTTATAGACTTAGAAAATTTGGAAAGACAACTGAATCAAGAGCAGCAACAAATTTATGAAGAGATCAAAAACAAAATTGATCACGGATTTCTACATGTAAAAAAAGAGTGCTCATGCACATCATTTCATCCAATCAGGATGTATGTAAGCGGACAAGCTGGAACTGGAAAAAGTTTCCTAATAAAAGTCATCAGAAGCTACCTACAGCAAAAAACGGATTCTACTTTGTCTTGTGTGGTTACTGCTCCAACTGGGTTAGCAGCATATAACATAAAAGGAATCACCTTACATCGTTTGCTAATGTTACCAGTGGAGCATGAGAACAAAATACAATTCAACAAGCTAACTGGAGAAGCATCCTTGGAAGTTTCAAGAGTATTGAAGAAGATGCAAGTTCTCATTATTGATGAGGTGAGCATGGTATCAAACCTAATGCTTGCCTTTGTGCATTTAAGAATGCAGCAAATTTTGAAGACAGACTATGACATGTTATTTGGTGGAAAACACGTCATAGTTTTTGGAGATCTTTTGCAACTTACTCCAGTTAAAGGACAACCAGTGTTTAATACTGTGACACATGAAGACACGAAGAAGTCATTGGGAAGCATCGGAAATACAAATATTTGGTCCTTCTTTGAGTACAAGGAACTTACTACTAATATGAGGCAAGCAAACGATGAAGAATATGGAAGTATTCTGAAAGATATCAGGATTGGACTACTGACAGAAGTTGGCAAAAAAGCATTACAGAGTCGGCTGCTACATAATTTATTTCCAAAGGAAGAAATAGTTGCAGAGAAGATATACAAGAACATTGCAGAAAACAAAAGTGTCATCTGCTTAATGCCAACTCTACGTGAATGCTCAATATTCAATGAGGAGCTTTTGAAATTGGAAAAGGAAGAGATCAGGAAATTGGAAGCAGTGGACAAAATTGAGGATGGAAGAATTACTGTCACAGTAACAGGCAAACTGAAAAATAAATTGGACTCACTAGAGAAGAACATCTCCAAAACAGCTGGATTAGAAAAAAATCTATATGTTTGCATGAACTGTAGAGTGTTTTTAAGGAGAAATTTGGATGTTGAGAAAGGTTTAGTTAATGGAGCGATGGGAAGAGTTGTGGGTTTTATTAATTACCAGAAAAAAGAAGGAGTTGAATGTTTAAAAATAAAATTTGATCAGATAGATGAAGTTAAAGATATTTGTCGTTGTACAGTTCGTTTTATGCTTGTGAAAGACTTATATGTACGTAGGAAGCAGTTTCCGTTTTCTCTAGCATATGCTGTAACTATTCACAAGTCTCAAGGATTGACTGTAGATTGTGCATTTGTGAACATTGGTTCAACTGTGTTCAAACAAGGTATGGCATATGTTGCTTTGTCACGAGTCAAAACATTATCAGGTTTATTCATGATAGACTTTGATGAGTCAAAAGTTAGTGCTGATACAAACTGTGTAAAAGAGTATAATAGATTAAGAAGAAGCTATGCTCCTCATTTAGGTCAGTATCCTGTGTTGGAGAAACGTGTAGTTTCTCGTAAAAGAAAAAATGAGAATATCTGTAGTGAAGATGTAGAGAAGAGGAAAAAAAAGAGGAGTGATGTAATTGCAAGCAAAAAGAAAAAGGAAAATGAAGAACAGGTTGTAGGATGTCATTTTGAAAATAGCTCTGGTGTCAACTGCTACGCAAATGTAGTGCTGAATGTTGCATTTTATCTGGAAAGTTTGCAAGAGCAGATAATAGTAAATCAGGGAAAAAGATTCTGTTCAGAGCTGAGTCTCCTTTTTCAAAAGCTGAGTAAAGATAAAACTCAAATAGAAAGTGCTACTGACATTAGAAAACTTTTAGATGTATGTTCAGGACGAACACAGTTTTCTCAAAATGAACAGCAAGATGCACATGAATTTTTGATGTATTTTCTTCAGGTAGTGGAAGAAGAAGGAGTTCCCATTGACATTTTTTTTGGTCTCTCTTATAAATGGGAACATAGTTGTGATAATTGTTATAATATATGTGGCTCTATTGTTGATAATGAAAGGTTTATTTATTTGACATTGCCAGAGAGTAAAACAGTCACTTTTGCAAAATTAGTTAAAGATGCTAATCATAGCATGAAATGTGGTGAGTGTAATTCTGACATGTTTTCAACATTAATTTTAAAGGAATACGGACAGTATGTAATTTTAATGATGCAACGATGTAGAGCTGATGGTTCAAAATTGGATACTTTAATAAAGAAGTTTACAGGACAGCAATTATCAATTTCAGGAAAAACTTTTTTAACTGTTGCAATAATTTTCCATGATGGACCTACTGTTACTTCTGGACATTACACAGTTTATCTTAAATGTGAAAAAGGCTGGACACTGTGTAATGATTCCCAATTGATTTTCAAACAACGTTTGCCTTTTGATTTAGCAAATTCCTATCTAATCTTCCTGAAACCTAAATTTTAGAGAGACTTGGCAAGATCTGGACAAAACAATTTTACCATTTTACTGGATTACCATTGCAATTTTGTAAAAAAAAGATTTTTTAAATTATCATTTGGCCTAATGGAAAGATAACCAATTGTAATGTGGACTTTTTTAATTTTTAATGAAACTTTGAAAAACCAATAATTTAGAGATTATCGGTAACTTCTGCACATTTTAAATTTTGGAATGTTATTGGACTGCCATTGGAAATTTTTTCAAAAATGTTTTAAAAAATTACTATTTGGCCATGTGGAAAAGTAACCAATTCTATTGTGGACTTAATAAATTATTCAAAAAATTTTCGTGAACCAAAATGTTACAGAGAATCGGTGAGATCTGGACAAATTAAACTTTAGAATTTTATTGGATTACCGTTGGAAATTTATTCCAAAAAAAAATTTAAAATTACTATTTGGTCTAAAGGAAATGAAATCAGATGTATTTTGGAGTTATTTGAGATATAATATTGTGATTATACTTCTGAAACAAACATATCAGACGGTATTTTAAAGAAATAACTATTGGTATTAGATGATATTTTTTTACAATATTATGCATTTCTATAATGTTAAGTTTAAGTAAAAAAAGAATCAGGGCATTTTTAATACAATCTTTGTGATTGGTATTTTTTTTTGCCCGCTGTAAAATGATGAATGCAATTGCTTTCACAATTTATAGTGAAATGCAATATATTCTGAAAACAGCAAAAATAAGGCAAAAATATTTTTTGGAAAAAAATGTAAATATGTGTACTGTATTATAAAATGTTTTAAAAATATTAATACTTTTTTCTTTTTTTCCAGATAGATATAGAAAATTTTCGAAAATTACAAACATTTTTAAAACTATTTTTAAAAAAAACAAATGAATAAATATTTTTTCAGTGAGTATGGTAAGTCAATAATAATAATTGTAGTCTCTCAAGGACAATGTAATGTGATAAATGATTTTTAGTGTTTTTTAAAAAAAAAAAAAAAAAAGTACGCGCACCGTACGCGTACGGTAAAAAAAAAATAAAAAAACGATTTCAAAACATATGTAAAAAAAAGATGAAAGATAAGGTTGGCTCTTAAAAGAACCGTTGTGTTCATGCAGGGACAGAGGAAAGGAAGCATGGGAAAATTATTCAAAGCGACAAATGTGCTGATCTATTTTGTTGTTCACTAGGGAAACACTGGTCTCCCTATGGCAAATTAGATCTTTACAAAATGTGCAATGAATATCAACCTTCCGAAATCGAGGGTTCATTTCCAGAGGGCCAGCAAAAGGAGATTCTCCCCCCACAGATGAAGGGCTCACCTGACCTGCAGAAGAAGGAGTCAGCCCTGCAGATGATGGTTCAGGCTGAGCTACTGTGGATGTACTGGCTCGTCTTTCTGAAGAGTTTCCTCCAAAAAGATGACCATGTGTCCTTCTGTGTACATCCTGGAGGTGTCTCTTCATGGTGTGATTCCCAAAGGAATACTTCCTGTTAGGATTACCTCTAGAAAGTACACGCTTACAGAGCTTACAAGTCACTAAGGGTGCATTTACCTTTTGCTGGCCTTCAGGAAAAGTAAAATAATACCATACATAAGAGGGCTTTTGTTTCCTCGATCTCTGCCTCAAGACAGTGCTGCTAGTGCTAGCCTCACTCTCAGAAGAGCTCTGCTGTTCTGCCATCGTATCCCAAAGACAAACCAGCTCCTTCTCCCAAGGGATCACAAGCAGAAATGAGGGGAATGGGTGTGGTGTAGGAGAGTTCTAGAACTGAAAGTAGTTTCAACCAATCAAAAGTTGTGTTTCATGATCACATGACCTACCGTACGCTTACGGTACGCTTACGGTACGCTTACGGCAAAAAGTACGCATGCGCATAACAGTCACTACCCGACACTTCCGCGTAACGTGCGCGTGTGGCGTAAGCGCGCACGCGTCCCACGCGCAGTACGCGCGGCTACGCAAAGTGCGTAACTATACGCAAGCAGCGTAGATAGATTACGGACGTTGCGTAAACCGTACGCTTACCGTGAGCTTACGGTACGCGTACTAAAAAAATATATTTTTTTTTAAAAAAGTACTGCAAATAAATTTTACATGTTTATTTTAAAAAATATATTTTAAAAAACATATTAAAGAATTTTAAAAATTTAATCATAGTCTTTATAAAAGGTAAGATAATTAAATTAAAAATATGTTAGAAAAAAAAAAAAGAAAAAAAAAATTAGCATTTAAAAAACCTTGCAAATTCACTGAAAAAACCATGGGTTTCACACACGTTATAGTTAGGAATTAGCATTTAAAAAACCTTAGAAATTCAGTGAAAAAACCATAGGTTTCACACATGTTATAGTTAGCTGGACATTTTACTCGTAAAAAACCAATGAAATTGCCCCGTTATAGTTAGTTCAGCTAACTATAACTCGCGCGCCCGCAATGCACTGCTGATGACGTCACATATTACATCACTCATGACATGGTCAGTGACATCACTCATGACATCACTGATGACATCTCAAATGACATCACTGATGACATCACTGATGACATCATCCTTGTGATAGAGTGGTAGACCTCCTCTCACCCTAATATAACCTTTGACACACACATTCAAAAATAGAGACTAAAATTTTCAAAACAATGGACATACCAATACCAGTTACAACAACCTCTTCAGTAATTCTAAGATCCACATACACATCCACTCATTCACCAACAGTCCAATACAGTCACTCATACATGTACTCACTCATCATATGTACTCATACACCTATACATCCTGTTACACAATGCCACTCATGCATAGAGTTACTCACACACAGTCACTCGTGCTAATAAAGAATCAAACATACATTTACTTGCATATACAGTTATACACACACCACCATACTTACTTCTACGGAAACTTACACATACTTAGTCTTTTAAACAATCACTTATAGAAACACATACTTATTCATACAGGAACTCTTCCAATCTCTCACCCTTGCATATACTCACATATATACACCAATAGTCACATATACTAGTTTTAAACATATGTAGTTACTCATAAAGACACTATTGAGACAGTCATTCACTCACTAACACACCCATACACACACTCATCCACCCATGCAGTCCTGCACACATGGTCTGTTCAACACATACAAACAGTGAGTCACTCATTCATGCACCTATGCACTACGTAATACCCCCCACCGAACCATGCAGACACTCAGACTGATACTCAAAAAACCAACTAATAACCTATATAGACACCCATGTAGCTACTCACCAACCCATGCAGCCACTTATACACAAAGTGAGAGACTGATACAGATATATACATATTTAAACATTACTCACTAAGCCATGTATTCACTAAGATACACTTAATCAGTCAGTTAAACAATCAATTTTTCAAAAACAAATCATCCTTTTACACACTTATATACCCATTTATTCTTCCATCGACCTTGAGATATACATATATAAAACATATTTAATTTTCAGAAAAACACACATTCACTGGATGATGTCATCAGTGATGTCATTTGAGATGTCATCAGTGATGTCATGAGTGATGTCACTGACCATGTCATGAGTGATGTAATATGTGACATCATCAGCAGTGCATTGTGGGCGCGCGAGTTATAGTTAGCTGAACTAACTATAACGGGGCAATTTCATTGGTTTTTTACGAGTAAAATGTCCAGCTAACTATAACATGTGTGAAACCTATGGTTTTTTCACTGAATTTCTAAGGTTTTTTAAATGCTAATTCCTAACTATAACGTGTGTGAAACCTATGGTTTTTTCACTGAATTTCTAAGGTTTTTTAAATGCTAATTCCTAACTATAACGTGTGTGAAACCCATGGTTTTTTCAGTGAATATATATATATATATACACATATATATATATACACATAGTTTTTACACCTATTAAGTTTGAAGCGTGGTGTGCTGTAGTTGAATTGGACTATGCTGACACAATGAAGGAACACAAGTTACTGAAGAAGGAATCTTATATCATCTTTGCTTTCATTTAGTCTGACCATCCTCTTCGGAATTACATTCCTGGAAATAATCAAAACCAAACAAAAAGCTGGGCCAAGCAGCTTCAAGAGAAATGATGACAGTATGTTAAAGGTGAATTATGAAGGGAATGTATTAAAAGCTTGCAGTGGAAGCCTCATAAATGTCATTTAAGCATCACTCTTGGTTTGACATCTCCCTGGCTGGCTCCTACACAATCTATTGTACTCCTGTGTGTACTGTGGGAGTTGACCAACATCAAAGCATAATGGATCGATTGATATGCTCGCGGAGAGATACTGTCGAGAGGCTTAAGCAGCATTCATCAACATATAATGGAAACATCAATGCTTTGTGTGTGCCATTTGTCTGCACACAGACCCTGTCAAAGGATCAGCTGAGCTCACAGTTGCCAGGGCTCTCAAAAGCTCAAAAGATCCAGATGGTCCTTTAAAATTGCAGTAGAAATTGTAGAACCAACATTAAATAAAACATGATGAAAGCAGCTTGAAAAATACATGTATTTCATAAATATGCTCTTGTAATAGGGCTACAAATATTCATGCTCCACACAGATGGAGCACTGGCAGTCCTTATTTGTAAAGATCCACAGACATCATCTATTTGTATCAATGACTGGATGCTAAAGATGCAAAGACTTTAGTTTAGCCAGAGTTAGGTATTTACCACCTGTCTTCATACAGATGCTGGATAGCAATGTTTGGTGGTCACTGGAATCACTACACCATCACCAGAGTAAAGAGGGCAGAATTTACAATGGTTGTAGGACTAAGATTGGGGCAGTGGCCCAGAATACTACTAATAAGCACTGAGCTGTTTTGAAGGGTGCCGTTAACTCCACGCTTCCATTCAAGCACCTAACTGTGCATGCACTGGATGTGTGCTGGTTACGGGAGGAGCAGGTAACGTCCTGCACAGTAGGACCCCACTGCAATACACACAATCCTGACATGCCTGGTTTACATGCACAGAATAATCTTGGTTACCTTGAAGTGTGAGGTAAAACAAGAACATAGGACTACCAACAACAGCAAACATGGAGACCTGCAAAACCTTTGTGCAGGTACTTTAGAAAATTTACAGCTAAATGCATTGATGGAACTCTCTGTGAAATATACATCAAACCTGTACTTACTCCCCAATGGTGAATCTCACTTGCACACTCAAGGTGTGCATATGCTTTGTATGACGATGTTAAATACAAATCTGCAGTGCTCCTCAGAGGGTAGAGAACATGCTATATCCCGGACTCCTCTTTCAAGAAGGCGCTTCACCCCAGCCTGATTAGCTGGGACTTGGAATTTGTAAAATCCACTGGACAGCGATAGGGAATTGGGTCTCGGACGTCTGCTTACCATTGTGAATATAACCTGGAGCTGTCCAGTAGTTCACCAAGCTTTTCATAAAATACCTGCACGGAACCCTGGTTGCTAAAATGCATCCAGGGCATGGAGCGGACATGCTACTCACTTCCTACTGGATGGGATTAGGCCAAACACGGGTTTAAGCCCTGCTTGCTTGTCCTACTACTGCTGCTGTTCTTGCCCAGAATTGAAATTCACAGCCAGCCTAAGGATCTTGCATCACCAGACAAGAGCCTGGTCATGTTGTATCCCTCTCCAGGAGACGGAGAAAGGTTGCAGGAGTTTCAACCTTTCGAGATGTTCATTAACATCTGTGGAGTCCCTTGAGCGCAACACCAGTGACAGAGATGTGGTACCCATGATATGAACACTGCAAGTGCGCTTGAGACCATGGTGACCATGTATGATGAGAAAACCCTTTTCTGCACTACATTTTCCTATTATCAGCTTCACTTCTGCTGTCTTAAACCACCCATGAGTGTCACTCCAGAACCCAATTGGCTAGCCAGCTACCCAATCCAGGGAAGCTTTGTGATCCATCTAGACTTCTTGGGCCTGCCTTGCAATAACCAGTTTGCTTGTTGCATCCCTGCCATTGGCTTACTTCCAATATACAGGAGTGAATGTCCAGACGATTACTCCTTGCTTAGCAGACACATCTCATACTACTGATGCTGTTGTGTTACTTCCTGTCGCTCAAGGGTTTGTGCATATTTTGGTTTACTAACTCTTCTAAATAGAACTGAAAAGATACAATGTATGCTTTCTGGTGGGAATGGTTGCAATCCTCCATTGTATATCACAATGTCCATATTAGTATCTTTTCTAGTCAAAGTACATTCCCAGCTTTGTGAACAGTAGAGCCTCACAATTCTTAAAACTGTATATATATATTAAACATGATAGTACAGAATTGTGTTTAAATTGCCAAATTACCATCCAGTAACACCACATTGGATTGCTATTCTTTTTCTCAAATTACTAGCTCTTTGTATATTTGGGTGCTTTTATTGCACAAAATGCAGTGGTGTTAAAAATCTATATTTCACGGGGAACAGGGAAATATGAAAATGTCATGGTTATTTGGGAAATATGGGTTTCATCACCGCAATGATTTAATCATCGTAATGACAGCCCCGAAGCCACTATGCAGAGTTTCACCATTGTCAGGGCTATTAAGATTATTGGCATGGAGGACCAGATACTGAGGCAAGACAAGTTATATCAGCAACAAAATAAATGCAAGATATGTTGCATATTTTCAGGCATGATTATTTGAGCTAGAAATACAAATTTTGAAAAAACTGCAAACTTTGTGACAAATGTGATAAATCCATAATTATGCAACAAATCCTGCAGCCATAGAATTCATTGTTTAATCAATAATTTATTCCTGAAAAGTAAACACTTCAACATTTTAATTCCAAAGAAAGCACATGGTAAGGTGCACTAGAAGAAAAGGGTTTTTTCAAGCTACTAGCCCCCCAAAACACAAATAAACAAGCAATTTTAAAAAGCCATAACATCTGTGATATGGTCCTATATTACCATCTCGAGGTTCTGAGTTGTGTAGGTTATGATGTCACTATAACCCCCCGTAAAATCCTGCCGGTGTGGTTAGGTCAGAATCCTGACTGGGAGGGGTCGAGCAAGTTTTTCTCTTCGAGGAAGTTGGTAAGCTGGAGGTTGATGGTCTTATCCAAGAATTTGGCGGTTAAGGGGAGGAGCGAGATGGGTCGGCTTGATCTCATCGTGCTTCCATGCATCGGGTACGGTGGCTGTAGTGATTTAGGTGTTGAGGAGGCCTGCAAGCGGGGCTCCAATGGCTTCACTTCCTAGGTTGAAGATGTGATGAGGGCAGGGGTCCTAGGGGGATCCGGAATGGATGGAGTTCATGATGGAGGTGGTCTCTTCCAGAGAGAGTTGCTTGCATTCGGTGGAGGGTGGCGTCCTTAGGGGTGTGGGGGTGGGTGAGGTTGGTAGGTTTAGGGTCGTAGTTGCTGTAGATGTCAGCGATCTTGCGTAGAAGAAGTCTGCCAGTGTGTCGCAGAGTGCTGGGGAAGGGCGGACGGTGTTCTCAGAGGCAAATACATTGATCTCTATATTCAAACTTTTGTTTCTGAAAGATTATGGGTGAAACAGCATGGATTTTATTAACAGTACTGACAATTTTCTTTTCTATTCTACAATCACTGTACACTAAAATTGCCCAGAAAACAGCTGCCGGGCACCGGCGTAACAAAACTTGAGAGGGCCCTTCTGCAAAGTATATGGAGGGGGTGCCCTCCATACAGCCTCAGGAGCTCACAGGCCAAAGTACTGTCCTGAGGGTGCCCCCTAGAGTTCGGGCCACCCGCGGGGGCCTTTGTTACGCCAGTGCTGTCTGGATATTTCATAACATCCTCATTAAAAGTCCATGTGCCTCCCAAGTTCTCAGAGAATTCATTTTATACTGGCCTGAAATTGCACAAACAAAAAATGCTGTAAATTTCGAAATTACTTTATCTATAACATAACATAAGTATTTGTAAAACACACTTTCACCCTGAAGGGCATCTTAGCGCTGAATAACAGATGTTTATTGTTACCCAAGTCAATAGTACTCATTTTATCGACCTCAGAAGGATGAAAGGCTGAGTGAACCCACCGAGATTTGAACCTGTGACCATGAGGTCAAACATAGGCCCCTAAAGTGAACACATTAGTCCACTAAGCCAACAGACCCGGCCGAATCGGACCGAGGAGGTGGAAATAGGTGGAGACTTCACCCCAGATATGGATAACTTCTACATGGATAACTATGAGCAGGGGGCGTGGCTTGGGCGCCGATGGCGATGGTCGCCTGAGAGCTCGGCTCCGGGACTGAGCCCGTGATTATCCTGTAAATCGGCGGCTGCGGGGCACCCCGACCCCCGCATTTTGGTGACCGGCCCGACGGAGGCCTGCTGGGGCCCCCGGCGCGATCGGCAAGAGCGGTGACCCGGTGAAAATCGCAGTTAAGGGAACTGCGGAGTGTGACCCAACATGGCGCCCGGACTTCTTTGTCCCCTTGGCCGGATCCGATAGACTGGAGGACCGTCGCTGACGGCGGGGCGCCCCCTGCTCGGCAATCTCCCGGTGGGGATTGAAGCTGGACATCGGTCAGAGTGGTCTCTTTCCCTGGGGATTACACTCGGATGAACGGATGCCCTCGCCATAGCGGATCCCACGCGGGGACAACTGGGGATCCCGACGGTGGCCCCACTCCCCGCATCGCACCTGGCTACTTTCTCCTGGCTGACCCACTCCCATGGGAGGCGCAACCCTTTGGAGCCGCGAGTTATCCGATAGAGCTGGTGACACTCGCTCCGGGACTCGGTCGGCCGTGTGGGCCTGCCCGGCCTGGCGACGATTGTCCCCGCCTCCTCCACGGTGCCCCCGGACGACACGGTGGTGGCACGGGCCGCGGCTGGGACGATCCAACGGGCCCTGGAGACGGGGATCTCCGGCACTCGACCTGAGGCCTAGCACCCGAGGGAGTCGTAGCCGGTGCCGACACTCGGGGACGCCTGCTCCGGGGCCCGGACGAAGAGCGGCCGACGACATGGGGAAACCTAGAGGCGCCAAGGGGACTGCCCCGGTCGTCTCGGACCTGGAGACCCAGGACAAGGAGGAACGCGGGGGCCCAGAGGAGGCCGGCGGTGCACCTCTGCAGCAGCAATTCGACCGCGTTTTGGAGGCAATAGCGACCACGCGCTCGGCCCTCCAGCAGGACATTGCCCAGGTGGCGACGAGCCTGGGTCTCCATAGAGCGGACCACGGCAAACTGTCGGACCGGGTCAAGGAAGTGGAGGGCTCGGTGAAAACCTTGGAGCCAGCACAGCGCACCCTGGCCGCGGAAGTGAAAGAGGCCTTATCCCGGATCGCGGTCCTCGAGCAGAGAGCGGAGGATGCGGAAGGCCGTAACAGGAGGAACAACATTCGTGTGGTAGGCCTACCGGAAAAGATCGAGGATGGCGACATGGTGGCGTATCTGGAGGCCTGGCTCCGAGACACGGTGGCCCCGGCGGGTCTGTCCTCCTTCTACACCCTGGAGCGTGCCCATAGAGTCCCGGCAAGGCCGCCGCAGCAGGGCCGTGCCCCGCGGCCGGTGGTGGCGCGGTTGTTGCACTTCAGGGATAGGGACCTGATCCTCAATGCCGCCAGACATAACGGGCCATTCAAAGTGGCGAACAGCCAGGTGAACATCTTCCCGGATTACACCTATGAGACTCAACGCAGACGGTTCTCCTTCCTGGCGGTCAAGCGCGAGCTCCGGAGCGAGGGCATCCAGTACTCGCTCTTCTACCCGGCGAGGCTCCGCGTAATTGTCGAGGACAAGACCCAGTTCTTCGACACCCCAGAGGACGTTTGTCACTGGCTCGAACTATATAGAGCGGGGAAAGGTGGACCCGGCTCCTCGCCTCGACGGATGGCAGAGCCGGGACAGAGGCGGAGATCCAGGAGGCCTCGAGGTCGTGGGGGCCGATCGGGGGGTCCCTCAACTGTGGAGACATCGACGGAGCGGAGGGGAGTGCTGGAGGTGCTGACGGCGCTGTCTGGGTCGCGGGACGATGCCACTGTGGAGGAAGGGGTCCCGGGTGACGAGGGGGGTTCAACGGACTCCGAGGGATCTGTGCCGGACAGTGGCCATACGCCGGAGATCACACCACAATCGGTGGAGGACATACTAGATGGACAGGGGTAGCAGGGTGCGCTTCTTCAGTTTGGGTGGGGGCCCGGCGGGGGGATGGCGGGGGACGGTAAGCGTTGCTGTCTATCGGGGTAGGATGGGTGGGGTGCCCTGGACTGGCCCCCTGGGGGGTTTTTTTTTTCGTGACACTGTTTTGGGCTTGCTCTAGTCCTGGTGGCCTGGGCGACGAGGGCCCATTGCCTCCGTCCAGCCCGCACCTGGCCCTTAAGGCCTTCCTGTGGTGGCGACTGCAGGATTAGTAGGGTGTAGTGGGTTGTTAGCGAGTGTGGTTTGGATGGGAACTAGATGGTGCTATTTGGGTCCTGTTCTGGGGAGGGTGGATGGGGAGTTGATTAATTTTTGGGTTGTTCAGTTTTGGTTGGGGAAAATGGCCGCCATCAGTGTTGTGAGGATAGATGTCCTTGCATGGTTGGGACCCAGCTGGGGAGACTTTGCGAGACTGATATGGGACAATGGCTGAGGTTGCCAATCTGAAATGTGTTACTTGGAACGTACGGGGGCTTCACACAATGTCCAGGCGTCACAAGGTCCACGCTTACTTAGTGCGTAGGGGGATACAAATGGCGCTGCTACAGGAAACCCATCTGAACAAGGCGGAAGGGGCGGCGCTACAGCGTAGATGGAGAGGGCAGGTCTTTTGCACCTCGTACTCCGCGTATGCCAGAGGGGCGCTGATCTGGGTTAGGGCTGGGGTCCCCTTCCAAGTCACGAACACAGTGATAGATCCAGAGGGGCGCTATGTGGCCATTTCGGGGACTTTGGGAGGGAGAGACCTAAACGTTTGCTGTGTGTATGCTCCTAATGTCGACCAGACTGCCTTCCTTTCCAGGTTATCGGGTTCGCTGGCCCACTGCCTCTCCGGGCCCATCCTGCTGGGTGGAGACTTCAATTCTGTGGTGGATGTAGACAATGACCGCTCGCACCCACCCCTCCCTGACTCTCCGGTTCGTCGTTTGGCTAGGGACCGTCGGGACTGGCAGACTCACTGGGGTCTAACGGACATTTGGAGGGCGCAACACCCCACAACTAGGGACTACTCCTACTTCTCGAGCCTCCATGAATTGCACGTTCGACTGGACGGATTTCTTGGCTCGCCCGAATTGGTTTCGGCGGCGGTCCGGTCTGAATATTTGACCAGAACCATTTCTGATCATAACCCCCTCTTGTTGGACCTTCGCTGGTTTCCCGGGGTACCAGCGGTGCCCACCTGGAAATTGCGTCCCGAGACCCTTGAGGACAGTGTCTTCAAGGCGGATCTGGGTGACACGATCTCGGAGTACTTCGCGTCCAACGGTGGCACCGCGAGCACAAGAGCGTTAGAGTGGGACGCTTTTAAGGTGGTGGTGAGGGGGTACTGCATTTCTAAACAGGTCGGGGTGCGGCGAGTTATCCTCGCAGACCTGGAGACAGCGGATCGGAAACTCCGCGAGTTGGAATTACGCCGCCCAGGGCGCCCAGACTTACAGGTACGCACGGCGGAGGCGAGAGAGGCGGTGGCGGCGGAGGTCGAACGGCTCCGCTGTTTTGACTATAAAGCCTATACGGTTCGGTCCATCGCAGAGGGGGATAGGTCGAGCGCGCTGTTGGCTTGGCTGGCCAACCCTACGCGGCAGACTTCACTGACAACGTCCATGCATAGGGCAGACGGAACCCTGGTGTATACTCAGCCTGCGATTCTGAGCTGCTACCGGCAATACTATGAGTGCTTATACCGCAGTCGCTCTGGCCGAGACCCTGACCTGCTAGATAATTATTTGCGGCCCCTAGAGATTCGAACAATGGAGCAGGAGGTGGCGAAAACCTTGGGGGCCGACATAGAACTGGGAGAGATCCGTAGCGCCATTAAAAAGATGGCGAGAAATAAGACCCCGGGCCTGGACGGGCTTCCTGTAGAGTTCTACGCGGCCTATGCCGACCTCCTAGCCCCTAGGCTGTTGGTGGTATATAAAGAGGCGAGGAGGCTGGGGCGTCTTCCAGGCTCGATGTGTGAGGCCTTGGTGGTCCCGTTCCTCAAGCCCGGCAGGGACTCATCCGATCCGGGGTCCTACCGTCCCTTATCGATGCTGACGGTGGATTATAAAATACTGAGCAGCATCTTGGCCACGAGGCTGCTTGGGCACATGAGTTCCTTGGTGCATGAGGACCAGGCTGGCTTTATCCCCAGGCGTAACACGACCATGAACATTCGCAGGTTGTGCCGCCTGCTTGGGGAACCGCTTGTAGACGCCCCGTGCCCGGTTGTCCTATCAGTGGACTTAGAGAAGGCTTTTGATAGCCTGGAATGGGACTACCTTTGCACTGTGTTGCGGAGGTTCGGCCTCGGGGAGGGTTTCGTCAGATGGACCAGGGTGCTGTACGCCTCGGCGTCGGCCAGGGTCCGGGCGGGACCGCTGATTTCCTCACGATACCCGGTGGAACGGGGCACGAGGCAGGGCTGCTCGCTGTCCCCACTGCTCTTTGCGCTGGCGGTGGAGCCTCTTGCGTTGCATCTCCGGTCGGGGGCCCATTACGCGGGCCTATGGACCCTGTCGGGCCCGCACTACGTCTCACTATACGCAGACGACCTGTTGCTCTTCCTAGAAGACCCGCTTGCTGCTCTACAGGGAGCTGCGACGGCGCTCACGGAGTTTGGGGAGGTCTCGGGCCTCCGAGTGAATTGGACTAAGACTTGTCTTTTCCCGATTCGCAGGGGCACCCCTACACCTGCTTTAAGTAGGGAGATTAGATGGGAACCCGACTGCTTCAAATATCTAGGGGTGTATGTTTATCATGAACCCTCTGGCCTCCTCGATGGGAACATTGCCCGGGGCATCCGGGCACTTCGAGGCAGTATGGGCTTTTGGGCCACGCTGCCGCTCTCGGTGGCAGGGCGGATTGCTCTGCTTAAAATGGTGGCGCTCCCCCGGATGTTATATTATTTCCGGACACTACCGATCTGGATCCCACCGACCACGTTTCGACTATTACGGTCACTGATAGTCGGATTCCTTTGGGGCTCGGGCCGCCGGCGGGTGGCCCTCAAGACCCTGATGAGGCCGAAGGAGGAGGGTGGGCTTGCGGTGCCGGACTTCGAAAAGTATTACTTAGCGGCGCAGCTCCAGACCTTCACCCAGGAGATCGCTCGGGAGTTCCGGGGCCCCGAGGATAGGAGGGGAACGGGTATGGCCAGGCATGTTCTCTCCTTCATAGTGATGAGGCAACGATTGGCCTTGCAGGACTTGTCAATGGAGGAGCGGACCGTTCGCCTGTGCTGGAACCGAGCTCACGCCCGGGGCCACCAGCGAACACCGTATACACCCGAAATACCGCTGGGGATGCTAACGGCTTTGCCCCATGGGGGTGATTGGTCGCGCTTGGCGACCTGAGAGGACGCAGGTCTGCAGCTCATCGGTGATCTATATGAGGACGGGACGATCCTGCCATTCCAGGAGCTCATTGATCGCTTCGGGATTCCCCGCGGCGACTTTTTGCTGCACTCGGCCCTTGTTCGAGCGATCCAGGCGCACTGGCGGTCCGGGCAGGCAGAACCCCCTTTATCCCCGGTGTGCCAATACGTGATGATGTCCGCGGGCACGGTAAAGGCGGTCACTTGCCTTTACGGTAGACTGCTCAACGAGGGGCTGGCTCCCCTCACCACCCTGAGAAACCGATGGGAGGAGGACATTGGCAGGGAGATCCCGGAGACGACCTGGGCTCAGTTGGTGCGGCGAGCCTGGAAGGGCACACGCCACGTCCGCTTTCAATTAGTCCATTATTATGTGCTCCATAGAGCATATTTGACCCCGGTGAAAATCAGGCGATATTTTGCTACGGCATCGGCGGAATGCCCCAGGTGCCCGGCCCAGGAGGCGGACCTTCTCCACATGCTGTGGGCCTGCCCGGGACTGTCGGCCTATTGGGAGGAAGTGGGGAAGACCCTGGAGGAGAGGACGGGGCGATCCCTTTCGTTGGATGCGGCGGTGGGTCTCCTGCACTGGTTCCCTCAAACCCCCAAGAATAAAATATCTAGTAAATTCATTGATTTGGGGCTGCTCCTTGCTAAACGGGAGGTGACCAGGAACTGGAAGGCACGGGTCGGCCCGACGGGGAGCCGGTGGCACAGCGAATTTTTGAAGTGGGCAGCAGGGGAGAGCACGCTTAGATACCAGCTAGCTTGGAGGCAGCGTAACGAGAAGGCCGAGGAGACAGTGCTGGAGTGGGAGGTGCTAGTGCAGGCCCTTAGGGATTATTGCGCCCCCGGCGACGCCGAACGTGAGGAAGCGGCGCGCCCCGAGTCCCATTAGATGGTTGCACTTCTCAGCTTTATTGGTTTTCCCTATGGGTCCTCTAGAAGATCCGGTTGCGGTTGATGCCGCGCGCTGATGGCGGGGGGGGGGAGGGGTTTTCCTGGGATTGGGGTGTTTTGAGGGTGGGGGGTTCTTTTGGAGTTATAGGCTTGTTTAGAAAAGCAGATGAAGGACAATGGATCTTCCGGGCCAACCCCGACATCCTCCGGAGCCCCCATTGAATTTCGCCGCCCGACCCCAGGGTTGTGGGCTGAATGGCTGTGTAAGCAACATCCGGAGGGGGATGGAGGGTTGTGTTTCAATGCTTTGGTTTGAGATATAATATTGGCCGATCATGTAACGATTTACTGATTCCTGCAATAAAAATAATTTAAAAAAAAAAAAAAAAAAAAAATGGATAACTATGAGCAGCTCTATATGACAAAATCATAATCTCTGGAGAAGTTACATAGATTATGTTTTAGTTGGCGGTTCCACCCACCGAATTAGGATGAGACTGCCCTATGGGCGGTCGGAAACATTCATTTTTCCATTGCAGCTTGTGCGGAAGCCGGAAAAGAGCCACAGCACAAGCTGCAATAGAAAAATTGGTGTTTTCAAACATCCATGCACCTTGTGCAAGGCACCATGCGGTGCCTGCACAGGCACCTCCCCAAACGTCGGACCACCATAGAAAGACATACGGAAAGAGGCATCATATTCCCTGCGGCGGTGCCCTTAGCAGGCACCACCCCTATTGTAGGGATTTCGGTCCCACTGCTGCCCCAATGGGCTCCTTGAACAGCAGCGGTCGGTCCATACCCCAGGTGCCTCTGACTGCCGAATCGTAAAACAATTCCTGCCAGTGAACTGCCTGTCCTGGTAAGTGGTACTTCCATTTGCCCACTTTACATCTATATTCTTATGAATAAGATTTTTGTTATCAGACAAATATGTTTCCATTATGGATTCTATATTTCATAGGATTTGGTAGGCTGGATTTAAGGAATTCTTTTATCACCTAATCATTGCTTGTTTTACACCAATCTACCCTGAGTAGTTTATTCTAGTTGTTGCAGAACTTTCTCTGGAAAATAGGGCCAGTTCTGGGAAACTTTCCATGACTGCCTGAGAAATTCAACCTTTTTTTCATATACACAGCCATTAGTCACACTTAGCACTTATAGCCATTTCTTCCAGCTGGAGACAATATCCAATGACTGTAAACACAAACTTACACACCTAAAAATCCTACACAGATTGTACTTTACGCCTGCCAAATTACACAAATTCGACAGCACTAGATCACAAGTGCTCCCACTGTCACCAGCCCCAAGTTGATTCTTTCATCTTGTATACAAATGCAGATATGTTGCTGCCTACTGGAAGGACATGTTAGTTATGCTATCCAGTGTACTTGAGTAGGGGTTCCAAACATGCCAACATGATACATGTTGCCAATATACCAAGGTCTGTAAGATACCTTCTTGCAATAGTATTACTGCTTGAGAAAAGAGAAATAGCTCATCACCGGATGAAGGGTACTGTGCCTGCAATAGATGGGTTTCTTAAAAGCAGCACTGTCTGAAATATAAAGGCTGAACGGTCTACTACTATGCAGCCTATTCCATCTAGACCTATGGCTATATTGGGCCATCTGCGAATATACTTGGAGCAACAGGATGAGGTGAATGGATAATGGGTACGCGGATGCACCTGACCATCTATCCACAACCCAAGAAACCCGCATTCTGAGATTGTGGAACTGCGCATATGATTGCAATGAGATCTTTACACAGGCATGATGACAATATCTGCCATTGGATTTAAATCCTGTGCTTATCCACAAAGCCGTGCACACTCACAAACTGGTTTACTTTGATGAAAACCACTCCCAAGCTGGTCATGCTCTCAACATGCAGCACCATCAAATTGGTCCGAGAAATGGTGTGAACAACTTCTCTGTCTTAAAAATCAATGCTGATGTAGACAATTGTTTTGTGTGGTAAAACTTTACTGGTAGGCTCGACTTACTTAAATATACTATTCAAGAAAATAATCCAAGCAGATCATTTAGAGATAGTGGCTTAAGTTTATTTGAAAGATTCTCAATTATTCAATATTTAATTGGTTCTCTACAGAATTGAACGTAGCCTATGACTGTAAAATGGCACATGCTTTCAATGTTTTCTTAGGGAGCAGAGAGCCTTCCACCTCTGTGATGATGCCCTGGCTCACTAGCAACGTTTGTGCATTCTTTGATATTTGAGGATGGTACTAACACTACCTAGTTCATAAGTCAGCAACTGTTATTTTTGCTATTTTTGGTAAAAAAATGTGTATGGCATACCTTGCGAAAAACCAGTGCTTAATTTGGGCCAGTGGTTTCCAGTGCTCAGCACCAGCACTTAATCATAAACACCAGCACTTTTCATAAGCACGAGTTAAGGTCATATTCAAATTAATTTATGGTAGGCACAGGGAGATCAAGTGATTTGCCCAGAATCACAGGATATTGAGCGGAAGCTGAGACTCGAACCTGGTTCCCCAGGTCTGAAGTCACTAGCTCTGGCCATTGTGCCACACCCTCTCCACACTTTTAGGGTTAGTAGTTGGTCCTGTTTTAGGCAGTGCTATCAGGAAAAATAGGCTGCTACGAGCTGCCTCCCGACGAGAGTCCCGGCATTTTTTTTAAATTATTTTTTTTAAAAATGAACCACTGCGCAAAGCCACTCCAAACTGATATTTTGATAGTCAAAAACTACAGATGCCCTCAAAGCACATTTCAAATTTTAGGTCCATGTAGAGCAAGTCTGCTCGGATTTTTTTCTTTCTTAAAATTGTTTCACCAACTAGAACTTCGAGAGACGACCACAAGGGAAAATAAAATGAATAATTAATTTTACCTTATAGTCATTTCTCGAAATCCCTCCTCACCTGGCCCCACCGCTCATACCTGCAGCGGCCGCGGCTGGAAAAGCCATTGCTACACAGGCCATGGTATCTGGCGCGATGGGAATGGCCGTATCTTCGAGTGTGGTTTTCCCTGGAGCTTCCCGTTATGAGCTCTGCAGGTCAGGATGGGAAGCAAACTGTAATCTCTCATGTTTTCCTCTTTTCTCTAAGCTGCATACCTTGAAATTGTTTTTCCCACACAAAGTATTACCTGGTGAATTTCACTTGGGGAATACCATGGCTGGGAGAGAAATTACCACACAATCAAAATGGGAAATTGGGCACCGACAAGATTTGCATCAAATTTCCCATTTTCTGCGCCGCTCAGAATGAGGGCCAGAGAGACTTGTGTTGATGTTGTTTTTGAGACCTGGCCATAGTTTAAAATTATTTACCAAACACTACAATAAAAAAGGCAGGCTTTTTACAATAACGCAAAACAGATAGAATTGCTTTACAGCTATGTTGAATCACAAATCATAACTGTTATGGAATTCATCATTTAGAAAATGACCTTTTATCAAGAAATTAAGAGTTTCAACTAAGCACTTCTCTAACATACCTGAAATCTTCAGAGGAGCGTTCTCTCTCCAGGTCAGGAAAATGACTTAAAAAAACAAAGATAAAATATAATGTTAGAGAAATAAAATGACAAAAACAGTAAATCTTTAAAAGAAAATGAAAACTAAGTATATTTTCATAGAATGTATATGTTGTAATTTAACACTGAAAACTGTAAAGTTCAGAATCACCAATTTCTATGATATAATACAGTTTGACACTGAACTTTATCAGAATAAATGCAGGCATTTGAGTAAATCATATGCACTATAAGAATAACAAATCTTCAGCATAGGACAATGTGCAAGTATACATTGCACATACAGTCGTACAAGTTGCAACTTAGCATTACTATACTCTCTCCGTAGCAGGAAAGAAAGCCTTCTATTTTGGTGTGAATAACACGAGTAGGTATAGCTGCATGATGAGCAATGTTACATTTTGACTTCAATGTACTGTGGTTTATTTCTGAGATTGGTATGTTGGGACAGAAATGACCCCTTCATGGCACACTGGCATGTACCCTTGCTTTGAGTGACCAACTGCATGTAAAGCGATATCCTGACTTATTTTGGCCCTGGTGTCACACTAATCCAGCGGATCGGCAGGGGCCTAGATCTGCCCCTTATAATGTGAAGCCCAGGACCTGTCCTGTGACCTGGAGGGATGCACCAGGTGTGCCCTCATAATACTGTACTTGTCATGGGTGTAGCACATTAAGTGGTGGTGGGAATGTACCATGTTTTGTTGTCTTACAATTGACCAGCCTTTCTAGCTGTGTCACTGTGAGTGTGGCTTACAGACCCCTCTTCTGTAAAGATTCGATTTTATGTGAAACCCAGAATTTGTGCTAACATCCTGTGTGTATGTCAAGTGCATGTGCATATATAGCGTGCGTGTAATACATGTGTGGTAGGAAGACGGAGTTTGAGTACTGAAAACAAAATCTTCCATTTTGGATGCCTCTGGTTTAGCATGGCACAAGATTGAGGATGAGGATGGCTTGCCCAGACAAAGGAAGTGTATTGTCCAGATTCCTGTGGAGGGTGTAGATCAGATGCAGAAGTGAGTTGGATGGAGTCAAGGACAGCTTTATAAATTCAATAAAGGCCTTTTTAGCAAGGGCTCCTGATTAGCTATTCCTGAGCACTGCCATTTGGTTGAAGGTAGGTGGGAAAGGGACTGCAGTTTGTTACTCAAAATGAGGAAGTTCTAGGTCAGATCTGCATTTTGGTTTGTCTGTCCCAGATTACTGCTTCAATGAGGCTGATGACAGCCAGGTGCAGACAACTCACATTTCACTGTGTCCATGTTGGATGGTGGTCCTGCTTGGAGACCGCATTAGCGCTATCTGCTGTGAAAAGCATCCCTTTACGCAAAGGCTGTAACTGGAGAGCAGTCTGAGACAGACATGTTGACACAGTGGAGTCACAGCTATATTCTGGAAAATGTGTATAAAAGTGAGAGTCAACACATTCCACTTTGTTCCTGATTCAACATTTTCATAACCACGGACGGGAGCTCTCCGCAGAGTAGTTGAAGGACTGCTGTGTAACTGTAGGCAATTTCTGCCTAGCTGTCAGTCCCCCAGAGGTAAGAAGCACCTAAAATATGCACTTTCTGTTGCAGGATTCAAGGGTCTGCCCATTGGCTAGAAACCTGCCTGCCTGCCTCCCGCGACAGGTAAGAAGTCTGCCTGTCCCTGCCAGAGCAGAGACTACCCAGGAGCAGAATCTCAATTTGTTCCTGGCATGAAGAACACTAACAAAAAGCATAGCCTGAAAGTGCAAAGCCAAGAGCAATGCGTTCTATAAATTGGTTTCTTGGTCTCGCTCTTCTCTTCCCAGTGAGAACTGAGCCCAAACCACTGCTCAAATTCGGAAATCTGTGTGCCCCGGGCAGCCCCTCAAAGCCACAATTTGGAACTGCCACTATTGCGAGAAGCACTAACAATACTGAGGGAAATCTGATCACCTACAAAGGCCGGGACTACCAAGAGTACACACCCACAGACTCATTGGCCTACTAAGGGCCACAAATGCCTTACCATAGAGCTCATCTGCAAACAGCCAATGGATGGCGACAACTGCCAAAAACTCTGCACATGCAATGACAAGTCCTGCTGTATTACATTCATCTACCAACCCTATTCTGAAACAAGGCCATGTATGCCAAAGACCGCCGTTTTAATCGCTGTAGAACCACCATGCAAGAAAAAGTGCAGCGTGCTGCCTCAAACACAAGAACTTGAGTCTGTTTCTGAGCATACCAGCAAGAGGGTACAGTGTTGGACTGGAACAGAAAATAGGCCCAGACTCCATAATAAAAGTGGCCCCCATCACTGAATTAGACAGCAAAAAAAGTGTCCCACGTTTGAGTGTAGAGATCCACTGTATACGTGTTTTACAGAAGACTCCATGGTTTTGAGCTTTCTGCAGGCAATGTTTTTTTTTTTTTTAATAACGGGAATCAACAGTAAAAACTGACCCGACAGACCATAAAACAGGCTCTCAAGCAGCCAAAACAACAGCTCACCAACTGACCTACCAGATCAGCCCATCGGGCACTGCCTGATTGCCCCATGGGCAAGTCCTACCCTGTGGGGGCACGAAGGAGTGAACTGACTGCTCATCTGAACCTGTGTGGAGCATAAACTACGGTTGCGCCTAATTTATTCTCGAGGACTACTGGGGACTATAACTAATAGGGTCACCCAGGAGGGCGAGAGCATTGGAGTGGGGAGGGGCATCATCGCTACTACCATGTATTCATACATTTGGATTGTATAAAAGTTTTACTGTCTGACAAAAAAAAATTCTCATACAAAAAAAAAAACGCACTGGGTTGAATATTAATTCATTGTGTCTGCTGAATGATGTGTGTACTGATAAAGACCTATCAGCCCTGGGTTTTGGAGAGGGAGTCGGCCAACCGCGTACACTAGTTTACATTTCGCATATGTTCACTTGTATTGATTTCTCCCTTCTCTGAGCCTGCTTAAACATGAATGCATTAAAAATTATTTACATTGTGCCGTGCTACGATTATCCGGGGACTGCCACAGTAAACTAGGAATTACAGTACAGACGCCAGGGCCAGTGCTTTGCCAAGGTGGGCACCGCCATATTAAGCTTATCCACAATATTTCATGATTTACCATCAAAATGGAAAGGCCAGCATTATAGAAAGTGAAGGCACTATTATACAATGGATGGCCTCAATAAGTCAATATATATTTCCATTGTTCAATGAATGGCCACAATACGGCACGAGTTACCATCAAATGACCCAAACTGCGACTGTGCAATGGATGCCATCACGATGCTGAAATTACCACCTTTTTGCCAAGGTCAACATTATGCCCAAAACTGAACAATCATAACATGGATAACCACAATAGGCCTAGAATTACAACAGTCCCACCAGGCCAGCATTGATACCCACAGGAGGGCAAGAACATCTTCCATCATGCAAGGGTCAGCATTTTACTAAAGGTGGGCATTATGCTATGGATGCCCACAAGTTGGAGGAAATACCATTATTAGGCCCAGAGCAACTTTTTACCAGGGTTAGCAACGTCTTAGTAATGCTCACACGATTCCAGAATTTATCAGAATTGTACCAGGGCAGCATTTTCCCAGGGTTTGAATCATGCAATGTATGTCCACAGGTCAGCATGAAACACCGTCTGTTGGGACAGTTCTTTGCAAGGCTCTGGAGAGTCATGCTTTCCTGTCCTGGGCTTTGTTCATGTACGTTGTGTCGTAGTTGTTGATTTTCCTAGTGAACTCGACAATTATGCAAGTTTACGGAGGGTCCTCTGGTTTAATGCAGAAACCCCACAGCTGCTCTGTGCATCTGTGATGATTACCGATTCATTGACCCAGGCTTTGCAGCACATTGTGGTCGTGGTAGCATGAATGGTGATAAAGGGACAGACCTTTTTCACTATTCCCCACAGGGAAGCTACCCGCTCGCCTTCCTCAAGCAAATATTCTTCGAGTCTCCCTTAACTAGGGCACTTTTCCTGGCAAACATGATGAACATGTCTTGAGGCTCTTACTCATTTTTATGCTTGACCGTCGACTGCATTAAAGACAAACTTTGAAGCACAGCCTTAAAGAGGTCTTAAGCCGTAGCGGTCTGGGCACACTTTTGCTAAGTGCACTAGGACATCTTTGAGCACTGCTAGTCCTAGAAGTGTAGATACAGCCTTGTTCTCTATGCACAATCTCAATACCTTTATTGCGATGAATGAATTAATGAGGAATTAGGTCATTTGTAATATGCATACTATTTGCACGACTTAAGTCTCCTGGATGGCAACTCCTTCATTGATCATATCATAAGTGTCCGGGGACCTTCGGGAGAACCAGCCGTGCTCAGAGTTTGCCCTGCACATCTCAGTTTGATACTTGAGGGTGGTGGGAAGACATATGAGAGAGCAAAAATACAGAGGCTAAGATTTCCAGAGTCACCATGAAGGTCACTGCCACATACTATGTATAACAAGATCAACTTGGCGACACAACAGCAGGTCAATGACCCCCCATACTGGAAATTCAACTCAAAGAGGTCTGGGACCTAGACAGGTATCTAATGAAAACAGCGCCATCTATGGCCATGGCTGGAGTATCACACATGCGTCTATTATTAGTGACAGGTCAGCTATCTTCTTGAAGGCAACTGTACAGTGACGGACTATATGAAGATCTCTTCATCATATAAAATAGCCTCATCACACACGTAACCTAAATACTACAGATGACCATCACAAAGATAGCATATATTCACCTGCTCAAGGAGCACACCACTACTGTGGCTGAATGTCTCGTTTAAGCATCACAGGCTTGTTACACCTGATCACAAGCAGCGAAGGATGGGCCTATACATACACATCTGAGGCCACACAACACGCAAGAATTGCTTAACACAAAATATATGTCTGTCTGTAGGAGTTCTGTATTATAGACAAAGACCAGGAAACAACCAGGTTAGAATTGAATGTCAGACGAATAGACAATCCATCTAAAAGGATGGCTTCTGTCCTGCCAAGTAGGGATAATCACATTCAAGATATGCTTCCCCACGTTAAGCCACTCAACAAACTAAACAAATCTCTGACCAACTTCCGGAGAGCTCCACTCTCGGGTCTCTGACGATAGCAGTCCTGTTATCTGGAAGCACCAAGATTCAGAACATCTCATTCTCAAAACCAAATAATCACAAGCCAGTCTACAGACCTCAGGAACCCTCGTCCGGATGACACAAGAACTCAAAGACACAGTTAAAGCACACCTTTGATGCCTCTTAAAACAAGAGAGGAGCTGTCAATAAATATGACCTATCCCTGTCTGACAATGTATATTTGTCTGTGTTATTTTATGTTTAGTAGTTATTTGGAAACCCCCCTATAGACCTTGTTTTGCAGGAACATATATAACACGCATTGGCAAAGCTAATATGTCTGCAGCTTGCTGCTGGCCTTTTGGCTTTATTAATGCCTATTTTGCTTATGAATGTTTCTTTGCATGTTTATTTGCATGAAGATGCGAGTGACAAACCGCTAAATAGCAGTGTTTGTTGTGACGCTGGGCTCTCACCTAAGTGAACCCAGCATTGTGTAAGGCACGTTTTTATTTACACTTTATGTAAAAATACCCCTTGCACCAGTAGACCCTGACACTGAAGGGGACTTCTTATTGGTTAGATGTGCACATTTTGGAGGAGCAGTAGGCTGCCATTCACAATCCAGTAAACCAATGGCTGAAGTGGGCTCTTCCTGTGACCCATGCTGAACCCTGTGGTGAGCGGAAGGAAAAGTGAATGGCACCACCAGTGGATAAAGAGGGCTGACCGACAGGCCCTATTTGCAAGGATGGATAGTATATAAGCTTTTATTAAAAACACAATGTCTTGGCTAAAGCCAGGCTTACAAATGCTAAATAAATAAAAAAGCGCATGTTAATAGGAGAAAAATCACAAGCCACCGTGCCATACAGGTCTTCTTTAAGCCAAGATGTAGAAAGAGAGTGCCATATATATATACTTTCCTCACCAACCTTGTTATAGGTAAATATTCAGATCATACATCTTTTTACAGGTAAGGAAGAGCACAAAAAAAAAAGATAGAAAGTGCCATTTCCTGAAGGATTTTAAGCATTTGTCACGACTTTCACACGAGTAGGCTGCCCGTGGATTGCATTCTAGGTGGGAAACCATATAGCATGCATTTATTAGCAGTGGAAACCCCTTGGAACAGCCTGTAGTGAGCTAATATCCCTGGCAAACCTGGTAATGCAGATAAAGTGAAAAAATGTTTATTAAGTTTTCGTACTACGCAAACCACACAATACACACTACGCACCTAACTCATTAAAATACAGTATAACTGAAATAGCAGACTTACAAACCGATTGATAAATCAGTCATATCACTGTAGAATATTATTTTCATCACTCTTTAAGGTTAATTTTAAATAGCGCCAATTATTTGGCCTGAGGACATTAAAGCCCCTTTGCATAAATACTACTGCCAACAACCCTAAAAGTGGTTCTGTACAAGGACCTGCCAAGGACACATGTATGTAATGCATTTTCCTCACTTCCGGTCTATTACTCTCTTTCTCAAATAATCGGTTTCTTACTTTAGGAGCAACAACATTTCAACAACCACCTCCTTAGACCTATCTAAATAATTGAGTCATAATAAAAAAAATTAAAAAATCTAACTCTGTACCAATTCAATGGTCATATGCACATAAAGGAAAACCGACCATAGTAGCTTTGCAATTAAGAAAGGTGAGACCCCAATAAAGATAAAGGATTGTGCTTTAATAAGGAATACTTACCCATACGTAATACCAGCAATGCTGCACTTCTTAAAGTGCATAATGTTGCAGGTTAGAGTCCCCGTTTTGTCAGAAAATAGATACTTCACCTAGAAAGATAATACAGAACAAAATGAACTAAAAGAAACAGAGTAAAGGCACATCTGTACAACATGAGAGACTACAAGCATACAGTCCTCAATATGAATACAATTGTGTTGGATCTGGCTGTTTTTGAAGATCGTTGCCAAACTTTTTGCCTTCCTCCAGTATTTCCTCGGACCTGTTTTTGTTGGCTTTATAAACCTGGGCAATTTACTACTGCTGATCAGTGCTAAAGTGCATGTGCTCTCCCCTGTAAACTTGGTATGATTGGCCTACACCTGTTTGGCATATTTAATTTACCTGCAAGTCCCTCGTACAGTGGTATCCATATACCTTGGGCCTGTAAATTAAATGCTACTGGTGGGCCTGCATCGCTGCTTGAGCCAACCACAGACATAGGCTTTCAAACCTGTCTCAGGCCTCTGCCACTGCAGGGACTGCGTGTGCACTTTACTGCCGCAGTGACTTGGCATTTAAAGTTACCTGGCAAGTCTAGAACTCCCCTTTTACTACATATAGGTAACCCATAAGGGAGGCCCTAGGTAGCCCTATGGGCAGGGTGCTGTGCAGGTAAAAGGTAGGACATGTGCCTTTGTTGTGTGGCATGTCCTGGTAGTGACAAACAGCCTCTTTGGTTTCTCACTGCTGTGAGGCTGCTCCTCTCATAGGTTTGCAGTAGGAATTCCCTATTATGTGTTTCAATTGTAATTTCTAATCTGAAATGAGTGGCGTTGCCATGTTTGGTATGTTTGGAATAGAGGTGATAAATCCTACTTATTGGTGCAAGCAGATTTTTCATTACTATTTTTGAAATGCCACTTTTCGAAAAAAGGCATTTCAGTGTGCATTTCTTTGTGCTTTGCAGCCTGACTCCAATCAACATCTGGCTTAGACTGATAGGGGGCTATTTTGTGCATTCACTCTAAATAGTCACAAGGGGAGCTGAGATGTGTCCTGCATATCCTGATGAGCCATCACCAGGCTGATGGGTCTTCCTGGGTTAGAGTGGTGGGAGGAGTTGTCACTGACACCTGAATAGGGCTGAGCCTGCCTTTCACAATTCTGTCTCCACTACTCTGGAGTGTATCTGGAGCCGGGGCTGGGATTGAATGGGGGTGTTGTGCACTTCTCAAGTTTGTTTGACATTGCCTCCAGATCAAAGACATTTTGAGTGTAAGTACACTGGCTCTCACACTATGAGTTTAGACACTGCGTGGGACTTGTAACCGGGCACTGCTGGCTCTACATACTGCACCAGAGGATTGCTGTGCTGCCAGGAAAACCACCACTTGGACTTTGGTTTGTGTGCTGACCTGCTGGAAGGACTGTCTTTTTGCCTACAAAAACGCTCTGTGCTGGTCTGTTACCCTGCCTTTGGTGCCACCCCCAGTGCTCCTCAGGGGCTTGAGGGCATATCTCCCCCTGTCCTTGTGTGGGGTCTCCCCCGTCCTTGTAAGGGGTTCAGAGATATTGCTTGGAAAAAGACAGTGAGTCTGGCAAATGTCAGCTGTTTGACACCCCCCCGTGCGTGTTGAGAGCTTCAACTTTCCTGGGACCATGCGTGCTTCCATTATGGCTGTGACCGGCGCATGTGTAGCGCTGTCTGGGGAAGCCTGAGGCATGGGTAATTTACTGCATGAAACAGTGCATGGTGAATGCCTCTACCCCAGCCGGCAGCAGTGGTGAGAAGGTGCAGTGGTGAGAAGGAGCTGCCTAAGCATCTCCCTACGTGACCCCGGCATTGACAAGTTGGCTAGCAACCTTCAGCAGCTGAGTGCAGACCCGCCCAACTCCCCAGGAACGAGGATCGCAGCCAAAAGCCTCTGCAACTGTTGAGTTCAGTGTGTGAGGCCATCATACCTCAGGTACGCTGCTGCAGGACCCACGCAGCCGTTCTACAAAGTGCTAGTGATTGCAGGGAGGGAAGAGACTTTTGTGGTGACACTCAGGCCTCCACGCTTGATATTTCAGTGGGTGTCCCCTCCCCGTGTACCACATACCTTGGGGGGCACTGTATTTGGCTCCACGGACGGGGTGAGACCTCGACGGAAGGCCCAGCTGAAATGATTCGAATTACCACATCTCATAGTAGGCCCACAGGTGGTCCTGCAGCCTACAGTGTACATGTGCATTGATCTCCAGAGAGGCTTACAGTTTACCACGTAACCTGTAATAGAAGCGCTGGGGCGCTATATCTGTGTAATAAATGTGTTTGGGGTGATTTATGATGAACTGTGATGGCATACAGATCCACATATGGTGATTCATGTGTTTTTCGTGTTATAACCAAACTGCTGCATTTTCCAGCCCTGATGTTATGATTTATGTTGTTTTCTTCCTTACAATGATAGGATTACGAATATCATTTCAGGAGCTGCATATTATGTACATTGATGGTGTTTCTATGACGTGTGCAGCATATACGTTTTTACTTTATTGCACTAACTGTGATGTTATGACAATTGCCTAGTTGGCAAAACGATTTATAGTTTATGTCATGTTTAGTCTGTGTGTTATATACAATATATGGGATTGTTTTATACAACATTGTGTAGAGTCTCTTTTGTGGTATATTTATTGTGTCATTGGTGTGTGTGTGTTGCGTAAACATTTACACTTTGCCTCTGCTCTGATAAGCTACCATGGGTGTGAAAGGGGGTTTTCTTGGGTGTCTAACTCCCTTACCCTGACTAGAGTGGTAGGTTCAGCCTGGCTTAGGTGCATACCCTAGCCAACCAGAAACCCCATTTCTAACACATAGTAATTTCGATTTTGCCACAAACTGACTTTCCTGCCCTAATAGGGATTACAAGTATTGTGAAAATATTATATTTCTGATTCATACGTAATTTTTCTAATGGCTTTGCCTGTTCTTGTTACAAAAGTGGCAGAACTTTGTGCAGGAAAACACTTCAAAATTCTGAGTTTGGAACAGAGTAAAATATTCGTTCATAGGTAATTTTACTCTATTCAGTAGTGCAGAACTCGAAAGGAGGAGGCATCCAATACATTCTACTTATGTATTTACCATTACATGGTAACAAAAATTGTGTTAGGATATAGACTGATTACGAATCTGATGGGGATGCAGAATTTAATGCATTTAGGACCTCACTGAGGTCTTTAGAGGAGATCTGGTTAAGAGTGAAAGGGGAGAGGTACAAAACCAAATTTTCCACAATGGCTGGAGGGAAACTGTCAGCCTCAATCTCTTATCTTAAGTGTAAGATTTTGTCAATAAATTATTTATAGAGATCATTACTTATTAGGTCTCGCCTGGCGTAGGCTCTGTGCATGCGCAGTCTCGCTGGCAGATTTAATGTTTACGGGTATTTTCTGTAAGGGGCTTTAAGCCCCGCCCCTCTTTTCCATAGGCTGGCGTCACCGTTTATGGTAAACGGTGGCCATCCATTGGAACAGAGCTGTGCATGACATATTTGCTCGGCTTTGTGAGCCGTCCCACTTGGACGGGCTCGTCTGAATTACGTTCGTCGCAAAAGGTTTCTTATCTTTATGGGGCCAAACACATGGCCCCATAAAGACAAGAAACCTTTTAGCAGGCGAGGCCGTCCAAGTGGGATGGCAGAAAAAGCCGAGCAAATACTCAGTGTGGCCCATCTGCTCTCCATGGGTGACATCTTCTACCTCCGAAACATACACCGCCTGTCCACGCCTTTCAACCCTCGGTGCAGGTAGCAAGTGAAGGCGCGGGTGAGTGAGTGCCAAGACCGGTTATTCACGTTTCTGTACGTTCATTTCACGCCAGAGAGACAGTCCTTTATTCCCGCAGCGGCCTGCCTGTACGAACCTTTGTATGTATATATATATATATATATATATATATTTTTTTTTTTTTTACCCGTTAGCTGCTTTTTTTCCATTCGGTCATGTCCTGGTGGTTCGGTCTAGAACCCGCTTCTTTCCCGTCGTCGCCACTAAAGTGAAACTTTAGCCCAATTTCGCTCCTCAGGTGAAGAAACAACGCTTCGTTAAACTGTTTTGCTAAACCTTGTCCAGTTGACCACTGTAACGGGGGTCTCGGCGGGGATGGGGGGGAGGAGGGGGGATCCCCCGCAGTGCTTCACACTCTGGGTTTCATTAACTGGAAACACAATGGCCGTGTTTTGTGTTACTTTGAACTTGTATGTCTTCCACATTAGCACAGTTTTTTTGCACCCCACATCTGCCCCCCCCTGGCGGTTGACGCACCAGTCGGCACTTCACACACCTGCCGGCACCACCATGGGTGGTCACATACTGTTCATGTAACGAGGTGTGTTTATATAGCGCCCCACCGTTTCCAGCTGTCCTTCGGCACTTTTGGGGTTTGTGGGTGTAGTGAGGGACTGGGCACAGCGGTAGACTGTGATTTCACGGGGGAGACAGCACATTGCAGCTTTCTCCATGGCCCGGTTTGCTTCACTATTGTGGTTTTGGGCGTTGGGGACTCAAAGGAACGCTAAACACTGTCAGTAATGGACTGTACCTGCCGCTACATGGCCCCCCCTGTAATATGCATTACCGGCGCTCACTAACTGGTTTATTTTTCCTGCTTTTGGACTTACCAACATATTGCATGCTGGGGGCTGTAGTTTGACATTTGATCACAGCTGCCCGGAATTAAGCAGGAACCGCTGATCTCCTACGGCTGGGAGTGTTGCATAAAGAGCACAGGAGGGAGAAGGTGCAGACTAGTGGCGTGGGGCATCTGAGGAAGGCTGAAGCAGCCGAAATGCATTATGCCAAACCACAATCGGTGAATAAAGGGTTCCTACTTGAAATCCCCGCTGTGTCCTTGGATTGCTTTCAATAGTGGTCTTTCTCGTCATGTTTTCGCACCTGCCAGAGGCGCGCTACAAGGGCCCGTCCATCCAAGAGTCCTGGGAGTTTCCTGGCACCGAATTTCACTACAATCAAGGGATTGATTATCCCGGGACCGCCACAAGAACGGACCACACCAAAGGCTGCTGCCAACCGGTAGACTGTGATTTCACGGGGGAGACAGCACATTGCAGCTTTCTCCATGGCCCGGTTTGCTTCACTATTGTGGTTTTGGGCGTTGGGGACTCAAAGGAACGCTAAACACTGTCAGTAATGGACTGTACCTGCCGCTACATGGCCCCCCCTGTAATATGCATTACCGGCGCTCACTAACTGGTTTATTTTTCCTGCTTTTGGACTTACCAACATATTGCATGCTGGGGGCTGTAGTTTGACATTTGATCACAGCTGCCCGGAATTAAGCAGGAACCGCTGATCTCCCACGGCTGGGAGTGTTGCATAAAGAGCACAGGAGGGAGAAGGTGCAGACTAGTGGCGTGGGGCATCTGAGGAAGGCTGAAGCAGCCGAAATGCATTATGCCAAACCACAATCGGTGAATAAAGGGTTCCTACTTGAAATCCCCGCTGTGTCCTTGGATTGCTTTCAATAGTGGTCTTTCTCGTCATGTTTTCGCACCTGCCAGAGGCGCGCTACAAGGGCCCGTCCATCCAAGAGTCCTGGGAGTTTCCTGGCACCGAATTTCACTACAATCAAGGGATTGATTATCCCGGGACCGCCACAAGAACGGACCACACCAAAGGCTGCTGCCAACCGGTAGACTGTGATTTCACGGGGGAGACAGCACATTGCAGCTTTCTCCATGGCCCGGTTTGCTTCACTATTGTGGTTTTGGGCGTTGGGGACTCAAAGGAACGCTAAACACTGTCAGTAATGGACTGTACCTGCCGCTACATGGCCCCCCCTGTAATATGCATTACCGGCGCTCACTAACTGGTTTATTTTTCCTGCTTTTGGACTTACCAACATATTGCATGCTGGGGGCTGTAGTTTGACATTTGATCACAGCTGCCCGGAATTAAGCAGGAACCGCTGATCTCCCACGGCTGGGAGTGTTGCATAAAGAGCACAGGAGGGAGAAGGTGCAGACTAGTGGCGTGGGGCATCTGAGGAAGGCTGAAGCAGCCGAAATGCATTATGCCAAACCACAATCGGTGAATAAAGGGTTCCTACTTGAAATCCCCGCTGTGTCCTTGGATTGCTTTCAATAGTGGTCTTTCTCGTCATGTTTTCGCACCTGCCAGAGGCGCGCTACAAGGGCCCGTCCATCCAAGAGTCCTGGGAGTTTCCTGGCACCGAATTTCACTACAATCAAGGGATTGATTATCCCGGGACCGCCACAAGAACGGACCACACCAAAGGCTGCTGCCAACCGGTAGACTGTGATTTCACGGGGGAGACAGCACATTGCAGCTTTCTCCATGGCCCGGTTTGCTTCACTATTGTGGTTTTGGGCGTTGGGGACTCAAAGGAACGCTAAACACTGTCAGTAATGGACTGTACCTGCCGCTACATGGCCCCCCCTGTAATATGCATTACCGGCGCTCACTAACTGGTTTATTTTTCCTGCTTTTGGACTTACCAACATATTGCATGCTGGGGGCTGTAGTTTGACATTTGATCACAGCTGCCCGGAATTAAGCAGGAACCGCTGATCTCCCACGGCTGGGAGTGTTGCATAAAGAGCACAGGAGGGAGAAGGGGCAGACTAGTGGCGTGGGGCATCTGAGGAAGGCTGAAGCAGCCGAAATGCATTATGCCAAACCACAATCGGTGAATAAAGGGTTCCTACTTGAAATCCCCGCTGTGTCCTTGGATTGCTTTCAATAGTGGTCTTTCTCGTCATGTTTTCGCACCTGCCAGAGGCGCGCTACAAGGGCCCGTCCATCCAAGAGTCCTGGGAGTTTCCTGGCACCGAATTTCACTACAATCAAGGGATTGATTATCCCGGGACCGCCACAAGAACGGACCACACCAAAGGCTGCTGCCAACCGGTAGACTGTGATTTCACGGGGGAGACAGCACATTGCAGCTTTCTCCATGGCCCGGTTTGCTTCACTATTGTGGTTTTGGGCGTTGGGGACTCAAAGGAACGCTAAACACTGTCAGTAATGGACTGTACCTGCCGCTACATGGCCCCCCCTGTAATATGCATTACCGGCGCTCACTAACTGGTTTATTTTTCCTGCTTTTGGACTTACCAACATATTGCATGCTGGGGGCTGTAGTTTGACATTTGATCACAGCTGCCCGGAATTAAGCAGGAACCGCTGATCTCCCACGGCTGGGAGTGTTGCATAAAGAGCACAGGAGGGAGAAGGTGCAGACTAGTGGCGTGGGGCATCTGAGGAAGGCTGAAGCAGCCGAAATGCATTATGCCAAACCACAATCGGTGAATAAAGGGTTCCTACTTGAAATCCCCGCTGTGTCCTTGGATTGCTTTCAATAGTGGTCTTTCTCGTCATGTTTTCGCACCTGCCAGAGGCGCGCTACAAGGGCCCGTCCATCCAAGAGTCCTGGGAGTTTCCTGGCACCGAATTTCACTACAATCAAGGGATTGATTATCCCGGGACCGCCACAAGAACGGACCACACCAAAGGCTGCTGCCAACCGGTAGACTGTGATTTCACGGGGGAGACAGCACATTGCAGCTTTCTCCATGGCCCGGTTTGCTTCACTATTGTGGCTTTGGGCGTTGGGGACTCAAAGGAACGCTAAACACTGTCAGTAATGGACTGTACCTGCCGCTACATGGCCCCCCCTGTAATATGCATTACCGGCGCTCACTAACTGGTTTATTTTTCCTGCTTTTGGACTTACCAACATATTGCATGCTGGGGGCTGTAGTTTGACATTTGATCACAGCTGCCCGGAATTAAGCAGGAACCGCTGATCTCCCACGGCTGGGAGTGTTGCATAAAGAGCACAGGAGGGAGAAGGTGCAGACTAGTGGCGTGGGGCATCTGAGGAAGGCTGAAGCAGCCGAAATGCATTATGCCAAACCACAATCGGTGAATAAAGGGTTCCTACTTGAAATCCCCGCTGTGTCCTTGGATTGCTTTCAATAGTGGTCTTTCTCGTCATATATATATATATATATATATATATATATATATATATTTTTTTTTTTTTACCCGTTAGCTGCTTTTTTTCCATTCGGTCATGTCCTGGTGGTTCGGTCTAGAACCCGCTTCTTTCCCGTCGTCGCCACTAAAGTGAAACTTTAGCCCAATTTCGCTCCTCAGGTGAAGAAACAACGCTTCGTTAAACTGTTTTGCTAAACCTTGTCCAGTTGACCACTGTAACGGGGGTCTCGGCGGGGATGGGGGGAGGAGGGGGGATCCCCCGCAGTGCTTCACACTCTGGGTTTCATTAACTGGAAACACAATGGCCGTGTTTTGTGTTACTTTGAACTTGTATGTCTTCCACATTAGCACAGTTTTTTTGCACCCCACATCTGCCCCCCCCTGGCGGTTGACGCACCAGTCGGCACTTCACACACCTGCCGGCACCACCATGGGTGGTCACATACTGTTCATGTAACGAGGTGTGTTTATATAGCGCCCCACCGTTTCCAGCTGTCCTTCGGCACTTTTGGGGTTTGTGGGTGTAGTGAGGGACTGGGCACAGCGGAGGGGCTGCTTTGGGGTTAGATCTTGTGCCCCACCGGCTTCTACACGACAATAACTTTATTGTGTTCCAGACTATTGTCTGAGATCAATATTGGGTCCTAAAATATTAATTGAAAATAGAAAATCTACGCTGAATGGGACGATATTTGTGTACACGTTATCTAGGACTCAGTATGTGTGCCATGCGATATTTCTGAATACAATATTCTGGTAAAAGAGCTGCTACTGTACAGCGCTTACTACCAAGTGCCTGGCTGCACAGTGCAATCAGCATCTGGGCGCCCTCTGCGGGTCTGTGTTCACTGGCAGAAGAGTGGCCAGTTTATTTTAATAGTGTTTGCCCCCCGACCCCTCTCCACCACACATCTTAAGCCGCAGGGGCTTGCATCACGCCCCTGCCATGCACACAGGGCACATTTGGCGGTCCTCTCTGCCAGCAATATTACAGAAACTGTGTTGCTTTTCTGTTTCTTTCTGCTTGAGGGGGGGGGGGCGTTTACATGTTTCTTATCCCATGCCATAGCACGAGTTCTGCCAGGCTTAAGGTGTGATGCACCCCCTTCCAAAACAAGAAACCAACATTTCCCCCCCCCCCCCACACACACACCACGGGGCCTCCGTTGTGCCCTGTGGTGGTGGTGTCATCTGTCTGTCTGTTACTGCAACACTCCTTAATTTGTAAAACAGTAAGTGCCGGGGCCCTCGTCAGGAAACCACCACAGCTTGCACCGGCCTCTGCCCCTGCCACCGCTGACCATCACGGAATCAACACGACTAACCACCCCACTGCTTGAACTCTGACAATTCAGACTATTTCAGGCCCCAAAGCTATAAAAATGGCCTGGGCGGCAGGTATTAGCTGTTTTAAATGCATATTGAAACAATAACCAACTGTTCTGCTCATCTTTAAATTACACAATCAGCTCCGCCATGTGGCAGACGGTCATAAGTGACGATGTTGATAAGTGCTAGTGCCAAGCTCAAATTAAACACTGGCTGCTGGGTGTCTGTCTTTTCTTTCTTCAGTGGTACTCTCCGTTAGATCCTGTGACGCTGATGTCCACCGCATGTTTTCCTCCTCCAGTCTGCCCTGTGTGTGGTCTGTCTGTTGCTTCTGCTGAGTGTCTGTCTGAATTTCCTTTCCTTGATGGCACTCTGTATTATGTGGTGTGGTGTTGACATGTTTTCCTCCTCAAAAGCAGCCCAGGGTCGTAGCTGTGACCCGGAAGTTTTTTACTCTGAGTTCCTGAAGTCCGGGGCTCTTGGCTCGTTTGGTGTAGTTGTATCACAAGGTGTGATGTTAGGAGTTAAGTAGATGAAATTCAATTTTTACGTCAAACAAGCTGACAGATTGGCACAAACAAAAAATACTTTCGTTTCAGGGTAACTATTTTAACTCGCCTAATGTAATCGAATTACTTAAAGATGGCCGCCGCGTGCGCACACACCGAGCGACCCGTCTCCTTGCTCAACTCCTCTATCATTCCAGCTACTTCTTGGCCTTCACCCATCCCAATTCTCAGCCCTAGGTGGAAGAAGTTGTGTGCGCCCTCGACGCTGTCCAACCCCCTTGACTGAATGCGCCTCCCTTTGGACTTTGCACGCTCACGACCGTCACCCCCACATGTCAGCCCGTCTCCGGGGACCGTTGGCGCGCCCCCTCTTTCCCAGTTTCCCTCTCCCCATCCCTTCGGCTGCCCGCTGCACGCCGATGCTTCGCACTCCGCCGCCCCCTGCAGCCGATTAATGGCTCGGGCCCCCCAGGGCTGCCCCCGCCTGGTAGCTGCGTGGCGCCCGGGACCCCAGACACCCTGGGCCGGACTCCAGAGGACTCGCCGCCCCCGCCTGGACTCCCAGCAGCGGCCACGATGAGGTGAGGAGCCGCCGGTCACCAAGGAGATGCTGCACCACTATATTTAGGCTTCCATTGAGAAAAAAAAACCTGACTGTAGTCCTCGTTTTAATGCTGCTTGCAGAAGGACCACGGGCCCCCTTGTTGGGAGCTGTGCACAGGTTAATTTACCTTTGTATAACGAATCGCCTGTCACCTGCAGTCCCTGCATCAGGGTTTCTTTTTCATATTTACCTGGTTGAAGGGCAAATACAATGAAGGTGCGGTGCGTGAAAGTGGGAGAAATGCGCTGGGTGTGGGTGCTGGTAGTGTTTATGGTTAATGAGGGGGTTCTTGTAGCCCATCGTACATTAACATAAACCTATTATGGTGGGAAAAAAACAGGTGATGCTGCCTCCACCCCTGCCAGACAGCCACCACACCTGATCACTTGCCTTACCCTTTGCTTTCCAGTAGGTTCATCGCATGTGTATCTGATATATTATTGCCCATATCTGTGCTGCTGGCTTTTCTGAATGTCTCAGCTTTGCATTTATCCACTGTTAAAGGGGGCGTAGTATTGAAGGGGACTTTAACCACCACTAAAGTAGCCACAGATAACAGATTTGTATATAACCATTGGGTGCGCATAGAAAAGTGTCCCGAAGCCCCAGGTGACGGTGTTTTTGGGGCTCACGAATAGAACATGTATCTGGGCTCTACAGGAATAATGTTGTGTTGACAGTGTGCGGTTCCGTTAATTGTTAATGGAAATTGAATTTATCAATTGGGCAAACAAGTTGTAAGATGGTGGCAGCAAGAAGACGGGCCTATCTGTTTACAGTCCGGCATAAAAAGTATGTGGCCAGCCTTGTACCTTATTTAAACATGATTTGGGTTTTCGATTCGCATAAAATGGGCGAAGCAGATAGCTCGGGTTTGGGAAACGTATTCCGAAATGAGGGTACGTTGTCAGGATGGAGTTGCCAATACAGGGTAAATTAGTAATAATTGGGAGGTATATCGTGACCCATTAGGCCCTCATTCTGTGCTCAAAGCTGTACATATAAGCACATACTTAAACATTCTTCCTTGGGGCTGTTGCAGCTCCCCCAGTTAGGTAAGATAATATTTCTTCTGGCTGTAGAATACCCTCCAACCCGTTTGAACAAGCATTGAAAATGCAATAGGTCTCGTCTTTTATTAAGTTAAAGCCATTTGCTTTGCTATACAATACCATTAGCAAAGCAAATGGCTTTAACTTAATCAAAGGCGAGGCCTATTGCATTTTCAATGCTTGTTGTTTTCGATGGAATGACTTCTGTTACTATTCTAGAGTCATCTGTCAATTCCTTTTTTTAAATATTTGAATATCGCTTTTTAGGGGTTGGGAGAAGTAGTAATTATCTGAGTAGTGCTTCTGTTAAGCTTTTTAGGCAAAAAAAACCCACAGGTAATTAGTAATCTACTAATGGAATTAATTTAGGGGCAGAGAAATGTGAAGTGACAAATAAGACACCCTCTTTATTGGTGGACAAGGTTTAACCGACATATTTAAATCATTTTTCACAATTGCCAAAACTCACCCCACCTTTCTTTCCTTCCTTCCTTCCTTCTACCCTATATTGTTTGTAGAAGCAGAAATTGTCTCTAAAAGGAGGAATCTGTTAAGCAGGTTTCTGGCACTAAGCCATATCTGGTGCATCAATTAGTAAAATCTCTCTGACTTCCAAATATGTAACCAAGGATCGGGTGTTTACATGGTATCCAGAGAGAAGTGGGAGGGGTACTGACTGCTTTTAGCACTGACATTTAGCTAGTCCTCACTTGCCTGCATATATCTGTGCTGTGGAATCTATATGATAAAAAGTATGTTGAAATGCACTGAGACTTCCTGTTCCATATCTAAACATTTGGTCACATTGATAGCCCCCAGTCTCAGACGGGCTTCCCTCAGGAGCACCACATTAGACCAAGGCTGGGCCTAATTTGTTTCTGGTAGAGATGGCAAAATTAGATTACCTTAGAGTGTTGTGTGTTTCTTCTTTGTCTTTTTTTGTGAAAAAACTGAAACCAAAAAGTTACAGTGCACTTAGGCACATGCATCAACCATTTTTGCGAGCACAAACGGTGCGATTCGCAAAAATCGGCCGTTTGCGCCCGCAAAAAGGACATTTGCGATGCATGAAGGGTCAAGGCACTCGCAATTTGAGAATTCGCAATTAATTGCGAGTTCTCAAATTGCGATTGCATTTAAGGAATCGCAAATTGAGATTCCTTAAATGCAATGCATTAAAGTAAAATAATTAGCGATTTCGCTGATAGGGGGCGCAAATTACCATGAAGATGAACTTCATGGTAATTTGCAAAAGCTTCGAAAAATGCACGAAAGTGCATTTTTCAAAGTGGTAGGTTACACACACAAACACGCGCAAGATTTGTACACAGATCGATTTCAGGGGTGCAACAGGGTGTCGTTTTGACACCCTTGCACCCTTGAAATTGCATTCTCAATTTGCGATTCTCTAATTGAGAATCGCAAATTGAGAACGTCCTCCCATTCATTCCTTTGGGCTTCTAGGCCCATAGGAAGGAATGGGGAGGTATTCCTTAATTGCGACTCGCAATTTGCGACTCGCAATTAAGTAATATTTAGAAATCGCTAATAAGGAATCGCAAATGGCATTTTTGATGCATGTGCTAGTTAATGCCTGCGCATTGCTTAACATTGGTTGCCTTTATGGTCACTCCCATCTGCTTGCTTCTTGTTCAATGGCTTGCCTTACTCTTCTTGTATCCTCCTCGCCTACTGACCCCACATGTTTGTAGCCCTTTAAATATTTATTTGCTGGAGGGCCTGGAATCAGCCACTTGCTGCCAGGCTGCTCAACACTGCCAAAAGTGCTTTCAAGTTAAGAATTTTTCAAATTGTTTTATCTACCGATCCAAGTGGCAGCCCCCACCTTGGATCTGTAAATTACAAAAATGTACATAGCACCTGTGTCATTCTGTAGGTGTGCATGTCGTCGTGCATGGACGCCAAGTCCACAAGGCTGTAATAGCCATTTTTTCTCTCTTTTTTATGTTATTGCTGCACAGTAAAAGCTTTTTGCCGATGCTGCACAGCAGTAGCGAACAACATTGCCAAAACAATTGGTCAACAAAGAAGACCTTGAATTTGCTGTGACTTGTAGTAAATGTACTAAATATGTCCCCAGACATTCAGTTGCCATTTTTTGAGAATATATCTTTTTCCTCAGAGTGGCATATACTGAGTTCACTAATTTTGCCCATAAATTTTGTCCAAAAACGATGCAACAGTTGCCCATGAAACATTGAAAGGATTCGGTTTCAATGAAGTAGTACATATTCCCATGTATGTAGCGGGACACACATAAGATGCTATTTTTCCTAACTGTCCTCAGGCATGTCTGAGAGAAGGTCTCCCGCAGACTCGGTCAGATCATAGGGCGGTTGTTTTAAATTTTAATTTCTTGAAGGGTGCGAATAAACTTATGAAACCTAGAGAAAAGGAAATACTCACGTGTGTAAGGTTAATAGAGGCAATTTTATTGACGCATTAGGAAAGTCATCTGTAATTGGCACTAATGAAGCAAAGGATTGTAGCCTGCACGAGGGCTGGGTTAATTAAACATTAGATTAGATTTCATTAATGAAAAAGATGAAAAACAAGCAAGCAGTTCCATCTGCCCCTTGCTTTTTAAGAAACTTAGGCGCTAAAGCAGGATTGTGAGACACAAGAAAGAATTTGGAGGAGAGTCTATAGTCAGGATTAAAAAGAGAAATGCAAGGGGCTTACTCGGAAATTTAAATGCACTATTAAAGAGGAAAAAAGCAACTATTTCACTCAAAAAATAGATACTGTGGAGAACTCTTCCAAGGAATTATTTTCAGTAGTAAAACTTATGATTCAGGCTAATTCCCCATATAATGGGTTGACGCAGGTGATCTGATGAATTAGCCACATTCTTTCAAACTAAAATTAGTAAGATTTATGATGAATTTTCTTGCCTAAATGAGGAAGTGCCAGTATAAAATTTGTGAGGCAAATTTATCTTCAGACACTGTTGCAGTACTTGGAAATGTTTCTCCTCTCCTGGAACAACAAATCCTAAATTTTATTCTCACAATCAAATCAGGTTCACCATCTGAACTTGCCTTGCACATATTCTCCATTTGGCCCCAGAAATTATTTCAACATTTTTAACACTTATATTTAACTTGAATATTGACTCAGGCACATTTCCCAGCATTTTGAAAGAAGTCAAATGCTCTTATCAAAAAACAATCTGCAAATCCTAACGGGCTAGTGACCTAGCACCCAGTTTCTCGTTTACCCTTTCCGGCTAAAACTATAGGGAAGGCTTTGAATCTGGAATTTATTGCATTTATAGATTAAGCATGCGTAGACCAGACACAATTGGGGTTTTGGAGTGGTCACAGCACAGAGTTGCATTAATAGCAGCCATGGATCAGGTGTATGGTGGATAAGAGTGGGTCTGCTGTGCTCATAATACTAGATCGCTCTGCGGTATTTGACACCATCAGCTACTCCGTGCTAGTGACCCGTCTGGCCCAGTTAGGGATTAAAATAAAGTGTTACAGACAGTGAAATAATTTCTCTTGTGTAGGTCCCAGATGTTCATTTGTATCCAATTTACCTCCAACCCCTTTCTCTGCCTTTTGGGGATGCCACAAGGATCTTCACTAAGTCCTACTCTGTTTAATTTATATGTATCTCCCTTCGCTATCCTAATTAGATCCTTTGGCCTATGAGTGTACTTCTATGTGGACAACGTGCATGATCTCTGAGGAAATTCAAACATCAGCGAGGAATATTCAAAACCATATGAAAGCGGTTAGTGAATGGATGACAGCAAATTGACTTAAGTTATATGCAGAGAAAACCGAAGTTATCATTTTTTTGTAACCCAAAAATATATATGGGTGTGCTTTGTGGCCAGAGGATTTGGGTATGACCCCAGTGCCAGTTAAATCAACCCAGAATGTATTAAGCTAGTAAGTGGTTTACTAAGACAGTAAGTTATGTCATATCAGCTTGTACCCTCATTTTAACAAAGCCTAAGAGAATTTGCCTTATATCCTAATGCACTCTAGTAAGTCAGTGGTGTCTGCCTTAATTCTGTTAAGATTGGACTATTGCAATGCCATTTTTTTGGGGCATTAACTCTTCAGACTTGAAGAGATTACAAGCAATCCAAAATGTGGCAGCATGTTCAATTCTAGGCATAACTAAATGCCAGTCTATTTCCACTGAATTAGGAAATCTTCATTGGCTTCCTGGAAAAGGTACAATTTTTTAATCATTATGCACATCACATAAAGTGTTGCAAGGGACAGGCCCCAAATATCTGGAGGAAAAATTCAACAAATGTGTCTCACAAAGGATCTTAAGATCTGCCGCAAGGAAAGAAGTGATAGAGCAGAGAGGCAAGAGATGTTGATGGGGTGGAAGATCCTTTGGGCATTAGACTGCTTACCTTTGGAATGCCTTACCTTGGGGCATACAGGCTTTAGCCGACCATCTTTCCTTTAGGAAATGATTGATAACATGGCTGTTCCAATGGAGGGTTTAACCCTAACCTCACTGCATTCTGGTTGTAATGCTTTTGTGGCAGCACCAAGACCCCTATGGGTATTCGAACACTATTAAATGCTTTATTTATTCATTTAAATGCCATCTTTTAATTTGTAGTAAATACACTTACAGGGTTCCCAGATTTAGCTTCACATCCCACCTACATCTCACAGGCCCATTTGCAGTCTTGGATGTGCACGTACCCTATCATATGATTGAGATGGCCAGGTCACAATCCACATACACTAATTTGCCTGTCTACATTTTCATATATCTATTCTCCACCTCCATAAGGCATGAACAGTTCCAGATGGCCAAGATGAGCGTCACAGCCTGTGTATAGGCACCTGTGAAGTGTCCTACACCATGTACTGCAATCACATCCTTGGAAACTATTCTAATGCCAGAGAACTCCCTCACATCCCAGGTTTAGACTCATATCCTGTACAAACTCATATCCTTGTGCGCCATCAACACACGCTACACATTAATATACTCATGTTCAGCACAGCATATGTAAAGTCTTATATATCTATATATAGGTATCATATTCTATGAAAGACCACAGATGTACTGGCCCAGTTCAGTTGTCCTTATTCAGCCCACATAGTGCCCTTCATGTGCCAGGACAGAAGCCCAAGCTCAGCTGGGTCCAAACCTAGGTGTCATGGTGTGCAAAATATCAATGCAATGGGATGCAGCCATGGATATCTACCAGTGGCTGAGATGAATTCAAACATTCCATCCACTTTTTGTATACTTTACTAGGTTGCCGTAAGTGGATGGGTATGCCCAGATGTGGATCGCGTATACACGGTCACTGGAGATAAGCTATGCCCGGCTGACAAGCCCATAACAAGGGCAAAATCGGTCCTGGGTTGCTTGTGTTCCAGTTCAGGGTGGACCTGGCTTGGTAGTAGTAGTAATAAACCTAATTCGGCAACCAAGTACCATCAAAGTATACAAACACAAAATGTTACAATAGATACATCAAAATGCATTTTAAAAAAATCTCTCAACACAGTTCATTTTCCCTTTTTAATTATTTTTTTTTTAACTAAATACTATTCGAAGTTCATTCCCTTCTATTGTTACTAACATGTAAAACAAAAGCTGCAATCAGGCTTGGTAGTTAGCGCTGGACTATTCCCATTGAAGCAGGGTCAAGAATGATTTGCATATAGCGGAGTCCAAACTGAGGTGGCATGGTGTGTAAAATAACGATGTATTGGGATGTGGCCGGATTATTTACCAGCGGCTGAGGTAAAGTCAAACTCTGCACCATCACGTTTTGTATACTTTAGCAAATTTATCTTCAAAGCACATTCTCAGCGTACCACCACAGTAGGTTCTTGGACTTAGGGGAGAATCTTAGGAATTACATTTTTTTGCCAGCACTGGACATGACAGTTCAAGGGGCAGGTGAGCCAAGGATGGCACCAAGGGCAAAAGAAGAGGCACAGTTAGCCTAACTGACTAATATGAAATCCAAAAAGAGGCACAGGTCACCAATGGAACTGATGGAGCTATGCCCTTAGACTATGACAGCGTGTGAATGATTCTGCATCTCAGGGAATCGACCAAGTCCATCATAGAGCCTTTCTTGCAATCTCAAAGGTTTAAGTCCACTCTCGTCTCATCCTGCTGAACAGAGGTCTTGAAATCGGGCCTCATGCAAGGGTTTCAATGAGTGATGGAGAAATGTCAAGATAACTAACTTCTGAAAAGTAGTGACTTAATATTTGCAGTCATGCCAGGAGTAATCAGGATGTAGACGGATGGTAAGTAAGTCCTCAACAACCTGTGCAATGTGTCATGCCAGCCATTTTTAGGTCTGGCGTTAGCCAATTCATTTTGATTTTATTAAAATGATATGTATAATATACTTAATCATAGGGCTTTCAGCCATCTTCATCCATTGAAGTGTTATTATGTCATTCCCATTTTTCTTCCACCCACTACAGCTTACAGCACAGGGCAATGTTCAGCCCACTTCACCCATTGGCTAACTTCACTGTGACAGCATTCTGTACTTTCACAAGGACCACATACACACAAAGTAGTTCCCTACAGTGCCAGGGGCTGGTATGGAAATATTTGCTCTCTGGGACCAAAAATATGTTATCCAAAAATAAAGTTTTGTAAAATCCATGACAAAAAAGCAAGCATTGACAAAGCCAAAAGGCTGGCATCCAACACAGGTCCTACTGGCTTTGCTAATGCTTGTTCCATTGTGTCCCTGATAATTCCCTGTCATTTGGTTTTTGGCAACAGTTTTTGGAGATCCTAAATCCAAATGTCTTCCTAGACAAGGACTTGGCGTCCCTCCCGGTCATCTTTGGGTGTACTATGAAAAAGAAAATCATCACTTACTATCTCTATCTCTTAGCCTCAATCCGATAGCCCCACTAGACACCTTCTGCATAAGCTAATGCTGGTGGCAGTAGGTTTATAGTTGTTGGGGTCCAGTAGCTTCACCCAAGGGAGGTACCTAGCAGACTGACTGTGTACATTAGGTTCTCGGTCTAGAGGCAAATGTGATAAAAACAATGTTTTTATTTTCCATATTTGTGATATTCAGTGACATTATAAGCATACGCTTTGCCATAACTTATTACAATCATGGGTGTGCGTAGTAAAAGCTCCATCAACACTATCAGTGAACCTGCATCAGCACTCTCAGTGAAACTGCCTTTAGGGTGAACAGTCCGAGTAGTTGGACTCTTTGAACCTTAAGGATGTTCTGACTGAATCATTACACATCAAGCCTGAACTTGGATGTAGACAATGATGCTTATCACTAGCTTGTTGAACACCTGTAAGCCTGGATCTGGGAGGACCTTTTTGCTACTTTTGGTGCTTCCAGAACATGAAGATGAGTGCTGTCATTTCCTCCTGGCACAAATTAAGAGGACTACCCATGTTGGAGCTCTGCCCCGTTGTTGCTAACCTTGCTTGTATGAAAACTTCAAGCCAACAAAGGGAGAGGGATCCACCACATTGAATCCATCTCCACGTCTCACAAGAGATCAAAGCAAGACTACACGAGAAATCAATTGCTACAAGTGAAGATGAGCTAAGTGGTGACTGCATGGTGAGCACATTACTTAACTGACCACGTTTTATTTTGTTCTTCAGTAGACCCTGCTGCTTTTGCCGTGGTGAAGCATCCAATTAGCTTGCCACCTAGCCAGTTCAACAGAGGAATTGTGGATGTGCAAATGACTGAATGCTAAATGGGTCAGTTGAAGTTTTGCAGAGTGGCAGCACTGCCGTAAATTCTAATTGCTCCCTCCCTGCTAAACATGCATTTACCCACCTATTCAAAGTCTGATAAGCAGTTGGTTTATACCAAAGGAGCCTAAGTTGGCTCTGCCATCAGGTTCTGAGCTGAGTGAGAGTCACTCATTTTCCCTCCCTGGGACTGCCGTTACCTGCAGGGAAAACGCCCACAATGGCCTTGTCATGCAGGGAGAAGCCTCCCTGCATGTCAGGATAATTGGTTAATTTTTGTTTTCAAGAAACAAACTACTGCTTTGGAAGTTTGTTCCTTGAAAACAAAAACTTTTTCTGAGCAGGTGTAACAAATATGGATCCCGATTGGTAAAGCTTCTTTACCTTCAGTGTGGCCATTGCTTTAGTAGCTCGGCTGAAGGCACAGAGATCCCTGCCTTAGGGATCTCTAAATTTGGAAGGTGGTCCTTGGCCAAGGGAGTGGAGGTCAAGGTCTTTGCTGATCTCGTGACCACCTGCTAGGGTCTAATTTACCCCATAAGACGCTGTCCATTCCTTTTGCAGACAGGCACATGCACTGTAAGTTGCTTGTCAATAAGTTCACTTTGCTCCTCACTGTTTCAAGTGTATGCGAATATTAAACATTTCCAACTCATTCCAAGTAACACCATTTTAAAGGGAGAATTTGGATCGTATATTTTACAGACTAAAATTCATCATGGTCAGTTAATAAGAATGGTCATCAATTGTCAGCTAACAGGTTTTCACCTTATCCACGGTTGCCTAACAGATTTGCTGTGGTGTCATCATTTTAATTGCAGAAATGCATTGATGTTCACAATCATTTAGTGATCAAAAACAGAATACAGTGTGTATAGCCAGGGGCGATATATTTTGTTAAATTAAATATTCAGAGTTTATTGTGATTTGATCTGTGCTTTGAAAGCGCATAGTATGGTACAGACTAAATAGTTTTGGGGAATGCTAGCTGGAGGTTCTCCCCAGCTCCTTGAGTTGGCCCAGTCAACTGCAGGGATAACGAATAGCTGGCACCATCCTAGGTATGCTATTGATTCTCTTTAGAGACATCATTCACTCCTATCTTCTTCAGTGTGCACGGTCATACCCAAACTGACTACATTGTGATTTGCAGCTGAATCATCTTCTATATTCACCTGTAAACGCTCTCCCCATTGGTGCTGAAGCTATAAGCAGGGCATGAGTCACTAAAGCTAAAAGATACATTCCGGTAAATCCTAGCTTGCTAGATGTTCTCTCAATTCTCGTCCCTAAGGTCGGTTCCTCATTTGACGGTTGACGCCTCTTATGCCAAATGGGCTGAGGTAATATTTGATAACTTTTAATCTCAGAAGCCTCATAGCTTACATGATATATGTTGCCTTACTAAAATTAGCATGCTGAAACCAGTCCAACCTGGTTTCTGCCAGCACAAAAGACTGACATCAAACTCGGCCATGACATATTTAAAGATATTCATTAGCAAGAGAGACATTTGAAAACATAGTTGACACTGGGCCCAGGTGAATTTTTAAATAAGCTTGAAACATTTGCAAGTTACATGTTATGCAAAATTCACAACATTCACAAAATGCCAAATTCGGACTCATTTTTTGCAAGGGAGTCACTGATTCAAGCAGAAAGTCTAATTGAGAGACATTTTCTGCTTATACCGATCTCATTCATGTATCTTGTGTGACAGTTTTATATGGGAAAAGCTTTTGCGGGAAATTTTCAAACAAGATACAGTCAAAGCACGTTATTGTCACTTTCCCATTTCACCTCTATTTGAGTAACCCTCTCGGTATTTTGTGAAAAAAGTTTGACGGATGTTGCACAACCTTGGTTGCTACTTAGCGTCAAGGCTACACACCAATCGCATTCCTCTATGAAAACAGATGAGATGAGCTTTGAACAGACAATTCTATATGAGCGCTCTCCAAAGGATTGAATTTAGAACAGAGAAGGACGTACTACCTACTGATACTAAATGTAAAGCAACAGACACAAATATTTCTGGTCATAAAGTCCAAGATAGTATATAGCAGTGCAACTTTTCTATAAAAAAAACTGTGAGCCAGTAATACCAAGTGCATTGTGTAATGTATGGTATTTTAAATGCTTTATAATACACAATTTGAACCAGAACAAAAGCTACACAGTACAGAAAATTGATATGAACAGTAATATAAAAACTGGAAATGATTAAATGAATAGGTATTATTTTTGGAACCCTAACCTTCTAATCCCAACACAGGCACACAAGACAAAAGTAAAAAAAAATCATAAATAAAAAAAATAAACCTAATGATTAGGTAAAGAAGGAGGGGAAATAAACTTATGGGAACACAGATGATTGAATAAAGCAAAATAAAACCCCACACTTAATACATAAAATGTATCAACATAAATCCATATGTGATTATAGTTATATCAAGATCAGGATGATGCATTTATTTTTTTAAGGAAGAAAGCTTTGATAGATCTTCCAACAAGACATCATCACCTGATTTCAGCAGAATGTGTTGAGAGCTCATCTCTGCAACATTGAGAGGCCATTAAGAAGCATCGATATGATGGGGAACATGTGTGAATTATCACACCAAGCTACTAATCAGCCAACTGCATTTAGGGTATGTTGCTCATGAGTTCTCATAATCTACATACGAGCCAACCAAGGAGGAGGCTGCTAATAAACCCTCTTTATTATGCACAGGACATATTTATTGTAATACTTTATTGTAGCTGATGTGTGAACCAGAGAATGACTTGAGCTGAATGGCAAGAGAGGTCTGAATATATTTCACACCCCTATTTTTTGCACAATGTTACAATGTAATCAAAACACATATTGCATCAACAGCTGAGATCCCAGTATTTACTTGAGCTCTAGCACCTCACCCTTCTCCTTATGATAGTTTCATGTCATTCAATAACTGCTCATCCAACTCTGCATGCGTTGTGTGCACACCTTGAATCTTCCAGCTCAATAGGCCTTGTCATTCCAGATCTGGACAACATGGGCATGATCAGCATACATGTTGAAAAGAAAGACTTTAGACTTCGTAAAGCCATGCAGAGGCTGAACAGAAGATGGGGTTGTGGAGGATCTCACAGTGTGCAGCAGTCATTGCTCTGTAGTTTTACAGCAAAACTGGTAAGGCACTGCTTGTGACAAGCCCTGAAGCTATGACTGGGTACAAGTCACATTCATGCCTCTAAAGACCCATATCCTCCAATCTATTAAGAAAGTCTATGTGTTTAACAGGGTGAAAAGCAGCTGATGGAGAAAAATAAACGAAGGCGTGACAATTCTGACTACAGACCTCAGACTACAATTGTTCACAGTTGACACTAGGAGGGAGTCCATTACCTTCAAAGTGCAGAATGCACTTACAGATGCTCAGGACTGTTTTAGTTTACTGCAGCGTCCTAAGTTTCAGATAATTAAAACTTTTTCTAGGACTCTAAATTTCATGAGCAGGAGAAAGAAAGCCTCAGTATTGGATGGCTCAATGATGTCCAATGACATTTTTAACATTGGGGTAACTGTTGCAATTCTAGGTTATCAGGGGCAGATCTGGAGACACATTGTAAGTTCATCACATCACTGAAAGATGGGTCCAGCCCCGCAGGGAGTTGGGTCTCAAGTGTTCAATTCAGACAAGGAGCTATAGTGAACCTGGCCTCATTTAACTCAAAAACGTATCATGTTAATCCAAGAATCTCTGAACAACCAACCCCATAATTTTCGATCTTCAGCTTCGATGGATGGAGTAGGACAGTTTTCCACCTTTGATGTCCATGCATATTTGTCAAACTGTGGCTAAAACATCTGGCCCTCTTTTCACACAGGCCAGTAAAGGGTGTGATAAATGGTTTTAAGACATCCAATGGAATGTTTCTGGACTATGGTTTTTAGTTAGTCTTCGCATGTTTGAAGTGTTTGACAATGCCATTTATAGAGGCTGTAAACACATTTAGGATGCAATTTCAACTTAAGGTTGTAATGGCTACATCAGCTCCCCTCTACTTTCTTTAAATGAACATTTAACAAGAGTCAATGTTGTATGCATGAGTCAATTTACCATTGCGGATGCAAGAGGCATGCATAGGCCATTCAAGATGATCATTTTCGCAGAGTTTTGAATTAACACATTTTCTGCATACATGGAGTTCTTTGCAGGCATTCCCCTAATTTAAGTTATAAGTCTTTGATTATTCCGTGGGGGTGCCATTTTGCATGTGAAAATTCAGCTTTTTTCGCACTTGTGAAAGTTGTAATTGGACATGGAGAGAACAAACTTGCAGGAACGCATTCCAATTCCTTTTTTCTTGATAATCTAGTGCTTTTTGCACATAATAAAATAATACTTTTGTGAATAAAAGGCTGGATATGTGCTTGGTGCTAAATTCTGCGGTCTTACCACCGAGTGAGTGCAGTGCTTATGTCCCCAATTCAAGATTTTTTTTTAAAATCAAATTCTACGTTAAAAAGTCCTGATGGTTGAGCAGAAGTCCCAACTTTAATAAACAATTAGAGAAAAAACGCACCACATTTTCAAGTGGGAACAGAGCTCAGTACAACAAAGGGATAGCCACCTTTGGGCAAAGGTGCTTTATAAAGGGTCACACATGCAGAACGTACATGTTCGAATTCCCTACAAAAACACAAGCTTTATCCAACTTTGTGCACTTGTATGTTTACCTAGCAGCGTCCAAGTCCTTCTGAGAGGATATAAAGAGACCGACATTTTTTGCATTCTGCAACCATCTCCAAAAGGATGACACTGATTCATGCATTAGTCAATATTCACAGTTGCACAAAATGACTGCAACTGAAATAAAAAATATGAAAACTCTTACTCTTGTGGCCTTTTTTCATTTCCTAAACTTATTTGGTTGTTAACTAAAATGTTTCTGTTTAATAGTCTTAGTTTGGATGTTAGATTATTCTTTTAAATGTAATGCTTTTGAAATACGTGATCCTCATACGGCCAAGAACTTCCCTCAATGTTTATTTGACTTCACCTGATGCATCCATTATGAGGTAGTAGTTTTTTGGTTTGCCCCTGGAAGGTCTGTATGACCAGCAATTTGCGAGAGTTTACATGCAACATTCATAGGAGTTCATGGCCACCTTCCCCTACACTTCTTAACACGTGAATTTGTGGAAACGTTTTAACTCTCAATACGTCTTAGCAATAAATAAGTAAAGCTCTAATCAACTACCAAATGAAGAATGAGTTATTATTTTTCAATGCATATGGTCTCTAGATGCTGTCTCCCATACAACTATATAAACAAAGATGTCCCACTGAGGTGTGCAAACCCAGGACACCTGAATTAGATTTCAGACTAAGAAGATGAAAATCCTCTAGAATGTCAGTACGGGAGCGTCTTAGGAGCACCATCCTCATCCTAAGAGCCCTACCAAGGGCCAGTAGTGTGATCACTTTCTAAAACATTACCCTAGAGATTTTAAAGTGGGGTAAATAACAAATTGGGAGAGTTTAATCCTTGAAGAACAATGGTATTCTGGGCTCTAAACCCAATGACAATTCGAGAGTCAAAGAATGGAGAGGGAATATAGACTTGCCTTGGAGAAAATAGTCAGTTCTAAGAAATCTTGAGGCCCTGAAAGTGTAGACCAGCTATTGCTCAGTCAGTAGCACATATCGTGATATTGGTAACAAGCACAGTTTAGGAAAATCTAGAGACATTTGGTTACTCCGTCAACACCCATAGCATTGTTTTGAAGAGCTGCATAACACTTTGATGATACAAAGCAGTTAGATCCTAAGGTGCCTGAAGGCAGCTGACATGTAGGTCAGCAGAAGTTTATGGAGAAAGATCTCCACAGCAGGTGTTTGTAGGCGTGGAAAGATAAACAAAAGATTTTCCTCAAACATCACCTATATTTTGTTAAAAGGGGCTCAAAAACATCTCAAGAGCTAAGGAGTGGTTTGAGGGATGGTGTTGCCAATGGATACATTAATCTTTCAGCATTCCAAGGAGGCATACAGGGATGCTATAATGGCAGCCATACAAGAGTGAACAAGTGACTGGTAGTGGCTTAACCATCATGGATTTCAAAGCATCTAGTGCCCTACAGGGAATAGTGGGACCAGAGATCTTATTTCATACCTGGTGGGTCAGAGGTGGATTAAGGTTGCTGACAACACACCAATAACCAAATACACTTTCAAGAAGCAGCAGTTAGTAGGATCCCAGGCCATGACAGAGAATGGCTTGTTAAATCTGAATAGTTTGGAGAAGGGCATGTCTGTGACATAAAGGTGATCCTGAGAGATTGTTGCGTTTATTCATCTACTCGTGATACCTTGTCACAGAGGGGTCCCTGATCAGAGGTGAGCAGTAATACACACAGAAGAAATGACGTACCTAACTCTGAGTTAGCAGTGGTTATTACCAAAAGTAGGCAAAATCCAGGAGTGAGAAAGACTGGCACAGAGAGAGTGTGCCACCCTTAGATGGTAGGTACCCCATCACACAGATTGTGTTAGAACGCAAGGCCAGAAGAGATGAGAAACATTTAACGACGGTTGCCCTTTCCATAGGGATAAGCCCAAAGAAAGTCATCAACTGTAAAACTATCAGGGAATGAATATATGTTTATATGCTGCATGCAACAACCAAATGACACAAGGAATGTGAGAAAATAATTTATGAAGTCTTTGAAGACATACTAGAGTGGTATGTGTATGCACATTTTTAATGATACTTCACATGAGTATTCTCTAAGGCACATTCTCACCTGCCCAAGTTCTTCATTTAGGTTTGATGTTCTGGCCATGGCTGGAGTATCTGTTTCAGCATAATACATATCTCTGTCCTGTAGGAAACATTAAAATATATTCAATATTTGCTGAGCATCTCTAACTCAAATTATGTACAGGGATGACAAACAGTGCAGTGGCAACTAGCCATGGATGATAATGGACTGTAATTTAAAATCCTCTTTAATGATAAAGTCAGATTTTAAGTCACAATTCTAAACATTCCACTTTTAGAATGTTGGCATTTTCTTGTACAAAACATTTGGTGCCTGTATCCTAGGTCACATGAGTAGGTGCACATGGCATTTGGTCTTTGTGTATTTCTCTGAAACAGTGAGACCAAGGGGGGATAGGTTATGGCAAGTAGGGCCATCTCTGACATGACTGGGAGGGGGAAGCTGTCACCCACCACACTTGCACATCACAAAGCTCTGCCTCAGCACACTCACAAAGGGGTTCACCCTAGTCTTTTATGCCTCCAGACAAGCTAGGGCCAGGGTAGGGAGGCAGAAACTTTCAAGCACCTCTGAGCATGGAAACCATCAGAACCTTCTCCTATTTCAAAGCTGGCACCTTGTATAAATATTGGACCCTCAGACCCAAATCTTTGATTTTTCTCTAGACCTGTGGAAGATTCAGAAGGATTACGGTGCTGCTCTGCTGCAAGAAGGACTGCTACTCTGCAGCCCTCTTACTATGCTGTCGGAGTCAGAAGGACTTGACCTGCATCTTGAACCCAGGACCACCAGAGTGACTCCAACGGCTAATTAACTGGCCTCCTGGTCAGAGCCTTAGGGACTGAATAGGCTCCAAGCACCTTGGAACCTGCACCTGCTGTGAGTGTGCCACCTCCCCCAACTCCCCCGAGTGGGCCAGAATGTGGAAGCCCAACTGTGGGCGTGAGCAGAACTGATACAGCGCAACTCATTGCCCCGCAGCACCTCAGGACCTCCCATAAGAGGCCCGCAGCTCCTTGGAACTTCCACTGCGTGAAGCATCCTCGATGCAGGACTTTGCAACTCAGCCCTCCAGCTCCTCAGAACTGCTGCTGTGTGACTCTCCTCGACGCAGAATCTCTCGATTGTCAGCCACCAGGATTTATGGAACTTTTGTTCAGCAAGCCTAACTGGGTCACTTTATCTGGCCCGTGCTCCTTCACAATCAGCCTGAACTTGTGATAACCACAGTTGGTGCTTTTTAGGCACTATTTTCACTTAAATCTTTTTGCATATCTCTGGTTCTATTGATTGTATTCTTTTTTATTTCACTATTTTTTATAAATTGGTGTTGCATTTTTCTTCTGTTTTCTCACTTTATTACTGTGTGAAGTGCTGCATAAACACTTTACACATTGCCTCTAAATTAAGCTTGACTGCTTTTGTGCCAATTTGAGCTAGTATTTGCTAGTGGAGGGGACAGGCTTTTATTATTGGGGACCGGCACGTATTTTTCATTATCAGATATTTACTGAGTAGAAGAGAGGTTAAAACACACAGCTCAGAAAGACAGAGAAAATAAAAGACAGCGAAAAGAAAGAAGGAACTTTCAAAGAGCAAGAAAAACAGACGGAGAGTGTCTGGTAGCTAATTAAAAAATGCCAACCTTGGTATCTGCAGACTGACGTTTAATTGCACAGGCTGCCGGCTTCTGAGCAGAGCTTCGGGCACCAGCACACTTTCTTTCACGAACTAAGCACTGGTGCCAAGCCACCAGAGACTTAAGAACAAGTTAATCTGGGAGTGCTTGTGACTTTACCCTGCCAGGAAATGTGGTTGCTGCTTGAGCAGGATTTCACCCCTTAACCAGTAACCCAATTTTCCACTGTACGTCACTGTTTCTAGTGCTGCGATTAAGCTCCTGAATAAAAGTGAGGAGGAAATAAATACTGAAATTCCACTTGGTGGAATTCCAGGGTACCATTACTGGTATTACCACACTTATTAATAAATATGATAACCCAGATTTACAGAATTCTATATGGAACTCCCAATTCCATGAGGCTTAGTGTACATATTTACAACCTGTTGTATACAATTGGTAAATGTATGCATAGAGGCCTGGCAGGGGGTGAAAGGGGGCGAGTGAGGACACTGGTGGATGAGGTAAGAGGAGGATGTTACCTTGCAGGGGCACCATCACATTCTCCCTTAACTTGGCGGAGTGTCAGGTGGGAGTCGAGGACCAACTGCACTCCAGACCATTCAGAAAGCAATTTTAATTGCTGGATTTTAAAGCTAGTAAAATCATGTCTGGTATCTATGCACATGAAAATTCCATTCTGCACAACTCATTATTGGTGTCTTACTGGGAGAAATATCTGCAAGTGGCTTCAGCAGCTGATTGTCAGGCATAACAGTAAAGAAAATTACTCATCAGGAGACAGTTACTTATCATGAGAATCCTTACGCAAGTGGCATACTCTGAAAAAGCTTCAGTGTCCATAACAACCTTGGGGCTATTTGCGCTGGGCTTGTGAAATCTCTTGTATTTAATATATCTTAAAAGGGGGGTCTCATCATTCTCCATGGCTGAATTAACTGTGTTCATTCGCTTTTGTGTGAAACTTTTTTTTGAAACTTTTTTTTGTTAACTTCCCCTGGCTGCACGCATTTACGATACTTCTCTCAAAGCTGTACACACTGTCAAGATAAGGTCTCTTCCCATGGGAAAGGCAGTCAGCTTCTTTAACAGTATGCTGGAATGCTTGCTTTTTATTACTTAGTTGTGTAAAGCAGATGCTTTAGCCTTAGAACGTTTGTTGCATTTCCTATTCATGCCTCAGTACCTTTCTTTGCCACTTTGTAGGCATTATCGAATTGATTTTTTCAATGTCATCTATTTGGTCTTTATGATCAAATGCACAATAAAAATAAAGTCAATGTTCAAGAGCTATGCCATATTTTCCTACTAAACAGGGAGTCACAAGTGCAGTTACCATGCAGACAACAGGGTCATGATTCAAATGGTGCAGCAAGTGCAGTGGCACCTGAACCAAAAGCTCTAGGGACCCCACTAAACCCAGATTATTGCTAAAATGTAAAACTAAACAGGCAGTGACAGGTGCAGTTACCTTGCAGACAACAGGGTCGTGGTCTGAATGGTGCATCAGGTGCAGTAGCACCGGGCCCAAGAGTTGTCAGAACTCCTCTATCCACATAGTATTGCTATATTTTTCTACTATACAGACAAACACAATTGCAGTTCTCTTTCAGCAAAAAGTGGTTTGATTTGAATGGTGCAACAGGTGCAGTGACCCCACTATACACAGAATATTGCTAAATTTTACTACTAAACAGGCAGTCACAAGTGCAGTTATTTAGCAAGCAATAGGGCTATGATTTCAATGGGGCTGCAGGTGCAGAGGCACCACGGCCAAAAGTTGTCAGAACTCCTCTAAAAACCAAATATTGCTATATTTAACTACTAAATAAGCAGTCACAAGTGCACTTACCTTGCAGGCACTAGGGTCATGATTTCAATGGTGCAGCAGGTGCAGAGACACCGGGACCCAATGCTCTAGGAACCTCTCTAAACACCAAATTTTGCTATATTTTACTACTTAACAGGCAGCCACAAGTTCAGTTACCTTACAGGAAAAAGGGCCATGATTTGAATGGTGCAGCAGGTGCAGTGGCACCGGGACCAAAAGTTGTCATAACTCCTCTAAACACCAAATATTGAGATATTTTACTACTAAACAGGTAGTCACAAATGCAATTATCTTGCAGGCACTAGGGGCCAAAGGTTGTCAGATCTCCTCTAAACACATAATATTGCTATTACATCAATTAATTCTATTATTTACGTTTAGTTTTTCAAAATTGGGCTATTACTTACCTGCACTATACCAATAGTAACAGCACATTATATTGCCTTTTTGTACATAAACAAGTCATAAAACTAACAATTTCTGTAACCTATATTGTACAACTACTCAGCAAGCTACAACTTACAACAAAAAACTGCTTATTATTAATCACATAGGTGAAACCTAATGCATTTACAAATGCGTGTGAAAACTTGGAAGCTAGTCTTTCAAGTTAGCAGCGGTCCATTTCCTTAAAACCTAGAAGTTTTACTCCCATGGAAGACTGCTGCAATGCCTTAGAGGAAATCTATATGGTGTAGAAGTATGTGAGCACAACAAACACTCGTAATTCTTTTTTTTTTTTTTTTTTTTTTTTTTTTAGAGTTTTATATAGCGCGAACTAGACCCGAGAAATCGGGTATCAGAGCGCTTTACATGAGCACCAGTTTCGTTACAGAAAGACACATTCATTTCTGTTAGGCACGGGGAGATTAAGTGATTTGCCCAGAATCACAGAATGTTTTAGAGTAGTTGCCGAGACTCGAACCTGGTTCCTCAGCTTCGAGGTCGACCGCTCAAGCTGTAAGGCTACATCCGCTTCCCGTAATTAGAAAGAGTACGTTGGCTACAAGTTAATTCTAAAAGGTTAACCATGCTGGACGGCCATTGCTATTAGGCAAGTAAAATTCCTTTGCTCAGCCTGCAGTTTTGTTCAGGATCACATTCTATGAAAAAAATGTTAAACAGTGCCCATTAACCATTAGATTGTCTACTAAGTAACAAGGTGTTTGGGGATGACTTTCCAGTTTGGGAGTAAAAAGGCACTTCGAATTCTTTGCAGGAAGGTCTGCTGAACATACACGTGGATTACCAGGTTGCTGTCCTTCAGAAGTGCAATTTCTTTTAACAGTGAGACACTGGCTAATACAAGCCCTGTACCAACCAGGTAGAGAGTCAAGGCCAGGCCAGGCCAGTCCTGTCCACAAATGACCTAGTAAGCACCTGATTTAGAGTTTGGCGGACGAATTGCTCCGTCACAAACTAGACGGATATCCTGTCAGCCATATTACGATCACCATAGGCTATAAAGGGACCGTAATACGGAGGTCAGGATATCCACCATGTTTGTGACGGATTAAGCCCCTCCGCCAAACTCTAGATCATGCCCTAACTCCAGTACTCTAGGAGTGAAAATCACAGCTCATGTTAGCCAGTTAACATCTTTAAATGTATTACTTTTTAACTCAATCACATTACAATGTATGCTAAGCAAAGGCACTGCAGTGCTCTTCATTTCTGAGAGATACAACCCAATGGGCTTGGGGAAGAGCTTAGTGGAACTGCGCATCATTGTAAAAACCATGAACGATATAAATGCAACATCACGCAATATTTCCAGCACAAATCTGACAACATTGATCATAAACATTTGCTCACATGAGTGGTCAGGCAATTCAAGATTGAAGCAATACACAAAGGGCTTAGTATGCAGAGTTCAAACACAAAAGGGGGTCTCTCCACATTAAGTAAATTATTACTTACCCAGTTTATAAAAAGAGCCTGAGTAAACTTCACCACTTCCAGTGTGACCAGCAGACTGATGGGAATGAGGTTGTTGTACAAGATGATGAACGTTAAGAGATTGTATCCAAAATTGGTAGATATTGCTTCTGTTGGAAAATTGTAGAATATATATTATGGCTTGTGCCAGAAAGTCACATGCAATAAACAGTCATAGCAGATATAGAAGGCTTGTGGAAGTTAATTGCAAAAGAACACAAACCGACCTAAAATGTTTCGGTGGCAACTACTCTACTTCCTCACACTCCTCTCTTGCCCCAGGAATGAATGATACCATGTGTGTCCACCTTTAAAAAGACACCCCATGATGAAACAAAAATCCCTTACATTGCCCAAAAATTTCACCAGACCCCATTACTTCTGTAGAGAGTCACCATAAAGGGTATACACACTTCTCACATATCCTAATTTATCTATTTTTCATTGTGGACATATGTGAATAACTCTAGTGAAGCCAGGCTCTTTCCAAGTGTTTTTCAAGAATATATAAGTGAATTGCACCTGGCAGTAAACAGGTCACAGATTGGGCTTTTGGATACTGGGGGGCTGATGGTCCCCATGACAGAAAAATCTGACAAGGAGTCCGCAACAGCTGCATGTGTTTGCAGAGTGAATCAGAGGAAGGAGCAAGACCCTGATTCTGCCACCACAAGACTATTTTAGGATTTAGGAGGTGTGCCGCAGCGGCCAGGGCGACTGACTCCGGAACGATTCCCGGCGCCGGCGGCAGATCAGCCCAGCACCATGTGACTCTGGGCAATAGCTCGCTTAATCTTCCTGACGGCTCCCAGCGCCTTGACACCCTCGGGTAATTGTTCGCGCTTTACAAATACTGGACATTCACATTTACACTGCCTCAGGCTAATATGGTGCTCAGACATGTGGCAGCACAGAGCCCACCAACAAACTCCAATGGGAAGGTGCAGTTCAGAACCTCAGAAGGAAGTGCTGTTCAACAGAAGTGCATCAACATCATGCAGCTTGACTCCCTGCACAATGGGCTGCTGGGACAGTATGGCTCACTTTCAGACTGTGGTTTTGTGAGGAAGAGGATATTTACAGTATGTTGAGGTTTTCACTTACTAAGAGGTGCAATTGCCTCAGTACCACTAGAATCCTCAGGTTTCAGCATTGCATGGGTCGAGATAACGGACTCCTGACTTGAGGCCTGATTTATGGTTTGGCGGCCGGAGTGCAGACCATCCGAGTGGTGGAGGACATTACCTCCTCCTAACCCTGACAAGACTACCATTCGCCAAATTTAGCGGTGACTGTCAGTCTAGGAGTCATCACTATTCATCAAAAGGAAGCACGTCATCATTACAAAAACCATCTGTTATTTTTGGGCCTTACCCTAGCAAAAAGGGATATAGCCAAACATTGGAAAGCTGATAACCCTCCATGGGTATCGTTGTGGAAGGGGGACATGGATTATGCTTGGGAGTTAGAACGACCTGTATTCATAGCCCGTGGATGTCCATCGAAGCACACTTAAATATGGAAGAGGTGGGCCACATATAGGAATATTCCCCTGGAGACTCAACACATAGGATGGTCAACTAATGAATGAAGACATAGCATTTCAATAGGGCTTGAGAGTTTATACCAACACCACACCAACGTATTAGAGAATGTATGTGAACAGGCGCAGAGTTAAGATTTGTTTGATGCAGTTTTTGTTGTTGTTATTATAGGATTGTAATCCTACGATACATGATAAAATGTGGACTGTAATTTCCCTCCTAGATATTCATTTGATGATTTATAGGTCTATCATCGCATGGAAACTTTGTATTGATCTTTATAAAGTCAATAAAATATGTAAAAAAATAAATAAAAAAAAAAAAAAGAAGGAACCACGGTCACAGTAGTTCCTTTCAAAGTACAAAACGTTGGTGGACATCAGACATCTGTTTTAATGGCCACTCACCAAACTTTTCAAATGTTTTTGTTTTTCAGAAACAGACTAAAAAAGCAGTAGTTTGTTTCAGAAAAACTGAAAAAATAATACACTTCACACCCTGGAGGCTTTCTTGGAGGGTGTAGTGGCAATTTCTTTTCAGTCCCTCACCACCAGGTTTTCCTGGCAGTGGCAACCAGGAAAAAAAGGACATTACACAGTTCACCCTAAATTGGGTGGGCAGTGCATTGTTTTCCATCGACAGAGCCAATGGGGGCTTAGTTGACGGAAAACAAAAGGTCTGCATATCTCTAAATGAGGCAGGCAGACCGAGGGTTTAGTTGACAAGGTACGCATTTGTGATGGAGTACCCAGTCTTCCAAACTCTAAATTAGGCCCTTAATGGCGGCTACTGCTTCTTCACCATTGTGCATAAAAAGCACTTTGAAAAAATGGAAAGCATGCTGAAACGTCAGCTGAATCAGGTGTGAAGCTTCTTGGATAACAAACAGTTTGATCTAAAGGGCAAGTACAAGGTGAAGCTGGCACATGTGATGGACATCTAAGGTCAGAGTATGCCCCAGCTGCCACAAGTACACGCAGCCCAGAGGCCCTGGACCAATCTTGAAAGGAAGAACTTCATCAGGAGACAGTCAATAACATGCAAGAGACGCCAAGGAATGTGTCTGCCAATGAGCCTGCGCTGTCCTTTTACCTGCTCTTCGAAACCAGCCTGCATTATGGTAGGGAGCCCCTGGGTCGGTTTCTCAGAAATACTACATAATGTCACCTGAAGGACACGGACTGCCCTTTTTAATTTTTTGATTTCTTGAACCTACACATTTCTAAGTTTGGAGCAAATGTAAGATTTGCTGTTTAATACCTCAAGACAGCTTGATTGAACCCACATGTTAAGTACTAGGAAATTGGTCAGAAAGTTCACAGCCCTGAAAACTACATTGTTATATTTTGTTTAGTGATAATAACCTAATAACTGTGGAATACAAAAGTATCATACACCTTAACAGTTAAGAAAGGATCCGAGGAGCACAGACTCTTTACGATTCCTATCCATTTATTTTTAGGGACCACAGTCTCTATTCTAAGTTGAATAAGATGCACAGACATTGAGAACATTCTGATTTTTAATTGGTGAATAAAAACTTTTACTCTTAAAATATAGAATTCAAATGATATTTTTATTGAATGAAATTTCTTTAAACCCCACTGGACCTGAGCTCCAATTCTTCATCACAACCTAAAGCCATTTTCTACAAAATGTTTAACCACTGAACTCTATGGAAAGGTGAAGATCAAAGCAGGATTAGTTGGCCTTACAAGGAAACTATCTGGTAATCATGGACTACTGTAGGATAGAATGCTCATGCCACTTTTCAGCGCCTGGTAAGCTATGTTCTCTCAGGGCCAGAAGAGTTCTGCGTGCCCTAACTAGATTATGTTGCTATCTTTAGCAATTCGTGGAAGGATTATCTGAGGCACCTAGAATGGGTGTTTCACTGGATACAGGGTGCAAAAAGAACCATCCTGGCAGTCAAGATTCAGGTGGGACAGTCTTCTGTAGCCTACTTGGGGCACTAGGTGAGCAATAGGATGAACCATCTGGGAGATTGCAAGTGGGAGGTCCTCAACATCTGCTCTATGGCCTCTCTTACTCTCTGTTCTCTGTCCTCAGCCCATCAGCTCCCTGCCCTCTAGTTTGCTTATTGGCCCCTTCCAGGTGGGGCCCTCAGTGCTGCAAAAATGAAGGACAGAAGTTGCTTGGATATTGAATATTAAATGAAAGGGAGTCCTGTCCTGCTCATTGAATATTCAATAACCCATCATTCGCTACAAAGATGTTATAGTACCGATTATTATAAAGCGCATGGCTACCCAGCGCTAGATCACTGTATTATTTGCATGTCTCTGTTCTAGGCTGAGATACAGTGGCATATAGTATTGATTACTCTATTGCCATTCCAAGTGACTTTTGGATTGTGGTTGTGGCACTCATGTGCCTAAGGAAGGAGAGAGGCTCACCTAGATGCAGTTGCCACTCGCTCCTCCACCTTGCCACTCGCTCCCCCACCCTTCTGCCATTGGCCTGTGCACATCACCCTAGACAGCTGCATGTATGATGGACAACTGATCCCCTCCCTAGCCTGCCACACAGCGTTTGGGTTACTTAATATAAGGAGATCTCAGTGCAGTCCACTTCTCCATGTATCACATACAGAGGACATTCCTTTGTAGTGCAGAGCTCCCTCTGCAAACGTGCCTCCGGGAACTACCGAAGGAAGTTCCAGAGCTAGGTATCCAAGTTGAAGACTTGGAGAAGAAGTTGGATGAGCATTTAAAAGAACACCATCACATGAGCAACATCTTGGTATTAGAGGAATTATAAAATGAAGTTATGCTGAAACATGAAGACATTAATTATAGAATGAAACAGAACTACATTAAGAAATGAGGACTGCCCAGGATGGCCGAGTGTCAAAAAATAAAGGCCTACATCCAAAACATTTTTCATCACAATGGAAATCAACAAAATGATCCACTGATCTGCCCAGATTGAACACACTGAGTGGCTGGAGCAGGCCTGCTTCATGAAGCACCTCAATATATACTAATGTGTATACACGTTTGTGATGAAAAAGTAAAAATCATGGCCTTGATAAGCTACAGTGACTTCATAACCTTTGAGGGCAATTACCTTTACCATCACCTATCAGGATCCACTTTGAAAAGGCAATAGGAATTCCAAGAGATAACTTACTACCCTCACAAATCTGAAACTCCCTACCCGCATATCGTCCTGTTATGGCTTATTCTCATGTGGAATAATGAAATGCACTTTGTAAACGCTCGATTATTGGCAAGAAACTGGCCCAGACCGAAAGGGATACAGCCAGTTAGGAGGGGCAACTATGATTATGTAACCAAAGACATGAATATGCCATTAGCAAAATGTGTCATTTGCAGAATGCATTTGGGATGGTTCCTGAGCACTCATTTTATGAATTGCAGGTCTCATTTTGCTAATGGCATATTCATGTCTTTGGTTATGTATTCATTGATGGCTGCTGATGGGTCTTTTTTATACTATAGTTACCCCTGACGAAGGGCCTTTGGCCTGAAATGCACTGGGAGAATATCTGCATGGAACTGTATTACGACATGCTACTGAAATAAGCCTGGATGGCCATCTCTGTGGTCTTACAAAAATGGGACTCACTCTGCCTCTGCTCACAGTTTTAAATGTCTGAAGAAAAGGAATAAAGGATTACCATTGACTACCTGGATTAAATTGGATTCTGGTTCTTGGATTGTTTCGATTTATGTCCATATGGCTGTGCGGCTTGGATCTGGCATGTGACAGCGCACCAATTAATTTGTGAAAACAAGAATGAGCCATGTAGGGGCTTAGGGGGGTGATGCCTTCTTGTTCCTCGCCTGCCAGAAGGTTTTGCGAAATGGTATGAAATTATATCAAACTCTGAATAAAAACAGTTTATCCTACTTTTAATGCTGGTTTCATCCATTTCGAAAGGGTGAGAAGCTTCAACTTTATTTAAAGGGCAGCTGGTAACGACATACGTGACATGCAACTTAAAGATAGATTTCTACAAGAGGTTCATTAACCCGCCTAGCTATCTTCCTGAGAGTGAAGGACTCTTTCACCGGGGTACACAGATCCCTGCAGCAGGCACATTCATCCAATGAGACCTGGACAATAATTGACTGGAGATCATTCAACTGCTATATATGTAGGTTAGTCCTGCCAGCCACTTTTTTCGGCTCATGGTATCTGAAGGGTGCAAAGCAGGTCTAGTGTCACCCAATGGGGCCATGAAAACACTAAAAAGGCAGATACAGCCTGCAGGATAATGCAGTCTGCGAAACCCCTGCCTGGTAAAAATCTTGTAGGGGTGGAAGTAACTTGCATAATTCTGGGTAGCGTAATCACACAGAATTACCCCCAAATTCTGAGAGATTACAGGGAATTGCGCTAGAAGAGTAATTCTACATTTAGTGGTTTTTTGGTTACAGCAGAAAAAGCCCTGTGCATCCACAATGGTTTCAAGGATCCATTTTGCAATTAGCACTAAATGCACCAGAACACGAATAGCGAGCACGAACAGCCATTTTCTTAGTGCAAAATGCATGCTCGTGTCCAAAATGGATGCGAGGATGCATTTTGCGCTAATTAAATAGCACTAAATGCAACAGAACATAACCAGCAGCGCTTGTGCTCACTAAATGTGCTCTCATGGAAGTACTGTTTCTTCCTAATTCGTTTTAAGTACACAAGAGGGCGTAATCTCGTTATTATTGGTAATTCCACGTCACAGAGGAATGCTGTAAAATGATTTGGGATGGGATGCAATGCTTAATAAACGATTGTCGCGTGTTCAGGAATGCAATACATATGAGAAGGCTTCAAATGTGTTCTGTGTGCAGAATAAAAGTGGCTCTAATGCGTTTTGGGATAAAGTGCCTATTTGAGATTTGGGGCAGAGCCCCCTAGGAGGCATGTAAAGTTCTATGGGGTGTGAACGAGTGGTTTCTAAATTGCTTTGCCAATGTGTACGTTTTTTTGTTTTGTTTTTATTGGAGTAAAAGGAAAACATCAGCATTATGAAAATCCGCCACTAGGGGTGATATTTCATGTACCAAACAATAAGGAAGGAAAAATAAAAAAGCGACACATCAACAATGAGAGCGTCTACGAAGGGGAGGGTGTCTGCTAAAATAAACTTCAGTAACAGGCATTTAGGTACAGCATAAGACAAATGTTAGAAAGGGCCACATGTACAGACAGTGCTCAGAGACCTCAACACCTAAGCACATGGGGCGTGGCCGGCACATCAGTAGGGTACCAGTCAAGGTGGAAACAGCCTCTCAAGTGCAGGTGACAGCCTGGGCCTGTTACAGACTCTGCCCCCTGTACACCAGGGGTCAGTAGGAAAATCTGCAGCAGGCACCAAAAGTTCTTTAGCCGACGGCCACCGGCAGGGCCGGACTTGCCGGTTTTGGGCCCCTGAGGGGCCGAAACCGTCCCTTTCAAACAGCTCGGCCGCACCCCATCAGCCCCCCCAGGGGGGCCGGCCGAGCAGTTTGCCAGGGCCGGTTCCGGTTCCCAGTCTGGCCCTGGCCACCGGAATCGTGGTGAAGTATAGTTCCAGCTGGGCACTACAGTATACCATGTCTCTCAGCCATTTATTCACCCTGGACACCCGGTGCCTGCCCCAAATGCAGGCCACCTGACACTTCGCCATCAATACTACAACTGAAGTTGAGCATCAGAATTCCTTTGGCACATCTAGGATGCACCTCAGAAGAGCTGTTTTTGGCACACCAGTCATGTCTGAGAGCTGTGCAGTTCCGAGCCAACCTAGCCAAGTGCATGAAGTCCACTGCCGGGGTCCCACTGTGACAGCAAGAAGAGTCAGCCACCCCCACATCTTAACATTCTGGGGGGGGGGTGATATAGCTGCTGCAAGAACTTAAAATGGATAAGATGGAGTCTGCCATTTGGGGACAACTCTCCCATTTGTTCACAGCAATATTTCTATTCCTTGTCCATGAGCTGTGTCCCCAGAACTCTCTACCAGTGTATTCGGCCCTTGGGTTGCTTTAGTGGAGCCTCCATTTGTATTGTATCTTACAAGGTTGTCACTATGGGTCTGATTACCAGTCTGGTGGTCAAGGACTGCCAGACTCATGGTGGCGCGGCGGTGGCAGTCCAACCACCCCTGCACTGGCGGTCCATCCGAAACAATTACGAGTTGGGTGGTTGGACCGCCACCAGGAACCCCGATATAGATGGGACCCTGTAAGCCTATATAAAAGAATTCAATCCTTCCTTTTCACCACAGGCTTTGTGTATATTGGGACTGTTGAGTGGAAGGCACCCTTGGTATGTTTCCCTCTTTTGCTCTGCTGTGTAGGTAGTGATTTTAAGCCTCACTAGATGCAATATAGCACAGGGTACTCCAGCCTGGCAAAGCTTGCGTTTCATCGGCAGGTATTTCCATCTAGCATCCTGAATTGCTTTTGTCAAGTTCAGATAGAGATATTTCCATTATAGGACAACGCCTGGCTCTCACGGACGCATCTCAATGCCTCATCATCTCAAGTCTCGCTATGATTGGGCACGGCAGAGCTCCCGGGGGTGTGTGGGTCTGGATCTGTGGGCTCTCTCAGCCAAGAAGAGGGGGAGAACGTGATATAAGCAAAGTGACTCTTTCAACAGAGTTTGCCTTCAGGCCAGTATTCACAGATTCCGTTTGGTCCACCAGTCATATATTTTTTCAGTGTGAGCGTCAAGATCTTTATTTTTAGCCCGAATGACTTCTACTACTTTTGCCATTTCTGCAGGCGATTTGTGTTTTTTACTGTGTCATCATCTTGGCTACAGATGCGGGTCTCTGCAGCATTTAGACGTTTATAGTGCTTGTCAATTGCAGTTGTCATTTTGTCCACTCATACCATGGGGGTGTCAATGGTGGTGAGGCTTTGTTGTATGTGGTGCAAGAAAGCTTTAATATCAGAATTGTTAGTGTCCTTCAAGGCAGCCAATGGTCATCCATCCTGGTCTGTGAAGGAGTGCTTAGCCTCAAACGCCATTTTGTTCTGCTTCTGGTCGTCCGTCCTCCTTCCAGCCTGAGGGCATTCAACAGAGAGCAACTCAGCACCGCAAGAATCTGCACACCCACTGGGGACTGTTCCACTCCCCCATCCGCTCTCTGTGACCAGGGGCAGCAAATGCAGGGCTCACCACGCCAATAGCCACAGAAAGGGACAAGCCAGCACCTTCCCAGCAGTAAATCAGTTGCACCATCAGGCCAGAGTTTAGCGCATCTGTCAAATCACAGCTGCAATTGTCCTCCCTGATCTCAGCCTGCACTGAGACTACTGTTAGAGGGGGGGGCCCAAGATCCTCAGAAAATCCAGCAGGGCTGGTGGCTCCCTCTAACGCCTCCACTGTAAGTCAGTTGCACCACCAAGCCATAGATCAGCACAGGGACATCTTAAGGATTTGGGGGGCCCTGAGCCAAATGTATTTTGGACGTTCCTGTTCGGAACAGCTTTGAATTTATGATTAGGGCTCCCGGTTTTACAGCTTTTATTTTTTGGACATTTCCGTCTGTAGTTAACCATTTTTATTTTTTGCTTATGTCATCTGTATTTATGCATTTTTTTGTTTAAATGTGTTTTTTATTGATTTTGCATTATTCCAATACACTTCAGGCAATACAATTACAGTACATTTGCAATTCGACACCATTATTTCACATGGATCAAGTTTCTAGTGAAACAAATCTAAGTTCGACATCAACACATCATAATCATGTCTGTTTTTTTTAGTGAGGATTGGCCAGCCTGATGGATATATAATTATACTGTTTGCAACACAACATTGATATAACCAAGTGAAACCTCACATTGACTCCTATGTTTAAAATGATAACCTTTAAACATAGCAACACAATGCACTTCTGAGATCTTCTGACTACAAGTTATATTCGCTCGTCTGCACACAGGGCTTGGAAATTGTTCCATTGCTTTGTATCCTTTCCCAAAAGGTGCCTACTACACAGTGATTGTATATTACGTACTGTGTTAACTGTTTTGGACAATAGTTAGTAGAGGGTTTGCGTCCGTCTCCGTGCACATGTTTCTGGAGGAGGCATTATTATGGGCCGTGCGATCTAGCCATGTCTCCCGGGTCTAGCAGCCATTTTGTTCAGGTGAACGAGTGGGCTCCCAAGCCTGGTTCTGGCAGATTACGTGGAAATCCGCCAGGATCGCATCCCAGTTCACCACGAGTGGCTGTTTACGAATACCTATTGCATCCTCATGATGCAGCGCTATACTCTCTGCCTGTGCCCAACAGAGAAGTGATTGGAACCAGGCACTCTCTGCAGGGGGGGGGGGGGGGGGGGGGTCAGGCGGCTCCCAGCGTCACGTAATCAGACGGTTGGCCACTATGAGAACCAGGTCTATGTAACGGGATATTACTTTGTGTTTACTGGATCTGTGATATAGTCCCAGAATGCATACCTCTCAAGTCCAACTCAGTGTTCGCTCCGTGCATTGTGCTAGGGTGGTGGTGACGGCTCTCCAATACAGTGGTATGACCAGGCCGGACCAGACCATGTGAAGTAAGTCGGCCCCTACTTCACCGCATCGCGGACAGTCGGCATCCGCACAATTAAAATATTTATTTTGGCGGGTGTTAAGTAGGCTCTGTGTACTATGTAGTACTGGATGAGCCGGAATCGCACGTTACGGGGGATTCGGGTGGGGCCTTTGAGAATGGCCAACCATTCACGCTCCGTGCAGGGACTCTGCAAATCAGCCTCACAGTGAGCACGTAGAGGGCTCAACTGTGGCACCGTGTGCGCTCTCAGTGACTCAGCAAACCATTTGACGAGGTAGCGGACTGTGCCCAATTCATGCAAATATTGCACAACTAGGTGTGTGGGCGGCTCCTGTGCTATATAGCCCCATGTAATTTGTAGCATGCAAACCACCGCTGCATGCAGTAAAAATGTACCCCTCGGCATTCCAGAGTCCTCTGTTAGCACCTCAAAAGGTAACAGCTGTCCCCGACTGTAAAGGTCCCCGGCTGTCAGGATGCCAGCCTTCTCCCATTTTGGTAACTCCACTCCTGCTACAGCAAGGTGCCTCATGGGTGTACCTACTATGGGAAGGGACAGTGCGTATGAGATCATGCTGCGCGTGATTCGTAGACTGCGGCGGTAGCAATAATGGGCTACCTCCAGCATCAGCTGGGTTGGTGGCCTGCCCTTCTTGCTGGGGTGGAACAGATCAATCACCTGCGAATAAGTGAGAGCCGGGGCGCGAGTCGCTAAATCTTCCAGTAGGCGTGCACATGGCCATCTCGCCACCCATTGGAGCTGGGCAGTAAGGTAGTATTGCTCCATATGTGGCAGTGAAAGGCCTCCGCTAGTTGTCGAGGGATACATTTTGGTCATGGCCACTCTGCTTCGCGATGCACCCCAGACAATCTTTCTTGTGTCTGTTTCTAGGTTTTTGAACAGCGGCGGTTTAAGGCAGGACGGCAAGTTTACAAAATAGTACAATAGGTGCAGGAGCACCACCATCTTTATCAATGCAATTCGACCCATGACTGTCAGTGGCAGTGGGCCCCAAAAGGTAATCTGCGCTCACACCGCAGTAATGGCGCGCAATAGATTGCCTTCAAGGAGGTCAGACGGGTTCCAGTATATGTGTATACCCGAAAAGCGGAATGCAGACAGCTGCCAGTGTACTAGTCTACCAGCAATGGTCAGACATGGGCTCGGGATGGTGTCTACGTTTCCTTTGGTTTTTGCTACGAAAAAGATACAGGCATGATTTGTCCCAATTCACATGGAGTCGCAAAACGGCAGCAAACTCCAACATTATTCACTCCACAACCACATAGGGTAGTCTGACAACTTTGAGGTATATTAGCAGGTCATCTGCATATAATGGCACTCCGTGCAGACCATCTAATGGGATTCCCCACTCATCTTGCGATCTTCGCAGCGACACGACTAGGGGTACAATGGCCAGCGTAAAAGAAGCAGAGACAGCTGGCAGCCCTGCCTAGTGCCTCGCTCGATAGGAATCTGGTTGGATAAGTATGGGCCTGTTTTGACTCTGGCCATCGGTCGTGTATAAAATAGTCAGACGAGACTCAGGAACTCATCTCCTAAATTGGATTTACGCATTGCGGCAAATAAAAAGCCCCACTCCAGGGTGTCGAATGCCCTTTCTAAATCCAACACTAGGCATCCGGAGTGCTACCAAGCAGTTCTGGAATAGTGTGCTACTCTAAAGAAATGGCGTAGATTTAGTGACATGCTGCGCATGGTTTGATCCGGATGGATCAAAAACGGTACCAGTGGGGCCAGTCTGGATGCTAAAAAAATTCTAATCAGTATTTAAGAGCGCCAGCGGGTGGTAGTAGCCAAGCAACTCTGCGTTACTATTTGGTTTCAGTAGGGATATCAATAGCGACTCAGGTAGGTAGGGTCCCTGCCTCCTGTGTCTCATGAAACATACCATTGTTGGTATGCATTGTAATATTCGGTCGGGAAACCGTCATGCCCCGGTGATTTGCCTGTGTCCAGTGCGCGTCTCTCCTCATGTATTTCTAACAGAGATAATGGCTCGTTCAGTTCATCACGTTCGGCAGTGATTTGTGGCAATATCAGTGGGGAAAGGAAAGACTTCATGTCTGAGGGTTTTACACTATGTACTGAGTGGTACACCTTAGTGTAGTGTGCCATGAATTCTACATGTATATATATCACATTGTTTAGTGAGGATGTGCCCATTTGCCGATTGTAAGCGCAATATGGGTGTTTGTACCTGTTCTTGTTTAATCATTTGCGCAAGTAGCCTATCTGCTCTGTCACTGTTGCGTGTGTACGCGCTGCATGAGACACGTAATTTAAGCAACGCAGCCTCTCCAACACCTCTGCATGTTTCTGTGATTTTATTTAGCATTGTGTATCGTCACCTCACGCTAGGCCAGCTTAAAACCTCGGCAAATTATTTTCTATATGTGTTATTTCACTGTCAAGCTGCTTTCAGACACACCAGCTCAGGCCCATAAATTGACTTCGGATCGTGGCTTTGCCCGCATCCCACAGTAGTCCTGTGTTAGTCACGGAGCCTATATTTTCAGCAAAATACGTGTTGATAGCTGTGCCAACTGTCTCTCTAAATGGGGGATCCTTCAGTGCCAGAGGCTGAAGCCTCCATACATGCGTAGTGAGCCCCGCCTCTTACCCCTGCACGCGCATTATGTGGGGATTATGGTCTGAGTGAATTTTACCCAGATAGTCTGCACCTTCGCATTGGGTCAGTATCAGTTGACTTGCAACTAAGAGGTCAATATGAACGTGCAGGCCATGCAGATGAGAATAGTGAGAATACAAGCATGCCATTGGGGTGAGGGATCTGCACACATCCAGCAAATCCCAGTGATGCATCCACTCCCCTAGTCCTCGCACGTTAGATGTCTCTGGGAGAGTGGTGGGAACGATCTGTGTAGTGTAGTGTCAAAGTCCCCGCCCAGTAACCAGAGAACATCGCACCAGCGCAAGAGCTGACCGGTCAGTGTCTGACCAAACCCATTCTGGTTAGTGTTTGGGGCATAGATGGAACCAAACACCAGCAGCTTCCCATTTAAGCGCCCTTTGGAGAGGACATATCTGCCATGTGGGTCGATTTTAGTTGTCTCCGGTGTAAACTGTGCTCCCGGTTTAACCCAGATCAGAGCCCCCCCTAGCAAAAGAGGAGTTGCCCGTGGCCAGCATCTGCCCCCTCCAACGCTGCTGCAACCTCCCTACTTCTGGCTTGGCGATGTGGGTCTCCTGTAAGAATGCTATATGGGCTTTGTGTCGCTTGAGATAAGCACAGACGTTATATCTACGGGCCGGCGTGTGTAGCCCCCTGACATTCCAAATTATTATGTTGGTGTGTGGCATGTGGTACATAGATAGAATGGCACTGCGTGCATATAGCATAATGAGTTTGACCGTGGGCAATCAAGCAACTTGTCCACAGCGAGTGAATACTGCGTTTTTAGTGTTTGGATATTCGTGTGCACTTCGTGTCGAGGGGCTGTTAAAATGGGAAGCCATATACGGCTGAAGTGAGAGAGAGAGCAGAGGGACAACAGGTATCTGCCAAAACGAAAAACAATGCCATGTGGCAGCTGACGGCAACGTGCGCCAAGTTAAACATGTCGGGGGCAGGGGTGGGGGTCAGAGTTTGGAGTGTAGTGGATGTGTTAATGCCATGGACCCATTTTGCTTAGGAGTAATCACGCACTACGGCTTGGTGTCCGTTAGGAAGCGACTAATTGGTGGTCGGCGCGGGCATGGATGAATGGACATATGCAAACGCGATGCATTGTTATGCTAACTAGGGTGTCTCATGAAATGCGTGCAGATCACCTCGCTACTGTCGCTCATGCTGACCCAATTACATACGTATGGGATGTCAAAAGTTGAGACAGTTCATCACATCAGGTCGTCAGCAGTCTGCGGCGTCACCACGGGAAGCGACTCAGTCCACGCCCACTGGCCATATCGCCAAGGAGCTGCTCTTGCTGGATGAGTGTTCCGAAGACGTAACAGTGTCTTTGCTGGGACGTCGGTCTCTCATGCGTGCCACTGCTCTCAAAACACCCTGTCTTTCCTGCAGAGCCTGTTCTTTGTTGGGAGCCGTCACCAGCTGACTGTATGCATTCTTCATCGTCTTCTACATCCTCTACGGTTTCTTGGATGCAGTTCCATATTGTTGCCTCACTGGCTCAGCAAAGTGTGATGGCCTGCAGACTGGAGCCAGTCCCATGCTTCATTGGTATCATTGAAAAAAGTCATCTGTATTTATCCATATTTATTTTGGGTTTTGTGAAAAAATTACGTTGACACTAGTATATTGCCACATTTATGTGCCTGATGAATGTGCATTCATGCATGAATGCCTCATAGTGGTCAATGATATGAACACCCACAGATGATAAATCAATGCACATATATAAAAACATGAACATTTTAGTATCAAGGTTGTGCATATCTACTGTTTAAGCCTCTTTGCTAGAAATCCCTTCTTTTTTAACCCCTTACCTGTCAATCCGCACGGCTATTGGCTAAGCAGTCATGGCTGACAGCCTTTAGAATCACTCTAAAAAGAATCCAATTTCCGTTTTTATCCACATTTAAAAGTAAACAGACAAAAAAATAACTGGTTTTCTCTCTGTATTTATCTGTAAAAATCAGTAAAAACGGAAAACAGGGAATCTTATTTATGATCTAATTTCAGCTTTTTTATACCCTCTTTGGCCAGGTCACTAACCGTACACAAACTCGTCCAGATTCAAAATGGGTTTATATCTAATATTCAGGGATACTTACTGTGTTTTCGATTTTGTAACACAGCAGCAGCTCACTAATATTACTGCAAATAATCTCTGTGACAGCCTACCATTTCTTATATGTGAGGTCCTGTTTTGCTCTAAAAAAAAGTTTTTTATGGATATTGCATGAAACAAAAACACAACATTTCCTCTGCAAAATGTGTGTAATTGACTCTCACATATCATCCACAATAAAAAATACATTAAAGGAAAATGCTATTTAAAATCTTTTTTATGAATTATTCAAGGACTTTAGTGCAAGACTGTCTGCAGAACAGAGCTGGCTATCAGGGAGCCCCTGAGAGACTGGTGCCCTGGGCCAGAGTCCAATTTGCCCATGCCTTCAAACGTCTCTGGCTCAGCACGCCCGCCCAATCACAGCTGCAGTTGTTCTCATTGATCTCAGCCTACACTGAGGGTAATGTTAGAGGGGGCCCAAGATCCTCAGGAGATCAGCAGGTCAAGTAGAGTCATTATCTGCCTACACAGTAGCACCCAGCGGGTCAGTGTTACGGGGGTTACATGTGCCTTTCAAGCCGCGTTCAGCCCTCATTCCTGGGGTCCAAACGCCCAATCCCACAGGAAGGCTGTCGCTTGCTTCCTCCTTCACTACCTCAGGTGGCCACCATATTGTTGAGGCAGCAGCGCCAAGGCTTGCTTCTGTGTCGCTTGGGCTCATGCACCTGGATAGCCTGCAAGGTGTTGTTGACCAGTTCCCCGGGCTTTCAAGGGTAGTGGCTTCTGGCAGAAGGGGTACAGGTCTGTGGAGCCCACCACAGCCAGCCCAAAATGAAGCACTGTCCAGTGCCTACCATCTTGTTGAGGCCGTTGGCTGGTCTATGCCCACCTCAGATGCTGCAGATAAACCCGCTAGCAGGTCATGAAACATGAAGGGCCTCAGGAGGCAGTGACTGACTATCTCCATTCACAGGATGGATTTCGGGTGTACCCGTGTGGGTGCATATGGTATGACTGCATACCCTCCACAAGGAGCATCACAGGAGTGTCACCATCTAGGAGCCGGGCTCTCTGGTGTCCCCACAAAGTGTATGCTTAAAGCAAATGACATACTTTGCCACTCACTGTGAATACTGAGGGTTTGTTAGGTCTCGCCTGACCCAGCGCATGCGCTAGTCTGGCGAGACTTATTGAGAGGGCTCCAAAAAGTGCTACCAGGCCAGCCTAGAGCTACAGTGCATGTGCGTGGGCGCGCGTGCCGCGCTTTACTGCGATTACTTTCACTTTCGCAGCCGCTTTGATCTTTGATTGTGATTGCGATCGCAATCACTTTCCCTTTCGCGGCCGCACGGACGCTTGGCATAGCCAATAGGTCTCGCTTTTGGGACCTTATAAGCATTTAATTATGCAACTGTTGCATGGCTAAACACTTATAAGGTCCCAAAGGCGAGACCTATTGGCTATGCCAATGCTTGTTTTTTTAGGTGCTCAGTGTAGCAGAGTTTATGAGGGAACTGTAATGTGTACTGTGGTACAGGGTATATATGGTCTTGCAGCATGCTATGGGTAACCACCAGCAGGTTACTCCTGAGTGTTATATAAGAAGGGTTCTTAAAGTACAAGTCTCTTGCATACACTTTCTCCCAACAATTTTGCAATCCTGTAATGTGTGCAGTGTACAGTGCCCTGTGCACTTTGTAGACTCCTAATGTGCACTGCACCCAAGAATAACTAAGAGGTAAGCTTGTAAAGTGCCTAGTGGTACAGCGTATCGCAGAGAAATTTAAAGTGCTCTGTGATCCAGCGATATAAGGTGCTTGAGGGAGGACATATGATCTTGTGCCTAACTTGCTGATTTTGGAACCTGGGAACAGGGATTTTTAATGCCAGCTGCGATACTTTACTGCATATTTCATAATTCAGGGAAGGTCACTTAATCTCCCGTGCCTCAAATTGTATACATGTGAAATGTAATTCGATTTTCTAATTAAGGATGTTATTTCTCTCTTGATGTTCACGAATGCCCACCTGCTGCTGTGTATTAAGTGCAATACACCACAGGGAGCATATACAGTGTCTGTAAACCAACTACAGACAGAAGCATAAACCTAGAAAAAAGGATGAACCCGGTAAACTGTTTTAACCTTTCAGTTATAGAACCTTCTTGTCACTGTAAATTTTGTAAGTAAAACACCACCAAAGATTCTTGTAAAATACTATGAACCGTAGCATTCCCTAAAATCAGTGTATTTATCATTTAGAGCACTCTAAGGCCTGCTGCGGAGAGATGTGCGCACAAGTGTGCATCTCTTTGCCCCATGCACTCGGTGACTTGTTTTAAACAGGGGAGCTAGGATATGACAAATATGGTCGGTATGAATGAGGCTGAGAGGAAGGAAGCAAGCATAAAAGACAGTGAGTAGGAACTCTTTGAGGTCCCATCAAATTACCAAAATCTGATCGGGTTCATAATGGGACAATGTAACCTTCCACAAAATGCCAGGGGCCTGAAATAACTGGAGGAGTAAGTGTACAACAAACACGCATTGCCAAAGCTGACAGGTCTGGTGCAGGTCGGAGTGGAGCAGAAAATAGGCTTGGCAGCAAAATATAACTGGCACCCATTAGTGAATTTGATAGTTAAAAAACGTGGGCCAGGTTTTTAAATTGGGACAGTTTTGAACTTGTAAAGACATGCTGTTTATGTGTCTTGCAAGAAATGCAAGACTACATGGATTTGAGCTTGCTGCATGCAATGCTTGTTTTAATATCAGGGATATCAACTGTAAAAATTGGCTGAGCAGCACATACAAGAGGCCACCACAGCCAAAAACCTGCCCACACATTTAGCTTTAAGACCAGCCTGTTGGGCAATGCCCAATTGCCTTGTAGGCCAGTTCGACCGTGAGTGTTACTTACATATTCAGCTAGGACCATACCTATTGGCTTTGGCAAGGATTGTTAAATTAAAAAAAAGTGTGTTTTGTCTTTGCCCAAGGTAGTTAAAAATACAAAAGGGTTGTGTATTCTTTGCATAACAGCTGCAACGCTACGGCAATGGTTTTCTAATCCAGACTCAAAATAAAACTAGCCTCTAGCAAGCGGAATAACATATGTGGTATAGTCACAGTTAATATTGTCTTACCATTTGATCCTAGGTACCAATTAACCTGACCATGAGTTCTGTTCCAAAGTAGAGCACCAACAGAACTGACCAGGGCCATGACGAGGAGGATGCAAAATAATACCAGGATTTGCATGTTAGTCACCTTTTCAACATTCGACCTCTTCAGGGGCGCTTTTGTTGAATTCTAAAGGATGCAATAAATAGACTCTTAATAGTGGTTAATAAAAACAGTAAAGAGACTTCCAGTATAAATATTCTACCACCATTCAAAAACAACTCACAAACTCTAGCACTGTACAATTATTGCATGGCAAGCATCTGTTCTGGTATAAATCAAAGTCATTTTAGTAATACTGTAAATATTATGTTTGTGTTTTTGCAACAGTACATGGTAAATTTAGTGGCTCACAGATTTCATTCTATATAGTACCCAGCTCAACATCTGCGTAGGAAGTGGTATTGTTCCGATATGTACCTCATGAATTTGTGAATTTATTCACAATTTTGGTTTCAAAAGTTACATGGTAGGTCTATCCCAACTTTTTCCGGAGGATTTACTGAATTTTCTGACTTTTAGGTAAAAATGTCTTTTAATAGGTTTTACTGTAATGCACAGGGCATTCATTACACTTCTTAGGTTTGTGTTTCCCCTCAATATGGGGGCCACTGTTCCAGAAGGGATCCTGCTCTGGGGTATTTCAAAGTACTTTGATTAAGAAATCATCTAGCAGTTGAATGGGGAAGGGTCTCTGCATTTGAGGTTTGAGGGCCCTACTAAAAGTTTGAAATCAGTGCATTGGAAAGGGATTGGCAGAGGGCTGAGTGTGAGAACGAGGCTGACCCATATAAGGATCTGGGATGCACCTGGAGGAACTCTGCTCAGTTTCAGGTATTTGGACTCCTGCGGAGCACACTCCTCCTTGCTCTCATGCTGAAGGACAGCCAAGCATCTGCAGGACTTCTGATAAGGTTATCAACACTGTCTATGGGAATGCCTGTTGGATTGATCTCATTTACCACACCATTGTGCATGGGTCAGCTCCGGGTCAACCATATAGAACTGAGTTTCACTATGGCAGTGCGCCCACCAGATGACTTATTGACAAGAGTTGACAAAAAGCAGCTTATCGACAATATCTCTACCAATCAAATTTTAATTTCCTTCAAAAAGTTTGGTTCACAAAACCCGACAAAGGGTTCATACACTGTTGCCACCTTACATTTATAGTTTCTCATAAAAATCTCTTTGTCTGTTTTTAATGTTCCCTTTAATAAGAATTTCTTGCTGAACTATTTATGCCCAGCCTTAAGAGGTCAATTGAATGATCTCAAGTTCAAGAATGACCAGAAGATCCCTCTTCTCAAGCACATTTTTTGCACCCCCCAGCCTGCCTGGATTGGATCGCCCCCCCCCCACCCATTCACCTATGGCTACTATCCAAGGTCTGATACCTTTGATAACGCTCCGGCTGACTTTAATTCTCTTTTATACAGACTTTGTAAACATCCCATGAACTAGCTATACTCTCTTCAAAATTACAACTAACTGATATCGCTCAGCGTGACCTGGCTTCTCCCTTATAAAGACTATCCTAACGTCCCTTGAAGTATCAATATTCCCTTTGCTATTACAACTACCTGAATTCTCCAGACTACATCCCTTGAAGTATCAATATTCCCTTTGCTATTACAACTAGCTGAATTCTCCAGACTACATCCCTTGAAGTATCTATATGCCCTTTGCTATTACAACTACCTGAATTCTCCAGACTACATCCCTTGAAGTATCTATATTCCCTGTGCTATTACAACTACCTGAATTCTCCAGACTACATTGAATCTAAGATTTACTTCCTAGCACTCAAAGTGGCTGCAAGACATGTCAGTCCTAGGCAAAACTCTTTAAATAAATACATATATGCTGTTAAATGTGAAATGTTTTACATTTCCCCCTTTAGGCAAACATGCACAAGCATGCTAGGATCATATTCTGAGATGTGTGCAGATTGTTAGAATAAGCCCAACCTTTTAGCATTTAAACATTTTTTCACTGGTCTAAACAACCAAGCGGACTCACTCACGCTAAAGAACAATTTAGCCTGAAATTTGCCATTAATGGTTATCATCGCCACCTCTACCATAATTCACCCAAATAATGGTTTCCTGTGCTATTATTGTAGCATCATTGAGTTATGGCTCAGGTCCACAACCATAAATGTATTTTGTCATGGCTTTTATTTAAACCAACTTTTATTGATTTTAAAGGTCTTGCAAGAGTCCATACACAGCTTACTCGCCTACAACCATATAGGCCGGCAGCAGAAAACTACTTATTGCCAGAAGCAAAAGCACATAAAGGAGAACAAGAAGATCTGTCTGGAACCCAGAAGCAGGTCCATGTACAGTTATCAACAAACAGAATCTCCCGCCTTAGCGGCACCGTGCCCTACGTAGGACTCCCGCCCGTCAGACATGCATAAACAGTTGCACCATTGCCAAGTTAGCTTGTACAGATTGAACTTCACCAACCGCGCCCTCATGGGCCCCTGTCCCCTTATCATAAAGATCTCAGGCATCCTAGCTGCTATACATTTCCCATTAGGGCTGAGCTGTACCTGCACTGATTTCGTCTGGTATCCTGGACAAGTCAATCGTATCAGGCAGTGTGTCCCAACTTTCACAGTCTAGCCGAACGGGCAGCGCATAAATGAGCCCTCAACGGCGCCCCAATCGTGTACTGCAACAGGCACAGCTTGAGAAGGCTGATATTGTCTAGATTTAGTGCTGTGTAGGCACAATAGCATTCATCAATGACATACAGGGCGTTATATAATTCGGCCACCAGCAGGCAGGTTACTATAAGATAACAACAAGAGATTGAGCGCTCTGCCCTTACTACACTGCGGCAGCGCTAGGGCAATCCGCTATCGTTCCTGCATCAAAGATTGCCAAGGAGGCGACCAACCAACTAGGGGGGTCAGAACAAGGGCAAAGAGAGGAGGGAGTACAGGGTGGAAGGAAGCAAGCTTGGCGGGGAGGAAGGGGTGTGGGCTCCACTATTGCTATCAGGTGGAGGCTGTGGGTTTTAATCTGCCAGAGGCGAGGTCCTCTCTTCCGGAAGGGTGGCTGCAAGGGGCGTAAACTGTAAACCATCCGCAGGTCTCCAGAGACCCCCTGGTTCCGTAGGAGCTATTACATCATCAAAAAACTTCAAGGCCCGGAGCCGTGGTGGTTGCAATCTAACATGTTCCAGTCGCCCCAGATAATCCACCAAAGGCTTCCAGAGCTTCCTATACTTGGTGTCTCGGAGCTGTAGACGTGCCGTGAGAAACTCCATTGCCACCACATGCCATAGACGGACAAACCACACGTTTATGGAAGGCGAGTCTGGTTTCCTCCAATAGAGAGCCACCGTTTGTTTCGCAGCACCCAGCATGTGGAGGCTAAGGTGTAGATCACGGCCCATCATAGCTCGTAGGGTTACTGGTCTAATGCCCAAAAGAACTACAAGCGGATCCTCCGGCAGAGGGTACCCTAACACCTTTTTTATATGGCTAAGGACCTCTTTCCAAAAGGTAGTCAGGAGAGGGCATTTCCACCAGATATGTATAAAGTCTCCCAGCGCTTGGGTGCAACGCCAGCATAGGGGGGATGTTTTGGGGAACATTTTTTGAAGTCTAGCGGGGGTGTAGTACCATTGGGTCATCACTTTGTAAGCCGACTCCTGTTGGGGAATGCTGCGCAGGATTTTGGGGATGTCGCCCCAGAGCCTGGCCCATTGGGAAAGGAGTAACACCTGAGCCAGGAATGTTTTGCCATCTCAATTGGTATGGGTGAGGGTCCGATCGCTGTGAATGTTGGAGCACCTTATATATGCGAGATATCAGCCCCTTGTAAGTGCCGAAAGTGCGTGCCAGCTTCTCAAACGGGGTGTAAGGTCGCGTGGCTGCCTGCGTCAGGGAAAAGCCCTGTATCCAGTGACGCAATTGTATATACTGAAATTTGTCTCTCTCTATGAGCCTGAACTCTTGCTTGCATTGAGCAAAGGATTTAAGATGTTCACGTAGGAATAGGTCCAGTATCGTCCTGCATCCGGATTCCGTCCAGTTCGCGAAGTGGGGTGGGCGACACGCCGGCGGGAATTGCAGGTTTCGAGTGATCGGGGTGTGTGGGGATGGAAAAGTGGTCAGGCCCCTACGAACTGCCACTTTGTCCCAGATCTCAAGGACCGTTTTGGTAGGGACGGCCATGTAAGCGCTGCGATGGTGTGCCTCCCGGGGCAGCCAGGCATGGTCCCATAGCGGGCGACAAGTGACTGCCCTATCAATGTGAAACCACACCTTTTCACTCTCCCATGCTCCCCACTCTAGTACAAAGCGGAGCTGCGACGCCCAATAGTAATCGAGGAGATTAGGGCAGGCAAGTCCACCCCTATCCCGGGGGAGTTTCAGGATTTAATTTGAAAAGCGTGGTTTCTCCCCCCCCCATACAAATGCGATAAGTTCGTGTTGAAGCCCCTGGATTTGATGTTCCGGAATAGGTGTCGGCAGGGTTTGAAAAAGATAGAGGATCTTCGGCAGTATAGACATTTTCACCGTGTTGAGTCGGCCAAGCCAGGAAAGTGGTAAGGCCTTCCACGCCCGTAAGTCGGCCAGGATGGAGGGTTTGTATTCCTGCCAGTTGGCCTGTGTCCAGGTGGTCAGGTCTGGGGTCAAGTTAAGACCCAGGTATCGCACCGATGTGCTCGCCCACTGATACAGAACAGAAGCTTGGATCGCCGGAAGCTCCCTGTTCGGGATCGTAATATTGAGGGCCCAGGACTTCGCGTGGTTAATTTTAAGCCCGGTGGCGCGTTCGTAGGTTTGGAGCAACGAGTGCACCGCTGGTAGCGAGCGTAAAGGATCAGAAAGAGTGAGGAGAAGATCGTCCGCGAAGAGAGCGATCTTATGCTCCACGCCGCGGAGAGATATACCGCAGATATCAGGGGACCGCCGTATCATATTGTCATGGCTTTTACTCTGTCAAAATACAGGAGAACCAGGCTACAAACATAAGCAGTGTGAAGAGAAACTAATGCATCTACATGTATTGTACGATGCATATTTGACCTTTCTGTAAGCTTACATTTTGGCATAATCTAGGCTTGGGACCTTTCAAACTGCAGTTTAAGGTTCCATGTTAATCATAGATTTTCTTCTGCGCAAAGGTAAAAGGCGATACCTTGCATGAACACCTTAGAAGCCTGGTGGCATATGTAATGTCAAATACCCCGTTAAACTGTATTAAAATGCCTGGTGGTATCGCGGTACTATAGGACAAAGTTAGATAGGAATCCAAGAATGTTTTCACCAAATTCAATTCCAATGCAGATATTATATAGGTGTTTCAGTTGATCCAATTGATTATGTTTATCCCTCAGCCTAGACTAAATGCAATGAAGGCAGACATAGCACACACCTTCACCAAACTGGGCCTCTGCCAGTTATACTCCTGCTGATCCTTTTAAAGGAACCCTTGAAATATTGAATTGTGTGAAGCTACTTAACCCATGAAAGAGTAACAAACTCACCAACTATGGGCAGACTTTTGATGTTTGGAACAAATGCCCACTTTCGGCAGACTAAATGCACACAACTAGAGTTAAGGCTCTCAGGGAACACTCGAACAAGATACATTTGAGTGTTGTACACAAACTGGACACACCTGACCTGTATCGAAAGTAATCTCACCATCAGAGCAACCATTTTTTGAAAAGGAGGGGTGTGAGATTAGTCGACACTACTATAATCATCTCTGTAGACACAAAGCTGGAGGTAGATTTACATTCAGTAAGTGTAGTCACCCATGTCTCAGGATTTGCAAGGTTGATTTCAGTGGGGGTTTCAGGTTGGTTACCTTTTTGACTTTATGTCCACAACAAATTCTGAACTTGGATTTTCCTATAATATATGCCAGGTCATGGGCAAAGAGAAAATGCTTTTTGGGTCATTTGCAACATGCAAAGTTATAGAACAGACTAAGAATTACTAATAATGAGTATTGCTCATCTCATCGTAAGAGCTTGTGGACTTAAAGACTGTACCATTCCTGCAGAACCACTCAAGTTCTGTGTAAGAACTACCTCTTTGGAAATAAATTCATAAGAATTAGTTGTATTCTGGGTCTTACGGATATAGAATTCAATAACATAGTATTTTTACTTTATTTTGTGTCTGTGTATTGAGTTTAGACACAAGACAGAAAGCATGATTTGGAGTTGGGCGGTAAAAGGACTTCTGGACTTTGGAACTCAAAACCACCCTTGTCTGCATTCTCCATGCCCTGTTATTCGGAGGGGGGTTGTCAGGAGGACACCTAACACATCAGCAAAGCTTCGCTAGCTTTGCTTCTGGGTCTGACTTGTATCACCAGCTCCTCGGATGGAGAGGGTGAAGTTTGCATCAGCTCAACAAACGGATTGTTGTTTGTAATGATTCTCAAAGCATTGTGCTGAAAAAAGGTTGTCCTGGAAATGGAGTGGCATGATGGAACGAAATAATGTATGCGCTAATCAACGCCTTCTTGGGAATTTGTCATTTGGAGACAGAACCTTTTTTTGACTGACACTGTGAGAACTGAAAATGTGCAATCTGAAGGGGTTGAATAAATGATCTCGTCTCTACACCTAGTCTAAGCCAAACAAAAAGACACTCAGAAAAATAATAAGATACTTCTACAAGAACACCGACTTATCACCCACTGGAACACCACTGGCGACAACCCCTACACCACTGAACACTCAAATAGGTTTTTGCAGTTATATATTATTTGTTTTCAATCCCGCTTGTCGGTACTGTGCTCGCAAGATAGTCTAGCTATCAAGGTAATTTTTTCCCAATCACTCCTGCAAGTTAATTAGCACCCCTTCAAACCCAACTCAGTCCCAAAGTCTTGGCCCTCAAAGGACCATGCATGATGCATGCTTCAACATTGGACGCTGAAGGTATTCAAGCACAGCCACGCTCCCTGGACACACCCCCTACCCTCCGAGGGCTATTTGAAACCCATGAGAGCGGGTCCGCGCACAGCGGGCACGCCGCTGGCGCACCAAAGGCAAGCTCGCCTGTGCCCGAAATGCACCTTGCGCGAGGACCCTGGCTATTTTATTCCAGGTGTCCCTGTTCCACGGACAGACACCTGAGATGCCACACTTGAGCTGAGCAGTTGGATGGACGTTTATACCTAGGGCCACTTGCCAGGGACAGATGATATAAGATACCTGACATTTGCAGGTACACCGGTGAATCTGCTGAACAGACGGATCACTGGTTTTGTAATACACTCCATCGTTTTTTCCCAAAATTCTTTTATTCTCATTGTTTTCACACACGCTTTGCAGTAGCTATGAAAAAAGAGATCCTGATGAAAACCATGACACTGCTTCAGGTCAATACGGCTGAAACATGTTGATCACTTTCTAGTGCAGCTGCCTCTAATGACGGCAGCCACAATACTCAATTTCCGTTTTTAATCCTGGCACCAGGAAGCATTAATAAACTACAGTAGGCTTACCTTGTAGCTAGTTTTACCCACTTTCTCACTACTGTTTAGACAGCACTGCACTACTTCACTCACACATTCGCTCACATTGGGTTTTAGTTATACCCCTCTTCTTCACTAACATATCCCTGAGCTCCTCCCTCGCAGTGAGGGGTTGTAGCTCGCATCACGACTAGGTTTGTGACGCGAGGAGGTATTCCCATGATGAAGCATGACACCTTTGGTGTGTGAGAGAAACCATCCTTAAAAGGGATCCCTCTTCCACAGCACTGTTTCTTCCTTTGTTTCTCATTGGGACAACCGTTAGTCAATTACTCGGACCTGAGAGCTCTTTGTGTTGTATTTTCTTCCAGGCCCAGCCCAGAGGGTCACATATTCTAGAGATGACCTACTAGCATATGATTTAATTAGTAAGAAGCCAAACTGTATTACCTGTAAACCTCATCTTGGCCCTTTTCAATGCCTAGTCTGCAAACTGGAAATATCACACAATACTGTTGACATGTATTGGCGGGCAAAACTACATCATGTGGCCCAACAACCTTCCCAGGACACAGTTAAGTGTAGCTTAGTCAATGTACACTCACTAATAAAACACAACCTAGATTTCAAGAATTTGTGGAAACACATAACATCAACATAAATATTAATCACAGAAACCTGGGTAAACCCCTTTGCAAATCCAGATTCGGCTTAAGCTATTCCGGTAGACTACTCTATCCTTAGGTAGGATAGATTAAACAAACACAGGGGTGGTCATAACTCTTAGGGAAGAGGTGGCCATTTCTAGCTCCCTTGCAAATAGAGTTCTGGAAAGCGATTTGTTTATGATTCCGGATTAGCCGGATTCAAACCTATTCCTTCAATTGCCTATTGGTCAACCGACCAACAGGCCCAAAACCTCCTTTATGAACAACCCCACCCCATTTTTAGAATCAAGTATTGACTCATCTGATTTCTTAATTCTAGGGGGCTTTAACTTTTAGAAACCCCAGATGACCCTGACACTAGCACCCTAACTGAAACACTGGCCAGCATAACCTAGATCAGAAGGTAGGAGTTCCCACTCAAGGAGTGTGACATTCTCGATGGTATTTTCACAAGTAACACCCATCTTAATTTTATAGAAGTTCTATCTTTGCTTTGGTCAGATCATAATGCAGTACTATTGGATGCAAGGATCCCCTGCGCTCAACGTGGCAACAATAACTTCCTTGTTCGAAGGTCCGTCCGCGCGTGGAATAAGATTGACCCTATCGAATTTCACATTTTTTTTTAACAGAGGCAAAGCCAAATGATGACTTCGACTCAAAGTCAGCTGCCACTACATACTCTTTCGGGATCAGTTCCACAGTAGGAAAAATGGCCTCGGAATTAATCTTCTCTAACATAAGAAAAAATTCCTCCAAACCATGGTTTACAGATAAATTAAGAATCCGGAAATAACTCTGCAGGAAATTAGAAAACAATGGAGAGATAATTACTAGCCCCAAAATAAAAAAAATTATTCTGGAGCTATTACAGACTATGAAGTTCTAATTAAGGAAGAGAAGACCAAATACTTTTCTGACAAAATCTCTCAGTCTAAAAACTCCTCTAAGGAGTTATTCGCCACGATTAAAAGTCTGAAAAAAATACCTGAAACCACCCAATGAAACAACAGTGCTGACTTTTGCAATACTTTGGCTATGTTTTCCCAGGCCACGGTAAAGGTGGTCTACAGCACATTCAATGGGAACGTGTCTAACTATACAGAGGTGGCCACAACTCAAGACACACCCCCTATTGAGAGTAGGCTGCAGTATTTAACTTCTTTGGACCCAGAAAACGTTTGCAAATTAGTCTTGGCCACAAAATCAGGCTTGGCACTTGAGCCCTGCCCTCCTAAGATGATTCACTTAGCGCCAGATATCATTAGCGAATCACTGAGCGAAATCTTTAACGAGATCCTAAGATCAGGACTCTTTCCGGCAAAATGGAAAATAGTATAAATAATGCCACTGTTAAAGAAACCTAATTTGGACAACTCAGAGCCCAGTAGCTACAGGCCCATCTCCAGGTTGCCATTTCAAGCGAAAGTCTTGGAGAAGGTCCTGAATATGAAACTTACCTCCTACATCAATAATAATAAACTTCTTGATCCCACTCAAAGTTTTTGAGAAGCGCACAGCACAGAAACCGCCTTACTAGCTGCTATAAAAAATCTAAGATCAATCTTGGACGATGGAGGGAAGGCTGCTTGATCCTTTTGGATCTATCAGCAGCCTTCGACACGGTTCATCCTCATAGCTTAATCAACAGACTCTCTGAGGCTGGAATAAAGGACAAAGCCCTTAAAGTCCTGGGCTCTTTTCTATGCAATAGGGAACAACATGTGGCTCTAGTCAACTTTCCTCACCCAGTTTCAAGCTACCGTGTGGGGTTCTCCAAGGCTCAGCATTGAACCCCACTTTGTTTAATCTATATGTAACCCCGTTGGCTCGGCTCATTCACTCATTCGGCTTTTCGACTGTTTCATATGCCGACGATACTCAACTTATTATCTCTGTGTCTGGAAATCGGAAAGAGACAGCGGGTTGCTTTAATATGTGTATGGTCCAAAACAACAGCTGGATGCAGCTTAAACTAAACTTGAGTAAAACAGAGATTTTACTTATGGCAATGGCACCTCATTCTGGTCGCCCGTGTGGTGGCCTAAAGATATGGGAGCACTTTCCATACCTGTAAACAAAGTGCACAACTTGGGGATCATTATTGACAGTAACCAGACTTTTAAAGATCAGGTAAATGCTCTGGTATTTTCTGTCTTGTTCCAACTAACAATGATCAAAAGGTCTATTTATCCCAGATCATTAGAAAACAGTGGTGACTGCCCTGGTACTATCTAAAATTGATTATGGAAATGCCTTATTTCTCAATATCCAAAACAAACTTTTGCAGAGGCTACAAATTTTACAAAATGCCTCTACTCTGCTTCTTTTAGGGATTCCCAAACACAAATCCATCTCTCAAGGCCTAGTAACACTACATTGGCTACCAGTTGAGAAGAGAGTCATGTTTAAATCCCTATTGGCTTTAAAGCACTGCATACCATCTAGAAACGTACGATCCAACACGGCCAAACTAGTAGTGACCCCCAGAACAAAACGAGCCTCTTAGGGGGTGGGGGTGGGGATAATTTTATTTTGGGAACTGCCAATCTTTGGAACTCACCCCCTCCTTCACTAAAACTTAGTCCCAAACTTTGGACCACCAGAAAAGCTTTAAAGACCTAGCTCTTCAGCACCTAATGCAGCAACAGTATCCAGCAGTATCTTACCAGGCCGAATCAGCGCCAAGACACTACTGGTATTGGAGCCCTTTAAAAAAATATAAAATCAAAGATTTCTTTCATGGACCCCTACAAAAAAGCTCATAACTGTGAATCTCATGAGGAAGTTTACGCTATTTTAACCCAGTTGGACTATTATTACTTTTTAACAAAAGAAGCTTTGTTGTAAATACACTTTTTGAATGTTTTTATAATCCACTTTGTTTAGACACTAGATGTTTTACGGTTTGCATTGTTTTGCATTTTATAAATTGGCTCTTACATTACCTCTTACGGGATTAAGAGCTGAAATCAATCAAGTGACCAAAGGGAAAGCCAAGCATAATTTACACAATTGTCTGGGCACACACAGTGCATTCCTGTTAGACCTGACATCCTTGGTGTGGGTTTTCCCCCTATCTTTTGCCTCTGCTACATGGATTTTTGATGCTGTGCTGGATTTCGTTTTGCTGGTTTAGATGCTTTGGACACTCTGCCACTGCTAATCAGTGCCAGAGTGTAAGTGCTCCCTGTGTAAAATATCGTATTGATTGGATATACCTGATTGGCATATCTGTATCACCCTGAAGTCCCTAGTAAAGCGCACTGTGTGTGCCAGGGCTGGTGATGACAGATGCTACTAGTGGGTCTGCAGCGCTGATTACGCCACCCACCTGTGTAGCCCTAAAACAGTGTCTCAGGCCTGCCGCCGCAGGCCTGCCTGCAGTCCCCGGACTGCCATGTCCTCCTGGCCAGTGTCCACACTGGCCGGGCCTAACCCTTCCCTTTTCGTGCACGTCAGTCATCCCTATGGAAGGCCCAAGGTACCCCCCTGGGCAGGGTGCAGTGTATGTAGAAGGTAGAGCATGTACTAGTGCAGGTAACATGTTCTGGTAGTGAACACCGGCCATTTTGTGTGTTCACTACTGCAAGGTTATCTTGTTCCATAGGCTAACATGGGGGAGGCGGGTGCCAACGGCTATCCGCCTATCTTCTCATAGGAACAAGACAAGACATGAGTGTTAGATATCCCTGAGCACAGCATTTAACAACACATCTTTTAGGAGAGGTTGTTTTTAAATCCTGAGTTGGAGAATAGTACTTTTTAGAGAGTAGCTGTTCTCTTGTCTGACCCTTCTGTGTGCCTGGGCGCGCTTGTGGATTGACTGTCTGGTTTGAGAGTGACAGGGGCTGGGGATCCCCCGGGAGGTTGGCTGAGTCAGCCCTCTGCTGAATGGCGACATTTGCAAGGAGAGTGGAGGGAGGAGATAGCACCTGGGATTGAATAGGGCTGTGCCTGCCTGCCACTCTGCTGGCTCCACCTCCTGCTGGGCGGCTGACGACTCTGCCCCTCGCTCTGAAAAGAATGTAGAGGCCAGGAAAACAAAGTGCTCCAGCAACACCCAGAACTGGATCAGACCGGGCTCAGGACCCACTTGCACAAAGACTTCAAAGACTTTTAGGGGTATAAGTACAAGACCCCTGACAACAGATTTTTAGATTCGACCATCGAGAGGAACCTCTGCTGAAAGACGGACCGCTGAAGAACTAAAGGAAGATTGCCGTGATGTGTGCTCTAAAGGCTGACCTGTTCTGCTGTACAACTGAAGCTGAGGAGAAGAAGGGGTCTTGCTGTGTGCTGACCCTATCCACTTGACTGAACAAGACTTTGCTGAGTGCTGTGTCTTCAACTGAATCTCCAAGGGCCTGAGAAGAGCTGGCCTCCTGTTTCGCAACCCAGGGATAGAAAGGTTGCCAAGAACTCAAGACTCTGCTGTGTCCCACCTGCGCTGCTGTGTGCCGCAGGGACCGTGGACTGTTCTACCAAGCTTCTCAACATCTGCCTGTGAGGTGGGCTGGCTGCTCTGTCTTGCTGGAGAGTACCGCACCGATCCGGGCCTGACACCGGTTGCCGCATCAAGAAGATCGACGTGCTCATCGGCACGTGCCTTGCCGCGACCCGGAGGCCTGACGCAGATCGAGAGTCGTATTTCCCTGCTCTACGAGGCCGCGCTGTGAGTGGCTGACTCCGGTGACGACGACATCGTCACTGGGGGCTCGTCGAGGGAGTTGTGGAATCCTTGCACCGAACAGCCCGAGGAGCGCTTGTACAACGAGTGCAGTGACACCGCCGGAGCAACGTAGCTGCCTAAACATCGAGAGCCTACGAACTGATTCATTCTCAGTGAGTATCGAATCACTCAAGAGACTAGAGACTATCGTCTGACGATCCCAACCAACCGAGAAAGCGAATATTGTGTAAACCTGTGATGCTTGATTTCAACTGCGGAACCTAGATAAAGATATATTATTTTTGATATAACTCACCTGTGTGGTCTAAGTTTGTGGTGTGTGGAGGGGGGATCATTGTGGTGTCTACGTGCAAATACCTTACACATTGCCTTGGGGATAAGCCTGTCTGCTCGAGCCAAGCTACCTAGAGGGTGAGCAGGGATTATCTACCGTGTGTGTCCCTGTACCCTGACTAGAAGCAAGGGTCCCTATTTGGTCTAAGGTGTATACCTCTGCCAACTAGAGACCCCCAGATCTAACAATTCCCCATTGAATAATGTAAAGGCATTCAACTCTTGGGCAACTCCAACAGTGACTATTAAAATGAAGAAAGCTCTCAAGTGTGTTTTTAGGTCAATGAAACGCATGTGGGTGATGAGCAAGGTAATGAACTTCATCATTAAATTGATGTTGACATTTGCACCTACTAATATATACAATATTTGAGGAATAACTGAAAATGAGCATTTTTAGGAGCTGGAGGCTTTTTTGTTGTCATATGGTCATGTCATTGCCATAAAGTTACTCTTTTTCAAATTCACAAAAATAGCACTAGACACATATAGAATCCTACAAAAAATGTGTTTCCATGCCTGGACCTAAGCCAGCAGATGGTCATGTAGTAGACAGTCAGCCAGACAGCCCCTGACAATATTATGGGGTGTTTGGAGATTGCTCACATCCAGTTTTCACACTTATCCTAAAGGTTTCTGCACCAACATGAAGTGTGTGCAGTAAGTGTGAAAAACCATAAAAAAGGTTTGTGTAGACCAACAAAACTATACCTTTGTGTGTGTTCGCTGCATTTCCAATGGCCACTACTTGGGCCCACCCCAGCACTGGGAAGATCCATGGGCCTACCCCTAAAGGTGTACTAGAGGCGGAAAATGTTGTGCTGGCATAGTTTTTGTGGTCATAAATCGATATTAGTGTATTAGGAATATGAAAATCCTGATTGTGTGTATAATGATTGGGAAATTTTCAGTCTAGAGCAAAATTAGTGCAGTTAAAATTCTCACGAGAACCAGAAAAAGCTTTGTGAATGAAGCCTATCATTCATTACCGGAAAGCAGGAGGGAACCAACATTGCTACAGCTCTTTGCTTATAAGTACTACATCAATCTTTTATCTTTTCACATTCTCATTTTATAACTATCAAACACTGAGGAAAGTTACTCTGGTAAATTGAACTTCAAATTACCTGCATAAGTTTTGTGTCGTGGCCTGTGTACACAACAATTCCGATCACCCACTGAGTATTTCTAAGCTGAGCTCCTCTTAGCAAGATCTGGTCAGGGCCAATTGGAACTGGGCTGAAAGTAAGAAAAATGCAGAAATAACTTTCACCACAGATTTCACCAAGAGTTTGAACGAAGAATATGCTTACTTATGTATTCACAAGCACCATGAAAATAGTGAATAAATCTTAAATTGTTGGGTTATAATTTCATCAGGAAATAGATGGGGGAATACATTCTTGAACTATGATGTATGCAAAAGCGGGGTTACAAAAGATAACTATCTAGCAGTATTCCTTTATAAATCCATACACATTCATGGGGAAAAAAATTTCAGTTTGAAGGGTTAATACTGCCTTCAACAAAAAAATGTCAAAAGATGTTCTACTGATCATTTAAGGAAGTAATCAATTGAGTAGCATTCATTTGCAATAGGAGACAGAACAGTGTGGTGCCAAGAATGATTCTGTGGACATTAAGTGATTTCGTATTGGAACACTTGTTTCTTGGACTGGGTATGTATTGTTGTTTAGTCAAAGCCTCTGACACGGAGGACATTATGGTGGGTTTGCTGGTCTACTGATGAGGTGTTAACCTACAGTTTTAATTACTCCTTCTATGGCACTGTATAATTGTACTTTGCAGTTTTGCCCATAGGTATATACTTAAATTATACATAACTGAATGTGATATTGTATGTGTGAAACAATATGTGCAGCTCCCACCCTCAGGTCATGTCTTTACTCAAAGGTTGACAAACGAATAGCTATCAACCTTCAGCACAAATGCACACAAGCAGCAAGGCGACATCTAACTTATCAGAGAACAGCTGACCACACAGGTTTGTTAGCTGATGGGGCTGTGTAAACACTGGCATCCTCAACTGCTAATCACCACAGTCCAAATTGTTAGAATTACCATTTTAGTTTTTAGAGTAAGCCACCCACATTAGATTAATCACCAGCCCTTCCATTTAATATGAAGTGGCCATATCAGTATTGAACCTAGAGAAGCTTAACCACAAGATGTTTCAAGTTAGGAACACTGGAAACATATATTGTAGCACGCCTATATGGGAATGTCATAGTTGGTCATAAGCACTAGCACCAATTCCAAAAATATAAAGTCTAATGAGTCCATTCCGGGGCGTGGCTTGGAGCCAGATAGGCATGGCGGCACTCCGTTGAGGCTCCCGGACCGGAGCGGATGAAACGCGCATAGGGAGTCTCTCACGCGAAGCTGCATTAAGGACCTGACGGCGGAATGATGCCTCGCCATAATGTGCCCTTCCTGACTGCACCTTCGGTAATTTAAACGGCAGCTTTATTGTTTAAAGCGCGTCTCAGAGGTCGCGCTTGGACGGTCGCCATTTTGTTTCATAAACGCGACGCGAGCGTTTTTCCTCTCTCAGAAGTGGCAATTTTACCTTATATTATCACGCACTCCTGCTCCCCTCATGCTTTGGCAGTGTTGTCATCTCTCTAAGCAGGGTTCTATAAAGGCGCAGCAACCCAGTTTTACCTCACTTTTTCTCAGGCATTGAGGTGATGTGGTTGCTGACGCCATTTTGTTTTTCAGCTTTTAATTTATGGGAGATAACTCTTTTTCAGCATTATTAATAGATGCATCAGCTCTATTTTTATAGCATCACGAGGTCCTGCATAAATTAACCTCTAATTTGTATTGCCTCTTCGCTCTGAGCAGGATTTTGGTACCACGCATTGACTCTTTTAGCAACTTTAATGCTCATTCTGTGGTGGTGACCGAATTGAACTAACTCTAGGGTTTCCAAGGCTCCTGACAATTTGTGGACTGTTTTTTACTTCACTTCCCGCTCTAAAGGCATTGTCTCAATCTGCTGCAAATTATTCCAATCTTGTCCTTTCTTACTCTTTGCCAGCTTTCTTATTGTTAAACACTATAAATGCTCTCTGGACTTTTGATGGGACAGTTTGATGGGCAGAACAAAAGGTAACCTCTCTGGTACTCCAAAATCAAAGTGTATCTCGATTAAAAACTCAAAAGTTTTTTCTGAACTATCTATTTTGGAAAATTCGGGGGTTCTCAACATTGAGCAGTGTAACACAGACATGGAGCCCACGCAGTTACCAACAGCAAAGTCCAATGTTAAACGCTTAAAAAAAGATCCTTCCTCACCAACCAAACCGACTTCCCCAGTCTAAATGGAACTTTTACTTCAGGAAATAAGAGCCCTAAGACCCTTCGTAGAAGAAACAAACACCAAACTACAAATCCTCTCAGATAATTGGCTGCAGCTGGATACTAGACTCACAACAGTGGAACAGAATGTTTCCTCCTTTCAGGATACTACTAAATGTGTTACCTCCTTACACAAGTTTCAGTACTACAAAAACAAGTCGAGGACCTTGAAAATCTGAATAGAAGGAATATCATGCACATCTTTAATCTGGCAGAGGGCATTGAAGGTACAGATCCTATCGCTTTCTTTAAATCCTTTCTCCCCAAGATTCTCCATCTAACAGAAGGTACCAAATTGAATATACAACGCGCTCATAGATTGGGTCGTATTCCCACTAACTCCTCATCCCCGCAGAGACCGAGAGGTGTTATTTTGTATTTCTTAGAGTACACAGATCTATTCAAGGTCCTGGCAGCTGCTAAGGCTATTCAAAAAAATCTCTTGGTCTGGCGCTACTCTATTTTTTGCACAGGATTACTCAAAAGCTACTGCATCAAAAGTAAAGCCTTCCTCAACATGAGACCAGCCCTTCGCTCCATGGGTGCCAGATACAGACGTTTTCATCTGTGCCTTTTTAAAATCACTCATAATAACAAAACTACTTCATACGAGGACCCAGTACGTCTGCAAAACTTCATCAATGCGCACAGGACGGATCTCATGGACTCTTCCAGACCATCCTCCTCACATGTTACTTGACTGACCTAAGTTTCCTATTCGAGATGTCATCTTCTTGTCGAATGCAGGATTTGTGTTGTTATCTCCTTTTACTGGTTTTTGCATTTTAGTATTTCCTTGACAATGACACTTAATGCTATAAGATTTTACCTCTTTTATGTTTCTGTCTCAACATATAAGCTTAAACTAATCCTTACATCATATCTCTTTTGCTTCCACAGTTACGTCTATGTTTTGGCGTGTTCCCTCCCCGGTCCGGTCCAGTTCTCACTGGACATTTCGTCTGCTTCATGTGGTTCCACCTACCCCTACCTCCTTGTTCCCTTTGAGTAGGTATGTCTTTCGTTTTGTCTTTGGTTTGTTGTTTTGTTTTGCAATTCTTCTCTCTTTAAATTTCTGGATGTCTGTTTTCTCTTTATTCTTGCCTTTATTCTTATCTCAACAACTCTGTTACCATATCTCTAATTTCTCTTTTATCAATATTTTCTTACTATTTGATCGATACCTTTGTCTATTTTTTCATTGCTTCACCTAAGTCCTGTTTCTGGCTTCAGCTATCTACTCCTCCTAATATTCTCTGGCTTGGGTTTTATCTACCAATTCACCTTTCTCTTCTCTACCTATGTATTCTATACTTGATTGTTTTGAATCAGACTTTTGCTATGGTTTTTTGTGTCATTTTATAGTTGAACTTCCATGTCACTAAAACTAATTTCTTGGAACGTGAGGGGATTAAATTCTCCCATTAAGAGACAGAGAGTCTTAACTCATCTTGCCAAACTGAATGCTGATGTCGCCTTTATTCAAGAAACACACCTTACGGAGGCTGAATCCTTGAAATTAAAAAAAGGATGGGTAGGGGAAATCTTTTCTCAAGGAGATGGCAAAAGAAATGGAGTTATGATATGTCGTAAATCCCTCCCAGTTATGTTTATTTCACAAAATTCAGACACGGAGGGCAGATGGTTAATTGTTAAACTGTTATTGAGGGGTGTTCCAGTTTATTTTCCTAATGTCTATGCTCCCACTGGAGGAGATACCTCCTTTTGGCCTACTTTAGCTAAACAAATTTCTCATTGCATTGAGGATATTTTTATTTTAGCAGGTGACTGCAATCAAGTTTTAGATCCTTTTATAGATAGGAATTCCAAAGTATCTTTTGTTGCCAATAGACCCCACAAATCCTTTGTTCACACTATTGCCCAACACAAACTTATAGATGCTCGGCGCTTATGCAACCCAGTCACTAGAGAATATACTTTTTATTCCTCAGTCCATCAAACTCAATCAAGAATTGATTATATATTTGTCTCCCATAATATATCACAATCCCTTTCGTATGCTGATATTTGGCCCCATCCTTTTATCTGACCATGCCCCTGTCTCAATTGGCCTAGATATATTACCCAAGATTAATGCTCCCAAAAGATGGCGATTCAATAATACTCTAGTCTTAGACCCAAAATTTACCGCCTCCTTTTTCGACGACTACTTTGCAATAAATCAGGATGAGTCCCTATCTTTCTTTACTATTTGGGACGCTTTTAAGGCTTCAGCTAGAGACTTCATCATTAGTTTTGTTGCAAAGAAACGGAAAAACGTGCGTAAACTCACTAACGATCTCCTCAATGGCATTAAGAAGCTGGAGCACTCTTATTATGTTTCACAATCACAAGATAGTCTAACAGCTCTTATAAAAGCTAAGTTACAATTTAACAGAAGCTCAACTGACGACGCCTCTTTGTATCTTTTAAGGTCTAGCGTAAAATTCTATGGTGGCAAGAACAAGGCAGGGAAAATATTAGCTAATTATTTTAAAAAGTCCGACAAAACAAATTGAATATTGATTCGGTTTACGATAATCAATCTGTTTTAAAATTCAAGGACACCGACATTTTAAATGAATTTTCTTTCTTTTATCAGTCATTGTACACTTCTGAAACGCAACCATCTGATAAACTACTGTCACAGTTCTTCTCAACTATCCAAAAACCTCATCATGAACCATTGGATTTTTCCTCCCTAGAAGCTGAATTGACACAACAAGAACTCCTAAAAGCCCTCCAAACCCTTAAGAAAGAGAAAGCTCCTGGCCCAGATGGTTTTACTGTTGAGTTTTATCTTCATTCTTCTAAACTTCTTTTACCCAAATTGTACACCCTATTACGCTTTTTTCATTCTGTGAATAGTTCCATAGGCTCCTTTTCAGAAGCTCACATATATCTCATTCCTAAGGAAGGTAAAGACTCTAAATATTGTAAAAATTACAGACCAATCTCCCTGGTTAACACTGATTACAAAATCTTTTCCAAAGCACTAGCCATACGTTTGGATTCCCATCTATCCTCTTTGTTGGGGAAAGAACAATCTGGCTTTGTTAAAGGACGGGTTATAACAGATAATACACGCTTGTTTTTCAATGTCTTATCCAAATCTTCTCATCTAATACATTCTCTAGCAGTAATAGCTTTAGATGCAGAAAAAGCTTTTGACAGAGTTGAATGGAAATACTTGTTCTATACCCTTAGATGGTTTTGTTTCGGGCCGAATTTTATAACTTTAGTATCTCTTCTTTTAAATTAGGTAGAGGTGTACACCAAGGATGCCCTGTTTCTCCATTTTTATTCAATTTGGCCTTAGAACCTTTCTTATCTAAATTACATCAAAATCTAAACATATAGGGTTTTCATACTTTGAATGCCCATATTAAACTCGCAGCATATGCTGATGATATTCTGCTCTTCATGTCAAAACCGGATGACTCAATTCCTGCTTTTTTAGCAGAAGTACAGTCATATTCCCTTATATCTGGTTATAAACTGAATAATGATAAATGCGAAATTCTACCCCTGACCAAATACACTTTTACGGCAGAGTTCAGTGCTTCTAAATTCACATGGAGCTCCCATCATATTAAGTATCTAGGTTTATACTTTACTTTACTTATTCAGTACCGGATACAATAACAATATGCATGAATAAATGTATTAAAAAACTCAGTTAACCGCTAAATGGCATTCCTTATATCTATCCTGGTGGGGTCGTTTAGACACCATAAAGATGATGCTAACACCCATAGTACTATATACGATTTCCAATATACCAATCCCTATTACCGCTAAACTTTTAAAGAAAGTTAACTCTATCCTTTCCTCCTTTTTGTGGAGTAATAAGAAACCTCGAATGTCTATTTTTAAGTTATCACGCCCCAAGATATAGGGTGGAGTTAATTATCCTGATTTTCAAGCCTACCAGAAAGCTTTCCTCTTGCGCCAAGCTTCACTTTGGTTGCTTGACTCCACGGATGAATGCCCTTTATGGACCTCTATTGAAAAACTTTTTTTATCCCCCTCTTCCTTTCATGAATACCTCTCCTTCTCACGCAAGCCACAATCTCTCTCTACACCTATAATAAAACATACCTCCAACCTCCTTGACTTTGTCCCTCCCCCCACTCACCTTACTAGAGACTACTTCCTTGCATCAACGATCTCGCATAATAGGAATTTAACTATCCGAGGTAAGCCTTTTTATTGGAAGACTTGGAGACAAAGGATTAATATGGATTCATCAGTTGTTTTTAAATTGAAATTTTATACCTTTTCACATACTTAGCCAATCTTTTAGTTTACCCTCCCCTTTCATTCACAAATATAACCTGCTTAATCTAACGGTTATGGATGTAGTCACTCAACTTCCCATTGCACATGATACTCCTGTCATTCTATATTCCTCTTCCCGACTCTGTACCTTATTAAAAACATCACCTAAAGCGTCCGTCATTTACAGATACTTACAAGATTCAGCTGTAGTTAGACAAAAATCCAAAATAGAAGAGGCCTGGGAACAGGACTTTACAACTGATTGGCCATTATCCCTTTGGAAGAAAATATGGAACAAAAGATTTTCGAATACACCAGATACGTGTTGGACGTGTATGGAATCAAAGGATGATCTATATCATATGTTATTTTCTTGTTCACATGTTTGTAACTTTTGGCAACGAGTATGGTCTCAAATTAACCTCATCTTTCATACTAAGTTTTCTTTTTCCTTTACTCATGTATTCTTGGGCAGTCTTTCCCCCATTTGGGAGAATGTTACATTTAATGTCAAGATTATTGATTTGCTGTTAGCAATTGCTTTTCAGCAAATCACTGTTAATTGGAAGGACTCTAGAAAAATTTCCTATAAAGCATGGTGGTATGCTGTCTGCCATAATAATAGATTGGATACCACTTTTGTCTACCCCTTACGTATGGCAATGAAACGTTTGGACTTGTGGTCACCAGTTACATTGTACATTGATGCATATGCCAAAAAAGCTTCTAAACCTATGCCATCACAACAGGAAGTTCTGAAACCACCCTGATTCCCCTAACATGTTCCTAATAGGTTTGTACTCTACTGGCGTTCATATTTTATTCAATTTGTTTGATTTTTACTCTCTTTATTGAAAAGTCTGATTCATATACTGTTACTGTACTAGATTTGCGATGCATGCTTATGATCTTAATACTTTGTATTGCACACAAATCTTATCTCTTGAATAAAACTTTTTTTGAACTGTAATGAGTCCACTCCCTCTCCCATACTGTGGTAATCTTGCACCCGGTAGATACCATTAACATGGGGTTGGTGTTCACTGGATCCCCAATTTATAACCACTCCAAGTTTTTTTAGATTGTGGAACAGGGTATGATGGGTATGTAGCACGTTTACCCAATTCAAATATGTGCAAACTCAGATTTCGTTAAGTTTACTTAAATAATTTATTCCAGCAGCCATAGCAACATCTTGGTATACAAAGAAACAGAGCCCCAAGATATGGTAGGTAGAAACCCTAAGTAAGCTTGCCAAGGAATAACCCACACAACATCAAGATGAATAATTGCTAGAGGTCTTCTAAGATCTGCCCCTCCGTGCATTTCAACAACCACCCAATTACAAATGCCTGACAATGGTGATTAGAAAAATACCATGCAAAGTAGGAGTTGTCTAACCTGACAGCACATACACACTTCTGATACAATCAAAACAACACACATGGGAAAAGACAACAAAATAAACAAGAGATTGGCCTATGCCTCATATAATGTGGTATACTTAATCAAGGGGATGAAATGTTCCAATAGAGGTTATTATGTTGGAGTAACTAGCCAAGTGTTACATAGGTGAATGAATTTCCTCTGGCAGAGCCTCAAGGAACCAGACAGTGTAAGCATTTTTGGAACCCAACCACAGCATCCAAAATCTACAGAGAGCACTACTCAAAAGTTATTTCAAGAAAGATAAGGAAAGAAAAACTTTTTTCAATTTTATTTTACTTTCAGAGGCAGACATTAAAAAAAACCATATTGAACCATATATACAAATGTATCCATTGGCAATACAAGCATTATTATGATACATCTAAACTGCAGTCGCGCCTAGGTTTCACCAAAGATTATAGCAGCATTATTATATCATTAAAAGGCTACACACCCCATGACATAAATGAGGCAGATGAAATTACAGTAAATCTAAAATTCTACACTTAATAAAGTGCTGAAGTGTCCAGATTACCTCCTCACTAAACATCATTCTCAGATCTTCTGTCCAATCTCAGCAGAGAGAATATCTTCTTGTTTATTCCATTTATTAGCATTTTTTTGGTATCAATGTCACTGTTTTGTTCTATCAAAATGTGCCTTCAATTCTCACCTTGATTGGCTCATGTAAAGTGCTAAGTGCTAATTTAGCACAAGAGTCTTGCCATAAAAAAAAAGAAATTACCAAATAAAATTTTTGGAAAGAAGTTGCATACAATATGCAATGGGCAATGGAGAAAAGAAAATGAAACATTGAGAGCACCGTAATTTTAATCAGAGGTCATCTACAAAAATCGTGAGAAGTAATGACTTACATTTTAATGGTAGGGCTTTGGTTTGTGCTAATAACAGTTGATGATTTAATTCAGTTGCCAGGGACCGATATAGTGTGAACATTTCGAACACTGTCTCTTGACATAATTTAGCGGGTTTTAAAAACCACATTATGTCATCCGCATATAATTTAATTTGTGGCATAAGTGGCATGGGGATTTAAATAATACTATCTTTTCTAATTGCAATTGGCTCTATAAAATGAGCAAATAGAATAAGAGATAGGGGGCAACCCTGTCTGGTCCCTCTTTTCACTTCAAAGCTACACTGCATCCCTGATATTAACAATTAGTCGAACTATTGTACCCTTATGTAATCTGGAAATTACCAGTATAATTTATGTGGGGAACCGAAGTGTCCCTTATATTTATGCAACTTTTCAAAACACTGGGCCAGATCTAGAGTTTGGTGGATGGGTTATTCTGACACAAATGTGACATATATCCTGTTCACCTTACTACAAGTGCCATAGGATATTATACACTTGTAATAAGGCACACCGGATATCTGTCACATTTGTGATGGAGTAACCATCTCACCAAACTCTAAATCAGGCGCTCATACATGTAGCTGCTTCTTCTAATATTCCAAGATGTGGGATTATTAGAAAAAGCAGCTACACTGTAAAAATGCAAGCAATATTATTAGCTACAGTTAGTAAAGTGTTTGGGAAACCCGAGGGTGAATATTTTAAGCTCTTTGAGAACCATCCATTAAGAAACTTAAAACATTATACCCAAAACCCTTAAGGATGCAGAACAAACCACAAAACCCATGTTTACTAAAACAATAAGATTATCTCAGTTACTTTAATTTTGGGACAATCTAGGATTTCAAAACTAAGAATATGGATAAATCTAAATGGACTATGCAATTTGAAATTGTGATTTTTCAAATTTTTTGGTCCTCAACAAAAGTGAACATGATTTGTACAGTAAAAGCATCCACTAGGGAAAGGAAGCTTTTTTTTTTTTAGGAACACCTTTACTGCTGGGACTAAGCCTATTCCTTTTTCCTATCTCAATGTAGTATAGTTGAACCATGAAACACCTTTGGAAAAAAGGAAACTGCAATAGGCAAGTGTTGGCCTTTAAAGTCTTCCTACATGCGGAGAGAAAATCCCACAGATGTCCTGTAGGTTTGCAGTCAGAAATAAATTATGGCGGCATAAATGCACTTAAAATAATTATTAGCTCCAGTATCTTTCTGGCACACGTTTACAGGTGTCAATACTCACACGAGGAAGGATCTTAACTTAAATGTTTGACAGGGCACCATTTCTACTTTCCTTTTATTATTTATTTATAATTGTTTAGCTATAAAACACACACCATACAAGAGTGACCTACCAGCTTCCTTAAATGCATACATACATTAGGTGTCCAATCATCCATTTATTAAATAGAGATGTGCTAACAGCATTGGATCTTGTTTATACATATATATGCCCCCTGCGTATATAATAGATCTCCCATATCTGTAGTTATTTGCATTAGAGTAATAAAGCACTATGAATAAAATAGCGTATGTGCAAATGCAGAAATAAAAATGACAAAAAATACACATCTTGAATTAAGTACAAGTATATTTACACATTTAACTCACAAAATCCCCCGATATCACATTCCCTAATAATGTGCATGTATTACAGTTTCTATAATGCACACCTCATTGTCTAGCTATTATCTCTAAGGATAACTACAAAGTTGAGGTGGCTGATACATAAGTCATCATTAAAGCACATGAAGTGCTCGCCCATTAAACAGGAAGTTTGTCACTGCACTCTTTACAGATCTCCGAGTTGTATTGACTGAATAGGGTATTTTGAAAACAAAAATACACAACAACAATTTTTCTTTCCTCTAATTTGTGAAACAGTTCAAATTGTGAAATGTAGGGGCAAATTCAATTCTAGACTATATACTATCCTACAACAATGAATAAGTAGTGAACAAACCAAAATCATGGGTGCCGGAATGTTTGGACCTCCTGAACAACTGGGCTCTAAGTGGAAAAATGATCGCTAAACTTAAGCAAAATTTGAGGCGCATGATAATATATATATTTCAACATCCAATAAGACATCCTAAGACGGTTTACTAGTTTCTCCTTGGATAGCAATCTCAAATGCTTTAATTGTACTGTCTCCATAACTAGCTTTCCCAACTACTCTCCCACTGCTTTCTGACTTTTCAGAAGACGTTAGGTGCAGGTTGGGGGTGGGCCCTACTGGGGTACAATCTAAAAATATAAAAATATTCAGCTGTAGAGACCTGGTTATAACACTGTGTAGTTTGACTTCACTAAATATTTCAAATACAAGGCCTCTTCAACCACCTCTTGTTTCTAAATTGTAGGGTACAATTTTTTAAACATGATTGTAATGTAGTAAATGCTTCCTAGGAAATGCATTCCTTTCCAATACTTACTACATACTTTCATCTTTCACATCCTTAACTTATTTAATAATGGTCCCATATGTTGACTCGGGCATATGAGCATCCCTTCACGAACAAAATGAGAGTGGGCTGAAAGTTGTGAACCAGGATAATCCATTTAATGTTCAGACCCTGCTCTTACAAAATGATTGTACAGATTTACCATGCATTGATAAACATTTACATTAATTATCGGACTAATAACAATCTCTCGGTGAGCTGAAATAACCCTCACTCCACCATATTTTTACTTCTGTGTGCATCTAGAATATTTGCCAATTGGGCTGTTAACTATAATTCAGTAAATTGGACAAGGCTATATCCCCTTTTCCTCTTCAGTTAGGTACATCAAATCTACAAAACCTTTGGGATTCACTTTCCATAGACTAGGGTTAGGTTTTTAAAACAAATTTATAGAATGATGCATGGTAGGTGCATAAACTTATTTAAGATTTTTCCATAACATATTTTGATTATGTTCATTTTAGCTCCTACTAAATGTGTGTCGTGCATCCACAATACACTAATCTTGAAGTTTCAAGAACAAAATGTACCCTTCATTATTTGCCATAGAGTTTTATCTTCACTATCCTCAGGTAATACATTTTGTTAACTATTTCTCCCTCCCTATATGTGTTTGACTGCACTCAATGTTTTGAAGCAGATTATATAAGAGACCCTGAGGAATACATCTACATAACCATAATGGCTGACGAATCCGGCCATCACCCGTCCCAAATCAACAGTCCAGCATGGGTGAATAGAGTAACAGAAGTGTCAGGTAAGGAGGAAGATGCCAGTGCGAGAGACGAGAAACAAAATGGTCTCAAGCCTGGATCAGGGGAGCGACAGAGGCAAGAACAACAAAGGGAAGATGACGGCCAGAATCTCGGTGGACAGAGGTGTGCAGGAGAGACTGCTGAGGCCCTTACCACAAGACACGAGAGAGGCATATGGGTCCACTCTGCCGCCATTCCTGTGGAGGACCACGGCCTCAGGCAAGTGCAGGGGTTCTTAAAAGTCCCCTTATTTCAAGGATGGAAGGGTTTTCCCTGTATCTGGCAATCTATGCCAGACTTAGCACAAACGATATTTGAAAGAACCCTGAATCTCGGTCTTGGGAACTATCCCCAAAACTCCCTTCCTTAAAAACATTTATCCCTAGGAACACAGGTGATGGTGGCGGATAATAAGGTACAGAGAGTCTGGATATTCAGGACCTTTGTTTTTTTTTTTTTTTTTTGAGGGCCTTTGAAGTACATAATAGGAAGCTGACTGAAAATACCGAAAGGACGCAATAGAAGGACATTTAAATGGGAGAAGATTTGTGTTAGGATGAACTTGCAGTCAACCCCTCAACCAGTACAGTTGTGACAGTACACTACCTTTATTTAATTGTGGTACAATAAAACCCTTTACATCCCGATGTTGGTGTATTATCGTCCCACTCCGCTACACGGATACTCACAATAGCCATGTTTATTCACATGTTAATTCATTGATTTAATAACACCTCAAAGGTTTTGCAGAGACTCTGGGTGAAAGCAGATGATATGAAGAACAAAATATATCCTTCTATCTATGTTTATTGACAAGGCAGATACAATCATAATTATTTGTCTCACTGATTTAGTGCTCAAAGGTATTACAAACTTTCAAAGACATTGGCAGTCCACACACTAAAGTCAGCAGAACAAAATGCAGAAAAACAAATATGTCTTGAGAAATGTAGTGGTAAGTGTTATCAATGGCTGACCTGTCTGTAACTGTCTCAAACGGCATAGGGTAGCCAATGCTAGCTGGAAGAAAGTAGGGTGCCTCATTTCAAAAGGAAGAAACCTTAAAGCAAGGAACTATCGGGTATTGGAAGTTAGCAACCTAAAATATGCCAGCCATAGTAAAAGGTACTTTATTGAAGTGCACAATTATTACTGTACCCTTCCTGGAGAGTGATTTTGGTGCAGCCATTGGAAAGAAGGATAAACATAGATGAAAGGCTTATAAGGTGAATAGGACTCTCTGTTGAGGGTTATCATAGTTACAGACAGCTGTTCTACATGTTTATGGAGAATTGCTTCCTAGGACAATGAGCAGGGTATCAGTCATGCCAGAAATCTACACTACAAACATGCTTGCATGCATGCATATTCTCATATTGGACTTTACGTTCCACAGAGATTCTAATGTATGTTAATTTATTTGTTTATTTTTGTATTATGCAAATCACATAATCCATCATATGCAGTCTCATTGAATTTTGCATTACACAGAGAGAATATAATATTTAATTGATGTATTTTTCTTGTAGAGTGCCTAATCACTCATGAGTAGTCACTCAGGGGCATATGTATGAAGCCCATTTCCCGTTCGCAAACGGGCCGATTCTCAGAATCGACCTGTTTGCGAACGGGAAAAAGCCTTTTGGGATGCATCATCCCAAAAGGCCCTTGCAAAATAGGGAATCGCAAAATTTGTGATTCCCTATTTTGCGAAAGCATTTAAGGAATCGCAAGTTGTGCGATTTCTCCTTAAGAAATCGCAAATTACCACCAACTTCAAGTTGGTCATTTCAGGGGTGCATCAGGGTGTCCTTATGACACCCTTGCACCCATGAAATTGCATTCACAATTTGCGAGTACCTAATGGATACTCGCAAATTGCGAATGTCTTCCTATTCATTCCTATGGGCCTCTATGCCCATAGGAATGAATGGGAAGCCATTCCTTAATTGCGACTCACAATTTGCGAGCCGCAATTAAGGAATACCAAGGAATCACAAAATATTTGCAAATTTTTAATTACATCTCGTTTTGCGATTCTCAAATAGCGATTCTCAAAAAAGCGCTATTTGAGAATTGAAAATACTGTATTTGATACATATGCCCCTAAGTACTTGATTATGAAATAAGAAGGGATCGAAAGGTGCTAAATGTTGCCAAACAATTTAATGAATCAAGAGTGGGGTTTGAGAGCTATTAGGAATTTAAACAGGTTTTGTTCATTTCTTATGGTGGCTCATAGGGAGTGGGGACATGAATGCCGAATGCTCTGTCTCCCCAGTTCTGTAGCTTGAATTTAGTGGCAAAGTAGTTGTTGGATCTTTATTCTTGGGTTGTTTGGTATTTCTTGAATTTGTTTGCCAGGGCGGTAGATCTGGAGTCATAGTAAGTCTTCTGCATTAGCATGCAGCTTTGATCAGGATCCTTTTTTCCATCACCAACTGGTGGACTGGCTCGCCATAAGAAGAAGAATGCTCAACTTTGCATAGATTGAAAATTAGCTTAATGATGGCATTTTTTATCTTTTAAGACTTTGGTGCGGCAAGTTCAGGTAGGCGGGATTTCCAAAGGCGAGCCATGATGAGATAAATGTATTGGTAACAAAAGAAAGAAATTGGAGTTTTTTAGGGCTCAGTTGGAAAAGGTAGGATTTTGCAACTGCTGTGATCTGTGGGTCAAAAGATAACTTTCAGTCTAAATTGCATCCTAGATTACGGTCAGTGTTGACCTGGATGGCCATAGGGATTGATCCCACTTGGGCAGGCACTAGGTAAGCCTGGCAAACCAATTTGATGTTGTAAGCATAAAAATACATTTTTACATTGTAGTTTTGAAGCACGAAAGCTACTGCTGCCAAATGAAGATTAAACAGTATAGGGGAACCAAAAGTCACTTATGGAATACCCCAAGTGAAGGCATTTAGCTTCAGACTGAAAAGAGTCTAAATAAATGAATTCACCCAGGGCTGAAGGCAAGGTGGATATCCAGGCAAGTACTGAGCTCCCCTCCCACACCTTATTGCAAAAGTGGTGAGCCACTCCAAAAGTACACCGTGGTCAAAATCAGTGCTCCATCAATGTCTTTGTCAGCCATTGTTCGTAGATCATCGATAACTAAAGTTGGATAGTTCGTAGGTCATCGATAACCAAAGTTACCACTAATTCCATGCCTCTGTGAGGACTAAAGCCTGCTTGAAAATCTCCTAAGAGGTCCTTGTTTTCTGAAAACTTTTGTAGTTGAATGGTAACTACTTTTACGATTAGCTTTGAGATAAAACGTAAAAAAAGAGATAGGGGTCTGAAATGTTTTAACTCAATGCAGTACAACAAGGAAGTTCTACAATAGCATGCTTGAATTGAGCAGGAAAAAAGCTCTTTGAGAAGGATATATTTATTATTTCTGTCAGACAAGAAGATATTTAGCACTGATTTTCTTTCCAAATAGAAGCTGATCAACGAGTGACCTGTAAGGTCTACAATTTTGCAGAAGAATGATGCATTCCTCTGTTGGGATTGAGTCAAATATCTTAATGGACTTAAATGATTCAGGAGGAAGGAGAGGTTTGCAGGAACAAATACAGGGATCTAGGCCCCAACATTGGAACAACTGAGTTAGTTCGGTCTATGCTGATGTCAAAATCTTCTCTGATTATCCAATTTTTTTCTGTGAATAAACAATTAGCCAGGTCCTATGAAGATGGCATCTTATTAATTATAGCTGATGAGGTGGAGTGGGGGCAGTAGGGGATAGAAGTTGTTTGAAAACATTCTTTGAAGATCTACTTTCAAAAAGAATCTTTATTTTAACTGAACATTAGCTTTGCTTGTCTGATGAGATAACAATATTTTAGGATTTGTTGGCAATAACTCGATTTATTTAAGCATAGCAGGGTTTTCACCAGTATCTTTACAAATTGCTTAACAGTGTTTTTTTTTACTTATAATGCCAGAGAGAATCATTTGGATGTCTAGGGGTCCGTTTTTTTTAGCTTTAAGTGGGAAGTTTTGATCTACAGTTGAGATGATACAATTATAAAACTGTTTGATCATTTCAGAGGGGTTGGACTTTTTCTAGTGGAGGAAAGGTTAAGTAGACTACAGAGAGCAATGCCACTAATGTGCAGATATTACTGTTCGACCACTATCTCATAATGCAGGCATTTTGGCTGCTTTGGCAATGTAGATTTAGGCAAGTGGTAATATGTAGATAAGAGTTTTAAAAATGGTTGAACCAAATAATTCCTTAGGAAGTTTGGAAATTTACACGGTCAGAAGTGGAGAACATAAGGCACAATTGGTGTTCTGCTTTCTGGGTATGGTTCTATACATGTTGAGCACAGCCTAGATGGTTTATAGCTGGCAAGAGAGAGAGACATAAGGAGTCAGACTTAGATATGAAAACACTTTAAAGTCACCAAGGATTAAAAGGTTGAGGAAGCAGGTTTTGGCTTGAAAGATGTTTTCTTCTAACCATATAAATAAGTCATCAATAAAAGAAGGCAGGCAGTAAATATTTGCGAGCACTGGCCACGTCTACACAGAATAAGATGTTCCCTGGTTACCATTAATAAATGACACCACCTGGTTGAATCTATTGTTTAGTTTGTATATACATGCATTTTAAAAAACATCCATGCCTGTTCATTTCTAAGATTAGGTTTCCAGTAAAATCATATAGGTGACGGTTTGGTCCTTCACATTCAATCCTCCCAGTCAGTTTAATCAAATCTTCAGTGGACTGCAAAGTAGACGTAACTGGCAAACCCTGTAGAAGTCAAACAAACAGATGAATGTAAGAGAGGAATCTTTGAACTCTGAAACAAACTCAGATATATGTTAGCTTCTTCCACCCTTTATTTACCTGGGAAAGAGTAAGTTATTGTTAACAATCTTAGGGGCCTAATTTACAAAGAAAATTGTAAATGTCAGAATGTGAGGTATATTGGTGAGGTTTACAACTCACAATATTTACGTGCATACAGAGGCGTTACTTTAAAGTTTAATAATTGATGTACATTTGATATTCACATACATTCCTGTAAAACACCAACATTTATTAACCCTACATGTATGTAGTCTCTGCATTGCCAAGACCCTAATGTATTGTGTTAGGAAAACAGTGGAATTATATTTTAAGTTCCTAATTTCCTGGGAAATATTTTTCCATGAAATGTCTTCAATTTCCTTTTTATAGTGAGTTGTAGTATCAAAATGAGGCAGATGAGATTATAGTACAAACCATAGTGGAAATGGAGACAATTGGTGCGCTTCAGAATGAAGCATAATGATTTTCTGGAAAAGAAAGCATCACATATAAACTGGGAGTCATTAGAGACCCCGACTTTAGACTCACCAAATGTACTTTTTATAGATGAAAGATACAAAACTGGATTTTCTTGAATAAGGTAAAAACTTAAAACCTTTTGAGACTCTGAATACTTCAAAAAACCCAGACAAAACATGTCCAATGAATAGCAGTCTCCATTCACCTGAGATTTATTTATACAGGTGGCTTAAACGAAGTGTGAACTTATAGGGCAAAAGGTGCATTTTCAGACAGAGCGGTACATCTCATTTCGATTATGCTATAGCAGTAAAAACAAATGCCAGCAGAGGGGGAGATGCAGCCTAGTAAGATGGTGGTTTTTTAACCCGGTGTCAAATCGTGGCCTTCTCACCTTCCCAAAACATGTGTGATACTGACCAAATCACTTAATTTTCCTGTCATAAAAATCTAAGTACATGAATATAGGTTGTTGTAAATATAACTTGTTTGTGCAATTCAAATGTGTGAAACCCACTTGATACACATAATCTTGCATCATGTCCCTTTTGTCACCTAGACAGGTGCACGCAATATAAATAGTAATATACATACTGTATGAGACTGAAAAATATCATTAAAACATAAACCAATATGAACATTTTGAAATAATACATTGTATGGCTAGCCAGTAAAGCCTAAGAGGCATGAATTAATATATCTTTATAAAAATATATAAAGGCACTTCTTACGATTTGCTTTGGTGACGTTCACTTCTGCTGAATTCATCTGCATGGAAAATAGGGCCCTGTATATCCTCAATTGGATAGCAGTACTATTTTGCGTGTCTACAAGGACAGATTCAACCATTGCTGTGCTTGCAAGGCCTTACTCTTTGATCATCCGCATGATTCTAAATATTGGTTGACAAAACTGCATTATCATATTTCTAGAGAATTTATTACATTCACTAGAAACCCTCAAACATATTTATATAAATATGTACTACTTGATTTATGACCAATTACAGAATTTCAGCAGTATCGGTCATGTCTTATCAGAAGCATCCAATAATTACATGATGAAAACATTTCTAACTTTGGGTCAATTAGAAATTATGCTGCATATTGAAAAAGCAAAGGAAAGCATGTTTTTACCTGTCGAATTTTAAGATTTGTTTCTCCATCAAGGTTAGATGTTTCGATGTAGCACATTGCCTGCGGCTCACTGTGAATAGTACAGAAAAGGCTTTATTAAACATCAGTTTCTGAAGTTTGAGTCAAGCAATCACACGCAATATCCACAAATCAGAGGACAAACGTTTGAAGATGCCAGATAGCAGTAGAATGGTACAACCCATTTATAAAAATAAAGATGATTCAATTATTATGAAGCATTACTAAAGTTTGCAAATTGTTTATTATTGTTGGTTAACATATGCAATAAACATTAAAATGTAAAAGTAATACAAAAAGTAGAACAAAGTAAAAATGATGAATAGATGAATAGTTGTACTATTATTGTGGGTGTATTGCTGGGCCTACAATCTATACTCTATCCTATAGCTGTGTGGAAACTGATTTTTATATTAAATATATGGTACCTAATTTAGGTAGGCTTTGAGTTGACATAACTAAGCCGCATTAAGCTTGTGCACACACCCTGCACATTGTTTCATTTCTGATTGACACAATTTTAATTCTGCTGCAACAAAATAATGTTTTACTAGCTTCCCCGGGAAAGGATGGTCTAATGTTGTTACATTGCATGGCCACTTAGCTGAGCCTTTGCTAACATGTCAATGCTATTTATGTGTAAAAGCGGTTCATTGTTTTTTCTCTTGTGTTTTGCATTAATAACAAATTGAGTGCACCGTTAGTCAATGGAAGTACTTGTTATTTTAAAATGATAATGTGATTGGTGCTGTGCAAGTAACATTTCAGTGCAGCACACTTATGGAATGTCATGCTATGAAAATTGTGTCCTTTCTTCGTCCAAAACATTATGAAAGATGTGCATTTAGGGAAACAGCCAGATACTTTGCTTGGACTTTGAATGGAACAGACCTTATGTCAGTCTGCTTGATAGGGCTAGCTAGCTACTTATAATCTTTTTGTTTATGATACGATAATGCCAATTCCTTTGCAAGATTAACAAATCCTTTGTTTTCTGTAATGATATTTAATCAATTAACAGAACTGTGAGTAGTGTCTCAAGACTTTTCTTGTTATTGGCTAAATATATGATGCCAAGATTGCGCCCTTTCCCGCTCCTTGACCCCCATAAAATTAGATGTGTTTGGGTGTTAAAATTTGTGCACTATAGAATAGAGGCGCTGGAACACCATAGGACAAGAAGTTTACATTTATACAGTTCTAGTATATGGATAGAGGAATGTGTAAATGCATTGTGGCCGTGGTGACAAGTGTTGTAGCACTGTATTGTTTTTGTATGATAGAAGCTGCACATCAGTGTGCTGAGAATGTGTAGTCAAGCAAATCTGTGGGTTGAAAAGAAGGGGAAGAAGAGATATCTGTGCATCTGGTTGTATCTACCATGCCTTAGGGTGTTTTCGGATAGAGCCGAAACTGTCACACATATTCAAGGAGGCTGAAGAGACTCAAAGCTTATTTAAACAAGTCCAACCCTAATTTAAATGTGGCCAGTATAAGAAATACTGTGTTGAATGAATTAATTCAATATTCCAAAGTGCTGCGATAACCCTAGAGGTGAATCTCACCAATGTTCGTTCACAACTGAAGCAGGTTTAAGGATGGGATCCAAAGACCATTTCAAATGCACACAGCTGATTTAAACAAGGTGAGAAGGAAAGTGGACTGGAATTAATGAATCACTTATTTCCACAAGGACTGAAGTAACTCAAGAGGAGGATCACACCAAGGCGCAGTCACAACAATTTAGGCAAATTGAAGGATGGGAATAAAAGCCCATTTAAACATGCCTGAATTCAATTCGAAAGTGCCCACAAAAGAGAAAGCTGTCTCAAATGTATGAATCAACTATTCCCAAGGGCCGAGTTAACATCACAGAAATCACAACTAACGTGGAGTGGAGGATGGGAATCAGAGCCAGTGTAAACATGCTCAAAGCCAATATAACCATGCCCAATACAGAAAAAGCCAAGTAGAATTAATTATCACCATGGCCTGAGATAACATGAGATTTGGTTCCTACCAAGGTATGGTCAAAATACCAAAATTACTTGAGGAACAGATTCAAAGCCAATTGCTACATACTTCAAGCCAATCTGTATGAGCTCCATGCAAGCAAAACTCCCTAGAATTAGTAAATCAAATCTCTCCTTGGGCTAGATCAATAACCTACAAACTCCCCCAGTCCAGGTACAATAGGCTCTAACTTATCACTAGATCTAGCCATGGCCAAAAGAAACATAGCAGGCATGTAGGGTGCACGAGATACACCAGCAGTGGCAGATTGGGAAACCGTCATGGACTGGTGCATGCTGGCAGAAAAAAACCAATATACCTGGGTAGAGGTTGCCCATGCAAATGGGTCATTTCATCCTCATGGGGATCATTTCGAGGGATTGGGGATTAATCCTTGGGGGGACTCTGAACTGCTCATGCATGTGATCAATAAGTTTATCATAGCGTTATTCTCGATGAACTAATGCTTTATTGATTTCTGCTTTACATATACCTCATGGGCTGATCAAATGATATAAGGTCCCTAATGGCCCAGTGATTATGCTGCACTGCCTTTTTGTATTTTATTGTCTTATAAAGTTCAACAGAATTTTGTTTTTAAAATAACCTACACACTCTACGATTAGAGTTAAGTTGGTAGACTTCCTTCAGTTATGAAAAGCAAAGAGCACGGCTGGACCTGATAAGCATTTAGCTTCCTCCCTTTCAGCCGGGTTAAGGCCTACCATTCAGTCTTTCTTGCTAGCAGCAATCTAGCAGAGGAAAAGTGGACCACCAGCCCCTGCTCTATGCAAGCAGGAAAGAGTGTAGGTATTCGCCCTGGTTTACCAGAAGAATGAATCTATGCACTAAATATACAAGCATAAAACACATTTAGGAACCCAGTGCCAAACTCCCGTTACTGTTAGCCTGCATGTGTGAAGTTTGCATCTAGAATAAAGAGAGCTGGCTGAACTCAATAAAGATGGACAGTATGCCTGGCAACTCTGGAAGTCAGTCCAATAGCCTACAAATAAATGACATTGAAAAATAGATTCTCATCCAAGAAGAGGCGTCTGCAGAAACAGTGATCAATGTAAAGACTTCTCTGGCACACTCTACCTTTATTGATTTTCAAACTCAGACACTTTGAGCACTTTCTAAAGAAGGCTTGTCCAAAGCATGGCTGGCAGGCCAACTTGCGGCCTGCAGAATTATGCCTCTCTGTACGTCTGTTTTGTAATTGATGTTTCTTGAATACATTTTCGATTGAAACTTCATTTTTACTTTCTTCTTTTATGGAAGAGTGAGCAGTATTTCTTCTGTGTTGTCAAATGTCCAGAAAGGATTCATAGTTCTATAAATGAGCCAAAGGGTAGGGATGTCAGTGTTAGGGTTCACAAGTCACACAGGTGTTTTTCTTACTAGATATTAAAAGCAGTGGAATAAAAATCCCAATCAGACTGCCACTGCAGCAGAAGAGCCACAAATGTTGTAGGAGTTCCAACGGAAAAGCTGTTCTTTGCAGATGACAACACTGCAACAACTAATTTGTTTCGCAATCCAATATGGTGTCAACTTATTTTCCTATGATGTCATTTCCTTCTAGGCAACATCTAAAGAGGCTTTGATCAGAGAAGGCATCATTTTCCTATTTTTATTAAACTTCATCGCCCTCCTTAAAGCATTTTTTTTACCAGGATTTGTGCTGCCGTTATGGGCAGCAAGATTTTTGTTGGATTCCTTGTCTGGAAGAGGTTTCATGAAGAGTTCTTTCTGAGCTCTGATTTCGGGGTGGTTGTGGTGCCTTGTTACTCAGCTCCTGTATCAGGATCTAAAATGTGTTTCCCTTTTTCATGGGTATGGGAAGAGCATCACTGCCTCCGTCGAGGAGTCTGGTCTCCAAATTTAACAAAAAGTTGCACTGCTGAAACAAACTCCTTTACATATCAAATACAGGCAGACTAGCAGACATGTGTAGATCATGTTTGTTTTACCTTGTTCCTCAATGCAAACTTACTAAAGATACTCTATGAAACGATTCGAAGCACCTGTGTGCCAGTGTTAGATGTGACAATAGTTAACCTACATGAATAGTTTTTTGGATGACCCGTACAAAAGAACCTAGTCTTTCCACAAAGTAACACTCCTGGTTGTGCTATCTTAATACGTAACTAGAGGAGATTAGAAATGGTAGTAGAATAAATGTAAAGTGTGAGCCAGACGTAATTTGTGGTTAAGGGATATGCAACATATTATGCTATGTTATGTTATTTGTAACATGCACATCCTGGCGCGGAACAAAGGTATTACCTGAAACTAAGCGAGTTAGAGCAGTCAGCCGATCCAGTGGAATGACTAAAGTGACAAGGCTTACTACAAGCCAGATTCAATGATGCAAGTAAGTGAGATGCAGAGCCAAGTGGACTGGAAGAAACACAGAGGTGTGTGCGACTGCTAAGGCAGGAAAGACCAAGTTTGTGAAGTGCTTTGAGTAAGCAGCTTTCAGAGGGAAAGCTTATGGACAGGCAGCCGCTGTAGACTGTGGTACGAGGAGGCAGATGGAGAAAAAGCCTGGCTGCGGTGTGCTGGACCACTTGAAGTCAAATGATGAGGCATGCCAAAATGCCAACATAGAAGGCATTTCCTTAGTTCAATTGAATGGTAAAGTGTGCTTGGGTCACAGTTTTCAGTGCATTCAGAGGCAGCCATTTAAAAATCGTCTGAACATTGTGAGAGTGGTAAAGCAACGGGCCTCAGCAGTGACATGTCTGCCTGTTGGTTTAGCACTCGCAAAATGCTCCAAAAACCATCTCTGATGAGACAGGACATTCTGAAATGTTCCCGGTAGCCTCATGGTTGACCAAGACATCATAACTTGGCCCCCACTTAAATCGTTTGGACAGTTCTTTTCAAGCATGTAAACGTGTTTCTGTAATTATAAGTTCTAACATACAGACATAACACCTTTAGGGATAAATTTTCTAAGCAGTTAATTCAAATATCTTTGTCTATTTCAGTTTTTGTCTCCAGCAATGGTATGTGTACCCTCATCTGAACTGTAGTTGTGAAATGGCCATTCACCTAGATTGAGTTCTTCACGTCTCAAGTGGAATAACCAAACAAACATTTGAAGCTTTCTTCCTATAAGCCAAACAAATAAAGCATTATCCCAGGAAGAGCCTGTATTACAATTATGTTTCCAATTGCCTCGAGCCCTCCTACACAAGGTACAGAAATGTATAATGCATAATTTCTAGCTTTTGATGCAGTGACATATTAGATCACACGTGTCTACCAACTGCTCATTTGTAAATTGTCAGCTCATTCTTGGTATTAATTATGCAGTGACACCAGTGCTTTCATACTTCCAAACTGTCAGTGACAGTTAATGCATTGTTCATACTAGTCTGCATAACCCCCGCAAATGTATTATACAGTTCTGGATTTCTCCCTTTGAGAATACACATCTGGTGAATCTCTTGCAATATTATACTCTTTGAACCGACCCCACCTCAAATGTATCTGGGCTTAGCTACTTCAAACCCAATTCTGTTTTTGAAGTATTGCATATTATTTCACTGCACATTGCATCCAATGTAGGTTTTCATTTAAATTAGTGAGAATTATTTCTTCAAAAGGAGCATATCATGGCATCTAACAAGGCTTTTCAGACCCTCTACTTTAGAGGTCAAAACTTGCCCATTCCTGATCCAAGCCCTGGCCACCAACTTTATCCACCAGAGCATTCAACTGCTCTGGTTTTGACATGTGCAACCCACCCACTAAATACTTGTTTCAATGACTGCATTGTGATGAGTGTTTGCCAAACACCATCATAACCGGGTTGTTCTACACTGCTCCCAAATATTCCTTCACCAGAAAGTGGTTCTGTTGTGCATAACTTGAACCTTCAACACTAACACACTGATAGTAATGATCAATATGCATTGATCATTAATATCTAGAAGGCATTTTCATTTACAAGCATATCCAGAAGGCTTTACAACAGTATATTTTCTCCTGGGTTCATATGAGGAGCTTCTTCCAATAAGACCAAACCTCTCTATTCTACCAAGTTTCTCATTGTGCTTCTAGTGGCACATTCCATCTTCAAAGTACTGGTAGAACTTTTCAGCTGTAAGGATCAGATCAACCAGCCTTTGCTTCAAACTGAAGATGTTTTGATTCCTGCTGTTCCGACACTTGTCTTGTATACTAGGGTGTGAGGCCAATGTGTTATAGATCACTCCCATCCAATGGTTAGTTTTGTCTCTGGGAAGTATTATTAGATTGTCTTGTACTGATGTCCAATCAAAACAATACAATGCAACCAGTTTAACTTCAAGCTCTTGCAGGGTATATCCTCCAGGACGAATGCAATTGCCTTTCAGTCCTTCTACTGCACCAAACCCCAGTCACTGTGTACAGAATCTCAAATGATGCTCCAGGGGGTAATAGAGGACATGGAGGGCTAGGTACAGTCGAGCATGGAAGAATGCTGTGAGGAATGGACAAAAGTATTTAGATGAAAGTAATAATGTAAAGAGCGAGGAAACGCACCCCATAAACAGAAGAATACTTGAGAGCCATGGTGGCACCATGCTCATGTTGCTAAAGTTTAACCACATGATAAATGAGATGTGTAATTGGGAAACGTCCTGCTAGATGGGGCAATAAATTACCAGGTGCTTCCAATACTTGATATAACAAGATGTATGACCTGTCCTGTCTGCCCTACATTAAATTAAAAAATAAGAGTTTATAAAAAATAATAGAATCTCAAATGTCCAGTGGTGGTTAGACATCAGTATGAAGGGGCAATAAATCACTCAAACCCTGTTAAAATAGAATCTGAAGTGCACCGCATCCCTTCCAAATGTCTGCACCTTCCAAATCGGTGTTTATCTCACATCAGTATAGAGAGTTTCAGTAAACAGCCACTAACCACACATCAGTCTCTCCATTTCAGGAATCACAGTTCTGCCTCCCAGACACATCCTTATTCAGCCTCTTCAGCAGCTGGCTTCATGCGGCCATGTTCTATTGCATGATCCTGTGTGCCAGTTGCTTCTCTTAGAGACTCACAGTAGAAGTGGTGCCCATGTGGTGGTAGAGATCATACTAATATCTGTCAGCAGCTGTCTGCTCTGTGACTGGACCCAGAAGTATTTGAAGAGGGAGTCCTTCCAAAACCAGAAGGCAGCTCTTGCCATAAACATGTAACACAAGGAAGACCATAAAAAGATGTAGTCCAAAGATTTTTATGTCAGTAATGTTTAGTCAGTTAATAACTTTCAGCATTCAAACCTATTTTTGTGGTCCATGTATGCGGTCATTCAATTCTATTGGACTCATTCAGAAAGGTATATTTGCATTTAAAGGTCCAAGTCCTACACCTAGGTGTAAATCTCCACCTTTAATATTATTGTTCAGCATATCTGAGTGGAGGTACAGATTTCTCAGGTATCCACTATCTCCAATGAAGGAGTGAAGCCTTCTACAACTGCATTTATGTGTGTAAAGTTACTAATAATAACTTTTCACTTATGTGTGGAGATCTCCACCACAGTGTAAGAAAATATAGGCACATTTATTGAAGTTTACTAGTTTGGTTTAAAAACTAGTAAATTATTTTAATGAAAAATAAAAATGAGAAATAATGTTAACAAATAATTGCAACTGAGGACGACTTAAAGAAAAAGATACAACACATTAGCTCACAAAATTAACCTTGTAATCAATTGTAAATTAAGTACAATATATAATTTATGGAATAATACTCTAAAATTAAAATCACCCATCCAAACAAACATTTTTATTTAATTTGTAACAACCTTGGTTATCACTTATGTTTTCAATTAGTTTCAATTATCTTTATAAGTGAAGTTTAAAAATAAAAATTAAAGTGTATTATTACATTTGAAAAATAGAACAACTTTGACTTCATCATAATTGCCTTTAACATAATATTGTATGTATAGTAAATTTGCAGGGTTGCAGAGTGTAATATTGTATTTATTTCCATGGTTGAATGTGAGACTGTGCCATGACTCCGAGGAGGAAAAGCCTTGAATGAGCTATGGGGGACCTCCACTCCCTCCAAAATGGCAATTAACAACATATTACCAGACTTGCCTACTCACATTGTGCCACTGTGTGATACACGATATTGGCTCCCTTGACACAGTAACCCAGTCAATATCACTCAGTGACAGTGAAAATGAGCTACAAACCACTGTGAACAGTGGATTTCCAGCTTGTTTTTTGAGACTTTGAACTGTTTAAGTCCATTAAGGGGTGTAAAAACACCAAAGGATATTGGCACCAGCCTCAGCAAGGTTTTTTTTGGGAGTAGAGGGCTTGGGGGGCGGGGGTAGACAAAGTCCCCCTTAGGTACTTCTCAGCCCGAGGCACCTTCCCCTCCAAGGCCCTGCCTCACTTCTCACACAGTGATTTTTTTTTTATTTAAAAGAACCAAGATGAAATGGGTTAAGCCACAGTTAAGAGGCAATTTGTAAATCACTCAGATATGCAGTTTGTAGATAGATAGATACACATGGAAAGTTTGATAAAGATTTGTCAAAAGTTGCCAATATAGATATAGTGGTGGTCACCACTATGTAGGTATAGTTAGGTCAGCGTTTCCATAGAAAGAGTGTTTTTTTGTTTCGCTAATACTTTTGGCTCCAATTGACCAACTCTTATGAACTTTTCCCAGTAAAAAAGGCTTTCACCTTAGGCCATCTTATTGACTGAGGTATCTTTTCCTCCTGAGATCTGATTGGCTGGCCACAACTTGGAGAAAAAAGTTGTGGCCACCATGACAAGACTCGGGTACTTCTGGTGTCCTGAAGTATTAAAAAAAAAAAGATACAAGGTGGCAGGGCAGGGACCTCCTGACCCTCTGGTACTGCTGGAGGACCCAGAGGGACCAATCCCCTCAAAGGCTCAAAAATGTAAAAACAAAATTCTGTGTCACCAGTATTGTGGTACTTCCCCAGGACTCCGCATAGTTACCATTGTCAAGGTTCAAGCATCGGTTCCACTGCACTATGGAGATGAAGTGTGGGCGGCGTTGTCATCAGTAATGTCATCAATGATGTAATTTAACATATGATAAGTGATGTAATATGCGCGGTCATAAGCAATACCTGGGGAGGGCTCAAGTTAGAGTTAGTTCAGTAAACTTTAACTGGTGATTTTTTTTTATTTTTTTAACATTAGCTGTGTGTTTTTTGACACCTAACTAGAACATCTTCAACCTTAGTTTTTTTTCAGTGAAATTTTGATTTTTAAAAAGGATATAAGCGAAGATCTCGCCATACCGAACTACGTCACTTTAACCTTTGTTGTACATATATGTATATATAGCTCGTACAAATCCCCAAGTCCTTTATTTAACAGTGGAAGGGGAAGAAAGCGGTACCATGAATCCGGTAGGTCATCAAAATATTATTCGTGCATTCCAAACAGACAGTACAAAAAGTCAAGAAAAGACAGCTGAAGTGTTGGGGGGGGATATAGATATAGATATATATATATTCACTTAAAAAACCATAGGTTTCACACATGTTATAGTTAGCTGGACATTTCACTCGTGAAAAACCATTGAAATTCCCCCGTTATAGTTAGTGCAGGCAACTATAACTCACGCGACCGCAATCCTCTGCTGATGACGTCAGATATTACATCACTGTATTTAGACACTTATTTACCCATGTCTTCTTCCATTAATTTTTAGCTATACATATATTACAAATATTTTTTTTTCAGAAAGACACATATGTCATCAGTGATGTAATATCTGACGTCATCAGCAGAGGATTGCGGTCGCGTGAGTTATAGTTGCCTTCACTAACTGTAACGGGGGAATTTCAGTGGTTTTTCACGAGTGAAATGTCCAGCTAACTATAACATGTGTGAAACCTATGGTTTTTTAAGTGAATTTGCAAGGTTTTTTAAATGCTAATTCCTAACTATAACGTGTGTGAAACCTATGGTGTTTTAAGTGAATTTGCAAGGTTTTTTAAATGCTAATTCCTAACTATAACGTGTGTGAAACCTATGGTATTTTCAGTGAATTTGTACGTTTTTTTAAATGCTAAGTTACGTAATATTTTTTTTTTAGGTTTTTCACCATGCGCGTACCGTACGCCAGTAGATAGTTATAGTTAGGATCGTGTTTCCATAGGAAATCCGCAACATTCTATTTGGAATAACATTCTATTTGGAATAACTTTGGCGCCGATTGACGAATCCTCACGAAATTTTCAAAATAGGTGGGGCGCTCTGCTCCGCTCCTACCCTGAAAGTCTCGGGGGGATTCGTCAAGCGGGGGCTGAGAAAAAAGGGGGGTCCCAAAACGCGTTTTTCCCATGCAATTTTCCATAGGGACCTTTAGTCCAAGGTACAGCCCGACCGGATGAACAGAATTACTTGTAATTTGGCAGAGAGGTAGTCCTCAGCTCAGGGATGTGCCTTTTGCATATATGGTGTCAATCTGTTCAGTAGTTCCTGAGAAAATCAAAAGTAAAATCACATACATATCTGGGCGGAGCCTAACAACACATCCCATCGTGAGATCTGATTGGCTGTCAGTACTTCATCCAAGATGTGTTGGCAGCCATCTTGGGACCAATATACATGATAGCACCTCATTAAAAAGCATTGCAGTTAATAGAAGGTTTTAAGACTTTAGTTACATTATAAATCATTTGTTGATGGTACCATACTCATTTTAGGAATTGTGGTGTGTTCTAAGGTGATTTTACCATGTGAAAAAGCCTTCTGCTGTGATATCATGAACCATGTTTGAGAGAAAAATATTTTCTCATGCTTTTCCCACAGAGGTTTGGAAGGTGATCTATAAGCTAAACTGAGAGCATATTTTCTGTAAATTCACATTATCTTTCTCAGTCATGTAAGAATGAAGTCTGACATTCTCAGTAAAACATGTACATCCAACAAGGGCAGAGACTGTCAGTTGATTCCTTTGTGTTCTACTGCAGCTTCCCAGAGTGCTCTAAAGAACAACTAGAGCGCTAACAGTCTTACTTATGACAAAAGTATGGCACACCTGAAGCCATCTTGATTGGAATAAAGTGGTAACACTTAAAACATTTAATTTACAAAGGAACAAAATGAGGGGGTTCATTTTGCCATATAAATTATGATTAGTGCTGCAGAAAGAAAAACTAGGGCACATTTAGACTTCTGAAATCCTCTTTTATTTCATAAAAAAATTCTGACATGCAGACTGAAACATGCACTTTGAATACCAGCAGCAGACTTGCCTGGTGAGCAGTAGCTTTACTACAGTCATCTAATGAGCAACTAGAGTGCTAACATTCAGAATTTATGAAAAATGTGTGACACATCTGAATGTCTTCTTGATGGAATCAAAGTAAAAAACTGAAAGTATTTCCTACTGAGGAGACTGTAGTAAATGAGGAAATTAGGAAACTTCATAACAAATAAATCTCCCAAGATGGCCACCAGAGACAAAAGAGCCCAAATGTAGCCCAAATATCACCCAGATGTAGCCCAATGACAGAAGTGTGCAAAACACTTATTTTTGTGTATTTGCAGTTTTATATAGTGCAGACTTGTCAGGTATTGGAGTGCTTTACATGAGCATCGGTTACATCACACAAGATCAAATTCATTTTGGTTGTAGACATGGGGAGATTAAGTGATTTGACCAGAATCACAGAATGTTGAGCTGAAGCAGAAACTCCAACCTGGTTCCCCAGTTGCAAAGTCTGCAGCTCTGGAAGTAACACCACACCCTCTCCCCTTGGATGCAACATTTAATCAAGTGGTCAACTGGATAAAAAAACTAAGATTACAAATAATTTAAAAGTTCTTTGTCGCTATTTGAAAACTCAGAAACTATGTCCTCATTTTAGTTTTATAGAGCACTAACCATAATTTTGATGCAAATAAGACCCTCTCATATATGTAATTTCTAAAGGAAATGCTCTAGGCATTACAGTTTTGATTACATCAAGATGACGTCAGGCGTTCCACACTTTTGTAATAAATATAGAATGTTAGCAATCTAATTGTTCATTGGGATACTGTTGAGAGGCAGAGGTCAGGGGCACGGACTCTGAAAATTGAAGGCAGGTAGGAGAGTGCAGAGGCAACAATTTGACCACACTAGGGAGGCAGGAAGGGCAGTGGCAGCACAACAGACTATGGAGGGCAGTGGAAAGTGGGGCAGGGGCAACAAACCAACAATACAGGACTGGCAAGAGAGGCTGTGGCAATATAATAGACCATTGTGGGCAGAAGGAAGAGGCAGCGGTCATACAACCATACATGCCAACAGACCCGTTTCAGCCAGGAAACGTCCAATGTTTTTAAGCTCAAATGGGCTTTACTTGATCTGTTTCCTGTCTACAATCTCCTCTTTTTCAATGTAACTCAAAGGGGAAAATCAATACCCCAGTTTTATTTCAAAATCTCCCTCTTACCAAGTTCAAAATGTTTGCAAGTATGGTACATTGGATCATGGTAGGCAGGAGGAATTGGGGTAGGGACATGGACTCGGATAACAGAGGACAGGAGGGACATTGAGAGGTGCACCAAACTGACCCTACAGGGCAGGCATCAGGGTTTGCAGCAGCACAATACACCACACAGTGCATGCGGGACGGGAGTGCAGCACAACAATCCATAGAAAGCAATAAGGAGGGGACAGGACCATGCACATGGACAACAGACAACAGAGGGGAAAGAGGCAATGGTAGCTAGCTGACCATAATGGACAGACAGGAGAGAAAGCTGCAGCATAACAGACCATAAAGGGCAGGAGGGACGGATCAGGGGCATTACAATGGAACCGACAAGCTAGGAGGGAGGGAATAGGGGTCTGCACATGGAAACAGAGGGCTGGGGGCAAGGGGGCAGGGCAGGAGCAGCAAGATGACCATGGAGGTCAGGCAGGATGGGCACTAGAAACAAGACACACCATGGAGAGCAACAGTGAGACTATGATGGCATACACACAGACCATGGAGGGAAGGTGGGAGGGGGTCAGGAGAAGCTAGCTGACCACACAGGGAAGGTGGGAGGGGCCATGGCAGCACAGAAGACCATGCATGGCAAGCGGGAGGGTAAGTGGCAGCACAATGGCTATGATGGGCAAGAAGAAAGGTGCAGGGGCATGCACAAAGGACCATGGAGGATAGAAAGGAGGGTCAGGACCTGGGCACAGACAAGAGAGTTCAGGGGAAGGGGCCTCACAACAGACCGCGTGGGGCAGGCAGGAGGAGCAGTTGCAGCACAACAGACCAGGGAGGGCAGAAGGGTGTGGCAATAAAATGGACAATGGAGGACAGGAGGAAGGGGATAGGGGCATGGCATGTGGACAGGCAGGGTGGAGGTGGCAGGGACAGGTTACAGTCATCTGACAATGCTAGGCAGGTGGGAGGGGAGCTCAACAGAACACTCAGAGTAGATAGGAGTGGCAGGTCCATGGAACATGGTGGTCAAAAAGGATGGAGCAGGGGCATGCACAAAGACATCGGAGGGCAGGGGGAAGGAGAATAGGGGCAGCAAGCTAAGCACAGAGGCTAAGCAGGAGGTCAATGATGGGCCATAGAATTGGGCAATGGAGGGCAGGAGGAGTGGACTGGTACATCATGCTAAATGGAGGGCAGTGGCAGCACATCAGACCATGCATGGCAGGAGGGAGGAGGCTAGTCCATGGATTCAGATAACAGAGGATAGGGAGGAGGTGGATGGGGCAGCAAGCTAACTGTTCATAGAAGGTGGCTATTAGGAACTTTATTGTTTTTAAAATGTGTGTCTGTGCGAACTACTTAAAATATGAACAAGTATGCAGCATAATCTCACTTTTATTCAGGAAGAAGAGGACGTTTGGGACTGTGACTCCGGGCTCACTTGGCAGAAACATCCCCTGACCCTCCACCCCCCATCGCAAAATGTAATGCCCGTGAAAAGGGTAGGTGGACGCAGTGTTATATAGAACATAGTCCTAAGAGCACGATTGAAAATGAAAACTAGATATAGTATATGGTATAAACTATGCACCAAAAAGTGTGATATAAGATGAACCGGGCCTTGAAATATAATATGCAATACATTGTGCGCAATGACAGATTCATTGGAGAGCGCGAGATAGCACAGGCACTAGCGCTTGCTATGTGATATGCGCCTTGGAGTGTAATATGCACAGGGCAGTGTAGTATAACCTAAGTAGTCTCTAAAGTTGTAATATAAAATATGTGCTGGGTAGTGTAACATTGCATATGCACTGTGACAAAGATATGGATCCCAGATTATAATATGTATGGCATAGCGCTGTGCTTTTAACATAGGCATCGAGGAAGGCACGTTAGATGGGGCAATATAACCCGTGCGAAGGCAAGTGTGGCATGACATTCACGGGGTGGTGTAACAGTGCACATGGGCTAGAGAGTGTCATAGCATACGCACTAGCTGGTGGAATACAACACAGAGGTGTGTGGCACTCGGCGGGCACTGGTGGGTGTAACACAGCATTGGGCTCAGCCAGGAGCACGCTGTGACTCAAGTGAGGTTTGTCTCCTTTCCAGAGAGTAAAATAAAAAGTATTATACATCCGGCGGTGGATGTGTGTTTTATTAACCGTGAGGGGGTTTCTTGCATAGTTTGGTTTAATTTTTGTCGAATCCCCTTTGAATGGCTTGGTGTGCATGTGTATTAAATGTGCCCGTCAATAGCTACCCATGTTTGTATAAATAAACGACAAGGGTGTCTACTTGGAGAGTACCCACCAGCGGGGGCGCCGGGATTAGGTACGGTAGGGTGTCAGACATGTCAGAGTTTCACTAGCGGTGTGAATACATTCTACGTGGATTCATTGTATGCATAGTCGCCTTTTAATGAATATCACGCAAATCGTCATGGTGATAGGTACATACGGTTTGTCCAGTATGTCCTAGGTGTTTCTATAAATATATATTTTTTTTAAATAATGAAAATCAAAGGCCGGCCCCGGGGGTTGGGGTCCCCGGGGCCATAAGTGGCCTGAGGAGGGGGGGAAACACAGCCCCCCTCCTAAAGAATAAAATAAAAAAAATAGGCCATGACCCGGGGGTTGGGGTCCCCGGGGCCAATTAAGGCCTTGGGAGGGCCAAATTAATTTTTTTCAACAAAAAAAAATTAGGGTGCAGGCCCTGGGGGATGGGGTACCCAGGGCTAATAAATTAGAAAAAGAAAGGGGGCACACAGCCCTCCATCTGAAAAATAAATAAAAGACCGGCATCGCGCCGGAGGCCACGCCCCCTCCTTGCAGCACTCTGCAAACGCGCCCCCTGGCCAGTTGTAAGTTGAGGAATTAATTCCCCTTCAATACTGAGGGTACCTGAGGGACAACTAGCCCAACAGGTATCTCCAGTATGCGCCAGGGAGCTGCGTTGCAGACAGGTGTTCTGAGGCCACGCCCCTTTTTACACCTCCATGCAACGCAGCTCTGTGGCGCTTACTGGAGGTACCTAGTGGGCTAGTTTGACCCTAGGGACCCTTAGGATTCAAGGGGACCTAATCTCTCAACTCAGAACGGCCACAGGGCGCGTTTACACAGTGGTGAAGGGAGGGGACGTGGCCTGAGGTGACGTGAGCAAACACGCCCTGTGGCGCGTTTTTAAGTTGGGGAAATAATTCCCTTTCAATCCTGAGGGACCCTGGGGTCCAACTAGCCCACCAGGTGCTTCCAGTAAGCACCACTGCTCTGCGTTTTAGAGAGGTGGTGCAGGCCGTGCCACTTTTTACACCTCTCTGCAACGCAGCTCTGTGGCGCTTACTGGAGGTACCTAGTGGTCTAGTTGGACCCTAGGGACCCTCAGGATTCAAGGGGACTTAATCTCCCAACTTAAAACGGCTACAGGGCGTGTTTACACAGTGGGGAAGGGAGGGGACGGGGCATGAGGTGACGTGTTCAAACACGCCCTGTGGTGCGTTTTAAGAGGTAGTTTTAATCCCCTGCCCTATTATATACTAGGGGCTTACAGAGGAGGTCATGTTAATGTTAATCACAGGGGGACCCCAACGCATAGTGTGCCCTAGTGTATGTAGGTGTTTTCACTGTATTCTGAGTGTCTTTTAACATAGCACTGGCTCTAGGACTGGTTAGTCAGACTCCGTTACCACCAGTATCTGTCTGAAAAAGTTGAGGGTACAGGATGATTTTGCAACAAGGCTTGTTTCTGCTATTCTGTTTGTTCTTTCTGCACGTTATACTTCTTCCTGCACTTTTCTTCGTCTTCGAGGACTTCTGTTGCTTCTTTCTGCATTTCTTTTTTTTCTTTCTGTGCGTTTTTCCTTCTTTCTTCACATGTCCTATCTCTGTAGGCATAGCTAGAAATTAGCATTTAAAAAACCTTAGAAATTCACTGAAAAAACCATAGGTTTCAGGGGCGTTATAGTTAGCTGGACTTTTCACTCGTACAAAACCATAGAAATTCCCCCGTTATAGTTAGTTCAGCTAACTATAACTCGCGAGCCCGCAATGCACTGCTGATGACGTCAAATATTACATCACTCATGACATGGTCAGTGACATCACTGAAGACATCACGGATGACATCATCCTTGTGATAGAGTGGCAGACCTCCTCTCCCCCTAATATAGCCTTTGATACACACATTCAAAAATAGAAATTAAAATTTTCAAAACAATGGACATACCAATACCAGTTACAGTTACAACAACCTACTCAGTAATTGTAAGATCCACATCCACTCATTCACCAACAGTCCTATACAGTCACTCATACATGTACTCACTCATCATATGTACTCATACACCTATACATCCTGTTACACAACGCCACTCATCCATAAAGTTACTCACACACATAGTCACTCATGCTAATAAAGAATCAAACATCCGTTCACCTGCATATACAGTTATACACACACCACCACACTTACTTCTACAGAAACTTACACATACTTAGTCTTTTAAACAATCACTTATAGAAACACATATTTATTCATACAGGAACTCTTTCAATCTCTCACTCTCACCTATACTCACTTATATACACCAATAGTCACATCTACTAGTTTAAAACATATGTAGTTACTCATAGAGACACTATTGAGACAGTCATTCACTCACTAACACACCCATGCACACACTCATCCACCCATACAGTCCTGCACACATGCTGTCTTCAACACATACAAACAGTGAGTCACTCATTCATGCACCTATGCACTACATAATACCCCCCACCGAACCATACAGACATCAGACACTTATACTGATACACAAAAACCAACTAATAACCTATATAGACACTCATGTAGCTACTCACCAACCCATGCAGCCACTTATACACAAAGTGAGAGACTGATACAGATATTTACATATTTAAACATTACTCACTAAGCCATGTATTCACTAAGATAAACTTAATCAGTCAGTTATACAATCAATTTTTCAAAAACAAATCATCCATTTAGACACTTATATACCCATTTATTCTTCCATCGTCCTTGAGATATACATATATAAAACATATGTAATTTTCAGAAAAACACACATTCACTGGATGATGACATCAGTGATGTCATCAGTGATGTCATTTGAGATGTCATGAGTGATGTCACTGACCATGTCATGAGTGATGTAATATGTGACGTCATCAGCAGTGCATTGCGGGCGTGTGAGTTATAGTTAGCTGAACTAACTATAACGGGGGAATTGCTATGGTTTTGTACGAGTGAAAAGTCCAGCTAACTAACGCCCCTGAAACATATGGTTTATTCAGTGAATTTATATATCAACGAAAAGGCTCCTTACCACTCCAGAGAGACCGAAGGGACACAACAGGGGACCAGTGAGAACAACTTTATTCACACAAGAGGCATGACGCGTTTCGACATATTGTCTTTCTCAAATGCCTTTTCACTGAATGCTGTTACCGCCGCCTTTCAAATGGACAATGATGCTTCCATTGGTGGAAGTCCAGCGAAGGCCATTGGTTGCCAGAACGTCATCCTGTAGTCTGTATATATGTATATATATATATAGGTCGGTGCGTGGAAGGGATTCTGGCAGAGTTACATGCTGTCAAGATCGTGCAGTATGAGGATGACTTTTTCCTAATTGTAAACAATTACATGTGAGCAGCGGTAAAGTTATATTCACCTGACTGTTTGGCAAAATAATTCCACTATAACAGTGCGCTTGTGCGAAGAGACTGATTATACCACCATGGATAAGTACTTGCGTGATTTTCACCGTGCAGAACAACAACACGCACAAAGCACTATGGGATTGGTAGTCTTGAAAACAACAGTCACGTGTTGCACCAATTTAAAAGCAGGCTCGAGCGCACCTGGGCGCTTGTAATCCAGTCCGTGAACAAGGCAACACGCCGAAACGTTGGACTAATGGAAACAGGCGCTTGAAAATTGTGATTAAAACCATTCCCATCTGTATTGGGCCTCACCTTGTGTGTCTTGCAGAGAGAATTCAATGGGCTGCCCCGTGCCCATCTGTGAGGCCGCTCTGAAGGGCCAGGAGCTCCGGTAACAGGGGAACGCCTTGTGCTTCTTTGGAATATATATATATATATATATATATATATCTCCAAATACCACTCCAAAGCGCTTCTCGGCACCATGAAAGAGAGACGGACACCTTCTTCTTTGTTTGAAACTGCAGCCGCAGTGACGAATTTATTTAAAATCATAGATTCAGTGCATATGAAACGGGAAGACGCGTTTCGGCCAACTGGGTGGCCTTGCTCACATATATATATATATATATATCCAAGAACAAAGATGCCTGTTGTGAAGGAGCCCACACGGGTAAGTTTCATTCTGCCACAAATTTATTGAAAGAACAGCAATGTCCATGCAGTTAAAAGGCCTCGCATTCATAAAAGTTCAGCCGGCGAGTTTCGTGCGTGAAAGCACTTCTTCATGGACTGGTTATCGCTTTCAGCAGGAGTCATGGCTTTTTTTTCTCTCTGCACTCAATATATACAATTCTCCCGCCTCAGTGGGCGTGGCCACCCAGTGGCCTTCTGGTAATTGTTGTGCTTCGTTTCTTCCTCAAGTGAGTTGCCTGACTCTTGCAAATGATAAAGCTTGAATTAATCCCAAGTGGGTCGTGGGGCACATTAAGACCGCTTGACATGCTTGTTACCATCTTCCAAAGGCAATCACCCATCCTTAGTGCTGCAGCGTCGGTTGGCGCTGCTGCAGGGCTGCACACGTGCAGCGGGGCCCCCTCGCGACTCAGGCCGGGCCACTAAAACATCCAAGAACAAAGATGCCTGTTGTGAAGGAGCCCACACAGGTAAGTTTCATTCTGCCACACATTTATTGAAAGAACAGCAATGTCCATGCAGTTAAAAGGCCTCGCCTTCATAAAAGTTCAGCCGACGCGTTTCGTGCGTGAAAGCACTTCTTCATGGACTGGTTATCGCTTTCAGCAGGAGTCATGGCTTTTTTTCTCTCGGCACTCAATATATACAATTCTCCCGCCTCAGTGGGCGTGGCCACCCAGTGGCCTTCTGGTAATTGTTGTGTTTCGTTTCTTCCTCAAGTGAGTTGCCTGACTCTTGCCAATGATAAAGCTTGAATTAAACCCAAGTGGGTCGTGGAGCACATTAAGACCGCTTGACATGCTTGTTACCATCTTCCAAAGGCAATCACCCATCCTTAGTGCTGCAGCGTCGGTTGGCGCTGCTGCAGGGCTACACACGTGCAGCGGGGCCCCCTCGCGACCCAGGCCGGGCCGCTAAAACATCCAAGAACAAAGATGCCTGTTGTGAAGGAGCCCACACGGGTAAGTTATAAAATTACGATCTGCATTTAACAACAATGGGTGTGCACGTCCTCTTGTCACAACGTCTTCTTAATCGTGGGTGTACTGCTCCCGTAACACCTTCTTAAAAAATATAAATAGATCTACAAAGTCTGAAACATCAATGTATTGCATTTCTTCTGTTTCGGACAATAAAGTTGTTGCGCTCAAAAGAACTGGCGGCGCCCTGCGCATGCCTAGTCCGTATCTTAGCAACCAATATCCATACCCCTAAAAATTCTTATACTTCAGTGAAAGCATAGTGCTGGAATCTCAACCACAATTATATCCATTGCGGCATGTGGACAATCCATTCCACAAATACAGCCGCAACCAATCTGCGGGGTTACTCGATTTTGTAGTTAAACAAATTATATTACAAATCACATGGCATGTACGCACATTACCTCAGAGGGAACATTCACTTAGCAAAAACATCTTATTTCTGTTGGCAAGTGTCCTATAGTAAGGATATACACTCTACTTTATGATGAAAGATATATACCACTCCCAAACTGTGGTAGACTAACCTCATAGTAAAATAATACAGGTGCTGTCATATAAGTCGGCCCTACTGGCCCTATTGGCAAGTGCCTAAGAGCACACAACTGATATACAGGCATTATCTGCACACTCTCACACCCAAAAAATAAAGAGACCAGAAAACAAGCAAGAATAGTCTATCATATTTCAAGCTGTCTTGATACCCACAGTGTATCGTGCTCGTGAGGAAAAAAGGGGGGCAAAGGTGGAAAAAAGAAGAAAGAGAGAAAGGGTAGGCAGCCCGTGCAGGTGAAATCTGGTGAATGGGCCCCTTCCTTCCTGAAAATAAACAAATTAAAACAAAAATTAAAACCCTTGTTTAAATCCAGAGATTACAAAATCTACTGACAGTGCACAATATACAGTTGTATTACATAAGCACAATACATGCACAGTCATAAACAGAGAATGTTTGCATTTTCAAAGAGGAATTCATCTATCTCAACCTTATCATTCTTTGAGATGTATGGACAATTCTTCTCCCTGATTTAACCCTCCCGGGGTCTTAGTCTGAAAGTCGATGATAAGTTTGGATTCCCTTTGTCTTAATTTGAGAACTCTGTTCCCGACCCTGGGATGATTCCTTTCTACCTGTTCTAGGAGGATAAATTGTATCTCTTTGGTATTGGAGAGGTGTTTGTCCTTAAAGTGCCGTGCTACAGGATATTTCTGTTCAAAATTGGTAATATTTACAACACTGACATATGAAAAACCAAATCCTAAAATGTTAGAAGAGTGGTCAACTAATTGCGCCCACAGTTCAAGGAGAATGCTGGAAATACTTATAAAATATGCCTGGCTGGACCAAGAGGGGATTTTGGAGGAAATTAAAAGAACTAATTGACGATCTTAAGAAAAATATGGACAAAGAAACTCTGGATAAGGCATTAGCTAACATTAAAGAAAGATTAATCAAACACGAAGATGACATAAAAGCACGGAAAGAGAGAAAGCTTAATCGCGATTATATGGACTATGATACTGGACGTATTCTCACGTTTAGTCATAAATACGATCATCTATACAAACAAGGTGAATGGGAGTCTGAAAAGGTTAACATCTAAAAAGATACACCTGAAAATGAAGGAGCTACTACAAGTGAAAGTGAATCGGATGTGTCTGTACGAAATGTGACACCCGCAAGACAAAACAAGAAACAGCTGACTTTTTTAGACGAATATCGGACATTGCGGAGAGGCCGACAAACCACGAGGGAGACTCCAATCCCGAAGACAAGAGGACAAAGGGGACGTGGACGGGGGAGAGGAAGAGGACAAGGCGAAATCGCAGAGTACGAATCAGACAACAGTGGCAGAAGAGGCAGAGGCCGTGGCGCAGTGGGAAGCAGCAGATCATACCCCAAAAAAACGTATTAATGGATGAAGCAATGGTAAATAGAACTATTGTGAACTTGTCCAAAAGACCTATAAATCTAACAGAATAAAGAACTCTCTGCCTGGGCCTCTCTTTCTGCCCCTCTAATCCTTCTAGTTACGTCCGCAAATTAAAACTGAAAAAGTGGCATAAGATCAAGGGGGATAAGGTTAGCCATGATGGAGAGATAGTGGAAAGTAACGATGACTATCATTTCAATCTAAGGGATGCAGATGTGCTTAACACTATGGTGGAACTGGGCTGCGATGAGGATGGGGCAGTACAGGATAGTACTCCAACACAGTTATTGATTGAACTAGATGTCAAAACAGATGTGTCTGCAGACACCGATTTTAAACCAAAATCATGATTCTTGCCGATATTACCACATGACAGTATTGACACATTTCATGAGTGTGTGAGTAGGGCACTCAATGAAGCAAGACAGAACAAAAATAAACGAACTAATATGGGGGATTCCAACCTGACCTCGAAACAAAGACAAGCCCTCAAATCATTGATGGAGGATGACAGTATTGTCATCCTTCCTGCAGACAAGGGGGGTAATATTGTCATTTTAGATCGTGAACAATATCTCACAGAGACGGACAGACAACTTGCACACACCACATTTTATGAAACAGTGGATTTCCAACAATACAATGAAAGTATTACCACTATTTGAGAACTACTCACACAATGGAAAGATAAGGGGATATTGATATGGGAGGAATATGGATATCTCAAGCGAGATTATCCTGTCCTCCCGGTCCTTTATCTCCTTCCTAAGATACACAAGGACCCCAATAGACCACCAGGGAGGCCCATAGTGTCGTCAAGGGGGAGCGTGGCAGAACATGTCTCAAAATATATAGATCATTTTTTGAGGGGTTATGTGACCACTTTGCACAGCTATATCAAAGATACTAAAGATGTCCTTAAAATAGTAGAAAGCCTAGAGTGGGACATGGATAGCATGTTTATCACCCTTGACGTACATAGTCTGTGCACTATCATTAATCACAAACAAGGTTTGGAGGCTTGCAAACATTACTTAGAGACCAGATCCATCAGATTTCGCGATCATACGCAGATGCTCCTCATGATGATAGAGAACTGTTTGACAAATAATATTTTTTTGTTCAACGGTGCTCTCTTCAGACAGGTGAACGGTACTGCGATGGGATCGTGCTTTGCTCCCAGCTTCGCCAATTTGTTCATGGGGAGCTGGGAGGAAGGCATTCGGTCCCATCCGCCTCTACAGCAGGATTTCAGATTGGTGTTGATGTGGCTTAGCTACATCGACGATCCGTTTATCGTATGGAAGGGATCCGAAAAAGAGGCTCATGAGTTCATTAAGAAACTAAATTAGAATAATTTCAACATCATACTAAGCGGTACCATCAGCAAGACAAGTAGAATATCTTGATGTTAAATTAGAAATAAAAGACAAGTACACACTTCCTTGTATCGGAAAATCACAGCAGGAAACAGTGTCTTGCACGCCCTCAGCAGCCACCCAGATACCCTTAAATGGAGGATCCCTTATGGGGAGCTGCTGAGGGCGAAGAGAAACTGCAATACTGGAGAAGCGTACAATTTGGAAAGTAAGAACATCCCCGGTAGGTTCAGGAAAAGAGGGTACCCTAATTGGGTACACAAGAAGGCACTGACTAGATCAGCAGAGGTAGAAAGGGCACAGACCATCTCCGACATACCTCCTGTGTCTAGTACAGATAAAGAAACTACCAGAATGATAATGACATATGGTTCTGATTCAAAGGCCATAAAAAGAATCATCACCAAGAACTGGGGCATTCCTAAAAATGATACTGCGATAGGGGGAGGTATTCCAGACAGACCTAATATAACATATCGGAAAAACAAGAACATTAGAGATATGCTTATTCACAGTGATGTTACCATCTATCCATCTAACAACATACAGGGCCTCGAGGGGTTTTACCCCTGCGGCCACTGTAAAGCGTGTAACAGCATATCCCAGAAAAAGGTAACATAACGGTGTGAGTAAAAACATTACCCAATTTTTGACATGTAGTTCCATGTACGCAATATATGCCATAGAGTGCACCTGTAAACTGTGGTATATAGGTAGTACGACGTGCATGGCTAAAAAATGTATTCTGGAACATTGTAGGGCTATTACCAATTTTGATCAGAAATATCCTGTAGCACGGCACTTTAAAGGACAAACACCTCTCCAATACCAAAGAGTTACGATTTATCTTCCTAGAACAGGTAGAAAGGAATCCCAGGGGCAGGAACAGAGTTCTCAAATTAAGACAAAGGGAATCCAAACTTATCATCGACTTTCAGACTAAGACCCCCGGGAGGGTTAAATCAGGAAGAAGAATTGTCGATACATCTCAAAGAATGATAAGGTTGAGATAGATGAATTCTTCTTTGAAAATGCAAACATTCTCTATGTTTATGACTGTGCATGTATTGTGCTTATGTAATACAACTGTATATTGTGCACTGTCAGTAGATTTTGTAATCTCTGGTTTTAAACAAGGGTTTTAATTTTTGTTTTAATTTGTTTATTTTCAGGAAGGAAAGAAGGGGCCCATTCACCAGATTTCACCTGCACGGGCTGCCTACCCTTTCTCTCTTACTTCTTTTTTCCACATTTGCCCCCCTTTATTCCTCACGAGCACGATACACTGTGGGTTATAAAGACAGCTTGAAATATGAGAGAGAGTATTCTTGCTTGTTTTCTGGTTTCTTAATTTTTTGGGTGTGAGAGTGTACAAATAATGCCTGTATATCAGTTGTGTGCTCTTAGGCACTTGCCAATAGGGCCGACTTATATGACAGCACCTGTATTATTTTACTATGAGGTTAGTCTACCACAGTTTGGGAGTGGTATAAATCTTTCATCATGAAGTAGAGTGCATATCCCTACTATAGGACCCTTGTCAACAGAAATAAGATGTTTTTGCTAAGTGAATGTTCCCTCTGAGGTAATGTGCGTACATGCCATGTGATTTGTAATACAATTTGTTTAACTACAAAATCGAGTAACCCCGCAGATTGGTTGCGGCTGTATTCGTGGAATGGATTGTCCACATGCCGCAATGGATATAATTGTGGTTGAGATTCCAGCACTATGCTTTCACTTAAGTATAAGGATTTTTAGGGGTATGGATATTGGTTGCTAAGATACGGACTAGGCATACGAAGGGCGCCGCCAGTCCTTTTGAGCGCAACAACTTTATTGTCCCAAACAGAACAAATGCAGTACATTGATGTTTCAGACTTTTTAGATCTATTTATATTTTTTAAGAAGGTGTTACGGGAGCAGTACACCCACGATTAAGAAGACGTTGTGACAAGAGGACGTGCACACCCATTGTTGTTAAATGCAGATCGTAATTTTATAGCATGTAATGAGGGCACGATAATATTCATCCGTGAGATAGACGATGCCAACAGTGACAGTAACATTGATGCAGGATAGTACGGCATTAGATATTCGAGTGTACTTACTGATTATTATTGTCAGACTCGATATCGCTGTCCCCTTTCTATGTTTATTATTTATGCAGATTGCAGTGTGCAATTTTATCAATTGCAATAGGGGTACGAGAACATGTGCTTCATTGACAACAGTGCCAACAACATGATTTATAATAGGATTGCTGGCCGATTTGAAAATGTTGTCCTCTCTTTATGTTTATTGTTCTCTACGTTGTATTTGTTGTCTACCACAGTGATTTGGTTTACACGTGATCAAGCCCATTGGTGAAACGAGTTGTGTGAATAAACATCAGTCTACTTAATTCTTTGGGTCTGTGATTCCTGAGAGCGCGCGGATTGGAATAGTGATTTTTGCAAGTTGAGATTGCCGGATATATATATAATTATATATATATCCGGTCTATATTTATTTTTAACATCATAATCGGATGCTGAATTAAGTCCTTACATTTTGTGTAAAAAGGATACAATTGATATTAATTTCTGTAACGCCTTCCTGATGAAGGGATTTGAATGAATATCAATTGTATCCTTTTGGACCTCTTAACGGCCTTTGATACCGTCAATCCCAACACTCTTCTCAACACCTTCCCACAATTGGCAGGCGTCAGCAGCACCGTCCTACAATGGTTCTGCTCATGCCTGAATGAAAGATTGAACCTAATCCAAATAAACGCACAGTCCACATCGACAGTAATATCAGTCACCCAAGGAGTCGTTAAAGGATCAATCCTAGCCCCTGCCCCCTTCAAGATCTACATGGAGATTCTTGCACAGATGTGTCTTCTACACCTTTAAACACGTTAAAAAATTAAACCTTTTATCCTCTCTGAAGACATGAAACCGTAATCCAATCCCTTGTCCTATCCAAGTTGGACTAAGACCACACAGCGATCACTGGCACCACAAAAACCTACCTTCTCCCAGTGAAGTCCACACTCAATGCAGTGGCTAGACTGATCTCTGGAGGGAGACAATTCGACCACATCACTCCAAACCTCAAGAAATTCAACTGGTTACCAATTGAAGCAAGAAGTATATTCAAAACAGCCTGCTTAAAGCACAACGATCTCTACTCTGGAAATCCTACCTACCTCGCTAACAAACTTACTAAAGCAGGACAAAAAAGACCCCTATGAAGCGCCAATACCCTTCACCTCATCCCTTCCAAATTCAAGTAAACCAAATCTCTCACTCAATACTCTAGAAAGGTCATTCCACATTTTTGGGCCATTACCAAAGAACTGCATGACAACCAATCCTACCTTCACTTCAGAAAAAAAATAAAACAGTCTCTTCTCAACAAATTCCTAAACTTATCCACCGAAACCAAAGTGCTTGACCAACCTAGTACCCCATCCAACAAACTCACTGATCGCTCTGAACTTGATCCTAACCCCACTTCTAGATACCCCACCAACCCCACACACTATCAATATTTGCTCTACACCTGTATCAATAGCCTGTAAATGAGCCCTGTTTACCTGCTTCCTGCCGTATATTGTATGACCTTTCCCTCCCACTTCTGATGTGCCTACTGCAAATGATGTAAACGATGCACATGTAACCCTTTTAAAAGATGTATCCTAAGGTTATAGTTCCTTTAATCGATCTATGTGTAATTCTTTTACAGCACTCTGATGCCCTTGGGTCTAATTTGCACTATATAAAACTCAAAATTAATAAATAAATAGCTTTTTAAATTTTGACTATGTCCATTCTATGTGACAACACTGATCTACTCTTAATTTATAGCTCATAATTTTCTTCCTCAAGCAGGAAAACATACAAAAGCCAAAATGTATTATATCAAACATAGTTAAATCAATTCTTTACGTGGGGTGAACAGAATATGGTGCACGGAAAGGGTTGTGGCACTGAAAGTGTAATAGTAAGTAAGTAATCTCTTTATTGCGCAATCAGTTAAAACGAGTACATAAAAAAGCAAAAAAACATCATTTATAATCCTAGAATTGGTTAAATGCATTTAAAAATTGCAGTGATTCCATAAAATTACAAGAAGAATAAAAGCTGGTGTGCAATACAGCCAATAAGGTGCGTAGGGTGGCATGAAAAGTGCAAAATTTTTCGGAGTATTAATTCCTGAGGGTTTCTTTTGCGATGCCAGTTCCTTTAAAATTAGTGTTAAGGATTTTGATCTAATTAGCATTAAAATCTGTAAGCAGGCAACAAAGAGTTCATGGATGACAGTTGCAATCTGCAGTTCGTCCTGTCATTTGCTCACCCAGTTCATTGCACCCCTTGCCAGGTAGTTCCCATGTCTGTGATCGGCTTATTCCTTGGCCCATGTTGCGGAGCCTGGGATGACATGATAGATTAAAGAATTTTGTGTCGCCGTTGCTGGTCCACAGCCCAAAAGTGGCTGCTTAAGAACACAAAGCAACCGTAGTGATAAACAGAATTACAAGGGACAATCTCTTTTAAAAAGGGTTGTTATAAATTGCTCAGAGGACTGTGGGCCTAAAGCTTTGCTTTTGCTGCACTCATAAACCGAACAAGGCTACAGGCCAACCGGACGTTGCTGCCCTTGAAGCAAGCCTTCACCGCCTGCCTGCACGTTCATACCTGGCTTTCGATCAGGCACGGCTTTAATAGCGGTCTTCGTTCCGCTCCCAAGCCCTTGCAAATGCATAGTAGATGTAAAACATCTTCGTTGATTGCTCTGCATAATCTCCAATGGTTTGTTGTGTCTGTGCGTTTCCATGGAGGAAGGTGACACTTTGCGGGTAGAATTCCCAACCTCAGAAGCAAGAATCTTTATTTTGTGGTTCTCGAGAAACCTGTTCCTAAGTATGATTGTGGCTTGGCCCTCGCATAGCTCTGAATTACAAACCAACCGTGGGCCCTCCTGCTAATTGCTGCTTTGTCTTCTTCGTGGGATACAATCTTTACTGATTTATTTACCAGGTCCTTGAAACTTTTTTGGGACATGCTGGTTTCCCATAGGTCCTGTAAAGCAAGCAGCCTAATTGCTGATTGAAGGCAACCCATGGCCGGGCTGTCTTTCTTCCATGTAATTTCCTTCCACAAGTGTGAGTTCAATGTACCTGGCCCGGCTCCCTTTATTTTGTACCAGCACTTGGCATAGGTGCCCTTCTGTGATATTTGCTGCTTTTGCAGCCCGAACTCTAGCCTTATTTGAGCTGGCGAAGTGAACTACTGCGGGAGATTGAATAGTATTCTCACGGCCTTGGTGACTGCATTGTCCAGGGTAACCTGGTCTCTCCCTCTCATCGATTCACTGCCGTAAGTGATCGTAGGTAAAAGTCTTGCCCGGAGCACTACTAGTAAAGGAAGTAGATTGAGGCCGGTTATTTTATGCTTGATATTTTTTAGTGCAACTGCCAGTGTGGTCCCTCTGCCTTTGATGGCTGCTTTCTGTTTAATGAACGAGCCGTTCCTATCAAATATTACTCCCAAATACTTATATCCCTCAGCCGTCTCCAGCAACCTGCCCCCCATCGTCCATCGGGGTTGGTGTTTGTTGTTCCGTTGGTTTAATACCAAAACTTTGGATTTTTCAAGGTTTATACTTAAGCCGTTCTTTTCTGCAAAATTGCTTGTGGTAAAAGTGTAATAGAGAACCGATTGCATCTGTAATTAAGGGTGTGAAATAAATACGATTCTTGAGAGATTCATAACTCGCACAGCAAAGAATAACCAAAATCAGCAGGCTACAAGGTGTGTATACAGTTTATAGCACCATTATTGTGGGCTATGAACAACAACATACTGGAAAAGGTGAATTTATAAGCGAGCAGAGCCTTGGCTGCTTGCTATTGCTATCCTTGTAGTGACAAATGTATTGAGAGGATAACAGAGGTATACTGAGGACAGACCCCCAGCATAGTTTTTCATAGGTTATAAAACTTTGGTGGCTAAATAATTATATTTGACCAAATACCCGTATAGCACGCCACAGTTCCTGATTTGAGGAAACACCAGAAAGCGCTATTTAGTCTCAAATACTGTTTATGCACTTACATGATCATTACATGGATACACAACAATATAAAACTGCCAACGCATCACAGAACGTAATAAAATGGGTTTCAAAGATTTTTAAGGAATCTAAGGAGGGGCGTAGTTTTAGGAGGTGTTGGGGTGTGGCACTCCCCCACAATATTGCATTCTTCTCTAGGTAGTTTGGTCTGGGGCCCTCAGTTGGGTCTGCTGTCAGTGTTGGTTTTTCTTGTTGTGTGCCAAGAATAAAAGACATAACAGTGATGAGAGAGAGAGACAGACAGAGACACACGGCTGTGCGAGTTTTTACAGAGCCTTTGAAAAAGTGTTTAGACACGAAACGCGTCAGGCGCTCAATGGATTCACTGCTTGCTGTGCGGTATTGCTCTCCCTGAACCTGCAATAAAAAGAACTTTGGCAGATACTAACCTGTCGTGTGACAACTCCTTCACAGGCAACCTTTGGTTTGGATGTTTGGCGGCCTGCCTTAGCCGCGGAGAAGCCCCGGTGTTGCTTGCAACACTCCAGCAGTGACATCAACCGCCGCCACTGCTTATGGGACAAGTAGCCAGTTTGTTGCAGAAACCACGTTTCAGAGATGATTCTTTCCGCGCATCATCAACCCACTGGGGTAATATAAATTTTTAGATTGGGACACAGCAATGTCAGCTCACTGGAGCAAGAGTATGCACTACGTTGTCCAGAAGGCCACGGGGCTGGCTACGCCCACTGGGGCGGGACTTTTGTTCATCTATAAGTGGTGCAAAGAAATGGAACGGCTGTGCGAGTTTTTACAGAGCCTTTGAAAAAGTGTTTAGACACGAAACGCGTCAGGCGCTCAATGGATTCACTGCTTGCTGTGCGATATTGCTCTCCCTGAACCTAAAATAAAAAGAACTTTGGCAGATACTCACCTGTTGTGTGGCAACTCCTTCACAGGCAACCTTTGGTTTGGATATATATATATATTGGTGAGCAAGGCCGCTGTGACGGCCGAAACGCGTCCTGACATCTTTGCTGGGGTTAATTATTGAATAAACTGTTTGGCACTCTAAGAGGTCTGCGCCCGTGATTCCCTTCCAGGGAGCTTCTATTGCGAGTTGTTGAATATATATATATATATATATATATATATATATATATATATATATATATATATATATATATATATATATATATATATATATATATATATATATATATATATATATATATATATATATATATATATTCACTGAAAAAACCATAGGTTTCACACAAGTTATAGTTAGCGGACATTTTACTGATAAAAAACCATTGAAATTCCCCCGTTATAGTTAGTGCAGGCAACTATAACTCACGCGACCGCAATCCTCTGCTGATGCTAATACTGTATTTAGACACTTATTTACCCATGTCTTCTTCCATAAATTTTTAGCTATACATATATTACAAATTTTTTTTTTTCATAAAGACACATATGTCATCAGCAGAGGATTGCGGTCGCGTGAGTTATAGTTGCCTGCACTAACTATAACGGGGGAATTTCAATGGTTTTTTATCAGTAAAATGTCCGCTAACTATAACTTGTGTGAAACCTATGGTTTTTTCAGTGAATTTGTACGTTTTTTTAAATGCTAAGTTACTTTACGCCGTTCGTGGCGTGCGCGCCCACTTTACGCAGTTCGTTCCGTGCGCGCACGGTGCGCTTCGCGCACAGTGAGCACGCGGTGCGCTTTGCGCACCGCGCACCCACTTTACGCAGTTAGTGCCGTGCACGTACGGTGGGCACGCGGTGCGCTACGCGCACCGCGTGCCCACGTTACGCTATATGGGCCATGTACGCACGATGCGCTTCGCGCACCGTCCGCACACGGAGGCCGTATTAGGCACATCGTTGTTAATGGTTATCTACAGATTGTCTTTAAAAATCATATGCCATGCCAAAAAGGTGCCCTTCAGGCACCTTTTGCACACGGGGTGATGAAAACGTGGATATTGTTTTTTTTTTGTTGGTTTTTTTTACAGTACGCGTACGGTAAGCGTAATCGGCGATTTTTCGAAAATAAAAAAATTAACATTTTTTGCCTTTTGGGTTCTTTGGGGACTCCATAATAATGACTGGGTGGTTGGGAGCTGTCTATCAAGCCGCTTTTATTGTTTTCGGACTTTGTTTTTCCTCCACTCCCCTCAGAGTGCGAGAGAGAAAATGGCGGCCGACACTTCCTGGTTTCGACCGATTCGAATGTTTACTAAGATCTAACAGCCAATCAGAATCGCGCTCGCGCACGTCACCGTACGGTAAGCTTACCGTAAGCGCACGGTAAGCGAACCGTAAGCTGGCTCAGATATATATATTGATTTAAATGCTATTTTCTCAGGAACTACTGAACAGATTTACACCAGACCTACAAAAGGCACTTCCTTGACCTGAGGACTACCTCTCTGCCAAATTTCAAGTAACTCTGTTCAGCCGTTCGGGCTGTAGCTGTGTCTAAAGGTCCTATGGAAAAATGCATGGGAAAAACGCGTTTTGGGACCCCCCTTTTTTCTCAGCCCCCGCTTGACGAATCCCCCCGAGACTTTCAGGGTAGGAGCGTAGCGCCCCACCTATTTTGAAAATTTCGCGAGGATTCGTCGACCGGCGCCAAAGTTATTCCAAATAGAATGTTGCGGATTTCCTATGGAAACGTGGTCCTAACTATAACTATCTACTGGCGACCACCAGTAGATAATATATATATATATATATTACCTACTGGCGGTCGCCAGTAGGTAGTTATAGTTAGGACCCCTTTTCCATAGGAAAACCTCAACATTCTATTTTGAATAACTTTGGCGCCGGTCGATGAATCCTCGCGAATTTCTCAAAATAGGTGGGGCGCTACGCTCCGCTCCTACCCTGAAAGTCTCGGGGGGATCCGTCAAGCGGGGGCTGAGATAAAAGGGGGGTCCCAAAACGCGTTTTCCCCATGCATTTTTCCATAGGACCTTTAGAACGAGCTACAGCCCGAACGGCTGAACAGAATTACTCGAAATTTGGCAGAGAGGTAGTCCCTAGGTCAAGGAAGTGCCTTTTGTAGGTTTGGTGTAAATCTGTTCAGTAGATTCTGAGAAAATAGCCTTTAAATCAATATATATATCTGAGCCCGCTTACGGTACGCTTACCGTACGCTTACTGTAAGCGTACGGTGGCGTGCGCGAGCGCGATTCTGATTGGCTCTTAGATCTTAGTAAACATTCGAATCGGCCGAAACCAGGAAGCGGCGGCCGCCATTTTGTGTATTTCACTCAGAAAAAAAAGAGTGAAAACAAGAAAAGGGGGCAATGAGGAGAGTTACAGACCCCCTTACATTTGTGAGGGGGTCAAAGAAGGACTGTAAAGTACAAAGAAAACATTTATTGATTTTAAAAAAAATCACGGGGTACGCGTACGGTAAGCTTACGGTAAGCGTACGGTAGAAAAAAAACAAAAAAAAAATGAAAATCAGATTTAAGTGTTTAGATATTAGGGGGCTGTAAAAAGAACCGTTGTGTTTATGAAATTATTTTTTAGTGGTACCTACAAGTAAGTACCGATGCAGAGTCTAAGGTTCAAGAGGAAGACTCTGTTCCCTTCATCATTGAAGTGCACACCATCTCCTCTATAAATGTCTTGCATGTCATAACGCAAGTTGTTGTGGTAAATGGCACCCATACCATAGTCACGGAGGAAAGCAGAAACAGATTTGTTGACGTGCTTTCTTGCTTTGTCATCGCACCGCGTGCCCACCGTGCGTGCACGGCACTAACTGCGTAAAGTGGGCGCGCGGTGCGCGAAGCGCACCGCGTGCTCACTGTGCGCGCACGGTGCGTGAAGCGCACCGTGCGCGCACGGAACGAACTGCGTTAAGTGGGCGCGCACGCCACGAATGGCGTAAAGTAACTTAGCATTTAAAAAACCGTACAAATTCACTGAAAAAACCATAGGTTTCACACACGTTATAGTTCGGAATTAGCATTTAAAAAACCTTGCAAATTCACTGAAAAAACCATAGGTTTCACACATGTTATAGTTAGCGGAAATTTTACAGATAAAAAACCAATGAAATTCCCCCGTTATAGTTAGTGCAGGCAACTATAACTCACGCGACCGCAATCTTCTGCTGATGACATATGTGTCTTTATGAAAAAAAAATATTTGTAATATATGTATAGCTAAAAATGTATGGAAGAAGACATGGGCAAATAAGTGTCTAAATACAGTATTAGCATCAGCAGAGGATTGCGGTCGCGTGAGTTATAGTTGCCTGCACTAACTATAACGGGGGAATTTCATTGGTTTTTTATCTGTAAAATTTCCGCTAACTATAACATGTGTGAAACCTATGGTTTTTTCACTGAATATATATATATATATATATTACCTACTGGCGGTCGCCAGTAGGTAGTTATAGTTAGGACCACGTTTCCATAGGAAAACCTCAACATTCTATTTTGAATAACTTTGGCGCCGGTCGACGAATCCTCGCGAATTTCTCAAAATAGGTGGGGCGCTACGCTCCGCTCCTACCCTGAAAGTCTCGGGGGGATCCGTCAAGCGGGGGCGGAGATAAAAGGGGGGTCCCAAAACGCGTTTTTCCCATGCATTTTTCCATAGGACCTTTAGAACGACCTACAGCCCGAACGGCTGAACAGAATTACTAGAAATTTGGCAGAGAGGTAGTCCCTAGGTCAAGGAAGTGCCTTTTGTAGGTTTGGTGTAAATCAGTTCAGTAGATTCTGAGAAAATAGCCTTTAAATCAATATATATATCTGAGCCAGCTTACGGTACGCTTACCGTACGCTTACGGTAAGCGTACGGTGGCGTGCGCGAGCGCGATTCTGATTGGCTCTTAGATCTTAGTAAACATTCGAATCGGCCGAAACCAGGAAGCGGCGGCCGCCATTTTGTGTATTTCACTCTGAAAAAAAAGAGTGAAAACAAAGAAAGGGGGCAATGAGGAGAGTTACAGACCCCCTAACAATTGTAAGGGGGTCAAAGAAGGACAGAAAAGTACAAAAAAAACATTTATTGATTTTAAAAAAAATCACGGGGTACGCGTACGGTAAGCTCACGGTAAGCGTACGGTAAAAAAAATTAAAATAAATAAATGAAAATCAGATTTAAGAGTTTAGAAATTAGGGAGCTCTAAAAAGAGCTGTTGTGTTTATGGAGTCATTTTTTTAGTGGTACCTACAAGTAAGTACCGATGCAGAGTCTAAGGTTCAAGAGGAAGACTCTGTTCCCTTCATCATTGAAGTGCACACCATCTCCTCTATAAATGTCTTGCATGTCGTAACGCAAGTTGTTGTGGTAAATGGCACCCATACCATAGTCACGGAGGAAAGCAGAAACAGATTTGTTGACGTGCTTTCTTGCTTTGTCAATCTGTGGACAGAAATGATTGGACCAGTTCCATTTTTGCCTTTGGCATATGTTGGAAAACACAAAGGCAGTTTTAGGGAAAAGTGTAAACAGTTGTGCAAAGGTGTCCTTCATAAGCATTTCCAGACCTACCCCAGTCAAAGTGCCTAGGTCATTGCCACCACAGTGCACTATTATGAGGTCAGGGTGTTGGATTTGCATGAAGGATTTCACCAATGGCATCAATTGGTGCCACTTTAACCCTCTCTGACCAATCCATTTAATGTCTACATTTGGCAAAGCAAGGTCTCTCACCATATCTGTTTTCTCTGCAAACTTTTCACTCCAGAAGACATAGCTGTGCCCTACAATCCACACTGTGAACATCTTCAAAGGAGAACTGGATGCACTCAGGAGGTGTCTTTCAGTAGAATGGCAATATGAAAAGAAAGACAGTTTGGAAATGGAGGCATACATATTTTTTACAAAACAAAAAGAACTGATTGGCTGTTTCATACCATTCTAGAAAAAAAACTAGGCTGTATGTGAAAATTAATAGAAGCATGTTTTGTATTGGTACAAAAAAATGTGTAACCAAAGAACAGTACTATGGATTTGCAGTTAGGATTGAAAAGTCAAGCACTCTTGCTCTGTGGAATTGAAACATTGTGTGTCGAACTTGTGACCTAACTGCACACAGCAGTGTTCCATGAGCTGTTGCTATGGTAGCAGGCAGAAGTCAAGTTGGGGGAAGGGTACTAGGCAGAAGTCAAGTTGGGGGCAGGGTACTTTTGGAAAAGGGTTGGTTTTCAACCAATAGAAATGTGTCATTACATTTGAAAAAAAGGGGGAAGCACTGAGATTTGAAACTTACATGTATATGTGTGGAAAAATAGAGGGAAAGTTTGCCATTATCTGGTTCTGCTGAGAGGAGAGAGGTGTACAGAACAGAGATCCTGGCTCTGATAATCTGCTGTTTGAGTGACACATTTCTTTCACAACTAACTAAATTTAAAGGTGAGTTTACAGTTTGAGAGGGGATGTATGTGGTAACTTAAGAAATGAATAATAGAAATGGGAATTGTTTTTGTTGTAGTTACACATGGTGGATTCATAATGTGTCAGTCTGTAAAAGTGATTTCAAAGTGTAAAAAGAGATTTTCACTTGGCCCCAAAAAAAAAGAGCAGTAAGTGTGCTTTCAAATTGGCAAAGAAATTTCGTTTTGGCACTAATGTGAAAACATGACTCTGTGTGCATAGAAGAATTATAGGCAGAAATTTATTGCGTCTTGCTCTGGTGATTTCACAGTTGCAGTAGATGGAAAAGAGGAGCGAATTTTTGGGGGAAGAAGCAGAGGCTTAGCACACACCCATGTGCTTGCCATGTATAGTCATGCACAGTAATTAGAAGCGAGTGGGGTTTTCAGGTTTAAGTCTGTAATGCAAATACATTCAGCATCACTAAGGCTGGTTGCCCCTGCTGGAGTGTAGGCAGTCACAGAGAATACACACGGTGGTGGTCTGAAAAAAAAACAGCTTGGACATGTGCATTTAAATAAATTTAAAAAAAAGGTTTCAGAATGTGTCAGTCTGTAAAAGTGATTTCAAAGTGTAAAAAGAGATTTTCACTTGGCCCAAAAAAAAAAGAGCAGTAAGTGTGCTTTCAAATTGGCAAAGAAATTTCGTTTTGGCACTAATGTGAAAACATGACTCTGTGTGCATAGAAGAATTATAGGCAGAAATTTATTGCGTCTTGCTCTGGTGATTTCACAGTTGCAGTAGATGGAAAAGAGGAGCGAATTTTTGGGGGAAGAAGCAGAGGCTTAGCACACACCCATGTGCTTGCCATGTATAGTCATGCACAGTAATTAGAAGCGAGTGGGGTTTTCAGGTTTAAGTCTGTAATGCAAATACATTCAGCATCACTAAGGCTGGTTGCCCCTGCTGGAGTGTAGGCAGTCACAGAGAATACACACGGTGGTGGTCTGAAAAAAAAACAGCTTGGACATGTGCATTTAAATAAATTTAAAAAAAAGGTTTCAGAATGTGTCAGTCTGTAAAAGTGATTTCAAAGTGTAAAAAGAGATTTTCACTTGGCCCAAAAAAAAAAGAGCAGTAAGTGTGCTTTCAAATTGGCAAAGAAATTTCGTTTTGGCAATAAAGTGAAAACATGACTCTGTGTGCATAGAAGAATTATAGGCAGAAATTTATTGCGTCTTGCTCTGGTGATTTCACAGTTGCAGTAGATGGAAAAGAGGAGCGAATTTTTGGGGGAAGAAGCAGAGGCTTAGCACACACCCATGTGCTTGCCATGTATAGTCATGCACAGTAATTAGAAGCGAGTGGGGTTTTCAGGTTTAAGTCTGTAATGCAAATACATTCAGCATCACTAAGGCTGGTTGCCCCTGCTGGAGTGTAGGCAGTCACAGAGAATACACACGGTGGTGGTCTGAAAAAAAAAAACAGCTTGGACATGTGCATTTAAATAAATTTAAAAAAAGGTTTCAGAATGTGTCAGTCTGTAAAAGTGATTTCAAAGTGTAAAAAGAGATTTTCACTTGGCCCAAAAAAAAAAGAGCAGTAAGTGTGCTTTCAAATTGGCAAAGAAATTTCGTTTTGGCAATAAAGTGAAAACATGACTCTGTGTGCATAGAAGAATTATAGGCAGAAATTTATTGCGTCTTGCTCTGGTGATTTCACAGTTGCAGTAGATGGAAAAGAGGAGCGAATTTTTGGGGGAAGAAGCAGAGGCTTAGCACACACCCATGTGCTTGCCATGTATAGTCATGCACAGTAATTAGAAGCGAGTGGGGTTTTCAGGTTTAAGTCTGTAATGCAAATACATTCAGCATCACTAAGGCTGGTTGCCCCTGCTGGAGTGTAGGCAGTCACAGAGAATACACACGGTGGTGGTCTGAAAAAAAAACAGCTTGGACATGTGCATTTAAATAAATTTAAAAAAAGGTTTCAGAATGTGTCAGTCTGTAAAAGTGATTTCAAAGTGTAAAAAGAGATTTTTACTTGGCCCAAAAAAAAAAGAGCAGTAAGTGTGCTTTCAAATTGGCAAAGAAATTTCGTTTTGGCACTAATGTGAAAACATGACTCTGTGTCCATAGAAGAATTATAGGCAGAAATTTATTGCGTCTTGCTCTGGTGATTTCACAGTTGCAGTAGATGGAAAAGAGGAGCGAATTTTTGGGGGAAGAAGCAGAGGCTTAGCACACACCCATGTGCTTGCCATGTATAGTCATGCACAGTAATTAGAAGCGAGTGGGGTTTTCAGGTTTAAGTCTGTAATGCAAATACATTCAGCATCACTAAGGCTGGTTGCCCCTGCTGGAGTGTAGGCAGTCACAGAGAATACACACGGTGGTGGTCTGAAAAAAAAACAGCTTGGACATGTGCATTTAAATAAATTTAAAAAAAAGGTTTCAGAATGTGTCAGTCTGTAAAAGTGATTTCAAAGTGTAAAAAGAGATTTTTACTTGGCCCAAAAAAAAGAAGAGCAGTAAGTGTGCTTTCAAATTGGCAAAGAAATTTCGTTTTGGCACTAATGTGAAAACATGACTCTGTGTGCATAGAAGAATTATAGGCAGAAATTTATTGCGTCTTGCTCTGGTGATTTCACAGTTGCAGTAGATGGAAAAGAGGAGCGAATTTTTGGGGGAAGAAGCAGAGGGTTAGCACACACCCATGTGCTTGCCATGTATAGTCATGCACAGTAATTAGAAGCGAGTGGGGTTTTCAGGTTTAAGTCTGTAATGCAAATATATTCAGCATCACTAAGGCTGGTTGCTCCTGCTGGAGTGTAGGCAGTCACAGAGAATACACACGGTGGTGGTCTGAAAAAAAAACAGCTTGGACGTGTGCATTTAAATAAATTTAAAAAAAAGGTTTCAGAATGTGTCTGTCTGTAAAAGTGATTTCAAAGTGTAAAAAGAGATTTTCACTTGGCCCAAAAAAAAAGAGCAGTAAGTTTAAGTGAGAAGAGATTCTGGGCTTTTTTAATACAATCTTTGAGATTGTTATTTTTTTTTGCCCGCTGTAAAATGATGAATGCAATTGCTTTCACAATTTATAGTGAAATGCAATATATTCTGAAAACAGCAAAAATAAGGCAAAAATATTTTTTGGTAAAAAATGTAAATATGTGTACTGTATTATAAAATGGTTTAAAAATATTAATACTTTTTTCTTTTTTTTCAGATCGATATAGAAAATTTTCGTAAACTACAACCATTTAAAAAACTATTTTTAAAAAAAACAAATGAATAAATATTTTTTTCAGTGAGTATGGTAAGTCAATAGTAATAATTGTAGTCTCTCAAGGACCTTGTAATGTGAAAAATGATTTTTAGTGTTTTTTTTTAAAAATAAAAAAAAAGGTACGCTTACCGTACGCGTACGGTAAAAAAAAAAAAAAAAAAGTTTTTAAAAAAAAATGTAAAAAAAAGATGAAAGATAAGGTTGGCTCTTAAAAGAACCGTTGTGTTCATGCAGGGACAGAGGAAAGGAACCATGGGAAAATCATTCAAAGCTACAAATGTGCTGATTTATTTTGTTATTCACTAGGGAAACACTGGTCTCCCTATAACAAATTAGAGCTTTAAAAAATGTGCAATGAATATCAACCTTCCGAAATCGAGGGTTCATTTCCAGAGGGCCAGCAAAAGGAGATTCTCCCCCCACAGATGAAGGGCTCACCTGAGCTGCAGAAGAAGGAGTAAGCTCTGCAGGTGATGGTCCAGGCTGAGCTGCTGTGGATGTACTGGCTCGTCTTTCTGAAGAGTTACCTCCAAAAAGTTGAGCATGTGTCCTTTTGTGTACATCCTTGAGGTGCCTCATCATGGTGTGATTCCCAAAGGAATACTTCCTGTCAGGATTACCTCTAGAAAGTACACGCTGACACAGCTTGCAAATAACTAAGGGTGCATTCACCTTTTGCTGGCCTTCTGGAAAAGTAAAATAATCCCAAACATAAGAAGGTTTTACTTTCCTCGCTCTCTGCCTCAAGACAGTGCTGCTGGTGCTAGCCTCACTCTCAGAAGAGCTCTGCTGTTCTGCCATCGTATCCCAAAGACAAACCAGCTCCTTCTCCCAAGGGATCACAAGCAGAAATGAGGGGAATGGGTGTGGTGTAGGAGAGTTCTAGAACTGAAAGTAGTTTCAACCAATCAAAAGTTGTGTTTCATGATCACATGACCTACCGTACGCTTACGGTACGCTTACGGTACGCTTACGGCAAAAAGTACGCGTGCGCGTAAAAAAGACACGCGCTTGCGCGCATGCGCATAACAGTCATTTCCCGGCACTTCCGCGTAACGTGCGCGTGTTGCGTAAGCGCGCACGCGTCCCACGCGCAGTACGCGCGCTACGCAAAGTACGTAACTATACGCAAGCAGCGTAGAAAGATTACGGACGTTGCGTAAACCGTACGCTTACCGTGAGCTTACGGTACGCGTACTATAAAAAAAAAAAAAAAAAAAAAAAAAAAAAAATCTGGAAATAAATTTTACTTGTTTATTTTAAAAAATTTATATAAAATAAATATTTAATGATTTTAAAAAATTAAGCATAGTCTTTATAAAAGGTAAAAAATTAAATTAAAAATATGTTTGAAAAAAATGAAGAAAAAAAAAAAAAAATAGCATTTAAAAAACCTTGCAAATTCACTGAAAAAAACATGGGTTTCACACACGTTATAGTTAGGAATTAGCATTTAAAAAACCTTAGAAATTCACTGAAAAAACCATAGGTTTCACACACGTTATAGTTAGGAATTAGCATTTAAAAAACCTTAGAAATTCAGTGAAAAAACCATAGGTTTCACACACGTTATAGTTAGGAATTAGCATTTAAAAAACCTTAGAAATTCAGTGAAAAAACCATAGGTTTCACACATGTTATAGTTAGCTGGACATTTTACTCGTAAAAAACCAATGAAATTGCCCCGTTATAGTTAGTTCAGCTAACTATAACTCGCGCGCCCGCAATGCACTGCTGATGACGTCACATATTACATCACTCATGACATGGTCAGTGACATCACTCATGACATCACTGATGACATCTCAAATGACATCACTGATGACATCACTGATGACATCATCCTTGTGATAGAGTGGCAGACCTCCTCTCACCTTAATATAAGCTTTGATACACACATTCAAAAATAGAGACTAAAAATTTCAAAACAATGGACATACCAATACCAGTTACAACAACCTCTTCAGTAATTCTAAGATCCACATACACATCCACTCATTCACCAACAGTCCTATACAGTCACTCATACATGTACTCACTCATCATATGTACTCATACATCTATACATCCTGTTACACAATGCCACTCATCCATAGAGTTACTCACACACATAGTCACTCATGCTAATAAAGAATAAAACATACATTTACTTGCATATACAGTAATACACACACCACCATACTTACTTCTACGGAAACTTACACATACTTAGTCTTTTAAACAATCACTTATAGAAACACATACTTATTCATACAGGAACTCTTTCAATCTCTCCCTCTCATATATACTCACATATATACACCAATACTCACATATACTAGTTTAAAACATATGTAGTTACTCCTGAAGACACTATTGAGACAGTCATTCACTCACTAACACACCCATACACACACTCATCCACCCATACAGTCCTGCACACATGCTGTCTTCAACACATACAAACAGTGAGTCACTCATTCATGCATCTATGCACTACGTAATACCCCCCACCGTACCATACAGACACTCAGACTGATACTCAAAAAAACAACTAATAACCTATATAGACACCCATGTAGCTACTCACCAACCCATGCAGCCACTTATACACAAAGTGAGAGATACACTTAATCAGTCAGTTACACAATCAATTTTTCAAAAACAAATCATCCATTTAGACACTTATATACCCATTTATTCTTCCATCGACCTTGAGATATACATATAAAAAACATATTTAATTTTCAGAATAACACACATTCACTGGATGATGTCAGTGATGTCATCAGTGATGTCATTTGAGATGTCATCAGTGATGTCATGAGTGATGTCACTGACCATGTCATGAGTGATGTAATATGTGACGTCATCAGCAGTGCATTGCGGGCGCGCGAGTTATAGTTAGCTGAACTAACTATAACGGGGCAATTTCATTCGTTTTTTACGAGTAAAATGTCCAGCTAACTATAACATGTGTGAAACCTATGGTTTTTTCACTGAATATATATATATACACACACATATATATATATATATATATACACACACACACACACACATATAATACACACACACACACACACACACATACACATATATATATATATATATATATATATATATATATCCCCACAAACAACCAATGGTGCGCTCTCAGTAACCAAGAAAGCAAAGTCCGGGATAGTGCCAAAGAGAGGCACTATCCCGGACTTTGCTTTCTTGGTTACTGAGAGCGCACCATTGGTTGTTTGTGGGGACATTACGAGCCAGCGTGCTCCGCCGACATTTGGGCCACCTCTCTCGGGTTAAGCAGTCCAGAAGGAGCGACTTTGGACATATATATATATATATTCACAGAAAAAACCATAGGTTTCAGGCACGTTATAGTTAGGAATTAGCATTTAAAAAACCTCAGAAATTCACTGAAAAAACCATAGGTTTCAGGGGTGTTATAGTTAGCTGGACTTTTCACTTGTACAAAACCATTGAAATTCCCCCGTTATAGTTAGTTCAGCTAACTATAACTCGCGCGCCCGCAATGCACTGCTGATGACGTCACATATTACATCACTCATGACATGGTCAGTGACATCACTCATGACATCACTGATGACATCTCAAATGACATCACTGATGACATCACTGATGACATCATCCAGTGAATGTGTGTTTTTCTGAAAATTAAATATGTTTTATATATGTATATCTCAAGGTCGATGGAAGAATAAATGGGTATATAAGTGTCTAAATGGATGATTTGTTTTTGAAAAATTGATTGTGTAACTGACTGATTAAGTGTATCATAGTGAATACATGGCTTAGTGAGTAATGTTTAAATATGTAAATATCTGTATCAGTCTCTCACTTTGTGTATAAGTGGCTGCATGGGTTGGTGAGTAGCTACATGGGTGTCTATATAGGTTATTAGTTGGTTTTTTGAGTATCAGTCTGAGTGTCTGCATGGTTCGGTGGGGGGTATTACGTAGTGCATAGGTGCATGAATGAGTGACTCACTGTTTGTATGTGTTGAACACAGCATGTGTGCAGGACTGTATGGGTGGATGAGTGTGTGTATGGGTGTGTTAGTGAGTGAATGACTGTCTCAATAGTGTCTTTATGAGTAACTACATATGTTTTAAACTAGTATATGTGACTATTGGTGTATATATGTGAGTATATGTGAGAGTGAGAGATTGAAAGAGTTCCTGTATGAATAAGTATGTGTTTCTATAAGTGATTGTTTAAAAGACTAAGTATGTGTAAGTTTCCGTAGAAGTAAGTGTGGTGGTGTGTGTATAACTGTATATGCAAGTAAATGTATGTTTGATTCTTTATTAGCATGAGTGACTATGTGTGTGAGTAACTCTATGGATGAGTGGCATTGTGTAACAGGATGTATAGGTGCATGAGTACATATGATGAGTGAGTACATGTATGAGTGACTGTATAGGACTGTTGGTGAATGAGTGGATGTGTATGTGGATCTTAGAATTACTGAAGAGGTTGTTGTAACTGGTATTGGTATGTCCATTGTTTTGAAAATTTTAGTCTCTATTTTTGAATGTGTGTATCAAAGGTTATATTAGGGTGAGAGGAGGTCTGCCACTCTATCACAAGGATGATGTCATCAGTGATGTCATCAGTGATGTCATTTGAGATGTCATCAGTGATGTCATGAGTGATGTCACTGACCATGTCATGAGTGATGTAATATGTGACGTCATCAGCAGTGCATTGCGGGCGCGCGAGTTATAGTTAGCTGAACTAACTATAACGGGGGAATTTCAATGGTTTTGTACAAGTGAAAAGTCCAGCTAACTATAACACCCCTGAAACCTATGGTTTTTTCAGTGATATATATATATATATATATATATATATATATATATATATATATATAGATTCAATAACAATCGGGTCCTTCCGGGATCCAAGCCCTCGTCAGGTGGTGCGTTGTCCGGCGAACCCACTGCCGGATAATCCAATTACCAGTTTCAAGAAAACGAAAACGCACTCTCAAAGGTCAGTCTTTTTAATCACAAATCGCTACGCGTTTCGACACAACCTGTGTCTTGGTCACACGATTTTTTCTAGTTTCTCGAGCATACATATAGGTATATGTAAACATAGAAGAGGTGCTAACATATTGCTCATTTGGGCTACAGAGCGGCCGCCATTTCTAAACAGGTTCAAGCCTCGTGTAAGTTAATGAATAGGTCCAAGTTTCCTTGAGTTCGGACTGTACATCAGCTTAATAACATGTTAACAATGAATTATTCACAACGAATTGATTACCAATAATGTCATATTGTCGGATTCCTGTAACGGGTTTACCATACATTTGAGTGCCGAAAACATTTATACTTCAACCAACTTTATCAAATGCGAGTTGATACTCACAGACAACAACTCGTAATACGGGTTAATGAAGCCTAGTGGACTCTGCTTTATATACGTCAAGCGGACTAGTGCCGCATTCGTTCCCAAAGGTGTGTTGGCATGCATATATGTGGTTCTCACACTCCGACCTCAATTGTTTGGATTTGTAAACGGACTAGTGCCTCATATACAAATACACCTGTAAAATAGAATGCATGGCTCGAATGCCAAGTGGCAACTAAAAACCAAGAGCAGTTAGCACATCCAATTACAACCACCTGGTGGTTAGCAAAGACCAAAGTCACATGAGTGTACGTGACATCCGAGAAGAAATAACCAAAATATACTGAAATTATACGATAACTGTGCAATTCTTATCTCAAGGAGAGTGCGATGGAGTGTCATCCTCGTGAAGAAAAGGGTAGGGAACCTGTGCCGTGTCGTGGAGAAGTGAATGGTCCCTTCCTTTCCTCCTGGATGGTGAGAGAAACATAGGTTAAAATTACAAATGGCTCTAAATTACTGAACAATCATCTAAATGCACTAGCATGTTATACAAAAAAGGGGACACATACATGGAAGGCATTCAATACTCATAAAATACATATAAAATACAGATAGAGATCACTTTACAGGATAAAAGGTTCAGTCATCATGTAAATGTGTTGCAAGTTCCTCGTCCATATTGTGCCCCCCAGGGAACTTGGTTTCTAATTCCATGATCCATTTGGATTCCCTCTTCCTCAGGGCCAGCTCTCTATTACCTCCTCTTTTGGAAACATACACCTGTTCTATGGCGAAGTACTTTAAGAGAGAGTTATTGGACTGGTGTACATCCTGGAAATGTCGAGCAATGGGATAATTCTGGTCCTTGTTTGTTATGGCTCTAAGGTGTTCCTGTATCCTCTTTTTAACCATGCAAGTTGTACTCCCAACATACCAGAGTCTGCACGGACATTCCAGGATATACACTACATAGTTAGTACTACATGTAAGGAACTGCGGGATGGCTTTGTTCTGTCTTAATCCCGGGATCCTAAAATCCTTCACCATCTCCATGTATGTGTCCCCTTTTTTGTATAATATGCTAGTGCATTTAGATGATTGTTCAGTAATTTAGAGCCATTTGTAATTTTAACCTATGTTTCTCTCACCATCCAGGAGGAAAGGAAGGGACCATTCACTTCTCCACGACACGGCACAGGTTCCCTACCCTTTTCTTCACGAGGATGACACTCCATCGCACTCTCCTTGAGATAAGAATTGCACAGTTATCGTATAATTTCAGTATATTTTGGTTATTTCTTCTCGGATGTCACGTACACTCATGTGACTTTGGTCTTTGCTAACCACCAGGTGGTTGTAATTGGATGTGCTAACTGCTCTTGGTTTTTAGTTGCCACTTGGCATTCAAGCCATGCATTCTATTTTACAGGTGTATTTGTATATGAGGCACTAGTCCGTTTACAAATCCAAACAATTGAGGTCGGAGTGTGAGAACCACATATATGCATGCCAACACACCTTTGGGAACGAATGTGGCACTAGTCCGCTTGACGTATATAAAGCAGAGTCCACTAGGCTTCATTAACCCGTATTACGAGTTGTTGTCTGTGAGTATCAACTCGCATTTGATAAAGTTGGTTGAAGTATAAATGTTTTCGGCACTCAAATGTATGGTAAACCCGTTACAGGAATCCGACAATATGACATTATTGGTAATCAATTCGTTGTGAATAATTCATTGTTAACATGTTATTAAGCTGATGTACAGTCCGAACTCAAGGAAACTTGGACCTATTCATTAACTTACACGAGGCTTGAACCTGTTTAGAAATGGCGGCCGCTCTGTAGCCCAAATGAGCAATATGTTAGCACCTCTTCTATGTTTACATATACCTATATGTATGCTCGAGAAACTAGAAAAAATCGTGTGACCAAGACACAGGTTGTGTCGAAACGCGTAGCGATTTGTGATTAAAAAGACTGACCTTTGAGAGTGCGTTTTCTTGAAACTGGTACATATATATATATATATATATATATATATAAAATATATATATATCCATCTGGGGTCAGAATTTCAAAATGAGAAACGGGATAACCTGGAACCAATACTGGCATCCTTGTTTGTCCGAATTTTGGGATCCTAAGCAAACATTTTATTTCACAGAGCCTCCTTTTTCTTTATCATCACATATGGAAGCAATTTTAAATACTTGATATGTGCTGTGCAAACACTTATGTGTGATTTAATAAACTAGAATTTTGATTCGTCTATAGTAAGAAACAAGGCCACGTTTAGGTTTTACATGACTACTGAATGGCTTCTTAGTTTACTAATGGTGTTGATGGGGGCATAGCAAACACAAGGAGATGATGGACGGAGTGCTAAAACTTTTCAGAGACTCACCCCCAGTCACAGATCTGGGTTGAATTCATCATCATTCTTTAGCTCACTTCGCCACTTCAGTTCAGACCCAGCTATATGAAAATCAGTCTTGACCCTGTGCCTCATGGGAACAGTCCAGCCCGAACTGCCAAGCCATGTCTTCACTGGACTGGAAACAAGCATCTTGGGACCGGTTTCGGGGCTAACAGCCCTCATCAGCCAGGCTAGCTTGAATCCAGTGGCAAAGTGAGCAAGGGACCTACGTCTGGGCATACCCTGCCATCTTGGAGCGAACACAGCAAACGCAAGGAGATGATGGACGGAGTGCTGAAACTTTTCGGACACTCACCCAATGTTGTTGGGGACATGCCATTAATTTTTCTGAGTTCACTTTAATTAAATGTCTGTCTATGGAGCGGTAAAAGGTGAAGTACTAAGTTGAAACACTTAGGCATAAACAAATATGCTTTTCTGAATTTTTGAGACTATTATATTTTTAGAATTATGCTTGTCCAAACGTTTTCATGGCTTTGCTCCTAATTGGACTCTTGGAGCAAAGCCAGAACCTTGACTCGGCTCTGAATCGGCTTTTCATATTAAGTTGCTGGTGTACCCACCTCTATTTGTGACTCAGGTTTAGTATCTGGGGCAGTCAATCACTTGATAAAATGATTCATAAAAGGCGAGGACTGGAAAACATGGAGCCCTGCCTACATGCACCAGCTTGACAACCCTACCATCAAGGCTCTTCACAGTGGAGGCAAAGAACATACATTAACTATAACTGATCCCAGGGCAAGGACTCCAGTTGGCTGTTGTGTTGTACGAGACTTCAGTCATGAGTTCCCAGGAAGAGCTACCAGGCCCATGTGGGATAGGTATGAACATAGCTTGGAGGGGTGGAGGGTGGGGTTGGGTTGGGTTGGGTTGTGACACTCCAAATTAATTCTTGGCTTGGTAGTTGGGCCTGAGTCGAGTCTATGTCTGTGGCGGTTCTTCTTGTCCTACTCATTTTACTAAGAGCTTTTATCTTGTCAATGTTTTGGAACAGAAACTTACATACATATAGTGACTGGTTACCAAAAAAGTTGAAAATCTGCACCTGTAGAAGTGCTCCTTAAATGGATGCAAATGTAATACTTTTTGGAATTGAGAAACATTGGCAGTAGTAGGCTTGGAAATCTGCACCATTCTCATCTTTCCCGCCATACTACTGGCAATTAAACATCTAAAAGTTGATTGTATTAATGCTTGTAAATAGTTTAATCAGTGACAATTGCTCCGGATAGTATTTCAACCCATCATTTGTCACCCACTGTAACACTCTAGACAGAGGCCCGGCTCATGCAAATCAGCACTGATCCCGATCCTCTTGGAAGTAGTCCATCCCAAACCTTGATCACGTGCATCCCATCACTTTTCAGTTGGGAAATTTGAGATTTACCCTCCCGCCCTCCCCCCCACCTCCCTCGGATCTCAATGAATAAGCTACGCCCCTGATTCCAAGCTGTAATTATTAAGTGTTCAGAGAGGAGTAAGGCACTATGTGCTCACCGGGCCTAGGCACGAACTGTACATTCAGAGGACCCAGGCACACACCGTGTGCTGTTGCTAAAAAAGAAATGCCCGAGAGTCAGGCATTACCTGTCAGTTAGCCATTTAAAAGATACATAAAGGTAAATTGTAGGGTGTCTTAACTCTTGGACTGAATAAGGACCAATTTCCTCTGGGTTTACAAAGTGACAATAGAGGAGTGTAGCCGCCCAAAACATTAAGCATAAATGCAATAACAGAAAGACAACTTCCTTTTTCTAGAACATAATACATGAATTATTTTTTCAGCTGGTGGACACTGCTCATTCAGTGCATGTGAGTGGGGCAAAGTATCACATGCCTCATTTGTGACTCACCCTGGTAAATTTCTTTGTAAGAATATCAAAGTTTTAATTTGTCACTTTTGGTTTAAGAGACTGTCACCATTTTCAGTGCTCATGGCATGACTTGGATTCTAAACATTTCAATGTAACCACATTCCTCTATGTACTATGATATCCATCCATTAACAGCCATTGTATTACTAAGATAATTTTCAGCCTTGAAAAAGCCCTAGGTATACCAGTTAAATTGGGTGAAACACATGCTAACCATCCATACTCCCCGGTCATATGGCCCAGGCACACACCCTGCGCTTCTATAACCCTGGGTCATACCTTGCCCTCCCGAAGCCCAGAGAAATATTCTGCTGTCCCAGGACTCTGGCATCCACCCTACGTTTCCAGAGTCTAGCCATACATCTTGCTCTCACAGAAACACACCCCAATCTCCCAAGGTCCAGGCATCCACCCAACACTCACAGGGACCAGACACATACACCACAGGGCCAGGATACACACAAACCCCTTACACTCAGGGCTCAGGCAGCCTCAAGGGATCATCACTTTGGACAGAGAGGTATTGGTGGGCATTAGAGGGACAGAGTGCAAAAAAAGATAAATTCTCTGCCATTTAGGCTCTATAGACCTTAGCTGACTTTCCCCTCACCAGCCCTCTGTACACTTGAGACAAACTCCCAGTTCCCCATCCCAGCTCAGGGAATCCTCTTGTAGAAGTAGGGAACACTACATAGCCACACCAATAACACCACCACATCCCTTAAACCCCATTACAAAGGTGATTTTGGATGAAGTTTGCATTGTCGGTCTCGCTATAAAGAAAACAGAAACAGTGTTTTCACTTCAGCTGGTGAAGTATACAGAAGTAAATGCCCTGTAGTAGGGCCCTTATATAATTTTATTTTTCGTTTTTTGATTTGCCATGGCTCAGCTCTGCCTGAGACCCTGGGCCACACAAAGCCCAGGGTTAACAACAACTCCATCAGCTGGTAATGTCAAGAGTAAATCGTTCGAAACAGTGAAAAAGTTATTTATGAAAAGAAGAGGTTCACCAAAATCATTAATGGCTCACAAGAACAGAAACAGAAGAGACTCAATAACTTAGAAACAAGGTCAGCAAGGTAAAAAGGATGCAGCAAACCATGGTAATCAAATTTGGTTCATGTAGACGGGTTACTAAAATTGTTCATTATGCGGGACCAGTCAATAGGAGCAACATCAGATATGTAGGCGAGGTCGGGGGGGGAGGAGCCTAGCGCGCAACCAAGATGGCCGCGTAGGCTTACGGCTCCCGAGGGCCTCCGCAACCTCCCACGTCTATCCTGATTTAATCCTGGTTTACTCGATGGGCTTTTGCAGACGAACTAGCGCTGAGGTGCCACCCGTTTTCCAAATTCAGATCGGACACCGGGACCCGGAATGGCTGTACTCCGAAGTTTGCGGCCTGCTCTTGCCTTGGCCCCGATCTCGAGCTGGTGAAGTGCCCGGGTACGAAGTGAACAACAGCCGCTGGCAGGGCTTTACCTGCCACGGACCCCGCACTTTCACTTTCGTTTTCAAGATTGCTCTCTGATATCGGCCGAGAGACTGTGGTGTTTCAGAGGGGCGCGGACGGCGAAGTGTCTGGCCTGACTCTCGGATTGTACGTGGGCCGACTGTCGGCGACGGCTGTGCTCAATTGGATTAGCCACTTGTCCCCCTTTTTCCTGGTGCGGGCGGGTGCCGGCCTTGGTGGCCTCTGGACGATGACGGGGAGACTAGACGGAGACAAGTCGAAACCCAAGTCAACCCGGAGGGGTGCCTATACTCAGGTCAATAAAATGGATCGATATGCGCAGGTAAAGGGATCCCCTGGTGGCTCGCATAAATCGCCTGAGAGGTCTAAGGAGGTCTCCGGCCCATCATCGGAATTGACCCTGTTGGACGTCATGGGCGCCATTGAGGAGATGAAGACCGCTGTGGGTCAGCAGTTTGATACCCTGGCTCAAAAACTGGACGCGGTCCTGATTGATGTGAACTTGGTCAGGGCAGACCTGTCCAAAACAAACGAGCGGGTCGACTCCTTGAGTCAAGCGGCGTCGAGTCTAACTGTGGACGTGGCCGCCCTGCAGACGGAGGTCCGTAGGTTGCGGCTAGCCAGTGATCTGACGGACCGTCGGCTTGAGGACTCTGAAAGCAGGGCTAGACGGAACAATGTCCGTATCATCGGAGTGCCGGAAAGGTCGGAGGAATCTGCTGCGGATTTGTTTGTTGAGGATCTGGTGACCAATCATCTCGCGCCAAAGGGACTGAGCAAGTTCTTTGCGGTGGAGCGGGCCCACAGGATTCCGGGTGGTGCGCCCAAGGTGGGTGCTCCCCCGCGGCCTATAATCGCCCGACTCTTTAACTTTCGGGATAGGGATGCTATCCTTCAGGCGTCGAGGGTTGCCGGGCCGCTGAAGTTTGAGAACTCCAATGTCAGCTTTTACCCGGACTTCACGCAAGCGGTCCAGAAACAACGGATGGGATTTATGGGTGTCAAACGGCGCTTGAGGGACATGGAGCTGAAATATGCGATGTTGTTCCTGGCGAGGCTGCGGGTTGAGTTCCAGGGTCGTTCCCACTTCTTCGACCGGCCGGAGGCGGCTGGAGACTGGTTGGATGCCCTGCCTCGGGGACAAGATCGAGACAGTCGGATGGAGGAGAGCGGACGGGATTTGGTGAAGCAGGACTAGAATTTGGTTCCTGGTGATGGACTGAACTGGTGACGTTTTGTACCTTGGCGCAATTGGACCCTGGATTTGCACAATATGCCCTTCAAATGCTCGGGGGTTGTGGGGAGCTTATTGGGGTCCTTTCCTCCTTCTGGGGTTCTTTTTGTGGTATACGTTAGGGCGACAGGCACACTGCGAGTTGGGGGGGCTGTTCGGGCTCAAGCAGGGGTGCAGGGCGGGGGGAGTTGTTGTTTTGGGATTGTGGGGGAGGGGGGTTGTTGGGGATTGTTTGTTTGTTTCGCAAGGCAATGTGAAGTTCTTTGCTGACTTATCCGGGTTGTGCTTTCCGGGATGTGGGTATCATGCAGGGGAGTGGGATGGGGGGTAGGGGATTGAGAATCCTTTCGTGGAATGTGAATGGACTTGGGGACAGGATCAAGCGCGGGGTGGTGCTGCAGTTTTTGAAGCGGATTTCGCCTGACATTGTTTTTCTGCAGGAGACACACGTGATTGGGAACTCCTTCCATGCCCTAAGTAGGAGGGGCTATCGCCTTGCCGCTCACTCTGGTTTCACTTCTGGCTCTAGGGGAGTGGGCATTTTGGTTAGGGCCTCTCTCCCATTGGAAGTTGATGAGGTGCTTCACGATGATAGGGGGCGCTATGTGGCACTGGTGGGGAGATGGGAGGGTAGGACTATCTCGCTCGTCGCTGTGTATGTGCCACCGGGGTTACAGACGGCTACATTTGCTGATTTGGGGCGTTTGGTCCTGGGACTCCCTGGGGGGGTTCTGGTGTTGGGGGGTGACTTTAATGCCGTTGTCTCCGGGTTGGATGACCGTCACCCCCCCAGGGATCTCCCTAGGGCTCAGGCCTGGTTGGGTGGCTTCTTGGACACTTTGGGACTTGTAGATTGCTGGAGATTGATGCACCCAGGTCAGGCGCAATATACCTTCACTCAGGGGCCCATGGGAGTCTCTCGAGACTTGATTACATGCTTATGCCGGCGATCCAAGCCAGGATGATTGGGGAGGTGCGTCATTTAGCCCGGGGTATTTCTGATCATTCCCTTATATGGTTGCAACTGAAGGTTGTCCCTGAGGCGGAGGGGAGAGTGGCACCCATCAGCCCCTGGTATCTACGTAACCCTAAGATCCGCGCGGAACTGGTCAAGTCAACTGATCACTACTTCAATGATAATGTGGGGTCGGTGCCGTCGGCCGTCTCCCTATGGGAGGCTTATAAGGTGGTGGTCAGGGGAAAGGCCTTTTCCCTTATCTCCCATGCTAAGAGGTGCGAGAGAGCAGAGGTGGTTCGCTTGGAAACTGAAATAGCTGAAATTGAGGAGGACTTGGAGCGGGGAGTTACTGATGAGAAAGTTCATGTTCTCAGCCTCAAACAATCAGATTATAGAGCGCTGGTCACGGACGCCGCTAGAGGGATGAGTAGAGAGCAGCAAGGACGACTGTATGATGTGGGGGATAAGGCCGGAAAGCTGATTGCTTGGTTGGATAAGAAGGAGAGAGCGAGCAGGGTGGTGCCCGTTGTGGAGAGACTGGATGGAGTGCGTGTGACTGACCCGGTCGAAATCGTTGACTGCTTCGCGGCTCACTTCCGTGGGATATACTCTCCGGTTTCTGTGCGTTCGGAGGAGGATTCTCATCTGTTGCTTAGAGACATAGCATTGCCAACCCTGTCGGAGGCGGATGCAGTATTGATGGAGGCGAAGTTGTCGTCGGATGAGATTGCTCTGGCCATTCGCTCGATCGCATCGGGTAAGGCTGGGGGTCCTAATGGTCTTCCCATAGAACTATATAAGTTGCGTCCCGATAAGATAGCGCCGCATCTTCGGGATATGTTTTTCGCGGCACGTGCGGCAGGCTTCCTCCCCCCCGACCAGCGCCTCGCCACCATAGTTGTGATACACAAAGAGGGGAAGCCGCGAGATCGCTGCGCCTCCTATCGGCCCATTTCGCTGTTGAATGCAGAACCCAAAATTCTGGCTAAGGTATTGGCTAATCGACTGGTTCGGGTCGTGGGCGACTTGATTCATCAGGATCAGTCCGGTTTCATACCTCATCGGAATACCGCTCTCAATCTGAGGCGGTTGCACGGCGTGCTTGCTAGAGCGGAATTTATACGTGAGCCGGCCATCTTGGCATCTTTAGATGCTACTATGGCGTTCGACACTTTGGAGTGGCCATATATTTGGGCCGTGTTGGCGAAATTTGGGTTCGGCCCTGAGTTTATTGGTTGGGTAAAATTATTATATGCGGATCCTCTGGCTCAGGTGGTGGTGAATGGGAGGGTATCGGCTCCCTTCGCACTGGGGAGAGGTACGCGGCAGGGATGTCCATTATCACCCCTTCTCTTTGCGCTTTCTTTGGAGCCTCTCGCCGCCTGGTTGCGTTGGGAGCCGTCGTTGCGAGGCATTAGATGGACGCCGGAGTTTGAAGATCGTGTCTCTCTCTACGCGGACGACATCCTCCTGTATCTCACCTTTCCTCGACAGTCGCTAATTGTATTGGTGGACGTGCTGAATTCTTTTGGTCGCAACTCTGGCCTGGTCATCAACTGGGCCAAGTCATGTGTTTACGTCCTCTCGGGCGAGAACCCCTCCTGCCACGTGATTGCCCTATCCAGATTGCTACCCTGGGGTTTAAATATTTGGGAATCTTTATTTCACTGGATCCCGCGGTCCGCTATGAACGAAACCTTCTCCCTCCCCTCCAGCGATTGAAGGTCGACGTCGCGAGGTGGCGACGACTCCCGCTCTCGCCACTCGGACGTGCGGCATTGTTTAAAATGATGTCGCTACCTCGCTTCTTGTACGCTTTGCAAAACACGCTAGATGTCGTGCCAGCCCGTTATTTCCGGGAGGTGGAGGGTCTTCAGCGCCAATTGTTTTGGGACGGGCGGCCGCAGATTGCTCTCGCCAAGTTGACGCTCCCTTGGTACGATGGGGGGGTCGCCCTCCCCGATATTAAACGATACTATTGGGCGTCCCAGTTGGCGTCGGTAAACCACGGAATATACGGTCCTGCTTTGAATCCGGCCTTCGAGATGGATACATTTTTGCTCCCGGGTGGGGACGATAATAGAGCGCTGTACTCGGTGACCCCGGACTCACGGTTGACAGGACCCACGCAGGTTGCGGTGCGTGTGTGGCATGCGGCGAATGCTGCGATGGGGTGGAGGGATCGCTTGACTCGGGCGACGCCGTTGTATGCCTCTGCGCGGTTGGGCTGTCTGTGGAGATCGAAAGGCTTTGAGAAATGGGATATGATTGGTATATGTAAGGTGGGTGATCTTTGGGCGAAGGGGTCTTTCAAAACGTTTGAAATGCTTAAAACGGAATATAAATTAAACGATAGAGAGTACTTCTGATATGCTCAAGTCTACCATGCACTGAGTTCGGCTTTTCCGGACGTCGCTGCTATCCCCGAATACTCCCCACTGGAGGATAGAGTGTTGGATGGCTACGTGCCCAACAGCACTATTTCTCTGATTTATAAGAAACTCATTAATGATCGCGCGGACTTGCTGCTCCGTCTGCGAGAGGCATGGACGGGCGATGGCTTGGAACTGGACGATGAGGACTAGGTATCGGCGGTGGCCTCCCCGAAAGAGGTGGCGATCCCGGCCCGCTTACGATTCGTACAGCTGAAAATCCTTCATAGAGTGTATGTCACAGGGCCCGGTTTGCTGCGCATGGGTTACTCGATGGATGGATTGTGTAAGCGTGGATGTGGCCTGTCGGGTACCTTTCTCCATATCTTATGGGAATGTTCGGAGGTGGTGCGATTTTGGAACGGTATCCACACCGTAATGGAGGAGGTCACGCACGTTGCTCTGTTGCCAGAGGCTAGGAGGTGTTTGTTGAATGTCTGGGAACCGAATGATTGCAATGCGGCACAGACGCAGTGGGTGACCTTGGGGTAAATGGTGGCTAAGCGTAACATTGCACAGCTGTGGGGCTCCCCGAGGCCGCCCACGATCGAGGTATGGAAGGAGAATATGGACTGGTGTATGTTCAGGGAAAAGACGGTGTATGTGGCGAGAGGCAAACCAGGGAAGTGGACTAAGGTATGGTGTCCATGGAATTTATATCGAGGACGTATCTGCACCCCGCCTCTGCCCTTAGAGATCGATATTGCTTTGTCCCCCTGACCGCGCATTCTGCGGGATGGTGTGAAGTGTGTTCCATGCTTTGTTCTCCCGTTGCCCCCCTGTACCGCTTCCAGACACGAACTGCTTTTGACACTGTACGTTGTTCCCAGTCCTGGGAAGAGCACGCTGTTATTTCGGACTCTCATTGCCTTGAGTGTGTTTTATATTTGATAAAAAATGAAACTGTTTATTCCGCTTGCTATTGGCCTATGGCCACGGCCTGTTGCATGGGCTCACGAACTGCCGGGAGCTTAGCTTCTGGTCCATTTGAAGATGTGGCATTGCACTGCGGGCCCTCGGGCTCTATAGCGGCCGGCCCTGGTGGTTGTAGGCCCTTGTCTGTATTTTACTGTGTACCAACGGTTTCTAATAAAAAATTCGAAAAAAAAAAAAAAAGATATGTAGGCGAGGTCAGCTCTGTAAACTCTTGAGCAAGAAGCATGATATATTGTTGACAAATATCCCAATAGGAGTCTCCTTGCTGAGTAAGTGTTAAAGAGAGCCTCTCCATCCCCAGCACATGTCAAATATGGCGTAGCCAGTTCTACCGTGTCAGCACCTTATCCGTTCTCCAGTACGCTAGTATGGACTGGTATGCCACTCCCAGTGCCAGAGCTATATGTTGACCCCTTTGGGAGTTAAGTGGGTACGTGAGTAGGTTGGGAAGTCCCAATATAGAATATGTGGGGAATCTGGGTAACGGTGTATTAAAGTGAGTATCTATGTCAGACATGATAGTGCTCCAGAACTGCGTTAGTCTATGGCACTCCCACAGGACATGTGCCAAAGTTCCAGGGGAGTCGCAATGTCTCCAGCACGCATCACTGCACGCTGGATTCTCTCTATGCAGTCGAACACGGTTGAAATACCAATAAGTAGCAATTTTCGTTGCAGTCTCTATGCTTGAGGTGTTAGATTCTGTAAGCCATGCTCGGTAATAAATATCCTGCCATTCCTTGGGGGACAACTGTCTGCCTAGTTCCAAATCCCACTGGACCTGCACTTGGGACTTCGACCTGGTCTCTTCATGTAGCATTATCCTGTATAATTCGGAAAAGGAGGTGCCAATCAGTGGGGGCGTGGCCAGCAAGCCAAACATGGCGGACGCAAGTCTTTAGAGCTCCGCTCGAGAACCCCCAATTATCCTGCTAATCCTAGATATTCCCCACCATCCGGGAGCAAACCAGCCACAGATTCAAGCCTGCACCACGGCGAATCGTCCATATGCCCTGTTTCGAGTGGGCGGACCGCTGCTGACAGGGTCCGCGGACGCTACGGGCCTCGCTGGTGAGACGACCTCTGGGTGGCGTGGCACCGCGGCTGCAAGCACGGCCTCCGAACTGCTGACCTGTGTTGCCGGGCCTTGCCGCTGAAGTGCAATATTTAACTCCCTCGAGGCTGCTGCAAGTGGGGAAAAACTGCTGATCTTGGCCAGAGGAGGTGGAGTATCCTGGCCCCTCTGCCATGCGGCCAGTGGGGGCCTAGCAGGTGAGGTCTTCTGGAGGTGATGTGCTGAGGCCTCAAGGTGCGAGTCGCGTGCCCACGTCCCTGAAAGGTACCGTGCACTGGGGTTGCCAACCCCTGCTGAGCACGCCAAAACCACGATCGCCAACTGTGAGACGTTGGGACCTGCCAGTGCAGCACATCAACTGCCGGCCCAGCTGGAAACCACGCATCGTGGCTGAAGGGATGGAGCTACGCCCTGGACAGTGCGGCGCAGCAGTTGCCGCCACGAAATAGGTGAGGCTGTCGGTTGCGGGCCGGGGTCGTCGACACCCTTCTGAGCCCGCTATGGCCCGTGAGACATTTCTGGATGGTGGCGCGCCGCGGCCTACCGCCGTACCCCCGAGGTTCCCTGGGGCGGCAAGATGGCGGCCGCGGTCATGAAAGACCAGGACCTTCTGTCCTAAGAGGGACGACAGCTGCAGTTGCGGGTGAGCGGAAGGCCTCAGTGGGCTGGTGGACTATTACGGGGGGGCTCCCAGCAGTCGTCGGCCCCACGAGAAGAGAAGAAGGCCCCCCCCGGTCTGATCTTACACGCGCGGGGCAGGGGAAATCCACCATCATCTAAGCGGCTGACACTGAGGGAGAGCAGCGCTGCCTTGCCTAGAATCGGGTCTGGGGGCCGGATCGGGCCTAGGCCGTGCCTGGACGAGCGGCGCAGCCGGAAGCTTCATCTCCTACCCACAAGATGTGCCTAAATGAGGCCGTGTACCCACAACACCCTTCGGAGAACTTTGCAGCTCCTGCCTGCCACCTCCCCTCATCATTGCTCTGATTTAGGGGGGGGCTGCCTCACTCTGCCTTATCGACCCCTCCTCTCTGGCTGCTAATGATGTGCTGGGGGTGACTCCCCTCCCACCCTCCTCACCGCTCGACTCGCTGTGGGGCAACACCCTCGACTGCCTGCACTGAGTCAAAGAAAGCCGAGCACACGCTTGGGCAGCGGACCCGCACTGGATGGTGATTGGAGACCATACCAAGCCTACATGGTCAGTTAATACATCTGCGAGGAGAAGAGGGTAATCTTGCCCGATACCACAATACAGGAGAGGCGGTCAAAAGACAGACAACTGATACGATTGCTCGTCAGTAGCCGGCCATCCTCCGGCATGCGGTACGGTGATTCAGATCTGGCGGCGCGTGGTGCGTACGATGGGCTGGTGGGGGAAACTTACCACGATGACACCCCTATGGCACGGCGCCTTCATCCGGCCGGTGGCAGCCCTGGAGGGATTCCGGGAGTGGGATACAATAGGAATCTCCACGTTGGGGGATGTCATGCGAGGGCCCACAATTAAATCCTTCCAGCAACTACAAACCGAATTTGACCTACACAAATCCCAGTTCTACCGATACTTACAGCTTCGACATGCGTTGATGCCGGCGGTGCGTTCACTGACGTCCCTGCCAGAATATCACCCCCTAGAGAGTCGCCTTTTGACGGGGGACCTCGGCCCTCATAAGATCCGACAAATCTATCAAACCCTTACAACACGCGCGCAACACAATCTCCATAAGACACGTGAGCGTTGGCAGGCCGATCTCCCTGACCTTACAGATGATGATTGGGCGGAGGCACTGGCGAGCCCCCGCTATACTGCAGTTTCCACTAGACATCGCCTGATCCAATATAAATACCTACACAGGGTCTACTACACTAGAACGCGATTGTGGAAAATGGGGGTGATTCAGTCCCCGATATGTTTACGTTGTGGCGCGACCGAAGGCACGTTCTTACATACAGTATGGCTCTGCGTAGTGATACAACCCTATTGGCGCAAGGTCCTTGGGTGTTTGGGGAGCGTTCTGGCCTGGGAGCTCCCGTTCGAGCCAAGACTCACACTACTACATAGCACCGAGGACATTGGGGGAACAGATATAAACAACACTTACTGTTTCTGGGGCTCGTGTTGGCGAAGCGGGATATAGCGCAGAGCTGGAAGGAGACCTCCCCACCCCGCCTAGGCGGGTGGAAGAAAGCCATGGACCAATGTATGATGGCGGAGATTGCGGTCTTTGTGGCACGTGGCTGCCCCCGGAAACACGGGAAGATATGGGGGAAATGGGCCATATACAGGGGTGTGGACCTGCCACAACTTACTCCAGACGATTCAGGGGATCCCATAGAACGCCTGTTGAGACAGGAGAGATAAATACAAGGTGTGGGGTGACTGTGTACAAACATTTTAGGATAATAGTAACGATGTTATCCCGGAAACAGATGGGACTACGTGTTGACACGGGGTGGGAGGGGTGGGTGTGGGAGTCTAATGTTTGCAGACTTGGGGTTGGGGGTGGTAAATCAGCACACTGTGTACCCTGGGGGATGTACTTGCACCATAATCTCTGGATAACTGTGCTGGTTGTTCGTTTAATAAAATCAATTAAATATGTTGTAAAAAAAAAAAAAAAAAAAAGACAGACAACTGGCGCGTACAGGACTGCGGCCCATTCCGGCGGTTGGCCTCCCGCCGCCTGTCGCCACGCGGTGAATCAATATGAGGAAGGCCCTCTCCGCCTTTCCACAGCTCCAATCACAGATCAAACACCTGGTGCCCCACTTCCAGCCTTCTGCGAAAACTGGTCACTCCCCGGCAACACAGTAGGAGTCACACAACAGAGCAATAACAGGAGGCAACTGCATAAACACTGAGGCACGCACCTTGCCCATGACTCTCCTCTCCCCTCCACCTGGACTAGTACAGCTGGGGTGAAGCCAATTGCTTCAGGTGCTGTGCACCCTTGGTCGATAGAACAGACCTGCCCCCCTCCCGGTCTCCCCTCCACTTGCCAAGTCAACTGCTGTAAGTGGGCTGCTAGGAAGGGCCGCCGGATCACCTTTGGCTGTGCCTAAACCGTGAGGTAGCGAAGATCTGAACACACTAGGTCCACCGGGGACCAACTGGGGACGTGCGTGCAAATGAGAGACCACCGAAACCCACAGCAGAAGATATCGGGCACTACCAAAAGGACACAAACGTGCAACGACCGGACATCTGGACCCGTCCTCACTGCCATGTGCCGGTTGCAATTGGCGCAGCAACTGGTGATGGGCCGCCTACGCACCACCACCCAGCACCGTAATGCACGCAGTCGCAGTGCAGACCAGTCAATGGCACAAGGCGGAACATCCACTGAAATGCCACACGCAACATTAGCCACCAAACTATACTCAGTACTGGCCGCAGTAGAAAAAAAAAATCCTCACTGGACCAGACTCGCACCTCACTTGAATCCAAAACTGATAAAAGTCACATCAGACTTTACCTTGCTGCGTGCCGACCACCAAAAACTCGGTGACAGAGTGAGCTCGCAGGAACTGTTGATCGTGGAATTGAAGCCAATCACTCAAAGTCAAGCGGCCGCCTTACAGGACCTTATAGACCGCATACATGACCTGGAAGACAAAGTGGAGGATGCGGAAGGACGCTCCCGCCGCAACAACATCCGTGTGGTGGGCTGCCGGAGGGCAAAGAGGGACGACGCCCAAAAGAATTCACCGAATGCTAGATCAAAGAGCTTCTCCCGGATGGTGCACTATCTGCCCACTTTGTAATCAAAAGAGCTTACAGAGTCCCCGCACGAAAAACACCGCCGGGCGCCCGCCCACGCCCCTTCCTATTCAAAGTCCTCAACTACAGGGACAGAGACTCAATCCTCAGGGAGACTCGCAAGCTGGCAGATATAACAGTGGACAATAGCCTCATCATGTTATTCCCAGACTTCACAACACAGGTGCAATGCTGAAGAAGCGCGTACACTGCGGTGAAGAAACAACTGCGTGAACTGGGCCTCAACTACTCATTACTATTTCTGGCCAAACGGTGGGTGGTTATGAATGGAGCGACGCGCTTCTTTGACTCCCCCGCTGATACCTGGGACTCGTTAGAAGAATAGGGCCTACTGTCTGGGCCACGGCCACCTGGGGCAGAAGACCCAAGGGCATCTGGCAGCAGGCGACGTCGACGCGGCGGGTGGAACAGACCCCGGATGGGAGCCATGGCGACCTCCACCTCCTCCAACCTGGAACAGAGACAGGCTGAAAGATAAGAGGCGATCCACATGGCCGCGTTGTTGGGACCAACAGCATCCAACCCTGATCACCTCCACAGTCCATCAAGATTCTCAGACACTGGCGACTCCACATCCTTCAGACTGGACGAATCCGAAGAATGCCCATTGCCAGAAGTCACCCCGCAAACAGCGGACGAAATTATATGACTCTTTATGAACTCCCGCAACACGAACACATCAACCACAAGTATTTGCAACGCCAGCACTCTGTATTACACTATGCTTGAAACCCTGGTTAACCACTCCCTCCAACAGCTGCCACACACACCATACACATTGCAGCGAGTGGTTCCCGCTGCAACACGACAAACCACGCGCACCGCTCACACTACTCTTAGCTTCACGGAATGGCACAGGGGATACCAGATTACACCCTGGCACCAAGGGGACGCCAGACACACACCATATACGTGCCACCAGTACCCACACTAGAAGTCACTTGACCACTGTGCTGTTGACTCTTTTTAGCCCTTAGTTGGGCCCCATAGTTTGGACGAACACCACTTCGGTGCTCTCCCCCACAGTTATGCATGGTTTAGCATGTTTTAAATCTCCCCTCTTTTTAATATTGCTGGGTTGGAATAAGCGCACACACCATACACACCGCAATGCCCCGCCCCACCTGCTCAGCCTTACCTGTCAAAAAGCTATAATATGGTACAGGTCAACATAATCACATGGAATGTGGCGGTATACACACACCAACACGCAGATACTCCATTTATGCTTACATGCGGCGCAGAGCTGTCGACATTGCGTTTCTCCAAGAGACGCACATGTTGCATGCAGAGCTCAGGCGTCTGCGGGGTAGATGGAGGGGACACATACTCGGCCCATGCGTGAGGTGCTCTAGTCTGGGTAAGAGCTGGAGTCCCATTTGTAAGTGAACAGACACTAGTTGATCCGGAGGGCAGATACGCATTCGTTAGCGGGAGGCTCAATGGTCAACCGATTCTCTTGGGTTCAGTTTATGCCCCTAATGTCAATTAGTCCGCCTTTTTAGACAGTCTCATAGGGAAACTTGCCAACTGGAACGGTGTCCCCAGGCTCATTGCAGGAGATTTAAATACAGTGTTAGATGTAGATCTGGACAGATCATTTCCGCCTCTCACGAGGACCACCGCAGCGGGCCCTCACAGACTGGCTGACACACCGGGCACTAACAGACATATGGTGTGCTACCAATCCCGATACCCGGATCTACTTGTATTACTCGGCGGTGCACAAGTTGCACGTGCGCCTAGACAGGATTGTAGGGGTCCCCTACACTGCTCCCACTGATATACCACACAGAATACCTAGGCCGCACGCACTCGGACCACAACCCCCAACTCTTGCAACTTAACTGGGAGCCTGGGCACCCACCCACCCCCACCTGGAGATTACAAACCGCTGCACTTAAGGACCAGGCCTTTCGCTCGTTGTTGGGAACAATGCGGGCGGACTGCCTGGGCACGACTTGGAACATACGTAAGACACTACAACACGATTTAATAGAAAAACAACTCCTACGGTACGAGGTGAATGGCAAGGAAGGGGGTAGAGACCATCGTCACCTAGAAACGCTACGCACACAACACACCAAACTGCTGGAGCAGCTTCGCTACCATAACTATGCAGCACACACAGCCCGCACTCACGCCACTGCCGACCGCGCGGGGCGGCTTTTAGCCTGGCTCATCTGACAGGAGCACACCCGCACGCCAATAAGCACCCTACGGGCGGACACTGGGCTACTAGTGCATACGCAACGTGATATTCACACAGCTCTGACACATCAATATAGGCAATTATACCAATCCCACAGTCTTCATGACCCACATGCCCTCTCATCCTTCCTCGATCGAATACAACTACCTGAGACGCTGCCAGAGAATGCAGAGCTCCTAGACGCGGAGATATCCTTAGAGGAAATTAGGGAGGCCATCTATACTATAAGGCATATCTAATAACATTAGTGCTGCACCTACATACTCTTTTTGCAGCCTCGGTAGATGTGGGGTGCCTTCCCCCCTCACTCTGCGAAGCACATCTCATCTCGCTGCCTAAACCCGACAGAGACCACACCGATATGGGCTTGTATAGCCCCTCACTATCCTCAACTCCGATGATAAAATACTGGCTAAAATCCTGGCGGACAGACTTGCGCAAGCAGTCCCCTCTCTGGTGCACGCAGATCAAAACCGCTTCGTACCGTCCCGTAGTACCTCACTTAATCTACGCTGCTTCTTTCAAGTGGCGACCTACTCCACATGCGAATGGCCACGAGCGGGCTGCCTTGTACTTGACCTTGAAAAGGCCTTTGATTCCCTCGAATGGGACTACACGTTTGCGACCCTTGAACGGTACCAGTTAGGCCCCACCTTTTTGCAACTGACCCAACTGCTTTATACAAACCCGACGATGAGAGTGAGGGTGGGCCCCTATGTTTCTGAGGCCATCCCAGTGCGACGAGGCACAAGGCAGGGCTGTCTGTTGTCCCCTCTCCTCTTCGCACTGGCGATGGAGCCACTTGCTTAGACTTTGAGAACCCAACTGCAGGATGGCATTCCACTAGGCGATGACATACACACAGTATCGCTGTATGCTGACAACCTGTTTATATATTGCAGGGATGGCAACCGGATTCCGGAGAACCTGGACCGTGTTCCGGGGGAGTTTGCAACTATATCAGGCCTAAAAGTTAATGCCGCTAAATCCAAGCTGTATGCCTTTGGGGCAGGAGCCTCGGATCCAGGATTTGTACTCAACGGGGTGCAGGTGCAATGGAGAGCAGACACATTTCGTTACTTAGGTATACAAGTTTATCGGCAACCACAGGACCTCTTCAACGGCAACTTAGGCAGGGCACTAACAGCCATTCGCTCTCAGATGCAGTTCTGGAGCACACTCCTCCCTGGCAGTCATGGGCAGAGTGGCACTAGTGAAAATGGTGGCCTTACCAAGGCTCCTGTACTACTTTGCCAATCTGCCCAATTACATAACAGCCTCCTTCTTTACCTAGCTGGAACAGACAACCAGAGACTATCTGCGGTCCCAACCGGCACAGGGTAGTGATCAAGAAGCTATATTTACCTTCAGACCAGGGGGGCCTTGCGGCCCCTTGCTTTGAGCACTACTATCTCATGACTCAACTCGAATGGATCGCCAGATGGTTAGCATACCGACAACGTAGCGACACGGCGTCCATCCGTCCTCCATACACGCTGCTTCAGATCCTTACGCTCTTCCATCCTGGAGCACATGCACGTCCTCCGGAACCCCTATTTTTGAACGTGGCATATAGGTGCTTCCGACGGAGTCTCTACCTAACACGACACGCCACACCTTATGCCCCCGCTCTCCCCTTGGAAGGCACCCCCCAGGGCTCGGACTGTGTGCACAGGCTGGGATATGGACCCTAGGCGATCTCTATCATGAGGGCTCACTAGTTCCTTATGAGACACTAGCAACAAACGAAGAGCTTCCCGCAGGACAATTCCTCGTACACTGCTCACTGGTAGCCACCCTCACAGAGAAATGGGGAGACATAGGCACTGAACCACAAATGCACCTCACCATCCAATATCTACATGTCATGGGACGGGGCAGACACCCGACACGTTGGTTCGCCACTTCACTGCGCCAGCATGCAGCAATTACCCTAGACCCTCTAAGACACAAATGGGAACATGACTTGGGACGCCAATTTTCGGATAAAACCTGGGCACAGATACTGGCCAGCCCAGTTCGTATCCCACGTAATATGCGATTCAGGCAAATACAATACTTTATTACACAACGTGCATACTTAACGTCAGCTAACATTAACAGATACTTCCATCGAGTTGACTCTGCCTGCCCCCGAAGAGCGGCTCTTGATGCAGACCTGGTGTACATGCTCTGGGGCTGCCCCAGCCTCAGCACCTACTGGAGAGGAGTGGCAGATGCACTTCATGCCTGTACGGAGAGAGAGATACCCTTTGAGTGGCAAACATATCTGCTACACGTCTTCCGTAGGACACGCAACACTAAGGTCACCTCCCGGTTCCTAGATCTGGGCATAGTCACTGCCAAACGGCTAATCACACAAAGATGGAAAGCGCCAGATCCCCCGCAGGTGCAGGCTTTGAGGCGTTCCACTCTTGCATGGGCCAGAGCAGAGGGCATATCGATCAAACGGGAGAAACTAGTAGGCCTCAGGAAAGTACCTATAGCTGAATATTGGAAGGCGATTCTGGCAACGCTGCAAAAATCCACAGACCTGCCAACCCAGTCCCTACAGGTACCTGCCCTAAACAACCAACACCGCGCACGTGACCCGCGTCCATAGACCACACCTTCGTAACTGATCATGCGCCAAAAGCTAAGCGACACTATTTCAATGCACTTTCGCATTATAACCTTATGGCACTGGCGTCGCTAATGGCTGCCTTTGGAGGCATACATACAGCTTAATACACTCTTAAACCTACGAGAGCATTCCAACCCTATCCCAAGTTCAATACCCTATATACACAGCTATCATCACATGAACAGCTTCACTAATCTACCTGCACCGAATTGACTCTTAAACATAGCATACTCTGTAAAATGAACAAATACTTCAGGTGTATTAGTTATGGAAAACACTAATATAAGCAACCATGTGTTAAAAAAAAAAAACTATGATGAATAAAACTGCTGAAATCTCAATTTTGTAATCAAATATATTGATGTCCAGTGACGCACAACATCTACTGTCGCTGCATGCTGCAGCATCGATGAATCAACTGTTCATATAAATGATTGCTTAAAAACGGATTTAAAAAAAAAAATGAGGTGCCAATCAGTCTTTGCAGAGGAACCAACGTTCAAATTTCACTAGTTGCCGTTGTGAGGGCTCCCTAATTGCCGGCTGCATCAGCCAATGTCTGATCTGTATATATTGGAACCTTTCCCTTTTCAGGATGGCAAAGTCAGCTAGCAGGGAGGCAAATGAGATGGGGCCATCCGCATGGAAGAAGTGGCCTATAGACTGAAATCCCACCTGCTGCCAGGTTCGGAACAATACGCTATCCAGACCCGGGGTAAAGTCACCTTTTCCCACAACCGGGGTTAAGGGGGAAGGAAAGGACGTAAGGCTTCTCCGTGTCACCAGACTATCCCAGACCTTCAAATTTGGTGCGGTGATCAGGGATAAGTAGAGGTTAACAGGGTGTGGGTACTGGACAGAAACACAGGACCTTCCATAATGCCGTTCCCGCCAGTGCCCTCTCCATAAACAACCACGTCTTCTCTGACTCTGCGTTGCATGGAAGTAATGTAGTAGGCTTAAACACCCAAGTCTCCCTCGATTGGGGGACGCCAGCTATAATCGTGTTTCATCCGAGGTAATTTGCCAGCCCACACGAAATGCTGTAGAATGTCTTAAAGAACTTGTAATGTCCCAGTTGGGGGCTGTAAGGATGGGGTTTGGAAGATGTAAGGAATCTTGAGTAGAATCGTCATTTTGAGGACAGCGATACGTCCCAGAAAGGAAAGGGGATATAGTTGCCACACTGCCAAATCAGCCTTCACCCTCCTAGTCAAATCTTGACAGTTAAGGATCGTGACCCCAGCAATAGGTGAGGCCAGCTGGATATCCAGGAAAGGGATAGATCTCAGAGCCCACTGGATCAAGTGACTCTGGGTCAAATAGGTCTTTACCTTGGTTGAGACTGAGATCAAAGGCCTGTAATTTAGCAAGATTCATATTGAATCCCGACGCCTCTCTGAAATGTCTCACCTCATCTAAGAAGATAGGCAGGGCTATCTAGCGATTATCTAGCGAGACAATAACGTCATCTGTGTATAAAGTAATGTGTTCCTCACCCCCAAAGCGTACCCCGGTGATGTTTGGGTTATCCCTGATCCTCTGAGCAAAGGGCTCCATGTAGAGCAAAAATAGTAGGGGAGAAAAGGGGCACTCCTAATGCTTCCCACAACATATTGGAAATTGGGCTGATCTTCTCCCATTGATTCTAACAGAAGCCTTAGGGACCCGTTAATTGCTAAGACTCCAGACAGAGACCCCCACCCCTAGACTAAAGTGAGCCAGTTTCTCACCTAAGTAAGGCCAGTGAACGCAATCAAATGCCTTTTCGGCATCAATTGAGAATAGCATAACTTCTCTCTGGGAATTATTGGCTTTGCATACAAGATGGAAAATTTGTTTAGTGTTGTCTGCGCAATGCCTGTTGGGGATAAAACCAATTTTGCTCAGGGCCACCAGTCCAGGCATTAAGGGCACAAGGCTTGTATGCCCGTGAATAATTTAGCACCAGCATTTAAGAGGTAGATGCCTTGATAGGACCGGCACTGCTGCCTATCTTTACCTGGTATTGGCAGGACCACTATGGAAGCTTCCGTCAATAAGGGAGGGAGCGTGGCCGAGCTCATGATGGAGTTAAATACTATAGTAAAGAGCGGAGCAATAGACAAACAAAAGACCTTATAAAAGGTTGCCGGGAATTCGTCTGGGTCAGGCGACTTAAGGGGTTTCTGCCTAAAGATCACCGATATGACCTCCTCTATTCTAATCAGACTGTCTAACCTCCTTGGATCGTCCCAAGTAGTTAGCTATTTAAAGAGTGGAAAAAGCCTGTGCAGAATAGAGGCCTTTGTAAAATTTCCCGACTACATGCACTATAAGGTAAATATCATCATGGATGACATTCTCCCCAACCAGCAGCCTAGGCCACCCAATCAAGTCCAGTGATGTGGACATCTTGGATTAGGCAGAGTATTTGTTTCATACCTTTGATACATGATACGAAGACGTGAGATATGCCTCCCGTTTAAAGAGATACAATGCCAGAAGAGTCATGTACAAATGCATGACACCACCAGAGCTGCTGCCCGCCACCACTAAAGGACTGCAGTTACATTTTCTGTCACTAAACATAACCTCAAGTCCACCATTCATATTTTCACTCACCTGTTCAAACCTTGGTGTTTTATAATTTCCTTTTTTTTTTTTTCTTTTTTTCAGTATATGGTTACTCACTGTAATTTTGCAATTTGACAAGGCACAAAGTTGAAAAGAAAAAAAATGATTACTTGCATAGCAATCCCTGTCCTCCATCCGACTCAGATCAATCTCATGACAGCATATTCATCTTGAGTTTATAATTGCAATCATCAACCCTCTCCCAAGCTAAAACATTCCACCAATGATTCACACCTCCCCGCCTCAAATCAGCTAACATCATTTGGAAGCATATGACCTAGGTTATTTTACCCCCACTCCAGTGGGGACAATCCCATCCGGTTGTTGCAAAGATGGGGCAGCGCTAACTTCAAGCAAATAACTCCTAAGGGGCCTCCAGATATCTTTTGGCCGAGACGCCAGGGGCTGGGTTTCAGCGTAAAGTTCACTGTTCGTGTTGCAATATGTTAGGCTGTTAATCCAGGCTTTTACTGTGGGGGAGGATCAGTAGCCCCTTTTAAGATCTATCTCCCTCTTTGCGAGCAGCAAAGCAATTGCCGTGAATTTAAGTACCCCCTTTGGGAAACCAAACACGTAACCCAATAGCGCGGTTTCAGGCGTGGGTTCTACCTCCAAGCTTATCTTTTTTGCTATTACGCTGTACACCGCTCGCCTATAGGCCCCTATTTTAACGCAGTTCCAGACAAGATGTGCGAAGTCGGCATGCGGCGCCCGGCACTTAAAGCAGGTATGTGGCCTGCTGGGATCAGTATTGGGTATTGTCTCTGGAGACATAAATCCTCCACAAAAATTTGAAGGGTATTAATTTATGTCAACTGTTTAAGGAGACTTCTTTAATTTGTGTACAGCAGAAAGCCCAGTGTGAATCCTGAATTGGGTGCCCAAGATCTCTCTCCCATGCCTCCAGGATCTTAGCATCTCTGCTGGGAACTATTGACATGCACGCACCATACATTTTAGAAATAAGGTGCTCTTCCCCGGGGTTCGCCACTGTGGACAATGGGGTGAAAGATTGGGCTCCAAAGGGAGCTCAGAAATCCCCGCTCTTAGTGCACAGCGGACCCGGTTCAGGATAAAATGGTCCATAAATGTTGCCTCGCTAAACCTCCCCTCTTTTGTGCTAGAGAAGACATCACCCCCTGTGAACAGATCCCCAATTTTACTTATTGAGTCTTTGGTTAGTGTGCGCTGTACCAGTTTCTCTTCCATACTGGGAATTCATGGATTATTTAAAATTGGAATCTCGGGAGAGTGTAAAGTATGAGCTCTAGCGACTCGCACCAACTTCTGCTAGGCCCAACTGGTAGTGGACACAGTTTGAATATCCGGGGGGGTCTCTTGGGAATCCCCATGGCAACACCGTGCTCAGGGAGGTGGGCAAAACCAAGTCAGCCTCGGGTTTAGTGTAGGGAGTCCGCGCATCTGGATACCAGGAGTGTGCGAAACTGCACTGCGCAACCAAATAATATAGTTGAAAAGTAGGGACACCGAATCCCACTCTGCTGTACAGTAGAGTCATAGCATCCCAACGAACCCTGGGTCTCCTACCACCCCAGACCAATCTGATAAGGTGAGAGCGCAGTGTGAGAAAAAATCTATTAGGGAGAGGGATGGAATGTTATTAAATAGATATAACAACTTCGGGAGAACAATCATTCTCATCAGTGCAACGCGGCCCGCAAGTGAGAGGGGGAGTCTCAACCATCTTTCCACTTGTAGCTCTAATTTATGCATAGCAGGGCCATAGTGCAATCCAATAATTTGTTCTGTTTCTTTGTGAATATGAATTCCCAGATATTTAGCAGAGTCCTCACACCACTCAAGAGGGAATTCACAGTTCCATTTCATGGTACAGGGGGTAAGGGGGAATATCTCTGATTTACCCTAATTTATGCCCAGGCCAAAATAACCACCAAATCGTATAATCTCTCTGATAAGAGGTTCTAGATTTTCCTGGGGGTACGTACGTAAAGAATGATATCATCCGCATAGAGGGAAATAAGGAGAGGGCCCGTTTTAAACTCGAGCCCTCTATGCAGATGTCGTTCTTGGAAGTGTATGACCAGAGGTGTTTTATCAGTTAGAATGAGAAATGTACTTTTGGTTAAGCTCTATCCTTGTGCTGCTAATGCAACAGAACAGTACATGATGAACCTAGTCTTGTTTCAGTGCGAATAATCAAAATGCATCACCACACTTCTTCGCTCTCTCCAATGGCCAAAACTAATAACAGGCACTATCGCTCATCAATTCACATCCTGCTTCGTTACTAACTGACTTTAACATTTCTGCGACCAAGGTGAAAACTGTCCTTAGATGCAGGCACTATGTCCACCAGAAGTAGGGTTTTCTGTTGTTTAAACAGCTCTAATGTAATGAAGACCAAAATGTTAAACAAGCATTCCCTTGAGGGTCCAAACCTTCCCATTCACAGAAAACTAAAATCCAATACACCACCCACCTTTAGGAGTCCTCAAGTGCTGTTCTTATTTGATTTTTCTACTTGCCAATTTATTTTCAACATTTGCTATGGGATTCTAATGTTCCATCAAACTTTGTAAAATAGACTTGTGTTTGACTGCTCTACATAAATAAGTAATAGACATAAAAAAAAGTATTTGCAAGGATATATCTGTCTTGTAAAGTAATTTGTTTTGTCCTACCACTCCGTATTGGGCACTGGAAAGAAACTAAATATCTTCTACTCAGCACTAGTAACAATAGACCGCAATTAGGCTCTGCTAAATTGACAATAGACTGCAATGAATACCAATTGCTGGAGGAACAAACTGCCAAAAGGTGATAGCTAGGTAACCGCAAACTGTTGAGATCTAGTTAATTGCTAAATTACAGATAAAGGATCTGTGAGAAATTTCCTTATAAATGAAGTTAGAGCAGTTTTAGGTGAAGCTTTAGATACATTGTGCTTTCATACATTTGACACAGTTGAAGGTGCCCGTGCCCAAGCATGTGCAGCCTCGTTCCTTTTTCCATTCATCTGAAGGGATTCCACATGTTTGAGTTATGGTCGGAGATAAATACATCTAGATCCCTATGAAAATATTGATAACCTAGTTGCTACATATGGGTACTTTGTATGACATTATGAACGGTCCATTATATTTGGATAGATTGGACCAAGTTGTATAAACTCACACATTTATACAATATACACATTATGGGATAACCCCTACCAGGGTGATTTTTCAGGATTCAAGCTGCTCTCTTTTACATACATCTCAAATTAGTCAAATAGATCAGCTCTATCATTCAGGGGTGTCACACTCTTTTAAGGACTTACAAAAATTGGTATCCCCAAATCATGACTTTAAAAATATTTACAAATGTTAGACTTTCTTCTTCATCTTTGAGAAAGGGACCTAAATGTTGGGAACAATTCCCTTTCTGAAAGAGTGCCAGGGTGTATAGGTCCCCACTATTAGAAGTTTTTTAAATACTTTTTTGGTTTAGATTAATGTGGACATCCAAGATCAGGCTAATACTACGTCATAAAAATAGATTAAATTATAAGATCAGTAGACCCTCTAGTATTTGTATAGGGCACAGCTTGCTCAATGCAGGAAACTTGAAAATGTAGCATTTCTAATCTATCAATCGAATACACACCAAATACATTGAATAAGAAGGGATGAAGGAATGATAATCAATGACCCTGCTGTTGGAGAGATGATGTAGGCAAGGGACCCGATTCACAAAGAAAGGTAAACTTTTGTGTAGGTTCACAATTGTTTGCTATTCAAGAAGGGATTTTACTAGCAGTATCTTTACGACTGCCGATCTTTTTATGTGGGGGACTCTCCTGTCGTAAAGATACTGCTAGTAAAATACCTCTGAATAGCAAACAATCGTAAACTTACACAAAAGTGTAAGTCTACCTTTGTGACTCAGGCCCATTGTGTACATGTTTGCAGAGTGCTCAGGCTTAGTGGAGCTCTGGGTTACAGTCTTTAGGAAACTTAAGGTCTGGGATTTTTTTCCCCCATCAGATCCAGATGTTATGAAACTGGGAAGATCCAATGCTTATTCTGAGCTGGTCTTTGCTGGTGGGACCCTCCGCCTCTAATTTTTGAGAACGTGTAATTTGTTTTACTCATCTGATAGTGCCGATGAGCAAGAGAGGTAAAAATACACAAACAGGAAAGAAGAATAAAGAGAAAGACAGAAAAACCGTCACAAAGGGAGAAAGCAGGTACCTGCAAGAGTAAGATAAAGGGGCAGCAGTGTTTGGTAGTGGATTAAAGAGGCCTTAAGTGAATTCAAGACTGTATAACCTTGATATTTGTCACACTGATTTTTGATGGCACCACCTGAGCACAGCTTTTGGCACCGGCACTCAGTCTTTTACAAATAATGTACTGAAAAGTTAGAACAGAGAAGCTACAGGGACTAGGTTTCTCCTACTCTTGATTGTAAGACTGAAGATTAAGCACTGGACTTATAAGGAACCCTCACCCATGCAACATGGCAGGCTTGCATTTATAAATTATTAAGAAATGGAGTCAGCTATTTTGAAGGTTATAGGGAAGAAAGAGGAGTTGGAAAAATATGGTATGCAGTCCTACAAGTCAGTGGACATGTTAGAAGAAGAGAGTATACAGAGCTAGATGGGAAGGGTTGAGGTGGTAGTTGCGAGTTAAACAGTTGAATGTGGTCACAGCGCAATCAGAAGTAGTTCATAAAGATCTGAATGTTAATGATGTAAAAAGATGAAATGGGGAAATTGATATGGCTTTCTGACTTTTACTATTTTGTGTTATGTAGGTTGCCTGCTCATAACAAATAAAAATAAATCTGTAATTAAATTCTTCAGGTTTTGGATGGATGCAGGATTAGATATTCTTTTTAAGAACACATAGGACTCATGAAGGAGTAGTTTCAAGGTGACCAAGGTAATATCTAATGATTGTTTTTGAATGTATCCAACCTACACTTCAATTAATCAATTTAAAAAGAAAACATAAATGCAACGTACAGGGTGTGATAAGGTGTACTCCCTGTGAAACAACATTGAATGTGGAAGTATTTATTTTGACAGTGTTTTAAGTGCTAAATCAGTGGGCACAAGTAGTTAATTATAGTTAGGACCAAAGTTTCCATAGGAATGGCAATTTTTGGTTTTGCCAATAACTTTGGGGCCACTTGCGAATCTTCACAAAATTTACAAAAACCGTACCCTTCTTGGTTCAGCTGCTGTGTTGAAAGTTTTAGAGTTATCCATCAAGTGGGGACCAAGGAAATAGAGGGGGTCCCAAAAGGTGCTTTCCCCATGTTATGTCTATGGGGTTTTTCATTTTTTAAGCAAGACTACAGCCCGTACCAAATTTGGCAGAAAGCTAGATGTTGTTCCAGAAAGCACGCTTTTTTCCATTTGGTGTAAAACAGGTTCAGTAGTTTCAAAGACATTGAAGTTTAAAATATATAGCTATCTGGGGACACAAGTCCTTCCAGTGGAATCGTGGATCCCACTAAAATTTGATTGGCTGCCAACACATCAACCAGGAAGTGTTGATAGCCATCTAGGGACACGGCTTGTAGACACAAAAAAAGTGAAAAATTAGGAAAAGGGGGCAGGGTAGGAATAACCTGACCCTCCCGACATGGTGGGACCCCACTGGGGTTTTAAAGCATTTTTGTAAATTGCCACAAATTTGCGGGTGGATTCATGAACATTTTTTAAAAAGACGCACGGGCTTCCGCAACCCAATATATCCTGAGTGGGCCAAATCACGGTGGAAGGCTTTAAAAAGTATGCAGGGGGGCCCATGCGGCACGCCCCGGGGGGCACCAACTCCTCAGGGCAAAAAAGTAATAAGAATGCGGGAGCCCTCTGACACCACCACCTCCCTATGGACCTCCTGCAGCCCCAGCGGCCGCCACCTCCATGGGGCTTTGAACTTAAATAATGCAGGGGGCCCCACGCAGAACCCCTGATCCCCCCCCACAGCCCCGGGGACTGCCACCTCACCGGGGCTTTATCCAAAATAAATGCAGGGGTGCTCGGCCCACCCACAGCCCTCAGGACAACCTCCTCCCCAGGTCAATTAACTTAGTAATACAGGGGATTTACAGTTCATTAAGAACTTCACCAATAGGAGTAGATAAATATCTGCCACATGAAAAAAGGAGCGTCTGACTAAAGGTTATTTATTGGACTCTTAAAACATAGGAGGCCTTTGTCAATCTCAAGAAGCCTTTCACCCAAGTTCCTATTCTCAGGCACCCAGATCTGCTTTGAAATTTCAATGTAGTTTCCAATACTTCATATTTTGCTGTAGGAGTAGTTCTGCTTCAGCTCCAGGAGGACAACTTCTAACAACACATTTTTATCTTTCCCATGTCCTGAACTCAGGTGAGTATTGAGTTCTTGAACACTGCTTCTTGTTCCTCAAGCTGATTTTTCCTTGTTTTGGAAACTTACATCTGCTTGCAACGATGGCAAGGAATTTTTGACTGACATATACTGCCTTCATGAGATCCCAGATACTGTCATTCCAGACAGGGTTTCTCAATAGATTTCAAGATCTTGGAGCTCAATTTGTTCTATCCTGGCAATCTATCAAGCTCTGTCCTCAGATTACTATCCATGATCCAATGGACAGTCTAAGAGGGTCAACCACAGTCTTGAACAATATCTGTGGTGTTTTCATAATATCGCTCAAACAGCTGGGAAAAATATTTACCTTTGGCAGAATTCCCCTATAATAGCTATGCTTCGAAGATATCCCAATTGCACTGTATTCAAGGTTTGCAACCCCATATCTTTCTGACTTCCCCTCTATCTGTTACTGCTTCCTCTGTCTGCTATTAAAGTGAACATAGAGCCTTACTGTTCAAACAGGTATGCGGGTGTGAATCATCTCTGGAACTCAAATTAGACTTTTTTTTAGTGCTAAGAATAGCTTAGTAAAACAAAGCAATAAGGGTGGGATTGGTATATAATTATGCAGCAAATTCATAGGAGCAATGCTTGCGGTTTGCTCTTTAAGTACTTGTTGCAGTTGCCATTCTATTGATGTTTATTGTAGTTGCAATGTATAGTGTGAGATTAGAATAGGATTTTAGATATGAATCTTAAAAATATATCTATTGTTTCGTTGTATTCTTCAGAGTATTATCCCTTATTGAAAGAGGGTTTGGATTCAACCAACTATCCTTGCGAATTCTGATAGCATTGATCATGCCTGAAACACCTCACTCAAATATTGCTTAGTGGGCTATCGGGTGGTTGCAGTCCAACTTTTTTTCTGTGTGGGTTTAGTACATTGACTAAGTCCTTACAGCCAGGGGGTCTAGAAAATTACATTCTGATCTGCATTATAGACAATGATCTAGAAAAGGTATCACAGTAACTAAGATTCTAATTACATGCAATCTAAACTAAGGTTGATTAATGCCCTCCTTGAAAGCATTACCCCATCCAATTTGAATAAACTCCAAACTACAGACAATTCAGTAAGAGATAGGGTGATTTCAATATGGAAGGAGCTCTTCTGATTATCAGAAAAGACTAATCGTGACCCAGAAAGCTGTGAATGACAAAAGGACCTAAATATCTATATCAGATCTCATCATTGACCACATAATTTCATGACCCATATGCTCAACATCCATGAACCCATTCTTCTAATGAGGACTCTATGATTTGATTTAATAAAAAGTTTAATAAAAACAATAATAATCCATGAACCCAATCCTTCCTCCCCTATAGACCTTATGCTTACAAAGGCCTACATGCCCTTCCCTTTTGAATTCTTACCCACAACCAACAATTTGAAATCTGTAAGTTCACTTCATCCTTTCACCAACACTTTTTCACACCCTCCGCATCATTTTCCAAGTGGTTTTGAGGCTTAAGTGATTGATTAAGTCTTTGAATGTACAATTTATATAATCAGGATGTGTAGAATTTAGTGGCAGACATACAGAGAAAGGGGGGGGTAGAGTGATATTTTTCAACAGCTTTAAATTTGCAACTTTGATGTCATTGCGGAGAGTTGCATGTAAAACTGCTTCAATGAAAGCAGATCTACACAAGATGGCGAAAGGCTTTCACTGCACGTGTGAACACGCGCAAAGTGTTCCTGACCTACTTTCCTTGCATTCAATGAAACCCACCGAAGTCTCACAGCGGTGTAATGTCCCAGCAGCTATCAAGAGAAGCAGCTGCCCACAGCACTCCTGCAGCTGGACTGCGTCGGGTGATGTAATGCTTTGAACAATAATGTAAAACACCCTGGATAAAAACATGCCCGCGCTCCTCGCTGGCCAGACGGAAGCTTTGAAAGGAAGCCAGCAAACAAACATGGTAGGAGTGTGAAGAGGCCAAGAAGCTTGTCTAACCAAAAGTGTAAACGGATCGTTAATGCACAATTCCCTGAGTGGACGAGCTAATGCGTGGATTCATTTACACATATTACTCCCCATGCTCCACCACAAAACTGCAAGATATTCCACTGACGTCTGCTCGCAAAGGCTGCTACAAACCCTCCCCTTTCTACTAGACAGAAAGTCTGACATAGCTCATTCAAGTCCGTAGAACTGGCAACTGAAATAGGCTGGTATTCCTTAGGAGCAGTCTCAGTATTAATCTAGCTATTTTTTTAAGCTTACTTAAATATGATACTAGCCATCCATTTGCCTATCAAGTGCACTACACAAGAGATAGCCCTGCACTCATATGGTATAATATTTTATTCAATGAATAGAAATCAAAATTGAATAGGTAAGAAACTAGTAAGAGCTGTCATCCCTGATCACAATGAATCAACCTCAACACGCAACACAAACTATGCAGGACCTAATAGAACGTATAGAACACTTTCACTTTCAGAACTATTGGCTGTTGTGGCACCAGGAAACCATTAAAAAATACACTGGATGTTTCTATAAAATTCACTCATAGCATCACCACCTAAAATGACTTATTTTGCTCTACATCATGGTTTATGTCTCGTTCAATATTTTTAAACTTTGCAAAACATTTCCTGTAATTCAGGTATTCAATTCGCATAATTTGACGAGGACTGTGTCAACCACTGATCTAATATTATACAAGAGGCAAAACTGGTGCAAAATATAATATGCTCCATTTTGTAGCAGTACAGAAATTATTATGTTTGGTTTTAAGTTATTGTACAATGACAATATAATTGAATTTCCTCACAGTACATCAACTCTCAGCTATGTGAATTAATACAATAAAATAGGAAACATGCAGTCTAAAAGAAATACTAAACAATAACCCCGCCCCACTGCATGTGGGAGGGGATAAGGTGGTAACCTACTTATTGTATATCTGGATTTTCCGGTCTCTGGAGGAGGTGCATTGAGGTACTCTGCTCCTGCATGGGTATGTGTAATATTGTTGGCTGTTTTGTCTTTAGTCTTCAGGAGAACCTGCTGTAAACTCTCTGTGCTCTGAGGATATCAGGTTTACAGCTGATACAACACATGCTCATGGTAGTTGTCCTGCTAGAAAGGTTTGCAGGCATGATGAACTCACAGTTCAGGCACATGTGGTATTTACTCATCCGCACTGATTACCGATGTCCCTACCAACTTCATTACAGTGATAGAATGTGCCACTCATTCAGAGGGGCTGATTGGAAGCCAGCAGTGCTTCATTTATATTGGAATGAGTGCCGGTGCCCAAAGCTCAGCTCAGAAGCCAGCAGCCAGCGCTATTAAATGTCAGCGCACGGAATACCAAGGCTAGTTGGTATTGAATCCACCTTGTGCATATTTAATCCACAGCAGACGACCTTCCCCGTCCCTCTTTTTCTCTTCTTCCATCTTTCTGCCAGGTTTGTTTTTCAGTCTCTTGTAGAAAAATAAGTGCTGGACCCCCCAAACCAGGGCGGGTGGCCTCCACCAGCAACCACTGGCTCAAGTTAAGCACCGGAAGCCAGGCAGTGGACTAGAGGGCCTCATAATGCTCTGTACACCAGGAATGAGGCATATCAAGGGCGGGAGTCAGAGTCTGAAATGCCTGGGAAGTAGTTAATACGGTTACCGTGGCATTGTGAACCAAGAGCTTCCTGATAAAGAGTACCCCAGATACGTACTGGGGCAACCTAGCAACTATTCAATTTTTAAACTGGAGTGAATTAGCAATACACAAGAATGAGAAATGGTTGGGATGCTAACACAAGTGTTGGAGTGTAGAGTTATTGATTAACCTGTTGGAAAAACAAGTAATGGACTGACTGACACACTGATTGATGTGTATAGAATGCTGTGCATCAGTGGTCACATTTCCTAGTCCGATTTATGCATCTTGATTATGGTTTCCCAATGAACGCATGCAAAACTGCTATAGGCTTCACAAAGTCTTCTACGCAGCAGGATAAAAAAGTTCCAAAAAGACCGAGAAACTGAGTTTATCCAAAAGAAAATCATGGATAAAATCGAGCACATTTGGATCAAAATTGGTTCTCAAGGGGAGGCCCAGTGGACTTGAAATAATGTTTAACAGATTAAACCCTGGGCCCAGCATCGTTCTTTCCCACCAACCAACAAACTATGAAAGCAATTCTTCTGGATTACAGGGACATGAAATGGACAATACCATATCGGTAGCCCAAAATGTGCCCAATCCAGTGGTTGACGTCAACTTTCCTGAAGCACTTGCAGTGAACTCACTCCTCCCCTGTTTGAGCAGCATGACCACATTGGCCAGTGAGGATGCTGTCCCCACAGACTCAAAGGAAGGTGCAGACATGCTTACAGAAAGCTCACACTGCCTCACTAATTAGTCAAAAGGCTAAATCTATGGCTACTACTCCACACAGCCCTACTTTAAATATTTTCAGGTTCTAAATTTTGCCTGCGATGGTTGAGGAAATTACTGATTATCTCCTCAGCATCATCGAGAAACAGATGGTGCTTCGGCAGCCTGCAGGCCACATCTCTTGCTTTAGTCATAGCTGTTGTGGCTTAGTGACAATTCTTGACCCTTACCTGCAAGGTCAATGCCTCAAGGCACAGGCTCCAGAAAAACCTGCTCCTGTGACAGAAGCTTGTCCGACCTTGAATTCAGAATGTAATTATGCATAGGAGAATACAAATTGCATTGTCCTCCTCAGACTAGGGTCTCCCTAAAGGTCATAGAAGCAATCGGCCAACATCAGGCCCTAGACAACCTTAACTACACTCAGCTATCAATATCCTAGTTGTGGTAAGTTCTCTCATCCCTCCTTGTCCATTGTGGATCATTTCTCAGCTTTATCTGGCCAGCAAACCTTGTAACTATCAAGGTCGATGTGGGAGGTAGAATTAAGATATTCAACCGCAAAAGATGTCAGGAACAAATGAGTGTTCCATTTGGTTTGCCAATATTTTATAGCACACTGACTTCACTTCCCTCCTTCCAGACTCTGGAATATTCTTGAACCCTGCCCCAAAATCCCTCTAAAAACAAATAACCTAAGCTATCACGCACAACCATACTGTTGAAGCTGAATTGTTGGTCCTATATTAGAGATAGGGTCTCTTTCTACAATTGTTAAATACATACTTTCAGATTTCATGATATATCACACTACACAAAGGTTACATTTGTTCATATTAACCATAGTTTACCTTCTGCATCTTAAATGTATATCATAAAATCTTACATTTCTGCTCAGATGCCTGCCGATTCACAGGCTGCCTCCAAAGGAGGGGTTGATGCCAAATTGTGCAGAATCTAGACTCTAGGTGAGTAGTCACGTTCTAGCCTGGACTTTAATTACGACCACCTTGTCTCATAGAACTTGTAGAAATAACTTGGTATCAATCTGTTTCCCTACCGCTCTGGTTGATTGTTGTGAGGCAGTATCTCCTTTGATTCCTGCAGTTTTTTGTGTAAGTTCGGGTTGGGAACTTCACACCAGCACAGATGCATCCAACTGTTACTTCTGGACTACACTCCATATAAAGCAGAAGAATATCTAAAGTGCCACAGGTAGGGCAGTGGCCAAGAAACTGAAAATAGGCCTGCCTGAGGCAGCTGGGCCCTGTCATCTTGAAACAGGGGATCCTGATTCATTTTATAGTAAGACAAAGAGGAAGTGCATCAAAAGGAGATGGAGGGGGTGCAAGAAAATTGTTATGATTGGGTAGTAGAATTTCTCGACTCACTGGTTAGTGCACTGAATAAATCTGCCACCTCCTCACAACACTCCCAGAGCGCGGAAAAATGCATCTGAAGAAGATCTTGCTGGAATAAAAATGCGGACTTCTGACTCCTGGCCCTTGCTAAAAGAAGGACTTAAACAAGGACTCCGATACTCCTGAAGTCTGCAGGCACCCTGGGACTGTACCTGCTCTACAATGGTCAAGTTGTTAGCTTCCTGTTGGCTTGCATTAGTGACACAAAAAGTAGCCCCCTAAGATGGCCTGGCACATGGCTGGAGAGAGCCGGGTGCCCAGAATTCTGCCCAAGGAGCTGGGGCTGCATGACTGTCCACGGAAAGCATTCCCAACAGTTAGAGACTAAGGGCCAGGTGCATCAAGCATTTTTCTCCTCGCAAATGGGCCGATTCGCAGAATCAAAATAATTTTGCGATGCAAGCCCAATTTTGCGATTCGGTAACCTGTTACCGAATTGCAAAATGGGTTTGCAATTCTTTATTAGGATGGGGTGGGTTTAAGGTGTCCCTTCCTAATATCGAATCGCATTGGAATGCATGAATGTTTTGTGACTGCGGTCATAAAACATTCACATTTTACCACCTACTTCAAGTAGGTGATAACACATTCGCAAATGGGAAGGGGTCCCAAAAGGACCCCTTCCCCTTTGTGAATGTTTGTAAAAGCATTTTTATGAGCAGGCAGTGGTCCCACGGACCACTGCCTGCTCTTAAAAAATGGAAAGAAAACTTTTCATTTTTCTTTTTGTAAAGCATCTCGTTTTCCTTTAAGGACAATGAGTGCTTTACAAAAAAAATCGCTTTATTTAAAAGCAAATCACAGACATGGTGGTCTGCTTATCTCAGCAGCCCGCCATCCCTTTGATTTTTTGCGATTCCTAGGGGGTTGCAAATTGTGACCTACCACATTAATATTCATGAGGTAGGTCATTTGCAACCCCTTAGGAATCACAGAAACTGTACTGCACACTTTCATGCATGCCGTTTACGAAAAGATTCGCAATTAGGGAATCGCAAAACATTTTTTTGATGCATCTGACCCTAAGGATCATAATTTAGAGTTTGATAGATGGAAATCCGTCTGTCACAGTGGTGGAGGACATTACACTCGCTACCTTGGCAGATTACCGTCCACCACGATCTCTGTACCTTGATAGGAACTACCATCATGACAATTCCTGTCAAGGTAGAAAACACTAGGTGGGTGGAAGCCCAACAGACTTTAATTAGCTTTTTGAAAAACAACGGATAACACTGCCACACCTAGGGAGTTTTTTCCCTGGGCATGGAGGGTTTTATTAGTTTTTTCTGACCATCAATGCCACGTTTTACCTGGTGGTGTTGGGCGGAAAATAAAAGGACACCACAATGTCCACCATAATTAGGGAGGGTGATGCAATGCCTGTCCTTCGACAGCCAATACTATGCCATTTATTCGGAGGAAGTTTTCCGTGGATGGAGGCAACAGGGGCTCTGTCAATGGAAAGTTGATGGTATTCTCGACCCTAAGTAGGGCGTGCAGACCAACACTTTGGTGGCCAGAGTACTAAATTACGTTTGTGGTGACCAGGAAAAAACGCTTGGTGTATCCTACCTCTGCTCCATCGGAGTCGGTTTGAAATTGTATCAGTTCCTGGTCCACATCAAACTTGTTTTTCCATAGTACTTGACGATCTATAGGCAACTTTTGCCTTTTCAACTTCATATCTCTGGTTCCTGTTAACCTATTTTGAGGATCTTGGTGCCTTTTTACTCAATAACTTGTTCACTATTTTTTTCTAAATTGGTTTGTGAATTGCTTTGTGTTGGTTCTTTAATTTAAAATTGTTGGTAGTGCTTGAATTCAGCATACACAGGGATTGCTTACTACTTGTACGATTGCTACGATTGGTTTAGCAAAGATGCTCTCAGAACAGTCTTTTGACCTTACAGGAGTGGGTTCATTGAGTTGGTAGGTGTACATTTCTCTCAAATGAATAACTCCATTTATGACATCCACCATTTTAGAAAGTAAACCGGCAGACGTGAGACATTAAACATGTCTTCTTAATAACCCTTTTGTTGAAACCTTTGGACATCCAGCTATAGGAAGAGGGAGCATCCTCTTGTGTGTAAACAGGATCAAGATGGAATGAGATGGCACGACCAATGATTTGATTTTCATTTCATCCTTATCAGGGAATATTGACGATGGAAGGGATACATTGGTATCCTAAGAGGCTGTATTGTCTTTTCAATGCAGTCAAAAAAGAGCACTACCCACGCAGACAATACCTCACATCTAATCAATCTCTTCTGATTGCATTAGTGATGACCTTCCTTCTTGATGGCAAACCCCAAATGCTAACCTAGTTTACTGAATTTCTCAATTCAGTCATTACATTTGTGCAAGGAAGGCACGAACAAACAAGCTACCCTACAATGGGCAGACTTGTGTCTATAATTTTCATAAAGGCACTGGCACTACTGCCTAGAGTATTTGGAATAACAATGCTGCCCATCCATATTTATCACAGCATTCATTCAAGCAGGACTTCCTAACTCAGATCGGTGTTGTACATTGCACTGCCTAGGTTTACAAAAGATTGTCCATTTAGTCGATGTGTTAATGATTTGAAGAAGTCCTCTAGAAACCCTCTACAAATACTAAGGTCCGATTCACAAAATTAAACATTGAATGATAAATATACGCACGAATCAGAGCACACTTTCAAATGTAGGTAGATTTCCAATTTCACAGGACTCACAAAGATTCCATTTGCAAATAAAGTGTGAATGAACATTCTTTGAGTTGGTAATACTACCTTCGGTAGGTCTGGATTTACACAGGCAAAAAAACATGTATGTAAGCATACCTATATACATAGCTGTAGGAAATTTACATTCAAGATCAATTGGGTACGAGTGCAGCTATGATGTGTACACTTACTCTGAACAATATTGTCAATTACTTAAATAGTGAAGAAAAACATGTAAGGTAAAGAGCCCCAAACTAGTATCAATAAAGCACATCTGTAAACATCAAAGCATATATGATATAAACAAGGAACACCTCATGGCTATCAAACTAACCAAAACAGAAATACACACTCAGTAGATATGGTGACCTCTTGGGGCGCTTGCCTCCAGCTGAGTAAGACCCATAGAAGATAAAAACAGGAAGCACAGAAGCATGAAATGAACGAAACATGCCACAGAAATTGAGGTGGGCACAGTGGTTGGAAAACAACTTTAACCACGCAACCGACAACGCAGTACTTTACAACGCGGTCATTACAACGACCGTGTTGTTACCACGCGTGCATTACAATGCAAGTCATTTCAATGACTTGCTCTAGGGGTAGTGCAAACCAAGGAATGTGTTGGATTTTTAAATCCAACACCTTCCCTGCTGTTGCGCAAACTGGAGTAGGAATAGTAAATAATACTATTCCCAAGTCCAGCGCGCCCCTAGAGCAATTCGTTGAAACGACTTGCGTTGTAATGACACACGTGGTAACAACGCTGTCGTTGTAACGACCGCGTTGTAAAGTCCCGCGTTGTAGAACCACACGAGGTAACATGCTATATTTACAGTGGTTCACTATGTGGCTGAGAACTACAGCATACTATTCAGTCTGCCCACAACCTATGTGCTGCTAAGAAGCAGACCATGTGGCAGCCTGGTAAAGGTCTAATGAACATACCATGGGTGAAGACAAGAACAAATGGCACAAGGAAAAAACATGTGTAAAGGAGAAGTACCTTAGAATTGGGAGGTAGCTGCATTGATTCATGGTGAGAACTGTAGATTAGAATTTACTTAGAACTTGGTATTGCATTCTACATTTTATTATTATTACTACTATTCATTAGGCCACTATTAAAATAATGAACTTTGGAGAGTGGCCACATTCTAATTTTCCCTTAGGGTGATAGATATTTAGTTGCTCACCTGCCCAAGGCATCTGGAGTTTAGAAATATGATTGATAAATGCCCCTGGACGACTCAAAGCAGGCCAATATGTTTTGTCAGTGAAGCCCAAGTGAATGTTTGCCTACACCATTATTTAGCTCTATTGTAATTTCCTTTGACACTGAGGTTAATTTTAGCTGACATGAGGGGAGATGTTGGAAGGTATTGTTGTCATGTTCTAGGGCCTTGGTTATTCAAGCCTCACGCTTGAGCTTAAATAAAGCCTCTAGCAATTCATGCTGAGGAGTTGCAAAATAGCAGCAAGGAAAGAATTAAATATTTTTTGGAGAGCAAAAAAATATACAAACATTAAACTGTAAAAGACAAACAATAGGTGCATTGGTTTGTATGTAATAGAAAATGAAACCTGCTAAGACTTTATAAAGTGTTAATTATTGCACACAGCCTTCAGGGGAGGGGGTGCTGCATCATGCCCAGAATAACCATGCTGGAGTTCAGAAGGAGAATGAGCAATAAGGATGCCTTTAAGGTTTGTTTTTATCTCGACAGATTCTAATGCATTCAAAGATAAAGGTCAAATGTCAGGCTATGTCTTTTGATAAACTGCTGCTTATTTTTCAACATGGGGACTGGTGTTTTACTTTTCTGTCTCGAACTGCAAAGTAAGAGCATATCTAAGGTGAACTATCGGACAATCTTGCTAGGGTAAAAGGGGTGTGAAAGGAAAGGCTGTAGGATGTCAGTGTGTCCCTAACCAACAGAATAATTTAAATTCCTGTAAATGAACTCTACTAATATTTCAACATTTATCAGCAGCTAGGAAAGGAGAATTGAAGCACATTTTTTGTTGTAAATCTGAAGTGTGATGAAAACAACGTTTTTAATAGGATCAAAACAAATCAAGCAACTTTACTTGCATCCGATTTACACACATTATCATTTGTGCAATACGGTTTTATCAGTAAAACTGCATATTAGTACGAAATTTGTAATCATTTTATTGTAAAATGTGTCGTCTGTACAAGTAATAGATTTGCGTCAGTATGCTCCAAAATGCACCATCACTACACACCACACCCCCTTACCTCTCTCCTGCTGAATGAGCTACATTTGCTCATTTGCTATACTTATTATTCATGAGAATCTTGGATTTTTCACAATTCCTATAACTTTAGTTAAGCAGCATTGATAGAAGCATCCCCTTCTGAAAATTGTACCAGCACTGCTGGATTTGCCCTGCAAACCACTTCCACTAACTTCTGAATGAAAACAAGATTTTGCCCACCCATAATGCAGTGCTCCTGTAACCGATATGTTGGGACAAGAGAGGTGCAAAAACTTAATTACAGTTGTACACATTAATCCTGGGTGAGTTTGCAGGCTTAACTATTTTATCAGCCAGTATCAATAATTTCTCCAAGGACAGGCTAGTAATCTTGGCTTTCTCTGTCATGAATTGAGCTTCTTTAGCAGAAATATTAAGTGCTAGGTGGAAATGAAGCCTGTATCTTCCTATGACCAATTTTGGATTCATATATCTGTCCGGCATCCATCTCTCTATCCTCATATCTATCCATCTGCCTGACAGTCCATTCCTTCCTGCATTCATTGGTGCCTGTCAATATATGTGCATTTTTTGTGTCTACATCTGTATGGGGGGGGGGGTGTGTGTGTGTGTGTGTATGGGTGTGCGTGTGTGTGTGTGTGTGTACAGGTACATGCATGTCTGTTAGTCTGAGTAGATGGGGCCATGAAGGTCCATTAAACCATGTGTGTGGGTACCAGTATATGTATGTCTGAGTGCCTTGTTGACTAGCTATGCGTCTTCAGATGTTCGTGAGTTCTTGAATTTCTATAGTATATTTATTTTTTAGCGCAAACATGATGCTTGCAAGTATCAAAGCGCTTTACAAATTTACAGAGAGCAGAGCAATAATAACAAAAATATATCTTATTTGAGAAAAATTACGGGATAAGGTAGTACCCACAAAAGGGAGAGTACGTTTTACACTGTTCAGAGAGCAAAAGAAATCAACCAATAGGTTAGATTTTTATTAAAGTATATTTTTCGTTTTATGTTCATGGACGATTATAATGATGCCGACTCTTGTGAGGATGCATATCTTTAGGTGTGGCGTCAGTTTGCTTGCCCAATCCTCTCTCATTCTCTCCATCTTTCACCCCCTCTGGTTATGTGTTGTTTTGTGTTGTGTGTGTGCCTAGAGGTGGGAAATGTCAGAACATAAAATTTATAAATTTGTAACGCCACCACCTCTACTCACTAGGTTGGATGGGCGTTTGTACCTAGGGCCACTTGCCAAGGACAGATGATATAACATACCTGACGTTTGCAGGCGAGTGATACAGAATCAAGTTACTGCTTGACTACGCACTAACTCTGTTGTATGGCACTTGCAATATTTGTTTAAAGTGCATGAGTTGTCTCTTTGGGTATGCGAGAATGTGGTTCAAACACGCTGTACCCCACTTCTCTAACAGCGCGGTATGTTGTTTTTATATTACCACAGGTACACCGGTGAATCTGCTGGATAGCTGGATCACTGGTTTTGTATTACACGCCGACGCTTCTTATTTCACACATACTTTTATCTTTATTGTTCTTATACATCCTTTTCAGTAGCTCTATAAAAAGAAAGAGATCCTGATGAAAGCCATGACACTGGTTCACGTCAATACGGCTGAAACATGTTGATCACTTTCTAGTGCAGCTGCCTCTATTGACGGCAGCCACACTACTCAATTTCTGTTTTTAATCCTGGCATCAGAGAGCATCAATAAACTACGGTAGGCTCACCTTGTAGATGGTGTTAACCACTTTCCTCACCACTGTTTAGACAGCACTGCACTACCTCACTCACACATTTGCTCACATTGGGGTTTAATAATACCCCACTTCTTCATAAAACATCCGAGTCCTCCCTCTTAGCGAGGGGCTTGCAGCCCGCGTCATGACCAAGTTTGTGACACTAGGAGGTATTCCCATGACGAAGCATGACACCTTTGGTGTGCGAAGGAAACCATCCTTAAAAGGGACCTCCCTTCCACAGCACAATTTTTTCAATTTGTTCCCTCATTGGGACAACCGCTAGTCATTTTTTTCAGACCCAAGGGTTCTTTGTGTTGTAAAATGTCAGAACATACCGTATTAACACATACATTTGATGTCTCAGGCATGCGAAACAGTAATGCATACATTTTTATGCAACACTGACTGATATATGCTACATCACAAAAAATGACCACTTTGATTCTCGTGTGTCACAGTAGTAAGAGGTTTAGAAAGTTTATGTAGAAATGTATTCCAGAGAATGAAAGAAAATTCCAGGAAGTTTATCTAGTACATTTTAGATTTGGACTAGAGGAAACATAGGCGAGGATAAAATCTCTACGACTAATCGGAGAGAGGGGGAGGCGTTTTCACATAACTATCACAATGACAAGTGAGATTGCACAGCAAGTGGAACAAGCTGCACATAAAACCTACACCTGATTCACGAAGGAAAGGTGGGTGCTCTTCTGGATGTGGGGGTGTCATGTTACTCATGAGTGCTCAAGTTTTGCCGGGTATGTGGCCTTGTCACCTTGTGGGTGCTCCAAGTAAAGAGTGAGGGAAAAGTGTATGTGAATGAAGAGAACCTCCACAATGCTAAAACATTATAGGAAGTGACAACAAAAGCTGTTTCCACAATTATATGGTCCTCTAAACATAACTCCAAGTGATTGAGCTGTGCATGGTGCAAAATGTGTGGGAAAGATCATGGACATTTCCATTGCACCAGAGTGTGATGGAACAGAAGACTGCATATGGAATAATGTCATCCATGGGAAGGACACAAAACAACACTGGCGTTCAAGAGAAGGGCACACACACTAAATGTATTGTGGTAAATAAAATAAATATTACCTGACTGAATTTCGTACGGAGTCTTAAAGTAAAATAAAATAGCTCAAAATAACAAGAGGCAGAATCCGTGGTATAAGAGGTTTTCTAATGGGCTTTATTCCATTCAAAATGGCCGACTCGAGTGGCGGCCTTCAGGTTCCGTCACCACGAAGGTTCAGGAAGTGAAGTACAATAAATTATTGACATACATGCATTTTTATAATAAGTACATTACAATGAAACAAATGTAGAAGGCGTAACATTTGATAAGAAAAATGACGTGACAGTGACATAATCGAAACTAGGCGTAATAAGGAATAAAAGAAACATGATTGGCTTGCATTATCAGACATAGGTGGATCTATAAGATAATACTTGGCATAGATGCGCGCGCAGCAGCATGACGTGTAATTGACGTGTAACTAGGGGGTGAAGGGGACTTGACATTTAGCTCTACATGTGGAGACGAGAAGTCTGGGGTCAAGTCAACCTAATCCCAAATCATATCTAATATCCTATGTTTAAAGAACTATGTTATCCACAAGGAAGAGACTCTCGGACAGAATCTATTCTATACTGACTGTGTGCGTGTACAAGCGTCTAAGTGTCTATATGAGATGCGAGGGGCAGAAAACTTTCCATAGCAACAGGGCTATGAATCACTTGCAGGAGGACAGAGAAACCGGGCCTTTTGCTTGGTAACTGGAGGAATGTTTACTTAAACTACTAGGCAAGAATGCATCGGCTGAAGAGCAAAATAGATAATTCGAAGGTGAAATACAACTTCTTGGCAGACAGGCGAAAACTGGCCGAGGCAGGCACCGTTAGCTGCACAGGGAGTAGGACAAAGTTCATGGATACAGATGCGAGCTCAAACTGAAGCTGTCAGAGACAGAGAGCAGGGAAAGGCTTTGAGGACAGAATCGGGCCTACTCGCCTGAACTGCAAAAATGGAGTAACTTAGCCATATAAAGTCGGTGGCCTTTCATACTTAGGAATCGAATATCCAGCCCATTGATGGCGGATCTGACAGAGAACATGTTGACGGTAGACACACATATGTTTGCGTCTTAGAAACTGGGACTGGAGGGAACATACATGTACTTGTAACATGCGTATAGAACCGTTGGGGTCCAAGATAGGGGACATAACTGACCAGGAAAATCCACATTTCCACAGTATGTCAATATCAAACATACATTTCTGAATATCTCGGGTAATACACACACACTCCTCATCTTTCCTGATTCGTATTGCAGGGATATATCTAGGCAAAACAGGTGTGTGCCTTAGAATCTGAAGAATAATAATTCCATTCCTTCTTCAATGATGGGCTCCACTCTGTGTTCAAAGTGAAGTCTGGAGCCTACGTTTTATTACATGGTGTATGTGGTATACGTTTTAGACAGAACTGTAATTGCAAATATTATAGTACCACTTCCAGCAGATGTAGCTTACCATTCAACACACTCCACATATCTCAAAATAACTTACAGACCAATAGCCAAGCAGCATATTCACATTTGTGTTCAGAATGTACTACACTCTGCCCAGCAGAAGGGCTTTTAGATAATTTATTAACTATTTGCTTTTTGAAAAGAAGAACCCAAAACATACTCCTTCATTGAACTTTTCAATTCATGTGCCTTGGAATCCCTAACCTAACACACAAGGCATGAACACAACTTGCACTTTTGTGAATAATTAAAAACATACAGAATAAAGTAGCAACTTCAAAGTATCATCCAGTCCACTTTTTGCAATTCATCACAAACCTGAAGCACGTTCTGTTCAAGTTTCAGTACTAAAATATACAATATATAACAATATATAATGACAATGTATATATTCCGCTAAAGATTATTGTATCATATTGATTTTAAAAAAAAACCAGAATGATGCATTAATCAATCAGTGTACAACAACATAGACAGCAATTTCCTTTGGTAATTGTTTCATAACACACCGAATTTATAACACAACAGCTGTACGAAACATGAGTAAAATAACTTAACCAACCTTTGTAAAATTACCCATATTTGTTAAATAGAGGGTAGAGAATACTAACTCCCTTCACGAAATAGCAAAGGATGGTGGAACTGTATGCTTGTTGAAGCTTCTACGAAAAAACTATCTATAATCTGCCTTAAATTCCCCCTGCAAATCTGTGTGCATTAATGTCAAGGATATCCCAACTTTAGTTACACACTGCTCCACTAAGCAATAGGGCATGCAAGTTTACGTACTAACAAAGACAATATTTAATCAGTTCAGCAATGTAACTACATGAATCGCGTGACGAGTGTATCTGACCTGGAAGATAAAATGATCATGTCTGCTGGTAGATGCTGTCCGTTGGTGACCTTCACAATGTCTCCTACTGCCACCTTGTGATGCAGGAGAGGAAGTGCAGAAAAATGGAACAGGAGAGAAAGTTTAGATTTTTGTTGAGTATGGAAGGGCTTCAGCTCTTTAATACAAAGCAAAATGTATTTTTAAAACTGTATATAAACAGTTTCACTTCAGAACACATCCCGTGTCTCTCGGTTTCAAAAGAAACATGTTAAATAAATATCTTAAAGCAAATAAATGTAAAGGAGCCAAGTTACTGATATTGTAGATGGTAATAACTACTAGACATGACGACCCTAGAAGCAGCATTAGATATCTATTTGTAGAAGTTAGAGGATTTTCCCATTTAGTAGATGCAGGAGGCGAATCAAAGGCAGAGTTTAAATTACCTGGGGACACTGGACCTTCAACATAAAAGAAATCACAGTGATTCTGATTATTAATAGAAATAACAAAACCCCAATATAAGGCTCCTCGTTACACTTATCAGAGGATGTTAGTGGTATTCGAGTAAAGACGAAAAGGGAAAGTAGAAAAAATAAAACAGACCGGTAGCCTCATTTTTTCAAAATGATTTATTCTGTGCGAGGATAGTTAACCAGTCTTCTGTTTCTTGTTGCTGAACATCAGATGAACGCTGTTATACTACACAAATACAGGGCTCTTAAAGTTGACCACAGCACACAAGGCCTTCAACAGAAACAAGCTGTATACCTGAAACATTTCCCAAGTGCCTAGTGCACATGGGAAGCTGTTTTCAGATTTGTAATTATGTCTTTCATTCCTAATGTAGCTGAAACTTGGAGGTGTATTGATGTGTACAAAAAAAGGACAAGGAGACCCTAAAAGTCTGAAGGGATCAAGGGTGGACATATGCTAAAGAAAACAATGGTCCCATACAAGTTAGATAGTTACAGTATCACAATTTAGTAATCAAAATTGGAATCACAAATGTATCGATGCAAAATAAGAATTTTAATTAACAATTAAGTTCAACGCAAGGATAATATACAAAAACATTGAGTGAGCAAGATGTGACAGGGTAGAGGGAAATCAGCCGATTTCCTTACCACAGGCAAGTGACTTAAAAAGTGACTTTTAAATTAGTGAGAATGTCGATAAACAGAAAGTCACAATCAGGGTTACATCTCATATCCCACAATTGGATACAAATTATAGTATAGAGTTGAAGATGTATGTGTCAACGACATTTCGATCCCAATTGAGATATAGGGATCTCATCAGGACTAAGCGGTAACACAAGTGCCTGGGAAGTTGCCTGGCTATGTATAAAAAAAGGGAGTAATTGGGGAAGGGGTGTGAGAAAAAAGGTGAAGACATTAGGGTTAAGGGTAGTTAGATAAAAGGTAGTATCGCAAGGAGGCAAGGTCGTGCATGGTTAAAATAGGTTAAACTCTGGTTGTCGAGGTGTGGGGTGCTAGATAGGGTAGAAATTACAGTACAAACCAGAGATACGTAAAACCATATGCTGATATGATATAAGCGCGGGGCAAGGTATAGTACAGAAAAAAGGGAGGGAGAAGATGGAAAAAAAGAGGAGAAAGAAAAAAGAGAAGAAGAAAGAAGAAAAAAGAAAGAAGGGGTAGAGAGAAGAAAGAAAACAGAAAAGAGAAAACCCCTGATTTAATTTAAGGGGATAGACATACAGGCGGATAAGTATAAAAGAAGGGAGGAATTGGGGAAGGGGTGTGGGAAAAAAGGTGAAAGCATTAGGGTTAAGGGTAGTTAGATAAAAGGTAGTATCGCAAGGAGGCAAGGTCGTGCATGGTTAAAATAGGTTAAACTCTGGTTGCCGAGGTATGGGGTGCTAGAAATTACAATTTGCTCAAGACACTGGATGGTCTTGGGTATAGATATAGCCAACGAGCAATCTAAAAAACTAGAGATAGAAATAAAAGACATTGAAAAACAGAAAAAAGAGAATAGTGGGATCAAAGACGCCAAGACCCTTTTGGACAAAGTTGAAAAAACCCTCTCCGAGTTCCATAGAATTGAACAGAATAAAAGGTTAAATGGGATGTAAAGAACTACAAAATAGAGATGACCTATCCCTACCTTGTGGAAGATTTCTACACAAATAGATCATACCTAGGCCCCAGGACACAGCGCCCTTGGGGGAGGTTCAATAAACAACAGAACATAGTAGGCTTCTCTGATACCTCTGCCAAATCCTCTGATAACTCAGATACTGCTGAAGGCCCTAGCACTTCTAGGAATAGAAGAAACAGCCCCAATTTTTTAAGGTAAGATCAGAGTTGTCAGGCCAATCAGAGGACGACAAGGCCCCCATGCTGGTACAGCACACCAGGAGACAGGCAAACACGCCAGAGATATTACCAATGGTAAGACACTCAAGAACTTACTATGACTATCACTACTTCCAATATCGACAACATGCCTGACACTGACTCTATCCCTATTTTTAATCTCTCCAATTACCAACTATCTGAGAAAGAAATTACACTACTCAGTAAGGGATTATCATTTGTCCCTACCATTAAACCGGATTATCTTCAACTTGAGATTGAAATGTTACGATTCTTCAGAAAGATAAGTTTTCAAGCATTTTTTCCAAGACAAACCCTATACCCCCTCTACATTTTTCACTGCATTTCGCCCACCGTCTACCTTCTCCCCTCCACAACACAGTATACCAGCTGAGATCCTTACTTTTGAAAAGTTAGTACTCAAAGACATTACAGTTCAGGAGCAATCACGAAAATAAATCCTGTATAACCTCACACTATCCGAGAAGAATGCCCTACATGAACTCAAACAGATTGATAGTTTAATTATCAAACCAGCAGATAAGGGTGGCGGGATTGTTCTCCAGGAGATTGACACCTACACACAGGAAATCCTTAGACAACTATCTAGGCCAGACCACTATCGCAAACTTCCATCCGACCCTACCAAAGAGATCCAGAAGCTGATTCTTGACATTACTGAGGAAGGGGTAGCACAGGGTTTCCTTAGTAAAAACAAGTTCACCATGTACACCGGTGATATACACCCTCCCTAAAATACACAAAAATGCCACCTCACCACCAGGCCGCCCAATTGTCTCTGGATGCGGCTCAATCCTCGAGCCACTAGGAAGGTATATTGACTACTTTATTAAGGACTTTGTACCTGAAACCCTATGTTACATCAAGGACACCATGGCCATGGTTAACCTTGTAGAAGGCCTCCCCTTTGATCCCCTACAGTGCTTTCTATACCCTTAACGTACAGTCATTGTACACCAACATCCCCCAAGACTTAGGCATTGATGTTAATGTTATGGCTCTAAATTCCAGACCACAACCCCACCCAGTCCCCACGTCTTGTATTCTCCATCTATTGAAAATATGCGTGACTTGCAACTTTTTTCTTTTTAATGGCAATTTTTACCAGCAGTTCAAAGGCACTATCATGGGTGCAGTTTTCGCTCCAAATTTTGCCATACTATATATGGACTGGCTTCAAAGCCAGAGAATACTATCCTTCCACAATCCGTTCAGAGCTAACACCCTTGAATGGAAGCGTTACATAGATGACATCTTCCTCATTTTGAATGGTACTGATGAGATTTTGATAGACTTTCGAGATTGGCTTAATACACATTGCAATGGGCTCAATTTCACTATTAACAAAAGCAAGCAAGAGGTCGCATTCCTTGATTTGACTATCATAGCACACAATGGGATACTTTACACCACACTGTATCACAAACCCACGGAGAAAAATACACTATTGGCATACAGCAGCCATCACCCGAGAGCCCTACGTGACTCCCTCCCATACTCACAATTCCTCCGCATACGCTGGAATTGCTATCGCAAAGTGGATTGTTTCAAGGAAGCCAAAATCTTATCTAAGAAACTGATAAATAAAGGCTACCCACGCAAATTAGTGAAGATTGCCCTAAAACGAGCCTGGTATTGTCCCAGGGAGACTTTATTAAGCCCCAAAGAAAGAAGCACTGGTGACTTGTATGTGTCACTAATTTTTCCCCCATCTCAAATGGAGTCAGGAAATGCATCTTGAAACACAGGCCCACACTTAATGTAGGCCGCCTCAATTTAGAACGCCCCCTTATTGCTTTCAAGAAAAGCAAAAGTATAAAAGACCATCTGGTAAGGGCAGCCATTCCAAGTACCAAAAGTAATCCCACTTTAAGAGAGGTCTGGAGACTACCACCTGTACTAGGTCATTTCAAATGAGGTGGATGCAGTATTTGCAACCTTACTACGGATACCAAACAATTTGTGCATGCAAACATTGATGGCAACCTTACTCACTTCTCTAACTGTAGCACCGTCAATGATTTATGTGATCTTTTGCCCGTGCAACCTAATATATGTTGGCCAAACACACAAAAATCAGAATCTGGATTTGCCAGCACAGAAGTAGGATTTGTTGCAAGACACTGAATGCACCACTTGTTGAACACTTTACTGCCATGAACCACACTGAAGATAAGATAAGGTGGCAGCTGATCACAGTGATTCAACAACCCCCCAGATATACGAACATTGCGGGCATTCTCAATAAAGAGGAGCTAAAATGGATCATACGAACAGACAATCTCCACACTGGACTCAATAGCTTGGAGAACTGGTCCAATTTGCTCTAATCCTTCTTGTCGTATTGCACATGTATGCATCTTTGTTTTGGTTGCTGTGACCTTACTTTTCTTTAGGAATTTATGTCCTACTCTCCAATTGAGAAATCATCTTCCATCTGCATAAGTATATTATCTGTGAACCTGTTTAGCCTCACTGCTTTCAATTAATCCTTGTACACTCACCTGTTCTCCCACATTAGTATGTTATCACAGGTAAGCCTTACTCTCCGTATCTCTATCCTTCTATTTTTCCCATGTCAACACTTCTCTACTCTTTCTCCAACCCTGCACTCCCCTTACTCTCGTTACCCTACTGCTCTGATTATCCTCACCCTTTTTCTATTTTTCCTTCATGCCGGTTGCACTCCACATTACCGGTTTGCTCTTGCACTATTCTTGCTCCCCCTTTTTACATTTCATTTAGTATGCATTCCATTCCCCTTGGTTTTTGCCCTTGCGTGCCCCCCTTAGGCCAGCTACCTCTCCCCCCCCCCTTTCCCCCAACTCCCTTCCAATATGGCTGGCATGATTTCGCTTTCCTGCCACCCGGCCTACTCACGCCTCCGGATGACGTCATATCCGCCCGCCAACCATATGAGGAAAATAAAATATCATGAGGCCTATGTGTCCCCGTGTGTTCCCCACCACTGATGTGCACATACATGTAACCTATGTATTTCCCCTCCATGGCCTGTCTATCATGATGCTTATGCTATAAACGTGGCCTGTCATCATCCAGTCTCCCATGAGAGAAACGACAAATCTGTATTGAGGCCTACACGTTTTGCATCATGTTTTCCTGCATTTTCATGAAGCCCATGTTTATGGCTCAGCCAGAGCCGAAAAGAGGTTTCAGGCCTCAGACGCTCTGAGAGCTGCAGCTGCGTATCCTTGGCCTTGCACACTTGGGCCTCAGCCAAAGGGGCCCCGACCGAGGTGCCGAGACAGTATTGAGCACGGTTATCTGCTTACTCCTACCGAAACCACATTCCTGCCTGGAGAAGGAGGGATAAACATGACCCATCTGCAAAGGAGAAAGCCTAGCCTTCCTGTCTCTTTTTGTGCGATTACAAAGCTCACGTCAGTGAAAAGCCCATAGCCCCCATGTAAGACTTCAGCAGTAAACAAAGAAATAAATGCCACATTGGCTCTTGGTGATGGGCAACCTATGTCACGAATCAGTCCCTGCTCCAGACTTTAGATATCAGATAATACAAGATGTGCTGGTCGTCTTGACACTGAAGGCCTAACTTCCAGATTCCCCGGTTGCACAGCAACCCTTTCACACGTCAGTTACACGTCATGCTCGAGTCGAGCACAAGTAAGGCAAAGTTCCAGTAAAGTTCCAGCTGATCACGCAACCCCCTCCAGGCATCCACCCACCTATGACACTTACCTATTATCATCAAGTGGACGCCCACCTTCACGCCTACTTACACGCCCACATGCTCTTATCTCATTCTCTCTTGCTCCGCCTGAAGCACTCCTTCTTACGTATAATATCAAACATATATATACTGTACTTTGTGAATAAAGTTTGAGAATATTGAGAATACTTTGAGACCCTTCCAGATCCCTTGTGGTGATGGAACTATTCTCCCTATAACTCGAGTTATTGGAATAAAGCCCTTTTGAACCTGATACCACAGACTCAGACTCTTGCTTTATGCATGATCATATTGATAAAGAAATTCTGAGTGCGTAATACTTTATTTACGACATAGAGCCCGCAAGCGCTTCCTAACTCAATCGTATCGTCCGATACTTGCTGAATTCACGCATCACCCCTTTCCCCATTGCCGCGTTACCAATCGGATCTACCAGTTTGCTGCCCCTTATTTTTAACACTGTGCCTATTCAGGTAAGTGCACGATATTTTTGAGAGGAGTTCTTAGGTTCAGCGTCACTAGTATCCAGAATGACACCCCCTCCGTTTCCTTTTCAGGCTCGATTTCGCTATTGCTCCATTGGCCTCACATTCGAATATTACCGGACGGGAACATCAATTACCCTTAATTATCCTTGACTGGAAAATGTTCATATCTCCGGTAAGAGTTCGGCATTGCAAATTAACCATTTTCACTCCAGTATTTCGAGTTGATGTATTGCTGCTAAACGGCATTTCGATTATTCCTATGCTGCTCGCCCTACCGCTGCTTCCCTTATTCTGGGATTCAGAGTTCAAGCCCGACCGACCCCCCTTCTGCAAGTCCTCGCATTCACAGCTATTGCCAACAATTTAAATGCACCGGGCTACTGAACTTTACTTTCCCATTATCCCCCTTATTACCCGCATGAACGGTTTCTTCACTTGCGCAATAAACACGCTAGTTTACTCCTCGAGGCCTATGAAATGAAATGAAATGAAAAAAGATTTCTAAAGCGCATGGCTGCCCTTGAGCGTCCCAGCGCTAATATACTGAGCCGCTACCCCAAGACACAGAGAGAGACCTACAGAGGGAAAAGATAAGTCTTCAATGCTTTACGGAATTTTGCCAAGTTGGGTTCTTTACGCAAAGCCATCGGTAGAGCATTCCATAGTTGACCTGCATTAATGGAAAACCGACGTCCACCCGATTTCACCTTTTTTGCTCTGGGTATCATTACCAGATTCCCATCTTCAGAGCGAAGGGCTCGCGTAGGTTTGTAAGAGTGGACCAAATCTCTTAGAATGGGGGGACCCGATCCTTGTAAGGCTTTGAACACTATGCAGAGAGATTTAAATTTAATGCGCGCTCTAATTGGTAGCCAGTGCAAGGCCTTCAAGGCAGGCCGAGCTGAAGAGCTTTTGGCAGTACCAGTGAGCATCCGTGCAGCTGCATTCTGTGCTCTTTGGAGAACATTCAGTGTGGATTCAGGTGCCGCCAGGAAAAGGGCATTGCTATAGTCAAGCCTGGAGAGCACCAATCCCTGGACCAATAGTCTCCTGGAATTATCAGGGAGAAGCGACAGGACTTTTCGGGCTGACCGGAGCAGCCCATAACACGTCCCTGCCACTTGTTTGGCTTGAGTGATCATAGACAGCTCAGGTTCCAGCCATACCCCAAGACTTTTTATGGCGCCCTTAGGGGCTGGGGGGACGCCCAGACTGGCCGGCCACATACATTTGGGCAGTGATGAGCATAGATTGCCAAGGAGCATTAGCTCCGTTTTCGTCCCATTCAGTTTTAGCCGGGAGTCCGACATCCATGCCATAATGTTGGTAAGGCAAGCAGCAAACTTCGCCCCCTGGCTTTCCGACAGGGACAAAGAAACAATCAGTTGAGTGTCGTCTGCATAGGTTGCCATTGTCACCCCAAAGGGGGCCACCACCTCCTCCAGTGGGGCCATGTAGACGTTAAAAAGCGTCGGGCTCAATGAAGAGCCCTGCGGGACTCCACACAGGAGGGGGGTAGGCAAATATCTAAAATCGCCATCGCAGACCTGATAGGAACGATCACTCAGGTATGACTGAAGCCACTGGAGGGCCGACCCTCCTATTCCCATCTTTCCCAGATGGTGGATCAAGATATTATGGTCCACCGTGTCGAAAGCAGCGCTTAGATCCAGGAGGACCATTGCAGCGGATCCTCCCGAATCTAAGATGCATCTGCCTTCTTCGACCATTGCTATCAAAGCCGAGTCGGTTCCCTGACCTGGTCGAAAGCCAGTCTGCGTCTGACCTAGTAAGTTATTAGCTTCTAGGAAGCAGGAGAGCTGGCGGTTGACAAACTTCTCAGCGATCTTATTCAGGCCAGGCAGAAGCGAGATGGGACGGTAATTTGCCAGATCAGCAGGGTCAAGGTCGGGCTTTTTCAGAAGAGCCTTGACAGTGGCCTGCTTCCAGCTAGGTGGAACTGTGCCATAGGTGAAGGAGGCATTCAGAAGGTCAGTTGCAGGACCAGCAATGAGATCCACAAATTGTTTGAGGATCCGGATGGGCATGGGGTCCAACGGGCAGCCACTCTTCAGAGCCGAAAGCTCCTTACAGAAATCCTCCCTTGAAATGGGAGAGATTATATCTAATCCCTTCCCAACTGGAACCCCCTCGGGGGCTGTTATGGCCATGTTTCCTGAACTAGGGGGAAGGCTGGCTAATATGTTCCGTATTTTGTTATTGTCTCTATTGTTCCGCCTCTCTTCATGGCTCCAGCCTAGTCACGGCTATCCAATTGTTCTCCTTTCCTAAGGCCCTTTTCATACTGGGTCACTTTACCACCTCTTCCTTAATCACTCTTATTGCCCATGTGCACATTTTTATCGGAACTCACTTGCGCAATATACACCCTTTTAGACTCGTGTCCATCAATTCCTCTGTATCTTTCTATTTCTCTTCACGGCTTCAGCCATACCACGGCTATATAATTGTTTGATATAATAATATGCCCACTAGATAACATAATTGCATGTACCACTACTATGCCTATCCCCTTAAATTAAATCAGGCGTTTTCTCTTTTCTGTTTTCTTTCTTCTCTCTCCCCTTCTTTTTTCTTCTTTTTTTTCCTTACTTCTCTTATTTCTCTCTTCTTGCCCCTCTTTTTTCTGTACTATACCTTGCCCCCCGCGCTTATTAAATCATATCAGCATATGGTTTTACATATCTCAGGTTTGTACTGTAATTTCTACCCTATCTAGCACCGCATACCTCGACAAACAGTTAACCTATTTTAATCATGCACAACACCTTGCCTCCTTGCAATACTACCTTTTATCTAACTACCTTTAACCCTAATGCTTTCACCTTTTTCCCCCACACCCTTTCCCCAATTCCTCCCTTCTTTTATACTCATCCAGGCAACTTCGCAGGCACTTGTTTTACCACTTAGTCCTGATGAAATCCCTATACCTCAACTGGGATCAAAACGTTGTCGACACATACATCTTCAACTCTATACTATAATTTGTATCCCATTGTGGAGTACGGGATGTAACCCAGATTGTGACTTTGTTTACTGACATTCTCACGAATTTAAAAGTCACTTTTTAAGTCACTTGCCTGTGGTAAGGAAATCAGCTGATTTCCCTCTATCGTCACGTCTTGTTCACTCATTTTTTTTGTACATTATCCTTGCAATGAACTTAATTGTTAATTAAAATCTTTATTTTGCATGGATACATTTGTAATTCCAATTTTGATTACTAAATTGTGATACTGTAACTATCTAACTTGTATGGGACCATTGTTTTCTTTAGCGTATTGATGTGCACAGCACAATCATAACTAACAGCAGCAACGTATGTTACAGTGGTGGTAGAGGAGCAGAGAGAAGGCAAGGTCTTCATGGTGAAGGTGGACACTGAAGGTGCATTGCAGAATGGAGGTTAGTGAAGAGGGAGCTAGAGGGCGGGACACATGCGATGGAGAAACACAGACTAGAGGGAAACGTAGTAGAGTACTGACTGTGGTGAGCAGCAGAGCAGGAAACGGGCACAAGGTTAGCAGAGGTTGAACGAGGGGAAGGTGGACATTGGAAGATGTAATATAGCGGGACAACATGCAAAGAGGATAAAAGAAGGACACAGTGGGCATAGACCATAGGGGTACAGGTAGGCCTCACGGTGAGCTGCCAATGCATGGAGAAACTCCTTTTGAGACAACCAAATTAAAGCGGAAATACCAGAACAAAGAATATGAACATGAAACATATGGAAATGATTTTAAGTGCCAGCCATTCATGGGTGCATACAAAACATACAGGGGCCTACTCACAAAGGTAAATATGTTCAGAAAATTAAGTTTAAAACCAAATTTGCCTCACTTACACCTTTCAGTAATTTATAAAGGAATACCGGCAGGCATAAGCCCTTTTACTGATATGGGCCACTTTTTCAATGAATTTCACACACATGACTTACACCATTATGGTCCACGTAAATAAAATAAAATAAATATACCCTTGCCTAATCGTCTACTGCTTTATATGCCTTTTGAACGTTTTGTTTACGTAATGGAATGTTATGTGGTTAATAAATGCAAAAGATAAATGTTAACTTCAACAAACTTTCTAACCTGCATTGTGTTATGAATGGAATGCCTACAGTGCTCGCAGACGTGGTTACTAAAACAAGTGTGAGTTTACAACGTATGTGAACACCATACAATTTACAGCATACATAATGTAAGCATACATATGCCAGAATTGTTCGTGTGTTATCCAGATCACTTCAAGGCTATCGTGTATGGGTAGAGTGTTTTTGAATTAGCCTCAATTTTGCCACAATGTCTCCTAGTCAGGTCTTACTTACATCCATTATTATTCATTATCAATTTCAGTAGATATTTTAACATGTTTCTGCAAATTTGGTCATTTTGGGACAGTATTTGAAAGTCTTGCAAACATGCAGGTAGAGAGGAAGGGATGCTGGGATAGCAAGTGAATGAAGAATGCGTGTACTGTCTTCTGCGGTGCATGCAGTACACCCTGCACTCCACAGCTCGAATGAATACAAACAAAAGAAAATGTGATCACATTACCCCCACATTGAAGGATCTTCAATGGCTTCCAAAGGAGGACTCAAATCAAATTCTGTTGTATACCCTTCAAATAGTGAACACACTGGCAGACCCAGCTGCCTTATTGAATGGCTGAAAATTCCGGGCAGATCACGATAGTCTCATAGAAACCACTCCTTCCCGTTAGAGCATCCGAAAATCAAAAAAACTGAAGCTCAACAACAATAATTTTCTGGTTACTCACACAATATGGAACCCCCTCCAAAGCCAATTAATAATGGCTCTAACATTCTCTCCTTTACAAAAAGACTCAAGACACCTTGCTTAAGGATACACCAGCCTGTTCTCTACCCCCACCTTATCACCCTTCCCCCAAATGCATCGGTACAATATTTAACTATTTACCACTACCCTGTTTCTACCCCACAATGCACAAACCTTACCCTATAAACTCTTGGTTCCTTTCATACTAATGTTGCTCGATGTTCATTGTAAGACTATTATCTCATGTGCAGTTCTGCGATTTGCTTTACAGCACTCGAAACCTGCTAGGTGAAGCAGCGCTTTAGAAAAATCAGGGGAATTAATAAATATATGCATTTAGTGTCTAGATGTAACTTTTAACATTTAATGTGATTTAAATTAGACTGAGTTCTGCAAAACGTTAAACATAAGGCAGCCCTTCAAGTCTGTATGGCTTTTTGATGTTTTCTCGTTTGATTCGATATGAGACTTTCAAATAAGGAAAGTTATGACCAAGCATGTTTGCACCTTCCCCACCCTAAATGGGTAGAATAAATGTCAAATTTCACCCAAAAATGTTATCAGGCAATCAATGGACAGGTCTATGTAAGAGATGTTAAGGGGTGCAAAAAGGTTTAGGGGGGGGGGGGGCTCTACAACTATATTTTAAGGCACAATCAGGTAAATTAATCTCCCCTCTACCATCTCTCTTAAACAGTCCTTAATTGTCTGTGAAAGTGTACAGATATACTTTTTCAAATGTTATTAAAAATTGTGGACAGGAAGACATCACATTATTTACAGACTAATCAATCTGAACAAGGCTCACAGTCGGAACATGTCCAGTAAATTAACAGAAGACAAATGCACAACAAGGGTCTTCCATCACTTGTGAGGTCTTATCACAGAACATTTTGTTTGCACTTATGCAAATATTATATTAATGATTGAGTGAATGTGGATTTACCACGTAAATTTTAAGTCATGAAGTTTGTAATTCTTAGAAACACCGAGGTGCTTGTCACATCAAAGAATGAAGAAATGTTGAACAGCGTCTTGGGAAGTTTAGGGTTATAAACAATGCAGTCTTCTGAAAGTTACACTTTTTTGAACGTAGCAAAATGTATCTATATTACCTCTTTCCAAATCATGTTCTGCCACATGCCACCTCTCAACACTGAAAAAGAAAACATGTCAAATTAATTTGTAACAAGGCGATCAGGTCCATTACAAAATGCATCAGTCTCGTCAACGTTGAAAACTAAGTTTAGAACACACCGCTTAAAGCTGGTCTGTGAGTGAATGCGGTTTTGTGTCAGTGATGTTGCCAAGCTTTTCGATCAACTGTGTTTAGTAAAATATTATTTTTCACTATACTATCCTGGTCTCACATATTCACATAAAAAGCCGGATTATTACAAATGGAGCTTTCAGTGCAGGCAATGGCACATCAAAAACAAACTTGCAATGCAATAGGTCTCGCATTATTAAAGTTTGAGCTATTGGTGTTGCATTATTTAGCAATACCAATAGCTCAAACTTTAATAATGCGAGACCTATTGCAAGCAATAAATGCTTTAATTTCCAATGAAGTGAAAAGAATTGCACTCAGTTGTCCTAGTAAAATGAAACTCATATTAAAATTAATTGCGATAGAACAGGTTGTTTAAGGAACGTGGAAATCAAATTAAATGGGTAACACACTATGGCTCCCACTTCAAATAGGCCATTCATTGTAATCCCTGGGCGGACTCATGTTAGCGCTGGAATCAGGATGTTGAGATTTGCGGTCAGTTTCATATCTTGACCCATGCAAATTTCTCCAGTTCAATTTGGCAGAGCGCAACTTTCATGAAGGAAAATTGGCTCATAAATGCCGGACATGCAGAATTCAATAAAGAATGCACCATATTCGACATGTATATCACAGCCAGTATCTTGAGCACCAGTGGCTGTAACATCATGTCTACCCAGCAGGTGGTGATCTGTCAACCTGACAACACTTCCACTCGATTGGTGAGTGCCCTGGATGATGCCATTAGCGGAACGCAGTGCTTAATTTGTAAAAAAATAAATAAAAAAAAAAAAGTGCCAGGGCTCTTGTCAGGAGGCCACTACAACTTGCACCACACATTGCCCCTGCCATGCTGCCGATGATAATAACTAACCATCACATGACTAAAAGTGTGACAAATCGGACAATCTCTGGCCCCCAAACCTATAAGAATGGCTTGGGCAGCTGGTGGTAGTCAGTTTTAATGTATATTGAATTCATTATTAACTGTTGGAGTGGTCTTCTCTAAATTAGCCAGACAGTGCCACCTTGAGGCAGACTGTCACAAGCCCCGGTGTTGACAATTAAGTGCGGGTGCCAAGCACAAGAAACCACTGGCTCAAATTAAGCACTGGCGGAAAGGCTTTGTGCATGTGGAGGTGTTACTCTCTGGAAATATATAGTGTGCAGCATATTGGCTAAACTACTGCAAGTCACCAATTAATGGTTGTTTCATAGGCTGCGCACCTAAAAGCATAATGTTATATGAGGGGAGATAGAATGCCAATTACCTCACATAAATTACTTTCTCTGCAACAACTCGTACCTCAGACAAGGAGGCAGCAGACTTTTCTTTAATTATTTTTTTGATGCCTTCTCTTTCATTAGGGAGCCACCGGGGGAGAGCTGTCATTAGTGCAGTAGGTGCAGTCACAAGAGACCCAGGGCTTTAAAGGGGCCCACTGCACCCCTACTATGACTGTTTTACTTCCTACTAGGAGACAGGAGTGCCCCTCTTTTCTTGCTGGCGTTAGGACTCTGGATACCTCCATTTACCATCATTATATTTGAGTCACTTGGTTATGTTTATTAAAGTGGTGTCCAAGTCTATATTACATCTTGTAACGTGATAGGCTTGACTGTTCATAATTCGTCAGTGATGGAAGAAGACATGTTGTGTGCCCTGGCCGAGAGGAGAAAGCGCAGAGGTTCTCAAAATGTATCTAGCCTTTAAAAATCAAAGAGCCATGAATATTATATGATTAAAAATCGACCATTTCTGTGGGCTTAGTTCTGGCAGGTCAAAATACAGCTGCAGCTGGGACCACGGGTTCCTCAGCCACTAAAACACCGCTGTGTGGCCTGCATTGCTTATCAGCCTCAATCTCATTTCTGGCCGCCATCCCCCTCCCTCTGACTCACTCTGGAGCCCCGCCACAGCTGATTGTCACCACGCCATTAATCCATATATCACAAGCCTCCCTCGTCTGGGAATGGGCTTGATTTTAACTGCGTAATGGCGCTTCTTTTTTATGTCGGGGCTCTGTGAATCTGGTGAGCCAACATAAATACTCGTGATAGCAGCTTGAAACTGCGGGTGAATTCTCAAAGTTACCCCCCCCTTGCAAAATGGGTTTCTGTGAAGCTTAAGGGCTTCAACATACAAACATCACAGTCACTAATGTACCTTCAGTTCCCCCCGGTGTATTACGTTCTCCGCGTATGTATGAGATGATCGCGCCATTTTGTGCGCCTATAAACCAGGCAAGTGAAAAAACAACAGTTGATGGACAGAATGCAGAACAATGTCATACATTCACCCCAGTACAGAGATCTGGGCCTAAATCCATTGTTTTTTTTGCTCACCATGCCATTCCAGTTTGAACCCAGCCATATGCAAATCAGTCTTGACCCTGTGCCTCATGGGAACAGTCCAGCCCGAACTGCCAAGCCAGGTCCTCCCTGGACTGGAAACAAGCATCCGAGGACCGGTTTCGGGGTTTCACCCCTCATCAGCCAAGATAGCATAACTTCAGTGGCATGCAGTGTCTAAAAAAGGCAGAAGCCTTCTGGAGATTAAATACCTGTGGAATTAGACATTGCCTTATTGAGCATAGGGTGGGAGAAGTTGGGGCGGGGGTCGCTACAACAGGATATGAGGTTCAAGTTGGTTCATTAAAATACCAGGGCAATACTACAACAGATGGAGTGGCACTGGGGCCGAAGGATTTAAGAGGAATACTGAACCTCAATTATAGTTTTTCCCCACTTAAAAACTGTGGGCCCATTTTCTATTTCTTTTTTTAGGGTCCATAGCATCCTTGCTATGCCACTATCCAAACTCAAATGTCTCACTCCAAAAGGTTACAAATGGACTTGGCAAATTAACAAAAGGGCTTCTTTCTCCAGTGGCCCAGCAGGTGCACAATGAGGATGATTCCAGGTGTATTTTCTCCTGCCTAGTCCAGGACTAAGGGAAGAAGGTAAAGATAACAAGCAGAGGTGTTTGCCTATATGTTTACCTTTTATCGTTCACATCTCCTCACATGCACACGACCTGACCCACAACATACAATGAAGGAAAACAGATCTACAGTGCGAAATCATACAATTATAATTATTTTCAGTTCCACTATCAACACAAAAGACTATAATGAACAAGGTATAAAAGGGCTGCAACCCATCTTAAAAAGGAGACAAAGTAAATTTGCACAAATACAAAAATGATCCAGAAAAAAACTAGAAAATGGATCCGAGTTACTTGAGCACATGAGCCTCTCAAACATCCTATTCATCTGAAGGCATATTGAGTATGGCGTTCGTTTAATTTTGAGACACTGAACCGGTTTAAAGATATTTTTAATTGAAGAATAATTCTAGAAATGATCATACAGTATAAATCCAAATGTCTTATTGAAAGTAATCTTAACAATCAGTCACTAATGATATTCAAATCTAAGAAAGAACAATGAGACACATTGCAATATAATGATATGTCTGAATAATACTGGTCTGATTACCCCATCTGTTCACACTCATCTTCTTTCATCTTTCAAAAGTCTGTAAAACAGAGACTTACCTATCGTTTTCTTTTTGTTCACCGTGTTGTCTGCCGTGTGTCTTTTCTGTTACAAAGAAAATTTCAGATCCGATTAGAAAGCGGAAAATGCTTATTGTACTGAATATGCATTTTCTTTGAGCTGTAGATTAATAGTCTGTGTGAAAAGCATATACAATTACAATTATACAGCATATGCCTTTTTTCAGCTACATCTCACTTCAGCCACTTCAAATGGTGTTTGTCAGAAGTACGTATTTGACCTAAATTGTCAGTTTGAGCCTTTGGGTAGAGGAAGATTTATGGTCAGTCCCAGCTCTTGAGAGATCTCCTCTGGGAAAATGGTCTCTGACAGCAAAAAAGATCAATGCCCTTACCTTAAATCAGGGTTTGAGAGCCTGTAATGGCAGAACCAATTCAGATCAACTAGGGGCTCATACATTTAATCGCCCAAACTCAACCAGCTTGATTGATTATATTCTTTTGGGCCTTCAACTATGGCCACACCTTGAAGACATGCACGTAGCATCTCAACAGGATAGTGAGCACACTGCTCTAGTCCTCACACTGAATTTAAACCTAGTTGCACAGGCTGACCATTGTGGAGAGCTACTGGACAGGAGATTGAGGATCACTAGCAATAGGCGTAGCTTGGAGACCTCGCAAGAGGCCATAATTCAGATTTTCCATATTCTGGCTTAAGGGATGGAGGGTCTAGTGCCACTTCTGAAAGGTTGGGAAGAGTCACAGGATGCTATTTCTGAGATCCACATTAGGCTGTGTAGGAATCTAAGGACCCTATTTTTCATTGAAACCAGGAGTATTGTTAAGAGGAAGTCACCTCCGACCTGGTACAATAAAACCTGAAGACATGCCAAGTCCTAATTGGTCAAGGCAATAAAGGAGCAAGAGAGATCTGTGATCCAGAAGGCCAGGCATATCCGTGAAAAGGCCTCTGTTGATGCTAAAAAGGAAAGGGGCAAATGGGAGAGCTTGCGGTTTTGGAACATTCTCTCTAGTGGCACTAGGGAAGGGTCCCGTCTCACAGTTGTTAACATTCCAGCAAGTGACTGGGTTGCCCATTATTCAAGCCTTTATGTGTAGAAGGGAGAACAGTCCCCCGCTGTTAGTAATTCAGTGGGATTGGGGACCAGGGGCTGATTAATACAGGTCATAGGGGAGAAGGCTGACATCTTTGAAGCAGTGGCTCCAAGGTGTGCCCTCAATAGCCAGGGAATAACAGAACAGGAAAGATGTCGAGCCATACAGAGAATAGTATCCCATAAAGCATCAGGTCTAGATAAAATTCCTGGGGACATATTTCGGAGGGAAGCCGACATCTGGGGTGCTTACTTTTCTCTATTATTTACAGCGTTTCTAAAAGGGTCTCACCTTTCCCCCCACATGGGCTGAGGCCGAAATCACACCCATCTACAAGAAAGGGCTCGCAATGAACCATCAAATTATAGATCTATAAATCTTATTGACCGCTCTCAACAGCTGTTTTGTAAGGTCATACTCCGTAGACTGCAGAAGTGGATGGCTAGGAATGACATTCTGTCCTCCCTACAGGCTGGCTTCAGAGAGGTCACAAGCACGATTGACGAGGTGTTCCAGTTCCTTATGATGTACTGGAAGGTGGTCACCCTAGGGGGGTGAGGGGGCGAGGAAGGGGATTGGGGGCCTGTATCTCGTGTTTGTTGACCTTCGCTCCCCTTTTTTAAAAATTATCTTTTTACTGTAACACAACAAAATCATGGCAGTACATCATCAAACTTACAAGCGTTGGCATCACTGCCACCCTTGTACATAGCTCCTGGGCCACACAGGGACTCCACCCTTCTTATTTCCTGGAATATTGGCAGCATCAGATTGTTTCTGCTTGAGCCAAGGGAAGGAGTGCAACCCCCAACGGGGGCACACACGGACTCCCCCTAAATACATTCCATTTGTCCCAGATTTCCCCCAATTTTTTCTGGCAGCTTCTTTGCGTATATACCGTTTTCTCCGCCACCATGCACCAGTGCATGTCTTTTTAACAGTCCCGCAATAGTAGTGGGGAAGAGGCCCCCCCAATGGCGGCTATGTTTCTTTTGACCAGCATAAAGCCCAGAATTACTCAGGTTTGGTCTGCCCTCCCTACCTAGGTCTGTGTCCTCCCATACATTCAGAAGGCAGCACTTAAGCGATATCCAGAGCAATTAGCCCATCACCCCTGACATACATTCTCCCCCTGCCTGCCAATAGAGCTGAATCTCTCGACATTGCAATATAATACAGTAGAATGATCCTGTCTCTCCACATTCCCTATTACAGGTGGCTTCCACTCTTCATGCACCACACTTGTGAAGATGGGTCGTAATGTATATTCTATGTAATATTTGGATTTGGACTAGTCGGAACCGAGCCCTTATCGCTACCTCCCACGGAGAGGCCAGTGTCTCTGGTCATTCCTCCTCCTGCAAGTCTGGGAAGTCCACACTCCAGCGATCCCTCAGCATTACGAGTGAGTCTGGCAAGTTATTCATTAGCTTTTTATACGTTAGTGAGATCGCTTTTTTGGAGAGATGTTACTCGAGGAGTCTACACTCCAGAGGCGACAACTCCGGGAGTTCTGTTCCCTTGGGCACTGCCGCCTGTAATGCATGACGGATCTGCAGATATCGGAAACATTCCGTCTTGGACAGATCGTATGTTTTCTGTATGTTTTCGAAGGATATCATTCCACTGCTTGTGCATAGATCACCCAATCTGGAAATTCCGATCAAGTCCCATTGAGTGCAACTCTTTCTAATGCCTGCTGTCCCAAGTTGCTGTGATTCCCAGAGTGGTGTAGCTTTGGTGAATTTATTTTTCCGCAAAAAATTAACAAAAGGTGCAAAGTCTATTAAGAGGGGAATAGCAAACTAATAACTGCTGTGTAAGTGAGTGCAAATAATCCCTTGAGAAGCCGGGATAACACCCGGCAGGAGTTAAGAGTTCATCAGCCCACCCTTACTGGCGGAGCATCGTCATCTGACTGCTGCGTGCTAAGCCTGATTATTCCCAGAAGAAAATACTCCTGCCAGGGGTTAAAGCCAAAACCTAAAAACTGTAGTGCAGTGCTCTGGTGTAGATGTGAATTTAAAAATGAATACTCAGGCAAAAAATAGGTTTATTAAGGATTACCTAAGTTTCATGTCTAAAAAAACTATAGTCTTAAACAAAGATAGACTATTTCCTGGCTCAATTATGAAATGGTCGACATGTTTCAGCCGAGATGGTCACTTGACCCGGCTTTCTTCAGGACCAATAATATGATGGATATAGAAAAATTGCTACTACAGGACAAATATATATATTTTTTAAGTGCAATGTGTAACACAGAAAACATATAATCAAAATATGAACGTCAGATAAGACAGTGGCAATAGCCACCCTACCATACAAGCAAACTCGTGGTTGGACGAAAAAAGTTAAGTCTTCTTTCCCAGCTTTGCGTGGGAGAACTGCCTCACCTCACCCGGCTGACTGCTCGGAGATGGAGGCACCGCTCTCTCCGTCGGTACTTCAGACTGGCCTCCGGGCTGTCTGGGAGGTGACGATGCTCCGCCAGTAAGGGTGGGCTGATGAACTCTTAACTCCTGCCGGGTGTTATCCCGGCTTCTCAAGGGATTATTTGCACTCACTTACACAGCAGTTATTAGTTTGCTATTTCCCTCTTAATAGACTTTGCACCTTTTGTTAGTTTTTTGCTTATTGATCTGAGGGCTTTGGAGGTGTAGTAGTCTTTAAACTAAATGTCCCTCTTGACCCCTTCTTGAATTGAGTTTTTGGGTGAATTTATTTTTCCATCTTAATTTGTAGACCTTCGCTCCACTTTTGATTTGGTCCCCAGATCCACCCTGCGGCAGGTATTACAAGAGATGGGAGTACCCAGCGATTTACTAAACATGATTGAGAGGCTTCACATGAACAATTATGCCCAGGTGAGGTGTGGCCAGGCTGGTGAGCTGTCAGAGCCCTTCCCCATAAGCAGACTAGCGTTAGGGCAAGTACACAGCCCTATCTTACCCTTTTCCCTTTAATTCAACTGCCTTATAGACTATGTGGGGCAGATTGACAGCGTTGCCCCTAGACTGGCAAACATGTGGATTCCTGCTCTCATTTTCGCAGACGACACTCTTGCTGTCAAAATCCCCCATGGGCTTGCAAAAGCTTCTGGATCATTTTGAACAATTTTGCAGGGATCTGGGCCTGGAAAACAATATAGGCAAAACAGAGTACATGATTCTAAACCCAGGGCACTCGACCAGGGCTAACCCATTTCTAGCAGAGTCTCCCTTTGAAAGGGTGCAATCATTCACGTACCTGGGTATTACAGTCACTGAACTTATGGGGTGGCAGGCACACATCGCCCAGCGCAGGCTCAAACGAGAGCAAATCGCAGGGGGATTTCCAAGATGGCATATAGATCACATTTCTGTCCAGCAAGCCAGGCCCTCCAAGTTTATCAGTTGCAGGCTCTGGGGTCAGCTTCGTGTGGTGCAGAGCTGTGGGGCCATGTGGATGCGACTACACTTGATTTAGTTCAAAATCGATTCATCAGGCAACTGGTACATGTCCCTATTAGTACTCCATTACATCCCGTTAGACTCAACCTAGGGATGAGACCCTTATCTGCTAAAACCGGTATACGCCCAATCTTGTACTGGAAGAGGCTCAAGACTACTCCGGAGTGCCAATAGTACCGGGAAGCCTAGTCAAGACCCTCAGTCTTGCAGGCTCCAGTAAAATTCCCTGGATGCGGTATGTGAAATCCCTCTTGGAGAAAATTGGAACTATGTGGAATGTCCCTAAAGAGTCAGCTGGGATCTCCAAGAACAGCATCGATAGCCTATTGGCAGCACATAGATATTGCAGTAAATACGAGGAAAGCAGATGTTCTCTGACTGATGCATTCCTTTTAGTTAAGATGGTTTATAGCAGAGACAACTTTGTGGATGAGATTGTACCGCCTATGGCTAGGCGCCTGTTCCTGCAGTTCCACTATGGGACGCTTCCCCTTCGGTCCTACACAACTAGATGGGCTAAGTACCCAGTGCTGATGAGAGGCGCTGCCAGTCATGTGCTGCTCACGAGGAGACCCTAGATCATGTCCTGTTTTTCTATCCGGCATACGAGAGCAGTAAGGCGATGCGGGATATCACCACTGTGCCGGTCCCTAGGCACTAGAAAATACAAAGTTGCTCTAAGGATACTAAGAACTGATCTTAGTAAGCCATTAATCTTTGTGGTAGAGGTGCGGTGCCGCGGCCAGGGTGACTGACCCAGAATCTGGGGATCCCGGTTCGATCCCCAGCGCCGGCAGCAGATTAGCCCAGCACCATGTGACTCTGGGCAATAGCTTGCTTAATCTTCCCGCCGGCCCCCAGTGCCTAGAGACCCTTGGGGGTGATGGTTTGCGCTTTACAAATGTGGATTATTATTATTGCACTAACACATTATCTACTGGCTATGTGGAAAGATAGGGCAAAGCTCTCCATAGTAACTGGAAACCCACCCCTGGTTGATGTAGCAACATGATATACTGTACTTTCTATCCTCAGTCTTGGATTCTAATACTTGACCGTACTGTTATCTTTCCAGATACTTCACTATAGTGCGCCCAATAGCCAAAAGTCTTTTAATTATGTAAAATCTGTCGTTTTTAACACCCTTAGAACTTTAACTGTATTATCACCATATATATGTACTTCACTATTTATGGTTTATATTGAATAATATTTTATGAGCTTTTTAGGGCCTTTTGAGCTGAAATAAACCTGAATTGAATTGAAAATATCCTTCTCTTATGCTAGTATTTAGGGAAAATTACATCTTAATTTCAAACACAGCCTACTCTTTCTCTCCATCACCATTATTTCAGTGCACACAGCCATGTGCACCTCATTGATTTTCTCTTAGGATATATCCATGCACTACACTTTATGCCATCACCTCTTCCCACCGGCATCAATTGTAGCTAGCATATGGCCATGTTCAGTAGTAAACAGGTGTAGGTTGTGTCTTTTAACCATTTCTAGTGTTCCTTCATCTTGCACATACTATGCTTTGTTTGTTTGATTCATTATGGGCTGTAGCAGCTGCTACCGGATAGGGGTGGTTGGGCTGCAGAGGGGGGAGCCATCACCGATTATGGGAAGGTTGGAACTATTGAGGTCTTTTTTGATATCAGTGATGTAACCTATATAATTGGTGATGACCTCATCAATCAAAGAATTCGCCTAACCGAAAAAGAGACTACCAACATATCACCCTCACAGGACCTCTGCGACAGACTCAGCACTTTCTTCCATCCCAATATCAAGACTATCTACAACAAATTCGATGACAACAAACTCCACACGGAACCCAGACCCGCCATTCCCCACAAACACGCAGCCAACACTTGACAGCTGGACCGCCCTCAGCATTGAAGACACCCTGAAGACGATTAAGTCAACCCACTCCAGGGCCCCCATGTACCCTTGCCCCCACCACATCTACCACACAGCCATAGACATCATCGCCTCCGAGCTCCAACGAATCAACCGCTCCTTCGAGACTGCCTCCTTCCCAGATGACTGGAAACACACCCAGATCAACCAGCTTCTGAAAAACTCCTCAGTGGACCCCACCGACCTCAAGAACTACATACCGATCTGCTTAATCCCGTACCCGGCTAAAGTCCTGGAAAAAGCTGTCAACAGTCAACTCGCCTCCTTCATAGAAGAAAACAACATACGACTCCTCCCAATCAGGCTTCAGGAAGAATCACAGCACCAAAACTGCCCTTCTCGCTGCAACAGACGACATCTGCTCCCTGTTCGACAGAGGAGAGACTGTGGCCCTCATCCCATGGACCTCTCTGCTGCTTTCGACACAGTCTCACACTACACCCTAGCCCGCAGACTCCACGATGCATATATCTGGAACAAGTCCCTTGACTAGATCAGCTCATTCTTCTCCGGCAGAACGCAGCAGGTCAGACTCCCCCCCCCCCCCCCTCCCCCCTTTCCTCTGGGAACCCACAGTGACCACCTGCAGAGTCCCGCAAGGATCCTCCATCATCCCTAACCTGTTCAACGTCTACATGGCCTGCTCGCATCCATCGTCACATCACACAGACTCAACATCGGATCATACGCCAACAACACTCAACTCATCCTCTCCCTATCCAACGAACCCAAAATTTCCAAACACAAGTTTCAAGAAGGAATGGAAGCAGTCACCAAGTGGATGAAGAACAGCTGCCTACAACTAAACACGGACAAAACCGAAGTACTCATCAAGGGCCCACACCCAGACGCCTGCAAAGACACCTGGTTGGCCCCTTGCTCTCGGGAACCCACCCTCCCCCACGGACCATGTGTGCAACCTTGGAATCATCCTGGACTCCAAACTCAAAATGGACTGCCAGATCAATGCTGTCACCTCTTCCTGCTACCCCTCCCTCCGCCTCCTCCAAAAGACCTTCAAATGGATTCCACTCGAACACAGGAAAACAGTCACCCACACCCTCATCAGCAGCAGACTGGACTACGGCAATGCACTCTATGCTCAGGATCAACAAGAATCTCATCCACAAACAAACTCCAGAACATCCAGAACGCCGCCGCCAGACTAGTCCTCAACCTACCACGCCACTGCCACATCGGCCAACACCTACGGACACCTCACTGGCTCCCTGATGAGAAGAGAATCACCTTCAAGGTCCTCTCCCACAAAGTCCTCCACAACACTGGACCAGACTACATGAACCACCGTCTCTCGTTCAACGCACCCCAAAGATCCTTCGACTCGACTCAGCCCAGCTCTCTCTTGCAAAGGAACCCCGCACCAAGAAGACTAGAATAGGAGGACGCTCCTTCGCCTTCCTGGCAGCCAAGGCATGGAACACCCTCCACCTCCGACATACACCTTCACTTGCCAAGTTCTTGAAGGGACACAAAACCTGGCTCTTTGACAAAGCACTAACATCCTGGAGCCACACACCCCTCCCTCCCCCCCAGCGTCTTGAGACCCTTTTGGGTGAGTAGTTGCACTTTATAAACTTGTGATTGATTGATTGATGACCTAAGATATCTCTGTGATATCAACAATGATAGAATCTGAGATGTCATCAGTGATGTCGTGGGTAAGGTCACAGTAAAGCATACAAAGAATTGATGGATGGAATGCCACTGGTAATTACTCAAAGCCACACCCCAGTCCATCATTATTTTGTACACCATGCCACCTCATATTGCTGGGTCAAAACTGAGGTGGCATTGTGTGCAAAATAAAGAAGGAATGGGAGGCGGCCTGAGTAATTACCAGTAGCTGAGATTAATTCAAGCTATCCATCCATCACTTGTCTGTATGCCAGTGGGCTGCAGCACCCATTGTGCCACTTTTTACAATATCTTGTAAAGTCCTGTCTCTTGCCTGCCACTGCAGCCTGTAGTGCAGTTATAAACAGCCATTTCGACCTTGCAAAATAAACCTTTTGTCATGCCTTCCTTTTAAATTATTATAGGTAGGCCCTATAGGCTTATAAGGCAGGGTGCATGGTATAAAAATAGTAGGACATATGTAGTTAGGTTTTACATGTCCTGGCAGTGAAAACTATTTCACTTAATAAGTGATAACTTCAGTTTGGGAACAGATAGAGTAATGCTTCTTCTATTCATCTGAATTGTAATTTAAACCCCTAATTAATGGTAAAGTCAGATTTTAAGTTACCATTATGAAAATGCTACTTTTAGAAATCTAAAGACACAGATGATTGATGGAATGCAGAGCAAATAAAACATTCATTCACCCCTAGTCAATAGATCTTGGTTACATTCATTGTTCTTTTGCTCACCATGCCACCCCCAGAATGTATGAAATTGTTCTACATTCTGTCCATCAATTGTTCTTTTTGCACTTTTAGAAAGCTGGCATTTTTCTGCAGAAACGAAATGTGCCTTTCTGCCAGTGTCCAGTGTCACATGACTGTGAATGGCTCTCCTGTGGTGTAGTGTGTATTACTTCCAGACACAGGGCACAAGGAGCCTTGGGTGCGGGCAGGGTGTTCCCTCCTGAACAGGATGGACTAGGGGTTATACTCATCTCTTCCCGAGCTTCAAAGGGTTGGCTGAGGCTGTGCCCACCCTCTTGACTTCTGAAGCTGTGTGCTCTGCCACTAGCAAATTCAGGTGACACCTGGGCCAGCCTGCTGTTTGTTATTCTGGACAATTTGGAGCCAAACCCAGGAAAAGGGACAGAACTGGCCAGAACCAGTTTGGGTGTAGACAAAGATAGGGGGTCCCATACACCTGCTGGCACTGGGTATAAAAGTGGCACCCTCACAATCTCTCATCAGAACACTTGTGGTCCTATGGAAGATTTAGAAGGATTGCCCTGAGGTCTGAAGAAAGACTGGAACTGCTTGCCTTGAGCCCAAGACCCCTAAAAGTGACTCCAAGAGTCAAGGGTCAGTTGACTGACCTCCTATTTGAACTAAAGGGCCAATGTTCCAGAGGCTCTCCCTGCAACTGCCCATCTGACCAGCAGCAACTGGCTCTGCCTGAGCCATGCTGCTGGCCTCTGCTTGAGTGAGTGTACTACCAAGATACAGGGGAAAATCCAGAAGTTTTGGGCTCTTCGTGATAGTGAGCAGGCTCCTTGCGTCAGCAATGATCGCTGTGTATTCTGCCAGTGACCTGCTCATTGTGACAGGCATGGATTCCCCGTATCTCCTACCAACGCAAAGCTCCAGCAACAACCTGCTCTTTGAACCAACAACGATTTCCTCAGTGCCCCCACCAACTCAAAGCTCCAGCTTGGGCGCTTTGCGTGAACTTGGTCTTTGAAAAGGTAAAACCTTTACCAGGATGGAGCTGGTCCTTGTATCCGCCCTGCAATCCATTCCATCGTGGACGGCCTCAACTTGTGACTCTGACCCTGTCCAGCGCCACCAGAAACCCACGAGTGGCTCTTAGTGATTTTTAGTGCCATCATCACCGACAATTTTAAAAACTCATAAATCCTGTTCTACTAATTGGATTTTTGTTGTTTTGGTGTTACTGTATTTGTTAAATTTTACTCTATTTCTCTAAATTGGTTTGGGATTTTTCTTGTGTTGTGTTTTCACTTTATTACTGCTTAAGTGCTGCATAAATACTTCACAATGCCTTTAATTTAAGCCCAACTTCTTTGTGTCGAGCTACCACAGAATTAAGCACAGGTTTATTTCGTGACTATTGTGGTCCACCCTGACAAGAATTCGGTCTATTATTTGAGTAGGGTTCTCACCGCACCTCAACTAATAACCCAATTTCTTACCAATGACGTTTGTCTTTGGAATGGTTTCTTGACAGGAAAGTGTCAAACACAGGATGATTCTACGGCCAAATAAGTTAAATTACAGTGATAAACGTAAAGTCATCTAGATGGATGAGTGGGAAGTGGATATCTCTCAGCATAAATTGCAAGAGTTCTACAGAATATAGCAATAGCGAAAAGTTAAAATGCACCACAAGCTGAAGTAGCGAATGAGCTAGTTTTTGCTCGAATAGCTTTACATGAAGAAAGTGAAGTTATTAGGCACAGAAAGGAATGGGGCAGAATAAATATGCAACCATATGGTAGGACAATGTTCCAAAGTCTAAGAGGGATGGGATGCAGCTGTGCTGAAAATGGAGACTAAGATGTAATTCAGACTTTAAAAAAATGATTTAAGGTTGATGATCAGTAATGACTTAACTATTAAGTATCAAGACGAACCCACTGAGAGGATGGCAACATGGCCAAAAAAGCCCTAGCAACCGATAACATTTTTTTTTCGACGCACTGGGTTTGAGGAATGGCAAGAGAAAAAGGGAAAGCTAATTATTATGAAAAGAGTGACTTTCCAAGTGAGATGAAAGACTGGTATATTTTAAGACATCTGCTACCACTTCTTTGAAATGTATGCCCAAAGAAGATTCTAACTACTTCCGGAGATCTTTTTGAATTCTAAATGAAGATCTGATAGCCGGCATGAATAAATGGCATAATGAAATGTTTTACTAACTGCCAGCAATTGTACAATAGTGGCAATGCTTCCATAGTGGCAATGCAAACAGAAAAATACAGCCACATAAAACTGAAACTTGATAGTGAGTTAGAAGATGAACATGCACACAGAGCAAACACTTAATGGCCACTGAGAACAATGCAACAGAAAATTAATCAAGAACAAGAGTGTCCAGGAGTTTGGAAATTAAAAACCTCCCATTGAATACTATGGGAGAAATTGAAGAACCTGAAAAAAAACCACTGGATTCACTTTAGAATATAACTGTTATTACTGGCATTTGTACTTTTGGCATGGAAATTACACTCACTAGAAAATATAGTAGGGTAAAATTTGAAAACAAACTAGGCTTGAAACAAGCACTATCGCACATTTATTTAAAAAGGTCATGAACTTCAATTGTTGGTGAATGATGACAGCAGTGAGGTCTCTCTTTAAAGGACATTTGTTCAGTGGCAAATGCAAAAACAACAATTGATGGACAGAATGCAGAACAATGTCATACATTCACCCCAGTACAGAGATCTGGGCCTAAATCCATCGTTTTTGCATATGGCCATGTCTGAACTGGGGTGGTGTAGTGGGCAAAAGAACGATGGATTTAACCCAGATCTCTTGACTGGGGGAGAATGTATGCATTGTCAGCATTCCGTCCATCATTTGTTTGTTGTAACGCTTTTCGCCCTAAGTGGGATGGGTATTCCCAGACGTGGGACCCGTGCTCACTACGCCACTGGAGTCAAGCTATCCTGGCTGATGACGGCTGATAGCCAGAAACCGGTCCTAGGATGCTTGATTCCGGTCCAGGGAAGACATGGCTTGGCAGTTCAGGCTGGACTGTTCCCATGAGGCACAGGAGACTGATTTGCATATGGCCATGTCTAAACTGGGGTGGTGTAGTGGGCAAAAGAACGATGGATTTAACCCAGATCTCTTGACTGGGGGAGAATGTATGCATTGTCAGCATTCCGTCCATCATTTGTTTGTTGTAACAATTTGTTCAGTGGCAGCAATAACAGAATGTGGCAAACATGTATATCTTTACACTACAATCATAAACTCCTACTGATCTGATTAGCACATGCCCACTTCAGTCCTTTCTCTCTACTTTCTAACAGAATATTTGTTGAACAACAACAGATATCCACAGTTTGAGTTCTAGCATGTATAGAATGAGAAAATATTGTACATGCGAATGCTCTCATTTCGTAATATTATGGTAACGATATGTAACAATACTTTATATTGTGATCGGATAATGGCCTTACAGATAAAGATAATAATGATATCATACTTTATAAAACAACAACACTATTTTCTGTGAGTGGAGAGACACTAGTTACTTTGACTAATAAATGTTTCCCTTTACTCGACTTCAAATAAACAGCTGTTTTCATAGAGTTTGTATTACTTCAGGAAATGTCAGAATGTGCAATCCTCAAGTCTGTAGTAAGAAACAAGTAATAACACAAACATATTTGTGAATTAGGCCTTTCATGCTTTCATATTGTGCACTGTTAGGTTTGGATTGTGAAGTACAATTTGCTAAGTCATTTATGGGTTTTTTTGTTCACACAGATTTGCTTTATTTGTTTACAGTTGTCACTAGTGCAAAATCCACATTCTATGTAAAATTAGTAGTCCGTACAGTTGAAATGTACTTACAAAATCTTCAATGATTTCTTTGATGCCGGCGACTGTAAGAATAAATAGAAAGGGCACCAAGGTGGTATATCTTCCTGTTGGAGAAACATCTGGAATTTGCTTTAAAAAAAAGAAAGCATACACATTTTAATAACTAATAACAATGCTGCATTGGTGCTACCTGTAGAGTTAATAGTCCGGTTTTAGAGGCAGACTATTATACATAATGTACCAAAATATATCAATCAGAAGTAGATGGTGGCACTGAAACACAGAATACACTTTAAAAGGTAAGTCTATACCAATTTAATTTTAGCAAGCTTACAACCTCAAAACATTATGCAAAAACAAAAATGGCCCATTCCCTAAGAACACAATGTTGGACATCTTTTATTTTTCATTTTCTCTATTTTTCAAATTCAAAATTTAGACTGTGTAGCGGCTAATAAAACTGAATGGACATGATTAACAAAATTCAGAAATCTGCTATCAAAGTTTCGTCTTCACAAAGGGATGGAATTCCAGCTTTTTAAAATGTATAAATGTTTTCCAGGTAAAGCCTAGAAGCCTGTGATGGATGCATGCATATATTCTCATATTCGAAAAACAGCAAAGTTAATGCATTTTTCCCCACTGCACAATTTTTTTCCCATATGGAGAAACCCCAAATGCAAAAAAAGCCAGCAATTGTAGAGATGTTCCGTTTCTCTTCCCTGCAATGGCAAGGAATTTACTCCTGCCACTAAAAGGAGTAAATGTCCAATATTTTGCAGCTCAAGAAGGGGTAGAAGAAGAATTTAATTTGTAATTATCTCAAATAGGTTTGTAGGTGTTCTCAAACTTCCCAGCATTTCCATACCATGGTGGTGTTCTTTCAGATACAAGCTTAGAGGCTCATAATTACCCAGCTGATTTTTCTCTTGTGCCTATTGTGCTCTTCATCTATGTAGAAGTTCAATGGATCTAGCAAATGATTTGCAGTTCCCGTATTTACAAAAGCCTACCAATACCTGCATCATAACATCTCATTACCTCTTCTCTTTGATTGCTTCCTTATAACATAACAGCAGAATTAACAACAATAGTCATCATGTTCAGTGCCATATGCAGAAATGTCAAATCACAGGGTGACACTAATGTGTTCCAAAAGTACTCTAAAGCATTCAAATACTTTACTTCTGCAGCACTCTCAAACATACTTGCTGATTCCAGAGTTACTGTTGCACTTGACCCTTTCTGCAGGTTCATTCCGCACACTTTCTGCCTTTATACTTCTGTTTTCTCAATCAATTTTTTGTTGAGTTTTAGGACTCTGCGTACTTTATCACTGCTAACTAGTACTAAAGTACTTGTGGTCTCCCCTTAAAAACATGTCAGAATTGACTTACACCTAATTGGCATATGTAATTTACTTGTAAGCCCCTAGTAAGGTGGCACTGCCTGTGCCCAGGGCCTGTAACTTAAATGCTACTAGTGGGCCTGCAGCACTGGTTGTGCCACCCACTTAGGTAGTATTTTAAACATGTCTCAGGCCTGCCAATGCAGCCTGTGTGGATAGTTTTAGACTGCCATTTCGACCTGGCAATTTGTTTTTTGCCAGGCCCATACCTTTTCTTTTTAATACATATAAGTCACCCCATCCCGCACAACCAATGAAGCTGCTTCATGTCTCTAATGCAATGCACTAAACTAATGGAGGTGTACTCCACATATACAGCCGCTGCCGGAGCCTCCAGGACAGCAGTGCAACAACCCGAGTATGAGCGCCCGGGAGTGCGTTGCTGTGGGGCTGGTGCCCGAATCACGTTGTGGCCAGGGAGTGAATAATTGGTTATGCCTCCTGCTTAGGCCCTGAAGCCGGCAGACTGGGCCCCTTGCCTGCGAGGACCAGGGACACTAATGCTGCCTGCTTGAGAGGACTGCGATGGTGAGCGAGGCATGGGGCCTGGAGGCAGGGAGCCTCTAGGCAGTCTGAGGGAAGGGGCCCTGGCGTAAACTGGTGAGTGGCCCTGAGCGGGCAGGTCATAATCGGCGTGGTGCCCTCCCTGGTTTGATCATTGTGGGACGGCTTTGAGCTGAACCAGATGAGAAGGGAAGGTGGGACTGTCAGGCCTAACTCTGGGAACTGGCTGAGGCTTTTGGTGGGCACTGCACATTCTCCTCTGTAGCAGTTTCTGATATTGCCAACATTTAACGCAACTGGCCTGCACACAATGCGCCTACTTCGACGTTGGATACCTTGGATGCCTGGCCTTATCCACTTGTGCATGAGACTCCTGAACACACTGCTGCTGAATGCGGTGTGGCCTGGTCTGCTTGTGCTCCCCAGTTGTCCCATCTGTAGTCCATGGTCACGTCCATAACCACCTGGCTAGCCATATCTTGATACCTGCTCTGCCTCCCCTTCTAACCAAACATTCTTCACCAACTGCTCCACTATTGTGATCCGAGCATGGGGAGTACAGACAGCCAGCCAGCTACCTAAATTGCACTTTGAACCCCAAAAGGGATCAAGAGTATATGTGGCAGAAGGTAACACTTTGGATACCTCGGGTTCATTGCAGGATGCCAGGGATCGTGAAGACTAAATGAAATCGCTCCTTAGAGCCATACAAGAAAGACTGTTCTTGATAGATACTAAAATGGATACCCTAAATGCTTGAATGGACACTGATGTACAAGTTGGAGAGGCATGACAATAGGCTAGCAGACTTTGTACAGCGCACCTCCACTGCCGAGGATGATTTAACATTAAAGTGAGAAATGATACAAAATATGGAGGAAATTCTCAGAATCATTGCAGTAAAAAAGGAGGATTTAGAAGTGTAGTCCCGGTGCAACAATATATGAATATTAGGGTTGACTGAGTCTACCAATGCGGGGAGAATGGTGGACTACTTTGAACACATGTTGCTGACATTGTTCAGAGAAGAGGCATTCTCCTGTATGCTCACATCAGAAAGTGCCCATAGATCACTGGTGAGCAGACTTGAAGAGGTTGATCCGGGGAGGGTAATCACAACTGTATGCTTCAAGATAGCCCCTCAAAATAGAATGGCTGTGGCCAACCATATAAAGGAGATGATGATTGATCGTGCTTTGTTAGATATTTGGAGAAATAGGCACCCACTAACCAAACCAGGTACATACGATTCCACTGTAAACTGAGTCTGGTCCAGATTAGACTACGGGCTGATATCAAGAATGTGGGTCCCTGTGTTTGGAAAGTCACTCTGGGTCTGTACACTCCCTGACCATGGAACCGTGTTGTTAACTCTAGAGTTGCCCAGTGTGTTGCAATCAGGCTTTGGCCTGAGATTGAACCCTGAGAACTTATTAGACACAGTCTTTACAAAGGAACTAAGGACAGAAACATCTGACTTTTTCTAGCTCAATGTGGTCACTGCAGATACTAGGGTCTACCATTTGTGAGGCCATCAAGGTCACTATCCAGGGAAAATGCATAGTGAAATGTGATGGGGTTTTGAAAACACTTAGGTCTCACCTGTCATGCCTGGAGGCTGACATCAAGACACTGGTACAAGCATTAGCACAGGGCACCGATAACCTGGCTCTTAAACGGATGAAGGAAAATCTTGCTAAATTTAATGAACTAGCAGAAAGGGAATGTAATTACCTTGGCAAACATGCAAGAAGAATGGCGTATGGAAGAGAGAGTGGGCTGGCATGTCCATAGCAGGAGCAGACAACACTGGGAGACTATGTGTGCAATGAAAATTGAGGACCCCCAAGAGAAGCCACTTTCAAGACACAGATCAGATTATGTCTGTATTCTCAACTACTTTCAGAAATTATACTCCACTACTGGACAGCAGCCCTCTTCTTACATTCAGACATACTTGGAAGATACTGTGCTGGGCTGGTTAAGCGATGGTCACCACCTCTTTCTGGAATAGCCGTTTACTGTAGATGAGATAGTGGGAGTACAGGGCAAGCTGCCCACTAGTACAGCACCTGTTTCCAATTGACTGCCAGTTACGCTAGTAACCCTACTCCGCAGGCTTCACTCCAGTACCGTAGTCACAATAAGTTATGGCAGTAATGGGGAAAAACTCTTCCAATTATTTCTACGGAGTGAGTCAGGCAAGGATGTATCCTAGCCCCCTTCCTGTTTTTAGTTTATACAAAAGGGCTGGATGCTTTCTTATTAAGTAAGAGATTTGATTTTCCCAAAACAGGCAATAAACCTGTCCCACTTTTATCTTATTCAGATGACACGGTTTTATTAGCTAGGACAGCTACGAGTTTGCAGAAATCTCTTGATGCTTTTACCGATTTTATGACCTCTCTTGATTTAAAAGTAAACTTTATCAAATCCTACACAATGGTATGTGGGCCTAAAACCACTAAAACCAAAACCTTTATTGTGCAGGATAAGAAAATAAAAAAGGTCAGTAATTTCTCATACCTGGGCAATCTTTAACAATCAGTTGACATGAGAACCACTTTTAACTTTAAAGAGTGCAGCAGACAAGTAGGGCGATGGTTGCACTATGCCGTTTTGCTTGTAAATTGGGGCATAAGCCTGTGAAGGAATGAATTACCCTTTATAGAGCCAAAGTCTTTCTATTGCCACATATGGAGCTGGGGTTTTTGGGCTACGCTAAAAGCCAACAGCTTGTAGTAATGGAAAACAAATGTATGAAGAGATTACTGATGCTCCCGAAAAGTGCACCTACCCTATTCTGCCATATGGAACTTGGTTCAGAATTTATAAAAGACCGCATAGGCAGTGCCCCTTTGCTTCTATGGGCCAAGATATGGACCTCAGATGATTTAACGTTTTCAGATGATGTTATCAAAGACTGCCTAAAATCAGACAATGTTTTAAAGATTCCATGTTTTCAATATTTAAGGAGGAAATACCATGAGATTGGTATGGAATTATTTTTGAAAACCCTGAAGTAATTCCCCTGAACGCCAAAAGTATTATCAAGGAGGTGCACGGTTCCAGGGACAATAGGCTTATCAGTCACCAACATGGCGATACGGGAGACCCCACTTGCTCCCTGCCCCTGAACAATTTTATCTACCATTCTCTATTAAGTCCCAGTTCCGATTTTATTTAACCAGATTTCGTTAATGCACTGTGCACTTTTTGCTGGCATTTCCTCGCCAAGGAGGGTGGTCAAACAAAATTATGCCATGCCCATGTGACAATGCCTCCACTCAAAGTACTATGCACTTTGTACTATTTTGCACATTGTATAAATCAGAGAGAACTAGATTTCTGCTACCATAATTAAGGGATGTTCGCCCATGTTCGTATATTGATGTTTTTAACTTTTTACTGTCACTGGCTGCTGCTGAAATCTGTACTGCAGTAGCTAATTATATATGAGGTTCATTGCAATCAAAGTGTTAATGAGTAAAGTCTGTATAGAAACTACTAGAGTTACAGTCAGTTGTTTACATTGTTCTTCTGTAAAAGCTTGAATGAATGAATGAAAGGAAACTTATAAACGCGCTACTTAGCCCGAAGGCATCAAGGCGCCTAACCAAAAACAATTCAATAGTAAGGCAGATCATATCTAAGCATAGGCCTTGGCGAAAAGCCATGTCTTAAGGGCCTTCCTAAAAGCCAGCGCCGAGGGAAGAGATCTTATCTCCAAGGGCAAGGAGTTCCACTGCCTGGGAGCAAGAGTTGAAAAGGCTCTACCTCCCCACTTAGCTTTACGTATCCTGGGCACTAGAAGCAAGAGCTTATTTGACGACCGGAGAGTTCTAGGGGGTGTGTAGGGGACCAGCAGATCCCTCACGCCACCGGACCGTTTAGTTGCCAGGGCTCTGTAAATCAGAGTCAGGGACTTGAAGGATATCCTGGCCTCAATTGGGAGCCAGTGTAAGGTCTTTCTTGCCGTATGAGCTGAAGCCCGTTTGGGCAGGTCCAAGACCAGTCTAGCGGCAGCATTCTGCACCATTTGAAGACGGGTCACCAGGCCACTATTGATGCCTTAATAAAGAGCATTACAATAGTCAAGTCTGGAACCTATCAGTGCCAGGACAATTTGTTTCCTGGCCTGGAAAGACAAATAGTGCCTGATCCTCCGTAGGATGTTAATAAGGCCCCAACAGGTGGAGATGGTCCTCTTTACCTGTTGATCCATCCTCAAAAGGGGATCGATCAAAACACCTAGATTTTTAGCCAGAGTCGTCGGTATGGGGCACACCCCCATAGTGGAAGGCCACCAATCAGCCGACCAAAGATCCTCCTTTCCCCCGAACACCAGAATCTCTGTCTTTTCCCCATTGAGTTTCAATGAATTACAAACCATCCATTGAGCGACTGCCTTCATGCAGTTTTTAAAATTGGAGGCAGCCAGGATAGTAGGTTGGGTAAAAGACAGCAGAATCTGTGTATCGTCAGCATAAGAAATTACCTCCATCCCGAAAGATCTAATAAGCCTGGCCAGTGGGGTAACATAGATGTTAAAAAGGGTCGGACTTAATGCCGACCCCTGAGGGACCCCACAAAGCACAGGAAGGGATGGAGACAAGAACTCCCCCAGCTTTACTCTCTGTTCCCTCTGATTCAGGAAGGATACCAGCAGACTAAGTGCCGTACCCTTGATCCCTATCTCTCTCAGCCTTGATGTTAGTACTGAGGGAGACAGGGTATCAAAGGCAGCCGAGAGATCCAAAAGGATGAGGAGAGTGGTCAGTCCCTTATCAACCCTGGTGCGAATGGTGTCAAGCACGATGGTAAGGGCAGATTCGGTACTGTGTTCTCTCCTAAAACCGTGCTGCGAATGGTCCAACCTATCATGGGCTTCCAAAAAGTCAACAAGATGCTTATTTAGGTGGATTTCCAGCATCTTGGCAGGAGCTGGGAGCAACGAGATGGGGCGAAAGTTTTTAAGCACACCTGGGTCAAGAGTGGATTTTTTTAAAAGAGGCTTGACCACCGCTTTCTTCCACTGAGGGGGGAAGGTCCCTTCCTTCATTGCCCCATTCATCACACCCAATAAGGGTGGAAGAAGACAGTCTTTGCACTGTTTAAAAAGTTTAAGGGGGCAGGGATCTAAGGGGGAACCCGACCTAACCTTAGCCAGGAGGACTTCAAGATCCAGTAGGGAGAGAGATGGAAAACTGGACAGACTTCCAGAGGACACCTCCTCAGATAAAGATGACAAGGAACAATCTGTGGAAATGGATAGAGTCACCCTTTGTAGCTCCAATGCTGAATGAATATCCACAATCTTGGTGTTAAAAAATTGTGCAATATCATTACACAACTGTTGTGAGCTTACCACAGGATCTGGCATCTTTAATGAGATGAGTGTGTCCACGATTTTGAAGAGATCTTTGGGAGAGGAAAGTGAGGCGGTAAGAGAGGTGAAATATTCTTGTTTGGTTTTTATTACCTCCTTCTTATAAGTCCTCAAGAGAGTTTTATGTCTGTCCCTCTCACACGAGTACCCACTAGACCGCCAACGACGTTCCTGTCTCCGTAATCCCTGCCTAAGCAGTCTTAGTGATTCAGAGAACCAGGGGGCCGAGGGAGTTCTTCTGGCAGAATAGCACAAGGTGGCCGGTGCAAGTTCGTCAAGGGCAATTGTGACACCGTTCTCCAACCTCTCCACTGCTGATGTTACATCCTCCCCAGGGGTAATCAATAGCCCTGCAAGTTTGGGAGCGAGTAAATTATTAGTTAGCTTTTTTAAATTACGTCTTCGTTCAAACTTACTAGGCTTATTACCCCTATTGCTGGGCAAGGAGGTCGTGAAGATCAAGGGAATCGCATAATGGTCGGACCATGAGAGGGGAAAAGGCAGTTCAGTGACCAACCGAGTGTCGTTAGAGAAAACCCCATCGAGCGTATGGCCAGCCGAATGGGTGGGTCCTCTGACTAACTGTGTCAGCCCACACCCAGAAAAAGTATCCAGAAGAGATTGGGTTTCGGACGAGTCCACCTTCTCTAAATGAAAATTTACATCCCCCAAAACAGTGAGATGGTCACAGCCAAAGTATGGCTCTAGGGTCTTGAGCATTTGACTGCAGAAATCTGTTTTGATCGCTGGGGGTCTGTAAATGAGGAGGCCCTTAAACGGTACTCCATATGCACCATTAATAGAAAATTGGAGAGCCTGAAAGGACTCCTGAAAATCGTCTAAGGGAGTGATGTGGCAGGACAAATGGTCCCTGTAAAGAATGCCAATCCCTCCCCCCATCCGGCCCACTCTATCCATTCTCACTAGAGTATAGCCATCTGGGACTGCCTCCACAAGATCGGGACCTGAGGAATCCTTTGCCCAGGTTTCAGTTATGAAGACCCAGTCCGGGACTCTGGACAATACGAAATCCTTAAAAGCTAGGTTATTTTTGATCAAGGACCTCGCATTTAAGAGGAAACCCGTGTTGCTCCTCACCCTAGAATCGAATTTGGGCCTCTGAGCAACAGCTGATGGAGACAATCCCAGGACAGGAGAGCCGAAACAGAGACAGGTGGGAGATGTCAGAAATCCCTCAGGTGCATACCCATGATGGCAAGGGAGTATGGACGGTTTTAAAACGGTGAAGTCCTGCCTCGTATATACTAACCTCGGTTTCTCCCGTGCGATGTCATCTACCCTTGCGCCATCCAACCCGTCCTTAGCGCGGACGGGCGCAGACGGGCGCAGACGGGCGCAGACGGGCGCAGACGGGCGCAGACGGGCGCAGACGGGCGCAGACGGGCGCAGACGGGCTGGACTCTGGCGTGAGTACGGCGAACACGCTGCGCGATCACGCTGCGCGTCAGCATGGCGAGGATATATAGGGCTCTAATCGGGGACCACCTGCGAGCTGGAGCGCTGCGATGCAAAGGTGACTACCAGCCTTCCCTATCCAAAATGGCGCCTAAAAAAAACACAATTCCGGGCGCCTAACGCGCTGGGGATAACCCGCTTAAGCAGCGGTGAGGAGCCAATTTAACGTGCGAGAAAGAGGGGAAATAAAATCAGGGGAGAACTGCGCTAAATAAACATAAAACAAATGGATAACAGGTAATTTTAAAAATATTGCTTAATATGATCTAGTGCAGCTTACAAAGTGTTTCCTTTTAACTCTTATGATTTTTGTATGCATTGTATTTTAAACTTTTCAATCGATATATCTTTATGGTTCTCTGAGCCAAAATAAAGTTATTCTTGATTTGACTGCCAGCTACATTTTACAAGCACTATGCAGATATACCAGGCCCACATCTTATAGCAGTCATTGTGGAAGCAAAGCAGCGGTGAGTCCGTACAACCATCCATGTGAGAGCACTTTCAAATCCAGAGAAACCTTCCCACCGGTGTGATTCATACCGCTAACTGTCCCTAATAAATTGTGATGTTGACGTGTTAGCCAAACTGATCACAAATAGGTTGATGCTTCTGCTCCCTAATCTAGTGAGACTGGATCAGTCGGATTTTATCTCCAGGTGCTCCATGGCCCATAACTTGCGCACCTTGTTTGCCCTCTTACATGACATCAATCCAGACCTTAGGGCAGTAGCTGGCTTTTTTAGATGCCTCCAAGACAGTCGACTCCATTGAATAGGAATATTTATTAACAATCTTAAGCAGGAAAGGCATGCCCACCACTTCATAGACTGGATCTGCCTGCTTCCCATGCTACCAACTGCTAAAGTCTGCATTTATGGAGCCCTCTCCAATTCCTTTTTGTATTGCGTGGTGCAAGCCAGGGGACCCCGCTCTCCCCATCCTTTTTGCATTGGCAATAACATATCCTAATCTCATTATATGCAGATAATACAACTCTGCATGTCTGAGATCCAAGAGTATGTCTTAATGCTATCATGTGGGAGGACCTCATCAGATATGGATCTCTTTGCGGAGCCTTTATAAACCTAACTAAGTTGTAGATGGTCCTCCGAATGAACAACGTAAAATGATTCACTCCAGAGTTTTCCCTCACATGTTGTGTTCTCTCTCTTAAGTATTGGGCATTTGGATTTAAGACCAAATAGTGCGTTAGATCTCACTTTTCCTTTCACTTGCCAGATGCATAAGTCTTATTAAGGTGATAATTCTCCCTGAACTACTCCATTTGTTTAGGAATCTACCTCTGCCCCGAAATAACTATTTTATCACTACCCACAAAGCTCAGTTAATCAGGTTGACATGGGTGGGTGGCTAAGCAACCCAGAATTAGTGGCAGACCCTCACACTCCCTTTTCACCATGGTGGGTTTGAAAAGCCACACCTCAAACTTTATGACTTGTGGGCATAGGGGGCATCTAAAGGCATTGGCCATCACCGTACCTCCACCACCTGGTGTTTGAAATAGACAGCATGGTTCCCATTCCACCATCTTCTCTAATTGGTAAAGGTGTCTGTTGATCCACACAAGATGTTGCTATGGCTGAATGCACAATTAGAATGTGGGATAAACTGGGCAGGAAAGGGGGGCCCCGTTTGCATTTACTCCCTCAAACCAACCTCACATACCACCCCCGTATCCTATTACGCATGAAGCCTCAGCTATAACACGGCTACGCACCAGAGGACTGCCAACATAGGGAGATCTGTATACAACTGGTTCTTTTCTCACGCTCGAGGAGTATAGGCGAGAAGGTCCCTGCACTCCTATGAGATATTTTTATACTATTGGCTACGCATCAGCAGTAGGCTTACTATCCCAGAGTTACCAGAGGAGACGACCCCCTTCCAAACGCTAGAGACACTGCTCAATGCCATGACTACTAAGCACCTGATAACTAAACTTTACTGTGTGGCCCAAGAGGAAGTGTGTGTACAGACCCAGCTAGCATAGGCTTCTTCCGAGGTGGAACTAGGCGAGAAATTCCAGATCAACAATGGAAGATTTGCTCTACCCTCTAAGCCAACAGGCATGGTGTCCTTGACTAGCAAGCTGCGAATTATTTATTACAAATTTCTGCAGCCGCCTATTACACGCTCACTGCCCTGTATAAGCTTACCCTCAGGGAAGATTCTAGTTGCACTGGATATGGTACGCCAGATGCCATTTTTTACTTTTAGTACGGCTATGTAGGGGAGAACAACAATATTGGACGAAGGTCACGAAATCCTTGTCAACTATGGTAAACTGCGACCTGCAGATAGAACCTGTCACTAACCTGCTGGGCTGGATAAAAGACCTTACGTCTCCACATAAGAAATGTATTGCAATCACCCTGCTGCTGGCCAAGAGAAAGGTGGTCTGTAGGTGGGAAAGGAGCAGAGCCTCCAAAATCATACAATGGATGAGTGATTTAATATACTACAAGGAACAGTTGGAACTGCATGCCAACCTCTTCCCATTGCCTCCCGGCCAAAAACATTTGGAGCCCGCTCAAAGCGTACCTGCTACTGCAAGCAGTGGCTCTACCACCACAACCACGATGGCGGGCAGCGGCCGGAAACGCATGCGTCAGATTCTCCGGTGCACAACCCTCACCATTCAAGACTTGTTTACTGAATCTGTCAGAACAGACTATGTAAGATGGCTTGCCCAATGCTATGCTGACCAGACCGACTCCTAAAGGTTCTCTTGCAATAAAAAGGACATGTTCAGCAACAACTTATGTCACTAAAATGTACAAAAGGGAAGATCCTTCCCAATGTCACTTCAATGCGCATTACCGTTGTGTTTCGGTGTCTATTCCCTCTGTATTACAAACTGCCCTGTCTAGAGAAGATGATGTATACAGTTTATTGGTTTTTACCGTACAGGTTTAAATATGATAACATCGGGAGAAAAAAAAAAACGTGTGGGACATCTGATACCAATGTCTAGCACACCTGTGAATGTATGAAACCGAATTATCTTCGGTAAATTGAGTATTTATTCAGTTTCACAGAGCACGCAGACCTCATTAGCATACTACAGGTTCAGATTATGGATCGTATAATGGGATTCTGAATTCAATTTCATGTAATGTTCTAATATACGACATCAAAGTCAGCTTTTCATCTCCCTGCATTTTATAGTGGGATTCTGAATTACATTTCATGAAATGTTCTAATATGTGATATTAAAGTCAGCTTTTTATCTGCCTGACTCCCACCAGACATTTGCCTGCATACTCCAAAAATATCTCGTATTTCGAGAAGTAACATTACACATATTTATAGTTTAAGAACCCGAGTTTACACCATTCATTTGGAATGACCATGTATGTTTTTCTCCACAGCACTGTAAGAGATGGCTGAGGCATCCTAGGGTTAAATCCAATGAGTCTGCCCTTACTTGTTAACAGTTTCTCCGCAGCAGACCTGCAAATGTTTCGAGAAGCCAAGAGCTTGCTGGGGTATCTCAAGATGCACATGAGTAAACACTGATTGCATATGATCATTTTGGAGATTATCTCGAAATAAATGTATACACCACAGAGCAAATATCTGAGACTTTGTCAATCTCTAAAATTTGCGACCAGTGATGCTATTGAAATTGGCTCATAATGTTTTCAGAACAACTTTAGGTCATTTAACCTTTCTACCATACGGAACAGCCTTTGAATAGCTACATTAACAGAACCGATGCCAACTCCTCCATTAGACAAAGAATAAGAATACAAGTCCTGGTACTAGAGATGCCAGAGCCGGTCTGATTAGAGGTTTATCTCTGAGAGTCTGGCTGAGTTTATTAAGTCAATGCATTAGTGCCAGTGCAGTCTTAAGGAGCATATAGGATGTTGCTAGTATGCAGCAGTAACTCCTAGCAGATATCCACAAGTGTGCCAGGCAGTAGACCCGACCCATCACTGGCCCTAGTGCCTTTTCCGGTTATGGTGAGCATGACAATTTCCTTTGCAGCATTAGTTCCCCAGGGGCCTATCCTCAATTATACCAAACTTCCTACCCCTTATTGTCCGTCTTCCTCATAGCACTGGCACATGCCATACCCCGTTTTTGGTTTTTTGCGTGTTTCACCCAACACGCCCCCTTTCTGCCATACTTCAAGGAAAAGACTGTTATATCTTCCAAGTGACAGATGAGCTGCTGCACAGAACCAGAATCCGTTCCTAACACGGTCTAGTGACACATTTACAAAAAGCGATGAAAACTGTTTGGCAATGAACTTTAATTAAGGGTTTAGTTTAATGACTTTTAAATCAAACATGTTCCCATTTCCTTTATATCAGTTGATGTCTTTAATGTTAATCAATGCAGCTATCCTTCCACCCGAAAAGACAGGCGACGTAGGCCTCCACCCAACCCTCAATTCCTTGCTTGCATTGCTGACCAATACGTTTCCAATACAATGTGAGGGAGGAATTTGAGACAAATTGTTTTAGACTGGTTTACCCTTCCTTAAAGGAAATATAACCCACCAGTAAATATACTGCTATTTTTAAAATTAGACTTGAGGGTCTAACTGTTAATAATGTCAGGGCCAGCACCATCATCTAAAATTTCTTCTCGACCACAGGCCGAAGGTTGGACATAAAGAAGCCTATATTTACAATTCCTTTCTGTTGACACAAAGCAATTCTTTTCTTCCTGACCTTAAATAGACCGTGACTTCTACCTTCAATCAAAAACTGACCTGCTAGTGTGATGTGTCTGCCGAAGGATGGGCCTGGAAAGCATGTGTGTCAAAAAAAAGTCCTGCAAGGGTTGGATCAAACATGCCTCTGGGTCATTATTCATGCAGTTTAATATTTAGGCTGTGACTCTGTTGGCTTTTGCATTTTCATTCATCATAAATTCAAAGGGTCCCAAGAGAGTTCCACATGTAACATATAATACTCGTGGCTAGTAGCGGTTTGATACCCTTACCTGTAATAAGGCAATGAAGAGGAAGAAAGCATTGGCCGCTTTTCGGATCTGCTCATACAGGAATCGAGGTAGGAATGTTACAACACTGTACTTGGCTGTGCTGTGGGGCAAAACAAGTTGTTTTATACTATGTGTTTACAAGCAGCTGAGTACAAAGACAGTATATTTTACACAAACATACTGAGGAAATTCAGGAAAACAAGGTTCGCTCCCCACTGAATCCCACAAATGACGAAATTGATTAGCAAATCGAAAACACTACACTACTGACGTATAGGGGCCATCCGGTGAATTATGTCACAGTAGATCTCAAAACCCTAAATGGCATAATCAAACAAATGAACGTTTTAGAATACCTATTGTTGCTGTGTGTTAGAAATGCAGAACTGGGCAAAAAAACATTTTTTTTTTGTTTCACTGGATGCCCCTATATAACAAGAGGGGGGAATACATAAGTACTGGAGTAGTTTTGCTCTATTTTTCACATATCACAAAAATACAAAACCATTATTTTGTGCTACTCATCGATTACAAATTCTGAATGAAAAATTGAATTTGTTGCTACGTGATTGGTGCAAAATGCAATTTTCTCTGTGGCCCTGCCTCTTGTTGAAAATGTTTCCAAGGTCATATTAGGTAGTGGCTCTTAAGGTCGCACTTTCAACATATAAAGTGTGCTGAAAGTTAAACAAAATTGTCGATTCCTTGTAGTTTCATTCACAGTTGTATCACAGCACGGTGAGGAGGTTCCATGTTATTTATTCAGATCCATTATTTTCCCCATTCTTTTCGTGGGGGGATTTAGAATGGAGTAATTAATTTCAAATTCCTATACATTGAGTTTGTTTTGCAAATATATTGCATTAATTTATAATTTCGCTTCAATGCGACAGTGTCTTAATTGTTTTTAATTTTTCATTTTTTCCAATAGGTGGCAATGTTGCCTTATCTACTTTTTTTTATTTTTTTCTAATGAGGGAACTCCTCCCTTTAAGTTGTTTTTATTAACGCTTTTACTATGCCATTCCCCATTTACTTAATTATCTATTCATATATTGAAAAAATAAAAACACATATGATGGACGAAGCCTCAGGTGAGTCATGAAGCCCCTCCCTTAACTCAACAAGTGTGATAATTCGCATATTATACTCTACACACGTGCTTACATGGATTATGCCATGGTATTGTTTAATGTGTCCTTGTTTTAATCAAAAGTATTTAAACAAACACAGGATGCAAGGGTTTACATTTGTGAAATATGGTCAAATCAAATTGAAGAGACCATGTGACTATCTGGGTACCCCCAAAGTAACAGTTCCATGACATCTGAGGCCCACCTGCAGAGCCAGCACACCCCTCCATCTGCCAAGGACCCATTCCTTGATACTCTGTCCACACAGAATAACAGAGGCAGAGAGATGGCCGCCTGTCTTTCCTTGCAGGATAGTGTCAGTGTGCCAGGGACAGTGGTCTGAGATGACTTTTAACCCTTTAGCCTAGAACAGGCTGGGGAGCTCTTGTGAAAAGCAGACAGCAGGTGGGGGTAGTAGGGCTTGAAAGGAGGCTCACTGCCTGTGCTGTCAGTCCAGTGAGGGACTTAGGCACCCCAGACAATCATCGTCACAAATTGCCAACCAAGGAGCACCCTCATACAGAATACTCACATGCTGTCCCAAAGGGAGCACCCCTGCCCAGCAGCCTACCAGCAGCCCATCATGTTGCATTTCCTGGTAATACCTTGGTAGCTGCCCAGTCCAAACTCCCTAGTCAAGTACCCACACTTGCTGCCTAGCACAGTGAGCCCATCCCCACACCCTCACCAGGTGTCCAGAGAGGTGCTCCATTAGGCTCTGGGTCGTACTGGCAGCAGGTAGTGGGTCAAATATGGGGTCAATGGGACCCTATCTCTGCGCACTGTTGCTACTGGGTGTTCCCAACTTTTCAAAATCATAAACTTCACTCAGTTCGTTGGCTCTTGAACTTTAAATTCACGGTTGAAATGAAACATACGGTATTCTGTATTCAATACATCACAATTTTATTCATTGGATATCAAAAAAGTTCATTTCTTGTAGTTTTAATGGATGAACTCCTTAGTTAATCAATACGTTCACTTAGTTGCCCAATGCATTTCGAGCCTACTCGGCTCTTCTTCAGGGGCTTGGAATTCTACGATAGAGATAATAATAGACTTTAGTGATATGGATAATATGAGACGCGTCATGTCTGTTAGGGTCATTTTTAGTACATACATTAATAAATGCTGGTCAATGTATTATGCGATAAATCACTCCACTAAGTATATGTCAAATATACCTCCACCAGGAGAAGTGATGAAGAGAAAGGGTAGATGAAAAGAAAAGGGCGTTAGTGTCCATGCAGAAGAAAAAACGGTAGCTGCATACCTGGTTCTAGACTGGGGGGGAGAATAGAACTCGTTCTGAAAAGGAAAAATCAGGTTGAGAACGTATCTAGAGGAAATCATAGCGGGGAAAATAAATGAAAAGCAGTCGCGGTGAACTTACGAAGAACGTGCGGAGAACATGCTGAAACACTACAGGATCTCAGATCTGGAATCAATTCGAGAAGTTGGACGAAGGTGCTGTACAGCAGTCTTCGTCGGACGATGTTGGGCCAGGACTGAAAGCGGATAGAAATACTTCCGGGTTTGCAAACGTGAGCACAAAAATTTCGCGATAATGGGAAACTGCCAAGTGAGAACTGAAAAAAAGCTCGGCGGCCATCTATAAAGGGCTAGGTGATCAAAGGATAATGCCTGAAAAAAACTCGTCGCGAGTGGAACTACTTAAAGGACAGACTAGGGGAACTGCTATGCACGAAAGGGGAACGGAAAAACGAACAGCGTAAAGAAGTATACAGCTTAAAAAATGTGGATGGGAGGATGGAAAAGCGGCCATCTTGGAATGGCTGTAAAAGACGTGAAAGTATGAGGAAGAGCCTGATGGTAGTAAACACAATATAGGTATAGGTAAAGAAAATAAAGTGTACTAAAGTGAACACTAATGTCAAGAAGAAAACACAAATGTCAAGGGGAAAACAACGTTCAGTGATCATGCGTCAAGACTAAAAAAAATACAATGTTTTATAAATAACATGCAAAATCAATTTTATCATTCATTCCCTTATTAATTAGGGTGTCCAGACGCTTAATCCAATATGTCTCTCGTTGGAGGAGACTTCTGGTAAGATCTGTGCCTGGATGTTGGTCCACTAATTCAAGCACGGAGAACTTGAGTTGGGCAATGTTGTGTTTCTCCTCATTCCAATGGGTGGCTAAACTGCTGTTTTTGTTCTGTGTCCTTATTGTACTCTTATGTTCAGAAATTCGAACTTTTATCTTTCGCTCGGTCTTGCCAACATACAATTTGCCGCATGGACATTTGATATAGTAAATTAGTTTCGATGAATTGCAGTCACAGTTGTGGTGGAGGTTGATCTTCTCTCCTGTGAGAGGGTGATGTAAAGTGTTCCCAACAATCACATTATTGCATTGAACACAATTTCGGCATTTGGTCATTCCTTTGTAGTTGATATCCCCTTCTCAAGAACATCTCTTGCTGTTGTGAAGAATGTCTCTCCGTGTCTTCTGGTTTGGAGCATATCCTTTTGATCCTTAAAAATTGAGAGAATGGTAGGTTCTGTTTTAGACTAATTGGGTGAAAACTTTGAAAATGTAGCGCACTGTTGACGTCTGTCTCTTTTTTAAACACTCCGGTTTTGAACTTATTTCTTTCTTTTATGAGAGTCACATCAAGGTACGACATCTTAGAACGGTCGATAGAATGTGTGAATTGAATATGTTCTTGAGAAGGGGATATCCTGAGAATGTGGTAGAATATGCTAAACAACGCTCAATTAAATACACCAGAGAAAGTTTATTAAAAGTACAACCACGCAAACAGACAACGAGACAAGTTTTCGTGTCCAAATTTTCCACTGCCTCAAGCACAATAAAGAAAATAATCAATAAGCGCTGGGAAATGCTTCAAAATGAACCAGATTTCAATAACATCTTTAAAGACACACCAATGTTTGCATATCAACGTTTGAAAAATATCAAAGAAATAATCAACACACCTACTAAACAACATCATACCAACTACAAAGGAATGACCAAATGCCGAAATTGTGTTCAATGCAATAATGTGATTGTTGGGAACACTTTACATCACCCTCTCACAGGAGAGAAGATCAACCTCCACCACAACTGTGACTGCAATTCATCGAAACTAATTTACTATATCAAATGTCCATGCGGCAAATTGTATGTTGGCAAGACCGAGCGAAAGATAAAAGTTCGAATTTCTGAACATAAGAGTACAATAAGGACACAGAACAAAAACAGCAGTTTAGCCACCCATTGGAATGAGGAGAAACACAACATTGCCCAACTCAAGTTCTCCGTGCTTGAATTAGTGGACCAACATCCAGACACAGATCTTACCAGAAGTCTCCTCCAACGAGAGACATATTGGATTAAGCGTCTGGACACCCTAATTAATAAGGGAATGAATGATAAAATTGATTTTGCATGTTATTTATAAAACATTGTATTTTTTTAGTCTTGACGCATGATCACTGAACGTTGTTTTCCCCTTGACATTTGTGTTTTCTTCTTGACATTAGTGTTCACTTTAGTACACTTTATTTTCTTTACCTATACCTATATTGTGTTTACTACCATCAGGCTCTTCCTCATACTTTCACGCCTTTTACAGCCATCCCAAGATGGCCGCTTTTCCATCCTCCCATCCACATTTTTTAAGCTGTATACTTCTTTAAGCTGTTCGTTTTTCCGTTCCCCTTTCGTGCATAGCAGTTCCCCTAGTCTGTCCTTTAAGTAGTTCCACTCGCGACGAGTTTTTTTCAGGCATTATCCTTTGATCACCTAGCCCTTTATAGATGGCCGCCGAGCTTTTTTTCAGTTCTCACTTGGCAGTTTCCCATTATCGCGAGATTTTTGTGCTCACGTTTGCAAACCCGGAAGTATTTCTATCCGCTTTCAGTCCTGGCCCAACATCGTCCGACGAAGACTGCTGTACAGCACCTTCGTCCAACTTCTCGAATTGATTCCAGATCTGAGATCCTGTAGTGTTTCAGCACGTTCTCCGCACGTTCTTCGTAAGTTCACCGCGACTGCTTTTCATTTATTTTCCCCGCTATGATTTCCTCTAGATACGTTCTCAACCTGATTTTTCCTTTTCAGAACGAGTTCTATTCTCCCCCAGTCTAGAACCAGGTATGCACCTACCGTTTTTTCTTCTGCATGGACACTAACGCCCTTTTCTTTTCATCTACCCTTTCTCTTCATCACTTCTCCTGGTGGAGGTATATTTGACATATACTTAGTGGAGTGATTTATCGCATAATACATTGACCAGCATTTATTAATGTATGTACTAAAAATGACCCTGACAGACATGACGCGTCTCATATTATCCATATCACTAAAGTCTATTATTATCTCTATCTTAGAATTCCAAGCCCCTGAAGAAGAGCCGAGTAGGCTCGAAATGCATTGGGCAACTAAATGAACGTATTGATTAACTAAGGAGTTCATCCATTAAAACTACAAGAAATGAACTTTTTTGATATCCAATGAATAAAATTGTGATGTATTGAATACAGAATACCGTTTATGTTTCATTTCAACCGTGAATTTAAAGTTCAAGAGCCAACGAACTGAGTGAAGTTTATGATTTTGAAAAGTTGGAAACACCCAGTAGCAACAGTGCCCAGAGATAGGGTCCCATTGACCCCATATTTGTTGTGTATATATTGGCAAGTACTGACTGTCGCTTGCCTTCTCTGTAGCACGCTTTCAAACAAAACAAACTATTTACAAATCTGAAGTTTCTACATAAAAAAGTGAGTGCCTCCTCTACTTATTTTATTAGCAGGTAGTGGGTCCCCTGCATCTACTGTCACGGTCAAGCCTGCTGCAGTTTGCCTCACCTAAAACAAGTTTTGTTCACTGGTTAACAGGCCAGTATTATTTTAGCCCCTACGTCCTCAAAACTGAGCTGGAATTAGCATCAGCTGGAAAGTCAAGCTGAATAGATTTCTGCACTGAACACCTGCAGCTTGTAATTGATAGTAAGGAAGCACTCACTTGTGTAATGTTGTGATATTTTATGACAGAACCCTTTGACTCCTAGCAGACACCATAGAGCTGTGACGTAGGTGTCGGAGCGCAATGCCATGAAAGTTTGTTTTAGAATGTTGAGTTTGCAGTTACAAGCAGCACAATAACCGCTTCGGCGCGGCGCAAATTCCCCCGCCGTGCGTGCAAATTCCACACGTGGGCGGAACGGACGGCCCCCGGCCGTCCTCCGCACACGCCCACCGTGACGTTGGACGCAGAGGATAAAGGCGTCTTATACTAAGCTTCGTCTGTGGTGTTGTCACTGGGAGGCATCCAGGCTGGGGAGATGCTACAACTTACACAGTGTGTCCCAACATCTCTTCTGTGAACATGGAGAGTCGTGCTGTTGGTTTAAAAAAACTGCACACAATGAATCATAGCATTGCAATTAATATATTTTTAGAGTGTTTAAAAGGATCAATCTAGCAAGCTCAACTTTGCAGAAGCATTACTCTTTTTCCTTAAGGCATAAATGTTAAAATGAAAAAGCACTCATTTCCAGATGTTTTACTTTGTCTGGCTATTAAATCGGACTATTCCTGGAACCAATTCCCACTAAAATGTATTTGATTTTGAAAGTCTTAAATTCTTGAATCTGTTCAAGGCAAATCTTTGGATCTTAAATGGTGAAGTGATGGTCACCTGTCCTCTCATGTGTTTGCACCCACACCACCCTTCTAGGTCCTTGAAAAACTCTTTGGTATAGCGTAAAGCATGTTAGGAGATTAGTTAGCATGGTAGGGGAAAAGTCAGCATGATGTGCCGGACGCAAGTAGGCTTTGAGGTTGTCCTGAGATTGTCAGGGCACTGAAAGGGCTATATATATAGGTGGGGAGGTGGGTGGGCCACTTGCCCACACAGGGAAATGGGTTGGTTATTGGGTATGCAGAGTGTACCAATAGCTAACCAGTTAGTCCTATGAATGTGAGGAAGACGATCAGACAGATATCCAACTGGAGATGGCTCCCGAGCACAACCAGTTGACATCTGGGTTCCCACAAACATTTCCTTCTCACAGACTGTGTATTTAAAAAAAAATATAATAATACCTGCACGTTTAATTGTAAGTACTTGCATAACTTTACTCTTCATTCTTCTATCTTTTCTGAAAGTTTAATGCATAATTCAAGTTTTGTTTGGCCACATCAGGAGAGCCTGAATTATCTTAAAACAGCTCATAAATTGAAAGTTGTTTCAAAGAGGGGTGCCAAAAATCAGTGGCATAGCTAGGTGGGGGCGGCACGAGTTTTGGGGGTGGCGGCCTCTTACCTGCCATCTCGGGGCGGCAATAGAACCCCCCCCCCCCCCCCCGCTCCTCACTGCGGCTTCCGCGGGGTGGCAACCGCAGGGACCCCCACAGGCGGCCATATGGCTAGCTAAGCCACTGCCAAAAATATGTGTTGAACAAGGTCCCATAGATCCTTACAGTGACTCGGCAAGCAACGAACCCAACAGTGGAATCACAACTGGGCTCTACTTAAAACTAAGAGGGGTGGGGGGCTCCGCCCCCAAAGCTCTTAAAGTTAGAAGACAGTAATACGGAATGATCATTGGGTAGTAAAGAGTTTAAGTTGCAATTATACGAGTAGTAGAAAAACATCTTAATGTGGCAGGACCATTTTCAGTTGTCCATCACTGGGCCCACGGTTATATGGGAAGGTAGTCAGCACACTTGACAGATACATCAAGAAAGGCCTTATTTACTGCCACGTCAGGGAGAGGAAAACATTATTTCAATGTGGCTTTGCATTTCTGGCAGATGAGCACAATTAATTGTGTAGAGAATAATACTACATTAATAATACTGTATTCCTCCGAGTTTTACCTTCCATACCAAAAATAAATCACCCCCCCCCCCCCAGTGTAACTCACACAGGAAGCTTTGAAATGTACTGACTGAGAAATAATAACACGACGACATCAAAATATGGGCTTCCTCTTGGGAGAAGTTTTAATGTCGTTTGTAAATCACCCATTCACAAATGAGGATAATGCACGGGAGTAACAAGGCTACTTCAATGACAAAACACGCGGTACAGTGAAAAACATTCGCTGCATTTTGCAAACACAAAACACGAGCAGCATCGCGCGTCCCTTGTGAAAAGAAAGGAAGGTGCAGGGGACCCGTCCTCTTAAGAATGCTGTGAACCGCGGGCAAGGCATACTCTAGGGGCACCCGAGTGAAAAACCTTGTATTTCACTACTTATTTTCTGTTATTTCAGTCTCCTTGACGCCAAATCATATAGGCTATTATTATTATTAAGTAATGATACTGAGGTGAGAGAGGTGCCCCTTGGAAGGTGGGGGCCCTGGGCACCTGCCCACTTTGCTCAAGTCCTCAAAGGTCTCGCGGGCCCAGAATAAAACTCGGCAGATTAAGAGCATGGGAAGGAGAGTGTAAAGATGGACTCTACATCCTTTAATTAGAAAATTCTTATGATTATCGAAGTCACGTTCTTCAACACACTTAAGGGAGGACAAGGAGGCACTCGGGCACAGCGCTTCTGCTCTTGACAGTTCCCCTCAACATATGATTGTTAACTGCACACATTCCCATCATCCCATCATTCTAGAATGCCCAGCTGACTACCTCACAATACAGCAGTAGCGGCTGCTACCGAATGGAAGTGGTGGAAGGGGGGGGGGGGGGGGTAGTAGTGGGAGCGACCTCTGGAACAAGCCCGAGCTCGAAAAGAAGAGCAGCAACGGGAGGGAGCCGGATCGGACATCCATGCGGCCAGCAATTTCATGCGACGCTCCCTCAAGGACTTCGGTTTCAGCCTCTGACAGGCGTCACAGTCCTTGGAGTCGTGGTGCACGCAGAGGCACCACATACAGATGAGGTGCGGGTCAGTGCCAGACATCGGACGCGCACAAACTTCACAAGCCTTAAAGCCGGAAGACATTGCACACTGCTCCCATGACACCTGAGGGTGTCGAGAACGCCCAAAAACCAGGCCAAGGAACTGCTGGTTTTCCAGGATCCACACTTGGGACGCGGAAAAGAAGAAAACTGACGTCAGAGCGTCGGGAGGGGCTTATATGGCTCCGCTGACGTCATGTCCGTGAACGACATCAGGGCGGAGCTGGACGGCGCCGCCCCCGGCGTGCAGAGGTGCTGCTGTGAAAGATTTTCCGGATCCAGTCTGACACCTGGGATATTCCAAGTTAGGGAATCTGCGTGTAGACGTCTCTATAAGATAAATAAAAGTACTTACCTGGGTGCCGCCGGCTGCCACCGCCTCTCCTCCGTCCTCTTTTCCGGCAGCAGGAAGCACATAGCCTCCCAGAATCCAGTAGCCAATCACGACGCTGCCTTACAGCAGTATTGTGATTGGTCTGACCACTGCCTCTCCTCCGACCTCTTCTCTGGCAGCAGGAAGCACAGCATCCCAGAATCCTCTAGCCAACCATGTTGCTGCCTTACAGCAGCTTTGTGATCAGCCTGAGCACCGTGGTTAGGGACTCAGAGGGAATGGGAGGCTGTGAATGTTTACCACCCTGGCTGTGCAATTCAGTCTTGCAGAGAACATGATAAGTGCCCTTGACATTTTGGCTGGCCTAAGACGGCCGGCCGTCCAAACTGTCATATGCACTCATCCCCCAGCTCTCAACAGCCCAGCCCTGCATGCCCCCCCAGACAACTGAGCCAGTTCGGTAAAATAGAAGGATAACGCTGCGCCATTATCATTTGATTTTTCCCTCTTGAACTGCTGTGGGGTGACTCTCCTCCACCTTAGTGGAGTAGTAGCAGCTGCAATACAGGTGGTCTAACAATAGTACGGTGACCTGTAAGAGGCATAATCTGACATAAATACCTACCATCACTGCAGAGGGGTGCTCTGCATGATTCCCTGCTCCATTCTACTTAGCATGGATGTCCAGCTTTGGGCACCCAATAAAACTCACAAGCAGCTACAGCTTTTACCCTATCCATCTCTACAAACAATCATACCACAAGAGACATAATTATTGGCTGTTCCAGAGTTGCACCCTTCGAAATCCCTCTTACATCCAGTTGGGGCTGACCTAAGCTGCGTCATTTGTGCGTATCCCTGTTAAACTTGGGTATATTCAACTGGTTTACTGAGCTGGAACGCAAGATTTTGAGTAGCATATAATTGCTGAGTCTACTTAAAATTACAGAGGCCTGTCCCTACATGGAGTGATGTACAATGCGTAGTATCCTAAATCTGATGTGCTCCTTTGTGCAATTGGGAGGGAAGAGGCTGAGCATGGGTGAAAGTGCAGGCTACCGATATTAATGTTAATGTTATTCAGACTTCTAAAGCGTGCTATCACCCAATGGGCATCCTGGCGCTAAGTACCCTTTGTCTAGCCGTGCACGGAGAATGCATTAAAATGCCTAGCTGAGAGAAAACAACATTATACAGTAATAGTGGGAAAGATCCAGGTCTTTAATTTCTTCCTAAACTGCAAGAGATCTCCTGTCTGTCTAAGGCTATAAGGTAGTGTATTCCATATTCGGGTGGCTGTCACGCTGAAGGCTCTACCTCCAAGTTTAGTACTTTTAAACTTAGGTACTGTTATTATTTTAGCTGAGGACGAGCGCAAATTTCTGTTAGGGGCATACCAGTTAAACGTTTGCTGCAATGGTTTAGGCCCCATCCCATTAATGGCCTTAAAGACTACACACAGTGACTTAAACTGAATTATCTGAGTCATGGGGAGTCAGTGAAGTTCCCTAGGAGCCAGGGATGCTGATGATCTACGTGGTTTCTTAAGGGCTAACTTGGCCGCCATTGTCTGACATCTCTGCAGTCTCTCAATGAGATACTTAAGGGCCTCCAGTAACAAGGCATTGCAGTAGTCCAGCCGACTCAAGATCACGCTTCTAACTACTTGTGCCCTTTTTGCGTCTGGCAGCATTGGGAGGATCTTCCGTAACACCCTTATGAGGGAGAGACTAGTTCCAGCCGTTTTATTAACTTGAGATTCTAGGCTCAGTCGGTCATCAATTACTACTCCCAGATTACATACAGTTTTGGAGGGTGTTGGTGGCAGTGTTTTGAATAACTTGAAGTTTCTGAAGATGGTGAGTTAGGGCACCATTCAGGGTAAAAGGAGTTGGCATGATCCAAGTGAGATTTGGCATTTACTGCGCATCTTTTCACATTACTGGTTAGGAATATGTTGAGTTCAAGAGCTTTACGAAAAATGCACATTTAGACTCAATGGTGTGGATGATTGCGCTCATAGATAGATTAGATGCAAAGGCGACTCCTACGCTCTTTGCTGTGGTCATTGGTGTAGGGAAATCTCTAATCTCCACAGTCCAGTAGTGTTGGGTTCACAGCTTTTGATAATCATTAACCACAAGTACTTTGGTTTTGTTTGCGTTTACATTAGACAGATGCATCCCGTCCAGTTCCACATGACTTACCCCAGGGTATATTTAACAAACCAAGAGTATATAATGAAAATGGCCAGTCTGACTAACTGAAATGATAGAGGTTAATACTGGCTCTTCAGTCCTCAAGTGTGGCCTGAAACACACTAAAGGCTTAGATGCAGCAGTAACCATGCAATCTACCTGTGAACAAAACAAGCAGCAGCAAAGTAGGGTCCAGCAAATTCACGTAGAACAGAAACTAGAGTGGATCCATGCATAGGCACCCTGACGTCTAAAAGATCTATACTAAATTGCTGTAACATCATAGTGACTTGGTGGTGTATATACAGGGTGAAAGTTGTCACAGTATTTAGTGCTAACAAGACATCCCAGTTTGAATATGGAGAGAAAATTGTAAGAGTACAAACTTAAAAAAAATGCAGAAAAGCGGCACCAAAATGCGATTAAGTGTATTAGGGATAAATAGGGCAAACAGTATAAAGGCTATACTGAGCCACCAGCCATTCTTCAGCAATTCAGAGATGTTTACCAAGTGATATCTGGTAGCTCACCCATCCACCCTCTCAGCAGAGCGAAATTGACATATCTACGAAATGCTAATATACCACAGTGGACTCCCTAGTCAGGCGCATGCTCATAAAGATGACATCACTCTGTCAGAAATAGAAGTGGCTATTACATATCTACCATGGAGAAAGGCGTCAGGTGACATACCACTCGAGTTCTACAAAACATTTATGCATATACTTACACCAGAGCTTATGTCTGTAGTTTCTAGCATCGACCAAGTGGGTTAAGCTCCGGAGTCCTGGATATATACCAATATTAATTTGAATGCCAAAATATACGCCAAAGTACTGGCTATGCCAATTGCCGTGAATGTACATTATTTACTGCTCCCACAGCAACATGGGTTTATTCATGAGCAAGATACTACCAACCATATAAAAACTGCCACTGCCTTATTTGATGCAGGTAAAACTTTTGGGAGACAGGTGAAATGATACCTTTAAATGCCAAAAAGACTTTTGACAGGGTATACTGGGTCTAGCTATGGTCAACCATGCATGCTATGGGCTTTGCCGATAAATTTGAGGCTCATGTGCAGAGTCTTTATCGGAATCCACTAGTGAGATTGGTTCTAGGTGGACACAGATCTACATTGTCCAAACTATGCAGGGGCACTCAGCAGGGGTGCCCATCATCTCCTCTGCTGTTTGCCCTGTACATTGATACATACATAAGACAAATACTATTAATAAATCAGTGGATTCTGCCAGTAGCATTGAATGGGGTGGAGATGAAAGTTAGCAATGCAATATACTCAATAGATCCAGTTGAAGCCATTGAAAGTACCTCAACTGATGCAGAGAGATTTGGGGCTACATCGGGATAAAAAGTTAATCTATTAAAAACTGAAACATTAATTTTGAGGCCAGCAAAACAACCCTCGGAATAATTCCAGTAGCCACATATCTGGGAGTCAGCAGGGAAACTCGGATCATAAAATTACATTATGATCAGCTCTTTCATCAGTTTATAGTGAGAATGTGGTCCTCAAACCGGCTCAAAATTATTATTATAGGGTTCTGCAATATTGTCAAGATAAATGTGCTCCCTAAATTTCTTTTTCTTTTGCAAGCCATTCCAATACGTATGCGTGACTTTTTCTTCAAGTGGCTGATTGGCAAAATTAGCACTTTTGTCTGGGGCTACAAGAGGGCTAGACAAGCTATTCAGCTGATCAAGCTCCCTCCGAACTGAGGTATTTTGCCATTACCTGACTTTAAAACATATTTTTGGATGGCATTTGGATCACAAATGAGGTGTCTTCTTAGTGGCTTTAATCCCAAATTTAATACATTAGGGTATCAAATAGCTGTGGGTTCTGATTGGACATTTTTGCTGTGTAGACGGACTTGATCCAAACTATTTTAAGCGGGCTCGCTTCAAGGTTCTCGGAGATTTACAAATTATATGGGGTGATATCTGTATCTTATTCCAAATTCCCCTTGTGCACTCATTTGTACCACTTTGGGACCATCCAACCCTTCCTTCTGTATTTCGCGATGCAGTGCTATGGGGTGGTATCGCTGTGGAGATAGAACAATAGGGCAGCTGTAAGATGTTCGAGGACTATTTACGTTTGAAACATTGCACTTATTATATAGCCTTCGGCAACAAACCTTGTTTTAACTATCTACAAATGCGCAACTATTTGTTGCATGATTCTAGCTATAATTGTGCCCTTGGGGATTCTGAGATTATGTGGGACCCTGAACAGCTGTTGAGAGTCCCACAGATTTTTTCTAATGAATTCCTCAAGGACATCGATCCCACTCTCCTTTGATTTTTACTCATACTTGTTTGGGAGGCGCGTGGGACTTCTCCACTTATAGCTTCTTCTTCCCCCTCATAATATTTACTGATTCCGAGATCCTGACGTACATCTGTTCTATGGATAGCAAACTAAAAATCCGAGATTACTACAGAAGTATGAATAATCAGAGAAGATGATCTGACAAACCTACCACATAAGTTGCACCTTAAAATCGGCCAGAAAATCTCAAGAAGTGATATTTTGCTAGCTTTTAATATAATTAATTTTTCCATAGTATTAACATGCTTGAAGCTTAAGCAATTTAAAACCCTTGGCATATTAAATTATACACCAGAGAAGATTGATAATTGGGCCAATGCTAACACAGGCAAAAAAAGCGGATGTCTGAAATGTGGGATTTAAGCAGCATATATCATTCCTATATTTGCTACATGTCCAAACCTAAATAGTTATGGGTCTGACATTGCCCTGACACTATTTCAACCTTTAGAAAGCGATTTGCATCTGTCAGTCAGGCATATTATTTAGGGACTCTCTGCTTTCTACAATTATTTCCATTGCAATTGTAGCTGCCTGCTTGTGCATTGCTCAGAATTGGACTAGTCAGACTGTACTTAATGTATGTGAGTGATGGCTCCTTGTCTTTGCCAAGTATGTAAACCTGAGGCTGCCATTCCAAGGCTTAGGGGTAACAAGGGAGAGAAGTGCCTTAATAGGACTTGGGTTTTAATATTTCCTAGCTAATCCTGAATGTTAGTGCAAATATGCTTATGTGACTTCTCAACTGTCTGTATTACAATTGACTACATGTATAAGTCAAGACTGCATTTATTTATTGGTTAGGGGGGTTCTCAAGGAATGGCAGATTGAATCTAATTTGTTTAATTTATGTATATTGCACATACCTCACGCTGCTTAAACTACACAGGATCTATAGGGGTCGCTCTACAGCATGCCCCTCGCTGTGGACAGGGTGAGATACATTCCTATATATGGCATGACACTGGGACAAGGCTTTGACATATTTACGGACAGTGTTTGAGCGGATCCGGGGAGTAACTCTGTTAATCCTAGACCGGTTCCGTAAATAGTGCTTGTAGGTCAATGTAGGTTGACCTAGAAATGAAAAGCTGCAATCTAAATTCCTTCATCTCTTACTCCTTCTTGCAAAATGCTGTGTTGCTATGGGGTAGCTGAGGACTAAGGGTCCGAAGGTAGAATTTAAGGCAAGAAACATTAAATAGTCTTTAGCAGATAAGACATCACATCAGGCTGTCTCCTAGAGATGTGAAGGTCAGTGAGGACTTCGAAGTCGGGGGGGGGGGGGGGAGAAGAGGACATAGTGACTATATTTGAACACGCATGGCCTGATTGAGGGGACCTGATGCCTGCATCCAGTGCAACTGAAAGGGTTCCTCCGTAGCCATTCAACACCACTGGCCTGGAGCAGTAGAACCTGGAAGGACTCATGGGAGGCATCCAGGGATATCAACAGATAAGGCAAAGGATGAGTCTATGAATCAGAATAATTGAGGGGAATGGGTGATAAATCACATGAGAGGGACAGGATGGGAACACTCAATGGGCAGGATCACTAAAACTGTATCAGTAGGCTGGTAGAAGATAAATGTCACATACTTCATGCTTTGTGTTTGCAAATGCAGAACTGATGAAATTTAAAAAAAAAATTATTTATTGATTGTGTGTGATCATATCCAATTAAATGAATACATTTTAAGAGTTTAGTGGTCCTCCTTGTTGAACTAAAAGTTGTGTATCGTCTGCTCACATGTATAATTTTAGACCAATTATTTGTAATTCCTTAGCAAGGGTGCTCACATATACATTGTTTAAATGGCCTGAGAACACAGTTTCTTGGGGTACACTATGCTTTAATAGAATATTTCATGCTGTAAGTAGAAATAATGTCTCAGCGCAACATAGTTTCATTAAGGACTTGAACCATTTTAGAGCATTTCCCTTTATATCAACTGCATTCATGAAGCCTGGTAAGGTGGGAGTGATCTACTTTACCAAACACATCTGATAAGTCCAACATGACCAGGGTGCAGGTGTTGCTACAATTTGAGTTGCATCCCAGATCATCTTGGACCACTAGGAGAACTGATTCTGTGTTCAGGGCTTGTCAAAAGCTAGTCTGAATAGTTCCAAAAGCGATGGTGGAGTTTGATGTGCACACATTTGTTTTGCTACATGTTTCCAAATAGTTTTGTCGTGGTTGGTAGTGAAAAAAAATCGACCTGTAGTTTTTCATCACATTTGGGTCCGCTCCAAATTACTTCAGTACTGGAATTGCAGAGGCTGATTTGAAGGTTTGTGAAACTATTCCTTGTTCTAATCAGGAACTGATCAGTGTTTAGTGGGTCTTTAATCATAAGCCATATGTGTTAAATAAAATATAAGTGGCAGGGATACGATGAAGCTCATCATCAGATATCTCTTTAATAATTTGAAATACAGCTTTGAGGGTTATTAGAAGTGTTAATTTTGTTATAGTAATATTGTAGTGTAGCCGCTTTAATTAACTTAAATTCAAGATGTGTACTTTCAGTGTAACTAGGTCTCCATTTGCATCACCCTTATAATCATAAAGTGGTCGTGGCCCTTTTGATATGTTGAGTAAGCCAAAGACCTGGCTTTCTATATAATTTGCTGTATTGGAGAATAGGTGGTGGTGACTAAATTAGGAGCAATTTAATCTCATTTAGGAAAGCTATACCTTTTCCCTCCACCAGAAAGTCATCCTGTTTCTTACTAAGATTTATTTTATTCCATTCCCAACTATATTGGTGATCAGTTTTATGGTGAGGACTTTAATAACATTGATTGAAGGGGACATTTAATAATGTAATAGTCCGATTTAATACATGGGCTAACTTCTAAGTTCTCCACTTAAAGACTGCCCATTCAAATATGGTCTAGAATATGAGCCTTGTGTGTTGGGGAAATAATTATCTGGGATAGATTAGAGCTAAACAAAAGTGTATAAAATTATTCTGCATTCATTGGTCTAGTAGCAGAAATCACCTCACCAACTTTTTAATCATTTCTATTTAAATTAACAATATGATATTCTGCTGGACCATTTCAAGGATTTCTGGTGTATTAAAGTCAAATAGACAGGTTTCCATAAGTATGAGATACCTATATTATTATGTCTTCTTAATTCATTTACTTCTAAGGCATTTTTAACTAAAGGACACATTTAGATATGCCACATGCACTATTTTCAAATCTTTGGATTTTAGTTTAGTACCTATTGAGTTTGGACATACATTTCTGCTTTTTCTACATTTCGATATATGCTTCTGTATTCACAGTGATCTACTTGTTTCCTAAAGGAAAGAATTTTGAATTGTGAGGCAGACTGCAAGATGACTAAGATAATGGATTGCCCTTGGTCCTGTTCAGTGGTGGAATAGAGCAGAAAGGCTTGCATTTGGCGCACCTGCTGCACTGATGGGCATCAACGATATTTATATACATGGTTTTGCACATGCACAGAGCTATAGCTCCTAAGCAGGATTGCTAACGACACAAACGTAATTACCTCCTCAAGATGGCGGCTGCAGTAAAACAAAAACAGTGAACGCACCAGATAAACCATGCACAAATTCTCCCCAAAAAATAAATCTAAATCCTATTCCAAGAGTACATAAAATGTTTTATCTTTGATTCCTAACAGAGCTGTCACTTCTACATTTCACCTCAAACCATTCTGTGTGAAACCCATTGACAATCCCACACCAGCATATATCACTCTCACCAAGGACCCTGCAATCACAAAACGTTCTACACAATATTAAACATGGTCTGGTTCTGTTAACCGGAGACACGCATATATGTGTAGCTGTCTCTGTATATTTCGGTACACATAATTCAATGAAAATGTATGGATATAGGTGATCCAGATTAATTATCGAACCAAGGAGCATTGAGATAATAGAATGACACAAAATGTGTATACTGAGCTACTGAAACTAAGTAATTAAACAATTATTAGAACAGTGGAATGTTGAGAGGTGAACTGCAAACAGAGTTGCTGAGTCAACATTTTTTAGTACATCTCTTCTGCTCCAACATTCCATGGTTTGTCTTTTGGTTTGTCCATGTTTAAATCAGAAAACTTACTGGATCCTAAACATCCGCCTCCACACTGTCTCACTTCAATTCAGGCCTACAGCCCTGCATCTTCTAATGCTAGACCTTCCACAACGAGATGCAAAGCACCCAGAACATTATTTATAAATACAAATTAGGTGGTAAAACATTTTCTTGAAAGACACAACATGATCAAAGAAGAAGAATATACTTGAGTTACATGAGTCTGGGTAGCTTCTGATACTCAGACCTTGATTGAAATTACCCTCTGCCAACTCAATTTAAAATACTAACAGGGACAAACCATGTGCCAGAGGTGAGGAATTGGTGCTCCTCTCTCACAACTAACATATTCGGAAACACCAGGATGTAACTACACTTCCTTTGAGGACATGACTGGACACACTCTCTTGTGCAACTATTCAATTTTTACTCTTATGTACTACAAACTGGGTTACAATCCTTCCATCACCAAGGAAATAGTAGACTTAATACAGAAGATTCAAGCTCTTTCTCACAGAGTGACACATCTGGGTAATTCTAACCTCTGGCAAACTCACCAATAAACAAACAAGTAATTGAAATGGTTGAACACCTAGAGGTTCTAGGCTTCTGAATTCAGTAGCCACTCAATCAGCAGGCCATTCACTTTAGTTGGTTTTCACTTGTGGCATTAATACCTCAGATTACAATATCATACCAAAATTCGAAACATATTACTTCTTGATTGCTGGCTCCATGAATTTTACTTGCAACTACCCTAAAATGAAAGACCTGTTTAACTGTGGTGCTGAAGAAAGGTTGCACCACCAATGCTCCGCAAAGTGTCTACTATGGTGACCCACCCTCTTAACTCTGCCACCATTAGCAACTAATTTCTCTTTGAAACAAACAAAATCAAAAGAGCTTTAGTTCTATTTGCCCACCTTTTCAAAGTAAAAAAGTTAATTGAGAAGATGGAAGCATTTTAGTTTAGGACTGTCCATTATGAATAGAGACAAACCTGAAAATGTATCAATGGTGGAGAAATCCCAACTACAAACCAACAAAGAAATATGTGAAGCCCACCTGAGGTACCACAATAGAGCAAATTAAGAGCATTGTGCAGTTCCTATTGACCAAGCTCCAAACTAAAGAGGAGCACAAAAGAAGGCACGATTCACTTTGTATCAACACTGCAAACACTTAATGTATTTCCTTGGGAACACATTTCTCAAGATACTGGGTGGCATTATAAATATGCCCAGAAAGGCATGCTACGAGCCTCAATGAAGCACACAACACCACTGGTTACTGGAAAGCTTTGTATAGTGTGACTGATGATTGTTTACCTAAAGCAATAAGGGACTACCTGCCATCACTGGGTCTTAAAAGAAATTAAATTGTGTTTTTTTGTATAATAATTTTAATGTTTCTTTCTATTTAATAAACAAACATTAACAAATAATCGAGTCAATATGAATATCTCTGGCACAGACATGTTAGTCTTCAGTATGTTATTTTAACATTTCATGATAACATGTCAGCTTTTCCTACACACCATCTACAGAGAACAACCACATAACACTTTGGCATAATTCAGCAGTAGGAGAGTGGCGGAGGCGTGTGGGCAGCAAGGATACCCCAAATGAAACATGGCCTTACTCCTGTAACAAACATGTTGCATCACAGTCCCTACTCCATACAAGTATTCAATAATATATCTTCTGCCTATGTCTCTACCCACCCACGGCATATTTTCTCGAATTTTTTGGCACACCCTGTCTTTGTAAATCTGTTTTTCCATTACCATTCAGTTATCCATTTCCCTTCTTGAATCCTGAAAACGGGCCAGCTCTTCACCTCCCCATCTCTGTGCTATATCTGTTTTAGCCACCATGAAGTCCAAGTAATGATAAATGTCTATTTGTGACTTGATGTGTCTGTGGCTCCTCTCACACCCAAGAGCATCAGAAAGGAGTCCATCTCTAGGGGAATTTTGGTGATATCAGCCAATGATCGCCACTCTCCCGTATGCTTGGATTTATGGACAACTTTATATTATGTGAAGGAAATTGCCCAGTCCACATCCTCAAGTACATCTACCATTGAGCGCTCCACCTCATAAGTGCATTTATGCTTTACTATAGTATGTTATGTGTAATATTTTTAGTTATAGAAGTCTAAAACTGATATTTATGTCTCTCTGTCTGGGGAATCTTAGCACATAAGCCCACATGTCATGATCTAGTTCGCCAATATCTTTTTCCATCACGTATTTAGTCCGAGCAAGTATTTCAATTAAAAGGTAGTGTATGCATTCTCCCCTCTAGAAGAAGCCCCTCTAGTGGAGAGTAGTCCATGTTTTCCTCCTCATTGTTATCTGGGACTAAATTGCAGCTATTTGAAGTTTTGTGAGGAATGCATTTTGTATCAGTGGCGTAGGAAGGGGGGTGCGTGGGTGCGGGCCGCCCCGGGTGTCATCACTGAGGTGGGTGACAAAATGGCAAAAATATGTGTTTTAAACACATATTTTTGCCATTTTGTCAAGCTGGGTGAGACAAGTAATTTTCCGCACCGTGTACCACCGGACCGTGCTACGCCACGGTCTCGTATTCTGTCTCCAAATGAGCAAATGGTACAATTCCATTAGCATCCCAAACAACTCTTAGTGATGATATTCCAATATCATCACATCTTTTAAAACCTGGCAGCAGAGTTGCCATTTTCAGGCATGTGCCAACCCAAAAGGGTTTTTTGGGGTTAATCTTTCACCCATACCATCTCTTTAGGTAGATTACCCCATATTTGAATCACCATGGATGCAGTGGGGCGGGGGGGGGGGGGGGATGGACGACTCATTCCTTATCTTCCTGCTGTACAATATATGCGGATACCCATTTTTCCTCATCACTCGCCTATCCATTTTGTAATTTCTGGAGATTAAGAAGTGTGATTTCCCCCTCATAGGTGGATCACTGCGACATTCACAGAGCTATTTGCGGCAGGCCTCCCACCAATATCATCATCTTTACTATTTGGACAAGTGCTTTAAAAAATGTATCTTGTATGGTATGTCCTGTAGGATATACGTGAATCTGAGTAGACAATAATTTTATATACGGCAGATCTTCCCATTAGAAACATTGGAATATTTTGCCAATGCTAGGCTTCCGCCTCTCGCATATGAAGCAGGGGGAACAAAGTTATAGTCATAATAGGTCTGGTCACTCCTTGATATCCATAGTACCAAATATGGTTTTGATTCTCAACTGTAGTGGACTTTTCCCATCTGGAGCCAATAGCCCCAATTGGAAGATCCTAGATGTCTACCAGTTCTCAGTCTTGTGTGTTCCTAATATATTTTGCATATATGTTTGATTCATATTAAGGAGGTGTCGATATAGCAGAATATCATCTACATAAAGTGAAATTCTTTTATTACCCCTTCCCCCCAAGACTCCCCCCTGAAACTGTGCAATAAAAGGAATTATTAAGACCTGCTTCAGTCCAGATAGTGATCCCAAAACCTTAAAACATGTAGTATAATTCCCAAATGAAGAACCCATTGTAAAATCCATTGGACTAAACAACAAAAGAACAATTTTGAACCAGTTCTTCATTAGCAAAATAGAAGTCAAAGCAACAAACAATTGCTAGAACTCATAGAAGCATACAACATCAGTCAAGATACGCAATCAGGCTTCGGACCAAGGAGAGATACGCAGAGATATATAGATGTCAATAGCCAATATAAGAGGTCATCTCTCAGGACATGGGTAAGCCAGAAATGTCAATCTTCCTTATCTGTCTGAAGCATATTTTACAGTGGATCACAATATGCTTCTGCACTGATGGGAAAATTAGAGGAGGGAATTATAGACACATCTTTGATGGCTAGAACTAATTATGAGAAATATTAAAAAGTCAATTTAAATCAGCACATTGTTCTTAACAATTAGGCAGATCTTGTATGGGGTCTCCAGGTTTCTCCCTTGCCACCTTTCACTGCTCAATATATAATTAAGACTGTGACCCCAAATATTAACCGAATGTATGCAAACATCCAACTCCACATCTAGTTGGGGTCCTCTTTAGATCAGAAGAAAGACAGCTATACCTATGTAACTGAGGGACCCCATTAGAAGCAGGAGAGCTTGCTGTGTATGACAGTCGAGATCCTGACAGTAGGCAGTGCCTAATTTAAGTAGGTGGTTGCCCGTGGGGGCCACCGGCACTCATATTTGGGCACAAACACTTTTTCTGTATCAGATATTTACTGAGAGCAAGTGAGAGAAAAACAAACAAAACAGAAAGACTGAGGGAGACTAAAGATGGAAAACCTGTCATACACGAAGAGAGCAGGAACTTACAAGAAGGAGTTAAAGGGGTCGGGAGTGTCTGGTACTGGATTAAAAAGGCACGAGGTGAAATAAAGACTACACAGCCTTAGTATTGAGCGTGCCAACATTTAATTGCACCAGCCTCAGTCTTCTGAGCACACCTTTTGGTTTTACCACTCATTCTTTTACAAAGTAAGCACTGACAGTAGGAGATCATTCAAACAGCCATCCATTCACATTGCTGAACAAACCAGGTGCCACCCCAACTCAATATCGTTAAGTAGAGCCTAGAAGTACAGAGCGAAAATAAACGGTCTTCTGACTAAACTATTAGCATGGCGGCAAAAAATATCCACTATCATATCAAGCTATAGAGCAGGATCATTTTGCTACTTCAGGCAACGCAACGCATTGAGATGAAAACTGTTTGTGTTGTCAAGACAAAATATATTGTCTATACCAGGTCTTCTATGAAATTAATCTATGTAGTAAAACAGAAAACTCACCCGCAGTATAAGAAATGAGACCACGTGTATCTGTCCCCCAAAGATCTCCACTGCCAATGACGCAGAGAATAAAATTTGCATGATAATACATGAATAAGTAGCTCCCCATCACTTCAACCCAATTACTCTGACCTCTACCATTACTTCCACTATGATCCCCTCAACCATTACAGCTATGAGTTTCCAAATTAAAATCAATACTGAAAATGAGGATATTTAAAAGACATTAAAATGTTGAATAATGTAAAACAAAAACATATATATTTTAGAAAAACACATTCAAGAAACATTTTAAATTAACTGCAAAGAGGGAACTGGAGTTTCCTTTGAAAGTTATTTTATTTAATAAAACATCTGCTTGAGATGTAGGGTTAGAAATGGGGTTTCCATTATATGAAAAATAATCGAAATTAAATACATTAAATTTGTTACATTTAATTACAAAATCAGTGTAACAATAGTTTAATTGAGTGTGCTAATTTCGTTAAGGAATTGTCAGCCTCAATTCATTTCAAAAATACATTTAATTCGATATGAATGGATTTTCATTTATACAGCGCATGGCTACCAGAAGGCCTCCCAGCGCACCGAACTACAGCCGAGCATTCAGGGAAACAGAAAGGTTTTCAGGAGCTTACGAAAGGAGAGATAGTTGGCTTCATGCCGAATATAATCTGGTAGCTGGTTCCAGCATTTCGCCGCAATGAATGAAAACAGGCATCCACCACTCCGAACTCTGTTTATCCTAGGGACAGCTGCAAGATGTTTATTCCCGGAGCGCAGGGATCTTTTGGAGAGGTAGGGAGAGATGATAGATCGGAGAATAGGTGGGGCTTTAGCCGAGAGAGTCTTATGGGCAATGCACAGTGGCTTAAACTGAATTCTTTCGGCAACTGGAAGCCAATGCAGGGAGATGATGCGTGGTTTAGCGGTTTCCCTATTATGGACCTGCATGAGGAGTCGTGCAGCGCAATTTTAAACAGTTTGTTATTTTTTTAATGGTAGAACATGGAGAGCCTAAATACAGCACGATGGCGTAATCAAGCCGAGAAAGAATCAAGGCTTGCACCAATATCCTCCTAGCATTGAAAGCCAGCAGGGGAGAATTTTTCTAATAATTTTCAGAATACCGTAGCAAGTACCTGCCACCCTGCGCGCCTGCTCCTTGAAATTCCGGTTGTGATCCAGCCACACACCAAGGCTTTTAATCTGATCTCAGAGTACGCTGGCATCCAGGTTAGTAGTCTTACCCAAAAACATCAACTCTGTTTTAGCTGCATTGAGTTTTAGGAAAGAGCCATCCATCCACGCGGAGACCCTTTCCAAGCTGTTGGCAAGGTTAGTCTCAGTATTGTCAGGTTGATTAAGAGACACAATCAACTGAGTGTTATCAGCATAGGAGACAATCTGAATACCAAAGGGCTTACCCACCTCGGCCAAGGGGCTCAAATAGACATTAAAAAGTGTGGGGCTCAGGGAGGAACCCAGAGGCATCCTTTCAGAGATGAAGTTATCCTCAAAGATCTGAAATGATCTGTCAGCCAAAAAGGACCCTAACCACTTAAGTAGAGTTCCTGTAACTCCTACCTCTGAGTCTTGAGATCAGTAGTTTGTGATTGACCGTGTCGAAGGCTGCGCTAAGGTAGAGCAGGACAATAGCCGCAGAGCTGCCGACATCCAGAATTTTTTTGGCTTCTTCAACTACAGCTAACAAGGCCGTCTCTGTGCCCTGTTGGGGTCTAAAAGCAGTTTGGGAGGGGTGAAAGCGTTCATTTTTCTCCAGAAATGCAGAGAGAACGGAGTTGACATACTTTTCACTAATTTATGGGATCCCCGGCAGGAGCGAGATCGGCAGATAGTTGGCAAATACTTCTGGGTCTAAGTTGTTTTTTTTGTTGTTTTTTTTAAAAGAGCTTTAAACATGACCCGTTTCCATGGGGTGGGAACAAGCCCAGAGGAAAATGAAATGTTAATAAGGTCCAGGATAGCTGGGGCGACCGTATCTGATTGATTAATGCAAAATTTGAAAAAGTCTGTGATAGGGCGGAAGACAGAGGGCATTTTAATTAATCGTATTAAAAAACAAACCCAATTTTTCCATGGCAGGGTTTGAGATAAAAGCCATTTTAATGAAAAGAGATGGGAATAAATAGATGCTGTGAAGAAAAGGGCCAACGTAATGATCATTTCATTGACAATTATAGACAGCCAAAGGGACATCCAAGAAATGAAAAGTAGTATTCCTAGGTTTGAATGATAGAGGTTTAAGTAGCGACATGCATCCTTGAAGAGCTGGGCTAAAGCAACTGATGGCAAGTGAGTGATTTTTGCCACTGGTGCACAATCATCCTTCCATGGCCTCACGCATGCCTAGGCAATGCTCTCATACCTTAACTAGGTAAACACTCGTTTGTTTGTGAATATAAAAAAAAAAATATTCGGATAAGCATCCTGTGTTGTTTAAACTACATACATCTAATACCTAGTATCTAATATGATCATTCAATAAGCACAATCTTCTAAGGTTGCTCTATGTAAGGCCAGGCTTGGGTTGGTGCCAGTAAACGGCTTGGGTTGGTGCCAGTAAACTACTTCCAAAGAATCAAACAGGGTTTATTAAAGGCATGGGGACGATTATTAACATTCAAATGTTAGTTTTCATAATTGAAATGGCCAGGCGCCGTTCGGTGAATCTTCATTTGTGTTTTATTGATTTTAGCTTGGCTTTCGACACCGTGCAAAGAAATATTCTTTGGAACAAATTATCGAAAAAGGGAATCACACCTAGTTTGCTGAGAGCAATACAATTGTTGTAGACCACTACCTGGACGAGAGTAAGGTTGGCACAGAGTACAGTACTGTGAAAAAAAAATAAGGGACGGGTTGAAGCAAGGATGTGTTTTGGTCCCTACCTTATTCAAAATTTATTTAGCTGATATCTCATCAGGGCTGAATGATATTAATTCTCACTCCCCGACTGTGGCAGGTTTTAAGGTTTCGCATTTACTGTATGCCGATGATATTGTATTAATAAGTCACACAAAGGTGGGGTTGCAGAGATTAATTAGTGAAAGTGCTCATTATGCCTCTACTCATGGGTCAAAGGTTAACTCAAAAAAGACTAAAACAATGCAGCTGACAAGGGGGTTTAGCTGCAAGACCTATATTGAGAATGGAAGGTTCTGCCTTAGAATCTGTTTCAGAGTATAGATATCTGGGTGTAATAATAGATGCTAGGGGCACGGGTAAAAATCAGTGCGCTGCACTACAGAGAAGAAATAATTCATTAATTGCAGCATTTGCCACACTCCAGAATAATTTAAAAGGGCTTTCCCTCAATCCATTATTACAAGTCATATCAGTTAAACACGTTCATCTCTCACATATGGAGTAGAGACTTTAAGAGGATGTGCTGATAATACCATAGACAAACTTGTGACAGGGACCTACCGACGCCGGTTTAATCTTCCTCGGCAGACTTCACCAGCGCAAATCTGACTTGAGTTCGGACTCAAACGACAGAACCTAAACAGCTTAGGAGCATATTTAAAATTCTGCCATAAACTTAGAAGAGATAATAACTCCTCGCTTATGACTGTGGTCTGGGAGGCAATATGTGACAGTAAACATAAGCAGGCCCATGAATATTTTAAACTGGCGATAGACAAGTTTAAGGCGGAACAATTATGGGCTTTATCCCTCTCACAGGTTGCTTTTAATAAAGTAATAAATGGGTGCAGCAAAAAATTGTCCTCGTTGTGGGATAAAGCAGTATTGGCAAAGAGATCCCATGTGTGGACAGTTATTGCTTCCTACGGTATGTTAAAACCTCAGAGCTATCTAGGAGACTTAAATAGCCAAAGGGCAAAGTTGAAGTTTATGAACCTCCGATTTGGAAATAGCTAATTTCTTGGAGATGCCCCTGCTTGGAAAAAGATGAGTAGTGAGAGGACGTGTCGTCTCTGTAACAACAAGAGAGAAGATATTTGTCATATCATTTGTAGCTGTCCTGCTTTAATAGTTGAACGTAGGAGGCTGCTGAGGTCGGACTTTAATAGTCAAATGATACGAGCACGTCGACAAGCAGTTATAGCCAGTTCACAAGGAGAAAGTTTGCAATTCACGGGCAGACTTTTGAAGTTTATAGAAATAGTGGAGAAGAAACTGATTAACTGTGGCCAATGAGGATTGTTTTTTTGTTTTTTTTTTGTCTTTATCAACTGATGAATAGTACTTTTTAATTATGTGGTTTTTAAATAAGGATATAGAATTAACAAAACAAGATTTGAAAATCAAGGATATAGAATTGATTATGCATGGAATGTAAGAAGAATTGTATAAAGGTGTTTTTAATTGTAAGTTTTTACTAACTGAACAATGCATTTTTCATTCATTCAATTATGTAAGGCCAGATAAATAAAGCAACATAGGGGAAGGATTTATATTCACCTGGCTTTCTGGGCAAAGTCCTGCCTGTTCTATTCCAATGTGCATTTGAAATGGCCCTCATGGATATCAGATACTGTCAAATATCAGCTAATCCAGTTGAATAAAGAGGGTCCAATGCGCTGCAGGTTTCTTCTAGTGTGTAGAAGGAGACCAGCACATCTATCCAAGAACAGGAGTATGCAACTTAGAACCCACTTGACTCTAGGTTAAGGTTAAAGATGATTTTCCATATACACTTTAGCTCAACTTCCCAGGGCACTAAAATCCTTAAAGAAGAACATTTGAAAGCAATAACAATGATTGAACACAAAGCAGATTCCTGGTGGAACAAATCAACCAAGCACTAACTGTACCCCCAGCATGAAGATGCTGCTGGTACGTGTCCACAAACATTTCCCTAGGCAGAATCCCACTTAGATGGCAATGAGAATGTCAATAGCCTTGTGTAAGGCTGCCAACAACTTTGGGTTCGTCAGTGTTTTGTGCAACATATCTGCGCACATAATGCAATGTGTATACCAATTTTTGTTCCCTAATAAAAACGGTTGAGCACCAGAGGGTCGGAGGGAACAAGTTTAAAGACCGCACAGGATTAATTCCCCCATAGAAGTACATATAACACAAAAGAAACCTGAGGTCTAATGGTAAAGAGAAATAGGTGGTATGTAGGGTGAGGAGGAAATGCCTAATGTACGTCGTGAAACTGGAGGAAGCTCCAAAACCAAGGTCAAGTAATCACCGTGGGTAACTAACCCCATCACATGGGATTTTCATCCCAGAAAAAATCTCATAATCTCAAGGGGCAGACAGCGCCCTTTAGTGAGATATGAGTCCTTAGTGTTGTGATTGATAAGTGCTAGATAATGGAATAAATCTAAAAAATTAGCCTAAGGTGAGTGGGGATTGCAGTGCTGGTAGTAGTAAAAGAAGTGAGTATCTAAAACAAGTGACGGGACGGCCAGAGGGCTTCTGTATGGACAATGCCGTCCCGATGTTGGATTAAAAAACAAGGGGGGGGCAACACTAATCGGGTCTGATCAATGAAGCAACGTGAAAGAATGTGGTCGACATGTTTCAGCCATATCGCCTGATTAGGCTAGGCTTTCATCAGGACCTAAAAGCTACTGCAGGGAAGAAAACAACGTAACAAAGGATATGAGGAGCACCCTCAACTTGATTGTAGAGTGCAAGTCTCTTCAGCGAAACATACAGCACCTAGATAAAGAGATAATTATGGGAGTGAAACCACCAATGCTCAGTCATATTTATAAGAACAATAAAATGAATATAGACTTGAAGCGAGGTCCGACTCACCCGTGCAAACTAGGTGATGAGATGGCCTCCACCTGGCAACCGCTCAGGAAGGAACACCGCTCTGAAAGGGAAATGTAAGGCTGATGGTAGCGACTTACAAATCGTGAGCAAGTGTGGAAAGAGTGGGGAAATCAACTGAAAACTAGGGAGAACTGCCAAAGGCTGAGTCTGCACACACAATGAGATACAACAATTAAAAACAAGGCTTAATGCTGGGCACCAAGTCAGTGTGACCACGGATAATACAGATCCGTATAACAAGGTACAGGCTAAGAGATACAATGTTAGAGGAACAGCGCCTCTAAATGAACGCCAACGAAGGCAGCGAAGGAGCCTACCTGTCCGTCGGGGAACCGGGCTGGAATGAGCCTGCAGCCGGAGGTCCCGTGTGATTGGACGGAGGCAAAAAGAAATGAAAAAACTGCCGGTGGAATGGGCCAATAGCGCGGCAGGAGAGGTATGCATGCCGAAGTGGAAGCCAATCCAAAATCCTGTTGCAAGCAACTGGTTGTAGATGGAAATGACAGGTCAGGGAGAGTGCTGTCAAAAATTAGCTGACTCGATGCACCTGGGGAGTCAGAAAGATGACGCGGTGCGCTTGAGGAATGCGGAAGCCGCCGTCAGATGAAAAAGACGGCTGTCAAGGCACGCGTTGCACCGAAAAGCGTGAGTCATCTTGGAAAATACGGAAGGTGGTAAAATACACCAAGTGATGCATTGCTAGTGTGTGAAGTTCCCAGAAGACCACGGGCTGTGGGACAGACATTTATTGAGTACAATCACGGCCAAAACTGTATGAGCCAATGGAGGCAATGAAGTAGTGTGCGCTAGATCGCGGTTGTCCCACTATGAGAACTGTGTCAAAGAAGAGAAGAACACACCGGGTATTACAGCGATAGCCAAGGGATTTCGTCATTAAGTCCCCGAACATGTGTTTGTAGTTTATACACCCACCTTTGCTCACGTTTAAAAAGGAAAGCGGAGCTGTCAGTGAGGTGTGGTGGTATTTGGGGTTTATCAATGACAATCCAGTGCAAATCATCAGGGGCATGTTTAACCTCCAGAAAATGGTTAGTGAGTTTTGTGGAGGTGCGGCCACAACGTATCGTGCTCTTGTGTTCTAAAATACGGGTTTTGATGCGGCGGGTGGTCATGCCGATATATCGCAACTCACACGGGCAGGTGATCAAATAGATCAGATGGGAGCTGTTGCAGTTTGTATGGCTCTTCAAAATCCAGGGTCGACCTGTGCCGATGTCAATTTCCTTAGTCACCGAGGTCAAGCAGCATGCGGCACAAGAACCGCATGGGTAATGTCCCACAACTGGAGGCAGACCCCACAGGGTTGGTTGGGTACATCTCTGATTGATGCGTGGGCGGGTATGTACCAATTGGTCCCTGATATTGCTACTGCGTTTAAACGCAAAGAGGGGTTTTGGTAGCTCAACCTCACCTATATTGAGAATCTTCCAGTTCGTAAGAATGATTTTCTTAAGTTTGTTGGAAAACTGACAATAGGTGTGGACACACGTGAGTCTGTTCTCGGATATTTTCGGAGTCTTGGGTTCTAACAGAGCCTCACGATTGTTGTTAGCAGCTCGCTTGGAAGCCCTCCGAATAAGATGTTTAGGGTAGTCTCTCGCCTGCAATTGCTTAGAGAGATTGTCGGCATGTTCCTTGTATTTGACACTGGAGGAACAATTTCGTTTCAGGCGCAAGAATTGGCCGAAGGGCAGATTGTCACGCAGAGCTCGTGGGTGAAAGCTATCATACTTAAGAAGAGCATTCACCGCCATGGGTTTTCTGTATAGTTCAGTGCCCAAACGCCCTTCTGATGGGGTGATGAGAATGTCGAGAAAAGGTAAATGAGTCTTAGAGTACTCGCAAGTGAATCTCAAAAAGGGGTCACAATTATTGAGCCAGTCTTTGAAAGCCAAGAGGGAGGACAGGGAACCTTGCCATAGCACAAATACATCATCTATGTATCTCTTCCATATCATGATGTGATCCTTGTATGGGTTGGTGGTATTGAGGACGTGTTGTTCTTCGAAAACATGAACGTACAGGTTCGCCAGGCTGGGAGCAAAAATGCTCCCCATTGAAGTTCCTGATATTTGCAAGAATAGCTGGTCCTCAAATTGAAAGAAATTCTCTTTCATAGCAAGTCTGGCACATGACATAATGAAAGAAACAGGAGTAATGGAGTCAGGAGGATCTGCCAACAGGAGGGTTTCAATGACAGATAAAGTTTCATCCTGCGGGATGCACGTGTATAGCGACTCCACATCGAATGAAACAAGAAAGTCAGTAGTGTTATCAAAGGACAAATCCGTAAGGAGGTTGAGAATATCCTTGGTGTCCTTGAGGTATGTAGGCATCTTCGACACTAAGGGACGAAGGAAGTGGTCAGTAAATGCCGACAGGGGTTCCAGTAAGGACCCCAACCCAGAAATGATAGGGCGACCAGGTGGAGGGTGCACCTTCTTATGTACCTTGGGTAGGATGTAAAAGTATGGTATGGTAGCAGAGGAATTGACCAGATATTGTGCTTCATTTGAAGTGATCCAGGCATTAGCACTGGCTTCATTGACTAAAATCCGGATAGTCTGGAGTAGACGTGTAGTAGGATCCTCAGCAAGGGGTTGGTAAAAGTTGGTGTTGCTCAACTGTCTTAAACATTCAGCACGATAAGCAGTGGTATCCATCAAGACAGTAGCGCCGCCCTTGTCAGCCGGTTTGATAATTATAGAATCATCAGAAGTGAGGGAATTTAATGCCAAGCGTTCTGCCTTGGTGAGGTTCTGATATTGGCGGTTTGCAGAGCCGCTAAAGGAAGATACTTGGGAGGTCACTGCTTTCTCGAAAGTGAGAACCTGTGGAGGAATTTGGCTTGGCAAAGGATTGAAAGAGGATTTGATGCGTAATCCCGTGTTCTGGTCTTGATCGCTAGGCGAGCTGAGGGATTCTGCTCTGAAGAAAAAATTTAACCGAATTTTCCTAAAGAATTGGGCAAGTTCCTGGTGGATGGAGAACATGTCTCCTTTAAAGGAAGGAACAAAGCCAAGACCTTTATTAAGAAGAGAGTTCTCGTCAGCTGTGAGGATTCTGCTAGATAAATTAATAACTAGGTCGCACTCGTGCTCGGGGCGGCTGAAGTGTTCCTCGAGTTCAATGGTGGATTCCCTTGTTGTTGGTCCTGCCATTGGACTTGGTTCCGTCTCCTTCCCCTGGATCGTCCTCGGCCAAACCCTAAAAAAGGCTGGTTAGAGTACATTTGTGGAGGCGGGGGATAGGGACAAGGTGGTCCAAAGGGAGGGGGTTGTCCAAATGGTGGAAACGGGGGGTAGTTGTAACCGGCATGTGGCCACCATTGGGAGGGGTGCATGTGGTTGGGTGTACCCCTCTGGTTTCTCCTGTTAGCACCACCTCTCCTTTTATTACCTCTTTGTGAGGATTCTTCACCTGAGGCAGAGTCTGATCCACTGGACCAGTCATCGCTTCCCGATGTGGAGTAATTGGACCCATATTTGCGGCCCTGTCGGTTGAATTGAGGTGGAACGTAGTCCGCACTTGTGTATGGGTATACCCTCTCCATTGAAAAACGGGCCAGGTCTTTTTTAAATTTGGTAATCTTAGTCATTAAGACAGTATCTTTGAATTCTTTATTATGCTTACTGGACTCCTCTTGTTGTTTCTTAAATAGTGCACCAGTTAGTGTCACTTTAATTTGGGATTCCAGAGCCTGTATCTCAATCAATACAGCGTCAGCAACACGTTTGGCCGTGTTTATAATGAGGATGAGCCAGTCCCTGGTACATTTCCACGCTATGAGAGACCAATCATTGAGGAAGATCTTATCGCGGACCTCGCTTCAAGTCTATATTCATTTTATTGTTCTTATAAATATGACTGAGCATTGGTGGTTTCACTCCCATAATTATCTCTTTATCTAGGTGCTGTATGTTTCGCTGAAGAGACTTGCACTCTACAATCAAGTTGAGGGTGCTCCTCATATCCTTTGTTACGTTGTTTTCTTCCCTGCAGTAGCTTTTAGGTCCTGATGAAAGCCTAGCCTAATCAGGCGATATGGCTGAAACATGTCGACCACATTCTTTCACGTTGCTTCATTGATCAGACCCGATTAGTGTTGCCCCCCCCTTGTTTTTTAATCCAACATCGGGACGGCATTGTCCATACAGAAGCCCTCTGGCCGTCCCGTCACTTGTTTTAGATACTCACTTCTTTTACTACTACCAGCACTGCAATCCCCACTCACCTTAGGCTAATTTTTTAGATTTATTCCATTATCTAGCACTTATCAATCACAACACTAAGGACTCATATCTCACTAAAGGGCGCTGTCTGCCCCTTGAGATTATGAGATTTTTTCTGGGATGAAAATCCCATGTGATGGGGTTAGTTACCCACGGTGATTACTTGACCTTGGTTTTGGAGCTTCCTCCAGTTTCACGACGTACATTAGGCATTTCCTCCTCACCCTACATACCACCTATTTCTCTTTACCATTAGACCTCAGGTTTCTTTTGTGTTATATATACCAATTTTTGTTACCATAAAGCGCATAAATATGTCCTGAAATGCTGCTGCTTGTGTGGATTGCCCGCATCTCACTTAAGGGTATCAGAATGTGCTGAAAGTGTTAAAGGAGTCAGACACAAAAGCCCAATTTAGCCCTCACCCTTTTAGGGGCTCTTCTCACGAATCATCATGGATCTGGAATGGTCTCTGTAGTTCATCAAGAGAAGGTATTCGTGCTCAAATACAACTGAACTTGAAATACAAGTGGTTCTTTTGTAAGAAGCACTACCACCCCATAGTGTAAATGCCTTACTTCCCAGTAGCTCGTGAGTGAGCTAACTAACATTAGTGAGAGTAATTCTGTGAACCTGTGTGCAAGTTTATCTTATCAGTAAGTTAAAAGTCTAGAGGTCAGTCCGTCAGTGAATCAGTGAGTCAACCAGCATATCAGTGAGTCTGTTGCTCTGCCAGTGAGTGGGTCATCAAGTGTTCGTAGACCGTTGTGAGCTACTGAGTTAATCAATAACTGAGTCAGCCAATCAATGAATGAGGGTGGCAATGAGTAAGTCCATAAGAGAGTGAGTCCACTAGCCAGATAGCATTCCAAAAGGGGGATTGGTCGTTTAAATTGACCAATACGTGATTGAGAAGGGCAGTGAACAAGACTGTGAATGAGTCCGTTGTACAGTGAGGATGCCTTTAGCATCAAAGAGTAAATGCGAAAGATAGTGTCTGCTCGAGTTTTACTACAAGACTGCCTGAGAGATTATCTCGGATCTCTTTTCATTTTCCCCAATTGCCTTCCCATCATTTATTTACTATTGTGTGTCCCCTTTGGCCCATGTGGTAACCTTGTACTATGTAATTTCATGTTCTGTAGGAGGGAAGGGGCAGTGGACACTGTAATTAAGGTAGATGGCTGAATGACCCATAAATCTACACAAGTCTTCCCACAATTTGCAAATTACAAATCAGTAAACAGTTCTTCTATTTTACCTCCCTATCCTTAACTTACATAATTTCAGTCTTAGTCCTAAACAGCCCATACCCAGTCACCTTGGTGCACTAACTGATGATACAAATGTAGTATGGCACAGATTCTAGTGGCACGCTAAGTAGATTGTTGTCAGCAAATTTGTACAACATTGTGCCTCATTAGAGAACATAATTTAATTATCCTTGGTTTTCTGCATAGTTATGTCTACATGCCACATCATTTTGCCCTCTATTGCCACACAAATCCAGTGGCCCAGGTGATATGTCACCAAATCTACAATGCTCCAACCCTTTTTACTTTAGTAGTTCAGCAGAATTGACCAACAAGACCGAAATTGTGATCTTCAAGGAAAAGCACTGTGGGATTCCACCTGGTGGCCAACAGAGCTAGGACTGACACCCGCCCCCCACGCCAAGAACCTCAGATTCATCATCAATGGCAAACTCAACATGACTGCCCAACTCTAAGCCGTCACAGCCTCTTGCTTCCACAGCCTGAAGGTGTTGAAGAAAATTTCCAAATGGCTCCTAAATAGCATCCAGAAAACAGCCACACACGCCCTCATTACAAACAAGCTGGACTAAGGGAACACCCTCTATGCCGTGATCAACAAAAAACTCACACAAAGGCTACACACCATTCTGAACTTAGTGGCCAGAATCACTATCAACCTCCCACGCTGCACTCATATCACACCACATCTGAAGGAGCGTCACTAGCTCCTCATACACAAACGAACACATTTCAAACTCCTCACCTGCACCTTCAAGGCATTGCATAACAATGGCCCAGGAAAACCTTAACATTTGCATCTGGTTTCACAAACCTTCCTGACACCTCCGCTCACCCGGACTCCTACTTGCACGAATCACACGAATATAGAAAACCAGATCCTGCGGTTGCGCCAGGGGCAGGTCCTCCACTAGGGAGGAGGAGCGTCGCCCCACTGCTTTCTCGTAGTGCGAGAAGCAGAAACATAAAATGGTAAGACTGCCATTTTAGGTCTCTGCTTCTCGCACTGCGAGAAAGCAGAAGTGTTTGTTTGGGGGCGGCAGGCGGGCGGGATGCTCTTGGGCAGGGGAGGAGTGGCTTGCTCACTGCTGAGGGCGCTGACTGTTTAACCAGTCATGCGCACTCTAATTTTTCCCCATGTAGGCTGCATGCAGCCTACATGGAGAAAATGGCCTCCCCATAGGCGAGTGGCTGGTCGGTGTCCCGACCAGTCACAACGCTGCCATTGCAGCGTTGCGATTGGCTTAGGGGAAGGAGGCTGCCTGCTTCCAGTTCCTGCCGGAGACAGGAGAGCAGGAGAGGCGCAGACAACGCAGGACTGGGCCGGCGAAAGTAAGCTACTTTTTTTATTTATTTAAATGACCCCCCCGCCCAACCCCCTGCCCCCCCACCCGCGAGTCATGCTGGCCGCAACTGGGTTGAGCCTTCTCCTACATCGCTCTTAGAACGTGGAATGATCTGCCGCTACACAAGAGCCTCCTCCTCACTTCTTGAACTCCGCAAGAAGATGAAGGCCTGGCTTTAAGAGTAGCCTCACGCGGCCATAGGTTTGCTTAGACTCACACCTGCTCAGCGCCAGGATACCCGGATGGGTGATTCTGCAGTCTACAAATCTGTATAACAGAACATTAAAGAAGCAAACTGATATCAAGGTATCTTAACGCACCGTGAAAACAAGAGACGTTCTCTTTAGCTTTCATAAATAATGTCACAAGGCGAAACCCAATTCTATTTGTGCTGGATTAGTGCTAAGAAGACCGATGCTGGTCTCTGCCAGACGAGGTAATGCCTCGATTAAATAGTTAATTAACAAAGACTACAAGAAACGGCACCACGTGACGAAAACACGACACAATTATGTGATTATTCACAGACTAAGCCGTTTCACTTTCATAGTCCTGTCCTTTTGAAGCTGTACATAAAGGAGACACGCACTTCGGCTCATATTTTCCACACTCCTGCTAAGCAGAACATTGTATAAAACATCCGACAGGCCTCGTCCCCGCCTCAGCGCCCCGAGCAGCTCCGGGAAGCGACCGACCGCAACACATCGCTTGCTGTGTAGGAGGCCAGGCTGGCAGGGAAAACGCTCAGCGTTTTATTTTGAAGCCTCCAGAGTTCTAGAAATGACAGGGGTGAACACCCTGTGCTCTCACGAACAGCACACAAACACCGGCAAACAGGCAGCTTCTGTTTGCTCTCAGAATGAATTCACTAGAAAGAGACATGCTGATTAGCCTGTTCAGGTGGAGGTTGTGTGATGCCTCACATATGACCCAGAGAGTGCTTGAAAAATAAGGGGCAGACTCAGTATTTAATAAAAAAATTCCACCTAGCTGGTCAACGTCACTTTCAACTAGTCCTTGGCAAGCTTTTACTATCGCAGCTCTTTATTTATTTATATTTTGTAAACAAAATATTAAACAACTTAAGCCATAGTTATTAAATATCAGAGACTATTAAGTTGCACGGATATATATATATATACATATACATACATACATACACACACACACACACACACACACACACACACACACAGAGCATGGTACATACAAAAGATTCTGAATGTCACTTTATAGACAACAGGAGCTACTGTGATAACTTTACAAGACTTGCAACATGGATTTCGAGATGGAAACAATTCATTGTGCTTTGGTATTTTACACTGTATTAAAAATACCAAAATGTACAGCAATCCCAACGATTTACAAGACAAATTCAAGTTTAGCTTTTTTTAACCCACAAAAATGTTGCTATTTTTGAGTGAACTCAAGTGAAAACAGAGTGAGAGACTGAAGGAAAGATAAAAGGAGAGACAATGACGTGATATATGGGCTATAGTATCCTCTGCCGTACATTATATGGATACTGCAAGTCCACAAGGAGTTTCATGACCAATCAGAGGAACGAGGCCTAATGCGGAGTTCCTTTATAAGGGAATGGAACTTCACGGGGACTTGCAATATCCTGAAGTACAGCAGGGGGTACTTTATCCCATATAATACAAGGTCATACATTCACTTTTCCCAGAAACCACTTCCATCCTTGGAACGTAGATTTTTCATATGAAAAAGAGAGCATGTTTGCAAATATGAATAGAAATAGAATATCTATTGTAAAAGTCATCACATGAGATATTTGTAGTAAAAGATCTAAGAATCAGTTTAATACAAGTGAGCTTTTTTAAAATGATAAAAATGCCAAAAGCCCAATAGCTCGGAATATGTAGAAACATGCAGAAAGATTCTAACTTTTATATCATTACCTAAGGAGTACAAAATATTTACATATAGCTATGAATATCTAATTTCTTCTTAAGCAGAAGAACCAAAAGCTATGTTTAGTTTCCTTCTTTAAACAGCAGCTTTAATTGTGCTCCGTGGCCGGGCCTGCCTTTCCCCGGGCTGCTGGATCTGGCAGCAGGCATTGTGAGGCCAGAGCTCAGCCGTAATACATTATGTGTTATTATAGTTGACTTCTGGCCTCTTTTTTGTTTTTTAATAATAGGTGACTGGGTGCATCACAAGTCACTGATTACGAAGACATTAGGGATTGATTTTTATACAGGGAATGTAAAGTCCCATATTATGTAATATAAGATTATAAAAATATGCAAAAATCTATTTTCATGCATTTAGTTCTAGGTCAAGTTAAAGCTTTGAAGACTGCAAAACGTTAGGAGGAAAGTGCTATGAATGAGCAGAAGGAAAAATGTGGAAGATACACATAGAAGACAACCCGATAAGCCTCTCTCTATATACAAAAACTCAAGCTATAGGTTATTGGTATTTCTATGACGCACAGTCTACCAACAGTGTATCCTTTGAAAGCGGTTAGTATCTTCAAAACTGCACAATAAATATTACTAGCAAACATGACTGTGAGCAGACTTGGGGGAGGGGCTAATGGGGTTCTTTATAATCAACTGTTGGCACTTTCTTTCCACCTACAATGATGCTTGTAGAGACAGACTGCGCTAATATATGGTGTATACGTTCACTAGTAGCATTACCACCTTGTTGCCTCTTCCTAGCAATGTGCCTCTTTATATTGACTGAAACATTTTCAATATATAGAATTGGACAAAAAAAGCTGTCAGTATCTGGTGGAAACATATGTTCCACAGTTAGACATCAGCCAAAAATGTATTGTAGCATTCATATAGAGCTTCATACTCAGCCGTGGGGCACCAAAGAGCATTATTGGATGTGTAGCCAGCTACGCTATGAGAAGTGTATGGTTGGCAGAGTGTAGAATTTGTCGAGATCCTATGTGAAAAGCATTTTCATGTCATGCATGAGTGACCAGAGAGGTGCTCTTATCTCGTCTCAGGAAAGAAGGTGTGAGCGATAGGTGCACAAATTATAATAAAGTATTTGCCTGGTGTACATTCTAACCAGAATGTGTGTGTGTGTGTACTGGCTTACAGATTTTGCAAATAGAAAGATCACAAGGATGTGGAAACCAAGCAAAAGGCCTATTGGTGAAGCGTTGGTCTGCAGATCGACTGGTTCTTTCAGGGTCTGAGAAAATAGAAAATCAGGGAAGGAAATCTATGCAAATTATAAAAAAGGATAAGATCTTCGTTTGCTAAACTCTATGTTGAAAATATTTTATGATGTGTGTAATCAAAAATGATTTCCATTGTTTTACCTTATTGAGTCAATATATAGATCGTATAAAATTAAAAAGTTAGTCCACATTATAACTAGCACAAGTTCCTCCAAGGGAATTATTTGATTATTTCATCTTCTGTGGAAAGTTTATATATAGATTCAATGCATATCTTGCAATGCTTGTGCCCCGACTTGATTATGTCCAAAACCGAGGATTTTTAACAAGAAACTATGCATAATAAAGACTGCACCCTTTCTTGGAGGGTGACATTTAAAACGGATTGTTTTAACTCCCTATTTCTAGATCTCCAACTAAACTCAAAATAGAAACTATATAAACTGCATTATGCCATTGACAGAGCAGCTGTAGTAGAATACAAACTATAAGCCACACAGACCAAGAAAATATTAGAGACAGTAAGTCAGCTGACATCCGAGAGAAAGTCACCCATCCGATCCCCATGATCATCATTCACCTTTAAATTCCTTACTGAAGATGGAAGGCCCTTTGCCTTGGCATTTTTCACATCATAATAATAGCCATTTCTTCACAATTCAGTTTTTCCAGTTTAAGAGCTGTAAATAATATTAGAACATTGGGATGTGGAGCACTCCATTGAAGACAACGGAGTGCTCTGCGCTTCTACAGGCCGATAAAGGCCCGCAAAGCAACATTCCAATGTTGTTTTCACACAGGCCTTTCAGAGTCCGAGGGGATTTAAACCCCCTCGAACTACGAGAAGCCTTTGTTTAATTAGTTAGAACATTCTGCCCTCTAGTGGCAGGATGTTCTAATAACCTTATAGTCCTTTGGTAGCTGGGCTATAGTGGGTATTAAAGTCCAGCTCCCTTGTTAAAGGCCCTCGCCAAACACTGGAGCGGGCCTTTAATAGCCGGTATAGCCCGATACGGCGGGCTATAAGGCTATAATATATTACACAAGAGAGGGGGCATACCCAGGTAGATATGAGGACCTGCAGTGGCATATGGAACCCGAATATCATGGGCTAAATATCGTCTGACAAAACTACAGTGTGTTATTTATCATTTAGAAAATATCTGCCCATTGGAGTTTATATTAGAAAATCTACATCCAATGTAACTATGTTTTTGTACACAATATTTAGGAGACAACAATTAAGTTGTTCGATATTTTTGCCAATAATTGTTTAACATTCAACTCCGCGATGAAGCCCAGAGCCCTACTCTCCCCTGCTCTATAACTATCTGGCAGTGCCTTGCTCCAATATAATATTGGTATCGCAAATTAGGCCCTTGCACTGCAATGTAGTTCACAAAATTAATTGGTAGGTAGGTTTCTTGGTACTATATAGGTGGAAGGTTATGTGGAGTATAGCAGTTACTTTCCTTTCAATGAGAAGCCTCTGCTATTTTTCTTGATAATGCTTCAATTTTTAAATGCTGAAATGCACTTTTGTGAAAGTTTCTAGCCACAATTTCAATCGTGTATAGGTGGTGCTGCACAAACATTAGTGTTTGTTTTTAATTCAACAGTGAATTCCCTCAGCGTAAAATGTGAATCTCCATCTAGGGTTTGATAAAGCTTTTTTTTAGCCACAACAGTTATCGCTTATGATGTCCTGGAAATTAGGAAGTGTTTCAGAAGGCTAACATTTGGAAGCATATATAAATTCATAAACATCTTCCTCGTCCAAGTGAAAAAATATCTGACATGATTGAGTGAAACATGTACTTCCAACAGCAGCATCAGTCTGTCAGCTGATTGACCGGTGATCTATTGCAGCATCATTGCAAAGTTCTAATGAATAACTAAAGTGCTAATGATGCAGCGTAAAAGCTGATCTTGACTTAAATGACACCAAAACCTATCTCGACAATGAAAACATAAATGCTCACTTTGCACAAGTTCAGAAAAATGACACCAACTGTGTAAAATTATTTTACCAGCACCGTAAAGGCGTGCTTGAATAGGTAGAAACAGTAGGATTAATCAAATAGCGAATTTAAGACATTTAAGTAACTAATTACCTAATATCATTAACAGATGCCATGAAAACTACTGATAATTTTGCATTATCATTGATTTCATTGCAGAATAACTTAACATACTCAATATTGGTGCAGTTCCTAAATGAAATGTGTTGGATGTCTGAAACTTTCAATATAAATGTCTAAGATGTAGAACGGACATTTGCGTACAGAAACAATTTTATTTTAATGATTGAGAATTAATTTACATGTTGCTACTTTTTGAAATTGTGGTAATAGGCACAATTAAAGTTTCTTTGTGTAAGCATTACTGACATTAACAATATGCTTATATATATATATATATATATATATATATATATATGTGTGTGTGATTTATTTCGTTATGCTTAAACCTAATTACAAGTTTATTTTTCTAAATCTGAAATGTTGAATTTAAAACATGATTGAGAGGTCTTTCCTCCTAAGGCTGCATTATTTCATAGCCTTGTGCAGTGAACTTTGAGATGTTTCTTTAGTGTTGCTTTATTTGTTCTTGTACATGTGACATTCCTTTGGACAACAAAGATCTTTCTTATACCATGTGTGAATGGTGGGAAAGTACATTTCCTAGAATATCTGTGGACAGCAACAAAGTGAATAAGCTCATTGTCGTCTAAGCTATGAGGATGGAGTGGGGAGGCTAATCTGCTGCTTCCTCTTAGTCACTATGGCTGTATCATGAGCTTGATCATGGGTATTTCTTAGGCAGCTTAACAGCGGCTTCCCTTTCCTTACTCAGTTTTGTCCCCTGGCATTACACTTGCTACCCTAAGTCTTAATGGCAACGACGGGAACAGAAAATAAACAGTGCTCTAAAGTCAAAAATCAGAAGGACACAAGGACCAAGTTTTCCTGAGCATTGGGTATTGACTTGTTGGGTTCAATTTCAGATGCAGTTGTAATGGAGTGGTGTATTCTGGTAAATGGAAAAGTAGCTGGTAGGTTCTACACTGTGTTTTATCAAGCCATTTGCCAAGCAGGGGTGGCTCCTCCACGTGAACAGAGGAGCGTCTACCCACTGCTTTCTCGCAGAGCGAGAAGCAGAAACATAAAATGGTATTTTAAATACCATTTTAGGTTTCTGCTTCTCGTGCCTGGTTAGGGGCGAGCGGGGTGGGCGAGTCGAGGAGTAGTGGCTTGCCCAATGCTGCGGGCCCTGAATGTTTGGTCGGCCTTCTGGGGCTGACCAAACCAGTCATGCGCACTCTCCATTTTCTCTATGTAGGCTGCATGCAGCCTACATGGAGAAAATGGCCTCCCTTCAGGTGCCCGGCTGGGCACCGTTGGCACCAATCACAACGCTGCCATTGCAGCATAGCGATTGGCTTAGGGAAGGGGAGGGAGGATGCCTGCTTCCTGTTCTCCTGAAGCAGCAGGAAAATACAGGACCCGGCCAGGAGCAGAGGTGGCACGGGACCCGGTGAGGTAAGTTTTATTTTTTATTTTTAAATTAATCCCCTAACACCCACAAACCCCAGCTCGAACCCCCGCGATACACCCTTACCCACCCCCCACCCGCGAGTCATGCGAGCCGCGACTGTTGCTAAATTTATTTCTGAACGTCATCATGCCATACGATAGGGTTAGCATTAGTTTGCATGCTCTGTTCTTAACCCCTTGGCTGCGGCAGGAATTCCGCCGCAGCGCTGGGGGGGGTTGGGGGCAGCGCGGTGGCGCTGTGCTCATGACGGAGCCTCTCCGTCATGAGTCACGGTTGAGCTGCGCTCATGACAGAGTGGTTCCGTCACGACTCCGCCCACTGCGCTAATGGCCCGCACAGGCGGGGAATTAGCGCCACGTGGGCGGAGCGGCGGCCAACGGCCGGAGCTTGACGGAACCACTCCGTCATGAGCACACGGCACCCGTGGCTCATGACGGAGTGGTTCCGTCATGAGCGGGGAAGGGGTTAAGCATGGGATTGGTATCAAGAACTAACAGACTTTTCAGAAGATCCTAGAAAGGGAGCTGGATGTCTTTGAAGAGAGCCCATACCCAATTGTGTCATCTCCACACTTCCTCAGCAGGAGTTTGTCATCTCTCGCTCCCAGTGAAGTAACACAAGGCCTTTCAGTATTCTGAGGGACCAAGTGAGGGAAATGACTTACTGCTGGACTGCTTTCCAATGATGGGGCTTCTCTAAGTCTCAAACCATCTACCGGAGAAGATTCAAGATAGGGTCTCCACACCCCTTAGCCTTTGGTGGTCCGTCTATCACTGCAAATATCTCCCACCACGTCTAGCCTGGATTCTGCTGATGCAAACCTTTACAGTCTGCAGTCTACATCTACTAGTAGTCAAATACTAGGTTTTTTTCAGCCAATGCTTGAAGATCCAGTAGTTTTAAGGAAGGTGACAATCGTCCTGACGAGGGCCATAGGAAGAGCTACTGCACAGAGAAGCTGGTTGAACAATAAACAGTTATTGTGTTTGCGTTACTTACATTTAAGGCTGACCTTTGTTTTCTAGCCCAAGGATGGATCTTTGCTTTATGAAAACAACCCCTGTGATCTTGGATATTCTCCATACAATTTGACTTGCCAAAGCAAGCTGAGGAATAAGGGGCACATACGGTGGGATTCACCTCACTTTAGAATTGATGTGTAGGCCGGCGGCCTGCTCTTGGTCCCTTACCTTTCATTATGTCACGAAAGCAGCTGAGATGTAGTAGAGTGCAACATCTTGCCCTCCCACTGTTGGTTTAACCTACTCAACGTTTCTATTCGTTGACAGCATATCTTTAAGAAACTGTATTTTCCTGAAAGTATTGTGTGTATATTCATATATAAGGTTTGAAACTTTTAACACCTAGATAGGTGTTAATGAGAACCCTCAATAGCGTATTTTTCGAGTGGTATGGGCGGTTTTGGGCGGTTTATCTTGATTCTCCGCCTTTGGAATACGCGTCAGCATTATCATTGGGTCTCTTTTTTGTCATGCTGCCTCCACCTGGAGGGAACCACTGCTTCTTGGTAGTGATCAGTAATAGTAGTGCAAAAGTGATGATAGTGAGGTTAAAAGTGTCGCACCCACACTACCTTGAAGAAATGACAATTTATTCTGGTGGGCGTGTGGGGAGACTTTTAAAAAGGAGAGGTGGTGCTAAGGGTTAGGTTATGTAACCAGAGCACTGTAGGTGTCCATATCAAAAGGTCGACATGTTTCTGCCCATTCGGTGCCCCAGGAGGGGGTCGTGGGGCATTCTTCAGGACCTATTAGTAGTGTGAGCTGTTATTGTACAGTTCAAGGAATTGAAAAAATGCTGTCTTCAAACAATGTGATAGATAGCTATGTCTCAGAAATATTGTTACCTGTGGAGAAATGAAAATAAAATCTAAGAGACAATCAATGAGAAAAAACCCCCAATTTCTGGGTGGCGGTGGGCTTTTAGAAAGTAAGTGAGTTAAAACAATGAACAAACAAAAAATGGCAATTCTTATTGATACTGTCAAGCAACTTATATAATGGCAAATCTCTGATATACTGTGTGAGGAAATTAGCCAAGGAAAAATATATCTCATGGTGCGGTACGATTGACCGAACACTTTTTTACGATATGTTTCCCTTGGTTTAACCGGTTGGAAAAAATGTCACGAAAGTCGCGGTAGGATCTCATTAGATTCGACAACATGAACAGGGCAATCGATACAGTCATTCTGTTATCTGTACGTTATAAGTTTTGTGGTTGTTTGAACATTCACAATACATGCAGACCCCAACGTTAAGTAGAGAGAGGCAGATTACCTTGAGACGCATCCGAGTTGCGGTTTTGCCTTGGCAGCGTCAATGTCTTGCCTGTAATGGTGAAGAACGGGGAAGATAGGGAGGGGAGGTGGGGCAAGGGAAAGAGGAAAAAAGGGGGGGGGGGCGTTGGGGGATAGGGTGTTACAGATACCGTTAGTTTGTTGAGCTTCGAAGCGGTTTGTTGACCACCGACGGGATGAGCCTTCCGTACCTCAGTTGCGGGCAGAGCACGACTTGTGCTGACGCTGGCGGGCAGGGCTCGTGGAGAACGAGATCCCGTGTGTTGCCGGTTTTTTAGCTCCGTGTATGAAAAAGACTGAAAAAAGACTTACGTATTGTTCATGAAAAGGGGTGATAAATAATTGAAAGGGGTGTAGCCACTCGATATAATTAGAATAGACCCGGTGTGTTTTTAAATGGGTAGAAAGCGTTTAAAAGTCAAAGTGGCCTTGCATGTGTATGATTCAGAATTGGGAGCTTATGAACGGATCAGGATGGCGCTTTTCAGCGTATTAGGTGCTGTGTAACAAATAAACCAGGTGGCTCGTACCTTATTTGAAATTGAGCCAAGGTATATTATCATTCAGGCCTTTTGTGTCTGTGCTGAGGCGGTGGACCCACCTCTGTTCTCTTTCGAAGAGAATTTTCTCGGCATTGTTCTTGCACCCTACTAATGTTTCAATTATGATCCATTTAAGATCATCCACTGAGTGTCTTTGTTCAATATAGTGACGGCTCATTTTGGTGGTTTCACGTCTGCATTTAACATTACTTCTGTGTTCACAGATTCTCACCTTTATTTTTCTGCAGGACATTCCGATGTACCTGAGATTACACGGACAGGTAATCATGTAGATTACAAAGGCTGTGTTGCAGTTGGTGTGTTGTTTTATGGTCCATTTCAGGTTGGGTAGCAATTGGATAGTCTTTGTCGGTGTTGTTAGATGACATACCGAACACTGTCCACATGGATAGTGACCTGTAACTGGTTGGAGGTCCCAAAGGGTGTTTTTCAGTTTAAGTGGAGCTGCAGGTCGTGTGTGTACCAAGATGTCTTTTAGATTTCTAGTCCTCTTATTTGCAAATCTGGGTTTCTGCCATTTCAGGTTGCCAGAAATCAAGATACGCCAGTTTTTGTTAATTATTTTCTTGACAGCATTGCTTGCTGTGCTGTAGGTGGTGACACAAGTGGGTGTATCATCTGTTGGGTTCCTTGCTGTAGTTTGGAGTAGACATTCTCTAGGTTGATTTCTGGCTCTTTTTTTGCATTTGGAGATAATCCTGATCGGATAATCTCTTCTGAGCAGTTTGGAACTTAAGTCGTCCGCTTGTTGCTTGTATTCTGCTAGATCACTGCAGTTACGTTTGAGCCGTAGGAACTGGCTGTAAGGTAGATTTTCTTTCAGGGGGCGTGGGTGAAAACTGTTGAATGAAAGGAGACTGTTTTTTGCCGTTGGTTTGAAGAATGTTCGTGTTTTGATGATGTCATTTTCAACATAAATGGTGAGATCTAGAAAATCGAGCCGTAGATTGTTGGCTGTGTAGGTGAATTTAAGACATTCATCTTGGACATTCATCCATTGGTGGAAGTTGTTAAGGCTTTCCTGGTTACCTTCCCAGATCACCATGATGTCATCAATGTATCGTTTCCAAAAACGGATGTTGGTATTGTATGGGTTTATGGGGTTTTGTATGTACATTTGTTCAAATGCGCTAACGTAGAGTCCAGCTACGCTGGGCGCAAAGGTACTCCCCATCGAAGTTCCGTGTCGCTGTTGGTAAAGTCTCCCTTCGTATTCGAAGAACAATGCCGAGAAAATTCTCTTCGAAAGAGAACAGAGGTGGGTCCACCGCCTCAGCACAGACACAAAAGGCCTGAATGATAATATACCTTGGCTCAATTTCAAATAAGGTACTAGCCACCTGGTTTATTTACACAGCACCTAATACGCTGAAAAGCGCCATCCTGATCCGTTCATAAGCTCCCAATTCTGAATCATACACATGCAAGGCCACTTTGACTTTTAAACGCTTTCTACCCATTTAAAAACACACCGGGTCTATTCTAATTATATCGAGTGGCTACACCCCTTTCAATTATTTATCACCCCTTTTCATGAACAATACGTAAGTCTTTTTTCAGTCTTTTTCATACACGGAGCTAAAAAACCGGCAACACACGGGATCTCGTTCTCCACGAGCCCTGCCCGCCAGCGTCAGCACAAGTCGTGCTCTGCCCGCAACTGAGGTACGGAAGGCTCATCCCGTCGGTGGTCAACAAACCGCTTCGAAGCTCAACAAACTAACGGTATCTGTAACACCCTATCCCCCAACGCCCCCCCCCCTTTTTTCCTCTTTCCCTTGCCCCACCTCCCCTCCCTATATTCCCCGTTCTTCACCATTACAGGCAAGACATTGACGCTGCCAAGGCAAAACCGCAACTCGGATGCGTCTCAAGGTAATCTGCCTCTCTCTACTTAACGTTGGGGTCTGCATGTATTGTGAATGTTCAAACAACCACAAAACTTATAACGTACAGATAACAGAATGACTATCGATTGCCCTGTTCATGTTGTCGAATCTAATGAGATCCTACCGCGACTTTCGTGACATTTTTTCCAACCGGTTAAACCAAGGGAAACATATCGTAAAAAAGTGTTCGGTCAATCGTACCGCACCATGAGATATATTTTTCCTTGGCTAATTTCCTCACACAGTATATCAGAGATTTGCCATTATATAAGTTGCTTGACAGTATCAATAAGAATTGCCATTTTTTGTTTGTTCATTGTTTTAACTCACTTACTTTCTAAAAGCCCACCGCCACCCAGAAATTGGGGGTTTTTTCTCATTGATTGTCTCTTAGATTTTATTTTCATTTCTCCACAGGTAACAATATTTCTGAGACGTAGCTATCTATCACATTGTTTGAAGACAGCATTTTTTCAATTCCTTGAACTGTACAATAACAGCTCACACTACTAATAGGTCCTGTAGAATGCCCCACGACCCCCTCCTGGGGCACCGAATGGGCAGAAACATGTCGACCTTTTGATATGGACACCTACAGTGCTCTGGTTACATAACCTAACCCTTAGCACCACCTCTCCTTTTTAAAAGTCTCCCCACACGCCCACCAGAATAAATTGTCATTTCTTCAAGGTAGTGTGGGTGCGACACTTTTAACCTCACTATCATCACTTTTGCACTACTATTACTGATCACTACCAAGAAGCAGTGGTTCCCTCCAGGTGGAGGCAGCATGACAAAAAAGAGACCCAATGATAATGCTGACGCGTATTCCAAAGGCGGAGAATCAAGATAAACCGCCCAAAACCGCCCATACCACTCGAAAAATACGCTATTGAGGGTTCTCATTAACACCTATCTAGGTGTTAAAAGTTTCAAATCTAAATTTACGAACCTCTACTTCTGGTTACAAGTGATCCATTCCCCCTTGATTTACGACATATGCTTTGGAAGATGAATGGATAACTATCTCTTCTAGCTCCCCCTCTCTTGATTGAATTATATTCATATATAAACACTGTATACATCACCCACCGAGCTCCTGCTAATCTTCTGGTTTTCTTTGCATAAAACAGGGCCCCATCTGATGGAGAATACAGACTGCCATCGTAAAGGGTCATACGTATTCAAAGTACATGCTGCTTTTCACTTAGTACAGAAATTAACGGCATATAGAGAGTATCCGGAGGGATCATCAAGTAGGCTGAGGTTACATTTCTTCAGTAAAATTACCAGAAAGAGTACACAGAGATACTAATAAAGAAACATGGTTTGTTGCAAACAATGTTTTAATATCAAAAGTATACTTCTCATTCTCAGCGGGATCCCTCCCCTCTGATACCAAGAGTGAAGACCCTGAGTGTCCAGCCAGAGTAAGCCAAAAAACAATTTGGAACTTACATCTGACTATTTGTGTACATGGAGTGAACACTCTATATTTTTCTCATGTGAGAGTTTGCAGTGTTACTAAGTCACTAGCACCTCTTATTTACTAATAATGAATGTGACCGCTCTAGTAAGTGTTTGTCATTTCTATTTTTATCAGGTCCATACAGTGTTGAAAAATTATAATTGATGTATTGGTTCCTAATTTCTGTATACAATTCTTAATTTAAAGGCAGATTGCAACACCAACCAAACAGGGTGCCACTGCTAGAGAGGGTTGTTCCTGAATAAAGCCCACAGCACCAATGTGAGGGCAATCAATATGACTGAAACATGTCGACCCACCTAGTAAGGGCCGATATATTCCTCTGATCATTTTGGTCCTACCCACTGGGGACCATTATAAAATTCCTGTGTCTACCAGGAGGCAGTTTTAGCATTTCCCCAATCTACCACATTCAGATATCACACTAACACAAGTTCATAGAAGTCCGCTCATTCACAAGAGTTGCTCTTCTGCTTTCCATTCTCAGGAGCTCCTCTATTCTCCAATGGTAGAGTCCCACATTGGGGCCTTCCCACCAATATTGGCTTTCTTCAGTACGAGTCCACAAGAGGTCCAGCTAATGTTCTCTCCCTAGGACAATATTTGTCTATATGATTTAAGTAGCTATCTTTGAAACAGTCTAGTTTTCAACGCTCTTCTGAACTGTACATGGTTCTGGATGCTTCGAATCTTGGCTTGTATTGAGTTCCAAAGTGCTTTGTACTGAGAAAACAGTACCTTATAGAGTTCTTATAGCAAGGCGGTATGATGATCTGTGGGTCAAGTCTGGAGTGAAGTGTCCTATTTTGTGTGTGCTGCTTTAATTTCATTTGTAGGGCTTTTCGCTTGGGAGCCTCTGTGGATGATGCAAGGTAATTTGAACCACAATTGTCTAGCTACAGGATGACAGTGTAGTGTTTGCAGGACTGGTATCATGTCTTTATGGAGGTGGCGAAGAAAACTTGTGGCAGAGTTTTGTATTGGTTGTGTTTTTTGTGTATAATGAAACTGGTGATGCCGAAGTATAGTCCAAGTTGGAAATTACGAGTGTGAGGAAAGATTGTAGCTTTTGTTGTTATCCAAGTTAGGAGAAGGTACTCTATGCAGCATTGTTGACTTGCTGTACCAAGAATAGGTCTTAATTCATGATTAGCACTAGGTTTCTTACATCTCTTGATGTAATTGGATGGGCAATATGTTTCTTGGGCCACTGGGTGGTAGAACTGTGTTCGTATCACTGTCCACAGGTCATCATTATCTCTGATTTAGCAGTATTGAGTTTGAATGGTTTGTCTACATGTATGAATTTAAGATACAAAGACGATCATCAAGTCTTGACTTGTAGCGGTCTTCTGGGTTATCCATTTTTATAGTGATTTGTGTCTCGTTTGCATAGTTGTAACAGGTGGTTGATGGCGACCAGAGAATGCAACAGTGTTACAAAGTGTTGCTCGAAAAGTTTATGCAATTATTGGATTTTCCATTGTGTTACAAATTGTAAAGTAATTCTATGTGAAATCCGATGAAAATAAAATTAAAACCATAATGCGGAGTGCTTTTTTTGCAATAGGTAAAACATATTGCACTCGTCGTGTAATGATGACCAAAAATGAGGTGGGTCACTTGACGCATATATTGTAACTCAGGTCTGATGATTGGTTGTATGACGTAATCTGCACATGTTTAACATGCATGCCTTTGCAACGCCGGCATTAGAATGAACAAGTCGTTATGACGTGTTCCTTTAGCACACAAGCCGTTACTACCACTTGACTTAAGGTGGTGCGGCACTTTCGAATAGTACGAGAATTAGACGCCTATGGAGCCAATGTCATCACCAACCACCCCCATAGGATTCGTGTCACCCATTAAAGATGTCAATAAAAATCATGCCCCAATCCCATGATGAAATATACATGCAAAAGTCAGAATAGACACAGAGTATATTCATTAGGATTTTTCCTCGGTACACAATCAAGATCGTACGCAACAACTTACTGAGTACATCCTGAGAAGGAAGAGACTAATCTCTCCAAACCAATCTGCCACCCTAGGTCAGTGTCCCATGAGTAAAGCACTAAGACAAGGAACGGAGAAGAGGAAGTCAGGCAACCTTCTAAAGGAGGAAGTCAGGCACAAGCATGTACGGGCCAGGCAACACGTCCTGACGCCTCCTGGCATCCAAAACTTCCGGCCCACCGCACACATGAAGATACATCGGGCTAAATGAAACGAGACTTCAAGTGTCTCCGGTAGCTAGGAAGGAAAGTGGAAACCCTTGGCTACACAAGACATGGAGGATAAGAAGGGAGATCGGGACTAGCAAGTTCAGAGAGAGAGCAGGCGAGAGAGTGAAGACCCGGGACTCAGACCGAGGAAATCAGTAAGGGCTGGAAAAATGGTACTAGTCCTGCAGGTCTAGTACCTTGAAAAATCTCCTCGACCTAACAGTAACCTACTTGACCTCCGACTCTGAAAGCGGAGCAAATGTGACAAGAAAACAAGATTTAAAGGCCTTTTTATTGCTCACAAAGCAAATGAGCAATAAAGATGCCTTTAAATCTTGTTATCTTGTCACATTTTCTCCGTTTTCAAAGACAGAGGACAAAAGTTAGTATGTTTTCCTACTCGCCAGAAAGGGCGAGTAGGACCTAAAAATAGCTCGACCTCATTAAATTTACCTCGCAAATGCGAGCGGACGAGTGGATTTGTCGAGCCCTGATGTATACAATGTAAGGAGAAAAAACACAGGACAGTATGCACGTCAACCAAACACAAGGTGCACACTTGGCATGACACAATAATGCATAGGGGTTTCAAGACACCGTGGCAGGATGCATGCACGGCAGTGATATTTTTAAATAGAGAATTACTTTCCATAAAAAGCATGGGGTACTCACGGCATGAGGCCAGAAATTAAGAGTGCGAGGGGCACGAAGATATCAAGCATGATGCAAATGCGGAGAAGCAGTTTAACAAAACACTGACTGCATGCTCAAGCCCAGGGTGCAGGTGTACACGCAAGTGCATCCCTCGAGATCACACCATGGGTATAGCGACATTAGCATAGTCTGGGCATTAATAGAATCAGGATGACACTGGCAGATATACAACAAACGAGCCCACTGATACTCAGTATAATGCCTTCCCCCCCTTTCCACCTGATGCAGGTTCATCCAGCAGTCCCCCCAAAACAGTCCACAGCCCCTTGAACCAGGCAAGATGTACACAATAAGACAAGACCCCCCGAAGGGACCAATTGCACCATTAAGACAAAGGGTGAAAGACCACCAACCAGGGAAACGGTATGTCTTCCAGACCATACATCTGTTGCACAAATTAGAACGCACCATATATTAAGTATAGATGATAAAATGTCATTGATATTTCCTTTAAGACATCTACAGTGTCCTACGAATACTTATGCCCTGAGGAAGAAGACCTTCCATTAACTAACAACACAGGCCCACTCTAGCAGGTCGAAATGCGTCGGTGTAAACATACCCGAAGCCAAGAGCTTCCATTCACTCAATCGCACAGTATAAAAGCTATAACGTGCAATGGGAGAAGAAAGCTGCGAATTCACCCCGAAATATCTTTGCAGCTCTGACCTCCATGGGGCCATAGAATAGCAAGGATAAACAAAACAAACAGAGGATCAAGAAACAGATCCCCACCTAAACCTAGGGTATAGCAACAAAGTGTTACGATATTGTGGATTTACCCTCAGAAATAAGGAGATGTTACGAGTCTGTAAATAAGTTTTGTAGATTAATAATTTCAGTGTATATGGATTGTCACTTTGTGTTTACTTAAATGTAATTTTTGGTCCAACCAATGTGTTTAAGTTCAGTATGCTGTGTAAAAAAAAAAATGTCACTTTATGTTCTTTTGATGCAATTTGTAAATTAACATGTCTTTGTGTGTGTAAAAAGTGTATTTAACCTTAAATCTTTAATAAGTAAAAAGACAAACTACAAATTGGCAACAAGGATGTCAGAACTTTTTTGTAAACAAAAAATTGTGGGTTACAAAAAGACAGCTGGAAACAGCTTGAGAAGGATAATCCATACATGGACAACAGTAGGAACAATTTTTAGGTTCCTAGTTTGAATTTCATTCTAGTCTATGGTCTGAGAGACACTATTTTGTGAATAGCACTTTGGAATCGTATAATTTACTATTCCAACGCCAGTCTGTGCAACTGTAGGGAATGTGTTGGGACTTAAAATCCAACACCAATTCACCAATGCGCCCCCCAAGGCAAGTCATAATGACGTGTGTGCTACACAAATGCGTGGTAACAACGCATTTGTTCCATTGTCAGTGTTGTAAAGGCACAGCGTGATTCTGGCTTTGTAAGAAATGTTTCCCAATATGATTATAAAGGAATCCTGGTTGTGCTAAAAAGCCCAATGCATCACTGACCCCAAAAGTGGCTGGAATTTGGGGACAGACAGACACTCATTTTCTCCCACTCTCTCATCTAAATCATTTCCTCTTCTGCCATCCCTGCCTCCTCCCAGCCCCCCTTATAATTCTGCTTCGGATGTGTCGAATAAGGACACCATTGAACTCTCCTCTAAGGTGAAAGGTTCATGCAGGCAGCAACAACAAAGTACATTCATAAATAACGTCTTGTGAAGCACACAGAAGGGTGACACTGAACACCACTAAATAAGTAAAGCCCTGAATGTGCTAAATGGATGTTTAATACAAAAGGATACAGTTGCACCAGGGACTGCTGTGTGGCCTATCACATTTCTCTACTAGACTCTGCAGAAGGCAGTGCAGTGCTCCCGCAGGGTGGAAAGCACCTCTGCTAATTTTACCACTTAAAAACCCTTATTATTTGTGTTACTAATTACCTTGCAACCAGTGATTGTTAAGATTATGTGCAATTAAAACTGTGTGCTAAAACTACAAATATTTGTTTTGTTTTAAATGTCCTTATATAGTGGCTAATATCACCTTTCTTTCTTTTCAGAGCACTTTCCTAAATGTCTTAAACTTGAATACACAAAAGTCAGAATACTTAAAACCAAGCCTTCCCGCACGAACTGAAGGCTACGGTCTAATTTAGTTCCAACGGGATAGTCAGTTTTCAGTGGGTGTAAGTCAACAATGCTAAACTTGTTTTGAAACAAGTGTTGGCAAAGTTCTAATGCATGCAAAACAGCATGTATACATGTGTACAGAATATTTTTGCCATGCCTTTATGCAAATAGCTGCTCTGTTCCCGGTCTTTAATTTCCTAAGAGTAAAGTGCTGCTAAGCACCAACACTGCAAAAACAGCAACACCCCAAATTTAGGAAATAAAAAGGTTTAGAAGCACAAATCGCATTGAAGTGTTAAATCAAATTAGGTGCAGAGGCTCTATTAGGATAAGCAAGAATGTGGTATCGCCCTCCGGAGCAAAAGCATATTAATTTACAAAACCATGCTAGGTGCAATAGCAGTACAAAAGTCAAAACACTTTTAGAAGCACAAGCATGTTTAGGTCGTGTGCTCTAATTCAGGAGCAGTGTCGCCCGTGCTTAATTTGAGCCGGTGGTTCACAGTGCTGGGCACCAACACATACACAGTCTGCCATATAGTGGTTCTGTTTGTCTAATTTAGTGTTGAGCATAACAGCTGTTTTTAAATGTAGGTTAAATTAATAATGATTAATACTTGCCCTCCCCCTGACCTCCGACCCCCCCCCCCCAGCAGTTTTTATAGCTTTGGGGGCCAGGAATAGTCTGATTTATTACGCTTGTAGAAGTGTGATTGTTAGTAGTTGTGTTGGTACAGTCGATAGAAGGGGCGTAACACAGGCCCCCGCATCCCCCGTGGTGCGGGGGGCCCCGCAGCACAGGCCTGAGCACTCCGAATTAAATCCGGACCGGGGCCCCTCGTGTACATTGCAGGGGGGACCCTTAAACCTTCGTTACGGCAGTGGTCGATGGCAGGGTTGGCAGGGGCAAGGTTGACGCAAGCTCCAGTGGCATCCTAACGAGGCCCTGGCACTTACGTTTTTCACCAATTAAGTACTGAGTGTAGGACCACGTTTAACATAAGAGTACATTTGTGCTTTACAAAAACACCTTAGGTCTCTTGGCACTAAAATAACATGTTTATTGTTACCCAATTCAATAGTTGGCATATAACCATATAAACATGTGACCATGAGATCACACACAGACGCATGGAGTGGATGCATCAGTCCGCTGAGCAGACATTTCCCTACACTTAGAAACACCTCTTCAAAAAGCGACGAACCCTCAGTCAATCTTTCACCGGGTGTTCCACGTAGATCTGGAATTCCCTCCCACACAAGCTAAGAACAAACCTAGACCAGCTGCTTTCACAGCGAAATAAACACACTACTATTCCAAAAACACTGCCCATTGTGAGCAGAACCAAACCTTGTTCCTATACCCCTTCATCTCTAGCTCTATAGGAGCCTTTAGATCTCCAAGTGAACTTTTATTCTCGGTTTGTGGTCCACTTGCTATCCCCCCCCCCCCCCCCCCCTCCCCCCTCTCCTCCAGCCTCTCGCGGCTCTGTAATCTCTCTTTCTCAGCATGTGAGAAACCGGAAGACGTTCTGAATCGCTCGTGTAGATGCCCCCTCTGGTCTGCTTCACCACCCTGGAGGGATGGTCCGAGCTACAGAAAGCCTCTAGGTGCATACATTTAGGCCAATGATCACTTCGGGTAGAGAAGAAATGCTGCGTCAAACGTCGCATTAGGCATAAAAATTGTGTTTCAATAGAATATCACATTTGGATGCTAGCACAGCGAGTTGTAAACTCATCCTTGGAGTAATATCATTACAGGTGTGGAAGACGAGACTTTCAAGAGCACAAATCACATCTAGGTGCAAAATCCCTTTTATGTGCAAAATCACTTTTGGCCAAAAAGTAAGCAGCATTGTCGCATCATAATTAGGAGTCCAATTACATAAAGGTGCAAACATCACAAATTAAAGTTAGGCTCAAAATCGCCATTGGTACAGTATCAAGAGGCCTGTGTATACACTTCGTAGCACAAACACACCAAAAATGACAGTGCATGGACACACACTTCACCATCCATGCGGTGCAATGTGAAGGACTTGTTAGACAAGAGGACTAACACATCTAGTATCCAATAACAAACAGTGATACTGAAAAACTCCTCTGGGCTCATCTAAAATATCAATGATGCTTTATTCAAGCAAAATGACTGACCAATGTATACGGCTGGAAGAAGGCAACTGAAACAAAGCCCCTCTCTTGATTTGTTTTAATGTCAATGGCAAGGGCTTTGGCAGACATCTAAAGCGGTTTGTGGCAAACACAAACTACCTTACTGCCAGTCTCAATGCACCTCTAATGCCCTGGAAGAACCCAGGACAACAGCAGCCACACATTCACAAATAGAGAAAATTTTATCGTGACTGTTGAGCAAAAGAATGATGGATTTAACCCAGATCTCTTGACGGGGGGTGAATGTTTTGATTTGTTCTGCATTCCGTCCAGCAATTGTGTCTCTTTTGCTTTGAGCTCCTATGCAAGTATTTAGTGAAATGGCTCCAACTCACTACCAGTCAAAAGTAAATCACAAAACACAAAAAGTTAAAAATTGGGATTTGTGTCATAAATTTCGTAAAAGGTTAAAAGTAACAAAACATGTTCTTTAATATTAAAAAATAATTAACTTAAAAGTCTTACAAAATACGTTAGGAAATGTTAAAAAATGTAATCATGTTTTAATTATTAGGATTTAGTTTTAAAAACGATGAAAATTTGGATGACACGACAGCAAGAAACAGTGCAAGACGTGAGTCTCACTTCAAATGTATAACTTTTGGGAAAAAAGGCAACAGAGGAGGACTGTTAAATGTGTTGGTACCAACTACAACATTGTTTAGCAATTACGTGGAACATAAGAAATGGAAATGCAGGCCCACGTGTTTTAAATATTACTGATCCAGCTGCAGAGAAGCTGCTTTGTTGAGGTGTCAGGTAGTTATGGTGTAAGATTGTCTTTGCAAACAACACTTTGGTGCTTCACAAATCCTTCACATCACTTTAAGTGCGACACCTCTCAAAGCTCCTTCACGATTTCCTTCCGGCACCGACTTGCATTGTAAAACTTTGCTGCCCTGGATTCCTGTGCTTTGTGGATAGTTTAGTGATTTAAAACATACATTCTTTCGAGCCTTGTTCTTCAGCTGGTCTTTCAATTTGTGACTTAGCCTGTTCCTAAGGCAGATAGATCAGTGCAGAATGGACAGCATCCAGTGGAGCACCTTAGCCCATATGTGGCTGGGTGAGAGTTCCACGTTCTAAAAATGGGGTCCCTACTCCCCTTTTCTGCTGCCAAAGTCTCTACTGCTGATGTAACCATTAAATCAAAACCAAACTCCTCCAAAATCAAATATCCACCTAATCTCTCCAAGAACACAGAAAGGAAGCTCAAACAGCAAATACAAAAAGGAATGTATTGCTGTACAATATCACCATATGAGCCATGGCAAACTACAAGCCAATCAAATTGTTTCTCAAATAGTACCTCTCCTCTGAGTGAATATTTCAAGAGAGAACTAAAAGTACCTCGAAGCTCCAAGTTCTCCTAAGACCACAAATTATTTGTTTCACCTTCAACACATTTCAGATGTAATATCTCTATATTTCTCTACAACAATGGGAGGATAATGATTGAATCCTCCAATCAGATGCTGGAACAATTTAAACTCCATTTTTGGTCCTAAGAACAGCCTACCTGGAATCTCAAAACTAAGTGCCTGATTTCGATGACGGTCGGACGCACGTCCAACCGGCACTGTGGCTGAAGCAGGACTGCCTGACTAGAAGTCAGCGGTCCCACTGCCTGCATTATGATGCGACCGCCTTCATGGCAGTTGCAATGTGTATATTTTCTATTGCGGCGTGTGCTGCCCCAATAGTAAAGAAACACATTTAAAACATCCCTGCACTATGTGGCAGGCACCATGCATGGCCTGCCACATGGTGCAGTGATGTTTGCCCCCCAGGACCTATAGCAGAGGGCCAGTGGGGAAGGGGAACCTGCTAGGGGCCCCCAAAGTCACTTTCCGCCTGCCTTTCCATGGCGGGTGAACCGCCGTGAAAGGGCAGGCGGAAAGGGACATTGTAATTCCTATCGCAGTGCCTGAGCAGGCACCGCCCTCATTGTAGGGATTACTGACCATCCGATGCACCAGCGGGCTCCTTGAGCCCATCGGAAGAGCAGCTGACGGTCCCTTAATTAGATGCCGCCAACCCGCCGCATCATTATGCTGAGGGTGGACTGAAGGGGCCGATGTTGGTGGATCCGCCACGACGAGCCATCAGTGTCGGACTCACCAACATCGTAATCAGGCCCTTAGTCCCAACACGTTTTTTGATGGTGTATCTGGGCTAGATTGTAAATTTTCGTTGTTTGGGTTGAAATCCAAGTGATACGAATAAATCCGATTAGTGTTTGTATTTTTTATTATTGGTCACTGTAAACGAAAGGATGGCACAGCCAACACGTGTTTCGCCCCCTAATTGGCCATCAGGCCTGGGGCTTCCTCAGGGCGGATTTTCAAGTAAAAAGGTTATTTTGTGCGGCGGTTTGTAAACCGAAGATTTCTCTGGTCTCGGCTAATGCCAGGTGCTGTTGGTGTCCTTGTTGTGGTGGTCAACACACCTGCCCTCAGCTTCTACACTCCTCTCTACACAGACCCCAACCTCTCCAAAATATTCAACCTCTTCCTCTCCTACCTCTTACCCACTGCCTAATTTGTAAATAAAAGAGTACCGGTGCCCAAAGCTCTGCTCTGAAACATGCCGCCGGGACAATCAAAGATGCAAGAAATGAATACCATGGCTGCTAGTCCTAAATCCACCTCAGACTTCTTTAATCCACTAACAGACACTCCCTGCCCCTACAGCTTGTGACGGTTTTTACCTTTTCTTCCTCTGTGTTAGACCTGTCAGCCCTTTGGGTGGTCCCTCCTCATCATTATTTATTTTGTCCCACTTTTGCCTCAAACCCTGTTTGAATTTTTCCTTTTTGGGAACCACCAAACTTTTTCGTGTTGCTGCAGATTCAGGGAGCCATTTTATCTACCCCTGAAACTTCTGTCTGAGGGCCTGGAGCACAAAATGGTGGCCACCTGTGACATCACCAGCATCCACTGGAACCTACTAGCACCTTCCAGAACATTCCAGAACCCTGTGACCGTTGGAGGCGGTTTAGAATGTTGGGAAGCTAAGACAGAGAGTTGGCAGTTGGAGCTGGCAGTTGGCACCTGACTGGTGAGGAGTGAGCAGCAAAAACCTGAAGGAGGAAGGAGTGAGGCAGCAGGGGTGGAAACTTGTGCCTGGAGTGGGGTCCATAAACCCACCCGTGATACTAGTCCCTACTGACTGAGCCCAGCCTGGAGCCCTGTGTGGGAAGAAGGAAGAAAAACCATCGTAAGGACCTGGACAGCAGGAACAGGCCTTAGAAACCAAGAACAGTAAGATCCTGACCTGGATACTGGTTTCCCTGGAGCCGGACGTCGAGTAGCCTGGAGTCCTGGAGCCTGAGGTGGAGAAGCGGCGCTGACTGGAGAAGCAGACGTCGTGCCCAGAGCCGCCAGAGGTCGTGAGAGGGCACCGACGGAGGACGTGAGGTGTACCAGAGGTCGAGGAGGAAGTTAACCAAGGTCGAGTGAGCGGTGTCAATGGGGGAGTGAAGTCCGCCCTCCGGAGTCGCCGGAACCTGAGAGAAGTGTACCGGAGGTCGGGAGTGGAGGTCGCACTCCGGAGTCGCCGGAAACCTAAGGAGAGGAGCACCGGAGGTCGGGAGTGAGGATCGCACTCCGGAGCCGCCGGAAGTCGACATCGAGTCAAGGCCGGCCGACGTCATCGAAGTTGAGGTCGCCATCGGACCGGAGCCGCCCGAAGTCGACATCGAGTAAAGACTGCCCGACGCCATCGAATCGGAGGTCGAGATCGAGCCGAGGCCGCCGACATCGAACCGGAGCCGCCTACCGGCGTCGTCAGGAACGGACATTGTGCCGAGGCCGCCGACGTCGAACCGGATCCGCCGCACAGCGTCGACACGACTCCAGCGGCGTCGGAACATCAGAAAAAGGGCAGTAAGTGGAATAGAGGGCGCCAAAGGCCCTGTGGAATCCTAAGAGACTACTCTAGGGGTTAGAGAGGTGCTGGAACCAGCTGGACTGTGCCAGGGGTGAGCTGGGACTAATCTAGAGGGGTTGTGTGGAGTGAGAGAGCCAGGTCTCTGGTATTCCCCCCTTGATCTACCTCAGTTTAGGCCTCAGCCTTGTCCAAGCCAGGGAGTAGACACCCTCAAGCCTTCCCCATCCCCACAAGCTGTGCCTGGGCCAAATCAGCCCTTAGGAATTCAAATGTGATCTGATTCTATGAGTGTCACTGTCAGCTTTTAATTATTTATTGGAGGCACTGTATTTATTGTATTTAACCTATTTATTGCTTCACTGTATTTATTGGTCCACAGTATTTATTGATGCACAATATTTATTGGTTTACAGTATTTATTGCCTCAGAATATTTAATTGCCTGTATGAATTGCACTGATATTTATGCCTTCATTATTTATGATCACCCCTATTTATTGAATCATTAAGCCAGTATGTATTTGACCTGCACTATTTAAAAAGTTTGTATATTGTGATTGTGTTATTATTTATCTAATCAGCAACTAAGAGAAAAAGAAGATAAAGAAAGATATTTTTCATAATTTTTACGGTGTAGAGTAGTTTTTGGAACGGATGCACGCATGGTTATTGTATGGGTATGTCGTATGCTTAGCACGGAGCCTGATTCCTGACCACTCGAGCCAAGCTACCACAGTGTATGTCTGGGAGAACACCACCACCCTTCCAGTGTGGGAGTGTTTTTCTAACACTCTGTCTTTCCCATTTGTGTGGTTTTCCCTCTCTGTAAAATGTCTGACGCAGAAAAAAAAGTGTCAGTCCAAAAATGTGAGAACAGATGCCCCACACCGGTGTTGGAAGCCGGAGTCCCAGTCCTGCACCACTGTCACCAAATGCAAGACCCGGGACTCCTCACTCAACGTTAGGCCAAGTAAGGACACCGTTTGAGATAGCCCTGCTCACACCCTTAGTAGCTTGGCAGGAGCAGCCAGGCCTATCTCCAAGGCACGAGTGTACAGTATGTGCAACCACAGTCACAGCAACCCACTGGTGACACCACAAATGGACACCACACAAGTTGGATAAAATGAGTATAAACTTTATATAAAAAGATATACGATCAGACCACACGATACAAAAGCCAACATGTAATAAAGGGTAATATTCGTTTCGGCTGGCTGGTAGGTTCAAATCCCAACCACCGCTTACAAAATGCTATGCTGCTCGCAATGCTAGAATCACACATGTTGCAATGGACAAACAATAATGCACTGCGTAACGATACGATCCTGTGCTGGGCAAAGGAGAAATAATACAATGCGTAACGATACACCCCAGTACCTTGCAATGGGAGAAATAATGCAATGTGTACCGCTACAATCATGTACTGCGCAAGGAAGGACTAATGCAATGCGTCACACCCAATAACGTACTTTGCAATCAAGAAATGATTGTAGCGGTGCGCATTCCATCATGTACTTTGCAATTAAGGAATAATGCAATGAGTAGCTACTATCATGTACTTTGAAATGAAAAAATAATGCAATGCGGGCCACTACAATTCTGTACTTTGCAACGGAGAAATAATGCAATGCATAGTGCTACAATTGTGTACTTCGTTATGCAGAAATAATGTCAGGCATCCTAAGACAGTCCGTTAGCAGCAATATTGGCAATGTGTATTACGACAATCAGCCTCTTCGATAACAGTTGCCCCCCACACGTATCAACGATGACAAAGTACAGCTTCTCACTCTGGCCCCAGTACTGCCACTCCTTTGGTCAGTACGGGCCCCAATCTGAGCCGAAGCAAGGCTCACTATGCCAGTAGGGTTGAGAGGCCAAGAGAGTGTCCCTCCGAGCCCGCACCCCACCCAGGTAGTGATCCACGTTACCTGGGGGTGCGACCCCACTCTCCACTCCTCTTTCAGCGAACTGGGCCTTCCATGCAGAACTTTCCCAATGGGCCTCAGCGGCTCAGCCTGGCAGCTCAGCTCCTCCTCAGCGGCTAGGCCTGGCAGCTCAGCTCCTTCGGGGCTGCCGGTCTGGGCCGCAACTGTTAGGAAGGTCTCAGGCGGCTGCAGGGCACACGTACCCCAGCCTTTGAGATTACGTTACTTCGGGGGCACGTTCACCACAGCACCCCCCGGGTCCCCTCTGGCACGAAGCCACACACACACAACGCTGATGGGACTTCACGTCGACTCCTAGTGCACGTTCACCAGGCACTCCTTCCTGCAGTCTCAGTTGGCACCAAGACACGCACACCGCGTTGCAGAGACTCACTTCCGGTGCACACAATGTTCAGCCAATCACCTCCACAGTCCCAGGTTGCACCAAAGCAGGCACACTGCTTCACTGAGACTTACTCCAACTCCGGTGCCCCGATATCCAGGCGCTCTTCACCAACGCCTTCGGCTGCACCATGACACGCTCACCGTATCCGAGCCTCACTTCTCCTCCGGTGCACTCGATGACCAGGCGCTCTTCATCAGCGCCTCCGGTGCACCCAGACACGCATTCTGCGCATTCGAGACTCACTCCACTTCTGATGCACACGTTGACCAGGCACTCCTCACCAATGCCTCCGGTGCACTACGACATGCACCCTGCGCGTACGAGACTCCCTTCACCTCTGATGCACACGCTGACCAGGCGCTCCTCACCAATGCCTCCGGTGCACTACGACATGCACCCTGCACGTACGAGACTCCCTTCACCTCTGATGCACACGCTGACCAGGCGCTCTTCACCAACGCCTGCTTTGCACCATGACATGCATCCAGCACGTCCAAGACTCCCTTCACCTCCGAAGCACACGCTGACCAGGCACTCTTCACCAGCGCCTGCGGTGCACCATGACATGCACCCTGCGCGTCAGAGTCTCACTTCACCTTCGATGCACAAGTTGACCAGGCGCTCTTCACCAATACCTCCTGTGCACCATGACACGCACCCAGGGCATCCGAGTCTCACTCCTCCTCAGGGTGTCCAAGATCACAGGGCACGCCTTCCGAGGGTCTCAAGCTGCCACCACATGCACCCACCGTGTTGCTTGAAACTTCTCTGGAAGCTTTTATGTTCCTGTGTTTCCAAACAGGGAGCCAGCTCACCTCGGGCCCTTGGGGTAACAAGACACAGCACAAAGCACAGTCTTCTTCAAGCAGGGGGACCCAGCGCACAAAGCACAGTCCCAACAGCCTCTTCCTTGGTTAAAACAGCAAACTGCAGACCAGCCCAGATCACGAAGCAAGGGTTGGTCCTTCCCAGCAGTCTCTTCAGTTGTTCCTTCCTTAGCAGAGGTTCCTCTAGAAGCCTTTTCAGTCTCAATCCATTTCAATTCCACCGTTCAGGGGTCTCAGCTCTCATAGTTATACCCCTAAATGTCTTTGAAGTTCGTTGTGCTCAGGGGCCCCTGACCCCTGCCTAAATCAGTTCTGTATGTCTCCCTCCCAGTGTCACCTTTATCCCTTTGATACTGGGGGTCTGGATCCTTAATCACTCCGCAGGAGACGGGTCAATTGTTTAATGGCAGCAACCCAGGCCTCTTCACCTCCCGGGGCTTCTCCTCGTCTACTGTCCAGATGCAGGTCAGCCTGGTGCCATCTCAACCGCTCCCTGGGTCAAGACCTCCCCCAGCTCCTCTCACCTCTTAGATCCAGACAGTCAATCCACATCCAGCAGAGACACACAGAAATGCATAAAGCAAAAAACTCAGCCACTTTCTAAAACAGTGGTTTCTGAACACAGTGACAAAACCACGTTCATAGAAAGATGTGTTATGACACTGAGTTCATACATACTAAACTTCACCTCTCCATTTTAAACATAGAAAACTAGGTTAACAAAACACAGTACCCAGCCTCCCCCATTCTGCCCTATGGGCAGGATGGCCTTTCATCAGTGAAAAACGAAATGGAGTGTTTTTTACTGTCAGGACATAGCGCACACCTCAGTATATGTCCTGCCTTTTACTTACACTGCACCCTGCCCAGGGGTTACCCGGGACCTACCACAGGGGTGCCCACTTTGTACGCAAAAGGGAAAGTAAGGCCTGACAAGTGGTTGCACTGGTCAGGACAACATGCTAATTTAGCAAACTGCGCGCAGGCCCTACACTGCAGGCCTGAGTTCCCTTCTCCGCGCACCTTTGCATTACTAGCCCTGGCACACACAGTGCACATCACTAGGGACTTTACTAGTAAGGCAAACATACCAATCATGGCCAACCAATTTCCATTACACTTTACACAGGGAACACTTGCACTTTGACACGGATTAGCAGTGGCAAACTACCCAAAGCATCTAAATTGGCAACTATGTCAGGAAAATGGTCTAGGGGGAAAGCAAACAGTTTAGGGAACTTTAGCCAACAAGACCAAGTCCTACAACCGGCAACCACCGGCTCAAATTAAGCACTGCTCTTACTCCTTCCTCCCAGTCTCTTCAAAAGTCCCCCCCTGACCATGCATGCCACATAATTAGGTTATCCTGTTTTAGGTTTAAACCTCTAATAACTGATAAAACCCCACCGAAAGGAAAATATCACTCACCAGTGTAAACATTTAAAACACTGAAAAAACACCTTCACAACCACAAACTAAGAGTCATTCAAAGAAAGGAAAAGGTGAATGAAAGTCATTTTTATTTGTTCCTGAAGGGGCAATAGAATGAAACTTTGTTATACAATGCAGCAGCCTCTGCCGGAGCTTTGTAGTTTAGGGAGGTCACAAACATATTTTTTCTTCTTCCTTTTGCTTAATTTCAGTTTAGTGGTCTTTGGTCTAAAGATGCATAGTTTAGAGGCATGTTTTAGATCTTATTTAATTATGTTATAAACTGTAGAGAATAAGGGAATATCAAAATCATGTTTGATATTTTGGCTACGTTTTATTCTTTCACCGATAGGTAAAATGGCTGGCTTCATAAGAATCTTTCCAATATGTACCATCACATTTACCCACAGAGAATGGGTGAAACCCTTTGATACATCAGCCCCCTTTTCTAGTGAGTCAGTATTGATAGTAGGTGAATTTCCAAACACCCCTGGCTTTAAACATGCAATGCAAGGTGTAGTGACAGGTATATGTGAAAAAAGTCCTGTCACCAAGCATTTGAGATAGTGATGAAAACATGACACCAGACGCTTGGAAAACATGCACCACAGTGGCATTTGTAATGCTGTTGCAAAAACGTTCTTACCAAGTGTAACAAAGATTCGAATGATATTGCATTTGCAGTAATTCAGCTACGTATATGAAAAAGTTGTGTGATGAGTTGAAGTGCTTCCCTGTAAGAGATCCTGGTCACTTGCTAGCTGGTATGTTGAAAGTATCTTTAAAATCTTCAGAGTTAATGAAGAATGCTATTGACTTTGTAGTACATTCTGGTGCACTGTATCGTTCTGCATGAAAACTAAAATGCAAATATTTCTCGTTTTGTGCGTTGTGTGGCAACGAAGAAAGAGTCATCCCAACTGTGTCATTTAGCCAGTAGTACTCAGTTCTAGAGTCTGTGAATGCTATATTATCCAGGAGTACACCATAAAGGGGACTTTGAAAAGTACTGCTTCATTTTTGACCGCTTCAATAACCGAGGGCAAATGTATCCAGTTCAACACCTATTTCACAGAACCTATCCCAGAGAATCACAATCTTCTGGTGCACCAGTTTTGGCATGGAAAGCCATGTAGGTGATCAGAGTTAGCAGATTGTGTACTAGCTGTTTTGGTGTTGCCCGTCTCAAGTGCCAATGTTGAGAGGGCCTTTTCACAGATAAACATTTACATAGGAATGAAAGAGCGAATGTGCATGACGGTACCAGCCGCGGTGCGTCCATTGGGGCGTAGGGGCGTAGCCCCACCAGCCCCAGACCCGCGACTGCCGTATGGAAAAATAAGTAAAATAAATGTTTTTACATTTACAGTATTTACTTACTTAGCACGGTCGATATTTATCCGGCGCCGCCGGGCAGCACCCGACTGAATCGGGAGTGCGCGGGGGGCGGGCTGCCGGGCTGGTGACGTGATTGACACATGATACTGTGTGAGTCTTCCTCTTCCCGCATGTATGCTTCGGGCAGCAACTTGCCCGAGCATGCGCACATTAAAGCCAGCCAGGGCCCCATTAGCTAGTAGGGGGGGGGGGGGGGTGCAGGTTAAGGTTTATGCTGGCGGCGACAGGGCGAGCAGTTAGTGTGCCCTCCAAGCCAATCCTGGCGCTGCATGCAGCGCCAGGATTGGCCGGTCACCGCGCAGCACAGCGATTGGCCATTTGTGGCACGCGCCGCTGCAGTGTCGTATCCGGTTCGGTAACGGTTCACTCGCGTCGCGGACTCGCCTCGTGGACCTCGCTCGTCGTGTGTGGAGTGGTGCACTGGTGCTGGCTGGTGTGTGGAAGGTACGGCAGGTATGGGTACGTGCCAGTCTGATGTTTCCGACTGCTTTTTAGCGTTTCACCCTATGTGCCAGCAAGGACACAGGGTAAGTTTTCTTTAGAACATGGGCAGCCGTCGAAGTGGAGCTGCAGCAGGGTTCGAGTGCTGCACCAACAGCCGTGTTTCTTGCATCAGCGACTGGCAGGAACCCAATGACCTCTCTGTTCAAACAAGGAACTTCATGTGTGAGTGTGCAAGTCACGCACAACAGCTGTTTGAGGAGCAGGGACGGACCGTCCCTGCTCCTCTCTACGTCCGGTAGGCCAGTTTACTCCCACGCCTTGTTAAAGTATTCCCCTGGGCTCCTCTCTGCTGGGGCCTGCAGTCATGGGCGGTAATGCTGGAGTTACACAGCACTGCTGCACAATTGCTGATTCACCCTATGTTTAATTAATTGCTAATACTTTAAGTGATACCACGGGGTGCAGTATTTACAAGCGCGTTTTTAGTGTGCAGCACCTCGTGACAACAGACGCTGTGTTTTCCCCTCGTTTCCAGGTGCCAAAATGTGAGTGGTGCCATTTTTTCCTACACAAACGCCACCTGTGAAAATGATTCGAGGTCGAGGGAAATAAACCAGCGGAGTTTGAATGATGGCAGTATCCTGGCTTGGTGTAAACTCCTTCCCGAGTCACAGTGAAGCCGGAGTTGGCCTGGAACTCTTTAGATGGAGAGAGAGTGCATTGTAGGTGTTCATCTGAGATGATAATATTACTAAAAAATCCAAGCTTCTCTACTGCCCGGTCTTTTGAAGAAGACAAATCGAGAAGTATATGTCATTCCAAGTGTGTGGAGAGTGGTAGTGCAGCATTCCGGCAGCGCACACGAGTGTTAGTGATATCCCAACAGAAGTGCATGTACTGTACATGGAATAGTCAGTCCTTCCCCACCTCCCTCACTTGGTTAGATTCCTTGCGGCAGGCATTTGAAAGAGAGTACAAGGAGCGAGAACAACCTTTCTCGGTTCTTGTACACAAAAGCACTACAGGATAAACATATTTTATATTATATTATATTGAAGGTACCAGTTGGCCCTGCAATGACTGAACCACACTCCAGTCCTAGGCTTGAATCTGCCAACCGTATGAGATGCATTCTCAGACTTGTAGTCCAGCTAGTGGTGTGTGGAAGGGAAGAGTGCTCTGAAACAACTGGGATGTGAGGTCCCCGATGGCGATGTAGTTCTCTTGGTACCCCGGACGGAGCAGCCCAGTCGCAGAGGAGGGTCAGCTGCCTTCTGCAGTTTAGAAGCAGTGTAAAGTCTTGTACAGGGATAGTTCGGTGGATTGTCCGTTTCCAGGACTGGCCTGAGTTCTGAAGGTGTCGACCTTCCGGGTCTGGTAGATCAGTAGGCTAATGTCACACTGTAGAGGCCTGTGTTCAACCTCGTGATCACAAGTTTAAATCCCGGTGGGTCCACTCAGCATTTCATTTTTCTGAGGTCGATAAAATGAGTACAACTTACGCTGAGTAACAATAAACATTTTTATTTTTTTATTTGTACAAATGCACGTTTACCATCTCCATTTAAGCTTGAGCAAATAATTGTTTTAAAATTGCTTAATCTGCATAGTTGCAATGTAAAGTACAGAGGCACAATCCGGACGTGCCATGCCCATTAAAAGTGAAGTTAAGGGACACAATATTCATGTCATGGCGTCTTTTTTAAACAAATCATTGCAATAATGTGAGTAAATTCGTCGAAGAGAACTAGGATTAAAAGTGTCACAGTGCATGCAGTTGTTAAGGGAATCCCAAGGGCTGGTGCACTACGTCATCGATGGCATTGAATCATCTTGTAACCTTGTATATCAAGCCCCAGGGGAGTTGCGTTAATTTTTTTGTTTGCAGCGAAACGGTAACCAAAGAACTATTAATGTGTCAAGTTACTCTACTTTTTACTGTCCTTTGTATCTGAACGCACACCAAAGTACCACCATAGTGGAGGTGGGGTAGACAACAGTTTGATCCAAACAGACACTGGTCACATCCTGCACATACTGCACGTTTGAGGCCAAACACCTCTGACCCTCCCGCACCCCATCAGTATTCATGGTTTGTAAACCGCCACCCCTCCCCTCCTTACCACTCTATTCCCTTATGCACAAGGCTGCCGGCCTGTGCATGGGATCTTTCAAAGCAGCACCGAAAAGCCCCTGAAAGAAGAGACCGGGCTAAATGTGCCTTTCCCGAAGCAGGGCTGGAAAGAATAACCGAGGAGTGTCATTCCCTTCATTCATGTAAAATGCGCGTGTGTTTGTGGCTTGGCTGCGACTGCCGCTCTGCTGTGAAATTAATGCCCGTTATGCTGAGCTCATGTTTATCAACGTCAGCCGGTTACAGATTTACAGCGGGCTGCCCGGCGTCCTATTTTCGTGCTTGATCTGCATTTCCAGAGCAGCACTCGACAATGCAGGCGTGCAGAAATGCCCGGGGTTTCCAAACATTACACAATACCACTGCCTGCACGGGAGAAATTTAAAAAGGCAAAATCTTCAAGCCGTGGTGCGACCAAGCCAACAGAGTTGTCAAACTGTGGGTCATGCATGAACAATACATGTTACATGATGCACGGCGAATATCCTGCTTTTCCTGTCCACATTGTGCCCCAATTAAAACAAATAAAAAAAACGATATTCATTGCCTAAATGTATTTTTGCTATCATACTAACTGAACTCTGTGTAAATGGTGTGTCAGGTGACAGAGGCAGTTAATACACCTTATAAAGTATAAATATAGGGAAATCGTAACGTGCACACATTATCCTTTAGTTAAAAGTTACGCAACAAATGTGCAGAAATAACAGGGGCAGGAACATGGGACCCAAAATATGTTACGTTTTTGTTTGGGCTTCAGTGGCTACTTAAAAAAAAAAAAAACTGATCGTAGTCATGGCAGGCTTATTTTTTATCATTGAGAAAAACGTGAACCACACCGAAACACGTTGAGCTTACAAATGCTTAATGTATGTACAAACCCCTTTCCTGACCATTTGTTATGTATTAAATGGTGATCTGTTTAACACCACATGCTGATATGTGACATTCTTTTTAACTTTATTGTTTATATGGAGCTACCAGGGAGGATTCGGGGACATTTCCTTCCTGGCACATAAATACAGAATCAGTGAGGGAGAATGGATGCATTGATCCTAATCTACCAGGGACAGGACTAGGAGAAGCAGGCTTCAGTTAGGAAGTGGTCCCAGAAGGGAGGGCACCGGAGGTGAGGGGGTACGGCCTCTTATTGGTGCACTGCGGTTGGGTGGGATAAAGAACTCTGGGTGCTTCCAGTTATAGAGAGAGAGCATTTCATGTGAGTGAAAGAAAGCTGTGGGCCAGCAACGCTGTAAACGTCTGTATTCTCTCTGATCCTTTGTAGGAGATTGGCGAAATCCTGAGCCAAAAACCAAGAAACATTTACCATTCCATACAAAGTATTCCTGATTTTATATCATAGAAATACCATTCAAACCCACCTTGAAAAAGAGCATTTACCCATTAGAGCTTACTAGGGGAGCATAGCTTGGTCCAAATGTAGGTAAGGGAGTCAATTCTGGCTTTGTCACATGGCTCAGATTCTTAGAGCGATGAATACATTATAAAAAGCTGAAAGAAGAACTCCAGGCGGTGGGAGTTTTAAGTGGTTAGCATTTTATGTTAAGCGCAATCAATCCACCAACATATTTTTTGCCCTCTTAAATGCCTTTTTTCTGGCACTCAGAGTAGGAATCCGAATTTACAGAAATAATGGACGTGAAGTGAATGTGACTAGAGGCAAAGGAATGCATATTCGGGGAACAGGAGTGTAAAAGTCTTTCTTCCCTTCCCACAGAGGTGATTCAGGGCAGCCTATTTATCTTTGCTGAGGATTAGGCCGCTATAAAAACAAGCAATTGCAATGCAATAGGTCTCGCATTTGCAAGAGTTTGAGCTATTGACAATGCCTTTTATTTATGTGTTTTGAAAACCTGAAAGCGGTGAGTAAATAAGCACTTTGTACTTGTAGTCCTTGCTTACGACAAGCAAGTCTGGCAGTAAACGAGGCGCAGTTACTGCCAGCCTTGGTTCTCGTAAGCAATGATGAAAAGTAGGAAAGTGTGTGTTTAAAACCACTTCCAAGTTTTTACAACACATACATAAAATACATGCCCGATCCGATGTCTCGGGTCTACTTCGCAATATAAAACAAAAAATAGAAACATCAGTTGTTGGCCTATATATGTAGGAGGAGCGTTGGCAGACTATGTTTGTGGTCCCACCGTCCCAGTAGTGAACTAGCAGCAGGCGGCAGCGCAGAAGCTTAATGTGCCTGCTGCAAAGAACATATATACAACTGAGCCTATCGGGGAGCAAAGTGGCTAAATTAAATGAGTGTATGGGCTGATTAGAAGCTGGGGAACCAGGTTCCATTCGCAACTGGTGCTCACGTAAAGCGCTCGTATACCTTCGGGTCGAGTTCGCGCTATATAAAACTGAAAATAAAGTACGGGTAGCATGAGCTAGTAATGAAGGCTGCAGTGCATATGGGTACACTGATGTGCACTATGCATTATTCATTCGGTTTTCCTGCCCAGAGGTGGTGGGACAGGCAAAGTCTGGTAGTGTCAACACAGGTGTGTATTTTTGGTTTCCTGAAATGTCTTTATGTACAGCATGTACACATAGTTGTGCATTGTTCTCTTATGTGTGCCCACTGCTTTGCAAGTGGCTGAACTGCTGTGCATTGAGGTGTGTGTGTCAGTATATTGTTACCCAATGTGTTTATATGCGCAATTACATTTTACACTTAGAACTGTATGTAGCAGTCTGGTTTTGTTTCTTCTGCACTGTTTGTGAAGTGAAAAATGACTGCTCTGTGTTTTTTCCCCACAGTCTTTGTTTCATTACCCTACTGTTTCAAAAATAAATTGTTATCTTTTCATTTTCAGCACCTAACAACCTGAAACATTACCGCATTTTGGGGCAATTTTCCAGCAAACAACAAGAGGACCCCAACCTCCTTTGCTGCTCTCTCACCCGACCCCGGCTACAACCCAGCAAACACCAGTGTTAAAGGTAAGGAAACTGATGCTATATATTTTTTTACATCGTAGTTAGAGCTATGTCTGTGGTCACTCTCAAGGCCCTCAAGCAGTGTCTTTCAGTGCCTCCAGCAACCACTATGGCACAGAGAGGCAGGAGGCAGTACGGCTCTATTTTTAGCAGTCATTTGAGATGTATTAGGATAATGCACAAGATATATGTATAATGTATTTATACTGAAATTTCATATTATTGCACTGCACCTTATACGTTGTACTTTGATTATTGGCAGGTTTCTTTAATATATATATATATATATATTGGTAAGGCCAGCAACACCCCATCATGAATACAGTACAAGAGCTGATTACAAAGTCATTCCAGTCACGGCCACTTGAACAAAAACTACAGTTAAAACAATTGGGACCTCATCAGCCTGAAATAAACCTACAGCAAACTAACCAGGACAGAGGAAAAATGTCAAAACGTACATTCTCAAATGCCTGGTACACAAAAGCTGATTGGCTTACAGGGTGCCCTATAAGAAATTCTCTGTTCTGCTTCCCCTGCTTGCTGTTTGGCGGTGACTTTTCTTGGACACGGCAAGGAATGGTCGACCTGAAGCACATCGCTGAAAAAATAAAGAAGCATGCGCTCACAAGAAATCATCTGGAAAACCTGACAAGACTGGGAATGTTGGGGGAAGACGCACCAATTGAGCAGCAGATAAATGATGCGTATCGCAAATCCATTCAAAAACACAATGAAGCTGTTGATAAGAACAGACAAAATCTATCCAAGATCATTGATTGCATTCGTTTCTGTGGTGCTTTCGAACTGGCATTGCGAGGCCATGACGAATCAGAAACTTCCTCAAAACCCGGGATCTTCCGAGGCCTAGTGGATTTAATGTCAACCATAGACCAGGATTTGGAAAGACATTTAGCACATGCTACAGTCTTTAAGGGCACCTCTAATACAATACAAAATGAACTCCTTGACTGTATGCTCGAAATTATAAGAAGCCATATTGTGCAAGAGTTGCGAAACACAGACTTTGTGGCTATTCAGGCTGATGACACCACTGATGTGTCCACTCAAACACAGTCCGTGTTAGTGTTTCGGTACCTTGACAGTGACAGAAACATTGTGGAAAGATTTTATGGCTTCACGCATTTAAGTGACTCTAGTGCAGCAACCATCACTGAAGCAATACTGTGTCAACTGGACTTAATTTTCCCGGACCTGCCTCAAAAACAAAAGCTTATCGCACAAAGCTATGACGGTGCATCCGTAATGAGTGGGAGCCTTAGTGGAGTTCAGAAGAGAATTCGAGATGTGTACCCTAATGCTCATTTTGTGCACTGTTACGCCCACCAACTCAATCTTATTATGCAACAGGCGGTATCAAAGATCAGAGAGACACGAGTCTTCTTTCAGGATATCGGAGGCATAGCAGCATTCTTCACACGTTCCCCCAAAAGAACAGAAGCCCTTCATGAGATTGTGGACAAAAGCGTACCAAGGGGATCCTCAACTCGTTGGAACTTTCACATTCGTACAGTCAACTTAATCTTTGAACAGAGGGAGGGCCTTGAGAAATGTTTTGTCGCCATAGCATCCAGAGCAGACTTTGATCACACAAGTCAGAATGAAGCCCATGGCTTTAGTAGAACACTACAAGACAAAGAGTTTCAGTTCTTACTGTTTTTATTTCATGACATAATGATTCCTGTTGATGTGTTATACGATCAGTTGCAAAGAAAAGACCTAGATACTGTCTGTGAAAGCCAATACATCTGCATTTGTACAACAGATTATGAAAGTGAGAGATGGGGTTGAAGATTTAGAGAGCAAACTGCCACAGCATTCTGTTTTTGCAAACCGCAGACAAAACATCACCTCTCTGGTTCGAATTGGAAAGGAGATATGTGACATTGTAATTGTGCAGGCGAAAGAACGCTTTTCGTTCACAAAACATTTGGTGAGTGCGACTTTATTGCAAGGTAAAGAGTTTGCACAATATGATGAATCTTTCCCTGAGCGTGCTCTGAATCAGGCTGTGGAAGCGTATCCTATGCTCAAAAAAGAGCAGCTGAGAACTGAGTTAACTGTACTCTACGGAATGCCTGTGTACCGGAAGGCCACAAGCGCCTTGACTTTGCTGAGTTTAATTCATAAACTGCATATGGAAAACTCACTTACAGAGACAGTGACTTTACTAAAAATTGTGATTACGACTCCGATGACAACAGTAGAAGCTGAACGATGTTTTTCAGCCTTAAAGCGCATAAAGACATTCCTCAGGAACACCATGCTAGAGGAAAGACTAAATGCTTTGGCGATGCTATCTGTAGAGAGCAAGCTAGTCCAAAAGATACCGGACTTCAACATGAAAGTAATTGACAAGTTTGCTACACTGAAAGAGAGACGTGCGGATTTCATCTACAAAAAGTGAATGCTGCTACTTGTTTGAATACAAAAAATTCTGATTGAGGTAAGAAATGCATTGTTATCTCTGTTTTTAAAAGTTTTGTAGTGTTTGTTCTATTTGGAGACTACACAGATTTGCTCACCTTTGTTCACTGGCCGGACCTGTCTCCCGCAGGGTGAACGATTCGTTGCTTGTGTTGCCTATCAAACCTTTCCCCTTGGCAAATTGCGAAAACCTTTATACCAGTGGTTCCCAAACTGTTTACTCCTGAGGACCCCAATTGAGTCACCACTGGAAGCCGGGGACCCCCAAGCAATTTGTATGACTTAAATTTCAAACATTAAAACAGTAATTCGAAAACAATAAACACACGTGTGCACACAAAACGGATACTCGAATTACTAAGGATTTTAGTATTTTATATTGAAAGAATTTGCAAAAAACAGGAGGGTTAGCGCTGCATCTCCATGACTAACTTTTAAATGGTTGGTTTTATTTCGCAGTATGAGACTCCTGCCAGGGCCAGACTGGAAACCCAAAGCAGCCCTGGCAAATGTTTTCAGACCAGTCCCCATACAGTGCACACCTAGTGCAGTGAGTGTGCCTGACCACTACAAAGGGGGCTTTGGGAGGCTCTCCCCCCAAGACAATTTAGGAAACAATGGTGCAGTCTACAACAAATGTATCATTATATATTGAATTGTATCAGCTTTTAAAGTGTAGTAAATGATGACCTTACTATGCACCAGGATATGACAATCTTTGTTGGGGTTCTTCAATGATTCCCATATTATCCTCCTCCAACAGTGCCTCTCATCTCTCCATAGCCCCTCTGTCACATGTATTTAATTTGTTTTATAACATCTCTCATACCATTGAAGGATGTCAGAGCACCTTAAATCACACACATATAGGGGCAGATTTACAAGCCCCTTGCGCCACAGGTGCGTCACAAAAAGTGATGCACCGGTGACGCATTTTAGTGCCCCATATTTCCAAGGCAGGAAAAGCAACCCTGCGTGACTTTTACTGGTCTTGTAAATATGGCCCAATTGCACACAGCACTTTACGTGAAAGGGACGTTCCATGAGTGTTGCTGAGGGTGTTCCCACGCATAACCCATGGAACCAGACACATTTCCAGATTTACGAGGAATCGTAAATCTGGAAATGTGTCTGAATGCTACGCCACCCCAGGGGAGGCGTAGGGAGGGGCCACTTGGAGAAATGTATTAATTTCTCCTCTTTCTATGCATGTTGCATTCTGCAGCATGCATAGAAACAGGATATTACCTCTGGTGATTGTTTATGTACAGGAAGGTGTCCCTTCCTGCACATAAACAATCAGTAAAACAATGACGTTTTGCAAGTTCTATGTGTGCTAATGCAGCACACTTAGAAGTTGAAAAACGCCATTTCTGATTGTTTACATGCAGGAAGGGTTACTTCCTGCACATAAACAATCTCCCCACGACACAGGCATCCTTGCACCATGGTGCAAATGTGCCTGTGCAGGCGTATGGCAGTAGTTTGTGCGCCAGCACAGGGGGAAGCACAGAGATGCAACATATTGTTGTAAATATGTCGCATCCCTGTGCTTCGAAAGTGACTCAGTGCGGCGCAGCCAAATGGCTTGCGACACACACAGTCAATTTTCTTGCAAATCTGCCCCATGGAGACAATGATTCATACGTGTAAATCAGTGTATAGAAAATGTTACATAAGGCAAATGCGACTACAGGGTGTAGGATTCACATGTTATTCATACTGGTAGGCATTTTTAAAGAGTGCTTGGTCTGGAGAAGCACAAACTCAGGATTCAGAACATAACAGTGGTTAGCATTGACTTTAACAATAAAAATGTATTGCCACCCAAATAAACCTTTTTAGCAGGATTAGGATAATGAAAGACTTGAAACAAACATATGTTTCTAACTTGTATCATGCAGCTTGCAAGCAGCTCTTTGATGACAGTTTATAGGTCACTGTGCTAGATTACTATTGTCACTTATGAACTGCACAGTAACAAAAGAATCTGTGACTAAAGCAGTAACCCACTAACCTAGGCACATAAAAAATGTTTTTCAAAATGCATGGTACACGTTCTTTGCAGTAGGCATATTAACCCTCTGTGCTACATTAGATAAGTCAAAGCTGCCACTTGACTCAACTCTCATCTCTCTCCAGCAGGTACATTAATCACCGACGTAATCTTGACACTTTTATTGTTGCTGGAAAACTGCTGATTCTACAAGGAACTTTTTTGTGCTTTTAAAATTACTGCCTGAGGACCCCCTGGGAATGTGTCGCGGACCCCTGGGGGTCCGCGGACCACAGTTTGGGAAACACTGCTTTATACCATTTATATTTGGGGTACTTGCGTGGACCTATGTGAAGTGTGTGTACAAAGTTCAGCTCAACCAGAATCACGGTAACAGCGCATTGCGCTGCCTCTTTTATATTCAGTATATTGTAAGACTGTTTTTCTTCCCCCGCCTTTCCTTGTTTTGTTTCCCTGTTTTCCCCTTGCTTGCCATTCGTTACTCTAGAGTCTAATATTCAGTATGTTGTAAGACTGTTTTTCTTCCCCCGCCTTTCCTTGTTTTGTTTCCTTGTTTTCCCCTTGCGTGCCATTCGTTACTCTAGAGTCTATTCTAATAGAGTCGGAAGGCCGTAGGGGAAGACTGTGGACTTTTCTTCAAGTTCCTGACGCTCCTGCGGAACGAGCCTGGCAACCATTACACTGCTGTGCAACTTCTTCTACTCTTAGAGCTGAGATTTCCATGAGTCTTATAGTCTGAATTCAGCACCTGAGCATAATAGGACAGAATGTATGAAGCTCTGTGGTAATACTGAATAAGCAGCTACATATGTTATGCCATCTATTAATGTAATAACTGCACTTTCACAATTGCTTTATTAACCTTCCTGCTTTCTCAAATTTGCTTGAAAATGCACGATTCTTCTTTTTTTTCAAAATTTTCTTGGGGGGGGTTACCCCCCCAAACCCCCCTTTTGGGGTTCGGGCTCGCAGTCGCTGCGCTCGCTCGCTACGGTGCTGTATGCTAATTCGTTTCCGCCCCACCACTTTCAAATCTCACCCACCGCCTAAAAAAGTATTGCATGGTGTACTACAATAAGTTTGATTTGTAAAAATGTATTTGGACCTCATATACCCTGTACGCACACTATCTATACACATGCACTATCAGTGCAGAAAGCAAACAATAAAAGCAAAACATTCTATAAACACTGAAAAAACATGGTTCTGTTTTTAATGGCGCAAAAATGTGTAACCACGGATAACTACCGTTTAAGGTATTGAGAAAACTGGGGGGAAAAAAAAACACAAGACACCAGAATTTACCAAAAATAGAAACTGAAAACAGGAAAACCTACACATAATGTTGCTCACTTTCTCCTCTGTACTCCTTACTTCTACTATTCTGGTCTCCCTCTACATCACTTAGTTCCAAATGGGATTGTGGGAGGCTCGTGTCCTCTGTGCAGGAAACACTACCTCACTCCTACTACTCATCTATCCCCCAATAGCATTACTTGTTTTTCTCCCAATCATGTTAGCATCACAGATAACCACTCACCTAGCAATCACTCCACTCTTTCGCTACTTAATGTCTCAAAGATCCTCTGGACAAACACCCTAGTCCTACACTCCAAAACCTTCCCTTCCACCTACTTCTACGACCCACCAATAATCAACTTTAACTTCTCCAACCCTTCGACAGACAAACATGGATACAAAAGAACAGACCCCCTGTGTTACCTATAGACTGTTGGCATTCTACAGAAATGATGCTGGTGCTTGCACAAGCCAGAAGGACCCATCCATGGATCTGACAACACTCTGTACAACACTGGACTCCGTACTTCATAAGATGAATAGTCTTTGTGCTGATCTAAGAAGCGCCAAGACATTTCTGTTGTAACCTCCATCAACACACGATTACCAGCTCTCCTCTCATATCTCTCGAATTAGAAAGGGTTCATCTACCCAACTCAGTCCAACAAAACGCCAAGACCAAAAATAACCCAATCTCAGCCATCAAGGATTGTCTCAATGATTATAATGCTGCATACACCACCCAAACACGCTCTCACAAGCCCTCCTTTGTGGGCAATAGAAAACAATCTCACAAATGCAATGAAAAGAGAACTAACTCAAGTAGCCTTATTAAAATCCAATCCATGATCACCTTAAACCACTTAATGCAAGCTTCCTTTAGATGCCCTCTTCATAACTGTACATTAGCCGCAACACACAGAATAGAGACAGCAGACCTAATCACCAGGAATGACCTTTTATTCCTATAAAAGAAATTGGCTAAAGTCCTGGACTTTCTTATTCCTCCTGATCCCTTCATCTGCCTAGATTCAACCAGGAAAACATATGAGGTAGCAATATTACACAATATGTTCCTTCAGTGCAAAAGTCTAAAAACTGAGGGGTATTTCTCTTTTCGAAATCTATCAAGTGAACTGAGAACATAGGGCCAGAATGCTACAAATTTCCACCACAATTATCATTCTGCAAGAGACATCAAAACCTTTGTGGCATTCATTATGTAAAAACAATACCCTTCACTCAACCACATCTTCCTAGATTACTTTATTATAGCCTTATAGCCCGCCGTAGCGGGCTATACCGGCTGTTAAAGGCCCGAGCCGAAGGCGAGGGACTTTAACAAAGCAGAGGGACTTTAAAAGTCGGTATAGCCCTGCTACGAAGGGCTATAAGAACATTCTGCCACTAGAGGGCAGAATGTTGTAACAAAACAAAGCCTTCAGTGAGCACAAGGGGATTGAAATCCCCTTAGGCTCCCTGAAGTCTTTCACAGCCAGAGCTGTGAACAAAGACACATTGGAATGTTGGTGCTCCGGGCTTATACCAACCATTATAAGCCCGGAGCACTCCATTGTTTTCAAATGGAGCTCCCAACATTCCAATGTTCTAATCTATATTAGAACATTGGAATGTTAGGAGCTCCATTGAAAACAATGGAGTGCTCCGGGTTTCTTATAGCTGGTAAAAGCCCGGAGCTCCAACATTCCAAAGTTTGTTTACCGCTGTTGCTGTGAACAAAGGCCCCACGGAGCCCAAGGGGATTTCAACCCCCTCGGGCTCTGTGAGGCCTTTGTTTTACAAATTAAAACATTCTGCCTTCTAGGGGTAGAATTTTCGAATAGACTTAGAGCCCTCCGTAGCAAGCTCTACCAGACATTAAAGGCCCGCTCTCCTGTTAACGCTGGAGTGGGCCTTTGTAGGCCGGTAGAGCCCGCTATGGGCTCCAAGGCTATATTGCGGTGACCAAATCACTCTCACAATTGCCAGCCTTCCTATCAAGCACACTCCCTCTGCAACACACATCAAGTGCTCTATTCTAGGCCTGGGCTAAATTTCCGTTCCGCTCACGGAAATTGCGATAATTTGACATTTTCGCGTTCCGCGTAGAGCGCGAAAATGTCAAAATTTCCGCATTCCGCAGCTTAGCGATAATTTGGTTCTTGCTCGCGCTGTAAAATAATACATTCTCGCGCGCGATCGCCTTACCTGAATCCCCGCGTTCGCCGACAAGTTTTCCCGATCCGGTCGCGTTCTCCACGAGATGTTGGATTGTTGGTAGCCATTTGCGCTGTCTCGCGACAGTTCGCGCCCGCAGTAACGTCATGCGTCGCGCGATCACGTCTTTCTTCTCGCGATCATGCACCGCGAGAAGAGTGAAAACAAGATGGCCGCGCCCGCAAGCAACCGCATGGGTAAGTTGGCGAGCCGCGAAAACGCAGAAAATACCGCGAATGGGCGGGAAAAAAACTTCTGCATCTTCGCGATATTTCCGAGTGTTTGCGGAGATTTTAAACATTTTCGCGATAATTTGCGAAAGTCGCTTTTGCAAATTCCGCCCACCCCTACTCTATTCTCGACCTAGTAGTGAATGAGTTCTCAATTAAGGCCAACTCTTCAATCCTCATTGACGGCTCACATTACTTGGTACTTCTTGGTTCTACTTACACTTTACTCAACAATAATCAAAGGGCAACAAGAAATGCAAACACAGGATAAGAAATTACAAAGACATCAGCCTCAACTCGCTCTTGAATAGATTCACAGCATTCCAAATAACAAGAGCTGTGAAAACAGCTGAACTATACACAGAAATACTGCCTACAATCATGAATGTCGTGGCCCCTTTAAAAACGGAATGTCAAACAAAAAACCTCCTCACTATAGTTCTCAAAACAACTCCATCAGAATAGAAAAGCCCTTAGGAAGGTAAAACGATCAAGGCGACTCAATCTATCCATAGTGGACCTTAAAACACTGCACTCAAAAAGAAAAAATGTACAAGAAACTTTCCTTTTAACAAATCTTCATTCTATTAGAAATAAACTATGCCACAAATCAGCTCAAAAAGTAATGTTTTCATCTAGTCAATCAACAAAACATCTAACAAATACCTTACCCAGTAACTCATATGATGAAAATTGAATTTTTCACCCTTTTCTTCAAAGAAGAAATTAACCAGATTGAGTTGTCTATCATGCAGTCTTTTACAACCCATGCAAATGAGAAAAGCCAATTACAGTTGGTCTGAATTCAGACCAATTTCTCACTCTGAATTAAGAGAAACCCTTGCCACCCTTAGTTCCCGCTCTCGCTTCATCAAACCAGGTTGAGGGGTGTTATTTGAGAAATGACAGGCCAATTTAAATTTTGCAGGTGACCTGCCCAACCGCAGGGTGTAGGAAAAAATTGTATCCTCCATCCAGGCAGATGACTCGCAAAACAGGACTTTGTACTTGAAAAAAGAACGCTTTCTCCTTGGACTTTATGGTGATTTTTCTTTTTTTCCAGTCAAGTAGTGCGAGATTTATCCTGCTGATGGTGGACAGAAAAAAATACTTCAGACCATCCACACTAAATAGGGCAGGCAGTCTAATGTCCTTACTCTGAACGGTCCCTCTCCATTGGTCCATTGGAAAAAGCTTTCGGGCAGCAGGGTCAGTGTGGGCATCGCCATTGGAAAGATGACCGTTTGCCCGACTAAAACTAGAAGGGGAGGACCAAGGGTTTGATGGACAGGATACTCTGCCACGCTTGTGGCAAAGTACCCTGTCCACCAAACTCTAAATAAGCCCACTTGTTCCTCCTTAACACTTTACATGATCAACTTAATAAACACCTTACTTACTAAAGGTGTTGACTGCCTTAAGACATGCCAAAGACTTCTCTACTAAATAACCTGAAGTAGATCTTGATGCAGCACAAGCATGCTTATGAGATTTATTTTGATTCTTTTCTACTTTCTTAATCTACTCTCTTAATAATCCTCTCACCGGACAGGGCCCTTTACGATTAGACAATCAAATCAAATTAATTTACCACAGAGGCAATGATCCTCTGATTAATCTTTCTCCACCAATAGGAGTGGAAATTAGGATGACTAAAACTCTGCTAACTGTCCAATGAGGTCCATTAATTATCAGCCAACTCACAAGTTAGAAGGAAAATGCTACTTACCCAGTATGCATCTGTTTTTGGCATGTAGAGCTGTAGAGTCACATGCTGAGCATAGATCGCCATCTGGTGTTGGGTCTGGATGTTTGCTCTTTGTTTTTCTTTGAAGAAGTGTCTCTAGTCACGAGGTAGGGGACTCCTCCTTTTGGGGATAGTGCGAATGGGCATCAACTCCATTGTTAGAATATTTGGCGACAGAGGGTGATAATGGAGTTAGTAAGAGTAGTGAGAGATGTCCATGTATATATGTATCTAAGTAAGATGTAACTGCAACAGGTATAGATACCCGGGGAGGTGGGTGGGCGCATGTGACTCTACAGCTCTACATGCCAAGAACAGATGCATACTGGATAAGTAGCATTTTCCGTTCGAGGCATGTGAGCTTTAGATCACATGCTGTGCATAGACTAAAAAGCAGTTGTCTCCCAAAGCGGTGGCTAACCTGTAGCTGTTGCAGTGGTTTGAAATAATGTACATAAAACTGCCTGGCCCACACAAGCTTGCTGTCTTGCTAAAACATCAACACAATAGTGTGTTGTGAATGTGTGAGGTGTAAACCATGTTGCAGCTTTGCAGATGCCATCAATGGGTAGGTTTCCTAAAAATGCCATAGAAGCCCCTAGTTTGCGAGTGGAGTGTCCTATAGGAGGAATTGTTAGAGTTCTTTTTTCTTTTGTATAGCATATTTGAATGCACTAGACTATCCACCTTGCAATGCCCGATTTTGATATTGGATTGCCTTTATGTGGTGAAGCAAAAGCAACAAATAGCTGTTTTGCGGAAAGGTTTTGTCCTTTCTATATAGTAAAGAATTGCTCTTTTCACATCTAAAGTGTGGAAAGCACGTTCTGCCACAGAATCTGGTCGAGGGAAAAACACAAGGAAACTCAACAGATTGGTTGATATGAAAAGCAGAAAAATGCCCTTTGGTAGAAATGTTGGGTTAGTCCGGAGAAACATTTTGTTTTGATGTATTTGTAAGAATGGTTCTTATAGTTAGTGCCTGAAGCTCACCCACTCTCCTCAGAGATGTGATAGCTATGAGGAAAGCTATCTTCCAAGTAAGAAACTGTATTTCACATCTATGCAATGGTTCAAAGGGTGGACCATTAGCCTGGTGAGTACAATGTTGAGATTCCACACTGGAGCAGGTGGAAGCCTTGGAGGAATGATTCTCTTAAGTCTTTCCATAAATGCTTTAATGAAAGGCACTAACAAGAGACAGTTGTTGCCTGTTTTGTAGGTATGCAGCAAGATGTAAGCGAACGGAAGAGTGCGCTAAATTGGAAAACTGCAGATGTAGTAAATAGCAAATGATGTTTTGAAGTGAAGCATCCAGTGGATCTATTTGATTGGTTTTACAGTATATCACAAATCGCTTCCACTGTGCTGCATAGCATGCTCTTGTGGTAGGACATCTAGTCTCTTTGATAATGTTCATGCAGTCTGGCAGAAGATTAAGGTAGCCAAACTCTAGGATTTCATGTGCCAGATCGTAAGGTTGAGATGGCTGGGATGTGGATGTCTTATCCCTCCATGGCTCTGCGTGAGCAGATTGGGAGTGAGGTGTCGTTTTTGGCGAGGAAATACTGAGGGCTCCAACAGGGTTGTGAACCAGGGTTGTCGGACCCATGTGGGAGCAACTGGGATTAATGTCAGGGACACCTGTCTGAGCTTCCGAACCACTAATGGAATGAGTGGGAGAGGCGGAAAAGCATAGGCAAATATCCCTGACCAATTCATCCATAGTGCATTGCCCTTGGACAATGGGTGTGGATGTCTGGATGCAAAGTTTGGGCATTTTGCGTTTAGATTTGTGGCGAACAGATCTAGGTCTGGAAATCCCCACATTTGGAAGAATGGGAGGAGAACTTGAGGGTGTAGTTCCCATTTGTGGATCTGTTGTCTTTGACGACTGAGCAGATCTTCAATCTGATTGTTTACTCCTGGAAGGTGTTCTGCAAGGAGAAACATTCTGTGATGTATGGCCCATGTCCAGATGGTCTGTGCTAGCTGTGATCGCTGGAGAGAGTGTGTCCCCCATGTTTCTGTATGTAATACATTGCTGTCATGTTGTCTGTACAGATCAGGACAGCTTTGCCTACTAAATGAACTTGAAACGCTTTTAGCGCTAGAAAGATCGCTAGCAGCTCTAGATTTATGTGAAGCTGCTTTTGCTTCAGGCTCCACATGCCCTGAATTGTATGCGTCTGGAGATGAGCTCCCCAACCAGTGAGTTATGCGTGTGCTGTTAGCAATATCTGTAAAACCGGGTCGATGAAGGGCCGCTCTTTTGATAGGTTTTGTGTATTCCACCACTGCAGAGAGCGATGTGCGCGGCCGTCCACCAACCCCAGATCTGATAACCGACCCTGAGCCTGGTTCCATTGACGTGCTAAACATTCTTGGAGTGGAAGAATTTGAAGTCTTGTGTAAGGTACAATTGGGATGCAAGACGCCATCACTCCTAGTAGTTGCATGAACACTTGAGCTGGTAATGAGTATTGGGGCCGAAACTGAGAGATTAGTGTCTGCATGTTGCGGATTCTGGCTATGTTGGGACATGCTAGAGCTTTGAGTGTTTATTGTGGCTCCTAGATACTCCTGTATGTTGGATGGTTGTAGAGGAGACTTGGTCAGGTTTACTTTGAACCTATGTTTGTGGAGAAACTGCACTTTTTGAATGTGGCGTAGGCAGCTTTGTTGCGAGCTGGCTTTTATGAGCCAGTCGTCTAGATATTGGAAAATGTGAATTTCTTGTCTTCCCTACATGATCTGTGACTACTGCTAAGCACTTTGTGAAAACTCTGGGTGCGGTAGTTACTCCGAATGGGAGGACCTTGAATTGACAATGTTGACCCTCTACCACAAACCTGAGGTATTTGCGGTGAGCAGGGTGTATGGGAATATGGAAAGAAGTGTCCTTTAAATTCAGAGTGGATAGAAAGTCGCCTTGTTGAAGTAGTGGGAGCACTTTCTGTTGTGTGACCATGTGAAAATGGTCCGACTGAATGTATAAATTTAGTTCTCGGAGGTCTAGTATAGGCCTGAGAGACTCATCCTTTTTGGGAATTAAGAAGTACAGGGAGTATACCCCGGTCCCTTGGTATTGTAAGGAGACTAGCTCTATAGCATGTTTTTCCAACAGAGAACCTCCTGTCTGAGGAGGGTGATATGTTCTTGTGATATTGTATGTGTTCTTGGAGGAATATTTGGGAGAATGTTTGTAAGATCCAGGAAGTAACCATATTGGATAATTTGTAGTACCCACTTGTCTGAGGTTATGGATTTCCAGACAGGTAGGAAATGAGAGAAACGTCACCCGACAGGAGTGGAATGTTCGGCGGTGCCTGAAGGAAGGCTGTTTGTTTGCAGGGGAAGTGCATGTGAATTTGCCTCTACCTCTTCCCTTCCCGTTATTTCCTCTAAAACCCCCTTGTAAGTAGCCTCTTGATGAGGGTGATTGGGTATTACCTTTGTAAGAGATGGAGGGAGTTTCTGTGGCAACAGTTGGAGCCACCCCTGTAAAAGGAGCAACAAAAGGAACCCTTATTTGCAGAGAACTGCAAGCTCCCCTGGACTTTGCGACCTCTGTCTTTTTTCATTCTTTCCAACGAGGTATCAACTGCTGGGCCAGAGAGATGTTCTTTAGCAAATAGTTGATTGAGAATGGACGTTTGCACCTCAGGCTTGAATCCGGAGATTCTCAACCAAGCATGCCTGCGTAATAGTAGGCTAGTGTTTACTGCACGAGCTGCCGTGTCTGCTATGTCTAGTGCACATCTGATTTAAGTATTAGTAATGAGCTTGCCTTCCTGGATAAGATCATTAGCTGTAGTCTTATGCTCGTCAAGGAGAAATTGCATGAGTTTTTTTAGCTCATTGTAATGAGCCCTATCGTACCGGGCCAACAAGGCTTTTGTATTAGCAATGCGCCAATGATTGGCCGCTTGGAAAGCTACTCTTTTGCCCGAAGCATCAATTAGCTTCGACTCCTTGTCCAGAGGAGAGGCCTCACCTGTGGTTTGTGAGTTCGCTCTGGTACGTGCGTTGGAAAACACAAGAGAGTCTAAGGGCAACTGACCTTTGATGTAAGTGAGGTCAATAGGTGCAGGTTATATTTTTTCTCCACTCTAGGTGTGATTATCCTTGCCCTACAAGATCTTTGAAAATTTCATCTGCGTGCTTGAACATGCCTTTAACCATTGGCAGTGTAGGAGTGGTTCTTTGAGTGGAACTTAGGATCTCAAATAGAAAGTCCTCTTCTAATGGCTCCTTATGTGGCTCCACCCCGTGATTTTGAGCAGCTCTGTTAAGTAGCTCAATATAGCCAATGTTTTCATCAGGTGGCAAAGGTCTGGACAGATATAGATCAGTGTCCTTATCTGTGTTTGGGTCAGTGTGATAATCCTCCCAGGGGTCAGTGTCCTGTGGCCTATATTGATCCTCATCCCCATCCCATCATCCTGTGGGTCAGGTGAGTTGTGGTGAATTTGTGGGTGTAATAAGTTGGGATCAGTAGGAGAAGTAGGTGGAATGTAAGGTGGAGAAGGGTTAGTACCCACATTTTTCCTTTTCAGAGGAATGTGGTAGTCCTCTAGCTGGTCCATTTTCCAATTTTTTGGAAGGGTGGCATGTATATGTCTTGTTTCTGGGTGTATCGCCAGATTTTTCTGCTTCGGATGCGACGGCGCTGCATCAGGCCGGAGCTCTTTAGACAGAAGGTCTTTGTCCTTACTCGCCAGTGTTGGTGTCGAAGGTTTCGATTCCGAAGCAGAGGGTGGAATTTTGGATACCGTGGGACCGGCACCGAGAGATGTTTTGATTTGGCTTTCAGTGCCGAAGGTGTTGGTAGGGCGCCGATATGGGGCAGACTCGAGCCCGAGATGGAAGGCTTTTCATTGCGTGGGACCGGCACCGAGAGATGTTTTGATTTGGCTTTCAGTGCCGAAGGTGTTGGTAGGGCGCCGATATGGGGCAGACTCGAGCCCGAGATGGAAGGCTTTTCATTGCGTTTTGATGCAGAGCGCGGGGATAGGGCGTCCAAAACTTTTTATCGGTGCCGACCTTGGCCCGAAGGCAGAGGAGGGACCGGAGCCTTTTTCTTTGTTTGATGAGGGGCCAAAGGGGTATCTTTACTCACGGTACGTTGAGCCGGAGTAACCTGCTCCTCTTCATCCATGCCGTATTTGGGTTCGGACAGGGAGGTATGTTGTTGTTCTTCCTCGGCTCCTTGAGCGTAATGTTCTGTGTCGGATTCCTCAGCGAGGATGTCCGGTGCGGAGCCGGTTTGATGTTGCATCATGTGACGTTGAGCCCAACGGTCACAAAGCATCTTCTTCGGTCGAAACAATCGGCACACGTCGCAGTCTCTCGTCGTATTCGAGGATAGGCAAAGGTTGCACACTTCGTGCAAGTCAGTGCGTGGAAACTTAGCACGACACCCAGTGCAGAACTTGAAGTGAGTCCGTTCCATCGACTGCTGGTGCTGTCGGCGCGGGGAGGGAAGAGGTGTGGCGCCGCAGCCAGGGCGACTGACTCCGGAATCTGGGGATTACGGTTCGATCCCCGGCGCCGGCGGCAGATTAGTCCAGCACCATGTGACTCTGGGCAATAGCTTGCTTAATCTTCCCGACGGCCCCCAGCACTTAGAGACCCTTACGGGTGATTGTTCGCGCTTTACAAATGTGGATTATTATTATTACAGCCCGCCACGAGTTTTTCAATCGAAGTTGTCTTGAGTTGATACGAAACGCAAAGAATGGGAAGTCGCGATCGATAACAATACTGTTGAGGGTAGTGGATTTCGCGTTGAAGGGGTCCGAGAAATGGTGCCAAACCGGAGCGCAACAATACACATCCGAACCCGATGGCTGAAAAAAATAAACTAACAATGGAGTTGATGCCCATGCGCACTATCACCGAGAGGAGGAGTCACCTACCTCGTGACTAGAAAGACTTATTTGAAGAAAAACAAACAGCAAACATCCACCCAACACCAGATGCCGAGCTATGCTCAGCATGTGATCTACAGCTCATATGCAGCGAACATCAGATTTAGATACACCACTTAAGACTATACTGTAGATATAAAGAATAGCAACAGTAAGTCCCAACCTCCTAAAGTTAAGACGAGCAAGGATTGTACAAACCAATAACGCTGGAGTCGTTACACAGAATAAGAGAAGAAACACCCGATGTTCTGTCAGAGCTTGCTGATTCTTCCTACAATACATTTATATCATTAATCACAGTCACATAGATGAATGAACAGAACTCAATAATAGCCTCAGACAAAAATGGGTTATTGTATTAGAGACGCATATTTCACCACAGCCAGCATTTGCTTAATAAGGTCAGCCAAAATTTTAACAGCTTTAATAACAGTGCCAATCATTTAAGCAGGCTTTCAAATTAGCAAATAGCCACAGGGTTACAGAGTCCAACCACCAAAAAGTCAGAAGGATAGTTCGTAGAATAACAGCTCAGGTTCTAAGGGGATGGAAAGGTTCAATTAGAGTCCAATATGGGCGAGTCCATTAGCATAACCAGAATAAGAAATAAGAAAAGTTCGGCATAGAGGGTCAGTCTGTATTCTACCAACTTTAGCATAAACCAGACAGTCCAAAGTTAGTAAAAAGTTCAAAAATCGAATAGAATCCAAGTCCACAATGGAATGCATTGCGCTTAAAAAAAAGCATCTCAAAGAGAGTGAGATTGCATGTGCTTGTCTGTCTCCTGCAGTGCCTGCATGCATTGAGAGAGCTGAGAGATGGGTGGGTTTCCCCTCCTTTGGGGTTACTTCTTTTATATGTTCTTTGGCAAAGTCCTAGTGGCGTAGCATGGCTATGGTCACATCATGTTACCTGAGAAAATTAAAACATCAAACTGGTTCCCCATGCTTGTCATGAGAAACAAAACTTTGCGAGTCCACACAGGCATAATATTGCTAAAAAAAGAAATACAAAGTTGCAGCTTATGGTTATAGCTACAATTGTATTCCCACAGCAAAACTTCACTTTCACATTTGAAAAAGAAATGAAAATATATCAATGGACTGTAGCGTACAGAACAAACAAATTGCATTAGAAAGATCCATTGTATTAAATCAGGGAAAAGGTCAACACCAGAGAAAAAGGCATCTCGAAAAGAAGGCTTCTAAGTGAACATCGCAGAGTTAAATAAAATAACCCTTTAACTTTACCTCAAATATGATGAAATTAAATCAATTCACATAAAAATGTATAAACTTTCACAAAATATTATTACACAGAAATGACCAACGTTAGGAATATCCTACTACTACAAACCTTTCACGTTATTGATATACATGCATGTTTTTCCAAAAACATTTTTCTAATATTGTTTGAAGGTTGTCAAACTATAGTGTATCTTATATCATTCTGTAAAATATCAAGCTTATACATTTTTGCACCATCTTTTCTAACTGGTGCATATTAGCAAAAAGCATCAAAACACTAGCCCACTTCATTTAGCATAAAACTCAATTAATATAGATTAATTAGTTTAAGTAAATCATTAGTGCAACTTGGTTTATATGTATTGATATCACCTTATATGTTTTCTTCAACTCATATTTTAAAGCACACATCTACAGTGCTCCTACTACACTTGTCTCTGCTTCATGTATCTATCGTGTGCAATGTATACTTTCAACTTTTCGTGTTCTTTATGTTTAAATGTGTTGCGTTTTATGATTTTTAAATCTCACTGGATCAAGCCCAACAACAATCAACCTGTATTGAATTTAATCTATCTAACCAAATCTCCTGAAAGCAGCATTGAAAACCAACTCAAACAATTAACTGCAGGAAACAACCTGTGTGATGGCTACCAATTAGGCAGCAGGTTAGACAGCAGCCCGGACACTGCGAAGCTTCAAATCATAGATGAGGCTCTCCATATTCTTGATAAGGAGGGATGCCTACCTCCTCATTCTCTAAGTTCACTCTGAGGCATTCGATACAGTCTACAATTGTTTACTCTTAAAAATCATTGAAAGAGAGGAGGGATTTGGAATAACGGTCATTAGTTGGTTCTCCTCATACCTGAATACATGTTTCAGATACAAAAACAATAGCAAACTTGTCTTCCAACCCTTCTCCTCACCAGGGTGTAAATCAATGTTCCATTCTATTTTTTCCATTTCAAAAGATTTGATTGCATTGCAATACATATTTAAGAATTATAAATGTACATAGTGCGATTTTGAGTTAACTATAATGCGCAACATGTACATAGTGCGATTTTGAGTACACTATAACATGCAAAAAGACAACATGTATGTATAATAATCAACATGGTCAAGGAGTAAAAAAATAAAAATGAAAGTCATGGGTATAATAAAATCTACAGGCAGTCCGATAATATCCGTGCTGCCTTCTATAAATAATGCTACGGTAGCATAAATAAGGACCTTAACGTGCCAACAGTTTAACAGAATAAATAAAATTTGGAAAAATAAAACAAAGACATACGGTTACAGGAAAACACAGAAGGTGGAGAAAACCTGGACAATACAGAAGTATGTGCATGCGATACCAAGGGGCTGGAGCGGAGCTCTTTCTACAAAAATGTAAGCGTAATAGTCAGAATGATTAAGAAGGTTTGATTTATTCCAGATATGCATTAAAAGTACTCCACAATTTACTGGAATAAAATAGTGAGCGTGACTTCTGGAAAAAAGTACTCTCAGCGCTTCTAAAATGTATGGTAAGAGATATTGACAGAACCTCTCCATTCTGAAAGGATCAACTTCGTTCCTATGGACAGCATGAGGTCAATTAATTGGAGTTCTGAAGAATTCAGAATCAGTAAAGGAAACGGCATAGATACCTATGAGAGCTGTAATGGCGTCAACGGAGATTGAAGTCTTGTATACATGCTGTAATAAGGTTTTAATTTGATGCCATAGTGGGCGAATGTGAACAATTAAATAGCATGTGTACTATGTCACCTGGCTCTAATCTGGAGTTCAAAAGTCCGATCCCTCTAAACCTAGCTGTATTTTCACAGGAAATCAATGTTCTATCCCATCCTCCACCCTATTTAATTTGAACAATAAGCACCTAACATCGCTGCAAAAAAACCTCAGCTTAACATAGCACATCTAGGCTGATGACACAGACACACTTGAAAATAAACTCCATGACAACACTGGCCTCGCACAAATCATGGAAAAAATGAATCCCTGGATGCAGTGTTTAATTTTGATTAATTAGTGCTTGAAGGTGGGGCCCACCAGCACTTATTTAAACTCCACAGATCTAGAGTGAGACAAACACTAAATGGGGGAAGGAGGATGAAGAGAAAGATGGAAAACAGTGACACAGCAAAAAAAAGTGGGGATTTAAAAAAAAAAAAACCTGCAAATGTGAGATAAATGGGCAGGGAGCTTCTGATGGGTGAAGGAAGCACGAGGTGGAATCAAGACTATGCAGCCTTGGTATTCCACAGCCCCATATTTGATAGCTCCAAACACGGGCCGCTGAAAAAACTATGGATCATGGCAGGTACTGTTTAACAAATTAAGCACTGCCTGGATGAATCACCACCACTTTAAACTTAACCTGTTGCAAACAGAATTTTAACTCGATCTCTTCCTCTAACTGTACAACTCCAGTCCAATCATTGCTGCGTGCCCACCACATATTAGACTGGTAATTATCTCTCACTGCATGTGCCGAGCCACTGGGCTTTATACTTGACCAGAATCTCAACCTCCATTGACACATAAATAAATCGGCAAAAGGCAAATAAGACCTCTGTAGAGTCTTGTGCTCTTCATATCTGTAGAATATTTCACACAAGTAGCACAACATACTGTCCTATCCACACAAGACTATGAAAACACCAGGAAGCCACATTTCTCCCAAGAATTTAGCTCTTGATACAGCGGCTAGAATGGTCCACAGAGCCAGGAAATATTATCACTCCAATCATGATATCACTGTACTGGCTTCTGATTGAATCAATGAGCAAGAGTGTGTCATTTACAAATCCTTCCACTTGGGAATTCCAAAATAATTGATCCAAAAACACTAGTCATGTCAGCTGAGCAGTGGGAATTATGTAGATCAGACACCCTTCCACTTGAGATACTGATCGGCAAAAAGAAAAGGAAACGCAAACATTCCTTTGTCAGGAATCACAAGTGACGGCGCCACCTCGCCGCTCTAATTGGGGTTGAGGAACCACAGTTCCCATGAGGCCTAGCGCGCTGGGCTTCAGGAATAAACACGTCTATTGCACGCAAGACGGCGTGAGTAATTCTAGGTAATTCGGAGCTTCCGTGTTACAGCATCGGAGGGTTTGTTTCCTGTGGTTGGATGGAGAAGGTATTCGTCCGAATACCAAGGCAGCACTCTGCCTCACTTGTTGGTATCTCTTGTGGACTCCCTCCTCTTCCTTTTCTTCAGAGTCAGGGAGTTGCGCACACTGTTTCCGCCTCATTGCTGCCCAGCTGGAGTGGCATAAGAGCTGGATTCTAAAACCTTGTTCCTGCCTCAGTTCTGCTCGGCTGGAGTGGCCTGAGAGCGGGGATTCTAACACTTTGTTTCCGCCTTAACGCTGCCCGGCTGGAGTAGTGTGAGAGCGGGGATGCTTGAACCCTGCTCTTACCCCAGCGCTCCTTGGCTGGTGAGGCGGTAGGAAGTGCCTGGATAGAACTTGTGACTAACTTTTTGTTCATTTGTCTACAGTTTGTATTTTGCGTCAAGAGTGTATGCGAAGATTCCTAATTTTTGGGGCAAAAAAAAGTGAACTACCTATAACTATTTTTGCTCTCGCTGGTGATAAGAAGTACTGTTAATTTTATCCCCATCCTTTACTTCTTTCTTTGTTGTGTTCTGAAGGTGCATATGACTGAGGGTGTAGACATTCATCCTTGTCCGAAGTCAAAAGTATATTTGTGTTTACTGATTGGTACAGGGAGAAAGTGAGTCTTTGCTTTGTTTTATTAGGCGCAAGCAGGAAACACTGACTGGAAGTGTGTTTTAACAATTGAAGCTTGGGGGAGCATGCACTCTGTCTTTCAGGTATGCTTGCGTTTAGCGAGGCACATATGACAGTAGGGAATTAATGCATTGTTCTAAACAGTATATTTCTTATTTTCTCCAGGTTCGGTTCCCTGCTGCTCCTTTACCCTATCCCTTTCCCTCGCCTGATCGCCCTAATACTCTGTGTATTAGTCTTCAGAGTGTGGGGATGTCAGGAGGTGGGACACTTTGAGCATCATTCCAATTTCGAGGAGTTTCGCCTTGAGGATCCGACATCCTTCTCAAGAAGTGTACCAAAACCTTGGAACACCAACCACCACCAATGCAACTAATTATTCAGACAATACCTTCAAGAAAGAAATGAGAAGGCTCCTCTTCAAAGATCTCTTCTCAAAATGATCTACATTTTATTTGATTTGGGTGGTCCCAAAATTCACCGGACTTTGAATGTTCTGCACAGGAAAAGAGTGCTGCTGAGTAAACTCTTCTTCCTCAAGTGGAACGTCATTAACCATCACTAACCACAGGGGATCATTTGTGTCAACTGTCACTGTCTGTTGAATTGAGCTATATCTCTTTTGCCAACTCTATAATTGAGACCTTTATTGGACATGTGAATTGCTCAATCACATATCCCTATTTTGATGTAACATGTAATTCTCTAAGGTGCTCTGGCACCCTAGGGTCATGTCTGCAATGTACAAAACCACAAATAAATAGATAGATAGTCATGAATACCACATGATCACAAACATTTCCCCTGGCTGGTCTGAGTTGTCAATCTGCTCCCATGGTCCACTACTTGAAATCCATAAGAGGAGCCTATATAGGCATCTCCCCCACTCTGGCATGGTCTGCAATGGCAAATTTATGGTAGAGTGGAAAGTAATTGGGATACTGGAGTATTTTCCTCATTTTAACATTTTTGCGAGGTGGGAAGGGAGCACTTTCCTTCCCAGAAAATCAAAGCAATACTTTTTAATTTTTTTTAAATCAGAGAGCTCAGATATACAAGTAACATAGAAAATATTCACAATAGCATGTCTACTAGCCAGCACAACACTGATCATGATACCACTTATTGGCATAGTGATATTTAATGTTATGGGACTTCACATGCCTGGAAAGGGACAGTGGCCATAATAAATATACAAAACATTTGTGGTCACAAACCCTGTGACACACAAATTCAGAGGGTTGGCAACTGCAAACGCATTTTGTTAAGCATTTATGACTCACCAAAGTGGCTCAGCAACTAAATACGAATCACAATAGGGGGGGGTCGGGGGCGGGGGGGGTAGGGGCGCCCCTGTGAACTGCTAGTCACAATGACGTGTTTATGGCTTGGGAATGCAACTGAGGTCACAAACCATTGATCAGATAAGGATACCCTAGCTGGGTTATTAACCGATTCCCTCTGGGACAGCTTCCATTCATGAATCGTGCCAGGTGGACTTGAAAGTAGTAGACAATGGTCGAGGGGACCAATGCTTGCTTTCCATCCTCCTATATCTTCCTAAACAATTTTTAATTTTTTTTTCCCCAAAGAAGCACTTTAAAGGGAACTGGCTGCTTTTAAAAAAAGATTTTCTGTTTGGGAATGCATATACATGGATTTATGTCTGCCGTCCTTTGCAGTCTACCACACCTACATTCATAGTTATTCACTGGGTGATGCAAACAGAAACCTACCAAATTAATATTCAATAGGCAGGTGGTTTAGCAACATCCTGAGAATGGGCAATTTATTAAACAACCTCTTTGTACGTAGGTTGCCTCGCAAGTTGCACAAGTGTTTGCAAACCAATCAGCGTTCAATTAACACATGCTTGTTAGCAAATCCAGATTAGTTCATTGGGCCCAAAAACCCTGGTTTCAGGGCGGCTAATTCTAGCAGTTCTTGAACCTTTCAGCCATCCTGCCCATACTGAATGAGAATGTGTAGATGAAAGTTACTCTGAACTCTAACCCTATCATTTACTGTTCAAGGAAAAGCTTTCCCTCCAAGCCCTGAGCAGGGATGCAATCCATAGGCCAATCCCACCCCCATATCAGCTACAGTTCTGCTTATTTTGCTCGGCTGTAGTGATGGGACCCAACAAACCTTTAGAAGATTTTGGATTATACCTCTGATTAATAGTGCTCTGTTTTAGCTTCTGCATTGATTAATGAAGCCAAAAATTAATGAGAGCTTTGCGACCAACTTGCTGTCAATGAAAAGGGCCAACAATGGCAGGTTCTGGGGACTCATTGTAGAATTTATAGACAAAGACATGGCCATAGCTTTCCACAGTTTTAGGCCTAGTCAAAATATCATTATCTTTTGCTGTGATTCTCTGAAGGAGGTACACAATCATTCCAGACCTATATACAGAAAATCCCAATAGCTTTATCATGGTTGCTGTGTTGATACTAAAGAGGAACACAAAAAAAGCCTTTGGGTCCGAAATCGTACATAGCGAGTGTATGTGGAGCCGACTATGCTAAAGTGGAGGGGGGGAAGGGGTGAATCCCTTTTCAGGACAGTTTCCCTCACACACCAGAGGTGTCCTGCTTCATCATGGGGATGCCTCCTCGCGTCACGAGCGTAGTCGTGCTGCAAGCTACAACCCCCTCGCCACGAGGGAGGAGCTAAGGGATTTGGTTTGGTAAGAGGGGTGGTCATAAAACCCAATGTGAGTGTCGTGTGTGGTAGAGGGAGTGCAGTGCTGGGTAGGTGGTGGTTAAAACTAGCTGCAAGGTTAGCCTGGCGCAGTTTATTGTTGCTACCTAGTGATAGGATTAAAAACACAAAGTGGGTAGTGCAACTGCAGACATTAGAGGCTGATGCACTAGAAAGTGATGGACATTTTTCAGCCCATTGACCTATAAAAGTGTCATGGCTTTCGTCAGGATCTCTTTGTAAAACCGCGATGTAAGTGAGAGGGAGTAAAGCATAATGATGAATATGTGTAAGATACTTAAACCAGTGATCCTGCACTTCTGCAGATTCACCAGTAAGACCTGTGAAAAACAAACAATAAACCACGTTATTACAGCAGTTTCGGATAGAAATAGCATAGTAGGAAGACACTTGCTGGTCCAATAGGACAATGAATGCAAAATGTGAAGAGATGTCATGCATTATGCAGCAGAACTAGTGCAGCGCTTAGATTGCTTAATCCTAGATTCTGTGCCAGGGGCCAAAGTCTCATCAAGTTTCTTGTTCACGTATCTCCTCTCTAGAGTCGGAGGTATCTACGCTTAAAAAACAAGCCGAGGATTTAGAAAACCGAAATCGCAGGAACAATCTCAGAATTTATGGTCATCCTGAAAACATTGAGGGTTCTATCCCAACGGTCTTCTTCCAATCGTTTCTGCTTAAGCTCTTGGACTTACCTGCTGATACTCCTCTCAACATTCAGAGAGCTCACAGATTGGGTCCTAAAGTTTCTATAAAACCCTGTGGTGTCATCATGCTATTTCTACAGTATACGGACCTTCTACAAGTCTTATCTGCTGTCAAGTTCAAAAAGCAAATCGTCTGGGAAGGTCATCGCCTCTTTTTCTCTCAGGATGAGGCTAAAGTTACGGCAGACCGTCGGAAAAAATTTCTTGAACTACATCCTCAACTACGAGCTAGTAATGCCAGATTCGGTTTACTACATCCTTGTATATAAAAAGTCACATACAAAGAAAAGACTACAACTTTTGAAGATCCAGCGGCACTACAAAATTCCTTCGTCACCTTGGAGCTGTTGGCATGGACACTGTCACCTCAGTGATTTTTACTTATGCACTGCCTGATGTAGTTGTTTTCCTATTTTTAATGTATTTGGAGTTGTCGTACTTCCATTTGTGTATTGTTCCCGTATTTAATTGTTATTTGTATTTTTCTTATGTCTTCTTCTCCAATGTATACTTCTGTATATGAGGGAAGAAGAAACAGTGATATAAGGTGTCTTTGTCCTCACGAACACATTACCTAGTTGGTCTCCCATTTGTATCAAAGTTTGACCATGAACCCTCGTGGGTTCGATGGAGCTCCGATGCGGTCGTCGACATTTTCTGGTGTAGTCACTCCCCATCCCTTCTTGCTTCTGTAGGTATGTTTCTCAGTCGTCACTTGTTTGACCTGTACTGTCTCTTGGTTTTTCATCATCTCTTTTCTATCAATTTTCCCCTATATGGCATCCTTTTTACTCTTTTCTTCTCTTTTCTCTTTTTTTCTTCTCATTTTATAAATCTTTATTGCTAACACAACTTATCTTTTTCCTTCTACTTACACCAATCAAATTCAATTTTGTTTCATGTAAGCATACTGTTTATTCATACTTTTCTTATTAAAATACATTTCGGGTTACTACCTGGAATATTAAAGGATTAAATAATCCTACTAAAAGGCAACGGGTGTCATCTCACCTGGCAAAGTTAAGAACTGACATTGCTTTACTCCAGGAATCTCACATTTCTGAAAATGAAGCTTCTAAGCTGAAGAGATGCTGGGTGGGACATGTGTTTAACTCGCCTGCCATAGGTAAGAAAAATTGTGTTTTGATTCTATGTCATAAGAAATTAAATATGTCTGTTGTTCACCAGGAAACGGATGTTGAAGGGCGTTGGGTTATTGTTAAGCTTCTTATAGATAAGATCCCTTTAGTTATTTTTAATGTATATGGTCCTACTTCGATTGATAAAGTTTTCTCGAATAGTGTTTCTGATAAACTGCTTACATTTGATGATGATTACATTATATTTGGTGGTGTTTGCAATCAAATCCTCGATCCCATTCTTGACAGACATTCTAAAGTTAAGTTTGTCACATCTAAAATGCAATTACAATTTGCCTCCACAGTATGGCGCAAAGCGTTAGTTGACATCTGGAGGCTTTGCCATCCCGACCTTAGAGAATATAGTTTCTATTCAGCCGCCCACCACTCTCAATCCCGTATTGATTACCTTTTCCTCAGCAAATCCCTGTTCCAACATGCCATTCAATCCAAAAATCGGTTCAATCCTAATATCAGATCACGCTCCTGTTTTTGTGGATATTGATCTAGTTCCCTTTTCTCTCCACCCTGGAAGATGGCGTTTTAACAACTCTCTACTACTTAACCCTAATTTCTTAACCCTAATTTTTGTCAGAAGTTCAATTCCTTGGCCTCTGAGTTTTTCACTATCAACAATACCCCGGATTCTCCCTTGGTGATGGTATGGGATTCCTTTAAAGCAGCTGCCGGAGCTTTTATTATAAATTTGGTTTCACAAAAGAAGAAGTCTTTAGAAGCCCAGTCCTCTCAGTTACTGAATAAAAATTAAGCAATTAGAATACACTTATTATCATTCTAATACCGAGTCCGCTTTGAAAAACCTTCTTGATACTAAACTTACTTTTAATAAATTATCTACTGATGCCGCTTCCAATTATCTGCTAAAAAGTAGTTCTCATTACTGTGGAGGCCAAAACAAAATGGGAAAACTGTTGACTATTTAAAAGTGAGGTAAGAGAGAACAAAAATAGATTACTTACAAAGCTCTGCTGGTACCCCTATCCATAAAGATAAGTGTATCTTAAATGAATTTGTTTCCTTCAAGAAGGGTCTTTATACTCCTGAATCATTACCAGACAAGTCTGACCTGCTTTCCTATTTTCACTGCATTCCCTCTCCATCTAACCCCATTGATTTTGAACCCTTGGGAGTTGATATTTCCTTAGCAGATATCTCTCAGGCTGTTTCAATATTGCGACGTGGGAAGGCCACCTGGACCAGATGGTTTTACCATTGAATTCTACTCTCACTTTGCAAAAATTCTTTTACCCAATCTTTTACTTTTGTTCCAATTGTTCACAGATAATGGTTCTTCTAGTGGTACATTTCAAGAAGCACTGATCTGCTTAATTCCCAAAGATAAGAATCACTCTCTCTGTAGGAATTATCAGCCTGTGTCGTTGGTTAACACAGATTATAAGATCTTTGCGAGGATTTTGGCTCTCCGTATCGATCCTATTCTGCCTGATCTTATCGGCCCTGAACAGGCGGGATTTGTTAAAGGGCGACTTGCATCTGACAACTCTAGTCGTCTTTAATATTTTAAGAAAAGCTTCTTCCCTGAATCATCCTATTGCGGCAATTACCCTAGATGCTGAAAAAGCATTTGACAGGATTGGTTGGGATTTTATGTTTTAGGCTCTGGAATGGGCTGGTTTTCTTCCTAGACTAATAGCTTTAATTTCTTTATTATATTCAGATCCACGGGCTTCAATTTGTGTTAACGGTAAAGCCTCTGATTACTTCTCATTACGCAGGGGAGTAAGGCAGGGATGCCCCTTATCTCCATTATTATTTGTCACAGCTCTCGAACCTTTCCTAACTAAAATTAGACAGGATGATAGTATAACAGGGTTTCAATCTGACCCCCATCAGGTTAAGATGTCAATTTATGCTGGCGATATTCTTTTATATTGCTCTAATCCTGACACCTCTCTTACTCTTTTTCTTGAGCAGGTATCCTCTTTTTCTAAACACGCAGGATACCGTCTAAATGCTGATAAATGCGAAATTTGGCCTTTAAATTTTCTTTGTCAAAAACATCCGAGTCCTCCGGCTTTACCTGGCAGCCACTTAAAATAAAATATCTGGGTTTGTGGTTTGCACCTGTATTATCTGATACACTAACATTTAATTATGATTAGATTATTAAAAAAAGTTAAATAATACCATTAGTCGCTGGCACCCCCTCTTCCTGTCCTGGTGGGATTGGTTAGATTCAAATAAGATGATGCTTTCCCCTCTTGTATTGTATATTCTTTCTATGATACATATTCACATTCCTCAATATTATTTTAAGAAAATTGATTCTACTTTGATAAAATTCTTATGGAAGGGTAAATCATTGCGTATAGCCTTATCCTCTCTAAAGAAGGATAGACCACTTGGAGGTCTCAAATTCCCCGACTTTAAGACTTACCACTCCGCTTTCTCACTAAAACAAACTGCAAGGTCCTTTATATCCTCCTCTTTGGTTACAGTTGGAAACATTTCTTATTGCTCCCTTTGACTTTCAAGAGATCTTAACTTTTACTGCCAACATTGCTTCTTTACAATCCCCTGTCATTTCTCATTCTCGTAAACTTTTATCTCCTCTACTATATTCATCATTACCAACCATTAATTCCTTCCATACACAATCTATCTGGCATAATAAATCATTACGGATTCGTAACCGTCCTATTTACTGGAGAACGTGGTATTCTAGAGGCTTGTGTTGAATTTCTCAACTCATATCCAATGATAAACCCCTTGCTTTCTCTAATCTTCAATCTAAATTTTCTTTACCATCATCCTCAAAATCGCAATATAATCTTCTCTACCCGTCTCTTACTTAGCTTCTCCAGAATCTACTAGTCTCTACTGATTTTCCTGTTGCTTGTAATTCCTTACTCTCTATTTTAGATAACTCCCCCTCAGCATCCAATATTTACAAATCATTACTATTTTCTTCAGCTAGGCAAAAATGAAAAAAACTTCGAGGACATGGGAGAAGGATTTTTCACAAGAATGGCCAACTGCTACTTGGGATAAAATATGTCTAAACTCCATAAGACCTCTCGGGCTGCTAATACCACACAAACCCTTTTTTTTCCATCTATCATCGAATACTATTCTCCCCAATGTCCCTAGCTTCTTTTTCCTCTAACTCATCCCCTAATTGCTGGGCCTGTCCTTGTCCTGCGGCAGATTTAAAACATATGTTGTCTGAATGCCCTTCAATCCATCAATTCTGGCAATTAGTCTGGTTCCAAATTGAGATGATTTTTAAGATACAAATCCCCTTTTCTTTTACGAATATATTTTTGGGTACCCTATCTCCCCAATGGCCTCAAACGTCGCTGAGTTTTAAACTTTTAGACTTACTATTAGCTATTGCATTCCATTTGATAACTTCGAATTGGAAACAAGCCGATGAAGTCACCTTCAGAGCCTGGTGGAATGCGGTCTGTTTTAATCATCGATTAGATACTAACTATGTCTCTCCCATATCTCTAGCAATCAAAAGAGATCTTTTATGGACCCCCTTAACAAATTACTTATCTGTAACTGCCTCTTCAATTGCGCCTCTAAACATGTATCCGATTAAGTACGGAAACCACCTTAATTTTCTCCTTTTGCCTTTTCCCTTATGGTTGTTTAGTTTTTTTTTTTTATTACTGAAGGTTTATCACAATATTTTCTTTATTCTTCATGTATTTTTATGCTTAAAGTATTATATTATTCATATACTATGCATGTTATTTTTTAACTGTTCTACATTAATTACTTTGCTTCCTCCCTCTTGATCCCCTCTTCTTCTTCTCCTTCACTTTGTCAACTAGGATTGGTTATTTCCATTTTACTGCTGTTATTTTTCTTGCTAATTCTCAATAAAATCAAACTTTAAAAAAAAAAGAAAGCCAAAATATCAGGAAGATCATGAACGAAGTACAATACGAATATCGTGTGGCGAGTAAAATAGGTTAATGCCTACAGAGTACTTACATGTGCATCAACAAAGGTGTACTAGTCAACCAGTGTTGGGTATTCTCGGTGAACGTGGTGAACACCAGAAGTGTAATTTAATAGGTGTAGAGTTAGTGGCTTCCAGGTGTAATGACAATAAAGAAAGGGCTCAAGTACATTAAAGAGTGGCAGCCATCTTGAAATATGTACGTGCATAGGAGATTAATGCACAACAGTAAAAGATAACTGGTTGCGATAACAGGTTAATGTGAAACGAAGATAAAACAATGAAAAAGGCGGTCATTATAGGATAACCCAGTGTATATGGAATGACAAAAAAATAATAATAATAATAACAACAAATGTGTGGAACAACATAAGAGGAAGGTAATTGAAAAGTGGAAAGTGAAAGTAAGGACAGGTAAAATTAGCCGAATTAAACAAGGTGGGATAGGACAACAGCAACAGTAACCAAAACACTGAAATCAAAAAAATAAAATGTCAAGTCAATCAATGATTACAAATAACACAGAAATTCCATGCGGTCATTCATACCGTGGGGTTTCAAAGCAACGAGATATTTATTGCAAAAGATCTCTTGACTTAGCAAATGATTGTTGTTGTCTCTTCCCTCCATCTTAGTTATAACTTCCAGTACCAAAAATTTCAATTGGCTGATATTGTGATGATGTTCAATAAAGTGACAAGTAACAACAGACTTCATATTTTTTGTTTGAATGTTGCTCTTATGTTCATTTATCCTTGTTTTTTTAATATTTCGCTCAGTTTTGCTCACATACTTTTAGGAAGCACCCAAACAGTAATAAAGTAAAGACACAACACAGTAATAAAGTAAAAGATACAATACAAGAAAAATCCCTCAGACCAATTAAAAAAAAAATAAAGTACATTTTAATAAAGTATTTGAGACCATTAAATTATTTGTTCAGAATCATACCACATTTCTCGGAATAGCTCGTATGAATCACACTAGATGACTTGACTTCCTTGTGTCACGACTTCTCCACAAACACTAAGCCATCCAGTCATCAACATAACAATAAAATAATCGAAACTGATGAATAATAACATATGTTTAACCATGAAGTCCGTGAGGGGAAGTTTGGAGTCCTACCCCAAGTATATCTACAAAATGTAACTATTTAAAAATCAACTGCAGAGTAAACGATAAGTTACAATGAGTTAAAAAATGACTGCAAGATTTACCATGAAAATGCCATTGACGTTTCTGGGTCTTTTACATTTTAATATCACACAATTAAGTGTTAATGTACTTATCAGTTGACGTGAACCGGTGCAGGAAGCCATGTTTGAGGGATACATATCACAACATTAGACAACTTTGGGAATACCTACAAATTGCTTACACTTGTGGCACAGCTGTGCCCCATATTTGGAACACTTTGGTCCTTACATGGGAATAACAAACATTCTTATGTTGCTAGAGATTCCCACTGTTTTTGACATAGTTGACCAAAAATCGAGCTTTATTTGAAATAAAAGCTACGTGTCTGATGTGAAATATAAGGAAAATATTACAAAAGGCGGGAATTATTAAGGAAGCTCTGGATTTAAAAATGCATATCTTACTAGAAAAAAAATCCGGTTTATTCAGGGTAGTAGACCCTAGGGTGGTAAGTTTGGTAGGTGAGTCAATAGGGGGCCTCATGGGTACAGCGTTACATTGCTGGAGCATGAGGTCAAAAGAAATAGCTGAAGGATGCTGAATTGTGGCCACACATGATGATGGGTATAAAAGGGTATAAAAGCTGCGGCATTAGTGGGTCTATTGCCAAATGGTATGGCAAGGCGAGTAGTGTCGCGGCACAGACAGATGGAACTTCTTTGATATGAGTTGTGTGCAAGGGGCCTACACCATTACTTGTAGATGGAATCGGTGTTGGGTACAAATGGCTGACAGAAAAAGGAACTTCATTACTGCCAAATACCACACCTCAAGTGTTTGACTAACGTATTTCAGTGTGGTGCTCCGCATCACTGCACTGAAGTGCACTGTGTCACATTATAGGTGCACAGTGAATTGGCTCTGAGAGAGGGTTGCGGTCGAGCATACGTGAGGCAGGGGAAAATCACATCGATCTAGCCGCCTCCAATCTGGCCTTTAAATCTCACGAGGAGCGTGCGGTGTGCATTGTGCACAGCTCGTGCACTTGTCTGCTGCACCAGCTGCCAGCCTTCCACCCCCAGTTGTTTTTTAGGTCTTGCCTAGCGACGCAGCGCATGCGCTGCTCGCCTTGGCGAGATCTATTGTTGTCGATTTGTGTTCAGAAGGGAGACAGGAGCTGTGCACGTGCCCGGACAGGCGATGTGCACGGCACGTTTACGTCTCCAGCACACTGCTTTCCTCCACTCATGCGCTGTGCACGCGCCCAGACAGGCGATGTGCACGATCACGGCTCCGGTCGGCTCAGGCGCACTGCTCTCCTAAATTGAGTGCATTGGACTCTTTCTATATTATTCCAATAGAACCACCACTTCGTAAAAACCAGGTCACCACCTTTTCATGCGTTTGAGAATTGGGACACTCAAAGTACAAATGGGTAGAGAAATAAGTAACACTAGAAAACACAAATACTAAAATTACGCCGAAAGGTATACATTTTTGCCATTGAAGGCAATTTAATGTATCACTTTTATTATCTGCTCTCGTAGTATCTTGTTACAGTCTCGCAATATTTTCCGAACTAACAATACTATCTGAAAGATATTTGCATCTCACACTCTTTCCGTAGTCAATCGTTACTAAATACATATCAATATGGCCGCCTTGTCGCCATAGACAGAGGGGTCTTTTATGCTGGAACCCGCTGACAGAGGTATTACGTCACAGTTGCGCACTGCCCGGAACGGTTTATTTCGATCTATGGTTTTGGCGCGTGTATTCTAACTGCAGTGACTGCGAAAATGTCTGAAGTTCGTGAAGCGGCGCTGCTGGAAGCGCTACAGGCTTGGGGTTTGCAGGGACTAACCTAAGGTGAGCTACTGTTACTTTCCTTAACACATGTGAAGGGGGTGAAGGGTTGTTCCTACTGGTTGTCTTTATGAAAAGATGCTCACGATTTTTGCATTCTTTGAAGGACTTGTGTTTCTGGCATCCTCTTTTGTGGCACACGGTGTCAGCCAACTTCTAGTGGGGTCACTGTCGCCCATGTTGTCTGCCAGTCTCTTGAGACACAAGGTGGTTGTCCAGGTTTAAATGGCACAGTGATCTTCCTACTTGTAGTTGCATGGGCGGAGAGCGTTTGAGAGGATATGGATGGAGGCTGTCCGCTTCTGGTGGAAGACAAAAAGTTTGACAAAGTCTGGGCCCTGGTCGTCTAGCCACTGCTATAGCACAGTAGGTCTGCAACCTCTTGTCGCACAAGGGGATACGGCAGCTTTTCATGAGATTCAGTTGTGTTCGGGCTTCTTATGACGCTCGGCTGTCAAGCTCCCTCTACGTGGAGAGCAGGGGTCAATCGGTGTCCTCAAACTGCAGGGGTGTTGCGGGGGAATGGATGTGGTGGGGAGTGTGTCCATTATGGCTAAGCTTATACATAGTTCTGTTCGCGTTCCTGCTCTCTCTTCCATGCCAAGTTAGCATTGCGACGTCATGTGTTCTGTGGGCTTGTTCTCTGAGTCAGCTCGAGACTCCCTCGGTGGACGATTGCACCTCGCACATCATAATTGTGCTGGGGTATGGTTGCGGTGCAAACAAGGACACTGAACACCAGAAGGTATTGCAGGTATTTGAGCTCAACCCTCCCCTTTTATGTCACCATCTAGTAGAATAACATGCCGTTACTGGTATATGGTGAATTCATAGGATGATGTTTATTTCGCAATTTAGCAGTCAAGCTCCAACAGTCAACTGCCATGAAGCCGAATGCTTGAGTTAGAACGCATAGATTCAATCCGATGAGGGAACGCTCTCAACATAACATTCTTATAACAATACAAGGATACCTGGTTGTCACAGTTTTCTAATTATAACATCCTTTTGAAATTCGAATAGTGTAACTACATTGTTTTTGACCATCAGACAACTGTACAAATGTACAAGCAGCTTTCATCACTTTAAACGGACCATTGAAATGAAACTCAAATTTGGATTTTCTAGATCTCATATCTTTAAGCATTACCAAATTTCCAATCACAATCTCTTTGTTAGTTAATGATCAAGTCTAATCATGTTATTTTTTCATTTTGTTATGTGAATCTTTTTTTACTTTTAATCCGATTTTTTTTGTCCATATCTCATTGCTCCTGTACACTTACTTCTAGAGGACGCGTTTCCATCCAATCAAGTATCAGGTTTATTTTTATTACACAAAGTTATTAAAAACCATTGCACAGTTGTATGCTGTCAAGATGAAGACATTATGGTTCAGCAGTAAAAACATGGGTAGACACGATAAAAGTCCTGTGCAGTGCTTACATACAGAGGAGAGAAATTGCTGTAATACATTGCCCTCCTGACCGTTCTTGAGTGCCGGCCATCAGTCTCACCCTGACTAACTGTCTTGTAATGCGCACTGTAATTGTAGTTTGAGGAATCAGAAGTGGTTAGGACAACCGCTCTAAGAGATGAGATCCACTAATCATAAGGAATATGTACATGCTACAGCAGACGGTGTACAGGTCAGGAACAGATTCATATTTGAATCCATGTTTCTGCCTCACACGCAGAATTGACACATGATTTTACATTTGAAATATCCTTTATCTACACTGAGCATTTAAGTACATCCTAAAATTCGGAAAAAGATGAGGACTGTTGAAAAATTGTGAGGAATGCAATTTCCCCATTTACTTTCATGGAAGTGCAGTAGGTTTGTACTGTAAGAAAAATAAAACAAAGCATTTTATTGTTTCAAAAAAAATCATGAGTTTCGTGCCTTAATCGGGAGTGGTATTTTTATGAAAGTGAGTTCATTTTAAACCACAGAAAACCACCCATGATTTTTAAATTAACTTTTAAGATCCAGGATAAATCAACACAATATTTTTAAACTCTTGCAATTGACTTCTGTTCTGCGAGGGTGGTAGTTTTCATGATTGTATAGTGTGACGATTTTCTGGGCACTATAAGCAGCATTTAAACCAAATGTATCTGCCGATCATTGTATTATCGACCCCAGCGGGGAAATGGTCAAGCAGATTCCGCAGGGGTGTGCGCCAGTTAAGCTTGTAACTTCAGTTCAGAGCCTTTTCTCTGATTGGTTAGCTCATCATGTCTATCCAGGAGGGACCAATGACTGCGCTATTGTCATTCTATACACAGACTGGCTAGAAAGAGCCACTCACAGGGCAATATTCAATGGACCATTATTGTTTTTTTCACTGGGTCAAAGTGAGTTTCAGAAACAGCTGACCCTTTGAACCCGAGGCTGTGCTGGGGTTTTTCCCTTTCAGTGCTCTCATCTCACACATATTTATTAACAGGTATTTTACAGCAGCGTGGTATTAATAATTTATTTTGGCGATCACATGAAAGCTTGCAGAAGAATCGTACTGTCTCAAATGTTTTAAAATAAATGCTCAAAAATAAAACATATGAAGCCATGAACTCACTAACATTTGGAATCCTTGAACTCTGCGTTGTTCTTGAAAGAGTACATCTGAACAACGATTAGACATTCAAAAGTTGGGGGCTTGAGTGTAATAGTGAGAAACAAGTAAGCGTGGCAGTGAGGAGCAAACGCTGGAATGAAACCGTGGGCAAAAGGAGAATAAAACACACAGACGAGTTGACATCCAACACAGCAGAACAGGAGGAACTGTGCAAGCTTTTTCATCTCTCGAGGCAATTGCTAGGAGTGCTTCCCATTCACGGACAAAAGACCAATAATTTGGCACCATCACTATGTTGTGCCCGAATGCCCTACCTTGCCTGGTCACCCATGGATACGGACTCACTGGTCAAAGCTGGCAGCAGGTGCCGGCGGGCACAGAGCAGGAGGTTTATAGGAACCAGGGGAAGGAGTCGCTGGCTCTCCCTGCTCTCCCGACCATCCACCCAGATTTTACTGGCCTTAGCCTATGTCAACTGCACATCCTGTCTACTGCTGCAGCAGCCCAGTGCCCCCCTGTCTTGCCCACTCAAAGTAATCGGAAGACACTCTCAAGACAAGTGCTCAGCCTGGTGCACACACTCCCCAGGCACTTTTGGACTGCAGGTCTAGTCAGGTGAGTCACACACACTATCGCTGCACTGAAGTTCGCTTGTATGATCTCTCCAGCATGTGCAATAACCTACTAGGCTGCCCTTCCAATTAGTTATACTGATAACCAGAGGCATGTTTTTCTTTATATTTCAGATGTACAATAAATGTGTGGTACACACAGAGAAGTTGCCACGCTTGCAACCACAAAGCTTTGGTTTTCTTAAATATTAAAAATACTTTTAGTAATGCATTATAAACACAGAAAGACGATTAAAGGACCACTTCTCTCCTCCTTGAATTAACATCCTACTTGTACCTTAGAGTTAATGTTTAATGTATGTAACGGGTGTGTGCGCTTTTACTCACGAGAAAATGTTACTCTGAAGTGTCACACATTTGGTCAATTAATGCTATTCATAAGTACCCTGAAATCATGAAAATATCACACATAAGCAATCTTAAAACCTGGCAGCTATGAGTGCCCTTTTCATTTCTGGTGCTTTGCAGCAGTTTTAAGATCTTCTTAGAGTTTCTCATTGCTCAAATGGGTGTAATTTCTGATATTTATAGGTTTCACTCGTCTTCTTTGCTTGATTTTGCTCGCCAGAAAGTGTCACTCATGGTCCCCACTGCAGCTGTAAGGGAGATCCAAACGCTGTTTTAACCTCGTCTCATAGATTCATTTAAAAAAAAAAATGAATACATATTCAGAGTCAATGGAAACTTAAAGTCAGGGTTTTCTTCAGCAGATGGGTGCATTGGGCATGATTCGCTACAACTTGACCAGGATTAGTGTTTGGAGCTGGACTGGTAAGAAGTGGGGAGTCCACCATTCTAAGAGGTAAATGTGTCAATGTAAATCCACATACGAGGAGGCTTGGGAGGGGTGACATGGTTGTCTCACTCCCCAGCATAGACCTTTTTGGATGAATATTATTGGTCATGGTTTGCTGGTAGCCATCACGGGCCCTCTGCAAACCCCAAAAGGTTGCAACCAGGAGTATTAAAAGTGCAAGGGAGCTAGTAAACATGATGGTTCAAAAGTGGTGAATGCATACCTTGCCTCCTCTGTCCCTGGTTTGAGCTGTCAGGGTAGCTATCAGACCTCCTACCCTGGTAAATCTTTCCGCCCTCCCTCCACCAGGATGAGCTGCTGTGTTTATAAAGAAGACGACCTAAAATCCTTTGTCTTTGGAAGTCGTGGGGTTATGACAAATGAATATGGGGACCGGTAAATCCAAATCAATTAAGGTTCTGCTTAGAGGGTGTCCCACCCATGTTTTTTATAAACTCAGTATGATAAAGGCAGGTGTAGGTTTAAAGCAATTTTGGATCACGTGCACTGAGTAATGAAGGGAACAAATGTTTTCCAGCAGTAGGTGCCTTCGATATTGATCATATAAATAACTTTTAAAAGAAATAGAAAAAAATTAGCCTGAGAATGCCTTAAAACACTGAGGAATCTCAGCGTAAGGATCTTAAAGACACGTGATAATCTTAGATACCAAGTTAGATTTAGGGCTTACACTCCACTGCATCACATCCCCCTTACGTTTTCTCCCAAATCACTAATGACCAGACGAGAGGAATTCCTAGATATTTTAAGTTTCCCCATTCTAATTAATGAGGCTGGCAGGCAAGAGTACTGGGTATAAGCAGTGATGATGCATATAGTGGGAGCAGTGGCGAGCACAGCAAATGCAGGGAGTGGGTAGGTGACGCCATAATAAGTGTCAATGCAGATGACAGCAGTGTGCGAGTGAGAGCTATATTCGGATTCTACAACACCCCACATGCGAGATGGCTAAGAGTAGTTCTATATCATGATATATGACTCAGAGTAGTCAGGCCCAGGAGACGATCTAAGGTTACCATTTGCATGCCCCTATTTTCTGTCTGATCTCCTATCACTAGACAGCTCCACGAGCAAAGCCAGGTGACACGGTTTACCTTCAAAAAGGTATTCCACTAAATAACTCGTTTGAAATTTCTTGCTTTGATGGCACCCACTTATATAAATCCTACAAGATGAGCAATGATACCCAGAAGTGACGTCCCCACTACAATAAGAGATAGCAGTATCTGCCATTGGCTGAGGACAAGGAAAAGAAAGAAGGTTGAATATGTACTGGAACTGCACTTGACTGAGTAAAATGTGCAATTCATGCACACTATGAAAGAATATACCCAAGGTTGCAAATGTTACCGAAGCCTTTAGCTGAAGGCAAAGGCAGCTTTGGGACCTGGGGCACACGGAAAGGTGGTGGACCAAAGTTACTGAAAGATAAAATACTAGACACTGTTAATAGAGTGACCCGAGCCAGTAGCCAATCCACTCTACTGCTCATATTTTTGTTCTCCTGTAAGAATGTGCTCGTCTTAGCATGAAACATTTCTGAGGTCCGGGTAATTTCAAACAGGTTAAGGCCCATTTGGTTCATGCTGTTTGGATAGAAGTCTGAATCGTACCTTATATATAATATAGAAGACAACAAATTGACTTTAGATGGAATTTATACATGGATCTTTGTGACTGTCTTCTCGGGTAAGAGATTTGACCCAGACATTTGGCAGCAGCAGCTTCCAGAGACCACATTTTGACCATTTGGTAAACACTTCTCAAATTATATGCTTCTGGTTTTGTAGACTAACATACTTCCACTCATCTCAAACTGTTGGAAATAAATTCACAAATTATTATCACAAGATCTTGTTTTCAGATGAACTAAAATGCCTTGTTTTATCACAGCCGTTCAATAATGCTCTTCTCAGCTTGTTTAATCAGAATCTGGACCAGACGTCTTTAGGACAAATGGTCTTCTATAAAAAATGTTAAGCAGGAAGTGACAATTCAAGACTTAAGTCAAAGATTAAGTGAATGAGTTTCTAACAGAATTCACAGGTGCTCACAAATACCAAGTTTGGGGTCAGCAGCTTCCAGTCCTATTTCTGCTATTGGGGTTTCTTCTGGGTTGTTATCATGTAGAGACAGAGACACAGTCCAATGGAAATTGGAATATCGCCGTCTTGTTTTATTCCCAGGTTAGGCCCATGTAGCGAAGCACCTAATTTCTTACATTGCCATCACAATAGCATTTCAGCCGTAAACGTTTGCACATTTGTGTGCACGACAATGTTGGGTTAGTTTCCCTGAAAGTAAATTTGTTTACACCTCTAGCTTCGCAAAACATTATCACAATGCCCTGAACATCATGTACAAGGTCTCTTTTCGTACTATGTACAAATGTAATCTCTATTTTCATCCAAGGGTGACAGGGCTATCTACCTATCCATAAGATCACTAATATATATGCAAGGCTGCTTTCGGTTATAAAAGAGGAGCATCCCGCTAGATTGGTAGAGGAGGCACTTCAGCGGACACAGAGGGTCCCTGCATGCTGAGACTTCATAATGCAGCGGTCTGACATCTCGTGAGGGGTGTCCAGTTCGTGACCAAGACGGGGTCCTTCACACCTACACACACTCTAGGTGCACTCAGAGTATGGTTCCCATAGTATGAGTACCCCAGGTTACTGCCTCGTGATATGCCTGCATATATACATTGTTTTAGCACCATGGTGGAACTATATCTACTATTTACGCTTTTGGTGCTCGTAATCACTTATTTGCTTCCATTAATCATTGCAGCACACATTTTATACAAGAAGAACGTTGGTTCAATAAAGTTATTGAAAATGCCCCACTGTGTATTCTCTGTATACCTCTGAGAATAAGTGAGCACGAGTGACTGAGCGAAAGGATCTGTACTGTTTCTGCGATTCCTGAGGAATCAGGGTTGTCATGTTCAGTGGTTGCCAGAAACCATTTGCTCCCTGGTAAGATAAGGGGGGCTTATGGTAGCACTGTGAGCTAGCTGGTCTATAGGCCGACATATCCTGCAGGGGTGTCCGGAATCAGTCTGGACACCAAGCCACTAATTTATGTTGTCCAACAAACGCGCAGAACCTACGGATTAGTAGGAACTACACAACAGTCTATCTATTGTTTTTGTCTATACTTGCCCTAGAACCTTTGCAAAAAAAACGATACATTTATAAACATCTCATTCATGGGATCTATCACTGAAAGGGCCATCATAATCCAGGATGAGAGAGTGTCAACGAGAGATACGTGTGGGACTTAATAGGACAATGAACAACAGGAGAGATCAATGAGGATTGCAGATTTACAAGGGTTTGGCGTTAGTCAGGAGAGACAGCAGCACCTGGGGTTGGCTAGGTTGTTGTCCTTTCATATGTGGGTGAGAAGTAAGAAGGAAGATTTACTAGTTAAGCATTCTGGTGAATTAGAGGGTCCAGTATTGCCCTTGAAACTTCATGCAGATTAAATCCCTACAATGAAACTTAGATACTGATGAAATTAAAATAAATGGACATTGTGTTTGGCTGGAATTTCCTCGAGAAACAATACAGCTCAATACAAATAACTTCATTTAATCAGTCTTCAAATGACTCATTGACAAAAATCATGTCTGCATTAGAAAGCTTGACAAGTACCAAGATATTTGCCTTTGTAGTTCAGTTTTACGCACCTTTTATGTTCCTTTCAAGTACACACTTTCTCATATTTTGTCTTCTTAAGAAAACATACACATCACGCTCAAACTTGAAGAGGCTACAGAACAAAATAGGAACTAATCTTTACCGGACCAAAACAGAAAGTTATACCAAACTCCATCACTCCTCTGCCCACGCCTGTATCTCCTGCACATAAGCCAGAGTCATAAAGAGGTAGAACCTTGGGGAATGTCTCCCTCATGAAAGCATTCCCTCGGTTACAACTGGGAATGAATCGAGGATATTGCTCTGGCTTTACAGCCATTTCATTTGCTCACTTCCAATTCAATCAGGCTCTGCACTTTCCTAAATACATTTTATCTAGAAGGATACAGGTTTCTTCCATAGTGACTCACATTTTCACCATTTCTGTCTTGTCCTTTTTTTATTCAAGGCAGCAGACTGTAATAACAAGCATTGGCAGAGTCAATAGGTCTCGCCTTTGCCTTTGGGCAAGCCATTGGCTTTGTGATTCTCAGGTTTGGGTGGATAAAGGGAGCTGATGGGGTAGGTAATGGGACAGTGTGAAAAAAAACACTAGGAAGTGGTCAGCGCTGGCCACTTCCTAGTATTTGGTTTTGCTTTGGTTAGAGGAGGAAGAGAAACACAGACAGGAGGGAAGGAGTTAGAGGGGAGAAGAAACCGGATGGGTGAAGGTAAAAAAAGGTGCTATGATGCAGCCATCGCTGACCGTGTCATAGAGCTTTTTAAAAAAATAGTACGTGAATCACAGCGGATGGCCTGTGGGGGACACTAATTAAACGTAATTAATCTGTGCTTGGTCCATGCACCACTGAAAAAAAAGGAAGTGATGCATGGTGGCAAGTGCTGCCCAATTAGAAGGCAGCAAAGAAGAATGACAACACTGCAAACCATTGGTAAATAATGGGCATGTTCCAAGCTCATTATAGAACACAAGAGTCTTGCTCACACATTCAAGATCTAACCATTAATTACCCCCGAGATGGCAATGAGCCAATGATATCAAACTTGCCATTAAATTTCCTGGCAAGTTCGGCTTTGTGCTCCTTTACACGATTAAGGCCACTCTAATTGTTGATCAAGCTTAGCAGATACGACAGTTATTTTTTTAGAGCAAAACTTTCCAATGTATATCAAGAAGGTGTTAGATTTCTTTTTGTTAATTTGTATAATTTCCCCAACAATATAAATATGTTTTTTCTTATCTAGGTAATAAATACATTAAGCAGAAGACTTGCTGTCAGCTACCCATATTAGTAGCCACCACCTCTAAAAAGTCTCAACTGATACGTTTATTGTATAAAGATCACATATCCTTGCCAACTAGCTCAGAATGAGGAGTCATTCTGAGTTAGCAGATACATTTGAAATGGAACTCCACTGTCTTTAGATCTCTGCGCCTGTGGGAGAGTAGTGTAGTAGTATGCTCATTTCAAAAGGCTGGATCATGTATCTACATTATAACAAGACATATTCTCTTTCGCAAGTACAAGTCACCTGCCTTTTTGCCAATGGCAAAGCTATAGAAGCAAACCTCCACACACTCACAGGCACATCTATGCAACATCCCAACAAGGCCATAATCAGAAATGGTACCATATGCTTCCCAGTCACTGCTTAGAGGGTGCAAAACACCTTGATCCAGGATCAACTTTTCTAAGGGTAAAACTAGGTCAAATGTATAAAGTCGGCGTCTGGTGTGAAACCTCTCAGGCACCACGAGTCTTTGCGCAATTTGGATTTATATAACATAAACGGAGTGTGGCAGGTTTGATGTATGAACTTAAAGTGCATTAGTCTTAACTGACCATTAGTTGGTCAGCAACTGATCAGCTCACAGAAAAACCTCCCTTCCTATTGGTCCTGGCCGTTTTTACAGAGTTATCCCAAACCTTTCACCTTCATCCTCCTTTTTTTCTGATCCTCTTTTTGTTGGCTTTAGGACTTCAGGCACTTTACCACTGCTCTCAAGTGCAAAAGTACATGTGCTCTCGCCCCTAGATATGATATGATTGGTCTACACCCATTTGGCATATTCAATTTACTTGTAAAAAACACTTGTAAAGTGGTTTACCATATACCCAGGACCTGAAAAATTAAATGCTACTAGTGGGCTGCAGCATTGATTGTGCCACCCACAGACGTACCCTGACAAACCTGTTTCAGGCCTGCCACTGTAGGGCCTGTGTGTGCAGTTTACTGCCACTTCGTCATTTAAAACCACTTGTCAAGCCCTAAACTACTTTTTTATTAAACATAGGTCACCCCTAAGGTAGGCACTAGGTAGTGCTATGAGCAGGGTCATGTGTAAGTAGAAGGTAGGACGGGTGCTTCTATGTTTTGCATGTACTGGTAGAGACAAACAGCCTATTTCATTTTTCACTACTGTAATGCCTACTCCTCTCATAGGCTAGCATTGGGAATTCCCTTACATACTTCTAAGTGGTAATTCCTGATCAGAAAGGAGTAGCGTGGTCATGCTTAATATGTCTAGAATGGTAGTGATAACTCCTACTTACTGGTGAAGTCAGATTTCACAATATTTTGGAAATGCCACTTTTAGGAAGATGGCATTTCTCTGCACTTTAACTATTTGGATTTTGCAACTTGTCTCCTATACACTTCTGGGCAGGTTGACAGCTACACTTTGTGCATTCTCTCCAGACAGCCACAACATAGGAAGGGCTGGGTGTGACAGGGTATACATCTGCATTTATCTGCATACAGATGGTCATCCTGGGGAGGGAGAGGTGGTTCACACTTACATTTGAATAGGTTGTGTCCTGCCCTCACACAAAGTACTGATTTACCCCCTTCTGAAGCCAGAGCTGGGCTGAAAGGGATCTTTGTGCACTTCAGAGAGTTATTTTCAAGTCATCCCCTAAATCAAAGTTATTATTGGGTACAAGTACTGGGGCTCTGACCCTATCTAATCTGACACTGTAAGAGACTTGTAACCAGACACTTCTGGCTCTACATCTGCACATTGCCAGGAGGACTGTTGTGCTGCCAGGAGGAACCATAATTCTTGCTAACTGCTTTGCTGTGTTGACCTGCTGAGTGCTGAGCTGCAGGAAGGACTGCCACTCTGCAACTTGCCTGGAAGTGCTGGCCTGCTGCTGGCTACCTGCTTGTGTGCCCCCACGTGTTCTCTAAGGGTGTGTTGGCTTGCCCCCTGGTCTGTCAGAGTCTCTGGCCCATCAAAGAGTATGCACCAGCGTTATTGCCGTTGGACTCCGAGTCGGGCAGTTAGACTAAAAAAGAAACTGGAGCCTCTCACTTCACAATGGTTGCGCTCTCCCCGGAGAGGTAGCACGGCGTATGGCCATCCACTGAGACCCATGCCCCTTCCTGTTGCCTACGCCCTCTGGAGTGCTTCCCCAGCAAGTGCGGTGCCACATTCTCTGACACGTTGCCAGGGAGACAAGTGCGTACTTCCAGCCGGCGCGCTCGCTGCACCAGCATGGAGTGCTGATATCAACCCCGGGTCAAGCGGGAGATTGCCGCAGTCAGGTGCCTTGTTACCGTGGCCCCCAAAGGACAGACCAGCGCGGCTGTCCCTGCAGCGCCTTCCCCTCCATGGGGGAAATCCGAGGAACCCAGGACAATCAGCCACAGCTGCTGCAAAGAGGTAATTGAGGTGAGTGTGGCCGCACCAGCCTCCAGAGACCGGCTGGATTAAAAGTTGCAAGAGACCCTGCGGGGCCTATAGTGGTAGCGCTGCACCTGATCAATTGGGGGACCTTCGCAACCCTCGAAAGGTCTTGCTGAGGCACAGCATCTTCCGCCTTACGAAGTCCTCTCACTAATCCCCGACGTGTATTCTTGTTACTTCTACAAAGATATTTACTGTAAAGTATCGAATAGAAGAGCAGGAGCTTCTTTGCACTATATTTACATTGTGAAGTTAATACAATATATTTAAAAGTGCATATCTTGAAGAGTATGTACCACATTTCTATTGTTTTGGCCTTAATATGTTTACAATATAGTAATCTACATTTTTTATAAACCAGTGGGGAGTATCTTTTTGTGCTGTATTCATTGTGTAACTGTAGGTGTGTGTTGCACAAATGCTTTACACATTGCCTCTGCGGATTAGCCTGCTTGCTCTGAGCCAAGCTATCAAAGAGTGAGCACAGGTTATCTTTGGTGTGTATCTGACTTACCCTGACTAGAGTAGTCAGTTCTGTCTGGCTTGGGTGCCTACCTTAGCCAACCAGAAACCCAGTTTCTAACTATTCCTTTTCTGTAATTCCCCTCCCCAGCTCCACTTCCTAGCTCACCTTGGCCTTGAGGGCCACACTGGGTGCCTCTGTTTGCATTGTAGAGTATAGTTTGGTCACTATACATTTGTCGGATGTGGTATTGATGAGTAATGCCAATATTTTACAGGAGACCCGCTCATATGGAAAAGAAGGGTAACTGTCCTTGCATAATGTCCAGAGGCAATAGTGTGTGAAGGTAACTAGAGTAACGAATTCTCTTTCATCAATTGTTAAGGCATTCTAGAAATGGACCGTTCAGATATATATCTCCTACGCAATGAATCTCCCATTTTCGCAGCATATCTATAGACAACTTGTCCCCTGTTAAGTGTATTAATTGGTAGTAGGCTAGATGTTTCTATTGGGAATAAAGTATTGGGCATTTGAGCTTTTTGCAAAGTCAGTCCCAGACCTGCTGAGTGCTCATTACAGGATTTATCTCAGAACAGCTGAGTTTTGGTATCTGTCGAATCATGGCACTCAGAGGAAATGGATAAGCGGACTGTGTTCCACTGCTTTGGAAGCCAAATATGGGTGTGGGTGCAAAAAATAGGGAGCAAAATTGTCTTGGCTACTGTGATAGCATAGTTTAAAATCTGGTCCCATTAGCCCCCGTGGTCATGTGCTAGTGTCAGTATTTTCCACCTCACTGTAACCTGCTTTCCTGCACAGGCCAGAGTGATCATGTTTGAGCTGAGTGTCTTAAACAATAGTTTGCTTAGTGGTACAGGATATTATAGAACATGTACAGCACTCTGGGCAAGGCTATCATTTTCATAAGAGCTATCCTGTCCATCAATGACAGGGGAAGGTGAATCCATCTGTTTATCTATTTTAACCATGGCTACTCCCCAGTTTCGAAAATGACCGATGTCTTGATCTGGGCTTATCCATACTCCAAGGTGTTTGCAGGACGTTGAACACCATTTGAGGGGGCGGGGGGAGGAGTCCATTTCTCTGATGTGTGTATCGGGCGTGAAAGGGAATATCCTGGATTTGTTCCAGTTAATCATTATACTTGTCAGGCCTTGAATAGTGTAAACTCCCTTATAACCAGACTAAGATTTTGTGTCGGGTTGCACAGATATAGCGAAATGTCATTTGTATTTCACAAAGCCCTCAAGCACTCCCTTTACGGGCATAACCCCAAAAAAAAGAGTTGCTATCCAAGGAGTTAAATGCTTTCATGGCATCCAGGAAGAAAGTAGCAGCCTCCACATCCGGGTCTGGCTGATGCATAAGAGCAAAGATTGATCTGACATTATGGGCAGTGGCTCTTCAAGGTTCAGGAGACGCAGGCTGTTGGGCAAGACTTTAGCCAATATCTTGGTTTCCATGTTAATGAGGGACAATGGCTTGTAAGGTTGTGTGGGGTGTTTCTTGGACTTCAAAAGTTTGATGAGGACAGATTACCTAAAGGAGTGTGGGAGGGTACCGTTATCCATTGCATAATTATACACCAGCAGAAGTAGGGGTGCCAATAGTTGGGAATAGGTTTTATAAAACTCGGGGGGGGGGGGGGGGGACAATTTCATGGGGACTTGCACAAAGGGAGTCTAGATCTGACTGTAATAATGGTGTCAAGGGAAACAGTGGTCTTCAGGAATTGCCTCCAGCCGGGCCAGTTCTACATGATTGTAATAGGTTGTGTGGTCTGCAGGCAAGGTGGATTTTGGGATGTACATAGTCCAGTATAGTATAGGACAAAGATAGCTTTGTATATGCATTACCCACTAATTGTAGAATGTCTTGGGGGGGGGGGGGGCTTCTGTGTCATTTTAGTGAGGAGAGGGTCTGCTCGGTCTATCTGCCTCACCGTATGCTCGTGCAGTGGCATATTTATGTAGGTGCTGAGCCTCAGTCGTTATGGACAACAGGGGCAACCCTGAACCAGGGGAAAACACTAAAATCCAAACAGAGGTTCATGGCGACAATACATACATCAAAAAACAATTGTACATTAAACTACAAAGAAATGTGTCAGTTTATCGTATCAATAAAAAGAAAAGCAGTAAGAGAGGAAAAAGAAAAAAGATAATCAGGAAACCTATGTACAAAAAAAGCAATTATAAATTCATACAAAATTTATTAGCAAATTTCTTAAACCCAAACACAAAACAATGGCGCTCAACACAAACAATAAGAATAATCAACAATACAATGTGTAGTTAAAAAAGTGGCTGTGGGAAGGGTTTATACATAGACAGGGAGTTCAGAACAAAACTGAAACAACACAAAAACATGACAATGCGTCCTTCATTAGTTGCGGCCAATGGACGTTTTGACCGTCATAAACATTCACAGTCATCATCAGGACAGAGAAATCGCTATCTGAGCATCCAGAACAGTTAGATAAAACATCTATTTCACATCAGAAAGAAGATCCAACCCGAACTGCTGAAATAAATTGGACGCCCTCAAGAAATTGGCTGAAGAAAAATTATTGGAGAGCAAAATAACGAAGATGTCATTCCATCGTTATGAATAGGACACAGAATGAATAAACCCACACAGAAGGATTTGAGGAATAACAACCATAAATTCAAGTGATTGCAAAGAACCAATACAATTGGCATTGAACAAATCCAGAAGCCAATTATGGTCTTGAAGTTTTGTGACCATTAGGTTACAACTGTGTAACAAGTTCAGTTCATTAGGCACAGTCACAAAAGGTCATGTTGAACATGTGCAAACAATTCATACATGTTCACCGGGCTCTAAAGTTACGCTTCACATCCAGAGGGTCAGAAAGAACATAGTCAGCAGCCTCAGTGAATTCTGTCAGTTGAGCCCTGATCTCCTCAAGTGTCTGCAGTGAATGTACTGGAGTATAGCAGATTTCAAGCATCCTTAACTCTCAAACCTATTGAGTCTTTCCCTCAGGGTCCCACAAACTGTTGCTTGGCGATACAGATCCCCTCATGTAAGCCTTAAAGGCTTACCATAGCGTTCCTGTTGAAGGTACTGGAATTTAAGACCTTTACTATTCTGGTCTTGATCTCATCACTAAAACATCTAATAGGGCTGATGGGGTCAATTGCCAGGCAAACACTCACCGTCTGTATGCTGGGATCTCTATCACCAGATTAACCGGTAAGTGATCTGAGAGAGGGGGGGGATTGCCAAACCCCACAGTCCCCCACAGTCCAGCAACAATCATCTTGCCTGCCAATCCAATAGTCAAGACTCGCCCAACATCCATGCATAGTAGAGACGTGCGTTTGCATGGATCAGCATCAGGAATAGCATCAGGGAAACTATGCCACCGTATATCTACCAAGCCACCGTCACCCATTATAACCATCATGGTTAATGCAGCTGTGTGGCATGAGTAAGTATCTGCGTTAAAGCAGTCCGAGCGCCAGTCTCTGGATCCACAAGAGTTGTGAGCACACTCCACTGCTAACAGAATGGAGAAGTGTTCTGTCCCAAATAGTGATTTAAGGAGCACTTCAACATAGTTAGCCATGTTACCAATTTTTGTTGGTTCCAGAATGCCCACCAGGGACAAATTATTGCATCTAGACTTGCTTCCAATTCCTCATTCTTACCTTTTATCAATGTATTGGACTTGTGCAATAGTTTCTCATTTGGCTTGCAGTCTCATCCTCATGGATGAATATATTCGAGTTTCAGCCATTGAGACGTTTTTCCTGTTTTCTCAGTGAGGCTTTTTTTCCACCATGTTAGATGGTGCGTCTAGCTGGTTATCAATGGGCGCCAGGCTGTTGTGCATGTGTGGAGCAGAAGTGGCTTACTGTCTTAGTTCTCGTGATCTTGATTGACCTCTTGAGATGATGTGGCTCTGTCTGATGACTGTACCCTGCCAGCATGCTGCGCCTCAAAGGGGAGTTTGGCTTCTTTAGGACCTCCTTTGCTCATCTTGTCTTCGGGCTTACATTTTCTTGCATGTCCCCAAAGCATTTGTCTCGATGCCCCTAGAGGTGTGCTGTGTAGCCCTTCTAAAACATGCTCGTAGCAGCATTTCACAACACCCACTGATGTCAAGTTACATGAAGCAACCGTCTACTTTAATCTGGAGATGTGGTAGTAGTCAGCAAGTATATTTGAGCAGAACAGGAGATGCATCTGCAGAGCAGTGCTGATTTTCGGTTACATGCATAATACTAATTGTAAACCCACCATGCCCTGCCAGATGGGCCCACTGGTTATTTCCCAGAGGGCTTTAGCCGGAAAGGAAGAGAGGGCCGCATATCCCATTATGCCTGGTGCCCAACTGACACCAGGGAGATCGTGCAGGCCATACCAACACCCAGCACTCCTCTTACCATGGATTCTGGCCCACTCAGTCAGCTCTGCTTTTCAGCACTCTCCTGCTCTAGGCCAGGAGCCAATAGGGGAATCGGTCTGTTAGTTGAAGGACCACCGCTATCTCCTCATGTGGTCCCAGCAGGAAATAGGTCACTCACCTGAGATGGTACAGCTTCCAGAGGTTCACAATATAAATCTACCCCTGCCTCCTGACTTCACCTCACTAACTCGCCGGGGCTGCCATCTTGGACCATGAATGATTGTAGGCAGATCGGTCAGATTTCACAATTTCTGGGCTGTAGTCCCATGCAGGGGAACTTCCACTGTTGTTGCGTGCTGCTACGATGGTGCTAGATGAACAACCCTACACAAGGAGGCTCAAAGCTGTGTGCCCACTTTGGTGCCAAGCACTCTGGCACCTACAAACAAGGCATCACGTTGTGAGTAAATTGAATGTTTATGAATAGAGTGGCAATGTCGTATTTCAGCAGTAACAAACAGCTCACACTCTGGATATATCTGCCAGAATAAATCAACATATAAACTCTCGGCTCCTGGCCCTTAACCCCCTCTGCCAGCCCAACATCTCGAATTGTTCCCCCTCATTGGTTTAGTAAACACTCATTTTTTTCACAAATGGGTTTTATCAATATAACGGGCCTCAACTTTACAGATGCAAAGTATTTGAACCAGGACTGATTATTCTTCACAGCCTTTTAACCCTTTGTTGGTTTCTCCATGCTGTTGCTCTTATTTGTATTGCCTTCACCTGCCAGCAAGAGGAAGAAGCACTGGGTTCACGTAGAGCACCAATCCCACATTACTCGCCTATTACCACCATTTCAGAGTAGCATTCTGTGTAGAATCCCAGTATTTAGTGTTGGGTCCAGAATATTTACAAGTTGTTCCCAGCTTTTATTTTGCTTGTCAATGTATTTTTTTTTCTCCAAAACTGTACTTGAAACAAAGCAACAGTAGTCTTTTTTGCCACACATCAACCATGCCAATGAAAGATGCTGGACAAAAATTGAATCCACAAAGGATTTAAAGAACTCTCTTGGTGGGGTTGCTTTACAGATTCCAGCACCGGTAGCTAACTTATGGTAGACAGTGTACATAATGGCAGGATTTAACTTCAAATATACAGAAAACGGCTCCTTTAAATTCTGTTCTAGAGTGCCACTCAGCTTCCAGAGAAGGATAAGCACAGACTGTAAACCAAGGAAACAGGACTGCGCCATCTGCCAAGCATGCAAAAAATGTTGATATATGAAAATACTGCTGGGCTCTAAACACAAGCACGAGACTTACAACACCATGCATACCAGAGGATCAGCATTTTCTTCCGAGACTGTGCATGGTACATTTCCAGACAATTACGAGAAAGACTTTTCAGAGCAAAAGCAATTGCAATTGATGTGGAAGACGAGGATCAGTTTTATATGTCATCACTGCAAATGAAACACAAAAAGCCATTTTTCAGAGCATTTTGTGATATATGCCCACTGATATTAACCAAGCAATTACAGGAGCGCATCCATGACTTGCTGCAATCGCCCAGGCCTCTGGTGAAACATGCAAACCCAAAGACACTTTTTAAAGTGTGCACTTGTCATTGAGGTGCACAGATATTACCACATAATTGGCCACAAAATTGACATCGCTGCTACACACAAGAACGCAGCAAATGCTGGGGAAGCCGAAGGAAGCAAGGGTGAACCCAACAGTCCAGCTTGAACGTTGTGTTTCTTAGATGGCAGCATGGCTGCCGAATAACTGTGGATGTGGATAAAATAAGGCAGTGTAAACACTTGTCGGGAGAAAAGATGATGAGAAAATCTTTGTTTAGGGTCACTCTTGCAAATGCAGACCTGACCCTGAGACTCAACAAACTTTTCAGGATCAGGCCTAGCCTTTACGGAAATAAATATTTTGCTCTGAAATCCAAAATGCCCCCCCTCCACCTTCTTCCTGAATGTGGTCCTTCTTGACATCAAGCAGTCAGCAGACAATGCCTACTTTCAATCTTGTAGGGGAACAAGCCATCAGAAAAACTTCTCCCCTCTCAATTCCTGGTTTCAGCATCTTCTGCTTTACACACCTTCAGTAGAAGTTCCAATTGTCCTCATGAGCAAAGCAGTCCCACTTAGAATGGAGGACTGACAGCATGCACACCACATCTGCCCCCTTTTCTCTGTGGGGAATGTTCAAAGGACTGTTGGCAAGCGTAAGGTGAGAGCCAAACAAAATATTTGATATTTACTTTTTACTGCCCAGTATATATCGTAGATAGATGATGCATCAAGTCACAATATCAACATGGTGAACAGATCATAACTTTGCAGAACCTCAGCAGCCTCAAAGAACCCATAAGTTCAGAGTTCCCAACCCACTCAAAGATACAAGTTGGCCTGTTAAAAAAAAACTGTATTTCCTGCACTTTGAAGAAGGAAGACCCAATGTAGTTAGTGGGTGTGTTTTTGGAATAAGTGGATGGGTACTGCCGTTTTAAAATGTTAGGTGCTAGGTCACTGTGTGTAGCACTCAAAGTGATGGTAACCACTGGCTGAATTAGGCTGACCCATTGCCCCTTGCTGTATGCTGTAGTGGGCGGAAGCAATATGTGACTGACACAAGAACAGACCAATGGATGAAGAGAAGTGGCTGAAAGCCCCTTTATGTAAGTAAATTATACGTATAATTTTAGTAAAATCAAATGGTCTTAGCTAACCCTGTAACAAAAAACATCAACAGAGGTAAAATTAACCACAAGAAGCTGTCAGTCGCCGAATTCACAATCAATCTGTATGGGAGGTTAAGAAAAAGGTAAGAAGCGCAGTATGGCAAGAACTAGTAAACAAGACAATAGTTTCATTTAGGGAGGTGCAGACATTTCCATTGTGTGACAGATGGTAAGGATTCTTCAACCCAGGCCATAATGCTCCCTCCTTTATGTATGTTCACAGAGTGTTTGAAAACAGCTGCTCTAAGCTTACAGATAAGCTCGTTGCTGCATTATTAAAATGGTGCCCACGAAATCAAACCATTCAAACAAAAGCAGTTCCTCTTGCAGAACAAAACAATAATAATCCTAGCATTGGTTATTCATGCCCTTTCTTCCACTGCCAGCTTAAAAACAAAACATTATCCATGTTAGACTGTCTGTCTTATTGTTTATCTGGGAGACGCTTTTAGACTCTAGGGGCTTTCACTAAAATTATCGCTCAACAATTCCAAAGAAACAATATTAAGCACTGCTCTTGAATAAACTTTAGATCAGAGAATCCAGAAACATGAAATACAAGATAGGTGGACTTATTTAAAGCAGGGGTTCTTAAACTAGTGTCTGCACCACCTACACAGAGGTTCTACAACTGTTTACAATATCAAATCTTAGTAGATTAATACAATATATATATATATATATATATATATATATATTATCTACTGGCCGTCGCCAGTAAATAGTTATAGCTACAACCTAGTTTCCATAGGAAATCTCAAAATTCTATTTTGAATAACTTTGGCGCCGGTTAACGAATCCTCGCGAAATTTTCAAAACTAATGGGGTGCTCCGTTCAGCTCCTACCCTGAAAGTCTCGGGGGGATTCGTCAAGCAGGGGCCAAGAAAAAAGGGGGGTCCCAAAACGCGTTTTCCCCATGCATTTTTCCATAGGACCTTTAGACACAGCTACAGCCCGAACGGCTGAACAGAATTACTTGAAATTTGGCAGAGAGGTAGCCATAAGGTCAAGGAAGTGCCTTTTGCAGGTCTGGTGTAAATCTGTTCAGTATTTCCTGAGAAAATAGCATTTAAAAGCATATATATGTGGGCGGAGCCTAACCACACATCTCATCCTGAGATCTGATTGGCTGTCAGCACTTCATCCAAGAAGTGTTGGCAGCCATCTTGGGACCAATATACATGATAGCACCTCATTAAAAAGCATTGCAGTTAATAGAAGGTTTTAAGACTTTAGTTACATTATAAATCATTTGTTGATGGTACCATACTCATTTTAGGAATTGTGGTATGTTCTAAGGTGATTTCACCATGTGAAAAAGCCTTCTGCTGGGATATCATGATTGAGAGAAAAATATTTTCTCATGCTTTTCCCACAGAGGTTTGGAAGGTGATCTATAAGCTAAACTGAGAGCTTATTTTCTGTAAATTCACATTATCTTTCTCAGTCATGTGAGAATGAAGTCTGACATTCTCAGTAAAACATGTACATCCAACAAGGGCAGAGACTGTCAGTTGATTCCTTTGTGTTCTACTGCAGCTTCCCAGAGTGTTCCAAAGAACTACTAGAGCACTAACAGTCCTACTTATGATAAACGTATGGCACACCTGAAGCCATCTTGCTTGGATTAAAGTGGTAACTCTTAAAACATTGAATTTAAAAAGGAACAAAATGAGGGTGTTCATTTTTCCATAAAATGTATGATTAGTGCTGCAGAAAGAAAAATTAGGGCACATTTTGAGTGACTTCTCAAATCCTCTTCTATTTCATTAAAAAATTCTGACATGCAGACTGAAACATGCACTTTCAATACCAGCAGCAGTTTTCCCTGGTGAGCAGTAGCTTTACTACAGTGATCTAATGAGCAAAAAGAGTGCTAACATTCTGAATTTATGGCAAATGTGTGACACATCTGAATGCCTTCTTGATGGAATCAAAGTAAAAAACTGAAAGTATTTCCTACTGAGGAGACTGTAGTAACTGAGGAAATTAGGAAACATCATAACAAATAAGTCTCCCAAGATGGCCACCAGAGACAAAAGAGCCCAAATGTAGCCCAAATATCACCCAGATGTAGCCCAAGCATAGCCCAATGACAGAATGTCCCAGAATGTTCTTAAGAACAACTAGAGCGCTTACTGTCTTCATTATGACAAAAGTATGGCACACCTGAAGCCATCTTGATTGGAATAAACTGGTAACACTTAAAACATTTAATTTAAAAAGGAACACAACGAGGGGGTTCATTTTGCCATAGAAATTATGATTAATGCTGAAGAAAGAAAATGAGGGCACATTTTGAGTGACTTCTCAAATCCTCTTCTATTTCATTAAAAAATTCTGACATGCAGACTGAAACATGCACTTTTAATACCAGGAGCAGACTTTCATGGTGAACAGTAGTTTTACTACAGTGATCTAATGAGCAACTAGAGTGCTAACATTCAGAATTTATGGCATATGTGGGACATATCTGAATACCTTCATGATGGAATCAAAGTAACAAACTGAAAGCATTTCCTACTGAGGAGACTGCAGTACATGAGGAAATTAGGAAACTTCATAACAAATAAATATCCCAAGATGGCCACCGGAGACAAAGGAGCCCAAATGTAGCCCAAAATCACCCAGATGTAGCCCAAATATAGCCCAATGACAGAAGTGTGCAAAACACTTATTATTTTGTGTTTTTGCAGTGTTATATAGTGCAGACTTTTCAGGTATTGGAGTGCTTTACATGAGCATTGGTTACATCACACAAGAACAAATTCATTTTGGTTGTAGACATGGGGAGACTAAGTGATTTGACCAGAATCACAGAATGTCGAGCTGAAGTAGAAACTTCAACCTGGTTCCCCAGTTGCAAAGTCTGCAGTTCTGGAAGTAACACCACATCCTCTCCCCTAAGTGCAACACTTAATCAAGTGGTCAACTGGATAAAAAAACAAAGATAACAAATAATTTAAAAGAGCTTTGTCGCTATTTGAAAACTCAGAAAATATGTCCTTATTTTAGTCTTTTAGAGCACCAACCATAATTTTGATGCCAATAAGACCCTCTCATATATGTAATTTCTCAAGGAAATGCTCTAGGTATTACAGTTTTGATTACATGATTACATTGGTTCCACACTTTTGTAATAAATATAGAATGTTAGCAATCTAGTTGTTCATTAGGATACTGTTGAGAGGCAGATGCCAGGGGCACGGACTCAGAAAATTGAAGGCAGGTAGGAGAGTGCAAAGGCAACAATTTAACCACACTGAGCAGGCAGGAAGGGCCGTGGAAGCACAACAGACTATGGAGGGCAGTGGAAAGGGGGGCAGGGGCAACAAACCAACAATACAGGACTTGCAAGAGAGGCTGTGGCAATGTAATCGACCATTGTGGGCAGAAGGAAGAAGCAATGGTAGTACAACCATACATGCCAACAGACCCGATTCAGCCAGGAAACGTCCAATGTTTTTAAGCTCAAATGGGCTTTATTTGATCTGTCTCCTGACTACAATCTCCTCTTTTTCAATGTAACTCAAAGGGGAAAATCAATACCCCAGTTTTTTTTTTCAAAATCTCCCTCTTACCAAGTTCAAAATGTTCGCAAGTATGGTACATTGGATCATGGAAGGAAATGGGATAGGGACATGGACTTGGATAACAGAGGACAGGAGGGACATGGAGAGGTTCACCAAACTGACCCTGCAGGGCAGGCATCAGGGTTTGCAGCAGCACAATACACCACACAGGGCATGCAGGATGGGAGTGCAGCACAACAATCCATAAAAAGCAAGAGGGAGGGGACAGGACCATGCACATGGACAACAGAGAACAGAGGGGCAAGAGGCAATGGTAGCTAGCTGACCATAATGGACAGACAGGAGAGAAAGCTGCAGCATAACAGACCATAAAGGGCAGGAGGGACGGATCAGGGGCATTACAATGGAACAGACAAGCCAGGAGGGAGGGAGTAGGGGTCTGCACATGTAAACAGAGGGCTGGGGGCAAGGGGGCAGGGCAGGAGCAGGAAGATAGCCATGGAGGTCAGGCAGGATGGGCACTAGAAGCAAGACACACCATGAAGAGCAACAGTGAGACTGTGATGGCATACACACAGACCATGGAGGGAAGGTGGGAGGGGGTCAGGGGCAGCTAACTGACCACACAGGGAAGGTGGGAGGGGCCATGGCAGCACAGAAGACCATGCATGGCAAGTGGGAGGGTTAGTGGCAGCACAATGGCTATGATGGGCAAGAAGGAGGGTGCAGGGGAATGCACAAAGGACGATGGAGGATAGAAGGGAGGGTCAGGACCTGTGCACAGACAAGAAAGTTCAGGGGAAGGGGCCTCACAACAGACCGCACGGGGCAGGCAGGAGGAGCAGTTGCAGCACAACAGACCAGGGAGGGCAGAAGGGTGTGGCAGTACAATGGACCATGTAGGACAGGAGGAAGAGGATAGGGGCATGGCATGTGGACAGGCAGGGTGGAGGTGGCAGGGACAGGTTACAGTCATCTGACAATGCTAGGCAGGTGGGAGGGGAGTGGCAGCTCAACAGAACACTCAGAGTAGATAGGAGTGGCAGGTCCATGCAACATGGTGGGCAAAAAGGATGGAGCAGGGGCATGCACAAAGACATCGGAGGGCAGGGGGAAGGAGAATAGGGGCAGCAAGCTAAGCACAGAGTTTAAGCAGGAGTTCAATGATGGGGCAAAGAATTGGGCAATGGAGGGCAGGAAGAGTGGACTGGTACATCATACTAAATTGAGGGCAGTGGCAGCACATCAGACCATGCATGGCAGGAGGGAGGAGGCTAGTCCATGGATTCACACAACAGAGGATAGGGAGGAGGGGGATGGGGCAGCAAGCTAACTGTTCAGAGAAGGCGGGTATTAGGAACGTTATTGTTTTTAAAACATTGCGTCTGTGCGAACTACTTAAAATATGAACAAGTATGCAGCATAATCTCACTTTTATTCAGGAAGAAGAGGACGTTTGTGACTGTGACTCCGGGCTCACTAGGCAGAAACACCCCCTGACCCTCCACCCCCTATCGTAAAATGTAATGCCCGTGAAAAGGGTAGGTGAACACAGTGTTATATAGAACATAGTCCTGAGAGCACGATTGAAAATGAAAACTAGATATAGTGTATGGTATAAACTATGCACCAAAAAGTGTGATATAAGATGAACCGGGGCGTGAAATATAATATGCAATACATTGTGCGCAATGACAGATTCATTGGAGAGCGCGAGATAGCACAGGCACTAGCGCGTGCTATGCGATATGCGCCTTGGAGTGTAATATGCACAGGGCAGTGTTGTGTAACCTAACTAGTCTCTAAAGTTGTAATATAAAATATGTGCTGGGGAGTGTAACGTTGCATATGCACTGTGACAAAGATATGGATCCCAGATTGTAATATGTATGGCATAGCACTGTGCGTTATAACATAGGCATCGAGGAAGGCACGTTAGATGGGGCAATATAACCCGTGCGAAGACAAGTGTGGCATGTCATATTCACGGGGTGGTGTTACAGTGCACATGGGCTAGAGAGTGTCATAGCATATGCACTAGCTAGTGGAATACAACACAGAGGTGTGTGGCACTCGGCAGGCAATGGTGGGTGTAACACAGCATTGGGCTCTGCCATGAGCGTGCTGTGACTCTCAAGTGATGTTCGTCCCCTTTCCAGAGAGTAAAATAAAAAGTATTACACATCCGGCAGTGGATGTGTGTTTTATTAACAGTGAGGGGGGTTTCTTGCATAGTTTGTCGAATTTTTGTCGAATCCCCTTTGAATGGCTTGGTGTGCATGTGTATTAAATGTGCCCGTCAATAGCTACCCATGTATGTATAAATAAACGACAAGGGTGTCTACCGGGATTAGGCACGGTAGGGCATCAGACATGTCAGAGCTTCACTAGTGGTGTAAATACATTCCACGTGGATTCATTGCATGCATAGTCGCCTTTTACTGAATATCAGGCAAATCGTCATGGTGATAGGTACGTACGGTTTGTCCAGCATGTCCTAGGTGTGTCTATAAATATATATTTTTTTAAAATAATAAAAAACAGTGGCCGGCCCTGGGGATTGGGGTCAACAAAAATATAATTAGGAGACCGGCCCTGGGGGATGGGGTCATCAGGGCCAATAAATTAGAATAAGAAGGGGAACCACACAGCCCCCCTTCTTAAAAAATGTAAATACATAAAAGACTGGCATTGTGCCGGAGGCCATGCCCCCTCCGTGCAGCACTCTGCAAACGCGCCCCCAACAGGCATCTCCAGTATGCGCCAGGGAGCTGCGCTGCAGACAGGTGTTCTGAGGCCAAGCCCCTTTTTACACCTCCCTGCAACGCAGCTCTGTGGCGCTTACTGGAGGTACCTAGTGGTCTAGTTTGACCCTAGGGACCCTTAGGATTCAAGGGGACTTAATCTCTCAACTTAGAACAGCCATAGGGCGCGCTTACACAGTGGTGAAGGGAGGGGACAGGGCCTGAGGTGACGTGTGCAAACACGCACTATGGCACGTTTTAAATTGGGGATATAATTTCCCTTCAATACTGAGGGCCCCTGGGGGCTAACTAGCCCACCAAGTGCTTCCAGTAAGCGCCACTGAGCTGCATTGCAGAGAGGTGGTCCAGGCCGTGCCACTTTTTACACCTCTCTACAACGCAGCTCTGTGGCACTTACTGGAGGTACCTAGTGGGCTAGTTGGACCCTAGGGACCCTCAGGATTCAAATGAACTTAATCTCCCAACTAAAAACGGACACAGGGTGTGTTTACACAGTGGTGAAGGGAGGGGACGGGGCCTGAGTTACCGTGTGCAAAAATGCCCTGTGGCCTGTTTTAAGAGGTAGTTTTAATCCCCATGCCCTATTATATACTAGGGGCTTACAGAGGAGGTCATGCTAATCACAGGGGGACCCCAACGCATAATGTTCCCTAGTGTATGTAGGTGTTTTCACTGTATATTAAGTGTCTTTTAACATAGCACTGGCTCTAGGACTGGTTAGTCAGACTCAGTTACCACCAGTATCCGTCTGAAAAAGTTGAGGGTACAGGATGATTTTGCAACAAGGCTTCTTTCTGCTCTTCTTTTTGTTCTTTCTGCACGTTATCCTTCTTCCTGCACTTATCTTCGTATTTGAGGACTTGTGTTGCTTCTTTCTGCACTTTTTTTTTCTTTCTGTGCATTTTTTCTTCTTTCTTCACATGTCCTATCTCTGTAGGCATAGTTAGAAATTAGCATTTAAAAAACCTTTGAAATTCACAGAAAAAAAACATAGGTTTCAGGTACGTTATAGTTGGGAATTAGCATTTAAAAAACCTCAGAAATTCACTGAAAAAACCATAGGTTTCAGGGGTGTTATAGTTAGCTGGACTTTTCACTTGTACAAAACCATTGAAATTCCCCCGTTATAGTTAGTTCAGCTAACTATAACTCGCGCGCCCGCAATGCACTGCTGATGACGTCACATATTACATCACTCATGACATGGTCAGTGACATCACTCATGACATCACTGATGACATCTCAAATGACATCATCCTTGTGATAGAGTGGCAGACCTCCTCTCACCCTAATATAACCTTTGATACACACATTCAAAAATAGAGACTAAAATTTTCAAAACAATGGACATACCAATACCAGTTACAACAACCTCTTCAGTAATTCTAAGATCCACATACACATCCACTCATTCACCAACAGTCCTATACAGTCACTCATACATGTACTCACTCATCATATGTACTCATACACCTATACATCCTGTTACACAATGCCACTCATCCATAGAGTTACTCACACACAGTCACTCATGCTAATAAAGAATCAAACATACATTTACTTGCATATACAGTTATACACACACCACCACACTTACTTCTACGGAAGCTTACACATAATTAGTCTTTTAAACAATCACTTATAGAAACACATACTTATTCATACAGGAACTATTTCAATCTCTCACTCTCACATAAACTCACATATATACACCAATAGTCACATATACTAGTTTAAAACATATGTAGTTACTCATAAAGACACTATTGAGACAGTCATTCACTCACTAACACACCCATACACACACTCATCCACCCATACAGTCCTGCACACATGCTGTCTTCAACACATACAAACAGTGAGTCACTCATTCATGCACCTATGCACTACGCAATACCCCCCACCGAACCATGCAGACACTCAGACTGATACTCAAAAAACCAACTAATAACCTATATAGACACCCATGTAGCTACTCACCAACCCATGCAGCCACTTATACACAAAGTGAGAGACTGATACAGATATTTACATATTTAAACATTACTCACTAAGCCATGTATTCACTATGATACACTTAATCAGTCAGTTACACAATCAATTTTTCAAAAACAAATCATCCATTTAGACACTTATATACCCATTTATTCTTCCATCGACCTTGAGATATACATATATAAAAAATATTTAATTTTCAGAAAAACACACATTCACTGGATGATGTCATCAGTGATGTCATCAGTGATGTCATGAGTGATGTCACTGACCATGTCATGAGTAATGTAATATGTGACGTCATCAGCAGTGCATTGCGGGCGCGCGAGTTATACTTAGCTGAACTATCTATAACGGGGGAATTTCAATGGTTTTGTACATGTGAAAAGTCCAGCTAACTATAACACCCCTGAAACCTATGTTTTTTTCAGTATATATATATATATACACATATATATATATATACACACACACACACACACACACACACACACACACACACACACATAAAACAAACTTGAAAATTAAAACACTGTAAATGTGAAGGAAATACATCGGGTGCTTGATTTGTGGAAGCAGTGCAAGTACAGCAAACAGAATCTAGTATGAACAATTTGTGACTTCACCTGAAGCACGGTCTGCGCTGACATGCATTTGGAGGCAAGAAAGACAAAGGGCCTGATTTAAATGTTGGCAGTGGGGGAACTTCATCGTAATGGAGATGGAGTATCCCCTCCATCAACTTTATGGTCCGCCCAACCAATTTTGATATGGATGGACCATAGATTGACAACGGCAGAGACTACTCAGTGTCCACTGGGTTGAAACTTTTCTGACAGCCTGAAGGAATAGGGGCCGTAGGAGATCTGGCTATGTATCCACCCACTTAATTTAGATGAGGGGATACATACCAATTTTTCAATGCCCGTCACTGCCAGGAAAACCAGACAGCAAAGGGGAACTGAAATGCGCGCAATGCCAATACCCCCCCACCAATGACGGCTTAAATTCGGCCTTTGATTTGGGCCCGGCTGAAATTGAAAATAAGAAAGTCCTTTCCCCGCCTGCACGTTGGTGCTCGGAACAGAAAGCCCAAGGAGGGCAAAGTAAATATGGGGGCAATATTAGGATATCCTATTTAGTGAGGTGTCAACCTTACCCACAGAGACGCAACTCCGCTACTCACAACCCATACACAGAAAGAAAAAAGATGGCACTTCGGAGTTCCAAAATTCAAATATATTTTATTTCTGCATCACGGGGCTCACCCAAAACAGGTAATATTTACAATTCTAAAATACTACAGTCAATGCATTTATGCTCTTCAAGCTTGGAACTGCACTGCATTACTCTTCACCTTCTTTTCTTTTACACATTATCAGAAAATGTCATCTTCTGACTGGAACATTCACAGTATTTATTCATTTTCCATAAATCTACTAGTGTCAGCACAGGCCATGCTTTTGTCCCCGAGCACCTCCATATTTGGGCTTGCTACATCAGCAACAGCGCTCTCCTAAATCATTTTAGGATTACTTGTATTGCTTCTCAGTGGAAATATTCATATTGTTTGACCTATAAATCATACAATATTTCAGAGACTAGTGCCTGTACAATTCATCATACCAGGTACTTTGCAATTCCATTCGCATTTCACATATAAACTTGTTTTATTATGAATTTAATCTTTTACATATTTTACCATATGTAATTATCTCCATTCATTGTTTATATGCTGTATGACTGGCCCAACAGGTCTTTCCATTATGTCTACTGCTATAGATCAGTCTCTCTGCAGTTATCCAAAATATGTCAATGATATTTTTTGGCTTTCAGAATTCTTGTCAGAGTTTTGAGGTACATTCATTTGTCATTCTATTTAGAGACCTGGCACAACATTCAATTAGTTTGTGTAGAGACGTCTAACTTTGTACTCAATTTTAATCTTTCTTAATACATTTCATTTCAGCAAAATATATTACCTCCCTTCATACCTCGAGTATGTATGTATTCAACACTTATAAAGCGCACTATCACCCTACGGGTACCCTGGCGCTTATGTTACATGTGCCAGCTAGTCAAAAATTAGGCAGTGAGCAATGTAGGCAAGGAGGGCTACAGACAATAGGAATCATTGAAGCGTATATCAAATAAATGCCACCATCTTCTGAGGGATTTCTACACATACACAACACTTTCGTGCGAGAAAGTCTGACCTGGAATTCAGTAGTGCCTTCGCATTCTAACCTCGGAGCTCTACAATCGATTCGGTTGCTGTAGCATATATATATATATATATATATATATATATATATATATATATATATATATATATATATATATTCACTGCCCTTGGTGTACAATTAGTTTTACATACAAATTGTGTCTAATGGAAATGTGTTCCCATTTTCAGTGTACTTTTTCATTCCTGTATTCAGTTTTCTAGCACTATTTATTACCACCTTGTTCATTTTGCAGAATGTATTTCACATCATAATATATGAAACAGCTGGAACCAAAGTATACTCCTGTAGGAAAGGTAAGTCTACTGGAGAGGGCCATAAATATGAAAAATATTCTGACTTATTTAGTGGTCTCCATATATCCATTTGCATAAAGTCATTCCTATTCATGTATTACATAATTCCTGTCACACCTTATTCTCTCCCGAATTGTACACTTTTCCCCATTTCTTGTGGTATATTTAGATGTATTTCTCCTTATTTACGTGCCTTGCACTTAAAAATTATTTTCGGTTTCCCTTTCAGGCATAACATAAGTATAGGTAAAGACCACTTTTTGGCGCTGAATAACAGATATTTATTACTACGCAACTCAATGGTATTCGTTTTATCGACCTCAGAAAGGATGAGAGACTGAGTGGACCTGCTGGGATTTGAACCTGTGACCATGAGGTCAAACACAGGCCCCTGCAGTGGATGCATTAGTCCACTAAGCCACCAGACCCGGCATCCTGGTTTCTCTCATTTTGCCTACCATGTAGTGACTCCTTACTATGTGATCTTTGATCGATCTTGCTTTCCTGCATGTGATTGCTGGTTTCCTACAGATCTCTTGTTTCAGGTCATCGTCCAGTACTTGAAACCCCAATATTCCTTTAATTTCTTTGAGAAATATGTTGCAAGTTGGTAAAAATCTAATTCCCTAGATTTTAGGCGCTCTGTGTCATTCCTAGTAGGGTTGTAGTTCTAAACCAGTGGTCTAGAAACTGTGGGTCACGCGCCCCCCAGGGGCCGGGGGGGGCAGGGATGTGTTCCTGGGGAGAGGGGGGGGGGGGGGAGGAGGAGGGAGGCACAAATGGGTCTGCAATTACATGTGAATGAAGACAGCCTGCAAGCACGAAAGGCACATTTCTAGACTGTCTTCATTTACATGCAGCAGTTAAAGCCCATAAAAAAGTGAGGGGGGGGAGGGGACTACTGAGTCGCATGGTGCAGGGTCAGGGAGTGTGAAGTCAGTGTCAAAGACTTGGTTGAAAAGGAAACATAAATTGGCATGTTAACTGTTCTTTATTCATCTTCGGATAACTGCTAATAAAAACATGCACACACCTCAAATGAAAAATAAATGCAAGTTAAACTAATCAAAGGGAAATATACCCTTTTACCTTATGAATCCTCAGTTGGCTAATGTGATCACTGCAAATGTCTTCGTGTGTGACCAGAGAGTCACAGAATTAAATCCTGATTGGTGCAGTGAGGGATAGTGACTTGTTATAGTGCTACGAGGTCTCAGTCTGTGACAGAAAGCACTGGGAATGTTATTATTTTAAAATTGTATCACACTGGAAAATATTGCTTCAGAAAAAACATGTGCTTTAAAACTATACATTTTAGCGATACGCATTCAGACTATATCTTATGTAAGTATTTTTATATGTGTCCATTAAAAGGGTGCACTCCTTTAAAAGGACACATATATTACGTCTCAAAAAGAATAAATATTTGTTACCATGAAGCTGAGTGACTATTAATTAAAAGCTACACTGCCTCCAAGCAGCCTTTATAGTTGGCGATTAACCATTGCATACATTTACATTTCTTTCAGGTAGCGGGTACCTTGGTGAGAAGGCTTGCACAGAGCCCCCCCCCCCCCACACTCTGAGTGGACAATTTTCATTGCTAGCATTAGGGACAAGGTCACCATTGTTGCGAACGGAAAAGGGCCAAAGCAAGAGGAGGGGGAGGGCTAAATGAGCTTTTTTGTTGTAGGTTTTTTTTTTTTACAAAAAGCAGCAGAAAGCCTGCTTTGGGCATCTGGCCTAGAAGTAATGGCCCTGGTGAGTGGGCAGAGCAGACAGCCTGATTTGCAGATCGGTAGGTATTATTGGTGCTGCAGTCGCATTAGAGGCCCAGGGCATACTTGCTGTGCCAGTGCTTAATTGAGCCTAAGCCCAAGAGAGAGGAAAAAATAAAGCAGAGGAGACACCTTGATTTGGGCATCAGAGCGATGAGAGGGAGAGAGATGATGAGAGAGGGGAGGGAGAGAGATGATGAGAGAGGGGAGGGAGAGAGATGATGAGAGATGGGAGGGAGAGGGATGGCGTGAGATGGTAGCTCATGTTGTTGACAAATGTCAGAGGCAACAGCAAGGCAGTACCGGTGCAGTGACACTTTTGCCCAGGGGCCCACTGCATCACAAGTATGAATGTTTTACAATAAAAAGTGGGTATGTTTCTTTTTTTTGCTAGCATTGGGTCAGATGACACCCTTGACACAAAAAAGGGGGCAGCATGCAGCAGCTCATTTTCTTTCAGAAATAGACCGGACTTGTTTTGAGATTGAAGTGACGGTAAGACATGGTGGGGAAGGAGTGAAAGAGGAGAAGATAGCCTGCTTCTCAGGGCTACAACCATCATTAGTGAAGCAGGTGGAGTGCATTGGGTCCCACAGCACCCCAATTATGTGCAGTAGTGTTTTGGGTGAATTTTGCTCTTGTTTAATGCTGTTGCTTTTTTATAAGTCCCACATTTAGTATGGATTACAAGCTACAGGAAAGCACTCCTGAAATTATCTCATGATCCACGCCCCCTGTGATCATCCCTCCCTCTCCCCAAATCCTTGCCATATAGCTTTGGAGGAGGGCCCAACTTCAAAACATTTTGCTTGGGGGGAGGTTGGGGGCGGGAGGTGGGTCGCAAAGCAAAAACATTTCAAGACCTCTGTTCTAGACTTATAGTTGCTATCATTTCCGAACTTAGTTCCTTCAAACTTATCATTTAACACTGTTACTAGATAGCCTTCTCCTCAAACATTCTAATTATCCTCAATGCTTCCTCTACAGATTCAGTCACTTGAACAATGTCTGTGTGATCTCATTAGAACTGACATTTTAGAGAACAAGAATGGCTACTGCCTTTTACATGCTTCTATTCTTCCTTCTAAATATTTATTTCAGAAGAGCAAGAGGAAAATAAAAGGAGAAATTAGGACATTTTAACATATGGACTCTTCGAGACTTTCGTCCTCACATAATGCTTGATTTCATGTATTTACTTTACAGGTTCTTCATGTTCTGATCTATCCTTTGTAGTAATGTTTGCCCATTATTGTTATTCTTTGGATGTCGGTAGGTTAAATCTTCACTGCGCTGTCTTAGGACTTAGATAGGTCTAAATATTTTAAGGTTAGCTTTTATGTATGATGAATTGCCTTGTTTGTCTTCCTTATGCTCCTGTTCATTGTAAGTTTTATCAATCACCTTAACACTTATTATTCTTTGCCTCGACAGATGTTTCTTCCTCATGGCGTGTTCCTCCCCTCCCCTCTGCCCCCCCCCCCCATGTCCTTCGTGTGGTCGTGCCTGGATGTACCGTCTGTTCCATGTGGTTTCACCTCCCCCTCCCTATACCCTTGAACCCTCTTGTGTAGGTATGTTCATTTTTTACACTTTTATTTTTACACTCTTTGCTATTTTCTTCCAAATCCATTTTCTGACTTATTTTCTTTAGGTGTCGCAAACATGTCTCGCTTTTGCATTGTTCTCTCCGCTTTGCGTATTCCTACTATCTTTCGTCAGACATTTCATATACTCCTCTTCTTCCTCGACTTCAACATCTTCGCTCATTTGGACTTCTGCTTTTATATATCTTACTGTTGGATCTTACCTTTTTTCTCCTTTTTTCACTTTCCGATAAACATGGTCACTTACTTGTACTTCTATTCTCCTACTTACTGTCGTTTTAGTGAATTGGATTGCTCTTCAATTTTCTTCCCCTTTTCTAATGTTTCATGACTCTGAAAATAATTTCGTGGAATGTTAGGGGACTAAATTCCCCCACTAAAAGACAGAGGGTTTTAAGCCATCTTGCTAAATTAGATGCGGACATAGTGTGTCTTCAGGAATCCCACCTTACAGCTGCTGAATCATTGAAACTAAAACGAGGTTGGGTGGGGGAAATTTTCTTTTCTCCAGGAGATGACAAACGTAATGGCATCATGTTACTTTGTCGCAAATCACTTCCCTTTAAATTCATTTCACAAGATTCTGACGCAAATGGCCGTTGGCTAAATGTTATATTACTGTTGGGGGATGCTCCAGTCTCTTTCCTTATTGTTTATGCCCCCACTGGTGGTGACTCCTCATTTTTGTCCTCACTAGCTACAAAAATTGTTTCATATATTGAGGACAACTTTATATTAGCTGGCGATTGTAATCAGGTCTTGGACCCATTTTTGGATCGCCATTCTAAAGTTTTTTATCCCTATTAAACCCCATAAATCTTTTGTTCACACAATTACCCAACATAAGCTCCTGGATGCATGGAGACTATGTTACCCTACTGCTCAGGAGTATACCTTTTATTCTCCCGACCATCATACCCAATCAAGAATTGATTATTTTTTTGCATCTCACAAAGTATCACAAGCTCTCCTAAATGCAGAAATTGGCTCCATCCTCTTATCAGATCATGCACCTATTTCAGTACTTCTTGATATGCTGCCAAAGGTAAATGCCTCTAGAAGATGGCGTTTTATTAACGCTCTACTTTTAAACCCCGCATTTACCTCCTCCTTCACTACCTGTGCAAACGGAAAATGGGATTGGCTGTACAATCTAGGGGTGGACGGAATTTGCGAAACTCACTTTCGCAAACTATCGCGAAAATGTAAAAAATCTCTGCAAACACGCGGACATATTGCAAAGACGCGGAAGTTTTTTTCCCTCCCGTTCGCGGTATTTTCTGCGTGATCGCGGCTTGCCAACTTACTAATGCGGTTGCTCACGAGCGCGGCCATTTTGTTTTCACTTGTCCCGCCCGCTCACGTTCGATATGACTTGCCCGCATCCTCACGCTCTCGCTCGAGAATGACGTGTTCGAGATCTCAATTATCTCATACTCTCGCGGTGCATGATCGCGAGAAGAAAGAAGTGATCGCGCGACTAATGACGTTAATGCAGGCGCGAACTGTCGCGAGACAGCGCAAGTGGCTACCAACAATCCAACATCTCGTGGTGAACGCAACCGGATCGGGAAAACTTGAACGCGGGGATTCAGGTAAGGCGATCGCACGCACGCGAGAATTTATTTTTTTACAGCGCAAGCAAGAAACAAATTACCGGTAAGATGCGGATTGCGGCAACTTTGACATTTTCACGCTCTCCGCGGAACGCGAAAATGTCAAATTTTCGCGATTTCCGTGAGCGGAACGGAATTTTCGCCCAGGCCTAGTACAATCCAAGAACGGAAGTTGTGTGTAAACAAGTCTTCCAGAGGAAATACGGAACTTGAAAATAACGACTGGATATTTATTGGACATTATCAATTTTTTCTGAATTTATGATTGAATTATTATTATTTTTTTATTGTATAATATAGACACATACATTTTGTTATTGCTCAGGGAATCATCGTTTGTTTAACCTTTTTTAATGAGTATTTTTCCTTTAATCAAAATGACTATGCCCTTCTCGACTATCTGGGATGCCTTTAAAGCCTCAGCCAGAGACTTCATCATTGGATATGTTGCAAAGGAGCGTAAAAGAGCTCGCACACATACTAATGATCTCCTTCGTGACAAAGAGACTAGAGCAATCGTTTTACTCTAATTCGAAAGACTGTTTATCTGCCCTTATAAAAGCTAAGCTTCAGTTCAATAAGGAATCCACTGACAATGCTTCATTGCATTTATTAAAACCTAGTGCGAAACTCTATAGTGGCCAAAACAAGGCAGGAAAGATTCTGGCCAATTATCTGAAAATTAAGCACAACAAGTTATATATTGATTCTATTTATGTGAGCACGGTTTTGAAATTCAAAGATGCAGACATATTAACTGAATTTTCCCTATGATACAAATCACTATACACTGCAGAAACACACCCATCATAATCCTTGTTATCCCACTATTTCTCCACTATTCAAAAACTCTCGCACACTGCTCCTGATCTATCTCCCTTAGAGTTGGATCTCACACAGCGCGAACTTCTTGAAGCCCTTCAGCGTCTCAAAAAAATATAAAGCACCAGGACCAGACGGTTTTAAAGTTGAATTTTTTCTATGCTTCTCTAAATTATTACTTCCCAAATTACATTCTTTGATACATTCCTTTTGCTCCCCAGAGGGTTCAACTGGTTCCTTTTCAGAGGCACACATATGTCTTATCCCTAAGGAAGGCAAGGACCCAAAATTCCGTAAAAATATATAGGCCCATCTCTCTAGTTAACATTGATTACAAAATCTTTTCCAAAGCCCTGGCTCGCCATTTAGATTCCCTTCTACCAACTTTATTAGGGAAAGAACAATCTGGTTACGTTAAACACAGACTTCTCACGGACAATACAAGACTCCTTTTTGATATTTTATCTAAATCCTCCCATTCGAAACAATCCCTGGCAGCAATAGCACTAGACGCGGAAAAGGCATTTGATAGAGTCGAATGGCCATACCTTTTTTATGCCCTCAGATGGTTTGGTTTCGGTCCAAAATTCCTATCTCTAATCTCTTCTCTATTCAAATCCTCACGCTGCTGTCTGTGCTAATGGTTTAATCTCTCAATTCTTTGATTTAGGTAGCGGTGTACGTCAAGGTTGCCCTCTTTCTCCTTTTTTATTTATTTTGGCATTGGAGCCCGTTTTTTCTCTCAAAGATTCATCACAACAAAGATATACATGGATTTGAGATTAAAGAATCCCACATCAAATTCGCAGCTTATGCTGATGACATTCTGCTTTTTATTTCACATCCCAACTAGTCCATACCTGCTTTTTTAACAGAAGTGCAATCCTTCTCTTCTATTTCTGGGTATAAGTTAAACTCGAACAAATGTGAGATCCTGCCCCTCACAAAATACACTTTTAAAGAGGATTTTGCACCCTCTCATTTCACATGGAATCCGAACCATATTAAATATTTAGGGTTGCATTTCACTCCCTTAATTCCTGGTACAGTATCTTTATGTATGAATAAATGCATTCAAAAAATCTCAGAATTAACCACTAAATGGCATCCTCTATATCGGTCTTAGTGGGGTTGCCTCAATACAATAAAGAGGAGGCTTTCTCCTATAGTGTTATTCACTATATCCAACATTCCAGTCCCTATACCTGCTAAAAAATTAGAAATTAACTCCATTAGCCAAATTGATTCGTCCTAAGTCTGAGGGAGGAGTTAACTTTACCAATTTTTCTATGTATCAAAGGTCCTGCCTTCTACGTCAGTCTGCATACTGGTTGAGTGACTCCATAGATGAGTGTCCTTTATGGACTTTAGTTGAGAGCTTATTTCTATCTCCATTTTAATTTCCTGAATAGCTCTTTTTCTCCCGCAAACCGCAGTCTATCTCCACTCCCATAATCAAACACACGTCTCTGCTTTTGGGATCCAACCCTTCCCTAATTCATGGAGATTCAGACTCTTTTCTTAACTCAACAATCTGGCATAATAAATCCTTGCTAATACGTAATAAACCTTCCTATTGGAAGACTTGGAGGCAGAAGGGTCTAATTTCAGTTCATCAATTATTCTCTCACTCACAAATTATACCATTTCCTGTACTCAGCCAACTGTTTGACTTACCTGCTTCTTTTTTCCCTAAATACAATCTTCTTAGAGGGGCTGTGTTAGACACTTGCACTAAATTTGCCATCACCCTGCGGTTGCTCATATTCCTACCTCCCCTGACAGTCTCCACACTCTACTGCGTACCAGGCCTAAAGCTTCTGCTCTCTACACTCACTTACGTTCACATAAGGATATCAGGCAAAAATCTATGACGGAGAATGCATGGGAGCAGGACTTGGGATCATCTTGGCCTGGGTCTTTCTGGGATAAGATTTGGACCAAGATGCACAAGTCCTCAAGAGCTGCCAATACAGTGCAAACATTGTTTTTTGTTTATAATAGAATTTTGCTTTGCCCAAACACTGAGTAAAAGGTTTCCCTTGGTAATGGATACTTGTTGGACATGCTAGTCCCCGAATGCTGATCTATTTCATATGTTGTTCTCTTACTTCTTTGTGCACAACTTCTGGAAGCATGTATGGTCTCAAATCAATTCATTTTTTGGCACTAACTTCCCCTTTTCATTTACTCACGTGTTTTTGGGTAGCCTCTCCTTTTTGGACTGATTACCAATCCAATGTCAAAATTATTGATTTATTATTAGCAGTTGCCTTTCAACAAATCACTAGGAACTGGAAAGACTTCACTAAAATCTCCTATGAGGCTTGGTGGTACGCAGTCTGTCACAACCACAGGCTGAACACTTCTTTTGTTTACTCTATATCCATTGTGGTCACCTGTTACGTTGTATATTGATGCGAGTGCTAAACGTTCTCTCTTGCCACTGCCATGTCAACAGGAAGTCCTTAAACCACCATGCCTCCCCGATCATTCCTATGTTTTACTTCGATATCAATTGTGTATTTTTCTCATTCTCTTTAGTATCTTCCTTAATCAAATGTCACTCCAATTCATGTATTTTTCCTTTGTTTTGTAAATGTTCCTCTGTACTGTCATGACCAATGTTTCATTTTATATATTGTATGCTGACACCTTTGTTCTCTCAATAAACTTATTTTGAACTTAAAAGAAATTAGGACATTTGGAGGTTCTGTGGTGGTGTGAGAAGGCATGTAAGGGAAATGTGAAAGAAGAGACGTGTCAGAAGGTGTGGGGGGTGAGCATAAACAAGGCCTTCCAGGTGCCAGGTGATGGAGGATCATGGTAAAGCAGAGTAGTGGAGAAGGAGCAATCCTCCAATTTATTGGAAATTTTAAAGGCTGTGGTCACAGTGTGACGAATGTCGGAGTAACAGGGAGTCTTAATTCATTTACTGAGCAACTCCAGAGGTAATTAAAGTCTGGGTTTTTGGATTCTGTGTATTAGGTGCTTAATATTAAATATATCACAACTCTCATAGTGTTTTTTTCATTTTCATCCTCCCAAAACAATGAATTTCGAAGCACAGCAATCTCATAACAAGTGCATTGCTCCTATACTTGGGTCAACTGTAATTGATTGATTGCCAGTGTACAAATCACTATCCACTGCCTTTACTGTTCTGAAGGCAGGGTCTGATAAACATGCTGTGGACTTTTGTAATGTCGGGTGTCAAATATTTCTTGTTCTGTGTCATAAATCATGAACACTCTTCCAGGAGAGTTAAGATGAACCTGGCCTTCCATCAAAAGGTAAAAGGAAACTATTCATTGTACATAGTTTCCTGAGCTGACCTTCCATCAGCTCAGGAAACACTGTAAAAAAGTTTCCTTTTATCTTTTCCTTCAACATGCCACACTGCCTACTTTCTAGGATTATTTATTGTAAAAGGTTTCTTTATCTGTATTTATTTTCAAAAGCTTACCTGCCAATAATATACCATTTTTATTGATTAACAAAAGCGAACTGGTTTGGGAAAATAAAATCGAATCCTATAAAAGGCATGCTGAAAAGCTAGCAGGATTGCATCACCCATGCAAGCAGGGTTCAGAGACAAGAACATAGCAGCCACAGAAGGGCCAAGGTCCCAGTTGTGAAAAGGAAAAGCTGTTTATTAAAAGTAATAAATGCAAGGTTATTACTGTGGCACTATCCCGGAAAGGTGTTTAGTTGCTGTCTTGATTTTACTACTGCAGTGTTAGATACTGAAACAGCAAGTGTTGGGCCCTCAAGTTTTAAAAGGTATGGGGTCTCTAGTGTTATGTTTGTGGTTCTATCAGCTTCCCTATTTTCCAAACATCTATGTACTTGTGTAGTTCAGCTCCACAAACGGGGCAATATTTCCTGATGGGTGCCCCACAAGCTCTAGCTGGCCCTGAAAAGGATTACATTTTCTACTCACAATTTGACTTGCAAACCGTTTTCCTTGCAACTTAAATGGGGCAAACTTCTCATTTTAAAGTGGAAATCTACACACATAAAACTTTGTGAACCACAAGTATTAACCATTGTATTTGCAAGAATTATGGGAAGTTCATGTTAAAAGTTCTCCTCTGCACACCCATACTTCTACTGTAGTCAGACATTGGATAAATGTGCTTGACTTTTTTGAAGAGCTTCAATCGCTGCCCCTTTGAAAGTCTACTGAAGTAGTAGTGAGAGTTCAGATTACTCTAAATCTGCTTTTCTGGTTATTGCGGAAATGATTTTCTCAGGAGACACCTTGAAATGGACTAGGAATATACCTAAAATGTGAAATTACATTAAATGCTATAATTTGCTGCTTGGAACAAGTACTGATATGGATACGTTTGTAACCCAGTCCTCGAGTAATGATTTACAATAGTTTGCATCCAGGCTTTATGTACAGACTTCATTGGTTTTCATATGTTGAACCCCTTGTAAGGTTTCTAGATTTAAACCATATGCATGATAGTACCTCATATTAGAGTCTTGGAAACAAATTATGGTTAAGTTATGAGGTAAAGCTGTCCCACCACTGAGAAAAATAGGGTCCCATGTCACAAACTGCTTTTTGCAGTACAAAAGTAGTACTTTAGTAGTACTACTTAGTACAAACTGAGATTCACAAACTTACAGATGTAAATATACACCTCTACCTCTACTATATTTCCTCTGGGGAGATCTCTACATGCGAGTTGGCTATTTAGTAGTACATGTGGGAGGGTTCAGGTGGAACAATGGGAAAATGGAAATTATCTACTACAAAATGAGCAGTTTTAGAGAGGAGTAAGGAGGGCTTTAGGGAGCGACGCGATGAGGAGGGGTTTAGGGAGAAACATGCAAATACAAACTCCCACCCACAAAAGAGCAAGCTCACTGTTATTCACAAACTACTCTTCCAGAGTTACAATAACCCAAAGATCACTGAATAGTGGTAAATATACTCCAGGTCAAACCTGGAGTAAGTCAACCACCACAAATAACCAACTACTGGTACTGCAACAACTTTCCATCGAAAACAAAGTAAGGAAGGGCATAAAGTAACACCTTGTAGTAAATAATTTTAAAATAAATTAACTTCATTTGCCGTTTAAAAAAATGCATATCAATGTAAATGACTATATATATATATATATATATATATATATATATATATATATATATATATATATATATACACATACATATACATACATATATATATATACACACACATACACACACACACACAAAGTAATCATAATTGTTTTGTAAAAAAATATAGTAACCTTTTAAAATTAAATAATAAATGTAACTAGATTTTTATAAAATATTTAAATTGAAATAATCCTACACAACTTTTAGCAATGTTTAATATATAATACAAGGAAACATTTAACTGTAGGTGGGATTTACTTTTAAGTAATCTTTAAAAAAAATTATTTAAATTGATGTGGGATGTACTGTTATGTAATCCTTAAAAACCTTATTTAAATTGAATTTAATAAATGTTAATAAAATATTTAATTAAAAATTAAATTATTAGCACTGTAGCATGGTTTGTATTTTGTTCTACAATTAAAATGTAATTTCAGAATTTACATTAATATTGAACATAAAATAGGTTTACTATTCATTTCAAAGTTTAATATAATTTTTAAAAGTTCCCTATACTTTACCAATCGGAAATCTCCAACCTAGTGGCTATGTGTGAAAAGTTAGTACTAGTACCTTGACATTCATAAATTTGGCTTCACTCCCATTTTCCAGGGGTGGAGACATGCAAGTCCCCACCTTGTAGTAAATTTACCCTCAGAAATAGTGAACAGCCAAAGCATAAGATTAAAGTTAGACTTGAAGATTTACTCACTTGTAATGTTACGTTTATGAATAAGGCTCTGGGAGTTTCTAAGGCTGAAAAGCTTGAGTTTTGCAAGAACACACTGCAGGTGGCAGAGTCATTCTGATACCCTCTTGCAGATGTGATGACAAAACAATTATGAATTTCTCTGTATGTCCTTTTTGTGATTTCTCACACAGATGTGTTCTCATTCTCAAAAGGAAGAAATCGGGAACACACTGCTCTGGTTCATTTCTGCCTTTTACTTAAGAAAGTCCTGTCCATTTCCAGATCCTCAGGACATATCTGGGTGTGGGCCAAACAGGTGAACACTTTTAAAACTTCCCATCTGCTTGGCACTGCTTCAGGGATTCTGCTGGGAAAGAGATCCTTGCATTGGGAGAACAGGATGTCAGAATGTAGGGACGAGTGTCTGAACCACATCTGTACTAGTAGGCCCAAATCCACCTAGCCCACAGTGCCTCACCTGAACTCCTAACATTTCCAGAGTAGCAGGTGATTTCGGCAAACCCACAAAATGAACCTCTAGTGCTCAAAGGGAACCGTGGAAACAAATCATCAACTTTCCTTCTCACTCATGCATGTCCATAACAAACAAGGAAAGACACGCATTTGACAATATATTTATTGAAACTATTGTAGTCTATTTTGAAGCAAGCATGCTGTGATTAGTAAACAAATACAGCTGAGCAATGTAAATCAACATTACTAGCAGGCTGTAAACTATGAACAACCTGTCCATGGCAACTAATATATCTATCTAGGCCTACCCTCACTAAGTGAGAACATGGATATATTAGTGATCTCTGTGATTAGCACCTGACCCCATACCTGGTGTGTGTAGTTAGGTGGTCCGCCTCACAGGTATAAACTCAGTTTACCCAAGGCTGCTGCCCACATTCCAAGACCGGTCTCTCTGCTGGATTTCTCCTCTCTGCTCTGTTCTCCAACGGGGCGAGAAACAGTTTATACTGCAAGAACTATTGTGTTCTAGAACTGCAGCTGTACTACCGTGTTGTGTCTAAAAACGTTAGGAGATGTTGCTGACCGGGCACAAGAAAACAGTACACCATGTTGTTCCACTTTGTATGAAATGTTCAAACCGAATACCAAGAAGAGGCACAGAATGACAAATAATAAATGTTCAGTGTACTTCTAAAGTAATATCATGTCACAAAACAAATGTATTATGTGTGGCCGTACAACACAAAGGCAGCCCAGAAGGGAAAACACTACAGTATGAAATGCAATTTTTTGTATAAAGTTCTGCTGTTTAGATACATGTATTGTGGTTTTGGGAACTTTTCTTAGAAATATACATTTTGGCATCCAAGTTCATGATGTATTTTATTTTATAGTGCTTAATTGTGGTGGCATGATCATCGTTTTCCTTTTATTGCATTATGAGGTCTGTGCTGAAAATAAATTCCATGAATGTCACATTAACACGAAGTGCATGTCCCCTTCAGCGGGAGCGAACCGGTATTAAAAAGGTCAGTTCTATTCATATGCTCTTGCCATTTCTCTGAATGCAGAAGCATCAGTGAATATTGCAGTCTTCCAAACTGTTGGCACGGAGTGCATGATACTGCAGATGTCCGACTAAGGAAAGAAAGCAGATGCCCCAGTTTTCTTCATCCTAAAAATTAGACTACTGCAAAATACTCTACAAACAACGCAATTCAAGATTTTGTTTTACTACTAGCGGTGGCTAATGCATTTTGGTTGGAGTTTATTTAGCCATCATGCACACAGTAATCAAAGTGGACAAACGCACTCCTCCCAGGAATCTAGCCAAATTGTGTACAGAAGCACTTTCAAATGAATGGAATAAAAGGTCATTTGGTCTTGCGTACACTCTTAAAGGGGCACCCATGAAATATTTTGAAACTTTGATGGTGTACAATAAGGCTCTACCTCCCACACCTGTTTGGGGAATTTGTCTGTTAAAGAAAACTCAGCAAATGTTGCATTTTCTGAACAAATTGACAGAAAATACTGGGTTGGAAAGCCTTAGCTTTTACAAGCGGTTCAAATCAGGAGAGTGTGGAATTCAACAAGGGCTTCTGTAATTATTCAAACTGAACAGAGCATCTTCCTTCACTTTCTCCTTCAATTGCAGCAGTCTGCCACTTCCAAATATATTCTAATACATTGTATAATATGGCAATCCATGTGGAATGTGCAGGATGGAAAAAAAAGTTCAGCTAATCTCACAATCTTTGGTTCTAGGCAGCAGACATATTAGTCAGGTTAGCCAAATCTTCCCAACCACACATTACAACCAGCACTCAGGGTCCAGAGACCTTACTGGTTCAAACAGCAGACACATCTTTTGGGTTGCACCAACTGTACAGGCTCAGGTATCAGACAGAACTAGTGATAGTAATGTAATAAAACATTGTCAATATACATTGTGAATAAACAGTTATGGACCTATGAAATAGCATTGGCATTACAGGTCTACCACGATACGACGACTACGCAAGTATCGACTTTGAATGTAGAGTCAAAAAATGCACTCAGTTTGTCCATGGACATTGAATTTTTTATTTTTCTGAAAATACGCATTTTGAGTATAGTTTTATAAATATGCTATTTTGAACCACAAACATCAACATAGCCTTTTCCTTTGCACATGTGGACGCATACCGCCCATGCACCACCATTAGAGCTAAGGATTAGCAATGCCAGTGATGCCTACCAAATGACAGAGGGACAACAGATAGAGAGGGACACCAGAAGCCAGGGGTGCCAATCAGATTATACAGGTGCTGATTTTATGCTGGACTCCCCTCACACCATGTATGGGCACCTTATTCCAGTGGTAGCCAGTTTACACCAGGGAAGGCCACTGGATAATGAGGTTTGATTGGATGTTCAAAGGATCCTTCTTATACAGGTATAATACATTATGACAGAGATGGCCACCAAACGCTGGGGTGGTGGAGACATACATTGAGAAGGGAACAGAGAGGCATACACAAAACTCCTCACTTCCTGTCTCAACATTCTCGTACCTGGCCTTTGCTATACTCCCCTCCTATATGGAAGATACACCCTAATGAAAATCTCTGCCTACTGAACCAAGCTGAGCACCAGCACTCAGACAGGCAGGGCCCAGAGTGCATGGCAGAGTCTGCGAGCACACACACACACACACTCAAGGTAGCATCAAAGGCAGCCACAGGCACAGTAGCAATGACTGGCACACAATTATTGTCCTCCCCCATGCCCACACTCTTGCCCATCCTCAGTCAATGTTTCTATCAAAGGGGGTGTGCCCTAATACTCCACAGCACCTGGACAATATAAACAGCAAAAACCAAAAACTGGATGCGGTGGAATCGATGAAACAACCAAGGCAATTCGTAAACCTGAAGAACACCTTAATTAATCCCTCAAGCGAGAAATATTCTCTTCAAAACCATTTATCTTGTTTGAAAAGCACTCACACCGGGCTGAGATACAGAGGTTTGTCTCTATGCATATATTTGTCAGAAAGAAATATCTACATACAGAAAAATAATTTTAAAAAATGATACAAAAAAAAAAATGATGCAAAAGAATACACACAAATTATGTACATATACGTTTGGCATACACAAACAATCATATAGTGTCTTCGGTCTCACAAACTGAATCCTTGTTGCCCAAATTTCTTAAGAGGCTGTGATAAACAATTTTTTCAAAACAACTATGGTTCGCAACCTGTATCATCAAGATAGCCCTTATAGCAACACCAATCAGGGTAGTAATGAGTCCCCATCCCTTTCTTTGTTAGATGGTGTTGTGAATTTCCTTTTTAGAACAGTCAAAATTGTCAGGGCTTCTTTCATCTAACAGGTCGACGCATTTCAGCCCGTTTCGTGTGGGCCTCATCAGGACTAGGGGCTTAAAGGAAACCCAAAATAAAATAAAATGCGATCCTTTGTATTTACAAGCTTCTACTCAGGAGATTTGCCACACCGCCGAAAAGATCTCCTCAAAGTTTGCAACAAGATTATTTCTGTGGTCAATGAAGGGCATAAGAAAGTGCATACACCATTTCATCATGCCTATCCGCCATGTTAGTCTCACCCAATAGAGCGGTACAAGAGGGGAACAATGTGTCAAATAAACAGAATCGCGATTAAATACGTCAGAACAGATCTAGAATCTATACCCAAAGGGACAGACGTAGCCCAAGACGCTATTATATACCACCAAACGTGTCACAATACAAGTAGCCTGAAAAAGTGTAAGGAAAACTAGAGTATCACCAGAAAACTAAAGAAGGCTTCAAACCTCCGTGGCTCCTTGATATTACTACATCTATCAGGACACAATCAACGGCACTGGGAATACAGGACTACTATTTAGGAAGCAAATCTGAAAGGACATGGAAAAAACTCGTCAGAGTATATATGGAGTAGGGCTATTACTCAGCTCCAACTGAGCTCTAAAAAGGGTCTACCGAGTATACATACTTGCAGATGGGGAGTAATCACGATGGGACTCCTACATCGGTCCGGGGACGAAAGTGTCAAATACAGCTCACCCGGCTTCTGATTATCGCCTTGGGGAAATCTGTAAAGAGGAGCACGCACCGTGAATAAAAAATCTGGGCGGCTCAACTCACGTGTGTAACCGCGTACTTCATGTAAACCTAAAATGCTCAACTTGCGGGTCCTTTCTTGTGGTATTTGGGCCTCAGGCCCGCATACTGATAAATGAGGGACACAGATAGTATGGGATATATAACTGGCCCAGAGCACGTGGCCTAAGCCCCTTTTATTGTCAGGGTCACCCGACTGGTGACACCTGTGGTGGGTGGGTGTTCAATGTGTGTTACAACATGCTGAGACACTAGAATGCTAATCGGACGATCACTACATCCCTCCCAAACTTTAATGAAGGTCAAAACAAAGAAGTCCGAACCTGTGGGAGAGAATACAAATTGCAAACAAAACATAACTAAGTGATAACGACTTCCAAGTAGTCTCTTTTGCTGCTCGTCAACTGCAGACGAGGGTATCCTTGCCGCCAGGACCACTAGTTCTCCTTGGCACGATGTCCGGGTGCCCTGTGGATATGCTCTCTTGGACTTGCACCGTGAAAGTGTGCTCTACAGTCTCTTTCTTCCTGTACCGCGGTCAGTGAAAAGTGAAGATGGAATGATGGTGGATCATTTGTGTGTTACCTTCCACTGTATAATCCTGGTTGAGGTATTTTCTACAACTGGTGATTATCTCCAACAGGACTTGCAGTTGCAGGATATCCCTCTCACGGATACCACTCTCTCATGGGTGTCCTCTCTCACTGGACGACCCGGAGGCCCTTTGCTGCCAGGCTTCCACTGGACCGGTGGACTGCCGCCTTGTTGCTCCAACCGCGTTGGAGGAATCGCTACGGGTCCTCTCTCCAAGTCTGAAGCTCCACCTGAAAAGGGTGATGTTGGCACTTGTTCCTGTGCATGCTACCTTTGTTCTTCCAGGATTTCCAGAGCAAGCTTCAACAGTCCATCTCTCGTGTTGGGACCCGCTGCCACCGGTGTCCAAGAGGCCTCTGCCCCTTGGATTTCCACGGTCCTGTGTCCGTTCCATCCCAGAGGTGGTTGTTACCATTGGACCGGCCTGCTCGCCTCGGTCGTGACCGGGTGACCTTCGGGTTCGTACGTGAATGTGTACTCTAAGTGGTGCTGATGTTTTCCAGGCACCGTGTTCTGATGTTCTTGCACCTTCGCACTTTCTTCTTCAGGTGTTTTCCTTTCTGGTGTGAGAGTTGACTAGTCCCGCACACCTCTTTGCTCTTCTCTTCTGCTTTCTTCCTTCGTCATTGCGTCTTGCCACTCAAGATCTGTCTTCTCTTTTCTTCCTTCGCGACGTGGTCTGGTCGTCCCTCATGCTGGTCTGCTCTAACCAGGCCTCTTCGTGTAGCGTGCACTCCACACGTGTCTCCCTGGTCTTGTCCTCCCGTAGGACACTGCCTGCACATCAATCTGTGACTGGACCCGTCATCGCGACCTTCTTTCATACGACTACTTCTGACTTCAAATTAATGTTGTTAGACTTCTCATCTGTCTGCTCCTGGTCCTCTTCGTGGACCTCTACTCCATTCTTCTTGTCAGACCTCTTGTCACATCACTTCGCTCTCTGACCTCTTGTAGGTCAGCGTCAACCTTGCGACCATCTGGCGGCTTCTTCCTCCTTGCGACCATCTGGCAGGCCGGCTTCTTCTTCCTTGCGACTATCTGGCTGGCTGGCTTTCATCCTCCTTGCGACCATCTGGCAGGCCGGCTTCTTCCTCCTTGCGACTAACTGGCTGGTCGGCTTCTTCCTTGCGACAGTCTGGCTGGTCGGCTTCTTCCTTGCGACCATCTGGCTGGTCGGCTTCGTCCCTCCTGCGGGTCTTCGTGCTTCTGGTGGTCCGTGCACCCACTTCTTCTCTCCGCAGTCGCATTGCTTTGGCGCGCTTCTGACTGCACCCTTCGTTCACTTTTGAGACTTGCTGCTTTGGGCTGTTGTCTTGGCTTCTGCCCAGTGTCCGCGTGCAGTGCTCCACTGTCCTCCTTCCTGCTGCAGTGATCATCTCCCGCCAGTGGGTGTCACCGCATTCCTCCACTCGCACATTGTCTGCTTGTTCTTTGAAAAAAACCTTACAGGGACACTTGTGGGGGGTCTGCCCCCTATCCGCTTATGCAGTTGCGCATTTGGTTTACTCTGGTTTACTGGGTAGCCTCTGTCCCCGAGCGGCATCACTGTATTCCAGGCATTGTCCTTCTCCTTGCCTCTTCATCCGCACATGCTGTGCATTTTACCGGTCTCTGTAGTCTTCTCCTTGTTTCTCTTCGCATCTGGTTGCACAACGGCCTCCTCTGTAAGAGTTGTTTTTTCCCTACATTTAAAATGCTGCCAATACGTTGCACTATACTCCCAGGTTAACCGTGGACCTCAGCATTGTAGTCCTTGCTGCAAGTCTGTCCGTGCCTCCACTGCTTTTATTCACAAGTGCGGTATCGCACAATGGCCACCAGGTGGCGCTGCTGCTCCATCCATTGCTCTACAGCGCTCCGATCAGCCCCAGCAGCTTCACACCCGCTGGGCCTCGCTTTCCTGCCGGCCACACGCGCCTTCTGCCTGCAGGTGGTGCATCGAAACCCGAGACTGCCCGTAGATCACACACCACTGGATGCTCTCCTCTCAGCCGGCATCCCTTCCGCATGCCGCAACCACCCTGGATATGCATGGGTGACCAGCCAGAGCAGGAGAACTCAGTCTTCACCTCAGTAAGTTTCCTACTGTGGTCACTACAAACAATGCCCTCGCTGCTCAGCGGTGCTGCCTTCACCTGCTCAGCCGCACACCGTGTTACCTCTGTGGCGGCGCTGGGCGCACACTATCCCTGGACGTATTCTGCCTCTCGCTGCAGGCCTCTTCTCACTATGGGCTGCGCAGGGGGGGCGTTGCTGGCACCGCTCCGTTCATTCGCGGGCGGCACACTTTCTTCTTTTGGCTCCCTCTCCCACCCGCAGCAGCTTCATTCAGTTTGCACGCTGCGTGGGGTGGGGGTCGGAGCTACAGCTTGGGCACTTAGCAGCCTTACATGCTAGTGTTCACCTTTTGCCGCCGGCTCTCTTATTCACGGGTCGCGTGCCGGGCTGGAGCCACTGCCAGTGACTCTCCGGGGCCTCTCACTGTACCCGCACGGGCTCACCTCATGCCCCGTGGGCTGTCGCATTGTTCATATGCGGGGTGGGCTCCCGCTCCGATTCCCGGACAGGGCTGCGGCAGGTCGATGGCACAGGTCACGCCCTACTAGCGCTGCATCTCCGCCATCCCGGGCTTCTCTTCACGTCAGACAGCTCACCAGCACACACTTCAGAGGTGGGGTGGGCTCCCGCCGCTTCGACTATGCCCCGGGGCTCTCCACACGCCCCGCGGGCTACCTGGTGCCTCTGCACAGGATGTGGAGCAACTGCGGGCACATGAGGTGCGGGGTGGGCTCCCGACCTCCTCACCTTCACCCCGGGGCACTTCACACGCCCCGCGGGCCTTCCAGCTAGTGCGCGGTGGGCTCCCGAACACTTCGTATGCCTGGGGCTCTTCACATGCCCTGCAGGCGATCAAGCGCTTGTCTCGCCTACTCACGGGGAGGGGGTGCCCTTCACAGGGGCAGCTCTCTCCCCCTTTTCCACAGCTTCTGGGCTGCTGCACGCATGGGCACAGCCCCCTCGCCAACCAATGTGGTATTTGGGCCTCAGGCCCGTATACGGATAAATGAGGGACACATATAGTATGGGGCATATAACTGGCCCCGAGCACGTGCCCTAGGCCCCTTTTATTGTCAGGGTCACCTGACTGGTGACGCCTATGGTAGGTGGGTGCTCAGTGTGTGTTACAAATTGCTGAGACAATAGAATGCTAATCGGACGATCACTACACTTTCTTCCCTGGGCCGATGTAATTCAGACAGAAAGTGTAAAGTGCAGCTCACCCGGCTTTTGATTTTCGCCTTGGGTAGATCTGCAAAGAGGAGCACGCACCGTAATTAGAAATCTGGGTGGCTCAACTCACGCGTGCAAGCCCGTACTGAATGTGGACCTAAAAGGTAAGAACTTACTCTGGAAAGGTATTCTCAACTTCCGTCATCCCTGTCCGAATAGTTTAGGTAGGAACAGCACGTAACGGGGACGAGGGTGTGACCGCGTAATGAACTTTCTATAGTTATGCACACTAAAGACAGACTAAGGCTCACTGTCTCGGAGGTGGTGGTTCCAAGTTCCTCAGTCAATGAGCAAAGGGCCCGCGGGCTATATAAAGCTCTTTCTCGTGCTAAGGGTGAGACATTATGTGAGCCTCAACACGGCTAAACCAATTTTGTCCATAGCCCTGTATTTGACCCACTACAGACATAGTTCATGCTACTTTTTGGCAAAACCCAAGGTGTCCTACGCTCACATGCAGAGAGTTTGCACTGCCCGGCCGCACACCCATTGTTCTCAGTCTATCAACCTAAGCATTGTGGATGTAGCAGGGCAGTAGGAGGACCACCTCCTACTCCTCTCTTCTGGTTTCTTCCATCTCCTCCAGTGCTTAATTTGAGCCGGTGGTTTCCGGTGCTCAGCACTGGCACTTAATCATCAACACCGGCACTTTTCACGAGCACCAGTTAAGGACACATTCATTTACAGGGAGATTAAGTGATTTGCCCAGAATCACAGGATTTTGAGCCGCCACCAAGACTCATAACCAGGTTCCCCAACTCTGAAGTTGGCAGCTCTGGCCGTAACGCCACATCCTCTCCCAACTTTCATGGCTAGTAGTTGGTTCTGTTTTATGCAGTTCTCACAGGAGAAATGGGCTGGTGAAAGCTGCTTACTGACAAGAGCCCCGGGACGTACTTTTTTTTTTTGTTTGGTTACAAATTAACCACTGTTCTAATTTAGTAGGGCTCCATCATAGACACAGAGAAGCTCCACCTGTCTATTACATTTACACCCCTACCAGGTCTATTTTTAAGTGCCTAGCGGGAATTTATTTACAGTGATAGAAATAGGCTAATTCATTTACGACCTATTGATTAATGGCATTTATATAGCTTGTTATATGATAGAACTCAACAGGCAGCAGGGTCTACAACGCCTAGTAACATACTAGAGGGGAAAGGGCAACAAGTGAACGCTAATTTGTGATACTCCTAAGCCCTGCAGTGGCCAAGGTGTACATAATTGGCTGCAGCAGGCCTTGCCTAGAAGACCTAAGTATTTTTCTTTCCATGGGCGAAGTTGTTCTCTCTCTCCCTCTCAAGTCCTTGTAGCCTAGTCATAATACTTTATCACAACATGTGTAAATATTTGCATTCAATGCATCCATCTACTTCAAGCCAAAGCAGGGAATTCCTGGCTTCAAAACATGGCCCTGCAATCTCAACCTATAGCCATTCGAACCCCATTATCCTAAGCTATGTTGAGACTGTAAAACACTTTTTGGGCATTTTGTAAACACGCAGCTTTGCCTTGATGTAAAGCGTACTGCATGTGCTGCTCTTTCACTTTCGGAACTTTCAAAAAGAAATTCTCCCAAAGGAGCCCTGTGGGTCAGTATATGTTGATTCACAGAAGTAAAAGTTTAACAATTCCTCCGTGTAACCCACATTTAGGAAAACTGGTTTAATAAGTTACTCTAAACAACATTGGAACAATAAGAAACTTTTAACTATATATTCGCTCATAGTCGTGTTTATTCTCTTTTATTTTGATAAACATATACAAATCATAATAATGTGTAAATGTGCCTTTAATATGTGATTCTACCCTTTCTGTGATCAAAAAGATGCCACCTGCTCTGTGGGCACGGGTCTAGTAGATTACATTTTCCTCCCATGAGCAACCATCCTCTTTTCCTTAAGAGGTCAAACAAGTTAAGCAGCCTGGAACACAATTGTGTGTCAAGACATGAGGTGAAGACTATCACACGGCCAACAGTGGACACAGTTATTTAAAAAAGGATCAGATAGAGATGGCATGTCTGAGAAATGCTTCCACTCAATAAGATGGCCTTACAAACATTGCTAGTGAACACTCAGTATAAAATAAGTTGAAGATAAAAATAAAATTGACTAACACCTTCACATTCACGAAAAGCACTCGCTCACAAAATACTGAATTCTCCTTCAGCGGCTTGATGCCTTCAATCCTAGAGAGGACACTCACACCATGGTAGTCTTCCAGTTTATCCCCACACAAGAATAGCATGGTTAGATTGGTCTCACAGAAATTACACTCTTAGGGTCCCGCCTCTCCCTAAACGACTGTGCAACTGGAGGTAGACACTCAAGCAGATAGCGGCAAGATTGTATCAACAACTCACAAACTGCACATTCAATCCTAACCACCATTCCAAGAGCTTTTTAGCAATGTCACGAGGCTCGATGTTTTTTCTTTATTATCAAATAAGATTTTATTTTAATTGACACCATATAAGAATCAAACAAATGCATTATTACAGAGTTTCACTTGCAGTACAGTGGAAAACAATGGAGCAACATCTACTAGACCCCATAGAGCAACAAGTACTACACAACAATCTAATGAATTCTTCATGAATTTCGAACAATATTGAAATGGGCAGCTAAGAGAACAGCATAAGTAAGCATATTACCAAACAAATAAACACCAAAAGCAAGTAAATCAAAATAAATATAGCAATAAGATATTGATAATGAGACTAAAAGTGTATGTTCTGGTGACTTAAATTGTATTAATGCAAATTTATACACCCTCAGTGGCAGGATATTAGCACATATATACATTTTAAAAACACGTTAATTTGAACATAGAATGCGTAATGGACACATTACTGATTTTTGCAGCTAATTCTTTACCTGATAGAGTTGCCAGATCAACTACTTGTGGACCTAATATTGTTAATGGGTAACAAAGCTATCTTATCTAAGTGGACATCAGGCAAGCGCATCTCAATACCTTCACCAACAGACAATGCCTTAGTAAGAGATTCAAAGTTACGTTCAGGAGAGTAAGCTAGATTATAGATATAAAAAATAAAGGACAATTACCATGCCCAAATGTACAGTGATTGTCTGTTAAACCTATTCCAGCATTTATTACATTTGTGGTGTAAGAACCAGTGTAGGTCGAGTTTCTACAGAATGAGCATTTCTTGGTTTTCCAAAATGACTTTGGTACCTTTTGACAAGTCTGCAAAAAATGTTTTTCCAAACTAGCTTTATCCACTTCAGCTCCTTCATTGAACATTTTGTGCCGATCTATCAAGTGGGTGCCAAAAAAAGGGGAAGAGTCAAAAATGAGATTTTCTATTTACATTTTTTAATTCCCACTGGAAACTTTGCTCTCTAATATTGAAGAGATGGGTGAAAGCAATTACACAAAATTTGACAAAAGTTAGAACTTCACTCAGAAAGCATACTTATTACGATTTGGTGCAAATCTCTTCAGTCACTTTTGAGAAATATGATTGACCATGAAGGAGTTAATTCTCAGAAGAAAAAAAAAATTACATCTGGTTAAGTATATCTGGACGGCTGGCTCCAAAGAACTTCCTGCAGTTTAACATGTGATGAGTGATGTAATATGGGAGGTCATAAGCAGTGGATGACAGGCGTGCAAAGATATAGTGGTTTCATAAGCTACAACTGACTAATTTCAGAGATTCGTCGGTTTTTAAGTGTTAGTTCTTACCGGATTATAACACCCAACTATAATGTCACTTTAACCTTTATTTTTTTCAGTGAATTTCTGGGCTTGTTTAATCATATTAAAAGTTAAGCATATGGCCAACCCCCTTGGGCAAACTGCGCCCGATCCCCCTACCCGCTGCGCAGCCTCTTGATAGGCCCTGCACCAAACCTCCAGTGAGTGCCAAACCTCCCGTGGCAAACACCCTTCTTCAGCCCAGAGTACTATTATTCCTTAAATGCTCACTAACACCGCAACAAAATGTAAACACTGCATACAGATATTGTATTGTAATTGCAAATGTACAGTGCTTACTATCGCTGCTGAGATGCTGAAATGCATGGTGGGTAGCACGGGACTCTGAAACATAAGGTTAGTCGTAAATCCGCTAGCTATTTGGCTGTTGTTGCTTATTCATTGGTATTGGCTATTAATGGTTATTGAGTTTAGGTTTGTTCCATTGAGGAAACTGTTCCATACATTCCCTCCAGTTGCTTTCTGGTAGATTAAATTAATAGGAGTTAAATGTGATGATTGGAGGGGTGGGGGGGGTGAGGGTCTATTCGAATTCATGCTATGGTTGGTCGAATAAATAGATAGGTGAGAGAAGAATGGGTAATGTTAGGTTGTAGAGATATCATTTCAAAGAGTAAGTTGTGATCTATGAGGTTTAGTCAAATTGCAGAAATACAATAACAGAGAGTAGGTAGACCGGCATGCAGCTTATGGTCGGCTACACTCAGAAAGTAAGGTATGCAGGGGTTGAAGGGTAGAGGGAGGATCATTCACTAGAAAGGAAGGCGAGAGACATAGTTGCTAGTTTAAGTCAAGGTCCATTTTCATGGTTTAGGCATATAGAGGAAGCGTTTTGAGGAGCGTGCAATCAGATATGTAAAATGGTAGATAGCAACATTACTTGTATGTGGCATAACATATTGCAGTGTAGTATTTCTATAGTGCTTAGTTACTACCCCTGTGTGAGGTGCCCACGTGCGTACCAACACATATTGCCTACTACACCGAGGTATGTAAAATTATGCAAACACCCATACCACGCAACAAAAGCCTAAATGGAAAGTTGTTAAACACTTACTGAGCTGCCTCTCCATTGATCTGAGAAAGGGGATGTTGATAAGGGAAGATCTGGTTCTCCATTCACTATTTGGGGATAGGGCAGAGCATCTGTTTGCAGGCAGTAATTCTTCTATCATTTAAATGTTTAATAGAGAAGTCTATTGCTCTAATTTACTTCAATGATCAGCTACCTTATGTTGTGTGTCCAAACCACACTTCTCACTGCATTGACTCCTTCCACCTGTGCAAGACGTAGTGCTGAAATGCATAAAGCCCTTTAAGAGAGGATATAAGCTCCTCCCCTCCCACTACACATCCCAATTGGAGGTGGGAGAGAGAAAACTTGATGGTGTATTTTTAACAACTTACAGAATAGACTTCAAGGTGCAGGAAAAAATATAACAAGTTTATTTATAACATACTTTAGCCACTCCAGCCTGTGGTGCATCAGTCCTATATCAGAAATAATTATCAAACAATATAAATACAAACATTTATCTATTATAACCAATAAAAGTATGTAAAACAAGTGCTACATCAGTGAAACAAGAACAATTACCTTGATGGAAAGGACACAAGGGAGGGCAGTCTGGGGGAGCTACTGAAAGAAGACCCCATCTCTGAGTTTTTCTTTGCCGTCTCATGCCAAAGCATGCAGCAAGAATAAGGGAGGGTCTAAAAGACCAGTAGGTATCCAATAGAGAAAAGGCTAGAGAATGGTTTATTGGGCCCACTTGAATACATTTGATTTCACTTTATTTCGCCTATCTTCTACCAGATCTATGATCCTTCCATACTGAATCATGGCATGTCTTTATGCAATTCTGGCTTTAAAGGGCCTGGTGCTTGGGGAGGGAGATACAACACTGATGCCCTGGAATTCAGTGCGAAGAGACAGTCTGCTTCTGACAGGGCAGCTGTGGTTTATAGTTTCCCACTATAGCTGGGGGACAGATACCTACATAGCTTCTTAAATTTTTTTCTCTGGGCAAACAGCAGTGTGTTGGTAAAGTCCTCAGAATTTGGAGAGAAGGTATTACTCTCCACCAAGATCAAGTTTGACTTTTTACAACGAATTAGAGCAATCTGTGTAGTGTGCCACATGGGAGGGGGTACAAATGCTTTTGTTTAGAGAACTGACATGCAGTGGATTTAGGGCCTCATTTAAATATTGGCGGATAGCCCGCCCTCAGCCAGGGAGGAGTAATGGCCATACATTGTAAATCTGACGGACGACTCCAACAAGATGGCCCCGTATGTCAAACTTACGACTTTGTTATTTTCAAAAATAAAATCCCAGAGAGGGATTTTCTTTTTGGAAATAAAAAAAAAATACTTTGCTCTCAATGGATGTTTCCTCCCACGGAGAGGTGTGCATTGTGCACTTTTCAATGCCAGGTTTTCCTGGTGGGGACAGGTACTGAAAATTGGCTGTATATCTATTCATCTAAATTTGGCTGGAGGACATACAGCCACAACTATAATGGTTCTTACTCCTTCGTGCCATCGGAGGAGTTTAATCATGAAGGGCAAGGAGGGGGAAGGCTACTCTCCAGCCCAGCAACATCGAAAATGAAGGGGATGTCATGAGGCCATCCACTTGTCATGTAGTTTGGTGACGGCACAAAGCGCCTCTAACAGGCACTATACTGCTCCCAGAGATATGAGGCGCTGGACACTGCACGTAAAGTCTAAATGTCACACAAGACACATGAATGAAGAGGGGACAGCAGAAAGAAACGTGGTTATGTTTGGACGAGGCAAACCACACCAAAGTTCAATGTGTGTGCACTCATTTATGCTATGCGCGGCTGTGGCAACTCCCACTAAATGCCCCCAGGCATCAATAAACTATACTACTTACATCATTAGCACACAGTAGTCTGTGACAAGCAAAAAAGCCAAAATATGAAGTGTATAAATGAATCATAACCGTTTAACTAATAGGTTACTACAATATATCACATAGTCTCTCTCTCTGTACACTATTGTAAAAATTTGTATTTACGAAATGTTCGAGACAATTATTGCTAGCACCAGTTTGAGATGGAAGGGTCTGTGATTCTAACAGGAATCCATATATTTTAGTTCATGTAATGCTGTAACCAGTAATTTGTTTTTTATATCACAGGCTAACTGAATTGGCTTCAAGTTGGAGGAGAGAGATTGGAAAAGTGATATAGTAGTTCAAGCCTTCAGAGGACATCAGAACTCTGCTTCTACTTTCAGTGAGAAACAGGCCCCTCTTGCTGCCTGGAACTCTCCTTGTCTGGGGCTCAGGTGTTCCACAGGTCTGAGCCCACATAAGACGCGCTTCGCTACTGGTCAGCACCACTGAGCAATTAATCTGTTGGATTAGAAGAAAACTACACCAGCTTACACTGCATTATTGCAGCAGGTTACCACTGCAGAGCAAGTGAGAAGTAGTTTCCAAGTTGCTGTAAGGGTGGAGAGGTGAATCCCTATAGCAAAAGTGCCACGACTGAGGGTCACCCCTGGATTATCATAAACCAGGTTTGAAAATCTGAGGCCAATGTTCTTGGCTAGGAAACTCAACTTCAAGTGAACATCCTTAAAGAGTGGCCGAGTCTTGGTCTACAGGCATCTTTCTCCAAATTATGGGGGCACATTAAAAAGGGTATGAGTTACATATGTAGAGACGCTATGCTGAGCACATTGAGCGGCTTCTACAGCTCTGCAGGCCAGTATATTTACCAAGTGGCTGCATGAGGCAGTTCTACATCCTCCTGTCTTCCTCATACCCAACCCTTCCAAGGGATAATTTACAACAGAATCAATTACTCAACCTCCCAAACCAAACTATCTGCACCTGTAGAGTGCAGCATCCGTCAGGGCCACAGTCACGACTACAGCTGTGGAGGATTTTGTGCCACGCAGATGGGGCACCATACAGTGCTAATCATCGATGCTATACATGTCCCTTTAGCATCTCGTAGAGACGGTCCCCTTGTTTCTCTTGTATGGTTTCCCCATCTTCTATCCTACAATAGATCCTTGGACAGCTGTTAAGAATAAATAAGGGTAGACACTGTCCGCATGGGCATCAATGACCAAAAGGGGGGGCTCCCAACCCTTCAGTTGATGCCCCCATTCAGCTCTAGGCCAATTAATTTCTGTTACATATGTGAGGCTCAGAGGCCCCTCATCCCACTTTGCAGGAGGGGAGGGGGCATCATTTTGCATCATGCCATTCACAAAGTAGATTACTAAAGTTTATATGCAACATGCAAATAACAAAGTAGGCTTCGGACTAAGAACAGTTTATTTAAATACATCACTTTTGTATGTGTGGCTGAAGGAATCTGAGCACCTACAGCCAGATGTACAAAACTTTACTAAGGTCGCTAACTGCCCGATTCACAGAATCGGGCCATTTGCGACCGCAAAAAAACATTTTTGTATGCACAAATGCCCAATTTGCGATTTGGTAACAGATTACCGAATCGCTAATTTGGTTTGCCGTTCAGTATTAGGAAGGGGCGTGTTTAGGGCATCCCTTCCTAATAGCGACTCACAGTGGTATGTGTGAATGTTTTGTGACCTTAATGCAAGTTGTTGGTAACCCATTCACAAAAGGGAAGGAGTCCCTAATGGACCCTGGGACTTCTTCTCATTTGTGAATGTTGGGGAAATCATTTTTTAGTAGCAGGCAGTGGTCCCACGGACCACTCTTAAAACATGAAAAGAAAAATGTACATTTTACATATTGAAACATCTCGTTTTTCTTTGAGGAAAACGGCTGCCTTTAAATAAAAAATAAATCTTTATTTAAAAGTTATCACAGACATGATGGTCTGCTTAGCCTAGCAGGCTACCATCCCTGTGTTTTTGCGATTTAAAAGGGTCACAAACCGAGACCTACTTCATGAATATTAATGAGGTAGGTCTATTTGCGACCCACTGGGAATCGCTACATGTGTTAAACACACATTTGTGCATTGCGGTTTGCAATGACCAAATAGCGAATTGCTAAAATCTGCTATTTGGTAATCGCAAACCCTAGGATAAGCACATCTGGCCCTTAAGGAATAAATATGATTTGGGATTCATGGAGAAAGCTGAAATAAAGATTTGCAAACTGGACGACATCCCAGCCAAGGTAGTGTGCTCGCCTCGGTCCAAACCAAATCTTCCTAAAAGCGTATAAATAATTAAAAATACTCCCAAGAATGAGACTGACTAACATGCCACAGCTTATCTTAGCCAAAGTGGAATCTAAAACGAATACACAACTTTGTACTGGAATGCAACAAGAAACAATATAAGCTGTTACAGAATGCTGGTCAAGTACCTCCCCGGTTAAAAGCAATACTGGTGGTTTCTGCTTAACACAACATTAGGAGAGCTGGATGGTGCGGACAATTAAAAATGAATGATAGCAGGACACAGTAAGTATTTTACATCAGATCTATCTGGGGACCTGCAATACAGAGATGGCTTGTCTGCACAGTGCTTCCGATGCCTCTAGATTTGACTTTTAAGTGAGTATTTGATTCTCTCATTAAGGACTTTGACTTTTCGCGAGTCAGTTCCATAGATCAGGGCCAAGTTCCTAAACGAAAACAGAGGAAATTACATGTACAAATCCTCCAATAACTTCGCTCGAGTGGAATTTTCAAACTGGCTCTCCATAGTGCTCAATCCCTTCTGGGGGAAGAAGAAAGACATGAGCGAAATGTAAATAAATGATGCCAGCTAAATATGGTAGACTCCCGAATTGTGTGTGAACTAGAAATTTCGTATTCCACACTTTCGCGTAATTGTAACCTGTGAGAAACAGGCTCGCGCAGAAAAAGGTCAAACTGCATTTTCTGCTTGTACCAGTCTCCTGTGAGCATTTTACGCAACTTTTTAATGGTATAACCTTTCATGGAAAAAAGATACTGAAAAACTCCACTTCACACAAATTTCGATCAAACTTCACAAAATGTTATGGGAAAAATATGCAATTTTGCACATGCCTACGGAGGGGTGAGAGTGAGATTTTGCCCAGCAGAAGTGCTGGGTCAGGGGTACCCAAATCCTAATGTGAGAGGGGCCGTAGAGGAGCGAGGTAAACTGGAAAATGATTCTGACTACACTTCCCATCAGAAGCACGGAAGAGGACTAAGATGGTAGCATGGGAGCACGGTTAGGGGGTCATTTCACCAGGAGCATTAGGCTTGGTGTGAGCATGCGAGCAGAGTAAGGCAGAAAATGTCTGGGGAGTTCAAGTACGGCTGGACTGGGAACCCTCAGCAGCCCTGGCAAATGTTGTCAGACCAGCCCCCATATGGTGCGAAGGAAGCGAGCGAGCCTGACCTCTAAAGGGGGGTTGAGCTGGGTTCTCCCCACAAGAAAATTTGGGTAAGTATGGTGCCTTCTACAACACATTTTTCATTATATATTCTATTGTTTTCGTTTTTAAAGCGTAGTAAATGATGACCTTACAGTGTACCAGGATACGGCAATCTTTATTGGGGCTCTTCAATGACTCCCTCACTATCACCCTCCAACAGTGGCTCTCATCACTCCATAGCCCCTCTCGCACATGTATTTCATTTGTTTTATAGCGCCTCTAATACCAATGTAGGGTGTCGGAGCATTTTACATCTCACACATACGGAGTCAACGAATCATACGTGTGTAAGTCAGTGTATAGGAAATTTTACATAAAATAAAGGGGACTATAAGGTGTAGGATTCACACGTCATCCATACTTGTAGGCATGTTTCAAGAGTCGGTCTGGGGAAGCACAAACTCAAGATTCAGAATGTAACGCAGTGCTTAGGGTTGACTTTACTAATAAGAATGTATTTCTACTCAAAGAAAAGCTTTTCAGCAAAATTAGGAATAGAGTAGCTGGGGGGGGGGGGGGCAGTCTGCCCCGGGAGCACTTTTTTGGGGGCAGCAGCACTTCACCCCTTCACTTCACTTGCACCCCCCACCCAGCTCTTACCTGCACCGGCTGTCACTGGGCAGCAAACTCAGGGACTACCCCGGGCAGCAGAAGCTCTAGCTACGCCACTGAAAATTAGGATAATGAAAGACTAGGAAAAAGGCATAACTTTCTAACCTAGATTACAAATGTAATTTATGAACTGCACAGTAACAAAAGGATCTGTGCGACAAAAAAAATCAATAACTCACTGAGCTATGCATATAAAATACTGTTCTGTGATCTGCACAGTACATGCTCTTTGCAGTAGGCATATTACCCCTCTGCCCTACCTTAGATGAGTCAAAAGTGCTACTAGACAAAACTCTCATCCCTCTCCAGAAGGTACATTAATCACAACTTGCCATTTTTATTGTTGCCTGAAAACTGTAGGATATACAAGGAACTCTATAGTGCTTTTAAAACTGCTGCAGTGCTACAAAACCAGCCCAAAGTAACAAAAGCAGCCCCCCATCCTTCCAGCCTCCTGGGGAAATGCCCAATATGGCCAGTCTGGCCTTCAGCTGAAGGCTCAGAAGGAGCGCACTAGTGTAATTAGGATGAGGTGAACACCTGCACAAGACCACAGAAGGGTAACAGACAACAGTGGTCAATGTGAGGCTCATTACCGTGGGTAAGCATGGGTCATTAAGCAAACTCTTCATAAAAAGAATACAACGATAGACAAAGTTTCAAAAAGACAACTTAAGGTAAATAAAAATCAACTGGGAAACGATCATCTAATGTGGTCCAATGCCAGATGAGGAGGTACTACACTAGGGGCAGGAGAGCTATAGGTGACTATTGGATTTCAAATACTACACATATGCACTCTTCTACCAGAGTAAGCTCCATATTTTGCACTATGCCAGTGCTTCTGGAGGACATACAGGAAGGTATCAAACACTGGGACTGCCAGGTGGAAAACCCAGCACTTGGTGTTCTCTGAATGGGGTGCAAGTAAGAAGGAGAAAGTTGGGCCTGGAATTCAATACGAAGAGGGAACACAAACAAAGTAACTAAAAATAGGAGGAGCCCTGCATAGGATTCAACCTTCCAATAATCTTGGCTTATAACATTCATGTAAAACTGAAGTCTCAAAAGATGAAATTAGAATGACAATGTGACAGGAGATGGTCAATCATCAAAGGTAATAAAACAGGTACATGCAGAGCACCAAGCTACAGCAACCAGGCCTGCAGGGTACTGTAGCGATAGCCACTTCGAGGGAACCACGCTTTGACAAACTGAGATGTGCAGCCAGTATAGCAATAAATGCAATGGCTGGTAACCTCTAGTGACTCCGGAGTACAATAGAAACAACTCGAAGAACTGGGTGGTCTTTTCAAAAAGAGTATTGCTGTAAGTAAGGTCGTTGGCTTCATCTCAACATTCTCCTTCCCAAGTTTGAGAATCGATAAAACTGAGAGAATATGTTTTTGATTTAAATAACATTAAAGTACACAGAGTTTAAAAGTAGATATGTACTAAATGCAGCATACAATTTGAGGATTAACTCAATTGACTATTTCTTTTTTAAAAAATTATTAATTCTGTGCTTTCTTTCCTCTTAACGACATTTACTTAAAGCCAATAAAATGTTTGCAATACAAATGGCAACCCCTCTTACTTTGAAAACATATACTACTTTAAGCAAAGAGCAATACTAAACGAGCATTTGCGATGCAATAGGTCTCGCATTTGTTAAAGTTAGAGCTGTTGGCGTTGAAAATAACAATGTTTTTACTTTTTTTTTTTTATTTGCAGTGGAGTTATATTTGCATAACACTACTGCCAATGGTATACAAAAGCAAAAGTAAAAAACTGTCATTTTCAACACCAACAGCTCTAACTTTAACAAATGTGAGACCCAATGCATTGGAAATGCAATTGGTCTCGCATTTGTTGGAGTTATTGACATTATAAATGGCAGTGTTTTTTACCTAGCCATGTTGCAGGGTGTTGGAGTTATTGACATTGTAAATGGCAGTGTTTTTTACCTAGCCATGTTGCAGGGTGCAGTATCATATGTGGCCAAAGGCCAAAGGAGGCCCATGGGACCTCCTTTGGCCACATATGGTACTGCACCCTGCAGAAGATATGGCAAACCCACCCTACCCATAAAGCATTGCATGCAAGACAGTACCACAAGTACATTCAAACAGTTATGTCCATATATACAATTAGTAGCTTTGAAATGTGACAAAAGAATTATTATATTAATTCCAGATTAGGTTGTACTGTGTGTGGAGCTGATTATGGGAAATTTATAGAAGGTCTCATATAAATGTGAGATGTGCTAGTGAGTAAAGTAACCACTGCCAGCCTTGCTTAGGACCAAGCGTGTGTCCTGCCTGAAGCCCTTTAAGAAAATAGTGCTCGGAGGCTGCAATTAAAACTTTAGGAGTAACAACACATGAACAGGGGATGTCCTCATGGGAGGTTACAAGAAGAGATAAGGCGGTACTACAGAGACACCACTACGCCTATTGCCCATTGAAAAGCCACTATTTACAAAGGACAGGGACAGGAACCAATTAAAAAGATGGAGGGAAAGTGGATGGAGCTTTATACCCATATCCTGAACACAGCATGTCTCGAAGAGACAGCACAAGCTTTGCCTAGGCGAGACCTAAAAATGAGTTTCAGGGCAGATTTTTACATATTCAAAGAATTAATACCGACCAACTTCAACTACAACAAATACAGTCAGTTTTTGAGCATGCTAAAATGAGGAGCTTTTATATCATTTGTCATGATTCACAGAAAGTCCAAGCTTTTTTCTTAGTAGTCGTCAGTGCGGCTTTTCCCAATGAGACGAGGGGCCACAAACCCTCACCTTTTGCCCAAAAAAAGAGTGTATTCCAGACATTTGTTCTTTTCAGGTCAGGCAGCCATGACACAAGACACATGCTAAATGTGCAGGCTCCAGGCTGCCTCAGCAGAACTTTGCCGGGTTTAAGATGTCACCGCTCCAGTGGGCGTGACATCTTCAGCCTGGCAGACCACCTCAAGGCCCTTTCCCTTGTGACGAGGGGGAGAGTCACCGATTGCCTCAGACCTGGGCACTATAGTGGTAAGCCCTGAAGTGGCCAGGGCTGACCAAGTGTCAATCACTGACATCTTGTCACAGAGTGCGGTGTGGTCAGCAACAATCACTGACCCCATCCCTCTCTGTGATGAGTAGGGAGCGTTGCCTCCCCTCATTGGCTGAGGGGAGGCAGCAGCCCCAACCCATCTGGGACCTCAGAAGCAGAGCTGCACAGGCAAGAGTGATTTTTTTTTTTTTAATGTTTGGTGCATGCATGACTATATATGAGTGAGTGTTGTGAATGGATGTGTGTGTGTGTGCACGCATGTGTGAATGCATGGATGCGAATCAGTGTTTAAGTGTGCATTTGTATGCCATCCGCCCCCTCCTTGCTATAAGTACTGGCCGCCACTGGTAGCCGGGGATACAAAAACCACTAAGCAAGCATCAAGAAATAGAACATTTGTAAAATCCAAGTTTAATGGCTGTATTCCTTCAGACGCCGCAGAGTAAATGCCGTAGTTCTTCTCTGGTCTCCAGGGCATCACTTCAATAACATGGAGCACTGATTTATTATACTCTACCCTCAGGTGGCCACGGCTTGCAGACTTAAGCGTGGAACTCGTCAGGAGCTGTAACAAGTTGTAAGACCTGAGTTTATCACACTGTCGAGAATTTCATGAGAATACTCTTTTCAAACCACTGCCGTCTCAAAAAAGTTGTTTCGAGAGATGAAATATAAGAGCATAAAAGAACCTCCGCCAGAAGCTGAAATAAATGCCAAGATTGAGACTGGATGAAACGACTTTCTTTCATTTCACAAAGAGCACACGCCACAATACATGGAGTATCATGTAGGTTTATTAACTATTATCAGCCACCAAGTTCTGCTCCAAAGGAGGGACCAAAGAACAAGCTCGGTTGTTCATCGTACTCAAACACAGGACCCCTCAAACCGAAGGGTCTCGACTCCAGTGGACTTACAACCATCCTAGTAATGCTGACAATTGAGGTAGCCCGGTTACAACTCTTTCACTTTGACTATATACGCGCCCACCGAACCCTAAGATTAGCTAATCAGCACCTCCACACCCTCCCCAACTGGCCTCTTAACTGTTCATATTCCCGCCCTTCCCCCTGCCAGGACCCCTCCACTGGAACCCACTTCCACTGGCCATTCAGGCCAGCACCTCACTACAGGGGCTCAACCCCGCACTAAAGAAATCATCACTTGAGACTCAAAGCCAATATGTCACATAAGAACATAACTCACGTTAATATGACCATAAGCCTTCGTGGACAGGTAACTGCCACATGCTTTGTGGTATATCTATGACTTGCTTTGCACTGTATTAAGATGCTGTTTTTTCTTTGTTTCCTGTCCGACATAACAGTGTTACTGTCACCCAAAATCTACAAACATGGTGCTACATCCAGAGCAACTGGAATTATACGGTTGTTGTGGCTGCAGTGTTATCCGCATAAGTCTGGCTTTACCGCAATTGTCACATATTTCTCCTTCTGCAGTATAAATTGCAGATTTTAACAAAGATAATTTTGTTTCTAGCTCATACAGACAAAAAAAGGTTACTAAAAGTGTCAAGTGGTGCTACAAAGTGGTAGACGCTTTGGCAAAGGTTAACTTGTCGCCTTTATTTACCGATTGGTGTGTTCTGATGTTTCAATTGGCACTAGTGGAGTACGTTCGCCCAGTCAAATCGCAAAAATAATACTTCCATAGAATATGCCACATTATGCTGCATATGTTGCCTTTTCTTGCTGCGTTATTTAGTCAACCCTACCGCATAATCTGGTCCTGCGTGCTAGAAGAGTTCCAGGTGCCCTGGGTATATATAAACCAATCAACTGCCTAAATATGTTAGTTACAGAAGGACACAATGTCTGCTGTACATCACTGATCAAAATGTAACTTTCTACAAATAAAAAACACATGAATGGTTTTCTACAAGAAAAATGAAGTTTCAAAAACTGTTATCATCAACCCATGAACAGCAAAACAATGCATACTACAAAGAACACAGAGCTTTAAACATCGTCACACTAAAATATGGTAACCAGAATATTGTGACGGTAAGTATTTATAGGCAAGTGTAGATGTACTATAATTAACTCAACATCTGTGGTATATCTGGCCAGTACATACCTGTGGAGGTACTAATAGTAAATCTATACACACGTATCTTCATGATTAGTATGGCATATGGCATCTGATATTCTGATCATCTTATTTTTCTAGAACAATATTTGCGTCCCCAGTGATCTGACATAACTACTTACAGTACTTAAGTGTTCACACAATCAATTTGCATCAACATTCAAATAACATTTGCATAAGGCCTGTTTAACTTGATACAGTTAAAACTACAAACTAGATGTTGTCTTAAGATGGCTCAATGGTGACACAGAAAACATCCAAGCTCATTCCAGTTGCAGAGGAGGGAAGGCCAACAAATGAACATGGAAACCAAGCCAGAGCCAAGTCAAGTGTCTGGCTTGGCTCCAAGTACCCATGCATGAGCCATACCATGAAAATATTTGGAAGGCAAATCATGCAATATATACCGTGTACAAATATAACACAGTCTCTTCAAAATTCAAAAAAGTTTATTTCTTTAACACACTGAAGCGTTTCGTCTTACTACATCCAATTATATCACTGCATTGAGATGTATTGGTTAAAAGCAACAGTTTAAGCATTGACTTGGAAACACTCCTACTCTTCCGTCCTCCAAGTCAGTTGTAATGTGTATCCTATATGTGGCTTAGATTCTATTTATAGATGGAGCAGCAGCATAGTCTATTAAGTCAATAACCAGAGGTTTTTGTAGAGTGCACATCCTGAACTCATGTATTTGAAGGTGCCGTCACATGTGATAATGAAGAAAAAGAAGGATTGGTGAAATAAAATATTTGCCTAGGATCACACAATTTGGTCAATCGGGGAAGTCGGGATTGACCCCAGTTTTCTGGCTTTACATTGTGCAATTCAGCCACTAGATGGTTCTCTCTTCCACTCTCCTATTTAAAATCAAAGGCTACTGCTTTTTCGTTAACGCATGAGGTTGGAGCGTGGGTGTCAGGAAACAGACAAATAAAAGCTCAGCTTGTTTTGGGCTCAGAGAGTCCAAGAGCACCTCGAACTGAGCCAGGCGCGAGCTATCAGTGTCCCACCCCCATTTATTTTTTTTAGTTGAACCAATCGGTGATGCACTCGTGTGTATCCCTGGTGCTGCCTCTCGGTACCAGCGCCACTGTCAGTCCAAGCCAAATGTTTATTATTTTCTAATCGAATAAGTCTGGCAGATAAGTGGGCTGATTTTAAAACGAGTGTACAGACGAAATTGTTTTCAAAGTGATATTCATTATAAATTTAATGTGTGCCATTTCAGTCTCCTTATATTAACATTAGTGAAGCGGATGGCACCTAAGTGACTTAACTCCCAACACGTGTACTGTCTACTTGAGGACCGCCCGCTTCCCCACATTCTGTGGCTAATGTGGCACATGAAGAGGACCCGGGTCATTTGTTAAACATTAAATTGACTACATCATAGGGTTTGAAAAATGTGAATACGCTGTTTCCATGACAAATATTTTATTTTTTATTATGAAAAGTTATATTGTATCAGCAGTTTGTTGGCAGTTCTAGGCTGTGGTTGAAACCAGGTGTGGTGGCTATCCTTTCCTCCGGCATCAGCTTTTGAAACAGTCTTCAAAGTTTCCACGCCCTACAAACTTTTTAAACTATTTCTTTTTAATTTTGTCTTTCACAAGTAAAGGTACGGCAAGAGAACACTGAAAAAACAAGATGCGTTTCGCGGTTGCCCCAAGTTCCAAAGTTCCCACACGCTGCAATCTCAAATGTGTACAGCCACTGCCATGCCTTCATCCATTAGTGCTTTGGCATATGAGGCTATTTATGGAGAGGTTTGATGCTCTTCCCAGTCGGACTGGCCATTCGGTCACGTTGGCGCTTTCCCAGTACATTGCCCTCCAGGGGGCTACTTTCTGAGCAGGAAAGTCTGACATGACCCAACAGCGCCCCATTGTCCCATTCTAATGGCGGTCTCCTGGGGTGTGCGTTTGGCTTGAACGTTTTTCCAGGACTGATTCTAATGTGATGTCCTTCCAAGCGTGCCCATACATGAAGTTGTATAAAGGACACAGAGAACGGACAAGACAAATGTCTCTCCGTCGGCATACTAAGATGCATTACTTGCGTTCTGCTGAGATCAGTCCCGTTTTCGTATGACTGCATATCGTAAATGGATTTACCTTGTCACAAAAAGTGAACACACATGCACGTGCCCTGCACACACGAGGGAACCAATGTGGGAATGCCAACGTTGCAGACATCACCACAGAGCCAAGGGGCACCAGGAAGTTGAGACAAAGTTCGGAAGCCCGGGATGTATCAGTGTGTGCATCCTATTTCTGTTTTTTAATGCGATATTCCTCAGTCTTACAAAGCATTCTGGTCAATGCAGTTCAGTGGGACGATCAGATTGTCCCCGTTTGTGTCTCACGCGCCCCTCGTGTGAACTTTCTGCTGGTGTGACGGTGGGTGCTGAGGACTGTGGTGAGCAGCCAGCTCGCAGCGCACGGGCAGCATGCTGGCCGTGGATGCGGTAGCGCGTCCCCTGCCCTGCCCCTTAGGACCTTACCTGACTCGGTTGTCTCTGAACTTGCTGCTCTGGGGCGGGCTGAGCTGAATGAGCCTGGCTGTCCCGTCCAGAGCGGGGCCCGCGGAGGAGGTAACCCCAGACATCTCATCATCCGCCTTCTTGTAGCCGCTGGAGGAGCACACTGGTCCTGCAGAAGAGAGGGATGGAGAGGACCGGGTCAATAAGCGGCAGGTGCAGCAGCACAGTAAAGCACCAGGGGGCGGGGAAGCAAACAAAACAAACAGGGCGGGGAGACAGTGCTGGCACAAGAGGCGGGGGCGGCGCAGCGGCGAGGGGAGGTATATAAGGAGGGCTGCGCGAGGCTTCCCGCCTCTCTGTTCACGAGGAGCTGGAGGGCGAGCGCGCGCTCCTTCTCAGCCGGCGGCCCCGCCGCTGCGTCGCGCGCCCCTTTCGCAAGCTTCCAGAGCGCGCCCTTCCCCTCCTATCCGACCCCCCCCCCCCCCCCCCCCCCGCGTCATAACTGGGAGTGGCCCTGGGCCTGTCACAGGCTGCCCAGGTTACACAAAGATACACAGTCCCACATGCGCGCGCACACATACATGTGCGGAAACCTCCCCCCACCCGTCCTATGGAACACGACTGGCGGAGGGTAGCCCATCTATCAAGCGTGCAATCAATATTATAGAGCGCATGCATAATTACAGAAGGAATGGATAAAACATAATTGTTTCTTGGTAACGGGGCTGGGTCTAGCAACGAGGGCATTCAGGTAAACACAGATGAGCAGCGTATGCCTCCAGATACAGAGACCGAAGGACAGGTTCATGAATAATGCACGCATAGATGGGAAGTGAGAGGGCGAGGCCCGTCCCCGCCAGAGCACCGAGGAGGGAGCAGCCAGGACCAGCAGTAAGAAATGCGCAGGACGGCCAGTCTTGGGCGGTTGTGAAAATAGCTGTTTATCATTGCTTATAAATAGCACACGCACAGTGCTGCTAGTTGTCTAGCTGGCTGGCGCCAGATTATCTGTGCACGCTGTCCTACTATTTAGACGATGCCTGCTTTTATTAGCGATAAAAAAGGTTGTCAAAGTATTCTCTAATTCCTCTTTAAAAGACCACCCCTTCTTCAGGTACAAAGACCTCTCTAAAGTTATGTGTCCTGACTCCTGAGGAGAGGTAAGAAAGCCAGCACATAAAATGGAGAGCTGAGCAGGGGCAAGACATTTATCTTGTAAATGACACAATAAGCGTTGCGTAAAATATGAAAAAGATGTTCAAATTAAAAAAATGTGCTTCTTATACATTTGGAAGTGTATACATTTACTGCTTCAGATTTCATCATTACAGTGAGTGATGGTTTTTAACGCCAAGTCTCAGTGTGCTGGGTCTAATGGCTCTATGGACTAATGCACCCACTCTAGGGTATTGTGTTTGACCTCATGGTCAGAGGTTCAAACTTCGCTCAGTCTTTCATCCATCTGAGGTTGATAGGATGAGTACCATTAAGTTGGTTAGCAATAAATATAATATTCCGTGCCCAGCTAACCGTTTGTGGGAATGTGTGCTTTACATATACACATTGGGCCCTATTTTGATGTCATTCGTAAAGCCTCAGACCTGCGGTCGCAGGATTTCCGACCAACATCTTCGGTTTCATTTTCGACTGCCGCATTACAATGCCGGTGGTCGAAAGTGAAACAGGCAGGTCATTCTGGCTCGATTCCGACGGGCTCAAGGAGCCTGTCGACCAGTCGTAGGCCCTAAAGTAATCCTTACGGATGGCATTCCCGCCGTCGAGATTACTTTGTCGGATTCTGGCAGGCTTTCCATGTCGGGCTTTTTGACATGGAAAGCCTGTCGGAAAGCGACTTTGGGTGCCCCTAGCAGTTCCCTCTTCTCCCTGCGGCCTCCACTTTTGGGCCGCGGGGCATGGTGCCCCCTGTCAATCAATCCCTGCATCATCATGTGGCAGGCACTGTGAGGTGGCTGCCACGTCGTGCAGGGATTAACAGAAACTCCCATTTCTCTATGGCAGATTGTGCTGCCGCCGGTTTACGGCCGCAGCACAAGCTCCCATTGAGAAATGGGAGTATGCAACTGCAGTATGTGCGGTCACATTGTAATAGCAGTGTCAGGACTGCCAACCAGAGGTCGGTCTTTCCAAAGACCGCAGCGATGTAGGGCGAACATGAGTCTGCCCGACATCGTAATCAGGCCCATTTTGTCAAAGTAATCGTTTGTAAATACATATTTAGAAGCATTCATGAACCAACTCCCCTATACTTACACTAACACCATGCGTAAACCAAGAGACTAGTCAGTTATCACGGGCTACTTAAATATGGCCGACATTCTTGTTATAGACAGAGGAATACTGTAGTCTAAAATACCATAAACATGAGAGGTTTTCCATAAATTACACTGTGAATTTGATTACTTTAAGGTGCTGTCAAATATTACGATGTTAAAAAGACACATTGAAGTAAAATGATTTGCATAAGGTCACAAAATTTGGTAAAACCATGAAGTCAGAAACTGAATCCTGGGTGCCCTGGTTACATATTGTGCAATATAGTCATTGGATTTATATATTTTTCTCTATACCGTGCACTACCAAAGGACAGTGCTTTTTTTCAGTTATATCGAGCGTTAAAAAGCACAGTGTTCAATGTATCCATTGATCAAATGTAATTGTAATTGCATTTATATAGCGCTTACTACCCTGACAAGGCATTGAAGCACTTTACATCAGGCAGCAAGCTGCCCCGGAACCCAAGGTTAGTGGTTAGTCCAGTGTTATTGGTAATTTTTTTATTGGGATTAGTCTTGTGCACCTAAGTAAACCATTCTACATAGTCATTCCAGTTTCTTTAAGGTATACTAAGTTAAAAGAGGTTAGTTGCTATTATTAGTGTAGGGGTGTGTGAGCTCATGCACGTGGTTGGTGGAATTAAAAGAGGTGTTAGAGCAGATTAGATTTTCTTAGTTTGCATAGGTATGACTGCCAGAGGAAGGAGGAGAGATTGTGATCTTGTAAATGAGTTGTGTGAAATTTGCAGAAATACAACAATAGAGAATAGGCAAATATGCACGTGTTAGAGTAGGTTGTGCTCAGAGGGATAAGGCATGCAGATTATGGAAGGGAAGGAGAGGGGCATTTGAAAGAGTAAAAAAGGAGAGGCAACAAGCAGAACTTTTGATTAAAGGCCAGTTTTTCATGTCACATTTCAGGAACGTAGAGAATATTTTCGAGACTGCATGCAGTTTAAGCATGCCAGACTGTAGACAGAAAACAACATCAATTATTCGTGAATATTGTTCTATGTAAGGTATTTTTAATAGGCACTGTAATCAGGTAAACCATTTCGCTGCTGCTATGCTACTGTTAGACCACCGATCCAGCCAGGTCAGTTGATTAGCTCAAGGGTTGAAAGTGAAAAATAACAGGCGGATGCATACGTTGAGAAATATCAAGAGCTTTAGGCGGCATTCAGGGGAAGCAGTAACTTCAAGATCGTAGTAGTGTGAGAAAATACATGGGAAATCATGTATGCATTGGAAAGCAGATTCTGCAAATGCTGCAGTGGGTGTCTTCTGATGTTCATCCTCAGGTGTGGCTGACACTATTAATTACAAATCTGAGTAGGAGCCATTTGAATGCCTCTGTTTTGCATTCACACAAGATTGAAAGTGAGGACATCTTCCCAGAGAGTGGAAGTGTATTGTCTGCATTCCAAAGTCTGGAGGGCGGAAGATGCAGACACCCAGGTAAGTGGGGGGATGGTGAAATGACTCCCTTTACAAATTCAATTCAGACATTTTAGCAAATGGCTGCTGATTAGACGTTCCGAAACACTGCTCCTTTGAAGATCCTATGGGTGAAGATGTAGATGAAGATTAAAGGGGGCTCTTTAAGTGAGGCCAAGCCTTTTGTGTACCTTGGTTAAACTTCAGTGCAGAGAATTCACACCTCTTTGTGTCTCTGTTGTGGCACACCAGGCTGGAAACTCCCTTGCTGTGAGGAAAGATATTTGATAGGAGAACGACACCAAACATGGTCTGAAATGTGAGGCAGTGTTTGCATTATCAGTTTGAGACAAGTAGAAATTCCACATTAAAACTGAATGAATCTCTTTGTGATACAAGATAATAATTGATTGTTCATGACATGTGCAAGTTGAAACTGCACTGCACAAAATTTTGTCTAAAACCTCTGCACCTGCCAAGTGGTGGAGGGCAGAGTATCTACTCTAACGTGATGGAGAAAGAGCAACGAATGCTCACAGTGTCAGTATAGAGCAACATTGTTTATGTGTTTATGTTCCCCCACTTCAACTACACCCAAGAAGCCAGAAGTACATGTTTCTGTACTTTTCTGGGACACCTCGTAGATGGTACTGTGCAGATGTTTTATCTCCCTATCGCCTGGAATCCCCTCTGAGCTGCTGATGTGGAGCGCGGCGGCTAGCACCTCCGTGTGCCTAGTAAAATGTCCTAGATAGGCGGCTGTGCTTAGCTAGCATTTTGGAGTCAAGTTCTGCTGTTTCTAATCACTTGTTATTATCCAACTTATTGGCAGTGAATTTACTGACTTTGAAAAGATAAAAGGTTGGCTGTGCCTTGCCAGGGTTTGATCTCCAGAATGATTTTTTAGAGCTGGTGCTGCCTGTTCAGAAGTCAGAGTTCGGACATGAGAAGAAAACCCTGGACTCCTTCAGCCTCTCTGTCTTCACCTTCTTTCCTTATAGTGTAGAGGGAGACCCTGAGCTCATCCAGCCCTATCTCTTCCTCCTTCCTGGTATGACACACCACCCCCTCCAAACACAATGTCCTAGTCCCAAGAACAGTCCCAGCCGTTCCTGCTGGTTACATTAGCTGAGAGGCACCTCAGAGACAGGCAGCAGATCCTGGGAGGGGCACAGCCTGAGGCAGTGTGGAAGGTGTCAGAATGACACCCTGCTGAGGTCCTTTTAGCTCAGTGGGAATTTTAAAAGCAAGGTGTAGCCACTTCAATTATGTGGCAATGGAAGATCAAACTATGCGACTAGCCTGCCCAAATAATGCAGCAAGAGAAGGAAAATTATGCGGCAATGTAGTTCACATTTTGTGCAGTGCCACTTCACTATGTCTTGCCTTAAAACATACTACCACTGCATGGGCAAATCTTTCACCTATGTTATGGTTCACATCTAGAGTGTGATGAGGAACAGTTGGTGTGTAATAGGGCACAGCTAGTGTGTTATGGGCACAGTTGGTGTGTAATAGGGCACAGCTAGTGTGTTATGGGCACAGTTGGTGTGTAATAGGGCACAGCTAGAGTGGTATGGGGCACCGTTGGCGTGTATAGGAAACAGCTAGAGTGTGATGGGGACAGGTAGATTGTGATGGGGCACAAAGCAGAGTGTGATGGACCACAGTTGATGTGCACAGGGCACAGTTAGAGTGTGATGGGGCACAGAGTGTGCTTCTGATCATAGGTGTGTGTACTCGAGGGATGTCCTCTGTCTGGTACAATACATGACCTAGTTTTAAATCAGTAGGTAGCAATAAATCGGTTTGCTAGCAATTTAATGTACTTAACTAATCAATCTAACATAAACCTATCTAAACAAAAGTATAAAGTTATGGAAAGGCAGGACACAAATATCACTGACTTCCTCACACCGAATTAAAGGATTTCAGGAGCCGCAGAAGCTGTTCAGCTCATGGAAAGTAATTAACATTGATGGAGCAGGGTTTTCGCGAAATAAAACCTGCTCGGAGTGAACCCTCATTGTGTGAAAATACCTATCGAGTGATGTGCTAACTAAATGTAAAGGGCTAATGGGGAAAGACGAAAAATGCGCAAGCGTGTTACGGTGCTGTAGTAGGCCGCAAATGCATGTGAGAATAACAGACTAAAAGCTGCTAGTTATATTTTACACTTACCTGAATCAAAAGAATAAATCTTTAAAAGGCCCATAGATAAAGTGAGAATATATGCATTACATAGGGCGTTCTAATAGTATGACTTTATAAACGATAAATAACACTTGTATTTGTCTTTTCTAGAAGTATGATTTTTCTGCTCTGCCAAAAAGGCCTGAGAGTCACTTTTGAAATTATAATGCCTTATTAGAAATGTAGAAGGGAAGAAAATTGTGAACTGTCCATCGCGAGCCCTGTGTGTTTGCCAAGGTTGCATGGAGGAAAAAATTGAATAAAAGAAATGGAACACTTCCTCAGTGAGCGGCGCATTGAAACAATCAAGGCACAAAAGTTGATACATGACTGAGATGGAGGAAGCATACAATTTATGGAAGCTTGAAATTTTTATTTCCTTGGCTGGAAGTTGATCAAAAGAATAAACGGACAATGGATCTTTTTGCAAATTGCTATGTTTGATTGAAGACCCCCTGTTTTGACCAATAGAATGAAATGAAATTACGTGTTATGATACAATGTGGGTTGGACTTTAAAGAATTTAGAGAATAACTACAGGTCCCCAGGGGGTGGGGTTAAAAGGTGTGATTTTGCTACTTTGCGAGAGGAGAGAGCTGTGTTGCTGTTCTATGGGCTGGCTGCTGTTCTGCTGAAACCTGACTTTAACTTTGCTCCTTAACTCTTCTTGCGAGGCCTTGCTTACTCTCATGGGCAGAGGGTAGTTTTCCAAATCTCTTGAACTTGGATTAGTATGATATTCTAAATTTGCATAACTGTTTTGCAAATGACTTATGTTTCTATTCTTTTGTCTCTACGCCTTTCCACTCACTCAGAGCGCTGCATTTGAGAAGTGCTTATGTAATTTTCCATTGATATTTCTCTTGTGTGGTGATTTATGATTCGAGCTGTATTGTACTTGATGAGCAATCACATTTTTATGGATACAAACATTTATTAACTCATAAATGAGTTTGTCTTTATTAGTGTTATTGACTGGGTTATAGGAAGAGTATACAATAGTTTATTTTCAGATCCAATTATTATTTTGCCAAACCCTGATTACATAATAAAGATTGCATCGCCACAAAAGGGTAATACGAGGATGATATGGTAATGAAAATTTGGTACGTTTCGTTTGGTTTACACTCACCCAGCGTGAAAGGGACTTGTAGGGTATTGAATTGGGTCCAGGTGATGACATTTATTAGTCTCTGATCGCTGGATCAAGATATTAGCAAACTACTGAGTAGTCAAAGATCCCACAGTTTCTACAAGAGTTCAGCGAGGCACATGGAGCTGCAGAGGTCAGCTTCAGACAGACTTTCACATACATATTCTGTTTCTGAACTAGAGAAAAAAGTTCAAACTGAAATATACACTTTTTGGATTTTTGCAATCGTCTGTCTGAGCGTGGGATGGCAGGATGCTCTTTTTTGATAAGCCAGGTCCCAGATTCAAAGACTACGGAAGAGCCCGACATATGGTCAAGCCCGTCTGCACTCTTGCATGGATCACCACCCCATAATCCTGATTAGCACCCCTCCTCCAAAGCCGCTAAGTAGCCAAGTTTCATGTTTGACACCTACAGTCCATCTTGTCTTTCTACCCAACAACGCTTTGTGCTCTTAGGCTTGTAGGTTACCTTTTAACATTGCAAATATGGACTCCAAAATTTCCAGAACGCAAAGCATTGTTGACTAAATAATCAGAACTGACGGAAGGTGTCTGTCACACATGACATGGGGCACCTCAGCAGCTACATTAATGAAACTACTCTTTATGAAAAAAAAAAATTAAAAAGTGAAACTCATATTTTACACACCTAGTATGTATAGTCTGTTTAAAGTAATGATTTTGCTGGAAGGTGAGGCAATACATTTTCAGATAACTAACATAGACACATATGTTTTATGGCACACTAAAAACTTATAATACAATTACGGTAAGTATAAGAAAATCGTTCTGCCTCCGGACCAGCAAATCATTGCATTTATTTTTTCGGTCTATTTTGGGTTTGCGTCCCCTCTTGGGAGTAGGCTCTGGCAGAAAATGTAGATAGTCAACCTGTTAGCAATTTGATCTATTTCTTATTGATTTATAGTCTTATGTGGTGCAAACCATAGCCAAAAGGGTAACACATTGCTATACATTTAGAAGGGTAATTACGTAACAAAAGGAATGACTAAAGTGTATGTGCCGGTTCACAAAAACTACATAAATGTATAAGTCTTTTGTTTTCACCAACAACTTTCGTAAAGTGGCAGAGAAATTTCAAAAAATCAAAAATTTGCACACTTACATATTTTCTAAGTTGCACAAATTGGGTGTGAAAAGGCATGGATAATGTTTGTGACTACTTGCAAAGTTGTAACTCTTCTACACTTCATCGAGGAACACCAATGCTTTTCCTACCTTAATTCGACACCTATGGCAGTCGAAAACCACCCTACTGGGTTAATCTCCACAGTCGTAACTCAGTCCAAAAATTTCGCCAAGTCCCATTCTTTAAATCAGCACTTGGAAATTTCTACCCTAGATCCGAATAGTAAGTGTAATTTGTGACTACAGATAGATGTCAACTAGACCTCCCAGACCTCTGCTTTTTTAAATGCCAAGCCACAGGGAGATGTTTTGCACAAGACTCCAAGCGAGGTGGCACTGCAGTTGGGTGTTTAATACAAGTTATGAAGGTGTGTGCACAGAATGGGTCTTAGAGCCCCTGAGTCAAGCCTTTGTTTTGATGGTGTGTCCCTGTATCCAAGTGGACAGGTTCCATATCCTACTTCCAAGCCACGTGTTCAGACACATGAAAAGCTTTGAAAGGTTTGTCACTGAATAATCTCAGACACAAATGAACTCCTTCCAAGCACATTCAAATGTGGTGATTCGCTCTTCTTTCACCTCGCAGCATGCAAGAGCTGAAATTCTGTTTCTATGGACTTCATAAGATCAATCAAGGAAATTTGTAGAGCGCACTACTCACCCGTGAGAGTCTCAAGGCACTAGGGGTAGGGGGTGCTGCTACTGCTCGAATAGCCAGGTCTTGAGTAGCCTCCTGAAGGTTAGTAGGTCTTGGGTCTGCCGTAGGAGGATGGGGAGGGTGTTCCAGGCATTGGTGGCGCGGTAGGAGAAAGATCTGCCGCCGGAGGTTGCTCTTCGGATGCGGGGGATGGTAGTGACGGCGCGGTTGGCGGAGCGGAGCTGGCGGTTCGAGGTGTAGAAGGTGAGTCGTCTGTTGAGGTATGCCGGTCCAGTGTCGTGGAGTGCCTTTTGTGCGTGGGTGAGGAGCTTGAAGGTGATCCTCTTGTTGACGGGCAGCCAGTGCAGGTCTCTCAGGTGGGGTGTGATGTGGCTGTGTCGAGGGATGTCGAGGATCAGGCGGGCAGAGGCGTTCTGTATGCGTTGTAGTCGTTTCAGCAGTTTGGCCGGCGCTCCTGCGTAGAGGGCGTTTCTGTAGTCCAGCCTGCTGCTGACGAGGGCTTGGGTGACCGATCTTCTTGTGTCGGTGGGGATCTACTTGTAGATCTTGTGGGACATGTGGAGGGTGTTGAAGCAGGAGGATGAGACGGCGTTGACTTGCTTGATCATGGAGAGCGTTGAGTCGAGGATGAACCCCAGGTTGCGTGCGTAGTCGGTGGGTGTCGGTGCTGTTCTCAGGGCGGTCGGCCACCAGGAGTCGTCCCAGGCTGAGGGGGTGGAGCCGAGGATGAGGATCTCCGTCTTGTCCGAGTTCAGCTTCAGGCGGCTGATCTTCATCCAGTCAGCGACGGCCTTCATTCCTTCGTGGAGGTTGGTTTTGGCAGTGAGGGGGTCCTTGGTGAGGGAGAGGATCAGCTGTGTGTCCTGTGTGATGCTTCAGCCTTTCTCAGCAAGATCTTGGAGGAGGGATTATATTCGTTGATTGACCTTTTCGGGATAACAGTGCTCATTACAGCTGGGCTGCTGCCTTTCCTTGATGCCTCTTTGCCATCAAAAATAAGAGAGTGAAACAAATCATGCTGAAACCCCTTTTTAACGAGAATTCCTGTTAGCCCATGTACCAATAATCGACTTATAATGGAGTTTTCATACATAATACCACATAAAGCCTCCTTCGTTGTCAAAGGCTAAGTAAGTTCTTGCAGATTCTCCTGGCTAGAAATTCACTTGGGCGGATAAATCAGCAAAATGGACCTCAATCACTTTTTGTTCACTGCCTTTCTGAGATGTAATTCTTGCTGCACATAATGGGTCAACGTTATATTGTATCTTCTTCCATTGGAAAATAATTCTCAAAATCATCATGCTCTCCACCAACACCGTGTCTTCCAAGAAATCTCACATGAGGCATTAGGCATTGCACAGCAAACACTACAAAGAATCAAACCAAGGTTCCTTCGGCAATAGGTGCAAACTTAAAGCTCTATCTGTGACTGCTCATTTCTTGTTTCTACAGATATCACCTGCACACTTGGGAGACGCCTCCTTCTCAGACACAATGGCCAAAATAGGACACTTTTTATCAACTGGCATCAAGACAATCTAGGACCACGTGTTATGGAAATTGGGCAATGATGGCAGAACCCACTGTCTTACTCACAGGGAACTTGGGGAGTCACACAGCATGAGAGCAGGTACAGCACCAGAGCAGAGGAGATTGAAGACCACGCCTGAAGGACTACTGACTCTGAGTCCTCACTACTGCACATAACCACAACCCACAGACAGGAAAATGAGCTATCCCCCCTATCGTTTGCTTCAGAGCTATTTGTCCGCCAACAGGCAAGAAGCTCTGTGTCCTTTAAGGACTTCAGTGATTCTGCCTGATACCTGCTCTTTGTTTTACAGGGGTTTCTCCCTTTCCCCCACTGCTGTCTTACTTGTATTCTGTCTGCCCTTCTCTGTCTGAGTACAACCTGTTTCTCCTTTTTGCCTAGACCATTTTTTTGTTTGCCACATACTTCTTTTGTGAGTTTTACATTCCTGCTTACTTTACTTCAGTATTACTAAGAGCCATGTTGCCTCATCCTTTCGTCTACACAGCCTTACCTGAAAACCATTCCAAGCCTGGGTCTGTCGTTGCTCCCACCGTGCCAGTCTACAGACGATCTTACATCAGATTTAACCTGGCAGTTCATGAAAGCCAAGCATCGTCTGCCAGGAGGCTACACTCTTTGAGCAATGCTCACCCTGAAGCAGCCAGCTGCCCGTGTTCCATTTTCAGCAGGCACTTGCTATGTATCAGTGAAGGACTCATACCACATCTGTCTGGGACCTGGCACCCCGTTAACTTGCTGTGCTGTTTCTTAAACCACTCAGTGGTACTTCCTTCAGTGCTACGCACACTCAGTGCAACGCACACTCAGCTCGCAGTGACACAGAGAAACCATGGTCAATAAACTGCAAACCTAACTTATGTATGCTTGAGGCTCCACTCAAGCCCGGTGCATGACTGGGAATGGCCCTCTAAGCTGCATTCAAAAGCGGTGTCAAGATCAGTGAACATCTGTGGCCATCACATGTATCAGTCAACTTTTCCATTCTAGTGCGTACCATCCATACATCTCTCTAACCACCTCAGTCAGTTACCTCTCATACGACAGTGTGACATCTACATATTCCAAGATGGTCTTGGCTATCCCAGCATGCTTAGTAATTGCCATAAGCCACTGAGGCTCAATCGGAGCACACAACCAACGTTCACACATCCAGCACAATTCTTCAATCATAGGACACTCTCCACCCACAACCTCTGCCGCACACTCTACCCACTAATGCAGGCTCTAATCTGTAATGGCTGTGAGTCAAAACAAAAACTCTATGGGGTCACAAACATGGCCACAGTACTATAAGATAACATAGCATTTCCTCAGAGAACTTAGGGGCATATGTATCAAGCCCTTTTCTCGGTCGCAAACGGGACGATTCTCAGAATTGGCCGGTTTGTGAACGGGAAAAGGCCTTTTGGGATGTATCATCCCAAAACAGCATTGTAAATTAGAGAATCACAAAATTTGCGATTCTCTTTTTTGCGATTGCATTTAAGGAATCCTTAAATGCAAGGTATGAAGCACAGAAAAAGTGCAATTCGGCCGTAAGGAATCACAAATTACCATCAACTTCAAGTTGGTGGTAATTTGCGATTTTTGAAGTTGATGGTAATTTGTGATTTCTTTGAAAAATTCACTATTTTGCATTTTTCAAAGTGCCATGTTGTGCACATACATGCCCTTAGGGCATGTATGTGCGCCACATGTGCACACATACATATTTCAGGGGTGCAACAGGGTGTCCTTTTGACACCCTAGCACCCTTGAAATTGCATTCTCATTTTGCGATTCTCAAATTGTGAATCGCAAATTGAGAATGTCTTCCCATACATTCCTATGGGCCTCCTAGCCCATAGGAATGAATGGGAAGGTATTCCTTAATTGCGATTCGCAATTTGCGAATCGCAATTAAGGAATGCCAAGGAATCGCAAAACATTTGTGAATTTTTTATTACATCCCGTTTTGCGATTCTCAAATAGCGATTCCCTAAAAATCGCTATTTGAGAATCGTAATAACAGTATTTGATACATATGCCTCTTAGTTTTGATGGGGTTCTTAATGCAATCTATAGTACAAGAACCACATATTTCTTAATGGTTTTACAAATTGTCTTAATTAAAAACAGGATCCGGCATCTGTAACCAAGTCACTCATGAACAATCCATCTTCCGTCCCATATGCACCTGACTCTAGCAAAGTTTGGTTCTCATTTAAATCACCCTAGTCACTGCAGTTAAGAAATTGTAAATGTGCAAAATCCTTTATAGGCAATGTTAAAAGGCAGCCATTGTACATGATGTGAAAGGTGGCAGCATTTCAGCATTTCAGCACAACTGTCTACTTCGTTGCCACATATTTGTTTTGAGTTCAGAGGCTGCCTCCCAATAAGGTGTGGGCAGATATGAAGGAAAACATCTACCAGTGAGATGCTGCTCCGACAAATCCTTTTGTCAAATAATTGCAGACGCGTGTTTTAATTGCTATTTGTACTAGACTCATTGATAATATCCGTAGTAAAGGCTATGACATCTAAAATATGTTGGTGTGCATCAAGGGCTTACAGATGTATTATTTACTAGCATTCAAAATGAATATGTGCATATGTTGTGTAATATTAATGACACTTCCAACTACCATAATCTAAAAACTAGGGGAAATACTATTGTACTAAAATGTTACTCAATAAACTGTTACTGATGGACTAGTCTGCTGGTTTTGCGTTAAAGGCTATCAAATGTAGAGGCCAACATCAGGTCTGTTTCCCAATCCTTCATTGCTAACAATCACCAACAATATGTATTGTAGAATATTTTGTTTTTTAATGAGCTCTGCCTGTGGTCTGAATCCTATTGTAAAGTCATTAACCATTTGCCCTTTTAATCATTCATTATCCTCTTTCTCTTTGTTAAAATGATCATTCCTATATCCATGCCAATGGTAGATAAATTACTCTAATTCATGTGCAAAATCTCCAAATAGAGTTCTTAAGTGTTGTCAAGTATGTGGTGACCTCTACCTTAGCAAATTATTAGCAACTGCGAAGTTGGAAATGTGTCTCATTCTGATTCTTTTTTCTGCTAACCCCTCTTCCGTCACCACTATTTATCTCTTGTTCACTTTTCTTTCCTTAAGTAGTAGTGATCCTGCTGGTCAAGGTTTGCAAGGAAATTGTAGTGCAATCTGGTGCAAAAACTCATCTAAATGCAGCTGAAAGCCTTGGAAATGTCATTAAAGTCGAGCATTACACATGTTCAGCAGACTAAACTACCACTAGAATGCTTAATCAATAATGCACGTGCAGCAAAAATATCTTAGCAATACATTGTAATTATTATTTAGGGCCTGACTTAGAGTTTGGTGGGCACAGTGCGCCGTCACAAATGCGACTCAGAACCCTGCCCGTCAAAGCGTTGGTCCACCCACCTCATTTAGAGATGGGCAGAGCCTAAATATTCTGTCCACGGAGCCCCGGTTCACTCCTTTGATGGAATACTTCCACCGACTGCCCAACGGGGTAGAGGTATTGAAGGAGGGAAATTCACCGACTGCTCTATTTAGAAGAAAACTTCCCAGGTTTGGGGATCATTTGTTATTTGCTTGTCAAAAACAAACTCCCACTTTGTAAATTTGTTTTTGAAAAACAAAAAAAAGTTACACGTTTGGTGGCAAACCAACAAAACCGATGGCGGCCGTCGACTAAACTTTTAGTACATAGAAAGGAACCCTTGTGAGTTGTTCATTTCAATGTGCATCGATGACCACTGCACTGAGGGTGATCTCTAAATCGGGCATTCGATAGTCCATCAAGGTGGCAGGGGTAATGTCCTCTGTCACCCTGGCAGACTGTACTCAGCTTGCTGAACTCTAAATCAGGGATCAGGCCTGCCAATCCAAGCTTACAGCATTATATGTGATTAAATGTGAACTATATAGTACTGAGATAATATATTGCACTCTAAAATGAAATACAAGTTTACATTCTATGAAAGACACAACATTTCCACTTTAAGGAAAGGAAGGACACATATAAAGTAAAAAACAAAAAAAACAACCAGTCACATCTCCATAAATATCAGTTTAGAACTCGTAGTAGAAGCCTGGGAGCAGAGCAGACAATCAGAAGGCTCCCTGTCTGGCTTTATTTACCATCACAGGTCCGAAAAGGCAGCATTCTCTGGCCGGTCAATTCCTAACATCCACAATGCGGGTAAGTAGTGAGCGGTGGGGGAGCATGAGCAGCCCCTGACTTGAATGCATAAGGAATATGTCTCCATACCCCTGCTGTGCACTCTGTGCCTCTTCGAATCAAGCGGCATGTAGTACAGGGAGCACCGAGGGCAGTAGGGTAGCAAGGGTGCCATGAGCCCTCAAGCAAGAAAGTCAAATGGGCCCCTGTTCTTCTGTGCAGTGGTACAAATAGCCATAACTGGGATACAGAGGCGCCCTAATATCACAGGGACCCAGTGCCAATGTATCTGCTACACAACTGGCAGCTGTGCCCTGGAGACTAAACAGGAGGTCCTGGTGCAGCAGCGGACAGGGAAGTAAGTAAAGCAGCAGTGGCGGCTCCCCCATTGGGTTTTTCTGGTGTTGCCCTTCACCGGCTCTGTTCCCCCTCTTACTCAGAGTGTCAGGCTGTGCACTACAGCTTCCAACTCTCACGCACCTTCTCACAAAGGCATTTGGAATGCGTAAAAATGGTGTCCTGTAGTATTCTTTTATGTACTCTTACATGCCTTCTTAATTAGCTCCTAAACATCTAAAACGTCAATAAAATGGGACTATTAATGGAATATTCATTTCCAATTAGTACAAAGAGAAAGGACTTGGCCCTCATTGCAATTTTACTAATAAGAAGTTGGACATTTCAGGGCAGATTCACAAACCCATGTAAGAGTTACATTTTTCTTTTATGTATATTTAGCAAATCGTTGTCCATGGTGCTGAACTGGCACCATTTGCATTTACACTTCTTTCCTGTCTCTTTGAGAATTGTGGGCTCAAGTTAGTCACGGGGATCAAGACAGTGAGTGACTGAGGGACTGAGTTTATGTGAGTGAATGAGTGAGAGTGACTTAGTGAATCACAGGGTGACTCAGACCATGACTCAGACAGTGGTAGAGTGACTGTGAGTACAGTAACTGAGAGAGTGAGAGAAAGTGAGAAAGAGTGACTGAGAGATAGAGGTCGAGTGAGAGAGTGACAGGGAGCGATACGACTGAGAAAGTGACTGACAAACTGAATGAGAGATAGTTAGAGAAAGACGGAAAGAGAGACTGGCAGCGTGAGACAGAAGGTAACTGGGAGAGTGAATGTAAGAGAGAGCAACTAAGAAAGTGACTAAGAGTGATGGAGAGAGTGACTGAAAGGGAGAGATAAAGAAATTTGGGAGTGGCTAAGATTGTGAGATGGAGTGACAGAGACACTAAGAGAGTGACCAAAAGAAAGATAGAGTGGCAGAGAGCATAACTAAGAAAGAGTGACAGAGAGAGTGGAAGAAAGAGTAATTGAGAGAGCAACATAGACTGAGATAGAGTGCCCAAAGGAGGGATGGAAAGAATGACAGAAAGTGGCTGAGAGAAAGAGAAAAGGTGACAGAGGGAGTGAGAATGTGAGAGAGTGTGAGCAGGGACGGCTTTAGTGCTGGTGGTGCTGGGTGCGACATTCTTTTTTGGCACCCCAACCCCATGACCTCCTTTTCAACAGATTCCCTCACTACCACCCTCCAACAGTGATCCTCTTTTCTCCATAACAACTCTCTTACATGCATTTCATTTTATTTTATCAACGTCTACATGGCTCCGCTCGCCCCCATTGTCAGAACCTATGGACTCAACATTGTGTCATACGCAGACGACACCCAAATCATCCTCTCCCTATCCAACGAACCCAACAGCGCCAGAAACAACTTTCGAGAAGGCATGGAAGCCATCGCCAAATGGATGAAAAACAGCTGCCTACAACTAAACACCAACAAAACGGAAGTACTCTTCATGGGCCCAAACCCCGACGCCTGGAACAACACCTGGTGGCCCCCCGCCCTCAGAAGCCCGCCCACCCCCACGGACCTCGCACACACCTGGGAATCATCCTGGACTCAGAGCTCAAAATGGACCGCCAGATCAACTCCGTCTCGTCCTCCTGCTTCCACACCCTCCGCCTCCCACGTAAGACCTTCAAATGGATCCCCCTTGAACACAGAAAGACCGTCACTCACGCCCTGGTCACCAGCAGGCTCGACTACGGCAACGGACTCTATGCCGGAATAAACAAAAACCTCACCCGCAAGCTACAGACCATCCAAAATGCCGCCGCAAGACTGGTCCTCAACCTGCCAGAACACTGACACATCTCCCAGAACCTGCGCACACTCCACTGGCTCCCCATCGAAGCTAGAGTCACCTTCAAGATGCTAACTCACGCTCACAAGGCACTCCACGACACTGGACCAGCATACCTGAACAGCCAACTCAAATTCTACGCACCCCAAAGGACCCTACGATCAGCCCAGCTCTCCTACGCTGTGGTCCCCCGCACCAGAAAGACCAGTTTGGGAGGCCGCTCCTTCTCCTTCCGCGTGGCCGGAGCCTGGAACAACCTTCCACTTTACCTCAGACAGACAACATCGCTCCCCATCTTCACAAGAAACCTCAAAACCTGGCTCTCCGAAAGACCCCCTCTTTGATGGACTGGAACCTGCGACCCCCCCCCCCCCCACACCCCCTAGCACCTTGAGACCCTTAGAGGTGAGTAGTCGTGCTTAACAAACACATGAATGATTGATTGATTTTATAGTGCTACTCATTCCAGTGTAGGGTGGCAAAGCACTTTACATAACACACAGATTATACTGAGAAAATGAAACACACATGTGTAAATCAGTCTATAGCAAATGTTGCATAAAACAATGAGGATTACAAGCTGTAGGAATCACGTCTTCCAGTAGTCAGTATATTTTAAAAGTATTTGGTATGGAGAATCACAAACTCAGGGTTTAACACAGGCCTCAGTGGTTGCAGTTGGCTTTACTAATGAGAATTTATTTCTCCCTAAACTAACCATTTTTAGCAACATTAGGATAATGAAAGACTGTGGTATGTCAAGGCGTTATATTAGGATTGTAACTTTTAAACTGCAAGTAACAGAAGGATTTCTGTGACAAAATCAGTAACCCACTGAGCTATCCACATAAAATATGGTTTTGTGATCTACCTACACAGTCGCATTCTTTGCAGCCGGCACATCAACTCTCTGCGCTACTTTATGACAAGTCGAATCTCCCACTTGACAAAACGTTGGTTCTCTCCAGCAGGAACATTAATCGCCAGCGCTCTTTTATTGTTACCTGAAAACTGCTGGACATATAAGTAACTATGAAGCAAGTGCTTATAAACCCTTGTTATTTCTAAACACAGCCAACCCCCCAACCCCCACTAAGGTCAGCACCAGGAGCAGCTGCACCCATTGCACTGCCTTAAAGCCAACCCTGAGTATGAGAACTATGCAAGTATAGAGGCTGGCCGGGGAGTGGCTGAGCAATGGAGATGGGACATTGGATAAGATGCTTTCCGGTCATTGGACTCCATGAAGAATCTATACATTTGGTGGGTGGCAGACAAGATAAAGTGGTCTGAACTGCATCCGCAGCTGAACGGGATTGAGAGGGCTGAGAGTGCCAGAGGAAATCAATGGGTGAGGGTGGGGGGAAAGTAGAGCATGTCACAAGGCTGATGAAGTTGATAAAGGATCTGAGTAGAATCTGATACATGAAGAGCATAGGGCAATAGAAATATTAAGGGTTAAAGGGCAAGAGGAGACTAGGGAGAGGCATTAGAGCACAGGCTGGGTTGGAATTGATAAGCAATGGGAACTTGAGGGACACAAGGAACATACATGTGTCCCTCAAGGTAACGGAGAGTACAAAAGGGGCAGTGGCGGAGGTTCTGAGGAGGTTTAGCCGGCGTGAAGGACACATGGATGAGCCTGAGGAGTCTAACGAGTGTGGGGTAGGAGGTTTTGCAATACTGGAAAGAGGAGGATATGGTCCTAGGGACTCAAGGACCACCGTTGGTCAACCCGAGAAGGCCTGTGCTTTTAACGAAATGTATGTGAATATGTGCTGTAAAATGAACCATTTGACCTAATTCTTTCAAAATTGTCCTGGGGTAGAAACCCTCAAAATCCCCTTTTAGCTAGTTTAGCTCGCTTGCTCATTGTAATTCATGAAAATGTGCAACGCCCCCCACCTTCAAAGACCACCAGCCATCACTGAGGACCAGAGAGCTCTTTCTACTGTAGTACAAATCTCTGGTGAACTGAAGTACAGAGTACCTTAGCATTAACCCCTCTCATACCTCCACCTCCACCCTCACCCCTCAGATGCCCGATGATCACTCTGTCTGCGACCACTAATTGAAGATTTTAAAATACAGTTGATTATACTCTGCAGCAATAAATAGACTATCTCTAAGCATTTTGGTGTGGCTGAAAGGTGATAGGCTGTGTAATTTCTTCCTTTCTGCACTGCCCCAGATTATTTCTATGTTTACTTCCACCCTCTGAACCTTCCCCTTTTCTACCCATTTGCATTTCCACTCCAGCAGTGCCATCTTCAGCTACTCTACCCTTCAGTGCATTCACCCCGTTACTCTACACATCTTTATTTCCATGCCTTTGTTTCTTCCAATTTCACTCTCTTCTCTTTCTTACCCCTACACTTCTCTCTTTGTCTTCCTCTCTTTCGCTCCTTCTGTCTTTCTCTTTACTCTCTCTTGTTTTCGTTTTCTTTTCCAATTGCTGATGCATTTCAGTGGGGGAAAAGGGACAAGTACAAGAATGCAAATGAAACATTTTCTGGGCAACTATCCACACTTGGTACAGGCCAGCTTGAGCTCACCATAGAATCCATAATCGACCAGAGCAGGAGAGACCTACTGCAGCCATCACTCCCGTGCAGGCCTCCCACATTCCCACAGCTTCAGGTGTAGCTGGGTGAAGAGGGGAGAGCTGCTGCAATGTTCAATAACCCACCCAGCCAAGCATGCTGGTAAGGGGCTTAACTAATCTATCATATTGGGGTGTCCAGCATTGGTCCTGGGGGGCCAGATTGTAAAAATACCCACATCTTACCAAGTCAGTATTTACCCTGAAAATGTGTTCTGAAACTAGCCCTCCTGGACCTATGTTGGAAATGCCCGAAATGTTTAGCACTTATGCCAGAAGTGTGAGGCTTCAAGCCGGCAAGGTAGTTCAGTAACGTAATGCGCTTGCTGTAACAATCCAAAGGTAACATGCATGCCATAGTGGGGAATCCGGGGATACTGAAATAGTTTAGTGCATTCATGTGCAAGTTGTAGTTGCACAAAGGTAAACACTTAACCACTTTTAATAACCAATAGCACTCAACAAAACTCTATACCCTAATAAGAATGCACTAAAGTTCTATTTGTGAACGTAGGTGCTTTGTAGGGCATTGTGGTGTAGCCATTTGACGCTTTTTAAGCATTAATGACCTACGTCACTGCCAGCATTTCATGATATTTTAGATTTTGCACGATGTGTTTTTTTCAAAGACATCAATATAAGTCAATTGATCTACTTAATAAAATCTTTTGATGAAATTATTTTGTCAATCTGGCATGAAATAATGAGTCAGGCGCGTTACTGGGGGTAGAGAAAGGAACTCCACACTCCTGTCACTGACACAGTTAGCCACAGCAGGAAGTGGGAACTTTCCGCCTGACCTGTACCCAGGCGTGGGGACTATTATACATTAGGGGCGTGTCATCAAATTAAACAGAATTATAGCAGCAATCGGATAACTAGCGGGACATTATGATTTGGATCCTGGCTCAAACATATGCTGCTGGAACCAACAGTGCAGGACAGGATGGAAATGCTTACTCGGCAATGAAATTCGTTCTCTTTTAAAGTCAAACATACTTGATACAACTGTGTAGTAAAATGTACTTATAAAAAAAGTAGTCCTGAAAGTAGCATCCTTAATCTAATTTACTTAAAAATCAATGGCCTAAAAAAAGGTGTGTTATTTGAAAAACAGTTCAGGATCATATAAATGGTATACCTAGAAAGAAAAATAATGAACTCCAAGACATTCAAAGATGGCCACCGCGTATCGGCAGGAGGGCCCTGTGGGAGAGGGGCGCCACAGGTGTGAAGAGGAAGGACGTGTCAGTAAACACAAAGGCATGACGTCATGCAGCGATTAGAGGCTGCTATTGCCCAGCAGGTTAATGAAGTAGAGGGCAAGGAGACGAGGGGAAGAAGGCAAGGACCCTGTAGTGTGGGTGGATATAAGGGAAGACGCTTAGAGAAAGATATTGCTCCTCTGATTGCACAGATGCTTCGTAAGGGGGTAAGGGGTGGACGTGGGGAAGGGGAAGACGGGGGGTGCTAGAGGGTAATGGAAATCAAGAGAACGTGGGCTATGAAGTGCATTCCAATTATTAATAATAATTTGTATTTCCCCCAACCGTCAGGCCTGAAGTTTGGGTTTCCTAATGCAGCCTTCTACTGGGTGACTCCTTGTTCACGAATACTGTACTTCTCCACAATAGAGACGCGCTACCCCCCAACCCCCACTCTGCAAGGCACATTCTTTCAATCTCTGCTCTTGGAGCATGACTTTATTCAAGTAGAAATGTTGGCACACTCCAGCCCCAGCCTGCGCCTGGAGGAGTCATTGATCTCTGCCACCGCAGCAGAACACCGGATGCTGAATATACAGACGGTGCGCTCCATTCTCCCCTTCCACGCGTTCACGCGCTTCGGTATAGCATCTTTTTAATTTAGGAAATTGGCACCCAAAACAATCAACTTTTTCTGCGTGTCTGTTTTTGTCATTTGCCCTAAATCCACTCACACCTATCGAGCGTTAGCTAATCCAAAGACTGTCTAGCGTGTGCCTATGTAAATTAACATCAATTAATAGTTGAAATAGCACCAAAATACTCGATGCGTTAAAACATTTAGAAATGTCACCATGTCTACATAATCAGTGTTTCACATTTAACTTAACACATGTTGCAGTCACTGAAAGGACAGAAGTAATGCTTCCTTTCAGCATTGCGTCCCCCAGTGAAAGAAGAACATTACAGACTGCAGTGCATGCCTTTATTTCGTGTGCCTCAAAATAATCTACATTTTTGCATCTGCTGTTTCTGGCGAGCCTAGCTGCATTGACGAGAGCGCTGGAAATCACATTCAGCACCATGGACAGCTCAGTGCATGCTGCTCAGCGACTACCAACGCACATAATTAAAAGCACTGCGTGAAAAACACAAGACCGGGAAACAAGGAGGAAGAGAAAGACAGAAAAATAGAGACAAAGCGAGAAAGCTGGGATGAAAGAGGATGTGACAGAGTAAGATACAGGAACCAAGAGTGTCTGGTGGTGGATGAAAGGGGCATGAGGTGCATCAAGTCTATGCAACCTCAGTGTTTTGCACACCCGGGGCCGTGTTATGGACATGCCCCGGGGCACATTGGGCGTTTGCGCCCGCTTTGCGTGCCCCGGGGGCACTTTAGTATTGCAGATGGGTTTGCAGATGCTTGTGCGCCCCCTTCTGTAACACCGATAGCGCTGACACACATAAAGCACCAGCTCATCAACAGAGGGCTTTCTCTCATTTGAATTGGGTCGTGGCCCCATGCAAACGAGAGAATCCCTTTCCCTCTGCGCTCGCACTGTATCAGAGATGCGGGCGCAGAGGCAAAGAAGCTGTCAGGAGACGCACTGATAGTGCACCACCTAAAAGGAGGTGCACTTTCAGTGTGCCCCCTGGCAGTCCTCCGGTGGAAGGAAAGGGGGTTCCATGGACCCCTCATACATCCCCTTGAAGGCGGTGGCAGTCGCTCACTGCACCCACCTGCAAGGGTGTCTCTAATCTCCCTTTAAAGTGTAGGCAGGTTCCCGCCTGCACTGTGAAACACGACGCTGCTTCAAACAAGGCAGCTGCTCCGTTTTTCACATGACTGCACTTTCTCCAGGGGAGCGTGAGTTTGCGGCAGACCTGGGGACAGCACATTCATCCTAATGCAGCGCATTTTCCTTGTTGGTGCCGGGGCACCTTTTAAAAGGTGCGCCCCTGCACAAACAAGGAAAATGCACTGTATCTGTGATACAACCCTGATGTTCAATTGCACTGACATTAGACTTCTGAGCAAAAGTATGAAGCTCTGAAGTAAACCCTACATTATCTGCTGCCGTCACCCTCCCCAAACAATGAAAAACTGTTATAAGTACTTTATGCTGCAAGCTCAGTCTTTTCCATCAATCTCCTGGATGAGAGCTTAACCCCTTCAGTGCCCATGACGAGATGGTCTCGTCATGGGCCGCGGTTGCGCTGTGCCCATGACGAGACCATCTCGTCATGAACCCCGCCCGCTAATGAAACGCCCGGCACAGGGCGTGGAAAGGGCGGGGCACTGAAGAGGTTAAATGAGGGAAGGAAAATAATGTCTGCTATCAGTTATTAGCAAACACAACAAGATGATGGACGGAGTGCAGAAACTTCCCAACCACATATCCCTACTCAAGAGATCTGGGTGAAACCCTTCGTTCTTTGCGCATCGTGCCACCCCGATTTGGACTCAGCCATATGCAAATCAGTCTTGACCCTGGGGGTGAATGTTTGATTTATTCAGCCTTCTGTCTATCATCTGTTCTTTTTGCAATTGTTGTCCTAAGTGGAAGGGTATGCCCAGACGTGGGTCCCGTGCTCGCTATGCCATCAGATTCAAGCTAGCTTGGCTAATGATGGCTGAAACCCTAAAACCGGCCCCCGGTAGCTTGTTTCTGGTCCAAGGAGGACCTGGCCTGGCAGTTCGGGCAGGACTGTCCCCACTGAGAGCAGGGTCAAGACTGATTTGCATATGGCTGGCTGTAAACTGGAATGGGATGTCAAGCAAAAAAACAAATTTAACCCAGATCTATGACTGGAGGTGAACGTTTGATTTGTTCAGCATTCCGTCCATCATCTGTTCTTTTTGTGTCAGAGTTATTAGTTCTGTCTCACTACTCTTAGATGAAGAGTAGTGGACAGGTGCCTTGCCGATAATTTCCATTTTTGTACTCCATGGAACACTTTCGAAAGTCAGAAATCCATGCATTATTGGTTTCCCTGTGCAGAAAGCGGGAACTTCTGAATTTTTGGGCATTCAGATCAATTCCAATGAGTACACACCGAAATCCGTGCAAATTATGGATTTGAAGAGTACTTGTTCTCCCTTCTATACTTGTTCCTATAGATCAGTTCCTGTTCTTTTGGGAAGTCCCTCCTTGTTAGGGTAGCAGACTTTAAGCAAAACTAGGTTCAGGTTTCCCCATACCCAGTTGTCATGATAAACTACGGAATTTGAATCTAGGGAATTAATCAAACTAAACCATGCTCCACAGGAGCCATTGTGTGTGAACGGATATGGAAAGAGGGGCAAAACTCCCTTATAGTTCTGATAGGGAGGGAGCCGGCCACATATCCAACAATTTGTAGCGTTGCTGGTCTGATGGGAATGATGTAACATACTAATAAAAGTGTTGTTGCGCAGCGCAAATCTATAAGACAACTCATGCGGAGGTAATTCGCTAAAAGAATGTTCAGCAGTAACATTGTAAGCACGTTTAGAAATAGGGTAATACATATGCAGCAATATACTGAAAATGATGATCAGAAGACGTAGAGAAAACAAAATTAATAATGTTACTGTGCAGTGACTACGAAGTGTTTTACAGTACGCATGTTTTTTCAGCTTTTTCTGTCTATTTCTCTCTCTATTTCGGTCTAGAGGATACATGTCAGAGACAAATTCAACCGATTCACCTTGGAGAGGACTTAAACAATCAAATTGTCTGACTTGCTAGACCTTAATTTTAGTTTATAAAGTTCAGTTTTCATGGGTTCAACCAAGGGGAGCTTTGAATCAGTCTGTGAGGGAATACAAGGCTGAGTGTTCATATCGGTCGGTAGTCCATAAAATTTCTTGATATGACTCGAATGCAACCATCCTTTACGTCCCTCGATCTTTACGGCTGTCCTTGTTGCCAGTAGAACAAGCTTTGGCGATTTCCACCTAGGCTCCAGTTGGGTCTTCCGGTCGAAATTCCGTATCAGAACCAGATCACCTGGAACCACGTCATGGGGCTTCACCTCAGTATTATCGGGAAAAGCTGCAGCTACCTGTGAACGACAAGATTGTAGTGCAGACATCAAGGAAGCCAGGTAATCTGTCAGCATATTACAGTCAACATCAGTGATTTTGCGAGGTATAGGCGTCCCCCACATATTTGGTGGTCTACCGAAGATCACCTCGTACGGGGATAGTCCTGTTCGAGAATGTGCTACCATTCTCATGTAAAAGAGTGCAACTGGTAAGGCTACTATCCAATCGACACCTTTTTCTCTACATATTTTGGACAATCTAATTTTCAGAGTTTGATTATGGCGTTCCACGAGACCTGCTGCCTCAGGATGTCGGACACAGTGGAATTTCCATTGGTAGCCTAACAAGAGTGAAACGTGTTTCATTAGTTCCGATGAGAATGGCTGGCCGTTATCTGAGTAGATAATACGTGGCAAACCATACCGTGGGAAGAATTCTCGAACTAACTGTTTGGCAGTAGTCGGGGCAGTGTAATCTGAAACCGGGTAGGCTTCTGTCCAACGGGAAAGAGCACAGACAACTACGAGAACATATTTGAATCCTCGACATCGTTCCATCTGGATATAATCCATCTGGAGGACTTCAAAAGCATGATCGGGAGGTTGAAATCCACCCTGCTCTACGGGGATGCTTTTACCTGGATTAAACTGACAACATATCATACAGGTACGTACTTTCTGTTTGGCTGCTGCTCGCAAGTGTTTGTTGAACCAAATGTGTTGAATACTGTCTAGCATAGCTTTTTCTCCTAGATGCGCTGGACTGTGTATTGTGTTAATGATGACTTGAACCATGGAATCGGGAAGAAACCATATAGATTTTTCCTTCGTCATCCATCCTTGATCCGTTTGGATCCCTCCTAATTCAGTCCATTTCTTTATTTCTTCTGGTGTAGCGTGTGTCTGTATGTCAATTATATCAAGGGCGGGATCCTTAACTGTCATGCAATGTGTTGGTGTCGGAGCTATTGTCTTTGTCGCGTCAGTTGTATGAGTCTGGTTCTGAGCAGACTGTTTAGCTGTTCTGTCAGCTAGGTCATTACCCTGAGAAATGATATCGGTAACTTTTGTATGAGCTTTGCATTTCATAATCGATATTGCAGTAGGTAAATGAATCGCATCTAATAGGGCTTGAATGAGGGGTCCGTGTTGGATGTGGGCACCGTGAGAAGTTAAATAACCTCTCTCTCGCCACAGCACGCCGAAGTCATGGACGACTCCGAATGCATAACGTGAATCTGTGTATATGTTGACTTTCTTATTTTTGGCTTGAATACAGGCTTGTGTCAGAGCGATGAGCTCTGCTGCTTGAGCTGACAAAATGTTAATACAATTTGTTTCAATGACTTCAGTGTCCGTTGTGACTGCGTAAGCGGCCACTAACTCTCCTGTACTTGTTCTCATACACGAACCGTCTACATATAATGTCAAGTCTGGATCTGATAAAGGGATATCTGTCAAGTCTTGTCTGGGTTTTGTCGTGATAGTAATGAATTCAATACAATCATGTGCTAATGGATCTGTTCCATTTACTGGCAAAAGTGTGGCAGGATTTAACGTATTACAACGTCTGATTTCTATGTGTGGCTGAAACAATGTCAATTCGTAACCGGTGAGTCTCGCTATAGTCAAGTGTTGTGTTTGTGTGCGGTTCAAGAGAACCTCTACTGCGTGTGGTACTTGTACTGTCAATTGATGTCCTAACACTATGGCATCGCTTTGTCTGATTGCTAAAGCTGTTGCTGCCACTGATTTCAGGCACGCAGGAAGAGCCTGAGCTACTGGATCTAATGTACTAGAGAAATAAGCACATGGTTTGTGTGATCCTGCTTGTTCCTGAGTGAGTACTGACAAGGCAGTACCTTCGCGTTCTGTAACAAAGAGTGTAAACAGTTTATTGTAACATGGCGTTGCCAAAACAGGTGCTTGGCATAAAGCTTTCTTTAAGCTTTCAAAAGCATATGTATGTTCTTGAGTCCAAGGGAGGACAGTCGATGTGGCGACCTCCTGTGTTGTCAACTGGATGAGTGGTTTTGCTAGAAATGCATATTGAGGGATCCACTGCCTACAGTATGAAGTGAGGCCTATAAAAGCCCGCACCCCCTTTTGTGTCTTGGGTGGTGGCATGTTAGCAATTAACTGGATGCGGTCGGGTGTAAGCTGTCTTCCCTCCTTGGACAGCGAGTGCCCAAGGTAGACAACTCGCGGGACACAGAATTGCAGCTTAGAAGGGGACACCTTGTGCCCCTTGTCGGCCAGAAATTTTAAAACCGTCAGTGACGCTGCTTCACATTCAGGTTCGCTTCGGGCGGTGATCAGCAGATCATCGACATATTGAAGCAAGGCAGTGTTAACTGGCATGTGGATACTGTCAAGTTCTCGTTTTAGTGCTTGGCTATAGATGCTGGGGCTTTCTGCAAATCCTTGAGGTGCGCGCGTGAATTTAAAACTTCGTCCATTCAAACTGAATCCGAACAGATATTGACTTTCCGGATCTATTGGGACGCTAAAGAAAGCATTCTTGAGATCAATTACAGTGAAGAACGTTGCTTCTGAATCAATAGCAGTTAATAATGAAGAGATATCTGGGACCACAGGGTATTGTGGTACAATACATTTATTTAATTCGCGCAGGTCAATAACTAATCGATATACTGGTGGTGCTTTTGGATCCGTTCTTTTAAGAATCGGAATTATCGGGGAATTGCATACATTGGAGTCGGTTTCGACAACCACTCCTTGTGCAATGAGTTCGTCAATGATTTGCAGCAAAGCCGCAACAGCATCTGGTGGTAACCTATATTGTCGCATTCGTGGTAGTACTACTCCTGTTTTTAGTGTGACTCGATATGGTGTAATGTTCATGCAACCAACATCAGTGGGGCCTTGTGCCCATAAATGCGTAGGTAAACTCTGCAGCCGGTGATCCATGTCTCTGGACACGTAGTGACCTTTAAAATCACGTAAAAATAATCGTACTCCTTCCGGAGAACAACATATTATAGCTCCTAGAGCTTTCAATGTTTTTATACCTAACAAGTTTTCTGGACATGATTTAGTAAGCAATAAATCTGTAGTACGTGTCAATGGACCAACCGTAAGTGGAAGAGGCTGTGTTACTTCATTAATGATAGGCTTTCCTGAAAATCCAAGGGAAATATTCTGTGAGCCTGAGAGGGGTGCCCCTGGAACTTCACTGCGTCGTATAGTTGTTCTGCTTGCCCCTGTATCAAGTAAAAACTTTCTGTCTTCCCTTAATAGTTCACTATGTACATAAGGTCCCTCTTGATCCACAGGAACCTCAATAAGGGGTAAGCCAACTTCCCTCTCTAGGCTATTTCATGTGTATCGCTGATAATCAGGATAATCTGCTTGTGCATACTGGTACATCTGTTGCGTTGTCGCTTGTGTGGCAGCAATAGGCTGCGCTGGTGTTGGTGCTACGGTCTGTTGTGGAGCTGCCTGTTGCGGAGCTAGTTGTTGCGGAGCTGACCTATGTTGTGCATGCTGAGGAATTTGTTGTTGATTCTGATCCTGTCTAGGTGGACGTGGTCTTTCCTGAGTTCTACCTGTGGCAATATTATGTTTCAGAACTGGACAATCGTGTATATAATGACCTTGTTGTTTACAATAGTTACATGTCCCTTTAACTGGACCTATTGAATCACCCTTTTGGTGACCATCAGCTGGGACTGACTGAGCAACAAGCATTTTCATTTTTGTATCTTTCATACGTCTTTGTTCGTGTTCTTGTTCTTCTCTGATTCTATTGTGGTGATATTGTAACATCTGTAACATCTGTGACGGGGTGTTACCCTGCCAGGTACTCTCAAATTTCAATACTCTATTCTTAATTTGCGGTAGGGAATTTTCAACTAATTTTGTCACAAACAAATGTGGATATGACTCGCTACTTGCTTTTATGCCACTATTTATACCAAAACATTTTTCAAATCGGGAATAGAAATCACTAGTGTCTTCATCTTGCTTTTGTTTACAGGCTGAGATTGCACCCCAGTCTTCCTTTTTCGTAGTTAATAAACGTGGTAGTACCTGCACTAATAATCCTGGTAGTGCTGTAGTCTTTTCCCCAAGCCCTGCTCCTGCAGCTCGGGCCTTTTCTTCGTTTTCTAATGCTGTCCAGTCTATCTTTTGGTCTCCCACCTCCCATTCCTTTTCTTTGAGTTTCTCGTAAACGCCGGCAGGCATTAATACTTTCAGTATTTTCATAATGTCGGGGTAGGTATACTCTCCCATGAGTAGCATGTCTTTTATCTCACGGTGGAAACCTGCTGGATCCTTGTCATGGCTGGGTACTACTTTCTTCATTTCTAATAATTCAATTTTAGTTATAGGCGTGTACACAAACACGCGTGTAAAGTTATTATCTTCACCTCTGATTGGGTGTACTTCGCGTAACGGATTCAGTCTATCTATGTGATACATTTTTCTTCCCATAGTGGGAACTGGAACGTGCTCTGGGCACACAAAAGTTATATATTGGTTTCGAAATTCTAGAATTTCTTTAATCAAATCAGTACCTGAACCTCTCCATTTATTCGTGAGTAGTTCTATCAATATGTCAGGTAAGGGTCCTGGATCGGAGTGTTGACCTTTATATAATATAAGGAGGTGTTGAATCATGTATATACTAGCTAAACGCTGTTCGTCTGGGACAAGATTCAGAAACGTGTGTGCTAGTGCATCATCACTGTATTTGTTGGGACTGTCAGCCCATTGTACTGCTGACCTGGCCAATTCTTGTTCATCCATGGAATCGAGCATATGGTACCCCCTTCGATCTCGGAGTAATTTATCAGCGGCTTGGAATAAGTGTTCAGGGGACCTTGTATTTAACATAGGAGTTTGAAAATGTCTATTACATTCTGGACGTATCGGACATATCGGATCATTGAAGCCTCTAGTATTATTATGGGGTCTTCCTCTACCTACGTAAGCTATCGTTTCTATTTGTTCTGATTCTTGCTCCTCCTCTCCCTCTGATTCAATTCTGTCTGCTTCTCGTCTTTCTTTATGTATTCGTTCTACTTCCTTGCGGATCTTTCGGCACATAACTACTATGCATGACTGTTTATCATGTTTCTCGTCTGATATGTTCTGACCCCATTTGGCAAGTTTTTGCATGGTATCATGATCTGCCCCAGGCCTGTCTTGGTTCCTGATCACGCAGTTTATGAAAAAACGTAGTAGTTTTCTTTGTACATCCACTTTCTGGTATTCCATAGCTTCGTTAATACTTTCTGGGCCTCGCCCTGTTTGGACAAAGTGATATATATTGTCTAGGTGCTCAACCATTCCTGGTATCGTCATTAAATACAATGTAGCCCGTCTTATACGTAGTGATGATATTAGCAATCTGTCCTGTTTACCTGGCACTGGATCGTATCTACAATCCACAAGATGTTCTCTAAACATGTCGGATGTCACTAGATGGGGTGTACGTTGGAGTGCTAAATCTCTAAGGGTCTGTTTATTTCGTGGTGGTGTGGCAAACATATCTGTCGTACCTCCTGTAGCACCGTCTGAGGTGCTAGGCACGAAAGGATTCGTTGGACGTAAGATAGAAATTGTAGATGCGGGAAAAACAGTAGAGACGGACGGACCTGTTGGAACTAGTGCAGGAGTTTGTTGCTGCGGAGATACAGACGGATGCTCTTGGGGTTGAACACCATCGGCAAGCGGTGTGTGTGGTATGGTATTAGCATACTCGGGAGCTACGTCATCTAAATAGGAGGAAAGGAAAACGTCCTTTGCTGTTTTAGGATGTGCTTTTATCGGGAGCAATGGAGGAGTCAAGTCTTTTGGTATTTCCGGGGTAGCCTTAGGTAATCCTTCGGCCAGAAGAGGATACATACCATTCATAAGAGTGTTTCTTTGTCTATCTACTTGTTCCGATTTAACTCGGGTACCTTCCTCTATTAATAAATTTTCTCGGGTTTTATTCGAATTCTCCCTACCTTTCTCTTCCTGTCTGAGCGCCTTTTCTGTACGTCTATATGATTCTTTACGCCATAATTCAATGGCATCTTTCTGTGACTGTCTGGCTTTCTTTTTCCATAATTCTTCTTCTACTCTCATGATGCAGTCTACATCCCAGGTCCCCGCTGCGGGCCATCTTTGACTCTCTGGTAAATCCTTGGTGTAGTCCACCCATAAATCAAGAAATAACACGGCATCTAGGCCATGCTTATGATACATAAAATATCCTGGAGTGTCCCTAGGTGGAATGGGAACAGCTTCTTCGAGTACCCCTTTTCTAGTTTTGATCTGTCTTAATTTCGAAAAGAGCGGCATTTTTAGATCTGGTTACTTAATCTTAAACACACTTAATACAAATAAACACAATAATGAACAGTCATTCATACCACAATGTATAGAACGTATTTAACATTTAACATTTGACAGTTTAACGAACGATGATAACTAATAAGAAACTAGTTACTGACATAATACTAACACTAAATAATACTTAATTATATGCAAGACATACTAGATATACTGCTAAACAGTACAGATACACTGCTGAAACAGTGCAGACCGGATTTGTGTACCCAAACCCGTCTTGACCGGCACAGACTATGTGCACGTTTAAATGCCTCCCCGGCAATGGTACTCACCGGGTAGCTCGGAACGGAAGGCCTCGGAACTGAACTGAAACTGGACCGGACTGGACTCGACTCGTCTGGACTCGGAACTTCGGAACCTGGTGGGCCTCTGTATACCTCGGATCTTGCTCTCTCAGCTAGGCTCTGGTCGGGATACTTCGCACTTCTCACCGCCTCGTCTGGGTGTTGATCGCAGCCTCAGTCACCCCCGCTTGGCCGGAGGGAGATACAGGAAATCCTGCAGGTACGCGTTTTTGTCCGTTCAGCTGTGGCAGGAGACCGGGCCTGCAACGCACCTCCGGCGCGTGAGATGAGAAAGTGTCCCTGTTCGGGCGCCAATTTCTGTGGTAAATATTTCATTACCGGTACTATTTTTTATGCGGTAAAGTCTAGTAAGAATAACTCAGTAAATATAAGAGGCAGAATCCGTGGTATTAGAGGTTCTAAAAGGCTTTATTCCTCTACAAAGGAAATACAATTCGAATTGCAGGCTTCACACTCCATCACCATGAGGGTTCAGGAAGGAAGGCGATACATTATTGACAGGTAATTACTTTTATAAGAAATGCATTATAGTGTAACAGATGCAGGAGGCGTAACAGTTGATAAGAGAGATAAAATACACATACGTAACGAAAAAAGGCGTAAACATGGGTGTAACTAAAATACGTCATTAAACATGATGTCACAAGTGGGTGGATCCATAAGAGAATCCTGCAATGTCAGCAGAAATACTGGGCAGAGATGCGTGCGCAGCCGCATGACGTGTGATTGACGTGCAACTAGAGGGTGAAGGGGACTTGACATTTAGTTCTACATGTGGAGACAGAAGTCTGAGGGGTCATATCAACCTAATCCCAACTCATATCTAATATCTTATGTTTAAAGAACTGTATTATCCAAAAGGAAAGGTCTCTAGGACGGAATCTATTCTATACTGACTGTTAGTGCGTGTACAAGCGTCTAAGTGTCTACATGAGATGCGAGGGGGCAGGAATCTTCCATGGTAACAGGGGCTATGAATTACTTGCATGAGGACAGTGAGGCCTGGCCCCTTGCACAGTGGCTGGAGGAATGTTTACCTAAACTACTAGACAGGAATGCATCGGATGAGGAGCGGAGTAGATAATCTTGAAGGTGAAATACAGTTTTTGGCAGGCAACAGGCTGGATCAGGCACCGTTAGCCGCGCAGGGAGTAGGACAAAGTTCATGGATACAGATGCGGGCTCGGGCTGGAGCTTTCAGAGGCAGAAAGCAGGAAAGGTTTGATGGCAGAATTCAGGGCCTACTCGCCTGAATCTGTAAAATGTGGAAAGTGAACCACATAAAGTCGGTGGCCTTTCATACTTAGAAATGTGAATATTCGACCCATTCATGGTGGATCTGAAAGAGGACATGTTGACGGTGGACGCACATGTATTTGCGTCTTCAAAACTGGAACTGGAGGGAACATACATGTACTTATAGCATGCACATGGAGCCGTTGGGGTCTACGATAGGGGACATAACTGATCACGAAATTCATATTTCCTCAATAGATTCAAATGAGGACAGCCAATCCACCAGGGTACGTCGTGTGGACATGTGCATTTGCATTTTTTTTTAAATGTTCTCCATCTGAAAAATAATGACAACAATTTAGCAAGTGGAGAAACCTATTCTGTTTCTCCTCCATTGCAAATGGGTCTGTCCGTACCCTTTCCATCCCTAGAAACAGTACTCCTTTCATTTTTAGGATAAGATTTTTGTGCATTTCCATACATAGAGGGGCCATGGAAAATATTGGTGAACACCCACAACATTCTGACTTTGGATATGTACCACACACTGTGCGTTCTTGTCTTCTTCTGACACCCCCTTAATCTCTTCTTTTCCCTCTACTATCTCAAACATTGTGATGGCAGAAAATCACAGGAATGTGGGGATTTTTACACTACATTAATAAAACTAGTGGTCAGTAGTGTTTCTGTGAGTCAGAATGTGGGATTTTTAGTGGATATGTAAATCAGGCCAAAAAGAATATTCGTATCCTAATTACTGCTTCCACCCCCTTTGGAATCGAGAATGCGACACATTGATATGAAATCATATCTGCAGACAGTGCATGCTCTTGTGCGGGGCTCCCTTCAAAGCTCCTTGGCAGACGCTCTCCCAGACAGTGCACACTGGCAGGTTGACCTCCCAGAGAAAAACAGCCATTTGTCTGTCTAGCTGTCACACTGGAGCAGGTTACAGGGCACCGGGGATTTAATCAGAACTACAGGAATCTTATTGTATTAATGTTCATGTCCTCAAAACATCCTGCTTGAGTCATTTGAAAGCCCTATCAGGTAGGAAAGAGGCGCTGACAAAGTCAATCGTTTTGGCTTAGGTATAGTGAATAGGTTTCTGCCAAGCTTCACTAAAACACAACACAGATACAGCATGGTCAGTAACAGTGCAAGCTTCCCTTCCTCACAGAATGGGTATAGCATCACCGCAGCTTTTGTAGCTACCCTCCATCACAGAACAGATACAGCTCAGGTTGCAGAAACACAAGCTTCCCTCTTCAGGAAAGGTAAAACATGACTGGTGACAGTGCAAGCTTCCCTTCCTCACAGAATGGGAACAGCCTCTCTGCAGCTTTTGAAGCTTCCCTCCATCACAGTACAGATTCAGCTCAGGTTGCAGAAACACAAGCTTCCCTTCTCAGGATAGGTAAAACATGGCCAGTGACATTGCAAGCTTCCCTTACTTACAGAATGAGTACAGCATCCCTGCAGCTTTTGAAGCTTCCCTCCATCATAGAACAGATTCAGCTCAGGTTGCAGAAACACAAGCTTCTCTCCTCGGGACAGGTGAAGCATGGCCAGTGATAGTGCAAGCTTCCCTTCCTCACAGAATAGGTACAGCATCTCTGAAGCTTTTGAAACTTCCCTCCACCTCAGAACAGACCCAGCTCCGGCTGCAGAAACACAAGCTTCCCTCCTCGGGACAGGTGAAGCATGGCCAGTGATAGTGCAAGCTTCCCTTCCTTACAGAATGGGTACAGCATCCCTGCAGCTTTTGAAGATTCAATCCACCACAGAACAGATCCAGCTCAGGTTGCAAAAACACAAGCTTCCCTCCTCGGGACAGGTGAAGCATGGCCAGTGATAGTGCAAGCTTCCTCCCTCACAGAACAGATCCAGTTCAGTCTGCAGAAGTGAGCAGGTTACACAGATATTGTGTGTGGTGAGTAACCCACTTAGCGATCTTGGCATTAATGGACCTTGTGAATGGTGGCGGTCGACTCCACCAACACTCAAACCAGCCTTCTCCAACTGACAGGACAGGACTCAAAGCTGTAGGGTTTTAAACATGAACAATGATGTAAGAATAGGTGGGGGTCCCCATTTATTCTACAAATATATAGAATGTCAAACATACCACTTTGAAAAACGACTACGCTGCACGCGCTGAGGCCAAAACCATGTGGAATGAATATGGCAAGAAACTCATTTTAAACCGGTGCTTGGCCGTCGGTGTGAAATGAAGTGATTTAGCAGCCCTCCCTGTTACCCGCCAGGGCAGGTGCGCACTGTCACGCGCATCCCTAGAGAGGTCACGCATCATGTGCCTTCTAGGATGTGTCTCAAAATGTGAACCTCCAAACCAACCGCTGAACGTACTCGGTCTGCAGCTCGTGGTTTTTTCTGTGAATAAGTGTGATCTTTTCCTGGAAAAGTGTGTATAACTTATTCGTGATTCCCCAAAACAGAGCCGTGTGAGTTGCACATGTGGAAGTGTCATCGCTGTTTGCATAAATTATACCGCAGGAGCATTAACTCCACACCAGAGGTTCTCCAAGGATGTGAAGATGTGGGCGTTCCCAGGAAAGAGCCCGAGGAGGCGTTAGGGAAACGTGCCTCCAATAATTGGAAAACATAGATTCGTAGGTTTGCTGGAGTTCACAAACATTTTGCATCGCCTTTCCACTCTTGTCTGCACCCCTAACTTACACTCGAATGATGCAGGCTGAAGGGGGGCAGAACATGTGGGGGGGTGTACCAGCACTCCCCGTGTTACATGGTGTATGTGGCAGGAGGAAGCACAGTGAAAAGAAAATGGTTTACAAGCGGGGAAAAAAGAAACTACAGAAAATATATGACACTATTTCCGAGCACTATGCAATGTTTAGACTTCATGCCCACACAGTAAGAAAAGCAGGCCACATCAGGAGTGTCGGTGGACACCTGTACATTATGAGCACTACACATACATTATGCTTTGAGGATTGGCCATAGAGAAATAAAGTACCATCGAGTGAAGGTGCAAGCAACACATTTCTGCATGTACAACTCACACGCTTGTTTTTTTCCTCCATAAACACCAAGGGGACCATCACCTGGAGACACTTTTAGAGTGTCCAGTTCTGGGGATTTTTTGCCAGGAATGACAGTACAAAGTAATCCAGAGCCTGGCAAACACTTCATCATTTTACCAGTATTTTCTGGCATGTGATTGGCAATCACGGGTAGATTGTCCACACAGTTTGTTGTGACCGGTCACTAACACTAGATTGCTCATGTCAAATCATTAGCAATGTCATCTTCTTATTTGCACAGTTTCCCACTTCTGCCACTGGATCACCCCAGAATTGTCCCAAACATGAAATTCCAGCTCATGGACATCCCTTGTGCCTTGGATGATCCCCTCTCTTGTACGTGATCCACTGATTGGACTTGGGCCACTGTCCTCCACTTACCCACTCCTTTTAGCATCTTCTTTTTAATCTTTTTTTCACCAAAATAAGCATCATTAATGTGAGCATTATTAATACTCAGAGTTGTTAGAGAATAAATCTATCGTATTTCACTTTTTGCAAAACTGGCAGTCCAGTCCCAGATCTAGTCACCTCCCGTGAGGACTGTGGCAGTGTCGGTTCAAGCCTGCCGAAGAGACTGTTTCACAGCCAGTTAGTCTGGAAATAAAATAGACTGAATGTGATGCTCCCTCTTATTGGACGAATGAAAGACTATATCAGTGTTACAGGCAATTGACTGAGCTTTGAGGACCTCACCAGAGCCTTCGCGGACAAAAAGTATTGGCAAGAAAATATAGTTCATATAGTCGAGAGAAGATATACAGGGAGAAGGGATTTTGAAGATTGGTGGGTGACATTTGTAGAGCAGCAAACATTTCGAATGGATACTTGTTTGTTTATTGGTGAAATGCAATGTTGATTTGTGAATTCATAAAGCACTATATAGATTTGCAGAGTTGGTGTGACTGTGTTTTATGGCTGTACAATTCATTGGTAAGATGGAGTGCGTTGCTGATTGGTTGAAAGGTCACAGGAAATAAAGAATAGTTATTGCTGCATGTATATAAGGTTGAGTGTTTGTTTGATAAGTGCTTTAATACATTGTCCAGACTTGGTAAAGTGCATGGCATCATGACAATGAACATGGGATGGAGCAAAACAGCAAACTGTAAAAGGAAGGCGATGTGTGTGTGTGTGTGTGTGTATTTTTATGAGTTTATGTGTGTGTCTGTGTGTGTATAGGCACACTCAATGTCTCAAGAGCTATATCTCTTTTGACATATCCCTGCTTGCCGTTATGATATTGATACACATGACATACAATCTATGGGAATGTATTGACACACTAGCAGTGAAGGGCTTATAAAACATAATGATTTCTTCCCTGCTGCTAAAAATGCTTGAGCTTCCAGTATATTGCACATTGAATCTAATTACATTCCCAAAAACATATATAAATACCCCTCAGTATCATTAGCATTGACATGAGCTCCATGGAGACAGGGATTGAGTCATTTAGAGTTTGGTGGTAGCTGAGAAGCCTTGAGTTTCTGGAGGGAACTGTAAAATTACAGTGGAATCCACCAGCATTGTTCACCCTAATGCTATGAGTTCAATTGAGGAAGTTCAGCTGGTGGATTCTTTTGAATAGATGAATGAATGAAATGAGACTTCTAAGGCACGCAGCTACTCCCGGGAGTGTCCCGGCGCTATGCTTACAGTAACCACAGATGCAACAACCTCAACTATACTTGATAACAGAAGCATGTCTTCAGTCTTTTCTTAAACAGGTGGAAAGACCTTTCTGAATGTAGCTCCAAAGGGAGTTTATTCTAGCAGCAGCGACTGGTGCAGGTAAGCGCGGTGGGGTGGGATAAGCCACTGTGGGGATCTATTCATTTATTTAATTTTCCATATTTTGCCATCTCTTGACATCCCCCTCGCTCCGCTCGCCCTGCCGCACCGCTCTTACCCGCACCGGCTGCTGCTGGATTTTAGGCCGCTGATCCCAGATAGGAAAGGGTCCTTCCGCCCATTCTCGTGCGCTAGACCTTAGGGATCCTTGTCAGGTGGCAATGAGCTGACCGCAGATTTCTCAAGGGGGAATAAAAGCTAAATTTAGCTCTAAAATAGTCTGCCCCAGAATGGTGCAGTGCTCTAGGGACTAGGATTAGTGTTTTGAAGAGAATTCTCTTCTTTATCGGCAGCCAATGCAGTGCATGTAGATGCGAAGACCTGGGGGCAGGTGAAGTAGAACACGGGCTGCCGTGTTTTGGACCACTTGTAGCTTGTTAACCAGATGATCTGGGATTCCTAGGTATTAGGCATTTCCATAGTCTACCTTTCTTGCTGACAAGGAGAGAAAGCCTTGCATTTTTTCAAGGTTTATTTAAGAGCGTTTATAAGAGCTTGATGATCCAACCCATTCTTTGGTTGCAAATCCTGTGTTTCCTAAAAGAGAGATTGCAACAAAAACATTTGATTGTGGTATATATTAAACCCTTTTTGCGAGTTGGCAAAGCATTTCTGGTTCACAGAGTGATTTACTGCCTCACACTGAATCACATTTAGATAGGGCGATTAAGGGGCATCCACTCCTAACTGCGATTTGATATTTGATGTATCAAGGGTTTATTACTATAATCGTATTTGCAAATCATTCAGTTATCGACTGCTGAATGAAGCAAGTAGCTGATTTACACGATGGAAGCTGTCCCATTAGCCATCTTCCTTTTTGGCATTTGTGCTGGGTGACCATGGAGGGAGTAGGCAGTGGTCCATGAGAGCAATGCCTGCTCCCCCCAATATCTTCCCAAAAATGATTTTTTGGGAGCAATACTGATTTTTCTAAGGAACACAAACTGCTTTAAAAAATAAAAATCCCATTTGGGGATGTAAACGTAGGGATGGTAGTTCGATGTACCATAAAGGCCATCATCCTTGTGATTGCAGACAATCATAGGGAATAATAGCAACATGCGTAATTAATATTCATGTGGCAGGTTGTTCTGTGACTCGCTGTATCTGGTGATTTTGTGATGTGATCTAATAGTACGTAGATCGCATCATGAAATTAAAGGCTAGTCGCAAAATATCCGTGCATGCCCAATTTGTGACCATTTCTTGTGGCCAGCTTTAATCCATCAGGCCTCTCATTACACCCAGAGATGGGAAGCTTCTCAGCTGTCATCTAACTCTGATTCAGGTCCAAAAGTGTTTGTCATGCGGGAGAGGTGTGGTGCAGCGGCCAGAGCGGCTGACTCTGGAGCGCAGGGCTCACGGTGCGATCGCCGGTGGCAGCTCAGCTCAGCATCATGTGACTCTGGGCAATAGCTCACTTGATCTCCCCGACGGCCCCCAGCGCCTTGAGACACTTAGGGGTGAGTAGTTCGCGCTATACAAATACTGGACTTAGATTGAGACTTTAGGCGGAGCAAACAGCTCACAGGTTATTTCAGGCCTTTAAATTGTACCTCTCAGAGAGAATTAGACCCACTGGGAGAAATGCAGCAGCAGCTGGAAGAGAACAGGTGCAGCGAACTCCCACGGGCTCTCCTTCTCTCGAGATGCAGAAGTTCAAAAGGTAACTCCTGCTGGGGTGCATAAAGACACAAAATGAACAGGGTGCACGCGCTGGTGTGCAGAACAAACCCAGGCGGTTAACAGGCCATCTGATCCTGATGCCCAGGCGGATAGAGGCTGCCCTTCACAGCCATGGATACCTGCATTCATTGTCAGCTGGTGAACCGTGACTCCAGCCCTCAGTAGCCACGTGCAATCCACACCATCGTGCAGAGGTTGGGTAATTAGCCCTGCCTTGTCTCTTGCCAGGATTGCGGCTCCTCTTGCATGTCCGCGGCAAGCAGAGCTGTGTCCGTCCGCGTCTCTGTGGTTGTGGCTGTCGCTGATCAGGGCAGGCAGCCTCTCGCTTGTTTCATTATAAACAATCTAAGGGATTTAACCAGCCAAACTATAGATATGTGTGCCAGTGAACTGTGGCCATTTCCCAGGCATGAGGTTAGTTAATACCCATTAACGCTCGTTATAGTGGTCTATAAATATCTGGTATTGGTGGCCCTGTTGCCTAAGCTGTTCTTGCAACTCCTGCTTTGTAGTAACAGTGCAAAAATATTAAGTATTTGCATATTATTTTGCTCTCCTGTGCAGGTATAATATTGTCATTTTATCTCAATGGAACTTTATAGCCACAATTCAGAGAGTTGCAGTGAATCTCACTGTGAATGTGGAAATCTAGGGTCTACGACAATCAGCTGTGTGCAGGACAACCAGCCCACTGTGCTCGGGGTGGACGCAGGCCCGCACCACAGCCCCATCAGGAGCCATGAAAACACACACACAGGGGCAGCCTACGCGCAGACACACAGGGACATGGAAACTCCTCGCAGTTACCCAGCATGCAGCAGAGCTGTGGACCCCACGTACAGCCTTTTCAGAGTGCTGTGTGGACATGAAATCAGGCACTCATGGAGTTTGCACCTGATTTCAGAAGGCCAGTCAGGATCAATATTCACACCGATCCGGGACATTTCTCAGTGCAAACTACTCCATGTGCTACTTGGAAGAATGTGTTGGGGGAATGAACTCAGACTTCTGGTTTCACAGACTGGAATGGGTGAACGTGTGTTTTTAACATGTGCTATACATAAGCGTGCTTAATTTGTCATAAAATAATTGCCGGGGCCCCCGTCAGGAGGCCACTAGAGTTAGCACCACCCACTGCCCCTGCCAGCGCTGCCAAAACAAATCTATTAACCATCACGCTCCTAAGAATGTGACAAGTCAGACTACACAAGGCCACCAAAGATGTAACAATCTCTTGGGCGGCAGGTATTAGCCATTTTCAATGTATAACTATATAAACATCTGTTGTTGTGCTCCTCTCTAAATAGACACCTTGTGTCAGACTGTCATATGTACCGGTCTTGACAATTAATTGCCGGTGAGGAGCACCGGAAACCACAGGCTCAAATTAAGCACTGCATAAACTACTCTATCCCAGGCATTCCAAATCAGCAGATGTGATTTTAACATGTAGTGTGTACAGAGGTCGAAGTGGGTGGGATCGGAGGCCCGCAACGTGCCCATACTTTTTTAATTTATGAAAAGTAGTCCCCCTACTTTTTGTCAAAATAAGACCATCCCGGGACGGTTAATTCCAATAGTTGAAATGTTTAAATGAAGTGTAAGGAGGAGAGTCTTCTCTGCTGTGACACCAAGGGAGGGGAAGACAGCTAGACGAGCCTTCTTGCCAGGGTGCCTGCTTGCCTGAAAGGAAAGTAAAGGTGCGCAGCTGGTTAACCTGCAAATGTAAAGGGTGCTTGGAAATCGGCATTGGCTTTAATGGATGGAATCACTTGAAGCTTCCTGATAACACAGATTTGTTATTTTTGGGCGGTAGTGCATTGAGTTACCAGTTGAGTTGTGAAGTGTGTGCTTTCAAGGGAAAGTTATCTAAAAAAAAAAATACACTACTTACAACATTGGTATAAATAATGACTTACATATTCACAGTGTTTTCTGTCACAGGCTGGGAACTCATAACACTAAAAATACACAAGTCACTATGCTCCACTGCACCAACCAAGATTCAGGCCCACATTTCTCAAAGGATTGTGTTGCCCTTGCGTCGTGCAGGGTGAGGCAAGGACAATGCAATCTTTAAGTCATATTTACCAAGCCACGTAAAGCCACCTGGCATGGCACTGCATGGCTTGGTAAATGTGGAATAACGCTAGGCAGCCCAAGTCGCTGCCTTGCGTACTCTGCCCTGAGAAGGCGTTACATAGGTGGAGACTGTATGTTCCAACGCATCCACACATGCTTTTTGCCACATTCCCAGATTTACCAACAATAGTAAACCTAGGAATGCATCAAAATTGTGCACCTTCCCTACAGAGGCACAACAAGGAGAAATATCTTTATTTCTCCTTGTTTCTTCGTTCTGTGTGTGTTGCATTCTGTAGCACACTCAGAAAGAGGAAAGCACCTCTAAGGATTCCTGCACAAAAACAAACATGCCCGCAAAGCAGGCACCCTTGCTCCATGGTTCAAGGGTGCCTGCATTGGCGCTAGGCTGGACATAGTGTGCTAGGGCAGTGAGAGAGCAGGAATGTGCCATATTTGATTAAATATGGCATATTCCTGCCATATCTACTTGATGCAGTGCAGAGCAGCAAGTTGCGCTGTGTCACATAAAGATAAATCTGGCCATTAGATCTCTGGCTCTCTGGTTAAACACACAGACCACTGCAGTGCATTAGCTAATAGTGGTTCATAATGCACTATAGTGTATTTCCCTGTGATTAACTTAACTTGTATTTATTTTTCATTTAGGCTGTGCCTTATTTTAAATGTGGTTAACTGAAGGTGAAAGACCAGAAAAACGTACAGAATATTTAGTTTTTTTAGCCACACCTTTGACCCACCCCCACGCTGACTGACCCCACCCCCATTGAATGCAGCATCACAGTTCCCATACTTTTTTTAATGCACTTCAAACCCTGGGTATATGTAAGCTACTCTATCCTGGGCATTACACATCTACAAGGCTACACAGGCCGAATCCTTCTATGATGGTGGAGATGCTGGGAATCGCGTACCTTTAAACACATTATGAGAAAATAACACAATATTGGTTGGGCGTTTTCAAGGGGATCGGTCAAGCTTCTGGGTCAGAAATAAATGAATTTTCAGAAATCGTCCATCTGAGATGTCCCCTCGCAGGGATGCTATCCGCTGCTCTCCATGAGGAGAAAAAACATCTCTTGTTGCAGGCAGCTATATAGACGTTTTAAGCTGACTGGGGCACACCACACCTACTGAATCTAGAAGTTTGGATTCAATGGTTCTGGATCTTGATTGGACACAAAAAAAATGGCATACAGTGCTGTAGGCCAAAAGACAACTTTTCACAAACTGTGGTACCCCAATTTGAAATTTCAGAACCAGGATGTCAGAGGTTTGAATTGTCCACTATGTCTGAGGGCAGAGGGCCTGCTGAGCATGGACAAATTTGTGTCTGGTTTAACAAAACTGACTACCCCATTTGAAGACGGCGGGGCGTCTACTCATTTAATAAACAAGGTTTTTGTCCTGTGGAAATATGTGGTCTTATCTTGAGAGTTGGGGCTGGAGGGAAAAGGTTGGGGTGTTCGGTATGTTTCGTTTTGTGGAAGTTCCATTGCTGGTTTATCAAATTCATGCCAATTGTAGAGAAACAATATAAAAAGACTAAAACCTAACGTGGTACAACTGCAACCACATGTTATTCCCACTCTGAATTTAAGTGGAATGCTAAAATCTTCAGAGGAAAAATCACAACGAGCGCTAATTGTATTTCCCTCTGTGCAGTTTTACCAATCGCAGTTCCAATGGCAAATGAAACAAGCATTGGCACAGCCAATAGGTCTCGCCTTTGGGACCTCATAAGTGCTTAGCAATGCAATACATTATCCCCCACTGGCATGCCCACACACTCTTAACATCTTCGAATAATCGTACAAGTTGTTTTTTTCTTTTTTTAAAGGCGATATGAAACAAGAAATGTTAAAAAGCATAACTATTGCTTATTATTAGTTGGCATTTTTTGTTTAATTTTCTCCTTCGCACCTCTCTGCTACCGTACAATATGTGATTATTTTGCTGTTTTTTGAGAGAATGCCACATTTGTGCAGTGTCCCTGCGGCTCACTTCTTGCCAACACTCTCCGTGCTCGATGTCAAATCCAACGTTGACCAGAAAAAAAGTCTGTTTACGGAACCTATGTGCAAGAGCGGGCGGTACTCGGCAATATATTCAAAATAATAATGCAAGCTGCCACTTTCATGCACATGCCCTAAATGACAAAAAACTACTCTTCACTCACTCTTGCTGCAGCCCCAGCACCCATTTCGTCTGTTGTCATATATGCATTTATTATTCACCTCAAATGTGCTACACGTTATGTGTAAGGTAAACTCCGGCTGATTGAAGCCTCATACAGCAAGCAAATTCCCGACTTTAGACGTTGTGCGGAACAGGAAAACGAACAAGCTCACTGGTGAGAACACTTCAGTCCTGCTTAGTAGCAACTTGCTTTTATGCTCATCCATAACTAGTTTATTTGCATATATCCCCTTCCAGTTGACCTCTTGCTGCGCTCCGCCTCTACTAATCAGCCCAAAGCAGAGCACCTTAAGCTGATATGCTTTCCAAACCTTCAGGCCTTTGCATGACTCCTGCGATAGAATGCATGCTCGGTCACAACGATGGGCCCGGGAAACATTCCGACATTCTGGCCAAATCCCCCAGTCTCCCCGTGCTTAAAAACTGACTGTGACCCAATGTAACTGGTGCTAATGTAAAGCGCTCCTCCGATTCAGGCTTGCACTATATAAAAGTGCAAAAAACAGAAACAAACAATATCAGAGGCAAATCTTATTATTAACTGCTCCCTATTGCGCATATATTGGTCACAATTGTAACTGAAACCATTTTATTTATTTATTTATTTGAGTTTTATATAGAGCTGGCTAGACCCGGAGGTATCAGAGCGCTTTACATAAGGTTCCACAAAATTACAAAGTTACATCAGTTACTAGGGAGCCGTTTCAAGAGCGTAGAAGACAAAATAAATGAAGTTTAGAAGGGTAAAGAGGTAGGAGGTAGATAGGATGGAGAGATGAAGGAGAGCCTGTCCAAAGACCGGTGGGTAGGTGACGGCCGAGGGGAAAGTCCACAGCCCATCTCATCTATAGCTATCAGGGAGCTCCACTGGGCATCAGCCAAACAGCTAGGTCTCAACTGGAAAACAATTGAAGAGTAAAGAGGAGGGATAAATGGAGCGTAAAGGAGGTGGAGTAAAGGGGTAGGAGGGAGAAAATGTTAAATTTTAAAGATTTATTTAGCACTACAACCTCCTGGTGTTAAGTAAAATGTGGCCCCAATTACATTTCAAGTGCAAAGGAGAAGGTGTGGCATAACGGCCAAAGCAGCCGACTTTGGAGCGGAGGGGACCAGGTTCGAGCCTCCTCATCGGCTCAACATCCTGTGGTTCTGGGCAAATCACTTTATGTCCCCATGCCCCCCTGCCAAAAAAACATGAATGTGTCCCTGTGTAACCTAACTGGTGCTCATGTAAAGCGCTCCAAGACCTTTGGGTCGAGTTCATGCTATATAAATTTTGAGGGGAAAAAAGTGCAAAACACCTCAATGGTGCCAGAGTTTCCCATGCGCATCCTACAACACAGCCTCCGAGTCACTGCTCTGATAAAAAAACATAAAGATAGCACCATCACATGCTTTACAAAGCAAAATAGCAGCAAACTGGGGGGCAACGACCTGAGTGGGCACACACTCGCTGTGCTTTGTGATGCTGTGTACCTCCGTATAACGTCCTTCTGCGCACAACGAAAGGCAAGAAGAACGAGATGCCAGGCAGCACACGACAATGAGTGGAAGGAAAACTGAGTACCTGTGTGCCTCTGAAGCCGAATGCCTGCTTCAGCACAGTAGCCTTGAGACCCACGCCGCCCCTAGTCCAGACTCCACCAAACAGTCCGCACACTGGAAAAAATTAGTCATCCAACACCCTGGCACACCATAAGTGAGGGAGGGACTTCTTGTGGCCACAGTGCCTTTAACCTGCTTTGAGAGGGATAAACCAGCACCAGAAACACAAAGGCGAGGGAGGCCTGTGCTGTGAATGGGAACTGATTGCCCCCCAAACACATGGTGCTGGCAGCCTCCCCAGGGACCAGGAAAGCATCTCCTAATTAGATCCATAAATGACGGAAATCTTTCTCATTAACTGCGCTTGCAGCTGCGGGCCACGAAGATGTTTTCCGGCAGAGCAGGCCCGTGTGTCACAAAGCAAGTATCTCGGGGTATGATTGCGGGGAGGGGGGCGGTGGGCTGCAGCAAGCAGCAGTCGGGGGGATACCCAGTTACGCCACACCCAGACAAACAAGCGCGGCCGTGAAAGCAACGCGGCTTTGAAAGTGAAAGGCTACGCTAATTAAAAACATATGGCCCCTGCGCGCCTGTAGACGCTGAGGGCAGATCTGGCATTTCCCTTGCGGGAGCGAGCAGCAAGGCGCGATAATTGCTGACAGATAGCGCCACTGCTCGCTCCTACAAGGGAAAGCCAAACATGCACGCGTTGCAATAGAAAGCAATGCAAAACGTGCACGCTTTTTGCCAAAATGCTGATTGATGCCAAAAGGTCCCCTCCTAAGTAGCGCATGCGTGCTGCGTAGGCGAGACCTAAAAAGGGCCTAAAACTCCAGTTATGTCTGCTCCTGGTGGGAGACAATTTGTTTTACATTTATCAACTGTTTAGGAGTGATGGGGGTTGTAATGGGTCAGGAATGCGTTAAATTTATTGGTCGTAAGGATTTTTTAGCAATCAGGAATGGGTGGAGTTTAGCGGTGTGAGGGGTTTTTAGGGTTCACGGATGCGTGGAGTTTACGGATGGTGAGGGTTTTAGAGTACGGTCATGGGTAGAGTTTAGGGGGTGGAGAAGGGATTTTAGGGTATAGGAATAGGTGGAGTTCAGAGGTCGTGAGTGATTTTAAGGGTTCAGGTGTGGGTGGAGTTTAGCTGTTCAAAAGGGTTTTTAGGGTTCTGAGATGGATGGCAGGCAGTGAGGGTTTTTTAGGGTTCAAGAATGGGTGGAGTTTAAGGATAGAATGGGCTTTTAGGAATCAGGAATGGGTTGAGTTTGTTGGTGATGATGAGGGGTTTTTAGGGGTCTGGGATGAATGGTGTTTAGAGGTAATGAGGGATGTTTAGAAAACTGGGATGGGTGTTTAGGGGTGGTGAGGGGTATTTAGGGGTCAGTGGTAGGTGGTGTTTAGGGGATGTGAGTGGTTTTAAGGGTTCAGGGATGGGTGGAGTGTAGGCATAGAGAGAGGTTTGTAGGGTTCAGGAATTGCTGGAGTTTAGGGGTAATGACGTGTGGATTTTAGGGGTAAAAAGGGCTTTTAAGGTTCAAGGATGTATGGAGTTTAGTGGTCTGGAATGGGTGTAGTTTAGGCTCGGTAAGGGGGATTTGGAGTTCCTTGATGGGTGACGTTTAGGGGTAGAGAGCGCTTTTAGGGTTCAGGAATAGGTGCGTTTTAGGTGTCAGGGATGGGTGAGTTTTAGGAGTTGATAGGCGCTTTTAGGGGGCAAGATAGATGTATTTAGGATTTGGGAGGGTGTCAGTGATAGATGGTGTTTAGGGATGGTGAGGAACCAGCAAATTAAAAGCTTCCTAAGTAATTGTTCGACTATGTAAAATAAATAAATCCGAAGTAAAGTCCCCTGTAGTAAAGCACTGAAAGAAATACCTCCAACATAAATGTTTCTGGAAGTAAGCCCTGCAATTATTGCATTTAGTGGAAACGGTTTCCCAATAATGGTGTTGGATGAAATAGTTTTTCTATGAAATCACATACTACTGGACAAAAACATTATCAGTAATAAAGCCTTCCCTTTTATCAGAACACATGTAGCTTCAGTCCAAACTGCTGGATCTTTAGACTTGAAGGGTATCTGAATGCTTTTTTCCTGGCTGCCTCTCCTTTCTTTCTCCTAAGTTACGCAGAATGACGTCCTTACATCACTCATTATGAAGTTTTGGCTGCAGACCTTGCTCTGTCTTCAGGATTCTCCTCTGGAGTGCACTACAGGTAAGACGGGATCATCCGATTTGTAGGTTGGTACTTCAATTCCCTCTTTCCTGCTGGTCAGGCTTCTTCCTGTGGACCAAGAAATGCTCCTGACACTGAATTCCCTTGTTACACATTTCATGCCAGTGGGTAGAATGGCACCATCTACACTCGCCCATACTGCAGTCTCTAATTGTCCCACCCACTATTGGAAAGTTTCCTTGCTTTTCTGGCTCAGATGCTGGACTTTACACCTCGCTCCACTGGATCGTACTTGTCTCCTCTTACATCGTTCTGCAGGGTTTATGAAGTGCCTGCCAATTTTTCCTCTCTTTTTTTTTTTAAACTCTTTTTATTAACAGCGCTCATCTTACCATACATTTTTGGACAGTGTTCATACAGCATGTGAGGGAATAGCAGTATACTGTACAGATTAAAACATTTGAGGACACAAGTGGGACATCCAAGTGTTGAATTTATGCCCCTGGCTCTCTCTCTCTGTTGCCCTGTAGTTCAGCCAAGGTCCCCAGACTTTCTTCCATTTCTTAGTACAACCTCTACTCTTATAAATAGTTTCTTCGGCCCTCTGGCACCAATCTAGGTCTCGCTTCCACTGTTCCCACTGCGGAGGTGCCTGCGACCCCCACCCACTGGCGATGTTCCTTTTCGATACATCAATTTTTCCTCTCTTTTTAAGCTCGTACCCACTGAGTAATCTGCAAAGAGGCTCAGTCACAGCAGGTCGTTTCCAATGTTGTGAATAAATGCTAGGAGTACTTACGAAGTTGCAAAGTCATCGGATTTACAACTGCTCCTCTTCAGTTGTTTGACACCACAAGCAGATTGATTGTGGAGCAGTCAATACCTCCCTAACACCTTTCAGTACCCCCTGATATATCTCATTTAATCGAATTGCCTGATCCACTTTTAGTCTCGCTCATTTCCAGCAATTAGGTAATTTGTCTGTTTCATCTTCAATGAAATTATTTCCATCAGGATTACTTACAAAAGTATTGTTAAATAATTTAGCACTTTCCGGCATCTCCACATATGTTCTCTCTTCAAATTTCAGCCTTTACAGTTTCCCATTTATCATTGTTGCCTCTGAATCGCTCTGTATCCTTATTTAACCCCTTGTGCTGTTACTACTATTTGGAACTTCCCTTTTCTAGCTGCTTACCTTCTATTCCTTTGCTTTTGCAAATACATGTTCCTCTTTGTCTCTTGCTGAGACTCCCTCAAAATACATCTTATAAGCAATTTATTTTGCTTTTAGTATGTCAGCTAATTGGGTTAAATATTGGCATTTAAAATATTTAAGTGGTAAGGTTGGTTTCATTGTTAGAGGAAGGATATGTTTTTAATTTTTTCATTTTAAATAAGTATAGTTATTTAATTTACTTCCATTTACATTATTCAAGGGTTAGGGTTAGTGTTAAGGTTAAGTTAAGGATTTTTATTAAATGTAATGGAAAATACAATAATAAAGAATAAGCAGTATTGTTAGGAGTAGGGTTAGGTTAAGGAAAATATATTCTTTAATTACATCTCAAATGAGTACAATGTTGGGTTAATATTCCAGTTAATTTTGTAAGTTTAAAAAAAAAAAAATTATTTGCGGTTAAATAGTAAATTGAATAAAAATGCAGTTTTTATAAGGCTAGATTTACAGTTAAGGTAACAACCAGTTAATTAGGTAATATATCTAAATATAAATACACACATAATTATACGTTATTTTATTTAAATTATTTTAAACCTTTGCCTTATGGACGTAATGCTGTTGATGTTGTGGCCTGGATGTATGATCCCTCAGTGTACTGCAATGGATTTAGCATATCCAGAGTACCAGACACAATAATGCCCTATCAAGTTTGCCCTCGCTTGGTAGTTTAGTGAGGAGGGTCTCGAAGAGGGGGAACAAAATGCCCTTGAATCTACCTGGAGCTGGCCAACAAATTCTTCTGGTGACATTAGACAGATCAGTGTTTCATAAAAGCAGAGACTGGGCTGTGTTTTGTATCGAAGCAGTTGTTGGCCCTGTGAAGGTGGTTTGTAAATAACACAAATAGATATAGTAATCCGTCAGAATCCCTTTCAGAGGGCCAAGGGGAAAGCAGGGGCTACTAGGCCCAATCGCGGGGGTTGGGGCCTTTTACTCCTGTTGTCCCGGGGCCTTACTACTATGGATCCCACTCAACTGGGCCAGGTACCCCTTCCGCACTTGACTCTCAGTAGTAGCTGTGGTTGAGCAGTCGAGGCTCCCTCAGAGGGGTCGATATAGGTCAGTGAACACGACTCATAACTCAAAGTGCAAACAGTACGAACAATAAATCTATGTTCAGCCAAATATGTGCTTTTATAAGAAAATGTAGTATTTTATTTCTAACTCTACACAGGCAAAGAAATGTGACATTCAAATGCAACAGCACAATCCCCTTGAGGTTGGGCTCTAGCAGTTGTCAGGTGAATACAAACTGCTAGGCGGTAATCAAGAGTTCTCCCTTCTGACCCTTTAGGAACTTAGCTCAGAATGTCCATGGTACTGCAGCACCGTTAGCAGGGAGTTCCCCCAGGGTGCAACTTGCCCACTTCTCATCTTACCTACTCTCGCAACACAGAAGAGTTCAACAATGTAGCCGGTGCCTTCGAATGCGCTCCAGTGAGTCCTGCTCAGTTAAGAGAGGTTGGGCTGTTCGCACCCCACGCAGCAGCCCCCTATAGCCTAGGCTCTCTCTCCAGAGCGGTGCAGCTAGAATTATCTCAGATGGAGAAGCTCCCTGTTCACTAAGAAGCGGTAAGTTGACTTTGTTCAATAGGGGTGGGGAATCCTTTCTTCAGTTCCTGACTGGAGCCAGTGAGAAACCGACGTTGTCCATGGCGTCTCCGACAGTACGGTCCAACCCACAAGTCATAGCCTCAATCTCACCTTCAGGCTAGGGCCCAACTCCTATGGCAATATTGGTGCCGGCAGCCCCTCCTGGCATATGAGGTTGTTGCAGTACATGGTGACAAAGGTGCAGGCTTTTTCAGCCTCATCGCTCCGGCCCAGACAGTCAAAGTCTTGGCACTCCTTGAGATGGTACTTTGGTGGCGACCCCCCTCAGGCATACGGCATCACAGAAGTGTGGTGGCACGTGTGTAGCAAGAGCTGCATGGTACTCAGCACATGGCTCAGTCTACAGCGGTCCTCTCCTGGCATACAAAGGTCACCGAAAAAATCTTGCATGTGATCGACTGCCCAATCGGTCCTCAGCGGAATCCTCACACCTCGCACAGGGAGTCCTCGCGGTAGAGCTCCCCACTGGGCTTTGCTCCCTTCAACGCTCTACTCTTCCTCACAGGACACACTGGTCTTGGCACGCAAGCAGGCATTGGTGTTCTAGGCTCCAGGTCAAGCGGTCTTGGTTTCTCTGGTTGATGACCCCTCACCCAGCAGGGAGACTAGCAGGGCTTGGCCCCCAGTCCTTGTCACAGACAAAAGGCTTGCAGAGCTTCTCCGTCTCACAGAACCCATCTGGCTGCTTGGCAGATGACCAATTTTTGGGGACTAAACCTCCCATTCTTATGTTCCTTTTCTGGGCACCAAATGTAATTGAGGGCCTGCGTCTTTGACGTTTTATGTTGGGAGTCTGTTTCTTTTGAAGTGGGCACTTCTCCTTTTCATCTTAATTCCTGAAAGAGGTCTGCCACAGCAGGCACGACTTCGAAGCTGATTGGCCAAAACTCAATTCTTGGGAGTGACCAGAATTCACGCCTGGATGTCAGTCATGGTGATATGCACATCAAAAGGTGAATCCCAGCTCCCCCCTCCACTCCCCCACCCGGCACTACTCTTTATGATTCTCTTATCAGCCCCACCTTCCTTCCTGGGATGTGTCCAGGCCTCTTCCTTGTGATCTATCACTGAACCAAAGTGCAGTCTTTTGGAGTGTAAACGGAGTCTCTCCCTTTTTCCTCCAGAGTGTCCCCACCCAGGTCACAGGAATGTAGCAAAACACAAATCTGTCTGGGGGAGATTTCTCTCCTTCTTATGTCTTTACCAGGCAGGCCTGGGATTCTCAATAATGAAACACAGTATCCTCCATGCAATGTACATTGCAGGCACACTCACTCAGTGTACATTCATAGCACACTCTCTGTTCACCACGAATACATCTATGCATTGTACCCTCACATGTACACATGCATTCAGCACACACACTCAGTCTGCATACACTGTTCGGCACTGACACTTTTCTATATTAAACCGGGGTGTCCTCTTTACAAACACACACACTACCAGCACACACTCTCTATGTGAGCTCTGCACAACACTTCACCCTTCACATTGGGCTCCACGCAGGCCCACATACACTCTGCACATGCACTACACAGCACTACATCTCTCATATAATGTATTCCTCTCTGCATACATACACCCAGTACATGTACTTACCACACATGCACTGCACAGTACTGCTGCATCTTTCTCCTGTGCCCATCCCAGGCACACATGCAACTAGCGCAGAGTTACTATGCAGCACTGCACAACTTACTTGATGTAGGTCAAGGGTGAGTTAAGCACACAGCAGCTGAACATTTTGGCAAGGTGAGTTAGCCCGTAGGCCTCACTCCAGTGAAACAAAAGTTCCTGTTCACTGCTACTGATCACTACACGGTATGCTGCCACCACCACTCTTGTGCTGCTCAACTCCTAGTCAAGGCGGTAGCCTTCCACCACTATGAGGGTATCGCTTTGGGCACCCCTCCCAGTCCAAGAAGACCACAATCCATGAGACAGGCCTATGTCATGTTGCACATGCATGAGCTGTGTTCAGCTATGAGAAAAAATCAGCATTAGAGATCCAGACCACAGTATAGTTAAGCACTCAGGGAAAGGTATACATCTTTAACGTCTAAAGGACTTTTTCGTCCCAACAGAGTCTCATGAGCTGTCTTTCAGGTGCCACAAAGAGCCTCAGTGCACTGTTGCGGTTATGCAATGTGTGCCATCTTTCACACAGTCACTCCATCAACCATTCTCAACATTTTATCTGCTAGAATACACTATATGTTACCCATGAGTCACACGGCACCAGGTGTCTGTAACAGAAGCAAAGTTGAACATGCTTCTCGGTGGTCGCTCTACTGAGTATCAAGCCCAAGAATATCGACATATAGGAATATAGTGGACAGAATATCAAGGGACAAATTATTAAAAGATAAATGCACAAAGGAAATTATAGACTTACTATTCCTAATTCCACATCTATTTACCTTGAAGACATATTTATCACCAAGGTACATGCATGTGGACTTAGGTATAGAAAATCCAAACTCACTCACCTTTCAAGATTTTGGAATTTATATTTTGCCCTCGATAATTGCATGCACACACACTGTTGCAGTAGTAGAGCTCTTCATAAACTCCTTCATTCATTCATTTATTCTTGCTGCGCCAAGTCGTTGTGGTGCAAGTAGAGCTTAGCCAAGGTGCCATTTTGGGAGAACTTAAGTGTTTTCTCATCAGGAAACACTGTTTTTGTGACTTCTGTAGATCAGAGACAGTCCTGCCAAGTACCACGCATCAAGTGATAGGCTAACACATTCCAGTGTGGTGCTCTGCATCACCTCACTAAAATGCATTGTCACACAGGTGCACAGTTAATTGGTTCGGAGAGAGGGCTGCAGTCAGGCACATGTAAGGGAGGACAAAATCGCATCAATCTTGCCGCCTCCAACTGGCCTTTCAATCTCCTGAGGAGCGTGCGGTGTGCATTGTGCGCGGCTCATGCATCTCTCTGCTGCACCAGCTGCCAGTATTCCATGCCCTGTTTTTTTTTAAAAGTCATTCATCAAACTCCATTATTTGCCTCTGTAAAAGTACAATCCTAATTTGGCGTTCGGCTAAAGCCTAAAAACTGAAGGGGGCGGTGGCATCGTCTCTAGTGGTGATACTTTAAGTGCTTGCGTGCCCCCGATCCCAGGAGAGAAATTGTTGTAATACATAAATTGCCCTCCTGACCGTTTTTGAGTGCCGGCCATCAGTCTCACCCCGGCTAATTATCCTGTAATGCGCACTGTAATTGTAGTTCGAGGAGCCGGAAGCAGTTAGACCAACCGCTCTAAAAGATGCGAGTCCACCAATTATAAGGAATATGTATATGCTACAGCACAAGGTGTATACATCAGGAACAGATTCATATTTGAATGCATGTTTATGCCGAAGTGACAAATTTATTTACATTTGAGATGTACTTTATCTACACTGGGCATTTAAGTAAATCATAACATTTGGAAAAAGATGAGAGGGATGTTGAAAAAATATCCTTATTTTAATGTATTGTTTTTATCATAGTTTTAGAATGGGATGAAATCTTTTTTTATTGACATGTTCTTAATTTTTACTGTCTCTAATATTGCGCTTTATTGCTAAATGTATTTATACCAAAATGTTATAAATGTATATTATGGATGTGTCTTTTATGATCATAATGATCGCAATAAAGACGTTTTTGACTTGACTTGAAAAAATATGAAGAATGTAATTCTCCCATTTACTTTCATGGAAATGCAGCAAGTTTGTACTGTTAGAAACCTAAAATAAAGTATTTAATTGCTTTAAAAAAATCATGAGTCTTGTGCCTAAATCGGGAGTGGTATTTATATGAAAGCAAATTAATATTAAACCACAGAAAACCACCCCTGAAGTTTAAATTAACTTTTTAGATCCAGGATAATCAACACAATATTTTTAAATACCACAATGAAGGGAGCGCCGTATTCAGTAATCAGTATTTGCAAATGCAAATTTGTTCCCAATTGATACAATCAAAAAGACAGATTTCCTTGAACCCACAGATCCACAATTTATTGCACGTCACTTTAGGATAGTGTTTCCACAACGATTAGGACAGTTCAGCAATATTGATTGACAAGCTTGTAGCAGTTCATCAACAGAAGTTCCTAATAAATTCAGTCAACGCGTTTCATCCAACGTAGGACGTCATCAGGGCCCTGATCAATCAATCAATATTGATGAACTGTCCTAATCGTTGTGGAAACACTATCCTAAAGTGACGTGCAATAAATTGTGGCTCTGTGGATTCAACCAAATCTGTCTTTTTGATTGAATCAGTTGGGAACAAATTTGCATTTGCAAATACTGATTACGGCGCTCCCTTCATTGTGGTATTTTTCATTGGCGGTGGTCCTGCAGCGGTGGGCTACAGAAGGTTGAGGGTGATTGATTGGATTAATAACATTGAATTGATATAGCAATAATCCTGTCCTGTGCACATCAGTTGGAAGCCCTCACCGCTAGGGATTATTATTGACAATAGTTTTAAACTCTTCTGATTGACTTCTGTTCTGCGAAGGCGGTACTTTGCATGATTGTATAGAATGAGACGATTATTATGGGCACTAGAAACAGCACTTAAACCACATTTTTCTGCGGTTCATTGTATTTTTCACTTCAACGGGGGAATGGCCAAGGAGATTCCGCAGGGGTGTGCGCCAGTGAGCTTGTAACTTCACTTCAGAGCGTTGTCTCTGATTGGTTAGCTCATCCTATGTATCCAGCAGGGACCAATGACTCTGCGCTATTGTCATTCTACACACAGACTGGCTAGAAAAAAACACTCACAGGGCAATATTCAATGGGTGATTATTGTTTTTAGACTGGGTCAAAGTGAGTTTCAGAAACAGCTTACCCTTTGAACCCGAGCCTGTGAAGGGGGGTTTGCCCTTTCAGTGCTCTTAATAGGCATCTCTCACATATTTATTAACAGCCTCTTACAGCAGCAAGGCATTAATAATTTGTTATCGGGGATCACATGAAAGCTTGCGGAAGAATCGTACTGACTCAAATGTTTTAAAGTAATGGTCAAAACTAAAACCTATGAAGCCACTAACATTTGGAAGCCATGAACTTGGCGTTGTTCTTGAAAGAGTGCGTCTGAACAATGATTAGACATTTAAAAGGTGGGGGCTTGAGTGTAACAGAGAGAAAAAAGCAAGCGAGGAAGTGAGGAGCAAAAACCAGAAGGAAACTGTGGGCAAAAGGAGGATAAAACACACAGCCAAGAGTTGATATTCAACATTGCAGAACAGGAGGAACTGTGCACGCTTTTTCATCTCTCGAGGAAAAATATAATTTTGCCACCTGGAGTGCTCCCCATTCACAGACAAAAGAGGAAACATCCGGCACCATCACTATGTTGTGCCCTAATGCCCTACCTTGCCTTGTCACCTATGGACACAGATTCACTGGTCAGAGTTAGCAGAAGGCGCTGGCAGGCACAGAGCAGGAGGTTTATAAGCACCAGGGAAAGGAGTCACTGGCTCTCTCCGCTGTCTCCTTTACCAACCCTCTCAGCCTTTTCTGACCTTAGCCTACATCAACTTCATAGTCTGTTTGCTGCTGTATCAGCCCGGTGCACCCCTGTCCAGCTCACTCAAAGTAATTGGAAGACACTCTGAAGACAAGTGTTCAGCCTGGTGCACACACTACTCTGGACTGCAAGTCTAGTCAGGTGAGTCACACACACTGTCTATCTCTGCCCTGAAGTTCGCTTGTATGATCTCTTCGGCATGTGCATTAACCTACTAAGCCTCCCTTCCAATTAGTTGCAGTGATAACCAAAGGCGTTTTTTATTTTATTTCAGTTACACAATTCCACACAGAGAATAAATGTGTGGTACACAGAGCGAAGTTGCCAGGCTTGCAACTAGAAAGCTTCTGTTTTTTTTATATATAAAACAATTATTTTAGAAATGCATTATGAAAACATAAATGCGATTAAATTACCACTTCTCTTCCCCTTAAATTAACATCCTACTTGTACCTTAGAGTTCATCTTTGATGTTTTAAACGATGTGTGATTTTAGTCGCGAGAAAATGTCACTCTTAAGTGTCACACATTTGGTCACTCAATGCCACTCATAAGTACCCTAAAATCATGGAAATGTCACACATAAGCAATCTTAAAACCTGCCAGCTATGAGTGCCCTTTCATTTCTGGTGCTTTGCAGCAGTTTTAAGATCTTCTTAGAGTTTCTCCTTGCTCAAATGGATGTAATTTCTGATATTTATAGGTTTCCATCGTCTTCATTGCTTGACTTTGCTCAAGAGAAAGTGTCACTCATAGTTGCTGAATGTCACTCATAATTGAAATTATGAAAATGTCACACATAAACAATCTGAAACCTTGGCAGCTAGACTGAGAGTGCTGAAATGTAAAATGTAAAAAAATCTACATTGAGCCAGACCAAATAGCTAATGACCGCCTCTCCTTGGGACAGTAAGTGAGGTACACAGAGGTCAACCATCTGAACGGTTCTTATTTTGTAAACGTCTCGAAGAGAAAATGCTGAGTCAACAGAGACTTGATTTGAAGCTGCAAGCAGACCTCATGCGCATGTGCATTAACCCACAGAGCTATACACCTGTCATTTATCTAGTATCAATGCCTGCTACAGTAAAGAACACTAATCAGTCCAAAGTAAACATTGCAATCTCTATGACTGAATCAGACAAACCACATATTTGAGTAGGAAAGGTAAAAGGGACAGGAAACGCATAGCAACATACAAAGTGCATCACTGTGCAAGCAACAAAACGTGCTTATCCTTTGTGCCCAAAAGGCTCACATCTGCAGCAGCAATGGCGCCACATTTTCACATAGAGTCTGAGATAATACAATGAAAACCAACTGCAATTAATAGATTATTATAAAGTGGCTAATGTTGTCAGGTAAACGCGATGGGGAGGCGGGAACTGTAGCTATGGCAGCTCAAAGCGAGAGAACAGTGAAGGCAGGAACCCAACAAACTGGGGGAGATTCACGCAAAACGCGAGAAGCATCTCAGAAAGAGTCTGGAAGAGAAAAATGCATATTTAATTGTAGAATGACTTCACTAATGTTGCCGTGTGAGGCATCGCAGCTCCCCAATTCCAAACTATTTCTGGAGGGATTCAATGTAAGGTTAGTGCTTTTGTAAATCTGCAGAGTTTCATGTGGAGTCTCAAACAGAGCACTTCGCACATATCAGTGTAGCAATCACATCTGAAACCAGTGCTGTCTGCTGGAGAAAGAGTGCTGTGCCTGTCGTCCACGCCTGCAGCAGCAAGAGCTTCCAGGCTTGGGACTGGCTGCCAGCTCTCTCCTGGATTAAGGAATTACTGCTGGCAGACTGGCCCTCTGCACACCCATCTGCTCCTACCATCTACTTTCAACGTACACATTCTATGCATGCACCCCACAAGCAGCAGGGGTTCTCAGTTACCTATGGAGCAGCACCTCTTCCATCGCGGCATGGTGGCGTGGACGGGTGCCTGCAGCGGCCAACCGAGGGTGGGACGGCGAGGGGCTGGAAGCGGCAGTCCTTCGAAGATCTCCGGAGCATTAGCGTGCTTAAAGCGGATTACCAGCCAACCACCTGGTAATCTGCCACAGGCACACACTGCCCTCACCACAAGGGTCCGCGCAGGTGAAAGGCGCAGGCCTTGGGGGTGAGATGCACAGATACCACCGAGCCTCTCCGGGGGTCCTTCTTCGAAATGTATCCTCTCAAGGTGCTGACCACCAGCCCATCTCGTGAATGTACGGGCCTCACATTACTTTCAGCTTTTAGGAATCCAACATCAAGCAGATGAAACATTAGAACTACTTTACGTATCAACTCGCGTGCCGTCAATGTACAAATCAATTTTACATGTTTACTTTTAAAAATCTAAACGACATCAGCTCAACATTTAAATGGAGCACCTTTTGCATCTCTTATATCTTAGAAAGCAGATCACGCCTGGAGACGAGTGTTTGGGGCACAGAAGACGGTATGGTGCATCGACCTTGAGCAACGGTCATTTGTAGTAAAATCTTAAAGATATGTTGTCGGTTTGCAGGTAGCAATGCCTCTTGCAGTTACTGACAATGTTTATTGCAATTGTGTAACTTTATTTGAAGTCCAGGTCCTGACCAGCTGCATTTATTAGACAAGCTCATTTGCATACGAGGGATGCAGTCTGTCTTGAATGCTCCTGTTAAATTCTTAATTTTCCGAAAATGCAGTCGGATCTCCCATAATATGTAATGGAAAATATTTAGTTAAGGGGAAGTTAAAAGCTGTACATTTTTGCATCGAATATGTGTTGATTCACAATATTAAACATGGCCATTGCCCGCTTGTAAGTTTCATTGCTAAAACTCCACCCTCCCCAATGATTGTTTATAAGACATGTGCACCAAAGATGGGCCGCCACTGCTTGTTGTCTTATCAACCAAAAACTCGAGTCACACCAATGAAAGGGGCTTTCTTGGGGATCCTCTTTGTTAAAGGATGAGGGAGCAGGATAAGACCCTATGAATAAAAAATGAGGCGAGTTAAATTTACATCTGGCAAGATTACATTGTTGTAAATAAAACGTAGATACTCCCCATAAGGTGGCGTTCATTCAGCAACGGATTGGAAGGTCTGTTGAATCATCCCATGGTGTACAGACTCCATCGTGTCATAATACCGCTGTCCTATTCCATCATTGTACTATTTGCTGCTGAGGGAGACCTAAAGTTCTTAAATGGATGCTAATAATCTGCTTGACTTTCCAAAAGGTGAGTGACTTTTAACTAGTTATCTAATTCAGCAGATGGGCAGTTGCTCCTCCCACAAGGCTGCACCAACTCAAACCCGCTCTGGTCCTAAGTGCTTGTTGCAATCACACCAGCTGCTCTGCATAATCATAATCACCAATGTATCGATGAGATGCATATGTTTCTGCGCTTAAATTGTAACGTCTTCGGTGATTGGTGATTGCACATCCAAATATATTGTCATCATGTGCGTGTTATTACAGTACAATGCACACTTCCTAGGATCTATAGTAGGTAGGGATGCATAACTATGTGTAAGCCATCCAGTGGAAACAAATGTGACGAAGCAAAACGTGTGATTTGGAGCAAGCGAGTTAATATACGCAGACTCAGACATTTATTCCTACAGTGCAAAAGTACCAAACACCATGCTATCACTGCAGGGCGGGCAGATTCTTCTGATCCATACGTGTGATCTTCAGCGCTATACACTCTGGACTTATGCACTGACACTGTGCTTTGGTTCTGGGGAAACACCTGTGTTTATAAAGAATGCATTTCAAAAAGCAGCAGGACACATACCAGATATGCAAATGGGCTTCCCTTCTCGTGAGCCAATGCCTCCTCCCTATTGGATACAATGGTAATTAATAGCATACTACTCTCTGCGCATCAGCCTACATATTATGGGTTAACTATTTTTAGTTCAACTTCTAAAAATACCCCGTTAATGCAGAGGCATTAGGCACACTTGTATCCTCTAAGAGCAGACAGGCAGAGACACCGGCTGGGATAATAAAGGGCAGACCTGAGTGAACAAGGGCTGGGAGGTAGGGGTAGGCTGCTTGCTCTGTTCTGGGTTCCATACAATGGTTAAACTCTCCTGCCTCCCAAGTGCAAGCGGCTGGTGACTCCCCATTCCTGTGTATGCAAACTATAATGCAGCACATGTGGCGCAAACACTCATTTGTACACCCGGCTTTAATGCAAATTAGCAGATGCGCAATTTGCACCCCCAGAATGAAGCTCCCTCATGATCGAGTCCATAGCGATATCTTTTTAACTTTATTTGCAACTTCTGCGCACATTGTTGACATGCAATGAAGATGCAAGGCCAATCAAGTACTTATTATCACTCACCATTATCACTCACCTATGAGGAAAATGTGAACTGTCATCCTTCCTCACGTGCTTGGCTCAGCAGTCTGTTCCCCAAATGATTTGCTGGGCAAACAATCTCATTTTACATGGTAATCTCTTTTAGCAATCTCAATGAGTGTTCTACATGTACCAAAAGATATCTGTTGCACCAGACTCCTCCCAACATAAGTAATGCTTACATCTTGCAGCCTGATGCATCGTCAGAGGTGACTTTCCATGTCCACAGCGCAGAGATATGTACCACGTTAGTAGCTTTGCTCCAAAGCCAGGGTCCTTGGATTATTTTGCAATATGGAGAATTGACATTGGAATATTACATTAGCAATGAGATAGCTCCTTTGAAATTATTTGGGTCACTAATAGAACACTTGTAAGCAAAGTCTTTTGACATTCTAATTACTGTCAATTTAAACACGCTAACTCATTCTGTGCTGTTAATCACTTTTTTCCAAATTTATATTGCTGTATATATATTACACAATGCTACATACAACAACGTGGTAAAAGAGTTCAGATGCTTTCAATGGCCTTTCAAACATTACCGAACAATTGCTCTGCCTAAAGTAGGCTGAATCAGTTACTTAAAAAATGTGAAGTTGCTCATTTAATGAATGAAAAACCATTTGCAAAGCTGCGGCTGCTTCAAAGAGCAGCATTCCGGCGCTCATACCAGTCGGCAAACTGAGCTAAAACTATGAAAGTAATCCATAAAAGATGAGTTTCCAATCCAGATTTAACAGCCTGCTCAGAATCAAGGAATTGCAGCATTTTCAGCAGCACGTGCCACAATTTTGTCTCTATGGTCCCATCTCCTGCTCTTTTCCCTTCACCTGGTACTTTCACACTGTCATACTTGTGTGTAAAGTACATATTCGACCCTCTTTGCAATCCAGATCATCTCTTTTGATTTTCCTTAGTTTTTTATCACGGAGCTACACCTGATATTCCTCCATTACTTTGTCTAGAATGTCCGAATTCTTTTTGGTCTTATCTTTTAAATCCCTGGTCTCAATCTTTTTCTCAATTTGATCTATTTCCTCTTGTAATTTAGGGACTCTGTGCGCTTTTACTCGGACCCTGGGCAAGTGGACCCTCATCCCAAGGAATCTTGTGCCTGGACCTAATTGCTGTATTTGTCATCACTGTTCGCCGGACCCGCTTCGCGGGTCCCGCTTCACGGAACAAATCAGCGGAGTACCTGTAGTTTCTACGGCAGCTGGGGAGGTCTGTGGCAGTACAGCAGGGCTGCGAGCGTTACTGCAGGGACTCCATCTCCCAGGAGTCCCTGCCTGGCCAATAGCTGACACCTGGCCCGCTCTCCCTGCAAGCCACGCCCCCAGCGTATACGTACTTAATCACGCTCACGTCCGCGAACACGGGTCGCGCGCGGGTCGAAGCTCGGAGCGAAGCCCGGTCAAAGGGCGGGCAGTCTGTGGCAGTCCGGTGCTGTCCAGGGCCGGGTCGGGCCACCCCCCTGACAACAACACTTGTATCTTTAGACATATAGGGGTTTATTATTATTATTAATATCTGGTTACCACTATAGCCTGTGTTAATGTCCACCCGTTCAGGGAAGAGCCTCAGGAGAGGAGGAGAGGGCGGAGCCAGCTGTATTATAGGCACTATGGATCAGTTCATTACACGGGTAGCTGGTGTCATAGAGAAGGAGATTGTAATGACAGAGCGGCGTCTCTCCCAAGAACTTCCTCCGTCGAAACGGTCCTCATTGGGTTCCCTGGCGTTTGTTACCTCGCCTGTATGTAGTTCAGATCCCCTCTCAATTACATCCCCTCCACTGGAGCATTTACGGGTTGCATCTCTGAGGGCCAGTATAGATAGGTTGGAGAGCTTGGCAGCCATATCTATTCCCCCTCCTGTTGATAGTAGTAGTTTTGACCCATGCTCCAGTGAATTCCCTGTCCTTACAACCCGCCCTATCATTCCTACTATCCAAGTTAATATCCCTCAGCCACCTGTCTTACCACTGACGGTATCCAAGAATGTAACTTATACTAAAAGGAAAAGGATTGCTAGCCCACGTAAAGGCAGCTTCCCAAAACTTTATAAGAGACCAAGGAAGTATGGTGCCAGGGGAATAGGAACTAAAGCGGGTGAGGAGTTGGGCACGAAAAACCCCGGGATGGAAAAGGGGGGTGATCCCTCAGGTCATATGATTGAGGAAGCATGTGTAGATCCAACATCAGACTGTCATTTAGCCCCACCTAATGACTCTGTAACAATTACACAATTTGAAGATCTGATGATAACATTATTGTCCCCGATTGTAGAGAGAGTAAAAGGGTTGGGAGAGAGGTTGGATAGATTCGAACAGGCAACCTTGGATAATTTCTTCTCTCTAAAAACCCTTATCAAACTGCACTTTAAAATCAGGGAGGATGGACAGTGAGGGGATAGTGGCACCCGGATGTTCCCTGCATCCACACAGGCCACACCTACCGCCTCTAATACAGCAAACACTGTAAATATGTTGGCTGTGGTTAATGCACCTGCTGCACAGGTTGTGGATACCTCAGGCAGTACTAGTCAATTAGGCCTAGCACAACCGAGTGTACCTAAGCCTCTTAAAGTCCCGGTAAAGAAGCCTATCCGGGCTGAGCTGCCGGGTAGGAAGGGACCTCTTAAATATAAGGGAACCTCGAATGGGATTGCCAAAGGCAATGGTCCCGATCAAGCCCACTCGACCAGAACTTGTACTAACCTCCCCAGAGAAACCCAGCCAGAAGAATCTTCCCCCAAAGCGGCTCCAACTTTTCCACCGGTGAATTTGCCCCCCCGAGTGCCACCCGTATGTCGCCATACTTACTAACGTACCCACTTTGAAGGATGATCATTATGAATCCCACCAGGCTTTAAAAAATAAAACCATGCACTGGTTAAAGACCAATAGACCTCTTCCTAGGGGTCTAGATGGGTTGATCCTAGGAGTGAGAAGGGTAGAGTGGGTAGGTTATGGTCGTAAGCACCTAGAAGGAGATTGTGTGGTGGTATACTTCAAAGACAATAGGGTTGCTCAAACTATTTGCAATCAAAAGTATGTAATTGGGGGGGCAAGCATTGATGTAGTAGATTTAACATATTTTTACCCTAGGACTGCAGCAAATTATAATGGTTTACATTTTGGCGGGGGTTGGAGCAATAACCCTATTTATCCCGAGAATCCTGTCATCCCTCAATTATTCCAACCGGCAGCCTGGCCCGGGTCTTATGGGGGGCCGTCGGGATATTGAACCGACACTTGCCATAGGGTGGCCATCAGGCTCCTAAGCCCAGGTGATGTTCCTGTGCTAAACGAGTTGGGTGAAAGCAATGCCATTCTTCCCTCTCAGTTAGACGAAGCCACTAACCCACCACAGGATATTAACCCGCTCGCAGGAAGACTAAGTGGGGGCAGTAGATAAAGTTTTATAGATCTGACGGAGGGGGCACTAAACACCGAGCCCCGCAGGGAGCCGGTTGTGGCGGATCCAGACTTTAAGATTTTTAGCTGGAACGTTGCGGGTATCTCGAGGAAGCTGGGACTACCAGACTGGAACGCCCTTGTGGAGGGTTACTCTATTTGCATTTTTCAAGAAACATGGTGCAGGGAGCCCTGCCATAAGGTAGGATATTCGACATAATTTGTTCCCGCTGTCCCCCCTGTTTTAGGGAAGGGACGCCCTTCGGGTGGTCTCCTCATATGGGTTGATGTCGCTCTCGATTGTCAGGTGGTTTAGCACCCCACCAACTCTCCCGATCTCCTCAATATTACTATAAATGGTGCACGGGGTGGCCTCCTCCTGGACATCTTTAACATCTACGCCAGAGGCATGAAGGGTGGTATACAATCGGCCACAATATCCTTATTAGAAGGTCTGCTCAGGCAGCGCCCCAATAAATCTCGCATCTTGGTGGCAGGAGACCTGAATTGTACGTTCAAGCCTTTGGGCTTGGACGATACATTGGGAAGTGGTGAGGAGGACTCCAGGAGGGGGATTCCTGCCCTAGCGCTGCCTCCTATCAAGAGGTGGACCCAAGTGGCGGTACAGACTAATTCCCTTAACATGGAATTTGACCTTAGGGCTGTTAATGGGAGGTCAAAGTCTGACTTAGTGGGAGCTCATTCTTATAATAGGCCGAATCATACGTCTAGAATAGATTATATTCTTCTTGACGTAAGTCTATAGCATCCTGAAGGATATGGATATCATACCGACAACTGAGAGTGATCATAATCTCCTCTCACTCGCCCTCTTTCCCCAGTGGTTAACTGATAAGGGGAGATTATCATCTTATATAGCTCCAAACCCCCACGAAGTTCTCCCATCCAATTGTGGTAGCCGGCTGAAGTGGGCTAAGCTTATTATGTCCAAAGAGAAAGTGGCAGATACAGGGGCACTCCTGGCTGCAGCACAGTGCAAATTGGAGTCGCTGACCCGATCGCCAGAGGAGGTCACGCTGACCTTTCGCGACTTAACTAGGGCGCTGAGCAACCTGTTTATTCTCCCTAGCATGGCTCCTCGTGCTAACAACAGGAAGTTGATGCCCAAAACGCAGGGTTGGTTTACAAAAAAATGCAGAGTCAAGAAAAAAGCGCTGGTAGGGGCTGTCAAATCTAAATCCCAGGTTGCAATTAGGCTCGCAAGGAAAGATTACTCCCAGACCTTAAAGGTAGCAAAAAGAGAGCGGGAGGAGAAGTTCTGGGCGGACCTCTTGGCTGCAAGCTTGGACAGGAATGCTAGGGGATTTCGGAGTTTGGTAAGAACCAGGGATAGGCCTGTTGGCACATTGCTGACATGTAATATCCCAGCTCAGAATTGGTTTAGCCACTTCTTGTCCCTTCATACCCCTGCCGAGGGGGTCCTTAATGACTCCTTTGCTCTGGTGGTTGAGGCAAGGGACACTGAGGCCGATGCCTTTACTGACAGAGAAGTGGAGGTCGTAATCAAGTCCCTGGTCCCCCTAAAAGCTGCTGGGCCTGACGGGATACCCGGTGACTTGTTACATGCCAATCCCAAGCAATGGGGGAAGTTGGTTTCCACTCTACTGAATGCTATTATGGGGGGAGCATCTGTACCTGAATCCTGGAAAGGGGCGGAGGTTGTCCCGATATTCAAGAAGGGATGTCGGGACAACCCGGCTAACTATAGGCCCATAAGCCTTATCGATTCATCCCAAAAGGTGGCAGGGAAGGTGATTCTGGGGAGGATCCTCCAATGGGAGGATGATAACAAGATCCTGTCAGATTTCCAGGCTGGTTTTCGCTCTGGAACCGGGACCATCGAGCAAGCCTTCAGACTGGCGCTCCTGCATTGGAAGGTGGTGGTGCTGGGCAAGGGCAGTCTTTATCTGGCCTTTATCGACCTCAAGACTGCCTTTGACCTGGTACCTAGGGAGGAACTGTGGAGGGTCTTGCAGGGTTTGGGGGTGCCTTCTTATATCCTATCACTCCTGATAAAACTACACACAGGCAATTATGCACAGGTGCGGTGGGGTAAGAATGGGGAGAAAACAGATAGAATTCCAGTAAGTAGGGGTGTCCGCCAGGGGTGTGTGTTAGCTCCCACCCTATTCTCTCTCTATGTGAATGGTGTGGTTGAGTATCTGCTACAAGAACCTGCTGATGCACCCTCCCTGGCGGGCACTCGGATCCCCACACTGCTCTTTGCAGATGATACCCTCCTCATTGCAAAGACCCCCCAGGGCCTCCAAAAACTTCTTAACCGCTTCCAGGAGTTCTGTTCCCTTAGGGGATTGGTGATCAATGTTGACAAGACCAAATATTTGATCATGAATCCTCCTAGGAAACTGGGGCGCCTCCCGGTCTTGAACTCTGCTCACCTGGAGAGGGTATCAGAGTTTGACTACCTGGGAATCCGCCTTAGCGACTCTATGAGTTGGACTCCACACATTCACAAGATGCTCCTTAACCACAAAAGGGTGGGTGGTGTGTTGCTTAGGGAACATCGTTCTTCCACAAAACAATTTATTGCCCCAGCTGTGGAGATTTATAAAGCTAGAGGGGTTAGTGCTGCCTTGTATGGGGCGGAGTTGTGGGGTACAAGCAATCTCGATGTACTTGCAAAATCGGAGAGCAAATTCTTGAAAGATCTGATGGCTCTCCCTTTGAGCACACCCACAGTTCCAGTGTTGCTGGATCTAGGCTGCAGATCAATTGCGGACCAAGCTCGACTTCGTCCCCTGCTCCTGTGGGCCCGCTTGTGGAGGGTGCCCGAATTAGCCTCCTATGCGGAGGGACTGTCCGAGGTGATGTCAATGGGGGGCTGGTATAGGATTAAATGGTTGAGGGACGTTAAACATCTTCTGGGGGAGTTGGGCTTAGGTGAAGCTTGGGTTACTCGATCTGCCCCTCCTAAAGCCACTTTAAAGAAATTGTATTGGGATTGGGTTTCGTCCAAACTCACTGTCGATCCACGCCTATGTAAGTCAACTGTAGCCTTTTTGAGGATTAAAGACGTGGTAGCTTACGAACCCTATCTCGACATGATTTCCATTCCATTTGATAGGGCTTTATATTTTAAATTTAGAGTAGGGATTCTACCTGTAGGTGACCTGATATCCCGGTGGAAATTGTCCCCCCAGCCCTCCCCCTTTTGTGCCCTCTGTTCCACGCGGGTCGAGACGATGGCACATATTCTTTTTGAATGCCCTGACTATTGCTCTCCCAGGAGGCGCTGGCTCAAACCACTTTGTAGACAGTTGGGAACTCGCTATCACACTGTGGCCCTACGCATTTTATTGTCCGACACATCCACTTTGGTGGTTTGTGGTGTGTCTAAATTTTTAAAGTGGACTTGGTTGATTCGTGCAAAAAGGCTTTCCGTATCAATTTAATCCTGATTTTAACTGTATTAATTGTATTTACTAAGTTATTGTTTTTTACTTTCTTTTTTTCTGGGAAAGTGTTTTATTTGTTGTTTTCCTTAACTGTTGAACTGCTTTCAAGATATTTTATGTATCGAAATAAAGCCTATCAATCAATCAATCTTGTAATTTACTAACCTTTTTATCAGCATGCTCAATTAGAATCCCTATCATTGTACATGACACGTTCTGTAAATTGCCTTCCCATTCTTTTAATTACTCTTCATCCAAATCTTCAATTGTGGGAAAAATAAAAATTCTTAAACCCCTCAGGATTTTAATGTGTTCAACATTTGATAGGAGTGATTTATAAGTTTGAAAATCACTCTTTGGTGGGTATGGTGCTGTCCTTGGGTAACTGAGTACGTTTTCTTAAAATATTTGTTAGTCATGAGGTCAAATGTATAATGCATAACATTTTAAGCACAGTCTATGTATGCACTGTTTGTATTCATAGCATTACAGCCCTGAAGAAGTCCATTCTTTGGACGAAATGCGCTTTTCTTTGCTGTAACCCTTGGATTTGTTACACAAGTTAGCATATCTTGACCCTATGGTCGCATATTTGGGCTGCAGCTGCTTTTAGTGAGTGCACATACACAGAAAACAGGATTGTGTTGATTTACATTGTGGACAAAGTGGAGGCGCGGTCATTCATGGCTCGCTGTCCTCTTCATTTCTTATAGAGAATTTCAGACTTATCTGAATTAAGTTTCAGACAACTGTGTTTCACCCAGTTGGCCACAGTAGTCGGGCAGTCATGGAAGTTCTCCATCACCGTGTTCACTATTGGCTGTAATGATAGCATCAGCTGAGTTTCATCTGCATAAGATACCAGGTTGAAGCCCTGTTGTTCATCAGCCGTCCCTGATAGAGCCATATAATTATTAAACAAAGCTTGGATTTGACAAACTCTACGACCTCTAGTAGAGCAACTTCCATGCTAACGCCTTGTTGGAAGTTGTGTAGTGTGAAATCCCTTCCCTCTCAGAAAATTGAGATAGCTGTTTACTAAGCATCTGCTCAAGCATTTTCACCAGTGCTGCTAGAAGGGAAATGGGTCCGTAATTATTCAGACACTCAGGATCTGCATTGGATTTTTTAGCAAAGGGAAGCTAATGCTTTTTTCCAAACTGTGGAAACAATACCCAAATTCAAGTAACAATTAAATAAATAATACATCTGTTCATTTAGACAGAATGCTGCACATTTGAGAATTTTGTGCCGACAAGGGTCAAGTGGGGAGTCTGATCTGGTCGCTGCTGAGACTATGAGAAAGATCTTTTCAAAACTTGCAAGTTCCTCACCCACTGCTTTTAATGACTCTCAGGGACGAAGGCAACGAGCAGAATATTTATTGTCCTTAACAAGTTTGGAATAAATATAGGCAAATTTATCCCGACAATTATTAGAAAGATTGCTGCATAAGGCTTTGGAAGCCATTGTGATTTGTTTAGTCCTGTCAGGGGAAGAAAAGAGCTATTTATCGGAAAAATCTTTTCAGTAGAGTTACCTGCACTATCAATTTGTTTGGCAAAGGCGTCTGCTTGAGCTTTCCTGATCATTTTCCGGAAAGCTCTGTGAGCTGCTCTGAAAACTGACTTATCTGTGGACTCAGATCTTTTTCTCCATTTTCTTTCCAAGTGTTTGCAATGGCGTTTTTCAGCCTGTAGGAGCGGTGGTAACCAAGTCGCAGAAGGGGATTTTCATTTAGGTGAAGCCCGTTGTATAGGGACGAGCAGGTCAATCACTTGCAAAAGAGAGAAGTTAAACGCATCCAGGATGGGCTCCAACGGGAGATCCGTAGATTTAGGAGAATTAGTCAAATTAACTCCAGTAATTGTATACCATGATCGTGATTCAATGGCTGTTATAAATGCAGGTGTTGAAGGCCCCTGTAAAGTCCATGAAAAGGGGACTAGGAAATGATCCGACCATGTAACAGGATAAGGCTTGTCTGCAATAAGAGAAGACAGATTGGAAAAAATTAGGTCAAGTATATGCTCCGTTTTGTGAGTAGGACCCTAACTCTTTGCTGGAGGTTCAAGTGAGCTAACGCTTCCGCCAGTAGAGATGCCCCTCTACAGTCTGGGTCATCCATATAAACATTAAAGTCCCCCAGGACTGGAAAATTGGCATACTGAAGTTGTAGTGGGGTCATCACCTTTGCCAGCACCTCTCCAAATTTGGAGAAATGGTCACACCCGAAAAGGTGAAATTATCAGACAGCTTTAGAAAGAAGAAAATACCTTCTGCCTTACCCAAACCCTCTAGCTTCTTTGTAGTATATACAAACTTAGAGAGCGATAGAACTCATCCACCCCACCTCCAGTTTGATTTTCACGATCCAGATGTGAAATGGAATAGCCATCAGCCATAGCTAAGGCAATATCGGGCCCGATGAGCTATGCAACCAGATATCCGTAACAAACGGTACGTCCAATAAATCATCCTCCAACAAGTCCCAGATATCCAATTTATGTTTATATAATAATCTTGCGTTGATTAAGCAGGTCCTCGTCAAGTAATCCTTATATGGTTCAGCCACTTTAGACTTAGATGCTGAGTCCTTTTCCCCGCCTCTACAAGTCAAATTTTATAAAGGCACCTAATTATTAGGTATTATGTTTAGCTTGCAAATCTGACAGATAAGCTGATTATGTTCATCCCGCAAATTAAAGGTAGTACTACTGCATGTATGCCCCCACAAGGAGAAATGTTCTTCTCTATTATAGCAAAGCCTCACCTTGCCTTGGGAGGCGAAACAGGCATAGAGGCTGATGCTGGCCATGTTCTGGGCATGGACGGCTGTAGACGGGATTGCCTTCGTTAAGCCTATTAGAGCACCAGTGATGTGCCCACTGCATGCGTCTGCTGCACGTTCACACCCCTGCTTCCCATAAATGACAGTTAGAAGTGGCTGTTACTCTTCCTGGTGACGAAAACTGTGGTGCTAAAGTAAAACGGCTCCTCTAGTTGCTACAAGGAGAAACAAGAATTTGCAATGCGATAGATCTCGCATTTGCGAGAGTTTAAGTTATTGGCATTGTAAATGACAATGCCTTTTATTTGTATGTTTTGATACTTAATACATAAATAAAAGGCATTGGCATGTACAATGCAAATAGATCAAACTCTTGTAAATGCGAGAACTATTCAAAGAAGCGCCACCATTGTACCGTACTGCTTAGAAAGTGAAAGCGTGCTTGGCGCACTGAATGTTGCAGGAAAGCATGTCACACCTGCAGTAGGAGAAACTATTGAATGAAAATAGTGCTTACAGACTAAAAAAAGACTCACTGTGAAGTAAAAGGCCAGTCCTCATGGAAGGTTATGAATGAAGACAAGGCGGTACTAAGGAGGGACTAACAAGCTTATTAACGAATCAGAAGCCAGCATTTACGAAGGGCAATGACACAAGCCAATGACAAATATGGGCGGAGAGTGGGCGGGGCTTCTAGTACATACTCCAGTACAGCATGGCTCGCAGAACAACAAATGTGCTGCCCAGGCTCGACCTCAGTTAGGTGTTGCAATGTGGTCTTAAGGCAATAAAGAATAACGTTTTTCTTCTCAAGAAAAATGCAGTAAAAGCTGGCCTGTCTTGCCAAAAATGGCAGTATCACCAGACCATAAACACTGACGTGTCTACGTCCAACTACAGATTGGCTGATATTTCGGAAAAAAGTTTCAGGGTCCAAGCACAAAGGCAGGAATATTCTATGCTTATCTTCTGCATCTTCTCTCCACTTCCTTCTGCCACGCTGTGATCAAGGAGTGAGGAACAAGTGGGTAATAATGAGTGGCATAATAGTTTGTGCATTTTGGAAGCAGGAACAAGGTGATGCGATTGGGTCAGAGAGATGGCAAGTGACGTATAAAGAGGCATATTAAGCTGCAAGAGAGGGGACTGCTAAGAGTGTGGAACAATTTGCGAAACAAGAAGGGGTATTTATAACTCTTGAATTTCAGATTGTGAGCCAACCAGGTTAATGTTCAAGTGAAGGAGCCTGACAGGCTGAACAGGACCAGAGTGACAAGTTGAGGACTTTCCGTAGGGGAAGCGAATCAGAGATGAATTTAGCTTTAGTCACACAGAACATTTCATAATACATGTGAATGTCTGCCTACTGAACTGCCCTAGAACCAACCATGGTGGCAGCACTCAACTATAAGCAGCAGTAGAGGCCTTTTCCCTGCTGCCAGTGGAGGGCGAGTACCTTACTGACCTCCCCTGAGAAACTGTCTGTTTAGTGCTTGGCAACCAAGTCTTTCACAGCATCCATTGTGTGTGGACACTGCAAAGGCGTGGGGCAATATGAGCAGAGTAGAAGGCACCAGGAAAGTTTATCTCATTGATGTCCATGAGCACAATGGAATCCATAATGGGATCTCTGAGGTGGAGTATAAAATGGAGGTTGGAGGTAGCCGGCCAGATGAGCTATTGGTAGCATTCCTGAAACTTTTGTGTTCAGCAAGATTCAAGTGTGCGAAACGACTGAAGGCAGTGGTTTCTTGAGAAGTACAAGTATAGCAAGTTTCCCCTTTTACTGTTAAGGCTGCCTTCCCTTTTGTTCCCATGTTCTGGGTCTCTCTCTCAGCAGGAGATTCCCACACCAACTCTCTTACATACGGACAGGTAAAGGCAATGACTACCAATAGAAACCACAATGAGAATTGACAAATCCTATCTGGAAAAAAAGTATAAGAAGGGGACTGAAACCAGAAGTTTGCGGTCATGTTGGCCTCATGGTCACAGGTTCAAGCCCTGGCGGGGCCACTCAGCCTTTCATCCTTCTGAGGTTGATAAAGCCAGTACCTATTGGTAACAATAACCATCTGTTATTCAGCGCCAAGATACACTCTACAATGGACGATTGCTTTACAAATGCATGTTATGCTACGCTCCACTTATGAAACACTAGCCTCCCTTCCACGTGAAACTGCATTCAAGACAAAGGTCTCAAGAAATGTATTTAGAACGGATGTATGACATATTCACGCATGCCTTTACAACGCAGGCAATACAACGAGTGTGTCATTACCACGTGTTCCGTTGCAATGCAAGTTGTTCCAACGACTTGCGTTACGGAAGAGCTGGAGTTTGGAATAGTATATTTTACTATTCCAACTCCAGTCTGTGCAACAGTAGGGAAGGTGTTGGACTTCAAATCCAACAATGAGTTCCCTAAAGCAAGTCCTTGTGATGGATTGCATTGTAATGGAACGCGTGGTAACGGCACGTTCGTTGTAGTGCCTGCATTGTAATGGCACCGTATTGTTCTGACAGCGTTGTAAACACTATTGCTCATTTAGAACCTTAGAGCTATTCACTAACCCACGGGGTGCCCTGGGAGAAATGGCTGGGTTGCCAGAGAAGATTGTTTGCCAAACATCTACAGTGGAGAACCCTGCTGGAGGGAAGCCCATCGGTGTTTGAGGGCCACCCATCACTTTCCAAAGAGCTCTGCACCACTTCGAACTGAACCACGACTGGCTGTGTCAACGCTCAGTGCTTCACCTGTGCCAGCAGATTTAAGTGCGTCTCATGACCTTTGACACCGACTATGGTGCCTGTGACCTCCAGAGACTCTGGAGTGTAAGCTCTAGGAACATCTGTAGTCCCCCATCGGAATCACGCCTCGCCAATACTGAAGACTCCTGGGGTGAGCTCTCGTTCGGTTTGTGTCGCAAATTTGTTTGGGCTCTTTGCAGCTGTGATAAGAGCTGCAACTGCTCCGAAGCTCGACTGCAAGCGATCTGCAATTTTGAGAGTTGTCTGGGAAGAGGCTGCCTGGCAGTGGCTGTCTTTCCTAGCCGAAAGACACCACCATAACATAGCATAACGTGTTTTGTAAAGCGCATGTTCACCCAAGGGTATCTTGGCACTGAATAACAGATTTTTATTGTTACCCAACCCAATGGTACTCATTTTATCTACCTCAGAAGGATGGAGGGCTGAGTGGACCTGCCCGGGTTTGAACCTGTGACCATGAGGTCGAACACAGGCCCCTATAGGGGACGCGTTAGTCCAATAAGCCCCCGGCAGACACAGCAGTGCGTAACATTCTACTAATAACTGCATAGTATGTTAACGAGTTCTGAGTCTCTAACCTCACAGCACCATCCTGAGTAAGGGAACAACAGAGGTAAACTGACTCAAAAACGTGACTAAGGTCAATTATTACCCACCAGATGTGAACGAGGCAGTTAGGGGTCAGCCGCTAGAGAGAGCGGGTCGGGGCAGGAACAGATGAGTATTTGCATGTTCTCCTCAAAGAGGTATTAAGAGAACTAAAGACAGATACTATGGGAAGTGCTGCAGATCTCGCGAGATTTCGAGCGTAAAGTAGTGCCCTTAGTTTTCTTTTGAAAATAAAGACCAATAAGGCTTACTTCACAATAAATGTCTGATAATAGTGTCCTTGCCATTAATATATCCCAATTGAAGGGACACATGATAAGATCGCCACTATCTAGTATACATCCTAAAGGTGGAGGGATACTTCACTAACAAACCCTCACTAGACTATTTATACAAGCATCTCCTACAGATCGGTGCCTCCCCCAAGTCTCAGATGGGAGCTTGAGGTACTGACGGAAAGGTGAGCAGCTACCACAGAATATTTTTAGAATATTTTTAGCTATGCTATGTTGTAAACTTTAGCAAATCACAGGTTTTGTAGATCAGCATGTTGTAAAATTCCTGTATGAGCATACAAGGGAGTTTTAATCTTCCTTAAAGTTTGGTGTCTTAGTCGAGTTTCTGGGTCATTTTGAGGCTTAGTACACTGAGTTTGGGGTGTTTATCTACCTCACATGTTTTGCCTCTAGATACAGGGCATTTGGTTATAGGAATGATCATAGACAGGGTATAAAGCAAAAAAAATTCTTTATAGTACTTTGCCACATTCTTTTGTTTTCCCTATATCTTTGTAGTGCGGGGCCTCTTAGTACCTGAGCAGTGTCCAGGTGAGGTGAGGTCTATTGCCCTACCACAAAGGGTAAGCAAAAAAATTAATTTTCTGACACACATTATTGGTTGGTTTGGTGACACACTATGCACATGAGACTGATGCATCGAATACAGTACTAATGATATAACGTTTTCCTTCACAGAATTCACAGTAATCATTGTGAATCGGAGGGTTAATGTCCATGGTTGTTACAGGTTGTACCGTTTCAAACCAGTTTTATTATAATTTGTTTTTGGTGATGGTGGTGAATTCTATATTTCACTATTAGGAGTGCAACTATTATACGAGCAGAGGCCCTGACGAATGCCAAGGGATTAAACACCCGTTAGGCAGAAACATGTTGGCCCTTATGTAGACAGATAATTGTCACTGTCTTCTTTTGCACTGTTCTATTTTTTAATTAGGAGGCGTGTCCAGTCCGTAGAATAAAGTATTTAGAAGGAGGACATTCCATCCTATTTTAAATCACTTTTTTGTTTGTTGCACTATTTCTTCTTACTTTACCATCAAAAGATCAGTCATCATGGACGGTTTGTGTATTTGGTGGACCAAATCCTGATACAACAATAAGGTGCGGAGCTGAGTGTCCCACTGATCAGGGGACCAGCCTCATTTGCACATGGGTTTGGCCAAATGATAGGACTGATCATTGAGTCTAATTTGATGGAAACCCTTTACAATCTGTTGTGGATTAATCAGCCATTTTACGAATAATCGATGATGTACCGGTCTCCTCTATGCATGTAGTGTTAGCCTTTTTTCCTTCTTTATCTTTATTAATACGTTATGTGTGTGCGATAAAGATATTTTGAGATCTTGTTGACTCAGTATCGACAGTGTAGCCTCTCAAGTTTGGTTGTTAGACCCCCTGTGTTTCGTGTGTTATACATTCAGTTGGTGCTGGGGATAAAATCAGGTGTGGGTCTTTAAAAAATATATATCCCTTGGACCCTATTTTAAATGGTTTTGTTTAATAAGTGCTGCAGAGACACAGGTTGGGATCTAAGGACACAGCCTTGCAAGAGGCAGGGAGACAAGAGCTGGTACCACCAGGTGACCCTAGGTGGGGGCAACTGAGGCAAGTGCTGGGCCAGGGATGTTTGGGAGTACAAGCGCTTGAGCAGCATGTGGCTATGCCAAAGACGGCAGAGTACACAGTGAGACGAACGGAGTAGTGTTGTGGTGAGCGCTTACGAGAATGTTAAAGGCCTGGATGAGAACAGTTTTGGAAAGGTGTTGGCAAAGCCTGGCTCGAGAAGTTATTTGAGGTGATTTAAAGCTTAACCTATGCAAAGCGAGAAGCTTGAGGATCACATTGTGTTTTCAGGAAGAGTGATCTGCTGATTGGAAAGTGAATAAAATGGCAAAGAAGTAGATGTGATAAAAACAGAGATGGAATACCAATTGAGAATGCAAAAGCTTTGTTAAATAGCATTTTGAAGCAATTATGTTTGTACATCTATGTTTAAACTGTGTCGGTTTCAATTCTTAACATCCACTGCACTGGGCAGAAGAAAATAAACGTTTTTCAAAACCACCTACAAACACCTATGCAACAAACCATTATCCAGTAAACATCATTCAGATGTTTTTCCCCACATACGATTCCTGTTTCAGAATCACTCCTATGGACAACGTCCATCCTCGAACGTTTCTTCTTCTGATTTTAGAGTTGTTTCCACAACAGTTTAAATGAGGACATAACTGTACTGACACGGGCAGCTTGTGCTGAGTGTGTGGCAATGAGGCCCACTGTCTACATGCACCCAGACGGCCCGGTAAGCGTTGGCTGACTTACTCCTATATATAGTGCATTAGAAATGCAAGTGAACACTTCCTCTTTTAAACTTTGGGCCATATTATTAAGCACGGCGTTAAAATTATCACCGCTTTAGCGGCAGAAAACTGCCGCTAAAGCGGCGATAATGGGCTTGATAATATGCCACAGAGAATTCCCATTAATATGCCGCAGAGAATTCCCATAGAAGCCCATGCTCACGCCAGAACAGGGACTTCTATTGGAATTCTCTGCGGCATATTATCAAGCCCATTATCGCCGCTTTAGCAGCAGTTTTCTGCCGCTAAAGCGGCGATAATTTTATCGCTGTTTCTTGATAATATGCCCCCTAATCTTTTGCATTAAAAAAAAAAAGATCCAAACGACACAGAGTGGCCTCCTTCCTGACCACACAAGAAAAAGGCCACGTGTATACATTAATATCAGCAGTACTATCATTGGCTCTCATCGAAATTCCATTTTATGGAGTATTTTCGACTAATGTTTAAATATAAAAATAACTCAGTGCCACATTATGTACACTGGCATATTGCTTCATTTCCTTCCAAAAAGCCCATCCGTCGGCGTCTAACCTGACCCCCGACGGATGAGATCCCCTGTTAAACTACCCTGGGGGGCTAGACACAGAACTTTCCTCTGCTGAGAGTCCCTTCTTACACACTCGTTCACCTGTACTGGAACTGACGTCAGTGGGACTGGAACATCCTTAGGGTCCCTGAAAGGAGGCTTGTCACGCGCCTCAGTTTTTATTTAATTGTAGGCCTGCCTGCACTCCTCTGGCCCAGACCTGATTCTTGACAGGGCCTCGGGGCTGTAGTTTCAGCATAATATCTGGCACTCCCAGCCCATGTAGTATTGAGCAGGGGGATGAGGGACAGTTGTGAAAGGTGCACTTCCCATGCTTTTGTGCTCCACTCTGTGCACGGAAAAATTAAAACCAAAACCACTGATGCTCAATGCTTAATGCTCACTGCTGACATCCTCAGTGGCCTTAATGTCATTCATTCATCGAATGCCAACACAGCAGAATGAATTTCTACCTTTCCGGGGTCGGAAAATTGAGCACCATTAAATTATGTGACAGTAACATCTGTTAATTACTCCACTTAGAAACAGCAGAAGTGTTGTATGAAGTACTAAAGTATAAAACAATGTTGCTACATTCAGCAGATCTTCTGGGTCCAGCCCTCTCTCCACTATGCTATATTCACCTCTGTGCACCCTCCTTACATTGCTTCCATCACTTAGAGTTGCTGTGTTATGACTACACTTTCCATCAACAATGCAACTAGGGCATCCTCTCGAGCTGTCCAAACAACACATTCTTCTTAAATATAGACAGACAAACCTACGCCCTTCTTCAGCACAGGGCGACTGCTTTTTGTACATCATGAAAAGACTCAATGGGAACAGGAGAGCTCAATATTTCAATGTCAATAGCACATGAGCTAGTTTTAATTCGAGAGGAAGGTATTCTTGAGTTAGAGCACACACTCGGTTGTTAAAGCTGAGGATTTGAACCCGTAAGCAACTTTTGTGGTCCAAAATTGTACTCATACCACAGGGACAATAATTCCACAAACTGGGTCTAGTTATGAAATGTGTTCCAGTTCATGTGTCGTTGTCAGCACTGAATATTAGATTAAAAAACACCAAAGGCTTTTCCCGAATCGCCCAAATTCTTGCACAATTGAGCATGTTCTGGTCCTGTAAAGGTGAGCTTAGAGGTCAGAGGCACACAGAGGACCTTCTTCTCGTGCTATGAGGTGGGTGAAAAGGTAGCAATGAACCATGTAGATTGTAAATCTTTTCTAGAAAAATTCTAAATTTCTGAATGATGACCCCACGAGGCATCCCACGATTGTCTGAGACGTGAATATCTGATTTGTTGCTGTAGAGAAATAATGCTTCCAGGTACCAGCTGGAATGTTACTGAGTTACTGGACAGCTGCCTCTGAAATCTGTGTGTTGTTTAGTCAAAGTATTCGGTAAGTTATGCTGGGTAAGTAAATAATTAAGAATAATGAAAAAAGAATCTGTACAAGTAATTGATTGAGTATACAATGAAAAAAGCATCTTGGAAGGCTAGCCTAAATACTCAAGGAGCGGGCCACATATCTGCACTCTTCTTACTCACTGCAACATGGGGCTGGTATTAAAACATGACCCAAGGTGACCTTTGGTTTTCGGACTAACCCTCGCCTGATTGAAAGGAATCACACTGCAGCCTGACCTTTGAAAGGCATATCATTCTCATCCATGCTGTGTACCACAAACACTTCCCTCCTCTACAGCCGGGTCTGGGGGCTTAGTGGACTAATGCATCCACTGCAGGGGCCTGTGTTTGGCCTCATGGTCACAGGTTCAAGCCCTGGCGGGGCCACTCAGCCTTTCATCCTTCTGAGGTTGATAAAGCCAGTACCTATTGGTAACAATAACCATCTGTTATTCAGCGCCAAGATACACTCTACAATGGACGATTGCTTTACAAATGCATGTTATGCTACGCTCCACTTATGAAACACTAGCCTCCCTTCCACGTGAAACTGCATTCAAGACAAAGGTCTCAAGAAATGTATTTAGAACGGATGTATGACATATTCACGCATGCCTTTACAACGCAGGCAATACAACGAGTGTGTCATTACCACGTGTTCCGTTGCAATGCAAGTTGTTCCAACGACTTGCGTTACGGAAGAGCTGGAGTTTGGAATAGTATATTTTACTATTCCAACTCCAGTCTGTGCAACAGTAGGGAAGGTGTTGGACTTCAAATCCAACAATGAGTTCCCTAAAGCAAGTCCTTGTGATGGATTGCATTGTAATGGAACGCGTGGTAACGGCACGTTCGTTGTAGTGCCTGCATTGTAATGGCACCGTATTGTTCTGACAGCGTTGTAAACACTATTGCTCATTTAGAACCTTTGACTACAATTGGCTAACAGGAACGGAGCATACCATATGCCAAGAATGAGGATGTTCTGTTTTTAATGTAGTCTAAACACTAATATGCTTGCACCACTCGTCTTGAACAATTCATGTAAGGCCAGGGGAGCAAACCTCCTAATTTCCTGTGCTTGGTGGTGTTAAACTATGAATCACGACCGTTGACCCCTTTGACATTACTGGAAGTGATATTGCCTGAAGTGATCTCAATGGAAGCACCTTAGCCATGAATTACATGTACAATATGGCACTGAGAAAGCCATTTGACAGGCTTAGTGCATTATACAACCTTTACTACAACAACTAAACTCTAGTCAGAAGCGACAGCATGTTTCTGACAACACAAGTTTAAAAACTTTGCTTTTCAAGGTGCTGAATGAGAAATGGGAACACATAAAGTACAGGGGCCCTAAACCAGCGGTGAACAGCATGCTAAAGTAGGTAACCTAGACTGAAATGCGGTACTGCTTTCTCCAACTTTGTCAAAATAGCACATTTTGGTTAGAACAGCATGCATGCTAAAAGATATTGATACCCTGCTGCTGACAACCCATTTGTGTTGGTTTGCAATCCACTTTTCTTTTCACACATTTACTAGCAGCTTTGAGCCGTATTCTAACCGCTCTCAATCTTGTAAAAAAAATATGCGAGCAGAGGAAAAAGTTAAAGTACTTGCCCAAGACAACACAATTCGGTCACATTGTGTCTTTAGGAATAAAGTCCATTGGCCTTGTTGGAGTTGGCCCTTTTTAGTTAAAGTTCCCTAAACTTTTTGCCTTCCCCCTAGACCTTTTTTCTGACATGGTGTTGCCAACTTAGATGCTTTGGGCACTTTGCCACTGCTGATCAGTGTCAAAGTGCAAGTGCTCCCTGTATAAAGTGTAATGGTAATTGTTTGTCCATAATTGGTATATTTTTTTTACATGTAAAGTCCTTAGTAAAGTGCACTATGTGTGCCAGGGCTGGTAACACAAATGCTACTGGTGGGCCTGCAGCACTAATTGTGCCACCCACACCAGTAGCCTTAAAAAGAGATCTCAGGCCTGCCACTGCAGTGCCTGTGCGCAGTTTGTTAAACTGCCTTGTTGTCCTGACAAGTGCACACACTTGCCAGGCCTTACCCTTCCCTTTTTATGTGCATCAGACACCCCTATGGTAGGCCCAGGATACCCCCCTGGGCAGGGTGCTGTGTATGTGAAAGGTAGGACATGTACTGAGGTGTGTACCATATCCTGACAGTGAAAAACTCTCCATTTTGTTTTTCACTGTTGAAAGGCCATCTTGTCCATAGGACAGAATGGGCAGGCTGTGTAATATGTTTCCAGCCTATCTTCCCATAAGCTCAAGATGGAGAGGTGAAATTTAGTATGCCTGAACTCACAATTTAATAACACATCTTTTTGTGAAGGTGGTATCTGCATTGTGTGTTTAGAAACCACACGTTTAGAAGTGGCTGTTTTTTTGTGTTCTAACAATTCTGTGTGTTTCTGCCTGGTTGTGGATTGACTGTCTGGATTTGAAAGTGATAGGATCTGGGGAATGTCTTGACCCAGGGGAGGAGGTGAGACAGCAACAGGCTGACCTGCATCTGGAGTGTAGGGGGGAGGAGTAGCCCCTTGAGGTGAAGAGGCCTGTGCTGCCACCATAAAACAATGGCTCCATCTCCTGCTGAATGATTGAGGATCCAGACCCCCACTATCAAAGGAAGAAGGTGTTACTGGCAGGGAGACACCCATAACTGGTTTGGACAGGGGTCAGCGCCCTCCTGAACAGATAGACTTCAAAGACATTTAAGGGTATAACTATGAGAGCTGAAACCCCTGGACTTTGGACTGATCAAGAATGAAAGGAATTGAAACTACTTCGTGGTCAAGAGAAACCTCAGCCAAGGAAGAAACAGCTGAAGAGACTGAAGGAAAGGACTGACCCTTGCTGTGGGTTCTGGGGCTGGCCTGCAGTTTGCTGATTTAACCAAGGAGAGGCTAAGGGACTTTGCTGTGTGCTGTGTCCCCCTGCTTGAAAGGACTTTTCTGTGTGCTGTGTCCCGAAGTAACTTGTCCCCAAGGGCCCGAGGAGAGCTGGCTCCCTGTTGTGGAAACTCAGGAACATAAAAGTTTCCAGAGGTGTCTCAGTGACGCTGTGTGCGTGTGCTTCGTGCAGCCTCAGACCTTCGTGAGGATTGTCCTGTGATTGTGTGCACCCGGAGTCCAAGTGAGTCTCAGCGACACTGTGTGCGTGTGCTTCGTGCAGCCTGAGACCTTCATGAGGATTGTCCCATGATCGTGTGCACCCGGAGTCCAAGTGAGTCTCAGTGACGCTGTGTGCGTGTGGTTCGTGCAGCCTGAGACCTTCGTGAGGATTGCCCTGTGATCGTGGGCACCCGGAGCATAAGTGAGTCTCAGCAACGCTGTGTACGTGTGACCTGTTGCAGCCTGAGACTTTCATCATTGCCATTGTCCCTGAGCGGCATCTCCAGAGGAGCTCTGCCGCTGGCCCGAGCCTGCCTTTGCCAAGGAGGGACCTCGAACCATCCCCATCAGGGGGCGGGCGTGTTCCCCTGCCCAAGTTCAACGAAGTCGCATCAGAGGCCCAAGTCGTGAGGAGAGGAGAGGAGAGTGAGATCGCACCTCCCAGGTAACGCTTAGCAAGTGTGCATGTGTCGCGCCTGGGCAGGGTGCGGGCTATGAGAGAAACGCTCTCGGCCTTTCCTCACTTTGCAGCGTGAGCCTCCGCTGAAGTCTGTATTGCGGCCCGTACTTACCGTGGAGTGCCTGTACCAGGGCCGGAGTGTGGAACTACACATTGTTTTCCATCATAAACCGTGTTGGTGGCATATTTTGGCAGTGGCTGACCGCGAGTCAGTAAGAGTGTCATAGAGACGTCTAGAGCACCGCCTGATTGTTGCATTACGCATTACATCATTTTGGTATTACGAACTGCCTGATTGATGCATTACGCATTGCATTATTTTTGCATAACAAACTGCCTGATTGTTGCATTACGCATTGCATTATTTTTGCATAACAAACTACCTGATTGTTCCATTACACATTGCATTATTTTGCATAATGGAGTGCCTGAGTGTTGCATTACACATTGCATTATTTTTGCATAACGAACTGCCTGATTGTTGCATTACAAATTGCATTATTTTGGCATTACGAACTGCCTGATTGTTGCTTAACGAATTGCATTATTTTTACATTACGCAGTGCCTGATTCTTGCATTACGAACTGCATAGCATTGCATTAGGACTACATTGGATCATCGAGAATTGCTCATTAGTACTGCAAGAACCTACAAGGGCTTGCTGGCCTAATAACCAGCCAGGTGAAATATTACAAATACGCATATGTTGGATTTTTATCGTGTGGTCTCATTTTATATCTTTTTATATAAACACATAATTTTATCTTATGAAACTCATGTGGATTCCATTTGTGGTGTCATCATTGGGTTACTGAGAGCGTGGTTGCAAATACTTTACACATTTGCCTTGAAGATAAGCCTGTCTACTCGTGCCAAGATACCGAGGGGGTGAGCAGGGGCTATATGAGAAGGTGTCCTTCCTTTCCCTGACTTAAAAGCAAAGGTCCCTATTTGGCTTAAGGTACCTACATCAGCCAACTAGAGGCCCCCAGTTCTAACAGGCCTGATGAGTCGCAAATTTCGATTTTTTACGACTCACAATTTGTGACTCGCAAAACGGAATACACAGGAGTATCTGAGAAACTCCCAAAGGATTGCAAAGGACCTGCCTCATTAATATTTATGAGGCAGGTCTCAATTTAGGAACCATTAGGAAGGGCTGGCACTCACAGGGATGGTGGCCTTCTGGGGTCAGCAGACCACCATGTATGTGACTGCTTTTTCAATAAAGCAGTTTTTTTGTGTGTGTTTTTTTAAATGCAGCCCGTTTTCCTTAAAGGAAAATGGAATGTGTTTCAAAAAGAAAAATTAAACATTCCGTTTAGTTTTTTAAGTACTCTCAAAAAATATTTGCGTCCACATTCACAAAGGGGGAGGGGCCCCTTGGGTACATCTTCCCATTTGTGACTGGTCTACCATCAACTTTCCATCAGTGGTAAAATGCGAATGTCGTGCGACCGCATTTTGGTCGCAAAACGTTCGTACATGGCATTGAGAGCAGCTATTAGGAAGTGACGCCCTTGGCACGCGCCTTCCTAATAGTGAGTCACCTATTACCGAATCGCAAAATAGAGTTTGTACATGCCACAGACCTATTGAGCGGTTGCAAACGGTCCAATTGGCAGTTTGTGACCTCTAGAAACAGTCGTACATATGGCCCCATGCCTCCTTGTTCCACAGTTTCTAACTTGGCTCTAGAACACAGTGGGTTCTGATGCAAGGCCCAGGGCCTGCCCTTTCCAGGGAATGCCATGGGAATATCACTGGGTTGGGGACCTGTCAAGACTTTTAATCAGTGTGTAATTCCAACATATTTTAGGAAAATAGTAAAACTGGGATTAGATGTCAGGTCCTCTCCAATCATGGCTAGAATGTATTCATGGACCCCATATAGTGATGAGGTAGTGCTTTCTGCCCACTCTACTGAATTACTGATTGCCCACCCTGATGTATTACACATTGAACACATTGTTGAATGGTCCTAAAAAGGCTATTTTTCTAGCACTCACGACCTGAAATGAGCGCGCTTCTAACAGATTCCAGAGTTTGCAGGTCAGTGAATAAGGGCAAAGGAGAACAATATGACACAAAAATTACACTAAGATCCATGTCATTTCGGAGGCACTATTTTAAAAAAAGACTAGGAGCTGAGTTAAAAGAGGATAGTATGGAAAAAAACCTATAAATTTGCTTTATGGTTCGCAGGTAACCCTGTGCCTACATTATGTCTTGATGCACCTAATGTAATGTTGGCTACCATATCCTCTTTTGCCGAATACCCATAACACGAAAATGATCTTCTTTCACCTCCATTTTTAAATTCGAAAAATGGCTCATTACCAAAAGCTCGGATAAATGCCATATAACGAACCTATACACTCTACCACCAAGGGCTGAGCACAACTCCCCCGCACAATTACGCTGGGAGACTGAACTGGGGAGGCAGTTCACCAATAAAGAAGAGCAAGATATATATCATACAATTCATCTAGCATAGAAACAGCTGTGAAAATTGCCACTAACTGGTATCTGACCCAGTTAGACTATACAGGGGCCACCCGCCAGTAGCGATGAATGTTGGCGACAATGGGGGGCAAAGTACACCCTTATCCATATCTTATGGGACTCTCCTAAGCTGGCTATATTCTGGGATTCTGTGTTAAATGACATTGACACCCACTTCCACACACTCAAATCCCCAGGTTTCCGTTATTTACCATACTAAGACTCCCCAATGCCTTTCATACCCACTCACGACATGCAGGGGGCGACACAGAGGGCAAAAAAGCAAGCAGAAAGAGCAAAACAGAGCAGAGGGAGTGAAAAAAGAGGACAGAAAATTAGCAGAAATGGATAAACAGGGGCAACAAATTAGCAGAAGAGGCAAGAGAGACGGCAGAAAAACAAGCAGAAAAGGCACAACAGAGGGCAGAAAAACAAGCAGAAGACAAAACAGAGGGCAGAAATGAGCAGAGGAGGCACAAACAAATGTCAGCAGGTAGACAGACAGCAGAGGGTAGTGGACTGAGGGCAAGCTGGACAGGTTAACTGTCCCAGGGAGAGCTGGCACTAGGACCTGCTTAATTTTTACAGAAATTAAACCTCAATGGGAAACACTTACATATATAAACATAGCAGGTGCCCCAATTAAATCTCCACTTCTGTAAAGGACACATGATCCTGACCTACTGGACTTGCGAAAGGCAAAAAAAATGTGTGTTTTGGGGCAATTCCATATTGAAAGACAATCTGAAAGGCTTTGTGAAGGTGAATGCATTGTTGATCTATTAGAGCGCAATGTGTAGTGACTGTGACAAGTGGGTTCTTTCTTGGTCTTACCTGGTGAATGCTGGGTCGATGGTTCTCCCTTTAATTGACTACGAGTATACAAATGTGCAAAATCACCTGAAGCTCCACCCGTTTGGCCCCGCCCCATCCACCTTAGTAGCATGCAATGGTCTTCCTGCCTTTTGCCAGGGTGATGGGCAGCTTACCAAAAGGCCTCTCAGCGCTTTTCCTGCCAATTTTGGTGACGCGTTCTTGATGCTGAGGAATATGAGGACTTTTCCACCAAAGAAGCACTTACTTCATATAGTTAAGAGCAAGGGTCCTTGTTTGGTGGGGATTTATCTTTGTACTTTCATCATCTTCTCTATAGGAAGATTCATGGTATCACAAATTTCTGGATAAAGACGCACGAGGAACAATCACATTGCCAAAACATAACACAAGGTCACTGATCACATTACCTTGTGCTCCAATATGCACTGGAAATTTACGCAAGAAGATAGCACTTAGTAATTAACCTGTAGAAAGTACTCCACTTGGGTAGATATTTTGTGCAAAACTGTAGACTCTTTCTGGATAACGGGGCAGGTGCAGTTCCATTGTGTTCAGTCACTGACACAGCTACTGACACACCCACATAGCTACTGACACACCCACACAGATACTTAGATACCCACTCACACACGCAGGCACTAACACACCCACTGACAGACACACTTAGACACTGATACACCCACTCACAGACCAACTCATATACTCACACAGCCCCTCATAGACCCACTCCCACAGCCACTCAATGATCTACTCAGACACTCTCACATGCACACATAGACCCACTCAGACACTCATGCACCCACTCACAGATGAACTCAGATACTCTCTCACCAACTCACAAACCCACTCATGCACTCACTCACAGAACCACTCAGATACTCTCACAGCTACTCACAGACCCATTCAGACTCCTGCACCCACTCATACATGTACACTCACTCACAGACTCAGACACTCTTGCACCTACTTACAGAACCACTCATGCTCTCTCACACCCACTATTGAAGAAGCCCTCACTTGACCCGGCGTGTCTTAAAAACTACAGGCCTATTTCACTCCTTCCATATCCAGTAAAGATCATTGAGCACCATGTGAGCAGGACACTTTCTCAGTTCCTAGAGGCAAATGATCTACTGGATGAGGTTCAGTTTGGATTCCGTCCGGGACATGGGACAGAGACTGCCCTGTTGACCATGTTGGATGATCTTCGTTTGTGTGCAGACAAGGGTCAACATGCCATCTTGATCCTATTAGACCTGTCTGCCGCATTCGACACGGTCAATCATAAGGTCCTCCTGGAACGGTTGGAAGGAGTGGGGGTAGTTGGTCTGGCACAGAAATGGCTTCATTCGTATCTATCTGATAGATGTCAGGCCGTGGCTCTCCCCCCTTTTTACTCCAAGTTCACCAAAATCCTCCATGATGTGCCGCAGGGCTCTGCAATAAGTTCAACGTCTACATGCGCTCCCTGGTGGATATTATTAAATCTTATGGCATAGGCCTGGTAAACTAGGCAGATGACACCCAGTTGATGTTATCACTGGAGGGAGAACAGTCATCTTCATTGGAGAACTTCCATGTATGTATGCAGAACGTGGTTTATTGGTTAAGAAACAACTCTCTGCAATTTAATGCAGATAAACTGAAATCCTCTGTACTGAGGGTGGGAGAGTGCCCTATTCCCTTCCGGTCGATTTCTGGCCCATTACTGCTGACCCCCCCATTGCTACCATCTAAGGCAGTCCGCAAACTGGGAGTTTCATTTAATGAGAAACTGACCTTGGAAACACACATTAATAAAATCATGGGAAACTGTTTCTCTCTTGTTAGGATTCTGAGGAAGATTCTTCCTCAGCTCCCTGCTCAAACACACCCCTTGGTAGTTAGGAGCGTGATTTTGAGCAGGTTGGATTATTGTAATTCACTACTGTTGGAATCCCCTAAGTTTCTGACTGGGAGACTGCAGAGAATTCAGAATATGGCAACCAAGTTGGCTTTGACGCGCCCCGTCAATCTTCTTCCTCTCAGGCCCTTGCGGAGCTGCACTGGCTTCCCATAGTACAGAGGATCCACTTTAAATCCCTCTGTATTGTGTTTAAGGCACTGCATGGTTTGGGTCCCAAACCACTGCAGAGTAAATTCTGCTGGTATGCCCCCACCCACTGCCTTCGGTCCTCTACAGCTAACTGGATGAAAGTACCCCTGACTAGAAGAGCTAACCTGGGGGGACAAGCTTTCAGTGTTGCCGCTGCAAGACTTTGGAACACACTACCCCCGGAGTTGCAACAGATGAAAGATCTTTTATCTTTTCGTAAACAAATTAAAACCTGGTTCTTTCCCAGAGTTTAACATCTTCCTGCTCATGTCATAGGCATTGTTACTGTCTTTTCCCTCTTTAGTGCCAGGATGCCCGATGGGTTGCAGTGCGCTCTATAAATTCTTTTTACATTATATTACATTACACTCACAGACCTACTCAGAAACTCACGCACCAACTCACAGACACCCTCAAGATTCACACACCCACTCAGAGACTCATGCACCCACTCAAAGACACTCATGCGCTTACTCACAGAATTACTCACACACTCATGGAGGCACTCACAAACCCACTTAGACACTATCATACCCACTCACAGGCCCACTAGGTCACTCATCCACCCACTCAGACACCCACTGAGACACTGATGCACCCACTCATATACCCACTCAGACACTTATGCACCCAGTCACACACCCAGTGAGACACTAATGCAGCCACTCCCACACCCACTCACACACCTATTCACACACCCATTGAGAGACTCATGCACTCATCCACATACCTACTGAGACACTCATGCACTCACTCAAGAAATTACATTAAAAAAAGTATGAATTCACTAAAAAAAAAACATTACAGGGATGTTATAGTTAGCAAATAACATTAAAAAAACCTTAGAAATTCACTGAAAAAAGCAAAGGTTACAGGGATGTTATAGTTAGGCTCAGATTTCCCTTGCACAAAACCAGTGAAATTCAGCTGAGCTAACTATAACTTATGCTTCCACAATGCATTGCTTATCACCTCACATATTTCATCACTCATGACATGGTCGGTGACATCACTCATGACATCTCAAATACATCATCCACAGAACTACACACACCCACTCACACCCATATACAACCTCTTACGCACCCACTCACATACCCACACAAACACTCACATATCCATTCACAGACCCATACAAATACTCACACAACCACTCACTCATACAGCCACTCACTCACCCATACAGCTTCACAACACAGCCTCTCACTCGCCCATACAAATACTCACACACTCACTCACACACCCACACATTCACTTACACACCCATTCACACATCCATAAAATCACTGCCACATCTGTCCACACACCCATGCAGCCATTCACACAGATACTCACTCTCCTATACAGCCACTCACACACTAACTCATTTAACCAAATACCCTCTCCCTTTAAATGACTACGAGTATACAAATGTGCAAAATCACCTGAAGCTCCACCCGTTTGGCCCCGCCTCATCCACCTTAGTAGCATGCAGTGGTCTTCCTGCCTTTTGCCAGGGTGATGGGCAGCTTACCAAAAGGCCTCTCAGCACTTTTCCTGCCATTCACACATCCATAAAATCACTGCCACATCTGCTCACTAACCCATGCAGCTATTCACACAGATACTCACTCTCCTATACAGCCACTCACACACTAACTCAATTAACCAAATATCCTCTCCCTTTAAATGACTATGAGTATACAAATGTGCAAAATCACCTGAAGCTCCACCCATTTGGCCCACCCCATCCACCTTAGTAGCATGCAGTGGCCTTCCTGCCTTTTGCCAGGGTGATGGGCAGCTTACCGAAAGGCCTCTCAGCGCTTTTCCTGCCAATTTTGGTGATGCGTTCTTGATGCCCTCATCCATACAGCTGCCTATTCACCCAGCCACTCGCTCATAAAGCTATCAGACACCCACTTATTGATACATACTGTAACTCACACATCCACTCATCCACCCATACAGCCACTGACAGACCCACTCACTCACCAATACAGCCACTCATATAGCTACTCACTCACCGACACAGCTACTCACTTATGCACCCATACTGCCACTCACACACCCACTCAAACACCTATACAGCCACTTCAGACACCCACTCACACACAGATATGCACAGTCACACAGCCACTTACATAATATATGTTAGAAGTAGTGCCACTCATTAGTAGTACACCTAGTATACTAATTTTACTTTTGAAGTAGCTTAGTTTAAATTTCTAACAATCATAAACTCTAAACATATTCTTACATTCACTGGATAATGTCATCAGTGATGTCCTTTTAGATGTCATCGGTGATTTCACTGACCGTGTCATGAGTGATATAATATGTGAGGTCATAAGCAGTGCATTGTGGGGTTGTAAGTTATAGTTAGCTCAGGCAACTATAACTGCTGAATTGCACTAGTTTTGTACAGGTGAAATCTGAGCCTAACTATAACATCCCTGTAACCTTTGGATTTTTCAGTGAAAATATATATACACACAGATGTGCAGAGTGTAGTATGCTATTTATGACCATTGTTCAGTGTGGTGGGGCTTGACTCACTGAGGACAGTGGTAACAATGGTAATATATAGTTATGTCTCATGTTTATTTACTATTAATGAAGATATTTATTCAGAACCATGAGCCAAGGTGTTAGATTTGTGCAGTAAAGTCAATTCACACTGAAGAGGCGATATGACTATAAGGAGAGTTTTTTTCCATGAGCAAAGCAATTGTAGCATAAAAAATGTTAGAGAACAATCAGTGTTTTCCTCATGTCAAGCTTGCTTAGCTGTTGCATTAAATTGGAATTTGAACTTAGTGATGGAGCATTAAAAGAATGAATATGTGTCATTTCGTACAGTTTCTCTAACTAACGTGATGTGTTACTGGGCCAGATTTACTTTCACTGCCGTGGCGGGAGGGTGTGTGTGTGCACACACGCACACACACACACACAACCCCTACCCCCGAGAGAGAGAGGGTCTTTTTTGGAAACATGAAGTTAGCTAGATCATTTTAGCTATCTCTAGGCCAGCCCTAGCAAGCCTTTCTCTGATAGAAATCTATTGTGTCCATTGGTAAGCAGCCCATCACTTTCCGCAGCTGTTGGGCAGCAGAGCGGAAATCTGTAGTGCTCTACATTCATAGATGCATTTTACAATAATGCCCATCACTTGACCTCCAACTCTCCATAACATAGAGTGAAAACAGACATCAAGGGAGTACTATATAATGAGAGACTCAGTCACCTTGGTCACATCCTGCTCAAAACAGGCACAAATCTGTACCAGAAAGGTCAATAATGATATTCTTACCAGAACCCATCAATTGTCAACTAAAATCCAATTTGCAACTGACCTCAAGATGTATTTTCAGCATGAAAGAATCAATACTCTTCCCCCTATTACCGTGCTTTTATGCTGTCTCTGGGAGGAAAGGCTGGCCACTGAAGGTTGTAAACCATGCGATCCCATAGTTAATAAAAACATCCCATAATGTCTGCTGTAAATAACATCATCCGGAGTGCACTTCTCTCCGGCACAAACAACAACACTAAAACAAGGTCCAGCTTTGCGGATGGAGATGCTATTGTTTGCTTTAAAAATGTTTGCATAGCAGGTAAATAGTTGAGAGGTATGGAGGTCAGTGCTGACGCAGGGCCCAGTCGCACAAAGTAGTATGACATTAACTCCATCAAGTTTGCTCTCGCAGTTTGGACTACATTTTCTGGCTGCCAGCGAATTCGAAGAGGATTCCAAGACTACTCTAAGTAGGAAGCCTTTTGTGACTTCTATAAGACTCACATTTGTTATCATTCAGGAATGTGTAAATGTACATGGCATATATTTCCGAATGCATAAATATAAGGCAAAAGTGCGATCAAATTAAGCAGTGGGTGCAAAGATCCGGTGAGCCAGCATAGAACAACATGGGAAGCTTCTTGCTTCGAGCCAAGCCTGGAGTCGAAGAAACCACCTGGAGTGGCCAAGCCAACCTCTCGTGCTGACATGGCAGCCTGTTTTTTAGGTCTCTGTTAGGCAGCACTTGTGCTGTCTCGAAGAGACATATTGTGTTAAATCTGTGGGGTTCAGACCACCCACAGGCTTCCCATTAGCTCGCTCCATCGCCTATCTCATATACTTCGTCATGATTTGTCCCATGCCCTTCACGTCACTGCTTTTCCCTTTGTTGCTGCTTTCTGTTTCCTCCACCTCCTCCCTCCCTTCTTTTCTTGCTCCCTCACAGGTCCCAGGGCATTGCCCTGTCCACAAATCACCCCGACCCAGTTTCATTCTAGTGAGTGGTGGTGTTCTGCTTTTTAAGGTCTGGTTAGTGTGTAGCTGATGTGTTGATTGGAGCATCTGTGCACGGCTGCTATTACTTGGCACAAGTGTAGTCTCTGTTTCTTTTCTGCGCGTGTGGGTACTAGGTGTGTGTGTGTGTTTACACCATATGTGATTATTCGCAATGGTGTTTATTCCTGGAAATTCAGGCCTCAAGTGAATCAGGCGCGCATTATCACAGGGCATGTCATAGCTTCTAAAGTACCTGTGTCTTCTCTTGTAATTGCATTGCCACGTTTCTCCTGTGCAAAATAATTGAACTCTTTGTGTCTCACCTTGTTGCTTCTCATTTCATAGGGTGGGACTTTATTTCTTCAAAGGAGCCAGGCTGAGTCTTGATGTCATCAAGGTCTGCCTGCCCCTCAGTGTCCATGGCAAAAGTAGTCCTCTTGATGTGGTTGCCGATGAGAGGTGTTTTCACATCTTCAATACTGTAAAGCAGCCTAACACTGTGATTCTTTCATTTTTGGGGGGCAGTTTTATATAGCACCACCTCTATGTAGGTGAGCCCTTTACATAAGCACTAGTTACTTTTTCCTGACTCTGCTTTTCACTTTTTTGTGTGCTGTTTTACACGGCACCAACACCACCTTGAGGTATTGGAGTGCTTTACATTAGCACCAGCTACTATTTTTGTGCAGTCATATATAGCGCCAACACCACCCGAAGGTATTGGAGCGTTTTACATTAAAACCAGTTACTTTTCAGGAGGACATCATAAATTTAGGCAAATCATTTACTCTCTTGGTGTAGCCTGCATTTGCTCTTTGTTGCTCATCAACCTTCCGCCCGTCGCTGCTTGCTCATGCTCAACTCCCATTTTACAGATTCTCTCTTCCCCCAGATCCACTCCTCCCGTGACTCTGCTTTTCACATTTGTTTTTTTTGTGCAGTTTTATGTAGCGCCAACAACACCTGAACGTATTGGATTGCTTTACATAAGGACCACTTTTTTTGTGCAGTTTGATATGGCGCCAAATACCACCCACAGGTTTCGGAGTGCTTTACATTAGCACCAGTAACTTTACACAAGTACACATTAACTTTTGTAGGCACAGGTAGATCAAGTGAGTTGCCCAGAATCAAGGATGTTAATCCAACACGAAATTCAAACTTGGTTTCCCAGCTCCATAGTCGGCAGCTCTGGCCCTTACACCACATGCTGTCCAACGAGGACGCCACATCCTCTCCCTAGCCTCGGTCTCAGTTCGACATTTTGTGGATACAGGAAAATCACTTAATCTCTTCATGGCTGTCTGAATTTGCTGTTGGTTGCCCATCCATCTCCCTCCTGTCGCTGCTTGCCCCTGCTAAACTCCATTGCACAGATCCCCGCCTCCACCGACTCTATTTTTCGCATTTATTTTGGGCAGATTTCTGTAGCACCAACACCACTCGAAGGAAGTGGAGCGCTTTACATAAGCACCAGTTACTTTTTATTAGCAGTATTATATAGCGCCAACACCACCTGAACGTATTGGAGTGCTTTACATAAGAACCACGTTTTTTGTGCAGTTTGATATGGCGCCAAATACCACCCAAAGGTTTTGGAGTGCTTTACATTAGCACCAGTAACTTTACACAAGTGCACATTAATTTTTGTAGGCACAGGGAGATTAAGTGATTTCCTCAGAATCAAGGATGTTAATCTGACACGAAACTCAAACCTGGTCTCCCATCTCCATAGTCGGCAGCTCTGGCCCTTACACCAAATACTGTCCAACGAGGACGCCACATCCTCTCACTAGCCTCGGTCTCAGTTCGACATTTTGTGATTACAGTAAAATCACTTAATCTCTTCATGGCTGCCCGCATTTGCTGTTGGTTGCCCATCCATCTCCCTCTCGTCGCTGCTTGCCCCCGCTAAACTCCATTGCAGAGATCCCTGCCTCCACCGACTCTATTTTTCACATTTATTTTGTGCAGATTTCTGTAGTACCAACTAAGCCTGGGCAAAGCACTACGCTACGCTCGCGTAGTTTGCGAAGTTCGCGCTACTTCGCACTACGCGAACTGCACGTAGCACAGTGCGAACATGCGTATCGTAGTGTTGTGTAGTGCTGCAGTCATTTTTTGCTTGCTCGCGGTCCTCAACGTCAAGTTGGCGACCGCGAGCAAGCAAAATGACATCCCGGCGAGACTTTTGCCTTGTTCGCGATCAGCAACATCAAGTTGGCAATCGCGAGCATGGAAAATAAACCTCCCGGCGAGATTCCCAACGCAAGGAGGTCAGTTTTCTCATTGCGAGTGGTCGCGTATGCTCGCGACCGCTCGCGATGAGAAACTACCAGTTCGCGTTGAGAAGCTGCCGCTCGAGTAAAAATCTACTCGAGCAGCAGAAAACTACAGCTCGCACTGTGCAAGATGCCATTTTCAATGATTGCACAGTGCCGGTTGCTTGTCCGCACTGTGCAATCATTGAAAATGACATCTGGCACAGTGCGAACAAGGTACTATGCAGTTCGCGAAGTGCTACGCGTAGCTCGCGTAGTGCAAACTGCACTTTGCGTAGCTTCGCGAAGTGGGTTAGTACCAACACCACCCGATTGTATTGGAGCACTTTACATTAGCACCAGTTACTTTTTCTGTGCAGTGTTGTATAGTTCCAACACCACTCAAAGGTACTGGAGCTCTTTACATTAGCACCAGTTACTTTTTTTTTGTTCAGTTGTATACTACGCCAACACCACCCAAGGTATTGCAGTGCTTTACATTAGGAACAGTTACTTTACACAAGGACACATTCATTTTTGTAGGCACTGCAAGATTATGTGATTTGATCAAAATTACGGATGTTAAATTGACGCCGAAACTCGAACCTGGTTTGCCAGCTCCATAGGCAACAGCTCTGGACCTTATGCCACATCCTCTCCCGAAAGGATGCCATATCATCTCCCTAGCCTCTGCCGCACTTCCACATTTTGGGATTAGGGATAAAATCACTCACTTAATCTCCCCGTTTCTAAACACAACAAGCATTGGCATAGTTGGTAGGTTTCGCCTCTGCAAAATCTATTGTTTTTAGGTCTCTGCTAGACAGCACACGCGCTGCTCGGCTAGACATCTCGAAGAGATGTGTTGTGTTCTGTCTGTGGGCTTACAGGCTGCCCATCTCCTACCATTGGTAAACTTCAGCGTCACTCTCATTTTTTTTATGCCATTCGTCATGGCTTGGGGGCATCATGCCCTCTTCTTGTGTTTGGCCCTTCCATAGCTCATGGATCAAGTACATGTTTCCTTACACTGCGCCCGGTTCACACAGCAATTTCTTCTTGGTTTTCAAGCACTTAATAGGAGTACTTGTGTTTTCAGGCCATCTACCTTGTACACATACACATATACTACTAAAATGCATGCATGTGTACATAAACTAAAACATGAACAGCACTTGTTTTTTTGTTTTTTGCATGATCCGAAGGTATTGGAGCGTTCGCTCTGTGCTCCGTCTTGCCATAGCGCGAACACGAGCCGAGGGTGTTGGAGCAATTAAGTGCTCACCACTTCAATTAAGGTAGTTTCCCCCTATATTTTTGCTTCCTCCCGCCCTCGCCCATCATTACTTGCCCATCTCCCCATCCCCTCCTGCTTCCCAGCTTGACCCGTCCCCCCATACCTCCCTCATTGTTGCTGCATTCATTTATTTTTACCAATCTGATGGGATTGGAGCTCTCGTTCCGTCCTCCGGCTTGTCATAGTCTCCCTTGGACACATACACACATACCACTAAACTGCATGCACGTGTACATAAACAAATGAATGTCTTAAAAAGTTGTTAAAACATGAACAGCACTTGTTTAATTTTTTTACATGATCTAATGGTATTGGAGCGCCCGCTCTGTCCTCCGTCTTGCCATAGCGCGAACACAAGCTGATGGTATTGGAGCACTCGAAGTGCTCACCAGTTACATCCCACAATGACACATTCACTTTTTTGGCTGATCCTGCTTCAATTAAAGTATCTTTCCCCCGTCATCATTGCTTCCACCCGCCCTCTCCTGTCATTGCTTGCCCATCTCACTATCCCCTCCGGCTTCCCTGCTTAACGTCGCTGCTTGATTTATTTTTATTTGCACGATCAGATGATATTGGAGCGCATGTTCCTTCCTCCGTCTTGCCATAGTGCTAACACCAGCCGATGGTATTGGAGCACTTTTAAGTGCTCACAAGTTACATAACACAATGACACATTCATTGTCATACTCATGTGATTTGCCCAGAGTCACAAACTGTTCAGCCGACCCCATATCCGGACCTGGTTCCCCAGTTCTCCTGTTGGCAGCTCTGGCTGTTACGACACATTCTCGCTTCACTTCAAAGCTCCTAAATTGTTTCGCACTATCACTTCAACATTTGTTCAGCAAAACTTTGTCAACACCGAACAAGCATTGGCAATGCCAATAGATCTCTGCAATGCCCGAGCTGTCAATGAGAACGTCTTTTAACAATGTTGTCTAGCATCACATCTGTTGTTCAGTCACTGAAAAAAGCGCTATGATGCAGCCAGCGCAGGTCACGCCATAGCACTTTTTTGTGTTAGGAGAGGCAGGAGAATGAACTTAACATGGAGGGCGAAGAGACTCAGCGTTAACATCCTTTGATTCTGAGCTTTCAGTGACTTTCAGCCATGCTGAACAGCAGATGTGCTGCTAGACAACATGGCTAAAAAGCATTCACATTGAAAAGGCCAATTGCTAGGACACTGCCAAGGCCTATTGCCTTTGCCAATGTTTGCCTTTTCCACTTAGGGCCCAAGGCACCCCTGTTGTGCCACTGGGCCTACCCTACCACACGCTGTGCTTTCTGTGGCAGGTGCTTAATGGTGGCCTATGGTTCTGAGCCATGCTTCCTACCCCGAAATGTTCAATGCCTTTTGCTTATTTTCTACTGTTAGTGATTGTGCCTCGAGACGATCAGCAGCATCTTAAACTTTGCATGTATGCAGTTCTCCCACGTATGAGGCACATTTTTGCACGTGTGGGATGTATGGACAATTTAGATGGTGGTGCACGAACGACAATCGAAGACTATGGCCGTAAAGATGAGAGAAAGAGCAAACAAAAGTAAACAACGAAATAGATACTGAAACGGAGGAGAAATGTAGGGAAAAAATGCAGGGGAAAGGCAGAGCAGATGCAGTGCGGATAGAAATAAACATTATAATTGATAATGGGAAAGCCACTGTGACTGCTTGTGTTGAAAATAAATTATCTTTGCCTTGCGGCTTTATTAATGCATTTGTGTGTCAAGTAGAAGAAATAGGGTAACAAATCAAGCGTTTGTGTCTAACAAGGTCGTTTTAGCTGAACAAAGCTTATCTCTGGCGAAAAGAAGGTGCACCCTTAGATAAATGCCATGATGCGTCACCGGCCTTGACAGAGTATGCGCTTTTTGAACAGTCCTCGGGATAAAATGGCAGCCTGATGGCCTCTGGCGCCAGGACTGAAGCCAGGGTCTCCCGGGACCACATTTCGGAGAGGTCCAGGAACACAATCGATGACTCCAGTCCAAGAAACAATAAAACAGAATTACTGACACAAGCCTGACGAGGTCACATCAACAAAAACAATGCAGCAGGCAGCCAAACCACCACGCGCATCATTCTGCTGTATTTTGCAGTTCACTGGTAGTGAAGATGATTGCAAAGGAGCGAGGCGAAGTTTAGGGTTCCAAAAAAATATTTAAAAATGTGCACGACAACAAGGGAAATTGTGGCGCGCTAAAAGGTACAGTGCCGTCGTGCAAACGAATCTCAAACCTGTGTTAAAACAGGAAAATTGTAAAATACAAGAGTGGTGTGCTGTGTTTGGCATATTGCTAAATTAGAAACCATGACTTGAAAAGTACATGATGCTATGTTATATGTATGCTATTTATTTGTAAAACCTGACTAGTTCCCAAAATGGTGTCCCGGTGCTAGAACAAGTGTAATCACTACACATGCCGGAAAGAAAGGCTCAGGTACTGTGAGGAGAAGAGCAAAGTTTATGCGATTTCCAAAAAGTCTGATTTCAATCTCAATGCAAGTATAGACTTGTTCCATTCATTGGAGACCTGCTTAGAGAATGAGTGCCCAGAGCACACCCTCCTATATAAAAGAATCACAAGTCTTACAGCTGCAGAGGAGTGGAGCAAACTATTATCAATGTAGACTCACATTCACAAATGCTTTCTACAGAGTTTGCTTTACTTTTTATGCAAACTTGATGCAAGTCTACTGGTGGCGTTTACAATTCAACGCAAGTCGGGATTGGGGCATTGCAACCCAAAGTAATGCAAAGCAGCGTAATGCGCTGACTTGTGATACTTTGCGTTGAGGGAAATAACTTTAGAAATGAAATTTCGACTTACAATCCATATTGAAATTGCACCTTAGAATGCATTTAAACTGCTGCTGAAATGCTTTCAAAATAGAAAATGACACGTAGGAAAATGTGCTTGCTTTATAAAGTGAAAGAATTTTAAATTGCATTATTAATGTTGCAAGATAATCTAGTAGTTACTCAGACGCAAGAGAAATGTGCTTACTTAGATGTATATGAAAATAACTTAGTATTTGTTTTTGTACTAAACTATCACTCTCAAACGTGCTCCTTTAGTAAGCGCTAAAGGCATTTCTTTCTATTCTTGATCAAAGCTTAATAGATGTTCATTTAGGACATTTTGCCTAGTACCAGCATCTTGATAAAGAATGTGCTGACTTTAAACTTATGTTTATTTAGCCTCATCACACCGTAATGAATCACTCGTACAACAATAAACCTTGCTGTAATGCATAATGAATAGACTTTTAAAATGAATTATGATTTAGGATATATTGTGTATATGCTTAACTAGAACATCTTTGATAGATTTGTTTTGTGAATCTGACTAAGTCTATTGTTTTCACAGTAGAACACTGAACGCAGCTTTAGCTTAGGTAAGAAGGTTCTCATGAGAACTTTCCTCCAAGTTGCCGATGCATGATACATTGTTTTACTATACAAGGGCATGAATGTTTACCATGGGAATTGAGAGGCGAATCATTGTAAGTTGACTACACTATCAGACTAACGGTTTCCATTGGTTGAAGGCGTAGAATGATTACTGAGTGTGTACATTATTATCTGCTTTTATATTAATGAGTGTTCTTAGGTAGTTAGTATCATTATTATCAATATTATTATTTCCCACTGCCATTCGTCCAGACTCTACTACCCTGTCCTCCTCATTGCCCACAGCTCCTGCTAAAGGTGACTTTAGTCATTTTTTCCTTTTCCTCTGATCAATGCTACAGCAACAATCAATCTCCTATCACTGATATTCAGACAGTTGCGACTGCAACTGTTGGGAACTCGGCTGAGTTTCAAATAAAGCTCTTTATGGGAAGTTCTCGCTATGCTCCGAAATCCTGCTCTTTTTCGAAAAGGAACTCTTCATGGGTTTCTCTATGTAGGGCAGATTAGGCTCTTCCCTAGTTTAGTGACAATATTCCTTTAAAGAACACTCTGTATTTGATGTATGCTGTAACTAATCAATATTTTCTTCAATATTTCTGTAAACTGGACTAATCTGAATAAAGATGACAAATCATACTAATCCTTTAAGATAAATAAAGGTTTTGAAAACTCTATCAACCTCTCACTATTGACTAAACATGAAGAACCTGACAGTTTATGAAATATGCATGATTTGAATTTCTTGTTGCTGTTCCATTCAAACCACGGTGGTAAAGGTCCATTGACCTGTCGGGAATCCATCAAGATTTCCAAAGGACGAAATCTGTAAGTTGGTGAGTTTGGTCTTAAGTGACCCTTGGGAAACCCTCCTAGGAAATATTTCCCACAGCGGGAAGGAGGCATTCCATGGGTAATGAATAGGTGCTGCCATGTAACCACCAGTGGGGTTTGATGCAAATTCCTATCCACAAAGAATTGTAGACAGAGTATTGAGCACAATCCTGTGCTTCCCTGAGGCAGGCAAAACAGGAAAAATGTTTTCACACATGAAAAGAGGGAAATGGAATAAAGTCTAGGTTTTAATACTAGAAAGGACCCCTTCTCGTACAAAAATGATACTTCCTGCAATGCAGACGGATGTATGTCGTTACAACGCGCACTTTTACAACGCATGCACTTACAACGCATTTTTTACAACGCAACATCCACTACAACGCATTCCATTACATAGCATGACACTACAACGCATGTTTAAAAACTACCTTTACAACGCATTCCATTACATCGCATACTACCTTTACAACGCATACCATTACAACGCATAGTATAGGGGTAAAAATTACTATTCTAACTCCAGGGGGTGCAACAGTAGGGTAAGTGTTGGATTGCATTGTAATGGTATGCGTTGTAAAGGTAGTATGCGATGTAATGGAATGCGTTGTAAAGGTAGTTTTTAAACATGCGTTGTAGTGTCATGCTATGTAATGGAATGCGTTGTAGTGGATGTTGCGTTGTAAAAATTTCGTTGTAAGTGTAGTGCGTTGTAATAGTTTAGTTGTAAAGGTTGTTCACCATGCAGACATCTGGGTTGGCGCATGTCAGCCAAAATAGCTGAAGTGCAGGGAGAGAGCAGAACAGCACCACATCTTAGAAGATATAGCGATCTTCTGCTCTCTCCCATTCATTAAACGCCGTGCAGCAACTTTACTTGCTATGCTGCGTTGCATGATTTCTTTGTAAATTTGGCCCATAGTGTTAAATGTTGCTTTCACATAGAATGGCCACATTGATGAAGAGCCCAGTGGGTAAGGCAAAGACTTTGAACCAAATTATTTTGCTGATAAGCAGACAGTGTAGCTTGACCAGTAAAAGGCAAAATATGAGAATGTCGATGAAGCCCAAATAGTACACTTACTGCCAGATACTGAACTAATTGCATTACAGATGGCTTCACATAAACGTTAAATAAAGTAAGTTTGATTGAGTACCCCAGTTGGACTCTCTTCTCCAATGGCTTAAACTCTGAGTGGCAGGAGGAAATTTTCACCACTTGATTTCAATCCTGTGGCGTGGAAGGGAGCCAGTCCAATGCAATGCCTCTAATGCCAATCTCAGGAAGCCAGATTAACAGAAAGTCATGAGAGATGGTATCATATGCAGCAGAGAGGTCGAGTGAAATTAATGCCGCCTTGCCACCTTTATATCGCATCCCTCACAACTCATCAATGACAGCCACCAGTGGGGATTCGCTACTACGCTGAGACCAAAAGGCAGATACCAAAATGCTAGGGTCAGCTCTGGATTTCTTCGGAAAGGGAGTCACCTCAGTCCATTTCCATGCTAGTGGCAATGGGACAACAGCAAGGGCGGCATTGCAAAGAAAGGCCAATAAAGCGTTGAACTTACTGTGCCCAAGGTGTAAAATACACATTGAGCAGGTTTCCATTGCGGATTCATTGCCGAGTCAAGCGTTTTCTTTGAGTCATGGATTAACCAACTGAAATCTGTCAAAAGAGTACCATTATGAACTTTAGACATGCTAGAATAAAGGTCATGTAGATAAGAGTCAAAAGTTTGTGTTACAAATTCATCAGGCCCAGATTTACACTTCCCAATCCAAACTAAGCAACATTGGGGAAAATGTTGGACCCTAGAGGGGTCAGATTGACTATTCCCGCTCAAAACTAAACTACAGTTGTAATGTCCGGACATGACCAGTTCAGTAACTGGCCTTGCAATCTTGTGGGAGAGAGACATAAAAACCAGAAGCTGATTCACTGTACTACAGAGAGTCCTGCAACTACCTGATACATGGATAGAACTCTAGGTGATCACAGCACACACCAAGGGGAAGGGAGAAGTGGAGAAAACTCAAAGGGTCCCTGAAAGGTAACTCCATCAATTCTCAGCACTAGAGGTTCCTTCAGTGTTTTAGTATCATTGCATTTCTACAAAAAATAAAATGGACCTTTTAAGAACCTTCATCGGTAAAGCATAAACAAACCAAAAATAGTTTATCTACTGGTAAGTGTTCGTTTTACCTAATAACTCCTACTTTCCCACTTTGCATTTAGTGTCTGGAACCCAGGAAATGCAGTTTAAATCCTGAGAAAATTAAATTAAATACAGAATACTAAGTAAATAAGAAACTGAATGTCCCTACAACTAGAACACCCCTATATCACTGAATAGTTACCTTATCACTAAAACAGACACAGGTTAAGGAGGGATATATAAGACCGGAATTACACCAAGCGACCTAAACAGGGTCAGCCGTGTCCAAAATAAACACAAAAAAATTACCTAAACAAATATAAATTAAAACAATAAAAATCTCAGATATCAGAAATGTATTACCTACCAAAGATGAAAATAAAGTGAAATAATATTATTTAAAAAATAAGACCTGAAGAATTAATATAAATATTAAACATATAATAAACATATCTGGCACAAACATTTAGATTAACTCAACAGTTTAATTTACAAAATGTAATGTTTAATTTGAAAAAATAAAACATGTTTTCTATAAATATAAAAATGAATAATCAGATCCACATTTCTTAAACAATTTTTTTTTTAAAGTAAATTACTTAAAATTGTTATCAAACAAAATAAAATATACGAATAAAAATGTACAAATTTTAAAACACATCCCACGTAAAGCCTATAAAGCCCAACAACCCAAAACATAAGCCAAAACAAAATATATATTCAAATAATAGAAAAAAACTACTAAAACTTTGCAATATTACTTATCTTCACAAATATGTAAAAGTATCATTTTAAAACTCTCTCCACTTAAAACTTCTATAGCAAATATATCCTGAAAAATAAATAAAAATAAATATTTAAAGAAATATAAAAAATAATAACATATTTTAATAAAGAAATGAAAAGCATTCATTTAAAACACTATCCACCTGAAAATCCCACAAAACCCCAAAAACAACAATTACTAACTTAATTTAAAAAAAAAAGATTAAAGTAAAAAAAAAAAAAACCACCCAAGTAAAAAACAACATTAAAAAAATGTAACTGTATTTAAAAAACAATAACACTATAAGTTACACATTATTAACAAAAAGCATACAATTTACATTAAAAACAACAATATTAAAGTGATAGACATTTAATACTTCCATATTATTGTAAAAAAGAAAGCAAAACAGTATACTTATTACCATGACATCAATATTAAGCACCACTCATATTCTGATGTCGATATTTAGGATCCATACCCTGGGGGCTATACACATTACCGGTGATGAGGGTATGATGAGACGAAGAGGCCAGGAGACAAGGGCTGACTATGGTACAGGTACAACAGTATTTCACCTGTGCTGGCAATGCCCAAAACGAAACAAATACTGTTTGGCATCTTGAACTCTCTTCTTCAGATTTATGGCCTACAGCACACTAGGATAAATGTTAATTTGTTCTCCAAAAGAGGCAAGCAAATGGCACTAGCACTTTGTGTGGCCAAACAGGGCCCAATTGGAAGGAAAGACCACCTGACAAAAAGGGAATCGCAGCACAGACTATGCAATATTTTGCAGATGGAAAATATCTCACTTGTACGGGAACAGAGAGGAGACAAGTTTGACGAAGTATCGTATCCAATTCTGACATATATGGTTTCACAGCTTACAGAGCTTGCATCCCTAGGTACATCAGCGAAATTACCCCACCCCAGACCGAGATGCCACATAGACCTACGCATCGATGCAAATGATTCTAGACAACTACCTAGAAATCAAAGGGATGTCCTTGTCCTGCACGAAACACCACACAACTTTACTGTGACATGAGAGGGCAAGGATGAGTAGGGAGTTGTCATTTGACACCAAGGGAATAATTACGACATCGGTAGGAGTTGCCTCCGACCGACACAGTTTTGGGGAAGGAACCGCCCAACCATAGGTCAGCGGTTCTGACAAGCCCATTAGGATGTGACCACACATGGTGCGGTGGCAAACTTCAATTTTTGTGCCAAAACCGCCCGCAGCACATGCTCCCATTGAAAAATTGAAGTTTTTAAACATTCCTGCACCATGTGGCAGTGAGGTTTCTGCCACACGGTGCAGGGATGTTTAAGTGGGCACCATAGGTGCCCCCCAGGCCCTGTAGCAGAGGGACAAGGGGGATGTGTGCCCTGCTAGGGGCCCCCAAAGTCAGTTGCCGACAGCCAATCTATGTTTGAAAGGATGACATGGATTGGCTGTTGGAAACTAACATCGTAATCCCGATAAATGATTATGAGCACTTTCCGACCGCGTTGGATTCCCCCGCCAGTTTAAACTTCAACCGCCATCATCATAATACGGCGATCGGACTATAAACCTACCATGTCAGTCAGAGGCTTTCCAACCGACATAATAATCAGGCCATACGTTGGTAAAGTCTTGTTTCCTCCCTGACCTTGGGTTGTAGGCAAGAGTATGTATAACTTAGAAAAGCAATAAAGAGATTACTCTTAAAGAAACTGATACAGAAAAAAGGAAAAAATATTTATTTTTTCAAAACCAATTCTGCTAGGGACTCGAAAGGCTCATGAGAATGTTCTATGGGATGATTGTTGCAACTGGGTTTAAGAAAAAAAGTCTACTTTTCTGAAAATATCTTTTGATGACTTCCATCTGTTTGTCCAGAAGGGCCGCCAAATCTTCTTAATTAATTATTTGTAATTATAAAGTACTGATGAATATATATTTCTTCTCTTTTCATCGTAATCAGATCTCCAAATTATGTTCACATATTCTCGCATTCCTGCTTGGGCTTCTTCAGAGGTGACACAAGGTGCTGATGGTCTAGAACAGTGGTTAGGAATTCGCTTAATAGCTGCAATGTAGAGTAGGGCATTAGTTGCCTATACCACAAATTTTGCACCAAATGTATTGATGTCATCATTATTGGAACCAGTGAAGGGCAGCTCTTAAGAATGGTTCAGGTGTGAATTTAGACCAGGTACAATTCTTCACAAGTCCCAATGTGGAGTTCTTTGCCAATTGCCACTCCAACATCCAATCAGACAGACAGGCATCCTACTGCATGAGAGGCAGTAGCTCCTTAAACTTTATTTTTGGTATAGAGGAGAAAATCGAATCCGAAATATGCTGCTTATTATGAGTGGGAAAAGACCTAACGTTACCCACGCATCAAACAAATTAAAGGTACTTTGGGTGGTCAGTAATAAGTGAATTTGTCAGCAAAAGAAAAAAGGAGAAAAAGAAACCCCAATAAACCAGGATGGATATCCGAATGGATTCTGGCAGTGGGGGCAATAAAGAGGAACATCAGCCTATGTGCAAGAAGAATGAAGAACAAGCTTGAAGCACCAAAGTTGAATGGAAGCAAAAATATTGAGAGTTAAATTGCCCCACGGTGCTCTGGCTGTTTGCAGTTTAGATCACTTAGGGCCTGATTACGACTTTTTCCGGTGCAAGGGTGGGGGGCTTCCCACTGCCACACCCCGCACCACCAAGAGTCGCCACTGCCCGCCTGCCAGATTATACATTTTTTGTAGTCTGGCAGGTGGGCGGCGTGGCGGTCCTGCGGCAGGGCTGTTTAAAAGGCTCATTTTGAGCCTGAAACAGAACCGCTGTAGGACCGCCAGTACACCTTCCTGCACAGGAAGAAATGCACCATGTAGTGCATTTCTTCCTGTGCAGCATCTGAGAGTGCAGAAATACAGGGGGGCACAACATGTGACCCCCTGCATACACCCCCGTGCACAGGGCAAGGGACGGCCCTGTAGGGCCCCTTTCTTTCCTCACCGCCAGCCTTTTCATAGAGGAAGAACCTCCATGACAGCGCTGGCAGTGAGGAAAGTCGTCATATGCTTGGTGGGGCCTCAGGTCACCACCAAGCATATTGCGGCCCTAAGACCGCCACGGGACTGCCAGGGAACGGCGGTTCCCTGGCGGCTGCGGCAGTGCCCTTGCACTCCAACTGCCGAAGTCCTCATAGGGTGGTCAGAACCCAAGGTGTGGCAGTGGCTGGACAGCCACCGCTGCACCCCTGCGAGTCTGGCGGTCCGACCCCCAGACTTGTAACTAGGGCCAAAGTAACTCCAGGTTTCCGTAAGAGATATTCTCAGATCCTTTTGAAAGTCCAGGTGGTTTTTATATTCATGTTGAGTGTCTTGAGCAGGAGCTCCACAGGCTAGCCCAGGGCCTGAGGTGAGAAAGGTGGCCCACCTACAGGTGTACAGACGGTGTTCGGATTTAGAGGGGGCTGGTATGGGTTAAGAGTAGTAGACTACTTACGACCTCATGCATGAGGTCTGTGCTGTGGTGATAAGTATAACATCTGGAGCCAATGGTCCTTGCACTGGGTTTCATATTTAGCCCACATAACAGGTTTCATGCAAATTGCTCTCAGTCCAGAGTTTTTTCATCCACCATTTTCTCCAGGTACAATCCGGAGGAAACTGGACACAAAACTCAGATAAGGGGATACACTGAGTGCAAAGTGGTCCCATGAACCAATTGTGCATGTTATTCACCATTACTAAGTGTAAAACACAGCCCAATGTCAAATGCTGGCTCACAGCATGTTTTTTTCACCCAATTCTACTGCTTCACTCCTATTAAGACCATTAGTATCTAAAGACTACCTTTGAGAGTAGTGTGGGAACGGTTTTAATGAGTGATCCAAGATGATCCAAAAATACTCATGAGTGCACTAGAAGCCAATTTTAGTGCAGTAACCGATTCTCACAAATTATTCCTAGAGGCAAGCCTGGTAGCCAGGGTCGCAGCAAGTACCTGGTAAGAGGTTTGGGTGTAATTCACATCAGGGTTAATCCCTGCGCCCACTACAGAAACACAATCATGTGAATATAACAGAATGAAGTGACAAATACAAGGAATGCCAAAACTCCCAGTGTTAATCCCATTCAGGACTGAATTTCCTAGGCACCCTGCAACACTGGACCTTTGATCCTGGATCTTGGTTGGGGTGGCACGGAGTTATAATGTATATCTAAGCGATATGGCCCTCTTTAACGTTTATTTATGGTTACAAATATCCCTTATCCTAAAGGGATGAAGGTGGCAACTGCTGGGGCCTCTGCAGCTGAGTTAAGCCACTGGGCACCTTATCATTGGTGTTGGAACTGCCTACAGGCAAATTATGGAATGCCCCCTTCTGCAATGCCTTCCATTATGTGTGCTGTAGGGCACGTCTCCAGAGTAGGCGGGAGTTGGGGGCACGCATGGGATGTCCGTTAAACCCAACCCATCACCTTCCCTTATCCATACTGTGAAGGAATACCCTTTCGTATGGAGAAATCGAGCGCACACTTGGCATGCACTTTAAACCGTGGTCTCCTTCCCTTGTCCTTGCTGCGGTGCAGGTCCCTCATGCATGCAGAAGTCAAACGCACACCTGTCATGGCCTTTACACCTAGCTAGTCTTCTTTCCTTATCCATCCAGTGGTGGAGGCCCCTTGACTAGGCACGAGTTGGGTGCACACCTGGCATGTCCTTTAAATTCGGCCGGCCACCTTCCCTTATCCAGGCTTTTGCAGAGGTCCATTGAGTATGCAGGAGTCTAGCCCACACCTGGCAAGCCCCTTAGGCCCAGCTGGTCACCTTCCCTTAGCCAGGCTGTTGCAGAGGTCCATCGAGTATGCAGGAGTCTAGCCCACACCCGGCAAGCCCCTAAGGCCCAGCTGGTCACCTTCCCTTAGCCAGGCTGTTGCAGAGGTCCATCGAGTATGCAGGAGTCTAGCCCACACCTGGCAAGCCCCTTAGGCCCAGCTGGTCACCTTGCCTTATCCATGCTGTGGTGGAGGTCCATCGAGTATGCAGGAGTCTAGCCCACACCTGGCAAGCCCCTTAGGCCCAGCTGGTCACCTTCCCTTATCCAGGCTGTTGCAAAGATCCATGGAGTATTCAGGAGTCTAGCCCACACCTGGCAAGCCCCTTAGGCCCATCTGGTCACCTTCCCTTAGCCAGGCTGTTGCAGAGGTCCATCGAGTATGCAGGAGTCTAGCCCACACCTGGCAAGCCCCTTAGGCCCAGCTGGTCACCTTCCCTTATCCATGCTGTGGTGGAGGTCTCTTGAGGATGCAGAAGTCTGGTGCACACCATGCTTTTGCATATCCATTGAACACCTAAGAGGCACCTCTACAGAGAGCTATACATAGAATATAAATGTGTATGCCGTTACCTGGACGCTAGGAGTGGAAATATCAAACTTGCTTGCTAAGTGTGTACACATGTATTTAACTGAGGTAAAATATAGAAAGTTCAAAGAAGGTATAAAGTGAATATTTGCTGCAGCTGGCACTCACACCTCACAGATCCAAAAGGGGCTAGACTGAATGATTTTCTAAAAAAAAAAAACACACACACAACAGGCGAGTCATCTGTTTAATCTTTCACACACCCAAAGTTCTTGCTTCTGGGAATCTGACATTTCGACTAGAACATCCCTGATTATACATGCATCCACCTCCACTACAATTGGAAACAACGAGATCCGTACTGGGCCGCAGCAGGGAGAGGCTGTGATGGGCAGTGCATTTTAAATTGCTAAAACTTCGGGTATAGTTTCTACTTTATTTGTAATCAGTCGGTGAAGTAGCTTGACAGCTTCCACTGCATGTGTAATAACACGGTCGGCTTATTCATCCCAGGAAGCTGTTGTAAATCACAATGTACTGAAAGCAGCAATTACATCTGCTCGAGTGGCGCCTGCCACTTGGGCCCCCTTTGGAAGAAAGCATTTCATTTTATTGGTCAAATCCTGTTCTGTAGAAATCTCCGTAAAGGTTCAACAAACCCACATCCACTCTGCATGTTGCATCGCCCCCTGCAGACCAGAGCCAGCACTCTGAATCTGTTCTGCAGAGCAATATATTGAGATATGGACCGAACCTGCCATAGAGACTGCCAGATCAAACTGGCGTTGACACACAGACTATATTGACTATATCTGCTGTTATGACATTTGAGCTGGAGCTGCCGTACGAGGTGGCAAATGGTGATATGAAGGGCAGTGAGTTTGCCTTTGATCCATGGACTGATCTTGCCCTAGGAGATGGGACCGGTGGTAATCTGCAGGACAGAGAGATTTCCAAAGATCCCTACGCTTGAGTTGCCCCAAGAGAAAGGAAAGTGGTAAGATATCCATCAAACCCTAGTCTCGGGTTGCCGTAGGAGGTGATCACGTGGTGATCTGAAGGATGCATTGATCGCTAACCCTGAACTGCCCTAGGAGTCACGGGGGTGGTGATCTGAAAGACAGAATAATGTCCATTGAACCCTGGGCTAGAGTTGCCCTCAAGAAGCAGAAGGGCAGGGGTTGGGATCACAAGGACAGGGAGATTCAATTTATCCCTGGGCTAGAGCTGCCGTCAGAGGTAGGATGGGTTGGGATGCGAGGGACAGGAAGATTTCCACTGATGAAGGCTCAGAGAACGATTCAAAGTGTTCTGACCCAGCTTTGGCCACTTAGAAAGGTGTTTTCAGGGAACACGAATATTGCTTACTTTAGCACACAGCATTGCTGAGTGTAGGGACATTTCTGAAGGTGGTACAGTTTAGTCTCTGCCTAATAAAGCCTTAGAACCCACCGTAGCAGGCTCTAGCGTCCATTAAAGGTTCACCACAGCGTTAAAGGCCCGAGCCGAAGCAAAGAAGATCTAACAATGGAGCAGGCCTTTAATGGCCAGTAGAGCCTGCTATGGAGGGCTCTAAGGCTATTAGAACATTCTGCCCCTAGAAGGCAGAGTGTTCTTTGTATAACAAAGGCCTCACGGAGCCCGAGGGGGTTGAAATCTCCTCAGGCTCCGTGAGGCTTTTTGTTGACAGCAACAACTGTGAACAAACATTGGAATGCTGGAGCTCCGGGCTTCTCGCGGTCATTGGAGCACTCCATTGTTTTCAATAGAGTGCTCAACATTCCAATGTCCTACTAAACCTTAAGGTGCCTACCAATGACTCTTCTGCCTTGCACACTTCTCAATCCAAAGATGTTCAGCAATGTAACCGAGTTTGTCAGTCTCCAAAATCGACTTGCCTGGGGATTAACTATTAGACTTGACTCAGGGAAGTGTCATGGATACCGCAACCTTCCACGTGGTATTTGATGCACTGCAGAATCATGGCATTGGGGAGGCTAGCTGCTCATCCTCCTGAACGCTCAGCAGCATTTGATACAGTGGACTACTTGACCCGTCTAGGTTCAAGATGTTTGACCTCGGTATTGATGCAACTGTATTCAAATGGTTCATCTTCTTCCTACAGATCATGCTCAGCTGGTGACTGGACTTTTATAAACTATTGAGGCAGGATTTCACATAGTTAAGTGGAGCATTGACATTTGGAAATTAAAAATAACCTTTTTCAAATTGAATTATCAAGACAAATACCTGTGAGTGGCTATATTGAGACTAATATAAAGTGAAATGTTTACTGTCTAAGAATAGATAAAAGAATATTAAGAGTGCCAAGGTACAGAGTTTTTCTGTAATAGGACACGGTAGTTCAGATGAATTCCGGTGCAATGACATCTTTGGTAGTGGGATGTCTTTGTAACCTTGAGAGGCACCAACACTGCGAATTTCTGGCTTTGTAATACCGATACAGGTGCTTTGGAGGATTGATGTGCTACTGTTGGTACCACCACTACCTCGGTGCTTGTTTGTGAAAAGTCACCTAAACCCAGCCATCATTCTAATTTTGCTGAAAGTGCTTGCACCCTAACAACGGCACTTTCGGCAAAACAGACCTGAGAGACAGACCTCGGTCACCACAGAGTACCAGAGCAATGACTGACGATATCTGCATGTTTGCAAGCAGTATCGCCTTTTCCTAACAAACGCAAATAAACAGGAAATACGATGAGATGCGTGGGTTTCGAGGGGTTGTACTGAGCTTTGCTTCGGTTTCTGTCTTCTGGTAACTAACGGGTTACTTTACATCCTTGTTACAAGTGACTACTGAGAATATTACAAGATACAGAATAACGAGATGATAAAGAGGTGCAGACATTAACAGCAACAAATCACCACCACTGTGATTTCCCTTTCTGTTTTCTAGTGAATATATCACAGCTACTCAAGCTCCTAGCATTGCTCCACCTGAAGTCCTTGCTTCACCCACTCCCCGTGGGTAGTGATGCTGCATGTAAGAGGTTCACAAATGGTCCTTTCTGGTCCTGCCAAAGAACATTACTTTCTGGCTCCCTGTCTTGACTTTGTGGCACAGAGACTTCTATGCAAGATGGGGCCAGCCATGGCATGAATGATAGCTGCTGCCACTGAGGTGTGGACTGAGCAACTAACACATTGTCAGAGGCTCAAATGGGAGAGCAGAGGGCAGTCATAATTCCAGCTACTGCCTTTGTTACTGAGAGAAACAACAAAGTTGTGATTGGTTGCAATGCTTACCTTAATCTCAGTCACTGGTAACTACTTGACCCACATTCCAGCCCATCATATTTTTTCTGACCCTCTGTGCTACTTTTAATGTGTGAAAGAAACTTAAGCAAACACAAGGAGATGATGGCTGGAGTGCTGAAACTTTTCAGACACTCGCCTTCAGTCACATATCTGGGTTGAATCCATCATCATTCTTTAGCTCACTTCGCCACCCCAGTTTAGACCCAGCTATATGCAAATCACTCTTGACCCTGTACCTCATGGGAACAGTCCAGCCCGAACTGCCAAGCCAGACAGATACCATTAATGAGTGAGGCTCCTGACTGCACCTGTCTTAGACTCATGAACAGCTGGCAATTGGCATAGTGACATATATCCTGTTTCCTGTTGTAGTGAGCAGCATTTACCGTTTTAAAGTCAGTAATCGCACCTACAAAGCTAAGCAATACTTTGATATGCATGATCAGTACCCCTATTAGGCTGCCATATTTATCATTAAATTATTTACAACATAAATATTTTGATGAACTTCTAAAATTGTCACATGAACATTGACATGAATCATAACCTGGTGATGGAAGAGACAATCGAACTCTTCTAGGGAGGTTCAGGCCCAATTGCTTTGCTTGCTTGGTGCCACCAGATCTTTGGTTCAAAGTGGAGGATACCCCCTTGAAGGTTTCTTGCAGTAAAGGCCGCTGGGACAGTTCTCCTGCAGTACGCACTATTAAAGTATGTGAGATCTGAGTAAAAACTGTGACTTCCTTCAAAGGAGTGATGGAGGAGGCTGCGCTGAAATGGCAAAAAATATAGCTGTGTGTACTTAGCTTGCCCTGGATAGAGTGGTGATTCCTGCCTGACCAGGGTGCATACCTCAGCCACCCAGGAATTCAATTTTCCACAGTAATCATAAGTAAATTAGAGCACAATAACCATAAGTAAAACAGGTACATTATACTTTTACTTTCTTTTTTGAGTCATGTGCCCTTCACTTGTTGTAAAGTTGCATTTATAACAAGTCAATCTCAGAGTGTTGATGGTAGGACACATGCACACGCTAAAACATTTATAAAAATATGTTTGTATTATCTTGTTCTATACATGAGGACAGTTTCTCATTCTAATGTTTAAAAAAAAACAATCAAATTAAAATCAACTTCCCTCAAAAAGATGCCCATAGACAAATGAACAACCCTGATGACTTCGCCAACTACTGGCCAATCACTCATCTACCATTTTTTGGTCAGGTCATTAAAAGAGTACTCTCTGTTCAACACCAAGACCACATCAATGTTAACCATCTCCTACAGAAGAAGATGACCCCGCCTGCTGATATTGCTGGACCACTCAGCTTCCCTCAAAACAGTCAATCACTGCACCTTCATACTCACCCCAAAGTCTCGAAAGCCCTTCACTGGTTCTCCTCCTACCTTTCCAACTGACAATAATTTGTTCACATGGGCCCAAACAAGATAAAGTGTAAACCTGGCTCAATTACTTGAACCTTGATGGCTTCGACCGCAACTTTCACCCAATGCTAAGTCTCTTGAATTCACTCTGGACCCCAACCTCAACCTCAAGGATCACATTGCCAAAAATAGAGACAGCCTGGTACCAGCGCTCTTTTCTAAAGAGAGTCAAAGGTTTCTTCCAGTAAGCTACTTCAAAACTGCTGTCCAAGGCCTCATACTCTCCATCTTGATGGTGGTAAGGCCCTACTTCATGGCCTCCCATGACATCAGTCCTTTTCCATCTATGCACCCAAGATCTGGAACAACATCCCTGCATCCATCCCGACTGCCCCGGCCCTGCTTCACTTTAAGAAAAAGTTGAAGCCTTTCTTTTTTATTGCACAACCCAACTTCACCGCCTATTAGTCATTCACTTTATGCTAGTCTTTGACCATGTACTGTGCTCTGTTGCCTTTTGAATAAATGTCTACTATAGACATACCATGTACATACATGCATACAAAGTAAAGCAGTACAAAAGTAAAAATGCAATATTATGTTTGAGCTCAACAGGAAAAAAGGCTCACTGGACTTGACAGGGATTGAAACCTAGGCCTCTATTTTGGAAAGCATGCACTGTACAACTGAGCTGTCATTCTCGGGTAGTGATGGTGATGGAGCAAGGTCTCATATAAAAGAGACTTGCTTGGATGCAATCCTCTCAAATAACATATAACACTGTAATCAATCTGTTTGTAATTACTAATATTGCATTATACACATTATACTGAATCTAGGGGAAGCTTGCCTATGTGTATTACTAACCAGTAACCCGAGTGTCATTCAAATGGCTGCTAAAACGCGGGATTCTTACTGCGCATGCTTCTACTGCATCTACGTAGTATGACGTTTTCTATGCTTGGAGGGAAAACATTGCAGCTGCGCAATAGCTTCTAAAATTGCCACTTGAAACTCGCTTGTTAATGCGCATGCTTTGCTTAAAGTAACCTTATAAGTTCTACTAAATTGCTAATACGAAAGATATATATATAAGTAAATGGGATTAGAGTAGTGATAAGTGGTATACAGTGAATTCATTTATTTTTGTATTTTAATATGTCTTTTTCTGACTTTATTATTAGTTCATATTTGGGCCTCGGAGGGTGACAGAAATCCCTAACCCACCTGACCTATACGCAAGCACACTCAAAACCTGCCTGGAACTATGATGACACCGTTGAAACTCAGCCAAGGTCGCACTGGCAAGAATCTCTTGGGAACTTAACCCATCGACCCGGACAGAGGAAGAAAAGGATATACAAAATATATACAATGCATTGATCATAATGTGAAATGCGGGTGGGAATAAAGCTTGGGAAACTAAATTAAGGGGCGGGAACATTGAACAATGAACCTAAAGTAAATTATTACATTTAGCATGGTGTGATGACCTCTTCCCCCTGCCTTGCTCAATCAGAAGTAGGGGTTTTCACGATATTGAAACATTTGGGGGTGGTACATGAACATAGAATAGTATAACTTAGGTAGTTTAGATATAGATAGATGTCACAGACCCTACGCAAACTGCTGATGCCAGAGACCCTGCTCGAGAGACCGAAATACTGATCGAAGAATCCAATCATCTATAAGGGGATCGCGGAAGAAATATCGAGGAGGCACATACAAGAGGGGATTCGCGGAAGAAAAATGGAGGAGAGTTGTGCCAGAGAGGGGTGCGACGCAGGTGTTGCACTTAGAAGAGATCACCTTCCCAGTCCTGAACCTGTCCTGATCCTTTATCTCCCAACCTGTTCTGGAGAACTTCACCTGACTCCTTGGCCAGGGGTTTGGTCTTCACACCTTAGGTAAATATAATTCTGTGTAGTATGTCCTTGTGCTGCTCTCTGTTTTCTCCCTCTTCAGGTACTTTCATCATGATAATTTAAATTGAGACTTATATTGAACCTGACTTGATTTCTTCCTGAAGGAAAACGGTGCATAACATGTATTTGATCTGTGACTCACAAAATTATTTGATTAGATAAAACTTTTAAAACTCTTTGGGTCTGTGGTTATTTGTAAATTAGAACTTTAATGTCATTTCTACTTAATATAACTTAGCAACTAGATTAATTGACCAGAGGAAATTTATTATCAAGGAGATCGAGTTGGTAAGAGTTTGGTAAGTTAAACAACCTCGCAGGTAAATCAAAATTGATCCCAGCGGTATTACTAGCTTATTGTATGAATGTTTATGAGCCCAGGTGAGTATATGGGGAGTGAGTAACACAAGCTGGTAGTCCGCTGGATCAGTTTTTCTTGGTAGCAGAGCTATGGTTTATAGTTCTAGTTAGTTAGGTTAAAAAATATTGTGGATTGAATTATTGATAATATTGAATAGCAGGTGGCGAATGGAAGCCACACTGCAGTGAGGTTACTTGTCATGATTTAGAGAAAGTGCTGAACGTTACGCAGAACTAGAAGCACTGATTTAGGGATTATTTCTTCGTATGAAAGTGAGAGTAATTGGCAAAAGAGTTCATTGGTGAAACTTTGGTCTTATATCACCTAGAAAGGGTAATACTGAAGGAGTAGCAGGATCTCTGATGCTTGAGTGAAGAGTAAGCAGAAAGGTTTTACTCGTAGTGTGTGAAGAGTAAGCGGAAAAGTTTTACTCGCAGCAAAATAAATCGACTATTTTTTTAAATTTAGAGAATCTGACAAAGTAGCAAATGTTTCTATGTTGTTAATTAATGCAAAATACATGTAAAATTGTAAGAACATAAGTTTTCACATTACCTTTTGAAGGAGGGGTCAGTTGCGAGTGCTGCACTGACGTCACAGTGGGCCGCGCTGTGATTGGTTGGAACAGCGGGCGTGTGACTGACGTGAAGCATTGTAAAGGATGGATCAGTAGTAAGGAGTGATACTGACGTCACTAAGAGCCGTGCTAGTATTGGCTAAGCGCATAGCGAAACAGAATCTGATTGGTGAGAAGAATAAGAAGCCGCACTGGTATTGGTCAATTATTAAAGTAAAGGCGAACATTTTATTAGATGAAAATAGAAGTCATAATAATAATTATTAATGGATCTTGCATGTGGAGACGCGATCCTACTTTGTTAGGGAATCGTCCAGATAGAAGGTACTTAGGATTTGCCCAAGACCAGTACATAAAAGGAAGATCACACACAATGTACGGAGAGAAGAGAAAAATGTCATTTATGCAGAAAATTAAAAATTATTTTAAAAAGGATAAACCCATTAAAACTAGTGAAGGAATACACATCCCTCTCCTGAAAACGCCTGCATCCTACATGATGATGGAGAGAGGCTATCATACCTGTGTATGGTTAGAAAATTGGATAGAATATACAAAAGATGATGGAATACTAGCTTTTCCATAGTTTGGAACATTTAATGGAAGAATCGTACATAATTTATGCACTAGAATGAACAAATTAGAACCCAGACCCAGATTAACATAGTATGAGGCATTAGAAGAATGGCAGACTGAAGTATTTGAGCACGATAGATCAAGAAGTGACAGAAACTTTCAGGAAATTTTATCCCAAATTTCCATGTGAAACCCGAGATAGGCAGATGAAACAGAGGAGATAAGCCATGGTGGCTGAAGGATTATATCCTGTATTGATGGCTGAAGAACAGACAGAAGGAAAATGCACAAAGAAAACAAAACATTTAACAATGACAGGGAGTGGAGACTCAGAAGATAATTATTTAGAAGATATTTTAATGAAAAATCCTCTGCCTTATTAAGAAAGACCTAATAGAACTACACCGAGTGCCCCAATTCTAGAAACAACTTTAGTTCCACAGGTTGTACATAAAAAAACAATGGAGAGGGTAATTCAAGAAAGAGAAAGGGAAGCGATAAATAAGAGTAGAAGCGAATTATTACAGAAAAGAACACAGATAAGCACTCATCCTGAAGCCCTGACTATACCAGTGACTATAGGTCCCATTGTCCCATTGTATGGAGATAAATCAAATTGTCCTAAAACATCCGTGATGACAACTCCCATCATTGAACCTAGAAAAGAAAAAATAATAATTGATGACCAAGCCAGTGAATGTGAGTCAGTGATTTCATTAATGGACTTACCGATAAGAGGGCAAATAAATGACACACCCAGAAGAGTCACACCAGGTTGCTCGAAAGAAGTATGAATAGAGACATCCACAGGAACGAAGAGCGCCACAATAGTAACCCCAGAAGAAATAGAAAGATGGGCAGAAGAAATAGAAAAACCAAACCCACCACCGAAAATATTAGATATTTTTATATTAAGAGTTGAATTAGAAGAAATGATAGCTGGGAATGTAGGACTAGATAGGCTAAACACCTATAGTGAGGAAGAATTATTGTTCATTTGCAGAAGCATAACCCGAAACACGAAAATATTACATGAAAAATTGACAAATTTGGCCTCTGAAATGGGAATAGAGATCGGGAGATCCAAGGTGTTGCAAAAACCCTAGAGAGCAGAATTTTCTGATAAAGATTTGGAAAACATGAATATGTCAGGGAGAAAATTGCAGATAAAGGAGTTGATGACAATATTGAAAAAATGGGGAAATTTAGACAGATAGAAAGTTAGATGGACAAAGAAAAAGGAGGAAGCACAGACAAGTCGAGCGACATCTGAATATTTGATGAGAGAAACAGAGAAGGCTGAAAGATTGTGCCCAATGAGAGAGGTTCCTGGAGGGGGATATGTACATGTCCCATGGACCCGACAGGATATTTTATCATTTACTAATGATTTCCCTAAATTGAGAGAAAAGCCAGTGGAATGGTACAGACAAGTTGAGAGGTTTGTGAAGGTTTCAAAGGTTTTTTGAAAGATCTGGATGGTTTATTTGACATAGTGGTGCCTGCAGATTTGTGGACAGAATGTAAAATTACAGTTGATTGGCCTAGTGATGAGTACCCGAGGGATGTAAAAACAGGAGCCCCGCCAGAAGAGGTTATGAAGAAATATAACCAAGTAATCACTTTCTTAAAAGGAAAAATTCCACCAAAAGAAACAGATTGGATAAAGATAGATAGAACAACCCAGGAAAAGGATGAGTCTGCACATGCTTACTATGAGCGCCTCTTACAGGTGTTCTAACAGTATAGTGGATTTGAAAGTATTGGGGATAAGGACATGACTCATTTTGTGTACCGATTTGTGTCAGGGTTAAGGCAAGATATATACCAAATGATTAAACAGCACATGCTGTGCTGGCAAGCAAAACCCATAGATGAGATCGTCAAATATGCAAAATACTACAGAGATTAAATTGACAATCGACGAAAGAATTTAGAGGAGAAAGTGATGTGGGCACAAGTGAAATTAGCAGAACAGAAAGAACTCCAGCTAAATAATCTGCCCGGAAATACGGGAAAGGGGCAAAGGCATGGTGAAAATAATGGGGGTAAACCAAAAGGGCGATTGAGCAGAGAGGAGGCAAATAAAAAGTTTCCCTGTCATGGGTGCGGAAAATTGGGGCATTGGAAAAATGAGTGTACAAGTATACAGAATAATAATGGCCCAAATCAAAATTTAAATCCACAGACGCAGAATGAGGTGATAATGAGTCAACCGCAGCAGGTTGTAAACCTACAGAGTCAATTGCCACCTGCCCATACGCCTAATTTTGTAAAGTCAAGCCAAGTACAGTGCGGACACCGGAGTTCAAGAAGGAAGTGGTCAGAAAAATGTTGTAACATCGCAGATTCTTTTGCAGGACTCTTATTTTTATGTCAGCAACCTATGACGGTGCCTGAGGGGGGAGGAAGAGGAGTGCGTACTTGGCGCATCCTTACCGGTAGATCAGTCAGGTCCATATATTGATGGTAAGGTAGAAGGAAATGACATTACCTTTTTGTTGGATACTGGTGCTACCCGTTCTACTGTGAGAATAGCAGACATCCCAAACCTACCCCTCTCGGGAGAAGAAATCCAAGTAGTGGGCATTTCTAATAAACAAATTAGTACCCCTATTACAAAACCAATGGAGGTACGCATTGGGAAAGTCAAAGAGATGCATAAGTTTGTAGTGTGTGACTCCAGTCCTGTGAATTTGTTAGGAAGGGCTCTACTGTGCATGATGAATTGCACCATATTTTGCACACCGGACGGTGTTGCAATTCAGACCCCAGACGAAGGCGGAGTATACAAAATCATGCTAGCCAAACAAGGAACAGAAGTGGATGAATTGTTTTCCATGATGACCAAAGATGACTTACCAAATAAGGTCAAAACAACAGTAAATCCTGAAGTGTGGGGTTTTCCAGGAAAAGAAGTAGGATTAATGACAAATGTAGATCCTGTGAATGTGACGGTGAAGGAAGGTGCAGTTTATCCAAATACTCGACAATACAAAATGAGTCCTGAAGTAAAAGCTAGTGTTGCAGCAGAAATTGATCGAATGGTCGAGCAAGGCATTCTAAAAGAAATAATGAGTAGTCCCTGTAATTCACCTATAATTGGCATTAAGAAATCTAACGGAAAATATAGGGTGGTTCAAGATTTGAGAAAGATAAACAAGATTGTTGTACCATGTTGCCCTATAGTACCCAACCCTGCAGTGATTTTGTACCAAATACCATGGAAGGCAGGATGGTTTACCGTAATTGATTTATGCCATGCCTTTTTCTCCATTCCATTGCATCCTGATAGTCAGTTTTTATTTTCTTTCAAATTTGAGGATCGTATTTATGTTTGGAATCGCGTTCCTCAAGGGTATACTGAAAGTCCTTTGATTTTTAACCAAATTCTGAAAAAGTGTCTTGAAACATTAGTGCTGCCTAGGCCCGGGAGGCAGTTCTGGTACAGTATATTGACGACCTATTGGTCGCATCAAAAACAAGAGATGACTGTGTTACTGATTCCATTGCTTTGTTGAACCATCTAGCCAAAGGTCCCCAGAGAAATTACATTTTTACAGAACAGTAGTTAAATATTTGGGACATCAGATAGAACGAGGGCTATGGAGAGTGACCTCTGAGAGAATAAAAATAATAAGACAAATGAAATTACCATAATCCCAAAAGGAAATGAGGATGTTCCTTGGTGTTGTAGGATATTGCAGACAGTGGATTGTAGGGTTTTCTCTATTGGCAAAACCCTTGACACAAATGACAAAGAAGCGAGCAAGAGACCCAATAGAGTGGGATGATCAAAGCATGGAAGCCTTTGTGAAATTACGAACTTGTTTGTGTGAAGCACCTGCTTTAGGTATGCCAGACTATTCGAAAGAATTTGCACTGTTCTGTTGTGAGAGAGATAATTGTGCACTCTCAGTCTTAACACAGAGACATGGCCTAATGCGACGTCCTGTGGCATATTTTTCTGCTACCTTCGACCCTGTAGCATCTGCATTGCCTGGTTGCCTAAAAGCTGTGGTCGCAACGTGCATGAGTCAGAAACAGAGCGAGTCCATTGTGATGGGACACCCTGTAAAAGTGTACGTCCCTCATTCAGTTGTAATTCTTTTGAAAAGACCTCAAACTCAGTATCTTACCCCTAGTAGAATGACAAAATATGAGAGAATTATACTAGGGGCTGAAAACGTGACCATAGTCCGATGTACTGTACTTAACCCAGCTACCTTGTTACCAGATGCATGCAATGAAGAAGTGAAAGATGAAGTCGAACACGAATGTCTTGACGTGACAGAACTCAGTACAAAATCTCATCCAGACATACATGAGGAGCCCTTGAAGAATGTCGAACATTAGCTCTTTGTAGATGGCTTGTGTATGCACCATGAGGAAGGAGGCCTGAGTGCTGCTTATGCTGTGTGTACATTGGCTGGACTAGTCGATGCATCCTATTTACCAGGAGTCAAGTCTGCCGAATTGATAACTTTAATCAAAGCTTGCAAAAGTGGGAAAAATTGGAGAGTAACCATTTACACTGATAGCCAGTATGGTTACGGGGTTGTGCACGACTTTGGCCAGCTCTGGATGCAGAGAGACTTCTTGACTTCTTCAGGGTCTCCCATTAAAAACGGAATATTTGTGAAAGAATTGCTTGAGGCAATACAATTGCCTAAAGAAGTGGCAGTGGTCAAGTGCACTGCACATCAGTCAGGAAATGACCATGTGACTGCAGGTAACCGATATGCTGACCAGGTTGCCCAACACTGCGCAAAATATAATGGGCCATATGTATGAAGGCAATTTTGCGATCGCAAACGCCGAAATTAGCAGAATTTCAGCATTTGCAATCGCAAAACAGCAGTGTCATATGTATGACACAAACTACTCCTTGCAAAATAAGGAATCGCAAATTTAGCGATTCCTTATTTTGCGATTGCATTTAAGGAATCGCCTATTGCGATTACTTAAATGCAATGTAAAAAGCACAGAAAAAGTGCAATTTGGACTTACGAAATCGCAAATTACCACCAACTTTAAGTTGGTGGTAATTTGCAATTTCTTTGAAAAATTCACTTTTATGCATTTTTCAAAGTGCCATGTGACTCACATACATGCCCTTAGGGCATGTATGTGATGCACCACATCTGCACCCATGCTCATTTCAGGGGTTCAAAAGGGTGTCCTTTTGACACCTTGGCACCCTTGAAATTGCATTCGCAGTTTGCGATTCTCTAATTGGGAATCGCAAATTGAGAATGTCTTCCCATTCATCCCTATGGGCCTCTAGGCCCATTGGAATGAATGGGGAGGTATTCCTTAATTGCAAATCGCAATTTGCGTTTCGCAATTAAGGAATATGTAGGATTCACAAAATGTATTGCAAATCCTACATACATAGGGTTTTGTGATTCTCAAATAGCGATTCACAAAAAATCGCTATTTGAGAATCTCAAATGGGTATTTTCATACATATGGCCCAAAATAGCAGTAAACAAGCAAATTGAAATATGTGGAATCAGCTGCCAACTTATGCTACTCTCAGGTTTAGAAACATGGAAAGAAGTGAGAGAACTACAAGATGAAGTGGAAACAAGGAAAAGAGAGGAGTGGGAGAAAGTTGGTTGTCAGAGAAGGGCAGAAGACGGTGTATGGGTTTACTTAGATGGCAGACCAATAATGCCAGACAGTATGCTTGCACCAATGGCTAGGATGTATCATGGAGACACCCACATAGGCAGAGATGCTATGATTAGACTTTTCAGACAAGATTGGTTTAATGCAAGGTTCAGGAATGTTGCAGAGGGTCTTTGCCAGAGATGCTTGATATGTCAACAAATGAATCCAGGCAAGAAAACAATAGTCAGTATGGTCCATTTGTAAGACTTCAAATAGATTTCATTCAGTTACCTGTTTGTCGAGGTTTGAAATATGTACTTGTCATAGTTTGTTTATTTTCAAAGTGGGTGGAAGCATATCCCACCAGAAGAAATGACAGCTTGGCAGTGGCCAAACTCCTATTGATAGAACTCATTCCTAGGTTCGGTTTTCCAGTAACTAATGAAATAATTTGATTAATTTGTGAAGCATTTAAAATAAAAAAAAAGCTGCACTCCGCATACCGCCCGGAGGCTTTTGGAGTGGTAGAACAATTGAATGGCACAATTAAGTCAGGACTAGGAAAGGTGCGTGCATCCACCCCACTGGAGTGGCCTGATGCTTTACCTCTTGTTCTGATTGGACTCAGAAGTATTCCAGACATAAATACCGGATTGAGATCCCATGAAATACTCATGGGAAGAGCAATGAGGCAAGCATGTATACCAGGACACAAGCTGTTGAATATATCTGATGGTTTGGTACTGGAGCATTGCAAAGAGTTGGCTGACCAAGTGCGTTCTATCTCACACCAGGTTGGAGAAGACGCAGTCGCCAGGCTACCGAACCAAGCGCATGATCTGAACCCCGGTGCCTGGGTAGTTGTGAAGAATCACACTCGAGAATCGTGCCTAGCACCAAGGTGGGAAAAACAACATCAGGTTATATTGGTTACAGCAACAGCAGTAAAATGTGCAGGCTTACCTAATTGGATTCATGCAAGCCATACCAAAAGAGTACCAGCACCTGACGACGAAGAACCTCAACTGACTCAAGCAGTTGGGGATGCTTAAGGTTGGACAGCTGAAGGATCCAGAATAACAGATCCTGAAGTAGCTGACCAAGAACAACCAAGCACCAGTCAGGATGATTGAATCCCAATAGTAGACATACCTAAAGTAATTGTAAGAACAAGAAGCCAAACCAGATTAGTTAGTCAGGAAAAGAGTGAGGACCAGAAAGGAGCTTAAGAACGCGCTCAGGTAAGAGAAAATACAACTGTTAGGGAACGTGAGCAGGACCAGATAAGGAAAGAGCAATCTACTCAGACAGAAGAAAATTAAGTCACAGCCCCTGAGTCTGAGAAGGGACAGATATGTCTTAGACAACACGTTCAGGCAGAAGACAATCAAGAAACAAAAAGACTTGAGCAGGACCAGTTAGGAAAAGAAGAACTGGTTCGGGAAGAAGAAGAAAAGAAATTGAAATAAAACCTGAACAGGGTCAGACTAGGGAAGAAGAACGCATCTAGGCAGATGATACTAAGGCAATAAGCCCTGGACAAGGTCAGATAGAGAGAGATTCTGAAGACGAGAATAACTAAGTTGTGCCACAATTCAACGAAAATAAAAGAACACTAGAAGAAAGTGAAAGTGCAGTGCAAGCTAAGAGAATCAGAAAAGGTGATAATTGGCCTCGTATTATCAAGAGATTGAAATACTACCTTAAAACAATAATGAAGAACCAGACCAAGTAGATGAAGTATCCAGTCAATCTGGGCCCTCAACTGAAAACCCCAAACGAAGAAGCCCAAGATTGAAAAGACTGAATAATAAATTCAAAGGTCCTGAATGGACGTATGTTATTCTTGAGGATTTCGAAAATTTAGAAATAGATGAAGAAAGTGATGAAGAATTAAATGCAGAACAAGTTGACCAAGAAGTGAGACTAACTTGAAAGAAATTTTTGTTAAGTTTCCCAAATATTCTGTCACAGATTAAAATACTAAATTGAAGGAGAGAAATCTTCTTATTAAAAAAGAAAATTGCCGACAATAGAGCTACTCGAAACTCGAAACAAAACTGTGCAAAGAAATGTTGTAGAATATGTATAAATAGCATATTTTTAGTATTTATAATCTGGTTAGTACTAACAGTAGCCATTCCCTATTTGATGGTTATGAATTAACAGAATAGCACTAATACACATGAAAGGGTAGCTAACATCAAAAGAGATAGGGTAGAATTAGAAGCACGAGATGAATTAGATTTACATCACACTGTGAATAAAAATGACTCTGACTTGAATGTTTTTGCAAATCTGTTAGTACAATATGTAGAGACAATGGAAGTGAGTGATTGTTATGTATGTATGAAATTACCAGCATCGGTAGCAGAAGGGGTAACATATCATCATTTACCATTAACATATGGTATTTCATGTAGTGTTTTAGCAAGCTTATTTTATAGAACAGGGAAACTACAATATTATTATTCTAATGTAGACGTGATTTTTTCCAAGGTTCCTATGCGAAAGAGCATGAACCCTGTCCTTAGTACTAGAGACTCAGAATTCATGAGTGAATATTTTCTAACTATGAAAACAATAGATATAGCTGAAGCACACAAGCACCATATAACCTGTAAATTACATGAAGAAGAGTAGATATTTTTGAATTTAGTTGAGCAAAGTAAACAGGATTTCCAAAGAAGAGCTTCTGGACCCAAACCTCAGATACCTAAATGGACTGAGAGTGAAGACCTTTATGCAACTGGCAAGACTCATGCTGCTATGTCCTTGGACTTTGAGAAGAAAGGGAAAATCTGTCTTCATAGGTTAAAAACAGAATATAACAATGCATTTATTGGTTCCAGTGAATGTGAAAATAATTTCTTAGAAATTGGGGGATCAGGGCAGCGGGGCACCAAGCGTGACAACCCCGGCTGCAGGCAACCCACAGCCCACCAGTGAGTACTTATGTCCTTCATCAGGTGACCCACTATTTATAGCCAGGCAAACCAGTTTGGCCAGCCTCATCCCATTAGCTGTGAAATAGAGGATCTGGCACAAGGAGTATATAGACATTTTTTCACTGTTGGAAGTACGCCAGGCAGAATAAGAAGGGGCAGAATAAGAAGGATGAAGATAAGAGGGAAAGGCGGAAGCAGAGTGCGAAGCGTAACATCGGGAATTGGTTACGGGCCTTCAGAACACTAGCAAGCGTGTTGGTGCAGAAGTTCCAGCGGATCGCAGCAGCCCTGTTTTTGCACAAGCAGAAATTGCAAAAGGCACAGCTGAAATATTAAAGGGATGCCTGGATCCTGTATGATGAGGGCTTCAGGATAAAAATGCAAACTTGGCTATGTATAGACTGGGACCATCATAATGTGGAAGGGTATACAACCCATATGGTGGCTGCCAGGGAAGGAGTTAGTAGTAAGGAGTCGCCTTTCTGGGAGACAGGACAAAGGGGGGGGGCTAAATGGGATTCCCCATGATAACAAACCAAGGTGTATGCAGGAGGTAAAGCAGGAAAAAGTCGCCACACAGCATACTGGAGGTATGACAAAAACGACTGCAAATGGAGACAGTGCTGTAAGTTTAGACATGTCTCAGCAACTGCGGGGGGAGCATCCAGCCATTGAATGCAAGAGGGCCAAAGGGCATTGGGATGCCAAAAAACCTGTCAACAAAAAATAAGAGCTTGGGAGCGGTGACACTGGAAGCTGATGATTGGTTCCCCACACAATTGCCCACACCCATAAGAACTGCAGTATTGCTGAAGTTGTTGAGCAGCTACCCTGAGGATAAGGAGAAACAGTTATTAGCAGGTTTCATGGAAGGGTTTTAGATACCATACCAAGGCCCCCTAACTCCCCGTGTTAGCCAAAACTTGAAGTCAGTCAGGGACAATCCGTCCATGGCAAGGAGGTAGAAAATGAGGTCATCCAGGGGCGGGTTGCCGGCCCTTTTTCAGAACCCCCCTACAGCAATTTTGTGGTGTTACCGTTGGGGTTGGTACCCAAGAAGGAGCCTGGTCAGTTTAGACTCATTCACCACTTGTCACACCCAGCCGGGGCGTCGGTCAACAACTGGCTGGATCAGGATAGCTGGTCAGTATCCTATGCCACTATAGATGATGCCATAGACCAGATCAGGACAAGATGGAAATGGTCCATGCTGGCTAAGTCAGACATCGAATTGGCATTCCGCTTGCAACCTGGGCACCCAGAAAGCTATCAAACTGTGGGAAGATTACTACCATGATAGGTGCCTGCCGATTGGATGTGCGATCTCCTGTGCTTACTTTGAGACCTTTAGCAGCTTTCTAGAATGGACTATGGGGAAATGTCACACCGGTGGGGGACGGATTCATTATCTGGATGACTTTTTGTTCATAGGCAAATCGGGCTCTGCTGGGTGTGCAGGTATGTTGGGGCAGTTTGTAGCATTGACAGAAGAGGTGGGGTTGCCCCAGGCATGGGAAAAGACGGATGGCCCCACCACACAACTGTCCTTCCTGGGCATTCAGTTAGACACCATGCAGGACCAGTTCAGACTGCCAGCAACAAAGGTGGAGCACCTGAAGCACATGATAAGGGTAGTGCTAGGGAAGAAGAATGCTACATTGGGTGAAATTCAACAGCTTCTAGGCAAGCTTAACTTTGTCAACCAGGTGATTCCAGCAGGGAGGCCATTCGCCAGTCGACTGGCATGGTTAACATGGGGGCTGACAAAGAGGCAGCACAAAGGGTGAAGGAGGATCTCTGGTAATGGGCAGCATTCCTAGCTGACTTCAAAGGGACCCTGATCTGGCGGGAACCCAGGGTGACGGCAGAGCAGTTGGAACTGTTTACTGATGCAGCTGGGGGCAACAGCTTCGGGCCATCTTAGGCTCAGCATGGGCGGTGGCCCACTGTCCGGCAAGTTGGCATGAGAAAGGGATCACCATGAAGTTGGTGGTACTAGAACTCCCAATCATAGTCAAATTCAGTATAACGGAAGAACGTCAACAAAAAGCAGTTTACATTATGGGTACACAATCACGCAGTGGTCCAAGCTTTGAATTTGGGGACGGCAAATTGCCCAATAGTAGTCCGCTAGCTGAGGCCTTTAGTAGGCTTGCCAGCTTAGGGCTAATATTGAGGTCAGGGCCAAGCATATTACTGGCATTGAAAATGCAGCGGCTGACGCGGTGTCTCGTTTTCAGTGGCAGAGATTCGGGGAGTTGGCACTGCACACGAACCACAGACTCATCAGACCAGCAGAGCTAGTAAGGGCTGAGATCATAGCACAAGTCATAAGGAGGGGGGCTTTGGATAACGCAGCAGTGGGAAGGTCAAGGAAGAAATTGAACATCACCATGTCCAGAGTGTACAAGGCCAACGGGTGAGGTTTCATGAGGCATGGCCTCATTAACCTTAAAATGGAAGGATACTATGAACCATACGGGGTACACTTGATGAACGTGGTTATAGGCCTGTTTTTCCTCAACATCGGGGGGCTCTCGAGTTACTAGGCTCAGCTAGGGAGCATCAGGAGGCATGCAGGTACAGGAGCTGCATGGGGTTATTAAGCCACAGGCATCATGGCGGGGACAGCACAAAGGGACAGCAGGGGAAGCACAATAGCCAAAGGTGGAGCACCTCAAGCGCATGCTCTTGAGATGCCTTGCGGCTGGGGCACGGGGAGAAGGCTTTGGGTCAGCAAGAGGTCAGCAGAGGGTGGACATGGCACTTGTAGCCTGGGTCAGGCATGAGGGCTGCCCGCAACGCTTGGCAGCAAGGTGTAGCCTAAGGGCCTCAGGAGGTGCAAGAGCCTTGCTTGGAAGGGCATTCGCTCAGGGCACTGTCCCAAGGTGCTGTTATGGACTAAGGACTGGACTTCTACAGGCAATTTGGGTAATAATGATGTTGTGCTTGGTTAAACTTGAACTGAGTGTTTTGTACATTCAATTGTGTGAATGAAGAGAAGCTGTGGCTGTTTTGCACAATCAGAGGCTTGTTTCATCCGTTACTGCAAGGGAGGGCGGGGTGCATGTATAGGCTGTGGGGGGGGGACACTGGCCCTCGCTCGTCTGGGAGGGGTTAGCACGCGAGCGGTGGAGGCGCAGCCGGACCTATGAGAGGCTGGTAGCATACCGGGGGCGGAAACATGATCGGGCAGTAGCAGAGCCCTGGAGAACGCTGGGCGTCGATTGGTCAGCTTGGTTTGAAACGACTAATCAGCAGAGGGGCCCCCGTGCACCTCGGGGTTATAAGTGTGTGGGGGACCCCCAAAGTGAACATGTGCCTTCGTTGTTGGTTCACCCACCCACACCTGTAACGGTGAAGGCACATGTTCCCTTCAGGGCCCCCCCTAACCCCTTATAACCCTGTGGTGCACCAGTGGGGCCTTTTGCCAATTGGTCACTTCAAACCAAGATGACCAATCAGCGCCCATCATTTTTCCTGGCTCAGCTGCTGCCCGCTCTCGGTTCCACCCGCCAGTAGGGGTTTCTCGCGGGCCACTCATCGGTCCGGCTGCGCCTCCCTGGCCCGCGTGCTTGCTGTATTATTATTATTATTATTATTATATATAGATTTATTAAGCGCACAGCTACCCGTAGGTTTCCCGGCGCTGAAGCATAGCAATGAAGAGCAGGCAAGGGTACAAGAGAGAGTTATAAGGAGAACAACCAGGTTTTCACTCCTTTGCGGAACTTAAGATAGCACTTTTCAGACCGCAGAGGAATAGGAAGCGAGTTCCAGAGTGAGGGCGCCAAATACGAAAAAGAGCGCCCACCAATTCTGGTGCGCTTAAAACGAGGGATAGCGAATCTACATTGAGAGGAGGATCTGAGAGTACGCGAAGGACAGTATTGGTGAACTAAAGTGGTTAGGTAATGGGGAGATTTACCTCCTTTAATGCGATGCATAAAGCATAAAGCTTTGAATTTAGATCTAGATTCTATGCGTAGCCAATGCAGGCTGCGCAGAGCAGAGGAAGCAGGTGCAGATCTGGGCAAATTGCACAGTAGTCGGGCAGCCATGTTTTGCACCAATTGGAGTTTCCGGGAGACCTCATTGCAAGCGCCCAGAAGTAAAACATTACCGTAGTCCAGCCGAGATGTAACTAAGGCCTGGACCACAAGCTTCTGGGTGTCTTGAGGAAGCATCCACGTAATCTTCCTCAGCCACCTGATAATAGTAGTACAGGTGGCTGCAACTTTAATCACATGTTGTCTCATGGATAGCTGATTGTCAAAGAGGACCCCGAGATTGCAAGCTGTAGTTGCCGGGACCGGCAGAGGACCCATTTGCTGAGGCCAATGTTGAGGGCCCCAGAGAGCGGAGTCAGGCCCAAACAGGAGCAACTCCGTTTTATCTCCATTCAGCTTCAATTTGTTGGTCGTCATCCAATTGGCGATGTTCGTAAGCCCTAAGCAGAGAGAAGAACAGGGGGAGTGTTGGTTAGCAGAGAGAGAGAAGATGATTTGAGTATCATCTGCATACGAAAAAATAGATAGTCCAGACTGTGCAGCAAGAAAAGCAAGAGGTCTAATGTAAAGATTGAAAAACAGAGGACTAAGAATAGAGCCCTGGGGGACACCGTGCGGAATATTATGAACAGAAGACACCGAAGAAGGAGAAAAAACCTGAAAGGTGCGGTCCGAGAGAAAACTGGAGATCCACGCAAGTGCGGAGCCAGAGATTCCAACAGCCCTCAGGGCAGAAAGGAGGATGGTATGAGAGACGGTGTCAAAAGCGGCACTCAAATCCAAAAGGATGAGTGCCACCGTCTCTCCTCCATCCACCTGACGTCTGATTGTCTCCGTAACTCCCAAAAGGGTGGACTCAGTGGAAAAGCCCGTCCGAAAACCAGATTGGGAGAAGTGGAGAACGTTCGCCGACTCAATGTGACTAGTTAGCTGACGATTAACGTGCTTCTCTAGCACCTTCGAGAGGCCGGGAAGTAAGGAGATCGGTCGGAAGTTGGCTGGATTACTAGGGTCTGCGTTAGCTTTTTTCAAAAGTGGAGCGACCATCGCATGTTTCCAGATGTTAGGAACAGTGGCTTCGGTGAGAGAAGCATTCAGAAGAGCCAAAATGCAGTCAAGTGAGGCAGGGGCTAGAGAACAAAAAATCTGTGGGGGCATGGGATCAAGGGGAGAACCAGATTTGATCTCCGCCAACAATTTCTGGAGAACGGACATAGAAATGGGGTCCCACTTATCTAAGAGGGGGATTGAAGACTGAACCAGATCATCCAGAAGAGGGAGTTGGTCATAGTTCTGTAAGGATGGGCTGGATGAAGGTGGGGCAGATATTGGGGCTCCAAAGCCCGCGTAGATGTTATCAATTTTCTGCATAAAAAATTCAGCCAAGGAATTGCATTGAGTGCTATCCAAACAGGGGGCTTTAGGAGCACAGGCCATGCCTGATAGTTCCTGGACTGCCTTAAAAAGAGCTTTGGGGCGGTCCTGGGCTTTCAATATAGTGTTATTGACATGATCGGCCCTAGAGGATTTGCAAAGAGCGTGATATTTGTGGAGTGCAGTTTTATAATTTTCTTTATCTGCAGGAGAGTAGTTAGATCTCCAAATACGCTCCAGTCTTTTGCAGCGGGACTTTTCCATTTTTAATTGGTCATTAAACCAGGGGGCAGGGGGGTGCAAAAAGTTTTGCTTACACTTGCGTGCTGGGAGGCAAAGGTCGAGCGCAGATGTAAGCCAGGTGCTGATTGTCATAACATCATCCGTGGGGATGTTAAGAAGATGAGGCATGGTCTTTAAAAGGGAATTATTGAGGTGCTCCAAATTGAGTTTTTGCCAGTTCCTACGGATTCTAGAGGGATGAGTGTTGTCGGAAAGGCAAGTGGCACCCGCTATTTTAATACAGAACTCTACAATAAAATGGTCTGACCAAATAATAGGCCTAGAGGGTAAACAATTTACAGTATCCAAATTAGTGAAAATTGGATCAAGGAGATTACCGCCTTTATGAGTTGGGCCAGAATTAAGCAGACTTAAGTTAATAGCAGCAAGGTCCTGTATAAGGTGTGTGCTAATAGAGCATAGAGTATCATTAAAATGAATATTAAGGTCCCCTAGTAGCATAAAATTGTTAGCGTCCAACAGAAAGGGAGCAATAAGCTCAGGAAAGGAAGCTGCCCAAGCGGCGGCCGCGCCAGGTGGACGATACAAAAGGACGCCGGACAGAGTGAAATTAGGGGATAGTGACAGTTTAAAACTGCCAGCTTCACAGTCAGGGATGTCCAGATCTTCCCATTTACAGGAATAACACCTCTTGTAAATGATAGCGATGCCACCACCTGCCCCAGATGTTCGATTACGTCCCACAAACGTGTATTCATCGGGGAGAGCAGTAGCGATATCAGGGCCGGAGCTGTCATTAAGCCAGGTCTCGGTTAAAAACAAAGCTGACGGACTAGATAATGTAAGGAGATCAAATATATACCTTTTGTGTTTGGGCAAGGATCTACAATTTAGGTTAATAAAACTAAGATTGGAAGCAGGATCGGAGGGGTGAGATGTCACTGAGGAGGGAGTAGCTTTCCGAAAGGAGGCAGAGACGATACACCACTCCGAGGGGAGGGATGTAAGAGCTAGGGCGCAAGAGGAGCAGACCAAAGGGACATCGCTACAACATAAGCGAGAGCAATGAGGCCCTAGAGGCACTTGGAGGCTATACAGAGCAGAACGTGAATACGTGAGTTTAGGGATCAGAGAACCAGAAGAAAGAGGGGTGGCCCTGGGTCCCGTCAGGGCACGGACGGGCGCAGACGGGCTTGCCTTTGGCGCGCCTTCGGCGCGCCGCCGGCGCGCCCGCTGCGCGCGTTCGCACCATGCCCCACTTTAGTAGCGTCAGGGAAGCAGACACTAGACTGCTCCCTGCGCTACCCCCAAGATGGCGGTCGGGTGGATGGAGAAAGCACCGGGGAGCGGGAGCGGGGGAAGAGCCCTCCACTGAAAGAAATGCAAGAAGCTCAGTGATGTAGCAATGTAGCCACCTGGTGAGTAATTAAAGAAGTACTTTTTACAAGAGTACAATGAGATCACACAGCGCGATATTAAAATGCTTAAGAACACATAAAATACAGTACAACCACTTTGCACCCCCTCCAACGCTCACAGTTATTACAGCTAGCGCAAAAGCGATGGACTCCCGGCTCAAGCCTCAGGAGTTAAACTCAGCAACCGAAACTGACATCACCTGACACAAAAAGAGAATGCCTGACTCCAGAGCCCTGCCAGTGCACACAGGACATTTACCCAAAGGTACTGTGGGCCAGGATAACAGTTAAAGCTTTTTTTCCGACAATGGGTGTGCTAATTCATACAGATCTGAAGCCCTCGGGGACTCCTGGCCTGCTTTCCACAGAACACACTGAGAACAGAATTCAATGCTGAAACCGGAGCCGGCCCAAAGTGAACAGCAGCAACGATGCTTCAGCGGAGACACTAAATGGTCAATGGATGTTATCAGCAAAGGATACTAGGATGAAAGGCAGAAGCCTGTCCCCGGCTCTCCGGGGCTGATAATTACCAAAGCGCATTTGCCCTTGAGTTTGACTCGTGGAACCGTGTACCATGTCCAAGCAGTGTGACCCCGGGTCGCAATCAACAGAGGCATTACTGTGAAATCAGTCACAGGCTGCGACAGGAACACAGTGTTCTCCACACAGAAAAGAAAGTCGTCCCTTTATGTGTGTAACGAGCTGTGGAGAAAGAGGAAAGAACTGTCAGCACACGCAGCTGATTCAGGGTGGAACAGGGTTCAAGTTGTAAAATAAAAAGTACCAGACCCTTGTCATGAGGCCACTGCAGCTTGCACCACCTGTTGCCCATGCCAGCGCTGCCAATGACAGTAGCAACACAACTACTAACCATCACACTGCTACAGGTGCGACAATCCGGACTATTTCAGGCCCACAAAGCTGTAAGAATGGTTTGGGCGACAGGTAATAATCACTTTTGATGTACATTGAATTAATAATTAAGTGTTGTTGTGGTCATCTCTAAATTAGGCAGACAGCACCACCTTGTGGCTGATTGTCACAAGCAGCAGGTGTCGACAATTAAGGCAAGAAAGTTCCAGGGGTATTTGAGTCCAGTTATTGCCCTGCCTTTAATTTTTAGATTTTTAAGTCTGGTTTCTGTTGCTCTAGGAAATGGGAAGAACCCCTGACTTATTTTTGAGAGTTTGTAAGAATGATCCTGAGCAAAGGTTAATATCATGTAAAAGAACTTAATATTCTCAATTCAGGATTGTAAAGTCTTCCAATATATATGATACAAGTTTGATGCCGTCTAGTATTTTCATAAATTTTTAATTAAATATGTGATCATAGAGAGCGTTATCCTTACATGGTGTTCTCAGTCCAAGGAAAATCACATTCCCTGTGTCTTCCATTTTAGTCTTGTTTTGATCGCGTTGATGTCTGTTATCTTCTAACTCTGGTGGCTGCAAAGGGCCGGTGCTGAGCACCAGAAACTTGCAGCTTAAATTTAGCACTGGTGTGGGAGTATCACACTAAAGAAGATGAAACAAAAACGCAGGCTTGGTGGGACAAACATAAGAACAGGAGCGAAAGCCATCAAATCAAGAGCAAGGAGCTGAAACAGACAAATAAGCCATCCAATCATGAGCAAGGGGCTGAAATATATTAGCCATTCAATCATGAGCAAGGGGCTGAAATAGACAAGTAAGCCATCCAATCATGCGCAAGGGGCTGAAATATATTAGCCATCCAATCACAAGCAAGGGGCCGAGCCATGGTCCACTCTAAGAATATGAGTGACAGACAACTGGAGCTGTTAGCAGCAAGACCGCAAAGATGGCAAAGGGTGCCATGGGTTCTAAAGCAAGCAATTCTAATGGGTTCCCATACACTCCAGAAGTGTAGTTAAAGAGAGCCACAGATAGGGTGCAGTGAGCCCCTCAAGCCCAGGTTCCCAGTGGCACGGGACACAATGTACTTATGATGGCTAATCTTAGGCCATCCTAGTTGACTTTAATAGGTGGGGTGAGTCCTCTGGTCATTAGTGTGCTTCTATTGCAGGGAGCAAAGCAGAGTCCATGACTCTCTGACCCAGTGATATCATCCTTAAGATTTGGAAAGGGGGGGGGGGGTTAAAACCCTATATAGCGTGGTTGACTTTCCATATTTCCCTCCGCTTTGAGATGCTTCGTGACACTTTCCCTAGACCGGCCTATGACTTACTTAATTGAAAAGTGCTGGCAGAACCCGAAAGCCTGCCTGTGAAGAATGGATTCCACGTCAAGTGTACTAATCGATATGAGCAGTGGAACGTGTAATAGCTTTGAGGTTGTCATCCTCTCTAGAAGACAATGCACTATCTTTCAACACAGTACAGGGGGCTCACTCTGGAAGAATGTAACTGGCCTATGTGGGCACCTACCAGCACTTACCCTGATGCAGCACTTACCCTAGTGAACTTAATGCAGCACTTACCCTGAATCAGCACTTGATGCCGCACTTACCTTGATGTAGCACTTAGCCTGATGCAGCATTTACCCTGATGAACTTAATGCAGCACTTACCCTGATGCAGCACTTACCCTAATGAACTTGATGCAGCACTTACCCTGATGCAGCACTTGATGCAGCACTTACCTTGATGTAGCACTTAGCCTGATGCAGCACTTACCCTGATGAACTTGATGCAGCACTTACCCTGATGCAGCACTTACCCTGTTGCAGCACTTGATGCAGCACTTACCCTGATGCAGCACTTACTCTGATGCAGCACTTACCCTAATGAACTTGATGCAGCACTTACCCTGATGGAGCACTTGATGCAGCACTTACCCTGATGCAGCACTTACCCTGATGCAGCACTTACCCTGATGCAGCACTTACCCTGATGTCGCACTGAGAAGAGCGATCGAAGCCCAGATTTCAAACTCGCCGTGCACGATGGGGCAGGTGGAGGCAATTCAACAATTAGGGTTCAAACAGTTTTGAAAGAAACATACTTAGTTTGAGTAGTAATTTTAAATTTTTCGAATGCACAGTCAGGGTGGCGTGTATGACGCAATGGCAGGCATGGAACACATACATGCTTCCCATGAAAGCACCAAATTATAACGGACTTCGGGAAGGGGGCATGTGACCAGTATCTTATTTCTTTATTCATGTAGGTGTTTTGTAGCGTGCTAAGTATCCTCTTGTGATTACTTTACAGCACTGAACATCTTGGAGAAAGTCTGCTTTGGTTGTTCACGAGGAGTATTGGAGTCTGATTGTGGGTTGTACTGTATTTTAGCATCTGTTGAAGCCCCAAAGCACTTTTGAGGCGATCAGGTGAATAGTTATTCTGCTATAGCGCCTGGATGGAATAAGGGTGTTGGTTGAAGTGACGTGTCATAGTGTTGGGTTTTGGTGTCGTGAGCGAGGCCTAGACACTGTACGGCATGTCCGCATGTGCTACGCAGGTGGTTGTCGGCACTAGGGATGTGAGGATAGTGTTGCAAGCAGCACATGCAAAACACTTTTCCTGAGTGAAACCTGGATCTCAGCAGGTCCAAAAAGTTCAGTTGTCAATAAAATCCAGTTGAAGACCTCCATCAGGCAAGGTATGGAATTTACAACAGCAACTTATATATTTAGGGGCTTATTTACAAGGCCACTGCCACCAGCGGTGCAATGGGCTTGTTTGCCCATATTTACAAGGCCACGTAAAGTCACCCTGCGTGACTTTTCACGGCCTTGTAAATATACCTCCCGGTTCCAGCAGAGAGAGGGGTAGGTCCTCCGCCACTGTACGAAGAAGACGCGGCACTAGTTGCTTCAGTGTCCATACCTGTTGGAATACGCTGACATGAACCACTGACCCCAAAGGGGTTGTCGTTCTAGATTGACAGGTACCACAATTAGGGAACTGTGTTGTCTTTCACTTGCACTACCACTGACCACCTTCAATAGTGTAGATAGATTCTACCACTGGTCCTGAAGAATTGCCGTCTACTTAATTATGCAACATGTCGAACTTAGAGCGCGGTTCCCGGTAACATCACTGCAGGGGTGCGCAACACTTAGTTTTAATCAGGAGAGGGGCCATACTCATTAAATTAGTTCTGACTGGACCCCCTCCTCCTGTTTTAACCTCACCTTCCTTTACATCTCCACCCACACTGCACCTTACTGCAAAGATCTCCGCCAAAGAGCCCCTTTATTGGGTGCCGTCGGGTATTGCAGCGCCGACCCGACAAAGAGCAGACCCAATGATGAAGCATGACACCTAGCTGGCGGGGTGTGTGAGGGCCTTAATTCCAGCAAGAGGAATTCCCCTCCTCTTTCTTGATATCAAGAGAGCGGTTGCTCTCCTACACAACCTGTTTTGTATTCAATTAGGAACTGCATACCCTTTTTTGTATTGAAACCTAGATATCAGCAGGTCAAAAAAGTTCAGTTTTCAATAAAATCCAGTTGAAGACCTCCTTCAGGCAAGTCATGGAATTTACAACAGTACATTATGTATTTAGGGGCTTATTTACAAGCCCACTGCCACCGGCGGTGCAATGGGCTTGCCCATATTTACGAGGCAACGTAAAGTCACCCTGCATGACTTTTCACGACTTAGTAAATATGGGCCCCTTTCATGCATTACTCTGCAAGAAAGGGCGTTCCATGGGTGTTGCTGTGTCTGTTCCCACACAACATCCAGGGAACGTGACGCATTAACAGATTTACAACATTTTGTAAATGTGGGAATGCATCAGAATCCTACACCTCCATAGGGGAGGCATAGGAATGGCGCAAAGAGGAGAAATACTTTTATTTCTCCTCGTTTTTTCTTCTTTCTATGAGTGATGCATTCTGTAGCACGCATAGAAAGAGGAAAATGCCATTAATGATTGTTTTTGTGCAGGAAGGTGTCCCTTCCAGCACAAAACATTCATCCCCGCAAATTGACGCAAGGGTCCCTGCGCTGCTGCATGGCAGCCAATTGTGCGATAGCCTTAATACAGTCTGCAGCACCAAAGTACGATAAACAGAAATTGTAAATGAATGAGCCGTTCATGACAGAATTAGAACATATGACGGCACTTTTATATTATACAAACATCTGAGCTTAACTCGCTGAGCCTGGGCCCAGTTTCCAGGGCAACGAGAAAGTTTCAAGAGTTAGTCAACTAAGGCTTTTTTTGCAGTTTTAAAATAGCGCCAACTCGACCCTAAGATATTGGAGCGCTTTACGTGAGCACCAGCTACGTTACACAAGGACACATTAATTTTTGGGGATGCACGTGGAGATTAAATGATTTGCCCAGAATCACTGGCTGCTAAGACGAGGCCGAGATTCGAACCTGTTCCTCAGTTCCAAAATCGGCAGCTCTGACCATTATGCCACAAAGAGTCTCTTTTAGATTACTGTTTCAGGTGAGACATTTTTGTGCCTTTTTTCATCCCTGCGATACTGTCAATCACAGATGATTTCCTGGATGATTGACAAGCGATGCACTATCTACGGCAACAGTGAGGACCCAAAACAGTCTAGGGCTGTCTCACAGGGGACATTATGTCACATGTTTGGAGCAGCATTTGTCTGCGGATATTCCCGTAAATCATTATTCTTGTGCTTCATGGCATTATAAAATTCAACAAATTGACAAATATATAAAAAAGGCAAGTTTTGTCTCTTCTATTGATTTCTCACTTAATGCCACAAACCGCCAGACAGTAGCCTTTGGGACACTGTAGGAGACAGATACCAAACAGGTAATACAGCTAAACAACCAAAAGAACAGAACGATCGCAATAAAGCGGACTATGAATACATTCTGTGTGCCTTTAAAATGTCATTTTTGTTCACAGGACAAAGGGTTCAGAATGCATGCAGCAGGGCGCTGGCATTTCATCCTAGTTTTAAGGCAGCTCAAGCGTGCCTGGTCTATGGGCCTTCAGTACCTTCAGTGGCTTCAGTGGGGCTTACAGCTTTCAGTGGTGAAATCAGATGCAACGATAGCATTGCTGTGAATGCTGCGAGGTATTAACTAGGATTTGGGTTCCAATGAAACAAGCATTGGCATAGCCAATAGGCATGACTTTTGTAGAGTGTATATAGAGTGCGAACCAGCACACTGGGATATATGCAAATGGAGACTGTGCAAACATACAATACACCCAGACATACCCACAGACAGATACAAACAGACACCATTTTACAGCCATCAACAGTCGAACAGAAGTCTATGCAGCAGGCCACCCAGGGTGAAGGGCACCAAAGATAACAGGAGGCTGATGTGAATCAAAGTGCATAAAATCGTAGGCTCAAGGTGCGCAGGTGATGTTTAGCAGGGAGCCCTGGAAGTAGTCCACAAGTGGAACACTAGTGATGTACACTTGAAAACCAGGTGATGCACCTTGCAGGAGCACAGTGCACTGAGCAGGGACATAGCCCATAAATGCAACTGGCCGTAGGCAGGGCTAACATATCAAAAGATTGCTTTCAAAACAAAAGCTTTTCTCATTAGTTTTCTTGCAGACTCTTTTTCTTGAGGTTTTTATCTGCACAGCATGGTTTGGTAGGATCACATCAACATTACATGGAAACACAAGCTATTCTCATGTTTGTACTTCTTTGACTTCTGAACACAGTCTCTATGTATGCTAAAAGTAAAGACCCGCACTGCATTCTGATACAATCTTCGAACCATTTATTTCATTTTTCAATAATCATAACTAATAAACTGCTCCTGCATAGACATTTACAAAACAATGAGCGTGATGTGGGGGATAATTATAGCCCTGCATGAGTCACTATCATGGATGCAACATTAAAATGCATGTTGATTCTCCCACTTTTGAAGAAAGTTATTTGAAGACCTTTTTTCAAGGTATCCCAAACACTCATGCCCCTGGTTCCCGGTTTCTAAATCACCAGATCCCTTTACCCTCAGGGCTCTTCCGTCCCATTCGTGCCCATGGGTGGTTCATAAGCAAACAGTGACAGCATGTGGGGCACTGAGGCTTGCACACTGACACAGGCGGGTCATGTCGACACCAGGAGTCTGACACAGGGGCACCAAGAATGACACAGGGGCAGTAAGACAGTGGCATCAACACTGTCAGTAGCCTGTTTTTTCAAGGGAGCACCAACACTGGCATAGACATGGTGACAAAGGGGCACTAACACAAGGACACTACCAAGAGGACACTGACACAGGGGCTCTGGCAAATGGATACTGTCGCTAGAGTATTGACACAGGCTAATCAACACTGGCACTGGAGCACTGGCACAGTGCACACTAAAACAGGGGTATCGATGTGGGCATTGTAAAAGTGACAATGGGACATGGTCACAAACACTGTAAAACATGTAAAAGTGACAATGGGACATGGTCACAAACACTGTAAAACATGTAAAAGTGACAATGGGACAGGGTCACAAACACTGTAAAACATGTAAAAGTGACAATGGGACATGGTCACAAACACTGTAAAACATGTAAAAGTGACAATGGGACAGGGTCACAAACACTGTAAAACATGTAAAAGTGACTATGGGACAGGGTCACAAACACTGTAAAACATGTAAAAGTGACAATGGGACAGGGTCACAAACACTGTAAAACATGTAAAAGTGACAATGGGACAGGGTCACAAACACTGTAAAACATGTAAAAGTGACAATGGGACAGGGTCACAAACACTGTAAAACATGTAAAAGTGACAATGGGACAGGGTCACAAACACTGTAAAACATGTAAAAGTGACAATGGGACAGGGTCACAAACACTGTAAAACATGTAAAAGTGACAATGGGACAGGGTCACAAACACTGTAAAACATGTAAAAGTGACAATGGGACAGGGTCACAAACACTGTAAAACATGTAAAAGTGACAATGGGACAGGGTCACAAACACTGTAAAACATGTAAAAGTGACAATGGGACAGGGTCACAAACACTGTAAAACATGTAAAAGTGACAATGGGACAGGGTCACAAACACTGTAAAACATGTAAAAGTGACAATGGGACATGGTCACAAACACTGTAAAACATGTAAAAGTGACAATGGGACATGGTCACAAACACTGTAAAACATGTAAAAGTGACAATGGGACAGGGTCACAAACACTGTAAAACATGTAAAAGTGACAATGGGACAGGGTCACAAACACTGTAAAACATGTAAAAGTGACAATGGGACATGGTCACAAACACTGTAAAACATGTAAAAGTGACAATGGGACAGGGTCACAAACACTGTAAAACATGTAAAAGTGACAATGGGACAGGGTCACAAACACTGTAAAACATGTAAAAGTGACAATGGGACAGGGTCACAAACACTGTAAAACATGTAAAAGTGACAATGGGACAGGGTCACAAACACTGTAAAACATGTAAAAGTGACAATGGGACATGGTCACAAACACTGTAAAACATGTAAAAGTGACAATGGGACAGGGTCACAAACACTGTAAAACATGTAAAAGTGACAATGGGACAGGGTCACAAACACTGTAAAACATGTAAAAGTGACAATGGGACAGGGTCACAAACACTGTAAAACATGTAAAAGTGACAATGGGACAGGGTCACAAACACTGTAAAACATGTAAAAGTGACAATGGGACAGGGTCACAAACACTGTAAAACATGTAAAAGTGACAATGGGACAGGGTCACAAACACTGTAAAACATGTAAAAGTGACAATGGGACAGGGTCACAAACACTGTAAAACATGTAAAAGTGACAATGGGACATGGTCACAAACACTGTAAAACATGTAAAAGTGACAATGGGACATGGTCACAAACACTGATGCTGTGACACCAGCCGGGGTAGTTTCACTGGTACGCTGACAAAGGGATGATAGGACCACACCAAGAGGGCATAATGTCGGCAAACCCTGCTCATCTGCAATATTTGCTAACCTTTATTCTTGAGATAATAAGGCAGCCTACTAGCTTCCACACTCTGAATGACTCCTCGGCTCTGCCAAAACCAACCCATCCCCATTTTTTAACTCTTCAGCGGTCATAAGCAATGTCAGCTGTGATGTATTGCGCCCAGATAGGCATTGAGCCTGATTGGCCCAGACAGGCGCTCACTTTGAATGCACTCAGTGTACAATTTGTAAAAGGATAAGTGTCGGAACCCACATTTTCCTCAGAAGCCTGCCGGCGCTGTTGTCGGATGCTTGGATTGCTGGATATCAAGGCTGTCTAGTCCTTAGTTCACCTCTCGTCTCTTGCTACCACTATATTGCACGCTCGTAGGTTCCTTTTCATCGCTGATTTCTTCTTTGCCACTGTTTTTCATCTTTCTCTTACATTTTCTTTCCCTCTTTGTTCAGTGGCGGCTGGTGACAACAGTAAGTGGTGAGGCAAGCAAACTGGCACTCAGAGACACCAGCAATGCCTTTAGGCTCGGTGCCAAAGATCTCAATCGTGGCTTGTTATAAACGGTGTTTATAACAAGCCATGACTGAGAACTCTGGAGTTGAGACTCAAGGCAATGTGAGTTTCTTACACGGCCTATCAGTGGATCAAAGAGGTGCCACTGCGTAGCTGACTCGAGCAAAATTAAATTAAATGCCTGGTACTGGCGCGCAAGCTATAAACAGTCGCAAATCACTGTCATGCATTACATTAAGATTTTAAAGATAAACTTTAAAGTTAACTTTAAAACATTAATGTAATGCATGTTAGCAATTTAGTTACTGTTTATACTATTTTGATATATGAAAAATGAATAAAATATTTACTTACCTACTGACTGCAAGTCCTCTGGTCCTGGTGTTCTTCTCCCTTCTTCCGTTGCCCTAGAGCAAGCCCCCTAACTAATCCTGATGGTGCTCTCATGCTGCTAATCAGCATGATAGAACTGTCAGGATTGGTTGGAGCAGGCTGGATCAGAGCTCTTTCAGGCACTGGGTGCCTGTGCCTTCTCTCCACCCAGCTGTCTAAGACAAATTGTGTTGGAGAGATTTAAAGTTGCAAGACAGCCGGCCGAAGTGACAGGCGCACTTTAAACTGCACTCACCACTCCTCTCTGCTGCCAATCTGCAGCAATGGCCCCACCCTGTTCTTCCAGCTTGGGCTACCAGACAAAAAAATAAAATGGTAATAAACCCAGTTCATTACCATTTTATTTTTCAGTTTTGCTGAACCTGGACGGGGCGGGGCGATGCTCATTTGCCCATATAGAGCAGCCGCCGCTGTCTTTGCTGCTTTTCCCTCTCTCATGTTCTGGGTCAAAATCTGATAATTAAAAATAAGCCTTAGTCCCTAAAAATGAACCCCTTTGGGCACCACCAGCTCAAATTAAGCACTGGATGGGACCTCAGATTTGGTCTGAAAGGATTCTCATCAATTGCTGAAAAAGTGGTTCTGTGGCACAAGGACATAGTTACCGATGCATAAGCTTAAGCCCCACTCCCCCCCCACCGCCCCCCCCCCCCGATTGCCACAGACTCATCCCAATGCTGACATGCAGAAAAATAATCTTCCACAATGATATTTTAGGCAACAGATTTTCTGCAGAAGACAGAGAATATGGTAAGAATTCTGGCAATTGTATGTCTAGTCATCCAAACACAAGCCTTGGCGTGCCACCATTTACTGGTGCATGGAACAATTTTCCTAGCACACCCATAGCTAATGTCAGTCTCACCACCTACTGCTAAACTCCCCCCAGGTAAAACAAGGCAATTCCAAGAATTGGGCGCAGTAGGCTCCCTCACGTAATGTGACATGGTTCATCATTTGCCACCTTGTCTCACCCTGGTAAGATGAGACTGCCAGGGTGGACTCGATCTGTATGTCGACCTGTATTGTATGTCTAGGCCAGAGCCTCGTGGCAGTGTGGAAACACTATCTACAAGGGGACGCTCAATGAGAAGGGGGGTGGACTCCAGCCTGTGGGAGGCATGTTACCTCAGCTATCTCACCAGGCTCCTTATCATATAAATATATAATTGCAGGGGCCTACAATTTTCTCAGGAGCCAGCTTCCTTCGACACTGTATACTAAGGCTACCTGGATGAGATTCCATCTCATGCCTCTTTCCTTCTTCCCCCATACTTCCTATCCTTCTACATCACTCTTACAGGCCCTCTGTCATCTCTGCTTTCTGCCTCTATCCCTGTTTTCCTATCTTTCTGATATCCCTTTTTTCCATTTCTCAATTTCTCTCTCTTTTACTAGATCAAATCAGATAACGAAAAAAAAATAAGGACTGGTCTCCAAAAATGAGTGCCGGTACCCACTACCTCTAACCACCAGCACAAATTAAGTGCTGCCTTCTGTGCATCTTTTGGGTTCTATTTTGTCTTGTGTAAGGATGGGCAAGTCTGTTATCATGCACTGTCCCTCCTTAGGGAGGTATATATGACGTCAGTGTTTTACGCCTCATTGAGTTGCAATTGGTTCCATGCTGTTCCAAGCTCCTCCTCCCAGTACTTGTAGTTGCTCCTTGCACTGAGATGAATCCACATCTTTGTTCCCGATGTACTCCCTACGACCAAACTTAAGTGGAATCAAGTCAGAAACTTAGATGGAACATCATTTAATCGTTGGTACTGTGTAACAGCAAGTGCCTGTTTCTTCATGTGTTCCATAAAAGGAAATACGCTACTTTGGAAAGAGAATCAAAATATTGTGTCTACCAATCCAGTTGCCTCAAACAAAAATTGTAAGCATAGACCTGAATGTGTTATTCAGGGATGTCGAGCACACTTTGGATATTTCATTTGTCTCCTTTAATTTTGTTCAGAGGATAAAAGGCTGACAATTCATACAATATGTGGGTCACGGGCTTTCATCTTATTTGTACTTTAAAGGGTACAGGCTTTCAGGAAAATGGCAGAGAGCACTTCCTCCTCGCGCCAACTTCCGTTTTCAATGAGTACTGGACACAAAAGCAGGACTACTTTGATGTCCAATAACCTTTGGCGTCCCTCTGCATTCTCTTTTATTTTCCATTGGAAAATGCTGCCTTGCCAGGCGAAACTGCTGACACAACACCACTCAGGGCTCACTCCCTCACCTGGCCAAACAACCTTTCATGTCTTAAAAGTTTGCAAAATCCATGCAGTGCTTTAATGTAATATCGGGTACCTGGCTTGGCAAAGTGCTCAGCTTTTTGCTGGTTAGCAGCATGAAGCTTTTATCTCAACATCAAGCGCAGTGTGCACTTTATTGACAAGCACTTAATGTGTCCCCCCAGCCCCAGATCAGCTTCTCATCAGCTCTCCGCCTCCCATGAAAGGATTCCCAGAGCAGCACAGCTTGCATGTGTCTTACTCTGAAGGGCCGACCATAAAGCAGGAGGCAGGTGATGCACAAAGGAAGCCTTGATTTACAATGCTGATCAAGAGAGGAGGCACAGGGCATCAGAGTTTCACAGTACAGTTTTAATAAATTATAATATAGATGGTCTAAAAGGTAGGTCTTCAGAGCCCAATTATGAATGAACCTTTCACAGAGTAACACTAGATTCTCCTGAATCTTCAAGTTTTCTCGAGTTTTATTTGGTTGACTGATTTGAGATTTACAAACTTATTAATGCACAGTTGCTCCTTCAAAATACCAGGAGGTGTCATGTGCACAGAGAGGACAATTAGAAGAGTCATGTTTTCAGGAGCTTGCAAAACAGTTGCCTGATTCAGAGTTTGTCGGGCGGTTTGAGCACGGTCGCCATACCAGAGTACTTTACTCCCGCCATGGCGAGGGTACTCTGCCCACCAAATTTAGAGATATCCTATGGCCCAGCGGATATCTTTCCATTTACATTACAAAGAATTCTGTAAATTAATTTAAAATGTGATGGACGCCTCAGTCAACATGATGGAGACATACGTTAAACTTAAAATGTTTTATTTTTTATTTTCAAAAACAATATCCCAAAGCGAGATTTTGTTTTGAAAATAAGAAAAACAGTTACCCCCCCCCCCCCCACCATAGGTGTGGGGTAGTTTTCTGCCATGGTGTGGGGGATCATTTTACTTCATCGGCCCGTTGGAGGTGTGTGTAGGCAGAGGAGATGGAGTAGTCTTTGCCGCCCACATACTGAAGTTCCGTCCAACCTTACATGAGTCATAAGGAACTTCGCTTTGGCGGCGAGGGTACTCCATTGCCTTTGTGACGGAGTACCCTGTTCACCAAAGTCTAAATAAGACCCTGTATATTGAACTTGAAGAGTGAGGGGAGTTGATTACAAAGTTTGGCAATAACATACAAGACCAACATATTCCCAGAGGTGCAAGAGCGGATTTAGGGTTAAATAATAGAGTCTGCACAGCATAACTCAATTTGGCTTTAGAGGACAAGGAAAGAGGTATGAGGCTAAAAAAGTAGTACGGCCTGCACACAGAACTTTAAGCCAATGGCAAACAGCTTTAAACAATATCCATTCAAAGATCGTAAGCCAGAGAGGAGTCCTAAGATAAGAAACAAATGTTCTCCTATTCACTTCCAGCATGTCCCTGGCTGCTGCACTGTAAAGGTCTGGCTTGCGGACTATAATCGATACACGGCAAGGATACTCTATTAACCTGGGACACCAACGTAGGAGTAAAGTCAATAAAGGAATCCATATTTTGGGCTTTAGTGAGAGCGACTGGCAGTGGATCAACAGCCGCAGGCCACCAGGACTAGACCCTGCTGATCTGGCACATCCAAACACCAGTTTCAAAAGAGATCCAGAAACACTGAAGTAACTCTATTATTTCCCTCTTCTAATCTTGTTCTTAGCCAAGAATATCTCTAGAATGTGGCACATACTTCAAGAATGTTTCTCTCATTGTAATAAAAGGGCATTAATCTAGGAGCAGCTCGCCAGCCAAGGATCAACAACCTGTCTAATTCACGAAACACACCAAGTGCCTGATTTTTTCACAAGTTCAGAAATGTACTTCCATTTGCTTCCGCCCGCTGTTGGGGTAATTTTACCAATGTCTTATAGAGTTTACAGTGCATTCCAAAAGTACTCCAAAAAGAAGCTGCAACAGTTGCAGTATTCCATTAATACTTCTGAACTTTAACATACTCTGCAAAAACGTTTTCAGCATGTGTGCAAGCATAAATGTGATGCCCACGACAGTTACACTCCCTTTTTAGGTCTCGCTGAGCCAGCGCATATGTTGCCCTGCGAGACATTTACTAAGTGACTTTTCCAAGTGCTACCACAATCTTTTCCTGGCCTCAAGCTTGCGTTGAGGAGCGCGTGCACGCACGCAGCCGCCATGTGGCTTTAATGGCTCATTAAGCCTTTCTCTCCCAAGCGCCTCGCTCTGCCCCTCCCCCACCACAGAGCGTGTCCCTGCCATCACTTTCGCTTCCTCTGTGTGAAAGTTTTTAAAGATAAGCAATGAAGAGAATTGTTGCTGATTTTAAAAAGGGGATCCTATTACCAGATAAAGTTTCACATTTTAATTAACGCGAACGAACCCGGGCGGCATCAAGATCTGGGAGGTAAACAATGCTAAATCCACAAACCAAGGAGCCATTTTTACAGTAAGCAAGCTAAGAATGGGTCAAACTACGACTCTTTGGTTTGAAAGTTTCGCTGCGTTTCTCAGGAGATGCTTGTAATCAGCTTTCAAGATAGGAGAGCTTTCTTTCACATTCCTGAAGTCGATAGCTTCCTTTTCATTTGCCTATATATTCCTACCTCTCTTCTACCCCTCTACCTCTCTTCTAACCCACTACCTCTACCCTACTCTCTCACAGACACTCTCTCACAGACACTCTCTCAAAGACTCTCACACACTCTCTCTCAGACTCTCACAGACACTCTCTCACAGACTCTCTCTCACAGACTCTCTCTCACAGACACTCTCTCACAGACTCTCTCTCACAGACTCTCACAGACACTCTCACAAACTCTCACAGACACTATCTCAGACTCTCACAGACTCTCACAGACACTCTCTCACAGACTCTCACACTCTCTCAGACTCTCAGACACTCTCTCACAGACTCTCACAGACACTCTCTCACAGACTCTCACAGACACTCTCTAACAGACTCTCACAGACACTCTCTCACAGACATTCACAGACTCTCACAGACACTCTTTCACAGACGACACTCTCTTACAGACTCTCACAAACAATCTCTCACAGACTCTCACAGACACTCTCTCACAGACACTCTCACACTCTCTCACAGACTCTCACAGACTCTCACAGATACTCTCTCAGACTCTCGCAGACACTCTCTCAGATTCTCACAGACACTCTCTCACAGACTCTCAAAGAGATGTTCTCACAGACTCTCCCAGACTCACAGACACTCTCTCACAGACTCTCACAGACACTCTATCACAGACACTCTATCACAGACACTCTCTCAGAGAATCTCACAGACACTCTCTCACAGACTCTATCACAGACTCTCTCACAGACTTTATCACAGACACTCTCTCACAGACACTATCAGACACTCTCTCACAGACACTATCCCACAGACTCTCACAGACATATTCTCACAGACTCTCTCACAGACTCACAGACACTCTCTCACAGACTCTCACAGACGCTCTATCACAGACACTCTATCACAGACACTTTCTCAGAGAATCTCACAGACTCTCACAGACACTCTCTCACAGACTCTATCACAGACACTCTCTCACAGTCTCTGACACTCTCACAGACTCTCTCACAGACTCTCACAGACACTCTCTCACAGACTTTCATTGACTCACACTCTCTCACAGACACTCTCTCACAGACACTCTCTCACAGACTCTCACAGACACTCTCTCAGACTCTCACAGACACTCTCTCACAGACTCTCACATACACTCTCACAGACTCTCACAGACACTCTCTCACAGACTCTCACAGACACTCTCTCACAGACTCTCACACTCTATCACAGACACTCTATCACAGACACTCTCTCACAGACACTCTCTCACAGACTCTCACAGACACTCTCTCACAGACACTCTCTCACAGACTCTCACAGACACTCTCTAACAGACACTCTCTCACAGACTCTCTCACAAACACTCTCTCACAGACACTCTCTCACAGACACTCTCAGACACTTTCTCAAAGACACTCTCTCACAGACACTCTCTCACAGACTCTGACAGACTCTGACACTCTCTCGCAAACTCTCACAGACTTTCTCACAGACTCTGACAGACACTCTCTCACAGACTCTCACAGACTCTCACAGACACTCTCTCACAGACTCTCTCTCAAAGACACTCTCTCACAGACACTCTGACAGACTCTGACAGACTCTCACACACACTCTCTCACAGACTCTCACACAAACTCTCTCACAGACTCTCACAGACACTCTCTCACACTCTTTCACAGACTCTCTCTCACAGACACTCTCTCATAGACACTCTCACAGACACTCTCTCACAGACTCTCTCTCACAGACTCTCCCTCACAGACTCTCCCTCACAGACTCCCTCTCACAGACTCCCTCTCCCACTCACTCTCACTGACTGACTCACTCTCACTGACTGACTGACTCTCTCTCACTGACTGACTCACTCTCTCTCACTGACTCTCTCTCACGGACTCAGCGCCACCACAGCATCACTCAGCAACACCACAGCATCACTCAACAACACCAGAGCATCACTCAGCACCACCACAGCATCACTCAGCGCCACAACAGCATCACTCAACAACACCACTGCATCACTCAGCACCACCACAGAATCACTCAGCACCACCACAACATCACTCAACACCATATCAGTTTCACTCAGCATCGCCTTTGCAATAGTACACCACCACATCATCATCAATCAGCAAGACCTAAGAATCATTCAGCATCACCTCAGCATCGTCTCAGCACCAGTCACCACCACCACCACCACCACTACCACCTCAACATCAATCAACACCACCTCAGCCTGCTCTCGGAATCTGCCATCTGTTGATTCTCCCCTAGCGTCTGGCCGCTGCTAGTGTTATAATACAGGTACTAGTTCACAACCTTCAACCTCCAATTGTTTATGCCCCCTCAAAAAAAAAAACTTTAACAAGCATTGCAAGAACAAAAGAAAAATGAGAAAATGTTTTATTGTACATACGTTTTTTAATATGGTCATTCTGTTGGACATAATGCCATCTTGGTTATATATAAGGTAACAAAAATGCTTTTGGCACTTTTTTATTACAACTTTTCAGCATGCTGCACAGCAGCCACACTTCTCTACAGCACAGCTTAAACACATTGGCAAAGTCAATAGCTCTGCCTAAACACTTATAAGGCCCCGAAGGTGAGATCTATTGCCTATGCCACTGCTTGTTTAATAGCTCTTTATTCGATTTTTATCATTCTTTTTCAGCTTACAAACACTGAAGGTTCACCACAAACAAGATGCCCCTCTTCTCATGACACCTTTTGCCCTCATGAGCTAATCTGCATGCAACAATAACAGCTACAAACCGAACAATGACAAGTGACATGGTCTTAGAGACCTGGGTGAACTCTGCTTCGCATTCGGTCATGTTGGCAATATTGGCTGGTGTTCAAGTGGTTGAATATTTCAGCAAAGTGCTTGCATTCAGTGACTCGCCACATGTAAACTACGGTTGTGAGTGTATGGCCCATTCTATGTGCATATTTGGAACCTTATTCTCTTTACCCATGCTAAATGTATTCATGTGTTTTCTGCTGTTGATTCTAGTGGAGTTGTGTCTTTCGTGTCGGACATCATGGTGGGCGCCCATCTGTTTTTGCCTCCAATGCCATTTTAATCATATCCCAAGTGGTATGTGCTACACCTTTATCTTTTTGACATTGGAGTTTGGTTTTTATGTCTATTTCGGCCTTGGTCCACTTAAGACAACCAAGTTTTGTAGATAGGGGCTGATATGACCATCCTTGGCATGGAAATGCGATTTTCTGCGAGCGTCCATGCGAGATCAATCAACTTGTAATGGCAGGAGCCCAGATAAACAGAGGCGAATCAACTTCAAGTCTTTTCTCAGTGAGTTTTGCTATAATGATTATCAAGTCCTGCCAACACTGTGCAATCACTGGGTATTCCCATACCATATGATAGAATCAGACGCCGGTGATTTACACCTAGGGCAGCTTCTCTCTGCCCCTTCATACACGTGCCCTATTTTTTGGGGGAGAGGATCATTCGATGCAGGTGTTGAATTGCATATATTTCAGTTCGGGGGTTCCTAGGACTGTTTTAGTGCACTCCCATCTTTATCTCAGGATTTCTTGTCTCGTTTTCAGTTCCCATTTTGCTTTTATTTCTGCTGCACCACGTATACAATGAGGGAGCAACCCAGTATGCAGTAATGTGGAAAAGACTTCTAAAGCAAAAAATAAAACCTGCTCCCACCCTGTCTAAAGCGATTTTGATAAGGGTGTATAACATTTGTCACCCTGAGTATCAACATCAAGGCCAGTATTTACTCTAAAATTTTATAGTCCAGATTTAAAAGGAAGAGGGGTGAAACGAACAGACACTCAACGGGTGTCGCACTTAAGGAGGACCGCTATCAGAGCTTGCCTCATCATTTAGGGTAATTCTCCCTTCGATTGCGCTACTTCATAAACTTTGAGAAATCTGTGAACTAGGTGGGTCTTGAATATTAATCAAAAGGTCAGCCAGGCACTCACCCGCCAAGGAGGTTTCCCCTAGACAACTGTTCAATGGCCAATGTAAATGCTTCAGGGGTGATCAGCTCCTTCCAAAGGTGTCTGAGTACGTGCAGAGTGGGGTATAGGTAGGGTATTTAGACAGGCCTGCATTTGCGAGGCCTCTGTCTGGAGTGCTGCATAGAGGGTCTTGTAGTGTTTCATGAATGCCTTATTGATGTCTGTTTGCATGTTGACAATGTAGCCCTGCTCCAGGTTTATCTCCCAAAAAAGGTTCCTCGCATGCTCTGTCTTTAAAAACCAGGCTAGCATTTAGTCCTCTCTGTCCTGGTCTTCATGCTGACGGACTATGCATTCCCTATAAGTGACTCCCTAATCGATCAGCCAGATCTGCATGCACTGATCTGCTTTCTACCAACTGTTGGGCAGGTGTGTGGTCATCAGTTCCCATTCCCTGATCCTCTGCTCTGTTTCAGTCATTTCATGCATGACAGTGTGTTTGTGTTTTATATCCAGTGTGGTCTTAATATAAATGCCTCTCATTACAGATTTAAATGCTTTCCTTTCAATCAGATTACCAAATGCCATGCCTTCATTTACCCTGAAGTATTGATCGGTGTTCTCCCCAATGACCAATCCAATCGGCGTATGTAAGAGAGCTGCAGAGCATAAACGCGATGCAGGGATTGCAGACATGGTCCTATCCCGCTCTATGTTTACCATTGGTGGGTTGTAGGCTAACATGTGCTGCACCAGATACTGAGTGTTTAGAACTCGCCCACCTATATCTTGTGCACAAGAGAACATCACTAACCTAGTGCACAATTGGTGTACTGGGCAAACGAAATTGTACTCTTGCACGTTGAGGTGCATGCTTCATCATATGTCTTGCCTGTGGGTCACCCATTAAAATGAAATACAAGTTTGTGAAATTGGGCTCCCTGAAATGGCAATGTTGTTCTATCTAGATTAATGCAAATGTCAAGAATACAACAGATGTCCCCACTGCACTATACGGGTTTCCCGAGGGCTTACATAAGGCCCAGGGTAAGTGGGTTCATACATTTTGAATGACTGATGCTATGGGCATACAAACATGGAAGTATTAATAGTTCCCCATCCAATGTTCCCTCTGCCATTGAGGATCTATTTATGAATGTATTGAGGATCTAGTTTATGAATGTCCTCACTGCTGTGGTCATTCAATTGGCATGCCCCGGGCTACCCATATGATCACACCTCCAGCATATGCCAAGTGAGCTGGCGCTGGCAAACTCTCCTCTCCATTTTTTAGATACCTTGTTATGTTTTGCCACCAAAAAATGTGCTTCCCGCAAGAAGGGTATGTAAGTGTTAGAAATGGGGGTCTCTAGTTGGCAGAGGTAGATACCTTTGTCTAAGTAGGGACCCTTCTTCCAAGTCAGAGTAATTGGAAAACACTTCTAAAATAACCCCTGCTCACCCCATTGGTAGCTTGGCACGAGCAGACAGGCTAATCTCAGAGGCAGTGAGTAAAGCATTTGTGAACACATACTGTAATACAGTGAAAACACTACAAATGGACACCACATCAGTTTAGAAAAATAAGTAATCTTTATCTAAACGAAACAAGACCAAAACGACAAAAATCCATAATACAGTAATACAAATATGACTTTCAAATGGTAGAAATAGTTCAGTTCAATGCATATTGCAGATGCGACACTTTTACACAAAGCACCTTGGAAGCGTCAGAAAATGCAACCAAAAAAGGTCGCAGGGAAGGTGATGCATTGACTCCTTACACTCAGGGAAGGTGATGCATCGGTTCCTTGCTGCGATGGGAGGTAATGGGTCGGTTCCTAACTGCTGCGCAGGGGATGTGATGCATCAGTTCCTTACCGGAGAGAAGGTGATGTGTTAGTTTCTTACTGCGTGGGGAGCTGATGTGTTGGTTTCTTACTACGTCCCCCAACGATGCAACAGACTTGACGCTTCAATGCGATGTGTGATGATCCGGTATGATGCATTGGTTTTTCTCCAACTGGGTCTGCGTAAGAATCAGTGCGGTGATCTCAGACGTCGGTACACAGGAGTCGTCGCAAGGCAGACACTTCAGCCGTGAGCAGGCGCTGTGTCGATTCTTCGGCAGCGGCGTTGGGTCGGAAAATTCTTCTCGCACCACTGCAATGCGTCGAAAAAAGGCGATGCATCGATTTTCACATTTAATGCAGTTTCCAGTCCCAAAACAACCTCCAGAGGCCCTGAACACTGGCAGGCACCTCTCAGCAGGACAGGAATCCCAGCAAAGGAGTTCTGGGGGAACTTGGGGTGAAGTCTTTGTATCCATGAGACTTCAGAAGAGGAAGCAAACTCAATTCAAGCCCGTTCCTTGGCAGCAAGTAGCCACTGCAAGCCAACCCCAGACAGCAAACAGCACAGGGGCAGTATTCCTCCTCAGTCTCTCCAGCTCTTCTCCTTGGCAAAGGTTCCTCTTGATTTCCAGAAGTGATCTAAAAGTATGGGGTCCGGGCCCCTCTTTTTATTTTTATACAGTAAAATCCTTTCTTCTCTGTGGCAGAGAAGCTCATTGCCAAGCCAAAACCAGTTCTGTCCTCTCTGGTGCAGCTTCCTGACAGGAGGTGAAGACAGCATTGTCCTTGGCAGACCAGGCCCATTCAGGTGTGAAAGAAATCTCCTTCCCCTACTCTGAATGGAACCCAGGTCTATTCCGCCCAGCCCTGACTCACCCTGGAAAGGCAGGACACAACTCAACCCCCGAGTGACTGTCTGAACAGAATGCACATCCCCAGCCCCTGTCACTCTAAAGCCAGACAGTCAATACACAACCTAGCGGTGGCACACTGGATGATTAGGCAAGAAAATGCCTACTTTCTAAAAGTGGTATTTTCAAAACCAGAATGTAAAAATCACCCTCGCTAAAAGATGTATTTTAACACGCTGAGTTCAGGCATAACAAACTTTATTTTCCTATCTTGTTCATATGGGCAGTAAGGCTCATAAGATATTATGAGCAAACTCCCTATTCTATCCTATGGGGGCAGATAGCCTCACAATAGTGAAAAATGAAATTGGCAGTATTTCACTATCAGGACATGCAACACACATCAGGGCATCTCCTACCTTTCACATACACTGCACCCTGCCCACAGAGGTACATTGGACCTACCTTAGAGGGAACTCACATGTAAGAAAAGGGAAGGTTAGGGCCTGGCAAGTAGGAGCACTTGCTAGGTCGACATGGCAGTACCAGACTGCACACAGGGTCTGCAATGGCAGCTCTGAGTTACATTTACAGGCTGCTTGTGTGGGTGGCACAATCAGTGCTGCAGGCCAACTAGCAGTATTTGATTTACAGTCCCTGGGCACAAACTGTGCACTGTACTAGGGACTGACTAGTAAATCAAATATGCCAATCATAGAATCACCAATCCATCACAACAATTAACAAAGGGAGCACTTGCACTTTGGCACTGAACAGCTGTGCCCAAAGCATCTAGACCAGCAAAACGAAGTCCAACACACAGCAAAATAACAGGAGGCAAAGGCAAAAAATACTGGGGAAACCCATGCCTATGATTCCAGGTCTAGCAGTCTGTGTGTGTGTGTGTGCATGTGTGTGTGCAAATCAGAAACTTGCAGGTTCAGAATCTCTTTGACACTCTGGCCATCCTGCACTAGTCAAGAAATTGTATTTATTGGGGCTATGTCAGAGTAGTGAGTATGAGTGTGGTTACACTTCCTTAACATTTTATGGTTCTCAAAACAAAAGTATTTTTGCCGGCAAAGAAACACCCTTCTAATACACCCATTGAATTTATGGATGTTTCCACCTCCTTCCTCCCATGAACAGGAAGTAACTCTCCAAAGATATCAAGGATAGGAATTTTCCTGTCTGCCACGAGTATGTCAATGTTTCTAAATTCTCCTCTTCTAAGGCAGAGACACCCACAATGGACTGTTTACAATAAATCATTTAAAATATATATTTTCCAAGGGAATATTATGTCACACCGGTGGAATACTTTGTGTGATCAAATAATTTATGCATGCAAATTCTAGAATTATGGGTTTTATGTGAATTCACTGTTGGTGGTTGTCACCATGTGGTATGGACTGAAATACAAAAGTCTTGCGACATACTCGCTCAATGTATTGTTCATTTAGTTTCTAAAGTCACACAGTGAACGTTGCTAGCTCAGGGAATGCGGCCTCAGCACACATCCACTTTCACATTTCCAGCATTACATTTTCTGCTACGGTCAGGTTTTCCACTAACAAAATGTATGCGATGGCCTTTAGCATATGGAAAAAAGATTTTTTAGGCATTAGGAAACTAATGGCCTGATTTAGAGTTTGGAGGATGGGTTCCACTGTCACAAATGTGACGGATACCCTGTCCACCATATTAGAAATGCATTATATCCTATGGGACTAGTAATACAGTAGATGGGAAATCGTCATGTTTGTGATGGATTATCCCATCCGCTGAGCTCTAAATCAATACCAAAGGGGATGATGGGTGGAACGTTTGAGCAAATCAAACACTCACCCCCAGTCAACTGATCTGGGTTTAATCCATCATCATTCTTTAGCTTACTCCACCACCCCAGTTCAGACATGGTCATATGCAAATCAGTCTGACCCTGTGCCTCATGGGAACAGTCCAGCCCGAACTGCCAAGCCATGTCTTCCCTGGACCGGAAACAAGCATCCTGAGACCGGTTTCAGGTTTATAACCCTCATCAGCCAGGCTATCTTGAATCCAGTGGCAAGTGAGCAAGGGACCCACGTCTGGGCATACCCAGCCAACTTGGGGCGAACAAAGCGATACCAAAGGGGATGATGGACGGAGCGTTTGAGCAAATCAAACACTCACCCCCAGTCAACTGATCTGGGTTTAATCCATCATCATTCTTTAGCTCACTCCACCACCCCAGTTCAGACATGGCCATATGCAAATCAGTCTGACCCTGTGCCTCATGGAAACAGTCCAGCCCAAACTGCCAAGCCATGTCTTCCCTGGACCGGAAACAAGCATTTTGTGACCGGTTTCGGGTTAATAACCCTCATCAGCCTCAGAGGCGTCGGGAAAAAGGGTGCTAACATGCGATTATGCATGTTAGCACCCTCTTGTAAATAGGGCGATACTTTTATCTCTGCTTTTTAAGCTAAAAAAGCGGGGATAAAGCCCTTGTTAATATGCCCCTAAGTGATTTTCCCAGAATTACAGGATGTTGAGTGGGTTTCTTCTCGTATTTTGTTTTCTAATATTCCTTTAAAGTAGAATGTTTCCTACAACAAGGTACTTGGCATTCACCTAGCCACCTGTTGCGGAGCTCTTTCTTCAATCGCGATATAATGTTTTGTTTTAAGGCACTGCTGTACAGTGGCATTTCGGTGAAGCATTGTACTTGACAAAAGGTGAAAGGCAAATTAATATTCCTCACCGTAATAGGCCAGATCTGACAGTTATTATGTCTTCCACCGTCTGTAAAACACAAAGCTTTGCACATAGTCCCTCCTGTACAAAGCCATAAACTGGCAACAACAAAGGGACACTAGAGTCTATGCTATGACACCTCCTGCTTACCAAGACTGCTAAAGAATATTCTGCAATGTTATTGTTAATGTTATTGAAAATTTGTAAAGCGCACGTACGCCGATTGGCTTCATGGCGCTAAGGACAAGCAACAAGCTAAACAGCTACCACCTCATCGGTATTACAACTGCCAGACCTGGGGTCATGTGTAGTCATATTTTCTAGGGTGTGCAGAATTTTCAAAATGTGCCTTTGCGTAATTATGTATAATTTGGGAAAATAACACGAAATTACATGTAATTATATGAAATGCAAAACTGAAATTTAGCACTGTATTTGACGTAACATGCATCCTTGCATCTATTTTGGACGCAATGGCGTATTCTGCCCTTAAAAAATACCGTAAGAAATACAAGAGCTGCAAACAGCGCCCGTTTATAGTCTGGACATTTGCATAGTTCCTGTGATATACATTTTTACAGACAAAGACATGTGGGGTAATGGCATAATTTTAGGAATTTCGCATAACAAGCATTACTTGAAATTACTGAAATGATGCCATTGTAATGGAAATTCTGCCCTCGTCTAGTATTGTCATGCTCAGTGAGGAGAACGAGCACCTACGAGAATACCTAGTTGCCTATTTGGGAATGGCCATTTCTGCTGTTCCAATCATGACTTTCCTGCTCTCATTGTGTTTGGGTCCTTTGTTACTAAAATCCACTTCTGTTCAGAGATTCATCTGTGATGCTCCTGTTTTACTGGTGTTATCTGTCACTGTTGTTTTTTTCTGATGGCGTATGGCTCCAACTAAAGTTGAGAGGGCCCATAAACATACAATATAAAGGCGAAGAGATCCAGTAGCAATCCCTCTGCATCTCCCACTAGCCACCTCATTCACCACTGCAGCAGAGTTATGTTATGTTTGTTATTCGGATTTGTATAGCGCACAGCTGCCCCAGCAAAGGAGCGTCCCGGCGCTGCAGCATCAGAGAGCAGAACCAAACACTAGAGCAGATGAACATCAAAAATAGAAGGATGATCAAGAAGACTAAATTGGGTGAAAAAGAAAAGTTTTAATCGCTTTCCTAAAGGCGAACAAACAGTTCATCCTATGAATCTGGACAGGCAGGGAGTCACATAACTTAGCTGCCAAGCAGCGAAAAGACCGGCCCACAGCGCGAAGGCATTTTACGCGGGGGACAGTAACCAGATGCTGCCCCAAGGAGCGCAGCAGAGTTGCAGCTGCTGCTTTTTAGGTCGAACCTGAGCAGCACATGCGCTGCTCTGCGAGGCATGCTGCATTCAGGTAGGGACTGGCAGCTCCGCCCACTCTCCGCCCATATGTTTAATTGACTTGTGTCATTGTCCACTGTAAATTGTGGCTGTTCATTGGTTAATAGGCTTAGTAGACCCTCCTTAGTACCGCATTGTCTCATTTTGTAACCTCCCATGGCGACAACCCTGTTACATGTGTTCTTACTCTGTAGGCTTTAATTACAGCCTCCGAGCACTCTTTTCTCAAATAACTTTGTCCTGCCTGCTGTTGCAGGCAGGACATGCTCTCTCCTAATGCTTTTTTAAATTTTTTATAGCACGGGTGCCGAACGCTATTGCAATGAAATAGGTCTCACATTTGCGAGAGTTTGAGCTATTGGCATTGTAAAAAACAATGCCTTTCATTTATGTGTTTCAACAACAACACATAAATAAAAGGCATTGTCATTTACAATGGCAATAGCTCAAACTATTGTAAATGTGAGACCTATTGCATTACAAATGTTTTTTTAATGTGCAACACTGCTATGCAAAGTGTTGCTGCCGTGCCTCCGCTTATCCCTGTCCTGGAATGCACATTTCTTGCTATTTCTTAAGGCAGCAGGAAGCGTTGTCAATCCTGTGCCCAGCAAAGCCCTGCAGGGGCTCAGAGGAGAGGACGCATGATTACATCTGAACCAGGGTCTGACTGGCTTATAGGGCAATCAGGCAGTGGCCAATGGACTGGTCTGACAGATCAGTGTGTGGACATCTTTTTAGGAGTTTGTGGGCCTGTATTATGATCAGGTGGGCAGGTTTTTACTGTTGATTAACCTGATATTACTCCACACATTGCCTGCAGCGAGCTCAAATCCATGCAATCTTCCATAGCTTGCAAAATACTAACACAGAATGTCTTCATAAATTCAAACCTGGCCTGACTTTCACATGTGGGCCACTTTTTTAGTAGTATGATTTGCTAATGTGGGTAACTTTTATGTTGGTGCCCAGGGCTATTTTTTATCCCACTCCGACCCTGATCGGAACTCTTTCAGTGCACTGTGGTAATGGCAGAAATGGAGGGACACTGCTTAATGCGCATTCCTGTCATTACCAAAAAAGTTGTGTGATATGTTCAACTCGAATTAGAAGTTGACAATCTATGACTTGTTTGAAAGTAGGCAAAAGAGTAATGGTTAAAAATTTTGCTACGTGCTGCACTGCGTGTTTTTCATAGATTCTTGTATCCTGAAGCTTGAAATGTAATGGTAATGCTTTGAAGCGATGTTACAGGTGCATCTGGATATTACAGCAGGACTTGGGGCAGGACTCTAAAGTGATCGTCAGGGGAGGGAGTGGTTGCAAACCCATTGTACCAACCAGATTACTACATTGAATGTACTTCCTGCTGCCAACCCACCTATAGCTAACAGCTATGTATCCGTGAATGTTCCAGAGCGCCATCTGCCCTGCTGGACATCTAGAGGTTCCCAACATCAACTAAGTGCATATAATATGCTCTTAGTTGACACTGAGTAATAAGCAGCTCGTCCGAATGAATAGGAAAAAAATACCTCATGCTGTATGTGCAATCCTTATTTTGTAACTTGGCCTCACTTTATCTGATTTTTTTTGCTATTTTTTTTATCATTTCCATGAGTTTAATTCCGCCAGCGCTACCTCTTATGCTATTGGTCTGTGCCTTGGTTTGAACATTTGTTTCATGCACAAGTGAGATGCAGCAGATGTATACACTTCTGTCACTTACAGATCCATAGGCGTGTTTATTGCTTTTCTTCTGTGTCATGCTAAGGATTTTTATAGAAACAGACTATCTCCTCTTGAGAGGAAAAATGTCTCTGAAGCCATCCCCATTTTTCCCTTGTCCTTGAAAGTTTTTCAGTGATTTTGACAGTGTGTTGGGCCCCTGGTCCTGAGAAATGCCTGAAACAGCAACCTGGGGCTCATCAGAAACATCTTGAGTTCTGGAAGGTGCCCACTTTGTGGTCCCAAGGGCTCATTCTGACTTCCCTTAGAATTGACAGAAACTAGTCTTGGGTGCAGTGTTCCCTTTCAGTCTAGCAGATTAGACTGGACTGCCTCTCTTAGAACGCTGCCAAGACTGCCTACATATGGTTGGGCCTTTCCTGTAGTGGCACAGACAACCAGAATACCAGGGTTTGGAATGTGTTAGATGGTGATTCCCAGTGACTAAGATGACTTCAATCTTTTAACATACCACCTTCTGTCCCCTTTCTGACTCTACACACGTGGTGTTAGCATATTTGTAGTTTTTGGTACGCTTATTTGCCCATTGGCCTCCTGCATAAACTAAGTCTAGAAGCTTGGGGCATATAAAGAGGCCCGAGCCTGACTCGTGCATACCTTGTATTTCAATACTGATCATGATCTTCGAAACATCTGGGGTCTGTTGTAATATGGTGTGTGGATACTACTCAGAGGATGTCCCTATCAAGCACCTCTTCTTTCTTTACTGCTCTCTGCTTTTCCAGTCTGTCTGGGAACTGCACAATGTCCACCTCCAGATGAGGAACAATGAAAGGTGTACGTGCTCCTCTGCAATCTATAACCTGCATGTAGGAAATTATCCCTGCATTGCCTTTGGAAGAGAGACCCTTTCCCAGACTCCTCTTTCAGGAGGGGAAATGTAACCCCCTGTGACTGCTTGATTCTCGTGATTTTGAGAATGCACTGATTGTGATTGGCAGTGACCAATAGGCAAAATGACTTATTCTGTGAATATAAACCTAATCTTCCCTCAATCTTACTAGATGCATTTTAGACTTTAAAAAAATATATACTTTTATTAACTTTTCCTATATTCAACAGTTTCAATATCTTGTACATGCATAACGTGATCAGTAGTACATGGAAGCAGGTATTTACCACATTTGGACCACATTGACAGTTCAAGTAAGGCAAGTGTATCAGTCGAAATCAATCTCTCGCGAGTGCTTGGGCACAGTCGAACCCTTTCGTGTTGTTATGTTTGCATAACTTGGGGTTGGTCGTCCCCCTCCCTGAGTACAATCCCATAATAACACATCCAGGAACCCCACATCTAAACAAACTTCCTCAGGCACCCTAAATGCCTTATATGTCAATTTTTCAGCTGCCATATAGAGGTCCATCTCCCTTTCCCACGCCTGTAGTGTGGGTGGTTCAGGCTCTCCCCAATGTTTAGCCATATCTCGTTTTACCACTACAAGTACCAGGTTTGTGAAGAGAAGCTTGGCCCTGGGGATGTCTACCTCTGTGGGTATGAGATGCATTCTAGACTTAAACATGAGTGAGCCCATTTGTTATTTGTCATTCCACAGTCTGGAGCTGAGTGCTTCTCACTTCCTCTTAGCTGGGAACAAACTTGGAGCCTACTGTGGAACCTCTGTTGACCTCCCCTGATGGTGCTGTTGGCTCTGCCTGTGGAGACATCTCCAGCCATCCCAAGTAGTTCAGCGACATTGGTACCTTGTAGTCAGCCCCAGTCCTTCAGCAGGGACTGGAAGATGGCTGCCCAATAGATACAGCTGCATGTAAAGGGGAACTGAGAGGCAACTCTGTTTGTTGAGCAGATCCAGATTACTGCAGCACCTTTCTTAACTTATTTGTTTTTCATCAGCCCTGCTGTTCTAATCCTCCAGCACTGAGCTAGCTTGCCAGCTAGCCAGATCACAAGAGGTTTGTGTGCCTGAAAGGAGCTCTTTGTCCCTTTAGGCTCCTGTCTATTTTGTTGAGTGAGAAATAGGTCAGCCCACATCATGATGGAGGTTGAGCCCTCCACCCCCTTAGTGTAGACTACTGCTCCGGAGACTCTACGGCCCCTGAGTAGCCAGATATCCTTGTTCTGGCCATCCCGCACCATTATACCCAAGTCTAGGAGGTAGACTTGCAACCTGCAGTCATTAAAAACACTCTTCAGACTTCAAGACAATGCCCCAATCCTGTCCAGATTACCAGGAACATAGTTAACTCTTTGCTTATATATTTGGTTCGCAGATAAGTACATCAGGAGTCATACATTGCAGCCACTACATCAGCAGTGCCTTTACATCACAACTTCGCAGATAGTTTTAAATTGTATATAATTATATGTAAAACGCTTTTAAAGAGACAAGTATGAATGTACTATTAGAATGTATTATAAAATAATGGTTTTAGTATGTGGTGTTATTTAATGACATTTTGCTTTTAATGGTTTTTATTGATATAAATAATGTGAGGTCAATAACATTGCATTTGTTGTTCTAGTTAATGTCAGCCCTACCCTTAAAATACCACAGACTGTGAACCGTCGCTCTGAAAATCTCTACTCCAATAACACTTACTCAGTGGTTACTTTGTAAAAATAAATCCATGGAATATATTTAAACCCTTCCTAAGAGCAGGCATTCAACCGTGCTCCACTTCACAGAAAGATGAGTCTCCCTATTAAAACCAAAAAGCCTGTCAGCTTACAATCAAAGCTGTCATTTTATCGAGGTTGTGTTACTGCAATGCTCTCTATTTGGGTCTCCCAAAAATTATTTTAAAATGTTAACTCAAATTCAATATGCATCGACTAGATGAATTTCTATCTCTCAAAGCAACTGGACATTTGTCCATGCCTGAAGGACCCACATCAGTCACCTGTGACAGAGCGAATCGCTTTTAAGGCAATGTGTATCGTACACCGAACCTTTTACAAATCGGGTCCTAAATTTGTACAAGAAAAGCCCAAGCATTGCATTTCTACCCAGCTAAGGTATTCAAGTAGAATCTACTTATTCTTCCACCTTTTAATAAAGTTAGAATAGGTGGTAGGTTCTTTTTTTTTCTTCTGCCGAAATGTTGGAATACCTTACCCTTCTCTCTTCACTCAATTTCATATATTTTTCTTTAAACTCTTTTATTCTTTCAATATTTCAAATGGAATCAAACACAACTAAAATACTCTGTGCCTTTTTTTCTTTATTCCTTCCAATACGTATTGTAGGAAGGTAGGCTCCTTCTAGCATGGTTACTCCCATTTTTCACCTGCTGTCAGTATGTTTTGACCTACTCTGCTGGGATCATGCTAATCAGGACCCCAGCAACCGCGCTCTCTCTCCTAAATTGGTTCTGGTAAGTACTTTGGTACCTCCACAATTGGCTACTGGTGTACCCTTATAAGTCCCTAGTACATGACACTAAGGGACCCAGGGCATAGGGACACCAAGGGACTCCCATGGGCTACAGCATGTATTGTGCCACGCATGGGAGTCCACTTAAACTATGACTACAGGCCTGCCATTGCATCCTGTATAAGTTGGCACTTGCACCTCTCACAACAGATATACGTTTCCTCATATCTGAGGTCACTACTCTTAAAACCTATAGGTCACCCCTATGGCAGGCTCTTCAGTCCTGAGGGCAGGGTGCTTGGTTATAAGTGTGAGGGTGCCCCTGTATGAGCAGGACACCCCTACAAGCCCCAGAGTCAATTCTCCAGGCTTTGTAAGGTCGGTCAGCCATTTTAAGGCATATAGTGGACATCAGTCATTAAGAGATGTCTAACTATATAGTGGCTGCACCGAACCTGGTCATGTTTGTTATCAAACATGTTGTAATCATACCCCAACATTGATTCTGGTGCTGGAAGTATGATCCCATGTACTGGGAGGGTCATTAGAGGACCCCCCTGTAATCATGATAGCAGTCTTTCGGGGTCTGCCAGCAAGCTAGTGCTGCTGCTGACCACAGACCCGATTCTGCCCTCTTGCTGCTGAGCCAAGCTCGAGCAGGGGAAGATATAACAATTGGTCTTCTGTCACAGGGAGGTCTGAACACATCCTAGACAGGACTTGGTGTATTGGGCTGGGGTGGGGGTGCTCCCCTGCATCTGCCGGCACCGCAACAAAGCTGACCAGTCTGCTGCTTCTGATGTTCCATGGACATCTTGAGGCTCAGCAATACAGGTGGTGGTTCTGTGGCTCTCTAGAGGTCTGAACTGTCTTTCCTGCAATTTGGATGACAGTATTCCTTGTTGGGGCTGCTAGAGCTGAACTCCTATCTACCTCATTGACTTGCCTTTTCCAATGCTTGTTGGCCCTGCACTCCAGAGATCTTTGGGGTACAAGAAGCTCCAGCCTACAGCACCTCACGTCCTGAAGAACAGAGTCCTCCTTGCATCTTCTGCATCGTGGGCCACCAACTTGGTGAGCTGCTTGAGGTACTCTTGCGACTCCTGTGCCTTTGGCCTGTGGGTCCTCCTGAGGGTCTTCTCTTACTTCAGTGGGCTCCTCTGCTTGCTTGGGCCTGCTTTGCCTCTTCAGCCTTTGGTGAGTCCCTTGGACCTTGCTGGTTCCAACGTTTCCTCCTTTTAGTTCTCCACACCAGTTGCAGCTACCAAAGCTTGTTGGTAATCCTGCTGGACACCGACCACCTAGACACCGACATCTGACGTGGTACAGCTTGTGCACGGCTCCTGGTCTTCCTCAGAATCGCCTGGTCCTCACAGCTGCAGCCAAAAGGTCACCTTCATCTCTTCTCAACCTCTCGATGTCGGTGGGCATTGTTCTTCCATGCCTCCTCCTCACCTCTGAGCGGCATAGACTCTGTCTCCTCTGCTTGCAGGTTCTTCACTTCCAGAATCCACCCTTGGGTTCCACCAGACTCCTTCACAATCTTCTCCTGAGGCATCTTCTTCGAGTCTTCCATTGTTGTCTACTGCAGTTTCTGACGTCACTTCACCCCTACGCATTCGGCTTCCCTGGTGCAGATAACCTGGTTCCTGGGGCATCCACGAGTGGGGTGGCTCTCCAACCTTTTGTCTTTCAAAGGGTTTCTTCGGGTCCTCCGGGAAGGGTCCTGCTTCTTTAAAATTGCAACAGCGATTTTTCCATTGACTTCCATTGGGCACATGGCTGTGTTTGCACTGTGCACACAGCCTCCGTGGGGTTCCTGGGTACTTATCATGGGTGGTTCCCTGTGTCCCCAGCTCCTCTGAGTCTTCTGGTCTAAGTTCCCTTCTCCTTTGCAGTTTGCATTCCACTTTCTTAATATATGGTTTGGTCACCCCCTGGAGACCAATGTATATTTGTGCTACTTACCGAATTATTGCAAAGTATTCTTGTGTATTGTGTAGATATCTCCACGTAGGAGATACACCATTGCGTTAGTGATTGTGTTGTAGAATAAATAAACTTATCTTTACATAAACACTGTGTGGTTCCTTTTCATTTAACTTACACTATTGATCAAACTTAGTTAAAGAAGCTGCTTTACACTCCTTCAAGATAAGCCTGAAGGCTGCTCTCCACAGCTACCACTTTCAAAGGTTATTAAAGACCACTAAAATCACCATAAGGGTTGTCTGGATTAGTGTAAGGTGCATCACTTAAATAAGTGTGCACGATATACTAAGCCAGCCACCTACAAGTACTCTTCAACAAAATTTGATAAAGCCTGGATACCCAATGAGGTGACAGTTTGTACTTTCTGAATAAAGAACAAATCCTTTCAAGAATGCTTTGGTTTGCTCTGAAGAGTGTTCTGGGAGGTAGACCTTAGCTATAAGCACCTTTGGTCGCTGTCCTTGTTCAGAAAACATCAAACGATAAACTCTGACTACAGACAGTCCAGAGAATACTAGCAAAATAATGCATGGAAAAAAAACCACACATCAGACATCACGGGCGGGTGCGTTGTCTGGCTGCGCAGCATGGCACCCGACTAATTCACGAGTTCCGTGTCCCGGCTACTGCATCATACTGCTTCCACGGTGTAACGGCGGCCTGGACCCCTCATCGCTCGTCCACGGAGCTCCCAGAGGCAGGGTGCAGCATTTGATGGAGTGGCCTGGTCCTGGTGCAGCCACCGACCCCAGATTCCAATCACACTCTCTTCAATGCCTTGGAGAGGGCAGCCAGCATGCGTTGGCTGTGGGCCTTGTGCCGGCAAAGCCTATTGTCTGCATGCCCCCTGGGAGATCCGAGGCCTGTCAAAGGTGTGTGTAAGTGAGAAGGGTGGCTCCCATGTCATGCTGGGCCCCCACATTGTGAGCCTTTTTGCCCCGTGATCCCAGATTTAATTTGTGCTCCCTCTGAGGCCTTGAGGGGAGCTGCCAGCATGTGTCGGCTGTGGGCCTCGCTCCGGCACAGACTTTTGGTGGTGGACCCCCAGGCAATCTGGGGCCCGCCAGAGGCAAACGGAGGTGGGAAGGAAGGGACCCCATGACTTGTTTGGCCCCTGCATTGTGAGCCCTTCTGCTCCCTGGGCTAGCCCTGTACAGGCCACATCTCTAGGGACTGGCCTGAAGAATATGGCTGCACCTGGAGTGGGACCTCCAGGCTTTTGACTCAGCCCCTGAGTCTGACAGGAGCTGGGGCCTTAGAGAGGCTGATTGGGACTGGTGGGGAGCCCCTCGCATCAATGGAGCATGGGGGCCTTGCCTTTGGGCCAATCCTGTGGCGCAGCTTTGCAGTGGACCATCGGCCCTGGGGCCTTCTCCTCCTGTGGCCAAGTCCCTTGGCCTCCCTGCCTCCTTGCTTGGGTAGGGGCCTGCCCAGAACGTTATTCTGGGTCTCCCCCTTTAGATTCCTGTTTGACCCCCCCTATTGCTTGCTGGGGCTGCTCATGCTACCCCACCCTCCCTGGAGGGATCATCTGGAGGGGTAAGCAGGTCTGCCTTTGGACCTCTACAGATTGTCCTGGAGCTGAGAGTCCGGCCTGTGACATTGGGAGTCCTGAAACTGACGACATAGGGCACACAAAATCAGCAAGGACACCGTTGCCCTCAGTTCCACTCTAGACAGGTCTCTCAACAAGCAAGGGGACCCCCCTGGTGCCCCCCCCGGCCTGGATAAGTTTGATGCGATCCTGGCTGCCATTGAGACTTTGCACCTTAGCTTGGAAGCGAAGGCTGAAGCATTGGTCATCGAGGACAACCTTATCCGGAAGGACCACCAGAGACTGACAGAGCGGGTCACCTTTAATGAGTGTTCCTTGGCGAATCTTCAGCCCCAGACATCGGATCTCCAGAAGCAACTATGCAACCTCAAGGAGCAGATACAGGTCCTAGAGATGTGGGCAGGAGATGCAATGTCAGTCTTATTGGCCTTCCTGAGGGCAGCGAGGGCCAGAACATGGCTGCTTCTCTGGAGGAATGGTTTTGGCAACTGGTTCCTGCGGACAAACTCACTCTCTTCTTTTCCATCGATAGGGCCAAAAGGGTCCTGGCCTATCAACCCCACCAGGAGTCCCCGAGACCCATTGTTGCCAAACTGCTACACTTAAAGGACAGAGATGCTATTCTCTAGGTAGCCCATCTGTCTGCTCCTGACCTGCGGGACAACCATTGCATCTTGCTCTTCTTTACCTTTGCAGTGCAGTACCAACTGACCTCATTTCTGTGGGTTAAGTGCAAGCTTCAGAACCTGGGCTTTAATTATACATTGCTGTCCCCCTCCAGGCTTAAGGTGATGGGTGATGACAAATCATGTTACTTTTAAGAACCATCAGAAGCTTGGGACTGGATTGAGACTTCTTCACCTAACCCAGACCCGGGAAGACCAGATGGAGCAGCTTGGGTGGGCGGCCTAGTCGTCGTCATGGATCGAGATGAGGCTGCCTGCCCGTGAATCTCGGTTGCGCCTTCTCCTGAACAGGCACAAGCTGGCCGCCTCTCGACCTTGAAGGCTGCGGTGACATTTCATGTTCCATTGGTGGGCCACTCGCCCACCTCGTCAGCTGCTTTTGACATGGATGGGTCCACCGCTCCTTCGGTCTCCGATGGGAACACCCCGACAAGAGTGACTCCTCAGATGGCTTTGTGACATTCTCTGAGCTGGAAGGACATCTCTTATCTACTACACCTCCCATTTTTAGTCACGGGCACTCCTTACCCTACTCTTGTGAATTGCGGGGTTTGGCTCCCAGTTCCCAATAGTCTGGGGCCCTCTCTGCTGGATGCTTGCCGTACTGCTCTCTGGACCCTCCCTCTACACGGCCCGGTGTTGGCACGCCTTGACCTGTCTCTCTTCCAGGATGGTTTGGTGTGCTTGTTTGAGCTTCCTGTATACTTATGTTTTACTGTTTTTTGTTCATTTTAGATGAGTGGGTGGTCTAATTCGATGTGAGCATCCTCCTTACTCTGTTTCTGTGGGGTATTTCTGTTGCTTTTTTGGGGTTTGTGCATTCAGCTATTCTTATTTCTTGGTGCAAATTTGGGGGAGGGGGCTTTCAGAGACATGACATGACACCTCAGAAATGTACGGTCCTCTCTTTGGAATATCCGTGGAATGCATACACTGGCCAAATGCTACCACATACGTGCATTTCTCAAGCATAAGGGCATCCACATAGCCATGTTACAGGAGTATCAAATCACTAAGGTGGAAGGGCTTAAACCCCAGAAACGATGGAAGGGACAGGTCTTTGCCACCAACTTCTTAACAGGTGCGAGAGGGTCCCTGATTTGGGTGAGGGCAGGAGTCCCACTGGACGTGTTACATGGGGAGGTTGTCTTAGAGGGCAGGTATGTGCTCCTGGAAGCACGCCTGAATGCTAATCACTTCCTACTGGGGTGCAAACAGCCTCGATTCCTGCATTTCCCGGCTGGCCTCATCAGCTTTGGTTGTTGGGTGGCGATTTTAACACAGCCATGGATCTCGCCCTGGATCGCTCTCACTCTCCACTCCCCTCCACCCCCACGGTTGCTAATGCGGGGAGTCTGCAGGCTTTGCTGTGGCAGTGGGAGCTCTTGGATTTCTGGCAACACCAAAATCCAGGTATTCGCCTCTACTCCTTTTACTTCCATATGTATAGGGTCTAGGCACGGCTGGATTGTATGGTGGGTTCTCACACCCTCTGCCCCGTTATAAGATCTCTGGATTATCTTGGGAAGGAATTATCGGATCATAGCCCCCTGGTGGCGCACCTCCATTGGGGTCAGATTTCCTCCCCATACTTACTTGGCAGCTTTACCCTCGGGTCCTGGAGGACCCTCCCTTTTGAGACACTCTTGCCACTAAACTTCTTGAATTCTTTAATTATAACGAAGACATAGCCTCTTCCCCGCTTCAAGGTTGTGTTACGAGCCAAGAGTATGCAGGTGATGGTTGGTGTCCATCCTGTGATGCTCCGTGAGCTAGAAATGTCTGAGCACGATGTAAAACGACGGGCAGCAGAGGACCCTCTCCTTCTGCCTACCTTGGCCCCTATCTGTGAGACAGAGGCCCGACTGCTGGAACGGCTATGATGCCTGGACTATGCATCGTACACTGCCAGACTAAATGCAGAGGGTGGCATGTTGGGTAAACTGCTGGCTTGGTTGGCCAACAGGGACATTAGACAGGAGCCAGTGCTTGAGCTCCGTGCCCCTGACAGGGGTGTCCTTTGCTCCCAGCAGGAGATTCATGTCTTAACAGCCTACTATACTGATCGCTATCGCCCCGGTACCCTCTCCATAGGCCCTGGGGGAATTCTTGGCCCTTGCTTGAGCAGGCAGATCTTGACGCTCCCCCTTACAGTCCAGAAAATTCATGCTACAGTTCCAGCTCTGGCATCTGGTGAGACTCCTAGCAGAGTGTATTTAAGTCCTGTCAGGGTGAGAGGCCCCCATGACTACTCCAGCTCCTGAGGGGGTGTTGGCTGCCGGATCCCTTTTAGCAACACTGCATGATGCCTCCATAGCTTTGCTGATTAAGCCAGGCAAGGACCCCTTGGACCTGGCATCTTATCACCCTATTGCCATCCTGAACGTGGACTATCAATCAATCAATCAAGCATTTGTAGAGCGTACTACTCACCGGCGAGGGTCTCAACCCGCTGAGGGGGGTGGGAGCTGCTACTGCTCGAACATCCAGGTCTTGAGAAGTCTCCTGAAGGTCAGCAGGTCCTGGGTCTTTTGCAGGTGGATGGGGAGGGTGTTCCATGTCTTGACGGCGAGGTATGGAGAAGGATCTGCCGCCGGTGTTCGTTCGGTGTATGCGTGGGACGGTGACGAGGGCGAGGTCAGCGGAGCGAAGCTGGCGGTTGGGAGTGTAGAAGGTGAGGCGTTTGTTGAGGTATGTAGGTCTGGCGTCGTGGAGTGCTTTGTGAGCGTGGGTGAGGAGCTTGAAGGCAATCCTCTTGTTGACGGGGAGCCAGTGCAGGTCTCTCAGGTGGGCAGTGATGTGGATGTGGCGGGGGATGTCGAGGACGTGGTGTGCGGAGGCATTCTGTATGCATTGAAGTCTTTTCTGGAGTTTAGCTGTGGTTCCCACGTACAGGGTGTTGCCGTAGTTCGGCCTGCTGGTGACGAGGGCCTGGGTGACCGTCCTTCTGGTTCCGGTGGGGATCCATCTGTAGATCTTGCAAAGCATACGGAGGGTGTTGAAGCAGGAGGAGGAGACGGCATTGACTTGCTGGGTCATTGACAGTGACGGGTCCAGGGTGAAACCAGGTTGCGTGCGTGGTCGGTGGTTTTGGCGCAGCTCGCATTGAGGCCGGCCACCAGGAGTCATCCCAGGTGGAGGGGGTGGGGCCGAGGATGAGGACCTCCGCCTTCTCCGAGTTCAGTTTCAGGCAACTGTTCTTAATCCATTCGGCGATGGCCTTCATTCCTTCATGGAAGTTGATTTTGGTGGTGGCGGGGTCCTTGGTGAGGGTGAGGATCAGCTGGGTGTCGTCGGTGTATGAGACGATGTTGAGTTTGTGCGATTGGACGATGTTGGCAAGCGGTGTCATGTAGATGTTGAAAAGGTTTGGGCTGAGGGATGATCCTTGGGGTACGCCGCAGGTGATCTTGGTGGCTTCGGATCGGAATGGAAGGAGGCGGACTCTCTGGGTTCTGTTGGTGAGGAAGGAGGTGATCCAGTCCAGGGCTTTGTTGCAGATCCCTGCGTTGTGGAGGCGTGTGCGTAGGGTGTGGTGGCAGACGGTGTCGAAGGCAGTTGAGAGGTCTAGGAGGATGAGGGCCGCGGTTTCGCCACTGTCCAGCAGGGTCCTTATGTCATCGTGGCGGGGATGAGGGCGATTTTGGTGCTGTGGTTGCTGCGGAATCCGGATTGGGACGAGTTCAGGGTGTTGTTCTCTTCGAGGAAGTGGGTCAGTTGACCGTTGACGATCTTCTCAATGACTTTTGCTGGGAGCAGGGAGCTTGAGCTTGCTCCCGGCTAGCAGGATTCAGTTGGTGCTGCCACGTATAATCCATAGTGACCAGAATGGATTTATTCCAGGAAGGAACACCTCTCTTTGTATTTGCCAGCTGTTTTTCAGGTCATGGAGGCGGTGGAGACCCACTGGCCTAGGACAGCGGCACTGGTGCTGGACATCCAATAAGGCCTTTGACTGCCTCAGCTGGGATTACCTTTTTATGGTATTGAGGAGGTTCGATCTTGGCCCTGCATTAATAAGCTTATCCTCTATACCTCCCCTACGGCTCAGACCCACTTTGAGGGGGCGATATCAGGACACTTTGTGGTCTGGCGTGGCACCCGTCAGGGCTGCCCTCTCTCGCCCTTGCTCTTTGCCCTGGTTATGGAGCCATTGGTTCCCATATGAGGCTGGAGGGGCTAGGTTTTGGGTTCTCCCTTGCATGACAGGCCCATGCAGCTTCCCTTTATGGAGATGATGTCGTACTCTAGCTGCGAGATGTGGACTCTGACCTTTCTGTGGTTGCTGTCCGACTTTGGACGGGTGTCGGGACTTTTGGTCAGTTGGGATAAATCCTGTCTGTTCCCACTGGCGCAGGGATTGGAGCCCAGGGCTGTGGATCTGGGGGGAAGGCTGGTTTGCTGGGAACACACTTCTGTCCGCTACTAGTGGGATCAAGGTATTTCACACGAGCCCTGACTTTTAGAGGGGAATGTGACTGCAGCAATGGCCTTGATTCGCTCGTCCATCCCTTTCTAGACTTCGCTCCCCCTGTCGGTCTCTGGCCATGTAGCAATTTCGTAAATGATCATCCTCCCCCACCACCTTCATTGTTTTGTGAAGCTCACCCTGTCCCTCCCTCGTTCCTTGTTTCGGGACTTGCATACCCTGCTAGGGAATCTCTTCTGGCATGGATCATGCAGGCAGGTGGCTGTTGTGAAGCTCCAGCTCCCTCTGGAGCACGGAGCCTCAGGGCACCTAACTTGGAATAGGATTAACAGGCAGCCCAGCTGCAGAGGCTCTCCTATTGGTTGGCTGGCCACTATTTGGCAGATGCAGGGACATATAGCCCACCACTATTCCGAGAGCACTGCTACACCTTCTTCACACCTGAACTCGGTTTCCCCCGGATTTGCCTGTTTTCCTGAGGTTGCTTTGATGTGGTTTAGACACTCTCCTTCTCACTAAGCACATCCTTCCATATGCCGCAGTGGTCCCATTGCTTGAGCTTCCCCTGCCGAAGGGCCGCCTTACCGGGGGGCGTCTACGGAGTTGGGAGGAGGCTGGTACTTCTTGCTTGGGAGACCTTCACATTGAAGGGCATTTACTGCAACTTGAGGTGCTGGCGGAATAGTTTGCCCTACCCAAGGGCCAGTTTCTTCTTTTTGCTTCCCTCTGAGGGGTGTTGGAGGATACCTGGCTGGCCTAGGGATCTGAAATGGACACCTACCAACTCCTGCAAACACTGCCCACTGTGTGTTGGGGCCGTAGATTAATTACCTGACTTACTAGGGCTCTTCTTACACACACACACAACCTTCTCTGCAGTCCTTGAGGGAGACTTGGGAGGGAGTGTTTGGTAGACCACTTCGGGGTGGGGAATGGGAGAGGGCGCTTGCTTTACAAAGGTGGGTGTCCTGTTATGCTTGCCTTAAGCTCACCCAGTTCCATATCCTCCAGCCCGCATATCTATCCCGCAGCAGATTGCATGGATATTTCCTGGTGCCTCCAATCTTTGCCTGGATGTGGTGCCCCTGGAGGCACATCTGAAACGTCTTGTCTGGGTCTGCAAACGCTTACACGCCTATTGGCTCTCAGTTTTCACACAGCTTGAACGCCTCACAATCCAGAACCTTTCCTTTTGGGAGGTGGGCACCTCGGGCATCTTTACTACACCCCAGAACTGCAGGTCTGCTACTTGTTCCCTCAACCTGGCTCTTACATTAGCTAAGAAAGCCATCACATCCCGCTGGAAGTCTCCCGCTCCTCCCACCTTGGCTCAGTGGCTGGTGCTATTCACCAAGTGGGCAAAGTCGAGGCTGTGGCGCTGCATAGGGAGGATGCAGAAGGCGTTCGTCAGTGCCCGCTAGCCCCGGGTTGGGAGGCCTTGCTCTCTAAATAACTTAACCTGCAGTCGGAGTCCCCCTCAGCCTCTGATGCCCCATCCACTTGAGGACCACTGCTTATCATTGCTGCCCTCCTCCCCTGTTGGGCGCTCCTCCCCACTTTGATTATACGGGCACACCTGGTGATCTTTTCTGGCCATGTCCCTTCCCGATGCCTCCTCCACCTGGGGTGCTGCACCCATCCCTTTCTTAAACTCTTTGTTGAGTCTATGGCCCCCAGGCCTTCAGGGGGGTGGCCTGGCTGGCCCGGGATGGGGAATGCTTTCCCATATTTGCTCCATCGTGTATTTATTCTTCTCCTGCTTAAACTTTATATGGTCACCGTTATTGCATATTTGTACTGTTATGCCTTCATACTGCTGTATTATGTTGCTGTGTTTAAACCCACAACAAAACCTTAATATAAAACCGTGTTAAAAAAACACTGACATTAGATTGCTGAGGCCAAGAGTGTGGGGTATATGATCAAAACAGAAGAATAGAAGAACTAAAACAGAAGTCATAATACAAGATTCACGAGGTCCACATTTGAACGCCTTTAAAGAAACAACACATTCTGCCCACCCAGAAGCAGGAAAGAGCCAATGTTATAAACTGCCTCCGGTCCATTTGGCAGACGTGCATCAGTGCTTGTAAAACATGAGCAGAAAAACATCAGTGGTCTCTGCTCCAGAGCAGCTGCAGAGATTTGGTTCAACCACACTATTAAAGTCACATGATGGTCAGTTTCACAGCATGCCCTCAACTGAATGCCGACAAGAGGAATTTATGGGTGATGTTCTTCAAGTCCAAAGGAAACAGCCTTATCTCCAATTATTCAGTCATCGTCCCCTAGCCCTCCCCCGGTGCCTCTCAATAGGCTAGATTCCAAGCGAATGCCCTCCACCGAACTTGATCTGTCAAAGTTAAACATTCTGTTGAGTCCTTGGTCTAACCATCAGCCTAACGCGCACTCCCCCCTCACTAAGACACCTACATCTCTTTCAAAAGCTCCTGATTTTCAGTCAGACTCATTTGAGCACCTTCCACCACAGGATCTCCCACCCACCACCTCGGACCTTGTAGGTAGTTACCGAGACCTCCCCTTAATGATAGACTCCCTTGCACACTTGCCTCCTCTCCCTCAACACACAGACTTGGTGGCGCACCTTGATGAGATTCATCTTCAGTTGCATCTCCTAACTTCTGAGCTACATGGATTGAAAGCCCTCTCAAATGACCTTTTCCCCATGCTAAGATCTTTCCTCACCGTTGCCAACCTGTCTAATGTTCCTTCTTGCGATAGATACTCATTGGTCAGGCCTTTACCTTCCTCCATCATGAAGTCCATTCCCCTACCGAACGACACCTCCCGCCCTAGAAGATTTGTGACCTACCTTGCACCTTCAGAACTACAGGACCTGCTCGACTCTTACCCTACTTGGCCCAACCCCAACAGGAGCCCGCCGAGACAAATACAGTCCATCCTTTCTAACCCAAATAGAGGACCGCCTATCAATCCCAGAGGCAGCAATTTGAGCAACCTCACTCACGTAAATATCTCCCAGACTCCTCCCTCCTCAAACCCACTACGAATTAAATGTGTACTTCTAAATTGCAGATCAGCCAGTAAACACGCCACTGATATCTTCGATCTCATACAACACTTGGACTTAGACATTATCATCCTCACTGAAACTTGGTTAAATCCCGCTTCCACTCCGATTCTTGACATCCTAGTACCTCCCACTCATGATATTATTAGGTTAGACAGAGCTGGGAAATTGGGCGGGGGCTTAGCTTGTATTCATAGAAACACACTTTCGATCTCTCCCGTTGAGTCATCTGCGCCCTCCTCCTGTGAATATCTCTGTCTCAACATCTCAAGTAAGAACCTACCGGTCTGCAAACTTCACACCTTCTACCACCCCCCAGGAGACAATCTCCCCTTTATTGAGGAACTATTTGAGATCATTTCTAGCAATGTTGACTCACCCTTGTCCCAAATCTTCCTTGGTGACTTTAATCTGCACTGGGCTAACTCCATAGACCCTGCGGTTTCAAGCCTTAAAGCCTTTCTAATTGATCAGGACCTGACCCAGCATTGTGACCAACCAACCCACAATAAAGGTAAAATTCTTGACCTCATTATCTCTAACGGGCAGAGCGTCTCCTTGGATTCTATTACTCCATGTGACTGGTCAGACCATCATTGCATCCTTTTTTACATCAACAAAGAGGTACTGCTGTGGAAGGACCAACCAACGAAATCGAAGATATGGAAAAGGGACCTCAGACTAGTAAACCCTGTTAACCTAGCCGCCCTCTGTACATAGACCCTCTCCTCACAAGCGGACCTGACGGAGGTGCAGCTACTCACTGACTCCTACAGCGTGACCATCTTCAACATCATGAATGACATTGCTCCACTCAAACATAAAAATGCCTCAACTAAAATTTCTAAACCGTGGTACAATGAAAACCTAAACACGGAACGTCGCAACCTTAGGGCAATTGAACGCTCCTGGAGATCGAATCCCTCCTCGCACCAACTCAAACTCCTAAGAGATGCCGGGAGCCTTTACTACAAACAAATCAGGAACGCTAAGTCTAACTATTTCAGACTCCAATTAGATCAAGCGGCAAACCGCCCCAAGAAACTGTTCGATTTGGTCAAACAGCAATCAATTGGAGGCCCAAACCTATCTGAACCTGGACGCAGTCCACCCTCATGTGACGATCTTGCTTCTTTCTTCATTGAGAAATCTAAACTCATATCATCTGAGCTCGCTGCTAAGAATGACGGACTCCTCTCCTCCAGGGCAGCCTCTCCACCTGTCCTCTTTGAAAAGCTCAACTCTACCCCCCTGATACCTAAGAACAATGCGGCCTGGGACACCTTTGCCCCACTCAGTGAACAAGATATCAAAAGGATCCTCCGGAATATCAATCCCTCTAACCACTTCAGTGACCCGTTACCCCCATCCATTTTCAAGGAAATCATGAACGCACTCATCCCTACCTGGACAAGGATTGTAAATGCTTCTCTGTCACAAGGCACAATCCCTGATTGCTTAAAAGCAGCCCAAGTATCCCCTATACTAAAAAAACCTAACGCTGATAGGTCAGACCTCAATAATTTCCGACCTATCTCCAACATACCCACCCTTGCGAAACTCCTTGAAAAATGCGTTCAGTCCCAACTCTGTGCTCACATTGAGAACTACCAGCTCTTGGACCAACATCAATCCGGCTTTAGGACAGGGCATAGCACTGAATCGGCCCTCATTCATGTTATGGATGACATCCTAAAGATTCTCGATCAAAACGGTTCCTGCCTCCTGATCCTCCTTGACCTTTCCTCTGCTTTTGACACGGTCAATCATGACAATCTCTTAGCTATCCCGCAAAACAGGATGGGTTTTGGTGATCAGGTGCTACAGTGGTTCTCGTCCTTCCTCCATCACAGATCGCAAAGAGTCAAGGCAAATCACTCTCTCTCCCAGCCCTTTCCTGTTCTCATGGGGGTCCCCCAAGGATCTGCCTTATCTCCAATCCTTTTCAACCTCTTCTTGGGACCATTAGCTAATGCACTTAACTCCATGGATATTCATTTCCACATGTATGCCGACGACACGCAACTCTACTTGAAAATCTCATCCCCGGAAAACCTCATATCACTCAACACCATCCTAATGTATACTCAAAACTGGTTAACTGAGAGCCATCTCTTGCTCAACACCTCAAAAACTGAATTCTTGCTCGTCTCCCCTCAGAATCACACCCCTAATCTCGACCCCTGGCTGAGCCACCTCACTGCTTTCAACGGCACCCCACTCATCGTAAACTCAGCCAAATCTCTTGGAGTCACCATGGACAAGAATCTGAATATGAAAAATCATATCAGCAACACATGTAAAGGAGCAAACCACTTGATAAGGACACTCAGAAACATCAAACCTTTCCTTCCAATTAAGTATTTCTAGCAGTTGGTTCAAGCGCTTGTCTAACCGAGGCTAGACTATGGCAGTGCAACCCTCTGTGGCCTGCCCAAATACACCCTGGCTCCGCTAAGGGCCTCACTGAACGCGGCTGCTAGACTGGTTACAGGCACCAAACACAATGAGCGCATATCGCCAGTACTAAAAACTCTAAATTGGCTCCCCTATGAAGCTCGAATCCAGCTAAAAATTGCCACGATGACGCACAAAGCTATCCACTTCAATACGCCCAGGTATCTGGCGCAAAAACTTGATCTATCTTTTGGTGTAAGAGCATCTAGAAGCGCTACTACCCTACTCTTGAAACCACCTATCCTGAACAAAAAGAGAACCTCTAACAGAGCCTTCTCCAGCGCGGCTCCAAAGATTTGGAACTCTCTTCCTCCAGAAATACGCAGAATCACCAGAACAACGGTGTTCAAACTGGAAGTCAAAAGATTCCGGATGAATAAACTCCTTCAGTAATTGGGCTAGCCCCTTGGCTCGTTGACATTGTTCTTACTTCCAGTGTTGCTACATTTACTACTATACTTTTTTTTTTTTTATTGTTTTCTTTTTTTTTTTATTGACATACTGTGTACACTGTCTTCTGTTCAACATAACTTATATGTGATCTTGTATTCACTTTACGATTCATTTGTGTTTTCATCCTGTGGTTGTTACTATATTAGCTTCCAGATCTAGTTTGAGTGTAAAGCGCTCTGATATCCCTTGGGATCTTGTTCGCGCTATAAAACTTTATAAAATAAGAAAATAAACATGAACTAGCAGACCCACCCTGGCATACTGCAATCAGATATATACCCCAAACACATTGATCACGCACCTTGCTCTACGCTCTGGTAATGCTTATCTGTTGGTTAATTTGTCAAAGAAAGCAAGAGCCGAGGCCCACCACCAGCAATGCCAAATACCGAGGCTGCCTAATGCCTCTTTCTTCCACCACTCTAGTCTTCCTGTATTTTAATCTCAATTTTGCTCGTTCTTTTTCATCCTTACTTTCGTTTTTTGTCGCTATGTCCTATCTTTTTCTTCTTCCTACTTTATCTTTTCTGTACTTCTCTCTCATGTTCTGGGTCAAAATCCAAGGATGAAAAATCTCCCAAAGATGAGCATGCCACTGCCAACCACGTACACAAAGTAGGGACTGCACTTACCTTGACATAAGCAGCAACAAACAATTCTCAAGAAGACAGAAAGTCTGCAGTTTAGCAAAACACTGACTCAGATCCAAGTCTTTATTAATACTTTGGACAAAAGGAAGACACATGTAGATGGAATAAACACACAGACATGCCCCAGTTAATGTCCTGCTATAGTATCGTCAGGACTACTGGAATTATGTGGAACGGGAGGACCAAACTATGTGGCACCATGGACTAAATTATGCAGCAAGAAAAGGCAAATGATGAGGCATAATGGGGCACATTTTGTGTTAGCATTACCTCATTATTTTGTCATTTTTACACACTTTAACACTATCTTGCCAAAGGGTTCACCTGATCAGTACCACTTTGACACCTAAATGCAGCAATACAAGACAGAAAAGTAGCTACTTAACCTTTGCAAATGGCCTTCCTCCGCACGACAACAAGTGTCACCACATTTTTAGTGATTTCTGTTTCGTTTGAACTGAAACCAATCCTTTTGTTAAAATCTAGATTATGAATTAGATGATAGATTAAGTGCAAACCCATTATAATGCGGAAAACGCTAAAGCTGCAAAATCACATAATTCCAGTCGCCCTGAGCATAGTAAAGGGAGTTTGTGATTATAATTAGCAGGATGGGAACAAGAATCCCCACTCTGCACTGAACATGCACAGGACAGGCATCTCTCCATCCAGGGCTGCCCCCTCTGAGACCCTGCAGGAGCTCTTAATCAGATACTCTCGCCTGCAAGTCCATCTACAATCCATTCTCCCTTCTGCTAAGCTGTGCCAACAGCTCACATGCCAGTCACAACTTGAGCTGCTGACAGGTATTCCATTTTCAACAAAGCCAGCTTGCCTTTCTTCACACTTACGAGGTCACTTAACTCTAACACGGGCTTGGATTTAGACCAAAGTCTAAATACAGGTGCAATCATTTTAGCACTGGTGGTTTTAACTGAAAACATCAAGGGAGGATTTATAGATCGGGAGCTTGATTGCAATCTAAATACCCCCCTAAAAATCTGTTGCAGCCTTTGAAGTCAGTGGTGTAGCAAGGGGGGGCGGGGATAGGTCTGCCCGGGGCAGCACGAGTTTTGGGGGTGGCGGCCTCCCTCCCCACTCTAACATGCGGCCGTCGCGGGGCAGCAAACGCAGGAATCGCCAGCACCCCCCCTCTCTTACCTGCAGCCGAAGTGGGGTGGCAAACGCAGGGACCGCCACGGGCGGCCGAAGGTCTAGCTACGTCACTGTCTGAAGTCAAATGTTAGAGCTGAAGGCTTCTAGAATAGGTGAGGTAGGAGATGGTAGAGAGAGCTACCAGTTACCAGCTAACAGTGAAATTCAGAGCTGACTGGTGCCCAGAAGTAACTCCAGTGCACCAGGGACTGAACACGTCAGTTAGCGGTGCACAAGTGGTCCTCTCCCTGCTACCCAGAGAGAAGGTCTCGTAGCTTGGCGTCATACAACTGAGGCACCATGCTTTCAACTAAGGGCCTGATTTGGATCTTGGCGGACAGGTTACTCCGTCACAACGGTGATGGATATCCCATCCACCGAAATATAAGTCCCATAGTATATGATGGTATTTATATGTCAGCAGAAGGATATCCATCACCATTGTGACGGAGTAACCCGTCCGCCAAGTTCTAAATTAGGCCCTAAGTAACAAGAGCTTAGGGCCTTTTTTAGATGTTGGCGGATGAAATACTCCATCACAATTGCCTTCCTGGTCAGAGCTGTGTTTGAATGCCTGACAGGTAGGACAACCGACGAGCGGGGAAACTGCTGATTTGCACATTGTTCTTGTATGAATTTTAATTTGCTGATTTGCACATCGTTTTCTTAAATACTGAATTTTTAGCTGCCATATATTACTTGCCTTTAGTCGCGCCCACATTGCAATTGACAGCTGACCCTTTGAGCTCCAACCTCGTGACTCGCCTTCGCTCCGCGGTAAAAGCGGAAGTTATACTTGGTCGAGGCAGCGAGGTTGGCAGTCTAGTTGTTCAGTACTGTGGCCTATATCTTTCGCTCTGACGCGACCGCGCAACGCTTGCCTTCGTGGTCAGAGCTGTGTTTGAATGCCTGACAGGTAGGACAACCTACGAGCGGGGAAACTGCTGATTTGCACATTGTTCTTCTATGAATTTTAATTTGCTGATTTGCACATGGTTTTATTAAATACTGAATTTTTAGCTGCCATATATTACTTGCCTTTAGTCGCGCCCACATTGCAATTGACAGCTGACCCTTTGAGCTCCAACCTCGTGACTCGCCTTCGCTCCGCGGTAAAAGCGGAAGTTATACTTGGTCGAGGCAGCGAGGTTGGCAGTCTAGCTGTTCAGTACTGTGGCCTATATCTTTCACGCTGACGCGACCGCGCAGCGCTTGCCTTCCTGGTCAGAGCTGTGTTTGAATGCCTGACAGGTAGGACAACCTACGAGCGGGGAAACTGCTGATTTGCACATTGTTCTTCTATGAATTTGTATTTGCTGATTTGCACATCGTTTTATTAAATACTGAATTTTTAGCTGCCATATATTACTTGCCTTTAGTCGCGCCCACATTGCAATTGACAGCTGTCCCTTTGAGCTCCAACCTCGTGACTCGCCTTCGCTCCGCGGTAAAAGCGGAAGTTATACTTGGTCGAGGCAGCGAGGTTGGCAGTCTAGTTGTTCAGGACTGTGGCCTATATCTTTCGCGCTGACGCGACCGCGCAGCGGACGCGCGCAGCGGGCGCACCGCTGGCACCCCAAAGGCGCGCCTAAGGCAAGCCCGTCTGCGCCCGTCCGCGCTCGGTCCGGGCTTAAAGCATGTCCCCCTGGTTCTACCACTACAGGTTCAATAAGGTTCTCTAGAGAGGCTCTCCTTCGGTTAAATCCTAAGAAAGGCACCATGTGTTGTCCGAGAATACACCCTGAAACACTCTTAAAAGGAGCTCTGGCACCTTGTGCAAGGTGTGCTGATAATTTCCCTCTTCTTTCCGTTGAAGAAGCGAATAGAAGTAAACCCAGGTTCAGTGGAAAGAAAGTTACGCTACCCATTAAAGCTCTGCTTCTAAATGCCAGGTCACTCATCAAACATAGTGATGAATGTGCATTACTAATCGAGCAGCATTGTATTAAAATGGCCTTTATTACGGAATCTTGGTCAGACGAAGCGTCTGGCCCTGACCTGGTTAAAGCGCTGCCTCCAGGCTACCTATGCTACACACTAGATAGACTGGGCAGGAAGGGGGGAGGATTGGCAATAATCTATCACAATTCCCTAAAACCCTCCTTCTGTCCAGTACTAAAAATGGCATGTGAAGCATTGGCAGTGGACGTTAATATCTCTCCCCATGATACCTTTCATGCTACTCTTTTATATCGTCCGCCCGGTACAAGGGGTGCGTTTTTAGAGTCAGCGGGACGGTTCCTTGAAGAAGGAATATGTGTAAATTCTTTTACCATTTTAGGAGATTTTAACTTTCACTTGGAGGATGAGCAGGATGCAGATAACATCAAGCTTCAGGAGATTTTTGGTGGGGGGGACCTCATTCAATTAGTCTCAGTCCCCACACACAAGGCCGGCCACACTCTGGATGGTATCTTCTCCAATAATCCTCACATTAAGATCTGCATGGTACTTCCTATCTCTTGGTCGGACCATGCAGCCATACTGTTTGAGATTCCAATTACGGAGCCCCCTAAGCCAGCTAGTGTATCTCTACCCAAAGTCAATATCAGGGCCTGGAAAAATATTAACATCGAGAACTTCGAAAACCACTTGGAGTCTACTCTGAATGTCTGGCCTCCCTCCAAGGATAAAGCTGCTGTGTTGTATACAAAGTGGCTAGACTTGGCCTGTAATAAGGCGGTCCCTATCAAAGTCTGTACATCTAGGAGATCAACACCTTCTGCTCCTTGGTACAATGAGAGTCTTAAACTCAAAAAAATAGAATGTAAACATCTTGAACGTATGTGGAGAAAAGACTACCTGCCACTCTCTAAAAAAATCTACAGAGACTGCCTTCTCAGCTACAAAAAACTGCTCATGGAAGCTAAAAAACTGTTCTATGGGGAACAGATTAATAATGCAAAATCCTCCATAAAAGAATTATTTAGTACAGTTCTAAAACTTACTACCCCAGTTTCGGCCAAACCTAATGGCGAACCGGAATTTTGTGAACTCCTGCCCTCTGCCTTTCAGGATAAAGTGGACTCTATCTTTTCCTCCTTTAGTATTTCACAGGCAGAAGAGTCAATAAAAGATACCGGCGACTATCCTGCTGGTAAAGAGACACTACCTTTGATGAACCATTTTGAGAATATGAGTGTCAATGACACTATAAAGCACCTGCAGGTAATCAAATCCGGCTCTCCCCTAGACCCCTGTCCTGCACATATAGCCAAACTGGTATCGAACACCATTGGAGCTGCCCTTACCTCTGTTTTTAATAACATATTTAAGTGCGCACTGTTCCCTAAAATTTGGAAAAAAGCCTCCATCCTTCCCCTTCTGAAAAAGGCAAACTTGGACCCCAAAGTACCAAATAATTACAGGCCCATCTCTCGACTCCCATTACCAGCTAAGTTAATTGAAAGAGAGATGAACAGCCAGCTGAGTGAGTTCATTAAAAATAATTAACTTCTTGATTCCACTCAGTTTGGTTTCCGCACCGAACACAGTACGGAGCTCGCGCTAATCAAGTCTACGGAAGAAATCAGAGAAACATTGGACCAAGGTGGTTCGGCTATCTTGATCATGTTGGATCTGTCGGCGGCCTTCGACACGGGACACCATGAGGTGTTGATCGACCGACTAAACAGGAAAGGGGTCACTGGCAAGGCTCTCGCTCTTTTAAAATCCTTTCTTTCTGACAGACATCAAACTGTAGATATTGGCACAGACTGCTCTAAACCTTTTTCCTTGCCCTGTGGGGTTCCCCAGGGCTCGGCGCTTAGTCCCACACTTTTTAATGTGTACGTGTCTCCTCTGGCAGCTATCATCCGCTCTTTTGGCTTCCAACCTACCTCTTATGCCGACGACACCCAAATAGTGATGTCCATTCAAAAAGGCAAAGAGGATGAGGCCGGATTGTTACAATTGTATGCAATCCATTGCCGGTTGGATGACAGCCAACTGTCTGAAGCTTAATGCTGGAAAAACTGAGGTGGTCATTCTTGGTAAACCCTCAAATCTTTGGTCACCTAGTTGGTGGCCTCAATCCCTGAGTTCACTTCCAATTCCCACGGAAAAAGCAAAAAATCTGGGAGTTGTGATAGACTCCAGACTGTCCTTTGTTGATCAAATAAGCAAGGTGGTCTCATCCTGCTTTTTTATACTCAGGATTATGAGGAAAATCAAACGTTTTCTCCCTGACGACTGCCTCAGAACAGTAGTCACAGCATTGGTTATGTCCCGCCTAGACTATTGTAATGCTTTGTACAAAAATATCCATAAAAGGCAGCTTAATCGATTACAGACAGTTCAGAATGCTGCTGCCAGACTCCTTCTGGGTATCCCTAAGTTTGTATCCATAAGAAAGGGACTTAGGGACCTTCATTGGCTGCCTATGCGACAGCGGATTGAATTCAAGGCCCTTTGCATTGTTTTCAAAACCCTGGTGGGATGCGGGCCAGAGTTTATGAGGAAACATCTACTCTGGTATACCCCTTCCAGGGCACTCCGTTCAATCTCAGCTAGGCAGGTACAAGTTCAACGTGTTAAAGCAGCCAGTTGGGGAGGCAGAAGTTTCTTTTATTGTGCTGCTAAACTCTGGAATAATCTCCCCTTGCAGCTGAGAAAGGCTCCTGACCTCCTGGAGTTTAGGAGGGGTCTTAAAACCTGGCTTTTCTGCTAACAGCTCCCTTCACTCACCATCTCAATCTCTTAACCAGTAGGCAATGCATTTCAGCGCCAGGACACCTAACGGTAACAATGCGCTTTACAAGCCTCATTAACATAACATAACATAACATAACAAATGTGAAGGATATCCCGTCCACTGTATTACAATCTCCATAGGATATAATGGGATCGTAATTCTGTGTACATGATATCCGTCAAGTTTGTGACGGAAGTATTTACCTCCGACAAGATCTAAATCAGGCCCTTTATCTGCGCTGGTGATTGCAGCTGTGATCTCCGGCGGGGACCGGAACTTAGTTTTCTTTATCACACTATGTCCCAGATGAAGCAAGAGAAAAGCAATAAAGGGGGAAAGAAAGGGGAAAGAAAGCGGAACCGAAAGACGTTAAAACAGTGACAGAAGAAGAAAGGAGGCATAAAAAGAACCTGCAAGAGTGAGATAAAGGGGTACAGAGTGTAGGGTGGTGGATAAAAGTGGCATGAGTTGGAATCAAGACCAGACAGCCTTGGTATTCAGCAACACCAATGCTCGATAGCGGTGCCAGTGGGTTTCTAAGAGAATCTTTAGACCTCAGCACTTATACTTTTACAAATGAAGCCCTGGACGTAACTGGAAGAGGAGAAGAGGTAGACCTTGGGACATGACTTCCAGGTGTGTACTGCAAGAGATTCTGACCGATCAGGTAGGACTGGAACCAAGTGCAAGCAGGGAGAGTGAATGATGACCTGACTAACATAGATGAGCATGTTCAGCCAAAGAGCTCTCTAGGTCAATCCTCCATTCACTCCATCTTCCTGAATAATCATTGATACCGAGGTGAAGAGTTGTATAGCGCCGCCCTTATAGAACAGGCCAGTGTCTTGCTGCTATTTCAGGATGAAAGAGGAGTAAAGTGGTACATGAAAGCTCTTTCCACAAGGAGATTAGGAAATTCTTCACTAGTAGGATACAGAAGCATGGTGATATGTTCCGTTAATAGATGCACAACGCAAACTCATTGCTTACATTTGTACAACTGATTTTTCCATGCACTTTCTGACCCCATTAGAAAAGGACTCTAGGCAGGCAGCCCCTGTACTCTGAGCTGAAGCAGCTCATGTCCAGTTCTTGCATTACCATGAAGATATTTGGTTGTTCCGACAGTCGAGTGACATCCCATGAGAGGAGAGCTATGAAAAACGCAAAGATACATGATTGTAGATTAATCCAGTACCTTATGGCACCATTACCACCGGCTAAAAATGCCAAATTGGATCTCTCTAAAATGGCAATATTACATACAGCTAACTGAGAAGTTTCATGAATGACTGAGGATGCTGAAGGACCTTATGAAGAAGAAGGGATCTTCTTACACCTCGTGGGGTTGGGTAATATGTATTTAACTGCGGAGCCATTGGTGGAAGGTACATCAATCATTCTGAAATCTGGCTGATGTCTATGTCTTTCATATGCTTTACAAATGTGCAATATTGATTGCTACTGTGCTACACTTCACAAATATGAAATATTCATCACCTGTCAAAGTTTGCGTGCTATTGCTATTTGCTGGCGGAAGTTGACGTGTTGTATGGAGGTCACCGCCAGCATGTTTATTATGAATGTACTTGTACTTCAAGTGCCCTAATCTCGGGAAGCGTTGTGTCTGGACACAGGAGTGGAGGCACTAAAGTGCACGGTTTTCAGATCTAGTTTAGCTCTCATTTGTCGGTGGAGCAATGATTGACATTATCAGTGGCACAGGCCACCTATTCTCACAAAGGTGGGGTCAGACTGTTGGCTTATGCTCACCCTCATCCACATTTACATATACTGCTGTGCCCCGGGAGATTGTTTGCAAGTGCTTTAGAGGTGCCTTTAAGGGTGGCCGAGATAAGGTTGAGTATCAGGGTAGAAGCTTTTAAAATGCTTGTGACATAAGGGCTGCACACGTGCCAGGGTCTTACACATGTCAACTAGGGAAAGTATATAAGCGAACAACTCCTTTTGAAAGGAACCAGGCTAGTGCAGCCAGCACTGTCTCGTTGGCCCCTCCTTGCAGGATGTGGCCCACGTCGCTGCTTGCTGGCACCACCCACTGCCGATACCTGTGTATTTCGCTTTACCAGTGCTTGTGGAATTACATAATAAGCACTGGAAAAGTTTGACAAAGCACTGCCTGACCATTTACATTGGAAAAAATCAATTCCAAGATGGCCACTCAGAGTCTGCATGCATGCATGGTTTTTCATAAACTTAAAACAATAATCACAAATAGCCTGCAGTGCATGTGTGCCCATGCACAGCGGACATTTTCTAATGACTGTTCTTATGCTTTATGAAAAAGATTTAAAAATTGCTGCTGTGCATGGGCGCACATGGTCAGTGGCCATCTCGCAATGGTGTTTCATAGGTCTTCCTATAGAAGATAGCCGCCACATGTGTGTGCATGCTCAGTGGGCATCAAGGGTCAAAAAGTTGGCAAAACCAAATAATTAGCTTTGTCAATGTTTGTTGTGATTATGTCCTTAGGTATTCCTTTTGATTAGCATTATGAGATAACAATGTACAGCTTTTCCTTTTAATGGAGCAGAAGAATGAATAGGGCACAGCTTTGATGCCTCCAGTTTCCTGCTCAAGCACTAATTGAGATAGTTAGCATGTGCATAGGAGAGTTGAAGTTGACAGTCAATAGTGAGCCTGTCACTGTGAGAGTGTACAAGTGGCCTCCCCCACACTTGAGGGAGGTGACCTGAATGCCCAGTCAAGAGTACGAACGCTAGATTGCCTAATATATGGGGTCACATCTGCATTCAGTGTTAAAGAAGGGATCTTTTGGCTCTTTCTAGGATACAAATATGCCCCACAACAGGAAAAGGCCTTAAGAGCCATTTGTAACCCGCCCTCATATGTTTATAGTGGTTTAACAACAACCACTACTATCACAACAATTCTACTAGCGTTTGCAAATTGAATATGTTTAGCCTTTCATAGTTTGTACCTAGGCCTAACATTATATCAGTTTTTAGTACTATAATGCAAGAGATGCCCACAATATGCCAAAAGTGGCCAGCATTATTATTACTTTGCTAATCCTGCTATAGATTCTTCTAATAAAATTATTTGTCTTGCTTCATGTACATTTTTAGGTTTAGCCTAAAGGCATTTGTACAACATAGCTTTTTATTGGCAATACTACAATAGAAGGGGCTTGTCATTCGCTGTGCTATGCCTTGGAATTTGGAGCTTCGCTTTCTCTACTTGCACACATGGCGGCTGTTGTACAGAGAGCGCAGAGGAAGCTACACACTAGTACATAGCAGGCCAGTATGGGAACTGACAGCAGCACAGCCTGGATCTTTGTGTTACACTCCTATTTAATTACATAGATAAACTGTGCGAGAACCACTGCCAGTGATAGAAGCCAAGCACCTTAAAAGAATTTTAAAAAGGACGGAGGTAGCATTTTATTTTTTCCATTTGCCGAATTCCAAGGCGCATTTAATGTGTTTGAAAGTAGTAATACGAAAACGAGGCAGTATAAACGCCAAATGTATGTTTACTGGTGTACAGGAATTCAAAAGAATGAGTGTAGCATTGGCTTTCTTCCATCCTGCCTCATGCCAAAAGCACACTTACAAAAATAAGTGCGCATCATATTTGCATAAACAGTTTACCCCATACAGGAAACGTGCAGAGTGCAGTGCGGTTGCTAGCTTGCTCTTTGTATACTGGCAGCGTTTTTTTGTTTTGTTTCTGTGCTTTTGTTTAACAAATGAGTGTAATCTGGGAGTTGTGCTTTTTGTTGGCTTCAATTAAATTGCAAAGCTTATGCCGAAGACTAATTACACATTTTCAGTATATGTCGAGTGTTCTGACAAAGCTGGGTGTGACATATACTACTAATAAAGAAATGAAGGTGCTGACTTCAAGTGCTACATGTGGGAAACCAGGTCTTTTTGCAGTGTCCCCCTACTTTTAGCCCCCATTTTTAGGTCTCGCCTGACCCAGCGCATGCGCTGGTCTGGCGAGACTTTTTGTGAGGGCTCAAAAAAGTGCTACCACTGTAGCCTAGAGCTACAGTGCATGTGCGCGGGCACGCGCACGTCACTTTCGCGGCCGCACGGCCGCTTTGATGTTCTCCGTGAGCCAGGTTTTTTTTTCTCCAGTTTATTACTTCTATGTAGTAATGGTGGCACCCGTGCGCCGCCATTACTACAGAGCAGTAATAAACAGAAACAAGCATTGGCATAGCCAATAGGTCTCGCTTTTGGGACCTTATAAGTATTTAGTTATGCAACTGATGCATGGCTAAACACTTATGTCAGGATTCACGCATTACCGCGCCTACCGAGGCCCCGGAACTACATTTCCCATGATGCTCCTGTGACGAAAGCATTTAGGTCGCACCGACGCGCAGGAAGTTGCGCGTAATTCTGATTCGAGGATCTTCCCTCTGCCTCGGCTGAGCGTAGAGGAGGTTGGAGTTCGAAGCGCCGTCAGGAGTTCAGCCGACGGAATCCAAGGTTTTGAGGCGGACGGGAGCGGCAAGGATTATATTCGGAACTGTGAGTAAAGTGAGAGACGGGGACTCTGAGCCGAGAGAGAGGCTCACCTCGTTGGTTCCCGAGTGGCCACTTCTCAGGTCGCACATAGAGCGGAATATTGCGGTGCTCTGCATATTGCCGTTTCTGGGACCGGAGGTCGTTTTGCTTTGTTTCTTGCCGTGAATGGTAGCACAGCGGAATACGGCGGTAAAGCCCCGCGTATTACCGTGTGTGCTCGGCTTTGGAGACATTTACAGGCACAGCGGAATACGGCGGTGATTCAACCGCGTATTACCGTGAGTGCGTTCATTCGTGCACTTACTTTTAGGATGGTGCATGCTGCAGCCAACCTTAAGATTACTAACTAATCAGACACATAAAGGAGAGAGGTGATTGAGGTGAAGTAACCTCAGGATATCATTTTGGTGAACAGAGACAAGGAGAGAGTCAATATCTCTATCTGCATAACATTATCCTTTAGTAGTTTTCGAGACTATTATTCTTTGAGAATTTCCGGAAGGAAGTTATTTCCCCGTGGTTCTGCTAACTGCCTTGTTGTTCCCTGGTATGTGAGTGATGTGAATTGGCAAGCATAGTATGATGCATGCGATGGGTCCGTGGATGTAATGTAGAGTCTCTTCTATCTAATAGGTCGTGTGGTAGTCTAAGGACGTGCAGACCTTCGAGGGTAATACAACAGCAGTGTCTAATGCAGGTACCTGTTATCCTAGCGAGATTATATTGAGAGTAGAAATGATTGAGGTGTTTTACCTCTTTATGTTTTGTTTCCACAGGTTCTATTCTACTGCTGTCCCTTCCCACTCCTTTTCCCCCGCCTGATCTTTCACACACCCAGTTACTTTTAGCATCTGGGTGTTGGTAATATCTGGAGGTGGACCTATTTTCTGCTGCAACCGGATCCTGCGAAGCTGGGCCTTACAGAATTACGCCCCCACGAATTGTAGCTTCGCCCGGTTCGGTTGGGGTAGACAATGGCCACCATGGAGGATGTTCTTCAGGCGTTACTGTTAGTGCAGCAGGAATTAGCCTCCTCCAAAGCCGAAACAGCAGCCCTACGAGAAAAGGTGGAGAGGTTATCTAGGAACCCATTTGATTCCTCCCCTGTGGCATCTCAGATACAGGTCACGGTGCCTCCTCCCATACCATTGGCGAGTCCGGAGAGATACGCCGGGGATCCCTTGAAAATACAGGTTTTTCTGACACAGATTATGCTGCATTTCTCTTGCAAACCAGCCTCCTTCCCTACTAATCATTCTAGAGTAGCGTTCGCCATTTCCTATCTGATAGGGGATGCGGCGAATTGGGCTGTCCCGTTAGTAAGGAACAATGATGCAGTGCTTTCAGGTTGGGCGGCGTTTAGGTCCGAATTCGAGAGGGTTTTTGATAGGAGGGCGACAACGCTCAGTGCGGTTAAAGAATTGTTAGAACTAAAACAAGGAAGAAATGACTTGGTCATTTATTTAACCACATTCAACCGCTTAGTGGCTGAAACCACCTGGCCTAAAGAAAAGAGGATGTCGTTGTATTATCAGGGGCTGAGGGAGGAGATGAAGGACGTCTTAGCCCAAATAGACCCACAACCCACCACTTGCACTGACATGATTGACTTGACCTTGCGCTTAGATGGGAGAATGTTGGAAAGGGGAGATGAGAAGAAGAAGTGGGAAAGAGGGTCTTACAGAGTAGAGAGAACTTCCCGTAGACCTGTAACGAGCACTGAGACGTCCTCGGAACCTATGGAGATAGGGGTTGTTAAGAGCCCGTTGTCCAGAGAAGAGAGAGAGCAGAAGGGTACAGGGTTTATGTATGTACTGTGGGAAAAAAGGCCATTACGTTAGAGACTGTCCCACAAAACCGAAACCCTCCGAAGCCTGGTCCAGAAATAAGAGAGTAGCGGTGTCGACGTTCTCACCTGCAGCAGGGGCGGGGGCAGGGGTTCCTCTTAGTGGTGGAATCAAGGAGATGGGTTGGCAAATACCTTCATTGGCCACCCCGACATACATGATACAGAAACACACATAGTGCTCCCTATGACTCTTAAACAGGGTGATCGCTTTCATCAGATAAAGGCCATGGTAGATTCAGGGGCTACCGGGAATTTCATAGACAGCGGATTGGTCACTACTCTGGGGTTACAAAAGGTGCCGAGGAAGACAGCGGAAGAGGTGTTTGCCGTAGATGGCAAGCCCTTAAAATCAGGGTTGATTGTTGAGTAAACGGAAAGGCTGCTCATGACCTTAGCCTTGGGGGAGAAAAACATCAGGAAAAAATATCTCTTAACATCAGAGAAGCCCCCCAGTATGAAGTTATCTTGGGTATGCCTTGGTTGTGTTACCATAACCCCACTATAGACTGGAAAACAAAGACCGTGCAGTTCCATTCCGACAAATGTCGGGAACATGTAGTCCCTGATAATACCCCCAGTCAGGTCATGTCGTTGATCCATTCGCATGTGGTAGCCACCGCTGCAGAAAAGGATGTTAAGTTACCTGAAGAATATTCGCAGTATCAGGACGTGTTTTGTGAGAACCAAGCAGAACAATTGCCCTCTCACCGGGAGTACGATTGTCGAATAGATCTGGTAGTGGGAGCGACTATCCCCACATGTAGGGTGTATGCCTTGTCGGTGCCAGAGACTAGACATTTGCGGGAATATTTAGACCATTACCTGGAAATAGGGTTCATAAGACCCTCTCGGTCACCGGCTGCTTCCCCACTGTTTTTCATTCCAAAGGCTAACGGTGATTTGAGGGCTTGTGTAGACTACCGTGTCTTAAATAAAAACACCGTCCGGAACCGATACCTGTTGCCACTCATTTCGGTTCTGCTGGACCAAGTGAAAGAGGCCAAGATATATACCAGGTTAGACCTGAGGGGTGCGTACCATTTAGTGCGCGTGGGGGCTGGGGATGAGTGGAAAACTGTGTTTAAAACCAGGTACGGTCTATTTGAATATACTGTCATGCCGTTCGGTCTGTGCAACGCCCCGGCGGCATTCCAGTATTTTCTTAATGACGTTCTAAAGGAATACGTGGATTTGTTTGTAGTGGTGTATATTGACGACATCCTCATCTATTCTGACACGGTAGAAGGACACACCAGTCATGTTCTCAGAGTCCTGAATAGGTTGAAAGTACACCAGTTATTCTGTAAATTGAGTAAATGTGAATTTGGGGTGCAACAAGTGGAATTCCTAGGGGTAATGCTAAGTCCCGAAGGGTTACACATGGCTGAGAGAAAGGTGGTGGCAGTCCAGTAATGGCCTACCCCAAAGAACGTTCGTGATTTACAGAGTTTCCTGGGCTTCGCGAACTACTATCGTAGGTTTATTCTACAGTTCTCTCAGGTGGCTGTTCTGATCACGAGGTTGCTTAAGAAGGGAGTCCCTTTCCAATGGACCCAAGAAGCGGAGGAAGCGTTCGTATTCCTCAAGAATGCTTTCACTTCCGCTCCAATACTAGCACATCCGCGACCCGAGCACCCCTTTGTGGTGGAGGCAGACGCCTCCGACGAGGCCATTGGGGCCATCCTGTCACAAAGAAATCAAAACACAGGGCAGCTGCACCCTGTGGCCTATCTGTCAAAGAAACTGAATCCAGCAGAAAGGAATTATACAGTAGCGGAGAAAGAACTGCTAGCTATCAAGAGGGCATTCCAGGAATGGAGACAGTACCTGTGGGGGGCTCAACATCCTATCACGGTGTACTCGGATCATAGAAATTTACAGTATCTGAAGTCTGCTCGGCATCTTTCCCAAAGACAAATGAGATGGATGTTGTTCTTCGCCGAGTACGAGTGTGTGGTAACATTCAGACCAGGGGTGGAGAATCGCAAGGCGGACTCTTTCTCTAGACAGGAAACAACCGATCTCGCCCTTCGTGACCAAAAGACGGAAGCCATCATCGATCCCTCGAAGGTGCTGTGTGTAGTGCGAGTAGAAAATGTCTTGACAGAAGTACGAAGACATTGTCCCCTCACAGAATGGGAAACCTGGGCTAACAAGGCTACAGAACGCTCTGTCAGGAAGGGGTTGCCTTTCTATAGAAACAGATTGTACCTTCCCTCGAAGGAGTTACAAAAGAAGGCTTTCGTGTGGTGTCATGTATCCCCCTTGGCAGGACATCCAGGAATACGGAAAACTCTGCACTTGATCCAACACCATTTTTGGTGGAGTAGGCTATCCAAGAATGTAGCATCATGGGTGTCGCGGTGCGAAGACTGTGCTAGAGCCAAAAACGAGACCTTGGGAAAGAAAGAAAAACTCATACCAATGCCCACTCCAAGTCGCCCGTGGCAAAACATCAGTCTGGATTTTGTCACTGGATTGCCATTAGAGAAGGGCAAATCTGCCATCATGGTGGTTGTGGATGGGCTGACAAAGATGGGTCATTTCCTTCCTTGTGTGAATCTCCCTACCGCCGGCTTAACTGCGCAGCTCCTGTTCACCCACGTCGTCAGAATACATGGCCTGCCTGAAATCATCGTGTCTGACAGAGGCCCACAATTCATAGCAAGGTTTTGGAAATTATGGTGTAGGGCCCTACACATAGACTCTTCCCTGTCGACCAGTTTCCACCCGCAGACGGACGGGCAAACAGAGCGTCTGAATCAGACACTCAAGAAATACCTCCGATGTTACGCTAAGGAGGCCCAGGAGTCCTGGATAGATATGTTGTGGATGGCAGAGTTGGCATACAACAATGTTTGGCATAGTTCTGTCGGTCTCTCCCCTTTTCATGCCAATTTTGGGTTTGATGCCAGAATTATACCTATCCGCACACCAGAGGAAGTGCGCAACCAACCCATGGTTTTGTCTCAAGTGCGGAAACTTCATTCCTTACATCGCCAGGTCAAACAACGTTTGATGCAGGCCAAGGTGACCTATAAAAAATGGGAAGACCGCCACAGAAGAGAGGGGCCGCAATACAAGGTGGGAGACCGAGTGTGGCTGTCCACCAGAAACATACGTTTCAAGTTGCGAATTATCTTCCATCCCAGATACATCGGCCCGTACACCATAGTTCGACAACTCAATCCAGTCACGTACAAGCTAAAGTTGCCCGAAACACTTCGGATCCACCCTGTGTTTCACTGTAATGTTTTGAAGCCGGCCCTGGGGGCGCGCAGACAAGCACCACCTCCGGTGCTACGTGATGGAGGCCTGGAATATGAAGTCCGGAGCATCCGAGATTCCAAGCTGAGGAGAGGGGTGTTGTGGTACCTGGTATCTTGGAAAGGTTATCCTACGGAGGATGATTCATGGAAGCCTTGGTGGAATGTGCACGCCCCGAGGGCTGTTCGTTCGTTTCATCGCCGGTTCCCTTTGAAACCTGGGCCTAGGAGGCACTAGGGGAGGGGGACCAACTGTCAGGATTGACGCATTACCGCGCCTACCGAGGCCCCGGAACTACATTTCCCATGATGGCCGTGTGACGAAAGGATTTAGGTCGCACCGACGCGCAGGAAGTTGCGCGTAATTCTGATTCGAGGATCTTCCCTCTGCCTCGGCTGAGCGTAGAGGATGTTGGAGTTCGAAGCGCCGTCAGGACTTCAGCCGACGGAATCCAAGGTTTTGAGGCGGACGGGAGCGGCAAGGATTATATTCGGAACCGTGAGTAAAGTGAGAGACGGGGACTCTGAGCAGAGAGAGAGGCTCACCTCGTGGGTTCCCGAGTGGCCACTTCTTAGGTCGCACATAGAGCGGAATATTGCGGTGCTCTGCATATTGCCGTTTCTGGGACCGGAGGTCGTTTTGCTTTGTTTCTTGCCGTGAATGGTAGCACAGCGGAATACGGCGGTAAGGCCCCACGTATTACCGTGTGTGCTCGGCTTTGGAGACATTTACAGGCACAGCGGAATACGGCGGTGATTCAACCGCGTATTACCGTGAGTGAGTTCATTCGTGCACTTACTTTTAGGATGGTGCATGCTGCAGCCAACCTTAAGACTACTAACTAATCAGACACATAAAGGAGAGGGGTGATTGAGGTGAAGTAACCTCAGGATATCATTTTGGTGAACAGAGACAAGGAGAGAGTCAATATCTCTATCTGCATAACATTATCCTTTAGTAGTTTTCGAGACTATTATTCTTTGAGGATTTCCGGAAGGAAGTTATTTCCCTGTGGTTCTGCTAACTGCCTTGTTGTTCCCTGGTATGTGAGTGATGTGAATTGGCAAGCATAGTATGACGCATGCGATGGGTCCATGGATGTAATGTAGAGTCTCTTCTATCTAATAGGTCATGTGGGAGTCTAAGGACGTGCCGGCCTTCCAGGGTGATACAACAGCAGTGTCTAATGCAGGTACCTGTCTATCCTAGCGAGATTATATTGAGAGTAGAAATGATTGCGGTGTTTTAACTCTTTATGTTTTGTTTCCACAGGTTCTATTGCACTGCTGTCCCTTCCCACTCCTTTTCCCCGCCTGATCTTTCACACACCCAGTTACTTTTAGCATCTGGGTGTTGGTAATATCTGGAGGTGGACCTATTTTCTGCTGCAACCGGCTCCTGCGAAGCTGGGCCTGACAACTTATAAGGTCACAAAAGCGAGACCTATTGGCTATGCCAATGCTTGTTTACTACTACATGCTGGTTTTCTGACTCTGATTGTGCCTGGGCTCTGCTAACGAGGCCCAGGGCCTGCGCTCTTAGTAAAGGGTACATAGTGATCATGTAGAATTACAATTGGTATTGCCAACCTACCTACTAGTATATAGTAAGGCATGTATGTTTAATGGCCTAGTAGAATTAATGCACTTAAATGTGCACTGCTGTGTGGCCTGGTGTCATTTTAACTGTCAGCCCTGCTTGGCAGGCTGTTGTTAAACTAAAGTTACATGCAATTTCACTTTGAAATGATAGAAGTCTGAACAGTCCTGGCAAATACCACGCATCAAGCGTTAGACCAACTCACTCAAATGCATTGTCATGCATTATAGGTGCACAGTGAATTAGTTCGGAGAGAGGGCTGCAGTTGGCCCTAGTAAGGGAGGAGAAAATTGCATCAATCTCCCTGCCTCCAAGCTGGCCTTTCAATTTCCCAAGAAGCGCGCAACGTGCGTTGGGCGCAGCTCGTGCATCTGTCTGCTGCACCAGCTGCCAGCCTTCCATGCCTTGTTTTTTTTTAAAGTCATCCATCAAACTCCATTATTTGCCTATGTAAAAGTACAATCCTAATTTGGCGTTCGGCTAAAGCCTAAAAACTAAAGGGGCAGCAGCTCTATTGGTGATACTTTAAGTGCTCGCGTGCCCCCGATCCCAGGAGAGAAATTGTTGTAATACATAAATTGCGCTCCTGACCGTTTTTGAGTGCCGGCCATCAGTCTCACCCCGGCTAATTATTAGGTCTCGCTTGAGACAGCGCTTTAGCGCTGCTCTGGCGAGACTTATAGTAAGCGAGTTTTGGAAGTGCAAACAGTGGCTTTTCAGGCCTCCAAGTACAGTGCATGTGCCCCGGGCGCGCGCACCATTTGGCGGCCTGAAAAGCCACTGTTTGCACTTCCAAAACTACTTTCACTTTCGCCTGCCACACGACCGCGCTTTGAAGTGTGATCGCGATTGCGATCACTTACATTTCGCGGGCGCTTTGATGTTTTCAGTGAGCCACGCGGCCACTGAGGACATCAAAGCGCCCGTGAACACCATTTTTTTTTTTTTGTAGCCTCTCATTCGCTCCCCCTCAGTCTCTTCTGCTTTCTAATTTGCCTTCTGTTTTCTTTCTCTGCCAACCTCTGCCTGCCCGTCTCTCTCTCTCTCTCTGCGGCTCCTTCCTTACTCTTTCCTTCTTTTTCTTCGTCTTTCTCACTTCGAGCATGCCCGCTCTTTCTATCCTGTAGCTCTGTCTCGCTTTGTCTCATACTCCGTCTGTTGTTAGTCCTCCATCCCCACTCCCCCGCTGCACACTTGTGTGGCACCCTCCACCCCCCGCTCCATTGTTTGTCCCCCCCCCCCCCCATCCTCGCCCTCCTCCCAATGTCCGCTGTATGATTTCCACCCACCTCCACCATCTTTCCTTGTTTGGGATTGGAAGTGCATAGTGATTTTCTTTGTGGTAGTGTGATGTTCATTCGTCTGTTCATTCTGGTGCAGCCTCAGTTTTGCATACGTCCCATTTGACATGACTGCATGATGCAGATGTGCAACAGTCATGTGCCTGGAAGCCACCATCACACTTTCGCTGTGCGTAGGCGAAACATCAATCACCCGCAGTCTCATGCAAACACCTCTTGTGTTCCAGGGGACGCTGCCTGAACTGTCTGCTACAAAAAACCTATACTACAGACAGAGCCATCCAAACCGAACATATTGCACCAAGACCCGCCTATGTCCCGAATCGTGGCCCCCACACGTTTAGTTACAATGTCTGTAATCTGGCTTTCACAATTCCCAACACCGTCTCCTGTACCTAACGTAACCTAACAAAAATTAAAATAAATTTAGGAGATCGTCAAACGTTAATAATTACAAAAATGCAGGCTGCGCGACAACGGCCTAAAATTAAAACACAAGGGAGCAAGTTCGGTTATTACTCCGTAAAAAGTAAAACCAGATCCTGTCAAAATGTGCATTCTTAAAATATTGTAGAAGCTACAATGCGTTTTATTTAAGTTGCAATAGCAAAAAAACTATCATTAAAAAGGAGTCTTCCCTAATACTATATAGTAAGGCGCTGCGAAGGTGCTGTTGGCACTATGACAGGCACAGTCTGGTGGCAAGCTGACTTCGGCTAAATCGGCACGACCTAGAAGTTAAGCAAGGGAATGTGCAGCTTATTAACAGCAGCGGCCTGGGTGCAACCTCTCTGACTGACAGCGGCAGGACTTGTGCGGATCAGCCAAATTAGCTCTCTTCTCGCCCCGTAACCATAATTACCAACAGAGCTGTGATTAAAATTCAAATTAATGCAGCCCAAGAGCCAAACTCCATGCATGACGCAGGGATAACGTCGAAGGCAGACTCCTCCCGAGGCGCACCTTTGCTGAAACTACTTCCACGCTGCAGGTTTCTATCCTCTCTGGTGGAAGTGAAAAGGGAATGCTAAGAGGAGGGCTGGCAGGCAGTAGATGGGGCCTGGGACAGGTTTTTAACGTGCGGCATCCCTGGGACTTGGATTTTAAAACCGCACTGAAGATTTTTTAAGTTAATTTAGTCTGAGTGAAATAATATTATAAAAGGAAAACTTTGGAGTAGAACATAGGTGCACAAAGGAAATAGTCAAATGACTGAAAATAAAAAAAAATTAAAAGTATCAGTTGATTAATATACTAATGTTCCACTTATCTTTTGCTCAAAAATAGTGTAAACCAATTATAGAAAAGGAAAAATGCGCTTTTAAATTAATCTACGCTAGGGGCAAAATCCACCAGAAGCGCAACAAAGGTAGAACGGGATGCTTGCCCAGTTGTCGCTACTGTATGTATTGGGTGCATGCCATGTAATCGGTCCTGGCATTTCCATCTCTGGATCTGTTCTTCTCTGGTAGCTCTCCACACTCTAAACAGGTGGCAGCTCTAAGCCCTGAATATATAGCACGTATTCCTGAGCACACAAGTTCTACATGGACCTGGGGTTATGGGCATTTTCACTAAATAAGCGAAGTAATAATTCGAAGCACAATCAAAGGTGGCAACCTGAGCAACAAAACCAAACCAGACACCAAAATGTGGATCTATTTCTTCCCTTATCTGTCCACTGCACCAAGAGTACATCTTCCAAGGTTGATGACTGGACTTGTAATTTGATGGCTAGTTTCTCAAGCACTATTATGTTGTCAGCCTTTTGAGCAGAAGTTATCATAAGGAGTACGAAAAGGACACGTACCGCTCATGTCAATTCCTCAAAATTGAACTGCCTCTCCTAAGTAGTGACTAGCACGCTTCCTCTGCTTTTCCATTCTCCTTTCTCCCACTAGTCTCTCCCATCCCCATCACCCTCTCTTTACTCATCACCCTCCCTATTCATCTATCTCTCCTCCCTCTTGTTCTATTACTATCCTTCAAGCCCTTCACACTCCTTCTCTGATCCCTCTCCCTCGAAGTATCATTTGATCATAACTCTCTTATGTGACCACATTCCTTTCTCATCCTCCCCATTCTTCACAAGCGTCATCCTCCACTTTCACCTTTCTGTATTTCTCTGTCTCTGCTCACCTCTTATCGCTCCCAACTCATACATGCTTACCCATCCCCCATGCACATCACTCATTTTGCTCGTCAGTACCCTGCTCCATCCATCCTACTTCCTAAGATGTTTTTAATCCCCCGTCCTCCACCTCTCACACTATCTCCTTCATCTACTCATGGCGTTCATCATCTCCTACTCCACACTAATCAACCCTCTGTCATATATGTCTTCACTTCCCTAATAATCACTTCTTTACTTTTGTTTTATTCACCTGTTTCCTCAACCTTCTTTTCTCTTATCCCTCCTTTTTTTCGTACTAATCTTTTCTATTGTTACGCTCCCCTCTAATCAGCCTCCATCTCTCATTGCTTACTGCAAACAACTCCATAGTAGTGTCAGGGCGATTCCAAAATGGCAAAAGTCTTCAGCCACATTACACTTGGGCTCTGATAGCTGAGGATGATTAGGGCAGTGTGCTATGGAAATGACTAGTGTCCTCCCACATCTAACACTAAAATTCAGTTTGAAACCTGCCCTGGACTCACAACAAACAAGCATTTGCAATGCAATAGGTCTCGCATTTACACAAGTTGAAGCTATTGGCATTGTAAATGACAATGCCTTTTATTTATGTTTTAAAAACTTAAACAAAAATAAGAGGCATTGTTATTTGCAATGTCAATAGCTCAAACTTGCACAAATGCGAGACCTATTGCATTGCAAATGCTTGTCCTGTAATGCGCACTGTAATTGTAGTTCGAGGAGCCGGAAGCAGTTAGGCCAACCTCTCTAAACGATGCGAGTCCACCATTATTAAAGATTTTGTATATGCTAAAGCAGAAGATGTATATGTCAGGAACAGATTTATATTTGAATCCATGTTTATGCCTCACACGCAGAATTGACAAATGTATTTACATTTGAAATGTACTTTATCTACACTGGGCATTTAAGTACATCCTAACATTCGGAAATGTATTTTCCCCATTTACTTTCACGGAAGTGCAGTAAGTTTGTACCGTAAGAAAACTAAAATAAAGCATTTTATTGCTGTAAAAAATCACGAGTCTCGTGCCTTTATCGGGAGTGATTAATTTTAAACCGCAGAAAACCACCCCTGATTTTTGAATTAACCTTTTAGATCCAGGATAATCAACACAATATTTTTAAACTCTTGAGATTGACTTCTGTTCTGCGAGTGCGGTAGTTTTCGTGATTGTATAGTGTGAGGATTTTATGGGCACAATAAGCAGAATTTAAACCAAATGTATCTGCTGTTCATTGTATTATTGACCACAGTGGGGGAATGGCCGAGCAGATTCCGCAGGGGTGTGCGCCAGTTAAGCTTGTAACTTCACTGCAGAGCGTTGTCTCTGATTGGTCAGCTCATCCTGTGTATCCAGGAGGGACCAATGACTCGGCGCTATTGTCATTCTATACACCGTCTGGCTAGAAAGAGCCACTCACAGGGCAATATTCAATGGGTCATTATTGTTTTTTCACTGGGTCAAAGTGAGTTTCAGAAACAGCTGACCCTTTGAACCCGAGGCTGTGCTGGGGTTTTTCCCTTTCAGTGCTCTTATCTCACACATATTTATTAACAGGTATTTTACAGCAGCGTGGTATTAATAATTTATTTTGGCGATCACATGAAAGCTTGCAGAAGAATCGTACTGTCTCAAATGTTTTAAAATAAATGGTCAAAAATAAAACGTATGAAGGCATGAACTCACAAACCTTTGGAATCCTTGAACTCTGCGTTGTTCTTGAAAGTGTGCGTCTGAACGATGATTTAGACATTTAAAAGGTGGGGTCTTGAGTGTAACGGAGAGTTGCAAGCAAGCGTGGCAGTGAGGAGCAAAAGCCGGAATGAAACCGTGGGTAAAAGGAGGATAAAACTCACAGTCGAGAGTTGACATCCAACATAGCAGAGCAGGAGGAGCTGTGCAAGCTTTTTTATCTCGAGACAAAATATAGTTTTGTGACCTGGAGTGCTCCCCATTCACAGACAAAAGACTAATAATTTGGCACCATCACTATGTTGTGCCCTAATGCCCTACCTTGCCTTGTCAACCCTGGACACTGACTCACTGGTCAGAGCTGGAAGCAGGCGCTGGCAGGCACAGAGCAGGAGGTTTATAGGCACCAGGGGAAGGAGTCACTGGCTCTCCCCACTCTCTGCTTTCCCGACCCTCTCCCCATATTTTACTGGCCTTAGCCTACGTCAACTGCACAGCCCGTTTGCTGCTGCAGCAGCCCGGTGCCCCGGTGTCCAGCCCACCCAAAGTAATTGTAAGACACTCTCAAGACAAGTGCTCAGACTATTGCACACACTTGTCAGGCACTTCTGGACTGCAAGTCTAGTCAGGTGAGTCACACACACACTCATCCCTTGTGTGATGATCTCTCCAGCATGCAAATAGTTACACTGATAAACAGAGGCATGTTTCTTCTTTATATTTCAGATGCACAGTTCCACACAGAAAATAAATGTGCGGTACACACAGCGAAGTTGCCAGGCTTGCAACTGGAACTTACATGTGAAAGAAAATCATTTTAGAAATGCATTATGAAAACAGAGAGACGATTAAAGGATCACTTCTCTCCCGCATGAATTAACATCATGCTTGTACCTTGTAGTTCATCTTTAATGTTTGTTAAGGGTGTGTGCTTTTACCCACTAGAAAATATCACTCATTTGGCCACTGAATGCAACTCATAAGTACCCTAAAATGATGGGAATGTCACACATAAGCAATCTTAAAACCTGCCAGCTATGAGTGCCCTCTCATTTCTGATGCTTTGCAGCAGTTATAAGATCTTCTTAGAGTTTCTCGTTGCTCAAATTGGTGTAATTCCTGATATGTATATGTTTCCCTCATCTTCATTGCTTGATTTTGTTAGCGAGAAAGAGTCACTCATAGTCATTGAATGTCACTCATAATTACACTGAAATTATGAGAATGTCACACATAAGCAATCTGAATTCTTAGCAGCCATGTCGTAAACCACCTTCTTTTTACCAATAAGTCACTCCTAAGGACTCCCCCAGGTCCCCAGGGGTAGGGTGACTTCTAAATATAAGCAGGGACATTATCAAGCAAGCATTGGCATAGCCAATAGGTCTCGCCTTTGGGACCTTATAAGTGCTTAGCCATGCAACAGTTGATGTTGTTGCACAAAGGATATTGTGCTGCATAACTAAATACTTATAAGGTCCTAAAAGCGAGACCTATTGGCTATGCCAATGCTTGTTTCGGACTGCAGTGACAGCAGGCAAATTGCTGCTCACACTGCTCTTCTCACTAGCGGAGAAGTTATGTCATGATGCCATGCGAGGTGAGCGTTGTAGGGGAAAGGGAAATCCTTTAAAGAGAGTCATTTTCTCTCTGGATTTCCCTTCTCTTTTTGAAACTCAGGAGCAGCAACTTTGTCGTGGTGTCACAAGGACTTTAAGTGGAAGCTTTTCCAATATTATATACAAGCCATAGTTGCTGCCTATTTATTTTATGCAACTAACAACCATTGACAAAGCCAATAGTCCTGACTTGTTGTAGGTATGATGTTACTTGTTGTATGATATCTGGATGCAATGACCAAAACAGCAAAATACGTCCGGCGGCACACTATGCTAAGCACAGATATTTAGCTTATGTTTTTAAGCCACGCCCTTAATTACATTGGCCACGCCCCTTAGACCCCCCCCCAGTTTTGTCATCCCACTTAAAGCCCTGAGAGTACGTACATAAATAGATGGGCTTTCCCATCAGCCTGGCATCTGGGGTTAGTTATATGGGAAAGGAATGCAGAGAAAAAACTGGCCCTTCCAGATTCATGGCACTACATCTGTTGAACTGAACTGATAACCCGAGAAACACCCAGGACTGACAAGGGAGTTCAGTGGGTCACATAATTTGTACCACCGATACACACCTGAGTAAGGGAGAGAAAGGGGGTATTTTGGTTTAGAGGAAATGAGAGATACTGGGATGATTGGGTGTGGCAACTGTGACTTAGATCAGAGGATTACGGGATATCAACGCATGAGATTGTATATGATGAAACTGAATAACAAATATTTTAAAATAGCACGTGCGGAAGTCACATTCGGTTCTTAAAATGAAGAAGTGTTAATGCTTTCTCCTCAGACGTGTTGATACTCCCACATTAAAAGTACCGAATCCTTACTTCGAAATGCTGGCACTCTCCCTTTCGAATTATATACGTGCAGGTACTCAGTAGCTGCTCATGTAAAACATTAATTCCAACATTTCAAGCACAGTTAAATGAAAAGTCAGAATGACATCACACGCGGGGACATAGCAGCAGGGGGGGATTATGTGTCCTTTTATGTACAGTAAACTGATGTAGCTAGGAAAGGTATTTTCTTTACATTCTGGATTTGTAGTCCTGGTTTTATATTTGGATAAGCTGTACTACGAATCCCATAATGCAACGAAAATGGTGTAGAATGGCTGAGCCATTCAAGTACGGAAATGTGAAACTTGGAGGGTCTGCAGACTTGCACATACTTTTCGTCAGCATACCAATAATATGCCCCACTCCCAACTAAAAAAAAACAAGCATTGGCTCACGGAGAACATCAAAGCGGCCGCGAAAGTGATCGCGATCAAGCGCGGCGCGCGCCCGCGCACATGCACTGTAGCTCTAGGCCGGCCATGGTAGCATTTTTTTAAGCCCTCACAAAAAGTCTCGCCAGTCCAGCGCATGCGCTTGGTCAGGCGAGACCTAAAAAACTATAAGCCCTCATGAGGGAAAAACCGCCAAATTTGTTTTTCCCCATTGTAGTGCATTAGCTCATAGGCTAACATAGGAAGGCGTTATTAGACTTTAATAAAGTCTAACTATTGACAGAAGTGAGCCAAAATGATACTTCAAAGTGTCTAAATAATAGCTAGAATAAATCCAACTTGCCAATGTTAGATTTATTATAACTATGACAGAAAATAAGTTATAGGACTTGCTTTTCTGTTGTGCCAAAATCCAGCCTTCTAGCAGCCTCTCCTGATTGGCCAGCCTTTGACAGGCTGAGCCAAACTGCTCTAATGAGGTGTGAAGTGGCCTGCATTGAGACAAAGGATACATCTGATGAGAGACAAACTGCTGCTACCAAGCACAAGAGAGGAAGGGGGTTAGGTAGCCAAACTGGTCTTCAAAGAGGGAATGACACTTAGGAAAGGACCCAGGCCCACCCCCACATCCTGTACCCACAGCCAGATAGGTGCCCCTGTAATTGAATTAGCAGAGGGGGTGGGTTAGGGAAAGGTAGTCAGACAAGTAGGTTGGGTTAGCCAGACCTTAAGCTCCATGAGAAATTTTCTCCATTTTGGATTTTGACAAACAGTGCTTTCTGGGACAAAAATATGCCACGCTTTGGACGAAGTTGTCATACCTCAGGGTGGCACCCTGTACCCCATTGGTCAGGAGTGCCCACCTACTTGTCACCCCAGAAACATGAATAAATATGAGAGAGAGGCCCAGCAACTAAGATCCCTGCCTGGAAGAAACAAGAAGAAGAGGGACTACCCTGCTGAACCCCTGGACTGCACCAAGAGGACTGCACCTGCTGCACACTTTGGACTTCAGCAAAAGAAGGACCTCACCTGACTAAAAAAGTTTAAGGAGTGGACTCCCTGAAAGCAACAGGTTAAAAGAGCTCCACCTGCATTATCTCCACCAAGAAGAACGCAGCTGGACAGTCTTCAATGGACTTTTAAGGATTTGGCCAGGTGCATTGTGGGTCTTGTAGACCCAACTTCCTAAGGAGCAACTCAGAGATTCTGGAATCTTGGATTGGTGTTGTGGACCCTCAAAGAACCAAAAGAAACATCTGGAGAACTGCTGAACCATTGGACTGCACAAGAGAGGACTGCACTCATAAGAACTGCACCTGTTGCACTGACAAGGATTCACAACAAAAGGACTTTGACTGTATTAAAGGATAGGGAGTGGACTTCCTGATCAACAACAGGTATAAAAGAACCGGAAGGGCTACCTGCAGCATCAACAATGAAGATAACTCCAGCTGACAATCTTCATCTGGATTTTACTTGGATTGACCAGGTGCATTGTAGGAATTGTAGTCCCAGGCCTCAAGAGGCACACCAAAGCTTCTGAACCCTTGGCTAGTGCTGTGGACCACTTTTCTGCATCGAGAAACACTTCTGAGAGTTAGTGTAAAAGAGGTGCCACCATGGCAGCAGCTCCTCTGAAAGCATAGAGATTCCCACCAACCACTGCAGGCAGTGGTCTGCAGGGCAGCAGAAGTTACCACCTTTACTCCCATGGCAAAAGGAAGGCTGCCCGTCAATCTCTAAATTAGGCTCTATGGGCCTTGTTTAGAGTTTTACAGATGTAGGACATCAGCCAAAAAGTGGCAGATGTTCCTTCTGCCCTTCTGCCACATTGTTCTTGTGGATCTGATCAATCTAATGAGGCCAGTAGCTGCTGTTACCCCCCCCCCACCCCCCAATTGGAATTAGGAGGCCATTCACACTTTGTAAGTTCATGAAACTCCGAGGTGACTTGTAGTATACTTATAATCTATGGCGGGGGTAATTTATTACTTATAATCCATGGGCCCACCATCACCCATCCCACATATCACCTTAAACTCTGGTGTCTTGCTCCCTCATATGAAAGTGACAATATGGTTGCAGACATGAAGAATAAAAGCAGAATCTGCATTGAGAAATTAAACACCACAAAAAGCAGTTAGTAAATTGCTGTAAAAAAGATATTAGTAGCAGTTTAATGTAACTAACTCAGCTTAAAAAAATTATTGTATCTCAGAATCAGTAATAACAGGCAGAGACATTTTTAGGTCTCGCCTGACCCAGCGCATGCGCTGGTCTGGCGAGACATTTTGTGATGGCTCTAAAAAGTGCTACCAGGCCTGCCTAGAGCCACAGTGCATGTGCGAGGGCGCACGCGTCGTGCTTTACCGCTATTACTTTCACTTTCGCGGCCGCGCGGCCGCTTTGATGTTTGATCGCGATCACTTTCACGGCCGCTTTGATGTTCTCCGTGAGGCTTCAATAGATTGCAGCAGTTAAAACAAGCATTGGCATAGCCAATAGGTCTCGCTTTTGGGACCTTATAAGTGTTTAGTTATGCAGCTGTTGCATGGCTAAACACTTATAAGGTCCCAAAGGCGAGACCTATTGGCTATGCCAATGCTTGTTTTCTTTCCTATCATGAATTATATGCAAAAAATAAACATGTTGCCATGGATCTCTTCTTTACGCTGATATCTGTTCATTTTCAGAAAAAGTGATCAGAAGAAGGAAATGTCAGTTCTTGTTTTGGTTGTTTACACTGCAGCTGTAATTATGCTCCCTAAAATTCCTTTCACCTTGGCTGCTGGGCCTGTCCTCAGGCACTGTGGCGGCACAAATCTACTGTAATAAGTTATTACCATTTAGCTGCTACGTCATTTCCCTTGTACAAGAGTTAAGAGACGTCACAACTCGACAGTAATGAGGAAATTAAAGACAGGTTTTTATACTGGGATTGAAGGTTCCCATGTGTTATAACTTTTACCACAACCCCAAAAAAGAATACCTGTGCAACCAAGGTTGTATGTTCACAAAAAGTTTATTAATATCTCAACTGTTATCTCAAAATAAATACAGAACACAATACAAAACAGATTACATAAACATAATTTAATAATGGTATATTGAACCAGTAATCTAATTTTATATGAGGACCAGTTAGCAGTAAAAGCAGATGTTAGGTAATACACACAGGGTCACTGGAATTACAAGACAATGGATGACAACAAGAAGAGACAATTATGCAAGGTAATATGGCATTTTCTGGAACACTCTATTCGGTTACTTTAACAAATTAATATTGCCTGAGTAAAAGTTTCACCTCATGTGTACCAGTTTACCAAAGACTAGAGCAATCAGCAACAAAGAAGTGGGCAACAACATTTTGCAAAAGGGCGTGGAAGTGTGTGGCACCTCGTGTGGCATTTTTTGTAGTAACTTGATTCCTTTGAGCTGGAAACCAATTTATTTTTGTTGAAATGTGAAAATTATGCAGCAGGTAGTAATTTATTATAAATGATGCTGCAAATGCAGTAAATCTATAATCATGCAGAAAACGGTGAAACTGCAAAATCACATAATTTAAGGTACACTGACTGTACAGTAATAAAATCATCTGCCCTGTCTAAACTCACTATACAAAGTACCAAACCAGTTGATGCTGCACAGCAACAAAGACGGTGAAGCTCAGAACACAACTGGAATGGAAAAGAAAAGGCACTAATACAAAGCAGTCTCTGGATACGGAACGCGAGGTGAGGCAAACCGCAGCTGTTTGCAAAGCATTATGGATAGTGCAGTTAAAAGGTCCTTTGGTATCATCCCGTCAGCAGTAACATCCGCATAGGTTTACTGCCGAATATTTCTTCATTTACGCCTCTCATTAATTCGCAAAAGGATTCCTGTCAGGCATATAGAGCAGTGCTTAATTTGTAAAACCATAAGTGCCAGGGCCCTTGTCAGGAGTCTCCCGCAGCTCGTAATACCCATTGCCCCGTCAGTGCTGTCAATGGCAGCACCAACACAACTACTAATAATCACACTCCTATAAGTGTGACAGTTCAGACTCTTCCAGGCCCAAAGCTATAAGAATAGCTCGGACAAAATGTATCAGTCGTTTGTAATGTATTTTGAATTAATAAACAACTGTTGTTGTGCCCATCTCTAAGCCCTAAGTGCCAATGGTGACAATTAAGTGCGGTGCAGAGCACGGGAAAACACCAGCACAAATTAAGCACTTGTATATAGTTTTACTACTGTCTCATTCTGTGACACGACTGTCTACAATTACAGAGAAGTACACCTCACACAGTGGGTGAAACAAGATACGGTTGCATTATCACTTTTTGAATGACAGAGCCATTCACAAACTCAAATTCGACCCTTTGCCATCCCAGAATGGTTTAACGTTTTACTCAAGCAATGGTGGGGGGTAACACCCTTAAAGGCTAGAAAGAGGAGTGTACACTGTATCACCTCCCAGAAGAAGAAACAAGCATTTGCCATGCAGTAGGTCTTGCATTTACGGGAGTTTGAGCTATTGACATTGCAAATAAGTATGTCTTTTATTTTGTTGTCGTTTTTAAAACATAAATAAAAGGCATTCCCATTTACAATGCCAATAGTTTAAACTTGCATAAATGTGAGACCTATTGCATTGCAAATGCTTGTTATCTAAAGTACCAAAGTGGCCAGAAAAGCGTGTGCAGTTTCCAATCTTTTAATTAGACTTGGGTTTGCAGTTTCAACACTCCCTGAAAATGCTCCTAAATCCAGCTTAACAAGACCTTTGACATCAATACTCATAATTTACCACAATAAGGTGGGAGAACAAAGCAAGCTTTTTTCGAGTCACTTGACTGGGACGGTAATTACATAAACAGATTTGGAAGAACTCAGTTGAGAAATCTGGTAGTGATCCATCCTGTCCTGTTCGCCTCCTCCTATTCAACCAGTGCCCTGAGAAGATACCAGGTGCACTGGCCAAACACAGGCAGGGAAAACAAAAGCATATTAAAGCCAACATCCCTCCTGCACTCTCTCAACCATCCCACATCAGTTGGCTGATCCCACCAGAAAACACAGCAAAATGGGTCTGGGCAGCGGAGTCATCTTGGTCCAAGAACCTGTTACTCGTTCATAGCAAGAACATAATTGTGGGAACTGGCACAACACACCATGGACCTTGGGACTCAGGTGCATGCTGACATAGGCAAAAAACCACCTACTCATCACATAACTCAAACTCTAAACAAACTACTTTGCTGTAACATTTTCCGTGACATACCACCATCTACCTACCGGCTCCCAAATCCAACCCTGGCACTTATTGCAGAAGCAAGTATCTACCCAGTTTTCAGAGCAGTGTTCAAACTTTCAGTGAAAACAATCGATATCATGAGGAAAAATATAAAAAAATACATGACTGGACTTTAGTAGGTAAAGTTTTCACAGGGGCATGTTGAACGCAGCATTCCTGGGAGATATGCCATGCAAAGCACTCCTGCTTTCGTCAAGCTGACCTGGCTCGGTGGCAGCTGACAAGTGCTTGCTGAGTAGCTGTGATGCCACGGCTCTGATACACATTAGTGGGGCCGGCTGTTAGGAGTTCCAAAGGCAACAAGGCGGAAGAGATGCAGTGCACGAGCGAAAGAGATGCCGTGTGCGAGCACAATATCCAGTCCGGGTGGGCGAACTACGTCGCTGTAACATTTTCCGTGACATACCACCATCTACCTACCGGCTCCCAAATCCAACCCTGGCACTTATTGCGGAAACAAGTATCTACCCAGTTTTCAGAGCAAGGTTCTAACTTTCAGTGAAAACAATCGATATCATGAGGAAAAATATTTAAAAAAATACAACATGACTGGACTTTCGCAGGTACAGTTTTCACAGAGGTATGTTCAAAGCAGCGTTTACCGGGAGATATGCCGTGCAAAGCACTCCTGCTTTTGTCAGGCTGACCTGGCTCGGTGGCAGCAGACAAGTGCTTGCTGAGTAGCTGTGATGCCATGGCACTGATACGCATTAGTGGGGCCGGCTGTTAGGAGTCCCAAAGGCAACAAGGCGGAAGAGATGTCATGTGCGAGCAAAAGAGGTGCTGTGCGCGAGCACAATATCCAGTCCGGGTGGACGAACCGGAAAGGAGACAGGGAGGGGACGGGACCAAAAAGCCTCACTGCAAATCAAAAGCGCGCTTTTAACATAAAGAGTGAAGCACGCCAATGAAAAGCAGAGGCGGAGCTTCCACCCCACTTCCAAAAGCAACCCGACGACAATATATCTCGCAGAGCGAGCAGCGCATGCGCTGCGACGCTAGGCAAGACCTAAAAAGACGAAGAGGAAATGTGGATGTGCTCATCAGGCTACATTTCCCCAGAGTTCTATTGAACACTACGAACAAATACATGCACCGCGGAAATGAGAGCCCAGGGATTGTGTGAAGACATTTGAAATACTTAGCATCGAAGCCTGTGCCTAGACGACCTTTCCGAGCATGCCACTGGAACTGTTTTGTGAAAGTACCTTCAAGAGGGCGTGCAAATCTCCTCACATTATTTACAGTTTTTGGTGAATTAAGCCCTGAGTCTTTTCATTATATGGCATGAGTTTACTATCACAAACTACTAAACACAGCTAAAACACAAATAACAAATACTGTTTCATGGTGCCTGCAGAGGAAGGGAACAGTGTCTCAGGGTTTGTGTGTTTGCTTTACTGACCCCAGAAAGGTACACCAGCATCAGGATGTCTGGGGACACAGGGACATATGTCCAGTAGCACCAGCAGGGCAAGTGATGAGAGCCAGAGCATGGCCGCAACCCTCGCCCAAGCCAAGGGCAAGTGAGCAGCACCCGGGTACCATGCTCCAGGATGAAGGCTCAGCAATAGGTTCGGTACAAATCTTCATCCCAATCCAGATGATGCTTAGTGGAGCTGCAGGGCAGTCCCAGCTTATTGTTCCAAATTGAGATCTATGGGAAGATACCCACTGCCAACCATTGTCCGGGGCATCCTTAGAATTCAAAGGGTCAGACAACCAGACCGAGGCAGAGATCCCCTTTTCAGCTATGAGCCTGAAATGGTAATCTCACAATGCACTGGACAGGCCACAGTTTTTGGAGTGCCTCCAAACAGCCCTGAGGACAAAGGACGGCAGGAAATAGAAGTGGGGAAGAAGTTTTCTTCTGTAGACAGTGTTCATCCCACATTTTGTAAATGCCATTTTTAAAACTGAAAGTAAATGTTCACAAACGGTTATGGGTAACACTAACGACAGGGGTACCAGTAATGTGCAAAGAACCTTTTTGCAAATGTTCTAATGTTGATGAAGAGCTAGACCAGGGATAACTGCACCTAATTTTTGCAAACATTGGATTTAATAAAAGCACAAACACGGATAGGGTCCCATGCTCCTCTAAGCCTCTGGACTTAATTTTATCATGTCGAGGGGGAGGGGGGGCAGCAATCAAGTCCCCTTAGCACAACTGAGAACCCCAAAAACTATTATCAGTTGCCATCAGCAAAAACGGGGCAGAGAAGGTCAAGGTGGGCTAGCCAGTTCAGGCTACATGTAGGGGGGAATAAATATACCAACCCTTTATTCAGCTTGAGGCATCCCTAGAGATTAGGGGCCCTGAAAACTGTAAAGAGGCAAAATATACAGGGAATCAGCTAAGGACAAAACAAGATGACAGAAATGGCAGAGCTGCGGTGCTGGGCTAGCACTTTTAGCCTACAATGTGGCTGTATGCTTCATGTCTGTGTGTGTCAGCCACTGTATGTGTAAGAATCCAACAGAGAAAAATCAGGGTTTGGAGAACAGGTGAAGGGGGAAGCAAGAAACCGAAGCACAGTCGGAAGGCATAGAAAGTTGGGAATACTGGTCTGTGGAGGCTGGGGCTGAGTAGGAGCAAAACTTTGAAGGGCGAAGGGGGAGTGAGACCAATCAGAGCACTGGGAGCACCTCCGGACAGGTTAAGAAGCGCGAGTAACAGAACCATCTTGCCTTGTAGCTGCCTTGGTTGTATGGTTCCCGCTGGCATTAATTGATTCATTGATTCAGATCCTGCACATTTGTTATTTTCCCCTCTCACTATATATATTTCCCTTCCTTCCATGTCCCTCTCTAGTTTTTTTAGTTCCACTGCTCATTTGTTCAAGTTGTCTAACGGAAAGATTTCTGGGACAGCTTCCACCATTGCCTCTTCATCTTTGGAGCTACTGTACTCCCGAGCTGGGAATGGTCTGGTCGATACATCCTAGGGTGGGTAACTGCCATTGCCATCAGAGCACCATTAAGTTATTGCCAATTAGGATAATAGGAAGGGAGGTGGTGACAATTCCTCGTTTACCCAAGCCTTATTCATATGGTATTTCTCCTACACTTCCTATAGAGAGATCTTCTCATGACCAGACCAACAGTGTGTGGCATACTCACTAGTTGCAGCATGAGGCCTGTGACAGATGGACCAAGTCGCCCCTATTTTATCTCTCAATTCGCTGTACCCCAATTTGTAATTTCCCCCTGGAAATGTTGTGCAGTCTGTGGTGTTCCTGGATACACTCTTTCCTACACTCAGTCTCTTGCCTCTTTAGTGAGTATGATTGGATAATTGTTGTCAGAGTTTCTGTCATCTAGTTTTCCCAACTATTCATTAATCAAGACAGTATGCTTGTTTTATGTTTTTTCTTGAGCTCTTTGATGTGCAGACTCCTCTGATATAGGCCGAGAGTGTTTTGGTCTCTGAGACAGAATGTTCACTATGTTTGTAGTACTCCACAATCACTTTGCGGATTTCTGTGTGAAATACCATATCACACAGGTCCATGCCCTTCAGGCGCCAGCTAATGAACCGCAGAGAAAAAGTAGTGTTATCCAGTAGAAGAATGACCACTGAGTGGCTAGGCAGGATTATAGGTGAAATATTAATGTCTCATATCAGGAGCATCAATTGCAGGGAGATAAGTCCCATATCTATACATGAGCACATGCGATAGACTGGAGAATAAAAAGTAAATTCTGCCCCTTCTGGAGGTAGAGTTCTCCACATGTCCACTAGGTCACAAAGCTGCATTATATGAGTGAGGGCCTGCCCACCTTAGGGAAGGGGTCCATGCATCTCAGAGGTTCTATCTAGCTTTGCAGATAAAGCAAGGTGAAAATCGTCAAATAATTCAGAGTCATCCTTATTACGGCCATATATATTGGGCAGTAACAACTACTGCTCGTCCAACAGGCCCCCACAATAGCAACAAGCATTTGCAATGCAATAGGTCTCGCATTTACGCAAGTTTGAGCTATTGACATTGTAAATGACAATGCCTTTTATTTATGTTTTGGTTTTTAAAACATAAATAAAAGGCGGTGTCATTTACAATGCCAATAGCATAAACGTGCGTAAATGCGAGACGTATTGCATTGCAAATGATTGTTTCTTGTCCAACCTCCACATCTCAGGCAAAGCTACGTCTGGAATTCTGCTTGACCAAACAGCAATTTTTGCAAGAATCATGTGTTATCGGCTTTTGGCATGAATGCAAGATTGCAAAACGTGGCTCACTAAATTATTGTTATGTCCCCAGCTTGAGAAAAGCAGATCGAAAACGAGTTTCCGCCCACTCTGTCAAGCTTCACCGAGTGCTAAACAATTTAAACGTGCAAAAAGCCTGGGAAACCAACTCTTTACAGCAACTGTGCAAAGTAATACTAAGTTATGAAACGTGTGCTATTTCATTTTAACCAGACTTAAAATTCGTCCAATCGCTAAAACACGTCTGCATATTACTATCTCCCCAAAAACACAATGCAGGCTTCCCTGGCAGAAAGCTCTTCAATGACATCTAAAAACAAGCCGGAAGTCAGGCGCCCTTGCCCGGGACGTGGGCGGGGCCTGCTCCGGCAGGAAGAGAGACGGCGTACCATGCTAACGCGGGGCTCCCATGCTGAAGGGAGAGCCCCGCGGTGGCGACCGGAGTGGAGCGAAGCCCCGGGTCCCAGGAGGGGGCCCGAGTGAAGACTGCGGCGGACGAGGCTGCCCACGGCAGCATGGGGCTCCCGGGAGTGCAGGGAAGCCCCGCAAGAGAAGTGCTGCAGCCGCGAGGAGGAGCCCCCCCCCAGAAGAGCAGCCCGGTGAGTGAAGAAGGGCTGGGGGTTCCGTGTGGGCTATTGTTGGTGCCTGATCGAGGCACAGCGTCCTTGGCGACAGCAGCGCTTTGCGCTGCGTGGGCTGACATGTGGTCGGAAGGGGGACAGGAGATGTGCACGCCGCGTGGCTGTAAGCGCGTACACCAATTCACATCCGCTAAGAGCCTGCGCGTGCACATCTCCTGTCCCCCTTCCGAGGCAAGTCAGCAACAATAGATCTCGCCGAAAGCAGCGCTCCGCGCTGCGTTCGCAGGCGAGACCTAAAAAGCCCTGCAACATGTGAAATATGTTCCACTAATCTAAAATTCGTAGACTTCCTGATAATAGTAACTACGGCCAGGGAGCAAGCTGAAAACACAGATAAATATTGGTACTGGCCCCAAGTGGAGGTAAACTTGGGCATGCTTAGAGGTGAACAATATGTCTCCTTCAAAATAGCAATATCTATTTTATGCCTATTTAAGTATGCTAACACTTGCCTCGCCTTGTGAGGGTTATTAATTTTGTGTACTTTCCAACTGAGTACTTTCACCATGAGTCAGGTGGATTAAACTATACGTGCAAGTTATGGGGCTGAGCGTCATGACCAACCCAAGAGACACTACGGGCATCACAAGCTGGGTACACATAATTGACGTCATTGCTGTGAAAAACAAAACAACAAAAAATTGGACCAACAATTACCTCCCACACCAACATCAATTGTCAGTCAGTTACCAAGACCTTTTTAACAGCAAGAGCAACCCCTTAACAACAACATGCGTATGTGTTGTGGTTAAACTCCACACAAAGGGGTGCCGAGGAGCATGGCTAAGCGTATGGCGATAAGGCCCATTCCGGTAAAAGATTTAATCATTGTCACTGAGGGTTGAGGTGCCATGCAGGCAGAGTTTCTGGAAGAGGCAGGGCTGCCAGGGCCCAACCCAGATTCATTTTAGATGACGCTCCATAAAGTCCAGTACCCAGGCTGGCTGGGAAAAGAAATGTGTTTTACCCAGGAGTGGCTCCTCTGTAATGGCGGAGGAGCATTGCCCATTGCCAGCAGATGATAAATAAAACAATAATAAAACAGTTATTATTGTTTTATTTATCTCTGTCTGTGCTGCTCACGTGGGAGTGGGAGGGGCGGGGCCAGGCCAAGGCAGGGAGGAGTAGTGTTTACTTATAGTGCGCATGTCAGTTTGACCAGCTGTCTTAGGCCGGCCAAACTGACATGCGCACTTATGTTTCTCCAATCCAGCTGTGTTCCACAGCAGGCTTGGAGAAACGCCATGGGCTCCCAGGCCCTGTCTGAGTAGCAAACAAGGTCGCTCACACCAATCCTGGTGCTGCTCTCATGCTATGAGAGCAGCGTCTGGACTGGGTGGGGAGCTTGTGCTTTCATGCCCATCCACTTACGGAGGAGGAGAGGAGCAAGAGCAACAAGGCAGCCAGCAGCAGGAGCGGAGTGAAGTGGCAGGTAAATTATTTTTTTTGTTTATTTCTCAACCTCCTTTTCCCCGTCCTGCACCCCCTACGCACCGCCCTACCGATTTCGATTGGTGGCAGCCGCCACTGGTTTTACCGATATGTTCCAGACAAAGTCGTGCAGGGAAAAACATGGATAAATGACAGGCTTTGCCATAAGTATTTTCTTAACCTCTGTGAATGATTTCGTAGCCTCCTGCACCATAGTGGTAAAAGCTGGAAAGGAGGAGATGGAGGAACCATCATATTGTAAGTCAGGGTTGGCTTTATCTACCTGGAAAATTTGGGCCCTATACCTGTAGTTTAGGAGTTTCGCAATAATTGGTCTAAGATGTTCCCGTGCCCGTGGCATGGGAGCTAGGGAACAATGGGTCTGCTCCACTATAAATACCAAAGAAAATGCATTGTAACAGAACAAAAAGTCCAGGTACCCTTCAATAAAATGCTCCATGTTGACATTTTTTAGCAGATTCAGGGACCTCCCATAATCCAGACAATATTGAGATGGGATTGGTCTTCTAGGTCTTTGTTTTTTATCTATAACCCCTTTAGTTTGCGTGAGAGTGCAGTAAGGATGGCCACGGATAGGTGCTGAAAACCCTCTATCTCTAATATTCGCGCCTCTGCCTGCATGAACCTGGTATCATGTTTATCAACACATTCTAGGAAGCGTACCATTCTAGAAGTGAGGTTGTCTGTTTTGCCATCCATTGAACATATGCTGTTGTTCATCTCAAGAAGAATGGCAGTAATCTCTGTATTGCTAGTTTCGGAGTAGGCTGGCTGTCGACCCACCCCTGGGTATCACAGTCGTCTTTTTATCAAATTGTATTTCCACCTACTTATGGTCTGCCTTCCCCGTGATGACTGCTAATCAGGCACGTTGAATGCCAGCCGATGTAGGACACTCTGCACCAGCCACAATCGCCCAGCTCTCCTGCACCTCTCCCCAAATCAGATCCAAGGGAAGAGGTGTGGCGCCACGGCCAGGGTGACTGCCTCCGGAATCTGGGGATCACGGTTCCATCCCCGGCGCCTGCGGCAGATTAGCCCACCACCATGTGACTCTGGACAATAGCTTGCTTAATCTTCTCGACGGCCCCCAGAGCCTAGAGACCCTTACGGGTAATTGTTCGCGCTTTACAAATGTGGATTATTAAGGGGCTGCATTACACATGCGGCACATTTTCCTTCCTTCACCTTTTAAAAGGTGCACCCAGCGCAATGAAGAAAAATGTGACGTATTATGACGAATGCGCTGCCCCCAGGGTAGCACATTCATGTGAAAAACGGAGCAGCAGCTTTGAAGTCGCCCAATGTTTTCACAGTGCAGATGGCAACCCGCCTGCACTTTTAAAGAGCATTAGAGAACCCCTTGCAGGCGGGTGCAGTCTGTGACTGCACCGCCTGCAAGGGGATGTCTGGGGGGTCCATAGGACCACCTTACCCCCCTCCAGAGGGCTGCCCTCAGGGGGTGCACTGACAGTGTGCCACCTTTTAGATGGTACACTGTGAGTGTGCCTCCTGAGAGCTTCTTTGCCTCTGCCCCCACATCTGTAATACGGCATGGATGCAGAGGCAAAGGGATTCCATCATTTGTATGGGGCACACCCCCATGCAAATGAGGGAACATCCTCTTGACGATAGCGCTGGTGCTTTATGTGCGCCAGAGCTATTGGTATTACAGAAGGGGCCGCACAAGCATCTGCGGCCCCTTTTGTAATACCAAAGTGCCCCGGGTGTGTGCAAACTGGCACAAATGCCAGTTGCACCCCCGGGGCACTTTGTGTAATACAGCCCCAGATGTCTCTAGGGTCTTCATGCTCCAGAAAGTATAATTATATTGAAGAGCAGGAATGAGCTTTGGAGCGAGGCAGCACACAGGGGGCAGCAGCCACCACTGAGTCAGGTCAACCATCAGGCCAGTGATGAGGCAAATAACGGCACTCCGACAAGGCCTCCTCACACACAGAGCCACCAACACGGCCAAAAGAAGGCACTAACTGGAAGATGAGGTATGTTCTTAACAAAGCATCACTCACAGTGTATGCGTCTAAAACAGTGACTCAGTGAGCTCGGCCCATCAATTGAGAAAGTAGTTGAGTCTTGCAATCCAACAGCCGGACACAGGCCAAGCAGGACTGGACCCTCGCATGCAAGCAGTTCAGGGTGAGGTTGGACACCCAGAGAAGGCTCTGTGTCCCCAGGCTGACAGCACCCCCTCTATGGCACGGCAGAAAAAGCCCACACTAGAGCAGTTATGGTAAACGCTAGCAGGGGAGCAAGCCACCAAAGTGTTTGTTAGTGGGTTGCTAGTGACTAGAGGAGGGCTATGGAGGCACTCCCGAAGGGACCTGTCTTAGGCAGGATCTGTGAGTGAGGTGCTTTCCCCCTAGGCCTCCACAATGGCAGTGCCTCTGTGCCCCTTCCCGCATGCCCAGCCGAGCAGGGACACTGCTCTGGAGGTGCAGGGGTGGCCGACCGCCTGCCGGATGGCAATTACAGGCCTCGGCCAGCCTTGTCAAAGCACCCTGAAAGCTGCTCACCCATCTTTGGTAGTCCTGAGTGGGCCACCAGCTCCACTCAGCCTCAGCAGCAGCACCCACTCCAGCACAACCATTCTACCTGTGAGCCTGCCAGTTAGTCAGTAGCCAACTCGGCTCTCACCAGAGAACAGGGGCACAAGGGCGCTCTCTCTGGTGACTAGGATGCCACAACACTCATATGGCAAGGCCACCAATTCATTTCTGCATCATTTGCACCCGACGGGCTCCCAAAGCAATCCAAAATTGCACATATGTGGCACTAGATGTCGACTGCTTGCCTGTGGCTTGTTTGGGATGGTGGCAGATGTGCTACGTTACAAGGGCGGGCCACCAGAGCTTCTGTCTCAGGCAGCCATCTTTATTGCTGGCTCTCTTGCGCCCTCGACAATGTGCATGTTTCTAGACATGGGTACCTGCCTCTCCCCAGTATGCCCTGGCATCTGATTCTCTACCATGCTTCCTTTCTTTCCTACAACCTTAATCTCTACTTCTTCACGTCTTCTTCTCCCTTCTTTCAACTCCTGTCACATACTGTGCCACTCCTGCTAAACGTTTGCCAATAGAACACCTGCGATCAGCTACCCACTATGCATCATTACTTAATTTAGGAGACTGCAGGGAAAGATCATTCCATTCCCTTGGTTCCTTGATCATACCCTTTCGCTTGATCCCTCCCTTACAGTCTCATGGCAGCCCTAGCAGTATAAAGTGGAGTTGAAGTGTTCTATAGAAACAACCAATACCCCATGAATTAATACTTACCTGTTAGTCTGTGTACAAGAGTAACTGAAACAAGATCTGTGTGCGTGTTGTGTGACAGTCTGGTTTTTGCTGGAAAGCTTGTGCAAGTGTCTACAGGTGAGTTTATCTGCATGAGTTTAGATAATGGTAAATATGCAGCTCTCTAGGGTTATCAGTATGTGAGCTATATGAATGTTTACGTTGATGTGTGTCTGTATACATGTGTGAGTGCATTATATAAAAGTCAAAAGAATGTGCAGTGCCACCACATTTTCAGGGCCCGATACACAAAGAGACTTACGACTCATAAAGTTACGAGTGCGGGGTCTCCACACTCGGGCGGAATCTCCGCACTGAGCACTGGGCTGTCAGTTTTCTATACGATGGCTAGGGAATACATGCCCTTTTACAAGTTGCAATTGTTAAAACAATATTTTAATGTAAAAAATATTTGGGCCAAGTACTATCCGTCTATTCTTTTTCCTCTCTGTCATCCATTAGGGCGTCACTTAATTATTTTAGCAAGGCTTTTAGAATGAAGAGGCAGGATCCCTGATTAATACATAGACTTATTCTTCTTCTTGTATTTATTTTAGTGCTTGCCACTTAATGCGAAAATGCAATTAGTGTTTTCTTTTGCATGAGGTCATTTTAGATGTGCTTAATATTAACAAGGAACTTTGCAAGGAAGTAAAGAAAATATGCCTTCTGTCCCTATTTGGTTAATGAGCAAAAGAACCTCTCTGCTAGAGTATAATTAACTATATATCTTTATTTGTCTATTTTAGGCAAAATACTAACCAAGCATATATCACGGTATGACTTTCTTCAATGCTGAATGGTATTAATATTCGGGGTGGGTTACTTGGGAAAATACATTAAACCAGTCCTATAATATATAATAGGTGGACTTATTTCTTAGGAAGGAAACTGTTTTCAGCAATTTTCGTAGACATTTAAAAGCATTTTTATTTCATCAATAGATTGTGCATAGCTTGGCTACTTGTTACTTTTCCTGTATAGTAGCGCTGGGAAACCTTTTTGGTAGCTATGCGCCTTATAAGAATAATAAATAAATAAATAAATATAAATAAAATAAATAAATATGCAAAACAGTGAATATATCATTTTCAACTGTTTTTGCTGTTTATGTAAAAGGTATCAGAATAATCATATTTGCTCCGCTTCACATTAAATAAACATGTTTACATCAAGATTAAAAACGGAAGAATACAATTGTGAAACCATTGCAAAAATGTATTTCATCCATTCCATATATAATTTGTAAGAGATTAAAAAACCTGTGGTTCTATTTCAGAAATCATGCTCCAGGGGTAAATTCACAGAATCACTTCTGAGTATGGGAAGTAGTACTACAGCAGGACACTTTTATGTACACCTGCGATGCCTTTGTGAATCAGGCACAAAACGTTGAACTCCCTCTTAGAAAAAGTGCAGAGGGCATAGTTGTTTCTGTTTTTTTACGAATTACATATGACTATTCCCTGAATATTTCCTTTTTATTCCCATTTTAGATGTTTTAGGGACAATGCACAAAGCTATGTAAGAGTATGCAAAAGAGTACTAAAGGAGTATTACTTTATGTACTCTGAAACACCTATTTGAATATGCTCCTCCGTGCCATTTGCAATCAGGGGCTGCAGCTGTCATTTCACCCACACTCACGCGGGCTTTTACCCACCCATAGGGTGTTGAGAGAGAGAGTGTGATCCTGTCAAGATAACACCTGTCCACCGGTGTCAAACCGTCAGAATCAGGAATTATATATCAAAGTAGATTCATCCTGGCACATGGTCTCTACATTGTTCTCTTTTAATATCCATCAGCGGGGTAGTTGGCTGATTTACAACTATATAACATTTGTACATGTGTGAAATTGTTCGAAAGTTTCTTCCAACAAAGAATTCTGTCCATCCATGCTATTAGGTTTGGATTGTTTTGTATGTGTTCCATTTTCAATGGACACTAGTTTTTAGTTGGCATCTATCCCAGAACAAAGACTCTACAGTAGTTATTTTCATATTATAAATTGGATTGTGCACTAGCCTCAGATTTTCATTATATACACTTTGTCCAAGCCAGAGCCACAATCCTATTCGGGGTAAGTCAGATAAACTACCTAAATTAACTTGTGCTCACCCTCTGGTAGCTTGGCACAGAGCAGTCAGGATTAACTTAAGAAGCAATGTCTGAAGTATTTGTAGGACACTTAAATTACAGTAAAACAGTGAAACCACCACAAAAAGACTCCACACCACTTTAGAAGAATAGAGAATATTCATCTGAGTAAAACAAGACCAGAGCAACAAAAATCCAGTCAGTAGAAGTTGAGCTATCGATTTGTAAAGAATAAATCCAAAAACAGTGCTTAAAAGTCAATAGAACTAAAATGTTACTTGAGGTTGAACTATACCTGGGTAACTCCAAAACTAAGGCCAACCACATTGGAGGACAGGCCGGCTACAGGAACACGCAGGACCCACTGAAAAAGTACCTTGTACAGAGAAATCGTCGGAAGTCGAGCACTCCCTACATTGGATTCCGTTTTGCACAATCAGGTCGATGCGTCGGAGTCGAGCCTTGCAGTTGGTGTGGATGGATCGGCACTGTGTCATCGTGGAACCTCGCAGTCGGGACCTGCTGTCGTTGTCGAATTAGCTCTGCATTGTCGTCAGAGGGCACTGTGTCAGTTCCGATCGGCGCAAAGGGGTCACTGTGTCGATTTTTGCAGAAAACAGCTGCAGAACCCCCTATTAAGGCCCAGTACTGGAGGGGGCACATCAGGGATAGGACTCACAGATGGCAGAGTCCAGCAGCACCAGCAGAGTTGCAAGAAGTCTTTTGTGAACCTGAGACTTCAGTGAACAGGAGGCAAGCCAACCAGCCCTTGGAGAAACTTGGGTTCAAGCATGAAGAGAACAGATCCAGTCCCTCTTACTGCCAGGCAAGATGTAGCAGGCCGCAGGCCAACACAGCAGAGAAGGTAGCAAAGTGGCAGTCCCTCTTACAGCACAGCAATCAGCAGGCAGCAGGCCAACACAGTAAATCAGTTAGCAAAGTGGCAGTCCCTTCTGCTGCACATCAGCTCTATTTCCAGGCAGAATGTCCTTAGTTCAAGAAAAGTGCTGATTTGATGGTGTCAGGGGTCCAGTACTTATACCCAAATGTGCCTTTAAAGTGGAGGAGACATTACAGAGGCCTTTGAAGATCACAAGATCCCTGGCTTTCTTTCTCTGGCTCCAGACTCACTACAGGGGAAATGCAGTTCTTTGTGTGCGGATAGGCACAGTCCTATTCAGGTGCAAGTGTCAGCTCCTCCCTCCCAATCTATCTCAGGAAGAACCATCAGCCTGGTGATGGGCCATCAGGATGCAAATGTCACACCCCAACTCCCTATGTGTGACTGTCTAGAGGGAATGCACAAAGCCCACCTGTCACTCAACCCAGACGTGTATTCAGAGACAGGCAGAGGCACAGACTGGTTAAAGTAAGAAACTACCAACTTTTTAAACGTGCCAATTTCAGACTTACAATTTAAAATTCAACTTCACCATAAGTTTAAATTGTGAGTCCAGAGACACAAAACTCCAAATTGCTGTGTTTTCTTAATTACAGATTACACTTAAAAGACGTTTTAAGACAATCCCAATTTTAACCTACTGAAGAGATATTCCTTGCAGTTGTGAAAAACAAATATAGAAGTTTTTCACTACCAGGAGATGTAAAACTCAAACATATATGTCCTAACATTTAAATACATAGCACCCTGCCAAGGGCCTACCATAGGGGTGGCTTATATGTAATAAAAGGGAAGGTTTGGGTCTGGCAAGTAGGTTAGCTTGCCAGGTCGAAATGGCAGTTTAAAACTGCACACATAGGCTCTGCAGTGGCGGGCCTGAGCCATGTTTAAAGGTCTACTGAGTGGGTGGCACAATCACTGCTGCAGGCCCACTAGTAGCATTTAATAATAGGCCCTGGGCACATATAGTGCACTCTACTAGGGACTTATAAGTAAATTAAATATGCTAATTGTGTATGAGCCAATGTTACCCTGTTTTGAGAACAGAGCATAATCAATCAATCAATCAATCATGAAATTTATATCGCGCACTACTCACCCGGAAGGGTCTCAAGGCGCTTGGGGGAGGGGGGCTGCTACTGCTCGAACAGCCAGGTCTTGAACTGTCTCCTGAAGGTGAGGTGGTCCTGGGTCAGTCGCAGGTGGACGGGCAGGGAGTTCCATGTCTTAGCCGCCAGGTAGGAGAAGGATCTTCCTCCGGCGGTGGTCCTCTGGATGCGGGGGACGACGGCGAGGTTCGCGGATCGTAGCTGGCAGGTGGGCGTGTAGAAGGTCAGTCGGTCGTTGAGGTATCTTGGGCCCAGGTCGTGGAGGGATTTGTGTGCGTGGGTGAGGAGTCTGAACGTGATCCTCTTGTTGACAGGGAGCCAGTGCAGGTCTCTTAGGTGGCTCGAGATGTGGCTACGTCGGGGGACGTCCAGGATGAGTCGGGCGGAGGCGTCCTGGATACGTTGAAGTCTTTTCTGAAGCTTGGCTGTTGTACCGGCGTAGAGGGTGTTTCCGTAGTCAAGTCTGCTGGTGACGAGGGCCTGGGTGACCGTCTTCCTGGTCTCGGTCGGGATCCATCGGAAGATCTTGCGGAGCATGCGAAGGTTGTGGAAGCAAGCTGAGGAGACGGCGTTGACTTGTCTGGTCATCGATAGGGAGGAGTCCAGGATGACGCCCAAGTTGCGTGCGTGGTCCTTTGGTTTGGGTGCGGTGCCTAGTGCCGGGGGCCACCAGGAGTCGTCCCATGCGGAGGGCGACTGTCCCAGGATGAGGACTTCTGTCTTGTCCGTGTTCAACTTCAGGCGGCTGAGGTTCATCCATTCGGCGATGTCTTTCATCCCTTCGTGTAGGCTGGCTTTGGCGGTGTCGGGGTCTCTGGTGAGGGAGAGGATCAGCTGGGTGTCATCGGCGTAGGAAATGATGTTGAGGTTGTGTTGGCGTGCGATGGCAGCGAGGGGTTTCATGTAGATGTTGAAGAGAGTGGGGCTGAGCGATGATCCTTGCGGGACGCCGCAGATGACTTCGGTGGCCTCAGAGCGGAACGGTGGGAGGCATACTCTCTGTGTTCTGCCGGAGAGGTAGGAGATGATCCATTCCAGGGCCTTCCCTTGGATGCCTGTGTTGTTGAGGCGTTGGACTAGGGTGCGGTGGCAGACAGTGTCAAATGCTGCGGAGAGGTCTAGGAGGATGAGTGCCGCTGTTTCGCCGTTGTCGAGCAGGGCTCGGATGTCGTCGGTGGCTGCGATGAGGGCGGTCTCGGTGCTGTGGTTGGCTCTGAATCCGGACTGCGAAGGGTCGAGGGATCCGTTCGTCTCGAGGAAGGCGGCCAGTTGCTTGTTGACGATCTTCTCGATTACCTTGGCAGGGAAGGGAAGGAGCGAGATGGGGCGGAAGTTCTTGAGGTCGGTCGGGTCAGCTGTAGGTTTCTTCAGTAGTGCGCTGAGCTCGGCATGCTTCCAGCTCTCCGGGAAGGTGGCTGTGTCGAAGGAGGTGTTGATGATGTCTCGGAGGTGGGGTGCGATGGTAGAGGCGGCCTTGTTGAAGATATGGTGGGGGCATGGGTCGGTCGGAGATCCAGAGTGGATGGTGTTCATCATGCGTGTCGTGTCTTCGGGGGTCACCTCGGTCCATGTCTGGAGAGTGGCAGCGGGGTGTGTAGGTTCGACCGATGGGTGCGGGGATGGAACGCCGAAGCTGTTGTGGATGTCGGCGATCTTGCGGTGGAAGTACGAGGCGAGGGAGTCGCAGAGGTCCTGCATGGGAGTGATGTCGTTGTAGCCGGTGCTGGGGTTGGAGAACTCCTTGACGATGTTGAAGAGCTCCTTGCTGTCATGGGCGTTCTTGTCCAGTCGTTCCTTCAGGGATTTCTTCTTGGTGGTGCGGATGAGCTGGTGGTGTTTGCGGGTGGCAAGTTTGAGGGCAGTCATGTTGTCAGCGGTCTTGTCGAGGAGCCAGGCCTTCTCGAGGGTGCGGCAGGCCTTTTTGGAGTCCTTGAGTTCGTCGGTGAACCAGCATATGCAGTTTAGCACTGGTTAGCAGTGATACAGTGCCCAGAATCCTAAAGCCAACACAAATTAAGTTAGCAAAACAGGAAGTCAGAAGGCAAAAAGTCAGGGTAAACCACTCCTAGGATTCCAGATCTAACACTCGTTGATCCTGAGAAGTTACTCCAGAGCTATGTTTTATGTAATAATTGGACTGTTCTTGCTCCTCAGGTTAATTTGTATTTACAAGGTCTTCTCTAGATTTTTGTGTGTTCCGCTTTGAGGAGTGCAACACAGTATAGCAGGGAGTCATTTGCTCCAACATCTGAACATATTCAGCAGAAACTGTGTATCTGGTGCTAGAATTTCTTGTACTGAAAAAAAGAGGGAAAATCAAAATGCATCCTATACAACTGAAAATTGCAAACTATGCATGATGTTATGACATTACAGCTATAACCAGCTCCTGGACTATTAATTTAAATGTAGGAACTCTTTACATGGTTGTAATAGGTCATTTAAATCTTCATATCTTGTACGTAAATTTTAAGTAGCTTCATGGATTACATTTACAAAACAAATACATTTATATTTAATAGCTGCTTTAGCTTGTGGGGCTCAAGGGAAGCTTGCCTGATACTGGTATCTAACAAAACTGGTTGGATTTTTGCTTAATGTGTCATGAATAAATGGTTTCCATACAGTGTATGTCAGTAGAGGAGTACTCCGTGTTTATGTATAGACAAATGCAGTCTAGTGAGTTTTTTAAACAATATATATCACTTATAAATGATCTGTGGAAATTTGCATTTTTATTTACAAATGAGAGGCAGGAAGGATCCTTTTTTCAACAAATATCATAGGCCCATATGTACGAACACATTTTACATTTGTTTATGGTCCGAAACACTATTTCGAGCCGTAAGAAAATACAAATGGCATTTCGGTATGTACGAAAGACATATGCAGCTTCGCAAAATATGATTTCTACCCAGTACAAATCGCATTTGGGAATCTCAAAATGGGAAATCTCAAATAGGGATTTCCTATTTGTAGTTCAGTAACCGCAAGTACAGCGGATTTCCTAATTGTGAATAGTTGCAAAATGGGCATATAGGAAATGCATCTAATCCGATCCGGCGGTATCCAGGTGCACATTGAAAAGGCTCCCAAAATGCATCAGGATCATTCACTATGTTAACTTTGGGCATCCTGGCAAGAAGAATGACGATTTTGGAGGAGAGGCAGAGAAGGAGGAGGAGAAATATTACCTGCTTTATTTGCGTACATGTTTTCATACAGTATAGTATTGACTAGACATTGATGTTTAGAATGTTATTTTCACTGGGGTATACAGAGTATGGCTTTATAACCCCCTCCATCACCTGGTGTAATCTTTGACTTCTCATCTTCACTTTCCTGTAGAAGTCAAGTGATGAATGGGACTGACTTCCTGAGGGCCCACAATACATTAACAAGGGAACCATTAGGGCAAGGCCATCATTATGCCAGGCGTAGGCACATGATGAGTGCTCATAATATATAAAGGAACAGAACATTATGGAGGGGCCGCTATTATGGCAGGCATAAGTACAATTTGTCGAGAGTGTCTCAAATATGTCATGGTTGTACACCATTAGTTTGGGGCACCCTTACACCAGGAATAGTCACGGTAACTAAATCTGCCTGCCGATTTAATAGAGAGATAGATTACAGGTTCTGATCGGTAAACAGTGCTTTGCCACCTCAATACGCAGTGGGAGCGTGTAAGCGGGCTTCACCAAATATTCCGAGTAAACAGCAGTGTCACAAGGATACAAATAAAACAGAAATATATAAGACTATTTGGTAGGTACAAGAAGCCACTGCTGTTTTCTTGCGGAAAATCTTATAGCTAGAGTCGATTACAGTTAGTTTGCCAGCACTCAAGGCACCAATCGCTAGGAACATACACCACCTGTATAACATGGCCGACAGATTGCTTTTAGCCGCGTGGTCCACTTTCTCTTTTTATCTAGCTGACATTTCCAAGCACCGCCCCGATTCCCTATATCACATGGCAGAGGTCAGGGCTGTCGTGTTTAACTGAGACCCCCTACAATGACGACAGACACCATTCTTTTATGGAGGGTTCTTTATTCTCTCCGTCTTCCTCCGTGTCCCTGCTCTAACTGCCTTTCCCTTTCCTGGCTCCTCCTCTCCCCCGCTCCTCCTACGCTCCGCCCTTCCCACTACTAGAACGCACACCAGTACATCTCCCCCTTTGTTAACAGAACAAACTCACAAAATATTTACATCTCCTCAATTAGCCGTCGTGGCTGGCGAATTGTTTGTCGTGGTCTGAGAGACCTGCTTTCTGGTACTGCAGTGAGGTTGCCTCCACGTCCTCCCTCCGGGTCAGTGACGGTTTTGCATCGCTACCCAGTCTGTTCAGTTCTCGGTGACTCTAGTCGCGACTCCAGCGCACCCTGCAGAGCTGAGCTACATCTTTGAAAATGAGACACGTTTCGAGTGATGCGCCTACTGTCTGATTCTGCTGTCAGCATGGTTCCCTTCTGTCGGGTGACTGTCAGGGGCTCCGCTCGAAACCTACTGTCCGTTTTCTTACATTGCTCCTGCTTAACCATCACACAGTCTCCTTCTCGGAAAGAGAGCGACCTGGCTCGTCTCCGGCCATCAGCATACGTTTTCATGCCTTCTTTGCGAGCTCTATCGGTAGTCACCATTTCTCGATGGATGCGATTTGGGGACACTGGTCTTAGAGCTCCTTCCCAGGTGGGTATCCGTGTCCGAACGGGGCGCCCCAGCATGAGTGTCGCCGGACATTTGCCTGTAGTGGCGTGGGGCGTCGTTCGGTATGAGCGGAGCACGTCATTGAGGGCTGTTTGCATATCTCTTCTGTCAAACACTGCCTGCTGGAATGTTTTCTTGAGAGTGGCCATGAATCTCTCGACAGTGCCATTGGCCTGTGGCCATAACGGTGTTATCCGCCGATGTCGAATATCCATCAGCTTCATGAAGTCACTGAACTCCTGCCCATTGAACGGAGGACCATTGTCCGTCTTCAACACTTTGGGTACTCCCCAGGCTGCGAACACTTCGTCCAGGACGGCAAGCGTGGCCGCTGCTCCGGTGGAAGAGACGAATCGGGCAATGGGGAATCTCGAGTACTCATCAACGATCACCAGCACATACTTGCCCGACTGCATGGGGCCGTAGAAATCCATGGCCAGTTCCTGCCACACACCCGATGGGAGTGGTGTCATTTGAAGTAGGGCTGGGGGATCACCGCGTCCCACCACTTGGCACTGCGGACAGTCTTTAAGGGTCAGTTCCACCATTTTGTCAAGAAACGGGAACCAGACACACTCGCGAAGGGCTCTCTTGGTCGCGACCACGCCCCGATGGCTCTCATGAGCCAGATTGATGACTCCCTGGTGCAGTTGTTGTGGGATAACGATCCGGTGATCTGTCAGGAGCAGGCCCTCCGCTGTGACGGATAGTTCCTCGCTCACGTTCTTGAACGCCTGCAGCTCTTGACGCTTCAACAGATCACTCTCTTCAGGTGAGTCGTCCTGTCGCCACCGATGTGCTTGTACCCTGAAGATCACCCTCTGTAGCAGCTCATCCTGCGAGGTGGCTTGTTGGATGGCCTCTAAAGGAACAGCCGGCGGCCGCGCCTGGTCCACTACGAAGTGGATGTACTCCTCGGCTACAGACAGAGTGGGACGTCGGGGAGCTTCGGGGTGTCTTGACATATAGTCAGCTGGGTTGGCTGACTTCCCCAGTTTGTGGACAATAGTGAATGTGTATTCTTGCAGACGTAGTCCCCAGCGTTCGATGCGAGGTGGCATTTTGGAACGCGGGTTCCCGAAAATGGTGACGAGCGCTTGGTGATCCGTCACCATGGTGAAGTGTTTTCCATATATGAACACGTGAAAGTGCTCGCAGGCCCACACTACCGCGAGACTCTCCTTCTCGGCTTGGGAGTAAGCCTTCTCTGTGTCGGAAAGGCTTCGGCTGGCATGAGCTACTATGTGACGCTGGTCAGTGTCCTTGTCGTATTGAGCCAGGATGGCACCTAGACCGACGGGGCTTGCGTCCACTGTGATTTCGGTCTTGCGGTCCGGGCTGAAGTATGCCAAACTGTCAGCTTTTCCCACGGCCTGTTAAATGTCTTGAAAGGCTCGCTCACACTCTGGGGTCCACTCGAATGTCTGCCCTCGTTTGGTCAGCCTCCGGAGGGGGTGACTGAGAGTGGCGTAGTCCTCAATGTACCGTGAGCAGTAGCTCGCCATACCCAGGAAAGACCGCACATCGCTGACATCTCGTGGGCTCTTGGTGTCGTTCAGCGAGCTCACTTTGTCTGGGTCAGGCTTCATCCCCGCACCGGAGAAGATATGCCCAAAGAATTTCAGTTTTGCTTGATGGAATTCGCATTTCTCTTTGTTGAGTGTTAGATTTGCTTCTAAAAGGGCGTGGCAGACTCGGTCTAGGGCTGTGTCGTGAGCTTGATGGTTTGCCCCGTACACCAAGATGTCATCACTGTAATTCAGTGTGTTGGGGATATGATGGATGGTTTGCCGGATAGCTTCTTGGAATATCTCGGCAGCAGATGATATACCAAAGTTCAGCCTTTTATACCTGAATAGCCCCAGGTGCGTTGCAAACGTTGTAATATACCGAGAGCCTTCGTGGAGTTCCAGTTGATGGTACCCTTTGTTAAGGTCCAGCTTGGAGAACACTCGCGCACCATTTAGTGCGGCTATCATGTCACTCAGATGGGGTCCTGGGTGGCGCTCTCTCTCAATAGCTGTGTTGGGCATGCGCATGTCCACACATAGCCGGACTTTCCCTGGAGTTCCTTTCTTCGGGACAATCACCACTGGTGACACCCACGGCGTGGGGCCTTCTGTGCGCTCGATGATGTCGGCTGTCAGGAGGTCTTGCAGTTCATCCTCCACGGCCTGTTGGAGATGAAAAGGAACTTTCCGAGGATGTTGGGCAACAGGTCGGACCTGTTCATCGATATGAAGGCGGATCTGACCTCTGTTCATTTTCCCAAGTCCTGTGAACAGTTTCGGGAACTTGTGGGTGATGTCGCTGTCGTTGGTGACGCGGTAGAGGATTTCTACCAGTCTCAGTCGTTCAGCCGTTGGCAGGCGGAGGAGACAGTCCGCCTCTGGCCCCTCTATGACATGTATTACTGCTGGGACCGACGTCGTTTGATTCCTCAGTGTGGTCGAAAACTTCCCAAGACACGGAAGTGGCTCCCTGGACATCCAGGTGTAAACGCGGACGTGTGCAGGGCTCAGTCGGGGGCAGGGTTTCATCTTCCTGTATTCTGTCACTGGGATATAATTCAGTGACGCCCCACTGTCCATCACAAACTTCGTGTTGTGGTCACCGACACTGATGTCCAGTCGGGGATATTTTTTAGTTGGTCTGGGTCGGCGATCATGTTCGCGTACTCCACTGAGTACTCACGTTCGTCTGAAGTTGACCCAGAGTCACGAGACGGAGATCTCCTTGACCATCTTGATGACCGCGACTCCCTGCTGGAATGGGAGGATCTTGAGGATGACTTCTGGCGATCATGTACTGCTCTCACATGATGCCGGCGGGTGTCGCTTTGTGACGACTCCGGTGTATGCTTGTCTTTCTCACGGCGATACTCCCCGCACATGGCTTCAAAGTGGTGACTTCGGCCACACTTGCGGCACTGTTGTCCCATAGCTGGACACACTCCGCTATGTGGAAAGTCATATCCACATCTGTAGCATTGTCGTGTGGTCGCCTTCTTCGCATGATCATGCCGCCTGCTCCTCCTCCCTGAGTCTGGCCGCCGATGTCCGTGGTGACGGCGAGGCGATGGTGGTCGGGCGTGTCGCTCGCGCCCTTTCGACCCTCGGCGGGGGCGACTGGTGCGCACTTGACATGCAAGTTCCTTGCGCTCAGCACATCCCGATTCCATGGATTTGGGCTGTTACTCGGCCTGGTCATGCACCCTCGTTAGCTCTTCGATTTCGTCCAGGGTGTGACTCTTCTTTAGTAACTTTCTTCGGAGGGTCTCCGATTGACAACCGTCGATGACGCGCAAGCGTATGGCGTCGTCCGTCGAAAACGATTCAAAGTTGCAGTGACGCGCCAACCGCCGTAGTCGTGTTATGTAGGCGCCCATTATTTCATCTTTCTCCTGACGCGCCCGCTGGAACACATACCTCTCATAGTCCACATTCTTCTTGTGTATGAATTTTTTATCCAGGGCTTCTCGTACTTTGATGTACGTTCCTGCATCCGCAGCGGGGATTTCCTTGATCATTTTGCTGACATCTTTCCCCACGAGGTAGCGGAGCGCAATTAGTTGGTCCTCATCCCCGAGCACCTTGGAGCCTTTGATGTAGTCTTCAAAGTCCTCGATCCATTCTTCCCAGCGAGGGCCCATGCTGCTACCGACTACAAGCGCCAGGGGTTCCGGAGGGCGTAGGTGTGATAGACCCATGACGATGGGTTTCGCCTCCTGTCGTGTCGGTGATCCGTGGTTTGACATTGTGGGCACGTGCGTTTGGCTCAGCTCACGTGGTTTCACCTGTGCTTGTCGCTGGATTTGTCTTGAAGTTGCTCGTGCTTGTTTGTTTCTCCCTCGGTGACTCCTAGGCGCCTGACTCCAAGATGGCCGCCAACTCACTTTAATGGGGAGTGTCCCTCGGAGGCTGCCTGGTTTCAAGATGGCTGCCGGATTAACACACACCCACAGGGCCTCACACGAGGTTCAGCTGTCACGTTCAGCTTGATGCAGCGCTGCTATCGGAGCTTCACTCACCAGCTCCGTGAGACTTCAGCCGGCGCCAGGCAGGTAGGCTTCACCGCTACTGCTGCTGCTGCTTGGGCCCCACACGCGCGTCCTCCTCTTCATGCGCGGGGGGGCTCTCAAGTCACGACGTCGCTCTGATGGAGCACTGGTTTTGCGGGGAGAAAAGGGCTCGAGCAGGGCTTATGTTTCTCCCGCTTCCTTGCGCTCTCTTTTCCTCTGCCTCCAGGCCCCAGTTTAGGCTCCGGGCACACCGCACACGTGTCAGCGCTCCGGCCGTCTTCTTTAGCCGCCCACACGTGGGCAGGCTCGATCGCTCGTGGGGGTTCGGGAGAGTCTGCCGCTCATCCCATCCTCGTCGCCAGCTGTCGTGTTTAACTGAGACCCCCTACAATGACGACAGACACCATTCTTTTATGGAGGGTTCTTTATTCTCTCCGTCTTCCTCCGTGTCCCTGCTCTAACTGCCTTTCCCTTTCCTGGCTCCTCCTCTCCGCCCTTCCCACTACTAGAACGCACACCAGTACATCGGCCGGACTGGGAACAGAAATCGGCCCTGGCAAACTGCTCAGCTGGCCCCACCTGGAGTGAGGGGGAGTGCAGCCGAGCAGTTTGCGAGGGCCGGTTGCGGCCGATTTTGTTACAGGGGGCTGATATTGCCGACCCCTGGTAACAAAAACGGACCCCAGAGACCCAAAACCGACCCCACCCTAGCCGCCTACGGGGGAAACGCCCGGTGCCCACTATGGCCAGTCTGGCCCTAGCAGAGGTGAGTTTACAAGTATAATTTCAAGAACATGAACAACAGAGCCAGGGTGATGACATCTTAGTTTACGCGGACACGTAGCTTCTACTACTGTCTTCGGGATTTCTGCTGGTGAATGAGCAAAAAGTGATAATGTAGCTCTTACTATATTAATTCTTGCCATTGTCATGCTAACTACGGCAGATGGGACGATTTGCGCTCAACAACATTCAGTGGACCCGGCCTTTGGCTTTCCAAATGAACAACATGAATTGGGAGAACAGAAAACCTTTGTCTGCATCACATTTGAAAGCCCTACAGTTTTTTCCTAATGTAGTTAATTGCAAACTTTAATGTAATGATTTATAGGTGACATTCATATTAAGGACAAACTGCCACTTTGTATATTTTGGAGGAAGAGAGGGAAATTCTGTGTCAGTTTTTTATTTCTCTGATTTATTAGGAATACTCGGTATCCATATCTTGCCCGTGATTACCTGAACAATAGCACATTATTTAAAATCCATGTATTGCCTTTTCTGGGATGATATGAAGAATGATAATATTAACCTTTAACATGCCGTATTGCATGCCCGTGCCCAAGATGCCATTCAGAAAGCAAGGTTCTAGGCGAATGATTCCAGTAATGGAAAGGTGCGCTCAGATTGCGCACAGCAACAGCGTGTACCAATGAGGGCATGCCGCTCACACCGCCGCTCGATTAACCCATTATCAACTGTGAACACAAAAGATGGCGACATTTCAATGCAGGTCAGAGGAAGCCGTCTTAGATATGGGCCTGACACATCATGTACAGATAGAAACCCATGCTGTGCGCAGCCGTGTCATTGGAGCAGAAGCTCGAAATCTCTATTTGCAGACATTTGAAGAGCAAAAACAAATGCTATGGATATTCTTAGGGGTGTGCGGGGAGGGGGGGGGCAAACTCCGCCACATTGTAGAATCCGAGTTTTTTGCCAAACTACGCACTCCCAGCGGAGCGCGGAGTTGGCAAAACTCTGCAAACTCCGCTGATGGAGCAAAGTTTAGCGATCAGCCCTATTGGTGACCTAACAGGAGCTGATTAGAGAGGTTGCCTTCTCCGTCTCCTCCCCCACACCATTTTCCCCCAGTGATTACCGGCAGAGACAGTATGATGTTCAGAGTTGTCTGCCTGTGTTAGTTAACTGAAATGTGGATTTGTTACCTTTGGCAGATTTTTTCTTATACTGATGGCCTCGATTAATGCAGAGCAATATTATTTTGCAAAAATGTATATATTCCTATGGTATGCCCAATAACCATTTTTAAATGTAACAATAAGGGATTTAACAATTTAAAACAGATAGTTAAAAGGTGTGGCATGGTATGGGTCAGGCAAGATGCAGGATTAGCGAGCTCTCATTGAACCTGGCTATCCCCATAACATGATGAACATTATTACAAATGCTAGCAAACGTTATGAAGCAGTCTGGAGAAGAAATCTTCCTTTCACCTCTGCCTCTTCCGCTACAAGCTGAACAACTGAAACCCCCTGAGCTCAAGTTCCAACAGTGTAATGGATGAATGGCTGGGGACTGCTGTGAGACAGCTGGCAGGTAAGCGAGGAGGTCTGGATGCGATCGATAAACTGTTACTGCGTGATGTAGTACCATGGAAGTGGGTGGTGTGCATGATCGTTGGGCAGGGAGAAAAGAAAAAGAAGGGGCCTGTGGCACAGACCTTCAGGTGCACTGATATGTGAAGCTGTGGACAGGCATAACAATTGACGGAGGAGAAGCCGGCTGTGTCCAGGGACTCAGGTTAGTGGATATTGTAGGGGGGAACGGCATCACGGCCTTGGCGCAAAATAAGTAAGTAAGTTGGACCCCAGGAAGGCCCCGTCCCCCAGATGTTGGTCTATCTGGGTTCAGCCCCGAGAAGTCTCAAGGAGTGAAAGGGAGTAGGTACTTGGGATTGACTTCCTAAAAGGGTTCACAGGTTGTAACTCTCATTCCTCCTTGTAAGTCAATGGTGAAGTGCCTACCTAGGGAATGGAAATGCTACATGGCGCTTGAACCCAGGGACAGAATGAGGCAAAAGAAAAAATTGACATACCAATCACAACATGACATATGGTCGAGGGGGATGAAGGTCTGTTCACAAAGCTGTAGGTAATCATATGAAGCCCTTGTCTTTCGAATTAAGCAATAGAGACACTTCCTTGATGGGCGTGACCTGTGAAGTAAAGAACAGCCTACCTCAGAGGACAATTTCCTGATGGAAAGGTAGCTAGCATAGCTTGCTGGATTCCCCAAATGATCGACCATAGTGGTACTACCCATACAGCCCAATGAAAGATAGTAACAGGTGCCAAAACTGATACAGATCTTTAGTGATGTAAAAGAAGGATATGTTTGCTCAGTAGCTTTACTCTCCATTAAGGCAGCCGTGAGAACAAACAGTGACACAAAATAAGATGTGGCCATCCCCCACTAAGAGTTTCCACCTCTCCAGCCAGAGTCCCTTGTAGATATTTAAATCTGCTACCAGACAGTTCATAGGCTGAAAGAGTATGAACATAAAGGGTCCCCCCCCCCCCGCTGAAAGCCAGCAGAGGCAAAGGACAAAAATAAAATGATAATAAAACATTTTTATTATTTTCTGCCTGCAGGCAGTGACTGCGAGTCGAGGAAGGGGCGTGGCCAACCACACTAATGCTGCAGCACCATGGAGAAAGGGGGAGTGGTGGGCACTGCCAAGCGCACATGACGGTTTGACTGGCCCTCTGGGGGCCAGCCAAACCGTCATGCATACTCAGCATTTCTCCACCCGAGTTGTGTTGTACAGCTGGGTGGAGAAACCAATACAGGCTCCCAGTCTACGTCTGAGCGCCGATCTCAGTCCAATCCCAGAGCTGCTCACATGCTTGGAATAGTATTCCCTCCAAAAGAGCAGTGCTGGGATTGGGAACTGGAAGCCTGCGCAGTGTGCATCAGTTTTTGGATGAGGCAAAAGGATCGGGAGCAAGGCGGCGGCTGCTGGAGTCGGTAAGTGCAATTCTCTTTATTTATAATTCTGGAGAATTTTTTGTTTGTGTTCCCTCTCCCCACCACATTGCAATATGAGTGGCCGCTACTGGGCTCGCCTTGATGCCAGCAAAGGGAATTATTTATGACAAATCTGAAAAAAAGACAGAGCAAATCATTTTACTGCCACACCATCACAAAGCAACACTAAGAAACTCAAAGACGCAGTGCTGGTTATCGAGCAAATATAAGAGCTCATGAAACTGCAACCCTTTCCAAAAGCAAATATGAAGGCTGGAAGATTTCCAGGATCAATGATCCAATAACTTTGCAACACATTCCAACAAATGAAAGAGAAGTTGACCAAAACATTTGCAGAGATATTGATGAAACTTCACAGTTGGATGACCGAGTGGATACGTATGAAAGTTCAATTTAGGACTTACAACTGTGAACTAGGAAAAGGTCCTACAGAACTAAAGCAAAGAAAATGCTTTAACAGATAAATGTGAACACCTACAATACAGATCAGCTCTTGGTAATATTACAAGCAAAAAATGAAAAGATAAAAAGGAGGAACAAAGTAAGGGATGGATCAGGAATGTTAAAAAGGGGGCAGGGAAAGTGAAAGAATACAGACAGGCTGCTACAAGGGAGAATGGTCTTGAAATGCATTTTTAGGAACCTGGTCCCTGGGTATGGGGATATTTCACTGACAATGATTTTATACTAAGCTGGAACTGGGAGACGTGGCAGGGCGTAACTGATCCCCCTATGCCCAATCACAGTAATTTATCCTTGGCATGGAAAGGGGGTCATTATGAATGAGAAGTCCATGAGTGGATGGATGGGGGAAGAAAACAACTTGGATCCAATAAAAATTACCTTCATGTAAGCTAGGAAACAACAGTAAAGTTGATGGTTGGTCCTCGACAAGAGCCCCATCTTATCTTGCAGACACAATCACCATCTCTGGTGGTTCTCGGTACACCCACAGCCAAGACACCATCAGCCTGTAGACTAAGAAGTGTTAAAAAGACAAAATAACGCAACACGCCTTTTTCATCTATGCACCCAAGATCTGGAACGACATCCACATATCCATCAGGACTACCCAATGCTGCTTCAATGCAGGAAAGAGCTGGAGACCCACCTCTCTAAAGAACGCTACATCACAATGCATCAATTGTACACAACGCAGCTACTTCTCCTAACTCTTGTTGACTTCATGCTTGTCTTTGACCTTGTACATCACGTGGCTGCTTTTTTGCTAGGGTCACGCAATAGAAATACTATACATGAGTATGAGTGAGTGGGTGTGTGAGTGGCTCTATGGAAGAGTCAGTTGGTGTGTGAGTTCATGTATGGGTTTGTGAATGGGTATGTGAGTGGTTGTGTGGGTGTGTGAGGGGCATAGGAGGAGTAGTTTGGGGGTGTGAGCGGTTCTGTTGATGATGTCATCAGTGATGTCATTTGAGATGTCATTGACCATGGCATTAGTGATGTAATATGTGAGGTCATAAGCAGTGCATTGCAGGAGCGTACATTATAGTTATCTCAGGTACCTATAACTGCTGAATTTCTATGGATTGTATGAGTGTAATCTGAGCCTAACTATAATGTCCCTGTAACCTTTGTTTTTTTTCAGTGAATTTCTAAAGGTTTTTTTAAGTCTATTTCCTAACTATAATGGCCCTGTAACCTTTGGCTTTTTAAGTGAATTTCTATGTTTTTTTAACTACTGGGCACGTTTCCACAGTGGTGGAGAAATGGGACTGGGCCTCTGAACAGCTCTAAGCAATCCAGCTGTGTGGGACTTGCTGCTAGTAACAGGAAGGCTTCTTGTCTCCCAAGGACCCTCAGCATCCAAAGCGACTTCATTCCCCAACAAGTAATGCGCCAGGAGGTGCGTTTGCAGAGTGGTGGAGAAAGGGGGTGGGCCTCCCACCAGCTCTCAGCAACCCCGCTGAGTGGGAATTACTGCTGGTAACAGGAGGGCTTCCTGGCCCCCAAGAACCATCAGTATCCACAGGGACTTCATTCCCCTAACAAGTAGTACGCCAGGAGGCAAGTTTGCAGAGTGGTAGAGAAGGGGGATGTGGACTCCCACAAGCTATCAGCAACAGTGGGACTTACTGGAGGTAACAAGAGGGGTTATTGGCTGCCAAGGACCCTCAGCAGCCAAGGGGACTTCATCCCCCAAACAGTAGTGTGCCAGGAGGCATGTTTGCAGAGTGATTGAGATAGTGGGCGGGGCCTTCCATCAACTCTCAGAAATCCCGCTGTATGGGACTTACTGGAGGTAACAGGAGGGGTTGTTGGCCCCCAAGGCCTCACATCATCTAAGGGGACTTCATAGACCAACCAGTGCTGTGCCAGGAGGCGCATTTGCAGAGTGCTGTAGAAAGGGGTCGGGCCTTGGATGACCTCTCAGCAATTCCTCTGTACGGGATTTACTTGAGGTAACATAAGGGATTGTTGGCCCCCAAGGACCCTAACAAGCCAAATGGACTTCATCCCCCTACAAGTTAATCGCTAGGAGGCCCCTTTGCAGAATTGTTAAAAAATGGGGTGGGGCCTCCGGCAACTTCTCCTGAGGCCGGCGATTTAAAAAAAACATTTTTAAATTATTTTTGCAATGGGAGAGGGGGGCCTCTCCTAGTGACCTGTATTGGGTACTGCAGGGAGAGCCTCAATGACCCAACAGTTCCTGGTGGCTCGCTGCCTCCTGCGGGAGCCGGCATTGCTGTGACAGACAGGGGGCTGTTGAAAAGTAGCACCCTGTCTGTCAGAGCAATGTTTTCATCTGTTTCTCTGCACCCATATTAGCGTGCAGAGAAACAGATAAAAACTCCGCTTTCCGCAAGCCAGAGCTGTATGACAGCTCCGTCTTGAAGAAAGCAGAGCTAGGTTTGCTTTTGCTTGGTGGGAGCTTTTAGCTCCCACCAAGCAAAAGCAAACAGCTACCTCTAGAGGGTGGGCACCTCAGGAGGTAGCAGGAGCCGGCCCTGGGGGGTTGGTGGTCCCTAGGGCCATTAATGACTCCACGAGGGGGGTCATATAGCCCCCCTCCATCTTAAATCTTTGCTCCGGGGAGGTGGCGGTCTTGGGGGTCGGCGACAGACTCCGTACATTTATTTTTCATAGTGCCCTGGAGAGGTGGAGGTCCCCAGGCATGCGGTGGGGTCAGATGTGCCCCCTGCATTAAATTAACTATATTGCGTGACGGTTTCAAGGACTGCGGGGGGCTGCGCAGGCCCCCCCACTTCAAATTAACGATAGTGCCACGGGGGACAGGTGGTCTCCAGGTCTGTGGGGGGGGGCCAGTGGGCCCACCCACACACATATATTGTGTCTCGGACTCGGGACCGACCAACCTAAGATCGGCGGTTCAGACCGCCTGATTACGATGCGACCAAACACTGTTCTCTATGGGAGCTTGTGTTACGGCTGTAAACAGACCGTAATAAAGGCTCCTAGTGAGAGATAGGGGTGTGTGTAAAACCCTGCAGCCTAAGGCAGGCACCCCATGGTGCCTGCCAAACAGTGTGGGTTTTACAGGGGTTATCCTAGGTACCACCTCAACCACCAACCGTAGGCTGCAGAGGCAAGGGGCCCTCAAAGTTGCTTACCGACAGCCTCTTAGTGTCAGAAAGACCGGCAAAGAAAGGCTGTGAGAAACCGACATCGTAATCCCAACGGGGGAAACGCCTTCCATAGAGGATTGTGGTGCGGTTCCGACCAACAGGAATACTCCAAAAGCCAGTCGGAACCGAGTCTGAAGGACCAGCTGGTTTACGTTCCGACTGCCGAAATCGTAATCGGTCGGTCAGACCTCAAACAGACCGAGTCGGTCGGAAAGCCTCCGGCGCAGTCGGAAAGCATCTAACTAGCGGTCAAAGGCTTTTCGACCAACGTCTTAATCGGCCCCCAGGTGTATAACTTGTGATTCTGGGCCTGAGAGTTACCAAACTCTAAACAAGGGCAACACAGGGCAGAGTGTTACATGTTAAAGGCAACTAAGTTATCCCTAGCAGTGGCACAGCAGCATAGAAGAACACTGAACTGCCTACAGAATGTGGCTGGGTCCAAATAATTTGGGGCATTCTATTGATGTAGCCTGTTAGGTACTCAATAAGCAGACTTAAAGATTTAATTGTCACCTGGGAGTACCTCCCTGTCTATCTGGCGCGTACTAGCAAGAAGTAACCGCTGCTACTGCCTCTCTCTGCGCTTCCTGGTGCAGCTGCCTTGGCGCCTGGGGCACATCCTGCAGTCCAGGCGGCGAGAGACTTTCCGAACTACTGCTGCCCGTGTGTCCCAGATTGGTTCCCTAGCTTGGTGGAAAAGAGCGATGAATGCCCGTGGTCCGTTCCTCTCCCCCCCGTGAGTGAGTCTGGCTTCCTCCCCTGGTTACTTCTGGGGTCTGCATGATCTTCGAGCTTCCATTGAATGGTGTAGTGCTGCGGGACCGGGACCGGAGTCCTCCTTCTCGGCGGTGGCTTTTCGTTGTGGGACTTCGCCACATACAGCTTTGTTTTTGTCCGGCAGCCTGGTTTTTGAGCATCCGGGCGGTCTCTGCTATCGGGAGCCTCGCCGACATCTTTTCGATGAATGGCTCATTTCTTGACAGCCATTTTGTGCCCTTCTACTGGCCCTCTCAGCAGCCAGACCACTCCAGCCTGGTGAGTGAAGCCGGCCCCTGGTGCCGTGTTGGTGTGACCCCATCCGGACTAAGGATCTGCATTCATGACTTTAATGGGACCCCTGTTATTAACCTCTTCTTATAGCAGGTACGCAGGATTTCTTGATTTATTCCTACTACAGGCTCAATGCCCCATCCCCCACTACCCTTTTTGTTATTCGTTTCCTGAATCTGTGTTACTGCTGTTATTACTAGATTCTTCAGACAGCGGAGCCCCAGCAGCATGGTCATTGCCCGGTGGAGTTGCCTAAGCAGCTGTAGAGGAGATTGGCTGTGGATCTCCCCCTCCGGACTCAGGCACTGTTGCTCGCCTCACCTGCCTTACGGGTCTCGACCTCAGTTGCTTGGCTTCCCACGACGTCTCCCCCAACCAGTTTGTTGACTCGTTCTCTCTGACTTTTATGTGTCCCCTGTAGTTCTTTCCCCCTTGCTGTTCTGCCTGACCCCATCTGCATGCCAACCCCTTTACTCTCCCCCCACTGCCTTCTTTGCCCCAGAGGATTTTTTTTCCTATGTTAGTCTATGGTTTAGTAACACATGAAATTATTTTACACTGTTTTCTTTTCTATGTAATTCTGATGTAATTTGTAAAACTGTTCTATCTTATGTAAAGCGCTCTGCTGCCTCCAGGTCAAGCCAGCGCTATATAAAACTCTTCAAATAAATAAATAACCTGTTCACAAAGTATGAAACAATCCTGGGGTTTTAGTGAGAGACTTCTACCTCTATACCAGTGATACTTCACCACCCACTTCTGAGGACCCCAACATAATCACTAATGGAACCTGGGCACCCCCACAAATTCATTATTGGAGGCCGGGAACCATGGCCTGAACATTTTTGATTATTTGAACTGCAAAACAATACACCAAAAATACATAAATATGCATTCATTAAAAAAATACTGAAAATATTAAATGTTTTATTTAAGTCGCAAAGAAATATAAAACAATCTGATTTCTAATTGTAATGGGAAGGTTGCAGCATTTCTAATGCAATTGAGGTCACTCATCATCCCAAATATATTCTGTTTGATGCACTTGCACCGCTCCCGTGAATTTATCTGAGGATACTAAATTAATTTTTAGCCTCCAATTTCAAATTCCTTCACGTTTACAAAACTTTTTAAGATGTTCATTTGAACATTTTGCTTCTCTATTTATATACACCCTATTAATATTTTAATAATATTTAATTTTTTAAACAGGATTGGACCCCCGGAGAAGGCCTCGCAGACCCACATGGGTCCCCAGACCACAGGTTAAGAGCCATTGCTCTGGACCTTGGGAAGAATATTGAAATATTTGTGTAGCGCTATAACTGCACAGATTTAGTACACACCTATATATTGAAGCACACAGATTTACTGAAGTACGAGGCTTGTTTTATAGGATAACGTAGAAAGTGAGTGGAATAGGATTTTAAATGTTAAAGCCCTCATTACAAGTGCTCCTCAGGGTGGTGTGCCATTTATTATATCTAATAAAATCAGATGCCAGTGGGACAAGAATTTACCAGGAGCAATAAATAGCCTCTTTTACAGGTTTTTCCTAACAATGGGAATGACATGATGCAGATTTTGGTGCTTTTCGCACCACAATCCGCATATGCCGATATTTGCCAATTTTTTTTCACCCATTGAATTTCTGCATATATTTCACCCGACAAAATTTAACGGGAGAAAATATGGGGGTTGTGGACTTTATCACACCTGGCAATTACTGGTCTGCGGTAAACTCCACATATATAAATTCAATCGCTTCACAAACAGCATTTGAGCAGGGATCGCCAAATTATTGAGGCCTTAAACATCTGATGCGTAACGTGCACTGGCATGAGAACTTGTATAGAACCGAAAAGGTTTTTTAGCAAAAAAATAAAAGCAAAAGGTATGCAAGGGCAAATGGTGTTCACAAATAAGAGAAATGGGCGAACCAACAAATTACCAGGGAGAGCCGAGCCAAGGGTCTTTCTGGGGTCTTAAAGCCTATCCATGAGCTGAGCCCTGAAAATATTTGGCATGTAAACTGTACAACAAAAGCCATATAAAACTATAATAAAGGGTCTCCAAAACACAAAAAAAAGTGTATTTCTTTAACTTGCAGAAGCCTTTTAATTTAGTACCTCAGATTATATCACTGTAATTGAGAGACATTTATTAAAAGTGACAGTTTTCAACATGAACTTTAAAATATGTATGTCCCCGTCACTCTCCCATGACAATAATGCTGTTAATGAATTAAGAGGAAAGTCAGTTGTCATGTGCACCCACCTATACGTGGCCTAGATACTCACATGGAGCAACATTATAGTGTATCGAAATCAGACACAGAGGTGCTTGTAAAGCACCCAATCTGAATTTACGTATTTCAAACTGCTTTCAAATGCAATATGAAAAAATAAAGTACTATGAAATTAGATATCTGCCTAGGATCACACAAATTGGTCAAGCAGGGAAGCCAGGAATAATCCGGTGTACTTTGATTTCACATTGTGCTATTCCGTCACTAGATAGGTGCCTGTTTTCCTCTCCAGTTTTTTTGTCATAGGTTAGTGTTGCCACATGAAAGCTCGGTTCGTTTTGGGCTCGAGGGTCCAGCTGAGTCAGGACCAGGCATCTGGCTCGAGCCTTCAGTGGCTCACCCACCTCTAACAAACACCGAGCATACTGGTTCACCTCCTCATTCGGACTAGTTTTGTTTTCAGAAATTATACTGACCTCAGTCTTAGGTGTCAGCGCGTGAAGCTAAACTGTCCACGTCAGTAAGTCCATAAAAATAGCGCTGGTGCCCACACTTGTGAGTGGCAACCAGCATGAACAACCAACGCGCGGCAGTGTTCATGGTTCGTCTCCCAGAGCTACGTTTGCACTGCAAATGTGGGCCCCCTTGAGTGGTCGCGCGTTCATGTGTGAAGACACGTCCAGTGCCCTCGGACGCCGTTCAACCGGAAGCAATCAAGACGGAATTGTACAGTGAAACGGAAATACCCATTTCACATGAGTAACTTCTTCAGCTGACTTAGAATGTGCAAAAATATTTTCTGGGTGAGATATTGTGCAATAAACGGTTTCAATAAACACTTGATGAAAAATGTCTAGGGTTGATATGCAGGAAATAGGCGTAGTGTAGGAGACAGTCCCTGCAAACCGTTTGTTTTGGAAGATGACGCTATTTATAATACTTGAGGTTGCAAAACTGTGCAATATTTCAGACCAATGGTTTCAATCCCCCCCCCCCCCCCACCCCCTTCCCCCAGGGTATCCACAACTGTTTAGACAATTAACTAATATTAGCAGATAAATAAAGTACTGTACACAAAAAATGAAAAATAGCAAACTGAATATATTAAAACACTGTAAATATAAAATAATTTGGAACTGGAATCTAAACATGAAGCTGGGGGACCAGTGCAACCGCAGCAAGCAATCTCTAGTTTGGAAGATTGGTGGCCTCAATTAATTTTAAGCAGCACTGATATGCACCCATAAAAATAGAGTTACATTAGGAGCAAACAAGACAAAGATACACTCTAGAGCAGTGTTTCCAAACTGTGTGGATTGAAAAGGTCACGAAAGTCCAAGCAATAAATAAAGATGTATTTAAATTCTGTATTTATCTTGTCACATTTACTGCACTTCAAAGTCAGAGGTCCCATGTCAGGCTATGTCTGCTGACAAATTGCTGCTTATTTATTGAACATGGGGATTGGTGCTTAAAAGCCCCTCTCACTTTGCAGTCAGAGAAAGAAAATCAAAGTGAATTGTGTGACAATTTTGCTAGAAAAAAGGGAGAGAAAGGAAAGGCTGTAAGATGTCATTTTTTGTGACACACAACAAAATATAAATACCTATAAATTAACTGTACACACAGGGCCGGCTTTATGGTAGTACGACTGGTGCAGCCGCACTGGGTGCGGACCTGGGGAGGTGGCGGTGACCTCAGGGGGGTTGTTGCTAAAAAGGGCTAGTTTGGGTAGATATACATTCTTATTAGTAAATCCAGCCTTTAACAGTGCTTTAAAACAAATGAAATGTATGTGAGAGGGGCTATGGAGAGATGAGGGGGCCCTTTTGCCCAATGGTAGTCATGGCGGGGCGCCAAAACTGATTGTCGAACTGGGCGCCACTAGCGCTAAATCCGGACCTGTGTAACATTCAGCAGTTAGGAAAGCAAAAATGAAGTACATTTTTGGGAATTATGAAGTGTGATGGAAGCAAAGATTTTAATGGGAACAAAAAAATCACGACACTTTACTTGGTGTTGCACAAATTATAAATATTCACTGAAACCAGATTTCCGCGCATTATCATTTGTGTGCAATGTTGTTTTAGCAGTAAAACTGTATGTCTGTGCAAATGTAGTGGTTATACCTATGGAAAATGTTCAGTCTATGACAGTGCACTACCACACAATGCTTTAGTTATATATATATTTTTTGTAAAACACCTTCCTCAGTCTATTAAAAATAGGTGGATATTATGTGGTAAATTTAATTACCTAGACTTAATTTATGCGGTAAAATTAAATAAGAATAACTCAGTAAAAATAAGAGGCAGAATCCGTGGCATTTGAGGTTTTAAAATGGGTTTATTCCTTACAAAGGAATTGGTTCGAACCAGGCAATCGTATTCCGTCACCACTAAGGTTCGGGAAGGGATAGAAGCAATACTTTATTGACAGGTTGTCATATTTATAGTAAATGCATTACAGTGAAGACATATGCAGAAGGCGTTACAGCTGAGAAGAGAGATAAGAATACACATACGTAATGAAAAAGGCGTTACAGTAGGCGTGCATGAGGGCATGTACTAGAAACGTCATTAAGAGGATGTCACAGGTGGGTGGATCCATAAGAGAATCCTGCAATGTCAGCAGAAATACATGGCAGAGATGCGCGCGCAGCCGCATGACGTGTGATTGACGTGTAACTAGAGGGTGAAGGGGACTTGACATTTAGCCCTACATGAGGAGACAGAAGTCTGGGATGTCAGAACAACCTAATCCCAAATCGTATCTAATATCTTGTGTTTAAGGAACTATATTATCTGGAAGGAAAGGTCTCTCAGGTAGAGGCTATCCTATACTGACTACCAGTGCGTGTATAAGCGTCTACGTGTCTGCATGAGATGCGAGGGGCATGGGCCTACCATGGCAACAGAAGTCATGAATTACTTGCACGGAGACAGTAAGGCCGAGCCCTTTGCTCTGTAGCTGGAAGGATGTTTACCTAAACTACTAGACTGGAATGCATTTCTCGAGGAGCGGAGCAGATAACTTGAAGGCTGAATACAGTTTTGGCAGGCAACAGGCCGAGCCAGGCACCGTTAGCCGCGCAGGAAGTAAGACAAAGGTCATGGATACAGATACAGGTCCAGGCTGAAGCATTCAGAGGCAGAAGCAGGAAAAGCTCGATGGCAGAATTCAGGGCCTACCTTGCCAGAGCTGAAAAACGTGAAAAGTATACCATATAAAGACGGTGGCAAGGCATACTTAGGAACGGAATATTCGACCCATTCAGGGCGGATCTGAAAGAGGACATGTTGACGTTGGACACAATTGTATTTGCGTCTTCATAGCTTGAAGTGGAGGGAACATACATGTACTTGTAGCATGTACATGGAGCCGTTGGGGTCTAAGATAGGGGACACAATTGATCATAAAAATTCATATTTCCTCATTCCCTCCTTGTCCCCTACGGACCCTTCATGAGATATCGATCCTCAGGAATCCATCAATCTGTTCATGTAACATCATTTGCTCTTCTTTCTTCTTCCGGGATTTTGAATGAGAACTTGAACGTGGAATACATGATGTGGCACACAGGCCGCAAATCGCTGGTCCACATTGTAGACACAGGCAACAACTGAATACTATGAGAAGGCCAATACCCAGGAAGGATAGGACTTTCCATCCCCAGGCTGACAACACGCTCCAGAACCAACCGGACCATGTCCAGGTGCCTGGATTCTGATGTATCTGGCTTGCAATCTTGTGAAGACGAGTTATGGCTTTATATACGGATGGCGCGTTTTCTGGAATGAAAACACAACAACTTGATCCGATGACTCTACAGGCTCCGCCCCTATCGGCTAGGATGACGTCAAGGACAAGACGATTTTGGAGAACAACAATCCGCATCGCAGACTGCTCCTCTGTTAAGTTGCCTAGGGCGGAAGTAGTTTCATTCACTACTGCTTCAAGGGTTCCGGTTAATCTACGCATCAGTTTACTATTAGTGACAACACCTATGTATGGAAAGAGACCTTTATTGAAGTCTGTATATTGTTCCCATGCTGTTTCAGTGTAGTCAACAATCGGGATATCTCTCTGGGGTCTATTGTGTACTAGATGGGTATTTCTATGATAATCAGGAGGGGCTAGGAAAACAGGTGGCAGAAGGAATGCAATGTAACAGGTACCATCCCAATCTAGAGGTAAGCGTATATATGCGGTATGACCACAAATGAAGTAGGAATGACGGGAAGCTCTAAATGTAGACTTGCCTTGATCACTGAATTCGATCACAGTGGTACATTTACTATGACCCATGTGTACTGAACCATTCTTTCTTACACATAATTCACCTTTGACTGGTAATACGGACATAGCAGGCAAGACTAGTGCAGTTTCAGATTCAACATTCAGAATCATGAGGTTGAGTGTAAAATTACCTAATCCATATACTTCATTTTCTAGGTCAGTTCCTGTCCTTTTGGGAAGTCCCTCCTTGTTAGGGTAGCAGGCTTTAAGCAAAACTAAGTTCAGGTTTCCCCATACCCAGCTGCTCTGGTAAACTACAGTGTTTGAATCTAAAGAATTAATCAAACTAAACCATGCGCCACAGGAACCATTATGTGTGAATGGATACGGAAAGAGGGGCAGAACTCCTTTATATTTCTGATAGGGAGGGAGTCGGCCACATATCCAACAATTTGTAGCATTGCTGGCCTGATGGGAGTGATGTAACATACTAATGAATGTGTTGTTGCGCAGCGCAAGTCTATAGGGCAACTCATGTGAAGGTAATTCGCTAAAAGAATGTTCGGCAATATCATTGTAAGCAGAATGAGCACGCTTGAAAATAGGATAGTACATGTGCAACAGTATACTTGCAGCAATAATCAACAAATTTAGAAAAAACATAATCAACAATGTCACTATACAGTGACTATGAAGTGATTTACAATATGCACGTTTCTTGAGCTGTTTCTGTCTATCTCTCTCTCGATTTCGGTCTAGAGGATACATGTCAGAGACTAATTCAACCGATTCACCTAGGAGAGGACTTAAACAATCAAATTGTCTGACTTGTTAGACCTTAGTTTCAGTTTATAGTTTTGGGAAACAGTGTTCTCGACCAGGGGAAGTTTTAAATCAGTCTGTGGAAGGGGGCAGGGCTGAGAGTTCAAATCAGACGGTAGTCCATGAAATTTCTTGATATGGCTCGAGTGTAGCCAACCCTTGCGACCCTCGACCTTCACTGCTGTCCTCGTGGTCAGGAGTACTAATCTTGGCGTTTGCCAGCGAGGCTCCAACGGGCTCCTCCTGTCGAAATTTCTTATGAAGACAAAATCTCCGGGAACCACTTCATGGGGCTTCACCTCGGTGTTGTCGGGAAAGGCTGCAGCTACCTGTGAACGGCAAGATTGTAGTGCAGACATCAAGGAAGCAAGGTAATCTGTCAGCATATTACAATCAACATCAGTGATTTTACGAGGTATAGGCGTCCCCCACATATTTGGTGGCCTACCGAAGACCACCTCGTACGGGGATAGCCCTGTTCGAGAATGTGCTACCATTCTCATGTAAAAGAGTGCAACTGGTAAGGCTACTATCCAGTCGACACCTTTCTCTCTGCAGATTTTAGAAAGTCGAATTTTCAGAGTCTGATTATGACGCTCCACGAGACCTGCTGCCTCGGGATGTCGGACACAGTGGAATTTCCATTGATAGCCTAACAAGAGTGAAATGTGTTTCATTAGCTCGGATGAGAACGGTTGGCCATTATCTGAGTACACGATACGGGGCAAACCATACCGTGGGAAGAATTCACGAACTAACTGTTTGGCAGTAGTCGGGGCAGTGTAATCTGAGACGGGATATGCCTCTGTCCAACGGGAAAGAGCACATACAACTACGAGGACGTATTTGAATCCTCGGCATCGTTCCATCTGGATATAATCCATCTGGAGGACTTCAAAAGGGTGATCAGGAGGTTGAAATCCACCCTGCTCTACAGGTACGCCTTTACCTGGGTTGAACTGACAACAAATCATACAAGTTCGGACTTTCTGTTTGGCTGCAGCTCGTAAGTGTTTATTAAACCAAATGTTTTGAATACTATCTAGCATAGCTTTTTCTCCCAGGTGCGCTGGACTATGTATTGTGTTAATGATAACTTGAACCATGGAGTCGGGGAGAAACCATATAGATTTTCCCTTCATCATCCATCCCTGATCTGTTTGGATCCCTCCTAATTCAGTCCATTTCTTTATTTCCTCTGGTGTAGCATGTGTCTGTATGTCAATTACATCAAGGGCGGGATCCTTAACTGTCATGCAGTGTGTCGATGTCGGAACTATTGTCTTTGTCAAGTCAGTTGCATGAGTTCTATTCTGTACTGTTTGCTTAGCTGTTCGGTCTGCTAGGTCGTTACCCTGGGAAATGATATCGGTGACTTTTGTATGGGCCTTACACTTCATGATAGATATCGAAGTAGGCAGATGTATTGCATCTAACAGAGCTTGAATGAGGGGACCGTGTTGAATGTTGGCACCATGAGAAGTCAAATAACCTCTCTCTCGCCAAAGGACTCCGAAGTCGTGTACAACTCCGAATGCATAACGTGAATCTGTGTATATGTTGACTCTTTTATTTCTGGCTTGAATACAGGCTTGTGTCAGAGCGATGAGCTCTGCTGCTTGAGCTGACAAAGTGTTAATACAATTCGTTTCAATGACTTCAGTGTCTGTTGTGACTGCATAAGCGGCCACTAACTCTCCTGTACTTGTTCTCATACATGAACCATCTACATAAAATGTCAGGTCTGGATCTGATAATGGAAAGTCTGTCAAGTCTTATCTGGGTTTCGTCGTAATAGTAATGACTTCAATACAATCATGTGCCAATGGGTCTGTTTCACTTAATGGCAAAAGTGTGGCAGGATTTAATGTACTGCAGCGTCTGATTTCTATGTGTGGCTGGAACAATGTTAGTTCGTAACCTGTCAGTCGTGCTATAGTCAAGTGCTGAGTCTGAGTTCGGTTTAAAAGAACTTCCACGGCGTGTGGAACTTGCACTGTCAATTGATGTCCTAATACTATGGAATCGCTTTGTCTGATCGCTAAAGCTGTCGCTGCGACTGATTTCAGGCATGCAGGCAGAGCCTGAGCTACTGGATCTAATGTGCTGGAAAAGTAAGCACACGGCTTGTGTGAACCTGCTTGTTCCTGAGTGAGTACTGACAAGGCAGTACCTTCGCGTTCTGTAACGAAGAGTGTAAAAGGCTTACTGTAACATGGTGTCGCTAAAACAGGTGCTTGACATAAGGCTTTCTTTAAGTCTTCAAAAGCTTGTGTATGTTCTGGAGTCCAAGGGAGGACAGTCGATGTCGCTGCCTCCTGGGTTGTCAACTGAATGAGTGGTTTTGCTAGAAATGCGTATTGGGGAATCCACTGCCTACAGTACGAAGTGAGGCCTATGAAGGCCCGTACCTCCTTTTGTGTCTTGGGTGGTGGCATGTTTACAATTAACTGGATGCGATCAGGTGTGAGCTGTCTTCCCCCCTTGGACAGCAAGTGCCCAAGGTACACAACTTGCTGAACACAGAATTGCAGCTTCGAAGGGGACACCTTGTGCCCCTTGTCGGCCAGAAAATGTAAAACCGTCAGTGATGCTTTTTCACATTCGGGTTCGCTTCGGGCGGTGATCAGCAGATCATCGACATACTGAAGCAGTGCAGTGTTAACAGGCATGTGGATACTGTCAAGTTGTCTTTTCAGTGCTTGGCTGTAGATGCTGGGACTTTCTGTAAATCCTTGAGGTGCGCGTGCGAATTTAAAGCTTCGTCCATTTAAACTAAATCCGAACAAATATTGGCTTTCCGGATCGATTGGGACGCTAAAGAAGGCGTTCTTGAGGTCAATTACAGTGAAGAACGTTGCTTCTGAATCAATAGCTGTCAGTAATGAAGAGATATCTGGAACCACGGGATATTGTGGTACAATGCATTTATTCAATTCGCGCAGATCAATAATTAATCGATAAACTGGTGGTGCTTTTGGATCAGTTCGTTTAAGAACCGGAATTACAGGAGAATTACACACATTGGAGTCGGTTTCCACAACCACTCCTTGTGCAATGAGCTCGTCAATGATTTGCAGCAAAGCCACTACAGCATCTGGAGGTAACTTGTATTGCCGAATTCGTGGTAATACCACTCCTGTTTTGAGTGTGACTCGATATGGTGTAATGTGCATACAACCTACATCAGTAGGGCCTTGTGCCCACAAATGTGCAGGGACATTCTGTAACCTGTGATCCATGTCTCTAAATACATAGTGACCTTTAAAGTCACGCAAAAATAGTCGTACCCCCTCCGGGGAACAACATATTACAGCTCCTAGAGCTTTCAGTGTCTTTATACCTAACAAGTTTTCTGGGCATGATTTAGTAAGCAATAAATCTGTAGTCCGTGTCAATGGACCAACTGTAAGTGGAAGCGGTTGCGATACTTTGTTAATAGTAGGCTTTCCTGAAAAACCAAGGGAAACATTTTGTGAGCCTGAGAGGGGTGCCCCTGGAACCTCGTCGTGACTTATAGTTGTTCTGCGTGCCCCTGTATCAATTAAAAACTTTCTGTCCTTCCCTAATACTTGACTCTGTACATAAGGACCCTCTTGGTCTACGGGAACCTCAATAAGGGGTAAGCCAACTTCCCTCTCTAGGCTATTTCATGTGTATCGCTGATAATCTGGATAGTCATTTTGTGCATACTGGTACATCTGTTGTGTCGTGTTTTGTGTTGCGGCAATAGGCTGTGACTGTGGTACCGCTACGGTCTGTTGTGCAGCTTGCATAGGCTGTACATTCTGAGGTGCTTGTTGTTGGATCTGATCCTGTCTAGGCGGACGTGGTCTCTCCTTGGTTTTACCCGTAGAGATATTATGTTTCAGAACTGCACAATCGTTTATATAATGACCTGGCTGTTTACAATAGTTGCATGTCCCTTTTACAGGAACCGCTGAGTTACTGGACTGTGTTGCACCCTTTTTATGACTGTCAGCCGGAACTGACTGGGCGACGAGCATTTTCATTTTCGTGTCTTTCATACGTCTTTGTTCGTGTTCTTGTTCTTCTCTAATTCTATTCTGGTGATACTGTAACATTTGTAACATTTGTGACGGAGTGTTAGCTTGCCAAATGCTCTCAACTTTCAATACTCTGTTTTTAACCTGGGGCAGGGAATTCTCGACTAGTTTTGTTACAAAAAGATGTGGATATGACTCGCTACTTGCTTTCAGGCCGCTATTAATACCAAAACATTTTTCAAATCGGGAATAAAAATCACTAGTGTCTTCATCGGGTTTCTGTTTGCAAGCTGATATTGCTCCCCAGTCTTCCTTTTTCGTAGTTAATAAACGTGGCAATACTTGTACTAATAATCCTGGTAATGCTTTAGTTTTGTCTCCAAGCCCTACGCCTGCAGTTCGGGCATTTTCTTCGTTTTCTAATGCTGTCCAATCAATCTTTTGTTCTCCCACCTCCCACTCTTTTTCTTTGAGTTTCTCGTAAATACCGGCAGGCAATAATACTTTCAATATTTTCATAATGTCAGGATAGGTATAATCACCCATGAGTAACATGTCTTTTATTTCACGGTGAAAACCTGCTGGATCTCTGTCATGGCTGGGCACTAATTTTTTCATTTCCAATAGTTCTATTTTAGTTATAGGCGTGTACACAAACACGCGTCTAAAAGTATTATCATCATTCCTAACTGGGTGTACTTCGCGTAAGGGATTCTGTCTGTCTATGTAATACATTTTTCTTTCCATGGAGGGAGCTGGATCATGTTCTGGACACAAAAAGGCACTGTATCGATGCCGATGTTCTAGAATTTCTTTAATTAGATCGGTACCCATACCTCTCCATTTATTCGTGAGTAATTCTATCAGTATATCAGGTAGGGGACCAGGATCGGAGTGTTCGTTTTTATACAATATAAGGAGGTGTTGTATCATGTATATACCAGCTAAACGCTGTTCGTCTGGTGTGAGATTCAGAAACGTGTGTGCTAGCGCATCATCACTGTATTTTTCAGAACTGTCAGCCCATTGTACTGCTGACCTGGCTAATTCTTGTTCATCCATAGAATCGAGCACATGGTACCCCCTTCGTTCTCGGAGTATTTTATCAGTAGCCTGGAATAGGTGTTCAGGGGTCCTTGGATTTGAGATAGCTGCTTGAAAAATTCTGTTACATTCTGGACGTATCGGACGCATTGTATTATTAAAAGATCTTCCCTTACCTACATAAGCTATCATTTCTCTAGCTGGTAATTCTAATTGTCCTGTGGTTATTTCTGACTGTTCCTCCTCCTCTCCCTCTGATTCAGTTTTATCTGCCTCTAATCTTCTTTCATGTATTCGTTCTACTTCTTTTCTGATCTTTCGGTACATAACTTCTATACTCTTCTGTTTATCATGTTTTCCGTCTGCTATATTCTGACCCCATCTGGTAAGTACTTGCATTTCCTCCGGATCTACCTCAGGCCTATCTCTGTTTCTGATCAAGCAGTTTATGAAGAAGCGTAACAATAATTTTTGCATGTCCACTTTCTGGTATTCCATGGCCTCGCCAATACTTTCAGGACCTTGCCCTGTTTGGATAAAGTGATATATTTTGTCTAGGTGACCAATCATTCCTGGTAGCGTCATTAGATAGGTCGAAACTCGTCGTAAACGTACTGATGATAGCAACATTCTGTCGTGTTTACCGGGCACTGGATCATATCTACAATCTGTAAGAGGCTCATTAAATATATTGTGATTAGCTGTTTGGGGTGTACGTTGGTGTGCTAAATCCCTATAAGTCAACCTAGGTGCTGGCGGTGGCGTGGAAAAACCTCCTGTCGCACCTCCTGTCGCACCTCCTGAGGTGCCAAGTCCAAAAGGATTTGTTGGATGTAGGGTAGAGAGTGTGGATGCAGGAAGGACTGTAGAAACAGGTGGAACGTTTAGAACGTGAGGAGGAGTTTGTTGCTGCGGAGGTGGGGGCAGATGCTCTTGGGGTTGAGCATCGTCAACAGGTGGTGCGCGTGGCTGCGCACCATTAGCATATTCGGGGGCGGCATCATCTAAATAGGAAGAAAGGAAAATGTCCTTTGCGGTCTTGGGATGTACTTTAATCGGGAGTAATGGAGGTGGCAGATCTTTTGGTACCTCCAGGGTGGCCTTAGGCAAACCCTCGGCCAGAAGAGGATACATACCATTCATAAGAGTGTTTCGTTGTCTGTCTATTTGTTCTGTTTTTACTCGGATACCTTCGTCAATTAATATGTTTTCTCGGGCTTTGTCTGAATTCTCCCTGCCTTTCTCTTCTTTTCTGAACGCTTTCTCTGCGCGTCTATGCGATTCTTTACGCCATAATTCAATGGCATCTTTCTGTGACTGTCTGGCTTTCTTTTTCCATAATACTTCTTCTACTCTCATGATGCAGTCTGCATCCCATGTTCCAGCAGCGGGCCATCTCTGACTCTCTGCTAAATCCTTGGTGTAGTCCACCCATAAATCAAGATATAATACGGCATCTAGGCCATGTTTATGGTACATAAAGTACCCTGGAGTGTCCCTAGGTGGAATGGGAACGGCTTCTTCGAGTATCCCTTTTCTAGTTTTTATCTGTCTTAATTTTGAAAAGAACAGCATCTTGAACGTTGCTAATTAGTTCTTACTCGGACTTGAACACAATTAATACAATAAACACAGTAACGAAGATCGAACAATCACTCATACCACGACATTTAAAACATATCAAAACATTTTAGAACGAACAATAATAATTAGGATAAAACTAGCTAACTGCATAATACTAGATGTACTGCTAAACAGCACAGATACACTGCTGAAACAGTGCAGACCAGGTCTGTGTACCCAAACCCGTCTTGACCGGCACAAACCAATGTGCACGTCTAGATGCGTCCCCAGAAACGGTACTCACCGGGAAGCACGGAACGGAACAGAAGGCCTCGGAAGTCTGGACTGGACTAGACCAAACTGGACTGGACTTGACTCGTGACTTAGATACTTCGGAACTTCGGAATCTGGTGGGCCTCTGTATACCTCGGATCTTGCTCTCTCAGCTAGGCTCTGGTCGGGATTCTCCGCACTCCTCACCGCCTCGTCTGGGTGTTGATCGCAGCCTCAGTCGCCCCCGTTGGCCTGAGGGAGATACAGGAAATCCTGCGGGTACGCGTAATTGTCCGTCCGGCTGTGGCAGGAGACCGGGTCTGCAACGCACCTCCGGCGCGTGGGGTGTGATAGGTGTGCCTATTCGGGTGCCAATTATGTGGTAAATTTAATTACCTAGACTTAATTTATGCGGTAAAATTAAATAAGAATAACTCAGTAAAAATAAGAGGCAGAATCCGTGGCATTTGAGGTTTTAAAATGGGTTTATTCCTTACAAAGGAATTGGTTCGAACCAGGCAATCGTATTCCGTCACCACTAAGGTTCGGGAAGGGATAGAAGCAATACTTTATTGACAGGTTGTCATATTTATAGTAAATGCATTACAGTGAAGACATATGCAGAAGGCGTTACAGCTGAGAAGAGAGATAATAATACACATACGTAATGAAAAAGGCGTTACAGTAGGCGTGCATAAGGGCATGTACTAGAAACGTCATTAAGAGGATGTCACAGGTGGGTGGATCCATAAGAGAATCCTGCAATGTCAGCAGAAATACATGGCAGAGATGCGCGCGCAGCGGCATGACGTGTGATTGACGTGTAACTAGAGGGTGAAGGGGACTTGACATTTAGCCCTACATGAGGAGACAGAAGTCTGGGATGTCAGAACAACCTAATCCCAAATCGTATCTAATATCTTGTGTTTAAGGAACTATATGATCTGGAAGGAAAGGTCTCTCAGGCAGAGGCTATCCTATACTGACTACCAGTGCGTGTATAAGCGTCTACGTGTCTGCATGAGATGCGAGGGGCATGGGCCTACCATGGCAACAGAAGTCATGAATTACTTGCACGGAGACAGTAAGGCCGAGCCCTTTGCTCTGTAGCTGGAAGGATGTTTACCTAAACTACTAGACAGGAATGCATTTCTCGAGGAGCGGAGCAGATAACTTGAAGGCTGAATACAGTTTTGGCAGGCAACAGGCCGAGCCAGGCACCGTTAGCCGCGCAGGAAGTAAGACAAAGGTCATGGATACAGATACAGGTCCAGGCTGGAGCATTCAGAGGCAGAAGCAGGAAAAGCTCGATGGCAGAATTCAGGGCCTACCTTGCCAGAGCTGAAAAACGTGAAAAGTATACCATATAAAGACGGTGGCAAGGCATACTTAGGAACGGAATATTCGACCCATTCAGGGCGGATCTGAAAGAGGACATGTTGACGTTGGACATAATTGTATTTGCGTCTTCATAGCTTGAAGTGGAGGGAACATACATGTACTTGTAGCATGTACATGGAGCCGTTGGGGTCTAAGATAGGGGACACAATTGATCATAAAAATTCATATTTCCTCACGTGAAAGCGTTGTTGTTTTAAAAAGTTTGGGAAGCATTCTATTAGAGTCTAGCATTTTGCTTCGTCTTCTTAAACTATAACTAAAAGTTGAAAAGCTCCAACATTCCCATTAAAAATAAAATGCTTTTTTTTCTGTGATTATTAAATAAAATTGTTCTCAATGTGCATTTTTGTCTGATGTATACTTGTTACTGTGTCTTTGTATATTCTTTTGAGGTCCAAAACGTATCCATTGCTTAGGCGGGGGTCCCCAGCTTCCAGTAGTGATCCAATATGGGGTCCTCGAAAGTCAAAAGGTTAAGAAATGCTTAGACCACACCAAAATACACTACAAGCAGATAAACCAAATATATTTGATGTGTGTGGCCATTTCTCACGTGTAATATGGAAAGTATGTCTCTTTCTTACTTCACATTTTTAGGTCGAGCGTGAGCCAGCACGCAAGCGCTGCTCTGCGAAGAGCTGTGGTAGTTGAGTACGGAGAGAAGCTTTGCCCACTCCCCCCGCCCTTATTTTTCATTGGCTTGTGTGTTTGTCGTTTGTAAAGGCTGTCTTCTGAGTCATTGTGAGGCTTGTTAGTCCCTCCTTAGTATGGCCGTGTCCTCATTTGTATCCTGGACTGGACTGTTCCCATGAGGCACAGGGTCAAGACTGATTTGCATATGGCCTGGTTCAAACTGGAACGGCATGGTGAGCAAAAAACGATGGATTTAGGCCCAGATCTCTGTACTGGGGTGAATGTATGACATTGTTCTGCATTCTGTCCATCAATTGTTGTTTTTGCATTTGTCACCCCGAGTGGGAAGGGTATGCCCAGACGTGGGTCCCTTGCTCTCCATGCCACTGGAATCAAGCTATCCTGGCTGAAGAGGGGTGAAACCCCAAAACCGGTCCTAGGATGCTAGTTTCCAGTCGAGGGAGGACCTGGCTTGGCAGTTCGGGCTGGACTGTTCCCATGAGGCACAGGGTCAAGACTGATTTGCATATGGCCTGGTTCAAACTGGAACGGCATGCTGAGCAAAAAAACGATGGATTTAGGCCCAGATCTCTGTACTGGGGTGAATGTATGACATTGTTCTGCATTCTGTCCATCAATTGTTGTTTTTGCAACAGGCAGCGCTACAACGCCATGCAAATAGTGGAATGTGAGCTATACAGAATCCAGTGACATCATTGAGGTGCTTTTTTGAAAGGTCCTAGATTTTATTGTGAGGGCTCTGTGGGTGTGCAGTGAGGACAGGGACCCCTTTTGGAGGGGGCTTGGTTCATCTCTCTGGGACAGCACTGCAGGGGGTAGCTCTTGGTGATGAGTGTTTTAGCATAGGACAGCAGAGGGGAGTGCAGTTTTGGGTAAAGATGTATTGCGAGGTCTGCGGATGTCTCATTGTTTGGGTAGTGGGGCGTGATGCGGCTTGGAACAGGGATGCATCCTGAGAGCCAGAAAGATGTCTGATCACTGGGACAGCACTGCAGGGAGCAGATTGGGATACAGATGTGAGAGGTGGTCTGTGGACAGTGAAAGCTTCATTCATATGGGGGAACCTGTGGACATGAGTGGATCAGCTCCACAACTAGGTGTGGTCTGTGGAAACTGGTAGCTCCAAACATAAAGGGGTCTGTAGGCAGTGATAGCTCTACACATGAAGGGGTGGCATTGTGTGGACTGTATTTGTCCCACATATATAGGTGGTCTGTAGATTGTGTTAGGTTCACACAGCGGGACTGTGGATAAGGTCAGCTGTGCTTTACACAGGGGTAGAGCTGCTCCAAAGCAAAGGGATGTCTGTGGACAGTGGTAGCTCCATGCAGGTGGAGGAGGCCAATGAATAGGAATAAATCAGCTCAACAACCACATGTGGTCTGTGGACTGCGTTAGTTCAACACAAAGGGGGTCTGTATGCTGTGATAGCTTCACACCTGGGGGTGGTCGTTTTTGGATACTGCCTGCTCCCTTCTCACACCAAGGTGGTATGTGGACAGCGGTAGACCAACTCCAGATCCCAGAGTGGTATGTGGACAGTTGTAGCTTCTTGCATAGAGAGAGGGTTCTGTTGACGGGCAGTTCAGCTCTACCCCTGGGAGTGGGATGTGGACGGTGGTAGCTCTACACATACGTGCAACGCCTGTGAATGGGGTAGATCAGCACAAGGGTGGTCTATGGACCTTGCTAGTTTCACATATAACCACATAAAGGAGCTCTTTAGACTGTGCTAGCTCCACACTTAGTGGCTGGTCTGTGGATAGAGCCAGCTGTGCTTTACGATTCGAGGTGGTTTGTGGACAGGGGTTGATCAGTTGCACAAACAGATGGTCTGTGGATAGTGGTAGCACCACTCCAAGGGGTGGTCGTTGGATTTTCTTTGTTCCACACATCACATAGAGGGGCTCTGTAGACGGTGGTAGGTCTAAACCTTGGGGTTGTGGGCAGAGGTAGGTCAGCCACCCACATCACTCGGGAGATCTGAATTTTACAAAAGTATGACTTCAAATGTACTCTGCTGGGCTCCAGAGCTCTCTGCTCCCAGCTCCTCCACATTTCCTCAGAGTGACCTTGGTCTATCTGGCTACTGAAAGCTCTTTCAAGCACACATTTGGCAGGTGCCTGAGGGCCCCCCACCAGGACACTAGAGGCTATCTCTTTTTATCACCTCTTTCACACTAACACACTTCTTGCTCTGTAATATCTTCTCTCTTCTACTAGTCCTCTTTCCTGTCTCACTTGTCTGTCATAGTCTCAATTGTGCTGTATTCGTAGATCTAGAGCCCATTCTCTCTCACACACACACACACACACTTAGTTGTTTTTTTAATAACTTCTCTCTCTCACTCTGGTCAGTCTGAGGTGTGTTTGTAATATCGCCTGCCCTTTTTTCTTCCACTGCTTTATTTCCCCTTTCTCGCCTCTGCTCTCTCACTTTTCTCTTCTCGCAGCTTATTTTCTCACCTGTTTCTCCATAACTTCTCTCTTTCTCCTGTCATTCTCTTTCTGTGTCTCTCTTCTCTGGTCTGTTTTCTTCTCTCTCTCGTCAATCTTTCACTTCCACTGAGCTGTCTCTTACCTCACCTCTGCATTGTTCTCTCCCATTTCTCTTTCCCTGCTTGTTTCTTCCCTTTATTCCACTTTTCTCTCTCCCCACCACCACCCTCATCTGCTCATGGACCATGTGCTGCCGCCCATAACGACTGGACCTTCTACTTGGCTCGTTACGTGCCCTGCTTTATCTAGGGGGTGAGAACTATTTTTAGGTCTCGCTAGCGTAGGCTGCGCACATGCGCAGTCTCGCTTGCGAGATTTAATGACATTGGTTATTTTCTTTAAGGGGCATTAAGCCCCACCCCTCTTTTCCATTGGCCGGCGTCACCGTTTATGCTAAACGGTGGCCAGTCATTGGAAAAGAGGTGTTTGTGACTTTTTTGCTCGGCTTTCTGAGCCGTCCCATTTGGACGGGCTCGTCTGCCTTCCTTGCATCGCAAAAGGTTTCTTATCTTTATGGGGCCAAACACATGGCCCCATAAAGGTAAGAAACCTTTTAGCAGGCGAGGCCGTCCAAGTGGGACGGCAGAAAAAGCCGAGCAAATACGTCATGGCGAGCGCTTGTTTTTCCTGCATTGGGTCGCCTTTTTCGGTCTGACGGATAAAGCCGAGCTAAGTGAATACATATTACAGAACCTGTAATAAAAAATACAGTGTAGCTACTTCCCTGTGCTTGCTCCCAGTGTTGCCAGTTCTGCCCAACATACACCTTTGGCCAGCATTAGCTTAAAGTTTTTCACAAAATCTCCCCTAGATATACGTGTTGCTTAGAAGACAATACGTGCAAACTCCCAGTACTCTACCTCTAAAATATTTTGTTTACATCTAGCTCAATCTGTCTTTTCTCTTTATTGCTTCTTTTATGGAAGGGCATCGGGTATAAATGAGTTTACGACCTTAGACTTGTTGCCATCTGCCAAGATGTTATAAAGCCAGCAAGATGGTGACTGTTTTTTTCCTGTAGACCACAAGTTCGAGCCACTACAAGGCCGGCGCAGACAGTCGCCTCTGGTTGAGAGATAAGGACAATTCAGTCATCTAATGCCAGCGGTTATTCAGGCCCCACGACTCTGCCCAGTGTAACCTGTGTGCTGTCAAGCCGTTCAGTACTATTGCAGTTGGGCGAGGCAAAAAACTAACGGAGAGCAGAGCCAAGGGCCTGGCTTTGGCCCTGAGAGGACGAGCCAGGAAAATATTTTGCGTCTAAATCATATCACAACAGTACATAAAAATATGATAAATCCTCTTCAAAACTCAAAAAATGACATTTTTTAACATGTGAAAGTTTTGAAATTAGTGCATCAAGTTAAATCACTGTTATTGTGATGCATTTATTAAAAATTATCATTTGTAAACGTGAACTTAAAATAATGTATGTCCTGCCCCTGACAACAATGCACTAGTGAAGTAAGAAGCAAGACAGCTGTCATGTATGGGGATTAGTTTCTTGTACACAAAGCAACATTATAGTCTATTAAATCAAAGACAAGAGGTTTTTGTACAGTGCACACCCTGAAGTCCAGTTTTTAAAGGTCATTTCATATATGATAATGTGGCTACGTGAAAAAACACAATTGCCTACAGTCACACAATTTGGTCAAGCGGGGAAGCCGGGATTGATCCCAGTTTTTCTGGCTCCACATTGTGGAGTTCAACCACTGGATTGGTATCTTTCTCCCACCTGATTCACATGAAAGCAGTGCTTTAAATGGGCAGGCTACTGTCCAGTACGGAGTACCTGTACTTATTTAATTGGAAAGAGAGAGTAAATCGAGTTAACAATTTGATTGCTAAACATGTGTGTCCTCGCACTGGCATTAATTGGAGATGAGCAGTGATTGCCGTCACTGGGCGTGGCCGCCCCTGGTCCTATTAGCCCCTTTGAACTCCCCAGCTTCAAGGATGGGGGCTGTTGGGGGTGAGTACTTCAGATGGACTGTGTGTGAGGTGTGGGCACCCTTCGCCCTCGGGGCAGTCCATTGAGGTCACTGCAGGCTGCTCAATGGACCCGCTCCTGCCTCCCTTTGGTGTTTGTGGGGTGCAGGGTATTCATGCAGCCTGTGTCACATGCCCCCGTGTGCCCCCGAGACACCCGATGAAGCCCCTTCCCTCGATGTGTCAGCGGTCTCTGGCCGTGCCCTTGGCGCAGGCTGACCCGTGCCGCCGGCATGTCGGCCCCTTAGGGAAGGACGAGAGGTGGGGCTTTCTGCGGGCTGAGGCTAACTACTAGTGACACCCCCCCGCCACCACTTCCTCCACCACCCTCCGTGGCGATTATCATCACCTGTGTCCGCAGCTCAGTGAAGGCCTTAGGCATAGACTTGCATGAGAGCCTACTGCAATAATGTACATGGGCTCCTGCGGGGCCGACTCTGCGCTTAATCCTTCTGAAGTTTGCATCAAGCTGGGTAATCCCAACAGCTATTTACGCTGTCAGAGCTCTTTTGAGTTGTAAAGCGCACTGTAAAAAATTGTCATTGTTATTATGAACGGCGATGTGCACACTGTTCCTGCGTACACCTTTTCAGTACGACTGTGAGATTGTGTAAAAGCAGCCGTGCGCACAGAGTCCGAATGAGCGCCTTCGAGGCGTGTTATGCAATATTATTATTTTGTGCTGCCGTGGCTCTTGCCAGGCCCTGCAGGAGTAGTTTCCTTTTATGCTTCCATGCGCGGCTGAAGAACTGGCGCAGCGTTTCGAGGCGCCTGTCCCGGGGTGAGGACGGCGCCGGAGCCGCGCCGAGACAGTCAAGGGCACTGCATCCGCACTGCCTGTCCCGCAGGGGAGGAAGCTGGACCCCCAATCACCCACCCCCACGAGGATGGTCCACCGTCTCCTGCCTTTAGCATCATGGGAGACCGGGGAGCAGGCACCGTACTGACCCCCTGAGGCGAGTGAACCTCACTATTGTCACAACCCCCTAGCACCAGCCCCTCGGTGTGCCTTCTCCCTGACTAGCCATCACTTCACTCCCAGAGCAGTGTGCCAGCTCGCCCATGCGCTACAGACTCCACTGGGAGGGCACCCCGCCAGATATAGCGCCTACTGCTGCAGGTTACTCATGCTGAAAGTTCTCATAAACATCTTGCTTAGTGTTTGGCAATAGTACACAATGGGGAGACGGCACACACAAAAAGATGTCTGAATTAATAGGCTTTAAAGTGAATTATTTGTATCTGTTTTTGAGATTTGGGCACAGAGAGAGGTTTTGGTTCTGCTTCGCTGCCCGGACAGGATAACATTTTGCCGAGAGGGGGTAGTAGTGTTGCCTAAAAGGTGCTATTTTTGTTCATGCAGTTATTCTGGCTGTACACTCTTGACGCTTCCTAAATCAATAAATGTCCTGTTGCTCCCATACTGACCTAGAATCTGTTTCTCATACAGTCTTTACCGTAGGCTTAACAAAGGGAGACCAATAGGCTTTGTCAATGATTGCTTTAGCTCTGGTTCCCAACCTTATCTTTGTCTCTGATCTGCATCCGGTCTGAGCCCTAAATCAATAAAGTGCCCTCGAGTTGACTCCTCGACAGAAATGCCACAAAATTGGGGATGCGGGCTACATTACAACCCTTCCCTGACTCCATAACAGTCATAATAATGGAAGTGCTGGACACATTGGAGAAAATAACACTTGATGCCAACGAACTTGTCTCCTAAAGTTGGATTAAGCATAGCGCTCAGCCTGTCCATTAGAACACTGATAGCGCCTATATATACCGATTGTAACCAAATGCTGTAGAAGTGCTTTCTCCATGGGAAAAAATATTTACCAGCACAGAAAAGAAGCATTTGCAATGCAATTGGTCTCGCATTTACAAGAGTTTGAACTATTGTCTTTGTAAATGACAATTCCTTTTATTTATGTGTTTTGAAACCCTGTAAGCGGTGCGTAAACACGCACTTTCCTACTCATAAGCAACGACTAAGTACAAAGTGTGTGTTTACGCCCATTTTGCAGGTTTTTAAAACTGATAAATAAAAGGCATTGTCATTTACAATGCCAATATTTCAAACTCTTGCAAATGCGAGACGTATTGCATTGCAAATGCTTGTTGTTACTGGCACTGATGGGGACAATGGCGGCTGCTTTTTTGGGTAATGAGCGCGGCGCCCACTTTAGGGACACCTCGATCATTTTAAATGTAAATTTTATTTAACTTTCATGTTGAGCGCGGCGTCCACTTCTGGGACACTGCGCTCTGGTAATTTTTTTTTCAACTTCCATAGTGAGCGCGGTGCCTGCTCCAGGAATACCGCGCTCTGTTTGTTTATTTTTTTGTTTTAACTTTAACACTGAGCACGGCGCCCGCTTCAAGGACACTGCGCTCAGTGTTAAAGTAAAAAAAAAAAGAAACCGGTGTGGTGTCCTTAAAGTGGCGCCGCGCTCAGTTTTAAACTTAAACAAGCATTTGCAATGCAATATGTCCCGCAGTTACGTGAGTTTAAGCTATTGGCATTGTAAATGACAATGTGTTTTATTTATGTTTAAAAAAACAAAACCAAAATAATAGGCCATTTACAATGCCAATAGCTTAAAGTCGCGTGAATGCGAGACCTTTTGCATTGCGAATGCTTGTTTGAGTTTAAAACTGAGGGCTCACTTTCTTGATAAAATCTTCATAGTTCAACGGGTGCAGCCTGCAGAGTACATGGCTGCGTAACCAGTTCAAACGTTTCCCAACAGTGCACCCTACTGGCAAAATAAATTATGGTAACTTGAACAACTAATTTAAAAAAAATTACGCCTGCATATATATATATATAAACTTCCCTTTCAATGAGTCATGAAATTAGAAAACATTTTTTTCGTTATCCCTCTTTAGAAGTGCAACTATCTCAGGAATTTTATTTTCTGATGGTTCATGTTAATTGTAATACCCACCGTTTATTTTTGTATGAGAACTGCAATCTCCCTGTTCACAAGTGTAGTAGCTTAATTATTAATTATTTTGGTTTGACTCGAATAGGAGGGGTATTTGAAATGATCTAATCTGTGAGACGTCAATACAATGAAGTACAACATTCAACGTAGTGTTGTTGTACTTTCGCTCTGGGCGCTAAACTCCTGCAAGTTCATTGAATCCGGAAATATTTTCTTGGGGGCGGGGGACTCATTTGAGGATTTTCTAATTCAACGTTGTTCCACCGTCTGTGCTATAAGGAGAGTATTACCTTCCCGCGATTGTATTCGACTCGGCGCTTATCTGAAGTCTCTCAACATCTGCATATTATCGACAAAAACGTCTTTCTACGCACACTCAGACATTGATGAGGTCTATTTATTCCAACTTCCTCTTATGTTTTTTCAGTTTTCTGACAGAACCTATATTGAGTTAAAATCTGGGGTTTGTTGGATCAGAGAGTGCTTAGAGTCCTTCTGGTCAGGTGGTGTGCTGCTATGCATCAGCCTAGCTTGCCTGACTCTGAGACCAGCGGAAGGATTAGGTGAAGTAGGTAGCTCAGAGGCCTCTGCCAGACAGCTGTGCGCCTCAGCATAGACAAGATGTTGAAAGGGAAAAATAGTTCTTAACCAGTGCTTAAATTCTAAAAATAAAAATAAAAAAGTCCCTGAGCCCTCGTCAAGAGGCCACTGCAGCTTGCCCCATCCATTGCCCCTGCCAGTGCCGCCAATGACAGTATCAAAACACCTACTACCCATCACACTCCTACAAGTGTGACAATTCAAAATATCCCAGATCCCCAAACACGTAAGACTGGCTTGGGCCCAGGTATTGGCAATTTCGAATGGATAGTGAAGATAAACAGCGCCACCACGTGGTGCCGGTGTTGACAATTAAGTGCTGGTGCCGAAGCCTGATTATCACCTGCTCAACTTCAGCACCGTTCTTTACCCTGACAATGAGGCTCAGCAAGGCAACAACGTATTACACTGCACTAACTGCATGTAAAGCACTAGCATCATGTACATCAAACCAGCGGCGACTCATCCACTATGGCGGAGGAGCATCGCACACCCCACCAGCAGCTGAAAAAATTGGAAAATAATGATAATAAACCAGGTTTATTATCATTTTATTTTTCTCTCCCGGGCAGGTCTTGGGGGCGGGGGCAGTCACGGAGGGGGAGTGGTGGGCACTGTTTTGCACTGTGGTGGAGAAGTGTGGCTCACTGGTTAGAGGAGGCAGACCTGGAAGCAGAGGTCAGCCCGGGACCAGGGTTCAATTCCCGGCTCGGCTGGGTCTTGAGTCCAAAATGTCCATGGCCTCGACAATTCTTGCTCTGGTGCCTACTCAACTCATGGGTTCACACTCTGCGACTCTGGGCAATAGCTTGCTTAATCTCCACAACGGCCCCTCGCGGCGGGATGCCTGGCTTTCACCTTGCGGATGCCCTGCTGGGTTATCTCACAGGGGAATACCAGGACGGGTTCCCTAAGCAAGCGCTTAGAGACCGCTTGGTGATTTGCGCTATATAAATTCCTGTACATTTACATTTACACATTTACTGTTTTCAGTGTGTATATGGGTTTGGGCAGCCGTCTCAGGACAGCCACACTGCCATGTGCGCTGAAGCTCTCTCTAACCTGAGCTGCGTACCCGGGTTGGAGACAGCAGACACAGGGCTCCTCAGTCAGATTGAGAGGTAGGGGAGATTAAATAAATGTGGAAAAATACCCATTGCAGTTTCATTTATACAGAAAACACAAAATAAAAATGAATACAGAAAAAAATAGCAAAAAAAAATATGGATAAATACAGACGGAAATGTCAAAAAAATAAATACCATAAAACTTGAGTAGGAAATGCAACAAGCAGTCTAAGGCTAAATGATCTACTTTACACAACTAAGTAATAAAAAGCAAGCATTCCAGCATACTGTTAAAAGCTGTCTGCCTTTTCCGTGGGATGAGATCTTATCTTGACAGTGAATGGAGCTTAAACAGTGTGAACAGCTTTACTAGAAGTATCGTAAATGCGTGCAGCCAGAGGAAGTTAACCTCCAAAAAAGTTCCACACAAAAGCGAATGAACACAGTAATTAATAATTTGGGAACTGATAAGAGCCCCCTTTTAAGCTATGTTAAATACAAGAGATTTCACAAGCACAGTGCATGTACTCTGCTGGCAAAACCTAAAAATTGGATCTTTTCTCTCACCAAAGAGGACAATATATCGGAGGTGCATTTGAGACCTGTCCACTTTATCTTCAATTTAAACATGCCCCCGTTCTAAAACAAATTAACCTTATTCACGTATACATTTTTAACCTTATCATTAGAAATTACCAATACATTTATGTTTCCATTACAATCTTAATTCAAAAGAATATTAGACAATAAGCCCAGAATATTTATAGAAATTTAGAAATAAACTAAGTTGTCACTACTGGCTAACATTTAAAACTTCACATCCTCAAAATAGAGGCCAGAGTAACAACCTCCGTAGATGAAATATTTCTTTACAACCACATAGAACATGCACAAAGGAATGTGGAGTCTTTACAGAGTGAAAATAGTTGACATTCTGATTTGTCCACAACTTTTTCTTCCACCATGCCTCTCAATGATAGAGTACTTTGTTTTGGATTTAAAGTATGCAACTGCATTTGCCTCTACTTTAGCAGAGATGTGATGCATATCAGATTTCTGTAGGGAATTGGTCAATAGACTAAGAGCTACTTTTTAGGTCTGGTTTGACAGTGTAGCTGTATGTGTGATCTATTGTTCCTAAGGATTAAAATGTACACAGAGTGTGCTTTAGCTTCATTCAGAGGAGGACTGCCCTCTGCTATTGGCCTTTTGGTGTATAATTCCACCTGCTATGGAGTGCTTGTATTACAATGCATAACCATTTCTCACTGATGTATGGTGTACAGAAAACAATCGTTTCTGCTTTGTTTTTTCATTGCAGCAGTCATTCAGGACTCAAAATGCCAGCCAGGCCTATTGACTTTGCCAATGCTTGGTTTAATACAGGCTTCAAGATTTCTGCCATGTCTGCGCTGACTCAACCGATTATTAATAAACGTAGGGACATGTTCTCAAGGACTTATCGCTGAGTTATCGGCACTTTATCGCAGCCAAAGTCGCGATAAATGTATCGCCCCATTCACAAGCTGGTGTAACAGCCCATATCACCAGTTTACCCGTGATAGCAGCCGCAAAAAACATCGCCACAGATGACCCCGGCAACTAACGCTAATGATTTTCAGAGTAGGTGTTCCTGTGAAAAAAGCCGCAACAACACCACACCTCAACATTCTCAACGAACAGCCAGATCGGCAATAAGATCACAAAACAGGCGATAAGGCGTGTTAGCAGCAGGAAATTAACACCTGCTCTTAACCGGTGTAAAGTCGGACGACAACCGGCACCAGACAAGGGAGCACAGCCCAGAGCCACACATGAAGAACAACAGATGCCCTGGAGCAACTGAACATGCACCCCAGAGCCCTAATAGGGCAACAATACCCACGCCACCCCCCCCTACCAGTGCACCGAATGACAGAGTCCCATGGCGGTGTGCCTATGCCCGCCGCAGTGCATCCAGTGCCACCAAGTCTGTGCACTGCAAGCCAAGGACCCTTTATGATTGAGTCTCGTGGTGCGGACACCATCATGTCACCCCCGGAACTGGGCAATGTGAGGTGGCAGAGCCCTAGGCCCTCATGCATAAATGATAACCACACAGAGACACCCAGTTAGAGAGTGGCAATGGCGTCCAGCACGTGCACCAAAGCCTTTTTATTGGCAGGGTCACATGTCCTGTGACGGCTCTGCTGGATGGGTGTGGTGTGGGTGTAAACCAGCCGTGAGGGAGTGGCTGTGGCATGCTGACAACTAGACCTGTGAGCAACAGATCCCTAAGGGAAGACCTGGGACATGTAGCATTGTCGTCGTCCCCCTGTGAGCGTAAGCGGAGTGGGCTGGCCTGGCGTATACCAGTCCAGCGTATGGGTATGAACAATGACCCCAGGGCTCTGGGTGTGGTTCCGTCCTGGGCTGGACAAGGAAGCAACTAATGCGCGTGTCTCCGTTGTAGTGTCAGCGCCACCTGGACCGCAATCGGCAATGTGTCACCCTGTGACCCAAGTCCCACAACATGAGCAACATGGACGTAAGGGGGAATCACTGAGCCTACATTCATCCATACTTCCACACTTGCAAGATCATAGACATGACACATCTGTGTGAAAATGAATGTTTAATGCACATTCAGTGGAGTGCTGTAGCTGAAGCAGTACAGGGCCATGCAAACCCCACTTAGCATTGTTAGCCTGTGGAGGGCCAGCCAGAGTCCTTCAGGGAATGACAAGTACATCAGATGAGGGTGAGTTCAGTCCGCAGTCTGATAGCTGTGAAGAATATGGCAGTCCATGTCAAGGTCCAAGGTAAGTGTCGCAGAGTGCATCGGGGGACAGTGGAAGGTGATGATGCAGACGGCAGAACCAAGCAGAAAAAGGCCATATGGCAGAGATGAATGCTACTGCGTCCTTCTGACCACGGAGGCAGATTCATCCGCATCTTCGTCCTCTGCTGTTGCATGTGCCTCACATGTGGGTGGTGGTGTTCTGTCTCCAGCACTGTGTGGCAGTGACACCTCACGTCCCAGAGGTGGAATGTCTGCCGCACTGTGTGGCACTGACACATCAGGGGCCGGAGATTTGGATGGAGTGGTAGCAGCAGCATGCATCAGCACCAGGGCCTGTGGCAGCAATGCCATGAAGAGGGTCTTTAGGGCATTGAGGGACCCAGCTACCTTTCGCTGGTGTGCAGCCGTGGCAGCTGCACTTTCCGCCTGCGTCCGCTCCATGTTCACCATGATCCTACACATATGTCCTAACTCCCGGGTGAGCTCGCTGACTAGACAGTCGTTCTTGTCTCAGAGTCAGGACTCTAGCGATGTCAGCCATGGTTCATTGGAGAGCATGGAGCGGACTGTGGGTGTCCGTTAGGGACTGTGAGTGGTCACTGATGGAACTTAGACACCCACGTATGGCATCTAGTTTGGCTGCCATGCGGTCAAACCCCTCCTGCACCTGTTCAGCCAGCTTCTCCAGGCACCCCAACACACGGCGTTGGAAGGACATGTGTTTGTCGTGGGGGTCCTGGGAGGCAGCTGTGGTGGTGGGTGCTGCCTGCTGTGTGTTCTGTGCAAGGGGTGGGTTCCCCTTATAGCAGCTGGGCCGCCCTGCTCCTGGAAGTGGGCTGCGGAGGCTCTCCACGAGCTGTTGGAGGGCATCTGCGTCGAAGGTGTGGTGGTCCTCTTCATCATCAGAGAAGAGCGGTTCGGCCTGCTTTGCAGGAAGTGTTGGATTCCCCCCTGCAATGTGAAGGAGATATGCAGTTTAACATTGTGTTCACATGTATGTTGACGCATTGTACATGTTTATATTCAGACTGCATGACAGTGTACATTGTGACTGGGGAGAGGTGCCTATTTGATGCGGGACAGTGGACATTCCGACAACATCACGGATGTGTGTTTGTACATTGCCAACTCACATTTTCCTGCAGTGCCAAATGTGATTGGTCAGTTTCTACACACAAGCGGCACCAGTTGTGTCCTCTGTTCTGTTGTGGACATGTTGTGGTTTGTACCACATCGTTGTCAATGTTGATGTGCTCTGCTTGTAATGTGTGTGTGCCGCATTTTGGGGGGAGTCGCCCCTGCAGCTCTGATTTAGCTGCCCCTTATCCCTTACATGCGGTGTGCCTCTGACTTCTGTGCTTATACAGTGCTGAGATGTTGCATACTTGGATGCATTGGTCTCTTGGTGGGAGTTGGGGGTCTGGGGCATGGTTTGTCGCAGATGTGCTATGCTTAATTGTGCATGTGTGCCAGTGTGCCCATCTCCCTCCTTCACCCCAGTCCCTGGTCGTTACTCACCCTGTTGCTGTTGTGTCCGGTCATGTTGAGCAGTATCCGGGCCCCCAACTCCTGCAACCGTATCCCCACTGATGACTGTGGACACCATTTCCTCCATCTCGTCCAGCTCCTCCTGTGGCGCTGGGCTCCCTCCTCCAGACTGCATTGCTGCCTTCCGGTTGTTTGCGAGTTTCTGCTTGGGTTTGCGCTTAACATCATTCCAGCGCCTCTTGACCTCTTCCATTGTCCTTTTCCGCACTCCGACTGCATTCACCTTGTCCATGATGGTCTGCCATATCCCATTTTTAGTTGCCAGTGACACAGTGGAGGTGACGAACAGTAGTTGATGGTGTTCTGTCACCTCCGTTATCTGCATCCTGTTTTCCTGCAGACTGAACCATTTCTTCCTACTCTTCTTGTCCTTGCCCTTCCCTGACTCCGAGGTCCCAGGCTGGTCCTCCGGGGGGCTTGTGGGGTTCTGGTTGTCCTCTGTACCGGTTCCGGCTACCTCCATTGTGCTTCGCTGTTGTTTGGCTTTTGTTTGTATGTTTTGTTTCTACTTTTATAGTGCATTTTCCCGCTTGACGTGGGAATTGAAGGCCTGTGGCCGGTTTTCGCTGATTTTTATATCGCGGTTGGCGTCATTGTAATTTTTTTCGCTTTCGTCTTTCGCATTTTTGCAGCGTCGCGTTGATTTTAACGCGGTCATTTGACGCGTTATCGAGGGACTATCGCATGGTGCCGCCGGGTTGAGAATACTACGTTAACACAGCGTTGTTTTCCCGCAATAAACTGTGATATGCAAAATTGCGTTAAGGTAATTTTGCGATGTTTATCACAAGTTCTTGAGAATATCCCCCTTAGTTTTTTACTCTTTTATTCTTTGGTTCTTCCTTTAGGCCCAACGATAATGATGAGACCCACAGACTTTCAAAAATGGTGAGATAATATTTATTTAGAAAATAGCTGGAACCACTTATAATTTAAACATATATGGTCAGAGCAGATTTTCTGCTTCATGCAAGGCAGACTTACTTACCCATTGTATTCTAAAAAAATGCCTTCTTATTTTTCAAGCTCCACTAGTAGTTTTAAAGGAATACAGCCAACTGCATACAGAAAGACTGGATATATATTTGGCCATTGGTTCACTTTTTTACTTGTTTAAAACTGAAATTGAAATTTTATGAACGGAGATCTCCCTCCCTGTATTTTAGTAGTAAAAGTGGAAGGAACAGGGAGGAGTGACTGGAAAATGGGGAATGCTAAGTTCTAAAGGGAAGAGGTTAAGGAAGGAGGAAGGAGCGGTTAAGAGAGGGTTCAGGAGGGGTTTAGGGAGGGACACACACTCACCCACAAGAGAGTAATCCCATTGCTATACACAAACTGTACTTCTAAAGTTACCATGTCAAAGAAGGACCCAAAACAGTCGTAAATGTACTCCAGCTCAGAGCTGGGGAAAGTCCAGCACAACATATGGCCAGCTACTGATACTGCAACACCTTTCCATAGAAAATAATTCAGCAGGGACTTGAAATAAAAGCCCATAGAAACTGAAGTCAAATTAAAGTAACTTCAGTTAACATCTTTAAAATATACATACATTTAATTCTATATGTAAAAAGAAAACATAATTAATTACAAAATGTAGTAATAATCATTTGTTACTAAAATAATTAAATTAATTCTGTGCCTAATTATTAATGCTTTTCACTACATATTAAATGCATATAAATGTAACACGATATGTGGGTTCTTTATATTTAAATCATAAGAAAAAGAACGTTTAATTTAATATATACAAAACAATGACCTATCCAATTTAAAATGAAGTTAATAATTCATGTCGCTTTTTTTCTTGATCTAAATGTAATATTTATTCCAAAGTTGTACTATTTCTTTTAAAGTTTAATACATTCTTGAACTTTTCCCAATACTTTACCATTTTGAGACCTCTGCCCCAGTGGTGGTGATATCCGCCTAAGTTTGAAAAGTTACAATTAGTAACTTTGCAGTTGAAAATTAAGCTCCACGACCTGAATTCAGGGTGTGGAGAAATGTAAGCCTATGCTTTGTAGTAAATTTACACTTGTAAAATGTGAATAGCCCCCTAAATTTTCATATGTACAATCTTGTAATGCTTGCTAAAATGCCAAACTCCAAATATCCATCAATTAACCCTGAAGTAATTGATTAGAAGAGTTCACAAAAAAAAGTAATACAATTTGTGACCTGCTCAAATCTAATCAGTAGCCTGAACTTAAATAATTACTTGCAATTTTTAGGCTTACAGTTTCAACACTGACAATTGTCTAGAAGAAAATACACTAGCCCTTGGGATATTACAAATTTGTGGTCCTTATAAACAATTCACACATCCTACTAAGAGTAGTATCTGCACTGTTTAATAGATATACAATAGAAAGTTATGAAATGGCTGGTCAGCCCATCTCTTTGCAGGAACCGCTCACGAAAGAGATGCGTAAAAGTGTTTTAAGGGCACAATTCTTGTTGAACCCTACTCAAACGATACAGAGAAGTCAGCCATAAACTGTAAGATGGGCATAAATGTGTGGTCATGTGGCAAAGGGGCAAACAGCTACATTTTCCATGTCCAGAGCTTTTGGATGCACAGAGACTGTAGAGTAAGCCACCAGTCTATGCATGCCAGTGTCTATACCTCCTTAGAAAAGAGCATTTTAAGACGACAGCAGGAGTCATGCAGTTTACTGACGTGATTTTACAACGCTCAGGGAAAACATGATTCTTAATGTTGTCTGATATAAGAAAATGTTTAAGTGGTGTTATCACATTTTAAAATTCATTATGTGAGAAATGATTGGCTATTTTATACATATATCATGTTTATAGATTACATTTATTATAATATGTTGAAAACGTACAGTAGATATAGTCATACAATTGGGTGAGGTTAACTAACCTAAACTTTTAGTGTCTATACCTTAGCCTTCCCTCTCTCTCAGACCTCATTCCCGAGGGTGCATGGGGAGGAGCACAGAGCAGACAAAGGCTACTGAGCTGGTACTTGAGGCCGTTTACCACTGGTGTCCGATACTATGGCTCTGCAAACCTAACCAGCTATAGGGAAAGGATGTGGCTTAGCAGCTTGGGCGATCGACCTCGAATCTGGTGAACCGGTTGCGAGTCTCGGCAATGACGCTCAACATCCTGTGTTTCTTGCAAATCACTTAATCTCCCTGTGCCTAACAAAAAAGAATGCGCCCATCTGTAACGCAACTGGTGCTCATGTAAAGTGCTCTGATACCTGATACCTTTGGGTCGAGTTTGTGCTAAATAAAACTCTGAAGAAAGAAAGCCCCTTCCGCACTTGAATCCGGATAGCAGGGGTGAGCAATCAGAAGCCTCTCAGGGAGGTAATGTGGGAGACAAGAGCTCAGAACTCACCAGCCAGCCGACGAACAATAATGTATTGACCAGTCCAGTGCTAGTCATAGTCATCACACTGTGTTAATAAATACCTCACATTCCAAAGGTATTTCAGTAACAAGTTGTTTAAACCTATAGGATCGAATGGCATGCAGATATCCATATGGTGTCCCCGCCCTCCCCCTTCTCGCTTGTGTAACGCAGGCATAGATATGGATATGGGCATAGGCTAGGCACAGGTGCAGATCACTAGTGTTTATTCCAAAGACTGGCACTTATGTCAGATCAGTTGCCTTTTGAACCAACAAGTTAGTGCCAGTAAAGCTCAGCATTAGAAGCAGCAGTGTCTCTCTGCTTATGTTCAGGCATAGTCTCACAGTTTGATCAGACACAATATTGTGTTACCTACTCAGTGATGATGGTAAGTCCCAGGTGCATGCCGGTGCGATCAATGTCACCGCACTCTTAAGCGTTGGTGCCATGGCAGGATCCGATAGAGAGTGGTCTAGCTACCTTCAGGATCACAGGGGCTGAAGCAATGCACTTGATGGCCTTGTCAGAAGTCATGACCTAGGGCCGACACCGACAGACGTTCATCTTTAGCAGTTCCCTTTTTGTTGGCCGATGCCGACGGTCACTCATCTTCGGCAGTTGTAACCCTGATGGCAATGCAGGTAGATGCTCGCCTTTGACAGTCACAGCCCTGGAGGAAGATGCACCAACTCCTCTAAGGTGGGCACCCCTCATGGCTGCAGCAGAACGAGGTCCCTGGAGCTGGAGGCAGGACTACTGGGATGCAAGCTGAATACATCTTTACGCAGCTCACAGTGGGAGCTGTAATGGGAGACCGGGGGACCCTGAAGACTCCAAGTCAGGATGACATTGCTCCCTCTCAGCAATCGGCTACTCCTGGGTGCCCAACATCCCAGGGACACCGTGGACCTCTCCTGGACAATTTCTCCTCCTGCAGGGTCAGGCAGTCTCCTATCTCTGAGCAGGCTGCCAGGTTTCTATGTGTTTATGTAGATCCTCGGCTTCAGGTGATGTCCCATCACCTCAGTGAGATTGCTTGTCTTACTGATACCATCCCTGGTCGCAGAGCAGTCTGCCAAGTACTCTGGGGAGCATTCATCGGTCATAGAGAAATAAGAACTGGAACAAATCTACTTATTTTTTCTGTCAAAAAAGTGGATCTACTGTCCCAGGCTTCAGAAAAGGGTTGATTTTGTTCTCTTTCAAATGTCATTTCTGGGATTTTCTCCAGAAACCGCCTTTGTGCACAGTGATGGTTCTCACAGCAGGTAGCAATGGGGCTTGCTTCATGTAGGAGGACCCAAAACATGGGCCCAACGAGGTGTGAGGTCTCTGCATCGAGGCAAGGACAGCAGTCCAGGCTCTAATATGAGGGCACACTTGGTGCACCCCTCCGGGTCACAGGACAGGTCCTGGGCCGTGCACTGTTAGGGACAGTCTTAGGCCTCGGCACACATGGTAGATTGGCATGATGCTACGACCAAAATAAAAGTCAGGTTACCAATTTCACATGCAGGCAGGCAGTCAGGGCACGGATACTTGCCCATTTACCATGCGGGGAACATTCCCATCCTAACGCTCGTCAAGGACCTTTTGTTTCTTCTTTTAATTGTGTTTCAACACTTGTGTGTAATATTGTAATAGTTTTAACTGACCGCAAACAATGAACTTGTTACTCTTTCTCTTTAGTAACAATGGCAGATTTAATTCATTGTTTTAATTTCTGAGAAAACAGGAGTAAATAGCTTGACAAATCCGCCATTTCCAGGATGTGCTTCCACATTGGTAAATCGAGAAAAATTACTTTGGTGTTTGGGGCCGAACCCCTGTAAGATGCTGGTTTCCACGAGGAACATCCTGGTTTGCTTCCTTAGAGTGCTTGAACTGAAATCTTCTTCTATAGCAGGAATGTCCAATGTAGGTTCAGAAGGTTCAGATTTGTTTGACATTTTCAGGATAATCATTGCCTATGTAAAGAATACATTTAGATAATGTGAATATCCTGAAAATCGGGCTTGGATCCTGGCCCGCTGGACCAACATTGAACATCTGCATGCCATTACCATATTCATCTCATGTACTGCATGTAGTATGGAAGCCTGTCCACCCAAGTGCCATAAATATGGCCTCCTTTTAGTTTGTTCTACCTTCTTACACATCTCAATACCTTATCCCTGTGGCAGCAGCTATCTTCAATGTGCTATTCTAAATTTTCACCATATGTCCAGGGAGGGCAGATCTATGCCAGATGTTTTGACTAACCCCATAAGAAAAATGTACAATCAATGGGCTAAATGGAGCTCAGATACATTGTCAGGATTTATCTTTAAAAATCTAGCAGACATGTGGTCCTCCTGGGGTCTACGTGCTGACATATCTGTAAAAAACACCCTTCAGTAATGTTCTTTGTACAGTTGTGGCCTAGTAAAAAAAAAGAAAAAACACACACAAACACACATACACACACACACATATATTATTGCTTGGAGACATGCGCACTGTCTACCATGCTGTTTGCCTAAGGTAGGTTGTGGTTTAGGGATATGACAAGCTGCTGCTAAATTCTGAGACTTTTGCCTGATTTTATTGGCAAGGAAAATTATGATTTATTTCCAAACATAACAGGCAGCAGTCTAAAGCAGAGCAGAAGTATAAGTGTGGAAAAGCACAGTCATCTTCCTAGAGCTTCCCTGTGTGTGTGTGTGTTTAAAATGAAAGATGCATCACTAATATACTGAATTTGTTCTTATACATAAGGTATACTGCTCATAATTAATTATCACTTGATCTTGTGTTTTTTGTTAGCAAGACTGAGCAACTGGCAAAACCCCAGACCTTCCAATAATCATGCAAAGCACTAGTCTGGGGTAACCTCAGAGATAACCCTTCCTACAGCCGCAGGTGATAGTAGGAGGAAGCTGCAGATATGCAGAACATGACAGAACAGCAGAGGGAGGATCTGCTCGCCTCCAACCACAAACATGCAGCACCAGTATTGTATCCCCTTCAACTCTACGACTTAGGTGGCTTGTGGGAAGATGCAGTGGGGGGATGCCGAGGGAGGGGTATAGGGCTTTGGGAAGGGGTAACATTTCATTTGAATGGATTGGAATTCTCTCAGTTGTGCTCCCAATCTTTTCACAGAAATTATAAATCTATGCTACTGACGTTTTAATCAACAGTCTATCAACTTTACACTGAGCTATGCAGCTGCGGCTCCTCCGCTAATGCAGATGAGCATTGCCCCACTGCTATCCAGCAGTGAAATAAAAGAAACATGAAATAATAACTCAAGGTTACTATCATTTTATGTTTTCCTGCTGCTGCAGGTTTGCAGGGCGGGCGGGTGGGCTGCTCCGATGACAGAGGAGCAGGGGAGGATTTGTCCACTCCAAGTACGCATAAATGTTTGGCCAGCCCTCTCTGGCCGGCCAAACCGTCATGCACACTTTGCATGTTCTCCATGCAGGCTGCATTACAGTCTGGGTGGAGAACATGCCCACACTCCCATTCCCTGGCTGAGCGCCGAACCACGGTACTCAGACCAATCAAAGGCTGCATTGCAGCATTGTGATTCGCTCAGGGGAGCCTGGGTGCTTACTGTTCCGGCACCATGGGAGAGACGGTGGAGGAGAGATGGAGGAGAGATGCGGAGTGCATGTACGTTTTTTTTTCTTTTTTAAATCCCCTCCCCCCCCACTGCTGCCCCCCCCCCCCCCCCCAACCCTCGATCTGTGCTGGCCGCTACTGGAGCTATGTCAAGATTTCAGTCTTATTAGGGGAATGTTCAACTTTCGATAACTCACAGAGCTAAGGATCACTTTTGTGAGAAGAAATCATTGGGCAATAGCATCAACAGTAGAGTTTAATTGAAGCATAATGCAAATTACAGACCGGCCAACTCACACAGCGTCACCATATGTCACACAATATCAGTTTACTTCATGCGGTCAACCCGTGACGAGCAGATATCACACGGTGTGCACACAATGAGCTGGAAGCCCCTGCAGAGAGTAGGTATCCAACTCATTTTGTGGAGGCTCTTTGTAGCTGGCACCGATCAGGGCTTTTATGAACCTCCCTAGGATGTGGGTGGCAGCCTCCGAAGGTGTAGGTCATTTGTTTTTGGAGAGGGTGGGGAGGGATGCGCTCAGACAGTTTCAGCTCTAAGCCCACTCCCTCCCATTGGTCCTTGGCCACTCCATGGTTGATACGGGGGTGATGGGCTCAAAGTCTTGCATACAGGACCCCAGCCCTCAAGGCCCCTCTTCACACAATAACATTATTTATAAGTTGGCAGGTCTGAAGTCAGTATAGTTTGAACAATTTAGTAACAGCAGTTGAACAACTGTTTAATCAACAGCTTAGAAGTGCCCCAAAATGCCATAAAGTGAGGTGTAAACAGGCAGGCAATATTTATATCTGGAAAGACAGTCTTATGTGCCTTTCAAGCTGGGTATTTCTTTAACTCATACCAGCCATTGTAGAAGATAAACTACAGGGCCAGAAAAAGGTGCACTATTGACTGAAAAGGCAGAAGGCTCCACAAGTTAAGGCAAGACACTTAGCTGTGACAACATTGAGTACCCACATGTATTTTCATGTCTCTTTATTTCTTAACAGCAGTTAGGATTATAAAAACGCCAATGGCAGCAAAATGAATCTGAAAATGAGAGAACATGTTCTTGCCCAGGATGCTGTTTTCTGTCTCTGATTGCTTCAGAATGAGCAGGTATGCTGCCAGGGCTGCAAGCATGCTCTGATTTGCGGCACGAGATGAGTGTTCAATCTTTTTGCTCTTGGAGCTCAGCGGCAGCATCGCTCAGCTTGAAGCACCATCGGTGTGACATTTGTCATTCTGATGCCATTGCCAACAGAATTCGAGGAGGGACAGTCAAAGGCCCCAAGGCAGACAAGTGCAAATACAACTGTAGGATTACTGGATGGGAGGGGAGGAGGGTGCTAGAACTCCTGAAGCCAAGGCGTGTGGGCTTGATGTTTAAATCACTGAAAAGGCTGGATCAACTTGAGGGGTTTCCATCTATCATGTCATGCTGGCCCGCCTCCCAGAGGTGATGTGGGAGATGTGGGGGTGGGGGTAGCTGGGCAGGCCGGGGACCCAAATCACAAAGGGACTTACGAGTTATGAGTGAGCAGTCTCCGCACTCGGGGTGGAGTCTCCGCACTCGGGGTGGAGTCTCCGCACTCGGGGTGGAGTCTCTGCACTCGGGGTGGAGTCTCCGCACTCGGGGTGGAGTCTCTGCACTCGTGGTGGAACCTCCGCACTGAGCACTGCAGTGCGGAGACTCCCACTTGTAACTTTACAAGTCGTAAGCCCTTTTGTGAATCGGTCCCCAGGTGTCGAAGGAGGGGGGAGAGCCAACCTTCCTCTGGAGCACAACTTAGGCTGTTGTCGTTTTACTGACACTTTGATCCCGGGAAAAGGCAGAGATTGCAAGCACACAGATCAGGTCATCTCTATAGGTGTTTGGTAACCAGGGGAGGGGTGGATCCGTACCCACCCTCCGACTGATTGGAACAGAGTCTGGAGTCCCGAGCAGAGGGAAGTTCAGGGTATTACAATCTCCCCAGGCTGAAGCTGAACCTGTAACAAACACATTTTCTTTTTCACTGTTGTGATGGCTCTGCACTACACTGAATAACCGAGATTTTAACTTATGACGCATGACAGCATCTTCCTATGCAAGCCATAGACAACAAGTTTATTGATACTTACAGCTTGATGATGTTTAAAGGCCTTCCAGGTCATCTAGCGTCTCGGGTAATCTGTCATCGCCTTAATCCCTACATAGTTTCCAGATTTTCTCTTTGTTTTTTTGTTGTTGTTGCTTTTTTACTATGATGATGCTTTCTGGCCTACAAGTAGGAACATGCAGGGATGTTCAGCATGCTAGGCAAAATATTGTTACAGGGGTGCTCCCTGGACACTCATAAAAGCGCCTCTTCTGTTTTTTTCTTCTAATTTGATGCCATCCAGTGGTGGTGTCCTAAGACTACTGCCTAACCTCACTTTATAATTATGCCATCTCTGACCTCATGAAATATTGGAATTCTGACTGCGCTTCCACATCGTAATAATAAAGACTTCGTTTCATTATGTTGATTACTCTGATGCGACAATTAGCAGCGTGATGTATATGTGCTAGGGAGCAATGAAAAACCAGTGTTTCATCCTGGGTCTAACAGCAAATTTAGTTTTTATAGCCTCAATGTGCGATCTCTACCAGACATCAGCAACATCTCCGCGATTTTGTGGTGGACCACGTGCCATATGCCATGTTTCTTACAGAAACTTGGCTCCATAAGGCCTCTATGCCAGATGTGATCGCCGCCCTTCCCCAAGGCTACTCCATCGTAAGGAGGGATAGACCCAACATATTTGGAGGGGGGATAGCCACTATGTTTAAAAACATATAGAAATGCAAAATTCAAGTGCTGTCTGCCCCAGCCTGCGAAGCAGTCTCCTTCTCACTGGAAATAACTTCTAAATTTACTGTTTCTGGTGCCCTAATATATCAGTCCCTGGGGCAAGCAGGAAATTGGAGCACACTGCTGCCTAACATATTGGCCCCCTTATTCTTAAATCTGCTAACTTTTTTCTTTTAGGTGACCTGAATATTTACCTAGAAGATATTCTCTGTAGCGTTCGACAGACTTTGATAGAGGATCTTAGAGCCATGAACCTGACACTTATTACCTCCACCCCAGCTCACACAGCCAGCCACCTTTTGGATCCAATCTTTTCTAAATTAAAAAATCTAGTTATTGCTACTACGGTGCCTCTTTTGTGGTCAGATCAGGACGCTGTACCGCTCACTGTCTCAAAAGGATTGATCTCTTGTAGAGACAGGGTTAGACCTTTGGCCAGGGGTAGATCCTGGTCGAGGCTGGATTCCTCAGCTCTTAATCACCTACTGAGGAACACAATGCCTAACTTAACCCATGTGGCCATGTGTGATCAGCCTAGAATTGACGCCTTTCTGCAGGACACTGTCCTGCCTTTTAAACTCATCTGTCCTGCCAGGACTTACCGCCTGGCTCCTTGGTTTACTGAGGCACTTCACGCTGAGAAAACCAGATGCAAGGGTTTAGTGAGAGCCTGGAGGGTCAAGAATTATGAAGAAGCAAAACTGGAATACAAAAGTGAATTGAAAAACTACCATGGACTTTGTAGAACTGTTCGTGCCACCTTTTATTTGGACCAAATGACCTCTGCACAAAACTGCCCAAAAATGCTGTTTAGGGTAGTGCTAGGATTCTCTGACCCCTTTAAGGCTGCTCCTTCCCCCATACTCTCCCAGACTCAATGCAATGAAGATGCCCTTTTCTTTGTTAAAAAGTTGAGGATATCCAACTCTCATTAAAATTGGTGGGCTTGGTCTGCCTCCATTGTGCCTTAATACAACATCCTTGACTACGGCGGACCCCAGCTTTTCAATTATGGCTTCCACCTCTGCTCCTCATACCCCCGCCATGAGGAAACTTAATGCATGGGACATGCTGGGCCTGCCGTTACTCAGATCACTGATACCGTCTATAAAACCGGGCTCCCCTATGCACCCTCTTTCTCCAGCTAAGCTTCACACTCTGGATCCTGATATTTTGCAGCTACTGTTGAACCTTCCGAATTCCTCTTTACAGGCGGGGTGAATTCCTCAGCCTTGGAAGCACTCCATGGTTTTGCCCCTCTTGAAGAAACCTAACCTGGATCCTCTAAATAAGTCTAATTATAGACCTATCGCCATGCTTCTCATCATGGCTAAAATCCTGGAAAAGCATGTCAACAGACAACTTTTTGTTTCTGTGGAGACTCATAACCGGCTGCACCCCTTGCAGTCGGGGTTCAGGGCAGGTCACAATACAAAATGTGCCCTTTTAGGAGTCACAGAACACATTAGACAGCTCCTGTATGACGGCGAGATGGCAGCATTTATTTTACTAGATCCCAGCGCTGCTTTCAATACTTTGTCACACACCACGCTGCTGAAGAGACTGGTCACAATAGGCATATAAGATACAGCCTTATCTTATATGATATCTTTCCTGAGTGACCGTACCTTTTAAAGTCTCCTCCGCAAATGCATCCTCCACACAACATGCCCTTACATCAGAAGTTCCTCAAGGTTCAGCCTTAACCTGCCTTATTTATTAATTATGTCCAACCTTTGGCTGACCTGGTTGAAAGCTTTGCCATGACCATATTCTACTACGTGGATGACACACAAATGATCTTCTCCCTGGCTTCCACGTAGAATCACACCTCTGAGGCCCTAAACTCCTGCCTTGCTGGTGTTGCCTCTTGGATGAACGTGAATTCTCTGAAACTGAATGGGGAAAAGACTGAGGTATTGGTATTGGGAACGAACCCGGTCCTATGGGGCCCACAATACTGGCCTCAAAAGTTGGGTGAACTAGCTGAGCCAGCCAAAAGGTGAAGAACCTCAGGTTCCTGTTGGACAACAAATTGTCCATGAAGCCTCAGGTTGGGAGTGTGGCGGCCACCTGCTTTGGTCTCCTGAAGTGGCTGCAGAAAATCCTTTGGATTCTTCCTTTCTCAGCCCAAAGGACGGTCATTCAGGCCCTTATACTATTCAGACTGAACTATGGCAATGTCCTCTATATGGGAGCAGATAACGGCTCTTTCAGAAAGATGCAGGTAGTCCAGAGCTCAGTGGCAAGGCTACTCTACAGACTCCCAACAAGTGCTTCTGCTTCCTCTCTCCTGAGGGAGTTGTACTGGATCAAGGTCAGAGACCATGCAAACATTTTGTGTAGTGACAAGGTAGCAGTGTTTCTGCCTCTGTGATGTCATGAGGTAATGGTGAAAAGTGGCTGGTGTGATGTGTTTTGGGACAGTGAATTGAGAAATTATATGAATAGGCATATGGGTGGTATGTTTAGGGTCCTGTGGTATGTTAGGAGTGTTCTGTTTTCAATGATATCTTAAGTGCTTTGATGGATCTTTTATGTGTGGTACAGGGAACTGGGAAGTCATATGGAATGTAGTATCATTTTGTGTGACGTGAGGTGATCTCTGGACTGGCTGAGAGGGATTCCATTTTGTGGAGTGATACATTTTTATGTTGTGTCCAGCAGTGGCGATGGGGAGCATTAAGTGATGTAAAGTCATCTAACGAAATGCTGAATGTGTTTGCAGTATGTGCTTTGGTTAAGTGGGCTGTCCATCACCTTTTGCATATTCTGTTGTGATGTGTAGTGTTGATGCTATGGCAATATATTGGGGTTAGTGGATTTCTTTCTGTTTGCTGTATGGCGTGGAGTGGTGCGTTATGTGGGTTGAAGGTAGATGTATGACAATGTTATGGCGGATTGTGGTGTGTTGGGAAGAATATTGAGATGTGACCAGGACAAACCTGGTTGGTGTATCTGACCCGTGTTCCATCCTGGTCTGTGTCAAATTGCATGTAGGTCCCACACTACCACAACATTGGCTATCATTGACACTTTATGCTTCTTGGATCTGTTCCTTCTTAAAACTTAAAAAATTCATAACTTTGGTTCCACTAATTGTATTTTTGTCCTTTTCATATCATTTTGTTTATTAAATTTGACTCTACTTTTACAATTCAGTTTGGGATTTTTATTGTTTTGAATTTCAGCTTTATTTCTGTTTTGTTACTGCATAAATGCTTTACATTGTTTCTAAATTAAGCCTCTCTTCTCTGTGCTATAGCCACTGGGCGGGGAGCTTGGATTTATTCAGTGGCTTTGAGAATTCACTTTGACAAGGGTTGTGACTGTTTCTTCAGGTTGGTAGTCACCCACCCCAAATAATAATCCCCTTTTTACAGTATTCAGATTATTATCTACCAAAAATGTATGGATTATTGCAGCATGGAGTTTGTTGCATAATATACAGTATGACTTAGAAGAACGTGCATACATACTTTTGTAATTAAAGGTGTGCTCATTTTATTCTGCGGACCCTACACAATAATGTACACCACTCTGTATGTATTTTATAATCAGGGCCACTGGAATTATATTATTTTTTCTGCTGCCGCAATTTTCACATAATTATAGATTTGCCGCATTTGACACATGTTCTATCATCTGCCACATAATCTGCATACTTTAACAAAAACACATATTGGCTTCTAGCTCAAACGATTCAAAGGTTACTAAAAATGCGACAACACGTGTTGCTGTGCAGTCAGAGGCCCAAACAAAGCTGGTCTGGTCACCTTTCTGTTGCTTATTGCTATATTTGGGTGTTAAACTGGTACTAATGAGGTGCAACCAATGTCCAGAGAGTGTTATCAGGTTTAAAAAAGACAAAATAATAAAGAAGTGATACCATAACAAATATGCTGCATAGTTTGCCTTTTCTTGCCGCATAATTTACTCAACCATGACGCATAATTTTTCCCTTTTCTGCTGCATAATTCCAGTGGCTCTGTTCATAATAAGATGTCAAAGTACTAAGTAAGAAGTCATATACACACTATAATAAAATTCATACATGATATTGTGAAAAATCGATTATGCTCCAGAGAAACTTTCATAATAGATTAGTATGCATCTGCTGCATAAAATATAGATACTGAAGATTGAATAATCTAGCATCAACAAACAAAAAAATCAAAGTACAGTAAAGGACATCAATTTTGGCAGTGAACTTTTTCGTACCAAAGACAATGGGCAAAGAACACTACTTATTCGATTACACAAGCCATGCATCTAATGAAATAAGTTTGCTTCAATGAGAGACAGTACTAGCTTTTAAATATAAGCTATTTTGCCAGACTTACTGTACACACATACAGACACCACTTTGAACAATGATTCTCGGCATGTACAAAAATCTCCTCAAATAACACAGAAAGCATTACATGAAGGACAGTGGGCTTCAGTGCTGGACACTAATGGTGCTATGCCATGCAAATTATTTTCAGTACCCACAAAGTCTGAATTTTGTAGGTAGTCACTGAAGCTTTCCATGTTATTTCCCACCATTCTAAGGGTTTTAATCTCGTTTGAGATACTCCAATTTTTAATTTTGGTGTAGGGGGTATTAAGGCTCAGATCATTTTCCTGTGGATAGAAAAGAAAAACAAAGAAAACAAAGTTACAGGTGCATATGCACATTTCCACAATACTTGTTCACGTGGAGAACCCACACACTATGAAAAAGTAGAGTACACATAGAAACGTACAACTTTCGCGGATCTCCATGAATGGTCAAAGAGATTTTCGTGAACCCCACAGAAGGCAGACACGCACTCCACTCACACTGCTGAGAAGGATACTCTCACTGCTCCAGTTACCTCACTGCATCCCATTGACCAGCACCTTGATGCTGGCTAGGCTGGATACTTGCAACATATCTAGGCAGGCCCTCCTAAGCAAGAGATCATGAAACCACAGGTGCTACAAGACCAGGAAGCTGGACTCAGCATTCACCCTCAAGCAACTGGCGCACATCAGCCCGTCTCCCTCCACTGGCTCTCAGTGGCTCAGAGAATAAAGTTCAACATTCTCTGCACTATTTGTAAAGCATATAGGCACGGCAAGTAGGAACAAAAAGCTTTTTGGAAATTCAAATTTGCAACCATGCCATGCCATGCTTTAGTAATATATTTGCGTCAGTATACTCTAAAATGCACCACTGGGTGCACTAGGCCCTGGCCACTCTCCTGCTGAATTGGCGTGGCTCCTTTGCTTTACTTTTTCTTTGTATGATTCTTGAATTTTTCACAATCTCTATGACTTCCGCGATGTAACATTGATGCCAGCTCCCCAACTCTTCCAGTACCACTGGCAAAGCACGGTCCTGCAAGAGGTCTTCCTCTTTGACAGCGAGGACATCCTGTCCGACACTGAGACTGCGCAAAACTTGTGGACATTCCTTCCCCTTTCTCTCCTTTTTGAAACGTACTTATAGTGAGTTTCACAGTAAGATAGGGAGCAGTACGGTCTCACCTCCAGGGCCCCTCCACTTGAGCCCCAGCGTGTTACTGAAAGCATGGTATATCAATGGCCCAAAATGCCTGTATTTGCTATTCCCGAACAGCGGTATCAGCCGCGGTCGGTAGTAGGAGTAACTGCAGGGCGGTGACGTGGGGAAGGGGAGGGGCAGGGTGGGGGGTAGTAAACTATGGATTACGGAGGTTTACAGGTAAATTAACATATAAATTAATAAAACGAATTTCGTTGCGTCCACTGCATCGCATTTGGGATGAGATTCTGTATGCAATGATTTTACAGCGCGGGAAAAATGCCCAGCACTAAAAATCACTGCAAACGACGGGGGGGGGGGGTAACCCACTCCCTTGGTCGCAGAACTCCACATAGCTTGGCGGAGTTTGTTTGTCACTCCGCAGAGTTCTACGTAGTAGAACTCCGCAAACTCTGCCCAGGTTTAACTCAGAGATGACTGAGGGAGAGCAGGAAGACCGCCAAAAAAGTGACAGCGGGACCCAAACAGTCAAGATCTATATCTGGCCCTTAGCATGGGGTGGTGATACTGGATTCGATGGTGCTGATTCCAGCTGGTATCGCGATCCGTATTACCAGCCATCATGAAGTTTTGTTAGAGAATAACATTACAGGACTGTCTACCACTGTGATTTCTGGATTCCGGTTGCTTTCCGCATTCCCTTTCGGAAAAACGTTTGCTTTACTGTGTGCATACGCCACCCAGTAAAATGTGTCCAGGTGGCAATTCAGAAAAAAAACATAATTACCACTCTGCACAACTCAGAATAAAGGACTTGATGCTCCAAAGTTCAAAGGTTATGGTTTAATTTATTTACACCAACAGCAAAACCATTATTCTATTAAGTACTGGTGCAATACAGACCTCGGAAGTATGGCAAATAGGTATTGTTTTGAATGTGGAGGGTGTGGTGCACCAAGCACAATAAAAGCATAAAGTACTCACAATCTCATAATAAACTGAGATAGGATAAATCAACTCAGAGGTCTTGAGCATTATATTACCCTAGCACTTCCAGTGCAACCTGAAGCCTCTGTAAGGCCACCGCGTTAGTCATTGATTTGCATTGGTTATAGCATGTAAAAAGCTAGAAAAATGTATTAATCTCTCCGAAAATGAGATGCCACATCACATCACGGTTTCATGCCTCTTTTTCGAGCCCTTCTTTTACAACATCCCCCTCCTGCCTTTCAAGGTGTTTCCTTTATACACTGCTCAGTGCAAAAAAAGGTTTTTGTTTTTCAAACAATTGTGTTTGTAATCAGTGCTTTTTCCATTTGCATCTTGCGTACATCTTATGCCTATTGCGATTGTAGGTCCCCGGGCAGCAGCCTATAATTATCTCACTTTTATTTCAGAACCTAGCTTAGCCTTTTATCCCTTAATTGGCTTTTTCAGCCTTTCATCCTGTGTAGATTCCTTACCGAGGGACAACCGAGTTGTTTCCTTTCTCACTGGGATGACACATGCTCAACTTAGTTGTCATCCACTTCAATGCATGTACTACATTGTGACTTGTGGGGGGCGGACAGCACACAAGCAATGCTCTCATTTTATAGAGAACTGTAGCAGCAGCTGGTAAACTTAGGATGCGGGGGATAAATATTAGGGGCCTCATTCATGAGGTTTTGCCATAGGGCAGCGCCTCCGGCCTTGCTGCTGCGCTGCCCTACGACAAAAGAAAAGGGCAGAAATGCACCGTATCTTTCAGATAAGGCTCATTCCTGTGCTTTTCCCCACACGCTGGCGCACAATGGGCTGCCGTGCGTCAACGCACGCACCTTTGCACCATGGTGCAAGGGTGCTTGCGTTGCAGGGAGGATTATTTTCCTGCACAAAAACAACCACAAGATGTATTTCCCTCTTTCTGTGTGCTGCAGAATGCACTACACATAGAACAAGCGTTTGCAATGCAATAGGTCTCGCATTTACGAAAGTTTGAGCTATTCACATTGCAAATAACAATGCCTTTTATTTTTGTTTTCGTTTTTAAAACATAAATAAAAGGCATTGTCATTTACAATGCCAACAGCTTAAACTCGCGTAAATGTGAGACCTATTGCATTGAAAATGCTTGTTTCTTTCAAGGACTACTGAACAAACAGCCAGAACTGGCTGAAGAGGTCACACATGACCGCTTAGGCTAAGCTACTTAAATGTTTTTGAATTTTACTTTGAGGACAAGCAGAATTTGGGTGAAGGGCAGAGTCAGCTGTACAACGTTTTAAAATGGAGCTGTTTTTAAAAACCTGAAAGGGGCACTGCTAGGTTTCGAGGTGGAAATGCCGGCCGACACACAATGCCTTCCTCTTCAGGCCCCAAACCATGCGATGGAAGAACCACGTCCAAGACCTCTCCATAGCTCTGAAAAAGCGCCATGACTCGACCCAGGACCCATACCTCACCCTGTACCCGCACAAATAACTGATATCTGTACATGAACTCGATACCTACTCTGCAAGTGCACCTCAATCTTGACCTGAAATACCACAGCTAATCTTGTGCTGGACAGTAACAGTACTGTTAGTGCACCTCATTCCTCCTCTACATCTCCTGCAATGGAAGACGCTCCCAGCTGTGCCAATGTGCCCCCTTCTGACCCTCAGCACTACCGGCTGTTCATGTAGTAGGTAGGTGGGTAAACTTGTATTGTGTCATTTATATTTAAAATCAATACAATATACAGCCTTAAATAATAAAAACAACCTGATACTTGCCATCCAGCATCAATTAAAATCCATATTCTTAAAATGATGTATATTGCTCCAGGCAAAACAGAACTGAGTAGCGTCTTTCACGGGTCCTTGTACCTGCCTGCTGAAACAGGGGTTTCAGAAATGTATATCTCGAATAAGCAAAGGTTCTACTGTTTCAGGAAATAGATTACACAAGCGGCATTGCATACTGTTATCTCCAGTCTTGTTCCAAGACCCCTCAAAGTGCACCAGTGGGACATATACAAGTCTAAAATATAGAAAAGCTTTTTTAACCCACATATTTCAAATTGGAATCTAAATAGGGTTGCCTCTTATTTATAAATGTTTCATATGTGTAATGAAAATGCTTTTGTTTTGTTACAGCAAATAAATCCCTTTCATGTGATGCCGACTTCATTTTCTTTTCGATTAGCAGTTTATGGGTCATCTTATTGATTGTTGCTAGAGTTTTTATCATAGGAAGTTGATAATTTCCCGGTAGAAGATTTAGCTCCAAATCCATTAAAATCACTTGATCGAATGGCTGTATTTCCAGATCCTGTCTGTTTAATTCCCAGATTGTGCAAAGATGCATTCTGACAGTCACATCAATAATTAACTCTTTGTTATTTAAAACACTAATCAAGTAAGACCAAATTCTAGTCTGATCATAGCATGTGGAGTCAAAGTCTGTAAAATAAATGAGTTGTATAGTTTGCATCACAGTTGTATTCAAGACATTTCCCCCATGTAAAATAATTTGATAGATTGTTAGCAACGACCCCACCCCCGCGCCCACCTTACCCCAAAAGATGTGCAAAACGTGCACCTTCTCTGGCAGTAGATTCAATCTATTCTTCATCCATTCCATATTTAGTGAGCAGCCAGTGGGCTAGAGGCGAAGCGCAGTGGGCAGCTACAACACTAGCCTGGGTAGAAATGGCGGATTTCCTGGCATTGTTTGGTGGTCCCTGTACTAACACTCTCCCTTGTGGCGTTGGGAGCAGGGGGTGGGGCCCCCTGCTTGTGTTCCCCCTCAGGGACACCCTGCTGAACCTCTAAAGCTCCCTCCCAACCCTGCCCCTCCCAGCGGCCTCCTATGCACAAGGGGATATCTGAGGAAGAAGAGGCAGGAACTTTAAAAGTGACCTTGGCCCTCATAGAGCCCCCCTGGCGCCTGAGCAGTGTCGGTCACGTGGAACACGGCACGTGACATGGGGTGGTAGTTTCCATTGTATTCTCTGAGTGGCTGGCGCCCCAGTCTACAGCGAACCTTACAACCTGCCGCTCAGCACACATTCCATCAGCCACTGGAATCCACAAGCCCAGGGCATGCATGTACTCCAACTCAAGAGAGTGCTACGAAGCCATAGTAAGGGCTGTACAGCACTATACAGTCCGTTAACATGACATCAATCGGCAAATGTCTTACATTTTACTGACGCGCTTTACATCATTCAATTAAGACTCAGTGGTTTCAATCACCTTGCAATCCCTTCTTTTGTGATGCAGCGATAATGTATTATTGTATTACCTGGACAGACAGCTGCTCAAGGCCGATTAAGTCAGTTTGAGTTTGGTACCAGTAGTATATGTTATGTTTTCTTGAACTCCCTTGGAGTCTAAGCACTATATTAACAAGCTGTTGCCATGCCATTGCGTGAATGGAAAAAAAAATGGGAAAGTGAAAGCGTGCCATGCGCGTTGTACCTGCCTGCAGTGGGAAAAACTCAGTACGACAGCCGACAAGCAAATGATCCAGTCCGGGTGGACGGGGCCTAAAGGATACAGGGCGGTCACCAAAAAGCCTCACTTTCAATCGGAAGCCAGCGTTTATCATAAAGGGTGATGAGCGCCATTCGAAAGCATGGGCGGAGCTTCCACTCCACTTCCAAAATCAACCTGATGACAATAGATCTCGCAGAGCGAGCAGCACATGCACTGTGACGCTAGGCAAGACTTAAAAAGGAAAAACAAGGAGAAATAAAGATATTTCTCCTCGCTGTGCCTCCTTTACACCTCCCTGGGGAAGCGTAAGTTTTTGGCGCTGCCTCAGAGTTATGATTTCTCATAAATCTGAGGCAGTGTCAAAAAGCCATAGATGTGGCTGGGAACGCACCCAGCAACACCCATTGTGCGTTCCTTTAACGCAGAAAACTTGGTCAAAGGGAACGATATATACGAGGCAGCTTTAAGCCAAAAAAAGAGGCTTAGTGCTGCCTCGTAAATATGGAGCAGGCTCCAGTGCCACGGAATGTCACAAAAAGTGACGTTCCGGCGGCGCAAGGGGCCTCATAAATGAGGTCCTAGGGGCCTCATTTATGAGGTTTTGCCATAGAGCAGCACCGTGGGTCTTCCCTCTGCCCTGCCCTACAGCAGCAGAAGAGGGCAGGAATGCGCCATATCTATCAGATACAGAGGATTCCTGTCCTTTTCCCCTGCACTGGTGCACAATGGGCTGTTGTGCTCCAATGCAGGCACTTGGCATCATGGAGCAAGGGTGCCTACGTTGCAGGGATGATTATTTTTGGGCAGGAAGGGAAACATCCATGCACAAAAACATTCACAAGAGGCTTTTTCCTCTTTCTATGTGTGCTGCTGAATGCAGCTCATATAGAAAAAGGAAAAACCATGAGAAATAAAGGTATTTCTCCTCGTTGTGCCTCCGTTACGCCTGCCCTGGGGAGGCGTATGTTTTTGGCGCTGCCTCAGAGTTACGATTTCTCCTAAATCTGGGGCAGAGTCCAAAAGCCATGGATGTTGCAGGGAACGCCCCCAGCAACATCCATTGCATGCCCCTTTAACGCAGAATACTGTGTTAAAGGGAACAATATTTATGAGGCAGCATTAAGCCAAAAAAAGTGGCTTAGTGCTGCCTCGTAAATATGGAGCAGGCTCCTGTGCCATTGAACATCACAAAAAGATGTGCAAAACGTGCACCTCGTAAATGAGGTCCTTGGTTTTTCGAGCTGAACAAAGCGACAGAGCCCACCTACCCTTTTGTGATGGTTTCCCACCCGCGCCGGATGACGCGGACCCCTCCAACATGGCGGACGGCGGGATCCGAACAGGAGATGGGCTATGCGGTCTAGTGGCGCAGGCCGGAACTCAGGAACCGGCAGCCGAGAGTCCCGCAGGAGGAGCTAAAAACACGATGCGGGAACTGAGCAGGTGTTCAGAGGAGGAACCAGAGAGGAGCACGGAGGACAGCGCCGACTGAGAAGGCGAGGATAGAAGCACTGCACAGAGGACCACGGAAGAGGAGGGACCTGTTCCAACCGAAGGAGAAGACCGAGGAAGACAACCACTCTAGGAGCAGCGCCCTCGAATCCGGTACTCCAGCAGGTGAAGTGGAGGCTGCGACTCCCCTCCCCGCGGCCCAGGAGGGCCGTGGGTTCAGGCCAGTGCCGGGTTCCGTTTGGTTTCGGGATTGGTGGGAGTGACTGCGGGGCACGGCACACTAGCACACAGATACCTTCCCTCACTTAGGCACCCCACAGTTAGGGTCCTGTGGTGGCAGCACAATCCCTACCCACTTTCCTAACCTAAGAAGAGAGACCTGACACTCCTTATGTTCTTGTTTTCTTCCGGTTCCCTGTTTGAGTAGACGGACACACAATATTACCGGAACTGACCAGACCCGGACCAACCCACAACTAATACGCAACAGGAAGGAACCAGTGAGAGCCAAAAAGACATTCAAGCAGCAAAGCCCATGTTCTATTGTTCTCTTCTTTCTTGTCCATACCCTTGCTCTGCGCTGACGTAAAGGAAGTATCTCAAAGACGAATGAGAACTGCTGAGCATAAGAACCTAAACAACCAAAGCCCCTTTATTAGTTTCTTTATTTGTAATAAAGGCTCCGCATCACTCCAAGCCCGACTCCCGGGCATTCTTTCACTAATAAGGGACGGGAGAACGAGGGGTACGAGTACACCTTTCCTAAGGGAATTTTTGAAACTCCCCTTGCAAAAAAATGTTTGTCGTATTCTGAAAAACACTTTTATATACTGCAAATATCAGCCTTTAATTTTTTTGTCACTTCACCAGCTTGGTCCATAGATAATTTCTTATACGATTCAAGTTCTCATATGCACTAGTGCCTCGACACAGTCTGCTCCACATGCCAATGTATGTAAGGGAAGCCCACCTTATGGCAGTGATGCCTCTCAGAAGCAATGAAGGGTCACCTAATGCCAGGGGTGACTACCATTAAGTCGGAGTCACTGTTATGCTGGGGTGGCCACAACTAAGCCACTGATGGTCATAATATTGGTAGAGATACCCATGCTAAACCCTGGAAGACTCACAATATGCCAGGGCTATCATTTCACCAAGGATGCCATCATTTGCTATTCAGGCACATTATGTTTGCCACCATTATATTAGTAAAGAGAAAAGTGGGAAACCCAATAGACCCTTGGAGGCTTGGGACATGTAGCAATTAATAGGTAAGAGTGCCTGCAAGGGATTTATTTCAAAAGGACTAAATAAACACCAATAACATGAGTAAATCTATTGTCAAGCCCTCCAATGGTGACTGACTAATAAACAATTAAAATTCAAATTAACTAATTTGTATCATGATGAATCCGAAAGATTTGCTGCCGATATCGCTCGCTGTTCGTCAAGCAATATCAGACGGCGTAGCTCCTCTCACTAATTGCTACCATTCCCATCTTCGGATTGCTACGATACAATCACGCCATCAGTGCAAAAGTGTTCCTTCCTGCTTCCACCACTGGTGTTGTATATCAGTATCACATACGGCACAAAGTTCGATTACATTAAGCTACTCTGCTACTGGATCCTGTTTTGAAATCAAAGCTATGATTCTTCTCAAGAACCACCAAGGTGTTGGTGATGGGGCCAAGAGGACTACCTCCATCCTTGGGAAAAGTGAACAGGTGTCCCTTTCACCTGGGCTGGTAGATTTAGCAAAACAGAGCCATTTCTACCTGGCACCAGTACAGGCAATACATCGGTACACCCAAGCAATGACAGATCACTTTTATAATACCTTCTGCTCTGCCAAGCAAAACATTGTTAGTTTAGATGTGCTAATGGAATCAAATTGATATTGGGCCAAATTGACTATACAGATGCTTGCAAATACACATTTCAGTTAATTTAAAAAAATATACTCATGTGATTTTATAATTAAAGCTAAGGATTTTTCCAGGTTCAGCAGAAACGAAGTAAGAATATGTGTGGTAATTCACAAAAGCATTTATGAGTACAGGAAGGAGTGCTGCAGGACTTGTAGTTTACGTACTCTTACAAGCCTTTGCAAAAGTGCAAAGCGGGCACAATCCTTTCTATTTTTACTAATTACATATAAACCCTGAGTATTCCCATTTTATATATTTTGGGGCTAACCCACAAAGGCAAGCAAAAGTATAAATAGAGCACAACTTTAATTGCTTCAAAGTGCCTTTAAACACATCCTATTATATTACAATATAAAGACTGATAGTAAATATACAATGTTTGTTTTAATTACCTTTCCACCAATTTTCTGAAAATTACTGATAAGATTATTTTAAGAACATTTTCACATCTCCTTAGTCACAAATGGGCTATTCACAAAGGTAACTTAGACCTGTGAGAAATTTACACCTGTAATTTACTTTTACAATTTTGAGTAAGTTTACTAGTTTTGGCTGTTCACAAAATAAAGTTACTCAAAACAGCAGACTTGCATGTCGTGAGCCAAGTTTCAGAATTTATTTGCTATTGCTAAAGAGGAAACAGTAGTAAGTCCAGCACCACACATGGCCAAATACTGGTTCTGGTAAACCCTCTTGTAGAAACTAATGGAGATAGGCACTTAAGATAAAACCCCATAGAAAATAAAGTTCAGTTAAATTGAATTACATTTTTTTTTAAATGGTGAAAAGAGAAATAAATATAATTTAATGCTAAAAGAAATCAAAAATAAAACATTATTTAAATATAAATATTTTAACAAACTTTTTTAACTGTATAAATTAATATAACATTTATTTTTATTCAAATATAATTGAATTACTTTTATTTAATCCCATGCAACACCTTTAATAATTATTAATGCATGATTACTTTTTTAATTTAAGTGGGAATTTATATTTTATTTTAAACTTCATAAAATGGCTTTTATTTAATTTAATTTATTTAACTTAAATAAAGATTTAATTCAAAATTAGGTTAGTAGTGCTGTAGCATTTTTATTTTGTTCTACATTTAAACAAAACATAAAAAAAATAATTTACAACAATATTTAACATCTTGAGGAACTCCTTGACCTCAGACATGACATGACACAGTATGGAATCCTGTGTGTCTGTTTTCTCTTTTATCCCATTCTCCTTTCCTCACTTCTAACACTGGCTCAAATATTTTAGCACACATGGTGACTGGTGCAGAGGGTGAGAGACAGAAAAGAACATTGAGCCCACTAGCTCTTATGCACAAGATTAGTCTAAACCTGACAAAATGTGAAGGTGAGTGTAATTTTCAATTACACTAATGAATGTTAAAATCGATTTGTGGGTTCTTTAACCCTTTCACCGCGGCGGGAATTCCGCCGCGGTGCTGGGGGGTGCGGGGGGGCAGCGCGGTGGCGCTGTGCTCATGACGGAGCCGCTCCGTCATGAGCCACGGTTGGGCTGTGCTCATGACGGAACGGTTCCGTCATGACTCTGCCCATTTGCGTTGTCCCCCCGCACAGGCGGGGAAACAGCGCCGCGCAGGCGGAGCGGCCGCCAACGGGCGTGTCATGACGGAACCATTCCGTCATGAGCACACGGCAATCGTGGCTCATGACGGAACGGTTCCGTCATGAGCAGGGAAGGGGTTAATATAAATGATAATTTCGTAAAGTTCAATAATTAACCAATCAATGCAGTCATTCATGTATTCCAATACAAAAATATTGACCTACGCAGAGCTTCTTATGGAAATGCTCATGTCCCTAAAAAGCTAGGTTGGAGTGTTAGCCCAGGCTATGAAGCATCTGTTCGTTAAGGGCGCTAGGACTATTGGCCTGAAGAAGAAAACAGCAGCCTCTCAGACAGATGAAAAGTGGAAGCAGAGGGGCATAGTAGAAGGAACAGCTCTTAGCTGTTAAGGCAAACATACCTACCCATGTTTGTATTTATGTGGTATTTCAGCCACCAAAGAAAACTGTGAAGAAATTTCCAGCTTCTTCACTGATAAAGTTGCATACATTGAGCAATCCTTCATCCAAATCACAAGTCTGCCATCCCGCCTATTTCCCCACTGACTCACTTTCCTCCATGGTAGCCCCACCACCGGAGCTAACTAATGAATAAATGTACCCCAAAAAAAACAATGCTAATCTTGATCTCACTCAACTTAAAAACAATGCTAATTGGTCTGACTTCAAACTCATGACAGGAAATAGAGTTTTCAATGTAGTTGCCTAATTTAAAGCCCACTTCCCACACAACGGTCCACCTCCTATCCACAATATTACAAAATCTCAACCATATCATTCTCCCGTTCTGGACCAAAATCATCAATACATCTCTCGTATCAGGCTGTGTACCTGACTCTCTCCAACTAGTGAAAATCACACCCATACTCAAAAATCCAGGGGCAGACCCCAATGATCTCAACAACCTCAAAGCTATCTCCAACCTCTCGTTCCTAGCCACAAATATAGAGAAGTGCGTCCTACAACAACTTAACCAACATCTCAATGAATTCAACCTCCAGGATACCTTATAATCAGGATACAGGCAAAGCTGTAGCACTGAAACCGCCTTGCTCAATATCCCAAATGACATCCACAGATTCTTAGATGAAGGTGATGCATGTCTACTTATCCTACTCAACTTATTAGCAGCTTTTGATACCGTAAATCACCTAGCATTACTTGAAACACTTAAGATATACTCTGGTATTGTTGTGTAGTTCCTATAAATCTTTATAGGATCTGCGTGTTTAGACAACATAAACTGTGGTACTGGTGTCCTGACTGATTCCAGACCCCCCACCGGATATGTTCGCCTGTATACCAGCTAGCTCACAGTGCCACTATGAACTCCTCTTACCAAGGATAAAATAGTTTCGGGCAACTATCAAACATGACAACCCTGTCCCCTCCGGGATCGTGGAAACAGTACAGCACTTTTCGCTCAGTCACTAGTGCTCACTTTTTCTCAGAGACATACAGAGAATAAACGATGTGGACGTTTTCCATAAGCATTTATTGAGCCAGTGTCATTCTAATGTAAAGTATGTGTGCTGCAACAACCATAAGACAGAAACAGATGTAAATGGTTATAAGCACCAAGAGAGTAAATGGATGGTAGATTTCTACCATAGTACTAAAACAGATATATGCACATAGATGGATACATGACAGTAAAAATGCGTACTCCTACGATGCAAACGCTAACTAGATGTACCTAAATGTTATGTTATGTTATGTTACGGTTATTTATTGTGCGCACAGATACTCCAGCCAAGGAGCGTCCTGGCGCAGAGACAAGGTAGCACGTAACATAACCACAAGCTAAAAACAGATACTAGAAGAGAGCTAAAACAAGAAGGTTTTTATAGCCCTCCGAAAAGTCAAAAGGTCCTCCAACATAAGGATCTCAACAGGCAGGGAGTTCCATGCTGACGCAGCCATAACCCTAAACGAGCGGCCTCCCATGCGGCTAAGCCTGAATCTGGGAACCACCGCAAGGGCCAGACCCTGAGAGCGAAGGCTGCGGGCAGGAACATAGAACGACAGACAACTCAACAAGATCTCCGGGCCTGTGCCTCTCAAGATTTTAAAAGCAAGACACAATACCTTGAAGAGGATGCGCTTCCTAACCGGAAGCCAGTGTAGGGAGCGGAGGACACCTGTCACCGAGCAGAATCTGGGCAGGCCCACGATCGCCCTTGCCGCAGCATTCTGAACCCGTTGTAAACGGGTTAGTTCAGACTGATTGGCCCCAGCCAGGAGAGAACTGGCGTAATCCAGGCGAGAGATGATAGTAGCCTGGATCACCAGTTGCCTGGTCGGGGCATCAAAGAACTTGAGAACAGGTCTCAAACCCCTCAGAAGACCGAAACAACAGGCCGCGGTTTTTTTAGTGTGGCCAACAAAAGAGAGGCCCGCATCCAGCCATACCCCCAGATTTTTCACTTCCGATACCGGGATCGGAGTAGGTCCCAACTCTGAGGGCCACCAGTGGTCGCCCCACAGCTCCACTCCCTTCCCGACGACCATCACCTCTGTTTTAGTGGCGTTAAGCTGAAGGCAATTGCCTGTCAGCCAACTAGCCACCGCCTTCAGTCCGGACTGAAACCTGGGGGCCTCAATCTCCGCATCCCCACTGAGAGTAACCGCCAGCTGAGTGTCGTCAGCATATGAGACTAAAGTAAGGCCCCACTGCCTAGCGACACCTGCCAGCGGTCTCACGTAAAGATTGAACAACGTGGGACTCAGCGAGGACCCTTGCGGAACCCCCATGGCCAGTGGTTGGTAGTTGGACTTGAAGGGAGGGATGGCAACACAGAAGGAACGGTCATCTAAAAAGGAGCGGAACCATTGCAACACACCGACCGCCAATACCAGTCTCCTCGAGCCGACGCAGGAGGATGCTATGATCTACCGTATCAAAGGCGGCGCTAAGATCTAACAAAATAAGCGCCGCCGTTTGACCAGCATCCAACATTGCCCGGAGATGTTCCACCATCACAAGTAACGCAGTTTCAGTACTGTGTCCAGCACGGAATCCGTTTTGCGAGGGGTCGAGGGCATTGGTTCGAGTCAAATGTTCAGACAGGGCCAGATTAACATGGGCCTCCGTGATCTTGGCTGGCCAGGGCAACAGCGAAATGGGGCGATAGCTCTCAGGCTTAGAAGGGTCCAGGGTGGGCTTTTTATTAATCGGGGACACCACAGCTTGTTTCCACTTAGATGGAACAGTTCCCGTTTCCAAGGAAAGGTTGACCAAGGAGCATACGGCTGTACGCCCCATGAAAGCTTGATCTCGAAAGAGAGTAGGCCTTACTGGATCAGATGGAGACCCAGATGTGACTTGCAACGCAAGTTTATCAAAACCATCCAAGGTAAGGGGGGGAAAAACAAGCAGGGTAGTCTGGTGATGGACCCCAATTATACTTTCCTCAGTGGACCCTATGCTAGGGAATGTCCTATATATAGCTTGGACCTTCCCCAAGAAATAAGATGCAAGGGATTCACAATGGGAAAGGGAGCTTACGGTCGTAGAGGTAGTCCGCTTTGCTGTAAGATCTTTTATGGCCTTAAAGATAGCTTTTGACGGATTCGGACTGTTCCGGAATTCGATGGCGAAAAAAGCCGCACGGGCTCGGCAGATAGCTCGATGGTAGAGCTTAACGGACTTGGCGTATGCAGCTTTTAGCTCAGCCCCATAGGTTTTCCTCCAAGCCCTCTCAGCTCGTCTACAGGCTCCCTTTAGGGCCCGGAGAGTGCCATCGTACCAGGGACTCGACTCTCTGGAATTGATTTTAGTTGACACAATAGGTACCAGGGAGTCCAAGGCCCTAGTTATCCAAGAACAGAAGAGGTCATACCCCCTTTCCACATCCGTCAAAGGGCCCAGCGGCTCCTCTAATAGAAGACGATGTAAGTCCTCTAACCGAAGCTTTTTCCATGCCCTCTTCAGAACCCTTCTGGCCGTAGAGATAAAAGGAGTGGCCGCGACCGGGCAAAGGACGGACACCAAAAAGTGGTCCGTCCATTCCACCGGAGAGACAGAATTAACTTGAATCCCCACCAGATTGGAAAACAGGGGATCCAAAATATGCCCCCCCGGATGAGTAGGCTGGGACACCATCTGGGGAAGTTGAAAGGCCTCCAGGTCAGAAGAGATGGAGCGCACTGTCAGGCCAGAGAGAGTATCAAAATGTAGGTTTAGGTCACCCAAGATAGAGAAGTTGGCACAGTCGGCAACCAAAGGGCCAACAGTGTCGGGGAAAGCACTTCTAAACGCTACATCACTGCCGGGTGGGCGATAAACGACCATCCCGGACAGGGTAAACTCGGGGCTGACAGAGACCTTGAACATGGCACTTTCACACCCAGAGATGTTTAGGACACCCCAGACGCACGGGTAGATAGATTTTACCACTAACGCGATACCTCCACCCCTAGACTGCCTATTCAGAGTATACATAGAATAGCCGGGTGGGCAGGCTAGATTAGTAATAGCGGTATCAGCGTCCTGTAGCCATGTTTCCGTCATGGCAAATACGTCTGGAGCTTCCCCCTCAATGAGGTCACAAATCTGCTGATAGTGTTTCAGCGCAGACCTGACGTTTAAATTCAAGATCTTCAGAGTGGTAAGAGTGCCTGTAGTACGGCGGGTCTCCGAGGAAATAAACCTTGGGAGAGGATGCGGAGAGTCGAGAGCCCACTCATTACAGGGGCACTGATATGGGCCACACAATGGGTGTACCGGTGGAAGGGTGCAACAGCAGCTTACCTGGCCGATGGCGTACAGGCGATCCCGCGTGTACGTTAGCATGGCTGACCCAGGATGGAATAATGGTCCTTCCACAGAGTACCGCGACGTCCAGCGCGGACGGGCGCAGACGGGCAGGACTCTGGCACGACTCCGGCCACGCGAGGACACGCCCGCTGCGCGATCCCGCTGCGCTAGGGGAGGAGCGTTAAATGCCCGTTCCCATCTGGCGCATGCGCAGTAAGCGCTGTGAGCCTGATCCTCGCCCCCAACCCAAGACGTCTGCCACCCCGGAACCCGGAACCAGCCTGCCAAACGGCGGTGAGGGACACAAATTATTGTGCGTGTAAGGGAGAGATGCAGCGTGAGACCGAAAACCTAAGAAAAAAAGAAAAACAGGTAAAATGTTTAAAATTTGCGCAGCAGCGCCGTAAAGCTCCTGCTACAATGCTCCTTGTCAGGGGGGAAGGAGGCGGGGACTCGCCTTAAATGCCCGTTCCCATCTGGCGCATGCGCAGTAAGCGCTGTGAGCCTGATCCTCGCCCCCAACCCAAGATGTCTGCCACCCCGGAACCCGGAACCAGCCCGCCAAACGGCGGTGAGGGACACAAATTATTGTGCGTGTAAGGGAGAGATGCAGCGCGAGACCGAAAACCTAAGAAAAAAAGAAAAACAGGTAAAATGTTTAAAATTTGCGCAGCAGCGCCGTAAAGCTCCTGCTACAATGCTCCTTGTACCTAGCATGTATGTGTAGAGCCAAGAATCCCCCTAGGGTAAAACTAACCCCATTACCTGAAGTGAGAGACTGAAGGACCCCGTCTTGGTCTCAAGATGGACACCCCGCGAGGGGTGTCAGTCTAATGCGTGCTGGTATGTCTGCGTGCAGGAGCCTCAGCATGGAAGTCTTTCTCCTATGTCTGCCCCAGGAAAGATATGGTGCTTATATACCCAAAAGGTTCCCTCAGGGGTTCTACCTTGCTGTGTCATATCGGCCGAGGATGACGAAAGGGATGACCCCCTTGTACATAGTTATTATGCAGAAGATGTAGAAGATGGTAGTCCTGCTGTGATTCTGAGAATCCTCATGCATAATAAATAAGGCTAGTTTTCGGAGAAAATCCCACGACATTTATGCAGCACCTAACTAGGTAAAAGGTCAGCACAAACCTGTTATGTAGTGCAATAGCATGGTAAATATAGGTGAAAGGTAAGGTGACTACCCAGGCCTATATTGGGGTACATTACAAATCATAACAGTATCAATGGGACAGTCCTGAGATGGGTCACATCTTACCTACAACACCGCTCACAACAAATTAAAATCAACACCTGTCTCTCCAAACCCACACTAGTTACTCTTGGTGTACCCCAAGGCTCAATTCTCCCCCTTCGCTTTTCAATCTCTTCATGGAACCCTTTGCAATCACCCTAAAGCAAGCAGGGGTCAAATATCATCTACATGCTGATGACACTCAACACTACCACAAAATCAAATCACCCAGTGACATCCTATATCTCAACACCACACTAATCAAGATACAAACTTGGCTTAGTTCCAACCACTTAAAGTTGAACTCCAACAAAACGTAAATGCTACTGTTCTCCCTTAAAAATAACCCTCTACCAATCCAAGACTGGCTAAAGAACCTGGATGCCCAAAATTGTTCTCTCTGTTTAACTCAGTAAAGTCCTTAGGCATCACCCTAGACAAAAACATGGCAAGAAAGGATCACATCATAAACTCAGCCAAAGGAGCGCTTTACACACTAAAACACCTCAAGAAAATGAAACCCAAATGATTTCAAGATGGTAGAACAATCTCTAGTCCTCTCTAAACTGGACTATAGGAATGCCATCTTCACAGGGATGCCAAAAATTCCGTTTGTCCACCTAAAATCAGTTCTCAACATAGCGGCCCGGCTCATAATAGGTGTTAAATGGCTTGAACACATCACACCAGCCCTCAAGATCCTCAACTAGGTTCCCATCGAAGGAAGATATATTTACAAGACCGCTTGCATCACCTACAAAGCCCTTCACACACATACCCCAAACTATCTAGACAGCAAACTTACGAAAGCAGGAAGAACCAGAACACTGAGAAGCTCCAACTCACTTCTCATACCTCCCAAACTGAAAAGGAAATCCACCCAGACTGGCTCTATTTTTGGAAATTGACCCAGGATTTGGAACTCACGCCCTAGAGATCTCCAATGCAACCTGTCCTTCTTCTGCTTCAAAAGGGACCTGAAAGTCCTTTGCCTCAACAAACTCAACTTTAACACACTCGCTAACTGAACTGTATTCCAATAGCTCACTCTCTCTCTGACTAGACCCTTTGCGACAATCGGTTGTTTGATTGTTTCAGCCGTCTAATATGTCATTTACTCCTTTAACTCCTGCTGTTCTAATTGTCCGCATACTTTTACCACTCTCTATTTATGCTTGTACTTGATCTAAGTGTCTCGCATTATATGTAAAGCTCATTTATTTGTACTGTATGTAAAGCACTCTGATACCTTCAGGTCTAGCTAGCACTATATAAAATCTATAAATACATTTCTATAGCGCAGACATAGCCCAAAGGCAGTGGAGCTCTATACAGGGTCAAAGACAAGCATAGTAAAGTCAAGAAGTGAATGCAGAGGTAGCTGGTTTGTGGACAGTTCATGCATTGTAATGTTCCTTAAGGAGATGTGTCTTCAACTCTTTATGAAACTGGAGCAGTATTGGGGCAGTTATGAAGGATACATGGATTTTGTTCCAGATTCTGTGTGCATAGATGGAAAAGGCCTTCTGCCTGCTTTTTCCACTTTTTAGTATGCAGTTTGATGGGATCTTGGCGGCTCATGTGCCACAAACCCCCTGAAATGGTGACCTTGCCTGCAAGCTATGCGAGGGTGCTGGCCATGATGGCTTTGTAAATGATGCCACTGGTTTTAAAAAATAGTGCAGGCACGCAAGGGGATCCAACGGAGCTCCATCATGATGGGGGTGATCTGATATTTCTTCAGAACCTGGATGAGATGAGCTGTGGTGTGTAGGATGCCCTCGAAAGGTGCCAGTGTGGGCGGCCATGGATCAGGGCACAACTACCAAATAGATGTGGGAATATTAGGGCTTGAACAGTAGTTCTGTAGTCGCTTTCTGGAAGAAACGGTTTCACTTTTTCTTTATTTTATTTTGGAAGGCGAGAGCTAGTACCAGCACACTTTTGTTTTGATGGTGAGGTAGGTGTACAGAGTGGATCCAAGTCACTTGTCATTTGGTGAACGTTGGGGCCTGAAGTTGTCAAGGTTCATGCCACTGAGCCAGGTTTGTACTGTTTCTTGTTTGTTGTTTTTGGCAAATAATAGTAACTTTGCATTGGTTGGGTTGAGCCTCAAGTAGGCACTGAAGATCCAGGTCTGAATGATATTCAGCATGTGTTTGAGGTATTTTGATGACTGAAACTAAAGAAATGTTCAAATAAAGTTGTGTATCACTGGCATATTTGTGAATGTTGATGCTGTTATTTGTGAGTCGAGCATTAAGCAGCTCAACGTAGAGGTTGAAGATGACAGAGGACAGTTTTAAACACTGGGGGATTACACAGCTGAAAAAGACATTTTTGGAACTGGGGGTGCCCACATGACCAAACTAGTGGCAGCTGGAAAGGCAGGAGGTGAACCAGTTAAGGACAGTGCCGGTGAATACCATTTAAGACTCCATGTTGTGTATGAAGGTTTGTTGTTCGACTGTGCTGAAGGTAGCTGAGAGATCCAGCACTATCATGAGGCAGGGGTCATTTTCACCTGTGGCCAGAAAGGCACCATCTACAATATGTAAGATTGCAGTCTTTATGCTGCAGCGTAACCTGAAGCCAGCCTGGCAGCTGTGCAAAATATGATTTTTGATCCATCGAATGGAAGGATTCAACTTTGTCACCTTGCAGTAAACATGAGTGTTGGGGTATGTAAGGTTTCAAAACTGCTCCAGTGTGAGTGCTGCTCTTCTTTCTGTTGGGTTACAGTGGCGACCAATTCTCATTGGCTGGACAATGAAGAAGAACCATTTGTCCTAGCACCAGAGTCCCTGCTGGACTGACATTGCTTAACAGGGTTGTAGAGGTCTGCTTCCCAACATGCCCTTGAAACCAGTGTGGAGTTCGCCTGCTCCTGGAAAGGACGTGCCAAGGCATCTGAAGGGTCTGCTATAAATAGAGTACAAAAGGGGCTGAGAAGGGAAAAAGCTGTTGCTGTCATTCTTTTGATCAGAATATGTCAGTCTCAGGCATTGGGCCTTACTCTGCACAGAAAAAGTGAGAAAGATATTTGCCAGGAAAGTCCATCTTCATGTAAAGGATCCAAATACAGAAAAACCTACACTCCACAATTCCTGGGAGCAGTATTCTGTATTTCTAAAAGTTTCAACATTCCAGAGAACTGTTGGAAGACTAAAGTAATGTATTTGCATTAATCCATAGGCATGGCTTGACCTTCCCATCTTTCACCAGCATATTGAGAATGTAAAAGGTGCGTGTAGTGTTTAAAGAAGCTACTGAATCTTTCATTCATTTTATGATGTTTACAATCTAAATTATACTTTTGGAGAGGTTGAATAATACTGCAATCAATTCAGGTATCTATATGGAAAATCTTGGCTGGTAATGACCTAAATAGAACAAAAATATGGTGAAGCGCCTACCACTGAAGTCTTCATTTGAATATAAGCTCAGGCCTGGAAAATCCATCTGTCTGCTAATTAGCCAGGAAACTAGAACTAAAAGTCTCAAAAGGACAGGGACAGCTCATGCCAGTAGGTGGTAATCTGCATCTGGTGTACCTCATCTGTGGTCTCCTATTTGAAGTACAGGTAGAAAGGGAACTATTAAAGCAAACACAGGCTTCTACCATCATTGGTTTTGGGAGGAAGCACTCTCACTCAAATCTCTCAGGATTTGGCTGTATCATTCCACTCAAGCCCCTAATTTACTCACAGTACGTCCTTAAGAGCAAGTCAAAGCCTTCAATTATGATAGTCCCGCAAATTGCATGACCCCCCAGCATGCATATTGTGCACTCAGTAAGTAGGGTTCAGTATTTATCATTCAACTTTTTACACCTCAGAATGCTGACAAATGCAGTACCAATGCTTGTTACCCCCATTCTGAAGTGTGCAAAGAGCGCATGGGCACTTTTTGCTGCCAGATTTGAGGCAGGTTTCACCTAGAGAAAATCAGAGGTACAATACCCGCTAGTGTGCCATATTTGTGTCTCGTCGTATTACCGAATCAGCGCAAAGTGGAGATTTAGTATTAGTCGGCGCTTAATTTGAGCGGGTGATTGTGGTGCTCGGCACCGGCACTTAATTATCAACACCGGCACTTGTGACAGTCTGCCACAAGGTGGTGGTGTCTGGCTAATTTAGAGATAACCACAACAACAGTTAGTTATCAATTCAATATAGATTTAAAATGACTATTACCTGCCACCCAAACCATTCTTATAGCTGTGAGGGGCTGAAATAGTTAGAATTGTCACACTTGTAGGAGGAGTGTGATAGTTAGTAGTTGTGTTGATACTATCATTTGGCAGTATAGCAGGGGCAAAGTGTGGTGCAACCTGAAGTGGCCTCATGATGAGAGCCCGGGCACTTATTTTTTTATGAACTAAGCACTGGTATTAGTAGATCAGTGGGAACGGGGTCAGAGTAAGCGACTAATTAAGACTCCGATATTTTGCGAATACACGGGCATCAACTCTACCCCAGAGGTGAACGTCCCACTTTATTTTGAGTGATCTACCGACAGTTTTACAAACAGTCATGCAAACTGGGATGGCATGCTGAGCAAAAGAACAATGGATTTAACCCAGATCTATTGACTGGAGGAGAATGTTTGATTTGTTCTGCATTTCGTCCATCATCTGTGTGTCTTTTGCTACCACAGAGGCAGAGTATTTTCACTAAAAGTGCTCCTGCTGACAGAGCGGGAACATTTTCAGTGAAAATACAATGTGAAAAGGGCCACTATGACATGGCAACAGGGCTCAGCATTGTTTAACTTTTTTATAGAAACAAGCCCCCAAAGCGCGGTTTATTTCTGTAAAATAAAAAAAGAAATGATCCCTGGTGCACTTTGATCTTTCACTCAGCAATCATGGACTCTCTGTATTCTCCAAGTTTTTTATCATCTGTATTTATGGTACAATATGTCTGGCTGATAATGGTGGCAAATTGAGATGATGAAAAACGACTTATAACACTTGATAGATTTGTGTGTAAATGGAGCAGACCGGGTACTGGTTTCCTTTAGTACTCTGCCGCTACTGCAAGCACCGGGAGGTCATGATGTACCTTTCCCATTGTTCCAGACACACATATAATAAATGTGTATCTATGGTGTTTGACAAATGATTTCTTGCACTGGGTCTGCTGATGGCCAAGCATCAAATACCTGTGACCAGTAAGGTAAAAAAAAATAAAAAAATAAAAAATGAATATGTCCCTGTGTAACGCAACTGGTGCTCATGTAAAGCGCTCCAATACCTTCAGGTCGAGTTCGCGCTATATAAATATGCAAAAAAAAAAAGAAGGTCACCACCATTTCCATAGCTCCACTATGGTTCTCAACTATGTACAATTCAACTTACATTGAGAGATTGAGGAGGATGAAGGCGTAAATGTCAGCAACATGATGCAGGGAGTGTATCTGATACACAAGTATCTATAGGCAATAAATGAGGAAAGTCACTTGATGGCCCCATACAATTAAAGAGTGCGGATTGCTGAGGGGTCAGCAGTAAGTTAGGGAAGTAGCAAGAGTCTGTCTGACTTCACATCTCCTGCTGAAGCTAGTATCACAGTACTCATGTCTCTAGCCCTTTTGAAGGGCTGATGGAGAGGACCGCTGGTAATCTGTTGTAGCACATACCTTTATGTTTCACTGGAAATGCCACCGCGGTGGCTGACACAACTGTAATGCTGAGTTTATAGTAAAATCTGAAAATCAATACCCGAGTAATAAGTAATGTTTTTTGCAGGCAGATCAAGCCAAGTCTCTACTGCCAGAAACCAACTGCTCCCCCCCTCCACCTCTAAATGAAGTAGGGAGCCGCTGGATGGGTGGATGTGACATCTGGCTATTTGTGTTGAATGTCCTGCATCTGCCGGTTCACTGTATGAACCCTCCTAAATCTTGCTCTCCAGCGGCGGCTCCTCAGCTAAGGTGGAGGAGCGCCGCCCCACTTCTCTGCGAGCAGTTTAAAAAGAAAAAAGAAAATGATAATAACGCAATGTTATCATGTTATTTTTCCGTTCCTGCTTAGGTGCGGGGCAGAGCGGACAGGGGTGGCCAGAGCAGAGGCCTGGGGAAGGAGTGGTGGGCACACTCTAAGTGCTTATGACGGTTTGGCCTTCCGCCTTGGGCCAGCCAAACAGCCATTCACACTTTGCGTGTACTCCACTATCTGTATTGCACAGCCTGGGTGGAGAACATGAACAGACTCATAGTCCGCGTCTGAGCACCGAACCACAGCGCTCAGACCAATCACCACTCTGCTGTCATGGTGACAGCAGCATCGTGATTGGCTAGGGGAGGCTGTGTGCTTCCTGTGTGTCGATGACTGAAGAGGACCTGGAGGTGGCGGCTGGCACGCAGGAAAGTGGATATTTTTTGATCCACCCCTGTTAAGAAGCAGCCACCACTGTTGCTCTCTGCCTCTTCTACAAATAGTGAGAGAAGTGTTGTTACTGTTACATCCCTGTCATTGCTGTTTTAATTATATGTTGCCCTTTTAATTGGGTTGTGTATTTTCATTTATGGCACATGTCTTACAGTTACTGTGACATCACTTGGAATGTCACCACCTTGGATGTTGGCTGAACTACTGCTGTAGAAGTACTGTGCTCTGCTTACATTAAACTGGATCTATTTAATTACTTGGATTCTCAGCTTATGATTTGGAACTTTACACTGGCGACGAAGGACAACGTACCTGCTACTTTCTTGAACACAGGAGCGGTACTTTACATTTTGGGATTAATTTTAATTATTCACTTCTTGGACCTGGAATTGAAGCTTATCGTGGATCTGGAAATATTATCTACCACCGTGTTTTTATCGATTTTCTACGAGACACTGGAACATTTCGACTTAATTTTAAACAATTTCATCCATTGGACAACATTGGCATCATTTGAAAATCCAAATACCTGTTGATTTTCATTCGCATCATTGCTGGAGTTGAAGCGCTTCGCGCGCGCATCGTCATTGTTCCTCGCTTCCTATTGCTGAGTCCCCGTCAAGACGCCTGGATCGCACTCATCGTCATCACGCAAAGACGCATTGGAGGGAATTTCATTGGTCCGGGTGCGTTTCCGTGGATACGCACCACAACAAACTGATATCCGGTAAACGCATCTCTCGTCATCACGCTATATCGCGTTGAACGCCATCTTACTTCTCCTGTGTGCGTTGCCGTGGATACGCACCACAACAAATTGGGATATTAAAAACGCACAGAGGAAGACAATCTTTCGCGTGCTGGATGCAGCTAAAAAGAATTATATTTTCCTGCTCTTCATTAAGAAAGAACTCTTTTGGTGCATTTCGCTGATCTGCACAGCTCTTACTTCTCATGTGCAAAGAGGTATTTGTAATAACCAATGTTGTGTTTCGGTACACATCGCTGATGTGCACAGCTTTTCATCACCCTGGACAAGAATAATTTTACATCAATATTTTAATTCATGATTGTGCACATCACTAATACACAGTTTCTTTTGGGTTACTAGACCATACTAATATTGAAAGTATTTTATTATGTACTACTCATTAAGAATATACTACTATTTACTCCTTCTACTTTTATTTTTACTTGCTCTCTGTAACGTTAGAATTAGACAACATGCAATTTGACCCACCTTCAAAATTTTTGCAGTCTAAAGGGGATCCTCCTATGGTGTAGATGGAAAGAGGAATTTTTAACGTACATGAAAGCAATTGATGGTGAGAGAATGGGTAATGAAAGGAAAAAAAGTATTTTCTTACATTGTTTAGGTTCAGAGGGGCAAGCTGTATTTAGGACGTTACCTGTTGCACACGGAGAATTTAGTACATTTGAGGAAGCACTTATGCTTATGGAAACTCGATTTAAACCCACGACTAGCATAGCACTCAATAGGTATACATTTTATACTAGGGCCCAAAAGGAATTTGAAACATTTGATGATTTTTTAACTGGTCTTAGGAGTCTAGTAGTCTCTTGCAATTTTGGTGATCTTGCTGACGAAATGATTAGAGATCAAATTATCGTGAACGTAAGAAGTAAGAAAACACAAGAGCAGTTATGGATATTGGGCAACCCAAACTTACATGACACTATAGCAACTGCAAAAGCTTTTGAACAATCTGATAAATGGAGGAAAACTATTGATGATGTTAACTCCAAAAGGGACAGTAATAAATGTGCAGACGAAGTTTGTGTTGTTAAAAGGACTTCCTTTGCAAAGACGCATCAGCCAGGAGTTAAAGACATCAGAAATGTCGTATGTTTTAGATGTGGAAGTACTAGTCATGTTGCGTCTTTTAAGTTGTGTCCTGCCATAGGAAAAGAATGTATAAAATGTGGTAGGATAGGACATTTTGCTAAAGCGTGCAGAGATGACCGTAGAAGAACCATTGATACTCGTAAAAACGTCAACTCTCTAAGCAGTGATGTTTCTACTGTGAGGGGTTTCAACCACTCTGAGGGAAATCAGGATGGTGAAAAAGGGATTGTTGTTTCTATTGTGGATGTGCGCTCCTTGGGTGATAGCCTAAGTTCGCCTAAATGCCAAGTTAAGTTTTTAAATGAGGTTCTAGAGCTTATGGCAGATTCAGGGTCACCTTGGACTATTATTACCAAAGTCTACTTCAATGAGAAATTTGGTAGTCTTATGTCTGTTAAGGATCTATTGCCTCCTGACATTATAGCCCAAAGTTTTGATGGATCTGTAATTGATTTTGAAGGTTATGTTGCCTCTGAAGTCGAATTCAAAGGGAGGTCTGCTTTTATAAAAATGTATGTTGCAAAAAAAGGCGTTAATGTTTTAGGTTGGCGTGATCAATGGAAGTTAGGGATCATTCTCAATCCCCGTAGGGCATTGTAGAGGAAGGTGATGGGTTTGATTCCATTGGGAAAGAATTCCCAGAAGTCTTTACAGATTCGTTAGGGAAACTCAAAGGTTTCACACATGAGATTAAACTTAAGAAAGGAGCATCTTGAGGAACTTCGATTTTCGATCGTGATCGTATCGACCCGCCATTTTGTGCTCCGCCACCATTTTGTGTTGCCCTCACTCAGGCAGCACAACGATCGAAGTCTTTTTCTGCTTTTCCTGCAATAGTGTATTAAAATAACCTTGTGCCTTTGTTTACAAAAGCTGGTGTTTGAGACTGGCCGAGTACACTAATCCCTGTCTGGTTTTCCTAATCCCTGTCTCAACTATCTGTTGGTTCACACTATTCTCTTCTGATTTTATCTTATCGTCTGGCCTTCGCTGTCCTCTGCTCGTATTCTCTTGTTTCACAACTATCCTCCAAAAACACACAAACGTATCTCGTCACCTGCAAGACAGCTACAAGTCAGTTAATAAATTAGCTTGTGGGGTGGGGTAACAAACACAGTTAGAGGATACGCTTCTTTGAGTTACTCGATACTCTGTTTTCAAACCTTTCCTATTGGTTCCGTTCTGTTTTCCAACTTTCCTTATTGGTTCCTTTTATATGTTTTAGGTGTGTTCTTAGTTAATGTATATGTCACATATATACTATATAAGATTGTGCGCCACGGAGTGAAGTGGCAGTCTCCTGAGAACATACTGTGTGTACTTCTAGGACAACTGTACTAGCTGCAGCTAATAAATCTAATCTTTTACGCCGACAGAGTGTCCCCGTGTCTCTGTGCAGCTAAGCAGGAGAACCCAGGAGATTAAGGCGTACCCTGCGCTGCCAGGTCCAAAAGGTTCTGGTTCTTCAACTGGCACCCAACGTGGGACGGCTTCAGTGGTACCGGTTCTGCCCGAAGGTCGTGAGGAACCCTGCAAGAAAACTCTGGAGGAATCGCGAGCCACGTCAAGCGACCCCTGTATGTCGAAAGTGGTCCGAAGGTCTTTTTCAGCGTGGTTACTCCTTCCTGACGGCTACCAACGACTGCTGCCCTGACTGCCGCCCTGCCTTGGCCCTTCCTTTGGTGATGTATGGTAAGGCGAGATGATAGAAGGGCCTCTGTTGGCGTAAGAAGACGTCCTTAGTTAAGTATTTTGTGGGTCGCGCCCACAATTTTGGTACTTTGTTCCTTAGTTTCTTTGGTCCTTAGATTCGACTATTGCAATAGCCGAAGCCGAGGGTAAGTGCATTTGTGCTGCGTAAACTGAGTTTTACCCCCTTGAAGTTTGTGAACAGTCAGGTGAAATCACGAGATGCCTGGTCTGACTAAGTTTGGAAAACTTTGTTGCTTTGGTTGTAATAGGGATTCCCGGCTTGAGGACTCTTGTCCGATTCCTTCGGTTGGAACTCCCACATATGAGCTCTATTCTAAACATGGTGTTGGCCCCATTGCCTTTAACGAGGCATGGACCCGATACACGAAGAAAGATGGTGTTTTAAAATGGCCAGAATATGTTAGTTTTGATTCTGATGTGCTAGATAATTTGGAAGCAGTTTTATTCAAAACAAAAGCCCGGCTGGCAATGTTTGACTCTTTCCACATTTGGTGTAAGGAAGCCAAACTGAGAGAGATTAAGCAAGCAAAACGAGATAAGAAAGCACAGGGTATGACAATTATACAGGCTGCCCAACAATTCAAAGATGATGAAATTAATAATGCGATGGAAATTTCAGAAAGACAACATCGTATGGCGATAAATAAATGTTATCCGGTGTTGCCTGTTTCCCCTTCCGATAACAAGAAAGATTTAGAATAAGATCCCCTAATGTCCCATTTATTGAGGTTGCCTCTGCCCTATGACGAGCGGTGTGCGACCCACCTCGCATGTTGCCTCTGCCCTATGCACAAGGTACTAATGCACCACAGTTGTTACAGCCTGTTCAGCCGCCAGCAGTACCTCCGCCTGTTCCGGCTCTTCCGCCTTTGCCCCTTTTAGTATCTCCGCCTCTACCAGTTTTTCCTTCAACTTCAACTTCTTTGCCCTCATCTCCTGATCTTCGATCTCCTTTGCCTTCTGCTCCTCCTGCAATCACCGGTTCTCCTTCCGCTAGCTCGCCGTAATACCTTGTCCCCTATTCTTATGTTCAATTCTCCGTCTGTGCGTAAGCGTCTCACGGACACCGTCACTGGTATTTTATCTCCTTTCTTTAAAGCTTTGAATGTGTCTCCGGCTTTTGCTCGAAGACAATCTTGTAGTCGGTTCCCAGACTCTGAAGAACAAGAAAGGTTGGACTCTCTCGCACGTAAATGGATCAAGAGGGGTCCCCAATATAGTGTGCCTGATATTATGTCTACCTTCTCACAATGGAATGCGCCTACGCAAAGATATGTTTTTAATGTAATGTGTGATACTCTCATTAAAGAATGGGAGGATGTGAATTTGAGTTCGATTCCACAGGATCTGTTAGATGTTCAGACCGATTTCGACAAAGGACTTGTTGTGGTTTCTAAGGTTGAGAAGGCTGTAAGGACACTTATTTCCTTTAGATCCTTGTTGTTCTCTCAAACTTTCCTTGATTTTGATCCGTCGGTTAGACTAACACTGAAAAATTATCCTATGAGAGAGGTTCCTCCAGTTTGAAAGGAGGAAGTTGCGGCTCAAGGTAATAATCCAGCTATTCCTGCTCATTTTCAACGTATTTGGGTACATGTCCCTTGGAAACGATCTGAAGTTTTAGCACTTAAACAGACTCTTCCGGATCCTCGTAAGAATCCTGCAGGTTATTATAAAGAATTATCACAGACGGTTGATGCTTGCATCATGAATCTAGCTGATATCGATATGTTGATGGGAAATGTCGTTCCGCAAGCTTTATGGGCTAAGATTCGTAGAGAAGATCATGCTCAAGCATTAGTTGGTAATTGGGCTGCTATAATTGCCGCGGATGCAGCTCAAGTGGGTGGTGCTAAGCCTGATGCTTTAATTTCAGAACTCCCTGGTAGGATTATTACATTAATGAAAACGATGATGCCTGCCTTGAGAGTTAATTGGGATAAATTAGCAGCATGCAAACAAAAGAAAGATGAGAGTGTCTCTGATTTCTTTACTCATTTCGAGGAGACATTTATTGATCACAGTGGTCAAGATATGGCTACAGAGGGTGGTCAGCGATTATTTGTGGACAAATTTGTATTTAATTTGCTTCCCGAGTTGTCACACAAATTAAAAGATTCTGAAAGTTCATGGGCTGTTTCTTCTTCTGCCCAGATATTGGCTACTGCACAATATTATGAAAATAGAGATAAAGAAGAAAGAGAAAAGCAAGAGAAAAAGACGAGAGAATTGAAAACGAAGGTTCTCTTGCAACAAGCTTATCCTCCTCACTATGTTCAGCCTCAGTTTCAACAGCCTCCGCAGTTTCAGAGGTTGTATCAAAAACCTGAGCCATATATTCCGCGACCTTTGTTAGGACCTAATCAATGTGTCTATTGTAGAGAAGAAGGTCATTTTAAGAGTAGTTGTCCGGTTTTATTACAGCACAATGGAGCATTACCTGCTCCACGAGGTCGTGGTGGCCTCCAGTCAGCAAACAGAGGTAGAGGTCGAGGTATGTCGACTCAAGAACAGCGTTCCCTTCCTCCTCCTAATTCCGTGAATTATTTTGATCAGCAAAATGTTAGGTCTACACAGTACTACAATGAGGATTGTTATGTTGAAAGCGAGAATGAAAGTCTTCACACTAACTAGGACAGCCATGGACAAAGTAAGGGAGTTGTGTCGATTCCAGTAGATCAGAATGGTCCCTATGTTAATGTCACTACAATGGGTGTTTCAGAGCCATTTCTCCTAGATACTGGGGCGATGAGAAGTTCTATCATTCATTCCAAACTCCCTGGGGCACCTTTGTCTGGCTTAACGAATGTTTCTGTAGGATTTTCTGGCGCCCCTGTTCGTAATCCGGTTTCTTGCCCTTTGCCTATTTCAGTTGGCCCTTATGATTTGGAAGCTCCGCTTCTTTTGACGAATGGTTGCGATGAAAATCTGTTGGGTTTGGACTTATTGAAAAGAATGCATGCTACGATATATTGTTCTCCTTCTGGTGTACATCTTACTTTAGGACAGAAACTGATTTCTCCAATGTATTTGTCCAAAGATCAATTCCCACCTGAATTGCTTTCTCTTCCGGCAACGCTTTGGGCCACGGGTCCGAATGATGTGGGTTGTCTGGAGATTCCACCTATTGTTGTCACTCTTAAGCCTAATGTTGAATTGCCACGAATTCCGCAGTATAGAATTTCCACTGAAGGTGAAAAAGCGCTTTTGGAAATCATTCATGATTTGATTCAGAAGGGTGTGGTTGAGGAAACGAGAGGTAACATATGCAATAGTCCTATTCTTCCTGTTCTTAAATGCACTGATCCTTCTCAGCCTCCTGTATATCGTTTCGTAATTGATCTTCGGGAGGTAAACAAAATTGTTGTACCACAATTTCCTGTAGTCCCAGATATCACTGCTTTGTTGACAATGATACCTTCCACAGCGACTTGGTTCTCTGTTATCGATCTAAAGAATGCCTTCTTTAGTATTCCCATTGCAGAAGAGAGTAGGGATATTTTTCGCTTCTCTCTTGGAGGCCGAAGCTTCCGGTTTAAGCGCGCACCTCAGGGCTATTGTGAAAGTCCCTCTATTTACAGTCAAGCTTTAAAATGTCATCTTGATGCTTTTCAGTTGCCGTCTGGTGCTGCTCTTATTCAATACATGGCCGATTTGTTGATTGCCGCTGATTCAGAAGATATTTGCAAAGATGTGACTGTTGCATTGTTACGTCATCTGTTTAATCTGAATCGTAAGGTTTCACCTTCAAAACTGCACTATGTTCGTCGAGAGGTTACCTACTTGGGTCATCTCCTATCAAAGGAGGGACGACGATTAACCCCAGAACGAATTCAGGCGATTGCGCAAATGTCTGTGCCATCCACACAAAAGGAGGTACGTGCCTTTCTGGGTATTACTTCTTACTGTAGGCAGTGGATTCCGAATTTTTTTCTGTTGGCTAAACCTCTGTTGGCACTCACTTTAAAAGATACGCCTCAGCCCCTTCCATGGACTGACGAATGTCAGAAGAGTTTCACTGACTTGCGTACTGCGCTATGTTCTGCTCCTGTATTGGGTACTCCCGATTACAGTAAGCCTTTCACGCTCTACGTTTATGAAAGAGAAGGTTGTGCGTTGTCAGTTTTAACACAGCGTTTTGGAGACAAACAGCGGCCATGTGCATATTTTTCGGCTACGTTAGATCCAGTAGCTAAAGCACTGCCTAGTTGTCTTAAAGCGACAGCAGCAGCAGCAATTTCTATTCGACAGTCTGCTGGAGTAGTGCTAGATAATACACTTATTGTTATGGTGCCGCATGCAGTGGACACCTTATTAAACCGAACAAATAGACAACATCTTACGAGTGCTCGTTTGTCTGGATATGAGCTGACACTTTTGGCTAGTCACGTGCACATCAAACGATGTAACACTTTAAATCCAGCTACTTTGTTGCCTCTTCCAGTAGACAAAGATGAACAAGAACAACATGATTGTTTCCTCCGTACTGAGGAAGAAATAAAAGGAAGAATTGACTTGAAAGATACACCACTAGAAAATCCGGATGGAATTCTATGGGTGGATGGTTCTTGTTTCAAGCTTCCTAATGGAGATACAGTTTCAGCCTATGCTGTTACCACTTTACATACAGTTGTGGAAACAGCACGTATCAGACACAATTCAGCTCAAGCAGCAGAACTGATAGCTTTGACGAGAGCCTGTGTGTTGTCAAAAGGAAAAAGAGTGAATGTGTATTATGACAGTCAATACGCCTTTGGTGTGGCGTTCAATTTTGGGCGTCTTTGGAAAGAGAGGGGATTCCTTACTTCACATGGCTCTAAGATACAGCATGGTCAATTGGTGACTGATCTTCTTGAGTCTCTTTCTTTACCTGCTCAAATAGCAATTGTGAAGTGTAGTGCACACAAAAAGATTACTGACGATGTTGGTCGAGGAAATGCATTTGCAGATGAAGTAGCGAAAAAGACAGCGAGAGATGCTACAAGTCGAATGTATGTTGCGGGTCCTGCGAATTGGGTTAGAGAGAGAGGAATGTATGAGGATACAGTAGAAAGTGTAAGATCGATTCAGAAAGAGGCTACAGAGAAAGAATTGAGCAAGTGGAAAGAAAGTACAGGAATGTTGGATGAGATGGGATGTTGGGTGGAATTGTCTGAGCACCAATGTTGGCTGTTACCGGACGCTTATGTGCTGCCAGTAGTCACTATGGCACATGGTCCAGCCCACTTAAGTGCAAAAGGTATATGCAAGCTTCTGGCTCCAGTGTGGCAGAATGAAGGAATCCCAAAGTGTGCAGACAATGTAGTGAAACATTGTATTGTTTGTTTGATGTACAATCCGGGAAAGGGAACCCCAACTCCGGCAGGTCACTTTGCTCCTTGAGGTTCTGTAGCGATCCGAACCCGTGATTTCGGTATCGTAGTACTGACACGATTCCGGTACCAATGAACCGCAAATGATCCATTATATGCATGACAGTGTTTTCGCTACGCAACTAGCATGAATTCACTGAGAAATAGGGCATTCTGTTGTAAGTCATGGCATCCATTTTAGTTACGGCATCCATTTTGTTTCTTGCCCTCACATAGTCAATGAACGGGTGATGACCCCGGCAGAGTCACCTTGTTAAGGACACGTAAGCTCGAGCCCCGAAAAATGCTGACGCTGCATGACTAGGCAGAATCAAGCTGCCTCCCTTGCCTGAGGCCAGTCCTGCTATACTGGTTCTCGTGTCCGTTGTCCTTACTGAAAGGCCGAAGACGGTAGCCATGCCCGTTTATGATCCATAAACACCTCTTATCCTACTCTTTCAATCCTTTGCACCTGGCTCTGCTCCTCTCCTTCTGGGCTTTTACTATGGGGAGGTAACGATTTTTACGATGGGGAGGATCGGGCAAAGAATGGAAAACTGACAAGGGGACCTGATCGAATACCGAAAACCTACGATTAGTTATTGTTTGATATCTATTTACTGTTTGTTTGGGATACCGGGTTGGGCATGAGAAATATTCGTGTAATGTTGCCTAAAGACATTTTTCGTGTATTTAAGGAACAACCCACTTAATGCAATTTGAACAGTCTCGTAGATTCTGCCTCTGTGTGGTTCCTATGACTTCTGTGTCCCTGCAGTAAATAAATCTTGGTCTCTGACGCCACCATCGAGAAACCCGCGTCTCTGTTTATTTGTGCACCGAGACAGGAAGGAACTCAGGGGTCTTCGGGTGTTGTTTCCCTGACACCTCTGGACTCTTAAAAGTCCAGAACCTCATCCTCCGACATATCCTTTTGAGGTGTTGCAGATCGATTACATTCATATGGAGCGATGCAACAACCTCAAATATGCTCTGGTGGTAGTATGCACCTTTTCTAGATGGATAGAAGCATACCCTCTAAAAGACAATACAGCCTTATCAACAGCTAAAGGTCTACTAAAAGAATTTTCCCCATCATTGGTTGCTCTTGTTTAGATAATCTTTGTTTTGGTATTAGTTTATTTTGATAGGCCTAAGTTCTCTGCGCATTTTGTTGGAATTTTTCTTTGTTTGTCATGACTACCAGTAGTAATTGTTTCCTGTCCTGGTTACGTTGCAACGGATTCCCGGTTGGAGGATTCGTGTTCGGTTCCTCCGATTGGAACTCCTACATATGAGCTCTATTGTAAACATGGTGTGGGTCCTATTACGTATAATGAAGTATGGGTTCGTTATACCAGGAAAGATGGTGTCCTTAGTTGGCCACCGCATGGTAGCTTAGAAAGCGAAATACTAGACAATCTAGAAATGAAGTTGTTTAAGAAAAAAGCCCGGCCGGCAATGTTTGATTCTTTTCGCGTATGGCGTAAAGAAGCCAAACAGAGAGAAATTAGGAAGACGAAGAAAGAACAGAAAGAGAAAGGGTTGACTTTAATGGAGTCTGCTAGGCAGTTGCATGTCAACGAGACTGAGAAAGCAATAGAGATGGCGAATAGAAAATATAATTTGGCAATTGATAAATGTTACCCCGTATTGCCATCTTGTCCTACTAAGCCAAAGGAGGATCATGAAAAGGATCCTCTGTTGTCTTACCTGTTGAATTCACCTCCACCGTATGCATAGGGTATTACAACACCACAGTTACTACCTGTTGTACAGCCAGCTGCTGGTCAGCCTGGAATAGTTGCTCCACTTCCTTTGATTCCAGCTCCTGTCCTTCCCGTGGTTAATGTTCCTTCGGCACCCCCTCTTCCTGGGTCGCCTGTTCCGCCTTTGCCTGTCGTTTCGCAAACTGCTTCACCTGCTACTCCCACCCTTACTACTTCATCTGCTTCAGCTGCCCTGTCCCCGAACCCTGTGAACATTCTGACTCCGCTTTCCGTTCGTCGGAAAATAACCGACTCTGTAACTAATATCTTAACTCCTCTCTACAGGTCTTTAATTGGGACCCCCGTTTCTGACTCTATACAGAGACGTAGCCAGCTTCCTGGTCCCCAGGAACGAGAAATGTTAGATTCGACAGCTCTTAGGTGGATGTCGAAAGCTGTAAAGTATGATGCACGAAGAGTGTTAGATACCTTTATGCAATGGAATGAACCAACTCAACGTTACGTTTTTGACGTGATGTGTTCTCTTGTGCGTGAAGAATGGGAAGATGATGACTTAGATTCCGTTCCCTCTGATCTGATAAATGTTCAGCAGAAATTCGCCGCAGGAATGGTGATAGGTTCAGAAGTAAGAGGAGCGATAGAACTGATTTTAGCTTATAGGGATGATTCCCCTCTTCGAACGCTAAGGGACCCTGATGGTTCACCGTTTACTAGGAAAAGACGAGGTCAATATCCGATGAGGGAAGTTCCACCGATATGGCGTGATGCAGTTCAAGCTGATGCGGCTCAGGGTATTTTAGCTGCTCCGGCACAATTCCAGAGAGTGTGGATACACATCCCTTGGAAGCGGGCCGAAGTATTAGCAGTAAAACAGGCGTTGCCGGACCCGCGTAAAAATCCTGCTGGTTATTATAAAGAGTTAACGCAGACAGTTCAAGCGTGTGTCATGAATCTGGCAGACATTGAAATGCTATTTGGCAATGTAGTGCCACAGCCTATATGGGCCAAGATTCGGCAAGAGAACCACCCAGTCGCCTTAGGAGGTGATTGGCCAGCTATTGTAGCAGCAGATGCGCAACAAGTTGGCGGTGCTAAACCTGAACCTCTGATTGCTGCCTTACCTGGCAGAATAATTAATCTGATGAAAACGCTGATGCCAGCGTTACGAGTAAATTGGGATAAACTATCGGCATGCAAGCAAAAGAAGGACGAAAGCGTCTCTGACTTTTTCACTAGATTTGAAGAGACCTTCGTAGACCACAGTGGGCAAGATATGAGTACTGAGGGAGGCCAGAGGTTATTTGTCGACAAGTTCGTGTTTAATTTACTACCTGAGCTTAGTAACAAGTTAAAGGACTCTGAAAGTGCATGGGCAGTGTCGACGACAGCACAGATACTTGCAACTGCTCAGTATTACGAGAATAGAGAGAAAGAAGAGAAGGAAAAGTCAGAAAAGAAAACGAAAGATTTAAAGACTAAAGTTCTATTGCAACAGGCGTATCCGCCTCGCTCGAATCAGTTAGATTCACAGCAGCGACCCCAGTTTCAGCAACAGCCACAATTCCAGCAAGGGACGTCCCAAAGATTTAATTATGGTTTTTCCCGACAACAGTTAGCATGGAATCAGTGTGCCTATTGTAAAAAGGAGGGTCATTATAAGAATGAGTGTCCGGTATTGCACGCACAGACTAGTGGTGTCCCAGCTCAGAGAGGTAATGTTGGATTTATGCAAGCTCCTAGAGGTAGAGGACGTGGTACAATGACACCACAGGCTGATCGCCCTTCAAATTATTTCGATCAGCGAAATGTACAACCTGCGCAACCAGGTAGATCTCCACAGTATCATGTTGAAGATTATTATGATCATAATGAAGAGATTCAGAAAAGCGAGTACTAGGACAGCCACAGGCAAAGAGAGGGAGTAGTATCAGTTCCATTTGATCAGAATGGACCTTATGTCGCAGTACATCAGGTGTGGTCGAACAGTTTCTGTTGGATACTGGTGCGGCAAAAAGTTCAATTATGCATGCGAAACTCCCTGGCGCACCTTTGTCTGGCTTAACGAACACTTCAGTAGGTTTCTCAGGCGCCCCTGTTCACAATCCTGTTTCTAGTCCTTTATCAATATCTGTTGGGCCATGCGAACTAGAAGCACCCCTTATTCTAACAACAGGTTGTAATGAGAATCTGCTTGGTTTAGATCTGTTGAAACGCCTGCATGCGACACTGTACTGTTCTCCTTCAGGAGTACAGCTCACATTAGGCAAAAGAGTCATCTCTCCAATGTATATGTCGATGGATAAGCTCCCACCGGAGCTGCGTTCTCTCCCTGATACTCTTTGGGCGACTGGTCCCAACGATGTAGGCCTCTTGGAAATTCCCCCTTATGTGGTAAGTCTGAAAGCAAACGTTAAATTCCCAAGAATCCCACAGTATCGGATTTCGAATGAAGGTGAACGTGCACTCTTACTGATTGTGAAAGACTTAATACAGAAAGATGTGATAGAGGAAACTAGAGGAAATGTCTGCAATAGTCCTGTTCTGCCGATTTTGAAACGCACTGACCCGTCCAAACCTCCAATCTACAGATTTGTGATTGACCTCAGAGAAGTTAACAAAATAGTGATTCCGCAGTTTCCTGTGGTACCAGATATCACTGCATTATTGACGTTGATTCCTGCCTCAGCCTCATGGTTTACAGTGATCGATTTGAAGAATGCCTTTTTCAGCATTCCGATAGCTGAGGAAAGTAGAGACATTTTTGGTTTCTCCTTAGGAGGTCGCAGTTTCAGATTCAAACGCGCTCCACAAGGTTATTGTGAGAGCCCCTCAATTTACAGCCAAGCATTGAAGAGTCAATTAGATGCTCTTGTGCTTCCTCCTGGTGTTGCTCTGATCCAATACGTAGACGATCTTTTACTGGCTGCTGATGACAAGGAAACCTGCAAAATAGCTACAATTTCTTTATTACGTCATTTGTCAGACTTACATCACAAGGTTTCACCTTCCAAACTGCAATATTGTTGCCAAGAAGTGACCTACTTAGGTCATCTTTTGTCAAAGGAGGGAAGAAGGTTGACCCCAGAGAGAATCAAAGCAATTTCGTAGATGACTATACCAAGCACACAGAGAGAAGTACGTGCGTTTTTGGGTATTACGTCATACTGCAGGCAATGGATCCCAAATTTTTCTCTCATGGCGAAACCATTGGTAGCCCTGACTGGAAAAGGTGTTCCGAGCCCTTTGCCATGGTCTGATGAATGTCAACAGAGCTTCTCCGACTTACGTGATGCGCTGTGTTCAGCTCCTGTGTTGGGTACTCCTGACTACAGTAAGCCGTTTACTTTATATGTCCATGAAAGAGAAGGTTGTGCGTTGAGTGTATTAACGCAACAATTTGGTGACAAACAGCGGCCTTGTGCATATTTCTCATCCACATTAGACCCGGTAGCTAGAGCATTGCCAAGTTGTTTGAGAGCTACAGCAGCAGCTGCAGTGTCTATTCGACAGTCTGCTGGACTAGTCATGAACAACATGTTAGTAGTCATGGTTCCACATGCTGTGGATACACTCATGAATCGGACAAAAACTCAGCACTTCACCAGTGCTAGACTATCAGGCTATGAGCTGACGCTTTTGGCAAGTCACATTCAGATCAAGCGTTGCAACATATTGAATCCAGCAACGCTGTTGCCGACTACTCAGGAGTCGAGTGATTTAGAGCCCCATGACTGTTGTTTCAGAACTGAGGAAGAGACAAAAGGTAGGATTGATTTAAAAGATACTCCGTTACTAGATCCAGACGGCACTTTATATGTCGATGGGTCGTGTTTCAAACTACAGAATGGTGATGTGACGGCCGCGTATGCAGTTACGACTTTGAGTACGATTGTTGAGACTGCAAGAGTAAGTCAGAATTCTGCCCAAGCTGCAGAATTAATTGCATTAACAAGAGCGTGTGTTTTAGCTGAGGGAAAGAGAGTGAATGTGTTTACTGATAGCCAATATGCCTTCGGCGTAGCACATAGTTTTGGACGTCTCTGGAAAGAAAGAGGTTTTCTCACGTCCCATGGGACTAGGATCCAACATGGACAGTTAGTCAGCGATCTATTGGAATCCCTGACCCTACCGAATGAAGTTGCGATTGTGAAATGCAGTGCACATCGAAAGATTACGGATGATGTTGGCCGAGGGAATGCGTTTGCTGATGAGGTCGCTAAAGAAACGGCCAAGAACATGACGAGCCGAATATACGTTGCAACGTCTGCAAGATGGATTGCTGAATCAGGGATGTGTGAGAATACGATTGAAAGTGTAAAGGCAATCCAGAATGAAGCAACTGAAAATGAGAAGAATGAATGGAAGGAGAAAACGGGTAAAATGGATTCAAGTGGATGTTGGGTTGATTTGTCTGAGCAGCAGCGTTGGATGTTACCTGATGCGTATGTGCTCGCAGTAGTCACGATGGCGCATGGAGCGGCGCACATCAGTTCGAAAGGGATCTGTAAAATGTTAGCTCCAGTATGGAAGAATGATGGAATTACTAAGTGTGCGGAAAGAGTGGTGAAAAACTGCATGATATGCCTGATGCATAATCCTGGCAAGGGAACCCCAACCCCAACTGGTCATTTTGCTCCCCCTTCTTGTCCCTTTGAAGTGATTCAGTTGGATTTTATCCACATGGACAGGTGTAATAATCTTAAATATGTCCTAGTGGTAGTCTGTGCCTTTTCAAGATGGATTGAGGCATATCCGTTAAAGGATAACACTGCTATGTCCACTGCCAAAATCCTCCTCAAAGAATATTTCCCCAGGTATGGTATGCCACGGATTGTTTGGTCGGACAATGGAAGTGAGTTTGTAGGGAAAGTCATGAAGAGTGTGTGTACGGGTCTGGGTATTACCCAGAAATTTCACAGTGCGAACCACCCACAGTCAGCGGGTTTGGTTGAAGGGTACAATGGCACCCTGAAGCTGAAACTTGCTAAAATTCAAGCTTCCACTGGTCTATCTTGGCCAGATGCACTGCCTTTAGCTCTATTGTCCACCAGAGCGACTGTACACTCTCGAGTAGGGCTTAGCCCATATGAGATTGTGTTCGGTCGTCCTGCTAATGTTTGGGGAGTCCCTAGGCCAAAGGAATTCAAACAGATCGAATACCCAATGTTGATTGATTACCTTTATGACCTGACTGCTAAACTAAGCCTTATTCATCAACAGGTATTCGAATCCTTGCCTAAACTGCCAGAGAGTCCAGGTCACACGTTGAAACCAGGCGACCAAGTTGTGGTGCGGAATTTTGAGCGAACTCGGAACCTCCAGCCAAGATTCGTGGGTCCGTTCCAGGTACTCCTAACAACGAGAACTGCTGTACGCCTAGCTGGAAGGAAGAATTGGGTGCACGCTAGCCATACGAAGCGTGTCCCTCTCCCACTCCCCTATGACAACTGGGTTAGACAGGGATTTGGTGTATCCGAGACAGAACCTGTTCCTAGGCACATCCCTTTCAGTGATGCAGAGTACATGACGGACCCACGAACTGAAACGCAGAACTTTGACACCTCAGCAGGAACCGCTCTTTTGAATCCTGGACCGAGTGTTGTACAAAGTGAACATTTGTCACCTGTGGAGTCGTTGAAAACCAAGGAGAGGGGACTCTTGAAGCCAAAGGCTGGAGTACCCAGAAATACAAGTATAAAACTATATGTGCCTGTTGGCTATTGATCAACCGTCACTATCGTCTTAGTCATCACACATATTCACATTGCATACATTACTCGCACACTCACTGTTGGGTAGGTAGGAAGCACTTCTAGTGAGACGAAATAGATAAAAAACTCTGTATTTTAATAATCAATATAAATTCATCACTGTTGTGTTGTATAAAACATAATAGATCATATACAAAAAGGATCATATACAGTTAAAAATGATAAAAGCACCAAACACTATATCACAGTTGTTTCACAACATATTCCATGTTATGAAAAGGAGAACAAAAATTGACAAACAATGTGTCATATATCTGTCAATTTGGATTTCTAGAGGCAGTGTCAGACATAAACATACTGATCCCTGTCTTTCCCTAACTGTACCAAATTTAACACTAAAAAGACAACTGGCGTCGACGCGTTTCGGTGGTGAGAACTTCACTTAGAACCACCTTCCTCAGGACTCAAGCTATTTTCTCCTTGTAATTATACGTGTTCAGTTATGATGTAGAGTTCACCTATTAAAGAAACATATTTATACATTTTAAACTCTACATCCATGAATTAAAAATTATTCTTTTATGTTACAACGGTGCATTCATATATGTTACCAATACAGATGTATAGTTTTTCAACAGACATTTCTTTTCACATATGGGTCTATTAAATAGACTAGTATTTCTAAATGTATAAACTATTTCAAGATCAAAAAGTGCTTAATACCAGACAACAAACCCAACTCTTCATTATTTCATTCTATGTAGCTCCTTACACGCATCTTTTCATACTCATTCAACTCTTGTCGTTGCATTCAACTTTTATCCTCCACTTCTACATGGAACTCACCGGTACAAACGTACTGCGGCAAAGTAGTCTCCAAAGGTGGAGTACTTGTAGATGTCTGGATGGACGTTCGAGATTTGCAGAAATTGCTAGAATAATAGAAAACTCAAATATAGATTTCTATTTCTGGAAATAGTTGAGAAAACAAAGAAGGGCCTCCTTCATTGCCCCTTTTTTTTGATGTCGCTTATATTCCTCTAATTGTATCATTTAACTCTATTTCCACGGTTCCTTATTAATGGTTATGCATTTATATAATATTGCTACAATAAAGGGATACATCCATGACAATCATCGGTGGGTTTTTATAGATAAACTTTTATGGTTCGTGCCTCCCGATAACACATTCAAAAGGTGGAAATATAATTCATTGGTTGTGTCTAATTCATATGCTCATTATATAGACATACTTCGATAATTATCATAGTTAGGACCAATAACCCACCTAAATTTTTTTCAAGGAACGCCAAAGACGGGGTAAGTTTCACTTCATATTCAATTAGTTTGCCAGAGTAAGTCTTGATCACTGTAGGGTTAAATTAGAGTAATGATTGGCAATTAGTCTCCCTTCTCATTAAAGATATGCATCGGGTATTTGAATGGATTGTTCCATTCGCGCTCACCTTTCGTTTCTGGAGTTTTATTTATTCCAGACGGATATCAGTCCCTCTTTTATGTTTATTTATTCTTCTTTTTCAAGCCGGAGTGCGCATATGGTTTGTCATCTCCCTTAATATTCTGAAAAATGAGGCAAAACCATTGTGTAAGTCCCATTGTATATACACCACTTGTTAGTGTAACTATCTATTCATCTAATTCAAATACGTTCATTGATGTTTTAGTTTTGGGCCCCCTCTCAAAAAATTTTTTTTTTTTTTTTTTTCTTTTTTTTTTTTTAATATACTGAAGGGTAATCTGGAATGGAGGTAGGCGTATTCATGATCCCCTCTGTTTGTATTTCCCATTTTGAAAGAGTAAACCAATTCGTCCCCCTTATTGTGTCGACGTCATTATCTTTGCGACTACTCAGTTAGTTATCAGCCAACTACCACCCATTTGTCCAATATTTTGGTCCAATAACAGGGAACCTTCATTGTTGGAATACTTTTAGACTGACTTCCCGTGTTTAACTGCAAAGCGGTGCGTGTGGGAACTCAGTACGGCTGTAAATGATTCCAATGCAATATAAAAGGTATTTCTACCCCCGTGTTATCGTGGCACTGCTAGAGCGGACTAATACCAGCCCATATCGATAATTAGCCCACCCATTGCTTACCGTGTCTCGGGGTCGTATGTGTGTCCCTCCGTCTTTCGTCTATTCTTCCGCTTTCTGTTTGTGCTTGCTAACATCGGTTGTTATATCCGTTTAGATAGCGTGTGACGTCCTCCCATGCGTGCATTAATGGAAACTAACGTTTTCCTCCCGTGTATGGTCCATAGTCGCCATCTTGGAATGGGATCAAGATTGTCACTCGGATAGTTTCAAGCTCATAAGTGGCTTAATTTACCCATTTCAAACTCAGAATTATTCAGATATATCAAGGACGGACTTCTTTTATCCAAATAATGTCGGATTGATTGTTCTATATAAACCCCGTTTTTTGATAATGCCAACTAATGACAACCCCTCTGAATCTATTTAGAAGATTTCTTCACGAAAGAAATTTGTCTTTTATGTTATTCATTGTATCATATTCTTATTATTTCCCCTATATTTCTCGCTTTCCTTTTTGAGGGTTCCTACGTATGGCTAATTTGCTAAGGATTTTTATATGTATTATTGTTGAATTCCTCGCCACACCATCTAGGAGTCTCTGTTATTACCTAATTTAAATCCGACTCGTATTGCAGGTAATAATACTGCACTCAGGGGTTAGACAACTAATGTCATCCAATCCTCTTTGGAATTCAATCCTTTTTGGACGGTATTTAGAGTGAAAATGTACCATTGTTCTCTGTTCTTTCTCTTTGTCTCCATATTCCCTCCTCTTCTGTTGGTCGTTATTCTTTCTATAATGAACCATTCAAAATCGGTATGTTTGTGGTTCATTGAGCTATAGTGCTCTACAAGAGGGGCATTAGGTTTCTTTATTTTAATTGCTGACCTGTGTTCTAAAAGTCTCAGTCTCAATTCTCTCCCTGTTTCACCAACATACGCTAGTCCACACGGGCAGCGCAGGAGATATACTACATTTTTAGTTCTACAATTATTTAAATGTTTGGGGACCATTGTGTAGCCATTGTATGTCAAGGATTTAGTGATTATACAATTCGTGCATATTGAACAACTGCTACATTTATTGTTTCCTAAGGCTACATTTCCCTCAATTGTTCTCTGTGTTCGTTGGTTTTCCTCCCTGTATGTTCTGACCAAGTTTTTACGTATGTTGTCGTTACGTTTAAACGCAAATAGAGGTTTAGGTAGTTTTTTTTCCTCACCTTCATTAAGAATACCCCAATTGGAGTTAACTATATTTTTGAGTCTGTTGCTTATATTAGAGAATTGGGTGACAAATACAATTCTGTTGTCCGAGTTACTCTTCTTTCTCTCTTGATCTTCTACATTAGGATTTAACATACTTTCCCGATTGTAGAAGCGGGCTCGCTTGAAGGATCTTTTAATTAGTTTTTTGGGGTAGCCCCTGTCCTGTAGCTTGTTTTTAAGTATAGCGGCATGCTTGTTGAAGTCCTCCAATGTTGAACAGTTTCTTCTGAGGCGTAGAAACTGCCCAAAAGGGATATTGTCCCTCTGGCTCTGGGGATGATAGCTCGTGTAGTGGAGCAATGTATTCCTATCAGTGGGTTTGGAGAATAGTTCAACTTCCAGGAGTCCTTCACTGGTCTTGATTGTGATATCTAAGAAGTTGACTGCCCTGTTGTTATAGTCAGCAGTGAACTTGAGGTTGGTGTCCCCCAGGTTTAACCATTCCAGGAAATCAACCAGGGTGGGTTCATCTCCCTCCCAGATAAAAAAGATGTCGTCAATGAAGCGGCGCCAAAGACGGATGTTTTCAGAAAAAGGCGCCGCTTCATTGAAGACATGCTTCTCCTCAAATTTGCCCACATAGAGGCATGCCAGACTGGGAGCACAGGTGGCTCCCATGCTGGTACCTTTGCATTGTAAAAAAAGGTCCTCCTTAAAAAGGAACATATTTCTGGTCAGCACCAGTTCAATACAGTTCATGATGAATCCTTTGTTGGCCCCTCGCAAGTCTTCCTCAGTTAAGATCTCCTCAATGACTTTAATGGTATCCCATTGAGGGATATTTGTATATAGGGCTTCTATGTCGAGGGTCACCATTATCTGGTTCCTGGTGTTAAAATTGGTGCCCTCGATCATAGAAATAATGTGCGCTGAGTCACGTACATATGATTTTTGTTTGTGGACTAGAGGTTTTAAGAACACATCCACATATTGGCTTAAGGGTTCTAATAGTGAACCTATGCAGCTAACTATGGGTCTCATGGGGGGATTCCTTTCATTTTTATGAATTTTGGGCAATCCATAAATAGCTGGGATAACAGCGTTCTCATTCATCAGAAATTTGAATTCTGCTTCGCAAATCCATTCCTTATCCCTAGCTTCTAGTATTAGTGCCTGAACTTCTTCTTTTAAGTCCTTTAGTTTTGAATCAGGGATTTGGATGTAATGCTCTTTCACTGAGAGAAGTGTCAACATCCTGTTTTCGTAGTCTATAGTATCAAAGACTACAACTCCCCCACCTTTATCGGCCGGTTTTATGACCAAATTGGAGTTATTTTTTAACGTTGTCAAAGCTACTCTATGTTGGTGAGACATATTGTTCACATCTGGATGAGCTTCTCTTACAATTTGCTTGATCTTGGACTCTAAGACTCGTTCAAATGTGTCTACATTTTTACAAACTTGTGTGATGGTTGGGGTGAAGGTAGATTTCCCTTTTAGTCCTGAGACATTCTCAGGTCCATTGTAATCTTTATCCTCAAAAAATCTATTTAGTCTTATTTTACGGAAAAAGGCTTTAAGATCCTTTTCCAAAGTAAATTGGTTCACTTTGGCTGTGGGTGCAAAGGTGAAGCCTCTTTCTAGAACATTTATTTCTATTTCACTAAGATTATATGAGGAAAGGTTCACAATGGGAAATTTTTGGCTTAACGCCAGTGTCTCTGATTCCTTGTTTTTAGATATTCCTGGGGCTGGTTCCATTGATGTTGTCCCCTCCCTGTACTCTGGTGCGGATTTTGATTGTATCTCGTTCCTCTCCTTTGGCGGTGCTCTAAAAAACCACCCCCAAAGTTACTGTTGGAGGCATGTGCCCCAGAGTCCTCGTTAGGTCTTCCTTCCTCTTCGCTACTAGACCCCGAGGTCTCAGAGAATGTGACTTTCTTTTTTCCACCCCTTGAGTATATTATTTTGTGGTCATATGGTCTCTCTTCTCTTTGTTCCCTTGGTTGAGTAAAGTAATCCTTATTGGTATAAGGATATATCAATTCCAAATTAAATTTATTCACGTCCTTCTTTAATTTTATTGTTTTTTTATTGACAAGATATTCTTTATATCCGTTTACCTCCTGATTCAGTTCATCAAGGCGCTTTTTGGCGTCCTCCAATGCTGACATTTCTTTTAAGGCTTGTTCTAAGATTTCAATTTCTTGTTTCTCCAAGACAACCATCTCTAGGGCTGTTTCAATAATTAATAGGATCCAATCCCTACTGCACCTGTTCGCAATATGTGTCCATAGTTCTAAAAAAAAACGTTAGTTTCCATTAATGCACGCATGGGAGGACGTCACACGCTATCTAAACGGATATAACAACCGATGTTAGCAAGCACAAACAGAAAGCGGAAGAATAGACGAAAGACGGAGGGACACACATACGACCCCGAGACACGGTAAGCAATGGGTGGGCTAATTATCGATATGGGCTGGTATTAGTCCGCTCTAGCAGTGCCACGATAACACGGGGGTAGAAATACCTTTTATATTGCATTGGAATCATTTACAGCCGTACTGAGTTCCCACACGCACCGCTTTGCAGTTAAACACGGGAAGTCAGTCTAAAAGTATTCCAACAATGAAGGTTCCCTGTTATTGGACCAAAATATTGGACAAATGGGTGGTAGTTGGCTGATAACTAACTGAGTAGTTGCAAAGATAATGACGTCGACACAATAAGGGGGACGAATTGGTTTACTCTTTCAAAATGGGAAATACAAACAGAGGGGATCATGAATACGCCTACCTCCATTCCAGATTACCCTTCAGTATATTAAAAAAAAAAAAAGAAAAAAAAAAAAAAAAAAATTTTTTGAGAGGGGGCCCAAAACTAAAACATCAATGAACGTATTTGAATTAGATGAATAGATAGTTACACTAACAAGTGGTGTATATACAATGGGACTTACACAATGGTTTTGCCTCATTTTTCAGAATATTAAGGGAGATGACAAACCATATGCGCACTCCGGCTTGAAAAAGAAGAATAAATAAACATAAAAGAGGGACTGATATCCGTCTGGAATAAATAAAACTCCAGAAACGAAAGGTGAGCGCGAATGGAACAATCCATTCAAATACCCGATGCATATCTTTAATGAGAAGGGAGACTAATTGCCAATCATTACTCTAATTTAACCCTACAGTGATCAAGACTTACTCTGGCAAACTAATTGAATATGAAGTGAAACTTACCCCGTCTTTGGCGTTCCTTGAAAAAAATTTAGGTGGGTTATTGGTCCTAACTATGATAATTATCGAAGTATGTCTATATAATGAGCATATGAATTAGACACAACCAATGAATTATATTTCCACCTTTTGAATGTGTTATCGGGAGGCACGAACCATAAAAGTTTATCTATAAAAACCCACCGATGATTGTCATGGATGTATCCCTTTATTGTAGCAATATTATATAAATGCACAACCATTAATAAGGAACCGTGGAAATAGAGTTAAATGATACAATTAGAGGAATATAAGCGACATCAAAAAAAAGGGGCAATGAAGGAGGCCCTTCTTTGTTTTCTCAACTATTTCCAGAAATAGAAATCTATATTTGAGTTTTCTATTATTCTAGCAATTTCTGCAAATCTCGAACGTCCATCCAGACATCTACAAGTACTCCACCTTTGGAGACTACTTTGCCGCAGTACGTTTGTACCGGTGAGTTCCATGTAGAAGTGGAGGATAAAAGTTGAATGCAACGACAAGAGTTGAATGAGTATGAAAAGATGCGTGTAAGGAGCTACATAGAATGAAATAATGAAGAGTTGGGTTTGTTGTCTGGTATTAAGCACTTTTTGATCTTGAAATAGTTTATACATTTAGAAATACTAGTCTATTTAATAGACCCATATGTGAAAAGAAATGTCTGTTGAAAAACTATACATCTGTATTGGTAACATATATGAATGCACCGTTGTAACATAAAAGAATAATTTTTAATTCATGGATGTAGAGTTTAAAATGTATAAATATGTTTCTTTAATAGGTGAACTCTACATCATAACTGAACACGTATAATTACAAGGAGAAAATAGCTTGAGTCCTGAGGAAGGTGGTTCTAAGTGAAGTTCTCACCACCGAAACGCGTCGACGCCAGTTGTCTTTTTAGTGTTAAATTTGGTACAGTTAGGGAAAGACAGGGATCAGTATGTTTATGTCTGACACTGCCTCTAGAAATCCAAATTGACAGATATATGACACATTGTTTGTCAATTTTTGTTCTCCTTTTCATAACATGGAATATGTTGTGAAACAACTGTGATATAGTGTTTGGTGCTTTTATCATTTTTAACTGTATATGATCCTTTTTGTATATGATCTATTATGTTTTATACAACACAACAGTGATGAATTTATATTGATTATTAAAATACAGAGTTTTTTATCTATTTCGTCTCACTAGAAGTGCTTCCTACCTACCCAACAGTGAGTGTGCGAGTAATGTATGCAATGTGAATATGTGTGATGACTAAGACGATAGTGACGGTTGATCAATAGCCAACAGGCACATATAGTTTTATACCTGTGGAGTCGAACATTTCCGCACCTGTAGACCAGCTATTTCAAGATCAGACAAGACCCGGAAAGTACAGATATAATCTACGTTCTCATGTTATGAACTAATGACATTGCATAATTACCTTTCTGTTTGAAAACTGTTTTGATCTTATTGCATTCCATTCAGTCAGGAAGTTTGCTCTAAATTTTATTTTTTTGTTTTTTCTCTCGCCTTGCCGTCTGGGTTACCGTAGGGTCGTAACGTGTGCCTTGTTTTAATTTGCAGGGAACCAGACACAAGGTCGGTTTCTTCTGTTTATTTTGGGAACTCCCAGGGTAAACAGAGGCAAGTTTTTAACAGGTACAAACCATCCGTTGCGAACGGTTGTAGAAGATGGAGCTTCCTGAACTGCGACGGGTTAACGTCATAAATGTGCATAAGACAAAACTATATGACATATTGTATAGCAAATGTTTTCTAATGCAATGTACTCTGACACTTCTAATTGTTTTTATAACTTTGGTAGGCGGAATTATTTTTGGTATTCAGTTGATCTTTACACCTGTTACATCTACAGTATCTCCCCATGCTCCTGTTTCTCCGACTGTTGCTTCTCTTCATTCCTTCCATCCTTTTCCTGCCCACGAGCAAGCTCGACGCTCTGAGTTTATAAATAACACTTTCATTCAGCTCTTGCACCAACATCAACTAGTGGTTAACACAACAAACTGCTGGGTGTGTGGCTTGATACCACATACCATGGAGAAGGGCATCCCTTATCTGGTTCTGCCCTTTAGTTATAATGGATCATTCTGGGCATTTCAGACCATGTTCGCTTATGCCCTAGAGACCTATCCTCCACGACCTCCGCGTTCCACTAGGTATAACTCTGCTAATAGAGCCTTGGTAAAAGGAATCACCGACATGGTTAGAGATGTCAATAACACTCCGTTCATTCCCAAGGATGAATTGCGAGTTTACATGGGTTGGAATGTTACGGAATATGGCATTACTTTGGGTGAGAACAAACGTAAAAGCTTGACTCCGATCTGGGTCGTACCCCACCAAGGTCAGGTCTGTTTGCAAGGAAATGGGAGGAATCCGAAAGCTCGACTAGGGAAGAGTGACTGTATCGAAACATATGTTTTCCCATCACAATCTTCCCCTGCATTCTTAGCTGCTAAGGGTACCTATTTTGTTTGCCAAGACAGAGCATATACATGGCTGCCTGCTGACTTTTCAGGCTCATGTTATATCGCTCAATTGTTGCCTCCGACATACACTGCTGCACCGGATTATCACAAAACTAGAGTTGTGAGAGGCGTTTTCAGTAAAGAAGATACTGCTGGCCAAGAAGCAGGAGACTTCTTCAAAGGTTTCCTTCCATTCTGGGGGCCTATGGCCAACAGTAGAAACTTACGCCAACTAACACGGGTAGTTGAATCCACTATCACTGAAACTGCGGGTGCCCTTAGTAACCTGACAGCGGAGCTTCAAGCGGATCGCCTCATGACGTTACAGAACCGTATGGTCCTTGACGTGTTACTTGCAGATCGAGATGGAGTATGTAAGATGATCCAATCGAGTTGCTGTGTTTTTATCCCAGATAATGCGCCGACGGTATACAAGGCCATCTCTAAGTTATCCAAAATCTCTGACTCTATTCACGTAGAGGAAGGTGACTGGTCATTAATGGGATGGTTCTGGAGCCTGTTATCTGCGTGGGGATGGAAGGTTCTAATAGTCACTGGTGTTGCGTTGGTATTTTTATTTTCGTGCTGTCTCATTGTTCAGTGTGGTCCTGCCTTATGTAATCTCTGCGTTTCAACATGCGTAAGAAGACCACCTGTCTTTAGAGATACGCCACGGGATAGAGTAATGCTTCAACAACATATCAGTGACCTGATGAACATAGAAATGGACTCTGACATAGAGTAAGTTATTGCCTATGTAAGGGCAAAAGGACGGTCTGAGGTTCTGTAGCGATCCGAACCCGTGATTTCGGTATCGTAGTACTGACACGATTTCGGTACCAATGAACCGCAAATGATCCATTATATGCATGACAGTGTTTTCGCTATGCAACTAGCATGAATTCACTGAGAAATAGGGCATTCTGTTGTACGTCATGGCATCCATTTTAGTTACGGCATCCATTTTGTTTCTTGCCCTCACATAGTCAATGAACGGGTGATGACCCCGGCAGAGTCACCTTGTTAAGGACACGTAAGCTCGAGCCCCGAAAAAGGCTGATGCTGCATGACTAGGCAGAATCAAGCTGCCTCCCTTGCCTGAGGCCAGTCCTGCTATACTGGTTCTCGTGTCCGTTGTCCTTACTGAAAGGCCGAAGACGGTAGCCATGCCCGTTTATGATCCATAAACACCTCTTATCCTACTCTTTCAATCCTTTGCACCTGGCTCGGCTCCTCTCCTTCTGGGCTTTTACTATGGGGAGGTAACGATTTTTACGATGGGGAGGATCGGGCAAAGAATGGAAAACTGACAAGGGGACCTGATCGAATACCGAAAACCTACGATTAGTTATTGTTTGATATCTATTTACTGTTTGTTTGGGATACCGGGTTGGGCATGAGAAATATTCGTGTAATGTTGCCTAAAGACATTTTTCGTGTATTTAAGGAACAACCCACTTAATGCAATTTGAACAGTCTCGTAGATTCTGCCTCTGTGTGGTTCCTATGACTTCTGTGTCCCTGCAGTAAATAAATCTTGGTCTCTGACGCCACCATCGAGAAACCCGCGTCTCTGTTTATTTGTACACCGAGACAGGAAGGAACTCAGGGGTCTTCGGGTGTTGTTTCCCTGACACCTCTGGACTCTTAAAAGTCCAGAACTTCATCCTCCGACATATCCTTTTGAGGTGTTGCAGATCGATTGCATTCATATGGAGTGATGCAACAACCTCAAATATGCTCTGGTGGTAGTATGCACCTTTTCTAGATGGATAGAAGCATACCCTCTAAAAGACAATACAGCCTTATCCACAGCTAAAGGTCTACTAAAAGAATTTTCCCCCAGGTTTGGTTTGCCGCGCATTGTCTGGAGTGACAATGGGAGCGAATTTGTGGGCCAGGTCATGCAAAAAGTTTGTGCGGGTCTCAGTATCAAGCAAAAGTTCCATGCGGCAAATCATCCACAGTCAGTGGGTTTAGTAGAATGTTACAATGGAACATTAAAGCTAAAACTAGCGAAAGTTCAGGCTAGTACAGGACTTAGTTGGCCCGATGCTTTACCATTGGCTCTTCTGTCCACCAGAACTGCAGTACACTCTCGTTTGGGACTTAGCCCTTACGAAGTGGTTTTTGGACGTCCAGCTAATGTATGGGGAGTCCCTCGCCCTAAGAAATACTCAGACTTACCATATCCAATGTTAATTGACTACTTGCATGACCTTACGACTAAATTGCGTGTTCTCCATCAACAGGTTCAGAGTGCTTTGCCGGAGGTTTCCACAGACCCAGGTCATTCCATTCAGCCAGTTGACTGGGTCTGCACGAAGAACTTTCAAAGGACGAAAAATTTGGAACCCAGGTGGAGAGAGCCCCGAATGGTTTTGCTCACCACGAGAACAGCAGTGAAAGTCGAAGGAAAGAAAAATTGGATTCACGGTGTGCATTGCAAGAAAGTGCCTTTGCCTCTTCCGTTCGATCAGTGGGTACGTAAAGGCATTAGAGACTCTGAGAGCGAAAAGGTTCCACGATTTGTACCTTTCAGTGATGCACACCTGAGTGGAACTTTGTCTGAGAAAGAGGACGACGACATTCTTCAGGGAGCAATACCACCACATCGTCGCTTGAATACGACCAATCCGCGAATATTGTTCCAAGACCAAACTGTACCTGATAAAGAACACTATAACCTAAGACCTAGACTAAAGAACACTTAAGATTTCTCTCTCCTATGTAGTATTATGTCCCGGTTGCAGGGTCATGGTAGGAGTCTTGGTTGCGACCTGAGTAGTGGCAATAGGCCTGCAGGACTTGCAGTGTCATAGGACGGCAGACAATCGTGACTAAGTGATTGAGGAAGATTGCCGTGAGCATCCACTTAGAAAGATGGAGACTACATTAGGCAAAAGAGAAAGTAAAGATAAAATGAATCATTGTAAAGAAATGTATAGTCGTTGTGGTATTGCTTTATGTATTATTATATTATTGTGTATTCTTTTGGCATGTATAAATTGGATTGTTATTGCTCTGCAGCAAAAAGTTGTCTCTCCTTCTACCTCTTCGTCTTCTTCTACTGTCTCTCCACATCTATTTCATACACTTCCTCAACATGAACTCATTAGAAGAACCGAATATTACAACAATTCATTTGTCCAGTTATTACATCAACATCAATTAGTGATAAATACAACAAACTGTTGGGTGTGTGGGCTTATGCCACATACTGTAGAAAAAGGGATGCCATATTTAGTTCTTCCGTTCTCCTATGAAGGTTCTGCTTGGGCTCATTTTGTTATCTTCTCCAATGCCTATCAAAGCACATTCAGACGATCCGTTAGTTCACATATTGGTGATCCAGATTTTAGTCATAGTTCATTGATAAAGGGAATGGTAGCTATGGCTAAAATCATGGAAAACAGTAAGATCTCCGTTGACGAAAGAAAAGCGTACACTAACTGGAACGTCACCCATTATGTCACTAGCCTTAGTGATAAAGTTAAAAAGGGAAAATCTTCACCAATTTGGACTATACCACATCAGGGTAATTTCTGTCTACAGATAAATGGTCAGTCTGCTGACACCGTACAAAGAAATAGCTGTTCCCACACATACGTCTACTCCTCTCAGAATTCACCGCCTCTAGAACCATCTCAGGGTACATATTTCATCTGCTATAATAGGGCTTACACGTGGTTGCCAACTGGTTTTTCTGGTACCTGCTATATAGCTTTCCTTCTTCCCCCTACATACACCGCTTCTGCAAATCATCATCGAAACAGATATGGCAGAGGGATTATTAATTCCAAGGACACAGCAGGACAAGAGGGAGGAGATTTCCTCAAAGGATTTCTTCCTTTTTGGGGTCCGATGGCCAACAGCAGAAATATAAGGCAACTGGTTTGTGTCGTAGAAACCACCATAGACATCACTGTAGGAGCCTTAAGTAATATCACGGCAGAACTACAGGCAGATCGTCTTATGACTTTACAAAACCGAGTTGCTTTTAGACTTTGTTCTTGCAGACCGTGGTGGAGTGTGCAAATTGATCGGGTCAAGTTGCTGTATTTTCATACCTAATGACGCTCCGACAGTATACCAAGCTATCTCTAAGTTACATATAATCTCCGAGTCGATTCATCAGGACGAAGGAGATTGGTCATTATTGGAGTGGTTTTGGGGACTACTATCCAAATGGGGTTGGAAGATATTGACGTTCCTTGGAGTAGTTTTAGCCATCGTATTCTCTTGTTGCCTTTGTATGCACTGTGGCCCCGCCATCTGCGACCTTTGTGCTACTATGTGCATCCCTAAACCCAAGTCACAAAGAGCAGAGAATATCAGAATGATGCTACAGCAACAGCTCGATGACCTCATGGCCATCGACATTGACTCAGATTAATGTAAGTCTGTGTATCTTGCCTGAGTTCTGGCAAAAGGAGGGTCTGAGGAACTTCGATTTTCGATCGTGATCGTATCAACCCGACATTTTGTGCTCCGCCGCCATTTTGTGTTGCCCTCACTCAGGCAGCACAACGATCGAAGTCTTTTTCTGCTTTTCCTGCAATAGTGTATTAAAATAACCTTGTGCCTTTGTTTACAAAAGCTGGTGTTTGAGACTGGCCGAGTACACTAATCCCTTTCTGGTTTTCCTAATCCCTGTCTCAACTATCTGTTGGTTCACACTATTCTCTTCTGATTTTATCTTATCGTCTGGCCTTCGCTGTCCTCTGCTCGTATTCTCTTGTTTCACAACTATCCTCCAAAAACACACAAACGTATCTCGTCACCTGCAAGACAGCTACAAGTCAGTTAATGAATTAGCTTGTGGGGTGGGGTAACAAACACAGTTAGAGGATAGGCTTCTTTGAGTTACTCGATACTCTGTTTTCAAACCTTTCCTATTGGTTCCGTTCTGTTTTCCAACTTTCCTTATTGGCTCCTTTTATATGTTTTAGGTGTGTTCTTAGTTAATGTATATGTCACATATATACTATATAAGATTGTGCGCCACGGAGTGAAGTGGCAGTCTCCTGAGAACATACCGTGTGTACTTCTAGGACAACTGTACTAGCTGCAGCTAATAAATCTAATCTTTTACGCCGACAGAGTGTCCCCGAACCCAGGAGATTAAGGCGTACCCTGCGCCGCCAGGTCCAAAAGGTTCTGGTTCTTCAACCTCCTGTTAGACAAAAACTCAGAAATGTTCCCATCAATGTTAGAGATGAACTAGCGACACTCTTGAAAGGTATGTTGGATGAAGGAGTTATTGAGGAGGTGGAATCGTCGGAGTGGGTTTCTCCAATTGTTTTAGCACGAAAATCTGACAAATCTTTGAGGTTATGTGTGGACCTTTGCGCACTTAATGCAAATATTCTAATCGATTTTCACCCTCTGCCAAATATCATTGAGGTGGTGTGCATGTTAGGAGGTGCTACGGTGTTTTCCACTTTGGACCTTAGGTCAGCCTATCATCAAATTGAGTTGACCAAAGATTCTCGCCAATTGACAGTCTTCATTACACCACAAGGTCTTTTCCATTTCAAGAGGATGCCATTTGGGCTACCATCTGCGGCATCTGTGTTTCAGAGGTCAATGTGTCACCTTTTCAGACATATGGATTTGTGTGTCAAGTGTTTCCAAGACGACATTTTAATTTACTCACCTGATCAAGCATCTCATCTGGAACATCTAAAGAAAGTATGTAAGACACTTAAAGATTCTGGTCTCACCTTGAAGAAAAACAAATGCAAGCTATTCCAAAAATCTGTTGAATATCTTGGTCAAACTCTTTCAAAAGAAGGTGTAATTCCAAAAAAGTCACTGGTTGATGCTATTCTCAGAGCACCATCTCCAGACTCTAAAGAGAAACTCCTTTCCTTTTCAGGATTGTGTGAGTACTATAGCAAATTCATATAAAACTTCGCTTCCAAGATGGAACCCCTAAGAGAGCTAACAAGGAAAAATATTGAATTTGTTTGGGGAAAATGGCAACAAGAAGCTTTTGAAAATATTAAGACAGAAATGATTACTGCTCCCACTCTTAAACGTTATTGTGTTGGAAAAACATGTGTGCTTACTGTTGATGCCAGTTTATACGGACTTGGTTGTGTGTTGTCCCAATGTGCTGGGAAAGATGAGTGGAATGTGGCGTTCGCCTCTCGGACGTTAAATGAAACAGAAAGACGTTATGCAGTGATTGAGAGAGAATTACTAGCATGTGTCTGGGGGGTAGAACATTTTAGGAACTACATCTGGGGGCCACGATTTATTTTGAAAACTGACCATAAGCCATTGATTCCCATATTGTCTCCTGGTGGAGGTCTAAATGCCACAGCCAGAATAGCTAGGTTAATGTCGAGGCTGCAGGAGTATACCTTTTCTGTTGAATACGTTCCGGGAAAAGTTAATGTCACTGCTGACTGTTTGTTACGCCTTCCCTGTGATGCATGTGATAATACATTGTTGCTAGCATTCCCGAAGTTTTGTCAGGAAGATTCAGTGCTATTACAGAGAAAGCATGGATAAGGGCCATGAGTGACGATAATCTTTTACAGCAAGTTGTTAAGCATAACAAGTTTGGTTGGCCTTCCAAGAAAGACATTACTGATGAGTTATTCCCGTATTGGAAGGTTTCGGACGAGATTTTTGTAGAAAATGATTTCATTTTTAGACAAGGGAAGTGTATTCCACCAGTATCTTTGCGTGATTCAATTTTGTCATTGGGTCATGAAAGCCATTTAGGAATGTCTTCAGTGAAAAGGCTTATAAGGTCGATATTTTGGTGGCCCAGTATAGACAGATTTGTTGATAGAATTGTGAGAGAGTGTCCGGACTGTATGTGCAGTGAGAAATCTCTTAAGTGCAATCCTGCTCTTCTTATTCCTGTTAAGTGGCCTGATCATCCATGGCAAAAGCTTTGAATAGACATTGCTGGTCCATTTAATTTTTTACCACGGGATTGCAGATTCGCATTAGTAATGGTTGATTACCACTCTAAATGGCCAGAGTTGAAGTTAGTTCCACATGTTACTACTAGTAGTGTTATTCTTTTCCTAAAGGAAGTCTTTGCCAGAGAAGGGAGCCCTGAAGTACTCACATCAGATAATGGAGTACAGTTTAAGTCTCATGAGATGTTGGAATTTTTAAAGTTCCATAATATTCGTCATGTTACCACATCTCTTTATGAACCTCAAGGGAATGGTCAGGTAGAAAGGTTTAATAGAGTTCTCAAGCAGGATATTATTCGGGCACGTAATTTTGGCACTGATTGGAAGGACAAATTGAGGGAGAAGTTATGGTTGTACCGTATAACTCCACATTCGACAACGAGGTTTCACCTTTTCGTTTACTTAGAGGTAGGGAACCTGCATCAAAATGATGTCCTTGGTGGTTTAAGAAGATTGTTAAAGTTCAGGTCTCTGGATTAGACAAGGAAATCTTAGCCAGTAGAATTGATGAAAAACAACAGAAAAGTAAAAATCTGTATGACCTTCGCATGAGAGTCAAGATACCACAATTTGTTGTTGGGGAATTTGTAAGGATACGCAAACCTGGTATTCTTCCTAAAGGTTGTAATAAATACAGTAGGCCTGTAAAAATTGTTAAAGTCAATCGCAATAGCGTGGTCACTCAAGATGGTCAAGTTTGGAATGTAAGACGTGTTTCCAAATGTACCATGTTCCATTCTAAATGATTTTAAAGGGGAAGGTGTGTTACATCCCTGTCATTGCTGTTTTAATTATATGTTGCCCTTTTAATTGGGTTGTGTATTTCATTTATGGCACATGTCTTACAGTTACTGTGACATCACTTGGAATGTCACTAACTTAGATGTTGGCTGAACTACTGCTGTAGAAGTACTGTGCTCTGCTTACATTAAACTGGATCTATTTAATTACTTGGATTCTCAGCTTATGATTTGGAACTTTACAAGTGTATATTACCGAACTTTATGGTTCGTCTTATATATGTTTATCTGGTATGGGTAATGCAGAAGCTTAGCTAGAGTACTTATCAAAGTCTTTCAAGCTCAATCCCTTCAACTTGCCACATGCACAATATGGCAGTCCTGTGGATGCCATGATGTATGAGTTGCTGATATAGTACTGAACAGGATATGGTCTGTAGGTTTTAAAAGTGATAAAAAGTTTAAAAACCACCATGAAACTGAGGGTAACCCCCTCACACTACCACCACCACCAGCTGGTACCAGGTGACTCAGGGCTGCAGGTGGAAGTTGCAAAACAGCTATCTTGGGAAGGCGTATGTGTAATTGGCAGGCTTCGTTTTTTTTCTCCAAAAAATCATACCATCGTTCCCAGCAAAGCATTTACTTGCTGGTTTTACAGTTTTACATAGTCCAGAAAGAAAGTAAAGATGATGATAAAACGTAAATGTTAATAAACATATATTCACATAAGCAAAAAAACGCTGATTTAAGTGGCTAGCTTGCAAATCAATCATTAATTCCTTTTCTGTAACACCCTCAAAACACTTAAGTCTGTCTGGTTTTCAGGCTGGATGTGCGACTGCCGGGTTACAATGGAACCAATATTCAGATTTGTTTATTTTGCTCCAGTTCAGAAATATCATCATTTCAAGCTGGGATGACTACAAAAATGTACTGCTCACAGTATACTCTAATTAGTAAAGTCTGTACTCTTTCACAACGGTCACAGCACATTGCCTGTAGGGGTTCCATTGTTCACCTAAATGAAGACCATTTTTAAACTTTGAAAACTAGGGTCTCGTCTGAGGGGCTCTCAGACGCTCTGTAAATTATTTGGAAAGCGTATCAACAGTGTTGAAAAAAGTGCAGTACTGAGCGGCTGTAATCAGGACCACTGGAATTGAGTGATTCTGCGGCGTTTTCCACATGAATACGGATTTGACGCATTTGCCACATACTCCATCATCTGCTGAATAATTTTCAGATTCTAACAACAAAAATCTGTTTCTAACTCAAACGGATCAAAAGTTACTAACATCGCTGTAACAAATGCTGCCGAACAGTGGAACAGAGAACAATGGTCCTTGACCAATAATTCAAGAGGAACTTATTTTGTTTAACACAATAATCAGTTTAAAGATTTCAGAGCTAGAAAATGTCAGCTCACAGTTTATATTCAACTATTTGGATTTGCAAAAATATAGAAGATGTGCAACAACCAATTTACAAAACAATTAATATTTATTCAATTGATAAAATACACAACATGGTTCAGAAAAATGAAGAGGGTCGTAAAAGGAAGAAAGGTTGTTCCAAGGGGAAAGTGTAAAGGAGTGCTCAAGGGTGTCAAAATATTCAAAGTATAGGGGGACATAGAGGTTTAAAGACTGTACATAGAACTGATACTGAATAAACAGTTTGTTGTAGCCTGGCCAATCACAAGATAAAGTTTGGCAATTCACATCAAAAACCAGAAGATTTTTTCTTGGTTGAAATGGGGTGACAGGAAATTGTGGTCCAGGTACACATGGGGGGATTTCGTCGTCGTTTCGATCCGACTTGACGGCAAAGAGAGGTAATTTAAACCTCAGCCATGCGGATCTTCCTCAGGACCGGGGGTGGCAGGGGGCGACCCTCATCAACCGTGTTAGGTGCCCAAAGCGTCCGGGGGTGAGGCATCAACTATATTCTGTATATGACCTCAATCGTAGTTGTGAATCATCACTTATTGAGGTTGTGGTGGGAATGGCAATAGTACCCTCAATAATGTTGCGCTGAGTGCGCACAGTCAGGGGATCTGGTCGCTAAATTGGTTAGGGCCACAGCCTAATGAATAGAGCTTGTGGTGCTTCAAAAAACCAACTTCCTCACTCCAAGACAGTCACAGCCCTATTCATTAGGCTGTGGCCCTAACCAATTTAGTGACCAGATCCGCTGTCTGTGCGCACTCAGCGCGACATTATTGCGGGTACTGATGCCATTCCCACCACAACCTCAATAAGTGATGATTCACAACTACGATTTAGGTCATATACAGAACATAGTTGATGCCTCACCCCCTGGACGCTTCGGGCGCCGAACATGGTTGATGAGGGTCGCCCCCTCCCACCCCCTGTCCTGAGGAAGATCCGCATGGCTGAGGTTTAAATTAGCCCTCTTTGCCGTCAAGTCAGATTGAAACGTCAACAAAATCCCCCATGTGTACCTGGGCCACAATTTCCTGTCACCCCCATTCCAACCAAGAAAAAATCTTCTGTTTTTTTATGTGAATTGCTAAACTTTATCTTGTAATTGGCCAGGCTACAACAAACTGTTTATTCAGTATCAGTTCTATGCACAGTCTTTAAACCTCTATGTCCCCCTATAATTTGAATTTTTTGACACACTTGAGCACTCCTTTATACGTTTCCCCTTGGAACAACCTTTCTTCCTTTTATGACCCTCTCCATTTTTCTGAACCATGTTGTGGCTTTTATCAATTGAATAAATATTAATTGTTTTGTAAATAGGTTGTTGCACATCTTCTATATTTTTGCAAATCCAAATGGTTGAATATAAACTGTGAGCTGACATTTGCTAGCTCTGAAATGTTTAAACTGATTATTGCGTTAAACAAAATAAGTTCCTCTTGAATTATTGGTCAAGGACCATTGTTCTCTGTATAAATCAATACCCAGGTCCAAGGACTTAATCGGTTTACCCCATTGTTTATAATGGCCGAACAGTGGAAGGCCCTTTGCAAAGGTTCAGAGGTCATCTGTCAGTTGTTTGTGGCTGTATTTAGGTGTTTAGCTGCTACCATTGGGTTAACCACTTTGCCTAGACAGTGTTAGTATGTGTAAAAATGAAACTAATGTACTAATACTTTCATAAAATGTGCCACATAATGCTGCATAATTTGCCTGTTCTTGCCACATAATTTAGTCAACCCTGTCGCATAATTTGAGCCATCCGTGCTGCATACTTCCAGTGGTCCTGACTATAATACATTGAACGCCAAACAAATGCCTACACATTTTTGCTGCTGACCTACCTCAACAAGGAGTGCGACTTTACAGCACTAATTCTAATTTAAATAAACGAGCATGGGGAGGAAGGAAATAAAATATGAAAACACTGCTAACACTACAGCTTCCTAGGAAAAGCAATATAGCTTGATAGAAGGTAAAGAAAATAAATGTACACAGCAAAAATTTAAGGTTGAAGCGGGATGGGAAGAGGACTGAATTTCCTTCACTTCACACATGAAGGATATGTATTGAGAGAGCAATGTGCTTCCTGAAGCATAGGGCGCACAAGGTGCAGCGACCTTTGCAAATCCCGTACAGCGAGCAATAAATATATTATATAAAGATTTATATAAGCGTCAACAAGACCCCAGAGGGAGTCGGAGCACCTCACATTTATACATTTATAATACAGTATATGCAGGTGATACAGGCAATGGAAACTTTACCACGTTAATAAATATACGTTATATGTGGGCTTGCTACGTCATTACAACTTCAAAAGCAAGAGAAGGCGGGCTGCATGTCAGCATATCAACTACAGAAATATCGAACTACAAGAAAAGCACTGCAAACACATAGACAACCAAAATATCGTGGTGATAAGGATAAACTGACAAATCTAGAATATTTTTCTTAACTCTAAACACACACACACACACACATATATATATATATATATATATATATATATATATATATATATATATATATTTGCTCCTCCACGCTCGAGTGACTGCCGCCGCACTCCAAATCAGAGGGTGCGTCGTCTGCCGCGGACTACTCCAGCAAAGTCCGCTACATATCTCCCAATCCCCTGCAAAAATCCAAAGGATGACGACGCCTTGTCCTGGCTCAGACTAGTTTATTGTACAGTCAGCCTGTTGTACGCGTTTCGCCTGCCCTTCAGGCTTGATCACCAACAGTCGATACAAACTTAGACTCATTATTTACAAACTTTTTTTGACTCGTGACAGGTCACGTGATGTGACTCCAAGTTCAGTGCATTAGAGAACAGACTCGTAGTTTTCAAAGGGAGATATCGCCATTACGTTAATACCTGATTAGAACACAATTGTCAGTGCAAGTCGTTATTCTATAAATTACAGTATTTGATCTAGCGCACACATTACTTTGCCTAGAGAACATACTCAATTCGAACCAGTGCAACATTCATTACACAATTGGTCATTCCTTGAAAACAAAAATATATTAATATATATCTCTGCAACGGTCTTAAATATGACTTTTCACTAACAGGCTGGTTAAATTATGCATAGTTAACATAATTGACATTGTTAGCAATTATGCCCAAGTGGGCCTACGACTCTCCCTTTGCTAATACAAAAAATACAACAATGTGTACAGTGCACAAACTAAAAAAAAGCCCCAAGTTTCCAATTAAAAATAATCACAAGGGGGATTGCTGCTATTGTCTTACATAAACCCTACTCAGGTCTTTAAAGATGTGTTATTAAGTCTTCCTCCATATTAAGACCTGTGGGGGTTCGTGTGTTGAGTGCAATGATGTAACAGGATTCAAGTTTCCTCAATTGTTTCTCGCGACTGCCCCCTCTCGCATTGGGCGGTACGCAATCAATGATAAAATACGATAAGCCTTGCTCATTTTTATCATGGTGGGACTCGAAATGGCGAGCCACAGGATAAGTCCTGTCCCCATTTCTAATAGCCCTCAGATGTTGCAAGACCCTCTTATGCACCGGATGGATTGTGCTGCCCACGTACCGCATGCCACACGGGCATTGCAGGACGTAGACAGCAAAATCTGTCTTACATGAGTAACATCCTTTGATGTTCTTTGTTCTTTTCGAGAGGCCTAATGAATAGGAGGTAGTATTCTTGCCGTAACTGCAGGCCTTGCATTTGTTGCATTTCATAAAGCCTACTCTTCTCGTTAGCCAGGCACTGCCCTTTGAAACCTGTTTCTTCGATGTTATCATATTAGTCACTAACATCTGTTTAAACGAGCGAGCTTTCCTAAAGGTCATCGCTGTTTTTTTCTGGACAAGCTTCCCCAGTAGGGGGTCATTGCGGATTAAGTGCCAGTGTTTGGAGCGAATGCCCCTAATTTGTCTGTGGCTTTTGTTGTAGGTTGTAATCATCCGTATTTGATTATCTCTGCCTTTTTGTCGATTGCTCTTGCTCCGACTAACATTGAAGAGGATATTCTCTCTAGTTCTTTTTTTGGCTCTTGTTACTGCATGCTCAATGACCTCATCTGCATACCCTCTGGCTTTAAAATGGTTATGCATACAGGTGAGCTCTTGCTCAATTACTGCCTCCTCACTACAGTTCCGAATTGTTCTTAAGCTCTCGCCATAAGGAATACTTCTAATCAGGCTGTAGGGATGAAAGCTTTTTGCATGCAATAATGTGTTGCTCGATGTTGGTTTCCTAAACAGTTTAGTGTGGACTTTCTCCTCCTTGATGTAAATTGTGAGGTCTAAAAAGTTCACTGCGGTTTTACTGATTGTACTCGTAAATTTTAGATTTAAATCATTAGTTTGCAATTTATCAATGAATCTTTGCGCCGTGACTTCCGACCCCTTCCAAATAATAAACAGGTCGTCAATATAACGACTCCACAATAACACATTTTCCTCCCATTCACTCTGATGGGTGACCCTGACCACCTGCTCCTCCCACCAGCCCATATGCAAATTCGCATAGCTGGGGGCGAATAAACAATTGAACAACCCGAGTAACTATGCCAAGATTAATGATACCATGATGCACTCAAGTTATAAAGCGTTTAATGATCAGCTTTATGTTTGGTACAGTTAATGTCTGTTAACATGAGATGAACTAGCATTTTTAAAAATTGTCAATCCTGTTGTACCAGTATTCTATCTGATCCCCAAGGTACATAAAAGCTTACAGAACCCCCCAGGCCGTCCAATTATATCTGCCATAGGGGGAGCTTTTGAAAACACATCCAAATTAATTGATTCCTTCTTATGTCCCCTGGTGCGAACGCTTCCAGCCTTTATCCAGGACACGGGAGATTTTTTTAAAAAAATCTACGACCTCCCTTGAGAAGAAGACCTTTTACTGGTCACAATAGACGTGTCCACACTATATACCAGCATTAGACATGAGGATGGCCTTAAAGCCATCAAACATTTTCTGGGCAGCCGCCCAATTAAACTATGGTCACACACCCAAATGCTGCTCTCAATGATTTCCACTTGTTTGAAAAATAACTTTTTTCTCTTTAATGACCAACTGTACCATCAGATCTGCGGCACAGCGATGGGCACCTGCTTCGCCCCCAGCTATGCGAATTTGCATATGGGCTGGTGGGAGGAGCAGGTGGTCAGGGTCACCCATCAGAGTGAATGGGAGGAAAATGTGTTATTGTGGAGTCGTTATATTGACGACCTGTTTATTATTTGGAAGGGGTCGGAAGTCACGGCACAAAGATTCATTGATAAATTGCAAACTAATGATTTAAATCTAAAATTTACGAGTACAATCAGTAAAACCGCAGTGAACTTTTTAGACCTCACAATTTTCATCAAGGAGGAGAAAGTCCACACTAAACTGTTTAGGAAACCAACATCGAGCAACACATTATTGCATGCAAAAAGCTTTCATCCCTACAGCCTGATTAGAAGTATTCCTTATGGCGAGAGCTTAAGAACAATTCGGAACTGTAGTGAGGAGGCAGTAATTGAGCAAGAGCTCACCTGTATGCATAACCGTTTTAAAGCCAGAGGGTATGCAGATGAGGTCATTGAGCATGCAGTAACAAGAGCCAAAAAAAGAACTAGAGAGGATATCCTCTTCAATGTTAGTCAGAGCAAAAGCAATCGACAAAAAGGCAGAGATAATCAAATACGGATGATTACAACCTACAACAAAAGCCACAGACAAATTAGGGGCATTCTCTCCAAACACTGGCACTTAATCCGCAATGACCCCCTACTGGGGAAGCTTGTCCAGAAAAAAACAGCGATGACCTTTAGGAAAGCTCGCTCGTTTAAACAGATGTTAGTGACTAATATGATAACATCGAAGAAACAGGTTTCAAAGGGCAGTGCCTGGCTAACGAGAAGAGTAGGCTTTATGAAATGCAACAAATGCAAGGCCTGCAGTTACGGCAAGAATACTACCTCCTATTCATTAGGCCTCTCGAAAAGAACAAAGAAAATCAAAGGATGTTACTCATGTAAGACAGATTTTGCTGTCTACGTCCTGCAATGCCCGTGTGGCATGCGGTACGTGGGCAGCACAATCCATCCGGTGCATAAGAGGGTCTTGCAACATCTGAGGGCTATTAGAAATGGGGACAGGACTTATCCTGTGGCTCGCCATTTCGAGTCCCACCATGATAAAAATGAGAAAGGCTTATCGTATTTTGTCATTGATTGCATACCGCCCAATGCGAGAGGGGGCAATCGCGAGAAAAAATTGAGGAAACTTGAATCCTGTTACATCATTGCACTCAACACACGAACCCCCACAGGTCTTAATATGGAGGAAGACTTAATAACACATCTTTAAATACCTGAGTAGGGTTTATGTAAGACAATAGCAGCAATCCCCCTTGTGATTATTTTTAATTGGAAACTTGGGGCTTTTTTTGAGTTTGTGCACTGTACACATTGTTGTATTTTTTGTATTAGCAAAGGGAGAGTCGTAGGCCCACTTGGGCATAATTGCTAACAATGTCAATTATGTTAACTATGCATAATTTAACCAGCCTGTTAGTGAAAAGTCATATTTAAGACCGTTGCAGAGATATATATTAATATATTTTTGTTTTCAAGGAATGACCAATTGTGTAATGAATGTTGCACTGGTTCGAACTGAGTATGTTCTCTAGGCAAAGTAATGTGTGCGCTAGATCAAATACTGTAATTTATAGAATAACGACTTGCACTGACAATTGTGTTCTAATCAGGTATTAACGTAATGGCGATATCTCCCTTTGAAAACTACGAGTCTGTTATCTAATGCACTGAACTTGGAGTCACATCACGTGACCTGTCACGAGTCAAAAAAAGTTTGTAAATAATGAGTCTAAGTTTGTATCGACTGTTGGTGATCAAGCCTGCAGGGCAGGCGAAACGCGTACAACAGGCTGACTGTACAATAAACTAGTCTGAGCCAGGAAAAGGCGTCGTCATCCTTTGGATTTTTGCAGGGAATTGGGAGATATATATATATATATATATATATATATATATATATATTTATTTATATTCATATATACCTAGAATCTATGCATACTATACACGAGAAATAGGAAAGAAACAATAAAAGTTCCACTTTCTAAAAGACAGTTTCTTAGTTTAAAAGTGTTTGTTTGAGGAACGTTATAAATGAGAAAAACAAAAACAAGTTAGATGATAAAAACAAATTCAAAGATTTCAAAACTCTAGCTGACATCATCAAACAAACGAACATCCTCAAACGATTATTATGCTCATTATTAGTGGTTGTTACAGACAAAGGTCTGGGCAAAGGAAATTGTTTGACCCCTTTAAGATATTTCCCAAATAAGTAAGATTTCTGAGGCAGCTGAAATAAGTTGGAGTTGAGCAGTCTGGTGGTCAGTGTTAAGGAGTTTCATATCTAATGTGTTTGCTCTGTGTCTGATCGTTTTACTCGCTGTCCTCTAATGACGTTTGGGTATGTCGTTAAATTGACTGTACAGTCAAAAAAGCTAATTTTTAAAGGGAACTATTAACATGCGCTTCCGAGAATTTCTAAAGCATTTGCTCTGTAGTTGATGGTTAGTTTTGCTCCTGGTGAAGCAGGAGTCCATCATACAACAGCTGAAACCTGTCTATTGTTCTAGAAAATACCTTCAAATTTCAGAATCTCCGATTTGAGAAGGGCTTAGGGTTTAAGGTGCTCTGTGTTTGCTTCAACCAATTCGATTTAGTAAGTAATCTTGCATTTCGCCATGCAATATTTAATGTTGATTTAGAACTGTTAACAAGTGTTTCGATATATAATAATTTTTCTAAGCAGATATATATGCTGTACCTTATAGCCATGTAGTGCTAAACAGTCTCATGCAGTCTAGCACCTGGTGTAATAACAATGTAATCACATTCAATATTTGAATGTTTTAGTCGACATGCAGTTATACAATGTTAATTATTTAATTGAAAAATAAGTTTATTAAAGTTTACAGCCCACTTCAAAACATGCACAGACGTTATCAAAGGATGACGATTCAAAAGATTATATAAATATCACGTAAATTACATTCTCTGCAGTTCCAGAGAAAATGTCAGCCGGGCAAACCAATCTTGAGTGATCTCAGAGGAAGGCCCACAGCAGACTCAATAAATATAATGGAATTTCCAATATCCAATGGTCGGGGGTGACGCTTGCAGATATAAACACATTTTGAGCAGATAACTATACAGAAGCACATATGCAAGAGAACGTTCGACCTTAGATCACGAATACAACTGATCCTACTTGTAAACCTACATTTTATCACATTTTGCAACACAGGGAAAGCCATTCACATTCTATGAAGTAAGCACGTAATTACTAGGTCGAGAACGAATGTCAAATACTGGCTGACACCCAATGTCATTTTACATTTCTATCATATGACCATTATATGGATTAACTGCAATATGGCTCAAGTGATGTAGGCTAAATATCAATAAGGCAATTTTCTCTTATGGATGCTTTAGAAAATACAGCTGTATATGTTGGATTTGCTACAGACACAACAATTATATACTTAACATATTTCATGGATAATTTTTCGATATACCAATGTCCAGCTTAACCAACCATTCGAAAGTTCATCACAATTAACTCTAACTATTGAGCACACATCATTTAACATTAAGCTTGTCAAGAACTATGTATATTCTGCTTCAGATAGATACATTGAATTCGATCTTAACACAAAGTACTCGGATTACCATACATGCAGGCAAATCAAATACTATCTTCAGCTAGTAGCCCTCCAGGCAAACAAAATTCAATTGCAACCTGAGCACAGTAGTTGCATGTCCAAATAGTGTTAATGGAATGGTTATGGCGTTAACTATTTTTTGTAATGCTATGACCTCCGAATGCCAAAATGATCTTAACAAGTCACACTGTATTAGAAAAAGCATTACTTGCCATCATTTCTCTATTCCTTTGCCCAAGGTAGTCAGCAAGTAGTAACAACTGCCAGATTTGTGAGACTGTTAATAGCTTTCCACTCCCTAACCACAAGGCATCATCATTTTTCTTAGCCCTCAAATGAAAGAACCTGAGTGTTTTAGATGTTAGTTGTCAAATGGCAAATGATGTAGCATGTCAGATTACGTGAGGGAGCCTACCTCGTTCAATTCTTGGAATTGCCTTGTTTTACCTGGAGGGAGTGTAGCAGTAAGTGGTGAGACTGACATTATCTATAGGTGTCCTAGGGAAATTGTTCCACACACCAGTAAAAGGGTGTTACGCCAATGTTTGTGTTTGGAAAGTCATCAAATGATTACATTTTAAATAAGCGAATGGATTATCCAATTGATGCTGAAGACAAATCCCAGACATATCTATCATCACAAACTCCCCTGTGTACAGCAATACTCAGGCCCACATGCATCAAAGCAAAAGCCAGTCGCAAACGGTTGCGACTGGGATTTTTGCATTTGGGATGCATCATCCCAAATGCAAAAATCGCAATTTAAGGAATCTCTAAATTGCGATTCCTTAAATTGCTAATGCATTTAAGGAATCCCAAATTGAGATTCCTTAAATGCAATGCATGAAAGTTTCAAAATTAGCGATTTCGCTAATAGGGGGAGCAAATTACCATGAAGTTGAACTTCATGGTAATTTGCCAAAACTTGGAAAAATACACTAAAGTGCATTTTTCAAAGTTCCATTTTACACACACACATGCCCTTGGGGCATGTGTGTGTGCAAGATGTATTCATATGCAGATTTCAGGGGTGCAACAGGGTGTCTTTTTGACGCCCTGGCACCCTTGAAATAGCATGAGCAATTTGTGATTCTCTAATTGAGATTAGCAAATTGAGAAAGTCCTCCCATTCATTCCTATGGGCCTCCAGGCCCATAGGAATCAATGGGGAGGTATTCCTTAATTGCGACTCGCAATTTGCGAATAGCAATTAAGGAATGTTTAGAAATCGCTATTTTGTAAGCGATTTCTACATGCATAGCCTTTTGCTATTCCTTATTAGCGAATCCTTATTTTTCGCTATTAAGGAATCTCAAATGGCATTGTTGATGCATGTGCCAGATAGTGGCCAAAAGGGGTGCAAAGCCTGTCTTCCGTTCAATGCCTTTCTTTAAGTGGGGAACATGGTAAACTGCTTGGAGATCCAAATTTGTAAATACAGTAACCCAACGTATGGACACTTCTATATCTTTTCTAAGATGTATAGGGAATAGGTCTTTTATGGTGGCTTTATTACTGCAATGTTCAATACATAGTCGTAGTTCATGATTCTTTTTTAGCAACAAAGAATAGAGATACTCTTGCAACAAAAGTGGAATATACAGTAAATTCATCTTAAAATTCTTCTTCAGGTATTGTCCTCAAATCTCATTTGCCACAATTCATTTATGCTTAGACCCAGCCCTGCTACTCTTATATCATCATCATCATACGTGTTTTGGTTGGAAACCAAAAACATCAGCATTTCATATATTATAAAGAAAAAAATTATTACATTAAAGAGAAACTGTAAAACGAGTGTGTTCTCCGGGCCTCACTATTAAAAAGAAAAGAACATTATCTCAGAGTTAACCCTATACATAACACTCTAGTCATAAAATCCACAATACCGTGACAAGACTACTATGGCCATCCACTTGGGCGCAGGCTTGCTAAACATGTTTCAGAAATATACAAATAGCATAAAATTGTACACAAGAAGCTGTCCTAAAATATTTCAATGATACTTTATTACTTGTGACATCAGCAGACATGATACAAGGAAACAGCCATTATTTTGATAACCCAGGTATGCAGAACAAAACAGAAGAAAAATGTAAGGCAGTTTCTACTTAGACAAAAATAATTTTACATGATCATTCCCATGGTGATCCCTGCTCAATTCTTATTTATTTATTTAAACATGCAACTCAAAACACCCCATTGCAAAATTTCATGACTAATGACTTAATCCCGCATGGCTAATCCATGTGACAATGGATTCCAAGATTTAATTTGCTTTTATCAGTAAAAACTCACTGACTGAATACTTCTGCATTTTCAAAAGAAGAGGAGTCCTCTAAACCACAAGAAGAGCTGATGTTTTAATGTTGCCTCACCACTGCATTTAATTGACTCCTATTCATCCCGTAACTGATGCATCCTATAATGTATTTTCAACAAAACACAATCACAGCAATGGCTAACTCTGTGAGTCATGCAAAAGATCTCAGAGAACTATTCTGTTTGGTGGGTGATTGGGGAAACTCCATTTCTAACAAGCACAGGAGAGGTTTCAGATTCATCCTATAAATAATCAAATTGAGACCTAAACCCAGGTACCGTGGAAAATTGCAGGCACTTTTTGGAGCTTGAAAAACAAAATATCTTTCATTGCATGTGCTTTCCCATTTGAAGAAACCCATGTTTCAGCACAATATGTGGCTACACTTATCGCTTGTGCAGCAAAGATCCTAACCATTTGTAATAAAGCCTTCCCCTATGTTCAGTTGCAAATTATCTCAATGCAGTGACTCTGTAACTCAATCAATTCAAAACTTTATTTAGCAGCTAAAAAACAGCCATAAAAATAAAACAGAGCATAAAAACATTTAATCAAATCCTCATAATACACTCATAATGAAAAATCATGCATCTGATGGGATACAAAGCCAAAGGATTTCTGGTACATAACGCTTAATCTCCAGTTCATAGCTTTCAAAATAAAAAGAGCGACATTAAAAAATACTTAAAATCATATATCCAAATAAATACAAAGTCACTAAGATATCTAATACATAGCACTTTTCCTCCAGTTCATGGCTTTCAAAAGAAAAAGAACAACATTAAAACATACCTGATGGTCATTAAGTGCAAGCAAAAACTTAACAACTTCCTTATAAGTTCTAATATTCTGTGCGACAAACAGTGGTTTCAAATAATAACGCCTAAGCTGGGAGTATGAATTGCAAAACAGCATAAAGTGCAACGTGCTTTGTTTACTAATACCATCACAGGGACAAGGGTCAGGAATGAGGGGCAGGACCTCATCACAGGAAATGCAACCAAGTAGTGCACAGCTTTAAGTCTTAACCTGGATAAAACGAAATGGTGTTGATTGTTGGTAACATGAATTAAATAATTTTGGAAGCCTCCCCTCGAGCTCAAGAAACATGTAAAATGTTACTGTCAGCTTCAACTTCTCAATACCCACCCGATGTTCAATTCTATAATGTAAGAAAACATCCTTAATACTTTTCCTGGATAGGGATAACACTTGAAGGGGGTCAGGCCACACTGTTAAATAAAAAAAAATACTAAAAGAAGAATGGATGTATGCTAATCAAGGGATACGCAGGACATCGTTCAGTGCTAGACAATCTAAAATGATATATTTGGTAAAACAGGTTTCTTCTTTAGACCAGATAGACAACCAAACTAAAAGCAGTCTTACTGAAATCAGATTCTCCAGAGACAATAAGCCCACCTCACGGTGAGCAATCAAAGTTGTGGCAGAGGCTGGTAAACAGAGTAAGCGTTTCAGAAAGTTATTTTCCTCTACTTGCAATGGCTTACAAGGGGCGTGGCCCCAAAGGCCAGCCCCATAGAAAGCAGTGGCCACACCCCTTGCCCTATCTATTTCCACCATTTCTTTAATGGGGCGACAATCCAGTTTGAAGGAGAATCTGAAAATCCCATGAGAATTTCTTTTCATCTTTCCCTTGGCATTTAAAATCTGTTGAAACCAGGAACCAGTGCTCGTAAATAGAACTCCCAGACAACAAAACAAGTTAACTCTAGAAATGATGGTGTTATCAATAAAAACCGACCTACATTTAGTTGATTTATGCCAGCAAACCATAGTAACATTTTTCGATGTGTTGATCAGCACCTTTTTAGAGGCCATAAAATTCCCAAAGACATTCATCAATCGCTGCAAGCCGACTGGGGTCCTAGATATCAGATGTCAGAACAGCGTCATCAGCATATAATAACACTGGTGTGTGACACCGGGCGGCACCAGCTTGTATGGACTTCAAGGTGTAATCCACTCCACTAATAAAAAGGGAAAACAACAGAGGGGCCAAAATGCAACTCTGTCTGATTCCCCGCCCTACTTTAAAAGAAGGCCAACATTCTCCCTGTGGGTCATAATGAACTTTGCTTGATAGATTCTCATACATACGTGCCAGAAAATCGATAATAGCCTTAGTGGCACCCGGAGTGAGCAATGTTAGCCACAAAACGGCATGGGCAACAAGATAGAAGGCACTACTTAAATCAGCGAAGCAAAGGTATAAAGAACCTGATTTGGCCCTGGTGTACTTCCCAATCAGGAGGTCTAGATTAACGCACTGTTCAATAGTGCCAATACCCTTTCTAAAGCCAAACTGGGCTGTAGATGGAAGCTATCTGCACTCATTCGTCCATTCTCTTATGCAAGATCCTGCTTATCACTTTAACTGATGAATCTTAAAGTGACTCAAAAGTACAGAACTCTCACTTAGTTGATCATCCCAGTATCTATTGTCCTAAAGGTGGATCACTAGATAACTAAAAGCAGAGTGAGATATGCTGGAAGATTATATCATTCAGCAAAATAACAAACTTAAAGAAAATGTAGGGTTAAAGGTCATATACTACATTTTTATGTTTCTGATTACAAGACTACAGTATATGCAAAAGTGTTTAAAAGCATTAATTTGTACAGCCAATCCCATGGGAGTTAAAGAAAGTAGAGTGACATCGTCTGCAAAAAGCATGTTAGTGACCCGTTCTACTGCACATTTTGGAGCAGCAGATAAATCTAAATCTAGAAAAGTGCGAAGGTCATTAATGTAGAGACAGAACAGGTTTGGAGCAAAGACACATCCCTGTTTGATTCCACTTAAGATGAGAACATCCCTAGTTTTTCCCCTGTCCTACACACATGAAACCCTGGTGAATTTGTCAATATACACAATATTGATGCTGTTTAGAAGCTATGATGGGACTCCGATCCCTCTAAGGACAGCCCACAGTGTGGATCACAGAACACTAGTGAAAGCTCAGCAATATTATCACCCCACCATTAAGATGGCATAAAAGCTGACACAGTGCCCACAAATTTAAATTGCTCTTGTACAGGATTTCTGGGACTTCATCTATAGCTGGAGATTTCTCACACTTTTCTGGGAATTCACATTCTGGTTTGTAGTCCATCTAAATTCCAAGAAACTAGGCGCAATGAAGGCTAATGAGCTAACATTGAGGTGTTTTTGTTGCTCCTAACACATTCTTCCAGTGTTGCCATATCTAATAGAACCTGCAGTCAATCTATTATAGTCCGATCTGTTGTATCTGTGTTATATCCATTCTTGGTTTTCAAGACCTTGCAATTGAGTATGGGCTCCACTATGCATATGCACTTTGACTTCAGGAGTAATCAGTGCCAGTACATTTCTCAGACACATGGTGCAAGACTGGGGGAGCACACAATCTGTATATTTGATGGGATTGAACAGATCAAGCTGTAATCAAGGCTAAGCAATCCATATGCAACTACTTTCTCTTTTCAGCCAACTTAATATAATCATTGTTGTTACCTTCACTGCAGAAATCTACTTGTAGACAGTAAATCAGATTGAACAACACAGTAGCAGGGATGTATGTGGCAAAGCCAGTATACCAGTCTTTTGAGCAAAGTCTCTCTACCCTCCCTTTGGTTGGATTTAAATGTTAAAATGTACTATTCTGCTATGTATTGTCCTTGCCCGGAGAACACGGAAAGCACCTCCACTCCTTTGAACTCTAAACTATGCGGCCTATAGCCTCATCTTGCACTAAGCAACTCAGGATTTAGGACAGGTATCTGTTTACAGTGGTGCTGATGAGATTTCTCATAGTCATTAATGATTTTTCTTAATCAATTTGTATTGTTCTTTCCTACAGTGTAGGTGTACTACTATTTGGCTTACAGCCTGGGTCCCAGACCTCCATACCAGAATATTACCCCACTTTTTTTATTAACGAAGGGAAAATCACAGGGGGGGTCCAATCGGACCTTCAGATAAGTGGCATCTGTACCCCTAGTTTTAGCCAAAATTACAGCATCATAGCATGTAGCTTTTAATTGGCAAACTCTTAGTGAACATTTTAAACAATGTATTCCAATTGTCTTTACAGTTGCCTAAGGGTACCAATGTAAGAGAATTATAAGAAACCAAATTAAGTGCCTCCATAACATGCCTTTTGAATGTACAGATAACAAGGGGACAAAGCGGTTTGTACATTTAATCGTTAGCATTATTATAGTTGACCCCTCTCTCTGTAAATTCCATATTCTGGATTTGAGATTTAACATTACGCTTATGATCGACATCCCTAACACCACTTTTCTTAAAGGAGAATTTACTCTGATTTGAGATTGGGGCTTTTCCTTCACTTTAGCACGGCTGCTGTAGTATTTGGTGGTTACTGATTTTTCAAACATGGGAGGGTAGACCTGTGCTTGTAGTTGCAAACTTTGTAGTTAGCCAGCGTTCTGTATCATGTGCTCAACAAATCCAATGGGTTGATTACCACTACCAGGAGGGATGGGCACAATAATGCCTGGAACTCAAAAATTACAGTGCCAGGTAAGATAGGTAAAACTAAAACAAAGACCAACCATACCACTACAAACACAATTGATCAATCCCAATCAATAATTGTTTGTAATACCTTCTGGTAACTGAAAGAGGTGCTGTCCATTCTTGTCTCAGGCTTGACCTGGGCAGGCTCATCAGGCAAAGGCTCAACCCCTTTCTAGTCTCAAAGGTAAGAGTTTAGCCCAGGTGGATAATACAACTAGTACTTCCACCAAGATCAATCCGCCCCCACATAAAGCCCCAGTAAGTCTCAAAACTCTCTGTGAAGGGCTTGTTTGCGTGGTGGAGAAGAAAAATACACACACCTGAGTGTGCAGGTTCAGCAGTATTTGAAAGCAAAGACCCAACTTTAGCTGGTCTCCGAGGCAGGAGCCGAGTCCAGATGGATCCTCTGACTTGAAGTCTCACCAAGGTCCAGAAGCCCACAGACAAACCCCCAGCAAATCTGACCACCTTCTTAGAAGGGCTCATAGGCCTCAAAATGGTACAGGCTGTTTGGGGCTAGAAGAACACACATGTCAGCACGTACAGACTTAATAGGATTCAGAGATAAATGCCCTGCCCTTAACTGGTCTCTGGGGCAGGAGCTGAGACCACACTGGTCCTGGGACAAGTTGTCCCATCAGGATTTAGCCACTCACACACCTGTAAGCTTCACCACCATTTCTGAAGGACTCAGACAGGTCCAGGTCGCATGGGGACGTACGTTTTGGGAAAATAATAAAACTGATAAAATGTAAAGTACGTGTATGCTTGGAAGAAAGGGGGAATTATTTTTCTATGTTAAAATCTTCCTCCCTACAAAACTAATATGAATATGAAAGCATCTATGCCACAGAGTCAGACAACACATGACAGTATCCTCTTTGTCAATCAATGCCAGTCTAGATGAAGTTTATTTAATAGACCAAGGGATTGTTCGTAAATAAGAGTTGAGAACCTACTGATTAATTCCTTTTCTTCCTTCCTAAAAGTACTTTGATATGTAAGGAAGAGCCTACACGTGTGGGCTATGTAGTTCCCCAGCTTCCTTTTGGGCAAAAGGGAGTCCCAATGCTTTGTATCAAAAATGTGTCAACATTGAAAACACATTATTTTAATGCCCAAATCTCACATTCTGTTAGAGTAAGATCTCTAGATAAATTGTGAACATCATCTCACTGGACTTCGATATGTCCTTAAAATAACCTTTTCTCCTTTAAAGTATTAATAGACCTCATGACAGTGATTGCACAGGGAAAAGGGACGTGAACCACCAACTTTCTCTCAAACGTGGAACTTTGTCAAAACTACAGACTCTAGAACAAAATCACAAATGTAATCATAGAACAAACGTCTTCAGAATTGGCATGGTCACCACTAGCTGAGCATGTGAATGGAGCAACAAGTAGCCACAGGACACAGCTGCACTAAAAAAGAGAACAGGTAGTTTCCCTCTTTTAGCTGATGGCCCTAAGACGTTTTTTTCTATGGGCTTCAACTGGTACAGAATGTGGGTTCATGGTTCGGAAACAGCTTAGTCAAGCCCAAGCATATCTCCCATATTTTGAGTCAGCTACACTGCCTCCCGATCACGGCCGGGTTGAGAGATTGTGGCACCTGGTGCGAAAATCTGTTTTAGCACCTCCCCTACCCCATGCCCTCCTTCTCCACAGATTCCCTCACTACAAACCTCCAAAAGTTCCCCTAATCTCTCCTAGCCCTTCTCACACATGCATTTCATTTGTTTTAATGCACTACTCATACCAGTGTATGGTGTCAGAGCACTTTCATCAGATACCTATTATACAGAGACAATAAATCATACATGTGTAAATCAGTCTATAGGAAATGTTACGTAAAACAATGAGGATTACAAGGTATAGGAATCACGCCATCCATACTAGTATCCTGTATATTTTAAGAGTGTTTGGTCTGGAGAAGCACAAACTCTGGATTTAAACATACCACAGTGATTGGGGTTAGTTTTACTAATAAGAATGTATTTCTACCCAAGCTAACATTTTTAGCAACGTTAGGATCATGAAAGGCTGGGGAAAAATAGAAGGTTCCAACCTATGCCTTGCAGTTTGCATTCAGCTCTTTGATGACAGTTCATAGATCACTGTGCTATATTAAGATTGCAACTTATGAACTGCAAGCAACAAAAGGTTCTCTGTGACAAATGCAGTAACCCACTGAGCTATCCACATAAAATACATGTAAGAAATTGGGTTACTGGTTGAGGGAGGTGAATCCCTACTCAAGCAGCAACCGCAATCCTTGTCAAGGTGAAGTCACAAGGAAATGCCAAATTAACATGTGCTCAACTCTCAGGTAGGTTGGCAAAAGCAGTCAGGCTTAATTCAGAGGCAATGTGTATAGTATTTATGCAGCACTTCAAACAGTATTAAAATGATAACACAATACATGAAAAAGTAACCCAATTAAGAAAAATAGAGTGGATTATAATTAATAAAGCAAGACCAAAATAACAAAAATACAATTAATAGAACTGGATATAAGCAATTTTTTAGCCTTCAGTGACGCAAAAAGTGCCTCTTAGACCTGTCAGCCTTAGGGTGATCTTCACCAAAACTTTGTGCCTTCCTTCTCCATTTTGCTGATCTTGTTTTTGCTGGCCTTAGGACTCTGTGCACTCTACCACTGCCAACCAGTGCTAAATTGCACATGCTCAATCCTTAAAACAATGTGTTATTGGCTAGACCTCACAGCCCATATTGGGGCCGCCACCTATGTAAGGCTTTCCCAGAGCAGGCCTTCGCATTGCAAAACTCTCTTGTTGATAGCAGCCTCGACGACAACGAAGGTTCTTGCATCGCAGCCTCACAGCTCCTCAGAGCCTCAACTGTGCCAAGCTACCAAGGGCTGAGCAGAGGTTAGTTTAGGGTTTGCGTGTAACTTAACCCTGACAAGAATTGTTGCTCCTGCTTGAATAGTGTTTCACACCCCTCATATGTAGCCCAATTTCTTACACCAGTTTTCAGTGGTGAGGATATGGACTTGTGTTTGTTAAGTGCCACACTGTAATTCTTGTGTTACACCACCATCCCATATAAATAATTTGAGACCATTTCAATTGTTTTTTTTTATTTCTCTGATTGACTTCTTTTGTTTTTCCAAATCTACCCTCATTTCCAGTGGACTGTCTGAAAACATAACTGCAGTGATGGAGTTTGAGCTGGCCAGCTTGGAAAGTTACACTGTGACTAAGCTTAAAACAGTTCTAAAGGAAAGGGGACTACACATGAAGAAGGTACCAAAACGTTGGAGCTGAAGAAAGCTCTGACGACCTGGACAGAGTTCCAGCAGTTGACAGTAGCCACAGAGGAGCAGGAAAGTGAGGGTGATATGGATGAGCAGGATCAGGACCTGGATATCATCCCTGAAACATAGCCTTCAGTGGAGGAGGATGACCCAACTCCTGAATTAGAACTCACTGCAGTGTCTCATAGCATTGCCTGTCCCCAGTGGACCTAGTAGGCAGGAAGGCAGAAAGGGAGTTCAGGCTACAGATGGCCCAACTCAAAATGGAGGAGTGGAAGCTGGCTCTGGAAAAGAAAAATGGGATCATGAGAGAAGCCTTAAGAAATTGGAACCTAAAGCAAAGCAGGCAGATTCCACCAGCTTTGGTGGCAGCATATCCTCAATGTCTGCAGCATATCCTCGGTGGGGAGAAAAAAGTCTGTATAACCAAAGTCCTGGTACCCAGCTATACGGTGGGAGATGACATAGATAAATGGTTTTCTACTTATGAGGTGAAGCATATCCTTCCAGTGGGGAGGGCACACTTCTTATCCTAGAAGTAACGGACCAAACCAGGTAGACCCCCTATAAAGCCATTCTTCTAGCTAAATTTGGACTGACCCCTGAGAAGTATCTCCAGAGGTTCAGGGACAGCCACAAACAGGCTTGAGTGGATTTATTGAACTACTCCAACAAGGCACTGAATGGCTGGGTGAGAGGCAGCAAGGTTAAAGATTAAAATAGGCTGTAAAACTTGATTCTCAGGGAGCACATGCTCAATTTTTGTTTTACAGACATGTGCCAGCATCTAGTGAACAGTATGCTGGCTGGCCCAAGGACGCCTGCTGAAGAGGCAGACCTCTTGGTCAGCACCAAAGAATCCAAAAAGACATGTGGGGACTCTCAAAAGGGTGGTGAGGGGTCCAACCAAAAGAAAGAGGAGAGAGAAAAACTTAAAAGTAAGAAGTTCTCAAAAGGCCTACAAAATAATTCCCAAGGGAACAGTGGTAACCTGTCCCAATCTGAGCCAAAGAAGAACTGATTCTCTGATAAGCAGACATGGAGATTTGTCCCTCAGTGTACTGCATGCAACAAGTTTGGGGACACCAAGGTAGACATCAATGCTGCACCAGTTGGCAGACACCTGGGTTGGTGAGTGTAGCACTTGGGAAAGAGCTGATCCCAGTAGTCTTGGAGAGTACACAGAGTTTACCCTAGTGCCCCTGAGGGATGAAGAAATGATGCCAAAAGTCCATATGCCTGGAAAAACTTCCAAGTATAGCAAGTGGGTCACCAACAATGGGCAAGCGCTGGAGGCTCTGAGAGACACAGGAGCTATCATGACTACTATAAGGTGTCAGCTGATGTCCTCAAAGCAGGTCCTGCCTAACACATTCCACCAAGTTATAGTTGCAGACAACTGTGAAACTCGTTTTCCAGTGGCTCTGGTTCCTTTTGACTGGAGGGGGGGGTTCAGATTCTCTAAAAATAGCTGTGAACACTGCCATGCCTGTAAATTGTTTGTTGGGCAATTATCTAAAGTACACTATCTGTCAGGCAGTAGAGCTCAGGTCACACTTGGAGATGTTGGGATTGCCTGATTGGTTCTGTGTAGGAAAGTAGGATCTGCTTCTTATGGTTATCCCCTTTTTACTTGATGTGATACTGTTATTGACTAGTGTGACTGGGATCCTGCTAATCAGGACCCCAGTCTATATGCTTTCTCCTCAAACTGTTGTGTTATGTACTTGGATACAGCCCAGATTGTATACTGGGGTACCCTTGTCAGTCCCTAGTTTATGGTACCCATGTACCCAGGGCATCGGTACGCCAGAGGTCTCCCATGGGCTGCAGTATGTATTGTGCCACCCATGAGAGACCATTCAAAATGGAACTACAGGCTTGCCAATGCAGCCTGTGTAAGTTGGTGCATGCACCACTTACTGAAGATATAGGTTTACTATATCTAAGGGTCACTGCGTTTAAAATCTATAAGTCACCCCTATAGCAGGTCTATACAAACCTGAGGGCAGGGTGCTTGGTTCTAAGTGAGAGGGTGCTCCTGCATGAGCAGGATACCCCTGCAGCCTACGGAATCAATGTTCCCTATTTGTCAGTGAAGCAGCCATATGCTATATAGAGGGGCACTGCGTAATCGCGCGATGACCATCTCGAAAATGGCTGCTACTAATCCTATCATGTTTGGTATCAAACATATTGTAATCATACCACCTCACTGTAAACAGTGTGGGGGTATGATTCCAAGCACTGGAAGAGCTCTCTGTTAGGCTCTCAGTGTTTCCGGTACCAGCCTTCTTGACCCGGACAGCACAAAATGGTTGCTTCCGTCCAGAGACACATTTCTGCCCTCCTGCTGCTGAGCCAAGCTTGAGCACAGGAAGGTGGAACAATAGGCATCCTGTCACAGGTAGGTGTGACAACCTCCCAGACATGATTTAGTGTGTTAGGGCCGGTGGGTGCGCTTGCCAGTGGCAAAAAGGCTGTATGAGAATGTATGATGTTACTACGCCATCCATTACCCCGCAGTAGGTTACAACCCCTGGGAGGGTCTCCTGAATCTCTCCTAACCCTTTCCCTAGGTTACTTAAGGGCTTACACGGATGTAGGTCTTTAGATTAGTCGTGGGATAAGATTCAGAATTGAAACCACTGCACTTCTACCGTCTGGGCACTCTGGACTCTGCTGGACTTCGTTTGGGCCTGACTTCGTCTCCCTTCCAGTCTGCTACATCATCTGTGCCTATGCATCATACAGGAACCTTCCAAGGCCTGTATGCATCAAGGACTACCAAAGTAATCTCCCTTGGAGTGAAGGAGTCACTCCCCTGCATTCACAGGCACCGCAACTAAGTTGACCGTTGGGCAGATCCTGAGCTCCTCCAGACTCCGTGGGCTTTGCAGCACAGGTCATGGTTTTCCCCAACTCCCAAGGCCTGCTCTACCCTCTCACCAAGTTTGAGGCCAGTAGTCCTCGTGGGGGTTGCAATAACCGAACCCCTGAGTACTGCATCCCCTTTGAAGTTGCAAAGGCTTGTTGACACTTTGCAAGAAGAACTTTGGGCTCCAAGTAGCTCGAAACTCAAGCACCACCAGTGACCAGAACGTTATGCCACACCGCATTGTGTGCATTGTGGCCTGCATTTTTTGGTGAGCTGCCTGAGGTCCTCTTGCGACTCCTATGCCTCCGGCCTGTTGGTCCATTTGAGGGTCACCTTTGTTTCCCTTGAACTCCCCTGATCGGTCAGCGCCTGCCCTGGCTCCCCTGCTTGTAGTGAGTTTCCTGAACCTTGCTGGTCCCAAGCGTGCAATTTCTTGAGTTCCTGTGGTGGTTGCATTTGCCAAGGCTTGTTGGTGCTCCACCTGGACACCGACCCCTCAGCACTCAACATCCTTTGGTGGGACAGCTCGTTACTGGGTCCTGGTCATCCTCAGCATTGCCTGGTCCTCGCAGCTGCAGAGTTAAGGTCACCGTCATCTTACCTGAAGCACCCAACATCGGAGGGCATCCGTCTTCCAAGTCTCCTGGTCACCCGAGTGACACAGACACTCTCCACTCTGCTTTCAGGTACTCCTCTTCAAGATTCCATGTTTGGTTCCTCCGGACATTTTCTCCTCTTCCAGTAGCGGCACTTTCCTGAAGTCCTTTATTGGGTTCAACTGCAGTTTCTGACGCCACTTCACGCCTATGCACCCAGCTTCCCTGGGTTAGGTAAATTGGGTACCATGGTATCCACGGGTGGGATGGCTCTCCAACCTTCTATCTTCCATGGGGTTTCTTCAGGGTCCACTGGGAAGGGGCCCTAATCTTTAAAAATCCAACCACGACTTGCACATAGACTTGTACAGAGCACACAGTCGTGTTCATACACTGCACACACTCTCCGTGGGGTCCCTACCTACTTACCTTGGGTGGTTCTGTGGGTCCCCAGCAATTCTACATCCTCTTGACATTGTCTTGACTCGAGTCGTGGTTCTTATACCACTTTCTTAGTATATGGTTCGGTCCCCACCTGGTGCTCACTGGGTATTAGTGCTATTTACTATGATTTCTTTGCTTAGGTATTGTGTGCTTAATGTCTATCTCAGTGAGGGAGATACTGTAACGTACTAGATAGTGTTATATAATAAATACCTATTTTTATAAATACTTTGTGTGGTTGTTTTTCATTTAATCTATACTATAAAATTGCATTCTGGTAAAACAAGCTGCTTAACTCTCCTTCAAGACTAAGCCTGAAGGCTGCTCTCCACAGCTTCCACTTGGACAGCTATCTAAGGTTGTCTGAGACCTCTTAAATCATAAGGGTTGTCTGGACTTATACAAGGTGCCCACTGACATAAGTGGACATCATATACCAGGCCAGCTTCTCACAGTCTGTATGACCACAAGGTCCATGGCTGTCCGGGAAGGGAGTCTACGGCACCTGGAGCCTAGAACAATGGCCCAGGCACCTGCAAAGAAGAGTAAGCGCAAGGGGCATGGGGCATGGGAAACCAGTCCCTGAGGTTCCTGCAGTTCAGGTTGATTGGGCACCTGAGGAGGATGCTCCTGAGCCTACCTGGGAATACATTGTTACCCTGCGTGACCTTCCTGAGCTTACTGGATGACAACTTTAGGGTGGGCCCGCTAGAAAAGAATTCTGTAAGTAGCAGAGAATGTGCCCCACTCTAGACAGAAGGGGCCTTTTAGCCTTGTAAGGGGTAGCAAGCCCCCAGGAACCCCCTCAGGATGTGGTCGGCTACATGCTGGTGAGGCACAACCAGATGCATCACTTCATGAAAATGGCCAAAAGCAATCTTGAGGCCAGTCAGGAAGTTATTAAACTCTGATATGACCAGAAGGCCCCTCTGGTAGAGTTTCAAACTGGCCAGAAGGTGTGGGTTATGGAGCCTGTGGAGGCCAGAGCTTTCCAAGTTCACTGGAAAGGCCCATATGCGATGAAGGACCAGAAGGGGGTAGTCCACCTAGCTGGAGGATCTCAAGACCCCTAGACACACTTTCAGGGTGCTCCATGTGAACCGCCTCAAACCACACTTTGAGAGGTCCGAGGTCAACATGCTTCTGGTACAGATGTAGGGGTGGTAGAGGATAGCAAGCTTCTCCTTGACCTCCTCTACCCTACTTTGACCCCAGAATAGCAGACTGGCTGTCCCTGATTGCTGTAGCAGTTTTCCTCACTGTTCTACCTCACCCCTGGGCTCACACATTTGTGTACCAATGACATCAACATTGGAGAAAGTCCTCATAACATTTACAGACTGTCAGTCAAGGTGAGGATCAGTATCAAGGAGATCTCCAAGATGCTGGCTTTAGGGGTGATTGAGCTCTTAAACAGTCCCTGGGACAGCTCTGTGGTGCTGGCACCCAAGGCTGCCCCAAAGGGTACTACTCCAGAACTTGGCATCTGTATGGACCACAGGAAACTCAATTCAGTCACAAAGACTGACACATACACCATTCCCGAGCTCCTGAGTACCTTTGATTACACATACATGTAATGGCAGATTGCCCTGACTAAGGGTGCAAAAGAGAGGTCAGCATTCTTGACCCTAGAGGGCCATGTCCAATTTAGGGTGCTGCCCTTTGGCTTAAAGAATACCCCTGCCGCCTTTCAGAGGTTGGTCAACAGGGTCTTAGTGGGGAAGCATTCTGTGCCACCTACCTGGACGACATAGCTGTCTTCGGCTACAGCAGGAGGTGCTTCAGGCGCTGCAGCAGGCAGGCCTATCAAGGCCAGTAAGTGTGAGATAGGACAGGGTTATGTGGTATAGATGGACCACATGTTGGGTGGGGGCAAGGTGCAGTCCCTCCAGGCCATGATTGTTTTCTATGTATAAACATTGTTGTGCACTTCCTCTTTTCCCTACTCCTTTGTGTGATATTCCACGATTGAGACTGTTCTGGCCTGACAACCTGCTAAAACACAGATCGAGGTGAGAGCCTTCCTGGGCTTCACAGGATACTATAGGAATTATGTTAAGTGATATGGCATCCTTGTTGTCCCTGTGACAGAGATGATTTCAAAGAAGCAGCCCAGAAAGGTGATCTGGAGAGAGGCAAGCTGGAAAGCTTTTGACACCGTTAAGGAGGCCATGTGTACAGCACCTGTACTCAAGGCTCCTGACTTCTCTAAGGAGTTTATTGTGCAGGCAGATACTTCAGCGTATGGCACACAGGCTGCCTTTGCACAGTTACATTAGGAGGACCAAGACCAACCAGCAGCTTCATTAGCCAAGGTTACTTCCCCAGTAACAGAGGTGGAAGGTGATTGAAAGGAAGGCCTTCACTGTGGTCTGGGCACTAAAGAAGCTGAGACCATACTTGTTTTGAACTCACCTCCGGGTACAGACAGACCACAGGCCCCTCAGACGGCTCATGCAAATAAGGGGTGAGAATCCCAAACTGTTGAGGTGGTCCATCTCCTTACAGTGAATGGACTTTATGGTTGAACATCGCCTTGAGTCAGATCACGCCAATGCTGATGCTCTATGCAGGTTCTTCCGCCTTAGTGATGAAGACTCTCAAGAGGGTTCAGCTGGAGGACACATGTAAGACCTGTCAGCCTTAGGGTGGTCTTCCCCCAAACTTTTTCCCTTCCTTTTCTATTTTTGTTAATCTCGCTTTTGCTGGCCTTCGGACTCTGTGCACTTTACCATTGCTAACCAGTGCTAAAGTGAATGTGCTCACTCCTTAAAACATGGTAACATTGGCTTGTACCCAATTGACATATTTAATTTACTGATAAGTCCCTAGTAAAGTAGCACTACAAGTACCCTGGGCCTGTAAATTAAATGCTAGTAGTGAGTCTGCAGCACTGATTGTACCACCCACTTAAGTAGCCCCTTTAAATCTGCCTCAGGCCTGCCATTGCAGCCTATAAGTGCAGTTTTTAAACTGCCATGTTGACCTAGTGAAATAAACATTTTTCAGGCCCAAACCTTTATTTTTAATGCATATATGTCACCCCAAGGGTAGGCCCTGGACAGCCCAGATGACAGGGCGCAGTGTATTTAAAAGGCAGGGCATGTAAGTTATAAGTTTTGCATGTCCTGGCAGTGAAAAACTCTTCAATTTGTTTTTACTACTGAAAACCTAGCTCTCACACAGGATAACATTGGAGTTACCTTATTTCATGTAATAAGCTATTATTTCCAAATAGGAACAGATAAACAGTTCATGTTTGTTGTCTTTGGAATTGTAAGGCAAAATCCTCTTTTATGGTAAAGTTGGATTTTAAATTACAATTTTGTAAATGCCACTTTTAAAAAGTTAGTTGCATTTTCCTTCCTTAGCCATTAAGTGCCTGTAGCCTGTCCCTGGGTCACATGACTGGATGTAGCTGACATCTGGGCTTTGTGTATACCTCCTAGATAGCCACACACAATAGAGAGCTTAGGTGTGCCTGGATGGGCCATCACTGGCAGGATGGGAGGGTGGAACTGGGCACAGCCCTACTTGAACAGGTTGTGTCTTGCCGCCGCACAAATGGCTACATACCCCCTGTAGTTAGTCTGGAGCCAGGACAAGGAAGGTAGGATGCCTGGGTAACCTTTAGTAGCTTCTCCCACCATCCAGACAAAGGACTACAGGAATAAATATTGGACCTTAGACACCACCCCTTCAGTACACTTCTGGACCTGTGGATACACTGCCAGGAAGAAGGACTGCTGTGCTGCTGAAAGGACCACCACTCTGCTGGACTACTGCTCTGAATGAACTGCTGCCCAGCTGCGCTTCCATGCTGCCCTCTTGACTGGGAGAGAAGGACTGGACCTGCATCTATTGAACCCAGGACACCAAAGTGACTCAAAGGGCTGGTTGGCTGGCCTCCCGACTAGAGCCTCAGGGACAGGAGACACCAACAACCTTGAATATAGCATATGGACTCTGCCATCTGTTTCTTCTACCCTGCCAAGTGGTGCCACCCGAGTCCTTGACCCCTTGGAAGTGGGCCTAAATGTGCTCTGCCAGTCCATCTGTTTTAGCCAGCAGAAATGATGCATCTCCTCTGCTGTGTTTCACAAATCCGATCAGAACCAATGCATCACCTCTGATGCAAAGGTTCTCCCAACGCAAAGAACTCCACATCGACTTAGCAGCCCGCATCGGAACGCCGCCTATGCGAAGCTTTCCCCACAAAGACCCTCGAATCGCAAAAATCTCTCGGCAACGGGAGCCTCGACAACAATGCAGGTTCTCGCATCAGAGCCTCACAGTTGCTCAGAACCAACGCATTGCTTTGACTGTGCAACAGGATCCTCGACGAGGACACAGGACCTCGCAGCTCCGCATCTCCTTGGTACCGCTGCATCTCCTCGGCTGCACAACGCACCCTCTGCACGGGGCCTCACAACACTCTCCAACCAGGATTTAAAGTATTTTATTCAGTGCTCCTAACTGCGTCCCTGTAGCCAGATGGCACTCCATAACAGTGTGCCCGATTGTGTGTCTTTGTCATGTTCCAGTGCAGCCAGATAATCACAGTTGCCGCTTTGTGCTTTTTGGCGCTATTTTTACTGAAATTTTAACGTTCAATATCTCCAGCTTTGCTGATTGGATTTTTGTCATTTTGGTCCTATTTTATTTATTAACAATTACTTTGTTTTTTCAAGTCTGGTGTGGGGATCCTTTTTTGTGTGTTTTACTGTGTTACTGTTTGAAGTATTGCACAAATACTTTACACATTGGATCTGAGTTAAGCCTGACTGCTCTGTGCCAAGCTACCTGAGGGCTGAGCACAGATTAATTTAGGGTTTGCCTGTGACTTCACCCTGACAAGTCTTGTGGTTGCTGCTTGAGTACGGTTTCACCCCCATCAACCAGTAACCCAATTTCTTACAGCACCAACTCTGGATATCTGGTCTCGCCGGACAGGGACAAAGCCCCAAGTTCAGGTTGACAGCGATGGAGCACTGGCTGGATACAGGGACCCAGTGAGGCCCGCTGAACAAGAGTAACTTAAATCCTGGTTGTAGAGGCTTCTGAGGTCCAGTGACAATGAGGAGTTACGCAGTTGAGGCGATGCAAGATCTGGGTCGGAGATGTATCGTGCCGCGTTGGTTTCAGAGAGCTGTGAGGCTGTGATGCAAGGTCCCACATCGTCATTGAGGATGCTGTCAACAAGGGGCTTGTGATGCTAAGTACTGGATCCAGGATGGTTTGCACACTGCCTGGTTCCAAAGAAGCAGTGAGACTTGCGATGCAGAGTATTGCATTGTCCTCGAGGGTGTTGATGATGAGGGGCTTGCGATGCAAAGGCCTAAGTCGGGGTGCATCGCGCAACAGCAGTTCTGATGAGGATGCAGCGGCAATGTGAAGTCCTTGCAATGAGAAAGTCCACACAGCAGAGGTGTTGCGTTAGTTCTGCTCTGGGTTGAGCAACGTAGCAGGGGTGATGCGTCAGTTCTGCTGGGTCCACAGATGGGCTAGCAGAGTACCTTCAAGCCCATTTCCATGCTTCCAGGACTGGGGTGCCATCACTTAGCAAGGTAGGACTGACAGTTGAGGAGTCCAGGTGCTGGTTACAAAATACTAGCCCTTGGAGTCACTGTGGTGGTCCTGTGTTTTGGTTGCAGGACCAGTTCCTCTCACCCAGGTGAGAGGGCAGCAGGTCAGCACAGCAGGGCAGCAGTCCTTCACATCAGCAGTCCAGCAGAATGACAGTCCTGTCAGCAGAACAGCAGTCATTTTTCCTGACAGAGTCTTCCACAGGTCCAGAAGTGTACTGAAAGTTGATGTCTGAGGCCCAATAATTATACCTGGTGCTGTCTTTGAAAAGGAAGAAGCTTCTAGAGGATTCCCTTTGAGGTGCACAGGGCTCCAGACTAACTAAAGGAGCTATGCAGCCCTTTGTGCGAAGGCAGGACACAGCCTATTCAGGTGTAAGTGGGGCTGGGCCCAGCTCTGCCACCATCCTGCCAGTGGCGGCTCATTAAGGCGCACCTAAGCTCTATATTGTGTGTGGCAACTGGGAGGAATACACAAATTCCAACTGCCAACTACACCGAGTCTTGCAACTCAGAGACAGCCTGCAGGCACTGAATAGGTAAGGCAGAAAAATGCCAACTTTCTAAAAGTGGCATTTTCATGATTGTAATTTGAAATGCAGCTTTACCATAAAAGAGGATTTCTCATTACAATTCCAAAGACACCAAACATGAACTGTTTGCCTGTTCCCATATGGAAGTTATCCTTATTAAATGTAATATGATAACACTAAAGTTATCCTAGTGGAGAGATAGGCCTTGCAACAGTGAAAAACTAATTTAAGAGTTAGTCACTATCAGGATACATAAAACTTATAAGTACATGTCCCACTTTTCAAATACATTACACCCGACCCATTGGGCTGTTTAAGGCCTACCCTGGGGGTAACTTATATGTATTAAAAAGGAAGGTTTGGGCCTGGCAAAAGGTTTATTTTGCCAGGTTGAAATGGCAGTTTGAAAAATGCACTCATATGCTGAAATGGGACATTGAGGCTTGTTTAGAGAGCTACTCAGGCTGGTGGAACAATCTGACACACAAGGAACTCTGCAATGGGTTACATTTAAACCAATACGTTTTTTCTGAACATAGCCCCCCCCCCACCTTCCTACCCGCCCAGGTCAGAGCCAGGTGTGGTTGTACCAGTCACACCTCTAGAGCTGGCCCTGCTCCCGATACATACAAAGTAAATTTAAAGTCCACTATGATTGTCCATAATGCTATTTATATGAACTCTCTTTATTCCATGCCTGCTAAATTTTCCTGTCACTAGCTTACTAGAGTTCTTCAGTCTTTCTAAAAGTGGCATTTTCATGATTGTAATTTGAAATGCAGCTTTACCATAAAAGAGGATTTCTCATTACAATTCCAAAGACACCAAACATGAACTGTTTGCCTGTTCCCATATGGAAGTTATCCTTATTAAATGTAATATAATAACACTAAAGTTATCCTAGTGGAGAGATAGGCCTTGCAACAGTGAAAAACTAATTTAAGAGTTAGTCACTATCAGGATACATAAAACTTATAAGTACATGTCCCACTTTTCAAATACATTACACCCTACCCATTGGGCTGTTTACGGCCTACCCTGGGGGTAACTTATATGTATTAAAAAGGAAGGTTTGGGCCTGGCAAAAGGTTTATTTTGCCAGGTTGAAATGGCAGTTTGAAAAATGCACTCATATGCTGCAATGGAAAATTGAGGCTTGTTTAGAGAGCTACTCAGGCTGGTGGCACAATCTGACACACAAGGAACTCTGCAATGGGTTACTTTTAAACCAATACGTTTTTTCTAAACATAGCGCCCCCAACCTTCCTACCTGCCCAGGTCAGAGCCAGGTGTGGTTGCACCAGTCACACCATCCTAGAGCTGGCCCTGCTATCGATACATACAAAGTAAATTTCAAGTCCACTATGATTGTCCATAATGCTATTTATATGAACTCTCTTGATTCCATGCCTGCTAAATTTTCCTGTCACTAGCTTACTAGAGTTCTTCAGTCTGCCCACCAATGTCTTCTGGCCATGGACAGCCCAAGCAATTACCTAAGATGACAGATCTTTCTCTATAGGCACAGTTAAAACCTAGAATGCCTTTCCTTTTGCAAATCTTTACTAACAAAGGAACTATTTAAAAAACCTTTTTAATTATGCATTAACTTGTCAAACTGTTCAGTATTCCCCTGGGTGCATTATATAGCTCTTTGTATCCACTCCTTCCCAGCAGGCTGACCAGTATCAGTTAGCACCATGAAGCTTTCTTTGCACAAGCACTTCATACATCTTTTAATTCTCGCCTTTTTCATCACCCTGATTCCCTTTATATTTCTCTCATTCTCAATTACCTACTGGACACTCTAGTGTCTGCTATTCACTAAGCTGATGGACTTGTAAACTAACGTTTAAATATGCTGTGTAAATCTGTCATCCTCCTGCCCTGTTCATATCTTAAATATTTCCCATACTGTGCTGGAACTCCTAATATTTTGTTTTTGTTGCTATTTTAAAACCATAAAAACTATTTCAATAAAAAAAATATATATATTGAATGTAAACTAAACCAAAATTAGCAACGCCACTATGTCTAGCCTTGGCAAGCCTCCATATTTTTTTTATTTTTTTATCAATGATATGCAATAGTAAATAAAAGTTTAAAAGTAAAGTGAAAATGCTGCCTTTACAGGTGGTGTGCACACATGTTTGCAAAAATAGAAAATAATAAATGACCCATTGTTAAAGTTTTTTTCTGATGTGCAAATTTGGGTGACAAATTATTTGTGTGGATTAGTGATTTTAATGATGCGAAAGGTCGTAACTGATAAACTAATGAAGATGCACAGGAAAAGACATAATAAGGTGGGCTAGAAGTGTAATTAATAATGTGATATAGTTATACCACATTTTTGTGTGAGACTCTATTTTAATAGAAAAGATGAGTTTCTGATGTTAAGCTCATCTTCCCCCTGCTTATGCCCCGTAACAACCAGAGACTCACTGAGAGTCTTCTCTCCTCACAGTGTCTGTTGAGCACAGGGTGCTATGACGTAAATGCTGATTGTCTTAGAAAGTGTGTATTGCAAATGAAACTTTCCACCTTTTACCCGATGTATCATTTTGAAGGATTTCTAATGGAGGTTCTGATCTAGGCCTGCAGAACACCAAACTTCTATCAGCTTTTGTTTGAGAAATGTTTCATATTATTTTGTACATCTCCGGAGTGCAGCTGCTGAGGAAGCAAGCAGAAGGTTTTCTTTTACCTTAAGAAATGGGTTAGTGCTAAGAGTTTTAATAATAACTAAGCTTTTTTTGATTTGCCCATGCGACCTAAACATGATCAGGAAATGCTGAAAATTCAGTTTAGCTAATTGTTTAGGCATAAAATGTGTATAAATTCCCCTACTTTTGAAGGTTCGCGGGCGACTTCTCGTTTTCTTCCCGAGACTCTGTCCGATTATTTTGAGACTTTCTCCTTCTCCCTTAAAAGGCTGTCAGTACTCTGTGAGTTTGACACTTAAAATCTAGAGAGCTTTAACTGCTTAAAAACGGATTTTATTATGATGGTATGGTTCTGTGTTGTGTATCTGAGCCTTCATGATAAGCTATGCATTTTTCTGTATCATTTCTGTTAGTAATTCTGTAATACATTTTTATAACGTATCCTCAATCTAGAATTCAGTTATTTAGGGGTCCCAGTTCCTATTTGAATTATACTTTGCTACTTAGTAAGCTCAATGTTCGGGAGGGTGGTGTCTCTTGACTCTAGATCAACAAGAATTGCAGAGCTGAATTACCTGAGGTAAAAATTGGGCTGTATTGAATATTGGGGCTACGTAAATTATTGGGGGTTGGCTCCCATACCATTGTAAAAAATAAAAAAATAAAAAAAGGAAAGCAACGATTAGCATATTAGCCTCTGGAACTAAAGTGATCTACTTTTTAGGCAGATGTGCCCATAAGCACAAGATAAAATTCAGTTACTGACAGTAAAGGCCAATGGCCCACTGCCTCATGCTGCATGCTGTAGCCAGCGAAAGCAAAATTTGAATGACAGTTTGATCGACCAATGGATGAAGAGGGCTGACCAAAAGCCCGTTTGTGTATACATATGTCTGTAGTGATATTTAGATTTTGGGGGGAAAAAACAAAAGGTTGGCGGGGAATGTCTTGAGGCCAGTTCTACAAAGAAGGTTTGAGCCAAAACTAAAAGACAGTAACGGCTCCTCCCCTGAGGCAGAGGAGCGTCGCTACATTGCTTAAACTGCAAGTTGGATACAAAAAATAAAATGATAATAACATTTATTATTATCATTTTGTTTTCTGTCTTCAGCTTGCAGCTGAAGCCGGGGGGGCGTGCTGGGCTGTCCGCATCATAGGGTAGTGGCAACACCTTAAGTGCGCATGATGGTTTCGCTGGCTGTCTTGGGCCAACCAAAGCGTCATGGGTATTCTGCATGTGTTTCAGCCTGCGTGGAGAACATGCACAGCCTGCCAGCCCCGTCTGAGCGCCGAACCATGGTGCTCAGACCAATCACAATGCTGCTGTAAGGCAGCTTTGTGATTGCTCAGGGGATTATGGAGGCTGTGTGCTTCCTACAGACGGAGGATGGAGGACAGAGGAAGAAGAGGCAGCGGCCAGCAGTATAGGTAAGTTTTTATTTTTTATGATTTCCTCTGCCCTAACGTCCCCCCACCTCACCACCCTTGTTCAGTAGTAGCCGCTACTGCCAAAAGATAAACAAACAATAAGCCCAATAAATAAGGCAGGTGAATGATTAGTAGCGACTTTAAGTTAGCTGAGTTTGTAAATAGGTGGTACCTGAGCCCTCAACCCATGTGTGTTTTTTTCTGAGAGCCAACGGGCAAGAATGATTCCCCTCCATGTGGGTACAAAGAGAGGATGGACCTGCACATTGTGGTAGAGTGTATGGATCAATGCTTAATTTAAGCCAGTGGTTTACGGTGCTGGGCACCATCACTTAATTGTAAACACCAGATCTAGGGATAGTCTGCCACCATATCGGGGTAATTTAGAGATGACCACAACAACAGTTAATGATTAATTAAATATACATTAAAATGACTATTACCTGGCTGCAGCCCAAGCCATTCTTATCGCTTCGGTGGCCTATAATAGTCCGAATTGTCACACTTGTAGGAGTGCGATGATTACTAGTTGTGTTGTTACTATCATGCCACACAGATGGAGCAGCAGACCGGAGGTGCCGGGCAGCTGCTCTGCGGACACAGCATACAATCCGCCTGCTGGTCAGCAGGGCAGTCTGCTGAGAGTGCACGCTCACGGTGCGTGCGCTGGCAGCGTCAGCTTCGCTAGCAGCAAGGAGCCGTGTTTATGCGTCGTGCACGGGCGGCGGGTTCCTCGTGTTTATAGTGCCTCAGGTTTGCGCGATCACATTCGGCAGACAGCTAGCGGCAGGTCTAGTAGATTCCACTATGTGCATTCCCTTCCCTCAGCCTCTGCGTGCACCGGGTGATAATGGGTAGGTCTCGTGCAGGCTACTGATGCACCGTGACTTACCCACGGAGGAGGGCACCTTCTTGGACTTCCTCTGTAATGCCATCTTACAGGAGGGGCCCCTGCCAGGATCCGGGGAGACCCCCACACGCATCGTCCGGCGCTGCCTGGCCGGCGGCCCAAGAGCTGCGGAGAGCCAGGGGCGGGTCTTAAGAGGACGGGGGCGGGGCCTCGCAGATGGGAGGTGGGCTTCGAAGAACACTGACAGTGCGAAAAGCATTCATCACGGCAGCATCAGCACCAGCGCCTCGCCACTGCCCGAAGAAACGCCGACTCTCACCCCGCCAGCGGCGTCTGCAGCGAGCACCCTGTCGGTGACGAGCGCAAAGCCTGGTTCATGTTTTTGAACTATTCATTTTACACTTTCTGTGCGGGGAAGCGCAGATGTTTTAATCAAATGCCTAACAGTTTACATTATCAAAGGAATTGAAGTGCTTAGTTTTAATTTTAGCCGCGTGTACTGGAGGCGCACCCAATAGCGTCCAGCAGATAAAGTGTTAGGTTGGACGTGATGGTTCAATTCTATAAAGTCGAATCCCATGACTTTGAGAGTTGAGAAGTTATATTTTCTATATCGCTGACAAAGGATCAGTTGACGTCTGAGCGCTTTACAAATAGGTATTAACTACAAACCAGTGGCTGAAGAGAGCTGTAAAGTTCTCCTCGTGCAGGTCCAGAAAGAGGTGTGCTCAACTCACTTGTTCAATAAGCGCAATATGCAAATTAGCTGGCAGGGAAGTATCTGGGGTCTATAAATCTTTGAGAGTGATCTGCATAAGCAGGCAGTCCACCTTAACCCTTGTACCATGCCTTCTAGGTACAGTTTCTGTTATACACCAAGAGGGTTCCAGTGCCAGTATGAGGAGGGGAAAGAGGGGTGGCCCCCCTTCATTCCTATCAGCAAAAGAAAAGAGTGCAAGGCCAAAGCATTAACAAACATATCTGGTCTTGTTTCCCGGTATAATGCATGCACCATACCCTACACCCTTTCCTTACCTCCAAACCAGGGTCGCATTGGTAAGGCGGGCACTAGGGCCATGGCCGAGGGGCCGGTATCCAAGTTCCAGCTATGGGCTGCTTTTTTGGAAGCCTGGGGGGGGGGGGGGGGGGCGATTTGGGCTGTGTCTGGTGTGTTCAGATGTCGCCAGTGGGGCCCTGAGTTTCCTGTCTAGAGATAGATGGGCGTCCATTACCTCCCTTTTATCAACGGGCAGAGGTGTCACTCCATTTCTCTCGCTGGGCCGGCCAATTAATGTGTGCATACTGAGCGGGGGCAGGGGCCTGAGCAGAAGTGGCCTCACTTGTTTTCAGGTGTATATAAAACTTTGCCGAAGCAGTGTTTTGCGAAAAGGCAATATGCAAATGTGGGCCACTTGTTTTTTAGCGTGCCCGGGCCGATTTCTAATCCCAATCCAACCCTGCTCCAAACTCTGCATTTTGAGTGCATAGAGGCACAGAAGAGACACGAGCTCAACACTCAATAAAATACTTCGTGTGTCAAGATCCATGACACTTTTCAGGTGAGGGAAGGTGCCGGTTTAGCAATTGTCTTACAAAGAGGCTGGGTGCTCTCTGCAATTAAGCATTTAGAATGCCCCACTGCTTTTCAGATGTTGAAGAAAAAATAAAATGATAATAACTCCATGGTATTATAATTTTATTATTTCCTGTGGTGGGTGCAGCAGTTTTGCCAGACGGGGCTGGGCTGCTCTGCTGACAGAGCAGGGGAGGAGAAGAGTGGTTTTCACTCCCTAAGTGCGCATGAATTTTTTTGGGCCATCTCGGGACGGCCAAACATTCATGCGCACGTAGCATGTTCTCCCCCCAGGCTGCTTTACAGCCTGGGTGGAGAACACGCCCAGGCTTCCAGTCCCTGTCTGAGCACCGAACCACGGCACTCAGACCAACCACAATGCTGCATTGCAGCATTGTGATTGGCTCAGGGGAGCCTGGGTGCTTCCTGTTCCTTGTTCCGGCCTTAGGGACGAGGAGGAGAGACGAGACGAGGAGGACGCGACGAGGAGGTAAGCTTAATTTTATTTTATATTTAGCCCATTACCACCTTGACCCCGCCACCCCAGATCCAGCCGCCACTAGAATCATTAGCCACTAAATTCCTTCATTAGTTTCGCTGAGGTACTATTTAGGGTGAATAGAGCTCCTTTCATGACTTCGGGTATCTTCTTGTCTTCTAATGAAGTACCCTTGTTTTTAGCTAGAAAGACCCTATATGGACTGACGCCCAGAGTTCACTGGACTAACCAAAGGCCCAGGGGCGTATTCTTCAGTAACACTAATTCAAATAATCTGCAATAGCAGAGGGCTTTAATACTTAATAAAGTTAGTTTACTGCTTTTCAGATTTCACAAATTCCGAGTGTACGTTGCTAATTAATAATTCCAGCACTGCACATAGCCAACCACTTGTACTACAGCCCTACCCCATAGAAAATAATGGGGACTTAAAATAAAACCCATTAGTAAATAATGTTAAATTAAGTAAATTGTTATTTAGAATAGTTTAAAAATACATATAAATTATTGTTAAAACCCACTAATAGCTAATGTTCTACATAAAAGCACATATATAAAACAAATTTACGTTAACATTTAACATAAAAATGTTTGTAGTATTTGTTTTAGAGTTAAATACATTATTTTAGTTTTTTATCTACTTAACCATAGGTAGACTACGCAGTCCAACGAGCATGCTTCTCACAGCAGGTAACACTGGAACTGCCTACAACAGGAGCACACTTTACATGGGCACGATGAAGTGTGAGATCTTTACACCTGCCTATCAAGAGCCTTTGCTAAAGCAGTATTCAGGAACAGAATAAGGACAGGCCTGCCACAGAAACTTCCTCTCCCTGAACAACAGAAACTGCAGTCCCACCTTCACCACTACCATCAACCAAATGGCAGAGCTCACGAAGAACAAATCACACGCCCCTTGCCAGCACAGTCTTTCTCGAAATTATGAAGGTGTTCCTGTCTCCACCCTCATCACTTCAGTGTGTGGATCTCCACCTTCCAGCTGCAGGAATGCATGCAATATACGTTCACTATCTGAGGTAGCTGTCCTTATCCTGCATCTTGTCCCATGCTGTTTCAGCAATATTCAAAAGGGATCCCATTTGTTTTTAGTAGTTAAACTCTCAGAGACACAGAGCCTTCAAACCACAAATGTATCACAGGCTCATGTGCACTGAACATGCACATATGGTGTCAGCACAAGGTACTGTGGTGCACATAGCAGCAGAGTAAGAGGGATCAGTTTGCCTCATTTCCACATACACAAGTACAAATATCTGGTCACCATATAAATCCCAAAACGTCATGCTGCCACCACGGTGTTATGTACTACAGTCAGGTCTCTGCCCCTATGAAGGCACACTTTATGTGCCCTTCTAGGCCACAGGACAAGTACTGGACCGCGAAGTTTCAGGGACAGACCTAGCCACACGCTAAAATAGCACAATGCCAGGGTCAAAATAATAGTCAAGATACCATATTCATATGAGGTTGAGTTCTCAGGGAAGGGAAGAACACTCGTGTATCATGCATGGAACGTTCCCACCCCAACAGGGGCCTCAATAATTTCATGGATATCTGCTTCCAAGAGAAAACTCTGATTCACCAAGCCAAGAAGAACGAAACTGAGAAGATAATAGGCATTGATGGGACTCCACTTACTTCAGGGACAGTGTTTTAGAAACCTAATTATTAGACCTGTCAGCCTTAGGGTGGCCTTCCCCCAAACCTTTTACCTTTCCTTCTCCATTTTGCTGAACATATTATTGTTGGCCTTAGAACTCTGTGCACTTTACCACTGCTAACCAGTGCTAACATGCCTGTGCTTATTCCCCTAAAACATGGTTAAATTGGCTTATATACAATTGGCATATTACTTGTAGAGTGGTATACCATATACCCAGGGCTTGAAAATTAAATGCTACGAGTGGCCCTGCAGTACTTACTGTACCACACACTTAGGTAGCACCTTGAAACATGTCCCAAGCCTACCACTGCAGCCTGTATGCAGTTCTAAACTGGCATGTCGACTTGGCAATAAAACCCCCTTCACAATACACAAAAGACCTGATTGTACTAGAACACCAATCCTTTTCAAGGATCCTAGGGACAGTATAATATTATCTCTACCCAAGCACTGGTTTTTGAAAAATGCCAATAGCAGGTATCCAGTTTTCATTGTTTGTCAATCTACCACCCTTGTAAATCCTCTTGTTAGTGTAACCAGGAAGAAAAAAGAAGAAAAATAAAAAAAATAGGTGAGAGGTCAGAAAGCACCTCAAGTAAGCATCACCAAGGGAGCTGCAGGTCGGTACTCACGAGTTTGCTCACATTTTTCATCATTGGTGACTTTCATGACCGTGAAAAAATGAAATTGGTGTCAGGCTTATGTTTAAGAGGTGAAGAAAAAGGAAAGAACAAAAGTGATGTGTGAAAGAATGCACAAAAGGTGCTTGTGTCATTCTATACCAACTGAACCCCATAGTAAACTTGCTTCTCCAAGCTAAAATGAGTTGTGACTCACTCACAAATAAGCATACTCTATTGGATGCCGTGAGCACACTCAAGTTAAAAACAGAACGGTCTGTTTCAGACCATTTCAATTAGGAAAGGCAAACATGCTTTATTACCAATACCTTGCGGCAATTTCATCAGGGCTCGGGCCAGTCTTCACCTCACTGGTACTTCACTGGTACTTCAAGCTGAGCCAGGTGGTTGCCATTAGAATTCATACCGGCAACACACTTCCTGAGTGTTCTCAATGTATTAGCCACTCATCCCCTATAGACACACGCAGTTGCCGCTCGTCAACCGCATAACTGCGCGAGTCCAGCCTGCACTCCACGCAATAAAAATCCCTTGCCAAGCCATAAATTCCCCTTTTATTACACATAAGTCACCACAAGGTATGCCCTAATAGGGCAAGGAGCCTTGTAATTGAAAGGTAGTACATGAATGTTTTGGTTTTACTTGTCTTGGTTGTGAATAACTCCTAAATTTGTTTATCATTACTGTAAGGCCTACTCCTCCCATGGGATAACATTGGGGATTCATTTAATAAACTGTAATCTTCAAATGGGAGCAGGTAGCTATTTCATGTTTGGTGTAATGAGAAATCCTATTTATTGGCAAAGTCGAGTTTATTATTACAATTTTGAAAATGCCACGTTCTGAAAGTTAGCATTTTCTGCCCTTAGCTCTTTTGTGCCTGCAGCTAGGACACATGACTAGGTGTAAATGACAGTTTGACTTTATGAATTCCTCCCAGACAGTCACACAGTCGAAGGATTACGTGTACCTCAATGGGCCATCTGCTGGCAGGATGGGGAGTGGAGCTGAGCACAGCCCCACTTGCAACTAAATTGGCAGTGCTCTACCATCACACAAAGGACCTATCACCTCCACAGTGTCACTGTAGCCAGTTCAAGCCAAGGCAGGGGAGTCAGGAAATTTCATACACTTCAAAGCTACTGTCTGGGGGCTTCTCCCATCTTCTACAAGGAGGGCACCAGGGTATAAAAAGGGGAACTCAGACAGCAACTCTTCAGTACAGCTCTGGACCTGTGTACTCTGCCAGGAAGAAGTACTGCTATGCTGCTTAAAGGACTGCTACTCTGCTTGACTGCTGCCCTGCTGGGCTGCTGCCTTGCTAATCTGCTGATCTGCTGACCTGCTGTCCTCGTGCCTGGGAGAGAAGAACTGGACCTGCAACTTCATCTTGAACCCAGGGCTACCAGAGTGACTCCAAGGGCTAGTCTGCTGGCCTCCTGATCTGAGCCTCAGGGACATAAAAGGCTCCCCAACATCAAGCACCTGGACTCAACAGAAGTGAGTACTTGATCCCCCAAGTGGTGTTCCTCAGGTCTTGGACCCTTTGTGTGATTTCAGAGAGCTATATTGGAGTTTTTAAGCTCTTTGCGAACACAAACAGGTTAGTTCATGCCCAGATATCACAACCCCTAAAGTCGTTCAATGCGAAGCTCTGACAGTTGCCTCTTTGCGCTACAGCTTCGACTGCTCGAGGGGACCGCCAACACGAAGCTCCAGCAATGCCCATCCACGATGCTTGGTCTACTCTTTGAGCTACTTCAGCAGCCTTCAGCTACACTCTCCCTGCTCCTTGCAGCCCCCTTTCACCATGAACCGCACACTTGGTGCTGATCAAGGAAGGTAAAACTTTAGTGAGACTAATCTGGTGGCTGTAGCCTATCCTGCACTCCATTGCGGTGTGCCTGAATTTGTGACTTTGACCAGGTCCAGTGCGACCAGGTACCATAGTTGGCACTTTGTGCTACTATTTTTACTAAAATCTTTTAAAAATTCATAACTCTGGTTCCGCTGACTGACTTTTTGTTGGTTTGGTGTTACTTACTTTATTACACTTAATTCAATTTTTCTAAATTGGTTTGGGATTTTTCTTGTGTTATGTTTTTCACTTTCTGGCTGTTTGTGTGATGTATAAATCCTGTATACATTTTCTCTGAGTTAATCCTGACTGTTTTTGTGCCAAGCTACCCACGGTTAGCACAGGTTAATTTAGTGACTTTTGTGGTTCACCCTGCAAAGGAGTGCAGCCATTGCTTGATCAGGGCTAATGCCTTAGTCAACCAACAACCCAATTTCTCACAATAAACATTGCTCATTCCAACTGAAAATGGTCATTGGGAAAATAAGTGTTTTACCTGATTGAGTGCTAATCTTTGTTGTTGGTATTGGGACTACACCTCCATAATCCACAAATAAATTGGGCTAAGAAGAACTTTGTTATAAACTCCAAGTGTTGTCCTTAGTTAAGGAACCTACACTGGCTGCCAGCACATACAAATATTAGATTACAAACTCTCTGCTTTTGTTATTGTGTGCTTTATAGAAAAAAGGCCAGTGTTTATTCAATCCAGATTTTCTCATTACTCCCCTACTCAAGCCCATCGCTCTGCAAAAGCACTCTTTTATGGCTGTTCCATGAACCAGGTGTGAGAGGTGGGGTGGAAAGTATTTCCCTTTTTATGACTCTAGCTTATGGAACTCTCCCTCCTACACTCTGAGGTCTGGTTCCCTTCCTTCTGTAAAAAGCTGAAGATTTGGCAATTCTCTCTGCCTTGATCATCAATCATTTACAGATTCTGGCCTGTTCATTTTGTCATATCCTCTAGGGCCAGGGCGCCCTTACTGTCGCTGTTTGTGCTTTATAAACCGACTTTCATTAATTGTCAATAGCACTGTTTTCACTGTCAATTGCAAGATCCCTCCATGTAACAACCCCTGGTCTTCTTTCCACAGTTATTGAAAATTCTCACATTCCACCAGCGTATCAAGATTTCAGTGCAATATCCAGTAAGAAAGTAGCTGATAAATTGCCTCCTCATTGTAACACTTACTATGCCATTGTTTTAATACCAGGAGCCAATTTGATGCATGGGAACATGGAAGAATTACCCTCTCACCATAAAAAAGAATCAAGTATTAAAAGAAAATTTATAGAAAAAATTGGTTAAGGGGTTCATATGGCATTCCAGCACCCCAATAGATGTCCAATCTACTTCATGCCAAAGTCAGCTAGCACTCTTAGACCATGCATTGACTATAGAGAACTTAATGCTACTATCATAAAGAATTGCTACCCAATACCTTTGATTTCTGCCCTATTAGAGCAAATCAAAGAAGTATGACTCTTTTCTAAGTTAGATTTAGGAGGAGCATACACGTTAATAAGAATAATAGATACAGGCCCGACGATTAATAAGCTATACCTTTTTATGCCCCAGTAGGTTTCCAATATTTTATCCATACAGACTTCAGAGATATTCTAGACAGTCACATCACTGTCCATCTTCATGCTCTTTTGATATTTTGAGCTACCCCCTAAAGAACATTGATGACATGAGAAGGAAGTTCTATCCTAATTATGCAAACATAGTCTGAGGCAAAGCTGACAAAATGCATGTTCAGTTTTCCCACCATTACCACATTGGGCTTTATCTGTTCAAGAGAGATTAGTATAAATGGAAAAAGATTATAATCTTCTACAGTAAAACAAATCTAGAATGTCATTGGCTTGGCTACATTCTACAGGCAATTCCCTGAGAGATTTTCAGAAACTTTTGCAACCATCATAGAACTAACCAAGAAAGAAGTATTCCATGGGGGAATAGTCAAGGAATAGCTTTCACAAAATGTAATACATCCTTCACTTTATCTGCAATCCTTTGTCATACTGACCAGTTTGCTCCTTTCATTGCAGATACTGATGCCTCAGCTTATGCCACCAGAGCAATCTTGTTTCAACAAGACCAGCACACAAGCAGTCTGCCAGTGCCTTAGCACACAATTAGTCTACCCAGTACCTTTTTTCTAGAATTCAAAACTAGTGTGAAAAGAAATATTCAATCTATTACTGCAAACTTATGGATGTTAAAGTAGCCTTACCTCTCTGGAGGCACTCACTGGAGCCACTATGTAGAAAACTCTCCTCATTCATTAACCTTCTGAACAGATCAAAATAACATGTCCTTTATGAAATCAATGAAATGTGCTAATCTTAGACACGCCAGATGGTCATTGTTCTTTTCTTGCTCCCAATACACGATTTCTTATTGTCCAGTGTGAGAAATTGGATTATTGGTTGATGGGTGTGAAACCCTACTGAAGCAACAAACAGGGTGAACCACAAAAAGTCACTAAATTAACCTGTGCTTAACCCTCTGGCAGCTTCGCACAAAAGCAGTCAAGCATAACTTATAGGCAATGTGCAACGTATTTATGCAGCACACAAACACTAATAAAATGAAAATACAACACAAGAAATGTCCCACACCAATTTAGAAAAATAGAGTAATATTTAGCAAATGATTTGTCATCAAAATGATGAAAATCCGATCAGTAGAACTGGAGATATGCTATTTGAAAGATTTGGTTAAAAGTAGCACCAAAAGGCGCCAAGCACCAACTGAGAGTATCAGGTCGTGTTGGACAAGGACAAAGTCACAAGGTCAATCTAACAGTGATGGAGCACATGCTGGGCACAGGACCAAGTTTGGCCCACTGACAATTGTACCTTATGTCGTTGGTGCGCGGTCTGCGCGGTGGTGCTTTGCGAGGCTTCATGTCGTTGGGCATCGTTTCCAATGAAGCTGGGCGGCGAGGCTCTGCAGGACTTTGCATTGCTCTGCATTGGTTCCAATGAAGCTGGCAGCTGTGCAGCGAGCCTCTGCTGGGCTTCCATTGCTTGGTGTTGAATCTGATGAGGCTGGGAGCTTTGTAGCGTGGCTTTATGCTTGGTGCTGGCTTTGATAAAGCTTACAGGTGTGCGGCAAACCTTTGCGGGGCTTCATGTGACTTCATTTTGAACTTGCTAAACTTTGAGTTCGTCGAGTAGGAGCTCTCACTGATGAGAGCTAGGGGTCCAGGACCTGGGGAGGCACCGCTTGGGGATCAGGAATTCGATCCAGCGGAAGCCAGCACACAAACAGTCTACCCATTGCCTTTTTTTTCTAGAATGTGCAATCAGAATGAAAACAAATATACAGTCTACATTTGTGAACTTCTGGATGTTAAAGAAGCCTTTCTTCACTGGAGGTACTATGTAGAAAAATTCTGTGGGGCTCAGGCAGGTCAAGTTGCAGGTCCAGTGTAGCAGGTCATGTGGGCATTTGCAGGGAGGCCTCAGCAGCTTATTACGTCCTTGTAGCTCAGACAGGAGATCAGCCAGCTGACCTCTGGAGTCACTTCAGCCTGCGATGAAGGGTGCAGGTCCAGTCTTCCTTCTCGGCAAGAAGGGCAAGCTTCAAGCAGCAGGGCACCCTCCTATAGTATCCATGGGTCTAGAAGTGTACTGAAAAGTGGGCCTGAGGGTCCCCTTTTTATGCCTGATGCACACTTTGAAATGAGAGAAGCTTCTGGACTTTCCCCCTATAGAGGTGTCTGGAATTTCCTGCCTCTCTACCCTGGTTCTAGTCTGCCTGGTGGCGCAATGGGCTAGTGTGAGGTATTTTGTGTGTGAGCTGAGCGAGTGCCTTTGAAGTGCAAGTGTGATAGATGGCAGCTTTACCACCCTCATCTTGCCACTGATGGCCCATCCTGCCAACATGCAGACTCTCTATTGTGATGCTCCTGGGAGGAATGCACTATGGTCAACTGCCAAATACATCTAGTCATGTGACCCTGGAAACAGGCTGCAGGCAGAAAATGGTTAGGACAAAAAAATGGCAACTTTTTAAAAGTGTCACTTTCAAAATTGTGACTTAAAATCAAACTTTACCAATAAAGAGGGATTTAAATTACAATTCCTAAGACACCAAATATGACTTTCCAACTTGCCCCAAATCAAACGTTATCACTTATTACATGTAGTAAGGTAACCCAATGTTATCTTATGGGAGAGGTAGGTATCACAGTAGTGAAAAACAAATGTAAGAATTTTTCACTACCACGACATTTAAAACTTAAAAGTACATGTCCAAATTTTTAAATACACTTCCGGACGTTTAGGCCTAGGGAAAAGGTTTATTTTGCCAGGAAGAAATTGTCAGGATCTGAGACCTGTTGCGCCTTCCCAAGAGTGAATACGGCAGGACTACAGTAATCAGAAGCCCCGTAGAGTGGAATGGGAGGAGCCTCGTATTTTAGCCGGCCGCTCACGCCGCCGGTGTGCCTAATTCCTGGTTGCAGCTGATGCCCACTCGGCGGGTGTTTCATTGTCTTCAGTTTTAGGAGTTCCCTGTGGGTTCTGGCAAATGAACCCAAGTACAGCATGCCTGCTGCACTCTTCCCCGTACTCCTCGGAAGGAGAAAGAGACAGAGGATTGAGCAATTGACAATCGGTCAAACTACTCTTTGAATCGCAGCATTTTCTGAATCCAGCCGGGTTGCGGGAGTGCAGTGTTTCCTTAGGCAGCCACCTCGCAGTGTCCCGTAGTTGTGTGTGTTCCGGATCGCTTCCCCACTAAAAAGCAGAGGGGTCCTCGGATTTTCCCTGGGGATTGGACAGAACATGGCATTAATGATAAAATGGATTACCACTTCGGAAATATTTTGATTGAGCAGCTCTACAGCATCTTTTGGACTGAATGAACAGCATACTTCCAGATAGGAAGCCAAATTCAGTATTCTACAAAAGGGGCCTACTGTTTATTCTCTATTTTGCTAGTCAGTGAAGCGCAAGAGATAGGATACTCTGTAACTGACTAGTCTGGATTATCTCGTAACCCTTTCTTTTTGTATGCTCTTGGATTCCTTTTGACTTTGGGTATTCTATGGAACTTTGATGACATTCAATCGCTATCCTGATCTATGGAGTAACCCAATGTTATCTTATGGGAGAGGTAGGTATCACAGTAGTGAAAAACAAATGTAAGAATTTTTCACTACCACGACATTTAAAACTTAAAAGTACATGTCCAAATTTTTAAATACACTTCCGGACGTTTAGGCCTAGGGAAAAGGTTTATTTTGCCAGGTAGAAATTGTCAGGATCTGAGACCTGTTGCGCCTTCCCAAGAGTGAATACGGCAGGACTACAGTAATCAGAAGCCCCGTAGAGTGGAATGGGAGGAGCCTCGTATTTTAGCCGGCCGCTCACGCCGCCGGTGTGCCTAATTCCTGGTTGCAGCTGATGCCCACTCGGCGGGTGTTTCATTGTCTTCAGTTTTAGGAGTTCCCTGTGGGTTCTGGCAAATGAACCCAAGTACAGCATGCCTGCTGCACTCTTCCCCGTACTCCTCGGAAGGAGAAAGAGACAGAGGATTGAGCAATTGACAATCGGTCAAACTACTCTTTGAATCGCAGCATTTTCTGAATCCAGCCGGGTTGCGGGAGTGCAGTGTTTCCTTAGGCAGCCACCTCGCAGTGTCCCGTAGTTGTGTGTGTTTAGGATCGCTTCCCCACTAAAAAGCAGAGGGGTCCTCGGATTTTCCCTGGGGATTGGACAGAACATGGCATTAATGATAAAATGGATTACCACTTCGGAAATATTTTGATTGAGCAGCTCTACAGCATCTTTTGGACTGAATGAACAGCATACTTCCAGATAGGAAGCCGAATTCAGTATTCTACAAAAGGGGCCTACTGTTTATTCTCTATTTTGCTAGTCAGTGAAGCGCAAGAGATAGGATACTCTGTAACTGACTAGTCTGGATTATCTCGTAACCCTTTCTTTTTGTATGCTCTTGGATTCCTTTTGACTTTGGGTATTCTATGGAACTTTGATGACATTCAATCGCTATCCTGATCTATGGAGTAATAAGATGAGCATATAGAGTACCTGCTCCCTGTTCCTACCTTTTATGTTTTGAATTGGCATCTGTTCTTTTTGGGATATGTTTACTTTACATAGAAGTACGTTTGAATGTTGGTTGCTTACGGGATATGAGGTTTTAGAAGAAAAGGTACAATTGTAATCTTGTCTTTTTCTGCTGTAGGAGTACGCTAAGAGGATTGAGAGTCCCAGTTACAATTAGAGTGGTGATGCACACGCACAGCTGAATGATTCAGGTACAAATCAGTTGTAGCGACATCATATGAGTGTAGGTGTTGCTGCTTGTTTTCTCATGGTCTTCTTTCTCTTCTACAGATATCCTCTTCCCTGCTGCTCCTTTCATATACCCTTCCCTCGCTTAATCCCCCTAATACTCTGTGTTTATTGTCTGAGTTAGGGATGTGAAGAGATGGACCTCTTTTTGCATCGCCCGGATTCTGAGGAGTACTCTGTGGGGTTTCCTGAAGCCTGACAGAATTACGCACCCACATATTTATACTCTTCCCGATCCAGGTGATCCATTGGGATGGCTTCCTTAGAAGATGTGCTTCATGCACTAGTGATAGTTCAACAAGAACTGGTTACGTCCAGAGCTGAAACTGCAGCTCTCAGGGAGAAAGTAGAGAAGCTGACTCAAAACCCTTCTGATATGACGGCCTCATCTTCGCAAATACAAGTTAATGTCCCTCCACCTATACCTTCAGCTAACCCGGAGCGGTATTCTGGCGATCCCGAAATACAAGTCTTCCTGACACAGGTTATATTGCATTTTTGTGTGCAAACCTGCTTCTTTTCCGAATAATCACTCTCGGGTAGTGTTTGCTATCTCATATATGGTTGGGGATGCCACCAATTGGGCAGTACCTTTGGTGAAAACTAACGATCCAGTGGTCTTGGATTGGAACGCCTTTCGATGTGAATTCGAAAGGGTTTTTTACCGTAGAGTTACTACCTTTAGTGCAGATCGAGAACTGTTAGATTTAAGACAGGGGAAACATGATCTGGTGACCTATCTAACTTCTTTTAACCAGTTGGTAGCCGAAACAGCTTGGCCGGAAGAAAAGAGAATGTACCTCCATTATCAGGGTCTTCGGGACAAGATGAATGACGTCTTAGCACAAATAGATCCACAACCGTCTACTTGTACTGATTTGATTAACTTTACGTTACTTCTAGATCACAGGTTGACTGAGAGAAGGGCCAATAGAAGAAAGGGAGACAGGATGTATGCCAGGTTTGATGGAGGTCCTATAAAAATTTTACCTAATGGTGAGATGGGCACAGAGCCAATGGAAGTAGGAGCTATTCGAGCTCCATTAACCAGAGAAGAAAGGGAGAATCGTAGAGCTCACGGATTGTGTATGTACTGTGGGAAGAGTGGACATTTTGTGAGAGAATGTCCCATTAAACCTAGATCCCAAGGCTCTTTTTCTTTCCACAAAAAGTCAGCTGTGTTGGTTATACAGAAAGAACACGAAACCGTGGAATCTGACAAAATGTAATCTTTGACTTCTATAGCTACTCCGGTCTGGTCTATCCTTTCTCTCACCGGTACTGAGAACAAAGAGACTGAACTTCATATTCTGATTCCCATGAGATTAGGTTGTAATCATCTCCAACACCAAGTATGGGTAATGATTGATTCAGGGGTTACGGGCAACTTTATCAATTGCGACTTGGTGGAGAGGTTGGAACTACCCCGCATTTCTAGAGGTAGTCCTGAGATGGTGTTGGCGGTGGACGGTAAACCGTTGGAGTCCGGTCCCGTCACCGAACTAACAGACTTAGTAGAGTTAACAGTGACAGATGACACACAGGAACACGTTGAACAGATAACGTGGAGCAACATAGAGGCACCCCCATATGATGTCATTTTGGGTATGCCTTGGTTATGGCTGCATAATCCAACCATAGACTGGAAGCAGAAAACCGTGAGGTTCATGTCCGAAGAATGCAACAAACTCATCTTCCGAGAGATCACTTCCCATGTGCTTTCATTCGCTCACCCTTTTTGAATTGCTACAGCCGCTGAGAAAGAGGTGGCATTGCCTTTGATCTGTGAACAGTATAGGGAAGTGTTTTGTGAACAACAGGCGTAAAGGATCCCTCCGCACAGGGATATGACTGCCAAATTCACTTAGTGCCAGGAGCCACATTGTCAACATGTAGAGTATATGCTCTGTCCGAACCTGAAACTAAACATCTGCGGGAATATCTAGATCATTACTCAGAGATAGGTTTTTATAAGACCTTTCCGTTCCCCAGCAGCTTTGCCTCTTTTTTTATCGCGAATGGTGACTTGAGGACGTGTATCAACTACCTCATGCTGAACAAAAATACTGTCAGGAACCGTTACCCTCTTCCACTTATCTCCGTACTGTTAGATCAAGTTAAGAATGGCCTTCCAGGGAGGAGCCAAGATGGCGACCGGGACGGCAGCGTAGACTCCCGGCTCCGTGAACCTCCGCATCCCGCACGGATATCCTGCACGAGATCCTCAACCTGTGCTACGCGGTCGTGTTTCTGAAGGAGAGTGGCACCCGACTGTGTGACTCCGAGGTTTCTGGCTGCGGTATCGCCGGAGAAACGAGCATTTGAACTTTGCGGCCTGTGCGGCCCTGGAGCCGGGACCTCAAGTGGACGCCGTGGCCGGGTGGCAGTTCAACAACAGCGGCCTGTTGTGACTGGGCGGAGGCGGTCCACCGGAGCGGTGCCAAACTCGGCCTACATTTCGTCGTGGTCGTTTCTACTGTCAAGTGTAGCGGTCCGAGTGCATGCCCGTGGGTGCAATTCTCAGATCCTCCGGTGGCTGCCCCTGCCTTTGATGGTGAGCTGCCCGGCTGCCGCCCGTATCCTGCCCTGATCCTTGCGGGCCGCCCCCGGCTTTTTACGGGAGCGGGTCCGTAGTGGGGACGACTGTTGCCCGTGACCACGCAACGGATAACTTTTCGCCTGCCCCCGGAACCCGGTCACCAGCGACGTGGCCATCGGGACGCTTGTCCCAGGGTCCCGGCCCCGGTGGGGGTCGGGCGTACTTGGCGGCCATCTTGTTGCGATGAAGCCTACCATCCTGTCCGCTGGGTCGCAGCGGGATTGTGAGAGTGCGACTTTTGGGAGTGTGGCGGCGCGATCGCAGAGAGCTGTGCTGGGGTACGGCGACCTCCTCGAGGCCCTTGGTGCTCTTCACTCCTCCTTGATTCATGGTGTCGGGGTCTTGGGGAGTAAGCTCGACGGTGTGGCGTCGGCGTTGGGGCAAAGGCGGCCCGCCTGTCCGCACGTACATAGGGACTACCCACACTGCGCACAGGGGGACACTTTGGCGGCCACCCCTGAGGTTAGCGCACGGCTGGACACTCAGGCCAGTATGCTACAGTGTGTTCATCCAGCTGAGGGCCTGATCTGTCCCGGAGGCATCGGACCTGAGTGGGGTGTGGTGGCCTCGTCCCGTACGTGCCCTCCTGCGACCCAGGGACAACTCCAGCAACTATTGTCTGCTTTGGCTGCTTCTGCCTTCCTGGACCTTGAGTGCAGTGCATATCCTGGGGCAGCACTGGGAAGCCTGTTTCTCCACGCTGCGGACTGTGTTGATGCTCAGAGACTTCCACTCCACCTGTGTGCGTCGCTTCTCGGACGTTTTTGGACAATTCTCTACCTTGGAACGTCGGATATGGTGCTGGGTCGAGGGGTAGGCATGGGCAGAATTCCAAAGAGTGGTCAGGGATAAGGCTGATCCTTCAGGGGTGGTCATCTAGTGGACGGGCGGGCTCAGGGGTTGCGTGCTCTCCTGGCATAGCTAACAGCATAATAGGTGCATAGTGCTCCCCATCTTGCTTTGAGAAGATCGCTTTTGTGCTGTTTATTGTTCACTTTGGGGGAAACTTACCGTGCGGGAGGGAGAAGCCGGGGGTATGTTTTGAAGGCCCTCCTCCAGTTTATTAATACTTTCTCCACCCCCCCGTCTGGTGGGGTTCTTTTCCTACTTCTTTTTCCCTCTTCTCCTATATTTCGGGTCTGGTTCCAGGGCGACAGGCACACTGCTGGGGGGGGGGCCGTACTCATCTGCAGAGGTGCAGGGTGGGGGGTTGGGGGAGGGGATTCTTTCGTCTTTTATCTCTTTTTCCATGGCCTCCTTTTTCTTCTCTGATTCTTTTTGTTTTTTCTTTTCTGGGATCAGTGTGATACACCTCCTTTGCTATGACTCGTTGCCGCTCCATGTGTACCACAATTTCCGGGGTGCTCTCCGGGAGCTCTGGCGGGGGACTGCAGGCGCAACTGCTTATGATACTCTTCCTCATCCTGATGTTCTTGTGTTTGCGCCATTGACCTAATAGATTGCTGTAAATCGTTTACGTCTATTACTCTGCATACCTGTAATTGCTGTTTGAAAATTGTCTGGCACCTGATCCTTCTGCCTTGTTTCATTATAAAACGAAAACCTTTTTCTCCTGGTGCCCTACCTACGCTGTTCACAGTATTAGCATCACGATTCTGCTCCCCGATGTGCTGCCTGTGTTTATACTTGCCTGTTTTTGCTCTGATTGCTTAGCGGCCGGCCCCGGGGGGTTGTAGGCCCATACTTGTTCTCTATTGAACTGTCAATAAAGGTTTTCAAAAAAAAAAAAAAAAAAGAATGGCCTTCCAAGAATGGATACAGTGTCTATGGGGGGCACAACATCCTGTCACCGTATACACAGACCATAGAAATCTTCAGTACATGAAGACTGCTAGGCAGTTAACGCAGAGACAAATGAGGTGGATGCTGTTTTTCCCAGAGTACGACTTCGTGGTCACATTCAGGCCTGGGACAGAAAACAGAAAGGCGGATACCCTGTCCAGGAAAGACACAGAAGAAGGTCCTAAGAAAGGGGTTGCCAATGCCATCATCAGCTCAAACAAGGTGCTATGTGTAATCAAAGTGGAAGACTTCCTAAAACAAGTAAAAAAGCATAAGACTACTGCATTCTGGAGGAGATTGGCAGAGGGCGACAACCAGCTGAAGGTTACTCAAGGTTTCCCCTTTTTTATGAACAAACTATATTTACCGACTCAAGAGCTTTGGTTGAAGGCCTTTAAGCTGGTGCCACGAATCGGTTCTTGCGGGACATCCAGGGTGTTTAAAGACCAAACAAATGATCCAGCGTTACTTCTGGTGGGATTCGTTGTGTGAGGATGTAAAGCAATGGGTATCGCAATTTGAGGTCTGTGCCAGGGCTAAAGGAGAACCAGCAAAACAAAAAGGGAAGTTAAAGCCAATACCTACTCCAGCACAACCTTGGCAATACATCAGCATAGAATTCGTCACACGGCTGCCTAGGGATAAAGGTTACACAGCCATTCTAGTTGTGGTGGATAAGCTCACCAAGATGGTACATTTTATTTCTTGGATCCCACTACCTACAGCAGGGCAAACTGCCCAGTTATTACTGACTCATGTGATATGATTACATGGCAGTCCAGGAGTCATTGTGTCCGACAGATAACCACAATTCATAGCACAATTCTGGAAGATGTGGTGCAAAGCGCTCCAAATAGAGACTGCGGTATCCACCAGCTTCCATCTGCAGACGGATGGACAAACCGAGAGGTTAAACCAAACCCTCAAGAAATACTTGCGTTGCTATACAAAGGAGGCCAATGATTCATGGGTGTCATTGTAGTGATTGGCTGAACTGGCCTATAATAATGCCTTGCTCAGTTCTATTGGAGAGACCCCGTTTTTTGCCAATTATGGGTTCCATGCTCGTGTGCTGCCGATATCCATACCTGGTGAGGTAGCGGATCAACCAACCGTGTTGAACCATGTTAAAAACCTTCAGGCTGTGCACAAGAGGATTGGCTTCCATCTAAACAAAGCAAAGCAGTCCTACAAAAAAATGGGCTGATCAACACCGTAAAGATGGCCCCCTTTACTGACCTGGTGATCAGGTATTTTGTCGACAAGGAATATTCGTTTTAGGGTGCGAATCATATTCCATCCCAGATACATTGGTCCATATAGGGTTTTGAAAAGAATCAATCCTGTGGCCTATCGATTGAAGCTACCGGCCAATTTTTGCATCCACCCAGTGTTCCACTGTACCCTGTTGAAGCCCGCTGTGGGGGCCAGATGTTGGGCGGTTCCTCCGGTGCTGCGAAATGGGCAGCTGGAATATGAAGTTAGTCATATATTGGATTCCAAGATCAAGCATGGGAAGCTGTGATTTATAGTGTCCTGGAAGGGTTACTCCTCGAAAGACGATTCCTGGGAACCTTTTGCCAATTTTCATGCTCCTTCAGTTGTGCGCTCCTTTCATTCGAGGTATCCCAGCAATCCTGGATCTAGGAGGCGCATGGGAGGGGGGCATACTGTCAGGATCTGAGACCTGTTGCGCCTTCCCAACAGTGAATACGGCAGGGCTACAGTAACCAGAAGCCCCACAGAGTGGAATGGGAGGAGCCTCGTATCTTAGCCAGCCGCCCATGCTCGCCGGTGTACGTAATTCCTGGTTCTGGCTGATGACCGCTCAGCGGGTGTTTCCTTGTCTGCAGTTTTCGGAGTTCCCTGTGGCTTCTGGCAAATTAACCCGAGTACAGCGTGCCTGCTGCGCTCTTCCCCGATCTCCTCGGAAGGACAAAGAGACGGAAGATTGAGCGGTTCACAATCAGTCAAACCACTCATTGAATTGCAGCGATTTCTCGATTCAGCCGGGCAGCAGTGTCCCGGAGTTGTGTGTGTTCCGGATCACTTCCCCACTGAATAAGCAGAGGGGTCCTTGCATATTCCCTGGAGGTTGGACAGTACCTGACAATAGTGATAAAATGGATTACCACTTCGTTGATATTTTGATTGAGCAGCTCTACAGCATCTTTTGGACTGAATGAACAGCATACTTCCAGGTAGGAAGTCAAATTCAGTACTCTACAAAAGGGGCCTACTGTTTATTCTCTATTTTGCTAGTCAGTGAAGCGCAAGAGATAGGATACTCTCTAACTGACTAGTCTGGATTATCTTTAAACCCTTTCTTTTTGTATGCTCTTGGATTCCTTTTGACTTTGGGTATTCTATAGAACTTTGATGACATTCAATCGCTATCCTAATCTATGGAGTAATAAGATGAGCATATAGAGTACCTGCTCCCTGTTCCTACCTTTTATATTTTGGATTGGCTCCTGTTCTTTTTGAGATGTGTTTCCTTTACATAGAGGTACGTTTGAATGTTGGTTGCTTATGGGAGATATGAGAGTTTAGGAGAAAAGGAACAATTGTAATCTTGTCTTTTTCTGCTTTAGGAGTACGCTAAGAGGATTTAGAGTCCCAATTACGATTAGAGTAGTGATTCACACACACAGCTGAATGATTCAGGTACGAATCAGTTGTAGCGAGATCATATGAGTGTAGGTGTTGCTGCTTGTTTTCTCATGGTCTTCTTTCTCTTCTACAGGTATCCTCTTCCCCGCTGCCCCTTTCCTATACCCTTCCCTTGCTTGATCGCCCTAATACTCTGTGTTTATTGTCTGAGTTGGGGATGTCAAGAGGTGGACCTCTTTTTGCATCACCCAGATTCTGAGGAGTACTCCGTGGGGTTTCCAGAAGCCTAACAGAAATAGCAATTTAAAACTGTACACACATAATTTGATAATGTTTAAAGGGGAGAGCACAATTTCTTTCACACTGGTTTATAGTGGTAAACTGTGCAGAGTCCAAAGGTTAAAAAAAAGAATTCCGCAGGAGTGAAGGCAAACACTTTGGCAAAAGACCACCCTAAGGCTGACAGGGCTAACAGCAAGCATACTGTCATGGAAAGGCTGATTCCATTTTGACACAAGGAAGAGAAGATGTATCTAACTATACTCCTACCATTTTAGATACAATTCCTAACATGAATGAAGTGATCTTTTTACAGAAGGTAAAATATAGATCAAAGTAAATGTCTTAAGGAAGAACACCTAGAGAGAAAATGTAAACAAACTATTATTTAGGAAGGAAAGACTAGTTCATATATTTCACTGCAACAAGACGTTATGGCTTGATAATGTACTGCTCTAATTGCTGGTCACTCATGAGAAAGAAGGGCCATGCATCTGAAACAGTGTAAAAGACTATGTGAATGCTTATTATATCAGTATGCAGACCAAAACTGATCATCAGTAGTCTGCAGGTTTTCAGCTGTCTCTCATTACTCCATTTAAGCTTAGGTTCCATTTGCATTAATTTTATTGTAGATCTCCCTATATCAGAAGATCATGTAGGGATATTAGTTGTTATGAGGAGATACTCTAAGTAAGGGCATATTGTTCCTTTGCAAAAGCTACCCTCAGCATACCAGTTGGCATTCATTTTTTTCCAGACTATATTCTAGTTGCATGGGGTTCGATTCACAGAAATAACAAAATCCTTAACTTACTACTTTTGGTATTCACAGAAGACACTTACAATTTTTGGTATTAACAGAATGCACTTAGGACTACTAACTTTATGCCGGCACTCGGGCCCGAATTTCTGCCCCGGGCCCAAATTTCCGCCCCGGGCCAGAGATTCCGCCCTGGCTGGTGCATAATGGGGGATATTTGGCATTTGAAATGCTCAAACGGCCAAAATGCCGGTATTCCGGTCCGATAGTGGAGATTCCGGGCCGGAGGCGGAGATTGCGCCCCGGAGCGGAACTTCCGCACTGAGCCGGAATTTCAACCCCAGGCCGGAACTTCTGCCCCGGGGCGGAAATTCTGGCCCGAGTGCGGACGTAAAGTCAGTAGTCGTAAGTGCATTCTGTGAATACCAAAAATCGTAAGGGCCTTCTGTGAATACCAAAAGTAGTAAGTTTAGGATTTTTTCTTAAGTTAGTTCTGTGAATCGGGCCCATAGTTTGCAAGTACCATCATTATTGACAGAGGCTCAAAATGTATTAGTAAAATATGGAAACAATTCTTACATCATCTATAAATGATTAATCACCCAATACCACCCACAGATAGATGCTTAGACAAAAATAATTAATCAAATCATTGAACAATACCTCTTATTTTCTTATGAACCACCAAGAACAATTGGTATGATATTTACCTTTGGCTGATTTTTTATTTTTACAATAGCTCTCCCCACTCCTCTTTAGGGTAGTGACCTTAGACTCTATGGCTCCTTCAATCCAAAGTCTGCTCCGAACAATATCCAAAGTTCTATTACAGACCGCTGAGCATCTAGTCTTGGCTAAGTTCTCTCCAAAAGAATTGCTGTTGTCATCGCTGGCCATCTCCCACTTACCAACCTGGTGACCAAGTAAGATTATCTACCCACATTTTGTCTATTTCTTGGTCTCATCCTAAGTTAACCCGAGAACTATGGTGTCTTTCTCTATCAATAAGAAGGTAGGAACTATGGAAGTACATTTTGAGTTGTCCTAGTGATGGGGGATCTATCGTGTGCTAAGTGTTTCCTGTGCAAAATCTGCAACTAGCATTTCATCAGTTCCAGCTCCACCTATCATAGTAGATGGCTCTCATGAATTTGAGGTAGAGGCAATTCTGGACTGAAGCATCATCAAGGGGCAAATGCAGTTTTTGGTGCCATCAAAGAGCTGTGATGTATCTGATAGTTGTTGGGAGCTGGCCTTTGATACTCATGTATCTAGATTATTGGCCAGATTTCATAAACTTCATCCTACGAAACACTGGCAAAGGTGAATGGGTATTCTATAGGAGTGGTCTCCTTTCAGGAATATGCATCTCAGGAAATGGGCTTCATGTAAGAGCAATAGGCGTTGGTATACAACAGACACATAGGAGGAACGATGCAGAGGGCAAGATAGGGTTAAACCCCTATCAACTTGAAATGTTTGGACACATTTTAAGGATCTAAACATAAACAAGCTAGGGCCTAGTGTTTGGAGACTGTGGGGAATGAGTTGCTGGTGCTTGAGGGATTGCCTCCAGTAAGTGATTCTTTTAAGAAATCTAGGCCAAACAGCAGTCCTGGGTCGCACTAGCCAGTAGTAGTATAAAGAGACAAGGAATGTTCACCTCAGTGTCAGGCATTGTTAGGTTCCTGTGGCTTCTGCTACTCTAGTTCATTCACCAGTTTTCCTACTACCCCCACCTTTATTGTCTTCTCCCTTTGGTTTACCTTGTGATTCCCTGTACCTTGCTGTCTAGTTTCCCTTCTTTGCTCTATCAGATTGTCAACTGTGTTTGGGAAGTCTTTGTCTCCTATCAGTTAGCTGCACACCCGCAGTTATTGGACTCCTGAAGTGTCTAATACTCCTATGGGTCTGACACAGCTCTCTCTAAGTGTATGCCAGTAAATGAACTCCAATGGAATATTTTACTAGCATTGCATTGTATTATTCTATGATATGGAATCTGGTCCATCTGTTTCATGGTTAACCGATTACCAGAAGAGAGACCAGGAAGAATTAAGATCACATGTGTATCAGCCACTGAAGCCTGTGTCTTCCCTACTTACTCTTATTTTTCTCACTTCTTTTCCAGAAGGTCTTAACGCAGAAGTGTTATAGTACCTCTGAATGAAGATTCTATCACAAAGGCAGAGTTAAATCTATTTGCAATCCCATTACACTCGGATACCAGTCATGACATTATGCACCTAGAGATCAATGAACATTGTTGAAGGTCATGACCAATGGGTGTTGGGATTAAAGGTCAGGGACATGCCCAGTGACCATTAGAGGTTGGTGCGCAAAGCACAGAATTTGGAGAAGGCCAGGCTCTAAGCTCTAGGTCTGCAGGTAAGCGCCAAGTGAGATCTGGGCTCAGAAACTGTTAATAGACAACTCTGGGATTGTTCACCAATGAGCCAGTGGCAAAGTCTTGGGAACCAACTCTAAGGCCCAGAAAACTAGCATTTGATCTTGGGTGATGGAAAAGCACAGGGTGGAAGGGTGACAGTCTAGAAGGTGCCATAGATGAGCTTGTACCAATCACTGAAGCTGAAGCGAAGGGAAGGGAAGGGAAGAAAGACAACAACAAAAGTGAAGAGGCAGTAGGCGAGGTGTAAACTTGATCGACAGCAAGATGCTGAAAACAACCAGGACACATTGCCGGTACTATGACACTGTCTTGAAATGTTCCTATAATGTTCTTGCTGGTCTTGTACCAGAATGCTTTGCAGTGACTGAGAAGTGCTGCATTTCGTACCCGTAGGGGTGACCATATTTATAATCATAGGGACAGATTTACAAGCCCTGTACGCCCCTTTTGCGCCGCCGTTGGGTTACTTCTGTGACGCAGCGGTGGGGTAAAGCCAGCACCATGTTGCGGGGTATTTACAACGTGATGCATCTAGGGAGATGCGTCACGTTGTAAAGCCCTGCGCCACATGGCCGTTTTGGCGCGGGGGCGTTTTGGCGCAGGAACACCTCGGAAAAGTGGCTGAGTGAAATCTACAAGATTTCACTCAGTCACTTTTCCGACCCCACTGCGTCAAAACCTTGCGCCTGCTTGAAGCAGGCGTAAGGCTTGACGCACCATGTTAGACATAGGCAGGGTTGGCACCGTGCTGGAGTTGCGTCGCGCCCGCGACACAACTCCAGCACTGCGCCAAACTTACGGCAGCAGATGAGACACGCATCTGCATTTCCTTGCACTATGATGCACCGCATTGTAAATGCAGCGAATCCGTGGTGGCGCAAGGATTGAGATGCGTGTCACAAGTTTCCTGGCGCATTCCTGCTGATTTGCAGGGATGTGCCAGGAAACGTAAATCTGCCCCATAGTCCCCACCTTCTATGATTATCAAGTTCTATCTCTAGGAAACCACAATTTACAATGAACATTCCCACATGGGTTCAAAAAATACTCCAGACATCCATCCACTAGCACCCGAGAGGGAGGGGATCCTAAGCTAGTTTTACTCCAGATATATGTACTACTAGCTATACTCGCCAGTGAGCATCCAAAGCAAGGAAAAGAGCCAAAGAACCCACCCATCGCCACAAGCAGCGACATAAAGTTAGGGAGAGATCTTGGGATGGAATGAAACTTAAAGGAAAGCAACACATGGAGAAGATTATTGGATGTATTTATGTAGCACCTTCTACTTCTTAGATGGTGCTGAAGAGCTTTGCTGGCAGATAACAACTAACATACAACATCAGAGACATTTTTCATGCAAATTAAGTTACAATTTTTGAAGCTGTTTTCACACAAGTGACAAAGACATTGGGCCAGATTTAGGGTTTAGTGGCCGGGTTACTACACCACAAATGCAGCGGATATTGCATCTGCTGTATTACAAGTGACCTAGAAGATTTTATAGTCAGTCCAAAACAATGACCCTTAAAATAAAGATGGTGATTGCTAAAAATGAGTGCAATTATTTTCAGTCACATATAATGTCCTAGAATAATATGCATTATAGATTTTGTTATCTCAATATAGCCCTTTGCAGTATGGAAGGGCGTCAGTATAGACACTAAAAGATATCTATACAACAGGATGCATAAGAATGAGGAATGTTGTAAAGGCTGACTTCATTAATTAAAAAATATTTCTCTGGCACAGATAGCCTGGGTGGATGGGCGGATTTAAAGCTCCGTCACTTCTGCCACGTGAGGCCATGAACGGCCCTCTTCATAAAAAGTGAGGAAATACTGGGACCTTTAAAGAAGCCAGGGAATGGAATGTTCCAATCCCTCCTGCTCTCTTCAACAGCCTGTAAAACACCAAGGGGGGGTCTCCCTCTACCTCTGTCACTGAAAGGAACACCAAGATTTTGCTGTGCTTCTAGGTGCAGCACCAGGAGAGAACTGCCTAACGGAGGACTCATTTGGAGGCCCTGCCTTAGAGTGTGAGACTGCGGACAGAGAGGATCTCCAACTTTGAGGGACGAGAGGGCCGCTGGGTGACTGGAACTACAGGCACTGTCCTGGTGTGATGATTTAAACAGGCTGGGGGCAGAGGGGATAAACAGGTAGGGCTAACATGGAATGTGGCGAGGTTTGTAGGCCTCAAGGAGCCATCTCCCTGTGAATGCCAGTGACCAACAAAGGAAAATTCTATAGAAACCCAACTCTCCTGAACAACTGTGATGAACTAAACCTTCCACAGGAGATCTTTCTGTTGGGAGCCTCTTGCTTTCATGTCACCTAACGAGGTAAAAACAAATCCCTCTAGAGACAAATAAAGACCACAAGCCATAAGGCTCCTTATTAGAAGGTTAAAGGAACCTCGTGTGTCTGGCTTGACCCTCAAGGAGACAGGGATCCACGACCTACCAAACTACCTGAAGGCCACTGCCGCAAACTATAATCACAAGGTCATAGCTACTGGAAGAATTTAGGGAAGTGTAGGCCAGGAAGTGCAACTTATGGGAATGGGGCAACGTGGTGAAATTCGGGAATACTGTCAGTAGACAGGTGGAAGCAACAGAGAGGCAAGAGAGCTCCAGGAAATGCGCAATCCACACTATGATCTGGCTAGAAAGAGAAGTGGAAGTGATGAACAACGCACTACGGGCTTCGTGCCATAAAAAACTGTGATTCCCTAAATTGGATAATAGATAAAACATCAGCGAAGTAATCCAGCAATTTCTGCAAATGAAGCGAGAGGAGATAAAGGTGCTACATCACTTGAAGTTCGTAAGGCACTCCATTTGCCAACAAGAGGACCCAAGAGGAATTTGTAAGATATTAGGACTATCTTAGCTGAGCTGTGTACTCCACAAAGAGCAGAGGTCATATATGTGGCCTCCAAAATGAAAGGCCTTTCCTACTAGAGAAGCAAAGTGATAATCTTTCCACATCTAATTAGGACCATGCAACATAAGAGGTCAGCACTACAGATTGTAAAGCAAGAGTTGTTGTTGTTGGGATGCAGTGCTTATTTGTGGTATCAGGTGAGGCTTCGGGTGCAGAGATTTGGAACAAATATGCCTTCACTAACCCCCGAAGCAGTGTTGAAGTGCTGGGCCTTACAATGTAATCTCTTATCAAGTCATTAAAGATTTTTCCCCATTGGTCACATGGACCTTTACTAGCTGACTTGAAGCACTGAAAAGGAGAAAACCTGAACAATACTTTTCTAACTTGTGAAGCCCATGTGACTCCCCAATAAGGACCAGGAGTCGCTGAATATGATCAAAGAGTTTTATTCGGATTACCAATCAATCTATTATATATGCAAGTCAAAAGTAAGCTCAATAAGTACATCAGTACAATAGGTAAGCTAACATATCTCAATTGATTGAGGCTCAACAGAATGAGATACAGAATTGTGATATCGACAATAATACTGAAACTAATTAAAGGGAACAGGTGTTCCATAAAGAGACTTCCTCCCTTGTCGCTTCTAAACATAAGTCAGATATAGGGTCATCTATCAAGGTTCTCTAATTTGGGAGCATAGAAGATGTCAGCATGATCAGACTTCAGAAGATGTCTTGAAAAAAGGAAATAAGTGTTTAAAATGGAATTTTACTATTAGAATTTTCACAGAGGAGTGCAGCGGCAGTTGCTCTGACTGGTGCTTCAACAAGTAAACTAAATTTGCAACACATTATTGATTCAAAAGCTGATCAAAATTGGGTTTTGAAATTGACATTTGATGAATTGATGCATTGAAATTTGGAAGCAAGAAAGCAAGCGTGTAGTGCACCCGGAAAAACGTGTGAGAGTGGCATTGAGAGGGGGTGTAAATTCGAAAAGAATAATAATTTGTAAGCCACATATAATTGATCAAACAGAATGAGATGTGCAAAAAAACCACTTTTAGAGTTGGGAGTGAATTTAAGAGAATAATGGAAATAATTGGAAATTGTGAGAATGTGGAAATATACAGGCGTGATTAGTTTTCAAAGTCATTGACAAATGAAGGAAGGAGAGTTATAAGTGACTCTGACTGTGATATTGTAGAAGCAGAATTTCCATTGAGAGAAGTGCCATGTACTGTGGAGCAGACAGTCAGGACTTTTAGGAAAGATTTTCCAAAGCTTAAAGAGGAACCTGGGAAATTGTATATCGAAGTGGAAAGAATTGCAACTATGTCAAAGGTATTGTGGGAAAGCATTGTTTTAGGTTATAGTAGCAGAGGATTTGTGGACTGACTAAGGAGGTAGTGAAGTGACCAGAAGAGGAACTGCACAGGGGTCCACCTATTTAAAAGCCTTCATCAGTGGTAATGGAAAAATATGGTGAGGTTATTGGGCATTTGAAGTGAAAGGTTCCAGCGAAACAGGTTAATTGGTAAAAAATCATGGGAACAATACCAAATGAAGATGAGTCCATTCATGCATCTTATTAAAGGCTGATACATATGTACAGGCAAAACAGTGGAAGGGAAGATCCAGCAAAGGAAAGGCACATCTGATTTCTTACAGCTTTTATTTTGGGTTTGAATCTGGGGTTGAGTTTGAAGCTTCAGTAGAGAGTAATGTGCTGGCAAGTAAAGGCACTTGACGAAACATATGCTAAATATTGTAGTGATTATTGTGAGTCTAAAATAAATCATTGAGGGTGACATTGATGGTTGCACATACTGAATTCTTTCAGCAAGGAGGGCAAGCATTGGTGCTTCAGGGAAGTGGTGTGCAGTTTCAGGGTCCTCCAAAAGGTGTAGGTGGTTCAAGGTAATGGTTTTTGTAGTAATGTTAACAATGGTATGGTGAGATCTGAAGCTTCTCACATTTGCGGTAAACAAGTTCATTAGAAGAAACATTGTACATTTATTTTAAATCCATATGCTAATGGGACACAAATGGTGCCTCAAATTAACACTATGCAACATAATATGATTTCAATGGGATGAGTAAGTCAATGATCCCCGCACCTACCTGCTTCAATACAGAATGTGCAGAATACAGGGCATTTCTATATAACCATGCTGTGGCTCCAGCTCTTCCACTACAGATGCAGAATAGAATAACAGAATTGCCACAAAGTATCCAGTTTCAACATGATGCAGTTCAACTTCAAATGAGACAATCAGTGAATAGTGATTAGTTTCCACAAATAAGCAGCTCCCTTCGGATTCCGCAAGGATTGAGACAGGGACAATGCCAAAGAGGGGAGGAGGATTGCATGCTTGGTGCATTTCAAAATGCTCACCATCCCGGTTCAGGCAGCAGGGTAGGTCACACGCGGAGCGTTCATCGATCGCTGGACACAAATTGGTGTCCTTTATGACCGCCGGATACTGTTGCAGTCTACATTAGACAACAGTAGTGGTTACTTACCTGAGAACGTGGTACGTAGTATTTCACTTATCACGTTGTGTAGATAGCGTGTGATTCTGGTCCTGAAGAAGTGTCTAGATCCTCCTGACAACCAGGGCACGAAACATGTTGACCGACGGAGAGTGGGGCGTATATAGCTAGATACATAGCCTCTAGTTCACCGCCACTCTCTTATTATTTTTTAATCATGCACTTTACCTTCTTGAATAAATAATTGTTAGGACTAACTGACCCATTTGAACTCACTCCCCTTTCACATCTACACATACTAGGCCCCTTACCCCCATTGCACCCAACGGCAGGAACAAAAGAACCCCGCCAGAGAGCACCGTACTTGGTGCCCGTCGGGTATTGCAGCGCCGACCTGACGAGGGGCAGGCTCATATGATGAAGGATGACATCTAGCTTGCTAGGTGTGTGAGAGCCCTTGTTCCGAAAAGAGGATTTCCCCCTTCGTCTCAGTGTGAGATTATTCCTGTTTAATCCCACTTTCTGTGTCTCCCTGTTCTTACACTTTGACTCAGAGGAACTCCATACCCTTCTTGCATACAATGCATTTCAAATTAACAGGTGGGAGTGGAGCTTGCCTGGTTACAAGACGGCCACAAGCTAGCAGAGCTCCACAAGCCCAACTACCAATCCGACATGATCCTACAGCCCACCGGCGATCCCTCACCCTGCAATGAACAAGGACACTTCCCGTAACTGCACAGAATCACTAACGCAGAGTTTGCAGTCCCGATACACTCACCGGAGGAGGACAGCGACGACCAGTGATAAGACGGGCGGGATCTGGCCTGCCGTGGAGCTCGGAGAGTCTGCTCGCTCATCGATCATGCTGGTTCCCTGCAAAGTACGCTTCCAATTTCCCAACCGTGGACTCTCCTCCAGGGGGAGGCCGCCCTGGGAGTAGACCCTGGAACGAGCCCAGCGGACCCGATGGGGCTCCTGGACCCTGCGGCGTGGCAGCTTGAGGCCACTGTGTGGGGGCTCGCTGTGGCCTTGATCGCTTGGGCAGGGCCTCTCTCCTTGGAGTAGCGGAGCGGGTCTACCGTCAGGCATAGCCAGCAGAAGAGACTGCGAGGTGGCTGTGGCACACGACCCGCCCCAATCACTGCCACAGACATCCTACAGTGAGAAGGTGAGCTACTTCCACCTTCTCCTTCTCCCACACGAGGCCCCTTGGCATATCTGGCAGCATTATGTGTGCAAAGGCCTCCGGGGCTGCAATGATCCATCCCCAAGCAGCGACATTGCACCAACATCCCAAGAGGACTTAATTTACCCTTCCTGTGGCAACATTCTGCCCATATCCTCACTCTGCCTTTTGCAAATACACTACCCAGGGTGCCAGTGTACGAGAGGAAACAGCTTTGCCCTCCAAGTGTTATGTCCTCTGGTTTGGATTACAATGCAGTAAAATACTCAAAGTAGGGACTACTACCCCACACCTTGCTTCACTGAGTGCTCTATATACCAGCAGCATTATATGCAATTGGCAAAAATGATAAATCCCAGCCTAAGCTTCAATTTAAGCCCCAGAAGATGCCCAGACACAGGGAGACAGGCTCTGGTGCTGTGGAATAGGGCTCGGAGTCTTACGACCCTCCTGCAGAACAAGACTTAAAACAAATTCTGTCCGTCATGCAACACAGCCTCAATAAGATAGATGGCAAAATAGACGCCCTTTCATATAGAATGGACCGCATGACCGACAGACTAGACAAACACAAGGAGAGGCTTGACGCAGTGAAAAAGAGAGATGCAGAGGACACTATTACAGCGGAAACAACGGCCCATTCCAAGTTCAATAAAACACTGAGTGCTCTACAGGCCAAGGTCGAAGATATAGAGGCCCGCTCAAGATAGAATAATATACGAATAGTAGGCGTAGCGGAATCAACTAACATCGAAAACATGGAACTATATGTTGAACAGCTACTTGTGGCTTTCCTGGGGAGAGACACATTCTTGAAGGTCCTCGTTGTCGAATGCACTCACCACACATTGATGCCGAAGCCTATCCCTGGTGCTAATCCACGTCCCAATGTTGCCCGCCTAATGAATTACAGGGAACGTGACGCTGCCCTCCAGAAGGCAAGAGAGCTGAGGGTGCTACACTACGAGGGGATGGATTTATCACTCTACCCCAATTTCACACAGCAAGTGCATGAAGCCAGTCGCCAATTCACACAAGTTAAATGGAAGCTACAAGAACTGAACTTTGAATACAGTATGCTCTACCCTGCTAAGCTACAAATTATTTCAGAAGCAAAACTGTACTTTTTTACACATCCAAAACAGGTGCTGCAGTTCCTCAAAAGTCACAATAGATTAGGTTCCCAGGAAGGCTCCCCTAGGGGTGCTTCCAATGCAGACACTGAAATGCCGTGATGAGATAATCACAAGCAAGTACTCGTCTTTGGTCAGCTGGGTAGGGGATGGGCTGGTTTGGGGCATGGGCAGGTTTGTTGATTATATTTGAGTGGCGCTTGCTAGTAGACTCACAAGTGTCTGGCCCCAGGTCCACCCAGCCTCAGACAGCTGGCGTGGGGGTGCCGGTGTCCTTGCCACTCCTCACTACCCCCTACCAGTTTCTACAATGATTTGGGTAAGACTATTGTAATGATATCTGCCAATGTGCCGATAACAACCTCTGGCATAGGACAAGAAACGAAAAAGTCAATTATCATGAATGTCACAAGCATTTTTATGCGACTCACTCAAGATTTAAGCAAAATTGTATGTGACTGCTGGGGGTTGGGCTATACACTCAGACAAATCTTGTGGGGAGGATCTGCCATTTGGGCTGTTATGCCTAACAGACATACCCTGAGTTTGTCACACTGGTAACATCAACCCCCATATGTGTCCTACATGACGATGCTACGTTTTTTGGGTTTTTGGGTTATGGATTAAAGATGGGAGGCTCGGGTATGGAGTATATTCTGCTATGCAGTGTTGGGGTGTGCATAGAGTGGGTGGGCTCAGTTGTGGGAGATCGAACACAAATGTAGTCCTCCTAATATTTAACTGCAATGGCTGTTTGAGAACGCAAAAGGTCCAGTTGAAGGCGGGAGGAGATGGGTGAACCAAATAACATCACTAACTCACATCAGGTCCCCCCTGCTAATAGATTTCTGATGGAATGTGAGTGTGAGGCTCACCCAGGGTTTCTGCAGGCGAGAAGTGGAAGGAACAGATGCTGAATCCCAACTTCCCTTACCCACCTCCTTCGCCCAACAACGTCAAAGCAAAAGAGGAGAATGTGGGGAAGAGGGGGAAACAAAACAAGGAAAGGGAGAAGGAGTAGAGTCCACTAATCCATCTGGTGTTGTTGCCTGTGTTCCTAATGGACAAAAACAAAAAAGGTAAGTATAATTCTAGGACCACAAGAGAACTATAAAGAACATGTGGCCAAATGTACCTGTGAAATATTCTGATGGTAACATAAGGAAGAAATAAATAACTAGAACTTGAAACCGATACAGGGGTATCTAAAATGTAGAAATATGCAAATTATTTATGGAGACCACCATCTGAATTCATTAGACCCATGAAAAATGAATACTATCCTGAAAAACCAGGAAAAACCAAAAAACTTATTTTCCCAGCCAGGATAAAAAAAGAAGAAAATGAGGCACAAAAAGGTGCTGAATCAGGATAGAATTAACCAAACTCTAAATATCAAGTAACTAATGTCTTTATCTTATTTAACAGACTCTAAACTATATACATTTTATCCTACCGTTGAGTGAGAACATTGACTCTTTAAACAACTTCTCTGTGTGTGTTTTTCCTTTTCAGGTACAAAAAAAACATTGCCAGGGAAGGTTATTCACAAGGAGACATATCCAGGCTCACTGACAAGGGAAACGCCAACACTGCAGCAAGCCCCAGTAGAGGAGCGGTGACCCGGAAGGCAAGGAATGCGGAATACGTCGGCACAGGAACGCTTACACTCTCCGATAGTGTCACGAGAAATACAGGTAAGTGCAAAACTCAGGGAGGCTAGGCGGGGGGTCCGAGATGGAACGCAAAGTGCGTTTCTGTCCCAGTCCTCCCCCTTTTGTGGGGCTCATGCGCTGCCTTCACCAGCTGACTTGTCTCAGCCAGCGGGGTATGCGCTTGGGCTGCGGTTAGAGTGGCCCGACAGTACCTCCCCCCAAGTTACCCCCGAACAGTCTTCGGCTTGGAGGGATAGCGCCTATGAAATACCTGCAAAAGACGGCGAGCATGAACATGAGAAGCAGGCTCCCATGCCCATTGATCTGAACCGTAGCCCTTCCAATGGATCAAATGTTCAAGCTTACGCTGTACCCTACGACAGTCAATGATATAGGCAATCTCGTACTCAGGTACATCCTCCACCAAAACAGGGGGAGGATGCACAGGGACTACAGTACCAGTAACAATAGGCTTCAACAACTGCACATGAAACACCGGATGGAATCTCAGGGAGGCAGGCAAGTCCAGTTTCATGGTGATAGGGTTTACTACTTTAGAGATAATATAGGAACCAATAAAACGAGGTTTGAATTTGTTTGTCCCTTTGACCTTAATGTTTCTAGTAGACAACCAGACTTTGTCACCAACCGTATAGTCAGGGGGTGGTCTCCGATGGTGATCAGCATTGTCCTTATAACTACTTTTAGTCTCTTCCAGATTTTGTCTGGTCTTAGCATGGACGTTCTGGAGAGGATTGGCAAGGTCCAAGGCAGCAGGAGAGGCAGTAGAAACAGGAGGAGATGAGAGCCCACAACAGGGATGAAAGCGATAATTACAAAAAAAGGGCATACGCCTATGGAAGATGGTTCACCATTGTTATATGCAAACTCTGCAGTCCAAAGAAAAGTATCCCAGTCACTACCTGCTTGCAACAGTTGCCACATTAGGTAGTATTCAATACACTGATTGACTCTTTCAGTCTGGCCATCAGTCTGGGAGTGATGAGCAGAAGAGAGTCTTACATCTATTTGTAACAAAGTATTCAGACCTTTCCAAAAATTAGACACAAATTGGGGGCCCCGATCTGACACTATAGCAGAAAGAAGACCGTGAATATGCACCACGTGTTGGAGAAAAACAGAAGCAGTGGCTTTAGAGTCAGGTAAACCTTTTAAAGGTATGCAATGAGACATCTTTGATAGCATATCAACAATCACTAAAATGATAGTATGCCCTTGCTTAGTGGGTGGAAGCTCTACAATAAAATCCATAGAGATGGAATGCCATGGTGTAGGAGGTGTGGGCATTGGAGTTAAGAGTCCCGCCGGGACCTGGTGCAAACCTTTACTTTTAGCACAGACATAGCACTGCTGAACATATAAGTGAGTGTCTTGACTCATAGATGGCCACCAAAAGAATCTCTTAAGTAAAGCAAGGGGTTTTTTATGACCTGGGAGTCCTGCAAACACATGTGAGTAATACCACTCAAGTGCTTGCAACTGTAAGACTTTAGTAGGGAGAACTAGGCCTCCTTGAATGTACAAAAGATTGTGATTTCTAACTCCCTTATGTTTGGTTTCATACTCCTTGACTTCTTCAGTGTCTTGGGCCTGAAGCACTTCTTTCAGAAATGAGTCCTCCGAACAGGTACCTCCCAAGATAAGTTCAGGATTTAAAATGAAAGGTTGTTCATGAGTACTAGGAGTATCAGAACCTCATAACCATATCGCAATAAAGCATCTGCTTTGCCATGTTTGGCACCCGCCTGAAACTGTATGATATAGTCAAAGTTACTGAAATAATGTGTCCATCATAAATGCCTCATGGACAAAGCCCTAGCTGCTTTTAGAAACTGTACATTTCTGTGAACTGTGATGACAGTGACTGTGTGTAAGGCTCCTAGTAAGTATTGACGCTATTCTTCAAAGGCGAGTTTTATTCCCAACGATGCTCTGTCTCCCACCACATAGTTCATTTCAGGTGGAGTGAGTTTATGTGAATAAAATGCAAGTGGACAAAATTGTCCTGTGTGGCTGTCTCTCTGGGACAATACTCCTCCGATAGCTACTTGGGATGCATCTGCTTCCACTTTGAATGGCTGGGAGGAGTCATGATGTTTTAGAACTGGGGCAGTGACAAAGGATTACTTTAGGCGGGAAAAGGCTTCCTCAGCTGCGGGTGCCCACAAACAAGGAATCCCATGTTTCAGGAGTCTAGTGATAGGGGATGCCAAAGACGCAAATCCATTTATGAACCGTCTATAGAAATTAGCGTATCCTAGAAAACTCTGCACCTGTTTCACAGAACCAGAAGATGGCCAATTTGTAATGGCTGCCACTATTTGGTGATCCATAATTACTCCTTTTGATGACAACACAAAGCCCAAAAAGATTACTTCGGAGACATGAAATTCACATTTGTCTAATTTCACGTAAAGATTGTTGTCTCTTAAAAATTGAAATGCTGCAGGGGCATTACATAGCCCAAAGGGCATAACCAAATACTCATAGAGCCCAAACTTAGTACGGAAAGCTGCTTTCCATTAGTCTCCTTCTTTTACTCGTACTAAATGATAGGCATCTCTTAGATCCAATTTAGGGAAAATGGTAGCATTTTTCACTTGATCGAGTAATGACTGAATTAGGGATAGAGAGTATCTGTTCTTAACCCGTTTACCCCGTGTGGGCGTTTCCGTGCGCGGGCAGAGCCGCATCGGCCAACGGACATGCACAGCACTACGGAGGTAGTGCTCGCGACGGCCGTTGGCTGACGCACGCATCGAAGGGGTTAATTGTCACACAGTTTAGGGCTCTATAGTCTATGCAGCACCAAAGTCCCCCTTCTCGTTTGGGTATAAAAAAAGGAGGGAAGACGCCGCTGATCGAGGAGGCCTAATGAATCCTTTCTCTAGCATATCATCCAAGTATTCCCTTAAATAGATATTTTCTTTCTCTATTAACCCCTTCGCCGCGGCACAAATTCCGCCGCGGCGCTGGGGGGGTTTGGGGGCAGTGCGGCACCGCCGTGCTCGTGACGGAACCACTCCGTCATGAGTCACGGGCGAGCTGTGCTCATGACGGAGTGGTTCCGTCACGACTCCGCCCACTGCGCTAATCGCCCGCCAACGGCCGCAGCATGACGGAACCACTCCGTCATAAGCACACGCCGCCCGTGGCTCATGACGGAGTGGTTCCGTCATGAGCACGGAACGGGTTAAAGCATATATGCGACTACACAGAACTTTTGCTCCAGGTACTAAATCAATGCAGCAGTCGTACGAACGATGAGGTGGTAGGACAGAGGCCTTTTCTTTATTGAAAACTACTCTTAAAGAATTGTAACAGGGGGGTAATTCTGGTAGGTCAGAGTCAGTGGTCCATGCTATCTGCTATAAAGGGGCATTATTTACCAGACAATGTAGTTTACAAAATTCGGAGGTAAAGACCATGGAATGGTCTCTCTAATTTATTTTTGGGTCAAGTTTCATCAACCAAGGGAGTCCCAAAATTGTTTGAAATTGAGTTGAAGAAATGACATTAAATTGAATGGTTTCTAGGTGACTGTTTCTGTATGTAAAGACTTAGATCTTTAGTGGAATGTGTGACAGGACCTGATCTCATGGGGCTCCCATCAATAGTTTTTACTATCTCTACTGTGTCTTTAGGTTCACTTGGTATTTCCATACTCTCAACCCATGTAGAGTCAATAAAGTTCCCAGTGGCCCCAAAATCAAGCATGATTTGCACCTCTTAGATTTATCTCCCCAGCTCATTTCAGCTGTAAGAAAAAATGGTGCATCTGAAACAATGTGTGATCCTGACTCAAACTTTGGGAGACCAATACACCTGACCCACCCAAGCAACCTGTCTCCACCTTGTCCGGGCTGGTCAGTTTCCCTACTCAGTATGTCCTTTTGGTTTAACCGGGCAGTGTCCGGCTTTGCCACAGTATAAACATAGCTTATTGTCTCTTCGTCTTTGTCTTTCTTCAGTTCAAGGGCCCTTCAATACTACCTATCTGCATAGGCACAGGGTCATCAACGGGCTTGTCAGAATCCACCTTCCTTTCTCTAAAGGTAAGGAACTTGGTCTCTAAACGTCCTTTTTCGCGTTTCCGCTCATGTAATCTGTGATCTAACTTAATCACCAAGTCAATTAAAGCATTTCAGGAGTCAGGAGAGTCCACTACTTGAGCTAACATGTCCTTTAAGTCATCCCTCAACCCTTTGTAGAATAGAGCACTACGCTTAGCTTCAGGCCACCCGGCCTCAGCAATCAACCTGTTAAAACAGGAGATATGAGTCATGAGATCCTTTGATCCTTGCCTAAGATTCAATAATTCTGTGTCAAAAGACTGCATAAAAGAATGTCTGTCAAACAGGTGTCTTAGCTCCTCCTTGAAAGCGATATAATCATACAATAATGGATCACGTAGCAGCTGTTCCTGCCAAATAAGACAAAACAAAAGCAACTTTTGTTTGCTCGGTAGGGAAACATGAAGCTTTACACATGAACTGCGACTGGCATTGGTTGATGAAAGTGGCAAATTTAGCAGAATCCCCTAAGAACCTTTCTGGTAGTGCTAATGGTATGGTAGAAGGGGTTGTGATGTGGTAAACTAGAGAAGTACTTCCGGGGGAAGGAAATTGTGATCTGAAAGAAATACCATGAGCTCTAGATCCAGGATCTGGTGAGGGGGACGTGTGAGAGGCTTGCTGTAAGGCATCTACTCTAAGAGTCAAAGCATGTGTTTCTTTTTGCAAATTCCCTTTCATATGTGCCACATTGGGTAAGGTAATCTGATGTTCCTCTATTATGCCCAGGCCGAAATATAAAATGTGGGCTTCACGTTCTGTGAGGCTCACCTGGAGTTTCCGCAGGGGCGAAGTGGAAGGAACAGATGCTGAATCCCAACTTCCCTCACCCACCTTCTTCGCCCAACAATGTCAAAGCAAAAGAGGAGAAGGTAGGGAAGGGGGTAAACAAAACAATGGGCAAAAACAAAAAAGGTAACTATAATTCTAGGACGACAAGAGAACTACAAAGAACATGTGGCCTGTGGAATATTCTGATGGGAGAATAAGGAAGAAATGTATAATTAGAACTTGAAACCGATACTATCAGGATGTGAAAGGTTAGTACAAGGTAACTTCACCCACCTCTCAGTCTCAGATCTAACGGGGTGATGCTAAGATTCACAATTCCCCCTAATGCTACTCGCAGAGAGCTATTACATCCACTGCTCTGCACAGAAGCACCCTGAGGCAAGGGAAGTGGATAAAAGAAGAAAAGAACAGGAGGCAGCAGTCCGCCACCCCCGAACCTCTTCAGTCCTCTCTTTGACTCAATGTTTTCATATAGACACAGGGGACATAAAGGAATACACATCATACTCACAAGCTGCCCACCCATGTACACCGGGAGAGAGTAAGTGTAAGCTCAGCAATAGCCTCTAGCCATAGAAACCACACAGTCTGCTCACACACAGTCTCAAAACAAAGGATAATATACCAGGAGACCTAGCCGGGTCTTCAAGGGGCATTCCAAACTCAATCCATTATGGGGTGAAAGGTGTTTCAATCCATTCCACCTAACACAAACAACAAATAAAAATAAACAAAGGTACCTTCTGAGGCCCCTGCCTCTGGTGGAATGTTAGGTGACCCAGAATCCGGTAAACGTGCACCCACCAGCTCTCAAGCCTCAGAGCGAATGTGGCTGAAACAATGGCTGGCAGCCGACTTCTCTGAAACCTCTCCGGGACAAAGCGGAAGTCGATACAGGCAGTAGCATTCGGTCCAGTATGCGGAAAACCAAGGAGAAGCTGCCCGTGCTTCTGGAACTCGGAGCAGCCTCATGAGCAGCAAAGCGGGAGTCCAGAGAGAGAGCGTAACTGTAAGAAACGGCTGCGCCCGAAGGAACGGCAGCGTTCGGTCCCGACCGCGCCTTCACAGCAAACTCTTCTGGTAATACGGGAAGGAGCAGCCACGCTCAATCCTGGAAACTGATTGTCAAGCACAGGCCTGTTCAAAGGGAGGGGCTTTTACAGTCCTGTTCCTCCCTTTCTCCCCCGGCATTGTGGGACATGTAGTTTTTCTCCACTCTATGGCATTCACTCCAGACAACCATAACAGTACCCCTCTGCAATGACCGCCGCCTCGGCGCGCTCCCGGGCTTGGAAGGTTAAAGAGCATGAAAGCGTCGAAGAAGAAGCAGAGAGATTTGAACAGGCTCACAAGACCTTTCCTCGGGACCAAACCCTTTCCAATCTACCAAATAGTAGATTCTCCCTCTCCTGCGTCTGGATTCATGAATACAATTGACCTCATATTCGACCTCGCCCTCAACCTAAACTGGCAACGAAGAACTAGACAACCTAGTGAGTGGTTGGCAAGGACGCAACAGGGACACATAAAAAACAGGGTGTATGCGCCAGGAAAGTGGGAGTGCCAGCTTCATGGCAACAGGGTTTATAATCTTCACAATGGGGTATGGCCCTACGTATTTGGGTTTCAACTTATTGGCTCCCTTTAATTTCAGGTGTCTTGTAGCTAGCCATACCTTATCCCCCAACTGATACAGAGGCTCTGCAGAACACTTCTTGTCTGCAAAACGCCTACAGGATTCTTGTGTCTTAGCCAGTTGTTTCTTAGTGTCTAGGAGTACTGCACGAAGATGTGCATGATGCTCTTGTATGGAGGGATGTTTTGATGTCACAGGCCATTGAAAAGGAAGCATGTTCTGATGGTAACCATATACACAGAAAAAAGGAGAACATCCTAACGTCATGTGATCACCATTGTCGTAGGCGAACTCTGCAGTCCATAACAAGCTACTCCATTCAGTGGTATGCTGTAGTGAGAAACGCCCAAATATTGTCCACAGTCTGATTGAGGCGTTCCATCTTCCCATTGGTCTGCGGGTGATAATTGGTAGAAAAGTGTGCGTCTACATCCATTGATTTACATAATCGCTGCAAGAACTTGGATGTGAACTGGGCTACCCTATCCGTTATGATTACTGAGGGTATTCCATGGGCTCTGATTACCTGTTGCAGGAAGATAGCCGCCAATTCGGGAGACGTAGGGTTTTTCTTTAGGGAGATCGAATGGCCAATTTTAGTCAAATGGTCTATTACTACCAGTATCACTGTGTATCCATCACTAGGTGGCATCTCTACAATAAAATCCATGGATACAGTGTGCCAAGGGCATGGAGGAATCAGGATAGGAATAGGCAATCCAGCAGGTTTAGTATGACTGGGTTTCCCTTGGGTGCAGAAAGTACACCCTTTGATGTATTGTCTTACTGCCTGACGTAATCCAGACACCAAAATTGTCTTTCCAGGATAGCGATAGTCTTGTAAACACCAATGTGTCCTCCCAATGTGGAATCGTGAACCCACATAAAAACATGCTTCTGTAAGGTGAGATTAGGCATATACAGGGCCTTGCGTTGTATAGGAATTCCTCTTTCTCCCGTCGGGTGTCTGGTTCCTGATCCACCCACGCCTGTCTGTCTATGGTGGATAAGCACACTCTCAAGTCCTCCAAGAAATCATCAGTGGTTACCAATGCTAACTCCTTCTCGCAGAAAGAGGCCTTATTCAGGATACAAGGGGTTACCCTATCGCAGTTTTCTCTCTTTTGTTACCTCCCCTCTTCTAGAATTGGTATTAATAGATTCTTTAGTGTGACACACGTGGCTTTGGAGATGGTTGATTCTTTCCTCTTCCATGGTGGCTGTTTGAATTCCTTTTCGTTTTTCTTGTTTGATTTATTCTTTTGCTTTTTATGATTTATTGTTTTACGTCATACCCTTCTTTGGTATCAGTTCGGTTTTTTCGGTGTTCGGCACATAGATTGAGAGAGTTTGTGTTTTGAATGGACATTGATATTTGTTTATCCCTTTGGAATTTGTTGTTTAGGTCTCTTTTCTTCACCCCTGTCCTGAGGAGGCTGTGATGTTTCTTTTGGCCGAAACGCGCCCGCGTCGACAGACTTTGTTTCCAGGAGTCTGATGAGAAAATTATATGATCTATTCTAAGAAGAATTCATGCACAATTTTTTGATTGAGGCTCTGCAGTGACCCTAGAGCCAATTGTGTTGATAAGACTTCCTCCTAGTGTATTACCTATAGGTTATAGGTGAACACTTCCTTTCCAATAATTTGGGTGCTAGGAACTTTATTTTGTTGTTATTTATCCGTATTACTATTCTAAACTTTTTGTGGTTTCCCTTTTGCCATTTTGTATATAAGTCTTATATATGTGTGTAATACATGTCTTTTGTATATGTATGTAAATATGTCCGTTGCATAAAAAAAAACCTTTAATCTGGATGAAGTAATCCCTAGATTACACTAATTAAATTATGTGATCTTTTGTATGTGATTGTTTCTTTTTGTTGAATTGCTTGCATATGAAGAACAGGACTATGTACTACGAATAGAGGAATACTCCGCCCTCTATTGTGAATTCATTTTTCTTATATTTTTTCCTCCTGGCCACTTGTTCAATTTTGCCATTGTCTATGGTGGATAAGCACACTCTCAAGTCCTCCAAGAAATCATCAGTGGTTACCAATGCTAACTCCTTCTCGCAGAAAGAGGCCTTATTAAGGATACAAGGGGTTCAGACCTTGGTTCTTCCCCATGTTGTTCTGTGGATTCTGGTCTGGATAGTGCATCGGCTTTGCCATTATGGGGTCCTGGACAATACTTAGTGACGAAGTAGTAGTCAGAAAAAAATAATGACCATCGTAACTGGTATGGTGTGTGTGCCTTAGCCGTCTTCAGGAATAACAGATTCCTACGATCTGTGTGGATCTCAATCATGAATCTCGCCCCTAGTAGATGATGCCTCCATTCTTTGCAGGCCCTTTTTATAGCCAACAGCTCCTTATCCATGATGTTGTAGTTTATTTCACAAGGAGTGAGCTTTTTTGAGAAAAAGGCGACTGGGTGCAACTGTCCTGTGTCTGGATGTCTTTGTGACAGTATACCCCCTAAGGCATAGTGTGAGGCGTCTGTTTCTAGTTCGAATGGGAGCTGTGCATCAGGGTGTCTTAGCACAGGTGCTTGGGTAAAACAAGTCTTTAGCGTCTGAAAGGCGTGATCGGTTTCTGTAGTCAAAACAAAAGGCACCTCCTTTCTCAATAGGTGGGTAAGCGGTTGAAAAGTTTTGGAGAAACCCTTGATGAAAAGTCTTTAGAAGTTAACAAAGCCGATAAAACTCTGCATAGACTTAAGATTTGTTGGTGGTTTCCACTGAATGACAGCCATGATCTTCGTGTCCATCTTTATACCCTTAGCATTGATAATATAGCTCAGAAACTCCACTTCGGAGGCATGGAACAAACACTTTTCCAACTTGGCATGAAGGGCATGCATTTGCAATTGTTCCAAAACAGCACAAACGTGCTTCACGTGCTGAACATGATCAGACAAATAAATCAATATATAATCTATGTATAATACTCAGAACAAATTCAGGAATCCACGGAGCACCTCGTCCATGAAGAACTGGAATGCCGCAGGAGCATTGCACAGCCTGAAGGGCATCACCTGGTATTCATACAACTCGAATTTTGTCCGAAAGGCCATCTTCCATTCATCTCCACTCTTCACCCTTACCAAGTGGTATGTCCCATGAAGATCCAATTTCGTGAAGACGGTAGCTCCCTTCAATTGATCTAGCAACACTGGGATGAGGGGTAACAGATATTGTTTTTTTATGGTGACGCGGTTGAGCGCCATGTAGTCTATGGATGTTCTCAGATCCCCTTCCTTCTTGGGTATGAAAAAGAGAGGGGAAGAGGCCGGGGAAGATGAAGGACGTATAAAGCCAGTGGTGAGGTTTTCATCCAGATATTCCCTCAAATGCTGTGTCTCTGGTTCACTTAGGGCATATATCCTACTACAAGGGATCGCTGCTGCTGGGTTCAACTCTATTCAATAATCGTATTCCCGATGAGGGGGAATGTGATTGGCTTCCTGTTTGCTGAAGATAGAGCGAAACTGATCGTACTAAGGAGGCAAGGTGGACATGCAACAAAGAAGCTGTTCCTCACACCCCTTGGAGAGAAGACGGGCTGGGGAGTCCAATCCTTCTGAGAGCGACGCAGTTTCTCTCGTGCAATACTCACGACAGAAGGAAGAATCCATGTCCACTGATCTATTAGCCCATCTAATAGTAGTATCGTGCAGGGTTAGCCAAGGCATCCCAAGGATTAAACAAAAATGTGGGGCATCTATCAAATCGAACTGGATTATCTAATTGTGTTCTTTTCCATACTGCATCATCAGAGGCTGCATATGGAACTTGACAGGGACTGAAGTAAGTGAGGTTCCATCTCCCGCCTTGACTCATTTGGATAACGTCTTCTTCAGACAAGGCACCCCTATGTCTCTGGCGTAAGTTATTTCTATAAAGTTACCGGTTGCCCCTGAATACAACAAGGCAGGTACTTGTCTTTGTGATCCATCTTCCAACCACAGCGTCACATGCAAGTTCAGGTGAGAAACAGAATGCTGCAGTGTATTAGCTATCACTGTGGAGACCACTTCAGGTATTTCCCACGAGCTAGGGATCTCTTACTGACTCGGGTTCTTTAGTTTTCCGACTCCTCACTTTGAGAACACTGTCTTCATACCACCGCTTGTGTCTTTGCTTGAGGTTGTCTATAGAACTGCCTGTTTCTGCTTTTACAGTCCTTTAAGAAGTGTCCTCCTTTACCCCAATACAAACAGAGACGTGTTGACGTCTTTTCTCCCGTTCTTCTGCTGTAAGAGGTCTACGTATTAGATTGATCGGCATTGATATGACCCATCAGGAGGTTTTGTTGTTTCTCCTGGTGTCTGCTTCATGGGAGGAACAAAGTACTTCAGATCGCCACAGTTCTTGTCACTCTACCGTTCCTGTTTCCGGTGACCCAACTGGACGGTAAGATCAATCAACTCCTCACATGTCTGCGGTAAATGAACTACCTGCGCCAAAACGTCCTTCAGCTCTTCTTGCAGGCCTTGATAGAAAAGAGAGGTACGTTTTTCTTGTGGCCAATCTGTTTCAACCACAAGACGGTTGAAGGTCGTGATATATGACAGAAGGTCCTTTGACCCCTGCTTCAGGGTTATTAATTCACAATCTGAAGTCAAAAGATTCTACTTACGCATCTCCATGCAGAAGTCACTAAAGTTATACAATAGCAGGTTGTCCCTTTCTATTATGGGGATAGACCAACTAGCGGCATTACCTCCCAGGTAGGACATATTGAAAACAGTCTTAGATTGATCATCATTAAAGATCGTAGGTTTGCATAGGAAATGCAGCCAACACTGGCCCAAAAATCTCCTGAATTTATTAGGTTCTCCATAGAAGCGTTCTGGGGCTGCCAAAGGTATCTGTGGAGACTGTATCATATTAATCGCAGCCTGCTTTGATGATGACACAGGGGCAGTCTGTGAGGCCGTTAAAAAACCCCGACCCAAGAGAACCTGCACCATGTGAATCAAGTACTGATTGTTCCATGGGGAAGCCTGATGTCTGTGTCTGTGTAGGTAACGTCCAACCCTTTATGTAAGACCTCCCCCTGACGCCGTCTTAGGTTGTCTGGCGATACTGGCTACCTTTCTTCTTAAAGAGCCCATTTCTTTTCTTAATTCCTGATTTTCAGCATGGTAAGAATTAAGTTCCACCTGCATAGCAGACAGGGTCTCTAAGAGAGAGATGAGAGCCACATTGGTGTCCATCACCCAGGCTGGATATGCAAAGTGGGCTTGACAATCTGTCAGGATGTGAAAGGTTAGTATAAGGTAACTTCACCCACCTCTCAGTGCCGGATCCAGCGGGGGCGATGCTAGGATTCACAATTCCCACTAATGCTACTTGCAGAGAGCTGTTACGTACACTGCTCTGCACAGAAGCACCCCGGGGGAAAGAGAAGTGGATAAAATAAGAAAAGAAAAAAAAGCAGCAGTCCACCACCCCCGAACCTCTTTGGTCCTTTCTTTGACTATAGCAACTCCTCTCTCTCAGCATGGATCTGGAGCTGGATGTCTGTAAGCGAAAGAAGACAGCAAGAGTGTTACATACACAACACCCACTAAATGCCTTAATATAAACATAAAAGAAAACACATCATACTCGCAAGCTGCCCACCATGTACACCAATAGAGAGTAAGTCTTCTCAGAAAGCATAAGCTCTGCAATAGACTCTAGTCATAGAGACCACGTGGTCTGCTCACACACAGTCTCAAAACAAAGGAAAATGTACCAGGAGACCTCGCCGGGTCTGCAAGGGTTATTCTGGACTCAATCCGTTCTGGGGTGAAAGGTGTTTTAATCCATTCCACCTAACACGAACAACAAATAAAAATAAACTAAGGTACCTTCTGAGGCCCCTGCCTCTGGAAAAATGTGAGGTGACCAAGAATCCGGTTAAAAAGCACCCGCCCGCTCTCAAGCCTCGGAGTGAATGAGGCACTTAGCTGCAGCTGAAACAATGGCTAGCAGGTGACTTCTCCGCAACCTCTCCGGGACAAAGCGGAAGTTGCTGCAGGCAGTAGCGTTCAGTCCAGAATGTGGAAAACAAAGGAGAAGCTGCCCACGCTTTGGAACTCTGAGCAGCCTCTCGAGCAACAAAGCGGGAGCCCCAAAGGGCGAGAGCGTAACCATAAGAAACGGCCGCGCCCGAAGGAACAGCAGCGCTCGGTCCTGAATGCACCTTCACAGCAAACTCTTCTGGTAATACAGGAAGGAGCAGCCACGCTCGATTCTGGAAACTGATTGTCAAGCACTGGCCTGTTCAAAGGGAGGGGCTTTTATAGTTCCTCCCTTTCTCCCTCAGCATTGTGGGACCTGTAGTTTCTCTCCACTCTAAGGCATTCACTCCGGACAACCATAACAGATACAGGGGTATCTAAAAGGTAGAAATATGCAAATTACTTATTAGGACTGCAGAATTTAAGCATTAAACAATGAGAAATGTGAAACATACCAGCCTTAATGGAGACCACCATTGGAATTTATTAGACCCATGAAAAATGAATACGATCCTTAAAAACAAGGAAAATAACAAAAAAGGTATTTTCCCAGCCAGGATAAAAAAAGAAGAAAATGGGGTCCAAAAAGATGCTGAGTCAGGATAGAATTAACCAAACTATAAATATCAAGTAACTAATGTCTTTCTCTTAATTAACAGCATAAGAGAAGAAACAGCAGTGAAATAGAGCAGAGACTGCCTTCACACTGCTGAAGAAATACAAAATCAGATAAGTAGCCTTTTTAGACTCTAAACTATATACATTGTATTCTACCGTAGGATGAGAACGTTGATTTTTTAAACAACTTCTCTGTGTGTTTTTTTTCCTTTTCAGGTACAAAAAGAACAGGGTTAGCAAAGGCTGTTAGTGAGGAGACATACCCAGGCTACCCAGCAAGCGAAACGCCGACACTGCAGCAAGCCCTGGAAGAGGAGTGGTGACCCGGAAGTCAAGGAATGGGGAATACATCCGGAGAGGAATGCCCGGGACGTTTATACTCTCCAATGCTGTCACAAGAAATTCAGGTAAGTGCAAAACTGAGGGAGGCTAGGCTGGGGGTCAGATATGGAATGCAAAACGCGTTCCTGTCACAGTCCTCCCCCTTTTGTAGGGCTCATGCGCTGCCTCTGCCAGCTGACTTGTCTCAGCCAGGGAGGGGTGCGCTTGCAGCTTTGGGTGGGGCAGCCAGCACAGCTGCAGTCAGAGCCAGCACGGCTGCAGGCAGAGCGGGCCCACAGTGAGGGGCCTAAAAAATACAGAAAACTCAGTAAGGTTCTAGCTTATTTGAAAAGACACAGAGTTGATGTAGCGATCTTACAAACGACGCATTTATCCAACGCTAGTGGGCTGTTAACACAAGGGAGCCTACAAGGGCCTTTTTGCGCAGCGGGCTTCAACTCACACACCAGTGGGGTTCTGATATAGACCAATACTAGATCAGGTATAACACTGCATGAACTCTGCATAGACCAAGACAGAAGGTTTGTTATAGCGCGCTGTAAGAGTGATTAAATGTGTTCATTGTGGTTGAAGTTTACGGACCGAACCATGACGACCCACAGTTCTACAAGACACTATGTGCCCGTCTACAACAGTGGGGTAACCTACCAAAAATCTGGGGTGGGGACTTTAGTTGTATAGTAGACCAAGCAAGAAATCGATCCATGAGCCCCGGCGCGCCATCACTCGGCTGCAGCCAGAGCGATCAAGGAGACAGTGGAACTATCAGACCTGGTCAACATATGGAGATTTCCCCCCACAAATAGGGATGGTTACACACACTACTCTGATTTTTGGTTAGTGTCTAAAAGCCTGGTGTCCAGAGTAACTAAATGCGAATCAATTCAGAGAAACTCACCTATTATACTGGATAGAACTTTGCTGACCCGTAAATTCCCTGCATTTATCTGGCGCTTCCCCCACACTTGCTAGATTCAGTATTTAAATCAGAACTTGCTAAAGGGATTGAAGAATTATTTCAAAATAACATTGGTTCCGTATCTAGTTTCAGCACGATATGGGAAGCCTTCAATGTATATATCTGAGGCACTGTCATCTCGAAACACACAGGGGTACTAAAGTCCTTAAGATCTAGACTGTATAAGTTAGAGAAAGAAATTGCTCAGCTGGAAAAAGAACACCAACGGACAAGTGATACCTGTCTGCTTAAAGACATCAGAGTGAAACTGGAAGAATTTAATGAAACGGCTGACTCCAAAGCCAAGCATCTAGGTAAATACTCTTCGGTTAGAGTGTATGGGCAGTGTGAACGCCCGGGGGCTACGCTTGCTGCAATTACCCATCCTCGATGAGAGTCGGGAATTGTTACGAAAATACTAGATGAAGATAATCAACCTATACATGGCCCTGAAAGCATCGCTGAGAGATTTCGAGATTATTATGCTGAGCTCTACCTCTCCGATAAGGTGCTGATGTAGAAGCCATGACAGATTATTTGGAACATAAACATATGACATGGCTCACAGTTGAACACAGGGAACACTTGATGGCCCCTCTGAAACCCTAGGAGATCCGCACTGCACTCAAAGGGAAGCATCCATCTGGAGCCCCAGGCTCTGATGGCCTTACAGTAGCATTCTACAAGGCCTACCAGGAACTATTGATCCCCCACTTAGTCACCCTTTTTGAGGAAATGGCTGAGACAGAGATCATAAAGAGAAATCGAGTGGATTGTGTACACCTGTTAATTAGATTGTCCAAATTCACTATTTTCAGACACATAAAATGTTACACAGCTGACCACAGACACACAGATGTGTAACAGGGAAAGTTGTGGTGTATTGGAAATATTAATGTCATTTGATTCATAAATCACACAGTATATTGACTATATGTAATCTTATGAGTAAGGATCTTGACACTATATTACCAAACTATGCCACCATTTATGACCACTATTGAAGGGCAAAATATTCAGATGATCTTGAAAGCACTTGTAGGCTGGGTATTGAAAGCATGTGCCAACTTTAGGACAATAAGTTTCTTTTTCGGGTGGCTTGAGTTGGTTTATACACGGTCCTCTATTTAGTTAATTCATTATGATTTCCTCATTTATAGCAGCTTCCTTCCACCATTCGACATGGTGCCTAATTGTGGAGTTGCGAGTCCTCGCGAGATCACGGTATCTAGTATTTCACTTTGCTTACACTTTGCGATTTAGTGTGAACGGAAGGATCACTCCTGACACTTTGGGGCCATGTTCACGAAAATTATCATCTTTTAACCCATGAATGAAGAAATTAGCTTATTTGTAGCAGTCTAGTTACACAACTCTTACCCCGCTCGCCTAATTTGCTTTTTTTTACCAGCTAGGACGGGAAAAGTCGACCGGGAGTACTGTAGAGGAGGTAAGCCACAGAAAGGTATATATCCCAAGCATCCAGCTGTCTGGAAACAGGTATGCGTACGTTTCCTGGGTGTTCTTTTTTGATAGGATGTTAGCAACAAGGCTTTTAAAGGTTTGTGAATTTGGATCACTGCAGGTTTTGGCGCATTGTGTCCAGTCTTGGAGGGAGACTACTGATTGTGAGTAGAGGTTTTTGCCATATGCCGCCTATTGGTTTTAAGGTCGGCACTAGCAGTGTGATACACTTAATCATGACACACAAATGGGTAATCACCGAATAATGGTGGCATGCAATTGGTGTTCTGTGTTCACTTGGATATGTTAGCTTGATGGAAACACTGCATCTCGAGTAGGTGCTGTATTTGATTAAAGGTTTTCGAACCAGGTTTGCCCCTGACGAAGGGACAGCAGTCCCAAAATGCATTGGGCGCCGAAATTGAACAATGCTCACATTGCACAATTCATGTTGATTTGAGTTCTTAACTTTTTTTCATGACACTTTGAATTTTGGAAATGTAAAAATTGTGGAATGTCATTTTTTGATTGAATAGTGCTGAAACAAATTGCATACAGAAAAGTGAGGAGGAAAATTAAATATGACAGTATGAAAGGAAACATATTGTTTGAATTGTAGTAATTTTGTAACTAGCAGGCATTATAGCTGTGCACGCTTTAGTCCAAGTTGCCTTTTGAAACCTGCCCACTTTACACACATTGAGACAGAGATCATGCCACCCACAACAAGAGAGGCGCTCATAGTCGCCCTTTTAAAACCTGACAAACCCCCCAATAGCTGCGCCACCTATATTCCCCTTTCTCTACTTAACATGGATGCAAAAATCTTTGCTAACATACTGGCAAACCACCTTGCCCCTCTGGTGCCAGGGATTGTCTGCCCGGAACAAGCAGGCTTTGTCCCAGGCAGGAGCATCACCTACAACCTCCGCACCCTATTTGGCTTGATCCAGCAGGAAGACCCCGAAGTGGAATCTGCCGCAGTCTTCTTAGATGCTGAAAAAGCTTTCAACTCAGTAGACTGGGTATTTATGAAGGCGGTACTACGCAGAATTGGGGTGGGAGATGTGTTCTTGCGTCTAATCGCGTTACTCTATAAGGCACTAGCTGCCAGGGTATGCGTAAAGTATCACGTCACCGCCCCCTTTGAAATTGCTCGAGGTACCCAACAGGGATGCCCCTTATCACCCCTATTAGATGCAAACATTACCGAACCACAGGCTTGTGGACTGAGAGAATATCACTGCCACAGGGGACAGTGTTTCACCGGACATAAGTTTATAATATCGGCTTACGCAGATGACACCTTGTTGTTTGTTCGCAACCCTAAATACAACCTGTCTCTCATACTAAGGGAAGTCGTACGATTCAGGGCCCTCTTGAACTCCGGATAAACTGGGCAAATCGACTATCTCCCCCTGTCCCACTCCACCCTGCAACCAGTCTTGGAATTCCCCCTACAATGGAGAACAGAATCGACTCGGTACCTGGGTATATTGGTTCATAAAGACCCAACTATAGTAATAGATAACTACGGGAAAGCTATTCATAAAGTGAAAACTGATATACAGCGCTGGATAAAATTGCTGCTGTCTTTAATTGGATGTATCGCCCTTGTGAAAATTATAGTCTAACCCCGTTTTTCATTTCTATACCAAAATATCCCTATGTCACTGCATTCAACATTTTTCACAAATTTACACTCATTGATGACTAGGCTGGCTTGGGCTGGCAAGTAACCCAGGGTCAAATGGGACAAAGTTCACATGCACATTATTGGCTACACAGCCCCCCTAACCTCCCGCATTTACATGCTGATTAAGACGCTGCCCTCCTACACACTTTTCCACAGACCCTTTTGAGGGACCCAAACAGGTAACACAGTAACTTTGATTCGCTGCTCCCTACAGTATGTGCCTGGCATAGAAAACTGGTTTAACAATCAGGCGCCCTACTGGAATGGTGCTTGTGGTTCCAAGTGGGAAAAGAGAAGACAGCCGCTAAAGCCCTACACTCATTTTGTATACACAAAATGAGCGACCTATTCAGCCAGGGTGCTGCTGAGAGTTAGGACTTGGTGGTCCAGGAAACGTCTCTACAGACTGCCTTAACTAAATTCCAGTACTTTCAGGGTCCGCAGCGAGTTAAGAGATCTCATGGGCGAAGAGATGAGGGAACCTTTAGAGATTACTGCATTGTCCCTTTTGATTCGTAACAATATCCCCGAGACATTACTCTTCCAACTCTATGCATATGTACAGGAGTCCAGGCCCCCGAAAATGCTTAAGGCACGAGTAGACTGACAGAGAGAACTAGAGGTGTCGTTAGATGATAACACATGGCAATACTGTTGCGCAAGGACAGTTGAGATGTCCCTCAACGGTAGACACCAGCTCATACACTTTCAAATACATACACCATGTTTATTATACCCCTGAGAGATTGCACCGCTATGACTTGCAGGACTCAGCAGAGTGTCTCTGTTGTCGCTCACCTAATACTGGTTTTCTACATACGGCATGGCTCTGCTCTGGCGTACAGGCATTCTGGATACAGGTCTTCCACGAACTGTTGCTTATCATTGGGTGTACACTAGAGACTAGAACCTTATCCCCTCCTGGCCTTGCTGGTCCTAGATAAAGAGGTTAAGAAGGATGTAAGAAAACAGGTGGCACTCGGCCACAATTTAGCCAAGCGCAGGGTGGCTATGCAATGGGCCTGGGGCCTACCTCCCACTCTTACAGACAGGTATAAATATATGGTATACTGTAATACACAATCAGATGCTTTTAATGATTTTCTCCCTGCACAGAACCACCCCAAGGATATTTGGGGTCCGTATGAAACTTATTTGGTGGGAAAGGAAACAGGAGAAACTGACGTCGAGGAAATGCCAGGAGGCTGATGTAAATTGTAATGTATCATGCTAACGGTTATAATGTGTGCCATAGTTGCTGCCTCTATTAGAATCTAGCCCTACTATGTCTAGGTCGGAGCGAACACTCCGTATCTGCCCGACGAGGGTCATTCTGGCGGGGGGGACCTAATCTTTGAAACATGTTTATAAGGTAGTCACCTGTATCAACTCCTGATTTATGTAACCGTAAAATGCCAAACTGCCACGCTGCTTACAGCTATTTGCCAATGATGCTTTGCAACTCAATGTAAGAATGAAAATAAAAATCTCAATAAAAAAAAACGAATAACAAGTTGTCAACAAATGTTCCAGTAAAAATAGTTTCAGCAATAAAAGAATATGAATTTGTGATTAGTGAAACCAGTGCAATAAATGTGTTAGATCATGACCTACTATGTAAATTGAACTGTGTAATTCACAAGGCACTGGATGGTATTTACATTCAAAGAGAAGACCCAGATTTTAACTTCAAGGTGAAATCACAAGAAGTGAGAAATAGTATATTCCTGGTTCTCACAGATGAGAACTTACCTCCAGAGTTAAGACACACGGTGAAAATGAAGTTTGGGATTTAACTGGAAACAAATGTTAGGCTCATTAAAAGCAAAATCCCAGTGCAAATTGCTATGAAATTAGATGCTGTCTATCCATGTATTCCCCAATATAGAATTTCTTCTGAAGGGATCATATCTGTGCCTGAAAAGAAGGTAGATGTTTTTGGGAGTCCATGCAATACACCTATAAAGACTATGAAAAAGCCTAATGGGAAATGGAGTCTGGTTCAAGATTTGAGAAAGACCAATGAGATAGCAGTCCCATGTTGTCCTGTGGTACCAAATCCAGCAGTGATGTTGTTGCAAATTCCAACAGATAGAGTGGTTTACAGTGACTCGTTTGTGTTTCATATTTTTCTCGATTCCTCTACGTGAAGATAACCAGTATCTTTTTGCGTTCAGATTTTTTAAAATGATGCTACTTTGGGAAAGCATCCTGCAAGGGTATGCAAAGTGTCCTTCTAACTTCACCCAAGTGTTTACAAAAGATTTGGAACCTTTAAAGGGGAAAACATGTAGATGACTCAATGATTGCTGCAAAAATTAAGGAGGACTGTAAATTGGACACCATTGCATTACTGAATCATTTTGCTAACAATAGGCAAACGTTTTCTCCTGCAAAGCTGCATTACTGTTAAAAACAAACGTTACTATCTGGGCCATTAAATTAAGAAAGGAGTAAGGAAGGTGTCCAAGGATCACACCTCTGTGATTTGGAGAATGAATACACCAAGACACATAGAAAAGTGAAGTTCTTTCTAAGAATGGTTGGGCATGGTAATCAGTGGCTTCCCAATGTTGCTTTGATTGAAAAACCATTACAGAGATTCAATAGAATGATGTCATAGATCTGATACTTTGGAATGATAAAGTCATGAAAGCCTTCCCAGAGTTAAGGCAAATATGTGTATGGCACCCCAGTGCTCTATTAAATAATATTCAGTGCTTAATTTGTAAAATATGAAGTCCAGGTGCTAATATTTTTGGTGGAGGCCACACCCACTTCTCACGACTCCACCCACTTCCTCCTCTGGCTCCACCCACTTATTCTATTGGCTCCATCCACATACTCAACTGGCACTGCTGAAAGCTAGATGTAATATCCAATCAGCAATGGATCCTTTCTCAAGTAAGGTTTAGATAGGATCTCCCCCTGCCCTGAGAAAATTTTAAAAAAAGATTAAATGAAAAGTGCATTTAAAGCACAGTTTTGGAATAAATTAGCTAAAATGACTAATGCATTGAAAAGGGACATGTGAAATATTCCAGTACTCAACGTGCCAATTTAGGGAAAGAGCAATACTTTGCGTTGTCATTTTTAGCAGAGCCTAATTGTGCCATGAGTTCAAAGATATAACTTTTACATACCTTATGTGAGAAAACAAAATGTTCTGAAAACACTCCAAACAGATACATTTAATAAAATCATATAGTACACTTGAATGAGCCATGTGTCATTTCAAGTGGCCAAAGGGGTTTGGTTAATAAATAGTTGATTAATTTACTAATTGGGCTTGTTGCTATTACTCACTCCCCCGGAGCAATATATGTGCATTTATTAAAATTCAAAATAGTAAAAAAACATGGAACTTAACTGGTGTTTCTAAATATAGTTCTGTATCATAGATAAGACAAAGATTACAAAAGAGGCACATATTTTCTATAAGCACTGTGTTTCTTAAAATTCACTTGGTCATCAGAATATTGGAAAAAACATTTTTGAACCTGGATGTTCCCAATGTTAGACGTCTGGGGGTTTATTTTCTAGATTATCCAGCTCCTCTTTAAATATTTTCCCTAAATTAATGGTGATTCAAACCTGAATCTGAAATAAAGATGCATTTCAGAATTCATCACTTCAGCATGAGGGTCCTCTCAACAAAGCACTAGCAGCACAAATTATCCAACTGCTCTTTTGCCAATTTCTCAAACATAGAATTTAAACCTGCTCACATACTACCACTCTTGGACGCGTATTCAAAATGTTCCAACATGCCACAGAGCATGCAAATTGTCTTCCCAAGTGAACATTTCAGATCATGCCATATTGAAGGCTTATTTAGATAAAGCAAATGTCTTCACAGCCTTTTCTCTCTGATAATGTATGCTCTTTGAAAGAGCACCTATTTCCTGGAGTGGGAGATTCATGCATGTTATCAAACAATATGACATATTTTTATACTGCATAATACACCAATCCCATCCTTTGTATGTTTCATAGTAAAATTATCAAATGCAAAGGCAGTGGTAAACATGCTAAACACTAACCACTGTCACACACAAATCTATAGCCTCACCCAACTGTTGGTCCCTCTAAAATACCTGAGTCAGGTAGGCACGCAAATCGAAATATGTTTCTCTGGGCATATTCCTCTGCCCTAGTAGTCATGAAATCTATCACAGCGTCATCCAGTGCTTGTTTCCCTCGGGGGATTATATTTTGCACAATGTTACTTATGTTACCCAAGGGTGCACCACAACTCAGTTTACCCGGTACATATTACTGGCCCTGGTCGGCGAAATTAAGTACCTGAGTCCACCACCACCTGCTATCATAGGAGCAGATTCAGCACTGACCTTATCACAAGTTACCTACAGCTAGCACAGAAATGTGTTGCCTTAAACACTGTTGTTAATGCTTAGAGCTCAGGGTCCACAAATTTAAAGAAACGCTTCCTGAATCAAGTGTTAGTAAACTAAGGAAAAGAACATTTCCAATTGCAAAGTAAGGATAGCAATTAACGCACGTTAGCTACTTCAACATGTGCGAACTGCTCTAGCATGCAAAATACTTCAAATGGAAATATTTTGGTAAGATTTTAGAAACAGAGCCGAGCTTCTCTTTCTAACAAGCCCGTGATTGATGGCTCCCATTAGGAGGGTCCATACTGCGCGGTGCGCCGTATCTGCTTTTAAGAGCGGGAGAGAGATAGAAGACAGTGCACACACAAAATACTTTTAAATGTTTCTAAATCATTAAGTGAATTGAGGAAAGTTAAGATTGCTGCGCAGAAAGCATCCATGTTACGAAAAGCTGTGTCAAACTGACGGTAATATGAGACATTGCAGAAATACCTACCTTGAGGCCTGCTGCTGCATACTGCACGACATGCTGCTGCTTCAGATAATACGACCCCGATCTGCCGGTGCGTGTACTTCTCATGATAATACGATGGGCCGGCAGCGTAGAATTAAAAAAAGGTTACGCACGCACGCTGCTGCCGCGCCTGCCGCAGCCAAATAGGACCAAAGCCAGCCCAATCAGTGGCCCGCCCATCAGCAACACTGACTGGAGGCATGGATGCATTATTGGCTCAGCTCTTCAACTGGAGGGAGAGCGCGAAACTTGGGAATAGTCAATTTTTTTATTTTCTTTGACCCACGTGCAGTTGTTGCTGTGAGTTTGTAGTGGCAGTGCACTCAGGTCTAGACCCGGCCCTGATGAATAAGTGCCGGTGCTAAGCACCGGAAAGCATCGGCACAAATTAAGCACTGATAATATTACCAAGTAGGTATTGAACGAATGTCTTGCACAGAAGTATATTAATCCAAAACACCTAAATGGCTAACAGCACTAGGCCTTAGTCAGAGTGGTAACAGGGATCATTGTATTTGGTCCTGAAGAAGAAGCTTAGGGTAGGCTTCGAAACATGCCGGCCAGCGAGGGAGCTGCTCATTAAAGCTTTTTTCCCTTCCTTCTTTCCCCGTTTTTTTAACAATACCAGCTATAGGGAGCAATAAACTTTAGTTTTTCCAAAAATCCAGATATTTTTTTAAACACACCAATACACATAGTTTACTTCATTCCAAAGTGCCCCCACGTATTCGTTGGTCATAGCACGCCCCGTCCCGCAGCTGGGCGGGAAGAACCCGATGATGAAGCATGCCACCAAGGGACCTTTTGGTGGGTGAGGGTTATTTTAAAAAACATTATTGTTTTCCCATGCCAGTAACCGAACGGTTCACTTGGGTTTAGTCACTTTTTGGAAGGTTAGCACTTCACTTTGTAAATTGTGAGTGGACTCTTTTTGTTTTTTCATAATTTACTGAGGAGATTGAGTCCATGACTGATATATCTCTTCACTCCCTCCTTTGTTGTTTAATATCCCAACATTATGAACAGTATTATCGAGTAACACAATGATCAGCAGAGGCAAATTAGAAATACACTTTCAAATTACATACCTAGTAATATCATCAGGAAAGAAAAAATTAATTAACAAATGATTCACTCATTGTGCAACTGCTTGTACTTCCATCTCCTACCCCCAAATGCCTAATCCTGAATGATCTGTGTTGCCCAGAAAACTTGGGAGGATTACAAATAAACCGGGTCTGCAGCAAAGGTGAAGGGACATGATTAAACGGTGAAATATCATGTCTTGAATGTGTCAAAAGCAGTAGTTGGACATCAAAAATTATGTATGTCTGAGATGTGGTATAAGGACCCCTAAAAACCTCATATGGTGAACACAAACCTGTGAATGTCACAGAGGGTCTGGGTCCACATAACAGAGTATAACATGAAGGGACTAGTGCTCATGTGTTGCTCTGGGCAGAAAATCCAAAATGCAGGGGGAAAGAGGATGGGGAGGGGGATGAGAGGAAACATGGCCTGGAAATTGAATCACATACTCTACGGCGGGTGCCCGTGTGTGTGGGTGGACAAAGCTCCCCAGTATAGTGTCCTCCAATGAGGGTATAACATGTGGGAAAGTACAATGATACTGTGGGTACAGGGAACCAGAGACATGGCGACTAGGATCAAAGTGGTCCAGGTGACTACGTGGTCTCAACCAAATGGAATAAACAGATCCCAGGCATTCATGTCAAGTTTACCCTCCAAAAGGTAATGATCTGGGTACTATCCCAAGGAGGTCAAACACAGCAGAATAAAGGATAAAGAAGAAAAGTGTAGAAATCTTATTTGACGGTGCTCCACCCATACGTGCCTCAGAAGAAAAGGGTAGGGAACCCATGTACGTAAAATTGCTGAAGCCTAGTTCTTCCCTTCCTTTGCTCCTGTAATCAAAGTAACCATATAACAAAACATTAAAATCCTATTGTAAACTTTATGGTACATACATATCTAAAAAAAGTACCTAGACGGTAGGCACTATAGAAGAGGATATGTGTAAAAGAAAAATGGGCTCCCCCCCTAATACAACTGGCTGTAAATGGAGGGAACCCAACGTACAGCGGTGGGGAGGGAAGAAATTGTCAATCCTCCCGTAAATAAACTCCCAGGTTAAACCCTTCTGGGCTCCTGGTTTGTACATCAATGATGTACCGGGATTCTCTCTTTCTGAGTTTCTCTCTGTCTCATCTTGTTTCTGGGTTATTAGTACCCTGAAGAAGATCTTTCCTTCTCTATCTCTAACATCACAAAACCACGCCACGGTTGCCCAGATTGAGTCCCGATTGCAATCCCTCTACCTTGACATTAACAAGGGATCCATTCATATGTTGCAGCTTGTCCAGAATGCTGCAGCAAGACTGATTTTAGACCTTCCGAAATTTCATTCGATCTCCGCTGCCATTCCAAAACTGCATTGGCTTTCTGCCAAAAAGCGAATTCTGTATAAGGCCCTATAGATTGTTCATAGGGCACTTTTTAACTCAGGTCCAGAAGGCATAAAACACACTTCCAACGCTAAGTCCCTGCCAGACAGCTGCGTTCTGCCAATAAAAACTGGCTGGTAGTATCCAGGTTCAGAAAGCCAAAGTGGGGAGGAACAGCCTCTGCTGTGGCCACATCCAAACTCTGTAACACCCTACCTACATCAATTTCTTGCTTAGTGTCTCATCCCCTCTTTCGTAAATCATTAAAGGCCTGGCTTTTTGCCCTTTAATCTTTCATAGTATTGATATCTACCTTCCCCTAACCAGGCTTCTGCTATCAGTGCCTTGACGTCTTTGGGCATTGTTCTCGCTCTACAAGTCGATCATTCACTCATTTATTCAGTTTAGGTACTCAGTCACCCCTTCGACTGATGTTGGGTATCTGCTCAATGGCATAGTATGACAGAAAAGAGCTATCTGAAAAATGTTTGGTCTGAAAATGTCTTGCTACAGGATAATGTGGGTCGGTATTTGTGATGGCCCTCATGTGTTCTGGCACTCTTTTTTTGGACATCTGCGTGGTACTTCACACATATCTCAATTTGCAAGGACACTCCCATATATATATAACAAAGGGAGAGCTACACATAAGGAATCAAGTGATGGCCTTGGTGATATACTGGTTGGCTGTTATGTATTCTTTATGCATGTAACTGTTCCTGCATGCCTTGCAATGTTCGCATGGGAAAAACCCTGGAAGATTATGTTCCTTCACCTGTCTGGATATCGTACACTTTAGTGCTATTTGCTGAAGCAGCCGCTTTCTTTGTTGTTATCGCGTTATCATTTCCTGCTGGTAACTATAGATGTTACTACACTGTATGCCAGCATTAGGCATGAGGATGGTCTCAATGCAATGAAATACTATCTGGGGAGCTGTCCATTGAAACTATGGTGCCATAAGCAAATGTTGTTAACAATGATATTGACATGCCTAGAAAACAACTTTTCTCTGTTTAATGTAGAACTGCTCCACCAAACATGCGGTACGGGGATGGGCACCTTCTTCGCCCCCAGCTATGCTAATTTGCATATGGGCTGGTGGGAGGAGCAGGTGGTCCAGTCACTTTTTCATGTGGAGTGGCAGGAGAATGTAGTATACTGAAGTTGCTACATCGACGATTTGTTCGTCGTATGGAAAGGCTCAGAAAAAGTGCAAGAGATTTTATAAAAAAGCTCCAGGTTAACAATCTTAATCTCAAATTCACTAGTACTATAAATCCAACTGAAGTTAATTTTCTTGATTTAACTGTGTTTGTATATGAGGGTAAATTGGAAACAAAACTCTATCGCAAGCCAACTGCTGGAAACACGTTGTTTCATGCATCACGTTTCCACCCAAAAAACTTGATAAGAAGCATCCCTATGGGGAATGTCTTCGTAATATGAGAAACTGCAGCAATAAAAAACATTTAAGAAGAGCTACACTGCCTGAGAACACGGTTCATAACCAGAAGGTATTCGCAAGCTTGCATAAATTCAGCCATCTATAAGGCAAGCAAAAAGACCAGGGAAGAAATTCTCTTTAATAAAACCAAAAAGAGTAAAAAATCAGAGAAGGAGAATTATAACCAGTGTAGAATGATCACCACATACAATAAACAGCAAGATAGCTTGAGGTGCATTTTACAAAAACACTGGCATACCATCCGTAATGATTCTATTCTAGCTAAATTTGTACAGCGCAAGCCCCAAATTACATTTAGACTGCGCGATCCTTAAAACAGACACTTGTGAGCAATATGTTGCCCACACCTCATCCAAAAACGACAGCCTCAACCTGGCTAATAAGGAAAGATGGCTAAATGCACAAAGTGTAAAGCCTGTGCTGATGGGAAAAATACCTCTGCCTACACCTCAAGTCTCTCTAAGAGAGAGAAAAAAAATAAAAGGTCAATTTTCTTGTATAACTGATTTTGCTAAATACTTCAGTGCCCTTGTGGTTTGAGGTACGTGGGCAACACTATTTTACCTGTGCACAAAAGAATTCTTCAGCTTTTAAGAGCTATAAAAAATGGAGATAAATATTATCCTGTGGGGCGCCATTTTGAACAATAACATGGTAAAAACACAAATGGCCTGGTGTGTTATGTAATTGATGCTATTCCACTGAATACAAGAGGATGGAACCGGGAGAAAAAAATGAGAAAACTTGAATCATGCTATATTATAGAATTGAATACTAAGATCCCGGGAAAGGCCTTAATATGGAAGAGGATTTCTATATGCATTTGTAAATATCATGCTGCTTCTTCATAATCCTTGTGGTTTTAACAGTTTTAATGTATTTGTGAGTCAGGATTTTTGCACGAGCACTTTAAGGACAGAGGGTTATGGATAATGAGGATCCTAGGCCCACTTGGGCAGGACAAAAATGTTAATGTATTGCATGTAGGATTACAGCTTTGCGCCGCAATCAAGCTGAATCTGCCCACTGGGGCATGATTTATGACTTTTTATGCTTTTCTTATTATTAACCGATCTCTTTTTTCTGTAGAACTGCCCACTGGGGATTGAAATAGTGAGTGGTTGAAAAAGCCTGATTTAGAATTTTAATTAGAGTTCTATGCGGCTTATAAATATTGTTAATATTGTAAATATACAATGCGCAATAAAATTGAAAAAAGCAAAGTGATTTTAGCAATACGAATGAATTGTATTGGTATCCACGAAAAACTACCAGTCTGTCTTCACTCTTTATTGATAGTAGTTTTCACGTGACATTGTTTGTAACACTGTTTAAAAATGGTTGAAAAACTTTAATAATCTGTTGGTGAGCAAGCCTGCTGGGCAGGCGAAACAACGTCCAACAACAGCCCACAATTAAATTCATGTTTGTCAAAGACACCGCAGCGTCATCCTTACTGTGTGAAGTCGAGTGGCTAATGAAATTGGACCGTGCTTGGGTGGTCCAGAATGCTGACGCGCCCTCTGTTTATATATATATATATATATATCTCCATATATATATATCTCCATATATATATCTATATATATATTCATTGAAAAAACCATAGGTTTCACACACGTTATAGTTACGAATTAGCATTTAAAAAACCTTGCAAATTCACTTAAAAAACCATAGGTTTCACACATGTTATAGTTAGCTGGACATTTCACTCGTAAAAAACCAATGAAATTCCCCCGTTATAGTTACTGCAGGCAGCTATAACTCACGCGACCGCAATCCTCTGCTGATGACGTCAGATATTACATCACTGTATTTCGACACCTATTTACCCATGTCTTCTTCCATTAATCTTTAGCTATACATATATTACAAATATTTTTTTTTCAGAAAGACACATATGTCATCAGTGATGTAATATCTGACGTCATCAGCAGAGGATTGCGGTCGCGTGAGTTATAGTTGCCTGCAGTAACTATAACGGGGGAATTTCATTGGTTTTTTACGAGTGAAATGTCCAGCTAACTATAACATGTGTGAAACCTATGGTTTTTTAAGTGAATTTGCAAGGTTTTTTAAATGCTAATTCGTAACTATAACGTGTGTGAAACCTATGGTTTTTTCAGTGAATTTGTACGGTTTTTTAAATGCTAAGTTATGTATTTATAAAATACAGCGCTGTGGGCGCTCGGTGCGATTCGCACACGGAGCACCCACGGTTCGCAGTGCGTGCCGTGCGCGCAGGGTGCGCGCACCTCGCGATTTAAAAAAAAATAAAAAAATAAAAATTTCTCCCTTGGGGGTCCTTCTGTGACCCCCTGACCAAGGCTAGGGGGTCAGGAACTGTCCACTCTGCCCCCTTTTCACGTTCTCCACCTTTTTTTTTCACCCCCTCAGACTCCGAGAGACAAAATGGCGGCCGACACTTCCTGGTTTCGACCGATTCGAATGTTTACCGACATCTAACAACCAATCAGAATTGCGCTCGCGCACGGCAGGGTGCGAGCACAGTGCGCGCACGGTGCGCGCGTATAGATATTGATATGCTTTTAAATGCTATTTTCTCAGGAAATACTGAACAGATTTACACCAGACCTGCAAAAGGCACTTCCTTGACCTTATGGCTACCTCTCTGCCAAATTTCACGTAATTCTGTTCAGCCGTTCGGGCTGTAGCTGTGTCTAAAGGTCCTATGGAAAATAACATGGGGAAAACGCGTTTTGGGACCCCCCTTTTTTCTCGGCCCCCGCTTGACGAATCACCCCGAGACTTTCAGGGTAGGAGCTGAGCGGAGCGCCCCATTAGTTTTGAAAACTTTGCGAGGATTCGTCAACCTGCGCCTAAGTTATTCAAAATAGAATTTTGAGATTTCCTATGGAAACTAGGTTGTAACTATAACTATCTACTGGTGACCGCCAGTAGATTATATATATATATATATATATATATATATATATATATATATATATATATATATATATATATATATATATATATATATATTACCTACTGGCGGTCGCCAGTAGGTAGTTATAGTTAGGACCCCTTTTCCATAGGAAAACCTCAACATTCTATTTTGAATAACTTTGGCGCCGGTCGACGAATCCTCGCGAATTTCTCAAAATAGGTGGGGCGCTACGCTCCGCTCCTACCCTGAAAGTCTCAAGGGGATTCGTCAAGCGGGGGCTGAGATAAAAGGGGGGTCCCAAAACGCGTTTTTCCCATGCATTTTTCCATAGGACCTTTAGAACGAGCTACAGCCCGAACGGCTGAACAGAATTACTAGAAATTTGGCAGAGAGGTAGTCCTCAGGTCAAGGAAGTGCCTTTTGTAGGTTTGGTGTAAATCTGTTCAGTAGATCCTGAGAAAATAGCCTTTAAATCAATATATATATCTGTGGAAGCTTACGGTGCGCTTACCGTGCGCTTACCGTAAGCTTACCGTACGCGTACGGTGGCGTGCGCGAGCGCGATTCTGATTGGCTGTTAGATCTTAGTAAACATTCGAATCGGTCGAAACCAGGAAGCGGCGGCCGCCATTTTCTCTCTCGAACTGTCAGGGGGGTGAATAAAAAAGGTGGATAATGTGAAAAGGGGGCAGGCTCGACAGTTCCTGACCCCCTAGCCTTGGTCAGGGGGTCCCAGAAGGACCCTCAAGGGCAAAAATAAAAAAAAATTATTTTTCGAAAAATCGCCGTATGCGCGTAACGTACGCGCACGGCGACCTGCGAAATTACGCGTACCGTGCGCGCACGGAAAAAAATTTTTTGCGAAAAGGGAAGCTTAAAAAAAAATAAAAAAAATTGTGAGGTAAGGTTGGCTCTTATAAGAGCCGTTGGGTTCATACAGGGGTGGAGGAAAGAAAGAATGGGAGTATTATGAGCGTCTACAAACATGCTGGTCTATCTTATTGTTAATAAGGGGAAGACTGACCTCCCCAAAAACAATAAGCCCACCACATTTTGTACACCTCATTTCAACACTCGCAAATCGAGGGTTGATGTCCAAAGGAAAAGAAGAAGGTGATGCTCCAACAACAGAGGAAGGGCTCAGCTGAGCTGCCGATGATGTACTCGGCTGAGCATCTGAGGCTGGGCTCTGGTGACTTACTGAAGAGTTTTCTCCAGTATGTCGAGCAAAGGTCCTTGGGTGTTTGTCCTGAAGGTGTCTCATCATAGAGTGATTTCCAAAGGAATATTTCCTACTTGGATTTCCTCTTGATAAAACACGATCACAAAGTATGCAAGTGACCTTTGGAGCATTGACCTTTTTCTCCCCCTCTGGAAAAGTGAAATACTCCCATACAAAAGAAGTCTTTTGTTTCCTCCTTCTCTGGATCATGGTGGTGCTGCTGGCCTCACTCTCAGAAGAGCTCTGCTGTTCTGCCATTGTATCCCAATGTCAATCCAGCTCCTGCTCCTAGAGAATCACAAGCAGAAATGAGGGGAATGGGTGTGGTGTGGGAAGAATCTGGAACTGAAAGTAGTATCAACCAATGAAAAGTGTTCTTTCAAGCAGTAAAGAGGGGAATGGGTGTGGTGTGGGAAGTTTCTGGAAGTGAAAGTAATTTCAACCAATAAAAAGTGTTCTTTGTAAGTCACATGGCCTACCGTGCGCGCACGTGACGCTTACGGTGCGCTTACGTCACTTTCGCGCATGCGCATTACACGCCCCTGCGTAACCGCGACGTTGCTTCCGGGTGTACGCGTACGGCACGCACGTATCACGTATCGCGCATGCGCATTACACGCCCCTGCGTAACCGCGACGTTGCTTCCGGGTATACGCGTACGGCACGCACGTATCACGTAGGCGCGCTGCACTAATTACGTCCAGAGCGCGTATTTTTTTTTCATTTTTTGTAAGCCTTTTTTTAATAATTTATGTACTATATCCTGCATTATCGAAAGGTTTTTTTTTATGCATTTTTTTCCGTGCGCGTACGGTAAGCTGACGCTACGCGCTTGTAAAATACGCGTACGGAAAAAAATGCATAAAAAAAAACCTTTCGATAATGCAGGATATAGTACATAAATTATTAAAAAAAAAATTACAAAAAATGAAAAAAAAAAAAATTGCATTAAATTAAAATAAAAATATAAAATCGAAATAAAAAACCACTATCCACATTGACCCCACCCCCTGTGCTTTTGGTGGCGTTAAGTGGGCGCGCACGCCACGAATGGCGTAAAGTAACTTAGCATTTAAAAAACCGTACAAATTCACTGAAAAAACCATAGGTTTCACACACGTTATAGTTAGGAATTAGCATTTAAAAAACCTTGCAAATTCACTGAAAAAACCATAGGTTTCACACATGTTATAGTTAGCGGAAATTTTACTGATAAAAAACCAGTGAAATTCCCCCGTTATAGTTAGTGCAGGCAACTATAACTCACGCGACCGCAATCTTCTGCTGATGACATATGTGTCTTTATGAAAAAAAAATATTTGTAATATATGTATAGCTAAAAATGTATGGAAGAAGACATGGGCAAATAAGTGTCTAAATACAGTATTAGCATCAGCAGAGGATTGCGGTCGCGTGAGTTATAGTTGCCTGCACTAACTATAACGGGGGAATTTCACTGGTTTTTTATCAGTAAAATTTCCGCTAACTATAACATGTGTGAATCAGGTTTTTTCAGTGAATATATATATATATATATATCTCCAATCCAAGCGTTGTCAAAACGATATTGAAGAAGACAATACACCAGGGCCACCAAAGTTTCTTCAGTTTGATTCATTTAGGCAAAGTCACTCAACGCGTTTAGAAGCGTCTGCTTCTTGCTATATATGTATATATATTTATATATCACCTTAATACTCTTCTACCATATTTCCTTCCATCTGGATACTGGATGCTGGAGACAAAGAGCACGGACCACAGAATCCTTTTGTAATACCGCTCAGTTTATTTTCCAAAGTTACACAACAGGAGCGGCAGCCATTTTTTTTTTTTTTTGTAATACCGCTCAGTTTATTTTGTAAAGTTACACAACAGGAGCGGCAGCCATTACGCGTTTCGTCCCTCCCTGGGGACTTGATCACATGACGCGCTTTTGCCAATAGGGAAGCTTTTTATAGGCTATACACTTTTTTTTCCCAGTTTGGTTTTTTTCCTTTTTCGTTTCGTTTTTTTCCCACAATAACTTTATGTGACACAATTGTGCTTGTATCTTAACATCATCTCTAACAATTATTCAAAGCTAGTAAAAGACATCAATCTGCATTGCTTGTTTGTTGTCATCACAATTTAAAATTAATTAAATTGAGGTTTCAGGTTTCGTTTTGATCATAAACATAAGGTGCAAGGCAATATGTGCAAATTTGCAAATGTATAAATAAATAAATATATAAATAATTAAATATTTAGTAAAATGCAAATAAAACACAATTTTATGTTTAAAATACATCCTTAAAACATCCATAAAAGCCCAGTTTGTATATGGTGATTAAATGCGTCACATTGCATGATAAAATTGTTATTATAAATAAATAAATACATGCATAAAAGTTAACATCACCGGATAAATCCTAGTTTGTTCGATCTGCCTTAAATGCTCATTTTATTCATTGAATTAGAATTTCTACTGAGTATTGGCTGAACTCGATATATGATTTGCTTTTAATCATTACCATATAATGGGTTACCTTTGTTGGTATTCCACAGGGATATTATTAAGCCTGGACGTTGTTTAATTCATACACCTTGGTCTGGGACTTTGTTCTAAGCAATGTCTAGTGTCTTTGCTTACTAATCAAATCAACTTTGATGATGTTGTTGTGTTTATAGAATATAAAAAAAAAAACACCCATGAGTGTCCGAAAACTAAGTGCTGATAAAAAAGTGCTAAGTGCCTAAAATTAATCTAAAAAAAGTGGTTAAAATTAGTTTACTAGGGGAGGGAGCTTTCAGCAGGTCTAATGGTTAGAAAGATGTCAGTAACTTTCATATTCTTTCAAATATCCAATATTTTAGTTACTGGAGTCTCTTATTGCGAGTATTGTTTTATCTTGTTTTTACAATGTTGATTTGTCATTTCATTCAAAAAATGTTCCACGGAGTATATCTGAGGAGCATTTTTAGTTACTTATTTGGTGTCAATGCTGTTGGACCATATTGATTGATCTTACAGACTAGCATGGAGTTCATCAGAGCTATTGAGTCCATTAGGTTGTTTGGTATCTAGATTTAAAATGTAGTTCATTTCCAGGATGCGAAGGGTTTTTTTCCCTGTTACCTCCCCGTTTGTTTTTAGGGACTGAGTCCAAAAGGAAATATTTAAGATCCTTTGGATCTCCGTCATGCTGCTCATGAAAATGACGGGCCACCGGATATGCCTGATCATGATTTTTGATGGCCCTTATGTGTTGGAGTATACGTTTGTGTCCTTGTAAGATGGTGCTGCCAATATATTTTAACTTACAAGGACATTCCAACACATAAATAACAAATTCGGTTTTACAATTTAGGGCCTTTGTGATATGTTTGTTTGGTCCACCGAAGGGGGTTGCATATTCGGTGGTTGTTATCCCAAATTGACAAGCCCTGCATGTTTTGCATTTGTAAAATCCAGTCCTTTGAGCTAGCCATGATCCCTTGGCTGTAAGGCCACAGGGATCGTTGTCCACCAGAGTGTCTTTCATTGAGGTATTTCTTTTGTATGTTATAGATGGTTTTTTAGGAATTGTATCTCCTATGACCGGATCCTGTTTGATTAGATACCAGTTCTTATTGATAATTTTGCGTACTTTTGACTCTTGCTGGTTATATTCCACGATAAATCTGAATTTGCTGTCTGATGCATCCGTTTTGCCCTCTTTGATTTTTTGTTTAAGGAGAATGTCCCTCGTTTTAAGATTGCTTTTATTTAGAGCTTTAGTCAGACATGCTTTGCTATAACCTCGTTCTCTAAATCTGGTTAAACATTCCATTTGTGCTGTTTCTAAATCATTAACATTACTGCAGATGCGTTTAATTCGCAGTAATTCCCCATATGGAATGCTTTGCACTAAATGTTTTGGATGTGCGCTTCTGGCATGGAGAATGGCATTCCCTGCCGTGGGTTTTCTATGGAGTCTGGTGTCTAATTTATCTTGGTTAACAACAAGCTCGACATCAATAAACACCACATTGGTTTTGCTAATGTTGGCGGTAAAACTAAGATTCAGATCATTGGTGTTAATAGATTCAATGAATTTTAGTGCTGACTCTTCAGTGCCCTGCCATACCAAAAAGAGGTCATCTATGAATCTCCACCAACATTTTACGTGGGTTTCTTGTGCTTGATCGAGGTGTACAGGGATGTCACGTCAAGGGTGATCAGTAAGTAGTCATTGTGCCATGGAAAGTTAGCCATTTTAGCCAAAAAGTCTCCTGTGTCTTTGATATACGATGCTAGTTTCTGGACATGTTCCTGAAGGAAGAAGTCAATATAGATTGAGGTGTTTTCAAATATACTGTTCCTTGCCGATATTATTGGTCTTCCTGGGGGATTTTTTTCATTTTTGTGCACTTTAGGGATGAAATATAGAATGGGAATAGTGGGATTCGCATTCCATAAATACTTGTATTCATCTGTTGTTAATTGGCCAGTATCACGCCACCCCATCAGTTTCGTTTTAAACATCGTCTGTATTGAATTGAAGATCATTCTGTTGCTATTGCCATAGCACGTTTTATCGTTGAGTTGGCGCATTGCTTCTGCCAAGTAATCATCTCTTTTCCACAGTACAATGTTACCGCCTTTATCCGCATTCCTAATGACCACTTCCTTGTTATTTTTTATCTTCGTCATTAGCTGGTGATATTGGAGCTCTTTTTTATTTTTTACATTTTTGTTTCTTTCTTTGATTGTAGTTTTATTCAGTTGTTTTAAGTCTTTGATGACTTGTTCCTGAAAGCTGTCAATTGTGTCCTTTATCATGAGCGGATAGAATTTTGACGGTGGCTTGAAGGGGGTCTGACATAGTTTGATGTTAGTTGTCATTGTTTCACCACTGGTGTTGCTGTCCATTTGGTAATTTTCGTGAATCAAGTCATAAATAGTGTCCACCAAATTATTGGATTCATTTTGGGAAAACTCTGGAGGAACAGTTTCTGCAAGTTGTTTATCCGTTTCAATTTGTGTTGCAACAATTTTCTCTTTCTTTTTTGTTTGTGCATGATATTTTAAAAGCTTAAGTTTTCTGACGCTTTTATAGATATCCACACGAGATTTAGCGTAGTTGAATGAACTCTCGGGGCAGAATGACAGACCTAAGGCAAGAAGTTGTTTTTCTGCTGTGTTGAGGATTACGTCAGTTAAATTAATTACAGTTTTGTCGCTGGTTGTTAGAGGATCTGCAGCCTCTATTTTTTCCAGAATTTCTTCTGCTGACGTCTTGGTGGTCTTTTGTTTGTCTTTCCGTCGGTTTGCTTTCCTTCTCTCTCTTCGTTTAATGTTTCACCTCGCTTTGGATTCGCTTGTTGCTTTCTTGGTCCGAGTGATTGGAGGCGCTCGCGACATAAAAAATCCACCTCCTCTGTTAGTGAGTGTCTTCGTGCTACCGCTTGTTTGGCATTCATATTTGGTTCTGATTCAGATCCACTTTCTACCGCTGAGCTTAACTCTGATGCAGAGGTTAGTTCCGGTTGCGTCATGTTATCTCCTGTCCCATGTTTTTGACTTGCTGTGGTGACAGTTTTATCAGCCTTTAATGCTTCAAACTTCCTTGCAAACGTAAAGATTTTGCCTTGTTCGTAGTCACACCGGTCCCGGTGGAATTTGAACGCTTTTCTCTCTCTGATTATGTCTTCTTCCTTTTTGAGTCTTTTCTTCATGTCAGTTTTAAGTTTTTCAACTTCATCCTGTCCTTCCATTGATTCCATTTCTTTATTGAGGGTGGTGATATCCTCCGCCAGCTTAATACAGTCTATATACACAGTAATGATGACAATAATATGAGCAAATTGATTGTTGCTTTAAAAAGAGGCCCTTATGTTTGCACAAAACTGCAAGGTCCCCGGAATTGAATAGAACAAATGGGAGAAGGAATTGCAGTTGTCAATAGAAACGGGAGCTGAAAGACTTTTAAAGTGCATGCTGGGAAATGCAGTAGACCAGGACTACATTGTAATGATGCAGTTGCGTCAGGGCGTATAAAGGGACGTTACTACGCCGCATATTCAAAGATGGCTCACCTGTGAACAAGGCTATGGATTAGCTGAAACGCGTCAGGATAATGATTTGAAATAAGCCCTCATTTGTGTCTGGAATAAACGCACGATACTGCAGCAATCTGGTGTACGGCGCACTTCTTTGATGGTGGAGTTAGAAGCGTTTTGGGATATATATATATATATATAAACAAAACACGCCGTCTCCGCACTTTCTCGTGCTGCCAGGCGAACAGAGACAACACGAATCCCAGGTATATGGCACTGATGAAATTTTATTCACAGAGCTGCAATCTGACGCATTTCGGACAGAATGTCCTTGCTCACAGATAGCCAGATACGGCCCGCCATGTTTTTAAATTTGCTAGGTGTACACCACATATATATACACTGAAAGAACCTAGGATTTTAGTGACATTATAGTTAGGTGAAGATTTCTGTGAAAATGTAACGCTTTAAACCGAACAAATCACTGAAATTCACCAGTTATAGTTATCTCAAGTAACTAACTTTTTTCCAATTAATAATTAGAATAAATAATTTCTATGGTTTCTTTATGTACAGTAATATTTTATTACCATACGTAAAGGGATGGGATTACCGGAGCCAGAACTGGCTTGGGATAGGGGCACTACGCACCTCCCTCTTCCTAAATACTTCAAAGAAAGACCCCTGGCTCACCCCGGGGGTCTAAATAAAGTTTAAAATGCCGGCATGTGCTTTATCATTTATTTTTTTAAAAGCTGTGATCCTGCAGTAGTGTCAAAGGACTACGCAGAAGTGTGACGTTTTAACAAAAAAATAGAAAGATTTTTGACCCCGGGGAACTCTCTGGTGTAATTCCACTCAGTAGCAGCACTACCTAAAAAACGTCTATGGAAAATGCATGAGGATTCTGCGTTTTGGGGACCCCCTTTTTCCTGGCCCCCACTTAACGGATAGGTAAAAAAAGGGAAACTTTATTTAAAGTTTTGTGAAGATTTGTCAAATGGTGCCAAAGTTAATTGCAAAGCAAAAAAGGTATTTCCTATGCAAAAGCTGACCTAACTATAACTACCCAGTGGCGACCGCCACTGGGTTATATATAAAAATATCTATATATACGTGTGTGTGAGAGATGACCATGATGTATTGATTCCCGATGTAAAGCTGTATTGTTCTTAGTGCCATTTAGGAAAAAGCTGATTATATTCATCTCAGCGCAACCATGTCAGGTAAGATACCTTCCACCAGATTTCTTCATTTCCGTCTCTGCTTCTCGTGGATGGTCATCGAGTGTATGAAGTTGCTAATATCTGCGATTCATGTACAGTTCTCTGAAGTTCCAGTTCGTGAGGAACAGGAAGCAGTCTATGGCAAGTGAAAGTTATTTGGTGCCCGCCAAACCACACTGTGATATTATACCCTTTGTTAAAAACATCAGCAAACAGAAAACATCTTCAGCCACCAAATGCCACTGTGATAAAGAATCCAATTAAAGCCTGCAGTACTTCTGACTGTACACAGTACCCCAAAGTGCACAATTCTCTCATGACCCATCATCTAAGGCACGAAGGGTTACTTGACACAAATTCAGCTATGTTTTTTCTGTTGTGTGATGCTGACCCTCGGTCTAGGTCCACTCTCTCCCCGCAGCTCTGCTGTGCCGTCTCTTGCCTCCACACCCCGACCTCCTCCTTGGGAGGTTCGAGGCTGCTGCCCGCTCCTGCGCCTGATGCCCGCTACAACTGGAACCAGACTGCCTGCAACCACCGTAACCTTTCTCAGCCGTTTTTTGATTTTCTTAATTTTTCCCTGTTGTGCCACTGTTATTGTACCCATCTTCGTCTTGCTCTAATTCCACCATTGTTTTTATTTTCTCATGCCTGTCTGTTCCTTTCGCTGCTGCTGCCCTGCGCCCCCTCCCCCTGGTATTCCCCCCCGGAATTCCCCCGCTCCCGCCTCCCAGCCTCTCCTCCCTCCCACCTCCCCTACTTAATGGCGGCCTCTGCGCATTTGCCAAAGACAAGCCCGTCTGCGCCCGTCCACGACCCGACCGCGGCCATCGCCAGGAACCCTGAACCTCCCACTACCCATAGCTATGACACCACCACCCTCCTCGCACTCAACCCTGGAAGACTTAGAGAATGCCAACAGGCCTCGCCGAACATGACCCAAGGCCACTTCTCCTGCCTCCACTGCCACCAGACCCTCACTGCCACCCCGGCCTCCAACACTGCCGACACCAGCACCGGCGACACCCTAAAATGCATCCTCCTCAATGTACGCTCCGTACACAAACACGCAGTGAAAATCTGGAACCTACTCGACTCTCTCTTGCTCGACATCGCCTTCTTCACAGAGACCTGGACCAACGCATCCTCCGCCCCCAACATCAGCACCGCCATCCCAGACGGATACCAGATCCAGAGGAAAGACCGCCCCAACCACCCAGGAGGGGGCCTTGCCATTGCCCACAAGAGCACCCTCTGCCTTACCACCTCAAGCGAAACCTTCCCCTCCGCAGAACACCTGCACTTCCAGATCCAGACCACCCCCAAAGCCACAATCCGAGGAACCCTCGTCTACTGACCCCCGGCCCCCCGAACACCCTCCGCCACCACCATCACCGACTTCATCACATCCCACGCCATCGCATCAACAAACTACATACACATTGGAGACCTGAAATTCCACCTCGACAACCCCAGTGACCCCAACTCCACTATCCTTTGTGACAACCGCGCCAGCATCGGACTTAAACAACTCATCAACACACCGACCCACAGAGCAGGACACACCCTCAACTCCATCTTCGCGGCAGGAAACAGCGTCCAATTCAGCCACACAATGACCGACCACCACTGCGTACACTTCGCCATCAACAAACCCAAGGCACCCAAACCAGCCCCACGCCCACCACGAAAGAACTGGAGCAAGGTTACCGACGAGCAACTTAACTCCACCCTCACCCAAGACAACCACACCTGGGCACCCGACGCAAACAATGCAGCCAGAGAACTCGACATCTGGATCTCCGACTGCACAGATGAGCTTGCCCTGCTACGCAACCCCAACAGACAATGCCCCAGGAAAGCCGCCTGGTTTACCACCACTCTCCAAGAAGCCAGATGCACCTATAGACCCCTGGAGAAACACCAAGACAACCAAAAACCACATCACCTACAAGGACGCCATGACAGACTACCACAACCATATCAGAGCCACCAAGAGGAACTACATCCACAACAAAATCCCAGCCAACTCCACCAACTCCATGGAACTTTTCAGTGTCATTCAAGAATTCACCAACCCACGCAGCAGAGCCACAGACATCACCCCATCCCAAGACCTTTGTGACAAGTTTGGAACCTATTTACACCTCAAGATCAAAAACCTCTATGACAACTTCATTGACCATCCACAAGGTACCAAAGACAGCCCCCCCACCCCCAAGAAACACCAGCCATTCCACCATCTCCAACTGGACACCGATCAGGGCCGAAGACACCACCTCAGCCATGAAAAGCATCCACTCGGGGGCCCCCACCGACCCCTGCCCCCCTCACATCTACCACAAAGTCACGGCGGCCATCGCACCCGAACTACAACGCACCATCAACACCACCTTCAAAACAGGCACCTTCCCAAACGACTGGAAGCACGCAGAAGTCAGACTTCTGCTCAAGAAGCCCACAGCTGACCCCACCGATCAAGAACTATCGGCCCATCTTGCTCCTCCCCTTCGCAGCCAAAGTTGCAGAGAAAACAGTCAACAGGAAGCTGACATGATTCATTGAAGAGAACGCCATCCTCGACCCATCCCAATCCGTATTCCAAAGCAACCACAGCACAGAGACCACCCTACTCCCCGCCACAGATGACATCCGCACCCTCCTGGACCACGGCCACTCCGCAGCCCTCATCCTACTCGACCTATTAGCGGCCTTCGACACCGTCTCCCACCGCACACTAGTCGCCAGGCTACACGACGCAGGCATACAAGGAAGAGCCCTGGACTGGATCTGATCATTCCTCACCGGAAGAAGACAAAGGATCAGACTCCCACCCTTCCTCTCAAACCCCACGAAAATCACCTACGGAGTCCCACAGGGTTCATCCCTAAGCCCCACCCTCTTCAACATCTACATGGCCCGCCTTTCAGCCATCGTCCGACAACAAGGCCTCAACATCGTATCCTACGCCAAAGACACCCAGCTCATCCTCTCCCTCACCAAAGACCCCACCACTGCCAAACTGTTTCCAGAAAGGAATGCAAGACATTGCAGTCTGGATGACCAACAGCTGCCTGAAGCTTAACGCCGAGAAGACAGAAGTCCTCGTCCTCAGTACCACCCCTTCTGCATGGGATAGCACCTGGTGGTTGACCGCCCTCGGAAGCCCACCTAACCCCTGAGACCACGCCAAGGACCTTGGCATCATACTCAACTCATCACTCACCATGAACCGACAGGTCAACGCCGTCACCTCCAGCTGCTTCAACATCCTCCGCAAGACCTTCAAGTGGATCCCCCCTGAGTCAAGGAAGATAGTCACCCACGCACTCATCACCAGCAGACTGGACTATGGAAATGTACTCTACGCCGGCATCAACAAGTCCCTACTTCACAAACTCCAGACAATACAGAACACCGCCACCAGACTCGTCCTCGGCATCCCCTGACACGAACATATCAGTCAACACCTACGAAGTCTCCACTGGCTCCCCGTGGAGAAAAGAGTCACTTTCAAAATCCTCACTCACGCCTACAAATGCCTACGCAACAACGGACCCAAATACCTCAACGACAGAATCAACTTCCACGTACCCAAAAGAAACCTTCGATCTTCCAACCTCGAACTGGCTGAAACCGCGCGTATCCACAGCGCCAGAGCAGGCGGAAGATCCTTCTCTCACATAGCAGCCAAGACCTGGAACGAGCTACCGGCAGACATCAGACACGCCCCCTCCCTGAACACCTTCAGGAATACCCTCAAGACCTGGCTCTTCGCCTAAAGCGATCTGCGGACCCCCCCCCCAGCGCCTTGAGACCCTCACGGGTGAGTGGCGAGCTTACAATTCCCTGATTGATTGATTGATTGACCTGCCAAGACACAAAATCGGTGGGCTGATTTGGAGCTTGCTTGCAAAATCAGAGCCTTATGAAGGGAACAACAAATATAACAAAAGAATTGACTCATCCCAAACGTAGGACTTTTTACAATAAAATTTACAATGGAAACTAATGGAAATCACACAGTCAGAATGGGATGAGCAAATGCATCAACACATTTTAAAATCACAGTACAGCATTATTAAACGTCATTTATAATGTCACTATCCGAGCACTATCTATCTAAATGAATAATAATATGCTCATAATAATATGCTCTTTCTGACTAAGGGGCTTATTACCATGTTGGGCAGGGTTGGGTCGGCGGTTACGACCGCAAAATTTGAATGCGACCACCCATAGGGCGGTCAGAAACATACATTTTTCAATAGAAGCTTGTGCGATGGGGGAAAAGGCCAGCAGCACAAGCTTCTATTGAAAAATTGATGTTGGTGCCTACCACACATGGTGCAGGGATGTTTGGGGGGCATTAGGCCCCAGAGCGGAGGGCCAGGAGTGAAGGGGGAAAGGGGCCCTGCTAGGGGTCCCCAATGTCACTTTCCGACAGCCTTTCCATGTTGGAAAGGCCGACATGTAATGGCTGTCGGAAACCAACATCATAATCCTGATGGCGAAGCCACCGTCATTAAAGGATTATGAAAAGTTTCCAATGCACCGACGGGCTCCTTGAGCCTATCCCAAGGTCCCTATGCCTGCTGTCTCCGACCACACACATTGTAATGCGTCGGTCAGACCGCAGCAACAGATGGCGGTCAGACCCGACCGTAATCGGCCCCATAATGTCAACATAGATGTCAGAACAAATCTAGTAAAAAAAAATGAAGTCTTATGAATAAAGTTTTGTACATTACAGCATTATCGTTTCAAGTGCAAAATGTTCATGTTGATAGTCAGATATGATTCAAATCGGAAAATAGCTACAACAAATGCTAACTGTAGTAAACAAGAAAACTCCAATGACAGCACTTCCAATTATATTTCGCTACTCCTCTAATGTCAAGCTTCGACCACTAACTCACTTTGGGGGTAATGGTAGGGCAATTCCTCAACAGGGAATGGAGGATAGAGAAAAGAGAGAAAAGACACAGTAGCCTTTCAGTTGCAGTCGGTACCAGCAAAACCTGAGGTGGAGTAGCGTATGGATGTGGATTGTCCCATATACTTATTCCCAGATAGTCTATGGGGCAAAGGCTAAATGAGTACAAGAAGAGATGGTGGTTAGCAAGTAAATATAATTTATATATAGATAAATTAGTGAGACTTAGCTTGCAGCAAACAGTGCCCACAACCTTACCTGAACAATGGAGTGGTAAGAGAAGACATCATACTGGATGCCGGCATTGCTCCCCAGGACGCCTAGGCATGAAAGATTAAGGATGAGCATCATATGGGGATGCTTGGTTCCAGTCCAGGGAGTACCTGCCTTGGAAGTTCGGGCTGGACTATTCCCATGAGGCACAGGGTCAAGACTGATTTGCATATGGCTGGGTTCAAACTGGAATGGCATGGTGAGCAAAAAAACGATGCATTTAGGCCCAGATCTCTGTACAGGGGTGAATGTATGACATTGTTCTGCGTTCTGTCCATCAACTGTTGTTTTTGCATTTGTCACCCCGAGTGGGACGGGTATGCTCAGACGTGAGTCCCGTGCTCTCCATGCCACTAGAATCAAGCTATCCTGGCTGAAGAGGGGTGGAACCCCCGAAACCGGTCCTAGGATGCTTGGTTCCAGTCCAGGGAGTACCTGGCTTGGCAGTTCGGGCTGGACTGTACACAAGAGGCACAGGGTCAAGACTGATTTGCATATGGCCAGGTCTAAACTGGGGTGGCATGGTGAGCAAAAGAATGATGGATTTAACCAGGATCTCTTGACTGGGGGTGAATGTTTTGATTTGTTCTGCATTCCGTCCATCAATTGTGTGTCTTTTGCTTTCTCGCTCTTAGTGCGCCAGGTATGCCCAGATGTAGGTCCTGGGCTCACTGTGCCACTGGAATCAAGCTATCCTGGCTGAAGAAGGGTGAAACCCCGAAACCGGTCCTAGGATGCTTGTTTCTGGTCCAGGTAGGACCTGGCTTGGGAGTTCGGGCTGGACTGTTCTCATGAGGCACAGGCTCAAGACTGATTTGCATATGGCTAGGTCTAAACTGGGGTGGCATGGTGAGCAAAAAAATGATGGATTTAACCCAGATCTCTTGACTGGGGGTGAATGTTTTGATTTGTTCTGCATTCAGTCCATCAATTGTGTGTCTTTTGCTTTCTCGCTCTAGGTGCGCCAGGTATGCCCAGACGTGGGTACTGGGCTCACTGTGCCACTGGAATCAAGCTATCCTGGCTGAAGAGGGGTGAAACCCCGAAACCCGTCCTAGGATGCTTGTTTCCGGTCCAGGGAGGACCTGGCTTGGCAGTTCGGGCTGGACTGTTCCCATGAAGCACAGGGTCAAGACTGATTTGCATATGGCCAGGTCTAAACTGGGGTGGCATGGTGAGCAAAAGAATGATGGATTTAACCCAGATCTCTTGAGTGGGGGTGAATGTTTTGATTTGTTCTGCATTCCGTCCATCAATTGTGTGTCTTTTGCTTTCTCGCTCTAAGTGCGCCAGGTATGCCCAGACGTGGGTCCTGTGCTCACTGTGCCACTGGAATCAAGCTATCCTGGCTGAAGAGGGGTGAAACCCCGAAACCGGTCCTAGGATGCTTGTTTCCGGTCCAGGTAGGACCTGGCTTGGCAGTTCGGGCTGGACTGTTCTCATGAGGCACAGGGTCCAGACTGATTTGCATATGGCTAGGTCTAAACTGGGGTGGCATGGTGAGCAAAAAAATGATGGATTTATCCCAGATCTCTTGACTGGGGGTGAATGTTTTGTTTTGATTTGTTCTGCATTCCGTCCCTCAATTGTGTGCCTTTTGCTTTCTCGCTCTAGGTGCGCCAGGACCGGGCCTAGGATGCTTGTTTCTGGTCCAGGGATGACCTGGCTTGGCAGTTCGGGCTGGACTGGTTCCAAGAGGCACAGGGTCAAGGCTGTTTTGCATATGGCCAGGTCTAAACTGGGGTGGCATGGTGAGCAAAAGAATGATGGATTTAACCCAGATCTCTTGAGTGGGGGTGAATGTTTTGATTTGTTCTGCATTCCGTCCATCAATTGTGTGTCTTTTGCTTTCTCGCTCTAAGTGCGCCAGGTATGCCCAGACGTAGGTCCTGGGCTCACTGTGCCACTGGAATCAAGCTATCCTGGCTGAAGAGGGGTGAAACCCCGAAACCGGTCCTAGGATGCTTGTTTCCGGTCCAGGTAGGACCTGGCTTGGCAGTTCGGGCTGGACTGTTCTCATGAGGCACAGGGTCAAGACTGATTTGCATATGGCTAGGTCTAAACTGGGGTGGCATGGTGAGCAAAAAAAATGATGGATTTATCCCAGATCTCTTGACTGGGGGTGAATGTTTTGATTTGTTCTGCATTCCGTCCATCAATTGTGTGTCTTTTGCTTTCTCGCTCTAGGTGCGCCAGGTATGCCCAGACGTGGGTCCTGGGCTCACTGTGCCACTGGAATCAAGCTATCCTGGCTGAAGAGGGGTGAAACCCCGAAACCGGTACTAGGATGCTTGTTTCTGGTCCAGGGAGGACCTGGCTTGGCAGTTCGGGCTGGACTGTTCCCATGAGGCACAGGTTCAAGACTGATTTGCATATGGCCAGGTCTAAACTGGGGTGGCATGGTGAGCAAAAGAATGACGGATTTAACCCAGATCTCTTGACTGGGGGTGAATGTTTTGATTTGTTCTGCATTCCGTCCATCAATTGTGTGTCTTTTGCTTTCTCGCTCTAGGTGCGCCAGGTATGCCCAGACGTGGGTCCTGGGCTCACTGTGCCACTGGAATCAAACTATCCTGGCTGAAGAGGGGTGAAACCCCGAAACCGGTCCTAGGATGCTTGTTTCTGGTCCAGGGAGGACCTGGCTTGGCAGTTCGGGCTGGACTGTTCCCATGAGGCACAGGGTAAAGACTGATTTGCATATGGCCAGGTCTAAACTGGGGTGGCATGGTGAGCAAAAGAATGATGGATTTAACCCAGATTTCTTGACTGGGGTGAATGTTTTGATTTGTTCTGCATTCCGTCCATCAATTGTGTGTCTTTTGCTGTCTCGCTCTAAGTGCGCCAGGTATGCCCAAACGTGGGTCCTCGGCTCACTGTGCCACTGGAATCAAGCTATCCTGGCTGAAGAGAGGTGAAATCCTGAAACTGGTCCTAGGATGCTTGTTTCCGGACCAGGGAGGAACTGGCTTGGCAGTTCGGGCTGGACTGGTTCCAAGAGGCACAGGGTCAAGGCTGTTTTGCATATGGCCAGGTCTAAACTGGGGTGGCATGGTGAGCAAAAGAATGATGGATTTAACCCAGATCTCTTGACTGGGGGTGAATGTTTTGATTTGTTCTGCATTCCGTCCATCAATTGTGTGTCTTTTGCTTTCTCGCTCTAGGTGCGCCAGGTATGCCAAGACGTGGGTCCTGGGCTCACTGTGCCACTGGAATCAAGCTATCCTAGCGGAAGAGGGGTGAAACCCCAAAACCGGTCCTAGGATGCTTGTTTCTGGTCCAGGGAGGACCTGGCTTGGCAGTTCGGGCTGGACTGTTCCCATGAGGCACAGGTTCAAGACTGATTTGCATATGGCCAGGTCTAAACTGGGGTGGCATGGTGAGCAAAAGAATGATGGATTTAACCCAGATCTCTTGACTGGGGGTGAATGTTTTGATTTGTTCTGCATTCCGTCCATCAATTGTGTGTCTTTTGCTTTCTCGCTCTAAGTGCGCCAGGTATGCCCAGACATGTGTCCTGGGCTCACTGTGCCACTGGAATCAAGCTATCCTGGCTGAAGAGGGGTGAAACCCCGAAACCAGTCCTAGGATGCTTGTTTCCCGTCCAGGGAGGACCTGGCTTGGCAGTTCGGGCTGGACTGTTCCCATGAGGCACAAGGTCAAGAGTGATTTGCATATGGCCAGGTCTAAACTGGGGTGGTATGGTGATCAAAAAAATGATGGATTTAACCTAGATCTCTTGACAGGGGGTGAATGTTTTGATTTGTTCTGCATTCCGTCCATCAATTGTGTGTCTTTTGCTTTCTCATTCTAAGTGCGCCAGGTATGCCCAGACGTGGGGCCTGGGCTCACTGTGCCTCTGGAATCAAGCTATCCTGGCTGAAGAGGGGTGAAACCCCGAAACCGGTCCTAGGATGCTTGTTTCCAGTCCAGGGAGGACCTGGCTTGGTAGTTTGTGCTGGACTGTTCCCATGAGGCACAAGGTCAAGACTGATTTGCATATGGCCAGGTCTAAACTGGGGTGGTATGGTGATCAAAAAAATGATGGATTTAACCTAGATCTCTTGACTGGGGGTGAATGTTTTGATTTGTTCTGCATTCCGTCCATCAATTGTGTGTCTTTTGCTTTCTCGCTCTAGGTGCGCCAGGTATGCCCAGACGTGGGTACTGGGCTCACTGTGCCACTGGAATCAAGCTATCCTGGCTGAAGAGGGGTGAAACCCCGAAACCCGTCCTAGGATGCTTGTTTCCGGTCCAGGGAGGACCTGGCTTGGCAGTTCGGGCTGGACTGTTCCCATGAGGCACTGGGTCAAGACTGATTTGCATATGGCCAGGTCTAAACTGGGGTGGCATGGTGAGCAAAAGAATGATGGATTTAACCCAGATCTCTTGAGTGGGGGTGAATGTTTTAATTTGTTCTGCATTCCGTCCATCAATTGTGTGTCTTTTGCTTTCTCGTTCTAAGTGCGCCAGGTATGCCCAAACGTGGGTCCTGGGCTCACTGTGCCACTGGAATCAAGCTATCCTGGCTGAAGAGGGGTGAAACCCCGAAACCGGTCCTAGGATGCTTGTTTCTGGTCCAAGGAGGACCTGGCTTGGCAGTTCGGGCTGGACTGTTCCCATGAGGCACAGGGTAAAGACTGATTTGCATATGGCCAGGTCTAAACTGGGGTGGCATGGTGAGCAAAAGAATGATGGATTTAACCCAGATTTCTTGACTGGGGGTGAATGTTTTGATTTGTTCTGCATTCCGTCCATCAATTGTGTGTCTTTTGCTGTCTCGCTCTAAGTGCGCCTGGTATGCCCATACGTGGGTCCTCGGCTCACTGTGCCACTGGAATCAAGCTATCCTGGCTGAAGAGAGGTGAAATCCTGAAACTGGTCCTAGGATGCTTGTTTCCGGACCAGGGAGGAACTGGCTTGGCAGTTCGGGCTGGACTGGTTCCAAGAGGCACAGGGTCAAGGCTGTTTTGCATATGGCCAGGTCTAAACTGGGTTGGCATGGTGAGCAAAAGAATGATGGATTTAACCCAGATCTCTTGAGTGGGGGTGAATGTTTTGATTTGTTCTGCATTCCGTCCATCAATTGTGTGTCTTTTGCTTTCTCACTCTAAGTGCGCCAGGTATGCCCAGACGTAGATCCTGGGCTCACTGTGCCACTGGAATCAAGCTATCCTGGCTGAAGAGGGGTGAAACCCCGAAACCGGTCCTAGGATGCTTGTTTCCGGTCCAGGTAGGACCTGGCTTGGCAGTTCGGGCTGGACTGTTCTCATGAGGCACAGGGTCAAGACTGATTTGCATATGGCTAGGTCTAAACTGGGGTGGCATGGTGAGCAAAAAAATGATGGATTTATTCCAGATCTCTTGACTGGGGGTGAATGTTTTGATTTGTTCTGCATTCCGTCCATTAATTGTGTGTCTTTTGCTTTCTCGCTCTAGGTGCGCCAGGTATGCCCAGACATGGGTCCTGGGCTCACTGTGCCACTGGAATCAAGCTATCCTGGCTGAAGAAGGGTGAAACCCCAAAACCGGTCCTAGGACTTGTTTCTGGTCCAGGGAGGACCTGGCTTGGCAGTTCGGGCTGGACTGTTCCCATGAGGCGGTTCAAGACTGATTTGCATATGGCCAGATCTAAACTGGTGTGGCATGGTGAGCAAAAGAATGATGGATTTAACCCAGATGTCTTGACAGGGGGTGAATGTTTTGATTTGTTTTGCATTCCGTCCATCAATTGTGTGTCTTTTGCTTTCTCGCTCTAAGTGCGCCAGGTATGCCCAGACGTGGGTCCTGGGCTCACTGTGCCACTGGAATCAAGCTATCCTGGCTGAAGAAGGGTGAAACCCCAAAACCGGTCCTAGGATGCTTGTTTCTGGTCCAGGGAGGACCTGGCTTGGCAGTTCGGGCTGGACTGTTCCCATGAGGCGGTTCAAGACTGATTTGCATATGGCCAGATCTAAACTGGTGTGGCATGGTGAGCAAAAGAATGATGGATTTAACCCAGATGTCTTGACAGGGGGTGAATGTTTTGATTTGTTTTGCATTCCGTCCATCAATTGTGTGTCTTTTGCTTTCTCGCTCTAAGTGCGCCAGGTATGCCCAGACGTGGGTCCTGGGCTCACTGTGGCACTGGAGTCAAGCTATCCTGGCTGAAGAGGGGTGAAACCCCTAAACCGGTCCTAAGAGGCTTGTTTCCGGTCCAGGGAGGACCTGGCTTGGCAGTTCGGGCTGGACTGTTCCCATGAGGCACAGGGTCAAGGCTGATTTGCATATGGCCAGGTCTAAACTGGGGTGGCATGGTGAGCAAAAGAATGATGGATTTGATATCTTGACTGAGGGTGAATGTTTTGATTTGTTCTGCATTTAGTCCATCAATTGTGTGTCTTTTGCTTTCTCGCTCTAAGTGCGCCAGGTATGCCCAGACGTGGGTCCTGGGCTCACTGTGCCACTGGAGTCAAGCTATCCTGGCTGAAGAGGGGTGAAACCCCTAAACTGGTCCTAGGAGGCTTGTTTCCGGTCCAGGGAGGACCTGGCTTGGCAGTTCGGGCTGGACTGTTCCCATGAGGCACAGGGTCAAGGCTGATTTGCATATGGCCAGGTCTAAACTGGGGTGGCATGGTGAGCAAAAGAATGATGGATTTGATATCTTGACTGAGGGTGAATGTTTTGATTTGTTCTGCATTTAGGCCATCAATTGTGTGTCTTTTGCTTTCTCGCTCTAAGTGCGCCAGGTATGCCCAGACGTGGGTCCTGGGCTCACTGTGCCACTGGAATCAAACTATCCTGGCTGAAGAGGGGTGAAACCCCGAAACCGGTCCTAGGATGCTTGTTTCCGGTCCAGGGAGGACCTGGCTTGGCAGTTCGGGCTGGACTGTTCCCATGAGGCACAGGGTAAAGACTGATTTGCATATGGCCAGGTCTAAATTGGGGTGGCATGGTGAGCAAAAGAATGATGGATTTAACCCAGATTTCTTGACTGGGGGTGAATGTTTTGATTTGTTCTGCATTCTGTCCATCAATTGTGTGTCTTTTGCTGTCTCGCTCCAAGTGCGCCAGGTATGCCCATACGTGGGTCCTCGGCTCACTGTGCCACTTTAATCAAGCTATCCTGGCTGAAAAGAGGTGAAATCCTGAAACTGGTCCTAGGATGCTTGTTTCCGGACCAGGGAGGAACTGGCTTGGCAGTTCGGGCTGGACTGGTTCCAAGAGGCACAGGGTCAAGGCTGTTTTGCATACGGCCAGGTCTAAACTGGGGTGGCATGGTGAGCAAAAGAATGATGGATTTAACCCAGATCTCTTGACTGGGGGTGAATGTTTTGATTTGTTCTGCATTCCGTCCATCCATTGTGTGTCTTTTGCTTTCTCGCTCTAAGTGCGCCAGGTATGCCCAGACATTGGTCCTGGGCTCACTGTGCCACTGGAATCAAACTATCCTGGCTGAAGAGGGGTGAAACCCCGAAACCGGTCCTAGGATGCTTGTTTCCGGTCCAGGGAGGACCTGGCTTGGCAGTTCGGGCTGGACTGTTCTCATGAGGCACAGGGTCAAGACTGATTTGCATATGGCCAGGTCTAAACTGGGGTGGCATGGTGAGCAAAAGAATGATGGATTTAACCCAGATCTCTTGACTGGGGGTGAATGTTTTGATTTGTTCTGCATTCCGTCCATCAATTGTGTGTCTTTCAATATGTCATAAAGGCCTGTAGCCAAAAAGCTTAAGGAAATCAAATGAAATTAATTCATGAAGAAGAGGCTATTTCCACGAGAGAAAATGTTGTTTCAAGCCTACAGTTCACTCTTGTCATTTGTATTATTATTATTGCCACAGAAAAACTCATTTCCTGTCGTGGAATCTACCATTTTCTTCTAGAACAAGCTATTTCTCATGTGAACAGTCACATTTAAAGTCCAAGAACTGTACTCTCCGTGGAAACCTATTGTCCCATGTAAAACACGCCATTTGTCTTGAGGAAAATAGACCTTGAAGTCTGAGGTTCCTTTCTGGTTGTGGAAAGTAGAATTCTCTTGTGAAAAACATTCATTTACAAATCAGAACAAGCATTTGAAATGCAACAGGTCTCGCATTTACTCGAGTTTGAGCTATTGGCATTGTAAATGACGATGCCTTTTATTTAGGTTTCAGTTTTTGAAACATAAATAAAACGCATCGTCATTTACAATGCCAATGGCTTAAACTCGCGTAAATCCGAGACCTATTGCATAGCAAATGCTTGTTCTACCCAGGCTTTCTAGTCTCATACACATCCAATATAGTACAGGACCGTGTACAGCTCCTGAAACAGGTTATGTGATAATAGGCAACTTTGACAAAGATTATAGGTTTCTAAACTGCTACCAGAGAGATTATTGGTGCTAGGCCAGCCTGCATAAGGATGATAATGTCTTTCTTATCGATGGCAAAGAATCATAGCTTCTGACCACACAGGGTTTACATGTGTAAAAACGACAAAACAGTAAAATATTAATGTTTCAAAATGTGCCTCATTTCACACCTAATGTGCTTTTTCTTACCACATAATTAAGTCAACCCTGCCACATAAATTGGTCCTACCCTTTTGAACCTGTTGCATTATTCCAGTTTTCCTGATTATTACTCTCATTAAACCCCATATTTAAGTTCGTGATTCTTCTGCTTTTGCATCCTCCAGTTTCATGGATTGTAACCCTCGCGTTGGGGCTTCCTCTAATTTTCGAAAGTCCCGCGTGTTGTGGACGTCATTTCGGAGCCTAATTCTGGATCTCCGTGGCATTGACCCCAGGACACATCTCGAGCCCTGTCAGAGGACATGATGTCACTTCTACCTTGATAAGGTCGTCTGGACCTTCGTCTCCGGTCCCGTTGTTACCCTCACTGGGGTTTATATTGTAGATTATGAACACCTCATATCCCTTTTCACTGCAGATCTCTCAAGCTATAAAAGCGCCTAGAAATAATGCTGTCACGGAGTCCACGCTTCACAGGCAAACATACCTACCCGCATCACATTCAGCAGGTTAATCACGCCCTAGAGATACACACACAGAACAAGAAGCAACACACACACACATACTGGGTGCACACAGAAAAGCAGTACACACACACACAACAAGCAACAGCACTGACACACAAAACCACACTAGGTACACCCAGAATAGCAGCACAGAGACACCAACTCCCACTATGTGCACACAAAAGAGCAGCACAGACACAACACTTGGTATACACAGCTGTGATAGTGGCACTACCGCCTGTTCCTACAGGATACACCCCGGCGCCAGACCTCTCGTCACTCACGTCACCCAGTGCTGCCGCCAGAGCAGTGTTCGCACCGTGGTGAAAGTTACCGGATCCGAAGAGCAGCACGCACCATTTGCCCAAGGTAAACAGTGCGACAGCTTAGATCAGCGAGGCCGGGAATCACAAGGGGGCTGTAACAATGTTTGAGGTGGGACTGACACTGACACATTATCGGCACCAGCACCACTTGTAGGGAAGCGAGAGTTACTGGGATAGCGCCTATTCTAAACAGGACTGCGCCACTTTCTGACAGGGCAGTGTCAGTACTGCTCCAAGGGACTGGGAAGGGGCAGTACTAGCACTTATCGGATGAGGGTTTAATGGGACAGTCCCAGCACTTTTCTGGGGCTGGGAGAGAAGCGTCCTGTTTTTCACGCCGCCTGGCTCGCAGCAGCGCCCCCCGGAGTGTGATAACTCACGCGCCTCTGCACCGGGCTTTGTATAGAGATATTACGGAGATAGGCCTGAGAGGCTCCGGCTTCCATGAGGAGAAAGGCGGCCTGAGCTGTCACTCTCCTGTGGGAAACCTTTGGATACCTCACAGCCACCCTCCGCGCGGCTGTACATCTGTCTGAGGCATCCATACGGACCCCAAGTCTCTCATATCAGCTGTGAATGTGGGTGTCCTTTGGCTTTGCTTTTTAGGTCTCACCTAAGCCAGCGCATACGCTGCTCTGCGAGACATTTAATAAGTGGGTTTTCAAAGTGCTACCACACACTCTTGGTGGCCTCAAGCTTGCGGTTACGCGTGCAGCCGCCATCTAGCTTTTTGTTATGGCTCATTAAGCCTTACAGCGCGCTGCTCGCCTTCAACGCTTCTCCACCCCTCCCCCGCCGCGTCTCGCGTTAATGGGAAACATATGTGCAAACGCAGTGCTTTCACTTTCGCCGTGGTGGGCGCTCGCGCGCGCACCACATTCGAAGCCGGGCTTGTCTTGTTCTATACCGTTGTGCGCACGCATGCGCGCGCGCAACTCAATTAACTTTTGCTCCGCTACCCGGCTTCCTTCCGTTGACTGGCTCCCTGACTCCACTAGTTGACTTTGACAGTAAGTTATCTATAATCAGTGGGAACAGGGCCGGTGAGATAAACAGACTTCTGTTCCCGCGAGCCACTCGGTCTGTACTTTGTGTCACGAGCGCGTCGCCTCCTGAGCCCTCCACCTTTCAACACGGCTCTGTCACTCTGCTGCCACTGTTGGGTCGCTTGTGTCATTAACGCTTCTGCCGTGCTCTCACAACACAACTCAACAGGGTTGGCCCGCCGGTGAGTGTGACGTGCTACCCCTCCAAACCTTCACTTACACGGAGCCCTGTTCCGTCTTCCAAACAGGTAGCAGGACTGGCAGTCTGTCCCTTCTTCACCCGCCACAGACTGGGCTTCATTACCATTTAGGAAGCTGGGGGGCACAATACAAGCACCGAGCTGCTGACAGGGTTCTGAAAGAGCATGTACTTTGTCCCACTCCGATGTGGGTATTTGTGAAAAGTAATCCACCGAATAGTTTCAAATATTTTTACAGTTATGGAATGTGTATTGTGTAGTGTATTATTTGTGTTTTCTCTAGGCATTTTGTCTTTTGCTAAAATGCCAAGCGGGCGAATTTTTTCTTCAGAAGGAATAGTTTCCCAAACCATGAATATGTGAGCCTCCGTGCCTGCTTCATTGTAAGAATTTCAACGCATTCTTTAACGTTGTATATCCAGTCAAAAGTGATCTCTGATTGAATGAAGGCTTGATTTTCATTGCTGCCAAAGGCGGTGTTTGTGTGTTGCGTCGTTAGTCAACTGCACAGTAGCTAAGTCACCAGTGCCTTGCCTCTACAGTTTTTTTAAGGGCGGTTCTGTCGGAAGGTTTTGTCTCCATGGTGAGATTGGGAAGGGTAAGCGTGGTGATCAGACTGTTTCCACATGAAACTGTTTACAGACTACCTGAGAGCTTCTAAGGGAGAGCTTCCCTGCTCGAAGCCTGTATTGAAATGTGACAGGCATTGCCCAAAGTAACGACCCTTATGTTTCATACACACTGATATAACTGCTTAAGGTTTCCGTGAAAACAAGTAAATATTCCCAAACGACATGAAATAGTTAAAACCAGTCCCTTATTCTTTAAAGTTTTCATCTAATCTGCCTAATCTACCTTTATATAGTTAAATTGGGCGTGCATTTCAATGCAAGGCATCCTTTTTTTACAACTTTGATAGGTGGAGAGGTATAAATATAAATCATTTGCATCTCCTGAATTTAGCAGTAGTGTATTGTAGCATTTATATGGGGCTTCATGGCAGCAGTCGAAGTGCATTCAAACAGAATGGATACTTTGAACCGAAGTACAATGGGATGGACCGTCACTGAGTATGGGGGCGAGGTCAGAGACGTGACAAAAAGAAGGAAATGTGTGTCAACCATTTTGTTAACCTTTCACCTATATATAATGCAAACATCGTAATGAAAATAAATGCCAGCTAAACTAATCTATGAAATACTTTGTTCTGCTTTAAAAGCACCGTTGGTTAATACATTCACTTACGATCTCAATGTGTCTACCTGAAGGGTCCCCGATTTGAATCTTGACTGGTGCACTGGGGAATAGTGACAGACATATATTTATAGCTGGCGTCAGAGCCTGTAACAGAAAGTACTGTGAATATGCAAGTCTTTAATTAAGAAAAGGAATTACACACTCCAGAATGGCAATTGCTGGCCTTTGATGAGCTGGTAAGACCGCAGGGGTCAATTCCTACTAAACACTGACTCGTATCTTGCGCACTAACTGGAATGCTGTGGCAATAGAACACCAAATCAATGCTGTTGTACAGTACCTCACCGTCATGAGCACTATGTGAAGACTAATTGTCTGGTTGGCAAAAGCTATTGGATAGCACATTAAGTCAGGGCGCAAGTCCTAAACAAGCATTGGCATAGCCAATAGGTCTCGCCTTTGGGGCCTTATAAGTGTTTAACCATGCAACAGTTAATGTTGTTGCACCAAGGATATTGTGCTGCATAACTAAATACTTATAAGGTCCCAAAAGCGAGACCTATTGGCTATGCCAATACTTGTTTCCTTTACTAGAGCTGTGTAAAGGATTGTTTGTGTTGTGCTGCGTGCAGCATTGTAAATGGGTTACAAAAACCTTACTGTGGAAAGACAGAAATATTAAAATGATGCTCCTCTTTAAGGTTACATTCTGAATAACATTTTGGATTGAATCTCTGCTCTGTTTAGGTCTGGCAAAGGACCGCTGTTGTGTGTGTGACCAGCCTCCTGTTTTCCAAAAGTGTAATTTAAAAAATATATACATGCATCTAAACATGCAGGGACTTTGTGATGGTCCTCTTCATCCATTGTTCTGTTCAGGTATTCACATTTTGTTTTTGCCAACTGCGTCATGGAGCTATGGGTCAGCATACTTCTGACACTGCTTCTTTTCATTGTGGGTGACCGCCTTCTGCTTGTTCGTGTGTGCAAATTCACTTAAATTGTAGTCCAGTGCTGGTGGGCCCGACTTTTCTTTAATTTCATATTTTTCTTTTTGAGCTGGATCGTTTTATAACTTTTCTTGTGTAAGCTTATGCATGCTGCCTGTTGGCTGTGGCATTTGTACTTTTTATTGCTTTTAATACCTATTTCATATGTTTGAAAAAAAATAATTCAGGCTTGCCAAAGCAGAAAGTTTGACACTTCCAATGTTTGGTTTTAAAACAGTGCTATCCTTTTTATGTTAATGCTCGCAAAGATGATTTTTTTTTTGCCCAGATGTCTTTATGTAGTTCAAAACTCCCTATGCAAACTGTCCCAAGAGTTTTTCCAGACGTTTAACAGCTTACTGATAGCGCAGGTATGGGCAGGACAGAGAAGTAGAGCAGCTCAGGTTACTTTGAAATGGGATCCAGGGGATAAGGAACCGGGACTTCCAGACATAGAATTACATTACTATGCTGTGCACCTATAACACACAGCAACATGATACCAGAGTCTGGGGTGAATACCTATACTTGGTGTGAGACACGCCCATGTGTGGGAAGGGGTGGTTGTAAGGGTCATGCGACAAGCCCCCTTCTCCTGAGATCTGGAGATATGGGTCTTGAAGCCATTCTATGATATCACAAATAGCATGTCTGTAATACAATGGCAGATGGAAGGATGAAGACTGTTGGGCAACCTATATCCCGCGGAACAGTTCATATCGTTTCAGGAGACCAGAGAGGTGTTCTTGGTAAGATAGGGACATTATCTGCAATATAAACAAGCATTGAAAATGCAATAGGTCTCGCCTTTGATTAAGTTAAAGCCATTTGCTTTGCTAATGGTATTGTATAGCAAAGCAAATGGCTTTAACTTAATGAAAGGCGAGACCTATTGCATTTTTAATGCTTGTTTCTATTGCATGCTATGATCTCTCTTCCCCTCCTGCGCAAGAGCTTTACCTCTTCTAGCCGATAGCACGCTCGGCTGCTCTCTCCCTTGAAGAGTGCAATGACCTCTGGGTGGGCCTAGGCACCAGCTGCTACACATCGCTAGGAAGCGGAACACTGCTCACCCCCATAGGCCCAGAGTCTGGTGCAGAGACAACAGCGGACTGTCCAAATAGGGCTCCGAGGGGCGGGGGCACAGGCTGGGGGAACGAGGGGGAGGGGTTGCGCACCATGTGTGAGAGCGCACAGATATGGGAACCGCACCTCTGTGAGAGAGGGAGGAGTGGGAATTATACATAACGACACTCGAAACAGTATTAAGTATGCAGTACTCTTTATGTCGACCCGCAAAGATAAAGGGCTGAGTTACGCAGTATTAAAACTTTTGCCTACATGTTTTGCCTATCTGTGCACAGACAAAGAAGTCATGCAGCTGCCTTTACATTGAAAAGGGTGTCTCGCGGGGCCTGTCCTGTGAGCCCCTGTTCTCCCGCCCAAGTTCTACTGCAATCTCTCTGAAGGTTGCTGCCTTCTCTGCAGATCTCGTCCAGATCGCCTAGGTTTCGTCTGAGGTCCTTCACCTCTGTCTCTATATCCTTCAGCTCTGTCTCTATGGCCTGTTTAAGGGTGGGGAAGTCATCCCGTAAGATCCTGAACAGTTGCTCCAGAAATACCCTCGTGACGGGGGGCTTTGTTATACTGCGAACCGCTCATCGCAGAGTCCTCAGATTGCGGCGGGGTTGAAGAGGGCGCCTGGACCTGCTCGGACTTTTTTTGGGCGTTTTGTTAAACAAATCTTTCACGTTGCGTTGGGTAGTCATGGTAGTGCAGCTGGCAGGCCCCAGCACCAGCAGAGACACGTGATGCAGTGCACCAACCCCTGTATTAGACCGTGATGTCAGCACTCAGGGCCAAAGAGGGTAGTTTCCAGCAGGAGAGCGTGCCAGCAGTGGGGACCAAGAGCAACACCTGGGATGAAAGATGGTCCATGCCTCGAGCAGCACTGGAATGTCGGATGAGCTGCTCACAGTCCCCACTTAATCCTGGCAGGTCCGCACCTATGCACCCCCTTCTCAGAGTTGGTGCGGCAAGTAGAGCGAGAAAGCAACAACGTGGCACGAAAACTACTGCGGGCCCAAATGGAACCAGGATTACAAGGTGCCCAGCGGCAGTGAGGCGTGCCTCTGGGGTATAACCCACGCTACGAATGGAGGGTGGGTAAATCCAGATGGCCCTGCTCCCTCAATCGGGAGGTATCACTTGCCTGAATGGTGGTGGGGGTGGAGGGCAGCGTCCCAGAGGGCTCTCGTGTTACAGCGCCTCGGGTGTGTAGAGGCCTACCAACTTATTTCAGGACTGTCATTCCCCACTCTTCCCCTGTTCAGGGCGGCCCCCAGTACATGGCAATTCAGCCCCCAGGACCTAATCAAAGGAAGAGGCATGGGGTAGTAGGACGGGGCACCCGAACTAACGATCGGGCTGCAGAAGGTCCACTAAGGACAGACCCTCGTCCCGCGCCCCACCGCCACTCACCGCACAGTCACCCGGCCGCAACAGCATGTGAGCACTGCTGCGGACGATCAGGCATGTAGTGACTGAGGCCCAGGCTGCAAGTGGGTGGGGGGGCGTTATTAACAGGCCAGGAAGCAACAAGGAGCAATGGTCAGCAGGACGCACTCCCAGGCCTTAAGAGTCCACGCCCAACAGCTTCAGCCATGTTGGAAACAAAGCACCAGCCAGCTGCTCCAGAGTGGTGACCCTTGCCTCTCTGGGCCCCCGGCGGCACAGAAGTGGGATGGGTAGTGCCTGGCTCAGGAGCATTTCCCAGTGTTGAGTGTCCTGGGAGAGGTCGGCTTTTGCTCCGAACAGCAAGTGGATAGCAAAGCTCTGGGAGTCGGCCTCACTCTGGTGCTATCTTGGCGCACCTCCTCCTCCAGATTTAAACTTAAGCGTTGTTTGAAAGAAAGATTCAGTGACAAAAACATTGTTGGTGTGTGCGTTTGCCAGCTAAGATAACAAGCGCGGTCCCGAAAGTGAAAGAGGACCTCGCTACAGCTGGCGCATGGGGATCTCTTGCCTTTATTAGAAACACATGGCCCCATAAAGATAAGAAAGTGCTATGCGACAGCAGCAAAGCAGGCGACCCAGTCCGGATCAGATGCCAAAGGGCGTCTACCAAAAATCCTCTTTTCCATTGGCAGGCCACCGTTTAGCATAAACGGTGATGCCAGCCAATGGAAATGAGGGGCGGGGCTTCGAGTCCCTTTCTGAAAACCCCTTATCCACAAAATCTCTCGCTGAGCGAGCAGTGCTTTGTGCTGGAACGCACGCGAGACCTAAAAACGCTTTTGATGTTTATATTTTGACCCTTCGATTGACAATAGCACTCTCTTGGAGAGACTGAACAGACTACTTAGATTTTAGGTCTAAAGCCTGTGATATTAACCTAGCAGTGTGCTACACAAATGGCTAGTTCACTTAAAAGAGGTGACTTTGGAGTCCAAGGTTAGTTTCTCTGATGAGTGTCTCATATAAAAATCACTATTTCCCATGAAAGAACATGAACATGAAATTATTTTTGTAGTTACAGTCAAGTAAACGCAGCACTGTGTGTAAATGGAGGAAGACTGGCATCAAATAAAATAAGACTAAACGTTTCCTTTAGTTTATCTCATGGAAATAAATGTCTAGTTTATAGGGTAGTGTCTAAAAACTTATATCCTCAGGGTCTGCAAATGTAATTCATGACTAAGATCTAGATCCCCTGGATACATATCTGCATTTAATCTTTTAAATGCTAAATCAGTTAGAACCTCATCATTACATGCAAATTCTAATTTAATATGTTGTTTCATTCTTTTGTTCTTCCTGCAAGCTATACAGTTTTCCGAGTCAGAATATTGTCTTAGAATAGAGCTTGTCTCAGACTCCATGCCAATAACTCTTGCTTCATTTTTTAAATGGCTGTAGGCAGCTTGTGGAAACAGGTGAAACACTCATCTAAAAGCATAAATGCACACCTTTGACAATGGCAACGTAGGCCAAGGCAGAAGGGCTTTAATGTCATCTGTTGCATCATGTTGACCATGGCCTTGTGTCAATGATTCAGGATGCAACTCCCTGTATTTTAAATTTGGACTTTGGATTTGTTCTTCTTAGGGTGTCACTAAACATCAAAGAGATGGCATGTATCCCTTGCTCATATACGGACTCTTCCAGCAGGTATTGAAGAGGGTTTTCTCTACTCTTCTTAACACTCCTGAGAGCTTCTTTCTCTTGGGCTTATATTTGGCATCGCCGGACAAGCATACCTCACACGATTCCATGAAGGTTGCCTTCACATTCAGTGCCCACAGGCAGCATGATCTACATGCTGCCTGTGGGCATCTCCCTTTATGCTGTAATTGTGATGAACAGCTGTCCACTTTCAGACAGTTCTTCCGATCTTGAGGTACTTCTTTCAATTTAACAGGCCCAAATGCTTCCTCATCTAAGTTACATAGGCCTTTGAGAGATCCTGTGATCTGCAGAACTTTAAGATATTCGACACCTCACATGTTACTGACCATGTTCTGCAAAGGTCCACAGAAGGCATCCAGAGATTTGCCCTGTTAGTGTCAGGCTTGCAGCAGCACAAACTGTTTTTAGTGTTTATCGGAGGGTCAAACTAGGGGTTTGGTGTAACCATGCCATCATGAAGTTGTTGTCTGGCCCAAATGTTCAGTACTTTTAGGGATAACTGATGCACTTGCTCCCTCAGAAAAGGAAGCAACATTTAACCACATGGTGGTACCAAGAGAGTTCTTCGTTTTCTTCAAATAATTGTGTCCTCCTTGGGATGCCTATGGGTGGTCAGACATGGGAGAATAATGCCTAACGACCAAATGTGAGCTTTGCCTTCAGAAATCCATCTTCCTTCCGAATTGGCTGCTTGTAAAATTGACTGTGCTCCCGAGGAAGCTTGTATGCATCAATCAAAATGTGCATTGCAGCATAGTGATCTACACTTAAATTCATTTGTACACACTTATATGATGCTATTGCCTTTGAAACGAATTTGATACTACCTGTTAAAGTGCATTTCCTGGCTTATGCTACTAGGCGTCAGCTAGGCCTTGGCACCATCCTGTTAAAAAAAGATGTCACATTCACTGTTTATTATTTTTTATACACATAATCAACCTTGTTCTCAAAGAAAACTTTTTGGCATGGACTCACAAATCTAACCTTTTCCCAAGGTTCTTCTTGTTGCACTCGATATTGCATTAACTTTCAGCTGTTCACTGTTTTGTTATTAGTTTGTTCTGACACCTCCGGAAGACATTAGCTCAGACTGGGCTGAATCAATATTCATGTAGTAGGTTCCTGCTTAGGTAGTAAGCCTGTATAATGATTTTAAAACTAGTATTCTGATTTGTTGAAAATGTATTTGTTTTGCTCACACCATGATAATACTGCACTTTCCATGTTACTCTATTGGGACATTTCCTATATAAACACTCAAATTAGGGGGCGAGCCAAAATACCTTTCCTATGCTACTAGGGATGTTGTCTGATTTCTTATTGATTTTCCTGCAATTTGGGGCTTAGACTACATTTGATTTTGCAAATTATTCTGTATTTTCCCATCACTGAACACCTCCATGGCAATGACTTTATGCACTCAAATGAGACCTGATGCATCTGCACTTAATTTCTGTATAGTCCCTTTAAAGTTTTTGTAATAAATCTAATTCCTTCACAATAAATTACCCGCCGAATCTCTCCAAGAAATCACCAAAACAATTAAAACACAGTCTTATAAAAGCTTGCCCAGAAGCACTCATCTCTGACTCCTACCTATGCGTAAAGAAAGGAGCCATACATTCAGGCGTTATCTTCTTCACACGATGGACAGCGAGGTGAATAGAACTGGTCCACACACTCCTACAGGTCTCAAACTCCACCAAGATACCCCGTGGCCTTAATTATTTATTTCGTCCTCATGAAATTGAGGTTTGACACCATCCCTGATCCACTCACCCATGAGCATTTTTTTTAGGTGAATTTAGAGGCAACAGAGGTACTCTACGCTCACAGTGCCTTACACGGTAGGTCCAATACAGCCCAATGGTCCGCTGGCAAGGAGATTCAACCAAGTGAGTAATGGAGAACACAAGGTATTTATTTTTACTTTATATTTTCAATTAAATAAAGAGCAAGTACACTGGAGAGGTATCTGCGCACAGTGCAAAGAACAACTTGAGAGATGGGTGATCTTTTTGTCAAGTGGAGGATAGGCCTGTGTTTTAGGAGAAAACGATATCCTAGACGGAAGGTGGTTACGGTAGGAGAGAATGAGGTAGGATACATGTGAAGGTGTGATAACCGATGAAGAGAGATGGAAAAGTAAGACTAAAGGGATACTTGAAAAAGACATATCAAAAAGAAGACAGCGGAGAGGATGTGGGAAGATGGATTAAAAAAGAAATAGACTAGGTGGAGGAATAGAGAATAAATTACACCAACTAAGAGTAATGAGCATTGAAAATAAGAAGGTGGTAGTAGAAATAATACTTTATTTTGGTCACAAACCATAAAAGCGGTTTAATGAAAAAAATCAATACAATACAGTGATGAGCTCATTGGCAAACCAAATAAAACTCACACATTCATTAAAAAAAATTCAAATAGAGCAGCATGACCCTCCCCTGTATCATTGAATACCAGGCTGTTTCCTCGACACATTATACGCATCATGCCCCACTTTATTCCACAGGTCAACCAGGTTAGATAAAGTGCAAGTGCTAGATCGTATGATAAAAAAATTGTTATACACCCTTCGGTTGGCCAGAAAAACAACCATGATTTAAATGCATGAAAATGGTACATAAGAAGACCTTGTAAAACAAACATTGGGGACATAATAAGTCGAGAGATGTTTGTGACAGGACAAGATGCATACAAACATGTGTGCAGGGGAGACATGAACTATGCTAAATCCATAATTCCCAGCTCCAAATAAACCAGTAGATATCAGTTAGTAACGTGAAGTGCTGAAACAGCTTATACTATGACAATGGGCAATGTAAACATGTATAAAATACAACAACATAGCTCTTCCTTATTAAGCACAGCACTAAATAAACTAATACTTGTGCCCCAATGCAATATGCACATAAATGCCCGCCCTGAGTCGCGTGTTGGATAAGGTGCAAACGTTACAACAATCCCAAAAACTATTTTTAAAGCAGGTTACTGATGACACCGGATTCTTATCTACCTTACCATCACCAAGAATCCTCTCAGGTCGCCAGGATCTTTTAATCTGCTAGATAGTGTAGAGTGGAGGAAATCAAAATATTAACACATAATCAATATTTGAATGTATTCTCTGAAAGGACCACTGATTCCAAATCTAAATTTTAGGAATTTATTACGACCAAGAATAACTGCACGTACAAACACCTCAATACAAGGTGAAGAAAATAAATGGGTACTAATACAAAAGAGATTCTACGCAGAAGTCTCATCCGACTCAGAATAATCAATTCCAGTAACATCAGAAATGCGATAATTACTCCAGTCTGTATATTAGAAGTCATTAGCCTAAAAGAAAATCAGTTAGTCTATCCCTACTCTATCTCTAAGGTGGCATCCCTCCTTAGCATTTTTCCTCCCAGGCAAGAGGGTAAAAGGTGTCAGAAGTGAAGACTTCCTTAGAAATGCACTCACTTAGTCAGAGCTCGCTCTAAGATGCTCCTTCTAGCTTCCCATCTAAGCCTCAACTACTCAACCCTCCGGAAACTGTCCCTAATACAAAATCCCAAAAACATAGAACACGCGCTCCGGCACACCTCTTCAGCCAGGTCTTCTTCCAGTTCTTTTCCAGCGAAACTTGTATCCCATCCAGCAACGGTTAGCTTGACCTTGGGTCCCAGGCACCGTCTCTGCCGAAAGTATCATCCCTAAATTCCGGTGTACTCCCATATTGGCTTCTCGTACCATCCTAACTCGTATAACAAAGGCCTAGTCTCTCTAACGAGCTAACTGTCCTTGCACCTGCAACAGAAACATGAGAACGAGAAACTTTCCACTTCTCCAAGATTGTCTAACATCCTGAAACCCAAAGCCTTACCAAGGGAAATAATTTTTGGCCTATAGCATTTAGCTAACATAAGAAATGAACAGGCCTTTCTCTTTAAACGTATATGCGATCAGGCCTTTACACAGTTTAAACACACACACTTCTAAAATCACACCACAAACATTAACTGCATTATTTTATTTATGAATAAGCAAACTACATGTGCAGACTTTAATATGGTGCACATTTAAACCCAGTGCATCGCATTACATGAAAACCGATCATTATGCTTTGACTAAAATACATTTGCTGTAAACTACGATATTTTTCTTCATGAAAAGCATGGTTACATTTCTAATCATACTAATATAGGCAGATTTGAGTGATACATTACTAAGTCACACTTTGATACAATTTTGACTAATATGTGGGTGCGGACTAACAGTGAATATGATGCACCACTACAATTTTCTGAATAACGTGGCGCTCTATCATTAGTAAACCTGCTGACCAGGGGCTGAGTCCGTTGTGCACATGATTCATTATATAATTGTACTGCTTAACTGGCCCTCCTGAAATCAACATGCAGCACAGTATGGATCAATACATTTTTGTGGCAACTCGAAGTACCTACAATATGGGACCAATCAGCATATGGGTTATACCAGTGTCTCCCAATGCTGGCTAAACCAGCTGGCTACTAGGACAGGCTTATACTGTAGCCAGAGGCCAAACTGTTTCCTGGTCACTCCCACCGCTAGTAGAAATCTGCTCAAGCAGAAAATCGTTAATCTGCTCATATCTGAACTCAAAATTCAAAGAGCAGGTAAGTAATGCTGGAAGCCCATATTCCGGTAATAAGGGTTCAGCTGTTTTGCTCTAGCACAAGAATACAACGGACAGCAAAAGAGAACATTGTAAGTGGTTTCCACCTGATCCAAACATACAGAACACAGTTGTTTATCGCATTATTCCATTTAGAGGTGTAACTATTAACTACTAAAGTGCCAACCATAAATTTGATAAAAAGAGTTTCAGCCCACTGCGGGGTAACCTCATCTAGATACAACTCAATATAAGAGGGATAGAAAAGTCCTAGAAGAGTTATTTGCCTAAATTTTGTACATGTAGACAGGGTTGTAGTTTTTTTCTGAATGATGATAGGTCCTTGACCTCAACTCTTCAGGCAGCGAGTTCCGCAGGGCAGTAGTTGTAGTAGCCATTACGGAGAGTAAGTCTCAGATTATTTTTCTGATAAATAGACTCCAAATCTTGATAAAGGAGATTTATTTGAAGTACAAGACACAGAGTGTAAAACACCTGGCAAACACTAGCCAACTGACCAGATCACCACACGATTCTGGAATACTCAGCAATAAAATACATAGAACTTTGTCATACCCAATCCCAAATAATGCAACACACACCTCTTTTTTAAAGACCAATACAAAATAGCTCTTTTAATACAAACATGGGTAACAAATAAAAACGATACAACTTTATTTACATCTTACATTATTTACTCTTTACATGCAAAATATAATCATTTCATCATAAATTGCTGAATCTTCACCTGCAAAATAGAATCGTCCAATTTCTTTGGCTTTCACCTAATCCGACCACTAATCTTTCCTTCTCTCAAAGGCATTCATGCAGATTTATTGGGACAACTACTTATAGGCCCTCTCTTAGCAGCTGGAGTTACCATTGATCCTTCAGAATTTTCTTTCCACTGTTGAAAAACTAAATTTGCTGCACCAGGTGACTTTCCTTGTATTCCACCACCTTCCACCTGGAAGTAAAACCATATTTTCATCACACTTATCACACTTTTACTATCAGACCATTTAGAACTTTCTTTTTGATGAGTAATCCCCACACATGCCCTTACTAAATTTCCTTCTTTGAACTTACTAGGCATCCTCCTCAATTCACTATTATGTCTGTTAGCATACTGATTCTGATACTTTTACACTCTTTCACGCAACAGATGTTTGTCCAAAATTCACCCTTTCCAGCCATGCTGGGACCACCGATGTTCAAGCTATTCTTCCTTTCAGCAGGAAAAATTGTGTTTCTCTTGTAACTACATGCGGTGCAATTCGGTAACTCCACAACATATTTTTCACCTCTTGCCGCCAACTCAATTTCTCACAGACTGCCAACTAAATACATTCTCCTAACACCCAGTTGAAACGGTCAACTAACCTATTTCTGCGTGGGTTATTAATTGATGTTCTAAGATGTTTAATCCCCTCTTTCTTACGAAACGATACAAATTCATCAGAAACAAATTGTGACCATTATCTGAAATCAACCCTTTCTCCTGAACACTTCTTCACAAAAATAAATAGTTTTGGCGTACTTAACTTCATTCATAAATACAACTATAGACCATTTTGAATAGTAATCTACCATCACAACAGCAAATCTACTCTCCACTCCCAAAGAATCAAATGGATTGATGATGTCAATTGCAACCTTTTCCCATGCCCTCTTTGGCAATGCTGCAGGCACAATAGGAGTGTCTACAACTGTATAGGTCAAATCACTGCATGGGCAAGGTATACAGTTCCAAACAAATCTTTCAACAGACTTATTTATGCCAGGCCACCAAAAATCAACTCTGGCTTTTCTCTTCCTGGCAGACATGCCACCATGATCAACACGCAATATTTCGAACAATCTGTTTCTCAGATCCATAGGCATCACTAATCTGTCCCCTCTTGGAACAATGGCACCCTTCACAGACAAGTCTTCCCATACCGGAAAAAACTCACTCAAAATCCTTTCATCTTCAACAGGAAACACTTTTTTCCTTGGTAACCTCGTTCTCACAAGTTGTAAAAACTGATCACAATTTCATGCCTGTTTCCACTTATCTTTATTAATAGCTCCAATGCACACCTCTTGCACAATGGCTACCAACCGTTCCTCATCATCCTCAACAGTGTTGTCACTCAATGGTAAACATTATTGATGCCTGGCAAACACTTAACATCAACGGTGTATTTTTGTAACCTATACAATCATTTTGCCACCCAAGAGTTGCCTTACACGCACCTTTCTTGGAAAACAAATCTACCAATGGCTTATGGTCAGTGCTTAATTCAAAATGAGCCCAAACACATACATTCTAAAGTGTTGTACACCCCACCAACACACCAATGCCTCCTTTTCAATGGTAGAATTTGTCTCTTCTGCTCCACTCAATATTCGTGAAGCAAAAGCCACCACTCTTTCCACTCTGTCCCTCCTTTGCATGGGCATGGCACCCAATCCGTAAACACTGGCATCAGTAACTACTATAGTACCATCATGTGGATCAAATAGTTTCAATCAGTGGCGGCTGTATTGTACAGGGGTGCAGGAGGTGGTGAGGGGGTGGCAGGTGGACTTGGGAAAAAAATTACAATTCACGTACCTGATCTCACCGCGTCTCTCTGCCGTCTCTCATAGCCAATTACAACGCTGCAATGCAGCGTTGTGATTGGTGAGCACCCAGGCTCCCCTGAGCCAATCACAACACTACAATGCAGTATTGTGATTGTCCCAAGTGCCGTGTTTCGGCGCTCAGACAGGGGCTGAGGGCCTGGGCATGATCTTGAGCCAGGCTGTAATGCAGCTTGGGTGGAAAATATGCAAAGTGCGCATGAAGCTTTGGCCGGCACGACACAGTCGGCCAAATGGTCATGTGCACTTTACAGTGTACCAACCACTCCTCCTCCCCGATGTTAGGGGAGCCAAGCTCCGCTCGGCCTGTGACGATACTAAAAATAAAATGATAATAGCTTGAGTTATCGTTTTATTATTTCTGTTACACTGCTCCGTGCCCAGTGGGGCGATGCTCCTCCACCTAAGTGGAGGAGCCACCACGGGTTTCAATGCCCCTACCTTAACATACAATCAATTGATATTCTCGAATGCCTGCTGACACTCGCTTGACCACACACATTTTGTACCTTTTTTCATGATCAGTCGTAAAACATGCACCCTATCTGAAAAATGTTCCACTAATCTGGAGTGCTACTCCGCTAAACCCAGGATAGAATGGAACTGTTCCCTGTCACTCGGAGTAGGTGTTCTCTTAATTGCTTCCAACAGCTTCACTTTAGGCTTCACTCCTTCCCATGACAAAGAATGTCCCAAATAATCCACTTCATTCACCTCAAACCTACATTTCTCAACACCAATCGAAAGTCCAGCTTGTTCCAATCTTTCCAACACATGTTTCAACACAGAATCATGTTGCATCACATAAGAACCCCACACAAGAATATCATCTTGGAAACACAACACGTTCTTTAATCACATCAAAACTCCCTGCATCATTCTTGGAAATATGGCTGATGCTGAAGGTAGTCAGAAAAGGAATCCGCACACTGATACACTTCCTGTGGTGTTATAAAAGAAGCTGGGAGTTTTCAATCAGGATTCAGGCGTACATGACCATAAGCATTCAATAAATCCAATGTGGTGAAATACCTGGCACCCCTTTTATTCATCAACATTTAATTAATGTTGGGTAATGGATGACGATCGATCCATATACAACAGTTCAGATATCTGATGTCCACACATATGCGGAGTTTCCCATTATTTTTCCTAGCTAAGACAACAGGACTTAACCATTTGAACGATTCAATTGATTCTGTAACACCCCACTCACACAGTCTGTCAAGTTCCTGCTTCAATAGATCACATAATGCTAAAGACACATTGCGAACTATGTGGACCTTAGGTATAAGACCCTCTTTCAGTACAATTTGGCGCTCAAAATTCTTCAAACATTTTAATTGTGGAAAATTGGAACTCCAATCATTGACCTGCTTAATCTCCGTAAACAATACCTATTCGAGATAATTTGGGTCCAAGATCATTTCTTACATACGTTGTTCCTTCAAACCTAGGAATGCTTTGCCTTTCTTTACCACATAAACTTTATCAATTGCACAACTTTTTTGAATATCAACTAGGTTGTGAAATACTCCATGACCGGTAATTTACCAACACAGTACCCTTCAAGTTCTACTTCAGCTGGTAACAGTTCACAACTTCCAGCATCTTCTCACAGTGACTGGTCAATAAGTGTGTACTTTGAACAGGAATCTGCCCACATCAATATTTGTTTTCTATTCACTGGCACATCACATTTTGGCGGAAAATGACGATTCTCCAATTTTCATGCAGAGAGAATCTTGATTTCATTAAAGACAACGGAGGCTGACATTATGCAATAACCTTTATTGCTGCCCAAGATATGCAGCCCTTCAAAGTGTAACCATTACATCATAGAAATAACATTCCAATCAACATAACAAAGCACCGTAGCAACCAACAATCATCCTCTTTAGAGCTGCGAAAAACGGTATGACAACTTCTTCCACGTTCCACGTCAATCAGAAATTATAAGGAGGTTGAATCTGAAAAAGAAGAAAATTACTGGTAGAGTAACATATTGATAATACCAAATCATTCAAGTTGAGTCTGAAAAGAAGAAAGTTACTGGTAGAGAAACAAATTGATATTACAAAAAATCATTCATTCACCAGGGAGTGGTGGGAGGGATAATCTCAGCTTCCATTGTCTTTAATGAAATCAAGATTCTCTCTGCATGAAAATTGGAGAATCGTCATTTCATTACAAGACCGGAGGCTATATTATGCAAGTTTAAAGCTTTGTAATGCTACATTACTTACATGTTTAACAGGTTTAAGATAGAATTTAACAAAAGTTGAAGCATTTGACCAATCAGCTGCTTTAAGGATATCTGAAAGTGAACCTCCAGCCCAGAAAACCTTGCTGGCCATAGCCCCCCTAGAAGAATGTGCACCAAATTTAGATAAGTCCATACCTGCTTCCAGCATAACTGTTCTTACCCATCTAGAAATAGAGGCAGAAGAGATTGCTTTATAGGGTTTAACAAAATAAATCAATAGTTGATCTTCATTCAGAGGTCTAAAAACACTAATTTTTTCTTCATAAACTTTCATGCAACTTACCACACAAAGGTTGGGACAATCAAAGAAGAAAGGATAGAAAATATTTTCTGACATTGTTTTGGTTCTTTTCCATATCTCAAACAATACACCGTCAGGAGAATAAATTCTATTAGAGATTTCTAAAGCTTTAACATCAGATACATGTCTAAAAGAGATTAAGCAGAGAAGAGTAGTTAATTTAATGGAAATCTGTTTTCTTGAAAGGGAGGTGTTATCAGGCCAGGAAATAAAAAGATCGAAGATAAGATTTACGTTCCACAAAGAATCATATTTAGCTTTAGGAGGACGCTTGAGTCTTATTCCTTTCATCACTCTACGAACTAGGAGGTCAGTACCAATAGAGAATTCATTTATTAAGGAGTGACCTGCAGAGATTGCGGATTTGTAACAATTAACCGTTCTATAGGAAAGTCCAGATTTAAAAAGCTCTGCTAAATAATTAGCTACTTCTACAACAGGTGCGTCCACGGGATCCAGATCTCGTTCCAGGCACCAACTACACCACTTTTTCCATGAACTGATATATCTTTTCCTTGTTCCGGGAGCCCAAGACTCATCCGAAAGATCCTTAGCCTCTCCTGAAAGGCCTGAATATCTTCTTGAACCCCTGAAATCTTCCAGGCAAGAAGGTTCATCTTTCCTTCTAAGAGAAGAGGGTGTACCTCTCCTCTGGACCCTGAAGGAGGTCTAAACTCCCTGGAATAAGGCGAGGGAAATCTACTGCCAATTCCATCACTCCTGGGAACCATATTTGTGAATTCCAAAAGGGGGTAATTAGAACAGTGTGGCAAAGCTCCCTTCGAATTTTTAACAGAACTCTCTGGATTAGGGCGAAGGGAGGGAAGGCATAAGAGTTCAGAGAATTCTAAGGTTGGAGAAGGGCATCCGCTGCAGTTGCTAGTGGGTCTGGTCTCCAACTGAAGAAATGATTTATCTGAAAGGTCAGTCTGCTTGCAAAAAGATCCATGTTGAAAGGGCCCCAAAGATCTTGAACTTTCTGGAAAATTGAAGGATTCAGTTTCCAGTAGCTGGAGTCTCTTAGGAACCTTGAGTTCCAATCTGCCCTTGTGTTTAGGTGACCTGGGATGAATTCTGCCCTTAGAGATATTTTGTGGTTCCAATAGAAGTACCAAATCTTTTGGGCTAGATCTGCTATAGGTTTTGATCTTGCTCCCCCTAATCGGTTGATATAAGAGACAGCTGTGAAGTTGTCTATTTTGATTAGAACTACATTGTTTTTGATAATAGATTTGAAGCTCATAAGAGCATTCAAACATGCTAACATTTCCAATGAGTTTATGTGAAGGGGAAGTTCTTCTTTCGAGCATTTCCCCCCATTTTCTATCTTCCCTAGTCTGGCACCCCAGCCTAGATTGCTTGCATCGGATTCCAATGTATGATCCGGGGTATTCCCGAAAATTGCTTTTCCATTCCAACTGTCTAAGTTGTTTCGCCACCAAAGAAGATCCTCTTGAGCTTCTGGGGAAAGGGGAATGAGGTCCGAGTACCAAAGCCCTTTCTTCAGGCCTGAAGATTTTAGTCTTTGAAAGGCCCTGTAGTGAGGGGGGCCTGGAGAAATCGCTTAAATGGATGAAGATAATAGCCCTACTATTCTTGCTAGTTCCCTCAGGCTCACAAGGTTTTTGGACAGAACATATGAAACTTCTTTCTTTATTTTGGCTAATTTCTTCCTGGGAAGTTGTAACTGAGTTAAGGGTGTGTCCACTTGAAAACCTAAAAACTTTAGACTTTGCGAAGGAGTCATAATCGATTTCTCTATATTGATTATGAAACCAAGACTCTGTAATAGATCTACAGTCCAATTCATGTGAATTGTGAGTTCCTCCTGGGTCTGAGATATTAGCAAGATGTCGTCTGGATAGATAATCATGCGGACTCCTTTTCTCCTTAAGGAGGTAATTACAGGCCTCAGCACCTTTGTGAAACACCATGGGGCTGAGGAAAGTCCGAAGGGGAGGCAAAGAAACTGGTATCTTATATTCCTCCAAACAAACCGTAGGAATTTCTGAGAGTCGGGATGCATAGGAATTGTAAAGTATGCGTCTTTCAGGTCTAGTTTTATGAGCCAATCTCCCTTTTGGAGGAGATCTCTGAGAAGGTTTATGTCTTCCATTTTGAAGTGTCTGTACACAAGAAATGAGTTTAATTCCTTTAGATTTATTACGGGGCGCCAACCTTTTTCTTTCTTTTTTACCAGAAAGATTGTGCTCACAAAACCTTGACCAGTGTTTGAAACAATGCGAATAGCACCTTTGTCTAACATTTGACTCACTTCTGCATCTACTAGGTTTGACTGTTCTTGGTCTAGGGAAAGTTCTCTGGGTTTTTTTGTCTGAAAAGGGATAGGGATAGAAATAAAGTCTATTTTGAAGCCTTGTACGGTCTCTAGTACCCATGCGTCGTTGGTTATAGAAGGCCAAATGTAACTGAAAAGGGAAAGTCTTCCCCCTAACTTTGGGAGGGAAGAAATAGGGGGAGGGGAGAACCTTACCTTGTCCTTCACTTTGAAATCTTCCACGGTTGTTACCGCCTCGTGTTCGACTGTTGCGTCCCCGTTGGGGGAAGAAGGTGTTATTCCCCCGGTAGAATCTAGAATAACCACGTTTGTTTTGTTGATAGTAGGACCTGTTGTAACCGCGGCTGGCAGCCGGTCCTCCCCTGTCAGCCCTTCCAAAAAACCTTCCTCCGAACATAAGTCTCATATTAGTTTGTGCTTTATTAAAAGCAGAGAATGCTGACACGTATTTACCGAGTGTTTTAATTAAGGTTTCTCCAAAGAGAAGACCGTTGGGGTCTCCTTGAACATCTTTGTTTGCAAGGTCTCCCAATTTTGGGTTCATACGCATTAAAATTGCTCTTCGTCTTTCCGAGGTTAGATTGGCGTTCGCGTTTCCCAACAGGCAGATAGCACGTTGGCTCCAACCTCGTAGGAGTTAAGTGTCAACCGGAGTCCCATTCATGGATGACTCTTCAGCTAGGTCTAAAATCCTGGCAAGTGGACCAAGGATGTCCAATAGTCACTGCTTAAGACATCGTTCGAGCCCTTTGCGGGGATCTCTGCCAGTTTTAAAAAGGAAGGTCAGTAGTTCAGGGTCAAGGTTGGGAGTCATCCCTGACTTGTTATCCAGAAAAGGTCTTGGACATTCAGATTTCATGAGATTGCGAAAATCTCTTTCAAGAGGTTTTCTAATCCAAGCCTTAATAAACTTTGAGACATGGTCTAATGGCCACCACTCTGAACCTCTAGGGTGGGTAATCTTAGAAGGATTAAACATCTCTGACCCCGAAGGGTCTGTAATACAAGCAGAATTACTAGATTGGCCCATGTCTTTATCAAGTAGATCGTCTTCACATTTTTCCAGTGGGTCAAAAACATATTCATCAGCCTCTTCATCAATGTCAAAAGGTGACAGGGAATCATCATCTTCGATGAGGTCTGTTGTATCGCGATGGGCACCTAATCTTTGTGTGCCGCTAAGGGCACCCGTGCTTTTTGCGCCATTAAGGTCGCTCGATCTTTTTGTGCCGCTCAGGACACCTGTATCATTTGTAACGCAGAGGCTACCAATAGAAAAAATCCTGTCATTGGTAGTACATAGGCTACCTTGAGGCTCGATATGTTTAGTCTTTTTAAACACCTTACCGCCTTATTTGGGGAGGCTGTCCACTTCTTCGTCGGAAGAGAGTGTTGTTTGTTCACCAGATAAATCTCTCTGTGTAGCTCTTTTTCTTTGGATTAAAGCTGCTTCTACAGCTTCCTTAAGAGAGGACTTCAATTGCCTCTCAAATAGGCTCATGAGGGAGGATTCATTGAGGGGTGTCTCATTCTTACTTTGTGAGTCTTCTTGAGACATAATTTAAAGAGCCTTTAAAAAATAATGAAATAATATAATAATAATGTTCTTTTCCTTTTCTCCCCCTTTTTTTTGGGGGGGGATTATCATAAAATTATTTGCCAGATTTAATCATTAATACGTTGTTTAGAGGCATTCAGAGATCGTTCGTAGGAACAGCGAACAAAAAACAGCTGATTTCTTTTCCTTTGTATCCGCGCTGTGTGTCTCCATGGAGACGCACAGCGCGTGAACTAAATTTCGGCACTTGGGGCTTTAATTTGCGCTTGTCAGGTCACATTACGAGCAGTCAGCTCATAATTGGTGACACGTGTCATGTGATGCGGAAGTATTCCGATCACTTACGCTCATTGTGAAGAGAAGGCCAGTTCTTCTCTCCTCCAAGACACGTGCATGGTGTTGAGAGGTAAACACCGAGTCGCGCTGGGGGGGTGGCGCTAAAGGGATAAAACCTTGAAAGCGTGAATTTGAATAAATGATGATTAGAGGGTCCTCGTGAATAGGGCGGGACAAATGTAATCTCAAACTTGAAAAAGGGGTATAAAAGACAACTCGTCAAATACAAGGATACATAAATGTGATGCCCAACCGTAAATTGGAAGGGAAAATCTGAAAGGTGGGATCCCGAGAATAAACTTACCTTCTAGTAAGTAACCAAAAGGTCAAAGAAAAATCTATTATAAAGTGTATAACATGTAAAAATAGATAAGATAATCAAATAGGTTGAAAGTTATCATTATAACATTCAGAAAGACTAATTTATTTAAGCAATACCTTAAAATATCAAAGTTATGTAGAGGGAGAAATGAAGTTGTACTTAACTGTCTGTGGGCAGTGAATAAAAGAGGATGATTGTTGGTTGCTATGGTGCTTTGTTATGTTGTTTGGAATGTTATTTCTATGATGTAATGGTTACACTTTGAAGGGCTGCATATCTTGGGCAGCAATAAAGGTTATTGCATAATGTAGCCTTTGGTCTTGTAATGAAATATCCAGCTCCTTCCCTAAGAATTTAACACCACCCACAACCATAACTTCTATATCATCATCATCATACTTACTCAGCGTTTCCACACTATCCACTCCTTCCTGCTTGTTGACTCAATTCAGATTCTGTTTGAATTCCTTCAGTACACCCAATCTGCAAACTCTAGAGAAATGTCCTAGCTTCTTACACTTGTAGCATCTAGTTTTGATGGAAAGGCAATAATTAGACTCTGGCATGTGCTTTATACCGCCACACTTGTAACACTGTTTAATACTCAATACCTGTTCTTGCTGAATTGAACTTACGGTTTTTCTCCATATTTCACATATGTAGACTTTGGTAAAAAACATGATTTAATTCACAGAGTGATCTGGCGCACCATTGGTCTACTCAATTTTTGAACTCCTTACCATAGCGTGAAGGGTTTTCCATACGTTGTGCAATGTCAATAGTTTTTTAAAACAAAGGGTCCTTTAACCTTAATAGTTTCCCTTCTATTCTCATGTTATTGGCTCTGTTAATCATCTGGTCCTTAGTGATCTCTTCATGCAATTGCTCAAATCTGCACTGTTGTGTCCAAATAATTATTCCAAGGGCCACACTTACCATTGGCCCGCAATATTAGGTAAGAAGGAGCAGTTGGCAACGTGGAAGGTTCAAACGTTTATTAGCCACCACAGAAGTCTATATAGAGGAGCCTCGTCGATCCCCACCCATCAGGTGCGCCGAGGAAGACTGCTGGCTCCTTGACAGTAACACACTTTTATACATTATCAGTACAGCATACAAAACCATATATGTGGAAAAGTACCAGTTAGTCCTGGCGCCCCTAATGAGCTCATGCCTATTTCTAGTTTTGGTTACACATACAAAGGGTTACTATCTTTACAGAGAAGGTCGAAAGGGTGACTCCCTTCTCGTCCCAGGCCTAGAGGAATTTGCCTGATACTCCCTTTTAGCAGATGTGACCTTGCTTCTCAGCAACTCAGCCTGTCTCCTAATTAAATGCAAGGAAAAGGGGAAAGCAGAGGGTGTGCGGAAAAGACCACGTGACTCCCAAGTGAGAGAGAGAGCCGCAATCCAAGATGGAGGCGGTTCGGTTTCTCGGCCCTTTTTGTCGTACTAAACATAATCGGGGATTTCGAACCGTTTAATACACCATAACGAGGTAAACTATCATTAGATATACTGTGCTAATCATATCGTAATATCTTGAATACCTCAGAACGGCCCTTTTAGCGCAGCATAGCTAATAACGAGGTCAGTCTTCGAAAATACCCTCATCAATCTGCATTAAGTCGTGCGTCTCCTTCTGAGCCCGCTGAGTATCTATTCTGGTTTGGACGGGCTCGGGCCTAGGGATGGATCGGCGAACTTGAGCAGCACAATATGCACAGCAAGCAGGCCCGCACTGTAGACAAAGGCAGCAGGTGAAAATGAACCCCACTATTCCCAAAAGAATCATGAATAACTTCCATCCCCAGGTGGTCACCAGATCCCAAAACCACCCGGACAAAGACCAAGTACCAGTCTCGGTGTGAATTTCAGAGGCTAGCCGATGCAGTTTCTGAATGGCTAAATGGACAGAAGGGGCGGAGTCAGGTATATATACACAACAGGAGCTGCCGATGACTCTACAAGCTCCTCCGCGATCAGCTAGGATAACATCTAAAACAAGACGATTTTGGAGGGTCACAAGCCGGGTCGCCTGAAGCTCCACTGTGATATTAGTTAATATTCCTGCAGTAGTATTAACCACCACTTCCACTACTCTAGATAGCCTCCTGACTTCTTTACTATTGAGGATGGGTCCCCATATAGGCAATGCCCCTTTTATGATATCAACGAAGTGTTGGGCTGGAGTGTCAGTCTGGTCAGTGGCATCATTACTGGCGGCTTCAGCTTTTAGGCTCCGCCGATTTAAGGAATGAGATTTGTGATATTCAGAAGGAGCTATGTAGACCGGTGGGTAAAGAAAAGATAAGTAACATCGACCTGCCCATCCCCTGGGTAGCCAAGTGTATGCATTTGAGTTGAGTTGAGTTGAGTGGGATTTATAGAGCGCATGGCTGCCCGAGAGCGTCCCAGCGCTGAGGAAAATCAAATAAGTCAGGCGGAAGCGAAGGGTGGTTAAGGGAACAGCCACGTCTTTAGAGATTTACGAAAAGATAGAAGGTTGGGTTGGGCGCGGAGGTCCGGTGGAAGGGCATTCCACATTTTAGGCGCCTGATAGGAAAACCGCCGGCCTCCGGAGCGAGCTTTCTTGATCCTGGGTATTTGGGTGAGGTGGGCATTAGAGGAACGAAGAGTTCTACTCGTGGTGTGAGGGACCACGAGGTCTTTAAGGATGGGCGGGGCTTTCCCATGGAGAATTTTATGGGTTAGGCACAGGGCTTTGAACTGGACCCTTTGCTCCACGGGCAGCCAGTGGAGTGCTCTAATCGCCGGTTTGGCAGAGCAGCGATTTTTTGTGCCTATGAGAATCCGGGCAGCAGAATTTTGCACCACCTGCAGCCTGGCTATGACTTTTTTAGGTGCGCCGAGATATAGGGCATTTCCGTAGTCCAGTCTAGAAAGAATGAGGCCCTGTAAGAGTAACTTTCTTGACTGGAAGGGAAGTAGGTGGAGGATCTTGCGGGAGGTACGGAGTAGGCCAAAGCAGGTTCCAGCCGTGTTCCTTGCCTGGGTGCTTAGGGACAGGTTATGGTCCAACCAAATCCCCAAGCTTTTGATGTCAGTTTTAGGGGTTGGGGGGGGACCCATGCACGGGGGCCATAGAGACTCCGGTCGGAAGTGGGACTGATTGCCCATTACCATTAGCTCAGTTTTATCCCCATTGAGTTTTAGTTGTGAGGCGTTCATCCAGCTGACTACGTCCCCCAGACAGGAGTGCAGGTCGGTGGTAAAATTCTCTGGCCGACTGAGGGAGACAACCAGCTGGGTGTCGTCGGCGTAGGTCAGAAGTTTAATGCCATACGGGACGACAATTTTCTCCAGGGGCGACATATACACGTTGAAGAGCGTCGGGCTCAGGGACGAGCCCTGAGGCACTCCGCAACGTATCGGGGTCTCCCTGGAGATAAAATCGCCATCCGCCACCTGGAAGGAGCGATTGTGGAGATACGATTTAAGCCAAGAGAGGGCCGGACCCGAGATCCCAAGGTTTTCAAGCCGTTGTACCAGGGTAGTGTGGTTGACGGTGTCGAATGCCGCACTGAGGTCCAGAAGGATCACTGCCACTGATCCTCCTGCATCAATGATCTTCCTAGCCTCTTCGACAACCGCCACCATCGCTGTTTCAGTGCCTTGGCCCGGGCGGAAACCAGTTTGAGATGTTTTAAGCAGGTTGTTGGATTCCAGATAATTTGATAGCTGACCATTAATAAACTTTTCAGCCATCTTGCTAATACCTGGAAGAAGAGAGATCGGCCTGAAGTTGGCCAAATTATCAGGGTCGAGATTGGGCTTTTTGATTAAAGCTTTTACCACAGCCTTCTTCCAATTTAAGGGAACCGTTCCACTTTCTATAGAAGAATTTATCAGGTTAACCATAGGTGTTAGGATGGTGGGGGCGACCTGTTTTAGATGTCTCACTGGCGCTGGGACATGCGGGGAACCGCTTTTAAGGGAATGAAGTATGGGCCCTAAGGTTGCCTCACTGATGGAAAGGAAGCTGATGAGTTCTGAATCCCCATTCTGGCACTGCGGCAAGTGAGGAGGAATGGGGTCTGCAGAGAGAAGAGGGGGAAGGTGTTGGAGGATTTTTTGAATTTTAAGGTCGAAGAACGTGGCTAGCTCATTACAATGGTTGTCTGAAAGATTATGCGTGACAGATGGCGTAGGTGTCTTTAAAAGTTCTTTCACAATTAGAAACGTTTCTCTGGACGAACAGGATGCCTCTCTAATTTTTTTATTAAAAAAGGATATTTGAGCATTTTTTAGAGCCGTTTTGTAATTGAGAATAGTACGTTTGTAGTCATTTTTACTATTAGAATCGAAATTTTTCCTCCAAACTCTTTCCGCTCGCTTGCAAATTTTCTTAAGGAGGCGTACCTCTTGGGTGAACCACGGAGAGGTGGCTTTTTTCCTAGGTTTCCGATGCGGTTTTTTGGGAAGGACTGTGTCTAACGATTTAACAATCCAGAACGTGAACTTCGCATCTGCCAGATGAGGGTCCAATTCGGGATGTGGCCTGGTGTCCTCTAGTGCTTGTTTCCATTTGTCGATGTCCAGATTCGCCCAAGGGCGGGAAGGTCTGCTAGGTGCTTGGGTATATGGAGGTGTGGACTGGATTCGCCAAATAAAAGGGATGAGCAGATGGTCGGACCATGGTACAGGGATCGGTGTTCCCACCACAAGGTCGGGAAAATTGCAGAAGATGGGATCAAGCAGGTGTCCACGATTATGTGTGGGAAGATCGTTTTGCAAGTGGAGTTGATTGGCTGCCAGGTCTGAGATCAGTTCAGTGGCTGTTTCGTCTTTGCTATTATCAAAATGGACATTAAGGTCCCCTAAAATTAGGAGATTGGGCCGTGTACTGACCATGGCCAAGGAGCATTCTAGAAGTGAGTTATGGAATTGCCCCATAGCTCCTGGAGGGCGGTAGATGAGAACTCCTGCGAGGGAGATACAGGGGGACATTTGAATAGTGAAATGAGTATTTTCACAGTCCGCCAGGGGGCTGTCGAGAAATCTGCAAGCGAGAGACTCTTTAAATATGATGGCAATCCCTCCTCCCCTGCCCTTAGGGCGGTTCAGCTGTTGAATCTGGAATCCGTGGGGTAGGGCCTGTACTATATCTGCGTCTGAATCAGGCGCAAGCCATGTTTCTGTAAGGAACAGAATCTCTAGGTGGTGTTCCTCGATGAGTAAGCGTATCTCAAGGGTGTGTTTGGGCAGAGACCTGCAGTTGATCAGGGCCATGTTGATGATCGTCTGAGGGTGGTGCTTGTTGGTAGAGGAAGTAAGTTTAAAAGGACAGTGGGGACAGTGGGTGAAGCATGAATCTCCCCTCAGTGAGTGGGAACATGTCGGTTGAACAGGCAGATTGAGGTGGCATAAGGAATCCCTGGAGTAAGAAATCCTCACTTGCTCTCCTGTGCATGGCTCCTGGCTCGTTCTGGCGCGGACGGGCGCAGACGGGCTTGCCTTAGGCGCGCCTTCGGCGCGCCATCGTCGCGCCCGCTGCGCTCGTCCGCTGCGCTTCCTAGGGATGCACATGTTTTATGGAAGGGAACTTCTGGCTGGGGGCGTGGCCTCATGGTAGAGGGCGTGTCCTGGTCAATCGGCAATGGCGGCAATCTTTTCACGGAGCCCGAGACAGCGCTACTATCCGCTGTTTGGGGGGCTCGAGTGAGTCAAGATGCAGAGGGATTGTGCTCAGGGAGAGAACGTGCCCATAAAAAACAAGTAAGTGGCTACAATTTTTAAAAAGTAGTGGCGAGTGGTCTCCCGGCTTCCGCCTCAGGAGATGTTAAAGATTTTCTAAGTACCGCTTGGATTCGGCGCCCTTTATTTAGATTTCTGGCTGGGGGCGTGGCCTCACGGTAGAGGGCGTGTCCTGGTCAATCGGCAATGGCGGCATTTTCACCGCACACGAAATAAACATTGGGAGGGGTGAGTGTGGGGGGACTACTGAAAGTCTGTAGTTTATAAGTGTAATTACATCTACTATAACCTACGGATAGATGTCCAGTACCCTGCACGCAGAAGGAGGAGGACGTATTCAATACCGGGACCGGAATGATTTTCTCATCTGAGACATTTCGCTCCTGGAAATACTTGAAATACTCAGTAAAATTAAAGGTCATGAAATCCAACACTTCATCCCTCAACCAGGTATCATTCTCATGATCAGTGTATACGTTCATACAGGCGGTAGGATCGAGGGTACCATCCGTCCCCTCAGCATTAAGAGTAAAACCTTGGTGTGTCTCTATATAGGCTAAGATCAAGGCATAATCCTTCTCTGAGAATCGACGTTCATCTATAGCATAGTGTTCATATAACATGGATAACATTTTGAACCAGGCTTCGCAACTACCTAAATAAGACAAGGGCATTGATATGAACAAATCTTGCTTATGCATCACTGACGGGAGAAGACCACAGACCCAACAATCAGTAACATTTGTGGAACTATGAGTCTGGTGTAGCATCTCAATGAAAGCATTATGTACATATGTCTGTCGGTGTCTCTCCTTATGGGGGGCAAAAGTCTGGAAATGATGTTCCTTAGGAGCAGGGGTAGACACTATCAAGGTGTGCACGGCATGGCGAAACTCTAGATATATAAACAGACCTAAGCATAGTACAAATGATACAATCAATATAGAAATGAAAACAATTTTAACACGCAAGCTCCATGAGGAGAACATTGGCAAATGCGGGGGAATGGTACGAGGTACTATGGGCCGCCCTTCTTCAGGGACAAAACAAGCAAAAGGGTACATTTTCTCACTAAAAGTCCAATATAATCTCGGGAAAAGGGCTACGAGCAGTCCGACCTGCCGGAGGGTGCTTCTTTCCTGTGTCCGTATAGAGCCTCACAGGTAGACTCCTATTGTTCAGAAAAACAAAAAGAAAGAATAAAAACTTCTCGCGTTGGAGTCGCACTTGACGCAACCCTTGTTGAAAGGAAACTCCACCTGGGCCCCCACCAACCGACCAATGTCTCTACCTTCGTTCTGAACAGAGCTTTACTGAAAGTTCCATGCTCTCAACGAGTTCAGTCCAGTGTTCTACCAATCCTCAGGTCTTTGCCGAAGCCTCCAACTTCACTCGCCAAGGCTAGACCTGGGATTCCCTATTTCCGGGGCCGTAGGTGATATCGATCCCGACCAGGGGTTTCAGGATTCACAAACAAAACAGGCACAGTGGGATCAGACGAGGAGCCGGGCTCCCGACCAGACGCCTCGCTTTGAGCAATTGAGTGGCCGCAAAAAGGGTCTTTCAGGCTCACAGCACTCTCCCCTCGCCCGTCAACCTTTCTGCGGGTGTCCAGGGAAAGTCGTTCTCTGGTGCTGGGTTCGCCCTGAGTTGGCAGGCCTTCCTCCTGGTCAAGCTGCTCCCTTGGCAATGGGAGAGGAACTCGCTTAAGATGGGAGATATGGATCCAGCGCTGCTTACCCTCGACTTTCACTGCCGTTCGCGTTGCCAGGAGCACCTGGTACTGTCGGGACCAGCGCGGATCCAAACTCGATTTTCGTTGGTAGTTTCGAACCAAGACCCACTGCCCAGGTTCCACGCTGTGTCCAGGTCCCTCCGGCAGGGGCTGCAGTACGGCAGATATCTGTTGATGAATGGAATGGAGATCTTTAGTCAAAGCATACAAATAATCAGTCAACATAGGATGGTCGATGTCCCTGAAGGATTTGGGCCGGGGTACTCCCCACACGTTGGCAGGTCTGCCAAAAATTACCTCATAAGGGGAGACACCGCTCCGGGAATGGGGAGTAGTTCTTACGGACAACAGGGCCAGGGGCAGGAGATCAGGCCATTTTAGTCCTGTCGTGTCCTGAAGTTTAGCCAGTTTCAATTTCAGAATCCCATTATATTTCTCAACTAGACCCGCTGATTGAGGATGTCGGGCTGCGTGAAACTTCTGCTGAATGGACAGACCCTTGCATACATGCTTAACTAAGTCAGCATTAAAATGTGTCCCGTTGTCACTCCAAATCACCCGTGGCAACCCATATCGAGGGAAAAACTCCTTTACCAGAGCTTTCGCGGTTGCCAGGGCAGTATTTTCCTTTGTGGGATACGCCTCCACCCATTTACTAAAAGTACAGATCACCACCAGCACGTATTTCAGATTGTTAACTCGTTCTAGCTGTATGTAATCCATTTGAAGTACTTCAAAAGGCAGGGTGGGTGGCGCAAAACTACCCGCCAAGACGGGAATGCTAACCCCAGGATTATGCTGGAGACAAATCATGCAATGCTGAACCAGGTTCCTAGCTGTCTTATGGATATTAACATTATACCAGACAGGATCCAATGTGGCACAGATGCCCTGAACCCCTACATGTGAAGGTCCGTGCGCCATAGTTACTACTGCATTTACAAATGCGTTTGGCAGTAACCATCTACACTTCTCTGACAAGTCAGTCCAACATCCATTCTCATCAAGCCTCCCCACCTGTTCTTGCCAGTATGTCAGTTCTTCCGCGGTCACCTCCTTTTGTAGCTCTTTCACACTGTCTATGGTGTTGTTAAAAACCCCTGCCTCTATCATTTTTGTCACTACAAACATGGAAGTGGTGTCAGACTGGGCTGTTTCTTTGGCGATTCTATCCGCAAAGGAATTTCCCCTCCCCACATCATCAACTATAACCTTGTGCGCACTGCATTTCACTATGGCCAGGGTTTTAGGCAATGTTAATGCAGCCAGCAATCGGTCAACTAATGGTCCATTCTTTATCTTTTCGCCATGAGATGTCAAGAATCCTCTTTCCGCCCATAACCTCCCGAAGCTATGTGCTACACCGAACGCATACTGGCTATCGGTGTAGACATTTAGCCTCAAACCTTTCCCCAACTCGCAGGCCCTGAATAATGCAACCAATTCGGCTGCCTGGGCCGACCGGTATGGTATCTTGGCTGCCTCGACTACCGTTTGCAGGGTAGTGATCGCATAAGCCGCAGCTGTCGTACCATCCGGTAATCTAAAACAAGACCCATCAACATACAATTATCCTTGGGCATCAGATAGTGGGGTGTCAGTTAGATCTATCCGGCCCTTGGTTTCTTCTTCAGTTCGAAAAATACAATCATGTATGTCTTGTCCACCATCCCCCGAAGGGAGGGGCAACAACGTGGCAGGGTTCAAGTTAACACATCGTTTGATCGTTATATGAGGTGCAAACAGGGTCAATTCGTACCCTGTAAGACGCGCACTAGTTAAGTGCTGCGTCTGTGTCCTGTTTAATAATACGTCCACAGCATGAGGCACCATCACTGTCAGATCCGTATTCAGGACTAGCCCTTCCGATTGTCTGATCGCTACAGCCACTGGCGCTGCAGCCCTCAGACAACTGGGAAGTGCTCTGGCGACGTTGTCCAAAACCGCCGAGAAATATGCACAAGGCCTTTGCTTACCACCAAAGTCTTGTGTCAACACTGAAAGAGAACAACCGTCCACCTCGTGCACGTAGAGCACAAAAGGTTTCCGGTAGTCAGGGGTGCCAAGCACAGGAGCGGAGCAAAGAGCAGTTTTCAGAGCAGAAAAGGCAGTCTGGCATTCATCGGTCCAAGGTAAAGGCTCATGCACATCCTTCGTAGTTAGATACAAGAAAGGTTTAGTCAAGAGAAAATAGTTAGCAATCCATTGGCGACAGTAGGAGGTTATACCAAGCAAAGCGCGGACATCACGTTGCGTGCGAGGAACAGGCATGTTAGTTATGGTTGCGATGCGCTCAGAAGTCAACCGTCTTCCCTCCTTCGACAGGAGATGACCGAGATAGGTCACCTCCGGTCGACAATATTGAAATTTAGAGAGCGACACCTTGTTACCATGAGTGGCCAAATGCCGTAGCAAAGTAACCGTGGCATCGCGGCAACCATGTTCTGTATCGGAGGCCACAAGAAGGTCGTCAACATACTGCAATAGAACATTACCTGGTGGCAATTGTAAAGAATCCAATACTCTTTTTAGGGCTTGGCTGTAGATACTAGGGCTTTCGGTATACCCCTGGGGGACGCGACAGAATCTAAAACTGCGGCCCCCCAATGAGAAACCGAACAAATGTCTGCTATCCGGATGTACGGGAATACTAAAGAAGGCATTCTTCAAATCAATCACCGAGAAAAATGTCGCAGTGGGAGGAATCATGGTCAAAATGGAATTAATGTCTGGTACCACTGGATATTGGGGTACCACAATCTTGTTAATCTCTCGCAAATCAATCACAAATCGGTAAGTATCAGCATAATCAGGTGACTGGGGTACGGGGGCTCGTTTAAGAATCGGAAGAATGGGACTGTTACAGACATTGGAAGCCGTTTCCTCCACCACCCCGGTTCTAATCAAGTCAGAAATAATGGCCAGTAAAGCGCGTTCCCCTGCGGGGGCTATTTTGTACTGTGGGATCCTCTGCAATTTGGCATTCTGTTTCAGGGTGATGGACACCGGGGGAATTTGTAGGAATCCTACGTCAGTGTCCCCCAGGGCCCAAAGATCCCTCGGGAGTTGTGCAAGCTCAGGAGGTAGTGAGTCCGTTTTCGAAAAACATTGAACGGAGGGGATAGAGGTATTCCGAATGGTCAGATAAACTCCATCGGGGGAGCAATAGATGCGGGCATGCAATCTTTTTAATATATCCATACCCAGGAGATTTTCCCCACACTGGGAGGTGAGGGGGAAAGGTGATTCTATCGTAACCGGTCCCAGAGTAAGGGAAAGTGGCTTAGAAATGGGGCTCACCACCGGAGTTCCAGAGAACCCCACGGACACATTAGTCTGGCCAGACAGAGCGGCCCCCGGGACCAGGGCACGTGAAACAGAACTGTTCATAGCCCCTGTGTCAACCAAAAACTTACCTGATGCATCCAACAATCGTGCATGGACATAAGGTCCAGCTTGATCTATCGGGATTGACACATGCCCCTTACTCTGCCCTTGGCTGTCCTATGCTTGAGTATACCCGGTGTCTTCGTCCGTTACACGTCCATCATTGTAGTACTGTTTACCCTGGCTTTGGTCGAAATAATTCTGACTGTTCTCACCTCGGGCTGCCTGTTCTTGTCTCGTGTATCCACCTCGATGCCCACTCATCCTTCCCCGTCCACGACCCCTTGAAGCAGTATTCTGCTCATACAACAACGGGCACTGTGCTCTCCAATGCCCCTCCTCTTTACAAAAAGCACATTGATTTATGCCTAGATCTGTTCGCCCAGCTGTCTGCGTCGGTCCCGCCCCTCTTGGAGCGAAATTCTGCAACCCTCGTCCTCTTCCTCTACCCCTCTCCACTTGCTGAAGTAACACTCGTGTTTTCAACTCTTTCGACTTCCTTTCCGTCTTATCCTTGCTCTCATTCTCCCGATGCTCATAATACTGAGCCATGCTCAGTATCGTGGAGGGCGTGGTGGTCGTCCAGGTACTCTCGGCTGCCTGTAACCGGGCCGATACCTCAGGTAGCAAATTGGTTACAAATCTATTAACAAATAAACGTACACCCCCCTCCGTTGCCAAGTCCTGTCCGCTGAAGTCAATGAACACTCCCTCAAACCTTGTGAAAAAATCAGAGACACTCTCGTCCTTCTTTTGCTTACAGGCCGTCGGCTTGTCCCAATCCACTTTCCTGGGTGGGATCAACGAATGCATATAAGTTATTATTCTCTCAGGCAAAACCAGTATCTCAGGTCGGGGCTTGTTCCCTGGTTTACGATCTCTATCCCAATTTCTCAGTTGGTCCCATGTCCCACCAAATTCCGTAACATGGTCCTGGTCATGTACCTGGCGCCAAATGTCCACCGGTACCAATAAGGCAAAGAATAATTCAATATCTGCCAACGTCATTACTGCTGACGAGGCGGCCTCGGTCAGTTCCTTGTAATATGCGGTGGGGTTCTTTCTAGGATCTGGCAACTGGCTTTTTAGGGATAGTACCTCACTCCGCTTCCAGGGGGTATAGACCCATTGTTCCTGGAACCGGGCGTCTGCCCCCGGACGGGTAACGACGCCGTGGGCATCCACTACTGCAGCAACTTCTGGATGGAAGATAGGGTGCACTTCTCGCATCGGGAACTGGGAGAATCCGGCGGGAGTGGCAGACTGCAAACGAGTTCTATAAGAGACCAAAGTTTGTATCTTCCCATACACCTCCTCCGGTGTCAACTGAGACTTATGGACCTGATCAAGAATATCATATAATATAGCCGGAGCCTTCCCTTCCTGGTGTACCTGTTCCCACACAGAAATAAGACGGTTGGCCATATGCTCCAGAGCATGCTGTTGCATCACCGGTTCATAGTCTCTCATAGTACTCCAAATATCGGCAAGCGTATAAATGGGATGTCGCATCCACTGGGATGCTTGTGTAGCAATAATTTCCCTTTCTTCCGTTCCCAAGGCCGAACGAGTGAACAACTTCCTACCCTCAGTTAGACTGGCCGGACGTATCGGAGTAGTTACAGCTGTTACTGGCGTGGTACTGGCGGAGGAGGAGGGCAGAACAGAAGGGGAAGGCATTGACCCCTGCGACAGCTGAGGGGTCCCGGCTGCAGCTGTTGTCAATAAATTAGGCAGTATGGCCATAGCTTCAGACACGGATGTCGGTAACCGGGAGAGGCTCGGCAGGGAGGGAGGGGTAGTAGTGGCCGGGGGAGCCGAAGCCGAGGCCCCCAGGGACATATTGGGAGCCGGGGCCGAGGCCCCTGATACCTCCGGATATATCCTCTGCGGTACATAAGGGGGTGGTGGCCTGGTGTCCAATAAATCCTCTATCTCATCTTCTGCATTCGGGCGGGTCACATAGCTCTTATCCACCTTTAATCGAAATTCGCGATTCATGCAATCCAATCCCCTTTCTACTCTGTCTCGGTCATAAGCCATAGCTTTCTGAGCTTTCGCCGTTGTTTGGCCTCTTTCTGCCATGCAATTAGAGCGTCAAACATGGCCTGCCTACTTCGCCTAGAAAACAGCTGTTCCTGTAGGAACGCAATTATCTTCTCATCAAACGAGCCCGTTTTGGGCCAGCGTAACTCCTCATTGCCCTTGGTATACTTATGCCACAGAGTGCAAAACAACAACGGAGAGATCCCATGTTTGACATACATAAAATGGCTAGGACTGCCCTCCGGCGGGGCAGGTTGGCTCTCAGCTAGTCTGGAGTCACTTGTTCGACAGCAGCAGCCAAAACAGTTCAATTTACTAAAACAAGACATTTTGTTAGTTTTTGGACATGTATACACAAACAACAGTCAACACGAATCATACACAACATACAATCAGTATCAGAGAACCAAGCCCGTCGACTCTGGTTCACAGTCCAAACACCAGACTGCACGCGGGATTCCGGCCACCCTCCTGGCTCACCACTAAGGCCAACCCCAAACGAGGACTTGCCCCGTCAGGAGTATGCCCTGTGGCTACCCAGTCTAGGTCGCGGGTCCTTCCACGCACAATCTGTTTTTTAATCCTTCAGCGCGCCGTTTTTACTCAAATCAAATACAACCTGTACGTACTTCGAGTCAAAACCACGGTAATGCTAACCTCGATCAAGCAAGACACCACCCTCCGGTGCGTGCCTTCAAATCAATGCACCGCTGTCCAGCGCGAGCTTCAAACAAACGCAATCCGTGTTCAAAATCAAAAATGCATCGTTCTCAACGAATGCTCTCAAATCAATCAAATAGCACGCCGTCTTCAACGCGTGCCTTAACCAATAATGCACCGTTTACAACGCGTGCGTCAAAATCAAATCAATACTCACCGGGTGCACCCAGATACGAATGTTCGTTCTCCGCTGCCAACTCTTCCCGACCAAATCGATCCAGTTTCTGGGTTAAGCCCGTAGGACCCCGGTGAAGGGTAACTAGCAGCAGGGGACGTACCGAAAACTCATGCAGGGTGGGAGAAATCCTCAGGCTCCTCTCCCGCCAACGGGTCAGGACGCCCCCAACCCCACCACCCGAATACGGGGGGGGAGACCCTTTCACGGGGTCCCTTCGTGGTCGCCAACTGATGTGTCCAAATAATTATTCCAAGGGCCACACTTACCATTGGCCCGCAATATTAGGTAAGAAGGAGCAGTTGGCAACGTGGAAGGTTCAAACGTTTATTAGCCACCACAGAACTCTATATAGAGGAGCCTCGTCGATCCTCACCCATCAGGTGCGCCGAGGAAGACTGCTGGCTCCTTGACAGTAACACACTTTTATACATTATCAGTACAGCATACAAAACCATATATGTGGAAAAGTACCAGTTAGTCCTGGCGCCCCTAATGAGCTCATGCCTATTTCTAGTTTCGGTTACACATACAAAGGGTTACTATCTTTACAGAGAAGGTCGAAAGGGTGACTCCCTTCTTGTCCCAGGCCTAGAGGAATTTGCCTGATACTCCCTTTTAGCAGATGTGACCTTGCTTCTCAGCAACTCAGCCTGTCTCCTAATTAAATGCAAGGAAAAGGGGAAAGCAGAGGGTGTGCGGAAAAGACCACGTGACTCCCAAGTGAGAGAGAGAGCCGCAATCCAAGATGGAGGCGGTTCGGTTTCTCGGCCCTTTTTGTCGTACTAAACATAATCGGGGATTTCGAACCGTTTAATACACCATAACGAGGTAAACTATCATTAGATATACTGCGCTAATCATATCGTAATATCTTGAATACCTCAGCACGAACCTGCTATCGTTCTAAGCACCGCTACATATTGCTCAATCGTCTCACCTGGTAATTGAGCTTGTGAGAAAAATCTGTGCCTTTCCAATACGATACTCCCTCTCTTACAAAAATTGTCCTCTAATGCCTTCATTGCAACAATATAATCATCAACCAATTCATCAGCATCACTATCAGTTCTCACTATTATGTACTGGTACAGGTAACGTCATTAACACTTTTTGCCTTCAACACCCAAACAATGCTTTAACATTGATATATTACATCTGGCAATAAAGCCATTCCCCCAACAGTCTCGAGACATATTTCGAGAGATTCCGATGAATCGTCTCAAATCATAGGAGGAAGACATGGAACTTGCAAAAACATGGGCGCAGCAACAATGTTTTGTATCACCATCTTAAACCAGAATATTTGGCACATGCAGTTTAAAAACACCAAATCAGTATGTCGTGCAAAGTATCTGCTAAGTAGTATATTTAATTCCCAAACTCTAGTGACATACCATTAATGTTAAACATTTGTCTGGAGGGAAAAACTATTATGCAGCTTGCTTATTGCGAATGACTGCATGACCATGAGGAGAATGACGAGCTGGATACTGATACGGAGTGTGTGGCGGCTGTGATAGATTCTGTGTATGCATGTGATATACAAATAACAGAGGCAGAATGGGGCAAAGATCATTTGAATGAAGAGGAACTGTCCCAGGTCAAGAATGTTATGATTGATGGTTGGCTGGAAAGCAGAAATATATCTGATGATATAAAGGGGTATTCATAGGTTTCCGAAGATCTCTCTATTGTAAATCGGGTAGTCATGCACCATGAGTTGTTTGTACCCCCAGAAAAACTGAGGAAGACCCATATTCTGATAGCTCATCAGGGGCCTTTGGGAGTCAGCAAGACAATTAAGTGTTTCATTAAATGCCCAGGTTAAATGTATCATAGATAATTGTCTGGAATGCCTTTGCCAGACATACACTGGAAGATGATGATCCATTACAGCCTGTTCCCTTTCCAGAGTCGCCATGGGATAAGGTAGCAATGGAACAGCACAAAATAACAACAAGAAACAACACAAGTCCTCACCGTAGCCTGGAGAAAACAATAAAAGTATTCACCGCCTAAAATTCCTGCTAACTCAGCACTGATGTATCCTAATGATGAACTTATTCCCAATATTTACTCTTATTGTGTCTTACTTGTGTGTACTTTTATGGTTTGTTTTAACAAAACCGAAATAAAGTTTTTTATTGATTGATTGATAGTCACCATTGTCCAGATCGGGAACACTTGTCCAGATATGGTATGCTGGTGTTGACAGAAAGTACCTTACTCCCCCACACCTCTGTCCAACTCAGACGTAATAGCCCTTTCTCCTAAACCAAAATCAGCTTTTCCATATGAGCTCCAACTCACAGCAGTCCTCTATTTTTATTCCACATGCCCAAATGAGAGAAGCTCCAACACCATTGTCACGAAACAAGTGCCATCTTTGCCGCTACCTGCTGTCTTCAGGTCAGACTTTGCATGGCCTGCAACAAATATCTTGAATCTCGGACGTTAGTTGCATTTAGTGATCACTCGGGACGATGTGGTCTTCACATAGGTTTATAAGTATAAGAAAGCCTGCAACTAGAACCGGACCGATTGCCAGGCACATCAGCTGAAGACTAACTATCTTCAACCGAGCGCCAGCGATCTCTCCATTTCAGAATGCATGGAGCTCACAAAAGTAAACATTACAAAACAACACCATCTTCCCCCTTACAATTTAAACAAATGATGGAATCTAAAACAAACAGTGAGTAAAAAAAAATGAAAGATAATTAACTATAATGGTACAACATTAATTCATAATATTGTCATCAAACTTATGAAATACTTTCAAAACATTAAATCATAACGTAGTCATCGAACTTACGAGGTACTTTCAAATAATTTACAACTCACAATAACATCTTATCTTTTCTTGGTTTATTATCATCTCTGCACTGATAACTTAAATATTTGCATTCAGTGATTGGATCATATTGAATGGACGGACCAAGCACACAATACTCTGACCCCATAAATAAGTCTGATTAGTTCACTACACTAGTTGACTTCATGAATTACATATTTTACATCTGGTGTTACATGACAATCACCCTTGAATGATAAATATGAGGGATACAAATTGAAGTGTACCTTCCTACCACGAATCAAGGTAGGCCATTCCTGTGGTAGCATGAGGTGACATATAACAGACAGGAGGGAGAAGCACTTCTAAGAGAGTATTATACTAAAGAGTTCAGTAAAGGTCCAAATTCAAGTCTGAAATTGCAAGTGAGAACCAGAGGAGTCCAAGAACAAACTACAAGGGTGGAACTCCACCCTTAGTAACTATATGGCCAATATTCTTACAGACAGCATTTGTGTGCTGTATGGATAGTGTTCTCACTTACTATGGAGAGGATTTACTTAGAAGCTAGTTAGCATGAATGGCACACTTTACACTTCAGATATAGGTGCCCTGAAGAAGTCTCAATGTCACGGGACGAAACACGTTGGCTGTGTCCTTGTCCATGCGTTTAAAGTTGAAGCAGAGAAATAAAGAATTACATTTCATCAACATATATAGTTTGTGACGTCTATATCCACTGTTACTTGGTCTCCTCTGATTCTTACTTGCAATTTCAGACTTGAATTTGGAACTTTACAGGACACTTTTTTAATACTCTCTTAGAAGTGCTTCACCCTCCTGTCTGTTATTTGTAATTATTAGGGCATTTTAGGCGGTTGGCCCTGGGAGAGAGCACTTCATTACTTTCAACTGTACAGAGTGTTGTAACATTTACCACAATTGTTCTAGTTATGTTTCGTCAACAGTGAAGTGGCATAATATAACTCGATTTTTTTTTAAACTCTTTTAACATCTTGTCCAGAGGAAAATGCTGTTTGAATACATTCCTTCACAAATTTGTTTGCCCTCTCTACCCAGCCATTTGAGTTGGGAGAATATAGAACAACTTGTATGTGTTTATCATGCAATTTCGAAAACATGCACAATTCACTAGAAATAAAGTGAGTACAGTTGTCTGTAACGATTTCTCGAGGTGATCTCTCCAAAGGAAAAAAAAAATTCAAAAATAATATGCTGTATTCAGTACTGGGTATACTGACAAAGGAATGATATATCCGCTTGGAGTGGTAGCCAATTAACTTAACACGAAACCTCATGTTTGAGGTAGAATACAATAGGTGCCAGCCCAATCTATTGCTACCTTATCCCATGGCGACTCTGGAAAGGGAACAGGCTGTAATGGATCATCATCTTCCAGTGTGTGTCTGACAAAAGGCATTCCAGACAATTATCCATTATACATTTGACCTGGGCATTTAACTAAACACTTAATTGTCTTGCTGACTCCCAATTGCCCCATATGAGCTATCAGAATATGGGTCTTCCTCAATTTTTTCTGGGGGTAAAAATAACTCATGGTGCATGACTATCCCATTTACAATAGAGAGATCTTCAGAAACCTGTGAATACACCTTCATAATATCAGACATATTTCTGCTTTCCGGCCACCCATCAATCATAAATTTCTTGAGCTGGGCCCGTTCCTATTATTCAAATGAGCTTTGCCCCATTCTGCCTCCGTTATTTGTATATCACATGCATCCACAGACTCTATCACAGCCGCCACACACTCCGTGTCAGTATCCAGCTTATCATTCTCCTCATGATCATGCAGTCATTCACAATAAGCAATCTGCACAATAGTTTTCCCCCTCCAATCAATCAACCAATCAGCAAATTTGTAGAGCGCACTACTCACCCGTGAGGGTCTCAAGGCGCTAGTGGGGGGTTGCTGCTACTACTCGAATAACCAGGTCTTGGGTAGCCTCCTGAAGGTTAGTAGGTCTTGGGTCTGCATAGGAGGATGGGGAGGGCGTTCCAGGTCTTGGCGGCGAGGTAGGAGAACGATCTGCTGCCAGAGGTCGCTCTCCAGATGCGTGGGATGGTAGCGAGGGCGCGGTCGGCGGAGCGGAACTGGCGGTTTGGGGTGCAGAAGGTGAGTCGTCTGTTGAGATATGCTGGTTTGGTGTCGTGGAGTGCCTTGTGTGCGTCGATGAGGAGCTTGAAGGTGATCCTCTTGTTGACGGGCAGCCAGTGCAGGTCTCTCAGGTGGGGTGTGATGTGGCTGTGTCGAGGGATGTCGAGGATCATGCGGGCAGAGGCGCTCTGTATGCGTTGCAGTTGTTTGAGCAGTTGGCCTGGGCTTCCCGCGTAGAGGGCGTTTCCGTAGTCTAGCCTGGTGCTGACGAGGGCCTGGGTGACCGTTCTTCTTGTGTCAGTGGTGATCCACCGCCAGACAAATGTTTAACATCAAAGGTATTATTTCTAAAGACAGTGGTCCCTAGACAAGGTTTAATGAGAGCAAACAAGCTGGAGAGGTATTTTTTTAATATATAGTTGCTTAAATATACACAAAATTCGGCAAGAAACAAATAAAGTGGGAAACAAGCCTATATTCAACTTAGTGGGAAGGACGTACAACATGTAACAAAAAGGCTCAGGCAGAGTAAATTGTTTGTATGAGACACGTTTTGGTAGGACAAACAAATTATAGTGGAGACACCATTACACATAATAAGTATTAAATAAAGAGGTGTATATGGCGTAGAACAAGTCAACAGCGTTTCGATCCTTACAAAAGATATAGGATCATCATCAGGACATTAACAATGGTATGCCTGTATACATTTTGCCTAGATCTAAGTCAGAGTGACTTGGAGGAGGTTTGTTTCAGGCAAAGGCCGAGTGGACGTCAAGGCCAAGTACAAGGAGAGTAAAGGATGCAGACAGCCGCGGTCTGTGCAGTTGGATGCTGGGTCAGAGTTGACCTAATACAGGCTGTAACAGCTTAAAGGAAGCTTTTGAAATGTTCGCGCCACGGAGCGGTCTCAAAATCAGAGTGACCTATTGCAGTAGGCTGCTGTATATCAGGGACGGCAAGCCAGTAATCTATGAGCCGCGTCAGCGGTCTCTATTGACAAGGAATGGGGTCGAGGACAATGTGTGAACAACCTCTGTCACAGCATGTCGTGCCTGTTGGGATCGGGGATATGATGCAAAATGTATACAGGCATACCATTGTTAATGTCATGATGATGATCCTATATCTTTTGTAAGGATCGAAACGTCGTTGACTTGTTGCACGCCATATGCACCTCTTTATTTAATACTTATGATGTGTAATGGTGCCTCCACTATAATTTGTTTGTCCTACCAAAACGTGTCTCATACAAACAATTTACTCTGCCTGAGCCTTTTTGTTCCATGGTGTACGTCCTTCCCACTAAGTTGGATACAGGCTTGTTTCCCACTTTATTTGTTTCTTGCTGAATTTTGTGTATATTTAAGCAACTATATATTGAAAACACCTGTCCGGCTGGACAGCTGTAAAATATAGTACTGATTGGGTCTATATTTATTGTTTGCTCTCATTAATCCTTGTCTAGGGACCACTGTCTTTAGAAATAATTGATTACTCAATGTGCCTGACCAACCTTATTTGGGTTCCCTTGTTCTTCATAACATAACATCAAAGGTATGTCACTAGAGTTTGGAAATTAAACATACTACTCTTGCAGATGCTTTGCACGACTTACTGCCTTGGAGTAAATGAACCAATGGCTTGTAATCAGTTATGATCTCAAACTGTGAACCCGAAATGTATGATCTGAACTTCTGCACAGCCTATGTGCAAACAAGTGCTTCATGTTCGATCATGCTACACTGTGTTTTAGCCTGCCTTAACATTCTGGAAGCAAATGCCAAAGTCTGTTCCTTCCCGGCAATACTTTGAAATAAAACTGTTCTGATTCCTGTAAGGCTGGCATCTACTGTGATGGCACACTTACACCCTGCACAAAAAGCACTTAATGCTGAAGCTTCCTCCAACATTTTCTTGATATTAGTAAATGCCTCATCCAATACATTAGTCCACACAAATGTAGCTCTTTCCGGAGTAAGGCTCTGAAAGGTTCAACAGTTTGGGCAATACCATGCACAAATCAGGTGCAATATTCTGCCAACCCTAGAAATGAACAAAGAGAATCTTTATTTTTCAGGGCCTCTGCATCTCTAAATGCTTTTATGAGACAAAACTTTAGTTTGATGCCCTCGTCTGATATCATGTGTCCCAGATATACGAAATCATGGGTACCAATTTTGCATTTATCATGCCTCAAAGTGATACTAGTTTTGATCAAGATCAATAAAACCCTTTTTTAAATTGTATTGTGCTTCTCCACATTCTCTGCAAACACTAAAATATTGTCTTGGTATGCCTGAAACATCCCCAAAAAGATTCTCCATCAGCCTTTGAAAAACTCTCACCGCTGACATGAGTCCAAACGGTGATCTTGGATATTTGTAAACACCAAACGGTGTTCCAAATACAGTTAGTTCCCTTGACTCTTCCACTAGGGCACCTGCTGATATGCTGAGTTTAAGTCAATCATTGAAAACAACTTTACTCCCTTTAAAATATCCAACACGTTGTTTATTTTAGGAACAGTATGACTATCAATAATGATGCTCTTATCTATTAAGTGAACGCAAATCTGCACAAAGTCTGACCCTGCTTGAATTTTTCCATGCTATGACTATAGGGGAAACCCATTATGGCGACTCACAGGATGTGATTATGCCTTCTTCAAAATCTTTTTTTACCACTTGTCTGAGTTTCTCTTTAATGCTTAATGGTATAGGCTGAACTTTTTGAACATCTGATTGGACGTGTGGCTTCAAGCAAATCTGGTGTTCGAAACAATGGATTGACCTTACTTTAAAAGAGAAAATTACAGCAATTTTTTCCAATATGTCTCCCAGATCTGTACCATCCGACTCACATTCCAAATAAATCACAGGTCATTCCCCTATACTACAGGGTTCACTGATCCAGGCCTGAAGTAGAAATCGATTTTGGCTAAATTTCTCCAACCAACGATGTCCTTGCCTTTGATGGCCACATATACTTTAGTGGAAATAATTCTTACCAAACACTCAATATCAGATACAAAATAACCTAACATACCAATGTCTTTCTCCCCAAAAAACCTTTGGATTAACATCCGTAGGCGTTAGGGGGAAATCGTTCTCCCCAGTTCTTGTAAAAGGTTGTGTCCCTCAATATGGTAAAAGAAAAGCCCGAGTTTGCCATAACTTGTAAGTTCACATGACCAATTCTTGCACTACACAATGGGCCTTTAATATTTCGTGATATTGAAATAGAGTCACACTTAATTGTAAAGACAATATTACTCAATTTTGCCAAACACACTTCTTCAGCGACAGCCACCGTATTGATTTTTACCACACTTCTCCCACTCTTGCATATGGCTTGATAGTGTCCTACTTTCTTACAGGCTAAGCAACACGTTTCAATGGCAGGCAGTTTGGGTTACTACTAACATGCATTTTAGATCCAAACATATAACATGCATAACTTTTTTTTAACACGTTTGTTATGTGTGGTGCAAGTGTTCACGAGGTATAAAGAATCATCAAAAGCGTTAGATTCGTTGTTTGCAACTGCATTAACATGAACCTCGCATGCAATACTTTAGATGACACCATAGATTGTTCAATCCCTTTTGATAAATCTAAAACTTCCAACAATAAGGGATTCTGCAACTCAAACGTTTTTCTTGTATCTTCTTTGAATAACAATTGAGGACAAAATGGTCACAGATATTTGTGTCCATATTGGCTCCAAATTCGCACATTGCAGCTAATATTATCAATGCAGAGACATATTGCTCAATAACTTCTTCAGAATCCTGTTTGCACTATAAAAAAATGGTGACGCGATACTTGGTTCTTCAGAATAAAACTTATGGAGCCTTTAAATTGCCTCAATATACTCATCCCGGTTGTTATCTCCAGAGCTGCCTTATGGGGCTTGCACTGCTGGTAAATTGTCGACAAGCATTGGCATAGCCAATAGGTCACACCTTTGGGACCTTATAAGTGTTTAGCCATGCAACAGTTGCATAACTAAATACTTATAAGGTCCCAAAAACGAGACCTATTGGCTATGCCAAGTGGCCGTGTGGCCGTGAAAGTGATCGCGATCAAACATCAAAGCGGCCGCAAAAGTGAAAGTAATCGCGGCGCGCGCGCCCGCACACATGCACTGTAGTTCTAGGCTGGCCTGGTAGCACTTTTTGGAGCCCTCTCAATAAGTCTCGCCAGAGCAGCGCATGCGCTGGGTCAGGCGAGACCTAAAAACGTGTTGTGCTGCCTGACATAGGCTACCAAATAATAATGTCAATTTTCTTGCAGGTGCGTAGTCTATGGCATCAATGGATATCAATTAATTCTCTAACCTCTTTAACCATTGTTCCTACTTTATTTGAGGTTTTCCTGGATGTTTTAAAAATGGAGGGGACTGAACTCATTGATGTAATGAAGTCATATTTCACTAAAGCACCGATTCAAATGACAACAAAAAGTTAAAAGAAAACTGTTAAATAACTGTATGCTATATCAAGATGTTCAAGTCCACCCTTGAACCAAATGTTTGGTGCTGCCGATGAAAATGTCGATTGAAAAGACCGTAATATATGAATCTAAAATTAACATAACAAATTCCCCAAATGTTGCAGTAATCCATGTTGTTTTAGCCACAAAGTACTTGAGCATGTGGTCAATTGAAAAGACCGTAAAATATGAATCCAAATTTGAACTTAAAAACTGCCACAAATGTTGTAGTAATCCATGTTGTTTTATCCACAAACTACTTGAGCACACAGGATGTTAGAAAATGCCCCAATTGTTGTTGAAATCCCTCTTGTTATACATATATACCGACTTGCTAAAATAACTAGACCCAAGCGTAAAAATCCATCTGTTGTTTCTGTCCACAGTTATGTTCAAAGGGTCGTTTTGTCTAGTGCTTGACGCGGCGCGTATACTTTGGAATAGCCGCTTGTGCTTAGCTTGTGATGCGTGCCAGGCTTTGAATGTGAAGGAGGTTGTTCATGTGTCAGCTGATAACGACACATTGCATCAACTTTGTAATAGTCGCTCGTGCTTGGCCCAAGACGTGTGCCAGGCTTGGTACGTGAAGGGGGTTGTTTATGCGCTAACTAATGATGACCCAGTTCAAACTAAGATACCATGGAACCTATTACTTGCCTCTTTCTGTGTAGGATGCAATCTCCCTGTGCTGATTTCATTTTCAGCTCGAACTCAGTTAGCGTAGCTCTCTAGCAGGTACAGAGAAATCTGCTGGATTTTTCTGGCTAGCCACAGAATCTTGGTCGGTGGGCTCATCTCCAATATGTAGTAAACACTCGGGACGATGTGGTCTTTAAAGAAGTTTATTATAAGAAAGTCCACAACCAGAACCGAACTGATTGTCAGTTGTATCAGATGTAGACAAACAATCTTCAACCGAAAGCCAGTGATCCCTCAAATCCAGAATGTACAGAATGCATGGAGCTCACAAAAGTAAACATTAAAATACACAACATGTGCAATCACCCACTTGATATGTGGCAGCAAACACTCAACATAGAGCAAGCCAAGCACACTACGGACCCACCGTTGTGCGTAAAAGCAGAGTGAGCCCTGTTACGATGTGGAGTCACAATTGCGCATGGCCAAACACTCACCACCTCACAAAAGAAACACCATGACCCTCTCACCAGCAACAGATGGACACTGATCGTACGCAATCCTTACACCATTACCATCGCTCAGTCCTGGTGCCAATTTGCCACTCTGCCCGATGCTTTGGAAAGCAACCATTACCCTCAACCAGGGCAACTCTCAGGGGTTCACACCAAAATTAGTCTGCACCAAAGTTAGTTGTCCATTTCGAATCCCATCCTTGTCGCCACTTTTCTGATGAACGGACTCCAAATCTTGATAAGGGAGATTAATTTGAAGTACAAGACACACAGTGTGAAACCCGTGGCAGACACTGGGCAACTGGCTAGCCGACCCCAGGAGTCTAGAATACTCAGCAATGAAATACATAGAACATTGTCAGAACCAAAATCTTCGAATATATAAATTTTCTTTGTTCTTAGGGTCTTTTACGCCACCATAAGTTCAGTTTCAGTTTAATTTATTTAGCACAGTTACTTAAAAACATTGCTACAAAATATCTCATTACATATCATCAATTTTTAAAGTAGTAAAACCGATTTTTTTAAAAGAATCATTTAAAAATGCAAACTAATTGATCTTTACAATACATTGGTAAAATAAGCAGTTATTTAACAGTGTCCGGCATTTGCTTTTCAGCTATATTAATGTTCTGTCTAGGCATTTTCTTCTCCACTTGCTTCAAAAAATTTACAAAGAGGCAGTTAAGCTGCGTGTCCTCAGGTGCAAAGCATGCCAGCACAGCCTGCCGCCGTATACGAATACCTCTCTGATTAAAAAGTGGTTTTAAAAACCATTTCCTTTCCATTATTAGTTCTTTGCACGTACAGAGGTGCAGCATATCTTCTTGCGCTATACCGCATAGGCAGCAAATAGAATCAGATTGGTTTTTCAGCCAATGTGGAAAGTGCTTTGTGCATGGCAGCAGGCCTAATCTGTATTTTAAATATTGTATTTTGGTAAATTTGGCAAACCCCAAAGTTGGATACTTTTGTGCAACCAGGGAGGTATAGGAGCTCAAGATCATCCAGCCATGCGATCTTCTTGATAGGGCTGCCTTGTCTTCAATCCAAGATTGATTTTTTACTATTCTCTTTGTTGTTTTTTTGAGAAGGCAATGACTTATGGAAGTTACCCAAAGTTCTGTGAAACCTAAAGTGGTCAGACTAGTTGCTAAGTATTTTGCAGCTGGTGATGAGTCTTTCTGTTGTAGCTCTGACCACAAATGCCAATTTAGGGTGCCTGGTTTAGATTTCCTTACTTTATCCCAGAAGATGACTATCGCACCTTTTCTTGCAAGGGTCTGTTTTTGAACGTCAAACTCGAGCCTGATCTGTGCTGGAGAGACTTGTGTTGGTAGACCAAAAATTATTCTGTACACTTTTGCGACTACAACATCCAGGAGCTTCGAGTCTCTTCCCCTCTGTACCTCGCTCCCGTAAGTTATTGTAGGTAGAAGTTGTGCTCGTATAACTTCAACTAGTGGGACCGGTGAGCGGCCAGTCAGTTTGGAGTTGAGGTTTCTCATTGAGGCAGCTATGACTATTCCCTTCCTTTTGACTGTGTCCCTTTGGGGTGCAAAGTGCCCACCTTTGTCGATAATCACCCCCAGGTATTTATTCTCTGTAGCTTAGTCTATGCGAGTCTTGCCCCAAAACCAGACAGGAGTTTTCTTAAGGTTTTTTTTAATTGCCTTGGTTTTGGTTTTCTCCAAGTTAATATTTAAATCGTTTTCCTCAGAGTACTCATAAGTGATATCAAGAAGACGCTGTAGGCCCACCTTCGTTTGACTGATTAAAACTAAGTCGTCAGCGTAAAGTAAGAATGATAGTGCTAGGTTCCCGATCTTTGGAGAATGTGAATTGCTGGCATTTAGTAGCGGGATCAGATCTGCAAGAAACAGGTTGAATAATGTCAGGGCCAGTACACAGCCTTGCTTGAGGCCTTTCGTTGTTGGGATCTTCCTTGATAGTGTTGACCCGTCCCCCAACTTTACTTGGACCCAGGTCTGAGTGTGCAGATTAATTAATAGATTAAGTAAACCTGGGGAATACCCCAGCCTGCCAATTTCGACCAGAGTCTATGACGGTTTACGTGATCAAAAGCCGCACGGTAATCTATAAAGCAGAAATGTAACAACATTTTTGTAATCTCGGCCTTATCGATTAACAGAGCAATGGCTGTTATGTTTGTTACAGTCCCAACAGATTTGGAGAAGCCAGTTTGATTTAGGGGGATGATCGAATTATCTTCCGCCCAAATTTGCAGTTCGTTCAGTAAGGTACCCGCAAAGAATTTTGCCTCATTGTCCAAGAGGGCAACTAAACGATAGCTCCTGGGCTGAGACTTGTCACCTGATTTAAAGATTGGTGAAATTATCGAAGTCCGCCAAGATGGAGGGAGTAGGCCTGTCAGTCTTATTTCCATAAACAGAGGGCTGAGTGCTTTTGCCCAATATTCTGTATCTTGCTTGTAAAGCACAGGTGGAATTCCATTGGGTCCCGGTGCCCCTTCTTGCCTTCCCTTCTTGATATAACTTTTGATTGTTTTGATGTAATCATTTGAGGGTGTAACTCCCGGTAGTTCTGCTTCATACCATTCCTATGATATTGCATTTCCCTCATTGGGTTGGTGTTTCAAAATGGTAGGCCCCTGTGTTGTGTCCATGCTAGTTTGTGTGTGTATAAAAAAAAATTCTTGATGAAAATGATTTCCAAGGTAGGTAGCCCAAACTTCCTCGGATATATTAGAAGACAGACCCTCATGCATTGTGTGGGTGAATCTTTTTATTGTCTCCCAAAATCTCGCACCGTTTTTCCTCTTGGAGTCCGCATGTAGTTTCGCCCATAGGGTATCCTCATTATCTCTCTTGGCCTCCCAAATTGCTTGCTTCAGCTGTGTTTTCTGCTTTTGTAATATAGTTAATTTTGAGATGTTAGTTGGAGACCGGCGCACCTGCCGCAGAGAGTAATTCATACTGTTTTTGATGGATTTTATCTTATTCTTTTGTGGCATAGTGAGGTTAATGCGGCCTCGATAGCCCCGCTGTGATTTTGATTTTATTGGGGCGGAAAAAGATGTTGTCAAGGCTTTTGTATAATTTATCCATTTCTCTATTTCATTGTTCCCTTCCCGTGATTCGAATAAAGGTTTTGCGGCTTGCCTGAAATTATCTTGCGTCGCATGCATAAACTTTATTTTCCTATAGTTGATTGTGGTGGTTATGCCTGGTTGGCCCTTCCATTCCATGAATCTTGGCATATTTGTACAAAGTACAAGCACCTGGGGCCGGTGACCCATACTAAATGAGAACATTTCATTGAAAAGGGTTAGAGACACAAAGGTATAGTCCAGCGTTGAATTTTTGGTTGATGAGCGATAAGTAAAAGGGGCGTGTCGCCTATACTTCTGCCATTCGCTGCTCTGAGGTTGAGATGTTCAATATACTCTATAAGGCGCTGGCTGGTTTTTGAGGGTTCTGCTGATGAATTATTGCCCTGTGGCGGGATATTCCATAACTGATTATGTATGGATGCTTCCTCTGCTGTCGACGAGCCCAGTTAACGTCCCCTGTAAGTATCATATCTGGTGTGTTAACCTCGCTCATGCATAACTCTACAAAGTTGGCCAGTTGTCTTGCATCGATGGATTTCCTATTTGGATGTATATACGTATTTATTATTACTATTTCCTTGTTCCCGTTCCCAGGTGGCCCATTTGAGGTGGAGATTTTAATGGCGATGGATTCTGATGTTGTCAAGGCAACTGTGTGAACTGAGTTTGTGCAGGTATTGTTTACATAGATCACCAGGCCTTCCTGCAGGTGTCCGAATCTTGCCCTTTTGAGGGTTGGTGCACAGAAGCATAGAAATCCTTGTAAATGTGGTAGATCTATCATCCATGTCTCCTGAAAAGTAATGATTTGAAATGACTTTTGATAATTCACGAAGACATGGTCTGTCAGCTTGCTGTTTAGCCCGTTGATGTACCATTAGCATATCCGTAGTAAATGTATTTTACCTCCTGGCAAATTGTACCCGCTATTCTGTCGACTGTTTCTTACTTGATTGGTGACTGCCATCGTGGGACATCTTGGGCCTTCCTGATAGAAACCTTGATGTGGATAACTCAGACGATGTATCCCTATATCCTGTGACTGCCTCATGGTGACCGGCAAGCGCCCCCTTGTCCCTCTCAGTACTGACTTAGAGGTGTTGGTCTGTCCTGTTATCCGTCTATCTGCGTACCGTTGCGTTAGTGGTGCAGGATAGCTTTTATCTTTATGCCCCAGTTTTCAAATATTGATCTTTCCAGTAATATCTTTTGTACAATATTTTCTGGTATCCATGTTGTCCGTGTGGCCTCACCTCCCTGAGGGTCACCATGGCTGACAAACTCTACTGAGTCCAGATCTATTGAAGTTACCTCCGATAACGAGGGTATATGTGATAATAAATGAAGAATGTTCCCTCGATTGCATATATCATGAGCCCCTCTAGATCTATTTACAGGGATAAACTGCAGTATATTCCCGTTCTTATTGGGGTCGTTCACTTGGTTATCTAGATGTGTCCTGTTGATGGGCTCATGGTTGTTTGGGCTTGCTTGGGCCGGAGTTACAGCTGCTTCTGCCCTGTTCTGGTCCATGAAAGTTGTATTCATGGCTGGCCCAGTGCAGGTCAGCCTGCTCCATAGCCACCGCGGAGGCGGGCTTGATTCTTGTAATGCCGTGTTTGGAATCTATACAGCTAGCTATTCGCCTATCCCCTCGAGCATTGGAAACTGTAATGGACGGGTAATTAAACACCCTTTCTGGCTGATGATCTGGCTGGGTGATAGAGATGGCAGTGTTGGGGAGTTTGTCATCTTCGACCATAATTCCTGCTGTTGTATGATTGGAGACATGACGCTGTGTGGTGATTTCTTACAGTTTCGTTCTGCATGGCAGTATTTCATGTTCTCCCTCCTCCCTGGCTAATTTATGATCCTTGTGGGTGCAGGTTCATGCTTCTTCCCCTGGCGATGTTTGATGCAACGAACCGTGGTGGAAGGTTGTTGGTTGGAGTTTAAAACCAACCCTTGCTCAGGACGCAATTTACTCGATTGAGTTTGAATTTCGCCCGTTTCCTCTGGAGATGGTTGATTTAAAAGGTCAGACGTTTCAGGCAGTGCCTGTCTAAAAAGACGGGCAAAGTCCTCCTTTGTTGAGGTTGTTTTTTGATTCAGACCCTTTCCCATTGGGCTAGCCTTTGTTTAGCATTAGAAGTTGCTCCTGGGTCAGCCAACTCTACCTCTTTTCCCCGGGTAGATTCAGATGCTGGTGCCTGTGTTGTGATACGCCCATCTTTTTTGGCATTGCCTGTTGTTAACGGCTTTGGAATGGATGGGATAGGACCTGAATTTACCACGATATATGAGCTTGTTCCATTATTACCCTTAGTGGAGTAGGTTCCCTTTTGGTTAGGCTCAGTAGGATTCCGTGTTGTTTTTGATTTGAGTGCACAAGTCAGTCAATATTTTGGGGAGAGAGGTGAGTTTGTCGACTATTGGGCCACAACCACAGTTTAGCTCCCTTTCTTGTGATTTTCCATGTGCGGTCTGGAAGAACGAGTTCAGAGCACCAAGTTTTTCATCAATTGCCACCACGAACACTGCCAGTGTGTTTAGTAAGGTTAGCTGGGTGTCCATTTTATCTGATTGATACTGGAGGGCTTCCACTAGAAGTTGTACTGTTTTGAGTAAGCTAGCCCAGCCATTTTCAGAGTTCCGTTTTTGCAGAAGACTGGTTGAATTTCCTAAGTCGGGCGTCAATGACAGGGTTTCCCTTCTCTGGATCCTTTTCAACTCAGTGTTCTTTGGTGAAAGGGAATTTTGAGGGTCCAACCTGGGCCTCACTGGTGTTTGCAGTGTAGTATTTATCAATAGTTCATCCCAGTCTCCTACATCAACGTTGGAGAGTTCCTTAATATTGTCCTAGTGCTAGTTCCATGCTATGAGGCGTTGATGACAGTAGCAGTCGGAGATCTGGCGGTGGGGTCGAGTTGGTCCTTACTTTTTTGATGGCAATAGGTGATGTGCCTATCTCTATTATAGTCAAGTCTTTGTCTGTGATACAATTATTCCCTATATTCCGACTGCGACCTCCCTTTTCCTGCTGGTCTATGAGTTCTCTTCCAGCTCGTTCAAGAGGCTTGCCAGCTTCTTTGTTGTTTCTAGATTGCTGAGTGTAATTGCTTTTGACATTCCAGCTTCTGGGTTAGCCTGGGACCCTTGCGGCAGTGATTTGGCATTGCTTTGCGCAACTGATGTTAAAGCCAATGTGCTGGGTATTTTGTGTGGGTAAGATAGTTGGTCATTCGACTCTGGATGGCTTTTTGTATCAGATGTTGTACTTTGGTCATTGATTTGAGTCCTGTTCATCCCGCTATTAAATGATTTAAGTGGAGAAAGTTTTGAGGCCTTGTGCTGCGATTAGGCTTGATAAGAGGGCGTCCCCCGGGATTTTTAAAAACTGAAATATTGTGTTAATCTTGGGCTGTGTCAATTTGTGGCAGTTCTGAGTTGGTCCTGTCTCCGGATTGTTATCCCTTATGGTGGTGCCCATGTCAGGGGAGGTAACGCCTGTTCTGGTTTTAGTTTTAGGATGGGGCTCAGCCATGCAGCCCTTAGGCGACAGGCATCCTCTTTTACACGTACTCTTTTTTGTCTGTTTGTTTGTTCTAGGCGGGCACCCTCTGATCCTGCCGGATCTCATTTCCTCTTTGGCGGGTTGGCTGGTTGTCCTCTATGGCCTCTTTTGCCTCCACACCGCCCGCACTGGCCGCCCACCACTTGCAGCCTCTTGCCGTTGTATCCATCCTCTACTGGGGCTGCTGGGTACTAGATGTAAGCGCCTGATGTAACATATGTAAAACGCCGTCTCTATTTGCTGAGATGGCTGACGTTCTGATGGCCCTGATGGGTGCCTGGTGAACGGCTGGAACGAAAAGCCACCCGATATTCCCTGACTGTTTTGGCTGCTTTTTTGGGGGGGGGGGGGCAGTTCTCTGCTCCCTTGCTGCCTCCGTGCTGCCTCCTTCGCTGTTGCTACTCAGCGACGTGATGCAGTGCTCGAAAGCACAAATGGCTTAAATGGCTGGAAAACCAGTACTGGAACAATGTTTGATTCTCTTTCTCAGCCTGCTGGCTGACTGACCAAGAGTTCACTGTTCGGGTTTAGTTTAGGCACAGACGCACGTAGACAAGCGTGCAGGTGGTCTCCCCTGCTTTTACTACCTCACTACCTGCCGTGCCATCCTATGAGCATGACTCCCTGCAGCAGCCTGATTGGAGACTTTAAAATGCCAAAAAATGTTCCCCAGAAGAGCTTTTCAATTATGGAAACGCTGTTTCCTTGTTGAAATGTTTCTGTGCTGATGGCCACAGTTCCGGTGTCTGATGTTAATTACTTTGATTATTAAAGACCCTCCCGGCGGCAATGTTCAGCTATGTTAAACAAGCACAAGCAAGCAGGCGGTAAACTCTACAACTCCACAGCTCTTACCCCCTCACCTTGCTTTGCTGCCTCCCGGCTGCCTCCGTCGAGCTGTTTGACCAGGCACGCTCCGTGCTTTAACCACTATGCTGGCTCAGCTTAAGCCCGGTTACGGGTATCAAGTTCTCAGCGCCTCGATCCACAACTAGTGCCTCATCGTTCTCTGCTTTCTACTCCGCTCCGACGGTCGACAGTGCACAGCCTCTGATTTTACACGCCCTCCACTCAGGCACGATCATGCCCGGTTTGGCTCACCAGCTCAACTTGGCGCTCAGTGCAGGAAGCAAGCAAGCGAGAGAGCCACCAGAGCCGGGGCCGGAGCCGCAAAAGCTGCAGGAGCCGCGGGAGCAAGGAGCGGGAGGGCAGAAATTTGATGGGACGGGAGCAAAGAGCGAGCGGGGAGCAGGAGGGCAGAAACTGGACAGCTGCCGCTCCAGCCCTGCTCGACTTCTCTCCGTTCACCCCCGTGTCTCTGGCCCCCGGTTCTTGCCAGATCAGACCTGGCCACGGCTCCGCTCCAATAGCTACACTGTGAACCGCGGGAAGCAGGGAAGCTCCTCCTCCACTCTACAAGCACAATCGCACAATTTGGAACTCACACCTCTAGTGACACACTGTGACCGGGAGAAGCAAGGTGGTTTCAGTTACGCCACCATAAGTTTTTCACGGAGGAGCAATGATATTCAGGTGTTTTACATGAATATCTGGTCACACCTGGTATGCGGACGAGTGCAGGTCACATCCTCAAGCACAGTAAAACTGTTCTGGATGTTATGATGAAGAGATGAGAGCTTGTCATGTGTAATAATATGCACTTTGTTTAGAGAAATACATAAATGCCCTAGTTGTTATTTGATTTTCCCTCATCACTCGTGTCATCTGTTATTATCTTTATTCCCAGAGCTTTTTGTGTTTTGTGAAGTCTCTGTTGTTTATTGTAGACTAATGCCATTCCTCATGTGTTTCTGTCCCACACTGTACTTACTTTTGTAATAGGCGTCCATGATTATCTTTGTAAATATGGCAGTTGATGAGTATAGATGGAAGAAGAGCTTTCCTGGTTATGTCGGCTGCCAGGCTCTTTTAAGGAAATAAACTACCTATTTTTAAGAACGTTGATTTCAAAAGTGTTCTTTTCTGCACTATGCCTTTTCAGTAAGCGGGTCAGGCAACGCGCATGCAAGTGCCATATTCCTGAGAGGTCAGGCACGACACCTGGGTTCATAACAGAGGTTCCCAGCACACAGGACTCCCAAATGTAGAGTTAAACATTTGATGAGTAAAGCTGCATTTTCCACAAGCTCCAGAGCTTAATTTATTGAAGAATAGAGCTTTACGTGGGCCGGGTCCTGCTGGGGAAACATCGTTTACATCGCGGTGATTACACCGCAATGCATTTAGAACGCTGCCATTACAACGCAAGCGTTACATCGACTTTCACTGGAGGGCGCTAATGGTCCAAAAGCCTGTAGCAAGGATGCTTTGTAGGCTTCTAGGGTGGACCACTACGGTGGGTCTACTATGGGAGCTGCACTGGCTCCCAATTGAGAAGCAAATACACTTTAAAACATTGTGTTATGTGTACAGAGTAAAATCTGGGGTTGGTCCTTGCTACCTGCGTAATTTTGTTAAATCGTATTATCTGTCCTGGTCTCTTCTTTCTAGTGGCCGGTTCATTTGTGTGATCCAGACAGTATAGCGATCATGCATGGGGAGCGCGTTTGCTTGCTTATTAGGGCCCCAAGCTATGGAACTCCCTCACAGAACATTTGAGACAATGTTCCTCGTTATCGATCTTTCGAAGACAGCTGAAATATGGCTGTTCTGAGTTGCTGGTTCTGACGTTCCCTTACCTGACGTTTAGCGCTGGGAATCCCCCAGGGGTAGCTGTACCATTTATTAAAAAAAAATATTATAATATGCTCAGCACAGATTTTTAGTGCACGTGTTTTTAAGCCACGCCATTAATTCACCCAGTCACGTCTCTTTGAGACCCCCAATTTTTTCATCCAATTTAAAAGCCGTACCGGTGCCCAAACCTCTCCTAAGAAGATGCGCAGATTAACAAAGACTGCAAGTCTGGAAACCACGTCCTGCTTTTTTAGACGACTTCCGACACTTCCTGCCCCTTATTCGCACTCTTGCGGGTTCCTGCTTTCACTCTTCGTTACATTTTTTCCGTTTTTTTTCCTCCTTTGTGCGTTTTCCCTATTTTGCGAGCCGTCCGGAATGAGAAATTTTACCAAACATGAATTCACAAGCCAGCATTGTGACGTTCAGTCCTGCCTTTTTCCACAAGTCTGTTGTTCTCGGACATCTCTAACGCCGATCTGTTCTCTGCCGGTCGGACTTGAGCCTAATAACACCCTACATTGAATTGTTAAGTCGCAGTTTTGTTTACTTGTTGATCCGTGACACCTTTGTCAACTGCGTCCGATGTGTCACAAATGTATATTATATGAGCGGCATAGACATAGAAAACGGACAAGTAAAACGACCGTAAAGCGGCCCCAGCACGACAGTTTTACGTCAGCGGGGCGCCGCAAGTTACCGGCTGTATATGTGTATGCTGCGGACAGAACCGGGCACAGTGCGGACCCTCCTCCCCCCGCCCCCTGAGCAGCTCCCGCCGGTACATGCTGGTACGGCAGCGGAGCCCCTAGGTAGAGCGAGGGGGTCCCCAACCCCTGCAGACATGGACTATGATTTCAAAGTGAAGCTGACGGCGGAGCGCGAGCGGGTGGAGGATCTCTTTGAGTACGAGGGCTGCAAAGTGGGCAGAGGGACATATGGGCACGTGTTCAAGGCAAAGCGCAAAGATGGGTAAGTTTGGGGTAGAGTCGGAGCACACCCCCTGTCAACTCCCCGGTGCCGGGGACAGTCACCTTGTACCTGTGGTTTTGTGCCCATCAGTGCCTACAGTATGCCTTCCCCTATGGGCGATCGGTCCCACGATCAGATGCGACCCAGCCAATTTTCAAATATTCTGTAGTCCAAGGAACCTATACTAGATCCGAAAGTAAACCTTCCAACTCTCGGTAATTCCAGTTGAGCTCAGTAGTATAGTTGACACTTATGGGTGTACCTGTGCTTCAGTTCTCACTCAGACAGGTTTGCCTCCTGTCAACAAATTCGTGTGGCTATTATGCATTTTAGTAGCCTGTCCTGTTGTTTTCTTTGTGACTATTAAGACATGGAGTCCATTCAAGTGTAAAATGGTATTTATATCATTAAGGCCCACACGCAGGTGGGAAGCATGTCCCTGACAAGAAGCGTCTCTAAGTGAAGAATGCATAAACATTCCATTGCGTCATATATAGAGAGAGAGGTGAAAGAGGGGATACGTCATAGAAGGAAAGTATAGTGATAGGTTAGGGGAGAGTGAGATTAGGGATAGAGTGAGAAAGAGAAAGGTAGGTAGATACAACTAGCACAACAGTGACTAAGACTACTGTTTGAGTTGGCTAGTTAACAAGATCGGATGAGGGTGAGATGGTGGTTCAGATTGTTAAAACTCAGTAAGGCAGATTTATAGTCTTTTGTTCATCCCTAAGTCAGTGAGGCAAAAAATCTTTGATGCTACTGGTTAGAAACCTGTGTGGTATGCGGCAGTGGCTCAGCCAATACAGTGTTGGCTCTAGGCACTGTTGTTGGTCTGCGTTCTCTGTAGATCTGGCATTAGCCAAGGCCTTTTGATTTTATATATATATATATATATATATATTCATTGATCTGTTGTCATTCATGTTTTCTTTCACCCTACAGCATGAGGCACTTTGTCAGTCAACTAATTTTACTGAGTGACAACATTCTAATCCTTCATAAGGAGCACATCAGCTAATAATGATCACTCCAGTGCCAGGGCCTAGTATGGCAATGAGAGTTGTTTGAGACCAAAGAAGAATTTTTGCTTTTAGGCAGTTTTAAAACTATATTGTCAAGAGCATGGGAGCTTTCTCAATAATAAAGTTTTACAAACACTAACAAACCTTTAGAAATCGAAAAGGCTGCTGCCAACACCAGACCTATTGATTTTGCAGTATTTAAGTTTACTAGTGCTTTTTAATTGAGCAAGTGTTTGGTGGTCAGTACAAATAATATAAACCTGCATATCAATGGAAGCATAGATAAAAAGGTAAATTAAATTATCTAGTTTTGAAACATTGAGATGGTATATAGGCAGGGCCACTAGAATCGCATAACAGAGAGGGACCAAATTATGTGGCAGAGTTCACAAAATCTTGTGGCAAGAAAAGCACATTTTGTGACAGTTTTTTGTTATTTTTACACGTTAACACTGTCTTGGCCAAGCATTCACCTAATTAGTATCAGTTTAACACCTAAATACGGCAATAATCGGCAGAAAGGTGACAAGTCAACTGTTATAATCCGCCAGTTGGTACATTCCGTCCACCCCTCCCCTTTCCTTTCCCTTGGTTCTGTCTCTCCCTGTCCTGAAGATTCCACAGCTGACTCCCGTCACTGGACTGTGGTGGTGTTGTGAATAAAGGTCCACTCTTCACTTACCTGAGTATCGTCTTTAATTACATCACTGGCGCCAAAACTGCTCTGTATTGTCCCCACGCAAAAGGACTAGTAGAGCGGATGAACCGGGTGTTTTAAAGAGTGCTTACAAAGGGCAGAGTCCCTTGGTACATCTGCTTTAGCAGCTTTACAAGACACCATTTGGGCATATCGCTCCACTCCCAACACTGTCACAGGTATTTCCCTGTTCATGTCCATAAAGGGTAGAGCACCTAAGACCAGGTTATCCCCTCCTAACTTGAAGATGGGAAACAAGTGTGTGGTGGACCGTAACTAAATCTCCAAGAAAGTGGGCGAACACCAGGCCAAAGATAAGGGCAGATATGCACTAAGCGAGTCAAATTTCACTTGTTTCAAGAAGGAGACCTAGTTCTGGTTGACATTCCCAAACCTCGCAGGAGGGAGGCCTCCAGATTTTCAGAACCATACAGAATCACTATGTTAGGCAAGATTGTGATGCAACTAGTGAATGGCCAAACCTGGAGTATGGACTGAATTGTTCCTCACAACTGGGAAAAAGGGCCCGGAGTCCCAGCGGATCAAGTAGGAGCCAAGAATATTGACAGGTCCGATCGAGACGAAAGTTCTGGGAATATGTTACCTCAAGTTCACAGAGCTTCTTTGAGGAGTAAAACTCCTCCGGTGTGGGCCAAAGACTATAGCCTAATCTGACTCTTAATTGTTCTTTGCCTACTCTTCCTGAGCAACGTTCAGTTATATCCTTTTTGATGCGCTTTGTTCCCCCCCTCCTTTCTCTTTCTGTTGCCTTTTGCCTTTCTCTCTCTTTCACTTCTCTTTCAATGTTCACCTTGCATAAGAGGTGTGTTATAATCTGCCAGTTGGTACATTCCGTCCACCCCTCCCCTTTCCCTTGGTTCTGTCTCTCCCTGTTCTGAAGATTCCACAGCTGACCCCTGTCACTGGACTGTGGTGGTGTTATGAATAAAGGTCTACTCTTCACTTACCTTAGTGTCATCTTCAATTACATCATCAGCCTTTGCAGATGCCTGCCATAACGCATGTCGCCACCTTATTATGGTCTGGCTTGACAGTACAGCTGTCGCCAGACTATTATGTAACTCTCACCTGAGAGGGTCTTTGGTTCCGCCCACATGTTGGTGGCCAGGAGCACATGTTTTGATTTGGCAGAAGTTTTGTGTTTCCACATGAAAGTGCTTGTCCTCCACCAGTTGTGACCTTTTTTATTTATTTATACAGCTGCCCAAGCTTGAACTTTCAGGGGTACATGCATAACTTTGGTATGCTATTAAAGTGTCTTTAATAACTAGATCATTTATTGTGTTTTTCTCTGGCAGTAGCACAGAGGGGAAAAGGCAGTCATTTACTTACATAAAAGTTTAGGCCTGGCTGGACAGTGCAACTGTCGCTTAACCTTTTAACCTCCACCAATATATTGTACAGTTCCTTGTTTCTGCACACATACATATAAATTGCCATGCTAATTTTTTGTAATGCTTCACATTACTATTCAGCATTCCTTTAAAGCCAGACTTATTGGCATTGTTGATGCTTATTAGTAACTTTGATTCATTTGTGCTAGAAACATTTTTCTTGTTAAAATGTACAAATCATGCTGCAGATGATAGAATATGTGGCAACTGCAGAAATTCCATAATTATGCTGTGAATGCAGCAGCCAGAAAATCACATAATTCCTATGGCCCTGTGTATAGGGTAAAAAATAACATGCTTTGTGAGGCTCATGTACTCGTTCCAACCTAAGTTATGTGTACAAACATCAATACATTTAAGAGATTAACCAAGATTGCCTAGTTTTAATTAGCATCCATAAAAAGGGAAGAAAAAACAAAAAAAGGGGAAACAGTTTACATGCATTCTAAGTTTAGTCGGGGTCTAAAGCACGGATACAAGGCGGTCAGAGGTTGGCCTCTTTGCCTGTGTTGAGTGAGACTAAAGGTAAGGGTATGAAGTAAATTTCCATTCCCTTCATAATTCTGCTTCAACGCAAGTTTTAATTGCATGGCCACTAAAGTTGGTCAGGCATTAACTTCTAGGAACACATTCGTTTTGTAAAGTGCTTTCAGTCAATTCCTACTGTAGTGTTACATAGTCGTTATTAAACTGAGTAATGTATTCTTTGAGCACTCCTAAATTTACCTCCGTGATGTTAGGCGATGTGTAACATTCCGACGAGCTAGCTTAGTTGACCATGCGTCCTTGCATAGGAATAACTATAAACCTGCTATAATCTAATTAAATTATACGTCACATGCCGCACAGAAAATCATGGGTAGGAAACCCTTTAATCAAAATAAACTCTCAAGTGAAGTCATTTCAAGCCAAGATTTATTGTCTCATTTTAGTGCTGTTTAAACGTTGTAAAATTCCTTAATGCTATGTTGGTTGAAATGCAGTTATTATATTGTGATTCCCAATGCATTTCAGACAACATATCTTTCATCAGATCAATATTCACGTAACATCCATGAAGTAAAGATTTTATTTTATTAACCCTTAAAGGAAACAAAGCAGATGACTAAAAAAGTTAGAATTTATTTTGTGGACAAAAAAAGAAAGTCCATCATTCATGCTTTAATAACGAATGAGTAATCCATGTGCAGCAAAAACGTTTTTTTAAAAAGTCAAAAGAGAAAATGTTGCATGCTTGAAGGTTGTGCCACTGTAAAATCTTGATAGTACAAATAAAGAGGGAGGTTGTTGCGCCTAATATTTCAGTAATAGGATCCTGTGATAGTGTAATCCAAAGCACAATTCTCCGGTTTTCGTGTTTGTTATTAACAGATCCAATGAACCAAAAAAGAACAACCGACACGTGTTTTGCCTGTTGGGCCAATCGGCCAAGGGCTTTTTCAAGGCAGACAATCACAGAGACAAAGTGGTATGTGGAACATGACATGAATTGTACAATAAACCATTGTTTTTTTAAATATGTGATTAGTGAAAGACAGAGTGAGTAGCCATACAATTGTATAAGCATTTGCCGACACCAAGAAAGAAAGAGGGTGAAGGGGCAGAAGAAGAGAGATCAGAGTGAGAGTTTACAGGGAGTGGCGGTAAGTGATTGAGATGGAGGGACTTGGAGATCACAAAAGAGGGGAATAGTTGGAGAACATGGATGGAAAGGGAAATGAGATGAAGATATATCGCAGAGAGAATCAAAATGCTATTTATGCCAAAGAAATTTTCCAAAACAAACCTGGTCATCATCATGCCCCAAATAGGCTAATAAGCACATTTATCTATCTATCAATCAATCAAACGCTATAAGTTTATTAGCATAAATCATCCTGATCCACAAAAGCATTGAGTCAACGGGTACTTTCTATACAATATGAGCATTATGTCCATCATCTATCCCTTACAAACAGAGAGAAAAATACACATATATCGTCTTAAGGCGAGTAACAGTGCAAGTTTATTGGAACCCCTCAAACCTGAAATGTAAGAGCAAAGCTATTGGGTTGTAGGGAGCAAAACTTTTCCTAAACTAGCATTTTTGTTTCTGCTCCTAATTAGATGACTTTTTGTAAATTAATTCAGAGACTGTAAGCATGTAAAGCTCATTCTGTGCAGAACATATTGTTGGTTTTCAGAGGTAGACGTTTCTGATTGTGTTCCCTTCCATTTTCCCCTCAGATTACATGACTATAAATAAGACGCTTTGGGTAAGTTTTTTGCTCCCTACAACCCAACAGCTTTGCTCTTACATTTCAGGTTTGAGGGGTTCCAATAAAATTGTACTGTTACTCACCTTAAGATGATAAATGTATATTTTTCTCTTAGTTTGGAAGGGATAGATGATGTACATAATGCTCATATTGTATAGAAAGTATCTGTTGACTCACAATGCTTTTGTGGATCAGGATGATTTATGTTAATGAACTTATAGCGTGTTTTATTGCTTGTTAAATGTGCTGATTAGCCTATTGTTTGTGGCATAATGATGACCAGGTTTGCTTTGGAAAATTTCTTTGGCATAAATATCATTTTGATTCTCTCTCTCATATATCTTCTGCTCATTTCCCTTTCATTCAATGTTCTCCAACTATTCCCCTCTTTCGTTATATCTATGTCCCTCCGTCTCAATCACTTACCACCCACCACCCACCACTCCCCGCATACTCTCACTCTGATCTCTCTTCCTGCCCCCCCTCTTTCTTGGTCTCAGTAAATGCTTATACAATTGTATGTCTGATCATGCTGTCATTCACTAATCACATATTTAACAAGCATTGGCATAGCCAATAGGTCTCGCCTTTGGGACCTTATAAGTGCTTAGCCATGCAACAGTTGATGTTGTTGTACCAAGGATATTGTGCTGCATAACTAAACACTTATAAGGTCCCAAAGGCGAGACCTATTGGCTATGACAATGCTTTTAATTTTTTTAAAGGACAAGCAGTGCTATCAGGCTCCGGCTGCCACTTAGTCCACCGCAGGGTGAAAGAGGGGTGATAGAGGGGTAGTAGAGGGGGTAGAGGGGGCTTCAAGTGAAAGGGATCTGTAGTATTTGGGTGCAAAGCCTTCCACTCTAGAATGATGTGAATTCTGGGAACTAAAATCATTCTTCCCTTACTTACACAAACTTGCTCACCTATGAACCACGAACTGCTAACCCTACAAATGTGCAATGCAATTTTAAAATTCAGATTAGGTCTCGTCCCCCCTTATGCCCACTTATTAAAAAATTAGGCAGGGTTGTGTGGCTGCAGGTTGCTGATACAGTGTACAAGAATACATATTTTGCTAGATTGTTGATATTCTTTTTAAATACGCACTGCCAAGTTTTATGGTTTAAATGTTTTTATTTATTGCAATTCAGAAATAGCATACAATGTACATATAGCTTCCATCTTGTAAGGTTGCGATGTAACCACTGATCTAAGTGACTGTAGAGCACCATCTCACCAGTGTGCGCTTAGCTGACAGATAGCACGTCTTTGAATTAACAGTTAAGTAAAAGAGAAGGAATAGGAAAAAAGAAAAACCCCGATATCCCCCCTCCCCCTCCCCTCTGGCCCCCCTCCCTGTTCGTGCTCCTCGTCCATCACCAAAGCTATGCTAAGCCCTCTCCTACCCTCTCAGCAGTCCGCCCGTTTTGTCTCCGTAAGACGCAACAACCGGAGATAGCTGGGGCATGTGACCTCCTGGAATTCGGCAGCCAAGAGCGACAGAAATGGTTGCACAGCTCGTCATACCTGGTTCCCTCCCCCGCCACTGTAAGTGCCAATTTCTCCATACTAAGGACATACCACAGACGGTGCAGCCAGCCTGTAAAAGTTGGAACGTTGGGGGTGCACCAGTGCGTAAGTATGTTTTGTGTCGCCGACCCTAGTGCGATGGCCATCTGTCTACCTCTACGAGATTTTAAGGGGTAGGTCAGAGGATTAGGGAGACCTAACAGTACATAGGCTGGAAAGCGTGGTATCTCAGTCTCAAAAGTGCTTGTCCACCTCATCCAGCACCTGGGTCCAGTAAGGTTGAACGTGTTCGCACTCCCAAAGTAAGTGTACCAGATTGCCCACCGGTCCGCAGCCCCTCCAGCACATAGCCTCTCGGGCTCTGTCCATTGCATGGAAGCGTTCCGGGGTATAGTACCAGTATGTCACAATCTTCGTAAGTGTCTCCGTGAGCCCCATGTGATACGCAGAGTGTCTGGCTCTGTAATATATTCCCTCCCACTCTTTGTGGCTGAGTGTCCTACCCAACTCACGCTCCCACCGCTCTCTGCTAGGGTTGTGTATGTGTGCATGGTTGATCTGTAACCGCTTATAATGGTCGGAGAGGAGATTACTGCTAAGTTTTAAAACCAATTTTCTTTAAAGGATAACATAAGGACAGGATTGGATTTTTGTAAAAAAAAAATTTAATTTCAAATGCAACCCCTGGATGTAACTTGTGCCCTGGCGGCGAGATTCCCAGCACTTTAAAATAAATTGCACCCTTATTTTGTATATTTAGGCTCATGGGTTTTAATGTTTTTTAAAGTGTCTGTATTTTGAATGTCTTGTTTGATGTTACTTGACAATACTGTATTTTTTATATGGTTTGGTGTTTTTTCTTCTTGTAGAATCTGTATTCATGGTCTTTATTCATGAGATATTATGTATTGCTGTTTAACAAATTTACGGTTCAAATAAAACCAAGCTGTCACTGCTGCAATGAAACAAAGAACAGGGTACAGGAGCAGAGGGGGGAGAGGGGATTTGCGCCGTTCTGCGACTGCCCTACTGAGTGAATGGGTGGCAAGCGGGGTTCTTGTGGCGGATGACGGTGTGAGAAAAAGGAGGTTGAGCAACCCCACGATCTCACCTAACATCGTTACAGTTGGTTGATAAACACAGCCTGTCATTGGTCTTCAGTCTGGGCCGTGGACATTACGAATGCTGCTTAATTGAACGGACCAAGATTTGCAGATCCTGCTGAACCAGATAAACGGCACTGTCAGGGACCCACCCTACAAAATCAGAATTTAAAACAAGGCAGGGGAAAGAGCGCCGGGCCAGTGCCATGAGATCGGAGGTGCCAATCTGCACGAGCTGTCTGAGGAGAGCGCGCACTTAGCAGAGAGCCAAAAAAAATCAATAGCCGAAGGTGACACGCTGCTGTGAAACAAGCCCAAAAATATTTGCAAGCAAAAAGGAAGATGGAGCAAGCAGAAACAAGCGAACCGCTTTATTATCTGATGGAGAGGTATGGCGTGGAGGACCACAAACAAAATAGCTTTCAAACTCAGTTGTGCAAAGAAAACACCACTGAGACATGAGGCTTTAAAACTCAAGACACAAAACATAACCTCTCTGAAAGGTTCCAGGTGAGGTCCTCGCCAACACCTTCTCCGACAAGATCCCAAAAGAGTAAAGAATGGCTGTCACCTCCCCTCCACGGGAATAAACAGCTGTCCAAGGAGTGCGGACCCGCTTTACACCCCTACTTCTCACCTCCGACGACCTAAACAACATGGTAAAAGTCCAGTGGTGAAGATGCTTCCTCTTTGACTGAAAATCATTAACTTTTTTTATTTGCCCTAAACGGTAGCTTTATTTACATTTTCAAGATGCCAATAAATTAGCTGCTGTAAGCGGCAAACGGAAAACGACGCTGTCGTGGTTTTAGGCTGAAGATTGCGTGGGTGAGACCGAGGTATTCTGCAGTTTAAATGGCACACTTGCGGCTGTCACACGCACGGTGATGTCATTTGCACTGCTTGTTGGGCGCTGGCCACTTGCACGGCTCGCCGGGGTGTAACCTGAGCGGTGCTTAGACTTTGTCCATGTCAGAAGGCATGCACAAAAGGAAGGGTGTGGTGTTGCACTGAGATCTGAACAGCCTTAAAACAAAACAAGTCCCTGGGCCTGGCTTTTGTCTCATGATCACGAGAGGTCTTTTGAGTAAAAATGTTCGACTGTTGTGAAGAGTAGCACAGCATTATATTTTGTGGAGTGATGTATGTAGTTCTAACGTGCAGTGCTTTAAACTGAAATAGAAGTGCAGGTACTCACTCTTTAGAGTACCTGCTGCTCCTGAGGAGGGCAGGTCCTGTTGTGTCGCAGCTTGCATGCATTGGATTGGGGAAGCTTGTGAGGTAATGTGGAATGCGGGTAGGGTCATGTTATGGGGAAGACGATCAAGACTAGAGGAGTTGTTGCTGAGATGTATTCAGGTCGCATATGTCTCTCCGCTGTCTCAGAGTTGGGAAATAAAGGTCTTTGAACATGGATTGGAGTATGTGTCTTTTCTACAGGTACTCTCCCATGCAGCAGTGCTGAGAAGCAAGGCACTCTCACTGAAGAAATGCTGAGAAGTGCAGGTACTCTCCTTTCAAATTAAAAAGTGCAGGTACTCTGCCAATTTAGAGCACTGGTTGCAGGTAGTTGGTTTTGCGAAGAGGATCACTACCAGCGAGGGGGCATTTGTTTTCGAAACAAAGCTTTCTTTTTCTTTAAATTATATATACAGCGATGTGCTGCAGTTGCTACAAATGTGCTTTTTAGCAAAGGGCTGGTTCATGCTGGGTACATAAAGGAATGTAGAAGCATAGCTGGAATTCCTTCATCCAAACCAGAGAGAATATAGAACAAGCGGGAGTTGTGTGCGCGCGCATGCTAAAAGAAAAAAAAGGATGCGAATGGTGTGTGCGCGCGACGGCAAAAGTGAAAGCAGGCTGTCGAGTGGTGTGCGATGTGCGCGCACCATGACAAGGGAAGAAAGCCAGATGGCGCTTCTGCCCGTCATTGTGTGCGTAACCGCACGCTCTAAAAAAAACAAAAAAAAACTAGAAGAAAAAATACGTACAAATAATGCATTAGAGGAAGGTAAAAAGAAATTAGAACAAGCTGATAGGGAACTAGCATCCTTTAAAGACTATCTTGTGAAACGTAAATCTGATAAATTACATAAAGACATTAGATTTAACTCACAGGAGAAAACGTATCCTTATCTAGCTGAGAATTTTTACAAGCAGAATCACTACTCTAACGACGATAATGCCAGTAGTCGACGAGTACATACTTTTTCAGATACATCTGAATCTGAAGGAGAAAGTTCCTCTTACCAATATGAACAACCCGGGCCACATAGCATTCAATTCTACTCACAATGCCCCTCAGCCTTTTTTAGGACAGGGCAGTGTCCGCAAGGGAAGGCAAAGAGTTCGATTTCAGACCCAATTGAGAGGCAATTATTAAAACCCTATTGGAGGAAGGGAATATGATTCCTATATTCAATCTATCTTCCACTACATTGGATAGTGCCAGTACTAATCTTCTGTCTAAAGGACGTTCGTTTGTACCCCATACTACAACCAATGTCTTTGAACTGTATCAAGACATTATCGCGTTCTTTCGCAAGATCCATCTTAAAAAGTTTTTCATGGACAGGGACCCCTCTTCAGATACCATGGTGAACCTTTCAGGAGTGTCTAACCCTTCAACATTCACTCCAGCTTTAGATCAGTTAGGTCCAGAAGTTATGGTATTCGAACATACTGTCTTGAATTGCCTTGACAGAGTTACCACGTTTGTGCCTAAACCAATATACAACCTAAATTGAGAAGAATTTGTGTCCCTCCCAAAAATATCCAACGATAAGTCACTAACAATTAAAAGTTGCGACAAAGGAGAAGGAATTGTAATATTGGATACAGTCACTTATGTACAAAAGATGAAATCCCGTTTGAATGATTCCAATTTTTACACCTCCGTGAACCAAGACCCTACTTTGAAAGTGAAGTTAAAAATTCAACGCTTAACTAAGCAAGCTTTGGACAATGGGCTCATCTGTACCAAAGAATTTGAATATTTAAATCAAACGAAACCTAAAATGCCATGCATTTACGGAATCCCAAAATTCATAAAGATCTTGATTGCCCCCCCCCCCCCCCCCCTCCCTTATCGTCCCATTGTTTCAACTATTGGCTCTATTTCAGAGCCCTTATCAAAATATTCAGATAACATTTTAAGACCTCATATTTCCAAAATACCATCATATGTGAGAGACACCATGGCCATTATAAACAAAGTGGAACATCTTTCATTCATTCCAGTTAATAACATTCTAGTTACACTAGATATTGAATCGCTGTATAGTAACATCCCACAAGATAAAGCGATGGAAGCAGTTTCTTGGTTTATTGACAAATATAATGTTGCATGCCCGAAAACATTTTTGCTACTATGTTTAGGAATAGTTTTAACGGAAAATACCTTTGAGTTCGGCGATAGCCTGTTCAAGCAAATAAAAGGCGTAAGTATGGGTGCTTCTGTAGCTCCATCGGTGGCCAATATTTTATATGGCCCATTTTGAGTTGCAACACATTCATAATTAAATTGCTCCCTTTTTAGGTCTCGGCTGCGAAGGCTGCGCTTGCGCAGTCTAGCTCCGAGATTTAATGACTTGGAGAAGAGGGGCTTGAACCCGCCCCTCTTCTCCCCTGTTCTCCATTGGTTGGCCTCTTGAATGCTGGCCAGCCATTGGAGAAGAGGTCAGTCATTCCGATTAGGCCCCATTCTTTTCGGATCGGGGGGCGTGTTTTTTGCAAGAAGTCTCATTCTCTCCTCCAGCCAATGGCTGGAGGAGAGAAAAGACAAACAGGCCCCCGAATCCGAAAATGCCGCTGCCTTTCTCCGAGGCATTTCTGCTCTGCCTCGGAGAAAGGCGGTGGTGTTCAGGTAAGACTTCATGTTGGTGTTTCAGAAGCCCGAGAGCGGACTCGCAGGCGGGGTTCCTCTTCCATGGCCCTGAGCCCCGGCTGGTGTTCAGAGGCTGCGGAGGAGCAGCAGAAACCGGCTTTCGTCACCCCAGACCACTGCGGCCCCGCATCAGCGCGGGCTCTAGATGTGCGACCTGAACCTTCTCCCGCAGACCGCGCCCCGCAACAGCAGCATGAAAAAGTTGAGGAGAACTTTGTCGGAGAGCTTAAGCCGCATCGGTGAGTGTCAAAAGATGTCGCTTGCCATCCATACACACACCCACAACTGCCAGGTTAGGGTTGTTCTGTGCGCCCAACATTGTGTCGATTAACTAGAGCTGTCGGGTGGGGTGTTTTTGCTATGCATTCTGGTCTTTGTAGTTTTACTTTCCCTTTTGTGAGCGCGAAACTACAACTGAAGGCGCATGGAATGACGGGACTACATGACAGCCGCATAAAAAAACACAAGACAATTTTATGAGAATCAAAACACTTGTAATCCCTTTCAGAAGCTTTGGCTACAGACGAGGGAATCCATCGCCTACCTGGAGAGGGTTACTGTTCTCCCATAGCACTGAACGACTATTGCCCAGATGGAATTACATGCGTAGTTGGTAAATGATCGATTAGAAGTTGCATCCTGGGGCTTGTAGTTTCGCTTAGAACATCGATCTTGCGGGCTCAAAGATCTAATTGGCAGTGCTCTTGGTTGGGATCAAAGAACTGGCTAAATGTGTCACCCATCACACTGGACCACTTGGTAGCCATTATAAGGAGGGCGCGCAACTGCCCCTTGCCTACTGCCCTGTAGATTTCAACAGCGTGCAGTGGTGCCAGCTGCACAACTGGGAATGAAGCGCAAACCCAGCCTGCACTGTAAATGGAACGGGGCTCTGACGCGGGATTAATAAGTATTGAGGGGATATAAAATGAGGTGCGGAACGTGGAAGTTTAGTTTAGTAGGGCAAAGCTGTTCGTTCTCCTTGATTACAGAACCCCTAGTCTGTATTACACATGTAGGCTAAACAGGCGGGAAAGTGTTCTCAATGATGCATTGGCCGACCTGCTACCAGCAGCCCACAAATTCAGACTTCCCAATTTCATATAAGATTGTGTGATTTTAGGGCAGCTCACTTAATTTCCCTGAAAATCTTACCTTAAGGAATAAAATGTTAGAAACCAGATGCACACTAGTATTAATTGCAATTGCATATGTCTATCACAGACGAGCAGTGGTGCTTTAACGTGGGGTAAGGCACTACACTGTAGGTGCGCATTAATGAGCCATTTTTTCCTGAAAAACGTAGTTTGCTGCGGATCTAAAAATGCTGCTTGCCGGTGCATCGGAGCTCAGAACCAGATAATTTCTAGTGTACGGTAAACCACTTCTGTCTTGTGCAACGCATTTTGTATACAGGTAGGTGCTAGTCTCTTCTCTCTTTCCATATCTCAGTCACTGATGCGTGCCAGTTGAAGGCCGAACAAAGATGGCCGTAGTTAGCTTTCCACCTTACGAGCACGCATGCGCATATTCTGTGTGTTCATACGACAGACCGTTAACACGCCTTCGTAGTACATCCTTCCTTCTGCGCTTGCGTAGCTGAAGCCCGCACAAATTTTGAAAATGAAGAGCAGAAGAAAAGAGGGCGAGGTGCAAACTCGGAGTCTCATACAGGTACGGGGACGGGAGTGGGAAAGAACCACTGAGATTAAGGGGATGGTTTCACAGATACCGGTGCGAAAGCTGGGGATGTTCTTTGCAGAGATCTTGGAGTGGGGGCACCACGGGACCTAGAGACAAGTACATGGTGAGAGTTGAATACAAGTACATTGGCATTGGGATACTCAGGACTTGACAGTTTCTCCGGAAGAACAGAAGCCTTTCTCCATGGTCATACTTTGATAGGAAGAAGCTGCAGGACTAGAGGTTGGGATGGAGGAGATGAATGCACGGGGCTGGCTAGGACAGAGAAACCTGATTCCAAAAGACTGGGAAGCGCTTCAATACTTAAGGAATGTTAGCAAGCACTGCATGAGTACAACCTTTTACAGTACAGTTATCTGGGGGCCCTATAAAAGATGGGGAGCGTACATTGCAGTTTTATTTTTTTAAACTGCGTGTGTCATGTTTGCTGGCAGTGTTCTCACATGTGACTGTCTCTGACGAGCACTAAAGCTGGTGTAATGCCGCCAGTGTCCCCCTCCCCCCCCCCCCTCCGTAATGAGGTACCTTTTTGTTAACAAAGAATCGTACATATGACATGTTTTGTAATCAGGGTATTATTAGATAAGCTGTCCATTAACTTAGCAATCTTGTACACAAGTTATTTCCTGGACCTATTTCAGAAACATCACCAACCTATAATGTTAAAAAAAATTACATGAGCATTTTTAGGTCTCGGCTAGCGAAGGCTGCGCTTGCGCGATTTAATGCACCTTGTGTTTGCACGAGAGCGCTTAGGTCTTCGAGGCGTTGCTCGTGTTCGCTTCTCTGCTAGCTGGACCTGTCCTTGACCAGGGCTGTGTGCTCCTCGGAGCTCTTCATTGGGAGTGTTTGGCAGTTTGTTTGTGCCGGGGCTGTGATGGATGCTGTAGTTTGAGTGTGATGCTGCGCAGGAGCCAAGGACAGGAGTCTTGGTCGTCTGCTCTCGACCTTGTCTCCAGCTTTAGCTTATTTTACGTTTGATGCAGAGTGGCTCTGTGTATGTGGGTGGCTCTGTGTATGTGGGTGGCTCTGTGTATGTAGGTGGCTCTGTGTATGTAGGTGGCTCTGTGTGTGTGTGGGTGGCTTTGTGTGTGTGGGTGCAAATGCAATAGGTCTCCCATTTGAGAGTGTCATGAGCAATGCCAATAGCTCTAACTGATGATAGGTTTTCTTCTGAGTCGGTCCAAATGAAAAAAATATCTGAATTTTTAAAATGGCTCAATGTATGCGACAATAATCTCCGATTCATGTCGCACACTAGTGATGATCAAGTCGAATTTCTTTATCATTATCACACAATCAAGGCAGTTTAGAAGTTGACCTATTTACTAAACCTACTGCACGCAATACATTATTACATTTCGAGAGTTACCATCCTCGTGCCCAAAAACAGAGCATTCCATTCAGCCAATTTCTCCGGTTGAGGAGAAATTGTACTAGCATCTATGATTTTGATACTCAGGCCATGTAACTGAAATCTACATTTTTGGCCCGTGGTTACCCACACAGGTTAATTCGCGAGTCCTTTAAACAGGCCCGTTTTTATGACCGCGATTGTCTACTTCAGCCTAAAGTACAAACTACTAACAAACAATTAGTTTGTATTATTAAACACTCGACAATGAATAATAAAGTACGCCAAATCATCAATTCGAATTGCCATATTTAGAACAGTGATCCTGAAAATCAAGTCAAAAAATACCCAAACCTTTATTTGCTCATCGTAGGAACAAAAACATTAAAGATCTTGTTACCAGTTCCCGATTCAAAGAAGGGACCCCTTTCATTCAGAAAACCATTGACGGAGCTGTACCAGTGACAGGCACATACAAGTGCTCCAAATGTAAAGCATGTGATACTGTTATAGAAGGACCTTCCTTTACATATCAAAGCTTCACCATTAGACCTAAAAAAAAAATTCAAATTGTAAGACGAAAAACGTAATCTATCTCCTCATATGCCCATGCCATATGGGATATGTAGGAGAAACTTCTAGACCCTTCTGCACCAGGTTTACGGAACATCGGTCTTCTGTTAATACCTTGAAAATAAATGCCCCTCTGGTAAAACATTTTAAAGACCATCAGCACAAACCATCTGACATCCGCTGGTACATAATTGAGAATCTTGACAATATTGGAGATATTAAAACTGATGAAATTCACAAAAAACGCAAAGTTTTTTTGGATTTTCACTCTCTCCACACACAAGAAAGGATTAAATAATGAGATTCCGTGGGAAAAGGCAATTAAGTATAATTCCACTTAATTCCCTGTGAGATTTTCTGTTTTCTAGGTTTCCTTTTACTATTTAGTGATCAATACAATAGTGTTAGCCCCACTGTACCTTCTTGTACGTTTATATCAATGCCTTTTTATGTAATAACTTTTATAATTTTTATTTTTACTGTGTTTTTGTGCACGGTAATATCAAGGTGGCTTATATCCTTTAACCTTCCATTTCATTCTCGACAGTGTCCACATGCTCACTGCGTGTAGTTTTGTGTGTTTGTTTTACATGGGGCCTTGGCCTGTCTTAGTTAAAGGCAGCGCTCTAGATTTCTATCATCATAGTCCTTTTTCGATTTCGAGATAATTTCCACTCAGTCTCTGAGTTCTATCATTTAGATACCTTCTATCAAATAGAACTCTATGGCCTTGCTCGCACCGTCGAAACATCACCTGAACGTGACCACGTTTGAATTGGCTATTTAACGCATCACACTCCTGGCGTCTTTTCGATCTACATTGAACGCGATGCAGAACCGTATTCCACCGCCGTTCTGTAAGTACATCACATGCATTTTTTAAATGATACGTAAATTATAGGGACCGCCTGTAAAGACGAAGCGTCAAGAGATTAAACTTGAGTAAGTTTATTGCTTAGAATAACGACACACTCAACCGGAGGCGGAGTGCGACTGGTACATCAAAAGGTTAATGTCAACTGTCATACATGCCAACTGTCAACTGTCACTAGAATCTCCAGCTGTCAACATTCCAGCCGGGAAGTGCCACGCGCAGGAGGGAGGGGCGCGCGGGGAACGTAAACAAGGTGACACACTACCATGTAACATCGTAACACATCTCCCCCCTCATGGAAAGGGATATTAGTAAAAAGGAATATAAGGGAACAGCTTGGATGAGGAGAGTAACAACCAGCTATTCACACACAAAATCTTTGTATTTACTAGGTTTAATCACAACGCGCCCACATCTACTTGTGGCTGCATCTTCTTCCGTATTGTTCGTCTCCAACTCTGGTTCCAGATAGGTTTCAAGTGTACTATTTAGATCAGTTAGACTTCCAGGTGTGCAGGCAACAGGAGCGCACCTTACTCCGCTTGTTTCAACAGCTTCCAGTTCACTCTCCAACTCAATGTCACTACCATGACTCACAGAAGCCCCTGATTCACTCGTGGTGGCATCACAGTTCGCACCTATGGTCTCAACAACTTCATTTCCCTGTCCATCAGTACTGTTTTGTCCCTTTTGTTGCTGTTGCATGTGATCACCATCTTCCTCTGAATCCGTAAAATCCAGTTCGACTCGACCCGTCATATCTATTTCTTCACTTTTTTCTTTCTTCTCCATGTTCATTTTACTTAGTGTTCCATTAGGAGTCATATCCTCCCTTTTACAAACAGATATTGCAGAGGCATGCCATACTTTTCCGTCACCAAGTCGTGCCGAATTGCAAAATACTTCTTTCACTTCTAATGGGTTAGAGAACCTGTTTTGTCCTTTGGTTACGTTTCCGCTTTTCCTTACTCTCACCAAGTCCCCTACTTTCAGGTTGATTTCTTTGCAGTTGTGTTTTATGTCATATCGTCCTTTACTCTGTTCCTTTGACTCTTGTATCTTCTTCCTTACACTTTCTACAGACCAATCTGATTTCCTTGCGTTTTTTAACCAACCAATATTGTCTTTGGAAATGGGGGTTCTTCCCCTCAGCATTTCAAATGGGCTTACCATGGTTTTTTCTCCAGGTGTTATCCTGTAGCTCCATACCATTTTTCCCAATTCCTTTCTCCAGCATTTTCCATTATTGTTGGCCAACTGGATGATGCCTTTTATCACCCTGTTAAACCTCTCTATGGCTCCGTTTCCCGCTGGATGGTAAATGCTTGTAGTTTTGTGTTTAATTCCTTTTCCGTTTACAAATTTTTTGAAAACGTCAGACATGAACTGACTACCATTGTCACTGACAATAACCTTTGGTATGCCTTCCCTACTGAATATTTTGTCCAAGAACTTGACAATATCCGTTGCATTCACTTTCCTGCAGACCTTAATTTCTGGCCATTTTGAGAAATGATCTATTAGGGCCAAAACATACATTTGTTCATCCTGCCATCTCACTGGACCCATTACATCTACGCCAACTCTTTCCCAAGCCATGTTGGGGCATTCTAACGGTTGTAATGTAGGCCTTAAGACTTGTTGGGTTTTATCCGAATTCTCACAGGGTACACAATTCCTCACGGCTCTTTCAATCTGTATGTCACACCCTGGCCACCAATACCAGCTTTTTATTCTCTGTTTAGTTTTATTTATGCCGAGATGTCCCTCATGGCATAAATCAATAAGTCTTTCCCTTAAAGTTGTGGGAGGTATCACTTTGCCTTGTCTTAAAGCCAATTCGTTTTCTATAGATAGCTCATTCCTTAATTCCCAATAGGCTCGCATTTCTTTCGTCATGTTACTCTTCTTTGGCCATCCTTCCACAATATGTTTCTTTACCTCTTCTAATGTTTCATCTTTTTCATATTCTTCATTCCATGCTTCTTTGGTTATACTTGGGAATTCCTCACTTACACTGGCAACACATAGTTCTTCTTCCACTTCCGTTTTTCCCACATTGTGCAAGGGTAACCGACTTAGGAAATCCGCTACGACGTTCTTTGATCCCGGCAAGTATTGCACTTCATAATTGTAATCCAACAATTTGATTGACAATCTTGCTAATCTCGGAGATGCATTGAATAATCCCTTTACTGTGAGCACCTTTGTCAGGGGTTTGTGGTCACTCCTTAAAATTATTCTTTTTCCCCATATGTATTGTCTGTAATGGTCCAGTCCCCATGCACACGCCAGGGCTTCTCGCTCAATTACGGAATACTTCTCTTCCGTTTGTGTTAGAGAACGGGATGCAAAGGCAATTGTGACCTCCTTACCATCAGATTCCACTTGGGATAATACTGCTCCAATGCCCTTTCCGCTTGCATCTGTGGTGACTACACATTGTAAATCATTATCAAAACCTTGAAGGGGTGGTGCGTCACATATTTCTTTTTTTAGGTTTTTGAAACTGTTGTCACAGTCTTGCGACCACTCAAATTTGATTTTATTTTTTAGAAGGGTTCTGATACAGTGTGTTTTCATCGAGAAATTTTTGACAAACTTTGAATAGTATTCCACTAGACCTAGGAACGCTCTTAGTTCCTCTTTATTCTGAGGTACAGGTGCATCTTTGATGGCTTTGATCAATTCTTTCTTGGGTTTCACTCCATCCTTGGTGATTTCATGACCTAAGTATGTTACGGAGTTTTTGCTAAACTTACACTTCCTGTATTCCGCCGTTAATCCTCCTTTCTCGATGATTTTCAGAACTTGTTCCAATTGTTTGTCATAGTCTTTCTTGTCTTTTCCCATTATGAGGATATCGTCCTGGAAAATGAGTATGTTCTTTATTCCCTTGAACAATTCGTGCATAAGTCTCTGAAATAGTGCAGCTGCGGATGCTAGTCCGAATGGAACTCTTTTGAATCTAAAGCACCCAAAAGGCGTAATAAACGTAGTGAGGTGTCTGCTCTCTGGATGTAGAGGCACTTGGTGGTATGCAGCTGCCAAGTCAATGGTTGAAAATACAGTCATGCCCTTAGTAAGGGACAACATCTCGTTTATTTTTGGTAAAGGGTACTGGTCTATCAGAATGTTTTTGTTTAGGTCGCGCAAATCAATGCATAATCTTAATTTTTTGTTGGCCCTTCTTGCGACCACCAGTGGTGCGACCCACTCTGACGATTCAGTAGTCTCAATTATTTCAGCATCTAACAGCTTGTTTATTTCTGTTTCAACTTCTTGTCTTAGAGACAATGGTATCTGTCTTACTTTATGTAGACAAGGTTCTGCTCCTTCTTTCAATCTTATTATATGTTGGAACCCCTTTAGTTTTCCTATTTTTCCATTAAATACTTTAGGAAACTTTTCTACTAAATCACAGTCCTCCTGTAGCGTTATCAAGACAGGTTCAGCGCTATTAGGATTGAGAGTTATACCAAGTTTACCTTGATCTCTCCATCCAAGTACTGAAGGACCATTAATTGCTACATATAATTTGCTGTTGGTTTCCCTTTCCTTGAATGCAAATTTAAGTTCCTTAAACCCCATAAGTTCTATTGGTTCACCAGTGAATGTCTTTAGGCTGATATCAGGTTCCTTTAACTGTTTTCCTACCTTGCTCTTAAACTTCTCTTTCCATACTTCACGGTTAATTATTGTACACGGTGACCCAGAATCCGCTACAATATTAATACTCACGCCTCCAATTTCGACCAAGCAGGTTGTTTTTTTTTTCTTGTACTTCTCCTCTATTTTAGTTTCCTCATTAATTTCCATTACGCACAAATTGTACACAGACTCGTCAGAAGATTCATGCTCGGACTCTTCTTCATCTTCGTCCTCTACGAATTTCACCTTCTCTTTTCCCTTTCTTTTGCATGATTTTTGGAAATGGCCAATGATTCCACATTGGGAACATTTATTGTTCCTTGCTGGGCATTTCCAATCATTTGCCAGATGTTTTCCGCTACCACAACGGTAACACTTAAATTGTTCAAACTGACTAGCGTTTCCTTTGTATCTGGATAAGTCCTTCATTTTATTCTTTGAATATGTTTTTTTACTACTTATCTTTGCCACAACGCTGGTTTCTTCCAATTTATTCTTCCCTTCGTTAATTACTTCCTTTGCACATCTCCCGGTTAATTCAGCCTTCTTTACTATTTCAATTACTTGGAGGAGTGGTTTTTCTCCTTTTGCCCACAGAGCATCTTGTATATTCGAATTCGCTGCGCACATGACAATCTGGTCTCTTATTAAATCATCATGCATATTTTCAAATTTGCATGAAAGTGCCAAGTTCTTAAGTGCAGACACATAGTCATCAATGCTTTCATCTTTCCCTTGTTTCCTTCTGTAGAATTTGTACCGGTGTACAGCAACACATACTGTAGGCTTATAGTAACCATCTAAATCCTCCATAGCCTCATCGTACACTTTTCTGTCACCATCCGTTCTTGTTTTCTTTGTGATATTGTTATATACTGTCAAACCACCTGCACCCAAAGAATGTAACAAGATTTTTTTCTTTTCTTCCTGTTTAAGTGGTTCATCCTCCTTGTCAAATGTTGATATATAATTGCAAAAATACTCCTTCCAATTCTCCCATTTAACACTTGGTGCACCAGTACCTTTTAAAAATGCTTCTGGTGGCTGTAGATTGTATACATTGCTAGATGCCATGTTAAACTTCCTTATACCTTTTTTTTTTTTTTCCTTACTGATAAAATTTCTCTAATTAAAATTTGTGTAAACCCTTTTGTTCCACAAAATACTCACACCTGTGTGTTGTGTACACTTTCGCTGGAGTTCCGTTAAAAAAAAACGCTATTTTTCCAAAGTTCCAGCTGATCGTAATGTTATTCAAGTCAATTTCAGCCTCAAAACCTGTTGCCGGCGTTACACTTCCTGGTTAAAATGGCGGCACGCCGGTTTCCTGTGCGTGACTGCACCCAGAACTAGACCGCTAACAGAATACTCACTTCCGCTAGCTTCAGCGTCACGACGTTCTATCTTGAACGCCCAAGGTCTGAGGTAAATTCTTTACTCTTTACAACACGACCATTTGCGCCTCCGGATAAATTTTGAAGAATGCTTCGGTGGGTTTGCTAAATTGTTTTTTTTATGTAACAAGTCTCTACTCACACGCCTTCGTCGTTTTCTTTTTTCTCTCGGAGCGTCGTCAATAGTTCTGTTACGCAAACCCACAAAATCCAGCTGAACTTCAATTGGATTACTACCTCTTCGACAATGTCTACTGTAATCCACTGGGTAGTTCCATCGGCCAATATTACCTTTTTCTTTTGTAGATTTTTCAAGAATTCCTTTTCTTTTCGTAAATAGTGCTACTTAATAGTAGTTCACCGTCAACTCCTCAATTTTTTTTTTTTTCCAGTTTGGCACCAAAATTCACTTATTTCATTTTCATCACTTCCGTTGCACTTCTGACCAGTTTTCTTCTTCTTTTACATCATTTCCACGATCTCTTACTTGTGGGTTCTTCTGTGTGTCGTTCACCATCACTCGTCGCCAAATTGTAAAGACGAAGCGTCAAGAGATTAAACTTGAGTAAGTTTATTGCTTAGAATAACGACACACTCAACCGGAGGCGGAGTGCGACTGGTACATCAAAAGGTTAATGTCAACTGTCATACATGCCAACTGTCAACTGTCACTAGAATCTCCAGCTGTCAACATTCCAGCCGGGAAGTGCCACGCGCAGGAGGGAGGGGCGCGCGGGGAACGTAAACAAGGTGACACACTACTATGTAACATCGTAACACCGCCTTGTTACTGGGTGGTCTAGTAATTTCGGACGGCATCATTTTCTTCATCACCTTCTCCGGAATCGCTAGCATGTATTGAGATAGTTTACCAAACATCATCCGGCTTGTTACAAGTAATACTTACTGCATTTATCCTGTTGGCCTCAGTACCTTGCTTTTTACCAATCTTGTTGCGTGTTCTGGTCCGTTTATTTAACATCTTGTATTCCCGGAGAGACACGTCATTCCGATGGTCAGGGATTTATTCTATTTCTGGCATTTGCTTTAGATGTCCATTTAAGTTTTATCTATGGTACGATTTGCATGCTGATTTTTCTTGACATCGTCTTTATTCTCTGTTGCTATAGACATTCCGGCATAATATCGTTTATGGACCAGATTTATACATTGGTGCCACCTTGACATAACGTTGAAACTGAAACTCCGTTCTGAGTACTGGCAATTATTTTTGAAGGTATTACCAATTTAGCCTTTACATTCTTGGACTTAGATTTACTCTAATTAAGCATGGATTCTCACGTCACTGCATTTTGACATCTTTTTTAGATTACCGTGCTTTTAAACTGCACTGCGCAGTCCAATAAGCGGAAATCCACCACCCATCATTCAATACAGACGTGATTACCTGAACCTTTCGTCTGGTGGCCTCATCCTTTAGCCGCTAATTTTAATTGAAACGACTCTTCATAAAGTATATCCGCTACATCACAGTATATCATGGTTACACAGGTAACTATCTTTTACTGTTTAGTTAAAACATAAATAGAACTTAAAGGATATATTTCATTCATGCTTCTTATTGGTTGATCTCTATTACAGTAATGCGCATCTGCATCCGTCCATTCCCAATATCTGATACTTATTCTATTACCATTCGGGTAAGTTTCAACACACTATCTTGCATGAATCCCCTCTAATCAGGGATCTCTGTACCACAAATGTTTTATGTGCATGTCACAAAATTGGAATGTATATAGGTGGTCACTTCTTTTTTTCTATATTTTGAATCTAACTGATAATTTTTTACGTTATTTTCTTTGCACACAAATTACAATTCTTTCTATCTTTTTTCTCTTGAGCACCTTTTTTGTCATTTATTGTACAGCCTTTATCCCCGCATAAGTTTCAGTGTACCGTTATATGTTTGATATGTGATTTATATATGTGTTTTTTTTGTACAGAATCTAATGTGGCTCTTCCTGAAGAAGGCATTCTAAACGTCGAAACGCGCGTAGAAGAACTTATAAACCACATTACATCTCAGCCATTGTGGCCTCTTCCACTATAATTGATTATTTCTCTTTGGTTTGTGAATAAATATTGTTTGATGTTTTGGCTAGTTAGTCAATACATTTCCTGTATGTTACGTTATGTATATTTTCTATCATGTCTGTTCATGTCATAATTTTAACTTTTTATAAGAATAAAATGAAATATTTTTAATTAATTTTGTGTGGTACACTGAACTTAAGTGGTTATCATTTGCTCATGTATAAGACCTAATTTCCAGTTGGTCCTGAGTTGCCTAGGAAAGTTTTTTCAGTTTTAACTGCACGCCCTATGCCAGCCAAAAGGCTGTGGTCGGCTTTTTAAAGCCCACACACTAAATGTCTCGCCAGAGTAGCGCATGCGTGACCTAAAAAACAATAATTTATTGTACAATTCATGGCATGTTCCAGATACCACTTTGTTTTTCTCTGTGATTGTCAGCCTTGAAAAAGCCCTTGGCCGATTGGCCCCACAGGTGAAACACTTGTCGGCTGTTCTTTTTTTGGTTCATTGGATCTGTTCATGATAAATAAACACAAAAACTGGAGAATTGTGTTTTGGATTACACTTTTACAGGGTACTATTGCTGAAATATGAGTCGCAACAACCTCCCTCTTTATTTATATTAGGTTTCTCTATCGAGTGGCTCTTCAGTGTAACCAGTCGAGGGGGACATGCCAAACAATCTGGGTCCTGACCCAGCTTTTGCGACAATCCCGGACAGTACCCACCCATTCGCTTACAAGTAAAATAATTTGCAATAAAGAGCTGTAATTGTGAAACAACCGGAAGAAACACACCCACCCGTTCACCTACAAGTAACTCTTGATAGTTCGCAGTAAAGGGCTGTAATTGTGAAACAACCAAAAGAAACCTCCCATGTAATGTAACCAAGATGAAATGCCAAAAAACGCTGACCATTAGTAACTAAACATGTGGCTTTGTTTCCTTTAAGTTAGATAAATACAATTAAATTGTACTTCCTAGATGTTACATGAATATTCCCCTGAGGAAGGATATGATGTCCGAAATGCATTGGAAATCACACTGCAATAACTGCATTTGAATCTGCATAACATGAAGGAATTTTACGTAGTTTGGACAGCATTGAAATGAGACAATAAATCATGACTTGAAATTAATTCACTTGAGAGTTCATATTGATTAAAGGGTTTTGTACCCATGATTTTCTGTGCAGCATGGGACTATAATTGAATTCAAGTGTAGCATTTATTTTTACTGTGTCAGTCATTAGCACAGTGTACCCAAAGCATGCAGATCAGCACTAAGCCGAAGAGAAGATGCAAGCATCTGTAGAAACATTTGGACATTAAATGCTCATTCTATCAAAGCCAGATATTTTTGTTTGGTTAACTGTTTGAGTTAAAATCCAGGAATATGTATCTTTTAAGAGAAGGAAATCATCGAAGCAGATTTTTATTTCGTATCCCATACAAGGAACTCAAGCACATAATGGATTTCTCTTAATTTTTTTTGTCTGCTTCATATATTGATGGAATGAGGTTAATTGCTATAAGGAGAGTTTTGATAATTTGTTTTATTAAGCCTGTATCTAAGTAAACCACTTACTGTGAGGCTAAGAAGCATAAAAAAGGACGGTAATCAATATATGAGAGTTGTTTCGGAATCACCATTTTTTTTCTGTTTAGAATCCTAAATCAGTCAATTCTTTCAGTTGAATGGGTTAAATTACTGCTTATGAAGAATTATCAATCAAGGATTTGTACAGCTGTGCAAATCACCCGTGAGGGTCTCAAGGCGCTGGAGTTGCTAACTGCTTCGTGGTGATCTGTTCATTCAAATAGCCAGGTCTTGAGTCTTTCCCTGAATTGCTGGAGCCATGAGGCGGTCTTGAGGTTCAGGGGAAGGTCGTTCCACTTTTTGGCAACCATTTGTGAAAAGGAGTGCCCTCTGCTGTTGCTTCAGCGGATCTGGGGGGTGTCTGCGAGGACGAGGGAGGCGGATTGTAGGTGTCTGGTCGGTTGGTAGAAGGTCATGTGTTTGATGTATGTTGGTCTTTCATTGTGCAGGTCTTTGTATGCGTGGGTCAACATCTTGAACTGGCATCTTTTGTGGATCGGGAGCCAGTGTAGCTTCTTGAGGTGGGGTGTGATGTGGGTTTGGGGAAGTCAAGGATGAGTTTGGCCTCTGAGTTTTGTATTGTCTGTAATCTCTTCAGGAGGCTTGTGGTGATTCCTACGTAGAGTGGGTTCCGATAGCCAGCCTGCTAGTGACGTGGGCCTGCGTGACTTTCCTTCTGGAGTTGTCTGGGAGCCAACTGGAGATCTTGCAGAACATGCGTAGGGTGTGGAAGCAGTCGGAAGAGACTGCGTTTACCTGCTTCTTCATAGATAGCTTTCTGTCTAGGCTAATGCAGAGGTTGCAGGCATGATCTGTTGAGGTGGAGAATGAGGAGAGTTCAGTAGGCCACCATGCGTCGTTCAATGGCGAGGTGCTCTTCTCAAAGATGAGGACTTCAGTCTTTTCCGAGTTGAGCTCGAAACAGCTGTGCTTCATCTACTCGGCGATGTTTATCAGACATCTGTGGAAGTTAGCTCTGGTGGTAGAGGGGTCTTCAGACAGCAAGAGGATGAGCTGGGTGTCGTCGGTGTAGGGAGATGATGCTGAGTCCGTACAACCTGATGGTGTTGGCCTGGGGGGGGGGGTCATGTACGTGTTGAAGAAGGTGAGGCTGAGCGACGATCCTTGGAGGAACGCTGCAGATGATGATCTTACAAGCATTGAAAAATCATAAAATTGTTACTGGACCTGCAGGCCTAGTGACTTAAATAATGTACTTAACCTAATTGTAATGCTATCTGACCCATTAACTGGTTTCAAATTATGTGATCCTGGGCAAATATTTTAATTCACTTAACCACCATTTTCTTCTTTATCTCATATGAGAGCACCTTCAAATATGTAGGTTCAGCATGTCAGCTGTACAAAAAACACTTTGGTTTGATTTTAATAGACTTAACATTTGCTCCATGTATAATACAAATTTAGCCACATAGGATGCACATGATCACTGACTTGCCTCTTAGTTCATTAACTGCATTGTCATCAGGGCGGGGGGAGGAATCTCAAATCATGTTTAAAAACTATCACTTTTAAGAAATACATGCATGAAGTGGTTGCACACTTATTTGCAATCAGCAGATTTTTCATTGAAATGGCCACAGCATTTCCCACTGACTTGTGGCTTTACTGATAAAATTGTAAAATATACATTGTTTGGAAATCGAGTTTCTGCAAATATGTAATTTGTTCGTCATCAAGTAAAGTGTTCCGATTTGTTTTGCTCCTATTTAAATCTTTTTTGCATCATACTTCTGAATGGCAAAAAAAAGTATCTTTCGTAATTCTTGATATATTTTGAAATACTTGCACTATTAATTTACAAGCTGTTTAAATGTTGTGTGTTAGGGAAAAAAACCTGACATCTTACCACAACGATTATCAGACCGCTCACTTGACCAAAACCTCTAACAGACAGCAAATGTGTCAAGATAAAACCAAGATTTAAAGGCGTTTTTATTGCTCATTTACTTTCTGAATGAAAAGATCACCTGTTCTTTACATCTTAAGTTCAGAATGGACGAGTAGGTGCAAACAAATAGCTTGACCTGATAAAATCTGACTTGCCGTAGCGAGTGGGTGAGTACATTTTTCAAGGCCTGTCTTGGGCTTCGAGGTGAATGGCAGGAGACCGATTTTCTGGGTTTTTTCAGTGAGGTCTGAGACAATCCATTTGAGGGCCTCCACCTGGATTCTGATGTGGTGGAGTCGGTTAATCAAGATGTGATAGGAGACTATGTCTAAGGCACCTGACATGTCCAGCAGGATGAACGCTACCATTTTGTCACAGTTCAGGAGGGCCCTGATGTCATCGGTGGCTGCTCTCAATACTGTTTCAGTGCTGTGGTTGGCTCGGAATTCGGGTTGAGAGAGGTCCAGGAGGTTGTGTTTGGTGAGTTGCTGGTTAATTGCCTTCTCGGCAACCTTTACTGGAAAGGGGATCAGGGAAATGCCCCAGTAGTTTTTTGGTTCTGCTGGGCTTGTAGATGGTTTCTTCAGAAGGGACCTCTCACCGCAGCGTGTTTCCCGTCCTCTGGGAAGGAGGCTGAGGTGATGGAGGTATTCAGGAGTTTTTTGAGCTTGTCGCCAATTGTTTTGCTCCCGGAATTGAAGACCTGGTGGGGACAGGGGTCCGTGAGGGCTCCTGATTGCACAATGGAGATTTTAGCTTGAGTTGTGAAAGGGCCCCAATGGAGGTGATTGGAGCTTGTGTTTGTGGGTTTGAGCAGGCTGATGCTGTTGGCGGGGGGGGGGGGGGGTTGGGGTTTGAAGTTCTTGAAGATCCTGTTGTGGAAGAAGTCTCCCAGGGTGTCACACAGTTCTGGGGAGAGGGCGATTTCGTTCCCAGCGCCTGCGGGATTGGAGAACTACTTCACAATGGCGAAAAGTTTTTTGCTGCAGTTTGCGCTGGCTTCTATGCAGTCTGCTAGGGTGTTCTTCTTTGTTTCTTTTAGTAGTTGGTGGTACTGGCTGTATTACCTTGAAGGTGGTATGGTCTCCTGTCTCTTTGCTGGAGCGCCACTTCATTTCTAGTTGCTGGCAGTGGTATTTAGTGGCTTTCAGCTCATCAATGAACCAGCTGGCTCTCCTGGCAGGTCCTTTGGATTTGGCTGGCTTGGCGTGGGCGATTGTGTTGTTGCATTCTTTGACCCACTGGCAGAAGTTCTTGGCAACCTGTTCTGGATTGGATATTTTGTCTGGGAGGGGGGAGTTGAGAGCGTTGTTCCACTGATCTCCTGAAATCTTTTTCCAATTTCTGTGTGTGGAGCTCGGGGGCATGGTGCAGGTGTTGGTAGGTCCTGAGATGGACGCTGTAGTGGTCAGTCCAGGTGAGCTTTGAGACGTAGTTTTACTTCAGTCGCTGGATGTAAAAATGGGATTGAGCATGTGTCCTGCAATGTGGGTAGGGTTGGTGACAAGTTGCTTGAGGCCGATATTGCTCATGCTTTCCAGGAGGCCGGTTGTATTCGTGTCGCTCGGGTCGTCGAGGTGGAAGTTAATATCCCTAGGAAGATTTAGCGCTTGGAGTCTGTGGTGAATGTGGCAATGAGGTCAGGGATGGCGTTGCAGAAGCTGGGGCATGGTCCTAGTGGTCTGTAGGCGAGGGTCCCTGTGATGGTTCTTTTTCCATCTGTGTGGCGGAAGTTAAGATGCTCTGTTTTCAGGGTTGAGTCGTCTGAGGAGGTCATGCAGTGGATGCTGTCTTTGTAGATGAACGCAATTCCACCTCTGTGTTTGTTTGTTGGTTCGGTCCTAGTATGTTATCTTGTAGCCTTCGGGCAGGCAATGTCTGCAGCGGAGGCGAGGTACAGCCAGATCTCTGTAAGGAAGATGACGTCTGAGGTGAGAGGTGAGCTTCTGTCCTGGATTTTCGTGGCATTTTGCTGAGCCATCGTGCTTGGAGTAGAATGCCCTGGTACTTGTGCCTTGGCAGTCTTGGTCGCCATGGTGGATGGAGTCATGTGTACGGTGTCTCTGGCGTTGTTGTTTGATTCAGTGTTGCGGCTGAACCGGCATTACAGGCAGAACAGTCCTCTGGTGGTGCGTGGAGATGTGCGGCAGGAGTTATTGTCGACGCGCCACGGATCCACAGTTCAGAGGTCTGCAACAGTTCATCTGCGTGGGGTTTATGATCCAGGGTTTCTGGCCCTAGGCGCGGATGGGCAGAGACTGGCTTGCCTTGCATTGCGGCGGTGAAAGGCAGAAAAACAGAAATGGCAATACAACAGTTGATACTGCTATGAGGGGGATATAGAGACAAAGCTAAGAAGTTACAATATAGAAGCAGGCTATGCAGTATTAACTGTGTTCAGAAATATCCTTTCACTGAACTTACCTGTATTATCCATTTGTGCAAGGGTCTTTTGAGTTCGCTCCTGAAGTGCAACTATAAACAAATGGTGCCATATTGTTTGTTCCACTTTTTTTTATTAGGAGTTTTGCTTGACCGAGTGCCAGGTCCCAGAGCATGTCCAAGCAGTACACAGCAATAATCAAATACAAAGCTAAGAACATACACAATGTAACCTATATTACGGTTTACTGGCATATCTGGAGGGTTTTTTGCAAATGCACTTATTTATCATAACATTTTGAGGATGTTTTTGAACACCAGGAAACAGGGTGCCATTTGACAGTGGGTTGGGCAGTTCATTACAGTATTTCCTGAGAAGGAGTATTCCAGAGCAGTTTCTTTTTTGTTGTTGAATTTGCTACTGTCTTCTTGATTCTCTTCCTGAGTTTCTAGACTAGGTAGAAAGGGTTGTTGATCTTGATGCCCTCTTAGATAATGCAAGTAGTTTTGTAGCAGTTATGATCTGCAATTGAGAACCAACCTAAGTAGTCTAGGGCATGGGCAATGCTGATGGAGTCTAGTTGGGCTGCTTAGTAGAAAGCAGACTTGATTTGTAGCCAGACCATCCAGACCATTTTTGGAGTTCTGTCAGAAGGAATTTTCAGAACCGAATTTCCATGACTTCATTGCAGCTGCTCATTTAAGAATACATTTATAACTTGTTGGGGGACAGGAGAGCAAACTATGTTTTCCCAGATTTTACCTTCAAATATCTCTTGAGACTTCCAGTTTTACTTTTTGTTTAAAGAGACTGTCAGTAGAATTGTGGCTAGCCTAATTTTCACTTAAGTAGCGTATCATCAGTGTACTAATGGTCCAATATTCTACAACCATCTAAAAGTTTGTCTATTGGTTCAATGTATAGGTGGAGCAAGATTTCTGCTTGAGTGATCTCTGATTTTCGTAGAAGTTTAGTGCCATCAATTTTTCTCTTCAGGGCTGTATTTGACAGAATCTGAACTAGTTCTGGACAGTACCTTTCTCACCATTGTAGTGTGCAGAGTGTCCAGGACAATATCCCGGGGTATTATGTCAGCAACGAATTTCCTTTAATGAATAGATATAGTGCATAGTCGGCAATCTTGTTTCATAGTTTCTGTACTGTGTCTAGTTCTAAAGTGAGTCTGGTGATTCCATAGGTGATTGTTTCATATGTAGCATTCTACTGTAGTTCCTATTCAACTTTAGTGAGTGTAGTAGTCAGACCGTTTTCTCCATCTCCATATTATATAATGTACTGGCTGTCTTTTTGTGAATGGGTGGGACCAGATCATCCTTAATTCTACAATAGGACTGGAAGTGAGGATTTTGCTTCCTCTTTCGTCGCATTAATAAACAGCAGCTCACAGTATCAAATTTGAACTACAGTATCCATAACACATGAGAACCTCAGTTGTGTGATTTTAAAAAGCCATCCGCAACAACAAAAGTTCAGATCCATCATTAGCCTAGCCATCTTGACCTCATTCTTTGCTGTTGAGCAGCTCGAGATGGGCCTCTCCCAAATTCTTTATTTTGCTGCCACTTAATTGTACTGTTTGTATTGCTTGATATGTTCATTATGCTTACATTTCGCTAATTAGCTTGTATGTGCTGGTTTTAGCAGTGCTGCTGGGTTACAGTCTATTTTTCCCATCACACCTTATTAATTCTTCTCACAAGTTTAGAAGCCTTGAGCGCAAATAGTTGGGAGTGGGCTCTGTGTGCACCCAATCCATCCTGGCAGAAGCAGCTTATGGGGAGAGTCTCCTCCTCTCCCTCATCCTTATCCTCCCTCTTCCTCCCTCATCCTTCCTCCTCCCCCATTCTCCTTGCTCCCTCATTCTTCTCATCCTCTCTCCTTCCTTCTCATCGACCTCCATTATCCTCCCTTATCCTCTTTCTTCCCCCCGATCTTGTTCATCCTCCTTCCTGCCTCCCTTCTTCTCCCTCCCTCTTCATCTGCACACTCTGCTCACTGGTGCACATGGATGTACAGATACCATCCTGCCATATCATTTATTACAAAAAGTTGTTGTCAAATTTGGCTGATGACCATCTCCACTTTAACCATCGGGGTAAAAAACATAATTGTGCAGCACTAGTTTGCAGTGCACTATTCAGGCAATTCTTTCTTCTTATCTTTAGATTTCATTCATCTATGAGATATGTCAGTCCGGACCTCATCCGCAATGATCATGCCCACATTTCCAATTGAGATGAACCCCTCAGGGCTGATTAGCAAAGCAGTGCAAGAAAGGCTTGCATGCGCTCCTCAAACGGCTTACAAAACCCCAACTGAGACCTTCTTTTAAGAAACCTGGACAAGATGGTCAAAACAGAGGTACTGATTAGGATCCAAACCGACAGGAGATGTCTCCAATCACTGATCTTAAGGGATAACCAATAGGATGTTTCCAAAAGATCCTTTTGGAAAAAAGCTTTTTGTTTCACAAAACTCAAGAGATTGGCACCCAGATGCATGCACTCCTTTTTCATACCAATACACTTCCTCAAGCAGGTCGGGATATCAAAACCACTTATGATCCGCAGAAGTTTGCTTCAGAAGAGGATTGTGTGTCTGATGGGTTGGAGAATTCTTGGGCTGTGGATCAGAGATTTTGACGTCCTTTACCATAGGAGCAGAAGAGGGAAACTAAACTGATGATGCATTGTCCACCAGACAAATGTTGAAAGGAATGTGTTTTTTTTCTGATAATATAATACACCATAGAATAGATCATCAGACTGGATATCTTTTTCTCGGACAGCTCCATACTTATAGACATTGCTCATGAAGTTGAACAGTCAGTTTTTGCTGAACTGAAGAATGACCCAAACGTCGTTAGAAGGGAAAGGTAGTTACTCTGCAAGTGGACCCCAATCTGCCCACGTTCCTAAGGAAGTTCTCAAGGGACCCTACAAAGGGTTTAACAGAGTTTGGTGGGCTTTCCATGGTAAGCTTCTGGATCTGACAAGTCCATCATAGAAATCTTTGACTTGGACGTGCCGGCCAAGGAAACTGCTTCTTATGCGCTCTGATATACTGGCGGAATGTGCAAATGGACTGCCTTCCTCTTGTGGAAGACAAACTGTGATCTCTCTATGGAGAGACGTAGGCATGTGCTAATTCCTAGGCACCCCAGACTTGGTAAGTTGGCTTTTTCTGGAGCTGGGCCGATAGCACAGAGTTTACTATTTGGCAGTCCCTTAGTGAAAGCACGTAACATGTTCATCATTACTTTAACAGCCGTAGATAAAACTTACCTTTTTTGCCTGAAAACAAATCTTTAACTATGGCTTTTTTTGGATTGATCAGCTGTGAAAGAAAGTGCTCTGCTGGCCGTTTCTATCAACTGAGCCCCTCAGCAACAGCCAAACTCGAATTGGCAAGTTCTAGGACCAAGGCCACTTTGCCTCGTTTTTTCTGTCCCAAACCTGTGACACTTAAGAACAGTTCAGGGGTGGCACCAGAAGGTGACTACAATTACAAACTAGGAGTAACTAGTGAGCCTTCTCCTTTTTCACTTGGAAAACTAGGGGGAGGGCATCGGAATTCTCTACCCAAGGAATTATTCGCAAAATATACTTTTGAGGGGAGAAAAGGGGCAATTCGTTTTGACTACTACTTAGTCTGAGGGCCCTCAAACCTTACATTTTGTATCATCGCTTAAAGATAGAAGGAATTCTGTGGACTGAGCACACGAACATCACACTTGTTATTGACATGTTACGTGAAATATGATAATTTATGTCATGAGTCTGTACTGGCTAGTTGTTTTTTTTTCCTTTTTATTTGCAATGTTTGTTGCACTGTATCAAAATGCCAATAAAAAAATAAATAAATAAATAAATAGAAGGAATTCATTTTCCAAAGCCTGGATGGTGCACTTGGACCTAAAGGGTGCATATCTCACTATCGTGGTCTTCCAACTCCACCACAGTTCTCTTCAAGGCACAAGAAGACTGAAGGTCCACAAGGTTTTGGCTCTCCTCTTCTAGTTGTCCCAGGCTCTGCTTTGCCTTACCAGTGCCATGTAGCCACTTGCTCTGTAACTGAGAACTTTGAGAATTCATGTGATAATGTATCTAGATCTCAGTAACCACACACTAATAGACTGGTGACTCTGCTTCAGAATTTGATGTTGAGATATATATATATATATATATATATATATCAATATATACATATAATATTTTATCAACGGCCACAAAATCTTTCTGGTACTCAAGGGTCACATGGACATACTCATGAGACACATGGACTTCCTGGGCTTCAGGGTAGTCTGCATATCAGTAATGTGTCAACTCTCATGGATGGAGATCAGAGAAATAAAGGATTACACAGAGCTCTTTCCTAGGACGCTCATTCATTGGCACAGGTGGCAAGTGTAATGAGCTTGCTTTCGGTGTTGATTCAGCCTATTTGTTTTTTTTTTTTGTGCCCATTGCACTACCTATGAATTCAGATTTTGACAAGTCTTCACCTCCGGAAAGTGCTATCTTATTGCAGACTTTTTTTTCCTTCCCCTCTCAGCAAATGCTAAGTATGATCTCCATTGAAGGTTATGTAGTCCTTGAACAGAAGAGCCGTTTTCATGTTGTCACCAGATATTATTGTACCTTTTAATGCAAGCAGGATGGGATATGTAGCCAGGCGTGGCTCTTTTTCTACAGTTGCAAGATGGATGAAGGAGCAAATTATCTGGATCTGCTAGCAGGCTCTTTTACCCGTGAAATGCCTAGCCTGAAAGAAGATAAATTGTTGTGCACTTCTAAAGATGGACAGTGTCTCAGCAGTATGATGCATCTACTTGTTGAGGTTTACTGAAATTAAGGTTTTGCTGGATTTGACTAATGATTTTTGGAAAGATTACAAAGACTACAGCATCTCCGTAACATGGAGTTCTTTCTAGGCAAGTGCAATCATTTGGCAGACCGGAACTCCAGGTGTCTGGTAGACTCCAGTGTTTGAATGTTGAACCACCCAAGTTTGTCAGAGACTGATACTCCATTTGTATTTTACAATATAGATATGTTTGTGTCCTAGCTGAATCTACAATTCAAACTTTTTTTTCCACCTAGCTATTGCTGTTGACACATTTCTCCAGGATTAGACTGGATCTCTGCATTATTCCATTCGACCATTTTTTATTATCTCTTGGGTGACCACCCAAATCCGAAGAAAAAAAACTATTTCTGGTCATAGTAACTGTGGAAATCACAAGATGGGTTTCTTGTACTCCTGGAGTTGGCCATGGCATTTCCATGCTACAGTCTCATCCTCTGATTCTAGCAAATACTCTAGAAATGGTCCATTCCTTTGTCAAGCTAATTTCGACTGATGACCTGCCAAGCTTCTTGGGACAATAAAAGTCTTGGGAATTTCACAATGAACTTCTCACTGCCTCATCCAGGCTTGGGCCAGTAAAACTAACGAGATTCTGGTTAGCCTGGATTAAATGTCCTGGATGGGTTTTGGTATGGAATCTGGATACTTTGGAGGGGCCAAAGTTTACCTCACCAGTTTTCTGTCTGATTTAGATATGTCCTGTTGAACTGTTAACTTGTACGGATCAGAAATTTTAGCTGGTCACTTTTAAATTACTTGTTCCTCTTCTAGAAGATTCCTTTCTGGTCAGTAAACATTGGTATCTGCATGGGTCTGCCTTTTGAGCCACGGCAGACTTCTTATGCAACGTTAATGTGATTGCTTCAATCAGGGCCTTAAAATGCAAATTCTTTAAGAAAGTGTTAAATTAACCATGATACTCTGCATATGTCGTGTAGGAGAATCTCGTACATTAATGCACTTGATCTGGATAATAGGATGTTTACCCGTACTGGAGACTCATTGATGATCTTCAGGAGGACCAAGATATTGACAAGCGCTTTTTTGTTTTTAATCCTTTTTTTCTTGACAGTCCTAAGCTTTGTATTGCACAACACTGAAAGCAGTTTGAATTGAGAATGAGGCCGTTCAGACCCAAGGTGGTTGAGACTTTTTTTTTTTAATGTTGTGAAATTGTTTTGTACTCTGTCCTTAGCAACCTTGGTCTGTTGGATCAAACAGATATCACTAGCAGGTATTGATATGGATAGGTTTGACACACAAATGATTAGCGAGTCCATGGCTATAGAAACGTTTTTCGTCTACAGTTAAAAATATTATCAGGTTAGCTTACTGGTATTTGGACTCTATATTCAAAATTGTTTATTTCAAACCAGTCTCATCCATAGCCACTCGGGTGATACCTAGACATTGAACTGGTATAATTGTAGCCTCCAACCTAGCCATGGAATGCAAAACTTCCTATTTTTTTGCATTTGAAAGTTGTAATTCAGTTAAGTGCACTGAGGCAAGGATTCTTCATCCCAATTTTTTGTATGTTCTGTTCATATGTCGTTGTTTAATGCTGTTGATCTTTTATTTCGTTTTCATGAAGCAGTGTTTGCCCATGCTGATAATATAATATGTTCTATTAATGTGTTGCTCATATGTATTCTATCTGCAGTGTAATGATGGCTTTGTCTTAATTGTTACGGGTATCGTAGTTTAACATTAAACAATTTACAATAGTAGCTCGTACTCCTATATAACCCCACACTCGCTATCCGTAAGGCAAGAAATCGAAATGGTGCTAAACACTATAAGCCCAGCTATCCTATAACCCTAATTCCCCGTCTATGTGATAGGGTATACACAATGTTCATCAAATTAGTATTCACGCAGGATATCGATTGCCACGGAGATGAATAATTTCAAACCTCTTGAAGTTTGTTTAATTCCAAAACTTTATATTTCTTTTCATTACTGAAAAGTTGGACAACCTCAGCTGTCATGTTTCATCCCCAAAAGGACTTCCTCAAGGCAATGTGTGTTTGGATCCTTATACAGAAACTTCAGTAAGATCATCATTATTGATATATTTGTCCATATAGACTTTACTGGGGTACAGAATGTCAGTAATCTGACCTCCTTTTATATGATCAAAGGCATAAATAACTATGACATTTTGCCCTGTAGTGCTCCTCGTGAAACCCCTCACTCGTCGGAACCAAAGCACCGAGTGCGCGTCTTTCATATCTCTCCACGGAGCTGGCGTTGTACTTCCCCCGAGTTGAGCGAGTAGGAAGTGTTCCACGGCTTTTAAACGCATTTGGAGACGCATAGTAGTCGGAGGCTTTTCCATGCGTGTGCCTGCGGAGGGAGTGATTTGTCCCTGGCAATAAAGTTCATTGGGAGATGCTCAGTGTGGCATATTTGAAAAAAAAAATTCCCCCACCCCACGTTTCGCCCCTTGTCAGTGTTCTCGCACATTCTTGCGGTTTTCCTTTTGCCCATCTCCTGATGAGACCTGACTTGGTGTGCCAAAACGCGTCGCCTTCATGAATTGGAGGAGTCCGACTAATTGAAAGTCACAGGCAAGACACCCGGATACACACTTTTTGGACTGTGCGGAGGTTAAAAATGATCCTCCATTGTGTGTACTGGACTATCTCCCCTTTCGTATTGCGCATGAACTGTTGTGTTTTTTGCAACTTGGACTAAAATGTATGGGTAGGAAGGAATCAGGAAATATTGAAGATTGTGTTATTGTTCAATTGTTTCCTTATGCATTTTCAAGAAAAGATTGTTTCGTTTTGAAAGTTAACTTGGGGTTGGTTTGTGAGTGCTCAAAATACGAAGCAACAAGTCTGGGGACTGAGTACCCATATGGTACCCATATGTATGGACTTATTTATTGTTTTTCCCTACAGAAAATCATTTGGATCCTTTCCCACACATCGTTTTTGTTTGCTCCCACCTGTAGTGCATGTTAGCCAGAATATATTCCATACTGGTGGTCCCGGGTCATTTGTTAATTGCCATTGAAAATAAAATGCGTATTTTTATATTGAGCTGCTGTTTGTTAGTATGAAGAAAGAGCAAGTGTAATCCTCACCATAAGGTCTTTTATTAGAATTAAAACTTTTGGATGCAAAATTTTGCATTGTTGTTGATTTTTTAAATCATGACAGTTGCAGGTTTGACCTTTCATAGAGAGGGAAAGGGGAGGGATGACAGGAGCTCATGGAATACCTGACTTTCATAAATGATTACTGAAAATTATTTGTCTCTTTGATATGTCTTTTTATGGTACGATGGCACAATAATGTTGAAGGGAAGCAAGGTGCATCCAGTCAGAGCAGACTATGATCAAAAGGTCAATGATCTGCAGCAATTCAGGTTTGCAGATGATTAACCACATGATGGAAACGTCTCTCATGCATACATAGCTATTTCTTTAAAGCTTTCAGGCAGGTAAGGACATTTTTGTATGTACCAATCATTCCACCCCTAGCTCATCCTTCTGATCTAATTGCAGAATGTATTAGTTCTCTAGGAAGAGACCTAGGAGCGGATTGTGAGCTGGGGTGAACCATGTCTTAATAAAGAAGCAAGCCATGGTTTTGGTCTTGAATATTGATGACAGGACTGAGATTTAAGAAGCCAATTGCTTATTTTATAGTGCAACAGTTGTGCTACTGAATGTTGTGGATAACAGTTTTATTTGAACTAGATTTGAAGTGCAATGGATTCTTTGTTTTCGGAAAGTGTGGCAGATATTATGAAAGCAACTCCTGGTCTGGTAGATTTGCACCTGGCTGTCTGGTAGTGTTATTTGTGTCCCAGGAGAAGTGTAGTGAGGGAGATTTAGTTGTAAATCATTTGGGGATGGAGCTGGTTCCTCCACAAATGAGATGGCAGTGGGTTTGCTTAGGGAACATGTAATGAGGACATTAGGCTTATTTGTAATTGGCTACAAATGGTGGCTGGGTGAGTATTTGAAGCTGTCTAGCTTTCCTCTGAGGGACTGTATATAGAATTCAGACATAAGTGCTTTAAAAGAGGAACGCTTTTGCACCCTTTGCAGTGCTTTTGTAGGTCAGCCTTCACAAGGGAAACATGCCCAAAAAAGAATCCGGTTTGAAATGACGATTCCATGCTAAACCCAGACCTTTGTGGTGGGCTGCTGGTTATGCTGTGGAACAGCGGTAATATCTGTAGGACCCAATGTTGCTTGTGGATTTATAGTCATTGGTTCTGAGCATTAATTAATTTAGGTTTGTGCCAGTCTGCCTTTATATTTAGAAGTGGATTTACTTGAGGGTTGCTATCAGATTGGCGATCATTAGACTATCTGTAGTTTTCCTGTTCTAAATTACTTTGATGGTTTGGCAGTATGCCTTTGCTATACCTCCAGGTGTATTCTTGCCTGGTTTTGTATGCCTTATGTTTTAATCATATCAGCTATTCTTTTCTGAAGTGTGATTTGTCATATGCAGTCATACAAGGAGGTTTTTAGTTTTCAGCGTTTGTGGATTCATCTGAGCAGTGAGAAAGATATTACTCCTTGCCTTATTACCTACTGGCGGTCGCCAGTAGGTAGTTATAGTTAGGACCACGTTTCCATAGGAAAACCTCAACATTCTATTTTGAATAACTTTGGCGCCGGTCGACGAATCCTCGCGAATTTCTCAAAATAGGTGGGGCGCTACGCTCCGCTCCTACCCTGAAAGTCTCGGGGGGGATTCGTCAAGCGGGGGCTGAGATAAAAGGGGGGTCCCAAAACGCGTTTTTCCCATGCATTTTTCCATAGGACCTTTAGAACGAGCTACAGCCCGAACGGCTGAACAGAATTACTAGAAATTTGGCAGAGAGGTAGTCCCTAGGTCAAGGAAGTGCCTTTTGTAGGTTTGGTGTAAATCTGTTCAGTAGATTCTGAGAAAATAGCCTTTAAATCAATATATATATCTGAGCCCGCTTACGGTACGCTTACCGTACGCTTACCGTAAGCTTACGGTGGCGTGCACGAGCGCGATTCTGATTGGCTCTTAGATCTTAGTAAACATTCGAATCGGCCGAAACCAGGAAGCGGCGTCCGCCATTTTGTCTCTCGCACTGAGTGTTGTTTATCAAACATGATGGCCAAAAACATGTTACGGGGCTGTTTTGACAACTCCCTCCCACATAGTCATGTTGAGGGAGTCCCCAAACATCCCCCAAGAGCAAAAACGGTTTTATTTTTTTTTCGGCAATTTCGCGGGGTACGCTTACCGTACATTTACCGTACGCTTACCGTAAGCTTACCGTACGCTTACGGTAAAAAAATAAAAATAAAAAAAACACTATCCACACTTACCCCACCCCCTGTGCTTTTGGTGGCCGCAGGCCACCAAATGTGCAGGGCTTATTAATAGAGAAAAAAAACGTAATTTTGGCAACATGAAATTATAAAATCGAAATAAAAAAAACACTATCCACATTGACCTCACCCCCTGTGCTTTTGGTGGCCGAAGGCCACCAAATGTACAGGGCTTATTAAAGTTGATAAAAACCGTGCACGGAACGAACTGCGTTAAGTGGGCGCGCACGCCACAAATGGCGTAAAGTAACTTAGCATTTAAAAAACCGTACAAATTCACTGAAAAAACCATAGGTTTCACACACGTTATAGTTAGGAAATAGCATTTAAAAAACCTTGCTAATTCACTGAAAAAACCATAGGTTTCACACATGTTATAGTTAGCTGGACATTTTACTGATAAAAAACCAATGAAATTCCCCCGTTATAGTTACTGTAGGCAACTATAACTCACGCGACCGTAATCCTCTGCTGATGACATTTGTGTCTTTATGAAAAAAAAATATTTGTAATATATGTATAGCTAAAATTTAATGGAAGAAGATATGGGCAAATAAGTGTCTAAATACAGTATTAGCATCAGCAGAGGATTACGGTCGCGTGAGTTATAGTTGCCTACAGTAACTATAACGGGGGAATTTCATTGGTTTTTTATCAGTAAAATGTCCAGCTAACTATAACATGTGTGAAACCTATGGTTTTTTCAGTGAATAAATTTATAGCTGAGACCTTGGATGTGCCTGTGGCAAAAGTGAGATGTAGTTGGCATGTAATACCTTCTAAAAATGCGTCTAATTTGTATTTCTTTGTGGGGGCATTGAGTGGTTGTTCTATATGAGTGAAAATGTGTATAAATAGGATAAACTGTGCTTGTTGGAGGAAGGATTGTTGCTCTATTTGAACAGTATTGGGGTAAAATTAATCTTGCATCTTTTTTTTATAGCTAATGCTAACTTAACAGCTGCTTTTAAGCTCCTGCTGAAGTCTAATTTGTTTATGATCTAGACAGAAGAGCATAATTCCTTCTTACTACCTTATCGAATCGTAAATTCCTTATCAGAATGACAATACCAATGACTAAAATGTTGACCAAATATGCGATTTGTGAGTTTGTTCTAATATTCACCTCCTAATAGGATTTCTCATTTACCCTTAAATAGTATTTGCGTAGACATTGACAGCATTCAAACCCATTGCAGCACCTACCTTTCAACTTTTAAATCGGTTATATTAAAACAACAGTGTTGGAAAAGGCCCTTTCTGCAGGGTCACCCCCAAACATCTTGCCTTCCTCCTACTCTTTATTCTGAATTCGTTTTGTTGACTTTAGGACTCTGGGCACTTTACCACTTCTAACCAGTGCTAAAGTTATGTTATGTTAATCTTTATTTGTATAGCGCACGTACACCAGGTTGGTTTGTTGGCGCTGCTCTGAAGGAGTTAGACTAGATGTTACTAGTATGCCTGTTTAAATAGCCAAGTTTTTAGCAGTTTGCGGAAGCTCATGAGGTTTGTGCAGGATCTGATCTCAAGTGGCAGAGAGTTCCAGAGTTTGGGGCCTAGGGGGGCGAACCTTGTCCCTCCAGCGCGTTTTAGCCTGAAAGATGGAGTGCTCAGGAGGTGCATGTGGGCAGATCGTAGGTTGCGGGTAGGAGTATATCTGTTGATCAAACTGTTGATGAATTTTGGGCTTTTACTATTCAGGGAGTTGAAGATGATGCATCCTACCTTGAAGTCGCATCTCTGGGGTATTGGAAGCCAATGTTGTCTCTTAAGAAGAGGAATGATATGTTGACGCCTGTTTACTTGAAAGATCAGTCTGGCCGCCTGGTTTTGAACCATTTGAAGTCGGTGGGTGAGGTAGGCCGGGATGCCAAGGTAAAGAGTTGGCATAATCAATGTGGGATATCACCATAGCGAGAACTGCCTGTGTTTTTGCTTCCTGAGTGAGGAACCTACTGATTTTTCTTATTTTCCTTAGTGGAAAGCAACATGTTGAGATCACGGACCCAATTTGATTTTTTATGGTGAGGTCTTTATTTATTATGACACCCAAGGTTTTTGCAGATGTAGAGGGGATGGAGGGCTGTCCCAGTTCTTTAGGCCAGAAGTGGGAGCTCCAGGGGTTCAATGAGCCTCCTGTGAGGATTACTTCTGTTTTATCTGGATTTAACTTGAGGTGGTTGCTGTTCATCCAGTCACGGATGAACAGCATAGTTCTCTGGAATTCGAGGACGGTGGTATCAGTTGAAAATCATCTGCATAATTGAAGGTTTGGACTTTCCTTTCTTTTAGTGCGTGGGTCAGGGGGAGGAGGTATAAATTAAATGCGGGGAGAGGGAGAAGCCCTGGGGAACACCGCAAGTGTTCTTAATCTTGGGGGTTGTGAAGTTTCCTAGGCGGACCGCTTGATAACGGTTTGTAAGAAAGTAGTTTATCCATTCAAGGGCAGATCCTTGGATTCCTCCATCCCTGACACGGTCGACCAGGATGTTGTGGTCTCTGCTTAAAACATGGCAACATTAGCTTAACCATGATTGGAATATTTAATTTACTTATAAGTCCCTAGTAAAGTACACTACATGTGCCCAGGGCCTGTCGATTAAATGCTACTAGTGGGCCTGCGGTCAATTTCGCAATGGGGAGCGATATCCTGTTTAGGTATTGGGGGGCGGGATCTATTAACACGAAAACAGACAAAGAGAGCCCCTCACACCATAGATACATCCATTTTTAGGAAGAGGCTACGTTCTAATTCCGCACCACTTAATTCAAACTTTTATTGGAGATGTTTACTCGACCTTTCATTTGTATAGAAAACCTCCCACTATTGTATCCCACTTTATTGCATTGAGGACCACATTAAATATGTACATAAAGACACAAAGCTGACACAAAACTTTAAAGACTGGACCACATAAACAACTTTGTTTTTTGAGGACTGCTTGATCCTCAAACATATTCGGATGCTCCTGAGGCTTGAGCCGGGAGCAGAGGTGGTTTTAACTAATTTCGCCACTTTTAATTGACTGACATTGTTTTTACTTTGCTCTATTTTGCACTAATTAGAATATTTTGCACTAGTTAGGACTTTGCGTCATCTTAAACTCACCTTCGCACTCAGGAGGGTGTTCAGGGAAATCCCGGGGGGCCGCAGCAGACAGGCGCGGCCGCCATCTTAGGAGTGGGCAGGGTTGCGGGCTAGTCTCCACTCACCCCACTGGAAGAAGGCATTTAGCGCTGGTGGCGCGAGCGTGCAGACCACTGCCGGATTCTCCTGAGGCTTGAGCCGGGAGCAGAGGTGGTTTTAACTAATTTCGCCGCTTTTAATTGACTGACATTGTTTTTACTTTTTAGTTTTGGTAGAGACTGCTGTTAACCTAGCTAGCATGTCCACCAACTTTATCCACCTAGGCGATTTTAATCTACACTTCGACGACCCAAAAGCGGTAACTGCCGTCTAATTGGTAGCAGATCTTGCGACCTTGCAACTTCCGCATAAGGTCTCAAGAGCCACGCACATGAAAGGACACCGCCTTGACTCTGTGTTCTCCAATTTGGAGAACCTTATAGGAGATTACCCTATTCCCGTCCCTTGGTCCGACCACTTCCTTATTCCCCTTTCTTGGTGTCCCAGGAGCCTTAACCCACAAGTCCAACCTTTAATGACCTTGAGTCGGCCCTGGTCCAAGCTCAATCCAGATAATTGGATCCAGGTATTGGAGAAGAACAGACCTGTACCTGATCCCTGTCCAATCGCAGCTGATAAGGACTTCTGCAACTGGATCGAAGACTCATTAAATCAGGTCTTACCCAAAACTTTGATTAAGAAAAAAAACTGCTCATATAAATCCCCTTGGTACTTTGCGGAACTGCGGGCTCTTAAACAATGTTGCAAAGTAAATGAAAGAAGGTGGAGGAAAGATTTCTCTGCCAGTAAGAAGAATGATTATAGAAGAGCCATCTGTAAATACAGAGCAGAAATTAAGAAGGCCCATGCATCTTTTTATGACGAAAACATTCTTGCAAGCCTGGCTGAAAACTGCTGAAATGCCAGAAACCGGTCCGTTATTCATACAGCGCTTGTTTTGAGGCAGCGTTTGTTTTTAATTACTCGTTTTTAAAAAATTTTTTAGGAATACTTTTCTAATATTATTTGAGGTCCTACCTGCTTGGCCACGCATACCCCCACCTCTGCCATCATACCTGCACGTTAATTGGGCTATTTTCACTGCGTTTTGCGGATCCTTCGCCCCTGACTCGTGGCGGCCATCTTGGGTGAGTGGGTCCTAGCGCGCCAGCAAGTCCTCTCTCCACTTTGGTTGGAGACTATTTAGGCAGCCATGCTTACGCGTAGCGGTCACGCGCAGCGGTCACGCCGGACTGACGCCGGAGTTACGCCAGAGTTCAGCCCGTCTGTGCCCGTCCGGGCACGGACGGGCTCAGGGCTGGCCGCTATGCCCATTCCTGGGGAGCCGGGCCACACTCGTACTGGGTACAGGAGAGAAGAACTTATGTCCTGGCGGTTCACGAATCTCGCGCCTTGTAGGTACGCCAATGAGGATGATCTACCGTTCCTACCGTGTGGGACATGTAGTGGGGGACGGTGTATGCCCGATGATAATTCTATGCTCTCTATAGCCTTGCTGAATTGCCGGTCTGTACCTAGTCATGCCACAGAAATTAACTCCTTGATTTTGGACCATAAGTTGGATGTGTTATTTCTAACCGAGACTTGGATCTCTTCCTGCTCGGGCCCTGACATAGTCACAGCTCTCCCTTTGGGTTTCCTAATGGCACATTTGGATAGGCCTGTGGGGAGGGGTGGAGGGATTGCTATCATTTATAGGGACTCATTAGTCTGTAAGTTGCAGGATGGAGGGATGAGTGACTGTGAGAGCGGTCAGTTCTCTCTTCGACTTTCACCCACGGCGTCTCTGACAGGCTTTTTGATCTATCGTCCCCCTGGGCCCATGGGAAATTTTCTTAATTCCTTTTTGGAATCATCTGCCCTTCTTGCCTCTTCCACTGGCAATTTCATCGCCTTGGGAGATTTTAACATCCATTTTGATGACCCTCACAACCCTTTGGGAGTAGACTTACTAAGTGATCTTCAAGTTTTGGGGATTAACTTGGTTAATCTCGGTGCCATTCATAGGAAGGGCCACTTGTTGGATCCGATATTTTCGAACTCGGCCTGCCTTAAAGCTTTTCCAGCGCTGGCCCTGCCTTGGACTGACCATTTTTTGGTGTCTGCCCAGTGGCAGCTTGATATTCCAGTTACATCTGTTCCCAGGGTATACAAGGTGGAAAGAGCCTGGTCAAGACTTTCAGTTGATACCTGGGCGGCCCATCTGGAGACGTCCCGGCCCCCCCTCGGGTCCAATCCATTAGTCGCCGATGAGAGGCTAAACATCTGGCTGACCAACTCGCTTGATGTTCTTCTCCCCAAGAAGAAACAACTTTCTATGGGTAAAAGAGTGGGCTCGGCGCCCTGGTATACATTAGACTTGAGAACTTTGAGAAGGGGCTGCAAGAGACTGGAACGGTCTTGGAGAAAAGACTGGAGTGAGACAACCCGGAGAGAATATCGGGCGGCTCTTAGCACGTACAAATCTGCTATTCGGGTAGCTAAATCTGTATTCTTTGAGGAGAGAATAGGCTCGGCGGCCAACTCCTCAAAAGAGGCATTCAGGGTCATTAAAGATCTCCTAAAAGCTCCCGAACCTCAAGTCTTCCACGCTGACCCTCTTGGGAAATGTTCCGAACTTGCCTCCTTCTTTAAAACCAAAATTGATAACATTCTACTATCACTCCCTCGGTTGAGCGTGGAGAATTCCTCTGATAGTAATTTTGAGTCTCTGTCCAGGGTGCGGACAGCGGAGCTGGCCTCTTTCGGCCCTGTCAGTGTGGAAGAAGTTCTCGCAGTCTTGACGACCATGAAAAGTGGCTCGCCTAAAGATCCGGCACCTATGAAATATCTTAAGCAGGTAGCCTCTACCATCGGCGGCCCAGTGACGGATCTTATAAATTTATCTTTTGCCCATGGAGTGGTGCCCCCGAGTTGGAAGGGAGCTGTTGTCAAGGCTCTCTTGAAGAAGCCTAACTTGGATCCTGCAGACCTTGCCAGCTTTAGGCCTATCTCGTTGCTTCCTGGCATTAGTAAGGTAGCGGAGAAACTGGTGAATCGGCGTCTCTCGGGCTTCCTGGAGTCCAATTCCCTTCTGGGTGATTCTCAAACTGGTTTTCGCCCCGGTCAGGGGACCGATACTGCCCTGCTGGCAGTCGTGGAGAATGCCAGGAGCATTCTGGATACAGGGGGATCAGTGGCAGTGATCCTCCTCGACCTCAGTGCGGCATTTGACACTGTGGACCATCAAGTGCTTCTCCAACGACTGTCGGGGGTGGGGGTCTCCGGGCTGGCCCTGAAGTGGTTCTCTTCCTTTTTGGCTGGCCGTACGTTTGAGGTGTGGGAAGGCCATATGAAATCTTCATCGGTTCCTCTCCAGTGTGGTGTGCCACAGGGCTCTTCGTTGAGCCCTACTTTATTTAACATTTATATGGCCCCCCTGGAGAATGAGATACTGCCCCTGGGTGTCAAGATTATCAGCTATGCTGATGATACTCAGCTGGTGGTAGGCCTTCCCCAGTCATCTTACCATCCCGATCAGCTGCATACGTGTCTGGATAAGATCTACACGTGGATGTGTAGCTCAGCCCTCAAGCTTAACGGCTCCAAAACTGAATTGATGATATTGGGGAATTCCCCTCCTACCCTGTCTCCGGGTAGCTGGCCCAGTTGCCTGGGAGTGGCTCCCACCCCCAGACAGGAGATCAAGAGTTTGGGGGTGTGGTTGGAGCAGGACCTCACCTTTAAGACTCACGCTAAAAAGACCGCAGGCGTGTGTTTTGGTCTGCTCCGCTCAGCCAGGAAGATTCTACCTCTCCTCCCTGTGGTCTCTAGGAGGTTACTTGTTCAGGGGCTTATCATCTCCCGGCTGGACTTTAGTAATGTGCTGTTTCTGGGGGCCCCAGAGTCCACCCTAAACAAATTACAGCAGGTGCAGAACGCGGCCGCGAGGCTCCTGATGGATCTCCCCAGGCGTCAGTCTGCTCGACCTGCGCTGAAGGCGTTGCACTGGCTTCCCGTTAGGGAGAGGGTGAAATTTAAGGCACTCTGCATGGCCTATAAAATCTTGCAGGGGAAAGGCCCTCCCATCCTACGGGATATGGTGCAACCCTACAAAGCCTCTCGTTCCCTTCGATCGGACCATCAACATCTGCTGCAGGTCACGAGAGTAAGGAAGGCAAGATCTGGGGGCAGAAGATTCTCCTTCAATGTGGCCACTCTGTGGAACTCCCTTCCACTTTATTTACGCTTGGAATCAAGTTTCCTGCGTTTCCGCAAGTTGTTAAAAACTTACTTGTTTCCTGCCTAACTCCTAGTGCCTCATGTTATGACGTCTCTTTCTGGATGAGCGCGGGGATGCCCAAGGGTAACCAGGCGCGTTATAAAACTCATTAATAATAATAATAATAATAATAATAATTCTTCTGGCATCTAATTCCCCTAGAGAAACCTTTCTGATCATTAAGAAACTTAGTAAAATCCCTGCCCCCCCCATCACCCCTGATATGTCCGGGAAACAATGCAATAAACAGGCGGAATTTTTTAGTACTAAAATTCATAACATATTGCAATCGATGACCTATGTTGAGGACGTACGCGATGATCAAGGTGCCACTCTCACTAGTCATCTGTTGGATCCCCTCTCCCTCAAGAAACCCTTTTGACCCTATTCTCTCAGGTGAAAAGTGGCTCACCCAGGGACCCAGCTCCCATGAACATTTTGGAAAGGCGGTATCTACAGTCGCCCCTGTTGTTGTAGATGTGATTAATTCTTCCCTTAAGACAGGAGTAGTGCCCCCGAAGTGGAAAAGGGCAATGGTAAAGTAATTGTTGAAAAAACCTAACCTGGACCCGGTTGAGTTGGATAACTATCGCCCCACTTCTCTTCTTCTTGGGATCGTCAAAATAGCAGAGAAACATGTGGACTCTATACTTTCCAATTTTTGGGACTCTCATAGTGTTCTGCACCCCTCTCAGACCGGATTTCGTCCACGACAGAGCACGGAGACCGCTCTGGTAGCTGTAGTGGAGGAAGGTAGAAAGATTGTGGACGCTGGAGGGTCGGCAGCCATCATCCTTCTCGACCTAAGCTCTGCATTCGATACGGTAAACCATCGTACTCTTATCCACCGCCTCAAAAAATAGGAATAGCTGGTACGGCCCTGAAATGGCTTTGTTCCTTTCTAGAGGGTCGCTTCTTTCAGGTCTTTGAAGGAGACGTGAGTTCACTACCTCAACCTCTGCTATGTGGCGTCCCCCAAGGCTTGTCATTAAGCCCGACTCTTTTTAATATATATCTGGCCCCCTTGGCAGCAATCATTGCACCATTTGGAATTCAAATGGTAACCTACGCCGATGACGCCCAATTAGTCGTGGCTCTTAACCAAGCTACCCACCAGACCAAGGCCCTTTTCTTTTGTTTAACTGAGGTTTCTAAATGGATGAATGCCTCCCAGCTGAAGCTAAATGGGGATAAGACAGAGATTATGATCTTGGGCAACCCCGCCCCAGCTATATTGGAGTCCTTGTGGCCAGTATGCATGGGCCCTCTTCCAGTCTTTAAAACTGAAATAAAGAGCCTGGGCATTTGGCTCGACCAGGATCTGTCATTCAAGGTGCAGGCAAGAAAGACAGTGGCCACCTGTTTCGGCCTGCTCAGAATGGCTAGGAAAGGGCTTCCTCTCCTTCCTCCTCTAGCCAAGAAAGTCCTGGTCCAGTCCTTGATACTTTCAAGGATTGACTATGGCAATGCCATTTTTTTAGGTGCCCCAGCGGCAGTCATGACTAAATTACAAAAGATCCAAAACTGTTCAGCCAGACTGCTGCTGGGCGTATCCAATCATACCTCAGCTAAACCATCCATTTGTTCACTGCATTGGCTGCCGGTGAAGGATAGGGTAAATTTTAAAGCCCTTTGTATTGTTCATAAATCCCTTCAAGGGAATGGTCCTCCATTATTGGTGCCTATGATTAGCCCACATAAAGCTAACGGGAATCTCCGATCCAATGACCTTCATTTGGTATCGGTCCCTAAAGTCAAGAGGGCCTGAAGTGGCGGCCGTCTTTTTTCTCTTAATGTGGCCAAACTATGGAATGCTCTGCCCCCCCAGTTACGGAGGGAACCTAACCACCTAGTCTTCCGAAGACAATTAAAAACCTTCCTGTTTCCCTAATCCTCCTCCGCCCTATCCGATCAGTCACACTCAGCGCTGGGAGTCCTCCGGGTAGCCATGCGCTATACAAATGTCCTTTCATTCATTCGTTCGTTCATTCGTTCATTCATTCATTCATTCAAATTGATGCAAAAAGATAGGACAATACTCTACAAACCTATAAATGATATAACTCCTGAAAGACAATTACATGAATATTTACAAGTTCTTTAACAACACAAAAATAAGTGTCCAACATAAATGCTATGCTTTTTTCTTATGCATATATTATACTTTTAAAAAAATCAAATTGCCTCTTTGGATGGGGGCGCACATACAATATTTAAGGAGCAATAGAATCAAAGAGACCTAGTTCTTATTATTCTTTTCCATAATTTTTCCATAGTTCTGTTTCTTATAGCAAATGCTGGGTGCCCTCAAATCCTTAAAAATTACGCTGACGTGTTTCGACCTTCTAGATGTGCATGTCACTTTAAGGAAGGCCTTCCTCAGGGCTTGAAGTTGTAGGAGCTACTGTAGGTAGAACATGGCAAAAGTGTGTGATGATAAATGCTAGCTGTGCTTGTCCCTGTGTAGTCACATACCTTTAAATTATTCACTTGTTACTTGGTATGTCACCTCGCAATTACTCTCAGGTATCATGAGTTGCTGCGAAGATGTTCAGCTTCAAGTTTGAATCATAGGGGAGAAGAGGGGAGTTCAATGGGGTGTATCGTCATGGAACTTTTTTAGGTTTTCTAATATTGCCCTTATGTGGTAAAACAACCTTACATTTCAACTGGAGGCTTGAGTCCTCCTTGAAAGGAAGGCACCCCTAAATTATGGTGCCATTCAAATGGAGCGGAGTCTGTCTGCTCCCAATGCTGAGGAGGGAAAAGAAGCCTGTAAATGCGGTTGTGTGTGGTAGCTACACGTAGCTCGTGAACTCCCCAGAACGGCGATATATTTGTAATTTCATGCACTAGATCATAAGGGCATATGTCTCCTACCTTGTGTTTTTCTTTTTGCACTGTTATGTTGATGGGCAGCGTGTCGGGTTCCTTTGAAACTACTCTCTGCCTCAGCAAAACTCTGATACCGTGGTTTCTGCTTAGGGAGATCAGTGTATAAGCAAACATTCGACTGGTGTTGTGTGTTGGGTTTTTATTGTAACTGGCATTTCTCCTACTGCCTGACCTTTCATTCATGCGGTGTCCTTCGCGCGGTGCAGCTGCTTTTCGTTTCTTTTGGTTTCTGCCTTCGCTGCTCGTATATGTTACCGGAAGTACATCCAAAAGGATCTTGGGAGTTCTAGTTCCCTCATACAGTACTTGTATCCTTGCCAGAATGGTGTGTTAACGAATGAGGGCCTGAAAGATTTTACAGGATTCCTGCCTCTCCCTGTGTATGTGTAACACAATTATTTGCCTCAATCCTTAAAGTTTTCTGTATTTTTCTTCCCACACTTTTTTTGACTCCTCAGATTTCAGGTTCTGTCTCCTTCCTTATTTAATTATGTGAAGGCATTCTCTATTTCCAACAGGCCATTTTCTGTTGTACCTAGGCGAAGTGTCATTTGAGCCTCTAATCTTGGCAGTAAAGATTCTGGATTATAGCTTTCACTTATCTTGGTACTGTCCATTTTAGGTCTGCACAGTGTATGTGGTTTATCTGCACATGATGTTGTACCAAGGGCGCATTCTGTATTTTGCACCTGATACATGACTTGTGTTGAATCATGCATTTACATATTTCTTGGTTTGTCTTCCTAAAATACGCTTTTTGCATGGGCAAATAACGCAATATAAAACATTCTTAGAGTTATAGTTTGTAAATTATGTGTGCTTGATCCTGATTTGTCTGTTGGTGAACTCCTCTCCTTCGATAGTATTCTTGCAATTTGAAAAATTGCCACACTTGTGTTGTCCCCTTATTGGTGGTAAATTCAGCCTAGTGCTCAATGTGGGGGTCTGGGTGAATAATGCAGTATTTGATCTGCCGAAGTTGTCTCTGATACTTTTATTTCTTTTGAGTGTGAACATAGGCGGTTCCTTAAATTATTATAGTCCCTTCACAATTCTCCAATCTTTCTTGATGGTTTCTTTCAGCATGTTTGTGGCCCCAGAGAAAGTGGTAAAACATACCATTTTGTTCCTGGTAGGCCATTGCCCGGTTGGAGTAGATTTTTCCTTGGTGTATACCAGGCTCTTTACATGGCGCGTTTCAGTAGTTTATGCAGCACCAATTGTGCCACCCACTTAAGTAGCCCTTTAAACATGTCTTAGGCCTGCCATTGCGGAGCCTGCATGTGCAGTTTTAAACTGCCATCTCAGTCTGGCAAGTTAACCCTCTTGCCAGGCCCAGTCCTTCCTTTTTAATACAAATGTCACCCCTTAGGTAGGCCCTGGTCACAGCCCAAGGGCAGGGTGCAGTGTATTTAAAAAGTAGGACATGTACTATTATGTTTTCATATCCTGGTAATGAAAAATCCTTTATTTTTCACTACTGCAAGGCCTATCTCTCCCAGTGGATAACATTGGGATTACCTTATTACATTTTAGAAGAGTCATTTCCAATTAAGAGGTGATTGGACCCTCATGTTCGGTGTCTCTGGAATCCGTGGAATCACAATTTCAAATTACAATTCATGGTGCAGTCAGATTTTAAATTGTAATTCTGAAAATACCCCTTTTAGAAAGTTGGTATGTTCTTACTTTAACTGCTTGGTGCGGTCTGCCTGTCTATGGATACACGTCTGGGGAAGGGGAGGGGGGTGACAGCTGGGTTTTGTGCATTCCTTCTAGACAACCACACACAAAGGGAGCTTAGGTATGACTAATGGGTCATCCTGGGCAGGATGGGAGGGAGGAGCTGACACACCTGAATAAGCTGTATCCTTTCCCACACAAAGGGTGGCATATACCCCTTGTAGCTAGTCTGGAGCCAAGAAAGGAAAGGCAGGGACTCCTTGCACTTAAAAGGCATTTATTTGAGGGCTAATGTATTTGTGGCTTTATTCTCTGTACCATCTATGGGAGGTGTTTGTTGAAACCAATTCTTTTTTTAAAGAGTCATCTCTTTGAAGTTTCCACCACTTCAAAGGCACAACTGGGTAGAAGTACTAGATCTCTGATACCACCAACTCAGTATACCTCTGGGCCACTGGATACTCTGCCAGATACTCTGCTGGATACCTGCTATGCTGTGCTGAGCTGCTGCCCTCCTTGCTTGGGAGTAAGAAGGACTGGCCCTGCATCTCACCAACCCAGAATCAGAGTGACTCCAAGGGGTTGCTGGCTTGCTTCCTGCTTGAAGTCTCAGGGACATCAAAGACTTCCAGCCCATCTGCCTACAGCACCTGGACTCTCACCTGAGAAGCTTGACCTGCCAAGTGATGCCAATCCATTTCTGGGCCCTTGGAAGTGGGTCTAAAGTGCTGCAACTGCTAAAATCCACACATCGCCACTATTGCACTGCTCTGAACTAGCGCATCTCCTTCTATAAAGACGCATCACAGCTGCTGCAAGAAGAGAGGACATCGCCTTGCCATCAGTGCAGCCCATCGTCTTGCCATCAGTGCAGCCCATCACCTACTTTTTTGACACATTCCCGATTATGCGCGGCGCTGAACCGACGCAGCGCCTACATCCAAAGGATTGACGATGCATCACCTCCTCTGCTCCACGCATCGGATGTTCATTAACGATGCAAATAAGGTACTTTGCAGGAGGACGAGGTTGGTCCCTGTATCTGACTTGCAATCCATCGCGGTCGGCTTGAACATTTGGATTTGACCCCGTCTAGCACGACCAGATAGCCCTGGGTGGCATTTTATACTTTAAAGCACTACATTTCAGTTTAATCTTTACAAATTCCTAACCCTGGTTACACTTAATTTATTTTTATCTTTTTGGTCTTGTTTTGTTAATTAAATTAGCTCTATTTTTCTAACTAGGTGGGGTATCTTTTTGTGTGGTTTTTTTCACTGCTTTACTGATTGAAGTGCTGCACAAATGCTTTACATATTGACTCTTAAGTTAAGCCTGACTGCTCTGAGGCAAGTTACCAGGGGGTGAGCTCATGTTAATTTAGGATGTGTTTGTGACTCACCCTGGCTAGACTTGTGGTTGCTGCTTGGCCAGGGTATATACCTCTACCAACCAGAAACCCAATTTCCAACAAATAGACTGATTACAGTAGCTCTAAAAGTCACAGTTGCGTGTGGAGCTTATTGTCAGTGTGCTTCTCTGACAGCCAACAGTCCCAAATGTGCTTTTGTTTTTGTTTATATGTCTAATTAAGACGGCGGTGGTGGATGTTTTTAAAGCCTATGTATAGAGATTTGGAGGGGGGGGGAGGGTTTGGGGTTTGGCAATTACTGGCACTGTTGGTTTCTATTTCTAAAAGAAATCAGAAAAAGGGGTATGAGAGACAATATATTATGACTCGTAACATGGAGTATGTACAACAGAAATAGAGTAAAAAGTGAGTCCACGTCGTCGCTTGCATTTTTCGAGTTGTGCTTTATTCGTGTTGTTGGTGAGGTTCAATACAGCCAACGCGTTTCGCCCAAGCATGGGCTTCTTCAGGGCAAAATAAGTGTAAGACGGATCATCTATGATGACAGAGAATAAAGTCCGATCTGTACTGTCGCTTGAAGAGTGCGAGGTAGAAAAACCTCTCATGAGTTAGTCTGAAATATGTTCCAGGTGTCGGAGAACAAAAAGGGGTATAATTGCCTCCTATGGGTGAGTCCTTGTGTAAGGATTAAAGGTTCTTGCATCGAGTCGTAGTGGTCCGTGTGTGGAAAGCCTTGGCGACGGTATCTCCAGTACGCGATTGGCAATTACTGGCACTGTTGGTTTCTAATTCTAAAAGAAATCCAAAGCTTTTTAGGTTTTGCATAGGCTGAGCATGTGCTGCCTCTGCGAGGCATTAAGTAGTCAGTATTACTAGTGAAACTCCACCCATTGTGTTTCTCTTTTGTCGCTTGCCATTGGTGAAATCTTGCATTGCTCTTCTTATCTCGCTCATTGTTGGCAAGTGGTCCGATAGGTCACTTCCGTTTTCCTCCGTTTCTGGAGGAAGCAGCATCGACCAACTACAGTGAAAGTACGCTGCAGGGCTGTATCTTAGAATGTAGTGACTACTTTGTTGTATGTTTTTTTTGCCATGGCGCCTGGTTCGCGCATACATTTAATATGCACGGCCACCGCGGCGCGTGGGATGGCGCTGTTGCTCAGCAAACACGCTCTTGTGCAGTAAGTATGGCTCTTTCACGGCTCTGTTGTCACTAATAACAAAAATACGTCATGGAGCTGTGTTCATTACATAACGCCTGCCGCCGCACGGCTATCGCGGCGCTCGGGATGGTGCCTTTGCTCAGCAAACACGCTCTTGTGCAGTAAGTATGGCTCTTTCGTGGCTCCGTTGTTAATGATTAGAAAAATATGTCACTGAGCAGTGTTCATTACATAGCGCCTGCCGCACTGGACTTACAGCTTCCCACCACTGTAAATGGCATGTTTCGATTGCCAGTAGGTGTGACTGTACTCAGCAAGCCGCCCCCCACTTCAGTGCAATTACTTTTCAGCCGAGGTCCAGATTATTCCTTTCCGTGTCTCTAAACTAGGCAATGAGAAGCATTCTGTGTTACATGTGGTCATTTTAATCACAAGCCTTGTTTTCTCAAATGTAAAACAGAAGAAATGCGATAATAGGTGAAATGGTATTGCATTGAAAATGCATTTATGTAGCGCTTCGTACCGTTGACTTACTGTTGGGACTCTTTCAGAGAAAGGGTAGCATGCTGCTCCATATGCTGATAGTTGATATGCTGTTAAAATTATATTGATATAGCGCTTACTACCCGGCCTATCCGTTCCACAAAATACAGGAGGTACAGACTGCCCAAAAGAACTTAGGGCAGGACGGTTCTCTCCCCTATAATTCCAAGCCTCATTGCCTGGGTCAGTGCGTTGATGTCTGACGTCCCCTGGTAGAGTGCGTGTTTATGTTTCTCCCCCTTTCTTCCACTCTCCTCTCATAGTCTCCCCTGCATATTTTCCTTAGGTTGGTGCGACAAGACTCTGAGACGGGCAGCGTCTTCCCTGATACCTGACAGTCAAGGGTCGGGTGGAAGCTTGCAGCATGTGGTAGCACCCGGGACATAACGACCCCCGTGGCGCGACCAGTGCGTGGAAAGGCATTGACCCTGTTCGTGCCATAACAATTTCACCAACACGGCGTTCAGCGTCCCTTTCTCTTCAAACATCCACCCACCCCCCTCTAAATTCCTTGAAATCCTGCATTCTGCTCTCTGTTTCTCGGTGGTTTGTCCGCTCTTTTTGTCTGCCAAAATCACAGGCAGATACCCAAACATTCACAGCTTGTCTGTACCTCAAAGACATTCGCACATATACTACAACACTATATATATATATATATATATATATATATATATATATATATACACACACGTGACTCATTTCACACAGACGTCTTTTCCACATATCACACACATCCTACGTGAAAACCCTCACAACGTTTACACACACCAACACACTTTTCTACATTCCACTACACCCCTCACATATAAAAATCACAGCACTCATATGCATAGGCCACAGATTCTTCACAAGTAGCCATCACACACCAGATTGGGTTTCCTGAAGAGGCGGCGAAGGCCCAAAAATAATGTTGCCATATGAGTATACTGGCAAATAAATAATAAAGTGTCGCAACTAAGGGGCATGATTCCATATTACAATGGCCATCCGTTGAATGATCTCATAATGGGGCTAAAAATCCAAGCAGACATCATCAAACAAAGGAACATTTTACAAAGGTTATTGCTTGTGATGCAAAACGGGACAAACTGAACTGTTCTTTTCGCTTCCTTGGATGTATGTGCTGGTAGTTGTATAGCGCAAACTTAGCTCAAGAGCAACAGAACAGTGAACGAGGGCATGCCCCCCTGGGACTGCAATAATTGGGAGAAGGTCAAATGTGTGCACTGTCGGGTCAGCAGAGGTGCTCTTTGATGATGTGTGTCTTCAGTTTTTTTTTTTTTAATGTAGCAGAGTTGGTACTAATAGGATATCGACATGCATTTGCAATGCAATAGGTAACGCATTTACGCGAGTTTAAGCTATTGCCTTTGTAAATGACAAAGCCTTTTATTTGTTTTAAAAACGAAAACAAAAATAAAAGGCATTGTTATTTGCAATGTCAATGCTCAAAGTAGCGTACATTTTTAAAACCAACACATAGATAAAAAGTTTGTCGTTTACAATGCCAATAGCTCAAAAGTTTGCAAATGCGAGACCTATTGCATTGCAAATGCTTGTTGTTGACTTCAGTTATTATTGATTCCTTTGTCCAAGACTGCATCATTTTCAGGTTTCTAAATCTTTTTTAGAACTTTATTGAAGCTCCAGATAACATTCTTGCCATAATTAGCACTCTTAAACCTTGCTCAACCCATTTTGACCAGTCCAACTCTTTTCTTTGCTTCCTTCCCTTTCATGGTGATTAAAAGGTACACCTCTCTTCCATTCTACACATTTATGATTGAGCTTCTACCACGGCTTGCGTATGTCTACAGTAATGATACAGCAGATCAGTTTTGAGTTGGTTTTATTCATGCATTTTTTTAATATAATGTACCTAACGGCACCAGTTTCATATGCACACACTTAACCAATCTATAACGTATTATGTAGTAATATCATGTCGTAATAAATCATTCAGATGAGTATTTGGGGAACTTCCTTTGTGTAATCCCTGGAAAACCCACGATACTCCTTCAACACTTTCACACTCCCAGACGTTCACACCGGACGAACCTGGACATAAGTACTCTTCATGTGTTTTCACTTTAGGTACAATCATGTTTGCACCCACCATTGTCAGTTTCCTATATTTGCAAATAATAACCCTCAGTGTCTTATATATCGTCCCCCTTATCCACCATAGCACACCTTTCGCCTGTTGCGTTGACGATGAAAATTAGGTCTAAATTGGTGTCCTAGTGTTGATTTAAACCCTTAAGCGTTTTTGTTTCATGTTGCAAACTGTTGGATTACATAAGAGCTTTCTTTAAACACTGACACAAAATGCATGTTATTAAAAATTCATTTTCCTTTTCAGGAAGGACGAGAAGGACTATGCTTTAAAACAAATAGAAGGTACTGGAATTTCAATGTCTGCATGCAGAGAAATAGCAGTAAGTAAATATTAAGCCTTTTTGGTCTAAACGATTTTTTAACACATCCCGACAGGCATTTATCTATCTATATTTGCATTTCAGTTCTTCTTTCTTTTTCTTTCTTTAAATTAAGTTTTTCAAACCAAGATTCAATAACGGTCACCACCATAACTGACTTCTTATATAATGGATAAAATGAGAAGAGGGATACTACAAAGCATGCATTGATTAATTACATTTCCAGCCCCGAGACGGGCCGAGTGGGTCCTTCTCACAAACCAGGGAATAGTCTGGTCTTTCTTATCGCCTGAGGTTGGGAACAATGTTATGGAAATGAGCTAAAATGATATATTTCTTCAGCGCTTCTTTGCATGGCCTGCTAGTAGTCGTAGATGTAGACATGTTTGGCTTACTTCACATGTAGAGACACAGCAGCACCTCCCAGTGAGAGCCCATTCTGTACTGAGACAGGCTTGCCTTTTGTCGTGTCACTTTCCTCAGCCACTGCTCAGGTGTTCTGTTACAAGTGTCATACCTGTGGTCGGAAAGATCTGTAGCTCAACCCATATCGTGGGTTGCAGAGTTAAGGCATGCAGTGGAGCAACAATTAAGTAGAATAAAGCAGAACAAGGTGATTGGAAAAATGGCCGCCATCTTACATATTTTTAGGTCTGACCCCACTTTCCAAGGTAGAAAAGAAAACATGTCATCGACCTGGACTAAACACAAAGTGCAGCTGGGTTAGTAAGCCCCTTAAAAGCTGTCCAAGTAAGTTAAACAGTCAAATAATTGCACTGCTATAAAGTGCAAGAAAACAATAAAATCTAGAAACCACTATAATGAAGAGTAAAATTGTAGGTGCAGAGGAGATTAGCAGTGTGTGTACTTTCCTGAACAGAATGTGGTTTACTATACCTACCACGATACTTGGACTGTCCAAATATGGCAAGACTTGCGAAGAAGCACTTAATTTTGTTAGGAAGAAAGAATATAGAGGATATTGGGCCCTTTCATGGCTGGATATTGTTGTTCCATGTAAAATTCACAGTAAACTACTCTGATAACACCATTTTGATGATTCAAGCAAACCTTGTAAACCAGAAAGATTTTGAAGCTACCTATATAATTTTCAAGAATTAAAGAGCTAAATTGGACAAAAAAAAAAGAGAAATGCTGTAACATGAGACTTGCAATTCCTGGTCAGCTGCTACACAGAATGGGGCAGTCGGAACCAACAAAACGGAATGAATAACCGTATACACATTTGCCTATTGAACCCCTGGCGCATTCATTACACCCACCGACCAGACACCTAGGATCCACTTCCTCGCAGACACCCCCCGGATCCGCCAAGACAACAGTGGAGGACGCTCCTTCTCACACCTGGTGGCCAAAACTTGGAACTACCTTCCTCTTCACCTCAGGACCACCTCATCGCTCTGGGATTCCAGGAAAGGACTCGAGACCTGGTTGTTCAAATGAACAGATCTCCACAAAGTAGAATGCAACTCCAGTGCCTTGAGACACTTAAGGGTGATTTGCTGCGCTTTTTAAATCCTGATTAATTGACTGATTGCATTTGTACTGCGGTATAATCAATGCAACGACAAAAAAAAAAGTAAAGCAAACAGTGACGCAAAAGGGTCAGACGGTTAAAAAAAAAAAATCACTCTTAAATTTAAACACTGTCATAGGCATATGGTAAAAGAAGAATTGAGTGATGGAATCTACACAAATGGGAGCAATTGGGTGAAATCTTTATGAAATGCATCAAGAAATTATTTACTTCAAACATCCAAAACTGTGAAACACATTTTACATTGAGTCCTAAAAATACAAACAAAACTCTAACCTAAAAAAGAAAAGGTAAAAACTCAGCATGCTCGCTGAAAACAAGGAAACGCATAAGACAACTTATAATATTTGTAAAACTCAGATCTGAGTGGTATAGGGAAGTAGACTAACATGAGTACCAATCAAAATCGTCAACCATCCTGTGCCCTCAGCTGAAACAAACATCACATAATGGGCTTGATCAGTTCATACCCAGTTCAAAAGCCCTAGCATGGGGAACAATTCTCAGGCACTTGAAATGGGGTGCAGCAATCCGCTTCAGTAGAAAACAGGAAACAAACAATGGTAGCAGTAACCAAAATGATCTTTTCATTTCTGTAGATGAAGACCATCAGATATCGATGATAGACTGGACCTAACCGAAGCATGTAGTGATGACATCCTAGTTTCTGATTTCTATCACTGTGTCAGTGGGTTTTGGAACTCCAAAATGTTTGAACCTTTTATGCTATTAGTGAAGCTCAAAAACCTCAAACAAATGGGTCAGTTTTCTTCCCCACTCTTTCAGGTATGAATGCCAACATTCTCTGTTGTCTTTGGGCGGTAGTAAAGCAATTACTCAAAGCATGTGCTGTCCATTCCCAAGGTGGGCCCAAAGTGTTCTTCTGCAGCTTGGCCAGCCACGACTAATGTGACCCTGTGTTAGCAATTTTCCTCACTCACCTTCTACTTACAGCACTCCCTGTGCTGGGCAAATGAGATGCCTGAGTAATAGCAGTGGGTATGATTGTTCAAAAGTGCTTTCCTGTTGGGCAAAGGTATACCTTACAAGTAGATGATGGTACTCTCCACAAATGAGTGAAATCTTGTGGAAAAAACTGGATCAGTTGGTGTCTCACCCGCTCCAAATTTCTGTTTTGCGGAGGTCCTGAATTATTCTGGTCTGCCTTGAATCCATGTACCTTTAATTGTTGACTACCAACTCTGTACTAACAGTAATGAATGAAGATATTTCAAATGAAGCTGTTTGCTGTCAATCGAGTATCTCGACTTGTACTCCAGAACCTGTATCATTCATATCTAAGACTTGGAAGTCAAATCATTGCTTGTGACACACACTTTTTTTTCTTTGATTTATATAGAGGTATTTGCTAAACCCATACCAGAGATCATATCCCAATTTTAGCCTTCGATGTCTGGAACATATGGGATTTACAAGTTTTGTTGCTTGCTTGGAAATCTTATTTCATGGCCTCTCAATTTCTGCAGTGCATAAAAACCAGTTTTAAACTTTCTAAATGTATTTATTGTATCTGAAACTGTAGTTGTGTGGATTGGATTGGGGTGTAGCTGGGTAAGGGGATTTGGTGTAGCGAATTGGGTTGGAATGGGCTAGATTGAAGTCGGGAGCATTGGAGTGGGGTAGATTGGAGTGGGGTACGTTGGAGAGGAGTAGGGTAGATTGGGGTCGGATACGTTGGAGTGGGGTAGGTTGGAGTCTGGTGGTTTGGAGTGTAGTCGAGTAGATTGGGCTGGATTGGATATGGGTGCGTTGAAGTGGAGTGTGGTCGATTGGGAAGGATTGGAGTCGGGTGCTTTGTGGTGAAGTCTGGCAGATTGGGCTGGATTGAAGTCTGGGACGTTGGAGTGGAGTTGCGTAGATTGGGCTGGTTTCGAGTGGGGTACGTTGGAGTGGATTCAAGTAGATTTGACTGGATTGTAGTTTGGTAGGTTGAAGTGGAGTCCGTAAGAGTGGGATTGGGAGTGGGATCAGGAGCTTGAGCCTGAGCCATTAGGCTGCATCTAGTGCACCCATGTGCATATGAATAATATAGAGCGCCTGAAAGCGATTTCCGTGGAATACATATTAGAATGAGGACGTAGGCATAGGTTTTAAGGAGAAATGCACAAAACTGAAGCTCTTTAAACGGACACATACTTTGTTTGTGCAACGAAGATGTGGAATACACATGAGACTGAGCGCACAGATTTTGAGGAGAAATGAATTAACTGCATCGCTGCCCAAAATTGAGGCTCTTTAAAAGCCACATATTTTGTGTTTGAAAAGGAGCAGGTGTTTACAAAATGATTATGTTGCTTAGTGCCAGCCTTGCTTGGAGCATGTGACTGAACTGCTGGTCTGGAAAGTCACACAAACACATAGTCACACAAACTGCTCGAATAGTCCGTGCCATTTGGTTCGTGCTGTAAAAGGAAGCACCCAATTCCCAAAAATTCAAGGCAACAGACCTGCTAAAAGACTGGAAGTTAAAAAGCAACCCAAAGGAGTAGCATGGAAGTGGAAATGATGGACGGAAAAATGAAAACACAAAGTACCCTGTATCACCGCGTGAGCAGCGGAAGGACACTAATCAAATGAAATCAATTAGTACTTGGTCATGGTCTGGAGAACTAAAAGAAAGTAACGTAAGGCAGGTAATGGCCATTTAGGAGGCAGCTAAAACAAATGACAAGACTGCAAAATGTAAGTAATGAGTGGGCTCCAAGACCTTAACTTTATACAATACCCTCGCAGCAACAGTGTATGTGCGCTGTTTGGTGTGACTAAAAAACTATGGACTGGAATTTGGCCCTTGGCCAAGATTATTTCATGGATTCCGCCCTCACCCTTTTTGTGAAAATTGTTTTAGGCAATCCACAGCAGCACACTGTAGTGGTAGTGCAAGCAACAAGAATGAGATTTAAGACTACTAAGCCGTTCTTAATTTCTGTCTTAAGATGGCAATTTAAGTAGCCTTTATCCTGTGTTTTAATTTAAGCTGGTCGAATTCATCAATGTTGTAAAGTTTTCTAGAATTAAATGAATTGGGATTTTTGTGAATTGGAATTTTTGTTAGGCTCTTGTGTAAGAGTTTGTGTTTCCTTATTGTCCTTTTCTTCCCTCAACAAGGTAAGGGCTTTTGAAGCCATTTTCTTTATTCCCTGTAATTGTCCTTATGCACTGCGTCCATAACACTTTTCCAGTCTGTTTTATATGCATGTTCCCCTCAGATATTTATTTGTGTGGAGTTTAGTTCCCCCCCCCCCACTCCTCCCAGTCCCCCATGGCCAGGCGAAGATGTACCTTTCCTTTTAATCCACACTCCCTTGCAAGCCGTTTTGTACCATGAACAGAGACCCATTTACGGATAATTTAAGAATGTACGTATACAGCTGGACAAAAGTAGCTATCCATGGTGCAGCAAGTGCAGTGGCATCAGGCCCCCCCTCCCCCCCAAATACAGATGATTTTTAGGTCTTGGTGAAGACATTTGCCGGCTCTATCGCCTGTCTCATATTCTTTGTCACCATTTGTCCCTGGCAGGCATGGTGTCTTCTTGTGTTTAGTCCACCTCCCAGAGCATGGACCAAGTTCTTGTAAACATCCACTGCTCCTGTTTTTATGACCTACTTTTTTCTTTCTTTCTCAGCACTCTACACAGTGCTCGTGCTTTTACCAGCTCCGTCTCCTCCCACCCTCCCTCAAGCCCCGTCCACAGGTCACTCCCTCACTACTTTTCCTTTCGTTGCTGCTTTACCTTTCCCCCACCTCCTCTCTCCATCTCTGCTTGCTCCTTTGCACCTCCCGGTGCTTGCCCCATCCAGAAATCACCCCCTCCCCAACCCAGTTGCTGCTTTAGTCTGTTTCGTTCTAGCGAGTGGTGGTGTGTTCTGCCGTTTAGTGTTCTGTTCGTGTATAGCTGACATGCTGATGGGAGCATGTGTGCATGGCCACTATTACTTGGCACACTTGTAGAGAGTGTGTTTGTTTGTTCGTTCCTTCCTTCCCAGCGCCATAATCGGCCATTGTGGCCATTACGCCACAACCTTTCTCAAGAAGACGCCACATTGTCTCCCTCGCCTCTGGCCCAGTTTCACATTTTGTGGTTACTGCCAAATTGCCTAATCTCCCCCTGGCAGCCCGCTTTTACTGTTGGTTGCCCGTCCACCTCCTACCCATTGCTGCTTGCCCCACTGAACTCCATTCCACAGATCCCCTCCTCCCCGACTATACTTTTCACTTTTTTATGTGCAGTTTTATATAGTGCCAACACCACCCAAAGGTATTGGAGCACTTTACATTAGCACCAGTTACTTTTTTGTGCTTTTTTATATAGCTCCAACACCACCTGAAGGTAGTCGAGTGCTTTACATTAACACCAGTTACTTTTCACAACACCAGTTACTTTTCACAACACCAGTTACTTTTCAAGAGGACATTGTAAACTTGGGCAAAACACTTCATCTCCCAGTGGCAACTCCCATTTGCTGTGGATTGCCTGTCCACAGCAGATTTACTGGTAGACAACTTTGCTAAAAGACATTCACATTAACAAGGCCAATAGCTTGGTCATTGCCGAGGCCTATTAGCTTTGTCAGTGCTTGTTCTTTTACCATGTCGTAGGGTGCCAGCTGGTGAAAGTCCACTGACCTTCGTTTGCGGGTTTTGGAATTCCCTATTTATTAATTAGCAAAGAGCTTTTTCGTATTTGGGTCTAAAAAGCCCATTGTTATTAAAATATTACTATAATTAACATGCCACTGGTCTGCATCTCTATGTGTCTGAATGGGTAGTGGGCCAGCATAATCATCAAGCCTAAGTATTTGTGCCTCTTTGGCAAATTGAATACCCTCCAAAGCACAGAAATGTCAAAATGACATGATTGATACCAGCACTGATGTATGTTAGATTGCAAAAGTATCCTTTGTACTGTAGACCAGCTTGGTGATTTGAGGTTATCCATCCAAGTTAAGTATGCATGGCACTGTGGCTTATTGCAACAATTAAAAGAACCTGTATCGGTAACATGTTCTTGGTGCCCTCAATTCGCATTCAGTCCCTGCTATTTCCTGGAAGAGGACTTAGCAAAACTAGTTTGAAAATATGTGTCTGTGGATATGCACTAGATTATTTCCTCCCACAATTCTCCTCCTCCTCCTCTGTGGTAACAGGAATCCTCCTGCTGCTGTACTTGGGTCTAATAACGTTTTATTTGTTTTGCAGCTGTTACGAGAACTTAAGCACCCAAATGTGATTTCTTTGCAAAAAGTGTTCCTTTCTCATGCTGACAGAAAAGTATGGCTCCTTTTTGATTATGCTGAACATGACCTATGGGTAAGTACTACCTCCGAATTCTTTTAGCTTTTCTAATAAAGCAGTTCAGTAAAGAAAGCAATTGTGTGGTGTTTCTGCCATATTGGTAGTGTAAGCAAGCATCTGAGGGTTGTGCCATCAATTAATTGACTTATCAGTTTTATTGGGGAAGGATTTGATGTACAATGCAGCCGCGGTCCGTGCAGGTAATAGCAGTGGGGCGGTGGGGACGTGTAAGGGGGCATTTCGTGGGACGATGCAGAGGGAAAACTAATTATTTATTTTACTTTTCCTAGGCATCTTGCCTTGAAATCCCCCCCCTTACACGGCCCACCGCCTCACTGCGGTTACCTGCACGCACCGCGGCTGGTACAATGTGTGAGATGTAATTCCTGTTACGTTACTTAATAGCAAAGTCAAAATTGAAAGTTGGTAAAGTGTGGACATTTATGGCAGGAACTAGAAAACCTGATTGCATAGATCCTTTTTCTAATGAAAAAGGCTACTTCGCCGAGATTGTAGGCCAGTGTCTAATGTTAAAAAGATTTTTGCAATTTAAAGCCCTATAAATGGAGTATTCATACATTAGTCTACACGTGAACCAGTTTCATTTTTGGATTCATTTCAAAGTGCTTGTATTTTATGCACTGATCCAGAATGTCATATTGGAAAGGCACCAGGGAATCAATGAGTGAGAAGTGTGAAACACATGTTCTTGATACGTTTGGTGAAATTTTGAATAAATGAACTACAAATTACAATGGCTCTACCACGCATACAGTTATATAATTTTGTTGTTTGAGTTTCTGTTACTGTCAAATTTTTATAATTTGAATGTTTTGCTTGACTGCTTAAACTTTTATATTATTATTTAATAAGCCAAAATGATGGCTAATTTAGTTTAGCACCTGCTGTAGCGGTAAATGGACCGATTTGAATGTCTGCTATGCACAGTGGGGCAGCCTGGCTAAATGAAGTAAAAGATCTGGTGTGTCTGCGTTATGATTCAGAGAGGCTTGTTGATTCTAGCAGTGGTGAGCGAAAGAAGGCATGCAGGCTCTCTGGCTGTTTTTGAATTGTACATAAATCAAAGGCTTTCTCCCTGTAAAAGGATGCATGCTGATCCAGACTATGACAGCTGGTTCAACACTGTATTGTAATTTAATTTCATAGTGCTTACTATCACCGATGGCGTGTTGAAGCCCTTTATGGTGGGTAGCACACTACTCTGTTCCCCAAAGTTAGTGGTTAACCCAGTGGTTATTAATTATTGTTGTAGAGTTGTTGGTTATTGTATTAGTCATGTGCTGTAGTAAAACTGTAACATGCCTCCATTTTCAAATGATGACATATTAAGTTAATAAGAATTGGGCTTAATTATTGGAATGAGTTGATGCAAATGGAACAAGGGGTGAATAAATAGGATGAAGGAAGTTAGATATTGTGAGATGGCAAGGAGAGATTAAACCGAATGAGAAATTGAAATTTATGGGCGTGAGATGAGTAGATAGCTTAGAATGGTTTTGGTATTGCAGGAATGGTTATTCAGAAGAAAGGTTTATGATTTGTCTATGTAAGTAATTTGTAAAGCGCAACTGTTACTCCAAGGAGTGTCCTGGTGCTTCTGTGTTAGGACCATCAGTGGGAAAGAAGAAAGGACAGGCCTAGGGGCAGGAAAAACACCAGGGCTTACGTTGTTTTCGAAACGCAGGTATCTCCTTGATACACCTGAGAGACAGTGGAAGTTTGTTCCACAGACAGGGGCCCAGGAAGGAGCGAGACCTGCCCCCTAACCATGCCTTTCTAAACCGTGGAACTTTGGCAAGACCGAGATTTTCGCAAGAGAGGGAAGTATTAAATAGCTGATTCACCAGCAGCGTAATAACCTCTGCCCGCGGGCTAAAACAAAGGAGGGACCAGGATCCAAAGGGGAGCCTGATTTGAGGCGACTTAGCGCTAGAAGAGAATCTTTTTTGGAGATGGGAGAAAAGGAATCCAAGAAGCTATCTTTACCTCTGGAGAGTGATGGAATAACATCTGGACAACTCTCTCCCACCTTCACCTTCTCTTTGCAAACCCTTACCTCTGTGCTGTAGCCCAGCAAGCAACTTTCAGCTCCAGGAGGCTAGCTTGAATAAAAGCTGTTTTTTCATGAAAGGAAAGCGCGAGTTCACACCATTCCTGGGAAGAAGGTTTATAATTAGTACCTGCATCTGAAGAGGTAAAGGACTTAACAATTGTAAAATTTTCCCTGGAGTGGTTTCCTGCGTTTAAGATTTTGTCCTCAAAGTATAGTTTTGTTGCTAATTTAATTTCTTTATGGTATTTCCTAAGTGCTTCTCTGTATTCTGCTTTTGGTTTTTGGCAGTAAGTTGCCCTCCATTGCCTCTCTATACGTTTACACTCTAGCTTTAGAATTTCGAGCGAAGGAGAGTACCAAGGACGGCACAATTTAATACGGAGTTGCTGTGTCCTTCTTTCTGGAGCAAGAGCTTGGATAGCAGTCTCAATCCAACTATCAATCCGGCTAACATCCTCGTCAGTGTTGCCGTAAAGAGGGGGTTTACCCTCTTCTAGTGTACTACATAGGACTACCGGTTGAATTTTATGGAAGGCTCTTACCATACAGGTTAAGTTGCCTTTATTAGCAGGGTGGCTCTGAACTTTGTCCATTTGAACCTAAGCATGTGGTGGTCAGACCAGAGGGATAGGGGTATCAACTTCAAGAGGTCGGGAAGAGAAAATTTGGTCTAGAGTATGACCAGCGAGATGCATAGGGGCAAAGATTGATTGGGCATGGTCCATAGCAGCCAGATTCACCAGAAGAAATTAACTTACTCTTGCGTTTGTACAATCTATGTGTAGGTTAAAATCTCCCAGCAAGATGCAATGCCCATTTTCGGGAGTTTAAGGGGTCAGAACATCACATAGAGAGGATATGAACCCTCTGGTAGGACCAGGAGGCCTGTAAAGAAGTGCCACAGATAAAGATTGCTTGGCTGAGAGGTTGACAGTGAAGCCCAAAATCTCTGCGCCTACTAATTCCATGGGGGCCAGAGTGTAGCATTCCTTGTAAATAATTGCACGTCCTCCCCCCCTCTACCCTTATCGCGATCCTTCCTCAGAATTTTAAATACGTTAGGGACTGTTTTCCAAGTATCCGGACCAGAGGAATCTCTAAGCCAAGTTTCTGTTATAAACAACGCATCAAGTTATTTGTCGCACAGTAGGTCATGCATATTATCTGCATGTTTTGGGAGGGAGCGGGAGTTGATCAAGGCCGCTACAAAAGAGGAGCTAGGGCCAAGTTGATCCATTGTAGGTTTCCTAGGGCTAGTGCAAAAATCACTTGATGTGCACTTTGTCTCAGAGAGACCAAGAGTAGGGGATAAGAGTAGTACAAGTGGAAGTTAAGGCAAAATCCCAAAGTTGTGAAGGAAGGCAAAATCCCAAAGTTGTGAAGGGCTGTAAAAGAGACGAGGAGTACCTTTTTTGATGATACCAGCATAGTGACTGGCGGTGTACTCTTTTGGGACGCTGACTAGCGCAGCCGGGCTTGCTTTTGGCACGCCGGCGGCACATCCGTACAGCATTTCAGACAAAATACATTAGGAATGTGTGAGAAAGTGGCTCTGTATATACTGTTCCTTAATAGGTACAGGGTGTACAGAGTCCACAGTCCCCCAGGGTTTGACAGAGGCTAAAGTTAGATATAACCTTACTCTCTAAAGTGGTAGCTTGGTCGAGCAGTAAGGCAGTATCGGAGGACAGTGTAAAGCATTTGTTGTACACACTCAGTCAGCAAATGGTCTCACACACTCAATAACTGAACTCTAGGCCAATGGGTTATATATAAAAAAAATATATGCTCGTTTTATTTTAGAACCAACACTTGGATTTAAAATATACTTTCTCAGAATGAGATGTTTCATATAAATACTTTTGCAATATGCAATTGACTTTGGTAAACAGTTACAAGTGGTTGCAATAGGCAACTCTATTTTAAACTCAACAATGCATTGAGCTCAATGGAAAAAACAAGTTATTTGCAACAGATTACTATTTAGTTTACTTTTGGAATTCCAGGACTGGATCCTAGATTCAGTCCTGGGTCAGTACTCGGAATCAAGTGATGAAAGTCGACTTAATTAGTGTAATGACTTTTAAACAATATTTAGCTATTTTAAAAGTTGACACTTCGAAAATATTTCAAAGAAAACAGTCAATGATTCCCTATGGAAGAAAATTCAAGTTGCAGGTACAGTATGTTCTCGTTACTTTTGTAATCCAGTACTGGGTGCCTAGACTCAGTACTGGGACCTTTATCCAAAACAGGTAAGTAATTATGTTTTCAGATATTATACGATTTTTGAAAAATATTTAAAGATTGCAGAAATTGACACTTAGAAGAAATTTCACAGAAAAACAGTCAATGATTTCCTATGGAAGAAAATTGGGTTACGGGTAAGTACAGTTGTAAGTATTTTTCAGAGTCAGTGCTGGGCACCAAGATCCAGCACTGGGAGCTCACCTAAGAGCAGGTGAGTAATTTCGTTTTCGTTACTCGGCTGATTTTTGGTGAATATTTTAAGATTTGAAAAGTCCACACTTAGAAGAAATTTCAGGAAAAAGCCAGTCAATGTTACCCTATGAGGAAAATAGAGTTATCGGTTTAAGGGTAAGTACTCGACTGGTAGAGTTGAGGTTCTGGGCATAGACTCAGGGGTCCCCCATGGTCAGGTAGGTACAGTTGGTTCACCCTCAGCGACTCTAGGGCGGCCGGGTGCAGAGAGTTAGGCCCAATGTTATCCTATGAGGGATAGGGGGGGGCCTTGGTTGGTGGCTGCTGACTGGCAAGCCACGCGGCTGTTGGAGCTGGGCTCCTGGTCACTTACTCAGGGCAAGTGGGGAAGTAGGTAGGTGTAGAGTTTTCACTGCCAGGGCCACTCTGACGGCTGGGTGCAAGGTGCTTTTGAGCCTTCGGGCGCTCAATTGATTTCAATGGGAACTCTCCGGTATAGAAAAAGACTGCAAGCTCTGGGACTAGGATTCTTCAGGTGCCACCACCACTTCGAGAGGTAAGTTGGGTAGTTGGAGGATAAGTAGGTACCCCGGGATTGGGCACAGGGGGCCGCGGGCGCCGCGTGCATGGGTGCCTTTTGGTGTGAGGAAATCTTACCCTCTGTTGATCGCGGTAGGGGGGGCACCTTGTTCTGAGGCTGCAGGCTTCTTCAGGAGTGTCGAGGGAGGTCCTTGGGTGCCGGTCTCGGGGTCACAGTCGCCGTGGGGTCGTCCTCGTGGTCTTTGTTCACTCCAGCACTGGCCAGGCTTGGCTGGCGCAGAGTGTGCTGGGTTCGCGGTTCCGGGCTGCTGCCGGGGATTAGAGGTAGGTTTTGAGTAGAGCCTCTACTCATGAGAGTCCAAGGGGCTTAGAGCCAAAAGGTAGCCAGGTCCTCCAGGGTTTGTGAGGTTGCTGGCCACGAGATGCCGGGTTGGAGCAGGAGCAGGTTCGAGGGTCGACAGGCCGGTAGGGCTGGGGCCAAAGCAGTTGGTGTCTTCCTCTTTTTAGCAGCTGCAGAGCAGGTCTTCTTTCTTCTTGCTTTTCTTTGTAGTTTTTAATCTGGAATCTGGGGAAGGAAGGTTCAGGGTGCCCCTAAATACTAGATTTAGGGGCGTTACAGGTAGGTGAAGGGCAGGGACCAATGGGTCCCTGTCCTGGGGTGGGTACACCCCCTATCCTGCCTCTCGCCTGTGGGAGGGGGGCAGTAGCCTAGTCCTGATAGGGTAGGGCTCCCCATCTTCAAGATGGCGAGAGCCCGGAGATGTGCTTCACCTCGCCTCCCCCACCTGATGGGTGGGGTTGGCAGGCTGGCACATCCCCTGTCCTTATTTCGGGTTTCCGGCCAAAGCTTCCCGCCAGAGTGGGGGGTTGCAGTGGCCTGGGGAAGCTCACAGAGGCGGCATGCCTTTGAAGCTTCCCCCTGCCCATCCTGGGGGAGGAGATTTAGCACCTCGCCCAGGATGTGCATTGTTGCAGGCCCAGGAGAGCAGGGGCTCTCCTACCCAGGGGTCCTGCAACATGTCTGCTGGGTGGCAGCCTAGGCAGCCTCAGAGCAGACGTGGATTGTAGGTTAGGTGTAAGGGGGCACCTCTAAGATGCCCTCTGGGGTGCTTGGTACATTAAATTCCACACTGGCATCAGTGTGGGTTTAATGTGCTGAGAAGTTTGATACCAAACTTCTCAGTCTTTAGTGTTGCCATTATGGTGCTGTGGAGCTAGTGTTTGACGAGCTCTCTGCACCATGTACTCTTAAATGGCAGCACTGCACTTACAGTGCTAAGGAGTGGGCCTGGGCACTGTAGGGGCACAGGGCTCCTGCGCCCACACCATTGGCATAAGGCACCCAGCTAGAGGGGTGGCTGATGTATGCCATGGCAGTGTAGGTGATGGGCATGGCACACAGGGATGTGTGTCATGTCGACTTTGTTTTTGTCTTGCACCCAAACACTCAGCCTGCAAAGGCAGTGTGTGTGTGTGTAAGGGTACAGGGCCTCTAAGAGTGGCACAAGGAGTGCTGCAGCCCTTAGAGGCCTTCCCTGGTCACAAGGCCCTGGGTACCTAGGGTACCATTTACCAGGGGCTGACATGTGGGCAGGGTTTGCCAATTTGGGTTTGGTTTGTTTTAGGGAAGGAACATAGGCCCTGGGCACCTGATTGGCAGGCGTCCAGGGCACACTCAGTCAAAGTACATTCAGCAATTCAGCAAAAAGTGGGGGCATACAATGCAAGAAAGATGGCACTTTCTCACAGGATCCAAGCGCACACTTACAGAAATGGCCATTCCATCCTTCCCCAAGGTGGAAAAATGGCCGGGCAGCCCAGTGAGAAATATCAGCAGTTCCGTCCACCCGTAATCACATGAAAATGTATGGATCTCCAGCAACCTAAGTCAGTTTCAAGACAAGTTAAATTCACCCAATTTAAAAAATAAAACAGTGTTTGCAATAAATGACTAAAGTGCTAAGTGAAATTAAAAATCAGGAAACATAAAAAGCGCATATGAGACGAACTAGAAGTGAGTCGAGACCCACTGAAGTTTTTACTACAGCCACGTTTGCGCAGTGTCCCTTACGAAATATATTGGGGATGCAAAGTAAGCTAGAGTGCTCACTTACAGAAATGGCCGCTCTAGCCGTCCCCAAGGTGGAAAAATGGCCGCTATGCACAGGCGCCTCGTGTAAGCAGCCCAGCGAGAAATATCCGCTGTTCCCTCCACCCGTAATTGCAGGAAAAAGCACGTATCCCCAGCATCCTAAGTCAGTTTCAATACAAGTTCAATTAAAATTCACACAATTGAAAAAATAAAACCGTGTTTGCAATAAATGACTAAAGTTCTAAGTGAGTTTAAAAATCAGGAAACATCAAAAGTATGGAGGGGTTGTGCCTAGTTAACTGAAAGTTAGTAAAGAGTATGGCAGGATGTACAGAAAAAGATATGGAAAAATCTGAGGCACCAAGGCATGCAGAGGATGGAGTGCAACAAATGTACCATTCAACTAGAAAGGGTGGAGAAAGAATAATCTTTCACTATAAATCAGGTTATTATCATGCAGGTATTTTTGGAATGTTGAGCTAGGATGTAGTCCGAGGAAGTATAAAGAGTAGAAATAATAGGCTACAAGTTGACTATCTGTGCGTGGGGGATACAAGTTGCTCAATCTTAGTGTTCGTGGTGTTGATACTGTGAGTTCCATTTTACATAACTGTTCAACATAATTGAAATTGTTTGAATATGTACCTTTTTTTTTTATATGGGATGGGGTATTTTTATGTGGTATGTCTGGATAGTACGTTGTTCAGGTTTGTCTGTTGAGTTGTTGAGGGGTGGATAATTGCTAGGCTTTGCAATTATCTTACCTTAATGTGTTTGATTATGAAAGAAGCATTGCTTTTTGAGCTTCATTTGGGATGTGGTTCTCTATATTAGGGATTGTTTCTTAGGCGATTCTGCTTATTTAGCTCTTCCTTGATCTTAGATTGTCCTGGAGGATTTCTGTCTGTAGGCAGGAAATGGAAACATGTGGTTTCTTTGTTGGATCACATTGGTAATAACGAGGTCTTTACCTTCAAAGATCAGAGCCACTGAAAATCATTTAGACTTCAGAAGAATGGTTGAGAATTCCAAAGTTTTGCCACTTCTACAGAGAAAGTAGTGCCACTAATGGTTTTCTTCATGTAAGCAATAATTCCAGTGTAGAATGCAAGTTCCAGGATTGGAAATATTGTGTGATTTTGCTTGAATTAATTTTGGTTCTTGCATTTATAGTTCTGTGAATAAATGCACAGTTTTTTGAAAGAGGATCTTTTTGCTACTGGGGGCCAGTGTAGAGCCCTCAGGACAATAGACATGTGGGTTTGTGTGTTTACATTCAGAAGCAGCCTTGCTCCTGAGTTTTTGGATGCTTCAAAACTTTCAGGAAATCCATGATGTGGAAAGATGAACGGAAGTGTTTTCACTTTGTAGAAGGTTGATTGGGACAGTCTGCCCACCTGAGTTATCATGGAAAGTGCAAAGTCAAAGAAAGTTCTAAGATTATCCATGTGTGTGCCTTTTTTTGGCAGAGGTCCCAGCTTATCTGGACAGAGGGCTATAGGTCCTAGTTTTCCAGTCATTGCAAGTCAGTATTTCAGTTTTTAAGGCATTCAGTTTGATGTGATTCCACGTCATCCGTTGATGTATGGCTACGAGGCAGATATTACGTTTTGATTTTCTTTTGTCGTTGGAGCTTTTCAGTTTGAGAATTCTGTGTGTCATTAGTATAGTTGTAGCAGCTGTTTTAGAAATTATTGTAAAGATTTATTAATTTCATATAAATATCCATGTTAAAGAGTAGAGGTGTGATGATGGATCCTTGTGGATCTTCTGATTTACACAGTAACTGTGTGAAGAGAGAGGCATTGTGTGAAGCAGGTATGATCTGTTGTTTAAATAAGAGGAAATCAAGTTGAGGGCGATGACCTCTATGCAATTTTTATCAGTCTAAGAAGTTAAATGCCCTAGTGTACTGTGTCAAAAGCACCTGAAAGGTCCATGAGTAGTAATGCAGCAAAACCATTTTTGTCAACTGTATTTTTAGGTCATCCCAGGTTGTGATTAGAGCAGATTCAGTCCCTCTCCGAGGACGGAATCCTGTTGGCCAGACTGAGAATAGTTTGTTTTGATCTATGAATTTTGAGATTTGGTGAAAGACTGCTCCTCTCATCATTTTGCTAAGGAAAGGCACTTTGAAGATTGCTTTGTAACTATTAAGGTTCCGAAGGTCCAAGTTGGTGTTTTTTAAGTAGTGGACATGTGCATGCCTTCCTTCTTATCTCTAGGAAAGTTTATGCTTTTAAGGAGTTGTTGCGATAATTTCAGAATGCGATAGATGCTGATGTTGATTGAAGTATGGTTTTGAAATAAGTGGAGGTTACGGGTCCGAAGGGCAGCTGGCTAGTGTGGCTAGCTTTTATGTGTTTCAATTATGAGGGTGTCATTTCTTAGAAGGCTGATGTAGATAGAAGGGGAGTATCTACTGTGATTGTTGTTTTCTACATACTATGGGAGCTGTTGTTGGTTTTTAGATAAGCATCCAGGGTGCCTGCTTTGTTTTGATAGTACGTTGCTAGTTTATTGCAGAAGATTTGTGAAAATGGAGTGAAGATTTGACAGCTCCCTGGATTGCGAGATGGCATCAAAATAATAATGGACTTCCTTGGATGGGAATTTTGCATAGTTCATTTTGGTTGAGTAGTGGATTTATTTGTCCTTTATATCTGTAAATACTGTTGTCTGTGTTAACACGTTTTGTCTTGTGTGTTCTTGTACCTGAGCCATCGGCACTGACGTGTTGAAAGTTCTCTTTACTTTTTTTTTCAGCTCTTCAAGGGCCTTCCTTTTTTTGCTGGTTTCAGAGTTTTTCTTGAGATCGATATTCTAAAGGCTGTGGACATCAATTCACAGGTGTTGAGTTGCGGACGGGCTCCCGCCTTCCCGTCTTTTAGGGTCAATAGGGTGGCAGCACCAGTTGCAGAACCAAATGGATGACATAGGAAATTTATAAACTTGTAATAATATTTCGTATAAAAATGCATATTGCATAAATTGGTTGTAAAAGCTGGAATACGGATTTTGGGGCACTACATTGGTGTTCCTATTAGTGTTAAAGCTTCCATGTTGCAGCACCCAGGATAATCTGCTGCCTGGCGCAATACCTATAAGGTCCCAAGGGCAAGACCGATTGCATTGCAAATGCTTGTTTCTCTTTATAACCTATTCTCTTTGGAAGAAAGGGGACGTGGGTGGGGGGGATGATATCTTCATGCAGTACTTGGGCTCTGTCTTTTCTCAACCAGGTTTCCATGATAAGTAGTATGCCTGGTTCTGTATCAGTCAGTATGTCAGATGTTTTATGTACTTTTTCTTATTCCACATGCACTCATAAGCAAACAATTTAGATGTGAAAGTTTTCTTTTGTGGAAGGGAGTTATGTGTCTGGGTTATCACTTATCTTATTTCTTGTGGTGCTTTTAACTGTGTGGTTACTATTGGGTAAGGTTTGTTCTTTGTGTATATGGGAAGGTGAGGAGGTTGGAAGTACTGCATGACTGATGGTGATGGGATTGTGGCATTCCCCCCATTCTGTGTCCTCCTCAAGCGAGTCAGATTCTGTTTGTAAGGGAGTTATGGGTTTAGGATTTTGTTTGGCTGAAGAGTTAAAACAGAGTTGAGTTCTGTTGTGATGTAGTATGGGTGATGTGAAGTTTGTGTGATTGGTATTGTAGTCCTTTATTTGTTGAAAGTGGAAAGGCTATGATTAAAAAGGTGGTGAGACTTTTTCTGTATTAATGAACCCTGGTAAAATAAAATAGGCAGCCCCACCTGCAAGCAGGATAATGATTATGCTCTCTGTAGCCTTGGTTCAGGGCTATGAAGGATTTGATTTGTTTAAACTTTTATCCTTGACCAGAGCCAGGAGGATTTTAATTGCTTTCCCTCTTTACCCAAGGTGGTTGGCATTATTGTCCAGCACCTTCCATCACGAACAGGGAACTGGGGAATGGTTATTAGTTCGCTACCCCATCCCACTTTATCAGAGGGCGGGTTGGAGGATATCTCTGGATCCCTCAAATTTGTGCATGAGCATTACAGTTGCTCCCTATCCCCCCCCCTTCCACCATGTTCAACAGTCTGTAGGGAATTGATGCTCTCTGCTCCCTACCTTTCCTAGGGGCAAAAAACATATAGTTAACCTAGACCCTTAACTTATCTATTTCCTGTATTTTAACATGTTGTTTTGTAGGCACAATTCAACTGCCTTCTTTCTGAAGAAAAGGTGTATTTAGTGTATGTCTGCTTGTATGAGTCTGTTAAAGTGTAAAAATGTAAAAGCAGAGACAGCAGCCTCTAAATCTATCTAGTACTGAATTTTTAGCATGAATTTAAAAAGGAAATACGTGGGCCGCACAGCCCCATGCAGAGAATAACAGCACTGTGCCTTTAAGGATTCAGGACTTGGAGGGGCCACTTTTGGTACTTGTGTGGCAGTTCTTGTTTCAACTCAGCAGTCAGGTTCCGTTGACACTGAGCTCTATGCCTATTTACCTAGCTTTGTTTTGTGAACTAAATCCAGTCGGATTCTTTTTAGTTCAGTTGCCATTTAACATAGTTGATTCACTTTCTGAATATTTTTGGAGGGTTTTATGACGTATTAGGTATATTTTCTTCCCTCCACACCATGCCTTCACTGTTCTGTGAAATGCTCACCCCATGGCCAGTGCATAATCTGACTGTCAAATAGATATACAGTGTATTAATGACCATTCTGATTAAAAATGACTATGGGGTCCTTGTGAGACCACGAGGGCCTAAGATTGAGAGCTAAGGAACATTTTGGAACCTCCTCCAAGTCTGCTGCTGTGGAATTCCATCCCAAGGAGATGCTCCACTTATGCACTATCCCAGGGGTTTCTGGCCACTCCAAGGAAGTGTAATAGGCTAGAGTTTTATAGCATCTAGACGCCGGGATAGCACCTAAGAATAGTATAGTTAGTTTCCTGGAATACATTTCAATGTCATTTTTATAAGCTATCAAATAGTTAACATTTTGTATAGAGTTGTTTCTGTGATTCTTAAGCAGAGAACTGAGCACAGAGCAAGGCAGGACTTGCCACTGTGACATTCCAGTGAACTTACATAAAAAGGTTCTATAGCAGCAGTAGGAGATAAATGGCATGTTGGCAGTTACCTAAACATTGTGACTGTATATGGAATTATTGTTTCTATTCTAGCAGAACTTAAGACGATATGTCTATTTATGACTAATTCACCTCGTTTGAGATGACGGCTACCAACCCCTCCTGTCTGAGGGAGGCAGTTTTGCTTGCATAGTGGTGGAAAACACCTGTAAGGTAGCTTTCACAAAACATAGGTAGAACTGAGTATGTTCTGTAAAGGACAGTTGCCAGCTTTTACCTATTAAAGACTGCAGCTCTCTCTCTTGATATGGATGTGCAGGCAGGCACTCAAAGGTCATATCACCACTCCAGCTATTCGTCCTCAGGCGCACAGATGATTTGATGTTTGGTGCAGGAGCACAAGGCACATCAATCCCCATTCCCATTAAACCTCAAAGTACTTGAGGCTAAAGGAACATCACCATCTTCTGCCTAAAGGCTTTCCACGTTAAGAACATCAGCGTTGAAGATCAGGCGGCCATCTGATCGAACTGCAGGGGAAACCTCATTGAAGCCATCAACTTCAAACTGATTTTCCTGCTACTCAGAATTTTCTGTACAGAATCTGTGCTTCTTCCTAGTACCTCTGAAAATGGATCTTTGTTGAGGATTTACATGGAAAATCCCCCAACCAAGAGCAGACCTTGCAGAAGATTAGAATTGTGCCTTCTCCTGAGACAACCTCCAAAAAGCAAGAGAGACACTGTTTTCCGTTCACAACGGAAAGTATTCAGTGTTCATGTATTCATTAAAGATTCCCATGATGGAGAAGCAGGTTTAGATGCAAGAAACCTCCTCCCCTGCCATCCACACACTTACAGTGACACATTCCTATGGAGGTGAGAAACAAAAAAACAAATGGGATACAGCTTTGCATTGTCCATCCACTCCAGGCCAGGGCCGTGTTGATGATTAATTGAACATTTTGGTATTTACTTGTCGCTCACACCTATTGTCTCTCTCCTTTCCAGCCTCCTCTCTGGTTTCAAATATACTTTGCATAATGTTATACTCTATTATTAGAGTTGGTTCCAGTTGCTAAACATAACTAGTCTGTGACTTGTTACTACTACAGTCCCCTTTCACATAGACAGCCCCAATATACTCCGTCTATTTTTTATTCATATACACTCGCACTCACTCACTCTCTCTCATACTCATAAGATAGATGGGAGTAGAGATAGGAGGTGACATACTGGCATAAGGGCAGGGGGGGGCCTGGTTGTAGCTGGCTGACTGTAAACTCAGGGTTGTATACCTTCTTTTTTTTTATTTTATTTTTTTAAATGGTGATGAGATGCCCTCTTATCTGTCCCAGCTATGTAGGAAAATCCCTTGTCTAAAATACAGTCCTCACAAGGTGTGTTAATGGTACTTATTTATGTGTTTACGGAGAAAATGAAAATGCAGCTTCGACATGAATGGAAAGAAATGAAGGCTGTGAAATGGTTCTTTAATTTAGGTAAACATGAAAAGAGACCTTTTTATTCACAGTAAATGTTGACACTCATTCCAGGTCATTAGCAATGGCCTATCAATTTAGATACTGGTGATCTGTTTTTTCTAGGGAATAAATGCCCTTGATAAAGTATAGACTACATAACATGGATAATACACAATTGTGTTTTTTGTTCAGAAGAAATCTTATACCTAAACAATTGTGTGATTTCGTGCTATCATGAAGTATGGGGAAGTTGTGAAATGTCCTGCAGGAGGCCCTCAAGTATTTGTTGCTTGTAAAGAATGAAAATGTAAATCCTGTATATTTTTTCATTAGTGAATAATAACATTTTTCCTTCTTTTTCAGCATATAATTAAGTTTCACAGAGCTTCTAAAGCAAACAAAAAGCCTGTACAGTTACCCCGGGGAATGGTGAAGTCCCTGTTGTATCAAATTCTAGATGGTATTCACTACTTGCATGCCAACTGGGTGTTACACAGGGATTTGGTAAGTTGATATGAAGGGGAATCGTGTTTTGGGGATGTTTGAATCATGTCAGGGCTATAGGGGAGATTCTGAGAACCTCTTCCCATAGCTAAATAGTTGTACTGTATTTTTCTTTTATGCTTCTATGCTTCATTCCAGGACCGATTTGTGTTTCAGCGATATCCTGGTTAATCCAAACAAATTCCAGAGCAAATAAGTGTGTGCTGTGTTTATGATCCAAAAATGCACTTTATAACAGGCTTTGTCAGTGTCTCCCTCGACATTTGCCACACATCATTCTGCCGCATTTTTGCTTCGCCACAGCAAACACCTTAGTGCTGTGCTTCCTCTAAAAATAGTTGCCGTCTGCTGTAATCTCGGACTCTCTCCCAGTCTTGGTCCTGGGAGGGTGAGATGTTGATTCTTTCCTTTTAATGTTGCTGTGCTTCTGCCAGTGGTCAGGAATCCAAAAGATTGTTTTTGGATAATGGCCTGGTTGGCTGTAGGGATTCTTAAGCTGCCATCCTGCCTAGCATCCAAGTCCTCAGAAGTGACGTGGTTTCATAAAGGTTGTTTTGCCTCATCTTTGACACCTTGAGCACCGGGATAGTCCTCAGAGGGAATGTCTGGTGTTGTGAAACAGCCTAACTATTCAACTGTTACTGTTGAAGAAATGAAGAATATAAATTAAGCCCAACATCAAGTTTTAGCAAAAGTGAAAAATCTAGTAAGGCAGAGAGTTGTTAATAAGTAAAAAAGTTATGATGAATTCACTGTGCGAAACAATGGGGCTAAAATTGTCCACACACAAGCATTGGGGAAAGTCGAAATACTTCGCAAAAATAGTCTCTGTTTCCAAGTCTTTTACGCGGGGATAGCACAAGAAATCAAAATCAGGCTGAATAGTTGATGGCCTGACTTCGGCCACTAACCTTAAACTGTTGACTGCGGGTTGTGTACTAAACTCATTTGTTTCACAGACCAAATACAAACCTTGCAGAGGCACATTCCTTGAAATTTGTGTTATGAGACTATGCCATTTATATACATTTCATGGTGGCTTAAAGGCTCGTGTTGGGGAAGTGGCGATAGGAGAGATCAGTTGTGTTTATTCACCACGGGCATCCTTGTAGCTCCTCGAACCACATTTAGTGAGAGCCACTTCTGCTCAAGAAACACTGTTTTGAGCTACTTGCAAATTGAATCCCTGCAAAATAGTGACTACATATGTTAATATTACATTATGAACACTTTAAACCGGAGAGGTTAACTAGGATAAATTACAGGAGAAAACTCACCCGTATTCAATGAATCCACCTGTCTAATTAACCCCTTCCCCGCTCATGACGGAACCGCTCCGTCATGAGCCACGGTTGCCGTGTGCTCATGACGGAACGGTTCCGTCATGCCACGCCCGTTGGCGGCCGCTCCGCCCACGCGGCGCTGTTTCCCCGCCTGTGCGGGGGGACAACGCAACTGGGCGGAGTCATGACGGAACCGTTCCGTCATGAGCACAGCTCAACCGTGGCTCATGACGGAGCGGCTCCGTCATGAGCACAGCGCCACCGCGCTGCCCCCCCGCACCCCCCAGCGCCGCGGCGGAATTCCCGCCGCGGCGAAGGGGTTAAATAACAACTAAAGCATCACTTGCCCTCTGGCACAAAGGGCATTGGGGGTGTGGGGATAGCCAATGCTTGTGGCGAGCCTTGACACTAGGCATAATTTCATGAGAGCAACATTGTTTATTATGGAGCACACAATGATACAGGCACACACATAAATATGCACACAAACACACATGAAGCACGTTATTCTTCTCCGCTCTGGATCCATACCCTGCTGTTTTCAGCTCTTGGCTGATCTTGCACCCAACTAATACATTTTCACTCTCTTCTATTATTCTACCCCCCTGTTGGTCAGTATTGAGCGTTGCTCAGGTGTACGGCAGGTGTCTTCGTTCATGGCCCATCGTTCACACAGCTGGTGCGACAGATGGACCAGGGCCTACAACATGGCCTTTCTCCTTTCGACTTAGCTAGATTGAGAATGGAGACAGATGGCCATGCGGCAGACACCGTAGTCCAGCACAGTGCATATATGAGTATTATCATAAAACCTTGCCATTGGGTTTGCTTACTGTCACTCTGAGTGTCTTGAGATGGGCAGTGCTGCCTTCTTTTAAATACACAGACTCGGCTTAGCTTCATCTCTGATAGCTAGTTTCAGGGTGCTGGTGAGCTACCAGTGGCTCCCGAGCTTCTTATTGGAGATCCCTGCCATGGACTGGCCAACAGTAAGTATCTGTGACCCACTAAAAACGTTTGGAACCTACACAGGGTAGAGCACACGGAGCTGAAGATGCAGGCAAACATCTATTTTATATCTCAGAATCTGCACAATTCTAACTTAATTCTGCTGTTGCGTAGGGTGTGATACAGAAGGGGTACCTGATGTTGGATTGTTAAATTATGCTTGATGTGTGCATAATCTGATCACAGCCTTCATAAATGGTAATCTTGCAGAATTCAAAACACATTGGCTACTGCACGTTTGTTTCTTTTTTGATAAAGTTGGGAATTTTGTGCAGTTTTATTTGGGATGTTTCGATACCAAATTTGGAACCTGGTGACTGTCATTCTTATTCTGGTCTCGGCACTTGACCAAATGTTAGAATTCTTGAATAATGCAGAATGTATTTAAATTCCTTTCTCTTGAATTACGACTACTTGGACTGTGCTTGGATAAGCACATGCAAATTCTCTGATGACATTCAAAATATGATACTCGGGCTCCTCCTTTCTTAATCAGATTACTATAACATAATATATACAGGCCCTTAGAAGAAAGTAATACAGAAGCTGGAGAGACTACAAAATCATGCAGCAACACTCTGCCAAAACCTTAAGAAATCAGACCACTTCCTGGATGCCTGTAAAGAACCACCACCAGAGGATTTCGTTTTTGATGGTGTGTCCCATTTCTAACATCCATATTGGTAGAGCCCCGACTGTTGGACTTCCCTCTCATTATAGGCAGGGTCATAAAATCAGATCTAGAAAGTCTCAACAATGCTCTTTTTTTCTAGATTCAAGGTTCAGTAATACAGGGGAAACCGCATCGTCTTACTGGATCGCAACTAGGTCAGCCTTTATTGCCATCATTTTATCTCGAGGACCTCCCGGCCCCCCTATGATAAGAGAAGGTTCCCAAACACTTGCAACTTCTGCCAGCCCACCTCACTGTAAAAAACTTGACTCCTGGCACATCTCCTGTTTCACATTCTTAACATTAGCTGGTGGAGTAGTAATTAAACCTTTACCTTATTTTTTCCTAGATTGGCTGCAATCACTGCTGTGTATTAAGAAAGTCCCATAGACCAGCAAGAGACTAAACTAAAGATTCTGTTTAATGTCCTTTTGTTGCTACTATGTGAGATGCATACGCATTTTTCTCCAAACCATTGTGCACAGAGGGCAAGGTTGTGTGTGTGAGTCGTTTCTTTCTAGAGTTTAGAGGTTTTTGCAGCTGCTTTTGATGACTGGGCTTCTCTTTTTTTTCTCTTTCAGTGCTGTTTTTGCCGATAGTTTGTTTTGTTTTAGGCCCTCTGGTTTAAGTTTCTTACCCTGTGTCAATTCGTCCTTTGTCCTAGTAAACATTTATTCTGATTGGATATCAGAGAAGTGCCTTATAGCTTACGATGTGTGATCCTTTGCTAAATTTGTGGCCACCTCACTGTTGTAAGTGGGTTCATCTAGGCCTGTGCAGAATGCTGGGATAAATGCTGTTAAAAAGATAAATTCCTGAGTGGATTTGAACTCGACTTGCAAAAAGCTCTTTCTGCACATCCCCCAATTTGTGTATATTTGACGTGTGCAAAGTGCTTATTTGTTCTTTGACGGCTGCATTTACTACATCTTTCTAATTTGCTTGCTGCAACCACCTTGCTCAAGCACATTCTACCTTCGGTCCCCTTGATGGCAGCCTTGAAATGTCTCTCCAGTCACCTTCTCTGTACCAACTACAATTTGTAAATTCTCCTTCCATGCAGAGGACATGGTTGATTTCGTGTTTGGGAATTTAAGGGCTTTTCACCTAAGATCTGCATCTTTCCAATTTCAACTGCTCCATCCTAAAGCTTGAGGGTATAGACCTAATTTACGTACTAGTTTTTTCTCTCTAGATATATCGCAATTTCTCTTTCTCAGGAAACTTAATTTACTGCCCTTTAAAGGCTCTGTCTCAGTCCTTTACGCACTTATCACTGTACTTACCCCCTTCTAGCTACAGCATTCTAACTTTGTAGTCCTTGGAGACTTTAATGTCCACAAGGTCGATCCTGACTAAAGAACAGCAGAGTAATTTAGAGAGGCAAATGTGTGACCTTAACCTTCCCCAACTGGTAGCCTAGTAGCGGGTGCCACTCATAGGGGTGGACATACATAGGATGTGGTATTTTTCATCTACCCCTTCATTATGGTTGCCCCCCCCCAAGGGGGCTTCTAGCACTGCCCTCAAACAGTTCCGGAAAAATACAAAAAAAGCAACAAAAAAATGTTTTCTTTGCAAATTGCAGCCAACGATAGTGCCGCCAGAAAGATTTTCAAAATAGTCCACTTTTTTGCAGCCAGAGGCCTGCAAACAGTGTTTCTACATCCCAGTCTCTGGCAGAGCACCCTTTCTTGTTTGTTTCACACGAAAGTGGAAAAAATCGACTCCACTTTTAACAATCGGTCCATCCCCCTATTCCAGAGTCAACTTACATGGCTTCTTCAGCCATGACTGTGGCGCGGCTTGAGTCATTCGATCCAATTATACCAGCCGATACGGAGCAAATAATTCTTATAATCGAATCTGGCTCACCTCCTGATACCCGTCCCGCCTCTGTGCTTGCGAAGGCAGGCCCCTGCCATTAAATCCACAAAACAATGCTCTTTTTAACCTTTTCTTAGAGAGTGGCAAGAAGCCAGTAAGCTGGAAAAAGGAACTGGTGATCCCTTTGTTAAAGAGTATTAATTTAAAAAAAAAAGCTAATGCTGACCCATTCAACTTGAGCAATTATAGGCCCATCTCTCTCCTTCCACACCTTGGCAAGACGCTAGAATCCCTGGTGAACCATGAGATCACCAGCCATGTGGAACAGAACAAGATTCTACATGCCACCCGGTCGTGCTTCCTGGTTTCAGCACAGAATTAGCCCTTCTAGGAGTAACAGAATACATCGGGGGCTACCTCAACTCTGGGCAGAAGGCGGTGGCCATCTTGTTAGATCTCACCGCCACCTTTGATAGTGTGTTGCACAGGATTCTTCTACAAAGGCTGGAGCAAGCAAGAGTTACGGGCCGCACTATGGAATGGCCTTGCTACTTTCTAGCAGACAGACAGGAGGCGGTCTTTCTCTCTTTCTTTACCTCCCAGTGTAGAGCCATAGGCTGAAGTGTGTTCCTCAGGGTTCATCACTTAGCAAACCATTTTCGGCATCTATTTGGCCCCTTTAACTTTTTTTGCACAAAGTTGGGATATTAACGCTGTCTCTTACACGGAAAATACTCAACTAATACTGTCCTTCCATCAGCTTACTGACACTGTCATTGTGGACGGTCAGGGCTGCCTTGCGTCCATTGTTCAGTGCATGCAGAACAGCTGTTTACAACTAAATTCCCACACAACTGACATTTTTATTTTTTGTTCTGCCTCCCAGCTTAAGGCACTGCGTCTCTGGCCATCTAACTTAAGACATGCCACCACCCCTTCCACAGTGGTCAGGAATCTAAGAGTCTTCATGGACACTGCAATTTCCAAGTCAAGGCCACCGCTGGTACCTGCTTAGGTCTGTTAAAATCCCTGATAAAGCTTTTAAAATATCTTCTCCATGACACTTGCAAAGCTATTGTACATGCGCTAATCACCTCCAGGTTGGATTATGCCAACATACTGTTATCTCTGTGCCTCCCAGTATCTGGTGTCAAGATCCCTACGTGTCGAGATTATGCCAAAGCATGGCTCAATTTGAATATCTTCAAACGTCACTCTAGTAGACAAGGGCTCAAAGAACTACACTGGCTTCCAGTCAACTCTAGGATAAAATTCAAAACACTTATCACTCACAGAGCACTTTACCAGAGGGGTCCCAGCTAAATCAAAGTCCACCTTAAACACTACTCTTCTTCTAGGGCACTCCGCTCTTCCAACCACGACCTATTGTGCATCCCTAGATTCCTCAAAACCAAATCTGGGGGCAGGTCCTCTGTTCTGGCTCCTGGGTTCTGGAATGCTCTTCCCCCCCCCCCCCTCCCTTTGTGTCCTTTCCAGGAAAAGCCTGTTCAAGGCACAGTTAAAAACAGTGCTGTTTGGTGAGCTATAACGTTTGCTCCTACTTTGATTTCCAGAAGCGCCAGGATAGTTCTGAAATAGCAGTTCCTCTCTAAAAATATTACTACTTTCATTCATTCATTCATCTTTACTGTCCCTTTAACACCTAGAATAAGCCAAAACATCACAATCCTAGCGTACTGCACCATCCCCTCTATTCATTCAGCTTAACCACGCCACCTTGTTACCAATTAATTCTTTGGCTCTGTTTCGCATTATAAAGATTGTGATGAGGTAGAGCTGAGCTCTGGATATCAAACATTACTGGTCATTATTTGCAGCACTGTTGTCTATTTGCACAGCAACTCTTTCAGTGGAGCAAGGCATGTTAGGGTGCGCATTGTTGCAGTCTCACTGGCTCCTGACTGCACAATGAGATGGTTATGAATTTGAAATGTTCACCAGCACAGCCAAAGGCTTCATTTATTGCACTTCAAGGCACTCTAAACGGGTCAAGCAACAGGTTCATTCTTCGTGCTCGGATGTGTGGAATGGCTTGTCTCCTGTACACAGTTCAGGATTAGTAAATATCAAGTAATTTGTATATATACTTTTCTTCTCGGTTAACCAAGCTAGTCATTTCACTGCCTGCCCGTACAGTATTTACATATCACACATAGAAGTGACATTCTTAGGAGAATATGAGTAGCCCTCTTTGTTTTCAAGCATCTTTTAGATACTATTTAGGCACAAAAGGTGTCAAAAAACTTAAATAAAATGAAAGATTAACTACATAAATGGGCTAGACATGTGTTTCGATGTTGTGGTCTGCAACAGGATGATTTGATTGGTTTCTTCTCAAAAAAGATGCCAAATAGAAAATGGCTTTATGGAACACCCAAAAATTCTAATTCCGAACTTGTTTTTCCCTTCCACAGAAGCCTGCTAATATTTTAGTAATGGGTGAAGGCCCTGAGCGAGGACGCGTAAAAATAGGTATGCTTATTATGTTCTTATCATATTGATTGAATTTATTCTCTTTGCCTTGTAATTTATTGATTTAAGCCACTGTGGACCGCCTAGTATCATAGGAAAGTGCAGTGATGTGCTTGTGACGTCTTTGATGACTGGGTGAGGAGGTCGGTGTTTGTGTGTTATCAAAACCTTCAAGCCGTGGTGTCGATGAGTTAAAGCAATCTGTGAGAACGACAAACCTCTTTATCATGCCACTTAAAGGCTTGCTACTTTAGATTTGAAGCTGCTGCTACCAAATATGAAAATGGCAAAGGCATGTTTACTCTTGAGTTTTAAAACCAGTTTTAAGAATTTGTCTTCAGTTTTAGGTTTGGTTTGTGTCTACACTGTGGGCCCCCCTGAAAGGACCTTTTCCTTGAGAAAAAAAAACACACACAAAAAACAGCCCTGTGGAACAGTATGGTGAAATGCAAATGTATAATGTACGTTTCTTATTAGGAGGTCGACGTAATATTACAAAGAAAAATCTAGGGGCTGTTTCTACATTCTGAATGGCCTCCGCCTCCCAGACTGTTAATGGCCAAATGGTATGGTCGACTGTCCGGGACTTGAATATGGTGCCATCTGATGTTGTGTGCTTGGTCATCTTATCCACCATTTCTTTTCTTAAGCTGTTCCCACGGAATTTTGATTGAATGAAGAGCTAATCATGCCCACAGTAGCCTAATTTTCTTCCCTTTTTTTTTTAGGGCAGTGCGTTATCTGTTTTCGTATTTGATAAGTGCAAAAGTGGCCTCAGTCACAAAAGATCAACAGATACGTGGTCTAATGTCAGCTTCCCACTGGAATGCCTGAAGTTTGACTCAGTAGGAAAGTTGCAAAATTGATCTGGGGAACTGTCTGAGCCCTCCAGATAGGAATAATGTTGTTGCCATTTGAAGTTGTTTTTCCACTTGAATGCCTGATGATACTGAAGTACATTGTCTAATTGAATATGCTGTAGTTATATATTGTATACCCAGGGCATCTGGTGTCATTTCTCCAGTTGATCAGTAAAGTGTTTTAGTTTGGGTTCAGTAGACAACTCAAGTTACTACACCTGCAGGTGTGTGTGTGTGTGTGTGTGTGTGTGTGTGTGTGTGTGTGTGTGTGTGTGTGTGTGTGTGTGTGTAAATGTAAAATGCATATGTGTGATGTAAGTGTCCCACTTGTTTTTAGAATTTTCTACATTAAAAGTGTTCTGTTAAAATAAACTGTGGCTTTGCGGCAGCATCTGCTGTGTAGCAGAACCATCAAGTGCAATACTTTCTGTTGGAATTCTGTTTAAACATGAAAAAAAATTTTTTAATGCTCCTAGTAAACCCTTTTTCAGACCTTCAATTGGGGTTATTGATATAATACGTGGGCAACATTTTACCCTTATTACCTGTTAATTATTAGAGTACAGCAGTCAGTGGGTGAAAGGTGAACAGCTAACTTTTGCTAAATACTTTTCTCTGTGAATGCCATGTCTGTATGGTAACTTTCGGTCTTTCTTAGTTTGGAACAGAATATATTTTTTGTTGAAAATCTGTATATTATGTAGCAGGTGCTGGATTATATGGCATATGCCACAAAACCATAGTTACATGAAAAACACCAGTTTTGCGTCCAGTGGCCCGGTTATTTTAAAGTCGCACTTTTCAATGGAAAGGCCTATTTTTAGTTTGCTAATAACATCATAGCTTCATGTGACACAAAACTGACTGGCTAAACAAAAATAGGGTCTGGCTATGTAATGATGCTCGGCACTGCACTGGAATAAAGGCCCTGTGCTCAACCCATTCTGTACATAGCCAAATGCTGTGTTGAGTTGGTTATACCCATACTGAGGCTAGGCCCACTTCTTAGCCAGCGCTAGCTAGCCTCTGAGCTTTGCCCCGACTGCACATGGTTGAAGGCAAGTCAGAGTGGATATGTGCAAAAAGAGACTTCACATAGGACTAGGTATTGCAGATACAGGAGTTGGAAGCAGTAGTTGGCTAAAGGGTAGGTGATATATAATAGAAGACTAACAGCACATAAAAATACACCAGTAAATAATGACCTACCCAAACGACAGTTATGGATCCCCAGTGATCTCATTAATTATGTCAGTGGTGAGGTGATCTGTGAAATCACTAATGATCTCAATGATGTCATTGGTGATGCAGTCTTTCATATAATGTCATAGGCAGGGCATTGGGGTGAGTTGCTTGGCTAACCATAACTGGCAGTGATTTCAATTTGACCTAGAATGGTAACCATAACCTTTCCCCCTCTCTCCAACTCACTCCTTCCCTCTCCCTCTCACTCCAGCTCTTTTCCTTCCCTTCTCTGTTCCCATACCATGAAATGTGGTAGACAAGGCATTCTCTGACCCAACTGAGGATCTGGATTTCAAGATCCTTGCAGATCAGCATAGGAGTATGGAGGATATGCAAAGTTAGTTTGGGTGATCTAAAAGTAGTATTTCCAAATTTAAGTCTCATATGAACTTTTGCTCTTTGCCGATCACATTTAGACCATACCCAACATGAAGATTCCACTGTACTCTGGCATTTCCTAAGATACGTGCACAACATGGCGTGGATGGAATTTAAAAGTTAATATTTTGCGGTTTTTTTAGGTTTGTTTAGATCATTACGCTGGAAATCATTTGCAAATCCGGATTTATTGAACAAATTAGGATTTCCTCTACTCACGTAGCATTTTTCCTCTGTCGTTTCTGGATCTGTAGATCTGAGCAATGTGATATTGTGTTAGAGACCGAAAACTTGTGTTGTGACAGCCATTATATTAGATGAGGGATTCTTGAATATTTGTGGGATCCTGCGTCTCAGAAAAATAATATGGTTGGGCATGAAGAGACGTATGTTTTGAATATGTCACCTAAATGTCTACTCAAAAAATGACATTCATACAATAGCTGCAGTAGCATGTAAGAAATACTACTTTATCCACAGATACCACATAGCACCAAACTGAGTCACCTGTATCTTCTACCGGCCCTTAATAAAATCCTTTGAGGCTGCATGCTATAATGTTATGTTGAGAGCTGAGGTCTGGTGACCAACTGAAATGGCTGCTCAGTAGCCGAGCTCTGTGCCTGAATCCAAAATTCACCATACCCGTTCTGCATACCAGACCAAAATTGAGTCTCAAAAATGGTGACTGGTCTCCTACTGCTTCCAAGTGCCAGAAGAAACAAAGACTAAGCATCACAGGTTGATGGAAGGGAGACTGCAGCTTAGGCCCTGTGATCCCATGGCACAATGATAAGTAAGGCCTTGAAGTCTAAGTGATATGGGCTGCAGGTGTGCCTAGGACCAGCATGGTGATACGTGCCCAAGCTGTAGGGGTCTCCCTCTGATTGACTTTGTGTAATCCCACTCCCCACACATCTGAACAGCAGATCATTCAATGGTTACTCAGGTTGCAAAGGTATTTCAGACCACCTCGGGATGGCGGAGGGCTGTGACAATTGAACACTGGTGTTTGGTGACAAAGGACCTCCCTGTGCGAAAGGCTTCTTTGCTTCATGAAGCAGTGAAGCCAGAGGCCGCAGATAGAGGGGCATTGATATATCATGCATGATGAGTAAGTGTGATATCAACCTGCCTGGGGTTATTGAACCACTTATCCTGCTGTGTCTGCTATTCTGGAAGCAAACCAGAGTCATGCTGTTGTGCAGTTTACCTTTAAAGCTAAATACTCCTCAAACCCATTTCCAGCAAGGAGTAGTCAAAGCCTCTGACTGAAAGGTGGTCTGAGACACTTCTTCTCAGGGTTTTCAGCCACATTTCTGTGACTGTGAACAGGAGTACCTGTGAATACACTTCTCACAGTTTGCACAGGCAACCAGTAGTATTGCAAGTTGTCATTCGAACAGAATTGGCCTTTCGAACAATACCAGTCTGGAAGACTGATGAACAAAAACACCACTGATAATTACATTGATATGATGGCTTTCCTGGTTGAAGGGGAGCTTCAGATCAGTTCACCAGAAGTTTGACATCCTCAAAGGCATGGAAAGAAAGCTTAAAGAACAGAATGAATTGATTTATAAAAAAAATTAAAAAATGGACTGGATTTGGCAAAGCGTAGAATTTCGTTTGGAAGATATGACCACCTCAAAGTGCTGTTGTATAAAATATGTTCACCCTTATCTTCTAAAAACAAGCACTTTTATGCATGCTCTGGCCACATCATCAGGATATTAGGCTTCCCCCAAACCATTGACTTGGGAAGGCTGTAACACCTTTTTGAAGAGCCTGTTTGCTGACCGTTTGGGGCACACCATCCTCTCTGTTTATTTTTGGGAGAGCGCACTGCTCCTTTCTCCCGAGACCACAAAGTTAAAAGTTCTGCTTTATCCGACTCAGCTGAGAGTGAACCTACTTGGGAAATCTTAGCACTTCACTGATGCAAAAGAAGCATTCTTCCATATATGAATGTTTCGAGTTGAATGTTGGGTCAGTTACTGATTATGCGACTGTTTGGGGGACCTTTTTCTTCTACATAGGACGTATAACATTACCCAAGCAAGCAGAACTCTAAGAAGATGATCACACAGAGTTACAGCCTGTTTGAGCAGAACTCCATATTCTGGAAAACAGCATACTGACTTCGGTGACCCTAACTGTTTAACAGAGATTAATCTTCTACTGCAGAAATATCAGGTAATGGATGATAAGCAGATTATCTGACCAAACGGTCATTGGCTTATCATAACTGAGATAGAAAGACCAGGCAAAACACGTGACTGGATGCAGAGAAGAAGTTGGGGGAAGGAAGTGATAAAGAAGGTTAGAAATGAGGACTGAAAAGTGGTCACTGATATTTGCTGCATAGTGGTGGCTTTCTCTGTGTACTATTCCTGTTTATACACTTCCAGGTTGAAGCTAAGCAATGAACATTTTGAACAATATGTGAATGGCGGCGTGCCTTTTGCATGCATGGATGACCGTAGCAGAAAAATACTATGCAAACCAGTCTCATTGACTGAGATTAACTAGCATTGGCAAAGCCAGTAGTTTGTTTTATATTTCAAGTGGCAAACTATACCGGTGGCAAAGCAAACCTGCCTTACAAATTATCTCAAAACAAAACATTGAATTCATTATTTTCAATCTTTCTAAACTGCATGGTATATTGTTCAAATGCTTTTCATGCAGGTAACTGAACAAAGTTAAAAAAAAAAATCCTGTTGCATGCAATCAGTTTACAAATGGCACAGAACGTTAGTTGAGAGGACTTGAAGAACATAATTGCTGTCAGAGGCTCTGAGTAAGGCATTGTCAGAGATTTTAAAGGGAAAAATCTTGCCACAGCCCAGTCAGAACTGATACAATTTCTTCGGCCATTGCGTGCCCTGCCTCAGTCCAAGGGCTATGTAGTCCTTCTACCTCAAATGCCACGTGAGTGAGTACAGCAGCCTGCTTCTCCACCCTAAAAGCTGCCTTTATGTTATAAGGCCTGGGCTTTAACAGGTAATACAGGAAACTAACCAAAATCATCCTTTAAAGTCTGTTCTTTAGTCAGACTTCAGTAAAAACATATCTGTTCTGGTTCTTTCATGAGCAATCTAGGAGGGCTTGCAGTCCATTGTAAGTTGTTGGCACGAACGCCTATCGCCTTAATGATCTACACCTCCGTGTTGTTTCTGCTTTGCAACGTGTGTCAACGTGTTAGTACTTTAAAAAAATCCAGAGACCTATTACATTCAACAGAGATTGTATTGGGCTTTTGTTGTAAATATATATCTTGACTGGAATAGAATTAGGTTTCTTCCCTTCCACCTGGAGTTAGTAGTTTGATATTTCCTCTGCCCTTGATACTAAATATCATGATTGTCTCCATTGTCTGGAAATATTGTGTCAACCCAAGCTCCAGTAGAGCACCAGTAGAAGACTGAAAAAGCAAGAGGCCTTATGCAGTGGGTACGAAGACCATGACAAGCTGCCTTTTCTTGGTGAAGTGTTCTAATAGGCAGGTATTGTACAATAGAAAGAAGCAATGCAGAAACTACCCGAAAAACACAAAAGACAGGTGGATGCTTTTTGACTCGAGAGCAAGGTTATTCCAAACACTTGCAGCATCTGTGGCATCCAATGAAGGTCTTGATGCAAGTAAGCAGTTTACATCTGGCTGAGTGCATATCCAAATAAAGACTGTAGATCTACCCAAGTGTAAGTACAAGTATTAAACATGTCCTTTGCAAAAAGCTTTCAAAAATGATCTGCCATTCATTTTAATAAGGGTTGGCACTTCAACCCCCAGACCCTTTGTTTTGGTATTTTGTTAGCAGTGATCGGTCCTATGGCATCTTGGGCCATTTATCGAGATCACCTTATCAGTCATGTAAAAAAGGATGTGAAAGTAATTGGAGTGGACTTCATGGTATATGTGCTTGTCTTCTGACAATTCATCACTTGGTAGAGGTCTCTATTACCTTGCTGCGATGCTTGTTAGACTTATGTTAAGAATGTGGTCACTACACAGGAGAATAATCATAATTGTTGCATGTATTTTACATATCTGATATTTATTAAGATAATTTGTTTGTTCTGTTTTACAGCTGACATGGGTTTTGCCAGGTTATTTAATTCTCCTTTGAAGCCTTTAGCAGATTTAGATCCAGTAGTTGTAACCTTCTGGTATCGTGCCCCAGAACTGTTATTAGGAGCAAGACATTATACTAAAGCTATTGGTAAGTAAAAGAAGGAAAATGCACTGTGCATCTTCTCTTATTTAATTGTTGTGCCTACAGCATTATTAAACATTGTTACCTCAGTTATTCTGTCATAGAGATAGGAAAGTAACAGAGTAGGAGGAGATATTGTTTTTGCTAAATAGTTTGTCTGTTTTCTGTTCCACTCATTAAACTAATAATTGAACAAGTACTACTAGCCATTGGTACAATTGCTAAGGAATGTACTGTTGGTTAATAGTGAACAAAAATGTACTTTTAGCTATTCACATTGGTCACACCAATAAGTTGTTTGATAGAAGCTCAGCAGGTATACTTTTAGAAAGGATTTATGTATTGAAGATATTAAGCTTGCTTTCCAAGTGTAAAAGAGATGAAAGAGTAGGATGAATCTTTAGTGCCATGTATCACACCGTGGCATGAGCTTCCTCTACTGCTTCTCTTTAAACCTTTCAGGGTTGCTGCTCCATTTTTTCCAAGTCTGCCCCCAGGCAAGGTTCCTGGCCTTGACTGACTCACCATAACCTTTTACAAAGAATATTCCCAGATCCTAGCCCCCAGGCTTGTCGATATGTATAGGGATGCCATATGTATAGGGATCCCTCCCTCCATCTTTAAGAGAAGGCTTTATAGTTACACTACTCAAACCGGACAAGCAGGCAGATCAGTGTGACTCCTATCGGCCCCTATCCCTCGTCAATACCGACAATAGCTTCTTTGCAAAGGTCTGGCAAACCGGCTGCTGCGGTTGCTCCCGGTGATGGTGCGACCTGACCAATCTGGATTTATTCCAGGGAGGTCGACCTCACATAATCCCTGAACCCTTTTAGCAGTAGTACATCATCTTCACCCACAGATTACCCCCTCTGCTGCACTATTGGACGCTACGAAAGCGTTCAGTTCATTGGAATGGACATACCTCTTCCCATTGTTGCGGAGGCTGGGACCGGGGGCCTAATTCATTCCACAGGTTCAGCTTCTATATACTCTTCCCACGGCCTGCATACGGCTCAACTGCCTCCTCTCTGAACCATTCACGGTCACGCGTTGCCTGAGGCAGTGGTGTCCTCTCTCACCGCCCCCTGCTGTTTTCTGTGGCAGTGGAGCCCCTTGCAGCTCGTCTTCACCAACCTCATGCGGAAAGAGGCATTGGCTTTGCATCCAGAGGTCTGGTTGTATCGCTATATGCGGACGATGTTACCCTTTGTGTGTAGGACTCGCAGACCAACTTGGGCCGCTTAATGCGGGAGGTGGTGAAGTTCGGAGGTTATTCCGCATCCAAGTGAACTGGGTAAAATCTTTCCTTTAACGGAGACGTCCCTACCCATCCCTACAGAATATCCGTTCAAATGGGCCTCTGGCTCGACCAAATATTTGGGCATCGGGATTAGTAGGGACCCCGTAGAGCTATGCGGGGCAACCATGGGCGGGCGAAAGACTGGTTAGAAGAAAGCGTTCTGATATGGTTCAGGTTACCATGGTCTATGGCCGGCCATATTGCCCTGGCCAAAATGGTCATTGTCCCCAAAATCTCTTCATGAACATTCCAATGCCCCTTACTGCTAGTTTTTTGCAAATGACTACGGTCCAACTTAATTACATTGATATGGGCGGGACAACAACCCCGGGCTCCGTATGACCTACTCGGACTGCCACAGACACACGGGGGCATGGGTGCCCTGGATATGCACCTCTGTGCCATATCCGCGCAGGCACAATATTTGCACTACTTGGTTCATCTCATGCCGTTTCAGACACATGTGGCAATTGAACTGGACAGAACCTCCCCATGGCCATTCACCACAGCTTTATTCCTACCCTACAAGGTCCTTTGGTCTGAGATTGACACCACACAGTGCTTGCGTTCTGAATTGGACGGCCTCTGAATGTGCACTGGTACCCCAATGCTACATGTTCCTGCTGTCTCTGTGACTAACCACCCTTCACTCCCGCCACTACATGACAAAGGAGCGATAGGGCGTGCGGGCAGACAAGGTATCCACACCTTTGAAGATCTTTACCCCGATGACTAGTTTCTCGCTCCCCCTGTGGCCACACCCTCACTTGCCCCTGTGCTGCTTGACACTACTCTATTTCAATCTGCGAGACACCCGTCGCAGGATCCACAAGATTTTCCCTGCTCCGCCACAGATGCTTATGGCACTAGAACATGTCTATGCCAACATGTCTATGCCAACACATCACAGCATAAGCTAATAACATGCCTCCACCTCCACATGCAGCTGTCCTCTCCAGCACTTGTCCTAAAGGCCTGTAGAGCCTGGAACGCTGATCTCAATACTCCTGTGACTGATGCCCAATGGCCTTTCTGCTGCAGCCAACTTGAAATGGTATACCCTAACTATCGGCTCCGCCTCATATATTTCAAATTTCTGCATCGTCTATACCATGCACCTAAGCAAATTCCGGCGGATGGTGCCCTTCCCTGACTCTTGCTGCCATGCACTCCATGCTGACTTCATACATCTAGCTTGGTACTGCCCCGGGGTCGCACTCTTCTGGACTGAGTTCTTCCACACACTGAGGGAAGTCAATGATGCACCCATCCCCTTGTCTCCAGTAACTGGGCTTCTAGAATATGTGAAAGAGGTACCGCACGCTTCTCGCAGACTAGCAGCAATGTGCTCACACTAGGTTAAGGCAGGGTTGCAGTGCTCGCTGGCAGGTTGGGGGCTCCCACAATCTGAGTTTCTCACTGACATTTCATACTGTCGGGAGCAAATCTCTGCGTTCTGGGACCTCATGCCGCTGAGATCCCGTCCCAGAGATATCGGAGAGCCTTTTACCGCTTACCTTTTGCGACGAGACCCGGCCTCTCCTACCCGGGCGGAACACCATTTCGCTGTCGAGCACACTGTTTCGTGAGCTACAGCCTTTTAACCAACCGAGATGTATGTCAGGGTCTGCAGGTCCTCTGTTTATTAACGTGTGTGGTGGGGTAGGCCAGAACTGCTAGCATAAATGCTTGTAGCATATACAGTACACAACAGGTTAATTTGGCTGAGCTCATTGTACCTGACCACACTGCATATATCTGCTACGTAAATCTGTTTGCAATGTGTGAATGTCACACTTTGATGGAATGCTGATGCTTTGTACACTGCCAACTGTTATAAATAAAATATATATTTTTTAAAGATATCCCACCTTAAACAAACCACACATTCCTTGGTAAAACATTGTCGCTACTCCTTCTGCGTACAGTACCAGCTCAAGCTTTGCTGTTAAAACAATGTCGTTGAATGAACTGATAATGATCTTTCAAAACCAACCAATATTATTGTGTAAGGCCTACCTGCTCTAACTCTGTCATAACTTGCCAGCTACTGTCACCCCTAAAATATGCCATTTTCATTTTCTCTACGAGATGCAAAAATTGATATTTCGAAAACCTCCTCGAGTTGTTAACAAAATCTATTTTTTACACTGATTGAATAGATGACCTTTTTTATTAAATGATAAAGGAACATTGTCAGATTTGCTGAGCAGTTATATTTTCTCCATGCACATAGGTGACACAATGTTTCCTGTAGATTTTGTCAGTCCTCCCTTTAGAGTTTCAAAGACTCTGTTTCCTTCAGTGACAGACCTACTCTGTAGGGACTGTCACTGCGGAGGGTATGTTTCTTTCATTTCTCATTCAGCAGTGGAACGGAGGCTATAGACCTTCAAAGTTCCTTTACAATGAAATTAATTTCTGTTTTCATTATCATGAACCTGTGGGATAAAATAGTTACATTTTTACTCTACAACACATTCTGAACTGGTGAGGGGCCTCCCTGACTGTATGCCTGCCCTTGTCCGCTCCTCTTTCTCCTTCTTTTCTATGTGATGCAAAACACTTAACACGGCTATTCTTTCAACCCCTTTTGAATCGGCGCTCTCATCTCAACCTGCTCTGTACCTTTCCCATACCTTTTAGGGAAACCTATCCCTTGCTCACATCCACTATGGCAGTCCTTGTTTTAATCTTTGATCTAATTCAGACGTTCTTTATACTTTTTAAAAATATTTTTATTTTACCTTTCCGCTGAAATTAAAAATGTCATCAAGATGATACAACAGTACAGTTATACAAGCAACATATTTATAACATATATCTAGGCTCGACACACTTATTTGTTTTCCATATATTGGCTTTGTATTTCTCCTGACTTGAGACTGCCATTTCTTTGAGGCCCTTTTAGTTGTTTATAGTCGATTCTTCTTTTGAGTTATTTACTGTTGTCTTGCTTCGCCTTTCAGATAATACAGAATCTCCCACACGGTGGCTCAAACCCACTGCAAAGCAGGAGACCTAACACAACAACACCTAGAAAAGGGTTTTATTTTACAAAATGCAAAAAATCTCTTTTTAGAATAAGGCTTGGGGTGTATTTATAGAATGCTCTCTAACAGAAAGGCTTTCCCAGATGCCAAATTGCACAACATTCATATATATCGTCCAAGGCCCCCGCAAAGAAAGACCAGGCACACACAAAGGATCGCTTGGACCGGCAGATTTAATGGAATGGCATAATGCATTTCGGATTCCATCCTTCCTCAGATGCCTATCTGAACAGAACAGTGCAGTCGGTGTCCATCATTTAATGGCGCCTGCTTCACTCCAATAGGTGAGGAGGACACAGTGGGCGTAGCAGAAGTAGGGACGCCCGGTAAGTACCTTCCCCCATGTGGGTGGCGTTCTCAATCCTGACAGTTGCACCGATCACACAGGCACCTCTCTGCCGGTCCCACAATCCAACATCCAGCCACTTTTCTGTCACGGGAAGTCCCGAACTGGAATCTTGGACTGTAGTCAGTCCCAACGATTGCTGCTGGAATTATCAGAAAGTGGTGGTGCGGTAGTATTCCAAAAGTATGTATGTATGTATGTATGTATGTATGTATGTATATATATATATATATATATATATATATATCTATCTATCTCAAGAACACACTTGGTAAATGCAACAGATAAATACATTAATAATACCATGAAGAAACAAGCAGCAAATAAATGAGAGAAACACTCGAGAAAATATTATAGGACGTCCTGCTTGAGATGAGAAAGAGATATATACACTACATACATCAAATTATTACTTTGGATGTGCACCTTACTCATTCACACATCACAAAGAGAACACCATTAAAGTCACTGGCCACGCATCACAATGGCAATAATCAAAACTCAAACAACTCAAATGACCACAGCCACTGGAACCATGCATCACAATGGCAATAATCAAAACTATACTCTTCACCTGGTGCAAACACTGTATCTTAGCCCACTCCTGACCTGGGGATTAACAGCCGGGATAAGGGCCTCAGCAACCAGGGTTCCGCTGTATCGAAGTAGACGCGTCCATCCCCATTCGGATTCCAAAATCCCGGTTTCTTGGTCAACAACCCTCAGCTTTAAAATCTCAAAACACACTAGAAGGTTCGAGAATCTTCCCCTCTGCGCCAAAGGAATCTTACCAGGACTGGCTAGCTTCCAAGCAAGCATTCCAGGGCAGAAAGGAGTTCCCACGTCCCCTCTAAATTCTCGCATGTTCCAGCCCTTATCTTAACGAAGCTCACGAAAGCCTTCCAGGGTCCATTAAACAATCTCTTACAAAAACAATCCTTGAACGTGATTAACCCAAACAACTTGCAAGTGTGGCTATGTGCACAGATAAAGCTCAAGCCAGGTTGAGTCAGAATTCAGGATGACATGAGGATAGGTGTCAAAGCCAATAGTAAGAACTTAATAATGCTACCAATGTACAACACAATGCACATTTGTGCACCACTGCTTATAGCATCTCACACTTAATCGCTCAAAGTACAACACAGTGCACATTTGTGCACCACTGCTCATAACTCTCTCCCTCTCCCTCTCCCTCTCCCTCTCCCTCTCCCTCTCCCTCTCCCTCTCCCTCTCCCTCTCCCTCTCCCTCTCCCTCTCCCTCTCCCTCTCCCTCTCCCTCTCCCTCTCCCTCTCCCCCTCTCTGCCTCTCTCCCTCTCTGCCTCTCTCCCTCTCTCCCTCTCTGCCTCTCTGCCTCTCTGCCTCTCTGCCTCTCTGCCTCTCTACGTTCTGTTCTTAGCAAGGCTGTCCTACTCCATGACAGCTCCCAGTGAAAGAGTGCAAGAAAAAACCTTTGAGAGAAACAAGCCAAATGCAGGGTGTTGTACATTCAGGCTAGGGTAAAATAAAACACCTAAGTCAATTAAAATAATGGTAGTCAAAGGTCATCACAGGGTGTCAGACCACAAGAGTGCCTCTAGCACTACAACTGTGGAAGTCCTATCTTCTTCACTTAACCCATTGCAGTTTCTCGATCTGCCCCAGATTTTAACATCGTTGAGCAACCTCTGACTTTATTTAACACTTTTTCGGTTTCCATGTACATATCCATCCCTGCTTTGTTTTGTCACCTTCTGTGCGCTACCTCATTCCCTGACCCTCTTAGCTACACGTAATCCCAACATACAAGACATTGGATTTGGTATAGGTGGATCTTCATTGATGGGGATTCATATTATTGAAAATTGGTGAGTGCATGTTATCTCCCAATCTAGAATCACTGCTAGCAGAGCTGTTCTTTCTTTCCAACACATTTGTACCTTGCTGCCTCCCTGTACTGTAAGTAGGAAGGTTTCTTTATCTGAACCACGCTTTATGCATAGAGGTGTTTTGGTCCGTCTCATTTTGCACAGCATGCTTTTATTAGAATGTGCTGTATGCAGGATTTTGACCCTTTAAGCCAAATCAGTTGCAATCTTGATTTTATTGCCAGTTCATCAGTGTCAACGCCGAGTCCATGTCTTTTAGTGTGCCTTTTTATGTCACCTTCAGTCTCTGGAGGAAGTCTGGTATTTCAGTCCAGTAATTGTGTATGCATTCAGAGTGTGCCTGAGAGAAATGTATTTGTACCTCTGGTTTTGTACCAGTTTGTTTTCTACTGGTAGTTTTTGGAACATTTTAATTACATTGCTTTGTATATTCCAATGCAGTTCCAAAAGTGCTTTATTAGTCCATCATGAAAGAGTTCCACACACCTGTTTGTCATGCCTTTCATGCCTCTCTCTGATGTGCATTGTATTATCCAGTATCTACAAATATATTTCTTGTCCTTTATTATCTGGACAGTTTTCGCCCTCCTTTTGTTGTACAGCTGGATGAATTGTAACTGCAACAATAACAATATAAGTCTCCTGTATGCTGCTATACTGTGTATTTACAATTTCACACGTTTCTAACTACTCTGTTTGTTTATTGTCTCTGACCTTTCACATCCTTGTTTCTTTATGTTGTATCTTTTCTTGTTGTCCATTGGTTCAGGCTTAGATTGAGTATTTAATCTTGTGGTGTATCTTCTTTATTTGTTATGCTATTTGTGTCTTCTTTGTTTGTCTCTTGTTAAGATGCCCATTCTCTCTTTTGGCTTTCTTGGGCAAATGCTTTTCTTCAATTTTGACATTTTCCTCCTCGGCTACCCTTCCAATACATCAAAGAATAATGTCTTTGAGTTCTATATCTATTGACTATCTTAGTATAATCTGGAAAGAACATGATTTGTGTCCCTTCAAATGCAATTTCTTTTATTTCTCAGGCTGCTTTAAGAATATCATAGCTGTCACAGTAGTTGAGGAATCTTGCCATGATTGGTTGGTGAGGTGTTCGGAAGGCCGAATAGAGGTTTACGCTCTAGATCTGATAGAGACATCTATCGCAGATTCCTTACCTATGAATTTCCCAGGCGTCCAACTGGATCCGGAAGATTTTTCTTCGAACAATAGCCTTGCGTGTCAGTAGGTGGTGTCTGTCAGCTCCGCGTGACATTGTCGTCTCCTGTATAGGAACCACCTTGGCATGCTGACGTCCGTTCTTTTCGTGCCAGCTAGTGCAGATTCGTGAAGAGAGCTACCCTCTGTCACTTTTTGACCGGCTTTTTTTGAGATTTTCTCCACCCCTTTTTTGGTGGGTAGGTTTTTCATAACATGTCTTAAGAGACTTCTGGGTTCAAGCCGTGCTGCGCCTTTCACTGCCCCATGTCGTTGACGGACCCACACTTTGTTTATCTCTGGTGCCTGGAGTGCGACCATGACTCGAAGTTGTGCTCCCACTGCCGGGCCATGGCCCCGAAAGCTTTGAGGGAGTGGTTCCTAAAGCTGTTGTGGCCTGGCACTCGTAAACTGCGTTGTTCTCCTTGAAGGTCTCATTTACAGTCCTGTTCGAGAGGAGAGTCTGGGCACCGCTCCAGGAGTCCCAAGTCTTTGTCCTCACACTCGAAGTCGTCGGTTTGGTAAGAAGCACGAAAAACATAAGTTGAATCATGCTGCAACTTCTCCCCATCCGTCTGCTTACGTGACGGAGGAATCTCGTCATTCTAGGCCTAGTTTCTCTGAACCTGCGACTGGGTCGGCTCCACGCTTCCGGGAACCAAAGTGACCCTCCCCCAGCTCAAATAATTTTATGACGCCATGTGCCACCTTCGGGCCCTGGAGGCTCAGAGGGAGGTCCTTTGTGTTCCGTGCTGGCGGCTCTGGTGGCAATTGTTCCTCCTCGAACCCCCCCCCCCCCACCCAACATGAATACGCCGATAGATGCGAACTGATGCTGGTCGTACCATTGCGACAAGCGCCGCCATCCCCATTTTCATTCATGACGCCGGATCTGCGCCTACCAATGCAGATACCGGCGCCAACAGAACACTTGGGGCCTAGGTCGGTTCCTCAGCCTTATTCTGAAGGGCTAGGAAAGAAGTAAGATTGGGAGGGGTCTCTGGACCTTTTTGAACACTAGCCTTATCAGGAAACGACTGGTTTGAGGAATTGGGTGAGGCCTACGAACTGGATACCTCTCCAGATTCTGGCCTGCTTTCTCCACCTACCGTGGCTACAGAGGAAGGAACATCCTACGCTATGGTGGTGTGAAGGGCATCTGAGGTCCTGGATCTTCAGCTCCCTTAAGTGGTAGTCAAGGTGAGGTTGTGCAGCCAGGTGTCTCCTCCTTTCAACCCTTCCTGACTTTTCAACAAGGCCTTAACTAAAGTCCTTCTGGGAACCTGGTCCAAGCCCAGCACAGGGGCTCCTGTGAATAGGTCAATTGCCTGCCGCCATTGCCCTGCACCTGGTGACCCAAATTTCCTCACCAACTACCCTACCCCTTAGAGCTTGGTGGTACAAGCCTCTACATTCCACAGCGCGTTCCCTTTCGCGGCTATGGAAGGGACTTTCATCCACGCAAGCCATACCCCAGCCACAAGACCGCACAAGTTCTTCAACCTCTGCGCAGCCATGAGCGCGGCTCGTTCCTGGCTGCCAGAGAACATCAGACAGGTGGGTTCTCCAGATAGTCCAAAGGAGCTACTTCCTCCCCTTCGAGATTACCCCTCCCTCCATGCCTTCAACTTACAACCGGTTGTTGGAGGATCACCTTACCTCAGGAGGAAGTCATGACTCTTGGCCAAGGAAGCCATAGAGTTCCAGCACCAGAAGTAGGCTGTGGTTATTTCTTTCTGGACCTGAAAGAGGACAAATGTCATTGTCCTATCTTAGATCCGCAAGCCCTCAACTGCTTCCTCTGAAATGAAAAGTTCAAGGGGCTCATTCTAACTCTGGTCTTGTCTGCCCTGGATCCAGGAGACTGGATGGTAGCTTTGGAATTGCAGGACGCGTATTTACACATTCCCATTCTGCCTGCTCAGCAGCACTACCTGCGGTTTACGGTAGCTTTGACTTCACCATGCTCTGCTTTGGCTTTAACAGCGCCCGTCGGGTATTCACCAAAGTGATGGCGGTAGTCACAGCACATCTGCGCAGATCAGGGGTGCCAGTCTTCCCCCTATGTCAGCGACTGGTTGTTGAAGGTGGGTTCGCCTCCTACTGTCGTCTCCCACGACTTTGGTGAATCTCCTGCATTCGCTGGGGTTCACTATCAACGGGCCGAAGTCACACTTGACTCCCTCTCAGTTGCTCCCTTTCATTGGAGCTGTTCTTGACACAGTGCAAGGGAAAACTGGTTCAGGTGTTCACAGACAACACCATCACCATGTGGTACTACAACAAACCGGGCGGGGTGGGGTTTTCGACTCTTTGTCAAGAGGCCCTGCATCTCAGGACATGACTGGAACAGCATGGCATATCCTTGGTGGTTCATCACCTGGTCGGTTCTCTGAACACCAGGGTGGATGCACTCAGCCATCGACGCCTTGCGCATCATGAATGGCGTATCCATCTGGAGGTAGTGCAAGGTCTCTTTTAAAAAAAAAAAAATCTTCCGGATCCAGTCTGACACCTGGGAAATTCAAAGGTAAGGAATCGACAGCTAGATCATGTCTCTACCAGATAAGGCAGTACCAAAGGTGTAAGTATCTTGTCCAACAAAACAAGAGGCCAAACTGCCCAGCTGAATTGGCTATTGCAGCTATTGCTCTAGAAATTTCTGTCAAGATTATCTTCCTTCCGCTCCAGCATGCATGTTATGTGGAGGTTATTCCTTCTTTCTCTTCTTACTGTGTCTTCTATTCATTCCGCTATTGCATATGCTGTAATGGCTGTTTTCTCATAGTGTCATTTGCATCGTTTTGGTATTGTTGTCTAGTTGCAAGGTTCTTTGCTTAGCCACTTCCACTTCTCTAATACTGAGTTCCAAGGCTGAGCACATATCTTTTATTGCTTGGAGTACTACCTCTGCATCTGGAAATCTTGACGTCTGGTCTTTCCTGTCTTGGTCAGTCTGTTGGTTTGCCAAACCTGTTCTTCCTCCTCTTCCTCCACTGGCAATTGCTCTAGCATACTTGGGCAGTTTCATGCAGTTGGGAATTTGTCCTCCATTGTCTTTCACCATCTTGTTCATGGCTTCCACTGTTTGGCCAGTGCTAGTTGTTTTGGTTTTATGTATCCCAGTGTTTAGCCTCTCTTTTTTGGAAATTTACGTTTGACTAATCACTTTCCTTCCCTCCTTACCACCAGTCATTTTTCCTGCCTCTTTCTTATAGCCTGCTGGTTTACTTTTTTACTTCTCTTTGGGAGTGGTTTGGTTAATCCTTCGTCCATCTCCAATTATCCCAGTCTTTTTCTTTGTGGAAGACAGAGTATTTGGTATTTCTCCTTTGTCTTCACTATCCTAGCTCAAAGTTAGAATTAAAAAGTGTCTAGCTTGTCTGGATAATATTTCTGTTCCGCTTAATCCCACTTTGATGGCTTCTTGGGTAGTGTAAGTCACCTGCCATTTTAGTTTCTCTTGTATAAGCATGAGAAGTCCTAGGTGTTTTGTGGGCCTCTAACACTATTTCTGTTTGTTCTAGCATTTCTCCAACAACAGTCATGGGTGAAGGGTGTCTCTCTCTTTAAGAAATAGTTGTTCGAGGCATATGAGCTGTAGATCATATGCTGTACATAGATCGCCATCTAGTGTTGGGTCTGGATGTTTGCACTTTGTTTTTCTTTGAAGAAGTCTTTTCCAGTCACGAGGTAGGTGACTCTTCCTTTCGGTGATAGTGAGCATGGGCATCGACTCCATTGTTAGATTGTTTTTTTCTGCCATCGGGTTCGGATGTGAATTGTTGCGCTCTGGTTCGGCACCGTTATTCGGGCCTCCTTCGACACACAATTCACTACCCTCTACGGTATTGGTTATCGTTCGCGTTTCCCATTCTCCGTGTATCGTTTACACTTGAAAACCTTCGATCGAAAGATTCGTGGAAGGCCGCTGGGCCGACCCGTGCCGGGGTCGATAGCAGTCAATGGAACGGACTCCATTCAAGTTCTGTCCAGGGTGTCGCGCTAAGTTTCCTTGCACCGTCTTGCACGAAGTGTGCAACCTTTGCCTATCCCTGTAACACAATGAGAAGGACTGTGACCGTCAAGAAATGTACCAGCAAACTGGCTTTGCGCTGGATCTCCTCTGAGACGAGTTCGAACAAGAAGAATCACAAGCGCAGGAAGCCGAAATGGAGGAGCAACACATCTCCGTGTCTGAAGCCGACTCCAACGCCGAAGACCTCACACCGGGACAACGGATCGTGAGTAAAGAGACTTCCGTCCCCTACCATCTCCCCCATAAAAAGGCTCCGGTCCCTTCTCTGCCTTCGGGCCAAGGTCGGCACAGAGAAAAGGTTTCGAGCGCCCAGCATTCAAGTTCGGCATCGAAACATAAACAGCAGCCTTCCGGCTCGGGCTCTTCTCGTCCCCATGCCTGTGCCGACCTGAAACCTTCGGCGTCGAAATCCAAACACCTTCCGGTTTCTGTGCCACCGGTGTATAAAGCTAAATCTTCGGAACCGACAACTTCGGAGCCGAAACTTTCGACACCAAAACCAGCGTCTAAAGAAAGGACTTCAACTAAAGTGCCTCGGACCGATATTCAAGCTTCGGATCCGAAACAGAAGGAGATTGTGATTCATCTAGAAACTGGACATTTTCATGCCAAACGTCCTGAGAAGAAGAAAATGGGCTTACAAGAAGACTACCACATTCCTCTAAAAAGGAAAAATGTAGGTACTAACCCTTCTTCACCATACATTCCACCTTCTTCACCCATTGATCCAAATTTACTCATTACACCTACTGATTCTCCTCCACCACCATCACCTGACCCACAGGATACAGGGGATGGGGATATAGATGACTACACACCACAGGATACTGACCCATGGGATAATTATAATGCTGACCCACAACCAGATAATGACCCCGACCTATAGCCATCCAGACCTTCTCCTCCAGATGATAACATTGGATATATTGAGCTCGTTAACAGAGATGCACAATATCACGGAGTAGAGCTTCATAATGAGACTTTAGAGGAGGATTTTCAGTTTGACACACTAAGTTCATCTCAAAGGGCTACACAAACATTACCAATGTTAAAAGGTATGCTTAAACATGCTGATGCCATCTTTAAAGACCCTGTAAGAGCTAGAATCATCACTCCCAGGGTAGAGAGAAAATACAAATCTGCACCTAACGACCCCGTATATATCAAAGGCCAGTTACCCTTGGACTCTCTCGTAGTTTCTAACGCTCGTAAAAGAGCTAATTCGCAAACAGGGGAAGCCCCTCCTCCTGATAAAGAGTCCAAACTAATTGATGCTTCAGGCAAAAGGGTAGCATCACAAGCAGCTAATCATTAGCACATTGCCAATGCTCAAGCACTATTGGCAAGGTATGATGGAGCTCATTATGATGAGATTGAAAAGCTCATTGAATTTCTTCCTGATGAGCATAAGTCTAGAGCAAGTGCCTTTATTCAAGAGGGTAAAATAATAACTAATACCTCTATGGGGTGTGCTTTAGATCAGGCAGACACAGCAGCTCGGGCAGTAAACACAAGTGTACTGCTCCGTAGACATGCTTGGTTAAGAATTTCAGGATTCAAGCCTGAGGTACAAGCCTCTATTCTTAATCAACCCTTTGACAAAGAACACCTCTTTGGTCCAGCTGTCGATACATCACTAGAAAAGATGAAAAAGGATACTGAAGTTGCCAAGTCTATGAAGGCCTTACAATCACCTTCCAACAGAGAATCCTTTTGTCGCACATTTTACAAGGGCAGCTCCAAAAATGTGTCTACAGACAATCCCTCCTCCTCTTACAAGGGCTAGAATCAGTCGCCCTCTTCAAGAGGTTATTTTAGAGGTGGATATAGAGGAAACCAGGGCAATGGAAGAGGCAGAGGTAACTCACCACGCACTTCCCCTGCAAACAGTGACTTCCTTTCCATACCCCTGACCATTCCACTCCTGTCGGGGAACGTCTTTCCCAATTTCTACCCATTTGGAATACGATTACATCAGACAAGTGGGTTCTACAAATTACCCAATCTGGTTATTGCCTGGAGCTTACAAGCACTCCACCGAACATTCCTCCAAGGTCACACCTCATGCCACAAGAACATCTCACCTTTCTGGAGAAAGAGGTTCGTTCTTAGTTGCAGAAAGGTGCAATAGAACCAGTCCCTTTACCATATCAGGGAGCAGGGGTGTTCTTCATCTACTTTCTAATTCCCAAAAGGATGGCTCTCTCAGGCCTATATTAGACCTCCGAGAACTAAATCTATACATTCAGTCGGACCTTTTTCATATGGTAACACTCCAGCAAGTGCTTCCCTGTCTTCAGCAAGGGGACTTTCTCTCCACTCTGGATTTAAAGGACGCTTACTTTCATATTCCAAAGCACCCTGCGCTCTGCAAATACCTCAGGTTTGTGGTAGCAGGTCAGCACTATCAATTCAAAGTTCTCCCATTCGGAGTAATAAACACACCCAGGGTTTTCACAAAATGCTTGGCAATAGTCGCAGCCCATCTAAGAAGACAACATATTCATGTCTTTCCATACTTAGACGACTGGCTCATAAAGGCCAGCTCGCACAACAGCTGTCTACGACACACACAAAAAACTGTGCAATTGCTCCACGAGTTAGGATTCACAATAAATCTTTCCCAATCCCATCTCCAACCATCCACGTCTCAAGCATATCTAGGAGCTACTATAAACACACAAAAAGCTCTAGCACACCCAACTCCAGCCAGATTCCAGAATATACAAGCCCTGATGTCTCAGTTTCAGCCTCAACACTCCTTACCAGCTCGAGTGTTCATGCAGTTACTGGGAATGATTGCATCTTGCATTTATATAGTCCCCTATGCAAGACTTCAAAGGCATCCCCTACAGGAAGGCTTTGCAAGTCAGTGGAACCAAGCTCGCAGTCATTTATCAGATCTAGTGTTGGTAGACTGCCGCACCCATCGCTCGCTGCACTGGTGGAACACACAAAACCTTTTAAAAGGGCGGCCCTACAGCGACCCGCTTCCACAGATTGTACTGACAGCAGACACATCACTGACCGGTTGGGGGGCGCATCTCCAAACCCACACAATTCAGGGCATTTGAAACAGACGGGACCCATGTCTGGGCATACCCTTCCCACATAGGGCGAACAGCAAAACACACAAGATGATGGACGGAATGTTGCAAATTGCCAATGCCATTGTGTGTTTTGCTGTTTGCCCTATGTGGGAAGGGTATGCCCAGACGTGGGTCCCGTGCTCACTACGCCACTGGAGTCAAGCTATCCTGGCTGATGAGGGGTGAGACCTCGAAACCGGTCCTAGGATGCTTGATTCCGGTCCAGGGAAGACATGGCTTGGCAGTTCGGGCTGGAATGTTCCCATGAGGCACAGGGTCAAGACTGATTTGCATATGGCCATGTCTGAACTGGGGTGGCGTGGTGAGCAAAATAATGATGGATTAAACCCAGATCTGTGACTGGGGGTGAATGTTTTGCCAATGTGCAACATTCCGTCCATCATCTTGTGTGTTTTGCTATCTTAATCTACCGCCAGACTGCATGAATATTATCAAAGAGGCTAGATGTCCTACCACAAGAGCCTGCTATGCAGCAAAGTGGAAGCGGATTGTGATATACTGTAATAACAACCACATTAACCGTCTTGATGGTTCTATACAAAAAATTATATGTTATTTGTTACATCTACAACGTTCCAATTTAGCGTACACGTCTATACGCCTACATCTGGCTGTAATAGCTGCATGCCTCCAGAATAGACAACATCTATTTCTTTTGAGAGTGCCTGTTATCAAAGCCTTTATGAAGGGACTCGAAAGAATCATTTCTCCCCGCCCTACTCCCCCCTCCCCCGAGACGTCCACCTGCTCCAGTGTGGAATCTCAACATTGTTCTCCCCAGACTAATGGGTCCAACATTTGAGCCATTGCACAAATGTGAACTGCAATTTCTCACATGGAAAGTTGCTTTTCTTGTTGCTATCACATCACTCAGAAGAGTGGGTGAGCTTCAGGTATTAACTATAGAAGAGCCCTTCTTACAAATGCACCAAAATAAAGTGGTTCTTCTGACTAATCCTAAAGTCATTTTTGCTTTTCATATCAATCAATCTGTTGAGTTGCCTGTGTTCTTTCCTCAACCAGATTCAGTGGCAGAAAGGGCCCTACACACATTAGATGTAAAGAGAGCATTGCTTTATTACATAGAAAGAACGAAACCTTTCCGTAACACAAATCTACTATTTGTCGCTTTTGCTCCACCACACAAAGGCAATCCCATATCAAAATCAGGTATTGCAAGGTGGATACTCAAGTGCTTTCTAATATGCTATGCAAAAGCAAAACGAATTGTGAACAGTTCCCCCTGGAGCACACTCTACACGCAAACTGAGGGCTTCTTTGGCATTCTTAGGAAATATACCCATAGATGACCTATGCAAAGCTGCAACATGGTCTACACCTCACACATTCACAAAACACTATTGTGTAGATGTGTTAGCAATACAACAAGCTAGAGTGGGCCAGGTAGCTTTACGTACACTATTTCAGACCACTGCAACAGATACAGGTTAGCAACCGCTTTGAGAGAGAACTGCTATGTAGTCTATGCACAGCATATTCTCTACAGCTCATATGCCTCGAACGGAAAATGCTACTTACCCAGTATGCATTTGTTCTTGGCATATAGAGCTGTAGAGTCATATGCGCCCACCCACCTTCCCGGGTACCTATAGCTGTTGCAGTAACATCTTACTTAGATACATGCATTTATGGACATCTCCTTTTACAACTCTTACAAACTCCATTATCACCCTCTGCCGGAAAACAATCTAACAATGGAGTCGATGCCGATGCGCACTATCACCGAAAGGAGGAGTCAACTACCTTATGACTGGAAAAGACTTCTTCAAAGAAAAACAAAGTGCAAACATCCGGACCCATCACTAGATGGCGATCTATGCACAGCATATGACTCTACAGCTCTATATGCCAAGAACATATGCATACTGGGTAAGTAGCATTTTCCTTTTTTATCCTTTTCACGTAAGGTTATCGCTAGACTATGAAATTAACTGTTGCTGCAGGTACCCCGTTCTTCATTGGTCTGCGCTGCCTTTTCAAGCACCGTGATTTTCCCACTCATCCCCCAACTTACCCTCCCCCTCCATTGGTGATGAGAGAGAAGAAAAAATGGGCACTGGCTGGGTAAGGAAAAGAAGGCGCCATCTTTGGAAGCTCCACTGACCATGCCCTGTTTGAGTGTCTGCTCTCCTTTTACCCGCTCGGGCGATCACAGCGACTCGGGCAATTTTGCCTCCATCTTCTCTCCAACGTGCCTTGCTGCACTGTCCTTTCTCTGGTCACTGGGAGCAAAAACCCCTCTCTCTTGATGGCTCAAGTTGCAACAAAGGAAGACTTAGACTTCTCACTTGTAATTGGGTTCATTATCAGGTGCTCTGCTGCAATTTCTCCCTATTTTGGTTTCACCCTCCAACCTGCTCTTTCCATCACTTCAGCTCTCCTGTCTCATTGCAGATGCCTATTAATGTATCCGCCCTTCTTCAGCCATCCTATCATGGGTGCAATTACTTTGTTCACTGTTGTCCATGAAGGCAGTATTGCTTTGCTAGTTCTGGGCCTCCATCTGTCCCTTCTTCAGCCAGTTCATATGGTTGCTACTATTTATGGAGTTTATAATACCAGTTATCCTCTTTTGATTGTTAGTCCATTCTAGGACTATATTGGGTTATGGGGAGGCAGGACAGCACTGCAGGAGACTTGTCTGTCATGTTTTTAAGATAGCCACACCCCTCATTTAGACATTCCTAGTCTCTTTTTGAACCCTATCATCTTCCATGAATAGGTGTCATAATAGCTCATTCATTTGTCTGCTTAGATATAGATGTTATCACTCAGGCAGTGTCCAAAGCAATGTCATACATGCTGGTCTCTGCTTCTCACCAAACAAACCACAGTTCCATTTGCCTGCATTTGTCCAGTAATTCCAGCGTTAATGGGGAAAAGTTCCAGTTCTAATAATTTGGATTCTTGCACTCTGTAGTATAGTATTCCACCTGATACTGGTTTTAACATACACACACTGGACACATTTCTTACAGAAAAGACTGTCTCTGATGTGTTGGAGATAAAGATTTAGAAAAGGCTAAATTCCAACACCTACCTTTCAGAAATCATTACAAAACCCTGTAAATGTAAAGGATTATCACACAATATATGGTTTTTGTGGGAGAAAAACAGAGGAAAGAACCGTGCCCAATGTTCTGGGATCCCACTCACCGAGACATAAATAAAGAACTGAGGGGCTAACTTCCACCGCACTGTATGCAAGGATTATTACTGTCCTTAGATTGCCTTCATGACTATGCATTTTCTCTTTAATGTGGGGCTGCATGCTAAGGAAACAATTTCTCTTCTTTTTTGTATTCTTCAAGAGTTATGAAAACAAATGGACTCCTATATTTTTAAGCCATTTTTTTCTTAACTCATGTTTTCCTCTATATTATTTGAATGTAGTTGGATCAAAAGACAAAAGAATTTTAAAGGATATGTTGCCTTTTGTGCTTTTCTTTACTAAAAGTAATCCACAAACCCACATGCCCGGAGATTGCGTTTATAGGCTTAATCATCCTACCTGTGGAAGGAAATTGGTTTTACAGATAATCTCTCAGGTTTCCCTGTGTCTGCAATGAACATTATTACTTACGCCTTACTCTGAGATCACTAGCAGTAAACCAGACATTGCCTAAATCATTCCATAAGCTTACCTAAGTGTAAGAAATGTACGTCTGCACAGGCTTTTCCAGTCTCAACTGAATTGATCAGTTCATTGTTGTATCTGTGGATCAACAGTGTAAATTTACAGAACCTACGAAGACAAAATTACGAAGCTTTTCCGTGAAAAGTCAAAATGGAAAATGCATTAAAACATAACACTATCTGTAAAAATTGGCATGTTTAACTGTAGTACTATAAGAATATGTACCTATTTTAGTGCATGAATATAAAATGTGAGGGTCATTTTAAGCAAGAACGTGTCATTATTTGTAGGTATCTCACTACTTGAAAGTGAATACATTTGAGGAATTGTTTGTGAAAATAATTGCCTTTAGCAAATGGAATAGGATATCAACTTTGAAAAGAGACCAGTGGATGGAGGAAATTATATTCAACTGTACTAGAAACATTTGGTGTTGAAGTTCCTTGCCCAAGCAATAGTCCTTCAATGAATTAGTAAGGCATTCTACAGAGCTGCTTCTTTTAAGCTCATAAATACTCCTAATATTCTTCTTATCGAAAATGTGAATGACGCAGCAAGGGACCGATGGATCACAGAGGCTGGTTGACAGCCCCTATAAGTAAGTGTATTATACATGTCATTTTACAAAAATTCAAAGGTCTTGAGTACCCCAGATATGAAAGTGTTTGGGGTTTAGACATTAAAATGAAATTAAAAGTTTTTAAAAAGTATAATGTACTCTCAGCCATATGGTGTCTACTCAATGTTTGGGAGGTCACAGACTTGGGGCGGGCTGATCAGACTGGGGTAACTTTAGGCTTGATGATTGCAAAGCGTAACGTAACTCATCATTGGTGGGTGGAAGCTACACCAACCCTCCTGGACTGGAAGAGGGACATGGATTGGTGTATGGTAGCAGAGAAAGCAGTCTATGTAAGTAGTTTGAGAACTGTACTATGTAGAGATGTACTGCCTTATTGATATAATACAAGACAGTGGTGTGACATTATTTTATTCACTGCCAAATGAATAAAAGTATATATTTTTTAAAGTATAATAAAGTAATACTAAACATAATGAAGTAAAAAAATTATTTATGTACGGGAATTGTAGGAAGCTGGCTCTTTATATAGTGTACCAAAAAGAGGTATTCGGTGCAAAAACTTCAGGTATCCCTTAAAAAATGTGGACAGGGGCTTGCTCTAGCAATCCCAGTGTGCTGTCTTAGGGGGTACTGTGGTCGAGCATCCTTAGGCTTAGTAGAGAGGAGTGTTAGACATCTGCAATACACACACAGTTAATAAATGGTACACACGACTCAATAAGGAGATCCATACCAATTCCTAAAATAACACTTATCTTTAGATAACACTTGGCACCAAGATCATAAAAATCAGGTAAGTATGTTTTGAGATAGAAATGTTTTTAATTTTCAAAAGTCGACACTTGATACACTTTTCAGAGGCGGCAATGTTATCCTGTGACAAATACCACAAACAAGTTCTTCATAGCGACTTACAAGACCAATCTCCTGAACTTAAAGTGAGTATATGGCAAGGTTCAAGTCTGCACCAACAGGTCACCTCGTGCGTCACTGGGGCGAGCTGGTGCAGAGTTGCAATACAACTTTGGATGCTCCGCTGAAGTCAATGGGGATTGAACCAGTCACAATTTGGCTGCAGGTTTAGACAAGGGGGCCAGACTGGCTGACCAACTGGGGTGCTCAGGTCTCGTGATGCTCTGGGACATTGGGACACCTTTGCTCCTCTTCTCCTCAGGCCGGGGTGACCGGGGGCAGAGATGTCCTAAGGCGTCGGGTTTCTGTCACCGGAAACATTCGAGGTAGAGGGAGCCTGCACAGAGAGGCTGCAGGCGGTGCCTGGAAGTCCACAGCTGGAAAACCCAAGGTAGTTCAGAGTATGGAGGGTCTTGGGACCACGCGGGCATCTTTGGCCCACTTTAACGTAGGCTAGGGGCCACGAGTGCAGTGGTGTCTTCCGTGCTCTGCTGCTCCACAGGAGGTCCTGTGTCTTAGTTATGCTGGAAGTCCTCCCAGGCTTTAGAAGGCACAGACAGCTGCTTGACAAGTCGTCTTTGATGCAAGTGTCGTGGACAGCAGACAGGCCGGCGGGGTTAGTGCCAAGTCAGTTACTGGTCTTGCTTCTTGCAACTCTTCCGTGTCCATCTTCTACTTTCAGATCGGGAGAATCTGATTTCATGCTGCCAGGGGCTCCCCTAAATACTTGATTTAGGGGTGTTATGGGAGTGTAGGATAGTAGCCAATGAGCTTCTTACCCCTGGGGGTCAGTACGCCTCCTATATGACCACATCCTATGGGAAGTGGGCATAACCCTGTCTCAGAGTTCATAATTCTACCATTACAAAGATGGAAGACACTGAAATTTACCTGGGGCAAACACGCCTCTCGGACTACTAACTTTCTGGCCAAAAAAGTGCCCTGATCAGGCGTGAGAGGGTGTTATCCCCCCGAGGGAAGCCAGATTTGTATACCAAAGGTGGAGGGCTCTTTAAAGCCCCCTTCCTTTTGAGTGCAAATGTATAGTTCAACCTGTTGGAAGAGGGCGTAAAACACTCTCTGCCGGAGCAGGCTTTATACCAGACCTCCTGAGAGTGTTGTCCCTCACCCCTGGAGGTCAGAAACTAGTCTGTTATGGCAGGCTAGTCAGGACCATTCTGTCAGCCCACTACTAGTTGGTAGGTTTTCAGGGGGCGCCCTCTGGGTGCATGTATTAATAAATCCATCACTAGAATCATTGTGGGTTTTTTAATACGACACTTTTGATATCAAACATATTTGGTTTCAGTGAAGCCATCATGTATCGGAGTAACTTGTTTTCACTAGTGTTCAGTACATGTACTTAAAATGGCTTCCCCGATCACTTGTACTGACAGTAATTGGACTAGCCAGCACAGGGGCATATCTGCTCATGCAGATATGTCCACACATGCCGTATAGTGCACCCTGCCTTAAGCCTGTAAGGCATGCTGTAGGGGAGACTTACATATACTGCATGCAATGTCTGTAGGCATGGCATACAGGACTGTGTGTTGTGCCGTGTTTTCACTTTTGTCTGCACCAAGAGATAGTGGCAGTCTACGTGAGTTAGGTGAGGGTGCCCCTTAGGGTGGCACAATATATGCTGCAGTACTTGGAGACCCTCTTTGGTACGCATTCCCTAGGTACCTAGGTACCATTTACTAGGGACTTACAGGAGTACCAAAGGTATTGCCAAATGGGGGAACAATTCTACTGTTTTGGGAAAGAGATCTGGCACTGGGGACCTGGATAGCAGGAATCCAGTACACGTTCAGTCAAAATTGCATCAAATACGTTGGGGTGACAATGTCAAAAAGGGGCTTTTTCCTACAGGAATGTGTACTTAAATACAAATATATGCAAAAGTATATACATAAACTCTGCCGTTTTCTGCGTGAAGTCCTCTCTCGTGCTATAAGTGCTCCTTCAATCACCTTTAGGCCGTTTTGTTGATTTTGAGATTTATTTTGTGCTCATTTTGTGCTTTCTTGCCTTTTTCACTTGGGTACTTTGCCTCCTCCATAGCCCTGCCTGCCGTTTCCCCAGGCTCCCACTCCCCACAGGTTTTTCCTATGCATTGCACTCCCGCCACCCAGGCAGCCCCTCCCACCTCCCTGGACAACTTATGAAGGCCGTTACGTGGCCATTGTGCGGCCGTCCCACCACTGTTTCAAAGGCAAGCCTGTCTGCGCCCGTCCATGCCTGGACCGCAGCCAGCGCCAGGAACCCTGCCCCCCCTCCCCCCCCCCCCCCCCCCCCGCACTCCCTTAGATACTCCGCCGCAGACCTCAGCGCCTTGGACAGAGCACGCAACAGCAACTCTTGCCTTGCGTTGCCTCACTCCACAACAGGACCTTTCACCTGCATCCGCTGCTGGTTCACCTCCATCCCAGCACCAACCACCATTGCAGCAACAAGCACCAAGGCAGCCCCGACGTCCGAGGCCCCCGGAACAACTCAGTTGCCTACTAATCAACTCCAGATTACTGTAAAGACATGCCACCGAAGTCTGGAACGCTATCCACACCTTCGCCCACAACTTCATTACAGAGACCTGGCTGACCCCCACATTGTCCCCAGACATCTCCACAACAGCACCCACCGACTACAAGATGAAACACCACGATCACACCAACAGAAAGAGGTGGCATCGCCATTGTACATTAGGAATCGATCACCTACACCATCACAAATGATGAAACCATGCCGATCCTGGAACACATGAACTTCCTGCTCTGCACCGACAACAAAACCACCATCAAAGGCACCCTCACATACAGAACGCCAGGGCCACGAACCGGCCTCAGTGAAGCCATTGCTGAATTCATCATCCCTTCCCAATGAATCTGAACACTACGTCTTCCTGTGAGTCCTCAATTTCCACCTGAACAACCCCACGGACACCAACCCCACCGACCTCCTGGAAAGACTGGACAACATTGGTCTCAAGGAGCTGGTCACAGGCTCCACACACAAAGCAGGACACACACTGTACCCCCATCTTCACATCCTGCAACAGAATCTGATACAGTCACACCTCAGACCTCACCTGATCGGACCACTTCATTGTACACTTCACCCAAGCCAGACCTCCTTACACCGCCCCAACCGCCATAGCACCCCCTTCTACAGCTGGACCAAGCACCAACGGACTGACGCCATCAGGTTTACACAGCCAACGTCATCAACAACTTGGACCAGGCAATAGAGAACTTCAGTGCCTCGATCACCAGCGCCGCCGACCGAGTCACTCCCATTAAACCAGAAAAAAAGCACAGACCTACCAAACGAGCCAGCTGGTACACCCTGGAACTCAGCACTTCGATGTGCATTTGCAAACAACTGGAAAGAAGATGGCACACCAGCAGGAACCACACACTGACCGAGCCACCTTCAAGTCAGCCGTTAACAACTACCACTGCTAGCTCAATGCCTCTAAAAGGAGGCCCTGACCCAACGGATCGAGACCAGCACCAACCAAACCAATGAACTCCTCACCATCATCTGAGAGTTAAGCTGCCTGTCAGCCACCGAAAACTCGATCCCATCCTCAAAGGAACTCTGCGACGCCCCCGCTTACCACTTCCATAACAAGATAGCAACCATCTACAGAAACTTCAATCCCAACCCATGGACCTCATCAGCATCCCATCGATCACCACTGTCGACCACCCACTCACCACATTGGAACAACTCACCACACCGAACACAGCCACTCTAATGAACTCCATCCACTCGGGAGCACCCACCGACCCATGCCTCCACCGACTTCTCAACCTCGGAAGCGATGAGATCAGCCACCAGCTCACCTCCATCCTCCATAACCACAGCTGCCTTTCCCGACGACTGGAATTCACGCTAAGATGGGACCTCTTCTCAAGAAACCCTCTGCAGACCCCAGCGAGCGCCAGACCTACCATCCCATCTCACTGCTCCCATTCCCCTCCTAAGTCATGAAGAAAGCCATCGTCCTCCAACTCACTGAACACCTGGAGAGAAACAACCTGGTGGATCTTACCCAATCCAGTTTCAGAGCCAGCCACTGCACAGAGATATCCCTGATTCCCGCAATAGATGACATCCACACCCTACTCGACATAGGAGAATCAGCTGCCCTGATCCTGCTCGACCTCTCTGCAACCTTCGACATAGTCTCCCACCACACACTCATTGATCGCCTACACCAGTTCGGAATCACAGACCAGGTGCTCATATGGACTGCGTCCTTTCTCATGGGGCATAACCAGAGAGACCGCCACACTCCCTTCACCTAACAACCCAAGCACACAATCTGCAGCATCATTCAAGGCTCATCCCTCAGTCCATCCCTCTTCAACATCTTCGTCTGAGTGCACATTAACATCATCTCCTACGCCAACGACACCCAGCTCGTCCTCTCATTCTCAGCAGACTCCACCGCAACGAAGACCAACTTCCACATCTGTTTTAAGAGCGTCTCATACTGATAAAGAACAACTGCCTAAAGCTCAACATAGACAAAACCGAAGTTCTGATCTACAGCAGACACACCGCCCTCTGGAATGACTCCTGGTGGCCATCAGCGCTCGGACCCACACCACTCAAAGACCACGCCCGCAACCTCTGCATCATCCTGTACAGCAAAATCTACATGAAACATCAGGTCAACGATGTCTCCTCAGCCTGCTTCCACGTGCTCCGCATGCTCCGTAAAGTCTTGAAGTGGCTTCCCACCAGCACCAGGAAAACAGTGACACAATCCCTCATCACCAGTCGGCTGGACTACGGCAACTCACTCTATGCAGGCACCACCACCGAACTCATGAAAAGACTCCAGCCGATTCAGAATGCAGCTGCCAGACTGATCCTCAACCTGCCCAGTGTACCCACATCACCCAGTACCTGAAGGTCCTCCACTGGCTCCCTGTCTCGAAGAGATGCCATTTCAAGTTTCTCCCCCAAGCCTACAAAGCCCTCCACGACCAAGGACCCACCTACAGTAACCACTTCCTGCATTTCAACTATCCTCCCAGGAACCTCTATTCCGCCCACCTCGGCCTCACACATATACCACGCGTCCATCTCTGGAGAATGCTCATTCTCCCACCTCTCCGCCAAATCCTGAAATGCCCTCCCCTTCCTCTCTTTCCCCTCACCTTCATTGACCCACTTCAGGCGGGACTCCAGACTCTGTTCTTCGACTGATTTCTTAGCACAGTGCCTGGATACCCGTTGGGGTGCTAACCGCGCTATAAAAGTACTACTTGATTAAGTCATATTCGTTAACTTATCTGTGAAGTTGTAATGTGACACTATTCCTGATGTAATGACCCATTATATACTTACCTATGATGTTACAACCTCCAGGACACCTTTAACACCACACCACGAGTGAAAGAACAGTAAGTATGATGATGAGGAGGGAAAACTTAAACTTAATCCGCTCATAAAGGGATGTTGAAGAATCTATAAAGCTAAGAATATGGGTGTCTACTTTGAGATGGAGATCGCCTAATTGTACACAGGTCATTCTAGTAAAGAATTGTAAATCACAAGGAAATGAAGAGAGAGAATCCCTAGGCAGCTGCTCTCCTGATTAATGGTGCCATTGAAAATACAGCGCCTAGTTTAAAACCAGCTACTCTGTCATGTACCAGTGCCCTGAGGTCAGAAGGAATGCCCGACACGTTGGTGACATGTGCAAGCATTTCCATCCATTACTTTTTTATTGTCCTAACGAGTCTCTCGGAGTGGGAGTGTAAACTGAAAAAATGGATCTTAATTGAGTGCGCTATGGTTAGGGATTTAAGCAAATCCTTACGGATGATGATTCTTTAGTAGGCTGCTGCGAGTCTAGGGAGCTTTTACTACAAAAGGAAACCCAATAAAACAAGGAAGTTAGGAAGAATGTTAATACTGAAAACAGCGAACATTACTCGCCTGTCACAATTTTTGCTATAGTACAGTAGCCCTGGAAAGAGACAGATAAAGCTTCAACATTTTCTACAAAAATTCTTTATTTTGTAAAAAAACAAAAAAAACATTAAAATCACGCAGATAGATGCTTCATTAATTTCTCCATTCTACACTAATTCTATTACAGCCTTGTGTTTAGAGAGTACAGCCCTTCATTGTCATTCATATTTGAAGTAATACCTTTTTAGGTCTCGCGCCTTTGAGTTGCAGTGCGCAGCAGTGCTCGCACAGCGAGAGACCTCTTGTACGGGGTTTCAAAATCGAGCTAGGAATCGCACACGCTTGTGCGTGTGCTTTTCCTTTTGGGCTACGCTATTGGCCTTTGCGTGTGTCTTTTTATGAAAGACAGCACGCAATTGGCCAAAGGCGGGCACATTGCTCCGCCCATGGCCTATTGGTGTCTATTACGCGCACCGGCCGTCATGTGGTTTCAATTATTCTGCCCAGACACAGGCGCGATAATTGAAACCACATGTCTCGCTGTGGCGCGCGCACCACTCGTTTTCAGTAGCGAGAGGATCTGTCCTAGTTTTTCGTTTGGTCCTTAAATTGAATGGAGATTTCGAGTAGAGTAGAAAGAATGTTGTGAAAACTGAAGTTCTTGTAAAACTATAGGTCTGTATTCTTTTTATCACTATCAGGTGAATAGATATGATGCGTATGGTTTTATGCATCGTTTTTGCATCATCGAAGCTAATAGTTAATGCATAGCAGAAAAACATTTCACAGGTACCCAGATGTATAAAGTATGGACACCGCAGTTGTCTGTCATTATTTACTGTAATTTGCACATTGTACAATATAGAATGCACACGTCTGCAAATCACGGTTTTCATTTTGTACTTTGCCACATTCTTTTATGTGCAGGCTTGAGACGCAGGTGACTGTTTTCGTATTGCAACAGGAAATGTTTCCGGATTAACCTTTCAGTTTTATTTAACTTTTTATTTTAATATATTAATCTATGCGCTGTGGAACTAATATCTAGGTAGTAGGGAGACTTTTGTGAAAAGCTATGGCAAAACTATTGGTGTTAATACTTGACAATATGAAGTGTATTGATCCCTCATTGGGTTAAAAGTATTGATAAAAGCCTCTTTTGGTATACCGATGACATGACAGGACTGAGCCTCTGAATGCAAGTTTCATGGAATACTGTGTTGTAAAAATCACCCCGGGTAATTCCATTACCACACTCTGTGGCAATTTTTAACACCCACTTCCACGGTAATTAGGTTGGAATGGGGAATAACACACAAACGGTTTTACCGCATCTGAATTCAACACATTTTCAGCAATAACAACCTCTTTCCCCTTGAGGAATGTGTGTGAGTTAAATTTGTGAGAGTCAATAATACTGCAAAGTTTGGAATAGCGGGATAGGGTGAAACTGTGCATGTGCTAAAACCTGGTATTTCTAACACACTTGAGCGAGGGAATTTTGGGTGCCGTTTCCTTTGTTCTATGCAGGAATTTACAAACGCGTTTCCAAAGATTAAGGATATACGGAGGCGAGCAAGTCTTTATTCAATGGCCCCTTTGTATCTTGATTCTTTTAAAGAGAACTAATTTTATAGTACAACTTCTCGCTTCACTTCTGTTGCCATAGAGATGGTTTTATTATTACAAGCCTTTATTCGTGACGTAAGATGGTTGAATATTAGTTTAGTATCAGATAAATCTACTCAAGTGTGTATATTCAATTTATTGTTATTGGTTAAATAAGCTTGTGGTTGTGACATTCTTTAATCACCCATGATGCAATCTTTTTTTACTTAATATTTTTAAAAAGTCCATGACCAAAAACAGACTATAAGCTTTCAAGGTTGCTCCAGTGTGCGCGCCCTGTTGTGCAAATGATGATCTAAGCATTTTGTGTGAATTCAAAACATTATTCCCGGTCCTAACAAGTATTTGCAATGCAATAGGTCTCGCATTTGCAAGAGTTTAAGCTATTAGCATTGCAAATGACAATGCCTTTTATTTGTTTTACAAACCAAAACATAAATAAAAGACATTGTCATTTACAATTCCAAAAGCTCAAACTTGCGTAAATGCGAGACCTATTTCATTGCAAATGCTTGTTATATATCCATGGTCTCGAGGAGACTACTTGCCTTTTTTAGGTTATGTCGGGTATCTCCAATCTTTTATGTACTAAAAGTTTATGTTCCATTAAAATCATCTCTAAGTACTTAGACATTCAGTGACCATTTCCTTTACCACCTTGTTTACCTCAGAGTTGATTAATTTGTGGCATTTTCATGTGGGATATTACTTGTGGCCCCTTCAATGCATCAGAGAAGGTCACCAACAATACTGTAATTTTTAATTTTTAATGCTGCTGCATGTCATATACACATTGCGGCCAGGCATCTGGTAAAGAGCATCCCTAATGGTACTTCCCAACGCAGCATAACTTCAAAAATCTCCATACTACAGATATGAAAATACACAGATTTCACTTTCACATCCCTCCTTTTCAATTCTGGCAACTTATCTAATTCAACCGAACTGCAGCTCTTTATTTATTCCGGTAGGCTGAACATACAGGAGCTTCTGACGGATAGCTGGAGACCTCTCAGTAGCTCTCGAGCTACTTGTTGGAGAACCCTTAACTAGATATCCCCTTCGGTACAAATTACTGTTGATATTGCATTTTTATTGCATCATCTTATTGTTGGCAGCCTTCGTGTATGATTATTAAAGTGAGTCAGCACGGTTTCACTGATGGGCGTATCTCTGGGCAGCTAAAGATTAATGAATGCAGTCACTTCCATGGGTGTTTTCATTGCATTGTTTTAGTGTTCTGAAAATAAAACTCTATTTTTCTTGCCATTTTAATTTCACACTTTGTGTAGTCTTTTTGGCTTTAACCTGGTTGCTTCCTGTCATTTAATTTTCATACGGGGTGCATTATGTTTACTGTCCACTTTACTTTGTGGGCGTCTGAATCCTTGAGTTTGTAGTCATAATTATCTTCAACAAGATAAAAATAACAGATGTCACTGAACAACTTAAATGAGCATTTATGACGCTCAATTATACACATGGGAACCAATTTCCATCTGTTTTATGACTGCAACAAGCATGCAATATTGCTGCTTCTCCAAATACATGTATTATCTGCTGATCCCGGGATGTTTGCTTAATAATGAGTAGCTATCAAATTGACTTTGCAACACTTCTGTGCATTCAGTAAGTTCACTGTTTTCCTGATCATAAAAGTTTGCTCAGGTGATGTTGAATTATTTAAACAGGAGTACAGTCCATGATTGAGGAAAGGATTATCTTTCATTCTACCACATCACTCTCCCCATATTTAAATCTGTATGGTCAGTGAAAAATCTAGCATTGTGGCTCATGTTGGCCCTCGTTGCATCTAAAGCTTGATATAGGAGAGACAAAAGATTGCCTAAGAAATTCCAGCCACTATAACAATATTACCAAGAAAAATTAAAACGTGCACAAAAATGACAGACCGAAAGCAGCGTCAGTCAAGGTGGCACCTCCATATGATTACTGTCACTGGTTTCTTCACTGTTATCCGATTCAATATCGTGAGCATACTTCTCTCATGCAGTTATTATACCTTTAGAACCTGCTCCAAATTCTTGCCAGAAATGGAGTGCCTTGTGTGAAAAGAAAAATACATGGTTTCCTGTGCGGCCACGTGGGTAGTGGTGCAACGGCCTTCTTTTCTTGGACTGTTGCTTTAGCATCATTTCTTAATTATCTGTTGTGACTGGCTTGGTTTCCTTTGAGAGACATTGGTTTTTCTTCTTCAATGATATATTTTCTTTTCAGGACAAGACTCTTGACCTGTGGTTCATGTATGTGTACGCAAAATCAACTCAAACACCATTGCAACCTGACACCCAAAAAAATTTAAAAATGCTTCCAGACACTTTTCTTGGCTCCATCTGTCACAGTTTTAACATTTGTAGACCATTCTGCAACTCACTGCTAGTTCTGTGACTCATTTCTACAGACCACCCTTGTAAGCCTCAAAAAGCTTAGATGCCAGCCCAATTCATGGTGCGGATAGGACTGGGTGGGGTGTGGGGGTATGGTTCTCTTTTTTCCCTCCCTTTTTCTTTTCTATTTTGCCATTTCCTATGGCTTGTTGCCAAGTTAGAATTCATCTAATAGATGCCACACGCTTGTAATAGCATGGGACTACGTTCTAGACGAACGTGGCTATAGAACTAAGCCTTCCTTATAGGGTAGCCGGATGTAGCCTATGAACTACGCTGCCTGCCTCTGAGTTGTTATTTAGTCCAAACAGTGGTTCAAGAACTAATTTTCTTGCACAATACAAGAAATAGGTTTGCAGACCAAAAGCAGTGGCAGACAAAAATGTATATAGACACATATAGAAATAAACAGTGTCTTAACATGGTATAGCTCGAGAAATATGATTTCTCGAGCGTGGAGGACACTGTTTATTTCTATATGTGTCTATATACATTCTATCTGGACGTTCTTTACCAATTTTTTTGTGAAACGACGTCGGAGTACCTCTACAAATTAGAATTTGGATGCTCTGTCAATTTCTCTTTGTCCTGATGATGACCGCATATTAACAAAGCGGTTGAAACGCCGTCGACGTATATGTGACCTGAGAATTAATTGAGGACACATTATTTGGTTTTATGTTATTCTCCTGTTTTGTGACGTATTTTTGTCTGCCACTGCTTTTGGTCTGCAAACATTTATTATTCCTCTGTACCAACGCATTGTATGGAGCTCCATTGTTTTTTTAAAATGTATTAACTGTAATACATTTTTACTTTTGATAATTATATACATAAGGGTCTTGTTTGCTTTCTGTTTTCTTTACCTTAGCTTTTCTGACTATTATCAATGTTATTTGATTATAATGTGTAATGTTTTGTAATTGGTGTATTGTGCAAGATAATTAGTTCTTGAATCACTGTTTGGACTAAATATTGATTGCCCCTGGTTCAAGAGCTTTTGGGCCGCCCCTGTGGTTGATAATATATGCCTCTGGGTTGTTGGCATTTAGCTGTGTCAAGCTCTCAGATTAGTGCTCTTTAAGCCGGCTACCCGATATATATGGCTGTAAGCTTTCAATGCTGTATTTTGTTATAAACCAATAAAAAGAGTTATACCATAAAATTTGTAGACCCTCGTTATAAGCTGGTGCAACATGGAAAATATTACATTGCGTTGTTGACTTGCTATTAAAATGGCTGTTTGTGAAGTTGTGCTGTACCACACAGACCCGGATTGTGAGTAGGCTTGAGCTTTCTGACCCCTGTACAAACCCTTGTCATAATTGTGCATGGTTTGCAACACACTGTAATTGCCGTTACATTTCAGTAGATCAAATCTGCCAGAATATAAAACTGAAAAACCTACAGTATTTACCATGGAATGACGATTTTGGTATAGTAAGCACCACCACCTGCATGTTATTCCGCAGGAGCTCAGAATAGATGCAGTTTATCACACAATCCTGAAACCTGGGAGTCCGATTTTATAGGGTGTGGTAAATAGCACATTTACCCCACTGAGGGACTCTTAATTGGGCCACAAATTTCAGAAATATGGTGTTTAATTACGAAAAGGCTAAAACTGTATTTAGACCTTGGTTCATTCTTATCGGTTTTGCTTTTTCTATAACTGCTGTATCTCATATGCTGCAAGGTACTGAATAAAAAAGAACACTGGACTAAAAAATAATTTGAAGGAATAATTTTATTTAGGAATACCATTTAATGGAATAGATCCTGTTCATGAACAGAAAATGATAGTGACTAAATCTTTCTAATAGTCTTTTATTTGTTTGTCTAGATATTTGGGCGATAGGGTGTATATTTGCAGAGCTGCTGACGTCGGAACCAATATTTCATTGTCGGCAAGAGGATATTAAAACTAGTAATCCTTATCACCATGACCAGCTGGATAGGATATTCAATGTCATGGGTTTTCCTGCAGGTCTGTACTTTATTCCTTATCACTGTGCTGCCAATTTGTTGTTGGAAAATCTTGAGCACCCATAGCTGTGTGTTTTGAGGGGAAAAAAACGGATTTTAAAGGATTGCACATCTTGTATGAAATTGTTCTGAATAATATACATATTTGCTTATATGATTTTCAAAACTTTTTTTCTTTCTTGTTTATTTATAAATTTAGGTGACAAATTGGGATTAAGTGGGGAGTAAAATGACAAGCATAAATAGGGTTTTCTCTTTCTGTCTTATGTCTCTTTCTGACAAAAAGATTCAAATTATTGTTAACGCTGCACTTCCCAACCATTAACAGCTATTCTAGTGATGCTAGACTTTAGTACTGCATGGTAAAATGAATTTGTAATTACTTTGCAATCGTCTAGCCTGAATAAAAAAATATAAAAATGACCTTTTTTAGTTTTTTATGGCATCCTTAAGTTTTGGCCTTTCTGCATAAACATGTCTGCCAGATTATGTATTTCTATTTGTAAATTTAACAATTTTTAGAATTTTTCTTACCATTAACCGCGTCGTCTAATGCAATAATTTGGTGGTAACGTCTCAGCATTTTTACCTGTCCTCCCTTCAGCAGAATCCGGGAATTCTCGTCATTTTCACGAAGTCCTCCTGCACCCCCTCTTCACTGGTTTAGTTCTGAAATCTTTCTTCCACGAATGTTGCCTCATTATGTGGGAGCTCAAGCCATCACTTTCTTCCTCTGAGAACTCTAGCTTCTTGGTTTCTTGTCAACCTTGATCTAAGCCATCGCCACAGTCATGTTACTCAAACTACATCTTTCTGGGTGTGATTTCTTATATTGAACTTTGGTGGTGTTTAACCAAGCTCTTGAGCTGTTACTAGAGCCCTTATTCTCTTTCAGTTTTGATGTTTTCCAAAGTGCAGCAGCCTTTAGGGTACTCAGAGTCCTAAAGAAGTTGGGAGTTGGACACAGTGGTTTAGTAACTGTGTCCAACTTTCTTCAGCCATAACCTAAAAATAGTTATATTTTCAGATTTTTCCTTAACCCTCATATGATTGGATTAAGATTTTCGGTTAGGATTGTGGCTGTTTCACAATTTAGATGATTGAAAACCCATTAGCCTTCATGTTTCATATCGGACCTTGAATTCAATCCTGGCTTTAGGATGGGTTTGTTTTGGTCGATTCTGCAGAGATTTAAGCACATTCTGGCTGCCCCATGATGTAGCGTCTGTGGCAATGAAGGTCTTTTGGTTGCTAGAGCAAATTATACAGTAATCCAAGCGTGCTAAGACCAATGCTTATGGTAGCTTAATTTTGTGATCATGTTGGAGAAGTATTAGCATTTATCAGAGTAAGCCAGAGTTGAAGATTGATATCCTTAAGTATTATGTTGACTTGAGTTCCTAGTTGTTAGAGAGGTTGGCCACATTTCAGAGGCCTGTAGCCCACTCAAATTGCAGAGACTTTGTTGTTCCTCCAACAAGGATCTCTGTTGTGTCTCTTCATGCAAATGAAATTCTCCTTCATCCTGTAGAGCATATAATTCAAGTAAGCAGAGTTGCCAGTTAAGTTATCAAATTTGTTTTCTAGCTCGAAATGGATTTGCATGTCATGTGCATACATTTGGAAGTTCATGCTGTATTAACCTAATAGTTTTTGCAAGGCGTGTACTTATATATTGAACGGAAGACTAGAGAAGAAGAAACCCTGGAGCATTGCAGAGGTCATGTAGATGATTCGAGTGACCCATTCTTACTTTTTTTTAAATTCGTTTTCTATTTTTCTGCGCAGTTGGTCAGAAATTGCTCCATCCATAAGATCGCATTTACAGCAGTATCAAAAACTGTAGATGGTCATCAGGAGGGAGACAAAAATCCTCTACCTCTTGCTATATTCAGTGGAAATAAAAAACAATGTAGTTACAGACATTATGCAACCAGTGCAGACCTTCAACGAGCCTCTCCACTCATTCAGTGAGGCCCTCACGGACACTGTCCTGGCCATATGGGCGAAACCAGGGTCAAAGCTATGTTGCACTCACTTGGCCTTGCCCCCCTCCCCCTCTCCCCTTCCCACAGCCACCACTGGAAAACCCCTTTCGTTTTTTTGTCAGTGGCACACTGCCAACGGTTGGAAGGCTGGATAAGTTATTACTTCCATGGGTGGCGACAGATGGATGCCTCAAGTTGTCCAGCAGTTGGCCAACCCTTTCTGTTCACCCCTTTAAACATGCTGCAGCAACGACTTCTGGAGGCCACTTGTCCATCCTGTGGAAAGATATCCAGGCTCTTTTGGAACAAGGGAGCTGTATAGAGGGTACTGGCATCCACGGTTGGGACTGACTGCTTCTCCGTTACTTTCTGGTCCTGAAGGAGGATAGAGGAATTCGACCTATTTTAGACCTTCTCCCTCTGAACTCCAAAAAGGACATGCTAAAGTTTTGCACTCAAATTCTGTCTGCCCTGGATCCAGCTGGTAAATTGTGGTGCTGGATTTGCACAATGCCTGTTTGCACATTCCTGCCAGACAGTCTCACAGGTGCTACCTATAGTTTCAGGGGGCACACACACTTTCAGTTCTCAATGCTTCTCTTCAACCTTACCAGTTTTTTGGGATGTTTATTAAAGTGATGGTGGTGGTAGTTGCCCAACTTCAGAGGTAGGGAATACTGGTCTTCCCATACCTCAATGACTGGCTGATGAAGTGGGGGGGTCTCAACTCAAACAGCCGTCATCCACCTCCAAATGACTGTCAATCTGTTCCCATCTCTGGGATTTCCCCTCAATGTACGGCGGTCACACCTGACTCTTTCGCAGAGGCTCCCTTCACTAGAGGTATCCTGGATGTGGTGCTATGTTGAGCTTTCCTGATGCCTTTCGAGAATCCAGGATCTCAATGTTTCAACCTTTGATCTGGGTCTCAGTGTGTACAGCTCTGGGGCTCTTGGGCTTCTGCATCCGCTTAGTAGCCCATGCAAGGTGACACATGCAGGTTCTGCATTGGGATCTGAAATCTCAGATCCATCCAGATATCAGAGGAGACCTAAAGATCTGCAGTGGTGGATGATGGACCACAAGTGGACCGCTTGCCGAACCCTCTCCCTGCCCCACCGAAACTAACTGGAATAGGTGGACATCGGAGTTCTCTGGTCTGTGGCGGAGGCCCTCCACCACAGCAGTCTGTCAGATTTGTGGGCGATTCGCTAAGCCATAAAAGCTTTTGTCTCTTCTATTAAGGGGAAAGAGTGCAGGTCATCATGGACAACACCACCAACTTGTGCAACTGCAACAGCTTGGTGAAGTAGGATTGTGGGTCCTGTGCCAGGAGGATGCACACCCCTGGAACTGGTAGAGCTGTCAGGTAATTATTCTCGCCACACAACACCTGGGAGAAGCTTTAAACGCAATGGCGGATGAAAAAAAAATGGTGTTGTATTGCACATCAAGAATGGCATCTAAACTCTATGGTGGCTCATGGTAACTTCCTGTAATGAGGAGAACCCTGGCTTGATCTTTTTGCCACCGCTGAGAGCCCGCAGTTTCCAATCATCTGCACGTTTGAGTTCCCAAGACCATTCTCTTTCGGAGATGCCTGTTGGTTGAACTGGAGCTCGGGACTCCTGCACGCCTTTTCTACGTCTCCTGCCCAAAGTTCTGAAGAAGATCCTCAACAACCAGGCCTAGTCATCATAGTGGCTCCAGGTTGGCCAAGAAAGTGTGGTACCTGGAACTTCTGGCCATGAGCATTTGTCTTCTGTCCTGGATGTCCCTTCGGGGGACCTTCTGTTGAAGGAGCAGGACAGGGTCCTGCACCTGCGCCTACGGAACTTACACATCCAGGCTTCGAGATTGAGCAGCTACATTTGATTGCTTTTGATCTCCCACCAGAGGTGGTAATTGCCATTCTGACAGCTAGGTGTCCATCCTCCAAAACCATCTCTATGGAACGTTGGAGTAGTTTGTTGTGTGGTGTTCTTTAGGGCAAATCCCATCCCCGCAAGTCCAGTTATCTGATGTTCTCATTAGTCTACCAAGGACTTTCTGTAGCCAAGTGAAAAGTTTTGTTGTCTGCCTTTATACAGTTACATAATCAGTCCTCTCTGATCATGTGTTTAAATCACCTGTTGTGATGCATTTTGTAAAAGAGCTGCCCCACATGTTTCCGCCAAAAACCATTTGTGTTTCCCCAGTGCAATCTAAATTTGGTTCTCACTTTTCTGATGGGCAACCCGTTTGAGCCAGTGCACAGTTGTCCACTCCACCTTCTCAGACAGACTTGTCCTAAGGATAAGGTTGCATTCCACCCTGAAGGTTGACACTCCTTTTCATATTAGGCAGTCAGTCTCCATGATAGTGTTCTTTACCTCAAGGAGATGATGGACGGAGTGCTGAATCTTTTGAAACACTCACCCCCAGTCACAGATCTGGGTTGAATCCATCATCGCTCTTTATCTCACTTCGTCACCCCAGTTCAGACACAGCTATATGCAAATCAGTCTTGACCCTGTTCCTCATGGGTAAAGTCCAGCCCGAACTGCCAAGCCATGTCTTCCCTGGACCGGAAACCAGCATCACTGATCACCGAGTCCGGTACAGACAGATATCAGAAAGAAACTGTGGAGGTGGAGGTTATATGTGGCCCTAACATCATTACTGGTGCAGGACAGAGCCAACACAGAGCCACACAACGCCACCTACTGGGGTGTGAGGGAACTGCAGGAAAAATGTCATGATTCAGATTGGTGCCTGGGGTATTCACAAGGTGAGGAATCTGTGGTCAGATAGAGTATCCACCAGAAAGAGCATTACCGAAGGTAAGTAGCTTTTCCTTTTCCGCTGCTTGTGACTTAGTTGTTTTTAATCCAAACATTTCTGGAGGTGGAAGTACTGGAAACGCTTTTCTGAATATTATTGAATGAACTACCCAAAGTGTAATGACATTAGATTCCTTTAAGGGCTACCGAAATAATCTTACTTTTTATTTGTCAGAGCTACAGTTTGAAATGTTAGACATTAAAATGCAATTTCAGTGTGAGTACTTATTTTGTGAATATACTCATGTATTTTATGTTTGAATGGTCTGAAAATAGTTTGCAATCCTATTGACTATGCCGTCCTTAGACAAAGATTGGGAAGACATTAAGAAGATGCCTGAACATTCAACTTTAATGAAAGATTTCCGGAGAAACACGTAAGTTGATGTGATTAATAGCTTAATTTATATTACAGTTCACCCTTTTCGAAAGCTAGATTCTATAAATTGTGAATATTTTTAATGACTGCAGTTGAGCTTCACTGAACTGTGTTTAAATTGAAAGTGTCTCACTCTCTACACTTTATATTGCTGAAATCTAGATGGTTTGTTGCACTGTTAGCTGCCACTGTCTTGTATTATCAAGCTTATATGTTCTTCGGAATTAATGCAAACACCGTTCTAGAGTCTGACATTGCATAATTGGCTGGACTCGTGAAGATGGACAGAACTGGCAACAAGAAGATGTTTGCTTTGGAGAATTAGTACCTTCTTATCCAGAGAACACTCAAGAAACTGTCCAAGTAGTGGTGCTTGGTCTGTCTGAACCACATGGGGCCTGGGTATGGTTGTACTTTAAATCTTTGAATGACCCATATAAGCATGCAGAAGGAGTAATCAAACAAATGTTCATTGTTGGTACCAATCAAGATTAACCTCCACTCCAAATAGTCCCTTTCTGATGCCTCAAAACAGCACAGTTGCAAGCTTTTCTTTAAATACCTTGACCCCTGAAGTGGTTGTGCCAAAAGACAAGGTCAATGGGATGAACAAGTGTAGAGTTATTCAGCTATCACCAGAACCTGTCCCCCACCAGTAGATACCAGGGATGTACTCTTCATGAGATAAAGACAATTCAATGCCATATTGATTAGTTTCTGATCCCCTTTGAAACGTAGGCACTAATAATTTTCAGTACTTTTCTAGGAACACCGTAGGGTACCCTATGCCAAGGGCTAAGACTCTTATACACAGGCGTAATGAAGACTGACCTATTCCAGGCTTGTAGTTGGAGGAAGGCTGGGCTACAGGGACAATGAGACATTTCAAGAGAGCCCAACTCTCTTGCAGGTCAAAATGTTAGTGCGACCGTGGCAAGTGATTGATGGTGCTCAATCCTTTCACCATTTTAGGGGATTGGCCTTTTTAGGGTGTTAGGTAGACCTGTTTAGCAGGCATGAAAATGATGTACACAGGTCAGCCCTAATTGGGGCCCGCAACCAATGCTGATTTACCTCTTCTCCAGATCTAAAGTTGCCCCCTGCCCAGAGTTCACTATGGCGGAAACCACATAAGAAATGAGAGAGGGCTGCTGTATTTGATGACATTTAGTAATCTATATTTTTATGTTTAACTTTATATTTTCCCTTAAAAGAATACAAATAGATGTAGCAAACATTCATTAAGACAACTAAGCTTTTCTAGCCTCTTGTAGTGCTCTCCCTACTATTAGCACAGTAGGTGATAAAATGCACACATGAGCTTTATATTAGCATTTATACCCATAAAATTGTGTGTGTAAGTGCCAGATACCATTTGAAGTCTTCCCAACAGTTTTCGGTCTTTGCTGAGAATAATAGGCGCTCCTTTAAACTGCCTCCATTTTGTTACAATATATATATGGGAAACTGATACCATCTTTTACATAGCTGAGGTCATCTTATGACTAGTAGAAAGATTAAACCAGCAAATCTGGCCTGCAATGATTGCAGTTTAATATCGCGTGAAAGCAGAATATGTCTAAGACTAATGGAGTAGTCCCAATGTTAAAGGGATGCTCTGCGAACACGCCCTGCTAGAACTGCTTATTTGCCTGATATGGCCACAACAAATGCAATATTGCCTCCAGTGGGGTAGCTGCAATCTATATACTTGATCAGGTTTATTACAGAAATGTTTTGTAATTTGGCTCCTGTTAAGGTATTTTATATTGGATAAGTCTATACAAGGCATTCATATGAACTTCCTTATCATGCCAATGGGCCTTGGTCCGTCTATCTACAGACAGTTTATTTATCTTTAGCCTTTCTAGGTGTAGTAAGTATAGATGGCAGTATTAAACAATGTATGTTTGATGTTAACCACATGCATCTATTAGTTTTTAATCTATTCTAGAGCAATACAGTTTGAGCCATTCTGTATTAAATATCAAGTCCCTCCCAACTCTGTGATACTCATTTTATCTCCTTCAGAAGAAGGCAATTTTATTTAGCACTGCAAGAAGTTAGACCTAAGCCCTACACAGTAGAAACATGTTTATATTTTATATAGAGGGGAACACAGATCTCTGTGCACCCTGACATTCAGCAAGTGTAGAGAAGGACATGCGTTCCTGAACTCATCCCCTATTTTTGAGCCCACCAATAAAGTGTTGCTGATTTCTTAAGAGACAGAGAGACACATTGTGTGTTTCTGTTGAGCCCTGTGAAGTATTTTCATATAGTGATATAGGTAAGAGAATGGACCAACCTGCTTACTTTGCTGTAACATGTATGGTCTTCAGAAAAATTATTTGGCACTTTACTTTTTCCCTGGCTCGAGTTTTAGTATGGAAAGTAAAACTCCTTTGCACTCACCTATGCCAAGTGTAGAATAGGATGGCTCTCTGCCATCCACTATGCTGCTTTCCTGATTTTTATTGTATTATTAATATTGTTGTTATTTTTCACCAACATGCCTGCAATGTACCTTTTTGGATGTTTTTCTATCATCACCCCTTTGGCCTCTTGTCTATGAGAACATGGATTTGATAACCTATTAATCCGACCGATCATTTTTCCACAAATAAACTCTGACTAGAGACCAGCCTCATGCTACCCAATATCTCTTGTGTTATTGGGGATGACCCCTTCAGCCACAATTTCCGATAATGCAAACATGGCAAAAATATCAAAGTATTATTATGGAAATCTGTCTGATATTCATAAATAGATTATATTTGTGCATTTGCAGCCTCCCAGTCCACAACTCTAAATTCATTTACAGATTCAGAAGTAATTTAAAACAAAGAATACGTGCTTATGTGGCGGCACAGTTTAAATTTTTTTAATGCAGCTAACACATTTAATCTCATGGCAAAGTACATTTGAGTATATACACCACTTTACATTATAGTTTTTAACTGGACAAAAAACAAAAGGAGAACGATGCGCCTGGACTAGCAAGGCTGAAATCTAACTCTGCCACTTTATAAATTCTTGTATAATACCTGTCCCACAGAGCCACTCTGGTATGGTTTTTTTCCCTACTAGAATCCCTGAATACAGTATTCTTCTCTAGAAGCCACATTTGACTAGAAACTCCAGTTGCAGGTTCAATTCCCAATCTTTTTTTTTTAAGATAGGAGCCTTTTTCTCTTTTTAGTCTAGTCCTAGGGGTTTAGGTCCTCTGCTCTTTATCACCACATTTATCGGGGACTGCGGGTGAGATGCTATACAGGTGACTGAGGAACAAAGAGTGGGTTGACCTCAAGTTAGGTTTGGACCGTTAGGGAAAATATCTAGGTCTTCCTCTTCCAGCAGGAAGAGGAAACATAATTCCTTCTTGTGTTATTGTTGTGACCGGGTGTGGCCTAGCTCAAGCTTCCCAGACAAAAGTTCTCATGGCACTTAATGTTGAGGTTATCTAAATCATCCTGTCTGATGTTGAGGCACTGTTTGATGAAATCTTGCTCGACATCTAGGCCAATCTGAGATTTAAACGTTAATTCATTAGACAGAGGCCTCATACCTCAATGTCAAGCAACAGGTTCTGGATGAGGATCCGAACCCTTTCTCCATCTCAAGATGTGTATGTCTCAGCTAAGAATCTGCCACAGATTACTGCATCAGATGATTATCCGGCACAATTGCCACATATAGCTACTGAGCATACTAGAACAGCCATTACAGAATGTGCCTTCACTTAAATCACCAGTTATAAAGCTGCTTCTTCCGTCCAGGAATATGCACAATCAAAGAACATGACCCTCTTCAGAAGACTGTCTGGAGGAAAGAGTTGGGATTGAACAAAACAGTTGGGACCCCAAGAGAGAGAATTAAACCAGAGATGATCCCCCTTGGAGTGATTGAGTGTATTCAAAAGGACACCGCTGTAATGACGACTCCTCAATGCACTCCTCTGATATGTCTCCGACTGGAAAGCAGTCTGTCTTTAAATACGGATATTCTTTCTTTTCAGATTTAGTGTCCAATAGATGTTACTGAGATTACCAGAGAAAAGTCCAAAAGTTCATCATTGAGGCTATATAACCTTAATGTATAATGTCTCTATTATGAGTCTCTGCTTCTGAAGCCACAAACAAGACCAGTGGTTCCATTGGTTAAAGAATGGAACCTAACATACACACAATGCTAACTCCATTTTTGTTGATGTTGGTGGAAAGCAAAATGGAAATGTAAAGTTTCACACATTCTGAATCTTCTGCATGACCTCACTCCAGTATATTCTCTAGTTGTCTCTGCAGTGAAAAGACGTTAAATTGCTTTTGTCCTCTATGTCCACAGAATCAATTGCGAAAGTGTAGCAAGATAGACTGAGAAAAAAACACGAAAGCATGCCAGACGCCTACCATTGTTAGGAGAGCAAGCTGTGCAGCTTTGTAGTCAGGATCTCTAGTAGCCAGCGCAACAATTTGTGAACCTGGTGCTTAGAGAGAGAGAGGATTTTCCGAACGTTTTCAAGGTGGGAATCGTGGTTCAAGATCAAACAATTAGCTCAGTGAACGAGACAGCAGATCTGCTGGCACATTGCTACTGTGATAGACAACAAAGGGGTAATGGTTGTTAGGGGTAACATTGTCACGTTCATTTCCTTTTTAAACCTTTCATAGGCATTAGATCCAAAGAATGAAGAATGAGGATGGGCTAGAGAAAAGGAAGGAGTTTTGCAAAGTCCAATAGTAAACCTGCATATGTAGCTCCATCTCTTTGAAACCCTGTACTTGATAAACAGCAACATTGCAGCTCTTGTAAAAGCAATAGAAGGATCTGCGAACAGAAAAGCCTTCTGCAACTGGAAGAAATAGACCTTTTTCTTAGTAGTAACTCCATTAGCCTGTCACTACTGCCTAGTACCTCAACGGGATGAGTATTTACAATATTTTCCAAATGTGTTACTATAACAAGACATTTGGATGTTTGACCACAATCTGATGCCACTGCTTTTCAGACACCAGTGTGCTTTAACTGGCTGAAACAGGTGGAGAGAAAGTTATAACTCACTAGCAGTGCATCTTCTGCTATTTATTTGTCCTAAAGAACAGAGCACCAAACGGGATTTGCAGCTAGTCAAGAATGCCCAAAAAGCAGATGAATTGAGAGAATCAGTATATTGACTCTTCGTCATATCTTTCTTGTGGGCATTTAAAGTGAAGTTGCCTCCTCCAGACTCAAAATAGGTACTGTGCTTAATATACTCTTGAAATTGTTTCAGAAAGTAGTAAAGCCGATCAATATGGAAATGTCAGCTTTGCCCCTTGATATTTGCCGGTCAAGGGTATTTGCAGTCTTGGACACTAAGGTTGCATAGTGTCCCTATGGAGGAGAAAGCAAGATGCTACATCTAACGGCAACTCCTTCAACAGTCCTAGAAGTCTTTTCTTTGCATTTGCAAGAAGGTCTAGGAGATTATTGGCTGCAAGCATTGGGCGACTTAGAACAACGGATCTCAATGAGCAGGAGGGCCTTTCAGTCTGTGTCACAGTGTGGCCAGAAGATGAACGTGCATCAAGGTGTCTCGTTCTCGAATGCTCCTCCGTGTCCAATAATTGATACCTTGGGCTTTTGGAGAGCCACTGTGGCATTTCATCACAGGACAAATGGTCACAAGAGAAGCGGAACTACCACATTGATATGACTGAGCTAGTGAATGGTTCCTCAAGCCCTCAAGGGTACTGGAATTAACAGATGATTACATAACCATTTATTTTCTCCCTGCAATTGTTTCCAGCCTGTTAAACTGACAACACCATATATTTGCATAGAGGGTGGTCATGATTAGGTTCCCTCAAGAGCTGCTGACAGATATTGGATGCTGTTGAAATGTGCAGCATCCCAGCAGGTCCCCTTCCAGGACTTTAGCACTTGACGGACATCTGCAGAAGCAACATGAAGATGTCTGACTACTTTCAGACATCTTTAAAGGCTTGTCGTCCCTAAAAGACGTATTTGCCACTGAAACAAATCTTCTACTTCAGCCCCAGGGAACCCAGATCCTCATTTCTAAGAGGACTCTTATTCAATAGAATGGTTTAAAAAAAATCTTAGTTTCCTTCCAGCTATCTCAACTCTATATAATTGCCAAAATTATACAACGCATGCCAAAAGTTATCCTGTTTGCTCCAGACGGGCTGGGCAGTCCTCAAGTCCAAAGAAGTCCCAATATTTTTTATGGACAAATGCCACTCTCCCTTGATACTAACTGTAACACATTGACTGCCTCGTCCATCATGCTAATTCTTACCTGAAGTCCTGCCTGAAACCTGTAGTAACATTTAGCAATAAGCCTCTTTCTTCCACCTACAAACTTATTGGCATATGAACAACCTTGCAAAGGCATGGGTATGACAATCCATCAGTGATATTAGTGGATAGAAAATGTGCACATATAGAGAGCTTGGGTAAACGGGACCCGTCTAGATTTCTTAGCATTTGTTTGGCCAATCTCTGGCACTAAGGAATCCCCAAAGTTTGTTATTTTGTGTTCACCCATGTCTGCAATGAGTACCTCAGGGCCGCCTTTTGGGTAAGAGCCCTATGTAAAGACCTAGAGTGAGCAACCAAGGTAATTTTTGCTCACAGAGTAACTGAGGGTTTTTATTACTCAAAATACTCATGTACGTAAATACTCACTAAAAGTTCACATGGTGGCAAACATCTATTCAGCCTTTTAGTACACTCCCCTGGCTCCGTGCTTATGACTGCTGAAGATTCTGATAGTAACAAAATAGTGGTACTATCCGAATTGCATTAAACAAAGTATTGTCTGCTCATTTCATTCCAACAACTTGTGGCCCCACGTATATACCTTTTAGATGAGGGAAAACCTCTTTTATAAACCGCACATTTTTAAAAACCCAATTTTATCTTACTTTATTTCAAATGTAACCAGTTTCAGAACATCTTATGAATGCATTTACATACCATGCATTCATTATCTATAAAGTAGACCGCGTTTGACAGGGTGACCGATATAAACCACTATTTGCAAATTGAGATACATTATAAACAAAGTGAAGCAGCCATCTCAATAGGTTATCCATCAATTCTATATAAGGCTTCAAGTTTTCATTTTTTACTGATTTTTTTCAGATAAATATAGACAGAAAACATGTTTCCTGTCTGTATTTATGTTTACAAGCAGGAAAATACAGAATATTGTGCTTCTTGTGACTGACTCGCCATGCTGTCCTTCATGAATTCCAGGCCGTCAGCTGAGCAGATATACAGCATGAGGAGTTAAAAAAACGCAGGATGGGATGTCCTTAAATGTAGACATATGCTAACATATATTTGTATACAATGCTAATATTTACATGTGGGTGTAGTGTTCTGTTATATTTTGCTGCTTAATTTTCTAAAATGCAAGAAGCATCTAAGTATGAATGCATGTCTAGCAGTAAAGTAAATATGGAAATATACAATTTTATGCCTCCATTTATTCCCTAAACACAAAATAAATATGGATAAATGCCAATAAGCGGGGCAAAACATAATTATGGATTAATACCAACGGAAATGTTAAGAAAATAATTACCATAAAACCGGGGGCTGAAATTATATATACATTTACTGCACTGACTAATACTAAGTTCTAACTCAACTTTAGTATTACGCATCATTGAGAGTGTTCATGGTGGTCGCTCATTCTGTGGAAACCACAGATCCTTTATAAAGGTTTTCCATGTTTCGCAGTCGTCCATTAGCTTCAGTGCATACTTTAGTCTTAGTTCCTCTGCAGTTACCCACTTATTGCTATTTTTTAACCATATAGGAGGCTCTATATGCAGCCATTTGATGGCTGTTCTGCATCTTGCCAACACCAGTACTAGAAGCATTGCTCTTTCTTATTTTTTTTATTTTTATATTTTAATCTTTCTGTTTATTTTAAATGCTTTACTACCCAACAAGTATGCCTTGGGGGTGTATTGTATTTTGATGTTTACTGATTAATCCTGTATACTGCAAACATTCTTTCAACATGAAGCAATGCGTAAGCAGAACCATGTCAAGTGATAGATTGTGGTCTCCTGGTTACAGCTGTGGAATTTCTCTCCCGAACAATTCTTCTTATGCAACATACTTGGAGTGGTGTACGTTCTGTGTAGAATGTTAAAATGGGGGCACTTAGTATAGGATCGCTAGAAGATTTTGCAACAAATGTGCATACTTTACTCCAGTCCTCTGTATTTATTTCTTGTCCTCTGCCTCTTTCCCAAACTGCATTAACTCTAAGCTGTGTCTTGGGAATATCCTCTGTAATTGCCACGTACAGACCTGATCAATGTCATGCTCCAATCTACATCGGTCTGAGCCTGTTGTGTTTAACATACCACTTGAAATCGTTCCCCGCCACCCTACCCGTGCCACGCAGACTTCTCTACTGGAGAAGCTGGGTATCAAGCATGTTAAGCAGTTCATTTGCTTCCTTGAATGTAACAAACCAAACCGTTATAGAAATGGTCACCCATCATATTTATACCCCTATTATTCCAGTGAGTGAAGTAGATCTCCTTCAAGGCTCTCTGAAATGTGCCTGTCTACCATATATGGGCAGCGAGTTAGTGTGGTGTCCTCGTTTGCACTAGTTAGTATATATTGCTCCTCTTCTGTATTGCAGCATTGACAATATAGGGCTGTGTCTTATCTTCCCGAACCTCTGCACATTTGAGGTCTCAAGACCAAGGTCACTTGCCTCCTGCAGAGCACAATATCACATTATATCGTTGTTAGGCCAGATAATAACCCTCCATATGTGGAAGCTGCATGCTCCTCTTCCCTCCTTCAGAACCGCTCATTTTCTTTTGCCACCCCAAAGTGTTCTATGCAGTTGTGAATATCTCTTGGATAACTGCACATACATGTCTCAAAAAAGCATAATAACTGATGAAGAACAGTAATTTTAATCAATGCTGTTTATCCCGTCAGCCACAAGAGAAGACTCACACAAAAAGTAATCAGTTTTTGCCTTAAACCCAAAAATCTCTCAATATTTCACTTTCAGTTAATTTTATCACTCACCAACATTTAGATTGCTACATATTCTAATGGTGCAACCTGCCATTGAATGTCATGTTCAGCGTGCGCCTCAAGACACCAATTAAGTAAGTAGCAATGTTACTTATCTTTATACCATAATTTCTCAATTTAGTACTCCTTACAGAGCCTAGTGGTTCCCATTTATCTTACACTACAGAGTTGGTTTTGTCCCTGGCCTCAGGGGACCATTAAGTCAATAAATAAACTAGGGTCAAAATTTGACCATGCAAATTTCGTAAAAGGATAGTTCGATTTGATAGTGCTAAATGCTTCCACTTGGTCCCATAATGCCAAAATCTGCAATTCAGATGCTTTTGGTCTTCCTCCATGACTTGCTTGCCTTTATAATTTTTGACCAGTGTTCCTAAGGGGGATAAAACCACCTTGAGCAATGTTAGCGATTACCAACAGCAGTTTTAAATTGCACAATTTTGCCAAAACAAAATGTTGTTTAAATTAATTGTACTTTTAATTTGTCATCTGTACACTATTTTTGTCTTGTAGGTATACCAATTGTAGCCTTATCAAATACATGGAAAAGCACAAAGTAAAACCAGATAGTAAAGCATTCCACTTGGTAAGTCTTGCAGTAAACACATTTGTCTATTCAATGTCCACACTGATTCAAAGCTGGTTGCTTTTGGAAAGTGAGCATTCTTAGTTTGGTGTTAAGGTTAGCTGTTCTGTGATTGTGGTGGTATTGATGGTATTTTGAATGTTAATGCCAGCACACCATTTTAAATGTATATTTGTAGTTCTAGGTGGTTTGTGGACTTTTATTATGAAACTATAATACAGCCAAAATATTTGCTTACTTATTGAATACTATTTTTCAATGCTGACTAATGAAAATCTGAAACTTGAATGAAACAGTATATATGATATGTGCCTCTTCTCTCCTTTGGGGTTCACAAGTGTCTTTCAGCAGTAAGTCAATTGAGACATTCCCATTCAAGCTGGCATGGTCCTTTCTGGTATATTGTCACAATATGAGGCAGATCTAGTTTTAAAACCAATGGTAGCCTTTTCGTTACACAGGCTGGCAAGTATTGGAGGTGTCAGGCTTGATAGTACGAGCTGTAGCTCAGATGCTCTTTACTGGTTAGAAATGGGACCTAAAAAATTATTTAGAATGGCTTAAAAGTGTGATGACAAGATGGTCAATATTCGCCTCTGCTTTAACTCAAGCCGCGTAGGCTCCACTGCCACAATGAGATGGGTAGCCTTGCAGTAGTAGTAGAGGCTATGGCTGGCAATTGTAAAGGATGATTCAAAGTAGAATCTTCCGAGTACTTAATATCCAAAGTGAGCCCTTGGTGTTTTGCTTTGAAACATGGGGTGGAAGAAAGGAAACCTCTCTTTACAGCTCTCCCACGTCGATGAAGACTTCACAATGCTACAGCTCTGCACGCGACTCCGCATTACGTCATCGGAACCATGCGATGCGCGCTTTGCTGTGCTGATGTCAGTTTCCCTTTTTCCACGCATTCGATGCATAAACGCCCAGAGGCTCTTGAAGAAGGAATAGTACTTTTTGGGAGGAAATCAGGAGCTGGAGGAAGGGGAGATGCTGTCCTTGGAGCCTAAGTTTGAAGGTGGCAAGTGGCCTTGTGTTGAAATTTTTTTTATTAAAGTTTTATAAAACAAATACATCAAAGCATAAACAACAGAAAATGAAGAGAAAATAGATCCATGTTGAGAGAAATAATGCAAAAAGATACTGATGAATATATATTAGATGAATATGATATAAATATGCATTTAAATATATAAATACTAATTGAAGTAATAATTATGTCAAGACATAGAATGATATATTATAAAGACATAACCTATAAGGGGAGGAAAAAGGGAAGGAGCGTAGACAATAGAAGTGCAGGAAATATAAATAAATAGATAAAACAAAGGTAAAATGATTAGATAAAGACAGATGAACACTGTAGCGAATAAAACAGAGAATACAGAAGACAAGAAAAAGAAAAGAAATAAACAAAGGACAAGAGAGGGTAAAAGCAGATTAATGTGCTTGGATAGAAGTAGAAGCAGGGGAGTTAGCAGAATTTGATTTAAGAAATGGAGACCAAATTCGGAGAAAGGTGTCAGCTTGATCCTGAAGGTTATAGATTATGCGTTCATGTGAGGCAGTCTGTATCATCGCTACCAACCAATCTTCCTGAGAGGGAGGCAAAGATGATTTCCAATGACGCAGGATACATATTTTAGCAGTAGCCAGTGAGATATGAAAAAGACGGAGTTGTGGCTTCGAGAGCTTTGGGGAGTGGCGGACATCATGCAGGAGGATATTAGTTGGTGTAAGTGGCAATTTTAGGGGCATAGTGGAATTCAAAGTAGTACCAATGTAAGCCCAATAAGATCGGATACTAGGGCAATCACAAATGATATGAGTAATATCGCAACCTGAATTGGAGCATCTCCAGCAATTGGAATGGGAAAGAAGGCCAGCTTTGTGCAATTTGACTGGAGACCAGTGCCAATCGTGTAGTATTTTAAAAAGACAAAATTTAAGCCTTGATTCACGGGCTCCCTTGTTCAAATTCTCCAGAATCAGATCCCATTCAATGTCAGAAAAGGAAATTGAGAGGCGAACTTGCCATTTACGCTGAAGATCATGTGAAAGGGGTTTAGAGAAGAGGTGGGACGATAAAATTTTATATATGCCGGAGGTAACACCTTTAAATTTCCCCCAAACGTGCAAATAGGATAAAATAGGGGAATCTTGTAATATCCATGGCGGTGACCCCATATGGATCTTCAGACATTGCTGAAGCTGGAGGTATTTAGAAGAATGGTGTAGGGGAAGATCAAATTCTACTCTTAGCTGAGAGAATGGCTTAAAATCCCCATCATGCAGAAGCTGATCCGGATAGAGGATACCTGCAGCACGCCATTCAGGCCAGGATAACATACAACCATTGATACGAATGCCCGAATTATTCCATAGGGGGGCTTTGATATGAATTCTTGGATTCGAACCCAACAGCCTATGACTTCTCTGCCAGGATTTATGCATGGCAGATAAAATCGGATTTTTCGGGTCAAGACGGCTAGTGCCACTACCATACAAAGGAGTAAGATTCGATTCTGAGGATAGAAGATGTCGTTCTATTTGGACCCATTGTGGCAAGTCTTTAATACCAGGTAAAAAATATGAGAGTTGGGAGATATGTAACGCCAAGGAGTAGTGTTCAATGGATGGGAGACCAATGCCACCAGATAACTGATGAGCCTTCAGCTTAGTTATGGCAAGACGTGGCTTGGCATTACCCCAAATGAAGGTTTTAATCTGGGCATCTACTGATCGGAGTAAGGATAAGGGAATCTGTAGGGGAAGCATGCCTAGAATGTAAATAAATCTCGGAAGAGTAACCATTTTAACAGCCTGAGCCCTACCCCAGAGAGAAAGACCCAGAGCCTTCCATTTATCAAAGTCCCGACGCATTTGGGAGATAAGAGGAGATAGATTATCTGTAACCATGTCCTGTAACCCTTTATTAACTAGGACACCCAAGTATTTGAGGCGTGAGGCCTGCCAACGAAAAGGAAAACCAAAGATGGCAGCTTTTGTGGTACCATTAGAAATAGGTAGAGCCTCACTTTTGTCCCAATTAATCTTATAACCTGAAAAGGAAGAGAAATCATTAATAATTTGAAGAAGAGAGGGGATCGACCGAGGAAGACGAGTAAGGGTGAGTAAAATATCATCAGCGTACAGGTATATTTTAGAATGTCCAATAGGGAGGGGAATACCAGAAACTTCATCAGATTGACGGATGGTTGCAGCTAGAGGTTCCATAGCTAAAAGAAACAGAAGGGGGCATAGTGGGCAACCTTGGCGTGTCCCTCTCTTGATTGTAAAGGTATCAGATAGAAATCCACCACAGTTCACTTGAGCAGAAGGATGATCGTAAAGTAAACGCACTTTATCAATAAATTTTGTACCTAAGCCAAATTTTTCCATGACCGTGAAAAGGTAGTTCCATTCGATGCGATCAAACGCTTTCTCTGCGTCAAGTGAAAGGGCTAACGCATCATCTGTGAGATGTTGAGCCGACCACAGTGCATGGGACAGGGAACGCAGATGATTCCGGGAAGAGCGTCCCGGTACAAAGCCTACTTGGGAATGATGTATCAAAGAAGGTAAGACTTTACGCAGACGAGACGCAAGGATACTGGCCAGAATTTTAATATCCGAGTTCAACAGAGAAATGGGACGATAACTACTGCAAAGCTGGGGATCTTTGCCTGGCTTTGGTAGCACGACAATGATAGCTTTGTTAGAAAGGGAACCCAGTGAAGATGCAGCATCCGCCTCCTGGAATGCAGCATGTAGAGTGTCAATAATATTGAGACCCGCCCAACGATAGAATTCAGGAGGAAACCCATCCTCACCAGGGGCCTTGTGATAGGGCAGAGCAGCTATCGCACTGGAAACCTCATCCCTAGTTATTTCACCCTCAAGGATGGCCTTACCATCCGCTGAAAGAGAAGGGAGATGCACTTTCGCAAGGAATGCCTTCATCTTATCCGAATTCATTCGATTATCAGAAGTATAGAGGGATTCATAAAAGGAGGCGAACTCATTGACAATGTCATGAGGTTTTGTGCACAAGTGTCCTTGCGCAGATCTGATGGCCGGAATGGCCATAGATGCCTCCCTTTGACGCAACTGTGCGGCTAATAACCTTCCCGCCTTTTCTCCCTGCTCATAATGTCGACCTTTCATTTTCTGTAAGGCGTATTCTGCCTTAGATGTAAAAAGACTGTTTAAGGCCATTCGGGCTTGTTCAAGCAATTTCCGATTTTGTAGGGACGGAGAGGTGATATATAGGCGAGAATAGGTTTGTATGTCATGTTCGAGTTCCACTTGCTTCCTCGCGTTTTGCTTATTAGCGAGTGCTGCATCGCGCATTAGTTGACCCCTTAAAGTAGCCTTAGCAGCAGCCCAAAGAGTCCTGCTGGAAGTCACGGATCCCTGATTATTAGAAAGATAAGTTTGAAGGTGTGACTGCAGTTGGGATTTACCAACAGGAGTTCTGTGGCGCTGAATGTTCATTCGCCAGGGCTTACGTCCAGGATTAGAAAGTCCCAGGTCTAGGGAAAGGAGAACCGGAGAGTGGTCAGACAATGCCGCTTCCAAGATGCAGGAATCTGTGACCAACTTAACTGCGTTCTGTGAGATAAGGAAGTAGTCAAGGCGAGAAAACGTACCATGAGTCGACGAAAAGAAAGTATATTCCTTATCCGTTGGGTGACTGATACGCCAATGGTCAACCAACCCGATATCTGACACAATATCGCCTAGCAAAGCTCTATCTGACGCATTACCCCTATCTAATGGACCAGTTTTATCTAGAATAGAATCTTGCGTCACGTTCCAGTCACCACCAATCAAATATTGCGATGCATTAATTTCAAGCAACAATCGGGATAGTTGAAGAAAAAATGTTTTCTTGGTACCTGTAGGGGCATATACAGACCCTACACAAACGTGAGAATCACCAATTTTAAGTTTAGCAAAAACATAGCGGCCATTTACATCTGACCATGTTTTAGAAACAGTGACCGGAAGGGACTTGCGAAGAAGAATTGCAACTCCACATTTGCGGAGGGGGCCTGTGTCCGTGGATTCATCTTGTTGAATGCTGCTATGTATAACTTTACCCACCCAATCCCTACAAAGTTTGTCTGATTCTAGAGCATCCAAATGGGTCTCCTGAAGCAAGGCTACATCTACATGCTTAGTCTGAAGGTAGGAGAGAACTTTTTTCCGTTTTATGTAATGGGTGAGACCATGTACATTCCAAGTAATTGCATTAAGAGAGTGTGTTTTTGCCATATTAGAACAACGTAAATATCAGAAACCGTAGAATGGAGCACAAAACAACGTGTTAAACCAAACAAAGGAAAAAGAAAAGAAATGACAAAAAGAAAGGGAAACAAGGATAAAATAAATAGAAACGAAACTACGATTTAAATGGAATACATGAAAAAAGCGATAAGAAGAATGATGAAAAAAGAAGAAAAAGGGAGATAAGATTTAGAGAGGTGATATAATATTAAAGAGAACTAGAAAATATTGAGTAAAAGCAAAGAGAGAACACGAGACCGTAGACTGTTACCCGCGGGCCTGGGCGCACTAGAGCACCGCCACGGGAAAGGACCCCACAGAAAAGAGAAAAGATTAGGAGAGTAATAATGATATAGAAGGGAAGCCCAGAATAACATTGTGGAAAAGAACCTAGGTGTAATAAAAAGGTAGGTAGAGCAAAATAGAGGTTGAGAATCCAGTGATAATTAAATGTAAAGTAATCTAATATCATAAGGCATACAATGCGTGTTTAAATAAACCAACATAGAATCATGCAAGTAGAATAATAAAACTGTAATTAAACCATTAAGCGCCAAGACGCCCCAGTAGATACAAAATTGTTGGGGAAATATTTAAGGCAATAAATTGTAACAGGAAAAGCAATGAATGTAAGAAGAAGAAAGAGTGGAATTATTATTAGGCAGAGGAATAACAGTAAGCAGGCTGAAGGAGAAAAGAAAATAAGATGAAAAGCTAGAAAGAGAGAGGTAAAAAAGGGACAAGCAGATATTATAAAAACAGCAAAACATGTGAAAAATGTGGTAAGTAATTAACAGTAAAAAATAAGACTCTCAAGACAAGAGAATCTACAGCTAACTGCCAATAGTATTAAGGACAACAACTTCTAGAAGTGAAAGGATTATTCAGTCCGCATCCGAAGGAGTTTTAAGAGGAGACCGTGACTTGTCTCTCTGTAGATCTTGTGAAAACGTAGCAACCGAGACCGATTGAATTGCAGCTTTCCTATCTTCTTGTGAGCGATGAAGACGTTCAAAATCCCTTCCCCTTGGTCGGGGGCTGCTAGGAGGGCGCCTGTTGCGATCTGACAATGTAGTGGAAGACTTAGAGGGTGAATGGAACTGAGCTTGCTGTGAGGGTGTAGTAAGAACCTCCATTTCTTGAGGATGAAGACGGTCCAGGAACTGTTGAAGATGCTCGGGGTCGAAAAAGTCCTTAGAGACTCCATCTTTGGTAACGCGAAAGCGTGCTGGATCGAATAGGCCATATTTGATACCTAGCTGACGCAGTTGAGGTCGCATGGAGAGAAAGGCTTTCCGCCGCTCATTAGTTTCCTTGGAGAAATCAGCTGCCATAAAAATGCGATGACCTTCAAAGGAAAAGGAGCCTTGCAGCCGAGCCGCAGATAATATTTGTCTTGTTTGTTCATGACGAAGAAGACAGGCAATAATCGGTCGTGGACGTGCGGCAGGATCATCACGTGGAGGACCAATTCTATGAGCACGTTGTATCTCCAGGGGTGGATTGAAAGGAATACCAGTTAGCTTTGGGAGTATACGACACAGAAATACACTGGAATTCTGCCCTTCAATGCGTTCTGGAAAGCCAAAAAAACGAATGTTGTCCCTCCTACTTCTGTCTTCCAAGTCAATGAGTTTACTATGGAAGAGTAAAAGGTCCCGGTCTTGATTTGGAAGAGATTCCAATCGATTCTCCACTGCCAAAACCCTAGAATCAAGGGATTCAAACTTCGTATGAAAGGTGGTGAGTTCTGTCTTAATAGATTTAGTCTCTTCAGCTAGTGATGTGATTGTGAGGTGCATGTCATCTAACCGACGACTGACCTCGGATATTTCGTGCAGGATACGTTGCAAAGCTGCCGCCGACGCCTGCCCACCATTAGAGGTCGACGCCTGAGGTGAGGCGGAAGGAGAGGAGGCATTGTCTTTTGTAGGCATACTGGTGGATTGCTTGAGAGCTTCTGCAAAAAGAAGTGGTTTAGAAGCCTTGTTTCCTTGCTTAGAGGCAGGCATTTGAGGAGAATGTTTAATAAAAACTTTGAAAGAACGTAAAGCCGTCTTGCTGCCAAGGAATGCTTATATATAGTTGCAGAACAACACCAAGACATGCAAAAGAAACACCTGATAACTGTATATGTACAGCATTAATAAGCAAAAAGAAACTTATAACGCGTTTCTAGACAGTAAAATGTAAAAGTGTATCATTGCTTAATGACCCCCACTGCCTACACTTGTAAATATGACAACAACTGTCGCTATATTCACAGGTATGTAAATAGAGGTAAGATAAAATGAAACATCATACGCGCGTTTATGGTAATAACAATAAGCACAGCTACATGCACAGCAATATGAACAGGGCTGTAGAATGCAAAGTAATCATAGTCAAAGCAGAAAAGGCACAGCCTGACTGAAGGAGTTGACATGAGCGCTATAATGGCGTTAGAAGAAAGCACTCTCTTGTGTAGGACATATATACTGCGCTAAAGGAGGCCATGAAGCGTCAATTGTAACCAAAAGTCAAAAAGGCGCGAAACTGTAACTGCAGCAAAAAATTTCCCAGCTTTGAAGAACAGTTTAGCGTGATGAGGCGCAAATTGCTTGCTGACCTGATAATATGCTCATTGGCTGATTGAGGCGAATGACATGTGTGCCACAACAGGAGTATAGAAGGAAATTATCCTACCAGTGGCTGAGCGACGACACGTCCAAAAAATCTAACTCCTGTCAGGTGACATTCCTGAAGAGAAGTATTGCAGGCAGGTTGAGAAAGGCGCGACCTCATGAGGAGGCAAACAGTCGTCAGGAGCAACGAAGGCGCGGCCTCATGAGGAGGCGGGCGCCCGTCGTCAGCAACGAAGGCGCGGCCTCATGAGGAGGCGGGCGCCCGTCGTCAGCAGCGAAGGCGCGGCCTCATGAGGAGACGAGCGCTCTTCAGTAGCAGCAAAGGCGCGGCCTCATGGGGGCAGGCGGTCTTCGTGGCATAGGCGCGGCTTAAGGAGGGAGGAGAAGCAGCCTGTGTAAATACGTCAGGCGAGCCCCGCCGGACGCGCAGCTCCACACCACTCCGTCATCCGAGCAGCAAACACCGGGGAGACTTCGCCGTCACATCGCCGGAAGCACACCCAAGTCGTGCCCACCACTCTCCGGCTGTCGCAGGGCACAAGAAGAGGACTCCAAAGCAGACGTGAGGTAGGAATTTTTCTGTTAAGGGTCCATCCCGCGACGGAGCTCACTTGTCAGGCGGCCATCTTCCTGCGTGGCCAGACCACGCCCCCGGCAAGTGGCCTTGATACTTCTCCAGAGTGGGACTTGTTGTCCCCAAAGGGTATTGGTCCACCAGAGGTCACCTCCTATCATTCTGTGATTAGAAAAGCAGCAGAGAGGTGGAGTTGCCTTTGCCTTCTACGGAATTAAATCTAATTTGTTGATAGAGGGGCTGCATTCATCCACATCGTCCACTGAGCATTTGTTACCTTTTAATGAGGCCCTTGCTGAGCCTATTCTTGATGTTTAGCAGAAACCTATGCAGTCGGCTGCAGTGTCTATATCTATTGTAGGATGGTATAAGCCTGCTCCAGGTAACCCGTTGTTCTTGTCCACGCATCCTACACCCAAGAGCTTGGTAGTAAAACTGAGCTCTTCGAAGTTGGCACCTGAGTCTTTTTTTTGTCACAATCCCGACTGACGGAGAATATAAAAGGATGGATCAATCTTCAAAGAAGGTTTTCTCTTTTGGTAGCATGGCTCTGTATGCCACAATGCCACATATCTGTTAGGACGTTACATCCAGGCATTGATTTGAATTAGCCAAGGAGGCGTTTCCGAAATTGCCTGCTGATCTTCAGGGACATTTTTCAGAGTTGCTGATGATTCATGGCGGTTTGGCACCAAAGCTGATTCTGCCTTAGAGAGGTTTAAGGACAGTAAAACGATGGCGAGATTGTTGGGCCTTCAAACGCAGCCTAAAGATTGCAGGCAGTATTGCAGGTTTCAGTGGGATTGGCTGGAATGTATACTTTTGTGGAAGGAGCCAAGTCCAGCAGCATCCCTCCAATACTCTGTACAGGAGTTATAGAGGATGGGTTAGAGGCGGACTACATGGAGCCGCCCATCAGCATTTTTCCTCTTCTTCCTTCTCCTCCCTGGCCAATGTCACAGGAAAGCAGCCATAAGTTATGCTATCTTGGAGTTTGCTTGTCCAGTGGGAGGATGGTTGACCTATTTTCTACCTCAGTGGAGATCTGTAACAACAGATATTTGGGTGACTTTCTCCCACCTTTTCCTCCCTAAGAGGGCTTTTGGACAGAAGAAAGCCTTCTGCTCCTCCAACAGGAGGTTCAAAATTCTGCTTCAAAAGGGTGCAGTAGAGTTGGTTCCAGAGTAGGCACTGGGGCAGGGATGCTATTCCTGGCATTTCTTGATTCCCAAAAAGTACAGTCGCTTGTAGCCAATCCTCAAGATTTTGAATTGGTTCCTCAGACGGGAAAAGTTCAAGATACTGACCCTTGCACAAGGGATTCTTGCACTAGAGAAGGAAGACTGGATGGTTTCTATTGATTTACATGATGCATATTTTCACATACCTATTCTGAAATTGTATAGGAAGTATCTCCGTTTTGCGGTGGGGTGTCCGCATTACCAGTTTGTGGTCCTTCGTTTGGTCTTACTTCCGCGCTTTGAGTCTTCACAAAGGTGATGGCAGTGGTTACAGCGCATCTCAGAAGTTGGGTAATACCAGTATTCCCTGACCTGGATGATTCGCTGATCAAAGCCAAGACTCCAGAGTTAGTGTTAAATCATTTGCGTTTGACAAGGTAGTTGTTGTTCAACCTAGGTTTTACTATCAGGGTACCTAAATCTCAGATACAGCCCTCTCAGCGCCCACTATTCAAAGGTGCAGTACTGGACACTACGGTGAATTGAGCCTACCCACCTCCTCAGAGCATTCTGGCCATTCAGGATATGATTCCGATGTTTCACAGTGGAGCTATGGTTCCAGTCCTGAAGGTCTTAGCCTGCTAGTTCTAATGGTGTCCTGCATTCTGTTTGTCACCCATGCACGCTGGTACATGAGGGCCCTCCAGTGGTACCTCTGCAGGCAGTGGTTTCAGCACAGCGAGCATCTGGGAGAATCAGTCAATATCTCCAGAGACACTGCAGTGGATCTTCACTGGTGGGGTGTGGCTGGCAATCTGTCTCAAGGGAAGTCATTTCACCCTCTGCCACCGACAGCCACAGTGATAATTGATGCCTCAACTGTAGGGTAGTGAGCTAATCTGGGGGATTTGCAGATCAATAGTCTCCGGAGGAAAGGTTGTTACATATCAATCTTTTGGAATTGCAGGTGATATGTCAGTCAGTCAGTTCAGGTCTTAACAGGCAATACTACTGCAATGTGATACATAAACCGGGAGGAGTGGGGTTGTATCCTCTCTGCAGAAAGGCTTTGCGACTCTGGTCGTGGGCTCAGGGCCACCAGATCTGCATCATGGCAAATCACTTGGCCAGAGTTCTAAATGTGTGTGTGCGGACAGTCTCATTCGGGACTTTTCTGCTGATCAAGAGTGGCGTCTCCATCTGGTAGTGGTGCAACACATAGCTATGGGGTATGCTTCAGATAGACCTATTTGCCTCCCAAGGGAGCACACACTGCCCGTTGTTCTACAATCTTCAGTATGCGTTGCAGGGAGCTCTGGGGGACCTGTCTCAATTGGAATGGGGCACCCAGCTGTTATACACTTTCCCTCCACCCCCACCCCTCCCCCCCTTTCCCCCCCGTCCTCCCAATACCCTTAATTCCTTGGGCTCTGAGGAAGATTCACCTTGACGGGCCCAAGTCATATTAATACCCCCGGATTGGACGCAAAGGGTATGGTATACAGACTTCCTTCACCTCTCTGTCTGCGCTGCTCCGTCTCCCTCACAGGGCAGACCTCCTCTCGCAGGGCTAAACCTCCCTCCCCCACCTCCAGAGCCTGCGCCTACATGCCTGGTGATTGAACGGGGCAATCAGAGTTGTTTTTCTCTTCCTCCTGATGTGGTGGATGTTATAGCATCGGCCAGAAGACACTCCACCAAAACAGTTTATGCTGGCTGATGGGCGAAATTTGGAAAGTGGTGTGGGGAAAATTCCCCTTTCAAAGCCCATTTATCTGACATTTTGCCCTATAGTGTTGAGGTTTATTAAGGGACTCACTAATAAGTTCCCTCCCACTCCGTTTATCATGGATCAGTGAGCCTAAATCGTACAGTGAACACAAATAGAGTTTTTAACCGCTTTCTGAAGCTGCAGTGATTATTTGTTAGACATAGGTTCTCCGGAAGTTAATTCCAGTGCCATGCTGCATGAATGGAGAAAGATGTTACTTTTTGCTCCTGTTCTGGCTCTGCGGATGCATAGATGCAGAGAATATGCCAAGGTTGAGAATCTAAGAATTCTGTTGGGAATGGAAAATCTAGTCTTTGTTCTCAGATAGTGTGCCAAGTTCGGTAAGGGCCTTGTGTACGTGACACAACAACTTGAATACAGACCTCATATGCACTGGCAGCCAATGGAGAGATTTTGGTATCTGCGCAGATGCTTCTCTAGCTGAAGCACTGCATTCCAATGTCACTGCAGTATTGTGAACTGTTTGAAGTCCTGTTAGGAACTGTTCTTCCAATCTTACGTAAAGGACGTTCCTGTAGTTACGCCGGCTTAGTATAAGTGCTTGAGTAAAGATTTTTCTGCAATTCAGTGGAAGCCAGTTAAAGGCTTTGCGGAGCATCCACAAAGTACAATAGCAAGCGCCGACCGCTTTAACCTGCTCCTTCATACTAAGTTTGTTTTCTATTCAAATACCAAGGTTCTTGGCTACATATTTAGGTACAGGGGCCTCACTGAATTCCCTAGACACAGATCACCTGTCCAGAGGCTATTAGCCCTGCCAAACAGAATGATCTCAGAACTGCCTGAAGTTAAATGGCATAAAAGTGTTGCATTCGTCAGGCCATTGGGCAAAGACATTCCTGAAATCTCAGTTTATTCTTCCCATGTACATCGAAGATAGATATTACTAACGGTGCTTTGTCCACATAGGATATGACATCCGTAGATTACTTACCTTCCAATTATCCCCAGGCGCCAGACTGGACCCGGAAATTGTTTATGAGCAGTACCCCTGGTGTCATTCGGCTCCACTTAGTGTTTCTGTAGCGTCCGTCCGTGCCTAAGTGATGTGTGTGGTGCCTATGTAGTCCCCCAGCACATTGATGTCCGGTCAGTCAGCACAGGCCCGAAGAAGAGTTACCCCCTGTCTTTTTTGACTGACCCTTTTTTGACGTTCTGTTGAGAGTTTTTTTCAAGATTTTGTATCCTGGTGTGTCGAGATGTCCGCTAGGAAGGCTGGTTTCAAGCTCTGTGGCGCCCGCCATCGACAGCTGTCAGTGACGGACCCACATTTGATTTGCCTCTGATGTTTGGAGCACGACCAGGACACCAAGACCTGCGTTGAATGCAGCGACTTGCACCCAAAGGCCTTAAAGGAGCAGTCCCTCAAGTTCCTCGCAGTGCGATGTCACAACGGTGTTTGTCGAGAGGAAGGTCACAAGATGGCCGTGAAGCCACTCTAAGCATTCGTTGTCGCAGATGAGGTTGTCGTGAAATTCGTTAAGTCCCACCCACACAAAAAGAGCACGAAGTCAAAGAAATCTTCAACTTCCCCACGTTCGTCGAAGTCATCCAGCGAGACAAAAGAGCGTTGGTACTTGAGGACTAGCTCTGTGGTGAAGCCTGGCCCGTCTTTATGCCTCCCAGAGTTTTTAGGAGCAAAGCGACCCCCGTCCAACTACGTGATTTTTATGAGGCCATGCACATTATATCTGTCCACGGTAGAGTGCCTTTGGGCCCTGCAGGTCTTCCGCCAGCAGGTACACCCCCATCACTAGTCAGGCCCTTAGGATCAATTGATGGATCCGGAGCTCGCCGGTCGAGCAACCTTGACTTTCTCGGGCGCCTGCTCCAGGGTCGATGCCACTGACTCCTTGCGGTGGCGCCATCCCTGTCATCTCGTCAGGGGAACACTCCCATAACTGAGCCATTGTCTTATTCATACCAGAGGTCTGAAATAGGGAATAAATGGGAGAGTTGTGCAGCTCCTTATGGATACCTGTTACAAGAGACTGAGGACAACTGGTCTGAGGATTTGGCGGATGCCATTGGACTGGACACCTTTGCAGATGCTGGCCACGTAAACCCCTCCCTCCTCCGCACCGTGGCTACGGAGGAGGGTGCCTCTTTCGCAATGGGGGTGTGAAGGGCAGCTGAACCTTTTGCTGCCCTCCATGGCAGCCAAGATGAACTTCTTGATGGAGGTGCTTCAACTGGGAGTTGCCCCTACAGAACCATTACTCCACTTTAATGAAGCTCTTGCAGATGTCCTACTCGGTCCTGCTCCAAGTCCTGCACAGGGGCTCCTGTACATAGGACAATTGCCACCTGCTGTTGCCCCACCCTAAGAGACCCCAATTTTCTCTCCCAGCTCCCCACCCCCAGAAAACTTGGTGGTCCTAGCCTTCACCTCCGAAGTTCACCCCTGTGCATTCCCATCCACTTCACTGGACAGGGAATCCAAAAAGTCAGATACCTTTGGTAAGAGGATGTTCTCTTCTTCCAGCCTGGCAATGTGGTCGGTGAACACAGCGTGCCTCTTGGGTCGATAGCCCATACCATCTGGGACTCTGTTGTGCAAGTGCTGCATATGGTTTCGGAGGAGGACCGAGCCATACACTCTCAAGAAATTGCTAATGGGAGGGACCAAGCCATGTTCCCTATGCGATGTGGGCTGGAAACGAAAGACTCACTGGTCAGGACAAATTAATCCTCGGTGTCCCTTAGGCGCCACGCCTGGCTGAGAATTACTGGCTTTTTGGATGATGTCCAGGCCTCACCTATGTATATGCCCTTTGATGGCTTTTGTTTGTTTTGTGAGAAGGCGGACTCTGCGCTCCAGTGCCTCATGAACAGTAGGGCTAGGTCTTGGGCCTTTCCATGGTCTCACACCAAACCCAGTTTGCCTACCTCCCCTGTTGTGGCCAAAGAAGGGGCTTCCAAACGCATCTGTATGTGCCTAGCAAACCTGGCCGACTCAAAAAACCCAAGGCAGACCCTAGAGCCCTACTCAAAAAACCCAAGGCAGAGCCTAGACACCTCAAGAACTTCTGGCCCATCTCTCTGCTCCCGTTCCCGGCCAAGGTCATCGAGAAGATCGTCAACAGACAGCTAACGCGATACCTCGAAGAAAACAGAATCTTGGACCCTTCCCAGTCAGGGCTCCGCAGCAACCACAGCACCGAGACCGCCCTCCTCGCCGCCACCGACGACATTAGGACCCTGCTGGACAACGGTAAGACCGCAGCCCTCATCCTCCTGGACCTCTCTGCCGCCTTCGACACCGTCTGCCACCGCACACTACGCGCACGCCTCCACGTCATAGGGATCCGAGACAAAGCCCTGCAATGGACCACCTCGTTCCTCTCCGGCAGAACCCAGAGCGTCCGCCTTCCCCCATTCCGATCCGAAGCCTCTGAGATCATCTGCAGCGTACCCCAGGGATCCTCCCTCAGCCCGACACTGTTCAACATTTACATGGCCCCGCTCGCACACGTCTCCCGACAGCACGACCTCAACATAATCTCCTACGCCGACGAGACACAACTGATCCTCTCCCTCACCAAGGACCCAATCACCGCCAAAGCCAATCTCCATGAAGGAATGAAGGCCTTCGCCGACTGGATGAAGATCAGCCGACTGAAGCTGAACACGGACAAAACGGAGGTCCTCATCCTCTGCTCCAACCCTTCAGCCTGGGACGACTCCTGGTGAGCGACGGCACTGGGGGCAGCCCCGACACCCACCAACCACTTACGCAACCTGGGAATCATCCTCGACTCAACGCTCTCCATGGCCAAGCAAGTCAACGCCGTCTCCTCCTCCTGCTTCAACACCCTCCGCAAGATCTACAGGTGGATCCCGACAGATACAAGAAGAACAGTCACCCAGGCCCTCGTCAGCAGCAGACTCCACTACGGAAACGCCCTCTACGCAGGAGCCCCGACCAAGCTCATCAAACGACTGCAACGCATCCAAAACGCCTCGGCATGACTGATCCTCGACGTACCATGCCACGGCCACAACACCCCCCACCTAAGAAACGTACACTGGCTGCCCGTCAACAAGAGGATATCCTTCAAGCTCCTCATCCATGCACACAAGGCACTCCACAAGACCGGCCCAGCCTTCCTCAACAGACGACTTTCCTTCTATGTCCCCAACCGCCAGCTCCGCTCCGCCGACCTCGCACTCGCCACCGTCCCGCGCTTCCGAAGAACAACCACCGGCGGGAGATCCTTCTCCCACCTCGCCGCCAAGACCTGGAACACCCTCCCACTGAGCCTACGACAGACCCAAGATCTGCTGACCTTCAGGAGGCTACTCACGACCTGGCTGTTCGATCTGTAGCGCCCCCCTTCCCCCTCCCAGCGCCTTGAGACCCTCACGGGTATGTAGTGCGCTATACAAATGTTTGATTGATTGATTGATCCGCACAATAGTTTTGTGTGCGAGGACTCCGTTCCCACAGACCATGTGTATCAGGGAGCCAGAGGTCGAGCCAGTCCAATACCCCCCAGCAGCCGCAGCCTCCAAACCCCTTTAGCATGCCCTTCTACCATCATGGGCATCCAGTGGGTGGCAGGATATGCCATCAGCTGCCCTACTTGATATCAGTAACATCAAACCGTTGGGTTTTGCTGCTCATCTAAAGAGGCTACTACATCCCACTTGTGACCACTCTTCACCCATGCCAACTACTTACGACAAGCTGACGGAGAACCACCTCTTTTTGCTTCATTAGGCGGTGTTAGCCTCCAAGGCAGCTATAGAGAAGGTGCTGGCATCAGAAGTAAGTAATGGTTGCTATTCCTACTTTCTGGTGCCCACGGAGGATGAGGGAATTCGTCCTATTTTAGACACGCACCTTCTCAGTCTCTTCTTGAAAAAGGAGAAATTCAAAATGCTAACAAGTCCTGTTTGCCCTAGACCCAGGAGACTGGATGGTATCGCTGGGCTTGCAGGATGCTTATTTTCCAATCCTAGTTCTGCCTGCAGTTCAACCATAGGCCATGAGCACTTTCAGTTTGCGTGCTCCTCTTCGGCCTTACCAGCGCCCATCGGGTGTTCATATCATAGATGGCGGTGGTTGCAGCTCATCTGTGGAGGTTAGGGATTCCAGTTTTTCCCTACCTTGACGATTGGCTGTTGAAGGCGGGCTTGCCCTAAGCAGTAGTGTCCCACCTCAAGACTACGGCAAACCTTCTGCAACCTCTGTGCTTCATTATCAATGTGCCGAAGTCACACCTGACTCCCTCTCAGACACTCCCTTTCATCAAAGCTGTTCTGGACACAGCCGTTTTGGGCTTATCCTCCTAAGTGGCGGGTTCAGGATATTCAGGCTATAATACCAACGTTTCAACCTCTATCCTGGATTTTGGTGAGACTAACTCTGAGTCTGTTGGGCCTCATGGCCTCTTTGCACCCTCTGGCAAATGTAGGCACAGTAGTGGGACCTAAAGTTCCAGTGAGCACAGCATCACAGGAATCTCTCCAACATGGTCCAGATCTCGGCGGGAACTGCAAAACACCCACACATGGTTGACAAACAGCGATTGGGTCAGTGTCGGACGCTTCTCCCTTCCCGGCCCAGAGCTGACTGGTGACAGATTCTGGGCTGGGCCAGCCATCTGGGAGAGGTGGAGATCAGAGGACTCCTTAATTCACTCATGGAAATGCTGGTTCCAGTGTTCAGACAATGCCACTCCCATGTGGTACTGCAACAAACAGGGCGAGTGGGGACGTGGACCTTTTGTCACGAGGCTGTGCACCTCTAGAAATAGCTGGAACACCTGGGCATATGCTTGGTCATTCAGCACCTGATGGGCTCTCCATTCCAGGGTAGACTAACTCGGCTGTTGATGCCTAACAGATCTTGAATTGTGTTTCACTCCGGAGGTGGCGTATGGTCTTTTCCAAGAATGGGGAGGGCTTTGTTTGGATCTGTTTGTCTCCGTTGAGAACTTGCAATGTCAGCAGTTTTGCGCGTTGAGTTTCCAAGGCGGCTCTTGCTCAGAGAAACTTTGTCTCGAATGGAGCTCAGGTCTTCTATACGCCTTTCCACCAATACCACAACTGTCCAGATTTCTCAAGAAGATCAGGAACAACTGGGCTCAAGTCATTCTGGATTGGGCACAGAATCTGGTATCCCGAGTTGTTTAGCATGAGCACAGGTCCTCCGATCATGCTGCCTCTTCAGTAGACTCTTCTGTCGCAGCAAAAGGGAGGGTTGCTAGGTTTCCGAACCTGGCAATGCTTCGCCTTCAGGGGTGGAAATGAGCAGCAACAGTTGACAGCTCTCGACCTTCCACCCGAAGTCTGCAATGTTACCTTGGCAGCCAGATGTCCCTCCACCAAGACAGTGTATGCCTGCTGTTGGAGCAAGTTTGTTGCATTTTGTACAGATAAGCAGTTTGATCCCTTATCTGCACCACTTTCCCAAGTTCTTCTGTTTATTCTTACTCTGGCCCAAGAGGGCTCTGCTTTGGGCACCTTAAAAGGCCATCTCTGCATTTCTGTGGTTATCAGACCAGCCATCCCTGTTCAAGTCCCCTAGTGTACATAGGTTTTTGAAAGGTCTCCAACACGTGTTCTCTACTAATCCCTTCATCATGCCTCAGTGACACCTCAATTTAGTCCTAACATTCCTGAAGGGTGCTCCTTTTGAGCAGTTAAACAACTGTCCTATCAGGCTTCTAACTAAATAAAGGTTCAAGTTAAAGTTTGTAGATTCACCCATGAAGGTATCCAGGCACTGTCCATGGGAACGGAGCAATTAAATGATTTGCGTTAATCACAGGATGTTGCGCCGATGCAGAGACTCGAACCCGGATCCCCAGCTCCCAAGTCAGCAGCTCTGGCGACTGCGCCACATCTTCTCCTACAGTTAGTCTTTTGAGTGGCAATTTCATCTGCCCGGCGGGTCCGTGAGCTACAGGCTTTATCATTTCAGCCTTAGTAACTTAGCATCTACCCATACAAGCTGGTTTTTCTAACGAGAACCTCCTCCCTACTGAAGGTTGTCATTTCCTTTCATGTAGGTCAGTCCATCACCCTATCTACATTTAACGCTCCACCTCATTCTCTAAAGAAGAGAAGAGACTCCATTGGCTAGACCCAAAAAGAGCCTTGTCGTTCAACCTTGACCGCTCAAAAGAGCTCCGGCTGGGCGATCAACTCATAGGGTACGTTGGAGTAAAAAAATGAAAAGGTGGTGCAAGAAGGGACCATCTCACGATAGACCATGCTCTACATCAAATCTGTTACTCATTGGCCAAAAAGCAACCTCCTGAAGGTTTGCAAGCTCGTTCTACCAGAGCAAAGGCTGCGACCACTGCGTTCGCTTGTGGAGTCACCATTGTGGAAATTTGTCAGGCAGCAACGTGAGCTTCTCTGCACACATTACAAAGCACTACTGCCTCGACAGTTGGGCCCATCGAGACTGGCATTCTGCCTGTTCAATCCTACAGGTTTTTCTAGTGGAATTCTTGTTGCAGCTTCACCTCCGGGAAGTTATTGCTTGGGTATCTAGTCTAAGGTAAGGAATCTGCGGCCACAAGTCTCTATCAGATGATCAAGTTACTTACGGTCGGTAACGCCTTTATGTAGCTGCAGATTCCTTACAAACTCACCCATCCCCCCCCTATAAGAGCAGATTCAGAGTAAAGAGATTTCCCCTCTTAAAGGCCCAAGTTTAACGCACCACAGGTGCGTGTTTTTCTTGGCTCCGCGCTTTAGGCGTGGAAAGTCATGCAAAGAATTGATATATGCGCACCGGGGTGACACCTATATAGGCACTGTACACATACCTTCTGGCGTGGACGACGCCATGCAGAGCTGAACGTCACTTACCGACGCTCAGGTTATGGCTTACAAAAAGTTGGATCCAGTCTGATGCTTGTGGATAATTCTAAGATACGGAATCTGCGGCTAGATAGAGTTTCTACCAGATAAGGTGTTACCGAACCCACACACTTTCATAATATTTGCTAAAGGGGCCATGCAAATATTTAAGAGCATGAGGCTTAATGATGAACCCAGCTGCAATCCCCGGGGGATTGAAGAGTGCTCTGATTTAAAAGGTGGCAAGATTGAAGCCAGGCCACGGCTCTTGAAATAATATCGATCCCATGCAGCATTTCTATCTGAAAAGCATGGGATATGGTATAAAAAGCAGTGGAGAGATCAAGTCGAATAAGGACCGCCCAGCAAATTGTATCCAATCTAAGCCTAATTTCATCCGTAGCTGAAAGCAGTGCCCTCTCAGTGCTGTGGCCAGCCCTGAAACTTTACTGAGAGGCATTCAGCAGATTGTTCTCCTCTATGTAGACCAACAATTGTGAATTAACTAATTTTGGGGAAATTGTGTCCGGAAATGGAATGAGGGATATCGGTCGATAGTTGGAGAAATGTATTGGGTTGGCTGAGGGCATTTACTGTATTGGGGACTCATTGGTGTGCTTCCAGACCTGTGGTACTTAGCAGTTGTTAGGGACAAGTTAATTGGATCCTTTAAGAAAGGGATACAAAGTTCTGAATAGGCCTTTAAAATATGAAAAGGGCAGTGAAACATCCTTTACAACACAGTTGAAACCACCCAGTGCCTTTACCACGCAGCCTTTACAGCGCAAATCTTTACCATGCATATTCCTTTACCACACATGGTAAGTATAGTTAAGGTGAGCGTATGTATGTCTATATATAGGGGCATAGGGTATTTTTAGTTTTTTGAGGTGGGTAGGGGAAATTGGGTGGCAAGGGTATGTTTAGGGTTTAGTGGTAAGGGTGTTGGGTTTCTTTGGCTTTTTTGGGTGGTGTGGGTAAGGGTATTGTGTGATAATTGAATTTTTAGGGGTTAGGATTGGGTAGAGCCATAGGGTGGTAAAAGTATTTTTAGGATTTAGGGTGGATAGGGCATAGGATGGTAAAAGTATTTTTAGGACTTGGGGCTGGGTAGGGGAATATGTGTGGTGAAGGCATGCGTTGTAAAAAAAAAAAAAACAAAGACATGCGTGGTAAAAGCATGCTTTGGAATGTCATACAAACAAAGTGCAGGTATCATCCTAGGAGCCTGACTCGATCGACTGTATGGTTTGTCTAAGTCTAGAAATGCTTTTGAAATTTTCAACATTGTGTTTCAAACCTGGTTTCAGAAGATCTTGTAAATGATTCAAAGGGTATTAAAATTAGTCTGTTTTCAAAACATGTAGTGACAGAGAACAGTGTACAAGGGAAGCCGAGAAGGGGGTTAGAAAGCTCTTTAATAATATTTAAAAGCTCTTTAGTGGTGGACCCACTTTCGTCTATTCTTTCTGTGAAATAATTTCTCCAGGCCACGCTAACTTTTTGTAGAAGTGTTTGTTTTGGTGCTCTCCTGTCATGATTTCTGATTGTGATTCAGTTCTAATTTCCATTTCATCCCAGAGTCCTTAGCAATGAACTTATTGCATTGCACAGGTGCTATCTTGTCTAAGGTTGTAGAAATAGAAAAATGATAACTCATAATGATATTTATGTCCAATGACTGGCATATGACTGGGAGTGCTAGCTCTTGAGAAAAGTTGTCATTGTTTATCAGTTTCCAAGGGTGAAGCTATCCGTATTACTCCAAAAATACATAAGATAGTGGTCTGTCCAAAGCACTGGTCTAAGGGGATGCACCAAACCTTAAAATTTGTAAGCAAGATATTCAGCATATGACATGCAATATGAGTGGGCCCGTTCTCTTTGGATGGATTCTGTGGCTTTCAAATGAGCATTGAGCCTCCTATTGGAGGAATCCAAGGTATCTTCAAAATGATAATTGAAATCACTCAATGTCAGAAATGGACTAGATTTAATAACACAGGTTAGCCAACAGATCTGACTGAATGGTTCTTAAATCCTTTTTAGGCACTGGATGTCTATAAATTAAGGCTCAGCCAGTTGATTGTAAGGGTGTGTGGTCTATTAAAAAAAGAAGGGTTTTGTAGTTCTTTGGTGACAAAAGTCTAATTTATGGTGGATTTACAGATAAATGCTAACCCACCCCCACCACTTAACTTGTCTGCCCTGTTCAGTATGATAATGCTATAGTTTTGAGATAAAGCAATGATAATATCAAGATTTAATGTTGAATTGAGCCAAGTTTTGGACTGCATCAAATATCTGGCTTGAGATAACGAAGGTTGCTCCTTCTCTCAATGTTCTACCTAGGTCCTGAGCGAGTGTTTAAGTGTAAACATGTGTCAGTTGAGGGAGAGAGAGTATGTCATCTATACTTTTGATTCTGGGGGAGAACATACAGGAGTCTGGCATCATCCGGTCGCAGATAGACGTGTCTCTGGCACGTCAACGATGCCTGAGCAGACTGACATCCCTTTGTTCCAAAATATTTTATTTCCGAATCAAAATAATTTACCTATTAGCCAACGATTTAAATGTTTTTATTATGAACCGTCATTAATGTTTCCTCCATAGTTGCTTTGTGGCTAAAAGGTAACCTTTGCATTTGTCTATTGGATGACCTCTTCCTATGGTACCTGTCCAGGTGTTCTGTCCATTAACCTGATTATATGCAACTAAATAATTAAACTCCTGGTTCAGTTTCAAACTGCTACAAAGACCATGTCTGTAGAGAGCCTTTGATAAATTATAAAGTGGAGGCAGTTACTGCACCAGAGGGTAATACCACAAGAGCAAATAATCATTGGGAAAGAATGCCTTTTGCCTAGCCTTGTCCAGGATATCAGGAATGACTGAAATGTTATACTTCCCATTCAGCAACATTTACCTATTTTGGAGTTCATCTGCTGTAGCCTGAGTTTCTATAAGGCAATATCTTCTCTTAAGAGGAAAGATGCAGCTCCTATGTGGCCTGCTGTCACTCCTTTTAGAAGGGTCCATTTTTATCCGTTTGCCTTTTTACACTTTCTGTCATAATTCAACATGTAGCATATTACTTTTTACTTTTGTTGAAAATTAAGACTTGTTGTAGGTTCTTCCTGTTGGTGATAGTGTTTTGCTGCATCTATCATTAATATTCAAGGCAAATAATGATATGCTGAAAGAATGTACCAGCATAGCAGGCTGTTTAACACTATCACTAAACACCCAGCAAAATTCGACCTTTACGGGATTTTCTTTTACGATCCAGGCAGAGTAGATGCCACCACTCACAGAGAAACACCTGGTCATATGGCTGTGCTTGAATCCATACGACTTGGATTTAATATGCAGTTATTGGCGCAGTCTCTACATGGAAATTTCCATAGTTTCTAATTTGGTGAACTGGGGTTACTATACAGGCATTCGACAGTTGGTGCACGTAGCTAAACTTTAGTGTTCAGGAGGCTTTGTTATTTGATCCAAATAACTCTTATTAACTACACAGGTGGCAGTGGATACACTTAGTTACTCTTTAGGAAGGTACCATATTACCATAAAGGGCTAAATTCTGTCATTTCAGTTACTGAAGGCTGTAATGGCGTACATTGCTTCTCCTCTTCACATTGAGTGTCATAGAAAACGATCATCTGGCAAGAACCTCTATTATTGCTCCTTCTTAGAAGCATAGTCTGTTTAAAACCAGATTCACAGATTTCTTCCCTACAGTTATCTACATGTCCTCCCCAGTGCTCTATCTATTCCAGAGCTACACAGATAATGCTGCCTGAGGTCAAGTTACCCAGAAACGATCCAACAGAACTCCCAAACAGTATTTTGCTATTAAGCACTTTGTTTTTCTAGGTGTTATGGTAGGTCCCTTTTTGCCCTAGGGTTATCCATCAGAGAGGTGTTTTGTCTTTAAGAACCCTTGTGAAACAAGAAGGGTACCCTTAAAACAAGGGAGGGGTTGGACCAAGAATACATTACACAAAAATACAAAAATCTCTTCTTCTTGTACCCACTTAGTATAGTTAACAAATCTGAAACTCACTATTCATTATGTTAATGCATTTTTGTCAACATCAACAATAATTTGTTCAAGTATAAGCAACACCTTTGCGTAGTAGTTACAGACCAATATATAGACAAGGAATTTTGAAATTAATTCAAGTTTACACAAAAAACATGAATATTCTAAGACCCACGACGATTGTAAGACCCGTTAATTCATATAGATTGACACTTGTCAACACCCTTTGGGGTGACTATGCAAAATTGATTGGGTTTTATTGCAAGCAATAAAAGCAGTGACTTAAACCCAAGGAAGTTTAATCACTCTCCCAGTGCATTAAGCAGTCGTCCCAACGGACTATATGAATCCCTTAAATCTTAACCTCTACACTCGGCACAATCTCTCCACTTTTGGTAACAGCAAATTGATATCAAATGCTTAGTGGGTGGAGATGAGCCACATCACCATAATTAGAAACCTTTTCATTTAGTTGTGGTATGTGCCATCTCTTTTCCAGAGATGCATTGTTATGCTGTGACTGTGCTAAACCTACCCCCTACACTTAAAGTAGATTGAATATTGCAGCACTCCTCTGTGGCATTCTAGCGCTTTCTTTGTAAAAAGCTGACCCTCTCGTAAGGATGTCCTAGGATCACACTAGTCAATAAATGACAAAGGTACAATTGGTCTCTTTGTCTAGGCTTTTCCAAAATATGCCCTGATCCTGAAAGTGATTGAAAAACTTGAAAAGAACTTGCATGATGATCTTTCTTGGCCTGGTCTCATCTTGATCAGTCAATTTATAGCAGGCCTATGTGCACACAGATCTGTTCACCAATAGTCAATACCATGGTTGTCATCACAATTTAGCCTACCTGTCTGTCACAGCAGGACTTTTATCAGCTGGAAATTAGTGCATTCAATAACCCGGGCAACTGTAGGTGTGTTCTACACGCAGTGAGGTCTTCATCTACCAACAAAACTTATCAGTCTAAATCACTGATATTCTACTTTTGTGTTGGAACAAAGTGTTACATCCATTGCAACTCATCCACATGATATCCTGTCCTATTGTAACCTAGCATATCTGGCCTAAGAGACACTGTGGAGGTCCACCTGGTGGCAGTCTTAAGGTACAGAAGTCAAATAGCAAGGCAGTCGCTGTTCTTCCAATGACCTCTTTAGGTCATTGCCACCTCCAAAGAACACTCACCGACATGGGAACAAAACAGAAAGCTGTTTGTACCTATCCAGAAGGTATATAACAGGTATGTGACTTAGAAAATGATCTTCTACTAGCCATTATATTTTGCCATTTCATTTATCAAGATCAAATAACGTTTATGAAACTTTCAAATCTGCAATTTTGTGATGAGTTACTTGAAGACTAATTCAAGAATTGTCCTGAAAATGCCTATTAACTTCCATCTCAATGAAGCCACTGTGGTGCCTGACGTTTTACATGCAGAGACCAACCAAATATTTGTGGCTTTTAGGCAGTCTTGCTGGGCCCATTGAGCCCTAGAACAAGTCATAGCTTAATGGTTAGGGGCCTATATCATATTGCATCACACTAAAGCAGGCAGGTCAATCTTGGTAATAGTATTAATCTACTCCGCAAGATGGGTGGTAACAATTGCCGCTGCTTTTTAAAAACATGTTACAGGAAGACCAACGTCTACTGCACTAAGCACTACTGACTGGATGTGCAAATTCGAAGCAAGGTCGCTGTAAGAGAAGCAGTACTTTGACATCTTTAGAGGTACAATGAGTCTCTTCCTATTGGGGGACAGTTTTGATTTACGCATTTGACTCTGACCGATATCTGCGCTGGGGATTTTTAGTTTCAAGTAGCTATCTTTTTATATCCTCCTTCTCCTTTGTCCTAGTTTTGGACTATGTTCCGCTCCAGTTTGAAAGCACTGGTGGGCCTGATTGATGATTTAGTATACTGATTTGAGAAGGGTCTGATTTGATTTCCTAATTGCACAAGCTTACATGACTCCCTTACATGGGCTGTAGCTTCTTTTCTGTCCCACCCCCCCACTCCTACTGACCCTCCACTCCTCAATTAAATAAAGACTTTAGTGGTAAGCAGAACTTTTCTAAATAAGATGTATACATTCTCCGGTGGTTCTGTGTCTTAACTTAAAAATTAGTCTGTGCAGGAAACCCTAAATACCATTGATGGTACACTCTTAGACTTTTGAAATCCTCACATTTACACTTTAAAACTCTTACCTAGTTGTACTCCCAAGACTGTATTGTGACATTTCATTTTCCATCAGGTATCGTACTTTTCTCTAATTTTTGATGTTTTAAGCTTAAGTTATGACTTGCAGGAAGGTGCACGACTCTTTGGCTCAGAATGTAGGTGTACCTAACCTTTTTGTTGCTGGTTGTCAGTAGGGTTAACCATGCTGAGTTGGTGGCTGCCTTCACATATTTCTGATAAATATTTGTATAATTTGTAATATATTTGTGTACAGTGAATCTTTCCAATTGGCTTCATAGCTTAGGTTAAAGTGACCTCAACATTAGAACAAAATTTGTAATTTCTAATACTTACACATGTTCATAGGAAGCAAAGAAGGTGGTTAATCTTTTGGCCAGATTTGTGACGCAGTGTAATTAAAATACACTTGTTGGTGTGTTAAGTTATTCGTTACTTCCACAAGTTAATAATTTCTTTACTTTTTCTCCAAGCTTCAGAAATTACTTACGATGGACCCAATAAAGAGAATTACCTCAGAACAAGCTATGCAGGATCCGTATTTCTTAGAAGATCCACTTCCCACTTCAGAGTATGTATTCTCTTCATAACAGTTTTGTAACTGCACTAATAGTGGTTTTCCCTTTTTTGTGCTGCTGCCCTCCTCATATGTGAAGGAGGTGAAATGCTGCATCACTGGCAAGGTGCAGCAAAGCATGCACATTTTGTTTTGTTATGATCCTACATCACTTTATTTGACAGTACCTTTCTTGTTGATTGCTGATGAGCCAAACTTTTAATGCCTGTTGTCTGGTAATTAATTCCTGAAGCTAATACACACCACTATAAGAAAATAACAGAAACACCATTTTATTCTTCAGTTGTCTAACCTGTAAATAGGGTCAGCTGCCAGTTGTGCTAATCAGTAAATTGAAAAGCAAATATTTACTGATTAGCAGTGGGGCTTACAAGCATCTTCTTAAAGTGAAGCATTACATCTTGTAGTAAGTGCCATGGGGCTTTTGTGAGTGTTTTTTTTCATATGTGAGCGTGAAATGGCCAATCGCATTTCGGAGGATTACTTAGCCCTTCTCCGTCAGGAAGTTACGGCTCTCTTGGCCAAGGGAGCCATCGAGTGAGTCCCAGAAGTAGGTCATGGTTGTTGCTCCCACTACTTCCTGGTGCCCAAGAAGGACAAAGGCCTGCGTCCTATATTGATTCTCAGGGACATCAACCGCTTCCTCTGGAAGGAGAAGTTCAAAATGTTGACATTAGCACGGGTCCTGTCTGCCCTGGACCATGGAGACTGGATGTTAGCGTTGGACTTCCAGGACGCTTACTTCCACATTCCCGTCCTGCCAGCCCACAGGCGTTACCTACGGTTCACGGTAGGCCACGAGCATTTTCAGTTTACAGTGCTCCCCTTTGGCCTTACCAGCGCCCCTCGGGTGTTCACGAAAGTGATGGCGGTGGTCGCAGCTCATCTGCGCAGATCAGGCGTTCCTGTCTTCCCTTATCTCAACGACTAGCTGTTGAAGGCAGGCTCGCCCCAGGCTGTTGTCTCCCACCTCCAGAATACGGTGGACCTCCTGCATTCGCTGGAGTACACTATCAACGTGCCAAAGTCGCACCTGATCCCCTCTCAGAAGCTCCTTTTCATTGGAGCAGTTCTGGATACATCGCAGTTTCAGGCTTATCCTCCCGAGCAGCGAGTCTGGGATTTTCGGGTTATGATACTGATGTTTCAGCCTCTATCCAGGGTTTCGGTGAGATTGACTTTGAGGCTGCTGGGCCTCATGGCCTTCTGCATCCTGCTGGTGGACCATGCCAGGTGGCATATGCAGGCTCTGCAGTGTGACCTGAAGTTCCAGTGGGCGCAGCATCAGGGGAATCTTTCCGATGTCCAGATCTCGGAAGGCACTGCACACCAATTGTAGTGGTGGCTAACGAACCAGTATTGGGTGAACGGCAGATCCCTCTCCCTTCCCCAACCAGTCTTCACAGTAGTGACAGATGGGATGGGATGGGATGGCCACATGGGAGAGGTGGTGATCAGAGGCCTCTGGTCTCCGCCGGAGTCCGGGCTCCACATCAACATTCTGGAGCTCCGGGGGATTCGTCTTGCACTGAAAGCATTCCTTCCTTCTGTTAAAGGAAGAGTAGTGCAGGTGTTCACGGACAACACCACCGCCATGTGGTACTGCAACAAACAGGGCGGGGTGGGGTCGTGGACCCTATGTCAAGTGGCGCTTCACCTCTGGACATGGCTGGAACATCAGGGCATGTCCCTGGTGGATCAACACCTGGCAGGTTCCCTGAATGCCAGTACGTACAAACTCAGCCGCCGGTGCATGATGGATCATGAATGGCATCTTCAATCGGAGGTTGATGCAAAATCTCTTTCGGCAGTGGGGAGAGCCATGGTTAGATCTGTTCGCCACCGAAAAAAACGCACCAAGTCAGCAGTTTTGCGTGTTGGAATTTCCAAGGCAGCTCTCGCTCTGCAACTCTTTTTTTCGCGAGTGCAATTGTGGTCTTCTATACGCGTTTCCGCCTATACCACTTCTGCCCAGAGTGCTGAAGAAAATCAAGCGCAACCGGGCCCAAGTCATTCTTGTGGCTCCGGACTGGGCACAAAGAGTCTGGTATCCTGAGCTCCTGAACATGGCCATCGATCCTCCGATCAGACTGCCTCTTCGGGAGGATCTTCTGTTGCAGCAACAGGGGACGGTCCTCCACCCGAACCTGTCCAGCCTCCACCACCTTGCGTGGAGATTGAACGGCGACAGTTGACAGCTTTTGACCTTCCTCGCGAAGTCTGTAATGTCATCTTGGCAGCCAGTCATCCCTCCACTAAAACGGTATATGCCTGTAGATGGAACAAATTTGTGGCATGGTGCACAGCAAAGGCTGTGGATCCTCTTTCTGCCCCTCTTTCAGAGGTTTATTCTTTCTTTGACCCAGCAGGGCTCTGCCCTGGGCACCCTTAAAGGCTATCTTTTGGCCATTTCAGCCTTTCTTCGCCTTCTCTTTTCAAGTCCCCTATTGTTAATAGATTTCTTAAGGGCATTACTCACCACTTTCCTCCTATTCCTTTCGTAATGCCCCAGTGGGACTTGAATCTGGTCTTAACTTACTTTGTGTGCTCCTTTTGAACCACTACATAATTGTCCTCTCAGAGTCTTGACCTGAAAGACTGCTTTTGTGGTTGGCATCACCTCTGCTTGCAGGGTAAGTGAGCTTCAGGCTCTTTCTTCTAAACCTCCTTTCCTTGCTGTTCATCCGGACAAGGTTGTCCTTCGAACTCTACCTTCTTTTCTTCCCAAAGTGGCTACCTCTTTCCTCTTAGGACAGACCATCACTTTGCCCACCTTCTTCCCGCACCCTTCCAAGGAGGAGGAGAGACTCCGCCGTCTGGATCCAAAGCCTGCATTATCCTTTTATTTGGATCTCACAAAACAATTCCAGGTGGACGATCAACACTTTGTTGACTATGTGGGCGCCAAAAAAGGTTGGGCTGTACAAAAACGGACCATCTCTTGATGGGTCGTCGTTTGCATTAAGATCTGCTACTACTTGGTGAAAAAGGAACCTCCGGTAGAACTGCATGCCCATTCTACCAGGGCGATGGCAGCCACTACTGCTTTGGGACGTGTAGTGCCCCTCAGTGACAGCTGCCAGGCAGCCACGTGGGCATCACTGCACATGTTTACTAAACATTATTGCCTGGGTAGTCAAGTCCAGAGGGACGGCTTCTTTGGCCATTCAGTTCTCAAGGACTTTCTCCTGGGTTGGTATTGCTGGGGTATCTATTCTAAGGTAAGGAATCTATAACTAATAGTCTCTTTCAGATGAACAAGTTACTTACCTTCGGTAACAATATATCTGTAAGAGACGTATATAAGTTATAATTCCTTACCGCACCACCCATCATCCCCGTTCTGCGAACTGACTTCTAGAGTAGGGGACTCCTTTCAGGGCACTAGTTTTGTACACCAGTGGTCAGTGTCTTGCATGGCTCTGCGCTTCTGTCGTGGAATGTTGTGTAAAGAAAAGTAGATATTGCGCCGTCATCCTGGAGATCACAATGCCGACGACTAACGCAGAGTCAACCGACACGCTGGGGTAATGCTGAGAAAAAATTCTCCTGTCTGACGCCTGGGGGTAATTCTGAGGTAAGGAATCTATAACTAATATATGTGTCTTACAGATATATCGTTACCGAAGGTAAGTAACTTGTTCGTTCTAACTGAATTGCATTGAAAGGGAAGAACATAAATAATCCAATGTAATACAAGTCTGCAAGCACCACTCTCAAATAAACACAGAATGAGTAGCTTCTGGTCCTTGATGTTTATTGACAATGAGGCAATGGTAATATAATTACTCCAACACAGCCACCATGCCATTACAATGAGATGATCTTTGGTGCGATACACATTTAGGTAATTAAGTAGAGGATACTTCTTTGCTGTACTTGGATACCCATTTATGATATCTTGAGTTTTTGTAGTATCTAAGGTGAGTTGCTGCATACTGTCCCTTGGGAATATAAAATTTCATCACCAGTTAACTCATAAAATGTTGTTGATGAAAATACTATAAAATGCATTTGCAGAACGATCTACATTCTCGAAGCATATGGAGGAATTCGTCAACATTGGAGAGAAGCTGAAGCGGTAGGTGTATTAAAAAGACTTCAAAATAAAGATTCTGTTGAGTTAAATGCCACTAAACAATGATATGCAGCACTCAGACTCCAGAGTAATGGCAACTTACTAAACCACCAAGAGCAGCTTCCAGACTGATCCATTTTTGTAACATTTAACTTGGATACCATCAGAATGAAGATCTCCTCCTTAATGCTACTGATACGTTAGCCAAAGACTTTACACATGGAGAATGTTTCATAGCCCATTCGGCAGGGGTATACTTGTTAACGAGATTGACTTGATTGTTAGACTTGCTTATTGGGGATGTATAATCCTGCATGATTTTTCAAAAATTTCCAGTGGGCCATACATTAATCTAGTTTCTCTACCTTAATTGTCTTGTTGCTTCATTTGACATTGACCTTTTAACATGGAAAATGGCCTTCTGGGGAACACTTCCTACAAGGAAGAGAGCATTGCTTGATCTTCGACAAAGAAAGTGGTACCTAGAAGTGCACCCTCTAATTGCAATATTTTGATGACATCCGATCTTTACCAACTGAATCTTCTTCCATTTTTTTTTTATTGACTTAGACTTTGTTTCCTCTTTTGAGGATGTTATTTATAAGCTAGATCATTCTATAATTTATTGTTGTCTCGTACGGGCAATAAAACGGCAAATGCTGTTATTGCCAGGTGACTAGTCTTGTGCATGTTGAATACCTAATTCAAGGGGTGCAATCTTCTCAGAGACTTCCATGTCCTTATGAACTCACTCAGGACTTTTTTGAGGTTTGTGACAGAGGGTTTCCAACACCAGTGCAAGGAACTCTCTAGTAGAAACTTTCCTTCAGTAGGAACTTGAACCTTTCAGTTTTTCTAACCATGTTGGCTGCCCACTTGCATTTTCTCGCTTACTTGGATGGCTGCATAGTAAGAGCCCTGCACCTAGTTATGTCTCCCCTTTTCCATTTCGGTCTGACTGTGAATGAGTGAAACCCCATTCACTGGAATGTTGCTGGACATGAAATTGGGGATGGATTTCCACACCCCATCATAGATGCTGGTGCTTCCTGAAATATGGCCCCAATTCTGCTGTTAAGCTTCGTGGTTCCAGAGGGCCATTTATGTTATGTTAAGGGGATTTATAAAGTGCCGCAAAAACAGGGCTTCCAAGCGCTAGGATGTGATGATTCCATTTGGTCCTTTTGAACATGTGTGATATACAGTTGCAACTCGCCTCTTGGTTTTATCAAGACTGACAACTAGCCAACCTTTTTTGCCTGTCTCACAGGAAGATCTGAATTATTTTTTGTGTGCATACAAGACCCAATCGTTTGGTGGATTTTCCCTTTTCTACTCATCCTTCGTTGTCGGTCACTTCCAATTTTGTCATCTGGCTTTAACAGGTTCACACAACTGTGTCCTCCAAATTAGTGTAGTAGCCAGAAATTAAAATAAGCACCTCTGATATCATGGAGCAACTGAGCCTGAACCTCTCTTTTAGAGTTCCCTTCACAACTACCTATGTCCAACCACCCACTCTCAAGTCCATCCTTCCATTCCCCTAACCTTTAAGTCATCCATAATCTAATTTTCTTCTATGCTTTCACGACTCCATCTGTCAATTTATCTGTTCACTCATCCATACTTCCTCCTATAGCCCCATTCATTCATCCATACTTTCACCAATCCATCCTTTTATGTTCCCGCCCACTCTTGCGTAGCCTCCTTTATCCATTGTTTAACCCTTTTATTTGTCCATTTTTCACCCTTCCCCATTTCTCTTATCTGTATCCTTCATTGTAGTTGGCTAGTTTATCAACCATGTGCCCCATCTGTCAGCTATCAATTAGAAGTTACTTATGAGCTTTTGTCTGCAAACCTGACCCTTCCACGACTAAACCATTGTTGGCTGATGTTATCTTTCTGGCATTAAGGCCACTATATTGCCTCTGGACATATTCCCAATAGTATAAGCTGCTGCTGCATCCCATGTCCTTCATGTATCTGTTCTGTGGTCTGCTACGTGTAAATTGTCTAAAGCCTAATATGAGAACTGATGGCTAACTTAGGTTTTTCGATTGTATATAAAATAACTTCTTATGAGAGATTTCGTTCACAAAGCTTCTTTTTTAACTGTAATAGGATATTAAAATGCTGTGATTGGAGCCGATCTGTAAACAAGAAGATTTAATCTATTGTAATATGTATTCAATAGTGTCCTTGTTGGGATTCAAACCTGTGATTAGAAGGGCTCAAGTGCATGCTACTGAACTAAGCTAACGCAGGGACAGGTGCTCAATTGCTTTTATCTCTAATTATTGAGGGTTCTCTTATTGAAATAGTGGTGTACCTTGCTTTCGTACAGATTTAAATACATTGAAATATTTGGAGATTCACAACTTGAAACTAGTACTTCTTTATCAAAATGTGTTAGTAAGATAGCAGGTGCAACCCTGCCAATGAGGGTCACTGGAGAGATGTGTTTTATGTTCATTTTGCTCAAAGTGTGGTGTGTAATTTCTCTGAGCTTATATTCTCATGCTTCGTGCAACATACCCCGGCATGATACATAGGATTGTGATCTTCACAGGTTGTCAGATACCCTTTACCCTCACTCACTAGCCCTTTGAAAGTGAGAATGAGTGATAGTGCCTCGAAGGGTTGATGTGAAAGCTGGGTGAGGTTGCACACATTTTCCCAGAGTCTCAGATAGGCAACATACACACTCACCCATTGAGGGAAGAGAGGTCAGTGATTAGACTGTGAAGTTGAGGTGAGGGGGGAGAACATGGAGGGATTTGAGGAAAGTCGTAAGAGGCAGTTGTAAGAGGGGAGTATGTGTGTGTTGTTGCCTCATAGGTATTGGATATTTCCATTGTCCACAGGCCCCCCCACTTTCCTCCCCCCCATGCTTATCTTTGAGATGGTATTTCACACCTTTCAAACTGATGCTAGTACTGCTGTCCTAGAAGGGAATATGCCTGCAAGTTTCCTTAGTGTCGCTTTGTCACTTCCCCTGCCTGATTCACCCAGGTGTTGGCCTTTCGCCCGGTCTTCCAGGACCTGAGAGCAGCTGAACATTGACAGACAACCCTGCTTCGGTTCCACTTTTAAAACTTTAAAGACCAAAAGCCATAGATATTTATCTGTGAATAAATCGCGTTGTTCTTGCCACAGCTCTAGTCACCTCTTTGAAAATATTTGGACTTTCCAGGAATATGTTTGTTTCTTTTTCTTTCTAGCCAGATAGCCAAACAGACAGCTCCAAAAGTTTCTATTTGTGTTGGGGTAAAATCTGGTGTATTGCATGTTGTCACTAATACATTACATTCCAATTTAAAGAAGGCCATGTGACTCCTCTGACCACATTGAAGGAAGGCCCTTAATATGTTCTCCTATAGTTTCTATTTTAAGTGACGTTTGTTCATTTCATTTTATTAGCAGTGTTCACCTCCAACACATTTTAGTCTGGTTACATTTTTTTTAAAAAAGCCACTACTCTTTACTTTAGCTGTGTTTTGAAACCCCAGGCTTACTAAGTCCAAACATTGCAGCAGCAGTTTACAGTCTCTTTTTAGTCTTGTATTTACTGTGCGCTATACAGCTGTTTAAATATTTCCTTGACATCCTTTTAACAGAGCATTGTAGCAAGAATTCAGGTTTATCGTAGGAGCACTGCAAGTGTGTTTGTCTTTTCTCTAACTAATCCTTAGTCATAGTTTTCTTTGTTCTGAAGATCTCTTAAGTTTTTTTTATATGTTTTACTTTGGGTTGCTCAGCTTGAAAGTTCTATTTGGGGAAAGTGACTTTCCAGTTGTGACACGATTCACTTTGCCAGTAAACAAAGAGAGACCAAGAAACAAGAAGAGCACTCCAGCTTTCCAAAATCAATACATACAACAAATGGGGGTCTTACTTGGGTCTCTATGCAAACCACTCATGAGAGGGCACCTGGTGAGGTTTCCTATAAAACTCTCATCCTCTTGACAAGTCCAACAGTATGCTTCATCATGTTTTCACAAGGGAGCCTAAGCGCTTCCCTGATTGGCTTCTACCCTTTTTTCAGAAAGGGCGTGCTTGCATAGTTTTTCGGGGTCCGTGGATTAATGCAGTTGTATTGACTTGAAAGCAACATTGTAAACAGATCTGCACTCTTACTCTGCTAGTGTTGTATCCTGTTGTGTCAATCACTGTGTCCACAAGATGCTTCTCCTAAAAATGTATTTCTTGTTCGCCTGCTGTTTTATAAAACTCCTCTTTGCAGTGTTTTTGCAGGTTGTCAAATCCCTTATCCAAAAAGAGAATTCTTAACCGAAGAAGAGCCGGATGACAAGGGAGACAAAGTAAGAGCTATAGTTGTACGCTTCGCGCCCTATCGTTTAGAAATCTGTTATGCTGTTCATTTGTTCTGTAGTGCATTTTGTGTTGAATATCATCATTTGTATTCCTGTTTATCATTGTAGAAAAACCAGCAGCAACAGCAGCAGGGCAATAACCATACCAATGGAACAGGCCACCCAGGGAACCAAGACAACAGTCACACGCAGGGACCCCCTTTGAAGAAAGTGAGAGTTGTTCCTCCTACCACTACCTCAGGCGGACTCATCATGACCTCAGACTATCAGGTACACCTTATCTAGGTGTTTTTGGTTTACCTTCAGCATTTTGTTAGTATTGTATGTTCAAAGCTCCTTCATAAAATATTGCAGTAATCGGAAAGGAAAAAATGCAAGCCGCATTGTGGAGATTTGTACCTTTTTGCCCTTGCCGTAGATACTGAGACAGATAGGCTTTGTGCATTGATAATAGGTTATAAAAGGTCCCCGCAAGTGTTAAAGTTGAAACATTCAGTATACAAGATGTGGCCCATGCTGTAGGAAAACAATTTTTTTAATTAAAGTATTTAATTTGATGGTGTAGTGGCAAATGAGAATGTTGGTTTTTGTTTTTGTTTTTGTTTTGTACTAGTCATTAGCTTTTTGTTTTGTCCATGGTGGAAATGTATTTATTTAGGTAGATGGCATCTGGCGTGTTTTTATGCACTGAAGGAAATGTCAGTCGTTGGGTGCTTAGCTGGCTTAGATGCGGATGTCAGTTGGTTACATTAATAGCAATTTATGGTAATTCATTTAATTTTAGTGGAGGGACTGGCTTATATGCCTTTTGATGTTGTTTTGTATAAATTTGTTTCAATCTGGAAAAGCAATATTTTCTTTTTGCCATGTGCTCTGATTTCAAGATAGTCGTTTTACTTAAAATGTGGAGTTTGTTGCCTCCCTCGTGCTGTAAACCCCAATACTTAATTCATGTTTGGATTTCTGAGACTGATTGGTGCTTTTTCCTGTGCTTGTGTAGGAACTTTTATGTGGAAATCTGGTTTCATGGTATCCACTAACAGAAAGAAAGTTGGTGTTAATTGCGGGGGAAAACTTTTCAGGATTACAAACTTCCAAAACAGTGCTTTTTTGAATCATGCTCTTTTATAATGGAAAGCACGTATCGCTTATAAGGCTTACTCATGGGTACTCCAGAATACCCACTGGACAAACTCACTATCTTGATCTTGAGTGGTGAGAGTGACTAAAACGGCAAATCTCTAGAAGTTCTCAAGTTCAAGAGAAAGTCCACTTCTTTCTCAGGCAATTGCCTAAAACTTTCGAACTCTTTTAACCGAGCTGTCATAGTTGCCTTGCCATTTTATCATATGGTAAAGTGTTTTCTATTATGAGCAGTAATAACAGACTTGTAACAGAGTGAAAAACATTAGAGAGTGTGTATATTTCTCGAAAAAATGTCAAATCAACATAGGGTAGAAAAGTGAAGTACGATACTAGTTGAGAAAGACGTTGGAAAGGTGTGCCTTGAGGGATTATTTACAAAGGTGTTCCTTGAGGGCTTTAAAAAAGGTGAAAGGTAGATTAAGACTTTTTTAGGTGTCTTAGTTTTTTTGAGTTTTAGGAATTTGACACTAATCACAATTTAATCCAGGTGCCACTAGATCAACCTGCAAGTCTGCCTTTCAGGTAGCAGAGTAAATCTGATCTCTAGGGGAAATCAGTCGTAATAATTCAGAATCATGCTTGATGTGGTGATTGTTTTTTTACTCCTTTGAATAGGCACATAGCAGAGTGAAGTATTGATTTAAGGGTAAGCAATGTGCTTGTAAATTTCCATAATCATTATGAAATATCACAATTTCTTGAACAATTATTATGAAGTCTGGTGGAGGGGTTACAAATTTTAGGTTCTTAATGAAGTGAAGGTGGTAGGATATGGTTTAGATGCAGCTCAGGGTATGTGGCTGAAACCTGTTGGTCAACATTTTGCCAGTAATAAACGGATGAAACATCGACCCAGTATCCAAAAACCACTATACAGTTGATTTTTGCATTAATTGTTCACACAGGCTTTTCTCATGGCACAAATACATTTAGGAATTTGACACTGAGAAGCAGTGCCTGACGAGAGCTCTCGAGCTATGACTGAATATATGTATTGAGCCACTGAAGCTAGCATCGAAGTTTGAACAGATGGTGCTACAAAATACAAGGTGTGATTAACTTACCTCGGATGTTACGGCGGGACGCCCAGCATTTTCTTCTGTTCGGGAACACTCGCAGTTGTGTTCACGGCCAACGGACTTTGTGGTGCTTGGTCTCCCTGTGGCCCGGTTTATCAGCCTACTATCCCCTGGACCAACAGCTTATGGCACCACCAAAGACTAACCCTCTGCGGGTAGCTCGTATAACCCGACATTCGGCGCCAACCTCTATGTTTAACCCAGCGTTTATTCCGGAGGGAGAGCAGAGTGATGGCGCGCTGGGGGGCAAAAAAGTTGCACCACGAATGGGGAGACCTGTTCTGAAATTGCTCAGCTCAGGAAAAGTTACTGATTTGCTCGCTGCTACCTCGGAAAATACTATGGCAGAGGCAGTTATGGGGGCAGTGCAACGGGACATTAATGAGCTGCTAGAAGGCACGCCTGCTGCTGCTGCTGTTGCTGGTGCTGTCATGAAGCAAGTAGAGTTGCTGGCAGATTCAGTGAATGCCTCTGAGAAAGATAACGATCCTCAGCTTGACAGCTACTCCAGTGCCTGGACTTCAGATTCTCCGCAACAGGTAATCTTTCCTATTGCCTGTTGCAGGGGATACAGCAAAAACCAAAGGAAATGATGGACGGAGTGTTGAACATTGCAAGCACTCACCCCCAGTCAACTGATCTGGGTTTAATCCATCACCGTTCTTTAGTCCACTCTGCCACCCCAGTTCAGACATGGCCATATGCAAATCAGTCTGACCCTGTGCCTCATGGGAACAGTCCAGCCTGAACTGCCAAGCCATGTCTTCCCTGGACCGGAAACAAGCTTCCTAGGACCGGTTTCTGGCATTTCAGCCGTCTTCAGCCAGGCTTGCTTGAATCCAGTGGCAAAGTGAGCAAGGGACTCGCGTCGCGTCTGAGCATACCCTGCCAACTTATGGCGAACAAAGCAAAAACCAAAGGAAATGATGGACGGAGTTTTGAACATTGCAAGCACTCACCCCCAGTCAACTGATCTGGGTTTAATCTATCACCGTTCTTTAGCCCACTCTGCCACCCCAGTTCAGACATGGCCATATGCAAATCAGTCTGACCCTGTGCCTCATGGGAACAGTCCAGCCCGAACTGCCAAGCCATGTCTTCCCTGGACTGGAAACAAGCTTCCTTGGACTGGTTTCTGGCATTTCAGCCGTCTTCAGCCAGGCTTGCTTGAATCCAGTGGCAAAGTGAGCAAGGGACTCACGTCTGAGCATACCCTGCGTTGCAGGGGATACAGCAATGAATAACGACATATGTGTTTCTGCGGGTTCTGTTGCTTCTGCTTTTGGCACAGCTACTGCTTTGGTTAAGCAAGATATCCATAACACTCAATTAAATATGCTAGCTGAAAATGAATCTGACATGCTTCTAGCAGGCTCTGTTCAATATGCTTCAATAGCTACCCCTACCGAGTCTTCGAATAAAACCTCAGCAGTTTTGGCGATTCCTCCATTAGACATGCTGGCTGACGCTAAAACGAAATCATCCTCACTGGAGCTTGCCACTCATAATAACGGACATATCGATCTCCATGCTGTCACTGCAGATTCAACATCTTTCTCTCTCATCAATTAACATAGACAACTTGTCGGACTACTCAGCTGAAGAGGTCAATGATGTCGACTCTCGGTCTGTGAGGAAGAAGAAAAAGCGTCTTACTAAGCCTTCTTAAACAATAAAACCTGGCCGGAACATTTCTGCTACCAATGGCACGAACTTTCTTCAGCAACAAGGGCTCCCTAGTAACTCTACACGGCCTAAGTCACTTGCTATATCTCAAAATAGTCCACTACGCAAGTGGGTGACTGCAAAAGGAGACGTCAAAGCAATTGTTTCGAGGCTCTCAGGGAAAAACCTTCCAGCTGTCTGGCTCCTACTCACCTCTCCATCTGACACTACGGCGAATGGCAACACTACGAAGGGACTTAATGAGGCGGCTCCTTTAGATTCAGATTTGGTATATACACCAAAGGATACTACTACGCTTGTGCTGGCAAAGACCGTAGGCTCTACAGATACATCAGGTGCGGCACCGACCCTTGAACCCTTATTAGCTTCAATTATGCAGGTTTTAATTGCACAAAGAGCCGAAGCACAGGAGCATTTTGTACAACTAAGAGCGGACACTTCTTTAATACAGCAATCTCTGTCGGCAGAGACCAGCCAGGTGGCAAAACTTACAACTGAATTCTCGGCTTGGCAGCAAAGGCTATCTGACAATGAAGATGCTGTATCATGTTCTACTAAAATAGTTCAAGAGCTTGATACTCAACTTTCTGCTCTAAAAGGAACGGTTGACTAGCTTGAAAATCTGCAACGCCGGAATAACCTGCGCATATTTGGGATACCGGAAGGTAGAGAAGGTTCAGATCCTCGAACATTTATTGTTCAGATTTTTCAGAAAGCCTTCCCGACCTCGCTGATTGGGACTGGGATTCCCAGATACAACGCACTCATAGGTTACCCATCTATCTGAACCAAAGTGATCAGCTTTATTCTCGCCGCCCACGACCCATACTCATCCATGTGGGAAACTTTCTTCTTCGCCAAGCCATTGCTATTAAAACTTGACCTAGTTCTCCAGTCATTGTTGATGCACTGTCTATTGTAGTTAGATCTGATCTGTGCAAATCTAGTATGGATTAGAGGTGGTGAATGAAGCAACTTATTGATCCTTGGAAGACTCTAGGGGCTACGGTTTATCTACAAGAGCCAGCTCGCTTGAAGGTCATCAGGGATGGCCACTCACAGATCTTCCGCACTGAGAAGGAAGCTCTACTGGCACTAAATAACCTGCAGCGAAGCTCCAAATAACAAACCAGTTTTGAAAATATTATATAATATCTCTGGGATATTGGGTTTAAAGTTTGGATTTAGTCATTTATGGTACCTTCTTTATTAAGTTTTGACTTTAGCTTCCACTACAAGGGTTACTACATAAGTTCTACTGTATAGCTTCTCGGGGGGGGCACTGCTTCTTTATGTTGTCCACGAGGGACAAGAGGATGGAGGGGTGGATTCCTTTTCTGGGTTACGGGGTGGATGGGAGGGTTATTACTTTAGGGGTGGGGGGGAGGACAGCACTTATCGATTTGTGGGTGTTACACTGGAAACTCACTGTCAGAGTTTTAAAAGACGGAGGGTTCAGATCAAAATTACAATCAATTGAGACCAAAAGATATGACTGTTTTTCTTATGTCATGCGTATTTCTTATACGAAAATGTTTGAAATGTATCCATTCTCACCTTTGCTCCTAGAATCTCTGGGGGGAATGGCAAACTATCCATGTATTGATGGGGACCATTAAATGTATTAGCTGGAATGTATCCGGTTTAAACTCCGCTATTAAACGACAGCTTGTTAGAGAGGAATTTAGGGCATACAAGCCACATTTGGCAGTATTGGTTGAGACACATTTGATCTATAAAGACCGGGGCCTGTATAAACAGTTAGGTCTTGAACTGTTAGATTGCACTTCACAAGGGGCAGCTGTTCTTAAGGATAGATACTTAGTCTGCAAAAAACTTTAAAAAGCTTCTGACCCAGGGGGAGATGGGTCATATTACAACTGGAAATTTATAATAGAAAGATTGTTCTGTGCGCAATATACGGCCCAAATCAGGATGACCCTACGTTAGTCAATAAACTAATGCTAGAGCTGCTAGATTGGCAGGGCGAATTAATTATTACGGATGATTTTAATTGCACTATGAACTATGCTATTGACTCAACAAATCGCACTGCCCTACCAAGACTGAGTAGAGTCCGCAAATCAATACACGAGCTTCTTCGACTTCATGGGTTGTCGCACTTATGGCGTACACTACACGCTACAGCCTCTGGGTTTACATATTACTCTGGTCCACATCGCCACTATTCCAGAATTGATTAAACATTTGTGAGTATTAGCCTTTTAAGTGTATATCAAATGGAGGTCTGTCCGCGGATAACATCCGATTATAACCCACTTTTGATTAGCCTGCAGCTCTCGACTGAGGGTAAGCACAGCCGATCATTCTCATTTCCAATATATCTGCTTTTTGATCAACAATAAGTTATATATACTCAAGGAGTTCTTTCTGAATTTTTACAATTTAATATTGCAACTGCTTCTCCCCTAATTGTATGGGATACAATGAAGGCTTTCATACGTGGCACTACTCCAAAATATATTCATCGCTTAAATAGGATCTCTCTAGAGAGATGGACGGACGTTTCTGATGCTCTTTAAAAAAAACTAGAGTTTGCGCACGCTGAAGAGATTATGTCTAAAGGACCTAATAGCGAGGCAATATATCACTCTTTAATTAACACGAGCACTTTTGACTCGACAATTTAAAGAAAAAGCTGCAGCTGCTTATAATAAAACTCGTTTGAACCAATATGAGTATGGAGATCAAGTAGGGAAGATATTGGCTTATCAAGTAGCCGATAAAAAGGCAAAAACCCTGTATAGATTCAATCAGGGGTAGAGATGGCCAGCTACATCACTATAGTAAGTCAATACTAGACCAGTTCTTTCAATTTTATCTTGAGCTATACACCCAGTCTGATCAAATAGATGCTACTCTGGTAGAATCATACTTACAGTCTGCAGATCCTCACTTTCTTAATTCAGAGGCAGTCGAAAATCTTAAACAGAGTATAACTGAAGAGGAGATACTAAATGCAATAGCCCTGCTGCCATCTGGCCATGCTGCTGGGGATGATGCTCTACCAGTAGAGTCCTATAAAACTTTTTAAAAGTCTATCCTTCCGCTGTTTGGCATGGTTATCAACCAGATTAGCGAGATTACTATGGTTCCTAATTCTTGGGATCTCACAAACATTGTCTTCTTCTTAAAGAAAGGAAAGGCGGCGGATGAATGCGGGTCTTACCGCCCAATTTCTCTTATTAATTTCGGTGCTAAAATATTCTCTAAAATTTTGGCCAACCGCCTTGCTCCTTATATGCCCGACTTGGTCTCTGAACATCAACATGGTTTTAGAATTGGTAGGGATACTACTGCACATGTTAATACAGCCATAACGGTCTTGGATATTGCTAATAAAACCTCTAGCAAAGTGGGGATGATCCTTTTAGATGCTGAAAAAGCGTTTGACCGGGTGGCATGGGATGCATTATGGAAGATCTTGATTAACAACGGATTTCCCGGACGATTTATGAATTGGATAAAGGCTCTATATGTTAAACCACAAGCTAAATTGATATATGCTAATTTGTATTCTGCTATACTCCCTATCCAGAGAGATACAAGACAAGGGTGTCCACTTTCTCCTTTGCTTTTTGCGTTATATATTGAGCCATTTATCCAAGCTTTAAATCGTAACGGACGTATCATTCCATTTTAGCACAGTAGGGACCGCATCCAGGCCATTGCTTATGCAGATGACATAGCAATATTTATATCAGATCCAGTATCAGTCTGCCTATAACCATTTTAGGTAGAGTAAACATAGTCAAAATTATTATACTACCTAAATTTTTATACCTATTTCGGGCAATTCCTATAAGGGTACCTAATTATTTTTTTCGAAAATTAGAAGGGGCCATTAGAATTTTTATTTGAGGTTATAAACGGGCCCATCGGGCGCTACATTCACTTAACTGCCCAATTTCAAACTCTATATTTGGGCAGCATTTACGGGGCGTCTGCAAAGTTTGCTAACTGATATACATCCATATTATGGTCTTGTAATGGCCATTGGCAAGGACACCAATATGTTCTTATTTAGGGTAAATGACCTAATGACCCAAAAGAGTTTGTTTCAAGACCATTAGGGACATAGTCCGTATATGGAACGAAATTCTTAATTACTCTGAGTTGTCTTTGGGTGATACTATTAATCATGAATATTCTAACCTGTGGAGCAATCCTTCTTTCCCGGATATATTCCATGATGTTACTGCCCGAAGCTGGGTAAGAAGTGGGATAGAAAGATTGGGTTAGCTGTTAGATCATAGTGGCTTTTTAGCTTTCTCAGATCTACAACGATCTTTTGATCTTCCTCATCAATTTTTTTTCAAATGTCTACAAATTCGAGACTATTTATATAACCGGCAATCACTACAAAAACCAAGTTCTCACCCACTGCTTGCACATTTTTTAAATATGACATCTAAAGCTAGAATTGGCTCTACTTCTTCCCTGTTGTCCCATTTAAGGAATCCAGATATTAGCCACTTAGCTAGTAAATGGAGTATGAAATTGGGAATGGCCATCGATCCATCGGAAATTACAATGGCACTGGATACTTTGGAAAGCTCCGTACACTCTATTAATCTAAAATTACAACAGTTTTGAACAATATGCTTGTTATACTATACCCCAGAGAAAATCTGTGGTTGGCAACAACTATCACTAAGTTCTATTTATGGGGCTAGAGACACGACATGTTGCCCTAAATGTGGTCAGCGGGCAGCAGATATTCTTCATATGTTTCACACGTGCCCAAGGTTATTAGACTTTGGGAGAGGGTGATGTACTATACCGGTCAATGTCTGGGGGTGGATTTCTCTCTTACTTCAAAGGAGATTATTCTGGGATATAAAAAGTATGATAAAACTGCTTTTACGTGTTTTCTTACTATTATATTAGTAACTGCACGTCTTTGTATTGCACTCGGATGGATCAGTCTTAAGCCTCCTACTTTTTCAGAATTTCATGCTCTTCTGTCAGACTTGTATGAAAAAGAACGTGCATTGGTGAAAATAAGATCTATCTGCTCAATGCAAAGATTTGAATGAATATGGAAACATCTCAAACATTATCAGGGCAATTAACATAAATGTATCTGTTATCAGTAAGCAATCAATTGTACTTGTAGGTTTATCCCCCTCTGTTCTCTTTCCTTGTTGTCATGTTGTTTTTTTGTTTTTTTTTTTTGTTGTTTTTTTTTTTTGTATCTTATTGGTTTTGCTATGCATGTCTCTTGTATTTGAATGTGATGTAACCTCTGTTAAATAAAAAAAGGGATTTAACACTAATCACAATTTAATCCAGGTGCCACTAGATCAACCTGCAAGTCTGCCTTTCAGGTAGCAGAGTAGATCTGATCTCTAGCGGAAACCAGTCGTAATAATTCAGAATCATGCTTGAGGTGATGATTGTTTTTTTTACTCCTTTGAATAGGCACATAGCTGAGTGAAGTATTGATTTAAGAGTAAGCAATGTGCTTGTAAATTTCCATAATCATTATGAAATATCACAATTTCTTGAACAATGAATATGAAGTCTGGTGGAGGGGTTACAAATTTTAGCTTCTTAATGAAGTGAAGGTGGTAGGATATGGTTTAGATGCAGATCAGGGTAGGTGGCTGAAACCTGTTGGTCAACATTTTGCCAGTAATGAACGGATGAAACATCGACCCATTATCCAAAAACCACTATACAGTTGATTTTTGCATTAATTGTTCACACAGGCTTTGCTCATGGCACAAATACATTTAGTTTACATGTTTTGCACTTGCAACCATCACACAGGTCGGGTGGACATGAAGGAATTGCCATAAATGTGGTATACAATTTACTGTCCCCAATGAGATGGTTACCGTGGTTCATCGAAGATGTGGATGCTGTAGAAGGTAAGAAGCATCCTTCCAAACAAGCACTTAAAGCATTGTGCAATGGTTTCCATAAACTATTTCATACAGTTGACAGGGAGGATGGATTCAGTTGTGCACACATGCAATACTACTATTATCTCTACTGCAAGTCTCTCAAATTCTTTAATCCCTTCTGGAAGGGCCATCATACAGTTTGAAGACACAGTATCATACGTTATTGGGGCAAATTTTAAAAGACACTTTCTTCCTTATTTCCATGTTGATTTTCCAGCACACTTTTAGGATGTGCAATGCTGGCATGATGTAACGCCAGTTATTAATTTGGCACACATGTCAAGAAGAGGTCCTAATGATGCATTACAAACCCAGCATAAAGCCACAAATGTTACATTACTTTAACCAGTGAAAACTAATGTTGTAAACCAAACTCAATGACATCAGTGTCTGTCAAATGTATGGCTCTGGACATGTGCACTGTAACTGCATGATGATTGGGCAAACACTCAGAGGTTTCTTCAGTATGGTAAATAGGATGGGTTAGGTGCGAGCAACTATGTGTTGAAATAAAAACACTCTTGACTACCTTACCATATGTAAATCGAACAGCTATGAAGATTAACAAATTCAGCTGGAATCGAAGTTGCCTGTGACGTATCCTAGTTTGGCTGAATTAGTTTTTGAGCGAAGATTTATTGTCACAACCATCCACTTGTTTTCTGCAGCTGGCACCATGCTTACATTCTTCATTTTTGTAAATGAAATCTGAAATAAAAATGAAAAATGCACCCTTAAGATAGCAAATTAATTTATTTTATAGTTGCAATACTGCAACTGTGTTCTGGTCACGGTAGCTTTTTATCAATGCTGCTTGAACTATCAAGCTTATACGATAGTATCAGCTTTCATCTGTCAATTTGGAATTTGGCCTGCATCTTGAAATTAACCCACATAACTAATTCTAGATGTGGGATTTTACATAACGAGAAATCTCTGGCATACATCTATTTCCCACCAATCCATAACCATAGATAAGTGTAACATCATGTGACAAATCACGCAAATACCAATTTGTCTATTACTAAATGAAAACCTTACTGCTTCCATATCGTTCAAGTTGGTAATTAGAATTGGGTGCGGCTTAACAAATGCTCACAACTACTTGATCATCAGAAGTCATTCAACATGTATATAAAGTCGTAAACTCTGTTTGCTCTGGCTCATTAAGGTTTATGGGTAAAGATAATTACATATTCAAAAACATATGCATTGATTGAGAGAGAGAATATTGCTGTTCGTTTGGCTGTGGTTAAAAAGCTCTTTCCAAACAGTATTAAGTCCATCGTTCCACAGGAAATAGGACTTGCAAAATCGAGAAAGTTCAAAACGAGTGCCATTGTACCCAGTTGTAGTCATCCCTGCAAATGTACCCCAAGCTCAGACTGTTTGATGCTCTGATAGAAAGAAAGCCAGGGCTACATCCAGGAATCAACAGGCGAATAAGTTGATGTTAGAGTTCATGATTCTACGATTCGGAAACGTTTGAGCAAGTACAGGTTTGATGGAAGGACAGCCAGGAAAGCTCTTTCTTCCTAAAAGAATATTGTGGCATGGCTTTGGTTATTTTTGGTGCTGTTTTGCAAAGCTAACTACTTCTGGCAAAACGGCCTTGTAGAAATGAGACCAGAAAAAGTGAAGGTGTTTAGTTGTAATGCATTTTTGGCCCAAAAACAAATCCAAACATTGTGCATCGCCACAGGAATCTCATAACCTTGGTAACCATGAAAGTGGAATGGTGATGATTTGTCTTCCTTTGCAGCCACGGTACCTGGACCCCTCGTAATCGTAATTTGTCTCTACATCAGCACATGCTATAGAAAAATGCCTGATCATCTGTGCAACAGCTAACACTTGGCCAAAAGAGGGTCCTTGGCCAAAAATGGGTCTGATAGAAAAGCTAAGAATGAAGATTCAGTATCTTGACATGGCCAAACCAAAGTCCAAACCTCCAACCCTTTGATCCTGTGGCGTGGCACAGAGTTAGCTGTGTGCCAATAGATGTCCTAAGACACCATGAAGCTTAGGCACTTTTGTAAGGAGGAGTGGGCCCAATTTCCATCCAGGGGAAAGGGAGGCGCTTACGTTCTTCTATGAAACGTTTACTTGCAAGAGTTTGCTGCTAACAATTGGGCACATATCTGAATCGCAGGGTTACGTAATGTTGCTGGGTGTTTTTTTTTTTTTTTGGTTTATCAAATGATTGCAATGTATCACATGAGGTTATGTTTATCGATTGTTAGGACTTGGTGAGGTCTGGATGAAGATTAGAAATGTCTTGAAAGTAAAACCATAGAATGTTTAGGAAGTGTTCATTCTTTTGCACATCACTGTATGGAGGCTGCCAAGAAGTGTGTTCAGCCTTCCCCTTTTCCCTTGTTCAGCTGTCCTGTAAAAAAACAAGGGACTGTTCTCTGGTCTCATATTTATTGTATTACCATTAGATTGGTCAAATTGTGGGGTTTTTCTGTATGCATTGCCCCAGCCGATAAGAGACCAAGTGTCAAAGCAAGTAATTTGTTTCCGATTTTGATCCGAAGCCACTAGACAAACCCAAGGACACTATTCCTCCTAAGTGGAAATTGACCTTTGAGATAGCTCTATAACCATCTTCAGAGCCGGCGCCTAATAAATCTTGACGTCATGGCAGTCACTTCTACCACCACCTCCATTGCCTCGTCCAATGCCGCCTCCTTTTTTTCCTCCTGTGTCCCATCCTACTAGACAAGCCTTCCCACTACTGCCTGTGGATTCTTTACCAGCTTCACCTCAGGGGTCTCTTGCTTTTGAGGAAGGGACAGTCCCAGGTCTCCTTATGACCCACCATAAACACAGCACAGAAGCGTGCTAATTCCCAGGCCACCGGAGATGCGCCCCCTCCCAACTGGGAGAGTAAAAAGATTAATGTGGGTGGGCAAACGTTTCCCTGTCCAGTCTGCCACACATTGGTTTTCTGCCAATTCGGTGTCCCTGCTCTGACGGTACGAAAGGGCCCACTGTTTGGAATGGAATAGATAATTTAGCACCTCCCGGACTAATATTGGAAATGGGGTCAGGAGCTGGTGGCAAAAGGCAAAATCCTCTCTAACACAAACGTTGGAAGCCCCCTGGATGCAGAAGACACCGCTGCTCAAAGCCTCAACACCAGTCTCTCCTTCACAGGCACGCATGGCTTTTAGTGACTGGTTTCAAATGATGGGCACAACATCTCCTCAACTTGCCTTTCAACAGCAAGTATCTGTTCTGCTCGCAAATTGTTGAGATGTTGGAGAAAATTAAGAAGGCCATGGAGACAGTCAAAGCAGTGGGTGCCTTTCAGACCCCATCTGCCCGTGGCACTATCGCCGCACACCACTGGTTGGCCATCTAACACCTGTCGGGAGAGTGTTGAAAGGGTTTTTTTTACTACTGTCTACAACTCACACAAACACCACCAAGCAGTATCCCACCCACCCATCCCTCCCTTCTGACAAACTCTCCTAGGAACATCAGCATCTGCTTTAGGAGGAGATGAAAGTACGATTCAGCAGAGGGGCCATAAAGCTCACCTTACCGCCACACCGCAGCAAAGTGGTATAATCCCTATACTTCCAAAGTCCCAAGAAGTGGGGGTCCTTAAGGCCCACCCTCGACCTTGGGCCTCTCAATAAGTACATCCTACTGACAGTCAACTTCATAACCACCATTTCCATCCATCCTGCACATCGACGGTTTTTAGGAAGTGGTCAGCATTAGCATTTCAAAGTGCTGCCTTTTAGAGTCACCATAGCTTCCAGGGTGTTTCCAAAGTGTCTTGCAGTGGTAGTCCCTCTTTTCAGAAAGAGTGATATCCATGTCTTCCCTTACCTGGATGACTGGCTGATCAAGAGCTCAGCGGAAGAGCAATGCCTAGTGCGAACACCAAGCCACTATACATCTCTTGTAGAGCCTATGCTTTACCATCAATACCACCAAGTGCCACCTCCGGCCCCTTCAATTACAACCTTTCCTTGGGGCCATACTAGACTCTTGTGTAGGGAAGGCATGCCCCAACCCAGCAAGGGTATAAGCATTAAAAATGTTGCTTCTTTTTCAGCCAGATCACCAGGAAATGGTCAGAAAGGTCATGTGTCGCTAGGCATGATGCCCTCTTGCATTGCCATAGTTTCATATGCCAGGTTATACATGCGCCTGTTATAGGACTGTCTAGCAGCAGAATGGTCACAGGTGCAGGGTCCATGGGAGGATCTGCTGTTGATCTGGGCTTGTACTCATTGCCTCTGTAATGGTGGAATGCCAGCAACCTGTTGCAGGGACAAGTCTTCCTGTACCCGGTTCCGCAAATGATTAGCACATCAGCAGTGCACTATAGATGAACCGGTCAGGGATATTTGCCTACACTTTTCCACTTCTACCATTCATTATATTGAAGCTTCTGCAAACATCCCTCATTCTCATCTCAGTAGCCTGGCCTGGGCGTTGCTTTCCTAGTTCACCACCCTTCTCGACTTTTCTCTAGTGCCACACTAAAAGCTTCCCCACAGGCCTAAACTACTACTTTTTCCCACTTCCTGAGTCGGTAGCAGAACAAACTCTTTACACATTAGATGTTGAGAGTGCTTATTTATGACATTAACCAGACAAAACCCTTCCGTAAGACACAATACCTCTTTGCACAAATGATGTGCTCTCTCTAACGCAGGTATAGCACGCTGGCTCGTCACATGCATACAGATCTGTTATGCTGAAGCAAAAATTCCTGTGCCTGTTTGTTCCAACTAGGGGTGGGCGGAATTTGCGTAGTCGCGCTACGCAAAACTCCACGAAACAGTAAGAAATCTCCGCGAGCACGCAGAAATTCCGCGAACACGCGGAATTGCTTGTTCTCGATCCTTTTTTCCTGTTCGCAAGCGCTGTTTGCGTGCTCAGGGGGAAATATCTCACGAACACGCATTTTGAGAACGCGAACAAGCAACAAATTCCACGAAGCCGTGGAACGCTAAATTTTCGGCAATTCATCGTTCTCCGTGGAACACAAAATTACCAAAACGGAATTTACCACCCAGGCCTAGTTCCAACCCCCACTCAACCTGCAAAAAAGAAGCTTCTATGGCTTTCTTGGGTAATATTCCTATAGCTGACATCTGCAAAGCAGCTACATGGTCCTACCCCTCCACCCCTCCTTCTTTTTTTTACTAAACATTACTGTGTTCACCAACAAGCTAACGTTGGGATGGCTGTATTTCGTACCCTTTTCCAATCTTTTGCAACATCCTCCGGCTAGCCACCTCCACCTCTTCTGGGAGGACTGCTTTACACTCTATGCAGAGCCAGCGTTTCTACTGCTGCACATGCCATGAACGGAAAATGATACTTTCTCTGTAAGCATCTTTTGGCGGCATGTAGTGCTGTAGATTCACATGCGCCCACCTTCCTCCCCAAATGCACTCGGATGTTGTAGACGCTTTCAACTTTCATCCTTAATCTTTTCCTTCACCTGTTCATCTTTTCTGTATCTCTGTGCTCCATCTATATCCTCACCCTTTGTGCGTAAAAAACAATCTGACAATTGTGCCAATGGCCATGTGCATTACCAGCAATAGCTGGAGTCACCATAGCTCATGACTTGAAAAGGCTTCTTGGTAGAAAAACAACTTGCACACGTCCAAGCCCAACACTATGTGGCAGGAGTATAAACAGCATGTGAATCTACATCACTAAATGCCACAAATAAATGCTTACAGGGTAACATTTTCCTCATAAAGCTGTCATTTACATGACACCTTTTCTGTTGCAGCTGTTCCTATGCTGATTCCAGTACAAACAATTACTGGCCTCTCGTATCCACTTTTGTTAAGCTCCTGTTCAAAATCATGGGATTCCCAATATAAAATAATTAGATGATCCCAAACAAATTCCCACCATTGAACAAGTCATTAAACATGCATTTGTGAAATAAAACTCAGTCTGCTTTCAGTCTGTAATTGCTGTGGGCATTTGGAAGAATGGAGGCGATTTTGAGTTTAGGGGGGAAAAAAGTCATTGAATCATGAAGTGTTTTTTCTCCACATCATGGGTCGAGTGCATTAGTTGTGGGTCAAGAAAATAATTCAAGTTACTAGACCTGCAGGTCTGGTAATATTTTTCATTTAAGACCTGCAGTAGCTGGAGGCATGGTGTTACATTAGTATTAGAAACTTTTTGAGATTGGAGAGGAGATGAAAATCTAAGGATTTTGGCACTATGACAATATTCATAACATAAATCCCTTATGATGATTTAGAAAGAGGGCTGTCAAGAAAAACATTGTTTTTTCACTGTGGGGTTAAGCACTGTATGTGAAAAGAAAGAGTTTGGGGAAAAAGACCGTTGCCTCCTGTTTATCCACTTTCTTTGTCCCATGCAAAATAAATTAATTTTTGGCCCCATTTAGCAATAGCCTACGAGGAGGAACCAAGGCTCTGAGTTGTTCTAAACTTGGAAGAAGATTGTCAAATTGCAGTTCAATCCAAATAAACTTAATCTGCAACAAAGTATCCTGAGGCATAGGAATGGTGTGTTGCACTCAAGACTCATATCAAATGTTGTAGGAGTTTTATGTTCCCAATGAACGGACGTGTGGAGAAAGAGTGTCCCTATGGAACCCACAAGTGGCATCCAGGGATTAGGGAAAAAAAGTTCTAACTTAATACACTGGCTCAGCTGACATAAGAAGGAAGAGAACCATTGAAGCAGTTAATCATACAACTCAAGAGGCAGTGAAGGCTTAGAAATGTGTGCACTGGTGTATAATACTGGTAATTGATCACTGTACTTCAACCACGCTCTACTTTTAGTGGTTCCACCCCCACTAGGCCACTTATAATCAAACTACAACCTATGTAAAAAGGAGCACCTCTATCAACAATCTTCACAAGCTAGATGCTTGATAATAGTTATTTGGTGGTCCAATTCAAAGAAAGTCCATAGGGAGTCTTTATAAATTTCCAATTTGTTGTTCATTTCAAAACTTAAATTATTTCTTCCAGAAAACATCAAAACAGACAATCCAGTCAACGTGTTTCGTCCAAACTGGACGTCATCAGAGCTCAATATTTAATGCTGAGTGTAGGTTACGTGCTGCCAGTTTAGGCTTAGTCCATCTGTCCCCATATTAAGGTGCTTGTCTGTTGCCCCGGCCACTGCTCGGCACCTCCGATGGCCCCTCTCGGCCCTGTAAGCCCAGCGTGTCGGTAGAGGGCGGGTCTGCCTCTGATCTGTGAGCTGGATTGTCTTGTGATGTTTTCTGGATGAAATAATATAAGTTTTGAAATAAACAACGAATTGGAAATTTATAAAGACTCTCTATAGACTTTCTTTGAATTGGACTACCATATAACTACTATCAAGCATCTAGCTTGTGAAGATTGTTGATAGAGGCGCTCCTTTTTACATGGGTTGTACATTGAAGCAGTTATATTAACTCCCAGCTACATTGTGGCAATCAAACAATAGGCCATGGTTGACCATGTCAAAGTACATGGAGATGTTCAAGAAGACTAAGCATACGATCTCTTTCCATCACTGATGGGCAATGGAAAACACAAATTACCTCCATTCCAAACGGACAGTGGAGTGTCACCCCAGAATCTGTAAAGCCTCAAAGTTGAAACTGGTTAACTGTCGCAACATATCTATGATACAGCTTACCCAACTAAGGAACTTCAGAAGAAAGTTGCTGAATTGCCAAATCTGATTTGCTTTACCTCTAAAACCATCCGCACAAAAGTGACTTCTTGGCAGTTCACTTTCTCTCTAAACCCCTCTTCACTAAAGCTGGTCTTCCTCAAACGTTTGTCTTCTGATGATTATGCCAACCTTACTGAAGCTTGTTGCACTTCAGGGACACCAGAGAACCTATGTGCAGCACTCATATTCGAGTATATTCTCCTTAACGAGTCTGCTGTCATCTCGGCCAGAGCTCTCATCAACCACTTCTTGGAATCGGGCATATTAAAGGATAAACTCAAAACTGTATACATCGAACCAGTTGTAAAAAAACAGATGGACCCAACTTGCAACGGTCTCCTGCTAGGCACACAGAGAGCAGCATTCAGACATTTATCACCCTTGATGTAAGAAAGCATTATTTTTTACTAACATCCAAACACGAGTCTGTCCACACAAATGCAGACTCTGCACTGATTGCAGCATGGTTGACCAAAATCACAGTGGGCTCAAATGGAGTAGCTGCACCTCTGTTTTCAGATCTCGCCAATCATCCTGCTTTACATGAGATTCTATCATTCCTTCCTTCCGCACTGACAGATATGGCATTCTGTCTGTGTATTAATTCTGCTTTGAGCCCCTACCACTAACAGCTGGGGTCCTCAGTGATCCACAATTAACCTTCTCTTTAATATCGGACAGCCTTCTGTCTGAGCTGATATTCTCATTCAGTCTTAACTGGTCGATTATGCAGACTAGACATAATTAAAATAAACATCAAGAAACATCTAGACTTGTTTCCTGTGTTGTCAGCCAGTGCTAGCCACTAGCTTGGATGCCCAGAAATCATCTCAAGCTGAAAACATTCGAAACTAAGGTGCTGTGGTAATAGACTGCCTGTCCCCAATATGGCTAGAATTGCTGTGCCTTCCTTATGATCATTCAGACCAAGAAAGGTGTTTAGGCATGATTTTGGATGCAAACTTCTTACTGAATACTGAAACCACAGGTGATTCAAGTAAATCATGGGTACAATCCACCAACAGTCTATTACTTGCACATTTAGATGATGCCAATTGTATATACCTTGGAGCATCCCTCTTTGTACTTTGGAAGTTACAGAGTATGCAGAACACATCTGTAAGAAAACTTCTTAACCTTAATATCTGATAGAGGCCTCTAGCAGCAGATCCCTTACCTTAAAATATTCCCCAAGCATCAGACTGTATCCGTATATTTTTGGTGAACAGTACCCCTGCGTGCTGGTAGGTGGCGTCATCTGGCTCTGCATTTCGTTGGCGCTGTGACATGTGCAGTGCCTATATTGGTGCCACCTTTATTGCACTGACGTCAGATCTTTTCTTTATGTGCCAGTCAGTGCAGTTCCGGAGAGGAGCTACCCCCAGTCATTTTTTGATTGCCCGTTTTTTCAAGATGTTTTTGAGACTTTGTCTCACGGTGTGGATGATGTCCATCAGAAAGGCAGGTTTTAAACCATGCGGCACCGATCAACGAAATGTCGGTGACGGACCCACATTTGGTTGGTCTCTGGTGTCTTGAGTTTGACCACGACACCAAGACATGTGAGGACTGCCGCACCATGCATCCTATGGCGCTGAGGAAGCGCTACCTCAAGCTCCTCCCCACCCGGTGTTGTTTGACTCTGCGAAGCTCCAGGTGTCGGTTGCGAGGAAGGTTCCAAGATTAGTGTCATACCCGGCGAACGGCAACCAACCGTAAATCGTCAGGGAAGTCGGGCAAGTCCCTCAAGAAGGGCCATCGGCACTCAAGGCCTACCTCTGTGGTGGAGGCGGAGCCTGGGCCGTCTCTGTGCCTTCCTGAATTTCCGGGAGCCGGCGTGACCCTGCCCAATTTAGGAAATGTTATGAAGCCATGCACCTCATTTCTGAGTTGCCCGACCCATCTGGAGCGCTCTGGGGCACCACAGGTCTGGGAGAGGCTCCTACTGGACTTCTGTCAGTGGGTTTGCCCTCAGTACCAGTCGGGCCCTAGGAGTCCATTGATGGCTCCGTAGCGGTGACAGTTGAGCAACCTCGACCTTCCCCGGCACTGCTCCAGTGTCGAAGCTGCCAATGACCAGCGGTGGCACTGCCCCTTCATCATTCCCTACTCCAATACGGAGCCGGACGTTCGTCGTCCGCGCTGGCTCCGGTGCCGACTGGCGCCATACTCCCCATGTCAGAGCAAGTTATTCCTATGACAGGCCTGGATTGGGTGATGATTGGGAGGGGTCTGTGGACCCTTTTGTCATACCAGTCTTTAGAAGATCCTGAAGAAAACTAGTATAAGGATTTGGCGGACGCAATTAGACTGGACACCTACCAGACACTGGCCTGGTATTTCCCCCTACTGTGGCTAAGGAGGAGTGTGCCTCTTTTGCAATGGTGGTACAGACGGCAGCTGAGGTCCTCGACCTTACACTGCCCTCAATTGTAGTTGAGACAAATGTCTTGATGGAGGTGTGACATCCAGGAGTTGCCCTCCCCAATCCATTACCCATTCAATGAAGCCCTTACCGACTTCCTACTAAGGGTCTGGTCCAAGCCCTTCACAGAGGCTCCTGTGCATAAACAAATTGCCTGCCACCATCGTCTCGCCCCAGGGGACCCCAGTTTCCTCGCCCATCACCACACCCTGGAGAGCTTGGTGGTTCAAGCCTCCACCTCCAAAGTCAACCCTGGAGCATTCCTTACCACTCCCCGGACCTGTTATTCAAAAGGCTGGATACCTTCGGGAAGAAGATGTTCTCTTCCTCTAGCGTGATGCTGCTGTCCATGAGCCCCACGTACCTCTTGGGTTGATACTCATACTATTTGGGGCTCTGTTGTGCAAGTGCTGCCCATGGTCTTGGAGGAGGTCTGAGCCATACTCTCTCAAGCAATTGATGACAGGAGGGATGTGGGCTAGACGCAACAGACTAGCTTGGCAGAGTGATTTAATTGTCAGTGACCCTTAGGCGCCAAGCCTTTTTGGGGGATGTCCATGCCTTGCTCATTGACATGCCCTTTTATGGCTCCCGTATCTTTGGATAGAAGACGGACTTGACGCTGGATTTCTTTAAGGACAGCAGGACTACGACCAGGTCCTTAGGTCTTACCATGGCCCCTCGTCAACCCCGGTCTGTCTTACACTGCATTTTTGGCCACGGGAGGGGCTTTCCACCACATCTTTACACGCACAGCCACCACAGCCAACAAATCGCACAATCTTTTTGTGGCAAAGTATGGGGTTCCCACAGACCACGTGGGATAGGTCTCCTGAAGTTGAGCCAGCTCAAACCCTGCACCCCTCATTCTCTCCCCAGCAGCCGCAGCCTCCAAATCACTTTAGCTTGCCCTGCGACCAACATGGGCACCCAGTGGGAGGCAAGATACTTCGTCACCTGCACCACTGGAGGTCAAGAAGGACTGATTGTTGGGTTTTGCAGCTCTTCCAAAGGTGCCACTACCGCTCCTTTGTGCCCAGCATCAGAAGTAAGTCGTGGTTGCTATTCCTGCTGCTTTCTGGTGCCCAAGAAGGACAAAGGCCTTCGTCCTGCTCTAGACATGCACCTTCTCAATCTCTTCAAAAAGGCGCTCACGCTTGTGCAAGTCCTATCTGCCCTGGACCCAGGAGACTGGATGGTATCATTTGTCTTGCAGGATGCATATTTTTACATCCACGTCCCGCGTGCTCTCTGGCGTTATCTGCAATTCATGGTCGGCTAAGAGCATTTTCAGTTTGCCATGCTCCCCTTTGGCCTTACCAGTTACCCTGGGGTGTTCACAAAAGTGATGATGGTTGTCGCTGCTCATTTGCTGTGCTCATGGGTTCCAATCTTTCACTACCTTGACAATTGGCTGTTGAAAGCAAGCTTATTGCTGGCAGTCATCTCCCATCTCCAGACTACGGCGAACCTTCTTCAATCGCAGGGGTTTACTATCAATGTGCCGAATTCACACCTGACTCTCTCTTTCATCAGTGATGTTCTGGACAATGTGCAGTTTTCGGCTTATCCTCCCAACCGGCGAATCCAGGATATTCAGGCTATGATAGCGAAATCCAGCATCTATCCTAGATTTCAGGGAGACTGACTCTTAGGATGGTGGGTGGCATGGCCTCCTGCATGTAACAAATGGCTGGCAAATGAGGGCTCTGCAGTGGGACCTGAAGTTCTAGTAGGTGCAGCAACAGGGGAATGGTCCGGATCTCGGAGGGAACTGCAAAAGTCCTGCAGTAGTGGCTAACGAGCCGAGATTGGGTCATTAGCGGACCCTTCTCCCTTCCCCCAACTAGAGCTGACTAAAGTGACAGATGTTACTCCTGGGCTGGGGTGGCCATGTGGGAGGGGTGGAGATCAGAGGACTCTGGTCTATGGCGCAATCCGGATGCCACTCAAATCTACTAGGGCCTTTCTTCCTTCAATCAGGGGACGGCTGGTACAGGTGTTCACAGACAACTACATCACCATGTGGTGTTGCAACAAATAGGCCTGTGTGGGGTTGTGAACCCAAGAGGCCTTGTGCCTTCAGATTTGGCTGGAACACCAGGGCATATCCCTAGTGGTTTAACACCTAGCAGGTTCTCTGAACGCCAGAGCAGATGAACAGTGTCATCAATGCCTAGCGGATCTCGAATGGTGTCCCTATCCAGAGGTGGCGCAAGGTCTCTCCCAAGGTTGGAGAAAGTCTGGGATGGATCTAGTTGCCTCAGTCGAGAACACACAATGTCAGCAGTTTTGTATGCTGGAGTTTCCAAGTCAGCTCTTGCTCACATACTCGTTTCGCCTCGAGGGGAGCTCCCACCTCCTGTATCACTTCCCGCCCCCTGTAATCCTTTTCCGCCCAATCTACTGCTGCCTAGAGGTCTAAAGAAGATCAGGAACGACTGGGCCAGAGCCATTCTTGTGTCTCTGTATTGAGCACAGAGAGTCTGGAATCCAGAGCAGTTGAGAATGAGCATTGGTCCTCTGATCAATCTGCCTCTTCAGGCGGATCATCTGTCGCAGCAGCGGGACAGGGTTCTGCACCCAAACCTCAATATGCTCTGTCTTTATGCGTGGAGATTGAGCAGCGACAGTTGACAGCTTTTGTCTTCCGCCCGAAGTCTGCAATGTTATCTTGGCAGCCAGTTGTCCCTCCACCCAGAGGGTATACACCTGCAGTTGTAGAAAATTAGTGGCATTGTGTACAGAGGCTGACCCTCTATCTGCACTCCTTTCCCAGGCTCTTTGGTTTATTCCTACCCTAACCCACCAGGCTTCAGCTTTGGGCACAATAAAGGTTATTTTTCTGTCATCTTGACATTTCTGTGGTTGCTAGAGCAGCCATCCCTTTTCAAATCCCCTATTGTAAATTGGTTTCTAAAAGGTCTTCAACGTATGTTTCCGCCAACACCTTTCATTATGCCCCAGTGGAACCTCAACTTAGTTCTCACATTTTTGATATGTGCGCCTACGAGCCACTACATAACTGCCCACTCAGGCTTTTTACCATAAAATGGCCTTCCTAGTGGTGATAGCATCTGCCCTGAGGGTCGGTGAGTTACGGGCACCATCAGCACATCCTCTGTACCTTAACATCTATCCAGACAAACTGGTCCCTTGGAGTAGAGCATAATTTCTACCAAAAGTGGCAACTCCCTTTCACGTAGGCCAATACACCACTCTGTCTACCTTTTACTCTCCGCCTCATCCTTCTAAAGAAGCGGAGAGACTCCTTCGGCTGGACCCAAAAAGAGAGTTGTCGTTCTACCTTGACCACACAAGAGTTCCGGGTAGACCATCAACTCTTTGTGGGGTATGTCGGAGCAAAGAAAGGAAAGGCGGTGTAGAAACTAACCACCTCATAAAAGATGGTGCTCTGCATCAAGCTCTGCTAAGCATTGGCCAGAAAGCAACCTCCAGAGGGCTTGCAAACTCATTAGACCATAGACATGGCTGCCACCACTGCGTTAGCTGGTGCAGTTCCTCTCCTGGATATCTGTCAGGCAGCAGCGTGGGCTTCTCTGCACAAGTTTATAAAGCACTACTGCCTGAAGTCACATCCGGTGTGACGGACATTTAGCCCATTCGGTCCTACAGGACTTTCTAGGCTAAATCGTATCACAGCTCCTCCTGCAGGGAGGCATTGTTTGGGTATCTATTCTAAGGTAAGGAATCTGTGCCTAGAAGTCTCTGTGAGATGACCGAGTTACTTAACTTAGGTAACTCCTTATCTGGTACAGACTCTATCTAGCTGCAGATTCCTTACTGACCCCTCCCCCCAACCTCCCCACTTTGCAAATGGATTTTGGAGTTTAGAGCTGTTTTCCTTTTAAGACCCATAGCTTAACGCACCAGTGATCAGTGTTCTTTGTGGTCCACGCTTCTGGTGTGAAAAGTCACTAAAAGAAGTGTGCCGGGGTGGTGCCTATATATAGGCACCATGCACATTGTTTCTGGCACAGACAATGCCACACTGAGCCGAATGGTGCCCCTACCAGCATGCAGGGGTACTACTCGCAAAAAAATTCTGGATCCAGTCTGATACCTGGGGAGTGTTATAAGGTAAGGATACTGTGGTTAGACAGTCTCTGCCAGATAAGGCATTACCGAAGGTAAGTAACTTGTTCATCCAGTCCCACTGGTCACCAGGCCTTCATTTTCTACACTGACCGCTGGTTGCCCAATTTATCACCTACATTGCTATGAGAAAAGCTTATCGAGCTATCCATGGCTCTCGATCTAACTTTCCTTCAATACAAACCATGTAACTACCACCAAACAACAGCTCTTTGATCTAGGATAGCTCCATTCATTGTAGCCTAATTCCAGCCTTGACCATCCATTTCTTCAGAAAATCCTGCAAGGTCTAAATACCTGAGTTCAGACAGGTATAATTTGGAACTCATTCCCTGCTAGAATAAGAGTAATGCATCAGCATCTGATGTTCTAGAAAGCATTAGAAACATGCCTATTTTCACACTATCCTCAATACCTTTTGCCAATGTGCACCATGTTTAGAGTGTGTCTCTAGTAAGCATACACTTTATCAAGCCAGAGACTTGTATTAGTACTTCTTTGTGCTATATCAAACAAACAGTGGAAGTAGCGGAATAATAATAACTGTTTAAACAATTAAATATTGTAGTCCAAAAGATGCAGTCCAAAAGGTATCTTCCAATTGAATTCTTGATTTTTTTCTCAAAAATTTTCAGATATGATGCTTCATGGCTTTGGTTTAGAATTATTTATTCAACTGATTAGATATGTACAAATCAACTCAATAATTTGTTGGAGCATCATATATGAAAAAACCTGCAGTGCAGGAACTGAAACAATTTTGGAACCCAAATTTTCCAACCAAGTTTTGATTTCAAAGACGTTTGATGTGGATATGAAAAGATCTCATTAAATCAGTTAGTAGGTAGAGCAAAGAGAACTTCAACATTAAAACACACTTAGGATGTAAGTCTTAAAATTAGACCAGTGGCATGCAGAGGTTAAAGTGACTCCGGAAAAAACAATGCAGTCAAACTCATACCAACAGCCAGAATTATTTAAATCTCAAACTGCAAAACTAGCACCAGGTTGTGATTTTGAAAAGGTGACAAACTTTGTGTGGGGAAACATTTCTAAGTCTTTCGGCATTAAAAAAAAATATATCTGCCTAAGGATTACCTAAATTGACAAAATTCCCAAACTGCCTAGTCAAGATGCATGTGTTGGAACCAGTGTATATTAAGGCCTTTGACCATTTCCCATACATTCACTATAACATACACAGGAAGGTGATCCTGAAGATGAGGTTCTTAAAACTAAATAAAACAAAGAAAATACAGGTTATTTGTGCAGGGGAAACACCCATTCGTAGATTTGTTAAAAATAAGCAATAAGTGACAATGCCAAAACTTCGCATCCAAGAACCCACATCTTCAGTCTACAAGTTAGTCAGGGTTCTGTGCATACATGTTTTCCCCACCCTCGCTATTATCTGAAGTGATGAACAAATGCAGAAAGTCATGTTAAACATTGATACCCATAGAATCATCATGGTCTCTGCAACCACTGTTTTTTGCACCTGGTGCATTAGTAAGTAATTACCAGTAGTATCACATATATGAACACTGGAGCATGGGGCAGCCATACACTCCTACCCACAGTCTTGGGAGCTTTGGCTCCTAAGATCTGAGGTTTTGGACATTTAAACATGCAAGTTAGATTCATGGGCATCCACAGGAAGATGCAGGGCAGAGAGACACATGTGCCTGTCAACAATATGGAAGCATTTCATATCACACGGTGAAAACATGCACCAGAATTACCTTCTGTCAAGTAATTCTCTTTGCAGCGTCTTCTTTATACTATTGAAAGTATACTTAACTATGATCACTGCATAAATTAAGGAGCACAAAGAAAGTCACTTTTCAGCTTCCCTCACGCTGTGCTTTTTTAGATGAAGTGAACTTAATGTATTCACCAGATCACACACCTCGTCCAACATAGTTTTAATACAGTGTTAATTAGGTTAATGTTAATGTATTCTGAATTGGTGCTTTGTATCGTATCCATTTTCTAGTAACTGTAACTGACTGTTAAGCAGTCGCATAAGCAGGTACATGATGTTATGGGAATCATAAGAACTGAAAATGTGCACCAAGGTGCTTATGTCATTTCACATAAACCAAGCTGTTCACTTCCCTGCTTTTTCCCAAAATGCAGCATCTGCATCAGAAAGAACACTAAGTACTGTCAGACAGTCAGTAATGTATTATACAGATTAGACAAAATCAGTGCACCAACTTTAATTCATTATTGTGGCACAAACTGTTTGGAAGACCAGTAGCAAAGGCACAACTTTGAGAATTACTGTTTAGACAATTGTTATCCTACTTTTTATCCGGAAATCCATTAAGCGCAAGACCACACACTCCGAGGGAAAAAGGTGCCTCTGTAGCTTTCATTGGAAATTCTGCTTTAGCTGACATGTGAGCCAGTTTACATGGTGATTCATACATACCTTAGTTAAAACATTAGTGTGTGAATGTACAATCAACATAACGAGCAGCAGTGGGGCAAACCGTGTTAAAAGATCTCTTTTCTACGGTTCATGCTTCCCAGCCAATGCCATTGATCAACGATAATATGAGTTGTACACACTCTGATTATGTAGCATGCCAAAAGTGTTGACCTGCAGTATGCCATATGTGGGAAGAGTTTTGGTGTCGTAGATGATTGCTCAGAATTATATCATGCCCTGACTTTATTGCTGTATCTAGTTAAAAGCGCGTGTTGTGAGTGTGGCCGACGTGGCAAATGTTTAGGTGTCATGTGTAAATAAGTAGTGGAATACAGTATGTGTTGCTGCACTTAAGCATGACCTGGAACAAAAAGTAGTGTGACGGCTCCAAATGTGGACCTGCCTACTGCCCTAAATGAGCAAAGGTTACGGTTCTTTGCTTTGTTAGCTCCTAGCGGTTTTGCTCAGAGCTTACTGCCTTACCCATGGGTGCAATTAAACAAGTCCCTGGTACTATTTCCCTGATACTACTTACCAGGATGATGGATACTCTTGACCAAATTAATGGCTTTTATTCAGCTACTGTTGGATTTCCCACCTTGTACCTTCAGGAAAGACATGGCTTGGCATGTTTGGGCTGAACTGTTCCCATGAGGCACAGGGTCAGACTGATTTGCATATGGCCATGTCTGAACTGGGGTGGTGGAGTGAGCTAAAGAATGATGATGGATTAAACCCAGAACAGTTGACTGGGGGTAAGTGTTTGATTTGCTCAAACGCTTTGTCCATCATCCCCTTTGGTATCACCAAGACTAGACTAGCAATACAAATCATCTGCCCACCAGTGTGATGCCCCCCTGCTAGGGCCCCTAGGCAGCCAGCGAGAATTGGACACCAAAACCAACTGACTTTATTTTTCCATGTCTTTTTCTAGCTGAGCCACTTGATGATCGAATAATGTGAGTGGTTCTAGGATTAAAAGTCACTGACAAACATAATGCACCATTGAATGTTATGTGGGGATATCCCCGCCCCATGTACTTCTTTTCAATGTGCTGCCCTTCCCTGGTGCTCTCATGTTTTTGGGAGAGAGCAGCTTGTGTAGGACAGCTCCATGTTCTGGTCTGCTGTTTTTATGGGGTTTTTCGGGGGATGTCTGTAGTGCACCTGCTTTCATTACTTTTGAACAAAAGGTACCTCCTTTCTCCCTCCTGCCCCACCATCTTTCCTCCACATTGCGCTTTTTTTTTTTTACCTTTATGCATCTGCCCCGTTCTGTGCTCCTGTGTCAAATTGCAGGCATTTAAGTGCCAGATAGGAACTAAGCTTTTTCCTATCAAACTGAGGCCTAAACTTCTGCCCTGACCTCCTGTAAGTATCCTCAGCCCAAGAAGCTTAATCTCCCAACATCTCTTAAGACGATGATGCAGCAGGAACTGAAATTGGGATTCACAGCTGTGGCTAAAGCCTATCTTTTTGGCTAGTCAGCAGTCTACCTACAAGGTCCTCCATTCTAACATTCTCATAGGCAATATATTGCATTCTCGTGAACTCTTCTGTACGAAGGGACTCCAGCATGGACTCTTCAAGCTACCTAGCATCTGCAATCTTTAAACTGGTCTCCTACTATGAATATTTAAGACTTCATCGGGTGTTGTTAGTCTTGAAAGCAAAGCGATTTGAAGTTACATTGCGCAGCAGAGGTGCTGCGAGGTCCCTGCGTGGAGATGCTCTGCGCAGCAGCGGTTCCAAGAAAGCTGCCATAGGGATTCGAGGTCCGTGTGTGGAGCTGCTCTGCGGGGTTTCCGAGGAGCTGCGGTGGCGATGCAAGGTCCATGCGTGGAGATTCGTCATGCAGCGGCAGTTCCAAGGAGCTACGGTGGCGATGCGAGGTCCATGCGCCAGAGATGCTTTGCACAGCAGTTCTGATGCAGAATCTTGCAAAACAATGCATTGCACTGCGTCTGTTTTTCTGGAACCACAGAGGGTTAGGTAGAGCACCCTTAGTCCCACTTCCAAGGGTCCACAACTAGGGTAGCACCACTTGGCAGGGTAGGACTCACAGCAGACAGAGTCCAGGTGCTGAGCTCAAATTGTTTGTAGCCTTCTGTCCCTGAGGCTATGGTCAGGAGGGAAGCCACCTACCCTTTGCTGTCATGCTGGTGGTCCTGGGTTCAAGATGCAGGTCCAGTCCGTTCACTCACACAGCAGGGCAACACAGCACTCCTTCTGAGTCTTCCACACGTCCAGAGGTGTAATCAAGAGTTTGGTCTGAGTGGCCACTTTTTATACCTGGTTCCCGCTTTGAAGTAGGAGAAGGGTCTGGAGGGATGCTTGAAATTTCCTGCCTCCCTGCCCTAGCTCCAGATTGTCTGTCTGCGTTAACAACAGACTAGTGTCAAACCCTTTTTGAGTGTGCTCAGCCTGAGCCTTTGTGATATGCAAGTGAGGTGCCCCACTCCTCCCCCTCAAGACAGAGGTGGCCCATCAAGCCAACCCTCATTGCCCTTTGTTTTACTGTCTGGGAGCAGTACACAAAGGCCAGCTGCACCTAGACCTATGACCCAGTAAACAGGCTGCAGACACCACATGGTTAGGACAAGAAAATGCCAATTTTCTAAAAGTAAAAAAGAACAATTGATGGACAGAATGTAGAACAATGTCATACATTCACCCCAGTACAGAGATCTGGGCCTAAATCCATAGTTTATTTGCCCACCATGCCATTCCAGTTTGAACCCAGCCATATGCAAATCATCTGTGCTTCATGGGAACTGTTCAGCCCGAACTGCCTGTCCAGGTCCTCCCTGGACTGGAAACAAGCATTTTAGGACTTGTTTCGGGGTTTCACCCATTTTCAGCCAGGATAGCTTGACTCCAGTGGCATGGAGAGCACGGGACCCACGTCTGGGCATACCCGTCCCACTCGGGGTGACAAATTCAAAAAGAACAATTGATGGACAGAATGCAGAACAATGTCATACATTCACCCCAGTACAGAGATCAGGGCCTAAATCCATCGTATTTGCTCACCATGCCATTCCAGATTGTACCCAGCCATATGCAAATCAGTCTTGACCATGTGCCTCATGGGAACAGTCCAGCCCGAACTGCCAGGCCAGGTTCTCCCTGGACTGGAAACAAGCATCCTAGGACCGGTTTCGGGGTTTAACCCCTCATCAGCCAGGATAGCTTGACTCCAGTGAGCAAAAGAATGATGGATTTAACCCAGATCTCTTGACTGAGGGTGAATGTTTTGATTTGTTCTACATTCCGTACATCAATTGTGCGTCTTTTGCTTCCTCGCCCTAAGTGCGCTGGGTATGCCCAGACGTGGGTCCCGGGCTCTGTGTGCCACTGGAGTCAAGCTATCCTGGCTGATAAGGGATGAAACCCCGAAACGGGTCCTAGGATGCTTGTTTCCGGTCCACGGAGGACCTAGCTTGGCAGTTCGGGCTGGACTGTTCCAATGAGGCACAGGGTCAACACTGATTTGCATATGGCCAGGTCTAAACTGGGGTGGCATGGTGAGCAAAGGAATGATGGATTTAACCCAGATCTCTTGACTAGGGTTGAATGTTTTGATTTGTTCTACATTCCGTCCATCAATTGTGTCTTTTAATTGCGATTTAAAATCGAACGTCTCCTTTAAATACAGCTTTAAATTACAATTCTTTAGACACCAAACTCGACATTCCTAGTTGCTCCCAATTGAAAGTTATCACTTATTATATGTAATACGTTTACCCAATGTTATCCTATGGGAGAGGTAGGCCTTGCAGTAGTGAAAGGCACAGTTGAGGATTTTTCACTACCAGGACATGTAAAAGTTAAAACTGCATGTGCAACGTTTTAAATGAACTGCACTCTGCCTGCTGAGCTGCTTAGGGCTTACCCTAGGGGTGACGTGTTAAAAAGGAAGGTTTAGGATTGGGAAAAGGTTTATTTTGCCAAGTTAAAATGGCAGTGTAAACTGCACACACAGGCTGCAGTGGCAGGCCTGAGACATGTTTAAAGAGCTCCTGGAGTGACTGGGACAATGAGTGCTGCAGGCCCGCTTGTAGCATTTAATTTACAGGCCCTGTGTATACTAGTACCACTTCACTAGAGACTTAGAAGGAAATTAAATATGCCAATTGGGTGTAAGGCAATGTTACCATGTTTAAAAGAGAGAGCACAAGCACTGGCTAGTGGTGGTAAAGTGTATAGAGTCCTAAGGCCAGCAAAAGCGAAATCCGCAAAAACAGGAGGCTAGAAGGCGGAAAGGTGGGGAGGGACCATGCGAAGGATATCAGGACCAACCATATTCATTGAAAAATAGTCGATCTTGTCACATGAGCAATCAGCAAGGTGACTGCCATTTCCTTTGGTAGCTGTGTCTGGGTCAATTTTAAAACATGTAATAGTCTTTTTGTTTTGTCAGTCATGGTTGATGGTAGTGCTGACCCACTCACACCCTCCCTCCGTTTTTTTTCCTTAAACGAAGAAAGTGTTTAATGACTGTCTTTTCACCAATGTCATTTTTCTAAGTGGGTTGTATGATTTCTGTTAAACCTCTAGAACCAGTCACACTAGCATCCTCTGAAATTTACTGATTTTTCCTAGTTTAGGATGAGCCTAGCAGTATTTGCTTCAAGTGAGCTGGCAAACTTCTGGAGATCTCAAGAATCACTTTGTATGAGGTTAAAAACAATTGCATGCCATCTTTCATGGGCATTTTTCTGGAGCATTACCAATTTTCAATCCTCTGTCTTCTTGGGTTACATTTTTTAGATGTCCTCTATTTATGATCATTGGTTGGTGGTATCATCCCCATTAATTCTAATGCTTCTCTTAGGAGCTTTTCTATTTCTGAACTTTGAAAAGTTGCTTGGTGTTAAGTGTAGGTAAGAGATTGTTGCAATTAAAAGTTTTATACAACCGTATATTTGCAAGATCATTGTTTAGTGCCCAATGATGTACCCATACAAATCTGATTCTTCACAGGTCTGAATTTCCTAACACCAGTTGAGAATTGATTTTTTTTTTAAACTCAAATGTATAAGAGCATTTTTTTATTCGTTTTTAATCATTTTGTTAACCACAGAATCCAAAGCTACAATAAACATTTTTCCACAATATCCTAAAGAGTTGAAGTGTTCTCTTCCCAGAACCAGCTGTATATATTCTTCAAATTAAGCATTGCGACTTTACTGTTAGACACTAATCAGATGCGACCTATACAGGTAATGGAATCATTCCTAGCCAATGTTTGGTACAGCGAATAACCAACACACTATTACTTAGAAACTCCCCTTCCCACCTCACCCCACAGCTTTGGTCTGTCAACTCCAGTAAAGACCATATCTTCACTACAATATATTTCAGCGTTTAGTTCCCTAAAACAAAAAACAGTCATCAATGTTATCAACACGTGCCAGGACAGCTATGGAGACTGTAGGTCTAATGGTCTGATTTGGTTTCTAGTGCTACTAAAATTATTTCCAAAGATTCCATTGATGGGCCTTTGATGTTTATTCTACGTAGGTCCATCAAAGTGGCTGCTTCTGCCCATGTCCATTTCACAACATCCTGCAGTCACTATCATAATTCAGGAGCTTTACTTGCCTACCATTTCCTTGTGATATTTCTTTTGGCAATTACCTTTGCCAGGTCAATGAACTTTCATGTTTGCCTCATTAGTTTTGGTCTGGGAATGTGCCCAACTCAGATGTCTAACAGCTTCATGGAGCAATCGCACTGATATGCTGCTGTATACACTGTGTATTAATTATTCGTGTAGGGTGAACCTAGCTGAACTGAAAGGCAGTGGTTCTCTGTACTTGGTCAAAGGCAAAAGTGTAGTCAGTTTTTGATGGAAGGGAAGTTGGGTTCATAGAACCGATGTGGACTTTTAATGTGTCATGTCATAGTGTTCTTTTAAGAGGTATCTCTTCCCTTAATTTTGAGCAGGACTATGGCGATTCAGATGAATACAAAAATACTTGCCAGGTCCCAAATGCATAGATGGTGCTGATCTATTCCTTTGGTTTTTGGTTTTTGAACTTCTTTGCTCTAGTTTGATGGTGTCCTGTCTTCTTTTTTGCCCAGACCTACCAGACGTGCTGAGCTTGTCAGCAAGATAGGTGGGGTGCCAGCTGTGATCACTTTGTAGATGATGCAGCTGGCTTTGAACTCTGCAGATGGCAAGGTGGGACAGTAGGGATGTGTGTGAGCAACATAGAGGGCACACAGAAGCAGAATGGGGATGTAAATATGTGAATATACATCTATGTCAACCATACCTCTGTCATACCATTTGCAACATATTTTCTCAGTCCTACAATCTGTATGTTATTGCAACCCCCTGAAAACTCTGGAATAAAGTGATAACCTTGAGATCAGCAATTTCGTGCAATGGCTGATTAGTTCATTCTGATTATATATTTTTTTGTCCTGTGCTCTTTTATCCTCAGCATGTTGATGTTTTATCCAGAAATGCAATTCTCCTTGGAGGCTGTTGTTGTCTTTAGGATTTGTATAGCTTGTCACCTTATCACGCTGCCTTTATCTTTGTCCAAAGTTTTTACAAGTGAGAACGTTTGCAAGCAACAGTGCATGTGTTGAATGTTTCCAGTATGTAAAGCATTTGTTGATGTGCATGATGACCAGAATTGCTTTGATCAAGTTACAACAAGCCTTGGCTCTGTGGCATAAGCTTGATAGTGTCCAAAGAAGGTTATATGTGGAGTGGGGAATGCAGCTTGTTGTATGGATGGAGATGTGCGTGGTGATAGCTACTGTCTATTATACCATTTGGGTGTCGTGTGAGGGCTAGAAATGGGCTGCAAAAGGTTTGTGCTGAACCTCTGCTGCAGATGGGCATACACATTTCAATGGGAGATGTGTTAAGGATGAATGAAGCACATGTCCATATTTCCCTCCATAAAGGATTTTGATCACAATTCAAATGTTAACTGAGAATAATTGCCCAGAATGCAGTGTTGAGCTGGGATGGAATCCCCAGGTTTTAATTTTCCCTCTAAAAATAAAGGGGTTTGTCAATTTTGTAAATGCATTTAGTGAATTTCCTAGTTTAGCAGATTACAGTTTGAGAAGTGATCCTCCAACTTGAGCCTTGTCAAAACTGAGGACACAAGTTGGCTCTTGGAACAGAGACTCCATCTGGAGGTGTAACAGCCCCGCTTTGGTTGGAGACATTTTGCTCTATCCCTTTATAGACACACCATTCATTGTGAAGGTCTACAAAGACATTTGATGGCACTTGTAGTTAACAAAATGCTTTTAGGCCAACATAAGTAATGATGCAGCAGACAATTTTTCGTCGTCTTACATGTTATGTTAACGGTAATTTGTAGAGCGCAGCTATCACTCCGAGAAGCATCATGGCGCTAAGCGGATCGCTTGATGAACTGGGTACCTGAGGGTGAAGGAATGAATTAGATAAGTACTCGGCATAGTGCGGCAGGAGCTGTAAAGATCCAAGTTTTCAGGGCCTTCCTGGAGAAAGTTTCTGATTGGATAGAAAAAAGGTGGTTGGGGAGTTGGTTCCATACTTTGGAGCCAATCACTGCGAGAGATTTTCCCCCTTTAGAGACACATCTAAACACTGGGGGTTTTAGCAAATTGGCGTTGGATGATCTAAGAGTACGGTGATGTACATTGCGAGCAAACTTGGGCCGGAGACAGTGAGGACCTGATGAGTGAAAGATTCTGAAGGTGATTATCAGGATCGTGAACAGGATTCTTTTATGGATTGGGAGCCAGTGTAATGCTTCCAGAGCACACCGGAGCAGTAGGCTGCTCGGGTAGAGACTGTTGGCTTAGTTAAATACATGAGAGCATAAGTCATGGTGACTTGAAATAAAGGAGAGAATTCTAGGAAATGGAATAACAGTATAAGAAGTCTTTGGATCTGGTTGGATGCTTTCACCAATTGTTAATGTTTATTTGAAATTCAGGATGACCTGAATCCTCTGTAGAATTTTTAATGGTGCAGAATAGACCTCCTACTCTTTAGGTTAGTTCAAAACAAAGTCCAGTGCCACAAGTCATCATGTTACTTCTGGACCAAGGTTTGTTATTGTTGAACTTTTAAAAGTAACGTTTGAGGATGGACTGGATGCCATCTTAATAGTTGTAGCATTAAGGCCAAAATTGTATCTAGTGGGGAAGGGGGTTTATGCCCTTAAGGGCACTAGAAGGAACTGGTGTGGAGGAAGAGATGAGGAGACAGATGTAAGAGGCAATCTGATAAATGCTTGGAGATCCAGTGAAGGTCTTGTCCAGGTTGTCAATCTTGAAATGCAATGGGGGGGATTGGAATGGTGCATTGTGTCAAACCTGGTAAAACCTCCAAGAGGAATAGCATCTTCTTTAGCTTCTTTAGTATGTATAAAGGTCATCCCAAGTAGCGATGTGGACAATTCAACCCAGTGTTGAAATTAGAACTCTCTAACTCAAAACTCTGTTCGAGTGTTGTTGGACTAAAGATAGGGGAATTGATTTTGTAAAGCTATATTTTGGATCTATTTTAAGCATAACATGCAGATTTGCATTTGTGTATAGTTCTTTGGGATATTTATACAAAGTACATACTTCTTCATCAGAGACTAACTGTCCGAGATATTCAGCTGTTGTGGGATAGAACAGAAATACCCCAGACAGGAGATTTGATTATTTGATAGGTGATTTGACCACACTTGTCAACACTAAACACATTACAGCCCAGTGGTGGAAGAGACTTCATGGTTTGTGAACAGGTGAAATCCTGAGGATTCACAAGCTACAAAACCTCCAGGAGGGATTTAGTCTTGACCATCTATAGGAGCCATAGATGCTGGGCTAAGATTTCTTAGCAAGACCCTTCCATGCCTTCTTAGAGCCAAACAGGGAAGTTGCCACAGTTTAGCACATTGCTGCTTTACAAAGCCCTTGCTCGACACTGCACAGAAGGCCAGATTTTGGGTCAATTGTTTGGTCACTTGAATAAAATGATGCATGAGAGAGGTCCATTCCCTCTAAAGATGGCCGTGCTAAACAAACAGTTGCAAATGAAAGAATACAGTACCAAAGGATGGATGTACAAAAAAACGCAGCCTAGAAAGAGTTATTGCAAGTTTTTCTTCCTATTGACTTGATGCTAATCTTCAAGTTTGGTTAGTTCTTCGTGCATCTAAAAACTTGTTTTTAAGGCACTCTGTTTGTGTATATATTTTTGATGATATCTGGCAACAGATAATGTCTGTCTCTATTCTAGGAAAATGGTGGGTTTGACTACCATAAGTTCCTGTTTGTATTTAAGCTATGCCACTTTTTTCCACAGCATGAACCTTTCTGCCAGCATGAAGTGTTTTCTTAAATGTAGAAATAATGGCAAAAATGTTTCCATCACTATTGTATCTGGTACATGGTGGGAGGAATTGGCATGTTGTAACAGGGTGCAGGGCCTTGGAAAGATACAGTTTTATCTTTCAAGCATATGAGGCCTTGCACCAGGACTGGTATCTTTTTCTAGTCAAGTTGAAACCAGCACTTCTTCACCCATCTCAACTTGATGCGCATTTCAACAGCATAGAGTGTTAATTTCTCGATCTTTAATTTAGGTGACTTGTATTAGTATGGTTGTGATGTGAAAAAAGGGTTACACATAGAGAAAGCAGAGGGCCGTTGGCAGGCACAGTTTTGTCCCAGACAGAGCCTTGAGCAGAACTTGACCACCTAGAAGGCCAGAAGACTTTCTGATTGCATTCGTATTCAATATGGACCTCAACTTTAAAACTGTAGACATGTTAGATGAGTATGGTCAACCATAACTGATCTGTCTATGGAGGGTTTTATGAGTATCAAGTACATTTTGGGTATAGGAATCGGAACCTTCTGGAGAATAGTTTGTTTGCGGCATATGAGCTGTGGATCACATGCTTTGCCTCCTCCTGCCATCTAGTGTTGGGTCCAGATGTTTGCACGTTGTTTTTCTTTGAAGAAGTTTTTCCGGTCATGAGGTAGGTGACTACTCCTTTCGGTGATAGTGCGCATGGGCATCGACTCCAGTCTTATATTGTTTTTTCCCGCCATCGGGTTCAGACGTGTATTGCTGCGCTTCGGTTCAAAACCGTTCTTTGGGTTCCCCTTGGTGTGCAATCCACTCTACCCACGTTGGTATTGTTTCAAATGCGTATCCCACTTCTCCGCATATCATATCCATTGAGGAAAACCTCTATTTCGATCGGAAAACTTTGGGTCCACCTCACAGTCGAAGGAACGTACTCCATTCAAATTCTGTGCTCGGTGCCATGCGAAGTATCCACACACCGACTCTCACGAAGTGTGAAACTTGTGCTTGTCTCCGGAGCGCAGCGAACAGGACTGCGACGCGTGCCGATCGTTTCGATTGAAGAAAACGCTCAGCGATTATCGTGCTTGATGTCGCGAAATGCAGAGTCAAAACGTCTAATACATGCCGGACATCTTCGGGGAAGGATCCGAGCACGAATTCGACACACAAGGGGCCGAAGAAGAACCAGAAGAACTTGCATCAATTCCAGAATTGGACTCCGAGATGAAAGAAGACTTATAACAAGGTTAATGTCCCATGAGTACCGAACACCACTTGCCCAAAAATCCAAATCAGCCCTAACAAAAGGCTTCGGTTCCACTCCCGCCTTCGGGCCATGGTCAGCACGAGAAGATGTTTCTGATGCCCTGCTCTCTGGCTTAGCACCTAAACACGTCGCTAAGCCTTCCGGCTCGGGATCGAGTCGGCCAAAGTCGGGCACCGAGCCGAAACCTTCAGGCTCGAAGCTGAAAACCGCTTCGGAGCTGAAATCCTTGATACCGAAATCAAAGACAGCTTCGGAACCTAAACCTTCTGCGCCAAAAAGTCACTCCATCCCGGCACCGAAATCCACAAAAGGTACTTTATATAAATCCAGATGCAGGACATTTCCTTACTAAACCGCCTCAGAAGCGCAAACCTGAATCAGAGGACACACTTTATCATATTCCTTTAAAGAAGAAGAATGTCGATACTAACCCCTCGCCTCCTTCACCATGTTCTCCTGCACCACCTTCCCCACCATTAGAGCATTTACTCATTACACCAACTAACTCTCCACCACCTGATGATGATGGAGATGGGGGGGGCGGGGGACAATATTTTACCGATAGATCCCTGGAATGGTTTCAACACTGATTCTCCAAAAGATAATGAGCCAGATCTTTACCCTGCAAAGCCTTCCCCTCCTGACGATAATGTGGGATATCTAGAATTACTTGCGAGAGCTGCAGAATATCATGGAGTACAGTTACACAAGGAATCTCTAGAGGAAGATTTCTTATTTGAAACGCTCAGTACAGCACAAATTGCCAGCCAGACTTTATCTATGCTCACAGTTATGATGAGACATGCCAATGATAATTTTTAAAGACCTTATGTGCGCTCGTATTCTTACCCCCAGAATAGACAAAAATATAAGCCTGCTCCCTCTGATCCAGCTTTTATTAAAGGGCAGTTACCACTAGACTCTTTGGTTGTCTCTAATGCCCATAAATGGGCCAATTTACAAACTACAGGGGATGCTCCCCCTCCAGACAAAGAGTCAAAACTGTTAGACACCTCTGGTAAAAGAGTAGTCGCCCAAGCAGCAAATCATTGGTGCATTGCCAACACCCAGGCTCTACTAGCCTGTTATGATACAGCACACTGGGATGAAATGGAGCAATTGCTGCAATATCGCCCAGATGAGCACAAAGCAGAAGCTGAGGATTTAGTGCAGGAAGGTACGCTTATCTCCAATTCATCATTTAGATGTGCTTTAGATGCTGCTGACACCGCAGTTAGAGAGATCAACACTAGTGTGTTATTAAGAAAGCATGTATGGTTGAGGATTTCTGTTTCAAACCTTAAGTCCAACAGTCTATTTTAAATACTCCATTTGACAAGCTCTACAGTCTCCTTCTAATCGTGGCTCCTTTGTCGCTCCTTCTATCGTGGAGGGTCGAAAACCATGTCCTCGGATAATTCAGCTGCCTCGTACAAAGGCAACAATCAGTCTTCCCCTATGAGAGGCTTCTTTAGAGGAGTATACAGAGGTAACCATGGCAAAGGTAGGGGTAAAGGTTTCACACCACGTAATTCCCCCTCCCCTAACAAGCAGTGATTTGCCTACACTCCCCCCCCCCCCCCCCTTCCAATCATTTAACCCCTGCCGGGTGACGTCTTCTACAATTCCTCCCCATTTAGCAATCTATCACCACAGACAAATGGGTGTTAGGAATTATCCAACATGGTTATTGCCTGGAGCTTACCAACAATACTTCAAACATTCCACTACGCTCTCACAAAATGTCACCAGAAGATTTACACCTACTCGAACAGGAGGTCCAGTCTCTCTTGTTAAAAGGCACCATAGAGCCTGTACAGTTACAATATCAAGGGTCAGGCGTGTACTTCCTGTATTTTCTAATTCCCAAGAAGGACAGTTCCTTGAGACCTATTCTAGACCTCAGAGAACTAAACCACTACATATCATCAGAGCATTTCCACATTGTGGTCCCACTTCTACAGCAGGGCGACTTTTTGTCTATTCTAGACTTAAAGGACACATATTTCCACATTCCAATTCATCCCGCTCATTGCAAATACCTCAGATTCATGATAGTGGGTCATCATTACCAATTCAAAGTACTACTGTTTGGAGTCACCACTGCTCCCAGGGTATTTACCACATGCCTGGCAGTAGTCGCAGCCCATCTGAGAAGACTGCAAATCCACGTCTTCCCATACCTGGACGACTGGCTCATCAAAGCAAGCACTAACCAAATGTGTCTCCAACACACTCAAGCCACAATTCACTTACTACACCAACTAGGGTTTACAGTGAACGCGTTGAAGCCTCATCTACAGCCTTCCAACACACAAACTTATCTAGGAGCAACGATAGACACTCAGAATGCTCTAGCCTCTCCCAATAAAGCGAGAATTCTCAGTATTCATTCCCTTCTCACTCAGTTTCAGCCTAACCAATCATTACCAGCAAGAGTATTCATGCAACTGCTAGGAAAGATGGCATCTTGCGTGGGGAACAATTACGATCAAGACTTCACATGCTTCCCCGTCAAGAATGTTTAGCAAGTCAGCAGGGTCAGTTGACCGTTCTAGTGATGGTAGATGGCCGCACCCTTCGCTCTCTGCAGTGGTGGAACCCACAACATGTATACAAAGGGCGGCCCTTTCTCGACTCTGTTCCACAGACAGTGCTAAAAGCAGATGCATCGCTCACTGGTTGGGGTTCTCGCCTACAAAATTACACAATCCAATGGTTATGGAGTCTAAAGTACAAGAGTCTCCATATAAATCACCTAGAGCTACTAGCAGTGTTTCTAGCGCTCAGAGCTTTTCAGTCTCACCTCCTGGGCAAAGCTGTCCTAGTCCGCACAGACAACATGATAGCTATGTACTATATACAGAAACATGGCGGGACACTATCATGCCTAGCAGAAGCCACTTGGAAATGGGCTATACACCACAAGATTCATCTCCTGGCAGCACATCTTCCAGGAGTAAACAATCAGGTTGCAGACCTTCTCAGCAGACAGAGACAGCAAATCCACGAGTGGGAACTTCATCCCCAGATTCTCCTCCCCTACTTTCAGGAATGGGGATTTCCTCACATAGACCTGTTCGCCACAGCTCAGAAAACAAATTGCCAAAGCTTCGCCTCCATGTTCCCACACCCTCTCCCCAAAGGCAATGTCCTATGGATGAACTGGTCTGGGATATTTGCCTACGCTTTTCCGCCTCTCCCACTCATTCCGTTGGTAGTTCGAAAGCTCAGACAAACATCCCTCAAACTGATTCTCATAGCTCCCACATGAGCACGTCAACCTTGGTTCACCACCCTGCTGAAGCTCCCAGTAGTTCCACACCAAAAGCTGCATCTCAACTCCAGTCCCCTCACTCAGAGCCATGGAGAAATCAAGCATCCAAATCCCAAAGAACTCAACCTAGCGATTTGGCTCCTGAAGTCCTAGAGTTTGGTTATTTACATTTACCACCAGCCTGTATGAATATCGTAAAAGAGGCTAGAAAGCCTACTACTAGGGCATGTTATGCATCAAAATGGAAACTGTATCTATTGTAACAATAACCATATCCATCCCCCTTGATGCTTCGGTGCAAAACATCATCTGTTATCTCTTACACTAACCTGGACCAGCCTAAACAACCATTCGCTTGCATCTAGCAGCAGTAGCTGCATACTTACAAAACAGATAACGCTTATCTCTATTCAGAGTACCAGTGATTAAGGCCTTTATGGAAGGATTAAAGAGAGTGATACCACCAAGAGTCCCACCTGCACCAGTATGGAACTTAAACATAGTCCTTACAAGGCTAATGGTTCCACCATTTGATCCAATGCACAGGTGCCAATTACAATTCCTCTCATGGAAGGTTGCCTTTCTTATTGCAATCACTTCCCTAAAGAGAGTTGGTGAACTTCAGGCACTAACTATACAAGAGCCTTTCTTTCAGCTTCACAAAGACAAAGTGGTTCTTCGAACCAATCCCAAATTTCTTCCTAAAGTAGTTTCTGTTTTTCATATCAATCAATCAGATGAATTATCTATGTTCTTTCCTCAACCTGATTCTATAGCAGAACGAGCTCTACACACATTAGATGTTAGACAAGCTCTACTATATTATGTGGAAAGAACAAAAGAACTTCGTAAGACAAAACCGCTTTTTGTTGCTTTTTCGCCACCATACAAAGGCAAACCCATATCTAAATCGGACATTGCAAGATGGATCGTGAAATGTATCCAAACATGTTATGCAGAAGCAAAAAGAACCTTGATAATACCCCATAGAGCGCATTCCACCCGCAAAATAGAAGCTACTATGACCTTCTTAAGGAATATTCCCCTGGCTGACATCTGTAAGGCAGCAACATGGTCTACACCACACACATTCACCAAGCACTATTGTGTAGATGTGTAGAGGCAACAAGCTAATGTAGGCCAGGCAGTACTTAAAACACTTTTTCAAACAACTGCATCAGCTACAGGTTAGCCACCGCTTTGGGAGTGTACTGCTGTATAGTCTATGCAAAGCATGTGATCTGCAGCTCATATGTCTCGAACGGATAATGTTACTTACCCAGTAACCATCTGTTCTTGGCATGTAGAGCTTTAGATTCACATGCGCCCACCCTTCTCCCCGGGTAACTATACCTGTTGCAGTTTTCTTACTTTACATACATATGCATAGACATCTCTATTCTACACTTACTTACTCCATTCTCACCCTTTGTTGGAAAACAATCTAACAATGGAGTCGATACCCATGTGCACTATTACTGAAAGGAGGAGTCACCTACCTTGGGCCTGGAAAGACTTCTTCGAAGAAAAACAACATGTAAACATCTGGACCCAACACCAGATGGCGGGAATATGCAAAGCATGTGAATCTACAGCTCTACATGCCAAGAACAGATACTGGGTAAGTAACATTATCCTTTCTAATTGCCATGATGAGAACAGAGAAAAGTAATGACCCTACAAATGAAGTTATGAATTTCTGCATGTGCAGTCTCTGTTGTCTGTACTCCTGGAGTACTTTTCATTCTTCCCATATATGGTGGCCTTTGTCTTCGCCTTAATTTCATAGAAGAGCATGTAAAAACTTGAACTCTTATATTCACTGTTCAAAACATTTTTACCACCCCCTGACCCCTCCACCCCGACCACCCCACCCTCCAAAAAAAGCATTCAGTGTTTGTTTGAAACAAGTTTATGAAATGGGAGGAAGGTGTTCATTTGATGTTGTTGATCATTCATTTAATCGTGGTGTTGATTTACTGTGATCGTAATGTTGAAGTGAAAAGTAGCATAATTTTTTATGAACTTTGTTAATAGCCTAGTTGTTGGCCGTGCCTTTGGCCTAATATATATTTTTCTCATATTGACCTATTGGCATTTACTACGTACAACTTAATATCTATAGTTCAGGGTTCTCCAAAGTTTGTCCTGAAGGGCCGTATCCATGCCAGATTTTTAGCATATCTCCATTTAGATAAATGTAGTCATCTTAAAATTCCGGCATGGATCTAGCCCTCCTGGACCGGTTTTGGAGAAACCTGCATATAGTCTAGTGAGTAGGATCAATTATGATGACTTCATTCGATGCTGTATTGATTATAATATGGTATGAAGGAAGCAAGGTTAGAGCATTGAGATCTGTCTTGAGTTAGAAGTATGGGTATATATAGTCAGCCTAGTTACGGTACCATACCTCTGCATACTGATCAGTACATTTACGAAAACTGTTAAACTAAGCTAAAGTTTATTCAAGATCTAAAAATAACATCACAGTTTTCTCTTTACCATTCATGGGATTGCACACAATTTATTTTGTCTATGGACTTGTAAAAATTGCTTCTTGTAAATGACTAATACGTTCTGTATCTTATCATTTCTAGCGTTCCAATCCACATGCTGCCTATCCTAACCCTGGACCAAGCACGTCACAGCCACAGAGCAGCATGGGATATTCAACTACCTCCCAACAGCCTCCACAGTACTCCCATCAAACGCACCGGTACTGAGCTGCACCTTAATGTCCATGTACTGTCACTAAAGCTGCAGGACTGACCATGCAGCTGCCTGCCTGGCTTGGACCATATGAATGTACTGTACAACCACACCTTCAACGTGTCCATTTGCCAGGGTCCTCCACTTTTCACATAACGGAGTAGTGGTTCCTCAGTCGTAAAGATTTGGGGTTAAACTTGAATGAAAGTGCTCGAACAGTTTGTGTTATGGGTATGCTACTTCCATCGTTTACTTGACCTGGTTCAGGCTGACCATTGGTCAGCGACAGTCTGTAGCAGTTAAAGCTGTGAAATGTGACGGAGCAAGCGTTTTTGTTGTATGTGTGGTGACTTCTCTCGATGTAACAACATTGTCTGACCAATAGTATCCAGACTACTTCAAATAATTTCTAAAGCATATGTATTAACATGACAAGAAAAGTAAAAACACAATCACCATGATTAATGAAGACAAATTTGGTACAGTTTTGTGATTTTCTTTTTGCGCATGTTGATTCATTTTTCGCATCCATTGATGTTAATGACCAACAATGCTGCAGGAGTACTTTAGATTAAAAAAAATGCATTTTAAGTTTCTCAAGAGCCTCCCAAAGATTCATTTTCATCAAACAAGGTATTGTTTTTCTTGGTTAAAACCTGTCACTAGACTGGTTTTACAGCTGCTACAAGATAGTAAATGCATCCGTTGCAATTGAGCTAAATCCCTAAGCTTAGACAAACTAAAATGAGTCTATGTCTCATCTTGCTGACATGAGCATGTTTTGGAATTGGGGAAGCACAGAAGCCTTCCTAAAGGTGAGTAGCACCCGCACGTATGTTTCGTCATGTTTGAAAGCTGGCTTGGTGTAGAGGATTACAGTTGTATTTAGTTTTATTCTTTTTTTAAATTTGTCCGCACAATTTCTAGGGTGTCCTTAAGACAGCAAAGAAGGTGTTAAGTAGATCCTTTGAATTTACAAGGAACAGGACTGTAACATAACAATGTACTGTATCAAAACTATTTTACATGAATGATGCAAGTATTCTGAATTAAAAAATGACATTGTTAAAACAAGGTGTTATGTAATAAATTTATTTTTCATAAACCCGAAAAAATCGCTCTTTTGTTTGCATTTCTTTGACGATTTGTTCTACTCTGAGTGTAGTTGGATGCTAAACTCACGGGGTACGCATTTTGCACAAATAATACTTTGCCTTTCGGCTCTCGGTGCTTCCTAGCTGATTGGTAGCCCTGCTGCAAATTTCTGAAGGCAACTGCCGTATAAAGAGCCTGCAACGGTAGCAGCTTCTTTCACCTGGGCTCTGTATGGCACTTTTCTACTTTGGTCTCCCTAATGGCTCCCTAAACTTGTTTCACACCGCAAAAAGAGCGCATGGGACAATTGTGCTGCAACGTGATCACCTTGATGGAAGGGAATCCTGTGGTCTGCTGTATCGGGCGATGAAGAGGTTTGCGCCCAATTGATACTCAATAACATCACATGCAAATGGCCCATACTCATTCACCCAGTTCTTGAAATCCCTGTTGCGCGCGGGGTTCAGGTTTAAAGACGTTGATCAGTTGTTTACTTTACAGGCTCATATTTTTGACACTCTAAATACATGACTGATCATGCACACCAACTCTTTCCTCTGGTCGATGGACCAATAGTTGAGAAGTTGATGGTAATAATAAGAACTATCTATCTATCTTGTCTAAATAATCACAGACTCTCTGTAAGATTAATAAAGGTTATCGAAAAATAATGAGAGAAGTGCTCTTTGCATACAGGTTGACAAAGCAAACAAAGGTAAATTCACGTGGAGAGAAAAAGATCATCATCAAATGCAAACAGTGTCATACTCATATCATACAGCAAATGCATATGAAGGAGTGGATAGGTAAAGAGACATATGTTTCAGTGAAAAACACATTTGCAAATAATTATGCAAAGTACGAAATCATGTAGCTATACTAACCCAAGAGATTCAGAGAAATATTACACCCCTGGCCATGGAGATAGTGGGGGATTCCCCGAAATAGAGTCAGGGAACAAAGAGTTAACAGCATGCAGGATCAGGAAAACAGCTAGGCCTCTCTCAGCAAACCGACGGACAGCGACGATCACCCTCTAACTCTCCAGCAGACGAGCCACCCGCAGATGAGCCTCGAACCACTAATCAATAACTCCACCCCCACAGGGCACCCCAATTATACCCTAAAACCTACATTGTTGAAACACTTGCAGAAACTCAGTCACTCATTGGCTGATTTAGGGGGTGTTCAATCACACCACCATGTCATGTCCGTGTTTTTAACAACATCCTTTGTCCCACTACTTTCCCACCGTCTCAATCACGTTTGCAAACGTCCATTTCCTTTCATATGCCGCATTGTTTTATCAGTGCTTGTTCAGCAGAAGAAGTTTATTCTCTTCGTCCCACAGCCATCCTTCCGTTACTTGGCAGGCACATAATAGCATATTGTAAATGTTCAACCTTGACTTCTCGCGCCTTCATTCAGACAATTTTGCTTGTTTTGCATTTTCTATTTCCCATCTGTCATACCAAATAGGCCCATACTACGATGAATAAAATATAAACATTTATTTATTTCACGAAGTGCACTTTTCACTGTTTACCACCCACCTTTGCACCATTACATGTTATTATTTTAGGCAGAAGCATTAGTGTAAAGTGGCATTATTTTATTTCTTGAAAATAAAATGCGGCCTAGTCTTTTCATGCATTCGTTCTCATTAGTGCATGTATGCGCAAAGCGTTTCTCTCAGGAAATGCGGCCTAGTCTGGTCATGCATTAGTGCACGCATGAGTAAAGCGTTTCCCCCATATGTAGGTGTGTTTTGCACGTTAATTTTTCACCACACACTATTAGTAAAAAGGTTACTGGGGAAATAATCATTAATTATTTTCCCTCATCAATCTCCCCTTTGGTGGCATTTTTGAGCCATCACAAAATACCCATCATACCAATTACCATCTTTATTTTATCTAAAGTTCACTACTTTTCTCTCTCTTCAGCATCCTTTCATCCAAGTTTTTCATCATTTCATAATAGTTTCCTCTCATGTCTTCTAACTCAATTTCGTCTTTTTTTCTCTTTCTGGCTTTACGCTTGTTATCTGATTCAGTCACCTTCTTCCTTCCTCGACTACACTTGCAACGTTTATATATCATTATTATTGATAGTCACGACAGCTACTGAAATAACCTGTATTAGTATTTTCCCTAATAAGCTACTCCCAATGGTAGAAAAACATTGACCTATAGAGGAAAAACCCTTACCAAGTTTCTCCAAAACACGGTCAACCTCCAGTTGGGTCAAATCTTCATGTAATTCTGTAATATTCCTAATATATCCCTCTAGATTCTTACTTTTGTCTGGGATATAACTACAGCAGTGTTGAATTTTCAACATGCCGCAGACTCCACCCTCTTTTGCTAATAAGATATCAAGTGCAAGTCGATTTTGCAAAACCATTGATCTGATTGCAACCATTTTGGTATCAATCATCAAGAACCGTTGAGCAGTGTCTGTTGATAATCGATCAACCACTGTGGACAATTTTTGAATTTAGTACGAATTCAGAACGACTCCAACTGACGGTATAAGTGCTCCAAAAATATCACCTATTATTTCTGAAAATCTTTCTCTTATTATGTGTTAGTCCTGGTTTTATTTCATTAATTTTGTTATTTCTATCTATATGGTAAACTCTTGGAAACGCAATTCCAAAGTAACAACTACCATACCAATTTGCAGACAACCTATAATAGGCATTCTTACCACACACACAGTAAACTCCTGGGAAAACGGGATCAGATCCGCCTTTTAGTCTCCACCCACCAGTGATTAAGAAAGTATGTTCATACTCACTAGTACCAATGAAATAATTATTGTAATCAGTTTTTAGTCTAAGCTAGCAGATTTTCCCTTTATGATACCAATCCAGGGACATTGCAGCGTAAGTCTCACCTTTCTTGTAATTTCCCTCCCTGTAAGCCCAAGGTGGTACATGTGACTTCTGTTTAGCAGCCTTTTTCTGAAATTCCTGTCTTCTACCTTCTACTTGGTGTACAAAATCCTTTTCTTTAGTCCGTAAACTACATGTAAGATTATTTCTATGAGCATATGTTATGTCTATTGTCTGTGTAGTATGGAAGAACTCCCCCAAGAACCCTGCATTTTTATTACTATACACCGGGTTCATGTTTTTTCTAAAAGGAATCTCTGAAAACACTAAATCCATGTTTGAGTAGTAGAACTCCATCTTTCCTGTAACATAAAACAAGCTGGTTAAAACCCTGCACGACACACCATATGTTAAAGGTAGGTGATGGTAGGTCACCCCCTCTGAGACAGACAAAGGTAATTGCATGCACACGTAACAATCACTCACATCCATTGTATCAACATACTCCTACAACAGTTTGGTAAATACATTTAATGAGCAATCACTAATCGATTTATCGTGGTGATAAATACCTCCATCTGTTTGTCCTATATTAGTATTAGGGGTTCCTTTAGTAACCGCATTCACTTTTTCACTCATTACAGAGTTAGTATTGTTTCTGTTAATAGTTCCCATTAGAATAGGCACAATGACAGTTAATAATAACCACATAATCATTAGTAGTACGATACTACATAAGCAAGCTTTAATAAGTCTACGTTTTAGACTAGGTTTCTGAAGTCCAGTCACTGTTGCTTCTGCCATTTTTGTATACTATAAAAATATAAAAAACTTATATTTTTCCCCCAAAAATGTGTCCAAACTACTAAAATAGTGTAATCCTGCACTTAAGGGCCTTCTTCTTTACCCCTTTCTTTATTTTCTTCTGGATTCTTCAATTTATTTAGACTGACAATGTTGCACCCTAACCTTTCACAGTTCTTTTTCTCTTAAAGTGGTTTTAAATTGCTTTCATCAATTTGCTCAGTATCAGTGCTGTCTTCTTTTCTTGAATCTGTGTTTTCAATGTCTTCCAATATCACATATGTCCATTCAGAAGCTGTGTATTTCTTGCTTGGAATTCTTACTCTCTTTGTTTTCGCACTAAATTTTCTTCTGATTCTTCCTGTTCTATTTGGCTTGAGACTTCATTAATTTGCTCTGGTCTTTTCTTTAACTTTCTTTTCCCAAGAGTGTTTTTCAGTCTTTTCACTCCACTTGGCCAATTGTCACCCTTTCTTGCTTTTTACACTTGAACAGCTTCGTTGCCTTCTTTTTCTGGCTCACAGTTTATTTTATTTGGCCCTTCTTTTATCTGAGTATGTTCTTGACTTTCTGTAACTTCCCTTTCATCGTGCTCAACAGCAGTCTCACGAGACCCAGTAACTGGTGCCTACTTTACTTGGTTGATCATCATCTGTGTGCTCTTCAGAATCTGTCACTTTATATTCTTCAGCTTCACAACCTTAAGCTTCTGGTTATTCACTTTGCTCTACCAGTTGCTGCTGTTCTTGTCTTTCGAGCGTACTTGGGACTCTTTTTTTTATGACTCGCATGAATCCAATTTGGCAAGCCACCACACTTCACTGCTGTAGTTGTCACCAAAATAATCTGATAGGGTCCATTCCACCTGGGTTCTAAACACAACTTCCTCTTGTGTTTCCTCACAAGAACCCACTCTCCAGGACTCAAATCATTTGCTTGATCCGGCTGTGTTGTGGTTGCATTTTCTCTAACCTGATGAGACACAGAACACACCAGATCAGCCAATCCTTTGCAATAGTCAAGCACTAGATCATCAGATATATTCATCAGTTTTTATGGTGGTACAATCACTTGTCTCATTGCTCTTCCCATCAGGACTTCATGAGGACTAAATCTAGTCTTTTTATCAGGAATGCTTCTAAGACTTAACAATACCAAGGATAATGTATCAGGCCATTTCAGTGTTGTGGATGCACACACCTTTCCTAACCTAGATTTTATAGTTCCATTGATCTGCTCAACCACTCCAGATGCTTTGGGTTGATAGGCACAATGTAGCTTTTGCTCAATTTGTAATGCTGCACAAATCAGTTGAATTATCTCATTATTAAAATGAGCTCCCCTATCTGTCTCTAAAGTGACTGGAAATCCCAAACTAGGGATCAACTCTCAGAAGTAATTTTGCAACAGTCAGACTGTTGTTCCTTCTCGTTGCATAGGCCTCTATCCAGCGAGAAAACAAACAAACAACAACCAACACATATTTTAGTCCGTTACATGGGAGTAATTCGATGAAGTCAAGTTGGAGCCTAGTAAACGGTCCTACTGCTTTTCCAATTCGTCCGTAACTAACAACTGTCTTTCTGCCTGGACTTTGCTGCTGGCAGGTGATGCACCTCTGGCACAGACTCTCTGCAATGACTCTGAATTTTGGGTTATACCATGTCTGCTTGAAGAGCCTGATCATTGCATCTCTTCCAACATGTGCAATTCCATGGTATACCTTTGCCATTTGTGAAAGTAAAAAATCTGGCATGACCGGCCTATCATCTATGTAAACCCATACTTCGTCCTCTGCTCTCTTTTTGCAACCTGATTTAGTCCAAAGTTCTTTTTCTTCATCACTTGCTTCTTCCTGTAACTGCCTAATTTCATCCCAAGTTTCAAAAGAAGAAGAAAACATTAGGTGGCAATTGGTATTTTCTTTTTCCACCCCTCTGTTTATGGCCTTTGAATTACGTGCACAGAATTGCGCTACTTGATCGGGATATCTGTTGCCCTTTGTCACATAATAATTTCCTGACTTATGTCCAGAACATTTAACCACTACAATCTCTTCGGGCAATTGCAAAGCATTCAACAAATCTTTCACAGTTTTGCTATTCCTGAGGGGAACCTGAGGAAGTCAGAAATCCCCTTTGCATTCATAATTGGCCTAAATCATTCACGACCGCCAAACCATATTGACTATCAGTAAATATGGATGCCCTCAAATTTTTGGCAATTTTGCATGCTCTAATCAGAGCTATCAATTCGGCAATTCGTGCAGAGTTTACCCCTTTTAGACAGGATTGTCGCCACGGTACATACAGCATAGACAGAACTCAATTCACCTCCTTCTTTTGTCAGACATGACCCATTAACAAACATCACACAATGTGATTCCTCTAATGGGTATCCTGGATAGCAGGCCTTGGTTTGGTGCACAATTCTGTCATATCCAAACAATCATGATCTGCTTCATCTCTCACTTCCTCACAGTATGAATCAGGCAACAGGGTTGCTGTATTGACTGTTGTGCACCTCACCACTGTCACGTTTTCAGCACCCAAAATCACTTTTTCATACCTAGTCAGCCGACTGTAGGTCATATATTGGGTACGTGTCTGTTCTGCTTTGGTTTTCGGATCAGATAGAACCCGCTCAGCAGAGCCTCTCTAACCCAAACCAGAACGTTACCCCCTCCCTAGGGCCTGTTCACACCTAAATAACCACATATATGTACCACCTAAGGACAGGGAATTCCTACTATATATACCAAGACCTACAAATCACAGCCTCGCGGTCCCAAATGGACCCAGGACTTCCTGCCCAGACGGCAGCCACAGACTTCCTGCCCAGACGGCAGTCACAGCCTCGCGGTCCCAAATGGACCCAGGACTTCCTGCCCAGACGGCAGCCACAGCCTCGCGGTCCCAAATGGACCCAGGACTTCCTGCCCAGACGGCAGCCACAGCCTCGCGGTCCCAAACGGACCCAGGACTTCCTGCCCAGACGGCAGCCACAGCCTCGCGGTCCCAAACGGACCCAGGACTTCCTGCCCAGACGGCAGCCACAGCCTCGCGGTCCCAAACGGACCCAGGACTTCCTGCCCAGACGGCAGCCACAGACTTCCTGCCCAGACGGCAGTCACAGCCTCGCGGTCCCAAACGGACCCAGGACTTCCTGCCCAGACGGCAGCCACAGCCTCGCGGTCCCAAACGGACCCAGGACTTCCTGCCCAGACGGCAGCCACAGCCTCGCGGTCCCAAACGGACCCAGGACTTCCTGCCCAGACGGCAGCCTTAGACAAGTGGCAGCCTCGCGGTCTCAAACAGACCCAGGACTTCCTGCCCAGACGGCAGCCTTAGCACGAGCTCATCCTATTATTACCATGACATACAACAGGGGAATCAGTGTTACTATGTATCAGATCACACAAAGACCGCTAGTTGAGCACAACCTGTTCTCCAGTTCGAGGGGCTCCCTTCTCCCTTATTCAGTTACCACCTACCTGATCAGGATTAACATCTGTTCATGTCAAGTCACAGCTGACTAGAAGAATAGGCTACCCTCTCATGCAAGAGCACATGTTGGTTCACTATAAACTGGATACTTTATTTAGTCATTACATCAAGGGAATCAGTATTACTATGCATCAGATCACACAAAGACCGCTAGTTGAGCACAACCTGTTCTCCAGTTCGAGGGGCTCCCTTCTCCCTTATTCAGTTACCACCTACCTGATCAGGAACATCTGTTCATGTCAAGTCACAGCTGACTAGAAGAATAGGCTACCCTCTCATGCAAGAGCACATGTTGGTTCACTATAAACTGGATACTTTATTTAGTTACTACATACACACTCACAGAACATAATATACATCACATACAACTTGCAAGGAAAGTGAAAGATTAAGTTGTACACTCTAATAAAAAGGGGTTGACATCACCTTGGTCGTATGTAGCCTGCACTCAATGGTCATCTAGGTTCCCTTCTCGTCTGCGCCTCGGCTTCGCCTGGAAGTCACACCTCTGCAGTCACAGATCTACTCCCTTCTCTTTTCTCCGAGTCACTGGGACCTCTTCCTCATCGGCTACTCTCTTCTCTTTGGAATATCTATTTCTCGGTTTTTCTCCACCTCCAAGTTTGTCATCTGTCTTCCCTGGAATAAGTAGCAGCTTTACCACTAACGGCCAGGTGCCGCCCATGGACTAGAAGCAAGTGCCAGTGTCTGCCTCAGACTTTCACTAATATAGATGTGCATTTTCTCATGGAAAATTCCAGCACATAACCTGCCGCCCACCAAATTCCTGTACCTCCCCATGCCAAGGACACGTTCCCAGCCGGCCGGCCGGCCTGATGTAGTGTCTTCGGCATGAAGAAAAATACAATCCTTCGATAAGGGCCGGCCTGAACCGGGTCTCTCCAAGTGAATAACACCTCCTAACTAAAACACTGCCTATGACCTAGAAACTTCCCAAGCTGCCAGAGCAGGAGGAAAGATGGAGTCTCTCCCGTTTAAGGCCTACCAGGCCTGAATTCAGCACGGCTCCATGAAATACCCTCACTACAGAACAGATTACCCCTAATGCTAACGAATCTATCCCCTAGGATATGTATGCAAACCCTGATCTATGGGGAAGAACACAGGATCATGTCGAAGTGCCTAATAAATAGGCTCTATACACTACTCTAACCCTTAGACTTGAATGGAAAGAGACTGAAGTCACATTAGGCCCCTTTTAACACAAAAAGGCCGGGAAAATCGAGCAATACAGTGTCCTTGTCAAAAAAATCTCAACTGAATGTGGCACATATACTTTGACTGAATGTCCCATCACAATCGCTTCACTCTGTTCCAGACTTGCACAAGTAGCAGCTACTGCTTTCAAACAACCTGGCAACGCTGCAGCCACTGAATCCAAAGTAGCAGAAAAATATGCCACTGGTCGTCGTGCCAATCCATGTTTTTGAGTTAAGACTGAAAGAGCACATCCATCTCTCTCCCAACAGTACAACGCAAAATCCTTTGTATAATCTGGCATTCCCAACTCAGGTGCTCGACACAGACTTTCCCGCAACCTAACAAAAGCTTGCAATCTTTCATCATCCAAGACAATCGGATCAGACACATCTTTACACGTCAACCTCTCTAGAGGTTTCACAATCAGTGAAAAGCCACTGTCCACTGTCTGCAGTATCCAATCATTTCCCAAAACATTCGTACTTCCTTCTGAGTTTTAGGTGGGCTCATTTGCTGAATCACTCTGATTCGTTCTGGTGTCACCTTTCTGACTCCCTTTTCTATTTTGTGTCCCAAGTATTAGACTTCCTGTTTACAAAATTGTAATTTTGCTGGTGACACTTTGTGTCCACCCCCTGCCAAATGGTTCAGTAAGGCAATTGTATCTGTGATTCATGCCTCTCATGTCTTTGATGCCACCAGTAGGTCATCAATGTACTGAACCAAAACTGAATTTTCCGGCATAATTAATGTCTCCAAACACTGTTTCAGAATCTGATTAAAAATCGATGGACTCTCTGTGTACCCTTGAGGAACTCCACACCATGCCAAAACACGGTCTCCAAACCAGAATGCAAATAAATATTGACTATCCGGATGTAAGGGAATCAAGAATTCCAAGCTGTTTATTCACTCGCATTGCCTATTCGACGGCCCATTTTCATGTCTGGCCTGCATATTTCAGAGCACTGTATACTCCTGCCCTCCATCGATCTCTTCAGAACAGTCTTGGTGAATCTTCTGATTCACTTAATAACATCCCTCATAATTCGGATCGATCTTCATCAAACAACACTAAATGGAATTGTTTCCTGGCCAATGTTAAGGTCTCTTCCTAAGCATGCCGTCAATATATGGGACCTCTTAACTGACCTAAATCCTGAGATAGGGTTTATCACTGAAACCTGGATAAAACCCTCTTCCATCCCATCCATTACTATGGCCATTCCTGAGGGTTATCACATTTTGAGACTTGACAGGATAGGCCGAGCTGGTGGTGGTATAGCCATAATCTACAAAGACGTTATATCCATTACTACCCTTGACCAAGTGTGTACAGAGGCATTTGAATGCCTCATATTTAGAATAGACCTTCTCTCACAATGCAGTTGGAAAGGAGCTCTGATGTACAGGCCCCCTGGCCCAATATTGGACTTCACTAGCCAATTACAAGATTTTATCTCTCCACACGTAATTGCTACTCGCAATTTTCTTCTGTTAGGAGATTTTAACATCCATAGTGAAGATGCTCATAACCAGGATGCCATGCTATGCTTGCAAGATCTGTTTGTTTCTGGACTTGTAAGAATTAACTTTGCTCCCACTCATGTAGCTGGTCACACTCTAGATCTTATCCTAACTAACTCCCAGGACATCGAATGTGGTGACACCAATCCGCTTACTTGGACAGATCATTCCTTGATCAATTTCCAATTTACTAGTCCTATTATTATCTCTGCCACGCCAATAATTCCTGGTATAGACCTTGTCATAAATTGACGCCTGATCACTTTCTCTCCCCGTTTCTTTCTTGGGATATGGATACCGTTTCCTATAATGTTGAACAACAACTTCTCCATTTCAATTCAGTCATTTCTAACGTCCTTTACAAGGCAGCTCCTATGAAGCTTCTAATCCACCCTTTGAAAACCACTCCTACGGATTGGTACTCCCCTGCTTTGCGAGATGAAAAGAGCTCTTGTAAAAAGCTAGAGCTAACATGGCGACTCTCTCTTAATGAGCAAAACAAAGTTAGCTACAAGATTGCCTTGACCATACACCATAAAAATATTAAAAAGGCCCGCAAATTTCACATTGCATCTTTACTAGATCAAGCTGGAAATAACTCCAGGATGCTTTTCCAAATTTTGAAATCTTTTACCAGCCTGAAAGCTTGCGAGACCATGACACTTTTTCGCAATCTTTGTGTGATAAAATTTCTTCTTTCTTCATTCAAAGTTGAAAATATTTACCAGAAAATCATCTTGGCAAATTCCTTTTCCTCCCTTCCTATAGCAGACTATTCTAACCATATGAATATACACTTTCAACTACACACTTTCCTCTCTGTCGCTGTTACAAAAGTTATATCCCTTCTTAAATGTACCAAATCACGTTCCCCTCTTGATATTATTCCCGCTAAAGTATCCTCAAAATTTTCGGCCCAACTTGCATTACCCATTTGCACCATTCGCAATAGCTCTTTGAGCTCTGGTAGTCTCCTGTCGGAATGGAAACATGCTCAAATCATCCCTATCAGTAAAAACCTCAAAATTCATACTTCTGAGCTGACCAACTACCGTCCCATTTCCTTGCTTCCCTTACAGAGCAAGCTTATAGAAAGACACATGAATAAACATCTATCGGCGTTTGTTGAATCCACCCACTCCCTTGATGTTTCTCAATCTGGCTTTCGGGCCAAACACAGCATGGAGACTGCCTTAGTGGAGGTGACTGGTAACACCAGGATGGCACTGGACAATGGTCAGGCAGCACTTTTGGTGCTGCTTGACCTTTCAGCAGCGTTTGACACTATCTCCCACCAGATTCTGTTGGAGAGGCTACAAGATTTGGGTGTTCAGGGACTCGCTTTGAAATGGTTGACTGATTTCTTAACGGATAGAACTCAGACAGTCACCCTGGGCCCTTTTAAGTCTGTCCCTTCCCGGGTTACCAAGGGGGTCCCTCAGGGCTGTTTGAGCCCGACTCTTTTTAATATCTATGTGACCCCTCTGGCGAAACTTATGAGAAGTTTGGGTTTTAATCCCATTTCTTATGCATATGATACCCAACTCCTCCTTACTTTTGACAAAAATAGATCTGACATCCAGCATATCTTCTCCAAGGGCATGATGGATATTGCCTCTTGGATGCAAAGTAATTTCCTCCAATTAAACTCTGAAAAATCTGAGATTATGCTGTTTGGAGGTGCCGCCATTTGTTGGTCACCTACTTGGTGACCTGAGGAGTTGGGTAAAGCCCCTACTCCTAAAGAAGTGATCAAAAATCTTGGTGTTAAAATCGATCAAAAGCTCATTCTAGATACCCATGTCAACTCTACGATTGGCACCTGCTACTATGTTTTGGGTCTACTCAGGAGAATTTTTCCCTTACTTCCTCCTGCGACTAGAAAAACGTTGATGCAGGCTTTGATCATGAGTAGAATAGATTATTGTAATGCCCTGCTTCTTTCGACCAATGAAGCCTCCTTAAACAAACTGCAGGTTGTGCAGAACACGGCGGCCCACCTAGTTGCGGGTGCCCCGCTCAGTACTCCCTCTGTACCCCTTTTGAAAAAGCTCCACTGGCTTCCAGTAAGGAAAAGAGTGAAATTTAAGATGTTATGTTATGTTACGTTATTTATTCTTTTGTATAGCGCACGGCTACTCAAAAAGAGTGTCCCGGCGCTTTAGGAGAAGGAGTGCTGCAACATAATAACATAACGTTAGAAGAAGAGAAAAAGACCGAATGCCAGACAAATACATGCAAGAAAAACAGGCTACTGGGTGAACAGCCAGGTTTTAAGGCCTTTCCTAAACGCTAGTAGGCTGGTAGCTCCCCGCAGAGTGAGTGGCAGAGAGTTCCACAACTGTGGCGCCAGTAGTCCAAAAGTGCGGCCTCCCAGACGAGCTCTCTTCACACGCGGAACAACCGCCAAAAACAGGGATTCCGACCTCAAAGACCGGGTCGGATGATAAAAGACCAGTCTCTTTTGAAGGTACTTTGCTCCCACCGCGTGGAGAGCTTTGTAGGCCAGAGTCAAAGCCTTAAAAACAATCCGTTTCCGGATCGGGAGCCAATGCAAAATTTTCAACAGGCCCGATACACTGGCCGTCTATTTAATCCGAAGATAGCTCTCGCAGCAGCGTTCTGCACCACTTGGAGCCGCTGCAGCAAATACTCCGGCAGCCCCAGGTAAAGAATGTTCGAATAATCCAACCTGGACCCGATCAAAGCCTGCACTGTCAGCTTCCTATGCTCCTCCGACAGCAGGGGAAGGAATCTCCGCAGCATCCTAAGGATGCCGAAGCAGATGCCCGACACCCCCAGGATCTGGGATTTCAATGTTAACCCCTTATCCATCTTGACCCCCAAGTTCTTGGCTACTTGGGAGGAGCAAGACGGGGGAACCATATTAATCGGCCACCAGGCCTGCCAGTCTGGCTCAGTGTCGCACCCAAAGAAGAGAACCTCCGATTTATCGGAATTGCACTTGAGGCTGTTCCGTTGGAACCATTGAAAAACAGCCCCAAGGCAATCCCGAATGCTCTCCCCATTAAAGTCTCCACCTCTCATACATGAGAAGAGGAGCTGAGTGTCGTCGGCATAGGATACGATCCGGGCCCCATACGACTCCACCAATGCCGCCAACGGGGTCATGAAGATGTTAAATAGGGTCGGGCTCAAGATAGAGCCCTGTGGGACCCCGACTCCCAGAGGCGGCATCACGGCGGAATCTGGCGAGGTCCAGACCGTTTGCCGGCGTCCGGCTAGAAAGGAGGAAAACCAGCCGAACACCGTCCCCCGCAGACCTATCTCAGAGAGTCTTGCGAGAAGGCCATCATGGGGGACGGTGTCGAACGCCGCCGACAAGTCCAACAACACCAGCATGGCTTTGCCCCCAGAGTCCAGAACCCCTTTAATGGTTTCTGAGACCTCAAGGAGCGCAGTCTCTGTGCTGAGATGGGAACGAAAACCTGACTGGGTGGCGTGCAAAATCTCATTGGTCTCAAGAAAATTGGAAAGCACAACCTGAACGTGCTTTTCCAAAATCTTCGTGAGAGCCGGCAGCAAAGAGATAGGCCTATAATTGACCGGGGCCTTCGGATCCAGGCCTGGCTTTTTGAGCAATGGAATCACCATCGCCTGCTTCCAGGCGTACGGGACCACTCCCTGACTCAGCGAAAGATTTAACAGCGGGTTTGCCAGTGGATTAATCACCTCCGCAACTTTCGCTAAAAATTTAGCAGGGCAAGGGTCGAGGGGCGAACCCGATTTAAGATTGCCCATTAGCGCTAAAGAGTCAGGGGCAGAGAGCGGAGGAAACACACTCAGCGTCACACCAGACCCTGCCCGCGGGGATAAAGTGGCCTCAGGATTAGTCTGGGCCAAAAGCCCAGGCGATGGAAAAGAATCCTGTATGCGTTGGATCTTGCTCGTAAAAAAGTCAGCAAGGTCCGAAGCCCAGGTACCAGACGGTTTTTCGTCCAGGATGTTAGACCGTGGGGAAATAAATTCTCTCACAATGGAGAAAATCTCCTTGCAGGAGTTAGGAGCCGCATCTATTCTCCTGGCTAGATATGCTTTTTTTTCCAGGCGGATGTCCCGGTGATAGGCCTTGACCACCGTTTTATAGGTCAGCTTGGCTGCAGTATCATAATGAGCCCGCCACGCTCTCTCGGCCACCTTACACTGCTGCCGCGTAGCCGACAGTGCAGCGGTAAACCAAGGCGCAGAGACCCGTTTCGGTGTCAGACGGGGTGTCAGATCCGGGGCAAGGTCATTCAGCCTGTCTAGAAGCCAAGCTTGCAGGGTCTCCAAGTCCCTATCCAGATCTCCAGGGAGGGAACATGGGCAATCCACAGCAGCCTGGGCCAGCATCTCTGGGGTCACACGATGATATGCCCTATGGACACGACCCTGTTGCAGTGCCAAGGCAGCCACCGATTTGACTGTGCCTTTGATCGTAAATTTGGCAAGCGAGTGGTCAGACCATAGTACTGGTATAATCTCAATCATCTCAAGAGGGGAAGACGAGAACACCTGGTCAAGAGTGTGCCCCTTCTCGTGCGTAGGCTCCTGCAAATGAGGGATCAGTCCCAGTGGGGCCATAGCCTCAGAAAGTTTAATGGCAGCAGGGTCAGACGGATCATCCAACCGAAAGTTAAAATCCCCTGCCACGATGCAGTGTTCCGCTTTCAGGGCCAGCCCCAACAACACGGAGTCCAGATCTTCAAAAAACGTACCGGGTGAACCAGGTGGTCTATACACAAGTAAACCCTTAACAGATTGATGTGGAGACAGAGTGATAGAAAAAGCGAGAGTCTCCGAGCCTCGGATGTCCTTCCCTGGCAAAATCGCACAGGGCGTGCCTTTCTTGACCACCAATGCCACTCCACCGCCCCTCCCCTCGGCTCTATCCTTCCTGAAGATGTTATAATCAGGCGGGATTGCCATGGCGACATCTGGATTGGAAAATTCACCCCACCACGTTTCAGTGAGCATAAGACATAGTGGCTTCACTGTATCTAGAAGCTCAAATATGTCTTGCGCATGTTTACACGCCGACCTGGTGTTTAAAAGCATGCAGCGATAACCCACATTGAGGATGTTATTGTTGGGGCGTGATAACTGAGCGCGGTTAGGGCGCCAGCCACAGCCAGGGCAGCAGAGTTTCCCGCGATGGCGTCCGGGAAAAACAGTGCGACAACCTGTGACCAGGGTGTCACAGGAGCGCAGTTCCCCAGGGGAATAATGCAGCACTGGTGTCCCAGGGGGACACATCCCTGGTGTATAGAATCCTACCCGCCGCTCCGATCGCCTCCGGGACGCTGACGGGCGCAGACGGGCAGGACTCTGGCTTGACTCCGGCGCGAGTCCGGCGCTACCGCTGCGCGTCACCGCTGCGGGCAGAAGGCGAGCATTAAGTAGGGCTCACCTGTGGTCCTAGTGAGCGCTAGAGCGCTCAAACAAGTGGCACACTCGCTACTCGCCACCCCCAAGATGGCGACCGGCGCCAAACACGAAGGCGCAAGGAAAGATGAAGCTGGTCCGCAAAAAGCGCGGTGAGGGGCCCAATTTAAGGTGCAGGTATGTGGGCGCACAAAGGTGGACTAAAAGCAAGGGCAAACACAATTTAAAACAAACAAAATGCAAAAACGGGATATTTTAAAAAGAAGCAGCTCTGTATATTACAATTCAGCAGCCTAGCGCGCGTGCGTGCTATTGCCTTCTCCAAGGACGAGCTACTACCAAGCTCACCTTAAGTAGGGCTCACCTGTGGTCCTAGTGAGCGCTAGAGCGCTCAAACAAGTGGCACACTCGCTACTCGCCACCCCCAAGATGGCGACCGGCGCCAAACACGAAAGCGCAAGGAAAGATGAAGCTGGTCCGCAAAAAGCGCGGTGAGGGGCCCAATTTAAGGTGCAGGTATGTGGGCGCACAAAGGTGGACTAAAAGCAAGGGCAAACACAATTTAAAACAAACAAAATGCAAAAACGGGATATTTTAAAAAGAAGCAGCTCTGTATATTACAATTCAGCAGCCTAGCACGCGTGCGTGCTATTGCCTTCTCCAAGGACGAGCTACTACCAAGCTCACCTTAAGTAGGGCTCACCTGTGGTCCTAGTGAGCGCTAGAGCGCTCAAACAAGTGGCACACTCGCTACTCCCAAGATGGCGACCGGCGCCAAACACGAAGGCGCAAGGAAAGATGAAGCTGGTCCGCAAAACGCGCGGTGAGGGGCCCAATTTAAGGTGCAGGTATGTGGGCGCACAAAGGTGGACTAAAAGCAAGGGCAAACACAATTTAAAACAAACAAAATGCAAAAGATAGGCTGAATTGTCTTCAAGGCCTTAAACGGTCTTGGCCCATCCTATCTCTCTAGTGAAATAACCAATTACGTTCCCCTACGCTCTCTTAGGTCAGGATCTAAATGCTTACTCTCTATCCCCAGAATTAAAAAATCGCGTAGCGGCGGCAAAGCTTTTTCATATCTGGCCCCGGTTCTCTGGAATGAATTACTACAACATCTCCGTGATTGTATGACCATCTCTCATTTCAGAAAACTCGTTAAAACCTATCTCTTTTAATCAGCCTGCCGATGCAGTAGGGCCGTTACAAGCACAGAGATACCCCTTGGGTTGATTCAGCGCTATACAAAATCATAAATCAAATCAAGAAAAATGCTTTGCACAAATCAATCACTGTGTACCACTCTGCATCACAGGGAATCTGGTTCCGAATCACTGCTGGATTTGGCACTGTTGGACAACAGGGTACTACAATTTTATACATTTTTCTCAAATCCTGCACTATTCTGTATTTTCCACTGGGCTTTTTGATTCCCTTAATAGGCGAATTACAAGGACTGCTCAATATTTTTCTTAGAATACCCTGCTCAATCATTTGATCAATTACAGGAGTAACTCCTGCTATTACTTCAGGACTCATTTTGTACTGAGGTGTGTTCGGATAGACCGCACCCTCTTTTACCGTAACTTGAATAGGATCTATATCTTTCATCAGACCAATCTCCTTTCTTGAGAAATCCCATACATCTGACCTCACTGTATCTTTCAGTTCTTCAGGTACATTTTCTTCAGTAAGAAGTGAAAACAACTCATCCCCTTCAGTCCCTTGCTTCGCTAGCATCATCTTGAATGCAACATCCTCATCAGGTGTTTGAAAGGCAATACCATCTGGTGTACAATAGATGATGCAGTTCATTTTGCATAGCAAATCTCTTCCCAATAGATTCACCGGACTCGTATCACATACCACAAACCGATGCATGTCTCTGAATCTCCCAATATTGAATTCTATTAGCTTTGTGACTGGGGGTTCTAATATGCTTATATGAGACTCCTACAACTTGGATAGTTTCTCCCGAGAGGGGTAGGTTCGGAATTTCTGTTGCTCTCACAGTAAAACGGGTAGCACCAGTATCCACAAGGAATGTAATATCATTACCTTCCACTTTTCCATCAACAAATGGACATGACTGATCTACCACTAAAGATGCGCCAAGCACACACTTTTCCTCCGCCCTCAGGCACCGTCATTGAGATGAGTCTTAATCACTCTCATTGCACTGCAACAAGTATTGCGAAACCATTTGCACATTTTGAATCTTACCAATTTGTTCACCTCTGTGAAATCCAGTGTTCACACTGTACCTCTGTACTTGAACATTCACATTATTTGGGATAGGAACCTGTGGCACCTGTAACTGTGGAGTAACTACCTGCTGCTGTTGTTGTTCATTCACAACCACCTCATTCTGCGTCTGTGGATTTAAATGTTGATTTACCCCATTATTCTTCTGAGCAGATCTACACTCGTTCTTCCAATATCCATACTTTCCGTACGCATGACAAGGATACTTCTTTTTCACTTCCTCTCTAGTCATTTTACCTCTACCTCTACCTCCACTTGCTACTTGACCATTTTGATTTTGTCCTTTCATCTGATAATCAGTTTGAGAACCACGGTTTCCTTCTTGCTGCTCTGCTGCTTTTACTTGCGCCCACATAATTTTCTCCTTTAACTTTTTTGTCTTGACTCAATATCATCACTACAGTTTTTCGCATATCTCAAAATTTCATCAATCGTTTTACTTTGCCAGCAAATCATATGTTGCTGGATCATCAGACTAATCTCTGGTTTCAATCCAAACACAAAATGATACACAAAATGTCCCATATCTTTATCTCCGATATTCTCAAAGCCACTGTACTGTTTCAATAACTGTAACAACCTTTCATAGTAAGCATGTACAGATTCTCTTGCTTCTTGTGTGGTCATGTCTATTTTAACCCGGTCTGTTTCCTTAGGGGACATTTTTCCTTTCAGCTAAGTGATTACCAGATTATATTTTTTCATCACCCCGTCTGAAGGTGCACCTGTTTTAGGGTCTCTAGGATATTCTTCATTTGGCCAATCAACACTTATTTTACACTGTCCACAAATCGGCTAGGACAACAATCTTAAACAAACCATCTAAGTTTTAAAAAAAAAAACTTTTCAGACTTTCACAAACCTCTCTACCTGTTTGTAGCATTCGACAGGTTTCTCCCTCAATCTGGAAAAGTAATTCGTAAAGTATAATATATCCTATCTGTTCCAGGGAACGTGGACAGATCCACCGCCTGAAACCTCGCTCATCGGACACACCATTTCAGCTTGTCCTGTCTTTTTTAACGGAAACATTGGATGCATTCTTGTTGGCATTCTCGTAGTCTTTTTACTTTTTTGGTCCATCTACCTTTCCGTCGTTCTACATCTCCCCATTTCTTCAGAATATTCATCAACTCCTTTACTTGCAATGTTCTACCAGATGCATTCAAACTCTCCAAATCCTTGTGAGTAAAATCCAATCTATACGTTTTCTGCAACACCTTTGACTTTCCTATATCTACTCCAAAGTCACAAGCAGCCTCTGCTATTCTCTCATGAAGATTTCTTGCTCTCCAAGTTTTATTTTTTGTACACAGAAACAACAATTCTTCATCTCAGTAAGTACTCAGTCTGTCTGGGCTTATAGTACCAGTAATCATTTCTTCCAAATCTACTCTCAATTTACTCACATCTATACTCTGTGGTTGGGGTTTTTGTTTTTCCATTCCCTTTACCCAATCATCTAATTCATCTTGTGAAGGACCTACTGAACTCCCTGTCACTGGATTGACATTCAGCCCTATTCTCCTTGGATCTAATTGTGCACTTCTTTTAGGGGTGTCAGTTATCAAATCACAAACCGGAAGATCTAACAATGAGGTATTTGTGTCAGCCTGTCCATCCTCATTGGCTACCGTCACCATTTCTTTCTTGACACTACTCATCGGAACTGTCAATGCAAGCACTTGATATTCTGGTTTTCTCCATACAATGGGACTATGGGACCTATTGTTACCGATACTGTCAATGCTTCCGCATTCAAACTCAACTGATTTATTTTCTGAGTTAACTCTTCTCTTGCCTTATTTAAATTATCCATTTCATGGAGGGCGTGGCTTGCCGTGCTGCGGAGTGGCAGCTTGCTAAGCAAGCTCAGTTGGCCGGGGATTAATCCTGCAATTTATCCGTGCATAGGGGGAGCATCCACGGTGCAATTCTACACCCGGAGTGTTACCGGGAGCTGGAGGTGCCGACTGTTTGATTCGGGCTCATGTTACCCAGTTTGCAGCAAGGGGCGAGCTGGTGGTGAGCCGAGCGGGCCAGGGAGATTCCTGCCCTTTGGAGGGCAGCACAGCGGTGCACTGTACTTGAGGCCGTGGTCCCAGTTGAGAAGGCCACGACTGGCTGCTGTGGCGGTGCAGCGGGTCCTTAGCGGTGTGCCGCGGAACCCACTGTGCGGCGGCGCCGCCACAAGGAACGAGGCTCCGATCCTTCAACATCGCCCCGGAGCCCGGTCGGACGTCCCAGACGGTCGCGGAGGGCACAGTACAATAGCGGCGGTCCCGGGGTCTCCCAGCTGCTGGACCTTGCAACCGCGGTGCCCTCTTTGGCTTCTCCAATCGGTGCGGACCTTCTGGGGTGCCGGCTTGGCCTGTCTGACGTTGGTGAGAGGAGACGGAATCGGCAGGATTGCTAGTAGCACTGATGAATTGGCGGTAGGTGCAGGCCTACTCAGAAGCTCTGGGCGCCATTTTGTGTTCAGCCGAGTGGGCTCTGACTGAGCGGCTGCCGGCGGGGTCTAGTGTCTGGAGCTGGATTTGGTCTGTGGTGTGCACTGTTAAGGATCCCAGTGAAGCTCTGAAGGGACAAGTTGCGGGGTTTTCTAGCTTGCCACGCCTGACTGTGCTGTTTGCACCCGTGGCAGCATTGCTGGTCCTCTTGTTACCCCCCCCAAAGACCCTGGGCTGGACTGAGGAGCCGAAGTGACAAGGACTCACCTGGTCGATCCCTGTAGTCCCCCTGATTGGGCCGTCTGCTACCTGGTTGCGGAGGCTGTATGGGTGGAGGTCCTAGCTGCATCGCAGCGCTTGGAGTAGCCGGTGAGTGGAAGTTGAAATACTGGCGGTAGAGGTGTTTGGCTGAGGAACGGGGATGTCTACGCTACTGTGCTGCCGCGTAGGAGCCCACGCGTGGCTCGAAGATTCCTCTGCTTCTGGGGTGCTGTGTGAAGGTGATCCACTGGCAGACGATATGCCTGTGTAGTCGGGCTGAGGTCTTTTGGAGTGTGCTGGACGCACATCTCTGGCGCTTGTCACCTCCCGAGTAGTTGCTGCTGGACCAGTGCTGATCGTGGCCCGCTTGGGCCTACTCGTCGCGCAATGGGCAAACAAGACGCCAAGCAGCCAAAGCTGTTTTTTGAAAATAAGAGGTCCACGCAATTGGCTGAATCAGACCCTGAGACCAGCATGGGTAGACTGCCTGATGCACAGACTGAGGATCAATGGGAAGATTTACGCACCCTCAGGTTAGAGATGCTGGCCAGTCTACGTAATATCGACACCAATATGGACATCCTCACCTCCCAACTAGATGTGGTCAAGAAGCAAGTAGGGACACACAAGACACGACTGGACGTGTTGGAAAATCGCCATTCGGATTTTCATGATTTCCAGGTAGAAACCAAAGAACAATTGCTCCACATGGACAGAGTTCTGGGTATCATCCGTGCCAAAAACGAAGACCTGGAAGCGAGGTCTCGTAGAAATAATTTGCGTATTACCGGGATTCCGGAAACTATGGCCATTTCCAAGATGGAGACTTACGTTGCGGACCTGCTACATGAACTCTTTGATCCTCACCTATCATCTGTCTTCGCGGTGGAAAGGGCCCACCGCTCCTTGGGTCTTAAACCACCGGTTGGAGCAACACCTAGGCCCATACTTGAAAAAATCTTGAATTATCAAGACCGTGACCTTATCCTTCGTCTGGCCCGGAAAAAGGGGTCAATTGCACACAAAAGGAACAACATCTCCTTTGATTCCGACTTTACTCCGGCTGTGCAGGCGGCAAGGCGCGAATTCCTGCCAGCTAACCGTATTTTGCTCCAGGCACAGATTCCTTATTCACTGCTCTACCCTGCAAAGCTTAAAGTGACACACAATGGCACATCCCACTTCTTCACGAATGCGAAATCGGCCTTGAAGTTTGCCAAGCATGTTGGAGGCAAGAGGAGTAAGCAGACCGACTGCTCTACAGAGCCACAAGCTGATCGCCTCCATGATAACGACTGATTGGGGTATTGTGATTTTACCAATGTCTGCACCTCTAGCTACTAGACAGGGAGAGCTCTGGGCATCTTAAATCAGTTTTGACTGACCCACGGTCAATTCAGGGGGGTGGTGTGAGACTGGGTAACGGGTTGTCCCTGATTGTTCGGTTTGGTTCTGATTATTATTGTGGTGCTCTCCTACGCACTCTCGGCCACCCTGTTTCATTACGGGGGAGATCGCCGGCACCACCACGCCCGCGTGGAAGAGCTCCCTTCAGTGACACTAAGTATTTTGAGTCTTTTTTGTTTTTCTGGGTGGGTGTTCTATAACCTGATTGGGGGGTTGGAGTGGGCGGTGGGTGGGGTATGTTCTGTTTTTCGCCAGTATGTCATTTCGTCACTTGTCTGCATGCAATCAGCTAATTGCAGCTGTTAGTGGTAGCACTCTCGCCCTTGCCCTGATCACATGTACCTGGTTAGCCACCACGCAGCCAATTTGAATTTGTTAACATGAACATCCGGGGTCTGAATGATGGCAGAAAGTCCAGACTTGTCCAGGCATATTTGGTGTGGCACAATATTGATCTTTGTATGTTGCAGGAGACTCATCTTAATGTTACACCATCCCCTAGGCTCAGACATAACCGTTGGAGTCAGATTTACTCCTCTATATACTCTAACTATTCCCACGGTGTTGCTGTATTGATTAGAAGGGGCCTAGAATGGAAGGAAGGGGATATACATACAGATCTAGAGGGGTGTTTCATTATTCTCCTGGGTACACTGAGAGGCACCTCAGTCGCTATTGTTACACTATACGGTCCCAATGTAGACGCTCCCAGTTTTTTTCAGGACATTTGGGCCAGAGTTAAAGCAACCAGTTGTGAAACTATCATATGGGGGGGTGATTTTAATGTGGTATTAAATGATGATTTAGACAGAAAGGGGGCATCCCGCACTTTACACCCGACTCGCAGCGCTAAACGCCATCTTAGCAGACTGCAATTTGGTTGATGTTTGGCGATGCAGACACCCAGGGGTTCGAGAGGGCACTTGTATATCAGAGTATCATGGAGCCTGGTCGAGGTTGGACTTCTGGCTTGTCGCGCGATGTTGCCACTTGGGCCATGGAGGTGTTGCACTTGCCCAGGTCCCGGTCTGACCATGCCCCTTATCTTCTGCATCTGGCGCTCCCCGATTCTCCTACCCGTATGTTTACATGGCGGTTACCAACGCATGCGCTCCTAGTTGATGCATTTACATTAGAGATCAGGGCAGATGTTCTAGAATATTTCACCCTCAATTCTGGCTCGGTGGACTCCGTGGCGACCCTTTGGGAGGCCTTTAAGGTGTACATTAGGGGTCAATGCATAGCTCGACAGGCGGGGGTGTTGAAAGCTATTCGCGGTACACTTGCCTCCCTAGAAAAGGAAATTGGGGATCTTGAAACACTTTATTATGCTTCTGACAACTCTGACGCACTGTCCCTCCTGAAATCCAAACTTTTAGACTTTGAGGAGGAGGCTCAACGGGAGGTCACGTTTTTGGGCAAATACGCTGAGGCCAGACGATATGGAGAGGGAGACCGGCCGGAGAGGACACTAGCGGCGATGGTCCGAGCCCCTCGCTCCACTGCTTACATCCCTGAGCTGGCCAATGGTCCCAATAGGTTTATTAGAGGACAGAAGGCTATTCTCGACGAATTCTCCCTTTTTTATTCCACACTCTATACTGCCACCCAATCTGAATGCCCTGAAGGTATGCAATCTTTTCTTGATTCCCTCGAGCTTGTATGGTTTAATCAGCGGTACAGAGACTATTTAGATCTTCCTTTTACGGTGGAAGATGTTGCTCAGGTGATCAGAGCCCTGCCGCTTGATAAAGCCCCCGGGTCCGACGGGCTAACTACTGCTTTCTATAAAGCCTACGCGGAGGAGCTTGCTCCGCATCTATTGGCGGTGTACGAGGTGGCCCAGACTGACGGCATCCTTCCAACCTCCATGCGGGAAGCAATAATCATAACGTTACTGAAACCTGGGAAGCCTGACATTGAGATTTACTCCTATAGGCCGCTGTCTTTAATCAGCGTGGATGTCAAGATCCTTGCTAAATTGATTGCGAACAGGTTGCAACCCCTCCTTCCTTTAATCGCAAGGCCAGATCAGTCTGGGTTTATTCCTGGGTGGGCAACGTCCCCGAACCTTAGGGCGGCTTTCTCAGTTTTACACTACTTACACCCAGATGTGCAAGCGGCGGCGGTATTCCTCAACACTACTAAAGTGTTCGACACGCTGGAATGGCCCTACCTTTTTGCCATTCTAGGCCGCATGGGCTTCAGTCCATTATTCATAAATCTCATCTGCTTACTTTATACCCAACCGATGACTAGGATCCGGGTGAACGGCCTCCTATCTGAGCCTTTCTCTATATCGCGTGGCACCCGGCAGGGCTGCCCACTGTCTCCCCTGCTTTTTGCGGTCGCTATGGAACTGCTCGCAGCGCGTATAAGACAACATCATACGGCCCGGGGGATCGGGTTCAGTATCAGGAGTCTCTTCATCTCCCTATATGCGGATGACGTCACCTTGTATGAACTTGACCCTGCGGTAAATCTCGACCCTCTCCTTCGGGAATTCATCAGGTTCGGCGGCCTATCCGACATCTCTATCAATTGGGCCAAGTCAGTTATTTTCCCCTTGACAGACAACACCGCCCCAGTTGTCTCCGAATTCCCTCTCAAGTGGGAAGAAGACTCCGTCAAATACCTGAGCATCTGGCTTAGTAGAAACCTGCAGGAGGTGTGGAACTTAAACTACGGGCATGCCATCACGTGGTTGGGGGATAAGGTCGCACTGTGGGCCAGACTCTCCCTTTCTCTGGCGGGGAAAATAGCCCTCGCTAAAATGATAGTCTTGCCTAAATTTCTTTATTTATTTGCCAATATTCCGATCCCACTCACCTTTTTCCTAACTCTTAAAACACTGCTGATCTCGCTTGTGTGGGCGGGTGGGCAGGCTCGGGTGTCCTGGGATCTTTTAACACTCCTGCTGAGTCAGGGCGGTCTGGGTGCTCCATATATGCAATTATATGCCTGTGGCGCGCAGGCCCAGTTCCTTCACTATTGTATTCACCCGACCCCTTTTCAGCCACATGTGGCCGTCGAGACTGATGTAGCAGCACCTGTCCCGCTGCGGGTTGCCCTGTATCAGCCCTGTCACCGCCCTAGGGAAGACTTAGACACTGTGGAAGCTCTCCGCTGGGCGTTGAAAGAGCTGCGGAAAAGAGCAGGTATCCCCGTCTTCTATGCCCCATTCATACTGCTAGCGCATAACCCTTTATTGCCTCACCTCGGGGATAGTATTGGCAAGACTGTGGCTCAAAAGTTGAATCTCCGCACCTTCGCAGATCTCTACCCAAATGGCTATTTCCGTCCTCCACCAGTTGCTGAGGAGGGCCAGTCAGTGCCTTTCGCAGAACTATTTTTATATTATAAGCTCAGGGCCGCCTGTCGATCCCTACACGAAAGATTCCCGTGCTCCCCGACGCCTATGGCAGCCTTGGAAAACTTGTTGAAGTCACCCTCGCCTCGTAAACTTGTTACACGTTTATATACAGATATACAAAACACAGCACCCTTGACACAGCTGAGGGCACTTCAGGCGTGGAACAATGACCTCCAAGAACCGCTTACTGAGGAACAGTGGTCGTACTGTTGCCACCAGCTCTCCGAGCTCTCCCCAATCTACAAACTACGTCTAATTCACTTTAAGTTCCTCCACCGCTATTACAGAACCCCTATGAGCCTACACCGCATGGGACTTAGGGCTGACGAAAGCTGTTGGCGCTGTCTTTTTACTCCTACCGACTTTTTCCATTTGCCATGGGACTGCCCGAGGCTTTCGACATTCTGGTTCACGATTTTCACACTGACACATCAGATAACTGGTGTACCTGCAACTTTATATCCCCAACTAGGTCTTTTGAGCTATGTAAAGGACACTCCTGTTAAAGTTCGTAAATTGCATGCTTTACTTCTTCTTTTTGCTAAACGGCTAGTGGCTGTACACTGGGGTAGAAAGAGGGTGCCTTCCATTAAGGAGTGGATCAGGGATGTTGCGTATGGACATTCACAGCTAACTACCTTTTGGGAACTTAGGCCTCCCACATCACGACTGCGTGACATTTGGGAACCTTTTCTTAATTGGGCCCGGGAGAGACAGGCTGTTGCAGAGAACACACAGGCTGCCTAGGGGATGGGGGGGTTGGATGGTTTGGTTGGATGGGATTTCAAAGTCGGACCGTTGGAATTCGTTCCTAAACTGGACTCCATATTTTGGACATCACAGGCCCCGATTTCAGTTGGTGTCATCACTGGGTGTTCGTATGATTCCTTATGACTCCATTTGCATGCTGCTAAAAGTACTTTGTGATTTTTTTTTTTTTATCGGGTTGGGGGGAAATGTGATTTGTACGTGTTTAATGATGCTGATACTGCTTTGATTTTACAAAATGAGACTACTGGCTGTTTGTAACTGATGTTACTGTTTCTCTTTTGAAAATGTCAATAGGAAGAATTAAACATTTTTTTTTCTTAAATTATCCATTTCATTCTCCTGTACTACTCTAGTTATTGTCGGGACTTGTGGAACTTGCAGATTTATTGGGGTTCCCATTAAAGGTGCATTTGGAACTGTTCCATTTGAATTTTCCTGATATGGCGGAGGTCTTTTAGTCAAAAAGTCATCTAACAACTCATCAGAATCATTAGGGTCATAGCTTAATCTTGATGTTTCTATATTTTTCTTTTTCTCTTTACAGTTGCCTCCTGTCAGTTCTACAGTAACTAACCATGGGTACACACCCTCAGTTATCACAGCTCTCCTCCATCTTTTCATTTTATTTTCTCTTCACTCAAAAGGATATCTAGACATTATATTTCTCTATCTTCTGTTACCTCTAAATTTCTCTCTTTTGTATGCCTCAACTTTCCATTACTTTAGCGCTTCATACTGTGTAGGTCTAGGATTTGGCTCGGGTGTAATTCATTCGGTCTCTCAAATTCTGTGGAATCCTTACATTAGGCAAATAATGTTCTGGAAATGCTATAACACCATCATCCTTTGTGTATTCCACCCAATTCTCTAACCAAGTACACGTATGATAACCACGTTCTAACATCATAAAAGAAGCAGGCGTTCTTGGAGGTGGAATAGGAATTCCCTCTCTAGTCACTATTGGTTTGTCCTTTTTAAAGAAATTCTTTATTTTACTAATCAACTTCATTTTTCAGACTCATTCACTAAAATATTTTCAGCAAAACAAACGAGGAAATCCTTTCGTAAATCCACTTATTCTATTTACTAACGCCTGTCCAATATTAGCGCGGCTCACACCAACCATAATTCCACTTATTCTATATACTAATGCCCGTCCAATATTAGCGTGGCTCACACCAACCGTCCAATCACAGCTCTCTACGTAACTGCTATCTCAGCCAATACTAGCCCGGCTCACACTAACCGGCTAGAGTTCACTGCGTATCTCCTGTCTCAACCAATACTAGCGCAGCTCACACCAACCGGACAATCAGGTCTCACTACACGCCCGCTGCCTGACCAATGCCAGCGCGACCTTTTGTGACGTCAGTATTACTCCTGCTACTGACCCTCCCTTCACAAAATAATACAGCAATGTATTTCTAGGTTTTTCTTAACCAATATTCTTGTTAGAAACAACATACAAACAATGCTACTTTGTCTGCTCCACTAATTAATGAGATAGTCTTCACTTTTTCTAAGAGATTTTTCTTCCGCTGCAAGTAAGAAATAACGACCAGCGCTATTTTACCTCTCAAACAAGCTACAGGTGGACTCTGTACTCCTCTAAGGCTAAAGTTTCGCAAGAGGACTTTTTGGTGTAAAAGAGGTCTTGGTACTCCTCTAGGGATAAGGCTAGAGTTTCGGGAGTGGACCCATCACTATTTCAAACAATCTACTCTCATACGAAATAGTCCCTAAATATAACACCTACAGCCCTTCGTAGCCCGGTATCATAACAGCCAAAGTACTTCTGTAGTGTGATTTCTTTATCCACACTCTTCCTCTGCCTACTTCAGGCTAAATGCCATCCCGGGATCTCAGGTAACTCCGTACACGTACTTCTGGACAACATAACACAAACCACTAACTTTTTACGTTAAGAACAAATAATCAATAATCAATCATTATTACCAAACTCATCAATAACTAACCACCCTCTGCTACCAGAAAACTGATCCAGCGCTGATCTTAATCAGGGATTGATACTCAATAACATCACATATAAATGGTCCATACTCATTCACCCAATTCTTGAAATCCCTGTTGCGCTCGGGTTCAGGTTTAACCTCTTCTGTGCCCATGACGAGATAGTCTCGTCATGGAGCACTGTTGCGCTGTGCTCATGACGAGACTATCTCGTCATGAACCCCGCCCGCTAATGTAACGCCCGGCACAGGAGGGGGAAAGGGCGTGGCACAGAAGGGGTTAGAGACGTTGATCAGTTGTTTACTTTACAGGCTCATATTGTTGACACTCTAAATACATTACTGATCATGCACACCAACTCTTTCCTCTGGTCGATGGACCAATAGTTGAGAAGTTGATGGTAATATTAAGAACTATCTATCTATCTAGATTGTCTAAGTATTCACAGACTCTCGGTAAGATTAATAAAGTTTATCGAAAAATAATGCGAGAAGTAAGTGCTCATTGCGTACAGGTTCACAAAGCAAACAAAGGTAAATTCTCATGGAGAGAAAAAGAACATCATCAAATGCACACAGTGTCATACTCCTATCAAAGAGCAAATGCATATGAAGGAGTGGATAGGTAAAGAGACATAAGTTTCAGTGACAAAAACACATCTGCAAATAATTATGTAAAGTACGAAATCATGTAGTTATACTAACCCAAGAGATAGTGGGGGTTCCCAGAGATAGAGTCAGGGAACAAAGAGTGACCGCATAAAGGATCTAGGCAGGGTCAGGAAAAAAGCTAGGCCTCTCTCAGTAAACCGATGGACAGGGACGATCTCCCACTAACTCTCCAGCAGACGAGCCACCCGCACATGAACCTCGAACCATGAACCAACTAATCAATAACTCCACCCCCCCAGGTCCAACCCATAGTAGTTGAAACATTTGCAGAAACTCAGTCTCTCATTGGCTGATTTAGGGGGTGTTCAATCACACCACCATGTCATGTCCGTGTTTTTAACAACATCCTTTGTCCCACTATTTTCCCACCGTCTCAATGTCCATTTCCTTTCATATGCAACATTGTTTTCAGTGCTTGTTCAGCAGAAGAAGTGTATTCTCTTCTCTTGGTTCCACGGCCATCCTTCCGTTACTCGGCAGGCACATAATAGCGTGGTGTAAATGGTCAACCTTGACTTCTTGCGCCTTCATTCAGACAATTTTGCTTGTTCTCCTTTTTCTATTTTCCAACTGTCGTACCAAGTAGGCCCATACTACAATGAATAAAATATAAACATTTATTTATTTCACGAAATGCACTTTTCACTGTTTACCATCCACCTTTGCACCAGCCTATGTTATTATTTTAAGCAGGAGCATTAGTGTGAAGCGGCATTATTTTATTTCTTGAAAGCAAAATGCGTAAATGCGGCCTAGTCTTTTCATGCATTAGTCCACATTAGTGCACGCATGCGCAAGGCGTCTCTCTCAGGAAATACGGCCTAGTCTGGTCATACATTAGTGCACGCATGCGCAAAGCGTTTCTCCCATATGTGGGTGTGTTTTGCACGTTAATTTTTCACCACACACTGTTAGTAAAAAGGTTACTGGGGCATTAATCCGAGCAGGTTTTATTTTCTTAAAACCCTGCTCTATCAAGGTCCTTTGGTAAGACCTTTTGTGAGAGCACTATAATAGAAGTCCTTCAGTGATTAAATAGGAAAGAATGTAAGGTTCTCAGCAGCTTAGAAACCTTGCAAAGACATTGGTTCTTTGAATATACTCATATGAATATTGGGATGAGTCAACATTATGTTTCAAGCTTGCATCACTAGACCTAAAACTAGAAGAAAAATGGTCAGTAAGGGAATGAGCATTACACAAGATATCAAATCTATTTAGAGCCCTTTAAAGCAGAGACTAAAAGAAATTGCTACACAACCATAACATTGATACTGTTGGGATGAGAAAAGTTACAGATAAAATAGGCCCAAAGGGAGGGGACCTGTGTAAACACACTTTGTGTCCAAATGATCCAAGTGTACTTCCAAAATCTGATAGTGACGTCTAGCCGCAGATTCCTTACTGTAGAATTATCCCCAGGCTAGATCCAGAAATGTTTCTACAGCAGTACCTCTGTGCGTGGGTAGAGGGTGCCGAGCTACTCCATAATGATGTCGTCCACTGGATGTAACGTCGTTCGAGCCCTTGGCGTCAGTTTCTTCTTTTCCACGCGGATCCTAAGTGCGGTACCTCTGGCCATTTTTAGGCCTCTCTCTGCGTTGTCGATGACAGTGTGCTTTTTTCTGGATATCTTCGAGGTTCTGGGGTCTACAATGTCAAGCCCTCATCCTATTTGCATGTAGTGTTTAGGCGCCCACCCTGACTCTGAACGGTGCGGCTCATGTCTTCAGCTTAGATTGTCAGCGCTGCAGTAGCGCCAAATGACTCTGGTGGATGCACAGTGGTCATCAGCAACTTGTCAGTCATGGTAATCTTCCTCCTCTGAGGACATGTCGAGGGCCAGCTCCCGAAGTACTTCATCCTCTCTATCGCGTGGTAAGTCACGTCGTAGGCGCTCAGCACCGCGGCCTTCTCCGACCTTTCTGCCTATGCGCAGTGTCCCTGAATTACTTTGTAATCCTCTGATATCGAAGTCGGAGCAAGTGTCTATTCCACGCCTTCCGGTTTTTCCCTGCGCCCAGGCGACTGTGGCTCAGATAAGGGACTACTATCTCTCCCTTCATGCCATATTTGGCTATCAACCTCCCTCTGGAGCACCTCTCTGCCCGAGGAGTTTGGTGAGGCCTAGACTGACTAGACGCCAGCAGGACTTCCCTTGATGTCAGCGGGGCCCTCCGAATCTGTGCTAAACTTCCTTTTGGCTCCAGTGCACAGCCCTTTGGGGTTGCCACCTGTGACTCCTATATTGAATCCGTCGACGACACCGCTCACCTCTTTGTCTCGTCTCTCCGATGCCAAGGTGTAATCTTCTCGACGCCGGTCGACATCAGTATTGGTGTCGGTGGATCAGTCTCCTTCGGGCTACCTTCCTCTGCTTTTGGGTAAGCCCCCTGCTTTTTTTCTCCATGGCACAGGGGTATTTTGGTGATGTGCGTGCTCCAAAAGATGAGCCCCCTCCGGAGTTTCATTGGGTCTCTGACCTTGATAACGCTAGTGGCCTTGACTCGTCCCCATCCTCTGGCCTGTTTTCTCCTCCTCATCTCACTTCGGAGGCCAGCTCGGTTTTTGCTCAGCTTTTGCGGAGAGTTGATATTGTTCTGGGGCTCCAGTTTTTTTCTGTGGAAGCGACCATTGATCTCCTACTTGGGGTGCTTCAGCAGAGCCAGCTGAGAACTGAGCCTGTGCTTCCCTTTAGTGAAACCCTCTTAGATATTCTGTTGGGAATTTAGTCTAAGACCGTTTCAAGGGCCTCCGGGGGGTCCGGTCTGTTGCTCATAGGCACCATCCTGCCACTGGAGACCCACTCTGCCTCTTCTGTAACCCTTCTCCATGAAGCTTTGTGGTTCAGGCTGTTACAGCCTCCCCCGACATCGGCGCTGTGCCCGACGTCTCTCCGGACAGGGAATCTAAAGGACTGGACACTTTGGGACGGTATATCTTTTCTGCTACCAGCTTTGCTTTGCGGTCCCTTAATACGACTTGTATTTTAGGACGTTTTTCCCATGTTTTGTGGGATTTGGTCTCGCGCCTTCTCCCCTTTGTACCCTGTTGTCTCTCGGGACACTCTTGCTCAGCTGATCCAGTATGCCCATCAGGCAGTTACATTGCTGATTCGTGGTGGCATGGATACAACGGATTCTGTTGGGCGGGCAATGGCACTTTCGGTAGCTCTTTGACGACGGGCCTGGCTACGTACCTCCGGCTTCTCTGAGGCTGGTCAGTCCGCCTAGTAGTATGGGCTACCGAGTATGATCTTGGGTGGATTCTGAATCCTCACCTACGTTGTTCCCTGGCTTGTTGACCGGGCGCTGGTTGTCCCGAGCATACGAGGACTTTACCTTGCTTTTGGCTTTCTGCTTTCTAGGCTGTGTGCACTGCCTCACTATCTATTCCTTCTCTTCTTTACACTGGCCCTTTGGTTGGACTTTCATTCTGGCATTGGTCTGCCAATACTGATTTATTTTACGCTATGACCTGGTTGCCTGTATAGCCCTCCTGGGTGTTGAACTCATCCACCTGTAGCCCTTTTTCAAGTCCTCCTTTGTGGTCTTTATTCTAGCTGGGTTGTTTCTCCTCTGCGGTTTTCTTTTCAATTGTCTTGTGCCTGTCTAATCGTACCATGCTGTCGGTAGTGCTGTTTCTGTCTGCTCCATCGGTTTTCTGGGTTGGGCACTTCGTCCCACCCTCTCCCCTTAGATGGGGCAATTGTGACTGGTTCCCAGTTTGCCATTGTCTCGCATTCGACCACCCATGGCTGCTGTTAGGGTCATTGTACGTAGCCTTTTGGGCACCTATAATTGTGCAGTGTGAATTCTGTTTGTTTATGTTCATACATAACATATATATAATTTTCCATATCTCTCTAAATGTGTTTTATACCTTCTTTTCTTGGGATTCTATGCTGCATAGTCCTAAAGAGCCTCCTCTCTCTCTAAGTGTTTCCTCTGCCTTAGTGGTCTATGGCCATACTTATTGCTATTGTTCGCAATGCTTTATCAGCTATTTGTGGTTGGAGCCCTATACCATGCCTACTTCTTTGGCTGGGGGCTTAGCCCAGAGGTTTTAGCTGTTGTCCTTTGCCTTCTGCCTCGGTCGCTTTGTCCAGTTGTCCTTCTGGGGGGTGTTGGGGTGCTATGTTTATATGGAGTGTTCTCCCCACTTGTCTGGTTCTCTGCCATTCATTTTCTCCCATGTCTTTGCACGGCTGCAGATTCGGTTCCGTACAAGGTTCTCCCTGAGTATTCTGGTGGGATGTTTTCTTCACCCCTCCCTTCCTGGAACGCAGTCTCTCTTTTTCGTAGGCAGACCGGATAGCCTAGTCGGTATATTTCTTGGAATCATTTTGCAGACCCTCCTCTGGGATGGTTTTGCTTGGGTATCTATTCAAAGGTAAGGAATCTGTGGCTAGACGTCTCTATCAGACGAATAAGTTACTTACCTTTGGTAATGCCTTATCTGGTACAGACTAGATCTAGCCACAGATTCCTTACCGACCCACCCATCCTCCCCGCTCTGCAAACTTATTCTCCTTTTCTTCCAGAGCCCTACTATGCACCCTTGTGCTTTTAGTTGGTAAAAAGAAAAATATATAAATCTCACACAATAAACAACCGTTAATACTGATATAAGCGTCTTTCATAAAGGGGATTCTTTTTGGGCACACAATTTTCATAGCAGTTTCTATATGTCGCTCCGCATTTTAGCGCGGAAGGTAGTCGCGGCATAAACTGACATCAGTGCATCAGAGAAGGGCTTATATGGACTCTAACGAAGTTACATCCGGTGGACGAAGACATTACAGAGTTGCTCACCAGCCTCTACCTCTACTGCTGTAGAAAGAATTCTGGATCTAGTCTGACACCTGGGGATAATTCTAAGGTAAGGGGTCTGTGGCTAGATCTAGTCTCTCAAAACTGGGGCGACGTCTCGCCCCAACCAAATGCACAGCTAAATTACGCCTTTGTGGCGATCATATAATTATTCCACATTTATCTCTGTAAACCTGTTCATCCAAATATATGAATCCCTTATTTCAACTTTTTCAATTTTATATATTTCCACACGTGGAATGGAATGCCAATTTTCTGTTTTCTGATGTTCAAGGTGGGCCATCCGAACCTCTTCCAAAAACATGAATGACGCAAATTCATCCAAGACAGTATTTTATTTGTATAAAACCCAATGCATTTCGGGCCTAAATTGCCCTTCGTCAGGGGTCACTGTAATAACAAGCAAAACAATAAAAAAAGCAAAACATTAAAAATTATCATTTTAAGCCATAATTATACGTAGTGTAACATTACTAATCTGCGGTCGAAATTTGTTTTATTTCAAACTCCATTACTAAGTGCTATACGCGTTTTGCCCCCATAAACGTCCCTCAAAGAATAATGTGCAATTCTAAACCAATAAACCATACATGCAACGTAAACTGTTACCCCAAGTCTATTGTAACTCACTTTTGTACCCGCGGGACAATACTCCATCTGGTATATGAAACTGTGATTCAAACAGATCATGCCACATGAGTCTTATGCTCTATCGCCCCGATTAACTCATGCTGTTTTTTCTAATTTTTCCTTGCGTGCTCAAACTGCCTTACACTTTCTATAAGCCTCACTTAACCTTCCTTTCCCCTCATATATAACCCAATCCTTCGCTATTTCTAACCTCACCCTCTCACTTTCACTCGCACATATCTCCACACTATAACGTGCTATTCTCCCCCCCACTTGAGTTATTCCATACATTCACCATGACTTCCGGCCACCCCTATCTAAACATTGCTATTAACGTTCATTTCTTATCACCTCTGTTGCGCAACTTGTACTCCAACATCACTTGAAACTAACAGCACCGTTTCGTACCTGCCAAAGATATTAAAAGCGGCCCGCATCATCTCCCATCTACCAGGGCGTTCTCTTCCCGCACAGCTGACTTCAACAAACAATCATTCCCTCCCTAGTTCGACCTCTATTTGATCACATGCTCCCTTCTTTCATGACTTCCGATTGGCTCACAGTTCTCTAATTTCCCGCCATCATAGTTAAATTGTAGCACAATTTCAAATGCAGAGAACTTCATTTCCCATAGTGCTGCTCAATAATAAACAGCTCGATAATAAAAACATTAAACGTATAACCCTTCATCATAGCTTACGAATCATTAATATAACTTGAACGTCTATTTTCAAAATTAAATTGTTACTAAGTGCACACAAAGGTTTTTTCAAGTTCATTTCCATGTAAATAAAACGCCGGCTTATTTGATGAACCACGATGTCTCGCCCTGTGTGGATTCAAACAATGTTAGTAACTTTACTTTTTCTTCTTTCTTCCATCTTTTTTTACGGGTGCAATCCCAACGTCGGGCATACTTTCTGTAAGAATTCAACTTTTAGGGGTAAGGGATGCACACCATCTTATTATTTCTCTGAGTCTTGTCCATTATTTCAGCAGAGTGCGTACAGATTGGTGAGGTGCCCTGCCCAAATGGCACCTGGGTAAGAACATTCTCAAAACTGGGGCGACGTCTCGCCCCAACCAAATGCACAGCTAAATTACGCCTTTGTGGCGATCATATAATTATTCCACATTTATCTCTGTAAACCTGTTCATCCAAATATATGAATCACTTATTTCAACTTTTTCAATTCTAGTCTCTACCAGATAAGCCGTTACTGAAGGTAAGTAACTTATTCATCAAAGTTAAGGTAGAAACAAAGTCTAGGTTACATTAAGGGTGCACCCGTATGCTTTTGAATCCTTGACTACCATTCATGAATCCTTGACTACCTATGGGCTCATAGTGGTGAGCCCACAAGTGGGTTCCTTCAAACCATTGCATTATGTATTTTGACACACTTGTTCATTGTTTTTCATGTCTGTATTCAATACCTGACGTGTGTTTAAAAAAGTGCAGATTTTTATCTTTGAATCCATTGTTGCACACTGGCCATCAGGAAATGATAGTAGGGCAAAGACGAGGAAGGGGGAAAATCCTTTCACATTCTGGAGAATTCCAGAAGATTTGACACTGACTTCTGCTGAGGAATCTGCAGAAAAGTGATTCGCCTGCTGGGTCAGTAAAACACCTTGCAAGAGCACAAGCTGGTTCTAATCAACAAAGTGCTTGGCGAAGTCTACACAGAATGAGGTACACCATCTCAACCCATTTTCACTGCAGAATGTAGACTGTGTGAAGATAACCGGATTCAAGTATCCTGGCTCCTGAAGTGTTGCAACATGGATCCTTGAATCACTCTTCTTAGCCCAGAAACATCCTAGAGTGGATGGAGCTGCTTTCCTCGAACATTGTGTTCATTTAAGTAGAGGAGTCTTTACAACAGGTGACTGAGGAATCAGATTACTACAAGAACATGTCAATGAGACCGGATCTCCATAATCTTCTAAAGCTTCCCTTCATTTTACATATTTTCATCCTTTTGATTTGAACCTATAAAAGTCAATTTGAATACTATTGTTGCTAATCGCAAAGTTCTTCTTGTTCATCTTTTTTCAACATCACAGCACCTAAAGGGTTTCTCTGTTATGTAATCTACCCTTGCTTGGGAGCTGAATGTTGTTGTTGAGCCAAGTGACTCTGGGGCCAGTCCATCAGCTAATATGAACTCAGATATCGATTCCCTTACCTCTAATAGTGATTCTGAGGACAATGGACACACTATACCTAATAATATGGCAATGATTATCAATCAAATAACACCAGCTGAGGAGCTAAATTTTATCAGATAGGATCGGAGACAAACCTTGCGACCAAGAAATCCTCCTCCACAGCAAGGGCAACAAGAACACGCCTCAACCATAGCAGGAGAGAGAGGCGGGTCAAATGTCGCAAGAGGTTCCAACAGAGGATACAGGGGAAAGAAATGGAGGAATCCAAAAACATTCCAAATCAAACAGTAATCAATATGACTAAAGAAAAATTATCCAATGCTGAAATTCAAATTCTGAGTCTAGGACTTTCTTATTGTCCAACAAACAATTTCTCCTACAATCATACGAGAATAGATTTGTATAAATTTATTAGAAAAATAAAACTCAAATTCTTCCAACTGAATAAAACCTCCTCCTCGACAAAAGCCCTGCAAGTAGAAAAAGCTACCGTAGAGACCTTACAAGTAAATGACGTTCCACTGCTACAAACGTTTCTTCATCTCTCGGATAATGAACCAGAAACTGGTCAAAGTGTGTCCACCCAAGCACAATTACTAGATATGGGCATAAACACTAATCAACCAGCTCCTAGCCCTTTTGACCTTCATCCACTTTTCAACCTCTTATGCAAAAAGATGCTGTTGACATTTTTAGTGAGAGAATAACTGAAGAGTTGAAACAATTGAACCGTCACGTCAATTCCAAAACAAGAACTCACAAATTTAAGAATGCCCAATACCATACTCTAATGAATAAACTTAAGAAAAAACATGATATCATAATCAACAAGTCTGACAAAGGCGGCAATGTTGTGTTTTGGCATAAAGATCAATACCTTGCAGAAGCCAATCGACATCTTAGTGATACTTCGTGCTACAGAAAATCTTCACGACAAGAGATGCGACTAGTTCAAGAAAAAATAACTAAATGCCTACTGCAGGGGAAGCGACCAGGCCTTTTAACTAAAGATGAATTGAATTTTTTAAAAGTGGACTTTCCAGTGACACCTATTCTATACTTCTTGCCTAAGGTGCACAAAAAAATAGACCCTATCCCTGGTAGGCCAATAATATCCGCACAAAAAAGTTTACTGAAAAAAGTTTCCAAATATGTGGACTATTATCTTCAACCTTTTGTTCTAGCGCTACCATCTTTTGTCACTCCAGATTTTTTAAACAAGATCAAGAAAATAACGTGGCAGTCGGATTATTTACTAGTTGTTATGGACATAGAATCGCTTTACACTAGTATTAATCACTCAGATGGCTTAGCAGCAGCAAAATATTTCTTATCTAAAAGTGATATCGGTATGAGAGACCATAATACAATGCTGCTAATGATGATTGAACCCTGTCTGTACAACAACTTTTTTCTGTTTGGCACAGAGGTATATCAGCAGTTGAGAGGCGTGGCTATGGGGGCATGTTTCTCCCCCAGCTATTCATGTTTACATGTGGGCTGGTGGGAGGAACTTGTCCTAAGGGCCAATTACCACACTGAATGGGCTAACAATGTGATGTATTTCTGGCGCTATATAGATGACATCTATATGATTTGGAAGGGTGACAGAGTGCCAATGAGTTTGTTGATTCTATTAATACCAATGACTTGAATCTGAAATTTACTGCAAACATTGATGATGCTAAAGCTGAATTTCTTGACATGTCTCTTTATGTTAGTGGGGGCAAATTACATACCAAATTACATCGGAAGGTTACCGCAGGGAATTCCATTCTACATGCGGATAGTGCCCATCCCCGCCATACCATTCGTAGTAATCCATACGGCGAATTCCTTTGGATTCGCTGTTTATGTTGTGAGGAACTAGAATGTCAGACATGCCAACTAGAAGCCTTTGTCTGCTTCCTCGATCGAGGTTATTCTAGAGAAATCTTGAACTTAGCACTTACTAAAGCTAATCTGCTGTCTAGGGAAGACCTTTTGATTGTAAAAAAAGCACAACTGACATCACTTGCTCAACACAATTCCGAGACAGATGTAACCAATGTGAGATTTGTCACCACTTTGAGTCAGCAAGAGAAACAGATACGCAATATGATTTACACTCAGTGGCCTATTGTATTAACCAACATGACACTCAAATCTATTTTGCCAGAATTACCGGCAATTACCTTTAGAAGGGCACCCTAGATGAGGGATACCCTTGTTAAATCGAGCCCAGAAATCATTCCCAAAACTACTTGGCTGACCAAAAAGGGCTTTTTTAAGTGTAATTTCTGTTGGGCGTGTACTTTTGCAACCAATAGCACTGACTATATTACGGTATTGGACAATAAAAGAGTTCCCATTAAGGACTACTTAACTTGCCGTACAGAATTTGCGATCTACAAATTACGCTGTACTTGTGGGCTTGACTATATTGGGAGTACTAAGCTCCCTGTACATAAGCGCATTTTACAGCATGTCAGGGCAATCGTCAATTCGGATCCCAATTATCCGGTGGCGAGGCATTTTGAATTGGTCCATAACAATAAACTTAAGGATCTCGAATATACTGTCTTAGGGGCTGTTCCCATTTCTGGGAGAGGTGGTAACCGTGAAAAAACTCTCCGTCAATTGGAGACCCACTTCATCCTGTCCCTAGATACTAAGATGCCCAATGGTCTTAATAACAGCGAGGATTTACATAATTTTCTCTAAACATGCTCTATGTGCTTCCCCATTGGATCACTGTCTTGCTGACCTTTGTTTTAGAACTGATGTCAAATATGCCTTAGACATTCCATTTTCTATGATATGATGCAATATTAGATTGGTGTCTTTCTGACTTTTGTTTTAGAACTGACATTTATTAAGGTCTTGCCAACCATTCTTTATTTTATTAATGAACTGGTTCAATGAGTGTAATTTTGGGTATAGCTGTTCAGGCTTGAACAGACTTTACCAGCCGCCTCCCTTAATCAATACATTAATGTTTTTAAAGTTTTTTGCACTTTTTTTCACAATGCACTAAATCACTTTTCAGACTTCTTGGTATTTTATGCTCATTCATAGACCTGATAGTTCTCTTTCAGATTGTTCTCTTTTGCTGCTATACACTATCAAATGGCCATTTTGCACATCGGTTTAAGATCGGAATTTACCATCATATAATTTTTGCGTCATTTTGCACTATCTTACATATTAAACCAATTTGCACATTATTATAGCGATTGCTATTGTGACAAGTAACCCTTTTGCTGCTATGATCAACCTTATTTGCGCCATTTTGCACATGTGATTGAGCTGCTATTTTTCATTACCTATTTGCACATTGTTTTAGAATTTTGTTATTATGATGGGAATTCTCTCTGATGTCATCATTATTCTATTATGTGTTTTGTTGCACATTCTGTTTAAGCTGCTATCTGTTATTGCTTATTGAGATAAGACCAATGCTTAGGGGAATATTCATATATGTGAATGATTCAGCAGTGTATACGTTACCATCCTATTTTGCACTTTTGCATCCTATTCAATGATAGTTGCTGTTCTACTGTTGATGATTACTAATCGCACTTGCATTTTTTTCTCTTCCGCATTGGTTCCTACTCGATAATGAGTATCTCAATAATGGTTGTTGCATATAGACATATTGTTAGCCATTTTTATGCTCATTGGCATATTTGCAGCATAACTATTACATCTATGTGCATTTGTATATAGGTGAGGTCTACATGCATTGTTCTCTTTTTTGACATTTAATAGCATTTGTTGTTTATTTACAACAAGGGACACATAGCATGCTAATACCGTATTTTTACGATTTATTTGATTAATTTATAATATGTCATTTTAAAAAGCTCATGTGTGTTTGCAGCGATAATTAATTGACCCTACATGATTTTAGAGTAGATTTTATATCTATATTCTGACTTTATACTGATTGTAGCACTGTCGGTAGTTTCAAGGCAATTTTACCATGTTTGAAGTCTGTTGTCTATATTCATGCACGAAGTAGTCACTTTCTAAGGGAATTAGTGCATGTGCTGTAATTTAGCTATGGTTGTCCCTAAGCGCGTCATGTGATCAAGCTCACGGACGCGAGCGAAACGCTTCAATGGCGAACACTATGTCCGATGAATATGCTGGATACTACAATGCCGAATAAATCTGCACTTGCATTGAATTCCTGTTTGTTCCTGATTCTTTGAGCGGATTTTTGCTTCAAGAGGTCCTTGCCAGACTTACCCCGCTTGTGTCTGCATGTGGCGGGGCTGGAACAGTTTCCTGAGATATATATATATTTATAGTTTGCGCTGTGAATTTACTTTGAATTAAATCCTCCCGTATGTATCCTGGCGGTGTCGGACCCTTCTTTCATTGTTTGAGTGGGGATTTGGACTCTATGTTATGCCAGTATTGCAGGCACTGGCTTTCCGACACGCCCTCTCGATCAGGAAGCACCGCGTTAGCCAGCAACCTTTGGACTTTTGTTTAAATGCATAACGCGGCGCCCCCCTGCGCGGATCTAAACATCACAGAGTGAAGACACTACTGCGTGGGGAGAGAGGAGCAGCACTGACTGCAGGGAGCATCGAGGGGTCTCAGTGAGGACATCTAATTAACGGAAAGCTGTGGTTGGGTGTAGTCCGGAGGCCACATTGATGGGATGCCACTTGGTGTTTTCGTATTTCCCACTTACTTAAGGGGGATCCGCATATGGACTACGACTCCCAGCATGCAGCAGTCCGTTTCAACAGCGCAAGTTGTAATATCCCTTTAAAGGTAAAGGAGGAGCCTCGAGCAAAACTTCAGGAGTGGTCAAGTGAATATTCAAAAAGCCACCAGGTGCGAGACTCTTGTTTGTTTGTAACAGGCACTGAAGAAAGCTGAATTGCTGAAACGCGTCTGCCACATTGTTACCCAGTTTGCGCTGTGAATTTACTTTGAATTAAATCCTCCCGTATGTATCCTGGCGGTGTCGGACCCTTCTTTCATTGTTTGAGTGGGGATTTGGACTCATATATATATATATATATATATATATATATATATTATTGAATGAAATGCATGGCAAAATATATATATAAAACATTTTTGCATAAAATACTGCTTAAAATATTGCATATAAATGATAACACATTATATGATTATTTGCACATTGGTAGATTAAAAACAAGGCAAGGCATTATGTCTGTAAATAATGCGGCTGAGTAAAAAAAAAGTATAAACTTTTTACGGTACACTTCATTTTGTTTCAGATGATACGGTTTGAACTTAGTTCATTTTTCCCCATTTGGTGATGGGGTCATATAGTCTCCATAGCATTCAGTGGCTTTTGTCTTTTTCTTTGAGAATGAGACACCTAGAATTGCATAAGTATGTTCCTTGTGTTGTTTATTTTCCTTTGGTTTAGCACCAGATGAGGAGGGACATGGGCATCTGCACTGGATCTGCTATTGTTTTCCGGAGAATCCAAAGAAGTTGACATTCCTTGCATGTTGGCTCTTAGTGACATTGATTGTTCAAGCATCAAAACTGTTGTTTGCTCGAACATTGGAAGAGCGATTTGCCCATCATGTTGTGCGTATTCCACGGGGCGCGGCTTGACTGCCGAAGATGGTGGACACGTGAGCCTGCAGCTCCATGCTGGCCCATGTTTATCCTGATCTATCAGACCGGATCCCTGCATTTTCTGCAGACGTGTGACAGGCAGGGTTGGCGCCAAAACAAAAAGAATAGCCAGACAGCGCCAGATACCTCTGTGAGATGACAGGCGGGGAATCGATGCCGGGTGAAATGGAGGAGTGAGTCAAGGCTTAGGGAGGGCTCCGTGCTGATGGAGGAATTGGAGATGCACTCCAAATTGTCACGGTAAAGAACGGTCTGCCCAGTCACACGGCCTTTTGCACTGAGGGCAGAGACGGTACTGCCTGTTGCTGAAGAGAGAGGAACTTGTCGTAGCGGTGGAGGTGGAGCCTGGCCATAGCCTAGAACAGTCTTCCGCAATGATCAGCAGGCCCGGGGAGTGAGGCGGAGCCCGGTCACACAAAACACACACTGCCAGGTAGGAGCAGTATCTCCTCTCCGATCAAGGGAGGAGACCGCGCTCCCACAAACAAGTTACGGGGTTTAGTTGTCAGTGGGTGGGGCCCGGCCTACACTACGCGGATGGGCCTGCTTTGAAATACAGACCCTGACTGGCACAGCATAGGCCTGGAGATTTCATGACTGTTGGCTAAATTGCCTAACCCAGCGGTGGATATACCGTGGTGATCGCAACTTCTAATCACAGCCCCAAAATGTTGGAGATAAGGGGTGTTCAAAACAATGGATGCTCCCAGGTATTCACCGGTCTTGCCCCTGATAGGATTACCACACGGGGATCCTATCTCTATCTTTAAGTCTGAACAGCTATCAACTTGGTCCAGGGTGGGATTGGACACAGTGGTAGATCTTTACCACCAGAATTCCCTTATCCCTTTCGAAGACTTAGTGGAAGACACAGGTCTCCCCTTCTGGCCAATTCCTTTCATATGAAGCCCTAATACGGACTTTTAAGGAATTGTGGGGAAAGGGCAGAGAAGAGTAAGCCTGGGTGTAGTTTGCGCAGTTTCGCTATAGCCGGAAATCCGCAAAGTGACAGAAAAACTCTGCGGAGTTCCGCAAGTGGCAGAGTGCAGTGCAAACTGCCATTCGTGCTGATCTTCCTGCCGCTCAGGTAGAAATTCTACCCGAGCGGAAGCTCGTGCTTGCCAACTTACCGTTCACAAGCAGAGAAGAAAACAATTCTGCACTACGTAGAGCTGAGTTTTCTGCAAGCTCGGCGGAGCGCGGAGAGCAGAAAACTCTGCAAACTCAGCGGAGTGGAATTTACTGCCCAGGCCTAGGGAAGAGCCAACAACTCATCAAGTGTTGCATTCCCTATTACCCTGGGATCAGTCGACCACATAGGGAAATGGCTTTACTGTTCCTTATCAGAGGCAATCCGTACCCCTCTAAACTATTTGTGTGAACTTTGGGAACTGGTATTAGAGGAGTTCTCTGACCAGAGTGGAACAGGGTCCTGGCTTACCCCAAAATGGTTTCTCAAAAGACGAGGTTTAAATTCATGCAGTTTAATTATTTACACATGATTCCCAGAGGCCTGTAGTTGCCCCAGATGTAGTTACTAAGATGCAGACTTTATGCATATGACACGGGCATGTCCCGGGTTGGTGCCAATATGGGAGGAAGAGATAGCAGCAGTGTGTAAGACACTAGGACGCGCGATTCATCCAACGGTTGGGGTCTGCCTACTGGGGCTCTTCCCTCGCCCGCCCAAACGCAAAGTTGGAAACAGAATTATAGATCTGGCTCTAGTTGTTAGCAGAAGAAGGATAGCCATTGCCTGGAAGTCTACCACTGGCCCAGTGGTGAGTTGCTGGAGACAAGACGTTACATACTGGGCTGGTGCGGAGGGGAGGGTTCTGGTTAGAGGCAAGGCAAGGGGGCTACGTAGACATCCTATTGCAGAGCAGTGGAGGGCAACCCTAGAAAGTTGGGACCATCCAAGTGAGAACAAAATTCAGCCGACCGCGACAAATACTGAACTGGGGTGGGGGCAAATGAAACACTGATAGTTTAGGGATCAGTAGAGTGAGAGGACACACACTAAGTAACACCGACTAGTGATAGAAGCAGCTGTTCCTGAGGTAGGCGATCAATCGGTCATGTCTGAGATGGCTTATACGGAAGACAACGGCTCCCCTATAAGTAAATATACATAGAGTAGCTGCTGACCGACAAGATTTTCCCTCCCGTTCCCCCCCCACCCACCACCACCACCACCACCTAGCCAGTTAAACAGGTGCCTAGAATGGGTTCTTTTCAGATCCTGGGAGATAACACACCACCCAGAACATGTTTGTTCCTAGGTTTGTTTGCGAGGCATTATTAGGGAGTCCTCCCCATTGGAGCCCCTATCTGAGATGGGCCAGAACATAAACTGTTTATAGATACTCACAGCTGAGAGAAATACACTTGACAGACAGAAGGAATAATTTGTATACAGTGCGGTATCCTAGAAATTCTTACGGTACTGGCAGGTCGAGTAGCTCGATGTAATGGGGCGTATATACCTGCAAATGTGTCTACCTACAATGTGAAGACATTGTATTACAAAGCAATGTTTCATACCATAAAAGATGGCCTACTTCAGTAATGGGATTGACTGGCTTAATGTGATTTTCATAGATGCCAATAAAAATATGTTTTACTATATATATATATATGTATATAGTACGATTTTCACAATCTCCAACTGCAATGCTCGGCAGTAGAAGTACTGCATTTTTTGTGGTCATAACAGTTTTTCACGGGGGTGTGGCTTGGGAGCCTTCGGTGATGGCCGCCGTTCCCGGGAGCTCCGCAGTGGCGTGAGGCAGCGGAGGCTCTCCAGGACACTTTAACTGAATTTTGGAACGTGAAAGCGGTGTATTTTATCGGCGGAAATGCTGCTCCATTCACCATGATGTGCGCGAAGACGTGGGGTGAGACCAACGATGTATTCCTGCCTTTGCTCATCGCTCGTGGCTGAAATGGAATAGCGGCCGCCATTTTGTTTTTAACTCGCTCCTCGCGTGTGCCGCCTCTGTGCTTGAGGTAATGTTTTTCTCCACCAAAATGACTGCCTGACATGGAAATACCGTTCTTCCTCTAGTCTGCCCTATTTTTCTCTCATTTTGACCTGCATTATTTGAGTTGCCTGAGCTAAGTGCCATTTCGTCCTCTGACACTCCTCAATTCTGCTGCCTCTATATTTGAGACAACGTTTTTCCTCATCGCAATGCCTGTTTGGCATGGAATTGTTGTTCTTACTTTGGTCTCTACTATTTCTCCTCTCATGTTAAGCAACATTACTTGGCTTTCTTGAACTAAGTGTCATTTTGTACTCCGACGCTCCTCACGGTTGCTATCTCCAGACTTGCGTCACTTTTTCTCCTCATCATATTGGCTGTTTGGCACTTAATTGATATTTTCCTTTGTTCTCTGCTTCTCTCATTTTATTTTGAGTGACAATTTTTGGGAGTTCCGGAGCTACTGCCAGTGTTTCTTCTCCTCACGTGCACTCTATACAGTGGCGTCGTGCATTACTTTGTTTTTGGAAAGCTCATATTGCTATAATTTATTCTCCAGGTTGGGTTGAAGAACGCCTTTTTACTGTATGCGCCATGGCAACGTCCCGTGCTAGTCGTAAAGAGGCTTTGCAGTCAAAAGATGCATCTTTGGAGGATTACAACCCCTTTAACATCCTGCAAGAGAACATGGATGATATTCCAAATGATACTGTTGCTATAAAAAGCTAATCTTCTTCTACGTCTCGTCTGGGCTCCAAACAGGGATCCAAAATACCATCAACATCATCCTCCAAGCCAAGAAAGCAAGGAAAAACAAATCCACGTTCTCGTACTAACTCTTCTTCGCCTCTTTTGTTGGAACTTCTCCTTGAGGAGATTCGCGCTCTCAAACCATACATGGAAGAAACTAATACTCGTTTGCAGAGCTTGGAAGATAATTGGTCTCATACTGAACAAAGAGTTGATGTCCTGGAGAAACGAGTTGACTCCGTTCAAGAATTCACTGTTCAAGTTCCTCTTATTCACAAAGAAATAGAGCAGCTCAAAAAACAGGTTGAAAATTTGGAAAATCGAAATAGGCGTAACAACTTACGCATTTATGGTCTGGCTGAGGACCTTGAAGGTTCTAACCCAATATCCTTTTTTCAATCCTTTCTTCCAACTCTTCTTGGTTTTCCTGATACTCCACCATTGAATATCCAACGTGCCCATCGCCTGGGTCAAAACCCTCGTTCTTCATCTTCCTCGGCGAAACTTAGAGTAGTCATTTTGTACTTCCTAGAGTACAATGAATTACTTAAGGTCCTACATGCTGCCAAACAGCGAGGAAAAATCTCTTGGAATGGATCAAATCTCTTTTTTGCTCAAGACTATGCCAAAATAACTGCTGACCGTCGGAAGATGTTCTTAGATATGAGACCAGTACTTCGCAGCATGAATGCTCGCTATGGCTTATTTCATCCCTGCCTCTTCAAGGTGACCTACAATAATAGAACGACCAACTATGAAGATCCTGCTATGCTTCAACAATTTTTGAACTCTTGTAGACGAGATTCTATGGATACTTCTAAGGCATAATATCACCTGATTATCTCACTACCAACTGTTTGTTGTTTATCGTTTGTTCTTAGTTGTACATTTCTTTACCCTCTACTATATTTGTAATTGTTTGTATAATTCTAAAATTCTGCATTAATTAATATTTTATTTTTTCTCTTTTACCAGGTTGCGACTTTCGTGTTTCCCCTGTTCTCTATTTCCTTCATTTTTTCCTGGATGATGTTCTCTGTGTCGTTTTTGTCCTACGGTCTCCCGTTCGGCGCCCGACCTTCCCCATGTGGCTCCACCTACCCCATCACTGTTGTCCTTTTGTGCTACGTTTTCTTATTACCGTATTTTCTTATCATATGTTAGCTTTGTTTTGTCTTTTGATTTCTTGTTATGCTCACTCCTTCCCCCTTTTTCTCCCTACTCTCTTGCTTCATCTTAATTTCTGGTCTTTCTTTTATTTTTCTTATTCATGTCATCTTTTTTCTCATCCTCATTTCTTTTTCTATTCTATACTCTTGTGTATCTATAATTACTATTTCTCTGCGACAACTCTTCTTATCCATATTTGGACGAATGATGCATTATGTTTCACCTTCACATACCATAGTTTTTCTCAAGAACTTTTTGATTATAATGTATAAGATTTAGATGTCGTTAAATATTATATCTTGGAATGTTAAAGGTTTAGGTTCTCCTATTAAACGTCAGCGAGTTTTATCACATATTGCAAACTTAAAAGGAGATATTGCTTTACTGCAAGAAATTCATGTACCAGTTACTGAGATAACTAAACTACAACGTCATTGGGTAGGCCATGTTTTTGCATCACCAGGTTCAGGAAAACGTAATGGCGTTGCTATTCTTTGCCATAAACGCTTGGATGTTCGACTCATAAGACAAGATAATGATTCTGAAGGTAGATGGGTTGCAGTTTCCTTATTGATTAATAAGATTCCTCTCACTATTTTCAATATTTATGCTCCCACTATCCAAGATAAACTGTTCTGGCCCCAAATCCTTTCCTCTTTAATGCAATATACTGACGAATATTCGATTTTTGGCGGTGACTGTAATATGATTGTGGACCCCTTTATTGATAGAGGATCTAACTCCAGATTCTCTCCTTCTATCATGCATTCTCAATTTACTTCCACTATTTCTCAAAGGTCTCTTGTGGATTCCTGGAGACTTTGTCATCCTACGCTACAAGAATACACCTATTACTCACCTGCTCACTCTTCACAATCCCGAATAGACTACCTTTTTATTTCCAAAGCCCTAACTCAACACATTTCTCATTCAGATATAGGCTCTATTTTAATTTCCGACCATGCTGCAGTTTCACTAAGTTTGGACCTACTCCCTCCCATTAAAGGCACTAGACGCTGGAGATTTAATAATTCTCTTTTACTAGATCCTAAATTCACAACAGCCTTTCTTGATTTTGCGACCTTTTTTTCGATGAAAATGAATCTCCCCAGTGATCCCCTCAACTTATTTGGGACTCCTTTAAAGCTGCCTCCAGAGACTTTATTATTTCTTTTGTTGCTCAAAAACGGCGTGCAGCCTCTCACTCAATACAATTGCTTAATACACAGATTAAAAAATTGGAACACCTTTATTACTTAACTAAGAGCCAATCTGACTTAAAGGAACTTCTCAATCTCTCTTTTAATAAACTTTCTAATGAATCTGCAAATCTGTACTTACTCAAATCCAGCGCTAAATTCTACAGTGCACAAAATAAATCTGGCAATCTTCTTGCTAATTATCTCAAAAGGAACGTACTAAAATTGAATCTATTGTATCTTCATCTAATACTATTATCCATAAAGACAAAGATATTCTCTTAGAATTCTCCAATTTCTATCGCTCATTGTATACACCTGAATCTTCTCCTCATCCAAATTTTTCCAATCTACTCATTCCCAAATTACATAAATTATTCTTATTTTTTGTGGCATCCCAAAAATCTGAAGGTTCATTTCAAGAAGCTTTGATTTGTCTTCTTCCTAAAGACAATAAAGATCATACATTGTGTAAGAATTACAGACCTATTTCTTTAATTAATTTGGATTATAAGATATTTGCGAAAATTCTTGCGCTTCGTTTAGACAGCATTCCCCCACAATTAATTGGTAAAGAACAATGTGGTTTCATTAAGGGCCGCCACCTCTCTGATAATACTCGTCTCTTTTTCAATGTACTTAGTAAATTCCATTCTTATAGTTCCTCATTAGCAGCTGTTGCATTGGATGCTGACAAAGCATTTGACAGGGTTAATTGGCAGTTTATCTTTTCAACACTTACTTGGTTTGGTTTTGGCCCTAAATTTCTTTCTTATGTTTCACTTCTTTATTCCTTTCCTAGATCATTTATTCTAGCCAATGGCCTTGTTTCCTCTTCATTAACTCTTTTCAGAGGTGTCAGACAGGGTTTTCCTCCCCCCCCCCCCCTTATTTATTTTGGCTTTAGAACCTTTACTATCTAAAATTCAGATGAACAAGAATATTACAGGTTTTCCATATGGCGATAAACACCTGAAGCTTTCAGCTTACGCCGATGATATCCTTTTATTTATATCTAATCCTCAAACTTCTATACCAGCTTTTCTTTCAGAGGTCTCATCTTTTGCTTCAGTTTCAGGATATAGACTCAATGTTGACAAATGTGAAATCCTTCCCTTAAATAAGTATTGTTTCCATGCCGATTTTTTTAACTTCCTCTTTTCACTGGCGCCCTACAAAAATCAAATACTTAGGCCTATGGTTTACTCCCTCTATTATATATATATATAAATGTTTTGTACTTGTATAGCGCGCAGCTACCCGCATGGGGTCTCCCGGCGCTTGTACGAATACCGCAAGGGAACCCTTCCTGGTTTTCCTTGTGAAGTGTCCACTCCTGGGCACCCCCGTGGTGAAACCAGGCATCCCTCGCGCTGTGGGGGCCGTTGTGGAGACTAAGCAAGCTATTGCCCAGAGTTGCAGCGTGGGACCCATGATTAGAATAGGCATTGAGGCGAGAATATCCGGTCAGAGGAATTTATGAGCCCGAGACCTGCCGAGGCGGGAATCGAACCCTGGTCCCTGGCCAGAGCTCTGCATCGAGGTCTGCCACTCTAACCACTGAGCCACACTTCTCCACAAATATTAAATATTAAAGATACTGTCTCACTCATCTAAAACACCTCCAATCAAACTGTCTCACTCATCTAAAACACCTCCAATCAAACCTAACTGATTCCACATCACAATGGCATCCCTTATTTTTATCCTGCTGGGGTAGACTAGATTCTGTGAAAATGTTAGTTCCAATAATTTTATTTTTCTTATCTAATCTTCCAATCAATATTCCTAAATCTTGTTACAAAAATATCTATAATATTTTATCAAAATTGTTGTGGCAAAACAAAAAAGCTAGGATGTCTTTTTCCAAACTTAAACAACCTAAACATTTGGGTGGAGTTAATTTTCCTGATTTTTCTTCGTATCATACTTCCTTCTTTCTTAAATATTCCTCTTCTCTGCTATCTCAGAATATGACTGATTCTATATTTTTACCTTTATGGATAGAGATTGAACCTTATGTCATTCAATCTCTCTCATTTGAAGAATTTATATCTATATCTAATACCCCCTCAAGATTTTCTCTCCCCATTCTTAAAAATATTCGTAACATTTTTCATCCGCTCATACTAGACGGCTTAGATGATCGCAACCATTTTTTGCAATCCCCGATTTGCTATAATAATCACATTAAAATTAACAATAGAGCTCTTTTTTGGAAAGACTGGTTCAATCTTGGTCTTAAATGGACTCACCAACTCTTTCAAGGTGATACTTGTATATCTTTCTCTTTAATTCAAGTACGTTATTCTCTCCCTTCTTCCTATCATTCTAAGTATATATTATTGACTCTGGCTGCTCAACGTTCCTATGATACTCTCCTGGCCTCCTCCGCTCATGTTAAATCGTCCCCTGTTACACTTTCACTCTTAAACTCTTCCCCCTCGGCTTCTCAAATTTATAATAAATTAAGAGAAACTGTTCATACTCGTGATAAATCTAAAGTAGAATGTAGTTGGGAATCTGACTTAGACGCATCCTTTTCTATTCCATCGTGGGATAAAATTTGGTCCAAAATAAGGAGATCTTCTAGGGCAGCAAATACCGCACAAACGTTATTTTTCATATATAATAGACTTTTAATCACTCCGGCCAAACTACATTGTATTGACCCTATCATTCCCTTTACCTGTTGGTCCTGCCCAGCCCCTGTAGCAGATCTTAAACATATGTTATTCACATGTCCAGTTATTTATCAGTTTTGGATCAAAGTGTGGCAGCAAATTAACAAAATCTTTCATACGCATATTCCTTTTTCTTGTTCCCATATTTTTCTAGGTAGTATTTCAGAAGTTTGGTCCTCTTCCACCACTTTTAATGTCTCCATTATTGATTACTTATAGCTGTTGCATTTCAACAAATTACTAAGTCATGGAAGAATGCTCCCAATGTTTCTTTTCAAGCCTGGTGGTATGGAATTTGTTATAATCACAGATTGGATAGGGCTTATGTTCACCCGTTTGTAATTGCTATTAAACGTGATTGATTATGGTTACCCATTACTAATTTTCTGAATACGTCCGCTCAGTCGTTACCTATACATACGCCGGCCAATAGGGAAGTCTCCAAACCTCCTTGAAGTTATTGTTATTCATTTGTTATTGTATTCTATTTCTGTCCTAATTATATTCTTAAGTTTATAGTAGAGAAATAACTGTAATTTAAATATTATGTTTTTGCATAATAGTCCAGTTATACCAGTATTGGTTTTATTTTACCCCTCCCCCTTTTTCCTCCCTATCTACCCTACTTTCCTTGCTGTATAAAACCTATTTATATTATATTGTCATTATATACTGTATTGTATTGCTGTCATATCTTATATTTACACCCAATAAACTTTCTTTTAAAACTAAAAAAAATAAAAATAACAGTTTTTCACGTTGATCGCATCCACTGGAGGCAGTTCCAACGTAACTTCCAGAAAAACCCACCCACCAAAAGACTGGTCTCACTTGCAAGGCTTCCCATTCACAAAAAGACAGAGTCCAATACTCGCTTGGAGCAATCAGCAATTCATACTCCATATACCCTAGAGGCCTAGATAGCACACTGCGGTCTCAGCATTGCTTCTCAGTGGGATACTAGATTTCAGAATTCATTTTGGGCATGTGACTGGTTTTATTTCTTTGTCAGGCTGAAGACAACTCCACAAATGTTCAGAAGGGATTTTGGAAGTCCCTCAACTAGATTGATGGTCGATAAACTAGATCCAACGTTCCTGAAGAAATGCACTGTGCCAGTGGGGTTGGGCCATTTAAATATGGTGTGCAAAAAGTCTGCAAAGTAAGTGGGACACCGGGTTTGCTGAAGGTTTTGAATTTCGAACGCAAGTGGAAAGGATCTGTCCTGACCTTAAGAAGACCTCTTTCTGCATACCATATTTAAATCATTATCAGAAATGAGCCTATATAGTCATTTCTGCACGTATCTAACTAATAAAAAGAGGTAAAAACAGTTTGCAGGCAGGTTTGGTATAAAAATAGAAGTTTAGCAGGCCCTGTCACCGTGTTCATGACTGAGTGCCCTCATTCTTCTGCGCCACGGGGACTCATTCAAATTCTTGGATGCACCACAAAATATCACATGAACCCTGCAGAAATGGCCGCTGTAATCTTGCTGATTGTATTTACTACAGGTTACAATTTGGTGGATGAACCTATAGCCGTTTTACAATCACTTGTAGGTCAATAATGTTTGGTACAACGAAGTTCATTTCTCCCACTCTCGAAAACAGGACTAAGCAAATACTATTTTGCAAAGGAACAAATACATGTGTCTCAAGGATCATTGCTTTTTAAGTAGGTTACTAATGTTGGCAGAACGACTACGTACTTACCAATAAATATATTGTACTCCTTATTTTCTTATTTTATTTGTTTTGCCTTTATTTTTTTCTAAGTTTTCTCACCGTTTTCTTCCCTTTTGTTGTCGATTGGAAAATTCTCTGTTAATAGTACCAAATTCCTTTCTGGGATACTGCACTTTGCTTGATGTTTATAAACTCCATAGATATGATACCTTGGGTGTTCAATAATGTTAATTGCAAGCTTCTTGTTGAGGGACTACATTGGCCTGCTATAGGCACTTAACAGATCTCACTTGCCACGTTTCTGGATAATATCTCAAAATCCATCATAATCATCTGCGATCGGCCCTCTCCAAAACCTTTATTCGTTTTAGCACTTAACCCTTCATGGGGAAAAAGTGGTGAACAGTACTCCAACACTGAAGACTATATTGAGCAGCTTAGCTTAACCTCAGTGAACATTTCCACCTATGTGTACGACCTATCAATATTTTTATCCAAACCATTTCTGCCTCACTGGTTGTCAGAACCCCTTTCCGAGGGCCACAGGGCAAGCATGATATACTGGGCCCAACAGTGGCGCTTGAATTCTTTCACTTCTGATATCCTGGGCTCTGCCTGCTATGGGCTCTGAGCCTAGTGCCCCTTCAACACTTCACTCTCATTGATAGCGAGGGTCGAGCCATCCAATGCTTCTCAGGAGGAGGTAGGTGTAGGGCGAGCACAGACTTGCAACTCAAAATACATCCAGCAAACCCAATAAACAATTTTCCACTCATATAATTGCTTTTATGTAAAAAGCAGTATTTATCTACTAATACAAAGTACAATACAAGACACTGCAAACAATATGCACAGCCTTTTTGAAGCAAACCCACTACTGTTAAGAGGGTCAGCATTCCAGTCCCATTTCCATGTGTGTGGCTAAAGGTTATTCCCCATTCACACGTGGCAACATCCAAGTTAGGCCCTGCTAAGGTGTTCAAGTCTCAGACGTTGTATGTGGCTCTTTAGCAAGATCATTGAGTCCCCACACAGGAGCATGTCAGTTCAGGACAAGTTGCCCTGGGCCCTCTCATTGGTCAATCTTACCTGGTCTTGTGGAGTGGCTGTTCAGAGTCCCTGGGCACCCTTCAACAGCTCGGCTGTACCCAGACAGCGGAAAGCTACAATGATGGTGGCCACCCTCCTTGGCACTTCTCAGATGTGGTAAGTCTCTCCTGGGATCCAGAGGCATGTCTTTGATACTCCCGGACAGGCAAGTTGAAGTTGTTGCTCTCACTTTCCACAGGTTACAGCCTGCTGTGTCTTCTACTCTGGATGTGAGGTCATGGCCAACTGCCCTCTTCCACCTTCACAGCCCTTTCCTCCTGAGACACAGTTAGGGTCACAACAGCATATAAAGGGCGACCGTCCTCTCTCTTCACTGTAACCTCCACTTTAACGGGAATCGCAGAGTGCATGAACAAGGTGACGACCCTCTATGTGTCAGGGTGCTGTATCAGCTAGCAGCCCTCCATCTCTCACACTACAGCACCATGGTTGGTAAGTCCTTTTCCCCATTGCTGACACCACCTGGCAAGGGGTTCATGGATTTTGCACACAGGCTGGCTGCCCAATCAGTGCGACGGTGCCAACGGACACGAATCTCAAACCCTGCTCCCAGGATTCACACAACCGGATCCCCACTGGCTATTACTCCCTCCAAGCGAGCTTCACCTCACAGGGTCCACTGGTCTTGTCAGGCAGAAGCTAGTGCTACAGGTTCTAGGCTTGTGTTCTTGATCCTGCTGGGGGTTGCCCCCCCCACATGGATGTCTGGTAGACCTGTCCTGGTCACAATAGCTGAACTTGTGCTAAGCTTCTCCAAGCTGATGTACAGCTTCAGTTTTGTAATTTGGGAGTTTCATGCTCCCTTTTTAGGTCTCGCCTGCTAACGCAGCGCGAAGCGCTGCTGTCCGCCAGCGAGATCTATTGTTGCTGACTTGCCTCGGAAGTGGGACAGGAGTTGGGCACGCGCAGGCTCTTGGCGGATTTGAGTTGGTGTACGCGCACGTGCACACACGCGATGTGCACATCTCCTGTCCCGCTTCCGATAACATGCCAGCCCCGTTGGAGGCTCCGTGTGGGCTAATGTTGGCGCAAAGTGTACTTTTGCAATTCAGAGCAACAATAGCCCACGCGGAGCCCCCCCCAGCCCTTCTTTACTCACCGGGCTGCTCTTCTGGGGGGGCGGCTCCTCCTCGCGGCTGCAGCACTTCTGTTGCGGGGCTTTCCTGCATTCCTGGGAGCCCCGCGCTGCTGTGGTCATCCTCGGCCGCCGCATTCTTCACCCGGGCCCCCTCCTGGGACCCGGGGCTTCTCTTCACTCCGGCCGCCACCGCGGGGCTCTCCCTTCCACATGGGAGCCCCGCGTTAGCACGCAACGCCGGTTTCTTTGCCGGAGCAGGCCCCGCCCACGTCCCGGGCAAGCGCGCCTGACTTCCGGCTTCAAGACTAGAAGTTAACAAGCAATTGCAATGCCATAGTTATCGCAGTGACGCGAGTTTGAACTATTGACATTTGCAAATAATAATGCCTTTTATTTTTGTTTTCTTTATAAAAACCTAAATAAAAGGCTTTGCTATTTACAATGTCAATAGCTCAAACTCGCATCAATGCGAGACCTATTGCATTGCAAATGCTTTTTTTTTAGGTAACTGATTTTATGGAGTTTGAGGTAAAAAGCAGCACACAATTAGCAAGCGACCTTTTATCATGTGCCATCCGTTATCATGTGCCATCCGCCAGCAATTTGCGTGCTTGGTGTTTACGCCCAGAAGCAACTGGCGAAATCTAATAATCAAGATGCAACGTGAGAGAACGCAGAAGCCTGGACTGATTGAAAGTGCCTCACATATCGTACTCTCTCCCTTTTTAGCTTGTCAATTTTAAAGGAAAGTCATTTTAACAATTGGTCACGCTTGTTTGAAGCTGCTGCTTAGGCGGCCTGGCTTATGTTGACAACAGAAACGCAGAGTTGGATGAGCAGAAATTTGCAAAGAACGATGAGCGGACGAGACCCGTATCAGACATTGCTTGCCGGTGCCTCCTGTAAACGGGCTACGCATCCTCCGCTCTGCACGCTCGAGACGAGGAGGACCACGTGCAAGACGGAAACAGAGCTCTATTGATGCTGGAAATATGCTTCGTTAACAACGTGATCTTAGCCAAACATTCTCTCCAAAATGTGACTCGGAAAATGCTGTTACAGAGGCAATATAACCCCGGAAGGGGTCAAGGAGAAGGCAGGAAATCCGCCGCCCGCTCCATTGTCCTGCCTGACCTCTGCGAACGGTCAAGTGCTGGGTGTAGATGGGATTCCAAGCTGTGCTCGCCGCTTTTATGGTGCTCTTCAGAAAGCGCCTCTGGTGTCAGTGGGTTGTTACATGGACTGTCTTGACATCTCTAGAGTGTGCCATAAATTTCGCTGTTTAGTTTTGGTGAGAATGCAGACTCGTGCAGTGAACACAATGCTGCTGCCCATTGGCGCCTTCACATTATTTCCGAATTACAAGATCAGAGGATTGAAAAACACTTTAAAACTAGCTGGATGTTTTGGAAAACCTGCCTAGTCCGAGCAGTTATGCACCGTTTGGTTACTTTTTTATTAGTTAACTGAAAGTGGCCACCAAAGGCAGGGATTCTCAAGATACAACTCTTATTGCTGTCACTTGAAGTTTTAATACTCCGTTTATACGGGTATCTGTTGCCATGGAAATAAACATTACATTGCAAACACAGGACTGCAGCTTCAAGTGTGCCAGAGTAAGGTTACTAGCTCAGCAGCTTTAGATGAAGTTAAGACCCATCAAAGACCACCAATAGGAATGACCTCCTAGTTTACTGAACTAGAAAAATTGTTCTCAGTTGTACATTTCTGTAACTGCCGCAAACCCCATGGCACTTTGTTTCCAAGCACATTCCTGTGCTACAGCACACTGTGGGAGTAGCAATCCACAGCTCGAGTTGGATGCAAGTCCGTTGTCTTCACAGTAGTAACACACTTCTTCGGAGAAGAGTTAAACCTTCGGCAGAAACAGCGCTACACTCCTTCAGTGGGCAAGAACAGATAGGACAGTAGCAGAGCAAGTTTTAACCATCACAGGCCACATACAAATTGAACATCAGTAGTGCAAGCTTGGCTTCCTCGCAGAACAGGCACAGCATAGTAGAAGCAAAGGGGGATTCTCTCTCGCACAGGAGGGTGCAAGTGTGATCCTTTGTTGGACAGGTTCAGCAGGCAGACTAGTACATACTTTCATCGCTCACAGAACGTGCTCAGTTAAGGCCTGAAGGACATGCAAGTCACAGACCAATGTCTGGACTGAAATGAATGCAGGTGGAGCACCTCATGCATATCTCTGCTGCACCCCACCTTGAACAAGTCCAGCACGTGTTGCGGGTGCTGCCCCGCGAGGGCCTCCAGTGAGTGTGTATACTCGACATGGGTAAAGGGGGTAAATGGGCCTTCCCATTGCTCACTTCGCTGACTCCGATTTATGGGAGAACTCCCTCTCCCCATGCATTCACATTGCATATTCATGGCATGTTTTAAGGCGTCATCTTTTTTTTTTGATTTAACTCTTTTTTTTTTTTTGGTTGAGCCTGGAGACGCGCATGCGCTGCTCTGCGAGGTATGCTGTATTCAAGTATGGCCTTGAAGCTCCGCCCACTCTCCGCCCATATATTTCAATGGTTTGTGTCATTACCCTTCAGAAATGCTGGCTTCTGATTTGTTAATAGGCTTGTTAGTCCCTCCTTAGAACCGCCTTGTCTTCATTTTTTGTAGTCTCCCATGAGGACTGGCCCTTTTACTTCTGCTGTTACACTGCGTGCACTATTTTCTTTAATGAGTTTCTCCTACTGCAGGCACAACATGCTTTTATGCGACACTCAGGCGCCATGGGCTCTTTCCCTTTCCAAGTAGCCGGGACAATGGTGGCCGCTTCTTTGCAATGCAATAGGTCTCGCATACAAGAGTTTGAGCTATTGACATTGTAAATGATAATGCCTATTATTTATGTGTTAATTATCAAAACATAAATAAAAGACATTGTAATTTAAAATGCCAAGAGCTCAAACTTTCGCAAATGCGAGACCTATTGCATTGCAAATGCTTGTTATATAGATTTTCACGTTGGCCGCCCTAACACTCGCGGTAGCACCGCAGTCCTCACTGTCTGCCAGGCTGCATATCACCGATACGTCACAGAGTTCCTCTCCGCCACAGTTAAAACGAGGCCATTGAATCCATCCACGGCCAGTTTCCATTCCCTGTCACAGCGTGAGAATTACTATAGATCACCGTATTATCACCGCCAGGCACGCCCAGGTGAATTAGAACTAGGGCACCCGTCATGGTGGGCACCTTTGAACCTCTTGTCCACCACCACACCCTTGCCTGCATCTACGAACTACGGGTCTTCAATATGGCACGACCATAAATGTGTATGTCTGATGATGATTAAGGATGGAACCTACCACCACCACCGTGGGTTTCACCTGTATGCTGGATACACCTCTAGCATTACAATTCTGCATGATCACAATGATATTACCTCGGTTGTTGTCCTTTTCATGCACAAGGCACCTAAGCACACCTCGTGCACCAGTGCCCCCCTTTGAGCCATCAGAATATCATATAAACCTTGATATGTTATTGGTTTTTTTTCCCCCTTCCCCCTTTCCCCCCCCCCCCTCCCTTGCTTTTATGTCTCCCTCTAGGCTGTGAACAGGATTTACGTATAAAAACGGATTCTGGACATTTATTGTCAAGCAAACCTGACCCAGGTAACATATAGGATTACGGGCTGTCTTTTCCCGAACCCTATTTTTCATCCATTCTTTGGTCCTGACGAAGTACTCCTGGATCCAATAGGGACCATCTAACAGCGCGAAACATGTAGACCTTCTTCACATTCACTTTTGTTAATACACAACACGGGTTGAGAGTAGTGGGACTCTATTTGGTCTTGTTTCCCCTCTCATAGCAGCACTACTGTGCATCTCCATCCCCGTGAACTTTTTAGCCTGTACCAGGGACCTTTTTGATTAAATATTTTTAGGTCCCTGTCTCATTTTAAACCAGCACTCACTAGCACTTCCCTACCCACACACCCTCACTCACAAATGTGGCAACTCCTTAAAAGAACTCCGCCAGAGAGCCCCTAACCAAGGGCCCGTGAGGGACTGCAGCGCCACCCCCATGAGGAGCAACCTTGCCCAATGATGATGCTATACATCCGCAAGGGTGTGTGAGGGCACTAGATACCACATTAAGGAGTACTCTTTCCTTACTCTGCACACTCACTTGACCCTTGGAGACATTCCCCACTATTTACAGCTTATCTGTTGGCTGTAATCTCCCCCTCCACTCTGTAGGAACTGTAACCATCCATTGGAATAATGTATGACTTTTAGGAGCATTGGTTCAGGACCTCATTCTAATTGCTCCTAGTCCCTCCTCTCATTGATTTGTTGAATAATTCCTTTCCAGACATACTTGTGATTTAGTGTCTCTGCATTTGAAGTTCGTGTTTTCACACCAGGACAGTCTCCAATCTTGATAGCCCCAAACACTGACCAAGGGAGTGGCTAGAGGTTCACACCTGGATGTCAGCCTCCGTGATATGTGCTTCAGAATTTTACCAATGGGCCTCAGCGTTACACTTCGGTTCTCAAATCAGATCCATCCACTTCCTCTGTTGTGCCCAGGCCCCTTTGACCAATTACCTCCTTGCTATTGAAATGCACTTAAGAGGCTAGCTGTTCCTTCCTCTAATGTGTGTCCCGTCCAGCTCTCAGAAAAGTAGCAAGCCACAAATCTGTCTGGGGGAAACTGTCACCACTACCTGCTCCTCTAGCAAGCCCTCAGTCTCCCAAAATGGAACCCAGTGCTTTCCTGGTATTGTGCTCTTCACAAGCGCACATATTACCCTACACATGCATTCAGACATGTACAGTCTCCAATGTACTGTGCCTCTTCCCGGGCACACATACATTTTAGCACACTCATGCCTTATCACACAGCATCTGCTATGTGCTTTATCATCCCGCAGGCAACCCCTAATTCACACATGCAGCTGCTCATGCTATTTCTCCTGCACTTTACCCTCTCTCAGGGGCATGTACATCCTCATGCTACCTACAGTTCATTGCAGGCCAAGCGCCGAGTTAAGCAGCGGACCTTTACTGGGATGGGCCAGGAGGTACCACTCTTGTGACCCAGATGAATCGGGCCTCTTCCCACTACTAATTAAGTTTTAGGTGCCCCTCCAGGTCTAAGCAGTCAGCAGTTCATGAGACAGGCTGGCGTCATAGCTCACACGCATCTGGATCCTTGGTAATGATTTTTGGTCATGAGTGAGCATGGTCATGTTCACTCATGACCAAAAATCATTACCAAGGATCCAGATGTCACTGCAGATGGGCCACTCAGGGCAGGGTTACACGTCCACCACCATGTGATTTTCCTTATGAACGTCCTAATTGCTTGATGTTTAGCTTTGTCTGTTAGGTAAGCAACCCAACCACTTTCAGTGAACAAAGGCTGCACAGTAGCTCCTGATGCTAAGGGACTGTACTTCTCTTTTATGCCCATTACCTTATGGTATCCCTGTGCCCTGCTTTTCTGCCACCCGATAGAAACTAGGGAGACTCCTGTTGGGGTTTAGGCCTGGATTCCAAGAGCTCAGGGACCAAGCAGTGGTGGGCAAGTCCATGTCCCCCCACTGGGCTTTGCATACCATACAGAAAGACTACCTAAACTGACACAGGCGTAATCTCAAGCCATGAGTGAATTGTTATTTCATCAGCTGAGGTGTTCGGCCGCATGCTCCTTTGCCTGGCCCTGTTAATGATAGCTCCCAGAAACGCCGACGGGAATAGGCTGAAAGAGTTGTGTGTAAACCGGATTCATATGAACCATGTTCTTGGATTTGGGGTTGGTAGCATGACTCTCAGCAATATGGAAGAGTGTAAGTGTGTTGAGAAATACCACCATCTAAAGGGAATGGATTACAGACCACAACTGATCATTCTAATAAATTGTCAGGTAGTTTCCACCCTGCGGTTGAAACTGCACATTTGTAGACTGCATAACCTTTGGGATGGTGCCAGACTGATTCTATGCACCCTCCAGGATATATTGATCTATAGACCAGCTAGCTCACAGTGCCTCTATAAGTCCTGTAGGGTAGTCAATGGTTCTGGCAACCACTGAACATGACAATCCCGATCCCCCAACCACTGAACATGACAACCCTGATGTCCCCAGGAATAGTGGTAACAGATCCAGAACCCTTTCGCTCAGTCAATTGTGCTATCTTATTCTCAGATAAATATATAAGGAATACACAGAGTGACATTATCAATGTTTATTGAAACAGTGTGATTCTTTCATAAAATATATGTGCTGCAGTAAACAATAGACAGAAGCAGATTAAAGTAATTCGAAGCACAAAAACAGTGAATAAAATGAAAAGCTCCACCATTGTGCTATTACAGTGTATATATGCAGGCATATAAAACAATATAGAGTCTAGGGCATGTGTGTATGTGTTCTGCCAAGAATTTCTGTACTGGATGATCCAAACCCGGTTACCTGAAGGGAAAGAATGTAACTCTCCATCTTGGTCAGGAGCTGAACACCCTTGCGGAGATAGCAAGCTGCTGGGCCGGAGCTTCAGCGTGTAAAGACCTCACTAATGACAGCAAAGCACTCCCCTGCCGAAACCTGGAAGTGCTTGGCTTATAATGAAAAGCATTCTTGCGATTCCTGTGCAATCCAGCATTGTTATGGTCTAAAGATGGCCGTGTCACCCCATGGATGAAAAATAGAACGACATTTGTACAATGTGTGTCGAGGTTTTGTACGCAGTGTTCAAGGAGTCGTGATCATGTTAACTGAAGCGGAATCTGTAAGCGAAACAGTTTCAGAGAAACTAATCCAACATTGTCATGCACGCAAATGTGTATTAAAGGTTATTGTGTGAAAGGGAAGGCAACTTAAGAAATGTGTACATGATGAAAGAAGGCATCGTTTCTATGTGGGCCTAACTGAGACACACAAATAGCTACAGCAAATGCTGGTTAATGCATGTTTTGCTGCTTGGCAGGCTAACCACCTCTCAGACAAAGGAACATTTGGACGATAATAATAAAGATGAATTGAAGGAGCCTGACATCTCCTCTCAAATGATCTGGGCTCATGTTGTTTGTAAGTGTGGCCAGAGATGGCTACTGTCCAACTCTCTCCTTTCCAAATTCTGGAATTTTTTCCTTACATGTCAGAGGGCTGCTCTTTGTACCTTCACAAGGCCATGGGGTTTCATTTCAGAAGAGTTGGTGACTAGGCCACTCTGTAGTTTTAATAACAGTAGGCCAGGGTTATACTTCATGCCAAGCTGAGACTTCTCCTAATTTTATGGGGCAGCAACAGTCTCTGCTTGAACTCCTGGAACGGGCATCTGTGGCCTCGTTACGTGCTATAATCATTTTTTTTATCATTGCCACAAGATCCCCATTGCCAATAGGCACATTAGGACCTCTGATAGTCTTGAACCCCCCCATGTGAATCTTCTCAGTGCGAGAATAATTTTACACCCAAATCTTTACATCAAGTTTGCAATGTGATCAAAGTTTAATTTTCTCAGTATCAAGCAAGTGGAAGAGTAGCATCTGCATTCCCTTAACCAAAGAATTTATGGTCTCAGAATTGCGCTTATCTCTACCAGGGGCAGATAAAACTGACCCATGGTCACAACGTCCTATAAATTGGTACGTGCTTCCATTCCACTGATCTTTCCAGACAAATCCACTAGGAGTGTCTTGATTTCCTAATCCGGAAAGGCTTCTATTTGTCTACTGCAGGCACCTTGGTTGAGCACAACCACTTACACGTGCACATACACTGGAGGTAGCGTAGGTCAGTTCTGTTCTTGATTAAATATCAGGCTTATCTGTCGTCTTTATTTGTGAAAGGCTATTTGTGTTGCAGCTCTTCATTTGGTACCTTTTTTTTTTTTTTTATAAAATACAATGGAACTAGCTTGGTTATATTTGCTATATCCCCAAGTAGCAAGACCTGTTATGAAGAAGAGCAGAGAGATAATGACCCAAATACTCAATAGTGTCCTTCTATTCCATTTATGTAGTGCCTCATTCCCAAGAGGCCACGAAGCGCTGCAGTTAGCATCAGATTTCTGGAAATCTGTGAATTGTAAGGTTGTTGGGGTATTCGATGTCTGAAGATGTGCTTTAAACATGGTCCGGTGAACTGGGAGCCTCACATAAACAGCATGTGTTGCACAGCAGCGTAAGTATATACGCAGTTGGCATGACAGACCCTACCGATTAATTTCTGTGTTGTGTGATCATGTTGATAGAAGAACCAGGTTTTTAGTGCTCTTCGAATTCTAGATGATTGTTGGCTTTTTTTATTCTTGCAGGAATCTAGTAACCCTCGCCCACCAGGGGTTTACCATGATGGTATGCTTCATCACTCGGTACTTCGTGGTGTGCTGCTACCAGTGACTTAGACTGGAGCACTGTATAGTCTACATAAAATGATGGGGGATAGGACTTGGACGGGTTCTTTATAGGTAAAAAATACCTTTGTGGTAGGAAAACTTTGTTCTAGACAGTAAAATTAAAACGGGGACGAACAGTAGAAAGTGTATTTGGAATTAATGATCCTACTTTCTTAACGGTGTGCATGTTTCAAGCCACCCTTCCCTGTGGTTGTTGTCAGGACCAAGGAATACACAACTGTTGGTGTTACGTTCTGTGTTACGTGAAACTTATAAACAGAGAATTAACCTACCATGGTAAATGGCACATTCTAAGAGGTTATGACCTCCGCAACAGTATGGCTGAAATGGAGGGTCATGCATATTACTAAAAACCACCCTGATGTGGTTATGGCCAGTGCTCCTAGAAAGAAAGGGTACTCCATATAGTGTTATAGTGAACACGTATTACATCAGTGGTTAAACGCCCTGTGATCGGGCACTCGAATACAACAGATATACCACACAATACATAAAAAAGAGACACCAAGTGCATATAAAAAGCAATACTATTGCTTCATAGGTCCTCCAGTGGCAAGGCGAGACTGTAGTCACCCTCTGCATGTACAAATAAATACAACTAAGAAGTCATGTGTGAGAATCCTGCTATCAGGAGTCCCTTCAGCTATACTATACTCACTGCATCAAGGGCTCATCTTGTCTAATAACCTTAGATCGCATCACCGGTGCCTGAATATTACCTGTTTAGCCCCGCTTGCCAGGTTTTTAAATCCTTTGTGTACGTACAAGTGCGTGTAGCACGAGTGACTCATGCTGGGTGCTAGTGAACTGGACCGCACACCCAGCACAAATGGCAGTGATGAGTGGAACCATTTCCTGGTTCCATTCTACTGAGTACTAGCAGCAACTCGCACTGCATTGAGTCTGATGGCTTGGCTGTATTGTGTGGATCTATTACTGAAGCTGTTGGGTAGTTTCATTATTACAGAGTAGGAAGCGATATGCTCTATTGTGTAGAACATCTGCACCAGAAAGGTGGTCGCTTGGACTTTTTGACAAACAGATGTCTAAAAAAACTTCAGTGCTGACATCTCATCATATGAAGTTTTGTTGGGAAATCTGATTCAGTTGTGCTATGAGGGACATTATCAGCCCTAGATTTCTCAATTAAGTTGAGTGGTTTGTGGGGGGTCAGAATTCTTAGGGACATTTGTTTGACGCCATATTGTTGAATTATTGGTGTATTTGCCCCATGAGAGTTTCTCTGCTTTTGACATTTTTAATTTGAGGAGTTTGTTGGCATCCACTGTTTGGACACTCAAGGACTGATAGATTTTCAAACCTTTTGTATGATTTGTGTAATGCCGTTTTTGGGGTTGTTGGCGAAGAAGGAGGAGGTAAGATCAGGTAGAGGCTAAGGTAAACACCGAAGAGGAGGGGGCATGGGCGAATCGTGAGTGACACCCGCACTGAAGTTGAATAGTGCACAGACAAAGGGATACATTGAAACAAGGAGGGATTGGTCAGGGAGTATGCAATCCTTTGCAGTGCACTTTCTTTCACTTTAATGTTATCAAGTTAAAGTAATGTAGAATGATGGAAAACATCAAAGGCAGAGGATATTAGTAGTAACAATGCTGTTACCACTTTCGAATGAATTGTGGTTTTAACATCACCACATGTGGAGATCAGTGTTGCTTCAGTGTCACAGCCAGGGCATAATCAGGTTTGATAGTCTTGGAGAATGTTATTTTCTTCTTTGATTACAGATATTTGTCTGGAGGTAGACTAAGGTATTTCAGATTTGGATGCTTTGTAGAAGGTTTGGTGAGATTGAAACTCAGGTTTTATTTGTAGAATTGATGTCATAAGGAGCATTTTGAGTGGAGTTTGAATAATCAATCAATCATAGCATTTATAAAGCGCACTACTTACCCGCGAGGGTCTCAAGGCGCTGGGGGGGGGGGGGATGAGCTGCTACTGTTCGAAGAGCCAGGTCTTGAGAAGTCTTCTGAAGGTCGGAAGGTCTTCGGTCTGCCGTAGGTGGATGGGGAGGGTGCTCCATGTCTTGGCGGTGAAATGGGAGAATGACCTGCCGCCGGTGGTCACTCTTTGGATGCGGGGGATGGTGGCGAGGGTGCTGTCTGCGGAGCGGAGCTGGCAGGTGGGGGTGTAGAGGCTGAGTCGGCTGTTGAGGTACGTTGGTCCGGTGTTGTGGAGTGCCTTGTGTGCGTGGGTGAGTAGTTTGAAGGTTATCCTCTTGTTGACAGGGAGCCAGTGCAGGTCTCTCAGGTGGGGTGTGATGTGGCTGCGACGAGGGATGTCGAGGATCAGGCGTGCAGAGGCGTTCTGGATGCGTTGAAGCCGTTTCAGGAGTTTGGCCGGGGCTCCTGCGTAGAGTACGTTTCCGTAGTCCAGTCTACTGCTGACGAGGGCCTCGGTGACCGTCCTTCTTGTTTCGGTGGGGATCCACTTGAAGATCCTGCGAAGCATGCGGAGGGTGTTGAAGCAGGAGGAGGAGACGGCGTTGACCTGCTTTGTCATGGAGAGGGGAGAGTCGAGGATGACCCCTGGGTTGTGTATGTGGTCGGTGGGTGTTGGGGGTGTTCTTAGTGCAGTCGGCCACCAGGAGTCGTCCCAGGCCGAGGGGGTGGATCCGAGGATGAGGACCTCCGTCTTGTCCGAGTTCAGCTTCAGTCGGCTGTTCCTCATCCAGTCTGTGACGGCCTTCATTCCTTCGTGGAGGTTGGTTTTGGCAGTGTGGGGGTCCTTGGTGAGGGAGAGGATCAGCTGGGTATCGTGGGCATAGGAGATGATGTTGAGGTCGTGCCGCTGTGAGATGTGGGCGAGCGGTGCCATGTAGACGTTGAACAACGTTGGGCTGAGGGATGAGCCTTGGGGTACGCCGCAGATGATCCCGGTGGCTTCGGAGCGGAAGGGGGGGAGGCGGATGCTCTGTGTTCTGCCGGAGAGGAAGGAGGAGGTCCAGTCCAGGGCCTTCTCTTGGATTCCGGCGTCGTAGAGGCGTGTTCGTAGTGTGCAGTGGCAGACCGTGTCGAAGGCGGCTGACAGGTCCAGGAGGATGAGGGCCGCGGTTTCTCTGTTGTCTAGCAGGGTCCTGATGTCATCGGTGGCGGCGATGAGGGCAGTTTCAGTGCTGTGGTTGCTGCGGAACCCAGACTGGGACAGGTCCAGGATGCTGTTCTCCTTGAGGAAGCTGGTCAGTTGTTTGTTGATGGCCTTTTCGATGATCTTCGCCGGGAACGTGAGCAGGGAGATGGGTCTGAAGTTCTTGAGGTCATTGGGGTCCACATTGGGTTTCTTGAGTAAGGCGTTGATCTCTGCGTGCTTCCAGCTCTCCGGGAAGGTCGCTGTCTCGAAGGAGATGTTGGTGGTTTTCCGGAGACGGGGTGCAATGGTTCTGCTGACTTTGTTGAAGATGTGGTGTGGGCAGGGGTCTTTCGATCTTGATGGTGTCGTCGTCGTTGATGTTGGTCCAGGCGGTTGGTGTGGGTGGTGGTCGTGGGAGCGGGGGTCTCAGTGGTTGCCGGGGTGGTGACGGCATTGAAGCTGTTGTGGATGTTTGCGAACTTGTGATGGAAGAAGGTGGCCAGCGAGTTGCACAGGTCTTGTGAAGATGGGATGTCGTTGGTGTTGGAGCTGGGGTTGGAGAGTTCCTTCACGATGTTGAAGAGCTCTTTGCTGTTGTGTGCGCTGTTGTCTAGGCGGTCTTTGAAGGAGGTCCTTTTGGCGGATCTGATGAGGTGGTGGTGTCTGTGGGTGGCGTTCTTGTGGGCTGTGTAGCTTTCCGGTGTTCGTTCACGGATCCAGTTTTTTTTTAGTTTTCAGCAGGTTCGCTTGGAGGCCTGGAGGTCTTCGGTGAACCAGCTGGCTTTCTTGCTGGTGTGGGTGTTGGAGGGCTTCTTGAGCGGGGCGAGGATGTTGGCGCAGTGGTTGATCCACTGTCTGAGGTTGCGAGCGGCGGTGTTGGGGTCGGTCGGATCTGCGGGTGGGCTTCGGGCGAGGGTGATGGGGACAGCTTCGGTGTCTTTGCTCCAGCAGCGGCGCGGCATCTGTTGGGTGCCGTGGTGCGTGGTGGATTTTCGGAAGGTGAAGTGGATGCAGCGGTGATCGGTCCAGTGGAGCTCGGTGGTGTGGTTGAAGGAGACGTGGGAGCTTGCGGAGAAGATGGGGTCAAGCGTGTGGCCGGCGGAGTGGGTGGGTGTAGTGACGAGTTGTCAGAGTCCGAGGTTGGCGATCAGGGTGGAGGAGTTGGTGTCGTTGTTGTTCTCAAGGTGGAAGTTCAGGGGGGCGGGGACGCAGCGGCAGAAACGGGAACGGTGAACGGCACGGAAGGCAAGGGCACAGAATCACGGGGGTCACAGAAGGAAAGCCGGGCACAGAATCACAGGGGTCACAGAAGGAAAACGGGCACAGAATCACGGGGGTCACAGAAGGAAAACGGGCACAGAATCATGGGGGTGACAATAGGAACAGAAGGACAGAAGGGTACAGGAGAAAATACAGGCACAGGGGGAAGACAGACAGCAAAAAGAAAAGATAAGGGCAGTACAATGAACAATAGAACAGACCTAAGGCCTCCCACTGGCCATCAGGGATGAGGCGCAGGTGGTAGCCTGCGGGTGGAGGAGGGCCTCAACTTTCCTCAGCAGCGGCAGCTGGGGCAGGGACAGGACGCACAGGTGGTGCTGTGCGGAGGGGGAGCAACCTACCTAACAAGGTCAAGGGTCGCTCTCCTCACCGCGCAGCGGCCGCCATATATGGGGAGGTGGGAGGGAGGAGCAGCTGGGAGGCGGGAGGTAGGGGCAGCGAATGGGCAGTCAGGGGGGGCGAGGGCTGCAGGGGACGCAGCAGCGGGAACGGGAGCGGTGAACGGCACGGTAGGCAAGGGCACAGAATCACGGGGGTCACAGAAGGAAAGCTGGGCACAGAATCACAGGGGTCACAGAAGGAAAGCCGGGCACAGAATCACAGGGGTTACAGAAGGAAAACAGGCACAGAATCACGGGGGTGACGATGGGAACAGAAGGAAAGAAGGGTACAGGAGAAAATACAGGCACAGGTGGAAAACAGACAACAGCAGTCACAGACAGCAAAAAAGAAAATGATAATGGCAGTACAATGAACAATGGAAGAGACCTAAGGCCTACCACTGGCCACCAGGGATGAGGCGCAGGTGGTAGCCTGCGGGTGGAGGAGGGCCTCAACTTTCCTCAGCAGCAGCAGCTGGGGCAGGGACAGGACGCACAGGCGGTGCTGTGCGGAGGGGGAACGACCTACCTAACAAGGTCAAGGGTCGCTCAAATAATCTCTGATGCCAAGGAGTGACTGATAACGGCTATGTCCAAGTTGACTGCAGGGCTATTGAGCATATTCTTGAATATATACGTCAGGCATGGTCTGCTGGTGATCCAACTAGGCCAGAGGCTTTTGTATTGTAACTTTGGTCCTGTTTTGTCATTTAAAGCTGTGGGTTGTATTATCATATTTTGTTATCTCCCAGTATTGTTTCAGTTCTTTTGCTTTTGAGAGATTGCATTCAGGATTTTGGATGTCAGAAATTATTTAACGAGGTTCCTTTGATAGTTCGGTAGATTCTGGGATGACTTTGGCATAGTGGAATGTTTTTGCCTTTATGACAGTGATTTTATAAATTCAGGAATGTGGTTGGAAAATTATTTTATCACTTTTCTTATGAATTCTTAATCCTGATGTTTGCCAATTAGTGTTCCTGTGGCCCTTAATTGATGTTGTCTTGGTAAGATGTCAAAGATGTTGGACAGTACGATGGTGGATAATTGATAACCATAGGAAGGTTGGTTGATTTTCTTTCAAAGTCTAACATTATTTGTGTTGAGAGGATGATAGGTTATTGGACAATGGGACAGGGAAATTGAAGAAGATCACATGGTGGTCTATCCCAGTGACAGCAGATTTCTCAGTGTCTGTGATAATGTTTTGCAGGCTAGATATTGCATACAGTGTATGCCCAGCTTCGTAAATAGGCATCAAGAAAAAATAAATAAACTCTGGGTTAGAGAGGATGCACTTTGATTTGTGCAGTTAATATTTTTCAAACCAGTTGTTAACATCTCACAGTATGCAGAGATTGGAGTGTTTTAAGGTGATCTCTGAACCAAAGCCCAAGAAAGATCCAGCAAATGCTGGATTATGGAGTGAAAGTCTGTAGATCAACAGAGATGCCAACATGAAATGGAGAGCATTGTACAAGTAGAGAATACCATGCTACAGCAGTGTAGTCTTGGGTGGTTTTGGTTGAAATATATAATTTGAAGAAAACAGGTAGATCTGCCTTAGTCCTTTTTGTTGAATTATTTCCGTTGGATGATTTCTGTGAATAATTTTATAATCTGTTGATTTGGCATGAATGACAACTGCTAGGTCCTCTCCTTCTCAATGGATAGGCCATGGGAGGCGCAGGGTAGTGTCTTAAGTGAATGAGTATGGGAACAGAAGAAGAACAAACCCCTTGTTCTATGGGCTATGTTGTCTTTCTACATTGAATGTAGTTGTGTTGCATGTTTGGTGGCTTCAACTACTACTAAAAAAACAACAACAAGGTGATGGATGGAATGCTTGAATTATTCTCAGCCACTGGCAATTGCTCGGGCTGCATCCCAGTCCATCGGTTTTTGCCCACCATGTAACTTTTCTCTACTCTTGGCACTTTCTCCCTCTTCCGCTCTTCTCGTTGAGAGCCTTGCTTACGTGCCTGTCGGCATCCCAGCTCTGACTCTCCTCTATGGGGGTGGAATTCCGGTAGCTTTCCGGAAGTGTGGCCACTTGCTGTCCAGCTGTGGACTAGTGGTTGACGGCAATCTCACCTTAAAATGTGCCCGCCACAGCGGACTCATGCAAGAAGCGCCAAAGGCAAGCCTGTCTGCGCCCATCCGCGGCCAGACCGCAGCCAGTGCCAGCCATGCTGCCCGATTCACATCAGGTACCCCGTTACCAAGAAATGTCTTAGTCAGCTTTGATAATGCCTCACAGAACTGCGACAACTATCTCCACCCGGAAAACTGGAATGGCCCCATTACATGTAGGAAATGCAAACTTGCACTTAACCCCCAACCAGAGCATCATAGAAAAGCTGCAAGGCCCTCCAAATCACTACTGGTAGGACTAATAAATGCTCGATCTCTACCCCAGCACTCTCAGAACATTCATGACCTGATCCTAGATTGGAATCTTGATATCTTGTTTTTTACGGAAGCATGGCTTTGGGAGTGTGGTGGCCCAGATTTGCTCAGGTTCTTCCCCAGGGATATACCATACACAGACAAGACAGGCCGGAATCACGGGGAGGTGGGCTTGGAATTCTCAACCGCAATTCGTTTCATTGCTCCACCTTCGAGATTGCTGATCTAAAAAGGGCAAAAGGCTTGGGTTTCTGTCTTCATATCGATGGTGCCACTTATTTCCATGGAGCCCTGGTCTATCATCCACCAGGCCCTAGCTCCCAATTCCTAGACACTCTGGGTGACGCCCTCGGCCTTCTTATCTTTAGGTACTCCAAGTTTACCCTTCTTGGGGACCTTAACATACACCTAGAGTGCAAGAATGAACCAGGGGTTAGAAACTTTTTAGACACTCTTGACACCCTGGGTCTAGAACAGCAGGTATGCTCTCCCACTCATAACGCTGGGCACACCCTGAATGGAATATGCATTAACTACTGCTTCCTAAAAAGTAATGCCCCACTATCTCTGCCCTGGACGAATCACTGGTTTATCCCATTTGAGATAAAACACAAGCCTAACAACATTATACCGAGTCGTACCGGTGGCACTCCCAAAACAGTCCAGAAATGGAGTAAAATGTTAACCAACCCTGACCTTAATAATAAAGCATTAGATCTCAGACCCAATCAGCAGGAGATCCAACGAGGGATTCACAACATTTTACCTCCTGGATGTCCCTACTCTGCAATGCTCCGGTCCCCTGAGTCAATTTAAAAAGGAAAAACCCCAGCATTAAAACCTCATCTTCTTGGTTCACTCAAAAACTGATAGACCTACATCTTCAATGTAATAACTCGAATGCCGATGGCATAGAAACCATAAATCAGAAGAGCTTTCCCACTTAAAAGCCTATCATCATCAAATTAGATTAGAAAAGAAAGCATATTACTCCAAAGTACTCACCTTAGCTGGCTCTGATCAAAAATCTATTTTTAAGATAGTGAAGTCTTTCACTCATCCTAAATCTCTCGAACAAGAGATTCCACCCTCACAGACTCTTTGCAATCAAATAGCTGATTCCATCTAACAGAAAATTTTAAAAAATCCACACCGATTTTTAAGGAGGTACCTTCCCCCAACACAGAATTAGCATCTGAATTCCAGAATAAGGCGCACTTCTTACACTCCTTTTAAACAATTGATATGGAACAATTTCGCCCAGCTATCCTCTCCTGCAAATCAGGGTCCCCCTTCCATCCCAGCCCCCAAAGATCCTCCATGCCATCACTGACACTTTGAACCCATTCATCAACATCAACTCCTCACTTTAACTAGCTGAAGTACCCCTTGACTGGAAAATCATGGCAGTTGAGCCCCTCCAGAAAAAGCAACTATCGGACCCTACCACTCTTTCTAACCTAGGTCTATCTCCCTACTACCCCGTCTCAGTAAAATCACTGAAAAAATAGTTTCCAGTCAACTTATAACTTTTCTGGAAACCACTAACACCCTATTTCCAACTCAATTGGGTTTCATGCCTCTACACTCCACAGAATCAGCACTTTTACATACCTCAGAGAGCCTTAAATTAGCCCTGGATGAAGAAAAAAACGCAGTACTAATTCTGCTAGATTTGTCAGCTGCGTTTGACACCATCTCTCACGAGATCTTGTTACATCATCTCAAACAGTGTGGCATCTACCATTTGGTCCTGGCCTGGCTCAAATAATTTTTGGCAGGCCGTCATCAAGTAACCATGCTTGGTCACTATCAGTCATCCATGAAACCACTACATATAGGTGTTCTGCAGGGCTCTATATTAAGCCCAGTGCTGTTCAACAACTACATGGCCCCCCTCTTAGAACTGATATCATCATTAATATTGAAACTACATCATATGCCGATGATCCTCAGCTGATCCTAGCATTAGACAAAAGCTCTGTCAATGCTGAAGAAAGGTTGTATGTTGGAACAACAAGTTCCTCAACAACGACTACCGAAACAACGTGGTCTCTAGTATGACCGCGTCTCAACCACGATTTTTTTTACCACGTATTCCTTTACCACAAATTTTTGTGGTAAAGGAATGCATCGTAATCGGCCTTCTAACCCAAACCCCTCCCTCCTCCTCAGAAGGTCGCACTCTCTCATCAGACTGAGCCTCTTCCCTTGCAGTCTACACCCTGCTTTTCATGACTGTGTCATCTCCCTGCCATGTTTGAGATGGGGGAGTGGCAGCAGCCATATGTGCCGGGGTCTCTCAACCCTAATTGCACCCACAAACAGGTGGTTGTCGCTTGGTGGGTCCAAACCCCACTTTCAGTAAATAAAAAAGCTTTCCCGTCACGACTATGAAATATATTAGAGCCCCACAGACAGTGCACTGTAATGCAAAGTTCAAGTTGGACCCGCATTTCTGAACAAGGAAGTGGGCGGTCACCCTCTAGACACCGGCCCCACACATAGCTCACACACCACACACCACATGCCCAAAGCCTCGCACCACCCAAACCCCCCACCGCCTGCCCGTACTGACACTCTTACCATGGTGAGCCGGGCTGCGCTGCTCCTGTCAGACGGATGGCCGAGGTGTCTGTCTGAGCTCCAGGGACTGGAAGTGTCCTACTGTCACCACCACCTACTGCTGTTACTTCGGTCACTGACAAATACCGCGCAACTGCCTCCCCTCTCTCCTTGCGGTCCGCTTGCTGTCTCTTTGGCAGACCACTCACCCCACGGTCTCTCTGATACTCTGTCCTTCTAATTTGTTGGGTTCTCTCTTGCAGAGGGTACTTTTCACGTCTTTCACTCTCCCCTCGCTGTAGCCCCAGCCTTTCTGGACTTTTTCCTCCTAGTCTGCGTGCTTTCTCTTGCAGGGAGCACTCTTCCTCGCTGTCTCTAAATATTCTCCCAGACACCCTTTTCACTGCTGACCTTTCGTATTATTTCTTACAGGTGGGGGCACTCTCCTGGGGCTGTCTCCGACTCCCCTTACTGACACTTATTTCTTCTGTCCTCTCGTGCTCTCTCTTGCATGGGGGACGCTCTCCTGAGGCTGTCTTTTTCTCCCCTCGCTGACATGCCTTTGCCCTGTTGGCCTATGGTGCAGTCTCTGGCAGGGCAGAGGGCCAGTAGGGGGCGGTTTGGTTCCGCCAGTCTGAGATGTGACGTCACCTGCACTCGCTCCTTCTGCTCTCCTGTACATCACAACACCCAAACCTCACACACCCACCTCTGCAGATACAAAATCATATCTTATGTATGTACACCAGTCCCACTGTCTGCCTCGGCAGCAGTAAACGTCGCGCTATACAACCATACAACCTCTCTACCACAACTTAGCCTTAACCACGCATATGCGTGCTTAAGGCTAAGTCGCTGTTCAGGCAAGTCGTTGTTTGGCTTGCGTGACTCCTGAACTCGCTGTTCCGGAGTCGTTGTTTCGGATGTTTCCCCTGAAGAAAACTTCCAACACTGTCTTACGGAGGTCATACACTGGATGAAGCAGAACTTGAAGTGTAACTCAGAAAAGACAGAAATCATGCTCCTAGGCAAGGCCAATACTTTTACCCCCAGTCACTGATGGTCGCCCATTACCCCCCTCCACCCAAAACAGTGGAAGTAGTAAACAATGTTGGGGTAAAATTCGATGCAACTCTATCTTTCTGTCCACAAGCACTATCGGTGGCTGGGAAGCGCTTCCAGCTGATTAAATCCTTGAAGACGTTTTTTTGACCTACTCCCAGCTACTGTAAGAAGAACGGTCACAGCAGCTCTAATAATCTCCATATTAGACGACTGCAATAGCTTTTACGTAGGTGCCAATAAAGCAATCTTTAAAAAAACTTGGGACTGTTTAACATGCGGCAGCCCGCCTGGTGCTTAAACTGCCACATCGCTCCTCAGCTTCCGCAGCTTTAAAAACACTGCACTGGCTACCCATTCACAAAAGAGTACTTTTTAAGTTACTCGTCATCACTTTCAGAGCCTCAGGACCTGCATTCTTAAGAACTAGATTCACACCCTATGTTACCACATGCCCTCTTAGATCTTCCTCAGCTAACCTCCTTAAACCTACACCGTTCAGATTTAAAACTAAGGGGGGTAGATCACGAACTGTTCTTGGAGTAAAAGCAGGGAATATACTCCCCAGTTATCTACGTCTCATCCAATCTGAATCCTGTTTCAGGAAATCTATGAAAACTTGGATTTTTATAGATCCGGACTCTCTGCGCTTCTCGCTTATCTAACTCTCCAGTAATTCCGAGACAGCAGCACCATCCTCTACTTCCCGTCTATTCTTCACAGCGCTAAGATACTCCCGCGGAGTGATAGCTGCACTTTAGAAATAACAAATACAATGCATAGCTCATTGTTCCAGAACTCCCCTGCCCAGAGCGCTGGACCAACCAGCTGTCAGACCTGACCGGGTTCTGGGCCCAGTAAGGCCACACCAGTCACCAGATACGACCAGGTATTAAGGACCAGTCCTATCAGCCCTGCTGCAGGCACCTGACGTTCGAACTGTCTCAACTTTCTTCGCACTGACCTCACCCCTGCAGGACCCATTGCTGAGCAGAGACACAAGGATAGTAAGTTTGGAGCGGAGGGGTAAACTGGACATCATATGAGAGAAAGCTTGCCAGTATTGAGATAGCTTAACACATAGGGCAACGCAATAGAAAGGGTACTACACGTTTGGTAGCCATCTTGAAATAGGCTCAGATGTCTGAATCATACATTGGTCCCATATCCTCAGCATGACTCCAAAGTGAATCTATGACGACTTGACAAACCTCGCAGGGTAGGGGCGTGTGCCAAACTGAGAGCTTCCCTAAAGATGCAAATTTGCTCCACAATCATTTTTCTCATCCTGTCTTCGGAGATCGAGGAGATGCCCAACAGCATTTCCCCCTCACTGAGCCCCCTATTCACCTCTTCCATCATTGATCCGTCTACTCCAACCTCTCATAAATCTCCACCCTTTATCGGGGGGATGTCACACCATGGACGGAGAGTTAACAAAAGGACAGGGACACTAAAAGGACGCTGATCTCCATTGTGAGTAGTCTCAATTTGAAGAACGACAATATAAAAGAGGTCTGTCCACATAACCACTACTTTGGAACAGGTTCACCCTGACAGTCAAGTATCACAACCCCTCAGTTAAGACTACACAGAGGGTTCTACTTAGGGACAAGACCAGTATCAAACCAAATTACTTCATTTTGGCAGCAGTATTTTAATTTTATACCCTCCTCAGTCCCTTAAATACTCATAAACAGTACGACGTAAAGACAAGCTGGGATTTTCCATGATCGCACTCTAGGTGGGCGTCTTCTACAATTACCTCCAATCCAACATCAGAGGTTCTATTACCTCATATGTCAAGCTCCAAATATGTGAGACAACTTTAATTCTCCGAAGCAATAGTGAACAGTCACCACAGGAAAGTTGCTCCGTCAGACATGGGGACTGCACTGGACATTCCAAACTCAGCTTTAGCGACACTTGTGAAAGAACTTGCACACATCAAAGTTCCATTGTCATAATCAACTCAGCTGTGGACATGACCAACTCCGAAGTACAGTCCCTTCAGAAAGATATTACCAAGTTTCAAACTACAACCATAGGTGTGTGAATCTCTGAAGTGGAAACACACCTGGACAATCTTCCAGACTGGGATCAGGAAACGTGACATCTCCACCAGAAAAACATTGAGTTGAAGACTGGAGTCAAAAAGATAATATTAGGATCATAGGGCTCCCAGAATAATCAAATAAGGACGATATGCTTAGCTTCTTGTGCATACTGATCCCAACTCTGATGACCCTTACTTTCACACCGCCTCTTGAATTTCAAAGAGCACATTGAGTTTGTTCTCATAATCTGTCTCAAAGTCTTCCCCCTCATCACATTCTAGCCTGATCTCTCAGACATCAAGACACACAGCAGAGTCTTTTAGAGGTGAAAAAACATGGCCCGTAACACTATGAAAATAATTCATACTAGTATCACAGCAGATTTCTCGATACCTACTAACATCAAACAGAAATAATTCCTGGCTTTGTACCCTAGACTTGGGGAAAGAGACTTAAATACGGCTTACTGGAACATACCAGCATGACCATTATGTTTCAGGACCGAATGATGGAATAACATGACCTAAGTGAATTTCAGTCTTTTATTGACCTGGGAGACACCTCCATGGACACGATGCATGACAAGGCAGCATCTTCGAACACCGTCAGGGCATAGAACACAATAAACCATCAGACCTCAAGGAACATCAGCGACGAGAATCAGTAACACAGAAATGTTCCCAGGGAGGCAAACAGACATCTTGGAGACCTACTGCGACAAGGGACAAGTCGAGGTCTACCCTAAAATCCTAATTGGAATCACCCCTTTGTAATCTATAACTAATAATCCCTTCCCTCCCTCTACCTTCACCCATCTCAATTTGTGTTTAGGACAAGACACTGTACCAAGTACGCCCTTAAAGGAGTCATGGAACATCTCAAAAGGCTCCAGGATGAAGGTGAGATGGCTACACTGATTCTACCAGACCTTAGCACAGCCTTCGATACTGTGTCTCATGCCATACTTTTGGAGCGACTGGCTGTTCTAAGTCTCCAGTGGTCAGCCCTTGCCTGGATGTCATCCTTTCTAAAGGACCGCTCTTTCCAGGTTACCTCTGCCAGTATCTCTTCCAAACGGCACAGCCTTACATCAGGTGTTCCCCCAGGCTCAGCCCTAAGCCCAGCACTATTCAACATCTATGTGTGTTCACTTGCTGACTTGGTGGCAATCATCTTCTTCTTGTCATCTGGTCAAGATCACAATTCTGAGGCCTTGAACTCCTGTCTGGTCTGGATCATCATATGGATAAATAACAACTCGCTTAAACTTAACAGAGCTAAATCAGACATACTTGTTTTGGGAAAGAATCTGGCATTGTGGGCACTAGCCAGATACTCTGGGTGCTCCACCGGATCCAGCTCCCAAGGTCAAGAATGTGGGCTTCCTGCTGGACAAAGTGGCTTCCATCTGCTTTGGCATATTGAAATGGATGTGGAAAATCATTTGGTTGCTCCCACTTCCAGCTCAAAAGACGGTTATTCTGGCGCTTCTAATGTCGTGACTGGACTACGGCAACGTTCTTTATCTAGGGGCAGATAAGGCATCCATCAGACAGTTGCAGTTGGTTTAGATCTCATCTGCTAGGATGCTATACAGACTCCCTAGAGCTGCATCGACTTAACCCCTTCTCAGAGAATTTCATTGGCTCCCGCTGGTGAAGCAAATTCACCTTAAAGCCTTGTGCTATGTACACAGAGCCAGATCAGGGGCATGCCCACGCTACCTTCATGAGCTGGTGAAATCAAATCAACTGGCCCGCCCCCCTGCGCTCTGTCCCCAGAATCAAATGGTCACACATAGGAGGTCGCTCCTTTGCATATCAGGGCCCCAGGCTGTGGAATGCCTGACCCGAACCTTCAAGAAGTTGAACCTCACAGACTTCCTTTTGCAGTCAGTTGAAGGCCTGGCTGGTCTGAAATAGTGGAGCCTGCTTGCGTCCTACCTCCGCTGAAGCTCCGGGAAACCCTGTGTGAGTAGCTGCGTGCTGTATAAACTTGCTATAATAATAATAATCCTTTTTACCCCCACGGGTTGCAGACCGGCATATAAGAGCTTAATGTTCATTGGTATGGGGTTGGATCAAAGGTGAGGCCCTTATCCTCTATCCATGGTCCATCACACTCACACTATTCAAATACTTGTGAAGATCCTCACTGCATCCCCTACCTTGAGTATAGTGTATAACCCCCTACTGTGAACAGCTGGGCATGGGCCCTGTGACGGTATCTAGTCGCATAAAGGTTCTATGGCCTTGTGGTCGTAGGTAACAGTGCCTCCTCAAACCCCCAGGTCAAAGGCACTAGACCCCAGGTAGAAAGCACCTACAGCGCTGATAATGAGACCTCCATTTCATATTAATTCCCCCACCCCTGGCACGGCCCTTTTTCTCACCGTGTTCCTCATTCAACAGTTCATCAAACTGCTCTAATTACACATCTCTACCCAGTAACAATGCAACACAACTTTACTAGTTTCTAGACCGGACCAATGGCCTCGCTCCTGATCCCAGTATCTCTCACGCACCATCCACACTTCCATGCAGAATCCAGTACAAAAACTGCAGAAAATAACACCCCTAAACGTGAATGGGTTAATGCACTCCATGAAACGGAAGAAAATTCTTACCTTTCTAGGCCGTAACAAAGCTGACGTAGCCTTGCTGCAAGCGACTTACTTCTCCCAGGAAGAAAGTACAAAACTCAAGAGACTGGATGGGCGGAGTCATGCATGTCAGTATCACACCAAAGAACCAGGGCGGGAAAAAGAGGCATCATCTCCCAGGAAAAGAAGAGTAAACCACCTATTAACTTATAACACACCTGGAGGGATACTGAGGGAAGAAGATATATGATTGAGAAACTCCTTATTCAGGGGGGAACACATCATCGTGGGTTCTTTAACTAAATCCACATTTCTTTCTCGCCTCATTAGATTACTCAAATCATTTGGCTCCACCTGAGTAATCTTAAGAGGTGACTGGACATAACAACCGGCCCAGTCTTGAGCAGATCTGACGAACCTGACACACACCACAACTCGGACAGATGTGAGCGACTCCACACTATCTTGGATCACTCCCTGCAGGAGCCCTGGCGGCTCCTGTATTCGAGCGAAAGGGACCACTCTTTCACCTTCTGTCCTTATAACATCCGAACGAGGATTGATTCTTTTGTCTTTTACACCATCCCTTCTACAGCGGCTGGTAAGTGCATCACAATCCCATGTGCTGTATCAGACCACAACCTCATAGATGGCCAGACAGATTCTGATCTTTATAAACCCCGAAGAAGCACTTGGCGTTTGAATCTTGCCAAGTGCAAAGACCCAAGTCAAAAGCTTTGATTCGATTCTAACTTGGAAAGCTTTTCGGAATACAATAAGCATTCAGTAACATCTGCTCAGACCCTGTGGGGGAATCAGGAAGGCAGTGGTGTAGGGCATGATATTGAAAGACTCCGCTTTGGCAGAACAACAACCTAACACAACTTAGACTACAACTAGAGAGTAAGATTCAGGGTTTAACCTCTGACTATTCCCGGACAGCTCACATGCAATTTTAAGGAAACTACAGACCGCAGAATTTACACTTAATACTTTATACACCACAAACGCCGAAAAATGCCTTTCAGTATTCTCAATGACACTTTGAACAGAAGCATCGCTTAATTTGAGCCGATGGTTTCCGGTGCTCGGCACCGGCACTTAATTGTCAACACCAGCACTTAAGACAATCTGCCACATGGTGGTGCTGTCTGCCAATTTAAAGAGCTGCATAACAACAGGTGTAGCTTAACTCAATATCCTTTACAAATGACCATTACTTGCCGCTCAAGTCAGTCTACTAGCTTTGGGGGTCCCTGGAATAGTCTAAATTGTCACACTTGTAGGTGTATGATGGTTAGTAGCTGTGTTGATACTGTCATTGTTGGTGTTGGCAGGGGCAATTGGAAGTGCAAGAGCCCTGGCACTTATTTATCTACAAATTGAGCAGTGAACAGGAGGAAAAGCCGAGTTGCTTCCTGCCCTAGCAAATCTGACAATTGAACTCGTCCTGAACCATTCCAGCCCTTCGCAAATCTAAAGGGAATCTCTTGACGTTCCTGACCGACATACCGGCAGAATTCCAGAAATATTATGACACCCTCTATAAATGTGCCACTTGTTCGAATTTGGCAGGTGAAATAGATTTTTTCACTGTTTACATTTACCTATGCTCACTCAAGAACAGGTGGACTTGTTAAGGTCGAAATTACCACGGAAGTGGTCAGGAAAGCGATTAACAGTATGGCCACGGGTAAGGGGCATGGGTGGATGGCTTCCCATGGAATTCTACAAGAAAACTAAAACCCTCACCATCCCTGTTCTGGTCTCAGTATTCAATGAAGGATTAGAGCAAGAGGTTTTGGCGAGTGGCTTTCTTAGGGTCAGAAATTCGATGATCCGTAAACCAGGAAAAGATCCCCATGACTGCTCAAGTGATCGGCCAATAACATTAAGAAATGAGGATGTTAAAATCTTAGCGACTCACCTGAATAAAGCGATTCCAGTATTGATACACCCCTCAGAAGTAGGTTTTGTGCTGGGACGCTTCCCAACAAACCACCTATGCACCCTTTCACGTATAACCTGTCAGGTAAAAAACGATGCAGACAAGGAAGTTCTCCTTTCCCTGGATGCAGAAAAGGCTTTCTATCATGTGGAATGAGGACATCTATTTCGAACCATGGAGAGGAAGAGTTTTAGTCAGAATTTCCTGTCTACACCATGTAACCTTACGGCATCGGGCAGCTGTGGCTGCTTTACGTCCCCAAACCTCCAGGTCCATCGAGGTACGACAAAGCAGCCCATTGTCCCCGCCAGTGTTCTTATTGGCCTTGGAACCGTTGTGCCTGCCATTCGAGCCAATGACGGTATCAAGGGAACATCAGCAACCACTGGGGAGGTTAAAGTACTTTACTATGTGGGCAATGTTCCTGACCCTCTCCTGCCCCTCGTACTCTGCCTCCGCTCTGATAAAACAATCAAACCCCTCTGCTCGATTTTTGGGTTAGATATTAAATTGGGCCAAATGCCAGGTGCTGCCTTTAACCCCAACTACTTCAAAAGCTTCCTTAGGTGACTTACCCTATAAATGGCTCCATATTAAATTGCAAAATTTGGGAATTTATATTAACCAGGGTGTACACACCATGGTAAATGGCTGCATCTCCCTGAAAATGGACACAATGAAACACGACTTCTCAAAGTGGTCACACTTGAACTTATCTCTATGGGTAAAAGGAATACCCACCAAATTGTAAATCCGTTTAGTTACCCCTCCTTCCACCACAACAGCTCCTCAAGGATCTCACACGTGCCATATCTCAGCTTTTATGGGGACACATAAACCAAGGTTGGAAGGGACTAAACGTAATGAATGCACAGTGAAAGGGCGTCATCGTTTGCCTCATCTAGAGAGTTATTGGCTGGTGCAGCAACTAGCTCGTTCAGTCTTGTTACCAACACACAGGATAACACCATACTAGATCATAACTGGGCGGAATATTGTTGGCGGATAAGAAGTCTTTGCAATCTATTGTACTAATCCACCCGGAACCTCACCCTACTCTAATCCTATTATATACCCCTCTCAATTTGCATAGCAACATTCCCGAACACATATGCATGACCCTAGTCGTTTACATATCAAGGTACCGCTGTGGCGCAATGCTGATATCACAATAAGAGGGGAAGAGATCAGTTGGTCCCTTTGGAAATCTCATCAAATGCGCTGCATTGATGACATTTTTTCTCAGGATACATTAAAAACGTTTCAAGACCTGCAACGGGAGCTCGGTATCCCTGTCTTGCAGAAAAGGGGATACACTTAACTCACACATGCCCTGTTGAACAGACTTGGAAAAACCCACCCCCATTGCTCACAACATAAGCAAGCGGAAACATTTTTGAGGGGTCATATTGGGGCTATACGCTACACTGGTAGACTACTACTTTTGTTTCGACACGGCCATTACACTATGCCCATGGTGGTAAATACGATTAAACACAGAATTCCTGGAAGACGAATGGGACATCCTTTTAGCAGACTACAACAAGGAGCTTAGAGAATCTTATTTGAAGTATAGTTTTTTCAAAATCTTTCAACAATGGCATTGGTTGCCTGCAAAACTACATAAAGCCAGGCTTGGCATGGACTCGTGTTGTTGGGTGTGTAGCAAACCCTAATGTGACATAGTACATGTGTTGTGGGGATGCACATCGATACACAGGTTTGGGCACCATATGTGGGACTATTTGAAAGCTGAATTGCATGTGACAATCTAGTTTGGTGCGTGTTTGCTTCTTCTGCATGACATCTCAGGGCTAACTACCCTGACAAACCACTTCAATGGATGGCTCTGCCCTGCCTTCGGCATGGCCAAATTGGCCATCCTGCGCCATTGGAAAATGAGCCACATTCTGACATTTCAGTCATTGTTGTAAAATACGCATGAAATTATGTATTTGAACAATTGATCTACAAGCTTAATGATAAGCTGCAGAATTTTGAGGAAATCTGTGAAATCCTTTATTTAGGGTGCATGATACACCCAGCTCAATTAATCAATCGGGGTTCTTGTAGGGTGGACTAATCACCTGTAATGGTATTAAGGCGCTGGGGGGGGGGGGTGGTCGGGAGCAGGCTCTGGGGTTCAGTTGAAGAGCCAGGTCTTGAGGGCCTTCCTGAAGAGAGGGAGTGAAGGTGATTGCCTGAGATGCAGAGGCAGGGAGTTCCAGGTCTTCGCAGCGAGGTAGAAGGATTTTCCTCCAGCTTAGGTCTTGTGGATCCGTGGGATAGTGGCCAAGGCCAGATGGCCAGATGGGTGATGGGTGGAGCGCAGATGTCTGGTTGGTGTCCAGAAGGAGAGGCGGTGGTTGAGTTATTCAGGTCCAGTGTTGTGGTGGACTTTGGAGACGTGCGTGAGAAGCTTGAAGGTGATTATTTTGTTGATCGGGAGTCAGTGGAGGTCTCTCAGGTGTCCAGAGATGTGGCTGCAGCGGGGGCTGTCCAGGATAAGTCTGGCAGAGGTTTTCGGAATGTGATTCAATTTCTTTTGGAGTTTTTGGGTGGTGCCGGCATAGAGTGCGTTGCCATAGTCGACCTTACTGCTGACGAGTGCCTGGGTGATTGTTCTCCCAGACTCGGTGGGAATCCACTTGAAGATCTACCGAAGGAGGAGGAGGATGCAGCGTTGATTTGGTTGTTCATAGAGAGCGAGGAGTTGAGGATGATGCCGAGCTTGTGTGCATGGTCAGTGGGTGTGGGGGGTTCCGAGCGCTGCTGGCTACTAGGAGTTGTCCCATGAGGGGGGGGAGCCCAATATGAGGACTTCTTTTTTTCGGAGTTGAGTTTGAGGCAGCTCTCGTTCATCCAGGCAGCTACTGCCTTCATCCCATCATGGAAGTTCCTGTTAGAGGCTGTGGGTTCATCGTGAGGGAGAGAATCAACTGGGTGTCATCGGCGTAGGAGACTATGTTGAGTCTGTGGTTTCTGACGATGGCTGCGAGCAGGGCCATGTAGATGTTGAAGAGGGTGGTGCTCAGAGAGGAGCCCTGGGGGACCCGCAGCTGATCTCTGTAGGTCTGATGAGAACGGTGGGAGCCTGACTCTCTAGGGTTCGGCCAGTGAGGAAGGAGTGGATCCACTCTAAAGCTTTGCCGTGGATGCCGGCATGGTGAAGTCATGTACAGAGGGTGTGGTGAGAGATGGTGTCAAAGGCGACAGAGAGGTCCAGTAGGAGGAGGGCTCCAGTTTTGCCTCAGTCGAGGAGAGTGCGCATCTCATCAGTTACGGCGAGGAGTGCAGTCTCTGTGCTATGGTTGCTCCTGAAGCCAGATTGGGACTTGTCCAGGGTGTGGCTTGTTTTGATTAATTCTGTGAGGTGGGCATTGATGGCCTTTTCAATGACTTTGGGTAGGAAGGGGAGCAGAGAGATGGGTCTGTAGTCCTTGAGGTCTGTCGGGTCAGAAGAGGGTTTCTTTGGCAGTGAGGGTGGCGGATTCAATCGAGCAGTTGAATTTGGTGGCAATGGCATCGCTGGTTTGGTTGAAAATGTGGTTGTGGCAGGGGTTCGAAGTGGCTCCAGAGTGGTTTGTTTTCCTGATGCTTAGGGTGTCATCAGCGGTTAGGGTAGTCTAGTTGAGCAGGGCCGGCTGGAATCTAGAACTTTCGTAGCTGTGGTTTTGATTGGCATGGGTTGGTCCTGGTGTCCTGGGTTGCGAAGCTGTTGTAGATATCTAAGATCTTGTGGTGGAAGAAAGTGGCGAGGTTGTCGCAGAGGTCTTGGAAGGGAAGATGTCTGTGGTGCCCATGCAGGGTTTGGCGAGTTCTTTGATCACGGTGAAGAGTTCTTTAATGTTGTGTGCATTGGCGTTGATGTGTTCCTGTATGGTAGTTTTCTTGTGGTTCTGATGGGTGGTGGTCTGTGGTGATGGCGGTTTTAAGGCTGCGTGGTCTGTCGAGGTCTTGCAGCTCATACATCTTCTCTCGAGCTGTCTGCAGGTGCACCCGAACTCTTGGAGGGCAGGGGAGAACTAGCTGGCTTTCCCAGAAGGCTGCTTGCCGGAGGGTTTACTAAGGGGGAGGGGGACAGTGTGTTGGTGCAGTCGGAGATCCATCGGTGGAGGTTGCGTGCTGAGGCGTTGGCATTCGTGGTGGTCAGCGGTAGGGTTTTGCTGAGGGAGGTGGCGTCTTGGTCTTCGAAAACCTTGTTCCAACGTCTGCGCGGGTTGCGGTGGGGCGCGGTTTTGTTCAATGTGTTGGGGAAGGAGTAGTGGATGCAGTGGTGGTCTGTCCAATGTAGTTCAGAGGTGTGGATGACGGAGATGTTGTTGCTTGCGACAAAGATGGGGTTGAGCGTGTGTCCTGCTGAGTGGGTTGGGGAGGGGACCAGTTGTTTCAGTCCGATGGTGGCGAGGTTCTCTAGTAGGGATGAAGTGTTGTGGTTGTCAAGGTTGTCCAGGTGGAAGTTAAGGTCGCCGAGGAGGATGTAGTCCATTGAGGTGAGAGCGTGGTATGCGATGAAGCCGGCTATGGATTCGCTAGGGGTGGGAGGGGGGTCCGGGAGGTCTGTAGACTCAGCTATGCCATAATACATTAAGTACATACTATCTGGTTGTTGTAATATGCCTATTCCAAGTTATTCACCATTTCCTAGCTTCCTCCCTCACTAGAGTGCATTACCCCGTTGAGCTGTCGATATCTATTTACCCTGCATCTGGTGAATGGGGGGGGTAGTTACAGAGGATGGTGTATGCTCACTTTAATGATCCTCCTCAATGTAAAGGAGAATCCGGAATATTACAATTGATACTGCACATTGTGAAGGGATGACGACTCTTAATTTGTCTGGGAAGGAGTTTAGTTGTTTATTAAAGTATGATCGGCTAGAAGGCATTGCCTATGATAAGATTGTATAATCTGTTTTGATAACTTAATTGTTTTCAATGTGTTAATGACTAAAACGAATAAAGGATGAAGACAAAAAAAAGAACTTCCACTGTAAGTAATCTGTCAATCGACCTCTCTCTTAGAGTTCTTGGGCCTAATTAATCTTTTACTGATATTTCAGTATGACGTAAACCCAGCATCCTTCCTGTCATCCAATAGGCAACAAGCTTCTATGCATAGTCTTAGAGGAAGACGGTCAAGATGGTGATTCATTTCACTAGATCCCCAACAGAAACAGGTTACACGTACAGAGAGGATACTTCTCAAACACCCCTAAAATGTGATCACTATTTTATCACATGGTGTGAAAAACTGAATTAATTCAAAAGTATTCACTCCATGTCATAGGTAGGGTTCGTCCCAAGGCGCTCATCTGCTGTGCATCTCAGAACTTTGCCACGCATTCTGTGGCAGTTTCCGAACTATGTAGATGAAAATGATTATTAAACTACATTACACTGATGGGTGTGATGGTTGTGAGCTTACAGTACAATCTAAAACGGTTTCAATGAAAAATAAATACAATTGAAACCTGGTGCTATTAAATCTAAGAGGAGTCATACAAGTCTAAATTGAAAAGATTACAAGAGAACGACACAAAGAATTTAGATATTTTAGATTTTCACTAAATCTATAGAAAAATAAGATATATTACTGTAAACATAACCGATATCAATGGAAGTTTTCTGTTTAAAACCTCTGCAAAACACAAAACACGTATTGGCTGTTGCTTTGAGTTAATGTAAAATAAAGGCTTCATAAGAAACTCTTGCAGAAAGAAAAAAAAGCTAAACTTTGGAAAAAAAGTTCAGAAGATGCACAGAACCTGGACCAGTGAAGACTTTATTATGGAAAGTTTCTTGATTTCAGTGGAGCTTCCATCTTTTATAAGTTAGATGAGAATGATGGTAATTGAGTGGAGTAGAGGTACCTGTTTAGAATACTGGAGAAGTTGGGACTGGAAAATGTTTTGTCGGAAAGGTTGAATGGCAGTATTCACAACCTGTGGCGGTAATAGCCTCCAATGGTTTCACCGTCTCAACTTTTGATACAGTTCTGGGAACTGGACGAGGATGCATGCTTGGTTGTTTATTTCAGGACTGGATCACTGGCAGCGGCTATCCGTTAAAATCAGGAGATTCAGAACATAAAAGCCATAGCGGGGGAACTGAAAACCTTCTTTTACACTGATTACACTTTGATTAGGCTATCTGATCCTGCTTCATCAATACAAGCACTAATCTCGCAAGTAGCATCCTTTTCCAGGTTTTCGGGAAACTATATAAATTGGTGGAAGTGTAAAGCTCTCCCTAAGACTAGATGACTAACGGTGGCCTCCCTCAGACCTACTCGCGTTAGGTGGAAGAGGTGGCCTTACTCAGACGAACTTGCGTTAGGCGGAAGAGGTGGCCTCCCATAGACTTACTCGCGTTAGGCAGAAGAGGTGGCCTCCCTCAAACCAACTCGCGTTAGGCAGAAGAGGTGGCCTCCCTCAGAGCTTCTGGCGTGAGGTGGAAGAGGTGGCCTCCCTTAGACGCACTCACATTAGGTGGAAGAGGTGGCCTTCCTCAGACCTTCTGGCGTTAAATGGAAGAGGTGGCCTCCCTTAGACCCACTCACATTAGGTGGAAGAGGTGGCCTCCCTCAGACCTACTGGTGTTAGGTGGAAGATGTGGCCTCCCTCAGACCTACCAGCGTTAGGCGGAAGAGCGGGCCTCCCTCAGACCTACTCGCGTTAGGCAGAAGAGGTGGCCTCCCTTAGACCCACTCACATTAGGTGGAAGAGGTGGCCACCCTCAGACCTACTCGCGTTAGGAGGAAGAGGTGGCCTCCCTCAGACCTTCTGGCATTAGGTGGAAGAGTTGGCCTCCCTTAGACCCACTCACATTAGGTGGAAGAGGTGGCCTCCCTTAGACCTACTCTCATTAGGTGGAAGAGATGGCCTCCCTTAGACCAACTCTCAATAGGTGGGAGAGGGGTCCTCCCTCAGTCCCTCAGACCGACTTGCGTTAGGTGGAAGAGGACCTCCCTCAGACCTTTCCTCGCTAGGTGGAAGAGGTGGCCTCCCTCAGACATACCCTCGTTAGGTGGAAGAATGAACAACTGAAGTGTCTCGGAGTCCTGGCCACCTAGCAACTGTACCAAATGGTGAGACAAAACTTGGACCCTCTATTAGATAGGCTATCACAAGACTTCATTAAATGGTCCAAGTTACAGAGGAACAGGGTTAAGATTGTTCAAATGAATGTATCTCCTGGCATTATCTATCTCTTTCAATGATACCCCTCTCAATACTGGCCAACCCGTTCCGCACTTGGAATGTGACTATTCAGCAATTTGTTTGGGCGGATCTAAACCTAGGCTAAAAATTGGCAAGTTGCCTGCTGCCACTAAGGCAGGAGGATTCCAACTCCTACATATGGAGTCCTACTGGCTGGCATACTAACTGGTACAGCTTAAATATTTGTTGCTAGACCACTTGAAACCATAAAGCTGGGTACACATGGAGAGGGCTCGCATGTCTGCAGCAGGTGGGTTGACCTAAATGTATACTAAAGACTTTTAAGTTGTGAAAAGTTAAAACCGCTTCTACACTCCCAGGCACATTGGAAAGCTGGTAATCAATCAGTGGTTGAAGTGAGCGGGATCTGTTGGGAGCAGCGCTCCTATACTTTACTAATGAGGCATACAGTATACTTAAAAAAAAAAAACACGTTCCAGGATCCACGCTGGCATTTCCATGGTTTGTGTTCGTCCGTCTAGTTGCGGTCCTCGAGGACCAAAGTTGGGCACTTTTATGTTACTGTAGACAGACATACAGTTGACATTAAACACTCAGACAAACCCACACTAGATACTGGGCAGACACTAGTAGTAATACAATAAAGTCTTGTGCTACTGTACGCACATTGGGCCAGCGTCACCGTACACACTAGTAACCGTAAACATACGTGCTACTGTAGAAACACTGGTAACAGTAGTACACTGGCTTGTGATACTGCACGCACATTGAGGCCAGTGTACACACCAGTAACAGACGTGCTACCTTAGAAACATTGGTAACAGTACACAGGCTATTGATATTGTACGCACATTAGAGCCAGTGTACACACCAGACGTGCTACTGTAGAAACACTGGTAACAGTACACAGGCTTGTGCTGCTCTACGGACATTGGGCCCAGTGTACGTAAAATTAACAAGTGTGCTAATGTAGAAACACTGGTAATGGCACACAGGCTTGTGATACTGTACGCACATTGGGGCCAGTGTACACACCAGATGGGCTACTGTAGAAATACTGGTAACGGCACACAGGTTAGTGATACTGTACGCACATTGGGGCCAGTGTACACACTAGTAACAGTAAACAGAAGTTCTGCTGTAGAAACACAAAGGTAACAGTGTGCAGGCGTTTATTACTGTAGAGCAAACAGACATGCTGCTGTATGGTTTCCACTTTCTCAGTAGGAACTGTTTTTTTGTTGGATAACATAAACGTTGGGTGGTTCAGACTGATTCTATGCACCCCCTCAGGAGATGTTGACCTATAGACCAGCAAGCTCACAGTGCCACCATAAGCAACCCTAATCCTAGTAAGGTAACAAATGGTTTGGGCAACCTCAGAACATGACAACCCTGACTCCGTAAGGAATTGTGGTAACAGATCTAGAACCTTTTTGTTCAGTCACTCATGCTTACTCAGAAAGTTACACAAGAAGTATACAAAGGGGCGTTTCAATATTTATTGAACCATTCTGATTCTTTTATAAAATATATGCGCTGCAATGATTAACAGACAGAAGCAGATAAAAGTGATTGGCAATATGAGGACAGTGAAAAGGACGAACGATTCTACCATCGTGCTCCAATAGTGTATATATGCTGGCATATAAGTACTGGGTATATTGTACTCCTACAATGCGCTCCCTAACCTAGCTGCTTTGGGTGGGTGTTCTGCTAAGAATCCCCTACTGGATGATTTAAGTACCCATTACCTGAAGGTAAGGTATGTAGGACCTTGTCTTTGTCACAAGTTGGACATCCCTCCTTGCAGACGGTAAACAGGAATCAGCTGGGCTGAGACTCCGACACAGCGACGACCTCGCAATGAGAGCAGACTGCTCCTCTAACTTGAGCACAGAAACGCGTGCGTATTTATTATAACATCATCCGTGCTTCTGCGTCGAGGCTTCAGACAGGCTGACAATGTTTATTATCTTTGTGATAGCCATGTCACCACATGGACGCATAACAAACAACAATATTTGCCCAATGTGTGTCTAGGCTTTTGACTAAATGGTCATGGTGTTGTGATAGTGTTCTTATGAAGTGGAATTGTAAGGAAATGTGGTTTCAGAGAAACGAATCCTGCACTGTTACACAAGCAAATGTGTCAAAAGTCATTGTGCAGAAAAGAAGGCAACTTAACAAACTTGTACATGTAAAATGCTAGTGCTTTTTCTGAGGCCTAACCTAGCCATGTAATAATGCTAACGTAGAAACACACTTGTAACAGTACACAGGTTTGTTACTGTTCTAAGCATGTGTGTGAAAGTGTTACTGTACATCCACTGTATACACACTCACAGATTTGTTACAGTAGACACACACTATGTTGCCTTGAAAAACAACAAATCAACTGTGTTAGGGCGCATACATTGGGGCTTAGAAACATGGGATACGTTTATACACGTGTGTTCCTTCGCACATGCAATTATTTCTGTATGCATAATTATGAGCAGCAATCCTTGTATAGCTCTCTACGCCGTAATACCGTCTCCAGGCGCTGCACATAGAGCAAAACACGCGTGTTAAACTACACACTATCTTACTGTATACACAAGTTTCCGCGTGCCTATGTGTGCTACTTTATAAACACCTGTTTTATTGTAATTGAGCCAGAGGGCACAGACTGGGCATAATGGCAAAAACATTGTTTCTTTTCAGACGTCTCAGTGCTACATATACAATTTGCACTAGGGCTGACGCTTGTGTTACTATCGTTTTACTAGTTAATCACACTTGAGTAATTGTTGCAATAAATCCTATAATTGTACGCTGCAAATCTGGAAATATATATATTTTTACTAAAAATGTGAAGGGGGCACCCGGATTTGAACCGGGGACCTCTTGATCTGCAGTCAAATGCTCTACCACTGAGCTATACCCCCGTGGTACAATGTGATGGACTGGCCGTACTATAGACTGCTGACGTGTATCTCACGGGATGTGCTTCCTGTTCTCTGAAGCCAATCGTTTGTTCACTAGTGAGAAGCAGTGGCGCAGCCTGGCTGCTGGGGGGAGGGGAGTGGGGAGTGACCATAGCTGACCGTGAGACAGGCGAAACACGCTCATTGGACTGATGGGCTCAAAGGGCTTCAGGCCCCCCCACCCCGTCGTGTGTATCAGCCCGGCTGAGACAGCTTCTCGGGTAGACACACAGCCGCACCCTAGTACTTCACAGGTCTTGAAAAAGACCATTTACTTGCTAACGAGGCTGTGTTGTTTTTCACCCCTTCTTAGAGCCCCTGCATCTCCACTTTGCAATGGCTGGAAGAGTCAGCCCCCCCCCCCAGAAATATTTAGTAGCCCTCCCCGAAATGTGGCTCTAGTTGCGCCTCTGCTGTGAGATATATTTATCTAAGCCTCAGAAGCCACCTGCTGGTTTAGTAGTGAGGCTGCGCCTCAAAATATGGCTGCTGGTCCTGGGGAGGGACTGTCCTGGCATGAATGAATATTAAATATGTTATTGTACTGGCACTTATAGAGCGCTGTGCCCCCTGACGAGGCGCTGCGGCTGTCTGCTCCGTGGTGCCCATACAATAACATTCAGACTAGAACGCCTACAACATTTCTGATTTGTCCGGCTAAACCATCGCATAGTTGTCGAGCCTTTTGTGATCATTCTCTCTTGCGGATTGTATACTCTCCTAACAACATCACGACCACCGTAATGCCGTATTAACCTTGATATGTAAGAGGGGGCTTTGTGTGGGCGTGAACTATGCCCATGCTTTGTTACAAAAAGTTCCCATACTTTTTGTTAAAAAACATAAAAGCTGTACCTTATGCAATGTAATCTGGCCCGCAATGCCCGTGTGCTAAAATCGCCCCCTATACAACTGCAACAATGTAAATAAATAAATAAATGATCGCAATCCCTGCAAGGTTAAAACCCAGATTGAGCTGCTGCAGGAGCAGGTCCCCTGTGAAGCCAAGGGGAAGGGACAGATAGCTAAAACAGAAGCACGTCTTCTCAGGAGAGTGCCTGCTACCGGAAAATAATGCAAATTGGATCAATTGGTTGATCTGCACATGTAAAGGATGATTGGAAGCCACTATAGGCTTTAATTGATGGGGTCACTTGAGGCTTCATGGAGACAAAGATGTATTCTGAAAGGTGATTTGTGTTGCCTGCCGAGTTCTGGTTATAGGTTGGTGTCAGATTTCTTTATTGAGTGTGTGTCTCAAGTACTGCCTTTGTGTGTGCAATAAATGCTTAGCACTACCCTCTGCTAAGCCTAACTGCTCGCCCACACTACCACAAAAGAGAGCATTTGGGTTATCATTTGTGCCTCTGAAAGCCAATTAGGTCAAGGCAAACCCAAATGGAGTTTGCCTGGACTTTTTACACAGTTTACTTCATTTTGGTTCACTATATAAAGAGCCAGCTTCCTACAAACAGTAGCTTGGTACATTTAAACGCATTTTGGTGTCCCACTGAGCAGGATTTCTGACAGGCAGTCAGATGACAATTCCTTATTGAGACCATCTGCCTTCCTGCACTAACCTTCTGAGGCGATACCTTATACTATTATTCTTAAAATCTTCCCCCTTTTCGGCATGGACAATCTGAGGTCTGGCCTGAGTTTAGGAATAAGGTAATGCATTGGTTAGCCAAATGGGTGGGTAATATCTGCCCCCTGAGTAATGATCGCATCATGGTGAGAAGAGTTGCATGGGTTGACCTTAGCCCTGAGTCTTTTTCCAGGGAACTGTGTTGTGGAGAATTGTGGATCTTGTATCACTGTGCCTGTCTCCTTGGCTAGCTTAAATCCCCTTCATTAGTACAGCGTGAGATTGAAGTACTTCCACTAGGTTACTTTTATAGACTGGCCAATCTCAAGAAACCTCCCCAAAATCATTTGCAAGCAAGGACTTATGGGCAGCGGGCAAGGCTTGTAGTATCGAGACTTCCAACAGTTTATCCCTTCTTGACCCAGTGTTAACTAAATTGGATGACTGACTCGGGCACATAGTGATCCTATTTTTAGCTCCCTAGAGAGCAATCCTTAGAACTCACCCTTTCTCTTCCCGGGCTATTTTATTTTTCCCGATGACTAGCCATAAGGAGAAGGGAAATGCTACTGACTCTAGTCTAAAACCAGTTTAAAATTTTGTCATGGAATGTGGTGAGTATTACTGCCAAATTGGATAATCCTAACTAGATTTTTCTCCTCTGAACTTTAAAATTCTCAGTTTTTCGAGAGATTTGGGCTGCACACTGTTCCATGTAGATGGCTAATCAACCTTTCATATGCCCGTCCTTCCCTTCTGGAGGCATGAGTGTATGGGGTTATAAAAATAAAAAGGCATGTGTGATGCCAGTTTGGGGCATAGATAGGACCACCAGAGTTGGCTCCAGACTTGTTAATTATAAATGTGCTTAAAATGTTCATGCAGGTCATGAAACAATGTTTATTACTTCAATCCAAGTCCGTGTATGTGTCATTTATAAAGGGGCAACCAAGCTAGCCGTGTAAACAGGTGTGTGGGATGCTTGACTTCCTGGGGGAGGAACTATGGGGCATTTCAGCAAGGGCTTTATCTCTGCTTTTTTGGCTTTAAAAGACAGAAAAGCGGAGATAAAACCATCGCCCTATTAGCAAGAGGGTGCTAACATGCATATTCGCATGTTAGCACCCTTTTTCACTATGCCTACCTTTGCATCTCTAATGAGATGCAAAGTGGGCATTCCTGACTTTCACTACATGTCAGAACATCCATAACGCGGCATCACGCTATCAGCAAGGATGCCCTAGCATTTTAGCAGACGTTAGTTTTTGGAGAAAACTGCTGTTTTCTCCAAAAACTAACGTCTGCTAAAATCCTGACTTAGCCACCCCTAACATAGGGGGTGGATTCTGCTGATACGACCACAGGGTCGTATCAGCAAGGTTATCGCCGTTTTGCAGGGAACATTGCTGGAAAACCAGCGATGTTCCCTGCAAAACGGCGATTTCCCCGCTATCGCAGGAATCTTTATTGCCTTGGAGATACGTGTTGCTAATGACGCAATATCTCCGCGATAAAAACCTGCGATAGCAGGCGTTAGTATAAGGAGCGCTATGCACACTTTGCGACAGTTATCGCAAAGCGTTGCTAATATGCCCCTATGTCACTTTGATCTCGACCTGTATAGGAAGGCTTTGAATAATTGGTTGTTAAATATAGCCTTAGTTTTGCTCAGGATTTTTGCCCTAGGTCCCGTTTAGTTTCATCTGTACTGATGTTTCACAGCAGCGTATGAATACTAGTATAGATTTTATTTTATTTCCTGATAATTTGTGTCTTAATGCTTTTGATTTTAAAATCCTTCTAAATTGTGTCAGCAATCTTAATCCTTTATTAGTTAAGTTCAAATTGAGCTCTCAGGTGGATATAAAACATGTCGCACTAGAGAATTTTGAGGTGGTCAGGACAAACGGACCCATGATTAAATGATGTAATGTGAACACTGATCAGCTACTCGAGGACCTAATTTTCCGGAAATGCCATGAGTTTATGTATTGTCTACAGGATGGGGCAGAAGATAACAAACAATATTAAGTGTGCTTTACATGGGATCTCTAGCCCTGTCAAGAGGTTGTTGACAGGCCGGTAATGCCCTCTGCGTGATACCCATCCAGGCTGGTTGGACCGAGCATGTACAAACCTCTGGATGACCCTTGCTAAGTTTTCCTAGAGACAAAGATGAGGTTCGAAGATGTAGATGTAATTATAAAATGCCATTCAAATCTGGAGACCCACCATTAGAGAAGATGCCTTGTCTTTCTTATTAGCCACTAGTGATAGTAATGACATCACCGCTTTTGGAAGGTTATTACTGCAGCATTTCTTTATGGAGCCTTCAGCACCATTTATGGATGCTTACATCCCGAGAATAATTGGGTAGCCTATTTTGAGGTCATCAATGCCCAACCTCCATCTGCTATGCCAGCCTCCATTTGATATGATCCCTATTCACAATAATCTTACCACTGATGCAACAATGAGGAATCTGTTAATATGTGATTATGCCAAGGTAACGCTATAGCCTTATAGCGGGCTATACCGGCTGTTAAAGGCCCGCTGCAGCGTTAAAGGCCCGAGCCGAAGGCGAGGGACTTTAACAAAGCAGAGGGACTTTAAAAGCCGGTATAGCCCTGCTACGAAGGGCTATAAGGCTATTAGAACATTCTGCCACTAGAGGGCAGAATGTTCTAACAAAACGAAGCCTTCAGGGAGCGCGAGGGGATTCAAATCCCCTCAGGCTCCCTGAAGTCTTTGTTCACAGCCAGAGCTGTGAACAAAGACACATTGGAATGTTGGAGCTCCGGGCTTATACCAGCCATTATAAGCCTGGAGCACTCCATTGTTTTCAATGGAGCTCCCAACATTCCAATGTTCTAATATAGCCTTATAGCCCGCCGTAGCGGGCTATACCGGCTGTTAATGGCCCGCTGCAGCGTTAAAGGCCCGAGCCGAAGGCGAGGGACTTTAACAACAGCAGCGGGACATTAACAGCGGTATAGCCCTGCTACGAAGGGCTATAAGGCTATTAGAACATTCTGCCACTAGAGGGCAGAATGTTCTAACAAAACGAAGCCCTTCAGGGAGCGCGAGGGGATTCAAATCCCCTCCGGCTCCCTGAAGTCTTTGTTCACAGCCAGAGCTGTGAACAAAGACAATCATTGGAATGTTGGAGCTCCGGGCTTATACCAGCCAGTATTAGCCCGGAGCGCTCCATTGTCTTCAATGGAGCTGCCAACGTTCCAATGTTCTAATAGTGGTTAATATAAGCTGAAGTGTCAGCTCCTATGTCCCGATAGTGTCCTTTAGATGTGTTTAAGTTTCTGGATGTTTGTCTTGCCGAACGTTTTAAGGTCTGTGGCCAAGTGTGGTCTGAATCTATTACTGTCACCATTTTTTTAAAAAGGAGTCAGAGGAAACCTGAAATGCTACAGCTCAGTCTCACTCTCAGACTCATTGGTTGAGGTTGTATGATGAATTTTACTAGGAAGATTGGATAGTTGGGTCGATGAGAGCTCTGTCCTGATGGACAACGACTCTGGCTTTAGGAAAGGCAGGGTGGAGCATCTCACCTTTGTCAGCTGTGGTGTCTTCTGCCTGATTAACCTCATCGCCAGTGTAACATTAGAATGAAGAATGTAATGAATCCAGGTTAATTAAGAGAAGCTCTTTATTGAAGCCACCTCAGTCACTGCTCGGGTAATAATCTCTACTCACAAACTGTCATAACTTGAGCAATAGTTGTGCGTTCTAGAACATTGGGGGTGGATGGTTCCAATTTCAAAGGGAAGGGGTGGTTATGCAGAAGATACCATACAGGGGCACTGGGCACTGAGGAGCAGTGAATAAACTTACAACTATTAATAGGCAAACATACCATGCTAAAGAAGCGTTGGTGCACCTGGCTTTCATAGATCCCAGCACATGAACCTTTGAAAGCTATGGCCTATCACGTTACTCATGGGGGTGGATCAAAGTTTAGTTCAGTTTCTGAGACAATTGTACATGGATGTGTCAGCCAGGGTTTATTTTGGGCAGAATGAGTAGTGCACTAAACCATCTGGGATAGGGAGAGGAGTGAGAAAAGGGTGTGTGCTAGCACATTTTCTGCTTAATTGATATGTTAATGACCTGGAAAGATACTTGGTTGAGAAAGGTTAGGACGTGTCTCAATTAGGGGACCACTTTCTGCATATGATGCAGTGCTCCTTCAGAGGACTGTGAATGGTCTTCAAAAATTGTTTGACGCTTTTCCATCTTTTATGGATCATCTTGATTTCAAAATCAATCTAAGTGAAACTTTTATGATGATATGCGGCCCTGGGCCACAAGGAACAGCCCGCCTGTTTATGACACCAAACTTGCAAAGTGTGTACATTCTCTTATTTGGGGATCCAAATAGATGCGGAGGGGAATTGAAACCATTTGAGAATTATTAGAAAGGAACAATTTAATAAGACTGGAGAGGCTGTTTTTAGAGTGGCAAGCAAGCCAGAACATAAGTCCTAAAAGAGATATATACTCTCTATTAATCTAAATGTGTTCCCGTGGCCAGTTATGGATCAGGCCTGTGCGGTTACATTGATAGTGGAAACCTTAAAAAAATCATAAAATGTTTTCTTGAGATTACTGGCGGTCCCAGCCAGGTTCTCCAATAATATCTGCCACCTGGAGTTGGGTTTGCGTTATCTGGACGACTTTATTAAACTCCAATCTCGCCTACTGTGGCATGCGGTGTGGTTTAAACCTGGGACAACCTTTAACAAGCTGGTTTTGTATGATTGTCTATCTTTAGACCATGCCACTCGCACAGCCTGGGTAAGTCATATTCAAAACCTGTGTGTGAGGTTGGGCAAACAGATTTATTTGATAATCCTGAGTACCTCTATAAGCTTTCTAAAGATTCCATCAAAACTATCTTGGCTAATTTTTGCGAGGAGAATAGGGCACTGAAGGAGATGAGTAAAGTAACTAACTTTGCACCCACACTGATGTTAACTACTGAGGCAATGCAGTGTTATTTAGGAGCTGTGACTAACCCTGAACACGGGTTGATATCGACTTGTTTTCGTTTAAATACAGTTCATTTTCTGGTTGCTTTTCTAGGATGGGTCAGAGGTCGAGGTACATTTCTAGCCGCCCGTGTGATGGTTGTTTGACACCCAAGTGCCCTTCATTTTCTATCTTCCTATAAATTTAACCGGGGGTCAAGGCGGTGCTGTCTGAGATCCCTGCTTAACCCCTTCAGTGCCCGCCCCTTTCCCCGCCCAGTGCCGGCCGTTGCATTAGCGGGCGGGGTCTATGACGAGCTGGACTCGTCATGGGCACAGCGCCACCGCGGCCCATGACGAGTCCAGCTCGTCATGGGCACTGAAGGGGTTAAGAAACATCTTTTCAGACAATGTGGACCGGCTTTGCTATTCTTACAACTTCAATCTATTGATATTTACTCAGCTGTAATTTCTTTTATGTTGCAGAGTCTTAGACTGAATAATGATTTTTTTTAAATTACCTCCAGTACTGTCTATATTAGTATGGGTGTATTTCCACTGAACCATATATATTATTAGCAATGTGTTTCGGCTTTTATATAGGATCGAATGAATGGATTGTAAGGTTATATTCTTTTAAGGGAGGGTATTTCTTATTATCATGATGAATATATTGATGTACTGTTCTCTTTTAAGGTTTGAAAAAACAAATAAAGATTTTTATTGATCGATTGATTCTCTGGTTACACACAGACATCACAATCAGATTGCGCCATTTAGCGGTGGGATGCCAGAGAGGCCCTTTGTCCTGACTGATATGATAGAAAGCAAAGAGTAAGTTCTGGGTAAAACTACAGTAGGCTTTTCCTTATCACTTTTACCAATTCTGTTTTTGATTTTTTTGGGGGGGTAGATGGGGCGGTGGTTTTGAATGTTTTTTTTTGTCAAGCCACCGTACCTCTTCTTTTTTTTTTTCTTTTCTCCAGTTGCAATGCTAGCTCTTTGTCAAGTGTGCTCCCTGTAGTGTGTGGGCCGAAGGAAAGTTCAGCAATGAATACCTTGTAGTCTGTGGTTGATATGTTGTTATATCTTGATGTCCTTTTGTTAAGTTTCACCTGCACAGCGCTTGCACTGTGCTTGTGAAATATCTTGTATTCAATATATCTTAAAAGGGGGCTCTTATCAGTTTCTAAACGGCGGATGGAGGCGAGCAGCGTTGGAGGAGCACCACCCGTGGAGTAAGTGTGACTATAGGGGGTCTCTCCTTGCCTGCCACCAGTTCTAATTCGAAATAGGGGTAACCTCGTAATACCACTACATGTGAGAGGATATTCCTCGCCACGGAAAGAACTGGTTTTAAGATGCCATCAAAACACTGGGACAGGTAGAGTCCTTATGAATGCCGGCGTGACCCTACACTTGGGGCATACACTTACGGCTGAAACATGTTGACCACCTGGCAGTAGAGGAGGGGTGTTAGGAGCACATAGTATCTCCAAATCACCACCATCCTTCACGTTTTTAAACCCTGGACGGAAGGTCCAGGAATAAAGTCTTAGGCACAGCAACACTTCCGAGCTAGTTGTAACCCACACAACACTGCACTTTCACTACCGTCGCTCCCAGTCACTGCAAATCATATTGTCTCTCTTTTGTGTTTTATTGTCTTCCCCCACCCTATTGCTCCACCCCATGCATGGCTACGTTGGGGTGTTTTGTAAGCAGCCCTATGATGAAGCATGTCACACACCTGTGTGAGTGAGGGCAGTATTAGCACACACAGCATGTGCCCACACGAATAATATTATAATATATTTTTTTGTACTCCCTACTCCTTCTGGTGTACTAAATATTGACAGGGGGTTTGGAGTAGGGGAGTCCGTACCCTCACCCCTTCTTTTGTTTGTATTTGGCTCTTGTCAGTTGCCATCGCCAAATTACTGTGTTCATTAACTTTTGTGTGGAAATCTTTTTGTTTCCTGGCTGCACTCATTTGCGATACGTCTACTAAAGCTGTTCATACTGTTTAAGCCCCATTCACTGTCACTATAAGATCTCTTCCCCAAAAAAGGCAGACGGCTTCTAACATAAACAAGTCATAACACTTTAACAGACTTTCTATAACTTCTATTTTGCAACTACTCCGCAAACTACAGTTTACAACAAAAACAGCTCATAATTAATCACATAGGTGAAACCGAATGCATTTACCAGTGCTTGTTGTATTTCAGCGCACTGGGATAAGACCTCTGAAAAGGTGACAGAGCCTTCTGTGCTGCAGACTGCAAATGGATAAGGAGAGAACTCCGATATTCCCAGATTGGGAATAGTTTACAATTTATTCAATGACAACTGCAGGTGCCACAGAATTGTTGGATAGTTAGAGAAGAGAGAGAATCTGATGGTGCTGGATAAGTAAAGATTCATGCTTTAAATCTACATATTTAATGCTTCAGATGTCAATGATTCCTTCATGAGTTAGTCATTATTAAGGCTCATGGGGCTTAAGCTGGTTGAGAAATTCTACCATTTAGCTGCAGCTGGAAATTCTCAAATGGCCCAGGTGTTGGCTTCTGAGCGCCCATATAGGAAATAACATGGGCAATAACGCAAATGGATGCACAACATATAACAATACCTGTGCTCTCAAATATGAGAACTCACAAGTACCCCCACCCCCAAATCCACTAAGCCAACACTATACGAATTCACTACTAATCCTTTATGGGTTCCAGAGTAGCGTGCTACTTGCAGAAAAAGTGCTTCAACTCCTCCTCAGGGGTAGCATGCGCTATATAAATGTAAACCTTTTTCCCTATTCTATCCCTCCACTATCCTTCTCAATCCAAATAGCTGACTAACATATCCACCACTCAAATTACTTTCATATTTCACTATACTAATTCACCACTAATCCATTTCGGGTTACGGAGTACCGTGATACTTGCCGAAAAAGCACTTCAACACCTCATCAGGGGTTGCAATTACTATATAAATGCAAACCATTTTCCCTCTTCTATCCCTCCACTGACTTTCTCAACTCAATTAATTGACTAAAATATCCACCACTCAAATGACTTTCATATTTCACTATACTAATTCACCGCTAATCCTTTATGGGTTCCGAAGGAGCATGCTACTTGCCGAAAAAGAGCTTCAACACCTTATCAGGGGTAGCAAACTCTATTTAAATGTAAACCCTTTCCCTCTTCTATCCCTCCAGTATCCTTCCCAATCCAAATAACTGACTAACATATACACCACTCAAATTACTTTCATATTTCACTATACTAATTCACCACTAATCCTTTATGGGTTCTGGATTAGCGTGTTACTCCCCAAAAAAGCGATTTGACACCTTCTATAGGGTAGTAAGCGCTGTATAAATGCAATTACAATACAATACAATAATCAAATGAGGTTTCATGACCTTAAAGATTGCATTTCCTGAAGCTTTGTTTAACTTGCATATATTTTTCAGCTATGTTATTTTATATGCAGTTACCTTACGGTGAAAGACCAACAAAATACAGACTATTTTGTTCTTCTAGCTACAATCTTAACCATGCCCCCTTCCCTCTCACTCACTGATCCCACTTCCACTGCACTCAGAATCACAGTTCCCATACTTTTTTATGCACTTCAATTGTGGAATCAATAGCAATGGGAAAATAAGGGTTTAAGTCATGTAAATCAAATGATTGCTGGAGATTGGTTTCAGACATTTGCAGAACTGCGCAGTGATTATGATCTATTTGTGAATCACTTCTGGAGACACTGCCAACTCACAAAGTGCTAAACAGGGTCCATTGGCTAGCAAAATTGTAGACTAAGGCACCTCTGTTATCCTTACATATATCCAACAAGCATTGGCAAAGCCAATAGGTCTCCACTATGTGAGAGTGATAGGCTTTGTCAATGTCTGTTAGCCATGTTGTACAGCAGTATGGTTAAAAGTTAGGAAAAAAAGAGTTTTCATGTAGCCAGAATTGGCTGTGTAATAGCAATTTCTTTTTTCTGGAGGGAGGCTTGGGGCAAGCAACACAACACAGGAGGGGGGGGTGTGGGGTTGGAGCAAGCAAAGCAACCTGAGAGGTGGCCAAGTGGGGGTGCAGCAAGCAACACAATGCCAGAGGATGTGGGGCGGACAAAGCAAGCAACATAAGGCGAGAGGGCAGCAAGCAACACAATATGAGAGAGGAGCAGGGGACAGAGCAAGCAATGCAATGCGGGATGGAGCAGGAGGGAAGGGACAAACAACACAATGCACGAGGGTTACAAGGGACAAGGCAAACGATGACAACCGAACAACAGCAGAAATGCTGAAGGGGGCGGGTGCATGCAACAATACAGTAAGGCTGGAGGTGGGGGAGATAGACGGCCTGGCATCACATGCACTCTTATGGAGTTCTACAAGGAAAAAATAGCTCCAAAGTGGTAGCAGTGGCAGGACACTTGGCAAGGAAGCAGTATTTGCGACATGTGCCAGTGGAGGGACAAACACACTAAGATGAAGTGAAAGCGGTACGCACTGACCAAAGAGAAGCAAGAAAATGAAAGTGATGATGACGCTAACCAATGGTAAGCAATGGCCACACTCTAAGCCCCCTGTAAGTAAACACAATGTGAAAGACGGGGTCACCAATACTGTACATTGCCCTGTAAAGGAAAGTTCATATTTCCAAGCTCACTACCTTCAAAACAAAGTCACAGCAGGGACATGACCTTCCTCTTGTCAGTACTCAATTTGAGCCAACGGTGTACGGTGTTTGGCATCTGCACTTAGTTGTCAAAACCGGCACTTATGACAGTCTGACAATAAACACAAAAGACCTGAGAGAAACAGGGCAACAACAAGTTTTCTTTGGAAAAACTGGAGGCGGGGAGGTTACAGCCTCAATCCACTTGCCGGTTATATTCAGTTATCAGTATTTTCCACTCTCCAAATGCCCAAAACAATTGTATATTTATACACATGTGTTTATCAGTCCACTCTCTCCAACAAACCCATACATCGAATGGTGTATGTAAACCTCTCCTCACCTCACTGGACTCCTACTTTATTAAGCAGAGTGACTGATAAACACAAACCAAGAAAAGTTAGTTAAAAACCAACCAACAGGACAGGTAGTTCTCTATGATATGTTCAATATTAAAATTTGTATAGCACCATTGTTCATGTATAATTACCACGTGGTAGCCAAAGGCAGTCATACCAGCTCCACACTGTGTCAGGGGTATTGCCTTCAAACGGAAGTCCCCCACCGGCACCAGCGGTTGCCGTTAGTGTGCCTGAAAAAATACATACCACATTCAGTGGTTTCTGGGAAATTCCCAATGGTCATTCTGACCCAGTCCGATACATCATACTCCCCTCACTAAAAACATCCACTTCGTCCTACATCAACTTGTAACCTGCCAACACGTCATACTTTCCAAATGTCCAAAAAGCTGGGCATGTAGAGTACCGTCATCCTGATGTATCAGCCGTTCACCTCTATCACTCATACTATTCTGCTAGCCCAAGTCACACCCGTATTTTTATGAGTCCACGAAGTGGAACGCTCCCGCTGCATTTGTCATAGCCACACGCACACTCTTACCGCGTCTACACGATCGGTAGACTTCTTCTCATTCCGGTGTGCAGTCCCTCTCACCGTGGTCTATTTTCAATTGCACATACCGGAAGGGACACCATCACGTGATTCAGTCAGTAGGCGCATCCGCAGATCAGGACAATATGGCAGGGCCCCATCCCAAGGACCCAGCCGCTAAGAAACTGAAGAGTTCATGGGGCACAGCCTCTTTGAACATTGTGGACAGTGAGGAGGGGGGCACAGATCAGGAGCCTGCAGACCACAGTAGCAGTGGGAAGACAGGGAGTGTGACCCAGGCCAGTAGCAGTGGGTGGGAGTAGACATTGAGGTACAGATACGGGAGCTGCGACGCCTGGTCTGGGAGACCGAGGAACGCTGAGAGCGAATATGCAGGGCCCGGAAGGCTGAGGAGGCATCTGGCAGGCAGGCAGGGATGGGGTAGAATTGGGGGATTGATGGGGGGGTAGGTGCTGGTGGGGCAGGTGTGGGCCACTGGTTATGGGTGCCGGCCGGGGGACTCAGAGCAAGGACAGGCAAGCAGCTCTGGCAGCTTGGGTGTCCAGTGGTGCTCATAAGGCTCCTGGTTGGGGCAATCAATGTCAGCAACGGAGCTTCCACAAACAATTACGTTGTGGAGGAAGATTCTAGGGTGCTGTACACATCAGTGGATGATGCTGTTTGTTTGGTGCAACAGTGCGGTGGGGGGGCTGAGCTGGCAAAATGTGAAATTAAGTTGGCTTTTCGTTTGCTACCAATTCATCCTGATGATTTTCCGTTACTGGGTATGCAGTTTGGGGGGGCCCTCTACGTTTATAAGGTGTTGCTAATGGGTTGTGCCCTCTCCTAAGCCTTGTTCGAAGCCTTTAGTACCTTCCTACAATGGGATTTCTCAAAATCCAGCAGCCATTTGGAGTTGTCTCACTATTTGGATGATTTTCTGTTTGTGGGACAGAAAGACTCCGGCAAGGTGTTTTGGGGTAACTTCGGCACCTGAAAAAATGGAAGAACCCCTTGAGGTGTTGACTTTTCTGGGCATTAAGCTGAATACGGTGTTGTGGGAGGTGAGAATTCCACAGGTGACGGTGAGGGAGATTCAAGGCTTCTTGTTGGAGGTGCTAGGTGAGCACAATATTGAGCTGCAGAGGGTGCAAAAGTTGCTTGAATTTCTGAATTTTGCATGCCGTGTAGTGAGGGCGGGACGGACGTTCTGCAGGTGTCTGGGCATGGCCAAGTCCGGAGCAACCTTACAGCATCACAGGGTGCGGATCTCGATGGCAGTCAAGGCAGACTTAGGGGTGTGGAGGACATTTTTGGAAGATTTCAATGGAGTGCCCATGTGTTTCCTGGATGAGAACACGGTTTAGCAGGTTCCGATATTTTCGGATGCAGCAGGTACTCATGGTTTTGGTCTCTTCTGGGATGGACGGTGGTGCGCTGAGTTCTGGCCTGAGCGGTGGTTGCTCCAAGGGTCCAGCATTGCCTTTTTGGAGTTCTTCTAATTGCTGATGGCATTGCAGGTATGGGGGACGGAACTAACTAACAGGAAGGTGCTGTTTCATGTTGACAAAATGACGGTTGTGGAGCTGGTCAATAGACAGCGGGCCAGAGACCTTAGGGTACTGAGATTGTTGAGGAGTTTCATGCTGACATGTCAGTGTCTGAACATTATTTTCAAGGCTAAACATGTGCCGGGTGTGTCGAATGGCATTGCAGATTCTTTATCTCGTTCACAGTGGCTTCGCTTTGGAACTCTGGCGCTTGGAGCAGACGCTGTCAAGATGTCACAAGGTGCTGTGGTGGGGAAAAAGTGAAATACGATGGGGTAACTTGCTACCTTGTTTGACTAAGCTAGTTCCACAACGGGTTGCCCTGATATGCTTTTGATTCACTTGGGGGAAAATCATCTGGTGCAATTATTGGGTTTGACACTGTTACAACATATGCAGCAGGATCTTAAAGTCATCAAACGGAACTCTGCCGGGACTTGAATTGTGTGGACTGAATTTGTGCCACGTCTGGTTTGGCAGGGCGCTGTATAGCATGCGGCAATTGATAAGGCTCATCGCAAACTTAATAGAGCTATGAGAGTTTTCTGCATGGGTATAGGTATCACGGTGATCTCGCATGAGGGTATTAAGGAAGAGGAGGCATGTTTGTTTCGGGATGATGGGGTGCATCTTTCTCGAATGGTGAATGCATACTACATGATGGAGCTGTGGGATGTGGTGAGCTGTTTGTGGCATGAGAACATATGGTGCAGGCAAGATCACCATTGAGAGGTGCCGGTTTTGGTGGAGGGGGCAAAAAAACAACCTCTGGGGTTTATTCTGGGTAGCAGTATTTTGGGGGTGGAGAGTCACATGCGGGTGCATCCACACCCTCAGGGAGAAAGAAGAATGGAGTACAGGTGAAAATTCAGTGTGCTGTACATTTTCGAGTGAGGAAAGAGTTTCAGGGGAAGGGGTTTGGGAGAAAAAGGAAAGAGAGCCTGGATAGATGGCAAGAGGACAAGGAGTGGATCAGGGAAGTAAGGAACAAGGTATGATGGCTTGGGGGATTGAAAGTTGGCATGGGGTGTGAGTGGTCACGGGATGTATTGGGAGTTTTTCGTATTTGCAAAGTTGATGTTATTGTTGGTTAAAGTTCAATAGGTTTGCATCCATGTCCTAATAAATGGCCTTTTACCCTAATCATGGTTCATGTGTGTTTGTTGTTGCACGATCTTAGACCACCAAATAAAGCAACACTAAGTAAACAAGCAAATCAAGGATTTTTATCTAGTTGACTAGTAAACATAATTTGTCAAGAAATCTAGAATTTTGTAACAAAACAATGGTTTCACGTAATTCTGTTTTTAAAATTGTGTATTATTCTTAAAAATGATCTCACACACAGATTTTATCTAACCTACACATTTTTAACATTGTGGCTCTTTTATCTGAAAATCTTAGTATGTATTTATTTGATTAGTATCACAATGTATTTTCTATTCTATGTTGCTCCTATGGTCCTCAACCGAAGTAAAGTATTTAACCTAAACAAGCAAATCGGATGCATCAAGACAATTTCACAATCACAAAGGAAATGTAACCTCAAAATAGCAACGAAAAAGTAAATAAGCAAATCTTCGTAGGAAGCAGAAGTGCGACTCAATCACAAAATACACTAACACCCAGCCTTTAGCATGCATTCTGAGTAACAGGAAAATCAAAACAAGTGATACATTAGCGAATCAACGTAGCTGAGCCCTGTTTTAAAAGGACGTTGTTTGAGCAAAGACATAAGAAGTAACATGGTCATTTTAGTTGGCACCATTTTCAAAAACAGAATGAAACCTTTCAAAATGACATCCTACAGAGTAGGTCTTTGTCTGCTGCCTGCTAATTCCTTGTTAAAGGGGTTTCTTACCTCGCAATGAGAAATAGAACAATGGATAGGTCCGGCGCCTGTAAGCTGCTGAAAGTTTCGTAGAGCTAGGAGTCTAAAAGCCATACCCAGCGTCAGGGCATCTACAGGGCACAACACTTCACTATAGATTTACTATATCCAGGGAATTAAATGTAATGAAAAAACTGAGGGGGGTGTGGCCCTCTCAAAGCGACGTGTCTGATGTAATTAAGGGCGTGGCTTAAAAACACATTCACTAACAAAATCTGTGCTTAGCATAGTGTGCCACCAGTCTGGTGTTTTGCTCTTTCTGTCTTTGCATCCAGATATATAATACAAGTATCATTACACCTACAACAAACCAGGACTATTGACTTTGTCAATGGTTGTTAGTTGCAGAAAACAAATAAGCAACAATTTTGGCTCATTGTATATAACATTGAAAATGCTTCAGTTGTGAAATTATGAGACTGTGACATAACTATAACGAGTCTCTTTGACGTTACATCTAAGGCAGTTAAGGGTGTTACTGCTGCAGAGTAAAGTTTTTTTTTCATCCTGAGGATGAGGGCAAAAATGGAGATCCCGATAGGGACCCGTTTCAGTACCTGCTTCTTAGAACTGCCAGTGCTGAGCACCGCCAGGACCCGGCCCACTTAAAGCCCTGATTATTTCTTTGGCAATAACCTCCACTAGAGATCCTATTAAATTCTCACGAGAAGCCCAACAAAGTGAATGTGTTAAAAAGCTTGCTCCTAACAGAAGTTTTTTTTTTATAGCTCGAACTCGATCTGAAGATATTTGGGCACTTTACATAAACACCAGTTACATTACATAAGGTCATATTAATTTCTTTTTTAGGTTTGGGGAGGTTGAGTGATTTGCTCAGAATCATAGAATATTGAGCTGATGCCGAGGGCCAGATTTGTGAATGCACTTCATTGCCCTGCGTCACACAAGGTGCCGCAAGGGCAATGCAATCCATGAGTCAGATTTGCCAAGCCACGCAAGGCCATCTTGTGTAGCCCTTCGTGGCTTCGTAAATCTGGAGTAACGCGAGGCAGCGCAAGTTGCTGCATAGTATTACTGTGACCTGTGAAGGAGTTTCATGCGTGTAGAGTGGGTGTTCCAATACTGGTAGATCTGGGAATGCGTTAGAATGCTACACCTTCCCTGAGGAGGCGCAACGAAGAGAAATATCTTTATTTCTCCTCACTGTGTCCTCTTTTTAAGTGTGCTGCATTCTGCCTCAGAGGCTTGTTTTTGTGATGGGAGGTGTCCCTTCCTGCAAAAAAACAATCCTGCCCGCAACACAGTCCCCCTTGCACCATGAAGGATGCCTGTGTTGGCGATCAGCTGCAGATTGTGCACCAGTGCAGAAAGAGAGCAGGATTGCACCTGTTATCTTGATAGAAATTAGGCATTTCCTGCCCTCTCCATTTCACACAGTGCAACGCAGCAAGGTGTATTACTGCATTGCATTGCGTGAACAAATGAAAAATCATGGCGCAAGACTCGAACCTTGTTCCCCAATTTCAAAGTCGGCAGCTCTGGCAGTAATGCCACATCCTCTCAACAGTAGTTTCATTAAAATGCCCTTATTTTCTTCAAAACGCTTGCATTTCCTAAAAGAGCTATAATTAGAATTATGATGTGACAACACCCAGCATGGGTGGCCACTAGGCCTGTGCTCAGTTTCAATTACGTCAGAGTAATTGGAGTAATTTCGGTAATTCTGCGCCAGAACCCTGAGATGCAGCATGACATCACGGGCACACCGCCTTCACTTTCAGCTCAGAGAATGGTTGAAAATGTTGTTTCTGTATCCAAAAAATGGAGATAGGATGTGTTTCGCTGTTTCTGTCAGGCTTCGATTTATTCAGTGCTTAATGCCATCTACAACACCGGTTTTCTCTTTTCCACGGCCCGCAGAGCCACGTGTTCTGTTCTGTCACGGTGTTACAGTGTTAACAAAATGTGTAATTGCTAGTAGCGACAAGTGTGAAGGATCCAGCATTGATGGTACCCTCTCCTTCTTAATGCTACAAATCCCATCTGTGTTGTAATAATTGCTTTTCACATGTTTACCCACTTACACTTTAAGTTTTTCAACCTTCTTTAAAAAAGAAAATACCTGTTCAGTTATGAATATTTAATTCTAAATACACTGCTGTTACAGAGCAGCTACGTCATTATCATATTAAATGTTTTTACTGTTGTCAGAACTAAACTGTATGAAGAAAATGTCAGACAGGTTCTTACAAAGACCATTTAATACTTTTGTACTAGTTACATAGTCCACACTTTCACAATGCTTTTAAAACCTTTTTGGTTTCTCAAATGTTTTTTAAAACGCACCATTTGCTGCTCTTGTTTAAAAATTTTCCCCAGGGGAGAACCCCTCCCGAACCCTCCTTAGGGTTCGGGAGGGGTTGCTCGCTTGCTCGCTCACTGTGCAACATTCATCCCCATCTTTTACGTCCTAGCACTTTCAAATTTCACCAGCCACTACTGTCATTATTAGAAGCTGGGGACCCTCGGCCTGAACAACTTCTATGATTTGAACCTCGAAACAATACGCAAAAATACCAAAAACAAGAATTCACTAAACAAATGCTCACATATTGAATATATTCTGTTGAATTTACATATTCAAATACAGAAAAAGTTTTCACTGTTTCAATTTTGCTTCTTTATTTGTATATACTTTATAACCTTTTCATTGTATTAATTTTAATATTATTTAAATTTGTAACACAGTTTCAGACCCACTGAGCAGGCCTCATGGTCCTTAGGCGTGCTCGACCCACACGTTAAAAACCACTGCACCAGTTCCATGTGAACTGCAAATCGAAATGTTGATCCTTTGTGTGACATCCACCTAGCTTTCAGCGGAAGAGACATGCATATTGTGTGTGATATGAGAAGATTGTGCACATGCTGCCGCACCGGGATTACGAGGGGCATATTTACTAGAAACTGGCGGAACGTGGTGTTACGCCAAAATTGGTAACGCCGTGCTCCGTCATTTTCAAAAAGGCGGGATGCACATATTCACAAGAATGCGGCGCGCCCCTGCATTTCCCCTAGCGCTGGTGCTAAAGAAGCTGCCTACCACCAGCATAGGCACCCTTGCGCCATGTTGCAAGAGTGCCTGCCCTGCAGGGGTGATTGTTTATGTGCAGGAAGGGAAACCTTCCTGCACATAAACAATCTTTACACGCGATTTGTTGTTTCTATGGGTGCTGCATAATGCAGCACATATGGAAATATGAGGAGAAATGAAACATTTCTCCTTGTATCGCCTGCTTAAGACTAGGTACTCCCTAGTGATATTTTTGGTGTTGCCCCATACTTTGTAAATATGGGGCAGCATTAAAAAGCAATGAGTGTTGCGACAGAACGCCCACTGCAACACTCCTTGCACATCCCGTTCACGCTAAGTGCTGCGTGAATAGGGGTATTAATTACAAGGCGGCGTTAACGCCGTCTTGTGAATAAGGCAAAGGACATAACGCCGCCAGAACATTGGAAAAAGTGTCGTTCTGGTGGCGTTAACTCCTTGTAAATATGACCCCATGTGTGTAACAGCAAAGAAAGCAACTACAGCCTCTGTGTGCTGTGCAGTGTTTACAATCATAAGTGTGCGACTGTAAAGTGGGACTGCGGCACTTGATCCCAAGGCCAACAAGCATTTGCAATGCAATAGGTCTCGCATCTACGCGAGTTTAAGCTATTAGAATTGTAAATGGCAATGCCTTTTATTTATGTTTTAGAAATCAAAATATAAATAAAAGGCATTGTCATTTACAATGCCATTAGCTCAAACTCGCGTAAATGCGAGACCTATTGCATTGCAAATGCTTGTTTATGTTGGTTGTTTTTGGGTGCGTTTTATGGTTTAATGGGACGGTTTTTACTTTTGATTTCCCTGATGTAACCACAAGCTTTGCCTGCCCCAAGCACGAATGCAAGCAGTCTCCCGTAACCTGAATGATGCTCATTCAAATATAGAGTGCAGTGTCCGCAGCCAGGTATGGGATACGTTTCGGCCTGCAAAATGCTTCAAAAATGGGCACGCATTAGAACATAAGTGGCAGAGCTTGGGCATTACCTATAGTGATGAAGCAGCAAACGAACATGGCCTGATAATAAAGGGCGGAGTGCATGTTTTTGCTTTCTTGTCCAGGTAATGTCTGTGCAACACTGAAACATATAAAACCCTGCATCACAGCACTTCCCACCAGGAGACTTGAGGTGCAACAAATACACTAACACTGGAATTGAGGGACTTGGGGCATTCATTGACAAACGTGTTCGGCACCCTTTAACGAACAGTCTGAAAAATGGGTGCACATCTTTTGATCTTATGGCATCATCAGGAGCCATGTGGCGAAAGTCAATGTAATGCTGTTTTATTCATTTTTTTAAATCGAAGTATGGCGACCTATTAAGTGATACAATGCCTCATGCTTCCCGGGAAAGTAAATTGAAAAGTAAAGAAACAGTGCAACTCGGGGGAGGTGCGGTATAAAACAAAGTGCAGCGGCGGAAATGAAGGTTCGAGTTCCGGCGTGGGCTCCACATCCCGTGAATGTGTGCAAATAACTCTCTCTCCAATGTGGAGAGAGGTGGGATGCGAGGAGGAGAGGGGATAGAGGTAAAATGTGGAGTGAGACGGGAGGCGAGGAGGAGGGGAGCTTCATGCCGCACACAGGAGTTTACAGGCGCTGCTGTGCGCGTTTGTTTTACCATTCACAGCGGGCCAAACTCACCATTTAACCGACACCTCTTAAAAGCAGAGGTAATCATCCTGCACGGCTCTGAGGGCATCCCCGCCTTCCAGCACATGGGCTGGCTAAGGCTACTGCGGGCAGGGGGCAGCTGTGGAGAATGCTCCCGGGAACTTTGCCCCACGCCCACCGGGTGTCTGGCTGGGGCAGTGTTAGAGGAGTGTGGCAGTGGGGGGATAAAACAAAGCACAGCGGTGGAAATGAAAGTTCGAGTCCCGGCGTGGGCTCCACATCCCGTGAATGTGTGCAAGTAACTCCATCTCCAATGTGGAGAGAGGCGGGAGGCAAGGAGGAGGGGGGCAGAGGTAAAACGTGGAGTGAGAAGGGAGGCGAGGAGGAGGGGTGCTCAACGCCGCACACAGGAGTTTGCAGGCACTGCGGTGCACGTTTGTTTTACCATTCACAGCCGGCCAAACTCACCACTTAACTGCACCTCCTAAAAGCAGTGGTAATTGTCCTGCACGGCTCTCAGGGCATCCACGCCTTCCAGCACACGGGCAGGAAGTGGGATAAGGGAGGGGGTGGCAAATGGCGTGTACATTTTGCGGGCACTTTGATGTTCGCAGTGGCCGCGCGGCTCACTGAGAACATCAAAGCGCCCTCGAAATGCACACGCAGGCTGCCAAATGGTGCGCGTGCCCGGCGCACATGCACTGTGTGAAAGTGATCGCGATCACACATCAAAGCGGCCGTGCGGCCACGGTGTGCAGGCTGCCAAATGGTGCGCGCGCACGGCGCACATGCACTGTATTTGGAGGCCTGAAAGCACTCGTTTGCACTTCCAGATCCCCCATTTACAGAAGCTCTCGCGAGAGCAGCGCTAAAGCGCTGTCTCAGGCGAGACCTAAAAACTGATCCTACGTCAGCCATGCTGGCTCTTCTAAGCCACCGCCCTGCCAGGCTATCAGAAATTCTCTAGGATTCCAATATTCATGCTCCAAGTTAATGAGAACAACCAGAGTTAGCAGTTTGGGGGTGTCGAAGAAGAGGCACTAATTAGGTATTTTGGGGTGAGGCGGTGGAGAGCCAGAAAAGCCTGTCGGAGAGCACATAGGTATTCGGGGACACAGCGGTAGGGCACAGAGGAAGCACTAAGCCTTATGATGCAGCCCATCCCTCCGGGAAGCAGAGTGAGGAAGTAATAAACTCACATTTGCCCACATATTGTTGCTGCAGTCTGGGCGAGATCGCTACACACGCTACCTGCGTACTATCACTCAAACTCCCGTGTGGCAGCGAAGAGTACTGTAGTATTCGGGGATATGGCACTGGAGGAGGAAAGGTGCCAGCAATTGCTGCACCTGCATATCACCCCCGATGGGAAGAAGCCAGTGGGCTTGAAATCTGTTTGCAGTATGGGCCGGGCCTGTTACTGGCTCCCAAACCCATCAAATCTCACCATGCGCTCAAAATCAGCAGCCCTTCAGAACCGACGCCACTGGCCACTGTCTGTGGCTTGCAAACATGCACTCTTACAGAGTGCTGTGACTAAGAGGAAAAAAAACTATCTCTGAAAGCACAAGCAGTGGAAAGACAAGGGGCAAGGAAGAGGAACTTGGGTCATGCTGAAGGGGACGGACAAACACATGAAGAGGAAATGAAGCCGGCACATGGTGGCCAAAGAGGAGCAAGGAAATGAGAGTGACCATGAAGCCAACCAATGGCAAGCCATGAGCTAGCTTTAAGCCCCATGTAAGTACAAAATAAAATGTGTTGCAAGCAACAGGGCATGCACTATCTCAGGCAGGATCTAAAAAATGGGGTCAATATAAAGAAGTAATAACTGGACTGTATAAGATATTGATAGCAATTTTTCCAGGCTATCTATCTACTTGTCTTCAGAAGTCTGGTTTCAATGTTTACAAACTGACCATGCAGTTGATGATTCAAAGACTTTACTCTCAAGTGCTAAGTATTTACAAGAAACTAGAATAAAATTTGGATATTTTAAAATCATTCACTAATGGCACTAGAGTCCACAGAGGTTGCAGAAGCCCGGCCCCAGCCCTACAGATGGATGGTGGAGGTGTGGCGTGGGTAAAGCTGAATATTGTACACTTACTGTGGGAATGCCAGAACCTGAGGGGCTACTAGACACTTATTTTGGGATAAAGAGAAACTGCCTAATCAAACAATATTCTTATGCAATACGACACAGATGCCGGAAACTACACATCAACAGAAGAGGTGGCTTGCAACAACACTGGCGGTAGCCATACTAGGGATTTTATGATTGTGTAGAACAAACAGCATATCATCTATTGATGTATGGCTGCAAGATATGTTGAACATAGCAACATATGGGAAGATAATATATCAACTAATGATTTAGTGGGAAAGTCTGTGGTAGTGTGGGGTGGTTTCATTTCTTAGCAACTTTGGTAAAGGAAAATATACAGGGGTAAATATGAGACTCGATTTTTGGATGCATAGGTTGCATACTGTGCGTCAGAGAGGGGATGCTAGAACCTCGCTGTTTATGTTTTCTGCTGTTTCATGTCATTTTTCCTTTTCATTTATTTTTCCCTGAAGCATGTGGTTAATTTAAACTGGATCTTGGATACCTGCATTTCCACCTTCTATGATTATGATTGTAAATCCAATAGTTAGCTTCACATTCTGGCAGATTGTCCCCTTCAGATCAGTGGTACTCTATGTATAACACCGACTGCCATAGAATGATGACTATATATATGTCACATAATTGAAAGAAGAATTACGAATGGTTAAATACAGAATAATTCTGTTCTTTGGCACTTTGTCGATTATTAATATTCTGACCTGAAAAAAACCAACTCAATGTTAAAAACATTTGGAGAAGTCCCACATTCTAAGTCTATCTGATGCCTATTTTACTAAAATATATTATTTGCTGGCTTTTTCCATAAATCCCCTACTGACAAAAAATGTTTGGGGGGTGAGGGTTGTGAGTCTATTAGTCCTTCACTCAATGTCAATGCAGACTTTACAAAGAAAATGGCAGGTTGGAAATGACCGTGAGAACATTACCTGTAGGGAATATGAAACAATGAGGTTTCGAGGTTCATTCACCAATAACTGCATGACAAAAATGATCTAAAAAGCTGTATTTCAGCCTCAGTTAAAACCACCTGGGAATGCAATATCTCATAGTCTATCATTTTCAAACTATAAATATCTTTGTTCTTTATTTCTGCTTCCAATTGTTTTTGTTGATCTGTCCTTCTCCTTGCAACTTTCTTGGTCTTATGATTGGGAATCTACTTGTAAGGAGCAGGCTGGAAGGATTTAACAGGAAACCGTTTGTACATGCTCATGCAACAGTCCCACCACTCAAGTTACAGAACCTTTTGAATCTTAGACAAGGTAAACCAATAACTCAGGCTCAGGACTGCTGTAATATGCTAATTTGTGTTATGTCACTTCTGACATCTCTGTGAGGTGATGGGGTTCTAGAGTGCCAACTCATCATGAGCTGGCTGTAGGAATGTTGGGAGAGATTGAGAGATGAACCTGCTGGCAGTTGGATGGCTGAGCTGTATTACCTGCATCTTCAATTAAATAACCTTATTCATCTACAAATGGACTGCGGATCTTTATTCATCCCTCCAAAGTGTACTTTTTAACACTGGCGACGACTGGGATTCTACAGCTCAACTCCAGACAACAGCATGAATCTTTAATGATCAAGAAACGGATCTCATCCTCATTACATTGCTGAACATTCAAGTAAGATTTTTTTATTGTAATCAAAGTGCTTATTTTGATGACCGACCCACTTCGTCTGGCAATATCAACAGTCCACATCAGATATCTTGTAACCCACCGTAACGCCTACGTTTTAAACCCTAACCGATTTCACTGCTATCTGTTTTTAATCAAAATTCACAAGCAAGTGTTTCTACGTGGGACAGAATTTTCGTTCAGGAAGATACGGTGTGGGAACAAATGTCTATTTTTTTTACTCATGGTGGATGTAACATCGCAATATTTGCCGGTTTTGTCAAAATGATTTAAATTAGACTTGCAGTTTTCTTGCTCGCGCTCTCTCTCGAGCGCAGTTCCAGTACTCGTGCAACATTCTTCTGACGTGTTCTGCATCCGGGTGAATCGCCATTGTCAGCAGCGTCACTCATAGAACCCGCAGCAGTCTTGGAACGCATCTCACGTTTCATCAAACGTCAGAGCGTAAGCAGCGTCTCCTTCCTAACATGTTCCTTGGCAACGGCAAACCAGAAGCGCACTTCACGTAGATGCGCTACGCCTCTCAGCCTAGGACGCATCTTCGCTCACGTTGGTTTCCCTGACAACGACAAGCCTGAAGCGGACGACTATATCCTGTTTGTTGCACAACTGACTCGTAGACCGCATTGTGGGAACGTTTCCTCAACATTTGCAGTACAACGCTGACACGCACAGCTATCTACCAGCAAGTGCAATTTATATTTCTACGGCGTGTCATTTTGCCAAATTACGCTGACACGCACAGCTTCTGAGAGAAGTTTCAAAAATTGCTATAACGTGCTCATTGCATAGCGGACTTGTAGAACACATCGTGGGAACGTCTTTCTGACATTTGTAGTACAACGCTGATACGCACAGCTATCTACCAGTAAGTGCAATTATATTGGTACTGCGTGTCATTTTGCCAAATTACGCTGACACGCACAGCTTCTAGGATTGTTGAACGTTACCCTTGAGGTATACATCACTTATTCAACATGTGCGTGATTAGGCAGTGGTGACACGCACAGCTGACAACATTTGATCCTCATCACCACTACAATTATTTACCTACTGTCATTCACACGCAGAGTGTTGTGTCGAATACAATTCCCGCTTATGCTGTGTGTGCTCTAATTAAACATCGCGGACACACGCAGCTTGACACGAAATTTTTAAATTAAGTTTGATTAATACTATGTCTGTACAACTTGTTCCTATGTTCATAATAAGACTAGCTTAATTGGTACGTATGGTATTAGCATTTGGTAAAGTTTGAGTGGCTGCATAAGTTAAGAAGAAAAGGAAATCTTAATAATTTTAATCTCAAATCTTCTGAGTCATGCAAAATGTTACGGCTGCACCGTTTTTCTTACAATCTCCAGGTGATCCACCTATTAAATGGTCTAAGTGGAAGAAGGTATTTGAGCGTTATGCTCGGGTATGCGGTACCTCTCTCAGTGTTGAGAGGAAAACGGCTCTGTTAATGCACTGTCTTGGATCTGAGTGTCAAGATGTCTTCGATCATCTTCCTGATGTTCCAAGCAGTGCTGCAGCGGGTTTGAATGAATTTGAACAATGTATATATAAGCTTGACGCGCATTACCTACCTAAAATTAGTACTTTTTTGGAACGCTATCACTTTGGAAGGCGGATGCAGAAAGAAGGTGAGAGTATAGAAAATGATGTAACAGATCTCAGACGTTTAGCCTCCACTTGCAAATTTGATATCCTGATTGAGGAAAGGATAAGAGATCAATTTATGCTTGGTTGCATCTCTGAAAAAGTGAGAGATGAACTTTGGCTAAAAGACGAACCATCTCTTGATGAGGTCTTAGTAATAGCTAAAAGGATAGAACACTCACTAGCGTGTGTTAAGGAAATAAAAAAGGATCTTGACAAAGTAGTTTCTGATGTTACAGTGGTTAATACTAATGTGTCCCACAAACTGTACTGATTCCTTAGTGAAATCCCTGACTAAGGACAAGTTAAGTACTAAGTCTCCAGCTCAATTCAAAAAGAGTGGTAAGTGTTACAGGTGTAACAGCACAACTAACTGGGCGAATGATAAATCTTGTCCTGCCCTAAATACTATATGTTCTTTTTGTAAAAAAAAGGGACACATGGTGAGTGCATGTAGAATCAAGGCTTCTAGAAGCGCAATAAATGAAGTTTCTCAAGAAAATACAACAGATCTACATGATTTTGAATGTGGACAAATTATAGTTCAGGTTGGAAGTGATGGACCTTTGGATTTTATACTAGTAGAAGGTCATAGAACAAGAGTGTTATTTGATTCAGGAGCTAAGATTACAATTGTTTCTAATAAATTTTTTAATGACAATTTGAGCTCCAAAGTAAAACTCCTAAAACCTGACATTCGTCCCACCGCATATGGTGGTGATCCCATTGAATTGAAAGGGTACTTTGTGGGATTAATTGAATTTGAGGATCGTTTCACCTCCGGGAAGATCTATGTTTCTAAAAAGGGGGATAGTATTATTAGCTGGTGGCACCAAAAAGACCTGGGTGTCATGTTAGATCCCAATAGTATACCTCCCATAATTATCAAAGAGAGGAATGTCATCAAGTCAATAGACAACACATCCTTACTGTCACAACTTATGGCAGAATTTCCCTTGGTTTTTGGAGAAAGGTTGGGTTGCCTTAAGGGCTACTGCCATAGAATAAAGTTGGTCCCGGGATCGGTTACGGTTTCTAGCAAGGTGCGGAATGTTCCTTTTACAGTCAAAGAAGATATGCTCAAAGAGATTGACAAACTTAAATCTCAGGGGATCATTGAAGAAGTTGAAGGGACATCTTGGTTGGCTCCAGTGGTAGCTGCTAGAAAACCGGATGGGTCTCTGAGGTTGTGTGTGGACCTTAGACAGCTTAACAAGTGTGTACTGGTAGACAAATATCCCCTTCCAAACATTTCTGAGCTGTTGAGCATGGTGGCAGGAGCGAAAATCTTTAGTACAATTGATCTGACGTCCGCATATCATCAAATACTACTTGACGAATCTTCTAGAGATTTGACTGCGTTTGTTACGCCTTTTGGGACGTTCAGATTTATAAGGCTTCCATTTGGCCTGGTTTCTGCCGCTTCAGTGTTTCAACGAGTCATGGAGAAGGTTTTGGTTGATGTTCCGGGAATTTGTGTATATCAAGATGATATATTGGTGTACGGATCCGATGTGGTGGAGCATGGGAAGAGAGTGAGGCAAGTGCTTGGTAGACTTACTGCTCACAATCTGACTATTAAGCGGGAAAAGTGTAAATTTGGCTTGGATAAGATTGACTACTTGGGACATACCATAAGTGCTGATGGAGTAGTTCCAAAAGCTGATCTGGTAAACACTATTAAAGATCTGATGGCTCCCACATCTAAGGAAGAATTAATGCGCTTTCTTGGCATGGCTGAATACTACAATAAATTCATAAAGAATTTTGCAGAAGTTACATATAACATAAGGAACCGTCTAAAAAAGGGAGAGAAATTTTGTTGGGATGATTCTTGTGAGAAGGAGTTTTGTGAGTTGAAACTTATGCTACAAAATGCACCTAATCTTAGAAATTATGATCCCACCAAAACGTCCATTATTTCCATCGATGCAAGTTTGAAGGGGCTTGGTGCAGTTTTATATCAAGGAGGTTCTGCTCCTGAGAACACCATTATGTTCATTTCGAGAAGTCTGAAAGGGGCTGAAACCAGATATTCAGTCATTGAGCGTGAAGCTCTAGCTGTTTACTGGGCTATTAAGAAATTCAAAACATTTTTGTGGGGTACATCTTTCGTTGTTAAGACAGATCACAAACCACTGCGTGAAGTGTTAACTAGCAAAGGCATTGATTCGATTTCGCCGCGAATTTCAAAATGGGTTGTTGGTTTGCAAGGGTTTGATTTTGTTGTCAAATATATTCCAGGTAGTGAGAATCTTGTGGCAGATGCACTTTCAAGACTGGTTCCGTCTGGTGAACCAAATTTACCTGACTCTGAGAAGGATGTTGCTTTTGGTCAGCCTCATGATTTTGTGTGTGTGGTGGATTGTGAGGTGATTTCTCACGAACGGTGGCTAGACGCTTGCAAGGCTGATGCATCCATTCAGGAGGTACTAAAGCTTATTTGTAATGGTTGGCATCACAAGGAACAGGGTGGTTCTTTAGTGAAAGATTTCTGGTTGGTGAAGGATCAACTTTCTGATTGTGATGGTTTATTGTTGAGGGGTCACAGATTGGTTCCACCCACATCCCTAAGAAAAGAATTATTGAATTTAGCTCATGAGGCGCATTTAGGTATTTCCAAGACGAAAGAAAGAATACGCTCAAGTTATTGGTGGCCAGGAGTAGACATTCAAGTTGAACATTTAGTTCGAGAGTGTGTTCAGTGTACCCTAAGCGAAAAAGGCCTTAAGACTAGAACTCAACCCATGGAAAAAAGATCTCGCCCTAGTGGTCCGTGGAAAGATATAGCCTTAGACATTTTAGGACCTATTCATGGGGATGGTTCGGACTCTTTTGTTATTGTAATTATGGATTTGTTTTCAAGGTGGCCGGAGATATTTGTTGTAAAGAGTATAGACACTAAGAGCGTTATTGTTTGCTTAAAGAAGCTCATTGCTAAGGAAGGTATTCCTGAGACAATTTTGACTGACAATGGGGTCCAACTAGTCTCTGGAGAAATGGAAAACTTTCTTAGTGGTTGTGGTATTGTACATAAGAAGTGTGCTCTGTATCATCCAGAGTCAAATGGCACTGTAGAGAGATTTAATAGAGTTCTTAAAGATACTATATCTTTAGCCAAGCAAAATGGACTTGACTGGAAAGATGAAATATCAAAAAGAGTCTGCATATATCGTTTTGCTCCCCATTCTACAACTGGGAAGTCTCCTTTTCTTTTGTTTCGGGGAAGGAATCCTGATACGTTTCTAGAACCTCCTTGGGTGAACAAATTTCTGTCGACCAAGGGTGGGATTAAGGATTCTATTTCCTGGAAAGACAAGGAAGATTCTAAGTGTCTCAAGAGTAAAGAAAACTATGATATGCGACACGCTGTCAAAGTGACAAAAGTGTTGGTTGGCGACATGGTTAGGATTAAAAAACCTGGGTTTTGTGTTGCTGGTGCTAAATTTTCCAAACCCATTAAAGTGATAAAACTTTTTAATAATGCAATAAGAACTGCTGATCACAGAGTGTGGAATTTGAGTTGGGTAGCTTTGTGTAAAAGAAATGATGATGTGTATTTTTCTCAAGATTTGCCATCAGAGAAAACTGTTCCTCAAAAAAAATAAGACCTAGCAGAGTTTCACGCACACCTTCTTATTTGAAGGATTATTTTGTATAACGTTCTGTTGTTTGTTGTGAATTTAATGTAAAATGTAAGGAGGGAGATATGTTGTAATATGCTAATTTGTGTTATGTCACTTCTGACATCTCTGTGAGGTGATGGGGTTCTAGAGTGCCAACACATCATGAGCTGGCTGTAGGAATGTTGGGAGAGATTGAGAGATGAACCTGCTGGCAGTTGGATGGCTGAGCTGTATTACCTGCATCTTCAATTAAATAACCTTATTCATCTACAAATGGACTGCGGATCTTTATTCATCCCTCCAAAGTGTACTTTTTAACAAGGACATTATGGAATCTGCCCTAAAACCCCTAAAGAATTGGCTTTGACATGTGCCTTGGGAAGTAACACAGTATAAACGCTATGGTGTTTGGAGAATCTGCACGAGCGCTTGTGCACAAAGCAAGAAGCAATGAGGAAGATGGGGGGAAACAGAGCTCGGAGCGCTGGGAAAGAAGTGCAAAACAAGTTCAAATCCTGGCAAAAAATAACCAAAACAAGCACTATTCCACACAACAACAACCAGAGTGACACAAAAATACATGAACACATCGATTATTTAGTGCGTCACAATGACAACGCGAGTTACACAAAAGTACATTGACACCTTGATTAACTAGCATGAGCTAGAAAGTGTAAATATTCATCTTTGGAGCAGCAGCATTTGTGACGAGATAACAACAAGATTTACAGCCCTGTTTACAGAAACGGAGTAATGGAGCAAGGAAAAAAAACAAGCGCTTGTGTAAAGTGCTCCAAATCAAAGAAAAAAGTAGCGGCATATTAGCAAGGACTTGCGATAATTATCGCAAAGCGTGCTTAGCGCAGTTTTTTTTATCGCCGGCTATCGCTGGATTTTATCGCAGAGATAAGGCGTTATCATCAACGTTTATCTCAAAGGCAATATTAAATCCAGCGATAGCGGCGAATCCCAACAATAACGTGAGATATCCAGCGATAAAAATCCCATCGCTAATGGAAATCTTGCTAATAGGCAGGTGAGGACTTAACCGTAGAATCCACCTCCCATTGACTATAATGGGTAAGTCAGGTTTCTACAGGTGTAAAATCTTAGCGATAAACACGGTTAGCGTGCGTTTTTTTATCGCTTCGCGGGCCTTGGTAATAGGCGGAAGGTGTGCTTGCAACTGCTTTCAGTTGCTTTCAAGTTGGGAACGCCTCCTTTGCATGTCATTAGCGATAAATATCGCTGACATGCAAAGCGGTACAAAAACGGGCTCTATCGCCTGGAAGCTGTCACTAACAGCTGTTAGCGACAGCTTGCTAATAGGGAGATAAAAATATAGCCGCTTTAGCCACAAAAAATGCCGCTAAAGCGGGGATACTGCCCTTGCTAATATGCCCCGTAGTTCCAAAAACATTTGCTTAGATGGGAGCAGGGGATGGTTAGGAGTAATTGGTCTATGCTCTTGAAGGCAGGCTAAATACAGGAAGACCTGGCTTGGCAGTTTGGGCTTGACTCATCCCATGAGGCACAGGGTCAAGACTGATTTGCATATAGCTGGGTCTGACCTGGGGTGGCGAAGTGAGCTAAAGAATGATGATGGATGCAACCCAGATCTGTGACTGGGCGGGGAGTGCCTGAAAAGTTTCAGCACTCTGTCCATCATCTCCTTGTGTTTGCTTTGTTTGCCCTAAGTTGGCAGGGTATGCCCAGACGTGGGTCCCTTACTCACTTTGACACAGGATTCAAGCTAACCTGGCAGATGAGGGGTGTTACCCCGAAACCGGTCCCAGAATGCTTGTTTCCGGTCCAGGGAAGACCTGGCATGGCAGTTTGGGCTGGACTGTTCCCATGAGGCACAGGGTCAAGACCGATTTGCGTATAACTGGGTTTGAACTGGGGTGGCGAAGTGAGCTAAAGAATGATGATGGAATCAACCCAGATCTGTGACTGGGGGTGAGTGCCTGAAAGGTTTCAGCGCTCCGTCCATCATCTCCTTGTGTTGTCTTTAAACACAGGAAGAGGCATGATGCATGCATGCCTTGGAAAAATAGAGAAAAAGGAAATTAGAGTGACAATGAAGCCAGCAAATGGGATGCCTAAGGATGAGCTGAAGTCCACAAAGTGTATACAACATGATCCTTCGAGACCGTGCCTGCGCTGTCTAGAGCTGAGACCTAAAAAACAGGCCAGCAGACCATAACACAGGCCCCCAAACACCCAAAAATCTGGCCCACACACTGATCTTTTAGACCAATTCGCCAGGCACTGCCTGATTGCCCTATAGGATAGTCCGACTCTGAAAGCAATATGCAAGTAAAGAAATTTGCGGCACAAAAATAGCATTAAAGTAAAAAAAAAACAGGCACGTAAAATTGTTAAGTAATATAGCGAAAGGAAAAAGCACAGAATTATTAAAACAATATCATAATGAAAATAATAGGAGGGCTCATGTACAAAACCTACCAGAAACGACTCAGGCTAAAATCCAATGTAATGGAATGAGGGTGAAAGTTATTGATAGGAATTGAAGTACACAGAATGATCCCGATTCCAAGTAGGTCAGAAAAAGGTAAGGCTTTTTCTGCAATCAGGAAATACTACTGTGTGCATTTGTGTATGCATTTATGTGAATATTTGCATAGCACAAATTTAGCCAAAATGCAGCCGAGTGATATACAGGGTCATAAACACAATCCAATTAATCAGTCATTGGAGTTGACATTGGGTTCTGAGAGTGGAGGCGGACTGTTACTTTGTGGTAATTTAGTGCTCTTTAAAGAGGCGTGTCTTCACTGTTGGCATAATTGGACCCGGGTTAGGGCAGTCCTGATGGATACAGGGATGCTGTTCTAGTTCATGGGTGCATAAATGGATTTGCCTTATTTCTTGTGTTTTTCGGATTTTCTAGTTTCCATACTGAGGTGTTCGGTCTGCGGATGTGTTGAGAGCCACCAGGGGTAGATACTTGCTTTTCCAAACTAAGCTCTGGGAATAAAGCGAAACATGCACATTTGAGGTTTTTTACAATACATTCTGCACCTTGCGCTTTTTTATGGCCCTTTCCCTCTACAAATTTAGACAGTTGTAACCTGTCAAAGTCAGTCAAAAGAAGACAGTGGGAGTGCAATACTTACTGCACACCTCGGAATTCCAATGCTTGGCAAACTCCTGTTTGCAAAGGGATCAGAATTCAACCCCCAGTTTGTAATCAAGACCAAAGTGTCCACTCCCAGAAACAATCTTCAAAAGGGTGTTATCCAAGGTGGTCACTGGAGACAAGTAATGCACCAAAGAAAAAAGTCAGTAGTTGAATATGAAGTAGAGGGAATCACAGAAACGTTTTGAGTTACTTCTCCTGTGTATAGTAAAGTAATCAACTCTCAAACTGCACTTCTATATTTAATGTTTTTTTTTTAGGAATTTCATGAGTTGCATGTAGTACATCCTTAGGTGGTTTACATTGCCAATACATGTTTCCCTTTTTAGCTAATAAAGTATGTGTTTTCTCAAAGAAAGAGTGTCAATGCTACTGTTAATAAAGTGTGTTTCCTCAAGAAGAGATCACTATCACGCGTCTCATGTGGCCTGTCTTTGGTGTCAGTAAGTCGGGATGGCTCAGTAGCCGAGTCCCTGGGAAACATCAAGGCTGGCGGGAAGCGCCCTACAAAAACAGGTGACAGTGCAGTGGGCAGCAGAACGGGCATGAAAAACATGCCTCCTGCTGCATACGAAGATACCTTACTGCTGCTTCTGAAAACAATACTCAGGGTTTCAGTGGCTGGTGCCAACACACCCTCAAATTATTTTACATTTTGGTGTCCTCGATGTGTATTGGAGCGCGTAGCACCAGTGGTGTAAGGCAAAATAATTGGGCCCCCTGCAGAATGTAATGAGGGACCCTTGAGTCGCTCATATGTCACAGGTATTCATTGGCCTTCGGCTAAATGGGGGTCCTCTGAAGTGTTGGGGCACTCCTGCCCCACATCGGCCTGCGTTACGCCCCTCAACGATGACAACTTCCTGGGTGTGACTGGGAAGCAGTGCATTTCCTCCATCCTCTGAAAGTGAAACTGTTGACAGTTGGAGGGTCAGACTGATGAAGACTCACATCGGCACAGGGCAGCTGTGATGCCGGAGACGGACTCCTTTGACACCAAACACCACTACAAAACGTAAACCTGGACTCATAGAAAATATGAAAGACGTTTCAAATAAGCAATCGCTTTTGTTGGATGTCTCATAGCCCCTTTTCATGACAGAATTGTGCTGGCTATTGCTTGGCCTAAAATGGGGTTCTAACAGTTCAATAGAATACCACCTTAAACCATTAATCACCAGTGCCCTCATTAATCAGTTTGAAAATGTAACAGGAGTCAATCAATCAATCAATTTTTTGCAGAGCACGGCAAATCACCGGTGAGGGTCTCAAGGCGCTGGGGTTCTTTGCTACTGCATGGAGGTGATTACTCGAACAGCCACGTCTTCAGGTCTCTTCTAATTGTTGGAGTGACGGTGCGGTCCTGAGGTGCACGGGGAGGTTGTTCCAGGCCTTGGGTGCCAGGTGCGAGAAGGAGCGTCCTCCGCTGTAGGCTCCACGGATATACGTGGGGTGTCTGAGATGGAGAGGGCAGCGGCGTAACACAGGCCCCTGCAGCCCACGCGGTGAGGGGGGGCCGAGCTGCAGGGGGCCCCCTCAGCACAGTACTCAGGCCTCAGAACTCCATCTTCAATATTGAGTGGGGGCCCCTTTATGTACCTTGAAGGGGGGTCCCCTCAACTTTCGTTACGCTAGTGGGAGAGGGAGGTTGATCGGAGGAGTTTGGAAGGCGTCAACTGGAATGCTCATCATTGCTATGATGTTGAAACACCAAAGATTACCAACTGAATGCTCAATGAAGCGTGCACAACTGGCCAACTGGGATTTCCAACAAGGTAATATTCGCATTCAGAAATAGTCTCTATTTTTCATTTGCTTGCCTCTGCTGCTGTGTCAATCTCTTGCATTTATTACAGTTTGGAGCAAATCCCACATGCACTGCCTTTCCTTATAGCCTTAGAATGTTGTAGCATTGCTACGAGGTACCGCATTAGGACAGCTGCACAGAACACAAAAGTCAAAAGACAGGCTTATGGGAAGTTCCAGGTTCTCCCTCGCATTCCTTTCATGAGGTTTCTGGACTTCTAACCGCAGAGGCCTCGCAGCGGCTGCCATTTCCGTCGCGGATGACTCATGGGAAAGGGGTCGGATTTGCAATAACATTACCACAAATTACAGGCCTCTTCGGGTTGTATGTGACAGGAAATTATACACTGTCAACAACTTCCTTTCTGCAGCTGGAAGTTATTTACAACTTCCACACGTAGCGTGAGCAGAGCGGCAGCGTGCAGCCCCCCTCCTCCGCCGGGCCATGTCCCCCCAGTCTTCCATTGTGAGCACAGGAGTGATGCCACAGCTCTTACGGCTCTGCCAGCATCCCAGAGGGTTGAGGGAGCATTCACCTGACAGTAAACACTCTGCCCAACTTAGATAGTGATCACAATGTTATTTGTAATTTATTTTTTTATGAAGGACCCGCCGGTATTTTTATATTCTGCATATGTCTTACCAGAGTGATTGTTTTCTCGTTTTGTATTGTGTAGGTTTTGACCCTATCTTGTAATATGCATCATGAAAACGTTTTTAACTTGAAACGTTAGTATTTTAAAACTATGACTATTTGAGCCTTTAAGAATGACTAAAGTAACGGTAATCAATGAACTACAAAAGCATCGATCCAATCAATAGTTTGGCTTTCATATAGTAGAAAGTACATAGAAAAGTGTTTGCCTTGGCATGGGCTCATTAAAATATTCTATCCACCACGAGCGTCGCTGCCAAACTTATGACAGTTTCTTGATAATAAAATGCTAGTCCAGCGTATATTTTACGTTGAAATGTATTGGCCTGGATAAATGAACATTAAGCCACAAAAGGGTACATTTTTTAGGTAAAAAATGTGATAGATGGAATTAATACATTTTCCATTGCACCCCATTTGGCTGCCAACTAGAGAGCCTGATTTCCTGCAACCGCGAAACACATTGTTGTCCTCACCCTGGGACACGGAGCAACTTGTTGCCCGTATTCTCTGTCAATCTGAGGACATACAGGGGAAGCCTGAGCTCTGCCTTTGAGTGGCTCTTCTAGTGACAGATCTCATATTTGACCCAACGTCGAGTCTCAGCAATTCTTCTGGAAATGTGTTCTGTCCGCATTGATTCATACATCATCATCATCATTTACTTTATTTGGACCATAGGATCATAAAAGTACACACAACATGATAAGAAATACAGTTAAAAGTGATCGATATGAAGTAAGGTAAAAAAATACAGATAAAATACAAAGATAAAAAAAGAATAAGAAAAACGAGCGGGCCGTCATATAGTCCGGATAGAATAATCATATGTTGCTTCAATAGGATTGAATCTAAAGTCCATATTGATTTTGTCCATCACTTTACAGCATCCACCAGGGCAAACATTTGGACCTTTTCAACCACAGGGCATACCAATATCTAGACAACCCAAAAGCTACAACTCTGCTCGTGTCCGTGCTCAGAGATCTAAGCACCTCCAAGTAATTTTCGGTCCCAACAATTTTACAGAGTGGAAAAATCCATTTGTCCCTCAGAGATTTATACATCGGACAAAAGAATAGGAGGTGGATGATGGACTCAGCACTTGCATTACAAGCGGGACATTGATCGTTCTCTATATCCTTCCTCCATTTTTTACAAAACGTTTTAAGGGGTAGTGTTTTGTAGCGGAACTGGAAAAACAACTTCCAGGCAAAGGGAGGGACAATTTCATCCAATGTGTTCTCAAAACGAGGAACGCATTTAAAATTGAGGAAATTAGTGGTCAAAATGCCCTTGGCGTCAAGTGCAGTTTGCAAAAGTGTTATTTCCTAAAACCTTTCCTTTAGCTGGGGTCTCGATATGGAGTTCATACTTCCGGGGTCGAACCAGAACCCCGACATTCCTAGCCTCCCTAGAAGCACGTTAGGGCTCTAAACCAAGGGATTGTTGTAATAGAAGGCATTTTCATGAGCTCTAAAAGTGGTTCCCGGTAGGGGCAGAGCTCTTCCACGGTCCACAATCTATACCAAAACATCAGGAGCTTATAGCTGATCTTGTGGGCCAGCTGCCTGTGTGCTAAATCAAGGCAAAGGGGCATCAGTGGTGTGCTTGCAGGAAGATCTGTCAGGGATCTAAGAAAGCGATTTTCTACTAGTGAAAGGGGATTAGTTAGGCCTATGACCCATAGTTCTGCCCCATAAAGTGCGCCCCCTAAGATTTTTGTGTTGTAGATTTCGAGGGCTGGCGCTAGCTGCCTTGAAAATGTATTTCTATATATTTTGGCCAAGTTTGCTGTCTGGTGTGTGAGTTGCATCTTCACCTTTTCGATGTGTTGATCCCATTTAACTGTTGAAGTTAGGCGAATACCCAGGTAGTCAAAGGTGTCGATGCATTCTAGCCTACTACTGCTGGCCAGGACTTGTCTTATGTTCAATTTGGCCTTGCCCTTCCTAAAAATCATGTATTTGGTTTTGGTTTCATTCAACACCAAGCCTCGCTCGTCACAAAACATAATAAAATCATTTAAAAGCTTCTGAAGTCCCTGTGGAGTCTTTGCAATTAAAAGGGTGTCGTCGGCAAAGAGGAGGGCTGGAACTCTCATACTGCCGACTTTCGGAGCATCACACCCATCCCTATCTACACACATGATGACATCATTAATAAACAGGATAAAAAGTGTAGGGGCAAGGACACAGCCCTGTCTCACACCACACTCGACTGGAAAGGTGTCAGTGAGTTGATTGTTCCCACCCCATCTCATCTGTGCTGTGTGTAAAGTCTGATTAAAATGTCATAAAGATTCTGTGGCATACCTTGCTTCTTGAGAACCCTCCACAATTTGGCTCTGGGGACTAAGTCAAAAGCAGACCGTAAGTCTACAAAAGCCACATAGAGTGCTCCTCCTTTGATATGTACTTCCTTCCAATACAGACATAACAAGCTAAACGTTTGGTCTAAGGTGCTAATTTTGGCTCGGAAGCCTGCCTGGAGGTTACTCAAAATGTCAGACTCTATGATCCATTCCTGCAGGAATGGGGCTGTCTCTGAAGCTTGAATTAGATAATACGTTTATATATGGACCCCAGAGAGCCACATCCTCTTTATAGAGGTCATTGGGAATACGGTCAGGGCTAGGCGCACGAGCCAGGGTGCAGGAGGCAATTGATACTTTGGTCTCTTCTAGCGTAATATGGAGGTCGATTGCCCCCACAGCATTGCTGATCAGGCCTTCGTCTTGTCTCACAGGTACCACATCCCTGGATTCGTATAAGGTACCAAAATGGGTTTCCCAGGCCTCGGGGTGTACTGTAAACTCCAATTGTCGCTTTGAACCCTTTAACCAACATGCTGCTAGACTCCAGAAGTTTTTTCGAATCTCTGTCTAACAATGGTCTCCTCAGAGATGACCATAAGGAACCCTCCCACTCCCTTTTAACAAATTCGACTACTTGTTTATTCTTGGCTCTGCAAGACACTATTTCAGGGCGAGATTTTTGTTTAACTGCCTTTAGTAGTTCCTGCTTAGTACCCTGTTGATCTTGTGTCTGTTGTAGGCTGGGTCTTTCCGCCTTAAGCCGGTTTCCATGGTGGCCCAGTAAATCCCTAATTTCTTTGTATAACAGTTCATGACTAGAGCCAATCATGTCGTCAACCTGCTCCACAGTTGAGCTTACAGCTTTCTCAAGAAATGTGGAAACCTTCCTCTTTACTGCACCTAGGGCCTCCGGGTGAGCCTCAACCCAATTCCACTTAATTCTCCTCTGATTATTTGCTGCTGATAGTATACCAAAATCTGGCGAACCCATGTTGACAGTCCCCACAGACGCATGGTTTGTAAGAGTGAGAGCAAGAGCGTTGTGGTCGCTGTCAACCCTTTTGACCACTGCCATATCCATAACAAGGTGCCAGTAGTTTAAGGATACTAGGCAATAGTCAATTCTGCTCTCCTGAGCTGTTCTATTGAAAGTGGGGTCCCCTTTAGTGTCTGATTGATTCATACATGGATCCCTGCTTCCACAAATACCTACAGTCCTGAAGATGACTTACTAACCAAAAAGGGTTGAAACGCCATGGACGAACACAGTCATTGGAACCTTCCTGGATTGTTCTGTACACTCTCTTTTTTAACTTCAGCCAGTCCTGACTTTTAGCCAACATGGCTTTGCTTGCTGCAGGATTGAAGCACATATTGATAATGTTAACCCAGAAACAACAAGACCCAGAGTGCTATATGCTATTTATTCTAAAGAAAAAAGCAATCGGGAATGCAGCTGTTAAAGGAACACCTTGACTTTGGCTTTTCTGTTCACCATTCCCTTGTAAATGTCCAGTATTTGTAAAGCACGAACAATTACCTGAAGGTGTCAAGGTGCTGGGGGCCGCCGGGAAGATCAAGCAAGCTATTGCCCAGAGTCACATGGTGCTGGGCAGATCTGCCGCCGGTGCCAGGGATTGAACCATGAGCCCCGGGTTCTGGAGTCAGTCGCCCTGGTGACTGAGCCACAACTCTTCCTTTCAAAGTATCTCAAGTGAAGAGCAAAGAACTGACATTTTAATTAAGAAAACTGTATCAAGAATACAACCTGACTCTACTGAGTGAGGTACCCACCTCATACAAAAGACGCAGAGAGGAACATCGGAAAAGCAGGGCATACTTTGCAAAGATAACTTTTCAGCGGGACTAACCTGTTTCCTTTATCCGACTGGAGCTCCATCACGGTCAGAATGAACCTGTGACTTCCCCATGCCTAGTGCGATCAGATAACTGTGAGTGGTACTTTGTGCTTCTTGGCACTATTTTCCAATGATGGCCAGTGCAGATAAGAGCAGTGGGGGGGAGTCGACAGACGACGAGGAGGGAAAATAACATTTTAAAAAAAGAAAAACACTTACCTCGATGATGCGGCGAGCACAAGGTAAGTGGTTTTCTTTTTTTAAATGTATTTTTCCTCATCTGTCGACTCCTCCGCCCACCCCACCACTCTTACCTGCACCATCTGTCACTGCTATTTTTACCTAAAACATTGAAAATTAATATCTCCGGTTCTACTGTTTGGATTTGATTATTTTGGTGTCATTTTATTTATCAAATTGTACTCTATTTTCCTTGATTGGTTTGGGATTTTTATTGGTTTATTTTTTCTCTTCATTACTGTTTATGTGCTGCATAAATACTATGCACATTGTCCCTACGTTAAGCCTGACTGCTTTGTTGAGCACAGGTTAATTTAGTGACTTTTTGTGGTTCACCCTGACAAGGATTTTGTTTATTATTTGAGTGGTACTTCCACTCCCTCAACTAATAACCCAATTTCTTACATATAATATTTGTGAAAAAGTTTGATTGGAATCATCGCATACAGTAGGACACAAGTTGGAAGTAAGTGCATGTTTGGAACAATCGGGGCATGGAAGATTTCAACTCTCACTTTACGTACATCCTCACTACAGTAGAAACAACTTTATGGTTCGACTGCATTGTGGATCTTGAGGTTTGATTTGTGGTTCTGCACTATTACTCATGTTGGGAGTCCACTTAAGGGAATGAAGGGACAGAAATACTGGATACTTAGGATATTATTATAGTGTGGGTTTGAAACATAGCACTGATTTCCTCATCTCAAATAACATATCCCCAGTTATCCTTATCAACCTATGCCTTTAACAGTTCTGTACTTGTGAGTCACTGGCGGAAGGACTTTCACCTTTGTGACATTCTGTAGCTTGATGTTCTTCCTTTGTTAAGCTGGAGAGCTTTGCATGTTTCTATTTTAGATGGTCTTTTAGTGTCTCCTGACAATTTAAGGAAATCTAGTATGGATTGGAAGTGCCCAACATTGGGCGACAAGAGCCTCAGTGATACTAGATTTTTCCAGTTAACTAAGAGAGAATTTTCAATAAAATTGCTTTCAATGTACTGTACTGTAAGACAGTTACATAGTCATTTAAATCCAATCGGTAGATCAGTTCAGGAGTTGAAAGTGACAAGCTACTGGCTGATAACGATGAACTGCGACCCACTTGTAGTTGTTACCAAAGTTCATCAGCCACCAGAATAAGTTCAGAGTTCACAGTTTTATAGGCGTACTACCTTCTGGGTTATCCAGTACTTGTCAAAAAAGGTAGCAACCAAGCCGGGTTATCAGGGTGACCACTGTGTGCAAATGGTTTGTGTTGGACTTGGCCCTTTCTGCAGGGTCATTCCCATACTTTTAGCTTTCTTCCTCCTTTGTTCTGAACCCTGTTTTGTTGTCTCTTTTAACTCTGTGCACGTTACCACTGCTAAACCAGTGCTAGAGTGCGTGTGCTCTCTCTTTCAAAAATGGCAAAATTGGCCTACACCTAATTGGCACATTTACTTGTAAGTTCTTAGAAAATGGTGCTACATGTACTCAGAGACTGTAAATTAAATATTGTCACTCACTAAAGTACTGCTTTAAAACTTTGTCTCAGGCCTGCCACTGCAGTCTGTAGTGCAGTTTTAAACTGCAATTTCTACCTGGCAAAGTAACCCTTTTGCCAAGGCTAAACCTTTCTTTTTAATACTTAGAAGTCACCCCTAACATAGGCCCTAAAGGCTCATCGGGCACGGCGCATTGTATTTAAATAGTAGAACATGTTTACATATGTTTTACATGTGCTGGCAGTGACAACCCCCTAAAGTAATGTTTCACTGTTGCAAGGTCTATCTCTCCCATTGATTAACATTATGTTATCTTATAAGTGCTAACTTTGGATTCGGAGCAAATAAAGATATGATGTTTACACTCAAATGAATTGTAATTTAAAATACGCTTTAATGCTGAAATCATATTTTCGTATTTCAAAGATTTGTATTGAATTTTTTTGCATAAAAAAGGAACACAAAACATAAGCACACAAAACTAAACATTTAGTCATACAAAAACATAGAACATGCACAAAATCTGCGATTTCTAAGACCTACAGTACCTTCCGCTTCCCTCTATTTTCTTTATAGTCTGCCTTCCCCTTCTGTTCTAATAAGGGGTCTCGGGTATGTAGGAGGGGAAAAGATGTCTGATCTGCGGTAAGTGTATTTTAAGTCACAATTCTAATTATGCCATTTTTTGTTTGCATAGCACTTTTCGCCGTAAGTGGGATGGGTATGCCCAGACGTGGGTCTCTTGCTCACTGTGCCACTGGATTCAAGCTAGCCTGGCTGATGAGGGGTAATACCCCAAAACCGGTCCCAGGATGCTTGTTTCCGGTCCAGGGAGGACCTAGCTTGGCAGTTCAGGCTGGACTGTTTCCATAAGGAACAGGGTCAAGACTATTTTGCATATGGCTGGGTCTAAACTGGGGTGGCATGGTAAGCAAAAGAGCAATGGATTTAACCCAGATCTCTTGACTGGGGGTGAACGTATGATTTATCCAGCATTCCGTTCATCATTTGTTTGTGTAGCACTTTTTGCCCTATGTGGGATGGGTATGCCCAGACGCGGGTCCCTTTCTCACTGTGCCACTAGATTCAAGGTAGCCTGGCTGATGAGGGTTAATACACCGAAATCGGTCCCAGGATGCTTTTTCCGGTTCAGGGAAGACCTGGCTTGGCAGTTCGGGCTAGACTGTTCCCAGAAGTAGCAGGGTCAAGACTGATTTGCATATGGCTGAGTCTAAACTGGGCTGACATGGCGAGCAGAAGAACGATTGATTTAACCCAGATCTCTTGACTGGGGGTGAATGTATGATTTATTCAGCATTCCGTCCATCATTTATTTGTGTAGCACTTTTAGAAAGTTGGCATTTCCTTGTCCCAGCTGTCTTTGCCTTCTGTCAGTGTCTTGGGTCACATGACTATGGATGACCCTGCAGTTGGGGTTTGTGTATTCCTTCCAGACAGTGACACAAAGGGTGCTTAGGTGTTGACAGGATGGGCCATCCTGGCAGAATGACTGAGGAGGCGCTGCACGCAGTCTCACTTACACGTCAAAGGGCTTTGCCTCCTGCACACATAAAGGAATCTAACACCAAGCCTGCCTTGACTTTTGTCGCCCTCAGACAGTTTGGAGCCTTGACAGTTGTAGAACTTTCCAGAACCCTATGTGGGGGTAGGACAGGGAGTCCCCTCACACAAAGGCTGGCATATAAATATTTGATCTCCAGAGCCACTGTTCAGAACACTCCTCGACCTGTTGAAGTTACAGAAGAAAGACTGCTCTGCTGTCAGAGGACTTCCCTGCTGCTGGAAAGACTGCCTTACTGTCCGAGTGGAAGATTGGACCTACCTGATTTCATCTCAGGCTACCCAGAGTGACTCCAAGCGTCACTTGGCTAATCTCCTTTGTGAGCTACAGGGACACAACAAGCTTCAGAGGCCTACCTGCAAGTGCCAAGCTGATCTGCTTATCTGCTACAACTGGACCTGCCTGAGCCCTGCTGCTAGTCTCTGCTGGAGTAAATCCTGATCCCGAAGGGGTGCCTCCCAGGTCCTGGACCACTGACAGGCATTAGTGCAAACTCCTCTTGTCCTAACTGAAGGCTTCATTAGAACCAACTCAAAGCAATGCAACCCGACACAGGACCTCGCATTGCAGTACCTCACAGCCCCTGATCGGCGGCTCCATCCGAACCAATGCAGCACGACGTATCTTGCCGCAGGACTGCATATCGCAGCACCTCACAGCTCCTGAACAGCAGCTTCATCGGAACCGACGCAGCACAACACAACCCAACCCAATATAGGACATCTCTTCGCAGCACCTCACAGGCCCTAACCAGTGGCTTCACCAGAACCAACGCAGTTCAGCATAGACCGAAGCGGGACCTTGTACCTTAACCTCCAGGACACAAAGGTACAACTCCCAGCAAGCCCAACTCTTTCCTGTGTGCAGCCTGAATTTGAGACATTTAGGGGTAGGCAGAGTTCACAGAGTTGCACTGCACGGAATTCCACGGAGTTGCATAAAAACTCAGTGGAATTGCATGGAGCTCTGCTCCGCCCTATTATTGAGCCTGTAAGCACACAGCACCATTGTAATTTATAAGTACTGGTGCCCGCTCCGCCCCTGCACCCGCCTACTCAGAGTTTATCTCAAATAGTTAAAATGCAGACTTGCAAAATACAAAAATGACTGAGTTTAAGAAACAGGCAACACAAAATAATGTGGCACTTATAATATGCACAATAAAGTCACACGCTGATAGTACAAGTTCTAAGAGCAGAATGTCTATTTAAAATTCAGGATGACACACTGTTGTCACCGCGGCAGATTGGGTCTACGACAAACGTTGCCCACAAGTAAATGCGTACAATGCAGGATGCCAGTGCAGTTTGCCGCCTTAAGCGCATGATCTGTAGTCCCCCTAGCTCCACTACCCCCTGCTGCAGTACAGAGGCTGTCTGTTGAGCTTTCTGCTCCTGAAATGGAATCTGTCTGCAGCCCATGCCTCAGACAGCAGGAGGCCGTCATCTTGGAGGGGAGCCCGGATTTTCTTACTCTGTCTCCATCCACCTCCATCACCGGAAAGACCAACTCAACCCGCTGACTGCAACATTTCCCAGTTCTGGGCATGTCTTGGCTGACAGGGTAAGCTGCCTACTTTCATCCACGCAGCTCGTCTGACATTCGCTGCCAGAACTTCCACCCAGAGACCTCCCACGAGAAAAGGAGGAGCATAGATGGGCAATCCTGTGATATTTACATTAGGCGTAGAAGCGGACTTCAATCAATCAATCAAACAACATTTGTAGAGCGCACTACATACCCGTGAGGGTCTCAAGACGCTACTGATCGAACAGCCAGGTCTTGAGTAGCCTCCTTAAGGTCAGCAGGTCTTGGGTCAGTTGTAGGTTCAGTGGGAGGGTGTTCCAGGTCTTGGCAGCGAGGTGGGAGAAGGACCTCCCTCCAGTGGTTGTTCTTCGGATGCGCGGGACGGTGGTGAGTACGAGGTCAGCGGAGCGGAGCTGGCGGTTGGGGGTGTAGAAGGAAAGTCGTTTGTTGATTGGCTGGGCCGGTCTTTTGGAGGGCCTTGTGTGTGTGGGTGAGAAGCTTGAAGGTGATCCTCTTGTTGATGGGCAGCCAGTGCAGGTTTCTCAGGTGGGGGATGATGTGGCCGTGGCGTGGTACGTCGAGGATCAGTCATGCCGAGGCGTTTTGGATGCGTGGCAGTCGTTTGATGAGCTTGGTCGGGGCCCCCGCGTAGAGGGCTTTTCCGTAATCGAGTCTGCTGCTGACGAGGGCCTGGGTGACTGTTCTTCTTGTATCTGTCAGGATCCACCTTTAGATCTTGCGGAGCATGTGGAGGGTATTGAAGCAGGAGGAGGAGATGGCGTTGACTTGCTTGGTCATGGAGAGCGTTGAGTCGAGGATGATTCCCAGGTTGCGTGCGTGGTCGGTGGGTGTCGGGGCTTTGTCCGAGTTCAGCTTCAGTCGGCGGGTCTTCATCCAGTCGGCGACGGCCTTCATTCCTTCGTGGAGATTATGTTGAGGTTGTGCTGTCGGGTGACGTGTGCGGGCGGGGCATGTAAATTTTGAACAGTGTCGGGCTGAGGGAAGAACCCTGGGGTACGCTGCAGATGTTCTCGGAGGCTTCGGATCCGAATGGGGGGAGGCGGACGCTCTGGGTTCTGCCGGAGAGGAAGGAGGTGGTCATTCCAGGGCTTTGTCTCGGATCCCTATGGCGTTGAGGTGTGTGCGTAGTGTGTGGTGGCAGACGGTGTCGAAGGCGGCGGAGAGGTCCATGAGGATGAGGGCTGCGGTCTCACCGTTGTCCAGCAGTATCCTGATGTCGTCGGTGGCGGCGATGAGGGCGGTCTCGGTGCTGTGGTTGCTGCGGAGCCCTGACTGGGAAGGGTCCAGGATTCTGTTTTCTTCGAGGTATCGGGTTAGCTGTCTGTTGACGATCTTCTCGATGACCTTGCCCGGGAACGGAAGCAGAGAGATGGGTCGGAAGTTCTTGAGGTCTCTAGGGTCTGCCTTGTTTTTTTTGGGTAGGGCGTTGATCTTGGCATGTTTCCAACTCTCTGGGAAGGTCGCAGTCTTGAGAGAGAGGTTGATGACGTTGCGCAGGTGGGGTGCGATGGAGCTGCTGGCTTTGTTGAAGATGTGGTGCGGGAATGGGTCTGACGGGGAGCCAGAGTGGATTGTGCTCATGGTCTTGATGGTGTCATCGATTCTCACGCTGGTCCAGGCCAGCAGAAGGTCGTGGTCGATGGTGTGCGGAGAGACTGTTGTGTTGCTGTCTGTTTGGGCTGTCTGGGTGTTGAAGCTGTCGTAGATGTCTGCTATCTTGCGGTGGAAGAAAGTGGCGAGGGAGTCGCACAGGGCTTGCGACGGCGGGCTGTCGTTGGTGTTGGAGCTGGGGTTGGAGAGTTCCTTCACGATGTTGAAGAGCTCCTTGCTATTGTGTGCGTTGTTGTCGAGGCGGTCTTTGAAGGAGGTTCTCTTGGCAGTCCTGATGAAGTGATGGTGGTTGCGGGTGGCGTCCTTGTGGGCTGCGTGGCTGTCCAGAGTCTGTTTGCTGTGCCATTTCTTCTCTATCTTCTGGCCAGCTCGCTTGGAGGCTAGGAGTTCTGGGGTGAACCAGCTGGCCCTCTTGCTGGTGTCTCTGTGGGGGGGTTCTTCAGCGGAGCGAGGGTGTTGGCGCAGTCGTCGAGCCAGCGTCTGAGGTTGCGGGCAGCTTCGTCGGTGTTGGAGTGTTCGGTGGGTGGGCTGAGAGCAAGGTTTGCGTGTAGTTGGTCCTTGGTGATTTTTCTCCAGCAGCGGCGAGGGATCTGTTGGGTGCGGTGGTATATGGTGGGTTTCTGGAAGGAGAAGTGGATGCAGCAGTGGTCCGTCCAGAGGAGTTCGGTGGTGTGGCCGAAGGCGACGTGGGGGCTTGCGGAGAAGATGGGGTCAAGCGTGTGGCCTGCGGAGTGGGTAGGCGTTGTGACGAGTTGTCTCAGTCCGACGTTGGCGAGGTTATCGATCAGGGTTGTCGAGTTGCTGTTGTTGTTGTTCTCCAGGTGAAAGTTCAGGTCTCCGAGGAGGATGTAGTCGGTAGAGGTCAGGGCGTGCGTGCTGATGAAGTCGGCGATGGAGTCGCTGAACTGGGGTCGGGGTCGGGGGGGTCTGTAGATGAGGGTGCCTCTGAGGGTGGAGTTGGGGGGACTTAGCAGCAGCATAGGGGTGGGTGGCGGGGGCAAACTCCACCACATGCCGGAATCTGTTTTTTGCTGAGCTCCACACTCCCAGCCGTGCGCAAATTTCTAAAATTCTGCAAACTCCACCTGTGGGGCGGAGTAACCCGCCCACCCGTAGTGACTTTATGCTGGTCCAGCTCAAACAGATAATCACAGTTGGCGCTTTCTGCTTCTTGGTGCTTTTTGCAATTAAGAATGTAAAATTAATTAACTACGGTTCTACTGACTGTATATTTGTTCTTCTAGTATCATTTTATTTTTGTTTTTTTCTAAATGGGTGTGGGATTATTATTGTTTTGTGATTTTCACTTATTTACTGTTTGTGTGCTGAATAAATACTTTACACATTGCTCTAATTTAAGCCTGACTGCTTTTGTGCCACGCTACCAGAGAGTTAAGTGCAGGTTAATTTAGTGACTTTTGTGGTTCACCCTGACAAGGACTATGGTTCTTGCCTGGGTGGGGCTTCTACTGCTCTCAACCAATAGCCCAATTTCTTTCAATATCCAACTGGGCTAGGGTAACGCGTCCGGAAGGAGTTAGGGATGGCGTTGCCTCAGTGAGTAAGGGGCATATGTATCAAGCCCTTTTCCCGTTTGCAAATGGGCCGATTCTCAGAATCGGCCCGTTTGCGAATGGGAAAAGGCCTTTTGGGATGTATCATCTCAAAAGGGCATCGGAAATTAGAGAATTGCAAAATTTGCAATTCTCGATTTTGCGATTCATTTAAGGAATCGCAAATTGCGATTCCTTAAATGCAATGTATGAAGCACAGAAAAAGTGCAATTTGGCCGTAAGGAATCGCAAATTACCACCAACTTCAAATTGGTGGTAATTTGCGATTTCTTTGAAAAATACACTTTTTGGCATTTTCCAAAGTGCCATGTGATAAGGGCATGTATGTGCGCCACATGTTCACACATATATATTTCAGGGGGGCAACAGGGTGTCCATTTGACACCCTGGCACCCTTGAAATTGCATTCTCATTTTGAGATTCTCAAATTGCGAATCGCAAATTGAGAATGTCTCCCCATTCATTCCTATGGGCCTCCTAGCCCATAGGAATGAATGGGAAGGTATTCCTTAATTGCGATTAGCAATTTTCTAATCGCAAATAAGGAATGCCAAGGAATCGCAAAATATTTGCGAATTATTTGTTACATCCCGTTTGCGATTCTCAAATAGCGATTCCCTAAAAATCGCTATTTGAGAATCGCAATTACGGTATTTGATACATATGCCCCTCAGTGACTTATCAAGATGAGAACTTGGACCTAGAACGATTACTGATTAGTAAATGTTCAATCTATTGGGTGAATTTATAGGTACTAAGGTGAAGTAGGTTACCCCATTCCTAAATTAACAATAATAATATTGCATTTTCGTGAATCCAGATATTTAATACAATCATGTAAATCTTGTTGTACATTAATGCATTCATTGTCATCACAGAACACATTTGAATGCAACACAACTTTCTTTACATAGCTACAATAACAAAAGCTCTCCCCTGCCTCACCACAAGCGCTTTGATAAACAGAATATACAGGAAGTCCTTCCAGTGAGATGAACGCGTTGGGATTTAGTGGAGATTCTCACAGAAAGGGCTGGTTTTAAGACAGGAGTTGCAGGCCATGGATTCGGAGCAGAGACACATAATACTCCATGGTCTACGCCAGCCATTAAAGGAGTCCAACAGGGAATCAATCAACACATTATGAAGCCGGGGTGCACCACGAGGCAGGCTTAATGCGCAATAATGGCTCAGCGGGAGGGCTAATGAACGGCAGCAGGAAGTGTAGTGAATGAAGCCCCATGGGCGTGTGATTCCTGACAAATTGCACTTCAAACAATGTGTGGCCATTAATTCTCGCTCTGCATCACACTGGAGCTAAAATAAGAAACCCTGCTGCCTTCCTCCGTCACGCATGGCCGGGCAGAACTTCCCACCTTCCAAGCAGCAGGCTCCTCAGAGCACGGACACAGCGCTCCAAAATACGAGGGGGATACATGCGCCCCTTTTTAGTGTCAAACAAGGCAAGCCCTGCGAAATCAAACCGAGAGACCTACAAAAGGTAAATTGCAAAAGAATTAAAAGCGAACTGACCAGATTTTGAAACCTGAATGTCGACACAAAATCTGGTAGCAGACCAACATGCGTCTCGTGCTCTATTTATAAGCCCTGCAACACATCCAGCAATGTTGCTACTGCTACTCACACCAACTAGGACCTTTTACCACGTCACAGTTTGTCAGGAGTGCATGCTGCGACGCACTTAACCAACTACCTGGGTTTTACGTGTCCGTTAAGACCAGGGGGCTTATTTACAAGCTAACCATGTTAAAAATGACGCAAAAGTGGCGCAAGTGGCTTGTAAATAAGCCCCCAGGAGTTTTCAAACGCTTTGGGCACTACTGAACATGAACTTTATTTTTGTTTACCTTCTCCAGCGTAGGTCCGGGAGGGCTGGAGCAAATTTTCAGGAAACCCTTAGATTCATCATATGTAGATGTATTTTATGTGACCATCCTAAATTCTGACATGGACTCCGCACTGTTGGACATTCAGGGTCTCATTTATGAAAAGTGACGCATCACTGTGTGAACACAGCGATGCGTTACTTTTCATTGCGCCCTCCTTGCGACATGCTGGATGCGTTATATTTACAGTACGATGCATCATGTCGCAAGGTGTTACAGCTACGTCAGTATTTCTGATGTATCTCTAGGCGCAAAAATGACACATTGCAGGAGTGTGTCACAATAGTGATGCAACTCCATCAATGGGTCATTTCACATGGTCAAGTCCCATTTCAAATATGCCTGTGTCAGTCTTACGCCTGCTGTGAGGCAGGTGTAAGCTATTGATGCATTTGCGTCCTAGAAGTGACGCAGTGAAATCTCATAGATTTCACTGCCTCACTTCTACGAGGCTTACTTGCGTCAGAACGCCCACCCTGCATACATGCATACATTATACCTGACGCAGGTATAATGCGGAGCAGGGTTTTACAAAATGGCGCATCTAACTAGATGCGTCACTTTGTAAATATGATGCAACATGGCGCATTTTTTACGCTGCTGGTGCGTCACAAAAAGGGACACATCAGCGGCGTAAAAGTGACACAAGGGATCATAAATAAGCCCCTCTGAATGGAGAATTTCATAGTGCCAAAAGGAATTGTAGTGAGGATGAGGTCAAGATCACAGTTAAAGCCAAAAGCCTATTATTAAATGCAGGGTTTTAAGTGGGATATAAAAACTGGGTGGGGGGGGGTCTCTCAAAGGGGCGTGGTCAATGTAAGTAAGGGCATGGCTTAAACACTGTAAGCTAAAAATCTATGATACAACAGGTAACATCATACCTACAACAAGTCAGGACTATTGGCTTTGTTAATAGTTGTTAGTTCCATAAGACAAATAGGCAGCAACTATGGCTTATATATAATATTGAAAAAGCTTCCACTTAAGGCCCTGGTGACACAACGACAATGTTGCTGCTCCTGCGTTTCAACAAGAGAAGAGAAATCCAGAGAGAAAATGACTCTCTTTAAAGGATTTCCCTTCCCTAGAACGCTCACCCGGCATAACGTCAGGCCGTAACTTCTCCACTAGTGAGAAGTGAGCAGTGTGAGCATGCGCACATCATGTGCCTGCTGTCACTACAGTTCGGAAAAAAACGGACCTCCTGTGCCAGGGCACAAAACAGAGCCCGATAGAGACCCGTTTCGGGCCCCCTTTAAAAAAACTGCCGGTGCTCAGACCCGGTGAGACCCAGCCCATTTAAAGCCCTGGCCAAATGTATTATCAGGAAGGAAGACATACAGAGAGTAGACCGCAACATGTAACAACATGCCACTAAAAGATTTGTTTCATTACCAACATTGAATAACATTTATGCTATTGAGAACGGTGTGAAAATGTTTATATCGTCTACCTTGGTGATTGTGGAAGTGTAAGGGAGATGAGCCTCATGGGCTTTACAAAGGGTTCTCTAAAGGTGCAAAAAGTAATGATTACACATCCAGAGGTGGTCTGTTGGTTCCTCAAGAGGTATCTACTTTGTGTATGCGAGGGGAGAGTCAGATAGCGGGACACTGATAGAACCAGGAGTAGGGAGCAATTCAGTGAAAATAATTTGTTGGTACTTTCACATAGATTTGGTAACGATGTCTGACACTGAAGAAAGTTTTATCTTGTCACTTTTAGGGTGGGCTGCTTCATTTAAAATTATATAATTTAGGCTTATTTTTAAAGTCATTGACTCATCACTGGTAACTATTCTGGGACATAAAGCAACACACCCATGTTCACTTTGCTGACCCTATTCGGGTCTGTGCTCAAGGGTGGTATTTCACTGCCCCAATCATAGACATCTAACAATGCTAGATTTTGGTGACGTGCTTTGAGTGAAGAATTGGTTAGAGGTGTCCTCATTTAGTTGGCAGCAGGCCTGATTCATTAGAAGAGCTAAAGCAAAGAAAGCAAGATTAAGAATGTTCTCAATAATTCATAAAGGAGTTGAACCAACGGATGAAGTAAATAAGTCTAACAGATGAGTAGGTGTGAAGGTTTAAGCAAAAGGGACGGCATATGTAACCCAGCTAATCCCAAAAGGACTTCCATGCTTTGTACTGTAGATATACACTAATCTTAAAGACAAGAAAGATATTTTACCAGTCAAGATAACAGATGTTCTTCAATTTACAGATGTAGGAAGCTGGCTCTGTATATACTATACCAAGATGAGGTATAGTGTGCACAGAGTCTGGGTCTCCAGAGGTATAGCAGAGGCTAAATTAGGTAAGTGCTAACTGCTCTCTTTGTGGTAGTGTGGGCGAGCAGTTACGCTTATACAGAGGGTCGGTTAAGCATTTATTGTATTCACTCAATCAAGGACTGATACCCATACTCAGAGACAGAATCCAGACCAATTTAGGTAAGTATAATAATGATATATGTAGTAAAGGAAGACAAGGACCTCTATATCCAGGTAAGGAATTTTCTTTATTTGACTCTTCCCCCCCTCCCCCCCCCCCCCCAATACCTTGGGGAACGCTTGCACATCCCGATGACAAAGTCCCAGAACTACACCTCTCTCCTTGACCAACTTTGCCACTGGTATTCATGCATGTTTCCCCCATGTCCTGGGCCAACACACAGCCATTGCTTTGTGGTGCATCTTCCTCATGAGTCACTCCACCTCTCTGATATAGTGCCATGTGCCTAAAATCCCATCTCTCACCATTATCCAGCATCACACCATGACTAAAAACAGTTTTGACTTTAAAAGGCCCCAAACATTTGGAAAGACCCCTAACAAATCTCCCTGTCTTGACTTTCACCAACTTTCCAGTACAGACGTGGCTTGCAACACACGGGGCAACATGAAACTCTTTACTCCTACCACCACTCGACACCCACTCTTTCATCCATGCCAACTAACTTGGATCCCGGAGGCCTGCCTCGCATCAGTTCAAAAAGGGACTTCAAACTCAGAACATGCTGTATGCCCAAACCATTTCATCTGCCAACTTGCACACCACAAGATCATTGGCACATGCAATTTGTATCACCCCCTTAACCAATCTGTCACAAAGACCATTATCTTGTGGATTGTACAAAGTGGTGCGATGATGAAGAATGCCACACCCCTTCAAAAATATTTGCATATCTCTGGAGACTAATTGTGTCCCATTGTCTGTGGTGATAATGGATGGAATACCTTCTTCCTGAAACAGTCCCCCCAAAATCCTGACGGTGCTTTCAGTGGTGATTTCCTTCAAGAACTTCACACACAGACACTTTGAGAATACATCCACCATCACAACCGCAAACCTGCTATTTAAAGGCAATTCGTACATAGTACCAATAAAATCTAGGCAAATACTATGCCATGGCTTACCTGGATTATTACTGTGCCCCATGTCCTTACTAGATCCTACTTTTAACCTCTTCTCACCCTCCTTACACACCAAGCACTCCTTCCCCCATGACACCACTTGCTTATCCATTCTGGGCCATCAAAAATGGGCTTTGAGGCGACGTCTGCCTCAAATGACCTTTGCGCACCATAGTCAACACATTCCTTCTCAGTATAAAAGGGTGAATACATCTATTTCCCCTCATAGTCACATTCTCACCACTAAGCCATAACTCATCCAACACCTTGACAAAAGGGCACACAGATACACCAAGACAACTTTCCCTTCTTCCTCCTAGATTAATCATGCCCACCACCTCCTTAAGCACTTCATCCCTCTCCATTTATTGTTGCCATTCATCAGCAGTAAACGTTCCTTCTCCAACCATGACTACATCATCCACTGATGCAACAGAGCCGTCAACCTCAGACTCACACACTGGGGGTCCATCAACAAGTTTCCAATCTAGCGATAATCTGGACAAGCAGTCAGGCTGCGCATTTCTCCACCTTTGGATGTGCACAATTTCACATTGATACTCTTGGATTTGGGCAGCTAGTCTTGCCAATCTAGCAGACCCCTTTGCAGCCTTGCCAGGAGACAATATCTTCACCAAGGGTTTTTGATCCATCCTAAGTAAAAACTTGGTACCCCACACTTACACACAAAAGTACTCCACACCCCATGCTGCAGCCAAAGCCTCCCTCTCTATTACTGAAGAGTTCTGTTCAGCTGATGTAACTATTCTAGATGCAAATGCCACAGTCCCCAATGGTTCTGGGAGGGGATAGCTCCCAAACCTGTTGCACTTGCATCTACTGTAATGATTGATCATAATTGTACATCAAACGGAGCTAACACATTGGCTGTGCAAATATCCTTCTTTACGTTACTAAAACTCTCCTCCTGTTGTGCGCCCCACTCAAAAGTCACACCTTTTTTAACAAAAAACTCAACATACAGTCTTGTCAGAAAAAATGTTCACAAATTTTAAGTAATACTCAACTAGCCACATGAAGGATCTTAACTGATCCTTATTGGTAGGGGCAGGTGCAAACTCAAAAGCACTATGTAAGCTTTTCTTAGATTTAATACCCATAGCTGAAATAGTATACCCTAAGTATTCTATTTACTCTGTCAAGAATAAACATTTTTCTTTACGCAATTTCAACCCCCACCAGCTATCCTACGTAAAACAGATTTCAACATTTGGTTGTGTTCTTCCACAGATTTCCCAAAAACTAGGATGTCATCTTGGAAATACACTGCATTCCCTATCCCCTTGAAAATGTCTGTTACCATCCATTGGAATATGCTATTCGCTGATGACAATCCAAAAGGCAAACGAGTGAACGGGACCATTCCCTCCATGGTGATGAAGGATGTATGGTGCTTAGACTCCTCAAGTAGTCTTATCTGATGATAGGCGCTCTTGAGGTCCAGAAACCAACTCCCCTAAATTTGTCAAAGGAAAGGTATGGCAATCTTACAAAGATTTAATGACCTCAAGTGCACACACAATCTGAGCCTTCCATTGGGTTTCTTCATGATGACCACCGAAGAATCCCACTCAGAAGCCTCTACTGGTTCAATCACACCCCATCCAACATTTCACATATGAGATCCTTGACATCTTCTCGCACAACAATGGGCACCCTTCTCAGCTTGTACTGTACTAGCACTGCATTCTTCCTCAACTTGATTTTGTGCACGTATCCTTTGAGTTGTCCCAACTTCTCCTGAAACACAACCTCTGCCCCCTGTAACACACCTCCTAATCCCGCATTTTCAACTACCATCACTTGTGTAGAAGACCTTGGGTTGACTATGATGTGGAGATCATATTGGTGGACCCAACCGAGAATGGGGGTGCCTCTTCTGTCATGTAAACTTTGCACTTGACCGACCTACCTGAAAATGAGATGTTAGCTTCAAAGTATCCAATTATATCAATTGACTCACCCTGATACCCTCCTGGTGAGATGTCTTTGGGCAGTAGACTCTATTTTTCCATTGGCCTTCATTCAAGTTTTTGGGGATGATGGTGTATTTAGAACCAGTATCCACCATGAGAGAAACATTCTTTCCATCCACCAAAAACATGGCTTTGGCCTATTCAATCTTCTCCTTTCCTCTCTGTCGGTTTCCATATCTTCAACATTTAATATCCCATTGAATTTTTCACTCCTCATCGCTAACTGATCGGAAACTACAGCCACAGTGCCACATGTTTTACTCTTGCACATCCTAGCATAGTGCACCAGTTGCCTGTACTTCAAACATTCTTTGTTTGTAGCAAAACAGAACTTCAAATCAGCATACCTGTTGCACACCCTGGAATTAGGTGGTCTAACTTGCACCGCACGCTTGTTACTTTTGTTATTTTTTACAACAGCCACTTTACTCGTTACATCATCTCCAGTACCGCTCTCCGCTCCCCACATATACTATTCTCTGACACTTCCGCTATCTAATTTCCTCTATTACGTTTTTCTAGTTCCTTCATGCAACAGTCAAATTGTTCAACAACCTTGGCCAATTCAATAGCAGTCTTTAATGAAGGGTTCTTGGCTGCCCTTGAATTTGTTTGTTGTTGCATTGAACAATCAATTGGTCTCTAATGAATTCATCAGTCATAATGCCACACTTGCATTTAATGGATACCTCCCTAAATCTTGCTATAAATTAATCAATGGATTCTTCACTCCTTTGATGTTGAGTATAACATTTGCAGCAATTTATGACCACATTTTCTTCCTTTGCATATCTTGCTTCCAACTTACAAACAGCCTCCTTATATTCATCTGGCATAAGTTGCCCATTGGCCTATAGAGCTTGAGGTAGGTACCCAAAAATACGTTGCGGTTCCGTGCCCAAAGTACTTAGCAATAACGCTTTCTTTCATTAAGGAATAAACGCCTGTCCATCCAAAGCATCCTAATAATTTTCGAAAATTAAAATCCAATCCTCCCATGGAACTGGTGGTGGACTGGTTTGCTACAAAAAACATGGGGGTAGAACTATTGCGACAAAAAACATGGGGGTAGAACTACTGCAATTTGCGATGCAGCCATTATGAAGCTATATCGAAGGAGACTTTAAAATATATGTATTTAAAAATATTAATAGAGCAACACATTGAGGAAATGCCCTGATCACAGTTACAGGCGTTATTAAAAGAACTCTATATGCGAAGAAATGTCTTATGAAACTGCTAGTACAGTGTTAATATAATTGATGGGAGAAAACGCCAGGAAGAGCAAATAGCTCACTCACCGCACAGATGTAGAACAATTTGTGAGCTCAGGAACACTTCTTGTTCGCCACTAAATATTTTGTGAGAGACAAGCATGGATAAAGAGCCGCTCGCTCCCCTCGCTGTTTGCGAACGCTTGGGAAGTCGGAGCCTCCTTGCGTGCTGCTTGCGTATACAGGGAACTTACAAAACGTACATGCTGGCAACCAAAAAGGCCGCCGTGCATGGTCATGCACGTTACATTTAGGACAGAGTTTCCGGATGCTATGGATACAAGTAGTGCGCATAAACGAAGTGCCCAAGAATGTCACTCATAAGCAACTTCGGCTGACGTCATCGTTAGACGAGTGGAGGTTGTATACTTGTATAACTGCAATCTTTTCCTGGCACCCTCTTGGCCTGACTTGTCATGGCTCTGGATACTCCTGTGGGTCCGTATTGTGCAGTCGTCCATTTTGTTGCACTCCATCCTATCGTCGTCGTCAAATTACTGTAGTAAAGAAAGACGAGGACCTCTATATGCAGGTAAGCAATCTTCTTTATTTGAGGTGGACACGGCAACATAAACGGACTCTCCCCAGCTGGTCAGGGAACAAACTGACCACGAGGGAATGCTCCTTTTGAAAGCAAACATAGAACCTTCAACTACACAAGTTCCAACTAGATGGAACGTGGATACCTCATAATACTTTTTACAAGAATACAACAATATACTTATGTTTTAATTTAGAACCAAGCAGGTGTGTCATATATACTTTCAAAATGCACGACTGTTCAAGGTAATGCATTTGTGCTTCAAATTACAATTGTTACAGGTTTGTATCACTTTTAAATGCTGTTTGTATCATACAGTAAGTATTTTCAGATTACTTTTGAGTTACTTTGGATTACTTTGAGTACTGGGGATGGTATGCCTAGATATCACACCTTAAGATCTCTAAATACAAGGTACGTACAACTTTTTATACTTTGCAATTGATTTCACTTTTTTCCCTACATTAGCAGTTCCACACTTAAAACATTTTTTTGCCCAAAACCTTATAACATGAGTTCCTATAGGAGAAAAATGGTTATTGATTTTGGAGGTACGTACTCAACTGACCTTTGGGGGTTAGGACCAAGGTTCCCCAAGGTCTAGATGGGCACTCAAGTTGCACCACCAGCGGCCTGGGGCGGCCAGGGGCAGAGTGCAGGGGCCCAATGTTAGCCAATGGGGCTAAGTGGGCCTTCGGTTAGGGACTGCTGATAAGCAGGCCACTCGGGTGTGGGAGCCAAGCTCCTGGGGTTATGGTCAACACTGCAGAGGCCAACGACCTGCACAGGAGCTGCACCACCAGCGACAGTCAGGCAGCCGAGTGCAGGGTGCAAAACGGACGTCGGGGACACTGTGCTTTCCAATGGAGACCTTCGGTTTCGGAAAGATGCTGCAGGCTCGGGCAGGGAGACTTCCTGAAGGCGACCACCAGCTTTAGAGGTAAGTTGGGGTCCTGGGGATGTCTGGACAATGTTGGTTGGGCCACCCAAGTCTGTGGGGCGTCAGATGCAGGAGTGTCTTTTGGCATCAGGTTTTCTCACCAGCTCCGGCCACGGTCGGGAGTACCCTTCAGGTTGAGGCTGCAGGCATCGTCGGGAGTCTTGAGGGAGGTTGTACATCACCAGATCCCAGGGCAGGATCTCTGGGGAGACCTCCTTGGGGTGTTGGGCCACTCGAATTCGGGGCGTGGGCATCTGGTTCAGAGTGGTGCAGAATCACAAAGTCGACGGAATCTGGATTCTGGAGGTGAGTCTTTGGTTGAGCAAATCGGGTGGGAAGGTCGCAGGGCAGGTCCTCCATGTTCTGAGGGTTCCTGGCTGCTGGACTCGCTGAGTTTATTGCTGTAGGCAGGTTGTGGATGAGACAGGCCGGGAGGGCTGGAGCCAAGGCAGTTGGTGCCCTTTTCTCCTTCCTGGGCAGCACGGCTCTTCGGTCGTTCTTCTTTCTTCCTCCAATCTGAGGAGGCAAGGTTCAGGGTTGCCCCTAAATGCTAAATTTAATGGCCTAAAAGGGGTGTGTAGGTTGGGACCAATGGGTCCCTTCCTTGGGGTGAGTACCCCCCTATTATGCCACACTCCAGTGGGAGGGGGCATGAGCCTCTTCTTAATTGGCTGAGTCCCCTCATCTTCAAGATTGAGGGGGCTGAGATGTGTGCTTCAACTTGCCTCCCCCTCCTGAGGGGTGGGGTTGGCAAAGGTTGGCACACCTCTCTTCCTAGCTTGGATTTCCCACCGATTATCCTTCCCAAAGTGGGGGCCAGAACCAATGGAAGCCAGTCGCTGGGGGCAGCAAAAGGCAGGGAAAGCATCCAAAGGCGACAGGCCTTTGAAGCTTCCGCTTTCGTGGACCCAGCCCATCATGGGAGAGGAGGCATGACATCTCTGCCAAGGATGGACTTTGTTTCGGGACCCAGAGAGCGGAAGCTCTCTACCCAGGGGTCGAGAAACCTGTCTGGTGGTGGCAAATGGTGGGCAGCCATTCAGGAATCCCACCAGGTCTGGTCGATTTTTAGGGGGCATCTCTAAGATGCCCTCTGAGTACTTTTTACATTAAATCCCACACTGGCATCAGTGTGGGTTTAATGTGCTGAGAAGTTTGCTACCAAACTTCCCAGTTTTTAGTAAAGCCATTATGGAGCTGTGGAGTTCATAATGACCAACTCCCAGACCATACACTCTTTATGGTTTTACCACACTTACAATGTCTAAAAATGGGCTGAGACACTGTAGGGGCACAGGGCTGATGTCTATGTACACTCACCTTAGGGCTAGTGCACCCTGCTAGAGGAGTGACTTACCTAGGCCTTAGGCAGTGGATTGCAGGCAAGGCACACAGGGATGTGTGCCCTGTCGACTCTTCACTTTTCTCTGCACCAAAACACGCAGCCTGCAGTGGCAGTGTGTGTGTGTTAAGGTGCGGGGCCTCTATGGGTGGCACAATAGGTGTTGCAGCCTTTAGAGGCTTTCCCTTTGTCACAGTGCCCTTGGTACCAATGGTACATTTTACAAGGAGCTTACCTGTGGCCAAGGATATGCTAGTTGTGGATAGAAAGGTACAGTCTTGGGACAAAACACAGGCCCTGGGAACCTGATTGACAGGGACCCAGGGCACATCAAGTCAGGTTGCATCTGATGTCAGGCAAAAAGTAGCAGGTAACCATGCAAAAAGGGGCTCATTCCTACAACAGATTTACATCAAAGAATACAATTTAAAATCTTCTCTCACTTGGATCCATTAGTAGATGTTATGTATGTCTGTAATGTAGACTAAACATATGCAATGTGAACTAAAAATATGATTACCTTGGCTTATGAGTTCAATCCCTTTGCTTTTGTAAGCGACCTGCATAAAGCATGTGTAAAATTTTTGAGTGGAGAAGGGCCCGGAATTTAAGAAAACATCCAGTAACCGACCCAGTAATATAGGGACTTGCATATCATCCCGATTTTAAGACTGTAACTCATAATCACTGTTAACTAAAGTAGTGATACCACCAATAATAGTAATGAAACCAGTATTAGCAGCCCTTTTTACTGGCAAGCCTCTAATGGGCCCTAAAAGTGTTTTTAATTTATAGATATCTACATCATTATTATTTTGGAGAGGAAACTAAAGCCCAAATCGTGAATGAATTTAGTAATTACAATCAGATAATGCATTAGATAGATGAGGAGCGGCCCAAATGGACTGTTGTACCAGTATAGCAATGTGTTAAATCCAAGTAGAGCAAATGAAAAAAGGAATTATTAGATTTAGTGAAACATAATTATAATTTAGGGAGTAGGGGGGGTAAGCTGCAACCACCAGCAGCAGAACTTCTATTCTAATAGATTATTTCCATAACATTCCATGAGTGAAATTGTTTTGTATTGTATTGTAATTGCATTTATATAGTGCTTACTTCCCCTGATGAGGCGTCAAAGCGCTTTTTTCGGTGAGTAGCACGCTACTCCAGAACCCATAAAGGATTAGTGGTGAATTAATATAGTAAAATATGAAAGTAATTTGAGTGGTGGATATTAGTCAATTATTTTAATTGAGAAGGATAGCGGAGTGATAGAAGAGGGAAAAAGATTTGCATTTATATAGCGCTTGTTACCCCTGATGGGGTGTTGAAGCGTTTTTTTGGCGAGTAGCACGCTACTCCGGAACCCACAAAGGATTAGTGTTGAATTAGTTTAGTGAAATATGAAAGTAATTTGAGTTGTGGATATTAGTCATCAATAAATAGTAGAAACAATTTCATTTAAGTTTAGACAAATAACAGAATATGATTACATGTCTATAATGCAGAAAGAATAGGTAAAAACGAGATCTCAATCATGCGATAACTTTAAAAAAAATATTTGTAAAACTTCGAAACACTAATTAGCTGAGTAATATTTTCAGCATTCAGGCAGTGCTGCAAAGCGTTGAAATAGATGGATATCACGTTAGATATGAAACTCTGGGGGATATTCTCAAGGACTTATCGCCGAGCTAGCACCACTTTATCGCAGCCAAAGTGGTGATAAATTCATCGCACCATTCATAAACTGGAGCTAACAGCTGATATCACCAATTTTCCTGTTATAGTAGCCGCAAAAAACAACGCCACGGATGACACCGGCAACTAACGCTAATGAGATGCAGAGTAGGCGTTCCCGTGCAAAAACACATGAAAAAACCACAACACCACTTTCACAACAAACTGCCAGATCCGCGATGCGAGTCAAAACCATGCGATAAGCCGCGGTAGCCGCAGGTATTTAACACCTGCCTCAAGCAGGTGTAAAGACAGACGACTCCCTGCAGTAGGCAACAGAGCCCCGCACACAGCCACACCCGAAGAACAAACAACGCCATGGAGCTACTCATCATGCAGCTCGGAGCCCCAACAGGGCCACAACACCCACCGCCACCACCCCCAGGACCTCCACCATCCCCTTGACCCGATCCCGCCCCCCCGGACCACCACAGAGGCAGCGCAGAGTATAGTAAGACAGCGGACCTACCAAAAACGCACAACTCACACAGATCTAACGCCCTCAGAAGTCATTGCCCACAACAGGCTCAAAAGGGCAACCATCCTCCGCATCCTGACCCACATTGCCCACAGGCTGACGGTACCAACACAGCGGACAACCAACATCCCTCCACAGACAAAGCTGCTGGCTGTGCTGCATCTGTTGGCCTCTGGTACCTTCCAACCAACAACTGCCAGAGTCGGAGGGGTCTCACAGCCAGCCCTATCAAAGTTCATCACACCTGACCTGGATTCCATCCTCAGCTTCATACCCCAGTACCTTCACTTCCCCAACACTACGCAGGAACAGCTGGAGACAAAGCAAGGCTTCTACACCATAGCCGGATTCCCGGCCATGTTGGGGGCAATTGACTGCACACATGTTCCACTTGTGCCCCCTGCAGATACTGCACACCACTACCGCAATAGAGAAAGCATCAGCATTCCATCAATGTGCAGGCAATAGTGGATCAGCAAGGGGCAGGTATGGACTTGGTGTCGGGCCTGGGTTTGTGGCATTTGTATGCGCCATGTTGCCGGACACAGCTGGCATGTGCCCTCTGCATCATGCCCTGGGGGTAGGCCCCCCATTCTCCCCGTGACACTCTGCGGAAGGCACATATGACACATATGAGACCCTGCTATGCCCTCATGACCCTACCCCAGCCTCCTGCAGGTCAGCATCCCGTGTCGGTGGGCCTCTGTCAGCCGCTGTGCATCTGGGCCCACTAGCCCTGTGCGACTCAAGTCATTCCTCCTTGTTGTACTGACATTGCATTACTGAGTGCCTGATGACTGTTGGAGTTGTTGCCAACACCAGCTACTCCCTGAGGGCTGGCTTATACTCACCCCACACACAGCCAGCACAGACCTGCCATCACATCCTGCCGAACCAAGTATTGACTCTTTTCTCCGTGCACTGTCACAGTTGATCAAGGATATGCACTCTGCCCTTGGATGATGACACCCCTCCGAGACCCAAACACACCTGCCCAGAGGCAGTACAATGCGGCCCACATATGCCCCAGGGGCATCGTTGAACACACATTTGGTGTGTTGAAGTCACGTTTCAGGTGCCTGGACGTCACAGGTGGAAAGCTCCAGTACAGCCCGGACATTATGTGCAAGATGATTGTTGCATGTTGTGTGTTGCACAACGTCTGTGTTCGCACCAATGCCCCATGGATCCCAGTTCCAGAGGTACCGGACGATGATGGTGACGATGGGGCAGGTGGCCCACATCCTACTACAGCTGCGGCAGGAATGGCCCGTAGGAACACCATCATTGACACTTACTTCTCATGAGCACGTCACATTGTGGCTGTCCATGGCAATCGTGGGATAATTGAGGATGTCCAATAGCGCTGCATGTGTGATTAAAACATATTTGCAGGTAACAGGTTGTACTTGTACATTGTCATGTTCCATATCCCTGCGGTTTCAGGTGTGATTTTCTATGGTGTGCACATTTGCGTAACCTGTAGTGTCCTATGTTCTGTTGTGGAGGGGTTGGTGTTTGTACCCGGATGTTGTCAATATCGAGGTGCACTTCTGCTTATGTGCGTATGCTGCACGGTGGGTGAGTCGCTCCTGCAGCTATGATTTGTCTGCCACTGGTCTTTTTCATGCGGTGTGGCTGTCGGTTCTGTTCTTCCACGGTGCTTGGATGTTGTGGTGTACATGTTGTCCTCTGCAGTCAGTCAGAGTGCATCCATGGTACTCCACTGTTGATGTTTTTTTTCTGTGGCATTTTCCGTATGCTGTTCTTGTGCTTTTTCCTGCATTATGCGTGTGGATTGCTGCCCTCGCACTAGTTGTCACTGTTTTCTTTTTGCGCTTTCGCTTATCGCAGGTTTTTGGTGTTGTGGTTTGTGTTTTTATCTCCGTCGAGGTGGTTGTATCGCGGACATTGTCCACGGTTCCGGAAAACTATCGTATGGTACCGCCTTGTTGTGAATTCCACATTGACATGGAGTTATTTTCCCACGATGGGCTGCGATGTTGAGAGTTGCGTTAAGCTACTCTTGCGGTAGTTATCACACGTTCTTGTGAATATGCTCCACTGTTTAGCTAGCCGCTGTCATTTCCGGACACCAGTAGAGCAGATGCAAAAGTCCTTTGCGCTTGTAACTGCAGAGTTTACAACTTTTTCATAAATTGATTGATGGTGCCAAGATACTCTAAAATGAGAACTCCAGAAGAGTATAAAATGCACTCAAATTATGCTCGGTCAACAAAATATGCTAAGATTTTCACACAAATAAAATTGCTTTTTTGATGAATCATATGAAGCTACTTGCCAGTCGACATTCTTGGACTGTTGAAAGTTGGCATAATCTGCCACTTGCGAGAGGAGCTTCAGTTGCAAGTTCATCGTGGAATAAAACAAAAAAACATTTGGATGGATTATCAGCCCAAATAGTTTCTGCTTTGAAATCTTTTTAGCCAGTACCAAATATTTTGACTATGGATTTGGAAATAGATTATTCTTGTGAATACCTGAGTACAAATCTTGTACAGCTTTCAATTCAATGAGTCCTGTTTTTCATTTCTAAGTTGGTGACATGGGCTTTTACACTGCAGGACTAGTTTCAATCAATCAAATTCTAATCGAATTTGTGACCTTTGAGTGCTTCGAGGCAGATGAAAGATCATTTTGAATGCCTTACATTGTAACAGCAACAAAGGTAATGCAAACAAGTGGATCATTCACCAAACACAATTTAAACAATGATTTCTGTCATAGAATTAAACAGTAGTTACATAGGCAAATGATGCTTGCACTGTTTGTTATAAACTATTACTTTGGGCTAGAAAGAGAAAAAAGAAAGAAAAAAACGAAATAATAAATCGAAATAATTAAAAGAGATGTGTACATATGAGAACGAAGGTTTACTTCTTCCATAGAGGCTTTGGTAAGAAATTATAGTACACAGTTGGTTTCCAACATTTTAATAATCATGGGGTTTTATATTTGTAGTAGTGGGTAAAGCAGGGATACAGACAGTATGATTCTCGGGGTGAGTATAGTCTTTTATTGAGTAACCAAACTGCAAAAGAAACAAAGATGGGTATAGGTCCCGAGTGGTCTCTCAGGTTGTCAGGTAAATGGTGAGAGGTCTCCTTTTTTGCTTCAGGAAACTTCACTCCTCTCAGGTCATCAAAAGAAGATAGAGTAAGGAAAGAAAAAAGAAGAAAAGAATTCGAAACAAGGGATTATAATGGATTACTCCTTATGGGGTGCTTCACCTATGTGCCACCATCACCAGGCAGGGTAGCAAGTGCACAGCAGGAAATTTGAGATGGAAGGTTTGGTGACCAGGTTACCTCGACCTCTCATGCACCTCCCACATATGCCACCTGTTGCTAATGTGCTCACTATTTTGTGGCACCCCACCAGCCCCACCAAAAGCACCGGGTATGCCGCGGTACTTGTCTTTGACCATGACCTGTCTCCAGGGTTGTGGTGATGGGAACTAAGGTGTCGGTTCCACTCCTCAGTTCACTGGTGCTGTAGCTGACGTCGTAGACCAGCTCTTCGTCGGGGTCCTCTGTTCTGGTCTCCTCGGGGCACTCCAATGCTTCCCCAGCTGAGTTGTCGGTGCGGAGTTGGACTCCCGCAGGGAACTCCTCCATTTCCAAGCCTGTCGATGTCACGGCCACTTTCTCCTTCCTCTTGTCTCCTTCGGTCCTGGCGTCTGTCGCGAAGCTGTCTTCGTATGCTTCCTGCCTTGCACACCGCTCCGCCTTCTCGTGTTCTCTATAACCTATAAAGTGGTGTGGCCATTCATACGCCCTATCCCCTGGGAAGGCTGGAACACTTTCCGCTTTCATGGCTCGGGCTGGAACGTTGGCCATGTTGGAGTCTTATCCTTCCTTACATAGCTCTCCCACTATGAATGGCTATTGTGGCCATTTAGCCATTGGATGCTTGGAAAGGTAGTCAGCCCCGATCTGCATTTTTCCCGGGATGTGAATAGTCTGAAAAACAAATGGTTGTAGTGCTAAGAACCAGTGTAAAATACGGGAGTTAGCATCCTTATTTTGTGCATGGTCAGTGAGGACCAGGAACTTACACCCTAAAAGATAGTATTGGAGAGCCTCTATTGCCCATTTGATCACCAGACACTCTTTTTCGATCGTTGAGTAATGTTTCTCTCTAGGAAAGAGCTTCCTACTGATGTACAAGAGGGGTTTCAGGGCTCCCTAGGAAAGAGCTTCCTACTGATGTACAAGAGGGGTTTCAGGGCTCCCTGTGGGTCTGACTGACACAGGACGGCCCCCAGGCCTTGCCCAGACTCGCCTGTTTGTAGCACAAAGGTTCTGGTGAAGTCCGGGCAAAGGAGGACGGGTCCCTTGCAGATTCAGTTCTTTAGGGTTTTGAAACTATCCTCATGGTGATGTAGCAAGGTTTCGTATTAAAGAAACTTGCTTGTATGCAATCCTCTCAAATAACATAACCAATATGTTTTGTAAATACTAATATTGCATTATACACAACATACTGTATCTAGGGGAAGCTTTCCTATGTGTATTACTAACAAGTAACCGTGAGTGTCTTAAAATGGCCACCAAAAACGCGGGAAATTCATTGCGCATGCGTCTACTGCATCTACGTAGTATGACGCCTTCTATGCTTGCGGGCAAACTTTGCAGCTGCGCAATAGCTTAAATATGGCTGCTTGAATCTCACATGATAATGCGCATGCTATTGCTTAAACTAAACCTTATAAGTTCTACTAAAAACGAATGCGAAAGATTAAAATAAGTAAATGGGGATAGAGTAGAGATAAGTGGTATACAGTGAAATCATTTATTTTCACATTCTAACGTGTCTTTTTCTGACTTTATTATTAGTTCATATTTGGGCCTCGGAGGGTGACTGAAATCCCTACCCAACCTGTCCAGCGCGCAGGCGCACAGAAACTTGCCGGAAACCATGATGGCACAACTTGAAACACAGCCAAGGCCACACTAGACAGAGACGCCTGAGAACTCAACCTATTGACCCGGACAAAGAATGAAATTATGAATAATGTTTCAAATTGTATTGATCATAACGTGAAATGTGGGTGAGAATAAAGCTTTGGGAAAGTAGACTAAGGGGCGGAAACATAGAACAATGGTCCAAAGAGAAAGTATTACTTCTAGTATGGTGTGATGAACTCACCTCCTTGCCCTGTCCAATCAGAATAGGGGAAAACACGAATATTGAAACTTTTGGGGGTGGTACACGAACACAGAATAGTATAATTGAGGTAAAGTTAGTTAGTTAATCGTCTTTTGAGTCAGACCTGTCATTCTGACTCGTCATAGACCCGACACGTATGCTGCCACAGACTCTGTCCGAGATGCTGTCTCAGACCCTGCAGAGGCCAGAGACCCTGCTTGAGAGACCGAGATACTGATCGATAATCCAATCATCTAGAAAGGGGATTCCGGAAGAGAAATTCGAGGAGAGTAGCACCAGAGAGGGGTGTGACGCTGGCGTTGCACTTAGAAGAGGTCACCTTCCCAGATCTGAATATGTCCTGATCCTCAGACTGCCACCTGTCCCGGTGGACTTCATCTGGCCCATCTTCAAGCAGTTGGGTTCATCTATCACCCTAGGTAAATGTAATTCTGTGAAACCTGTCTTTATACCTGCTCTCTTTTCCTCCCTTTTACAGGTACTGTCATCATTGATCTTTTTATTTTTGATTAGTTTTATTTGAATTTTAAATTCTTCTTGAAGGAAGAAGGTGTTGACTGTAATTGGTCATGACTCACAAAATTATTGATTAGATAAAGATTTTAAAACTTTTTGAGTTTATGGTCATTTCGAAGGAAAGTAAGGTGCCGATTACGATCCTGTAAAAACCGGGTACGAACCGTCGGACGGAGCATATTCTCCGTCCGACGCGTACCCGGTCGTAACAATATACAAACATGGAATTACGATTCGCACGGAAAGAGGAAGGCGGGGCCAGCATCGGCCCCGCCGCCATTATGGTGGCCGGCCGTGCCCCCCCCAGACCTGGTCACTCGCTGGCGATCGTGCCCCGGAAGTGATTGAATCACTTCCGGGTCACGTGAGGCTCCCCCGCGCCCCGGAGGTGATCCGATCACTTCCGGGGGCGTGGGCGACCCTCGGGTCTTTAAAGCCGGGGGGAGCTCTGGAATCGTTCTCTTTTCTGTCCCCACGGCAGCACATCGGGCGCATGTGCGTTACCTCCCTCGGGAGGCTCTTTAATTGCTTTTTCTTTTTATTTCAGGTTCCGTTGCGGTTTTGAGTTCGGTTTAGACGGGTTCCTCCTGTTGCGGTGTGGAGTCTAGAGCGACGGGACCCAGTGGGCGGCGGCTTGTACATTTCGGCGAGGAACACGTGTGGAAGACACAGGCGGATTGCGGGACGCCCGAAGCAGTCTTTGGCCGTGGTTCACCATTTCGCCGAGGAACACGCTGCGTCAGACACGTGGGACACAGGCGGGAATAACTTCTCGGCGGTATTTTTTTCCTCTTGTGCGAGGTAAGGTGTGGGGTAGCGTGTGGCTTCCGGGGTCGGCGCGGGTTTATCTCATCGTCATTGTCGCCCCCCGGAGGCTGCCCGAGTGCGGGTGATTGTAAGCCCCTACCGGTTAGCGAGCGCGCCTTGCTTTCTAGTTTTGCAGCGGAGGAGGGGGTTTCCGGCGGTGCATTACGAGCAGACCTTGGGGGCAGAAGTGCACAATTGCTAGGAGAAGAGGGCTCGCTTCACCTAAAGAGAAAGTTATTGAACAGCTCGTTGGTTCGATACCGGCCCCCAAGAGGTGGGGTGATTTCCTATTGCGATCTGGTTTCACCTTTGCTGGGAGTTTGGTAGTAGTGAGTGTGGGGTGCAATTAAGCAGCGTTTTTGCCCGTTTTTTACCAGGGGGTTGTGTTTAATTCAATATTACTGTTGGCTGTGTGACATGTAAGGTGGCATCAGGTCGCCTGAAATTTGGTTGTTTTGCATAAAATCTATACGGTCCTGGATGCCATCAGGCGTTTGATAATATTGCATTATACCAAGCATTTATTAATCACTTTTCTTTCCTGCGTCATAGGACGGCACGCGGTTATACGCATTACGCAGATCGGGTGAAGGCAGCTCCAGGTCGCAGGAAGGTGCCTTCTCATCGGTGGGACGTGGCAGTAACATCGGAGAGTGCCTGAGGACACGGTCTGAGGACTGCACCCCGGCGCTGCTGGGAGCCAAGCGGGTTGGAGCTTTTTTGCCCACCTGCCCTGCTGGGTTAGCTAGTAGTGAGGCTCCGGTAGCGAGGGTGAAGTGGCCCGCGTGTTTCCTCCATCAAATATTTGGTAAAAGTTTGGTGCAGGTAGTAGTGTAGCCATGCCCCCAAAGGCGAACCGCGGCGAGCGGCGCCCAGGTATAGCGACTGTGTTAGACGCGCTCATGAGGAAGATTGGGGAGATGGATAGTACCATGGCACAGCTGGCAAAAAGGCTGGATGCGCAGGAAGCGTCATCTGGGAGATCGCGCAGGGACGCTTTACCACCAAGCGTTTCCTCCCTTGCCTAAGAGGAGTAGAGTTAAGAAAGGCCCGCGGGTTGTCCCCGGTAGTGGTGGGTCCCCTGTTTTGCCTATACTTCCCGCATTGCCTAACGCACCACCGGGCGTGCCCCTGCCTGTTGACCCGCTAGGGGGGCCTGTTCCTTTGCTCCCCGCGACGCCTCTTGTCCCGCCTGCATCCCCTATCCCCACTCCCGCGCCAGCGGCGCCAATTCCAGCGGTTCCGGTGCCAGCGATGCCTGATCCTTCTCCACCTGTTCCCCCGGCACCGGCAAATCCTACCCCGGCACCAACGCTGCCAGTCCCGGCGCTGCCTGCGCTTTCGGTACCTCTTCCCCCCGCACCTGGGGGGGTGCCAACGCTGCCTCCCGATTTTGTTTCCAGTTTAGCAGCTGTGCTTCCCTGGCTGGGGGGCATGGGTTTGAACGTGAGTGCGGCGGGTGTTGTCGGGGCGGACGCGTTGGAAAGGGCGAAGCAGCTTGTCGAACTGGCAAAGCCAAAAGACGTGCCGGCGGTTGGGGCCCCCAAGGAAATCCCGGGACCTTCGCAGGGTAAGCCACAGACGTTGCCAATGTTGGGTATGGGTGAGGCACGCACGTCTTACGAATCACTCTCGCGCCACCTGTCGCAGGAGGTGAAGGAACGCATTTGGAAGGGGACCTATATTGATATTTTTTCACTCCTGATAGATGATGTGGAGAGGGAGGAGATGAGGAGAAAAAAGGATTATATGCCTGCACGGGAGTGGGCTAATGAGATGTCAAAGTATAGGGTTGAGGAGAACATTAGGCATTGGATGCTGGCATATAACATCTACATGGCGGTGGTGACTGAGCGTTTTCCTGAGGGGGCACCGGCGATGGCATGCTACATGTCTAGGATTTCAACGGCGCAGGCAACAAAAGGGGGCTCGGGGTGGTTGGAGTATGATAAGAAGTTCAGGCGTATCAGGGCTTCTGATCCTACGTTAAAGTGGAATCAGGTCGAGGGGATCTCATGGTTGGATCATGTGGGCGGCCTTTCAACGGAGGGTGTCAGTGACTCGCCAAAACCTCAGCCCTTTCGGGCGTTCCCCCCAGCTGCGCAGGGCGGGGGGGGCGGAAAGAAGGGATGTTGCTGGGATTATAACAGACGCTCCTGCGTTAGGGCACCAGGGACATGCAGGTTTAGACATGCATGCAGTTTCTGTGGTAACGCAGGGCATGGCGAGGCAAAGTGTCTTAAGAAACAGAAAGATTGGGGGGAAAAGAAGCCAGACGGTAGGGGTTTCCACCAGAGCTAGGACTCCCATCCTCCTCCACGCCATGATGCCCTGGTTAAATAGATATAGGTGCGCAACCTCTGCAAAAACCTTAATTGGGGGTTTCAGAGATGGTTTTAGAATTCCGGTGGTGAATTTTGTGGGTCCCTCGTTCTGCAGGAATCAAGTATCGGTCACCCATAATGCCGGGGTGGCAGAGGCCAAGATTGCAAAGGAATGTCGATTGGGTAGAGTAGCAGGGCCTTTTGACAGCATTCCAGTGCATAACTTCGTGTGTTCCCCTCTGGGGGTAGTCCCGAAGAAGGAACCTGGAGAGTTCAGGCTGATTCATAATTTGTCGGCGCCACGGGGGCAGTCTGTGAACGATTCCACTGATGATGATTGCTGCTCGGTGCGTTATGCATCTATTGATCAGGCCATTGAGATGCTGAGGGGTCTGGGGCCGGGCGCACTGATGGCGAAATCAGACATAGAGTCTGCTTTCAGGCTCCTGCCTGTACACCCGAGCGATTTTCACCTCCTGGGCTTTCAGTTTGGGGGCAAGTTTTTCATGGACATGTGCATGCCAATGGGGTGTTCGGTGTCATGTGCCTACTTTGAAATGTTTAGTACGTTCTTGGAGTGGGTTTTTAGACAGGTGACAGGTCATGGGCATGTGCTGCATTACCTTGATGACTTTCTCTTCCTGGGGCCTCCAGGGGGCGCAGGGTGTGGGATGGCACTGGAGCAGTTCTGCGCATTAATGAAGAGCTTTGGCGTACCCCTGGCACAGGAGAAAACTGTGGGCCCCTCCCCGGTCATAGAGTTCTTAGGGATTGAACTGGACTCAGTCGCGGGATGCTCACGGCTTCCCGCTGACAAAGTGGCTAGGTTTGGGGAGACTCTGAGACAATGTTTGGAAGCAAAAAGGGTAACGTTGCATCAGCTACAACAGATGGTGGGCCAGTTGAACTTCGCACTACGCATCATACCTATGGCACGCCCCTTTTCCAGGTCCATTGCACAGGCAATGTCAGGCCTTAAACACAAACACCACCACACCAGATTGAGCGGCGAGGTCAAGCAGGATATGCGGATTTGGCTGGCATTCCTGCGGGACTTCAATGGCTCTGTCCTGTGGCCCGGCCCTGTCACTTCCTGCAAGGAGTTGGGTTTAATGACGGACTCTGCGGGTAGTGAGGGGTTTGGCGCCATACTGGGCGTTCAGTGGGTGGCGCAGCGTTGGCCAACCTGGTGGGTGGACAATGGACTAACGTCTAACATTGGTTTCCTGGAATTATTCCCCATTTGGGTGGCATTGTGTGTCTGGCCTGAACAACTACGCAATAAGGCAGTGGTGTTCTGGTCTGATAACATGACAGTAGTGGAGTGTATAAACAACCAGGCGGCAAAATGTAAAATGATCTTGCGCTTGATTAAGGAAATTGTGTTGCGATGTCTCCAGCTGAATTTACTTTTTAGAGCGAAACATGTCCCGGGGGTGTTGAATCATGCTGCTGACGCTCTGTCTCGTTTCAAGATGCAGGTGTTCAGAGCACAACTCCCGGGAGCAGCACCATGCCCAACACCGTTTCCCGAGCAGCTTTGGCAGATTGGTGCCCACACTTACCAGACTTGGTGGCAGCAAGTCTAGCACCAGGAACGCGCAAGGCATACGAAGGGGCGTTTGGTGCATATTGTAATTTCCTACAGAGTCAGGGGGGCACACATTGGGCGGATTCGGGCGGGGTTTGCTGCTTCTTGCAAGCCCTGCGGGACAGTGGGAAGTCGGTGGGGGTAGCTAGGAGACACATAGCTGCAATTTCATTCTTTGCACAGCTGGGCGGCGGGCGGGACCCTACGCAATCATTCATAGTGCGTAAGGCATTGAAGGGCTGGCAGCGTTTGCAGGGGAACGCACCGGATACTAGACGCCCTATTGGTTTGAATACCCTGACTGCAGTCTTGACAGCGCTAGAACAGATCTGCAACGGCGTTTTTGAATGCTTATTGTTCAGGGCAGCCTTTACGTTGGCTTTCTATGGGGCCTTTAGAATAGGGGAGCTAGTGGCTAACAACAAAAGGGACCTGGAGGGTGGTTTACAGGTGGGTGACATTCATTTCCACAACGGTGCTTTGCAAGTTACAATCCGGCGTTCAAAGACTGATCAGCAGGGAAGAGGTCAGGTAGTGTTTCTCAGCCGGGCGCCGGGCAATCCCTGCTGCCCGGTTTATCATGTGGAGGCTTTCCTGTCACACAGGCCGAGCGATAGGGGGGGGGCATTGCTGATACACATGGGGGGGATCCGCTGACAAGGTTCCAGTTTAGGCGGGTTTTAGACAAGGCAATAGGCAGGGCAGGTCTGGACCCAGGTAGTTTTGGGACACATTCGTTCAGGATAGGTGCCGCCACCTTGGCGGTGGCGCAGGGTCTCGGGGAAGAGGCGGCGCGCAGGATTGGGCGGTGGGCTTCCAATTGCTTCAGGCGTTATGTGCGGGTGGATATGTTGTGACTCCATCTGTTAACGGTACTGACGGCATTCTTTTCTTGTCTATCACCAGTTCCCTCTGCCTGCCACGCGGGTAGAGTGACGGCGACGCCCCACCAAGACAGCAACACAGTCAAGTCCACAAGGATTTCCCCGAAAGCACAGCAGGAGCATCATGCCTGTGTTTTTGGCCATTCTTATGTGTCCCGGTTGGGCAGTTTTTTCAGGGCAAACAATGGGGCAGCACGTGCACAGCGTTTGGGCTTCAGGGTTTAATTTTTCGGCTATGGGGGCTTACGTTTTGACAGGTTCAGGGAACGGATAGGTCACATGCTTACCTCTTTGGATGCCCCTCCCGACGCCATCATTTTGCATCTGGGAGGCAATGATTTGGTACACCTCAACAGGAGGGTCCTGATAGAGACGGTGCTGTCGGAGTCGGCATGGCTGGCAAAGCAGTGCCCTGAGACGGTTATCGTGTGGTCACACATGATACCGCGACTTGAATGGCGTGGGGGGGTATCGGTGAAGGCGCTCAACCGCTCGGTGCAGAGGGTCAATAACAAAATAGACAGGCTGTTTAGGACCCCTAGATTACAGGTGATTGCTCATGGTTGCATTAAGGGGGACGTATGCTACGTGCAGGACGGAGTCCACCTCTCTCGGTTGGGTAACGAGTTCTTCCTGGGCAATATTTTAGCTTGGTTGGAGGGTTTCCGGTGGTAAGTATGACCTTGGGTTTGGGTGGGGGGCCTGACAGTCGGTCTACTATGCAGGCCTGTGCGGTAAGGTCATAGGTTGGACAGACTAAATTGACTCATCTTTTGGGGCGTCTCATTACGTGAGCCGCCCAGAGGGGAGGGACATTTGGTTCTCACCAGACTCCAGGGGCAGTTACAACCGGTTGGTTGGAACGGTGCGGGGACAAAGGGGGGGGTTACGCTTTCCATTGGCTGGTTAGCCACCCCGCACGCGGGCGTAAGTAAGCTGCGCTGTCTGCATGGCCCCTTTATGGAGTAAGTCCTGAACGTTTGGGGGTTGCCTGGGGGTAAGTACTTCCGGGTCAGCTGGCCCTCGGGCGCATGCGCATCCCGGTTGGGGTGCGTGGGACAGTTTCGGTGTAAGGGGGAGGGGCCAGCATTTTGACCTTGCCGTAGGCCCAGAACAATACGCAGAAATGTGAACAGCAATGTGTTAGACTAGGATAGGAACATTTATGTATTAGAGTTTTGTTAAAGCTAGGATCTAAGCAAATGTACCGAATCCTGTCTTGTCATTTCTGCGTTATGGTATGTGATGAATATAAATTGTTTGTATGTTAATAAATACGATCGGGGGTCAACGACCCCCTATTCCAAAAACAAGAAAGTTTTCTTGGTTTTTTGTCACCGTCAGGGGAGGAGGGGGCGTTAGGCCGTACCAGACCATAGAGGAAGGCGGGGCCAGCATCGGCCCCGCCGCCATTATGGTGGTCGGCCGTGCCCCCCCCCAGACCTGGTCACTCGCTGGCGATCGTGCCCCGGAAGTGATTGAATCACTTCCGGGTCACGTGAGGCTCCCCCGCGCCCCGGAGGTGATCCGATCACTTCCGGGGGCGTGGGCGACCCTCGGGTCTTTAAAGCCGGGGGGAGCTCTGGAATCGTTCTCTTTTCTGTCCCCACGGCAGCACATCGGGCGCATGTGCGTTACCTCCCTCGGGAGGCTCTTTAATTGCTTTTTCCCCACCCACCATCCCTGAACTAAGAGTTTTGTTGTAAAATGTATGTTTTCTGTAAATTTTTTCCACAGGTTACCAATTTGTAGATATGTTTTGATGCCTTTTTTGTCGTGTTTTTAGGCGATATTCCTAGGCGAGCGGTAAGGTAATAGGTTGGACAGACTAAATTGACTCATCTTTTGGGGCGTCTCATTACGTGAGCCGCCCAGAGGGGAGGGACATTTGGTTCTCACCAGACTCCAGGGGCAGTTACAACCGGTTGGTTGGAACGGTGCGGGGACAAAGGGGGGGGTTACGCTTTCCATTGGCTGGTTAGCCACCCCGCACGCGGGCGTAAGTAAGCTGCGCTGTCTGCATGGCCCCTTTATGGAGTAAGTCCTGAACGTTTGGGGGTTGCCTGGGGGTAAGTACTTCCGGGTCAGCTGGGCCTCCGGCGCATGCGCATCCCGGTTGGGGTGCGCGGGACAGTTTCGGTGTAAGGGGGAGGGGCCAGCATTTTGACCTTGCCGTAGGCCCAGAACAATACGCAGAAATGTGAACAGCAATGTGTTAGACTAGGATAGGAACATTTATGTATTAGAGTTTTGTTAAAGCTAGGATCTAAGCAAATGTACCGAATCCTGTCTTGTCATTTCTGCGTTATGGTATGTGATGAATATAAATTGTTTGTATGTTAATAAATACGATCGGGGGTCAACGACCCCCTATTCCAAAAACAAGAAAGTTTTCTTGTTTTTTTGTCACCGTCAGGGGAGGAGGGGGCGTTAGGCCGTACCAGACCATATACCATTTCCGTACGAATCGTACAAAACCCCGACCGACGAAAATATACATACGAATGTGATCCGGGAAAGCGCCGAAGTGACGTCGGGACGCTTGCAGGCAGCGTTTCACGACCCAGGAAGTACGATTCGAACCGACAGCAGTCCGGACGTCAATATTTTTACGGCACCCAAAAAGTGCCGGAAAAGCGAAGTACGCTGCGAAACGACCAGATTAGGGGGCCCGGTACACGCCGTACCCCCCCCAGCCCCCGTGAGTACGTGCCGTACCCCCCCATACCCCGTGAGTATGCGCCGTACCCCCCCATCCCCCGTGAGTACGCGCCGTACCCCCCCATCCCCCGTGAGTACGCGCCGTACCCCCCCATCCCCCGTGAGTACGCGCCATACCCCCCCGTGTATGTACACCCATGTATGTACGGTGCGTACCCCCCGTGTATGTACACCCGTGTATGTACGAGTCGTACCCCCACCCGTGTATGTACACCCGTGTACGTACGAGTCGTACCCCCACCCATGTATGTACACCCGTGTACGTACGAGTCGTACCCCCACCCGTGTATGTACACCCGTGTACGTATGAGTCGTACCCCCACCTGTGTATGTACAGCTACGCGCTGGGGGTACGCACCGTACATACACGGGTGGGGGTACGACTCGTATGTACACGGGTGTACATACACGGGTGGGGGTACGACTCGTACGTACACGGGTGTACATACACGAGTGGGGGTACGCACCGTACATACACGGGTGTACATACACGGGTGGGGGTACGCACTGTACGTACACGGGTGTACATACACGGGGGGGTACGGCGCGTACTCACGGGGGATGGGGGGGGTACGGCGCGTACTCACGGGGGTTGGGGGGGTACGGCGCGTACTCACGGGGGCTGGGGGGGTACGGCGCGTACTCACGGGGGATGGTGGGTGTTCGGCGCGTATGTGGGCACATGTCTCCATGGTTGCTATGGGAGTTCGGTGCGGACGGTGTTTTTTCCATACGGTTGTAACATCGGACGCACGGGATGGATCGTAATTCCGCGGTCGGACTTCACTTTTCACATTTGTACGGTTAATCGTCCGGGGACGTGTCGGACACATTTTCCGACCCGAGGACGTGTGGGGAATAATTCCCAGTGCGATTCGTATGGACTTTTTCCCATGCGAATCGTAATTGGCAGTTTGTACGGCACTTGTACGATTCGTACGGTAAAAAGACCAGATACGAGTTGTACGGGGAATTTTTTTACCGGATCGTAATCGGCACCAAAATATCATTTCTACCTTAAACTAACTCAGCAACATGATTCATTGAGTAAAGGAAATTTATTGACAGGAAGATCAAGTTGGTAAGATATGGTAAAGGTGGATATCAAATTACAGGTAAAATCTCAAAATTGATGACAGCGGGTTTTTACTAGCTTATCTGTATGAATGTTATGGGCCCAGGTGAGTATTTGGTATGTGTGTGTAACCTGAGCTGGTAATCTGCTCCAGCAATGGTCTTTCCTCCATATGGATATGCGTGATGGATGTTTGTCTGTGAGGAGGTCCGTGAGGGGACTAGCTATTGCAGAGAAGAGGGGAATTAATCTGTGGTAATATCCGATGAACCCTAAAAAGGACCGTATGTCGTTTTTGGTTGTGGGGGGAGTATTCTTTGGATTGCTTCAATTTTGTCCATCTGCCATTGTATGAGCCCTCTTTTATGGTATACCCCAGATATAGAATTTTGTTCGTGGCCGGCATTGACTTCTTTGGGTTTATGGTTAGGCCTGCTTCTTGTATTGCATCAAAAACAGAGGCCAAGTGTAGCAAGTGCTCTTCCCAAGTAGGGCTAAATATAACTATGTCGTCCAGATAGGCTGCTGCATAGTTTTTACGGGGTTTAAGAATTTTATCCATAAGCCACTGGAATGGCGCTGGGGCCCTATGCAGGCTGAAGGGGAGGACTTTAAAGTGATATAAACTGGAAGGGGTAGCGAATGCTGTCTTCTCCTTAGCTTGGGGGGTTAGAGGGATTTGTCAGTAGCCTTTTGTCAGGTCAAGTGTGGACATGAATTTGGCCTTCCCTAGCTGCTCGATAAGTTCATCAAAATGTGGCATGGGGTACATGTCAAATTTGGTGATCTTATTCACTTGGCGAAAGTCAATACAAAACCGTAGACTGCCATCGGGTTTAGGGACAATTACGATAGGGGAACACCAATCGCTTTGGGACGGCTATATTATATTGGACTGCAGCATGGCAGTTACTTCTTTTTCAACAGCCTCCCTTTGGGCAGCTGGTATGCGATATGGTTTTAGTTTCACCCCCTGATCTCTCAAAGAAACTACATCATGGTGTACAAGGGAGGTTAGACCCGGGTTGGTAGAAAAAAGACCGGTATACTTGTCTAGCAAGCTAAGAAGTTGTTGTTTCTGGGTGGAAGTTAAACGCGCCCCTAGATTGACTTTGATACCTTCGTCCCCTTGGAGGGAAGCAGAGGGATATCAACTCGGGTGTTGGTACTAACATGCAGTACGGGTGTCTGTTTTTCCCTGGGGGAAGAGGCTTCTTCCCACTTCTTTAAGAGGTTTACGTGGCATATCTGTCTCCCTCCTGACTGTAGAGGCAGGACTACACTATAAGTAACAGGAGTTACCATCTTTTCTATGACATAGGGCCCTTGCCACTGGGTCAAGAGTTTATTATCGGAGGATGGTAGCAGTATGGGCACTTTGTCCCCTTTTTCAAACTCCCTTAGACAACTGCCCCGATCGTAGTATTTCTTTTGGTTTTCTTGTACTTTTTTCATATGGTCATGTACTGACCCCCATAACTGTGATAAGGTGTTCTTCAGGTTTTCCACATATGCATATATGGGGTTTCCCTCCTCCTCTTCGCTTTCCCACTGCTCTATTGCCATCTCGAGGAAGGACCGTGGTTTTCTTCCGAATGCTAGCTCAAAAGGGGAAAGACCAGTGGATCGCTGTTCGTGTGATCTTATTGCAAAAAGGACTATTGGTAAGCATTTGTCCCAGTCATTCCTCGTCTCTGAACAATCTTACGTAACATATTTTTGATGGTTTGGTTGTAGCGTTCCACTAAACCATCAGTCTGGGGATGGTATAATGAGGTTCTGATCTGTTTGATCCCAACACTTTACAGATGTGAGACATAAGGCGGGACATGAAAGGGGTCCCCTGGTCTGTTAATATTTCTTCTGGGAACCTAACTCTTGAGAAAAAGGAGATCATAGACTGGGCTACATTAGCAGTGGTCATGCTAGATAAAAGGGAAGGCTTCGTAGTATCGGCTAGCATAGTCAACCAGGACCAATATATAGCGGTGACCCCTTGCAGAGGAGGAAAGTGGACCCACTAAGTTCATACCAACTGTCTTGAAGGGGATATCAATTATAGGGAGCGGAAACAAAGGGGCTTTCTTCACATTGGCAGGATTTTTATATTGGCATTTTGCACAAGAAGCATAATGTCTAGTGACATCCCGAGAAATCCCTGGCCAATAAAACCTCTCTGTTAGGAACTTAAGGGTGTTGTCATGTCCATAATGATCCCCTCCCATCTGATTGTGGGCTAGGTGTAACACCTGTTCTCTAAAAGCAGTTGGAACCAACAATTGAATATTATGATTTGTTCCCGCTTTAACGGCTCTGTATAGCAAACCCTTTTTAGGTCTCGGGACCATGAAGTCCGGAGAATTAATGTTTTGGAGAAGAGGGGCTTGAACCCGCCCCTCTTCTCTCCTCTTCTCCATTGGCTGGCCTCTTAAATGCTGGCCAGCCATTGGAGAAGAGGCTTTGTCTCTCCGAACAGGCCCCTTCCTTTTCGGATTCGGGGGCGTGTTTTTTGCTACTTTTCTGATTATCTCCTCCAGCCAATGGCAAGAGGAGAGAAAAGAAAAACACGCCCCCGAATCCGAAGCCGCCGCTCCGTTTCTCCGAGGCATTTCTGCCTCACCTCGGAGAAACATGGTTACAAAGTCGGCGGGGTCCTGGGGTCGGTGTCAGCCATGCCATCCTGACACTCTTACGAATTCGGGAAATGTAAATACAAAACGCTGTTAGAGTGCAAAGTGCCAGGCTTCAACACAGCAGGGCACAGGATCAGCTCGTCTGTGTGCAAAACTTATGTCTGCTTTGTGTATGGAAAAGAAAAATAATTCCGACCATATATTCTGCAGGAAGAGAAAATAACATTCTTTTTTTTTAATGTTGTTAGCTTTTTAATGCAACTCTCCGTGTCCTCCTTCCCCACCGGGACAATTTTTTATTTTATTTTATTCTTGACGACCATATTTTGGCCTCTAAAGAAATGCCTTTGGCATGTGCCCATCTAATCGACATACCCCTCCCGTCTACCGTCTGGAACAATTGCGCTTTTCATTCCGAATGACGTCACTGTTAAGCCTCACAAAGGTGACATGGAAACCTGACACCCCCTCGGAATGGACATGGAAATGCGCCTAGAAGCTGACTAGCACAAAACCCATGTAGATGAGTGCGTGGCTAATTAAGAATCAAACATTTTGACGGGGCAGATAATTTCAGCAGCCACACTATGAACTAAAGCCGGTAACGTAAGAAGATTTCGGGGGTTCTAGAAGGGAACCCTCGTACCTGCGCACGGCTCATCTTCCCGGCTGCCCCGCGTTCGTGCCCACTACTCTGCTGCAGTCCCGGCAGTGAGGGAAGGGAGCGGACGTTTCCACCTCAGGCGGGCAGAGGTGGGGCTGGAGCGGTGCTTCAGCCTCACGCGCAGAGTGCCCTCCCTGCACAGCACGCCGTGGGAGGCTGGCCTTGTGCCAGCCGGCGCACCCCCCCAGCCCACGAGTGAATGCCATCCCCCTAGGGCGCGCTTCTGCACGCTGCCGCCTGGCGCTCACGTTTCACCACTGACACTGCAGCGCATGATAGCAAGAAATACGAGCGTTTCCTCAATGGGGCTCAAGGCAAGCCGTATTAGGACTAAAGTTACTACAGACTGGTTGGAAAGCATGCCACTAACTCCCTTTTCTAGAGCTGCATTAAGTGGCATATTCACAAGCGGTTGCGCCACGGTGCCACAGTAACTTATTCGGGCGCTCCGATGGCGCAATGCCCTTCTCCATATTTGCAAGGTGCTAGCCACTTTACGTGGCTAAACCATGCCTTGTCAATATCGTAGCCTTTCATGCAGTTTTCTAAACCAAAGGGGCGTGCAATGGGGGTTGCTTCTGCATGGATTACATCCATTGCTATTTGACGCTGCCCCAGATTTACAACGAATGGTAAATCAGAGGCAGCGCCGAAAACTAACGCCAATGACAGGGTGGCATTAGAATGGCGCAACAAGGAGAAACTCGTTTTTTTTGTTGGTCTTTCTACGTATGCTGCATTATGCAGCACCCACAGAAGCAAAGCACAGTTACAGATTGTTTATGTGCAGGAAGGTGTTCCTTCCTGCACATAAACAAAGCACCCTTGCACCATGGTAAAATGGGGCCTGCGCTGGTGCTAGGCAACTTTTTTAGCGCTAGGGGTAAACATAGGGGTGCTGTGTATTTTTATAAATATGGCACATCCATGCACGAGTCAGTTGTCACGTGCCCTTTGTATATGGCCTATTTGTGCTCTCTATGTATGGCTTATTATAAATGTAGCAACATTATTGGGCCTGATGCACAGTTCTCGGCCACAAATGAGGGATGTGCAGTTTGCAATTGGACTGCCTTCCAAATGGGAATGTAATTTGCAATATGACCCATGTACTAATAGACTGCACTGCAAATTATATATTTACAGAGAGACTCAAAAGGACTTGCCTAATGAATATTATTAATTAGACAGGTCGTAATGCGTGACTCTCGGTGATTGGCTGCAAATGTGGGCATAGTGGCCTGCAAGGGACAGCAGACCTCTCTCTTTGCATTTGCATTGCAGGTAAACATATTTTTTTAAGAAATCCATATCCATTTCAGGGACAGTTACTGCTTTAAGAAACAAGCATTTACAATGCAACGGTCTCGGCATTGTTAAAGTTAGAGCTGTTGGCATTGCTCATGACATTATTTTTGTTTATGTTTTTGTTTTTAAAACATGTAGAGAAACGGCATTGTTATTTACAATGTCAATAGCTTAATCAGTGTGTGTGTAGGTGGCTCTGTGTGTGGGTGCAAATGCAATAGGTCTCGCATTTGAGAGAGATTGAGCTATTGACATTGTAAATAACAATGCCGTTTCTTTAAATGTTTTAAAAACAAAAACATAAACAAAAATAATGTCATGAGCAATGCCAATAGCTCTAACTTTAACAATGCCGAGACCGTTGCATTGTAAATGCTTGTTGATAAAGAAATAGGTTCCTTCCTGCTCTGGCTCCTATTCTTGTGCCCTTTTCCAGGCATATCGTAGAGTGCCATCATCACATTGGGCGGCCCAAAAACTAATTTGGCTGGTCTCGCTTCTTTCTGAGTTTGAAAGGACAAAAGCAGGTTGTGATATCTGTGCACTATTATATGTTCTTTTTACCTGTCTTTTTTCTTGTTTTGATTTCATTCTCCTATCGCCTTTTCCTATTCTTTCTAGCTCACTCTTACTAAAGGGAGCTTCCTGTAACCAGGATATGGTGGTATTTTTAGTGCTTTCTAAATATTGTTTGAACCGAGGATGGTCAGTGCCTATTATGATCGACTCTGGCAAGGAAGGTACTACTCTGACCTTTAGTAAGTGGGGGTCATTCTCAACATCAAGTAGGACTCAGTGGCGTAACGAAAGTTGAGGGGGCCTCCCTGCCATGTCCCCGGAGGGGCCCCCACTCCGGATTTAATCTGGAGTTCTTGGGCCCGAGTATTGTGCTGAGGGGGCCCCCTGCAGCTCAGGCCCCAACCGCACCGCGGGGGCTGCGGGGGCCTGTGTTACACCCCTGGTAGGACTTCAGCTACTAGATAGGCCTTTGAATCACCATGTATGCAGGTGACACACACCTGTTCGTCCTCTAATATTTGGGGTTCTGGTATCAGTTTCTAGTTTACGACAGTAAAATGTAATCCTGTATCTAAGAGGGCTAGTTGGGCTTTCCCATTCACATATACCTTCTTCCTATATTGACCTAGGGGTTTTCGTGTGACATATATGTGAAATCTAGTGTACCCCACTACCATAGGTTCAGCCGCTGGTGTTTGATGTAGGCACTGTCTGGCTATATGCCCCCACTCCGCGCAGTTGTAACATTGTGGGCCCTGACCACTAGGTACGACCGGGGGTTTAAGAGGGGGTCAGGGATTTACCTGAGGTTTATTTTCTATGCAAATCATTCCCCTGGTGAGGTTAAAGGAAGGACATGTAGGGTTGGCCTTGAACTCTGGTGATCGGTGGAATACGCATGAGAGCTCTACCGCTGATGCAGAAGTAAGGTTGTGATGTTGTTTAACCCAGTTACGACCACTGACTGGTAAAGCCTCGAGGAACTGATCTAGATATATCTTCTCTGTTACTTCCTCCATACTAGAGGTGTGGGGTAAAAGCAACCTTTGCCTAGGTTTCTGATTCTATAGTAAAGGGCCTTTGAATTATCCCCTTTGACCCACCTTTTCCTTCCTGAATTTAGCTCTGTAATATTCTGGATCACACCCTAGCCATTCTAGTATTGCTTTTTTAATATCATCGTAGGCAGTAGTGCCTGCTGGGTTGGCTGCCTGGTAGGCGGCTTGCAGTTCTCCCAACAGTAGAGGAGCTATATACTGGCCCCATCTCTCCGGAGGCCAGGCAGCGGGTGGCTACCCGCTTAAAGTTTATAAAAAGTAGTCTGGGTCATCCCCTTCTTGAGATTTTTTCAAAACTGACCCCGGGACATTGGTTCTGACCGTTGTGCTAAAGATGGCTTCTGTTAATCTCAGGATGGCAGGATCCTGTACCTGTTGGTTATTGGTGATGAGTTCAGCTTGGCTTTTTAAGGCTTCTTGTACTGCATCTCGGTGTCTTTGGGCTGTCTGAGCGTGTTGCTCCACTACTAACTCTAAATGTCTCTGCCCCCCTGCTAGCTGGGATATTATCCCTTCAATTGGCACGGGTTGTGTCAAGGGGGGGAGGATATCCCACTTCTGATACCACTGTAGTAGTGGGTAAAGCGGGGACACAGACAGTAGGATTCTCGGTGTGAGTATAGTCTTTTATTGAGTAACCAAACAGCAAAAGAAACAAAGATGGGGATAGGTCCCGAGTAGTCTCTCACATCATCAGGTGGATGGTGAGGGGTCTCCTTTTTTTTCTTCAGGAAACTTCACTCCTCTCAGGTCATCAAAAGAAGATGGAGTAAGGAAATAAAAAAGAAGAAAAGAATTCGAAACAAGGGATTAGAATGGATTATTCCTTATGGGGTGCTTCATCTATGGCCACCATCACCAGGCATGGTAGCAAGTGCACAGCAGGTGATTCGTGGTGGAAGGTTTGGTGACCAGGTTACACAGAACTCTCATGCACCTCCCACATAGGCCACCTGTAGCTAATGTGCTCACTATTTTGTGGCGTCCCACCAGCCCACCAATAGCACCGGGTATGCGGCGGTACTTGCCTTTGACCACAACCCGTCTCCTGGGTTGTGGTGATGGGAACTAAGGCGTCGGTTCCACTCCTCAGTTCACTGGTGCCGTAGCTGACATCGTAGACCAGCTCCTCCTTTGGGTCACCTGTTCCGGTCTCCTCGGGGCACTCCAATGTTTCCCCAGCTGAGTTGTTGGTGCGGAGTTGGACTCCCGCGGGGAGCTCCTCTGTTTCCGTGCCTGTCAACGTCATGACCACTTTCTCCTTCCTCGTGTCTCCTTTGGTCCTGTCATCCATCCTGAAGCCGTCTTCGTACGCTTCCTGCCTTGCCCACTGCTCCTCCTTCTCATGCTCTCTATAACCTAAAAATGGGTGTGGCCATTCATATGCCCTATCCTTCGGGAAGGCTGGAACGATTTGCGCTTTCATGGCTCGGGCTGTAACGTCAGCCATGTTGCAGTCTTGTCCTTCCTTATAATATTCTAGCATGCAGCACTTCTATGGCCCGAAATACGTTTGTTATGGTTGGTTAATTAATTAGTGAGCCATCTTCAGGACTTTGCTAAAAAGAACATTTTATATTAGTCAGAATGATCTCAGCAAACATGAGCACCGAAAGAAACTGTATGTGGTACAAAGTACTCGGATCGGAGCAACCACTCCAATCCGTCAGCTTTGTACTATGGATGGCTGCTTTCCAGTTTAGCTCCATGTAATACTTTAGTATTCACTGATCTTTTCATACAGTGCTCGCATTGGTTCAGATCCTTCTGGGCAATATAAACTTTGTATATCAAGATACCTTTGGACCATGCTTCACAGGGTTGTCTTAGTATCTTCTTACCATAGTCCTGAAGATGGTCTCTCTTATTAATTAACCAAGAGGCCGAAACATTGACATGGTCCCTCTTCTTGCTTCTTCACAAACTTCGACTGCAGTGTTCGCATTCGCGTCATCAAATTTTCAATGAATCAATTGCATCAGACTTTTTCTTGGCAAGACTGGACCAGTATTTACTTGACCGTCTCCTTAGAACTGTCAAAAAGTATTTTTAAGTGCTGCATACTGAAATATATGGATATATGTCTTTCTTTCTTTCTTTTTCTCTTTCTATGCCAAAGTATTAGATTATAACAAACAGTCTAAGCATCATTTGACTATATAATGAATGTTTCATTCTGTGGTAGAAATCATTGTACAAAATTGTGTTTGGTGCATGAACCCCTTTTTTGCATTATCTTTGTTGCTGTTTACTCAAACCAAAGCTCTCAAGGGGTTATTGGGTCACCCTTATCTCCATTTATTATATTGTAACAGGTCTAAGATAGAGGCCATTTTCTCTTGATAGGTACTTTGACGGTATGTTAATACAGGTAGCAGTTTGGAATTTGTAATCTAATCTTCAGAATGCCTTTTGTTGTGGCACTACATAAGTGGGCAATGATTCTACATAATGGAAAGGCTAGAGCAGCACCTTTGCTCTTTAAAGTTTATAGGAGACATCTTGGAAAGAGTGTGTCAGAGAGCCAGAACCCTAGATAATTATGTTGTTGCCAGATTTAACTTGATTGGGCCCAAACACCACTTCATGTTGATTTTTGTATTGGGTTTTCAGAAGGCCAATATTTTAGTTTGGGGTTGGTTGACTGCTAGTTTATTAGATTAATTGTATGTGTGTAGAGCAGAGGTCTTCAAACTGTGGGGTGCCCCCTCTTCCACTCCCTTGGGGGCCGTGGATGTGTTCCCAGGAAGGCGCAAATGGGTCTGCAATTACATGTAAATAAAGTTAGCCTGGAAGCGTGAAAGGCGCATTTTCAGGCTGTCTTCATTTACATGCAGCAGTTAAAGCCCCCAAAAAAGTGTGAGGATGGTATGCTTTTGATATGGTCGGTGCTAAATATAGTTTTTGATGGTGACGTGTTATTGTTTTTTGTTTTAAGAAGTGGGCTGTAAAATACAGGAAAATATGGCCGCATTGCAGACTTTTCATCTTACTTGAGACGTGCCTCATTAATTCGGACATGCTTAGTATATGCCTGGAAAGTGTTAGTTGGTTTAACGCAGCATTTTAAAATTTACTGCATGAGGCATTGCATGCTAAACATTGCAAGGCACTTAAATTACATTGACAGAAGATTTCTTATCTCACAGGTTCTAGGACCAGTAGATAAACATCTGAATGCACTCATATGAGAGTGAGTTCTCTGCCTTCGTGCCTGCCCATAGATACAGCCTTTGAACGGCGTTAAGGAATTGTTGATTTCTCTTGTAAGGGTTGGTTTGCTTTCCTCTGTACTCCAGTGGGAAAAGTGTGTGTGTTTTTTTTGGTACGCTTTACTTGCATTTTACTGTTGAAAAGTATGCTATTGTAATGATTTTAATGAATCGTACAATAAATGTATTCTGGTTCTGATTCTTTGTGTGAGTATGTGTTTGTGTGTATGAAAGAGAGCTATATATGTAGCAAGGTTATTTAAAATGTGTGTGTGCTTATGGGTGTCTCAGAGAAAGCTACATATTTGTAAGTGTTATTTCCAGTGTGCATCTAAGAGAGTAAAACATATGAAGAGTGTGTGTTTGCGGGTGTGTGTGCATGTGTGCATGCATGTGTGTAAGAGAGAGCTATATATATGTAGAAGGTTTATTACAAATGTATGTCTGCCTGTCAGACTTTTTCCTTAATCATATCAGTGGCAGGGACAGTCAAGAACTATCAAAGCTGTGGGTACTGGTGTTTGCTGTGAGTAATGGTGTTGGCTCTCTGGGTAGATGTGGACAAGCAACCAAGGTCTAGCTAAAAAGAAGTGGCTTGGGGATGAGGCTAGGTACATTACAACAAAGTTATCCTAATTACAAGACAAATGTGACTGTTCAGTCAGAAATTTGAGTATCTATTAGACTTGGCATTTTTTGGTGTGTTTCCCCTGTGTTTTTGCTTTTTCTCCTCCCGGTTTTGACTCTGTTTTTACTGGTGTAGTGTTTCTCCGCACTTTTCGCACTGCTGATCAGTGGTAAAGTGCAAGTGCTCCTGTGGTAAAGTATGTTATGGATTGGTGTTTCCATGACTGGCTGTTTGGTTTCCTTGTCAGCCCCTAGTAAAGTGCACTGAGTGTGCCAGGGCCTGGGAACCAAATGCTACGTGTAGGCCTTTAGCACGGATTGTGCCATCCACGTGAGTAGCCCGGAAAAGGTACCTCAGACCTGCCATTGCAGAGTCTGTGCGCAGTTTGTAACTGTCATGTCGACTTGGCCCGTGCACTCACTGGCCAGTCCCTAACCTTCCATTTTCTTCAATGTCAGGCACCCCTAAGGTAGGCCCAAAGAACCCCTGTGGGCAAGGTGCAGTGTACGTGAAAGGTAGGACAAGCCCTGATGTGTGTGGCATGTCCTGATAGTGAATTACAGCCCATTTTGTTTTTCACTATTGCAAGGCTACCTGTTCCCCATAGGAAAGAATGGGAAGTTTGTTTATAACATCTTATAAACTTAACTTGCCCTGGGAACTAGGTGGGAAAATAAAATTTAGTATGCCTGAACTCAGAATCTAACGATGCATCTTTTAGTAAAGGTGATTTTTACATTCTGTGTTTGAAAATACCACTTTTAGGAAGTAGGTATTTTCTTGCTCAGTCATCCAATGTGCCTCTGCTGGAATGTGGATTGCCTGTCTGGGTTTTGGACGACCGATGGCTAGGAAGCAAGGGTGGCTCCCGATAGTCTAGGTAGGTCAGGAAAGGGCTAGATTGACCTGGGCTGCGATGGGGGAAGAGGGAGGAGGTTTCCTTGCACCTCAAAGAGCCCGGTCTGCCTCTGACAATGCCATCTCCACCCCCTGCCGGGAAATCACACCAGAGAAGGAAGAACTGGTTCTGTCAAACACCCTCTGCCTAGAGAATCAAAGGAATTTTGGAGACAAATACTGGGGCCCAGACCCCTGAACTTTAGAACTCTTTTGGATCAAGAAATCTGCCAAGAAGAAGAGCTGGAGAAGCTGTGAGGAGAGACTACCACTTTGCTGTGTGCTTTGCTGTGTTGGCCTACAGTGGCTGCTTCTCTCTTGGGCAGTGAAGGGACTGGACTGAAATTTCTGCAATCTACTTTTGTGAGTTTCTCCAAGGGCTTGAGGTAGAGATTGCCCCCTGTTCAAGAAGCCTCAGGAACAGCAAAGACTTCAAGCTCTTCTGCCCTCAGCACTGGGGACTGTGTGTTGTGTGCTGCGACAGAAGAATAGCAACTCGACGACGTCTACGATGCCGCTGCTGACTCCGTGTCCTTAAGGCACCGCAGAGAGCACCGCCGCAATGCCACACTGCGACCCTGGTCTCACTGCCGCCGCCTGCTGATGCCGCCACTGAGCCACTGCTCCCATCGCGTCCTGTGGGCACCGCACTCCGCATCGCCTCGCTTCATGACGCCTTGGCCTCCCTGACGCCGCCGCTCCACGCCAACATCGACGCCGCTGCTTGTGCCATGGTTCGAGGGCACCGCTCGTAAAGTTACACGATGCACCACCCTCATCCCGCACCGCAGCCTTGGCCTACCGACGCCGGCACCATCGACTCCCATTCGTCAGCCGACGGTAGCGCTTTCAGCAACGACGCTCCCCCTGCTTGCACTGTGACCTGCAGCACCATGACGAGCACCGCCTTCACCTCGCACCGTGACTCTGGTCTCACCGACGATGCCATCTGACGCCACCACCAAGCCGCTGCTTTCACCGCGACCTGAGGGCACTTCGCACCGCAGCACCCGACATCTGCCGACGCCAGCGCTCCTGATCCTAACAGAAAGGAGCTCGACCTGCAACGTGAGTGACTTCAAGGGCCTCGGCACCCTTCATCACTAACAGGTACTGTTTGCGGGTCTTCCCGACACCGTAGCTGGTCCGCGACGCCGCGACCAGCCTGAACTGTTTGGATTTGTTTGCTCACGACGCTGTGACAGCCCAGAGACGGAGCTATCGACATCAAGGAACTGTTTTCAAAGCGTATTTTGATACCTGTAGATTTTTAAGTACTGTATTGTAGATTCTTCTTGTTTTTGGTCTTGTATATACAAACATTGGCTTTTTTACTAAACTGGTGTGGTGTCCTTTGGTAGTGCTTACACTGTATTACTGTCGGTTACGTGCAAATGCTTTACACATTGCCTTTAAGATAAGCCTGACTGCTCGTGCCAAGCTACCACGAGTGTAACTCCCTTATCCTGACTAGGAAGAAGGGTCCCTACTTGGACAAAGGTGCAAGCCCTTGCCAACTAGAGACCCCCATTTCTAACACTGGTTGTCAGCGGTGAGGATAGGACTTGCATTTGCACTTGACTTACAGTGATTGGTGTGCACTGCTTCCATATCGCAGACCATTACGTGCCACATACTAGTCCTTTTTCTTTTTGGCCTATTTTTGATCTTGCCAGTTTCAACTTGCTACATCGTCATGCCAAAATCAAGAGCATCATCCCTGGAAATTGCTTTTGAGGAGGATAGGTTGGAACTCTACAATGTTAGGGAATTGAAATCCATTTGCAAGAGCCTAAAAGTCCAAGTCAGAGGCCTCACTAGGAAGGACGAGCTACAAAAGGCGCTGAGGGCCTGGGTAGCAGCCAGAGATGCAAGTGGGCAATCTGGCGATCTTAGTGGAGAGGCAGGGGGCCTATTCCTAGGGTGGATGTGCTTTTGGGATGGGGGGAACCCTTTAGGCCAGGCAGCAGTAGCCTGTCCCCAGAGGAGCTGGAGGACAAGCGGAAAGCAAGGAAGTTCAAGTTGGAAAAACTCAGGATGGAAAGTGAGAGGGAAAACAAAAGAATAGCCGTGGAGGAAAGGAAGATGATATTAGACCATGAGCAAGGTCTTAAGGAGCTGGAGCTAAGGAATAGGCCCGGCTCAGATGGTGGCAGCAACTCGTCAAGAAAGGCAGACAGAATTGTGCACATCCCTAAGAATGTGGGCAAGGAATTCAAGAAGGGGGATGACATACAAAGGTGGTTTCAGGGGTACGAGGCAGCAATCCACATGAATGGGGTCCCTGAGGAGAATTGGGGAGTAGGATTGTGGCCTCTCTTCCCTGAAGAAGCGAGGGACACTTTAATAGCTTTGGGTAAGGTGTATCACCTCACCTATCCAGACATGAAGGACGCCCTCCTCACTAAGTATGGTCGGAATGTGTAGATGTGTTTTGCCGGTCACTGGATGGCTGGGTGAAAGGCAGTAATGTGACAGATTATCAGGGGCTCTACAATTTTATTGCATGGGAGCACTTGTACAGTCTATGTTTTGCAGATCTGCGCCAGCACCTAGATGATAGTAAGCTGACTGACCCTAGGAAGCTTGCTATGGAGGCGGACCGCTGGGTGAGTACCAGGGTCCACAAGAAAGCGTTTGGGGGAGACTGAGCCAAAGGTGGGCAGGGTCCCCAGCAGAAAAGTGGGGGGACAAGGGTAAAGCACAGGAGTTCTCAAAAGGGCCCCAAACTTACACCAAGGGTAAAGGTTCCCATCCCTCCGGAGATAAGAAACAAGGGGTCTCGTCAGGAAAGCCTGCTGAGACTGGCCCGCAAATGTTTTGCATGTGACCAGGTGGGGCACATGAAGGGGGACCCCTGGTGCTCCAAGGGGGCACAGCCACCCACTGGTGGGCAGTCCAAAGTGTTGGCTAGTGTAGCACTTGGGGAGGAGGGGGAGTACACACAGGAGGGTGGGGACCCTGCAGAAATGACCCTCGTCTCACTAGGGGACAGTGAGATGGTCTCAGGGACCCAGGTGCCCCCTAACACCAAGAAGTACAGCACCTGGGTGACCATCAATGGGAGAAGGGTAGAGGCTCCCAGGGATACTGGAGCCAGTGTGACCTCAGTCCGGTGTCACCTAGTCTCTGAGGAGCAGGTAGTCCCCGGGGCATTCCACCAAGTAATTGCAGTCGACAAATCAGAGTGCCAGTGTCTGGTGGCGCAGGTTCCCTTCGAGTGGGGGGGGGGTTGCAGGTCCCTTGAGGGTGGTTGTGAGCCCTTCCATACCTGCAGATTATCTGCTCGGTAATGACCTGGAGCAGTCCTTGTGGAGGGATGTTGAGCTCAGGTCCCACATGGAGATGCTTGTGTTGCCAGAGTGGGCATGCATGTTCACTCGGTCCATGGCGGCCAGAGAGGGTGATCAGAGGGACCCAGAGCCTGAAACAGTGGCCCACGTCCCTGTCAAAAGAAAGGGAAATGGGCACAGGAAACCGGCCCCCGAAGTTCCCATGGCCAGAGGCGGACCTTGAGGGGGACGACCCATTGCCTACAGGGGAACAGGTAGCCGAACTGGGGAACATCTCTGAGCTGACCCATTGGCAGTAAGAAGGGTGTCCCACCAGGGAGGAGTTTTGCCGGGAGCAGAAAAAGTGCCCTTCTCTGGAGGGTCTGTGGCGGCAGGCTGCAGCCCAGGCGACTGGTGATCAGTCCGGATCACATTGGATCTACTGGGAGAATGATCTCCTGTATAGCGAGCCTAAGGTTGCTGAGCCTGGGTCAGCCCGTGTGCTGGTGGTACCCCAGCTCCTCAGGACCTTTCTACTGGGTCTGGCTCAAGACGTGCCTTTGGCAGGACATTTGGGGCAGGACAAGATCTTTCACCGGCTTGTCAACCACTTCTTCTGGCCCCAAATACGAAGGCAGTCAGATGTACATTGCTGGTCTTGCCAAACTTGCCAGGCAAGTGGTAAGATTGGGAGGAAGGTCAAAGCTCCTCTCCAACCATTCCCCGTTGTTGGGACACCCTTTGAAAGGGTAGGGATGGAAATTGTGGGCCACTGGATCCCAAGACAGCAATGGGCAACAGGTACATCCTGGTCTTGGTGGACCATGCCACCTGGTACCCGGAGGCAATCCCTCCCAGGACAACGACGGTGCCAGTGGTGGGTCGGGTATTAATGGGGATCTTTTCCCGCATGGGGTTCCCCCGAGAGGTGGTTTCCGACAGGGGGGCCAATTTCATACCCTGTGGAAGGAGTGTGGTGTCACTTACAAGTTCACCACCCCTTACCACCCACAAGGTAATGATCTGGTAGAAAGGTTCTACCAGACCTTGAAGGGCATTATTAAGGGTCTAACAGAACCCATGAGGCATAATTGGGACGTCTTCTTGCCGTGCCTTCTCTTTGCCTACAGAGAGGTACCCCAGAAGTCTCTCGGGTTCAGTCCCTTTGAGCTTCTGTATGGTAACCCTGTGAGAGGACCTCTGTGTTTGGTGAAGGAAGGCTGGGAGGCAGCTCCCAGGAAAACTCCCCAGGATGTGTTTAGTTACATGCTGGCCTTCCGGAACCAAACTGCCCGCTTCAGGAAACTCGCTCAGGCGAACCTCGAGGCCAGCCATGAAGAAATGAAGAAGTGGTATGACCAGAATGCCACTCTGGTCGAGATTCAACCTGGACAAAAAGTGTGAGTCTTGGCCCTAGTGGAACCTTGTGCCTTACAGGACAAGTCGACTAGGCCGTTTGAGGTGGTGGAGCGCAAAAGGGAGGTCACCTACCTGGTGCATTTGCAGGCTTCCAGGAACCCTTTGTGGGTCCTCGACGTGAATCGCCTCAAACCCCACTTCGAGAGGTCCGAAGTGAGCATGCTCTTGACGACAGATGACGGGGTGGAAGAGGAGAGTGAGCCTCTCCCCGACCTCCTGTCGGTCAAGGAAGGTGATGGGTCAGTGAAAGGTGTGATCCTCTCCCCAACACTGACCGCCGAGCAGCATAGCGACTGTCACCGGTTGCTGGGACAGTTTGCCCCGCTGTTTTCCCAGACCCCAGGTGTTACTCGATGGTGTACCCATGGCGTGGACACCGGTGACAGCCCCCCTGTGGAGCACAAAATTTACAGCTTGGCTGACCGGGTCAAGGCCAGCATCAAGGAGGAGGTCTCTAAGATGTTGGCGTTAGGGGTGGTTGAGCCGTCCAGTAGTCTGTGGGCCAGCCCAGTGGTCTTGGTCCCAAAGGCTGTTGCACCCGGGGCCACTCCAGAACTGCGGTTTTGTGTGGACTACCGTGGGCTCAATGCCGTCACCAGGACTGACGCATACCCCATCCCCAGAGCTGATGAGCTCATTGATCGGTTGGGAGCTGCCAAGTTCCTCAGCACGTTTGATTTAACGTCTGGGTACTGCCAGATTGCCTTAACCGATGGGACCAAGGAGTGGTCAACATTTTCAACCCCAGAAGGACATTACCAGTTCCGGGTGATGCCGTTTGAGTTGAAGAATGCCCCTGCCACCTTTCAGAGGTTGGTCAACCAAGTGTTGGCTGGGCTGCAGGATTTCAGTGCCGCCTACCTGGATGACATTGCAGTGTTCAGTTCCAGCTGGGAAGAACAGTTGCAGCACCTCAGTGAAGTGTTGAAGGCGCTGCACAGTGCAGGCCTCACGATCAAGGCCAGTAAGTGCCAGATCGGGCAGGGTTCCGTGGTGTACTTGGGACACCAGGTAGGGAGCGGCCAGGTGGCGCCCCTACAACCCAAGACGGTCTGTACAGGTTCTTATACCTCAGTGAAGAGAACTCCCAGGAGGTTGGGTAGTTCTCCCTACTTTCAGCTGGAGGGGACATGTGTTAGACTTGGCATCTTTTGGCGTGTTTCCCCTGAGTTTTTGCTTTCTGCCCTCCCGGTTTGATCAGCGGTAAAGTGCAAGTGCTCCTGTGGTATAGTATGTTATGGATTGGTGTTTTCATGATTGGCTGTTTGGTCTTCTTGTCAGCCCCTAGTAAAGTGCTCTGAGTGTGCCAGGGCCTGGGAACCAAATGCTACGCGTGGGCCTGCAGCACGGATTGTACCACCCACGTGAGTAGCCCGGAAAAGGTACCTCAGACCTGCCATTGCAGAGTCGGTGCGCAGTTTGTAACTGTCATGCCGACTTGGCCCGTGCACCCACTGGCCAGTCCCTAACCTTCCCTTTTCTTACATGTCAGGCACCCCTAAGGTAGACCCAAAGTACCCCTGTGGGCAGGGTGCTGTGTATGTGAAAGGTAGGACATGCCCTGGTGTGTGTGGCATGTCCTGATAGTGAATTACAGCCCATTTCGTTTTTCTCTATTGCAAGGCTACCTGTTCCCCATAGGACAGAATGGGAAGTTTGTTTATAACATCTTATAAACATAACTGGCCCTGGGAACTAGGTGGGAAAATAACATTTAGTATGCCTGAACTCAGAATCTAACGATGCATCTTTTAGTAAAGGTGATTTTTACATTCTGTGTTTGAAAATACCACTTTTAGGAAATAGGTATTTTCTTGCTCAGTCATCCCGTGTGCCTCTGCTGGAATATGGATTGCCTGTCTGGGTTTTGGACGACAGATGGCTAGGAAGCAAGGGTGGATCCCGATAGTCTAGTTAGTTCAGGAAAGGGCTGAATAGACCTGGGATGCGATGGGGGAAGAGGGAGGAGATTTCCTTGCACCTCAAAGGGCCTGGTCTGCCTCTGACAATGCCGTCTCCACCCCCTACCGGGAAATCACACCAGAGAAGGCAGAACTGGTTCTGGCTGGGCACAGACACCCTCTGCCTAGAGGATCAAAGGATTGTTGGATACAAATATTGGGGCCCAGACCCCTGAACTTTAGAACTCTTTTGGATCAAGAAGACTGCCAAGAAGAAGAGCTGGGGAAGCTGTGAGGAGGGACTACCACTTTGCTGTGTGCTTTTCTGTGTTGGCCTACAGTGGCTGCTTCTGTCTTGGGCAGTGAAAGGACTGGAATGAACTTTCTGCAATTGACTTTTGTGAGTTTCTCCAAGGGCTTGAGGTAGAGCTTACCTTCTGTTCAAGAAGTCTCAGGAACAGCAAAGACTTCAAGCTCTTCTGCCCTCAGCACTGGGGACTGAGTGCTGTGTGCTGCGACAGAAGAAAAGCTACTCGACGACGTCTACAACGCCGCTGCCGACTCCGTGTCCTAAAGTTCTGTAAACAACAGGGGATTGATTCTCTTAAGGGGAACAGAGGTTGGAATCAAAAATACTGTCAGCAAAACATAGTACCTCTGTCACCATAGATCAACTTTTTTACTTTTTAGAAGTAGATTTTTATTTTCTACTTACTTGTATTCACTGTACACATATTGCATTTCATGTTCATACATCAAGACCTGTTGATTCTGTGCAACTGTGACTACAGACTAACACAAATATTTCAGAAGACTTGAAAAAAATCAAATGACATATAGACACCACGTCATATACTTGAACAATCTTCACATAAAAGACAAAAACATCATATACTTAAACACTCTTCACATAACAGACAACGTCCATTCTGTATGCTAAACACAAAGAATCTCCTCATGCTATTTTAGACAACTGTATGTAGAATGTTATACATCTAGGAAAAGTCCTACATTGTTCATACAGAGTTCTAGGGACTCATATTCTTCTAGTCCTCTCAGAATGATCATTTATTAGGGTGCCAGGTAGAGGTAGCCTAATGAGTTTTTTTTGGAAACCGAGTTTGAGACACTCTTTTGAATTCTTTTTAAATGTTGTCGAAGACTTGATGTCTTTCTGTTTCCTTAGTTCGTTAGGGCTTGCCTCATCAAAGAACCAACGCGTTTCGACCTTCAGCGTGGCACTTATTGTCGAAGGTCTTCATCAGGGTGGACAAGAGTTATACAGAGGACTGGAGGTATCTAATTGTGTAAAGAAGACCAAATTACTTAATCAGAATTGTGGGAAAATTGACAAAATATTAACACGTGTAATGACTCGTTAAAAGCAAGGATACTCCTACGTACCACAGGCGTAATTGCCGATGTGAAATTCCTGGTTCATATATCTCCAAGTCGAAATCTTTTAAACTAGAGCAAAGGAAAGCATCTAGTCAATATTGTTGTAACCTCACCGGCACTCCGTGTCCTAAAGGCACAGCAGAGGGCACCACCCCAACGCCGCGACCCTGGTCTCACCGAAGACGCCCGCTGATGCCGCCACCGAGCCGCTGCTTGCACCTGGACCTGTGGGCACCGCACTCCGCACCGCCTTGCTTCACGACAAAGCCTGGGCACCGCAGAGAGCACTGCTGCAATGCGACCCTGGTCTCACTGACGAGGCCTGCTGACGACGCCAACGAGTCGTTGCTCGCACCGCACCGCGACCTGTGGGCACCGGACTCCGCACCACCTCGCTCCACGACAATGCCTTGGCCTCCCCAACGCCACCGCTCCGCGCCGACATCAACGCCGCTGCTTGCACCGTGGTTCGAGGGCACCGCTTGTAAAGTTACACAACGCACCACCCTCACCCCGCACCGCAGCTTTGGCCTACCGACGTGGGCACCATTGACTCCCATTTGTCAGCCGACAACAGAAAACGACGCCGCCGCTGCTTGCACCGTGACCTGCCAGCACCGTGACGAGCACCGCCTTCACCTCGCACCGCGACCCTGGTCTCACCGACGACGCCATCTGACGCCGCCACCGAGCCGCTGCTCGCACCGCGACCTAAGGGCACACCGCACCGCTGCACTTCGCACTGCAGCACCCGACGCCTGCCGATGCCAGCGCTCCTGATCCCAACAGAAAGGAGCTCGACCTGCAATGCGAGTGACTTCAAGGGCCTCAGCGCCCTGCATCTGTAACAGGTACTGTTTGCGGGTCTTCCCGACACCATAGCTGGTCCGCGATGCCGCGACCAGCCTGAACTGTTTGGATTTGTTTGCTCACGACTCCGTGATAGCCCTGGACGGAGCTATCGACATCAAGGAACTGTTTTTAAAGCATATTTTGATAACTGTAGATTTTTAAGTACTGTATTGTGGATTCTTCTCGTTTTTGGTCTTGTATATAAAAATATTGGCTATTTTGTGGTGTCCTTTTGTAGTGCTTACACTGTATTACTGTTAGTTATGTGCAAATGCTTTACACACTGCCTCTCAGATAAGCCTGACTGCTCGTGCCAAGCTATCAAGGGGGTGAGCAGGGGTTACTTTAGGAGCGTAACTCCCTTATCCTGACTAGGAAGAAGGGTCCCTACTTGGACAAAGGTGCAAGCCCTTGCCAAGTAGAAACCCCCATTTCTAACAGTATTTGTAAATACATAGCACTTTAATGAAGTCTCATAATGTTTAACTATATTTACAGTAGAAATGGCGATTAAATGCTTACAAATCACACAAAACATAATACATCATAAGAATGTTACTGCAACACTGTACAGAAATATAAGAAGGCAACACCTATAAATGTTATACATTATTTGTGTTCAATAACTGATAACAAACACCCAAAAACTTTTAAAACAAGAAAATAAAAGAAGATACTAATGAGCACTACTGAGTGTTATGTGACAAGGTCAGTGAGTGTGAAGTCAATGCCAAAGACATGGCTAAAAAGAAGAAAAAATCCAGCATTTAATTGTTTTTTGTTCACCTTCGGTAACGGCATATAAAAACATACACACACCTCAATTGAAAAATAAATGTAAGTTAAACTAATCAAAGGGAAATATACTCTTTTATCTTATGAAACCTCAGTTGGCTAATGTGATCAGTGCAGATGTCTTCGTGCATGACCAAAGAGTCATAGAATTAGATCCTGATTGATGCAGTGAGGGATATTGACTTTTTTATAGTGCTACGAGGTCCCAGTCTCTGACAGAAAGAACTGTGAATGCCATTATTTTTAAATTGTATTACACTGTATAAAACAGGCTGCTGCAAAATACTGTTCAAGAAACAAGTGGTTTAAAAATAAACATTTTAGTGATAAGTATGCAGACTATATCTAGTGTAAATATTTTTATGTGTCCATTAAAACAGTGCAATCCTTTTAATGGACACATAAATTACATCTCAAACAGAATAGATATTTGTCACCATGAAGCTGAGTGACTGCATTGATTAAAAGCTACATTGGCTCCAAAGCAGCCATTATATTTGGTGATTCACCACTGCAAACATTTACATTTCTTTCAGGTCGCGGGCACCTTGGTGAGAAGGCATGCTTCTTATTTAGTTCTCTACTATTTGTTTCATAGCACAGGAGCCTTCCACACCCTCTGTGAGTGGGCACTGGACCCCAGCTATGGCAGTCTAACTATGAAAAAGAACATGGGTGCATTTTCCTTGCTAGCATTAAGACCCTGGTCACCATTGTTGCGCACAGAACAGGGCCCAAGCAACAGGCGAGGAGGGGGGGGGGGGATAAATGTGCTTTTTTTGCTGTTGTTTTTTCACACAAAGCAGTAGAAAGCCTGCTTTGGGCATCTGGCCTCGAAGTAATTGCCCTGTTGAGTGGGCAGAGTAGACAACCTGCTTCACAGAGCTGTAGATGTCATTGGTGCTGCAGTTGCAGGACATAATTGTTGTGCCAGTGCTTCTTTGAGCCTTGAAACAATGGCCCAAGGGAGAGAGACACTGAGAGATGGGAGGGAGAGGGATGATGAGAGATGGGAGGGAGAGGGATGGTGTGAGATGGCAGCCCATATTAACAAACGCCAGAGGCGACAGCAAGGCAGTACCTATCATGAGTGAAACCGGTGCAGTGACACTTTTGCCTAGGGGCCCACTGCATCATAACTATGAATGTTTTGCAATACAAAGTGGGTTGGGAGCTCATTTTCCTTGCTAGCATTAGGGCAGATGCCGCCTTTGGCACATAATAGGGGGGCAGCATGCAGTAGCAGATTTTCTTTCAGAAAGAGACAAGACTTGTTTTGAAATTGAAGTGATGGTCAGACAAAAGGCGGGGAAGGAGTGAAAGAAGAGGCGATAGCCTGCTTCTAAGGGCTACAGCCGTTATTAGTGCAGTAGATGGAGTCCACTGCACCCCAATTGCATTCAGTAGTGTTTTTGGTCAATTCTGTTCTTGTTTGATTCTGTTGCTTTTTTATAAGCTCACCTTTAGTGTGGATTACGAGCTACAGAAAAGGACACCTGAAATGATCTCATGATCACCACCCTCTGTGATCATTCCTACTCCTCCCACTCCCCAAATCCTTGCCATACAGTTTTGGAGGGGGGCCCAACTTCAAAACATTTTGCTTAGGGGGGCTCAGAGCAAAAAAAGTTTGACGTCCTCTGGTATTGAGTGTTCAAGGCTCTTTGGAGGACTTTTGGTGTCTGGTTAAGGATAACAAGATTGTCAGCATACTGTAAGATCTATATTTTGTGTTTTGCAGTTGTTGGAGGAAATGATCTGGCTTGAATAAGACCTTGTCCAATGTTGCCTATGTAGATACTGAACAATTTTGGTGCCAGGACGCAACCTTGCTTAATTGCCCTGTTAGATTGGATTTGTTTATAAACTCTTTTGTCGTCCCCTACCTTTATCTAACACGTGTCAGAACAAAGGAAGATTATTGTTCCTAATAATGTGGAGGGGATGCTCCCATCTGCTAACTTTTTCCATAAGATACAATGTTGGACACCATCAAATGCAGCAGTGTAAACTGTAAGACAGGCAAACAAAAAAACTCCCTGTGTAAGTGTACTGTCAGATGGGCCATTAGCCTAAAAGCTACTATGTTGGCTTCTATGCGACAATCTGGCCAAAGACCAGTGATACAGCGTTTTCTGGGCCCACTCTCTTACCACTCTCTTACCATATGCCCTCCGATGAACTGGTCTTATCCGCACAGTGTATAAGTGTTTTTACAAGTACAATTCAATTAACAGTGTAACCCATTTGGCTACACAATAAGGAACAGGAATCGATATCTATACTTAAGAAATGTATTACAAGTTAACAATCAAATTCAGGTAAATTACCCTTAGCACCATGCTATGAAGGTACAGAATAACAAGAGGGAAGCCCAACCTCCTGAAGAAATTGAGGCGGACTAAAATGAGGCAAACAAGCAATTCAGTCAGAGCAAAACAAAAGAGTAACACAAGAACTTGATGTTCAGAGATAAGTCTCAAATTCTCTCCTCTATACATTAGTAAATCTAGATTTCACAAATCAGAGTCCAAGCGAAGGGGATGTTTCTGTGGATCTAAAAATTTCAAAAACAGGGAAATTCCGTAAGGGAAATTTAGATCAAGGAAGGAAAAATCAAGCCGGAAGGTGTCAGCATTTCAGAAGCTCGTTCAAGAGTCTTCTTTAATCAGGAAATCCCAGCAAAATATCAAGGAAAACTATGGGGTCTAAGAAAGTTCTGGAAGCATCCAAAATGAGGTCTGGAAAGGAACTTCGAAGTCAGACGGGGTGAACATTGAGTTATAACACACAAGAGTCTCTGGACAACACCACCTTTGCACGTCTCACGTCTATTGTCTTTGTCCCCTTTAGACTGCAACAATTTCCAAATATCCCACACCAAACAGGGGAAGAACATCGTCTTCTCACACTCAGGTTACATGTAAACATTGCTGAATAGGCCTTTGTGTTAACGCTCTTGCCCTCCATGTTCTTTCATCAAGGTCTTCTTCTCAGGCTCTTTCTCTGTCTCTAGTACAGTAATGTATCTATTCTGAAAATAAAAATGAGTGTGAATATCTGCAAGAAATGTCATGCTACAAGGCGTGCCCTGTGCAGGTAAGAGCGGTGGGGTGGGGTGGGGGTATTTGACAGACAAGGGAAAATGTATAATTTTTAATTTTTCCTCAGAGTCATCTGTCAAATCCTCCCCCACCCCACCCTGTCCCACCGCACCGCTCTTACCTGCACGGGCTGCTCCTGCATGTTACCACAAAATGAAAAACATAATTGTAGGCAGCATGGTGAACTACAGCCCTAAAATGTCAACCTAAAGTATTAGCAAGAGTGCACATTTAATATGTGTATGCAATTTAAATACAAATTCTCATCACCTTAGAATGGCATTACATGTGGCATACAGAAAATCCTTAAAGGTATACATATAACATGTCTAAGAGCTACACTTTATTGCAATATTTGGAACATCAGTGCACACATTACATACATTGTTTGTCTTTCTAGAGAAATCACATTCTACATATATGAGGATGGCTCCTATTCAGTTATCAAAACAGTAAATGTTATTCAGTGTACTAAGGCACACATTAGGAAAGTCGAATTTCATCCTTATAGTAAGTACATGTCTACTAAGGTCCTGAATATTAGTTTGGCGGCCCATGGGACTGCCAAACTCATGGTGGAGATGCGGTGGAAGTTGGGGACCGCCACACTAGCAGTCCGACCACTGTATTACAAGTAAGGCGTTCGGACCTCCATAGAAACCACCGCAACCACCAGGGATCATTAATCCCTGGTGGTGGTGCGGCGGTCTAAGGCCACAACATGCTTGGTGGTGCCGCTGCGGAACTGCCAAGCATATTATAAGTTTCCTCACTACCCTCCATTTCATGGCAGTGAGCCCACCCTGAAAAGGGGTGGCGGTGAGGAAACTTAGGGGGCCCTACATGGACCCCTGGTGCCTCAGTGCAAGCAGGAGGGACAAATGGTGTGCACCCCTCCCTTTCTGCACCCCCAGTTACTGCACGGCATGGACTTTACAGTCCAGCAGCAGCAGGACCACCCATCCAGATTACAACAGGTGGGCGGTCAGCGGTGGGGTTTGGTGGTGTGGTAGTGGGGCGGTGGCGTGCTGCCCTGCCGTGCTCCCACACCACCAAACTCATAATCAGGCCCTAGGTATGGATGGTTTATTAATATCTCGTGAAATACGGTTGAACACAGAATTTGAGTAAATTCACTAGTCCTACAGTAAATGCACTTTAGTTAGAATGTCAAATGCAACACTTACATTAATGTTGTTAGACCACACGAGAAACGCGCTAAGTGCATATTCATGTTATGTATCAGTTATGAAGTTGTGACGTATTGTGCTACACCACCAGTTGGAAAATGTGATTATCTGACTCTCTTCTGCCCATTTTTCCAACTAGTTTAAGAGTATCCTGGTATAAACCTGTGCCTCAACTTCTAGAAGTAGCAAAACAAGCTTGGGTTTTGACTCGATGGCAGCAAGGCCAAGTCATATAAACTGAACAAAACAAAGAGAGTGCCAGTGCTGCACTAAACTTTCAGAAAAAGTTTTTAAACATGAACTGAATTAAACACGTCCATTTTTGCCCATTTTTTTGGTTGATTGTAATCAAAAATATTTTTATGCAAATTTTCTTATTATTTTGCACGGTTATATTGAAGTGATTAAAACATTAAATAATCAAAAAATACAACAAATTATTACAAACGGTACATTCCTAATATTTACACTACATTGACACATATAAATGACATCACCACTAGCGTACCTCAATCATTCAGACAACAACAACACTCAATAATACACAAAATACTGACTAAACACCATAAAACAGACAATTTACACTTGTATGTACAAAATACATCAGGCCATCAGCAAATAACACTTGCAGTACTTCTAAACGCTTATTTTTTAGTTGTTTTAGCAGATGATTGGCCAAAGGCGAAGATAGGTCAAGATAGGTCAAGATAGGTCTACGCGTTTCGAATCCCTTCACCGGGGACTCTCATCAGGACCAATACTCTCTGGGAACAAAAACGGACACAACACTGAATTAGACCAGTTGGCCCCTCAATACTCAAAAAATTAATTAACCATTCACCTATAATCGGGAGCCTTACCTAGAACTTGAAAGTACGCAACCCAGGCTTTCAATATGAAACGAAATTAACGTCCAACGGAAAATCTGTGGACAGTAGAGTAAGAGTTTTCAGAAGAAAGACAAGATCAAAGAAAAGATCAAGCGTCAAAGCTAATGTCTGATGGCACCGAGGTGCAGTGGTCTAATGATCGAAATCTTACTTGTTAGGGCAGAAGGTGTCTCGTAGGTACGTATATATCCTTACTCCTCCTGGTCGGAGTTGGCTATGCTTCCGTGCAGAAAGCGGCGTGGAAATTGAATCGCCAGCTAAGACCTGAGGGCAGAAGGCAATTGTAGTCGTGAGACCGCGGATCTTTAAACTATTTAAACAACCACGATGGTTTTGTTCTGTGTGGTCTCTGAGTCGTGTTTACCTCTTTGTCCGGTTAGTCCAACGCCATCGGAGCCATCGCGCACCGTGCTCACAGCGCCAAACAATGTTTAGGCAGGGAAGTGGTGACCATTTTGTAAATCCGTGACGACGTCCAATTGGTAGTCGGAGCCTTAGTGGGGCGGAGCCTTAGGGAATTCTGGGAGATGTAGTTTAAAACCAATTTGTGTCCCTTGAATGGAAAAAACTCGACGAAAAACAAGGCAGGATACTTGCTGGGGCATTAAACCTTTTGGGTGAAATTATATGTCCATAAAAGCCCGTGATTTTAAAGGCCTGTCCCGGGTCCGTGTATCATTCAACCACAATTTTTTATGGAGAAAACTTTATTGTACAGTGTATATGAACACTGTATTGTGATCACACTGTGAAAGCAGTCTATGGCTGTGCGCCCGACATAATAGTTATTGATTGATGGACAAATCCTTTTCACGTACATAGTTGGATTCCATTCACGGCGCTCAGGAGGAATTGAACTGAACAATTCACCGAGTCGCCTGCACGAGGGGTGGTCCAATAATTCAGGGGCTCAGTAACCATGGGTGGTGGGGGTGTAGTAGGCGGTGTATCATTGACATATAAAGATCCGCACGACCTTGTCTGATTCATAGAGCACCGTATTGGATGCCAGAAGGCGGAGCCTTAATGAGTTGATGAATACTCTAAGGGTTTCACAGATTATAAATCTCGGATAACTCGTTCAGTCCATCCACTGATGTATTGAACTTGATAATGAGCATAGCCTCTCTTTTAACCAATTTGGCGTCCAGGTCACCTCCTCGGTTATCTTGTGTGACTTTTGAGATCACAGTCCATCTCACATCTTTTTCTGTGTGGTTGTTGAGATGCCAGTGATTGACCAGCGGGGCATTAGGCACATTCTTACGTACCCTTGATTTATGTTGTTGGATTCTTAGCCTTATCTCCTGATTTGTTTTCCCGATATAAAGCTTGTCGCATGGACAAAAAATTCCGTATACTACATATTTTGTTTTGCAATTTGAGAAAGTGTTATGTTTCCAGTGGATTCCCTTATGGGTGAAATGGTTCCCTTCCATGGTGGAATCGCAACAGACACATGTCCCACATTTATGATGACCTTGTATTGGAGACAAATTAAGGAGACTTCTTATGTCCGAACTTTTAGTTTTTGGAAGTGCAGCTCGTACTAACTGGTTGGCAATGCTCTTATCTTTTTTAAAAGCAAATAGCGGAGGTTCTTTTAGTGAGACATCAAGATTTTTAATCAGATGCCAATTTTGGGAGATGGTCTTTTTGAGCCAGTTCGATGTGGGACTGTAGGTGGATACACACACAATCCTGCTGGTTTTGGATTTGTCTTTTCTCTCCAGAAGTGCTTCACGTGGGGTCCACCAGGCTCGTTTCATTGCTTTCTTCAATAATTTTTTGGAGTAGCCCCTGGATAGTAAGTTGTTTTTCAAATTTTCAGCATGGCACAAGTATTCGTCCTTGAATGTACAATTTCGACGAATTCGCAAAAATTGGCCATACGGCAAGTTGTCCCTTAGACTGTGTGGATGATTACTTGAGTAATGCAGTGCTTTATTTCTATCCGTTTTTTTCTTATATAGTGTGGTAACTAGACTGCCATTGCTAGGATAGATCTCAACGTCTAGAAATGGCATCTTGCATTTGGAATAGTTCAGACTGAATTTTATGTCTGGTGTTCTGTTGTTTAGCCAGTGTACAAACTCTTGTAGTTGGTTTTCTTCTCCAGTCCAAGTTAGGAAGACAACCTTTTTAGGTTTAGGTCTGCTATTCAAGAATGACTCCAAAACGGCCAAACCTTCATCTTGTGGGATCTCCGTATAGAGTGAAGTCACATCCAGCGTAACAAGGAAATGTGCATTTTCTTCAAATTCCATTGTGTTAAGTTTAGTTAAAAAGTCCGTAGTATCTTGTATGTACGATTTAACATCTTGCATGAATGGTTTGAGGAAAAAATCCACGAATTTAGATATTGATTCGTTCAGTGACTCACACCCCGAGACTATCGGGCGTCCCGGGCGACTACTCTGGTCTTTATGCACTTTTGGAAGGACATAAAAGATCGGTGTACGAGGATTTTTGTTCTTTAAGAAATCATATTCCTTTTTACCCAGGAACCCTTGTTCAAAACCTTTCTGTAGAATATTGAAGAGTTTCCCTTGAAGTTCAGCAGTTGGATCTTTGTTCAATTTCCGATAACATTGTTCGTTTGAGAGTTGTCTCATCACTTCCGTTGTATAGCGTTCAGTAGCCCAGATGACAATGGAACCGCCTTTGTCGGCTTGTTTAATTATTATAGACGGATCATTTTTTAGGGCAAACAGTGCTTCTTTTTGAGCTCTAGTTATGTTGGATTTGACAAACCTCTTCCTTTGATGTTCAACTTCGGTGATAGCGGATAGAACTACTTTCTCAAAAAGAATCACTTCTTTAGGAGTTTTTGTCGTTGGAGGACAAAACGTAGATTTTTTCTTTAGTCCCGTTGTTTCTGTGTTCTCTTTCAGTGGATTATCCAAAAAGAAAGTAATTAAACGTATCTTACGGCAGAATTCGATGAATTCCGTCTTGAGTTGTACGAAATTGGTTGCTTTGGATGGTACAAAAGATAAACCCTTTTCCAACACACTAAGTTCTTCCTGTGTCAGAGTTTTATCTGAAAGGTTAAAAATAGGTGAACTGTTCTGTTCCAAGGGTTCCTGCAAGGAAACGCTCGCTTGAGTCCTCATTTTTTGTAATTTTGGCGTCTCGTAGACATTTCCCATGGCTGGTTGGTAAATCTCGCCCTGCCGCGTTGTTTCTGTCGGCCCCGTCCTAAAAAAGACGGTTGTTGGAAATTCGATTGGTAATTTTGTTGGAAGTTGCCACGCCTATTGGATTCTCCTCTTATGTTGGTATTGTCTGTGTCACTCCCACTTGATGATGACGTGGTGTCGGAAAAGGTTATGAACTTTTGTCTTGATCTTCCTTGATTATCCGATAAGAATCTGCGTGATTCTGGTCTAGTGTAAAAATCCAATTGAAGATACGGATAGACTTTTTCCAATGAGAAGGTCTTCCTATCTTTCTCAAACTGGGTGCCTTTTTGATTGATTGTATAGTCCTTAAATTCTAGAATTTCCTTGTCGACCTTTTCAAGAAGTGCCTTAGCGTCCGTGATGAGTTGGTTAGATAGCAGACCTAAACCTGAAAAGGTTCCGACGGATTTCATTTTGGAACTAGCCACATTTGCCTTAAAAAATAATTACTTTTGTTTTAAAGATGACTTCTTTTTGCAAACTAAAGGCATCGCAATGGGGTGTCCCTTCGCCCCAGAGCTGGCAGTCCTTTTTATGTCCAAATACGAGGACCGTTTTGTATACAACAATAACCCCTTCGCAGTTTACATCACGAATTGGGTTCGATACATCGATGATGTCTTCCTAACTGGACTGGAGAAGAAAACCAACTACAAGAGTTTGTACACTGGCTAAACAACAGAACACCAGACATAAAATTCAGTCTGAACTATTCCAAATGCAAGATGCCATTTCTAGACGTTGAGATCTATCCTAGCAATGGCAGTCTAGTTACCACACTATATAAGAAAAAAACGGATAGAAATAAAGCACTGCATTACTCAAGTAATCATCCACGCAGTCTAAGAGACAACTTGCCGTATGGCCAATTTTTGCGAATTCGTCGAAATTGTACATTCAAGGACGAATACTTGTGCCATGCTGAAAATTTGAAAAACAACTTACTATCCAGGGGCTACCCCAAAAAATTATTGAAGAAAGCAATGAAACGAGCCTGGTGGACCCCACGTGAAGCACTTCTGGAGAGAAAAGACAAATCCAAAACCAGCAGGATTGTGTGTGTATCCACCTACAGTCCCACATCGAACTGGCTCAAAAAGACCATCTCCCAAAATTGGCATCTGATTAAAAATCTTGATGTCTCACTAAAAGAACCTCCGCTATTTGCTTTTAAAAAATATAAGAGCATTGCCAACCAGTTAGTACGAGCTGCACTTCCAAAAACTAAAAGTCCGGACATAAGAAGTCTCCTTAATTTGTCTCCAATACAAGGTCATCATAAATGTGGGACATGTGTCTGTTGCGATTCCACCATGGAAGGGAACCATTTCACCCATAAGGGAATCCACTGGAAACATAACACTTTCTCAAATTGCAAAACAAAATATGTAGTATACGGAATTTTTTGTCCATGCGATAAGCTTTATATCGGGAAAACAAATCAGGAGATAAGGCTAAGAATCCAACAACATAAATCAAGGGTACGTAAGAATGTGCCTAATGCCCCGCTGGTCAATCACTGGCATCTCAACAACCACACAGAAAAAGATGTGAGATGGACTGTGATCTCAAAAGTCACACAAGATAACCGAGGAGGTGACCTGGACGCCAAATTGGTTAAAAGAGAGGCTATGCTCATTATCAAGTTCAATACATCAGTGGATGGACTGAACGAGTTATCCGAGATTTATAATCTGTGAAACCCTTAGAGTATTCATCAACTCATTAAGGCTCCGCCTTCTGGCATCCAATACGGTGCTCTATGAATCAGACAAGGTCGTGCGGATCTTTATATGTCAATGATACACCGCCTACTACACCCCCACCACCCATGGTTACTGAGCCCCTGAATTATTGGACCACCCCTCGTGCAGGCGACTCGGTGAATTGTTCAGTTTAATTCCTCCTGAGCGCCGTGAATGGAATCCAACTATGTACGTGAAAAGGATTTGTCCATCAATCAATAACTATTATGTCGGGCGCACAGCCATAGACTGCTTTCACAGTGTGATCACAATACAGTGTTCATATACACTTTACAATAAAGTTTTCTCCATAAAAAATTGTGGTTGAATGATACACGGACCCGGGACAGGCCTTTAAAATCACGGGCTTTTATGGACATATAATTTCACCCAAAAGGTTTAATGCCCCAGCAAGTATCCTGCCTTGTTTTTCGTCGAGTTTTTTCCATTCAAGGGACACAAATTGGTTTTAAACTACATCTCCCAGAATTCCCTAAGGCTCCGCCCCACTAAGGCTCCGACTACCAATTGGACGTCGTCACGGATTTACAAAATGGTCACCACTTCCCTGCCTAAACATTCTTTGGCGCTGTGAGCACGGTGCGCGATGGCTCCGATGGCGTTGGACTAACCGGACAAAGAGGTAAACACGACTCAGAGACCACACAGAACAAAACCATCGTGGTTGTTTAAATAGTTTAAAGATCCGCAGTCTCACGACTACAATTGCCTTCTGCCCTCCGGTCTTAGCTGGCGATTCAATTTCCACGCCGCTTTCTGCACGGAAGCATAGCCAACTCCGACCAGGAGGAGTAAGGATATATACGTACCTACGAGACACCTTCTGCCCTAACAAGTAAGATTTCGATCATTAGACCACTGCACCTCGGTGCCATCAGACATTAGCTTTGACGCTTGATCTTTTCTTTGATCTTGTCTTTCTTCTGAAAACTCTTACTCTACTGTCCACAGATTTTCCGTTGGACGTTAATTTCGTTTCATATTGAAAGCCTGGGTTGCGTACTTTCAAGTTCTAGGTAAGGCTCCCGATTATAGGTGAATGGTTAATTAATTTTTTGAGTATTGAGGGGCCAACTGGTCTAATTCAGTGTTGTGTCCGTTTTTGTTCCCAGAGAGTATTGGTCCTGATGAGAGTCCCCGGTGAAGGGATTCGAAACGCGTAGACCTATCTTGACCTATCTTCGCCTTTGGCCAATCATCTGCTAAAACAACTAAAAAATAAGCGTTTAGAAGTACTGCAAGTGTTATTTGCTGATGGCCTGATGTATTTTGTACATACAAGTGTAAATTGTCTGTTTTATGGTGTTTAGTCAGTATTTTGTGTATTTTTGAGTATTGTTGTTGTCTGAATGATTGAGGTACGCTAGTGGTGATGTCATTTATATGTGTCAATGTAGTGTAAATATTAGGAATGTACCGTTTGTAATAATTTGTTGTATTTTTTGATTATTTAATGCTTTAATCACTTCAATATAACCGTGCAAAATAATAAGAAAATTTGCATAAAAATATTTTTGATTAAAATCAACCAAAAAAATGGGCAAAAATGGACGTGTTTAATTGAGTTCATGTTTAAAAACTTTTTCTGAAAGTTTAGTGCAGCACTGGCACTCTCTTTGTTTTGTTCAACTTCTAGAAGAGCAATAGGACAATAGTTTGTCCATCATATGCCACAACCCTAGTTACTCAGGCTGAAGGTTAATACACTGTGAAGAGAGAAAAGAGACAACAGTGAATATCAGATAAGGAAATAGGGGTCTTTTTACAGGTAGGTACTGCAGCAATACTTGAGACAGCTTACTCAGTACAGGTGAAGCATTGCTGAAACTAGCCCCCCAGGCAAACCTGTAAACTTGCCCGAGAACCGAAGACAAGTACCATTCCACTCCACCGTAGAGCTGAATCGTAGTTACCAAACTGAAAGGGGAACTCTGAAGTCAGGTTAAAACAGATTCCTAGCCGACTAAGCCAAATCACAAGGGATAACGGAAGCAAGTTCAAAATACCAAGATCCATTCAAAAGCAAAAACAGGGTCAGTACAAGGAAGCAGGAGAAGAGAGTCTGCGGAAACGAAAAAAGGAAAAAACTGAAAAAGTGTGAGAACTGAATTATATGTACGAACTACTGGTCCTATGGTGGCTGAGGCAGCGTGTTCCAGAACCTGCTCTGGAAGCTGTTGTCCTCCATGTCTCCATTGCCCCATTCTCCATCGCCTCTGTTTGGTACGTTTCCTGACTCTCTAGGGTGGGATCTTACTCACCCCAAAACCTGACATCTCCATTTTTAAACAGAGGATGAAGGCTAGAGCCCTGCCAGGAATCCGTAAACATGGGCAACAGAAATGACACATTATAGTCTGGGGTTAACCAGTGTTACTAGTAGTCAGTGTCAGATTTAACAAGCATTTACAATGCAATGGTCTCGGCATTGTTAAAGTTAGAGCTATTGGCATTGCTCATGACATTATGTTTGTTTATGTTTTTGTTTTTAAAACATTTAAAGAAACTGCATTGTTATTTACAATGTCAATAGCTTAATCTCTCTCAAATGCGAGACCTATTTTTGTGCAGGTTTCCTTCCTGCACAAAAATTATCATCATCTCAACGCAGGCACCCTTGCACCATGGTACAAAGGTACCCGTGTTGGCACACAGCAGCCCATCATGTGCCAGTGCAGGGGAATAGGACAGGAATGCGTCGTATCTGATAGATATAGTGCATTCCTGCCCTTTTCGGTTGCCATACGGCAGAGCAGCAAAAGCAGCTAACAGCAAAGCACATTGGTAAGATCTCACGTTGCTGAGTCTGGCCATCAGGGAAGCAAGCACGCGTTGTGTGGACATTCTCCGCTTGAGATATTGTCCATCAACCTCTATGCGATACTGACAGCATAGAAAGAGATGTCAGACTAATTGAGAAAATGTTACAATTCAAAAAAATGGGTGCAAGTACGGCCTTAACCATAATAATGCTCCAATCCAAGATGGCCGCTATCAGTATTCTAACGTGGAAGTATTCCGGTCGAATTAGCATAAATGTTTATTTTGGGCAAAATTTGACCTGCTATAAACAACTGGATGCGACTCAATTCAAATTACGCACTAGGCAAGAGCAATATGCTGTCTAAAAGAAAAAGAAACAACATCCTGGAAAAAGCAAACACTCATAGGGAATGAAAAATTAAATAAAGCATGTAAAATGTAAGCAGAAACAACATGGTGAACTTAACGCTTTTACAGTCATAATGCAGAAATCAACGAGTATTTTTGCCTGAAAACTACAGGGCCCAGAAAGGACCCATTTCAATGCCCACTGCTTCTATGCTTACAAAACGTAAGCAGTATGGTTTAAAAAGACCACATTCGTGAACACAAAGCCGCCGTATACATTTTGTTTTCCAATCCACCCATCAACCAGGTATTGCAGTACCTCCAGGTTTGGCACACTTCCCCACCTGCCTTCGCTAGCCGAGACCTAAAAACAGTAATGAAGAGGAAGGAGATGATAAGTGAGATACACAGATGGCTGTCTTCAGAAACATTTGTAGTAAGGGCGTAGGTGGATAACAGAATGAGAGATTGCAGACGAGAGTGGTATGAAGAGAACGGCAGCAGCGATTGAGACATGCCGTAGACCACTACCACTTTTCCACAGATTTCAGTAGTGTTTGATTCACAGTCTCATGTTTTCAGAACTGAAAAATGTTCTATTCTGATTATTCACAACAAAATCATGGCTGTTACTCATTTATTTTGTACTGCACAACGAATAGTCGGGCTTGTTTTAGGTGCCTATCGATAGAGAGGCACCAAATGATGGATTTGGTGACACCCTCATAGAATCCCATGTCGAGCAAGAATTCTTTAGACACGTTTTAAGCCACACCCTTCATATTGCATAGACCACGACTCTCGGAAAAGACCCCTAATTGTGCTTCTTTGGCCAAACCCCATTTAGAGCCTCCCAAGCCCCACCCCAGCTTTTTCACCCCACCTTTTTCTTCCCACTAGGCCTAGGGCGTCAAATGACGCGGCACAGGGAAAACTGGAGCTGCTCGAGGAGACATCAGAGCTGGAAGCTCTCAGAACAACCGAGGCAGCCAACACTCCCTCCCAACCCCCCCTCCGATGGTGTTGACACAATAATTAGGCTCCGTTTGCTAGCAGCAGTGTACAAACACAGATTCGCTGACCAAAACTGAGGGAAAGATTCCTTCTGCTCAGCTGGGAAATATGTATATAAAATATAATAGAATTCAGGCCCTGCGCAGAGCAGAATCTAGGTTTATCCTACAAGCAGGAAGTGTAGCCCCTTTCGGGATGAACAATGATGAAGAGATGCATGTTCATCTGTAGATTGAATGTTGTTGATACATGTAGCCTCAGCCTCTTAGCACCCAGTTACTCCGGTTCCTTGTCATATGGGTTCAGTTCATGTCGAAATTTTCAGTTGCTGTGTGCTTTGATATTAATGACCTATTCAGGCAACTATACTAGAGAATCAATTTATGTCGGTGTAATAGGCCACCCACATGGACTAAAGAATTTATTTATATGGTTTTGTTTTAATATGCATTTTTAGGCCTCTGCTGATGTTATCCATTTATGATATAATACTGACCAATTGCTACTATAAGTCCCTTCATATTTGAATATTGTTATTGGAATTGAGTTTTACGTTATACTGTGCTACCTGTATTAATACATATTCCCCTTTTGTTTTTTACATCTAGATGGGACCTGGAAGCTTTCAGACACTATCGTTACCGTTAACTGATACGAGCACGGAGTTCTTGGTGGCTTTTATTTAGCACCATCTCCTTAAGGGTCATCTTTATGTTTATTATTTGTATTATGCACCTTGATCTTTTTAGATTTGGTGTGGACACAGAGCGGGAATATTGGATAAGCACGTGAATATAGTATAGTATTTCAATCTCTTTTCCTGAATAATAGGGTACTATACCTTGATTGTTTGTGGGACTTGAGAGCTAAGGAATTTATATCTTTTTGTATATTTATTTGAATATTTCTTCAGTGGAAAGCCCGTATATCATTTCACTTACTATAAGTTTGAAAATGTACTTATATAAATACAGCAGAATGAAGAATGTGAATTCTGTATGTCTTTCATCTATATATGATTGCCACAGCGGTTCATTATACAGTGAATGTTTGTTTTTGAATTCTCTAACCATGTCTAATTGACCTTACGCTATTACGCAGCAATTGGATACAATATTATTTAGTATTTCTTTTTCTTTCCTGAAAAAAGAGATCAAATGAACTGATGAGTCTGTTTTCTATGTTTTTTATGTCTTTAAATATACTGAACCCGGAACTTATGGTCATGTGACCAAGAGCTTGTTTGCTCGAAACGTGTCTTTGTTTGCCCGTGAAAGAAATAAAATATTGAAATTGAACTGGATTCGTGTGGCTCGTGCGTACAGGAGGAAAGGAGGCTGCGAGCTGTCAGAGGATAAAATATAACATAGACACATGCCTGTTTATGTCGCATATTTCCTCCTCAAAGATGAGAGTGGGTGTTCTGCGAGGGGTGGGTGAGCGCGAAGCGCGCCACTTCATGGCGTGGACTCGACTGCTGCCAACTGCAGCATATGTTCCCGGCTCGGCGGCCTACACGGAGAATGTGTTTACGGTATGCGCCCCGCTTTGAAGCTAATTTTTTTTCCATGATATTATTTATTTGGGCAGTGGAGGGGGCCGGGCACCTATTGGGCATGCAAAGTCCTTGCCTTGCGCAGGCGGAACGTGTTTCATTTATTCTCTTCAGCTGTTCTGAAGCCAAGATGAATTATTTGATGACATGTAGTTAAATTGAGTCAATCAATCAAACAATCAAACAAGGATTCGTTTTGTTGATTTTAATAGCGGGGCCTCTGGAGCTGCCCTGGGAAGGGGCACACGAGGGAACAGAGGACTGCCCTGGTAGATAGTGCCACCCGTGAGCTCCGGAGAGCACAAGGGGAGGAGACCAGAGCATCAGCTGGACACAGGAGCACCGAGGGAGCCGAGAGCAGGGGGAGAGGACGAGCACACCACTGCCTTTCTCCGAGGCCAATGCCTCAGAGAAACGCAGCGTCGTTTTCGGATTCGGGGGCGTGTTTTTCTTTCTCTCCTCTTGCCATTGGCTGGAATGTTTACATTCCAGAGGAGAGAAAGAATCGAAAAAACACGCCCACGAATCCGAAAAAGACGGGGCTTGTTTGGAGAGACAAAGCTCTTCTCCAATGGCTGCCCAGCATTTAAGAGGACAGCCAATGGAGAAGAGGAGAGAAGAGGGGCGGGTTCAAGCCCCACTACTCCAAGTCATTAAATCTCGCGAGCGAGACTGCACAAGCGCAGCCTTCGCTAGCTGAGACCTAAAAAGGGAAGATGGGACACCGTTAGGACTAGTGGCAAAGGTGGATCTACATTTTCTAAGGGCCAGTTTTGTGCCTATAGAACTTATTAGTCAAGTGGGGCCTGTTATCCTATGTGAGCTTTCTTGAGTATTAACAATGTTATTTCTTGGGGGGGAGGAGCCTAGCGCGCATCCAAGATGGTCGCGTGAGCACAGGGCTCCCCGGACCCTTTCTGCTCCTCGGAATATATCCTGAGACTATCCTGATTTGGTTTATGGAATCTGGGAGATGAAGACCAGCTGATCTTATATCTCTTTTTAAAACTCTAATCGGACCTGGGAATCCTGAGTTGTCGTCGTCGGAACTTTCGGGACCCACCCGACGGAGGTGGCCGGGGTGAAGGTGACCCGTGGGGCCGGGCTGCAATTGAACAACAGCGGCCTCAGCGCGGTGCCAGTTGCCGATTCAGCACTTTCGGTTTCGGTTTTGGCCTTCAGGAGATCAGCTGGCGTGCGTGCTCAAGGTGGCGAGGTGCCTCCTGGGCCTCTGCCCGAGGCTTGCTTCCCTCTGCTACTGGTGGGCCTGACGCCTCCGACCCCTACACCGACAGTTTGTGGTCCTTTTGCTGGCGCCCGCACACCTCTTGATCGGAGGTCCCATTGAGAGACTGCGCTCACATGGCGGGCAAAGGGGGTCCGGAGGGGCGCAAGACCAAGGCTTCTCTGCGCGGGGGGCCGGTCCAGAGCAACAACATGGACCGCTACACCCAGGGCAGGGGGTCCCCTGGCGCTGCTGGCCTCTCCCCGGATGCTGCAGGGGGAGGCACGACCGTCTCTGCGGAACCTTCCCTGCAGGACATTATGGGCGCCATCGAGGGCATCAGGGAAACCATCGCGACGCAATATGAGGCCCTGGCCCGTAAGATCGACACTGTCGCGATCGATGTCACCCTGATTCGGGCCGACCTCTCCAAAACTAACGAGAGGGTCCAGGCCCTTGATGCACGGACCTCCACCCTGGGTGCGGAGGTGTCGGATCTGCGGGCCGCGCTTGGGGACATTAGAGTGGTCAACGACCATATGGCCCGGCGGCTTGAGGACTTCGAGGGACGGGCCCGACGCAACAACATCCGCATCATTGGTGTACCGGAGTCCTCCGACAGCCGCCCGGTGGACCTCGTGGTCGAGGAACTTATCATGCAACAGTTGTCCCCGGCTGGCCTAAGCAGATTCTTCGCCGTGGAGCGGGCCCATCGAGTGCCGGGCGGCCGGCCGCGGCCGGGGGCCCCCCCGAGGCCTATCGTGGCTAAACTGTTCCACTACAGGGACCGCGACGCTATTCTGCAGGCTTCACGGACCCGTGGCCCGGTCCGCTACGAGAACTCGACCATCAATTTTTATCCGGACTTCACACAACTGGTCCAGAAACAGCGGATGGGATTCCAAGGGGTGAAGCGCCGTCTCCGCGAGCTAGGCCTGAAGTATTCGATGATCTACCCGGCGAAACTACGAGTGGAGCATGGAGAGCGGACAGCCTTTTTTGACTCTCCTGTGGCCGCAAGTGACTGGCTGGACTCGCTGCCGGACGGGGGTGGCCGGCCCGGGCCCTCTGGGGGCACCGCATGTGACGGGTCCCCTTAGACTGACATTTGGTCCTTGCTTTTGCGGTTTTGCACTGTACAGTTGGGTCTTACTCTTTTGCATACTGTGTCTTACCAGGACCCGTGAGGGGTGCGGGCGGGTTCGGGTCCCTTTCCTCCTCCGGGGTCTTTTTGTAGAATGGGGTTAGTGGGGCGACAGGCACACTGCAAGTTGGGGGGGGTCTTTGGCCCGCAGGGGTGCAGGGTGGGGGGAGTTGGACTTGGGGTGGGGTTGGGGGGGAAGAGGGGTTGTTTTGTTGTGTGTTTTTTGTTTACAGGGCGAGGTATTGATTTTTGTCCATATTTGGGAACTGTGCGGCGGGCTGGGGGCCTCTTGATCTATTGGAGGGGATGGGGGGAGACGGGTTGAGGCTTATGTCATGGAACGTCAATGGGTTGGGGGACCGTATTAAGCGGGGTGTTGTACTGCAATATTTGCGTCGTTTGACTCCTGATGTGGTGTTTCTCCAGGAGACGCATTTGGTCGGCAATGTCTGCCATGCGATGAACAGGGGGGGATACCGCCTCGTAGCCCATTCTGGGTTCACAACTGGCTCCAGGGGGGTGGGCATTCTCCTGCGAACCTCCCTTCCGGTGGAGATCACGAGGATAGTCTCGGATGACAGAGGGCGCTATGTGTGTTTGATTGGGAGGTGGGAGGGGCAGCCCCTTACCCTGGTTTCAGTCTACGTCCCCCCGGGCCTCCAGAACTCCACCTTTATTGACTTGGGTCGAATGCTGCTTGACCTTCCGGACGGCCTCCTGCTCATGGGCGGGGACTTTAATTCTGTGGTTTCGGGTGAACTGGATCGTCACCCACCAAGGACCCTCCCCGCTGCCCAGTCATGGCTGGGTGGGATGTTGGAGACCTTCGGCTTGGTGGATAGTTGGAGACTAATGCATCCGACCCAGTGTCAGTTCACCTTTCATTCGGGGGCGCATGGGAGTCTCTCCAGGTTAGACTACTTCCTTATGCCCGCGGCGCAGACTGGTAGGATTCGAGAGGTCAGACACCTGGCGCGTGGTATCTCCGACCATTCTCCGCTGTGGCTTCTCTTTGACACCGGGTCGCGGTCCGCAGGGCGGATAGCGCCCATTAACCCCTGGTACTTGCGGGACCCTGTGACTCGTGACAGCCTGGTTAAGGCCATGGACCAATATTTCAGTGAAAACGAGGGGTCGGTGTCGTCTGCGTTGTCCCTTTGGGAAGCCTTTAAAACTGTGATACGCGGACACGCCCTCGCCCACATAGTGGTGGCCAAGAAGGTTAGGAGCGAGGCGGTGGTGAAGCTGGAGACTGACATCTCGGGGCTGGAGTCGGCCTTGGAGGCGAATGTTACTCCGGACGGGCTACATGCCCTTAGCCTGAAACAGTTCGAATATAGGTCCCTGGTCACTGACGCGGCCAAAACTATGTATAGGGAGCAGCAGGGCCGATTGTATGACGCGGGGGACAAGGCGGGAAAGTTGATTGCGTGGCTGGACAAAAAGGAGAGAGTGAATCGTGTGGTCCCCGAGTTGCGTGCTGCGGATGGTGTGTGTGTGACTGAGCCGGATGAGATTGTGGAATGTTTCGCCGACCACCTCCGGGCGGTGTACTCCCCGGTGACTGACAGGGATGAGGATGACTCTCGCCTCTTACTGAGAGATATTGCTCTGCCCGGCCTGTCCGTTGAGGACCGAGAGCGGCTGGACGCCCCCTTGTCGTCGGATGAAATAGCGACCGCGATTCGTTCCCTTCGCTCGGGCAAGGCTATGGGTCCTAACGGTCTGCCCATTGAACTATACAAATTGCGTCCTGATAAGCTTGCGCCCTTCCTCAGCCGCATGTTTCGCGACTCTCTTGCGGCGGGTTCCCTTCCGGCCGACCAGCGCTTGGCCACTATAGTCGTTATCCCCAAGGAGGGCAAGCCGCGAGACCGCTGTACTTCTTACCGGCCTATTTCACTGCTCAATGCGGAGCCTAAAATCCTGGCGAAAGTCCTGGCCAATCGATTGTTGAGTGTCGTGTGCGACCTTATACATCCGGACCAATGCGGCTTTATCCCGCACCGCAACACCGCTCTTAACTTGCGGCGTCTTCACGGTGCCCTTGCCAGGGCGGAGTTCCTCTCCGAACCGGCCGTGCTGGTTTCTTTGGATGCCACGATGGCCTTTGACACTATTGAGTGGCCATTCCTCTGGGCCGTCTTGGATAAATTCGGCTTTGGAGAGGGATTTATTGGCTGGGTGAGGCTCCTTTACACGGGACCCATGGCTCAAGTGGTGGTGAATGGGCGGGTCTCTCGGCCCTTTGCCCTTGGCAGGGGCACGAGGCAGGGGTGCCCGTTGTCCCCGTTGCTTTTTGCTCTCGCCCTGGAGCCACTCGCTGCCTGGCTCCGTTGGGAGCCCTCGCTTAGAGGGATCCGGTGGGGCCCGGGCTTTGAAGATCGGGTCTCGCTGTATGCGGACGACATTCTCCTGTATCTCACCTCACCACGGCAGTCGCTCAACGTCCTCTTTGACGTTCTGACCTCCTTTGGGAACAATTCGGGTCTCACGATCAATTGGTCTAAATCCTGCGTTTATCCCATCTCTGGTGGTCCTCCTCTCCTGCCGCCTCGGCTCCCGATTCAAATATCTCTGAGCGGCTTTAAGTACCTGGGGATATACGTTTCGCTGGACCCGGCGGCTCGCTATGAGCAGAATCTCCTGCGTCCACTTCGGCGACTGCGGGAGGACACGGCCCGGTGGTGCAGGCTGCCCCTGTCCCCGCTGGGTCGGGCCGCGCTGTTCAAAATGATGTCCCTTCCCAGGTTCCTCTATGCACTCCAGAACTCCTTCGACGTTATCCCAGTGGCCTACTTTCGGGAGGTGGAGAGCCTGCAGAGGAGACTGGTGTGGGACGGGCGGGCGCGTATTGCTCTTGCCAAGCTCACTCTCCCCTGGTATGACGGGGGCATCGCGCTTCCTGACATTCGCAGGTACTATTGGGCCTCGCAGCTATCTGCCATTAACCACGCCACGTATGCGCCCGGCTTGAATCCGGCGTATGAGATGGACAAGTTCCTGCTTCCCGGCGGGAACTACAACAGGGCACTTTATTCCCGCCTGGCTGGCCGGACCCTTACGGGTCCTACTAAGATTGCTGTGCGGACCTGGAGGGCTGCCACGGCGGCCATGGGCTGGAGTGAGCGATTAACATGTGCTACTCCCTTGTTTGCCTCCGACCGCCTGGGCAGCTTGTGGACCACGAAGGGGTTTGACCAGTGGGACACGATTGGTATCAGCAAAGTGGGAGACCTGTGGCACAAGGGCGCGGTCAAGACTTTCGCGGTGCTCCAGGCAGAATACGAGCTGACCGACAGGGAGTTCTTCCGCTACGCCCAGGTTCGACACGCCCTGCTCTCGGTCTTCGGGGAGGGGACCAAGATCCCTGTTTCCTCGCCCCTCGAGGACCGCATACTTGACGGACATGTCCCTGATAGTACTATTTCTTTAATTTATAAAAAATTAATTAATCACCGGGCGGACCTTTTTGTGCGCCTTCGGGAGGCTTGGACTGGGGATGGGGTGGAATTGGACGACGAAGATTGGCAGTCTGCACTGTCGTCCCCCAAGGAGGTTGCCATTCCGGCTCGTCTCCGGTTGGTACAGCTCAAGATTCTCCACCGGGTGTATGTGACGGGTCCGCGCTTGGTCTCGAGGGGATTTTCCGACGACGGGCTCTGTAAGCGAGGCTGTGGGCTCAGCGCCACCTTTCTTCATATCCTTTGGGAGTGCCGCGAGGTGGCGGACTACTGGCGCCGGGTCCACACGGTAATGGGACAGGTTACTGGGGTTGTGCTGCTGCCGGAGGTGCGTCGCTGTGTCCTGAATGTGTGGGAGCCCAATGACTACAGCGCGGCTCAGACTCGGTGGGCGGCCCTAGGGAACATGATTGCCAAGAGGGACATAGCGCAACTTTGGGGCGCTCAACGGCCGCCCACCGTGTCAGTATGGAAGGAGAATATGGACTGGTGTATGTTTAGGGAGAAGACAGTGTATGTGGCCCGTGGCAAGCCGGGGGCATGGGGTAGCATTTGGGGGCAATGGAACGCGTATCGCGGAGGCATCTGTACGCCCCCCCTGGTAGACACTGATATCGCCATGTCCCCCTGACCCTTGATGGCTCCTGGCGCCTTTTGGAACAACTACATATGGACGTTCATCTCCCTTGACCCCCTCCCCCCCCCCCTCCGTCCCCGGCCTCCCGGTACTCCTCTCTTTAGCGGATTGCTCAATTGTCCTGACGGGAGTTTCCCGGGGGGAGCCTGATCCGCACTGGTTTCCCTCATAACTCGCCTTTTGTTTTTTATTGTTTTTCCTTTTGTTTTTGTGATTGTTGGACTTACGCTTCCTGTTCCTCGAGAACTATCTGGAGCCACTGCGGGGCAGCGCCCTGGGTACTGATTGCAGCCTTGATATGTGTAGATTTCCTTCTGTACCTAGCGGCCGGCCCGGGTGGTTGTAGGCCCGTACTTGTAACCGAATTATTGTTCAATAAAAACTTTTTCAAAAAAAAAAAAAAAAAAAAGAAAGAGTTCTCAGTCATCAAAAAAAAAAAAAAAAAAAAAAAAAAAAACAATGTTATTTCTTGTTTTCTAGTTTTTATTCGGCGATTTGGAGCACTATAATATTCCGTGGAAAAGTATAAATTGGTGATATATGATTCCCATTATTGAAAACCAACCCTGTTTTCCCTGATTGTACCATTAGTATTGTATAAGGTATTAACATACTTCTCCAATTACTTTAGTCTTTTTGCCCATTTATACTAAGAATACTTTCTCTTTGTTTCCTAGCTGTTACTTATGAAGATTTTTAGCTTCGGTTAGCAGAGTTAGGATTTGGTCATTCTGATTTGTTTTACTTGTCTGTGTAGTTCGATTAGCCTACATTTCATATGAATTAAGGATAAGGCCTACCATTTATCGTTTTTTTGTAAAGGTGTCTTTGAGAGTCAAGAGCGATTTTTGGTAACCATTAGCTGAGCCATTAAAAACAATACCCTTTGGAGCAAACATTAATAGGTGAAGTGAATCATTCATATTTGCCCACAAAACAATGTCTATATTTTCTGGCAAATGTTGCCATCATTTTAGATTTTCCAAGCTCTTATTGCTCCATTTCAAGTGGAACCCACCCTCCTGATACCCAATAAAGTTCATTTGATTGACGTGCACCAGCCCACAATCAAAACCTGCCATAATGGGAACGTGACCACTTTCATTTCTTGCTGTCACTTTGAAATCCTTGAGACTGGGGAAAAGTGAACATGAAACAAACATGTTATGGTGTTGCCCCTCCGCCTGGTGAATGAGGAGTGAAGGCATTTTACCCAACACGTTTTAATAACCATCTAAACTAGCATGTTGGAAGCTTTTAAAACAGTTAGTGGTACTTGGTTTCCATGTTTACTTCTCATAGACTTAGGTCCACATGATTTACGCGCCGGAGTGACCACGATTTTTTCAAGTAAGTTCTGTTTAAAGTCTCCCAGGATGATTGCTTCAAAACCCAAGTGGGAACATAATACGTTTTAAATTTCTATGCAGAATTTCCTAAGTGTGTTTTTTTACTTCTGTTATGTACGATCAAATAAACGTTTATCAAAAAAAGTTTATCAATGTAAGATGACATTTGTCCAGTATGACGACCTGTATGAAATTAAGGGGCATATCTACAAGTCCCTATTGCCACCACAACGTCACTTTTACCAACGTTGTGGTGGCGATCGGGCCTGCGCCTTATGCAGAAGGCAGCGTTAAGACACTTAACGTGGCTTATCGCTGCCTTGTACATAAGGCTCCCTTTCACGATATGCTTAGCCTAAAAGGGGTGGGCAGTGGGTGTTGCGGTGACTCTTAGGTTGTCAGGGTTACCTCTTTTTCTAGATAATCTAGTATTACGATGAATTTGTTACTTGATAGGGCATCCGAGCTTAATAGGGTCAGGATAGTAAAAAATAATGAAGAATGTTACCACTAAATTCCTAGAGCAGGCAGACTAGTGGATTACTCTTGGAATTCAGGAGTAATCCAGGAGTGCCACAGCAGTAAGCCATAGCAGAACCTTTCTGAATTGGCCCGGCATTTGTTTGGCTAAAACAGTCGTTCATGTGGCCCTATATTACTACAAGGTACTTAAAAATAATATTCTAATCTTAAACATTAGCACAATGTTCTTGACTTCAGGATCATTAATCAATATTTTGGAAACAATATGAGGGTGGGACACCTCAGGGCCATGCGATCCACATATCGGCAGACGGCTGCCATGATACCAATATGAAAAGGAAGTGGCTTTTCTACTGTGTGTTCCAGTCTTGACATGAAATTTGGATTCTTAACCCCTTCCCCGCTCATGACGGAACCACTCCGTCATGAGCCACGGTTGCGCTGTGCTCATGACGGAGTGGTTCCGTCATACTGCGGCCGTTGGCGGCCGCTCCGCCCACGCGGCGCTAATTCCCCGCCTGTGCGGGCGATTAGCGCAGTGGGCGGAGACGTGACGGAACCACTCCGTCATGAGCACAGCTCAACCGTGGCTCGTGACGGAGTGGTTCCGTCACGAGCACAGCGCCACCGCACCTGCCCCCAAACCCCCCCCAGCGCCGCGGCGGAATTACTGCTGCGGCGAAGGGGTTAATAACTTCTGAGAACAAGATCAGAGTCTGGGGGCTGAGAGGGGTTGGCGAACTGCCTTGACTTCCTAGAGCACTCAGATATGTAGGTCTACCCTTCAGACGTAATGGCAACCCTACATGACAATCAGCACAGTCCTACACAATGACAAAATGGGACTGAGACTCTCTGTAGCAATCCACACTTCATGTCATGTTATTGGCATAGAGATATCGGAAGGCCCATTAAAAGCATTCTTATAAGCCGACGATATCCTGATGACAACTACCAAACCGGCGACATCCATACCAGCGATTTAGTCTCTCATACATTTTTTCCCCCGTTTTTGGGATATAAAATAAATTGCTATTTATATATTTAATAAATATATAATCTTACTAATCTAATGTTCATATGGAGGACCACTATCTTCTAGTAGTTGATTTTTAGGTACTTTGCATTAAATCTATCTAAAATTTATATTTTGTTGTTGATATTTTGAGAACGACATTTCAGTGCAAAGATATTTTCGTGCTCAAAAGTTTGACTTACAACCATAAAACCAACGGTTCCAGAATCAGAACAACAGAGTAACCACCTAATGTGAGGGCAAAAAAGGGCATAAAAGGATAAGAGCACTTTAATTACAATCATTAATGTATTAACTAATTAGGAAGCCAAGTACATTTGCTCAGTTATTTTATAATAGTTGATACTGGGGATTACCAAGTTTCCAAGCGCTCCAAATGTTGACACATTGGGGCACAAGAACACAGAGATGCATAGAAAATTGGCTCAGGATCACACCATTTCTTCAACTGAGCAAATGGATTCGTACAAATTAGTAATTTGCACAGGTTTACTTAATTTGTTGAAATGGAAACAACACAAGGATCAGATCAAATATAATTTTCTAAATTAATTTTGATTTTTCATTATGTAGATGAGATAGTTTTCATACACATACTTGTACATTGTATGCCACAGATGTTCCATTATTAGTATATTTAAGTGGCAATGTGCAATTTTAATAACAAAAGGGTTTGACGTGTGTGAGAAGGATGTGGATGCAAAAGTGTTATAGTACAGCTAATGTTTCTTTCTCCTTTTCTTTTTGTGTGAAAGTGCTAGGCCTGTCAACTCTCTGAAAACCCAGGAAAGAGGAGAGTGGGCGATGGCCACACTAGGCGTTAAGACAAAGCATTCTGACACTTGAGCAGACTTACAAGAACAACCTTTTAAGCTGCTAGTCAAATTTAAATGTGGATTTGAGGCAGGGGGCATTAGAGAAATCACCAGAAGCCAACAATGGCTATAAGAACCAGGAACTAATTTAGGGGCATTTTATCAAGAACAGCGTTAAAAATTATCGCCAGTTTAGCGGCAGAAAACTGCCGCTAAAGCGGCGATAATGGGCTTGATAATATGCCACAGAGAATTCCAATAGAATCCCATGTTGACACCAGAACATGGGCTTCTATGGGAATTCTCCAGGGCATATTATCAAGCCCATTAACGCCGCTTTAGCGGCAGTTTTCTACCGCTACACCGGGGATATTTTTAACACCGTCCTTGATAACATGCCCCGAAGGTTTTTTTTGTTTCTATTTACACGTTTACGACCTTTTTTATAATCATTAGGGAATAGGATGGGGCAAAAAAGGTAGATGCAATTAGCATCTTCTCGTTTGAAACTGACTGGACCTCTAATTTTTCTACCAGTCTCTTTGAAAGCAGAAACACAGTATCCCGGTGTCCAGTCGAACCTGTGTTTCCTGAGAAGCTGCCATGAGATGATAATTGCTACAAATGCCTGATGGAATAGCTTGGCTCCCTATAAACATGCATACTTTCCGCCTGGGCGGATACTGGAGTGTGTGTTCGTACCATGAGTAATATTAATAATAATAATAATCCACTGGTATGCTTGCTCTAGAAATGTAAGATCCCCACACAGGGTTGGTCTCTGGACCATGCCACATTTGAGCTACTTGTTTGTCATCAATCGATCTGCAACAAGAGTCAGCTGCTTGGAACCAAGATGCAGCAGTAGTTTCACCGTCAAGAAATCTAATACTTCTTGATAAGTATTAACACTTTGTTATACACAGTTAGTCTGGGGCAGCTTTGGGGTCTTGGTCTGGAGTGTGTAGATGCAGAATGTTTATATGTGTTGAAAACTTCTTCACCATTCCAATTATGTTACTTGCACATTTTCTCCCGCTGTCAGTGGTTCTGCTCTTAGACTCAGTACTGCAATATCATTCTTTATCAAAATGCCTCGGACAATAAATCACCACCCAACTCATTTAATTCATCTTAGCACCAATCATCCAACTTTAGCAAGACCGCCCTCCCCCCAACTTATTGCTTTCTCTGGAGTTTTTCAAAACCTGTCCACATTTTATTACAAACATATTTGCATAATAGAATGAAAGTTAGCTTTGCATATGTATATAAAAACAGCGACAAGGGAATGACAGATTCAAACCGATGTGCTATAAACACTGAACATCAGCTTTCTTTGTAGGCAGTGAACGCTTTGCATATATAAAAAACTATAACAGCTTATTTATTGTATTGAAACAAAATTCGTTGCTGCGTTGTCACTAGCAATAGAGTGCTCTCACAAAGAGGTATTTTATTCTGTAAAGGCTTGGCGTTCATTATTGAGAATAAATAAACCCTTGCTTTACACTCGTAAAATGACAATACAAACAACACGGAATTGTTTTTCAATTAAATTAAGGAGTAAATGTGGATGTACTCCAGCATGTCTATAAATAATATTAAATTGTTGTGTAGTTCCTATAAACCTATATAGGATCTGCACGTTTAGACAACATAGACCGTGGGATTGGTGTTCAGACTGATTCCAGACACCGCCACCGGGTATGTTAGCCTGTATACCAACTAGCTCACAGTGCCACTAGAAACCCCTCTTACCAAGGAGAGAATAGTTCTTGGCAACTATCGAACATGACAACTCGGTCCCATCAGGATTGTGGAAACAGTACAGTACTTTTTGCTCAGTAATTCATGCTTACTTTGTCTCGGAGAGAGAACACAGAATAAACGGTGGGGATGTTTTCAATAGGCATTTATTGAACCATCGTCATTCTAGTGTAAAATAGGTGTGCTGAAACAACCTTTAGACAGAAACAGATATAAATGATTATAAGTATCAACAGAGAAAAAGGATGGTAGATTTCTACCATAGTGCTAAAACAATGAATACAGGCAAGTATAAAAATACATGACAGTAAAATGCATACTCCTATAATGCGACCCTAACTAGATGTACCTAAGTGTACCTAGCATGTATGTAGGTGTAGAGCCAAGAATCCCTCTAGGATAAAGTCAACCCCATTACCTGAAGTGAGAGACTGTGGAACCCCATCTTGGTCTCGAGGTGGACACCCTGCGCGGGATGTCAGACCACTGTCAGAAGGAGTGTCTGTGTGCAGGAAACTCAGCGTCTCGTGTCAGTGTGCCAGCATAGAAGTCCTTTGACTCCTCTGCCTACCCCATCAAGATATGGTGTCTATATAACCAAAGTGTTACCCTCAGAGGTTCTACCATGCTGTGTCATGTCAGACTTAGGTTGACTGAAGGAATGACCCTTATACAAAGTTATTATGCAGGAGATGGTAGTCCTGCTCAGTTTCTAAGAATCCTCATGCATAATGGATGAGTTTAGTTTTCAGGGAAAACCCTACGTCCTGTAAGCAGTACCGTAACAAGGTAAATGGCCAGTCACTAGAACCATTATGTAGTGTAATGTTAGGGGAGAATATAGGTGAAAGGTTATGTGACTACCTGAGCCTATATTGGGATACCTATATGAAACATAACAAAATGATTTAGCAGAGGGATCAGAAAAAAACATTGTATGCTTTAGGAGTACCAAGTGAGAGGATATGATTGTTGCTTTTTCTTTATTCCAAGTGAAAAGTAGGCTTCACTTAAAAGCACAGGCGCCAACCTCCCTCCGGGAGGCAAATTAAATAAGAAGGCATTTGAGCTTTTCCTTTCCTTTTCAACTACAGCCGTCAAGAGGGTGAATGCTGGAGTAACCTCTCATAGGTACATCCCAGACTCAGGACCAGAGAATTAGCCATGGTAAGAGACAAAATGTCCCTTGGAATCCGTGCATTGCTTTCTCTTCAGTACTTAGCCCTTTTATTTCCAATATTTACCTTAAAAGACTGCTCAAGAAAGATGAAGGAAGGTAAACAACCAAATTATGCTGAGCAGGGTACCCCTGAGTTTGGCAAATAAGGTGCTAGAGAGTGGGTCAGGGATACCAATAAAATAATACATGCATTTAAGAAGGACTAGTATTTTAATTGAGGTGTTCGTCCATAGGACAATAATGGGAATTTAAGTCAAGATGTTGATAAAATTGTCAGTTTTGGAATATTTCTGTTGATCTGTCCCCTAGGTATCTAAGCAAATCAGCCTGCTCTGGAACTCCATTTCCCGTCCAGTGGTGCTGGAACAATTTCCAGAGTTGGGGTGCTGGTCAATTACACCAGCACACTAGGGTTTACTAAACCCTGAGGATAGCAAATGAGTGAGTGTAGCAGCTAAGCCATGTACCTTCAGCAGTACTCAATGCTTGTATGATTGGGGTTGGGAGCTGCTTCAAGGCAGGGTGGCGTAGGTGGCTGAAATTACATATTTATGTTAAAAATTACTGAATAGAAACAACAACTGGGTAGCCTCCCCAAAGTCTTACATCAGGATCGAACAGCCAAGTCCTAATTGTTTATCACAGTTTAGGTCTGTTTTAAAAGCTTTGCACATAAAGACAGCATCGATTCATCTAATATAAACAATATCCAAACTTGTTCCAACACATTATTTCTGTGCCAATCAAAATTCTCTTATAATAAAATCATTGAAAAAATCCTGGTGGGAGCCATAGACAGATTGCAGGAAATTGTTGCTGCGACAGCCAGAATCTTTTCTACCTAGAACATTGAGCTTCAGGAGAATGAGCACCCACCCCAAAAAAGATGTCAAGCTAGAATGGCCATGAGCAATATTGTCTTGTGAAAAATGGTGACAACAACAACAAAAAATATTGTTTCAGGAATAACAATACAGTAAAGCGTAATGTGTGACCAGTACAAATAATGCCCCATGATAATACTGTGCAGTGCTACAATACTTCTCTGAATATTGGTCTACACTATACCCATTGACAACCGGACCACAGAAACTGGTTTTGTAATATTTTGAGGTAAAATACAATCCTTGTTACTCCCTTGTCCTGAAGTAACGGTTTTATGACAAATAATTGAATAAAATACTTTTCCAATATGGACATATACAATTATTATTTTATCACTGACTTTGCTAAAGGTCTGCTATTAATGATATCAAGAATCAGGCAAAGCTTTATTCTTGATGGTACCCAATCAGATTTCACTACCCAGAGTTTTTCAAATCTGTCATCTTTAAAGTAACTAACTACGAGCAGGAAAGGCCATAAGAGCCATGATGGCACACAAACATTGGTAGAACTCCTAATCCATGCTCATACATCCTTAATCAATCACCCTGCGAAAATACGTCGTGAGAGAAGTGGGAGTCCGTGTAGCTACACTCCTGCCCTACCTGTGTTTTATGTTCCTCACTGCTTGTGCTCCCCATGGAGGAACATTTCAGGCCTGGCGTGGTCGGCAGGGAGCATTCTAGCATAGGTGGAGGATTTACCAGCGGATAAGTAGTTGTGAGGAGCCACTTGGCCCGACTACTCTTCTGTCTGCTCCCGTGGGGTCTTCGCTTGCCTGAAGCTCCAGTTTGGCAGTCCTCAGAGAGGATCACATGGCTAAGTATTGGGTGCCATGAAGGGGCAAGATAGTAGAGACTGTAACGCTGGTCTAGCCATTGAACCTACCGGAACCACATTGGACACCACATAGACTGTTCCAAAATCGACATACAGGCAGCAGTGGCACTCTCCACATGATGGGAGATGTACAAATCACTTGGAGACAACAATTTACTGAAGAGATAGGGAGCATCTGACTAGCCTCTAACTCTAGGCAGTATGAACATAGAGATAAATTGGGCAAGCTTCTTTATTGGCTAAGTAGAAGGCATGAACCCTCCAGACATGTCAATCACATAGCCAACAAATCAGTTCAGAGAAGAATTAGGGTTAGTGGGTTCAGTGAATAAAGAGGTAACTACTGTGTTTGCCTTCTGTTACATGCAACTCTGCACTCCTCAATCACTAGGTGACTTTGAAACTTGCTTAAATGAGCTTTCCCTGTCTCGGATCACAGTGGATATCGAGGCAGTCCTGAGATTGTGACATCAAAGCCAAGAGATTTCAGATGGAATCTTGCAACTTGCCTTGCGCAAGACCCCAGGCCCTAATGGCTTTACTTGAATAATTCAAACATCTTTCTTCCAAACTCACACCACACATCATGTGAGGGAAGATGGTAACCTTTCCTTAGATCAATGAGAATTGACTATAACTGTCTTACTGAAGCCAGACAAGCCGACCCCGACCACTGACCCATTTCTGTCATCAATGGAGAAGGGACAATTCTAGGGACAATTCTTGCTAACAGCCTCCTGCCACACATCTCTGAATAAATACATGGTGACCAGAGTGGTTGTATGCCAGGTCGAACTCCAGACACAAACTCAGGTGTCTCTAAAATGCCATTGCCTTATTATCTCAACTGAATGGCTCACTGACCCTTTTGCTAATTGATTTTGAGAAGGCATTCTGCTTGATCCTCTACAGGAGGTGCTTTGACCACAGATTCTAATCAAATATGAGGTTCTTTTATACATGCCCTACTGCTAGGGTCGGGGTCAAAAGGATTTTGTCTGAGCCTTTTCTGCCAGAAAGGGAAACTCATCGGGGTGTCCCCTCTCCTCTTTAGTATTTGCCATGGCCATTGCGCCATAGGCCGAACTTCTCAGAACTGATGGAAATGTGAAATACTTCCATTAGTTATTGTGGTTTTAAAATAGGGTTTCTAATACACACATGAACTCCTGATCTACCAGGGCAACCCACATAGGTTTGGACCTTGAGTGATGCAAATCCTTGACCACATTGGACACATTGCTGGGCTGAAGTTCCGTCGACTCAAATCAATCCTTCAAGCACACAGGGGAGTTTCATTTGCAGCTGACTAGTGCCCAGAGCTCACACTGATCTGAGAAAGGGTTCAGATTACCTCTGGATGTACATGACTTCATCATCCATGCAGTGTTTTTGTGTTTTTTAAATAGATTTTATTGAAGATATATAAACCAAGAACACTATACTAACAAGTGTAATATTTGCAATATAATGGTTACAAATCAAGGTACTGCAATTTGTAAAACATGAAAAAATAATAAAAACTATGAAATAAGAAAAGAGAATAATTTGTATATGAAGAAAGGAAACGGAAAAAAAATAGAGAAAGAGAAAGAAGGGAGTAAGAAGAGACAGGAAAAGTAAATGAGAGAGAATGTAGACAAAAGAAAGAAATATCACAAGTTAAGGTAAAGGTGAGTGCAAGGATAGATAAGTAGTAAAAAGTAACCAAAATAAATCTGATTTAATTTTATGACGTACTGACAATTAAGCAACAGTAGATATTCTATGTTTGTCACAGATAAAGTTCCACCATCTTGACTCAGATAACTAGAAGCATCTTTCTAACAGGAGAGTGAAACTTTAAAAGCACAAGCAATAAAAATATCTAATAACAAGGGTTTAGGTGAAAAGAGTTCAGAATTCGGTAACATAGATCCTATGAAAACATTTTGAATTGTTAATAAAATATTATGTTTAAATATCTTCAAACACTTAGACCAAATAAGATTAAAAAAAATTGATACATGAGAAAAATAATAAAGTAAATATTTTAATGTACCATTGAAGTGGAACATGACCAACATAGTGGGGAGGCAGACAAATCAACCTTAGAAATACATTCTGGGGTTATAATTACCCCATTATACATAAATATAGTGATTGGGTAAAATGGGCCGCTTTAAAGGTATTAAAAACTTTGAGCCAAAATGTATCCCACAACTAAATAGGAAATGATAAAGCAATATCAGTTTCCCATATTACTTCAATCGGACTTTTTGTACACTTAGAGGTTGATGACATTAAAAGACTGTATATGTATGCAGCTTTAGGAGTAGAATCATGTTTAATGGTATCAATAGGTGTCAAGGGCATGGGTGAAACTGAGAGACGTTGAAGGTTATGAGTAGTAAAAAGGAATAAATAGCAAAAGAAATCAAATTATATGCTGTGGAAAAAGATATTGGTAATTCATATTGTATTTTCAACTGTGTAAATAGTATAATAGAATCACCTTTTATCAGTTGGTGAAAAAACAAAACACCCTTTTCTTTCCAATGTTTGAAATAAAAAGATTTATACCTATATTTGAGAAACTTATTATACCATAATGAGGAAGACAGAAACCAATCGGGTTGTACACCAATATGTAAAAGATATTAGGAGTATTTTAAAATAGGTTGGTTGGTAATAAAAGTATTCATAGACATATGGATGACATCCTTAAAGGAAAAATCTTTTTAAAGGGACCTTTCATGTATTATCCAGCGTGGTATGGGAGTGTCATGAATATCATGAATAAAGGCAAAAAGTTGTCTAAAAAAAGCAGAATGATACAACTTGAAACCTGGGAAACAAACACCACCTTCAGTCTTTGTACGTTGTAGCTTAGTTGTAGCTTAGATAGTGCAATGTGTGGCTGTGTGTTATTCCAGAATTGATTTGTGAGAAATAATAATTGGGGATCTTAAATGGTAACATTGATAAAGTGTAAAGAATATGCAGTACAGTCACCATTTTCAGAGCATCCAATCTATCCTACCATGATAAATGTAAAGGGGACCGTGATGAAAGTGACATTTGCATTTTAATTTTTGGAACATCAAAATTATGTTTGATAATATTGGAAATAGTAGGCGAAAACCAAACACCAAGATATTTATTTCTGTAAGGCACCAAGGGGCATATGTATCAAAACCCGATTTTGCGAATCTCAAATAGCGATTTTTTGAGAATCGCTATTTGAGAATCGCAAAATGGGATGTATTTAAAATATCGCTAATATTTAGCGATTTCTTAAAATTCCTTAATTGCGATTAGCAAATTGCGAAATCGCAATTAAGGAATACCTGCCCATTCATTTTTATGGGCCAGGAGACCCATAGGAATGAATGGGAAGTAATTCTCAAATTGCGATTCGCAATTTGCTAATCGCAATTTGAGATTCATTTCAAAGGTGCAAGGGTGTCAAGATGACACCCTGATGCACCCCTGAAATCAGCATGTGTGAACATATGGCGCACATACATGCCCTAAGGGCATGTATGTGCGCCACGTGGCACTTATTAAAATTTAAAATAGTGCATTTTTAAAAGAATTCGCAAATTACCACCAACTAGAAGTTGGTGGTAATTTGCGATTTCTTACGGATTTTTTGCAAAACTTTGTTGCCTGTTACATTTCATTTAAGAAATCGCAATTAGCGATTTCTTAAATGCTTCCGAAAAGTTAGGAAATCGCAAAATTAGCGATTCCCTAAATTTGCGCAGAAAAATGGCTCATACATACCGTTTAGCGATTTTTTATTCGCAAACGCTGTTTTTTGCGAATCGCAGCGTTTGCGAGTAAAAAATCGCTTGATACATATGCCCCCAAGTGAATTTAGTATTTGCAAACATATACTGATAACAGGAGGGTTTGAATGGTAAAATTTCTGTTTTGGAAAAATTAAGGGCCTCATTTACGGGGCCCTAGCGACAATTTTGCACCGCTGGAGCATCACTTTTTTGATGCTAAGGCCATGCAGCGACACTTTACTTGGCTTTTCATGGCCTTGTAAATATGTGCCCGTTTCAGGCAGAACACTGAATGAAAGAGGCATTCCATGGGTGCTGCTGTGGGTTTTCTCACGCAACACCCATGGAATCTGAAGCATTTCCAGATTTACAAGGAAATGTAAACCATTGGAATGCATCAGATTTATACACCTCCCCAGGGTGAGGCGTAAGAGTGGCGCAACAAGGAGAAATACTTTCATTTCTCCTAGTTTTTTACTCTTTCTATGCGTGCTGCAAAAGAGGAAAATGCCATCAATGATTGTTTTTGTGCAGGAAGGCTTCCTGTCCTGCACAAAAACAATAATCCCCACAACACAGGCACCCTTGCAACATGACGCAAGGATGTCTGCGTTGGTGCACTGCTGCTATTTGTGCATTGGCGCAGGGGAGAAGGACAGGAATGCGCCGCATCTTGTAGATACAGCGCATTTGTGCCCTCTTCTCTTGATACATGGCCGAGCAGCAGGAAGGCCTGCTTCACTGCCATGCATCAAAAGTTTGTAAATGAGGCCCTTAGTTTAGAACCTGAAACACTGGAATATAAAGCAGTCTCTTGTAAAAAGGGATCAAATGAGTACAAAGGGTTGGACATGTAAATGAGAACGTCATCAGCGTATGCTGAAAGGTTTGTCTCAAAGGAATTGTGCCTAAATTGTGCAGAAATAAGTGTATTACAAAGAATACGCACAAGGAAGGGCTCAAGACAAAGAAAAAACAGCAAAGGTGAAAGGGGACACCCTTCCCTAGTGCCTCTATGTAAACTGAAATACGGAGAGAAATAACCATTAAAAGAAAAATTGGCACGAGTGTCCGAATATAATAATTTCATAAAAGAAATCAATTTAGGACCAAAATGAAACCATTGGAGAGTGTTAAACATACAATTCCAATTAATATGGTAAAATGCCCTTTCATCATCAAGGGATAGGGCTGCAAGGCGGTCCTAATGCTTTTTATCTAATGCAAGGATATTTGAGAACATTCTGGTATTATTCGTGGCAAGTCTGCCTTTGACAAAACCAGATTGATCTGGTTTGATTAGAAGAGGTATAAGGTTGCTGAGTGAGTAGGAATGATCTTAGCAAAAAGTTTGCAATCTTAATTAATTAATTAAATAGAGAAATAATTCTTGCAAAGGGTGTGATCTTTATCAGGCTTAGGTATGAGAACAATTAGAGTTTCCATAAAGGAACCGCTAGCTCCCGAGGATACAAGGAAAGAGTTAAAAAGTTCTAATAATTAAGGGGCAAAAAAAGGTGCTTTAGCTTATTTTAGGGATTTGATGGCATCTAAAATTTCTTGTAGAGTAATATTAATATGCAATTGTTTAAAAATGTCAGAGAGGGGAGGGGGTTTAGGAAGACCATTAAAAACATTTGTATATTAGAATCTGATGTAGTAGTGTCTTCTGAATATAATGGGTGGAACAAGGATTTGAAACAAGCAGAAATATCAGAGTCATAGATCAGGTGATGTTAGTGAATTCATTACAGATGGGTCCAATAGATTTGCGTTCAGATTTAATTTTTAAATCATTAGTCAACATCTTACCAGCTTTATTTTGACCTCCATGATACTTAGATTTAACTGTCAGTAGAATATTATGTGCATCAGTGGTAGCAAAATTGTTAAAATGAGATTTTGTTTAATTAAGTAATGTAAAACAGTGGAAGATTTGGAGGTCAGATAAGCATGTTACAATGTTTTAAATTGCTGAAGCAAAGCAAGGTATTGGGAGTTTAATTTCTTTTTCTTTTTAGCAGAAAACGCAATGGTCAAGGCTCTAAAAGAAGCTTTAGAGGCATCCGAATTATTTTGAACAGAGATATCAATAGATTTATTATTTTGAAAAAAATATGTAATAAAAGCGTGAACTTCTGTTTAAAGTTAGGATCTGATATCAGGAGGTTATTAAACCTCCAACGGCCTATTTTAGAATTGCCAAGGGAAAAATTAAAACAAGACAAAACAAGGGCATGATCTGCAATACAAATACATCCAATTTCTGATGGTTGTATAGAAAGTAACAGAGATTTGGAGACTAAAATATAATCAATTCTTGACATGGTATGATGGACATTGGAAAAAAACTAACAATTTGCATAGATCAGGGTTACAAGTTTTCCAAACATCAAATAATGGACGGGTGGCAATGGCTGACTGAAATGCTTTATTTGATTTATTAGGTGTGAATTTACACTTAGATTTCCTGTCAAGAAAAGGGTCCAACCATTGATAGATATCGCCTGCTACCATAATTTTGAGATTATCAATAGAGGTAAGTTTTACTTTAATACTGGGCCAAAAGTCAGGATCAGATTTAACTAGGCCATAAATATTAAATAAAGTAACACACTTATTTTAAATGTTAGCAGTGACCAATACCCATCGTCCATCATTGTCACACTCAGTAGATAACATTTGTATTTGTAATAATTTAGGACAGAGGATGGCAACACCACCCTTGTGATTGATAGCTGGGGAAAACAATACCTGAACAACTCTTTGACGTTTAGATTTAAGTGATTCACAATCATTGCAATGTGTTTCTTGTAAAAAAGCAATATGTGTATTAAGTTTACAAAGATGAGATAACACCTTTTTTCCTTTAACTGGATGTCCCAGACCATGTAAGTTCCACAAGACAATGTTAAACGTAATAAAGAACAAAAATAGGGAAACAGGACCAAGCTGCAAAAAAGAAAAGGGAGACAAAATGACACCAATGATTAACGACAACAGAATTCACATAAAATATACATACAATAATACAAAATAATCAATAAGCACTCATATATTGAAAGAAGGAAAGGAAATAGAAGAGAGAAAAGAAAGAAAACAAAAGAATCTGAGGGAGGTAACAGATCAAGGAAAGAAGTCCATATCTGAGGAGAAGAACATGAAGACTTATCATGGGACGAGTGAATGCCAAAACAAGAGTACAACATAGAAATGAAAAATAGTTTAGAATACAAAAGCCATGCATTTCAAAAATGTATAAAAAAAGGAAAGGAGGGATCAGGCGCAATAACAGCATTTTTAAGTTTGTTGAATAAATAATGTCCATACGATTAGGAAAAAGAGTCTGTAGAAATGTTTTCAGTTGATGAAATACTTTGAATAAAATATTTTAGTTTAACAGGATCTTCGAAGGATTGTGAAGTGCCTCCATAGGTAATTTCACATAAACAAGGATGTAGAATGCTATAGCAAATATTTAACTGTCTCATTTGAGGTCAAAGGACAAGGAATTTTTCTTTAGCGGCTTTCAAGACATGGATCAAGTCAGTGAACTCTGGAAATAGCATTATGATACCTCTAAGTCTAGTAGAATGAGGATCGGGATGAACCAAGCGATGTGTCCGTTGACTTTTAAGAGAAGGGTTATTCTGAAGACCCAAAAGATCAGGCAAGAATTTCTTCAAGAAGGCAAGAAGATCCGGACCCTCAAGATTCTCTGGTAATTCATATAAGTGAAGATTGTTCTGTCTGTTTTTATTGTCAAGATCTTCAGTGTGGAGTTTGAGCGTTTGGATCTCTTGCTCTAATAAAGTAATCTTGGTGGCAATATCTTGAAGATCACTAACACGCTGTTCCATTGCAAACATCTCGCCCTCCATAGCGATCCATTAGTCCTTAATTTGTTGAAGCTTTTCATTAGTGGCACTCATGAAAGGCTTAAGACCACGCACCTCATTAAGGATAGTGTCTGAAACAGGATAATGAGCAGACACAATGGGTGTTTTGTGCCTGAAGAAGTAGATTTAGACAATGCAAGTAAAGCACTGGCCATTTTGATGTAGTGCAAGTAACGGTGTGGAATCCATTGACATTTTCTCACTCTGCCCATACACTATGGTGGTGATGTATATAAATTAATTGGTAAATAAAACACAGTGCAGCGACCTCAAAATATAAATGTTGATATTTGGCATAAAGTTCAGTTCAGTAGTAAAGCCCAAAGATCAAAAAAAGCACTAGGTAATATTTAATCCATCAATGAATTAAGTAACTGAGGTGTACAGGTGAAGTAATTGCAAAAAGGAAGCAGAAGAAAGATGCAGCAAAGGAAAGTCACTCTATTGTGTTATGTATTAGGAAGAGTTCCATATGGAATACTGGCATGTAGGTAGCATGTTGACAATGAATAATTAAAGAAGTAATGGAAAAGCAAATAGCAAGGCGTGCGGAGACAAAATGATGGCCACTGATTGAATGTATTCATGCAGAGCTGCAGTGCCAAATGATAAATAAATTCTTCATGCAGTACCTGAGGCACGCTTATAAAATGGCTAGAACATTCAGCTGAATGCAGCGGGATGAGATACTGAAGTGCCGTTAAAGTGAGTGGCATGCTGATGAAATGGCGGCTGCTCGCGTCTGACAGGAACTCACTGCTGCGGCTCTGGGGCACACCAGATGCTCCATACTTAAACTTGCCGGCTCAAAATGGTGCTCAAATGTTGTGAAGCATCAAGAAATGCTTCGGCTGCTAAAGCTCAGACTTAAAAATAACTTAATCAAAGTAAATAGCTCCGCGTACGAGAGTTTAGCAGTCGGCTGCCATCTTGTTCGGTGCAGAAGCCACCCCCCATCCATGCAGTGTTTGAATGGTAACACTAATCTTCTCTTGGGTGCCCTTCAGAGAGACCTGGCACAATGGTCCCCTCTCCTTATGTTGTTGCTGGGCCGAGTGGCTTCACCAAACTGGTGTCCCTCCGTAGAATACCCAATATCCAACAAAGCTATCCCTTTCACATCCCCTCCTCCTTTTCCTGACAACTCAACAGGCTGCTATGTAGCTTGTAATGGGAGGGTAAAATCCCCTAAGTGTCTATAGCGAAATGTCACAGGAGCCCTTATGACTGTCATTTTAGATTAATAGACATCACATCCTACTATGGGACTTCTCAGTTGATAATCATGAATGTCTCCATTGCCCCAGAACAACTCGATATATGCCACAGAGAGATAGGCACTGGGAGACCAATCAACCCTAAACTTTCTGTACAGCAGCTGTTTTCTATAAACAGCGTCACAGGTTACCAAGTTGGCCATCTGTTCATGACAGGGCTCCTTGTAGGCCCTCTGCTGGCAAAATAAACTGACTGGTGTAACTCCCGATGGGCTTGACAAAGGTTAGGAGATGTTGCCTTCTTGAAAGGATTTCAAGGGTGGTACAACATTGGGATTTCACAACTTAGGGGCCGATTCCGATCTGGGTCGGAAAGCACTCCGACCGAGCCGGATCCGGAGTGTTTTCCGACCGAGCCGGAGTCCTGCAGTCCGACCGAGCGAGTACGATGCGGACGTATGCTGTCGGACTCGGTTCGGTCGGACTCCCATACAAGTCAATGGGAGCCGGTCGTATGACGCGTACATGGGCTCCTATTGACTGAATGGGTACATCACGGACAAGTGCCCCCCTACAGTGATTACGCGTCGGTGCCATGCGCACCGTACATGCCTGTGTTGGGGAGACCCATGGGTCTCCCCCTGTGTCCGAGTCGTAGGGCTGCGGGTGACAGGGGGTCCGACGCGGACCCCCAAAGGCAACCACCCGGACGATTTGCGAGCCAGACACACCGGCTCGCACAGGCTGTCCGACGCGTGCATCGTACTGGCTCGGTCGTGAATCGCATCCATTGCACGCCACGGTTAGCTTACGACCGAGACGTACGGAGAGGTTCGGACCCGGAAACGAGTCGGTCGGTGAATTTCATGGAGCTCGCAACGTATTTGCTCGCTCGTACAACTGTACGAGTCGGGCGGAAAACACGCGTATGGCACATAGTTTTTCCAGCCGGATCGCGTTCGGTGCCCTTCCGGCCCGGATCGGAATCGGCCCCTTAAAAAAATAACCTCCCAATCAATACTCTTGTCTTTCTAAGACCTGCATCTTCTAATCTATCTAAAAACTGCATCTCAAATCTGTCTTCTTTAAAGCAACTCACCCGGAATTTTGACTTGATAGATCACAATACCATCAATACCTCCAACTATGGCACACCATCATCCCTCACCTCAGAGATGGTGCAGGTGATATTCCTGTCTTTAACCCACTGGCAACCATGTTAACATTGGATCCCTAAGCTAGAAGGAAGATCTAACAGATGTACCACTCCTTGTTTATCAACTCTTACAACACTTTTCCAGACTTGCCTAATGCTTAGGAGGGTGACATTAGGAAGCTGATGGACGAGGACTGATACAACAAATTCATGTCACCCTAGAGGAAGGCATATCTTCCGGCTGACTCATTCAGTTTAAATATCTTCAAAAAATGTGTTATTCACTTGATACACTCTGGCACATCTCTGGCAAGTCGTAGATGTGGTAACCAGGACTGCACACTTTTCCATGTGGTGTGGGAATGCCCAGTCGTCCAGGGATTTTGGGGAAAAGTCTTTAATTCTTAGGATAGACTATTTCACCTTTACTCAAACTCACCGTCTTACACATCCTCAAAGGGATAGAAGTGAATTGATACCTCAAGTCTCTGGTAAACTTGGGCTTGGTGCTTGCCCTCAGAGGGGCATAGCCCAGCACTGGAGAGCTAGGGTTTCTGCACTATAGACAAGTTGGTGTGGGGCATGACTAAATGCTTTTGTCATAACTCCTTTCAGTGGGCCACAGGGAACGCAGGGGCTACTGGTCCAAACTGTGGTGTGTGAGGCCTTTTACTCCTGATTTCTTGTGGCCCGGCCTACTATGGATACTGAGCAACTGGACCAAGTACCCTTTCTGCACCTGACTCAGTGGCAGCTGTGGATGAGCAGTCAAAGGCTCCCTTGGGAGACATACAGATACAGGTAAGTGAACATGACTCATAACTAAAAGTGCATGAAGTATAAACAGTAACCAATAGTCAGTCCAATACTTACTTTTTAGTAAAAAAAAATATGTTTTTTATTTTTCACTCTACTCATGCAATGGAATAACGATACTCATATGCAATAACACACTCCCCTTGAGGCCTGGCCTCTAGTAGTTGTCAGGCAAATCCCTGTTCCACACTCTACTTTGCAACATATTTGGGATTATACCCCATTCACTGGTGGATGCATCCAGGGAATGTGCACAAGTAGGCCATACTCAAGAGTACCCCTTTGACTCCCCAGTTATTAGTTAAAGGTGTCTATGGTGCCGTAGCACTATTAGCAGTGAGTCCGCCGGGGCCCCACAGGCCCAGTACTGGTCTTACCAGCTACAGCGGTAAGGAAGTGTTCAGTGGTGCAGTGAGTGTCCTCTTCATGGGTGCTCCTGAGTCTAAATCCTGTTCGGCAAAGGCAGGTCATGCCCAGTTCACACAGCAGCACAAGACAGGTGCAGACTCTCTCCTCAAAGCGGCACTGCTGACTCGTCCAGCAATCAGAGCTGCTGCTGCTCAGTCACAAAGAGGTAAGTCACCCTTCCCTTAAAAGGGGGGAGGTAGGAATTCTCCGGCTCCCCACTGGAGCTCCAGCGAGGGTGTGACATCTTCTGTGATGTCATACATTTCTCAGAAAAACTGTCAAGTTGCAAACACACACACACACACCATGTGCGTACTGCACAACAATTCACACTTCATGTATTGAACTTCATATAAGAACACATACACTCAGCCCATGCTTCCCTTGCACACGCACTGCACAGCACTATATCTTTCGTGTCATGTATTCCACACAGCATACATATACTCAGCACATGCTCTAATTCCACATTTACTACACAGTACTGCTCTATCCCTGTACTGTACCCTTCCGAGGCACATATACTTCCAGCACAGAGTCATACTTCTGAGATGCGCAGCACTCCACATCTACCTGATGTAGGCCATATGTAAGTTCGGCGCACAGCATTGGAACTTTTAAAAAGGTGAGTGAGCCTGTAGGCCTCACTCCAGTGACTCAGTGACTCAGGGTACCAAGGACATGTTCCCTACTACTGATCATGACACGGTATGGTGCCACCACCGCACTGGTGCTACTTAACTTCTGGTGAAGGCAGTACCCTTCCACCACTATGAGGGTAGGGCTTTAGGCACCTCTCCCAGTCCAACAAAACTACAATCCATGAGACAAGCCTGTGTTCATGGTGCACATGCATGATACATATTCATCTATGACAAAAAACAGCATTATGGATCCAGACAACAGTACAGTTGGGCACTCAGGACAGAGGTACACTTCTTTAACCATGCAGAGGACTTTTCCGTCCCAATAGCTTGCTTATTGAAGAACCCATTTTCTGAGCTCAAGGGAGCCCGCGAAAACGCTAAAAGATCTAGAACCCATGGCAGGAGCAATTTTAGACCCTGAATATTGTGTTATATGCGATTTACAGACACGTATGGCTTTGAGGGGAAAGATGGATGTAAGATCGGCAGAATCAGAGCGAGAAGGTAAGATGTTTGGGGAGAGATGAGCGGTGAAGATGAGATAGTGCAGGGGTGAAGTCGATATAAGAGGGGCTACACCAGCAGTAGTAGATAATAGGCTGGGCGAGAAATTAGATGAAACATATAGTATGGAGGGGAGAGATGGATGTAAGTGGGCGGAATGAGAAAAAAAAGTAAGAGGCTGGAGACGAGGGTAAAAACCTCTTCGAACCATTGTGTGCTGTTCAGTCCATTGACCCTTCTGTTGAAGCTTGCAATCCCCTTTCTATTCTTCTCATGTAAAAAATAGAAAGAAATGTGTTTCAGTTTTGTAAATTGAGTGTCATTATTCACAAAGGATTGTGATCTTGAACCCTCCTCAATGTGCCTGCGGAATTTCAACCTGCTCTCTATGTAATTTATTACTCCCCTTGACCTTTCTATTAAATTTCACTCCCAATGGGATCCTTACCTGCCAGTGTCCTGACCGCAGATCTAGAGAGCATAGCTCCTGCCATGACCTCCCTTTGCAATTTCTCACCTGCCTCGTCACCAGTTCCTACTAATGTAAAAAATAAAGAAAATAGAAAAAATGTGGTCGTTCCTCTGCTAAAAAACCCTTCAGCATGCGCAAAACATCTCATCATCTTCTGTAATCTCTTTGCTGCCTTTTTCTTGAAAATCTCAAAATAATTTTATTTAATAGTATTAAGGTCTAACAATATTGTGAGACCATTACTTTGTGTCAGGCGCAATAGCTGATTTATTGACAGAGTCTGTGTTGTTTGCTAATGGTGTTTCAGAATTTAAGACTATTTCATATAATTTGGATAAGACCTATTCCTTTTGGAAATGCGCCTCTCCATAGATGGGAATAGTGAGCAGTCAGACTTACCACAGGAGGAAATAAAGGTATTGGAACTCAAATACAGTATGGTCACAATAATAATAATCCAGAGAAGCACCTTATCCAGTCAGTCTAGCTAGGTCTTTTAAAAGGGACTGATTTAGAACAGGTTGTTATGGAATGACACCAAAAAAATGCGTTCTCCGACTAACTGTCCCCCAATACCCAATCAACATCTCTGTGTCTGTGTGCAGGGTCCTGCAGCGTGATAACTGACAGTAGCCACCCATAAGACTTAAGTGCTGTGAGGTGTAGGTAAGGGGGCTAAGCTCAAACAGCTGGTGGGAATATTATTTTTATTACTGCGGATAAACTGGGCTCCTTGATTGGGCAGGCTTAGTCTTTGGTGCACAACCCCAAAAACTGGTTGAACATTAGCGTTGATGTGCACAGAGTCAGTCAGACTGTGCTCACAAAACCAGCCAGCACATCTTTATGTCCAGAATTACAATGAGCCAGTCTGGACAAGCACTGTATATTGTACACCCTCTCCCCACACCACAATATCCCTAATCCTAAGGGAGTGAAACCAAGGCCCAGGGAAGTTGATGCTTTTTAGAAACACAATTAGAATAGGCCTCCTGTGGGAGGTGAGGAATAAGAAGTGGGAGTGTGCAGGAAAAGGAGGCTGCAAATGGCAGGCAGAGAAGTGAGGCGGCATTCCATAGAGCACATCAATGCACATGGAGTGATCTGTCATTCATTGAGCCCGTACGAGTAGGTTGCCAGAAGGTTCAGAGAGGCAGATTTTGCATTCGACGTTGGAAGACCAAAAGGGTTCTGTTAGGTAGCCTAGGGCATGACTGGAGTGACTTGAGGATGATGAAAACGGTCTTGCAAGGGTCTAGCATTCAGTTATCTCTTTAACAAAGATCCAATGGGTTTACCCGAGGGCAGGTGCAATTTAGTTATTACTTCTTAGGCTAGCTATGAGTCAAGCATCCTGGTTCTATTCAATGTGCAGTTTGGCAAATGTCTTCTCCGACAAATGGTTTAATCTGTAAATCTCTGGGTTTACTTTATCTTTACTTTGCAAGTCAAGACCCACTTTCCCCAACCTACCTTTTCCACATTGATTCATTTCCTTTCCTTATAGGTGTAAATTGTAGAGAGTGTACTATAGTAAGTCTAACTTGTTGTGTTGCTTTAATATACTACTTGTCTCTTTAGTGACTGGCTCCCAGTGTAGCTTTTGACAGCCTTATTTTTCTGGCCACACATCGTTGTCCCTTTTTAGTCATCTCTTCTGTATATCTTTAAGTTAGTTCAGCTCTTTGCATCTGTTAAAAATGGGGTTTGAGAGTAATTGCTGTGTTAAGGCGCTCATTGTACAGGTGTGGCGTAAAGAAAACGTTTAGGAGTCACTTGGAGTCCTGCTGTTTTGCTCTGGGACAATCTGTCTTAGACTTTTAATCATGCACTAATCTGGAAACAATTATTGAGCATCTAAGTAATGATATCAATTTTGGGGAGACTAATGCCTGGCTTGTTAATCCAATTTGATTGATGTAATGTATTTCCACTAAATAGAGCTTTAAAAATACGTACTTACTTTAGTAAGGTATTATTGATATTTTAGCCATTTTAGTGATATCCACTCAAAGTAAGCAGCTTCTTGCAAAGCTGCTCCAACAATGCCAGAAAATGAACAATCAATTGATATCACTTCCTGGAATGCTACATCTTACAGGGGCCTCACATTTCCTATTCTGCCCAGGGCCCACAAATCCTAGAACTGGACCTAAAGTGGTAGGTGCCATGTAGATCTAACTTAGTGTATGAAGAGGCTGACCTTATTCTTGGCTCTGCATCAATAACAACTCCAGTCTTTAAAGGCACCTTTTAAGCAAGACAGTGATGTGTGGCAATGGGTATCAATTTTTAATTATGTTTTTATTTAGGATTCAATAATCGATACATGTGCAGTACTCACCACTGGCCTTAGAGACAAAGAACAGGAGTGATGCAGCTGGCGAGTGAGAGAGTGGTTAAATCTGTGGGCCAGATATTTGTCCAAATATTCTTTTCAAGTGGATATTATTATTCCCTGATAAGGCATAAATCCTACTATTCTATAAGACTGCCCCTGGGATTAAATCAATTTGACAATCGTACGTCTGATGAGGCGGCAGGACCTCTGCTTTGACTTCACTGAAAATGTCTGCAAACTTCTCATATTGGACAGGTAAGGTGATTTGTTTTTCTGCTACAGTGATGATGTGACACAACAAGGTTAAATCTTTTCCTGACCTAAAATTGGAACTGAGAACAGTTTGATGACAGTAGGAGGGCTTAAATAGATTTTTCTTATAACTCCTATCAATATGAGGGTTATGGTTCACTAACCTGGGCATTGCCAAAATAAAAGTATACTGAGGTGCATCAATTATACTAAATTGGTTAATTTCAATATGTTTTTCTTGCAAACTAAGATACTCCAATTTTGCCTAAAAGGTCCACAAGACGGACAGTTGCCATGTACTTGCCTGCCCTGCTTCAGGTTGGGATTTTCTTAGGCTATGATTTCTCAATTTCTCCACCATGGTCTAGAGGTGCACTATCCAAGTCTGACACTAGCTGCCAGCTCACATGCGATGTTTGAGCCTACATTTAATAAACATTCAGTTTGATCTTCCATCCACTAAAACACTGATAATTGAACACATGGATTGCATCAAAAGGCTATGATCATTATTTAAGTTTGGAACTTATCAGGCTCATGTCATTTACTGCATGTCACATCAAACACATTTACCTATGTTACATAAAAAAGTGAGCTATGGGACATGGGAGTATTTTTCCATCCAGGGATCTCGAGGGTTTATGATAGTTTTATGTTTCTAGATTTTTAATGGAGCTCTGAAGCTGTTTCTTGACAGTGTGAGCGCTACAGAAAAAAGTACAACTTACAACACAGAGAAATGTGAAAAGAAAAGTACATTAAAAAGTAGTTTACTTTTTATAAAAAACATAAATGTGTTCCACGTATGAAGGGATATTTAGCGTTTAAACCTTGCTTTTAGTCATTTATAAACTTAAGTGGCAATTTTCAGTCAAAGTTCTGCTTGCATTTTGAAGAGGGAATGCTTTGAAGCTTAATGGTCTGATTCTGCTGACATCAATAATTTAGGATTAATATCAATCTATTTGAATTGCTCAGAGTGTGTATTTGAGAGTTTATGATTTGCTTTTGTAATTGAGAAACAGATGTTCTTTGTTCTTAGAGTTAAGTTTAAGTTCTTATATCTCCTATAGGCATGTTGGCAGAGCACCAAGCACCCAATTTTGGTGATTGTTGCACTATATATATATATATATATACATATATATATATGTATATATATATATATATATATATATATTGCAATGAAGTTCTCCCATAAATCCTAGGAAGAATGACGAGCCACTCCGTAGTCTGCAGGTAAGTGTAAAGTTTATTCACACCAGACGACGCGTTTCGGCTGACACGGAGCCTTGGTCACATGACCTCGCTCCTGAACCAGGAAGTATATATTGTCATTGGTTCCGGGCACGTCGCAGCGTGCACAAACAAAAGTAAAAGTAAAAACAGACTTAATATCAGTCTTTCTTTTCATACAATAATTTCGTGATTGAAAAACAATTCCTTCTTAATATATTAATGCTTTCACTTTAGTTTACATGTTAGGCGGCCAATTTACAAATTGTTATAAACATTATTGCATATACTTGATATAATGTTGTTCGTGACAGTCGATGTTTTAGTTTTTAACAAATAAATTGTTGATACATGGAATAATATCGAGATCCCTGTAGTTGGGTTATGTAGTTAAGTACGCGCAGTGGTAGGTAGAAGGATTCCCAAGGTTGTGATCACATATATAAATGTCCAAAATCAATGAGTCCAAATTTTAAATATTAAATATTAAAGCTACTGGTATAGTACCAGGGAGTGCTTGAGCCTCATATTTATTTAGAGAAGGCCACAACTGGAAATAATAGCATCAAACTTTAGGTATAGTACCCCAAAACTCTATACGAGTCCCATAAGTGAACAATGTGCGCATACCACGAACTTAGCCAGTATATTCTATCGGTGACTATCGATGGTGAATTCATCTATTCATATACCCCAGGCTGCAGAAACGAAAAAGAGAAGGAATAGTCAATTGTTAGTGTATATTACATTAAAACCAAACTGTCACTAAACAACCCATGTATGTATCTGGCCATGGGGTACATTCAGAAAGCATAACAATAAAATTGAAAACAGAACCATACAATTAAGAGTAAAAAAGGAGTAAACAGTCATTAGAATTCAGTTTTTGAACTGGTTACTACAGTGGCGAGGGAAACAGAATAAAAAAAGGGGGAGGGGGGAAGGAAAGGGGAGAGCAAGGAGGAGATGAAATTTGCCCTCAAACCTTTTTCAGTAAACAATACTATAATAATATTTACAAATGTGAATACATTTCCTCATCATTATTAAGACCAACTGGAAATAGACTGCCTGTTTGTAAAATAAAACGAGATTCGAGTCGCCTCAGTGATTGTATTCTATTCCCACCTCTGGGGTGTTTGGGCACACTATCTAGTGCGAAGAATTTTGCTTTCGTCCAATCACTGGAATGAGGCTCCTTGAAGTGCCTGGCAGTGCTATAACTTAGATCTTGATTTGTTATAGCCCGCCAGTGCTCCAAGATTCGTTTTTTCACTGGGAATGTAGTGTATATATATATATATATATATTCACTTAAAAAACCATAGGTTTCACACATGTCATAGTTAGGTGGATATTTCACTCGTAAAAAAACAATGAAATTCCCCCGTTATAGTGCCCGCATTCCACTGCTTATGACGTCACATATTACATCACTCATGACATGGTCAGTGGCATCACTCATGACATCACTGATGACATTATCCTTGTGATAGAGTGGCGGCCGCGCGAGTTATAGTTATCTGAACTAACTATAACGGGGGAATTTCATTGGTTTTTTACGAGTGAAATATCCACCTAACTATAATATGTGTGAAACCTATGGTTTTTTAAGTGAATTTGCAAGGTTTTTAAAATGCTAATTCCTAACTAGAACGTGTGTGAAACATATGGTTTTTTCAGTGAATTTGTACATTTTTTTAAATGCTAATTTATTTATGTATTATTATTTTTTTTTATATATTTATTTTACAATAAACTACGTATTAAAACTTTTTATTTTTTATTTTTTTGGTTTTTCACCATGCGCGCACCCCCGCGATTTTTTAAAAAAATAATAAAAAAAATGTTTTCTGCCTTCGGGGTCCTTCAGGGACCCCCTGACAAAGGCTAGGGGGTCAGGAACTCTCTACCCAGCCCCCATTTCACGTTCGCCACCTTCCTTTTTCACTCTCACACTGAAAACAAACAAAATGGCGGCCGACACTTCCTGATTTCGACCGATTCGAACGTTGACTAACAGGTAACCACCAATCAGAATTACGCTCGCGCACTTTAGGGTGCTCGCACGGTGTGCGCACTGTGCGCGCTTATAGATATTTATATGCTTTTAAATGCTATTTTCTCAGGAACTACTGAACAGATTGACACCAGACCTGCAAAAGGCACTTCCCTGACCTGAGGACTACCTCTCTGCCAAATTTCAAGTAATTCTGTTCAGCCGTTCGGGGGATTTACCTTCGACTAAAGGTCCTATGGAAAAATGCATGGGGAAAACGCGTTTTGGGACCCCCTTTTTTCTCGGCCCCCGCTTGACGAATCACCCCGAGACTTTCAGGGTAGGAGCTGAGCGAAGCGCCCCATTAGTTTTGAAAATTTCGCGAGGATTCGTCAACCGGCGCCAAAGTTATTCAAAATAGAATTTTCAGATTTCCTATGGAAACTCGGTCCTAACTATAACTATCTACTGGCGACCGCCAGTAGATAATATATATATATATATATATATATATATATATATATATACATGTATATATATATATATATATATATATAGAGAGAGAGAGAGAGAGAGAGAGAGAGAGAGAGAGAGAGAGATATCATGGTTATGAAGGACATTATTGTGTGATTCAACTGTAGATTAAAAAGCAAAGGGCACGGCCGAACCCTTTGGATACCCCGAACAGGAGTGGGTCGGGGGTAGAGATAGTGCTTCCAATTTTGCACATTATAATCTGTTCTCAAAATATTATTTGAGCTACAGTTAAGGCTGTGCTATATACTCATCAATCATGAAATACATGTCTAATAAATTCAGCTGTATGCTGGCAAGATGCTTCCCTGTGTAGCATATTCCTTGCTGACGTCTGCTGTGACCAGTATGTCACAAGGTCAAATCCTGATAAAGCGAACTCAGCCTTTCATCCTTCTAAGACTGAAATATTGAGTAGCATTAATTTGAGTAGTAGGGTTGTTTCTGTAGCGGTTAGACATGGCACAACTGTGGGACGAAGAGGTATATAAAGCACATGTTTCCCCAGCGGGTGTTAGCTTGTGTCTATTTGGACCTTTGCAGCACCTTATCATTGGATGGGGCTTACAAGTACATCTTGGTAGCAGTGGATTTCTGCTCTCGATTCCTATGGGTATGGCCGCAGCGATTGGCTGACCCCGAACTGCGAGTCTTCATCGGGGCACACACAGTAGGCACATTACATTCTGAACAGGGTCCGGCATTTAGTGATAGGGTTTACAAAGAGGTCCTGGGAAGTTTGGGTATGATCCTGGTTTCTCATCACCATTCGGTTGTGGAGAGGAAAAACTGTGACTTAAAGTAGTCTTTAATAGCGTGGGTATTAGGCTCAGGGCGCTGTTGGGTACATCACTTATTTGGATTCCAGAGGGCACTCAACAACCTGCCTAGAAAATCCTTGGGTGGTCAGACTCCCTAGGAAATCCTGTTTAGGGTAGAGATGTGGGTCCCAGACCTCTACAATCCCAGCACAGTGGCAGCTGAAATGTCATTTGATATAACTGAACGTTTGGCTGTTTTACAGGAACTGAATGACTTCCGGGATAAACATCGCAACGTCCAAGTAAAACGCACTGCCACTGGGGAAGTGAAGGAAGTACCGGCAAGACCTGCCTGGGTCCCAAAGGTTGGGTATCTGGTCAAGGAGAAAATTGTGGACAAGAAATAATTTGCAACATCCTACTCTGTACCTGTCCTGGGTCTTGAAGGTACCAGAACGGTACTTCTTTCGCCTCTTGCCAGCTGCAAAGACAAAAGATTTGTCTCCATCGATCTGATCAAACCACACTATTTGGCCGATTCTCAACAGTAAGCCAAGTGGGCTCTTGGGTAGCTACCTGCTTACTCTTACTACTATGCAGGAAGTCCAGATGGAAGCTTTAATAACTAATACAGCATCCTCTCTCCAATGAGAGACATCAATCAACAACAATGAAATATGCCTTCTACCTGTTGCTACAACTACAAAAATTGTACAGTCAACTGGGACAGAAACATGCATTCAATCTAGAAACCTGAAAAGTATACGGTCAATATCAATTTACTACAGATCGAGTCTGCTCCCAGTTCTATAAAACCTGCTGAGCTGCCAATTATAGATTGGGCTGCCTCTGGCTACTTCATAGATTTTGATGATTTCTCTTCAAATTCGTCTGACCCACCCCCACCTCTACCATTCAGTGCAGTTCTTCTATCTTTGGCTGAAAAGAACATATTTTGTTTCTCCATGGTCACACCTTTAGATTATAATTTCGTTACTTTTCCTGGTCCATTGGATTGGTTTTGTGACAGTCTTTTCCTCCTTCTGAATGGACACTATCTCCCAGAATGCTCTGCAATACAACTGGTGAACTTGGTTCTTAAACCTAATCCGTCATCACACCGAAAATGAAAAGACCTTTCCCTAATAAACATTTCAGCCATTCCAGTTCCGGATGGGATTGTTTGGGATCAGGTATCATATGATGTGCATGGCCCCACTGAATATTACAAATTCTATACCTGTTCAAAATATCATTGAATAATGTCATTACCCCTAGTAGTGTTTAAGACGATTGGGACATTGATACAGAGTATGAAATGCTAGAAGATCTAGAGCATTGCACTGTGTTTTCTCCTAAAGAATTGTATGACGGTACAGCTAATCATGATGAAATGTTTTGTTTTCAACATTACAGTCATAATGTTCTGCTTAAAGCAAGTATTCTAAGTGCTGTCTTCAATTACGCACAATGGGAACCTTGCCCCACACCGCCACGGGGAGTTCACAAACATTTGCACAGAAGTTTGCTTATTTTTCTGAGTATGATACATCTGACCCTGCCTCTTATTATTATAGGCTTGCACCTACACATGCAAATAAAAATATGCTGACTGACACCAAGCTGATATATTCTGCATCTTTTCTTTCCCAGCTGTCTGTACAAGGTTTAGACTTTTGTAGGGACACTATAATTGTAAAATCAATTTGGGGGACAAAAGACTGGCAGGTTCAGGGAACTGAGGCCTTGTTTAGAGTGAGTCTGATACCACAACAAAAGATTTTCATGAACAAAACTATGCAACAAGTGACAAGTCTTGGATTAGCTAATATGAAAGATTTGAACACACCACTCATTGCACATTTGCACGTTTTGAGAACTGGCAGCAGTTTCCTAACTACAGTGAGGACATATTGGATACCATGCTACGTAATGGCATATACAATTCATCTGACTCCAATTGGAAGGAATGGTGAGTTCGGCCAGTAGACACGAATGGATGTCAGGCAAGATTCCTAAATGACATAGAGGCCTGACATGCGGTACGTACAGTTTGAACACTCAACTTCTACCTAGACAACCCCAGTGACCAGAACACCACCTCCCTAATGGAGAACCTCACCAACATTGGACTCAAACAGCTAGTGACCGCACTGAGCCACACAGCCGGTCACACGCTGGACCCCGTTTTCTCCGCCAGTGGGAACATCACCTACAGCCACGCCACCGAACTCCTCTGGACTGACCACCACTGCGTACACTTTGCCTCTGCCACCCACGCCCACCATGCACCACCGCCCTCATCGCCCCCCGTCCCAGCTAGAACAAGGCCACTGAAGAACGTCTCGTCTCGTCGACCTCCTCGGCAGACCACACCGCCAAAACCAACAGAGGCCAACACCACAGCTCGCAACCTTCACCAATGGATCTCTAACTGCGCTGACACTCTGCCACCCCTCAAGAAGACAACTGTGAGTGGTCTGATGCACACCCTATTTTGACTCAAAGAACATGATTATTCAATTGCTCGTTGCAAATTTTTGGCGTGATAACTTGTTGCTTGTTCTGTCCCAAAAGTACGTGTTGTGTAATTCCTAAACATTACTGGCGTGCCATTTCGCGTCACCTGCAAGCTGCACAGCCTATAGAACAGAATGCGTACGAAACCAGTTTATACAACAGTAATCCTTTTTAATGCGATAATTAGTCCATTTATTTCCAACATTGTCAATGCTTTATCTATTCACATCAAAAACTGACGAGATTCCAACATTTTTCAGTGCTCAAGAATTGCCCATCCAGGCCTTATTCACTGGCACGTAGGAATACTCGGTTCCTCCAGGACACCCACAACATTATTCACCCAATGCATTTCGGGCTAATCATTATCGTCTCCTACGCCGATGACACCCAGCTGATCATCTCCCTCACCAACAAACCCACAGCCGCCACAATCAACTTTCACAACGGAATGAAGGCAGTTGCTACCTGGATGGAAGACAGCTGCTTCAAGCTCAACTCGGGCAAAACCGAAGTACTCATCCTGGGACACACCCCCTCAGCCTGGGAAAACTCCTGGTGGCCCACCGCACTAGGAACCCCTCCTACCCCTATGGACCATGCACACAACCTTGGCATCATAGTGGACTCCTGGCTCTCAATGAACTGCCAAATCAACGCAGTATCCTCATCCTGCTTCCACACGCTCTGCCTGCTTAGAAAGACATTCAGATACCCCCCCACAGAATCCAGAAAGACGGTCTCCCATGCACTCATCACCAGTAGACTGGACTACGGCAATGCACTCTATGCCGGCAGCATCCAGAAACAGCTCAGGAAACTACAGAACGTTCAAAACACTGCAGCAAGACTGGTCCTCAACATCCCCCGCCGCAACCACATGACGCAACACCTCCGACAACTCCACTGGCTCCCTATCAACAAGAGAATCACCATCAAGGCCCACACACATGCCTACGAGGCGATTCATGACGCAGGACCAGAGTATCTGAACCACCGCCTCCTTTCCACACACCCTCCAGACAACTCTGCTCTGCCAAACTCGCACTGGCCTCCATCCCATGGTTCCACAAAACCAGAACCAGAGGAAGATCCTTCTCCTACCTCGCCGCTAAGACCTGGAACACCCTACCCCGCCACTTCAGGCAATCCGCGTCATTGACCCAGTTTAGGAAAACCTCAAGACCTGGCTCTTCGACTTAACCTTCACACCCAGATGGATCAGCAGCCCCACCCCATCTTAGAGCCTTGAGACCCTCACCGGTGAGTAGCTGTGCTTTACATACTTCTGATTGATTGATTGAACACATTCGGGGGTGGTGACAACTTATAGAGTTGGGAAGTTGTGCCTTGATTGGCTAAAGACCTCAACACTGTCTCGGGTGAAACAACACTTGTACCTTTCATCTGATGACCTGGAACTCAGGGACGTTTTATTAGGTCCTCGAAAACCACTTTGAAACCGCTTCTTGTATGCAATATACAATGAAATATGGAAAGTTTCTCTGCTGAAAAATTGTGCGTAATTGACAGGGCCAATTCCGAAAAAGATCTAGTAGTGGTTGACAACGGCATAGCCACCTTATCCTCTAGAAGATATTCTTTTGGAAACATAGTGTCATCTGCAATAGACATTGTTCAACAAGACAGCATGGGCAGTCACAGCTTAGGTCTATTTTACTATTGAGATGGAAACTTCAAACACTACGTTCTGGCCACATGGTATGGTGTCATATCAATGTCACAAGTCTGTTTCCCCCTATCTACCGTACAGAACACCAGATATCTATGGCACGCAAGGATGCAAAATACACTGTTACACATAGAAAAACTAGAGAAATTACCTTTCACCATTGCTGAAACAACATCCATGGATTGGATAATTCATGGATACATCATCGTGCCAATTTCTACATTTCCTTTTCAGTACTGTCAGCAATACCACCAAGTGGGCAGATTGGAAGGGTTGGGGGAAGGGGTTGTACACGAGTATTGGGAACTACCTATTAGATTTTGGTGTCGAAATAGGGAGACTGAAGTGTTTTCTCAGCAGATCAGCAGATAAGACGGCGAGAATACTTTAAGAGGATCCTTAGTCTGCAAGGTTATCTTGCTTCATGAGGTCTGTAAGGCTTCTGTGGCACAATTATCTTGAAAGGTTCCCCGCAGCTGTGATACGTCCGGCTTTTGGATTGCTCTCTAAAGGGAGTTACCTGTTGCTGAACAGTCAAGGTTGCTGTGGAATGAAGCAGGGGTTGCCTATCTGCTGACAGTTTCTTCAATTGACACTTATTGTACGCAAGTACTGTTTCCACTTGCCCGTACAGTTAGGGGGCGATGCCTCGGCCTTCGATAAATCTTACCAACATGCACTTTGATGCCCTGAACAAACTGAAAGCCTTCCTATTTCAGAAAGATGTGGCCTTAACATCTGCCAAGGAGTCGTGTGATCTTCAGGTTGCAAGGTCCTCTTCAGAGATACAGTCGCTACTCCACACTAACTTCTCGCTACATTTTGGAGAGCTAATGCACCGCATTTTTAACATGTTTGATATGATGGGAATTGCACACTTTTTTAAAAGCATAGGCTTTGGGTTGGTTAGCACCTCCCAGACAGTTTTCGGAATCATTCCATCCTTCATACACTCCATGCTCTGAAGCATTATTGGAGGTCGTCCGCTGGTCCTGCTCCTGATTGTCGGGCTGTGATTTTAATTTTTCTGCTCCTCAATGGATGTCCCATTTCAAGAACAAATGGATCTGGCACTACCACATGTGTTACTGTGCTGTAAACACATTGTACATTGCTTTGGCGCACTTTTGCTTCGAGAACTGACTGAGCATTGGTCTTATCATTTCAGCCTGTTTGGCTTCAATGCATGCAGCCCATATTCTGCTGTGCCCATTTGAGCGTGCCTTGGACTTGTGCCTGGGAATGCAATTGGTTGAGCCTTCGACATGAATGTACTGATGGGCCCCTTAAAGGACATGTGTGTAGCTGTCCACTGGGTATTCCTTAGCTCCAGGCTGCATTCTGTGAGCTTTCCTGGGATGCTTCTGCACCTGGTGAGTTGGATCTTGGCTCTGGTTTGGCGGAACCACCACTGGCTGCGGTCACTCTCTCAGAGGCTGCCATGGGGGTTGGATGGGAACACATTTGCTCTATAAACCTGCTCCGAGGTCTGCCTCAGGGATCATCGTATGCTGTTGCTGGGAACAGAATTTTTTTGTCTACCTTTGACTACCTCTCGGAACACATAAATAATTGGAATTCCATTTGGTAGGAGCTTTTAATTCAGCCTGTTTTAACATCCTAAATTGATTTTAAATTTGTATTAGCTTTTATATTTTTACATTTTTAATAAAGGCTTTCTGTGTGCTTTGGCTTTTAAATAGAATGATTGCCTTTTTAATTTTATTTCTAGATAGATTTTATTATAACTTGTTATGCATATGCTGTGACACTATTTACTGTAGCTTTCTTATTATTAGATAGCTTATTAGTCGATTTATGTCTGAGGGGTGGGTGTCATGTGTCTTAGTTAAGCCCCGGGGGGAAACACTCCCATTTGTACATGTACACGTTTCCCAAGTTGCTGTCTCTTTCACACGATGACTTTTAACACACATTTGTGTGCGTGACAATGCAGGATTAGTTTCTCTGAAACTACATTGCTTACAAATTCCACGTAGTAAGAACATTATCACGACACCTTGAACATCCCGTGCAAGGTCTGAACATACATTGTGCAAATGTGGTTGTTTGTTCTTTGTGGTGCCTAGCACCAGCACTTAATCATCAACACCAGCGCTTTTCTTGAGCACCAGTTAAGGACACATTTATTTATGGTAGGCATGGGGAGATTAAGTGATTTGCCCAGAATCACAGGATGTTGAGCCGACGCCGAGATTTGAACTTGATTCCCAGCCTGGAAGCTCTGGCCATTACACCACACCCTCTCCCCACTTTTATAGTTAGTAGCTGGTTCTGTTTTAGGCAGAGCTAATAGGGGAAATAGGCTAGTGCAAGCTGCCTCCTGAAGAGAGCCCCAGCACTTATCTTTTTACAAATTAACCACTGGGTCAGGGTGTGGATTGGCAAGCATGTCCATCAAAAGATTCCGCTTGTAAATGAGCTTGTTTGTTGCTACCAGTTTCTGCCACTGTTCTTCCAGCTACCGGGGCCAAGACCGCAGGAACCAACCTGCATTGCAGTCCCTCGCGTCACCAGCAGTGCCAGGAGGCACTAGAAAATCGTCGCGGGCTCCCGCAGCGCAGGACATGCGCTGGCAGCGCCCGTGCGAAGCCCGGCCAAGGGCAGGCCCATCCTTGCCCGTCATTGCCAGGAAGAGACAGGGCAGGGCCACCTCCCTTAAGTTTGGTACACGGACCTACAAGGCGGCTATGCACGCAAAAGGTACCGTGACATCTCTCTACTTCTACACAGCGGGCCCCTTAAAACAAAGAAAATCCAGGACATTGCCATAAAAAGCACTGCGAATTGTTAGCCTGCGTTACTTCTACTGCCTGGCTGCGGAGACCTTTGTAAGGAGACTATAACTGGTTAACCAGGAAGATAATCTGGGACCCTGATTGTGAACTTGCACCGGATATTTTTGCACAAACAATAAGTTACAATACAGGTTTACTTATTGCTTAGCAGCAGTGCTCAGGATGAGCCAAAATGGGTATTCCACCGTGTTATATAATAGAGAGAGATAGCCCCTGGCTAGTGTAGCCACGCCTCCTATGTCCTTCTATGTCCTTGGGCCCCATTTACCCTATATCATTTCCATTGCCTTATCTCTGTTATCGGTTGGAAAGGCACGTTCTGAACTGGTTTATTTTTACCACCCCGCTGTTGCATTAGGCTGAGTGGGATCGACATTACAACTCCCTCCCTTCCACTCGGGGTGTCGCTCTCAGGGGTTCTTGGATAAGGGGCTTTGGGGAAGAGAAAGTGTATGGAGGGCACGGGTGGTGCTCAGCCCAGGAAGGGGAAGAAGGTTAAGAAAGTCATCAAACACCTAGCTAGTAGTTGTGTAATAGATCGCATTGACAACTTGATAAGCGATTGTGTAGATATACTTGATGAAGGTTCTTCCACTTTAATTCCACCTACTCCTCCTCAAACCTCAACTAATAATCCACACTCCTCACTGACCGCTACTAGTAACAAATGTCCTCCTGTAATCCCAGCTATGTTCAAAAAGACACGCACAAGGGAAGCATGTGCACAAAATGAGGAGGTCGCAATACATATAGCTAGGATTCACTGCCCCCCCCGCCCCCAGCTACATGTAACTCTAAGAATAATAACAGTCCTCTCAATACTTCTCATGGTATACCACTACAGCCAGAACTCAGTGTTCCCCTGCACTAACAGGTTTACCTCCCTAATGGCTTTAGTTGATGAAGCCACGGAAGATCACTTTCACCATTGTATTAAATCTACAGAGTTGACAACTGTCGTTCCTAATGCAAAACCAACGAACCCAAGTACCCACCAGATTATTGAGGATTTGAAGGCTAAAGTAGGGTCCTTGAGAGTGATGATCGAGGGACTCACTACACTAGTTAAATCTTTACTACAACCAAACCCTCCACCTATATTCCCAGTTGCACGGGAGCCGTGCGCTAATGCAGAGCGAACACAGTCGTCACTACAAAGTTCGAGTAGCCATCCTCAGCTCCACCAATCTAACACCATTCAGAGGACACTCCGCAACTACCGGCACCTACAGCTGCCGCCAGAAGCTGCGGTTTATCACCATACTCAAACATCCTCTGACCTTAAAGTAAATTCTGCTAACTGTCTATCCACACAAGCAGGTGCGCATGCTACACCTATCCATCAGAGGATTTGTAAAATGTCCCAAACTCAGTTATTATCCTGCTACACTAGGAACCATCCACCATATACAGCCCCTCCTCAGCTGCCGCTTGAAAACTAAATTCTCATGGTTAATGTCCCAAAACTTAGTATAAAGCAGGGGCCAGAGGGGGAGGACTCTTTGATAAACAAAGCAATCCATTGGATCCGCTATGTCAAGGGCTGTCGCTCGGTAATCCGAGAAGACATTATCAGGGCGCGTACATGTATGACCCCAGGACAATCAGGAGATTACATAGAGCTAACATTAACAGGGCCAGATTTGGTCGAAAACCTACTCATTCTAGAATTTCGCACCTGTTTCCCTGACTCTTCTTCCATTCAATTCAAGCGTTCTGTTCCCCACAGAACAGCTCTGTTACTATTGCTGGACAGAAGACCTAGTAGCTCTAGTCTAGAACACAACGACTGACTACTGGAGGAAATCCATCGGCCCTCCAGATCTCAGCATTCCTTCCATCCCAGGGTGATACTAACCTCAGCAGAGAATTTCGACAAAAGGTGAATAAATCAAATGAGGATGGCCCCCAAACTGTCGAAGGCACAAGGAGCGCTGCTAGTGATATAAATGAGCTGGAGGGAGCACAACGTTATGAGGGTGCGTACTCTACTTTAGATCTTAACATTTCAATGCACCAAACACCGGCGAAAGAGCTAACATGCATAGCTATAGTATCCTGGAATGTTACTGGCCTAAAACAAAAGCTTGATGACCCAAATTGGCATAGTTACATAGACAAATTTGACATCTGTCTTTTTCAAGAGACATGGTTACTCACATCCCCACATAAGCTAGGTTACAAAACATACTACAAGAACGCAATTCCCACGCAGAGAGGAAGACCATTGGGGGACCTTGTAATATGGGTCGAAATAATACTGGGGGTCCGATTCACAAATTTTATTATAGACTTCCCAGACCTGCTCGCAGTGCATCTAAATAATAACAATGAAAAACTGTATCTGTTTAACATCTACAACAGACCAATCAGGCAGACTTTAAATTTTGAGATCATCAACACATTAGGTAGTTCCTTGCATCTTGTAGATCCTAGTGATACCGTGATTGTATGTGGGGATTTTAATTCTGCCTACGAGCCACTAATTGGACTGGAAAACATTACAGAAGAAGAGGATACTGCCATTGGGTTGCCCCAATTAGTGGCAGGGCCACCCAAACCTTGCACTAATGCCGCATTGCAGATAGTACAGTTCAGTATAGAACACCGTTTAAGGGCATGCAATGGAAGGGTATTTAGTATTTGGGACGAAAAAGCCTCTCTCAATACTTTCAAGCGTGGCAGTTCTCAGCCGAGAATTGATTATATATTGCACAGCACCCACAGCTGGAGTAGAATAGTGAGCTTTGGAATAGAGCCAAGGGATGATAGTGATCGCCAACCACTATGCCTGGAAGTAATAGGCCAAATAGCAAGGGGTGACCAACTAGACAGTTGCATGCAAAACGTGCACCCCTTAGTAGGAAACACTCAAAGATCCATCAAGTGGCTTAAGATCACAGGTAGCATTGAGCTCATGACAAGTATCTATAATACCTTTCCCGAAGTAGTGGGTGCTCACCTAGAGACAAGTTATATGCCTGCAACATCCATGCATATTGCCCTGGTTGCAAAGCTAGAGCCCCTCCTTACTAAAAACATTGGGAAGAAATGGAAACCCAACTCTAAAATGGGATTAAAGGTAAACCCATGGTATACAGCAGAATGTAGAAGATCTAAGACATCTCTTCTTGAAAAAATAAAACAGGGCAACGCAGATTCAGTAAGGCGGGCCAGGGATGCCCATAGGAGAGTACTGGCTATCGCCAAGAGGAATTGGGAGGAAAATAGCTGGCTCGATCTCTTGCAGGCAGCAAAAACTAATAACTCGTCTGAGTTTTGGAAAATCATAGCGTGCGGAGGCAAGGACCAGGCAGTGAAGACAGAGCATTACTTGAACTCGGCAGTTTGGACCGACCACTTCACTGACTTGTACTCTAGCTTTCGGCCCACTGTAGCTCCGAGTGGAGACAGAGGGCCTGTCAATGTCAAGGGAGACAGTGAGGGGATCGTGTTTTCACTGCAGGAGACCGACTATGCCATAGATTCTATCAAACCAGGGAAAGCACCTGGATTGGATAGACTCCCCGGCGATTTATTCAAACATGACATAAAGGTATGGGTCCCATATGTAAACGCTCTTAGCAATGCAATAGCAGCAGGTGCCCCAATACTGTGAATGTGGAAAGGGGGCTGAAATAGACCCTATCCACAAAAAAGGCAGCAAACACAAACCCAAAAATTACAGGCCAATCAGTCTGATAGGTGTACTTCAAAAATCTAAGCCAGACAGGTACTGAATAGGCTTAACGACTGGATAGAGGCCAACAACATATTGTCTCCATACCAGGCAGGCTTTAGATCATGCACTAGCACAGTAGACCAAGTTTTTAGACTTTTGTGTATTATATGGAAATACGTCAAAATCAGGAAGGGCCATATCTATGTAGCATTCGTCGATTTGAGGGCAGCTTTTGACATCGTACCCAGATGTCTTCTATGGGATTCACTAGAAAAACAAAAAGCTCCCCCCAGCCTTGTAACAGATAAAAAGGCTACACAATGGAAACTGTGCTAGAGTCTGTTGGGGTGTGAATGGGGAACTCACAAAGCCAATCCCGATAGAGAGAGGAGTGAGACAGGGTTGGGTACTTGCTCCCACCCTCGTCTCACTCTATATCAATGACGTGGTAAACCACCTACAAGCTCAAGCAAATGACCCCCCTAAACTAAATGGGAACTTGGTACCGGTGCTGCTCTTTGCAGATGATACCATCCTGATCTCAGAGACCCTAAAGGGACTACAAAATATGATGAACGGTTTTAACGGATATTATGCCAAAAAAGGTTTAGAAATAAATGCCAACAAAACCAGGTACATGGCCATAAACCCTCATAAGGGCTTTAAAGATAACCTTATGTTGAGTAACCAGAGAATAGAACATGTCACTAATTTTACCTACTTGGGCATATTATTAAACTCCAAACTAGCTAGGAAACATCAAGTCAACCACTCTGTATTACGGTGAGCCCAAGGGGCAGGGGCAATTCTTAAGAAGTACAGCTTGTCCTCAAGCAAATCTGTGACACCAGCGCTCGAGCTATACAAATGCAAGGTCCAGGCAGCATCACTGTATGGATCAGAGCTATGGGGTATCAGTGACACCAAACAACTGATAATTAGGGAAAATAAATTTGCGAGAAAACTATTGGGGCTACCACTATCAACACCACTTCTTCCAATGTTTCATGATTTAGACATGAAGCGTATAGGGCACCTCGCAACTTCGGGACCACTCCTCTACTAGATATGTTTGTGGATAACCCCAGAATTACTAGTATACAGAGAAGGTGTACGTGAATTACTGGCTATTGACACATGCTTTACCTTCCTGTGGCTAAGATTTGTACGGAAATGGCTGATACAGTTAGGTCTTGAATCACACTGGACCAAACCGCACAGTTTAACATCAAGCTGTAAAGACACACTGAAGGAACCTTCTGGCAATACACACTGAATGCACTTCACTGCAACCCGAGGGTAGGAAGGTTAACATCTCAATTCCTCATTATTAAGCCAAATCTGAGTCGCGAGAAGTTCCTTGACGATGTACAGCCGTACCTAGCAAGAGCTCTATACCTAAAGCTGAGGTACAACATATTACAGACCAAGAGCCATACTGCAACTGCACTTTATGCACTATATGCACTTTAGGGTCTATAGAAAATATAGAAAACACAGCACACATTCTGTTTTTTTGTCCTGCATATGATAGGGCTAGGAGGAAATGGATCCAACCACTATGTAATTCATTGGGATTCAGAAAGCACCAAGAGGCACTTAGGGTACTGAATACCAGCACCTTACCACATATTATATTACCCTATCTAGATACCTGTTCATAGTAGGCCTAATAAGGAATAAAGCTGTGATGCGTTAAAGACCAATATACGAATGACTGTGAAATATTCTTTGATTTGTATAAATAATCAGATACTTTTCTTTTATTGTACTATATTAAGTTTAATGAATTTTAAAAAAGAGAACTCACTGGGGTGGAAATAATGGAATCTTACGGTGATCAGCGTACATCGTTTTACATTGTTTTAAACTATTTTACTGGTAACGTCTGACCATTTTACTGAGACTATATAATATATGGTTGGATGTATTTTAAAATATCTGCTAAATAATTGCATGACTATGAACCTTTATGGCCCTTGGCCGAAATAAAGTATTTGAATGATATACCCAACGTCATGTAAAAATATGGTAAAGACTCTTTCAAATTAAAAGTAGGTTATTTCTTGCACACGTTTCACTTAAATTCATTAGATTATATCACTGTGTTGACATCTGCTAATAGCAAACATTTTTAAACACAAACTCTTCCTCCACTCCATCTCCATGACAACACTGGTATGAGCGGCCCAGGAGCTCATAGAGTCAGTTTGCCTTGTGCACCATATATGTGCCCTATACTATTCCTGTATACGGAGCAACATGGCCTATTAAACAATACGGTGCCCAATTAAAATATTACACTGTGAAGTAAAGTGATTTGTGTTTAATCACACATTTTTTGCAAGTGAGGTAGCAGAGTTATGAACCAAAGTTTCCTTATTGCGCACTGCACATTTCAGCCACCGGATAAATATCTCCTATAATCTCCCTTTTACCACTAAACGACATTGCTTTGTGCTCAACTATTTCATGCTGTCAGTAAATTCACATATCACATGCTAATTTAGTCTGACACTGTGTGTAAAATGTCAAAATGTGTTTCTTGGTAAAAAGTACAAAGATAAGCATAAGGGTAGGAGGAAGACTCTTTTTATGTTAATTCCACTGCCTTCTCTTGAGTTGAACAGCAAAGAGGGAGAAGGTCTGTACATCAATGACAGCAATTACACTGATTAGCCAAACAAAGAGGACTCTGGTTTCCCGCAGATCAGGGAGTCACAAGAATTTAATCTCCGCTTGTCTGCAGACACATATCAGAAAAAAACATTTTTAAATTTCTTGCCAATAGCTGACTTATGTCTAGTGGGATTTTGTCAGTTAAAAGCACAGCAGGGAGGGTAAAGGTAGCAGTGGTTGCTCATCGAGGGAGTGCTGTGGGGGAACAAACAAACAAAAACAAAGTTAAGTAAAGGACCGATGCGGCCCGCCTTGGAAATGAATAGGTCGTAATGATGGAAGGTTGCTGAGCACAGGTTTCTACAGGCCCCTCCACCCAGACAGACCATGAGGCATATTTTTGCCACAAAATAAATACTACGTGTTCAGAATCAACCGTAGGTATTTTTTCCCAATGCTCACACAATAGGTGTGCATTCATAATTTATATTTCACTTTATTATCGGTCCTGCACGGAGTGGTACACAAAGGGCTGGTCCCTTTGTTGTCCCGAAGAAGAGGTTTAGGGGATACCTTGAAACATGTCGACACAATACTAGGGATTGTAATTACGTAACAGTTACTTTTCCCTTTCATTAACCCCTTTTTATCCTTACCAACTAGGAGCAGGAATAAAACATTAGCTCACTAGTTAGTTAATTTTTAAACATCACTTACACCACTTCCCCTACACTGCACTACACATATCTTCACAAAGTAAGTGCTCCTACGTAACTCCGCAAGAAACAGCACGCCCCAAGCAGTAGATGTTTGGGATGGCCCCAATGATGAAGCATGTCACCTAGGGGCAACCCTGGGTGGGTGAGGGGACTCAAGAAAATATATTTTTCTTTTCTACCAGTAGAGTTGGTCTTTCACCCAATTGGTGAATCCCCCGTTTTTCTTGGCTAGGTTCTTTTGATCCGTCATCTACGGATTCTTTTTGCTGTACTCTACATCACGTCTTCACCATGTCCACCATACACCACTGCCATCATCGCCCCCCCTCACAGCTGGATCAAGGCTACCGAAGAACTTCTCATCAACTCCCTCAGCACCACCACTCCGCCAATGCTTACAGACGATAACACCGCAGCGCGCAACTTCTACCGATGGATCTCCAACTGCGCCAACACCCTGGCACCCCTCAAGAAAAGACCAGGCAAATAACACTCCAAGAAGGCCAGCTGGTTGACTCCCGCCCTCCACTAGTTCATTTGCCCTGCAGACGTCTCGAGAAGTGATGGAGCCACAACATCAATCAACTCCGCAACACATTCACCCTTGCACCATGGAGCAAAGGTGCCTGCGTTGGCGCATGGCAGCCATGGTGCGCCAACGTAGGTGAAAAAGACAGGGGGGCTTATTCATGAGCCGCTTCTGACAGTTTCTCCCGGACAGTGCGTCAGTTTCTTGACGTACTTGCAGCGTGATTCTTGCACCACGTTGCGCTGATTTGCAAAAGTGACCCTTTAGGCAAATGCGTGACCTTGTCAAGCCCTGTGCCGCATTATACCTGCATCAGGTATGATGTATGCAGGGTGTGCGTTCCCACGCTTGCTTAGCATCATAGGAGTGGCGCAATGAAATTCATCAGATTACACTGTGACAATTGTAGGACGACATTGTGTCAATACCTTACGCCTGCCTCATGGCAGGCGTAAGGGTGAGATAGTGCCCCAGGGATAGGCCAGCCCCATGCATTGCTGGAGTTGCGTCATGCAGTTACACAACTGCAGCAATGCGTGACTTTAGCGCTGACAGATATGTTAGGATTCTAGACATATCTGTCATTCATTGCAACATGGAGTGCTGTACAGTGAATGCAGCGCATCCATGGTGTCACAAGAAGGGCGTAGGGAAAAAGTGTTGCAACCCTGTTTTGTCGCAGTTCCACAACACTTTTCATGAATGAGGCCCAGGAATGCACCTAATCTTATTGATGGTGCACATTCCTGCCCTGTAGTTTCGTCACAGGGCAGCGCAGCAACATTCCTTGCAGCGCTGTCCAGCACTAAAACCTGCTGAAATGAGTCCCCAAGTCTTTGCACCATTTTTAAGACCAGCTATTTTCTGGTCATAAAAACTGCCTCTAACTGCAGTTAGAGGCAGTTTTTTTGGTCTTGCTCCATACAAGGAATTCATTGTTAATATCGCGTAGTGGGGTTAGTGGCCGTTTTTGCACGGGAACGCCTACCTTGCATCTCATTTTCCCTAACCCCACTACGCGATATTAACAATGAATTCCTTGTATGGAGCAAGACCAAAAAAACTGCCTCTAGCTGCAGTTAGAGGCAGTTTTTATGACCAGAAAATAGCTGGTCTTAAAAATGGTGCAAAGACTTGGGGACTCATTTCAGCAGGTTTTCATGTTCGCTAACAGAAGTGGCGATCTTTAAAATGCAAGTTTTTGCCGGAAAACTGCTGCTATCTGAGGTTAGCAACAGCGTGTACATATGGTGATAAAATAATCTGTGCCATATCGTCAAAAAAGTGCCGCTATGGTGGCGTATGTCACACACGAGAGGGTCCAAGGAAGAACTATGCTACTTTATAGAAACTTTGATCCTATATGTCTTCCAAACTCATAATACCCACACAATATGAAGGGTAGCACTAATAAAGAATAGTGAAAAAAGGGCACAACCAGGTTATGGATGAAAACCCTCACTCACCCGAGGGTGATATGCTTCATCATAGGGTTCCTCCAGCACACGGGGACCACAAGGTACCCCGTGTGGGCTACAACTTCACCCAAGAGGGAAGGAGCAGGAGTGCACAGCATGTGTTGGTCCTACCAACTCCGTATGGTAAGGAGGGGCAGAGTGCAAATAATAAAGTGAAAAGTGTATTAAAAAACTATCTACATAGGGGCAACAACTTTATTCTTCCTTCCTATGTGGTAGTCTATTAAAATGCAAGTGAATATAGGGTTATAGATAAATACCCTAGCTAGTGATCCTTGTACACATGCCCCTTAGATGGTGACATAAGCTGTACCTTTGTAACCTTTAAAAGGATGCTACCTCCAGCGACACATTTACATCAAATGTATGAGATAACAGTTGTATGAAACCACAAAGTGGGAACAAGGAGAATTCGGTGCCTGGGGAGTTTGTCCTCCTATCAAATACATTACCACTTTCCTGCACTCCAAGCAGCGCGGATGTCAGATGTGCAAAGATTTTCAGGTATATTTTGCCTGACTGCAGAGTTGGGACCTATATCTAATAAAGAGCAGGTTTTGCAGCCACTGGACTGTTGAAAAGATGCTTTGGCCACTGGCTGTATCTATACATATGTATTCCTACACTTTTGATTACATCATTTTTGGAACCAGGAGCAGAGAGGGGCTTTTTTGGTCCTGATGAATGCCTTTACATCTCTTTGGAGGCTGCGACACAGGTAGAAACGTGCTGACCTCTCGTTGTGGGTTCAATTAATCCCAAATGTTCAACCTCTCTGTGTGAGTTGAATTTCTCCCCACATTTTTTAGGTCTCACCTGACCCAGCGCATGTGCTGGTCTGGCGAGACATTTAGTAGGTGGGTTTTGAAAGTGCTACCCACATTTTTGTGCTGGCGACAAGCTAGAGTGCACGATGGCGTGCACGCGCACAGCTGCTCCCCGCATTCCCCCTCCCTTCTCACCCAGCCATCTGCCTTTCCTGCGCCAGCCTTCAGCACATCTCCGCCCATCCCCCCGCTGCTGCACACGCATCCCTAGCGTGCTTTACCGCATCATCGCGATCACGTTCGCTTTCAGAGTGATCGCAATGACTTTCGCTTTTACGCGGCCAATGCTTGTTGTCTTAGACTTTTGTTAACTACTAGAAAAGGAACAACCCTTACCAAGACCTTGTCAACCAAACCGCATTCCAAATGAGAGGGGAGAGCACTTCCTCAGAAATGCAATGGTTTATGACTGGTCGTCCCAAATTGTATGAAAGAAGCCATTGAAAAAGCGTTGAACTTTTTTTCATGAGACCAGTTATCCGAGGAAGAGTTGGCATTCTAAAACCACATTAAAATGTTATTTTAAAAAACACTCGAATTCAAACAAATTTTAGAAGTTTTCAAAAAAAGTTCGAGACTACTGCATTTACATTTGCTGTCTAAAGTGCGCATGTTGTGAGTGTGTTTTGCTTCAAAGCGCTCAACATACATTAGAGGGGATATGTTAATCCAAAATGCTCCCTCGCCTATCACCTTAAATGCCCTGAAAAATCTGCAAGAACCAACACAACACATTGACGACAGCCTGCAAAAGCAGAGAGAAATTGTGGCGACACCATTAAAATGCAAAAATACCTATCCAGAACAACAGGGAGAAATACTTCAGAAAGTCTCATCACTGTGTCACAGTTTCTCCCAGTAGGAAGCTAAATTACTAATGACGTATGCTTATTGTGTCCGTCTTCCTTCCATGTTACAGAGAGTGCATAGTACACATTAACTAGATGGACGGTTGGCAACGGTGTAAGTCCTTGCTCAGTCCCTCTCTTATCAAAATGCACGCCCCCACACACATTTTAGCCAATTTGCCCTGAAGCTCGAGGCTGGTCCCACCCACTAAGCCGCAGGAGAAAGCTCTCCCGGTAAACTCACATCCTCTGAATTTTCACACCTGATTGGTAGCTGGGACCTGTCTAACACCCTCAGCGGGAGGGGGGTCGGGAATTAACTAGAAGTCACTGGAGAGTGTAATTACTAGTGCGGAGGAGTTTAAAACCTGGTGCCCTGCATTGTGCTGCACGTAGCCCAGATCAATCGTCATTTACATTGAAACTAGTATAACTTTCACTCTGTTCGGATGTAGCGGACATCGAAGATGGCATGCATTTCATCTAATAATCCTCCGGGGGATTGTGAAGGCGATGCATTGCGCCCGTCCCTTTTGTGAGTGGAAACCCTTGTCATCTTTCAGTCCATGAGTGCGGATTGTAATTTAAAAACCGTCCCCGTAGGGGTTAATCATCACATGTGTCTTGCCACTTCTGGAGCGGAAATCGGGTTGCCATCTCCACGGCATGTTTTTTTCAGTGCCAGTAATAACAAGCATTGGCATAGCCAATAGGTCTCGCCTTTTGGACATTTTAAGTGTTTAGCCATGCAACAGTTATTGTTGCACCAAGTATATTGTGCTGCGTAACTAAATTCTTAGACGGTCCCAAAAGCGAGACCTATTGGCTATGCCAATGCTTGTTATTTATATTCTCTACCATTAGGGATAAGAACAATGCTCCAGTTTCCACCAACAGGTAGTTTTAATTTCCTTCTCTCCCCATGCATTCTGACACCCACACACATTTTCATAGGAGATTCCCTCTCCTTAGGGACTGAAAATACCTCAAGAGCTCCCCTGTCTGAGGGTAGTAGCCTCCACGGATATCCAGTCATGGAGATGATTTGAAAATGTTCCCTATTATGAGGCATACCATCTCAGGGTGTGTGAGGTCTTCCTTTCTTCATAAGCAAAGACATTAGGTCTCCCTACCCTTTGTACTCATTGATTACATTGATTGACAGCAGGCCACTGCCCTCCCACAAGAATCCTAACTATGTATGCCTGAGGTCACACCACTGCCCATGCTGCTTCATAACAGTCCAGACCAATATGTTGGATTCCAGAGGCCCTAGCAGTGGTAAGGGAAAATGAGGTGGAATCACCCCAAACCTTCTTTACAGTAATTTCTGCTCTCATTTTATGTAGGCAGTGACATGTCTGGACAAGCAAACACGAACTTTAATGAAGGGTAAGCAATGATGTAGCAGAAGAGTCTTGCCCTCCTACAAGATGGCATGGTATCAATAGAAGGCTAACATTTTTCAGAGTAAGCACATGTTTTCTTTGAATGATTGAAGAATTAACATTCCACACACAGCTTTTATATTTGTAGAGACTAGTGCTGGCAACTATCCGCACACCTACTTGCACCTTCTATTGTCCATTCAAATTCACTCCAATCTCACTTCTCATACCCCTGCTCTTGAATCCTTGCTTACACCTATGAAAAAAGCTACTGATCCCAACAATAGCAGCCAAATGTGCTGAGGATAACCTGATATAGAAGCAAGTATATCGTTTTCAAAATGGCAGAAAATATAACATATGCCTTGCAAATAAATAAAATGAAAACGGTAGTTTTTAAGTAAGTTAATTTTCATCTGGCTCCTGTGACTATGATGGCCTTGTAGGTTAGAAATGAGAAAAGATCCAGATCCAGGGATTAGGGCTGCTGAGAAGCATGTCAGTTGTGAAATTGTGGTTTATTAATTTTGGAGAAACTACCATAAAAAGATAAATGTGATTTATATGGCAAAACTATACAGTTGAATTCTCCTGAAAACAAAGTATTACACAACCACCAACTCAATAATGCAAGATGCTGCTATGACAAAGCACAGTTTCATTGAAAAAACCTGGACTTGGCCCTTTATAGTCACGGCCCAAAGTAGCAGGCTTTTCCCTCTAGACAAGAATGTTAAGTAATACATCAGTAACAAAACAATAATTTAAACAGAAAAACAAATAATACCATTCACAGAACATCTTATTGAAAAGGAATAGCATTAAATGAGGACAATAGCACAACAGAGGTCTAAATCGGGTTAAAGGAACCTTCAGTCATATGAATGTTTAAAGTGTTATGACAAAAAACGCTAGGAAAATGCACTGCACCAACACAAGCTAATGATTTTTGTTGACCAAGATGCAGATAGGTATGAGTTTCGGCTAACCCTTATGGAGCGCGTGTCAGGTAAGTTTAGCAGATAGGACAGGTTAAACGTTTTACTTTGAAACTTGGTTCCTTTTCTGGAGTCAGACTCCTTTGGTGTACAGCAGGCTGCTGTAGCTGATGAGGGTGCCTTCAGGTCAGTATTGGCTCCCGAAGCCCCAAGCGTGACAAAGCAAGGTTCTGTAGCCATCGGGATTGCATGCTGATAGGGTAACTTTGCTAAGTTTTCCAGATCCCAAAGTGTACTTTCGGATTTAGTCACTTTTTTTTGTTTTTAAAAGTAAAAGGTAGGATGATGTAGCTGACGAGGGTTTCATGAAGTTGCAGACTCTTCGATGGTGAGCCAGGGCTCTTTATCCCAGGCCTCTGGTGTTCCAAATATGACGGAGTCATCTTTGGACCTCCTTTAGTCCCACTTTTCTGCAAGTGTTCGACAACGTCCTCTTATTCTGTCCTTCAGCACCCAGACTTTCATGGAGAGCTCCTTGGGAGAAGGTCTGACACCAACAAAGGCTCCTGCAGGATTTAGTGCAGTCACTCTCAACTGGGAATCTAGGGAAGAACCGGGCTCATTAAGCCTGGCGGCGCAGGGTACGCCTGAAATCTTCTGAGTTCGCCTTCCAAATTACAGAGACACGGAACACTCTGTTTGGCATAGAAACTTCAATTTATTAGCTGCAGCTAGGTACAGTTGTCCTAGAAGTACATCAGTGGTAGGTTCTCAGGAGACTGCCACTTCAATCCGTGGCTCACAGTCTTTTGTAGCGCTTGAATCCCCTAAAGCAACGACCCCCTCAATGTGCAATAAAAATACAAATCATCCACAAGAAAACATTCTTTGTACAAGATACAGGATAATGGGTAATAGAAATTCCTTCCCTAGGGTCGTGTTCTCTACCCGACCCTATAGGTCAGGCGGCATAGCCATTCCTTGGTTAAATTAATTTACGACAGGACGTGTTTGCATGTTGGAGAGGCCGAGAACGGTCACCAAGGGTCAACAGATGGTTATCTCGGGGATTAGTTGCTTCGAGCCGGGTCTCAGAATGGACTTAGCTCAGGGAAATGGGAAAGGTCGTGTAATATGCGCAACAGTGTAGAATGTGAAAGAAACGCTACGAAGGTTGAAGGTGCCTGAGTGAGGGCAACAGCGTAAAGGTGTTACTAGGGAAGATGGGGCCGTATTTGAATTTCCTCACTAGCTATGCTATTATCAGCATTTTGAGTCCTGGAGGCCAGCTAACTATATCCTGGAAAACACTTCCAGTCCCTGGGTAGAAATCTGGAGCAGGTCATGCTACAGCCCTCCCTTCAGGCAGGTCCAGAAAGAAACTCAATCTGTTTCTTCAGCAGGTCCAGTTACATTCTGAGGGCCTGTTTTTAATGCATGTTAACTAGTATTTGGTGAAAACCTCTAACCCAAATATTTACAGCAGTCCAGCCTGCCTTCTTTCCCTGTTTACTACACCACAGTGCCCTGGTCTGGGGCCTTTCAAGGTAGCAGGACACATTTTTCAAGGATCCAGAGCTCCTAAACCTCAAGCGGCCAGGGGAGATCTCACAGAAATGTGAATGTCACACACCAACCTTAAAGGTTATTCCGCTCTACTGTGTATTTTTAAGAACGGGCCATCATTACAGCTTTGAATCCTTACAAGGATGGATACAATCAGTAAAGTAACTTTAGCTTATGGAGGATGGTTCTTGTATAGAATTTATGCCATTGGATGTGCAAGCTAAAATGAGATGTAACACCTTTCCTGCTGAAAAGCAAGATAACACTGCATAAGACATTAATGGTGGTTAGCAAGTGGATGTAATGTTGTGCGGCTCTTTAGAGACAATACACATAATGGTGTTTTTGGATACCGTTGTGGTAGGAAAATATGTGCAGCATTCGTGTTTGGGATATCTGTTATTTTTTAGGTTAATAAGCCTGGACTTATTAATGCTGCACACAAGCAAGCATTTCACTGCTACAAATACTAGGTCAAAATGCATAACACTTTATTTAGAGAGGTTTAAATGTTTTTTTAAGGCTCTTTATGCATTGTCAAATGTATTCTGTGATGCGTAGTAAATGTGTATAATAAAGTAACATATTGGTTTTCACAGAACACGCATTTGGTAGTGTTGGGGAATTATTATAAACTTCTACATTTTAAACTCTTTTTATTTGGATGTAACAATCAGAAAACATTATCACTCTTGCATGATTACTGTTTTATTTTATTCATTTGACTCATGCAACCTAATTCCTCCTAATTGGTTACAATACATGTACATTACCAAAAAACATAGACTGCAATATCACGCAATTGGAATAATCTGGCAAGAAAAAATACAATGTAAAATAAAAATAACAACAAAAAAAAAGAAAATGAGCTAAAGGGATCTGATGTGCTCAAGTCGCCAGGTAGGTAAGTCCAGATTAAATATGTACGAATTTGAAGCAATGCTTAAAACATTAGGTGCATTCAATTCTTACTGGATACAATACCACAGACTGTCCTCAACTACAAAGAAAATCTAAAAGATTACAAAATCTAAGAGATTATATTAATTTAGCCCTGGAGTAAACTGTCCTGGCTGCAAGTTACTTTGGATAAGCTGAGAACTTCTTATTTTTATAGTTTTTTTTGTACCATGTATAAAAGGTTACCTGAAGACAGTTGTCTTATAGGCAATACAGCAATGAAATAACCAGTACAACTGCAAAGGATTGAGAGGCATGTGCTCATTTGCACCGGAGCTGGTGTGTCCAGGGTACATGAATGAATGGCATATTTTAAAAAACAAATCAGGAAATAAGTGGATAACATGTAAAGATGTATATTGTTGATGTCTAGGTAGGTCAAGATCTGTGCCTATATGACAGCTCTGTAATTTGACTCCAGTAAACTTGTATAGTATATCTAAGAAAGGATAGAGGTAAAATATTATTCATCGGTCGTTTGTAGTATGCTCATTTTGTAGGAAACAACTGCTTCAAAGTGTGTGGGGAGGACGGCGGCAAGGGGGCCAACAAGTATGGGGGAATATGAATGGGAAATAAGGCTTGACAAAAGGTGGAAAAGCCTGCACTTAATTGAACCTATAGATTTTGAGTTTTTTTCTGATTTTAAAATGGTCAAATTCAACTCGCCCATGTGGCGTTTGGCATTTCCATAAAGTTGGAGGAAAAAGAGAAGCTGTGATGTCGTTGTTGCTGGCGTTGGGGTTGGAGAGCTCTTTGACGATGTTGAAGAGTTACTTGCTGTTGTGGGTGTTGCTGTTGAGGTCGTCGGCGCAGTTGGTGATCCACTGTGCCAGGTTGTGGACTGCGACATTGGTGTCAGCGGTGTCGGCTGGCGGGTTCTGGCTCAGTGATGAGAGGAGCTGGTCTGTGGTGATTTTGCTCCATCATCTGCGGGGGATTTGTTGCATGTGGTGGTGGGAAGTATTCTTTTTGAAGGTGAAGTGGATGCATCTGTGGTCGGTCCAGTGTAGTACGGTGGAGTGGCTGAAGGAGACGTGGTTGCTGGAGGAGAAGATGGGGTCGAGCGTGTGGCCAGCGAGGTGGGTGGGGGAGCTCACCAGTTGTTTGAGTCCGGGGTTGGCGAGGTTGTCGAGCAGGGTGGTGGTGTTGTTGTCGTTGTTTTTCTCTAGGTGGAAGTTTAGGTCCCCTAGGAGGATGTATTCTGGTGAGGCTAGGGCGTGTGGGCTGATGAAGTCGGTGATGGTTTCGTTGAATTGTGTGCGTGGGCCCGGGGGTCTGTAGATGAGCGTTCCTCTTAGGGTGGTTTTAGGGTCGGTGTGAATCTGGAAGTATAGGTGTTCGGCGGTGGAGAGTGTGTTTTCGGCGTTGGTCATGACGCTGATGGTGTTCCTGTAGATGATGGCGACTCCTCCTCCGGTTTGGTTGACGTGGTCCTTCCGGGTGATCTTGTAGCTGTCCGGGATGGCTATGGCGATGTTGGGGGCCGAGGAAGCGTTCATCCAGGTTTCCGTGAGGAAGGCGACGTCTGGTGCTGTGTCGAGGAGGTCCCAAAGTTCGATGGCGTGCTTGTGGGCGGAGCGGGTGTTGAGGAGGATGCATTTGAGGTGGTTGTTGTTGTTGCTTGGTCCGGCTGGTGGGGGGCAGGTTCGGAGGCAGGTGTATTTGCAGGTTTGACAGGTGAAGGGTCCGTGGGTGCGCTTCGGGGTGGCACAGTGGCAGGCGTGTGGTCGTCCGGTGTTGAGTGCGTTGAGGGCTGCGGAGTCGTATCTCAGTCGAGGTTTTTGGCTCCGGTTGGGGCCAGGGGTTCTGGCGCTGTGCGCGGTCCAGGCACGGACGGGCGCAGACGGGCTTGCCTTTGGCGCGCCTTTGGCATGCCAGTGGCGGGCCTGCTGCGCGCGGCCGCTGCGCGGCCTCCATATGAGGGGCAGAGGGAGGGAGGAGCAGCTGGGAGGCGGGAGCGGGGCGGCGAATGGGAGGCAAGGGGGCGGGGCTGCAGGGGCGCAGAGGCAGGGAAACGGAGGCAGGGGACACGAAGGAAGGGGGCCACAGAGGAAAAAAACGGGCAACGGGGGTAGCGACACTAAAGGAACACAGGGGCAAAAAGCAACGACAGCAACAGCACCAACAGGGAAAGACAGGGGTACAGAAATCAAAATGGACAGGAGGCAAAGGGCGACACAGGGGCAAAGAGCAACGACAGCAACAGCACCAACAGGGAAAAACAGGGGTACAGAAAGCAAAATGGACAGGAGGCAAAGGGCGACAAAGCAAGATTACCAGCGATGCGGGCAGAGCCCGGGTGGCAGAAGCAGCGAGCACCGGTCACACAGGGGGCTGCGTGGCGGTGAGGGGAGTGACCTGCCTGGGAAAAGGGTCAAAGGTCGCTCTCTCTACCGCTGCGCGGCCTCCATTTGAGGGGCAGAGGGAGGGAGGAGCAGCTGGGAGGCGGGAGCGGGGCGGCGAATGGGAGGCAAGGGGGCGGGGCCGCAGGGACGCAGCGGCGGGAAACGGAGGCAGGGGACATGAAGGAAGGGGGGCACAGAGGAAAAAAACGGGCAACGGGGGTAGCGAAACTAAAGGAACACAGGGGCAAAGAGCAACGACAGCAACAGCAACAACAGGGAAAGACAGGGGTACAGAAATAAAAATGGACAGAAGGCAAAAGGCGACACAGGGACAAAGAGCAATGACAGCAACAGCACCAACAGGGAAAAACAGGGGTACAGAAAGCAAAATGGACAGTAGGCAAAGGGCGACAAAGCAAGATTACCAGCTATGCGGGCAGAGCCCGGGTGGCAGAAGCAGCGAGCACCGGTCACACGACCTCTGCAACTCCATCGCCACGTACTTCCACCACAAGATCGCAGACATACACGACAGCTTCGGACCCCAAGCTCCACATCCAATCACCGACCCAACGACCCCCAACACCACCCTCAATGCCTGGACCCCCATCAGCACTGAAGACACCACCCTCGTCATGAACACCATCCACTCCGGCTCCCCCTCGGACCCCAGCCCCCATCATATCTTCAACAAAGCCGACACCATCAACGCACCCCACCTCCGGAACGTCATAAACAACTCCTTCACGTCAGCCACCTTCCCTGAGAGCTGGAAGCACGCAGAAATCAACGCCCTTCTGAAGAAATCCACAGCGGACCCCAAAGACCTCAAAAACGTCCGCCCAATCTCTCTTCTCCCCTTCCCAGCCAAAGTCATTGAGAAGACCGTCAATAAACAGCTGACTGCATTCCTCGAGGCAAACAACTCGCCCGACCCGTCCCAGTCCGGATTCCGGGCCAACCACAGCACTGAGACCGCCCTCATCGCAGCCACCGACGACATCAGGACCCTGATGGACAACGGAGAAACAACCGCTCTCATCCTCCTGGACCTCTCGGCAGCCTTCGATACCGTATGCCATCGCACCCTAATAACCCGCCTTCTCAACACTGGGATCCACGGAAAGGCCCTGGACTGGATCACCTCGTTCCTCTCCGACAGAACCCAGAGAGTCAGCCTCCCTCCCTTCCGCTGGGCGGCCACCGAGATCATCTGCGGCGTACCCCAGTGCTCCTCGCTCAGCCCCACCCTCTTCAATATCTACATGAGCCCCCTCGCCGCCATCGCACGCAAACACAACATCAACATTATCACCTACGCCGACGACACCCAGCTGATACTCTCTCTCACCAAAGACCCAACCACCGCCAAAACCAACCTCCAGGAAGGAATGAAAGACGTCACAGAATGGATGAAGCTCATCCGCCTGAAGCTGAACTCAGACAAGACGGAGGTCCTCATCCTAGGACAATCCTCATCCGCCTGGGATGACTCCTGGTGACCCTCAGCGCTGGGTGCCGCACCGACACCCTCGGACCACGCATGCAACCTGGGATTCATCCTGGACTCCTCCCTCACGATGACCAAGCAAGTCAACGCCGTCTCAACCTCCTGCTTCAACACCTTGCGCATGCTCCGAAAGATCTTCAAGTGGATCCCCACCGAAACCAGAAGGACAGTCACCCAGGCCCTCGTCACCAGTCGACTGGACTACGGAAACGCCCTTTACGCAGGAACCACTGCCAAACTTCAGAAACGACTACAACGCATACAGAACACCTTCGCACAAGTCATCCTCGACATCCCTCGCCACAGCAACATATCCGCCCACCTGAGAAACCTGCACTGGCTCCCCGTCAGCAAGAGGATCACGTTCAGGCTCCTCACCCACGCACACAAAGCGCTCCACAACACAGGCCCCGAATACCTCAACAGCAGCATCTCATTCTACACCCCCACCCGCCAACTTCGCTCCGCCAGCCTTTCCCTCGCCAGCATCCCAAGGATTCGCAGAACCACCGCCGGAGGAAGATCGTTCTCCTACCTGGCAGCCAAGACATGGAACTCCCTCCTCGCACACTTACGAATGACCCAGGATGCCCAGGGTGCCGCTCGCATAGGAGTCCTTGACCCGTTTCGCTTGCTGCCTTTGGGAGCCCCGCTGGGCATTGGTTTCTCTGATCCTGTATGCTGGGAGCCCCGTTGGGCATCGCTAATTGAGTGGAGAGCTGCTGTGCAGGAGGACGGGACTGCGAGGCCCAGCAGGCTGTGCGTGTTCCATCGAGCACACCTGCCGCCTCTTCCCGTGTCTCCGCCCCCTGCTGACCGCTGATAACTCCTCGCGGCCCCCGCTTCGCGGGCGCCGCTCGCATAGGAGTCCTTGACCCGTTTCGCTTGCTGCCTTTGGGAGCCCCGCTGGGCATTGGTTTCTCTGATCCTGTATGCTGGGAGCCCCGTTGGGCATCGCTAATTGAGTGGAGAGCTGCTGTGCAGGAGGACGGGACTGCGAGGCCCAGCAGGCTGTGCGTGTTCCATCGAGCACACCTGCCGCCTCTTCCCGTGTCTCCGCCCCCTGCTGACCGCTGATAACTCCTCGCGGCCCCCGCTTCGCGGGCGCCGCTCGCATAGGAGTCCTTGACCCGTTTCGCTTGCTGCCTTTGGGAGCCCCGCTGGGCATTGGTTTCTCTGATCCTGTATGCTGGGAGCCCCGTTGGGCATCGCTAATTGAGTGGAGAGCTGCTGTGCAGGAGGACGGGACTGCGAGGCCCAGCAGGCTGTGCGTGTTCCATCGAGCACACCTGCCGCCTCTTCCCGTGACTCCGCCCCCTCTATCCACGGACAGCATAAGACCAGAAGATATTACGCGTCAGCGGGACGCGTGTGCGGGACATCACCCGGGACAAAGCCCGGACTAAGGGCGGACCCTCTAAGACCCTCATAGACCCACAGAGACTGGACTGGGCCAGAATCCCTGCTCGATTACTGACCAGCCTAGGACTATTGTGTAAGTGTTTGGGGGGTACATTATATTATCAATCATAATGTCTATTGAAATACTAACCCCGGAGTTACCTGGCCCTGAGAAGCCGGTGAGTTTGATAAATGGGAAATTAGATAAGTACTTTAAGAAAACCCTCTTGGATTTTCCAATCCCCCCCACCCTTGAGGAACTTCGGGCTGAACGACGGCGGTCGATTGAAAGCCTAAAGAATAGATCATTCCCGGTGTCACCAGTATTAATTAGCTCTACGGGGGATGGAACTTTTACTGAAAGAATCTGCACCCCCTCGCAGGATAGCATCCCTCTAATATTTAGAGAGGGAACACTTACGAGTGAATTAGAACCCTTAGGCACTACTAGTAATTTGTCAACCATTGTTACCACTCCCAGTACAACTAAATCTATTGTTATAAGCAAAGCACAAATTACCTCTATCCCTAAACAAACAAAAGTAGTTAATAGTAGGGTAAAAAAAGTCACGCCAGTTAAAACCTATGGCCCTCCTCCGACAAAAAGGCGTAAAAATAAATCTGACCTTCCAAAGAGGAAAATTAATCATGCAGATTTTGGCATTAAAAAGGACGACAGTACTAGGGGAGGACGGGTTAAATTAACAGATAAAGGAAGGATAGTAATATCACCTACGCATCCATGTGTAACTCCCCTTATTGATCCTGTCATCTCCACCGTCGACAGCCCCCCCACGGTGGTGACGCTACAGGAACCTGCAAACAGGGCCTTGATCGATAGCATAGAGTGTATAATGAGGATCTATTCTCTGGCTATCGTAGATAGACTTAGTAAATTAGAAGACAGACTTGGGAAGATAGAACATGAACTGGGAACTAAGATAGTGACTAATAAAGTGTTGCCTAACCTTCCTATACAAGCCCCAATTGTACCCTCTTCACCAGGTATTTCTACTATAATTACTATTCCCACTGCTGATCAGACTTCCATTCAGCGTCAATTATCAAATAATATGAGTGGAAGTATATCAGGGAGTAAGCCTGTTGGACCTAACAGTAAACCCACATTATCCCTGGCTGTAACGACTAATGGACAGCGGAATAATCTTGGTCAAGCCCCAGGGAATATAAATAGAGAAGGAGGAATCGAGCCGCCGGCTCGAGGTAATTATAATAAGGGCCCCCTTCCAGAACTTCCACCAGAAGCTGTGCCCTTTGTAGTAGTCCTTACTGGGGTACCAGAGCTGGAGAAGAACAAACGGGAGGGCTATGCCCAGTTGAAAAATAAAATATCGCATTGGTTAAGTCTACACAGACCTATTGCAAATAATATCAATGGAGAAATTATCCATGTCCGCCGCCTTCCTTGGCTGGGAGGAAGATCGAAAGACATTGAGGGAGACATAGTGGTCATTAATTTTAGAGATCCGAATGCCGTCCATTTTATACTTAACTGGCCGTCTGACCATAGTAGTAAATCTATTACCCCCCGTCCCCTAACATATTTTTATCCTCGCTCAGTGGTGTTCCCACCTAATCATCAATCACAGCGAGCCCCCCCACCCCCGTTATTGAGGCAAATCCTCTCAAACCCATATTGTCCACCCGTCTACAATAACGGCCCTATATTTAACGATAAGCATCCACCTATAGCTGTAGATCTGTATGGGTGGAATACTATAGGCCCAAGGTATAACTCCCTAACACACAGGAGAATGGATTATCTCATACCTTTTACACCCCTAGATACCACCAACAGGTTTGACGTCCTTAGTGGCCTGGAAGACTGTGACTGACGCCATCGAGCCACAGGGGAGGGGATGAAGGTATTCTGTGGAGACACAGGGGGAGACACGGGTGTAGGTACGGGGGAAAAAGGCTCAACTGATATTAACCCACTCAATGGGTACAATGCTACTTGCAGCTCTGGGGGTAATACACGCAATTCGGGGCAGCTTTACTGTAACTTAGATACTCCTACCCCGGCCAATGGAAGTACAAGTCCGACCCTACTACCTGAAGACCCCATGCCAGGGGAGGCAACCCATGCCCACACCTTATACCCACTATCTATTGAGGCTGTTAGTCTAACAGAACGGGGATATAAGATGACGAGTTGGAATATTGCTGGATGGAATAACAAGATAGATTGTCTAGGATGGTTAGAATTTATAACCCAATTTGATATCTTGTGTCTCCAGGAGACTTGGGCGGCCGAAGATGTCTATCTTGATGGGTATGTTGCCTATAATTGCCATGCTCAGCCATCCAACATGGGGAGAGCCAGTGGTGGAATGGTGATATTGCTTTCTGTGAGGCTACCGGTTCGAGTAAAAATCCACCGGACCGTCGGTCTGCACTCTCAGTTGCTGTGGTTACAAAACAGGAATGGGCGAAATGTTTTAGTTATTAATCACTACAACAATACCTTTAACCACTCCAAAACAGATATGGTTGATGAACTTGAAGTGGAGGTGGAAAGGTTATATGGGCGCAGTGATGTGTCTTTTGATATTTTGTGGGGCGGAGATTTCAACATTCACATGTGCCCATTTGTTGGCAAAAGGGTGTGTGGGTATGGGGATGAGGTGGGGGAAGATCAGATCCACTTTATACATTCGGTTTATGGGGAATCCCTAAACACTTTTATGCTTAAAATGGATTTATGCATTATGTTACCTGGCGTGGACAGTGAGGGTAATTCGGTGCCAACCTTTATTGGTAGGAATTGTGCCACGGTTATCGACTACCTCATTGTCTCTTCCAGTATTACAGCTTTGTGTTCTTTACCCGTAATAGTTGACCCAGCCCTAAGTGATCATAACTGTCTAACAATGTATCTCTCCTTGTGGGGGGATAAAGTAAAGGCGGTACATGGTACAGTGACAGATATAGTTCCACATAGACCCAATGGCCCTAGAATTAAATGGGGTAGGCAAAATGAGGAACATTTACTATGTACCATTGTGTCTGCCTGTATAGATGAGGTGGAATGCTGTCTCGAACCCGAAAAGGATAATGCTGATATTCTAGCTAGTTTCGATATCATTAATGAAAACATTGCAGAAATCTTAACTGGAAGAAAACCAAAGGGCCCTAGGATTAACGGGGGATGGTTCAACAGGGAATGTACTAAATCCCTACAAAGACTCAAAGTGGCTCTTAAGGGTAAACCCAGAGATAAGGAAGCAGTTAAAACCCTCAGAAGGGAATACTCAATTCATCTGAGGGATAGGAAACAGGAACTAAGGGAAGAGGCCTGGAACAACCTGACTAAGGCAGTGGATCTTAAGGATACCAAGCTGTTCTGGTCCACTGTCAATAGTCCCTTCCTCCGAAATGAAGAAGTCCCGGTAATGTCTGCCCAGGTATCTGAGGAACAATGGGTGACTCATTTTACTAGTATTTTTAACCCTGAAGGACTAGCTGTAGGGGGGGATAGTGAAACCCTGGCTTTTACCCCCATACCTCTTAATATCACAGTCTCTGAGGTGGATGCTGCCATCCGGGTCAGTAAGGGGGGAAAGGCGCCGGGCCCTGATGGGGTACCCGTTGACCTTTATAAAGCCGAGATTTCCATATGGAGCCCATTGTTAACAAAGGTTTTTAATGCCGCTGCAATGATTGCGGCCCCACAGACTTGGGGGGAATCAATCATTATTCCGGTGTATAAAAAAGGGGAGAGGGGTGAGGCAAAAAACTACCGCCCGATTTCTCTCCTCACTGCTTCTCTAAAAATTATGAGCAGGGTATTACTGAGTCGCCTAGAGGAATGGGTAGAAGATAAAGGGATCCTTGCGGATTCCCAGTACGGTTTCCGCAAGGGGTTAGGCACTATAGAACAGTGCATTAATTTAGACCTTATTATATGCAAATATACACGGGCCAAACAAGGCTCGTTGTTTCTTTGCTTTGCCGACCTGTCCAGTGCCTTTGACTTGGTTGACCATGGTCTTCTGTGGTCAACCTTGTTGGACATGGGTGCTCCACAGGATATCATCTATTTCTTGGCCCAACTTTATAGGAATCTGACAGCTAAGATACGATATGGGCAATCGGGGGAGTGTACACCCAGTGTTAAAATAGGTTCCGGAATTAGGCAGGGATGCGTCCTTGCACCTCTTCTTTTCTCCCTTTTTATTAATGCAATCGAGTCGGAACTACGGTCCACCAGTGCAGATGCACCGACTGCTGGCGGCCTGTCCATCCCAATACTGCTTTATGCGGATGACGCGGTTCTGCTCTCACAAACCCCTCTAGGGTTGCAAAAACTTATGAATAAATTTGCAGATTTTATTAATGGGAGAAAATTAAAAATTAATAATTCAAAAACTTTTATAATGCCCTGTGGGAAGAAAATTAAAAACCTAAGGTCCTTCACAGTTATGGACCAAACTATAAAAGTGGTGGACAAATTCTGTTATCTGGGTATCACTTTTAATAGTAGGGGGATGTGGACACCTGAAATGATTAATGTAAGAGCCAAAATGGCCAAGTGTTCTTTTGGCATATTCAGGTTTGCATCCAAGCTAGGCTCAAGACGGATACCAGACATGTTGTATTTATATCGCCATAAATGTGTTGCTCTGGCCCTATATGGTTCAGGAGTGTGGGGCCATTGTAATAACAACATGCTCCAGGTTGAGGAAAACAAATTTGTCAAAAAACTCCTGTGTTTACCATCTTCTGCCTCAACAAAGCTGATCCATCGGGAGGTTGGTCTAGAATTTCTATCTGACTTGATCAGATTAAGACCCCTGTTAGTATGGAGATCTATATGGGCCAAGGAACAGACTGGTTTTACAAGAAAGATTATTTTAGATTGTCTTTACATGGACAAATGTTCCCGCATCCCCTGGCTTAACTATATTACCCGAACATTTAATGATGTTTTTAATCTCACGGTGCGTGATAACCCTTCTTGTGTTTTAGATATCCCGAAGAGTGAGATTAAATATGAATTTCTGAGGGATAGCATGGTGAAGCGTAACGCAGCTTCTGCTCTGTTCTCCTCACATGTTTTTTACGACAGACACACTAAGGAAGAAATGGGGCTCTCAGGATACCTTAAAATGGTTACTATTCGATCCCACCAATATGTATTGACAAGACTACGGATGGGGATTGTTCATTTGCTTGTTGCGTACCCTGTAATGAAGACTTATACTACTGCCCCCTGTCCGTGTGATGGGACAACAAAGCAAAGTACGGAGCATTTTTTATTGTTATGCCCTCTTTATCTCTACCTTCGAAAAGTATATCTGAAACCGCTTTTTAAAAAATATAATGTATTTAATATTGTTTCGGCCATGGGGCTTTTATTTGGACTTAATTCACAGGACATCTGTTTTTTTACTGCTGTATATATTTTAAAATCGATACGTCTGAGGAAAATTACTCTTTTTTTCGATATGTGATTAACTTAAAACCTGCTATATCCTCATGTTTTAATGTTTATGTATGTATGTACTTTTATGATTATTAATCAATGATCGAATAAAGTTTTTGAATTGAATTGAATTGACCCAGGACCATCTCGCCTTCAGGAGACACCTCAAGACCTGGCTGTTCGAGCAGTAGCAGCACCCCCCCTCCCTGCAGCGCCTTGAGACCCTCACGGGTGAGTAGCGCGGTCTATAAATGGTCTGATTGATTGATTGATTGATTGAATGTGCTGAATGGCTTTGTGTATGATTCAGATGGGTAAATTATATACACTTTCATAGGCAGCATGTGTAGCTAGCTATTTATTTGCCATGCTAGTGAAGGGATTGTGTGGTTTAAGATTTTAAATGAACCTCACTGCTAAGTTTTGAATGTTTAGGAGCCTGCAATGAAGGTGGATGACTTGACTGACTAGAAAGGTGTTAGGATACAAACTCCCAGCTCACATCTTAGACTTATAGTTTTTAACCTTACCTGAGACACCCTACTTGGTGTCGAAGCCTACTAGACAGCATAGCTGTCTGGTTTGCTAAAGACATCTTGGGGACATTCGGAAATCTTCCCTGAGAAAGCATCCTGCCCGTTGATTACCATTGGCTTTGTGAGTTGTAACTCATATTTGCTTGATTTCTATTTGCTTGCTTTATTTGTCTTAGGCTGTCCAGCTTGAGTTCGTCCCTCCCAAAGAGCATTCTTTATTTACTGTATACATCCAGGTGCTACATTTCTGTTAACAGGCCTTTAAATCCTTTTCTTATCTTGTCACATTTGCTGGGCATTCAAAGACAGAGCTCAAATGCCAGGCTCTGTCTACCGAGAGAGCTTGGTATTTATTTTCCTTTTTCTGACTTTAAAGTAAGAGGATTTCTGTGACAATCTTGCAGTGAAAGGCTTATTACTAGCACTCAACAAAGTTTAAATGTCAGTAATGAACTGTGCAGACATTACAGATTATATAAGAATTAGAAAAGCACAAATAAAGGAAATTTTTTGTAATTCTGAAATGTGATGGAAACAAATATTTGAATACGATCAAAGAAATCAATACACTAGGTGGTGACATTGGGGTATATTCACAAGAACGTGTGATAACTACCGCAAGAGTAGCCTAACGCAACTCTGAACATCGCAGCCCATCGCGGGAAAATTACGCCTTGCCAACCAAGTATTCACAACGCGGCGGTAGCATGTGATAGTCACCAAATAACATGTCAAATGGCCGCGCAAGATCCCACACCGTAAAAATTAGCGAAAACCAGCCACAGGCCTGCAGATCCCACGCGACTGGCAGGAAAATGCAGCATAAAAAAAACAAAAAAAACCCACCAAAACCAATTTAAACTGCATAGCACCATGTATGCACCCGGACCGAATGCAGAGGACAGGCCGAACTCCCCAAGCCCCAACGAGGACCAGCACGGAACCCCGGGGTCGAGGAAGGGCAAGGAGAAGAGGAAGAGGAAGACAGGGTCGAGTCCGCAGGAAGACCGGATCATCGTCACGGAGGTGATAGAAAACTATCAACAACTGTTCGGCACCTCCCCTGTGGTACTGGCAACACAAACGGAAATATGGCAGTCCATCGTCACCAAAGTCAATGCAATCGGAGTGTCAAGGAGGTCAATGGAGGAGGTCAGGAGGCGCTGGCATGAAATACACAGCCAAACGAAGGAGAAACTCGCCGCCAGCAGGAATGCAGCAACGGCGACTAGAGGTGGAAGTCCTGCGACACAAGAGGAGCTGGATGAGCTGGAGGAAATGGCGGCCACAGTCAGCAGTGTGGAGATGGTGGCAGGAGTTGGGGGCATGGGCACAGCTCGATACGACCTGACTCAACAGCAACAGGGTGAGTAACGACCACGGGCTGGGGAGACGGGGGAGATGGGCACAATGGCACACATGCACAGATATGTGGCGAACACTGCACACTCACAATGATCGTGGAACAAGTCCCTGACAGCCTTGGCACACTGCAGCACACAGAGAAACACCAAGTAGGCCCCCATCTACTATGTGCACAAAGGGGCCCCCCTACCCAACACAAATATCACAACCAACTCATGCACATGTGCTGAATCCAGGAAAGCAGCGGCTCTGTGAGCCACACTGACTATGCAAGTGACACTGCATGACTGGTAGTATGGCTGCAGTCACAATACATGCCATGGCCCACGAATCGACATGGAGGTGTCCCAGTGCAGATCGGATCCGTAAAGGAGCAGGTCACACTCTGACATATCCACGTGCACCCACAACCCATGCCGCACAACACACGCAGCAGACGAACAATGCACCAGGCCACAACATCCGTCCGGGAGCACATATGACCCAAGTCCAAAACTATACAGCCCCCGAAATGCACACAATTCAAAGGCACCCCGCCTCAAAGGGAGAAGAATACACAAAATCAGAGCTGTAGGGGCAACTCCCCCACAATGCAGTACATAGACATAGCAATCACAGTACATCAGCAATGATGGCAACGTGGTACAATGCGCAACACCAGAGGACAGAGCTCACAACATGTTCTATTCATGCGTATCAACTGTCCAGTCACATCAGGCATTGCCTGACACTGTATGATGACAACGTACGGGTACTACCACACATCTGTCATGTATTCGGTAAACACACTGTCTCCCATCAAATATCCAGCTCCACCAAAACAGTCACAATGTACATTGGCATGCAGTCTGAATGTAAACATCTGCAATCCTTCAACATACATGTGCAACACTGTTAACCTGAACCACCCCTTTACATTTCAGAGGGACAAAAACACCTCGTGCAGAGCACACCACACTTCCGATCAGTGATGATGAAGAGGACAACCTGCACATATGTCTGGACACCACCAACAGATAATGGACAGCCTCCGCACGCCATCCCCAGGAGCAGGGCAGGCCAGCTGCCTCGAGGTGACCCCACCACCTGCACAGACCACACAGCAGGAAACACACACCACCACGGCTGTCTCCCAGGACCCCCCGACCAAGACACGGAATTACAACAGCAAGTGTGGGCATGCCAGGTGGAGTTGGCTGATCAGCTGCGGTGGGATTCAAGCTCGTGGCAGCCAAACTCGATGCCATACGTGGGTGTCTGAGTCCTGTTAGGGACAACGTACAGTCCCTATCGGACACCCCCTGTACGCACCATGCTCCACCACCGACCTTGGCTGACCTCACTGGGGCCATTAATCGGATACAAGTACTGTCTGGTCAGACAGGCACCAGCGATGACAACACAGAGTTGGCACAGCTGCGGAGGACAGTGGAGACCATGGAGAAGATGCAGGCTGGACGTCTGGCTGCCACTTCTGGACACCAGCGAGCAGTAGCTGGGAACTTCAACGCCTTGCAGTACATCATCTTGCCATTGATGCCACTGAGCCTGTCACATATGCCTGCTGCGGGAACATCGACACACACAGCTCCGACCCCTGATGTGTCAGTGGCACACGGTGATGCAGCCCCATCACCTTCGCAGTCTGATGTGTCAGTGGCACACAGTGATGCAGCCATTACCCCGTCACACACACCTGACACACCAGACACAGAAACCGTATCAGGGGAGTAAGATGGGGATGGAAATTACTGTGTGAGGAAGGAGGCGGTAGCATCCATCACCGCAATATGGCATGTCCCTGCCTGGTTGTGACCTATGCATCATGCCCTGGGACAACACCTCCCACTGACCCCCAGAACACTCTGCGACATTCACCCAGACCCCGACACGGACTGCCATATCCTCACTGCTGGACAATCACACAGCAAGCCTGCTGCGGACGGCACTCTCCCTCGTCCCAATCACTTTTCATTCCCCAAAGGAATCTGTTTGGCCCACCGCTGGGCTACCATGTAATGTGGGCTTGGATGGCCATGTACAGCTCCAGCTCCGTCAATCATCTGAATGTGAATAAAACATTCTAAATCACACGTATGTGTCATGACTATGTTCACTTACGTATAGAGGTATGGCGGGATGTAGGGACAATGATGCACATGTAGGTACACCCTGGTAACTGACATCTATGCGTATGTGTATCCCTGAGACACATGGCCAATTGGATGACTGTGGAGGTGAGTACTAGCTGTGTCCCCATTGCACATTAACTACAGTCTCACAACCCCCCAACATAGGCACACGTACATGGATTGAATAGGGCTGTGTGTAGGAATGCCCATTCATTAGCAGGCCAGAGGTGGTGTCCTACAACACATGTGACAACCGGACCTCACATCGCATACCTACACGCACACGTCTTTGTGGCCACGTCCTGTTACAATTCATGGCATAGCTACACATGGTCTGAGTTTGGACCCCATACTCACATTGCAGAAGTCACATAAGTGCACAGGTCGGCCAGCAACTATCCCATAACAAAGTCTGGCCCACAGAGGTGGAGGTTGCAAAAGGGAGCCACCCCCATTCTACATGTGTCAGTCAGTTCCTCCCTGTGTAGGGACCTATGCACATTGTGGCACACAAGTGGACATTCAATTCAACACTCATCATAGTTAGACACCAGTGGATTAGCGTAGACTTAATTGGCATGTGCGTGTCAGTACGGACGAGGCAATGGCCACCACAGGCAAGGACAGGCTTAAGGCGCTTATATGCAGCATGGGAACATGTTGCGGTTCAGGAAATGGTGAGGCAACAATGGACAACGGTCTTAGCACACCTTGCCGTTCTGGACGAGTCATGTGTTGTCTGGCGTCTGCCCATTGCCCAGTGTGAGGGGGCTCGACTCACTGCCCATGTGATCAGCATAGTGCTCTGCCACCGGAGTGCGCAGATTGTCTTCTCTGCTGACAGTGATCAGGTGGAAGGGTCTGACCGGTTCACATGTCGTCCCACATTGCCATGTGTGTTCACTCACCCCAGCAGTGTGTCCAAATTGGTAATGTTGCAAAACGACGCTGTGTTGCTCCGAGCATGGACCGGCATCACCTTGCACAGGTGTGTGTACACACGCGTAGTTCCACGCACATGCATCCAGAGTCATGACAATGGCAGAGATGTCCTCTGTTGTGGTGGGATATGTGAGCATTCCTCACGATGCAGCAAGTTGTTGGGAGCTGTGCTGTGGGTGCTGTGGGTGACAATCCGATGTGGCTGCAGGGACGTAGTTACTCGTCCATGATTGCCAGCGCAGCTTCAAGTGTAATGTGTTCCAATAGTACGTCGTCGTGTTCGAGGAACACCAGGGTGAGCCAATCCATTAACTGGTCCGGGCAGGTGTGCTCAGCCCACGCCGTTTCCCCAATCCGCAAAACAACCCAATAGGGGAGCGCCTCGATGTGGTCACTGCACACGAGGAATTGTGCAATCTCCCATGCACAACTGCCATACATACGCAGTATGTCAAGGCATCCCATGCACGGCTGTCTCGTTTAAACTCCTGTTCGTGATCCAACAGGGGGCGCAGGCACAAGTCATAGTCCAGTTCATCTACGGTTGTGTTGGATAGGCAGACATTCATGGGACACTCAAATGTGCATGTTTGGCAGTGGAACCAGGGCTGGACGCTGGTGATGTAGGCCAGGTGGAAGCTCAGCTGGTAGCTGATCCGCAGCACTGCCAGTGGCAGTGCGCCCAGTGAATGCAGCATACGTGCACGGTACTGTTCCACGTGACGGGGGTTGTGCGTGTGCCCGGGATGGCCTGACATTGCGTTGGTGCGTCTCGTGGAACCGGCACTCTTCTGGACTGCGAGAGTTGTGTGGAAGATATGCCACAGCTCTGGGCTATGATTAGGTCGTGTGTGCCACGTTAGGTAGAATGGGTTGCTGTTTCCGTGAGTGTCAAGGGCATCCCATGCGGGGGTACCTCAGGCAGGGCCTTCTGTGTGTGGGGTGTGGATAAGTTGGATTGTTCATTTGCGCATTGCGTGGTGTGGGAGTCGTCCACGTCTGCCATGGCATCTCTCTCAGGGTGTTCCAGCCGCGTACAGGACCAAGGTCAAAGGTGCAGGTGTCCTCCCGCCTTCTTCATTGGTACAAAGGAGCTTTCATCCCTAATGTGTGTCTGACAACTACTTGCGTTTTCGGACTGTGATGTGGCTTTGGCGCTGAGATTGAGGCAAGGTCTTGGGCTCATGGTGTCCCGATAACGATACACACACATGTTGGCATGTAGTGCCAGGTGCCAGGGAGGCCTTGCGCTGCTTGTGCAGTCTCACTCCGTCTCTCTTCCTAGCTCTCTCCCTCCCTCTCTCCCTCTCTTTCCTTTGTTGTGCGCATGGCACTCCTTCTCTTGGATTTTGTCTTCCAGGCTGTGTCCTACAGATTGTCCAGTGCGGACCCGCTACGACTCATCCGAATTGTTTTTGGGTTTTGGTTTCAATGGTGTTTTGTGTTGGTGTTTGCATTGCTGTATGACTGATTCTCCATTTTCTGGGCACGCATGTGTGTTGGTATTCCTGCTTGTGCGACATCAGTCAAAATATTATTTTTTGGGGATTCGTAGTGTTGGCGTGCAGTTTATTTGTCCGGGGGATGGGGTGGGGGTTGCAGACCTGGGTGTGGTGTCAGTGGGTGTTGTGGCCCTCTTGGGTGTTCGTGCTGCATGGGCAGTTGCTCCAGGGCATCTGTGGTTCTTCGTGGTGCAGGCTGTGGTCCAACTTTGCACCAGGTCAGAGCAGGTGTTATTTTCCTGCTCCTAACGCGCCTTATCGCCTGTTTTGTGTTCTTATCGCAGTTCTGTCTGGTCGTTGTGAATGTTGTGGAGTGGTGTTGTTGCGGCCTTTGGCACGGAAATGCCTACTCTGCATCTCATTAGCGATAGTTGCGGGGGTCATCCGCGGTGATGTTTTTTGCGGCTGCAATCGCGGGTAAACTGGTGCTGTGAGCTGTTAACACCGGCTTGTGATTGGGGCGATAAGTTTATCGCAACTTTGGCTGCGATAAAGTGCCGTTAACTCGGCGATAGCTCCTTGTGAATATCCCACATTATCGTTTGTGTGCGGTATGCTAAACTGTATGTTTGTGCAAATGTGATGGTCATTTCAATTGAAGATGTGCTGTCTGTAATGGCAGTTCGCTACCAAAACCTTGCATACTCCACTTTACTTCGTTCCATTCCATGCCACTGCACTCTACTCTGCACCACTCCACTCTATGCCATTCCACTCCACATTGTGTCACTGAGCTCTACTCTACGCCACTGCACTTTATGCCACTTCACGCTACACCTTGCTACTCTACTGTGCACCACACTACTTTATGCCCATGTACTCTATGTCACTCTTCGCCACTGCATTCTTCACCACTGCACTCTGCACCACTCCACTCTATGCCATTCCACTCCACTCTATGCTAATCCACTCTACACCACCATACCCTACTCCACGCAGTACTACTCTACAACACTGCACTCTACTTTGTACCATTCATTCTCATGTATCCATCTCAGTTTTTTCTCTATCCTTCACTCTTTCCTACTCATCCTTTCTTTTTCACTAGCCATTTCACTCTTCCTTGTCCTCATCCTCATTTCCCTCTCCTTAATTCTTCTCCTTTCATTCTTTGACACTCTGTTCCCCCTTCTCATTATACCCCTTCACAGCCTTCGAAATCTACCTCCTTCACAGCTTTCCCTTCTCTCCCTCTCTCTACCCATTCTTTCATCTCTTCCCATCACCCTCTTCTGCCGCCTTAAAGATGTGTTTCCATTTTTATTATTTCCTGCTCTTTCACCATCTCATGATATGTACCCCTGTGACCCCACTGTTCCTACATGCCCTTTGTTTCCTTTCCTTACATTTTCCTTAATTTCTGCCCTTTATTATTCCTCTCCTACCTCACTCCATGTTTATCGGTCCCTCCATTTCCTTGCATCCCTTCTCTCTTCCGTACCACCTAATTTTCCAACTCCTTCATCCTAGTTCTTTCGCCTGTTTATCTCTATCACTGTCTTTCCCACTAACTTATTTTCAGTCTTTTATCTCCTCAGATCTGATATCACACATCAAGCTTGCGGGAAGTGATCCTTACTAAATGCTGTGTGCAGCGGTATAGTATGATTCCAAAGTGAAGCTCAGACATAAATAGTTACTGCGGTGGAGTTCTGCAACAAAAGCATAAACCGGCGATGCAGTCTCTATTTTGGGTAGTGCTCAACCATAGAAACTGTCAATGCAGCAACTGCCAATTTGCAGTTAGCATGTTTTCCAGCTATTTCTTTCTCTCCATTTATCTTTCAGATGGACCATCAGGGTTGCACTGGAAACCACTCCTCATTAAAATTCGCTGTTCAATTGCAGCCCACGAGATATGTGGCATTGCAGCATCACCATCTGATGACATTCCTGCTGTGTGAATATCTGCACATATCGGAACCCCCCACCACCACACCTAGGGAGTCAGTGTTTGGGGAGGAGATGCTCAGAAGGTGGCAAAGCAAAAAGAAAAAAAATAATTCCCCGTTAAACGCTGGCTCTAAACCACCAATAAAAGATGGAGGTGATGAAGTTGTTGCACCCATTCTTCTCTGGCGAGCAACATTCCACAGTTTTACTAGCAACATGATGGTGGCGAGCTAAACGTTGGGGACCACTGAAGTAAGGCTAGGCTTAGGCTTAAGCAAGAGTGTGCACTCTTTCCTCTGTGTCCTGTCCCTCCACACCCAGTCACATTAGGCATAGCTCTTACCAGTTCAATAGAGCTCTTCATGTGTCATGTGCTATCAAATCTAATGCTTTTTAGGTCGCTGCCTACCATACAGCGCAGCTGTGTGGTATGCAAAAGACCTCTTGGGGAGTTTCATAAAGTTGACCTGGGAATGCATTCTGCCTGTCGCTTGGCATTGGCTTTGTGGTTTGAATCTCATTTTTTCTTGCTTCCCATTTGCTGTCTTTATATGCTTTAGGCAGTCTAGGTTCAGTTCATCCCACCCAATGAGGAAACTGTGTTCACTGTATTCTTCCACGAACTCGTTTTCTGTCAACAGGACTTTAAATATTGTACTTATCTTATCACATTTGCTGGGCATTCAAATGTCAAGCTGTGTTTTTATGAGAGCCTGGTTATTTTGCTTTCAGCTGACTTCAAAGTGAGAGGGTTTATAGGAAAGAGGAATGCAGCATACTTTCTCCATGGATCTTGCTTGTGCCCTTTTTAAAACTTTATTTTTGGCATAGCTATTTCAAAAGGTATCTTTTTCTCATTTTGTAAAAAACATTTGCTCTTTTTTAGCAAAATTCCTTTTCTTTGGTGAATCCATTTAGGTTTTGAAGCTGCCTTTTTAGGAACAAAGTACAAAACCGCATTTCAGTCTCAGCGTCAGACCAACATATGGTGATTTTGGGCATTTTACACTGTTTATGGCACATTCATTGTCAAGCACAGGATAAGATCTTTTCACAGGAAATAGCAAGCCACATTGTAACACAATTTAACAATGCTTGATTTTTACTTTGATGTGTAAAGCATATGCTTTATTTATGACATCTGTGGCAACTCATTTTGGAGAAATGGATACGTTTTTAAAAGCACTTTTTATGAAAGCTTTAGTGTTTATGTTTACCTACACAATAATTATTATTCCAACTGCAACTGTGCCTTTTTCGGGATACATACATTACTGGATATAAACGATTTCCTCATTTGTCCTTGCAGGCATTAGGGTCATGATTTCAATGGTGCAGCAGGTGCAGTGACACGGGCAAAAGGTCTAGGAAACCCACTAGACACAGATTATTGCTATATGTTACTACTAAACCAGCAGTCACATGTGAAGTTACCTTGCAGGCGCTAAGACCATGATTGAATGGTGCAGCAGGTGCAGTGGCACAGGGGTCAAAAGGTCGAGGAAACCCATTGAACACTGATTATTGCTATATGTTACCACTAAGCAAGCAGTCTCAGGTGCAGTTACCTTGCAGGCACCAGGGCCAAGGTTTGGATGATGCAGCTGGTGCAGTGACACAGAGGCCAAAAGTTCTAGGAAACCCACTGAACACTGATTATTGCTATATGTTGCTACTGAACTAACAGTTGCAAGTGCAGTTACCTTGCAACCACCAGGGCCATGGTTTGGCTGGTGGAGCAGGTGCAGTGGCACGGGGTACAAAAGATCTAGTAAACCCACTGAAAACCGATTGCTGCTATGTGTTAATACTGAACATGCAGTCGCAAGTGCAGTCACCTTGCAAGGACCAGGGCCACAATTTGAATGGTGCAGTGTCACGGGGGCCAAAAGCTCTAGGAAACCCACTGAACACCGATTATTGCTACGAGTTACTAATAAACAAGCAGTGACAAGTGTAGGCACCAGGCCCATGATTTGAATGGTGCAGCAGGTGAAGTGGCACTGGGGCCAAAGGGTCTAGGAAACCCACTCAACACCGATTATTGCTATATTTTACTACTAAACAAGCAGTCTGTCAGGAGTTCTTTTTCGGTTCTTTTTTAAGCATTGCACCTAAAGTAACACATAGCCTAAAGCATCACTGTAATAAAAGCTGTAACCTATTGGACTTTTCTTCCTACCTACAACTTATGATGCATTCAGTGCATTTATATGGCACATTTTCAGTTTTTGTATGGCCCTAAAGTTCTTCTGAATGTGGACACACTAACACCTTCACAAGGGCATTCTCCATTATACAACATTAGCACTTCAGCTGTTGTAAACACTATATAAATACTTATAAATTATCATATGGCATTCCATACCAAGCATTGGCAAAACCAATAGGTCTCGTCTATGCAAGATCTGTTAGCTTTGTCAATTGTTTTTAGCCATATTATACAGCAGCGCTAGCTTTAGTGCATAATCACTGGAAAAAATAGAATGCGGACAGCTTTCATACAGCTTTTTTTTACATTACTTTCAGCCATTTGCAACATAGCTAAAAAAACATTAGCAAAGTCAAAAAATCTCACATAAGCAAGACCTGTTGGTCTTGCCAATGCTTGTTCCCTCTGTCATTGCTTGCTGACCAGGGCTTCAATACTAGGTGGAATGGTTGTATGTGTTTTGCTTAGTAACTTAAGGTCCTAGGCACCCTCCATTACTAGTGAAAACACCTTTTCCTTTTCCACACCCATGTTCCCATTTAGTACGCATCCAACATGGGAAAGGAGCTAGGCAAAGTCTACAGAGCATACCCTGTGCACTGTCTTGAACCCTGTCACCCACTGAAAAAGTACCTCTGCTGCACCCCGCCTGATAGGAAATGTACAAAAGTTTTATGCACAGCTTAATCAAGTTGCACCACTCGCTGCACCATGTGCGCACAAACTCATTTTGTGGCTACTTAATTTTCTACGAGTAGTCTTTCAAGCACTTTCTGCATTCTCATTGTCATCAACATAGCCTCAGCTGCACATAAAGAAGAGTCACCTTCAGTTACTTGAAGGTACCAGCAGCAGTTTCTTTATGAGGGTGGGGAGCATCGCCCCCGGCCCCTCCCACTGGGAGCTGTGCGGTGTTAAAATTAAAATGGCAGTGAAATTGTTTCATTGCCATTTTATTTTTAATAATGTGCACTGCAACCGCCAGCCTGCCCCCGAGCCAGGAGAGCATGTCCTCACTGTCCTTTTCTGTCAATTGGCAGCAGGAGGACAGGAGTAGTGGTGGCCACGCACTTTAAAGTGCGCATGACACTTTGGCCGGCAGTCTAGCACTGGCCAAAGTGACATGCGCACTTTGAAGCTCTCCAGCCAGCTGTCTCAGGACAGCTGGGTGGAGACCAAGCACAGGCCTCTAGGACCCGAAGGAGAGTTAGACCAACCAGCTCCATCCAATCGTGGTGCTGCTCTCATGCACCAAGAGAGCAGTGTCTGGATTGTTTAGGGGGTTCTTCATTCCATAGGCTTCGGAAGGACAGCGAGAAGCGCGTGGAGCCGGAGGTGAATACAATTCATTTTTATGATAATATAATGAGCAATGCTTTACTGTTTGTTTTATTTTGGAGGGAGGGGTTGTTTTTATTTGGGCTTTCGAGTGAGTTTCTTTTACTATGGGCTTTTGGAGGGAGGTAAAATGTGTTTTTGTGTTTTTTGGAGGTGGTGGGGCACTTCGCTTGCCCCACTACTTTGAAAGGTCACCAGCCGCTCCTGGGTCTTCAACCATTTCCTCTGCTGTCACTACTTGTGCTCTTTCATCATCACATATAAATGGAGCTGAGATGGTTACATCTTCGATGATGTAACATGTTCTTATTGGAAATGTCATTAGTGCTGTCGTTTGAAATGGTATCCATGATGTAATGAGCAACACATGATGGGGAAGGGGGGCAAGGGGTGTTTAGCTTTACACAGGTTGTTACCCCAACTGATACATTTTTGTGGTTTTTAGATTTTGCATTTTACTTGTGACACTTTAAAATGAGTTTTCATGGAATTTCTGATTTAAATAAAATAAACTAATCTTAATTATTATGAGTAAAATTAACCATAATTTACGCTAAATAGAATTTTTACAGCGTTTTTATGCTCTATTTGGCCAAGTAATTCCCTGCTGGACATTACACTGCAAGATAAAGATGCAAGGATTGGCCCTCGGTATTCACAGACAACATTAAGTCTTTCTCCACAGTCTGCCTCCCAACCCATGTAGCTGTCCAACCACCTTCCACTGCCTTTGTGGAAATGGTATGTGAGGTGGCATTAAAGTTCTGAAGCAGTCTTTACTCGAATGCAGCTACTCCTGTTTTGTTTGTTTTTTAAGTCCATATACTCCCTTTAACTTTGCCTCACCTTACTGGAGAGGCACACAAATTGATATACGAAAACTACATCATACACGACAAATCTATAGAATAAGTCCCAAGGAAAAAGGGCTCCATTTTGTGTTAACGAGATTTCTTTGTCATCTCCAGCGTTACATCTACAGTTAGCTAGTTATGATACACAGTATGTGCTCTTAGGAAAGATCTGAAAACGTGGCTATTTACTTTAATCTAGCTCCTGTTACATTGGCTGTACCACTTTTTTATACACACCCGCACCAAGACGCCGCGGCATTCGAGCGCTATACAAACATATATCCTATCCTATCCTCACAAATACCATCACAAGAACGTATTCTATGTTTTATATAACAGATACAGAAAAAGGAAAAAGGGGAAACGGTAAGAAACAATGGGGAAAATAACCCTCTCCCAAATCCCATACTTCGAAATAGCAAATACATCAGGGTTAGCAACATGTTTCAGCTTATTCCAGAGAGTGTGGGATCAGTGCAAATACAGTCAGTCTTGTCTGTCTCCTCGGACAGTTAGTGAAAACCTTCATAGCTCTTAGCTGTGGTGGGCATCCAGTGGCGAGAAGGCCCCTCGAGAAATAGTCAACCATTGGAATCCAATGGGCCTCAAATGCAAAATGCTGTTTTTTAATGTTGCTAATTAAGCCTTCCATCGCTACTGAGTCCCAGAGCCTACCATGCCATTGACATATCAATGGAGGATCTGGTCTTTTTAACAATAATGCTATGGCTAATTTTGCTGCTCAGAGACAACTCCAACGTATTCCTTTGTCATTAAGGGCTACATGTGTAAGCTCTTGGAGTATCAGCCCCAGTAAAAATAGGGCTGGTATGGAGGGTAGTGGGAATTCCATGATCTCCTGCAAGGCTTTGGATGCTTCATTCCAGAATGATCGGATATGTGGGCATTGCCACCAAGTATGTTCAAAAGTGCCTACTTGACCACACTTTCATCAGCACATGGGGCTAGACTTTGGAAGCATTTTGTGGATTTTGAGGGATATAAGTGCCAATTATACAGCCATTTGTAGTGTTTCTCTTTAGTTTTGATGGGGATAGAGCATTTATGTAGGTCTGACCACAACCTGTCTCATTCCTTATCCATAATTGTTCGGTGTAGTAGTCTGTTTCTTTTATTCTGGTAAGCCCACTTATGTGCAGGGGTACTGTCCCTCAGTATAGCCTAAAATTTAGATACGAGTCCTGTCTATCTCATTAGCATGACCAGCAATTTTTCAAATGCTGTTTTGTCTTGTGTCATTGCACATTTGTTAGTTGGGTACATTACCCAGTGTCGTAAGTTTTTGCATCTTAGTATTTCCATTTTTGGCAGCTGAAAGTCTAGTTTACATTGTGGAAGGGTTTTATGTTGCCCTGGTGGAATGAGGCCACATTGTATCAAGAGACCACTAGATGCCATTGTGCAATTGCAGATCTCTCCAATGCTGGAGTAAAATCTGGATTGCATATATTGGTGTTTGTGGAGAGGGATATGTTGTTAGAGTTTCTTGTTTATTAACTGTGTCCCAGGTCCAGAGGGTCATGTCTAGTGGCTTGCTTAAATATGCATTACAGGGTCTGTGAGATTAAATTGCCATATAACTTCCCATTGTGGGCGTATTATAACTGCTCTTTCCATATGAGGCCATGATAAATCTGTCTCCATTTTAGACCACTCTACTATGGTACAAAGCTGGGCTGCGTAATAATAGAGCTTCCAATTTGGTAAAGCTAGCCCCCCACGCGGTTTGCTTTGCTGCAGCAGTTTCAGGGAACTGTGGTTTTGTGTTTCTCCATATGAACCTATCTACAGCAGTTTGTAGGGAGGTGAAGAAAGAGTCCACAACCAGAATGGGCAGGGACTCAAATAAATACAGGACTCTGGGCAAGATGTTCATTTTTATAACATTGATCCGGCCATCCAAGATAGAAAGAGAGGTGTCCATCTATGCAAATCATATTTGATTCCGCTTAGTAGTAGAGGGCAATTTGCCCTACTCTGGTGTCAGATAAATCCCTAAGCATTCAATTTGAGAGGGAGTCTATTTTAGTGGAAACTTTGCTTTTAAGTCTGCTTCTAGTTCTTTGGGAAGGTTGAAATTAAGCACTTCAGATTTGGATATGTCTATTTTGTATCCTGCAAGAGTTTCATAGGTTTGGAGGTGATAGAGTGCGTGTTTAGAGAACGTGCAGGATCTGTCAAGGTGAGGACGAGATTTTCATCTATGAACAGGGCTAATTTATATTTATCCACTCTGAAACTTATCCCTTTAATGACTTCAGTCGCTTTATTGTGGGCTGTTAATGGCTTTAACCTGAGAGCAAAAAAGAGAGGTGAAAAAGGGCAGCCCTGTCTCGTGCCTCTCATCAGCTTGAAAGGGTTAGAGAGCTATTCTGGCTGTGGGTGTTGTGGAATTGGCCATCATTATTGAATTAAAAGGAGGTCCAAAACCTGTTTTGAACAAGAACTGTCTCCGAAAATTCCAGTCCACCCGGTCAAAGGCCTTTTCCATGTCCAAACTGACTAGGAGCTCTGGGATCTTTTTGACCACTTTTACAGTAAAATTAATCAATTTACGGATATTATCATGGGTTTGTCTACCTTTGATAAAGCCTGATTGTTCTGGGTGTATAATGCCTGGGAGTATATCATATAGTCTGATGGCTAGAATTTTGGCGTACAGTTTAACATCTACATTGAGTAAGACAAGATGGGTAAGAAACCATTGAATGAGTTATTGCGTATTCATAAATCCAGTTGTGTGGCCGTGGCAACTTATGGCGCAGGAATTTGGGGCTATTCAAATGTAACTAGTATACAGCTAACAGAGAATAGCTTTTTGAAATTTCTTTTAACTACGCCAGAAAGCACATCCACTTATAACGTCCACGCTGAGCTTGGAATGTTATATATTGGGGACCTTATTAGAATTCAGCCTGTCCTCCTGTGGTATAGGGTTTGGACTACAAATGAGTGCCACTTGAATCGCCTTATATTGAGGGATGCCCTAAATTTGGAGAATGTGCACCGAATGAAATGGCTGAAGTACATTAAAAGCTTCTGCGGCCATATTAACCATCCGGAATTTTATGATGATCCTGAGTCTATGGTGACGATCTCTAGGAAGGAATTGAAAAGGTTATGTATTATGTACCTAGAGGAGTTAAGAGAACGAACGGAACTGACAAAAAAAACAGTGATGTCCCATCAATTGATTTTAATATCGCAGGATATTCAACCATATTTAACCCTGCGGTTGACGGAACCTGAAAAGCTCCTGTTGATACGTTTTAGACTTGGGTTTCTTTTTAGGTCTGTGAGTTTTCCTGAAAAAAATGATTGGTCAGCTGGAATTATTAAATGCCCCTGTGATAACATATCCTCCCAATCGGATATTCATATTTTATTCTTTTGTAAATATTACGTTATTCCTAGGGAAAGGTGGATTAAGCCAATTATAAAATATATGAATCTTAGACAATGCCGACCTGCCTTTTTGATTATACGAAAACTTGAGGAAATATTTACGGTAGCCTCGGTCTCTGTATTTCTCAGAAATGTTTTTCATTTAAGAAAATCAATACTGTTTTAAATGTTTTTTAGAGCCCATGTGCCTTTTAACATTTATTTTATTTTATCACTATTAACTTGAAATTATCTGAAATGTGAAATGTGAAATCTGAAATTTGAAATGTGGATTATGAAACGTGATATAATATGTTTTTATGTACTTTTATGGTTATCATTGTTTTATAACCGAATAAAGTCTTAATGAATGAATGAATGAGTAAGACAATCAGCATATAGGAACTGCAGTTGTTAGGGTCTTTACCAGGTTTAGGGATAAGGGATAACACTGCTTCCATCATGGAAGGCGTTACGGAGTCCCTGTTGGCAAATTTGTTAAACAGGGTAGTCAGTCGGGGGAGTAGTTTGTGTAGAAAAGCTTTGTAAAAGGCACTGGTGTAACCGTCAGAACCTGGTGCTTTCCCTGCTTTCAATTGCTGAATAACCATTTTCACTTTATCCTGTAGTATAGGGGCCTCCAATTGGTCTGTGTATGAAGTGGGGATTTTAATAAGGTGGGCTTGATGTACATATTCATGTTGGGCTGCGGGGAAGCATCGCTCAGCTGTGTTAAGGCAGTCATAGAAGTTCCGAAAATCCCTCAACATGTCAGGTTCCATTTGTAGGAGGGTCCCATCCATGCAAACTATCTCCTTAATATAGGAGTTTGCTATTTTTTATCGGAGGAGTCTGGAGAGGGGTGATACTATCTTATTGTGAGTCTCATAGGAGTGTCGTTTCAAGTGAAGGAAGGTGAGCTCTGCTTATTCCTTAATGATTATAATAATTCTTAGTTAACCTCTTAGTGATTTCAGGTGTATCAAGTGTAGGGCTACGTTCCTATTGCTGTGCTGTCGAGCTTATCTCTGATTTCAATGACTGGGTTAAGGCTAAGCGACATCTTTTAATGGTGGCAATAATGGAATTGATTTTCCCTCGCAAAGTGACTTTAAATACGTCCCATAGCGTCATTGGAGAAGGCTCTGTGTTGTCATTGATCGCAAAGTATTCATCAATGGATTCCCCTATTTCCAGTCTGAGGACTGGGTCCCGCAACATGGAGGGGTGCAGGTGACATCTACTGGTGAATTTGGTTTAGTGCCCATATACATGTGGAGGGTGAGGGATGCATGATTCAAAATCAAAATACTTCCTATCTCGCAGTCCCTTCATCAGCCGAAGCAAAGCATTGCTCAATAGTATGTAGTTTATACTGAGTGCATGCAGTGTCCCTGGAAGAAAAATCTATAGTCGCAGTCCTCTTTGTATCTTTCACGCCATGCTTCTCGCAGACCCATGGAGTGTAGAGTGGTTTTTTGAGTAGTTTTGAAAATGCTTAATTCTGTCACTTCGATTGGGCCCAGATCTGTCTTTCTTACTATCCCATACCATGTTGAAGTCATCTCTGACAATTATCTCCCCTGTGGCAAACCCCGCCAGACGTGTAAAATATTCGAGCAGGAATTTATCCTGATCGTACGGGGCACAGATTGTTGCTCTGGTCATAGGTGTGGTCTCCCAGTTGCCCCTGAGCACAATATAACATCTTTCTCTATCTTTAATAGAGTCGGTTATCCGAAAGGGTGTGTTGTAATGCAGAAGGAGCGCTCCTCAATTATATTTTGTACTGGATGAGAAGCAATATACGTTAGGGTAGAGTTTGCGTCTCAGTATGTGATGGTCCGCTCTTAAGTGCGTTTCTTGCAGGCAGATAATGGAAGGGGCCTCCTGCAGTAGTTTGTTCCATACTGCAATTCTTTTCTGTGGGTAATTAAGCTCTTGAGAAATGCTGCAATATTTGAGGTTTGTACAGTAGCCACTTGGAGGTTTATCTGCATTTTTGCCAGCCAATAATACATTGATTCTTACAAATATTAAGGACGTTTGAGACATGAAGGGCACAAACAACTTTCATTTGGTACAATGTTAAGGCTAATCTGATATTTAACTCACTTTAATTAGGTATAATTTTTAGCTAGCAAAGACTCAATAACTTAATACATCAATATATGTTCTGCAGTAGTTAGACAGCAACATTCTAATCTAACCCAACAATACTCAATTAAGAGGTACAATTTCTTGATACATATATATCTAGTCTTTCGGTCCATCATTGTGTGCAATCGATAGAAAACTCCGTTTTTGGTACAGAAACATGTAAAGAATATTGAAGCACTATGAAGGCTTTCTCTCAATCGCAATCGCACTAGCATTCCCTACTTCAGAATCCTCAGCTTTGATTTAACATGCGCCGTTCTTGGGAAGGGAGAGTACATCACATTGCAAGTATGCTTTTCTGCCACACTGCTAGAGTCAGAATAGGGAGTTCTATCTCTCAACAATATGATATAGAAAGGGAGACACGGCATGGATGCCCACTAATACCCATCTTACTTCCACTGGCAGTGGAGCCATTTGTTGAAACTGTGAGAAAATCTGGTGCCGATTGGGGTATCTCTCTGAGTGATGGGACCAACTCATTCTCACCGTATGTGGATGACGTGATCATCTTTTTATCAAGGATGTTAGGGGGAGGTTTGACTCCCTCTTTGAGACACTGCATCCAGTTTACCTCCTTCATAGGCAGGCTAATATATCATGTGAACTACATACATTTAGATACCTGGGGATCAGAGTGTACCTGAAAGATAAAGGCACATGAGAGAGAAACTTGGGAGCCTTGTTTGCTTCTCTAAGACCACAAGTTGAATTTTGGAAGAGATTACCTGTTGCCCCAATTGGCCTTGTGCCTATTGCTAACATGGTAATACTTCCCAGATTCCTCTATCAAGTCGTTTATTTACCAGTGCTGTTACCTTCTACTATCTTTAAGGAATTAGATAGCCTCTAGTATGAACTAGTATGGGAACAAGGAAGGAGACGAGTTGTACTATCTAACTTCAATCCCCCATGGACATAGGAGAGTTTGGGGTCTAGATTTGTAATTATATTACGTATCATCTACACGAAAGGAGAGGGGAAACACAATTACTTGTTTATAAGAAGCTCTACTGAAAATTTAATTATTACATGTCCCAAATATGAGATACATGGATTGATGATCTGGGAAGATGTGTCAATGACAAGAAGTGGAATGATATAATGGCTCACTCCCACAATGTCTCAAGAAATGCCCTTTTAAAATATATTCAATGCATCATTGATAGAAAGGAACTTGCCTCTTGACACGCTACCTAAGATATACCACAATATGACAACGGAGTGCCAGAGAGGTTCACGTGAGAAGTCTGGCATATGGTTTGGTAATGCCCAGTCTTAGTCGAATATTGGATGCAAATTACATTTACTCTGACGCTAATAACGGGATAAATGAATATCTAATCCTGAATATAGCATACTGGGATATTGTCCTTTACCAGCAACTGGCAGGGCCATCTCCAGGTTTCTAGACCTCACTTCCTTATTGGTGAAATGTATGGTTGCTATGAAGTGAAAATTCACAGTGAGCCCTATCAGAGGATGTCAACTAGTGCTTCATAAAGGGAAACAAGCCGACACTATTTTACTAGATCTACAAGAAACTAAGTGCCTGAGGAAGAATTCTAGTGTCAGACCACTGTTACAAACGATTGGCTCAAGTGGCTGAGCTTAATAAAGATGATACATTGCCCCACCCACCTAGAGCCAATTATGGAACCCCACAACTATCACAGCATATTGCATTAGGTAAAGTATATGCATACACAAAGAGAAATGTGTGACAGAGCACGACTCAACAAATAAATATCCTGTATATGAATTTTAAATGCTAGTATACCTTATACATGTTCATTTGTCAGATATACTATATTGACTTGAACAATAGCCGAATGTTTAATCTGAATTTGGGTATTAGGGATTATTGTCTCACCACCCTTTCTCAATTCCTGGCATTCCACTGTGAGACAGTGACCGACTGTTGTTGTGAGAATTAAACCCAAAATTCCTTGCATTGAATTGGATATACAAATAGAATAATATGTTTGCATTCTGTTGTAATTACTACTTGTGCATAATGTATCCTATCAAAACAATTTCTAAAATGCTAATTGAATCTAAAAGGAAAGACATGAAGAGAGGCATGTTGTAATGATTACACATGCTGAAGATAAAATGCCAATAAACATGATGTTATAATAAGAATGATTTCCTTCCTGTTGTACATTTATGTTATAACCTAGAGCTTCTGCCAGCTTTAGAAGCATTTTCTTCTTCCTTCACTATTGTTGTCCGAATATAATAATTTGATCGCTGTGGCATATGAACATACCAGCAAAGTTGAGTTATATAAATACTGCAAGTGTAATCATAGCAAAGACTTTACAAAAGGAAGAAAATAAATGAAAAGTAGGGTGGCCCAGGGCTTCTGCACCCAGGCATTTTACTACATATCGCGTCTGGAAAAGAGAGTGAATTAATAAATGAGCTTAGCGGGGTTATAGAGAATTCTGGTGAATAGACGCTGTATCTAAACTTTTGAATAGTGTTGTCATTCAGCACGAAAAAGGCTGCATTAATCCCTTCACCAACGCACAAAGAAAGTACAAAATGATCCGGATTTTCATAGAGGTTTCCAGTAGGAAGTTTCTGTGTAGTGCACATTCAAACAAGCATTGGCAAAGCCAGTAGGTCTAGCTTTAATTTTGACCCCTGGCTAAATCATTATCAATATATAGTCTGCTCCAGTGAACAAAAACAAAATAGAAGTGACTTCTTCCTGCAAACAAGGCATTTGAGATAAAGATCTTAATATGTGGTGATTCGGTGCAGTTTTGTAATGTAAAATAGTTCCTCTACATGAGGCAGAAGGAAACCCCAAACCGCCAATACCATGAGGTGAGTGGGAGAGATACTCCTCTGGGTGAACCCAAAACCCACTCTACGTATATTTTTTAAAGAAATGGTAACAATAAATCTTGTAGAGAACTGTAAGGCAAAACCAGTCCTAAGAACGGATAGAGATCATTTCTGAATGCCTAAAGTAATCTTTGAAGACAAGAGTGAGTGCTGCAGTGATCCTCATTGCCCGCAACCATCCTGAGGTACCTTTTCTTTTTACAAACTTTATTTCTTGCTTTTTGTCATATAGTGATGGAAGTTTAATGACACAAATTACAAATGCTAATGACTTTCATAAGTGACTATGAATTATATAGAGGGGGATAGAAAAGGGAGAGAAAGGGAAAAGTGTTTTTCCAATTATGTGCCAGCATTACCCTACCGCAAGTAAGAAGTGTGTAAGCAAGCGGCCTATGGGGGAGGACACAGGGTAAATTCTGTCATAGTATTATTATTTCTGTGATTTCCTGTGTAAGGTTCAACAGGGCCACACAGATCGACTGATCAAGGAGATAGGACCACCAACCCTCATTGTTGGCAATTTCTGCAGCACAAATCGGTGGTACTAAACATAGTCATCAATCTGGCCGGGGTAAAATATCATCTGGAAAGGATTTTAAATGCATTTTCCTATTTTGTAAAAATTGAGGTCGTTGTTCTTCTACAGCATATAGTCCCCCAAGTATCTTTGTCAATTTCTGTTGCTAGATCCGCTTTCCATATCCTGAGCTAGCTTTGATACGTAAACATTCATGGCCTCTCTCAGTCTAAATAATGGAAGCTCGTTTGCTTGCTGTAACATCCTTATTAGGGTAAGAGGTGTGGCTTATAAGGTCTTAGTGTATGGCAAGCTCAAGTAAGGCATGAGTGATTGGAAATTTGAAAATGATAAATTTGCCCCAGGACTTGATAAAATTGGCTTGTTATGTTTTCGCATAGTTCTTTAAGATTAAAATCCACTGTTACATAACACAAGTGATGTGATCCAATATTGTATAGTAGTGGGATTTCTCTCACCTCTAGATCTCTTTCTTGTTATCTTGTCTCAAATCAAATCAAACCAAACTTTATTTGGTAGAAAGCCATGTAAGTCAAAAGTAAAATCATACAGAGCAATTACTTTTCATAAAATATATGATTGTTAGAACATCATTCTCCCATGAAAACAGAGCTAAGAAATAATAGTATCCAAAGAGCAGATCCTCAGACTTATTAAAGAAGGTAATGCATCATGGACCATTATAATATCTTTAAAACATTTAGCAGATTAGAGGGCTAGAAGGCCAATAAAATACTAAAAACAAAGGTGCAAATACAGGGCAGGGGAGGCTGTTCTAAGTATCAAAGTGGGATCCTCTCATATCTCTTTCTGATTACTACTGCTTTCCTAATAAAGTTGAGAATGGCAAAACACACATTTGTTGTTGAGAGATTTTGTAAAAAAGTCAGGCCATCCGCTTGGGATCTCAGGTTGGATGTCCGTAGAACAGGTCTTAAAAATTCATGTCTATGGTCAGTATTTAATGGGCAGAATATAATGAAGTGGCAAGTACTTTGTTTCGTAGTTTGGTTATACCGACAATGAGGTAGGTCATGTGTCCAAACACATTGAACAGGGAAGGCCACTTTATAATGTATCATAAAAAGTCTAAAAAGAGAGCGATAACAACGATATACCAGATTAGTGACAATGATTAGGTATGGTTCTATGTTGACTGTCGTTGAGATCACGACTCATCTTTTAATTGCTACCATGAACTGTGCATTCTGTAACCTTAAAATATCATGTTTTGACTTCCTCATTTAGTTTTTGGGATAATCAAATCAGGATTTGAGAACAACTCTTTCAGACATATTAATCCAAAAGTCTCCTTCAAGTATGTAGCCCAGGGGATTCACCCTGCCCCACTCAGGGCAAGTCAATTGGGACTGCAAGAACGGACCAGCTCTGACTCCGGACTTGTCCAGGTCTTGAGCCACAACAATAATGGAGCTAAGCCCAGCGTATCTTCTAGGCAAGTAAGGCCAAGCTCTTCATGGCATATAAAAGTGGCGGTCCCTCAAGGCACCATTAGTAATCTCCATAAAAAAGGATTTTCTACCCTGTGGAGCACAGTCATGTTTGCATACCCCCAAAGGCCTGCTCCATATGTCCCTGCCGCAATACATTTAACTTTATAAAGAAGGATCCGCTCTTTGATGGGTTTCTGGCACAATCTATGAGAAAATCTAAAAATTGCCTCAATGTTCCTTTGCTCTAGCAACTTAAAGTGACTTCCAATAAAAAGAGGAAGTGAAATGGACAACAAGATAGTTAAAATAGTTTACTTTCTCCAAAATTGAGTTCCCCATGCTAAACATTTTTGATTTACTATTGCATGGACTGCAGGTCACAATAAAAGACATAGAAATAATGTATCCTATGCTCTAAATTTTCCATATATGAAGCAAAAGTGTCCAATAAGAATTGGAGCACATTTACCATTTAGGCCATTAGCACGGCATCATCCGCATAAAGTAAAATGGGGATTGATTGACTACCTATTCGAGGAATGTCTTTCCCTACACCTGCCAATTATTTAGAAATTCTATTCTTACAAAATAAAAAAAGGAAGGGAACAACCCACTGTGTGCATTTTATCTGGCGTGCATTTTATATGATGTAGTGGTTTAGTCAACAAGGAGACTGGCTCCACCCCCATGGATTCCATCAGATATCAAAGTTTGTAGCGGTGTACCAGGTCGAAGGTACTAGACAGGTCTATAAATGCCAAGTGAAGAGAGTCCTTTTTGCTTCTATATATTTACCTGATAGCAAATACAAACGTAGGCACTGGTCAATTGTGCCCACCCCTGGTTTAAATCCAAACTGGATGTTTGATAGGATTTTTTGATCAGTGGCTCATGCTTCCAAATGTGTCAAAAGCACCCTTCCAAGAATCTTCATACTTGAATCGATCAATGATATCGGTATGTAACATGATAGAGATTGACTGTACCCCTTTTTATACAATGGGATGATTAAGACGGTCTTCCAGAAGTCAGGAATTCGACCCTTAATTGCGCTCCTAAAAACATTTGCCAGCAGAGGTGCCCACAGTTTTGGTTTGGATTTAAAAATATCTGACCGTACCTGTTAGAAATGGGGGTCTCTAGTTGGCAGAGGTAGGTACCTTTGTCCAAATAGAGACCCTTCTTCCGCGTCAGGATAAGGGAGTTACACTCCTAAAATAACCCCTGCTCACCCCCTTGGGCAGTCAGGCTTATCTTAGAGGCAGTGTGTAAAGCATTTGCACATACCCAACAGTAATACAGTGTAAGCACTACAAAAGGACACCACACCAGTTTTGAAAAGTATCCTATATTTTTATATACTTAAGACAAGACCAAAAACGATAAAAATCCACAATACAGTACTTACAAATCTTCAGTTATCAAAATGACATTGAATAACAGTTCCTTGAAGTCGATAGCTCCCTCTGGAGGTATCACAGTGTCATGAACAAACAAATCCAAACAAACACTGCGGCGTCGCGGGCCAGCTACGGCGTCCGCAGGCATCAGTCCGGAGGTCAGTACAGAAGTCGTCGGCCCTTGAAGTCACACGCATTGCAGATCAATCTCCTCGCGGTTAAAGTCAGGAGTGCCAGCGTCGGCAGGCATCGGGTGCTGCGGTGCGAATTGCAGTGGTGCGGCGTGCGATGCCCTCAGGTCGCGGTGCGAGCAGCGGCTCGGTTGCGGCATCAGATGGCGTCGTCGGTGAGACCAGGGTTGCGGTGCGAGGTGATGCGGTGCTCGTCGCGGTGCTGGCACGTCACGGTGCAAGCAGCGGCATCATCGTTGCTGAAGCGCTGTCGTCGGCTGACGAACTGGAGTCGATGGCGCCGGCGTCGGTAGGCCAAGGCTGCGGTGCGGGATGAGGGCGGTGCGTCGTGTAACTTTACGAGCGGTGCCCTTGCACCACGGTGCAAGCAGCGGCATCGATTTTGGCATGGAGCGTCGTCGTCTGGGGTACCAAGGCGTCGTCGAGGTGATGCAGAGTGCGGTGCCCACAGGTTGCGGTGTGAGCAGCGGCTCTGTGGCGGCATCAGCAGGCAGCAGCAGTGAGACAAGGGTCGCTGTGCGGCATTGCATCTGTGCCTTCAGGACACGGAGTCGGCAGCAGCGTTGTAGATGGCGTCGGGTTGCTTTTCCTTCTGTCGCAGCACAAAACATACAGTTCCCAGTGCTGAGGGCAGAAGAACTTGAAGTCTTTGCTGTTCCTGAGACTTCTTGAACAAGGGGCAAGCTCTACCTCACGCCCCTGGAGAAACTCACAAAAGTAGATTGCAGAAAGTTCAGTCCAGTCCTTTCACTGCCCAAGAGAGAAGCAGCCACTGCAGGCCAACACGGTAAAGCACTCAGCAAAGTGGTAGTTCCTCCTCACAGCTTCCCCAGCTCTTCTTCTTGGCAGTCTTCTTGGTCCAAAAGAGTTCTAAAGTTCAAGGGTTTGGGCCCCAATATTTATACCACTAAATCCTTTGTCCTCTCAGGCAGAGAGTGTCTGTGCCCAGCCAGAACCAGTTCTGCCCTCCCTGGTGTGGCTTCCTGGCAGGAGGTGGAGACGGCATTGTCAGAGGCAGACCAGGCCCATTGAGGTGCAAGGAAATCTCCCCCGTAGTCTAAATGCATCCCAGGTCTATTCAGCCCTTTCCTGACCCACCTAGACTATCTGGAGCCTCTGATGATCCCCAGCCCCTGTCATCCAAAACCCAGACAGTCAATCCACAAACCCATCTGGATGGCTGAGCAAGAAAAAACCTACTTTCTAAAAGAAGTATTTTCAAACACAGAATTTAAAAATCACCTTCACTAAAAGATGTATCTTTAAATTCTGAGTTCAGGCATACTAAACTTTATTTTCCTACCCAGTTCCCAGGGCCAGTTATGTTTGTAAGAAGTTATAAACAAACTCCCCATTCTGTCCTATGGGGAACAGCTAGCCTTGCAATAGTGAAAAACGAAATTGGCAGTAATTCACTATCAGGACATGCCACACACACCAGGGCATGTCCTACCTTTCGCATACACTGCACCCTGCCCACAGGGGTACCTTGGGCCTACCTTAGGGATGACTGACATGTAAGAAAAGGGAAGTTTAGGGCCTGGCAAGTGGGTACCCTTGCCAAGTCGACATGGCAGTCCCAGACTGCACACAGGCTCTGCAATGGCAGGCCAGACTTATATTTACAGGCGGTTTGTGTGGGTGGCACAATCCAGTGCTGCAGCCCACTACCAGCATTTGATTTACAGGCCCTGGCGCACTCAGTGCACTTTACTAGGGACTGACACATAAATCAAATAGGCCAATCATGGAAACACCAATCCATAACACATTTTACCACAGGAGCACTTGCACTTTACCACTGATCAGCAGAGAGAAATGTGTGCAGAAACCCCAAGCCAGCAAAAACCGGGAGGTCAGAAAGCATAAACTCAGGGGAAACACGCCAAAAGACGCCAAGCCTAACAGTACCCCATTGGGACTTGGAGCTTTGCCCAAAGCACTTTTTTAATTGCATTTCCTACTTCCACTACTTCAATGGTTAGAGCTGTGTCCTGTGTGCTTGTACTAGGCAGATTTAGATCTAAAGTAAGTTGGGTGAAAGAAAGGGAGCCATGGGCAATAGCTTCTGGTTGAAACATGCATGTAAAATGAGCCACCCATTTGTCAACAGGGATCACAACCTCAAGTTTTAGTGCATCATTTTCAGAGAAGAGGGGGCAGTTAATTATGTCCCAAAAAAGCTTGTCATCTTAATGTAGTAATCTTTTGGAGATCTTCCCATGCTAGTGCCTGAATCTCTTGTTTTCCTCTCGTCTACTATAGTTTTATACCAATTTCTGTTGGTGAGGTTGTTTTTTTAGAGTGACTCTTAGGGCCAGCTGCATCAAGCAATTTGCTCCTCACAAACGGGCTGATTTGCAGAATCGGCCTGTTTGCAATCCCAAACAAGCATTGGCATAGCCAATAGGTCTCACCTTTGGGACCTTATAAGTGTTTAGCCATGCAACAGTTGCATAACTAAATACTCATAAGGTCACAAAAGCGAGACCGATTGGCTATGCAAAGCGGCCACAAGTGATCGAGATCACGATCAAACATCAAAGCGGCCGCGAAAGAGAAAGTAATCGCGGTAAAACACAGCGCGTGCGCCCGCGCGCATGCACTGTAGATCTAGGCTGGCCTGGCAGCACTTTTTGGAGCCCTCTCAATAAGTCTCGCCAGACCAGCGCATGCGCTGGGTCAGGCGAGACCTAAAAATGAATTTCTGATGCAGCAAACCCAATTTTGAGATTCGGTAACCTGTTACCGAATCGCAAAATGGTTTTGCGATTTGCTATTTGGAAGGGGCGTGTTTAGGGCGCCCCTTCCAAATAGCGAATCCTAACGGTATGCATGAATGTTTTGTGACCATGAATGCGGTTGCAAAACATTCGCATATTACCACCTACTTCTAGTAGGTGGTAACCCATTCGCAAATGGGAAGGGGTCCCTGAGGTTAGTAAAATCATGAAAACATTTTTAAAAATATTTTTTTTAAATGCATCCCGTTTTCCTTTAAGGAAAAAAGGCTGCATTTAAAAAAAAAAGTTTATTGCTTTTTTTAAAAGCAATCACAGACATGGTGGTCAGCTGAGCCCAGCAGGCCACCATCCCTGTGATTTTTGAGATTCCTAGGGCGTCGCAAATTGCTACCTACCTCAATAATATTCATGAGGTAGGTCCCCTAGGAATCGCTAAAAGTGTTAAACACACTTTCATGCATTCCCTTTTGCGATTTCCTAATTGAGAATCGCAAAGATTCGCAATTAGGAAATCGCAAAACAGGGCCTTTATACATCTGGCCCTTAGATTCCTATAGGTTAAGGAACATTCAGAGAATAACCATCTGTGAAGAGACTTTTCTCTTGGTGAAATATAGGTAATTAAGTTATCTAAAATTGCTTTACATAAGCCCTCAAAGCCTTGTAGTATGTAGTGACCCTGTACGTTATCTGATAAGACACCTTGTCATAAGCAAGGGGTGTATCAGATCAGTCACTGAAATGAAATTGATTTGGATTTACAAAATCTTGATAGTCTTGTGCAGAAAGTGAAATGTACCAAAGGCTCCCACCTTCTGGTGATAAAAGGATAAACAACTGCAAGGCTGTAATGCAGTCCTCAGCCAGTGGGGGCAGAATGCTCATCTACAGAATGAAGAATGAAGTAAACTCTTCACCAACTTCTCCCTCCCAGTTATAGTTAACTTTGTCCGTACTCCTGCTGAATTTTACAATAGATTATTAAAACCCTTCTGTCATGGCCCAGGTTTGTAAGTACATTCCAAAGTGTCACCCCTTCAGATCTAAATTAGTCCCTAATGTTCTAGATGCTGTGATCCACATCTCTTCATAACAAGTAGTTATATATCTACAGGAAGGTCAGCAACTATGTAGGCTATCATAATGCTTAAAATTCATGGTTTGTTCATTGTTGAACCGTTCACCATTTTTCATAGTTGCTTTGATAATCTATTTTTGAAAAGCTATCTTGGGTTTCTTTTAGTGGCATAAACTTGTCATGGTGGTCAGCACATCTTTTCAGCCTCTCTGGCCCTAATTCTTCCCACTCTTTAGTGCTAGGCGAGCTCTTCAGTTTAATGTGTGTGGGGGCGTGCATTAAAACTAAGAAGAGAGTTTGTCTGTGGAATACCTTCAAGGGGTATTCTGTCTATAAACGAGGCATTTCTGGGTGGATGATATCATGCCTCCAATATCTGTACTAACTTATGAATTGCCCTCTTGCCTGCCACCACAGGGTAAATTCTATACGGGGTAAGCCAGCCACAGCAGCACTCCTGAGCAGCTTCCACTTACCTAAATATGAAAGGAACCACATTGGAGGATTGCGGTGTGGATACGACTTTAAAGAGGACCTACAGATGTCCCACAATGTTTTTAAAACTATTGTGTCTTTAATTTCCCCCAGACCCGCATCTTATTCCATTGATATTTCATTGTTACTTATTTGTTAGTATTTTTCACCTTTGAAGGTCAAGTGAAGTGAAAGAGAAGGCATCTCTTCTTAAATTAATACTTTGGCCCAACTCTGATTCTGGTCCATCACACAAAGACAGAGCATAGGCTTCTTTAAATTAACCACGCGCGGCTGGTACAGGTAAGAGCGGTGGGGTATGGCGGGGTAGGAGAGTCAACATATGACGGGATTGGGAAAATAAAATAAATAAAATCACTTACCTTGCGCTCTCCGCATCGCAAAGTCGACGATGCGGCGAGCGCAAGGTAAGTGGTTTGATTTATTTATTTAATTTTCCCTATCCCGTTGTCTGTCGACTTCCTTACCCTGCCTCGGCCCAACCCCACCGCTCTTAGCTGTACCGACCATGCCTGAAATTAACAAGATAATGTGGTTGTGGTAGCTGGCTGATCGTAAGGCTTCTAACAAAGGTGTAAAGGCCATACAGCCCAATGCAAACCGTGAAGTAAAATGATGGAAACCAGTCTTTCATTAATTCAAAAACATGAATATTTTATTCTGCAGTACGCGTGGTAAGAGCTACCTAGATTAAAACAAGATTGGGGGAATGCAAGAGAAATGTTATCCTAAGTAGCATGAAACTTCTTTATGGCCATTCAGACCCTCATCAAAAAATCGGGTGTAAAAAACCTTCATACAAATTAAATTTGCTCTGTGTGCTTGCAGGGATCTTGCTCCAAGTTTACTGATCAGAACAAATCAAGGGGATTAATGGTTGTAGTAATTTGTGCGAAATGCAACACAAAAAGATGATGGACGGAATGTTGAACATTGTCAAACATTCACCCCCAGTCTCAGATCTGGGTTTAATCCTTTCAGCCCTCATCATCCTAGGACATGGCCTGGCAGTTTGGTCTGGACTGTTCCCATGAGGCACAGGGTCAAGACTGATTTGCATATGGCTATGTCTGAACTGGGGTGGCGTGGTGAGCAAAATAACGATGGATTAAACCCAGATCTGTGACTGGGGGTGAATGTTGACAATGTTCAACATTCCGTCCATCATCTTTTTGTGTTGCATGTAGTAATTTGTGTGCCTGAACTGTGCACTTTATTACCCTATTGTATGTTTTCAATTGAGATGCCTCAAGCACTCAGGTGATGGAGTCTGGAATCCTCTAAAGCAGCGGGTCTGAATCTGGGGTCCATGCCTATTCAGAAACTTAAGTAATTTTAGCAGATTCATTAAGTATATATACATAAAAAAAGCTAAATTGGAAATAATTAAATGCTCTGTAAATGTGATGTAATTTAAAATTAGAGGCTAAAAATTAAGCTGGTGTCCTTATCTTGATTTGTGGGATCAGGACACAGCAAACAAATTCTGTTATGGACAGGTGTTGACATCATTTGAATCAGTGGTATGCACCAACAAAAAGATAGTATGCATCAATCACAACAACAGAAAGTGGTGTTTTAAGTGTGAGCAAGTTGCTTTGTTTTCTAGACATACAAGTACATTTAAAAAAAGTTCTAGTCTTTCTATTAAAATGCTTTTTTTGTATATCTTTCTGTTTGTGAATTAAATATTTCGTAATTTTTGTATTTTTTTTTCACAACGTAATTTTATTGTTGACAGCCGGCACATGTCTGGTGCCTTGGGGACAACAGTGATACGTAAACATTTTCACAGGTAGTGATATTAACATTTCCAATGTTACTGTAGTATCTTTTATAGATTAAACATCTTGCTAAATAACTTTTTATAAAACCAACACTAGGGCCACATTATATCTGCAGAAGAAGAAACGAATCTTATATACATGGGTCCAAGCCATTCATAACTATTGCAAATATCTGTAGTGTTTGAGTCCCAGGTAATTTTTCTATTTATTTCATGTATAATTGTTTCAGTACTTTGTATAATATTATGAGGTTCAAATGGTACACATTGCTTAAGACGTGGTCCCTGGCTCCCAATAGTGATTAAAAGGGGGTCCACATAAACCAGAAGGTTAAAGTGCTGGTGCTCTAGAAGGTTCCTGTTTACCACTTGCATCTTCTTGGCAAATAGTTTATGGAATGTGTCACACATAATATCAGTTGTTACTTTGCGAGCATTTACTTTGGGAGTCATTCCATTGTGTTGTTTACACCAGGAGTACCTTGACAGACCGACACACAGACAGAAAGACACAGACGCGCACGCACACACCACACACACTTCTGCTGTCAGTCACATAAAACACTTACCAAGTCGCTTACCTGTGAAGCAAAAGACTGAAAACTTAGCGATGTAAATATCCTCGACTTAATGACTCCTAATGTGCTGCCTGTGAAGTAAAGGTAACATACATTATGAATAATCATGCCACATGGTTATGTATAAGATCAGGCAACAGGGTTTTCCTCTTTTCCATTGCTAGAAATCGGCTCACCACAACAAGGCTCTTTGGAATTCTTGTAAACACAAGATTCTGCATGAAAGTGTCACTCACTTCTTCAGACAGCAGCATTTTTATAGAGGGCTCAAAGATACTATTCACACCTATATTTTCCTATCTAGGTATTTTATTCGGTAAAGATGGAAGATGGTAAATTTGGTAAAAATGTCCCTTCTCCCTAAGTTTACGTTTATTTTTAACGCAATCCCCTTGGCATTTGATTATAAAATAATTGAAAAATGTCAACAAGAAATCAACTCCTTCATATGGAATTACAAACCTATTAGAATAGCATGGAAAAAGTTAAGGAGAAGAAGAGAGAAGGGTGGGCTTGCTCTGCCAGACTTATCATACTATGCTTGGGCATTCCTGTTGTCACACTCTAGGATGCTTTTAAAAATACCATCTAATCTCCCTACAGGATCAATGTATAAAGCTATGCTAATGGGGGCGAATTTAACAGCGGATGGATTCATGTTCAAATTTGGGAGTCAGAAATTCTTCAAAAAAATTAAACTAAAAATGTTGCAGTCATGGACTAAAACTTGACTTAGTATTAGGAAACGATCGGGGCTGTCCTACTACTCCAATTTTTCTCCAATCTGGGACTCGCCTGGTCTTCCACCATGTCTGAGTGATAGTCTGTCTTCCATAATACAACAAGCTGGTATTATAAGATGGGGTCAGCTATTTAAAGAAGGATTACTAATAACTTGGGGTGAGTTACAGGATCAGGTTGGCCCTGGGCTTTCTAGTTTTAAATACATTCAATTGGAAAGTTGGGCGAGATCCCAAAGGCGTAAAGACCCCCACATAGGGAAGGTTAGTATACTGGAGCAACGGCTAGTGGAACGACCACAGGGCGGGAAAGAAGTAGCCACATGGTATTGGCAGCTGTTGGAGGAAATTGATGGGGAGCTTCTCCTTCCAGACCAGTTATGGGGGGCGGAGACTGGTCTTCACTGTGAAGAGCTTTGGCTAAACTCTTTCGGCCTCCTCCATAGAATTGTGAAACCATCATGGCTAAAACAAAACCATCTATTCTCAGCACATCGGGCATATATAACACCGTTGAGACTTTCCAAATTTCTTCCAGATAAGAAGTGCAATAAATGTGACTTTATGGAAGCCTGCGACGTACATATGTTCTTGTATTGCCCGGTCATTGCTGGATTTTGGGAGGAAGTGAAGAACACTTTAAATTCTTCTTAAATGTATCCTTGTCAATAACCCTATCACTTGTCATCTTTGGGTTGGAAGATAACATCATTGGCAGAGCAAGGTCCTTCCTTTTCTATGCAATCTTATTAGCCAGAAGGCAAATTTGTATACATTGGACAGAGAAAATTGCCCCATCACACTCTGGGTGGCTCTCGTCTCTATATGAAACATCTAAAGCGGATCTTAATAGAACATGTAGCAAACACAATTTAGCTTTTTGGAATTTTCTGATCAATTGGCGTTAATGCCCGGAGTTTTTTTTTTTTTTTTTTTCCCCGGATCCTATGATTATGCCCTGAACACTCCTTGGACCGGGTTTTGGTCTAGGTCCATCAATGGTCCTGCAGGTTGTAACATACCTAGATGGAGTCGTTGAAAGTCCCTCCGGTAATGGGTCATGTACGCCACCATTATAACATTCTACGCTTTTGGGCCATGTAAGGTGGTTGAAATCTCCCATACTGAGGGTAAGGCAAATGAGGACAAAAAAAAAAGATGGAAGCTGGTCTAATGCAATTAAGTCAAGGAGGCCTCAATTTGCTAAAAGTACCACAGCTCTGTTGGACTTTGCCAGGATATTGAGCATAAAACATCCAAGGGAAATGCTGCACGTTTATAAGGCCAAATGTAGATCGACTGCCACGTACGGGTCCGAGCTTTGGGGATATGCTAATGTCGAACTATTACAGCGAGTAGAAAATGCATTTTTAAGGAATCTTCTTGCTCTCCCAAAAAGTAGTTCTACCTACATGTGTCACTCTGAATTGTGAGTTTCATACCTGACAGATATAATTAAGGTCCAGCCAGTTTTGCTCTGGCATAAGATTTGGTCCTTGGAACACATTACGCTTAATCGCGCTGTAATAGAGGACTGTCTCAGATCTACGTCGGCATTGAAAATCCCTTGGCTCGGACTCGTGCATGACTTTTTGGTCGACATTGGCCACTCCGAGTTTTTTGACCATCCGGAGCTTTACAGCAGTATTCAAAGAAATGCCCTAAAATTAAAATGGTTTTCCTTACTAGAAGATTTGAGGCTATCTACTGAGATCATGAAACCCACTGTGCGGAAAAAACAGCAAATTTTGACAAGTTATGATATTCAACCTTACCTAGCTAACGTAATCAACCATCGGGACAGATTTGTCTTGACTAGGTTCCGGCTAGACATTTTTCATCACTTAACGACTTTTCCAAACACTAATAATTGGGCCGCTGATCTTCCGCTATGTCCATGTGACAATGTCTCTAAGCATAGAACTATCCATATTCGTTTTTTTTTTGTTTGTTTTATACAGAGCTGGGAAAATGTCTAATTAAGCAGCAGCTAAAACAACTTGGATTTGTCCAATGCCGTGCAGTTTTTATTTTAACCTATCTGCAAATGCTACCGAGTCTATACATATGTGTTGTGTTGTCACAATATCTATCGGCTGTGATAAGACATAGGAAGCAGCTGTAGGAATTTTACTGTCTGCTGGGGAGGACTACGCCTGTTTTTATTTATTTTGTTTTTATTCTCTCAATTTAGCGATCTGTTTTTCTATTTTAACAAGGTGTTTTTAATTAGAGATGTCATTTTATGCTGCTTTTATGATACACAATGTGTTTTCGAATAAAACTTATTTTGACTTTTGACTTTGACTTGACTCCTAATGTAGTGCCGGTGAAGTAAAGGTAACATACATTATGAATATTCATGCCACATGGTTATGTATAAGATCAGGCAACAAGGTTTTCCCCATTTCCAATGCTATAAATAGGCTCACCACAACAAGGCTCTTAGGAATTCTTGTAAACACAAGATTCTACATGAAAGTGTCCCTCACTTCTTTAGAGGGCAGCATTTTAGGGAGTTGATGACTTGCCCTTTCATTCTCTGAAGATGCTGCTCCTGATTCTGGATGTGTTCTTGTTATTCATGTAGTAAAGGCTGTAATCTGCCCTGCAAAGCTTCTTTGCCACTAAAGCTGAAAATATATGACCTCCTGAAAATAGCTGTGGTCCTGTGAAGACGTTGGATGCAGTGTCTTTTTTCCAGAGTTTTGCTTGTTGAACATGCTACAAAGTAGGCTACCACTATCTCAGTTTGTTCACGCCTGCCCAAGGGATAACTTAGGTTCTGGAAAGGATTCATTTGTTAAAGGAGAAAAGTTGTCTCTTCCTCATGGTTTTCCACCATGGCTCGTTGTTTCCAGCTGGCACTAAGTCACAAAATCTCTTATGCAGAGAAATTCTGAATCTCATCTCTTCTCAGCTTGAGCTCATGAGAATGACCATTGATTGTTTTAATGATTTTACTACAGATGGGACATGACCTGTACTGTCTTTCCCAAAAGGAAATTTCATTCTCCTGGAGTGCCTTTTCCTTGCCTCGATGCAGGTATGGCAACGACATCTGATACTTTAGGCTACAAATAGAGTGCCTTACACAAGTCTACTCATGTTGTTGATGTTTGGGACCACAAGGAGAGGGTGCTTCTTATAAAAAAAACTATTGGAACTGAAAACCACCTTCCTATCGCCTAAGAGTTTTCTCCATTTAGTATTCTAGAAGAAGGTGCAGCTTAGTGTTGACAACTCTATCCAACACTTCTTTCTCCAACTTAAAATGTGATCTGCTATGCAGAATGGCTAAAAATTCAAAATTGTATTTATAAAACTATCCTTGGGCCTCTGTCTATCCATACATCCCTTTGTTTACTCATACATACCACCTTCCATGTCTGAATGTGTATGTGTCGTCCTGTTTATGGTCTGACTATGTGTCTGTGGGTATGTGGTTCTGTATGTATATGTGTGGCTATATGTGTGTGGTGTTCTTTAATGTTTGTATGTCTTAGTCATTGTGTGAATGGATGCCTTTAAGTCTGTTGTTTTTTTGTGATATATACGCCAGTCTTGTTGCTGTGTACAATTATGTGTATTTTTGTAAAGTGCACTATCACCTGCTAGGGTATCCTGGCACTCAACATGTGTGTGTGCCTAGCCCTGCTTGGGCAGGTTGGTTAATTGAAAAGCTAGGTCTTCATCTTCTTGCAGAATTCAAGAAAATTATAGGAGGTTCTGATGTGTAGTTGGAGGTCATTCCACACTTTAGGAGTGATGTAAGAAAACGCCTGTCCTTCTGATCTGGTTCTGTGTATGCGTGTGTTGTGTGCAAGTTGGAGTCCGGTGGAGCAGAGGTGTCTGGATAGTTGATGATATGACTGTTCAAGCAGGTGGGGCCTAAGTTGTTGAGTGTGTGTGTGAGGAGTTTGAAATGAGAGTATTTGTGTATTGTGAGCCGGTGGAGCTCCCTGAGGTTTGGTGTGCTGTGAGTACTGAGAGGGAGGTTGAGAATTAATCCTGGGTGGTTTGTTGTCTGATGGTGAGTTGCTTGGTGAGCTTGACATAGAGAGAGTTCCCGTAGTCCAACTTAGTGGTGATCAGGGTGTGAGCGATGGGTTTTCTGGTGTTGCTTGGGAGCCATTTGAAACTCTTTTTACATCTTCAGGTTGTGGAAGCAGGATACAGTTATGGCATTGATTTGTGAGGTCATGTCCAGTTTGCAGTGTATAATGCCAAGGATCCTGGTGTGGATGCCCAGTGTGGCTCTGAGTTCGAGTACCGCCGTTCACTACTTGGGGTACCATGGCAAGGTGTTTTTGCTAAAGATCAATACTTCTTTCTTGTTGAGCTTGAGACAGTTGGCTTTCATCCAATTAGCGACTTTGTTTTTGCAGGCAGCAAACTTGCTTCTCGTGTGGGGTCTTGTCTGAGAGGGAGAGTATGAACTGTGTGCCGTTAGCATAGGAGAGGATGTTGATGTGTGCATGGTTGGTGTTGGTCAGAGGGATCATTTATGTGTTGAGGAGAATGGGGCTGAGCGATGAACTTTAAGGGACCCCACAGATGAGTTTGCGGGCTTTCGAGGAGTAAGGTGACTTGTTGTGCTATCTGTTAAGAAGGAGCAGATCCAGTAGAGAGCAGGTCCTTGGATGCCAATCTCGTGCAGGCGCCTGATGACGATGGAATGTGAGACGGAGACAAAGGCAGCAGCGAGGTCTGGGAGAATGAGAGCTGCTGTGTCTCCTCTATCAAGGATTATGGGGATGTTGTCTTTGATGGTGATGAGTGCTGTTTCTATACTGTGGCTCGGCCTGAATCCGGAGAGTATGGCGTTTAGGAGCTGGTGGTTGTTGAGGTGGCGGATGACGTGTCAATTGATTTGTTTGTCTAAGTCCTTGGCCAGTGATGGAGCAGGGTTTTGAGAAAGTAAAACCTGCTCGGATTAACTCCCCAGTAACATTTACTAACAGTGTGCTGTGAAAATAACGTACACAAACACGAAAACATGGGTAATGCTTTGCGCATGTGTACACTAATGCAAAAACTAATGCATGAGAAACTAGGCCGCATTTGCTTTCTGCTTTTAAATTTAATAGAAAACAATGCTGCTTTTGCACAATAATGCTCTTGCTAGGAACATAACATGGGATAGTACAATGGTGGGTGGTAAACAGTGAGAAGTACATTTCGTGAAATTAATAATGTCTGTGTTTCATTTCTTGTAGAGAGATAAGTTTTGTGCCTACATTTCTGCATGCCAGTAGTGGGTTAAAAGAAAATCATTAAGAATAAATAAGTCAAAAATCGAGTTCTGAGAGAATATGACGAAGGCAAAAGGTTGATAACCTTCAAGGAAACATTTCTATGTCTGCCAGGTAACGGAAGGATGGCCATGAGAACGAGAGGAAATGTACAAACTTCTTCTGCAGAAGCGGCAGTGCTGAACAATGAAACTGTAGAGATTTGTAACATGTTGCTTACTAGAGGAGATGTGTATTCATAAAGTGTGATTAACGTAATATAAAATGTATTAGACAAAGAACGGTATGAAAATATGAACGTGACTATGGTGGTGTGATAGAGCACCCCCCCGAATCAGCAAATGAGAGACCGCGTTTGTGTAAATGTTTCAACAACTGTGGGTTGCACATGTAGGTTTTAGGGTATAATTGAGGTGCTCTAGGGAATGTGGTTAGCACGGTTTGGAGAGAAGCTTAGAGGGAGATCATCGCTCTACGTCGGGTTGCTGAGGCGTACCTGTTTCCTGTTCTTGTCCTGTACCCTGTATCCTGATGATCTTTGTTCCCTGAATCTGTCTCAGGGGACTCCAGCTATCCCCGTGGCCAAGGGGTAGTATTTCTCTGATATTCTTTAGGTTAGTATAAGATAATGATTCCGTAATTTTCATAATAATTTGCAAATGTATTTTGTCTCTGAAACTACTGTCTCTACGCCTATCCACTCCTTCATTTGCATTTATTCATTTGATATGAGTTTGACACTGTTGGCATTGATAAATGTTTTCTCTCTCTCTGCGATTAATGCATTGTTTGCCTTGTGAATCTGTACATGTTGAGCTCATATTTACTACATTATCTGGTGATAAACATTGTTAACCTTAGACTGAGTTTGTGGTTATTCATAAAGATAGATAGATAGATAGATAGATAGATAGATAGATAGATAGATAGATAGATAGATAGATAGATAGATAGATAGATAGATAGATAGATAGATAGATAGATAGATAGATAGATAGATAGATAGATAGATAGATAGATAGATAGATAGATAGATAGATAGATAGATAGATAGATAGATAGATAGATAGATATTATTATTACCATCAACTTCTCAACTTTAGGTCCATCGACCAGAGGAAAGAAGCTGAGAATGCAGACTCAGTTATGTATTTAGAGTATAAGATACACGTCTGTATAATTAACAACTGATTTAGAGTGTTTATTAGTCTTGAAACTCAACCAGCATCATTTTAGCGGATTTTGGGTAAATATGTATGGGCCTGTGTTATGTATTATTATTTATTATTGATCCCTGATTGGCGCTGGATCACCAGGTGTAGCGGGAGCCAGATGGGTCTGTAGTTGGAGTGCGTGAGTGGGTCAGTTGATAGTTTCTTGAGCAGAGGCGTGATGGTGGTTTGTTTCCAGGTGTCTGGGAACGTGGCTGAGTCAATGGAGGCATTGCAGAAGAGTATTAGTGCTTTACCGATAAGGTGGGAGTCCTTTGGTGAAGGTGTGGTGTAGGGAAGGGTCAGATGGGGCCCCAGATGGATGGTCTTTCTTGAAGCAGTGATTTTGACTTTGGCGATGGTGGGTTCTAAGTTCAGGGTTCTTTCTTTGGCCATAATGTGAAGTTGTGTTACAACAGTGACGTGGTCTGGTTGAGGGGTGAGGTTGCCGTTTATGGAGGCGATTTTGTTGCAGAAGATGAGTGATGTAAGAGAAAACCCATCCTCATGTGTGTGCCTTTATACAAATATGTATGACCTATGTTTGCATGTAAGTTGATTGATTGATTGATTGATGTACTTATAGAGCGCAGCTATCACCCTACGGGCATCTTGGCGCTTGCATTGGGAACCCGTCCTGGTTTTTCCCTGTAAGATAACCCGTACTGGGCATCCCCAAGGAGAAAGCCAGGCATCCCGCCGCGGGGGGCCGTTGTGGAGATTAAGCAGGCTTGTTGCCCAGAGCTGCATAGTGTGAACTCGTGCTTAGAGTGGGCACCGAAGCGAGAATTATCGAGTCCGTGGACGATGTTGTGTGTCTGCTTACAGTATACAAAAGTCAAACATATTGGCTTTAGAAGTGCTTGTTATTTTTGTATTCTCTTAAAACTTGTGCTCACTATCTTGGGCTTAATTTGAGTGCCTTGCTTCCCTTTGCTTCTTGTATTTCATCCTTTGTTTACACTTGATGTCTTCATACCAAATTCCTTAAGAAAAATGTGTGTGTCCTCTTCTATCCTTCTCTCCTGTTGCTGCAACCGCCTGTGTTTGCTCCCTGTGCTGGTTTCCCTGCTAACGTGCTGTCACTTTAAATGTTATTTTCTTTACTTGATAATTTCAGCATTATCTCCTCTTAATTCCATTTACATTTTGTTTCAACTTCTTCAATCTCCGTGCTTAAGTCCACCAACCTTTCTTTTGTCTCGTTTTGTTTATTGGCTCCATATCTTTCTCTTCAGCCCTCATCCGAGTCATTCTATTTTGATTGTTTGTTATTATCATGGTTCCTCACTCTTCGAGTCTTTAGCCCAAGTTCCCCGACCATGTTAAGGTCTTCAAACACCATTATTTGTTTCTTCTTTTCTAATCCATGGAATCTGTCTACCCGCCTGAGCCCCATCTACTGTAGGAAGTGTTTCCGAAGGCACAGTCTTAGGCTTGTTACAGTTTCTACTTATTTTTTGTTTTTTTACAAAGGTCTGTTTGTGTTTTTTAATATATTTATGACATTTGTATTCCCCTTTTATTAGTATGCCCCATGCATTCTACCTGGTACAGTGCCCTGGACGGAAGCAATTCACTTATTCTAACAGTAGTAGCATTGCAGTGTTTTGTGTCTTTCACCACAACTGGTGCCTGGTATTGGAGACCATCTCAGAAGTGTCTCCGTCTGGTCCCACCTGCCCCCTCCTCTCTCAGGCTGTGCCCTGCATGTGCAGCAGATCCTAAGACTGGGACGGATTCTGTAATCTTGAGTCGTGTACTGTTTGTGGGTCACTACTCTTGTCTCCCATCCTACCTACTTTGACTTAAGTTTCAACCAGTCTGATTACGGTTGTGGACAGAGCTGACCTTACTGTCCCTTTCAGACTTTGAAGTTAAGCTGAAGGCAGGTGGGCTGTGTGAGTGGGAATATCTCATTGCCTCCTGTTTGTGGTTGTTTAACCAGAGAACAGTAACCTGTGTGCATCACAAGGATATGAGGATCTGCAGGTATGTGGATCTAAACCTTTACTCCTATACTGCAGTCTTTCAGTCAGCTCTGTAGCAAAGAATATTAGGATCTATTACGTCACAGAGATAACTGTAAGAAAGGAAATAGACTGTGGAAGAGAATTCCTAACGTTGCACTGTAGCAAACAGTCTGTCCTCATCCACTTTTAGCAATAAGAAGCTCACAACTACACCCAGGAAAAAAATGTCCCTGCAACAAAGCACGTATTGCACCGCTCTCTTCATGTGTTTCTGTGACACCGTGACTCCCAGCCTGCCGCCTGTCTCTCGTATACGCTGTTCGCCTTAGGAACATATGGCATGCAAATATAGCCCAGTGTATTTCTGTGAATGTTGTGGGTGCAAAAGGAAATATAACAGATGGAGTTGATAATGAGCAGGCAACAAACCTGCCCAAGCACATGGCAATTCAAGGAGGTGCTGGCCTTAACTATGGGCCAACATATGGGCCATGGGAATGCCAACGTCTAAAAGAGAGATTGTGCTGGCGCTATGTTGGATATCAGGATGGTGGTGCACAGCATGCCCTTTGAGCTTATAAAGACAAAAGGGGGGCCTGCAAACTTTGACATCTTAGCAGTAGTGTGTTTCACCAATTGCTTTCATCCATGGTCTGGAAGCTTCAGATCCTCAACCACGAGCACCTTCCGGATAAGTATGGTACATCTCCTGATCCCTCGTGGAAGAGTGTCCTGTCCTGCCCACACCGCGGAGCAAGCACCCTCTCCCTCCTGTAGCAGGCACTGCCGGTACTCAATGTTTAGTGCAGAATTCCTGCTCCAGTCATTGTCTTCCGTGCATTTACTCCTGCTTGGAGGCTATCGCTAGTCTGGGCTCCTCGTGCTCGTCTGGGCAGTCTATGGGGCGGTGTGCCTCCTGGGCTGAGCTATGCCTCTGCCTCCTCAGCAGCTTAATATGCCAGACTACAGCACAATGCTTGATTCCTCCCGCCCATTTAAATGGAAGTGGAAACATGGGCTATGCCTTACGGAGGTGCTGAGACAGGCAAAGAGGCAACCAAAGGAAAGGGCCGTGAGATGGTGCAGGCAAGTGTCTGGAGCATCAGACTTTCCCTGGGTCTCTCAAGGCTCTCAAGGAATAGAAGGGTAAACAGAATATGATATTTGCATCAGGGTCTCTAAAGCAGTAGATTAACGCATCTCCCCTTTAGTGAATGGAGAGTTCACTATTCAAGCTTCGCAGGGCATGCTTCGCTGTGAAAGGCAAACCACCTCAGAGAACTCTTTGGAGGATCGACAGGAGAAACTCCATACATCATGAATTCTGGTTAGAATGAAACCGCTAATAAGACTCATGGATTTAGGCCGATCACTATGGAATGGAAATTTTACTTTGTCCTCTCTCCGTATTGATTGGGTAAGCACTGAGACTGCTGAAAAAGCACTACCGCCAGACCTAAAAGCATCGGGCTAGATGTACTAAGAATCAATTGGCAAAAACTGATTGCAAATTGCGCACCAACTTTTTCTGATTTTGCAAACATATGTACTAATTGATTGGTTAACAAAATTCCCATTCGAAATAGGACGCAATCCAACCTATTTCATGAATATTCAAGATGTAGGTCACAGATTGTGACTTAATCCTACTGGAGGCCATCACCGGGTTGGTGGCCCGCTAGGGTCAGCAGACCACCATGTTGGCAATCGCCTTTCAGTAATGTAAACTTGATTTTTATGCATCCCGTTTTCTTAAGGTAAACTGGGCTGCATTTAAAAAAAAAAGTTAACTTTTTTTCCTAAGTTTGAGAGTTGACAGTTGTCTCTTGGACCATTGTCCACTCCCCAGCAAACACTGTTTTACCATTTGCAGTGAAGAAGGCATCTCAGTGAGACTCCTTTCCTCTCCTCTGTGAATGAGTTACCCCCTCCTTTGAGGTGTCAGTAAATCTTCCATGGTTTACAATTGGAACTGCATCACAGACCATTGACTTGTTTGACATTGAATCGCAGTTTGGAAGTGAAGCCCTAAACATGCCCCTTCCAAATTACGATTAATTATCAATTTCTAAACCAATGTTGCTATTTGCTAACAATATAATGACTCACAAAATGGTTTTAGTGAATACCAAAAAGGCATTTTGCAGTCGCAAATCCTCAGATTTTGTGAATCACATGGTTTGTGACCTCATCACAGCTTAGTACCTTTGCTCATTGTCCTCCTCCTTTTGCATTTTCCTTCCCATCTAAAAGAGGGAAGTTTAGCATGTTCAGGAGTGGAAATGGAAATAGCTGCTTGCCTTCCAATGTCATGAAGCCAAGCTGATATTGTGTTGTTAAATATGAACTATGCCAATCTAGCCTTAATGGCCACTGCTGGGTTCCGGATGAGCTGATATTAGAACTTAAAAATCTGCTTGACCAACAGAGCCTTTCATAGACAAGTTAAAGAATCCACAAGAACGTTCTGCGTCAGTATACACCAAAACAAATCACATATACTAAAAGTTTTGAGGTAAGTGCCACACACAAAAGTGATACTTTACTTTAGAAGGACTCCCTACAGCCTTTTACTTGAGCAAAAGTACCAGAGATTGAGAAACCAAGATATGAGTAGGTTTGAAATGAAAAACCTTTGTGATCAGAATTTTAAATCTGACTGAGCCACTGGACTACTGAATGTGTACACATTACTTCCTTGCTCCGTGCTAAGAATGGCCCTGCAGAGTCATCTGGCTGGTTGCCTCAACTGACTATGACCTCCTTCTGAAACCAGCTCCTTCACCGCTCTGTGAGGAGGCGGAGGAAAATCCTCTGCGTCTACTGACCACCATGGTACCTGTGGTGTAGTCCTTCCTCCACCACCCCAAACCCCAGCCCCCCACAAGGAGGCACCCACTTGAATCAGATACATTTTCCAGTGAGACCATTCTTGGACAGTCATTGATAACCCCTGACCCTCAGCACCATCAAATGGTTTAAACTGCAGTCAACAAGGCACAAATTGAATTAGCATTCATGGTTGCAAATAAAAGGCTACAAAACGAAAACAGGTAAAACAGTTAAAAATTACCCCTAGGTCTCCACTGGTCCTATTATTAACAACTCCACTCAAGATACGATTGAATAAAAACAAAGCGGCATAGAACGTGTGCAGATTCCAAAGCGCAGGTATCCCACAGAGACCTGATTGTAGTAAGTAACATTTTTCGTAATGCACACTCTTTCTATTTTTTCGTTTGTTTTTATTGGATAGTATCCCCAAAACGTTAGTTTTGCGAGTCTGAGTAAAGAGAAAGACGTATTGAAGGGCCCATGTCTCGTTTTGGCTTTCCGCTTGGCCCCCAAAAGCTTGTGTTTATTTCTTTGCTGTGTCCCGGTATGCACAATGCCCTATCATGTCTTTATTGTTGCTGTGCTGTCCCTCTAGATTGAAGTCTTTGAGTCTGAGTGACAGTGAAACGCGAGAGACCCTGCATTGAAGCCATATACATTGACTTCTCTCCGGGGTAAGTCAGCAGGCTTGTTACAAGCTTTGTTGAGACTGGGGCCAAATCTTAGGTTTCTGATCCACAAAGCAGCTCGAAATTAGGAAAATGTCCTGTAGGGAGAAGGGAAAACACAACATTTAACGCCAACGTGTGACTCTGGATCATCAGCTTTAGGAAGGGACAAGTCAGGTCTCCTTGTTCATTGTTTGGAAGATAGTGTGACAGGAGAGCAGGGCCCAAAGCTTCTTGGGGCGTGGGGCAGATAGCTCCCACTGCCCTCCCTTTGAGAGGGCTTTGCCTGTCACAGTAGAGGTTTTTAACCATTCCCTATTCTAGCCTTATATTCCCATTAAGTGCTCTATAAATCCCCCGCGGTGGCGTTGCTGTGTGGATCTAAGTACAGTGTGGCGCTACGTGTCCAGAAATGGCCACCCTCTCTAGTCTGTTTACTTGCTCCACAGCAGTGTATGTATCATTACACGTCACACGGCCACCATTTCGAATTGCAGACCCTGAAAAGACACTTTCTGTAGAAACATACCTCAGTTTGTTGTGTGATGGTCTCATTGCTTAAATACAGTGTATTCTGTCTTAGCAGGGTGCAAAATATTACGAAAATTAAACATGACCCGGACTCTTCATAGGCCCTGTTCTCACTCGCACAGAAAGCACATAATCCTTCTCACTAATTGTCCCTTTTGTGCCATGGGGGCTAACACCCGTTAACTATTCCCTCTGCCTTCTCTCTCCCGCAAGCTTCTCTCAGCTCTTCATGAGTGGCCAAGATCTTACTTTTCCTAGAAGGTTGTTTGTTTCTCTCTCTCTGGCTGGTGACCTGAGAATGGTGCATCACAACAACTGTCTTGGATGCAGATGTGTGAATAATATTTTGCGATGCCCTTCATGGGTGCAACTCTACACCCTGACACTCCAGTGATCTGAGAATACAAAGGTAGGAGGCAATGTCAAGGTGTCGTGTGTGTGGGAGCGACTCCACCTTAAGTTGTGTGCCTCCTCCCTGTGGTTAACTGGCAACTCACCCACTGTGTTGGTAGCACTTTGTGCTGATTGGCCTGCCCTGTTCTCCAAAGAACTTCAGCCGTCCCCGGCGCCTTTGCCCTTGGTGGACTGCTCCATGACAGGGAGAACCTGCGAGGTAAGGCATGGTGCCTGGCCATCCAACACTCAGCGCCTAAACTGGAAGGTGCTTCCTTTCAGGCAGGAAGCACTAGAATAACAGGACTGTGACTCCTATAAGAGGCGACAGTGGGACCCTGCCAAACATCCAGCTCCCCCTAGAGTAGATAAGTAGCATGGCTCATTGCAGGCCTCCAAACACGTTGTTTTCCTGTAGTTCAGCATGCACATCACCTACTGTAGTCCTAAATCATTCATACACTCATCCATGCATCCCTGTAGACTGGGCACAAGGCAAAAGGAACCCACTGCAGTGATTGCACAGCCACACTTACCAAATCAGAGTACGGGGTGAGATCGCAACCTCTGAAGAACCATTTGCAAAGTCCTTCCCTGACCACATCATATACCGCGAAGCCACCGCCAGGTCCACTGTCTGTTACATAAACAGGAAATGACATTAACAGAACCAAAATGGCAGAGATAAACAGTACTAAATACGTTTTATAAAACAAGTGACTGGCCACCACGTCGCTGAATATACCCAGTCACACAGATGAGTATTTGGAGCAAGGCATAGGGCCTGAGTTTGAACCATGCCCTTTTACAGCCAGGGGTCACTCGCAATAACAGATTTTGGAGGCGATAAAAGCCGTGCCATCTATTATTCAGTGTAGTGTGACTCAGGCTGAACCCACCCCGAGGCTACACGTCAACGCTTGTGTGACAAACTGTTTCTGTGGGGAGTTTCTCCTCAGGAAGCCTTGTTCTGGTGTCTAAAGGAAAGTGCTTGTGTGTGCTCGCAGAGGTTCCTAAGTGCGTTTTTAGGGGCCTCCCGGGTGCCTCGATTCCACCGCATGTTACTTGTCAGGCCGCCTGCTCCATCAGTTTTCGCGCCTCCGGATATCTTTGTGCGCTGCCAATTAGAAGGTTCAATTTGTAGCTGCATTAAAGCTAAATTAGGCAGAAAACTATTTAAACAGTTGTCTTATTATCCTCCGATTCCGGGTTCGGTGTTCTAGACGAACAATCTCCTAATAATGCGTTTTGAAATAAGCTTACTGATGTTGTTTCATAATTACAGAGACTGGCACATTCCCCGTCAGCGGCTTGGAGCGCGTAGAGACAGCAGCAAAAGTGACAAGATGATTTTTTATTAAAGATGCATTTCACAGCTCGAAATTATGCTAACGTCAACAGGAGATGCCTATGAAACATTTGCTCCTAAGAACTCCTTTTTTGTTTTGTAAAAAAGAACTGCAAGAACATCTTTTGTGAAATCCCTTGTGCCATTCCACACAGCATAACTTATCACATCTTAGAGAACAGAGGGGGATATTCTCAAGAACGTGTGATAATCATCGCAAAATTAGCTTAACGCAACTTTGCACATCGCAGTCTATCGTGACAAAATAACACAATGTATTCACAACTGTGCGGCACCAAGCGATAGTCTCACGATAACGCGCCAAATGACCGCGTAAAAATGAACGCGATGCTGAAAAAATACAATACACGAACATGAAAAAAGTTGCGATGCCCCAAATCGCGATACAAAAATCAGCGATAAACAGCGACAGGCCTGCAATTCCCACACATCATGCGGGAATATGTACTATAAAAGCAACAAATAAACACACCAAAAACAAAATAAATTGCGTAGCACCATGGATGCGCCCGCACCGAGTGCAGAGGACAACTTGAACCCCACAACCCCACGGAGGACCGGCCAGGAACCCCGTGGTCGGTGAAGGGCAAGGAGAAGAGGAAGAGGAAGACGGGGTTCAGTCCGCAGGAAAACCGGATCATCGTCACGGAGGTGATAGAACACTACCAACAACTGTTTGTCACCTCCTCTGTGTCATTGGCAACACAAACGGAAATATGGCAGTACATCATGAACAACGTGAATGCAGTCGGAGTGTTGAGGAGGTAAATGGAGGAGGTCAAGAGGCGCTGACATGATGTGAAAAGCCAAACCAAGCAGAAAGTCGCTGTCAACAGGAAGGCAGCAGCGGCGACTGGAGGTGGGAGTCCTGCGCCACAGGAGGAGCTGGATGAGCTGGAGGAAATAGTGGCCACAGTCATCAGTGTGGAGACGGTGCAAGGAGTTGGAAGTCCGGACACAGCTCGATATGACCTGACCCAACAGCAACAGGGTGAGTTACGACCAGGGACTGGGTGGACGGGGGGAGATGGGCACAATGGCACACATGCGCAATTATGTGCACCACACTGCACACCCACAATGATTGTGGAACATGTCCCTGATACCCTTGGCACACTGCAGCACACATAGGAACACCAAGTAGGCCCCCGTCCACTATGTGCATAAAGGGGCCCCCTCCCTATCACCAATCCCACAACCTACCCATGCAGATGTGCTGAATCCAGCAAAGCAGCGGCTCTGTGAGCCACACTAACAATGCAAGTGACACTGCATGACCGATAGCATGGGTGCAGTCAAAATACATGACATGGTGCATGACACAACACTGAGATGGCCGAGTGTACATCACATCCTCAAAGTAGCATTTCACACTCTGACACGTCAACGTGCACATACAACCCCTGATGTAAACAACACATCTGCAGACAAACAATGCACAAGAGTACAAAAACCGTCTATGAGCATAAATGACCCAAGTCGCCAACAGCACAGCACCGTAAAAGCACACAAGTCAAAGGCACACCCCCTCACAAGGATAAGGGGCCGCTAAATCAGAGCTGCAGGGCGACTCTCCCACAATGCAGCACACACACATAGCAATCACGGTACATCACCATTGACGACAATGTGGTACAAAGTGCAACACTTACACCACAGGACAGAGGACACAACTGGTGCCGCTTGTGCGTAGAAACTGGCCAATCACATCCAGCATAGCAGGAAACTGTAAGATTATAATGTACGAGTACAACCTCACATCCGTCATGTAGTCGAAATGTCCACTGTCTCCCATCAAATAGCCAGCTCCTCCAAAACAGTCACAATGTACATTGTCATGCTGTCTGTCTGTAAACATGTACAATGTGTCAACAAACATGGAACACACTGTTAACCTGCATCACCCCTTTACATTGCAGAGGGACAATCAACACCTCCTGCAGAGCAGACCAGACATCTCTTCAGTGATGACGAAAAGGACACCCTGGCCATCTGCTCCGACACCCTTCAATGGCTCGTGGACAGCTTCCGCACCCCACCTCCAGGAGCAGGGCAGCCCATCTGCATCGGGGTGACCACACCCCCTGCACAGACCACACAGTATGAAGCACCCACCACCATGACTGGCTCCCACCACCTCACGTAAAGACACATGGCATTCCAACGCTGTGTGTTAGACTGCCAGAAGGAGCTGGCTGAACAGGTGCGGGTGGGTTTCGACCTTAAGGCAGCCAAACAATATGCCATTCATGGGTGTATAAGTCCCATCAGGGACCACTTACAGTCCCTAACGTACACCCACAGTCCGTTCCATGCTCTACAACAATCCTTGGCTGACCAGCTATGACTGCACAGAGTTGGCACAGCTGCGGAGGACAATGGAGAACATGGAGCGGATGTAGGCTGGAAGAATGGCTGACACGGCTGAACACCAGGGAGATGTAGCTGGGATCTTCCATGCCCTGAAGATCCACATCTTGCCATTGCTGACACAGTATGCAGGTAAGAGTTCCTACAAAGTTTTTTTTTTAAATAAATCTTTTCAATGTGATTAAAAGGTAATCAGTGATCTAGAGATCAATCAGAAATATCAATCTGAACGATAACATGCAATTATCGATGAATCAAACATCAAAACAACATGAAATAAGAAAAGAGGAAAAAGAAGAAAGACACGGGTGTGTATATTCAAACAAAATTTAGTATCAATTCAGAATTCATTTGTATAGCCTGTACAAATGAATTCTGAATTGATACTAAATTTTGTTTGAATATACACACGTGTCTTTCTTCTTTTTCCTCTTTTTCCTCATGTTGTTTTGATGTTTGATTAATCGATAATTGCATGTTATCTTTCTGATTGAGTTTTCTAATTGATATCTATGTAAGTTACTCAAATAAGAACTTACCCATTAATCACATTGAAAAGATTTATTTAAAAAAAAACTCTTCGAATAAATCCCTTCTAGACACACTTTCCTGCATATTGTTATCTGCCCAAGCCGACAAGGGTCTATTGGGTTCCCCATTATCTTGCATCTATTGTTGACCCAGAGCCTGTCCCAGATGACTGCTGCAGGAACTTCATGTTGGTCCTATGCAGCGTTTACTTAAACAAAAAAATTGGTGCTCAGTGCAATTTGAAAAATACATACATACTAAATAGACAGACTTACATGATAGCACAATAACATATAAATAAATTATATGATCAGCACATAACCCTTCTTGTACAATTTACAAACATCAATTTCTAGAAGTTATATGTGTCAAAAGGGAAGTCCTACGAACTTTGAACGGGAGTACGGGGACTCCTTTGAATAAGGCCCTCACGGTACAAAAGTCTTTTTTAGATGCCAGGGCGAGGTCGCCTCCGTGTTTAGAACCAGGGCTACAAAAACATATTATGTAGATTCCAAATAGTGACAGTAGGTTGACGTCATTTTTTCCTGGATTCTCTTAGGCTTGCCTCATCATGAAAAAACCAACGCGTTTCGACCTTCTGTATGGCAGTTTTTGTCTCAGAGGTCTTCATCAGGGTGGAAGTATTTGTACGAAGGACTGGAGGTATCACTTCTGTGATGATAGGATTTCAGAATTCTTTTTTTTTTTTTTTTGAAAGCTTTATATTTGAATTTTACAATACAAAAACAGTAAAAACTGATGGCAGGCCTTATAATCCTCTTCTGACATAAATATTTGGTTTCCTATGCACCACACTATATTTGACTGTATATCCAAACACATATATTGCTGCTAATGCAGATGCCACTTGCACATCCTGAGTAGTGTCTCAGACCTACGTATATCATTGTTCAGAATTCTTAACTCTCTTGTTCGAGGAAGAATCTTTAGGCTAGAAAGCCCGCGAAACAACTTCTGCGGTGACTTTTGACGAAAGCCCCACGGCCCAGCTGCACGTGCGCCGTAGTTTTTTGGGGGTCGTCAATGACTTCTTACAACGAGTGAGAAATATGTCTCCTTCCGATGCTGCCTTGTTTTAACTTTTCTCTAAGCTCGAGCTTAGAGAAAAATTAAAACAAAAATTAAAACAAGGCAGCATCGGAAGGAGACATATTTCTCACTCGCTGTAAGAAGTCATTGACGACCCCCAAAAAACTACAGCGCACGTGCAGCTGGGCCGTGGGGCTTTCGTCAAAAGTCACCGCAGAAGTTGTTTCTAGCCTTTCTAGCCTAAAGATTCTTCCTCGAACAAGAGAGTTAAGAATTCTGAAATCCTGGGGGGCGCTAGGTGGCGCTCAAGCGGTATGGCCGCACTTCTGTGAGGCTCCCGCAGGCTGACCTAATTATCCGGTAATTATCCTGCAGCACTCGATCTAAGAGTGACAAGACCGAGTGATAAATGTGTCTGACCCTCTCCTGACTCCGGCAATACCAAAAACGAGGGGAGAGCGGTGCTGATTCCCACACGATCTACGGCGGAGAGAGAAGCCCGAGTGCGACCTCCTTGGTCTGTGGAACTGAGTGATGGCGAGGCGCGTCACGGGAGGCGGGGGACCCGAGACGCCCGGAGAGGCCGGATACAGTGCCGAACGGCGACAAGGAGCGGTGAACACACTGATCGTGGTTGTGGGCTGCCTCTGTCACCAGCGAGACCTCGCAGGACCTCCGGTGTGGGGAGCCAGCAGTGACGCGGCTCCTGCGGAGAGTGAAGACGGGTGGAGGCGGCACCGCGGCCTGAAGAGGTGGCGGCAGCCGCGGACATCGGCCGTGGCACACCGGACTGCTGTCGCCCGGGGCCCACGGGGCGCACTGAGCGGGCGAAGTAATTCGGGAATTGCGGGCTGATTGACGGCTTCGGGAGCGGAGAAGCCGCCCGTGAGGAACTTGCGGCTGGCCCCGAGTGAGAGGAGGGGCGGACAGCGGGGTAAGCGCAGACATCGGAGCCATGCGGTGGTGAGGAGAGGCGCCGCAATAATCAGCGCTCGGCGGGAGTGGTGATAGTAGCCCCTACGAAGAGAGCATACCCTGTGGCTGGTTGTCTGCTGCCGCTGACGGGGAGATGAGAGGGGGGCTCCCCGGGCCCATCGAGGAAAGATCGGAGAACGCTCTGACGGGCCTGCCACTGGGGAACTAGGCGAGAGCTGGTAATCGGAGCTCAGGTGGCGGATGAGGCCAGAACCTATTCACGACAGAGCTTGCACTGCCAGATCACCAATTTAGGAGCCCTGGTGCCGGAGGAAGGGTGTCGGGGCGGAGAGTGCACGCAGAAGACACCTCTTGGAAGACGGCCTCGTGAGCCCACGCAGTTGGACCCAGCTCTCCGTCTCTGTCCCACCTGGCCTGAGCTGCGTGGAATCAAGATCGCCGGTGGCTGGATGTTGTGACGGTTGGCGGCTGTAGGTCTGGTGGGCATGCCAAACTCATTCAGGAAAGCGACGGTCTTGGTGATAACCCGAGGCCAGATGGGGAAGTCGGATGCCCGCCAGTCGCGGCTCATGTTTGATGCCAAAAAATCGGTGCGACCGCCAAATGCAGGGTCTAAAGGCGGCGCGGAGGCGGAGCAGGTGGCGCCAGCCCCGGCGGCGGAGGAAAGCCTGGGTGCGTTGCTAACGGAGATGCGGCGGGGGTTTGTCGACATTGGCGGGAAAATGGACACAATGGCGTCAAGGATGGATGCCATAGCACGCACTCTGGACGGTCACGAGATGCGGCTGAAAGAGGCTGAACAACGGATATCTAATGTAGAAGACACCGTGACGCACGCACAAAAAACGACGGCGCAGCTTGATAAGGTGCTCAAAATCATTGCCGCCAAGAGCGAGGATTTAGAGGCGCGCAGTCGTAGGAACAATATTCGTGTTATAGGGATACCGGAGAGCACCAACACCGGGAGGATGGAGGAGTATATTGAGAAATTACTAACGGCAGTGGTGGGTGCAGACCGGCTCTCTCCTCACTTCATAGTGGAGCGTGCTCACCGCTCTCTCGGCCCGCGGCCGCCGCCGGGGGGGGTCGCCCAGGCCTATCATCGCTCGCCTGCTGAACTATAGGGACAGGGACGCTGCACTAAGAATGGCCAGAGAGAGGAGAGACCTATCGTATGAAGGGGTGCCCTTCACGATGTTTCCGGACTTCACGATGCAGGTGCAGGACGAGCGTCGCAAGTTCCTAGCAATTAAACAAAAATTGAGGCAGGCGGGGATAGACTATGCCCTCTTGTATCCCGCGCGTCTCCGCATCACGCATCAGGGGAGGCAGGTGGTATGCACCACGCCACAGCAGGCGGAGGAGTTCTTTAATAAACTGAAGAAGCAACCGAAGGCGGCGCCGCGGCGGGAGGATTCGGGTCGCTCTCCATCTCCAGAGGAGCATTGACAACGGTAGCGGGGAGGAAAAAGACGAGTATTGCAGCCAAGCACGAAATTGCGATGCCCCGCCCGCGCCACCTGTGGAGCTGCGCGGCGGGGGGCATCGCTGCCACCCTCGGGTGAGAGGGGGTCCACCTCTGGAGGGGGAATGGTCGAGTGAAGCTCTAATATGCAAGGACATAGTCAGCCACCCTCGAACACTGGCCGGACGCTTGAGGTTCAGAAAAGCATCACCGGACTGGTTCGAGGTAGTCGTGAGTTACCTGGGGAGTCACCCCGTTGGGGAATACCCTCTTTGAATGATTTTATGTTTGTAGGGTACTTGACCTGCCTGTAACTGCTCCTCACGGTATCACTCCGGAGGAGATAGCGTTTAGATCAAAACAGTAGGGGCTAAAAGGGAGGTGGGGCGGGGGAGGGATGTATTACTCTGGCATGTTTGGGATGCTCCAGTGGGAGGGGGAGGGGTGGGAGTTCACAAAGAGTTCACTAGGTTGGCAGTGTACAGAGTCGGAAGGGAGAAGAGGTTTCCAAGGACACCCAAAACTTGAGACGCAGTCCCTCACACTAAAAATCCGGTTGGAATTGCTGGATTATGGCGATGCAGGGTGATAACAACACACTGAGAGTACTCACCTGGAACATTAGGGGGCTGGGAGATGGGCGGAAACGGAGACACATGGTAGCGTACCTAGACAGGCAGAAAATCAATGTAGTGATGCTGCAAGAGACCCACTTGGCTCCAAGGGCGGGGAATAACTTCGCAAGCAAATGGTCGGGGCATCGCTTTTTTTCATCATACTCGTCCTATGCCCGTGGAGTGGTGATATTGTTCAAGAAGCAGGTCCGCTTTGAGCAGATAGGTGTGATGGAAGACACACAAGGCAGATACATCATAGTGTGGGGGAGGCTGGGGAGAGATACTGTTACCCTTGTGAATTGCTACGGCCCAAACGTAGACAGCCCGCAATTTTTTAATGCTCTGTGGAGTGAAATACTAACTATTGGCTCTACTCACATTATATGGGGGGGGATTTCAATGCGGTACTCCAGCCCCACCTGGATAGATCGCATGCAGCACCGCATCACTATAATAGAGCGCAGGAGGCGTTGCAGGGCATTCTCAAAGAAGAGGGTTTCATAGACAGTTGGAGACACCTACATCCACAGGGGAGGGAAGGCACTCACTTCACCTCCCATAGTGGGACTTGGTCTAGGATTGATTATTGCCTACTGTCGAGGGGGTTGGGACCAGGTCTACACAACGTGATGCATTTGGCTAGAACCTTCTCTGACCACTGCCCGGTACAAGTGACATTGACTATGCCGGGTTGTGATGCCCCTAGGTCGAGCTGGCGGCTGCAACCTACGGCCCTCCTGGATATGGTCTTTCAAGCAGAGCTAGGGGAGGAGATTGAGGATTTTTTTAGGAGAAATAAAGGATCGGTAGACAGTGTAGAAATGATATGGGAGGCATTTAAAGTGACCATACGAGGCTTCTGCCTCTCCAAGAGTTTTGGGGTCCTACGAGACTTGCAACGCACACTGCAGCGGCTAGAATGGGACTTGAGGGGCTTGGAACGCAGAATGGAGGGAGGGGAGACAGGGCAAATACAGAAAATCTTTCGAGAGAAAATAACAGAATACGAGGAAGCGGCGCAGCGAGAGGCGAAACATAGAGGGCGCCACTGGGTAGCACGCAGATATGGGGAGGGGGAGGGGGAGAGGCCAGGTAAGGCGCTGGCAGCGATAACCAGAACTCCCCGCTATGCGTCACACATTTTGGAAATACAGGCCCCGGGGAAAACATCAACACGAGACTCGCAAGAAATCCTAGATACGTTTTACATGCATTACAAAAGATTGTATACATCTCAGAGACAGGGACCGCTGGTTTTAGATGATTTTTTTAGGAGAGGTCACGCTCGGATGGCTAAGTGACACACAGAGGGAGTTTCTGTGCCTCCCGTTTGAGTTGGATGAAATCAAAGAAGCGATCATGCAATTGCAGAATGGTAAGGCGCCGGGCTCCGATGGCTTGCCAGCCGAATTCTATAAAAGTTATATCAACATAATGGTACCGGTGCTTAAAGAAATTTATGAAGAATCTCTGGAGGTGGGGAGATTGCCTTTGTCGATGCGGGAGGCGGTGGTCACTTCCCTGCTGAAGCCAGGGAAACCCCCGATTCGTGCGACTAATATCGACCGCTGTCATTGCTGAATTGCGATACCAAAGTATTGGCAAAGGTGCTGACGAACCAGCTGACCCTCCTTATGGACACGTTGGTACTCCCAGACCAGTCTGGATTTGTGCCGGGAAGGGCGCCATCACATAACCTCCGGACCCTGTTCTCACTAATTCAGACGGTGGCGCCGGAGTTCCCGCTAACCGCAGTTTTTCTGGAAGCCACCAAGGCATTTGACTCGGTGGAATGGGATTGCCTATTTGGGATACTGCAGAGGATGGGTTTTCCCCGTCTCTATTTATCGTGGCTACAATTATTGTACAATCAACCCTCGGCTAGAATCTTAATCAATGGGCACTTATCTAAGCGGCTATTAATAACCAGGGGGACCCGTCAGGGATTTCCGCTATCCCCGCTCTTATTCGCCATAGCGGTGGAGCCGCTGGCTTCCCGTTTGCGGCAGGTCCAACAGGATAAGGCGTTTCGCTGCTGCCTTAGGCAGATATTGATATCCCTCTATGCAGATGATATCACACTCTATGTGAGGGACCCCCAGGTCAATATTAACCCCCTGTTAAAGGAGTTCATACGCTTCGGCGTGTTGTCTGGAGTGTGCATAAATTGGGGGAAATCCCAAGTGTTCCCCCTTATGGAAGCGGTCGCCCAGTTCCCCCTCGATTTCCCACTGGAGTGGTGTCATGATGAGTTAAAGTACCCGGGGGTGCGGGTCTCTAGGGATAGGGATGAGACTATCAGGGGGAATTATGGCACAGCCATAGAGCGCCTGAGTACGAAGGTGACACGCTGGATCTCTTTACCCCTTTCAATGGCAGGTAGGGCGTCCGTTATAAAAATGACAATACTCCCACAATTCCTCTATCTATTCCTGAATGTACCCTATCATCCAGGGAAGTATTTTTTCCAACGTTTGCGGTCCGAGCTCATCAGGCTGCTGTGGGGAGGGAAACAACTGCGGCTGAAGTGGTCCATATTGACTAGACCGTATGACCAGGGAGGGTTTGACATCCCGGACATGGAAGTGTACTTCCTGTGTGCACAGGCACATTATGCTTACTACTGGATCCACCCGCCTCGCTTTATGCCGCAAGTTGCCGCAGAGGACTGGTTGTCAGACCCAATACCGCTGAATGGTCTTATACACAACACGCCGCGAGCTCGAATGGAGCCGGCCACCACGATAACTGGCGCGGTGGATGCATGGCACCAGATTGCGAAACGCCTGAATATACCTTTCATATACTCTTCTAGGTTACCCCTCACATACCATCCTGACCTCTCGCTGTTGCAGGAGAGGGGATTTCGGGACCTCTGTCAGCGAGCCCACATCAGCACGTGGGGAGACCTCTTTGAAGAAGAACAATTGCGCACACGGGAACAGTTCATGCAAGAAAAGACATGGTCCTCCCTAGATATGTTTCTATGTGTACGGCTGCGACAGGGCATGAGGGCGCTACTCCCGGACTTCCCGCAGGAGCCGCAGTGTCTGGAGCCATTGCATCAGCTATTAGGGTCCAGGGATGGGAAACATCTCGTGTCGGGGTTATATCACAGCATATATACACATGACGGGCAGCCGGCAGGTTTGGCTAGACAGCACTGGGAGGATGACCTAGGGCAGAGCATAACAGATGAGCAGTGGAAATATTGTTGCCTCCAAACAGCGCAGATCTCGGCAAGTTGCAGACTGAGAATAATACACTATAAATACTTACGCAGACTATATTATACACCTGCGAAAAAACGCGGATTTAAGTTAGCTAGCAGTGATAGGTGCGAAAGGTGTAGGCAGGCAGGGGCAGGATTTCTGCATTTAGCATGGGAATGCGCAAGTATTCAGGAATACTGGGACCAGGTGTTCGCAGCACTAGAGAAGATGGTTGCTATCAGTATAGACAAGGACCCGCTCATTGCGCTATTGGGATACACTAAACAGTTGCCTCACAAACATAGAAAATACATAGCAATATCCTTATTGTTAGCAAAACGGAGGGTGGCATGTAGATGGGGGAGGGGTCGCGCCCCAAAGTTTAAGGAATGGTTAGCAGACCTGTTATATTGTCAAGAGCAGAGCACTACGTATGCTGAATTGTTACCGCATGCCTCTAAGCCTAAAGATATTTGGGGACCGCTGCAAGACTATCTCCTGACCCAGGACTCCGAGAGCACATGCACATAATGGACGGAGTCATAATTGAGGGTGATAAGCAGAAGCATGAAGTGCATGTGACTTTGAACAATGATATACGTAGGTCTGAGACACTACTCAGGATGTGCAAGTGGCATCTGCATTAGCAGCAATATATGTGTTTGGATATACAGTCAAATATAGTGTGGTGCATAGGAAACCAAATATTTATGTCAGAAGAGGATTATAAGGCCTGCCATCAGTTTGTACTGTTTTTGTATTGTAAAATTCAAATATAAAGCTTTCAAAAATAAAAAAAAAAGAATTCTGAAATCCTATCATCACAGAAGTGATACCTCCAGTCCTTCGTACAAATACTTCCACCCTGATGAAGACCTTTGAGACAAAAACTGCCATACAGAAGGTCGAAACGCGTTGGTTTTTCCGTGATGAGGCAAGCCTAAGAGAATCCAGGAAAAATTGACGTCAACCTACTGTCACTATTTGGAATCTACATAATATGTTTTTGTAGCCCTGGTTCTAAACTCGGAGGCGACCTCGCCCTGGCATCTAAAAAAGAATTTTGTACCGTGAGGGCCTTATTCAAAGGAGTCCCCGTACTCCCGTTCAAAGATCGTAGGACTTCCCTTTTGACACATATAACTTCTAGAAATTGATGTTTGTAAATTGTACAAGAAGGGTTATGTGCTGATCATATAATTTATTTATATGTTATTGTGTTATCATGTAAGTCTGTCTATTTAGTATGTATGTATTTTTAAATTGCACTGAGCACCAATTTTTTTGTTTAAGTAAACGCTGCATAGGACCAACATGTCTTGATGTATTATAGAAAATAGATTTGCATTCAATTACAAACCAGTGGAAAATAAAAATCCACTTGTTAAGTTAAAGTGTGTATGTGAGAAGTTGGCCCGATATATAGTGCTCACTATTCTAGTGATCACTGTGTATCATACCAAACGACCCTTATTGATGATTGGTTGTAAGTCAACCTTATAGACCAGCTATCCTAGTAGCATGGACAAGAGCAGTCTTTAGGCTAAACTCTAGAGGGCGTGTTAAGCCAGCTGTTTTACCACCACATTTACCCCTTGAACACCACATTTACCCCTTGAACACCACGTGAACAAACGCATCCTTGTGGAAGTTATTACAACAGACACCACACAAGTTGTTATGAAAATAAAGGATATTTATTTATAACAAGACTACCCTGGCTCTTTATGAGTCAGGGGGCTAAGCACAATACAAAACTCTTATGAAAATACTTCAAGTTGCACAATTTACACAAATGCCCGAGGGGCACGAAAAACCATATACACTAAAAGTGGGGTGCGAATGGTTAGAGAGTCTAACGTTACTGATTCCGGAGAAGTCCGATCAGTGGGACTAAACGAAAAAGGAGCTGGACACTTGTAGAGCGAACCTGCGATGGAGCACCGAAATGCTCAAGTTACCTAGCCCAGAGGCTGCGGCTGCGTGGGGTTCAGCAAGATGTCGGAAGTCCTCGTTGTAGTCTCAGGAGCCTGAAAGAAGAAGTTGCTGGCAGGCGACCAGTGTCGATATTCGGAGGGATCCAAGCCTGGATCGGTAATGGAGATGACCTGAAAGCAGAGGGGACTCAGTTCTTAATCACTAGCCAGTGATTGAGTTGGCACCAGGATGGCACCGGAGGTAGTCACCGTGATCAGGTGAATGGTTGACGCTGGACTCTGCTGTCCCTCGGTGCAGGAGGCGTTGTCGGCGACCAGGCAGAAGGGGCGAGCTGTCCCACGAAGGTGTCTGCTGTCGGCGATGCTGGACCCAGGATTGGGGCAACAACCCTTGGCAAAGGCAAGCCCACGCGGTGGAGTCAAGATGGCGTCTGGAGTGGACCAGGGGGGGGTCCGGGGTGCTCCTCTGTTGGAGGGGAGCCAGGGCCAGTCTGGAGCAACCAGACCAGCGGCGGAAATGTCGTGGTGCATCGTTAGGAGGGCCACTAGCCAACGGGCAAGTGACCGAACAACGCGGTGAGCGGCAAAGAGCAGAAGGGCCCCCACGCAGATCTCGGGGATGCTGGGAGGCTGGTCTTCGGTGCTGGAGCTGCTCAGGTTTGGGGCTTCTCAAACCCCAGGAGCACTCACTCGAGGGTCCCTCGGTGGTTGTGCTAGGCAAGCGTCGTGCAGGTTTTGATGATGGCCAGTCCCGCAGGTCTCGTCACACCCACGAATCTCAGCTGGGCTGATGATGCAGGTAGAGGTCAGAGATGGCAGGGAATCCGGGTCTCGTCGAGCTGGTCAGTCTGGATCCGGAGGATGGACTTGCAGCAAACCACAAGCGCTTAGGTGGTGCCTGCTGGTGCAGGGTGGCTACTCCTTAGCCACAAGGGAGAGTCTTCAGGAAAAGTCAAGAGTTCCTTTCGTGGAAAGTAGTTCAAGATTCAGAATTATCCAATTTGGGAAGGGGGCCCGCTCCTACCTTTATCCTAAGAAAAGAGGCTGGCCCGTGACTAGGTCCTGCCTATGGGTGGGACCAGGGGGGGTGGGGGGGGGTGGTTACACCCCTCTCCTTTGTCCGGTCTCTCCCCAGCTCAGAGGCTGGGGTGCCCCTGGAACTGGTTCGAGCCGGCCTATGCACAGTGAGCACCGGGGTGCCACTTGCAGTCACCTTCCTCTCAGCCTTGCCTACCTGGGATACACAAAACCCTGTCTGGGATGGCGCGGGCACCGCCCCTGACAGGAAACCCTTTGTCCAAGCTCTCCCCGCTGGAAGGACTCCCAGCAGCAGGAGGTCAGACTTGTGTCTGTGGTGGCAGCATCCATTTTGTGATGCTGAGGCTCGAGTCAACTTTAACCGGGGTTCACAGTTACATGCATGTCGTGTCCCTCTAGAAGGGTGGAATGCTAACCCCGTCGCCAGAATTGGCGAGGGGTTAGTATCCCAATTCGTATGACACCTTACTCGACATGCTTTGATAATGCGATACCAAAGTTAGCAAATAACCGCGAGGATTATACTGCACTTTAAGAGTATATGGTACGCGTTATCCTGGAACAGCTATTAGGACTTGGTTCCGCAAGCTGCAGACGGGCTCAGCTCATGCTAGAGCACCATCTCACATAATTCCAAGCACTCTGCCTTCAGGATTGATAAGGCCTGCCATAGGAGTGACTGATAGGAATACATGTGTCCATTTTAGGGTTAGATATAGGAATACTATATCTAAAGCAAAGGGTGATTACACCACCTTGCCCCAGCCGTCGTGCAGCCAGTTGTGTCAGATTTGGGTGGCCAGCCAGGGGTGGCATAATACATGCTGCAGCCCCTGGTAGGACCTGGGTACACCTAGGCCCTGGATACCTAAGGTATTCTGATACAGGGACTGATAAGGTGGCCCAGTTCCAATTAGTAAATGCACCTAAGGTACATGTGTCAATTTAGAGAGAGAACAGCTAGGCTGTGGGTCTGATTAGCAGGCCCACAGCCAGGAAAAGTCGTAAACCAATGAAGCAAAAAAAGCAAAAATCTGGGGTGATCATAGGATTGCAGACCCTACTCTCCTACAGTGTACTATTCATGGTGTCAGAGGTAACATTTTTTTGTTCACAGTTGTAGGATTCCAACCTCTGTACTCCTTAACAGAATCAATCCCCTGTTCTTTATAATGCTGCAGGAACTTCGACACACACATCTCCGCCCCCTGATGTGTCAGCGGTACACAGTGATGCAGCCATACCACCTCTTCCCCTGCTGTGTCAGTGGCACACAGTGATGCAGCAATAACACCACCACACACACCTGACACACCTGACACAGAAGACATATCAGAGGACTAAGATGTGGATGGTAATGACTCTGTGTGTGAAAGGAGGTTGTAGCATTCATCCCCGCCATATGGCCTGTTCCTGCTTGTTTCAGCCCTCTGCATCATGCCCTGGAACAACATCTTCCACTGTCCCCCGAAACACTCTGCGACATTCACCTGGACCCCGACATGGACTGCCATATCTGCTCTGGTTACCAATGACACAGCAACTCTTCCTCTTCTGATTAACTTATCATTCCCCAAAGGACTCTGGTTGGCCCTCCACTGGGCAACCATGTAATGTGTGGTTTGCATGGCCATGTCCTGCTCCAGCTCCGACACACCACAGGATGTGAATAAAACATTCCAAATCACACAAATGTGTCATGTCTATGTTCAATCAAGTATAAAAGTATGGATGAATGTAGGGACATTGATTGCAGTATGTCAGATTTAGGAACGTTGCCAAACGACGCTGTGCAGCTCCGCACATGGGACTGCCTCACCTTGCACAGATATGTGTCAACACGCGTAGGTGCACGCACATGCATTCTGAGTCCAGGCGAATGTAGACATGTCCACTGTTGTGGTGGAATATGTGACCATTCCTCCAAGATGCAACAAGGTGTTGGGACCTGTGCTCTGGGTTACAGTCAGTTGTGGCTGCAGGAACGTAGTTACTCGTCCATGAATGCGAGCGCAACTTCCTGGACAATCAGTTCACGGTGCGGTGGTAGCTGCACCACCACCATGGTCCAAACTCATAATAAGGCCCCTAGACTGTTTCCGGTGAGGCTGTATCCCACGATAGGTATTATCATATACTATATCTAAGAAAAAAACAAAAAACTCTTAAGGCATCAATAAGTTGTGTCCACAACCGACCCTTGTGCTGCTATAAAACACATCACTCACCAATCAACCTGATTTTTATTTCCCTCCGGCTCAGATACCCTCAAGAACTTCTTGGATGCAGGATTGCCTGAAATTCTTTTATAGTGATTGCTGATCTCATTTGTACTCAGTATTCTACTTGGCACAAATTCAACAAGACCCTGCTTGCTTGAGTCATTTTGTGTACATGGAAGACCATGGTAAACCTGAGAAGGAAGGATCCATGTCTTTGTAGGCAGCAGGTGCAGATAAAGACGTGAAGGATCTATGTAGACTGGTGATGTTTACCTGCTCTTCATTTGTTCGCATTGCTGGGCTTTTTCAAGGAAAGCATGAAGGTAATATGGAAGGGCCAGGCTCTCCTGTCCAAATCCTTGGGAAATGCTCTTTTGAATCTTTCTGGCCTTTCACAGAGGTAGAGGGGTCAGAAGTGGCTAGGTCTTCGCTGGCCCAAATGCAGAAAGCTATGTGTTCTACCTTGCCTCATTAGCAGTATTCAGCAACTATAGTTCCACAAAATAATACAGTCTTACAAACACAAATCTGCAATGCATTAAATATCTCTAAAAGGACTTTAAAAATGTATGCAATCTATAACAAACAATCATGCAGTCAGGCATATGTAATAATTCAATGTCTTCTGAGATGGTAGTGGTATTTCATTTTAGGAACGTAGGTCTTATCAACAATTTCTTAATACAATCCAATGCTAAAAAAATAAAACCATGAGTTAAATCTTGTAAAGGCTCACACAGGCTACAAATATTTTAATACATTAATATATAAATAAATACTTATATAAAAACTGCATGCATCAGATTCCAAATCTGCTCTATCTAAGAAAGTGTATTATTAGCTGAGGTGGTTGTGAGACATCAGCAAGTAATAATGTCACTATTCTGTATCAGGTCCAGATAGGTTTCTTTAAATAAAAACATAGCTCTGTCCTGGTAGCTGTGGCATAGAGCATTCAGGCGTAACTCAAAGGAAATCAAGTGTAAAGCATTGGTCAATAAGTAAGAAAGGCAACACAACAGAAATCCCACTCCAATTTACAAAAATAGTAAATATTGTTATCTATAGACAGCAGAATGACAAAAATATGATGAAGGGAACCAGAATTATGATTTTTGCAATTTTTGATAAATCACTGCTTTTCACTCCAAAACGTTTTAAAACATTTGAATATCACAGCTTTGCACTCTTAGCTGTAGTCTATGAGCCACAAGTCTCTGGGGCAAAGTCAAAGTTTCAGCCTGACCGCAATGGAAGTCTTAGTCGGATGCAGGGACCCGGTTGGTCCTGGTCAAGATTTTACATTCATTTGTAGAAAGTTTTCTGGTTCTTTTTCTTGTCCACTGTGAGAGCAGCGGGCTCACTTCAGTTTGAGGCTGGCATTGGGATTGATGTTGATGGACAGGTGATGTCTTGGTTCTCAATGGCGTTCTAGGATGCCCACTCGCTGGCAAGTAGCAGTAGTCTTTGAGCCTCAGACTCTGTGCCCAAAATTTGTTGTCTTTTGCCTTTGGCTTGCAAGTTGTGTGAGGAGAAAAAGTACACAGTAGCACCAGCCAAGGGTCCAGAACCTAGGAGGCACCTCTTGGGGGTTAGGACTCAATCCCATGGCGACATCACCCAAGTCCAGGACAAGATCAGTGGCTCCTGGTCAGCTGCGCACTTTGCAGGGACAGGTCTCTTGAGCTTTTATGTCCCTGAAGCTTAACGGGAGGTTAGCCGACTAGCCCCTAGAGGCCACTCACTGGTCTTTGGTACAAGTGGGAGCAGGTCCCACCCTTGAGGGCCTCTCACGACGACGTTGACACTAGGAGCACGCTTTTCTCTTTGAAGTCCTGTCTTGGTTCAGCAGGTGCAGTCTTCCTTGGTGTAGCCTTCATTTCTGAGGTCCATGGGTTCAAGAGGTGCAGTCCTTCTGTCCTTTCTGAGTCCAGCAGTGTTCTAAGGCTGAAAGTCAGGGGTGCTACTATGGTACCAATTTCTAGTTTGTGGTTGGGGAGGACTCCATAGGTAATTGGGCTACTACTCCCACAGGACAACCTTCTGACATAATTTCCTGTGGGGTTAGCACTAGACAACCCCACAGTGCATCTCTCTGCCCAAATCCAAGACGTTGAGACCATTCTTCCCTGGGTCAGAGCTATGGGCACACCCCTGAGGAGTGTACAGTATAATTAACCATGTCTCCTGGAAAACCGGTTCTGCAACGAGTTTTCCACCTCTGGAGGAGATGCCAGTCTGTCTAACTACACAACTGGGCAGGAAAACTAAGGGGCGACTCTCATTTGCCTCTCAGAGGAGGTAGCCCCATTGAAGCTTGGCCTTCTGTGGCCACAATACCTCCTCCCTCCAGCAGCCCTTTATCTCCCCTTCCTAGGAGCGCGTCACACCTCCTGGTAGGAGGGCAGCAGGCTGTCTCAGGTGAGAACTTCAGTAGTTAATCAGTCTGTTAGTTAATGACAACTCAAGGCTAAATCAGCGGCCCCCAGAACCAATGGAGTGTACACAGGAAGGGGTGAAGGAGAGAGACCACTGTGCGAATATCAGGTCAGTCCACAAGGACAAGTGTAAGAGCCAAGCATCAAATGCTGAGATGGCTAAGAAGCAGCAGATAAATGTGGGAGCACTAAGTGTCACCAGAACTAAAACCCTAGCAAGCCGACAGGTTCCTGCCTCACTGTTACAAAAAAATAGGTGTCTTTTGATTAGCAATCCATCATTGAACCATTGTTTTTTCTGTTTAAAATCCTAGTGACTTTCCCCAAAACTGTACTGACACTCTCCACACAGACAGGAGCCTGATTAAGTATCGGGCCTGTGCGGATGGCAGAGATATAACAGAAAATAACAAATTACATTTGCACTTACATATATTGCACTTCATATCCATGACAAGGCAATTTTAGTAGACTAGACTACTAGTGTTTACATTTGAACCACTGGTGAGTGGTGAGCACTCACAGGGAAGAAAAGGGACTTCGATTTCTCAGCTCCAATTGGAGAAAAGTGAGTAAATTTGATGCGTGCACAAGGGGACTATAAAACCAAACTAGAGTGCACCTTGCGTGCGATTGGCTGATGGAACAAGGGCTACAGGTTGGGGCGTGGACGGCAAAGGGGGCAACCATAGCCATATGCCGAGTTTCAAAATGTATGACAAGCCTAGCAAAAGATGGCTTTGAGAGGCTGCAAAACGGTGGCATAATATTGCTCACTTCCAAATACGGTCCTATAAAGTGCAATCTACAGGAGTGTTAAATCTAACTTGTGGAAAGCAGCATCACATGGTATACTCCTTACATAGCGGTTGTTCTAACGCAAAGCTGCACTTAAACTGACAGTGATTCTGGTCTCCAGGCAGAAGACCTGCCAACTCATATGGTGGCATCGTGTGTCGCACAATTTCAGCCCGCTTCAAACGGTCATATGGTGAGAAGCCAAAATCACATGGTGGCAGGGAAAATGGTTTTCAGCTTGTCTTTGGAGGCTGTAAGCAGCTGATCTACATTAAATGGTTGAAAACACCCAAGGACATCGGCAACAGCCTCAGACATCCCTTTTTAGGGAGGGGTGTTGGGCAGGTGCTGAAGGAGGATTGATGGAGAGCAGAGCGGATCTTAGGTGGCTTCCTGTAGGAGGCCCCACCCCCTCCTCACGCAGTGAAGATTATTAGGTCTCGCCTGACCCAGCGCATGCGCTGGTCTGGCGAGACTTATTGAGAGGGCTCCAAAAAGTGCTACCAGGCCAGCCTAGAGCTACAGTGCATGTGCGCGGGCGCGCGCGCCGCGCTTTACCGCGATTACTTTCACTCTCGCGGCCGCACGGCCGCTTTGATGTTTGATCGCGATCACTTTCGCGGCCGCATGGCCACTTGGCATAGCCAATAGGTCTCGCTTTTGGGACCTTATAAGTATTTAGTTATGCAACTGTTGCATGGCTAAACACTTAAATGGTCCCAAAGGCAAGACCTATTGGCTATGCCAATGCTTGTTTATAAGTTGGCAGGTCTGCACAACTTTACAAAGCAGCAGCAAAAAATAGACTAGTTATGTTTTAAAAAGTGCTTTCGCAAGAGCTCAATAAACAACCATTTGTAATAATATGTTTAAAGAAATCACCATAATTATTTTGTGCGATACAACTTGCTAAATAAATTGGTAAAATTTTAAGAGTATAAACTAGGTTTATTGTTCTGGCCTCAGTCAATGCGATAGTGCTAATCAACAGACGTGGTAAACCCAATTTATAATTGAAATACCCCACTTGAACAAGTAGAAAAGCACTTTTTGTCACTTTTTATCAGGACGCGTTAAAGCGAGTTATGTTATGTCAGTCCTACCATGGGCGGTCCTTACGTGGGACACAGTACTGGAATAACATTGCTTCGGAAAGGGAGACTCGTGCACAAAAAAGTATTAAAACACACTGATCCTGTGGCTGCCACTTGCTCCTGGACCTCCAGTGCCCCTAACAACGTCTCCCGACTCACTCTTTTTCGGCTATTGTTGGATGGTTGTCACCTGTCGAATCTCATTGTCCTTCTTTTCAATATTTAGCACCTTGACTGGTGGGGTTTATTTTACCATGTTGAGTTGGCAGTTTAAAATTTGCCCGACTATGTGGCAGTGGCAGACTGAAACCATGTTTTTACCTTGTCACTGTAGTAGTGGCACAATAAGTGCTGCAGTCCACTTATGACTTTTAATTACTTGCACTGGGTACACTTTGTACCATATACTAGGTACCTATTGGTAAGTCAAATATGCAAATCTGGGATCAGCTGATTGTTCGTACAATTTGAGGGGTTTGAGCACAAGCACCGGGACCTTGTCAGCAGGACCCAGTGTACTTCAGAATTGAAAGATCAGCAGCATCAGTCCTAAAATTTGTGGGGTAGCAATACAAAACAAGCATTTGCAATGCAATAGGTCTCGCATTTACGCAAGTTTATGCTATTGGCATTGTAAATGACATTGCCTTTTATTTATGTTGTAAAAACCAAAATATAAATAAAAGGCATTGTCATTTACAATGCCAATAGCTCAAACTTGCGTAAATGCGAGACCTATTCCATTGCAAATGCTTGTTCTTCATTATCACATCTGAGAGCACTGACAGATATGTACTTCCAGGGTAGGGGGTAAGCTGCACAACAACCCTTCTGTTTTATTTAATAGCCCACAATTCTGCACCACCTACAAAAGGAACATAGGCTACATTTAGGGTGTATATGACAACTGACTTGCCTATTGGTTAACTAAGGGCATTGTCATCGATTCAGTGCTCGTGAAGACATTTTCTAAATTCATATTTAAAAACTATAACTTTTAATAAGTACTCTTCAATGCGCTTTTATGATCTGTTGAAAAAAATTGTTAAATATATTTTTGAGTGTTGAAGAGACTTTGGAATTCTTTTAGATTACTTTTTTGCACTTTGTACATGGCAAACATTTTCACGGACTCGGCTCGTGCACCGCTCTTGGGCCGGAGCTGCCCGTGGCTCGGCTCAGGCTTGGCTCTCCCAGTTAATTTGCTGACTCGGGCACATCTAATTTTAGCCTTATCCCAGATACAGGTACCGAGGCTCCTACTCACAAACTGAGTGCAACAAAACTATGAATAAATTATAAAAACAACGAAAGCCACCCCACTGCCTCACCCCTTACCAGACACTTCACTGAAGAAAGATTACCACAGTGGTGACACGTGTACCCACGGCGACGCTGCAAAGTTCGGCTGCTTTGAAGACTTTCGTCCTGTGTGAATGTCTTTTATAGGTTCACAGCCGTAAAGAAGTCTAGGGCTGGGTCTGCAGAATGCTGGCGGTACTGACCCAGCCTGAATCGCCGGGGTAGGTTTCCAAGGAATTTTTGTTCCATTTACTGCTGCGCTGTGAAAGGCGTTAAGGGAGGGGTTGTGTGGTGCCCGAGGCGGATCCTTAGATCTTAATCAGAAAAGCCTCACGCACGCACACCCAGACAGACTTAGATAGAGTGGCACAGACATCCATGCCCATGCACTTTCAAAGAAATACACAAACCCGCACACTCAGCTAGAAGGGAATTCACACACAAAGGCGGCCAAAAAGATCACATTATGGACTTGGCTCATTTAGAGGTGCTGGCAATGGTAAAATCGACCAAAAAATGTTTTCACTAAATGTAAACGCAGGTATGTAGCTTCAGATGGGCTGTATGGGGCTGGACACCCCCTTATGATTTCTCAGTCCGGTCATGCTGCTGAAAATAAAGATACACAATACCATCACAAAACACATGCCAGCAGGGGGTGGGGAGGCGGTCAGGCCGGGGGCACCCACCTTCCTGTGCATCCGCAGCTGGCCGGTAAGGATCGCCAGCAGGGGAGGGTCAGGCTCGTTCACACTCACGCACACATGCCAGTACCGGGTGTCAGGCTGATCACGCGCACATGCCAGCTGGGGGCGTCAGGCTCGTTCACACTCACGCACATGCCACAGGGGGGTGTCAGGCTCGTTCACACTCACTCACACATGCCAGCTGGGGGGGTGTCAGGCTCGTTCACACTCACTCATACATGCCAGCAGGGGGTGCCAGGCTCGTTCACACTCACACATGCCAGCAGGGGGGTGCCAGGCTCGTTCACACTCACTCACACAAGCCAGCAGGGGTGTGCCAGACTCGTTCACACTCACTCACACATGCCAGCAGGGGGTGTCAGGCTTATTCACACTCACTCCCACATGCCAGCAGGGGGGGTGCTAGGTTTGTTCACACTCACTCACACATCCCAGCACGGGGGTGTCAGGTTGATCACACGCACATGCCAGCAGGGGGTGTCAGGCCGATCACTCTCACATGCCAGCAGGGGGTGGGAAGGGTGTCTGCCGGGGGCACCCACCTTCCTGCGCAGCCACAGCTGGCCGGTAAGGATCGCCAGCAGGAGCATCTTGAGCAGCAGGGCCGTGTGTTCTCCATCCTTGTGGCCGTGCGAGGGCTGCTCTCTGCCGAGGGTCACCGAGCAGTGCGGGGCTACGCGGGAAAAAGGCACAAGGTAGTCAAAGGGGGGAGGAAGGTGACTCAAAGGGCAGGGAGGAAGACAAGAGGGGATCGAAGAGGAGGCAGGGAGAGGAGGGGAGAGAGCTGCGAGGGAGGAAGAGAGGGGGCCACAGCAGGCGGGAGAACCTGAGCGTGAGCTGAAACGTCGGAGGGAGGGAAAGCGAAAGCACACCATGCGCGCGTTGAGGGAGACGAGTACGCGTGCACTGGCTGGGGGCGGCTGGTGCGTGTGTGTTTGTTTGCGCAGGACGCGTAGAACTCAGCGAAGCAGGCGCTGCTGGAGTTCAGCAGGTGAGAGCAGGCCGAGTCGGAGTCCAAGATGACCAGCGGGTCTTCCCGGGAGTACATGCCGGCCCAGCGACTGTGAAATGTTCGTCGTTGCTTTGAATTGCGCTTGCGTTAGAGGACCGGGGCCTCATGCCGATGTGTTTAGCTGCCCGGGGGCTGCCCCCAGGGTAGCCAGCGATGGGGGTGGCTGGCCTATTTGGATTACACTCGGGCAAGACTGCCCGTAAGTTTTCTCTCCTCGCTTTCCCCTTCAGCAAGACAGGGTTTCCCGACGGCAAGGATCACAGATCCTTTATCCTGTCCGGGGGGGGGTTGATAGCGCGACGGCCTAGGGGTGCAAGGCACACTGCACACATTGTGTAGAGCAACACAGCAGAATGGCTAGAGCGTTCGACTTTAAAGCTGGGGAACCCAGTTCGAGTCTCGGTACCGACCCTCAAACATCCGGTGCTTCTGGGCAAATCGCCTAGCTCCCTGCGCCTTAAAAGTTATTACGCTTGAATGAAGAAGGCAGTATAGGTCGCCCCAAGCACCAACCCTCCCGTTCACGAGGCACTATTAGCGGATGTAGCGCGGCATGTAGTATGGCGGAGCGCGCATAAGGCTCGCACTTGTTTAAATGTAAACATTGAAATGGCACGAGGGGCGCTGCAGTTTAAGTGCTAGGTAATTACCGCAGCATGTGGGCACCAAGGTACGGGTGGCGCGGGTCCATCCTACCTCTCTGGTTTGGTTCTTGTATATTTACCGCTGCGCCATAGCCATAGTTCAGCAATTGAGAGCGGGCCGAGTCGGAGTCCAAGATGACCAGCGGGTCTTCCCGGGAGTACATGCCGGCCCAGCCGGGGGCCCACAGGAGCCACAGCACGCGCATCTTGGCCATCATTCTACCGGGACCAGCGCTGCAGGGCCGGTCGGAGAGTTCACACAGAGAAGGCGGAGCGTGAGCTGAAACGCCGGAGGGAGGGAAAGCAAAAGCACGCCATGCACGCATTTAGGGACATGAGGCTGGTGAGGACGGAAGGGGGACAGGAGATGTGCACATCGTGCGTGTTCACGTGAGCGTACACGGGCTCCAATCCGCCAATAGCCCTGCGCGTGCGCATCTCCTGTCCAACTTCCGAGGCAAGTCAGCAACAATAGATCTCGCTGGCGACAGCGCTTTCGCGCTGCGTTCGCCAGGCGAGACCTAAAGAGGCACTTTCTTGCACTCTGAGATATAAATGCATCTTCCTAATGTAGCAGAAATACATACTGTGCTCAATCTACTGATCTGTTGACAATGGTACAAGCCATTTTCATAACTTATGTATGTGTGATCAACTTTAGCCATGTCTTTAACGGACCTTTAGTGGGCCTAACCAATTCATCGGCTGCAGGGATCTTTAAATGTTGACAGGCAAGTTGTGCTATTTGTGTGAGTCCCAACAATCCCTCCAAAATTTGGACCACATTTTAGTAAGTAGCAGTCCCATGAGTGTTCTATTGAGGGCATTACTGACATTGTAATACTTATGCATCTGCTTTAAATTTTGTCCTTGTCCTTTCAATATCTAAATGGATATTCTTAGTGAAAACGTTGTCATAGAGATAGACGAGTCTTCCATAAGTGAGCATTTCACCTTTGCTAGACTTATTAAGTCATAATGATTTAATCTTTCAATAGCATACAATAATATAGTTGGAATCATAGCTGTACACTCCTCTTCCATAAAGAGGGGTTTATTATCATGCTTTCCTATTTAATTTAAAAAACTGTAGTAAGACCAGACAGATGAAGTTAGCACTTGCCTTCTGGATGACACTATGCAGCTTAATACATAACTTATTAGCCAGGATATTTCCCCAATAGTAATACTCTTTAATGGTTTCCAGTCTTTTTCCATGAAGCCACCAGCTCGAATGGAACATATTCGAACATTGGCCAAAGCATATGACCTATTAATTGGTGCTCCTGTAGTACTCTTTTACGTAGTCTTATTAGCCCCAGAACTTTAAAAAGGGGAATAAATTGTGAATATTCTGACATCAGTGATATAAATAAAAAGAAATCTGGCCTCTTACATCTAATAGGTAGTTGCTATTTCTCAAACTCCTTGTAGGGATGTAAAAGTCTTCTGCATGGTAAAGACATGCACCCCTGCCCTGCGTTCCCAAATGTATTGTTGTCTGGATCCCTAATGCAGATTTTTTGTCATAGGCAAACACGGATCATGTGTGTGCACCATAATATAGATCTGTCTCATGGATTGCGCATTGTTGGACCAGAAGAGGCTCCCAAAGCGCTAAACTCATACTGGTGGAAGGCTACTGCCTTCAGCAGGAGTTAAACAGCAAGAGCGCAGTGGTGGCAGCCTACCGTGTGACGATGAATAGTAGTGACCAGGTCCTTTTTATCCTGTGTTATTGGAGTGAGGCCCACGGGCTCATTCACCTTTTTAAGGTCCGCTCCTATGTGTTTATCTCGCCCGTGGCCTACATTAGGTTGATGTAGAAGTGTGTGTGTAGTGAAAACATATGCTGAGTGCACTTGAGCGCAAAATAAATATACTACCCAAAGGGTGCAGTGTGGGACAGTGCACACATGGTAAATGTGTGTGCGCTGACAGAGGGTGTTTAAGGTGACACTCTGGTGCAATGCAGAGAGACTGTAGTATTGAACAGTGTGTGCAGACTGAGTCTGTGTGCTGCATGTGGAAATGCTGGTGGTAGCATGGTACATGGGCACAACAATACTAGACAGTGGAGTGTACTGCGAATGTATGGTGAATTCAGAAATGCCTGCACTGGTACATTGCAAGGAGGACCATGGGTCCCATATTGAGAAGCCCAGGCCTGCTTGGTGAAAACATGAGTAGAGGTACCTTCCCCAGACAGATTTGTATATTGCTGTTTTCCTTGGATAGCACTGGGTGAATTTCAAAGGTTACTCTGATTCAGTGACAGATTACAAGAAAGGGACCTGGAAACATCTCAGGAAGAGGGAGATGAAGTTGATAAGGGTAGGGCTGAGGACCTAGGATTAACCTTGTATGCTGAAATCCAGGTATGAACTCTGGTCACTCCCATGAATCTTGTTGTGGGTTAATCAGCTTCGGAGTCCTGCCTGCTGTGACAGACATCTTTCAGAAGGAAGGATGCAGGGAAGAGATGTCCATATCAAAAAAGCAGAACCCCAATATAAAACGTCAAAGGTCCAGACCCTACATCACATTTTGCATCTGGAAAAGGACTATAAGTAGGGGAGTCTGAGACCCCAGACTTTGTCATCTGCCGAGCAGCTAGCCTGGCTGTATGAGGAAGGGAAGCGCTGCAAGACTTTTGCCTACGACCAGGACTGGAGGCCTAGCTTGCTAGACTCTCTGCTGGGTGAGGGGACATCATTCAGGAATGCCAAGATGATCTGATCTGGAGTTTGGAGCACCAGTACCTACCTGCTCGCTAAGACTGGTGTGCCCATGAGGGAGTGGATCGTGTTGGAGGAAGTGAGACCCAGAGAATGCCCAGACGTGGGGGCTCCAGAGTGAGGTGTGAGGAGTTGTGGTGCAGTGATTGGGCCGTTGCCCATGTGCCGCGTTGTGAAGATTAGCGACCCCATATGTCAGGAAGGGCCGCTGTGCATCAAAGACTGTGCTGCATCGATCAGGTTGTTGTCCGTGTCCCATATTGTACAGATTGGTGCCCATGTACGCCAGGAGGGGCTGCCGTGCACAAAGGACTGTGCCACATTGATCGAGCCATTGCCCGTTTGCCGCATTGTGGAAGTTGGTGACCCCGTACGCCAGGAGGGGCCACCATGTGCCGAGAACTGTGTTACATTGATAGGCTACACCTGTGTGCGGGAAGTTGCAGCAACCCTGTATGCCAGGAGGGGCTGGCAACCTGAGACCCGTGTGACCGGACAGTGAGTTTCATTGGAGTGACCCGGTATGTCAGGAGGGGCCACTGGAAGCACTGAGGCAGGAGGTCCTGCTCATCGCCCATGACCCAAATTGCTGCTACAACCAAGACAAGGGAGGCTTTGTTTCCAAGGAAGCCCAAGGGCACAAGAGACGCCGTTGGAGTCCTGCTAGAACAAGGAGACTGCTCCCCATGCCTGAGCAAGGAAGAACAATACTTACTGCGTGTGGCTGTAGCCAGAGCAAGTCTGATCGTTAGGACGCTGGTAAGCGCGGCTCAGGAGATAGAGCCGGCGCCTGGCAGGAGCTGCGCATGTGAATGCATGCAGCCTGACTTTGCCGATCTGGGCCAGGACTGCACTGTACCACTGCCGGGGTTCGATATACCGCCTTTGGCTTTTGCAACTCTACTTGACTTGACTGAGTCCAAAAGGGTGAAACCATGTGAACAGATACCAGTAATTTACATTCCCTCGCATGTGAGTTGGACCCAACAGCCCACTAGTTGCTTGGGAATGTAGAGCCGGCGAGGTGCCCTGACACCTACTAGGATGCTTACTTCAAGGGTAACTGTGTTATTGCTTATTGAATAGAGTTTATCTTTGAATGTGTAGAATTTGAATAAAAATACTTCCTTGATACAAAATAAATATTTGACTGGACATTGATTTATTGTGTGTGCTGCCTACACATTGAGTTATAAGTCATGTTCACTGACCTGTATTTATACTTCCCTTCGAGGGATCATTGACTGCTCACTCTACATTATCAGTTGAGAATCAGGTGCAGAAGGAGGCGCTTGACCCATTTGAGCAGGATCCGTAGAACGGTGTGCTCGTGGACATCAGGAGTAAACGGCAACAACCACATGGGGGGCCCTCTGAACGGGGTTCTGACACCCCTAAATGTTTACGTGAATCTGCCCCTTATTTTTTTTTTTCATACATTTAATTGTAGATTCTTTTTGTCTGTGTATTCAGACAGTACTGCTAAAGGTCTTTGTAAACTGATTGGGGTTAAGTCAAGGAGCAGTATATCACCAGCATATATGTTAACGGCTATAGCAGTTTTGCTAGATTAGCTGGAAGCTCAGGAGTATATAAAGTATATAACCTATGCAATAAAGGGGCTAATATGCCCTCTTGTTTCAATATGTAGTTCTCTTTTTTGTGAGATCATTTTTAGAACTGTACGGTAAGGTGCAAGCACACAATTGTCAGTACATAACGCAATAAGAACACATTTAAGAAGCCCAACTGAGCTTATTTGCTTTATAGTTAAACTGATTAACACTGGCAAAAGCTTTGGAAAAATCAGTGAATGCCACATAATCTTTCTGTTTTTTGTGGACAACATCCTTCTCCAAAATTATCCTTAATATAAGGATATTGTTGACCGTGCTGCAGCAATGTCGAAAGCCTTCTTTCTGAAATGGCATCTAATTCCCTCGCAGTGGAGAAGTAGTGCTAAACGATTTTTACAAAAATCTTTCCAGAGGCATCAGAGAGGCTATGGGTGATAATTAGACGACACAGTACATGAGTCATTTTTAAATGGGTATCAATATACTGTCTTTTCAGGTAGCTGGAATGTTGGCATTATTCTAACAGCAGTTTAAAGTAATTGCAAACATTTTTGCCCTATGTCCAGCTTTTATTCTTTTATATCATGACTGGTATTCTTTCTGGACCTCATACTCTGGTCTGCTTCACATGTTATTTAAAATGTGCTGATATAGCTTTAGTAACACTAGTTAATGATACATTTTCTGTACGAGTTTTAGTTTAAATGTTAGTATGTACACAGTATAATTGTTCAAGGTGGGACTTCCAGTCATCTTTCCCAGCTGGTATAGCTTTGTTTGCTATCTTTATTCCTAATGCTGATGCAACCCACACCCAGAATTGTCAAAAGTTGCCATTGTTGAGATGTTTGGGAATTGAGTGCCAGTTTCCTTATTTTTTTGTTTAACTTTTTAATATTTTATCTTTAGAAGTACGGAAGACATTGAGGTGAGTCGGGGAAAGGGGGGCTTCTATCGGGGTCCACTAGTCATTCCCCACATGATGGTATAAACATGTTGTAAATATTCATTACATACCAATTATTCCAACAAAATTATCCCCTTGAAAATCTCAGGTCATCTGCATTTCTTGAAGACCTATAATATTGTAGTCGTGCAACCAAAATAACATAAAAATGCGGGAGAAACGAGCTACACCTGAGCACGCTGAAACGTATTCTTAAACTCCGGCGCCACCGGGACCTTTTCCTTCGGAGACCCGCGACAGCGCAACAGGTTTCTAAAGGGTCCTGATCCACAAAGTCGGTCAGAACCTCTGCCGGATATCTCTACAGGGGCTAATGCTCGGAGAGGGAATCCCCCTTCCACACGTAAGGCACCTTAACGCGTGCAACACATTTTAGACCAAACACTCACTATAAGTGTAGAACGCACCCTCACTTAACTTTCGGTCCTGAGGAAAGCCAGTTTTAAAGAAAGGCCTGGCTGAAACATGTAGACCGCACACCGGATGTAGGAGTTCTTAATATTCACTCCACCAACATCCATTGCCTTGTTTTTAACGCTAACAGAGGCCCAGATATTAAAAGTTAACCACCTCGGGCACTGGGACCACTGTATAGCTTTTAAATTTTCACTTTCACGTCACCAACACTGCACACTCAGCAAAATACCAGCTCCGCTGTAATACAGGCGTTGAAGCACACCCGGGACACATTCGGTGTCACTTGGTGGGCCCTGAAGCATGCCACCAAAGAGGTTGGTGGGTGAGGACTTCATAAAGGAACTAAATAGTTTCCCCCTTCCTCATACAGTCCTGAGTCCTGTATCAGTCACAAATAGGCTAGTCCTTTTTGATTACATATAATAAACCTGGGGATACGGACTAGCTACCTAGTCCTCTCTCGCTCCTTGATAATTGAATACTGTTTGTGGTGTCCCTTAATTTAGTTCCTATCTATTTCCGAGTTCAATGTATTAGTCTCTTTACTAGCACTGAATTCAGGCAAATTTACTTCAGCAGAAATGTATAAATATCATGAGTGTAAATATTCTTGTTACGCTCTTCTCAATTATCTCTTCAACAGATACTGCATCGCTGTTCCCATGTTCCCTTGATCATTAAAATTGTCTGAATCATCAAGTTTTACTGTGGGAGATTTCAACTTATTCAACATCTCAACCACTGGTGTTTTAGTTACAACTCTTAGTATAGCAGTTAACATATTTATAACATGATGTGGAACAAATGATTGCTTGGTTAATAATTTAACCATAGTTGCCAAAGTATTTTATATTGAAAGAGTCATAGCTGATGTAGGAGAGCAAGCAACCATTATCACCGGATCTTATCCAACAATTCCAATTTGGAAAACGTTTTCCAAGATGAAAAGTCATGTATCCATATCACATCTGAGGCGTCTGAAGGGCTGTCAGTGGGAGGGATATCAAGATTTACCAGTTGTACTTTCCCATTCCCTCTTTCAGCCAGTACATGAAAACTAGTAATATCAGACTGTGCATGGCACCTTGCCTCAAAATCCCACCATACAAGACAAAAAAACATAGATGGCACATCCTTCTCTGTTCAAGCAGCCAACCTATGGAACTCTTTACCCCCAAACATAGTATAACTACCTTATCTTCAGAAGACTACTCAAGATTTGGCTCTTCCCCACATAACCACCATACTCAAACTTAAATACACAGCATATCCCTGGTTATAGAAGCATTTATTTGGACTATTTATGTGTACCTAGATATGTGTATTCCTTTGTATAAACATGTATAATAATCATGTTTATAAATATATAGATATCTGTTAGTTCTACTTAACAAATGTAAATATTACTTATGGTCATATTATTGTATGTTTCACATGTATGCATACATAAGTACTTTTTTATCATAACTATCTACAATTGTTTCATTATTGAATTACAAAAAGCACATATTAATTATAAAAACAAATAAATTAGCTTTAAGTATAGTAATACTTGAAAGTCTGAGGTAATTAAATACAACTTAAATCTAGATATATTACCTTACTTATACATATATCTCTTCCATGTACTTATGCATCTTTATATTTATTACTTTACATCTAATTCATCATCTACAATGCACTACTTTCAATATATTCTCTACCTCCACTCTCTGACTCCCAAACATCATTCTACTATTTTCTCCAATGCACTACCCTATTTCTCACCCTGTACCTCTCTCAATGTATCCTCTACCACCACTATCTGACTCATCCCCAAACCCATTCTACTACTATGATTCCCCAAACAAACCCTTTCTAGACTCTTCCCGCCTTGCATCATCTCAAACCTCTTTTACTATTCAGATCTCCAAAACAAGCCTTCCTAAACCCTTCCCTTTGACTCTTCCCAACTTCAACTCCCTTTTACTCATTCCAAACCTCCTCCTACTGCTATGATCTCAAAAAAACACTTTCTAGAGCCTTTCCTCTTCTATCCATCCACTACCCTTTTTCAATCCAAGTAACAAACTCGCATGTACACCGCTGAAATTAATTTCATATCTCCCTATACTAATTCACCACTAATCCTTTTTGGGTTTCGGAGTAGCGTGCTACTCACCAAAGAGTGCTTCAATCCCTTGTCAGGGGTAGTAAGCACTATATAAATGCAATTACAATAGTCTAACTGCATATTAGAAGTATGGGTTTGCTCTAATTACTTAGGTTGATGCATAATAGATTCTCCTAAAGGTCGATGCAATGGTGTACTAGACTTTAGAGATAAATCCAGCATAATATCTGTTAAATTATTTGAATTGTTTTGCATTGTCGTGCTCTTAGACATTATATCTTTGCAGATACAATTTTTATCAAATAGACTGGAAAGTAAACTATTATTGTTTGTTTTCACGTGTAGGCTTAGAGCCAAGTCTTTCTTCAACTTCAATTTGTTTTTATGTATACTAAGCAATTCCTTTGCAGGATCTTTAATGTACGCTACTCGTCCTCGCAATACAGGAGTATTGAAGGGCAACTGAGACATAAAATGTAAGAAAGGTAAGGAAAATGAGCAACATATTAAGCTGGAAACATTCATGTGTTAAAAACAGAATGTGTCAAAACTTACACAAAAATCCTGGCCTCTCTCCATCATCCAGTTGAGCAGTGCACTCATCATTCTCTGATGCATCACATGAACATTGTTGGTGTTTGTAGGTTGTTGACTAGGTGATGGAATTGTCCAATCCAGTTGAAAAGCGGTGTGTAAACTTTACATATGCTTTTGCCTCTTTCTCCTTCTAGTGACTGTGATACCACATTAATTAGTAAAAGTGCAACAGTGATTAGAATTCTGCAGTTTCTCCCAACAAAGAGTCAGTTTGCAGTGAGAATCAAAGAAGCCTTGCCTCTTTTTGATCTGAGCGATATTGACTAATATTCATCTTCATGTCTAAGTACAACAAGAATTCCCATCGTGCACAGCAAGGATGCGTGGAGCATTGTTACCCCATCAGAAACTTGAGGCTTTCATGCCCTGCACAATCCCAGCATTGCAGGTTCATGCATAGGAGATATAGATGGGCAGGCTCTCATCGTACCTTGTCTAGATTTGCAAATGGCAGCAGCAAGCTCCGTCCTCATATGCACAGAGCATAGAAGGCCTGATGCAAAGTTGTCATGTATATAGATGCCAAAGGAGAGACAGCTCACTGATCTAGCTATGTTCTGGTGCTCTCACTCCACCCGTTGGTCTTCAGGGCCATTGTCTTCACTGGTAGTCTTGAGCAGGAACCCAGAGTCAAGACTCCAATGAGAAATCAACACCAGATCATGATCCCTTCTCCTCTTAAAAGGTTCTTGGGGCAGGCAAGAGCAGACATATTCCTAGAAAAAACACAAAAAATTTAAAGGGCCCTACTCCTGTGGATTCCTGAAAAAGAAAATATATAAGTCCCTGCTAAATATGTGATTTCTCGCATTGAACCGTACAGTAAATGGTGCCTGCATTCCACTTCTGTTTTACCAGTTTCTAATTGGCCATGTGAGAAAGCCATACTATTTGCCCTGATTACCCCCAATTTTTTACTGATACTGTTGGTAATTAACTCTGACTGCGCCTTGGGCTGCGCTAACCAGGCCTAGGGCCAGAGTGTTCTGATTAAAAAGGCATATGGTAATTAGGTGTAATTACAATTGTCACTGACAACCTACCTGTAAGTCCCTCGTATATGGTAGAGCATGTAGATTTAGAGGCCAAGGAGCTCTGAGTCACTTAAGGGTGCACCCAGGGTAGGGTGCCGTGTACAAATAAGCAGGGACATTGTAAAAGATGTTTGATTGTAGCCTTGTAGCTCCATAGGCTAACATGGGAATACTTTAATAAAGTATAACTATTGATAGGAGTGAGCTAAAATGATATTTCAAGGACTTACAAGACTGGTAATTATACCTCCAACAACTTGCCACTGTTACATTTATCATAACTAGTACAGAAAATGAGTTATGATACTTCTTTCCTGTGAGCCAAAATTCAGCCTTCTAGCAGCCTCTCCTGATTGGCCAGTCTTGCCAGACTGAGCCAAACCGCTTTGATGAGGTGATAAGTGGGCTGCATTGAGACAGAGATTATCTGGTGGGGGAAGATCTGTAGCTGCAGAAGAACAGGTCAGGAAGGGGGCTGGGTAATCAAACCGGTCTTCAAAGAGAGTAGGACAGTGTGGAATGCCAGCCAGGGCCACCCCCTCTTCCTATACCCCCAAGCCAGTGGAAACCCCAGAAATTGAATTTTTAGGAGGTCTGGAGGGGTACTGTTAAAGGAAATGAGCCACACCGGTGGGTTGGCTTTGCCAGATTTTACTACCTAGAAGAAACATTCTCCAACTTGAATTTTAAAGTTCAGTGCTTTGTGAACCATGAATATGCCACACTTTGGAGGCAGCTGTCACGCTTTTGGGTGGCACCCTCCACCCCATTGGACAGGTATGCCCCCCTACTTGTTGCCCCAGCACACTGGATAAATATGTGGGAGCTGCATCGCAACTCAGATCTGCTGCCTGAAACTACAAGAAGAGGAAGGACCGCCCTGCTGGAACCCTGGCCTGCACCAAGAGGACTACACTCTAAATGACAGCGCCTGCTGCACACTCAAGAACTACAGCCCTAAGGACTTTGCCTTGCTTCAAATAGAGAAGGAGTGGACTTTCTAAAAGCAACAGGTTAAAAGAGCTCCACCAGCATCATCTCCAGCGAGGAGAACCCAGCTGACTGCCTTCAGCTGGACTTTAAAGGATTTGGCAGGTGCCTTGTGGGAACTGTAGTCCCAACTTCTGAGGAGCAACTCAGATACTCTGGAACCTTAGATTTTGTTTGTAGGCACTGTGAAGACCCACAAGGAACTTCAGGAAGCACCTCCTGTAGTTTGGGGAACTTTTATCAACTTCTGTAAAAAAGCTACATAAGAGGACCAACCCGACGTTGAGAGTGAAGCTGACTAACTCTCACCATGACCCAGTCTGGATTTCAGGTTTGTCTCGCTGAAAGCTCTGGAGCTCAAGACTTCCAGGAGTTGAGCAATGGCTCCCGCGGAACCAAACCGACGAAGTTACTTCGAATCAGGCTTGCTGGAGAGGGTCGATCGATGTAGAGAGAAAATCCTCCAGAAATGTTTCTAAGTGTGGAGGTGAAATTTTGACCGAAGCCTCCCGCTTAGTGTTTCCAACCAGGGGTCCATCGCGGTCGGCCTCAAACTTTAACTTTGTCTCAGTCAAGCGCGACCAGATGTCCCAATTTGGAGCTATTGGTTTTTAAGCACTAGGAAAAGTTTATTCTTTAAGAAATCTATCTCCAGTTGCCTACATTGGATTTTTGTCGTTTTGGTGTGATTTTAAAGATACATATATGTCCTATTTTTATGAATTGGTGTTGGATTTTCATTGAGGGTTGTGTCTTACTTATTTAATGTATTGGTGTTTTTGAATGCTTTACACACATGTCTTCTAAGTTAAGCCTGCTACCAAGGCTTGATCAAAGGGAATAATTTAATGAGACCTGGTGGCCTTATTGTTAGCGGTAGGTGTAGACTTACTCCTACTAATAATCCACCGTCCAAAAGGCCATTACTGGATTGTGACAAGGAAGTGGGTAAAGGCAGAATCTAATTGAAAGTGGAATCATATCTAAAATTATAAGAAGCCTGCATTCCTCTCTTGTCTATTTTCAAACTTGGGAGTGGCATCTGAGAAACCAAACGTCAGCACCAGTGGAGCCTATTCTGAAAGTACTTTTATACAATTATATAGAAAAGTCTGTCAAACCTATCCTCCAGGGATCTCCTTCTGGGGGAACAGTCGGGTCCCCTCACTAATGTGAGGGGTCCAGTTAATTTAAAAAGAATAGCTCTGTTGCTGTATCCCTCTAGGCTATTTGGAAGTGCTTTTACTCATTATTTATAAGATTTTGTGGAAACCGCAGCACTACTTAATGTCTTTATAACTGGTTTTAGACCTGGAATGGGAACTGTATTGGTGGTCATCGTTGCAGTTGATGATCTTAGTACAATAGCTGATGGTGGTAATGTTGGGGTACAGATTTTATAGAACTTATGCCTACTGAATCCTTTGTCTAATTTCAAATAACTTTGATAAAAGATTATATCTTGACCTCCTTACTTAGCCTGGCTCCATTATGTAAATGGTGCCAGAGCTATGCTTCATTAAAAGAAGTTTCATCATAAAACAGATGCTTTACGACTGTGACATTGGCTCCCAATGAGTCAATGCATCACTTTTAAAGCTGCATTCATGATACCCTACTGTAGTGTCTTGCAAGATAACAATGATGGAACCCGTCTTGCTCCTGATGAACTCTGTAGAGCTATGACGTAATGAATAGAGTGTATTGCAGTGAAGGCTGCTTTAGAATGTTGAGTTTGCAGTTACACAGAGATGAATAAAGAAGTGTGATACCAAGCTCCGTGAGTGGCGTAGTCATTGGCTGGTATCCCAGCTAGGAAGACGCTACAAATGGCGACAAGATAGGGAATGAGTAACCTGAAGATTGACAGTACTCTCTCAGAGAGTTTGCCGTAGTCCAGGCAAACTGCTCATGGATGCCACGTGTGCCGTTGTTGAAGTACAGAATCAACGTTTAGTGCATGGAGAGTCAAAGAACAGTTCCAGCCACTGTGAAGCAGTTTAAACAAAAGCCTTTACAGAGAATCTACACTTTCTTTGTCTAGAATCTGTTGGTTAGGCCACACATTAAGGTACCACGCTACTATGCAACATAGAGCCATTTCTAGTATGGAGTGATAATGCTGGGATTAGAAGTGCTGCCAAGCAGAGATCAAGCTGGTGTCAAAAAAGTGCAAAGCAACAGCCAAGTGCAAGATAACACTGTGATTACATGTGCTGCTACGAAGAGATCAACAAGGTGTCCAGAAATGTACAAAGTGACAGCCAAGTGCACACAAACGCTGAGGTTGGAAGCAGACAATCACATACTGTCAATGTACTTACCAGAGTCCATGACTTCAGTGGCTGGGGAAGAAACCCAAGAAGAAGAACTGAGGTTGTGCTTACTGAACTGTCCAATACCTGAAGTGGCACACCATCAAAGCTGCTGGGTGGTGGCTCAGAACAACACCAAAGGCCTCAGAGAAAGTGAAGGGCTCCAATGGAGACCAAGAGAGAGCTCACCATTCCACAAACAGTCCACGATGACCTAGAGGCCAGCACATCACTGGGCCTCAGAGATGGTATGGATGACCAGAGTCCTAACAGACGGCAAATAGAGACAGAGAGAACTCCACCCTCCGTGTCAGCCACTCCCTCAAATGGTTAAAATGCTGCCGCTTTCTTGAAACCACCATCATCATTCAATACCGCCAAAAAGCTAAATATTGGCGACAGATGGACTACGTGGATAAAGACATTTGAAGATTTCATTGATGCACTTGAAGAGACTGATAACAAAAAGTTTACCAAATACCTCAAAACTCTTGCAGGTGATGGCGCAAAGGAAGTCATAAAGAAAGTGCCACAAACTGACGAGGAATCACATACCATCAGATTAAGAAACTTTGAATCTCAAGTTCAATCCAATTGCAAAATGTCAGGAACACCGTGGCAAGTGTCTGTACATTGAATTGTCAAATCCAGAGAAGTTATCGTCTTAAAAAGGCAATCAAATATCTTCATTGGAGGAGACATTGTTTTGCTTCTAGAAAGGCATTAAGACATTGTCTGCGAATTCTAAAAGATTCTACAAAAAAGATTCCAGGAAACAATGCATATTCTTTAGGTCAGGGTCAGCGATCTAGTGTTTCTGGGCGCGAGGACGAAAAGAGCAGTGCGCATTGTCCAACGAGAAATGGTGCACTTCAACTGAAGTTTGTTAGGCGCTTGTAGCATCTTACCTCAGCGCAAGATTTGTGAAGAGATTTTGCCGAATTTCAAAGCCTGAATTAGGGTCTAGGTTCTGGGCTTGTGTAGCGCTTTCGGATAGTGTTCTAAAATCCTCTAAAGTGTCCCATTTAACTGACGCGTAACACTTTGTATTCAAGAAACAATAATATAAAATTCAGTACATCTCAGGCGCTAATTTACTAGACGCCTTAAATTATTCTCGAGTAGGAATCAATAGTAAGAAATTCTGAGTGGAAAGTCCTCTAGAATTGAACTCCTTTCTTCGGTAAGCAGAGTTGCAGTAGAGCGTGAATGTGAAATTTCAGCATTACTCAAGATCATATTTCCTGTCCACTTCTGAGTAAGAGGAAATTCTTTATATATTTTTTGATCAACAAGTGACTAATATTTAAAGGATATCTCCAAAAAGAATTATTGACTTAATGAGCAGTCTCATGCCGAATTTTGGAAAAGACAATTATTACTTTTGAGCAAGAATTCCTTCAGCACAGTTTCCTTCTATGCATGAAATACTATTCAATTTACTTCATATAAGAGAGAAGCAATTGCCTTTAGCTTTTTGGTAAATAGAGTATTTTAGTGACACAAATGTTAGACTGTAACCCAATTAGGAAAGTATATTGAGGAATGCATGTATGATTTATCTTCCCTATGCAGGTACAGCGACCAAACCAAAAAGCTGAGTAGACGGAGGTTGAATAGAAGACTCCAGATTCCTTCGCAGCAAGGCAGTCTCTCTTTTTATCCACTTTCCCTTTCCCCCGCTGTTGCCCTCACCAAGAGATATTGCTGTTGGTGGGAGTATTAGTGGAGGGGCTTTGGGACCATCTTCTGCTCCTGTGGAATCTGATAAAGGTACTCTTGACAGATTGAAGTGCCAGCAAAATTCATTCCACCTGAGTCATGATGGCGGAGGGGTTGGATTTAAACGCCTTGGCTGGAATCTTAGAAAGCCTACAAAATTAATTAACCCAGACAGTAGAAGAGAATACAGGTCTAAGGGAGGAAATTAAAAGGTCCCAACAAGAAACTCATTTAATTAGGCGTAGAATGGAGGAATTTGTAGCAGGAACTTCTCCTTTGCCAAGTAGTGTAGATGCTAGTAAAAAGACAGCATCAGATGTAGCTACCCAAAGATATAGGGGGGATCCACATTAAACGCAAGTGTTTTTAACACAATGCTCTTTATATTTATGTAGATCTGTGGTGTTTGCAGAAGATCAGTCAGAAGTCACTTTCATGCTGTCTAATTTGAGTGGGGATTTTGAACAATTCAAAAAAGAGTTTTTGAGAATTTGTGACAGGAGATCTGCAAATCAAGCCACTGATAACGAGCTACTGGAACTAAAGCAAGGGAATTGTGACCTCATAGCTTATATAGCTCAGTTTAATACATTAATCCTGGAAACTGAGTGGCTTGAAAGTAAACGTTCTGCAATCTTCTACCGTGGGCTCAAGGATGAGCTCAAATAAGCTTTGGCCCAAATTCCAAAAAGGCCACGAGACATTTCAGAGTTAATAGGTTTGGTGTTACAAATAGAGCACCGGCTTTTTGAAAGAAGATCTGAGAGGAAGAGAGAAATTCCTCCTTTTGTTCCTCGGTTAGATAAAATAAAAACAGAAAATAACAAGCCTGAGTCGCAAGCTGGAGAAGAACCTATGCAAATTGGTTCCATAAGAGGAACTCTTTCCAAAGACGAACGATAAAAAAGAAGATCGAAGAATTTGTGCATGTACTGCGGAATTTCGGGTCATTCCGTGAAAGATTGCCCAAAAAAGCCTAAGACAAATTTGGGGTTAAAAGACAGATCCCATCGGTAGGGGGAGTTGCCCTGGTGGGAAAAGAAGGAGAGTCAACTCCAGAATTTCAACAAGTCGCTAACACGCTACAGTCTGCTGCCCCGCATTTAATTGTCTCCCAAACTGTGAGATTTGGATCTACAGAAGTTAAGGAAGAATCTCTCATGATTGACTCTGGAGCTACTGGTAATTTTTGTGACCTAAAGTATGCTAAAAAAATTGGAATCTGTGCCATCAAAAAGAAAACTCTTGAAGAGGTAAGAGCAGTAGATGGATCAAATCTAACGTCAGGTCCCATTACTGAAGAGACTGAAACGATTGAATTGTTAGGATTGCAAGGTCATCAAGAGTTTTTAAGATTCAATCTAATTGATGCTCCTCAATTCCAATTAATACTCAGTTTGCCTTGGTTAACGGAACATAATCCAAAAATTGATTAGGAGAGACACACCGTAGAGATGTCTTTAGTGTATTGCAAGAAGAATTGTTTTTATGGTAAGAGAACAAGTTCTGAAGGTTCACCAGCTACCGAACTAGCTAAACTTACCATTATGATCTGTGTCATGCAGTTGAAGGAAATTCCAAACGAATACCAAGACTTGGCCAGTGTCTTTGACAAGAAGAATGCAGAGAAACTTCCACCCCATCGAGAGTATGACTGTTAGATTGAATTAGAACCAGGCGCTATCCTTCCTTGCAGTTGCATCTATGCACTTACAGAGGCAGAAAACCAGTACCTGAAGACATATTTGGACGATTATCAGAAGAATGGGTTTATTCGACCCTCTCATTCACCAGTATCTTCTCCACTATTTTTTATACCGAAGAAGGATGGGAGTCTTCGCCTCTGCATCGACTACAGAGCCTTGAATCAGGTTACAGTAAAGAATCGGTACCCTTTGCCTTTAATTTCACAATTGTTGGATCAGGTGAAAGGAGCGAAGATTTACGCCAAGTTAGACTTGAGTGAGCATATCACTTAGTAAGAGTTGCTGAAGGCGATGAGTGGAAGAAAGCCTTTCGAACCAAATACGGCCTCTTTGAATACCAAGTTATGCTGTATGGTTTGTGTAATGCTCCAGCAGACTGTCAGCATGTAGTGAACGATGTATTGTGAGAATGTTTGGATCGAGTGGCAGTTGTATACAAAGATGACATCTTGATCTTTTCTAAGAACATAGAGGACCACGTGGAACACGTCAGAGCAATTTTACAAAAGTTACTAGAAAATCATCTCTATGTGAAATTAGAAAAATAATCATTTCTCACGAATCAAGTGGAATTCCAGGGATTTGTCCTGTCTGCAGAAGGAGTGGCAAAGGATCCGCCTAAAGTGGAAGTCATCAAGAATTGGTCCACTCCTAAGAATGTAAAAGAAATTCAAAGCTTTATCGGATTTGCCAATTTTTACAGACGGTTTATACCCAATTTTTATGCTAAGGTAAGCCCCATTACTCAATTGCTGAAGAAAGGAGTAACATTTTTATGGTCAGAAGAGGCAGAACTAGCCTTTTATTTTTTGAAGGGAGCATTCACCACAGCTCCTATTTTGATGCATCCTGATCCGGAGAAGGCCTTTTTTTGTCAAAACTGACACTTCAGAATTTGCAATTGGAGGAGTGCTTTCCCAAAGAAACAAACAAAGAGGTGAATTGCATCCAGTTGCTTTTCAAACCAGGAAGTTGTCAGCATCCGAGGTGAATTATTCCATTGCGGATAAGGAGCTGCTGGCTATTAAGGATGAGTTTCAAGATTGGAGGCATTACTTGCTTGGAGAAAAACATGTGGTGACAGTATTTACTGATCATCACAATCTTCCGTTCTTGAAGTCTGCAAAGACGCTTACTCATCAACAACTAAGGTGGTCATTATACTTCTCAGATTTTAACTTTTTAATAACATACAAGCCAGGAGTTAAGAATGGAAAAGCAGATTTCTTGTCACGATTACATTTGTCTGAAAATGCAGAGACTCCTCATGAAGAATCCATCATTCCTTCAGATAATATAGTTTGCGCCACCCAGTTTGCTGACTACACAAAAGAAATACAAGAAGTCTATACATCAAAGGATATGGAGGATTGGGCAAAAGAAGATTCTAGAAGAACGATTAAGAATAGCCTTCCTTATTTCGAGAATGCTCTATACTTACCTACAAAAGATCTTCAGGAGATGGCTTTAAAGAGTTGTCATGATGATCCTATGGCGGGTCATAAAGGTATTAAAAAGACTATAGATTTGATGAAGCTGCACTTTTGGTGGCCTGACATGGCTGCTCACATAAGACAGTATGTATTAACCTGCAAGCTATGCATTAAAGGAAAACCGAGTAGACAAGCACCCCAGGGGTTATTACAGCATTTACCAAATGCACCTCATCCTTGGCACACCGCGTCGATTGATTTAATTGTGGATCTCCCAATCAGTAAGGGGTACAATACCATTTTGGTTTTTGTTGATTCTTTTTCTAAGATGAGTCATTTTTTCCATTGAAAAGCATTCCCACTGCCTCTCAGTTAGTTCAATTGTTTAACCAACAAATAGTAAAATCTCATGGTGTACCACAGGTTATAATCTCTGATAGAGACCAATTTATGTCTAACTTTTGGAAGAAATTTGTGCACAATTTAGGAATAGATACACGGTTCTCCACCAGTTACCACACAGAAACAGATGGACAAACCAAGAGGGTAAACCAAGAATTGGAACAGTATTTGAGATTCTAATTGTTAGAACCGGAGGGTTATTGGTCAGACCTGCTTTGGACTGCAGAGTTTGCCTATAACAGTGCAGTGCATGATTCCACCAGTTAAACTCCATTCTATTTGAACACAGGAAGACATCCCAGTGTAGTGCTACAGAAAAAAGATGATTCAGTTCCTGCAGTTAAAGAGATAGTGGAAATCTTACAAGAGGCTTACACACAGAGGCACAAAAGAATCTGTTAAAGGCAAAAGACTCATATAAAAGACATGCAGATAAGAAGAGGAGATCAGGTCCAGTATATGTTGAAGGAGACCAAGTCTGGTTGTCCACTCGACATCTTAGATTGAAAGGAAATTGAAAATTTCAACTTCGATTTATTGGTCCATTCAGAATCAAGAAAATAATCAGCCCAGTGGTAGTTAAGTTACAGCTTACAAAACAAATTAAAATCCAACCCGTTTTTCATGTATCCCTTTTGAAAAAGAGCCCTCCAAATGTAAGATTGAAGAACTCACCCTTACCTATCAGAGTAGAGTCAGAAAGGGGTTTGAAATTACCAGAATCTTAGACTCCAAAATTCTCGGAATAAATTGTATTATCTGGTTGAGTGGAAAGGTTTTGGGCCAGAAGAGAGATCTTGGGAACCATCCTCCCATATTCATGCTCCTAGCTTGATAAAGATTTTCCATAGAATTCATCCAAAGAAAAATAAATCTGGGGAGGCCCTTTTGGAGAGAGGTACTGTCAGGAACACCATGGCCAGTGTCTGTACATTGAAATATCAAATCCGGAGATGTTATCATCTTAAAAAGGCCATCAAATATCCTCATTGCAGAAGACATCGTTTTGCTTCTAGAAAAGCATTAAGACATTGTCTGCAAATTCTAAAAGATTCTACAAAAAAGATACCAGGAAATTATGCATGTTCTTTAGGTCAGGGTCAGCGGTCTAGTGTTTCTCGGAACAAGAAAGGACGAAGAAAGCAGTGCACATGCTCCAACGGGAAATGGTGCACCTCAACTGAAGTTTGTGAGGCGCTGGTAGCGTCTTACATCAGCGCAAGATTTGTGAAGAGATTTTGCCGAATTTCAAAGCTTGAATTAGTGTCTAGGTTCTGCGCTTGTGTAGCGCTTTCGGATAGTGTTCTGAAATCCTCGAAAGTGTCCCATTTAACTCATGCGTAACACTATGCATTCAAGAAAAAATAATATAAAATTCAGTACATCTCAGGTGCTAATTTACTAGACACCTTAAATTATTCTCGTGTATGAATCAATAGTAAGAAATCCTGAAGGAAAGTCCTCTAGAATTAAACTCCTTTCTTCGATAAGCAGAGTTGCAGTAGAGTGTCAATGTGAAATTTCAGATAGTGTCTCAGCCGTATTCAAGACGATATTTCCTGTCCACTTCTGGGTAAGAGGAAATTCATTATATATTTTTTGATCAACAAGTGACTAATATTCAAAGGATATCTCCATAAAGAATTATTGACTTAATGAAAAGTCTCACCCCCCGAATTTTGAAAAAGACAATTATTACATTTGAGCAAGAATTCCTTCAGCGCAGTTTCCTTCTATGCATGAAATACTATTCAATTTTCTTCATATAAGAGAGAAGCAATTGCCTTTAGCTATTTGGTAAATAGAGTATTTTAATGACACATATGTTATACTGTAACCCAATTATGAAAGTATATTAAGGAATGCATGTATGATGTATCTTCCCTATGCAGGTACAGCGACCAAACAAAAAGGCAGAGTAGACGGAGGTTGAATAGAAGACTTCAGATTCCTTCGCAGCAAGGCAGTTCCTCTTTTTATCCACTTTCCCTTTCCCCCCGCTGTTGCCCTCACCAAGAGATATTGCTGTTGGTGGGAGTATTAGTGGAGGGGCTTTGGGACCATCTTCGGCTCCTGTAGAATCTGATGAAGGTACTCTTGACACAAATGTTGACTATGAAAGATATATTTTCAGTCAAGAATGCCAGAAAGTTGCCAAAACCATTGATGAATTTGTAGAAAGACTCGACATACTCATGAAACACTGTAAGTTTAATTAATTTAATGATGAAGAAGCCATATGTCTCAGGGTCATTGATGGATGCTTGTCCAATTCAATCAAATGGCGAATGCTGAGTAAAACTTTGAGTCTTGAATGCATGTAAATAGTTGCTACAGATGAAGAGCGTGCTGAAGGACAAGCTGCTGACATAGAGGCTAGAGGTGCCCAGAATGAATCAGTCATGAGTATGAAAAGTAAGTCAAAGCATAAGACTGACGGACACAAGGGGAAATCTAAATGTAAAAAGAAGTTATGTTTTAGATGTGGATTTTCCTTTCCACATGAAGACAAATGTCCCGCCATTGAACAGATATGTTATGGCTGTGGAAAGGAGAACCATTTTGTGACGGTGTGCACAACAAAGGGAAAAACAAGTGCGTCATGGCGTGAAGACAAAATGGCCTGTGGAACGTTCCAGAAGCAGCACTCAGCGCGCACCCATACAGCCCAGAGGAGACATCAAGTATGAGAAATCGACCCTGAACAAAGTCAATTGACATCTAAATCATCGTTAAACTGGTAATCTATATCAGTATTAAATGAAAGTGATGAAGGTGGTTGTAATGTCAATGTTTACTTTAGAAAAGCGTGCGCATGTCGGACTGGCTGCATGTGAAGAAAAATGTCAGGCAAAGAAAAGTCGACATGCCAAAGCACCACAGTCATTCAATCACTGTTCAAGAAAAATTTCAGTCAAAGAAAAGTCGACACCTTTCATCATCGATAGTGATGTGTCGATATTATGCCTGAGAAGAAATATAATGGATTGCATCCCTTAAAACAACTTATGCCATCGAAAACCAAGGTGTATACACGGGCTGCATCGACACCCTTAAAAAGTCATGGTTCATTTATAGTGATGATGAAACACAAGAAAACGAAGGTGCAAGCACCCATCCATGTGTTTCAAGTAACACCATCAAATGCCTCTTTACTCAGCTTCAGCACAGCTGCTATGGGACTGATTTCCGTGAACTACAACATGAATGTTCACAATAAAATAGTAAGTCAGTCCCCTTCATTGTTTCATGGTTTGGGAAAGCTTAAGACTATTAAAGTAAAGTTGCATATTAATGAGAATGTCCCTCCTGTTGCTCAAAGACATAGGCAAATTGCTTTTTATTTACAAGATGCTGTTCAAAAAGAACTTGAATTGTTACTTAAACATGAAATCATTGAGCGTTCTACTGGTCCAACCCCTTGGGTTTTTCCTATTGTGGTAGTGCCCAAAAAGGGGAGTGAAGGAGCGCTACACATATGCGTTGACATACATCAAGCAAACAAGGATCTGAATGAGAACGACATTCAGGTCCACACATTGCTGACATGATAACGCAATTAAATGGTGCAAAGATCTTCTCTCGCCTTGATTTATATTAAGGTTATCATCAGTTGGAACTTGGAGATTGCAGGTACATTGCAACCTGTCTACATACGTTTCCATACAAAAGGCAAAGTTTTGGTGTGTCATCCACTGCAGAACTGTTTCCAGACGTCATTCGATATATCATACAGCCTGTCATGAATGCGTTCAATTACAGCGATGACATATTGGTTTTCGGAGCTACACAAAAAGAGCATGATAACGCTCTAACACAAGTAGTATTTTGTTTGTTTGCCAAAGCAAGTTTGACTTTGAATGCAGACAAATGTGAGTTCTATTTGACAAAGCTGAATTTCCAGACATCATTCGACATATCATACAGCCTGCCATGAATGCATTTAGTTACAGCGATGACAAATTGGTTTTCGGAGCTACAAAAACAGAACATGATAAATCTCTTACAGAAGTAGTATATCATTTGTTTGCTGAAGCAAGTTTGACTTTGAATGCAGACAAATGTTAGTTCCATAAGACAAAGCTAAAATTCTTTGGCCATATCTTTTCTGATGGTGTTATGAAACCAGATTCTGCTTAAGAACAAGCGCTGTCAAATGCTGATCCCCCACAAGATCTTTCTATGGTGCGTTCATTTCTTGGCATGGCCAGCAACTATTTTAGATATATACAAGATTTTGCCACTGTAAATGCCTCATTAAGACAGTTGACGAAAAGAATGTTTCATATCTGTGGTCACATGAATGTAAGAACAGTTTTAAGAAAATCAAACAAGCCATTGAGAATGCTACTGAAATGGCTTATTTCAATATAAAACGTCATATTGTTGTTGACGCTAGCCCTATTGGGTTAGGTGCTATCCTTGCACAGCACAGTGGACACCCGAATACTCAAAGGCATATTGTGGCGTATGCAAGTAGGAGTTTGTCCCCACCAGAACATGCTCACTCACAACCTGAAAGAGAAAGTTTAGCTGTGGTATGGACGTGTGAACACTTCCATGTATTCCTGTACGGAAAGCCGTTTGTGTTGGCAATTGAACTTCAAGCTTTACTAGCAATATTTGGGATTCCAAAGGTCAAGATGCCGCCTCGCAATGTACGTTGGGGACTACAGAATTATAACATTGTACATTGTCCAGAAAAGGATCAGAACCCTGCTGACTACTTTTCTAGAGTGCCCATTCAAGGTCATGATGCTCCATCCAAGTCAGCTAAAACTTATATCAACTTCATCGCAAAATCAAACACATCAGCACCATTTCGTTAGCCCAGATTATCACTGCTACGAGCCATGATAGTGACAAGCTAAAGTTGAAAGATATAATTACGCATCAGACATGGAACCAGGACGCTTGATCTCTCATCAGTGAAGGTGAATATCAAAAATACAGAAATGTCAAAGATGAATTGTCTATAACTCAAGAGGGAGTTATATTGCGAGGGTCGTGAATCTGTCTTCACCGGCCTCTGTATAATGCAACCTATTAGATTTGTGTTATTTAGTCTTTAATAACATTCTCCTAGCCATAATTTCTGAAATGCAGTAAGTCAAGGATTCCCCAGATGTACTTACCCAGATTGAGGCACAGGCCCTCAGGCTGAATGATGAGGTAAATGCCACCACTCTGCAGCTAGAGAATCAGATGGCTCTGCATGTACAATCCGAAGGGGGTGGGAGTTTGAAGTGACTGCATTTTCAAGATTCCATAAAATAGGCATATTCTTTTCAGCATGGATTTAGGGGTTCTGATCTATAATACATTTAAGAGCAGTAGGCATTCTCTGCCCTTCCAGGAAAAGCCCAAAATGAGATCTGCAATCTCCTTTGTGATATTGTACAAGGGTTATATCAAAGAAGGCCTCTGTACATCATTGTATCTGTTTAGGTGATGCCTCCAGTTTCATGCTTCATCCAGACACCCTTGCCAGAAATACCTTCAAGTCTGGGGTGAACATGGGAAGAGTGGTTATCAAGGAATGAACGTAGAGGCAGAGGTCACTGCGCCCATATGTCAGTTAGTGAGTTGTACCTAGGGATTTAATCCGGCGCATTTCTGTCTCAGAAGTAAAGTAGAATAATGAATGGCAAATGATAAAGTACTGGGTTTGGAAAATGTATTTTCAAATCACAACTATCCAGTGGATATTTCTTCTTGTACATGCAGCTGAGTTCATGTCATCCCAGATCTCCAAGATACCTACCTCTATGGTGCAATTAAGGCATCACAGCTTTGGCTTTTCTCATAGCTGGGTTAGCATCATCCATTTAGGGTATTAATATTGGACCCGAAGTCCATCCTCATGGTCTTCACAAAGATCCTGGCCATTTAGCAGATTAGCGTCACATCAAGGCCATTTAGTGGCTTCTTTGCCTGGACGATGATCTCCTTCCAGCAGGAAGTTTTACAGCTCTGGATATCCTGATGAACAAGTGGAAATACCAGCTCTCCCCTCTCAAGATCTAGCCAGCCAGGGACCTTCCTTCTGGTGCTAGTCTCCTTCATTGTCTTGTTTTTTAATCCTGTTCTGTCTGTGAATCATCACTCTAATGTGGGGGTGTATGTGTGTGTGTGGGGGGTGTTTTTCTCAGCTGTGACACCCTTTGCAAGATACCTAGGTGAGTTAAACACCTTCCTTCTACCAGTTTCCCTTCTTATTTTCTTTCCATCACTTGTTTGTTAAACAGGGCTATAGTTCTTCCACAGGTGAGATCTACCCTTTATCTTGCATAGTTGATTACAGTACACTTCCTTCCTTTTTTCAGGATTCAGCGTCTGAAAAAGAATTATGTTTACATTGCAAAGTGGGTACATTTTCTTGCAAAGACAGCGTTTTAGACCCTTTTTTTAAACTTAAGATCTACTACATGCGGTTTTCAACCTTTGACTTTTACTTTTTGTAAGTGACTTAGCATGTTGCCTTGATAGAAGAAAAGGTTTCCAGTCAGGGACAAGGGAGGTCCACCAGAAAAACACCCCCTAATGGCATCTTCCATTTCGGAAATCTCTAGAGCAGCCACTTAACCTTTTTTTCCACGTATGCTCCTTTTGGGTGGAACTAAATTTATGACTGAGGGGCTTGTGATTTTAGGTTCAAGATTTGATCTTCTGAACTGAGGTTTGGAAATGTACCTTTGTTGAATTCATCTATCCGCCCAATGTGCTATTGTGTCTTTGTTTGAAGCGATGGGATATCTTCACATAGCAAGAAGATAGAGGAAGAACAGAAGGTCATGTTTGTACCGCTATCCCTATTACTCAGTTTTTCTCTTCATTCCAGTAGTTATGTCCCATCACAGACTTGACATACCTTGCAATGTGAGTTTATTTACGGTTAGTATAGGCAGAAGAGAGCATATCATATGGTGCGTGCACAAATCATACAGTAAATACTGGGATGATGATGCATGCATTTGAGTAATTGTTATTATCAGCAGACAATCGAAGCATGAACTACTAGTCCAGAACTGCAATCACTTATCAGTGTCAACAACTCACCAGACTTCTTGCAAACCTTCCTTGTGCCTCATACTTTAAAAAAAGGAAATATCGGATTGCTGTACCTATAGCCTGATGCACCTGTCAGAAGAGGTTCCTGTTTGAGAGTGGTGCATGCATCCCTGTTGCATCATGTAGTTTGTTAAAAAATTAAAGTGCTTTAGACACGGCGAGGTAGTGTGTAATCTTCATAACAGATATTAATATTATTATTATTATTCATAACAGACCCTAATGTCTCTTTTTATTTCCTCTCTATCATTTCAGTGGCAATGACATCTTGTGTGTGGAAGGATGAGTGCGTAATTACCTCGCACCTCCTTGTTCTCTCTCGCCTTTGAGTCTGAAGGCATAGCTTGGAGGGCAGTCATTAACCATCAATCTAATCTGTTCCGACAGACTGTTGCGCGTGGGTGTGTTGTAAGAAACATTTTGACGGCTACTATTTGAGGTTAAAGAATGCAAGAATGCAAATGTTCTCTTCACATTTGTTGGCAGTGGCTTCCGGTGCTCAGCTCCGGCACTTTTTTGTCAGGACCGGGGGCTATGGACAGGGCTATGGATTTCTTTTGCGAGGCTGTCAGTGGTGGTGACGTGATTTTTCAGGGGTGCATGCACAGGGCTGGGCAGCTGTGCCTTTCCCACGTCGTCTGTGCAGCCCTCGCTCTCACCCCTTGGGCTGGCTGGTGAGTGGACCTCGGGCTTTCGCCGGGAATGGGGAAGGCGGGCGGGAGCCGTCTTTGTTTCTGCGGTTGACGCGCCTTCCCCCCTCCCTCGGAACGGGCTGAGAGAGCTTCTTGAGGGAACGGGGATTGGGGGAGGGCTGTAGCCTTCGTGTCTGATGCCTTTCGCGTGGGCTGGCCTTCAGCAGCTCCCGATTGGTTGCTGAAGGTCTGGGGGACTGACGGGGTGGGTGTTTGTGTTTGCTCCCTTCGTCATCAGATGCAGACTGAGGGAAATTGTGCAGGTGGCGCGTGCATCGCATCTGCAGCCTCCCCTGGGGATGCCAGTTTTGGATGGGAGCCAGATTTGCGGCGAGTCGGTCCCTTGCACCGGAGTTGCTCAGCGGAATGCTCCCGGCAGAGTGGCCCTCTAATCTGGCACGTTGTCCCTCCAATCCGGCACGTTGTCCCTCCACGGGGTTTCCTGTGGCCGGGGTGGATTCATTCTTTCACGCAGGCTGCGACTCGGGGGAGAGGTGAGTGATGGAGGTTCTTCGCTTCCCCTATTCCGTGCAGTGCACCAGAGCCTGAGGACAAAGTCCCTTCCCGGGTGGCTTTGGGCTGTGTCTGGTACCTATGCGGCTGCGGGATGCTGGAGACCGGTGCGTTGATTTTGGAGAGACAGCATCGTTTTGGGGATTTTCTCTTCCCGTTGGAATTACACTGATTGTGTTCGTTGCGAAGGCTGCTTGGTTTCGGGTAGCAGCAAGGCAGGGAGAGCCGGGGCGGAGTCCCACGCTGTCATCGGGACTCCTATTTTCAGTGCTTGATTAGGGCCGGTGGTTGCGGGTAGAGGCCACCGACGCTGGTTTTTGGCGACTGGGACACAGAGAGATGGGGTGGGGGGTTGGAGGGAGCAGGAGAGGGCCTGTGAGGGGGTGGGGAGGGAGGAGGGGAGTTGTGGGACGGTGCCTGCAGGGATGTGATTGGGGGGGGTGGGGGGGGGTCAGGCAGCATTTGGTGGTGGCTGACCCGGGTGTCGGCTTCGCATTCGGCGGCGCTGGTGGCGAGCATTTGAGGGGGGTTGAGCCCCGGCATTTGTTTTACACATTAAGCACTGCTAAGAAGGCGTACATAGTTTACACTAAAAGTGCGTGTACATTGAAGATGAATGCACTTAAGCGAGGCCAAGAGCTGGGGATGGTTGGAATGGAGAGAACTGTAAAGGCTTATTGAGCGAACTGAACAATGGATATCTTATACAATTGGTGTGCAAACTCACCGATAGGAAATTTGGTGATGGTGTGCTACTGTCTAAGTACCCGATCCATTTTACCTTTTCATATTATCCAAGATAACAGCATTTTTGTCGAATTCATGGTCTTGTGAGTTCATGAAAGGATCTTTGTACAGAATTTTCTAGTTAAGGACATGCTGCAGGGGAAACGTTGCTACTGGCTGTCCATGAGCAAGAGGCGCTCCCCCCCCCCCCCCCCCCCCAGAGCATAACCACCCACACGAACACTGTGGCACTTGGCCTCCCTGACATGTGGCGGGGAACCTATGGTCGTGGATAACATTCATTTCTTATATTCTCCAATTTGGGCCTCCTTGATGAGTGTTTATATTACCAAAGTAGTTTGGGAAAGTCGTCTGCAAAGGCAACTGGCTAGTAGTGAGCTACCTTAACGACCCCTCCTTATATTTCAAAGGAACAGACATAATATACATTCATTTAAAGAAAAGATGCAAGTTATCACGGTGGCAGTCATTCAAATCCAATGCAAAACCTTGTCTGTCTGAAAGTATTTTTTTTCACCTTGATATGCTTCTAATTTCCTGTCAAGGGCAGAAGAAAAGCATTGGAAATGGGGAGGGAACACCCCCCAAAATAAGCCTTTGCAAAGCCAACAGATTTGGTGTTTGTCTTTGTCAGTGATTTTTTTTTTTTTGTCATGGTTTTTGCAACTCTTCATTGCTGGGAGAGTGCTTGGCTATCGCCAATATAAAACAAAATGCAAAAACAAACAAATAAAGCAAGATATCAAAAGGAACACATTGCCTTAGAAGTCCCTGGCACTGAAGCAAACTAATTTGCCTGCAGATGTGTTCCATGGTCATGTATGCTGTAGAGAGCAAAAGAAAAAGTGAATGACACAACTGACTAAAGGATAAAGAGGGCTGACTGAGCCCCCTATAAATAGGTATAATACATATTGAATTTTTAGCAAAATCAAAAGCTCATGCATACTGCCAGACTTAAAAATAATGTGGTTGTAAACTCAGGTGTTTTTGTGCAGGAAAAAATATTTTCCCCATAGGGTAAACAGAGAAAAATTAACCGTGCAAATGTTGCTATGTTGAATCGAACACCTGGCTACAGTTTGCATACAAAAATAGATAGCACACGTGAGTACTTTTGGGGATTGGCGATTGCTGTGGATTCGCAGTAGTGCTAATGGAATCCTTAGTGAATTTAAACAAAGTTGGGTGTTTGTCTCAAACGCAGGAGTAACTGTAGGGAAGCTAATTTCTGATTGATGTATTTATTTTATAGGGTATTTTGTGAATTGAGACCATCATATTTAGGTCTGCCATACATAGAGACAGCTTAAACTGCCAGCCTCATGTAATCAAAAGTAGCTCTAAAAAAAGAGACATGTAAAAATGCATAGATGCGCGTTGGGTCATCCTTCTGTCTGTTGAACTGTCATTCAGATTTTACTTCCACCGCCAAAAGAAAAGACCATTGGGCAGTGGGTCAGCACTCTCCAGTTATTGGCTGTACTGCACTGTTAATGACAGCATTTTATCAGATCACATGTGCACATCCACCAGAAAAGAAGTACAGTCAATCGACAAGGCTTTACTTTGTCAATGCATATATTATTCTATCCTTTATTATTTTAAAAATAAATAAATCCTCTTTAGTAGCTTTGCTTTGTCCTGTGGTTTTCATCACACATCATAATGTTTATATACATCTGCCTGTTAGGAAGCAACCCATACTGCTCTATTAAGATTATATGCAATGCTTTAAAAAAAAAAAAAATTAACACAAGCATAAAGTCCCTATATTTAGATGGCAGCATGTTGTCTTTTTCCCTTCCCTTCTGTTTATTTTTGTGGCATATGCTTGCAATAACAACATTACAAAAAAGCAACACTTGCACCATTTTGCCAAGGCCAGACCACGATGTTGTTTCCTTTTTGTATTTGACACTGCTTTTCATTATTCATCATTATTTTTTTTTAATAGAAACGCTTTCCTGTGTATTTCCATTCCTGTGCAGAATTTGTGTAGTCCTTTCCGATGGCTGTCAGTTGGATTGGTTATCGATGTTACTGTGGATGTTTTGATGTAATGTGTTTTAACATGTTTTGCTCACCTGAATTGTGATATTTTTAGCCCACGCATATAGTATAGTTATTCATGTCTCCCCAGGCGTATTAAAAAATGAGTAACTATTTTACATTTAGGTCTTTAAAGTGATTCTGAGCACTGTTATCCCATTGCACTGTCAGCATCTTTATCGCCTACAGAGTGCAGAATTGAATTTGGGGTCCAGTGCTGATTTTTAGGTTTTGCCTGCACAGTGCTTGATCTGTGCTAGTGAAATGTATTGTTTTTCATATAAATCTTAAAAGGGGCTTGCATTCCGCCCCCTTGCTTTTCATTGGTTCCTGTGCTTGCCACTTACTTTTCCTCCATTACATTGCGGTTTTTACAACGCAAGTCGTTACAATGACTTGCGCTGGAGGGCGCTGGACTTAGGAATAGTATGATTTATTATTCCAACTCCAGCCTATGTAACAGTAGGGAAGGTGTTGGAATAGTAAATCATACTATTCCTTAGTCTAGAGCTCCATCCAGCGCAAGTCGTTGTAATGACTTGCGTTGTAATGACAGCGAAGTAAATGTATTGCGGTGTTTTGACCGCGTTGTAAAGATCGTTTTCCGGCTGTAGCATATTTTCCTACATTTACCAATGCTTGTTCCTCGTCTGCTTCTCATCACTTTCCCGTTACCGAAATAATGTAAACATCTGCTTTTGTGGAACTATTTTTTCAAAACGTTTTGCCTCTTTCGTCTTACGTGATACTTTAAATTCACAGATTTATACAGCCTGGAGAGATTAAGCGACTTGTGCGGGATCTTGCACCTCTGAGACTTGAACCGTGATCCCCAGCTCCTGAGTCAGCAGCTCTGGCCGCTGCGCTACATCCTCTACTCTTTTGTTATCTTGTCAGGGAGCTCTTTCTTTTGTCCCAACATATTTTTCATGAAGTTTTGCCTCTTTCTGCTCTTTCAGCTTGCGTGATACTTTAAATTAAATAAGCAGAGTTATATAGCCCAATTAATCACCTGGAGAGATTTTGATTTGCCCAGAATCACAGGATGCTGCGTGGCTGAGACTTGAACCGGGACCCCCAGTTTTCGAAAAGTGTGTTTTATAGTCAGTGCAAGCTGTCAGCCTGAATGCGACCTGGTTGCTTGTAGTGCCCAGGTTAAGGAGAAGTGAGAGGTTGCCATGGATACTGGCAACCTCTCAACTCTCTGGTGAGAAATAAACTGTAAACAAGCATTTACAATGCAATGGTCTCGGCAATATTATAGGTAGAGCTATTGGTATTGCTCATTATTTTTTTATTATTTTTGTATCCCTAAATAAATGGCATTGTCATTTCTATTGGCATTAGCTTTTTTTTTTGCATATGTGATACCTATTGCATTAGCAGAGAGAGAGTGAGCCAAATTGTGTCTGCATTGCTTCCTTCACCACTTTCATGCCTGTCAATTTCCTGCATCCCACTACAGCGTGAACCTTCTACGGATCGTATTCCATTAAATGGTGTCATCACATACCAACACAGCAGGAAGCGCGTCAGACACATAGACAGCAATGCCACACTAAGCACAGGAGGTGAAATCGCAATAGGACAGGGCTGTTTTATGACAACTCTAGCCCTTCACACTGGAGCAATCAGGGAGTTAACTTAAATCCAACTCTTCCAGCTCCTCTCTTACTTCCCCCTGGCGGCACTTAGGTAGTGCACATCTTTAGGAGGTGCCTGGTTGCCCAGAAAGCAGATAGCCATACTGGATGCTATTTGGCATCCCTCGACCAATAATACACAGCCGAATACTGTAGCCGTATTTCTAAGCTTCCCTTCCACTTCCGGGAGGCATGGACAGACGGGAGTTAAGACGGTTAGAAAACATTACACTGTTAGAAAAGGAGGCACTATTCTTGTAGGCATTTCTAAACTAATTTATAAACTTAAAACGACTATCCTATGGAACGAGCTATAGTCATCGCATCCAATATCGTTTCTGAAAAGTTCACGTTTAGGAAGTGGGACCTCATCTTTAAAACATAATAATGGAATGTTATGCGAACTTTATTTTGGCAATGTTTAGCAGCACCTAGGCAGCGTTGGTATTTTTGTTATCGTAATACCGCTTCATGTGCATCCTGCAAGAAGTGGGTAGTCACCTTTCTTCTATTTCCATGCCGAGGTAGCCGGGCTCGGGATCTACCCGTTTACTCTCCGTGCTTATAGCGGAGTCAGGGGCGCCCCAAATGGCGACGAAAAGGGTGGTGCTTATTTGCGTCCGTCCCTTGCAACGAGAGAAATAAGGGGAAAAAGTCACCCTGTGGAAAAATAATTTTAAAACTCGGTCTACCTCCTCTTGTGAAAAATACATACTTTCATAGCAAACAAGCAAGCTATAAAATATTACTTTGCACCCCAGTCGATTGAAGCGTTTCAAGCAGCCCTAGGAAAACACCGTGAAATAATAATAAACAAAAGTAAACAATGGCGCAGAGGTGTTGGGCGATAGGGTGCTTGCTATATAAATCTATTGCTCTGGCGTTTTCCCTTGCCCCAGTGAGAGAAGCAATAAAATAACAAAATACTAGAAATTTTGCATAATTAAAAGAAAGACATAGGCGGTGGCAGTTGTGTGGAAGTTTCTACCACGATGTACAACGTATCTTTTAAAATTGGAGTGCATATATGTATATGAATACTGCAATAAAATACTGCAGCTCATTATTTACGAATGTGTATAATTGCACGATGCCGGGTAAGGCATATATGCTGCGCCTCGACAACGATATCCAGATTTCGCGGTTGCTTGGTCTCGATTCTGATCTCTTCTGGTATAAAGTTGCGTGCAGTTTCTCTCTCTTAATCCTCCCCCTTGGCGGCAGCCCCCTCTCCCCACATCCCCCAATGCTCTCAAGGGGTTCACTTCAGTGACCAAAGCTACGAGTTATTTTTAGTTACCTTATTTCTCCTATTGCCTTTTTCCTTCGCTTTAACTCGCAATTCGTGTGGAGATTTTTTTGTTATTCAAGGAGGATGAAACCAGCGTCAGGGCTCTGGTGCGCAGGAGCGGAGAGAGAGAAGGGGAGGGAGGAAAGGGTAGAGCGGGGATCACATGGGGGAAAGAAACGCAGCGGCGGTTTTCAGATTCGGGGGCGTGGCTAAAAAGTGGAAAGAACACCAAAAAACACGCCCCCGAATCTGAAAAAGACGGAGCCTATTTGGAGGGACGGCTCTCTCCTCCAATGGCTGGCCTCCGTTTAGGAAGCCAGCCAATGGAGGAGAAGCGAAAAGAGAGGCGGGCTAAATAGCCACTCTAGAAAACATTAAATCTCCGACTTCCGGTTCTGCCTTCGGCAGACCGGTAGTCCTCGACCTAAAAACAATAAATCCACAACTGTGGCCTGTGTCTAGTGAGGAACTCGTTTGTTTGGCAAATCTCATTTTAGTCTCTGAAAGAAGAAACTTCAAGTTTTCTTTAGAAAGCAGGACTGAATAATATGTTTACATGCGCTGTGCGAAAATAACTTTTATTTACATAAGAAATCAGGATTTCTTGGGTGAATGAGATGCAAAGGAGTATAAGTTATGGTAATTTTTAAAGATGTTTTATAACGACGGTCCTTAAAAACGTAAGGAATATACCAGATTTCTCTCTGTGTGTTGGGTCATATCAGTCTACAAAGTCTGACCCAAGTGCAACATTGTGCTTGTTTGGCCTGGTGTAGTAGTGCAGTTGTTCCACTTTAAGAAATGGTTGTATAGCTCATGCTTACTCTAGAATCTTATCATGAATGAATCTTAGCTTTCCAGAGTGGTTATCAGGCATGTGACGCTTTCCATTAAAATGAAGTGCTGAAGGGGTCTGCCCTTGCTGCTTAAATACTTAACATTTGCACGTTGCACTAATGCTTGTGCCTGATGAATATATCTGTCTGTAGTGCAGCAGGTGCAGTGGTACAGGGCCAAGAATTGTGAGGAGTCCACTGCACCCCAATTGTGGCTGCCTTTTATTGCCCAAGCACGGCTCTGGGGCCCATTTTCGTTGCTTGCGATATGGCTCATTTCACCATTCCTACGCCAATGTCGAGTCCTCAGATGGACTTGCATGCAAGGCTCCGTGTTATCCTTCCTAGTTGGTGTAGTCACTTCCTGTTTATGCACATTTGCATACAGTTTAGTCTCACTAATAGCCTTACTGAATCATAGCTCTATAATCAAAATAGTAACAAGGCACCTGGAATTTTCTATGCCTAATAAGCTTTCTATCCAATCCTAGCTTCATGTTCGTGATAATTAGCAGTGGTTATCAAAAAAGATCCAGCACATGTCAAATTTTTACCCACTTGTCTCCCATAATAGACTGTCGAACAGTATATGAATTTTAAAGTAATACGCGACTGCACATCTCATGCAAGAGCTGTGAGCCACCTTGAAAACATTTTATGACTACACGAAGCAAGCAGTAAGATGCACTGTGTCCCTGCAGCATGCATCCGAGGATCCTTTCTTGATACTGTCAACCGGTGTAGGGAGTGTTTAAGTTGTATTTGGGGGCACCCGTTTTGTGTTATGGGTTAAATTATTTCTTGCTCCAGTAAGTTTTTCTAAAAATAATTTTCTTTGACTTCCATGGTGTTACTTCCTGTTTTTTCACCATAATGAAAAGATCACACAGATGTTCCACCCCCCCCCCCCCACACACTCACATCACCCCCCGTCTCAGGCAGCTGCACTGACTCCCAGTCCAGAAACTATGCCAGTTCCAATTCCTCACACATGCTTTCAAAGCCCTGCACATAATTGGACCCGCCTACCTCAACCACCACCGCCTCCTCTACCAGCAACCCTACAGGCACCCCTGCTCTGCCTCCCTCACTCTCGCCCACACACACAGAATCAGAGCCGGAGGCCGATAGTTCTCCTAACTCACAGCGAAGTCCTGAACGACCTTCCACTCCACATCAGGACCTCCACATCACTGCTGGAATTCTGAAAGGAGCTGAAGAGCTGGCTCCTTGACTATCACTCTATTCCCTCCGTCGTCCACTGCCAGTCTCTGACATCATCTCCCAACGCATTGGTACCTTCACGGGAGATAAGCTGCACTCTACAAATCTCATAACTTAACACACTGCCCCTTCTGGCGATGCCATCGGGAAAATGGCACTTCTGGTGATGCCACTGAATCAATGCCATGATGTCACTATTTTTGTTGTCATCCAGGGTCAAAGGGCAAATAATGTCACTTCTGCTCCCCCTGGTATTTTGTTCCATTGACTCCTGTGTCCTCCAGCCCATCCATAGCCCTCACTCTATGCCATATGAGATCCAGAGTCAGATACATAAATCTGCTCCAGGTTAGGCACTCAAACTCGCGTGGGCCCAGTGTCTTCTGTCTTGTTGCATGTCAGCAGTTGTTGGGCTATGCTCACTCCCACTTGTTTTTTCCATGCTCTGAAGCACCCTGAGATAGTGGCACCAAGCGACGCTGGCAGGTGCTTATAGATTTGTGATAGGCACTTAGAGAGTGCAATGGTCATCGGGAATGGCGGAAGAGGTGTGGCGCAGCGGCCAGAGCAGCTGACTATGGAACGTGGGTTCACGGTTCGATTAAAGGCTGAAGCTCAGCTCAGCATCATGTGACTCTTGGCAAAAGCTCAGTAAATCTCCCCAATGGCTCCAGCACCTGAATACCCTTCGGGGTGATAAGTTCATGCTTTACAAATGTGGAATTATTATTATAATAATTATAATAATGTTTTTGACCTCAGTTTTGCTGATAATCATCCCTGACTCCTCTGTCCTTGTGCCCACTGCTCCATTTCCCAGGTGTACTGCATCGGAATTTGTTCAACTTGTAGTCTTAGCGGTCAGCAATGCAATCGGGAATGTGGGCCTTGCCATATTCCAGATCAGCCAGAAAGTAAGCCAGTTGCGGTCCTTCTTGCATGTCAGCTAGTTTCCTGCACTGAATTAAAATCCACCAGTTGCAGCTGCCTCTGAGAGCAATGCTGAGACGTGAGCATTCAGAGAGCAGCAAGTGTCCAGCGCAGTAAGACTCTGAGCAAATGATGCTCTCCAGTTCACTGAGGTGGCCAGTACTGAGTTTCCACCAACTGCACAGAAGCTTGACCGTGCAAGGCCAGAGTTGAAGGTTATTGTGACAATCCTTGTTTTGCTGATGACCTCAAATAAAGAGAGAAGCATGCAGTGAGGTTGGCTTTCAGGCTGGACAAATTCGTCTCATACTTTTTAGCACACAGGTTAGTCCAACATGGTCCAACTTCTAGTTTTTACACCCCACCCACATTTTATTAGAAGCTTAGTACACCACTAGCCCCTTACATTGTGACATATAAGGTATAGATTAAGAGGAATGATTAAGTGTATCTTCTGAAGGTTGATAAAACAGAAACATATAATGTTGTTACACATCATATAAAAGAATGCTTGAGGGGAAACTTGTTAGTGACCTTCCATTTCAGGGGTTTTGTAGCAGTTTCAAAGCCTTCCCAAAGCTTTTCATTATTCAGAAGGTTTTTTTCCCCGGTTTTGCCTGCACACCCCTTGCGCTGTGCTTGTGAAATCTATTGTTTTTAATATAAATCTTAAAAGGGGCTAATATCCTGACCCCTTGCTTTCCTAGCTTTTCATTGGTTCCTGCACTCGCCTCTTACTTTTCCTCAGTTTCTATTGGCTGTAGCATATTTTACTGCATTTACTAATGCTTGTTCCTCGTCTGCTTCTCTTATTTATTTATTTATTTATGCGATTTTTAAAGCGCTACAATTACCCATGGGTGTCTTGGCGCTAATTAGTTTCTCTTATCAGTTTCCCGTAGCCAAAATACTGTTAACATCCGCTTTGGTAGAACTATTTTGTCATAAAGTTTTGCCTCTTTCTGTTTTTTTTTCTTGCGTGATACTTTAAATTTGGAGCTCTTTCTTTTGTCCCAACGCATTTTTTCATACATTTTTCCTCTGCCTTTTCTGCTTGCGTGATACTTTAAATGAAATGAACACATTTATATAGCCCAACTTATCAACCAGAGATATTAAGTGATTTGCCCAGAATCAGAGGATGTTGCACCGCCGAGACTCAAACCAGGATCCCCCAGCTCTCGAGCCATCAGCTCTGGCCACTGCGCCTCATCCTCTCCTCTGCCATGATACTTGTCAGGGATCTCTTTTCTTCGTTCCAGATGATGATTGAATAATGTGCTCTACGTACATCCCTTCCCTCATCGCCGACCCTTTTTCATCTTACCCCCACCCACCTCGACCCACCTCACCCACCCAGCACGCTGATTACTAATATACAGCTAGACGCAGTGCTTCACGTCAAGAACATTACACTGTGGATTGTTACTTTTCTTCCAGTGACATATGCAAGTGTCTGCTAGTATACTGGCACTTTAGAACTGTTCTTAGCCGAGGTGAAGCCATACCCTGCAGTCTGGCACACAGGAAAGTAGTGGCAGAGCACAGAGTCTGTGTGCTGCACCCGCCTATATGCTCAGTAGGTGCCCGATCAGTCAACAGTTGTTTTACAGGGTCATGCTAGGCATAGGCTTTTTTTGAAATAACACATCATTTGCTGACAATGCGAAATCCACAGCGTACCGTAATGTCACCACTGAGGGCGGTACAGTCACTCCGTCAAACCAGACCACGCAACGTTGGAAAGAAATTGGCACTTATTTCACAGTGGATGTTTTTTTCCCCATACACGGCGCTGCATCATCAGTTGGTGCTCTAAGTGCTCGTTGCCCCAGCACTTCCTCCAACACCATTATTTTTTTGGCACAAATGTATTCATATACGCATTCATTGTCCATCGCCTCACCTATCCCTCATCCCCTGGAGACGACCAGTGCCTGCTGAGCCCCCTTGTTACCTGGGCACTTCCTCTCGGGGACAGAGACGCTGGGCGTATTTAAGTTAGGCGTCACATGCCTCTGTTTGTTCATGTTTTGGCAGTTCACCGCTGCTCTCTGCTGCCAGCCTTTCTCTGCAATCTAAAAACAGGCACATTACTGATATGGCGGTCATCGTCCTTTGTGGGGGCAGGCACTGCCCACCGCACTGCTTCTCAGGCAGGAGTCGCTGGGGTCTGCGCCGACTAAGATAAACCCAAAACACACACATGCCCGTAAAACGCAACTGTTTCTATAATGTCCAGTTATAGAAAACAAAGAAACATGCAAAAAAACTTGTATTGATAAGGTTTTAAAATTAAAATAAGATTTCAGTACCACCATCTTATATTTCTCACAGCGTCTTGTATTTCTTACAGTGTGCCTCACATTAAAGACAAACACATGCATTTAGATTTCATGATGACGCAATCGAGAAAACTCTTGGATGGATTTTGTACAACTAATTCAGATTTTTATATTCCATTTTGTATCACTGGCTTTGGTAGGACAATACTTCACTCCCTTGGGAGAGGATTCTATAACTCACCTCCTCATCTCAAGCCAACGAGACAGTCACTTTACAATGTGGAATAACCAAAAATAACCATATTTCTCACATCATACCTGTCTGTAGTAATTAACTGCATGCCAAACAAGCATTGGTAATGCATCGGTTTTGCCTATGTGATTCATTATAAGCAGTTTTTTGTTGTAAGTTGTAGCCTAGTGAGGAGTTGTGCAATATAAGTTACTAAAACCATAATGCTTTACAGGCCACTGCATTTTTATTTTCTTTAGCACTGTCCATATTTTAAGAGCTCTGTGCCTCCTTTACACACTTTTATACAGATTCACAATTCTAATTGGCATTATCTTGTTGAATCATAAGAGCGCAAAATATATATCCTTTCTCCATAAAACAGTCATAACACTTAAGCGGAGTTTCAATAACTTGTATTGCACAACTGCACACTAAGCTACAACTTACAACAAAAACAGCTTATTATTAATCATATAGGCGAAGCTGATGCATTACAAATGCTTGTTATAAATTGCAGTTTATAGTTGACCGTAGTGGGATTTATTGTTAACCTGATTGTCTGCAAAATAAGCAGATTGTCTTCAACTTTAAACATCTGAGTTACGTCTGTTAAAGTACTCCAACTTTCTATTCCAGTGAGACCTTCTCGTCCCCTCCCCATCGGCGCCTCCTATTTTTCATCCTTATGTGAGTTATTCTCTCTTGATGCTGTGAGACAAGCAGCATTTCTAAAGTGCATCAATGTGTGTTTAATTTGCAACCTAACTGTGTTCCTTTCAGCATTTCTATTGTGTATTCTTAACAAGATATGTGAATAATGGTTTAAATAGTGTGCTGGTGTCCTTGATGCACTGTTCTTTGTCATTTAATTTCGTTGTTATGAAATCTCATTGTGCTTTGTGTGATAGTTGGTTCTGCTAGAAGACAGCTTGAGATAAATATGTCCAAGATTTGTCTTCATGAGCCCGTGGTTTTGAATATAGAATGTGTTTTTTTTTTTTCTCCCTTAACTTGTGACATGAACACCTCTATTCATGTAATGATTCAGTTAGCGTCATTTAAAATCTTATGAGACGACAATCTCAGTAAATCTCATGTGGTATTTTATGCCAGAAAAGATTTATTTAAATACACTGTATTATGTCTCCGGCTTGTTTACATCAATTGCACCCATAACAACTCTTTAAACATTGGCTCAAGCAGTGATCTGTGTGAAACTCTTGTTCAGGGTACATTTGCACCTCAAAAGTAGTTTAGTTTTACAGGATTTACTTTAATATTTCTACAGCTGTATTTAAAGGGGCCCAAGTATGAGGCAAAAGGCACACTTTGGTAACTGGTCGATATGAAATTAGGTTGTTCAGATTCATACTTATTGACCTAATTAAAGGGTTTATTCTGGTCTATTTTAAATCAACATTTCCTGAATTTCATTGTTTTAGCGGTCAGCTAAATAGGAAACAAGCCTTGTGTTCCTTAGCTTAAAGGCCCAGCTTAAATCAACTTTCTCTATAGCTTCGATGTCCTCATTCCTGATATGTTATTTAGCTATAAGTCTACAAACTGCATGTGTAAATTGGAACTGTTTAACTGTGTGTTGTGAATCTCAAAACCGCAATAAAGAAATTTATAAAAAAAAAAAAGTCTACAAACTGCATCATTCATCAACACATTTGTTATGTGCCTTTTTTGTTAAAGCCAAGATCCTTGGATCCTGCCATATTGTCTTATTGAAGAGAGTTGTTACATTCTGGGCACAATTTCATTTCCATTTCCCTAATGTTACATTATATGCACTTGACTACCCGCAGACGTGTCATGATAGGTTTTAACTGTAGAGCAATTAAGTGATTTTCATGTTACCTATCATATGTGAATAATATGCTTTTGCTTGTACGTCGAAGCTTTGCATGGCACATAGTTCCAGGCATTGAATCAGTCACATTTTTGTGATTTTAGCTACTTTGCAATAAAAAGCTAATTTCTGAGTAGTGGTCTAGCGCATCATAAAGGATATTTCCAGAGGCACATAATGAAAGTTAATGATTTTTGCAAAGCCCAAACTATCTGAAGTATATTTTTCTTGTAGCAGCGCCTGAGGATTAAACAAATAACCAGTTGCCAAGTGAAGCAGGGCTCTGCATCATTTAAGTTGCCTGAGATAGCAAAAACAATGGATTAAGACAAGCATCAACAGTTGTTCTCACCAGGCCTGAAAGCAACTAGGCAGACATTATGATTGGTGGAGCAGGGTGGCATGTTTTGAAACTTTGGAAAGGATTGACATGCTATAGGGCAGCAATGAAACAATACAGGTTTATTGATCTTGGTGATCCAACATGACAATAAGTCCCTGATTTTTCCTCGTCAGCTTTCCTAATTTTATTAAATCCCACAGACAAATTAATTCCATTATCTCCCTTGCTCTATTCCTTAACAGTAAGTTTTAGATGCGGTTAGTCAGTGGAAAAAGGTGATACAGCGTTTCTGATCCGCACTGAGGGTGAGGAGAGTTAGTATTTCATAAATCATTATCAACTACCAGTGCAACCCATTTGGATATACAATGAGGACCAGGAATCGGTAGCTAGGATTAAGAAAGTTTATTACAAATTTCAGAATCAAGTTGAGATACACGACCCTTAACACCATACTATAAAGTTACAGAATATCAACATGCAGGCCCAACCTACGGAAGAAATTGAGGCAGACCAATATTAGGCAAACAAGCAGTTTGTTCCCAGCAATGCAAAAGATTAATAGAAGTATCTGATTCTTAGAGAGGAGTCACAAGTTCTGTTGTCAATAAATCACCTAAAGTAGATTCTAGCTAAAAGCATGGTCCTAAAAATCTAGAGATGTCAAATTCAGGAATTTCTGTAAAGGAAATAAAAACTAGGCTAGGAAAAAATAAGTAGGATAGTTGTCAACATTTCAGAAGCTCGGTCAAGAGTCTTCTTGGGTCATGCAAGTAAGTATTAGCCTAAGCTATACTCCGTAAAGAATCAAGGAAAGCATAGAGATTTAAATGTCTCAAACTCCAGGGAAGCTGCAGTAAGGGAACATGAAGGGATCTGCAGGGATTTCAAAAAGGATATGATCTCCAATGGCGTGAACACTAAGTTATAACACACGAGTCTTCTTGGGCAACAACCCCTTTGCACGCATCATCAGGGTCTATTGTCTTTCTCCACTTCTCACGTTGTAGACTGCAACAATTTCGGGAATTACATCTTCTTCTCATGCACAAGCCAGGTTGAAATATTGTTGAAAAGGCTTTTTAGTTAACGCTTTGGCCCTCAGTGTTCATTCATCAAGGTCTTCTCAGGCTCGTTATCTATCTCTAGCACACTAATGTATCTATTCTACAACTAATAGTGCGTCTGAATACCTGCAAGAAATGTCATGTTAGCAGCAAATGAAAACCAGCAATTATACAGCATGAAGAATTATAGGCCTACATTGTCAACTTTATGTATTAGCAAGAGTGCACATTTAATATGCCTGTACACATTTAAACACCAACGAATATGAATGATCAGTAGATTAGGTTTGCGTTACATAAAGCATACAGTAAAACCTTTCTATAGTCATTCGTAAGTACAAATAAAGTTAAGATTGACACTGTTAGCAAGTACAACTATTTGGGAATGTGGTTTGCAAATAATGTGTCTTGGAAACAATACAGTGAATCCCCACAAGCAAAAGCACTCTCTTCTGTGGGGCCTTAAGAAATGTGACAAACTAAATGGTGGCCACTTCCTAAGACAGGTACTGTCTGCTTACCCGCGAATGATACGGCCACAATTCCAGTACGGTGCAGAAGTTGCCTGTCTCGTGTAGGAAATTCAGTTGGGGTCTTGAAGAGGAGAGGTGTTTAAAAAGATTGCTTTCCCTCCCATGTTCTACGATGGTACAGGCGGGCAGGATAGAAACTGGCGTAATGTCATGGACTTATTCAGCGTTTGCCGAAACAATAAAAGTCTGGGTAAGAATAGATGGTGAGGAGCTTCTTAAAATGTCACTGCCATGTAAAAAAAAAAGAAATTGAGTAAATTAAATTAGGCAAGGTCAGTCAGAAGAAGAATCCTAGATCTCTGAAAGAAGCTAACAATAGAAGGTGAGATCGATCGGATAGGGGTGAGTAAAATCGAGCTTAAAAGAATAACTAAACAGGTGGCTAGCGAGGAAGATCTAAGCTACTTAAGGAATAAGAAATCAGCATCCCTCCTGATGAGATCGTGGATGGAGGGGGGAGATCTTTCCCTGTTTGGAAAATTCACCTAATTAAGCCTTTGGTTTTTGGCCGGCCTAAGACCGCCGGCCAAAAACCACATGCGCAGTGTAGGTAGAGCCCACCGCTCCCCTCTGATCATAACCCTGGCATTGCCCCAAGCTAAATAAAACCGGTTTTAAACCCGTTTTATTTTTGTATTTTTTAAAGTGCTGGCAGGGGAGGCGACGCTCCTGTGCCATAGCGGAGTAGCCGCCGCTGATTTAGATTTGGGGTAAACCAGGTCCTAATCTCTGACCTGGTTAGATTGTTAAATGAAGATAACATTTGTAAATGTGCCCTTAATATGAAAGGTGATATAAAGCATGTTTTAGTGGATTGTCGGTGTTTTTTAGCCCAACGGAAGTCTCTATTGAAGCCAGTTTTACACAAATATAGTATTATGGAAAGGGGGACAGCTGTTAATTTCTTTTTAGACATGAGGTTTTTACATGTAACCTGTGCCTTAGGTCGATTTTTATTGTCTGTGAACGAGGTTTTATAAAAAAGTTGAATATTTTATTACACTGTTGCACAGTGGCATGTTGGTGTTTTAATTGGAGACTTGGCTGGCTTTTAGCTGTTTTATTTTTACAGTGTATGCGTCATGAATTTTATCGTATCAATGTTTTAAGGACTGTGGTGTAAAATAAACTTATGTTTGACTAACTGACGTGTAAGTATGGCTAGGAACTTCATTTAAATGAAATATATGAAACATTAGTGCACACATTACATAAACTTTGCCGATTCAAGTGTAATCATGTTGTACATATATGAGGATGGTCCTTATCCAGTCATCTAAACAGTTAACGTTATTCAGTATATTGAGGCACAAATTATGAAAGTCGAATTTCATCTTTATAGTGAGTACATATCTACAAAGTACCGGTGGTTTATTAATTTCTCATGTAATATGGTTAAACACAGTGAGAGTAAATTCACTATTCCTACAGTCAATGCACTTTAGTAATAATGTCAAATGTAACACTTATTTTAATATCGTTAGATCGTATAAGAATCGCGTGCTAAATGCATATTTGTGTCATGTCACAATGTCATAACAAATACGTGCAAAGGATGGGCAGAGTTGCGCTGCACCAAAGACGTGGATCTTATATTTCGGAATTTCATTCAAACTTGTTTTAGTGTAATCCATCAGAGAAATACATGTTTCATCATGTATTCAGTGTAAAAACTAGGACACATCTGGAAAACATAGTGGCATTTTCTTACTTCTGAAGGTTAATGATGTATAATTGCTTGGCCTTGTTAGGAAACAGATTCATTAAAGCATGTAATATCATTTATGAATTTGTTCTACTGAAAAGCGCTTGTCCTTCTGAAAAGCACTCGTCCCGAAACAGCAGTGGCTTTTGTGGTTAGTTCTGTCTATTTCTAGTCAGTTGCTTCTGCAGTCTCTATGTTTCCAGTACTTATCAGAAAGTACAAACCTCTTAGTAATAGGAAAGGGAAAAGCTTGATTTGCTTCCTCATGGTCTTAAATAGGCCTGGGCAAAATTTCCGTTCCGTTCGCGGAATTTGCGATAATTTGGCATTTCTGCGTTCCGCGGAGAGCGCGGAAATGTCAAAATTTCCTTATTCCGCAGCTTTGCGATAATTTGGTTCTTGCTCGCGCTGTAAAATAATACATTCTCGAGCGCGCGCGATCGCCTTACCTGAATCCCCGCGTTCGCCGACAAGTTTTCCCGATCCGGTCGCGTTCTCCATGAGATGTTGTATTGTTTTAGCCATTTGCGCTGTCTCGCGACCGCAGTGACGTCATGCGTCGCACGATCACGTCTTTCTTCTCGCGATCATGCACCGCAAACAAGATGGCCGCGCCCGCGAGCAACCGCAGGGGTAAGTTAGCGACCCGCAACCATGCAGAAAATATCGCAAACGGGCGGGAAAAAAACTTCCGCATCTTCGCGATATTTCCGCTTGTTTGCGGAGATTTTTAACATTTTCGCGATAATTTGCGAAAAGTCGCTTTCGCAAATTCCGCCCACCCCTAGTCTTAAACCCTTTGAGCCTCAATCTCCGCACGATTTACTTGGCATGCCATGCGATTAGGTTAATTCAAGTTCATGGCATTAAACAAATATATATTCTCCATTCGAGTATAGAAACTATTGTTGATGGTATTGGTTCCCTAATGGTTACTTGTCATAATTTGGACATTTCTAATATTTCTCTCACAAAATCATTTTTGATCTTGTGTATATTTACCAATAACCTCAAGGTGCTTGAGTGGATATTCATGCATAAAAACACATTGTAGGGGAATCTCTTGCAATGATATCGAGAGGGAGGACGTTGATTATTTTTGAAAAAGATGTGTGGAGGTTTGCTTCTCAAGTTATTGTATTGATGGCACAGTTGATGGCTAATGAGAAAGTGACAATTAAGTAACTTCCTAAGGTTTCATTTTAGTGCTAACACACTAGTTATTTTATTTTTTAATGAATGGTTGCAGCTTTGCAGAGCTGATTACTAAATCGACACCACAAGCGCTCTGATTCACATGAAAAGCAGTGAAAAATGTCCTTTAAACACCTTGTCAGGGTTGTGCACAGGGTAGCACCAATGACTGCACTAGGAAAAAGTATTAAATTAATGCAATTAGGTTTTCAGAACAAGGAACTATCAAAATGGGACTCTGCTCCAAGTACAAGGCAATCCATGCAAGCACTGGTAAAGCCAATATGTCTCGCTTATTACATGAACACATTTCTTTGTTAATTGGTTGCTATCTGTCTGTGATATTGTGGGGTTTGTGAAGGCAAGAAGGAGTCAATGGATGCTTGAGTGCCTGCGTGATGAGTGAGTGGGTGCATGGTTGAAAACCTCAATTAGTTGACCCTTTTGCTCATTTCACCCACTCACTGTTTCACAGGGCCACACAAAGTACATGTGGTGGCCATCTTAGATGATCGGTTTTCCCTCTATATCTAGTGAAATTCACTGGCTAAGTCACTTAAATGATGAGCCATACAGGTTTTTCCCTTGTGGCTGGTTGACAGCCACTGGACATGCTGAATGTGGACAGCGGATGAAATGAAATGTAGCTGTACTGTGATGTGCTCAGTGCACAATACCCATTGCCTCAGAGAATTGATCTACATGGTCCTGGTGTAAGCCTGTTCAGTGACTTGATAGCCGGAAAAAGGGGGATTGAACTTGCCTAATTTATGAAGTAAGTAGATCATAGCGTCCCACAAGGCTCCTCGCTAAGTCCTATGCTTTTCAACATCTATGTAGCGGACTTAGCGAGGATAATAAAGGCCTATGGGATACAGTTAACATCGTACGCAGACGATACCCAGCTGGTGCTGGGTATCCATAAGGATGGCCTTACTGTAGCAGCCAACTTCCAGAAAGCTATGCTCGAGGTCAGTACTTGGATGGCCTTGAATTGCCTCAGGCTTAACTCGGACAAGACCGAGATCATGACCTTTGGAAAACTTTCCCCTGAATGGTCCCTCGGTTGGTGGCCAGAAAAGCTCGGCCATCCACCTGTCCCAGTGGAAAAAGCCAGAAATCTGGGAGTGATTTTTGACAACAAGCTGGTCTTTGACCTCCATATCAATAAGGTTGTGTCATCTTCATTTTACATCTTGAAAAAGATTAAGAAGCTGCTACCATATCTCCCTCCGTCAGCTGGGAAGACTCTGGTCTCTACCTTAGTCTTCTCAAAAATAGATTATGGGAACGCTCTCTTCCTCCATACTCAGAAGCGTGTCATAACGAAGCTGCAATCTATTCAGAACGCGGCTGCTAGGATTCTCCTCAACATCCCTCGCCGCAAATCTACCACCCTTGGTATTCGTCAGCTTCATTGGCTGAGAGTTGAGAGCCGCGTTAAATTCAAGGCCCTCTGTATTGCTTATAAGGCCATACATGGCACTGGACCCAGATTCCTGATCGAAGCTTTTCAGTTCTATACCCCCAGAAGGCAATTAAGATCGGCCAATACCAGCCTTTTGCCGGTGCCACGTACAAGATCAGTCTCCTGGGGCGACAGGCGCTTTCTCGTGGCCACTCCAAAACTTTGGAACCTCTTGCCAATTGCCATTAAAGCCGCTCCGAATCTGATTAGTTTCCGTAGGCTTTTGAAAACATGGTTGTTTAACCAGTGAGAAGATGGTAGGATGATGAACTTTAGTTGCTCCACAGCGCCGAGACACCTTCGGGTATTTGTCGCGCTATAAAAGTTGCGTAAATAAATAAATAAATAAATACTTTGTGATGTGCATTCGACTGTTTGTGAAGAACAATTCATATAATATTCCCATATTCTGGTAGGGGTAAATAATATATATTGAGAATGGCTAAAGGAAATGCAAGATTAAAATAATCCTCTTTAGTAATCTCAGTTGGTAAAAGTTGCGGAATATTGCACTGATTTTAGTGTCCAGTATCAGATTTGAGCCAGATGTTGATGTCTAAGCACCAGAAGTTTTTAGGCACAGCCTACAGATGGAGGCCAGAATCGTGCATCCCAGAGTCTACAATCAAAGATGAAAATCGGAAATTAATAAAACACAACATCAGCGTCAGGCATCATGGAGACAAAATCTACAAATAGCGATTCCAGAAGGAGCTATCCAAGCTCGGAAAAAAAAGTTATTTTCATTGTGAATTTGAACAAAAGAGTTTTTCATGGATTTAAAAATAGGGGTGTGAAGAAACCGCATTGCACTGAAGAAGGCTTGGAAGGTAGAGAAGAGAAAGAGGAAAGACATAAAGGGCATAGAGATACTTTAGAAAAGTAAATACTTCTATCACTTGAAGATGCTTTGGCGCGATTTGTAGTTGGTCTGCTCCAAAGTTTAAGAACATTGTTTTAATAGTAGGGTTTGGTGTTTGAACGTCTACATTCCCGGGCATGGGAACAAAGTATCAAAGGTGTAAAACATTGTCAGAAACTAGAAGTATATTTCTTTAACTGTAGATTAAGGTTTCCGGAGTCTAAAAAAGGGCCAAAAAACGTACAAGGGCAGAGTACAGTAGAAATCAGAAGTGTCAGACGTTGGCTTTATATACATGTGTAAGACAAACAAATTATACAAATCTAAGTTTATATGAGGTCTTTCTCAAGTGACAAGTCCTAAGCAATGCCACGTAAGCTAGAAGTGATTGGCCATTCTCCAAGGTGATGGGTTTTAGTTTCTGACATGTTTCTTAACTTTACTGTGCTTCATTTGCTGGACATTTTCCTTAATGTTAAAAAAGAAAATACAAAAGCACTCAGAAGTAGCTTAAGAAGATCAGTGGATAACAGTGTGATATTTTGCAGGGATGTTTCTTAGAAGCATTGAATGTGCACTGCTATTTGTAAAAGTGAGTTTTGCAATAAAACTCAAATTCCTTTCCTAATAAGGTTGTTCTAGTTCTAAGCACCACTACATTTTCAGTTAATAGGTTATGTCTTTATTTCGCTGAGCAACGGGAGAGCTATTTTAACAAAATGCCACATTACCAGCTGTTTTAAATCTATTTCTGGAATACAGGCACACATATTGCGAACATATGATTAAAAGTCTTTTTTTTTAAACATGTTAGGTTCCTCTTCTCCTGGCGTCCACATGGAGTCTCCGCAGAGATTGTAATTCGTCTCATTTGGGGCACGTTTGCAGAAATTCATATGTAGCTAGTCATTGACTGGTAAGTAGACAATTCCTTTAAGTTGATTTACATCATTTTTTGCATCACCGGTGTGCTTTTACTGTATTTAGTTTGCTTCGTGAAGCTCTTTACTTGCACACTGAAGAACATTGATTCTTGTGCATGATTGGTACAAAAAAACCAGAAAATGATAGTATGTTTCATTTTAATGTTACTAAAGTAAGAAATCTAACAGACTGAGGGTGCCTCGTTGTTTTGCATGGACTTGCATAGTGAGTGACGTTTTTAGTCATGTGCTCTAATTTTATATACACTCGCCTTTAAGACGCATGATTTTGGACCTGTGAATGGCAGCTCCACCCTGTTTCATAGTCTCCTTCAGTTGAATGTTTAGCCCTTCACTTCCTGAAGGCGCCTGGCAACACTGTTGAGGCCGGGGTTTTTCAGTGCTGGCCAGTGAGGTGCACAGGTCTATAGCACCCTAATGCAAGCAAGTAAATTGGGCCCCAACCCTGGTTTGGTTAACAACAACAAAATAGCCACTAATTGGGGTGCAGTGATCCTCTCACAGCATTGGGCATTTGTGTCACTGCATCTGCCCCACTGTTGGTAGCTACGTCCTTGGTGCTGGCTTCTTTCTTTCTGTACCATAACAGATGTGCTACATTTTACATCACTTGTAGGTGTGCTACATTTCTCCTCTCCAGTTCTCTAAAATGTGACGTAAACTCCGAGTTCCTCTCACAGGTCCTGGGATTCAATCCTAATGGGTGTTTGGGCACTACACAAGAGGCATCTGGCGTGAAATAACCACATAACATACATTTATTTTTATTTTAGACCGCATTTGGGAAAAAGCATTTGAAAAGTAATGTGTGTTTGTTACTAGTAATATCATAGCGACTAGCCTGTGTAGATAGTTGGACCCTACCACCGTTACACACTCTTTACAGTCCTGCAAATGTCCTACCCCGAGTCCACCTTTTTAACCACGAGACAAGGTATCACAAAGTACTCTAGTACCTCTATAGCCATGAAGTTTGTTAATGTCAAAGTTAGGTTTTTAAATTACTATGTCAACTTTTATACCATTTTCTACCTATACTTTTTTAGGTCTCGCCTGACCCAGCGCATGCGCTGGTCTGGCGAGACTTATTGAGAGGGCTCCCAAAAGTGCTACCAGGCCAGCCTAGAGCTACAGTGCATGTGCGCGGGCGCGCGCGCCGCGCTTTACCGCAATTACTTTCACTTTTGCGGCCGCAGGGCCGCTTGGCATAGCCAATAGGTCTCGCTTTTGAGACCTTATAAGTATTTAGTTATGCAACTGTTGCATGGCTAAACACTTGTAAGGTCCCAAAGGTGAGACCTATTGGCTATGCCAATGCTTGTTTATTATTGATTTTCGTCATAGTGACAAATCTAACCAGATACACGTACAGTTACGATTAGTCATTGTGGCCTTTGGCACTTTTCTTAGTGTAGAATCATTAAATCAGTTGAGTCCACCCCCCCTCCCACACACACACACACACACACATACACACACACTTTCATCATTCTCCCTCTTCATTACTCCACATTTATTGTTCAGTATGTAATTTCCGGCACGCCATATCCCAATCCCCCACCGCAGGAAAATTGGATCTAGTTTAGCTATCCCCCACTTCCATGTATGTGGCCGACCTCTTCTTTATCTTACAGCTCTCTTCTGAGGGCATCCCTTGACCTCATATATTGGGAGCTCAAGGAATCTACATGTTCAAAAGCAATTCAGTGCTTTGAAAAATAGTTGAGTGATTAGGTTCCTGGGTCAATGCCAACATTAATTGAGGATTCGGTGAATTGATTGAGTGCATGGATGGATAGGCAGTTGGTACTCGTTAAAAATATTTCCATAGTCTTGGGCATGGCTTGTAAACAATAAAAAGATACAGTGGGCCTCAGTCCCTCAGCCCCTGAAATATTGTAGCCATGCTCCGCTTTACTTGCATGTAATTGGCATTGCATGAAAATGAAAGCAAGAATTGCCTCTATGATACCAGGGCCATCATTATGACAGAATATGTACCAGCATGTTATGGATGCCTTGAATAGATATTATTGTCTGGTGCAGCATTATGTCAGAAGTGTGTTGCGTCATCCCATTGGTGTCTTTAGTATGCCAAGAATTACAGCTATTATGCCAGTTTTGTGCTAGTAGTGGGCACTATCATGTCATTGATCCAAACACAATGCCAAAAAGTACCATGCTTATGCCAAGAATGGGCATCATAATTTCAAGACCAGCATTTTGCAAACATTGGATGCCATTATGTTACTCCCTATGCAAAAAAATGATCACTGTTTTTTCTAGGATCGTCATTATGCTAAGACTGGTCTTCATTCTGCCACGGATGTATATTTTATCAATAATCATTAAGTCAGAGGCCATGTGTAGCCTGGTATAGTGAATTATATCTAAATTATATGGGAAAAGGATTGTCTGTTTGTCCAAGTGTGTTGTGAGATGTTAACCGTGGTTTTAGTTTGGAGGAGTGTTATAATGTGAATACGACTGTAGCTCATAACTTCCTTTTCAAGTGAAGTTCAAATGCTTCAGCAAATCACCATGTCAAAATACGGATACACTGTCAAATGTAAAGAATACAAGTTAGAAATAGCTTAGAACACTGTAGTACCGTCCAGATTGGCCTTTCAAAGGGATGCTTGAGCATCTATGAAAATGTGGTGCTCCATCAATGGCTCTTTGATGTGGTTAAGTAGATTGGCAGGCAGCAATAAGGGTCTATTGGCATGGGGAGTTCAGTTTCCAGCCTTTTCCCCAGCCCTTGTACTATTTAAGGTCTGGCTGGCTGTCGTCTAACCAGTGTTTGGCATCATCGCCTGTAATCCCTCTGCATCCATGGAACCTCCTTAATTTAAATGTGCTTTACTTGATACATGCATGTATGGTATGAATCACCATTTGTAAATTTATGATAATTGGTGCTAAGGTAACTTCATGATTGCTTCCATTGCACTTAGGTCACTGTGTTTTGATGTGCCTTCTGTCCCAATTTTCAGCCAAGTTAAGGCTGGCCATTGAGATATAGCTTGGATCCTGAGGCACAGCAAAGAAAGGAGCCTGTCTGGGCATACCCTTGTCCACATCAAACACACAACAAGAGATGGGAGAAATGTTTTGTAAATACTCAAAACCATTGGCAGCCACTCTGGGTAGAATGTGCCAATAATGTTTTACCCATTATACAGAAACTCTAGAAAGAGGCCCACATTATACCAATCAGTACTGACCCTGCTCCTCAATGAAACTGCTCAAGTGCATAGGTAACTCCACACCTTGTAAGGCCTTATCAGCGAGGTATAACTTGGACCCAGATACACAGCAAGCAATGGCCCATGTGTGTGCATACCCATGTCCGCTTAAGGGATTAAATCAAATGCACAAAAGCTGATAGGAGAAATGCTTGCAAATAGCCAGAAACAATAGCAATCACTCTCCCTTGATATGGCTATTACAGTTTGTAAGTCCTTGGGTTAAAAGCAGATTGGACATGGATGGATGACATTTTGTCTTTCATTCTTTTCATAATATGGCATTTTTTGTACCTTGGCCAACTGACATGTTGGCACCACTAAGGAAAACTTGGGTTGATGTTTCGAAAAGAGTGTGCTCTACAAATGTAAGTGAAGGCCCTCTTCCAATATCCCTGCCTTCTGATTTCCTGCCATATTGAAAATAAGTGTTTCCCAAGCTACCGCTGAGGTTTGTGGCCCGCCTACATTGTGTGCGAGTTTGCTTGTTTCTGGCTTATTTTTTAAGTTTGCTTTTCTTTTTATTCCCACTTGGCCCATCTCCAGCGGTGGTGGTGGCGGCTGAAAAAAGGTGATCTAGACTACTCTCTATGGTGCTTCATTGACTTCAGGGCTAGGAGGACGTGGAAAAAATCAGGCATGACCAGCTAATATGGCTTCAGAAGTACATGACTACAAAGGCACTGGCCCAGTGCACATAATTGCATTCGCTTCTTTTTAGGCCAATGAGTACGGATATTGCTGTGACCACTGCCCTTGACCCTTCCCCAATTGCTTACCTCCACCTTCTAATGGAGATGCTGTCGCCAAACCCATCTTGCAGAACAAGCTGAAATTAAAGAGAATGAGGTTGGCTGGTCCAATATGGTGGCATATTGATCTGTAATGCTATTCTGAATTCAAGGTGACTTTCATTGTCCTTTTTTCTTCTTTGGGAATGTATGCCAAGCTGTGCATGTCTGTGCAGGAAACAAATTCCACAGATGGCATTTGGTGAGAAACTGTCACGGTTCAATTAGGCACTATTAAGTCACCAGTAAAACACTATATGGCATCCACCAAGAAGCACCTAACCCCCAGAGGCAGTGTTGCACCACCCATAAAACATTCTATGCAGTACACCCATGTGCCCAGTGTTAAAATTTGGAGTTCATCCATTAAATTGGTTAGGTGGTCTTGCATGTCATCATAAAATGTGTTCATGCAAGGGATATGTGAAGGCCTAGATTGCATAATAACAATACACAAATCATCCACAGAGTTGCAGAAGAATTTGTCTTCATTATGAAAATGTCATTATTTGGTTCTGCTTCTGCCAGCCTGTTGAATGTTAGCTGTTTACTGGCAATGCTCCTTGGGTTGACACTTTATCAGAGATTAAGGCTTCTGATTCTTTGTAGTCATGGTTTGGGTTAGATGATATTTGCGGAGACGCAGCAAGTGTGCCAAGTACTATCTCCATAGTGAGATAAGGTACCATGCATATGAAATGGTACTAAATAGGCCTTAGTTCGTCTAGGTTTCTAATCTGGAAAATTGATAGAATGAATGATCTTTCACACGTGTTCTTCAATGTATTTACCTATATCTGCTCTTATTTTTTTTAAATGTTGAAGAAAACTATAATTTTGAATTAAAACCTGCTTAAAAAAAAAACTTTGACATTTCAGTATAATGAACCAGCAAGCGGTTGAGTAACGATGGAACGCATTGGATTAGGGTGGCTCAATAAGTACATATAAATTATTACTGACAGTAAGCGTACTGTATACGCATTTTTGCAGTATTGAAAGAGGTGTACTTTGTAAAATGACATAGTAGAAAACACTGATTAGCGATGACACAACAATTAAACTCAACTGGGCTTTGGGGGGCAGCCGACCTATTTGGGCTGCTTTGGGCTATTCTACTTTGGGCTGGCTGACAGGTATTTAGCCAGCCATTTTATGCGCACTGGACACCATTTTAAGGTAGAGTAACACAGTGGCCGGTGTGCTGTAGAGTAAGGAATTTTTATTGCCAGTTTAACTCTAGGCTTCTGGAAAAAATATCTTGGACAGGAAGGCTGCGGAAGGCATGCGCCTGCTTGTGGAGGCAGAGTGCATGGACTTAACTAAGCCGAGCACGCGTGTAACAGCGTGCCCCGCTAGGCGTGTGGCTGAAGAGATGACGGCTGCTGTGATTGTGTGCTCCGACAAGCTGTGTCTAAAGCAAGGAGAGCGGCCCCCGGTGCAGCAAGTAGGGCAGAGAGCATAAGCCAGTGCTTAGTCAGTTTGTAGTCTGTGGGGGGAATCCCAAATAAATTGCTGGGAGAGAGGCCTTTGAGACCTCGCCACACGGCCACAGCGTTGGAAATGGGGGGAATATTGGGGGATGCAAATGTAGTTGGGGCGGCAAGTGGGATGAGGAGGGGCATCTCTAATGGAGATGCAGCTAGAGTTGGAGTTTAAGGAACTGGACTGGGAGGGGGAAGGTGCATTTAGCTGTGGAGGGGAGGTCGGGGATACGGCGGCTTGCGGGGCGGGTAAGGTGGTGAGGAGAGAGCTGGGGCAGTCAGTAGGCCCATAGTGATGGAGCCATCCGGGTCATTGGTTGTGGTTATATAGGGCCCCTTGAGATATGGTGGGAGGAGGGAGGCTGTCGGTTTCAGGGAGCGTAAACTCGGCCGGGAGAGAAGGGGAGGAGGGGTTTAATCAGTGGAGAGCTACTGAAGAAGGTGGGGTGGGGGGCCCTACACCGGCTTTGGTGGCGACCAGGCTGGAGTGGAGCGAGGAGGAAGGGAGGCAGGAGGATGAAGAAGATACCAGGGAGGCAGAGAAAGGGCTAGGGTGGCAGGTTCGGACACCACTGAAGGTGTACTTGGGGGCGGGGGGGCAGGGGCTCAGGAGGAGGAGGAGGAGGATGACCGTAGCACGGGGGGGAATCGTCAGGAGTAGGATGGCGGGAAGATGGGGTAACGCCTCGTGTTTAGAAGAGTGGGGGCCGTTGGCTCTGGGTTCTAGGTCTGGGTATGAAGCAGGTAGGGGCCGACCCTTTGTTTTTCAGGGTCGCCGCGGAGGTGCGGCCTCAAGAGAGCTTTATGCAGCACAATTGCACCAAGAGGAAGAGATGGCAGGGTCTAGTGCGGGCAGCGGGATTGTGGCGCGGGGTGTCGATGCCGCCGCCATAAGAAGGTCAAGGGTGGCCTCTGCAATTTAGCAACCCGGATGGGTCATTGCCGGTGCCTGGGAGGAAATGGTGCCTTACTGACCCAGAATGGGTGGTGGGATGGCTAAGAGGGTGCCCTGTGCCTTCCCACAGTGGCAAAAAGGGGCTTCTTAACTCCGACACGATGCAGTTGGATGCAAAGGTGGGAGTACCCACAGGCGCGTGGGAAGGTGCTGACCTACACATGCAGCTAGATTTTGATGAAGGGAGTGAATTGGTTGTCGATGAGCCCATGGAGGCTGAGGAACGCCAATGCTGGGAAAGTAGTACATGGGGGGGGGGGGGTTTGGAGGAGGGTGAGGTTCCTGTAATGTTGCTCATAGTGTTTTACAGGAAGGGCAAATATCTCATCAGACCTGGAATAGGGCGACGGTCGAAGTGGAACCCTTGCAGCTGGTTAGGCGGCTGGATCCAGTGCTGAGGCCGACCTTGTAGCCAGATAAGGATGTTAGTGGGGGGGGGCAGCGGGTAGAGGACAAGAGAAAGGTTTCCATTCGGGTAGAGGCTAGGGGGAACTGGGACAGTGGTAATGTCCGACTGAGGAAAGATTTGTGCGTTAAGGACACTGGGTGGGGGCAGACACACAGCTGCCAGCTGGTGCAGCGTCTACACTTGTGGACAAGTCCAAACAGGGAGAAGGGGGCCAAAACTACAGGAGGGTCTGTCTCAGAGCCCCAGATACCTCTGATTATACTGGAAGGCGGATAGCAAAGTAGAGGGAGCTTAGTAGACTAAGGATGTACATGAGGTGGGCAAGGAGTGTAAGGAATTTAGGATTAGGAAGCTCCCGTATATTGGGGGGTTACAAAACCCTTGGGCGCTCATTAATGTTGACTACCAAGGAGAAACTATGGAAAGGGGAGTATGTGGAGATGCTGAAGCTGCGCCACAGGGAGCTGTGGGCAAAGGAGGGCTCCAAAGAAGAGGAATATAGGCTGTCCAAGTGGCCCATGGTGCCGGTCACGATAGAAAATTGGACGGCGGCATTTACAATTTTTGTCAGCATGTATTGTGAGAAATATCCGGAACGCTGTTTGTCCATATTTTCAATATATGGATGTGTTTAGGAGGGCTCAGATCAGGTATGGTCGGGCGTGGACTCAATATGATGAGGAGTTCTGCGTGCTTTTATCTTGGGATCTGGAGGCCAAATTTGGGGTGGGGGGCGGGGGGGTAGGGGGTGGGAGGGAGATTAACAATGATTTGTGGCACAAGACGATGGAGCCTGAAAATATCGGAAATACTATATTTACTGCACGTGGCCATCCTCTAGTATATCGGCCCTTTCAGCAGCACCCCACCAAGAGGGGTGGGAGCTGGACCAAAATCTCAATGGGGTGCGTTTGAGACATTCTGGGACTTAAACAGGGGGTATGAATCAGAGAGTACTGTAAGTTTCGGCACGAATAATCCCAAGCGTGGAGGAAGACGTGCACTTGTGCAGTGCAATGGAGCTGGAGGATGTGGTCAGGGGCAACATACAGGGCAGTGGAACAAATACCAGGGCCCAGCCAGCTGACTGCAGGGTAATCAGGCGACGGGGAACCATGGAGGAAACTGGGCACGTGGGCAAGGGATCATGCTCCTATTAAGGTGCACCGCTTAGATAACTGGTTGGCATTTTATCACAAAAGAGAAGGTGCAGGTTTTCGGGAGGGTTTCAGGCTCGTGTATGAGGGTCCGAGGTTACGTCGTTGGGCAGATAATTTGAAGTCCGCTCGGTCGCACAACCAGGTGGTACGTGCAAAGCTTTGGAAAGAAGTACAGGAAGGCAGGATGTAGGGCCCTTAAAGCGCATGGCCACTGCTAGACCTGATCATATCTGCTATTGGTCTGGTACCAAAGAAGGAGTTGGGGGAATTTAGGCTAATACAACACTTGTCATGGCCGAAAGGGAACTCGTTCAATGATTACATAGCGGAAGAGGTGGCATAAATGTTGAACTCCTCAGTAGATGCAACTATGGCATTAGTACAACAGGTTGGTACAGGAGCATTGATGGCTAAGTTCAACATCAAGTCGTCTTTCAGGCTTCTGCCAGTACACCCTGAGAACTTCCATTTGCTGGAGATACAGTTCGAAGGGTCTTTGTATGTGTATAAAGCCCTTCTCATGGGGTGCTCCTTTTCATGTGCACTTTTTGAGCGCTTCAGTACTTTCTTGCAATGGGTTTTCACGTGGCAGACAGGTTTAGCCAAAGTGATTTCTTATTTTTATGGGTCAACCCGGTTCTGCGTACTGTCAAATACAGTTGGTAAGTTTTAAAGAGCTCATGAGTGATATTGAGGTGCCTTTAGCACCTGGAAAGACCGTAGGGCCCAGTACAGTGCTGTCCTTCCTGGGCATTGCGCTTTATTTGGTAGCTATGAATGCACTCCTCCCGGTGGAGAAGCAAGTGCATATGCAGCTGGTGCTTGATGCGGTGCTAGAAAGACCAAAGTTAACTGGGAGAGCGATCCAAGTACTGCTCGGCCATCTAAACTTTGCATGTAGGGTAGGAAGGACTTTCTGCAGGCACCTGGGATTGTCACTAGCAGGGCTGTCGTTGCCTCATCAACATATTAGATTGTTAGCATGGGCCAAATGTAGCACCTGTTTTTGGAGGACTTCAATGGCATTCCGAAAGTAACACTACAGTATTGGGATGTCCAGATATACTCTGATGCAGCAGGTGGGCTAGGTTTCAGTTTGTACTGGCGGGGCAGGTGGTGTGCAGAGGAATAGCTACGGAAATGGAAGCAGGGTGGCAAGAGCATAGCTTTCCTGGAATTTTTTCCACTAGTAGTGGTGGTGACCCTCTGGGGTTGGGAACTGGCTCAGAAGAAGGTATTGATTGTTCAGAGTTGACAATATGTCGGTGGTTCATGTGGTCAATAGGCGGTCTGCGCTAGATGAGCAGCTGATCAAACTGTTAAGAGTTTTGTGATGGCTTGCTTGAGACATGAAGTGGTCTTTAGGGCTCGCACGTACCACGGATTGGCAATGACATTGCGGATGCTTTGTCTTGTTCACAGTGGGAGAGATTCTATGGGCTGGCCACGGATGCAGACAAGGTCAAGACTCCTATGCCGGCGGCAATGTGGAAAATGGGCGAAAAAGGATGCTTCGCTTGATGGTAGTGTTTCGAGCAGAATGCTCTAGGAAGGTATACACTCTAGCTTGGCAGGCGTTCATTGCCAGTGGGACGAGGTGACGCCCAGAGGTATGGTACAGGGAGGAGGACCTAGTGCAGTATATGCTAATCTTGATTGAGAAAGGTTTGTCAAAAGTAACGATTACAGGAAAGCTGATGAGTATCGCATTTATGGGCAAGTTCTTGTGGGGCTAGGTTGGGGTAGGGGCAGAATCATGCAATCGGGACGATGGTCATCTGAATATTTCCAGCATTATGTATGTTGAAATAAAGGGGTTTTTAATTTGTTACAACTTCCCTGCATCTCAGGTACAGTGGCTGGTTCGGAGGCATTAGGGCTATCGATCTGGATAATAGGACATTTGTTTGTAAAATGGGTGGAACGGTATGAAGTGCAGAAGGTGCAAGGTGCTAATCTTAGGCTCGATAGGCAACTGTGTGAAGTTACTTGGCATGAAAAAGGTAGTATGCAATGGCACAAATTATTGCTATTTCTGAATAATTTGATATGAAGGCACATATGTCTGGACATTTTGGTGCTACACTTGAGGGAGGATGACATGGTGAAGAAAGGCCTGTCATTATTGAAGGAGATGAAGATGGACCTCTTAGAATGTAGGAAACAGTTGGCGAGCACTTTCATCGTATGAATAGAATTTATTCCCAGGAGACAGTGAAGGGGGGCAGGCAGGCCCGCAGCCATTGATCAGACAAGGCACAAGATCAATAGGCCTTATTCAAAAACAACCCCCTTTGGGTAGATACACATACATAAAACCACACTCGCTATAGACACCCTATGTCACCAATGTGTAAGCCACAAACAAGGGAATAAAGAAATCACATAGCAGATTCAAATAAAAATAGTACAAATTTAATGTGTAAATATATAGACATTACAGTGTATCATGTTTACTCATAATAAAATATACATATAAAATTCATCATAAACAAATTTAAAAAAAAAGCAATGTGCAATTAAAAAGACATACATACAAATAATACCAGTAAAAGAATAAAAAGGATGATGCAGTCTAACAAAGGCCTACTATAAATTCATGTAGACAACTGTTAAGATCAATAATGTTCTTATGAATTAACAACGGATCTATTTGATATTTAGTAGTTCCTTCTGAGTTAACGAATTATTTTCATGCCTGTTCTCCCATTTCTTCTTTTTCTCCTTTTTATTCTTTTTCTCCTTTTTATTCTTTTTCTGGTATTATTTGTATGTATGCCTTTTTAATTGCATTAACCATATTGAATCATACATTGGTGTTTTAAAAATTGTTTTATGCTGAATTTTATATGTATATTTTATTATGAGTAAACATGATACACTGTAATGTCTATATGTTTACACATTAAATGTGTACTATTTTTAATTGAATCTGCTATTTGATTTCTTTATGCCCTTGTTTGTGACTTACACATTGGTGACATAGGGTGTCTATAGCGAGTGTGGTTTTATGTATGTGTATCTACCCAAAGGGGGTTCTTTTTGACTAAGGTCTATTTTGGCACCCATCTCCTTTGGTTGCTGGGTCCCTCTCTTTTCTCTTGAGATACAAGATCAATAGGGACATGCTAAATTTCTATAAGAGAGGGTTCTGGCCGAGTGGAGCATCCGGAATTGAGATATGACACTCCGGAATCTTTTAGAGGCGATGGAGTTCAATTATCTAACTATGGAATCGAGCTATACATAATGCAAGTCAAGGAGGCTCTGGAAGGAACACTCAGTAGGAGTCGGGAGCAAAGGATTTCCTAAGGGGGCGGTCAAAAGGTTCAGGCCTTTGAGTAGCACTTATAGAAACAACGATGAGGGTTGCTACTATGTGTGCACCAGAGAGTATAATCTAGTGTAATAATATCCTTACTTGCAATTAATGGTCTCCTGCTCACTCCTAGTGAGCAGGAGACCACAAATAATTATAAAGAATAAGAAATAAAAACAAATAACTCAAATTCATTTTGTACTACAACATTTATTTGTTTATAACATGTAACATTACTCCGCTCCTTTCTATTATACTTTTGATGGCCTTTGAGTAGCAGTTCGCTGGTTCAGTTGCCATATTGTTAGATTGATATTGTTGTGAACATAGGTGAATCAGGACAATGAGGTGGCAGGAAAGGTACCCATGAAAGAAGTAAGAAGTTAAAAGTTAAGATCTAGGATACTTAGATAGTTAGAGATTAATAAACGTAGGTTAAAGTAGAAGTCTGTAAAGGTCGACCGTTTAATAACAGGATTGGTGTTTCAAATGTAAGGGGGAGGGGCATGGTTAAGTTAGGGTGTAATGTCCTATGTAACATGGTTGTATAGTAAGGTTTAGTTTTGTAAATCTAAGGCATAGGTTGGAAATTTGCGATGTGTCAAGAGGCCTTTTTCATACAATAAAACAGCTATTTTTGTGGTCTGTGCTGACTTCTCTATGCCAATCTTAATGTATAAACAGCTGTCACAGCAGGTAAGGAAGTGTGAAACCCGTTTTGCCATGTGAAGTGTTGTTTGCGGGATTCTAGTGCATTCAAAGGCCAGTCGTTTAGTTTTCCAAGGAATGTTAAGTGCATACCAGACATGTGTACAGAATCGAGTACAGTATATGCGAATTAGAACCACAGCAATATCCTAACAGTATACGTAGGTAGTGCATAGTCCTCGGGTTTACTAGAAACTGCTTAGGGTGCGAGAGGTCCTTATGCTTCAGCTGGCTGTGCGGCACCTGGAAAGAAGATGGCGTGTGTGCAGGGATAAACAAAATAGGCCCGCGAACCAAAATAATGATGGCCCTCATTGTAAAGAAGAAAGTTAAAAGGGTGGCTCATTTTGGCAGATTGAGGCAGTTTTAAACTTGTAAAGAAGCGCTGTATGAGTGACTCCATGGATTTGCGTTTGCTAAAGGCAAGCTTTGATTGAATATCCGGTAAATTAACAGTAAAAACTGATCCAGCTCGCCATAAAACAGGCGCAGCAACAGCCCAAAAATTGACGCACTCTAACCTGTCAGACCAGCCCATTGGACACTGCCTGATTGCCCTATAGGCCAGTCTGGCACTGTGAGTGTGCTTGTAAGTTTAAACATGTGAAGAGTTGGCATTATTGCTGTGCTGCACTTGTTTTATTTACGTGGGGTAAGCTTGCATTGTTGCACGTGCAGAGAGTGAATCTTACATGCTGTTTTTAAGTATTTTACCTGTTCACCCTTTGTGAATTACATTTACACTGGTTCGGTGACGGTCTGTGTTTGTGTGGTATCTACACTGCTGCTGCCTGTGGTCTTATTGTCCCTTAAACCGAAGCCAACACTGCAGGTGCTGCATCTATTCTCGGTGTCTGAGAGAGAGTGGATGAATGAAATGTAGGGTTACTACGTGGCTCCATGCCATGAGAACTGAGTTCTCCAGCTTTGACCAGATCACTGTTTTCAGATGTGATAGACACATGGGTTCAAATAAGGAGGTTCCAGAATGCGTTGATGTGACAAACGAAAGGATGGGTCTGGAACCAAGGTCGCCTTGTAACATGAAGTCTTGTGGTCACTTGAAGCTTGCATTGTTGCTGCTTGCTTTGAACCAATCTTGAAGGCAGCTCGTTCTGTTGCCACCAATCCTGGTCTGTTGTGTTGTTATAAAGTGTTGCCCTGCTGCTGCCACTGTTGTATAGATCTGAGGGGCGTGTGTGGATGGAGGCAGTAGGAATTTGAGATGAGGCTTGGAGGCAAGGCTTGCACGTGGATGTCTGTGCTGTGCCTGTTCCTTTCTTGTGAGAAGACCTCCTGGTGTCCGTACTGGACTGGCTGTTGTTGGTTGACGATGCGCTTGCAGATTCTGTATCTGTCCTTTGCATGATTAGCGTGTTCTGATACAGTCCAGGTTGAACCTGTAACTTGTGTCTGCAGGGTGTTTTCGCTGTTTCTAGCTGTGCTTTAGCTGTGCTCTGCGTGAGTGAATCATGAACTGCTTCTGTGGCTGATGTGTCTCTGTGGTGCATGGGCAAAACATGTACTGCCTTGGCCCTAGTAGAACCTGTTGAGTTTGTTGTACAGAAGATTAGTGGTCCCTTTCACTATCCCAAATCCAAAACAGTTGGCTTTGTCGGAGCTAATTTGCATGTGTAGTATACCTACTGTTCAGCTTCTCAGAATAGCTTCTAACACATCTTCTAATTCTCCGAAGATTGTTTTTAAATATGTAAATTGTATCCTTTTTTGCTATTCTCTGGTGTATTTTTTGCTTTGACAGAAATTAAATATTCTTTAGTGGAGCAGGACATCAACAGTTGAGTGATTTAAGGAGTTGGTGTTTCCAATGTTGTGGAGGTGTTCAGGAGGCTGTGCCACCTCCCTTGTTTTTTGGATTTCACATTGACAAATATTTTTACTTGGTAGCTTTGTGGCATATGAAAGCGACCCATGTTGTGGGACTGACAGGCTTATGAGATGCTTGTTACTAATGACCACAAATTATTTTAAGCCGTGGAGCAAAGTCCTACATTTGTTTCTACTTTGTTGTCTTGCTAATTGGGGTTTGTTACTGATTGCATGCATATTGTACTTCGTCAACTGCTGTGGTAAGAGTTCTACCCCTTTAGCAGATGACAAAGATTTAGCATGTTGTGCTTTTAAATATTGAAAGTAAGGAGCCATTGGCGATCCCACTTCTTACTCAGAAAGGAAGAGAAGGATTTTTAGAGGATGATGCTACACTGCGTGGGATGGCTTTGATTTTGGCCTTGCCGCCTCCATCTTCCTTCCAGAAGCTGCAGGAGAAACCTTTGGAGCACCATCCTTAGAGCACCGGCCCATCCTCTCCATCCCTGGGCCAGGGGGCGGTGATTGGCTATTCATCTGACTACAAGACGTCACAAACCACCCCTCTTTTACAAGGGGACAGGCGGTAAACGGGTGTGATTGCGAAGGTCTCCTACAGCCTACAAGAGAAAATGAGGGTCACCGCATGGCCTTCTGAAGCAGCTTTCCCTACTTTGAAAAGCTCTGGAACTCTCTATTCCCCGCCCCCACATCTCCACCTGCATCCCACAATATTTCCCTCATTTATTCCAAAAATCCTTCGGATGTTGGATGAGGTTAACAGTCTCATAGTGCAAAAAAAAGGCTTAGGCGTGAGTGGGTAGTACAATTAATATAAGTGCAGGTAGGATAAACATTGGATAAGCAGTTTACTTCGAAGTAGTCTTAAGGCCGGGCGCATTTGCTTTAAAAACGGTGGCACATTTATTTCCAGGCCTAAGCATCGGTGTGAAATCTATACATCGTGTAAAATATAAAATTACCTTGTTTTGATGTGGAGTAAAATCTGCCTTCAACCCCTTTGTTGTAGACTATGAATAGTTTACAAGGATATTATTTCTAGAGGGCATAATTAGCGTCGTGTAACTTTTTTCTGAAGGTAACCGAGCGGCTGTTCTAGCAGTATGGAATCCCCTTGCCTGCCCCTGTGGCTGTCCCATTCATGCTGGGCCATCTGGAAGGTACTGGCTGCATGCAGTGCTAGCAGCATCACAGTAAGAGCAGGATTAACTTGTCAGCATCCTCTTTTGTTAATACTTTAATCTAGCATCCATTTGTCCGTGGGGCCTGGTGAAGTGACTGCCCTGCCCGTGCATGGAGTTTTAATTAGCAGTATGTACATAAGGTGATTACTAGGCTTTAGTTTGGAACAATATAAAAAGTTTCCCAGAGTAAATGGGATGTTTTCCCCTTTCAGGTCTGTTTGTTCACTCACTGAACATGATGTCTTTTAAACACTTTCTAAGTCTATTGTCAAGAGGGTAAACCTTCCGAGATGCACTCTGCAGAGTGAGATATTGTTTTTTTGCCAGTGTAATCGTGCTGTTAGTTCGGAGTCCTGGCCATACCAAACTGGCCTGGAAAAGTGTTCATCCGAAATTTAAGGTTCATGAATCAATATTTCTGAAATGTGATGAGGGTCCTCTACCTCAGCCCATTATCCTCTCAAACACACCTGCCTTGACTCCGCCACTCAAATATTTCTTCTGTCATTGACAGGTTACCGACCCTGCACTTTGCTGCAGCAGGTTAGTGGAATCATTCTTTTCTCAGGTCTGGTTGATAGTGCAGCCATCTGAAGGCCTGTTGTTGTAGTTCTTATCAAATATACATAGAAAGGCTTTGACTGTACCCAGAGGAGTATTAAGGCCTCACCTCTTAGTATTGACTATTTGCTGTATCATTCCCCCTGCTATATAGTATTTGCATTGCAAATCATGAGGCACTAGCGTTCAACATACAAGAACACAATCGTCTCGCATTCAATTCTTTAATTCATAAATGCACTGTTTCAGAAAACAAAAAAATATATATATATATACACACATACACATTTATATAATATTCTTTTTTACTGCAATGGCCTTTTAAAAATGTTTTATTCAGGACTTAAAATGCAAGCCAGGCCTGTTAACTTTGTCAATGCTTGTTCTGCTATGAAGGTAAAAACCGATATGTTCCTATATGTATTTTTAGTGAATTACATTTATGACTGGCTCCAAGGAGCTACCTTCGTGATCTATTCTGTCCTGATGTTTTTTCACTAGTGTACGTGATGTATGCTGCAGACCCGCTTCAGTTTCATAGCAGGATCTAAAGCAGTTCTTTATGAACTCTACATGCTGAATTTATTCTGTTTCTGGGTAGTCTAAAAACGGATGTAATTTGTATCCAATTTTATGGTACTCAATGTACCATCCATGATGGGAAGGAATTCTCTGTTGGTCCTACTAGGATACATAGTGTCCTGCAGATCGCTGCATGTGTCAGCAGAGAGTGTAACTCACTGGGCCGTCTTGCTGACTGTGCTCTGTGGCTTTCTTTAGTCCTGCCTTTACTTAATCAGCCTCATGTTTGAACACCAAATAATACTCCAGATGCTCTTATCCTTTTTTGAGATTTAGGCGGGGAGATTGGGATGCAGAAGATGAGATAGAACATTTTTATTTATGCCATTTCTGAAATCACCTGTTTTGTTATACAGGACCCTTCCTTCTCGCTGCTGTTGCACACTTTTTGACATTTTAAATGCGTTTTCTAGTCTTACTTATCGTATGATGATTTATCTGCACGTCTCACCCAAAACTCTATAGTGTGGCTCTGTGTAAGGCACGTCACAGGAACTTGAAAAATTGATGGTTCTGCAACCGCATTATTTCGAATTTTGTTGATCATACTGAGGACAAATGAAGGTTTGCATTCTGGACAGTAGATTGTGTGCAAGTTTTTTGCGTTACGCCAGATCAGATGTTTTTTAACTTGGTGAGTTTGTCATAGCTCCAACTGTGTGTAGTTCTGCCCTCACCACTGGTGTCATATTAGACCGAACCACTTAATACAGAAGTCTAACTCCTGGGGTGACCGTGCAAGTGGAATATTCCTGGACTTTCTGAAATGCCAAATTGAGGAAGGAGAGGTTTTAAATACCTGGTGCCTCCTGGCTCCATTCTCTTTTGGCAGCTATTCTCTGTGAGGGCGAAGCAGGACCATTTCTTTGGGTACCCTTTGAGACCCCGCTTATTGTTTGGTGTCCTTGGTCAGGTTATACTTGGAACTGGAGCCACTGGGGAGGGGCTACTTGCTACGTCATATAGTTGGCACCCCGCTTACTCTGTACCAGTTTGATCACATAATGGAGTCATGCCTGAAACTAGCTAGACACAAAGAAAAACATTATTTCATGCATTCCTGTAGGATTGGGGCATCAACTCCAGCATTTAAAGCAGGCCTTACCCCTAACAGGATCTAAAAAACTGAGCCGATGGGAGTCTGATTGCTACAAGCTGTATATTGGGCTCTGAGAGGTGGGGGAGTGTGGTGTGGTGAGGGGCTAGTTTAACCTTCCCCTTGCAACAAAGACCATCACACCTATGGTAATACCCTCATAAATAAGAGGTTTAGTTGTGTAAAGCAGTGATGCATTCTTTTTTGTAAGTTTTAAACTGTTATTTTGCAATTTCACACACTGTAAATACTTTTGAGGTGTTGTATATGTGTAATGAACAATATACTGTTTTGCATGTCAATCCTGTGTTTCTGTAGCCATCATAGGTTTTGTAAAATATTTAGTGTGCGCTATGGTGGAAGTGAAGATTACCTCGCTTTAGTAAATGGTTATGATACGGCTGTCCTTTTATTTTATTTTTTGCTAGGGGTCAAAATTGGCCACTCCTTTGTCACAAGAGCGGCGCAACAGGCAAAGACAAGGAACTGGAACCATGGCTTCCCTAACACCTTAATAACGTGGATGGGTTCCCTGGCATTTGATGGGCGAACCTCTTGAACAAGCTGCGCCAACCTGCAGCAAAGTTCTCTCCAACACAAACTGGTGTGGCCTTCTCTTTTTTCTTATGGTTTTGACTCTATGGGTATATGTATTTCAACCAGGGCAGTATGTGTATGGTGGGCAATGGGATATCAGCGCTATGCCTTGGGTGCAAAACATTTAGATGGGAGCTCCAATTAAAGAATTATGAACTTGGCGGTGGAGTTCATATTACTGGTTGCTACCTGAAGAAGATAACTAGTCTAAGTAAGTTACCTAAACATGTAATATTCATCTGATGCCGGTCTATGCCAACATCTAAAACCCTGTCTTTTTTTGATAGCAGAAAGCAGAACCATGCTGGTTAATAAACCAGGGCTAGCTGAAATGTCACACTTGACAGCAGCGTGGCAGCACTGTAGGGATTTGTCAATCATTTCTGAAAGGCAAACCGTGCTGAAGCTCAGTCTATTCCAAGTGTGCATTACCATTGGCAGGCTGCATCCCCTGTGACAGACCCATAGGACTGGGTAAGGGTCATTCATATGATGGATTTCCTCCTGGGACATCTGGTATGACTGGTTCAGATCCATTCACATATCTCTATAATACTAGTAGTGATGAGCACAGTCAGTGACATTTTAGGGCCACTCACTGCTGGGCTGAGGCAGAATCAGTCATATGCCAGCCTTCCATTTTAAAGAGCGATAGAGGTGGGTCATGCCAAACACACTCCTAAATCTGACTGACTCCACATTAGCACTTCTGTATTGCACAATGAAAAGTAAATACAAATAAACTATGTAACAGGCATATCTGTGGAGCACACATTTGCCCTGAAAGGTCTCTTGGTACTGTTGGCAGATGTCTGTTACCCAACTTATTGCTAGTCATTTTATCAATGCTGGAAAGAAAAAAAGTGTCCCTGCCAATATTGGAAACCCCTCACTATGGAGTCAAACACAAACACCTGACGTAGATGCATTAGTTAAATAGGCCCCTAGCACAGGTTTAATGGGATAATTATGACAAATTGGAAAACCTGTAACTTAAAATGTATATTTTACTATTACTTTGGGAAGAACAGGGTGAGCAGTAGCATACCTTTATTAATTTACATACATTTTAGGCCTACTAGTGGCAGCTTGTCGATTTGTGTTTTTTTTTTTTTGTTCTCTTTTCTGTCCTGCCACTGTGTAGTGTGTGTAGCAAATCACTGATTGTCTGGTTTCTGTACTTGCAAGCCGGTGCAAGCCAACACCATCCTCTGGCTTGCTTCAGGTTTCCAGGACCATAACCTCTTTGACGTTCAGTGTATCTTCCAAGTTTTGTGTATTTACAAATTCTGTCCTGGGGCCTTAGGAAGGAAGTGCTTTGGGAGCAGTGGGGATGTTTGTAACCTTTGTTTGCACTTCATGACAAAGGGGCGCAGATGATTGTGCATCCCCTATGTAGAATTGCGTGTGCAGGGCACACGTGCAATACCTGCACATGAATTACTCCTGAAATCGGTTTTAGACCGAGCCTGGGCAGCGCATGCGCTGCTCTGCGAGGCATGCTGTATTAGAGTATGGACTTGAAGCCCCTCCCACTCTCCGCCCATATTTGTCATTGGCTTGAGTCAATGTCCTTCTTAAATGCTGGCTTCTGATTCCTAAAGAAGCTTGTTAGTCCCTCCTTAGTACCGCCTTGTCTTCATTTGAAACCCCCCATGAGGACTGGTCCTTTTTCTTCTGTTTTTACACGGTATGTCTGATTTAGTGCGTAAGCACTATTTTCTTTAATGAGTTTCTCCTACTGTAGGCACATCATGCTTTCCTGCAACATTCAGCGTCCATGCGCGCTTTAATTTTTCAAGCAGCTCGGGACAATGGCAGCTGCTTCTTTGAAATGAAATAGGTCTCGCATTTACAAGAGTCTGAGCTATTGGCTTTGTAAATGACAATGCTTTTTATTTATGTGTTAGTTATCAAAACCGATAAATAGAAGGCTTTGTCATTTACAATGCCAATAGCTTAAACTCTCCAAATGCGAGACCTATTGCATTGCAAATGCTTGTTTAGTCTGCTCTGTGCCACCACAAATATGCTGCTCAAAACTCCTAAAATAAATACATTTAACCATTTCGGTAAGCTATGATGCATTGTCACCTCTTTTCCCAAAGCCTGCTTTCTTGTAGTACCATTTCAAGTCCTCCTCATATTTTGCACTCGGTTCTGACCCTTAGTAGCACTGTAAATAAGAGGGGTTAGCAATGTTTTACTTCTCAAGAGTGGATCCATTTATAAAGAGTAGCCTACAGTTTGCACACAGGTATTAGCAGTGTGCGATTTTTTCAAGGAGCAAATTCGTATTGTTATTTTTGTGGGAAACGTTCACATTAAAACAAACCAAAATTTCTGCTGTTTCAGTTTGCATTAACAAACTTGAAGTCAAAGCACTTGCTCGCAGAAACTACAAATTCTACATTGCTATTGGCTTTGATGCACGTAACTTTCTCACACATGCTCGCTTCTATGGCTACTTCACCACAAACTCCATCTTGACAGATCAGCAGCATCTCTTGGCCGTCTGCCACACTTGTTTTACTGAGTTGCACATTTTAATTTGTGTGCCGGTCACTGATTAAAATTGATTTTGTTTTGTGATTATTGAAAAGTGCTGACAGATGCCTATCTGTAAAATGCTATCTGTGATTTATTGCACATTGAAAGTCAAAGGGGAGTGTGATACGCGCAGGCGCACAGGAAAAGGTGGAGGGCGCTGCACTGATTGGCTCGATCACATTCTTTTGCTTATGGGCAGCAGCAGGCTGATACCCTAGAATCAGAACCACTGTTCCCAGCAGCAGCACTCTACTCTATGCATCATTGCTGATTCATTACCCCTCATTCCTATCGCTTTGATGAATCGCACAGTGTAGGCCTCCTGTGACTCAGACAAATCTTTTTACAAAAGAAACGGACCCTCCTTACTTGCTGTTCTTTTCTGTGCCACAGACTCCTTCATGGGCGGGGTGTGGTGCTCCAGCGTGGGTATGGGCTGGCTCCGCTGCTCCAGTGGTAGCAGGAGTACTTAATAGGTAAATGAAAGGAGGCTGCTTGGGTTATTGAAGAGGATCAGTCACGCTTGCCCGGGGAACCGTGCCTTGATTCTTGTTGCAGGCTCCACTCTCGAAATTAGCACATGTGAAATCCTCCACTTCCCGGTTGGAGAGGGAGGCACTGCTCCATGGAGCTAGGGATTCCGATTGGTAGGGAGATGCGGGCTCTTCTGTGGGTGGATGGGAAAATAAGGTAAGATGGGGCAATTTTACCATTTCACAGCAGAGCGATGATTTTGTAAGATTGCTTCCTTCCTAGCAGGTTTGTCATATGATTATGGATTCGTTTAGAGTTTGTGTACCTCTTAGGGTTTAGTGCAGGAGTTTCTCAAATGACTATTTAGTGGTATGAGTGGTTTTTCTGCACACTTCTGTGTTAAAATGGAGAGGGAAAAGGTCTGAAAAATTGAGGCATTCCCACTCTCCCTCCACTGATGGGTAGAATGGAGGTGAACCTTTGGAGTACAGGACAAGGTGCTCAAAAGGTCCTGTTCGACTGTTGGCTCAGATAGGCAGACTGCTTTTGTTCAGGCCATGATCGATGAGGCAGTGACAAAGGCATTGATCACTACAAAAATCTGCAAAGCATAAGGACAAATTTGTGGATACAGACTTGTTAACTGATTTGGCTTCAGATAAGCCTAGTACTTCAGGAGGCAAGTACATTTCCGGAGAGGAGCTGACTGCTATTCTTCTTTGTATCCGAGACAATTGGGGCTTCAATTTGCCTCAGAAGTAGGAGGGTCCTGAGGGGTTGTTCCCTCAATTTGCCAAACCAGCGAATTGAGCTCTTCTGTTTCATCCAAAAATCAAGGGTTTGATTTTCTGAAATTAGGAGCCAAATCAAGCTCAAATTCCTCATTTGTTTTATTTTATATTTATTTACTTTTTACACAAATTCTGTGCACTGGAGGAGAGGGGCATGGTTCTTCCTCAGTCCATCAAGGTCGATTTAATTTTGGCCTTCTTAATTGGGAGGTCATCTCAGAATTCTGAGGATCGTAAAGTGGACAATGGGCTTAAAAGATGTTTTGGAGATGCTAACCGGTCATGGAGGGCCGCTTCCTACGCTGCTTTGGCATCACAGTCTTTGATGCAGTCTTTTCAGATTTTGGCAGAGGCGATGCAAGAGAGTGTGGATGTATCGGACATCTTAGTTAAAAAAGGGGCAACAGTCCAAGTTTTTGGCAGATGTTTCTTCTGACATTATTAAGGCTACATTGGTAGCCTTAAGTGCGACTATCGTGGCAAGAAGAAATATATGGCTCAAAGAGCGTAAGGCGGGCATCTCTGAAAAGGTGTTGTTTCTAAAGATCCCGATCAAAAGGTAAAAGCTCTTTAAAAAATGTCTGGATGGAATAGTCAAAAAATCCTTTGAGGGTAAGAAGCGTACTTGGTCGTGTAAGGCTTTTTCTGTAAAGGGTTCTAAACCTTGGAATAGAGATTCTCTTGAAAACAGCAGGAAGTGCTTGCAATCTTATTCTTCCAGTAGAATAAAATTCCAGCCGAAGAGCTCAAGCAAATCCCAGGATATGTCCGGCAATCAGCACTCCTGGCAGTGCTTCCCTTCCTGCTGCAGTGCCAGTGGTAGAAAGAATCCTGGTCTTTTTCGAGTCTTGGCACAGTTACATCACAGATTTGATCGATTCTGAATATAATTTAGAGAGGCTGCTGTATAGAATAAGACTGAGAGCCTCCCAAATAAAGGTGCATCCCTACATCTTTCCCTAGGGATAAAGTGATAAAGGAGGCCTTGTGGGCAGCTCTGATTTTCAAGAAAGCAGTCATTCCGGTTCCTCAGGAGATAATGGGTCGAGGAGTATATTCAATCCTTTTTCATGTCCAGAAAGTTTCCGGATTTTTTCGAGTGGTGCTGGCTTTAGAAAAGCTCAATCGATGGGTAAAAAGCATTCATTTTCAGACGGTCGTGTTACAGCAGATCATCCTTCTGGTCTAAGACTAAGACCGGAAGGTGAAAATCGATTTACAGGATGCCAATTTGCAAGTGCCTATACATCCGGATCATCAAAAGTAGCTACGCTTAATGATAGAGGTCTAACATTTACAGTTCCGGGTCCTCCCATTTGGAATCATAATGGCCCCTCGAGTATTTACGAAAATGTTGGCACCTTTGATTGCTTTACTTCACCAGCAGTCAGTAGCTAGTCAGTATCTGAACGATTCACTGGGGTTTCCCCCTTGGTTGCAGTAGACAGCCATTCATGTGAACAAGTTGATGGAGATGTTGACCAGTCACAAATTACTTATAAATGTCAAGAAATCCCAGTTGCTGCCAGAGCAGGTCTGAATTTTTAAGGCTGCCAGGTTTCGCACAGACCAGAACATAGTGTTTACCATTCAGTCTTCTATTGTATATCTGATGACAGTTCATCCAAGGGTTTCAGCATCGATTAAGCTCGAGAGGTATTTGGCAGTGATTATCTTCTTGGCTCCCTGGGCAAGGTTCTACTTGAACAGGTTGATGCGGATAATCCTGCCTCATTGGGATCACGTCTCCCAGTACGTCTATTGATCCCAATGACTAAGGAGATGAAGATAGAGCTAACATGGTGGTTGAATCCTGTGAACCCTTTTGAAGGAGGTTCCCTTGTGCCCTCCAGTCTCGCTTGTTATAACAACAGATGCTAGCAAGAGGGGTTGGCGCGCATGGACTGGACAGCATTAGATCCAGGCTCTTTGGACATGTGCTCTAAACATCAGGTCTTCCAAATGGAGTAAGCTGGAGGCAGTTCACCTGGCTCTCTGAAACGTTTTGTGCCGGATCCTTGTGGTTAGAACAAACAATATGACTGCAAAGTCATAAGTTGACTGTCCTTGAGAGGGGTGGGAGGACAAGGAATCATTCTCTCACAGCAATTTTGGATCAGATTGTTTTCTTGGGCTCAGTGTAACATCAGTCTGAGAGCAGTCCACATTCAGGGGACCTCGAATGTTCTTACAGACAAATTGAATCGGGAGATTATCTCCTCCCACGATTTTCGTCTCTTACCTGTTGTTCACCTGGATTTGTCTGAGGTGGGGATATTTTTAATGCTGGATCATGTGTGACTTGTCGCAACTCTCAGCTTCCCCTGTTTAGTTTCAGAGTAAAAATAGATGCTCAGAGTCCTGGGGATCTCCTGTCTGCTTTCCCTCCACTCCCTTTGGTCCAGCAGTTTATGATCAGGCTGATGAGAGAGGGTGCTCGGGTATCTGATTGCTCCAACCTGGCACCACTTGTCCTGGATTCATCTTTTTATAGCGATAAAGATGGATCATGAGAAGCTTCTGCCAGTAGTTTCCTCTCCTCTTGTTTTTCCCATGCCTCAACCCGATTCGCTAGTAAAAATTCAAATTGACGTTCTGAAAGGTGAAAGCGCAGGGTTAGGAGCCCGAGGGCTCTCTGATTCAGTCTCTACCTCGATCTAAGCTCCTAGAAAGCTGTCCACTAGATCATCAAATGCGAGACATTGGACGTTGTTTTTAAGTGGTATTTGGCAAAGTAGCTGCTTCTGCTCTCTGCTTTGCTTCCTCAAATGTTATATTTTCTCAAAGATGGGTTTTCCTCAGGGCTGAGTTATTCAAGCCTTAAAATTCAGTGTGCCGCAATAAAGCTGTTCAGGGCTTCTGGTAATTAGGATGCTGAGCAAGGACTGGTAAGCAGGTTATTTAAAGGACTCCCTAATATCTGTCCCATCCTCCTTTCGCCTTGTCAAGCATGGATTAATTTGTTTTGTATTTGTTAAAATATACGCCCTTTGAGCCTATTCTTTACATTGACGTCAGGATCTTGACATTAAAAGTGTTTTTCTTAGTGGCTATCACTTCATCCAGAAGGTTATGTTAATTGTGTGTGTTTCGGCTGTTACAGCAGCCCCCTCTCTCCTCACCCTTGGTGACCAAGGCTTCTACAACAGCCGAAACACATTGATGTGCTCACCCGGCAATGCCCAATAAACTTGAATTTGCACCGCTGACAGAGTGTCAATAACTCAAAAGGCCAATAGTGAGAAAATAAACTGCCCAAAAAGCAAATACCCGGCCAGCTTAAAAGGGCACTCACAGCCAAGCATAAATGGTCACTCAATGAGTGCACATGATGTTGCCAATGGCAATCTATTAATTAATGAACAATTGTATCTGTAAGCTATTACTGAATTGTTACTGTATGCCACATATGGGCCTGCTCTGCTTCTAGCTCTTCCCATTGATAATGGTATAATCCAGATGAATAGGGCAAATGAAGTAAAGGGGTCAGGGTTACAGTGGTATATAATTAGGGCTCCCGGTTTTATGGTATTTTTAATTTTTTACCATTTCCATATTTATTTTTGGGACATTTGATCTTTATCCATATTTATTTAGTGTTTTGCGGATAAAGTAAGCTGTAAAACTGTACATTTCCATATTTATTTAACTGATCGACGAGTACTCTTACTTTGATGTCTGTCGTTTTAGCTATTTAAGTTGCCAAATATTACATAACAATACATCCACTGGTAAATATTAGCATTATACCACAAATGTATGTTGACATATACCATTATTTAAACATATTTGATCCTGTTATTTTAACTTTCCATGCTGTCCATCTGCTCAGCTGTTGGGCTATAATTCATGAAAGACAGAACGGAGAGTCACCTAAAAGAAGCCCAGTTTTCTGTATTTAACCACTTTTAAAAATAAATGAAGACAGAAAACATATTGCTTTCTGTCTCTATCTGTAAAAATCCCTAAAAACTGAAAACCGGGTGCCTTGTATATAATGTAGCATTAATAACTTTACAGTTATGCACCAGTCTATTCTGCCTCATTTAATATCTGGTATATGGTGGCATCAGTGGAAGATATACTCACCATCACACCCACTAAAACCTTGGTGGCAGTCTTGGTATATTCATCAACCATAGGGAGAGTCTGCATGTTAGATAATGTTCCACTCATGTTAACTATTTGCCACTCATGCGGACATGCACAAGACATGCAATTTCTTGCTTGGGTCTTTGACACACTTATAAGAATTGTCATTCTTGCAGTTATCGTATTCACCTACCCATAGCAAAGAGCACCCTCTTGACTGACTACCATCACATTTAGTAAGGGTAGGGTAGTTGAAAAACAGGCCAATTGGTGGTCCTTGCTCTATCGTTTGCGGATACATAGATGTAGATGTTATTCACTTGTATGTAAACACTCTATCGCCTTGTGTGAAACTAGATATATGCGCCAATAAAAATATATGGAAAGAAAGGGCAGGATAGTGGATTGATCTGACCACAACATAGTTGGCCACTTTAACCAAGGCTATTGCTAAAACCTGCATGAGTTTAAATTAAAAGTTTATGAACTTACATTTACGTAGACTGCAGGTCCCCAGCATTGGGTACAAATAAAGCTAGTTTCCAGCTCCAGCAAATATTTCTCTGCTGAATTAAGATCAATGAAAACTAGCGTGAGGAGTGTACGTCAAAGAAATACATTTCTTTAGGTAATTCTCTCATTGAAATGGGTTATTAAATAATCTGAACAAACACTATTTGAGGCTAGGAGGGTTTTATTTCTTAAGAAAATTCATAATGCAGGATATTTGTTAGAAGGTGGTTCTGACACTATGGGCCGCCCGGATTTTTCGCTTTTTGAGCACCTTATTGTTGAGCTTTTACTGTTGGGGAGCCTCATAAGTTGGGACTCACCCACAGTGAACTCAGGATGGAAGAGACATGCCAGGGAAAGTCAGTGTGTTTTACTGTGTTTTCACTTCCTTATTTCCCTATGGGAATGTGGAGCCAGGGGCTAGATTAACTTCAATTGGGCCTACAGATTCCAGACACGCACTTAAGTCCAATGTAGCAAATGTGAAAATAAGTATTCTGCAGAGTCCAAACTCATATTTGTACTGCTTTTGGGTCATCCAGAACTGTCCTATTTCTCTGAGCCAGCCATGACCAGACCCAGGCTGAGGGCTGACCTCAGCTGGGTGGATTGATAACCTTTCTTCCACAAGCGAGGGCCTCCTCTCCACGAAGAGAAGATGGGTGGGGCTACAGGCCAATCCATCAACCGCTGTCGGAGGGAAGGCAGCTTGGGGGGAAGGTGCTTCCGAGACATGTGGCAGAAACCCTGGACGAAGCCACTTTGATCAAGCTCAGAGGCTGGACAAGAAGGAGGGAGCAGGGGCAGGGACGTGATGTGTCGCTGTTTGATAGGACCAACAGAGACTTCGTGCCAGCCCCCTACTCAACTTTTAAAAAGTGCTTGCACAGGAAGAGAAGGTCTCTCTGGGGTGTGGTCTGCTGAGGGTGAAGGTGCTGGAGCCTGGCGCAATGGGCAGTTGGAAGGAGAGACCCCCTGACTGCCCCCAGGACCCTATCAGCACCAGAAGAAGAGCCCAGGACTGGTGCACAGAAGCAGGGGCCTCTGCGCAGGGAGAAGAAGAGAGGCCACGGAGGAGAGCCTGGTGAAAGGCCGGCACAGGGAGCCAGTGAAGACGGCACCCTGCTGAATCAGACCCTGAGAGCGGAGGAGAGTGTTCCCAGTGGCTGGGGCTGGTAAAGAGGAGCATGAAGCGCCCCACAATGCCTCACCAGGCATTTGGAAATCTGCCGTTTTGGTGCTTTGTGGCCCCCAGAGGAGGGGGGTCACCCTCACTTGTGAAAAGGTGCTGGGGGAGCTGCTGGAGGAGCACCGTCTCCCCCCTCCCCCCCCAGCATGAAAAAATCTGCCATTTTGGTGCCTGGTGGCCCCCAGAGGAGGGGTTCACCCTCATGTGTGAAAAGGGGTGCAGGGGGGCTCCAGGAGTACCGCAGTCTCACCCAGCATAAAGAACAGTCCACCCCTAAGTTTCACGGGGCATCTGAAAGAATAACCCCTCAAGGGCTCAGCCAGCCTTTAACACCTTCTAGGCTGGAACTTATGTTCTACAGCTGAGGGTGTACTATGAAGTGCATCTTGGAGTGAAGGGCTGAGTTGGGGATGTCTGGAGAAGGGCATCCCCTGGAGGTGAAGTGGTGTAATTGCACCGAAATGCATTTACTATTGGTTATTTCTTTTTAGGTGGACTGAAAGTCACATGTGTAAAGTGAAATACCTGTGTAAGGTGATGTTAAGCTAAATGGAGTTATGTTGCTGGACCTTCCTGCTAGGGGGTCTGGCTGTATTTACGTAATCCGATGCTTTTACCTGTGATTCCTTTTAAAGTGAAGAGGCGCACTGCAGGAGAAGTGTAGTTGCCGGGAGTACTTCTTTTGAAGGGACTGTAAGTCACATGTGTAAGGAGATGTCATAAGCCAAGTGGGGCTATGTTGCCAGACAGTCCTGCTAGGGTGTCTGGCTGTATATGCGCAAACCTGTGATTTCATCTGTGATGCCCTTAGGGGCTGTAATTGCAATGCATTCAAATGATCAACTAAGGTGATGAGTACTGTCATTCTAAAGTGTGCGTAAACATGGATTCTTGCTGCTGCGCTTAGGTGAAGACCCTAGACTGCTAGCCCTTAAGATATAGAGGTGCATACTTTATGGTCAGTAGGAGATGCTCAGTCGGGGTCATGTGTCACCAAGGCAGGTTTACCCCTTTTTAATGCTTGTTGAGGTAATGGGGTGGGTCGCCACTGGGATGGTGCCAGTGCGCAGGGCCCTCGCTCCAGGTTATGTTCAACTAACTGCATTGGGGGCAAGTTGATGTGCATACATGGGAGTGGTGGTACTAGACCCCACCCCCCCCCCCGCGGGAGGGGTGGAGATGTTATGCAATGTCACAAAGTAATTCCAACAGCTTATGTATATTTGTAAATTGGTGCATAGTATTGAGTGGTGTGTGTGTTTAATAAATGTACTCTTACTTTTATAAAGTAAAGTACAGACTGGACAATCAATTAATAGAGTGTTATTTTTGTGCACCTGCAAATGGCGATTACTTGCCCACACCACCTCCCTTGAGTAAGCCTCAGACTGCTCTGCAACGCTACCCTCTGAGAGCCAGGCGCTACAATTGGGTGTTTGGTTCCCAGTGAAGGACAAATGTAGTCATGTTATTTGTGCAAGCCTCACAGATGCTGCCTCGTTTTCCAACAGTAATCCACTATAGTACCTATAAAAGCAGTTGCATTTCATGTTTTATGGCTTGAGGAATTTCACTCTACTGTTAATATACCATATCACAGGCATGTCACATCTATCATGAGATCCAGGCACTACCTTCTACCATGCCAGTATTAGATTGAAGGCAATCCAGGTGAAACATCAGGCCATTTGTTGAGTTGTTCCAGAGTGTTTAACAAAAATCATCCTATGATAAGCCTTTGCTCCAGTGGCAAACCATTTTATTCATGGCCTGGAGATTAATCACATACAATCTGGTGGCTGCACGTTTTGAGCTGAAGCCAGCACTCTATAGAGAGTTGTCCAAACATCTGTGTCTCAGTTAGTACCTACTCCCTTTCAGGCTGCAGGTGAAGACATGTATTTTCTTAACTTTCTTCTTGGTTGTTCACTATAGCTACATCAAGAGCTTGGCTTCTCTAGGGTTCAGTTCTTTACTAACTTGCAGTGGTAATAATAATGATGATGCAGGGATGCAGTCTTTTGGTAAAAGTGAACAATCTGATCTCAAAGCATTGGGCACAAGTAAATTCAACTTGTATGTGCAATGAATCGATTTACCAAACTCGCTCAATGCTTTTTTGCCCTTGTGAAAGAGTTCACAGATGTTTAATATTCGCCCTGGATAGTGTAACATTATTCGTGGGTAAATCCTCTGCAAAAGGCGAGAATGGGGCATTCCATGGCAATGATAGCCTGTAGAGTTTGAAAACACTTCTAACCTCAAATGTTTGTGGGTAACCATAATCCACTCCAAACTCATTTATAAGATGGAAATGCATATTTTTTTTCCCAGTCAAAGGCAGGAGTAAATCTGTTTTCGGAATGGGAATGGTTCACGCCTGTAATTTGGTGGGGTTGTACAAGGAGCCAGTTTCTCCATAGGGAAATATATTTTCCCTATAAAGAAAAATAAATAAAAGTGCATTTGCACAAATACAAGCAATTTTTTGCATGCAAAGTTCTGCATAATACACAATTAAGCATTTAGAAAAGCCTCAGCATTTATGTAATTTGGAAACTTTTACAGGAGTACTGCTGGAAACCTTCAAATACCTTAGTAGTACGTTTGGAACCTTTTTTGAACATGGAAAATGTATCATCGCTGTTAAGTATATTATGCAATATTGCCTTTGTTTTTGTAATATGTAATTTGACATACTGTGTGGTGAAATTGGTTGTATCTGTTCAATCAATAAAAAAATAAACAAAATGTATAAGTATGCAATAATTGTTAAAAACTACAGTTTAACCTTCTTGTTTTTCCAAGTGAAGTGAGCTAGTCAGTCTAGACACTTAACCTTGCGCCAATGAGAAGATAACAATAATCTCTAGGGGATTACGCAGTGGTGAACGGATTCTTTTTGCCATTTCAGTAGGACAGTGGGCTTTATTTTAGCATTCCAACAGGGCAATGATCACTGAGAGATCCAGACCTAAACTAACTTAACTGATCCTAGAATGAAACTTCAGTTTAAGTAGTGTCCTGAGAAGTAGGAGGTAAAGCAAGTTTACTTTCCAAAATTACATTGTGTATATTTGGAAAATGGCTTCAACTGCTGGTTCAGGTTCAGGTGGTGGCCTTTTAATTATTCTGAACAGCCTCCATTTTTTCAAATTTTTTTTATTGGCCGAACCTAGTGGCCTTCAGCTCAATAGTGTCTTACTGGGTGAATGTGTTTTTTTTCAGTTTTTCAAGTGGGTTGAAATGTATAATTTGGACTACTCCATATATATTATAGTCATTAGTAATTTTTCTAACTAACTGTTTTTTTTTATTTTTAAATTGTCTAAAACGGAGAATCCCTTCTTTATAAGTATTGTTTAATTTACTTGGTTGCAAGAGAACATACTGGTGTAGACATTCTTCAAAAGATTTAGAAACCGTTTGAGTTAATTTCTATTGTGAAGTATTCATTGGTTTTCATAAAGAAAAGAACATACAACACATTGTGTATATATGTAAAAGTAAAGAGGAAGAAGAGATGGACAGTATTTCAGAATGTGGAGCCAGGAGTCCTAGGCTACAACTCGGAACGGTCACTATTTTACAGCAGTTTATTAAGCTTGGCAAATCACTTCACTTGTCTGTCTTATTTGTCTTAATATCACAAAATGGAAGTAGAAGTAATGCACTTGTGCACTGCAAAGCAACCCACATTAGCAGGGATGGGTCCAAACAGATGATAACCTCATTCTCCGGCTTTCTCAGCTCTTTACTATGATCTGCTTCTTCCTAATTGACCAATACTCATACTTTTCTCATAGATTCCTTCGTTCCACTCACACTGTTTCGGCCCACAACATTGGCTGACCCTTGAGCTCCATGTCTTATGCACCTTTTTTCATCACTTTGAATAGCTCTGGAGTAAGCATCACTCTTTTGCCCTTCTTTCTTGTTTCCTGTCGGCCCACAGAGCAAAAGCATTATGACTAAAATAGCCAAAGAAATATATTTTCAGCAGCTCAGCATTGATCAATCACGCGATTCTCATCCACTGTATCGCTACTCTAAATTGTTTACATTCTCTTCCTGCTGTTGATCCTACAGTTTCTTCTTCTAATACTGCAAATAACCTACTTCCAAATTCTTAAAAATTGGTGCCTTAGTCTCTTTCTCTCACCACTCCCTCTTGATGTTGGCATTTCTGTCTCTCCTGCTGCTTCTGTCCTTCCTCTTTTGGTTCCTTCACTACGGTCCCTGAATATGAGATTTTCTTGCTTCGTTGCAAGTTTCACCTTCGACCCTCTCTGCCTTCCTTCCTGGCCACATTCGTTTACACCACTCTCGTTGTCCTCTAGAACTTGTACTCCATTTTCAGCCTACAAGTATACTGTATCTACATAATAATAAAAAAAATCACTCAGACCAAACAATCTCCGTATTTGTAGACCTATGTCTTTACTCCCTTTTTTTCTTAAACTCCTTCATTATCTTGTTCTTTCTCCGCTTTCAGTTTTTCTTCATGCTTTCAACATTCTGTCTCTGGTTCATTCAGACTTTTGTCTGGTCACTCCAATGAAACCGCTCTCCTTTCTGTCAATAACGTCCGCTTCCATTTACGTCACAAACAGTGAGTCACTCTCTTCTTCTGTCTTATTTGCTGTGCTTTGCTCTTTCTATTGTGGCTTAGTTCTCTCTCTGACTGCTCCTTTTTATTTTCTGGAATGGATCTCTCTCTGGTCTCCATCTTCTAAATTGTGGGGTACTGCACAGCTCTATCTTAGGCCCACTTTTCATCTCTTTTTATGCTAATCCTCAGTCCTCTTTTATTTCAACTCATGACATGGACATGACGCTTCTATACAGATGTTTACAAAATGTTCTTTTCCATCTCTTTTTCTCTTACTCTCCAGGAGTGTGCCTGTGATTTCCTTTCTGACACCTAGATTCAAATGGCCTTTCTATATCAACAGATATTCTGTGCTACACTTCCAGCGCGTGGATTCCTTCGGGTAGTCACCGGCTCTATAAGTATTTCATCATTCTTTGACTTTCTCAAACTTTGTACCAGTAAAACTGAGGTCCTCTTCTTTCCTTCTCACTTGTCACCCCCTGTGCCTCCTTTCTTTTTCGTCCTCTTCCATCTGTCTCTTATTCTCTTCTAGTCTGCTGCTCGAGTTCTTGATTATATCATCTTAAACTCTGCCCTTAATTTCATCCCTCAGATTGTCACAGTCCTAAAATCTTACTGACTTCAAATGCATGCAGGCCATAAAATTAAACTTGCATTTCTTTATTGTCCTTGAAACTACTTCTTCTTCTACTCTGGTCAGGCGTGCAACACCTATTGGGCTAACATGGCAGTGGCAGTATGCTCTGATGACAAGGCAGTTACAGGCTGGTGCAGGTGGATCCCATGGCAAAGTAGTTCCAGCCCACCTCTGGACCACCTTAGACGGATTCCAGAACCAAAGCAATTGCAGCCTGTTGGATCAGTCAAGCTTGGTGTGGTTTTGCTCCAACCTTTTGCCTTCCATCCTCCTGTGTTTTGCTGACTTCGTTTTACTGGACTTAGAACTATGCACACTTAACCACTGCTAACCAGCGCTAAAGTGCTTGTGCTCTCTCCTTTACACACTGTCAAACTGGCTTATTCCCAATTGGCATATTTAATTTATTTGAAAGTCCCTAGTAAAGTAGTACTACGTGTGCCCAGGGCCTGTAAATTAAATGCTACCAGTGGGGCAGTAGTGCTAAAAGTGCCACCCACTTAAGTTCAGGCTATATCTGAGGCTGCCGTATCAGCCTGAGTGTGCAGTTTTAAACTGCCATTTCTACCTGGCACAAAAAAGCCTTTGTCTGGCCAAAAACGTTTTTTTTAATGCATATAAGTCACGCCTAGAGCAGAAACTAAGGAGAAAATAGGGCAGCGTGCAGTGTATTCAAAAAGTTGGGCAAGTACTTTTAACTTTGTTTTGGTAGTGTAAAACTCTTAAATTAATTTTTCACTACTGCAAGGCGTACCACTCCTGTATGATAACAATTGGCTACATTATTACATTTATTAAGTAATAACTTTCAATTATGAGAAAGTAGAAATATCAAGTTTGGTGTCTTAAGAATTGTAATATTCAAAGCCCTCTTTAATGGTGATGTTGGATGTTAAGTCAGAAAAAAATGTCACTTTTTGAAAGTTGGCATTTTTTTGCCCTAACCATTTGGTGCCTGCTGCCTGTTTCCTGAGTCATATGACTGGGTGTAGCTGGCAGTGTGTTGGCAGTATGGGCCATCTCTGACTTGATGAGGGGGATGATCTGTCACCTACCACACTCACACATCACATAAGATTTTCCTGAGCACACTGTTCCTCTGTCTCCACGGCATGTGCCTGTTGTGCGGAGGGAATAAACAAAACTAAATGATACTCAGACTTAAGATACTGGTGCCTGCATTTCTTGTGGTAGACTGTCTATTTCTCCAAATCCTGTCTTGCCCCATAGGCTGTGTAAAGGTGGTTTAAAAAGAGTCCTGGTGCGAATGCGCAGCAATGCACAGGTCACTTTATGCTTACATTTGCTGCTTGAATCTTCCCGTCGACAAAATTGGTTTAGATTGTTTTATGATTGTTTTAAAAGCATTGGTTTTAATAATTGACAGCACTGCATAGTATCATATTAACTTGAGGCACCTTAAATTAGATTGGCAACACAATGACACTTTAGGCTGGAAGTTGTTATCTGATATTCGTTTACCCGGTCTGCCATGGCGTGTGCCGATTGTGCGGAGGGAATAACCTAAACTAAACGATAGTCCGACTCGAGATACTAGCACCCGCCATTTCTTGTAGTTGACAGTCTAGTTCTCTTATCTAAGCTTCATATTATACAGAATACAGCTGCCTGCTTTGTCTGCAGCCTCCCCTGTCGCTCTCCTTTGGAACCCATATTGAGATCTTTGCACTGGCTCCCTATAACATAGCGTGCCCTTTTAAGCTCCTATGCTTGGTCCACAAGTCTCTACATGGAAGCGGCCCATGTTATTTGCAAAACAAGTTACAGACCTACATTTCCACTTGCAATCTTAGATCTAGGGAGCAACTGTTACTACTCCCTGTATTCGTACGACCAGGTATGGGGGCCAATCCTTTTCTTTTTTAGGCCCCCCAACACTGGAATCAGCTATCCCTATTTCTACACGTCAATCTAACCTCTTCTAAAAATATTTTCAAAAACATGGCTCTTCAATCTGTAAACTTTTAACTAATTCTAACCTGCGCCTGTGCTCAAGCGCTGAGGGACCCCTTCTGGGGGGATTTGTGCACTTAATAAATGACAATAGTCTTTTGTACCCCCAGACATGCTGGGACCAGGGCAGAGCCGGGAGACCTAAAACTCCAGACCTTGCTGGGGGTGGAAACCTCCAGAACATTTTCTCACTTCAAAGCTTGCCCCAAGTGTAAATACTGGACCAACGACCCTACTCTTCAGAAGACCTCTGGACCTGTAAAAGTCTCAGAAGGTCTACTGCATTGCTCTGCTGCAAGAAGGACTGGTACTATGCTGACCTTGCTACCCCTGCTACACGAGTGAAAAGGACTGGCCCTGCATTTTGAACCCAGGAGCACCTGGGTTGACTCCAAGAGTTAGTTGGCTGGCCTCCTGATCAGCAACTCTGTGACTGAAAATGCTCCAGCTTGAACACAGCACCTGTAGTCTGTCTACTATGAGCCTTTCCCCCCGGCCCCCCCCATCAATTTGTTCATCCCAGTCCTGGACCATTGGAAGGGGACCTGAAAGTGCTCTGCCAGCCCAGATGTGGTCTTGTGAGCAGAACCAATGCAGCACAATGCATCTCGTCGCAGCTGCATCAGAACTGCCAATGCATAATGCATCCCTAATATAGGGCCGTGCATTGCAGCCCGCAGCTTCCTCGGAACCGCTGCTGCACGATGCATCCTCAGTGCAGGCCTTCACATTGCAAGCCCCACATCGACCGTATTCTCGACGACGATTTAGGACTCTGTATCGCAACCCAGCAGCTTCCTCAGATTGCTGCTGCGCAAAGCATTGCCGATGCGGGATGTTGCAACACTCAGCAACCATGATTTAAGGTACTTTGTTCAGAGGGCCTGACTTTGTCCTTGTACCCGATCCGTGCTCCATCGCGGTTAGCCTCAACTTGTAACTTTGTCCCAGTCTGGCATGACCGGATAACCACAGTTGGCACTTTGTGTTTTAGGCACTATTTTCACTTACACTTTCAAATTGCAAATCTCAGTTTTTACTAATTGGAATTTTGTTATTTTGCTCTTAAATAATTATTTAATTTTATTCAATTTTTCTAAAATGGTGTTGGCCTTTTCTTGTGTTGTGTTTTCACTTTATTATAATTCGAAGTCCTGTATAAGTACTTTACACATGGCCTCTAAGTTGAAACTGACTACTTGGTGCCAGGGGTAGAGGGCTAAGCACAGGTTAATTAGGGGTTTGCTTGTGACTTCACTCTGACAGGAATGGCGGTTGCTGCTTGAGTAGGATTTTATACCCTCAGTCAGTAACCCATTTCCCCCACACAACCCACTCCCTAGCCGGTGCAGGTGGTCTCGTGGCAAGGTAGTTGTAGCTCATTTTGAGGCCAGTGCAGACTTGTATATGTATACAGTTGCAGACTTCCCAGGCCTATTGGCGCTCCATCAGCAGCATAGCAGCTTCTCACACCATCAGTGATAAAGCCAAATTGTGACTCACAGTGGTGGAAGTAGAATCTTCAGTAGTCTTTTGGTGCAGTTCAATGGGAACCATGGATACAGAAGAGGAAACCATCTGTAGAAAGGTCACTCCTGGCTTTGCCCTCTCTGGCAGTCCACTTTCTCTGAGTGTTCCTCAGGCCAAGAACATGCTGGTCTTATTCTCCTGGACAGTCGCTCCTCCTTCAGGGCCAGGGATATTTCTTCCCTGTCTCGGCAGGCAGGCTTCTCTAGGCATAGGCAGACTCCCAGCATCTCCAGCCGAAAGTGCAGACTTCAGGTAATATCCTGTACCTCTGGTACAATGACTGTCTGGCAGACACCACCCTTAGTCACACAGCAGTCCTTTGAGTACTCTGCGGTGCTTTCACTTGCTTCTTCTTGAAGAACCTGGAACTGGGACAAGGTGGAGTGGTTTAGTTCCCACTTATATATACATCTTCCAGACAGGAGATGTGGATCAGCTGACTCACCCCTTAGCTTAGTTCTCTTTCAAGGTGTCATTCTCTTGCTGCTCTCTAGACACAGCATTTGTGATAACCGGTGCTTCTCAATGAAGGTGGCAATAGGGCTGTCACCAAGCAGAAACACCCACAACATGAACGCAGATATGTGGGAGGTTTTATTTGTCTGTCACCAGACGTTCTGACCACTAGTCAGGGGTAGACAAAAAGGCAGGCCTGACCTAGAAACTTCTTCGTCTTGCGCAACGGAGTCCCACCCTTCAAATTCTACCGTCAACCAAATGACAATGCTCGGGAAGAACTACTCAACAGTCCTTTGTTTCCTCTATCCTCCTCACTTAAGTACCTAGATTCCCATCCTGCAGCTATAGGAATGCAGACAATTCACTTCTACTGTCTGTTGAAGCTGTTATCATCTTGCATCTTGTGGAATGTCAAACGAGAGGCATCCAAAATGGATCCCAATGACCTTTGTACTCCGACACACACACCTACACCAACTCCGCCCCCGCCTACTACGGTGTATGGACTATATGCTGCTCACTGTACACACTTACTTGAAGTGCATACTGGATGTTACTGCAAGTTTCTGAATCTCACATAAAAGTGGAACCTTACTTCAGAGTGGACAGTAGGCCATGTTCCCCTGACAGAGATACAAAGATCTAGTTACACTATCAATTACAATACCCAATCGACCGCCACCGCCGCCTTCTGTGCTAAACCCATGATGAGGGTATACGTTCACTCTCTCTGAGGACTTGCTGGGTGCAAGGCAGGTGCAGGACCGCTCATTGTTGGGAACGGGCCTAGGCTTCTCAGTATATGGTATGTTAGCATGGCACCAAGGCCAATAAAAAGAATATCAGATTTGCAAGCGTCCAGGCACTCAGGGCAGGGGAACACACCTGCATGTCATGCAGCAGACATTCCCGGTACAACACTCATCTCTGTTTCCACTGCCTTCCTGTCTGCATTCATGTCCAGTACTTCTGAGCCTGCGCCTGAGACACTGCTGAATCGTTTTTCTAGAGTTTAATGAGGTGCAAAGGCCTTCGGTGGCGGCCTGGTGCTTACTTTATGGATTTCACATGAGTTTGTCTCTTATGAATCTGGGACTGCAGTGATTTCCCTGGCTTTTAGATATTCTGGCATCTAGGTCCATTCCTCTCGCACTTTGAGGAACTTGGAGTGATTGAAGAGTACTTACCATCTGCTTCTACTTGGGTGTTTCATATCCTGTCGTATTGCTGACTCAAAGCTTTTCTGTCTGTAAGCCTTGTCTGCCTTTTTGATTTAGAAAGTGCACCTTGTAATCTGCTGACATTCCTCCCTTGTTTTCATGTCCGGATTCGACCCTTCACACCGCCTTTTATTTGGTGAAAAGAGATGGAGGCGTAGGTCCTTGTATACTTACTTTTTGCGAGGGACTAATTCCTATTTATACTCAACTGGTTCATCAAATTCGTTTTCTGTTTTTCTGTGGATTTGTGCGTCATTTTACTTCCCTGTGCTTTCTTTTTTTTAATTGACATGTTATCTATCAATTCTGCATTCATTATGTATGTACTGCCTTTATGTAAATTTGGAAAGTGGTGTGGATATACCTTCTTTAGCAAACACAGTAAAATTATGAATAAATATGGGGACTTGTAGTTTGCTTAAATTTGATGAAAACATGTTTGAACTAGTTGTGCGTTTGTGTGTTTTATAAAGGCATCCACATTATAGTAGTGCTCAAAGAATGAATTAAAACACCATATTAAAATCATGAAATCCTTTATCGATGTTCCCTAAATTTCATATCTGTAAACAATGCCATTTATCTTTCACTAATTTTAAAGGGGAAATGCCCCTATTCTATGTACTTGCTTGTATCCTTTTAACTGTCTTCAAATGGCAGGAAAGAGGCCATAAGAGTTACACATGCTAAGGCTTTAACAACGGTTTAAGGTGGTGGGAAAGAGGGCTAGGCTAACTAGGTGTATTTACTGTCTCAGACCAATAGCTTCTTGCTCAGAAGAGGCAATACCTTACCTTTGAAAATCATACAAGGTTGGTGTTGGGTTTGCAACGCTTACCTATCACACCCAAGTTTAAGCCTGCTGCAACCCGTTAGAGAGTAGTATATCTACAACTGAGTCCTTTTATCACACTAGTCTGGTTTATCAAAAACCTTTTTCCAGTGTTCTGAATTATCCCATCATTCCTGCTAGAAACGAGTCCGTTTTTATACATCCACCGTTGTTTTTGGAAGATCTTTGTTATGCTAATACGAATCATTCCCCCAAGAAATCTTATTGCATGATCCCTTTTCTTCAAACAAGAACTCTACTCAAACATACTCGAGACTCCATGTAAGGAAACATGCATGCAGAGTTCAGACATAAGTTGTAGTAATAATTCTTCATGCTCAGTTGCTAAATATTTTCATGAAGCCTTGAACATTATTTTGCTGCTACTACTCAGCGGTATTGTGCACGTTTGTGTTTCAGTTCTGTTCTGTCAATTCACTAAAATGCCTGGGGTAGTGGAAATGCCATCACACACACTTTTTAAAGATTTATATGGTGGAGCCCTTGATTCACCCCAGCTTCTGACCAACTTCCTCATTACTACTCACTGTGTAGCTAGAGGTAACTGATGCTTAGGGCGGCATTTCTTTTCTTTCCATGCCTCTGGCTCTATGGCCTTGGAGTCCAGGGGAGGCAAGGGCAGCGGCTGCTAACACTGGTCACCTCTGATTGTGGGCTGTCTGTACTGTGGGGACACCTTGGATGATCACTGTTAGTGTCCACTTTTTGTGCTTCATGTGTTATTGGTGCTAGCGTCCTTTTAATCTTGAGTGGCACTTCAGGCTACAGCAGTTCCCAATTGTATTAAAATGGTGGATATTCATTGGAAGCAGGAACTTCAGGTCACCTTGTAATACCATGGATGGAAGCAGAGCCTTGCTTCAGTGACGCAATTTACACTGTGTATTTATAAAGGCACCCTGAGACCTTACTTATTGGCTCGGTGTGCTTAAAATTGTACCATTGGCCATTGTCCAAAAAAAGTCTCCAAAAGGTATGCAGTTTATAACAAAACAAAGGAAGGGCTCCACCATCCTCCCCCCACCCTCAGGTCGCTGCAGGTAAGCGCGGTGGGGCCGGTGGGAGTGTGGGGGTACTCGACAGACGACGGAATAGGGAAAATATAAATAGTTCCTATTTAGTGGTCTGTCGACAAGAACCCCCCCCCACCACCCCTCCAGCCACACCCTACCTAACCTGCATGGACCGCTGCTGCCTCCACCCAGAAGTTTGAGTCTAGTTGCCCCCCTGACTCTGGTTCCCCTACACGATTGCACCTCTGTATGTGGGGTTAACTAAATACCTAACCCTCCCACTGCAGTGTGCAGTTATGCGCTTGTTTGTCCTCTCTTCCACCACGTGCTCCCATTTCTTATTTTCATCAGAGACACTGGCTGTCCTTCCCTTCCCTCTGTAAGCTTTGCTTTCTCTTTTTCCTTCCTAAATGCTATCACACCCTCGCATGGATTTGGCCTCTCGTTTCGCCCTTTATATTCCTGTTCCTAACTGGCTACCCACTTTGGGCAGCCAGGTTCGAGTCCCAGCGTCGGCTCCACACCCTGTGATTCTGGGGCAAAGCGCTTAATCTCCCCGTGCCTGCAAAGAAAAAAATGTGACTTTATGTAACGTAATCTGCTGCTCATGGCCTTGGACCAAGTTCACGCTAAATAAAACTGCAAAAAAGTTACTATATAGTTTGTATCCTTTACTTTGAATAAAAGAGCTCTAATGAATAAGATACATTAATGCACACCTCACGACCCTTCTGGTGGTAAAGCAGCGATTGATGAAAATGGTCCCGTAGCCCAGTATTCCTCCACTTGCAAAGAATAAAGTTATCCGCCTTGCAGTGTGGGCAGTCATTTTAATCACAGCCGTGCCCCGTGCCATTGATTTAATCAGATTAACTGGAGCGCTAAAAATATGCAGAGCAGCAAAGTGTTTATGTGAGCAAGGCCCAGCGCCTCTCGGACTAATTGCTTCTCTTGCGGTTAAGGTGGTCTGTTTACTTGAGAAGGATATAACACATTCTTCTAGGCACCTTGTTTAAGAATACAGGGTTGCAGGCAGATCTGTCTAGCTTAGCAGCTCCGGTAAACACTCTTACAAAATAATAATGGCCCAAGTGATTTTTTAACTTGCCTTTAAAAAAATAAAAAATAAATTAGTAGTATGCTTGGCCAAAGGCATCAGCGCGCTTCATATGAGCACAATATAAATTTACACAAGCCACATTGTTTTTAGGCACAGGATTGAGTGGTTTGCCCAAATCACAGAATTTTGGACCGAAGCCGGACTCGAACCTTGTTTATGAGCGCTTAAGTCTGCAGCTCTGTCCCTTCAGCTACATCTCCTCCCTTTGATTTTCTGGTGAACGCGTCTAATCTAAATAAGGAGAAAGGCTGTGCTGTAAATGCTTGATCGCTGTAACAGCACATCTGCTTTTTGACCGTTTTGAGCACCAGCGCTAATCCATGCTGAGGTCAGGAAGAGTACTGGTATCCACTTAATCTGGTAGACTGTTACTTTGTCGTGAAGTAGTGTTTCTAAAGAGGGGCGTCTTCAGCTTTTTCATAAATTAGAACAGGAATGGGGATGTTCGTGGTTGCATACATGGAGGAGGCCTGATGCCTTGTTTATCTTATTTTCTACTCTTTTGTATCCATTCAGTTGGTGTCCTGGATGCAAGTGTGCTGAGCTCGTCAACCAGGCAGGGTGGTGTGCGGGTTGTGTTGGATGATGCCGCTGGTGTTGAAGAGGGTCTAGGCCGGCAAGGGGAGCCCCTGGAGATCCATCAGGGTGCGGGTGATGCAGCCATTTTTCTTCAGGGTTTTGAAGAAGCGTGCTGCAGCAGGTAGGATGCCCCTAGGGGAGGACAGTGTGGTACCGGGAGGCCATGGAGTAGGGCATTGCCACCACCCAGATGCAAGAGTACCAGGCGCAGCCGGCACAGGTAAGAGCAGTGGAGCAGAACGGGGAGGGAGGGGGGAGTCGACAGATGACAGGGTAGGTAAAATGTAAACAAAAAATATATAAAACCACTTACCTTGAGTTCGCCGCATCACTGACAAGACCAGCACATTGTAAGTGGTTTTCTTTCTTTTTTCTTTCATTTTACCGTCGTCTGTCGACTTTCCCGCCTCACCGCTCTTACCTGTGCCAGCCAGCCGCGCCTGAGGAGTACAAAAACTTGAACTAGTTTTGAAGTCACTTTCTGAAAGGAACAGATTTATATTCTTTATCCGAGCGCTAGTACCAGGCGGCCTTGGTTTTCTTGGTGATATTTTTATTGAGGGGAGGTCAATGTTCTTCTTGAAGCAGTGACTTGGCTTTAGGTGTTCTGGGCCCTTAACTTTTCTTCGTCTACATTGCTTCCCTCTGGGACCAAATCTTCTCATTCTGCATTTTGCATCGCCCCTAAGATGTTGAGACTCAGTTCGTTTTCCTCTTCCATCACAGACTCCACTGCTCCAGATTCTAATCTACTCTTTCTCAGTTGATGACCCTCCTCCAGATGGCCTTTTGACTTCTTATGCTTTCCTTACTTAGAATTTAAATCCTCTGTCTCTGCTTCGTCCAAGCCTACTCTCCTGCCCTCTCCAATCTTTTTCTATCCTCATATCATTAACTCTTTATCCCCCAGCCCGAATCCTCGTGATTGTGTTTAAATTATGGATGCATCCTAAATCCTTCAGCCCTATCCCTGTGTGTAAAAGCCAGATTCCAGCTACTTTTTATAACGAGTATTTGCAATGCAATAAATCTCGTATTAGTGACATTTTGAGCTTTTGGCGATGCTACTGATAATGTTTTTTAGGTTTTTTTCTTTGTTAAAAAATATCACAGCAGTAGCACAAGTAATAAAAGAAAATCCACGAAGCAAGGAAAGGGCGCAATACCATACGCTATTACTAGGTGTTCCTGTTGAGTTGTAAAGGGACCTCTATTAGCCACATAAGGTACTGCACCCATAATGCAATAGTAAAGCTAAATATTGCAGCTGAGCATACATTTTTATATGTTTTTATTGAAAGTGAGAATTTTGGTAGTGTGTTTTAAAAATGCACCATTGTTGTGGTGTATTTTAAAAATACAAGCTAACAAAAATCACACTTCCATAAAAAATCAATCAATCAATCGGGGTTTTTTTAAAGCGTGCTACTCATCCGTGAGGGTCTCAAGGCCCTGGGGGGGATGAGGGAGGTAGGGCGAGTGCAGTTCCGGTTCAGGAGAAGATCCAGGTCTTGAGGTTCTTCCTGAAGGTGTGCATGGTGGGTGAGCGTCTGATGTTGACTGGTAGCTCGTTCCAGGCTTTAGTTGTGAGGTAGGAGAAGGCTCTTCCTCCTGCACTGGTTCTGCGGATTCGGGGGGTCTCTGCGAGGGCGAGGTCCGCGGAGCGGAGGTTCCCCTTGGGTACGTGGAAGGAGACTCTCTAGTTGAGGTACTTGGGTATGATGTTGGGGAGTGATTTGTAGGCGTGGGTGAGCAGTTTGAAGGTTACTCTCTTCTCGACAGGGAGCCAGTGGAGGTCTCATAGGTGTTGGGTCATGTGTTCGTGCTGTAGGGTCCCGAGGACGAGTATGGCTGCGGTGTTCTGGATGGTTTGAAGCTTGTGTAGGAAAGTTCTGTTGATTCCGGCGTAGAGGGCGTTGCCGTAGTCCAGTCTGCTGCTTATGAGTGCGTAGGTGACGGTTTTTCTGCATTCGGGGGGGGGGTATCCATTTGAAGGTCTTGCGGAGGATCCGAAGGCACTTGAAACTAGTGGAGGCGATGGAGTTGATCTGGCGGGTCATGGTGAGGGAAGAGTCTAGGATGATGCCGAGGGTCCATGCATGGTCTGTTGGAGTGGGTGGGCTCCGGAGGGCCACCAGGTGTTTTCCCAGGCGGAGGTGGAGGGTCCGAGAATGAGGACCTCTGTCTTCTGAGTTGAGCTTCAGGCAGCTGTTTTTCATCCATGTGGCGATGTCCTTCATACCTTCCTGGAAACCTAGTCTCGTGTCGTCGGGGTTCTTCGTGAGGGAGAGGATGAGCTGAGTGTCTTCTGTGTAAGATATTATGCTGAGCCCATGCTGTCTGGTGAGGGGGGCCATGTAGATGTTGAAGAGCGTGGGGCTTAGTGATGATCCTTGGGGTACTCCGCAGGTGATCTCTGTGGGTTTGGAGAGGAAAGGGGGTAGTCTGATCCTTTGGGTTCTGCCAGAGAGATAGGAGCGGATCCAGGTGAGGGCGGTTTTTCTTATCCCAGCATCGTGGAGTCTGGCAGTGAGAGTGTGGTGTGAGACGGTGTCGAAAGCTGCAGAGAGGTCTAGTAGGATGAGGGCCGCGGTGTGTCCCTGGTCGAGTAGCATGCCGATGGTGGCGGTGAGGAGGGCGGTCTCGGTGCTATGGTTGCTCCGGAACCCTGACTGCGAGGCATCTAGGATGGAGTTCTCTTTGATGAAGGCGGTCAACTGGGTGTTGACGAATCTCAAAAGAAATGAAAACGTATGCTCAGCAACTATTTAAAAAAAAAAAATTGCATTAAGGGTGCAGTACCTTATATGGCTTATTGAGGTTCCTTTACAACTCCACAGGGACACCTAGTAACAGCCTGTGGTACTGCACACTTTCTTTGGTTTGTGATTTTTGGTTTATTCCTTATGCTACTGTTGTGATGCGGTGTGTGAAAAAAATGTAAAAAACATTTATTGTTTAAACAATGACAGATAAAGAATAACAAGTCTGGCACAAAAGCGTCTTGTTTGTAAGCAGGGGTTCTGCTGTCTATGTAGAATTGTGATATGGGGGCATTTTACTCACCTAGAGCTCACTGTAAGGCACCACCAACCATGCTCCCACCAGAGATCACCACATCGTACATGGAAAGGAAGTTTGCAGTACAGTTATCTCTGTGGGGATCCTTTGGTGCGAGGAGCCGGCTCAGAAGTTGCATTCCTGGCGGGAGAGGCATTTCCAGTTGGGAGAGCTCAGCAGCATATATGTTATTAGAAGGAGCTCAATCGGCAGCAGCCGCTGCTCTCATGCCTTTAAGGGGCTGCTCCCTGCACCTCTTCCGCTATTTGTGTTAGGACTGGGAGATGCCAGCCCCGGGAGGCAGCAAACCACGCAATCAGTTTTGGGAGCCCAGTGGCCGTGCAAAGGGAGCAGCCTGAGTGTGGAGAGCGCACCTCGGACACTGGCAGCCGATTAAGAGACCCCCTGCGTACCTCACCACCGTTTTCATTGTTTTAAAGACTTGGGCGAGCTGTGCAGCACAAAAGGGAGGCGCATGGCCGCCATTGTAAAAGATTAAGTGCAGCGTAGAATAAAAAATAAAAAAAAGAGCGTGGCTTGCAACAGGTGCACGAGCTCTGCCGCTTGCACGCTTTTAAAAACCAGTGGGTGAGCCGCGCAGCACGAAAGAAAGGCACACGGCTGCCATTGTAAAAGATTAAGCTTGGCGTGGAAATAATAAAAAAAAAAAAATAGAGAGTTGGCTTGCAACGGGAACAGGAGCTCCGCCGCTTACAGGCTTTTAAAAATGTGGTTGAGCCGCACAGCACAGAAGAAAGGTGCGTGGCCGCCATTGTTAAAAGTTTACGGGAACGCAAGCTTTGTGCTAGCATCGCAAGCTAAGGAAGTGACATGAAATAAATGTAAAAAAAAAAAAAAAATACAACTTCAATTATAGGAACAACATGTTGGGGAAGTGGGTACCTGTTGTGCTGCAACGCCAGGTACGACGAACTGATTAACAAAAGAGTGCTTACCAACAGTTAATGAAACGTACAGACTTAGGACACATGTAAGAGGGGCTGTCCTTATACAAACAAATAAACCAATGAAGAAGAAGAATTTCCAAACGACACTCAAAGGAGTCAATAAAATACATGGGCGGAAAATAGGCGGAGCTTAAAGACCATATCCTAAATACAGCATGTCTTGAAGAGACCGTGCAAGCGCTGCCTAGGCGAGACCTAAAAAAAATCACTTAGTACCCATTTCTCACTACCAAGACCTTCATCAATACATGCCTTGAGTAGTTTTTACTTATTACAATGACTTGCTTGTATACTCCTTAAACAATCCTTTCCCCTTGACGGTGTGATCAGCTTTGCTCCAAAGTTAATTTTCAGTTTCCCGCAACACCATTCTAGTGTGCATCACAGATGTCAAATGAACATGTAGGTTGTCTACCATCAACAAAGACCAGCTGAGGATCCTAACTTTGGTTTTTAAAGCAGTCGATTGCCCATTCGTCCACCCACTTAAATTGTGGACTCCACATCCATTACTCTTACAATCGATGACTGCACTCCAGCAATCTCTACCTTCCTAAATCCACCTGTGCTTCAGGTTAAACCGCTCCTCATTCCACCTACTTGGTCTCCCATTCAGTAATGCCTGTAGAGTCGTTCTCTGGGTTTCTTCCTTTGTATCAGTTTTTTAATTTACTCTCAAATACCATCTCTGTGACCCTGGGCAACGCAATCACTGACATAGTCACCCTGTTAAATGTCCTCAAAAGTTGTTCTGTACACCTGTACCAACCTGCAAAACCCCTCGGAAATAAAAACTTACTTGTAAATTGCACTTTAATGTCTTTCATCTTATCACTCATCAGTCGATCACCTTGAATCATTTTAAGAATGGTCTACTAAAAAAAGTGTACATGTGCACTACATAACATAAGTTGTTACTAAGTGAATAATTTCCATTCTAAACTATCCTACCTCTGCAAACAAATCAATAAATAAAACCTACAGAAAAAAGAATGTAGGAAAAACACATAAAAAGTGAAGGGTTAAGTTAATTTTGCAGAAAATGTAAGTAACTCATGGAAAGTAAAAGTACCCAAACACACTTTTAAGAAGAGAATCTGTAAAGAGAGACTCGAAGAAAAATCTGCAAAAGGAACAGATAGGAGACCAATGAAGAAAATAGCATTAAAAGTCTGAAAAATGGAAAGTGACAGAGGCAAAGTGTTAGAGGCACCCTCATAAAGAATAAGAGACGGGTATAGCTAAAGAGTAAAAGACCCTCATAAAGAGGAAAAGAGACTCTAAGAAAGTAAAATTTCAAAGTGTGCTGCAGAGAGAGAGTATGTTTAACGAAGAGACAACGGAAGAGAAAGGATAAAAGAGACTCACAAGAAGGGCAGCAGACAACATGATAACTTTTAGCGTGAGCTCTATGTGCGAAACTATCCGTGCTGCCATTGACATTGAATCTGTTCTTTGGGGTCAGGAGTCAATGAACACACAGGCAGTTTCACTTTCAGGGCTTACAGATAAAAAAGCATTGGCAAAGCCAGTAAGATTTGTGAAATCTAGAGGCTTTGTCAATGTTTCTTTCTTTTACATGTTACTCAGCAGTTGAGCTGCTGTGCACCATGACTTAAAGAATAAAAAGCAACCAAAAAAAGCGCTATGACGCAGTAAAGAAATGCACTACTACAGCCAGCATTGAAGGCATCAAAATGCTTTTTTTTTAAAAAAACTTTAAGCCACTTTTTGCCAGTCCAGTTTAATCTTTGGACCATACTGCTCCATCCTCCAGCATGGACCTCCACCGTGGAATTAGAATATAACCAATACTGAGCCTTGTTTTTTAATTGGATAAAGCTTTCAGTAGAACTGGCCTTAAGAGGAGGAACATTTTCCAGCACTTTAACATAAGGAGTGGCTTCCAGTGGCAAGTTGGGTATTATAGTGTTTGACAAATCGCCTGTCTAGTGGGGATATTAGTTTGAACCACTTGATACCCGGAGTTCTTCTGTGGTATCTGAGGCCGAGTTTTGGGGCCGGGGCTGAGAAATTGACGGACACATCGGCAACCTGCTGGCATACCGGCACATCACACAGCTTTTGTGTGCTCTGTGTGGCTTAGGACTGGCGGTTAGAGGTAGGGTAACGCTCCCCCGCCTGCTCCCGTAGTAACGCCGCATGGTCCTGCCCACCCTCCCTTTCTGCTTGTCACGCCTGGTTCATCACCAGCAGTGCAGCAGAGCTGACGGCATCCAGGGGGGTCAAGTCGACCGTCCCCAGAGACCAACCCAAGAGACTTCACCAGGGGCAGAGAGGTGCTCCCCATATTGAGAGCTGGCATTTCAGCAGCAATGCAGCGTCTCTTCAGAGGAAAAAGGTAAGGCGCACTGACATTAGACGCCAGTCCCAGTTAGGAGAGAATGAGTTGGTGTGCTCTGTGCCTCAAGGGTCTGAGCCCCTTGCCCCGTGGATTTTGTGCCAGGTGGAGGGGAGCAGGCGGAACAGGCACGTGTGTTCCACTCTGATCCCTGAAAATATTGAAACATTGAATAGAGAGATATCGAAAATCTGATCCCAAATTCCTAAAGGGAGTGCAGTAGGGTAGCTGTTAAAGTGGCCACACGTGGTTCAGTCCGTCCTCACCGAGACGGTCCTGCTAGGTCTGGGGGCTGTCTGTGAATTCGTTGTTTGCTCCCTCCTAACTTGCATTTAGCACCTCAAGCAGTTAGTGCACCAGGACTTCAAGTACTGTAAGCTCATCAAGCTCTCCAAGCAAGTTGGATTACTGTTGATCTGTTGAACTCACCCAACCAACCACTTAATCAGGTGTCGGTCTTTTGTAGGTGGCCTTTTTTTAATGACGTTTTAGTATGATGCCATCAAGGTATTTGTGCTCTTGCTGTTTAATTTCTACCTCTGGTTCAACTGCTACTTCCCTCCGTTCTCCCAAACGTTTAAAAATGAAAAAAACTATTCAGAATGCGAATCCGCAATCTTTTCTGTCTCTCCCGAAGTCTCACTCCTCAATTCTGTCTTTGTTCTCATAGAGAGGGAACGGGGTAGGAAATGAGGAATTAGAAATGGTTTCAGGCACATATAAAGAAGACTATGTAAGTTTGGATATGGCTTTGTCCCAGTGTATCTCTTCATGTCAGTCTAATGGAATAAACCATAGTTCAGCTCTGGCTGGTCCCCTTAGCCAGTCCAATAAATTATGCCGTCCAGTGGAAGAAGTGGAGGCCGCACCTACGACTAACATCATTGGGATCATGTTTGGGTACAAGTCCTGTCTCAAGTGTCCCATTGTTTCCTTTGGTGGCCAAGATGATGTCTCTGTGCCGGAAAATATGGTACTTAAGGAGACCACTCGAGCGACTCATGGTGGACCCTGTGTGGATTCGTGCAATGGGGACATTGGTGTACCAGAAGATTATTCCCTGCCAGATATTGCCGCTCCTATAGAGAAGAATCGGATTCGGAAGGCCAACTTAAGACTACCTATTGCTTTGGCCTCGGTTTTGAGCCTGCAGTTGTATTGTCTACCTAGCTGTCAATCATTACGGGATTTGTATAGCAGTATGCTATCTTCGCGGGTTTCTGTATTAGGCTCAATGCAGTCTTTGAATTATGAGTTATCTGTGTCCACAGGGGCTCAAGTACTTGTGCAGTCATTTAATTTGGAAGAGGAGGGGGGAAGGGGGCAGGAGAGGAAAGGACCCGGTCCAACATTTTATTATGTACTGAGAAGGCTCTATCTTCGTTTCGGACACTGTTTCGATAGATCAGTTGCTATTTCTGATTGTGGGCTGGATGTGTTGTCTCCGATCTTAATGGGGGTGAGGGGGCAGCACCTAACCACCTTTGTTCTTTGCCCAAGGAAGGAAGAAAGGGGTTTTGAAGTGAAATCTCAGTCCTCCCACACTAGCATTGTTGCAGAAAACAGAATTGTGAATTCAGGTAGGTCACCCTGGTGGACTTGGGGTCACATTTTCAGGGCATCCAATGGTAATCCCAAGGCCACTAAGGAGGTTGACAATGTTCCCTGTTCTTCCTCTTTTAATAATTTGTCTGAAGTCCAATATCATTTAGCCCAAAGTGCAAATGTAACTGAGAATCCCCTTCCCATGTTTCCGATATTTATAAAAGGCCCCCCACCTCTTGTGTTGACGTTCATTTAGATGATTACTCTAGTATTAATTCACCCAGGCCTCCAACAGAAGGTGTTTTCCCCTTAAGGGGGTGCATCTGGGATGCTCCAAGGTAAAACACCTGAAAGGGAAAAAGAAGCTATCTCGGCGCATTATGAAATGTAAGTAAAAAAATAAGGTTCTCTAATGTTATAGAAGAGTCTGTCCCCATTATTCAACCACTTAAAGTAGAAGTGCCAAAGAATGCTCCCTTACATCCAGGTCCAGAGCTCGATTTCACCAAAAATAATTAGCATGCACCCTTCTCCTAATATATTGGAAGCATCAATCTTAAACTGCCATCGGCAGGAGAAGTGGTTGATTCTGCATATGGGGGTAACGGTCCATAATAACTGGGGCGGCATGAAAGTGGGTTTAGTGAAAGAGGATATTGGGTACAGGCAGTGAATGTCAAATTGCTGAGCACCAAAGAAGAAGGTCGCAGCGTCCACCAAGAGGCTCTGGAGGGTTTCCGAAAGATCTTAATTAGTCGCCCTTTGTGGGGTACTGTCTCCACACACTGCTCCCATGTCTGTTAGAACACTTAATGGGGAGGCTCCTTCTTTTCTTCCATCAGCACAACCGCCTTATTCAGGTGCTGGGCCAAAACATAACAATATTTCTGTTGGAGGAACAGATTTAGGCAACTTCTCTAATACCTTGAATTTTGTCTCTGTTTGATCAAGAATAGTTTCATTTTGCAGCTCTTATTAGAAATTGAGGCCTGAGTTTAAGTTTAATAACAAGTAGATTTGCTCATCTTCCGAGTTCTAGGGTTGCATTTAGCTCTAGGATTGTTGCAATGTCGATCTTGGGCAGTATGGATCTTTTCCGGAAAAAGGCATTGATGTTTTTCCATTTGAGAGGATCACAGATTCTAAGTTAGGTAGCCCAAGCAGGGGCTTTCAGGAATCTACTCAGGATTCATACAGTAGAAGAGGGGCTGCAGATTTGAAGGACTCGACAATCTTTATTGGTCGAGACACAGGGTGGATAGTGATAAACATTGTGGGATATCAAGATCAGTAGGTCAGGGATTCTGGGATGGGAAAAGAGGTAGCACCCTGGAGTTGGGTTGCAGGTGTATTGAATGCCACACAAAGGAATGCCAAACTTCCAATGCTGAAGTGGTAGCCATTTGGGTAAAATCCTTTCTTGGCATATGGCGGGCCTGGGACAGTCTAACTCTAAATTAAGTTGTCTAAGGCGTTTCAGTCCATTGATAATTTGCCTGCTGGAAACTTGGTTATATTTTTACTTCAAATATGAGAATTAGTTTGTATTTCCCTCCGCAGCAAAACCCTCCGTAAAAGGCCACACCAGTGGATGTATAGCTATTTTACTCAGTAGTGGCCTAAATAGGAATCCCAAGGTGTTTTTTCATCCCTCAAAACTCTGCATCTGTTTGTTAGCCCTGTGTATTATTAAAGAGGGACCATTTTCAACATTCCTGTTGGTAAATGCTTATATCCCTCCTGGGAGGTCTTATGAATTCTTTGTTTTGATCTATGCTCTCTTTTGTACACAACATTAGTACCTCAGAAAACAGCCTGTTGATTATTATTGTGGGGGATTTTAATGCCAAAATTTCGAATTTTAACTGCATGACCGTTGGAAATTCTGAGTTGGATGAGGTATGGAGTATCCCTGAGGTCATTTTACCCAGAGTTGTTAGATTAGACAGGTGGGGGTCTACGTTTCCTAGAATGCATGAGATATAATGAATTGATTGCTCTAAACTGCAGGTTTCCAAAGGATCCCCCAGCATCTTTTACTTTTCGTTACTCTTGAGGGCAATCCTTAATCGACTATATGGTGGTATGTTTGTTGTCTGTACTCCATTTGAGGTATCGAAGATGGATTTGAATGATCATGATATTCTTTCGGTGGCTATTGATTTAGAGCTGAAGGCGCCCGACTTTTGGAAATCCAGAAATGACTCCGTAGTCTAGAATAGAAAAAATGGGAGTCCTTCTTTTTAATCGAGTAATAACATACTGAATTTGCCTACTCATATTAAAACCGCAAGCTAAGGCCCCCCGCTACCTCATCCCATAACCCTATACCCTGGTTTGAAAAGCGGTTGTCCCTTTTTCGAACCTTTGGGAGCAAAAATAGAAGTACTAATGTTAAGTTCCCTGTGGCGGTGAAAAAGGTAAACAGTAATATAAACTCATTTGAAAGAAAACAGTTTAAGTTGCCGTCATTATTGAGGTACAGGGAAATTAACCAGTTGATGCAAGTAAGAACCAGATTGAAGACATCTGAACGAAGGAAGGAGAAGGATCAGACATGGAATAAGTTGAGAGAAGTTGCTTTTTCTTGTGACCTGCGCAAATATTGGTTTTTAATAGCCAAATATTGTGATTCTAGAATTAAGGCCAAGTCCATTCCGATATCCGATAAGGAGTGGGCCCAATATATTTTGCAGTATGCACCTTCAATTCTATCTTTAGGTTTCAGTTGGAGTTTAATATTGAGGCCATTTCTTTTGATGCATATGGCCTGCCTTCTTGTGAGGAGATAGAGGGTTTTAGTAAGGGTGCAAGGTCCTCTGATGCGATGGGCCTGGTAGAACTCCTGATATCTCTTATTAAATAAGAACTGCCTGCATGGGCTCTTTTTCTGCGCCCTGTGTTCCATTACTGTTACGGGTTACACCTTTATATAAAAAAGGTCCAAAAACCTCTCCTGCCAGTTTAAGGCATATTGCACTATTGGATGCGATCAGGAAATTGTTTGCCATGAGTATTCTTCTTCACCTTCAGGAATGGGCATTTGGTAATAATATTGTTCTGGTCGAGAAGGCTGACTTTCACAAGAACTGTGGAAACGTAGATATCATGACCCTTAAAACACTGATTGAAAAGTACCGCATGGGTAAGGGTATGGCTCTATACTCTGCCTTTATCGATTTTGTCCACAGTGTTTGATTGGGTTGACCGTCGGACGCTGTAGACGAAATTGTCTGCATTGGGGATCCCTGTGGGTTAATCATTGCCCTGCACTCTTTCACTTGGAAACAGGTCTTGATGGAAGGGAACCACGGTTAGGCTAGCAAAGTGGAGTCACAGATTGGTTTGAAGCAGGGTGCCTACTTGCGCCCCTACTTTTCTCTCTTTACTCTCAAAACCTACCATGTAGAGTTGGGCAGACTAAAGGGTTCCACCTAAACTAGGACTTATGAATGTTGGTTTTCTACTTTACGCTGATGACATTGTTTTATTGGATTTAACCTCAATAGGACTTCAGAGGCGCCTCTCTGGACTGGGCAGCTATGCGGATAAACATTTTTTAAAGATAAACATTTCTAAGAGCAAGGTCTCTGGGTTGTAGAGATGCGAAGGATTTATATTGATTTTTGGGGACCGATAAATTGGAATTGGTAAAGTTGTATCCATATCTTGGCAGAATTTGTTCCAGCAATTGTTTAAATAAAAATCTTATTAGCCGGTGTAGAAGTAAGGCATTATCTCAAGCATCAGCCATTCACAGACTATATAAGTGCTGTGGGCCAAGGCACTTTGCCCATGTTCTTGCGGTCTACAAGATTAAAATCCTGCATTCTCTGAGTTATACCTGTGAAGTAATGGAGGAGTGGTATTGGTCCTTCTTTCAGAAGGGTGAAGGGCGTATTTAGCACCAGATTTGTAACTTGAATTATTCAGCTGCTCCATCCGCCCTTCGACTTGAATTTGGGCTCCTCTCTACATTTGTGTTTGCCATGGCAGCTGTCCTAAGGCGAGGTCACGGTTTATTGAATAGTGGCTCGGGCTCTTCCCGTGCTGCACCAAAACATGAAATATTTGATTACTTGAAGGGAAGAAGTGCCCTTTTTTCAAATTATTTGAAAACTCTGGATATGTTCATAGTTGAACAGAATGAGGAGGCACCTCTCGCCAAGCTTCTTTTAAAAAACCTGAATAAAAATCTATTTATGAAGTAAGTCACTTAAGGGACATTTTACATTGTGCTCAGTATGCTAATTGTAGTCGAGAGCAGTAATTGTAAAGAACCTCAACTGTATGTTTCATTGAGTCTTCCTCATGGTTTGCGTAAAATGTTTTTATTACTAAGGTTGAATTTGCTTCTGCTACGACTTGTGACGGGATCTTGGGAAGGTTTACCTAGGGATTAGAGACTATGTGACCTTTGTTTGAACTATGTCCAAGATTTAAACCATGTGGTATTTTTGTCCTTCTACACGTTTATTGCGAAGTCAGCTGTTAAGACCATTGTTCATGAAATATAATATAACTTCGGCAGAGGAAGCTCGTCAATGTCTCTTCGCCCCTCTATCCGAAACAGATTGTACAAATATTTGAAAATTTTTTGAACACTTTCAAAAATGTTTTTAAATGTTTGAAAATTGTTATCTTAGCTGTATTTTATTTTACTTTTGTGTGAATAAGATTTTTTATTCTATAATAGAAGTATTGCATTAGTGTTGCTTTGAAAAGCTGAATGAATTACTTTTGCATTTGTTCGGTTTTTCTCTACCATTTTGCACTCTTTATCTGTTGAACTGTATTAAGAATGAATAGTTTCCTACATTGTTCAAGAATTGCACTGTAACGCCTAACCCATTCCTTTGCATTTTTTGCATTTGATCTGTTTCTTGGGTCTCTAAAGCTGTGCATGGTACTAAGCCGCACGGCTTCCTTCTGCAATTTTTAAATTTGTATCCTTTTGACTGTAAGTGTCTCTATATTGCTTTGTGCACATTATTGTTTGTATTTATGTGGACCTCTTTGAGTTCCAAATCCTAATAAAATACTTGAACTTGTAAAAAACTTTGAGAAACCTAATAGAGAGGGAGGTTAAGTGATTTGCCCAGAATCACAAGATTCAGTTGAGCCGATGTACAGATTTGAACCCGGTTGCCCTGTTTCAAAGTCTGTAGCTCTTGTGTTTACGCGCACTGTAGCGGTTTGACCTGCCTGTAACCTTTTGTTTTTTTTAGGGCCAATTAAAACCTAATTTGGGCAGTGTACTGTAAAACACCGGAAAGCGGCGCAATGACAAGTCTGCAGGCGGTGAATCAGAATTGGGCTGTGAAGGCAGTTTGTACCCTCATTCAGCTGAAGGTGCTTTAAAAGAGCGTGCCATCCAATTTAGCAAGCTTCATAGTTAGCACCTTGTCAGATTTCCTTTATACATACAGGGGTCTGCAGTAACACTAATTAACTGTGAAGCAAGATCACGCCATTTAGGGCAGAATCCAAACATCAACTTCGTGACAAGCGAAGCAAGGAAGGACAATTGGAAACCGCTCTAAGGGAGGCAAGCAACAATGGAGGAAAGAGGGGTCAGAGGAGGAGAGGGGATCTGTGGACAGCAATAGGTCGTCAGAGGGGGCAAGCAGTGACGGGTAGGAGATGTTGAAAAAGATGGGGCAACCAACAACAAATATAGGCAGGGTGGGAGTTACAGGTAGAGTCAGCCTGCAAAACAATGCACTCAGATGGAGTGCTACAGTACAAAATAAAAAAAGTACCTCTACAGGCAAGCAGACACAGACAGGAAGAAGTACTTGGTCTAAGCTCTTAAGAAGCTGCATGAGGGAGGAGGCACTGTGCTGTGATGTACCAGACTTAGCCAAGGACTATCTTTGTAGTTTCTTTAGTAGGCTAAGTTACAGGTTAGCATCCATGTAAAGCAGCCGCACCAGGAGCAGCCTGCCTGCTGCTCAGCCCATCTTCAGCTGTCACACCTCACCACACAGGCAGCCAAACATTCCATTCATCTCCATCACACCAACACTCCACTCAGAACACTCACACTGGCTGAGCACCTAGGAGCCAGGTAACATAGAAGATGATTAATACCTAAAAAGGATATAACACACTGTCCAAAAAGAAGCAAGAAAATGAATCATGTGTGAGGCAAACAATTGTAAGTAAAGGTAAGTAATGGGTGGTCCCTAAGCCCCTTTTAAGATTTTTTAAAATAATCTTTTATAAGAGATTTTGTAAGCGCTAAGCAGGCGAAACCTAAAAAGATTTGCAAAGAAAGATCTACAAAAAGTGGCTATTAAATAGAGTCTGACAGAATGAAAGAGTTGCAAAAATAGAATTGCTTAAGACACACTCACACAGAATAAAGGGGAAAAAAAGACCAGAGAAAGCAGGGCAAAATTAAGAATCCTAAACTCAAGTTTAGGAGCGAGCCAGAGAATGAAAAACTAAAATACTTACTGAAATGTAAAATAACTACTCTGGTCCTCTTTAACCAAAATAATGAAAGGAAATGGACCAAAACACAATTGCACATACAGAGTTTAGTTAAAGCTCAACCGTCCACACCAGCTAGATGTGATAATTACAGCAGAAATTGTTCTTTTGTTTACAAGTTGAAGTTTCTTCTTTTTGTAAGTTTTAAAGCACTAGAGATAATCTAACACTGTTTTTTGTGTTACAGGTTTTGAGCCATGCCTTTAGTAAAGAGGAACATAGAACCAAGGCACCTCTGTCGGGGGGCGGTGCCTGACGGAATCACAAGTGAATTAGAGTGCGTTACCAACAGTACTCTTGCTGCAATTATTCGCCAACTTAGCAGTTTAAGTAAGTATGAAATGGTATCTTGGCAGTACTAACCAGATATATTAAAACAATGTGCTTTATTCAAAATTTTTTTAAGTATGTATGTATTTTGGACCGTCAAATGTACAAGTAGACCCTTAAATTCACATGGGGTCGAACCATCCACAAAATCCCCCCTTGGTTGTGTTTGAATTCTTAATAGCGGGGATTGTGATGGAACTTACAGCTCCCTGTGATTGATATCAAGAAATAGTGTGATTAACCAGGGGTTTAAACAGTGTCCTAATGTATGTGTTTTTAAACATTGTTTCACGTTGGAGCACTGTGCCGTCTGCACTTGGTCCACCCACTCGTATATGAATGCATTTATATTGCTAATGCATATAATCGACAGAAAACCAGCTGTAGTTCTGGACTCGTTTTTCTCTAACATTTATTGTATGCTGATGTTATTTACTATTGGATTCCTTAAATAATTAACTTTCTGATTTTGAGTGAATCCCACGGGGCATTTGTACATATCTCATATGTTGACCTCAGTCCATGTGGGCATAAAGGGTTGTCCTTGTTTGATGATATATGTCAAGGAGCCAGGACAGAGTACATCTCTCCACTCCCCTTCCTTTCTTTCGGACTTTTGCATTGTCAATCAATCAATCAAACAACATTTGTCGAGCGCACTACATACCCGTGAGAGTCTCAAGGCACTGGGTGGGGGCGCTATTGATCGAACAGCCAGGTCTTGAGTAGCCTCTTGAATGTCAGCAGGTATTGGGTCTGTCGTGGGTTAAGTGGGAGGGTGTTCCAGGTCTTGGCGGCGAGGTGGGAGAAGGATCTCCCGCCGGTGGTTGTTCTTCAGATGCACGGGACGGTGGCGAGTGCGAGTTCGACGGAGCGGAGCTGGCGGTTAGGGGTGTAGAAGGAAAGTCGTTTGTTGAGGTAGGCTGGGCCGGTCTTGTGGAGTGCCTTGTGTGCGTGGGTGAGGAGCTTGAAGGTGATCCTCTTGTTGACGGGCAGCCAGTGCAGGTTTCTCAGGTGGGGGGGTGATGTGGCCGTGGCGTGGTCAGGGCTCCCGCGTAGAGGGCATTTCCGTAGTCGAGTCTACTGCTGGCGAGGGCCTGGGTGACTGTTGTTCTTGTATCTGTCGGGATCCACCTGTAGATCTTGCGGAGCATGCGGAGGGTGTTGAAGCAGGAGGAGGAGATGGCGTTGACTTGCTTGGTCATGGTGAGCATTGAGTCGAGGATGATTCCCAGGTTGCGTGCGTGGTCGGTGGGTGTCGGGGCTGTCGCCAGTGCCGTCGGCCACCAGGAGTCGTCCCAGGCTGAATGGTTGGAGCCGAGGATGAGGACCTCCGTTTTGTCCGAGTTCAGCTTTAGTCGGCTGGTCTTCATCCAGTCGGCGACAGCCTTCCTTCCTTCGTGGAGGTTGGTTTTGGCGGTGATAGGGTCCTTGGTGAGGGAGAGGATCAGTTGAGTGTCGTCGGCGTAGGAGATTATGTTGAGGTTGTGCTGTCGGGCGACGTGTGCGAGCGGGGCCATGTAAATGTTGAACAGTGTCGGGCTGAGGGAGGACCTCTGAGGTACGCCGCAGATTATCTCGGAGGCTTCGGATCGGAATGAGGGGAGGCAGACGCTCTGGGTTCTGCCGGAGAGGAAGGAGGTGGTCCATTCGAGAGCCTTGTCTCGGATCCCTACGGCGTGGAGGTGTGCGCGTAGTGTGCGGTGGCAGACGGTGTCAAAGGCGGCGAAGAGGTCCTGGAGGATGAGGGCTGCGGTCTCACCGTTGTCCAGCAGGGTCCTAATGTCGGTGGCAGCGATGAGGGCGGTCTCGGTGCTGTGGTTGCTGCTGAACCCTGACTGGGAAGAGTCCAGGATTCTGTTTTCTTCGAGGTATTGGGTAAGCGGTCTGTTGACGATCTTCTCGATGACCTTGGCCGGGAACGGGAGCAGAGATATGGGCCGGAAGTTCTGGAGGTCCCTAGGGTCTGCCTTGGGTTTTTTGAGTAGGGCGTTGATCTCGGCGTGTTTCCAGCTCTCTGGGAAGGTCGCGGTCTCGAGGGAGAAATTGATGACTTTGCGCGGGTGGGGTGCGATGGAGCTGCTGGCTTTGTTGAAGATGTGGTGCGGGAATGGGTTTGACAGGGAGCCGGAGTGGATTGTGCTCATGGTCTTGATGGTGTCATTGATGCTCACGCTGGTCTAGGCTAGCAGGAGATCGTGGTCGATGGTGTGCGGGGAGATTGTTGTGTTGATGTCTGTTGGGGCTGTCTGGGTGTTGATGCTGTCGTGGATGTCTGCTATCTTGCGGTGGAAGAAAGTGGTGAGGGAGTCGCACAGGGTTTGCGGAGGCGGGATGTCGTTGGTGTTGGAGCTGGGGTTGGAGAGTTCCTTCACGATGTTGAAGAGCTGCTTGCTGTTGTGTGCGTTGTTGACAAGGCGGTCTTTGAAGGAGGTCCTCTTGGCAGTCCTGATGAGGTGATGGTCGTTGCGGGTCAGGGCTTGCGTGCTGATGAAGTCTGCGATGGAGTCGCTGAACTGAGGTCGGGGTCCGGGAGGCCTGTAGACGAGGGTGCCTCTGAGGGAGTTGGACTCTGTGTGGATCTGGAAATGCATGTGTTCGGCAGTGCTGAGAGTGTCGTCGGTGCTGGTCAAGACCCTGATGCTGTTCTTGTGGACGATGCCGATTCCTCCTCCGACTCCGTTGGTGCGGTCTCTGCGGGTGATCTTGTAGCCGTCTGGGATGGCTATGGCGATGTCGGGTGCGGAAGAGTCGTTTATCCAGGTCTCTGTTAGGGAGGCGATGTCTGGGGATGATGTGTCGAGCAGGTCCCAGAGCTCGACGGCGTGTTTGCGTGCGGAGCGGTTGTTCAGTAGTATGCATTGGAGGTGGTTGAGGTCTTTCTTGGCGGGTTGTTCGGCGGCTCTGAGGCAGGTGTAGCTGCAATTCCGGCAGGTGAAGGGACCGTGTGTGCGTTTCTTGGCGGCCTTGAAGCAGGTGTGTGTCCGTTCAGGGATGAGACCGTGGAGTTTGCTGGCATCGTAGCGGCGGCAGTCGTCGTGGCGGGCGCGGGGGCCAGGGGTTCTGGCGCTGGGCGCGGTCCAGGCATGGACAGGCACAGATGGGCTTGCCTTAGGCGCGATATATGGGGATGTGGGAGGGAGGAGCAGCTGGGAGGCGGGAGGCAGAAGGCAAGGGGGGCGGGGCCACAGGGGACGCCACGGAGGGAACGGGTGGGGGCATCTGGAGGAACCAGGCACAACCGGGGCAACGAGCAGGAGACAGAGGGCAAACATACGGGCACAAGTGACGGGCAGCGAGGGGGAGACAGAAGGCAAAAGTTTGGTTATAGGGTGTAGATATAAATGGTTAGCAAGCCCTTCCATCCACAGCAGTGAAAAGAAGACTGCTATGGTTGTGGAGGAGGACAGTGCCTGTACTAATCACAAGTAATCTTAGTCTAAGTATTGGCACTGTGGGAAGTTGCTAGTTATGTTAAAAAACCTTCTAGAGACCAAGGCTGCCCCCGATTGGGGGCTTCACGATGCTATACACGAGTAGGACAGCAGCAGAGCAGAAAGGCAGGATAGGCTTAAGAGGAGAACAACCAGGTGTTTAGTTGCTTCCCGAAGCCAAGGTGGTATTGAATCTTTCTTAGAAAAGGTGGCATGGGGTTAAATAAAGTTGGGACTAGAACTCAGAAAGACTGTCCGCCCATTCTTGCTCTCCTGTGGCAGGGTATAGAAGCCAAATTCAAGTCTGCAGAGCATAAAGCTCTCGTAGGAGCATAAGATTGCATCAAAGCAGCCAGACTTAGCACTTTTTTTTATAAAGGATCTTTTGGAAAATGGATAGTGCTTTAACCTTTTTGCGCTTCTCAACAGGAATCCAGTAAAGCTTGGTAAGAAGCTGAGAGGATGCACAGAATTTAGGGAGGTAAAATATAAGCCTTACGGCTAAATTTTAGACGACCTACAGTTTGTTCAAAACCTATACTTTGGGGCCAAGGTAGAGTCTACTACAGTAGACTAGGCATGAGATGACACAGGTTTGTACAAGCAGTTGACGAACTTGTAAAGTAAAAAAATCCCATGTTGGATTTCAGGCTTCTCAAGATCTCAAAGCAGTGGCTTTTTGAGGCTAGCGAATCATCCATCGATACACCGAGTTTTTTAACCACTTATTTAGGTTTGGGGGGGATCCTAGCACTTATGGCCACCAGTGGTCTCCCAGTAGGTGGGTATGTCTACCTAGCAGAAGGATTTTAGTCTTGCTGGCATTAAGTTTTAAGGAATTTTCGTGCATCCAGTTAGCAACAATTGTTAGACAGTTTTTAAAATTTTCGCTGTCACGTGCCGACTTTGAGGGCAAATAAATAATTAACTGCGTATCGTCGGCGTAGGACACGAGTGAAAATCCAAAGGATTTAACTAAGTCAGCCCGGGGTCTGACTTAGATCTTGAAAAGAGTGAGACTGAATGAAGAGCTCTGGGGGACACCACATGCTAGTGCTCTATAGGAGGATATGAATAGAGGGAAGATTATTTGGAAAGACTGATCCTTTAGAAAGAAGGTGAGCCAGGTCAAGGCTTTGCCCCTAGAGTTTGCTGTTTTATCCTAATTCTTTTATTATTTCCAGATTATGTTTTGCATAATACAAAAGTACCCAGGCAATGATTATGTGGCTGTGGGCAACCTCATGCCAAAAAATGGCCTTATTATGTTGAGAACTCTATCCATTATGCATGTTGCGATTTGCCCCATAACTCCGCAATTCTAACTGTGTTCTTAGATTTTGCCCATCACTCAATAACCATTAGTACGTGTTTCGATGTGCACCAACACTGCATCTTGAAGGCATGATCAAATTTGCAATCTGAAAGCTTGAGTCTCATCCCAAATTTAAATAATCACTTGGAAGGCTAAAATACATAGCTATATTTGCCCCATGCGTCAATAATCCTTGGTACATGTTCAGATTTGCAATCTTAGTGAGTGATCAGATTTCTCCATCACTTTAGTCTGGCTTGACCTTATCGGGATACAAACTGATGACCTATTGATGCTTGAAGATAGGTATGGATGTGGTATTTGTATAGCACACACCTATCCAAAAAGGCAGCTGAGTGCCATAAAGGGTCAAATGCATTCGGGAGCTATATTTTAAAGTGACTCTTCTCAACCGATCTGCATTTAGCAGGTCAAAAGCCATATTTCTGCCAGAGTGTACATTTTATCATGAAAGGTTTTATCTTCTCTGCCTTGCAAAAAGTGACTGGCTGTGTTGGAGTTGGAGCGGAGTCTGGCTGTTTGCTTGCTGCAGGTTTGACCTTGCTGTCTCCCAGTTGTAAATGAATGTTACCTGCTTTATGAAGTTGTAGGGGGGAAGCTCTGCTATTGTTTTCGGTGCATTGTTGTTGGAAGCTTTCCGGGTCTGATCATAATGAGGCCCTTTATGTGTTAATATGGAACTCTTCTTTTTATTTTTTTATTTTTTATTCTAAGGAGTGGCAACCTACAGCCCTTTTCTGGCCGTGCTAACAGAAGGATTTATGTTTGTCTACTAAAATACTTTCCAGGATATGTATCATATGAGATCATTGTATGAAATTATGATTTTTAGGTTGACAAGGTTCTATGCCCTTTTTGCAAAACCTTGGCAGAGAAAATAATTAATGATAAATTATGCAATTGAAGGTGTTCAACATACCTGTAATCATGCACACAAACCTGTTGTCCTCCAGTACTAGATTAAAGCAGTTTTAGCTACAAAAAACTGCCGATTTATACAGCCATGCCTATGGTTCAATTCCTTAATTATTCACAGTAGCAGTTTAGAACATAAGCACTCTTCATATTCTTGCCCTAAATAAATCTTCACTCATAAATGTGCCTCATAACATTGATTTGTCATTAAAATAGACACCAATTTAAACTAGGATATAATATAAATCTTTCTCTTTACCTCAAATATTGTTAAAAGTTATCCTAAACTCCAAGTGAATTACATTAGGCCTCAACCTGTCAGTTATGTTAATGAAGAAGACAAATATTAAATGGGCGTACACTTTCATGTTTCTAAGTCAATATTTATTTATCCATTAATTTCTGTACTTGGCACAGGTTTTCAAGAATACTTGGCTTCTCGTTATTGAACAAACCTATTGTATACACACAGTAGTGCCAGACCAGCATGTCCGCCAATGCAAAAAAAAAAAAATCATTTTTTTTTTAAGCAAACAGATCAGTCAACATGTGTTTAAAGGAACCTGGCTGGGACGGCAGTATGGGTGACCGGTACATGCCTCGCCCCACATGTATAACATTCTTGTCCCAAACCGTTTTTTTGGCCCAGTTGAGGCCTGCTATCACCACTGTGGTAGGCAGAACATAGACTGTTACCATTGTATCAAATATCAGTGACTCTCAGTACTGTACTGCCTGCTGAGGTGTGTAAATACTATAACTACCAGTGACTGAAAAATACATCAGTTACTGCTAACTCTCCACAGTGAATCAAGTATTGTTGACTCTCCAGTTTCGATCACCTTCTGATTTCTATAGCAACTATTGATGACTTCCTGTACTGAATATATTATTGATGGTTACACAAGCTATTAGTAACACTCTATTCAGTATTATCAACCAGGAACTTCAGTACTATTTATTACTGTATCAAGTACTGATGACTATCCATACTGTATCGAGAGGCATTCATTCTCAATATGGGATAACCTGTGTCTGAGTTTACGAACTGCTGATGCCTTTAAATATCGAATCAAACATCAATGATTGAGTCAGCTATTGCTAACTCTCCATAATGTAAGTGTCAATATCTTCCAATAAACTATCGATGATTGAGCTTTGTATCAGAAATTGAAGCCTGCCGGTACTGTCAAAGGTATTGCTAGACAAGTCAATGTTTACTTCCAGTTCTGTATCTTCACTAGTTTACTGGACTATCTTATTGTGTTTCTATCATAGGACATGCAAGTTATATGGCTGTCTGCAGAGACCACATTAATCTACCAAGTGTTGCAGTCAGTAACTAAAAAACAGTCTAACATAAAAGAGCAGAATGGTAATGGGGGCTGGCAACTCCTACAATACAAGAACATTAAAATATGGTCGCAAATCAACAATATCAAATAGACATTCAGCATGTTCTGTTTTGGGAGAAGGTTGCGCCGCCTTGCTGGTGCATGACATCCCCCCCTTACTTACATTTTATGTGAATGAACAAGAGGGAGCAACCTCCCTCCCTCAGACCGGTAATGTCACAGACAGATGTCCGTGTCTGATCCCCATTTGGTCTGTCTCTGGTGCCTGGAGTTGGGCCACGGCCCCAAGGCCTGCGTTGAGTGCAAGTCGATGCACCCCAAGGTCATTCATGAGCAGGTGATCAAGCCCCTGGCTGTGTGGCTGCCCCAGGGTAGATCTTGGGACCGTTCCTGCGGATGATCATCTTCATGTTCCAAGTCCTCCTCCTGCAAGTCGGGCAAGTCCAAGAAGCACAAAAAAAGCTTTCGCTTCACCATGCAATTACTGTGATTTTAGGTCCTACTCCCACTTGCCACCTCCAGAGCCAGCATCCAGGTGCACTCCACCCTACTCTGGTTTCCCTGGAGCTGGAGCGATGCCCACCCACTAAAAGACACCATTCACTCCATCTCTGGGCAACCGACTCCCTCTGGCGTCTTTGGACCCCACAGAGCCATGAGGTGCCACAGCTGGGTTACAAACTCCATGTTTGCCATCGACACCAGTCCAGCCCTCTGGATCCACCCCCCTGATCCAGCTGCCTATACCCACCCCAGGTCCAGTGCCTTGGCTCTACTAACCCTTATGCCTCCGGCAAAGCGGGACAACAAACCTATCTGTATTTCTGACTCAGAGTCAAGACCACTTGACGTCGTCCCTGGTGCCGACCAGACTACACCAACCTCTGGATTTGCTGTCTTTGGACAAGCCCTTTATCCCTGAGATGAGAAAGAGTGTGGTCCTTTTGAGGATGACCCTAACCAGAAATAAAACTGGTACAGGGAGCTGGGTGACGCTAGCGACCTGGACACCTCCTGCCGACTCTCGTATGCTTTCCCTCCCAGGCCCTGTTTCAGAGGAATGCGCATCCTTCACAACAGTGATGCTCATGGCAGCAAAGAGCCTTGACCTACAACTGCCTGTGGTTAAGGTCAAGACCAACGTCTGGACAAAGGTGCTTCACCCAGGAATGAGCTGTGCGGGACATGTGCTCCCCTTAAATGAAACCCTCACTGATGTTATCCTTGGTGCCTGGGCTAAACCTTGCGTTGGCGCTCCTGTACACCTCATGATTGCCTGTCGACATCATCCCACCCCAGGGGGCACGGCCTTCCTCTCCCAGCATCTCTCCCCTGAGAGCTTGGTGGTACAGGCCTCAAAACCAATGTTAACCCGAACACATTCCCTTCCACTCAACCAGATAGGAAATTCAAGAGGCGGGATGCTTTTGACAAGCACATTTTCTCTTCCTCCACGTTGGCTTTGTGGTCAGTGAACACTGCATGCCTCTTGGGCAGATACTCCCATGCATTATGGGACTCAGTTGCACAGCTGCTCTCCATGCTTGCTGAAGAGGGCTACCCTAATGTGAACCAAGGCTTGGTGGATGGCTGAGTTCACCATCAGGTGCGACCTGAACACCACAGACTCTGGGTATGGTCATGACCTCTACAGTGATGCTCAATGGCCACCCCTGGTTGCGTTTCACTGGGTTTTCCAGGGATGTGCAATCATCCTTGATTGACATGCCATTAGATGGCTCCCACTTGTTCGGCGACAGAGCTGACTCAACGCTTGAGTTTTTTCAGGAAAGCTAAGCCACCGCTAGGTCCTTGGGCCTTTCTCTGGCTTCCCGATCACCCTTTCCATAGCCACAGTCTGGGCACAAATGGCATCTGAAATATCAAACTACCTCTCAGCCAAGCAGGCTACCTAGCCCTTTCTTGGACGGAGGCGTGGGTCCCAAAAAGTATGCAGGAGTCTTGCACGGTGTATCATCAAGTCCCCCACCCTGCTGCAGCCTCCAAGCTGCTTTAGCGAGCACCCAACACGGTCATCCTGTTTGTGACAGGATCTGGCACCTCCTGCCCCAACCTTCAACAAGTGGGTGCTCCAAATTATATAGAGGGTTTATGCCCTTCCATTTTGGAAACCCCTCCTCCTCTGCCACCACCCACAGAACAGCTGACGGAGGACCATCTCTTCTTGCTCCGTCAGGAAGTGCAGGCTTGCTTGGCCAAAGGAGCCATCAAGGGGGTGCCAGCCACAGAAATAGGACGTAGTTGCAATTATCAATACTTTCTGGTGTCGACAAAGGACAGAGGACTCCATCATATACTAGATCTGCACCCTCTTAAAGCCTTTCTGCAGAATGAGAAATTCAAGATGCTCAACTTGGCTCAAGTCTTGTCTGCCCTGGACCCTGGAAATTGGACCAGCCACAGGACATCTTCCTGGTTGTGCAGCACCTGGCTGGATCTCTGAACGCCAGGGCGGTCAAGCACAGCAAATGATGTCTTGCAGATCACAAATGGCATCTACATATGGAGGAGGCGCAAGGTCTCATCCGAGAATGGATAGCACCTTGATCGATCTATTCGCCATCGCCAAGATTGTGCAATGTCACTTATGCACGTTGGCATTTCCAAAGAGGTCCTCTCTTGAGGACGTGTTCCGTTTAGACTGGAACCTGGCATTCCTGAACGTCTTCACACTGATACCGCTCCTGCCCTAAATTCTCAAAAAAATCAGGAATAACCAGACCCTTGTCCGCTCTATGTGGCTCCGGCCTGGGCAAGGAGAGTTTGGTATTCTGAATTCCTAAGCATGAACTTCTGTTCTCTGATCAGGCTACCTCTTTCGGAAGAACCTTCTGTTAGAGCAACAGGGTAGAGTTCTACACCGTCCAACGCATGCTCCTCATCCTTGCGTGGAGATTGTACATCCACAGTTAAATGCCTTTGATCTGCCTCTCGAGATCTATGACGTCATCTTGGCAGCTAGGCGTCCTTCGACAAAGACTGTATATGTCTGCTGTTGGGACAAATTTATGGCTTGGTGCTCCTCTCCAAGGTGACCCGTTTTCACCCTCCTTGTTTGAGGTCTTATTGTTTGTGTTATTTTAGTCCAGCAAGGCCTTCACCTGGGCACCGTTAAAGGTTATCATTTGACCATATTGGTTGTTTGTACTCTTAACTATCAAGACTGCTTTCTTGGTGCCCATTACATTGGCCCAGAAGGTCAGCAAGCTTCATGCGCACTGTTAACCCTCTATGTACCAGCTTCTACCCAGACAAACTTTATTCTGAGAACTAGCTATAAGGAAGGTGCTCCTAGTGTATGTTTGTATAACAAATGAGTTTCCCTATACAAACCTACACTAGGAGCACCTTCCTCATAGCTAGTTCTCCTTGATGTATACATACATTCACGGGGAAGTGAACTGGCCCCAGTACTTTTCCTCTCTCTCTCCACCTTGATATTTGTTAAACTTTTTTTCTGAAACATGCCTCTTTCCTGCTAAAGGTGATCACTTCCTTTCATATTAGCCAGACCATCAATCTGCCATCTTTTTTCGCTCTGCCTCATCCTTCTAAAGAGGAGGAGAGACTCCCCGACTGGACCCATAGAGAGCTCTTTCTTTCTACATTGATCGCATCACAGAAAATAAGTTGAATGATCAGCTGGAGCGAAAAAGTGCAAGGTGGTGCAGAATCGAACCATCTCATGATAGCTTGTATTTTGTGTCAAGATCTGCTATTCATTAGCTAAATAGCAGCCTCCCGAACATTTGAGGGCCTGTTCCACCAGAGCCAAGGCCGCTACCATAGTGTTAGCATGCGGGGTACCTGTCTTGGACATCTGCCAAACAGTCACGTGGGTGTCCCTCCATATGTTCATGAGACACTACTGCAGGGAAAATTGGGACCTTCAAGAAAGACATTTTGGCCTCTCTGTGCTCCAGGACCTTTTGTTCTGGGCCAGTTCGCAGACCCACCTCTGGTGAGGTATTGCTCGGGTATCTCTACCAAGGTGAAAAATCTTCAGTTACTTATCTTTGGTAACACTTTTTCTAGTAGAGACTCTAACGGCAGATTCCTCACTGACCCTCTCATCCTCCCCACTCTAGACACTGCACACTGGTCAAACATTGCATGTGGCTCAGCCTTTGTGGCACGGAAGTAGTCTCAAAATAAGGTGATGCCCACGCACTAGGGTGTTGCTTATATGATGTTTAAGCTTAGACATTGCGAAAGTAATGTCTCATTTTGTGATGGAGTATTGCTAATGTGAGGCTAGAGCGCTCTTTTTGGATTTAAACTAGGATGCCTGAAAACGACATTTTATTGGGTGAAAAGTATTGAGGTAAAATGTAATATATTATAGTATAATAAAACACTATATATGGCCTTTTGGGTTCTTTTGTTGAAAGGGAGTGGATCCTGTGTCTTTCGTGTGTGCCATTTTAAGTGTTGTTTTAACTGGAGTGTTTGTTGAAAGTAGAACGCATGTGTCTTTTTCCAGCCGCTCATCTTTCCCGCCTTTTGTTCCTCTCTGCAGGCAAACATGCCGAGGACATATTTGGGGAGCTGTTTAATGAGGCGAACCACTTCTACGTCCGCGCGAACTCTCTTCAGGACAGGATTGATCGGCTCGCTGTCAAAGTGACCCAGCTGGATTCCACGGTGGAGGAGGGTGCGTAGTTCTGATTGTGCGCGCGCGCTCAGCCGTCGGTAAAAGCACAGTAATTAATTCCTCCGCGGCCGCTGCTCATTGTTTGAAAGTGTTCAGCTGGCTTGGCATCTGCGACTGCTGCTGTACAGTGAGCTTGGGAATAGCTGACGGTGATGAGGTGAATATAGGGTATCCCTTTCATCGGTCCTGCCCGGGTGAGAAGGTGACAAACTGGGATGGAGAACAGCCATGCAGCCCGTTCTGCATCACTGTGAGACCTTGTCCATAATTAGCACCAAACCCTCGGCCCCTGTCTTTAACATCAGTCCAGAGTCCGTTTCTAAAATTATAAGCAATTTATATTCTCCTATTTGTTTCTATTACATTATTGTTTTACACACACCCTTTCATCCAATTAGGTTTCTTTCCATGGTGGTGTTTTCTATAATTATTATTCTCCTCGTGTCTTTCTTGCAATCTTTCTGCTGTGTACAAATTCCCATTTCTTTCTGCAGCTGGCATGGCAATGTGAATCACGACTTTGGATGAATGCTGTCCACTATCACAGGGCTCCACTTTCTGGTGTTACGTTCAGTTTTAAAAGCAGATGCCTGAGAAAAAAAAAAACCTTTGATGTTTAGTTCCCAAACATTTGCTTTCAGTTTTCGAACGGCCACTGGAAGTGCATGGTAAAGGCTAGAGGGAGGACTTGTTATCTTGTTAGACCCTGAAATGGAAAGGAGTCAAGCCTGCCTGGGGAGGGATGGACCTTAGGCTGTGTTTTCTACATAGGACATGAACCCAAAACAAACCTAGTGTAAACTTATACTGTACACAGTGGCCAGTGCCTTTTCCTCATCTCATACATGGGGACAACAAGCCATGTATGGTTTAAGATTCCCTTTGCCGTTCTTTGCAGTCCTCTCTTTTTTTGCAGGGGGAGATGTCTTCTTAAATAAACTGTTGTTACTTCTTTGTTTTTTTTAGTGGTTAAGTAAGTGTCCTCCATAATTTACTGCCAATCCTTTGAGTTTTTTGGTTTCAGGTGGTAGGTTGCAATTTCTTGTCGTGGAGCTCACTCATACGTTCTCTTTAATGCTGCGTTTCCTCTGCTATTTAGTGCTGATATGGAGCAAATTCTCTGTTAATCCGTCATATATTTTCATCATTGTAGTGAGATAGTCCTGATGGCTAACCATTTCTCCGAACTTAAAACCGCTTTTGATTCCAGTTCTCATTTCTTATTAGGGTCGAATCTTCCCAAAAGACTTTTGTTGTTCGACCTCTACAGAATCATCATAAGGCTAGGGTGCTAACCTTTTGGGACAGTAAATATGGTAAATATATCCTAATGGATAGAAAGACTATACATTAGGTGTTCCCTTCTGGAGGATTCAATTATCTCTTTATAGGTAGTGAATATATGTTCACACAGCAGGTTCGTATACATCCCTCTTGAGTGAAGTATCTCAAAAAGGATCGTCTTATTACGGGTAGAAGACCTCTGTTTAAAATTATCTCACTACCTCAAATCTTCTACATAATGCAAAATTCCCACTTTTCAATACCTTCCCATGTCTTCAAAACGTTTACAGCTAATCTAACTTCCTTCCTTTGGAATCCCCCCCCATCCCTCTTCCCAGCCTCAAGAGTGGTGATCAATACATCTTTCCAAACACCCTACTTGGGTAGACTGGGAATCCCGGACCTACGGCTCTACTACTGGGCTGCCCAAGCTCTGCCTATCCATGTCTGGGTGTTTGGGATCCGGGAAAATCTGGCACTTCGGATCAAGTTGTATTGACTGGAATCCCATGGCGTATTAGTGCAGCTATCCTATAAGAAACCCAAAGCCTCTCTCCTACTCTCTACAACAATAACCATCAACAGTTGGTACAGTGGGTGTCATGGAATAGGAAACTGACCAAAGAAACGCCCCTATGGTCCGGTAACTGGATCGTTGTAGTGTCTGTGCTGGCAGGCCCCCAGATGTCATAGGTATATCCAAGCTGGGGGATGTTTGGACCACGAATCACATGAAATCCTAAACAGATGACAGCTGACTTCAACTTACAGAAGTCCCAGTTATTTCTGATTCTTGCAATAAAAGCATGTCTATGACAAATAAAAATACAGGTTGAATCCCATACCTCCGTTCAGCCACTTAGCGAAGCTAACCCTGACCAAAGTTGAGAATAAGGGCATATCTGGTTTATACCGAACCTTAGTCAAAAATATGCCTGGTCCCTTCGTGGAGCTCTGAACCAAATGGATAGCAGACATCAAACAATTTGACGACGATGACTACTGTGGTGCTAAAATGGCTGCTCGCGAGTCAGCCCTCTCAGCACAGGTGAGACTGGTTCAATTCAAATATTTTCACAGGTTTTACTATTCTTCAGCTCAATTGTACCACATGCAAAGAACCCCGTTCCCAGCTTGTACTCGATGATGTGGTGTGCACCGGGCTCTTTCATTGACATGGTTTGGGAGTGACCACTCACCCAAGAGTACTGATGGCAAGTTAGCCACCTCGTGCGAGAGATTGACATCCCATTGGATCAGTCCCCTAAAAGTGTTCTCCTGGGGATTCAGGCCAGTTGGGAAGGAAACCGGGCGATGAGATGTTGGTTGCACTGTGTCAAGTGATGAGTAAGCGGGATACAACTCGCAACTGAAGGCCATCGGCAGCCCCTCCAATGTCAAGATGGATCCGGGGCATGAACCAAAGTGCTGTGGCTGTAGACCCAGTTTACAGGAACCGGGGCTGTGCGGGGAAACAAATTAAGATTTGGGGGGAATGGTGGGAATACTATCCACAGTTCAGGGCTTCCCTGTGATATTCCCTTTCACTACTACTATGAGCCTGACCCCCTACACCTGCTGGGCCCAATCCGATTAGTGCTCAATGCTGATGTACTTCCATTTATGTATTCAACATCCTTTGACTGTGCAAGTTTTTTTTTTTGTTAAAAGAAAACCAACAAACCATGTTTTTTTTTTTTTTAAAAAGGATTATTTTAAATCCTAAAACTCTAGGGGTGTTGTGTTAGTCCAATATAAACTTGTGTGCCTCCTGGACCAAAACAGAATTCAAACTTCTTTTCTTCTTCGTGAATGATGTATTGTAGGCCATACTTTGGGGTTCACCCACCCTGGTTACAGAGGAGGGCCAGTGAATCACTATCCCGAAAGCAAATACAAACTGTACTTTAAATCTCTATAACTCGCACAAAATAGAATAAACCGCCTGGGCAAAGTTGCACAGTAAAAATTAAATCTGTATATCACTCGTTAATGTCCAATTTCAGTTTATTTTGTAAGTGTACGTTGTGTTAAAGTGCTTTTAATATTGTTTGTGTATTCACAATGTTACTTAATTTTAGCAAACAGCACTGAGGTATTTTTAATGTAATTCTATTATTTGTAGCTATGCTTGTTTGTTAGTAGTTAGGAATTAAGTATTGCTCTGAAACGAAAGATGTTTTTTAAAATTGTTTTTACAGTTTCGCTGCAAGATATCAATATGAGGAAAGCATTCAAAAGTTCCACTATTCAAGATCAGCAAGTGGTGTCCAAGAATAGTATCCCTAACCCAGTTACAGATATCTACAATACATGTGACAAGCCACCTCCTTTGAACATTCTTTCATCGTACAGGTATGAATTTTTGGACATGTCTTTATTTGGTAATCGATGAAGTTGGTGTGATTTAAGAATATAATGCTCAAAGGCTGAGGTTACCAATTCAAAAAAGGTGTTCTGGGGACACCTCCCTTCTAAATAGTGATTTTTACATTTTTTGTATGAATTCAAGGAATTTGTCTATGTACAAACTATGTGGTAACTTTCATTTTGGGGCACAGTAGTCCAGTCATCGCCTTTGAGGGCTGTAAAACGTCTCCAGCATTGGATCCTGGTTATTGCTTTTGAACTTATCCTTGCAAAAGATGCAGATCTGGTCGGGGACAAATTACTGTTGAAGAAAATATTCTTTAGGATGGGCTTTTCAAAAACTCGTACTACTTTTCCTGTGTATTTTGAGTAGGACATTCAGGCCATTAAGAGAAGACTTTCTAAGTCTGGTGCTGCTGTTTTTGATTTTGTGATTAACAGAAAAAGATTTAAGAAGCGCTACGGGCAGAGGGACGTTTGCTCTGCCCGCCTCACCTGTCTTTGATTCTTCCAAAGAACTTGTTTGTTTATGTGGTGTTCCTATGAACACTGTATATTGATTATTCATTTGTCAGTATACTTTATTTGTAAATACCATTGTCCTTGACTATGGGCTATTATTTATTGAGAATGGATGTCCACTATTGTGCCTTATATTTAAAGAAATTGTTTCCAAATTCAGGGTCTGCTGGGCGAGCATTGATTAGCAGCCCACTCATCGATTCTAAAAGTGTTCTGCTAAGTGTTTTTAAGGGAACTATTGTTTTTTATAATACTGAATACCCAGATTCCTGGGCAATATCGGGTGTGCCCCATTTCCTTTTATATTATCAGGGTACTCGTAGGTCAACTTGAGCCTTTTTCAAGTTCGTAGTACTGCGCCCTGTGGGAGCTCCTTGAATGTGCCTGAGGCGGTCCTTCCACTGCCCAAGATCACTCACCACAGTGGGCCCAAACGAGTCATGTTTTGGCATTATGTGCTTGCTTAGGAAAACCTTTCACTGGGTTCCTATGCAGACCAGACAAACCCTAGTCCAGGCTCTAGTAGTGAGTTGCTTGGACTATGGGAACTCTCTGCTGGTCGCAATGAATGAAGCCCTCTTTTCCAGACTTCAGGTGGTGCAGAACTCAGCGGTCCTTCTTGTCTGCAACCTTCCGCCTTGCACGCCTTCTGAACCTTTGTTACGTTCTTTCCAATGGCTTCCCATCAAAAAACATTCTCTATTTAAACTCCCCTGTTTGGTTTTTAAAACTGTGCACGGAAATGGGCCACAATATCTTCGAAATAAGCTGGAGTCGTACATCCCACTTGAACTCTCAGATCTAGCAAGCTATTACTTTTACGCCCTAAGCGTATTCGTACAGCTAGGTATGTGGGATGCTCATTTTCCTTTTTGGCCCCTAAATATTGGAATCAACTACCCCTCCTGTTACACTATTGTCCAAACTTATCCTCCTTCAAGAAATCTTTGAAAACCTGGCTATTTGATCTCTAACTTCTTCATCGGCCACGTCCTGTAAGAGCTGCTCAAGCGCCGAGAGATCCCCTCGGGGATTATTCGTGACCTTAAAAAAATAAAATGAATATAAATAAACTAAGTTCTGAGCAAATCCACTGCTGACTCCAGCAGGAGGAGTTCTCCAGGCCCCTTCGCCTGCACCAGTGAGCAGAGCTGGCGTATTGTCTGACACCACGATTTGCCTGCGGCGAGTAAACTCCTTACACAGACGGGCAGAACGGCGGGACTTGGTCATGGCAGCTGCTGGGCTGAGGCTGTCTGCAGCTCAGGGGACAGACGAGGCAAGATGGAAGATGTAAGCAGATTCCCTGTGACCTGCACAGACTGGGCTCAAGAAACCAGGAGGAGTCAGGGCTGCCTTCCCGGATCATAGCTACCTGTGTGCAGCTTGAGCTGGGATTAATGCTTCCAGCAGCTTTTCTCCATGGGGAGTTTCGTGACTTTGATCTAATCCCTAGGAAGCCCTTAAGGAAAAATAATGTGAACCCACCTGGGTATGGGCCTGCCTGGTGAGCAGTAGGGCTCATCAACGAGACATTGCATGGTCATCTGGCCTGGAGCGCACATGTGCCTGTGTGGCTCACCTTATAGGGAAGGGTACGATGCAGCATAAGTTGAGTAAAGTGACAGTTGATGGTAAACAAGGACACCAAGTATGATGAAATTGTATTTTTACATCTCCAAGTGCTTTCCACACTATGCTTCTGAGTGCTACAAAGTCACAATGAGGCGATGGATTGGTGCCTTACTAAACTATAAAATCCAATAAATTGATTGGTTAGCTTCCGCCCTTGAACAGTGCAGGGAAAGTATCTGTCCAGACTTGGCACATAATCAATTGTCCCACAATTTCTATTGCCAGGACCTGTAGAAGCACTTTTGTGTGTGTGGCGTGGGGGTAATTGGGGGTTGGAAGTGGGGCCGGTGCCTCATTTGTAAATGCCCAGGTCTCACCAAACCTGCTCAGCTTCTTATGCTTTTTTATGTTTGAAAGCCCCCAGCTCCTCGTTTGCTCTCTAGCCCTTCTCACTATTGTTTTCCCCATCATTTGGCAGTATTCAGCTGCTTACATCCCTGCTCCTCCATTGTTTCCTGTCCCATTTCTTGGAGTTCTGTTCTTAACTTTACAGCTAGTGACAGCTGCAATTTCACACCAGGTTGCTCCTTTCTTTACCATGTACTTTGTTGCATCTTTTATTTCTTTTTTGATTTACCACTCAAGATGGACATTTGCTGGTGTGTTTAAAAAAAAAAAACTTTTTACAAGTGTATTTAAAAAAAAAAAAAAAGGGGTAAAATCCTGCTACGTCATGATGTATGCGCGTGCATGCATGGTGACATGTGCTCACACATAAGTCCTGATTTTAGAACTAGAGTCAGCCAGTTTTACTTTTTTTATGCTGATGCTGTTCATCATAGTCAACAAGCATTGCCTTTCATAATTGGCAACAAACACTGCCAAAGCCAGAAGGTGGGCAAACACCATTCAAGGTGAGATCTGTTGGCATTACCAATGCTTGTAGTTCTGGTGTGATTGCTCTGTCTGTTAGAGCTCACTTAATGATGAACGATATACACGTGGAAAGCCCAGTTTGGCCTGCCCTGCTCAGTCATTAGATGCTTGAAGTGATATTCAGATTTTGGATTGGACCACAGGACAGAATATATGGTTTTGGACAGTGGGCCCGCCCCCTTCAGCCATTGCTTTGTTGGAAATGAAATTCAGATTTTGCATCAGCCCATTGGAAAGCAATTGTATGTAGAGAGAGTCGGACAGCACGAGTGACAGTATTTTGCATCTTTTCTTCAGAGTCCACATCAAGAAGTAACCAGCATCGGAGGCAAAGGAATCGGTCTCTTTCATGCCGCACCATACACTGGTCCTCAATGTAGCAGTATGCTGTTGTTTCTTACGTAGGTAGTGAGGCCAGAGACACCACCATGGCCCTGCATATGGAGTGTCTCACAGGGTAACTTCAGCAGTTGTTATGGTGATTTTCATTGGTGCTCAACTACAGCGCTTACAGTGCTAGGCTATACTTGCATCACTGGCAGAGTGCTCTTGCTATAAGTGACTCAGTCAAGGCATCATGGTTAGTCCTCATCCAGGCCATAGCGGCACAGAGGCACAAGGTGACCTGAAAGCACTCCTCACGAGAGAGTCAAAAGAGACCAGAGAATGACAGTGCAGTATGATAGCCCGCTATATAGAACCATGCCAAGTCACCAGAACTGGGCGGTGGCCGTACAGCAGCACCATTTTTAGTGGCAGCATCAATCGCTCTTTGCTTGTGCTTGGTGCACTGAGGCTGAGCGAGAGTGCCATCAGACTCTGACACAATTAGTGTACTCTTGTACAATAAACTCATCATATCTTATTACCTTTCACTGATCTTTTACCTACTGTCTGTACCACTTTACTCTCTGGCTTTCATATTTCAATCCTCCTACCCCTGCCAAAGTCTAGATGAAATCCAAAAGTGTCCCTCAGTATCTCCTGAAGAGCTGCTCAAGCCAACACCCGAACCTTAAATAAAATTCATAAGCAGAATGTTTCTTTGAGAGAAAGGTTTTATTCATCTAAATAACATGGGCGCTCCAGCAAGAGGCCTGACAAAAAACTCTAAGCACAGGTAGTTATACCCTCATCCAGCAATGGAAATTTACTCAGCAGTTCAGTCTTCAGGCAAACAGATGTACATTCATTATCCGTGTAACAACTCCTTCCTGGTGCGTTGCTACCATTGTCAGACAGTGCACTTTTCCCACTGCAGATCCAACTTTCACTTGCAAATGCTAGAACGAGAACATCATATCACTGCCTAGTCTTCCCATGTCATCTGAAGCTCAGCTCTGACAAATACCCTTAATTATTAGTATCTGAAGCATAAGCATGCATGAGTGCTGTAGCAATGTTTTCACATGACACAGGAATGATGGAGTAGGTTTAGTGTTTGAATTTGTGGTCTAGGTGCCCACACTTGCAAAAAAAAAAGAAAAAGTCTGGAAAAGAAGAGTAGAATTGTTTCACTCGCTGCTATTTTGAAGTGCAAGCATTGATCATGTCACACAATTTTCTGTTATTTGTGGTTTTTATAAAGCTCCAAGAGGTAGCCTCAAACTCTTAGAATAGGGAAATGAATGTTCAGAGTCTTGCTGGTACAGTGAGAATCCATCAGCTAGTCAAATGGTAGTGTCTACTTGTATAATCCTGATAAGAGATGCTGAGATGCAATGGTAAGTCATTGTGTGATTCAGCAATACCCTTAAAGGCTTAGGCTGTTGAATGCCAGTGACCAGTTGTGTGCATGTTACAGACAGGATACTTTTGTTAGGTAGCTGTCTTGGTTGGAAGGTATTAGGGTAGTGATAGTCATAACAAATTATGGGTGTCTTTAGAACAATATCTGTTTAGCGCTGTGTGTAGCATCCATGACGCTTTCTAAGGTTACAAGCTCAGCTATAACTGACCTGGTGGCCCCTCCCCTCTTCAGCTAGTTTAAGTGCCTCAGATGACATAGCAGACTATTGAAATTGCTTGTTTTACGCAACGCTTCTGTGGAATTTCTCTCCTGCTCGCTCTATTTCTCATTCTTTATTCTTGTGTCTCTCACTCACTCACACACTAACACACACACACACACACAAACCCACACACACTAACACACACATTATTACTCTTGCTTTGTCTGTCTCAGTGTTCTTCTGTTCCGCTCTATTTCTCAACTTTCTGTCTCGCTCTTGCTTTCTGTGCTGTTGCTTTCAGTTGGTGCCTTATTCATAACTGTCACATGATGCAGCCTTCTATGATGGCATGTTGGCACAAGTGACAGAAGGGACGTGGTGAAATATTACCGCATTAGACTACGCATGGAAGGTTTTCTGTTGAAGGCTGTGAAATTGTCTGTGAGGATATAGAGGCATTGAGTGCCATGCTGCAGTCACATGTTCTCTTATGTTATGTTGGGTTATGCTTTGATATGGTTTGTGTGATATTACCGTGCTTTGTAGAGTACTAGTTCACAAACTCTTTATAGTGCTAACTCTCCAATACCAATCTATGTTGTAGAAGGTCAGTTTGGTCTTTTGATCTTGCAAAGTTTTCCACAAGAAGTTGCAGAGTTTTGCTTTCAATTAGTGTAGACACACAATTCCTGGTTGGTTTTTATCTAACCTATACGCTTTCATTAAGGGCTCAGAGTAGGACCGACGACTATGGTCTAGTAGATTATGCTTACACCAATTTACAAAGAAAGCCCAACCAATGATGTGGGGTGGCTTGCTTATTAACTTGGCTCATTTGATTCAGAGGGAGCTAGTGTAGCTGGGCCTCTTCAATCAAAAGATGCAGTCAGTGTTTTACTCCTGTAATCAGCAGAGCAGCTCTACTTTACAGCCAATGCATTTGGGAATTTTGAAGTATGGTAGTGATGGTAATTGCTGTTGCCTCTTACCACTGTAAATATAGAATGGACACCGTACTGGTAGCTCAGTGTGTCTCAGGCAATGTTGGAAGTGCGTGGCTTAAGATCATAAGTTGATGTATTCAAGATGTTGTGTAACCTTAATCTGTGTATGCGAGAGAACGTCATTGAGAGAACGTCATTGAGACAGGCTATACCCTCATCCCAGGTACCCCAAGTCACAGCTGCAAGAATTGTTGCAGTAAGTGTTGTGGCCAATGAGACATCAGAGCATGAGATGAGTTATGAAGTGGCTTCTCTGTACTTGAGGAGGTGAACTACTGAGTGATATAAGCAGCAGGGGCTAAGTATGAGATACTTGTAGGGTTTTGTGGTTTTGGAAAGACCGTGAAGATGAGCTTCACATGGATGAAGTGTTGTGTTGGGCCAGAGCACTGCATGTTATGATGATGATTTTGGTGGCACTTGACATCTAGCACATCCTCGTTTCCTTCATTGCTTCAGATCAGGAATTTCGCTTGGAATGTATGTGAAAGAAACTGCTCACCTTTGGGAAAGACTTGCCATAGAACAAGAAACAACTGGACTTGAATCAGGACATTTTTCTATTTTTATAATGCTGTGAGATTGTAATGAAAACACAAAACCCAAAGAGCATGATTTTGTGGCCACCTTAAAAGTACAGGAAATCATAATAGACTTGATGAAGTCATTTTTACAAGAATACTAATAAAGTTGATTTCACTCAAGGACCCAGGAGCAGGGCTCAGTGTGGTATTTGTGAGTATTGAGGAATCCGAGAGGTGGATGAAATGTTCATGCCGACACAGAGAGGCAGTCGGGCAGTTTGTAAAGAAATTTGAAAGGCTTAAAATGCATACGATTACACTTCAGTACTTACTGGTCTTACAAATGAAGTGTGATGCATGAATCCACAAGTATGTGCCCAAGAATGTATGGTCTCAACAAATGAAATTGCAAAGTAGTAAACATTTGGCTAGAAGCCAAAACCGTATTTGTGGTGTAATGTGCGGACAATAATCAAAATAGTCTTAAAGGCTTTAATGTAAGGTAATTAGAATGCTCTTTGTAAAGGACTGTAATGGTAGTCAGTAATACTATGGAGCAGGGCAGACAAAAGTCTTGAATTTAAGAAATGCAAGTGCTTTTATGAATAATTTCAGTGGTTAGTGAATAAAGAAGCTGGTGGAGCCTAAACTGGACTAGGCTCTGCAAACTGGATATTGGTCACAGTGGGAAAAGTCATCTTAACATTTAGGAGCCCATTTGGAGGACAATTCCTTAGCGTTGGCTGGTTGCAGGTAATGTATTAAGTTTTTAGCACAGTCATAGAATGATTCCGACTATTCATCACATATTTTCATTTGCTTTGTGGCTTTGAAAAGGAAATGAGTAGGAGCTGGTGTTTTCTGAGGCTGATGAGTGTAATTTTTAAGATCTCACAGCGGTCTCTCATGGTCAGGTTTTGCAGTGATGAAAGCTCTTGCGCTTTTATCCATTTTATCTTAATTAAAAAAAAATATGTATTCATTGGTACAAAGTGTGGGTTTTTCTAGATGTGGAATAGCTTCTGAATGTTCAGCCAGATGCGTGAATTCCTGCATAACAATGGAATAGCATCATTGGCTGCATTGCCTGTGCCCAGCTTCTTCTCTGTGCCCAGCCCTGTGAAGCAGTGGCTGCTTGTAAGACCTTTGCAAGAAATCTCTTGTATTGATGTGAAACACCGCCACTGTTATTAGGTGGGCGTAGAACACAGCTATCTTGCTTCCTTCAAAAGATTCCCGTTGCAAAAGTTGCAAACATATACAGGTCAGTAACAGCATGACATCTTATTTTGGGTTTCCTTTGTAACCAAGAGGGCTTTCAAGAGGCTTTCTGATGAACACCCCTTTCTTACTGGCTTACTGTCTTTTGCTCAGCAAATACAATTCATATCTTACGAATACATACAATACACAGCAGGGCTGACTTCTGAAGTCCCAATGGGGCAAATCTTTGCCCGGCAAATTTTAGGCTTTTTGTGTCTCATTGGTAAGTTGGTAATCACCATAATCCTGTAATAAGGAAGTAGGTATGGGTTGTTGTGGAATGTCTCTAAGACTGACTGCTCTGAGGCGGGTGTCTCCATACACCAAATAAATGTTTTCAAATAGGGCTTGATAAAAATGTAACATTTCTATCTTTAAACAAATCTCACTTTTGGACACATCCATGGACAGTCCCACAAGAACAAATTATCTGAGAAATAGGAATGGACTAACTCATGGGTACTTTCAAGGATGGTCATAAAAACCTGACACTTGCTTCTTTTGTGCGATCTTTTAATCAAAAACGTTTATCTGCTGGACCTTTAAAACAATAAAACAGATTAGTTAAGCAGTCACGTCTTGAATAACCACAAGTTGTCGTTGAACTGCTAAATCCTTCGGGATCACCGTTTTGAGTGGGGGTCACCCAATCACAACCATTTTTCCCCACAAGAAAAGTGAGATGCTGAGAGTTTGAGCCAAGGATCCAAAGAAGAACTCCAAAGGGGGTACCCTTTTTTATTGGTTTGTGACAAACCAATCTATCGACTTTTCCTCCAATTCCAATCGTAAGAAGTCTATAAAAATAAATCAACACACAACAAATATGATCCTCTTTGCTCGATGCTGGCTATGCTGCTAGTGGTATCCAGACTTTTTCTCCCATTCCAGAGTACCAAATCTCCAGCACAGGCCAAATCTATTCACTGTATGAGGCAAGATACCACAGCTTACCCTGACTTTGTTTAAATTCTGAGTTCTAAATACTCAAATTTGATACCTGAATTTCCCCAATGACTTCATGGTTATCCTGAAGAGGCACTGCACTTTCACATGGCAATGATTCTGAATTCCATGTCTACAGGAGCAGGTTGATACAAGTATGTGTCAAGAAGAGACTGTTCTACATTAGATTCTACATGTTAACTACAGTTTTCTTCTTCTTGAAAATTACAACTGGCTGCTATTTCTGATTTTCACAAATGTATTTCACAAGCAATTTAGTTTTTTACCATCCTAGCAATTAACATTTTGCTGAATGTCCTTACAAAGGTCTTTCTTCTTGATTAAAAAAACAAGCTCCTAATGGGGACATGAACATTATCATGACATAGCATACTACGCCCCCTCACCATCCTTAAGAGTCAGGGAGATTCAAGCTCTGTTTTCCCTTGAGCAGTGGTTCAGTTTTGACATTTTGCTCTTATGCTCCTCCTGGGATAAGCTTCCCATTCTATTTTAGTTTTGATAAACATCAAGAACTTCCATGATGAAGAAATAAATATTACTTCATTGGAATCCTAGTTGTACATCACTGTTCTTGTCTATGGATTTACAAATGATGTTTTTTCTTTCCTGTTAAACCAGCCATATAGTTGAAAATTGGGTTGGTCGGTGCTCTAAATGTGGAAATGCCAGTCAGGATTATCTGCTAGTAGGTTATAGTGGCGACCTCTAATTTAAATTACCTTTTTAAAAAAAAAGAAAAAACAGCAGAACACTTTATTTCTTGTCCACTATGATTTCTTTTAAATTTTCACAAGGGAAGGTTTTACCTATTGAGATATGGTCCTGGAACCAGCATGTAGTTGGGTATATTTATGAAGATGCCCATGATTGTAACTGGTATTACATAATTGATTTCTCTTTTTCCCATCTTGCTTTTTCGAAGTTGCTTCTAGTGACTGAAAATCTACTTGAAAGGCACATGAACTGAAAGTGAAAGAAAGTGAGGGGGAGACGTGAAGAAAAATGCTGTACAAAAAAAAAGAAATCTTATTAAAGTCCTGATCCAGATTATTTGAACGACCTGTAACACCTATATTTTTGTAATCAATTTTATGGGGAAATTGTATGCACAAATTCATATATTAACTTAATTCCTTCAAAATTTTCTTGGGGGTACTAACTCCCCCACATATGCCAGAGTGTTTGAATATCTCATGAGCGCTTCTTATGAAATGCCTCTAAAATTTATGATTACCACTTTTACAATTGACCAGTCACTTAAATTTAGCTTTAAATATACATCGCTGCTTAACTTCTCTGTATCAGTGCTTGTAGTAAATACATAGTTTATTTAAAAAGTTTCAGAACTGGCATTTATATTGTCATGTTTCTAGTGAACAGGCACTTTTTTCCTTTGCTAGGCACTTCACAGTATTTGTCTTCAGCTTGCTAATGATCAGTCTGTTGGATTTAATGTTTATGTTGGATTATGATGTTCATGATGCAAATATAGTAATTCATAGAAGACCATGAAAGGTTAATTTGATCATTTCTTCACAGACTTTCCAATGTTTTTCTTTCTTTTCACCATTTCTTTTTCTTCTCATATGTCCACAGAGATGATAAAAAAGATGGTTTGAAGTTCTACACGGATCCTTCCTACTTCTTTGACCTTTGGAAGGAAAAAATGCTTCAAGATACAGAAGATAAAAGGAAAGAAAAGAGAAGGCAAAAGGTGTGATGAATCCTTCCAGTATGGTACATGCAGGCTGGCGAATTTCAGCTTGAGTTCCTTGTGTGTTGGTAATAGCATTAGGATAAAATAACAACAATCTCATAATATTGATCAAAGCACCCAATGATGCCCTTTCACTTTGAAAAGTGTAACATTGAACTAATTCAAATATTGTATTGTCTTCCTTGCTCATCCCTGAAAGCTTGAGTGCACCAGAAGAGCCTCCCCCACATAAAACTTGATCTAGCCCTTCACTATACATTCTATTGTAGTTGCATTCTGAATAGTTTCTGAATAACGTGTTTGGGTATATGATGAGCCTGCGTATGTGAAGCGGGCTGGGCAGGCATGATCAGTGAAAAAGTATTTGTTTAGAAATAGCAAAAACATTACAACTCTAGGTGGGCAGAAGAGTATCTCTTACCTCTAGCAGCAAGCTGCACCGTACACCAAACACAGCTACGTAGGCCAGATGGCTATGGATAATCCTTAAAGCTCTCTTGTGGTGATTCTGGACATTCCTTCCCATGACTTTTCAATAGTCCCAGTGGCTTTAGTGAACTCCAGAAATCATCTGTACACTTGTTACTGGGTCCAGACACCTATCCTACTCCTGTTATTGTTGCCATGCCTACAGTACTTGCAGTTTAAAGCCAATGTGGTACCATTAGTGTCTGCAGGAAGCCACGGCCCTCCTGTGAGTCAAACTGCTGTGTTTTTACCTCTGTTTTTTTTATTCCGGTCTTAATTCAGCTCATCTCTGCTTTCATCCATAGATGGTAAAATAGGAACTGGAGTTTAAAATGTTTATAGAGATATTTGCAATGTAGTTAGTACAATCTGCATTGCCGTAACACAGTTTCTTGATCATATGCCTCCTCTGACAACATTCTTGTTCCTCTTTTTTCCATGCTGTATTGGTTTCTCAGGAACAAAAGCGTGTAGATGGCACAACCCGTGAAGTGAAAAAGGTTCGAAAAGCCAGGAACAGGCGTCAAGAGTGGAACATGATGGCATACGACAAAGAGCTTAGACCAGACAACAGATTATCTCAGAATGTGAGCCACGGGGCATCTTCAGAGGGATCACTATCCCCAGATACTAGGTCTGTTAACTTTTTAGAATAGTTCAAATCTTATGACAAACCAATAATATTTCAGTGTAACTTCTGCATCATTGCATTCTGTCTGACAGTCTGGCTTTTTATCATTAACTTTACCAATTACGTATTTGTATATCTTTCAAGTAAAAGGTAGAAGTAGTAATTATTTTTATTTTTTAAAGCACGGTCCTTCATCATTAAATATGTTTTGATTTTGGAGCAAATATAAAGATTAAGTTAACTTGTAAAGATTAGTAAAAACAGTATATTTTTTGCTGCTTACGTTGCTTAATAGCAATTTCAATAGTGTCATTTCTCTTTTTCTTCTGTGATATATGGTTTTACTTTATATGGTTCCATTTGGGTGGGTTAAGGCGACACACAAACAAATACTGAGTTAGAAATGAAGTTACGCATTAGAAATTACATATTGTATCCCGGCTGGGATCATAAGTTGTTGATCCTCCTTGCATGTGGTCTGGTAAGTGAGCTGGTATTTCCGACCCTGGAGCTTTAGCTTCCTGGCTTACCAGTTGCTCAAGGATTTTGGCGGGAGGGGGGTGTAATATAGCCCATCACGAGTTGGAATTGGAATGGATTTATTAGGGCATATACTAATTCCTAATTCTATGCCTCTGGAATTCCTTATTTTGCCCCAGATTTTCAGCCAGTCATTTAATCTGAAAGCAGCTGAAATCTCTGAGTGACGGTAAACACCCATGGTATTCATGGAAGGTCTTATAATTCCATTGAGGCCCCATTGGAATTAAGGTTAAGTGTCCACACGTAATGAGGGCCACCGTTGTTATGGGACAATTCTAAAAGTGAGTGTAATTTGTCTATTTGCACGTTGTGGCAGTTTGAGCTAGGCTACGAGAAAGGTTGGAGATATGTAGTTTCTTTCATTTGATGGCACTTGTTTGTTGCACCTCTTTAAAATAATATTGGAATGGTTCTATGCACATTATAAAGATTATGAGAACAGCTTGCTTGACCTAAATTAAATGTTCTTACTGTTGACTAGATGTACCACAAATATTTTACTCCAATTTGTTTTTTTAAATATATTTTTATTTGTATTTATAGAGAACAAAACCAAAAATAGTATACAGAGAACAAAACATTTGCAGAACATGGAACCTCTCAAGGTTAAAATTGCAGTATCATAGTGATAGGCATATGGGGAGAATAATGTTGACAACAGTAGAAAGCCCCTCATCCCACTCACTTTTCTTAGGACTCCTGGCGGCAAGCCAGGGAGAGCGACCACTCGGCGTCACTTCCATCTCAATTCGCCTCTCAGCTCGGTATGTCCTCAAGGGCACACCAGGGATCCCATAACATAAAAAATTTCCTGGAGCTGCCCTGAGCCTTGTATATGAGCTTTTAGACTCTCATGCACCAATTCATGCATGTTGGATTATCAGAGGTTCAGAACTGGGACTCATGTGCCCCGATACCCTCCCCTGTCTAACAGTGTCACACCCCATAGCCACAGAAGTAGAATTGGAGGTTGGTCATTCTCCTACCAAATCCTGGAACGACTTCTCCAACACATCAGGGTCTCCTCCTCACTTCTTGATTATTCAATGAGTCTTCTTGCACCATTGAGACTGCCTGTACTCAGGCCCAAGCTCACTTCATGCCTACTTTCACCTACTCAATGCCTGATTACATTCACGGGTGACGAGTAGCGCTCTACAAATCCACTTTCCATTACATTACATATACCCTGAGCCACCAATTGAGGGGTGCGCACCAGTGCTTAATTTGTAAAAGAGAGTGTGCTAGTGCCGAATCTCTGCTCAGAAGCCTGCAGCCAGGGCAATTAAACATCAGTGCACTAAATACTCAGGCTGGTAGTCTTAAATCCAGCTAATTTCTCTTTAATCCGCTACCAGACCCTCCTTGCCCCTTTATCTCACTCCTGAAGATTCCTGCTACCTCCTTTTGTGACCGTTTTTCTGTCTTTCGCTTACTGTGTACTTCCAAACAGCGTGTGTTTCCTCTCTTCACTTAAAAAAGGTATGATGTGGTTAAAATGAATGCTGGTCCCTTAAAAATAGGGCCCTGTGGCTCCCACCATCTCAAATTAAGCTCGGATGAGCACCACATTTTCTCTGGTTACTGAGTACAGCTTCTGTGTGATAACCCACCTGTATCCCTGTACTCGGGGACAGTGGCAAAAGGTGTGGAGCAGTGTCTTTCTCAGACTGCAGATAGGCAGGGGTCACTGTCGATACTCTCCAGGCTAAACAGTCTAGTCCTTGTAAAGTAGGCCACGTGCAAAATCTTCTGTTGGATCAGAACGAATCCTGCCCTTATGGCCGCCATCCAAGGGTATCTACATTCTTCATGCCAAGCATAGTCTTCCACGGCTCCTAAATCCCATCCCCACTTGTACCTCAAGCTTGTCAACAGGGGGAGGCTATGGGTGAGCATGGTGCTGGAAATGAGAGAGGGCATGTTTAGTCAAGGGAGCCTCAAGACTTTAGATTCCAGTGGTGTGTCCTATGCTCAGTCTTGTAACAAATCCTCATAGCCGTATCAGTAGGTATCAGTATCAGTAGGTATCACAGATACAGATACTGGCTCCCAGAGAGCTCATAGAGCTTCTGCAGTTCAGCAAAGGTTATCAATCCATATGACCCCCAATTTGGAGGTGTCCAGGAGATTTCGTTTGCCCCTCCACCCTCGGAACATGCCTCAGTATTTCAGTCTCACAGGATTGTCTGCAGCGTCACTCTTTCCTTCTAACCCAGCTTACTCGTTGCCGTTCTCCAGGTTTTGATCACTATGGCTGTCTGGGGCAGAAGCCACTTCAACCGTCCCCTATTGTACAGTGGTCATGTGTAATTTACTCCATGTTATTTGATCCTTTTACCGATTCCTTATGAACTTGACTTGAAGTGCGGAAGTGACTGGTGTAAAAAAGAAAAAAGATGAAAATGAAAGGAGACGGTATAAATAAATACCAGCATTTGTAATACCAGCATTGTCCCGGCGCTGGGGGCCGTCGGAAAGATTAAGCGAGCTATTGCCCAGAGTCACATGATGCTGGGCTAACCTGCCACCGGTGCCGGGGATCGAATCGTGAACCCCGTGGTCAGGCACCCAGGCCACTGCGCCACACCTCGTCGGCTATAAGAGGGAGGCGAATCACTGAAGGAACCTCCATCTTGTCTACCATTTAGTAGCATCGCTTTTCAAAATCCACTTCAAAGAGTGCGTTAAATGAGACCTCTAGAATCGTACAGTAACATAACCAAGTTCCCTTTAAACCATAAGCATTTTGAGGACTTCCCTCTCAGTAAACAAATGACCTTACCTGAACATGCCCAGCAATTAGACTTACTTATGAAGTGGTGTATCTTCATCTAGGCTTTAGCTTATTTCATCACCAACCCCTAGAAGATGTACAAATGTTTCAAAAACCAAACTGGAACCAGGATTCTGCCTCCATAACAGAAATATTTTCCTAAAAGGAGGCAACAAATGACATTTCCATAGGGAAAAAGGGAAGGAGTGTGTTTGGACTTCACAATTTATCATAATCTAGCAAGACCCAACTCAACCTGTATAGGTGTATAGCACTGGTTCAAGAGCAAGGGAGCTCTAACTGCCATCCTCTCCAATTTCTTGGAAAGAAAGGGAGCCACTCATGAAGTCTACAAGCATGAAATTGTTTCCATTATATGTAAAATGTCACCTTATCTGTGGTGGCAAGCATCCGTGCAACGCTTCATTTCCCTGCCGGGGAAGGACAATAAAATATACTAAGCAGGAATGTGAACTGGTTGAGGTAGAATACAGCACTTAACATTACATCTATTGAAGATATGATTATATTTTTCCGTCTCTTTGGGTCTATCTTGCCAAAATACTTTTCTCACGATAGCTTTGATTTTTTGAAGGAGAGATTCTGATTGGGAGTTAAGAATAGGTGCAGGCCAGATCTTATTTTTGCTTTTTAAGTCATGATTACCCAAACCGGTGGCTTGCATGCACTCTGTGAAGTTGATCCATTGGAGACTTGCATATCATTAGCAAGCTATGCCTTGGTCTGTCACAGGGACAGAGTTCAGCTTTAAAAAAATATTACTCAATAACTCTTTCGTTGTGAAAGGATGTTACAGCAGAAATGTGAGAATGCTACTCTCTATGTTGCATATGCGTGTTTCCCCTCTTTTAAATCTCTTGTATGGTCCTCATTGCAGTCAAGTAGAACATACTTCAGTTGCCAGTTATATGACAAATCCAGTAATCTTAACTCTCATATGTCTACCCTGTTTTTGCACATTTCTATTAGTCCTTCCTAATGGTCTAACGACGTGCCGCTGTTCCTATACTCCCTACATTGTGGCAAGGACTTCCTGGTAGTTGTTTTAACTTTTTGGGCAGAAATCAGTGGATTAATGAATTTGTGTTCCATATTCTTAAACATTTTCCTGTCTTATTCTACAGAGCGATGTGTGTTTGTGTTTTTCTTTCTTCTTTATAACAGTTAAATGCTCTTGCAAGCACTCTTCTTGGGTTTTTATTGTTATTTTGGATGGTATTTCTTTGAACTTTATTTTCACAGACTCACAGGTATTGTTTTCATTATTGTAATTCATGTTTATCCATTTTTCCAAGTTTGTCTGTTTATTGTATGAGGTTCATGACTCCAACTCTTACTTGTCCAAGAATTACAGAATTACAGTTGTGGAACATGCTAGCCTTGGGGTTACTGTGTGTAAAAACAGTACCTGAACTTCCTAGGCCCATTACAAGAGAGCCTCTCAGACATTCTAGTGCTGCCCATTATTAAAATTAAGTAAGGATTTTCATTAGTGTGTTTTCTTCCTATTGTGTGGATGACCACAATGTTAACAAACTGTTGTGAATATACCTCATATATTATTTTCTTAGTGACGGTACAGTAGCCCAGATGTCTCCAGACAGGGAAGCCATTTCTGGGGTTATTCCTGCCTCTACCTTGAACCTTAATGTCCATCTGCCAGATGCTCCAAACATTTCTATCTGTAGAAAATAAACTAGAAGTAGACCAGCTCTGAGTGTGTTTGGTTCTGCATAATGCTGCACTAGTCTTTTCTATAGTTTAGACCAGTGGTTCCCAAACTTTTGACTCCTGAGGACCCCCACTGAGTCACCACTGGAAGCCGGGGACCCCCAAGCAATTTGTAGGATTTAATTTCAAACATTAAAACAGTAATTCGAAAAAATAAACACACACGTGCACATAAAACAAATACTCGAATTACTAAGGATTTTAGGGGCATATTTACAAGTCCCTATCACCATGGAAACGTCACTTTTTGCGATGTTCCTGTGGCAATAGGGGCTTTGCCTTATTTACAAGGCAGCGTTAAGCCACTTATTGTGGCTTAAGGCTGCCTTGTAAATAAGGCCCCCTTTCACGCAATGCTTAGCGTGAAAAAGGTGGGCAGTGGGAGTTGCAGTGGGCGTTCCACTCCAATACCCATTGATTTTGACGCTGCCCTCTATTTACAAGGTCAGCTTAAATAGGAGACAGCACCAAAATTAAGACCATGAAAACCTGGTCTTAACTTGGCGAAATGAGGAGAAATGCCTTATTTCTCCTCGTTTTTGCTTTTTCCAACGGAAAAAGCAAATCACCTTTGATTGTTTATGTTCAGGAAGGTGGACCTTCCTGCACATACACAATCTTTAATAAAAATGACGTTTTGTAACTTTCATGTGTGCTGCATTAGGCAGCACACATAGAAGTGACAAAACGGCATTACAAACTTTTTCTTGTGCAGGAAGTGGGAACATAGCAGCATCAGGATAATGATAGACTGGGAATAAACATATGTAGCTAACTTTTACCATGCAGTTTGCAAGCAGCTCTTTGATGACAGTTTATAGGACACTGCTAGATTACGATTGTCCCTTATGAATTGCACAGTGACAAAAGAATCTCTGTGACAAAATCAGTAACCCACTGACCTATGCACATAAAATACTGTTTTTTAAAATGCATGGTACACGTTCTTTGCAGTAGGCATATTAACCCTCTGTGTCACATTAGATAAGTCAAAGCTGCCACTGGACAAAACTCTCATCTCTCTCCAGCAGGTACATTAATCACTGGCATTTTCTTGACACTTTTATAGTTGCTCGAAAACTGCTAATTTAACAAGGAACTTTGCAGTGCTTTTAAAACTGCTGCCTGCGGACCCCCTGGGAATGTGCCACGGACCCCTGGGGGTCCTCGGACCCCAGTTTGGGAAACACTGGTTTAGACTACCCAAACTTGTGGATACACAGTCATCATATTCTGAAGACTGAGATGTAGAAGTTGCTGATTTCTGGCTTAGATTGGCACTTGAACCGTTGACCAACTCTTCTGCCTCTTCCCTTACTGGGCAAAAAGCCAAATCTTCTGCATGAATAACTCCTTATCTACTTGTTGTAGTAAGGCCCTGCTTAGGTCCCCTTGGCAAAATGAGAATTGTGTTGGCCTCGCCACATCCTCCTCAACAGCATCACTGGGGGTTGCTGCTTCTATAATGTAAAGACTACTGGCAGTAGCCTGCTCAAATTCAAGCAATTGCATTTTTGTTTTTCAGGAGAAGTTTGAGAATAGACAACATAAGCATTATACATTCCCAAATACATTAGGTGGCCCATCAACTTCTTACAAGCCACATTGTGTGGTTCATTCTAGTGGTTGGTCTGTTTTATCAACACCTCTCATATTCTTGTTATACTCGAAAAAACGATTGGACTTTGAATGTCTGCAGAAGACCCCAAACCATAATAGTGCCTTCAAAATGAGTTGTAATGAAAACATTCCCTCGGTCAGGGAGTTACATACCCTTACGAACAAGCTCCTTAGGGAATCCTTTTTGGTTTGTTATTAGTTCTCACATGCTGTATAAGTATTTGAACAGCTGTTTGTTTTATAAAAAATGAACACACAAAATGTGAAGGGAGGAAAGCTTCGAGAAGGTTTAACCTCTGGCAGTTGCTCGGAAAGAATTCCAACCAACAGTTTTTTGCTCACCATGCCACCTCAGATGAAACCTATTGAAATGCAAATGAGCAATGGTCTTTTTCAAATAGAAACAGTCCAATCCAAACTGCCAAGCCAGATCATCTGTGAACCAGAGCACAAGCAACCCAGGACTGGTTTTGGCCTGTTTGGCCTCTTCAGTTGGGTGCAGTATGTTTCCAGTGGCACGATGAGCACGAAACTCACACGAGGGCGTACCCCAGGCCACATAGGGTGCTACATCAGACACAAAAGGTGATAAGAAGAATGCTTGCAAATAATCTACCCCCTGGCAATTGCTCAGGGTAGATGATGAAGTCCTTATATGTACTGTTGAACAAGCTGTAGAGTGGCATCCTGCTCTGACAAATACTGTTCAATGCATATTGGTTGCTGTTCAGTACCATCGGGTAACTGCACCGCACTTATCTTGTAATAGCCAGTATTTGTCATCCAGACAATAGTATTATTTAAAGCCATAATAGTTTGGAATGCAGTGTTTTTTTAAAATTCTCAAAAAGTTTGGAGTGAAATTTGAAAAAGGGTCTTGGAAGCAAGAACAGTCTGTCAGATCAATAAGAATGAAAAAAGTGCAAGTGAAATAATAAAATAAATATATCGGGAAATAAGTTAAAACCATTTTAAAAGGTAACATTTTGTGCACATTGTTTGTTATGGATAAAAATTGTCCCTGCTTACAAAAAAGAAAAGAATTTAAGAAACAATAATTGTCGGCTGGGAAGAAAATCAAAATTGAAAGACCAATTATCTGGAATCTGTGCAGCTATCAGATATTTACTCCCATCAAATTTAAGCTTCCAATTTCTACCAACAACATGCATATCTAACAAGCAGTATTAAAGCCTTTACGTCTAGCTATAAAAAGCTACGCCAGACCTATTAGCTTTGCCAACAGCATTGTCCATACTTGCCTGCACTACACATGCTGACAGCTTATGGTAGACAGCAACATGAAAAATACAAACTAGGATGCATTTCTAAGAAAAAGTAGAATAGTATATATGGCTTTACAAGTCTGAAAAAAAGCTATTATATACACCATCGATCTACAGCTTCAAGATATTTCTTTGAATACCAAATAATGCCATCAATGACAACTGAAATGTTACAATTTAATACAGTTAAAAAATTAGAACAAATGTTGTTCTTCACCTCAAATCCTTACTCCTGCCTTTGTAAGTGCAATTCAAATAGTGCTTGTCTCTCTTGAAGTGCTTGTCTGCAGCTGTATGTACCATTGCTTTCGTAGTGCATCGTCATAGAACCTGGGCAGAATGTGGCAGACTCTCCACTTGCTGGAGAAGCTCTGAGGCAGCAACTGCTTTAGCATGTTGGCTGCAACACAAGCCATCCTTGTAAGAAAGTATTTCATTCTCATATAATGTAAATATGTATGTTAATGCAGTATATAAGTCCGATCTTATTTCTGAAAAAAGAAAACATTTGTTGTCTTTTTTTAAAATTCTTTTTATTAAAATCTTAAGCAGAGCAATTCACAATTTGCACGTAGCCAAGTACATGCATTTCCATTGATATTTGAAAGCAACTCTGTATGTCTACAATACATTTTCACAGTTTCACGTAACTATCCCCTGGCCCCAATGAGGCCGAAGCTAGAGTGGGTCGATTTGTGTGAGCATTCCTCTTGTCTCTCTTTCAGGTCTTACTATTGTAGGGGGGCATATATTACTCCGATATGCATTCCATTTTCCCCACATTTGCTCCCATTTCTTTGGGCATCCCCTATTTTCATAGGCCACTTTCTCAGCCACCATGCACCAATCCATATCTTTTTTCCATTCACTCAACGTTGGTGTATTCGGCACTCCCATCTCCTAGCTATCTTAAGTTTGGTGATCATTATCCCCGTGTTTACCCACAGCTGTTGTTTGAGTGAGGTCTGTGGCGTCCCATATATGTAGGAGGCACCACTTGGGTAGCGGTTGCAGATCGGGCCCACATAATTCCTGCATACATCATATCACTGCCTCCCAATATGTTTTGATTGCTGGGCATTCCCGGGGTATATGATGAAAGGATCCCTTCCCATCTTCGCCATCTTCGTTAAGACGCTAGATGATACATACGTCCTGTGGAATATTTTTAATTGAATTAATTTGTTTGGAAGCCATGTTTGATTACCTTGGTGAGGCTATAGCCTCTTGCCAGTCTTCGTCTTCTAGTGTACGTAGATCTGCTTGACATTTAACATGGAGTTTTAAATGTGGGTCAGGGGAGTTTTTTTTTTTTTGTTTTTTGTTTTAAGTCCTCATTTATGCGATCTTAATAAAAGAAATGCAATCAGGTCCTCTTGAGTTTAGGCGCCCTTGGAATAGAGTTAGAGGCCTTGCTTCAATACCACCGATTCCATAGATCAAAACATTTTGATTCCTGCATCTATGAGCCAATGCTTTTGATCGCGGTGTTAAATCATTGGACAGCCCTTCCTACCCTACCATCTAACATTGTCCCATAAATCCCAATGCTCGGTACGTTTGCATACTCCTCTAGATTTATCCAAAGACCTAAATTTATGTACCGACCCCACCCATTCATGAATCGGAGGAGGAACGGGAAGTATCCACTTTAAACAAATTTCATGTCTCGCTATCAATATAAGTATAAATAAAAGAAGTTTCTGATTTTTTGTCAAATTAATTTTACCGCAGTCAAGGATACCCAGAATACCAAATATAACAGAGAAAGGTCTTACCTTAAAGGTCAAGTTTAAGCATTTACCAATAAGCTTGTCTACTTCATTCCATAACTGACCAAGTTGAGGGCAAGAGTAAAACATGTGGATGTCGTTTGCTTCTATCTCGCCACATTTTGGACATTTTTTCTTTATCTGGATACTCATTTTGGAGAGCTTCCCCGGAGTCCAATACGACCTATGCAGGGTATATAGATGATTTTTCCTCAATGGTGCAGGAATAGTAGTATGCCACAAATTAGTATAAGATACTTGCCATGCCTGTTGCAAGTCTTCAGCCGGAAAGATCTTCTTCCATTTATAGTCCGGTAAATCGTAATCCGATTCCTTCTTCTCTACCTGGGACCAATACCACTTCGCGACTTCTTTCTTTCCCGGGGCTTTATGAAGATTGTCCCCTACAATTGTAGAGTCTTCTGGTCCAAAGGCTTGCGATTTAACCCAGTTAGTCAATTGATAAAATTTGAACCTCGAGATTCAATTATTAGTTAGCATTACCAAATCTTCCCATGATTTTAGGATACCATTTTCTAAAAGATCACCCCATACTGTTATTCCAGATCTTTTCAAGGGAAGAGCTAAAGAATCCTGCAAGCATTCAGGAGTACCTGGCGAGTTCCATATCGGGGCTTGTGAACTATAATATGGGTAATTCCAAATTTTCCTTATGTCGGACCAAAGTTTACATGCTGCTCGCAGTACCTTCAATTTTATTTTCTTGAAGAATCTAGGATGACCGAATTTGTACAAGCAGTTAGTGTGATTGGTTATTGCTTTCCAATAGAGAGGGTACGAGGCGTAATCTAGGAAGAGATGTCTTATGTTTTTAAAGTGAAAAGCCCTATAATACATTAAGAGGTCTGGACTAGCGATCCCTCCTCGATGTTTTTTTACTCAGGTTTTTCCAGGCTATCCTAGATGTTTTAGTTGCCCAGATAAAGGAGTTCAGCTCACTTTGAATCTTCTTTATTTGAAGTGTGTTGAACTCCAGGGGGATTGCATTAAAAACGAAGGTAAACTTGGGCAAAATAGTCATCTTTATTGCATTGACTCTCCCTATGAAGGACAAGGATAAACATGACCATGATTTAAATAGTCTCCTCATTACTCTGATTTGTAGTAGCAAATTCACTTGAGCAATTTCATCAATGTTTTTTCGAATTTGTATCCCTAGATATCGAATTTCCCTCTTCGAGTCGTGCTGGGAAGGAGGTAGATTCCACTGCATGATCTCTGTTTTTTGTTGGTTTATTTGGTACCCAGAGATCTCCCCGAAATTTGTCAACATATTGTTCATGATGATAGATGTCTCTGTTAACTTATTTGAATAGACCATCAGGTCGTCGGCAAATAGTGCCACTCTCTTCTCCCAATTATTGAAACTAAAGGGGGTTTGTTACAAGTTTCCCGTAAGTAAGGGAGATGGCACTACAGTCCATGTATTCAGTTAATAGGCTGTCTTCTAGTTGGGTTGCCTCCAGCAGTGTTGTCTACTGTTGTATGGCTGATTGCAGCGTATCTCAGATTGAAGGTATTCGAAACAGTTCCTCGGTCGTTAGGTCATAGTCTTGCTGTAGTTTTAAAAACTGGACTACATCTCCTTCAGACCACATGTCTTTCATAGTAGAGATGCCAATCTGGTCCCATCTCTAGTTTTTGTGTGGCTATTGTAGGGGGCCTTCCGTCCCAAAGTAGATTTCTGATCTCATTATCTATTGCCCGGAAGTAGGAGTCCTGCATTCAGTATTGTGTATTTTGTAACACGTATAGGAATTTCGGGAGAGCCATCATTTTGAATAAAGCGGCATGTCCCGATAGGGAAAGAGGGAGTCATCGCCTGTGCTTGATATCCTTTTGCAATCGCTTTAGTGGGGCAGCCAGATTTTGCTCGTAGAAGAGCTCTGTGTCTTTAGTCACATATATTCCAAGATACTTGAAACCCTGTGTTGCACTTCCACTTCATAGTTGGCAGATAATCTCACGTTTCCCCTCTCAATATAAAGATGACTGCCTTGGACCAGTTGATTTTATATCCTTAATATTGGCCGAAGTTTGTGAAGATACCCAGCACTCTCTGGATAGATGCTCGTGGTGCGGCTGCGTAAGGTAACACTTCTGCATCCAAGTATATCCTGTCCTCCCAATCAGGGGCCCAGTTACTGCCAGCCTTGCTTCTCTTAAGCAAGGACTATAAGTACAAAATGCGTGTTTACGCACCGCTTGCAGGTTTTCAAAACACAGAAATAAAAGGCATTGTCATTTGCAAAGCCAATAGCTCCAACTCATGCAAATGCAAGACCTATTGCTTTGCAAATACTTGTATTTCTTATTAGCATTGGCAACTGCACTGGGTTGCCCAATCTGAGCAGGAATGTTTGGAGAGAGAAATGGCAGGTACATCTGCTGCAATGGACTTTCTTACTATCACTGCATATCTGATTGTCATTCTGAGATGTAAAGAAATGGTCATGGTTCGTAGTTGGTTAGGATCTGCAGTGGTGGACTAGATTAGAATCCTCTGACTGGACAGAAGTATGTAGCATATCGTCTTCATTTATCCTGTGCCTGTTTAGTTGGTGTTGGCTGGTTTGTGGGCTGGTATAATGCAGGGTGATGGACAAGACCCACAGCAGATATGTCTTAGCTTATTATAAGAGGATTAAGCAATATGAAGGAGTTATTTTGCAGCCTGAATGAACTATAATTGTCTGCTGACCACTGAGTGTTTTGGTATTAGCATTGGTGTGGACCAGAAGGGCTATATTTGACATTACAGTATAATAATGCGATTAGCCTTTCATAGCTTTCCTGGATATACAAAGTAATGTGTTATTTGGGCTGGTCCATAGCTGTGGTTGTAAACTGTAGATTGTACTTGAAGGTGCAATTATCATTGTTGGTTCTGTGGCAGAGTTGTGTGATTATGTAGTTATCTTGGAAATACTCATTTTCAACTCTCCTCTGAAGTATATATGCTCCTGAAGGGTTTATATCTAGCTTGGTAGTAAGTTCTTGGCAGCTGCTACTGAACATGCAGTGCCTCCTATGGATTTCCTATAGTAGTGTGGAATAATGATCTGTGGTGCAAGCCTGGAGAGCAGTGCCCTATTTGGTTTGTATTGCTTACATTTAACTTGTAGGGGCGTGGCTATGACGGCCGAGATGGTGGCTGTGTTTTGGAGCCACTCCTTAGGTCCTCACGCTAATCCGGTTGCATCTGCCACCTCACAGCATCTTTCCTCCCCCCTCCAAGTTCCGGGGCTGTCCCAAGGTTACCATGTGGAGGTCTGCTGGCTCGCACCAGGAGCTAGAGGTTGCACGCACACTGAGCCACAGGGGCTGCAGAGGACTGCAAGCCCAAAGCATGGCCTAACCGGATTGCTGCGGATTTCTGTGCCCTTGAGGGCTAGAGCTGGCTGGAGCTGCAAGGTGCTGACAGGAAGTGCTGCCATCCACCTGTATGGGGAAGCTGCCCTGGCTTTCATTGCTCATAAGAGAGAGGAGGAACTGAGGGATGGGGGAGTCCGGTGGAAACAACCCGAGCTGCGGTGATCATGATCTTGAAGCTGCAACCATGGCTGGTTTGGGAGCCGCTGGTTGGACAATCTGGATTTGATCCCCCTGCACCCTCACCAGCCTGCATTGCTGCCGGCTGCTGCAGGCCCCCCACTCCCATATGCAATCATTGACCAGCTTCCAGCTGCGGGCCTAGATTGTAGCGGCTCTTGGGAGTTTGGCTCCCCTCACTCCCTTTTTCATCACTCCACTGGTGCCCGTGGGCTAACCGCTATGGGGAGGCCCACCACTGGTGTCCATCCCGGTTAAACTCCGGCTCCATCGAGACCTTGCCTTGCCTGTGATGGCGGCTTGGGGCTCCTCATGTTGCCTGTCTTCAGCTGGTACTGCTCAAACTGGTGCTTTAGTGGAGGCACGTCTGTCCTGGCTGTTCATGCTCCCCCCCATCGGGGTAATTGGGCTGCAGGTGGTGGCGTGAGACCTCCTTCACTACACCCATGGCTGCCCTGGCAAGAATGAGATGAGACAGGCCACTGGCACTGGCCCAGACGAAGATGGACCAGTACACCAAACTGACCTCCTGCGCCCTTTAGGCTACTAGCAGCCCCCAGCAGTCACCGTCACCCCCTACATATTCCAACCTCACTACTAACCTTAATTCGATCCAGGACTTGAGGGAGGTGGTCAAAACTAAAGTGGGTGAGGTCCGAGTGGATGTGTCCTTGCTGCACCAAGATCTCCACAATGTCACTGATCGGGTGACGGAGGCAGAGGCCAGAGTATCCCCAGTGGAGGACGAGGTGGCTACCCTCAAGCTCCAGGTCTCCAGGCTGCTCTCTACTATGGCGATGCTTGAGGAGTGAGCTGAAGATGCAGAAAACTGGTTGTGGAAGAACAACCTTCGATTTGTCAGATTCCCAGTGGGTGTGGAGACCTCTGGCTGAGGTCCTGGCACACTGTTGTTGTGGGCACATAGGTCCTTGGCCCTTCGGCCACTGCTTGGGGCTCCACCCCATCCATTGATAGCGCTCATTCTCAACCACGAGACCATGAAAATATCCTCTGAGAAGCCAGGGTACATCAACACTTACGAAAAAGAGAGCTTCAGTAGCCAGAGGGGCCCAGGGAGGCAGTTTCCCTGATTGCGGGAGGTGCCCCTCATCTTTCCCCCCAAAGCCCTCCAGGAAGAGGGGATGGCTTGCTCCCTGAGGACTCGCTCCCACCCTCGTGGCCTGTGAGGCTCGGTGGGCTTGGACTGAGGAGAGGCAGGGGCGACGGCGTTGTTAAAGTCACCTTGCTGGTGGACACCCAAGATCTGTTCCAAACCCGGGATGTTGGCCTTGACACCACTGACATGAAACCCTGGCAGGACAATTGAGTGACTTTCATTCTGCCCAGAGTGCTCAAGAAGGTCAAGCGCGACTGAGCACAAGTTATTCTTGTAGCTCCTGACTGGGCACAAAGAGTCTGGTGTCCCAGGCCCTCAAACATGGCCATCGATCCTCCGATCAGACTGCCTCTTCGGGAGGATCTTCTGTCGCAGCAGGAGGAGATGGTCCTCCACCCAAACCTGTCCAGCCTCCACGCGTGGGGATTGAACAACGACAGTTGACAGCTTTTGACATTTCTCCCGAAGTCTTGGCAGGTAGGCGTTCCTCCACTAAAACGGTATACGCCTGTAGATGGAACAAATTTGTGGCATGGTGCGCAGCAAAGGCTGTGGATCCCCTTTCTGCCCCTCTGTCAGAGGTTCTCCTCTTCATTCTATCTTTGGTCCAGCAGGGCTCTGCTCTGGGAACCCTTAAAAGCTTTCTGCCATTTTGGCCTTTCTGCGCCTTCCCGATCAACCTTCTCTTTTCAAGTCCCCTATTGTAAATAGGTTTTCGAGGCATATGAGCTGCAGATTACACACTTTTGCATAGATCGCCATCTGGTGTTGGGCCCGGATGTTTGCGGTTTGTTTTTCCTCTTGGAAAGTCTTTGGAAGTCACGAGGTCGGTGACTCCTCCTTTGGATCGTATTGCGCATGGGCTTCGGCTCCATCCTCAGATTGTTTTTTTCCGCCATCGGGCTCGGATGTAATCTTCGCGCTCCGGTTCCGAACATTTCCAGTTCGACGATCGAAGCGGAATCCTCACCTCACATCGCGGTATTGTTTCGATCGCGATCTCCTCAATCAACGCACCTTCTCATCGACAAATTTTCGGTTCCAGTCGTCGACGGCGGCCTTCGGGCCTACCCAAGCTCCGGTCCCGGCTGATGGAAAGAACTCCATTCAAGAAGTGCCCTCGATGTGGGTCCAAATTCCCCCACAACGATCTTCATGAGGTGTGCAACCTCTGCCTCTTCCCTGAACACGAGGCTCGAGACTGTCCGGCCTGTAAGTCTTTCAGATCGAAAAAGACTATTCGGGACCGAAGAGCCAGACGAAACATGGCACACTCCTCGACCTCCGTTCCAGTCGATATCTTCGGAGACGGCATCGAAGATCCGGGACAGCAGCGCACCGAAGAGGACCTCGTCAGGGCTTCCGAGGCCGACGACTCAGATGTGGAGGACATCACTCCGGCGCAGAGGGTCGTGAGTAATATACCCCCACCCGCGCCAACACCCAAAAAGGCTTTGGTCACGCCTTCGCCTCTGGGCCTAGGCAAGACCAGAGACACTGCTTCACACACCCCACCTTCGGGCCCGGTGAAGAAGCCAAATAAGCCTTCCGGCGACTCGGGCTCGAGCCAGCCTGCCACCGGTGCCGAGAAACACACTTCGGCACCGAAAAAGAAACCGGCCTCTACCTCGACACCGAGCTCCGCACCGAAGTCCTCGGGGTAGAAACCCAGCGCTTCCGTACCGACGCCATCTTCGGTACCGACCAAACCCCATAAGGCCCTCGGCACCGACACTTCCAAGCCGAAGCCCACCTCGGCGCCGACCAAGAAATTGGAGGTTCCCAAGCCCAGTGCTAAGCAAACTGGCACGTACAAGCCTAAAAAGTCATCGGCCCCGAAAACTTCGGCGCCGACGGACCAAACACTGTCACAGGAACTATTTACACTGGATCCCTTACAAAAAACTCTCACCAGGGATCCAAAAACTGGACATTTGGCACTCTCTTCCAAAAAGAGACATTTGGACAAACCGGCTCCACCTCCAAAGAGGAAGGACTCTGCTAACTCCCTTTTCAGAATACCTTCCCCACCTCCTCCACCTCCTCCACCTCCGCCCCCTCAGCCTTCCCCACCCCCACCTCATCGCTCTCCGACCCCGTCTCCAGACGATGATGATCAGGGGGACCCATATCACGATACAGGGGATGTGCCCCAAGACCCCACCCCTACAGGATCCCCAGACCCATGGGACGGCTACAATAACCCAGATATTCCCGACGTCCCACAAGATGACCTTTACCCTTCCAGGCCATCTCCACCGGAAGACTCATTAGGCTTCCACCACCTACTTCAAAGGGAGGCACACTGTCATGGGGTAGAGTTACACTCTGACCCAGTGGAGGAGGATTTCCTCCTCGACACATTTGATACCACACATAAGTCTACCTCCATACTACCTATGCTCAAGGGGGTGGTAAAACATGCGCCAGAGGTTTTTAAAGACCCAGTCAGGGCCAGGGTCATTAACCCACGCATAGAGAAAAAGTACAAAGCTGCCCCCACAGATCCTGCCTATATCAAAGGGCCAGCGCCACTGGATTTCCTAGTGGTTTCCACTGCACGAAAAAGGTCAAATTCCCAGGCGTCAGGCGAAGCACCACCACCTGACAAAGAGTCAAAGCTACTGGACGCGTCAGGAAAGCGCACTGCGTCACAGGCAGCCAATATATGGCGTATCGCCAACACCCAAGCGCTATTGGCCAGATACGATAGGGCGCATTATGATGAATTAGAAACCATAATGCACCACCTCCCTGAAAGATACAAAACTAGGGCCAATGAATTAATTCAAGAGGGTAAAACAATAACTAACAACTCTATATGCTGTGCCTTAGATGCAGCAGACACAGCCTCCAGGACCATTAATACTAGCGTCGTCCTCCGTCGCCATGCTTGGCTAAGAATATCAGGTATTAAACCAGAGGTACAAGCCTCCATCCTGAATCATCCCTTTGACCAAGAGCACCTATTCGGCCCAAAGGTAGATGAGGCCCTCAAAAAAATGAAGAAGGACACCGATACAGCGAAGTCCATGGGAGCCCTGCAGTCACACCCTCCAAGGCGCTCTTTTCGCTGCTCTTCCTTTCGGAGTACATCTAGAGGCTACTCCTCAGATAGCGCGTCCACTTCCTACAAATCCCCCACTCAGTCCACCTTCACAAGGGGTTATCAAAGAGGCGGCTATAGGGGAAATAATAATAAAGGCAGAGGCAAAACAAATACCGCCCGCTCTGCCACACCGCCTACCCAATGACTTCCCCCCGCTCCCTCCAGACCATCCCACTCCGGTCGGGGGCAGACTTCAAAATTTCCTTCATGTCTGGGAGACTATCACCTCAGACAAGTGGGTGACCCAAATTATTCGGTCAGGATACTGCCTGAAATTAACATCCACCCCCCCAAACATTTCACCCAGGCAACACCCAATGTCACAAGAACATTCCACATTACAAAAACAGGAGGTAATCTCCCTCCTACAAAAACATGCAATAGAACAAGTTCCTGTCAATCAGCAAAATTTAGGGGTCTGCTCCCTATATTTTCTAATACCAAAAAGGGACGAGACTCTACGACCTATTCTAGATCTCCGGCCCCTAAACACATACATACATTCAGACCATTTTCACATGGTAACGCTTCAGCAGGTGCTTCCGCTCCTCTCCCAGAACGGCTTCCTCACCACACTGGACTTGAAAGACGCATACTTCCACATTCCAGTACACCATGCTCACAGAAAGTAACTCAGATTTGTAGTGGACGGGCAACACTACCAGTTCAAGGTGCTCCCATTCGGAGTCACAACAGCACCACGGGTATTCACCAAGTGCCTAGCGGTAGTGGCGGCACACCTCAGAAGACCGCACATTCACGTCTTCCCATACTTGGACGACTGGCTGATAAAAGCCACGTCCTACAACCAATGTGTACACCACACCGCCACTACAATCCAACTACTTCACCAACTAGGCTTCACGGTGAACCACCAAAAGTCGAAACTAACACCATCCCACATAAAATAATACCTCGGTGCCACCATAGACACCTCAAAAGCAATAGCCTACCCCAATCCGGCCAGGACTGCAAGCATTCAGGCTTTGCGACACAGATTCATACTTCAACACTCCCTTCCAGCAATAGTGTTTATGCAACTGATAGGGATGATGGCCTCTTGCATTTTCATAGTGCCCCACGCAAGACTCCAGATGCGTCCACTCCAAGAGTGCTTAGCGCGCCAATGGAACCAGGCCCAGGGGCAACTGACAGATCTGGTGTTGGTAGACGGTCGCACCCATCGCTCTCTGCAGTGGTGGAACACCACAAACCTTTCCAAAGGTCGACCGTTCCTGGACCCGGTTCCACAAATAATACTAACAGACGCATCGCTCTCCGGCTGGGGAGCTCATCTATTACACCTCACAATGCAGGGCACATGGACGCCGCAACAAAAGTTACTCCATATCAACCATCTGGAGTTACTAGCAATCTCTCTAGCCCTAAAATCTTTTCAGGCACAGATTTCAGGCAAGGCAGTCCTCATTCGCACAGACAACATGACGGCCATGTATTACATTCAAAAACAAGGCGGCACACAATCTCCACAGCTCTCTCAACTAGCACAGAGCATATGGAGATGGGCAATTCCACACAAAATCTTTCTCCTAGCTCAACATGTCCCAGGAGTCCAAAACACCATGGCAGATCTGCTCAGCAGACAGACGCAACAGATCCACGAGTGGGAACTTCACCCGCAGGTTCTTCACCCGTTCTTTCAAACGTGGGGGCATCCACAAATAGACCTATTCGCCACCCACAAAAACAAAAAATGCCCAAGCTTCGCCGCCAGATACCCACACCCATTGTCCAAAGGAAATGCGATATGGATGAACTGGTCAGGCAAATTTGCGTACGCTTTTCCACCTCTCCCACTAATTCCATTAGTGGTGTGAAAGCTACAACAACATTCCCTCACGCTGATCCTAGTAGCTCCAACATGGGCCAGACAACCGTGGTACACCACGCTGCTGGAACTCTCGGTAGTACCACACCAAAAGCTACACCTCTCACCATGCCTCCTAACCCAGAACCATGGAGAGATCAGGCACCCGGACCCAGCTCATCTCAACCTTGCAATCTGGTTCCTGAAATCCTAGAATTCGGATACCTAAACCTTCCACCTGACTGTATGAACGTCATCAGAGAAGCTAGACGCCCTACCACTATAGCCTGCTCCGCTGCCAAGTGGAAAAGATTTGTTGTTTATTGCCATAACAACACAATCAATCCTCTAGACATGTCTATACAACACATCATATGCTACTTACTCCACCTACAAAGGTGTAATCTAGCATATACCTCCATTCGGCTACACCTCGCCGCTATTGCAGCTTACCTACAAAACAGGCAGCACCTATCCCTTTTCAGAGTACCTGCCATTAAAGCCTTCATGGAAGGCCTAAATAGAATAATTCCCCCCAGAGTACCACCCTCACCTGTGTGGAACTTAAATATCGTTCTCACAAGGCTAATGGGGCCGCCCTTAGAACCTTTGCATAAATGCGAACTGCAATTTCTCACATGGAAAACAGCTTTCCTTGTAGCCATCACTTCCCTTAGAAGGGTCAGTGAGATACAAGCACTTACCTTAGCACCTTTTCTTCAAATGCACCAGAATAAGGTTGTTCTCCGTACCAACCCAAAATTCCTACCTAAAGTCATTTCCCCTTTTCACCTAAACCAATCTGTAGAATTTCCGGTATTTTTCTCGCAACCTCAGACTGTTGCAGAAAGGGCTCTACACACGCTAGATGTCAAATGAGCCTTACTTTACTATATCCAAAGAACACAACCTTTCAGAAAGACCAAACAACTGTTTGTCTCTTTCTCTCCACCACACAAGGGCAACCCCATCTCAAAATCAGGGATAGCTAGGTGGATTGTAAAATGCATCCAGATTTGCTACCACAAAGCAAAACTAACGCTATCCGTTCCCCCTAAAGCCCATTCTACACGAAAGATAGGGGCTTCTATGGCTTTTCTAGCAAAGCAGCTACATGGTCAACACCGCACACTTTCATTAAACACTACTGTGTAGATGTGCAAACCAAGCAACAAGCTAGTGTGGGCCAGGCTGTACTAAAAACACTATTTCAAACCACTGCAACAGATACCGGTGGTCGCCGCTAAGGTTGGGAACTGCTATACAGTCTATGCAAAAGTGTGTAATCTGCAGCTCATATGCCTCGAACGGAATATGCTACTTGCCAGTATGCATCTGTTCTTGGCATGTAGAGCTGCAGATCTACACACGCCCACCCACCTCCCTGGCTACCTGTATCTGTTCCAGTCTATCTTATTTAGATACAACACACATGGGTTTCTTCACTGTTATTACTACGCTCCATCTTTCCCTGCTGGCGGAAAACAATCTGAGGATGGAGCCGAAGCCCATGCGCAATACGAAGTCACCGACCTCGTGACTTCCAAAGACTTTCCAAGAGGAAAAACAAACTGCAAACATCCGGGCCCAACACCAGATGGCGATCTATGCAAAAGTGTGTAGATCTGCAGCTCTACATGCCAAGAACAGATGCATACTGGTAAGTAGCATATTCCTTCTTAAGGGCATTATTCACCTCTTTCCTCCTATTCCTTTCTTAATGCCCTAGTGGGAATTGAATCTGGGCTTAACTTACCTTATGTGTGCTCCCTTCGAGCAACTACATAATTGTCCTCTCAGACTCTTGACTTTAAATACTGCTTTTCTGGTTGCCATCACCGCTGCTCACAGTGAGCTTCAGGCTCTAGCTTCTAAGCCTCCTTTCCTTGCTGTCCATCCGGACAAGGTTGTCCTTCGAACTAGACCTTCTTTTCTTCTCAAAGTGCTTACCTCTTTCCACATAGCTCAGACCATCACTTTGCCCACCTTCTTCCGCCCCGCATCCTTCCAAGGAGGAGACACTCCACTGTCTGGATCCAAAACGTGTGTTATCATTTGTGAGAAGTTGGCCTGATATATGATGTCACTAATTCTAGTGTACACCTTGTATCAGTCCAAACAACCCTTATGGTGATTGGTTGTAAAGTCAACCTTATAGACCAGCTATCCTAGTGGTAGCATGGACAAGAGCAGTCTTAGGCTAAACTCTGAATGGCATGTGAAGCCAGCTGTTATACCATATGTAATCCCTGGAATACCAAATGAAAGGACACCACAACAGATATGTATAAAAATAGAATGTATTTATTCTAGGCAAACCCTCAGCACTCTTTATTAGATTCGAGGTAAGTACAACACAGTCTTATTTAAGCATACATTAAGTCACACAGGTAAGTAATACAGTTAGGCCCTAGGGGCCACGCAAACCATATACTAAGTAAGTGGTATAAGAACCACTGTCACGAACACCGGATAGGCCTAGGCCTAGGGAATCGCTGGGGCTACACTACACTACCAGAGGTTAGGAAGTGGGAGGCCCACGGGATTCAGGTGCAGAGTGGAAACACTCACGCGTAATGCGTAAAAGTCGATAGAATCACTAGCAGTTAGAAATAAACAGTTTTAGGACACTTCTGGTATAGCTAGAAAGTCGAGACTCGGAAACTAGACCCTAGGATAGTCAATACCCTTTTGAGTACCCAAGTTACCTAGCCCACGGGCTGCGGGTGCATAGGTGTGAACTTGCGTCGGGTTTCGTCGTGGACTTCTATGGATGCCTGAAGGAACCAGGCGATGTCGTGAAGATGCAGGTGAAGAGGTGAAGCTTGTCGTACCAGGAGACGTCGAGGACGACCAGGAGGTGAGCTGTCCCACGAAGGCTCTTGCTGTCGGCGGCGTCGATGTCGAGTCAGGACCCAACAAGTCTTGGCAAGCGGAACCCACGCAGGATGGAGGACTTGCTTCTGGTGCAGACCAGGAAGGTCTGGGGTGCTTCTCTTTCACAGAGGAGCGGGTGCCAGTCTGGAGGACCCGGACCAGCAAGATGATAAGAAAGGTTAGTCGTCGCAGAGGCTACTAGCCAGCGGGCCAGCAACCGGACAACACGTCGAGCAACACAGGTGCAGAAGGGCCCCACGCAGAACACGTGAAGTGTGGGGAGCCGATATTCTTTGCAGATGGTGCTCGGGAGTGGGGCTTCTCAATTCCCCAAGCACAGCCTCGAGGGAGCCTCGGAAGTCGCGCTAGTCAGTTACTAGCCACTTTTCCCAAGTCGCCGGTCCCACGTCCCTCGTCGCCTCCACGGGTCTCAGCTTCGCTGGAGATGTGGATCTGGTTCAGATGTGTCTGGAAGTCTCGGCGCTGGTCAGTCTCTGCAGTCGTCCCTCGTAGGATTCAGTCGCAAAGGAAGCAGCGGTCGCTGGATGGTGCCTGGTTGCCCAGGGTGGTCACTCATTGGCCACAAGGGAGATTTCTTCAGTCTTCTTCCTGAGGTCGAATGTCGAAGGTCCAGAGTTTCTGTTCAAGTTGCAGATTCAGGTTAATCTAATTTAGCAGGGCCCAACTAGCTACTAATATACTGGGCTAGTGGGCTGGGCTACCTGCAAGGTCCCTCCTATGGGTGGGACCAGGAAGGGGAGTGGCTACACCCCCTTTCCTTTGTCCAGTTTCGCGCCAGAGCTGGGGCTGGAGTGCCCCAGCACCGGTTTGAACGGACTATGCATGGAGCACCTTGTGTGCCCCAAGCATGTCTCATTCCTTTCAGCCCTCCCTGCCCCAATACACTAAAGTCTGTCTGGGGAGGTGCTAGCACCTCCCCAAGCAGGAAACCTATTGTCCAGGCCTCCCTGGCTGGGAGGGATCCCAGCAGCAAGAGGTCAGACTCGTGTCTGTGGCAGCAGCATCCATTTTGTGATGCTGAGGCTTTGGTGAGAGTTAAACAGCAAAGTAGGATTTTAACATGTCTCTCCCTCTAGAAGGGAGGAATAATATCCTCATCACCAGAAATGGTATGGGGGTATTATTCCAAAGTGTTAGACACCTTACACGACATGTTTTGATAAAGCCAAACCATAGTTACCATAACCGTTTAAGATTAAAAGGTACTTTAAGAGTATTTGGTAGGCTATATCATAGAACAGCTATAAGGACATGGTTCCGAAAGCTGCAGACAGGCTCAGCTCATGCTAGAGCACCATCTCACATGTTACCAAGCACTCTGCCTCCAGGATTGTTAAGGCCTGCCATAGGAGTGGCTGATAGGTACACATGTGTCTATTTAAGGGTAGATATAGGTATACTATATCTAAGCAAGGGGTGATTACACGACCTTGCCCCAGCTGAGTGATCAGCCAGTTGTGTCTGATTGGAAGGCCAGACCAGGGGTGGCATAATACATGCTGCAGCCCCTGGGAGGCCTAGGGTACACCTATGCCCTGGGTACCTAGGGTACACTGTACAGGGTCCAATAAGGTGATCCTTACCAATTGGGTATGTACCTAGGGTACATGGAGTCCATTTTAAAGAGAGAGCAGACAGCCTGAGACCCTGAATGGCAGGATCTCAGGCCAACTAAGTTGAAAAACCAGCTAGACACTAGGCAAAAAGTTGGGGGTGACCATAGTCAGATATTCACCTTCCTACATCATTTTATCTGGATCTCGCAAAACAATTCTAGGTGGATGATTGACTCTTTGTTGGCTATGTGGGCGCCAAGAAAGGTCGGGCCGTGCGAAAACGGACCATCTCTCAATGGGTCCTCCTTTGCATTAAGATCTGTTATTCCTTTTGCAAAAAAAGGAACTTCAGGTAGGACTGCACACCCATTCCACCAGGACGACGGCAGCCACTACTGCTTTGGGACGTGGAGTTCCTCTCAGTGACATCTGCCAGGCAGATACGTGGGCATCACTGCACATGTTCACTAAACATTACTGCCTGGATAGCCAAGTCCAGAGAGATGACTTCAGTTCTCCAGGACTTTCTGGTGTGAACTTAGTTCTCAGACCTACCTCGGGGGTTGGTATTGCTGGGGTATCTATTCTAAGGTAAGGAATCTATAACGAATAGTCTCTTTCAGATGAACCAGTTACTTACCTTCAGCAACGATATAGCTGTAAGAGACATATATCAGTTACAGATTGCTTACCGCCCCACCCATCCTCCACGTTCTGCGAAGTGACTTCTAGAGTGAGGTATTCCCTTTCAGAGCCCTACGTTTGCCCACCAGTGGTCAGTTTGTTGCATGGCTCTGCTCTTCTGGTGTAGAATGTTGTGTAATAGAACGGACGTCAGCACGCAGGGGCGGCGTCTAAGTAGATACCACTATGTCATCCTGGCTATCACGACGCCGAGGACAAATGCGGAGTCGACTGACGCACATGGGTACTGCTGAGGACATTTTTTCCAGATCCAGTCTTACTCCTGCAGGTAATTCTAAGGTAAGGAATCCATAACTAATATATGTCTCTTACAGATATATCGTTACCCAAGGTAAGTAACTTGTTCATCACTCACCTTGGAGAAGTTTGGGCAAGCACTGGCATACAGACATTTCAGGAGCTGCAGGAGCAATACCAGCTCTCCTACACCCAGTTCCATATGTACCTGCAGCTGCGGTAGCGCCCTTAGCCAGTATTCCACCCGACACACAAGTTTTCCTGATTATTAAACGCCTCATGGCTAAACTGTTGATGGGGAAACTGGGTAAGGGAGCCATCACCCAGATCTATAGTTCTCTAGTTATCAATGCTCCAGACCGCTTCATTTGGCTACGGAGGAGGTGGGAAGCATCTGTAGCTGAGCTCAAGGATGAGGAGTGGCACAAGGCTAGATTGGTCCCAGGGGTATTGGCTGTCTCCGCACGCCTCCGGTTGGTCAAGCTTAATACACATTACGTACATGACAACCATGCGGCTCAACTGAGCTGGGAGGATTTTCCTGGCCAACTGTGCTGGCTGTTCACTACCAGGGGCAAATGTTTTCCACTTAGCGTGGTCATGCCCAGGGCTGACTCCCTTTTGGGAGGAGATCGGAAGAGAGCTCTCTGCAATTCTGGGCCGCTAGTTCACTCTCAACCCCAGGGTTGCTTTGTTGGGGTTGCTGCAGAATGTGGCTGGGCAGAAGATGCAACTCATTTTTATTGGGTTAGCAACACAAGATATTGCCCGCATATGGAGGTCCCCAAATCCCCCATTGGTGGTGGAGTGGTGAAAGGGGGGGGGGTGTATTGGTGAGCTCAGGAAGAGCGACCCATATATGAGGTTCTAGGCTGACCTCGTCAACACGAGAAAATTTGGGGCAGGTAGTGTATTTACTACGGACTGTACGTGCGGATTAGCAGAATGACATTGTGTATGTACTTACAGTGTTGGCTTGATAGGCTGTGGTCATGTTTGTTTCTTTTGTTGTTGCTCCAAAATCAATAAAATTGGTTATAAAACAAAAAGTAACTTGTAGGTATAGTGGTCCTTTTTCTTGGGAGGCTCTGTATGAAAAGTAGAGTGGCTTGAACATTGCAGTTCTACATATAGGTATCCAGGGGACTGGTCATGTGTTCTCTTGGCTGGAGGCAGAGAAGGAGTCTTGTGTCACCATTTTATGGATTAGTTGTATTTTACATATGATGAAACTGGGTGAGCCAAGGGATAGACTTTTGGATTACACTCATTTACAGGTTACAAATATGAAGATGGCCTGTAGCTTTTGTTGGTGTCCAAGGTAGTAGCTACAGCAGTGTTTTCATTGTGAAGAAGGTGCTCTTGTTTGTTATTGACATGTGATATCAAGGATAGGTCTGAATCCATGGACACCATTAGGTTTCTCTCTGTCTTTGTGGTGTTGAGCTTTAGGTGCTTATTTATGCATGCATTTATGGCATGAAGGCAGTTGTTAAGTTTTGATTTGTAGATGTCTTTTGGACGAATTTTAAAAATGATTTGTGTGTCCTCGTTTCATAGTTGTTACAGGTGAGATAGAATGATTTAATAAGGTCTGGTAAGGGCGTTAGGTGGATGCTGAATAATAGAGGAAATATGAGGGATGTTGGGTGTGAGGAGCTTGTGTGAAAAGCGGTAGATATGTTGTGCTTTGCCTGTCTCTAAGGTAAGAAACACTTAATTTTAGAGCATTTTCATGCACTCTGAGTGATGGAGTCTTTGTACTAGCATGTGGTGGTGGGCAGTGCTAAATGCTGCTGATAGGTCCAGAAGCAATAGGGCAGCCACTTCATCCCGAAAGTACTAGGTCATCCCAAATGGATATGATGGCTGATGCTGTGCCTCTGCATGTTCTGCAGCTGGATCCCCATACATTTTGGAAGCTGAATAAATACCTTTCTATGAAATAGTTTTCCTAGTAATGGGATGTTTGTTATTGGTGGGTAGTTTTCTGGGTCCGATGGGTTGTGTTTTTTCTTATTAGCTATTTTCATAATTAAAAGGTGGCTACCGCCTTCCATCACATTGTGTCGCACAACTAGGAGGCCATCTTAAAAGAATGAATACCTTGTTTTCTATAACTTTTAAGACTTCCTGTCGCTGCTACTGCTTTACCAGTGCCAACTTATTTTAAAAGCATTTGATATTGTCAAAGTTAATCCCAGCAGCTACCATGCAGTGGGAGAGGGATGCATAGGAGGGAAGGAAGACTAAGAAAATGATGCACTAAGAGGCAAAAGAAAGTGCTGCGGGCAACATTCAGAAAATCACCAAGCCTGCCACTTACTGCTTGGTGCACCATGGAGGAGTCATGGGGATTCGTAGCCAGAATTGGGAGGGAGGGTGGTAGGGGATAGACTGGGTGGGGAGGTCCAGGGAGCGAAAGAAAGAGCACAAATGGTTTTTAACTGCACACAACGCAGAGGAAGTGTCAGGATAGGCACTTCCATGGAGGGCTAAATCAAAAATGAAACCTACAAATAGTCCACGACATCAGCAGTGGAAAGATGTATATTAACTCAAAAGTGAAGGTAATTCTTCAGGTGTGGGATAGATACAGTAATAGGGAGTAAAGCCACCTTTTGGACACGCGCAGTCCCTTTCTGAGCCGTTTTGGTTATGATAGTGTGTACCATGCAGGGCTCTTGAGTAGTGGCCATCCTGTTGCATAGAGGATTCCCGTTCATGGTGTAAGGGATAAAAAGCAGAAGACTGAGGTAGACAAGGAACCCATCCTTTAAGGAGTAAGAGCCCACTCTATGTAGTATTTTGTACGGTGTTGTCTATAGCATGACAAAAGTACTTGGACAGTAATGGGTTTGAGGGCTGGGGTCACTGTAATGATCAAAAGTGAGGTTCGATATTCAACTAGGGCATCCCACCCATGCAATTAGAAAGTGGCCTTCAGGGAATTCCTGGTGGAACAGTGATGCAGGTGGTAAGCAGTGAATCATAATGAGATTTCACTGTGCACAGTCACAAAGTAGTCATTTGCCACCTTGTTTGACCTGTGTACTTCGTGCATTTCAAACCACTGTTGATATGGTGAATAGAAGTCTTCGTTCAGTGCTACAGTTGATGACGCTGATGCGCACCTTATCTGTTTGGGCATAGATTGCTTCTAAGTTTCATATTTAGTTTTAGGTTTGTCATGTAATGTGTACTGTAGTATGTGCCATGAATGTAAGAGAACATTGAATCCTTTACAGTGTATTGCAGTATTAGCTCTCATGCTATTTTTGGACTTTGACCCTCTCTTCCACAGGAACATCTTCTTACTCATGACTAGTTCTGATGCCTTTAAGAATGTTGTGAAAATTATGAAAAAGATGTATCGTCTTGCTAGTTTGTCATTGAGAGCATGTAGTCACTTTCTTGTGTTTTCTTAATTTCCTCATGTGTCAGAACCTTAAATAACATGGTCCCAGGGTCCACATTTGGTGGAGCAAGTTATCTGAGTACCAGTGCCATAATCTACAATGCCTTCCATCTTGATTTTGCTATTCATAATGTCTTAATTGCTTTATTTGATGTTGTATTGTAGATCATGTACAAAGGGGTGTACTCGGTTATATTGTCCTGTTGATCCAGTCCCTTTACTGATTTTAGGTCTCATGCATCAGATGCAACAGATTACTCCTACCCTCCTACTCCCAATCACTCACTTCATCAGCAGCAAGGAGTTTCTGCCTACGGAGCTGTGGATGGACAACAGTATATGGGAGCAAATCCAGCACAAGAGCACGACTACAGACCATCTTCAGGCACTCTGAGGCATGCAACTCTAAACAGACCTCTGCAGCCACCTCCTCCACCACCTCAGATTTCAGAAGGACAACAGAACTCTGTGCATTTAGCAACAGCTGAATATGGGTAAAACTCCTAATTTACAATTCATTTTGTTTAAAGATGGATAACAGAGCTAAAATTACTTAAGATGGATAAATCCTTTAAGTGCCTGATTATTTTTCTTTAGAGACCTGTTGGTCAGGTTTAAAATCCAATATGCCTCACGTAAGCCTTTCGGGGTTATAGAAAAGAGCACTATTATGTTGAGTGCAAACAACAACTTTTACAGCACTGTGAAATTCCAAACCTTTTGCAGCATGAGCTATAGTTAAAAAAAAAAAAAAACTTGCAGTGCAATTCTTGTCAAATATGATCTGTTTTCTGATACACAGCCTTCACTTGGATCATATAGAAAACTGCGCATCAAATCTTCCTCGGAGGCCATGGGGCAGGCAGGGGCTACTGGGCCACACAGGGGCTACTGGGCCACAGCTGTTGCTGATGTTTTTTGTCTTTACCGTCCTGTGGCCGGTGTTGCTGATGTTTTTTGTCTCTACTGCCGGTCCTACTGTGGCTGTCCAAACCGGGCCAAGTACAACCCTCTCAGCACTTGACCCTCAGTGGTAGCAGTGACAAGCAGTCACTGGCTTTCCTTGGAGGTTACTTTGCAGGTACTCTGGCTCAGCACTCTACACTACATTCAGCAACTAAGTAAGATAATTGTCCAGCCCAGTGCTTCTCTTTGACAAAGACAAGTACTTATTTAGACCAAAAAGTACTACTCCACAACCATGCTTGGAACCTGACCTGCCTTTGCGGGTTTCATGGGCTTGAAAAAAGGGCTCCCAATATAGGCATTCTAACCACCCCCTCTCTTCTTCCTTCTCTAGGGTCTTTGAGTTGCTTGTTGCATGATGTCTAGATTAGGTGCTGCACCCCACTCTCTTGGCACAAATATTTTTCTTGGCTTCCTCTTCCTTGTTGTGCAGTGCTATGGCAGTGGCTTCACTTGCAGTCAGCAGGAGCACTGTGCATGGCATGCGCAGGGAGCTTGTGGGTGCTCACAGCAGGAGTGGGTTTGTGGCCTGGGGCCTCTTCTGGGCTCCAGTGTTCGATTGGCACAGGTGAACCTCATGGGTTATTTAAACCTGGTTCTGTCACTTCGGAGAAACACTATCATATTGCGAACTCCCCAGTTTTAGGCGGTTGGCAGTTCTCAGCTTCTGGTGTGGGTCTCTGGCGCTGATGAGACACTTGCTGCTATGAAGGGGCACAATGGCAGTAGTCCGGTCCGGTCAGGTACAAAATTGTTCGGCACCACAGCCGTCAAGATCTAACTTTTGCACGGGGTCCCTCGAGGCAACGACCTTGCTCTTCCAAGTAGTACTTCTACCTGGGCACTCTTGGAAGCAGTGCCAGGTTTCTTAGTTATATGGGATATCTTTCTTGGTAAAGAGGTTTTTAGTCTTTACTTCAAGGCATTCTGTACCGCAAAGCATAGGGTCAGTTGTGTAGCAGTCATGCCGTCTGGGGTCACCGGCACACAGAAGGTGCCACATAGCAGGTGTCTATCCTGGTTTCAGTCCACCAGCAAATCATCTGCACATTTCAGAAATTACACGGCTTCTGTGACGATTTGGAAGTTGGATAAGCGATCTTGATCACACCACTAGCGCAGCATGAGAGTTACTGGTGGATGGACCCTTGGGGATGGGAACATATAACCTAGGCAATTAAATGGTCAAACATTGACTCGTGTTATACGAGTTCTTTTTATGTTGACATAAAACGAACTTGTCCACTATCCAGCCACTATGTCTTAACACAAAACAAACTGTCCATATTTATATTTAATTGTGCTGTATGTCTAAAGTATTTGTATTGAAGTGTTTTTTGTATGTATAAATGTATTTTTTGTCTTCAATATGCTGTCAGATATAGTATGTTTGATTATTTTGACAACATTGTTTTTATTATGAATTTACATTAATAAAATGAAGCTTTTAATTAAAAATAAATTCAGTACACTGAGTCTATATGTATATTAATGAGTTTGACACAAGTCAATGTTTGACCATTTAATTGCCTAGGTTATATTTTCCCATCTGTAATTTCCCTGCCCTAGGACTAAGTGTGCTTTGCAGGGGGTCCCTTTGTTTCTCAGTCGGATGGGCCATTGGGCCCAGGGTCTACTACTTCATTCCTTTAAAATGGTCAGCATGTCCTGAGGGTTGGTGCACTCCTTCTCTCTCGCTCAGGCAGCATTCCATGGTTCCCAGGGCAAGACTGCAATTCTTCCTTCACGTCTAACTACAGGTAATGTCCTCTAACTTCTGAGGAAACTGTTTGTCAGGCATACACCAACCGTAGATGCGCACTGGTCTTCTCAGTACTCTAGGAATCGCCCCCTCCTCAGCTTGTGAGAGCTTTTAACTGTAACAAGTGGATCAGCAACCCCCACTTTCATCTACAGGTGGCAGACAGGTGATGTGGATTCCCTATCTGCCTTGGGAGAACCGATTTGGGCCAGTTCCCTTTTCATGTTTTGAGTGATGTTCATCACAGCAGAGCTTTCTCCACTTTGGAGCACCAACAACTAAGGCACACAGAGGTGTGAGGAGTCTGAACCTCGACTATTTGACAGTGAGCAAGAAGATAGACAGAGGAGAGCCACTCCCATTCAATCAATCAATCAATCAGAACATTTCTAAAGCGCACTACTCACCCGTGAGGGTCTCAAGGCACTGGCGGGGGGGCGGGTCTCTGCTACTGCTCGAATAGCCAGGTCTTGAGTAGCCTCTTGAAGGTTAGTAGGTCCTGGGTCTGCCGTAGGAGGATGGGGAGGGAGTTCCAGGTCTTGGTGGTGAGGTGAGAGAACGATCTGCCGCCGGTGGTTGCTCTTCGGATGCGGGGGACGGTGGCGAGGTCGGCGGAGCGGAGCTGGTGGTTCGGGGTGTAGAAGGTGAGTCGTCTGTAGAGGTATGCTGGTCCGGTGTTGTGGAGTGCCTTGTATGCATGGGTGAGGAGCTTGAAGGTGATCCTCTTGTTGACCGGAAGCCAGTGCAGGTCTTTCAGGTGGGGTGTGATGTGGCTGTGGCGAGGGATTTCGGGGATCAGGCGTGCAGAGGCGTTATGTATGCGTTGTAATCGTTTCAGGAGTTTGGTAGAGGTTCCTGCTTAGAGGGCGTATCTGTAGTCCAGCCTGCTGCTGACTAGGACCTGTAGATCTTGCGAAGCATGCAGAGGGTGTTGAAGCAGGAGGACGAGACGGCGTTGACTTGCTTGGCCACGGAGAGTGTTGAGTCAAGGGTAAACCCCAGGTTGCGTGCGTGGTCGGTGGGTGTCGGTGCTGCTCCCAGTGCGGTTGGCCACCAGGAGTCGTGCCAGGCTGAGGGGGTGGAGCCGAGGATGAGGACCTCCGTCTTGTCTGAGTTCAGCTTCAGGCGGCTGTTCTTCATCCACTCGGCGTCGGCTTTCATTCCTTCGGGGAGGTTGGTTTTGGCAGTGAGGGGATCCTTGATGAGGGAGAGGATCAGCTGGGTGTCATTGGCATATGAGAGGATGTTGAGATCGTGCAGTCGGACGACACGGGCGAGCGGAGCCATGTAGACGTTGAACAATGTCGGGCTGAGGGATGATCCTTGGGGTACGCCACAGATGATCTCGGAGTCTTTGGAACGGAAAGGGGGAGGCGAACGCTCTGGGTTCTGCCAGAGAGGAAGGAGGTGGTCCATTCCAGAGCCTTGTCTTGGATCCCTGCGTTGTGGAGGCGTGTGCGTAGGTTGCGGTGGCAGACAGTGTGGAAGGCGGCTGATAGGTCCAGGAGGATGAGAGCCGCGGTTTCGCCGTTGTCCAGCAGGGCCCTGATGTCATCGGTGGCGGCGATGAGGGCAGTTTCGGTACTGTGGTTGCTGCGGAACCTGGACTGGGACGGGTCAGGATGCTGTTCTCCTCGAGGTAGCGGGTCAGCTGTCTGTTGACGGTCTTCTCGATGACCTTTGCCGGGAACGGGAGCAGGGAGATGGGCCGGAAGTTCTTGAGGTCCCTCGGATCCGCCTTGGGTTTCTTGAGTAAGGTGTTGATCTCTGCGTGCTTTTAGCTCTCCGGGAAGGTCGCGATCTCAAAGGAGATGTTGATGGCCTTGCGGAGATGGGGTGCGATGGTGGCGCTAGCTTTGTTGAAGAAGTGGCGTGGGCATGGGTCTGAGAGCAGGAGTGGATGGTGTTCATGATTATGACGGTGTTGTAGTCGTTTATGTTGGTGCAGGTGAGCAGGGGATCGATGAGGGTGGTGGCCGTGGGGTCTGAGGTGTCGATGGCTGTCGAGGCGGTCAGGTTATTGAAGCTGTCGTGGATGTCTGCGATCTTGCGATGGAAGAAGGTGGCAAGGGAGTCGCACAGGTCTTGCGATGGTGGGATGTCGTTGGTGTTGGAGCTGGGGTTGGAGAGTTCCTTCACGATGTTGAAGAGCTCTTTGCTGTTGTGTGCTTTGTTGTCGAGGCGGTCCTTGAAGGAGGCCTTTTTGGCAGATCTGATGAGGTGATGGTGTCTGCGGATGGCGTTCTTGTGGGCTGTGTAGCTCTCCGGTGTCTGTTCATGGTGCCATTTCTTCTCTAGTTTACGTCCTGTTTGCTTGGAGGCCTGGAGGTCCGCGGTGAACCAGCTGGCATTCTTGTTAGTGCGTCTGTTGGAGGGTTTCTTGATCGAGGCGAGGGTGTTGGCACAGTCGTTGATCCAACGCATGAGGTTGCTGGCGGCGGTGTCGGGGTCAGTTGGGTCGGTGGGGGAATTTCCAGCGAGGGTGGTGTTTAGCTGGTCTTCGGTGATTTTGCTCCAGCTGCGGCGGGGGGTCTGTTGGGTGCGGTGGTGCATGGTGGGTTTCTGGAAGGTGAAGTGGATGCAGCGATGGTCGGTCCAGTGGAGTTCGGTGGTGTGGCTGAAGGTGACGTGGGAGCTTGCGGAGAAGATGGGGTCAAGCATGTGGCCGGCGGCGTGGATGGGCATTGTGACGAGCTGTCTGAGTCCGAGGTTGTCGATCAGGGTGGTGGAGTTGGTGTCGTTGCTGTTCTCGAGGTGGAAGTTCAGGTCTCCGAGGAGGATGTAGTCTGTGGAGGCGAGGGCATGCGTGCTGACTAAGTCGGCGATGAAGTCGCTGAACTGAGGCCGGGATTCGGGGGGGGTCTGTAGATGAGAGTTCCTCTGAGAGTGGTGTTGGGATCAGTATGGATCTGGAAGTGCAGGTGTTCAGCGGTGCTGAGGGTGTCGTCGGAGCTAGTCGAGACCCTGAGGGTGTTCTTGTGGATGATGGTGATTCCACCTCCTACTCCATTGGTGCAGTTTCTGCGGGTGATCTTGTAGCCGTCCGGGATGACTATGGCGATGTCTGGTGCTGAGGAGGTGTTCATCAGGTCTCTGTCAGGAAAGCTACGTCCGGGTAGGATGTGTCGAGCAGGTCCCAGAGTTTGACGGCATGTTGGCATGCGGAGCGGGTGTTCAGTAGTATGCATCTGAGGTGGTTGCGTTCTGTCGCGGTGGGTGGTTGGCGGAACGTACGCTGGTGAAGCTGCAGCTCCGGCAGGAGAAGGGTCCTTTGGTATGCTTCTGGTTGGCCAGGAAGCAGGCGTGCAGTCGTCTGGTGTTGAGTGCGTGGAGGGTGCTGGCGGCGTAGTGGCGGCGGTCAGTGTGGTGTCCGAGGGGACCAGGGGGTCTGGTGCTGGGCGCTGTCCAGGTGCGGACGGACGCAGACGGGCTTGCCTTAGGCACGCCTTCGATGCGCCTGCAGCCGCCATATAAGGGTAGGTGGGAGGGAGGAGCAGTTGGGAGGCGGGAGCGGGGCGACGAATGGGCGAGCAGGGGGCGGGGCCGCAGGTGGCGCAGCGGCGGGAAAACGAGAGGGTAGAGCGGGCGGAGGATACAGAAGTCAAAAAAGGGCACAACAACAGTTCAATAGTACAAAAAAGGAATAAAGGGGAAATACAGCCGAATACAATACAAGGGCAGAGTGCACAATTACAGTAAGGCAGACAGGGGAAAAAAGGGGCAGAGCGAGCAAAAGGAGCTTGCGGCCTACCACTGGCCACCAGGAATGAGGCGCAGGTGGTAGCCTGCGGGTGGAGGAGGGCCTCCCATTGTAGAGAACCCTTCACAAACTGATAGCAGATACAGCAGTTCCACCCTTCATCGCTGTTATAAACCTAATGGCAGTCTCAGGAAGCCTAATCAGAAGCCCTTTTTATCAGAAAGGGTCCAATCGAATTCCAGAGGGGAAGCTTATCTCCTCTTCAGTGTCTTAATTCTCTTGCCCACCCCCCCCCCCCCCAAATCCCCGCCCTCCGCCTCAGGAATGTCAGCAATACACTTCAACAGTCTGGGGAGGTAGCCTTACCTCCAACTTGTGCAATAGAGCCCACAAACTTTTCACTCTTGTTCACCTTGATACTCAAGTAGTACCTACCGACTCCACTAGTATACAAGCCAGTGGGCCTCCGTTCGTATTATGCAGGTAAAAGGTCTGGTCCGACTATAATTACTGCAAAACATGGTGTAATGCCAATGTCATGAACAGTAGTCCAGCTGCTGCTACTGTGGGGGATTGCTTGGTGGGGCCCTCCAAGTCCTGCTGTAAGTTGAAAGAAGGCCTAGGCATTCTTGCGCACACTGGATTAAGGAGAGTCTAGGGCAAAAATCCAAAAGCAAGGATAACAGATGCTTATAGTTCAGGCATGCAGGGCAGGGGACTCAACTGCACACCATAGAGGAAACACATTGTTCTAAACCTTGTGAAATGAGATTCTGATTTCTCTGTATGCTTATTATAATGTATCCTTGCCTGTATGCAGTTGTGCACCTTTTGCAGCTCTGATGCTATTAAGTTCTTAAATCTCCTGGGTCAGTTTTGATCTCTTTGGGATGTATTCAAGAATATTTGTGAGCCCCTTCATATTGTTGCAAGTATATAGCCCAATCCCAACAACATGCAAATTATCGATTGTTATCAATGTAGGTTTTGTGGTATATTTTCATTGGCTTTTTTTTGTTGAAACTCACACTGTATTTGGCCTGAACTCCACAACTCAATTGTGGCCAAACCACAAGCTGAACACACACAGTTACATATGAGCAACCCATTCCTCAACAAGAATTGCTCAGTTGTGTTTGATGATCGCCATTGGCGCAAAGGAAAGACAACTCTTCCATCGTTAAATTTATTTCTCACAGCTGAGACAGTCTATAAAGATCATTTCTGTACCAGAGCTCCTCTGGGAAGAGGATTTACTGAATTTGAAGTCTCCATGTTCTGCTCCTGAAGAATGCACAAGATATGTAAAATGGCAGAAAGTGCCTCAACATACCCTCTGCTGAGTCAAAGCTATATTTGATACTACTTACAGCAGCATAAATAGACACTACAAATTCCCATGCACAGTTCCAGTCAAACACTTGAATTAGAAATGTTAACACAACTGCAGCAACTACTGAAAAAGCCTCCAGTTTTCAGCTATTGGTCTCTGGATGTGAATACTAATCATGGAATAACTTCACGCAGTTCCCCGATTTTCTTTTGGCAGATTTATACAAGCATTGGCGCAGCCAATAGGTCTCGCTTTTGGGACCTTATAAGTATTTAGTTATGTAGCACAATATCCTTGGTGCAACAACATCAACTGTTGCATGGCTAAACACTTATAAGGTCCCACAGGCGAGACCTATTGGCTATGCCAGTGTTTGTTTATATTGTTTTGGTAGGCATGGGGAGATTGTTATTTGGCCAGAATCACAGGATGTGGAGACAACCCCGAGGCTCGAACCTTGTTTTCCCTGCTCCAGGGGCGGCAGTCTAGCCGTGAGACCACATGCTCTCCCCAATAATGTACCTGTGGAGCTTGGAAGCACGCTGCATCATTCATTCACTGAGTGGATGTATGCACTTGTTGCACACATCTCTACAGTGTAACAGCGGAAAGTTCCAAAATCCGAGTAGAATCAGCATCTCTTCGTTACAAAAATTCTTAAACGAGAACCTTTGGGTCAGGTAACACCTGTTACCAAATCACTTGGGTACTTCAGCAATTCTAAGCATTGCAAGTACCAGCTACTTTTATTAAACGTTTCTATCTTTTTCAATTTAAGAGCACTCCGTGGACCAAACCTCATCTAACAGCTGTGAAGCCATAACACCAAGAGCAATGGGATGTGATGTTTTTGCACTGCTGAGCCCGACACCTTCTCCATCACTTATTGTAATTTTATTTATATAGCGCTTACTACCCTTGACGAGGCTTCTAAGCGCTTATGTAATTGAGTACTGATTTTAAAAATTCACTCAGGTCTTTATTTTCCAAAAACGGCTAATGCCAAAATTGTGATTAAAAACAAGTGCAAGGGTCGGCTTTTTACCCAAGATTGCCAACTTTCCCAGACATAAATTCCAGCCTTTGGGTTTCCTGATTCCTAGAGGACCTGAAGCTTGTTCTTGACTAATATTTTGTGTAAAACGTTGTATATATTTTTTAGCATGGCTTTTATGCTGCTTAGCAGCGAAGCTGGTTCTTGACTAATATTTTGTGTAAAACGTTGTATATATTTTTTAGCATGGCTTTTATGCTGCTTAGCAGGGATTTTCGTGGGCCGCGTCTCACCGGTGCTCAGCTGAGCACCGGCAGTTTTTTTTAAGGGGTCCTCGAAACAGGTCTCTATCGGCTCTGTTTTGTGTCCGGACTGCAGTGACAGCAGGCACATCATGTGCGCTTGCTCACACTGCTCACTTCTCACTAGTGGAGAAGTTATGGCATGACGACACGCCAGGTGAGTGTAGTAGGGTAAGGGAAATCCTTTAAAGAGAGTCATTTTCTCTCTGGACTTCCCTTCTCTTTTTCAAACTCCGGAGCAGCAATATTGTCGTGGTGTCACCAAGGCTTTAAGTGGAAGCTTTTTCAATATTATATAAAAGCCTTAGTTGCTGTTTATTTATCTTATAAAAGTAACAACCTTTGACAAAGCCAATAGTCCTGACTTGTTGTAGGTATGATGTTACTTGTTGTATCATATATCTGGATGAAATGACAGAAACTGCAAAACAAAAGTCAGGAGGCACACTATGCCAAGCACAGATTTTTAGCTTAGGTGTTTTTAAGCCATGCCCTTATTTACCTTGGCCCCGCCCCTTTGAGAGACACCCCCCCCCCCCCCCCCCCCCAGTTTTTTCATCCCACTTAAAGCCCTGCTGCTTAGTTTAATAACCATGTGTACATAGTATGGACAGCTCTCAACAATACCTTCTAGGTGACTTATTTCTTCTTTCTGTATATACTGTTATATTCCCCTTTGAAATATAAACATACCGAAGTTTGCTGTTTTCCCAATGTTTTAACAGGTGTTAACATAAAAAAAAATACTAGGTATACATGTAAAATACTGATCTGCTGGCAATCCTATACATACCACATTGGTGCTATCCACCTGTCTCGAGGGGTTCAGCACAGGTACATTGGACACCAAGGGGGTGGGTTTTACTTCGCCTATACCATGATGTGCCTGGCCGGGGGGAGGCCCGGACACCCCAGAGGTTCATCTGCGCTTGGGACACAAAGGAGAAAATGTGTCCCGAATAAAGGAGAGGTGGCCACCCCCAACCTTTTGGGTCAGCACTGCCATTTGTCCTCTGGTAATTGGACAGAGGGGGGACCCCATTCACTCTCTGGCCTCTCCTCTTTTTTTCGTTGGCCTCTTTCTAAATGAGTCTCGGGAGCCACAAAAGCCGCGGTCCTGACCCCATGTAGCAGCGCGCTTCTTTCTCTTTCTCCTTTCAGCGCCCGGACGGGCAGGCGGGAGCTAGAAAGAGGAGCGTGCAGGCCCGGTGCGCAGAATGGGAGGGTCGCTGACCTCTGACACTGTGTGCGTGACCTTTCTTTGTGAGCCGCCTGAGGTCCGACTTATTCATGAGAGACGGTGTCAACAGCTTAGGGAGATGAGCCGAGCAGCCTTGTTAGGGGCCGGTCACTATACAGCTCCGCTCACAGCTGGGAGGTTTACAGTTCTGATTTGTTGGGGTACGGAAGAAGACATCTGGGAGTCACATGCTCAGATACCCACGGAGCTTGTTTGAAATGCTAAAAAAAAAAGTAATTAAGCTTATTTTTATTTATAGCACCAACCGAGTTTTGTACGTTCTTAACACAAGAAAAAAAGAACAGCAAATATGTGCTTACTGTTTATGTTGTCCAGGGTCGAAATGGGACAGAAGCTAGACGAAACAAGCGCGTGCACCTCGCGCAAGTAGGGGGTGGGGTGGGGGGGTTGAGTGCGGCCGAGAGCAGGCAGCGTTTCCCTTGCGAGCGCGATAATTGCTAAGACATGGCACTGCTCGCTCCGGCAAGGGTATCGCCAAACGTGCACGCGTTGCCATTCAAAGCAATGCAATGCGTGCACATTTTTGCCTGCAAAACCGGACCGATTTCTAAAGGTCTTTTTCCTATGCAGCGCATGCACGCTGCGTAGGCGAGACCTAAAAAGGGGAGGCGACCCCACCCTTAAAGGAGGAGAGCTAGCTTCAGAGGTTCTAATGAGAATTTCCGCTAATATTTCTAACATTAGTTTCCATCAGCTTGCTAATGGCATAGTCCTTGGGCGACCGGGGTTGCCCTGGAGATCAAACTTTAGGTTGGCCGTTAAGGCACAAGGTTTTGTGCTTGGTATATGATGAAGAACACTTGTATAGTGGACAAAGTTCTTCCAACTACCTGTACTGATTCAGAGACAGCCAGTGATTCTTCCTCTCAGGGAGTCAGATTTCTAATCCTTGACACCAATTCATATTGAGCTACCTACCACCAGTGCAAATATTAGACCTGGTCGAGTTTCCTGTGATACATGCATATACCACAGTCTTTTTTGTTTTGTTTTTAAGTCCTATCGCATCATTAATAGGCAGGAAGTAGCAAATAATCTTTAAGCCCAGGCATCAAAACAAGTCTTACTCATGCAGAAGCCTTGGTACATCACCAACCGCAGTACCATTGCTATAGATTTCTGGTTACTTGCGGGCCGTGGAATCCTCCACAATATCCAAAAAAGGGTTACTTACCCTCATTAAATGTATATACCCTCTTAAATTAATCAAACATCTTTCAGAGGTGACCACAGAACGCGAGCAGATATAATATTCTCGTTCTTTAAGGAAAACAGTTCTCATCATCTGAAGCAATTGGTAAAAGCTGTTGTCTTTGGTTTTCAGGTATTTAGGCAACTTGATACTATCCAATCACAAATCTTGACTGTTCTGGGGTAGCAAGATATGAAAGGAACGGCTTTGAATCCTTTTACAGATTTTGGCATCCAGGCTGAGTAGGGCAGTTGGAAGGTAGGAGCATTTCCAGTACAAGGGTCTCATTGTGGAACAACACTGTACCCATAGTATCAACCTATGCACCATAACTAGAAGTAGCTCATCCACATCTTCAGCAAGTACATGTGCAGTACTCATGTTCCATTTATGGTCTCAGGCTCACTTTGTCCAGCCAAGGGTTTGACATTAACTAGGGGAAGAATACTAAAGTTGGAGAATACCAGCAATTCCTACCTTGAATCATAGCTGGCCTCCAGTTGCCGTCAACCCGCCAGAGAAATTCAACCTGTAAACCTCCTTACCAATGCTCCAGTTACTTACCAGTAATCTTCATTACTCCTAGTCCTTGGTTTCCTTGTTACATTCCTTACATACATGAAGCGGCAGACCTCCTTAGAGACCATTGCACTATATCACTGTAGTTCAGAAGAAAGACTTTCAACTATTACTAGTAATATTTTACTAGACCGTCCACTTGCATAAGCTGGCCACCATCATTATAGAATCGCTAAATACCAAAGGCAGTCATAAGCAACATCCTGTTATATTTGCCAGAATGGAAGAGAGGTGGAGGGGAGTGTAAGGAGGACTCCAACAAGGAAGACCATGACTTGGAGTGCTGAAGATTACTGATAACTAATTGGAACATCCATACATATGCAAGGATACAAAGCAGATAAAATAGACACAAAAATCATTGTCTCCCATGTGACGCAACAATTTATTGAATAAAACAATGCAGGTTTTTAAACCGAAGCAGCAGCTGTAACTCCAGTAACTAAACAGCCAGTTCTTGCACATAAAACATACACGTGGTAGTAGGAAACAAAAGCATTAGTATATGCAGTAGGAGTAGCCCTGCAAATCTAGTGAGGAGGAACCCAAGTTGCTTCTGCCCAAGAGGCAGCATGTCACTCAGAGCAACCTTGAACGCCCACTGAAGAAGCTTTTCCCAGGGGTGAATATGCCTGAAATATAGACATCCAAACCCAATCACTCAGCATAGCAGAAGTGGGTTTCTTAAATTTACCAGCTGTTCCAGATGTAACAAAAAGGGATTCTGAAGCACAACATTTCTTGGTCCTGTCTAAATACATTGGAAGGGCTCTGTGCACATCTAAACTGTGGTCCGAATCACTCAGCCATTCAGGGTGAAACACCAGGAGCACCATTTCCAGAGACACAGAAAATTGGGAAGGAACCTTAGGATTGAAGCCAAGCCCAGGTCATAAAACAAATTGATCACTAAAAACCCTTTAGTATGGAGGAGGAATTACCAAAACCACAACTCCTCTCATTTCCAGGCCGAAGTAATAGCTAGCCGTAAAGACCTTTTCGCTGAAAGTTAAGAAAAAGGAGCAGTTTGTAGAGGCTCAAATGGGGCACATTGTAAAATTGTGGACAGTTCCCATGTAGTGAGAGGAGAGTGAAGGCTAGGACATTTGTTGTAGAAACTTGTAAGCAGTTTCACAGCTGAAGAAAGCACAGTGACTCTCTGAAGGTACTAACTGCTGCCCATTGAGCCCCTAATGTGGAAGGGGCCTTACCCTTCAAAAAAACACACCGTAGGAAACAGCGGCAGCTCCTCCGTTATGGCGGAGGAGCATCACCCCTCCAGCCAACACTGATGCAAAACTTGTAAAATAAAATGATAATAACACAGGTTTATTATGATTTTATTTTACTTAATAGGGCGAGTCTAGGGGGCAGGGCCATCATGAAGACAGGCATAGAAAAAGTGGTGGGCACTACTGCTCATTGCGCATGTGGGTATGGCCGGCCGTCCTGAGATGGCCAACCTGACATGCACATCAAGATGTCTCGAACCCCTGCTGCGTTGCCTGATTGAAGACGGTTATCAAGGTTATAGATGCTTTTCTCCCTCCAAATCTTACTCCGCACTCTGGTAAGGAAGAGATAAGAGAAGAGGCCAAACCAGAGATGGGGCATCCGCTGCCAGACTTTTTGATGACAAACCTCCCAAAAGAACTGAGGAAGAGGGTTGATGTCTTTTGAGGCACGAAGGTCCAGCTACGCTGACCTAATTGAGCTGTCAGCGACTGAAACACTTTGACCAGGGAAAGCAAATACTGCTGCTAGGTGCTCTATCCCTGGGAGAAAAGAGACTTAAAGGACAGTGACTATGTTTTTGCTCACAAACAAACAGTCTTAGCCACCCAAGCATGGATCAGATGCCTGGTAGCACCCTGATTGTTGATATAGCTTTTTGCAAACTGAGTGTCAGTCTGGACTAAGACTGTTTGGCTCTGAAGGAGAGGAGCCATTCTCAAGAGAGGCAGATGAATGGCATGGAGTTCTCTCCATTTAAACACTTGATTATCCAGAGTGGCTCCACAACCCAAGTGGCTGGCATTCATGGTGAGGACTACCAGTGTCTGGGAGGTCAATGAAGCACACCTGTAAATAATTCATGGTCAACCTCTGTGCCAGGGCCTGACAAATTGCAGAAGTCACAGGAATGTAGATTTTGTAATTTAGTGAGCCTGGTCTCCATTGAGAAAGAAGGTGAACTAACAAGGGCTTGAGGTGCAACAACCCCAAGGAAATACTGCAGTGGTTGCTGGCATAAGAGCATGGATCTATAAACTGTCACTAACAAGGCTAATAATAGGGTCCACAATCACTAGAGTGGAGTCTGGAGGCTGCAAACTCTGTCCTCTGGCAGGAAGATAGCACCCAATTTGGTGATGAATAGGGCTCTGATGACCTGATTGTGCTATCTGGCACTAGATGAGACTTCTCCAAGTTCAGAAGAAACTTCAACTTCTGCAGGCAGGCGTGTACTTTCTAAGTGTCTGATTCTGTCACCAAAAGGAGGAGAACTATATTAGCCAAGCATCTATTTGAGGAAAACTTTGAACACCTTTTCGTTGTGAAGATGCCAATATAAGTAGTAATGACTTCATGAACTGTTGAGGAGCAGATGCCAGAGTTAAGGGAAGATCCTGGAACTTGTTATTGTGGGTTATCATAACAAATCATAGTAAGCAATGGCAGTATTCATGAATGAGAATATGAAAGTATGCATCTTTCAAATCCAGGGATCTCTGGAAATATCTTGGGTCCGCCAAAGCAATCCCAGTCTGTAGGGAACACATTTTGAAGCAGATCTGTGGAATCTAATGGTTGATTCTTTTTAAACCCAGGATGGGTCTGAGACTTCGCTTTTCTTTGACACCCAAAAAAGGATGCATTAGAAACCTAGTTCCCGCTACTCTAGAAGAACTTGAATCACTGCATTCTTAGCCAGACTAGATTAAATGCCATGTAAAAATGCTTGGTGATGTATAGGCAGTCAAGTACGTAGGGTGGATCGGAATTGCGGATGATGCAACTTGACAGAATAGCCTTGAGTTATGATGACATTAACCCACTCGCCATGAACCACTCACTGCCAAGTCTTGGAAAATAGAAGAAGGTGATCTCAAGTCCCTAATATGGGACTTGAGACATTGTAATGCCCTTTTTTAGTGGGGGGTGTTCAGGTTGGGACTGGGATTTTTCAGGCACAAGGCATTTGAAGCAGCCTACGACCTCTTAATTGTGCCTTCAACCTTTTATACATAGTTCTGGAAGTCTTCTTCAGAGGGCAGAAGGGAGAAAGGGGCCATGCTTGTTAGAATAGAGTTGACTGTAGGTGTTGTGGAAAGTCATTATCAAAATCTTTGATCTTATAACATTTTGTGTGGAAAAAAAGCCCAGAAAATCTGCAAGCATCTTTCAATTCTTTCAAAAGGATCAACTTTAGAATGGAATAAAAAGACAGTTGATCAGTAGTTGGAGTTTCGTATTGGGTATACAAATCACCAGTAAATTTAATTTCAGGTTCCTAAAATCCCCGTAATTCTGTTAGGTGAGCCCCTTGTGCATATCTCCCCTTTTGGTCATTATGAACTGTGTTTTGATCTGGATCAAGAACTGTTCCTTTTAGATGCGGGCCATCAGAAGTACCCAAGTCAGCAGCTACTGCCTCACAAATCATTTATTGAAGCTCAGAGTGAGATAGAGAGACCACCTCTTCCCCCTCAGGAGTGATAGGGTCCAAAGGGACATAATGCTACTTGACCCACTTACTACCTTCCTTGGTAAACACAGGGAGAAACCAAAATAACCAGGAATCATAACCAGATTAAATGGTGCTTGTCTTTAGAAAGAAAAAAACTTCCAACACTTGTGAGATGTAAATTTCTGGATCTCCATAACTCTTTTATTCATGCACAGTAAAACAAGTATAGTCTGCTAAATGTGAGGCCAACTATTAACATGATTGTTTTTGTTATTTTGCTTTTCTGCTCAGTAAAAATTGAAAACTCCTTAAACCCTCTCTGAACTCTGAATTAGGGTTCAGAAGGTAAATCCAATGTCCTGTTGTATCTTTACTCACATGAGTGGGGGCAAAATAGCGCTGGGAGTAGCTTGCAGAGGCTAAGTTTATAAAGTGACTTCCACATAATACAGTATATCTGCTTCAGTAAATACACAAGCAGGGAAGCACGGTAGAGCAAATCAAACCCACATATGATATCGGTAGTGCAGTTAATGTTTTGCATCTTGAAAAACTCCAATTGGTTGAAGCAAACCTGATTTTTTTTTTTGTCATATTTAATATAAGTTAAAGGGGGGAATGTATTTTTAGTGAGAGCCTCCTGTATCCAGTTGCTGGTTTAGACTTTGTTTCATCAATTATGCTAATGGCTTTTTGTTTTTTCCTTATTTTATCATCAATGCTATATTTATAATTCTTGTAGATTGGAGATAACTGGCATATGATCATCTCAAAACAGTTATTTCTAGATCTTTTTGGTTGTGTTTGTCTCTTTATTCATAAATTCCTTCCAAAGATCTATGGAGTTGAATACATTTGAAATTACCATTCTTCACCTTGGCCATTGTCATAAAAAGTCTTAAGGCTTCAAGACTTGCTGATTCACGATCAGCTTCATATAATATCTAATGATTTGATGGTCATGGCAAGATGTCACTAAAATTGTTAGCCAATAAAAGTGATTGCCAAAGGGAAGAAAGACAGAAAAAAACATAACCTATTCCTGATTGTTGCTCATACTTTGCAAGAATACTTCAACACTTCACTGACCATACAAGAGGAGGGGGAGCAGGTTGTTGGCAGACAACCTCTGTGTTAAAAGACTAGAACTTGCTTCTCGAATACTCAAATAAAGGATATTTGCCCTTGCAGTCTGTTAGAACTCTGGAGAGATACACCTTGGAATCCTATCAAATATAATATTAAAAGGTGGCATAATAGTCGATTTTAAAATATTATGTTTTCCGATTATTGGTAAGGCTAGCACATCCCCAACGTTTTTTATATAGCTTCTCATAATTTTCCTTAAGCATGGTTTAAACGGTTTCTTGAATGCAATGTATTCAAACATGCCCCATTAAATGTTTTCTGTTTGAATCTTCATAAATTTTGTAATCCGAAATTACTTCAAATGTTGTCATGTCCTTTGACTTTCCTCAATCAGTACCTTACTTAGTGAAGAATAAAGAACTTTATTGTCTAATTAACGCATGATCTGTTTTAACTCTCCCTGAAATTCGTTAGCTGTTATTGACGCACAGTTGTGGCTATATTGTTCAAGTTATGTGATTTGATGTAAATATTGATCAGCTGAGGAGACAATCAACATTCCTGCTGTGCTCCTCAAGTTACAGGAACAAAAGGGCTCTTAGAACCACAAATGCTGCACTCTTTAGAATGTAAATATATTGAGGCTGCTTTTCACTGAAAAATTTACACTGCACTATCAAGTAAATTTCTGAATTTTGGTAGAGATAGAAAAGACAATAGTAAAGTTAGAAAACACATTTAAAAAAAATGACTGCTTGGCTACAGAGAATGTTTCTCTTTTTGTATTTTAGTTTGTGATAAAGCATGCTTTAAACACTTTTATTTACTTCCCTTTAACTGCAGAATGACAGTCCTATTATTTTTTCCACAGCAGGCATTCTACTTCAAAGATGGAGTATTACAGAGAACCAGGCTCGCCTCCACCACCACCTCCACCTGTGATTCCTTCAGCTCAGACTGCATTTGTTAGTCCTCTCCAACTCCCTGGCCTAGCTTCTCATTCTGGACCTGTGACTGGGTTTACATATACTGGTTCTCTTCCCCCTGCTGGGCTTGTTATTACAGCACCCTCTGCTCCACCAGGACCACCACCTCCGCCTCCAGGACCTTCCGTTCCAGGTTCTTCTGTTAGATCCTCCCCAATGCATTGTCCATTGATAGCTGAATTGAAAAGGCACGAATCCATAAATCAGGCTGGCGGTGATGCTCGAAGCGATCTTCTTTCTGCTATTCGTATGGGTAAATAAGCATGCACAATCTATTAATGAATATACAGCAAAACATTCCTTTTAGAGGTTTAAAAAATATCACCAGTTGTTTGACCTTGCATGTCGTGATTTTCAAGCAAACCACTGAGTATTTTCTTGTGCCACAAAATTGAATAACTCCTCATGTTTTCTGCACAAATAGTAATACCCTCTAAAACATTTGGTACCGATGAAAGAAAAAAAAAAACAGTTCGCCTGCAAACTTTTCTTGTCTCATTGTCGGAGCAATGTACTAGAAAGATGGCAGCAGATCTGGCTCTCCAGTGGCCATGCTTGCTAGACGGAGAGAACCCCTTCCATCCAGTCCAGCATCTCTCCACATGGATGCGCTGTTTTACCACATTATGAATGAGATGGGGCAGCTCTCCATGCCACTGGAATCAAGCTATCCTGGCTGAAGAGGGGTGAAACCCCACATTCTGTCCATCAACTGTTGTTTTTGCAGTTGAAGAGCGTACAAGGGGACAACAGTGCTACTCTCCTACCACATTCCACAGCCATACTTGTCTGTGCTTTCATTAGTAGTGCCCGCCCTCCAAGATGACAGTGAGTTGGATGGAACATGATTTGATAGTTTCTTCACTATGGTCCCTGCATTGTGCTCTTATTTTAGTGAATAGTGTTGCAACTCTTCTTGGCCCTGCTCAGTTAATCCACAAGATGTATACTTTATTATTGCCATGTGGAAAGTACACTGGAGTACTTGAGATTTGAGGCAGGTTGGCAATATTGCTGGTGCATGAACCTGATTTTGGGCTTCTGTGTAAACCCACAATAAGTTTCTAGCCACAGAGGAGACATCTGATCCCTTTTAGGGATTTCCATTTACTTCTGCTTCTGTAATTGACTTCGTCAAAGACATATTAAAGCTTCCACTCTGGATCAAAGACTCTCAGAATTCTAGTTAGGTGTAGACTCAAAAACAAAACACATAAATCCCACCTGGCAATCTATCCCAAGCCTGCACTCTATTAAAAACAAAGGTTGTTAGTTGGCATGGTTTCTTATCTCCGCTTCTTTGAGGAATCTGGCCTTTCAGTCCAACATACATTTTCTTTTGTGGGAGCATACCTTAGCATGATAGCTTTAGAACTAGTTAGGTGTTACAGTCCTATGCATCCATGTATGGTGGTTGTGAGGTTGATAAATTGATCCAGGATGAAGATGGTCTACATTTACAACATTCTGCACTGTTCGACATCTTAATACAAGGGGTATCTTTCAAGCTGCAGCTTTGCTGTCTCTAGTGATGTGGAAGTTGCCACTGTCGTAAGACATGCTCCTGCTAGTCTTCTGCACTGCATGAAGTTGACAGCGCAAGAGCGGGCAGGCTAAACTCTAAATTGAAGTCTACTCTCATTACCTGAGAAATTTGAAGAGTCGCAAAATGGAGATTAATTTGTTTCTTTTGAGACTCTACTGTCTAGACTTTGTCCAGTATAAAGTAACAGGATCAACCCAAAGTGAGTCCACCAAGAGCCCTGGGTAAACATGTTGTACAAACAGTGGCTCATAGATATTATTTACACACAAAAACAGAAAAACATTCATGGGTTAATCAATAATCCCATCAAAGAGTAGCCAAAGCTGCTTCACAAGAAAAGGTCAAAGCAACACTCAATTTAAAAATGTTATGTAATATTTTGAAACAGAAAATGTGTTTGTGATCGTACGGTGAGAGTTATAAGAATGACTAAAAGTGACCAACAAATGGACAAATAGCTTATTAAAACATAAAGTGTTAGAAGCACTACAATATTTAGTATTCAGTGGATGAATATTGATTCTAATGTTTCCATTTCAACAACAGTTTGACCTTGCTAAAAAAAAAAAAAGTACTGGACTATTGTCAGCACTAAGAAGTGAAGATACTAAGCTTGGATTTCTAAAAAAGAGACAAATACAAGTATTTAGAAAAGTAACGGTAAAGAAAAAGAAACTGGTATTGCAAAATAGAATAAGGCCAGTCACTCAGGCCTGTGAGAAAGTTCATATCAGAGAATGAGAAATCATGCAAGTGATAAACCACAGGTATAGGGATACATACATTATGGCAAAAAAGGTGTGAGAAAGTGGCTCTTTTTCTATGGTTATCTCCCCACTTATTATCTGGAAAACAATGTGATTTTGTTTGAAAGTGCACATGGTCCCTGCCAACCTTGTCCTCTACGTCAGAGCTCCTTCCCTAAAAACGGTACCAAGATTGGCAATTTCAGACCCCCTGTAAGTCCCTAGTAAATGTTACCATGGTGCCTAGAACATTGGGACTGAGGAAGGTCCCCTAAGGACCCGTCATCAATGCGATGCAAACTGCCATTGCAGCCTGCATGTCTTGGTGCAGAGAAAAACGACAAAGTTGACATGGCACACTGCCTAAGTGACATGCCAAGCAGCACTGCCTAAGGTATAGGTAAGTCACTCTTCTAGGGTGCACCATATCTCAGGTGTGGACATATCTGCATGAGTAGATATGCCCCAACAATATTTAAGTCTATTCTTAATATTGTAAATGCCATTGAAGCCATAGAGAGTACATGCAAAAAGAACAATTGATGGACAGACTGCAGAACAATGTCATACATTCACCCCAGTACAGAGATCTGGGCCTACATCCATAGTTCTTTGCTCACCATGCCATTCCAGTTTGGACCCAGCCATATGCAAATCAGTCTTGACCCTGTGCCCAATGGGAACAGTCCAGCCCGAACTGCCAGGCCAGGTCCTCCCTAGACTGGGAACAAGCATCCTAGGACCGGTTTCGGGGTTTCACCCCTCTTCAGCCAGGATAGCTTGATTCCAGTGGCATGGAGAGCACGGGACTCACGTCTGAGCATACCCATCCCACTCGGGGTGACAAATGCAAAAAGAGTAGAGAGTACATGGACTGGAAACTCAACAACTTGAGTTCCCCAGGACCATGATGGCTTTACTGAACCCTGGTGTGTTTGGTACCAAACAACTCCTCTCAATAACCCCACACTGATGCCAGTGTGTGGTTTATTGAAACGTACCCAGAGGGGACCTCACAGGTGCCACCTGAAAACCTACCAACCCTGGTGTGGTCTCTGACTGGCTTTAGGCAGCCTTCCATCACCAGACCTATTTCTGGACCCCTGGGTCGAGAGCCCCTGCTCTCTGAGGCCAGAAACTAAGACCATACTGGTGTTGCACCTCCCCCCTCAGGATGAGCTCGAGAGGAAAACTTCAAAGGCCTTGCTGCCTTTGTAATGCAACCCCAGCCTCTGCTGCTAGTAGAAAAAGGCAGGCCACAGTTCAAACCCCAACTTTTGGCGGAAGAACTGGTGGGAAAACTCAAGTGAGAACAGGAGGTGTGCCCCCTTTACCAACTCCACCCTTAAGTGCTGAAGGTGAAGTAAAGCACATTTTTCAGTGCCCACCATCTATAAAACGGTGGAACATATCCACTCAGGGCTTGGGCCATGCCCCCGTCCCACAGGAGGGTGGCATAATAGGGGGTGTAGACACTCCAGTAGAGAGACCCATTGGTCCCTACCGTTCACTCCCTTGTAATGCCCTTAAATCTAGTATTTAGGTCGCACCCCCAGACCCTGAAATTAGATTCCTGATGGCGTAAGAGAAGCCGGACACTACAGCGGAGAACACTGCACACACCAACTGACTTGGCCCCAGCCTTACCGGCCTGCCTGAAGTCCTCGACAATCCTGTGCCAAAAGATGACCCGTCCTGCAGCCCAGCGGCCTCCAAAGCCCTGGGAGGACTGCCTGGCTTCGACAAAGGCCAAGATCTCTCGTGGACAGCAGACCTGTCAAGGAGAAACCAACTTTAAACAATAAAGACCTCTGCCCTGAGGAAAATGAAACCACCACCAGACCCACCTCTGCACCCAATGCCCACGGCCCGAGTCCAAGAGGCCGACTGGTCCTGTGAATGTTCCCCATCGCTTCTGAGCAAGAGTCCACCATGGGCTGATCCCTGCCGGGCTCCACCTCGACGACTGCAGCCTCAATTCGAAGACTCACCCCTGATCGCAACCTGCCCAGTAAGACTTTTCAGACGCCTAAGGACACCCTGCACCCGAAGCCCCTGGGCTCTGGGGATTGCAACCCACAGTGTCCCTACGTTCCCTAGCATCTCTACTTACCAGGGAAAGCTGTGGGTTTTCTTCGTCCGGCCAGAACCTGCAGCCTTTCTTTAAAACCAATCTCCCCCATTGGTTTGCATTGGGAACCCGACACTGTGTACCCGGCTGCTCCTGTGCCGCTGAAGGTGTAAATTTGGCACTGCCTTGTGGCCCCCCTGTGCTTACCATAACCCCCAAGACCAAACAGTGTTACTCACCTGTGAGCAGCATCTCTTCAATTACACCGTTTCTTCATTGGATAACATTGGTGCCAGATTCCGAATTTGAATCATGCACCCAGATGCCCCTGTGCCACTGAAGATGCATGTTTGCTACTTGCCTGGGGCTGATTCTTGATCCTGAAAACCAAGACTGCAAGTTGTATACTTACCTGCAAAACCTCATTCTTGTTTTCCTCCCATAGGTTAACAGTGCTGAACTGAAAATTGCACTAAGTGCCATTTTTTATAGTAAATATTATTTCGCATGAAAAATGTACTTAACTTTTTTGAATATTTATTGGTCTTAAAATAAATATTGAAAGAACCTTATTTTTATAAATCTGATCGAGACATCTAAACGCAGATTCCTTACCTTTGAATTTCCAGGCGCCAGGCTGGATCCGTAAGATTTTTGATAGCAGTACCCTTGCGTGCTGTTAGGTGGCATTGGTCGACTCCGTGTGACGTCGTAGGCGTCTGGTTCATCGCCATGATGTCTGCGTCATCAATATAGGTGCCACCCCAGCACACTGCTGTCAATTCCTTTCTTTCTGCACCAGACAGTGCAGATCCATCAAAGAGAGCTCCCCCGTCACTTTTTGACAGTCCTTTTTCGGCTTTGTGGAGTCCTTTTGGTGTGTAGGTATGTCTAGTAAGAAGACTTCTGTGCCTTGTGATGCCTGTCACCGCGCCATGTCAACCACGGACCCCCACCGGGTGTGTCTTTGGTGCCTGATACGTGACCACAACCCGAAGTGTTGCCTGGCCATGGCGCCAAAGGCTTTGAGGGAGCGGTCCCTAAAGTTTATCACAGCCCGGCGTACAGAGCCACAAAGGTCTCCTTGTTGATCTCGCTCCTGGTCTCGGTCTAGAGGAAGGTCCGAGCACCACTTCAGGGGGGGAGGGAGGGTCGAAGTCTTCTTCCTCCCAGTCAGTCATCGCGGTCAGGTAATAAGCACAAGAAGTTGAAGCATGCTTCGACTTCACCCCGTCCATCATGTGACGAGACGTAGGAGTCTCGACGTTCAAGGTCCCACTCATTGCAGCGGGTGTCTGGGTCGCCTCCGTGTTTCCCTCCCTTTCTGGGGCTGGAGTGACCCCCGCCCAACTAAAAGAATTTTACAACACCATGGGTGCCATATTTGGGTAGCCTGGCCCTGCCGGTGTGCCTTCGGGCTCCTAAGGCTCAGTAGAAGGGAGACTCTGTGGTTTGCGCACCTCTGGCACCGCAGCCTCCTCTTGGATCCGTTCCGGTCGCACTACTCTGACCTTCCCCAGCACCGCGTAAGACGTCGAGACTTTTGGCATTTGCCGGCGCCTCCTCCTTCCCCATTCCAAACGACACAGAGACACCGACGCCAAGACCAGCGCCAACAGAGCCGTTGCACTTCCTGCCATGCCCTCATTTTGAAGGGCTAGGGATGGATGATGATTGAGAAGGGCAGCAGGATCCCTTCGAAATCCCGCTTCCCAATGAAGAAATGGATTGGTATTAGGACCTGGCTGATGCCAGTGGCCTGGACACTTCCCCAGAGCCTGGCATGCTGTCTCCTCCTAACCTGGCTATGGAGGAGGGGGCTTCTTTTGCAATGGTGGTGCGTAGGGCTGCGGAGGTTTTGGACCTGCAGCTCCCTACAGTGGCAGTCAAGACTAACGTCTTGATGGGTGTTCTGCAGCCTGGTGTCTCCACTTCAGAAACCTTGCCTTTCAACAAGGCCTTGACCGACGGACGCAGCAGCGGGGAAATCTCACCGACCTGGTTTAGATTTCAGAGGCCACCTGGGAGAGGTGGAGATCAGAGGACTCTGGTCTCTGGTGGAATGCGGGCCCCATATCAACCTGTTGGAGCTTCGTGTGATCTGATTGCCACTGAAAGCCTTCTTACCATCCCACAAGGGAAGGCTGGTTCAAGTTTTCAGACAACACTACCACCATCTGGTACTGCAACAAGCAGGGCGTGGTTGAGTCATGGACCCTTGTCAAGAGGCCCTGCGTCTCTGGTCTTTGCTGGAACAACAGTGCATTTCCCTGTTGGTTCAACATCTGGCGGTCCCCTGAAGGCAGAGCGGACTAACTCAGCTGTCTGTACCTTGCGGATCACGAGTGGGATCTCCATCTGGAGGTGGCACGAGGTCTCTTTTAACAGTGGTTATATCTGTTCGCCTCCAAAGAGAACACCCAATGTCAGCAGTTTTACACGTTGGAGTTTCGCAGGCATCTCTTGCTCAGCTACGCTTTTCATCTCGAGTGGAGCGCAGGCCTCCTGTTTGTCTTGCCGCCAATATCACTCCTGCCCAGAGTGCTCAAGAAGATCAAGAGCAACTGGGCGCAGGTAATTCTTGTGGTTCCGGACTGGGTACGGAGAATGTGGTATCCAGGGCTTTTGCAAATGAGCATCGACCCTCCGATCACGCTGTCCCTTCGTGAGGCTCTTCTGTCGCAGCATCAGGGGAGGGTCCTCCACCCGAACGTGCCCACTCTCTGCCTCATTGCTTGGAGATAGAGCGGTGACATTTGACAGTTCCTCCACAAAGTCGGTATATGCCTACCGATGGCACCAATTTTGTAAATATTGTTCAGAACGGTCTGTCGACCCTTTATCTGCCTCCATCAGACATTCTTTTCATTCTCTCCTCGGCTCAGCAGGGCTCTGCTCTGGGCATTCTGAAGGGCTACCTTTCGGCCCGGCCTGCTTTTCTTCGGTTGCCATCTAGGTTGTTGACTATAAAAACAGCCTTCTTACTGGCAATAACTTCTGCCAAAAGAGTGAGCAAGTTGCAGGCTCTGTCATCTCCGCCTCCTTACCTGACAATCTTCCCGGACAAAGTAGTGCTCCGCGCTAGGGTTTCTTTTTTTGCCTAAGGTTGTGACCCCTTTCCATCTCGGATGATCTGTCACTTTGCCCACCTTCTATGCTTCTCCATACCACTGTCTGGACCCAAAAAGAGCATTGTCATTGTACCTTGATCGCACAAGAGAGTTTCGAGTGGATGACCAACTCTTTGAAGGGTACGTTGGAGCAGAAGGGGCGTGCAGTACAGAAGAGGACTATTTCACGAGGGGTCATTCTCTGCATAAAAATGTTACGCCTTTGCAAAGAAACCGCCTCTTGAAGGCCTTAGGGGCCAGTCTACAAGGACTAAAACAGCTACCACGGCTCTCCAGTGTGGTGTTCCGATCCTTGACATCTGCCAGGCGGCCACATAGGCATCTCTCACAAGTTTGCCAAGCATTACTCCCTGGACAACTAGGTCTGCAGAGTGGGCCATTATGGGTGTTCTGTCCTGCAGGACATTTTGGTTTGAAGCTTTTCCGCAGTCCCACCTCTGGGGATGGTATTGCTTGGGTATCTGTTCAAAGGTAAGGAATCTGCGGCTAGATATCTCTATCAGATGGACAAGTTACTTACCTTCAGTAATACCTTATCTGGTAGAGACATCAATCAATCAGGGGTTTTGTAAAGCACACTACTCACCCGTGAGAGTCTCAAGGCGCTGGGGGTGGGTGTGGGCTGCTCCGTTGGGGTCACTTGAAGAGCCAGGTCTTGAGGTCTTTCCTGAATTGGTGCAGTGTCATGCTCAGGTGAAGGGGGGAGTTCGTTCCAGGTCTTGGCTGCAAGGTAGGAGAAGGATCTTCCACCTGCTGTGGTCCTGTAGAACTGTGGAACGGTGGCTAGGGAGAGGTTGGCTGAGCGGAGGTTTCTCTTGGCGACATGGAAGGAGATGTTCTCACTGAGGTATTGGCTTGTAGGTGTGCGTGAGCAGCTTGAAGGTTATTCTTCTTTCAACAGGGAGCCAGCGGCGGTCTTGGAGATGTTGGGTGATGCAGTTGTGCTGTGGGATATCGAGGATTAGTCTGGCTGCGGCGGGTTGGACGGTCTGAAGTTTGCGTAGGAGTTTTTTGTTGATTCCTGCATAGAGGCCACTGCCGTAGTCCAGTCTGCTGGTAATTAGTGTGTGAGTTACGATTTTCCTGGAGTCAGGGGGGATCCCCTTGAATGTCTTGCTTAGTATGCGGTGGCTGTTGAATCATGCGGAGAAGACAGCGTTCATCTGGCGATTCATGGTGGGTGATGAGTCCAGTATGATTGAGATTACGTGCATGATCCATTAGGGTGGGTGGGTTTCCGAGGGCAGAGGACCATCATGATCTAGCTGCAGATTCGTTACCGAATCACCCATCCTCCCTGCACTGCGGATCAGTTTATAGTATCTGATAGAGACTACTAGCCGCAGATTCCTTCACGGAGAATTATCCCCAGGCATGAGACTGGATCCGGAAACTTTTGCCACAGCATCCCTGCGCGCCGGGGGCGGGGGCGACCTCACGCGACTCTGCCCAGGCGTCGTCCGCGTACGTGACGTCAGCGAGGTCACATAAGACCCGTCCCGGCGCGCCTACGTCAGTTTTTTTCTTTTCTGCGTGCAACGCAGATCCGTTCCTTGCTACGGGCCTGTTTCAGGCCCCCTACCTATCATTCTTTTTTAGTTGGAGCAGTGTGCAAATGCTTTCAGGCTTTAAAACTTGCACGTTTTGTGGGCGTCTTATGTCGGCGACGGACCCTGACCTCATTTGCATGTGGTGTTTGGGGGAGGATCACGGCATCTCGGATTGTGCGGCGTGCCAAAAGTTGAAGCCGAAGTTGCGGCGGGAGCTCCGCATGAAACTTCTCTCGGCGCGTCTCTCCAGGTCGACGTCCTCCCCAGGTCGACGTCCTCCCCTCGGTTTGCTTCGGCGGACGGCTTCAGGTCCGGCTACGGTCATCGTCCTCTCCTTTCTCCGATGTCACATGAGCGTCGCTCCCTGGTGGGTAAGTGTCGCAGTTCGTCCCCGGGGGCTGATTCTCGGCCTACTGGGGGCGTGGACACTCCGCGGGTGATGCGGCCCCACGTAGCATCCTATCCACCGTTTCCCGGTGTTGGGGCATCGAGAGTCCAGATGGAGACTTAAGCGGCAGCTTTGCAGGCCTCGCTGGCGTCTCCTCCTCCTTCCGCTCCAAAGGGGATGATGGACGGAGCGCTTGAGCAAATCAAACACTCACCCCAGTCAATCGATCTGGGTTTGATCCATCACCGTTCTTTAGCCCACTCTGCCACCCCAGTTCAGACATGGCCATATGAAAATCAGTCTGACCCTGTGCCTCATGGGAACAGTCCAGCCCGAACTGCCAAGCCATGCCTTCCCTGGACCGGAAACAAGCTTCCTAGGACCGGTTTCTGGCATTTCAGCCGTCTTCAGCCAGGCTTGCTTGAATCCAGTGGCAAAGTGAGCAAGGGACTCGCGTCTGAGCATACCCTGCCAACTTATGGCGAACAAAGCGGTACAAAAGGGGGTGGTGATGGACGGAGCATCAGAATCAATCAAACACTCACACCCAGTCAACAGATCTGGGTTTGATCCATCACCGTTCTTTAGCCCACTCTGCCACCCCAGTTCAGACATGGCCATATGCAAATCAGTCTGACCCAGTGCCTCATGGGAACAGTCCAGCCCGAACTGCCAGGCCATGCCTTCCCTGGACCGGAAACAAGCTTCCTAGGACCGGTTTCTGGCATTTCAGCCGTCTTCAGCTAGGCTTGCTTGAATCCAGTGGCAAAGTGAGCATGGGACTCACATCTGAGCATACCCTGCCAACTTATGGCGAACAAAGCGGTACAAAAGGGGGTGGTGATGGACGGAGCATCAGAACTAATCAAACACTCACACCCAGTCAAAAGATCTGGGTTTGATCCATCACCGTTCTTTAGCCCACTCTGCCACCCCAGTTCAGACATGGCCATATGCAAATCAGTCTGACCCTGTGCCTCATGGGAACAGTCCAGCCGGAACTGCCAAGCCATGCCTTCCCTGGACATAAGTATGAAGCATTTTTCTAGCCCCCTCCTACTAAACAGATGTGTAAAATAAAGACTTTAGAGCTAACTTATGAATATATAAATTAGGATTCTCCCACGTGGCAAAGATATTTTCACTGCCATGTGTCACTGCAGTGCATTTAAGCAACATCCCAGTCTGAGCATAGTAATACCCCTGACAGACATATATTTTTGTCATAACTTTGGGTGGTGTATAGACACAAGGTAGTCACATCTGACTTTTAACTTTCCATGCCATAAGTGCACTTTAGTTTAGAAATACAATGGACTTATTTGGAAGTTAAATATGCTAAGTAGGGAGTTCCAGTGTGCACCACATAATTTGAGACAGACAACAGGCACTTTACTACTGTTTAGCACAAATTGCTTAAGCCAACAAAAATAGGGTACAGAAAAAGGCAAAAAAAATCTGCCAAAAAGTTAGATTTGGTGGGGGCATGATAAAGCTCAGTGGTTATTTCATAAAAGGGCACAATGAATAGTGAAGGTGAAACTTAATATTTTCTGCAGAGAGAAGCCAGCACTTTGATAGTCAAATGTCATACAGCACACTTGCTGATGACAGCCGCCAGGAGACACTATGAAGTTATAGATATTAACAGCCCAACAGAGGAGGAGGTAGGAGTTAAGGGCCCATAGGATCAAAAACACAAAACATGTTAGAATTGATTTAGCGAGTAAAGGGGGGAGGGTCTTGAAGAAAAGACGAAATCTAGAATCCAATATGTAAAGTAGTACTGATTAGAAAATTAAATCATCATACATTGTTTATACAACGGAAAACAATCTGATACAAAATTAGTTACTAATTAGAAAAGTACTTTGTTTACATAATTCAACATAACTATTTTGTATTCGAACTCTGTGTACGTTACCCCAGCTAAACAGAAGTAAGTGCCTGTGTTCTCCTTTAAACATGGCTAAACTGGCCTCCCATGATTAACATGTAACTTTCCAACAAGTCCCTATGATCTGGTGTAAAAAAAAATGTATGCTTGCACCTGTAAGTTAAATGCCACCTGTCGACTTCAGCACCTTTTTGTGTCATCCGCATAGTGGGTCTGTAAAACGTTGCTTCAGACTATCCATGTGTCACCTGACTGCAGGAGCGTAAAAATCTGCTGTCAAACCTTCCTTTTTAATACTAATAAGTTAACCTTAAGTACACCTAGTTACCCAGAAAGTAGAAAGCCTGATATTTAAAAGGGAAACATGTGATATTGGAGTTGGCATGTTTCACTAGTGACTTGACTAACAGCCAAAAGCTATTTTCGCTGGTGGGGTTGTAGCTGCATCTTTAAAAAAGTCAACGTGCATATATAAACTTTTGACAGGAAACATCTTGCAACTCTGGTCCTTCCTAACGATCCGCACGATGATCTTTCTATCTACCTCCAGGCACCTCCAACTCAAATGCTAATATAGTACAGTATAGGAACAGCAGGGATGGAGATCTGAAAGAGAAAACAGGAATTCTCATGTTCAACACAGTTTGTGGCCACAGGAGCATCTTCACAGGAACAAGGTGCAACCAAGAATCAAGGTTTCATCACTCTGAATAATGAATAAACTAACATGGACCAGACGATCTTTTTCAGCATAAGAATCAGACTTCAAAATCCTCCCAAAACTCTCCAATGTTTCCAAAACAATATATTGATTTGTAAGGGAGGAACTTGTTAAGAGAATAAGCTCACCCATAATCAAGAGTAACAAAATCTGATTTCAACGAGTTACGATCAAGAATCAACAAGATTTGGCCAAGAAGGCCCTTACCAGAAAGACCAAACCAGTCTTGAAAGATTGCCCATGTTTGTTTTTCAAAAACATACCATCAGCACCACAATGCCTTCAAGCTGCTGCCATTCTATACAGTGCTCTTACAAGCTCGGCTCCACTCTGGAAGTTTCAGGAAAGTCTCTCCGAAGTCTGCAGTTTGGCTGGAGGAGGTCCGTTCTTGAGCAAGACTCAGGAAGAGTATACGCGCATACCTGGGTGTGGTCAGTTTTATATACGAGGTCCGTTTCCTTGTTGCTGGACATTGGGGTTTGTCAACCACAACGGACATAGCACTCTGGAGCCATAACGCTGTTTGGAATCACTTGCTCCAGGGGAGAGTCTGCTAACTGAAAACCACGCATTCGGGACTGCGAGGACCAGGGAGCTGTGCGTGCTCCACACCGGCTGCACCTGGCCCTCTTCCCGACTCCTCCCCCGCAGAGCATATCACGACTCGCGGCCCCCGCTTCGCGGGTGCCGCTCGAGGTCCGTTTCCTTGTTGCTGGACATTGGGGTTTGTCAACCACAACGGACATAGCACTCTGGAGCCATAACGCTGTTTGGAATCACTTGCTCCAGGGGAGAGTCTGCTAACTGAAAACCACGCATTCGGGACTGCGAGGACCAGGGAGCTGTGCGTGCTCCACACCGGCTGCACCTGGCCCTCTTCCCGACTCCTCCCCCGCAGAGCATATCACGACTCGCGGCCCCTGCTTCGCGGGTGCCGCTCGAGGTCCGTTTCCTTGTTGCTGGACATTGGGGTTTGTCAACCACAACGGACATAGCACTCTGGAGCCATAACGCTGTTTGGAATCACTTGCTCCAGGGGAGAGTCTGCTAACTGAAAACCACGCATTCGGGACTGCGAGGACCAGGGAGCTGTGCGTGCTCCACACCGGCTGCACCTGGCCCTCTTCCCGACTCCTCCCCCGCAGAGCATATCACGACTCGCGGCCCCTGCTTCGCGGGTGCCGCTCGAGGTCCGTTTCCTTGTTGCTGGACATTGGGGTTTGTCAACCACAACGGACATAGCACTCTGGAGCCATAACGCTGTTTGGAATCACTTGCTCCAGGGGAGAGTCTGCTAACTGAAAACCACGCATTCGGGACTGCGAGGACCAGGGAGCTGTGCGTGCTCCACACCGGCTGCACCTGGCCCTCTTCCCGACTCCTCCCCCGCAGAGCATATCACGACTCGCGGCCCCTGCTTCGCGGGTGCCGCTCGAGGTCCGTTTCCTTGTTGCTGGACATTGGGGTTTGTCAACCACAACGGACATAGCACTCTGGAGCCATAACGCTGTTTGGAATCACTTGCTCCAGGGGAGAGTCTGCTAACTGAAAACCACGCATTCGGGACTGCGAGGACCAGGGAGCTGTGCGTGCTCCACACCGGCTGCACCTGGCCCTCTTCCCGACTCCTCCCCTGTCTACGCCCCCATCTTCTATACCATCACATTACTGTTCTCACGCGCTAGCGGGACGCGTGCGGGACGAGAGCCGGGCAAAGAGCGGGCCCTCTGAGGCCCTCAGAGTCACGAGGAGACTGGACTGGGGCAACTCCCCATCTGCAACATCTACTAACCGTGAGTCTGCAGCTTGACACTGCCAGTATCAATATGACTGATATTGTAGCTATTAACTCTCCTGCTAAACATGGCGTCCTAACTAAAGGTACATTGGTAGACTATTTTAAAAAGATGACAGTACCCACGGACAAGGAGACTACACTCGCTGAACGAAGGGCCGAGAGACGCCGCTCCATAGAGTGCATGAAAAATAGGTCATTACTGGACAGTATATCACCTCTGAGTCCGTCCCATATTGTGTTAAGTCCTTCTACCTTGACGCAGGAGGCGCTAGCCATGGACAACGTACCAGAGTTGTTAAGAACAATTGATCCTGCACCCAGTAATTTTAACTCGTTACCAGTTTTAATTAATTTGCCTCCCGCTAGTACTTCTACTATTTCTGGAAAGGAAATCGATATTGTTGTTACTCCAATTGAACCGAGGGCTAAGACCACTATTAAAAAGACAGCGAGGGTACAGGTGTCCAAAGTTATAAGGCCCCCCCCGTATAAGAGAAGAAAGAGGCTAGGCAACTTGCCAACTCGCAATAGTAATCATACTGATTTTGGCAAGGGCCTCACTCTAAATGAGAGCTCTGCATCACTGACAAAGGCTCTATCACCACCCTCAACTACACGCGATCTGGCTGTAACACCCTCCACCTCCCTGGTTCTTCCCCCTCCTGACTTGTCTTGCTCTCCATTGCCCTTACCTGAATTGTGTACAGTGACATCACACCTTGAGAGCATAGAGAAGCTGATTAGATCATTCACTCTACCTATTATAGAAAGGTTAAAAAATATAGAGTCACGACTGGGGAATTTAGAATCTTTATTCTCAAAACATCCAGGGACATCGAAAGATTCCACTCATTACCCGTCTCTCTCTATGGACTTAGATCCTTCTTGCACGTACACTAAGATCAGCAAGATAGGTAGCTCCAATCCTCAGCCTAGGGATAAGCCCAATCCTACTGCAATTAATCCAAGTCATGGCCAACACGTAGATGGTGAAATAAGGGAAAAATTAATAAACGCTAACAGAGTAATATCCCCAAATGAGAAGGGGGAAAATCACCTCTCAGTTAGAGTGAGTGATTCACGTAGCCATCAAGTTAATTTGCCCCCAGAGGCGGTACCATATGTGGTGGTGTTAACTGAAGTTCCACCTCTGGATAAGGGCAGAAATGAGGGTTATTATAACCTAAAAAACAAAATCGTGCACTGGCTTAGGACAAATAGACCCCTTCCCCCAAACATTAATGGCGAGATATTGCATGTACGAAGACTTCCTTGGTTGGGCCGCAGAATCAAAGATCTAGAAGGGGATGTAATTATTATTAATTTTAGAGACCCTAATGCAGTCAAATACATCCTAGACTATCCCTTGGGCTCTACACGGGGATCTATAAACCCCCGTGTATTATCCTATTTTTACCCAAGATCAATGGTCTCTTATAATGCACATCCCAGGGCTCCAAGAAAAACAGTGGCCCTCTTTCATCCATTTGCAGCACCATTTGTTTCCCTTGCTCCACATTGTAACACGCATGTACTTAGTCAGGTGGCATATGAAAATGTAGCAGAATGGTCCACGGTTCCTCCTAGGAATCACAGAATGGGACCTCGGAGGGAGAATTATACGCTACCATTTACTCCCCTCGAAGTTGCTAATAGATTTGGGGCCTTATCAGGAGTTGATGACTGTGATTGACTCAGTAACTCTTTTGTTTGTGGGCATAGCATGCAGGGGGGCCAGGATGAGGGTATGGATCTGATTCTCAAACGGTCAACTTGTTGTACACATCATTCTACCTCTGACAGGCAACTTGTGCCCTCACTGGCGGCTTACTTAGGACCCCCGGAACACGCTCTGGTGGCCATAGATGAATTAGCCACCGAATCTCACCGTTCTGCATACAGGGAGAACAGGGTGGAGGCGGTGGGTGGCTGCCTCCCACGAAAGGCTAAAGAATTACAGGGGTTCACGTGTAAAGCACAAAGTGACCGGGAGGTCTGTGCTCTCCAAAGGATAGAAGAAATTTCTCCGCATGAGGCTTTTATGCCTGTAATTAGAACTACGAGGGCTCTAGAGATTCTGTCATGGAACGTGGCTGGGCTTCCCAACAAGTTAGGCAATACTGATTGGGAAACCTTTATTAAAGAACATGATATATGCATGTTCCAAGAGACGTGGGCTAGAGAAAATCTTAGCCACCCCGGTTTTGCTACCTTTGATATTCCAGCTAGATGGGGAGGGAAGGGACGCCCGTCTGGTGGCTTATCAACATGGATTGCTTGTCATTTAGGTTGTACTGCCGAGTTGGTAGAAACTAACTCTCTGGATATCTTATGTGTTGTCTTGCGATGGCCCAATGGGGTGGGTTTGAGACTGGTAAATATATATTCTAGACCGGTTGGAGTTGCAGCCACCTCAAGGACATTGGAGGATCTAGGGCTTTTTCTTGACTCCCTCACTGGCCCAGATATACTCTTGGTCGGAGGGGATTTCAATATCCAGTTTGAACCACTCCCGACGTATTTAGATGGGATCAGCAGTGAGGAGGATGATCTTTGGGGAATTCAAAGAATTACAGGTCCGCCAGCCAGGGTAGCATCACCTCTCTTATTGCAAGTTCTAACATTAATGTTGGCAAATTCACTCAGAGCATGCAATGGTAGGTTTAAGGGGGATAACCCGCCCCAGCCAACTTTCAACAGACCAAGGCAGGAGTCTCGGATCGATTATATATTGATTAGACTCCAAGAATGGAAATTGGCACTAGACTTTAAAATAGACCAAAGGGCTGACAGTGACCACAACCCCCTAATCCTCTCATTAGCTGCGGATGGCTTCCTTAGGTCAGAAATCCGCGGAAATGGTTTACCTGCTCCTAGCCTTACTCTGTCTAGCAACAGACGAAGACTAAGGTGGGAGAGACTACTAGAGAAACCGAACCGCATAAGGGCCATATATGAGCAAGTGGCTGCAACTCTGGAAAGCATGGAGAACCTACTCCCTCAATTGCCCTCGTTGGAAGGCTGTTCTCCCCTTGAGGGTATCCACCAGACTCTCTGTGTCAACCTAGCTGAGGTATTGAATCCTGTAGTCCGGGGCAGGAAACCGAGGAGTGAAAGAGCCTCTTGGTTCAATGCCAGCTGTAGGGTGGCAAAGAAAGATCTCCTCCAAGCACTTAAAAACAAGGAATCATCCTCTGTGATCAGGGAAAAGAGGGTGGCTTATAAGTCCAGTCTTGAAGCTGCGAAAATAGATTGGGACTGGGAGAACTGGTCAGAAATAACATCTGCTCTCAAATTCAGAGATTCTAAAAAATTTTGGCACATAGTCAGACATGGTTCTGCTGAGCCTGTTAAGGCTATAGAAGGCAATGTTACAGCTGAAGTCTGGGAAAAACACTTTTCGTCCCTTTATAGTAGTGTTGGGTTAGACCAAATGGGAACTCCGCCTGAGAGCTTAGTGAACCCCATTGATAGTTGTATTGTGATGGAAGACTTTAAGCTGGAGGAAGTGGAAATGGCAATTACTAGCCTTTCCTTAGGAAAAGCGCCAGGTCTAGATAAGATCCCAGGCGATCTCCTAAGGCACGAAGTCAGAATCTGGGCATTGTACTTTTTGATACTGTTCAACGCAATTATCCATGGGATGGCACTTCCCCTAACTTGGCTGGGGGCGGAGATTGTGCCCATTTTTAAAAGGGGCTCACCTTTGCTCCCTGCCAATTACAGACCGATCAGTCTGATAGACGTTCCACAGAAACTCTTGCGAGGCTTCTGTTGGATCGTCTTTTGGACTGGATCGAGGAGAGGGATGTCCTGACCCCTCTTCAGGCTGGGTTTCGTCAGAAGATCTCTACCGTGGATCAGGTCTTTAGGCTGTCCCTTATATATTGGAAAATAATACAGCTGGAGGGTGGCAGCCTCTATACTGTATTTGTAGATTTAAGGGCTGCGTTCGACCTTGTTCCGCGTGGTAAGCTCTGGGAAGTCCTGGCGAAAGTGGGGATGCCAGCTGATCTCCTGAATATGATCATCCGCCTCCATACAAACACCTATGCCCGTGTGAGGTGCGGTGCGCAGGGCGAACTCTCGAATAAGTTTCCCGTTGAGAGAGGGGTAAGACAGGGGTGCGTACTTGCACCGACCCTGTTCTGCCTCTTTGTTAACGGGGTCATTGACCATCTTAACGGGGTCCCCAATTCGGATGTCCCGAAGTTGGCGGGAAGGAGGGTCCCAGCAATTATGTTTGCCGATGATACCCTCCTTCTCTCCAAGTCACCTATGGGAATCCAGCGTGTTCTGGATGGTTTTGGGGACTTCTGTAGAGAGCACGGATTGGAAATTAACACCACAAAGACCAAATTTATGGCCTTCAATCCGCCACCCAGGTTTCACCGTATCCCTCGCATTGGGGAAAATGTATTAGACCGAGTGAGCACGTTTGAATATCTTGGCGTCACACTCAATGAGGAATTGGAGTGGGGCGAACATCAGGAGAAAACAAGGGTGAGGCTGGCGCAACATATTGGCGGAATATTAACAATGGTGGGGAAGAATAGGTCAACCCTTAAACCCATAGGCCCTCCTCTTCATATTTATAGGGTCCAAGCAAGAGGGGCAGTTACCTATGGGAGTGAGCTATGGGGTCATAAAATCCTGGACAGCCTGACAAAGGAGGAGAACAGATTCCTTAGGTGTCTAGTAGCTCTTCCCCCGAGTACACCGCTAGTGCCTTTAAGACTTGATCTAGGCATTAGACCACTGGAGGAAGAGCTGGCACTTCGTCCTGTGATCTACTGGCGCAGATTATGGACGGTGCCTGAATTGATTCACTACAGACAGGGTCTCCAGGAAGTTCTCAGCTTCTCAAATTCGGGAAACATTCCTTGGCTTAAATTCATTAGGAACAGTTTGATGAGCCTAGGACTAGATGCACTCTGGAATGATCCTGGCAATGCCTGCCCCAAACTTTCTAAAAAGGCTCTAACCAAGGTGTATCATGATTCTAAGGCTCCTATACTCCGACCCTCTAAATTTCTAGGGTCCCTAACAAATCAATTCCTTCTTATGAAGAGTACGTATACTTTCGAATCGGCCTTGGACAATGTTTACCCCGTAATGATTAGGAAGCTCTACCTGCAATGGAGGCACGGGTCCTTGCCAATTCGTGCCTTTACTAGCTCCTGGTCCACGCCAACATCCAGTATTTGCCCGGCATGCAGCGCAAGTGAGGAAACTGAGCTGCATTTTATATTTTTTTGCACGGGCTATACTGAGTTTCGTAGAAAGTGGATCATTCCCATTTGTAGGAACCTGGGTTTCGTAAGGTGCCATCAAGCCTTTAGAATTCTTAAGAGTGAAACGGCCGCGCACATTGTGTTTGCAGTGGCTAAATTTTTGGGGGCTTTCTGGCAAAAACGGAAAAAATACCTAAAAATGTCGATTTGATCTAGGAATGTAAATATTATGTATTAGCTGTCTGGATGCATTATTTTAAAGATTTTACCCATTATTCTCAAATGTTTTACACTGATTTTATGTGCTTTTATGGATTTATTCCGAAATAAAGTTTCTTTTGACTTGATATACAAGCCCCATCCCAGATGACCACAGCGCTGGGGCACTTGGGACTTGCAGTTCCATCTGAGCATACAGTGGAAAAAAGAAAAGCAAACAGGTTAAGGAAAGGCAAACTGGGCATGGCAAGAGAGTTTGAAGAAACCTAGGGAAAACTAGCACAGGACCGGGAATACAGCAGTCTGCAATTTCACCATCAATGTGCAGACCTAGTGGTCCAATGATTCTTCCCACAACTTATGCCTCCAGACTGCCATGGGTGACACTATGGAGACAGGGAAGGAACAGGAGACGTAAATGGCCTCTTGTAGGCTGTAGGAACATATTCCTGCTTGTCCCTAATTGGTGTCAATCTTTGACAACTGGCAGAGTACTCTGAAAAGGGGACACATTTCTTCTGTTTGGAGCATCCCCAGTTCTAAGATGTGTTTGATTGCTGGTTGTACTGATTGGTGTGGGAATTAAATTCCTTACTGTAGGTTTTAATATATTTCTGTACTTTGTTGGATTTAATTCTCTTGAACTCAGCATTGCAGTTTACATTTTTTTCCCAGGATTGACTTAGAAACAAAATCAGATTCCAGAATCTATTTTTCTAGATTAGCCAGTTTCCTGCAGTCTCTGTTTTGCTGTGTTCGAATGCTATATTTATGCTTCTAACCATCCAGTGATGTGCACTAGTTGTAGAAATGTGACTAAATATGTGTCTCAATATGGTTTCATTTGTGATAATCACTCGCACATTGCAAACCTAGCCTAGTAGCTAATCTTTTACATATTCAATCATCATTTTCACGTGTAAATCCATTCGGCATTGTTTCTTTTTGTAATTTTCAAAATGATCTAAATGCACTTGAGATTCGTTGTTCGTTTGAGAAATATATTCACTAGGAGAGTATAATGCAGCTTCTTTTCTACTCTTAATGCTTATTTATGAATTAATCAAAAACCCTTGATTAATAAGGGCATCACAATATCAATCGGTAAATCTCTCGCAGTTAACAAAACTACACATTACTACTAAGTAAAATGAGCAACTAAAACTGAATCCATCAGGTGCCTTCAGTAAACACACACACCTTAATCTTCAATGTAGTGCCACAATAATGATTTTAAGGGTAGTATCCTGCCAAATATCAGGAGCAGATGAGCTTGATCCTGAGTAACGTCAATGGGGGACGTCCCCTCCTGAGCTGAAGCGACACTCAAAGTGACCTTAGTGTCCTACAGAAACTGTAGAATGAATATCAGTTCCACGTTCTACCAAAAAGAAATACTTCACTGGGCCTTTGAGTTTGAGTGATGATGTAATGAATAGTGTCAGAATTCAATGACTTTGTGCCCTTCTCAAGTCACGTGTCCTACAGCTTGCTGCCAGTAAGAACCCATGTTACAAATAATGAGGTGCTCGATGTTGGATCACTACCAGATTTTCAATATATCAATGTCAGATACATTTGAATACAATTGCTTTCAATGAGAGGTTTCCCTGAATCTGCCCTCCTGAACCTACATTGAACCCCTGTGCATTCAAGCCTTACAACTGTTCAATAAATGACTGGTGATGAACACATCATCATTGTATTCTTACAATAATAATACTAATTATATTGAAACTCAACAGCCCAGTGAAGCTCCATTGTGATACCTATCTTCCTCTTTGGAAACTGTGAGGCTAAGTGCTGTAGTGCATCTCGAGGGGAAGGAAATATTTTTTTAAGAATACTTTATAAATATTATCTCATGTGACTGCTTTGTTTTTGTCTACATCAAGACTTAACCCGTTACCTATGACTATATATGTCCTATTTTTCTTTCTTTCTTTGTTGTTGTGACATGACATTTTCTTAATAATCTCTGCACTCAGCCATTGGTAAAGCATCAAGATTGAGCTAGTACAATCACCCACCTTGTCTCTTGAGTTTGAGGGTACCCCGGGAACTAAGTAGTAGAATAAAAACCTTTTTTAACCTCGTGTTTTTTTTTTTACCTACAGGCATTCAATTGAAAAAGGTACAAGAACAGCGTGAACAAGAAGCTAAAAGGGAACCAGTTGGAAATGATGTGGCCACCATCCTTTCTAGGCGCATTGCCGTAGAGTACAGCGATTCCGATGACGAATCCGAGTTGGAAGAAAACGACTGGTCAGACTGAGGCCAGAGCATGACTCCATAGTGAAATGTGTTGGGCACATTCAGTTAATTTAATATTGGAGAACACTCTTCAGAGTGGTTAACCATGAAGAAAAGCAGTAGCAATGCACTGTCTTCACTAATGAGTTGGAATTATGAGTAGGTAGTTAGGACCTTTTCTAAGGATGCAGTCATTGTTTTAACCCGATCTAACATGTTTTACAATACTTGCTGTATACTTAAGTGCCACTAAAGTTATAATAGCAGACCAGCACTGCACTGAAAGGTAGGATTCTAGTGTTTGCATTGTAATAACAAACCCAATTTTCTTCAACTACCGATGCACATATTGCTGCTTCTTGATGTAACACAACCTTCCAACCATTAACCAGTTAACTTTTGTTGCTGAAGGAGATGATGGGTTCACTGCACAGAGACCAAAGGGAAGGCGTCTGCTTTAGCACCGCATACTCCAGAGGGATGCGCGTCGTGCAGATATTTCAACTAGGTGAATTGGCACTTTTTAAACGACTGTGAAAGCGAAAAGTGGAGCAGACCATCGGAGCTATTTATTTATTTATTTGGGATGACGTACACAGATTCACTCCGGTTTCTATAGAAGTACAACACGTTTGTTCCTTTGCTTTTCTCAAACCTGGTGGTACATATGTTCAATGCTGTTGGCCGAACAATAAGATTATGAGTCCGTTCTGGCCATGCTGACGAAACACCATCCTCCAAAAGGTTGATATGTTGCAGTTGTTTTCCAAATCATTTTTCTGATTGAAGTTGTTGTTTGGTTCTGGTGTGGTACTGAACTCAAGCTCCTGTTTGCATTCCAGCATAATAATATTAGGGTATTTGTTTTTAATAATTATATTTTGCAATACAGACTATTCTGTGGTGTTAATAATTCCCATTTGTGTTATCCGTCATCTGGGTATCTTCTGCTTTACGAGCTTTGGAAGGAGGGGACTTGTAATGTCAGAGCATGATAAGCATATGTCTAATATTGTGGTTCAACAGTAAACCTGCAATCTTCATTCATCCATGTTTGTCACTGCCATAGTTTGGCCCGTTCAGAATGTTTTCCCGCTGCATAAAAATTTAGTAATACAATAGAAATGGTACCCCCCAAGAAACTTAAGCTAGCCAGTGCAAGTAGAATGTACACAAAGCTGGAGCAACAAATGCAGCATTGTGTTAAGTGAAATAATACTCCTATTTCTGCTTGAAATTTGTGAAATGAGCAGTCTGTTTGCAAATGCAAAGTATGCAGTCCTTTGATGGAACATACATGCTAGACTGGGTGTGTTGGTCTCAATGGACCAGCATAATTTAGCTGGAGCTTTCTCAATTTACTCCATTATACTTCCATCAGCATTTGTTACAGCACACTTCCTTTTCACCATAATCTTATTGCCCTTGAGCCTTCATAATGGGGGATATCGTGTAATCCTGCAGGTGTGCTTCTTTGGCTCTAAATTTAACGTGAAATGAAACCACACTATTCATGTTTGTAATCTGATCTTCTTTTGCAATGTCTTTGTTAATGTCTGTACCTGCTGAACACATTGTTCCTTACGCCTTCATTTCTTATTTTTTTATTTGGGTGTTGATGCCTAACCGTTCCAGTGTTCTGTTGGCTAAAAGTGAAGTGAAAGCTCTTGTAAGCTGTAGTGCGATTCAGAACAGAAATATGACCGTGGCCACATGCATCCCACCCAGAATCTGCAAACTAGGGGCATTGCACTAGTTGTACCTATTTTAATTGAGGAAAGTTGAGGTTCCTCTGTAATGAATGCATCTATCCACAAGTTCTGCATTTTTGCATTCCATTCTGTAGTGAAACCCATATAGATTAGTGCAGATACTCATGGGTAGTGTTCCTTTTATATTGCTGTTTAGATGACATTGACTTTAGATTTTAATTAATTTTTAGATTTGACAGTTGGTACAGGGGTTCAAATCAGGCATGCATGCCATGTAGCTAATCTGCCACTAGTTTGCATCAAAAAACAAAATCTAAAACACCCTGTTATACTTCTGGATCTCTCTTTAGCTCCGGAGAGGTGCATTGGGAGTTATATATTCTTTTTGTCGAAACACATCAACATATTAAGCCATACCGTCACACAGGAGTTGTTCTCTGTCAGATTGGTAGTTTTGGGTGAAGAATGGCACGTGATTCCAATGCTGGTCGAACTGCAGCAGTTTACTATATGTGTGTCTGAATCTGGTTCTCAAAGAACTGTTTGAGAAAGATAGTTTTCTCTAGCCAAAGAACTCATTCCAATAATCCTGTCCATCTGAGATTTTCCATTGCAGTCTTCTTTGACGCCCGTTCAGATTTGTCTTTGGTACGTAATAAATCTTCTTTCTAAAGTTTATTTCAGAATGTAATGTTAATCAGTTGTTTGATTGGCAATTTTTACCATTGACCACATTCCTCAAAATAGTATTTTCACTGCAAAAAGTATAGACACCATTTCAGCCCTTCATGCAGGGGACATCTTTGAGACGCCAGAGGCCTTCATCATCTGTCGGTATTCTGCTAAGGAGTGTACAGTTTCCAGAATGGGTGTCTCCATGTACAGGGTTTTTTTTAATCACAAATGTTACTTTCAGATTCCACCTTAGTAGGACCCATGTATTTGTAGTGTTTCCGAGGAACAAATTCTATGTGCCTGAAATTCTTTACTGAAAACTCTTTGAAGACAATCTAAACTGGCTTGTAGTTTAATATACGGAAGTGGTTTGAATTAGGGATCTCTGCCTTCATTCTTAAATTGTTCTTCTAGTGCTTACAGTATTTTGTCAGATGTTTTAAGGTGTGGCAGCCTGCTTTGTCACCCTTTAGTGAGACACCACGAGTGAACATCTTCACATGGCAGTAGTGAGCCAGGCATGGCATTTGTAGTATCAGATAATGAGATCTCCCATTAGATGGTATGCACTTACATGTTAAAATCCATCACTTTCATTTTACACAATAGTCTTTTATTTGTTGTTTTCAGGGGGATTTTATTCACTATAATATAGTAACACGCCATTCTTGAACCAGAAAGTACCTATTACAACATCCATTCCTACAGGTAGCTGACTCAATGCTTTCTAATTACCGACCTGGAAAAAGCATTTTACTCATTATTTTGCAATAACTGTCTCATTCTATTGAGTAAAGGCACAATTGTACTTCTTATTACTGTTCCTTTCTGGGGACTCTTATTTTCATGAACTTTTACCAGGCCCTCACTCTCTAACAACCCTTTCCACATCTGTAGAGTATATATGCAGATGTGTGTAACCTAATATGCTATTTATTACCGTGGTTGAGTGTGGGAAGGAAGTATGATCCATGAGCGACACTGCCTCAAGTGGCTTACAACGCCCATCTCCCAACAGTAAATACCATATTACGTTCAGTGGATCTGGATGTAATGTTTGTACCGTGCTGCCTTTTTCATGTGTGGAAGTTGTAAACAAAGGTATATGAACATATCCACAGCACAAGGAGTAAAATTCGTGCAGTAAAATGGAATCACAGTAACTAAGCTTTCTGGTCATCGTCCAAGTTGTTTTCGTCTGTCAACTGATTATAAAAGTTAAACTGTGAGAAAATATGCATTTCTGTGTCACATCAGTTAAGCTGTAGAGTGGCTGGACCTTTGCTCTGTAGTATTAAATGAGTGAAAGTGCTGTTATAAGTACACTTGTTCCTCTTAGCAGGTGTAAGTGTGCCAAATTTATTTTCATGGAAATGGCAAAAATATATTTTTTGTCAAGCTAGTGAACATAAATTGCCTCATATAGACATTGACATGAAGTAGGAAAGAACGAGTTGAAAGGGTGGATGGATGAGAGACAGGACTTGTAAATGACCAGTCAAAAAATAATTAAACCAATCTAGTATCACACCTTTTCAAGCAGCATGTCCATTGTATTCAGCAGGATGTGGTCAAAGATGTTGAATGCTGCTGATACATCCAACAGCATAAGTGCTATGACATCACTCTTTTCTATCTACTGTCTGAAGTCCTCCAGACTGAGTGGTCCACATACTCCGTACTCCTAACTGGTCGGTATTCTTTTTGGAAGCGGTTGTACATTCACACTCAAGTCTCACATTTGTTAACTGCAGTCACATATTTGAATAGTTTAGTTCAGCCATATCTTGTTCTGGCTCGCAATACATTTTCCACTTTGGAAGACCCATTTCTTGACGGTGCGGATTTGTTGAGGTCTTACCTGCAGAGGCACCTGCTACATTATGGAATTAAAGTTTGAGTTGTGTAGAATGTAATCTAGTCTCCAACTGCAATCTTTCCGTAGATCATGGCGCCCCTTGCTAGAAATATGTAGTTAATCCCGACAATTTACAATGTGCACACTACAAAATGAAGTGTCTCGAGCATCACAAATAATGATGCTATAGCCCTTTTTTTTTTATTGAACTTTGGAAGGATCAAAGGCAGTCTTGGTAATGCCAGGATTCCAAACTAGGCTTTGCAAGCCTCTGGGAGGGCAATGAGTCCTCTTACTGCTTGAATAAAAAAGCATAAATCATTGTTTGTAAGAAGCAGCTTCTCTCAGTTTAGAAACGCACCATTTCCACTGTTACCTGCAAGTCGTTAACTCCAACATTTTCGGATTGGGAAGGTTGATTTGCTTTCTGCACTACAATGTCAATTGTCTATATAATTAAGCTAATCGGCACCACGTGGTATGTCAGACCTTTGCGTTTGACGATATTTTAATGAAAAGTGCAATTTCAGATCCCAACATTTTAGGCACAATTTGTTTTGTGAAGAGTAAGATATTTGTTTGAGGACACCAGAAGCTTGTTGCAACAATAGAACCCACTATTTCTGCGTCATTGTTCTTTACTATTTTATGCTCAGTCCATAGTCCGTCTTCTACCTAGTTAATGAACTAATACCCTAAAAAAGTTGTCATTGTATTGTACTAACCCCTGTAAATTATATTTTCTCTTTTGATTCCTCCTGAGCTAGCAACTACAGCTGTGCCCGCAGCACAAAGGACTTGAACCATTAATGTGAGGTTAGTAAGAAGTGTGAAAAGTAAGCAGGCCTTACGAGGTAGTCAGGAAGTGTTATTTTAAGTACTCTGTCCAGTAAGATGCTGATGCAAGTGGCCCAGCAGATAGTGTGGCTACTACAATTTATAGCTTAACTGTAAGAGTATAATACATGGAGGTGTGTGTGCTTGGTGGAGTTTGGGGTAAATGAGAGCCACATATGTTGTTCTGGGACCTCACCAAGTATGGATCTTTTTTGGGAGTTTGCAGATAGATGAAATTAATTTACATTTATGAGATGAGAGAATGTGTCTACCCTAATTCCATCCTGGTTTAGAATAAGAGCAGTCCCATTACCCAGTCGTACACAGTAGCCATGTAGACGGCAAGAGGGTCACATTTTCCAATATAGTTAAAGGGAGCCTACCTGCCAAAGACAGGCAAAGTTGGAGGGATCACAATAGAGGGAAGGACATATAGCTTCTCGAAGACGTAACTTACCACAGGAGAGTAAAGACTATGGCAAGGCAGAAATGTGACAGTTCAGTCAGTAGTCCGGTCTACTAGATTAGAAGTATAACCACTAGTTTGTATGGTCTTTTTCTCAACCACAGATGATGTAAATGTCATGAATGTTTGATAACCCTGCCACTAGCCAGTTCCATAATTTAAACAATTCATCTGTGTGCTGCACTATCCCTTAAATGACATGTTCTCATCAAACACACACGCAGTTCAACTACACAGCGAGTGTTACATCAATAATATTAACCGTTAATAATATATAGATATATGTGAAACTGCTTTGTGAAAAATTTACACATCTTATGGGTCAGCTACAAAAGAAAAGTTGCCAACACTCCGAATAGCACTGAAAAGTTTACTCAAAGTTTCAACAATTCTTTTTTTTTCTCGTGGTGTTGCTCTTAGGTGCATCAACCAAGTGGTTCCACAACAAGCCAGCACATGTACGGTCTCAATGTCCCTATGAAGATTTGACTGTGCTCCTGCTTATAGAACGTGAAATCCTTATAGATATTTTATGACTTATATATGAATAATTTAAAAAAAAAGAGAAGAGTTTAAAAGAGGTCTATCTTGTCCAAAGAAATATACATAGTTAACTTAATTTGCTATGCGCACAATCATGTGTGCTTTCAAATCTGGATAGGCAAATCCAGATCAGTTTTAAGTTGTATCCATCATATCTTCTTCAGTCCCATGAACGCCTAAAGTGATCATATCAGTATTTTAACTTGGGGGCTTTGAACAGATCTTACTGGTTTCTAACAGAATCACCCTAGATCATGGTCTGTTCAATTTCCATTATTCCAACCATCTTTTTAGTTTATGAACGCCCTAAACAGATTCATCAGGCAAAAATATGATGGTAAGGTCTAATCTCTAACAAATATTGATAACAGTAATATAAACAAGTATGCCTTTGACATGGTATTCCAACACCTGAATGCCTCTTCTGATTACTCAACCATTTGTTTATTATCTTATTGCTGAAAAGCAATTGGAGCAAACATATTCATTCATGGGCTTCAGTCAGAACTGGAGTCTTAACACAGTGTCATAATTTACTATTTACAACACTTCTGCAGTTCTACAAGAGAGGCTATCCATCACTGTTCAATGATGTATGCATTTCTTTCTCAAAACAATCTTTTTCAGATAAATTCATTTGGTACATTGGCTCAAAGTTACCTGATGGAGACCTACATAAAATGTGTTTTAATCATTGTGTTCTAAGCACCATGAAGTCATCTGCTGATAATGTATGTGCACTGTAAAATACCCTAAACAAATCTAATAAGTGAAAGACCTGAAACTTTTGTCCAGTATAAATTGCTCAGCCTTCAGTATTCAAAACTAATATGGGAGATGTTCTTTGTCTTCCCTTTTGAATGCATGTTTAGAAAGAGTTTTTGTTCAACCTGTCAAAGCATAGTATAGTAATATAAAACAATGCAAATCAAGAACTAACCTGCTGTTCCAGATGCCAAGCTTACATGTTTTGGCCTGTTTTCAACCACTAGTAATTTTGTTTAGGCTACTATTGCTTATGCACTTTTTTTAACCTATTAGGGATGTAGTAATATTTTAGGCTGTGCCATTTCAATGCTAGCGTCTGGAGAGTGAGGACACAGTCATCCCTCTGTGTTAACCCTGCTTCCCTGACAGTTGCTTGTAAGTTAGGCAAGAACATACAAGTGTTCTTCTGTCCCTAAATTCTAGGGTATGATATTAGGAAAGAAACACAGGCATGATAGGGCGTTTCCAGTTTTGGCCCATCATCCCTGTGGTTATATGTGGACAAGTTATTTGTTGTAGACAATGGTCTTCTTTTTCTTTCCGAAGTTAAGGAATGATGTAGCTTGCCGGATCCGGCTTGGAGGTCCAGAATGTTATTTATTGACCCTGATGAGGTTGAAGCTATGTGTTGTTTTGTCCTCAGAGACCGCATCTGGTCCTTACCTGTCTGAATCAAGGTGGAAATGCCTAAGCAATAAGCAACTCTCACTAGAATAACTGAGCTATATTATACTAAAAAAAAAAACAAGTAAATGGAGAATATTCAGTTTTTTTTATCTTTAATTATGGATGTTCTGGTGTGTCTTATAGGCAGGGATATATTTATTCCAATAATGGTTTAACTTTTTTATTTAACATAGGGGTAAGAATTCTCAATTTGATATTTCTATTACAACCTATGTTTTCAGCATTTATGAGTATTAATGGTAGTTATAGCACATAAAGTGGAAGCTCATTGCGAGCCCATGCCTGATCTGGAAAAGGAGGTGCTGCATGACACCGAGGAGCACTTATTGCAGTAGCCCTGAACTTTCACTCATAAGAGGAGACCTAAGAAGATCTTTATGGGTCAATTTGCAGAACAACTTTTCAGTTCACTTGCTTAATTGTTGCAGGTTTCCGGGAGATCATTAGCGGAATCAGCCAGGGTACAGATACCTTAGGGCTTATACATGCTATCCAGAGTTCCCTTACGTCCAGAAACAAAGTAGCAGTGTCCAACAAATCCACATTCTTGGTGGCCATAGGACCCCTACGCCGTGTGAGGTGGGGTAAAATGGTATATTCATTTGTTCCATTTTCATTCCTTGAGTGTGAGAACAGACTTCCTCACTGTCCTTGGTGAATGTTGTTGTGTTTGCAATATTACACAGAGTCTGATCTTAGAGTATGGCAGTAAGTTCAAAGTATTCTCCTTGCATTTGACAGCGAGTTCTCTAGTATTCATCAGAACGTGCTCTTGCAATTGGATCAGTAGAAATTGGAACACTTTGTTCGTAACCATTGATTTTACATTTACCTTAATAGAGAATCAACTTAGATTGATTGAATCAAGTTCAGCAATGTCTTATGAAGCAAGGAATTCTGTCTGGTGTGCTGCTTTCTATGACATACATTGTTATACTTGTTTAGTGGTAAACCAAACATTCACCTTTTAAGTGCAAAGGGACAAATAATTTTAAAATGTAAGCACTGCAGCTCCACTTCTATGTTGTAACTGAGGGATGTGTTTCTGTAGAGTGGAACTATGGTCTGCAATGAGTTCCAGGTTCGGATGGAACCCTCCGTCGAAGCAAGAGTGGCAGAATCTCAGACACTAATGAACAGCATTTTGGAGTAGCCCTGCTTCTGTTTGAAGTAGCTATTGTTTTGCTATCCAGGTCTACCAAGCGTTCTTTTATGGATTAAAGATTGCGCTATACGTTCTGTGGAAATTCATCTGCAATTTAATATTTGCGACATGAACTTTACTGACATGAGTGTGACCATTGCTTAGAGCCAGAACACCTTTTAGATAATCGAGCACTCTGCAAATGTTTATAATAACAATAAAGTGTTTCAGCAAATGCATACACTGTATTTAAAATTTCACCCATCTAGCATTCTGTGAGAAGGCGGTTTAATTATTTGGGTGGTCTAAGCTGGATTTAACTTCTGTACTTATCTCCATTTGCAACCATGCAAAATTACCTCCCTCTATATGGTATGAGTTGTCTCATACACACAAGTACATTTAAGCAACAATGTAACTCCAAATCGTCTTATGCATAAAGGCACAAACGCACAATGATGTGTAGATTAATGTGGTGTGCACACAAGTACTTCACAATTAATGCTGTTCCAGAATCTGCGGCTTCATCTCTAAATAGCTTTCCCAAAATTGACTTTGCAGCAAAAAATGTGATGATGTTAGAGAAATGTAGTATTGCACAGATTTTCCAAATAGCATGTAAGCACAAAATATTCATCTCAGAGACCATGAAGATTGTTTAGCTTGTTAAGAACAATAATTGCCTCTTTAAATCCTTGATGTGCCCTTTGCAAAAAGTCAGAAGTTACTTTATTGAAGTTGCAACAAAATAAATGGATATTTAGAATTGTATGACTAAATCATAGAAAGTTGATGGGCTTCTGTTTTTTATCTGTTCCTCAGTGGGAGATCAGAGAGTAACTAATCACTCACTGGTCTTTTAATACCTTAGTTAATAGCTATCTTCCCAATCTAACGTTTTCTGTATACCTCACTCCCCAGTCTGTTTTTGTCATTCATTTACTTTCTTGAATCTTCTTAATGTTTACTCCCATTTACTCCCCTAGTTCTCATATCTTAAATAGATTCTGTCACACGCTTTGCTGGCTGAAGTGGCCCAGCACCTGTAATATTTTAAGCTTCAACGACAGGCATGTGCTCTAAAGAACAAAGATCACATGTGGCCCATGGAGTCCTGCTTTATCCAGTCACCAATGGTTCTTCTCTCAGGACTGCTCCATATTTTCAGTATCGTAAACCAGCTGAAGACTCCTGGTTTCCCCGATTTGCTGTTTTCATAACCTGGTGGTGTAATGCTTTTATGGAGACAGTGGTGGTGCTTCTATGAAGGACTTCTCATGATTGGGTTGCTCTTTGCTTTTTGTCCCCTCAACCCGCTGCAGCTTGCTGAAACTATTTTGGCAGTCCAGAATAAGTCAATAACTGTGCACAATTGTTGTGGCATGCTTATCTAATTTATTTGAAAGTGTGCAGCAGCAAAATTAATGTATAATTTCCTTTCCTAGCTGATATACGGGTACACAGAGGTATTTCTTCTTACTGTGAATCATTTCTGTCTTTTCAGTTGAACTGATCAGATGAAAAAACTTAAGGTAATTTCAATTAGCTGTTTCCTGCTTGTCACAGTTGTATTTTACCGTGACTGTTTCTTTTAAGAGCAGGGATGTGTTTAACAATTTGATTTTTGCATAAGCATTTGCAAAGGCATGTGATTATAGTTCAGCATGAACATTAAAACGTACCATACTGGTAATCGGAAAAACTCAAAATAATTTTTCAGTCAATTTTTTAAAGAAGTATTTTAACATCTCCTTTCAATCAGTATTTTACCAATGCAAACATAAAATTGTCTTAAAGCAGTGTAAAGAAAATTTGTTCTAAATATGCCATATATATCTGTTTGTACACCTTACAATCGATTACCTACAACAAACACTAATAAAAGTTACTTCTGACTTAATTTTGTGTCTTGTCACTTACTTAGTCATTGATCGATAGAATGCAACCATAGGCTGAGAACAAATGTGCCTTCAAAAGATGCTGCCTCAATGACTTCGTGTGGATGCCACCAGGGTCATAGTGCCGTCTCTACTAGGATAGTCACTTTTATAATAGTTGTGGCAATTGCCATCTGGTGCCACTTGGTGGTGGTGCCAAATTACGAAAAAAGAAGAAAAGAAAAGACCATGTCCTTTTCCAGTCAACAGGGAATGCTTACGCCTCGAAATATTACTGATATTATTTAGTATTAGGCTGTTATAATGCTGCTTCATGTGACTAACATTTGTGCATTAGCACTGTAACAATAAAATGACACTTATAAGTGAAGCAGGCCACTTGTCACTGTTTGATCTTTCCTTCCAACATTATCAATGTCCTTCTGCCTGTGAACTGCATCTTTAACACAGGCACAGTGTTCACGTGCATAAAGAGCAAGTCAAAAGAAACACCGTTGTGTGGAATGTGGTGTATAAGGGTGGAGGACGGCTGCTGTGATGAAGAAATACAATCGAACCGATAATCCTATCAAGCAAGGGCCTTCCAGCGCTAGGACAAAGTTCAGCGCCCACTAAATCTGATTACGCAAACAGCCAGGTTTTCATCTGCTTCCTAAAACAGCTCTCATCTTCCACCTTCCTTAGCCTTTCTAGGAAGTTCATTCCATAATTATGCCTCTTGGTAGGAAAATGCCTGACCCATGCTTCTCACTTTTTGAGGCCTTGGAATCTCAACCAAGTGGTTGGAGGAGAAGGAGGATCTCAACTATCTAGTGGACCTGTATGGTCGCATCATAAGTTGCAGCAGCCAGGGCCCTTTTTGTAACAAACACCGTGAGCAATACAAAGAGACTTAAATTGGTTACTCTTTTTAACTGGAAGCCAATGCAAAGAATCCAAAGAACTTGTGATGCATTGATACTTGGGTATCTTTAAAAGCAGACGAGCTGTTGCATTGTGAACCACCTGCCGTCCTCTTAAGACATATTGCAGGCTTCTTTACAATAGAGAATTTCCATAGTCCAGGTGTGAAAGAACCACTCTCTGAACCACGATCCTCCAGGTCGGAGAAGGTGGGAAGCCTAATATCTTTCTTTGCATTCTCAAAGTGCAGTAACGGCTAGCAGCCAGTTTCCTCACTTGGGTATCGGAAGTCAGTTTATCGTCCAGTCAGGTACCAATGTTCTTGATCATGGCTTTCAATTGATGATGGATTCCTGGATATTCAGGCCAGCATAAAGGTGACCTGCAAGTAGTAGTATTGCTGACCACCATCACTTCTATTTTGTCTGCATTAAGTTTCAGACAGCAGGATCCCATCCAATGTGCTAATTCCTTCAAGCATGGCTTAAGCTCGTCTGTTTTAAAGTGGTTATCAGGAGTTAAGTAAATTATGACGTGTCATCTGCATATGATACTATTAAAAGACCGTAGGCTTGAACAAACTCACCCAAGGGACCTGCATGCAGATTAAAAAGAGCAGGACTTGGTGAGTATCCCTGGGGCATTCCACACTCCAGGGAAAGCATCCCCGAATAGAAAGGTTGGTCATACACCCGAAAGGTTCTGTCCTCCAAAAATAAGGTTAGCCAAATCAGCGCTTGGCCCGTAATTCCTGCATGAAAGTCTGTATCAAAGGCAGCACTTGTATCCAGCAAAATAACTGCGGCAGTCCCTTCATGATCCAGACTCATTTTAGCTTCCTCCACCACTGCTCACAAAGCAGTCTTTGTACTATGACCAGACTGAAAGCCGATTTTCTGTAGGATAAAGCATATTTTCTTGTTCCAGATATACTAAAAGGTGCTGGTTAACATATTTCTCCAGTAACCTTGGTAGGAGCATGGAAGGGAGTTTAGTGGTTGCAGGGTTAAGGGATGAGCAGGGCTTGGCTTGGGTGTTCTGGTTTTATTATAGTGAAGGTGCCCAGGGAGTTTGAAAAGGGTAGGGGAACAGTAGTGACTGGCTTAGCAAAGGGGAAGGGTTTTTTGAGGGACTTATTTAAAGGTAGTGAAAAGGTTTTTTTTTATTGGGGAGATGTGTACATGAGTTCCAAAAGCAGCAAGTGCGAGACCAGTGGCCTGACAGGGATCTTCAACAGGTGGTGAAATGCCTATTTTTGTTGAAGATACAGGGTTACATCTGACAGCACCACAACAGTCCCATAACTGGATGATATTTACCACGTTGTCATTGTAGTGCTGCCATTTACCTTTTCTGCAGTACTCTTAATGGTGCACTGCCATTGCTTAGACTCCTCTATACTACTGATTCAGGTTTTGATCATTTGTGATTGTTCAACACTCAAGTAGGAGGTTCTTGGTCACTATGAGAGCCTGTAAGACTTCTTTCGGGTGGCACAGGGCAGATTGGTGCAGCTCGTCCCCAACCAGGAAGGGTGAGGATGTTTGCCATTGGTATCTTGCGGTCCCTCCTGAGGTACTATGGCTGTGCAAACTAGGTCTATTACGTCCTTTCAGCATTTTACATTCACTGTAGGTAGGTCGAGGTGCCAAAAGCTTCTCGGGGAAGAACTTGAGGGCATGAGCTTACAGCTCAACATTCGAACAGACACAATAACGTATTGTCAGGCCCAATGCATATTTGTAGTTAAAAATAAAGTACTTTAATCTTACAGTAAAATGAAATATTACACACTACAAAGATGATTCAGTAACTGGTTTGTGGCTTTACCTACAAATTCTGTGAAATGCTTTTGCTCACTACGGTGCTCTTTCCTACCCCAAGAATGTTCCAACATCTATGATAACTTAGTCAAAGGTATGGGTATAGAAACTGAGTAGGCACAGATGCAGATCACCATCAATTACTTCAGGGACTAGTTTGCAAGTCAGGTCTGTAATCTTTATGATCACAGTCTTTGTACTAAGAAAGGGTAGTGCTCTATTATCAGGATTCAACTCTGCGTTGATCGGACACAGTCTCCCAATATTTGTTAGTTCAGTCCTGCATTAGGCTCTTAGTGGTGTTCATTGGTGTTGGATGGTTTGATCAGCACTTTAATACCCTCATGCTCAGTGCTGGCGAAGGGGGAACGTGGATGGCAGTATGGTTCCTATCGGATCCACAGCTGGTGAACTGTGCTTTTGGCCTGCTCGGTGGGCACCTCTCTGGCAGTTCGACCTCTGGGCTTGTGCAGGTGGGCGCTCATCTTTGCAACAGTTGCAACCTCTGGGCTGATGCAGGGGGACCCTGGTCTGCAGCAGTTGCAGCTTTTGAGCCATTGTAGGTGGGTGCTAATCTGCAGCAGGTTGAGCCTCTGGATAATTTGGGTGCTCATCTATGGCAATTGCAGCCTCTGGGTGACTGTACATGGGTGCTTGTCTTCTGCAGTTGCGGGTCCTGGCAAGTGTAATCAGCTCCTAACTGGTTATCCACTGAGAAAAGCAGAAGCATCACCAGACCTTCGGAACCTGCAGAAATGACAGCGCAGTGATGTTATTATGGATACTTTGATCACACAGCACACTGCAGGAACTAGCTTTACTCTGTTGGTAGTTGGCTACTGCTGGGTGTTCAACATGTCCGTAACATGCTGGGACTCTATCCCTGGAAGTTTCTCCTCCTCCAGGGCCAGGTACTCTCATTCCCTCTCTTAACAGACAGGCTTCTAGGGAGACGCTCAGCTTCTCGAGCAAGTTACAGACTTGATATGATAGCCACTCACCTCTGTGAGACTGGTTGTCATACAGACACCATTCCTGGTAACACAGAAGTCCTTTGGATAATCTGTAGAGTACTCTATACCTTGTTCGGGAACACCTTAACACTGGAACCAAGTGGGGTGGTTTGGATCCCCTTTTGGAGTTGGGATATTTTGGGTCCCAGACCATCAGTCTAAAGTCTCAGAACCGGTTTTAGTTAGTTCTCTATTAAGTGTACATTTTTGGATGCTTCTTAGGCATCTTAGAATCTTTGAATAAGTTGATGGCACTCAGACAGGTAACCACTCCAAAAAGGAGTATCCATAACAAGGGTACAATGAAAATGTAGATCTTATAGAGACTTCTAGCCACAGGTTCCTTACCTTAGAATGATCCCCAGGCATCAGACTGGATCCGGAAACTTTTCTTGAGCAGTGCCTCTGTACTCCGGTAGGTGGCATAGATCAGCTCTGTGTGAGGTCACCGCACCGGTAGTGACATGAGTAGTTCCTATATAGGCACCACCCTAGCGCGCTGACATTAGTTCCTTACTTTCAGTGCCAATCGGAGAGGGCTACACCTTAGTCAATTTTTGACTAACGTTTTTTCAAGTCTTTTTGAGTTTTTTCCTCATGGTGAGCTGGATGGGTGTCGTCCAACGCCAACTCCGACTCCAGCCTTTTAGGCCAGAGCCTGAGCCCTATTTTTATGAGCTAGAACTCGGGAAGGAATAGGAGGGGGTCACTGGATCCTGAAGAATATCAGCATTATGACCCTAACATGGACTTGTGTGAGTATTTGATGGACGTCAGGGGACTGGATACCTCTCCAGATAGTGTCCCCCTACCGTGGCTATGGAGAAGGGAGAGTGATTTGCAACGGTGGTGAGGAGGGCGGCCAAGCTCTTGGGCCTTAGCTTGTCCTCTGTGGCAGTCATCACAAACGTCTTGACAGAAGTGCTTCAACTGGGAGTGTCTCCTTCTGAACTGCTTCTCCCATAGTTTGAAACTCTTACTGATGTCCTTCTTGGGACTTGATCCAGGCCCACCTCCTGTGAACAGGACTATTGCCCGCCGCCATCGCCAAAGCGACTAATGTTGGCATGTGAGAGTGGTGCCTATGTAGGCCCATACATCTTTTCCAGAGGTGAACGGCGTCAATGCAGAGCCACAATGTGTCACCTGTGAAAGACTGCCCCTATGCCATGCCCGAGGCATCTGTTTGTACTATACATTCCTTTGAAAAGTCAGGGGCTTTGAGCACAGGGGCTGTGCACATGGCCTATTTGAGGTAGTCAAAGGCTCTCTGGCAAACGTCTGTCCAGATCACCTTTCTTGGCTGCTGCTTGGCAGTCGACTCTTTCAATGGGGCCAGAAGGGTGCCATACCCATTGACAAACCTCCTGTAATTTACTGTGAGGTCCAGGACGGTGCTCACCTCAGTGTGAGTTTTTGAGGCACATGTGAAACACTGTCTCTGATGGGGCTGCACCTTATCCCCACCCATCAGGTGTCTTAAGTACACCACACACCCCTGCCTTGTCTTGCACTTACTGGCCTTGGCAGTCAGGCCCATGCTCTGCAGTGCCTGAAGCACTTCCTGCAGGTAAAAAGGGTGGTCCTTCCAGCTGCTAATAAAGACAGCTATGTTGTCCAGGTAAGCAGCACTGAAGGCCTCCATACCAGCAAAAACCTGGATCACAAGCCTCTGGAAGGTGGCAGGGGCATTGTTCAGCCCAAAGAGCATCACTTTGAACTGAAAGTGGCCCTGTGGAGTGGAAAAGGCAGATCTCTCTCTAGCCACTTCAGTTAGTGCAATCTGCCGGTACCCTAAAGTTAAGTCAAAGGTACTCAGGAACTTGGCAGCCCTATACCAATTAATTAGCTTATCAGCTCTGGGGATGGAGTGAGCATCAGTCATGGTTACTGATTTGATCCCTCTGTAGTACACACACAACTGGAGTTCTGGAGTGGCGCTAGGTAAGGCAGCTTTTGTTACCAGCACCAATCGGCTGGACTAGGGGCTAATGGAGTGCCCAGTTACCCTGAACAGCAGCATCTTAGAGACTTCAGCCTTGATGCTGGCCCTCACTTTATCAGACAGCTTTTAAATAAGGTTTCTGACAGGGGGACTGCCTCCAACATGATTGTCATGGGTACAAAGAAGGCCTGGGGAGAGAAAACAGAAAGGCAAACTGCCCCAACAATTAATTGGCGACAGTTCCTCTGCTGTTCTGGGATCGGGTAGGGGAGAAGTTGACACCCTCCACTTATACATCTTTCTCTTTTGATGACAGGAGGTAAGGGAGAGATTCACTCTCCTCCTCCCTATCATCTGTCACCAACAGAATGGTGACTTCAGGCCTCTCAAAGTGTGGGTTGAAATGATTGATAAGGGGTATCTGGGGGTCTTTAAGCCCACCAGGTAGGTGAGTCCCTCTTCCTCTCAACTATCTCATAAGGCCCACTCTAACAGTCTTGGAGGGCCCTGGGCTCCACTGGCTCCATCACCCACACTTTCTGCCCAGGTTGAAATTTCACTGGGGTAGCCGTCTGGTCTTACCTCTGCTTCGTTGCCTCCTGGCTAGCCTCCAAGTTCTCAGAAGCCTTCCAAAACTTGGCCATCTGGTTCTAGAGGGCTAGCATGTAGCTAACTAAATCCTGGGGAGGCTTCTTGGAAGCTTGCCCCCACCCTTCCTTAACCAGACTGAAGGGTCCCCTAACAGGGTGCCCATACAGAAGTTCAAACGGGCTAACTCCAAACCCTTTCTGTGGTTCCTCCCTGTAGCCAAAGAGCAGGCATGTTAAGAGGACATCCCACTTACGCCTCAGGGGCTCAGGTATGCCCATAATCATGTCCTTCAGGGTCTTGTTGAATCGCTCAACAAGCCCATTTTTTTGTGGGTGATAGGGGGTAGAAAACCTGTAAGCAACTCCACACTCCTTCCACATTGACTGTATGTTTGCAGACATAAAGTTGGTGCCCCTGTCAGACACCACCTCCTTGGGGAAACACACTGGTGAAAATCCCTATCAGGGCCCTAACCACTGCTGGTGCAGTAGCAGTCCTCAAAAGCATGGCCTCTGGGTACCTAGTGGCATGGTTCACCAAGACCAGGATAAGCATGTTGCCTGAGGATGTCTTCAGGTCTAAGGGCTTCACAATGTTGATGCCCACCCTCTCAAAGGGGTGCCAATGACAGGTAAGAGATTCAGGAAAGCTTTATGCGTTTTCCCTGTCTTCTCTCTGGCCTGGTAGGTTAAGCAAGTCCTACAGAATGCAACTGAGGAAATCTTCATCTGGGACCAGTAAAAGTGGGGGGCAAGCCTGTCAAGCTTCTTGCCCTGCCAGAGGTATTTCATGAACTAGCCCTCGTACGAAGGCCCTGGGGTATTGGGGCACTACCAATGCCCATGTTGCCCCAAGTGCCTTAGGCTTACTAAGGCACTTGCCCTTAGTAGCCCATTGAAATCATCTACCTTGTTGTCCCTAACCCAGCCCTTTAGTGCCTTGCTGAAATAGTCTAAGAAGTCCTCCCAAGACTCGTTTGGGAGTTTCTGACTGTCCCTGAATCACTGTCTGTACTAGTCAATGGTCAGCCCGACATTGCTAAGAAGAATGACTTTCAAGGGGGCATACTTAGTTTGGTATTCTACCTCAAGTGTCAAGGGTGTGTCCCTCCCCACTGTGGGCTTGTCCCTTCAGAAAAGCTACCCTACCACCCCAATATTCCGCTGAGACCTTGTGAAGCTTCAGAGCTACCTCATAAGCTGAGAACCATTTATCTATTTCATCTCCCAACACGTAACTGGGCACCAGATCCTTGGGTATGCAGACACTGCTGATATGCTGCCACCATCACTGTTTGCAGTATAGAAGCAGAGGTTCTGCCACGAAGAGGTAATTGCTTTCGATCAGTGGAGTATATCCACAGAGAGAAGGCCTATCAATTAATGCTACATATAAACACCCTATTAACAAACATTAGAAATGACAACACTGTTTGTTTGAAAACAGAGATGAACGATATATTTGAAGTTGTATATCGTCTGTGCTAGTACATAAGAACATAATACTGACTGTGGACAATGTTTTGTAACATATATTTACATGTGTAAGAATGTGCCTCATAAATACAGGTGCTATGACAAAAGACAATTAAAGACAGTCAACACAATTAATATATATATATATATATATATATATTCACTGAAAAAACCAAAGGTTTCACACATGTTATAGTTAGCTGGACATTTTACTGATAAAAAACCAATGAAATTCCCCCGTTATAGTTACTGTAGGCAACTATAACTCACGCGACCGTAATCCTCTGCTGATGCTAATACTGTATTTAGACACTTATTTGCCCATGTCTTCTTCCATTAAATTTTAGCTATACATATATTACAAATATTTTTTTTTCATAAAGACACATATGTCATCAGCAGAGGATTACGGTCGCGTGAGTTATAGTTGCCTACAGTAACTATAACGGGGGAATTTCATTGGTTTTTTATCAGTAAAATGTCCAGCTAACTATAACATGTGTGAAACCTATGGTTTTTTCAGTGAATTTGCAAGGTTTTTTAAATGCTAATTCCTAACTATAACGTGTGTGAAACCTATGGTTTTTTCAGTGAATTTGTACGGTTTTTTAAATCCTAAGTTACTTTACGCCATTTGTGGCGTGCGCGCCCACTTAACGCAGTTCGTTCCGTGCGCGCTAGGTGCGCTTCGCGCGCCGCGTGCCCACGTTACGCTAGATGGGCCATGAACGCACGATGCGCTTCGCGCACATGGATGACATATGATGAGCATCGTTGTGACAGTTAAAATATATGTTTTGCATTTAATGTAATAAGCCATGCACAAATGGTGTCCTGCGGGCACCATTTGCACACGGGGTGGGGAGAATGTGGATATTTTTTTTTTTTTTTTATTATTTGTTAGCGTACGCGTACGGTAATCGTAATCGACGAAATTTTCGAAAAAATTTAAATTGCCTTTTTTCACTTGGGGGATCGTTGGGGACACCCTCGATATGGCTAGGTGCTTGGGAGTTGTTTAAACAGCCCCTTTATATGTTTTTGCACTTTGTTTTTCAACCCCCTGTCAGAGTGCGAGTGAGAAAATGGCGGCCGCCACTTCCTGGTTTCGACCGATTCGAATGTTTACTAAGATCTAAGAGCCAATCAGAATCGCGCTCGCGCACGTCACCGTACGCGTACGGTAAGCGCACCGTAAGCGCACCGTAAGCTGGCTCAGATATATATATTGATTTAAAAGCTATTTTCTCAGAATCTACTGAACAGATTTACACCAAACCTACAAAAGGCACTTCCTTGACCTGAGGACTACCTCTCTGCCAAATTTCAAGTAATTCTGTTCAGCCGTTCGGGCTGTAGCTGTGTCTAAAGGTCCTATGGAAAAATGCATGGGAAAAACGCGTTTTTGGACCCCCCTTTTATCTCAGCCCCCGCTTGACGAATCCCCCCGAGACTTTCAGGGTAGGAGCGGAGCGTAGCGCCCCACCTATTTTGAAAAATTCGCGAGGATTCGTCAACCGGCGCCAAAGTTATTCAAAATAGAATGTTGCGGATTTCCCATGGAAACGTGGTCCTAACTATAACTACCTACTGGCGACCGCCAGTAGGTAATATATATATATATATATATATATATATATACACATAAGTTTGTTTTAGCGCCCAAACACAGTAGATGCAACCTTCCAAACTGCTCTGCTATCATAAATAAGCCAATTAATGTGCTTCCTCTGTGATGGAGTAAATAAATGGACCATCCAGTGGGGAGCACAAAGCTTATTTACGATAGCAGGGCGGTTTGGAAGGTTGCATCCGCATTTTAAGGTAGGCAGTTTTCTCTCTACAACTGACCAGTATACTATCTTAATGGGTCACATTATTCAGACTCCATCATGAGCATTTTTGTTAGCGCGTGTTATTTCTCACAACGCAGGTTTGCATCAATGAGAAGGGATTACATGTGATTTTCCTCTATCCTGAGAAGTTAACATAACAGTTGAGCATGATTCTGTAATGCCCACCCTACATAACGACCTCAGCTTATTCAATGACACTGACATTTAGCATACATTTTCCTTATCATGCAGGCTGTGCACCATCTGGTTTCTAGTCCTGATGAAGACCCCATTGTGATGTTGCCCACTTACACTCGCTTTCGGGGGTCGAAACGTCGATGTGATATGAACAAAGTGTACCATACCCAAATAGACATGTATAAGACAGGATGAAAAACACGTCGTCTTTAAGGGCATCAATTGTATTTGGGTGCTAAAACAAACGTGTGTAAATGTTAATTGTGTTGACTCTTTTATTGTCTATTTTCATAGCACCTGTATTATTTATGAGGCACATTCTTACACGTGTGTGTGTGTGTATATATATATATATATATATATATATATATATTACCTACTGGCGGTCGCCAGTAGGTAGATATAGTTAGGACCTATTTTCCATAGGAAATCTGCAACATTCTATTTGGAATAACGTTGGCGTCGATTGACGAATCTTCACGAAACTTTCCAAACTTTTGGCCAGCTCCGGTCCGCTCCTATCCTGAAAATTTCATGGTGATTCGTCAAGCAGGGGCCGAGAAAAAAGAGTGTTTTAAGTTGGGAAATTGATTCCTCTTCAATCCAGAGGTCCCCTAGGGGCCAACTAGGCCACCAGGTACCTACAGTAAGCACCACGGAGCTGCGTTGCAGAGTGTTGTAAAAAGGGGTGTGGCCTCTGAACACCTCTCTGCAACGCAGCTCCCTGGTGCATACTGGAGGTACCTGGTGGGCTAGTTGGCCCCTAGGGGACCTCTGGATTGAAGAGGAATCAATTCCCCAACTTAAAACGCTCCACAGGGTGTGTTTGCACACATATCACCTCAGGCCCCACCCCCTTCCTTCACCATTGTACAAATATTCCTCTAAAATCAGCCGAACTACGAATTCTGATTTACTCGCCTGTTATCAGGATAGAACACAGTGCTGCATCGTTTAGACCAGCACTGACCCTGAAAAGTAATTTTAAGCGTACTTAACAGTAACTTGTATTTCCTTCCATATGAATCCATTGTGTGCTTTTAAGCAGAAAAGTTTCTAAGTGTCTATTTTCATAAACTAAAAATATTCCTAAAAAATCATCTGTATGACTTGAACACATTCTTTCAACTGTTTACAGGAGATTCACCTGTGCTGGATCCAGGATCCACCACTGAGTAAGAAAAAGTAACGATAACACTACTTACCTGGCAAGTGAATTTTCTGCCATAGCATAACATTGGTGATTCTATGTGAGAGTCAACTTTTAAAATACAATAATAATCCTTAAAAATCACTACTGTAACCAAAACGCTTTTACTCAACTGTTTACAGGAGATGTCCAAGGACTGAATCTAGGATCCAGTCCTGTGGTTAGAAAATTAATCCATAAAGTGACTAATTGCATTTGACTAGAAATTCACATTGAGCTCAATGTTGCTTTGTGTTTGAAATTGTGTTGCCCATTGCAACAACTGTAACTACTGTACTTAAAAGTCTATTGCCTATTTGCAGAGTATTTAAACTAAAGTAATTCATTCTGAGAAAGTATATTTTGTATTGTAATGTATAATGTAATTAAAATATATAAAAATCAACAGTTTAAAAAATTTAGTAAATAAGTATCAAAAAAATCAGTATAACCATTAATACATTAAAAATTGTCATTTACAAAACCTTTGAAATTCACTGAAAAAACCATAGGTTTCAAGCCTGATAGAGTTAGGAATCCGCATTTAAAAAACCTTAGAAATTCACTGAAAAAAACAATAGGTTTTAGGGGTGTTATAGTTAGCTGGACATTTCACTCGAACAAAACCATTGAAATTCCTCCGATATAGTTAGTTGTACTAACTACATCTCGCGCGCCCGCAATCCACTGCTGATGATGTCACATATTACATCATTCATGACATGGTCAGTGACATCACTGATGACATCTCAAATGACATCACTGATGACATAACTGATGACATCATCCAGTGAATGTGGTTTGGTTCGTTATTTAAATATGTATTATATATATAGCAATTTGCATTGAAGAATGAGTGGATATATAAATATCTGGATGGAGGATTTAGTAGCAGTGTGATTGACTGTTGACTTGACTAATTTATAGTGTCTCACTAAATATATTGGATAGTGACTAAACTGTGTGAATATCTGTATCACTGTCAGTTGTTGTGTAAACTGCAGCACCAGCTGCTTACTAGCTACGTGAAAGTCTATATTATTTATTGATTAGTTAACTGAGTATTTGTATGGGAGAGTGAATGTGTGTGTGGTTCGGTGGGGGGGTGTGACTGCCCAAAGATGTATGAATAGTTGATTCAGTAGGTATATGAAGTTAAAACTACATGTTATAACAGTTGTTTGGGTGAGTGAATATCTTTATGCGTGCGGTGATGAGCAAATATACGTCTCAATGGTACATGTCCAACAAACTAGAAAAATAAAAGCCAGTGTATGTGTCAGTTGTTGTATATAAATACGTATACATAAGACTCAGTGATTGTATGAGTGACTGTATGGATAACTGTATAGTTGTAATAGTGATTTTATAACACACTAAGTATGAGCTATTATCTATATGAATAGATGAAGTGGTGTTTTTATAAGTGTATAGCTAAGTAAAAGTAAGTATGATCCATTGTTTGCATAAGTGAGTAGGATGACTTCATAAGTGATTAGGACGTGTGGGTGTTTAGAAACTTGTATTGGTGTGTCAATGGTTTTAAATCTGGCACTCTGTATTTTACAGTGAGTGATGAAAGGTTATAATAGTGTATGATGAGGTGTATCTGATTGTCACGTGGATGATGTCATCAGTGATGTCATTTGAGATGTCATCAGTGATGTCACTGACCATGTCATGAATGATGTAATATGTGACATCATCAGCAGTGGATTGCGGGCGCGCGAGATGTAGTTAGTACAACTAACTATATCGGAGGAATTTCAATGGTTTTGTTCGAGTGAAATGTCCAGCTAACTATAACACCCCTAAAACCTATTGTTTTTTCAGTGAAATTCTAAACTTTTTTAAATGCTAATTCCTAACTATATCAGGCCTGAAACCTATGGTTTGTTCAGTGAATATATATATATATATATATGTTACAAAACATTGTCCACGGTCTGTATTTGGTCTGAATGTTCTTATGTACTAAGCACAGACAATATATGACTTTAAATGTATCGTTCATCTCTGTTTTCAAACAAACAGTGTTGTTGTCATTTCTAATGTTTGTTAATAGGGTGTTTATATGTAGCATTAATTGAAAGTCCTTTATCTCTGTGGATATCCTCCACTGCTCGAAAGCAATTACCTCTTCATGGCAGAACCTCTGCTACTATACTGCTGTAATTTCCTAGGTTCTGCATGTTACTGGGACACCGTATTATTATTATTAATGACCATCACTGTTAGGTCCTGAAGTTTGTCTTGCCTTTAGCTCCAGTTCCCTCATGTTTTTCTCATGCTCCAACAGTAGTGTCTTTTCAGCTAAGGCCCTCTCAGTCTTCTCTTTCTCCAACTTTAGTTTGGCCAGCTCCCGCTCCCTCTCCTCCAACTCCACTTGTGGCACCTGGAAGACAAACTGCTCCTACCCCCTCTTGGGCATCCTGATTCTCCTCCTGGGGGAAGAGGGGTCCTTTCTGCAGCTCAGGGTTCTCCTCTGGGTCCAGGTCCTCATCCTTATTAAACCCAGGTCCCCCTCAGGATCATCCTTCGCTGCTAAGGCTTGCAGCCTATTGACTTCCTCATAGGCTTGGAGGGCTAGCTGTAGATTCAACTTGGAAGCTTTCCTGCCCACATTCAGCCCTCTCTCCTTGCAGATCCTTTGCAGCTCCTCCCTAGTGAGGTTGTCCATATCCATCAACTCCATCTCCATGGTAGAAGAGGAAAGTAGTGTTACTTAAATTTAGAAAAATATAAACAGCCAATAAAGACTAAGAAGAATTTAAAAATGCTTGAAATGGTATCAAATTATTTACCTGGGATTTTGTCTTAAACAAATCAATGTATAGTACTACACAAACACAAGTCCTGATCCACATGCTGTACAGCTATATTTTAAATGTGGTTGTTGGTTGAGTAGGGTGTGAGCCCTAGCCAAGTAACAGCCACAATCCCTTGCAGGGTGAACCACACAAAGTCACTAATTTAACCTGTGCTGAACCCTGGGTAACTTGGCACAAAAAGCAGTCTGACTTAACTTAGAAACAATGTTCAAAGTATTAAAGCAGCACACAAATGGCAACAAAGTAAAAACACAACACAGGAAAAATCCAAATTTAGAGTACATTTTTATAATTTATTTGACACCATAATGACAAAAATCCAGTCAGTAGAACCGGAGTTATACATTTTTTAAGTTCAAAATAGCGCCTAACAGATTGGAGTGCCAGACATCTAGTCGCATGAGACTGGGACGAAGTCAAAAGTTTAGACCAACTGTGATGGAATGTGGTTCGAATGCAAGACGTAGATTGGGCCTGGTCAGCGCTTGCCTTTGGACTTAAAAGAAAAGTGTCTGAGAAGGTAAAGTTTAGCGGGGCAAACTGCAGGAGGTGTCTGAGGAGGAAGTATTGTCGTCACATGGCCTTGGGTCGAAGCCGCAGTGAAGATTCCTACGTTTGGACTTAGTCGCCGAAATGGAATTCAACAACCTCCAGCAAGAAAAGGCAGAAGGTTGTAGCGGAAGACAATTCCATGAGGTTAGATACCCTTTAGCAAACTACTGTTGAGATAAATTTCCTGCTGCTTTGAAGAACGTAGCGGTAGAAGCCACAACGTCAATGCACCTGGGGCAGATAGGCGATGCACCTGGGGCAGATAGGCGATCAGGCGGGTCCCAGTCTCCTCCTGGTTCCCAGAGCACTTTTTGGGCCAAATTTGGTCAGTCCCCAGTTTGGGAAAGTGGCCATCTGGGCACCTTTAGCACCACAACCAAGGGTCCACGACTTGGGGGACACCTCTTAGGGATTCAGGACTCCCTCAGGTTGAGTCCAGGTGAAGGTTCAAGATGGTGGGAGCCTGTTATGTCCCTGTGGCTCTGAACAGGAGGCCATCAAACTAGCGCTTGAAGTTGCTTCTGGTAGTCCTGGGTGCAGGTGTGGAAGCAGAGCTGGCCTCTGAGGGTTCAAGGCAGGCTACAGGGAGCAAATCCGACCATCCAGGTACAACACCAGTCTGGCAGAGTGCACAGCAAGTCACAGCAGCAGGCAGTCCTCTTGTTGTGTGTTTCTTGTATGGCCCATTGTAATTTTCCCTATGTTAGCCTAGTTGTATATGTTGTAGGCCGCATTTCTTTTGCACAAGTTAATAAATAAACACACTTGCTTTTGTCCCATGTTGTATTTTCACACAGAACCTGCATATGTTTTTGTGTTCTGTTCATTTCCTAGGGTTTTAGTCTGAACACCATAGACCAAGTATCAAAACAATGCCCCCTGTTATTCTCTCTCGCCGGACACTTGTACCTAGACGTAACATGAGAATGCAACTGCTATTTGTGACCAAAGTTCATGTCATATAACTAATATTACCATGTCAGCTGAGATGTAGAATTTCCATCTATTAATACTACGGTATGGAGTCCGTCGCTCATCCCAGAGATCTTTGATATGTAATCATTAGCTTTAGTAGAAGGAGGGGGCTAGTCTAATCTGTCTTATAACATGACAGGGCTTTTTATGGTATATGGTTTGTTAACCATGCTAGCGAAATTCTCGCTATCCATTTGTTTTCTAATTGTGGCACAAATCCTGCATTTTAGAGCACAATAGTTTAAATAAATATTCTAAAATTGCTCTAAAATTCCTCTGTCTCTCTTGTTTATCTTATTGTTTACTAGTTCTAGTGAGAGAGTGAAAGGGCGTGTCCTGTTACAGCGATCCCGAGTTGATCGAGAGTGTTGTGCTCTGAGCTGCCAACTCACTTGTTCCTCTAGTTAGGAGGGCAAGTGAGGCACTATACTAGTTGGACTCTGGCTCCTAGATGTTGAGGTAGTATGGTGACTCAGTCCCTACATGCTGATGTTCTATGGTCCCAAGAATAGTTCTGAGCAGAATCCCTGCAACACTCTGAGGATTCAGTAGTGAACTGAAGAGTGGGTCTGAAGGTCATATTTTTATACCCTGGTGCCCTTCTTCTGGAAGGTGGGAGAAACTTCTGGAAAGTGCCTGGACTTCCCTGCCTTTCCTGCTTTGGCTCCAAGCTGGCTGCAGTGACAATACAGTGAAGTTAGGCCTTTGTGTGAAGGCGGAGCACAGATTATTCAGGTGTAAGTAGGGTTGTGCTCAGCTCCACCCCCCCCAATCCTGCCAGCAGATGGGCAATTCGGGCTCTCCTAATCCCTCTATTGTGTGACTGCCTGGGAGGAATTCACAAAGTCTGTCAGCTACGCCCAGTCATGAGATGCAAGACAGGCTGTAGGCATGAAAGGCTGAGAGCAGAAAAATGCCAACTTTCTAAAAGTTAATATATAAGAAGAAGCGGGAAACCCAATTTACCCTTGGAGGCTTGGGTGATCAAAGCATTAACGAGTAATTGATTTACTAAATTATACATTTATAGGCATTCGATCTGCAAACAATAGTGGCGAGCTCTATATAGTAGCTCACATTTCAATCAATTAAAAATCAAATTAACATTATTTCAATTAGAATAAATCTATTATCAAACAGTCTTACACGGGTGTATATATTTCAATAAAGTGAATTTATATTGAGAAAATATTTCAAATGGTACAAAAACCTATTATACAAATTTACATAAAGCAATACAACGCAACTGGAGATTTCCAAATATTTCGATATTACAAACACCTCATTGTTGCTTATTGTGATTGCCTCTTTCAAATAATAACAAGAAAATGTGACTGATTAAACAGAAAACATATCCATAAGTCAGATAATTCTGAGTGAAAGTAGGCGGGATTGTCGACGTTTCGGTCTATGTGGTGTAAACATAAGATAGACCATCTTCAGGACGTTGGAATCCTGTGTAGAATGACCCTTAGGAATTTGCTCAACCAGTTACTCTTTGAGGTTGTCTCTTCTTAAATCAAGGGACATGTTGCTCATTGGCAACCAGTACTTCACAGCAATATATGCGGGTAATATTCAGTGAGCTATGCTCCTTCCGGTATAAACCTAGAGCACCTTTCTATCAGGGTTGCGTCAGTCTTGATCCTGTCAGGGCCCGAATTAAGCGATGTGCTGCTGTATCTGCAGTCGTTGACCCTGACAGAAAGGTGGGGGATGGACTTCTGCTGGGATTTGATACCCAAAGACTAGTAAAAAGAGTCAAAGAAATGATAAGATCAGATCAGGAGACAAAATGCCCCTCTCGCCACTCTCACCTGTGGACCGGAGGGCCCCTGTGCTAAAATAATGCCCCCAAAGGGAATCACGGATTGCCCACTAAGCAGATGGTTCCTCAAACACATTAAAGTTGCCAAAAATTAAAATGCCAGTTCCACCCTCAAGCTACAGTGAGCAGTATACAGTGCAGTTAGCCTACGATAAAATCAAATGTTACAAATAATAAAAAGGTTCAAATTTAAAATCCCTCATGTAAATATCAGCATAGAAACCTTAGAGAACCGTTTTTCTTTCTTTCTCCGTTTGTTTGCTTGGTTTCTTTGCTTCCATGTGTATTTCTGTTCCAATGTGCTGTGCATCGCTGGTCCCCCTTTTCATTTTAGGTCTGTTATTAGCCAATATGTTTTGTTTTTCACCAAACATTCTGAAAAATAAATACATATTCAAGCGTTCCCTTTTTTTTAATGAAAATTTTTTATTTTATCAATTAACAAAAATTGTTACAAAAAGTTTCCTATAAAATATCCACAAAACTTGCTTGCTGCAGTAACCATCATTAACTGCTACATATTTGATGTACTTCATTCGCTAAAACAAATCCTGGAAATGCATATCATAAATAATAAACACACTAAAACCCATAGATCAATTGCGAAAAGAGAAGAAAAGAGAAAGGAAAAAAGTGGGTACATACATTTTTTTTTAAAAAACAAGGGACTTTCCCCTGTGTGGAAACTTCACAAATCAGACAAAATCATATCGAATTTCCAGATAAAGAGGCGTTCCAGGCAGACCTATTTTGGAACATAAGTTTCAATCAAATGCAGCATACATAAATCATGTCATAACATGCAAATCAAAATCTGGGCATACCCAAAGTGCAGGCTTGAAGTTCTAAAGTGCAATGTGCATTACTTAAACGTTCTTTAATTGTGTGTGCATATTTGGCTAACCTAGCCAGTTCAATCGGGATCTCCAGGCTGAACAAAAGTTTCATAGCATCGTTGCAATTACGCGTCCCATATTTTGAAAACAATGGCCTCACTAAAGTGCGACGTGCATGTATCAAGCAATGGCATATGCAGACCAAATGAACCATAGATTCCTCATACTGGTACATATTTGCAGGTGGTGATCGCCTCTAGGGATTTCCAGCGCCTGTTAATATCTTTTATTGGCAATGCCAAAAGCCTCACTGTTAACATTTGCTTTGAAAATATCTTGTTTAACGCAGCGTTGAGATATGGTTGCCTTAACCGATCTTCATAACAGCTTGCAAGTATCCCAATGTTACTTTTGGAACAATTCAATTCCTTCATGTCTTCTTCCCTAGATAGTGATCTAACTTGTTTTTTTAATATAGATTTCAATATGCCAGGCTGATAAATCAGATCCTGCAATTTGATCATGTCAAGCTGTAATGCAGTGCAGGCGGTTTGCAGGCCTTTGCTCCATGAATTATTGGATTTCATAAAGATTATTTTCAGGGTTGACTTCATTGTATTCAGAGGGATGGCACAAACCCCTCTGTAGAACCGCACGAACGTTGCCCATTGCTCGTAGCTTTGTTTATTCAACCCAAATTCTAGTCGCACCAGGGTATTTTGTGTATGCGCAGGAATCTGGAAGATTCGCTTAAAGGCTCGGCAGTTGATATGTTCCAAGCTTTTAACAAAAGCCGCAGGAAATACTTGCTGGCCATATGTAACTGAGGGAAGCAGCTTGGCCCTTATAACCTTTCTGATTGATTTTGTTTTCGGGCTATTTAGTTTAGAATTAAGCTTGCACAAGGCGAACGTCACTGCCTGGCCTTTGTTTCGACTGAAGTGAGGTGAGCTGTTGACTTCCCATTACTCATCAGCCACGCCCCCAGGTAGTTGTATTTGGTCACTGTTGTTATCTTCAAATTGCCCAACCTCCAATATTGTCTGAGTTTGTTGCTGTACTTTCTGAATAGAACTACCTTTGTCTTTCCTGCATTTGCTCTTAGGTCATTCTTGATGTTGTAAAGGTTTAGTGTGGCCAATAATCTTTGCATGCCTACTTTTGTGTGATCTAATAGCACCATGTCATCTGCATACTGCATTAAAAATAATCTATTTGAGCCAATTTTCAGGGGTAAAAGATTTGCATTAAGAATAGTTTTGGCAAGGTCTGCCGTATATAAATTAAAAAGCAAAAGTGCCAATACACAGCCTTGTTTTAAACCACGGTCTGTTGGAATCTTTTTGGTACCTGAATTCATCGAAGTTTTCACCCATACCCAGGTTCAAGTTTAAAGGCTAATTATTGCCTTCAAAAGAATCTCTGGTATTTCTCAACCTTGTTATTTCCGCCACAGCAGACGCCGATTGACTCCTTCAAAGGCCGCAGAATAGTCCACGAAACATGCAAAGAGTGGTGGCGACTTTTTCTGCGTAGTCTGTTCTATCATATAAGCAAGGGCTAAGATATTATCCATTGTAGATGCTCCTGGCCTGAAGCCATTTTGGCAACTTGGTAGAATTTCATTTTCATCAGCCCATGTCTGCAAGTCTTATAGAAGGACACTAGCATATCCTTTTGCTTCAATGTCTAAAAGGGCTATCAGCCTATAGTTCGAGGGGTCCCCGGTATTGTCCTTTTTATGGATAGGTTGCAATAAAGATCCTTTCCAAGTCTCTGGAATCGTTAAATTTGCCAGACAATGCTGGAAGAGCGGCGTGAGTATGCTTCCCCAGAAATCACGATCTTCTTTAAATAGTTGTCCTGGTAATCCGTTGGGGCCTGGTGCCCCATCCTTTCTACCGTTGGGGCCTGGTGCCCCATCCTTTCTAATGTTTTTTAAGATTGTTGTCACACGATTCCCTACGACCGAGGCTTCTGGTGGTACCTCCATATTTAATGGGTTCTCTTCCGCCACCGGTCCAAGTTTGTCGTCTGTGGATACTAGTGAGGTTTCAGGCAGAACGGTAGTGGTAAAGAGCTCTTGGTTGTGTGATGATGTCAGATTTTGTGCGCAACAATATAATGTTGTTACATAGGTTATCCATATATCACTGGCAACCGCATTACACCTGTCTTGGCCATGCCCAGAAAGCTTGTTAATATACGACCAGAATTCAGCCTGTTTATTTGGGCATAGCAAGGCAAAAACATGCAGCCACTCCGAATCTTGTTGTTTTCTTTTACAGTCCCACACGTTCTTCCTAGGATTTTCTTTGCTAGGAGTTGGTTTTGATATGTTTTGTATTTTCCGACTCGCTTATGGATACATGTGGCTATTCTGAGCGACCTTTTACTTTGCTCCACTTTTTCGCATCGTGGTTGAAATTGGCGACAAGACCTTTCTACAGAGACTGGAGAGTGTTCTTTACCTTTTAGAAGTTGGTATACCTCGGTCGTTAATTTAATCCAATTCTAGTTAATATTACCTTCCGTAAATTCTTCGGCAGTTCCGGGCCAATTGCTTTTCCACCTTCTTAAGGCTGCTGTATCTATTTTGGTACACTTTAGTCTCCTTGGCAAAGCATACATTTCTTCCCCGTTGGTATTGCCCACAGAGGTGATAATCGGGAGACGGGCTGTGTATAAGGTGATAGTTATGGCCAGTGGGAGATGGTCGCTGGTCGGGATAGAAAGCTTTTGGAATTCTGTCACTTGCCCATACAGGGGACCACACTTGAAAATATAATCAATTATTGATTTAGTTAACCCCTATGTATCTTTGTTAGAGGCTGATTTAAGGCCGTAGCACTTTTGTGTTGATTTTAATCTGTATATTTTTAGAAATGTATTAATCAACATTCCAGCCTTATCTGTAGGCAATACTTCATCTGGTTCCATTCCAAGAATTTGCATGTTAAAATCTCCAGCCATTACAATCCCACAATTTGGTTGACTGCTCAGTAATTCCTCAAGGGTATCCACTAGTGCTCTCATGTCACTGTGTCTGGGAGCCTTAGTACTATTAAAGTAAATATTCAGAAGAATGATCTTTATTGGGCTTCCGTTTAATTTCAATCCTTGCACTAGGGCTGCCTGAACCAGCCAAGGAAGGCAAAGACTCCCAGATGCCCCAAAATTACAGGCCTATCTCTCTGATTAACGTTGACTGCAAGATCTATGCAAAGATTCTGGCATCAAGACTTAATATGGTACTACCTCATCAATTGATAAGTAACTCACAAGTTGGCTTTCTCAAGACACGCATGTCACACGATAACACTAGACTCCTATGCCATATACTAAATAGTGCTGCCAAGTCCGACAAACCAGCGGTGACCATCACAGTAGACGCAGAGAAGGCATTTGATAGGGTATCGTGGCATTTCCTAGAACAGTGCATGTGGGCCTTGAACCTGGGGAACTCTTTCACGCGGAAAGTAATGACACTATACGAAAAGCCCACTGCCCATATCGTAGTCAATGGGGCGGTCTCAGAGCCCTTCACCTTGCAGCGAGGTACAAGGCAAGGTTTCCCCCTGTCCCCCTCACTGTTCCTGCTAGCTCTAGAGCCTCTGATTAAGGATATAGAGGCCAATGAAGAGATGAAAGGGGTCACCACCAATTAAGTCACAATAAAAACTAGCCGCATACGCGGATGACATTCTCGTTGTCACAGAAAGCCCTAAATCCTCTATCACGGCCCTCATGGATTCCATAGACAGGTACTCGGCCCTCTCAGGCTATAAACTCAATAAAAACAAGTCAGAATGCAAACCACTCAATATACACACCACAAAAGACATACTGGGGGACTCAGGCCTCGCCTGGCAAACCAGTTTCATAAAATACCTGGGTATATACTTTGGGAATGATCTTAAAAACACACTAGAACAAAATGAAAAACTAATGCTGGACAAGATAAAGATGCTGTTGGAGGGCTCGTCACCCAAATTCATTACTTGGTGGGGAAGGATAGAGACAGTAAAGATGATGGTCACCCCTATGGTCAACTACCTGGCAAATATGCTCCCTCTAATACTCACAGACGACTTCCATGGCAAAATAGACAAGTTGCTGAATAACTTCATCTGGCGAGCCAAAAAAGCAAGGATAAGACTTAAAAAACTAAGACTGGGGAAAAACCTGGGGGGTTAAACCTGGAGGATTTTAAAACCTTCCAAACGGCCTTCTTGGCAAAACAGGGGAATTATTGGATCCTGCCCGACCAGGAGTACACTCCAGTATGGCTGAGATTGGAGAGAGCCATACTAAATAACCTTGAACCCTTAGCCCTACTAACAGCCAACAAACATACACTAACAACAAACCCAATACTCAAAAATACCAGAAACGCCCTGCTGAAGGTGGACCAGAGGATGGAACACAGCATAAACAACTCGAAATGGGAATCTCTGTGGGCAAACGCCAGGATAAAATACAGGGGCAAGCCGCTCTCGATGGACTCGTGGGGGAAAACAGGGATCTCCCACCCTATACAACTTGAAGAGGGTGGGAATCCCATCACTTTCAATATGCTAAAAATCAAACATAATTTTTCAGACATAGAACTGTATACTTTTCTAAAAATCAAAACAGCACTGACCAAAGCGACACTTTCCGCTACCAAGCCGTCAATCTTCCAGTATATGTCCAACCTCAATAAATTAGGCCACCAGGTATCACACCTCTACAGACTCCTAAGGTCCAGCTCAACCAAACTTAATGAAAAGACACGCAAATACTGGGAGTCCCTGCTTGGGGACACACTTAGCGAAAATGAGATCCAGACACTATGGTCCTCCCCCACACAAAGTAAAATATCCCCGGTTCTAGCACAGACAAAGTTCTGGACACTACACAAAATCTACTGGACCCCAGCGCGCCTGGCGACCCTGGGACTGAACACCAATGACCAGTGCTGGAACTGTAACAATGGGAAAGGAGACCTGGCCCATCTCATATATTACTGCCCAAAAGTCAAGGCATTCTGGGAGAAGATCTTTGCCTTTTTAAACAACATGCTAGGTTGTACTCTTAAAACGGAGTTTGCCACCCTCATTCATTAGGACAGATGCAGACACTCAACAAGACAGAGACCTACTCGACCTCCTCCTAACAGCAGGAGTAAAAATGGTACTCAATAACTGGAAAGACACCTCCACACAAAGACACCTCCAAGGCAAAGTTTAAGGGATGGCTCAACTGGGTGACGTACCTTAGGGGAGCAGATACAGTGGCCCTACGAGTCTCACCGTGGAGGCAGCCTGACAGGAAAATGTGGGCATCCCTGGACAAGTACCTTGACCCGTATGATCCGTCCTAAATAGGGCCAGTAGAACTACCCAGATAGCAACCTGCATTAGACAATAGCGAACACGCTAATTCTCCCTCTATGAAATGCCTCCTCTATCTCTCTGCTCTGGCCCCTTGTCCCTGTCCCTCTCTGTGCTTTCTATGACTCATACGAGGACAGCGGGTGGGGGACAGCCAAAATAGGCTAATTGTAACACAACCTACACAGCCAAAGTGAGCGACCCTGTAACAACAAGCGATGCAGAGTGCATGTTCCTTGTTATATGTATGTGATATGTTATATGTTATATGTCATTGGTTTTGGGGGGAAAAATCAAAATATTAATAAAAATCTCCTGAAATAAAAAATAAAAAAAACTATGTCCAAATACAAATCATGTATTCTTGTCTTCTTTTGCCCCCGAATGACTTTTCTTGCTAGAGTCATGAAAACGTTTTTAAACACGACCCAATTTTTTTTACAAAAGTACTTTTTTTTAGAACATAGGTTTAAAAAGAAATATCAACTTTTTTAAAAACCTATGTTATAGAAGAAAAAAACACCGTACTGACGTGCACACACGAAAAACCTGTATGGGGATGGAAAACTGATTAAAAAAACATAATGCATAATACATTTTTTTACAAGTTTACTATTAACCTCTCTCTATCTCTCCTTACAATAAAGGTGCTAGCGTATATGGTTAAAAAAAGTAAATTAGATTATTTTTACCTGAGCATAACTCCTCCATCCATCCGATCTTGACTGCAACACTCCACCGACTGGTGAAACAGACGCAAAACCGTGAACGTCAACCTGACAAGAGATTTTTAAAAATGAATTTATTTTTTATTTAAATGAATGGAAAAGTGTGAGAAAAGTTTGTTTAAAAGTTTTAAAATATTTATTAGTTTTAAAATAATGCCTGTTAATGGTTTAAATAATTTTAAAATATATAGTGTATTTAATAAAAATGGTTTCTTTATTGAATAAACTATTTATATAACTTAGTTATGCCATGTTTCGTCTTTATATATTTTTTACATATATAAATATGGCATATTTTTAAATTATATTAAAAATAAATAATTACAATATATACTTCAAGAAATTGGTGGTATTGAATATTTATTTAATACCTGAGCATTAATACAGTTCCCCACCAATAGCCCCGTATCACTTACATCCCACTCCTAAAAAGTACTTTCCAAATTATATTTAGCTATGTTAATATATTTTTAGATTGTTAAATATGTATTTGAATAATTATTTTGAATTCATACTCAAACATTTAAAATATTATATGAGTAATAATACATTTCCCTGAGTTTAGATCATAGACTTCTGGTTAACATCCTGTGACTTTACACTCACGTGAAACACATTTTAGGTCTGGCATTTTTCAGTTTTAATAGGCTCATGTAATTTTAAAAAGACTTTATAAAACATGCGTAACTATATACCTACATAGAGGGGTTTATTGACAGCCATATTTTTCCATTGATCTGCTTAAATGCCTCTCACATTTTGCTTCCACCCACCACAGCACTCCGTATGGGAAAGTAATATTCCACTTCAGCCATTGGCACTGAGGGCCTGATTATGATGACGGTCAGACTTTCGTCTGTCCGCCATCCTGTCGGAAATGGGACTGCCCGATTATCTGTCGGCGGTCCCACTACTGGTATTACGATGCGATCGTCTACAAGGCGTCACAATGTGTATTTTTTGTATTGCGGCGTGTACTGAAGGCTGCAGCACATGCCGGAATCTGGAAAAAAAAACACATTTTACACATCCCTGCAGTATGTGAAAGGCACACTGCGGTGCCTGCCTCATGGTGCAGGGATATGTAGGGGCCACCATTTTAGAGGCGAGGGAGGACGGGGGGGGGGGGCGCTACGGGCCCCCAAGTCACTTTCCGCCTGCCTTTTCATCAGTGCTTAATTTGTTCACAAATAAGTGCCAGGGCTCTCGTCAGGAGGCCACAGCAGCTTGCACCACCCATTGCCCCTGCCAGTGCTGCCAACGACAGTTACGACACAACTACTGACCGTCACACTCCTATAAGTGTGACAATTCAGAATGTTTCACGCACCCCTAAGCTAGAAGAATGGCTTGGGTGGCAGGTCTTAGTCGTTTATAATGTATATTGAATTAAGAAACAATTGTTGTTGTGCTCAGCTCTAAGTTACCCAAACAGCACCACCGTGTGTCAGACTGTCATAAGTGCAAGTGTTGACAATTAAGTGCCGGTGCTGAGCACTGGAAACCACAGGCTCAAATTAAGCAGTGCTTTTCATGGTGGGTTAACCGCAATGAAACGGCCGGCGGAAAGGGACATTGTAATCCCCACGGCGGTGCCTGAGCAGGCACGCCACTGTTGTAGGGATTGCAGCCCCTCCGACAGGCTCAAAGAGCCTGTCTAATCCATGGCGGTCTGCCTCTCCGCCCTCCTTCCATCTGCCCACCATGATAATGCGGGGGCGGTCAAGCACGGCCTGATGGGGCGGACCCAAAGTCATCATAATCCGGTCCGAGTGACGCCTTTTGTCCCTGATCTCACATGTTCACGTCCGCCTAAATAGAAATGCACTCAGTGCTAGGTCTGGTGGGGAAAGGCTTGCCTTTGACAATTTTTCTTTCTTCCCATTATTTTTTAATTTTTGACATCCTTGAGCTTAAACTACGTCTTCAGTTTACAGTAGTTCAAAGGCACTAGTAATTTTTCTTTGCGCCAACACAACTCATATTCTCAACCTTTTATAAATACATTTGCCAAATAGGAAGCAATTATACCGTTCTAATAAAATGATATATAATGATTCATTTTTTTAATTCTTACATCTTTATTGCAAACATACAGGGTAGCCAATTTTAGCCAGAGACTTGTTTTCTTTTTTATATTATATGGCATATACTGTTGCCAATTGAAAACATTTAAAAATGTAACCACGTACCAGTCTGCAAAGGCCTGATTTATTAGTTTTGTCAGCGCTTGTTTATTATACTCTTTGCTGAAGAAACACTGACGCAATCCTAGAGTGTGCGTTGTCTGCCTGCTTCATTTTATTGTGAGCCTCGTTTCTGATGCTTTGGACTCCTCGTTTTTGCTCAAATTATAGATTTGTAACCCTTCAATTTAAAGGGTGGTGATGTGCAAATGAAGGAATTACATGTAGAGAGATTAAAGAAAGCGTACTGATTTAGTTGAACAATCAAAACAAAACATATAGGAAATGACTGACATCATGTGGCCAAAATGCATAATGCATGGCAAAAAACAGATGTAAACGGGAAAAAAATGAGAAACAACAGCGCATAAGTCACACATTCATAATATTTGGAGTTTCATTTACGTACTAAAGGATACAAGTTAACATTTGCAGCTTAAATAATTGCATCAGCAAACAATTGAAACCCACAAATAATTAAACAAAAGAAATACATATAGTGAAAAGCTTCAATTGCATTTGAAACTCCAAATTCACAAACGCCTGATGCAATATACAAATAATGCAAGGTCTCTAATTTCACATGAAAAAAAGCAAGTTGACATCTTAAAGGAGGGATACCACTGGAGCTATAGCGAACCTATGGTATTTACCTAATAATGTCAATGTCAAGATAGGGAAATAATCAAAGTAAGTGATGTAATGTAACGTGATTACATTAGTGCTTCTTTGCTTTGACTAATTTATTATACATTTTAATAAACTATTTTACTTTACCCCATACTTTACCATACGGAGATTTCTACCTAACTGTGTATTTTGTGTGTGGTTAAGTTAAAGGAAGGTAAAAAAGGCAATTTAACTCGAACAATATTTGTAAAAATACTTCTATGCCAAATAGAAAATAATTTTATATATGTATTTTCAATGCAGAACAAAATAAAAATGAAGTACTATTAACTTTATTTTAAATTAAAACTTCAATTTATTTACAAAATATAAAAATACATAAGAAATATTCTTGGGAAGTTGAAGTTAAAAAATACATTTTCCACCTAAAGGAAAAAATATATATTATACAATAATAATTATTAAACGTGTATTATAAAGTTAATTACAAGTATTTTGATTACATTGTAGTACAGTTAATCTTACATTAATTTATATATTTGACAAAAGGTTGTTAAAATAACTTATAATTAAATAATACAATGTTTTCTTTTTAGTTTGTTCATTTATGTTTTCAACTATTTCAAATAATTTAATGTAATCAAACTTTATTTTCCATGGGGTTTTATTTGATCTGCCTACTGACATTTTTTTCTATAGGAGGGTTTTGCAGGACCTGTGTCTTTAGCAGACCCATTTCTATAGTAGTTACAGCACGTTTGCCCTGTACTTGGACCAATCACTATTGATGTTTCTGTGTTCCTTGCAGCTGGTATACACCCTAAGCCTCCATGAGTACCTAGCAGCAGGTCTAAACGCCTGTTCATCCTGATCCACGCAAAGATGCAAATATTACAGTTCTATGTGACCACCATGCACTCTAATGCTCTACCTGTACTTAATATAAACCCACACCTCAACTTCATTCTGTGCCCCCACTTCCTCTTTTTTGTCTTCATAGTGCTGTTTTACAAACTTAAAGCAAGAAGGGTTGTCACACTCTTACTATCGGGCGATGTTAAGTCGACTTGAGTTCTTTCATATGAGATAGTTCAGATAACTTGCCTTCATTCTGTCATCTGTGCAGTTTAAGGGATGGTTAAAGTTACTCCTTTTCAGAGTAGTAACAAAAACACCTGATTACAATAGAACATATATTGTAAGAGCATTATACTTTCACTTTCATCCTTATAAATCAAAACACACACCAGAGTTCACAAAGACCACACAATTTCGTTTAACTGTAACCCTACTGTGTTGTTTTATACGTTTGCATATTCTAGATTTAGGGCCTGATTATTAGTCTGGCAATATGGGAGTGGGCCGCCACGCCAGCGCCCTGTTCCCACACGGCCAAACTCGACCGCTGGCAGCCCGTCAGATTAGGAGATTTCTCCTGGTCTGGGGGGCAGTGCTTTAGCTGACCCAGGCGATGAGCCTTAGAACAGCACTGTCATGGGAACACCAAAGCCCGTTCCTGCATGGAATGGACTGGTATAGTGCATGCCATGCAGGAACTGGGGTGTACACAGGGGGCACACCATGTGCCTCCTCTGCATGCACCCCCAAGCACAGGGGCCGCTTACTTTCCTGACTGCCAGACTTTTCATGGCGGGATCACTGCCATGAAAGTGTGGCTGTCAGGGAAGTCGGAATATGCTTGGGGCTGCCGAAGTTGCGCCGCCAGCATATTGCTGCCCCAGACTGCCGAGGGATCATGGTTCCCCAATGGTTATGGTGGTCCCAGGGCTGTCTGACTGCTCAAGTTGTAATATGGGAGTCGGACTGCTGGTGCAGTGGTCACCACCATGCCACCGCAGGTTTGGTGTTCCTATGGACCACCAAACTCATAATTAGGCCCTTAGTATCCATTGTCAGTAGGTCATATTTGATTTGAATTTTTTCCGAATCAACCCTAAACTTTAAGTCACTTCCATGTCCTTAATAATACTTTTTTACACAGTGAGCCATGTATCACAACAAATACAATAGGATGTGGATTGTACTGTGTTTATCACAATGCATTGCCTGGAGAGGACTTGGATAAGCTCATGAACGGTGTGCAACTCCACTTGCAACAACACTGGAGCATATCCCCACTCCCCCAGCAAAACTCCAACTACTCTCACTGTTCCAACTGCAACAATTCGCCAGCGACCTTCTGCTAATGTGACCAGTTTCATAGACACCGTCTGAATTGACAACGCCTTCTCACCTGCACTACACACACATCTCCCACAACAGTTTCGGCTTGCCTGTCTTTATTTGGCCACAAATACATTGCACAAACAGCAATGGTTGTGTTTATCTCACACATCACTTGATCATTTGTCCCTCTAGGGAAGGTTTCCAATTTCATTGGGTGAATAAACTGGCCACTTTACAGTAAGGATGTATATTGCTTTGTAGTGTTCTTTCATTTGGCACCCCTGTTATAACATCAGACAAACAATTGATTGAATTGCCTAATCTTCCCTGACAATGTTCTACTGCTCTTGCATCTATGCCCACATGTTCTTCACTTACAATCATGAAGGAATCGTTTGTTTCCCAAAAAAGCAGCACAACCTTTTTCTCAGTTCATTGCAGGCAAACAGCTCGAATTTTTTTTACCCTGATGCATATTTTGTGAAAAATTGATATTCATTCATCTTGTCTATTATTCAAATGAACCTTGATCCATCTTTTTCAGCTCACTGCCCCCTGCGCCATATGTTAACTGTTAATGTTAAGTGGCAACATGAAACTCGCTTCTCCAGCTGAATGTTTTGAATTGATCCTTAACTCATCCACATGCAAGTTATTGTTACCCTATTACAATATATTTATGCTAAGCCCTATTTACAAATGCAATTGGCACTCCTAATCAATTGATGTTTTACTCAGCATAGCCCCACAACCGCATCCATTGTTAAAACCAGTTATTTCCCTGGGATATTTCCCTCCTTGATCCTTGAAATATCCTTGGCACATAATACCATGAACATGTTCTCCTTACTTGAGGCCTACAAATAACCCACTTCATAGCATAACCTCAATAGATCATTGAACACTCACACATACCTACAAAAAAGAAATAGATGAGCTCCATCCTCGTGTAGTCGAGTGTGCTCAGTAACAGAAGTGAGATCTGGTTTTGGTTTCACACTATGGCGGGACACTAGGGGCCTCATTTACAAGGTTTTGGCGCAGGACAGCGCCACAAGACATCTTGCTGCGCTGCCCTGGTTCAAAAGGAAAGGGCAGGAATGTGCTGTATCTATGAGATACGGCACATTCCTGTCTTTTCCCCTCCGCTCGCACACAGTGGGCTGCCGAGCACCAATGCAGGCTCCCTTGTGCCATAGTGCAAAGGTGTCTGCATTGTAGGGGTGATTGTTTAAGTGCAGGAAGAGACACCTTCCTGCACAAAAATAATCACTAGGTGTTTTATTCTTTCTATGTGTGCTGCGGAATGCAGCACACATAAAAAGAGGAAAACATGAGGAGAGATAAGGATATTCCCCCTCGTTGCACCTCCCTAACACCACCCCTATGGTGGTGTTAGAATCTGACGCATTCCCATGTTAACGATTCCTAGTCAGTCTGGGAATGCTTCAAATTCCACGGGTGTTGGATGGGAACAACCACAGGAACACCCTTTGAACGCCCCTTTCATGCAGTGTTCTGCATGAAAGACGCACATATTTAGAAGGCCATGAAAAGCCACGTAAAGTGACTCTGTGTGGCCTTGGAAATATGCTGCGGCACATTGCACCACTGGAACGTCAAAAGTGTCACTAGTGTCCTTGTAAATGAGGCCCTTGATGTCCAAAACACTCCACTTCAGTTCAGAGGAATTTTGTCTTATCCAAGGACCATGCCTTTAACTAGTAACCTTTCTAACATAATAGCTCCTCCCACGTTGCTGAAACTATTACAATGTCATCTTGAAATGCCTCAACATCTTTCACAATACATCTCGGAAAGACTGGTAATGCTTAGACAAATGAAAATGGCATCCTTAAAAAATGTAAATGTCCCATCAGGTTTAAAGCATGTGAGTAGTCCTCCTCAGAACACTTTTCCCAAATGTTAAAATTGAAGTAATTTAACACTGGTGTCCTTGGGCTACTGTACCATTGAACTCCAAATGAATATCCAGGTATTCCATTTTGCACTTGACTTGCAAGATATTGTGGTCGAGCTGTTCTAGGTCTATTGAAGGAGGTTATGTGAGGTTAGACACTCAGATTACAGTAAACACAATAAGAGCAGTCAATAAAGTTAATTTTCAGACAGTAATAAAGCCTTATAGCCCACTGTATTGAGCTTTACTAGCCATTGAAGGCCAGCCTCGGTGTGGTGAGGGCCTTTAACAAGGGAGTGGGCCTTTAATGGTGGTTTGAGCCAGCTAGGGTGGATTATAAAGTTATTAGACTATTCCACTGCATGAGGGCAGAATGTCCTTATTGAAAAAACACAAAGGCCTCACTGAGCCTTAGGGGGTTGAAACCGCCCCCCCCCACACACATACAGCTCCGAAGCCTTTGTTTCACAGCTGCTGCTGTGAATGTTCAATAGATAAAAGCCGGGCATAGCCCCTAGTTCTCACTGGGCTCCCCAAAATAGTTTTTTATTGTTTAGCCAGAATTTGCTCCTCCCTCCTTTTGAGGCTACTGAGATCTATGGGAGGGGGGACTCCTGGCCTGCTGCATAGGCTCTACCTTTTGCTTTGTCCTGCTGAGTTCATGTAGGCTAGAGAGGCAGGGGAAAGAGAGAGGTAGATGCGGTGTATTAGGACATTGTAATGTTGAGAGCAGTGGGCCTATATCAGTTTTTTTTAGGCTGCTGCTAGTACATTGTCTTCAAATGGAACCCGCAACCTTCCAATGTTCTAATTTGTTTTAAATGAAACATATATTGTTCATGAAAAGAGAATCAGTAAAGAAAATGCTAAATCTCCATTACCTTCCTAGCCAGAGATAAGTGACCAAACATTCTTAGAGCGTTTAAATGCTAAGAGCAATAAATAGTTTTAATCATGGGAACTAAATACACTGTTAACCAATAGAACCTGTTTAAACATGGGAGCCTACATGCAATCTGAACCAATGGAACGTGTTTAAACATGGGAGCCTACATGCAATGTTATCAATAGAACGTGTTCAAACATGGGCGCCTACATGCAATGTTAACCAATGGAACGTGTTTAAACAGGGAAGCCTACATACAGTGTTAACCAACGGAACGTGTTTACAAACTTTAAACAGGGTCCGCAGCGCAATGGCCCCAAAGTAGGTCCTTCTTTCAGTTACTAAGTTTCACCTGAAGTGAACTGAGCTTTGCCTTCTCATAGATGAATGTTATCAGGGTTGCAGTGCACCAGCCACTATAGCCTACTGGAAGCGTAGAACTGCCCACGGACCCCCACCGAAACAATCAAGTGCCCATCTGGGCTGGCAAACAATGATCTCTTCCAGGGATACAGGTAGTCTATCTGGTGCATGGTGTCCAAGGTGAAGGCCCAGTTCGCTGCGGTCCTGTAGTCCTGTTGCCACTGGACCCATTGTAGAGGAGTATTATCCAGTCTATATGCAAGTACATCTAGTTTCTACTAGAATGTAAAAAAGATAGGTGGACCCATATCTCAGAACTCACTAGTCACAGTGAACAATTTCTAGTAGCAGACCACCTGTGGAAATGATGGCACCAACCACTGAGCATGAGGTGAACAAAGAAAAATCTAGCAACTGTGAGTGCACTGGGGTAGATCCCGGGGTTCAAAAGGTAACATATCTGGAGCAACATGGACAATAATAAAAATTCTGATGATTACAGAATCACAGTAACTGTATCTATATTTCCTATCCAATCCCAGGCTAGGGGACAAATTCAAGGAAACCACAAGACCTCTGTCTGTTTACTGCAAGGGGTAGGGTCAGGGCCAAAGTAGGATCGCCCTCACTGAGGCAGAAGGCGTTAACTCTTCCTCTTGACCCCAAAGATGATGCACTGTACAGATTGACACCTGAACACCTGACAAGGGCTGTGTTTTGGGGCAGACTTAGCCCACCAGCAGTCACCCATAGGTCCTCTTAGTCACCTGAGCTCTCTACTCGGTTGGCAGTCGGTCCTTCCTACTGGAAGCTGCAGTACAACTTCTTTTTCAAACAGGCCTTCTTCCTCGCACAGCCATCAATGGCAGTGATTTCCTCTTTCTTTTATGCTTGACCCAGACCTATGCCCAATGTGGTAGGAGGATAGTTACTGCAAGGTCTTATCCCTCGATTAAATGTTTTTCACATCTACTCTGGTTAATGGGGCTCTGGTGGTTTCTCCACAGGGCCCCCCCTCCCACCCGCTGTTCATATTCAATAAATACAGCAGCTGCTTGCTGTACTGTTTACTGCAGATGAATGATTGCCATGCCCTTTCAAACTGTTTGGGCCTGAAGCAAAGAATTTCAATGCAGATGTGTGGGGACGTGGTTGAGGCAGCCGGCAAGAAACCCCACAGAAGTGCAGAAAGCACTGCAAGGCAATAGGGGAAAGAAATGAAAGGTGTAGGCCTGTGCAGATGACCTGAAGCAGGCAGTGTGACCAGGGCCTCTTTCCTGCCTCTGACAACACCTTTCCTAACATTGGGTCAGTGAGTTTGTTAAACCCACCTTAGCATTTAAAACCCTGGGAGAGGTTGAGTTAGAGGAGGGGTCTCTAACGCCACCTTCCACTGGATCCAAAACTGTGCATGCTGCGGATCTCTAGAGGACAGAGCTTCCCCTCCACCATGATAACGCCTCTCCCTTGATAAACATTCCTCTTCCCCAGCCATGCTATCCTACAGGTGCTTGGCCTCTCCATGTCTCAGGAGTCATGAAGAGGCAGAGCACCACGCTGTAGTGAAGCTGGTACCACCTAAGGGTGAAGAACACAAGCCTGGCAGAACACACAGTGGAGCCAGGGGGCAACTGTGCATCGTCACCGGGAGCAAGTGGAGAGGAGGAAGGTGGACAGGGACACACCAGTATGTCTGATCATGTGTTGACTGTGAGTGTGTGCACAACCCTGCCAAGTGTCACACATCTTAGGTTAGACTAACCACTTTTGATTAAATCCCAGCATTTCAGCAGTTTCTGAAATGCATCACAGGTAGCTGAAGGTAACTGGCAACTGCATTGTTTTGGAATTTTAATGCTTGCTGTGTTATCCCAGTGTAGCGACTTTGCACCATCCCATGGCTCTCTGCACCAATTCGGGAGGCACTAGGTGTCAAAGGGTCAAAACAATCACAACATACCTACCCAAGTCATGAGGGATCAGGCAACAGCGCCCTGGTGTGCTATGATTGGTGAAGCCAGCCCTGGCTGACACCAGATGTGCATGACTCCGCTGCCACTAAAGTGTCACATGGGAGTATACAATGCTGCCTGTTCTCTCTTTATCTAAATCATTATTTATTACATGTATTAAATACCAATGTGTGTTATTTAGCACATGTTGTAAATACCGCACCCAAAAAAATAGGACACATGCAAACCATCAGGAAGTGCTGGTGTTCAAGCATTGGAAATTCCTGATGTGAGGAAACGGGCAGATCAATGCACTAAAGGACCTTAGGACACACTAAATGTACATCAACAACTCCTCCCTGGGTGAGAGTCTACGTTCATTCATTTTGTGTGGACATAGCACCTTGAAACAAGGCAAACAGAAGCCACTGCCATCCTCTGATATCACTCGGTTATCACAGGAAGTAGAAGTTTACGGATTCTAAGCGATAGATCCTGGCCAACGAGGTAGTAAGACACTATGACCATCTAATGTGCCATTACATGGTGAAGATGCAACCAAAAACAAACAAACATGCCTGTGGAAGTAGATAATGGCAAAATCAATACTGAATCAACATATCCACATAATGTTGGGAACATTAGAAACAGGTTCCAAACCTTGAACTTCAAGTTACTTAAGTGAGTTGCCAAACACTAAAGCTTGACAACTGAAGCTGTGTGAAAAAGATATGCCTGTCCTCAACATGTCTGGGGTGGATGACATGAAAGAAGGTTTCAAGGTCAGGGGAATCTAAGGTTAGTGACATGAGAGTTGTAATGGAAGTATATGTGTGTGTTAAAAATCTGGCTTTTGATTGTGAAGAAGGGCTGATGTAATATGTTATACATGTTAACATTTATGATGTATATGATATCATGGGGCAAACAAGCTGTAATGCTTACATGTATTGAGATTGGACGAGAACAATCATAATGCATTGTAATCTTGATGGAGGGTTGATCTGTATGCTAAGTAGCCTAAGGGTAATTTGTCACTACAGTATGACTAATGTTGTTTCTTGTCAGGATCATGACATTTTGGTTTCAGTTTAGTATACACAGATCCACATCACGCAGTATTTGCACATAAATTGTGTGCTTCATTTTATAGTTTCAGCACACTTGTTCTTGTCTACCTGAGGCCACCATATGTACATGTGTGCAGTCAATTGACCCTAGGATGTTAGGAAATCCTGCTGCAGGACACATGCTTGCTTTGCTGGTATTAGTTGTGTGCATGTCCAAGGGTTACTGTATATGGTGTTCACTCTCAGCTAGGCATCCATCACATAGCAGAGTATTTTGTGAAAGGTTGACTGAGAAATGCCATGCATCAATCCTATTGTTTGTTGTGAGGTGCCTATTGCAAAGAATTCTAGTGCTGCTAACCTTTTCAGGAAGGGGGGTGGCAGTGGATCCCTAAGTTGATCTCCAGGGTATCTGTAGTGATGAAAATATGTTTTGCATGGTACCTATATCGAGCCTGTGTATCATCTGGATCTCAAGTTGCCTCCTGTTTAAGGGTTTCATCCTTTCTCTGTAAATCACGGCTCTCATTCTGCATTATGACACCATTTGAGGTCATTGACTTTTGGTCTGGTTTCCACCCTGATACTGCATGGTTTGTTGTAACAGAACATAGATCTGACATAGCATGATATAGTGGCGTAGCAGTGCTGCAGCCATGGTGGTGTACTACAACATGGAAGTGTCAGCTGCTGCAAGTATCCTGTGAGAGCTTCAGCTGTTCAGGGCTGTTTGGGTAGGTCTGGGTCTGTGTGCAGGTGTGTGAGAAATTTTATTTTATTCTGATCAAATAGTTCATGTGCTATTTCTTTGTTTTTTGCCTTAATGTGTTTGTCTTGTTTTTTATGTATTGTTCTCCAGCTTTTAGTTTATTGCCTACACCTTCAGGAATTTTTACCACCTGCTTTTGACTGGGGGTATTTTAAGGTGGCATTTCCACTGGTGTTTCATGACCTCTCATACTTGTCATTTACCATATGCATTATTTTCCATATGTGGTAAATATCACATATGGTAAATAGCACACACGTTGAATAGACTACAGACATGTCGTATTTAGCACATGTGCTAAATAACACATTGTTTTATAACTCGTTGTCAGATGAGTTGTTAAAGTCATGTGCTATTTATCCTTGCATGTTATACCACTATGCCTTACTCATAATCAAGACCCTAGAGTTTCATCAGAATGCATCCCCAGAGGAATTACTTCACTTTTTGGTGTGGCTTAGCAACCCTAACCGGAGCAGCATGTCTGCACTAACTGCAAGATCCAGGAGAGTGGGAGGAACTGCAGCAGGAATGTATCAGGACTCTGCACAGTCCAAGGAACCTGCTGGGACTGAAGAGACTCCTGTTACAGGAGTCTGGAGGGGGGCATAACTGTGGGATCTTGAACGAGGGTAGTATTGGTGGAATATGGAATGGTGTACTAGTGCTACATAAGTCGATGGAGAGGCTGCTGAAAGGGCGTAGAGTCATGAAGTGCTGTAAGTGAGTCGAAGGAAGGCATTTTGAAGATTCATGCTTTAACTTGGAAAGTAGAAGAGGTAGCAGAGGCTACACCATTATCAATTATTGCGCAAACAACTCCACAGCACAGTCTTAAAGTTTCTAGATTTCATGAGTGAGTAGCTCATCTAGATCAAACTTTCTATTTGCATCATAGTACCTGAAGTCCTGTTTATCCCATTTTAAATTTATGACTAAAAGTAATATAATACAAAGGAAGAACCTGGGCTAGATTAGCACACACACACAGACTGTGGAAACTTAAAACCCCTCTAGCAGTCAACTGGCCTGTGTGTCAATTTCCTACAGGTTGATTTTAGGCACTCTTTGAAGCAATGCCTGTGTTTCGGTTTGGTTTAATCGACTGTTCGGGATAATTCTTAATACTGCAAGGCTGTGCTTCTACAGATCAATAACTAAAAGTTGCAATAAACTATCACTCAAAATGGCACACACACAAGGCCTTTAGAACGTCACACATAAGCACAATGCAATGATTGAAAAGTCACAAATAAGCGGGCTACACTTGTCAGGGCATGAGAGTGTGAATGTGAGTGTATATGCATGTGTATGTATGCTGAAATACACCATTATCATGTTCTTGAGGGTTAAGACTGCTTTATGTCGGTGAAGGAGGTAGAGGTTAAAGGAGTGACAGTGTGCAGCAGGTTGAGTGCAGGATCAGTGAGGTTAGAAGTCGGAATACTGGCATGGCCTGATATTGGTATCATGTTTATGTTGTTACATGGAATACCACTGTCTTAAGAAAATAGCAAAACTTGGCATTTATATGGCTGGGTAACTGCAAAAAGGATTTCCTGTGTCATACAACTGTTGGGACAGGAATGTCCTGTGCATGGTCATCTACAGTTGCTGCTCGTGAGACTTCCTTCCACCCTCCTGAGAATACATGTGAATGACTCCCAGGAAAGGACACAATAGAGGGCTACTATTGGAAGTGGTGGTGTTCCCTCTCCCTGGCAAGAATGCACACCGGGTGTGTGCCCAAAAGTCTAGCTTCAAAGGAGAAGCCGCCTTCTTAGGGCAAATGGTGGACACACACAAAAACAGCTGCTCTTGTGTTCTGGTAGATAGGTTGGTGTTCGGGATAGAGGGGAAAAACAATTTCCAAACCAATTTTTCTGTAGGTGTGCAGCCCTTGGGTAGCCACGCCTCTAGGGTGGACTACCAAACTCCATGAGAGAGCAATTCTGCCGTCTCGGCAGTGGGTAGAATGTTGCACTCTGGGATAGCTAGATTCCACACATTACAGGATGTCGTCATTAGGCGGCAGGGGACCAGGTAGTCCATTGGGTATTAGTCACCACATTCACCGAGGGCAAGTTATGGACATAAAAGTGACACCCCTGACACCCAGACCTTAGATTACATCTACACTGGAGAGACGACCAAAGAAGGACTGCCTGCTGTTCCATAGACCTGGCAAAGAGAGGCTGCACCAAAGACTGTGGTTCACCTGCTGCTCCTGGGTTAGCAAACTGAGGACTGTGGTGCCTTTCACAAGGAAAAGTTGTCCCCGAGCACCAGATAGTAGAGGTGAACTTCAAGAGTCAGTTGGCTGATTTTCTGGTATTGCTCCAGGGCCACAAAACCTGAAGCAGCTGCCTTGGACGAATTGGTAGCCACCATTGCCTGATCGCCACCAGAGCACAGCCCGTGAGACCAAACTCTGACACTCAAAAACGACAGCAGAGTTGACTTGGAAGAGTCATCAAAGTGCAGTTTGGTCAGCGAAGATGGACACTAGCTGCTGTTAAAGGGAACCGCTGGTTTCACTGTCAACGGAGACCAGTAGACCATCAAGTATTTGGCTGGATTTCACCTGGACTACGAGGGACATTCACTTTCTTGGGCAAAGTCCCTTACTGTGCTTGTTGACTCCAGGAAGAACCCTGTCAACTGAGTCAACATCCACAGCAACCTCAGCATCTTTAGCGTCTTCGGCATCCTGCATCCCTTACATCATGAATACTCCATTGATGCCTATGGTGATTAACCCAAAGGAAATGGACTAGAGACTGCTTTGACTGTATGATAACTGTTCTGCAAAGTCTTACTGACCCCCTGACTTGGTTCCTGATGGAGTTTGTTGCCCAAAGTGGACGGGAGTACCCAAATATAACTTTGTAAAACGTTTTTCAAAGTAACTGATAACCACTGTTGGAGAAGGGTTTCCGCGAAATAAAACCTGCTCAGATTGAACCCTCAGTAACATTTATTAACGGTGTGAAAATTATGCGGTAAAAACAACTAACGTGAGGGAAAATGCTTCTGCCCAAGTGTGTACTAAACTACTGGAGTAGGCCGCAAATGCTTCTTGACAAAACGAAAATAAAAGACTAATGCTGCTTTTAATGCACGTTATTAATGTCTTGCTAGGAAAATAATATGTAACATGGGTTGTGCATGGATTGACGCAGTATTGGGTTGGTGCGTAGTGAAAAAGCAAGTGACTAATAATGCTTGTGTTTGTTTTCATAGAAGCATGATTTTCTACTCTGCATGGAAATTTGAAGTTAATGGAATAGAAGAATAAATAGATGAAATTAAAAGTTTGAAAGCGAAGAGGAAGGTGGACAAACGTTTGTCCTTCAAGAATCGTGAGTGCCTGTCGAGAACTTTTCATGAAAAATGATTTGATTCATCAAGCGGAGGAAACGCTTCCTCTGGAATGGCACGAGCGGCACAAATGAAACAAAGCTTGCTACATAACCGGCAAAGATGGAAGAGAACATATTGATAGTGTCTTGAAACATAATTCCTGGGGTGGAAGCTGACATGATGAATAAATAAAACAATGGGACCTTTTGTGAGTTGATCATGCCGAGAGTGGTGTGACAGTATACCCCCTTCCTTAACCAATCAAGTGTAGAATAACCCTTAGTTAGATACAAGTGTCGGTTGGACATTTGGGTTTTTAGGGTATAATTGAGGTGCCTAGGGGGAGGGGTTTAGGTTGTTGTTCTAGTCGTTTGGTGGTTGTGGTTCTGTCTGTCTGGGAGATCTGTCTGTCTAGGGCAGCGCATTCAAGTGAAATACAGAGCGGCTTTGAAGCAGCCGCTCCATGTTTTACTGTGCAGGCAGCAACTCACCTGCACTTTTAAAGGGGTTAGTAATTTCATCCATCTTCAAGGGGATGTCTGGGGGGGTCCATGGAACCCCGTTGAGCCCCTCCAGAGGGCTGCCATCAGGGAGCACACTGTCAGAGCGCCTCCTGACAGCTTCTTTGTCTATGCGCCCGCATCTGTAATATTGTGCGGTCGCAGTGGCAAAGGGATGCCCTCATTTGCATGGAGCATGCCCCCCATGCAAATTCGGGAACGTCCCCTGAAGATAACGCTAGCACTTTAGGTGGGCCAGTGTGAGCAGTATTATGGAAGGTGCCGCGCAAGCATCTGCAGCCCCTTCTGTAATACCAAAGTGCCCCGGGAGCGCGCAAAGCGAGCATAAAGGCCTGTTGAGCCCCAGGATCACCTTCTGTAATACGGCCCCAGAAGTGCCAAAAGAATAATAGGGTCCCTGGTGCAAGCACAAAAGTAGGCCCATTTGATTGATTTTGGGGTGATAAATAAATAGCGTTGTCTGGATCAGTGTTTTCCAGTACCACTGCACCTGCTGCACGAGCGGTAGCTACGCCTCTCTTTCCAAGGTAAGAAGTGATCAAAGTCTGGACAAAAAAACGGGACGAGTTCTATTGACCCCTGAGGTGGCAATGGCAGAATAATATATTCTGCTCGGAGAAAGGTTCCAGAAGGGGCTCTATTAAAGGGGCCATCCAGCATAGATTTAAAAAACAGTTCTCATTGGGCAGTCCTTCATCTCTAACAATCAGCAACAATAAGCGTTCTAGAATGCTTGTCTGGTTGATGATCGCAGGTAGGATTTGGAGATCTATTTGGCCTTTATTGGCTAATCATTCACCGGAGGGCCCTTAAATTCCGAAGAGAAGGACAACACCCACTGACCTGCTAAAGCCAGACTAGACCGGCAGCAGAGAGTGCCAGGCATCCTGCACTGACTGTATGCCTCCAATCTGATGCCCGGGATCTGCTGTGACGGTTGGCATTCTTAAAAGGCATCATTTCTTCTGTAATAATTTGATTTCGTCTGTAATAATTTAAAAAATAGAAGTAGATAATCAAAACCCATTATTGCCTTGGCCTACTTATGAACACACCTTTGTTTGAACAATTATTTTGAAAGATATAATGATTATTTACCGTGCAGACGCTGAGATCCATCATTTATATAAAATGTGCTTTCTAAATGAATTATATTGTCAGAAGGACTTGGGACTGTGAAATAGTGCGTTATTTTGCAAAGAGCTTGCAAAGAGCTTGGATATAAAACTGTTTTTGACGGGCAAAAAAAATCTTTTTATTCTGTGTGTTATATGTGTAAATGTTAAGGTATAAGTTAATCGTATATTAGATTTTTAAATGTTGATATGCAAGTATATAGTATTCTTTTCAATGTATTTGCTCATTGCAGATTTAACTTCATTCAATTTAAAACCATGAAAACGAACCAATGCACAAAACTGGTTTGCGCATTAAGATACCGTCTTTATCTCTAGTCAGAGACACCAGTTGAGGACGTCGCCTAAATGGAAACGCAATAGAGGCTGTAATTGTGACAGTGTCCTACCAGCAGAGGGCGACTGTGTGACAGCGTTTCCTTGCCGTTGGATGCTATTGAAATGCAGCGTCAGACAGCAGCATTTCACAGGAATCACTGTTGCGCGTGGGTGTGCGATACATATGTTTTCTCCTAGCTGCACTGCACTGAATGACTCCCCGGAGAGCCTTACTGCTGATTAAACCTGGGTAATTACTAAGATATTTGGCCTTCTCCAGTGCAAGAGCATAGTTAATTGGCTGCCCTGAGTGATTGGAGAGACCCTTGGAGAAGCTGTGGAGAAGGGAGCCGTGGGGGAAGGGGAGGGGGGTGGGGGGGGCGGTGCCAGCCTCAACCATTCGAATCTTCAGACATCTTCCTCTTATGTGTAGTCTTTAAGTACGGCCTCTCGCTTGTTTACCAAAGGGCCACTGCAACAAAATATTTTATCAGACAACAAATACCCCACAATTATAGTCATGTTTATTTGACAAATATGATTCATGCAAACGTGTTCCTAACAGAATCTGACTCAGGGGCGGCTCCTCAGCTAAGGCGGAGGAGCGTCGCCCCACAAGAAAAATAAAATGATAATAACGCCATATTATTATCATTTCATTTTTCCCTAGAAGCTCTGTAGGTGCGGGACGGGGCTGTTCACAGAGCAAGGGAGGAGTGGTAGGCACTCTCTAAGTGTGCATGATGGTTTGGCCGGCCACCTTGGGCCGGCCAAACAGTCATGCCCACTTGTCATGTTCTCTTCCAGCTGTAATGCTCAGCCTGGGTGGAGAACATGCACAGGCTCCCAGTCCCCATCTGAGCGCTGAACCACGGTGCCCAGACCAATCACGAGGCTGCTATCAGCAGTGTCATGATTGTCTAGAGGAGTCTGGAAGCCTGGGTGCTTCCTGTTCCTGTTCGTCGTGGCATGAAGGACGGAGGAGAGGCGGCCGCTGATGAGGTGAGTTTAAATTTTCTTTTTTTTGACCCCCCCTTCCCCGTCCCACCTCTGCTGCCCATAGCAGCAGCTACTGGAACCTGTCACAGGATATATTGATAAAATCAGATTTAAACTAAACTTTAAGTAATCATTACTTCAACTGCTCGGGCTCATTACATGAAATTGTGTTGTTAAATCTTTTTGCCAAATTAATTAACGTACATTTTTCAGTAAAAGAAATTATCACTAGTAGCGTTGCATAATTGTTTTAGGTCTCACCTACTAGATAGCGCATGTGCTGTCTGTTGCAAGATGTATTGCTAGTTTACAGAGAGCTTAGAGGCTGCCCATTGCTTACCATTGGTTGCCACTTTGTCACTCTCATTTGCCTGCTTCTTATTCGTTTGCTTGTGTGAGATTTTCTTCCTCTTATGTTTGTCCCTCCTCTAGAGCAAGAATGCACTACTTGTGTCCTTCCACTGCAAATGTTTAAACCACTACGCTTTTCTTTTTGCTTAAGTACTCCATGAGAGAGAGTGTGTTTTCTCAGAAGTGGCTCCTCCACTAAGGCAGATGAACTTCGCCCCACTGCATTCTCGCAGTGCGAAAAGCAGAAACAAAAAATAGTAATAACTACCATTTTATGTTTCTGCTTATCGCACTACGACAAAGCAGAACAGAAGGCTTTGGTTGCAGGCAGGTGGCTGGGGCTGCTCTGTGAGCAGGGGTGGAGTGGTGCGCCCATTACTGAGGGCACAATGACTGTTTGGTCAGCACTCTGCCCTTTCTCCATGCAGGCTTAGGGGAGAGAAGGAAGGCTGCCTGCTTCCTGTTCCTGCCATAGGCAGGAGAGCAGGAGCAGGCGCGAGCAGGACTGGCAACGAGAAAACGCAGGACCCGGCCGGCGGATCGGTACGTTTTGTTTTTATTATTAACCCCTCCACTCACCGCGTGACCCCCCGCCTCCCCAGCTGTGATTAATGCCGGCCACGACTGTGTTTTCCAGCGGTCTCACTAGTGTGCTTTTCTTCTCCCTTAATGTCCCATTTTGCACTCTTTTCAATTTACAAATTATATATATATATATATGACAGTTACTATATGCACACTGGAGAGAGGCCAAAGAGTGGATGGGCATGCAATCTGAACACTGATATAGCCCACTGACTCACACTGCCTGCAGCCTCAGTGCCAGAGCTCTCAATCATGCCCGGTTATGAACACACTCACACAACAAGAATTCCCCTAGGCACATAAATGAGATTTGGCCCACATATACCATACAAGCATTGGGAAACCTGGTAGAACATCTTTGAAGAGCCAAGACGTCTTGGCTTTGCCAACACTTAGTAAAGTCAATGCAAATTACTTTATCAAATTGCACTAAAGCTAAAAGAGTTTACAAATGTCAACAAATTCAAAGTCTTTGCTAACGTAAAATATGCAATGTATATACAGTAACATGTTGCTAAAGCCATTGGCAAAGCCAATAGGTCCCAAAGGCGAGTCATATTGACTTTGCCAATGCAGGTTTTGATTTTACTGTAAATGAAAGCGAATTACAACGTGACTTTACATTTTTGGTGGGATCTGCCTTAGCCTACTATTGGGCAAAAAAGGAGTGCTAGACAGCATGCAGTGCCTTGAATTGGTTAAAGAAATGCTGTGAGTTGACCAACCTGCACATGATGTGATAGTAGTTCATTACAAAGTTGTTTTGAATGGCTACTAACAGCCAATCAGAATGGACCAATCACATGGCCTTTTTTCGAATTTAGTTCTGCTGGCAGACTAAAGCAAGCATTGGCAAAGTCAATTAGTCTGATTTTGGCTGCCAGACTTTTGGCTTTGTCAGTTCATTTTTTTATGCCATGGTTTGCGTTAAACATTGTTGTGGAAACTGTCAGGCCCTCAGCAACATAAGTTGGGTGTGGATAAGCTCCTTGTTGAAAGGCGGATTGCTGTCATTCACTGTGAAGTTAGTCAATGGTTGAAGTGGGCAGAACTAAATAAAATATGAATGATACAACTAAAGACCTATCGATGAAGAGGGTTGCTGAAAGAAACCTGTAAGTAAGTATATATGGGGTAAAGAACCCCCTTCTGTACATTATAAGGTTATTGCAAGTCACAAGGAGTTCCATGAACTCTGAGTCCTAAACCCTTCAAAGTCCACCATTTTCTCTACTTTTGCTTATATTGGCACGAGAATAGCAAATCTAACCTCTCCAATGTCCAACACTTTACCTGCTTTTGCTGATATTGAAGTGGGAATAGTACATTTGATCTCTCCAAACTCCAACACTTTCTCTACTGTTGCTCAGACTTGAGTGGGCTAAGCAAATCTAATCCCTCTAAAGTCCAACACCATCCCTAGTTCTTACACTGGGGTGAGAAAAATAAATCTATCCTCTGCAAACCCCAACACTTTCCATGCTTTTATTTACGCTGGAGTGGGAATAGTAAATTTGACCCCTTCAAAATCCTACACTTTACCTGCTGTTGGTCAGATTGAAGTGGGAATAGTGAATCTAAGCCCACTAAAGTCCAACACTTTCCCTACCATTAGTTAGATTGGAGAGGTAATAGTAAATCTAACCCATCCAAAATCCAACAATTTCTCTACTGTTGTTTACGTTGAAGGGGGAATTGTAAATCTAAATTCCCCAAATTCAACACTTTCTCTGCATTTGCTTAAATTGGAGTGTGAATAGTAAATACCACTCTTCCAAAGCCACAAACTTTCCCAATGTCTGCTCAGATTGGAGTGTGAATAGTAAATCTAGCCCCTCCAAAGTCCAGCACTCCGTGCTTTTGCTTACGCTGGAGTGGGAATAGTCAATCTGACCCCTTCAAAGTCCAGCACTGGCCCTACCTTTGTTTTGTTAGGATTGTTAATATTTTTAAATGTTTTAAATCATGTAACTTTTTAAAATTAAATTGAATAATTTATATGTTTACATATATTTTAATTGTGTTGGTTTGGTAGTATTTTTTATATGATTTGATATGTTTATATATATATATTATCTGCTGGCGGTCGCCAGTAGATAGTTATAGTTAGTACCTATTTTCCATAGGAAATCCGCAACATTCTATTCCCAATAAGTCTGGCGCCGGTTGATGAATCCTCGTGAAATTTCCAAACTTTTGGCCAGCTCCGCTCCGCTCCTACCCTGAAAGTTTCGTGGTGATGCGTAAAGCGGGGGCCGAGAAAAAAGGGGGGTCCCAAAACGCATTTTCCCCATGCAATTTCCCATAGGATCTGTTGTCGCAGCTACAGCCCGAACCGCTGAACGGAATGACACCAAATTTGGCAAAGAGGTAGTCCTCAGTTCAGACTCGTGCCTTTTGCATAAATGGTGTGAATCTGTTCATTAGTTCCTGAGAAAATTAGGGTAAAAAAGTTAGTGATATCTATGGCCGGGGAGGATCCGCGGACCCTACCCGCACCGTAAGCGCACCCTCCCCGAATCGAGCGCGCACCCTCCCGATCGCACGCTGAATGCTAATTGGCTGTTGAGTGTCTGTCTACATTCGAAACCAGGAACTGTTGGCGGCCAGTTTCTGTCTCGGTAGAAGCGAGGCTGAAGAAGCAAGGGGAATAAGTGTGTAAAACATATAAAGGGGGCAGAGTGGGAATACTCTGGCCCTCTAGAGGTGCTTAGGGGGTCCCAGAAGGACCCCCTGGGGCCCCCCCTTTTTTTTTTTTTTAAACGGCGAAATTCACGCAGGGTGCGTGCATCCTATCGCGTTTGGTGCACGGATCCTCTCACGTTGGGTGCGCGGATCCAAGGAAAAAAAATTTGAAAAAAGACACGAAATCATTGGTTGTATGACAACTTTCTACACTGAAAGGTAGGGTGTATATTTCTGTTTTTCAAACGCATGATTCTTATTGGTTAACAAAAACTGATTGTAAGGAACATTATATATGATAAGCTGATATGTTGAAAAGTCAAGCACACTTGCTGTCTTGTTTAGCAACATTGTGTGCTGAACTTGTGACCTGTGTGCTCAATGCAGTGTTCCATGACCTGTTTCAATGGTAACAGGCAGACGGCAGATTGGGGGAAGGGTTGAAATGTATTTCATTGGGAAATGGTTGAAACGTTTAACCAATAAAAATGTGTGTTTGCTTTTGAATTTATGTGTGAAGGATTGTGATTTGATGTTTACATGTATATGTGTGGAAAATGAAAGGGAAACTTTGCCATTCTTTGTTTTTGCTGAGATTCTGTATAAGAAAATCTGGTGTGTGACTGATATCTGGTGTGTGACTGATATACTTCTTAATCTACAAAACAACTTGAAAGGTGAGTTATTTAATTGTGAGGGGATGTATGTAGACTATTTTGATTTTAATCAGACTAATATATTTCTCCTGCTAAAGTGTAGGGAGTACTTTTTTTCTCTACAATCTTATTGACAGTGTGTGTGCATGTAGAAACCATTCTGTGATAAGCATTTGTGTTTTTCATGTGTTTTCAGACAGATAACTGTGCTGTTTTTATATTTTGGTAGAATTAGAAACCAGTCATTGTTTATGAATTTGTGAAATGAGTTATGTTTCTATACTAAAATGTAGTACTCCTTCTAGATGAAGAAATGTGTTTTGGTATAGTGCAAGGGATAGTGTTGTTTGTCTAGAATCACACAGTGAGTATGTGTGCATTTGGGAACCACTGTGAGAGAAGCATTTGGTAACATCGTGTATTTGCTGACAGATAACTGTTTTAAAACCTGTTATGTTGTCAAGTTTTAGTAGCATTAGAAGGCAGTTTTTGCTTATGCTTTGATTAAATGAGTCAGACTTTGACACAAAAGTGCAGTCCTGAAATATGTAGATTGTGTGCAGTTCCCTTATCACTTCCATTGTAGTGAATGAGTTTTGGTAAACTCCTAGGGATAGTGGTGCTTGTCTAGAATCACACTGTGAGTCTGTGTGCATTTGGGAACCACTGTGAGAGAAGCATTTGGTAACATCGTGTATTTTCTGACAGATAACTTTTTTAAAACCTGTCATGTTGTCAAATTTTAGTAGCATTAGAAGCCAGTCTTTGCTTATGCGTTGATTAAATGAGTCATGCTTTGACACTAACGTGCTGTACTTAAATATGTAGATTGTGTGCAGTACCCTTACCTCTTCTAGACTAGTGAATGAGTTTAGGTAAACTCCTAGGATAGTGTTGCTTGTCTAAAATCACACTGTGAGTCTGTGTGCATTTGGGGAAGGATTGTGATAGAAGCATTTGTTAACATCGTGTATTTGCTGACAGATAACTGTTTTAAAACCTGTCATGTTGTCAAGTTTTAGTAGCATTAGAAGGCAGTTTTTGCTTATGCTTTGATTAAATGAGTCAGACTTTGACACAAAAGTGCAGTCCTGAAATATGTAGATTGTGTGCAGTTCCCTTATCACTTCCATTGTAGTGAATGAGTTTTGGTAAACTCCTAGGGATAGTGGTGCTTGTCTAGAATCACACTGTGAGTCTGTGTGCATTTGGGAACCACTGTGAGAGAAGCATTTGGTAACATCGTGTATTTTCTGACAGATAACTTTTTTAAAACCTGTCATGTTGTCAAATTTTAGTAGCATTAGAAGCCAGTCTTTGCTTATGCGTTGATTAAATGAGTCATGCTTTGACACTAACGTGCTGTACTTAAATATGTAGATTGTGTGCAGTACCCTTACCTCTTCTAGACTAGTGAATGAGTTTAGGTAAACTCCTAGGATAGTGTTGCTTGTCTAAAATCACACTGTGAGTCTGTGTGCATTTGGGGAAGGATTGTGATAGAAGCATTTGGTAACATCGTGTATTTGCTGACAGATAACTGTTATAAAACCAGTCATGTTGTCAAGTTGTAGTAGCTTTAGAAGCTATTCTTTGCTTATGTATTGATAAAATGAGTCAGGGTTTGACACTAAAGTGCAGTACCATGTACTATTCTCTTCACTGTGCCAGAATGGAAAATTTAAAAGTTATACCCAGGCACTGTCCTAGCAGTAGTCTGATGATTTAGTCAGTTTCCAAGTACTCATGTTGTGAACCATACATTACCACATAGACTGCTTCAAATATCTATGCAGTATGCATGCAGTCTTCTAACATACTATACACTTGTCTTTCACACCCTCAATTCCCTAGTCAGTATCCATACAGTCCAGCAAACATCCTGTCACTCCCTTTGCACTCCTCTAGTGACCCATTCAGTACCAAGTACTAATCCATTCACTGTGTCAAAAGCCAACCACTTATAAATTCACCCAGGCACTCCCCTTACTGTACCGTAATCATTCCGTCAGTACCCAAATACTCATGCAGTGAGCCAGGCCTTAGCACATAGACTCCTTCAAATGCCTATTAACTATGGATGCAGTCCTCTAATCACCTACACAGTTGTCTTTCACACCTTCAATTCCCCAATTAGTATTCATATACTTCTAGCAAACACCCTGTCACTCACCCAGTGTGTCTCCTTATAGTACTGTAATCATTCAGTCAGTTAGCATGTAGTCTTTTAGTGAGGTAGGCTTTAGGGCATGAACTGCTTCAAAAAAGTATGCACTATGCATGTAGTGTTGTAACCATCGTCACTCTTGTGGTTCAGGGCTATAGTTTCTTAGTCAGTTTTTAAATAAAATGTGTTTGTACAGTAATGGAATAGTATAAATTTGAAAGTTATTAATATACATTTATTTGTGATTCTTTTTTACAGATACTGTTTTTCGACGTAAAATTAGAGAAATCATGCCAGAAAAAAGAGAAAAAGAAAAGAAACTCAGAAAGGCGCAGGAGCAGGAGTGTTTCTCATCCGTTTGCACTCTTCTCGTGCAAGATTGTTTGGATGAAGGGTCCTTAGGTGTTTCATCATACTTGCCGTGCTGTACGAGTATTTCTTGTTAGGATCCCCTCGCGACACAACTCTTTTGCAAATCTTGCACGTGACCAAGGTGGCATTGGTCTTTGTTTGCCCCTCGGAAAAAGTAAAAAATTTCAACACCACTGAAGAAAAACGTTGTGGGCGTGGTGCATTCTCCAAAAATGTATCCTCAGATTCGGTGAATATTTTAAAGCGGCAACATTTACAGTTTTTGTAAGTTAAACTTATAAAATTTTGTTAGCCGTAAGCATTTTATATATCTGTGATTTGTATCTTGTGGTATTTTGCTGAGAATAGCATGTTGGTTTTTTTTTAACAATCTTTCTGATTGTTTTTTTTTTTGCCCGCTGTTAAGTGATGAGTACGATTGAAATCACTATATTTAGTGAAATTCAATATATTCTGAGAACAGCAAAAAGGCAAACAAATTACTTTGTGGAAATTATGCTGTGTTGTAAAAAATGTATTATTACATGTTATAATTTTTTTTTCCTTTTCTTTCACTGATCCAAATTTTAAAATAAGCAATTTATATGACTTTAGATTGCAATGAAAATCTGAAAAAATGTATACCATTTTTTTTTATTCCTATTACTGTGAAGGTAAGTTTAACTAAGTCTCAATATGCAGAATGAGGAGGTCTGCAAGAAGCTACAAAGTTGAAACGCGTTTCTAAAAACACTCTGTTTATACCTATGTAGTTTTGAAATCCGACCATAATCAGATATCATGTGACCTACAAAAAAAGAGATTTGAGGGGTTCATAATATTTCCCATTGTACCTATTGAAGGACCACAATCATTTCAATCATTCTTCTTTGAACATCTTTGCAGACAAAACTGTGTGCTTACCTTCTATCATTCGCAAGGAATTTTAAAACCGGAAATATGTCGCTTTTTGTAACATAGTTATTGCGCAAGACACTCTTTCATATTTACAAAGAGTGGAAAAGGCAGTCTGTACAATTTTTATACTCCATGTAAATACAACCTCATTATGCACACCAGTTTGCGTTGAAAGGGTGTTCTATAAGTGTTGTTGTGCATGTTTGCACTGAATACTCATAGAACAAGACACATGTCTAGATTTATCATAAATCATAAATCTCGATATGTGTGTGAATGCTGCACCATTCTAAAATTGATGTAGGAAAGTACAACAAGGAGAATTGTTTTCATTTCTTCACATTTTTACTTTTGTTTAGTTTTTCTGCACAAAAAAAACAAAAAACAAAACAGGAGGAACCAAACAATGAACTTCAGGGAACAATAAAAAAAAACAAAAAAAAACTTGGCAAATGTGACTTTCTTGCCGGTGGCAGATCAGATCGATCGACTGCTCACCGTAGCACAAAGTCGCATTGCACTTAGTGCAGAGCACTTTTAAAAATTGACATTGAGGACGGATGTCCAAATTTTGGGCTGATGGATGCACTCTTGAAGTGCTCGGCTGCGATGAGGTGGAAGGCGCAGGAGCAGGAGTGTTTCTCATCCGTTTGCACTCTTCTCGTGCAAGATTGTTTGGATGAAGGGTCCTTAGGTGCTTCATCATACTAGCCGCGCCGCACGAGTATTTCTTGTTAGGATCCCCTCGCGACAGCACTCTTTTGCAAATCTTGCATGTGACCAAGGTGGCATTGGTCTTATTCTGCCCCTCGGGAAAAGTGAAAAATTTCCACACCACTGAAGAAAAACGTTCTTTGCGTGGTGCCTCCTCCAAAAATTCATCCTCAGATGTATGAGGAGATGCAGTTGATGCCTGCTGCCCTCAAGCCATTTTTAGTTGAAAAAAGTTAGAGCTAAGTGTAAACTTAGTCTAAAACAATCTTCTTCTCTGCAAAGAGATGCTCCTCCAAAGAAGGTCAAAGAAGAATGATTGAATTGGGTGGGGTCTTTCAATAGTTAGAAGAGGAAGTGTAATGAACCAATCAAATCTCTTTTTTTGCAGGTCACATGGGATCCGCGCACTCTGCGCATACGCAGCACGCACCCAGCGCGCATCCGCGAAATTGAATTAAAAAAAATTATAGGATTAGATGTAAAAATATATTAGTTTTAAGACTAGTTTAGAGTTTGTCTTCAATTACTATTCAAATGAAATACATATATATATGTTTTTTAAAATATTAAATATTTCGCGGGATCCGCATACCTACCGCGTCATAGACGCAAATGACGCATCGCGGAAGCGCGTAAACGTCGCGTTACGTACATCGAACGTGTCGCGTATAGGCTGGCAGTCGCTTACCTGTCGCATTGTGATTGCGCACTAAACACGTACCCAACGCATACCATGCGCGGATGCTAACGCGTAGGGATCGAGAACGGTGCGCATAGGGTGCGCGGATCCAAAAACATGGAAATAAATATATAAAATAAAGTTTTGAACATATAGTTAAAGAAATATTTTTAAAGATATAAAAAAAATGTTTGAAAAACCCAATAAAAACAAATAATATTTTTTCATTTTTAAAAGAATTAATTAAAAAAATAAATTTAAAAAATGGTGATAAAAAAGAATTTCGAAAAAACATAATTAATGAAATTGACACACTGAATTTGAAAAATATAGAAATCCAATGAAAATCATTAAACATGATATCTTTAGAGATAAGTTATAGATAGGAATTAGCATTTAAAAAACCTTTGAAATTCATTGAAAAAACCATAGGTTTCAGGGTCGTTATAGTTAGGAATTGGCATTTAAAAAACCTTTGAAATTCACTGAAAAAACCAAAGGTTTCAGGGGCGTTATAGTTAGGAATTGGCATTTAAAAAACATTAGAAATTCACTAAAAAAACATAGGTTTCAGGGGCGTTATAGTTAGCTGGACATTTCCCTCGTACAAAACCCTAGAAATTCCCCTGTTATAGTTAGTTCCGCTAACTATAACTCACGCCCCCGCAATGCACTACTGATGACGTCACATATTACATCACTCATGACATGGTCAGTGACATCACTGATGACATCTCAAATGACATCACTGATGACATCATCCACGTGCTAAATTAGTGCATCTTCTCACACCCTAATATAACCTTTGATAAACCGACTCAAAATTTCAGATGGCCATTCTCAAAACCATAGATACTCCAATACCAATAACTACATACCCACTCATTTACTCTTAGGTCTACATACATCTCCACTCACTCACCTGTACAGTCACTCATACTTACAGTCACTCCGTACAAGACTATCATATGCATTTATACACCTATATAGACACTCACACACCGCCAATCATCCATTGAGGTACTGAGACACCTAGTCATGCATGCAAATAATTAAACACAGTCCAATTTACTCACCTATACAGTTAAACACACTCAAGATCACTTACTCATAAAAATACTAACAAATTCTGACGCTCTTATACAATTACTAATACAAGCACACACTCATCCATACAGCCACTCCCACAATCACACACTCTCACATATAGTTATATACTCTTACACACATATACACTGCGTTTCACATATGTAGTTACTGACACATGTACAACTGAGATATACATTCAATCACTAACACACCCATACATACACTCACCCAACCATACAGTCCATCACAATTGCACTCTTAAAACCATGCACCCACTGAATCACCCTCTCACACATCTATGCACAGTCACACACACCCTACCCACACAAACACTCAGGCACCCATACAGATACTCAGACAACCAATCAAGAACCCATATAGACACTCATATAGCTATTCACAAAACCATGCAGCCACGTATACACCAACACACAGACACATACAGACATTCACACAGTTTAGTCACTAGTCTGCAGTAAGATACATTTAATGACCCACTTATAGAGTCAGTTACGCACCTAGAACATCACCCATTCACACACTTATACACCCACTCATTCTTCCATAGGCCTTTCACTATAAATATATAAAACATATTAAAAAATTTCTGAAAAGCACACGTTCACTGGATGATGTCATCAGTGATGTCATTTCAGATGTCATCAGTGATGTCATCAGTGATGTCACTGACCATGTCATGAGTGATGTAATATGTGACGTCATCAGCAGTGCATTGCGGGGGCGCGAGTTATAGTTAGCTGAACTAACTATAACAGGGGAATTTCTAGGGTTTTGTATGAGGGAAATGTCCAGCTAACTACTATAACGCCCCTGAAACCTATGTTTTTTTTAGTGAATTTCTAAGGTTTTTTAAATGCCAATTCCTAACTATAACGCCCCTAAAACCTTTGGTTTTTTCAATCAATATATATATATCTATATATATATATTTATATACATATATATATATATATATATAGATATATATATATCTATATATATCACACACCAAACTCCCTTGCTTGTTGGCAGAAAGTCGAGCACACACAGGTTTTCAGGCAAGAGCTGCTATTTATTTAAGACCTTCGGCATGACGCGTTTCGTTAATTCAAACTTCCTCAGATGCCGATAATCACAGCTGGTTCTCCCGCCCACCTTTCAAAACAACAAAGCCCTTCTACGATTGGCTAAGGCATCGCGGTCGTAGTAAGACATGGAGTGGCTCGAACTCATCCGTGTAAGTCCGTGTCGAGCAAGCACCATCGTGAGTACTGGCCCCAGTGGGCGGTGTCTGCTCCTTCCCCATGCTCGCCCTTTGATGTTTATGGTGGGTGGTGTGCAGCTTTCCTGATCCCTCACCTCGCCGCTACATTCCTGCGATGATGCCCATTAGCACCGCCTAAGTAAGCGGCAGCCTTCCACGAAGTCGCAGTCCATTGCAAATGGGTTAGGCACTGATTTTAGGTAAGCGGGGTTCCGGCGTTACCAAAAAGTCTTTAGTACACCAAGGATTGCCACCAAAGCCGCCGGAACTCTTCAGAGGTTGGTACTCGTAAAAGTGCTGATGGCCGCACCCAAATTTCACCCAATATATATATATATATTACCTACTGGCAGTCGCCAGTAGGTAGTTATAGTTAGGACCTATTTTCCACAGGAAATCCGCAGCATTCTATTTGGAATAACGTTGGCGCCGATTGACGAATCATCGCGAACTTTTCCAAACTTTTGGCCAGCTCCGGTCCGCTCCTATTCTGAAAATTTCACGGTGATTCATCAAGCGGGGGCCGAGAAAAAAGGGGGGTCCCAAAACGCATTTTCCCATAGGACCTGTTGACGCAGCTACAGCCCGAACTGCTGAACGGAATAACATCAAATTTGGCAAAGAGGTAGTCGTCAGTTCAGACTTGTGCTTTTTGCTTAAATGGTATAAATCCGTTCAGTAGTTCCGGAGAAAATTAGAGTTAAAAAGACAGATATATCTGGGAGGAGCCTAACCACACATCTCATCGTGAGATCTGATTGGCTGTCAGTACTTAATCCAAGAAGTGTTGGCAGCCATCTTGGGACCAATATACATGATAGCACCTCATTAAAAAGCATTACAGTTAATAGACGGTTTTAAGACTTTAGTTACATTATAAATCATTTGTTGATGGTACCATACTCATTTTAGGAATTGTGGTATGTTCTAAGGTGATTTTACCATGTGAAAAAGCCGTCTGCTGGGATATCATGAATCATGTTTGAGAGAAAACAATTTTCTCATGCTTTTCCCACAGAGGTTTGGAAGGTGATCTATAAGCTAAACTGAGAGCATATTTTCTGTAAATTAACCTTATCTTTCTCAGTCATGTGAGAATGAAGTCTGACATTCTCAGTAAAACAGGTACATCCAACAAGGGCAGAGACTGTCAGTTGATTCCTTTGTGTTCTACTGCAGCTTCCCAGAGTGTTCTAAAGAACAACTAGAGCGCTAACAGCCCTATTTATGACAAACGTATTGCACACCTGAAGCCATCTTGATTGGAATAAAGTGGTAACTCTTAAAACATTTAATTTAAAAAGGAACAAAATGAGGGGGTTCATTTTGCCATAGAAAGTATGATTAGTGCTGCAGAAAGAAAAATTAGGGCACATTTTGAGTGACTTCTCAAATCCTCTTCTATTTCATAAAAAAATTCTGACATGCAGACTAAAACATGCACTTTCAATACCAGCAGCAGACTTCCCTGGTGAGCAGTAGCTTTACTACAGTGATCTAATGAGCAACTAGAGTGCTAACATTCAGAATTTATGGCAAATGTGTGACACATCTGAATGCCTTCTTGATGGAATCAAAGTAAAACACTGAAAGTATTTCCTACTGAGGAGACTGTAGTAAATGAGAAAATTAGGAAACTTCATAACAAATAAGTCTCCCAAAATGGCCACCAGATACAAAAGAGCCCAAATGTAGCCCAAATATCACCCAGATGTAGCCCAAGTATAGCCCAATGACAGAATGTCCCAGAGTGTTCTAACGAACAATTAGAGCGCTAACAGTCTTACTTATGACAAAAGTATGGCACACCTGAAGCCATCTTGTTTGGAATAAAGTGGTAACACTTAAAACATTTAATGTACAAAGGAACAAAATGAGGGGGTTCATTTTGCCATAGAAATTATGATTAGTCCTGCTGAAAGACAAATTAGGGCACATTTTGACTTCTCAAATCCTCTTCTATTTCATAAAAAAATTCTGACATGCAGACTGAAACATGCACTTTAAATACCAGCAGCAGACTTCCCTGGTGAGCAGTAGCTTTACTACAGTGATCTAATGAGCAACTAGAGTGCTAACATTCAGAATTTATGGCAAATGTGTGGCACATCTGAATGCCTTCTTGATGGAACCAAAGTAAAAAACTGAAAGTATTTCCTACTGAGGAGACTGTAGTAAATGAGGAAATTAGGAAACTTCATAACAAATAAGTCTCCCAAAATGGCCCCCAGAGACAAAAGAGCCCAAATGTAGCCCAAATATCACCCAGATGTAGCCCAAGTATAGCCCAATGACAGAATGTCCCAGAGTGTTCTAACGAACAATTAGAGCGCTAACAGTCTTACTTATGACAAAAGTATGGCACACCTGAAGCCATCTTGATTGGAATAAAGTGGTAACACTTAAAACATTTAATGTACAAAGGAACAAAATGAGGGGGTTCATTTTGCCATAGAAATTATGATTAGTCCTGCTGAAAGACAAATTAGGGCACATTTTGACTTCTCAAATCCTCTTCTATTTCATAAAAAAATTCTGACATGCAGACTGAAACATGCACTTTAAATACCAGCAGCAGACTTCCCTGGTGAGCAGTAGCTTTACTACAGTGATCTAATGAGCAACTAGAGTGCTAACATTCAGAATTTATGGCAAATGTGTGGCACATCTGAATGCCTTCTTGATGGAACCAAAGTAAAAAACTGAAAGTATTTCCTACTGAGGAGACTGTAGTAAATGAGGAAATTAGGAAACTTCATAACAAATAAGTCTCCCAAAATGGCCCCCAGAGACAAAAGAGCCCAAATGTAGCCCAAATATCACCCAGATGTAGCCCAAGTATAGCCCAATCACAGAATGTCCCAGAGTGTTCTAACAAACAATTAGAGCGCTAACAGTCTTACTTATGACAAAAGTATGGCACACCTGAAGCCATCTTGATTGGAATAAAGTCGTAACACTTAAAACATTTAATGTACAAAGGAACAAAATGAGGGGGTTCATTTTGCCATAGAAATTATGATTAGTGCTGCTGAAAGACAAATTAGGGCACATTTTGACTTCTCAAATCCTCTTCTATTTCATAAAAAAATTCTGACATGCAGACTGAAACATGCACTTTAAATACCAGCAGCAGACTTCCCTGGTGAGCAGTAGCTTTACTACAGTGATCTAATGAGCAACTAGAGTGCTAACATTCAGAATTTATGGCAAATGTGTGGCACATCTGAATGCCTTCTTGATGGAACCAAAGTAAAAAACTAAAAGTAATTCCTACTGAGGAGACTGTAGTAAATGAGGAAATTAGGAAACTTCATAACAAATAAATCTCCCAAGATGGCCACCAGAGACAAAAGAGCCCAAATGTAGCCCAAATATCACCCAGATGTAGCCCAAGTATAGCCCAATGACAGAATGTCCCAGAGTGTTCCAACAAACAACTAGAGCGCTAACAGTCTTAATTATGACAAAAGTATGGCACACCAGAAGCCATCTTGATTGGAATAAATTGGTACCACTTAAAACATTTAATTTACAAAGGAACAAAATGAGGGGATTCATTTTGCCATAGAAATTATGATTAGTGCTGCAGAAAGAAAAATGAGAAAAACTCAGAAAATATATCCTCATTTTAGTTTTTTAGAGCACTAACCATAATTTTGATGCAAAAAAGACCCTCTCATATATGTAATTTCTAAAGGAAATGCTCTAGGTATTACAGTTTTGATTCCATCAAGATGACGTCAGGCATTCCACACTTTTGTAATAAATATAGAATGTTAGCAATCTAGTTGTTCATTGGGATACTGTTGAGAGGCAGAGGCCAGGGGCACAGACTCTGAAAATTGAAGGCAGGTAGGAGAGTGCAGAGGCAACAATTTGACCACACTGGGCAGGCAGGAAGGGCAGTGGCAGCACAACAGACTATGGAGGGCAGTGGAAAGGGGGGCAGGGACAACGAACCAACAATACAGGACTGGCAAGAGAGGCTGTGCAAAATATATTAGACCATTGTGGGCAGAAGGAAGAGGCAGTGGTAGTACAACCATACATGCCAACAGACCCGTTTCAGCAAGGAAACGTCCAATGTTTTTAAGCTCAAATGGGCTTTATTTGATCTGTCTCCTGTCTACAATCTCCTCTTTTTCAATGTAACTCAAAGGGGAAAATCAATACCCCAGTTTTTTTTTCAAAATCTCCCTCTTACCAAGTTAAAAATGTTCGCAAGTATGGTACATTGGATCATGGTAGGCAGGAGGAATTGGGGTAGGGACATGGACTCGGATAACAGAGGACAGGAGGGACATGGAGAGGTGCACCAAACGGACCCTACAGGGCAGGCATCAGGGTTTGCAGCAGCACAATACACCACACAGGGCACGCGGGACGGGATTGCAGCACAACAATCCATAGAAAGCAATAGGGAGGGGACAGGACCATGCACATGGACAACAGAGAACAAAGGGGAAAGAGGCAATGGTAGCTAGCTGACCATAATGGACAGACAGGAGAGAAAGCTGCAGCATAACAGACCATAAAGGGCAGGTGGGACGGAGGAGGGGCATTACAATGGAACAGACAAGCCAGGAGGGAGGGGGGTGGTTAGGGGTCGGCACATGGAAATAGGGGGCGGGGGGCAAGGGGGCAGGGCAGGAGCAGCAAGATGACTATGGAGGTCAGGCAGGATGGGCACTGGAAACAAGACACACCATGGAGAGCAACAGTGAGACTATGATGGCATACACACAGACCATGGAGGGAAGGTGGGAGGGGGTCAGGGGCAGCTAGCTGACCACACAGTGAAGATGGGAGGGGCCATGGCAGCACAGAAGACCATGCATGGCAAGCGGGAGGGTTAATGGCGGGCACAATGGCTATGATGGGCAAGAAGGAGGGTGCAGGAGCATGCACAAAGGACCATGGAGGATAGAAGGGAGGGTCAGGACCTGGGCACAGACAAGAGAGTTCAGAGGAAGGGGCCTCACAACAGACCGCACGGGGCAGGCAGGAGGAGCAGTTGCAGCACAACAGACCAGGGAGGGCAGAAGGGTGTGGCAGTAAAATAGACCATGGAGGACAGGAGGAAGGGGATAGGGGCATGGCATGTGGACAGGCAGGGTGGAGGTGGCAGGGACAGGTTACAGTCATCTGACAATGCTAGGGAGGTGGGAGGGGAGTGGCAGCTCAACAGAACACTCAGAGTAGATAGGAGTGGCAGGTCCATGGAACATGGTGGGCAAAAAGGATGGAGCAGGGGCATGCACAAAGACATCGGAGGGCAGGGGGAAGGAGAATAGGGGCAGCAAGCTAAGCACAGAGGCTAAGCAGGAGGTCAATGAAGGGCCATAGAATTGGGCAATGGAGGGCAGGCGGAGTGGACTGGTACATGATGCTAAATGGAGGGCAGTGGCAGCACATCAGACCATGCATGGCAGGAGGGAGGAGGCTAGTCCATGGATTCAGACAACAGAGGATAGGGAGGAGGTGGATGGGGCAGCAAGCTAACTGTTTAGAGAAGGTGGGTATTAGGAACTTTATTGTTTTTAAAATGTGTGTCAGTGCGAACTACTTAAAATATGAACAAGTATGCAGCATAATCTCACTTTTATTCAGGAAGAAGAGGACGTTTATGACTGTGACTCTGGGCTCACTTGGCAGAAACACCCCCTGACCCTCCACCCCCAATCGCAAAATGTAATGCCCGTGAAAAGGGTAGGTGGACGCAGTGTTATATAGAACATAGTCCTGAGAGCACGATTGAAAATGAAAACTAGATATAGTATATGGTATAAACTATGCACCAAAAAGTGTGATATAAGATGAACCGGGGCGTGAAATATAATATGCAATACATTGTGCGCAATGACAGATTCATTGGAGATCGCGAGATAGCACAGGCACTAGCGCATGCTATGCGATATGCGCCTTGGAGTGTAATATGCACAGGGCAGTGTTGTGTAACCTAACTAGTCTCTAAAGTTGTAATATAAACTATGTGCTGGGGAGTGTAACGTTGCACTGTGACAAAGATATGGATCCCAGATTCTAATATGTATGGCATAGCGCTGTGCGTTATAAAATAGGCATCGAGGAAGGCACGTTAGATGGGGCAATATAACCCGTGCGAAGGCAAGTGTGGCATGACATATTCACAGGGTGGTGTTACAGTGCACATGGGCTAGAGAGTGTCATAGCATACGCACTAGCTGGTGGAATACAACACAGAGGTGTGTGGCACTCGGCGGGCACTGGTGGGTGTAACACAGCATTGGGCTGAGCCAGGAGCAAGCTGTGACTCTCAAGTGAGATTTGTCTCCTTTCCAGAGAGTAAAATAAAAAGTATTACACATCCGGCGGTGGATGTGTGTTTTATTAACCGTGAGGGGGGTTTCTTGCATAGTTTGGTCGAATTTTTGTCGAATCCCCTTTGAATGGCTTGGTGTGCGTGTGTATTAAATGTGCCCGTCAATAGCTACCCATGTTTGTATAAATAAACGACAAGGGTGTCTACTTGGAGAGTACCCACCGGTGGTGGCGCCGGGATTAGGCACGATAGGGCGTCAGACACGTTGGAGCTTCACTAGCGGTGTAAATACATTCCACGTGGATTCATTGTATGCATAGTCGCCTTTTAATGAATATCAAGCAAATCGTCATGGTGATAGGTGATAGGTACATACGGTTTGTCCAGCATGTCCTAGGTTTTTCTATAAATATATATTTTTAAAAAATATTAAAAAACAAAGGCCGGCCCCTGTGGATGGGGTCCCCGGGGCCATAAGTGGCCTGAGGAGGGGGTCAATGCAGCCCCCCTCCTAAAGAATAAAAAAAAAAATGCCATGACCCGGTGGTTGGGGCCTCAGGGGCTGAATAAGGCCTTGGTAGGGGGGTCACGCGGCCCCCTTCCAAATTTATCAGCAAAAAAAATGAGGGTGCAGGCCCTGGGGGATGGGCTCCCCAGGGCCAATAAATTAGAAAAAGAAGGGGGGCCACACAGCCCTCTTTCTTAAAAAAATTAAATAAATAAAAGACCGGCATCGCGCTAGAGGCCGCGCCCCCTGGCCAGTTGTAAGATGGGGAATTAATTCCCCTTCAATACTGAGGGTCCCTGAGGGCCAACTAGCCCAACAGGTATCTCCAGTATGCGCCAGGGAGCTGCGTTGCAGACAGGTGTTCTGAGGCCATGCCCCTTTTTACACCTCTATGCAACGGAGCTCTGTGGGGCTTACTGGAGGTACCTAGTGGGCTAGTTTGACCCTAGGGATCCTTAGGATTTAAGGGGACTTAATCTCTCAACTTAGAACGGCCACAGGGCGCGTTTACACAGTGGTGAAGGGATGGGACGGGGCCTGAGGTGACGTGTGCAAACACGCCCTGTGGTGCGTTTTAAGTTGGGGAAATAATTCCCTTTCAATCCTGAGGGACCCTGGGGGCCAACTAGCCCACCAGGTGCTTCCAGTAAGCGCCACTGCTCTGCGTTGCAGAGAGGTGGTGCAGGCCGTGCCCCTTTTTACACCTCTCTGCAATGGCGCTTATTGGACGTACCTAGTGGGCTATTTTGCCCCTAGGGACCCTCAGGATTCAAGGGGACTTAATCTCCCAACTTAAAACGGCCACAGGGTGTGTTTACACAGTGGGGAAGGGAGGGGACGGGGCCTGAGGTGACGTGTGCAAACACTCCCTATGGCGCGTTTCAATCCTGAGGGCCCCCGGGGGCTAACTAGCCCACCAGGTGCTTCCAGTAAGCGCCACTGAGCTGCGTTGCAGAGAGGTGGTCCAGGCTGTGCCACTTTTTACACCTCTCTGCAACGCAGCTCTGCGGTGCTTACTGGAGGTACCTAGTGGGCTAATTGGACCCTAGGGACCCTCAGGATTCAAATGAACTTAATCTCCCAACTAAAAACGGCCACAGGGCTCGTTTACACAGTGGTGAAGGGAGGGGACGGGGCCTGAGTTAATGCGTGCAAACAATCCCTGTGGCGTGTTTTAAGTTGAGGAAATAATTCCCCTTCAATCCTGAGGGACCCTGGGGGCCAACTAGCCCAACAGGTGCTTCCAGTAAGCGCCACTGCGCTGCGTTGCAGAGAGGTGGTCTAGGCCGTTCCCCTTTTTACATCTCTCTGCAACGCATCTCTGTGGCGCTTACTGGAGGTACTTAGTGGTCTAGTTGGACCCTAGGGACCCTCAGGATTCAAGGGGACTTAATCTCCCAACTGAAAACGGCCACAGGGCGTGTTTACACAGTGGGGAAGGGGCCTGAGGTTACGTGTGCAAACACGCCCTGTGGCGCGTTTTAAGAGGTAGTTTTAATCCCCTGCCCTATTATACACTAGGGGCTTACAGGGGAGGTCATGCTAATCACGGGGGGACCCCAACTCATAGTGTTCCCTAGTGTATGTAGGTGTTTTCACTGCATTCTGAGTGTCTTTTAACATAGCACTGGCTCTAGGACTGGTTAGTCAGACTCAGTTACCACCAGTATCCGTCTGAAAAAGTTGAGGTTACAGGATGATTTTGCAACAAGGCTTCTTTCTGCTCTTCTGTTTGTTCTTTCTGCACGTTATCCTTCTTCCTGCACTTTTCTTCATCTTTGAGGACTTCTGTTGCTTCTTTCTGCATTTCTTTTTTTTCTTTCTGTGCTTTTTTTCTTCTTTCTTCACATGTCCTATCTCTGTAGGCATAGTTAGAAATTAGCATTTAAAAAACCTTTGAAATTCACTGAAAAAACCATAGGTTTCAGGCACGTTATAGTTAGGAATTAGCATTTAAAAAACTTTTCACTCATACAAAACCATTGAATTTCCCCCGTTCTAGTTAGTTCAGCTAACTATAACTCGCGCGCCCGCAATGCACTACTGATGTCATGAGTGATGTCACTGACCATGTCATGAGTGATGTAATATGTGACGTCATCCGCAGTGCATTGCGGGCGCGCGAGTTATAGTTAGCTGAACTAACTATAACGGGGGAAATTCAATGGTTTTGTATGAGTGAAAAGTCCAGCTAACTATAACGCCCCTGAAACCTATGGTTTTTTCAGTGAATATATATATATATATATACATGACATTAAGAGGCTTTGGTTAGAAACTGTTTTTAACCGATTCAGCACAGCGAGCCAGACATAAAGAACTCGCTATCCCTACTAAGGAGATACATGCTTTTATTAATCTTGTGAGTACGAAACCCACTTAGTCCGAAATGAGAGCCACATTACATTTCCCTATCAGTCCCATCATGCACCATGTCATTGCTCTAAATCAAGCACAGCCCACTAAGGGCGAAGAACCAATTGCAAACATGAATAAATTGGAATAAATGAGAGCAGTTCGTAACTCACTCGTAACAAAGCTGCCTGTGAAGAAGGGACGGAAGGTCTTGAAACGCGTCGGCAAATGATTCACACCCGAAAGGGAATGCGAGTTGTCAATGAAGGCCGGATGGCAGGCTGGCTGTTGAGTGCGTTCTGTAAAGCTGAAGGGCATTTGTTGGATAATTAACTTACACGGCGGCCCCGTCGTGACAGGACTGCACCATCTTTGGACATTAAGAGGCTTTGGTTAGAAACTGTTTTTAACCGATTCAGCACAGCGAGCCAGACATAAAGAACTCGCTATCCCCTAAGGATCCTACTAAGGAGATACATGCTTTTATTAATCTTGTGAGTACGATACCCACTTAGGGAAATGTAATGTGGCTCTCATTTCGGACTATCAGTCCCATCATGCACCATGTAATTGCTCTAAATCAAGCACAGCCCACTAAGGGCGAAGAACCAATTGCAAACATGAATAAATTGGAATAAATGAGAGCAGTTCGTAACTCACTCGTAACAAAGCTGCCTGTGAAGAAGGGACGGAAGGTCTTGAAACGCGTCGGCAAATGAATCACACCCGAAAGGGAATGCGAGTTGTCAATGAAGGCCGGATGGCAGGCTGGCTGTTGAGTGCGTTCTGTAGAGCTGAAGGGCATTTGTTGGATAATATATATACATATATATATATATATATATATATTAAAGCTCCGTGGGGGTCCAACGATTTGAGCCGCACTCGAAACCACAGACAATTTTTTCCCCATAAAAGCATTTATTGCTGCAAGCTGAAACATACTCCAGTCCTTAACAAGCAGTTAGCCGCCACCTGATGCATTTCGAGATTTACTCTTCTTCAGAGGCAGTCGCGGTTAAAAGAAGCATGAGGCTGCAGCGTCCTAAATAGCGCTATTGTGCGCCCTGATTGGGCCGCTCGTAATGAGGCAACACGTTGCATTATGGATTATGCAGTCTTTTACTTTCCTTAGATGGATGTCCTTTTGTAATCCCTGCTGAGATAGAGCTCGCAATGAGCCCTAGAGAGCCTTCCAACTCCAATCAACAAGTCTGTGTTCCACTCTGAGTCCCGTAACATCGGGCTCTGTGGCCCCCTGCTTCTAGGGTGGTGCTGGCTCGACGGCAGGACAGCCGCCTAATAACTAAAGCTCTGTGGGGGTCCAACGATTTGAGCCGCACTCGAAACAACAGACGCTTATTCCCATAAAAGCATTTATTGGTGCGAGCTGAAACACACTCCAGTCCTTTACAAGCAGTTAGCCGCCACCTGACTTGTCTCGAGATTTACTCTTCTTCAGAGGTAGTCGCGGTTAAAAAGGAGCATGAGGCTGCAGCGTCCTAAATAGCGCTATCGTGCGCCCTGATTGGGCCGCTCGTAATGATCATTGTTGGTGACATGTGACGATGAATTTTGGATGTCAATAGCAGCACAAATAATAAAGTATCAGGAATAAAGACAGATTACAATCCAACTTCATTGTGAACATTGATTAATCAACAGAACAAGAAAGACACATAAGACTTGAATGATAAACAGAAAAAGATAAATCTACATGCCATGCCTTGAGTTAGGTAAACTGCAAGCATCTACAAATGATAATCATCAAAAGTAGAAGCGACAAAACAAAGTCCTGCTTCGGGCTGAAGCCATTGGCAAGGGTATTAGGAAATTGCTATCATTCTGCTAAGATACCTACATCTTGGCAATGATCCTACATTTATCCAATCTATAAAAAGGGAAATAAGGACCCACCCAACTATCAGCTTATTGGCCTTCTAGATGTTGAGGTCAAATACTACGTCTCACTGATTCCTGATTCCTGCTGATCTTCGCAAATGAGCTATAAAGCTCAACCTGATTTCTTGGCTTTGAGCAGAGTTCAGAAAGAAAATGGTAACTACGAACAACAATGGGGCCTCACATTACTTGCACATGAAACAATAAGCGATGTTTTATCTCTCCACGCATGATTCATCGCTTTTAAAAAGGCTATTGACAGCATTGTTAGAAGATTTCTCTGGGCCATAAAAGAGAAATTAAGCTCTCCTGCAAACTTCTAAATGCAATAATCTCAATCTACACTGACAATTGGATCCAATGTAAATTGGGTGCTGATGGGACCTTTTCTAATAATGTATTTGTCAACAGAGTATTGAAGCAAGGATGTGTGCTGGCCCTGATTCTGATCAATGTATTTGTTACTGCCATAGTGTTGATGGTTGCAAACTGAAGAGTACGCCACCAGAGATAAATGGCCATCCACTGTGTGTGCTGCAATTTTCTTGTAACACATTCATTTTAGATTGTACCACCACAGGCCTTTTGCACTCCTTAAACAACCTATACAATTACTGTAAAACCTATATACTTGGATTAAACCAAGAAACAACAAAGTGCTTACATTCTCAATAAAAAGCCAAACATGGAAGATAGCCCCTCACTTGATTTCCAGCACAATGTCATGCAAATACCTTGGGGTGGAATTGTATGTTTTAGGCCAGCATAAGTGGCACATGCATGACTGGAGTGGCCTGGCAAGATGGCCGAATAGATGTGATCTTCGGCACTCCTGCTAGCGACAGGGCGATCCGTCAGAATCCTGCAATGTGTATCCCACATTAAACCCACAAAATAAGAGGACCCAAACAGAGGAAGCCAGCTGGGAAAATCGAGACCCAGAAATTAACAATTCCCGGCAAGAGTCGGCAAGAAAAGAGAAAACAACATAACAGGGCTTTGACAACAGGCACCATCTTGGAAGAAAAGACCGCAGGTGTACGGCCTAAGAAACAGAAACAAGGAGCACGGGTGCCTCGGTCAGAGATTTAAAAACCTAGCCAGGTCGAGCGCAGGAACAAGAGACCAAGCTGAACTCGGAATCAACGACACCGGAAATGCAGACTGCTCGCTGAGCTCACTCTGTTCACCCCGAAAGAGTAAAAGCTGAGGCAGGACTGAGAAAACCAGAGGTGAGCAGCATAGGGGGCTAGAACTCCGCTTGTGCTGAGGCCCGATTGCACACTGAATCTAACTGGGGGCCTGGTGAGGAAGCGGTGTAAGGATCTCGGGTCCTGAGACAGTGGGTGGCTGCTGAAGATGAAACACGCGGCCTGGCTTGGCCTGATGGGGCCTGGAGGCGGAGTGGAGGTGAGACTGGCCCACCGCGATTTGATTGCGCACGGCAGCTGAGTGCCACAGAGAAGAACTGGGAAGCCATAAGAAGAGGGAGAAGAAATTCAAACGACTTGACTATACCCCCAATTTAACTACTGGGAAAGGTGAAATACACCGGTGCCTACATAGAGAGGGATGCTGAGGAGAGACCTGCAGCGCCAGCGCCCTACCCTCTGCGGATAGAGGGAAATTGAGAAAGCATACCAGTGTCATGATAAACAGCAAGTGAGCACAATACGAGTTACAGTGCGCCTGAGAGCACTGATGGCTGACAGGAAAACAAATTGAGCCAGCATCAAAGGAGTGGAGACCTAATGAGACGAAGCACCAAGCTGGAGAAATAAGGGAATCCCGTGTGGAATACAGTGGGTGATCGACATGATCACTGGGAGGAGGATCCTAACTGCAGTGCAAGAGGCACTCATTGTCTGACATCATGTGATGACCTTTGACTACAATCCTTTTAATTGACTTTGGTGTGTTATTTTATCCTAACCTGAATGTACGGCGTCCTCCATATGTCTTGTTTCGCTTGAAAATTTCTTCTCGTAGTTTTGAAGTGGGAGCTGTCACAGTAGAACAGCCTTGCCAAGAACAGAACATATGGGATGTGCATTGAAAAACATGACAGAGAGACAGCTGTGAAATGTACTTTTTAGTCTCGAAGTGCAGTGTTTTGAGCAGTGGTGCACAAATGTGCATTGTGTTGTACATTGAGAGATAAACTATGTGATGCTATAGGCATTGGTGCACAAATGTGCATTGTGTTGTACATTGGGAAGTATTATGAATTTCTTACTATTGAGTTTGACATGGCCTCATGTCATCCCGAATTCTGACTCTGCCTTGCTTGAGCTTTTCTGCGCACACAGACAGGCCTCCAGAGTGTTTCCAAGTTGTTTGGGTTAATCGCATCCAAGGTTGTTTTGTGAGAGATTGTTTAATGTACTCTGGAAGGCTTTCGTAAGCTTCGTTAAGATAAAGACTGGAGCATGTGAGAATGTAGAGGGAACGTGGGAACTCCTTTTGCCCTTGAATGCTTGTATAGAAACTGGCCAGTTCCAGTAAGTTTCCTTGGCACAGAGGAAAAGAATCTCGAACCTTCTAGTGTGTATTGAGACTATAAAGCTGAGGGTTGTTGACTTAGAAACTGTGATTTTGGAATCCAAATGGGAATGGGCGCTTCTACTTCGGTACAGCGGTATCCTGGTTGCTGAGGCTCTTATCCCCGGCTGTAGAATCCCCCGGTCTGGAGTGGGCTAAGATGCAGTGTTTGCACCAAGTGAAGTGTTTGAGTTTTGATTATTGCCATTGTGATGTTTGGCCAGTGGCTATGATCATTTGAGTTGTTTTCTTTGTGATGTGTGAGTGAGTCAGAGTGCACATCCAAAGTAATCATTTGATGTATTTAGTGTATATATCTTTCTTATTTCTTGCAGAACATCCAGTATTATTTGCTGATTGTTTATTCATTATTACTATTCATGCACTTAACTGTTGCATTTACCAAGTGTGTTATTATTGCTTGCATAAAAAACTTAAAAAACAAAAAAATAAATAAATATATATATATATATATATATATATATATATATATATATATATATATATATATATATATATATATATTCACTGAAAAAACCATAGGTTTCACACATGTTATAGTTAGCTGTACATTTCACTCGTAAAAAACCAATGAAATTCCACGTTATAGTTAGTGCAGGCAACTATAACTCACGCGACCGCAATCCTCTGTTGATGCTAATACTGTATCTTTAGCTATACATATATTACAAATATTTATTTTTCATAAAGACACATATGTCATCAGTGATGTAATATCTGACATCATCAGCAGAGGATTGCGGTCGCGTGAGTTATAGTTGCCTGCACTAACTATAACGTGGAATTTCATTGGTTTTTTACGAGTGAAATGTACAGCTAACTATAACATGTGTGAAACCTATGGTTTTTTCAGTGAATTTGCAAGGTTTTTTAAATGCTAATTCCTAACTATAACGTGTGTGAAACCTATGGTTTTTTCAGTGAATTTGTACGGTTTTTTAAATGCTAAGTTACTTTACGCCATTCGTGGCGTGCGTGCCCACTTCACGCAGTTCGTTCCGTGTGCGCACGGTGCGCTTCGCGCACCGCGTGCCCACTTTACGCAGTTAGGGCCGTGCACGCACGGTGGGCACGCGGTGCGCTACGTGCACCGCGTGCCCACGTTACGCTGGATGGGCCATGTACGCACGATGCACTTCGCGCACCGTCCGCACACGGAGGACATATTATGCGCTTCGTTGTGAAAGGTTATCTATTAATTGTTCTTTAATTGTATATGCCATGCACAAAAGGTGCCCTTCGGGCACCTTTTGCCCAGGGGGTGGGGAAAATGTGGATATTTTTTTTTTTTTTAATTATTTTTTACCGTACGCGTACGGTAAGCGCAATCGGCGTTTTAAAAAAAAAAAAAAAAATTGAATTGTTGGCCTTGGGGGTTCTTTTGGGACACCCTAACCATGGCTATGTGGTTAGGAGCTGTCTAGCCTGCCCCTTTTCATGTTATCCAACTTTGTTTTTCCTCCCCCCCTCAGAGTGCGAGAGAGAAAATGGCGGCCGACACTTCCTGGTTTAGACCGATTCGAATGTTTACTAAGATCTGACAGCCAATCAGAATCGCGCTCGCGCACGGCACCGTACGCGTACGGTAAGCTTACCGTAAGCGCACGGTAAGCGCACGGTAAGCTGCCACAGATATATATATTGATTTAAATGCTATTTTCTCTGGAACTACTGAACAGATTTACACCAGACCTACAAAAGGCACTTCCTTGACCTGTAGACTACCTCTCTGCCAAATTTCAAGTAACTCTGTTCAGCCGTTCGGGCTGTAGCTGTGTCTAAAGGTCCTATGGAAAAATGCATGGGGAAAACGCGTTTTGGGACCCCCCTTTTTTCTCGGCCCCCGCTTGACGAATCACCCCGAGACTTTCAGGGTAGGAGCGGAGCGTAGCGCCCCATTAGTTTTGAAAATTTCGCGAGGATTCGTCGACCGGCGCCAAAGTTATTCAAAATAGAATGTTGCGGTTTTCCAATGGAAACAGGGTCCTAACTATAACTACCTACTGGCGACCGCCAGTAGGTAATGGGAAAGGATTTTCCTGTGTAAAACCCCCAAAGAGTGTCCACCAAATTGCAGAGGGTCACAGACAGGCAGCACACCAACAAGCAAGTCCAGGTCAGTTTTCGAGGTTTGCTCAGTTCATTTTTATTTTCTTCTTTTCTTTAGTTGTGAATGCAAAGTGCATAGTGCATCAGGTACAGAAAGAACGACCTACGCGTTTCGGCCAAGGGCCTTCGTCCGGGTCACGTGATTAACAGTGAAGGGTGTTTAAGAAGGGGTTCGGTGGACCCGCCCCCAATTATCAACACACCCAATTTTGTTTAAAAGAAAAGGTGCAGAATACAGGGATAATGACATAAGTAATTGTAAATTCAAAACATTCTCAAAACGCGACATAAATGCAAAATATATAAACATGTAAAGTACTCAGTTCCCATTGCATTATGTGGCAAATATATAAATGCTTTACATTACAACGCAAACAAAGAGGGAAGGGGTGGGGAGAGGAGAAAACAGCACAGAATGTTAGAGATTGCAAGCATTGTATATGTGTAGATGCTCGGGCTTAAGATGTTACTTGTTGATAGAAGTAAAATATGTGTATAAAAGGCACACAATTGCATCAGTTGTGACTTTTTAACTGATGTGTTCATTAGATGGTTCAGCCAAATATGAAAACATAATTTAGTTCAACAAAATTGAGGTATAACGTGGGCTTTATGATGAATATGTCGTATTCTCTCTACAAGGTATGGTAGTTTTCTCGGTGATCTAAATCATATTATATTATATATTATAAGCTTGATAAGGGTTACATTTCGGTAAAGTACCAATGTCTAACAAAAGACCATTTAGTAATGTCTCCATACAAGAGATAATCAGAGGTATACCTCATTTTGAAAATAGCTATGTTCTATTTATAAGAGGGTGCCTAAGGTATATAGAGAATCCAAGATGTACTACACAAATTCTAATATTGATGGTAATAAATGTGCTCATTTTCTCTCTCCTCAGTAGGTTTGTAGGGATATGGTATAGTATGAATTAGATGGTTGAGTTTTAAGACATGTAAGACTTCATAGTATATTAATTACAACATGGTAAGTTTTATGTCCATAGATTGAAAAAAAGGGGGGTTTATCATAAAAAGTTGTGTAGTTCAGCATCTCCATTGAGACCCCATGGTTGTTCAGTTCCTTTAAGAATAATCCATTTGGATTCCGCTTGTCTCAGGAGACGATCACGATCCCCCCCTCTGATATTTTGAGGGATGTGTTCGACTCCGTAATATTTTAGATTGTCAAAATTGCCATCATGTGCATTCCAAATGTGTTTTGAGATAGCATAAGAGAAGTCTTTGTTCTTGGTAGCTCTCAAATGTTGTAGAATTCTCAGTTTAAGTTTGTTTACAGTACTGCCGATGTATTCTTTTCCACATTCACATTTCAGAACGTAGACCACATGTGTGGTTTCACAGGTGATCCTCTCTTTAATGATCTTGTATTCGCCGGTCAAGATGTTGATTTTTTGTGTATTCAGACCATAACGGCAGGCTTTGCATTTTGAGCACTTGAAAAAGCCCTTCGCAGTTAGCCATTGTATTTTACTTTCACCTTTTTCACACCTTTGGTGGTGGCTGTGAACTAGAATATCATTCAAGGAAGCGGCTTTCTTATATGTGATGTTCAAATGGTCTGTTGTTATTTCTTTAAGATCATCATCTTTTCTCAAAACTTTCCAATGGTTTTGGAGTTTATTTCTAATGATGTTACTCGATGAGTTGAATTTGGTGATGTATCTTATTTTGTTAGTGTCCAAATTTTCACTCTGTTCAGAAACAGTTCTTTTTGGTAATAGTGTGGTCTCTCTCTTTTGTTGTGAGGCTCTTAGTTTAGCATTGTCCAGCACCACTGTTGGATATCCCCTGACTAGAAATCTCTGATACATTTCTTCTAGTTGGAAAAGAAATTCTCTTTCTTCCGAACAGTTTCTCCATGCTCTTAAGAATTCTCCGTAGGGAATACTCCATTTTAAACATTTGGGATGTGCACTGTTTGCTGATAGGATGCTGTTGCATGAGGTCGATTTGCGAAAGAGTGTGGTGCAAATGTTCTTGTTTTCAATGTAGATATGAATATCCAGATAATCAATCATGGTTTTGCTGATATTGTAGGTAAATTGAAATTGAAAAGGATTGTTGTTAAGACCCTTGAGGAAGATGTTCAAGTCCTCTGTGTTTCCTTCCCAGATTAAGAACAGGTCATCTATATAACGGACCCAGAGTACTATGTGCTCAAACATGTCCTTGTTTCTTTCGGACCAGATTTGATCTGCCTCCCACATGCCCATGGTGAGATTTGCATAAGTTGGTGCAAAAGAGGTCCCCATGGCTGTGCCTTGGCTTTGTTTGTAATACTTTTTGTCAAAGATAAATACATTGTTCATGAGGCAGAAATGCAGCATTTCTATTAGCATATTAGTTTGTTGTAGCACATTAAGTGACCTCGTTCGAAGGAAGGATTCACAAGATTTGATGCCATCTGTGTGCCGAATTGAGGTGTACAATGATACAACATCAATCGTTATCATGGTGTATTCCTCTTTCCAGGGTATATTCGAGATCCTATTCAGGAAGTCCATTGAGTCTCTGATATATGACGGTAAGCCTAATACAAATGGAAATAGGAAGATGTCCAGGAATCTCGAGGTGTTTTCAAGTAACGAGCCACACGAGCTGACAATCGGACGACCAGGGGGATTGTCTAAGCTTTTATGTACTTTTGGTAGTACATAAATTGTGGGCATTATAGGATGTTTAATTAGTAGATAACTGAGTTCATCTTCGTCAAGTAAACCTGCTTGGTGCCAATTTTGAAGTTTTTGATGATACATTTTGGTGATCGATGGCATTGGATCTTCTTTGAGTCTCTCGTAGTTTAATGGATCGTTAAGTTAACGTTTAACTTCTGAGTAATATTTTTGCTCATCCATAACTACTACGTTGCCCCCTTTGTCGGAGGGTTTTATAACAATCTTTTCATCCATTTTAAGATCATTCAACGCCCATCTGTCATCCTGAGTCATGTTGCTGTATTTTACATGATTCTTTCTCTTTTCTTGGATGTAAATTGTCCGTAGTTCTTCGGTCATTAATTCCTGGAAAATGTCAACTCTGTTGCCTGCAGGTAGTTGTGGACAGAATCGTGATCTGGATTTGCATTGACTACTGATAGTTAGATTTGTTTCAATTGCTAATGTTTCACAGATCTGTGTGTTCGTACTGTCCATTGTATCTGCGGGTGTGTTAGTATCATCTTCAAATGACAGTTTGTGTGCTGTTGTTAAGGGCACAAGATCGTCCAGAGTCAGCGGTGTCAATGGTTCTGATATTTGGTGGATCTTGGTTTTTGTTGGTATTGATGCAAAATGTTTTTTCAGTTTCAATTTACGACAGAAGAGATATAGGTCGACCCTGGACATTGCCAGGTCCATGTTGTTCGAAGGGCACAAGGTTAATCCCTTGTTTAGAAGATGAAGATGCTTATTGGTTAGTTTTTTCGAGGAAAGATTGACTACTAGATTATTCTTGTAGTTCATTTTACTTCTTTTGATCTCTTGTTCTTTTGAATTTGCCTCTTGCCCCCCCCGTCTGGTTCTTTTGGATGATTTTCCGATTTCTGTGGGAGGCCTCTTCCCCTTCCCCGTGTTGTCATTCTGACCAGACGCATTTCCCCGGAAAAATCCAGGCCCAATCGATTCGTCGACGTTCCTTCCTCACCAGAGCTTACTTCTGAGCTTTCTGCGCTTGATATTCTGGCGGGTTCTTCACGTGTTGATGTTTGATCAAGGGCCTGATCCATTGATTGTTTTTTGTAGTTTGCATCGTATCTTCTTGCGAAGGTATAGACCTATACGGTCGCCAGTAGATAGTTATAGTTAGGACCGTGTTTCCATAGGAAATCCGCAACATTCTATTTGGAATAACTTTGGCGCCGGTTGACGAATCCTCGCGAAATTTTCAAAATAGGTGGGGCGCTCTGCTCCGCTCCTACCCTGAAAGTCTCGGGGGGATTCGTCAAGCGGGGGCTGAGAAAAAAGGGGGGTCCAAAAACACGTTTTCCCCATACAATTTTCCATAGGGACCTTTAGTCCAAGGTACAGCCCGAACGGCTGAACAGAATTACTTGAAATTTGGCAGAGAGGTAGTCCTCAGGTCAGGGATGTGCCTTTTGCAGATCTGGTGTCAATCTGTTCAGTAGTTCCTGAGAAAATCAAAAGTAAAATCATATATATATGTGGGCAGAGCTTAACCACACATCTCATCCTGAGATCTGATTGGCTGGCAGCACTTCATCCAAGAAGTGTTGGCAGCCATCTTGGGACCAATATACATGATAGCACCTCATTAAAAAGCATTGCAGTTAATAGAAGGTTTTAAGAATTTAGTTACATTATAAATCATTTGTACCATACTCATTTTAGGAATTGTGGTATGTTCTAAGGTGATTTCACCATGTGAAAAAGCCTTCTGCTGGGATATCATGATTGAGAGAAAAATATTTTCTCATGCTTTTCCCACAGAGGTTTGGAAGGTGATCTATAAGCTAAACTGAGAGCTTATTTTCTGTAAATTCACATTATCTTTCTCAGTCATGTGAGAATGAAGTCTGACATTCTCAGTAAAACATGTACATCCAACAAGGGCAGAGACTGTCAGTTGATTCCTTTGTGTTCTACTGCAGCTTCCCAGAGTGTTCCAAAGAACAACTAGAGCGCTAACAGTCCTACTTATGATAAACGTATGGCACACCTGAAGCCATCTTGCTTGGGTTAAAGTGGTAACTCTTAAAACATTTAATTTAAAAAGGAACAACATGAGGGGGTTCATTTTTCCATAAAAAGTATGATTAGTGCTGCAGAAAGAAAAATTAGGGCACATTTTGAGTGACTTCTCAAATCCTCTTCTATTTCATTAAAAAATTCTGACATGCAGACTGAAACATGCACTTTCAATACCAGCAGCAGTTTTCGCTGGTGGGCAGTAGCTTTACTACAGTGATCTAATGAGCAAAAAGAGTGCTAACATTCTGAATTTATGGCAAATGTGTAACACATCTGAATGCCTTCTTGATGGAATCAAAATAAAAAACTGAAAGTATTTCCTACTGAGGAGACTGCAGTAACTGAGGAAATTAGGAAACTTCATAACAAATAAGTCTCCCAAGCTGGCCACCAGAGACAAAAGAGCCCAAATGTAGCCCACATATCACCCAGATGTAGCCCAAGTATAGCCCAATGACAGAATGTCCCAGAGTGTTCTTAAAAACAACTAGAGCGCTTACTGTCTTCATTATGACAAAAGTATGGCACACCTGAAGCCATCTTGATTGGAATAAACTGGTAATACTTAAAACATTTAATTTAAAAAGGAACATAATGAGGGGGTTCATTTTGCCATAGAAATTATGATTAATGCTGAAGAAAGAAAATGAGGGCACATTTTGAGTGACTTCTCAAATCCTCTTCTATTTCATAAAAAAATTCTGACATGCAGACTGAAACATGCACTTTTAATACCAGGAGCAGACTTCCATGGTGAACAGTAGTTTTACTACAGTGATCTAATGAGCAACTAGAGTGCTAACATTCAGAATTTATGGCAAATGTGTGACATATCTGAATACCTTCATGATGGAATCAAAGTAAAAAACTGAAAGCATTTCCTACTGAGGAGACTGCAGTATATGAGGAAATTAGGAAACTTCATAACAAATAAATCTTCCAAGATGGCCACCGGAGACAAAAGAGCCCAAATGTAGCCCAAAATCACCCAGATGTAGCCCATATATAGCCCAATGACAGAAGTGTGCAAAACACTTATTATTTTGTGTTTTTGCAGTGTTATATAGTGCAGACTTGTCAGGTATTGGAGTGCTTTACATGAGCATTGGTTACATCACACAAGAACACATTCATTTTGGTTGTAGACATGGGGAGACTAAGTGATTTGACCAGAATCACAGAATGTCGAGCTGAAGCAGAAACTCCAACCTGGTTCCCCAGTTGCAAAGTCTGCAGTTCTGGAAGTAACACCACATCCTCTCCCCTAAGTGCAACATTTAATCAAGTGGTCAACTGGATTAAAAAACATAAAGGTAACAAATAATTTAAAAGTGCTTTGTCGCTATTTGAAAACTCAGAAAATATGTCCTTATTTTAGTCTTTTAGAACACTAACCATAATTTTGATGCCAATAAGACCCTCTCATATATGTAATTTCTAAAGGAAATGCTCTAGGTATTACAGTTTTGATTACATCAAGATGACGTCAGGCGTTCCACACTTTTGTAATAAATATAGAATGTTAGCAATCTAGTTGTTCATTAGGATACTGTTGAGAGGCAGAGGCCAGGGGCACGGACTCTGAAAATTGAAGGCAGGTAGGAGGGTGCAAAGGCAACAATTTAACCACACTGAGCAGGCAGAAAGGGCCGTGGCAGCACAACAGACTATGGAGGGCAGTGGAAAGGGGAGCAGGGGCAACAAACCAACAATACAGGACTTGCAAGATAGGCTGTGGCAAGGTAATAGACCATTGTGGGCAGAAGGAAGAGGCAATGGTAGTACAACCATACATGCCAACAGACCCGATTCAGCCAGGAAACGTCCAATGTTTTTAAGCTCAAATGGGCTTTATTTGATCTGTCTCCTGTCTACAATCTCCTCTTTTTCAATGTAACTCAAAGGTGAAAATCAATACCCCAGTTTTTTTTCAAAATCTCCCTCTTACCAAGTTCAAAATGTTCGCAAGTATGGTACATTGGATCATGGAAGGTAATGGGGTAGGGACATGGACTTGGATAACAGAGGACAGGAGGGACATGGAGAGGTGCACCAAACTGACCCTGCAGGGCAGGCATCAGGGTTTGCAGCAGCACAATACACCACACAGGGCATGCGGGACGGGAGTGCAGCACAACAATCCATAGAAAGCAAGAGGGAGGGGACAGGACCATGCACATGGACAACAGAGAACAGAGGGGCAAGAGGCAATGGTAGCTAGCTGACCATAATGGACAGACAGGAGAGAAAGCTGCAGCATAACAGACCATAAAGGGTAGGAGGGACGGATCAGGGGCATTACAATGGAACAGACAAGCCAGGAGGGAGGGAGTAGGGGTCTGCACATGTAAACAGAGGGCTGGGGGCAAGGGGGCAGGGCAGGAGCAGCAAGATAGCCATGGTGGTCAGGCAGGATGGTCACTAGATGAGATGTCATGAGTGATATCATGAGTGATGTCACTGACCATGTCATGAGTGATGTAATATGTGACGTCATCAGCAGTGCATTGCGGGCGCGCGAGTTATAGTTAGCTGAACTAACTATAACGGGGGAATTTCTTTTTTTTTTAAATTCTCTTTTTTATTTTACCATTTTGCACATATAATAAATCTTATCACCATACATTTCAGCAAATTCATGGAATTCTTTAACATCATCTGTACACAACAAATTCAATACAATTACAAGTCAAGTAAATCAAATACCCATAATGAGATTTTAAACATATACTATAATCAACCTTACTCGACTGCCTAGGATTAATTGAAACCTGCCTTCCACTTGGTAATAGGTTCCCATATTTTTAACCCAAGCTGTCTTTTTCTCTTTCCCTTCCTTTCGTATATAGACTTTTCTAAATTGTATACTTGCAAAAGATTAGCTAGCCATATTTGCCAGCCTGGGGGGTTCTTATCCAGCCATGCTCTGGCTATCATTAGTCTAAAGACTGCCATGGCTATAAACATAAATTCCCTTTGCGGTGAGTCAGAGTCTGGGCTGATCCCCATTAGAATCCACAATGGCGTAAGTGTAAGTTGTATACCTAAAGATCTATTTATAAATACCTCTATATCTTTTATCAAGGTATACAATTGGGGACAGGTTGCGAAAACATGTACAATATCCGCTCCCATCATATTACAACGAGAGCAAGAAGTCCCTGTATTACCCCCCCACTTGGAAATTCTGGCAGGAGTGTAATATAATGAATATAGGGTTTTATAGTGTTGTGATTGCAAGGGAGCCGAGCACAAAATTGTGTAGCCCAATTCCAGTGACTCCGAAAACCACTGTTCTTTCCCACTGAGAGCTACAGCCCATTTTTTGCTATATTTCTCAATGTCGTCTGGTTTCCCCTTTATCAGACTTGCATACACACTCCTGATTGTGCAGTACCCCAACGTCTTAATCTTCTCTAGGATTTCATTCTCTGCAAACCCAGCGGGTCCCCCCTTTTTATTATTCAAAAAACTTCCTACTTGAAGATACTTAAAGAACCCATGTCTATCAATACCAAATTTATTTGATAAGTCAGTGAACTGCAGCACTCCCTCAGAATCCATAATGTCACCTATCTGGGCTATTCCCTTGTCTGCCCACTCCGCCATTGTCCTATCAGCAAAGACTACCGCTGGAAAAGACCTATTCTTATAGAGTTTAGTATATCTATTGAGTCTTCCCAAGCCAGCATTTTTGAGGAAAGCTTTCCATACTTTAATAGCCCCAATGATAGTCTTAAACCGCGTTCTTTTATAGTACCCAAACTCAATACAATTCAAGAAACAGTTTTCCGAATCCTCCCCGAGCACGGTGGCATAGATTTTAGTTGAGTTCGAGGTGATTCTTACATTAGTTCCACCCCCTCCGATCAATCCCTGGATATATTGCAGTGTTGCAGCCCAATAATATAACCTAAAATCTGGTGCACCCCACCCGCCCCTCTCTCTAGGAAGTGAAATAAACCTATAAGCCCTTCGTGTCTTCCCTTGTGCCCAAATGAATCTATTTAATATTGCCTCCAGCGCGTTAAACCATATGGCCTCAAAAGACAAGGGGATAGATCTAAAGAAGTAAAGGAATCTGGGCAAAATTAACATTTTGATGACATTGGTACAACCAACCAGGGATAAGTGTAAATTGTGCAGTCTTTCCAAATCCATTTTTACCTTATTAAGCAGTGGGGTCATGTTCCCTTCTACCAACTTCTCTAAATCTGCTGTAATTATTACCCCGAGATATACTGCTGATCTAACCACCCTTGTGTCCTTACAGTTAGAATATCTATTCTCGACTATTTGAGTCTTTGGCCTATTCAATCTGTAGCCTGATATTTGTCCAAACATTTGTGCGATCGCTTCCACTTCCGTGATTGCCAATGTGGGATTAGGTGTCAAAATGGCCACGTCATCAGCGTATGCCAGCGTTTTAACCATAATAGTATTGCACTTCATAGGAGAAATTCGCTGGTTGTCTTCCAACCTTCTTAACAGAGGATCTAAGTATAAAGCAAAAAGAAGGGGGGACAAGGGACACCCCTGCCTAGTACCCCTGGTGATCTTAAATGAGAGCGAACTTCTCCTGTTAACTCTTATTTTAGCTGTCGGATCTTTATATAGTGTTTGGATGGCTGCTAAATATCCTGCACCTATACCGCACCACTTTAAGACCGACCACAAGTAATTCCGGTAGACCCGGTCAAACGCCTTCTCTGCGTCTAAAAAGAGAGCTGCCATAGGGTCTCCTAGAGTGCCTGCTGCGTCAAACGCTGTGATTACCTGTCTCACATGACACGTAGTTCCCTTCCATGGAATAAAGCCATGTTGTACAGGGCTTACCAGAGTTTCGATGATGCCAGCCAATCTATTTGCCAACATTTTTTAATAGACTTTGACGTCTGAGTTCATTAACGTAATTGGCCTATATGAACCTGGTAGCGACGCGGGCTTCCCTTTTTTAAAAATCACTATAATGTCCGCCCCTCCCCATGATTCGGGACTTGCATCCCCTTTCTGTGCCTGCACCATAATATCAAACATGTCCCTTTCCAACACCCTTTGAAAGACTTTATAAAATTCCACCGGGATCTGGTCCGGTCCAGCTGCCTTACCGGGAGGTAATTTAGACAATGCTTTGGTGAATTCTTCCCTTTGGAGTGGGGCATCTAACATATCTTTAGCTTCCTCTGAAAGTGAGGGGGAAGGAGTACCATCAAGATAGCTCTCTATCTCATTTGTCCAATCTCCAGGGTCAGAGGTGTAAAGTTCCACATAGAATTGCCTAAAAACATCCCTCACTTTATCGGGTTCCGTAAAGGTAGCACCTTGACTATTAGTAATCTCCTTTACCTCTGTAGTAGCTAACTTCTGCCTAGTCCGGACAGCTAAAATATGGCCCACCCTTTCACTTAATTCATAAGCATTTTCTTTCCTAATGAGGAAGTCCTCAGCAGCTTTCCTGGCAATAGATTCTGTGATTTCGGCTCGGAGTATTGCAATTTTAAGCAGTTGCTGCTCCAATGGGCGGTGATTCTGTATATCAAGGGCCATCAATTCTTCCTCCTTAAGTAATCTATTTAGAGCTTCTTCGGTCCTGAGTCTCTCCTTTTTATTTCTTACTAAGACAAAACTCAGAGTCTCGCCCCTAACCCCAGCCTTGAACGCATCCCATACCACCCCTGGAGGTGCTGTTCGCCGATTCATATCCCAATAATTCCTAATCCAAGAATCCATAAACTCCCGATATACCTCGTCATTTAATAATTTTCTTTCAAAAGTCCATTGGGTGACCCTATTTTGCAGCTTCCCTATAATAACTGATAAAACCAATGGATTATGGTCTGAAAGAGCACGGGGTATTTATCAATCCGCGAACCCTGCATCAAGGATCTAGAAATTAGAAAATAATCCAGCCTAACCAAGACCTTATGGGGAGCTGAATAGAATGTACTACCATCTATATGTGGGTGTAGTTTAATCCATGGGTCTTCCAGGGAGTTATGATAAACCATATCTGAGAGAGCCCTGTATGTCTTCTTCTTCCTCCCATTATACTGCCCGCCTGGCTTTAAAAATGAACTGGTATGATCATGAATATTAAGGTCACCGCAGCAGACAATTGGCTCTGGCCACTGTGCCAGCTCTATGTCTAAATATTAGAAAATATCAGGGTCATCCTCTGTTGAGCCATAAATACTAACTAACGTAAACCTTGCTCCCTTGAAGATTATTTCCGTTATAACCCAACGACCCCACTGATCTTCCTGTTTCCTTCCCACAGTCCCACCCCCGCTTCTCCCCAGTATTGCAACCCCTCTTGTTCTTGTCCCATGTTTAGAATGAGCCAATAACGAAAAACCAAGCTGCTCCAGTAGGAAACTTGAGCCTTCTATGTGTGTTTCCTGGAGGCAAACGAAATCTAATCGGAATGACTTTAATAAGGCTGCAACTCTAACTCTTTTATTGGGGTCGTTGAGTCCACAAACATTCATTGTAGCAATTCTACAAGCCATATCTTAAAGCAAGTGGCCACGTGATAAGTACTTCCATTATTTTGTGTATAAATTACCGTGATAAGAACGTAAACGTGTTGCCAACAGATCAATGATTTTGCTTTGCTATTCATTATACTGTGCTGGACTGAATTATGTATTCCAGATTCTTGCCTATTTTCGCCCCCCCTCCAATTCCCCCCTAACCCACCCCAACCTCCCCAACCCCCGCACAGCCTTCCCTCCCTACCCACCCCCCCCTTGTACAGGCAAATAGGTCAGCTATGACCTATGTGTGGCTGCTTATGAGCTGCAGTTGTCGCCTCCCTCTCCGAAAAGCAACATAAAAAAAATCCAATTGCCAAATTCTGATAATACTCCTCAGATGTAACCCCCCCTCCTCAGTGTTACATTTTGGCACTTAATCCGCCCTCTCTCCCAACCCCCCTTCTAGCCTTTTAGCTCCTCTAGAAATTGATTTGCCTTAATTTCTGAAAAAAACATTCTTGTATGACCCCTTGTAATTACTTTCAATCTAGCAGGGAAGAGAAGGTAGGCTTCTGAGCCTAATTTTTGAAATGGAGCGATTAGTTGTCTTAGCTTCCATCTCCTCTCCACTGTCACGTGACAGAAATCGGGTCGAGCAAAAAATGTAGAGCCATTAAAAGATCTCTTTGAATCTGGTCTGGCCTTATCTATTATCTCCTGTCTTAATAGATAGTTCCCTATATACACTAGCATAGCCCTGGGCAAGGTCCCTTGCCCATTAGGCCCTTTCTTCCTTTGTGTAAGAGGGAATCTATGAGCCCGCTGTACTTCTAGCTCCCACTGCCACTGAGCCTCGGGAAAAGCCCCTTTCAACAAGTTGATTACAAACCCTCTCGGATCTTGCCCTTCCAACCCTTCCGCCAGTCCCAAAAGTCTAACATTGTTCCGTTGTTGGCGGTTTTCAAAGTCTTCCAACTTCCACTGCAAATCTTCCACCACTTTCTCTTGAGTGGATTTGGATGACCGCCAATCAGCCATGTCGTCTTCTAACTTCCCAGTCCTTTCTTCCACCAACGCTACTCTATCCGCTACCTCTTCATACAATTTATTCATTTTTTTGAGGTAAGATTGTATCTTTTTGTTGTCTTGCCTGGTCCTTCGACTCGCCGCCCTTGCCTCCCCTTGCATCTGTTTCAGGGTACTGAATATCAAATCTAATGGTGTCTGCTGAGGTATTTCCCCAGCTGCGCCCTGGGTGTCTTCCTGGTACATACTTGAGGTGGCTGAGTAATCCCATAATAATTTTTTACTCGTACTCGAGGGGGATTTCTGTTGCCCTAACTTAATCAACTTTTTCTGCGTACTTTTCCCATCTGCCGTGGAGGATTCGGTGTTCGAGCCCCCAGATAAGCTGACTTCACTGGATTCAGTTGACTCAGAATCTTCATTCAATGAGAAAAAACGATCCCCCTCTGGAGAGCCTGCCCCCTATTATCAGAGCATTTAGGGTGGGCAACTGTAAGGTGCTGATTTTGTAGGGTTCTCTCACCCCCTCCTTCATGGGGCATTGTAAGATTAGAAACAGCCATCCCTGCTTCCACCTGCAGCAAAGCGTCCAACATATCAGTGCTCCCACTGCTTCTTATATACTCATTACGCTCCTCCATCTCTGCTCCCCCCTCGCATTGCTTTGTTGAAGCCTTCGGCCTCACCTGCCTCTTTTGGTCGTATTCACCGCTCAGCACTGGTTCCTCCACTCTAGGCTGAGCGGGCGCCTTCTCCGTCTGAATTACCAGCAAGGTCTGTGTTGCTTAGCAACCACGCTGTCAGCGTTGTTAGCGTCCTCGCGGGGCTCGGGAGCGTCCGTTTCATGGTTTGAATCCGGCCTCACCGAAGATGTACTCACTACAGAGCCGCCGGAGAACAGCTCAGCCAGAGTGGATTGGCGGAGAACTGCATCTTTTACGGTGAGAATTCTTGACCCGGCGCCTTTTGTCTCGCCTAAATCCCGCAGCTCGTTCTGGCGAGGCATTCCATCTTCTGTAGTATCGGGGGTTGAATTACTTTGCTCGTCGGCTCTCCTCTCTGTTGTCTTTCTTCCCCGAGTAGATTGAGGGATCGGCTTCTTGTTAAGGGGGGGGGGGGGTTTTGGGCACCGCCCGTAGACATGTCCTTATTGCTCGCTTTAGGCCCGCGGTTTGATACCCTTCAGCTATTGCCAGTCTGCTCCTGTCGTTGCGGGCGTACAGGCATCTTATGCGGTAGCGATAACCCAATGAATAGATAGTAGAGGGGTCACAAGCTACGAGTTAACGAGCGCTCAAAAGTGTACCAGTATTCAGGCAGTGTATTCAACCGCTTCTGTGCCTCCTCGCCAAAAGCAGCCCAACTTTCCAGCTTCAGGGGGGCCAACTTCATCCTAGTTTATGGTATCGTTCAAAATCCGTAAGGAGAGGGATTAGAGGCGACTGCTCTCTACAACCCGTCAGCGGCCATCTTGCCTCCGCACAACCCTCCTGGCAGTCCAAGCGCCAATAACGGGGGAATTTCAATGGTTTTGTACAAGTGAAAAGTCCAGCTAACTATAACACCCCTGAAACCTATGGTTTTTTCAGTGAATATATATATATATATATATCTGAAGTAACTCTTTAACACTCCAATTACTCCACCAGGAAAAACGAGCGTAGACCCAAATTCAGTGCTGATTTACTTTATTGCCACCTCTTCAGTCTGTCATGACGCGTTTCGGCCGATCCCGGCCTTGATCACATGACACAGCTTAGACAGTGTAACCACTATTTAAAGTGCTAGTGCATATGGCTTTACAATGGACATAGAAAACATATTCATTTGCAATGATCCACATATTGCTTGCACGCAAATATTGACGTTGCTACATTATTGTCATAATAGCTAATGCAAAAACTAAATTGCCAAATAAATGCCATTGGATCACCATAAAATAAAATCAATATAAAAAAATTCACATAATAAATATATGAATATATTAATCATGTTAATAATGGAATAAATGCCTTTTGAATTTCTTAAAAACATTCCAGTCCAATTATGAAGCTAAAAGTATAATAGTGCCTTCCCATAACCTAATAAATATGTGCTACCCATAGGGCGATTGTCGTCACTTATGGCATATGGATATATGCTGTATCTGCCTTAATGCTTTTTTTATAAAGAGCTCCTAAAGTGATGAAGCGCTAAAAAATACGGATTCATAATTATAAAATAATAATTAAAATAAACAGAAATAATGTGCCTGGTAAGGTACTATTATTGACCCTCCTCATGTCTCGTAAAGCTAATAACCAAAAAACGCAAATAGTATTATACACTACTGCATCTGAATTTTCCTTTTACCTATATCCTTGATGAGATGTTCCTGTGAAATACTACTGGTCTCATCATGGGGCAGGTACTAAAGTGCTTATTGAAGAAAGTGCAACAGTGCTTAGGACCCATTATATTTATCACAAGCCTACATATACTTTATATTTCTCAGTTGATCCCCATATAGATTCATAAATATACAATGTCATATATAAAAATACATTGTCCATATAAATATGATCCGTAAAAACCAACTATAAAATACATATATATAAATATGTAACAAATACAAAAGCATAAAATCCTAAAATCTATTCAATCATTCAGTATATTTAAACATCTACAAGAAGAAATGCACAAGTCAAGGCCATAAACATACTCCATAATCTGTATCTAGTTTTCTAAACAACAAGTGACATATGTTTGAATGAATCATAAAAATGTATGTAGGTCTTCGCTAGTATCTATATACATTTGAATGTTACTTATTTGATATCTGGGAAAGCCTTTCTGTTAGAGAGCATTGCATAAATAAAACCCGAAGACTTATTCTAAAAAGAGAGCATTTTGTAAAGTGAAACCCCTTTCTAGGTGTTGTTGTGTTTTATGTCTTCTGCCTCATCGTGTTTGGACCATCGTGTGGGGGTGTTAGTATTTTGAAGGCGAGTCAAGACACCAACCCAGTGTGAAAACAAGTTAAAGCTGGAAACCTGTGTAAACCGCACGCTATCATGGTCAAGGATAAGGGTAACTGAGTGCAAACCAACAAAATATCCAACTATGTGCAATTTTGCCCCCCCAAGAAATAGACTGCAGGAGAACAAGATGGGGAGGTTACGAATCAGGCAACACCAGAACCCTCCTTGGCGGATGTCATGCTGGGGATTCAGTCAACCAGAAGTGATATGGTAAATAAGATAGACGCGCTAGCTATTGATGTCAATTTGCTGAGTTGTGATTTACGCAAAGTTGCAGACAGGGTCACCACAAATGAATAAAACGGGAATCCCAAGTGTCTCAGTAATTTTCAGTTTGTATTTTGTCTGGGGGGTTTCTCTGTCTAGGGATCCATCTAGTACGCAGTTGGCAGTTGGAGTTCCTTTCCAGCACCTCCATCATGTAACTGACCCAGAGGGATGATATATGATTCTGCATGCCAGGATAGATGGACGTGAGGTATGCCTCATCAATGTGTATGACCCAAATTCCGATTAACCCGACTTCTTCCCTGCCGTGCTAGTAGCTGCGGTGACACCACATCTGGGAGCGGGAGTGATTATGATGAGAGATGCCAACTGCGTACTAGATGGATCCCTAGACAGAGAACGCCCCAGACAAAATACAAACTGAAAATTACTGAGACACTTGGAGATACACTAACAGGAATGGACTTGTGGGACATATGGAGGGTGAGGAACCCTACTAAACTATCCTTTTCTTGTCATACACCGGTGACAGATAAATTTAGCCGATTGGACCAGTGCTTTATATCAAGTGACCTGACTCCTGACGTGCTAGACATAACCTACTTACCTTGGTATCTTTTGGACCACTCCCCGGAGTTGCTCACACTTGGTATCAGATGCCCTAGACCAGCAATACCTACATGGAGGTTGTGGGCGAAGGCACTGTTAGATCCCCCTTTAAAAAGAACCTAACAGAGGAGATCTCAAGATACTTTGTGGAAAACTGGGAGACAAAAAACACGAGAGCAACAGAATGGGAAGCAATGAAGGCAGTGATTAGAGGGGTTTGCATAAAAACCACGTATGGGTTCCGACAACAGCTGGAGAGAGATATACTGTCCCAGGAGAAGAGGTTATGGGAAATAGGACCACAGCTCCACACATATTCTCAGCGCATCGAGGAATGGGGTGCTATCCGAAAATACTTATTGGAGTCCTTACTCCGCCTAGTGAAATGAAACTATGTAACATATAGACAACGTCTACACATGGAGCGAGATAGGTCAGGGCCCTATTAGCTAAGTTAATAAGAAATGAGAAACCAACAACACTCATCATACAAATGGAGACGACTGATGGGACCGTGGTTTATAATCAAACGGCTATCCTAGAGGTTTTAACGGAGCACATGGCAGGGGTTTATGCAAAACGGTTTTCCCCTCTAGTGGAAGTGATAGGAGGCATTCCTGTGTAGCAGAGCCCTCTCCAGCAGATAGCCTCTCCCCTGGTGAGCCACTTATCACTTCATCAGAGTAGCCTGGCTAATCCTGTTGACTCTGACCAATCAGGGAAGACAGCAGGATGGCTGAAATTTGGCTTACAGACATGAAAGTCTTATAACTTCTTTTCTACACAATTTAGGATGAATTCAGCAATGGCATGGATTTATCAATACAATTTTTCTAAGTCTTTGAGTGAAATTAGATTCAATTCCTAGCAATATTTATTCATCTATAAACTATTGCAATGTTATCCTGTGTGGCTACGTATCTACAATGGGGAAAATGAAATTTGCAATTTCTCCATCACCAGGGTAAATAAAACGGCTTTTATACAGACCCTGCTTATAGTTACTAGCCCCCCACCCCTGGGACACCTAGGGGGGACTTTGGGGGTCCCTAATATGTAACAATAATGTAGAATATCACTTTTTAAGTGTCCCTACTACCAAAGTGCAGTGTGCAGTGAATTTACGTTAAAAACAGTGCTGCAGTGCAGGTCTGCTTTAAAAATGACCTCAAGCGCTCAGCAGTGCACACATGCAAGCGCAAAAAGGCTGATGGCCTCTAAACTGCCATGCCCTATTATATACTAGGGACTTAAAGGTAGTTTTAATCCCCTGTGCCCTATTATCTACTAAGGACTTATAGGGTAGCTGATGCCAATTATAGGTGTACCCTAACACATAATGTACCCAGATGCATGTGTGGGTTTGTATTGTAACATAACACTGGTCCTGGGCCGGTGAACAGAGCACAAGGCACAGTCAGAGTCCATTACCACCAGCCTACTTCAGCAAAAAATGGGTATGCACAGGGCACACAAGATGACTTTAAAACACAGGCCTAAGCAATTTCTATGATTTGAACTTCAAATACACAAAAATACAAAAGGGAGTATACACCAAGCAAGTGAGAGAGGAGTTGGCCTAATGGCTAGGGCGGTCGACCTCGAATCTGGGGAACTGGGTTTGAGTCTCGGCAATGACGCTGAACATCCTGCGATTCTGGGAAAATCACTTAATCTCCCCGTGCCTACCAAAAATGAATGTGTCCTCATGTAACACAACTGGTGCTATGTAAGGTGCTCTGATACCCGATACCTTCGGGTCAAGTTCGTGAAATATATAAAACTCCGTAAAAAAAAGTATTTAAAAAAAAAGTTCAAATATTGAAATAAATATTCTTTTTAATTCACAATCAAATATACAAAAAAATTCTAATTTTCACATTTTCTTTTTATTTGTATATACTTTTAATGTATTAATTTTAATATCATTTAGTTTTGTATTGACAGTTGCAGACCCCCTGAGTAGGCCTTGCGTTGAACTTTTGAAGGCTATATATATATATATATATATACCTCAAAAAAGTCCTGAGCTTTAAAGTAGCACTCCAAGAAGGTAAGTTTCACAAAACCTTTTATTCAAAAGCGGCGTCAGCAGCCCAATACATCCATAACCCTGACACGTTTCGGTGCCACAATCACCTTAACCATAGGGCGGCAAGTTGATGAAAACACGGAATGGACTGCCGCCATTTATACCAATTTTATTTTACAATTATTATTTTAAATATATATTTATATAGTAGAGTGGAGCGCATATATATATATATATATATTTATATTTATATTTATATATATATATATATGAGACAGTCAGTCAAAAATCTTTATTCGGCTGAATACCAGCCATAAAAGAACACATAAAAGAACAATATTTCAAGCAAATTAGCACAATAAAATTTAACCAACATGATCAATACACAGAAAGTCATTTTCCAACAATTTTACGGAGCCGAACTGCAGAGGAAATGTACTTATAAATCATCAAACAGGTAAATTCATCAGTTCAAAGAAGTAAATAATACAATGCAGGCTGACACTTTCTAATGTTTAAAAATCTTAACAATGGTTTTAAAAAGGCACATCATGGATTAAGAGAAAGTTTGCAAAAAAACATAACGTGCAAGGTACTCTGTGCGGACACTGAGTCACATGGACACAATTCTAATTTGGCATTGCAATATGTGTCGCGTGGATATGAGACCAGGAGATGAGAAATGCCCATCCTAAACATAATCAGATAAAACAGTTTGGCGTGATTAAAATAAAAAGAAAGGTAGGATTCAATTCTTGGGGAGCTGACTAACAATGAGTGCTCTACAACCCTTTTTTAACCATCTCTTGACTGTCGCTGGCGTGCTTCAGATGAGAAAAAAAGTCTCTTTTCATCTTGGCTCTTGGGATTGCGGATATGTTTCTGGGAGTGTCAAAACAATCCTGCAGTCCCAACTTCTCCAATTGTTCTTGTATATAAGAAAACCAGGGATTTTTTTCACACAGTCCAGCTTCAAACAGTACAAAATGATATCACGGTTCAGAACTGGTTCCTCTTTTACCCAAATGTTATGCCATAGCATCAAAGGTGCTAATTGTGTGCGAAAAGATGATAGCATTACACCCAGTTCATTATGACAAATGGTAGCAGGGGTGCTTTTCGGTACTGTCAACACACGTTTTAAGATCATGTTTTCTGCTCTCTGAAGTCCCATAGTATTAGAACAACTCCATACTCCGGCACCATACAAAGTACCAGCGCACGTGCATGCTTTGTAGATATCCATGATGGCTTTTATGGGGCGAGAGTCTAATTTTTTTGTGAATCTAAAAATGGCCTCAACATTTTTGTAAAAACCTCCGATCCTTGCGTCGATTAGGTGAGACCAAGAGTTTTTGTTCATTAAAAAGGATGCCTAAATAAGAAAAGGTTGGCACCAGAAGCAATTTTTCATTCTTTATGTAAAAGGATCTTGTTTTCGAGGGGGATTTACCCACCACCATAACGTGTGATTGTGCAACATTAGTTTTTAGGCCAAGGTCACTCAAAAAATCGTTAAAATGGGTTAAAAGCCTTTGCAATCCCACCCCAGTTCTCGACATTAAAACACAGTCATCAGCGTATTATAATGCTGGAAGGGACCTACGGCCTATCAGGGGTGCATCTACATTTCCAAATTCTGATGTGGCTTTCTAAATCATTTATGTATAAACAAAATAAAAAAGGGGCGAGTACACATCCCTGGCGGACCCCACAATCCATCTTTATTGGTGAGGTATCTGCTCCGTATCGCACTCTCCCCGTGACTCCCTGGTGCATAGATGCTAAAAGTGGACAATAAATGATTCAATGCCCATAAGCAGCATTTTCTCCCAGACCCTCCCCCTCTGTACCCAGTCAAAGGCAGAAGTCAGGTCCATATATCCGAGGTATAAGGACCCTGACTTTGCCATAGTGTATTTGCCAATGTCCAGGTGCAAATTAAGGCACTGTTCTACAGTGCCCAAGCCTTTCCTAAAGCCATATTGAACATCAGAAAACTTCCCGTTTTCTGCTATCCATGTCTCCAACCTCTCTAATATTACTCGTGCCATGATCTTACAGGAGCAAACAAATAAAGATATTGGTCGGTAACATTTGGGCTCTGACCTGTCACCCTTTTAGTGAATAGGGACTATTATAACTGATCTCCAAGAATCCGGAAGACCCTGGGCTGCATAGTATTTCAATAAATTGGTTAACAACGGGAGCCACTGGGAGGTGTTAGCTAAAACAGGTCCGTGGGTATACCGTCTGGCCCCGGAGCCTTATTCTTTACAGTCTGAGATAGCGCCCTATTTACCTGATCTAAAGTCGGGGGTCCAAAGTAGATGCCACATATTGGAGGTTGGCACCACAGTGTGAGTCAGTACTAGTTCCGTAGAGACCAGCAAAGTGTTTCACCCAGGTTTCGGGCATGATTGTTACATCAATATTACCATTTTTTGTGTCACAAAAATACTCTTGATTTACAGTTTGCCAGAAAAGTCTAGAGTCTTTGCTCTGGTATGCCACATGTAGTTGACCCCATGCTTCTTGCCTGATTTCCATCTTGCGTTTCTCCAACGCGCGCTCATAATCCATGCGTCTGTCTCACTTCCACCTTATTACGAGATTTAATTTTTAAGGTCTTGATTAATTTGTTATGTAGGTGATAACATTCACTATTAAACCACCTTTTATTACTATGTGCTATATCAATGTGGTTCTTGGTTAAAAGCACCTTAGTTGTCTCAGTTATTGCCATTAACGATTTGATCATGACTGGTGTGTTTATATTATCTTCCAGGAAATCCAGAACTTGCCTGAGGTTGTTTTTTATGTTCTCCTCCAAAACATAATCGGGGTAAACAATGGACCACTTCCGTGTTAACACCTTGTTTGTAGCATAGGACAAGGGAGATATTCTGGCTGGCGTAGTTAAATCGTCAGATGGGACCACCAGTTCTAAAATTAATGGATAATGATCACTAAAATATAGTTTAGGTATGTTAAAAGTCACAGAGTGTGAATTAAAATAATCAGACAAAACAATAAAATCAATCAAAGTACTTTGGCCTCTGCCAACATATGTTACCACATCAGAATTTAACAGTTCTATAAAATCTAAAGTTAAAAATAGAGAAAATTTTAGTAACAAGGAATTAAAAATGTTCCCACAGGAGCTATGATCAAAATGATAACTGGCCACCGTGTCCCCCGCTAATCGGTGACATGCGGCACGTTTAGATAGGGGACATAATTTACAATTAAAATAACCCCCCCAGAGCACTACAAAATCCGTTTCTATCTCCTCTATGTGTTTCGTTAATGCAGTTTCCAATTCTTGAGCAATAGTAATATTTGTGTTATTGAAGTTATTGTGATAAAAGTTGACAACCACCAAGATCAGAATTTTCCTAAATGAGATGTTAATGATCTGGAAATGCGGTAACTCCAGCTGCATCTTCCTTACTCTGCCATTTAATGTTGTTGAGACCAGAGGTAATAATCCTCCCTTATCGTGGCCACCTGCAGAGGCTCTAACTGGTGTATGAATGGAGTAAAAGCCATTTATGTGAGCTATGTTACGCATCCAGGTTTCCTGTAACCAAACTATACTATACTTTCCAATAAAATCCACCCAATCTTTAATTTCTAGTTTGTTTGACAGTCCTGCTATATTCAAAAGGAGACTGCCATATGTGATTACACTGGTCTGACTAGTGTACTCGCTCTCTAAGCAGCAAGTAACTGCAACACCGCCTTCTTCCATCACCGTATCTATTAACTCATTGGACTCCAGCACCCCCGGAGATGGTACATCAGGCAGTGCTGGCGAGAGCTCTGACATACCATCAGAAATGGAACTAACAGGGTCGAACAGTATAGGATATATTAGATTTAACAAACCACCTGGGTTGGACAGGGAGACTTCTCTTAAAGATTTAATATTGAGAGATGATGATGGAGTCACTGTTGGAGCATGATAGTTAACACTATTTCAGGAAGGCGGTTTGGTAAAATTGAATTTTCAACACCGAGCACACTCAAAGGCTGATAGTTATATATAAATATATAAGTAACAATTTTGGGCCCTGCGCTCCGTCATGCGTGGCACCAACCCCCCAAGGTGAATGTAAAGGGGATCAAGGCAGGAAAACTCGTATTCATATACATAAACATATATATTGTGGCAGGACTGTGTACAGAGGTGCATGACTTATAATAATTTCAAGGTGGTGCGTAAATTGTACATATAAGTTATAACTTAGATATGGTCACATTGAGTCCACGCAAGATGGAGGCGCCCCCGTGGTAACTATTTGGCCATTAATGTATGACTCTAAGGCAGCAACCAACATTTCGCACCATATATGTCTCACTGGAGAACTTTTACAACCTGATGAATACTGTATTTAAGAAGTATCCCAACTGAATGTAAATTGAGTCAGTCCTCATACCATGCACCTGTAACTGATCTCCCGGCCGCTCTGTGTATTTAACAAACTGTTCCTATTTTGCCCATAACCTCTTGTCTGTTGTTTTTCAAGGCATTTCGAATTCGAGTAACAGAGTAGAGTACAGTGGCATAGAATGGAGTTTTGTTCAGTGGCGTAGAGTGGGGTAAAGTGTTGTACAGTGTAGTGGAGTCGAGTAGAGTAGCATAGACTGGAGTAAAGTTTCCTAGAGTGGAGTGGCGTGTGGTACAGTGGGGTGGTATGGTGTGTGGTACAGTGTGGGAAACTGATGGAGTGGAGTGGCATAGAGTGGAGTACAGTGTTGTAGAGTGGAGTGAGGTAGATGATAGTAGAGTGTTGCTGAGTCTAATGGAATAGAGTGCCATTAAGTGGAGTGGCATAGAGGGGAGTAGTGTGTTATAGGATATAGTGGACTAAATTGTTGTGGAGTGGCGCAGAGGGAGTTGTGTAGTGTCTCATAGAGTGGAATAGAGTGTGGTAGAGTGGCATAGAGTGAACACTGAAGTATAGTGTTGTACATTGAAGCAGCATAGAGTGGAGTGGAGTTTGGTAGAGTGGAGTGGTGTAGAGTGTCGTAGCGTGGAGAAGACGGTCGTAGGGTGGAGTAGATTCAAGTGGCATAGACTGGAGTGGCATAGAATGCAGTATCGTCTAGTGTTGTGTCGTAGAGTGTCATATCGTAAAGTATCGTAGCATAGAGTCTCATGGTGTAGAGTGCTTTGGCATAGAGTGTTGTAGCGTACAGTGAAGTAGTGCAGAGTGGAGTGGAGTGGTGTAGAGTGGAGTGGCGTAGAGTGGAGTGCCATACAGTGGAATATCATGGAGTGGAGTGGCATAAAGTTGAGTGCTGTACATTGGTATCCCATATAGTGGAGTAGAATACAATGGAGCGGAGTAGAGTGGAGCGGCATATAATGGAATAGCATAGAGTGGCGCAGAGTGGAGTGGAGTCCAATTGAGTAGCGTAGAATGGAGTTGCATATAGTGAAGTGGCATACACTGGAGAAGAGGGTCATAGGGTGGAGTAGACTCCAGTGGCATAGACTGGACTGGCCTAGAATGCTGTATCATACAGTATCGTAGAGTGTTGTATCGTAGAGTATCGTGGCATAGAGTCTCATGGTGTGGAGTGCTGTGGCACAGTGTGTCGTGGTGTACAGTGGAGTGCTGCAGAGTGGAGTGCCGTAGAGTGCAGTGGCATGCAGTGGACTATCGTAGAGTGGAGTGGCGTCAAGTTGAGTGCTGTACATTGGTATACCATATAGTGGAGTGGAATACAATGGAGCGGAGTAGACTAGAGCAGCATAAAATGGAATTGCATCGAGTGGCGCAGAGTGGAGTGGAGTCCAATTGAATAGCGTAGAATGAAGTTGCGTAAAGTGAAGTGGCATACACTGGAATAGCGTAGAGTGGAGTATTATACTGTGGAGTTGCATATAGTGGAATAGTGTAGATTGAATTGATGTAGGGTGGGGTGACATATAGTGGAATGGCTTAGAGTGGAGTGCCGTGGAGTTGAGTGGATAGAGTGGATTGACATATAGTGGAATAGCATAGAGAGGAGCGCTGTAAAGTGGAGTGGCATAGAGTCGAGCGCCATACAGTGGAGTACCGTATAGTAGAGTGGTGTACAGTGGAGTGGCGTAGAGTGGAGTGGAATATAGTGGAATAGCATAGAATGGAGTGGCGTACAGTGGAGTGGCATTCAATGTATTAGCATAGAGTGGAGTGGTGTACACTAGAGTGGTATAGAGATGAATTGTGTAAAGTGGAATTGCATGTAGTAGAATAGCGTAGATTGTAGTAGCAAACAGTGGATGGTGTAGACTTGAGTGGTGTAGACGGGAATAGGGTAGAGAGGAATAGCATAAAGTGGAGTGGCGTAGAGTGGATTTGTATACAGTGGAATATTGTAGAGTGGATGGGCATAGAGTGGAGTAGTGTGCAGTGGAGTTGTGTAGAGTTGCATATAGTGGAGTGGCATAGAGTGAAGTAGCGTACAGTGGAGTGGCATACAGTGGAATAGCATAGAGAAACGTAGCGTTGAGTGGAGCGGCAAAGAGTGGAATAGAGTACTGAGGATTGGCATAGAGTAGAGTGACATAGAGTGGAGTAGCATAGAGTGGAGTGGCATACAGTGAAGTGTCATAGACTAGAGTGGCATACAGTGGGTAGGGGTAGAGTGAAATAGCTGACAGTGCGTTGACTTAGAGTAGAGTTGAATATAGTGGAATAGCATAAAGTGAAGTTGCGTACAGTGGAGTGGTGCAGAGTGAGGTGGTGTACAGTGGAATTGTGTTGAATAGAGTGGCCTATAATGGAATAACATACAGGGAAACAGTGTAGAGTGGAGTGGCATAGAGTGGAATAGCGTAGAGCAAAGAAGTATACAGTGGAGTGGCATACAGTGGAATAGCATACAGTGAAGTGGCATAGAGTGGAGTGGCATACAGTGGAATAGAACAGAGTGGGGTTTCGTACAGTGTAGTTGCATAGAGTGGAGTAGCGTACATAGGAGTGGTGTACAGTGGAGTGGCATAGACTGAAGTTGCGTACAGTGGCGTAGAGTAGAGTAGAGTGGCGTAGGGTAGAGTTGCATAGAGTGGAGAGGTGTACACTGAGTAGCTTACAGTGGAATACCTTTAGAGTGGAGTGGCGTATTGTAGAGGGATTTGCAACTCCATTACAGGATTCACAAATCTTAAAAAATGAAAAAAGAAAGATAATGTAGTTAACCACAGCTGATCATGAGCAACCCCTTGTGCACTTAGCTTTCACCAATTAATAGTGGGGTTGGCTGCCTGTGACTGGTTGGAGAAGGGCTTTATTGTCAACCAGGACCTTTGTACAACCAACAGTGGGGTTTGTTAAAGTGAAGTTAAGGTTAGCTTTGGTTATAGCACCTAAACTTATGTTTTAAAAAAACCTCAGAAATGTACTTAGAGAACACAGTTCAGGTTCTATTATGGTTAAGAATTCAAACAAAAAAAACCACAGAAATTTGCAAGTTAGAGCCACAATCTCATTTATGAGATTATTTACAATATTTGTAATTGCATCTCTCGCATTAAGGTGCAGTCATGAGAATTGCATTTAGCTTGTGGGTTATAGTTTGATGGCTGTTTTGTAAATTCTTAAAACACCACCTTTTGGACACTTAATTTTGAATTTTATGTCTATAATACTTTTTCTCTGTTGGCGGAGCTGAGCACATGTAGTTACTGCTATTTTGGTTGATGCTGTGTGATGCATCTGCACACCATGTACCTGCCACTTTAGTTGCACTTGAAGTGAGTGTTACAACTTTTATACTGAAAACCTCAAATTAACTGCAGAAAGCTCTTGTTAAGTATGACCAATGCTACATCAATCAATGCCTTTTGTGTTTAGTACTCCATCAGCAGGGGAGAATGCTCAATAACAATTACTGTTGATTGGAATGAGGCACTGGGAAGACCTGACTTGCCAAAGCGCCCTTGTTTAAAAATAGTAGAGGATTTAATGGGGAAGTATTTATGTATTTCTTGTACAAGCATGTGTTCACAGCTGTTTTCCTGGATGCTTTAGATAAAGCATAGTATTGTTCCCAAGGCGTAGTTTCTTCATACAGTCAACTTTTGATTTTTGAATGTCTGAGCCTAAAACTATGGACAAAAAACCATAACTCAGAACTCGTAGCTACATATCATCTCTGGCACTTGCCACTTACTAAAATAAAGTGTCGGTGCTTGCTAATTTAATCTCAAAAAAATAATATAAATCATTGTGATTTACAGCTTCTTTAAATGTGGCCATTGAGTATGTATAGTGGCATTCTGGAACGCTGAAGGTTTAACATTATATGAAATAACTTACATCATGCCTGCAAATGTTTAATAAAGAACATTTGAACAAGATCGAGCCTTACAAATTCTTGATCTCATCGACCCTGAACACAATGAAAGCACCATGGATAGAAAGACTAACCACAAAATAACACTCTTCTAAAGTAACGGAGACATAGGGCCCCATAAGTACATTTTTAGCTCTTGACTACAGACAGATGTAATCTGTTTAATGGCAGGAATATTGTTTTCAATACATATATCTTACATTGAGTTGGCTTTGGATCAACCCTTGCTCCTTATTGGATGTATCGTTGTCTCTTGTGTCTGCTTCTCATGATTCACTCTCTGTGCTCTTGTTCCCACCATTATCAGCCTACCTGTGGGACAGCGTTCAGCTATGCTTCCTGCCCTTTCACTATATCCATGAATTCATTAATACCCTCTTGGACATATTCCAGACTTTTCCATTCATTTTGGATCCATGTCGGGTTTTTTGATAGCCAGCATACTATTCCTTTGAAGGTCTACATTTCTCAAAACCTTTGACCTAGTGGAATATACGAGCACTGATTGGTAAGGTCCTGGAAAACATTCTGGGGCGTATTTACAAGAAACCAACAAAGTGCGGTGGGGCAAGTCATTTAGCTGCGCTGTGTTAGTTTCGAAGCACAGGGATGTGACATATTTACAACAATATGTCGCATCTCTGTGCTTCCCCCTGCGCTGGCTCACAAACTGCTGCCATGCTCCAGTGCAGGCACCCTTGCACCATGGTGCAAGGATGCGTACTTCGTGGGGAGATTGTTTTTGTGCAGGAAGGGGCACCTTCCTGCACAAAAACAATCACTTGAGGTGATATCCTCTTCCAGTGTGTGCTGTAGAATGCAGCACGCATTGAAAGAGGAAAAAAACTAGGAGAAATGAAAACATTTCTCCCCATTGCACCTCGGTACGCCACCCCTAGGGTGGTGTATTTCTGAGGCATTTCCAGATTTACGATGGCTCGTAAATCTGGAAATGCATCAGTGGACATGGATGTTACGTGTAACACCCACAGCAACGCCCATGTCACGCCCCTAACATACAAAGTATTGCGTGAAAAGGGGCGATATTTACAAGTACAGGTAAAGCCCTGCAGGGTGGCTTTACGTGTGCTTGTAAATATCACCCAGCAGGTTGCGCCGTCGGTGCATCACGCAACGTGACGCATCGGCGGCGCAACAGGCTTGGAAATCTGCACCCAATGTATTGAACTTAGATTCCAATCCATGCTAGGTTTTGTAGCAGCCGGATGCTTTTGCTGCCTAAATCAAATTCCTAGAATTCCCTGTTCATTGCTTCATTCCACCCTTGCAGGCCACTGATGGTCGGAGGAGTCAGCACTGAAGCATGTGATCATTAGTGAACTCTTTTAATCCCTTAAATCCTTCAGTCCGGAATTGTCATTGTAATGATGTTCCTGTTTAACCATGTTCCTGGTTAGGTGACTCTTTGTTTTGAGAGTTCGTGATTCTTTGCGATTTATTTTTTGCAGAGTTTCCTGATTCCTGAACTACAGCAAAATCCTTGATCCTCGAACTAGGACGGTCCTCTTGTGCTTCTTGAGCTACTACTATTTGGGTGCATGTTTGTTTCTTGCATTTCCACTATTTCAGTAGTTAACCTGTCCCCAATCCCTGCCTTTCTTTCCCTCTTCTGTGGTTCTATTTTCCAGTGTGCTCCCTTCTTATCCTTGCTACTTTAGATTCCTGCTTCCTAGTGTGGTTTGTTTGGTTGCATGCTGCACCTTCTTCCATATTGATCACTATTCCTCTCTAGCTCCTTGTCTATAGAGTTTGTGTATTTCACTTCTCCACCCTTTCCGTTAGTGCCTTGCAAGTTCCTGTGTGATCACCAGGATTTGTGTGAACAGCTATGGTGGTTGTTCCCCATTGTGGGTATTGCCTTTATGTTACATTTATAACATCACCAAAGGTATCAGCTCCACAGACCATGCCTTTGCATGTATATCTTGCATGGGGATATTTGCAGTTAGTATCTGCAAGAACCTGGGTTATTAATTGGTGAGAATGTAAGTCTTTCCCAAGTAATAAGTCCAAAATCTTATCAGGTCCAACACCAAAGGTCATTAAATAAATCTGGGATCAACTCCGATAGCTATGGCTGAGAGCAGACAGGTTTAAATTTAAAGAAAATGTACAATACCAAAACAATAAGTCAAAACACAACACAATAAAAATCCCAGAACAAATTGCTAAAAATTGATTAAAGTTTAATTAAAAAAATGAAACAGAAATTGTTAAAATCCAATAAGAGGCTCCAGAGATTTCACATTTTTAATGTTTCAGTGCAAAAAAGAACTATGAAAAAAGAAAATCGCTAATCAGAAGTCCCAAGGCCCGATTCACAAAAGTAAACTGAGATGAAAGTCTAACTTTACAAATTTCGGTATTCACAAAAGGCTTTACAAGTAGAAAAGTTCGATTTTGGTCTCAGTTAAACATAAGTTTTGGTCTTAAGTTTAACTGAGACCAAAACTGAGACAAATGTCTAACTTTGCTACTCTTAAATGACTATTGTGAATACAGAAAGTCATACAGTTGGACTTTCATCTCAGTTTACCTTTGTGAATCGGGCCCACAATTTGTAGGACCTAGCACAATTTTAGGCCAAGGCTAGATACACCAAGCTGCTCACATCGGTCAACGATTTTGCCTTTTGACTTAGGGCCTGATTACGAGTTTGGCAGTCTATCAGACCGCCACACTTGTGGTGGCGTGGTGGGAACCGCTGCACTAGTGGTCTGACCGCTGCATTACGAGTGTGGTGGTCCCTCTGCCACAAGACCGCTGCAACCGACGGGGATCTGTGATTCCTCAGCTGTGGCGCTACGATCTGGACAAGCAAAATGATGGCGGTGACGCTACAGAACCGCCAAGCATATTATGAGTGTTCTCACAGCCACAGTTTTAATGGCGGTTAGCCTGCCATGAAAACTGTGGTATTAAGGAAACTAAGGGGCTCCTACAGGCACCTCTGTTGCCTCAGGGCCTGTGGATGCATGCAGAGGGGCACATGGTGTGCCCCCGTGTCTGCATGCACCCCCTCTCCTGCACAGCATGGACTGCACAGTCGATGCTATGAAAGAAAGGGCTTTGGCTATCCCAAAGCGGTGCCATTTTTATAGGCACCGCCGCGGGAATGCCAAAGGACCGGCTGTCAGACCAGGAGATAACTCGTAATCTGGCGGTCGGCCAGTGGTGAGGTTTGGCGATGTGAGAGCTGGGTGGTGGCATGGCGGCCCGCTCCCACACCGCCAAACTCATAATCAGTTCCTTAGTCTCTGAAATGGAACTGGAAATCCTCCAGGAGGGCAAGGGTGAAGGCTGTGTCCGGCGAAGTCCTCTAGAATTCAGATAGTCATTGGATGACGTCCACGTGAAGCTGTTGGCTTTTGTAGGAAAAGCTTTGATTGTGAAAATTCAAATTTCGTGGGTCCTGAAGTTCTCTGCTCGTGGAGGGTTACTTTGCGCCTTTGCACAGTCTAGGTTTCTACCATCAGACTTATGGCCTTATTTGGAGTTTGGTGGACAGGATACTTTATCACAAAATTAGCAGATGTCTCGTTCGTAGCATTACAAATTTATTTAAACTATGGCAGTTGTAATACAGTGGATGGAATATTGATTACTGTCTGACAGAGTATACAACCAACTACCTGTCTATTTCCCATTTCTATGTTTTTTTAAAAAGTATAGGGGGCCCGATTAACAGAACTAACTTAAAACAAAATCCTAAACTTACTACAATTTTGGTAATCACAGAAGGCACTTACTCATTTTGGTATTCACAGAAGGCACTTACTCATTGATGAGTAAGTGCCTTCTGTGAATACCAAAATGAGTAAGTGCCTTCTGTGAATACCAAAATGAGTAAATGGTAGTAAGTTTAGGATTTTGTCTTAAGTTAGTTCTGTGAATCGGGCCCCACGAGAACCCAGGCAACTGCAAAGTGCTTCTGAGCAGTTTGTCTCCATTTTGTGTGCTGGCAAGCATTGTTATCTTTCCTTTATTTTACTTTTAATTATTGTTGTAGCATGACTATTCACCATTTTAGGATGGTAAATTAAAATGGCGCCGCATTGGCACCCAGCTTGTAATGGGTTGCAGTACTGGTGCTCATTTGTAAGCATGTGTCATGAAGTATCTATTCACTTGCAACTGCCAATCAAACCACTTTAGGCAAAGCCAATAGTTCAAGCTTTTAGAGCCAAGACCTATTGGCGTTACCAATGCTTATTTTATGAGAAGGCGCTACTTGTGCCTGGAAAATCAGTAGTAAATCATTCCTACTCACAGAAACATACCTGTGATTAGGGACAAAGTGCATATGTCCTTCCCGTGTGAAACGTGTTGCAGTTTAATTATCATTGGGTGAAAGGGTGTGCAGCACAGACCACTGACACTTTAGTATGTGTGGAAAAGGCCGTTTTATTGAAACAGATATGCATCACAAAGAATTTACTATGCATACCGCCTTACAAAACTAAAACCTCATCATATACTTTGTCACCTACTATTCCTATCCCCTACCCCCAAGGTCCCGCCCCTCCTCATAACATACCCAGCAAGTATCTACGTCATACCCTCCTACGATTGTAACACTTAACTTCCCCTCTCGTTTAATAGTGAATCTACTAACGTCTACTAAACTGAAATTCCTATGACTTAACCATTACCGTCCTGTCTTGTTCCAGAGTGAGCTTGTTCACACCCTCCCTTCATGCCTGGATCACGGATGTATGTCGTTACAACGCACACTTTTACAACGCATGCACTTACAACGCATTTTTTACAGCGCAAAATCCATTACAACGCATTCCATTACAACGCATGACACTACAACGCATTTTTATAAACTACCTTTACAACGCATTCCATTACAACGCATACTACCTTTACAACGTATACCATTACAACGCATAATATTAAATTGCATTTAAGGTAAGTATTAGATAGTATAGGGGTAAAAATTACTATTCTAACTCCAGGTGGTGCAACAGTAGGGTAAGTGTTGGATAGTATAGGAGTAAAAATTGCTATTCTAACTCCAGGGGGTGCAACAGTAGGGTAAGTGTTGGATAGTATAGGGGTAAAAATTACTATTCTAACTCCAGGGGGTGCAACAGTAGGGTAAGTGTTGGATAGTATAGGGGTAAAAATTACTATTCTAACTCCAGGGGGTGCAACAGTAGGGTAAGTGTTGGATAGTATAGGGGTAAAAATTACTATTCTAACTCCAGGGGGTGCAACAGTAGGGTAAGTGTTGGATAGTATAGGGGTAAAAATTACTATTCTAACTCCAGGGGGTGCAACAGTAGGGTAAGTGTTGGATAGTATAGGGGTAAAAATTACTATTCTAACTCCAGGGGGTGCAACAGTAGGGTAAGTGTTGGATAGTGTAGTGTAATATTATGCGTTGTAATGGTATGCGTTGTAAAGGTAGTATGCGTTGTAATGGAATGCGTTGTAAAGGTAGTTTTTAAAAATGCGTTGTAGTGTCATGCGTTGTAATGGAATGCGTTGTAATGGATTTTGCGTTGTAAAAAATGCGTTGTAAGTGTAGTGCGTTGTAAAAGTTGCGTTGTAAAGGTTGTTCCCCCTGGATCACCTATGGCAACAACAATAACCTTATCTAAAGCCCTGCAAACTTGTGGGCCAACCGCCAACACTTTGCACCTGTCTCAAAGCGACAACCATACATAGCCCTCAGCCCCTGCGCACTTGTCCAGCATAACGCTACCAACACTAACACAAAATCTGCCTGTCGCTAATACGGAAACCCTAATCTGGGGGATGGGTGGGTGGGATAAGCTTCCTCAAAAACCTATGCTAGGTCTGCCACCCAGTAAACGTATCACAAAATGGTGTGTGGCAGTCCAAAATGGCCTCATAAATAACCTCGGTGACACAGATTCTTTAACGGATGTAACCCAACGGCGCACAGTTGGCTAGACTGCACCATGTTCCGCCAATGCCCCCCAAATCCCTACTCACATCGGCTCATGCAGCAGCTTCATTTGCATGCCTGTTATTCAAGTGAAGTATGGAATTTGTTTCATATGCACGGACATATGTACTAACATTTTTCAACTAAATGCTTACCCTGCAAATGAGGGGCCCTTCTGTTGGGGGATATATATTTTAAGCATCAGGGAGTAAGTGCCTCAAAAGGGAACACAGATCAACCGGACGCTCACTGCAGCAAAAAGACTGAATTGGTTTAGTACAGCAAGGAGGACACAGTGGCCCTTGCCTGATGAATCCATCTCCTCTTCCTCATAGCTTGCATTTCAGAAGCTGATGGTGCAGTGCTACAGTTCCAGATCAGGCATTTTTTATTTACAGGGTAAATGTATCAGGTGTTGTCTGGCTTATGAGAATGATGTCTGTGAATAGCTCAGGATCTTGCTGCCATTGCAAACAAGCAGTGCCCTGTAGTGTCCCAATAAAACATCGAAGTATAAATAACTTTTTTTTAGAGAGAACTTCAGTGGATAATGTAATTCAATGTAGTGGTTCCCAATTTAGTTGTCGGTGGCATTGAATTGCCATTTTTTTAGGGTACATTATACATATGTAGAGTTTAACAGATACTAGGGGTGAGCACTAATTTAGTAAGCCACTTCGCCAGCTAATTTCACAATAACAGCATCTTTCTAAATAAAATTTAAGGGCCACATGAACAACCACTTTTAGCGGTCACAAACAAATAATCTGGCCATTTGCGACTGCTAAAACGGGTGTCAGCACGTACCAACCCTATTTTGCACGTTTGTGACCTATTACCAACTCGCATAGTGTTTGCGAGTTGCTATTAGGAAGGGGCATTTCAAGGGTGTCCCTTCCTATTATCGATTTGCAGTGGCATGTATGAATGTTTTGTGCCCGGAATCCATGAAGGCGGTGGTAACTAATTCGCAAAAGGGAAGGGGTCCCAAAGGGACCCCTTCTTAGGGACCCCTTCCCCTCTGTGAATGTGGGCGCCAACATTTTTTAACTGCAGGCAGTGGTCCCACTGACCGAATGCAATCCTCAGCACAAGCATGCATATACAACCCATTTCATTGTTAACAATTGCACACGAAAGAATGGTTTGTTATTTTCTGTTCTTTGTCTTTAATTCTGTACACCCAGCCAACACGTGTTTTGTTGATAGGGGATTACCCTGCAACTTTTTCAGGGCTGTCAGGCTCACCACTTCAATCTTTTCCTCTCACCTCTCCGCCGGTTCCACTTCCAACCCAGCTAGTCATGTATTTATGCATCTTCCCCCGAGTGAAATTTATGCTCCAGTGTTGATTCCCCCCAATATATGAATTACGATCCAAATGACTTATGTCCAGTCCAATACAAAGCACCACGTATTCCCAATTTTCGCTCTGATTTACTGCAAGCAAGTACGCTTCTGTGCGTGTTTTCTCCCGCGAAAGTGTTAACCGGATGCGCCTCATACCTGTGGCTGCATAGGTGTTTATAAAGTGCCCTTCAAAACAAAAATACAGAAAATTGCACATCGCCACAAAACCGAAAGAGAAAGTCTGATTTAGGCCCTGAAGCAATGGGAATACTGATCAATCATTGGTGACCAAGGAACCCCAATTGCCCGATTGTGTTTTGCAAAGAAAATTGGCTCTCACAAATGCCTAATTGTAGGGGGTGTGAAAGCTCCACTAAGGCAACAACCAGAATCCTTTTCAGTGTGAACCAAAGAGTTCACTAATTCAACCAGTGCTTAATCCTCTGGTCGCTTGGGCAAAGTAGTTAGTTTTAACTTAGATGCAATGTCTAAAGGTTTCAAGCAGCACACAAACAGCAATAAAGTGAAAACACAACACAAGAAAAAACTCAAACCAATTAAAAAAATTGTATTAAATAAACTGATATCGGAATGACAATAATCCAATCAGTATAAGCAGAGCTACGTTGTTTCAAAGATTTTAGTGAAAATAGCTCCCAAAAGCACAAAGCGTCACTCGAGGTCATCTGGTCACGCAAAACAGGGGAAAAGTCACAATTTTAGGCCGACCGTGATGAAGCACAAGTCAGATGCAGGGACCAAGTTAGTCCTTCTGAATAGCTGCCTTCTGAGACCAGCGCATATACATCCGTTCGCAATGGAGGAGCCCAAGAGGAGCAGGTATACCTTTGCGGATGGTTGTAGCTGTATCACAAAGAGTGAGTTGGACATCGGGGACGGTCATTGTTGTAGCTTTGCATTAGTGGTCACCATGGGCTATCATTGTTGCAGCACAAAGTCCACCTCTGGAGGTGCCAGTTGACCCTGCTGGTCGCTGTAGAATGAAGAGTAGACCTCAACGGAACTTCGCGTTGGAGGTTTTGAGAAATTGGGTTATTGGTTGAGGAGGAGTGAGAACTTTTATCAAGCAACAACCACAATCCTTGTTAGAGTGAATTATAAAATGTCACTAAATTAACCTGTACTTAGTCCTTTTGTAGCATGGCACAAAAGCTGTGAGGCTTAACTGTATTTATGCAGCACTCAGACAGCAATAAAGTGTAACATGGTGCAAGATAAATCCCACATCAATTCAGAGAAATAGAGTGCATTTTAATAAATAAAATGACATCAGAATAACAGAAAATCAGTAGACCATGAGAAATGCAATTTCAAAGTTTTAGGTAAGTATAGCGCCTAAAAGTACAAATTGCCGCTCACGGTCAACTGGTCATGCTAGACCGGGGAAAAGCACAAGTTCAGGCAACTGTGATGGTGCATGTGCCTGATATAGGGAGTAAGATTTATTGTCTGATTAATAAAAATCATCACAAAATGGTACATTACAGTACACACAAGAAAGCAAATTATACACTTATGTCCATAAAATACCTCAAAGTTAAACATAGAAATTCATTTATCGTAACATGGAAAAAAAAAACATACACGTTCCATAAAAGTGCCAAGTGCTTATAGCAGGGAATACACTACCATTCATAAATTCTCTATACAAAGACATTCCAGCCACATTAGAATTAGAGCTACCAGCAAGAAACCATATAAGACTTCAAAGTGCCACGTGCTTATGAACAAATAACCTTTTTTTTATTTGGTTAATAAAAAACACCCTAAAATGATATTTTACAGTACAAAGGGGCCTTTGCAATGCAAATTAAACCTGTAACCATAAAAAATACCGCAACTTTGGGCATAAAAATACTGTGATCCTAATAAAAAAGTACCCTGGGCTTTGCTACAAGATCTGACCGTAAATATCTGGTCATATAATTTATTCAGGCAGTAGCCAGGAAAGTGCAAAGTGATTAAACATGATAGAGGAAAACAGCCTAATCCTCTAAGAAGAAGAATATGACACTTGTTTTAAATAATACTTTAAAAACACAGTTTAAACTACACATGCAAAATATTCTTTCTGCAATAGTTAGAAACTTCATCAACTGACAGGTTAATTAAATTGAAGCCTCAGACAAACCTAAAATGAGGGCCTGACGAGCAGATCTCACCCCCTAAAGTGACAAAAGAGGGTTTTAATAGAATATGGCGTGCATTAAGCAGGTTTGGGCAGACTCAAACAATATGCAATAGGGTTTCTTGTGAAAGCCCACACAGTCTACAGTGACTAGCTGTCCATTGTTAGGTCCATTTCGGTGTGCCGTCCTTAGTGGAATACCTGCCAAGTCGTACTTTTAAATATTTGTCCCAGGGACCAAGTTAACCCCACTGAAAAAGTTACCTTCTTAAAGTACAGCATGAATAGTCCAGTTGGTGGTTGAGGAGGACGTGCGGAGCACAGAGAGCGCCGCAGATGATCGTTGCTGTAGAGGGAAGAGCAGGCCAGGCATTGTGGACAGTTGTTGCTGTAGCAGGACGATCTGGTCTGGCGAAGAGCATGTTCATTGCTCGAACTTCTTGCTGGTGGGCACCACGGGCTGTCATTGCTGTAGTGCGTAGTGCAGATCTCGCATTACCGGCTGCCGTGCGAAAAGTCGGATTTACCAGAGCTTCGCTTTGGCAGTCGTCGCAGCTGGCAGAGTTTGGCGTGAACGGACCCATTCGTGATCTTGAAGAGCCCAAAACTTTAGGATTTTTCCTTTACTTTCAGTGGAGTACACTCTGATGCCAACAAAGGGTCCAGAAAGTGCGGGGGCACCTCTTGGGACTCAGGGACTCATTCTAGCAGAGGCCAGCAGGCAGCAGCGGTCCATGCAGGTAAGAGCGGTGAGGTGGGGTGGGGGGGATGTCAACAGATGACGAAATAGGAATTATTTATTTATTTTATTTCCCCTATTCCTTCGTCTGTTGATTTCACCCCAGCCCTGCCCCACCCCACCCCAGCCCTGCCCTACCCCTCCCTGCCCCGCCCACCACGCTTACCTGCCTGAACTGCCGCTGCCAGCAGGGCTCAGATAGGTCCATTTGCAGCAGGTATGCTTGGCAGGTGCAGGGCGGCCTCCTGAGTTTGCTGTGTCCCTGTAGCCCAAAACAGGAGGCCAGCTAACTAGCTTGGAGGATGATATGGACATCTGCACACCAGCAGGAGGAGAGGAGCACTAGGTATGAAGAGACTTTAGAATGTTTGGTACAGGGAGCCAGTGAACTTAGCTCCCTGAGAAGTGTGCAAGCTTTGAAGCCAAGAGGACTGCTGAACTATGGCTCGCCACCAGGAGTAAAATGAGCCCAGAATCAAGCCAAACTGCCATACAGCACCCACGTTCTGGAAGGGGAAAGAATTTAACCTGTGACCTCCAGCTTGAGCAACGGGGCACACTACCCCCGGGGTGGGCTAGTGCCGTAAGGTCAGCACAAGATTCATCAATTTTTAATAAGCCGGGAGAGGGGGTGCGTGGGCTCCCTCCCAAGAGCTCTGTGATGCCTGGGGACCTCATTCCCAACAGAAAAAGAACCATTGCGCTACGCCACATCAGGGTTACATTACAGGGCCCCTTATGTTGGAATGGCAAAGGAGAGCGCTATTGTGCTCCCCAGAACGGCTCCCTGCGCCCAAGTCTGGGGGACGTAGGACAGCCACCGCATGCTCAGCGCCCTGCCTGCACAGAGTTGACAGGGAGAATCTAGCTGCCGGCTCCTGCATTGCCTAAACCAAAAGAGCACTGGGGTGTCCCAGGTGGGGCCGGTCACCCCCTGTTAAAGATGGAAGCTAATCAAAGAAGACGTGGCAGCCAAAACTCAGAGCAAACATTGAAGAGAGAATATTACCGAAGCACTTCATTTGCTATTCATGCTCCTCGGAGGGAGCACACCCTAATGCCAGGCAGGGCTTGTTTTCAACATATGTTCCCACTTGTAGTAGCCCATGATGGCAGGGACACCACCTACGTTACAAAGAAGAGTTGTGGGGGCTGCAGAAGTGTAGCAGGCCCTCCTAAAATAATTTCAAAAGTGACCCTACGTCTGCAGGGTCAAGAAACTTATGTCCCCCCTCTCCAGGATATCAGCCTTAGTTTAAAACACTCCCAAGGCTGAGACTTTGTTCTACAGCCTGGGAGTGCAGGAACCTCTAGTGGTTGGTTTTAAGGTTGCATGTTATGTGGCATAAAGTTGTATAAGAAAGACACTTGTTATGTTCATTTTTAAATGCTTTGCTAATATATGGTTGACAGTGATGTTTGATGAACATTGCAATGCTATATTGACAATATTGTATTGTATTGTATTGTAATTGCGTTTATATAGCGCTTACTACCCATGTCAAGGAGTCAAAGTGCTCTTTTGGTAAGTAGCATTATAGGTGAGTAGCACGCTACTCTGGAACCCAAATTAAGTTGAGTGGCATTGCGAGGGATAGAAGAGGGAAAGGTTTGCATTTATATTGTGCTTGCTACCCCTGATGAGGTGTTGAAACCCTTTTTGGCAAGTAGCATGGTACTCTGGAACCAAAAAGGATTAGTGGTAAATTAGTCTAGGGAAATATGATACTAATTTCAGTGGTAGACATGTTAGTCTGTTATTTGGATTGAAAAGGAAAGTGGAGGGATGGAAAAGGAAAGGGTTTGCATATATATATAGCGCTTGCTACCCCTGATGAGGTATTGAAGCACATTTCAGCAAGTAGCACGCTACTCGGGAACCCAAGAAGGATTAGTGGTGAATTAGTGTAGAGAAATATAAAATGAATTTGATTTAAGCGGTGGACATGTTAGTCTGTTATTTAGATTGTAAAATGATAGTGGAGGGATTGAAGAGGGAAGAGTTTGCATTTATATAGCGCTTGCTACCCCTGATGAGGTGTTGAAGTGCTTTTTGGCGGGTAGCACGATACTCTGAAACCCACACAGGATTACGGGGGAATTAGTATAGGGAAATATTCAATTAATTTGAGCATGGACATGTTAGTCTGTTATTTGGATTGAAAACGAATAGTGGAGGGATAGAAGAGGTCTAGAAAGTTTTGGGGGAATTCATAGAAGTAGGAGGGGGTTTGCGATGAGTAAAGGGGAGATGGAGGGGGAAGAGTCAGTGGAAATGGTTTAGAAAGGCTTGTTTGGGAAATCTGAATAGTAAAGTAGGTATGAGATGATGCAAGGAGGAGTAGAGGAGGGAAAAGTCTAGAAAGGGTTATTTAGGGGATCATAGTAGTGGTATGGGTTTTGGGATGAATGGAAGAGTGGTGGTAGAGGATTTATTGAGAGACGTCCAGAGTGAAAAATAGGGTAGTGCATTGGAAAGAGTAGTAGAATGAGGTTTGAGATGAGTCAGAGTAGAGGTAGAGGATATATTGCGAGATATAGAGTAGTGCATTGGATATGCTGAATGTTATGTTATGTTAGTAAAACTTATATAGCGCACAGCTACCCGAAGGTGTCCCGGCGCTTGCTACAGTCCCCCTAACTAAGGTTTCGATCAGAGGAATTAAAACAGCCATGTTTTGAGCGCTTTCCTAAAAGCAAATAGGTCATTGCAATTTCTTAAACTAAAAGGAAGTTCATTCCAGGCCTTGGCTGCCCCAACGGAAAAACTTCTGCCTCCCCATCTAGCTCTCTTAGTGGTGGGTACTACAGTGAGTATTGCTCCTAATGAACGTAGTGATCTTCCGGGTACATACCACTGGAATTGTTGCTTCAGATAAAATGGGCCTGTACCCTGAAGTGCTCGAAAAACCAAACAAAGGGATTTAAAAAGTATTTGCTTTTTTACAGGCAGCCAGTGAAGTTTTTTTATTGAGCTCGAGATGGAAGCAAATTTTGGAGTTCCCGTGAGCAGCCTGGCAGCTGAATTCTGGAGCATCTGAAGTTTTAGTAAACTGCGCTCATGAATACTTAAGTAAAGACTGTTACAATAGTCAAGTCTTGACATAATCAAGGCCGTAACCACTGTACGCTTGCAATCAGCTGGCACAAGGGGCAAAATTTTCCTCATGGTCCTGAGGGTATAAGAGGTAGCAAAGACCAATAAGAAGCAAAGTAATAAATGTAAAGATACATAAGTATATGCAAGGTATATATGTATAAGGAAGGAAATTTATGAAGTTTAAAGTTGCATTTAATAAACTCAGACTTTAATGTTTTCCTGTACTTTAAATTAATTTTTAAAAATGTTTTATTTACATTTTTTGTAATTCAATAGTGAAGCAATTGTAGATAAATAGTTATGATCAAAGATTTACTTAGTTATGCAGTCACTTTTATAAATGTTAAACATAGAATAATGTAACTATAAGTAATATGTACATTTGTTTTTATTTTATTTTATTGAGATTTACCGGTGTCATACAAGTTTTTACAAAATTCATTAAATAGATATTCCTGTTAAACCATACAAGAACACGTTTAGACAATAATAACCATAGTAGATACATATAAAGCAAGGCCAAACTATAAATAATAATAGGGCAATAGTTCTACACCATTCGTTATCAGGAAATAAATAAAGCAGTATTTAGGCGCTCGAGCTCCTCCAGATGGCAAGTGGTGCCCAAATATTTCTTCCTATTTCTATTAATGTTTTACCTTTTAACTCATATAGACAAGCCTCAATATTGGGCACTCCCAGCAACCTTGCAATCCACATTTGAAAAGTGGGAGGGGAGGAATCTTTCCAACCTGCTGAAATAAGGATGCGTAACACTGCAGTAGATATAAAGACCAGAGCTTCAGCCGCACTACCCAGCTCCAATTTCCTATCTACACCTAGCAACATCAAAGTGGGGGATAGGCCAATCCTACAATCTAGCAGCCCCTCCAGAAACTTTGAGATTTCCATTAGTACCATAGAAAGCTTATCACACTGGTGGAACATGTGGATTAGATCCGCTGGACCATTATTGCATCTTGGACATTTATCGTTCTCCACCAGACCCCAGGCATACAGCTTCGCCGGAGTAAAATACAAATTAAACAGCGTTTTGTAATGCTGAGCCCGTAGGTTAGAAGATCGAAATAATCTCTTATTTAATGCAAGTGCGAGATCTAAATCCACGTCGGGGTCGCCTAATTTCCCTGCAATTGCAGATTCTGTTTTCTCCAAATCGTCCTGAATACCCGCCATTAAGTGGTTATAGACAAATGTTTATTTTATTACCCCCGTTCCATAAATAATCGATCAAGGGGAAACGTCTTGTTTCAGATATCCTCGGTCTAAAAGCCTTCAACGTTTGGACTAACTGTCCGTACAAAAACCAGTGATTAGATGAAATCCCAAACTTGTGCTGGATCACTTCGAACCTGAGGACCTCCCCCCCTCCATAATATCCCCAATAGAACTAATTCCATGTTCTTTCCAAGCCGCGCAATTCCTGTCCATACCCATATAAGGAAATAGGTTAGAGTTCCAGAGAAGGAGGTGCGCATTAATCTTAGGAATTTCAAGCAGCTTTTGGACGGCTTTCCATGACCCCCAAACCCCACCCATGATCTTAAGCCGGGCCTTCTTATAAAATCTCCGATCCACCTCGCTCAAGAGTAGCCCAACAGCCTTCTTCCCCACTAAAAGCTCAAAAATAGATGGGGGATCCTGACTCTCTACCTGGGCCGCTACCGAGCTGGGGGCTGATTGAAAAAGTATTGACATTTGAGCCAGAAGGCATGATAAATGATATAGACGAAGGTTTGGTAAAGCCATGCCCCCCCTTACAAACGGGAGCGACATAAGGTTCATGGAGCGCCTAGTCTTCCCATATTTCCAGATAAACCGGTTAAATATTGATTCCAGATTTTTTATTAATTTTTCCTCCAGCAATAATGGGATGGCTCGAAACAAGTAAAGGACCTTCGGAAATATTGACATTTTAAGGACGTTTACCCGCCCTACCAGAGAGAGATGCAATACGTCCAGCCTCTTTAATTCTGCTTCAATCGATCCCATAAGGGGGCAATAATTTTCTAGAATGATCCTATCTACTGAGGCATTAATTCTAACCCCTAAATAGACCACTGAGTCTACGTATCTACTGTCCGACTTATTAATGTTCTTAGTACAAATAATCTGGGTCTTCCCCTCATTTAGCAAGTACCCAGACCTGCTACCAAAGTCTTTCGCCAGCTCTGCAAGTGCAGACATCGCCTGCTGGGGGTCGGTAGTAAGAACCGCCAGATCGTCAGCGTTTGCTAGCAGTTTGCTTGTATACCCGTTCAACATCACTGGACTAATCTGAGGGCAGCCCAAAATTCTTTGAATCAGGGGGTCTATATATAGTGAGAAGAGGATCGGGGAACAGGGACAACCCTGACGCGTTCCTCTCTTAATCACAATTTTCTCCGAACTCTTCCCCATTACTGACACCCTGGCCACCGGATCTTTATACATAGCTCTAAGAGCCCTGATAACCTTGGGACCAAATCCCCTGCCTACAAGAATACCCCACAAATACTCCCAGACCACGCGGTCAAACGCTTTCTCCGCATCTAGGAGGATCATGGCCATCTCTCCCCCCCCCCCGGCAGCATGAGCATCGAACAGTGCGATAGCACGGCGTGTGTGGTCCGTCGTTCCACGCCCAGGCACAAACCCATGCTGCCAAGGAGAGACAAGACCGCCAATGACCCTCCCTAGCCTTTTGGCCCATATTTTCGAGTACAGTTTAGTATCCGCATTGATGAGCGAGATAGGCCGGTAAGAACCTGGGTTCTCCTTGGGTTTATCCTTCTTGTGAAAGACAATTATATTGGTCTCTTTCCATGAATCTGGAATGTCCCCTGTACACAGTATACCATTAAAGAGATCCAGCAAAATAGGGACTATCTCAGATTCAATGCTTTTGTACACTTCCAGGGGGATTCCGTCGGGTCCTGCTGCCTTACCAGCAGCAAGTTCCCGTAGGGCGGCCTGAATCTCACTTCCAGTCAGGTCCCTATCTAGCTCTTCTCTAGATAGATCATCCAGCATTGGACCCCAACTACCATTCTCCTCCATTTGTGGTCCTTGGCGGCTCTCTTCATCGTACAATTTTTGATAGAAATTTTTAAACACCCTTAAAATTTCCTTTGTCTCCGAATAAGTCTTACCATCCTCATGTATGCTAGATATGATGTTCCTCGATTTACCCTGTCTGATACGAAGTGCCAGAACCCTACCTGCCTGCTCCCCTGTCTCATACCGCTTAGCCCTTGATGCCTGATAATCCCCTACTGCCTTCTGTATGACCAATTTTTGGAGTTCGGCTTTAATGACCCCCAACCTTCTTTGGCTCTCTGTCCCATCTACACCGTTGCCAATGTCCCTAATGTGCAGTTCCTCCGCCTTCGCTAAATGACCCATAAGCCTATCTAGCTCTCCCCTATCCACCTTCCTTATTCTCGCTGAACAACTAATGGTTTCCCCTCTGAGGGCCGCCTTAAAAGTTTCCCAAACGCTGTTCCTAGAAGTACTATAGCGGTTTGCGTCAAAGAACTCCACTGTCCATTTTTTAATATGATCTATAAATCTTTGATCCGATAATAACCTTCTTTCAAAAGTCCAGATAGTATGACTTTTCTCTGCTAAATCTTTTCTACAAGATAGGATCAGCGGATTGTGGTCAGAAATTATTCTAGGGATTTTCTTTATACTAATTCTATTCAGTTCCGACATCGATATAAAGAAGTAATCTAATTTAGAGTATTTTTGGAACGGGTGCGAGAAATACGTATACCCGGGGTTCTCCTTCTCACCCCAAACATCCTTAAGCCCATGTGAGCTCATGAGGGAGGACATAGCCCGAAACACCCTAGGTTTCCGTCCTGAATACTTAGATACATTATGCCAGTCAGTGGATATATTTAGATCACCGCAGACTATCAAGGGGGTTGGCCAGCCCGCTAGCTCCTCTTCCAGGAAGTTAAAAACCTCTGGATCATCGCAATTTGACCCATAAATCGAACAGATTGTATATCCTAAGTTCAGCTCTGCAACGACCCACCTACCCAGGTTATCGCTTTTAACCCGCTTAGCCCCCCCTAAAGAAGATCTGCCAAGGATTGCAACCCCCCTAGTTACAGATGTCTGTGATGTACAGGCTATCAAATCAAACCCCCTAATACAGAGTAAATTCCGTTTGGCCCACGGTAAGTGGGTCTCTTGCAAACAAAGTACATCTATCCCGTTGTGTTTAGCAAAATAATCCAGCTTTTGACGTTTTTTCCAGTCATTCAGTCCACTAACATTGACAGTACATATTTTAATGTTCATCATTATATAAATTACTGATCATCAATACAACTGTATACCCTATTTGTCTCAAAATTCTCTGTAACATTATCCCAAACTAACGCTCTTGCAATACTGACCCAACCAGCTTCATAGCTACCGAACTCCTTGCAACACCAGATTATCTCATTTTTCCTGTTCTCCCCCCACACCCAGTTCCCCCACCCCTCTCCCTTCTCACCCCCTCTACTCCCCAACCCCCCCCCGCACCCTCCCCTGTACCCCCTCAGACGAGACGCTCAGACCTAGTCTGTGCATGGGATGAAAAGCAGTAAACGCAATGAGGAATAAAAAAAAAAAAAAAGAAAACCAATAACTGTAACCTAGGATCACGCCCCGGGGACGGACATACATTAGGAATGAGATGGCAGCACCATACAACCCCCTGCACAACCTTAAAGCCTGACAACCACTGAAAAAAGAGAAAACAGCACTGTGACCCTCAGGAAATACCCTAGACAGACAAGATATCCGGCTGGTAATCTTTCCTGCCAAAAATCTAATTGCCCAAAGAGTCTAGGTACTCCTTCGCCTTTATCTCAGATGAAAAATAGAGGGTCTTCCCTTCATTGATAACCTTTAACTGAGCGGGGTTTATCAGGTAGGCCTGTAGTTTTTTTTCCTGGAAGGGTTTGATGAGCTGCCGAAGCCTCCACCTCCTTTCTACCGTGGCATGGCAGAAGTCTGGCCGGACGAAGAATGACATTCCCTCACTAGCCCTCCTTGCATCCGGTCTTGCCTTCTCTGCGATTAATTGCCTCAGTACGAAGTTGCCGAGAAAAATTAGAATAGCCCTTGGCTTGTCCCCTTCCCTCGCGTTTTTCCGTACTTTAAAGGGAGTGCGATGTACCCTCTGAATTTCGCAGGGCCAGTTCCAGCTAGAGAGCTCTGGGAATGCCCGGTCGAATAGTTTGATGGTGTACGCTCTGATGTCAGAGCCTTCGACCCCCTCCGGAATCCCAAGGACCCTGAGATTATTACGTCTCAGTCTATTTTCCATGTCCTCGAGTTTCCATTGGATGTCCACCACTTGTGAGCAGTGGGCATCCACTTTAGATACTGCAGCTGCTGCCTCGGCCTCGGTTGATACAACCCTCTCCTCCAAGTTCGACACTCTGTCGCCCAGAGTCGTACAAGCCTTAGACAGCTTCCTCACAGCTCCCTGCATTTTCCTCATAGCGGCTTGTGACTTCCTGCAGTCTTGGCGTGTCTCCTCTCGATGAGAGACGATTTCCTGATGTATCAATTCCAGGAGCGACATCTGAGACGCCTCCGTGCTAGGGCTCCCTTGCAATGGCATGGCTGATGAATGGTCCCAGCTTAGCTCATAGTGATCTTTCGAACCTGCCGCGGGACTGATCGCTGTAGTAGGGGGTACTTGCTCCTGAGTAATATGTACATTTGTTAAGCACAATTAATGAATATCTATATCTTTAAAAACATAATTATTATACACGTTTATACAAAGCAATACACATATGTAGGTACAGATCTATAGCCCATATAGCTTATATACAAAGGGGTATGCTGTATATTTATGTTTCAGTATGGTGCTTATGTGGGGATGAGCAAATTCTTGAGTAGTTTTCTGATGATAAGATGATTATCTGTGGATCTTATGTTTGGGGGTAAAGAGTTCCATAGTTTGGCTGCTTGAACAGAGAAGGATGTGCCACCCATGTTTGCCAGTTTGTCTGTGAAATCTTGAGTAATGGGATGAGCTCCTTCTAGGCAAATTGGTTTACGATTTTCAGTGAGAATTTTTATAGAATTCTTTATTTGCACATTTATCATTTTGAATTCTGTCTGAATAAAATCATTTTTAGATTTTTTGATAGCTGACTTGTATAACCTGTTAGGTTTCTGTAGACCAAGATTGTCTCGATTGGTGTTTGTTTTGAGCCAGCCATGTTGCAGCTTTCTAATTTGTTGTTTTATCTCTTTTAGCTCTAGATTGCTCCAAGATGCCTGTTTTCTTTTGTTCTGTTGTGTCATTTTTAGTGGTATTAGGATATCAAAAACATCTTGTAGCAACTTATATAGTTTTTGAACAGAATTTATTGAGTCTAGATCTGTACTGAATGTTAGCTGTGTTTCTAAGTGTTCAAAATTGAGTTTGTTCCATAACCGATAGGTGGATGCACAAAAGGTGGTTTTAGGTGTGTTGCTTTGTGTTGTTTTGTGTTGGAAAGCAAGCAAATGGTGGTCTTACCAGGTGAGTGGAGTTATTGTTTGAAAGGTAACTAGTTCTGTATTTGCAAAAATGACATTTTGGATGTATCCAGCAATGTGTGTGGGTTTGTGACCAATCTGATAGGTATAGTGCATCTAGGCCAGTAACTGTTTTTGGATGGGGCCTATTGGGTTTGTTAAACCAAATGTTGAGGTCACCCAGTATGGATAGGTTGAAGTGTAGTGTTAAATGGTTTGAAACTGGGTCTAGAAGTGTGTCTGGGAATGTTGCATTGCTAGGTGAAGGTCTGTAAAACAGCAGGAAGGTGAAGGGTTGCATCTGGTGAAGAGGGCCTCACAACCTTGTACGGAGACATCGTCCATTTTAGTGATATTTAATGATTGCACAACAGGTAAGCCACCTCCTCTTTCGCCTATACTATTTTGCATGATAGTTTCATAGCCTAGAGGAACTGCTTCATGCAACACTGGAGCCATATCATCTCTCAACCATGACTCAGTTATAAAGAGTATGTCAGGTTTTCTGCCAGTGAGAAGGCCATAGTTGTGTTGTCTGTTTTTAGAGAGCAATCAAGCATTTATTAGTAGGCATTTTAGAGCATGTGGTTTGGTGATAGTGTTACTTTTTTTGTAGGAGAGTGAGCAGTATTTTGTGAGATTGTAGCAGGTGTGTCCTTAGTGCTGGTATTAGCTGTATGAGGATAGCCATACTGTAGCTGTATCATATTCCTCGTTCACCTGCATGTGTAGGTGTTGGAGATGGTAGTTGAGAGGGAGTTCGTGAGCTGTGTAGTTTTTTAATGTAGCCTTGTTGTGCAGTATGCATGGAGAGGCGAAGTTGTGAGGAGTGGCATGTTGCTTATTTTGTTTGCGAATGTGTTAGGTGTGGGGGAAGAGAAAAAGCTTGGCATTGGAGTTTGCTTATAGTGGGTATCATTTCTGTAGTCTGGAAGGTGGGAGTGGGTGTATGTTTGTAGTTTGTAATGCAAAGTATTATGAGGTGTTGTGTGTGAGATATTTTGTTGTGCTGGTGTGTGTGTTATGTTTTGTTTTTGAGAAGTAGTGAAATAAGGTGTTGATGTATTTGTTTTCTGATAAAGATTGGTATGTAAAGTATTTTTGGTGAGTGAAAGTTGTAAGGTAAAGGGGTGGTGATGTGTTTGTGAATAGAGTGTATGTGATGTGTAAGAGGTGATGAACTAGAAGTAAGAGTGTGTATTAAACTTGATTGCTAAAAGAGGTAATATGTGTGGTGCACTGTTCTGTGGTTGTGTTATTGTGGTAGAAAGAAGAGGAGGGTGTTGGTGGGAGATAAGATGGCAGACTGAGTAAAGGTTTGTTAGTGACAAAAAGGGGTCTGTTTGGGGTAATTAGAGCAGGGAGTGTGGTCTGGGTGGGATATAGTTAATTATGGTGTGAATTTGGGTTGTATTTGTAGTGAGTGGATTGTTTAGTGATATAGGTTAGAGTGATGTATTTCTTTGTAAGTGATGGTGCAAATGTGTGGCAGCAGGGGTAGAAGGGTCTATAGATCTGGTTGTGCATGGGGATGGGGTAGGGTGGGTGTTGGTGTAGGAAGCTGGCTCTGTATGTACTACACCAAAGTAAGGTATAGTGTGCACAGAGTCCAATGGATCCCGAAAGGTAGGCAGAGGCTAAAGTAGATAATACCTTTTTTCTCTATTTGTGGTAGTGTGGGCGAGCAGTAAGGCTTTATCAGAGGGTAGTGTTGAGCATTTATTGTACACACTAATAATTTCACACGCTCAAAGACTGAACTCTGACCAATTTGTTTTGCATAAAAATATTATTGATTTGTATTTTATTTCTAAAACCAAGCCAAGCCTGGTTGTATGCAGTTGTATGTACCTGTTTTGTATACAGGTAGGTCAATTATTTAGAAACAGTTGTGATTACTTTTCAGTTGCTTTTCAGGTATTGTATGATTACTTTTTTGGATTGCTTTTCAGATTACTCTTCTTACTCAAGGTGGCTGATTCACAGAACTAATCTGAGAAAACATCCTAAACTCTCTACTTTCGGTATTCACATAAGCCATTTAGTAGTAGTAAAGTTAGGATTTTGTCTTAAATTAGGATTTTGTCTTCAGTTAGGATTTTGTTTTAAGACCACAACCTAAGACAAACTTAAGTTTAACTTAAATTTAACTTAAGACAAAATCCTGACTTAAGACAAAATCCTAACTTTACTACTACTATATGCCGTCTGTGAATACCAAAAGTAGTACGTTTAGGATTTTGTCTCAGATTAGTTCTGTGAATCGGCCCCATTGTGATCTGCCTAGATATCACATTGGGGCATTTCCTAGATAAAAAGTAAGGAAAACTGTTTTTCTCAAAACAAAGTTTCATAGGTTCCCAAAGAAAACACCCTCTACAAATCTTTCAGAGGAAAACAGTCAATGCAGTCCCAAGAAGGAAAATATGGTTATCGTCTTGCAGGTAAGTAAACAGTCTTGAAGGGTGAGATTCTGGGGTTAGAACAATGGTTTCCCTAGGGTCCAGGATGCACTCTCAAAGCACCTTCAGCTGCACTAGGACGGCCGGGTGCAGAGTGCTGAGGCCAAGTGTTATCCAACGAGACAAAGGGAGCCTCTGGTTGGTGGCTGCTCACGAGCAGGCCACAAGGTTGAGCGAGCAAAGCTCCTGGACTCAGGGCAAAGGGGGATTATAGTTAGCACACAGTGCACCTACAGTGGCACAGGGGCGGCTGGGTGCAGGGTGCTGTTTTTGGGTCGGGTGCCCTGTTGTTTTCAATTGGAGTTGCCGGTTTTAAATTTTGGCTGCAGGCTTGGTCTAGGAAGTCTTCCCTGAGGATCCATCTGCTGGACAGGTAAGTTGGAGGGCTCGGGATGTAGGTACATCTCAGGTCCTCTTCTCCAGGGCGCAGGGTGGCCGGATGCCGTGGTTCTTTTTGAGGTTGGATTTCACCTTACCTGGTCACTCGCGGTTGAGGGTGTCTCCGAGCAGAGGCTGCAGGTGACGTCGGTGAGTCCTGAAGGGGTCAACCCACGGTGGATTTAGACTCTGGATAGCTGGGGGACCTTGATGGGTCTGGTGGGCCACTTGGACTCGGGCCGTAGGCGACGGGTGCAGTGGTGATTCCAGGCACGAGGTTTCTTTGTCTTCAGCAGGCTCAGAGTCTTGCTTTGGAAAATCTTTTGAACAGAGCTGCTGTTCACAGGAGATTCAGTCTTTGTTGAAGGCAGTTAGTCCTCCCAGTGGTTCTGGAGGTTGCTGGCTGCAGGACAAGGTGAATTTTGGCGGAGGAACTCTGGAACCTGCAGACGGGCCGGTAGGGCTGAGGCTAAGTCAATTCTTCTCTGCAGTATCCTCTGCTGGGCATCTTCTTTCGTCCTTCTCCTTTGTTGGTTGCTGGAATCTGTGTTCTTAGATCAGGGCTGCCCCCTAAATACTGTATTTAGGGGGCGTTTTAGGCATTTCGAGGTCAGTAGCTAATGGGCTACTGACCTTAGAGTGAGTACATCCTCGGTGTGCTCACCCCACGTGGGGGATTGGGCACACTCCCTAACTCTGATTAGAGAAAGCCTGCCATCTGTAAGATGGTGGGCACGGAAGAGTGGGCTTCACCTCGCCTCCCCCACCTGAGGGGTGGGGTTGGCAGAGGTAGGCACACCTTCTGGACTGTGCTAATTTTCCCACCTGTCCTCCTGCCAAACAGGATGTGAGACAGAAAGGGGGCCTGCTCCTGATAGCAGGAGAGGCTGGGGTTTGTGTTACAAAGGTGACAAGGCCTTTGATGCTCCCCTGCCACAGATGGCTCTTTCTGACCTGGTGTAGGTGTGACCACCACCGCCCAGGAAATACTTTGTTTCTGGGCCCAGGGAGCGAAGGCTCCCACCCCAGGTGTCCAGAAACATGTCTCTTGGTGGCAGGCTGGTGTTTACCAGTCAGGGAACCCATCAGAGGCTGGTCGTTTTTCAGGGAGCATGTCTAAGATGCCCTCTAAGTGCATAGTATAATAAAGCCCAGTGTGGGTTTATTATGCGGAGAAGTTTGCTACCAAACTTCCCAGAATTCAGTAATGCCATTATGGTGCTGTGGATTTCGTAATGACAAACTCCCTGACCATATACTCTTTATTGCTTTACTGCACCTACAATGTCTAAGAAAGGACTTAGACACTGTAGGGGCACAGCGCTCATGCAACTGTACGCTCACCAGTGGCATAGTGCACCCAGTTAGAGGGGTGTCCTACCTATACCATAAGCTGTAGAATGCAGGCATGGCACACAGGTATGTGTGCCATGTCGACTCTTCACTTTGCTATGCACCAAAATATGCAGTCTGCAGTGGCAATGTGTGTGTGTTAAGGTACATATCCCCTAAGGGTTGCACAACATGTGCTGAAGCCCTTAGAGGCCTTCCCTGGTCACAGTGCCTTCTTTGCCCATGGTACCTTTTACAAGGGACTTACATGTGGCCAGAGAGGTGTCAATTAGGGGTACAAAGGTACAGTTTTGGGACAGAACACAGGTCCTGGGAACCTGATTGTCTCCAACAGGCTCAAACAAGCAGCTGCCCTTGTTCTCTCCACTTTTAGGCTCAATACCCGGGCTGTGACACCCTGACCTTAAATAGCCCTAGCGATCAGGTGACCTCTTCGGCCAATGGGAAACCTAGCCTTAACCAATCAGAACACTAGCCCTAAGCCCTAGAACCATTAGGAGACCAGTCCCTTACAGCCAATCCCAGCCCTTATCCCAGCAGCCAATCAGTCACAAAACTCCAAGCCCTACGTCCGATAGAAACCCTAGCCCTAGAAACCAATCAAAAAGCCTAAACCAATGCACCTATCAGAACCCTAACCCTAAGCCCTACGTCCAATAAAAATACTGACCCAAGGACCAATAGGAACCCTAGACCTATCAGTCAATCAGAAGACTAAACCTAACTCCCCTAGAGACACCAGATACAGCCACCAATCAGTGCACAGATGTAACATCCAATAGCAGCTTATAGAAGGGACGTGTGACCTCAAGCACAGGCTGATGGGCAGGAAGCTACTCCTCTATTCAGAATCTCATTGGCGACAAACATGCTCAATCCACACTATGGAGTGCTGCAGGTAAGGGCCTATACCAGGGCTTAAACAATATTGCTTTTCTCACACTTAAGCAACTCACTCTACTAACCAAAAAACGAGTGCTACATGCACTTTCTAAACACAGTTTAAACTCTGAGAGCAGATTACTGCAGTTTCTGAGCACACTCTGCTTAATCTCCAAAGTATAATATGTCTATTTGTTCTTTGGATGGGGCGGTTATCTTGATTTACTCACTTACTAAGACAAAAGGGATCAGTAGTGGATTGATCACACACAAGTCTGAGCACAGATTAGGGGAGAAACCAGGAGAGAAAAGCAGCAGGTTATAAACAGCCAGACCCACTATCAAACAAGGGAAATTGAGGCCTTCACAGGCAGCAAGAAGAGCAGATTAAAAACTACAGGGCCCACAATGCAACAGGTAAAAATGAGGCAGTCACGGGTAGAGGAAAATTAATTTTTAAAGTATGAAAGAAAAGACAGCACAAAGTTTTTCTCCTTACCACCTCATGGTCCTGTGTTCACTGGGCTCTTGTGCACAGGGAAGGTGTGTCCCACAAGATGGCAGCATTTAAACATGGTTTATGATTATAGTGATATAATGATGATTTTTGACATATGTTTTTTTTGTCTTTTAATGAGGTGACCCTTGACAAAGCCAATAGGTTTACCTTATATATTGTTGTGTGCTTTATTTGCAGTGATACCCCACTATATTTAATGTTCTGTCTGGTATAGGTGAGGGGTACTCAGATTTTGGGGGTTAAGACCCATTAGAGGTCAAATGTGATTTCAGAATGTCACCTAAGGTATTTCTACCCACCTGATATATATATTTGTAAATTAATACATAGGGGGTCATTCTGATGGTGGTTGGACGGCATCCAACGGCTCATCGGATGCGGTCTGACCACAATCTGCTGCTGCAGTCTGACCCACGCATTACAATGAGTGTGGTCAGAGGCAGGAGGCTAAGGGATAGTCCAACTATTTCAGGCGAAGGGTCAGTGATCCCTACAATAGGGGCAGTGCCTACTTAGGCACCGCCATAGTGATTACAGTGTCCCTTTCCGCCTGCCCTTTCATGAAGGTTCGCCTGCCATGAAAAGGCAGGCAGAAAGTTACTTTGGGGGCGCTCTACCCCCCTGCCCCTCCACTATTGGGCCAAGGGGGGGCACCTAAACATCCTTGCATTGTGTAGCAGGCATCACATGGTGCCTGCTACACGATGCAGGGATGTTTTTAAAGTGTACATTTTCTATTGGAGCTTGTGCTGCAGCCAGCAGCACAAGCCACAATAGAAAATATACAGTTTGCAACCGCCGTGAAGGTGGTGGCATTGTTTTTTTTTATATAGCGCAAACTAGACCAGAGAAACCGGGTATCGGAGCGCTTTACATGAGCACCAGTTTTGTTACAGATGGACACATTAATTTTTGTTAGGTACGGGGAGATTAAGTGATTTGCCCAGAATCACAGGATGTTGAGCGTTGTTGCCGAGACTCGAACCCGGTTCCCCAGCTTCAAGGTCAACCGCTCTAGCCGTAAGGCTACATCCTCTCCCCATTGTAATAAAGGCAGTGGACGGCCGACTTCTTGTTGGGTGGTCCCACGTCGCTACTGTGCCGGTTGAACGAAAGTCAGACTGGCATCATAATGATGCCCATAGTATTTAGTAGTGCGTTTGTGTAATAAACATACTTTTTCTTTTCCAAAGAAAAAGTACAGACTAATCATTTATTAGTGTTATTTAAGTGTGCAAGGGAATGGTTATTACTAGCCCACACCACCTGCCCTGAGTGGGCCTTGGACTACTTTGCTTCGCTACCCTGAGAAATTCAAAGTGTTACATTGGGGTGCCTGCTTCCGAGTAAGGGGAAATTGTGGACATATTACATGTGCAGGCCTCACCTCTTGCATAAGTAATAACCCAATTACTTACAGTCCATTGTTTGTGTTAATATTTTGCCTAATTATCAGTAATCATGATTACTATTGCCAGGAAGCATTTTTTTTGCATGCGAAATCTGAGATGTTTGCCACATTTTGTAAGTTTTCAACAGCATGGAATTTCATATGATTTCATTGCTTGAGCGGGAAACGTCTTACAGTAACAATAAAACTGAAATGTTCTCCTCTAACCAGCATACCCTTGTTAGAAATTGGGTTTCTAGATGGCAGAGGTATGCCTTCTTGGGGCCCTGGTTCTGAGGTCAGGTATAACCAGGGTTCTGCATTCTCTAGAGTGGTGAAGGAGCTCTCTTCAGACTATTCATGGGGTGCAGATTGCATTCTGCAGAACTCCTCCCAGGCTTTAAGGGCTATCTGATACTCCAACTTTGGGTAACTCTTAGGGATTTTCAGTCCGCTCTAGCTGCACAACTTCCTTGGCTCAGCCATGCTGTAGCTCTCAATGGCATTGATGTCCAACTCCATCTGTGGCAGGCCCCTGGTAGATACAATGCTCCCTGCCCCATTGTGGGCATCCTCATTCCCCTTCTGGAGGCAGGGGGGTCCTTCCTGCAGCTCAGAGTTTTCTTCCCCTGTTTTTGCTTGCAGCCTCTTGACTTCCACATAGGCTTGAAGGGCTAGATGTAGATCCACCTTGGAAGCTTTCCTGCCCTATTTCAGCCCCCCCCCCCTCCTTGAAGAACTCCTTCAGCTCCCCCATAGTGTAGTATGTGAGGCAATTGAGATCCTTGGACATTCTGACAAGGTATTACTGGTGCAACAACAACAAAAGTCCCAAGTTGATGAAGGTGAAGCAGGTGAAGCAGGAGTCACATCTAGAAAAATGACCACCTGAGCAAAAAATAAGAATATTTGAAACTCGTAATGGTCTTGGGTGTGGAATAGTAGTGTTGCTCAAAGTAGATTTCCTTAAAAAACAGAAGACAAAAGGTGTTTGGCAAAACAGAAATGTTTTTTTAATAAACAGTTTTGCCGGGAGAACAGTCAATCTGTCTGAGGACTGTCTCAATTTTATTCGGTTGTTGTCCTACATATATACAAAATACGATAGGTTATATAGGTAATAAAAGGTTTCCGGCGTACTATATATGGAGAGAAATGTTGGTTGCTGCCTTTAGAGTCATAAAATTATGGTCAATGGTTAATACAGATGGGCTTCGACCTCGTGTGGACACAGTCTGGCCAGTGAGGAAGGTGTCCAGTTGTCTGGCATGAGGAGCAAGTTATCACTGCGTGTACTAGGTCCTAATTGGCTATGTGTTCCTAACTCATGTGCAATCTGACTTTATGGTGTTTTAGGAGCATGCGTACCCCCTCTGGCCATGTGTGCTTTATTGGGGAAATCTCCCCTGACCATTGTAATGTCGCTGCACCTATCTGTGGGATTGATCATCAGTTTCCTGTCTGTGTGTTTGCCTGCCAGGTACGCATCCTCCCAACTGAGACCTAGCAATCAGAAAACCCAGCCCTAAGTCTCAGAGCCTGCCTAACTACATATTTGCGAGTCAAGGTTTATGTAGAGTTCACAACGGGCGAATCTGTTAATAGAGATGATATTTTTATGGATGTAAGCATCATTTTCCATATTAACATTCCACCTCTAGTTGATTTTACAACTACACCACTTGACCCATGCATTTCGATAATTACTGTACTTAAGGCCTGTTGTTCCTTAAGTTTGCTATAGACAACCACTGCATCCCCATTTACTTGCATTCTACCCAATTTGAGGACTGTTTTTACAGCAGGTGATCCCCAATTGTATAACCCTGCATACCAATTGAAACACAATGATAACTGGAAACAGTGATTTACATAAATCGGTCATCCATCAAAGGAGCCAGGAGAACCAATTTGAATCACTCCTGTTAGGTGCACCTCCCTCTTCATGCATGCTTCTCTGTAGGTTGTGCAGTGCTTGGATGGCAAGTGTCACAGTTTCATTGCCCATGTCATTCCCTGAGATGAATATGCGGCAGGCGGCGCCAATCTTGGCATTGACCCCTCCCTCATTATGGTTGTTAAGCCCAGCACATAACGGTGCTGCATTACCATGAGGTGGACAGCTCGCATTTGTTCCTTGATCGAATTGAGGTCGAGCTCAGTGCTGTTCATCATTTTGAGCATTTCCCACCAAGGTGATCTGGAGCCAGCTGGTATTAGCCTTTATTTGCAGGGTGAGGAAGGGTTTCGGCTCCCCGTTCCCAGCTGTGCTTCCGTGAACAGCCTAAATTCTTCTGGAATGTCTTTGAACTGAGCCCAACCAAAATAGTTTGCCGCTCTCCTTTCACAAGCTTGATGCAGCAAAGTGGTCTTTTTCTTTAACAGGCGCTGGAACAAATCTATCAGCTCTCCTCCAGGGATGACAAGGGTTGGGGTGTGCACCGTTACCAGGAAACACAAACCTCTCCATCCGCAAACTAGCATAGGCTATCATAGGCATGCTAGCCCCACTGCCAATAAAAATCCATGAGCTTGGAAGTGCCCATTGTACAGCTGGAATATATAAAATCACTCCGCAGTTAGCATTCGTGCCCATCAGAAGCGTACCTTTTCCTTTGAAGGATAAGGAATACAGTGTAAGTTTCTATACAATCAGGGGTTGACCTTTCCCTTCTAACCAAGTGTATCCACCCACCTCGGCGTCCCATATTTCCTGATATGGGTTAGCCATACTTTTAATCCTCCCCCATGCGACCCCTTCCCCTTTTTAACGTCAAACTGGATGGACCTACACAGGAATTCCATGTCAGCAGACCACTTCTTCTTTAAGAAGACTCCCCATACACACTAAGAGACACTCTTGGTCCACAGTTTGACTCTGGGGAGGAAGTATTTGTGCACTGAGTTGGAGTTTTGGCTACCTCCAAAAATCTCTTCTCCGGAAAATCTTGGGGCCAAGTGATATCCTATACTATGGCACCCTTCCTACACATCCTGTCCAGCTTGGTTTGGATATCAGTGGGTTCAGTGAAGATGTATAAAGCTATTGGGTTAGTGTAGTATTGGGTTAGGTTTACAACTTCCCTGTGTGGTTCTATCTTGTTGCGTTGGATCTTTGCCCTTATCCTACACAGGTAGAGGTGAATTAAGTATTTTGCTTTCTCGGGGGCTACCTCTTGGGACAGGTAAAACTTATCTACGCTTACCCCATGTGGGATCAATGAGCAGACTTAACATGACCAGGCTGATGCTTGGGAGCTGACTGTGGTCATGTGCTGATACCAGGTGCTATGTAAAAGGGTGCTGTGCAGTGCATGTGGGACGCTAGTGTTCTGTTTAGTGTAATTGTGGGTGACATATGAAAGGTCCTTATGCAGGCACTGTAGTAGGAGTTGTAGTTCCCCATTAGTGAATCTCTTTTGACTCAGCAGTTCCCTGGTGGTACTCAAGTGCTGGACTACCCATAGTAGGCAGAGTGTACATATCCACAGAAATATACAGAACTTTTGTAGTGATATTGCAGTTCAAGGTGTGGGTCCCCTGAGAGTTCTCTGTGCCCCTCCAGTGGCCGTGTTTCTTCTGACCATCTCAGCTGTATTTAGTCCAAAGGTGTCATCGCCATGGAAGGGTTTGACTGTATGTTGCAACAGTGCACCCTCGCGGGTTTTAAGCAGACGCCTCCCTGAGGGCTTGTGGGTTTTTCCTCCTTACTTTGTGGCGAGTTGGAAAATGTCCTTTTTCCCTTTGGGTGGTGGGGGCTGACAAAAAATCAGCGTTGGTGCACCTCCCTTGAGCAGAAACAAACATCCTAGGATCGTTTTCAGGGTATCACCCCTCATCAGCCTGGCTAGCTTGAATCCAGTGGTGCAGCAAGCAGGGTACCCTCAGCCACTTAGGGCGCACATAGCAACATCACAAAATAAAATGATGAGCGGAGTATTGAGACTTTTCAAACACTCACACCCAGTCACAGATCTGGGTTTAATCCATTGTCATTTTGTAGCCACGCAAGGGTCACTGAACAAAGTACAGCGAGGTGCGGGGTTCAGCTGGGCGATGCGTCTGTATTGATCCCAGGATTTGAGGTGATGGGTTCATTTTCTCCCCGCAAGTATGGTGGTGCGCCGGTTCCGTAGAGGAAGCACCAGAGCCCGAGATGCTGTTGCTCCAAAGCTGATGTGCCGGGCTTCTCCATGCAGTAGAGGGGATGAGTGGATCGTCTCTCCTACAGCGGTGACGATGAGGTGGTTCCGATGCGTCAGTTCTGATGGCGATGGACTGGTTCCAAGGACAATACACCAGTTCTGTTCCTACAACAGTGGAGATGTGTGGGCTCTGCTCACTGGAGGAAGCACCTGGATCCACTTCCAATGGACCAGGCACAGACGCAGGAGGTGAAACTTTGATATCCCTGAGTCTCAAAACAGGAGGCAAGCCAGCATGCCCTCGGAGACCAAGAGTCCAACTCTTCCTCAGCATGGACAGAGTGTAGCAGGCAGCAGGACAGCACAGACAAAACGTGATTCTTCCAGAGTAGCGGTCCAGCAGAGTGGCAGTCCTTGTAGCAGCACAGCAGTCCTTCTTCCTTTACCGGTCCTGAAGTGTCTGAAGTGGTGGTGTTCAGTACCTATACCCAGTTGGACCTCTGAAATGGAGGAGACTTCAAAGAGAGCCTTTTTTAGTGCACAAGTCCCTGCCATCCCTGCCTTTGCTCCAGATTCACTGCTGGGGGCTATACAGCCCTTTGTGTGGGGACAGGACATAGCTCATTCTGGTGAAGGTGTCAGCCCCTCCCTTCCATCTCGGATTTACTCTGCTTTAGTTATTCTCTAACTACATCGCACTCAATGAATTTTGAACACTATGGCCACTCAATCCACGTAGCCATCGGTATGTAAGTATTGGCTCTGATTAGTAAGTTTGTGATTATGCTGGTACGTGTACACAGTACTGATGTGCCACATTAATTAAATTTTTTAGAACAGCAACCTTGCCCAAGATCCCCATTGGACCTCAGTGTTTCTGCCCTTCATGTATTATTTATTGGATCAGGAGCTACTCAGTCCATCCCCTAACGTTTCCCACCGCCTTCGTTGCAGTGATTATAGGAGGTGAGCCGTTGAGCCACTGTTCTATCTTACACACCCACTCATACCTTCTAATCAAGGCAGTAATTAATGACATTTTTACCTACCTTGTAGGTCGATCAATTTCTCTGTCTTGAGGAAGACCCCCACCTAAGGAACTACTGGCCTTTGCATTACTTTTTGGGGTCGAAACGTCGACCTTTCTTCCACTTTGACCTGTACTCTTAATATTTGCCCACATGGGATGACGAATTACGCATTTACAGAGTTACAGAGTCTTGCTACTGGGGAGTTTGTTAGTAATTTATACATTGCTAGACAGGTCCTTTCATGTATTCATTGTAAATGTTGTAATTACTTACACGTATACCCCTTCATTTCTATTCCATCACAAGTACTTCGTTGAGCACTTGTTTCACTTTAGGTGTATTGGAGCCGACATTTGAACAGTTGATTATGGATGAAATTATATTACATAAATCTTGATATTTGTTCAATCATTTGTCAATATATGTTTGATTTTGGGTGTAATACATTTCTTAAATTTGTCGGTTGGACCAACTGGTTTCTGTATTATTATTGGCCCAGGTCCGGCTGAGTACCGTGTTTCCCCATTGTTGTGTAACACACCTCCCTCCCATCCTGCACAAAATGGCCCATCAGGATGTGGATGACCCATCCATCACACTTAAGCTCCCTTTGTGTGGCTGTCCATAGGGAATGGACAAAGTCCAGCTGTCACCCACCCAAGACGTGTAGTCAGAGACAGGCAGATGGCACCAAATGGCTAAAGTGAGAAAAGGCCAACTTTCTAAAGTGGCATTTTCAGAATTTCAATTTAAAATATAACTTCACAGTGAGTTAGGATTTAAAATTGTGATTCCAGAGACAACAAACTTGGGGGTCTTCTCTCTTCCCAATCGAAAATTACACTTATAAGGTAATAAGGTAAAACCTATGTTGACGTATCGGAGGGAAAGGCCTTGTAGTAGTGAAAAACTAAATTAGTAGCTTCTCACTACCGGGACATGTAAAACTTAAAAGTACATGTCCTACTTTTATATACACTGCACCCTGCCCTTGGGCTGTCCAGGGCCCACCTTAGGGGTGGGTATATGTATTAAAAAGGAAGGTTTAGGCTTGGCAAAGGTTTTGCTTGCCAGGTCGACATGGCAGTTTAAAACTGAAAACACAGGCTCTGTAGTGGGAGACCTGCAACATGGGTAAGAGACTACTTAAGTGGGTGGCACAATCGGTGCTACAGTCTTACTAGAAGCATTTAATTTATAGGCCCTGGGCACATGTAGTGCACTTTACTAGGGGTTTATAAGTAAATTAAATGTGGCAATTGTGGATTCATCAATCAAACCATGTTTAGGGGAGAGAGCACATGCACTTTAGCACTGGTTAGCAGAGTCTTAAAGCCAACAAAAACAAGGTCAGAAAAAGAGGAGGAAGGCAAAATGTTTGGGGTGACACTTTAGAGAGAGACATTTTCTAAAACATTTCATGCTACATACCGGCAAGTTGATATTTTTGATTTTGAAGTAATGCTCTAGTTCATGGAAGTATAAGTAATCACCCATTTTTCCCTTTCATACTTGGTTTTGGTTCTGTGTGAGGGCGTTGTTCTGTTGACCTCACAGAACATCTGAGACACGCACAGCCCTAGTTACTGGATACACTTGAGGAGGTGCTTTTAAAAGCAAAATAAAAAAAGGACTGAACATCAGCATGTGGGGTATGACCAGCGACAGGTCTGCCTGCAAGAAGCAGATTCACAGAAATCATTTTTAAAATGTGAAAAAGAAGACAATTTAAATTCAGCGTGAACAAGATTACTGGGGATAAATGTGAAAAAATACTGATGAATAGTCGACTACCATCACGAATGAGGAACACGACTGTAGGCATACTGAAAAATATATATTTAGTATCAATTGCTGTGTTATGGATCTGAGATAGTGGAATGATAGGAACACGACATAATGAAAATTAAAAGTTGTATATCTAAACATTCATTTGGAGCAACTCACGTGGAATATGTGTCATTCCTATCTATAAATGTCTTTATCGCATTGATGAAACAATCTGAACAAAAGAGACACTGGCATTTCTAGTGAAGCTATATAAACCGTGTGGTGGACATTATTCGTGCTGATCCACTCTGAAATGTAATGCAATCTGCTTATGTTCTTTTGCAGGTACTGCTGACAACCACCTTGATAATGCATCTGCATTGTGAGTTACTTGATATTTTTGTTATAAATACTGTTGAATATGCTGGAAATACCAAGTGAAAGGCAAGGGTGTTGTGATGGCACAAATGCAAATTTTTCCTTTTGTATCAGTCTCCACACAGTGCATGGGCTTCATTTTACCTAAATGCCAACGGTAGTGGCAGTTCTGAAATTGGAAAAATCATACTCCAGAACACATACATTGGGGGTGAAGGTGTGTTAGAGGAAAAGGGGTGGCGTCACAAGGGGTGGAGCAGAAAAAGTCTGACCTTCTCCCTCTATATATATATTTTTTTTAATCTTCTGCAAAACAATTGGCAACAAGGGCAAATGTGATAAATATGTTCTAGCTTACTGAACTGGCCACAAAGAGGCTGCATTTTAAAAATATTTTACAGGGCTAAGACACCTGCTGCAGAGATCTTTGTGTGCCCAGCAATTTTGAGGGGATTATTATAGTGATAATATAACTCTGGTGATTAATTCAATACAGGAATAGTTCTGTGTTTTGTCTATTCACAGTTTTGACTGATAAAGTATCAGAGAGGCTTAATGTGCCTGCTGTAGAGCACATAGTATAACATGCAGATCACAGATTGGTATTTTATGTAGATAGGTAAGTGGTGACTGCATTTGACCCTGAGATTGTTTTATTAATTCCAAATAATACTTTGCAATCCTTTTTTACAGTACTTCAAAAATGTTTAAATGCTTGTGGATGCATGTCACATGAGACATATTGATGATCACTTTTAATCTATTAATTATAGTTATGCTGTATTTCTCCTTTTCAATCTATCATTTACTCTATTTAATATGATTATCTATGTACAACTCATTTTTAAAGCAAATGATTGTGTGTGTAGTGCACATCATTTATGTTCTGTAATATAGGCCTGTCACTATTGCACTAAGGACTATTTAATTAAACTAATAAAAATTATTATATTTTTAAATGTACCATCCTTCCACCAAGGAGCTGCCTGCAAACTGTAAGTCGTGATTTAGATCCTTATTGTATTTCTTTTCTCAATCTTTTGTTATTTTGAGATTGAAAATAATAGTTCATTTATGAATTAAAAAAACTTCTTGTTAGTGCATACAAACCAAATCACTGTGTAATGTTCTATATCCTGACCTTCTGTTTCTCCTGATCGGTCACTCTCAACATATAATGTCTATGGGTTTCGATCATATATGATTCCTACACCTTTTACGACTACATATTACTCATACTCAAAGATAAATCTAGCATTCTTGCAGTGCATGCACAGTTCATATATAGGGTGATTGAACAAAGTAAAAAACCTATCTCCATGCCATAGTTTCTCCAAATTACTTGTGAAGTAATACCAAGCTGTGGCCTTTGTTTCTTTCCATTGCATTGGCATATAGGTCTTAGGCTTCAGAAGTCTCCCAGCCAGGACAATACTTGAACAAAACAAGGGCTGATGGCCCTTTGTTTCTGGCCTGCTGGAAGTGAAAATAAGAAAGCCTCCTCACCGTCTGCAGGTTGCTGCTCTGGCTGGAATGCAGACTGTGTGTGAGAGCTGTTGACTTATGTCCCTGTGTCAGAAAATGACACCAGGAGAAATGTGCATATTTCCCTGGGTCAGCTGGATCCCAGATGCAGCCCAGAAATAGCTGCTGGAGTCCTACAGATACGTCAAAAATACTGACATATTTGTAACTCCTTGCAATATGGTGCGTCATACTGTAAATATGACGCATCCAGCATGTCGCAAGGAGGCCGCAAAGAAAAGTGACGCATCGCTGTTTTCACGCAGCGATGCGCCACTTTTCATAAATGAGGCCTTAAAAGTGTAGGGGGTATATTATCAAGAACAGCGTTAATATTATCGCTGCGTTAGCAGCAGGATAGTGCCGCTTAAGTTGTGATAATGGGCTTGATAATATGCCCTTGAGAATTCCAATAGAAGTCCATGTTAACACCAGAACATGGACTTCTATTGGAATTCTAAAGGGCATATTATCAAGCCCATTATCGCCGCTTTAGCGGCAGTTTCCTGGCGCTAAAGCAGCGATAATTTTAACGCCGTTCTTGATAATATGCCCCTAGGAGTCATATGTCATCCAGACAGTATAGTTTAGGAGTGCTTGGTGTGGAGAAGCACAAACTCGGACTCGAAAAAGAAACAGCATAGCTGGGTTTTCTTTAATAATAATAGATTTCTAGCCGAATTAACCCTTTATGCAACATTAATCAATGTTCTATTGTATACTTTGCAGTGTGTATGCAGTTCTATGATGAAAGTTAATAACTCACTGTTGAATATTAGGACTTTGTTATACATTGCAAGTAACAAAAGGATGTATTTTTTAAAAGCAGTAACCTGCTGATCTGTTTACATTATATGCACTCTGTGATCTACTTGGTACACGTTATTTGCAGCAGGAATATTAACCCTCTGCACTAACTTCACAGAAGTCAAAACCTCAACTATAAAAAATGCTGATCTCTCTCCAGGAAGATAATTAATCACACACGTTTTATTGACATTTTTGTGAGGCCTGGAAATTGCCGGAGGAAAGAAACACTGCCGCAGGTGCTTGAAAAACATACTAAACTTGCAAACGCGGCACCCCCAGGAAGCCAGCACCCGGTGCAGTGGCACCGGTCGCACCGCCCTAGAGCCGGCCCTGCTTTTAACTGAAAGCTCACTCTTACTGAAGACAGCCTCTTCTCCTTTGAGGGCTTAGCACAAAACTCGATATACCAGCAGACAACTAAGGGCAGATATACTGAAAAATTAATGCAACGCAAAGCAGCAACCAACGATATGACACTGACACTTTAGTGAGCAAAGTTGTGTCTAGCATAGGTTTTGTACGGAAAGTTACCTTTCCAGTTTAAAATCCTACGCCTAGACAAACTTTAAAACTTTTTCCACTTTGAATGTGTGCCAAACAGTGAAGCACACATGCAAAGTTGAAAACGTTTTAAGAAAAGAAATACAATTGTTAGTAGAGAGGGTTTTACATCAAAAACTGTAGGTGGTTTCACGGAAATGCTCGTGTACCACCCAATGAACAATCCCTGATGCAAAGTAATGCAAAGCAGTACTTTTAGGTAACTTTCCAGCGTTGGAAAGTAAATTCCAAATAAACATTTTGCACCAGTTTTCATTTATTTTGTGGCACAAACCCAGTGCAAAATGTTAGTACATCTGCCTCTAATTCTTCTAAAGTACTGCCAAATTTTCTGCAGATTTGTCACACATTTTGAAAGCAAATTAATACTCCTTTGCATCACCCCCACTTTTAACTGCTGTCTATGATGGAACAGCACTGTTAGAAATTGTGTTATTGTTTGGGGGCGGGGAGGGAGGGGGTGGAAGCCCCACTCAGGCAACAACCACAACACTTGTCAAGGTGAGCCACAAAAGTCACAAAATCAACCTGTGCTTAACCTTCTGGTAGCTATGCACAAAGCAGTTAAGCTTAACTTAGAGCAATGTGTAAAGTATTTATGCAGCACACAAACAGCAATAAAGTAAAAACACAGCACTAGAAAAATTGCAAAAACATTTAGAAAAATAGAGTACATTTTAATTAATACAATGATACCAGAATGATAAATCAGTATAACCAAAGATAATTTTTAATTAGGTTTTTAGTAAATCTAGCACCTAAAGGCACAAAGCACCACTCGTGGTTATCTGGTTGAGCTAGATCAGGGGAAAGTCCCAAATTCAGGACGACCGTAATGGAGCATTGTCAGATACTGGGACCAGCTTAGTTCCTCTCGCATTGGAGGAGGCCACAAGGAGCAGGTAGAGCATCGTGGATGGTCACCGTTGTAGTGCGAATAGGTGGTTGTGGGTCGCAAACGGTCATTCTTGGAGTTACACACTGGGAGTCACTGCCGGCTGTTGCTGCTGTAGCACGAAGTATTGACGATCGTCCCATGTGGCAGAGTTTTGTTACGAAAGGGCCTGTTGTTGGTCATGAAGAGCCAAACTTCAGGACCAAAGGTGGGAAGGCCGCCCTCATTCTATTAGATTTGTTGGTGGCCTTCGACACTGTCCACCTTACCATCTTGGTGGAGAGGCTAGCAGCAATAGGAGTGCAGGGTTCAGCTCTCTGTCTGCTTGAATAATTTCTGTACGATAGGACACAATTTGTAGCCATGGATTCGTATAAGTCCAACCCTTTTTAGCTCCCATGTGGAGTACCACAGGGCTCTTCCATAAGCCCTACCCTTTTTAATGTATACATCGGGGCCCTGGCTCCAGTCATAAGATCTTTTGGCTTTGCCCTAATGTCTTACGCTGACAATACGCAAATTGCCATAGCAGTCACGAATGAACCCTCTACCATTAGTAAACAATTTAGCGACTGCATGTCAGATGTGTCTTAATTGTCTGAAGCTAAACTATAATAAAACAGAGGTTGTGCTCTGTGAGAACGACCCCTCTTTCTGGTCCCCAACTGGTGGCCAGCGAATCTAGGCAAACTGCCTGAGCCAGTCGAGAAAGCCAAAAACCTTGGGATAATTATAGATAATAAGCTCTTCTTTTCCAATCAGATCAATGCGTTGACATCATCCATTTATTTTATCCTAAGAAAACTCAGAAAGATTTTGTCTTATATTCCAGAAAATCTTCAAAAGCTAGTCATATCAGCCTTGGTACTGGCTAAACTAGATTATTGCAATGGCCTATACCTCAACATCCAAGCTCAACATCTTAGGAAACTACAGGTACTGCAGAACACAGCAGCCAGAGTTTTAACTCGTACCCCTAAACATGTCTCAGTCAGGAAATCCATCAAGCAGCTCCACTGGCTGCCAGTGAAGGAGAGGATCCAATTGAAGGCTTTGTGTTTAGCTTACAAAGCCCTGCAAAAACAAGGACCACAATATCTAGACCAGAAATTCAGATGGTACACGCCGAATAGAACACTTAGATTGTCCAACTCTAGCACCATGGTGGTACCAAAATTCAACAGAAAAAATTGGGGTGGCTTTAGTTTCTATTTAGAACCTCAACAATCTGGAACAAGCTGCAGCTTATCAGCTAGACAGTTGCAGGGAGGCCTCTTGAATTTAGCTCAAACAGGAAGTCAGCCAACTGACCCTACGAGCCACACAGGTTAGCATGAGATGAAGTTAGTATAGAGTATAATGGGTAGCCCAATCAACCCTTGCCGGCTTAGGCAATACAAGATAAGCAGGTAAGTGTGCCAACAAGGGATTTACTTATGTGAATAGTTTAAATTGTTTTGCTTTTTCGCTCGAAACAAGTTTTTATAATATACTTTTAAAATGATTTCTTTTAGAGGAATTTTCTGTGAATAAACAACTCACATAATTTAGATTTCTAAAAGTATGAAAACTTCTAAAAGTATGAAAACATCTACATATATCAAATATGAGAAAAACATATATCAAAAAAGTGTATATATATATATATATATATATATATATATATATATATATATATATATATATATATATATATATAAAATAAATATATATATATATATATCAAGAACACAGGTGTAGAGTGAAAAAAGACTTTATCATAAAAACATATTCAGGGGTACTGAAACATTGAACACACAACGTAACAGGAAGTTGCATACATAAATTGTTGTTTCTTGTACTTCACAGTAACAATTGTGTTCACTTTTTCCAAACTTAGGATAAGGCAGATCCACAAATAAAACAGATGGATAGTGCCTATATTGATATTATACAGAAAATAAGTGTGATTGTCGACATTTCGGTCGATGGGCTGTCGTCTATTTGACCATCTTCAGGACTGTAGGAGTTTGCAATGGTTGACCCTCAAGAATTATTTGTCAGGAAAATCAGGTATTTGTTGGATCACAAATCCTGGATCCTGACGTGGCGGTTTGTCTGTGAGATATATATGTGTTTCTGCTCGCTCACGTAGTCGGCGTTTGTAGAGTGTTTGGCAGTTAAATTACCGATACACGTAAACCTCTGAATGGTATCGTGGCGTTGCTCCTCAGATTCACTATTCTCCCGTTAAGGTCTGGGTTCGCTTGAGAAAGTCGGCGTCTGAGATGAAGTTAAGCATTTCCAGTCTTCCTTCTCAGACAGCAAGGCAGTCCTCAAGCAGCACAGCAGTCCTCGGTCTGCAGGTTAGACCTTCTTCTGTAATGTCAACATGTCCAGGAGTATTCTGAATAGTGGCTCGGGAGGGCCAATATTTATACCTGGTCTTAGCTTTTGTGTGGGGTTTCCTTATACTACCCACACATACTATTCTCAAAAGTTTTTCACTTTCCCATATCAAGGCTCCAAGAAGTTTGGAGTGACAGGTACCTTTGAAGTGCGTGTGGGCCCACACCTTGTCATCTATGAGCCACTATCTATGAGGAATACACAAACTTCAACAGCAAAGCCATTCACAGTCATGCACCCCAGGACACTGGCAGAAGGCACAAATGGCAGGATAAGAAAATGGCAACTTTCTAACAGTGGAATTTTCAAAATTGTGACTTAAAATCTGAGTTTACTATTGAAGAGGATTATAGATTACAACTCGATTGATCGTAAACAGCATATTTCTATGTTACCCCTGATCTAAAATTATTACTTATTGATGTAATTAGATAACCCAGTGTTAGTCAATGGGAGAGACAGGCCTTTCCCCAGCGAAAAACCGCTTATGGAGTTTGTCACTGCCAGGATATGTACAACATAAGTAAACATGTCCTACTTTTTAAAATAAAATATGCCCTAGCCTATGAACCTTTAGGGTCTACCCTAAGGGAGCCTCATATGTATTAAAAAGGAAGGTTTACGCCTGGCAAAAGGTATATTTTACCAGGTTCAAATAGCAATTTAAAACTGCACTACAGGCTGAAGTGGCAGATCTGATACATGTTTTAAAATATTGGTTTAATGGGTGGAACAATGAGTGAGGCAGGTCCACCAGTAGCATTTAACTTACAGGACTTAGGTACAGGTAGTACCATTAACTAGGGACTTACAAGTAAATTAAATATGCCAATTAGGTGTAAGACATTTTTACCAAGTTTGAAGGAGAGAGCACTAGCACTTAGGAATGGTTAGCAGCGATAAAGTGTCTTAAGGCCAACAAAAGCAAATTCAGCAAAACTACAGGAGTGAAGGCAAAAATGCTTGGGGGAATGCCAAGAATGTCAGTTTTATCATGCATGAAATTGGAAATACTACGAGTAATCTTAACATTCTACGGCCCTAATTTATATTTTGGAGGTCGGGCAGTTGTTCCACCAGGATGACATAGTAAATTCCTATGTCACCCTGGTGAAGGTCCCGACCGCCGAATTTAGAAATGACAGCCAAGCTGCAATTTGCTGATTGGTGCAGGGCTGCTTCAGCATGATGCAACCCTGCACCAAACAGTATTCTTTTTTTATTTTCAAAACGAAATGCTGTTTTGGGTTTTTCTTTTGGAAAATAAATAAAAAGTAACGCTCCCTTTGCCACAGGAGTCATCTCCCATGGTGAGGGGAGCATTATTTAGTTTTTATTGTCTCTCACCCCTGGGTTTGCCTGGCAGTGATGGACAGTAAAAAAATGTCTACATGTCCACCCATCCTGATTGGGCAGGTGGACATGTAGCCATTTCTCCAACAGCCTCCTTTTGGATATCAGAGGGGTTTGGCTATGACGGAGAAGTCCCTGCCTTAGCCAAAATGAAGGTTAGGGCCCATTTACCCTGGGTGGGCGGAGATTCGTGTTGGTGGTGTGTATACTCTGTCAACATGGAAACGAGTATAAACACCACCAACGTATAAATTGGGCCATAAGTGTCTGCCAAATGTCATGCATATTCATCAAAAGCTACAACAGTTATAGGCAAATATTAAAAAAATGCATTTTCAACTGCCAAGCTATATAAAAGTGTCAACCTTTTCAAGCCAACTTTGCCTTTTTCCTCTTTATGGACCTGCCCATAAATTTGCTATGAAAAGTACAGCGTATTCTATCTATCTGTCTATTGCAAAACCATAGTTAAAGATTAATTATGATTCATTGATTGCAAAACTGAAAAAGACCTGAAATACAAACGTTATGGTATGCAATTCACAATACTGGGCTTAATTTGATAACTGCCTATCATAGGACTGCTTGCTAATGCATCCAACACACTACCTAACTTTATTTACTTAAATTCTGACAGCATCCAATGAAATATATATCTTTTTTTTAAAAACTCAATTTCAACTGCTTTTCGTTTGAAAAACTACCTCTTTCAGCTCCAGTCTTCTCCTGACTGCAATTGCTCCTTCACTTAAAAATGCTTAGTGTGGATTGTGGGCCACAACTATGTTTATTGGACTGAAGAGGCTTAAAAAAAGAGAGTTATTGACAAGGACTTGGGTTTTCCAAATGTGGAGATTAGTTGGTTTGGCCAGAGAGGCACAACTTTTCATCAGTTGACATACATTGACTGTGGTAGAGCTGAAAATCCTAATGAAGGATTCCTTTGCAGAACTGATGTCGCATTTCCCTCACACTGTCTTGGTGTACTCTAATATATGCCAAATACAGAAATGGAAGTGGTCAAATCAATTCTGTCCACACATTGACAAAGCCAGTAAACATGTTAATAAAACTGTTTCTGCTTTCCTCAGAGACCATAACATGGACTCTATCTACAATAATCTATGTTTTGACATGCATGGAATGTATAGAAGTGATAGAGTTCACTTTACAGATGAAGGGAACACGGTGTTTCTAAGCAACTTGAAACTCTGCATACAGTCTTATCTGTAGCTGTCTTATACACACTCTCAACACAAATACTTTTGTCAGAGCCACCCAAGAGCCCAAACTTTGTTCATTTTCTTGTAAAATATATTTTGTACAGAACTTTTGAACTCCGCGATGACGTCGTGATGATCACGATCATGTTGAGAAATCACAACACAAAAGCAGACATTCAGCGACCACCACCACATTAAAAAATGTTAACATAAAAATATAATTCACACATTACTACCTTAAAGAACATGTTTGTACATACATGTTTGTAGTCCCTTTTTAAAAAACTGTGTTTGAACCCTACTTCCTGTTTTTGCGACTACGCAGAGAGCCGCAATGACTTTGGTAACCATGACAATAACCTTCTCAGGCCATAATTTCACCAATGCTATTACATCCGCTCTGTAATATCGAAATATGAACATACTTCTTTATACAAAACTACCTTGATTATAAGCCACATACCTAGTGGTTCATGTATATTAGTGGCGGAGGATAGGTGCACAGAGGTCCTTAAAGTATAGCATAATCATACGACAGAGTGCTCTGCAAAATAGTTTCAAACCCTGAAAAAGGATGCTACTGGGCAACAGTATATTTTATCCAGAAAATTCATAATAATGAACAAAACCTACCACAATGACACATTGCATAGTTCAATGGGGCGCGTCTAGAAATTTCATTGATACATTCATTTTCCAGTTGGTTGAAATGCTCCTATCTTATCTGCAAGACACCTCAGTTTTTTGTAGCAAAATTAACAATATACCACAAGAGCCTCAATATTTGCTAATCACAAGTGATTTCACAACTCTCTGTTCTTGGCTAAAGCACTTATTGGGTTGACAGACATGTGCCAGTTTCTTCTAAGCCATTCTCATATATAAAGAAATAACAAATTAATTTCCAATTAAAAATATTACCATCAAGGATGAGAACAGCTATGGGGACTTTGTTTGCTCCCACTATGCTAATTTGTTAATGGCCTGGTGAGAACAGACAATGGTGTGGAGACAAACATCTACCAAATATTCCCTTTGATAGGATAACATGATGATGTTTTTATCACATTGAATGTACTTAAAGGAACTAGTGAACATGTACATATTTAGTCTGAATGATACCCATGTAAATCTCAAATTCACATATCAGATTAGTGAAAATGAAGACACATTTCTAGACCTTTTAATACAAATAAAGGACAATAGGATAAAGAGTTCAATATCACAAAATGACTTAAACTAAAACAATACTACATGTATTCAGTGGGCATCCCAGAAGTCTAAAGTGAACTATCCTATTAAACAACACCTGAGATCCAGGATAACTAACAGAATGAAAATCAGAAGAAGGCAAGTAATATACAGAGAGGTTTAAATGCAGAGAATACCACAAGCAGGTGCTAGCTGTTTGCAAACCGAAGGCAGGCATGATCTCTATGTAAAGGCTTTTACTTGAAAACAGTCATGCAGAGAATACCACAAGCAGGTGCTAGCTGATGTCAGGCAAAATCTCTATAAAAAGGCTTTTCTCACAAACAGTCATGAAGGCAAAACATAGGAAGATGAATACGTTAAGAGATGGACCAGAGAAATAATAAGCAGATAAACTGAATAGTTGCATCCTTAGTTTCTGGTCACAAGATGAACACAAAAGGCAGATACGTGTCAGACATTGTCACATTCCAATGATATATTAAACTTTTCTTATGTGACTGAGGTTTGCGGGGGCCTTGACTCAAAGACCTCAGATTTCAAACCAGAAAGTTCCACCATGTTTACGTTTTGGTCTTGTATCTGTGCATAGTCTGCTACTCAAATTGATCATTCATTTGATTTAATTGGTGAATACTTCTGTATTTTTTCACTCTAACAAGTAGTGCCCCGGCTCTAATTTTGAACCAACTTTTGTCAGCTGTTTCATTGCAGTGATTAATTAACTGGGCGTCCTTGGTGGAAAACACAACCGACTTCACCCAGGTTCCTGACACTGAGGAGAAAGTGTCTGATGTGAAGATAGTGGATGAGAGTGTTGAAGATAACAAGAAGTTGCTCTCTGAAACTATTGTTTGAATCAAAACCTCAGCTGAAGCAAAACTGGCAGATATAGTGTTAGCACTGTATCGCACGCAGGCACTTGAAAGTCAAATACAAACATGCTTTGAAGTAGAAAAGAGTAAAATATATCTTTGACCTCTAGTGCTTGTATTATTTTAAATACATTTTATTAGGTTTATTGCATAAGTTGTATAGGCACATCGCATACCACTTGACAGCAAGGTAAAAGGGCAGGAATAAATCAGAGAATGTTGATAAGTCAAGTAACAATACATTGCGCTTAAGGAAATAAAAGCAAATATACATCAGTGCAAATTATTGTGTGATCATGGTCACTGATCAAATGGTTAGTAAAGGAGTATAGATCTTTAATGAGGCAACACTCGTAACTGTGACAGGTCTGGTCCTAGTGTGTAGTAACCCTGGGCGTAGTGGGGCTACGCGGAGCATCACGGAGTGGGGGCAAATCTACGCACACCCGCACACTCCACGCAGCCCCACTACGCAACACCCGCCTCCCTCCCGCCCGCTTTTAAAATGCAGTGAGAATTATCCTAAACTTTAAAAAACAAGCTTAAAGTAATTTAAATAACTTACCTGAGCTGCGGCGTCCCGGGGCTACCTCTTCCTTTTCTCTCGCTGACTTCTTCCTCACAAATGCGCATGTGCGGGCGCCCGCGCATGCGCATTTGTGAGGATGACGTCGGCGAGAGAAGGAAGATGGAGCCCCGGGACGCCGCAGCTCAGGTAAGTTATTTAAATTACTTTAAGCTTGTTTTTTAAAGTTTAGGATCATTCTCACTGCATTTTAAAAGCGGGCGGGAGGGAGGCAGGTGGCGGACAACTCGCTCTGCCGTGGGTGTGCGTAGCCTGCCTGCCCTTCGCCTACTTCGCGATCCGCACACTCAGCGGCCGGAGAGTAGCACTGCGCCCAGGCTTAGTGTGTAGTGGATGTGTGCAAGTTTGTCCCGTAACATGCTTCAATCAATCAATCATGGATTTACAGAGCACACTACTCACCCGTAAGTGTCTCAAGGCGCTGGGGGGGTGTTCAGGTAGCTCCAAGGTTACCCGAAGAGCCAGGTCTTGAGGTCCTTTCTGGAGGCTTGCAGTATGGGGCTTCGTCTGATGTGGAGGGGGAGTTTGTTCCAGGTCTTGGCTGCGATGTAGAAGAAGGATCTGCCCCCCATTCTGGCTCGGTGGATGCGGGGGAATTCGGCAAGGGCTAGGTCGATGGAGTGGAGTTATCTATTGGGGTCTGGTGTTGTTGAGGGCTTTCTAGGCGTGAGTAAGCGGCCTGAAGGTAACTCTGTTTTCGACGAGCAGCCAGTGGAGGTCTCGGAGGTGCTGGGTGATGTGGTCGTATCATGGGATGCTCAGGATTAGTCTGGCTGCGGTGTTCTGGACAGTCTGGATTTTGCGAAGGCGTGATTTGTTGGTTCCAGCGTAGAGAGCGTTTCCATAGACCAGCCTGCTGAAAATGAGTGCATGGGTGATGGTCTTCCTAGAGTCGGGGGGGGTCCATTTGAAAGTCTTGTGGACTATGCGGAGGGTGTTGAAGCATGTGGTGGACACAGCATTGATTTGTCAGTTCATGGTTAGTGAGGAGACGAGTATGATTCCGAGGTTGCAGGCGTGGTCCGTGGGGATGGAAGGGTTGCAGAGGGCGGGGGGCCACCAGGTGTCGTCCCATGTGGCGGCGGTGGATCCGAGGATGAGGACTGTCATTTTCTCAGAGTTTAACTTCAAGCAGCTGTTGCTCATCCAGGTTGCAATGTCCTTTATTCCTTCCTGGAAACTGTGCCTGGTGGTGTCATGTTCTTTGGTGAGGGAGAGGATTAGCTGGGTGTCGTCGACGTAGGATACTATGCTGAGTCCATGTTTTTTGACGATGGTTGCAAAGGGAGCCATGTAGATGTTGAAGAGCATGGGCCTTAGGGAGGATCCTTGGAGTACCCCACATCTGATCTCTGTGGGTTTGGAGAGGAAGGGCGGGGGTCTTATTCTGTGTGTTCTGCCTGAGAGGAAAGAGCGAATCCAGTCTAAGGCAGTTCCCTGTATGCTGGCGTTGTGGAGTCTGGCGGCTAGTGTGCTGTGGGAGACGGTATCAAAAGCTGCTGAGAGGTCTAGTAGAATGAGGGCTGGAGTGTGGTCTTGGACGAGGAGGGTGCAGATGTCGTCAGTGGTGGCTAGGAGGGCGGTCTCAGTGCTGTGGTTGCTGTGGAACCCAGATTGTGAAGAGTCTAGGATGTTGTTTGTTGCTATGAAGTGCGTTAGCTGGGTATTGATGATTTTCATGGTGACTTTAGCAGTTAAGGGGGGGAGAGAGATGGGCCTGTAGTTCTTGAGGTCCGTCGGGTCAGGAGAGGGCTTCTTGAGAAGGGGTTTGACTTTGGTTTGGTGCTTATCCAGTCATCGATGGAAGGTGCATATTTCGAGGGCGCAGTTGATCATCCGACGTAGTCCTGATGCGATGGCGGAGGCGGCCCTGTGAAAGATGTGCGGCAGGCAGGGGTCAGTGGGTGTGGAGTGGTGTGGCTCACTGGTTAGAGGCAGCAGACCCGGAAGCAGAGGATGGCCCGGGACCAGGGTTCAATTCCCGACGCGGCAGGGTCGTGGACCAGGGCCAGCGGACTCGATAATTTTCGCTTCGGTGCCTACTCTAACCAGGGATCACACTCGGCAACTCTGGGCATTAGCTTGCCTCATCTCCACAACGGCCCCCCACATTCGCCGGGGATGCCTGGTTTCACCTTGGAGATACCCTGGAGGGACCATCTCACAGGGATAACCAGGACGGGTTCCCCAGCGGTCTACAGCGCCACGACGCCTCAGGGCAGCAGTGCGCTTTACAAGACACATACATTTACATTTACATTTTGGTGCTCAGAAGTGGATGCTCTTCATAGTCTTTGCGGTGTGTCTTCTGTGGTGACAGGGGTCCAGCTGAGGAGGGTCGGCTAGGTGGCATAGCTAGTGAATGGTGTTGGGTAGGTGCCTTGGTCTTGGTCATCGAAGTTGTCGGAGAGTGTCCTGATCTTGAGGTGGAAGAAGGAGCTGAGTATGTTGTAGAGGTCCTGGGAGGAAGGGACGTCGGTGGATTCGCTGAGGGGTCTGGTGAATTCTTGTATGATGGTGAAGAGTTCCTTGGAGTTGTGGGAGCTGGAGAGGATTCTGCCCTGAATGAAGTTTCTCTTTGTAGATCTGATGAGTTGGTGGTGTGCCGTGGTGGCAGCCCTGTGGGCAGTGCGTGCTTCCAGAGTTTTACTGTTTCTCCATGCTTTCTCCAGTCATCAGCACGAGGGTTTGGATTCTCGGAGGTCTGTGGTGAACCAGGTGGCTTTCGTGTTGTGTCGTCTGTCAGAGCTCTGGAGGGAGGCGAGCTTCTTGGCGCAGTCAGCGATCCATTGGTGGAGGTTGTTGGCTGCAGTTTTAGCATCAGTCGTGGTAGGGAGAGGAGTGTGGCTGAGGACGGACGTGAGGTGCTCTTCTGTGATCATAGGCTTGTGTGCGGTGGGTTTTGAGAAGGAGAAATGGACACAGTGGTGGTCCATCCAGAGCAGTTCCGTGGTGTGGCTGAAGTGAATGTTGTTTCAAACGGCGAAGATGGGGGTCAAGAGTGTGTCCCACCGTGTGGGTGGGGGTGGAGATGAGTTGCTTCAGTCCAATGTTGGAGAGGTTCTCTAGGAGGGCAGTGGAATTGGGGTCGCTGAGGTTGTCCAGGTGGAAATTCAGGTCTCCGAGCAGTACCTAATCCATGGAGGCGAGGGCGTGGGTCGCGATGAAGTCTGCGATGGTGTTGGTGAATGGGGAGTGGAGTCTGGGTGGTCTGTAGGCGAGAGTTCCATGAGGTGTAGTTCTGGGGTTGAGCTGGATTTGGAAATGGATGTGTTCCACGGAGGGGTGAGGCTTCGTTCGAGATGGAGGTTGTCAGGAAGTGGGACCTTTTGTGGACGATGGCGAGGTCTCCTGCGGGGTGGTGGGGTAGTCTTTCCTTAGGATCTTGTATCCATCAGGGATGGCGGTTGCGATGTCGGGATCGGAGCTGGCGTTGGTCCAGGTCTCTGTGAGGAAGGCGACGTCGGGCGAGAGGGAGTTGATGAGGTCCCAAACTTGTACTGCATGTCTATACAGGGAGCATAAGCTTGTACTGCATGTCTGTACAGGGAGCATACATTGAGTAGGATGCATCTCAGGGGTTTGGGTATGCTGGCGTTCGGTGGGTTGGCGGTAGCTGTCTGGGTCTAGAGGTGGGTGAAGGTGCGGCAGCAGTGTCGACAGGAAAACGGGCCTTGGGAGTTGCTCAGTGTGAAGAGCTGGCAGTTGTTGTTGTGTCCAGGGTTAAGTGCGTGTAGAGTGCTGCAGTAGTAGTGGCGGGGGAACAGAGGACCAGGATCCCCGTTGCTGGTCGTGGTCGGGTCGCGGATGGGTGCATGCGGGCTTGCTTTGGTGTGCCTTTGGCGAGCAGCCATACAGAGGCCGCCATTAAGTAGGGGTCGGGGGAAGCAGAGCAGCTGGGAGGTGGGAGCGGGAACACATAAGGGGGAAGGGCCGCGGGGCAGCAGCAGTGGGAAAACAGCGAGAACAGAGGCATACAAAGGGAAAGGGACCCAAGGCAGAATCCCAAAAAGGCAAAAAAGTGAAAGACAGAAAAAGACAGGCAACAGAAAAAAGTAAAAGAAAAAGGCTCAACAACCACGGAGCGGACCAGCAGATGAGCAGGCTCTTCCACTGGACCACCAAGGATGAGACACAGGCAGGAGCCTGCGGGTGTTGAACGGCCTCGAACACCTACCTGGGAACTAGAAAGGCACTGAGGGCAGTGCCTTAATGATGGAGCTGCACGAGGGGAGAGCAGGTTCCCTGACAAGGAGGTCAGAGGTGTCTTGCTCTTGTGTGTATGTTGTGCACTCGGCTGTTGTGCATCATACCAATAGGTGGGGGGACACAAAAGAGGGCTGGGGAAGGGGCGAAAGTAGGCACAAAATAAGAATGGTCATCATTGTAAGTACATCTGTGCGTCTCTATTGGTACAGAAGGATGCACTTGTTTAAGGTGGTCTAGTGTAATCTTTTATACAGTTCTTGAAGAAGAGGACAACTTTGACCCCTGCGATGAGATGCTTGCATATTCCCCTGGCTTCATAACGCCATAAAGATGTAGATTCTATGTCAGCCCAGCGGAGCACCTCAGTGTGCCATTGCACTAGTCCCATCAAGCTTAGACGCCTTCCAGTGTATCGTGATCAAGTCAACAGAAAGGCCAGGTGCAAGAATTTAATTATACCGTGGCCTGTCTGGAGGCAGCGATAGAGCCACAGAATCCAACGCTCTCATTTGTTCAAGTCTTGGCTACTCATGGTCGATGAGAGGGATATGCAAATATTCTCCTAGAAGGTCTGAAGTTAGGGGCAGTCCCAGAACATTTTTGATGTCTACGTGCATGGCAGAACACCCTGGGGAGGGTGTAGTGGCTGTTTAGATTTTGCTAAGCTGATCTGGGGTGAGGCATGCACGATGGAGTATGTTATGTTGGATGCATTGAAATCTGGCATTGTGGAAGATTTTATAGGGGAGAGACAAGGCCTTTCCCCATTCCTCCTGCATAAAGGGACTCCCCAGGTCAGCCTCCCACTGTGCCCGAGGGTAGGTCGGCGAGCGTTGCATATGGTCTGGAATGGCTCGAACTAGCCAAGTGATCAGTTACTTCCTAGAGCCAATTGAATATAGTACTTAAGTTAGAGGGTGTGGAGGTGGGGCTGTGGCGATAACAGTAATGGTAATGTGAGTTAGCTTGGCAATGAGATATCTGTGGGTCAGAAACTGCCCTGCTGGCAGGCCACACTGATACATCATGGAACAGAAGAGGATCAGTGATTGGTCATGGAATAGGTTTGCCATGTACGTGATCCCTGCGTTTTCACACTATCTTCCTACCTCCTATAGCCTGACGGAAGCTGTGTATGCTTCTGAAGGGGATCCCTGGTGTGTAGGGTGTCATGGAGGATGTGCTGTTTAGGTCCCTGACATAGCTCTCAAGTGCAATGCACACCAACTTGTTGGAGACATTGGGGCAGGCTTGCCTTAGGGATAAAATGCTCTCAGATTAAATTGTGAGCAATTCTCTTTCCATCGAGACCCATTTCCAGGAGATGGCAGTCAGTAAGCCAGCGGTTGGGCCACTGAAGTTGCACCGCTAAGTAATAGTGCTCAAAGTCTTGTGCTCCAAGGCTTCTGAGTTCTGTCAGGTTTGGAGTTTGGCTGGAGAAACCCTGCCCTTTCCATTATTCCAGATGAGGTTTCTCAGCATGGTATTCAGGATATGAAACAGGCTCTCAGGGAGGGGCAGGTTAGTGAAATATTAAAGTAATCTCCATAGCATCACTATTTTTGCCAGTGCATTGCACTCCTGCACTGTTAGGGGAAGAAAGCGCCAGACTGTGTCTTGTGTTCAGAGGGAAAACATCATCTTTATCAGGTTCTCAGCAAGCATGCCCATGTTTGAGTTGTAGATGTTTATGTGAAGAATGCAGACCATAGAGGCATCCCATGTCAACAGGCACTCGTCAACATCTATAGTCTGATAGGAGCAAGCATGACTCAGGGGGAACAGGCATGATTTGGTCTAGTTAACTCCCAGCCCGAAGCCAGTTTGAACTTGAATAGGATGAGAGTTGCTGGGTCAACTCCCTTTTGAATGTCTGTGAAATAGATCAATATGTGTGTCTTGTCACCCAGTAGTATCCCCTAATCTCTTCTACTTTGTTGCATACACATAGCTAAGGGTTCAACTGCCAGGGCAAAAAGCTAGGGAATGAAAGAGCACCCCTGATGCGTGCCCCTCTGTATGAGGAGGGGGCTGGAGATAAGTCTGCCAATTTAGACTCTAGCTGTTGGTTCGGAGTACAGAGGTTCAATCAGCTGCAGTGTTTAACTGACCAGTTCGCTCCTCCATTAGGGCAGAGGAGCATCACCCCACTGCCTTCTCGCAGTGCGAAAAGCAGAAACATAAAATGGTATTTTAAATACTATTTTATGTTTCTGCTTCTTGCACTGCGAGAAAGCAGAAGGGTATGCCTGGTTGGGGGCTGGCGGGTCAGTGGGTTGGGGAGGAGTGTCTTGCCCAATGCTGTGGGCCTTGACTGTTTGGTCAGCGCTCTGACTTTTCTCTATGTAGGCTGCATTCAGCCTACATGGAGAAAATAGCCTCCCCATAGGCGCTCGGCTGGGCGCCGTCCCCACCAACGCTGCCATTGCAGTGTTGTGATTGGCTTAGGGAAAGGGAAGGAGGCTGTCTGTGGCTGCTTTCTGTTGGAAAAATGCAGGACCCAGCCAGGAGCTGAAGCGGCGCAAGACCCGGTAAGGTAGGTTTTAAAAGAATTTTAATTACCCCCCCTCGCTAACCTGCGCGACCCTCCGTGCAACCCCTCCCCACCCCACTCCGCCCCCTCAACCACGAGGCATGCGGCCCGCGACTGCAAACATGTATTTCCATATCAAAAGCCGTTTCTAAGTCTACCACTAAGCAGGCGGAGTGCGGCCATTGCGGTGGAATATATATGTGCATATATTATGGGATGAGGAAGGCCATCCGCACCAGGGGTTTCACCTGACACAGAGTTGCACACAACATTGTGAATTTCTTGCTCCATAATGGGGCTCTTGAGGGCTTTAGTCTGGACAGCTGTTAGGGTGGGCAGGGTCATTTCCTTTAAGAAGTCTGCAATGTGAGACACGGATGGGGAGGTCTCAGGTTTGTATAGTGGACAGTAGTGGGAGCAAAAAACTATGTGGATTGCCATCTGGGTTTGTGCTAACGTGCCCGGGGAGAGTTGGATAGTGGTGATAGGCGTGTTGGAAGTGTCACATTTAATTAGCCAGACAAGGAGTCTCCAGTTTTATCCCTTTCCATGTGTGTTTTTGCTAGATATGCTTTATTATCTAGGCATTGCAGAGACTTGTTTAGCTGTGCATGTTTGTACCTGGTGATAAGGAGTGCTCATTTGGCGTTTTTATTCAGTTGTGCATCCCATTCAGGCCTATCCACGGTGAGCTCCAAAGTACTTAACTATCATCCCACCGTCACCTGAGCTCTGACCAAAGAGTGAATACATTGCCCACGTATGACATTCTTACGGGCGTCCCAATTGATAAGGCAGGTAAACGCAGTACGACTAGTCTCCTCAAAATAGTGGGTAATGGACTTGTGAACAGTCTCAAAAAGGATTGGTTTTCTATTTTGTAGGGTTGTAGTCACCATGTTGGGATCGGGGAGATGTGGTCTTGCCAGGTCAGGTGTAACATCATGAAATAATGGTCTGAGATGTTCTTCCTAAGGTATTCCACATGTTGTGTGGCAAATTGTATTGACTTTGAACATAGGAAGTGGTCCAGTTGGACATGTACATCATATGGTGGTGAGTAGATGGAGAACTCTCTCATGCCAGGGTGGAGGGCTCTCCAAATATGAGATACAGCCTAGTGTTTCAGCCATCGAGAAAAATATATAGTGGTCCTAATCGTGAACATGCACGGGATTGAAGAGTGGGATCAGTCAAGGAATGACATCTAGCACCTAATTAAATGTCCTCCCCTGATACAGAGAAGATCAGTCCATAGGGCGAGCTGTAGCCAAACTTCAAAAGAGTTGAAGTCTTCAATGGTTTTGTTTAATTTTTCTAATAGAGTTTTTGCCTATGTTACTGCATCCCCACCAAGGAGTTCATTTTCCAAATCTTCTATTTCTTTAAATTCAGCCTTTGCATGCTCTATCGCTGTTTCCACGCTTAACACCATCCAATGGTGGGAACAGGTGGTGGAAATATGACTGAATTTGCCTTTAAATTTGGGGTTTTCCCTGAAGATACCTGGAACGTTCCTGACCTGTAATCCCTGCGGTATAATGCCTGCCTTCAAGTACTCTGTCAGCATCCGTGCATGAAGCTCGGTTCTGACGTGCTTCTTTTTGGCCTTTTCTAATTTCTCAAGCAATTGTTGCCTGGGGTTGATGCTTCTACTTGGTTTTGTGGAAAAAAGGGAAGGCCCACTTATAATTTTTGCAATATAATCATCTGTGTAAAGCGGAGCTCCGTCCTTTGTAACCCTGAAGGAAAAGGTAACCCTATTGTTGTAAAGTGTGAAGGAAAATCTATAAAACGTAATACACTGAATCTTTTTGTGTTAGTGGTTTCTTCGCCCCCTGTCATTACTTAACCCTCTATATTGCGATTGTGCATCTGTATTATAATTATACAGTATATCATTCCACAGGAACCACTGTTTTTCCTATATAATGAGTTTCAATTGAGCAGGGAACAGCAGGGAGTATTTATATCCAGTTTCTTTTAGGCTCTGCTTAACAACGAAGGAAGGAAGCACAAAAGGTGTTCAACTGCAATTGTGTAGTCCAGGAAAATCATGACATGAGCGTTGTCATAGGACAGTCAACCCACTTGCTTGGCTGCATGCAAGATAACATCTTTGTATTTGAAGTTCAAAATCTTGGACACCATTGGTCAGGGTAGGACTCCCAGCACGAGCATTGGGTAGGCACCGGATGGGCATGCTTCACAGTGAAAAAGGAGAAGAGGGCTGTGGGGGCGATCCTGGTAGAGACGCAGTTCCCTATGAATTACATATTGTTGGTACTCTGTGAGCCCTCTGGGAGGCCAACAGTGCGAATCTTTTTCCATTGTGACTGCCCATCTGCATGCTCCACCCATCCCTCCAAGAACCTGGTCTGTGAGATCCTCCATCTGCATGTTAAGTTCCTTGGACTGTGACTGGAGGTCTTCGAGAGTGAGTTTGTTTTCCAGCACCCACTCTGCAAGCTTCCAATGTTCATCGCAGAGTTGGCCGTGGTCCACGGCTATGGTATCTATCTTGGTCTCCAGGACTGAGCGTTTTTTAGTGTTGCCTGGAGGATCAGGCCAGGTTTCACTGCTATGGGGGTGCAGTCTAGTGACTCCATCCACACTGGTGTTTCCAAGTCAGTGGGATCATGCTTAGGAAAAGTATCCCTCGTGGCCAAGGGAGTAGGTGAGGTGGAAGGGAAGAGGCCTCTCAGTCTTCCGCCTCCCCATTTGCAGGCCATATAATGCTCAACTCACATCAGGCTAATCCACTGATTACCCAGTGAGGGGCAGGTGCACAGAGAAACACAGTGCCCCCTGTAAGATGGGTATATGGGAGTGGGAAACCCACCTTGCCCCTACCACTGTAGGAGTTCTAGAACTATAGCTGGGGAGGCAGAAGCAATATCCCCTACCTCTAGTGCTCTTGCACCCAAGGTGACATCATTGGAAGACATTATACCCCCAACTGTACTGGAAGCATAAGAAACAACTGTATCTAACTGCTTTCAGTATATAGCAATGCACTGCACTTGATATGGCACTCACTCCAGCAAACATATGAATGTGGACAAACAGTACAACACAAGCTTTCAGTTATTTTTGTAATCCTCTTGCCATGTTAAATTTTGTCCAGATCTGTGCAGGGAAGGGAGGAAACATATAGGAGGCAGAAAGAAAGTTGCACTAGTCACTAAACCTTCTATATAAAAGTTTGTTCACTGCTAAAGCAAATACTGCTGTGAGGAATCACATCAAACTAGCACCTTTCAGAGATTTGGCATGAATTTGCTCAGTAGTTTTGGTAGTTTTGAGGTACCTTCATTATAAAAATGGTAATCGGAGAGAGAGAGTATTGTATAGCATGTCTATTAGATTGCTTACTGTTTACAAACATGTGACTGCAGACCTGGATTATTTAAAAAATAAACAAATCTCCTTGAACAGGGGCCCTTTTCCTACAGCCATCTCTTGGAGATCTGTGGAGCTCAACCAGCATCCCTGCACCTGAGTTCTGTTATCGGCTGGCTGCAGCAGGAATTTATCTGTCACAGCCGCTCCTGTGGGTACAATGTCTAAGTCCCAGTGTTGCAAAAGAAAATGAAAAAGAGTTGATGGGGGCACCCCTTGATTCCATGGCTAATTTCGGGGGCCAAATGGACAAGCCAGGCCCTTTTAAAAGCAAACAAAATGATGCATTTCTTGTGGGGTCGCTGATCACAGGCCAGGTTTATGGACCCAAGAACCTGGCTGAAAGCCAACTAATTCTTTCTAGTGTTTCAGGGTCCTCAGACCCACCTCAAACTCCATAGGTTCAAAAAAAAGAATAAAAAAACACCAAGTACATGGGCCAGGCTGTGCAGCTTTTTGGTCCTTTGGGTGCTGGGTTACAGGCCATGTGCCACAGATGGTGGCCACGCAAGCAATCTTTTTGCATATGGTTTGGGAGTGACAAGACTCTGAAGGGTCACCCCCAAATGTTTTGCCTTCCTTCTACTTCTTTTTTGCTGGCTTAAGAACTCTGTGAACTTTATCTCTGCTCACCAGTGTTAAAATGCTTGTGCTCTCTCCCCAAAGCATGGTGCAATTGCCTTATACACAATTGGCATATTTAATTTACTCAGAAGTCCCTAGTAAAATGCAATTCATGCCCCCAGGGCCTGTACATTAAATGCTACTAGTGGGCATGCACCACTGATTGTGCCGCCCACTTAATTAGCCCCTTAAACATGACTCAGGCCTGCCTTTGAAGAGCCTATGCAGGGATGTGGAATTTAATAAAATATCTACTTGTCCATGGGACAGGTTGATTAATAAATCTACTTGTCCTGTTTCAAAATCCACTTGCCCCATCGGTGCCATGTAGTGCAGCAAGAAATTATGGCAGCAATCTCATTATATAAGAGCTCTGATATAGCCTCTCTAATTATGCCAGGGCTCATACCATAGTATTGTTTGAATACTTGCAATCCCCTTATGTTGCCACGTTTCTGCAGATCTACATACTGGGGCTACATGTAGTGGTAAGCAATAGTTCCAGGGTTAGAATGCCCTTTTGAGTCTGTGCAAACCTTCTAAATTGCATGTTTTAAGAGTTTTCAGCAACTCTTCTCTAATCTATTTGCATATTGAGAAATGTTGTAAATTTACTCCTGACAATGGCAGATGTAAACCTTCTTCCAGAGTTGGGAAAACAGTGGTTGGTGGGAAAGTGAACTTGCAAACACTCAGATCTTCGCATGTGCAAATCTACACATGCATATTTGCTCATGTTAAAATGCAGGTCACAAATATTCTCTAGGAGCACTATTTCTTGTCCTACTTCTGTATATTCTTGGGAATTCACGAAAGCTGTATAGCTGCACTTAATGCAAGGACATATACCATGGGGGCACTTTTGAGATTTTCTTTAATAATTGGGCCCCTAATTTGGTCTGACGTTGACCGAAAACTTTTTTGTTTATCAAAATTCTGTCTCTCTGTATCGGCTGGCTTCACTGTGAGTGACAGCATTCTGCTCTTTCACAAGGAGCAGATCGGCACACAAATCAGTTTTGTTCAGTGCCAGTAACTACTGTGGCAGTGTGTGCTTTTTGAGACCAATTTTTTTGGGGGGGGTTTTCCAATGTTTGTTATAGTGGTGAGGGCCTGGCAGCTCCCACACCAATAAGGTTTTACAAAGCCCATACCAAAACAAGTCACACATTGACAAAACAAAATAGCTGACCTCCAATTTTAGACCTACTGGCTTTGCCAATGCTTGTTTATTTTTGTTTCTCATAATCTTATTGAAACTGGTTACACTGTTTTCCATTATGATTATTTTTGGAAATACTAGCATGCATCAACACATGTTACTAAATGATGCTGCAAAGAAATGGGACCTGAAATTTCACAGTAGTTTAGCAAAATGTTTTTTTCCTGCTTTCATGAAAATTTTATTTTGAAAGCAAAGAATAATTAATCTTGATTTCAAGCTTCTGCAAATATTTGCATCAATTCAGAGAGCATTCTGGGAGCATAATACATAGCAGTAGTTCTCACTAGGGTGTATGAACAAAAGGAGTGAATATCTGCATCCACATCACCACTCCAGAAATTGGTATTCACACAAAATAATGGGATGCTGGTTTTCTGGTTCCAAACTTGTCTTCAAATAAGAGAAAAAGGAGAAAAAGGGGGGGAGATCTTTGTCTTAAAGACAAGAACCCTCACTCACCCAAAGGTGACATGCTTCATCATTGGGTCCTCTCTTGCACACAGTTACCACAAGGTATCCAGTGTGGGCTACAACTCTCACTATACAGAGGAGCATGAGGTGTTTTAATGTACACAATTTCGACAATTGGGGTGAGGGGCAGAGTGCAAAAAAGAGAATTGTGTGCGTTTAAAAGTAGCTCATGGGTGACTAAATGTAATTTAATATTTGTCCCCATAGACCAGTATTAAAAAAGCTAGTGATGTAAAGAACTGAAAAGATGTCCTATTTGTAAATGGTCAACATGTTTCTGCCAGATGACTAAAAGTTCACGGCATTCATCAGGACCTTAAACGATGTCACTCTGTTTAGAAAAGGTGCAAATATTAATGTAAAAAACCATACTTAATTGTTATGGTAATTAAGACAAAGGTACCAGCTGCAGTCCGGTCCAGAGTCTGAAAAAAACAAACATTAATGTAAATATCATGATCCTTTTTCTACCATGAATCCCTTAGACACCACACTCGTGATGAGAAACCCACAGGTGATAAACAACGTGATAAGTTAAAATCAAAAAAAGTTAAAGTCAAATAACCACTCACCTAGGCGGTAATATGAATTTACCTCCACCTTATGGGAGCTTTACCTCAGATCACAGATTTTCTCAGGATAAAAGGACAAAAAGAAATCTTTTGAGGGGGTCAACTTCCAGAACATACCACACAATTATTAGGAAACATCATATCCACATGTTCCTATTGCTCATAACAATTGACAACATGTATACTTGAACTACTAAAATGGTCAAAAAGGATCGCAATGAAACACCTCTGACACATATGCAGACATAAGCATGCAAATTAAACATGTCACTGTGATAATGTTTGTATGTGTTGGTATAGCGCCTCTATAAGGTGGTGAGTAAAACACCTCTAGCACATATCCAATCACGAGCATTCAGTTTATAACACATCCCTGTTAAAATATCTATATGTGTAAACAACATGGCTCTTTGAAGGGGTCTCAAAAAACGAAAAGTACCTGTTTTCAAATAATAGGGCTACAAAAGCCAAGAACACCTTAAATGCCCAATGGCAAATACTTAATAGCAACTATCTTGTCAAAGGATAGTCACTACTATCAGTTTTCATAATATCAGCAGAGAAAAGCGCATGCTGACTAATGCGCTCCTTCTACAGAAATAATATTCAATACCTCTTATTTCTCTGTGTCCGTATTTCTGTGGGTAAAATCCAAAGGGGAAGAAGCCATTCTCCTCGTGTAATTTTATACCCCAGATTCACTTCGCAATTGCATGTGACCCGGAAGTTGACGTCATGGACTTCCGGGTCAAAAGAACCTTGGGAAATGTAGTCTAAAGGAATCCCGATCTGGAAATATCACGCGGAAACCTCTAATGACAGCAAAAAAAGGGGGGGGGGGGAATAAAGCTCTTCCCTATCTAAGATGCCTTCATAAATTCAAGTTACATAAATGGTGAAAAAACAAACCAACTACAAGAAAAAACGCCAACAACATAGTTAGAGTTTATTAGAATGTAGGTCAAGCCAAGCCCTTATATAGAGAAAATATATACTGGCAGAACTCACTATAATTCCGCTAGTACTGTATGCGGTATATATTAATTTTCAAAATAGAAAGGAGGGGCTTGGAACATGGGTGTGTCCAAAGACTATGTATACAAATGTGACATAAGAAGGACCATCAATAGCTAGTCTGGTGTTGTTAAAATAGCGTCTATATCATCCAATATGACAGGGTGCAACACAGGACAAATTGTGAGAAAGCCCAGTGCTGCAAAATGCACCCTGGCCCGTCCAAAAATAAAGTGTGCCCTAAAATGGAAGATATTGACGTCTACAATAAACTGTCAAACAAAGGGTAAAGACAAGGCTTACACAGAGCACCAGGGAATGTCCTCATTCAAACCCCTCAAATGGCTAATAATAAAGGCACAAGTTTGAGCACCATTAACAAACAGGCAAATATATTACCTCAACTGTAGACAGTGCCCTTCCCTGATCCGTAATGTGGTACTGCAAACTGGCAGTCAAAGGGTTTGTGCTGCAGGGGGTTGGGCCTACTTGTCCCAATGACAAAATACACATGAGAGCTTGTTGCTCTTGACCCCAAACAATATGTACTGGGCTTTGGGCTATATGAATTCCACATCCTTGGCCTCTCTCTGCAGTCTAAACTGCTATTTCAACCTGGCAAACAACCCTTTTGCCAGACCCAAACCTTCCTATTTAATATATATGCTTCACCCCTAGGGTAGGCAATGGACAGCCCAGAGGGCAGGGTGCCATGTATTTAAAAAGTAGGAGATGTACTTTTATGTTTTACATGTCCTGGTAGCAGAAAACGTTTGAATTTGTTTTTGCTACTGCAAGGCCCTTCTCTCACCATAGGATAACATTGGAATGGCCTTATCACATTTTAGAAGTGTAATTTCCAAATGGTAAGAGATAATCAGTTCCTGTGTGGTGTTTCTAAAATCCTAATTTTAAATCCTAATTTATGGTCAAGTTGGATTTTAAATTACAATTGTAAAAATGCCACTTTTAGAAAGTTTAAGGTTTTTTCTTGGCGTAGCCATTTTGATACCTGCATGTGCCTAGAACACCTGCAAAAGCCCACCAGGGATGAGACTACTGGTTTTAGTTCTAGAGTCGTTTGGATGGGTCAGCAGCCTTAACTTGTATAAAAAGAGACTTTTAGGATATACAAATTCTTCTGGTACAGTTATGACAGGTGATTAGGTGAAGCATAAGCCCATCTTGGTGATTATAGACTGCACCCATAGAGAAGTCATCATAAAAAAAAATGATCAGAGCCTGTGGACCACAAACAAAAAGCCCCGTTTCCAAATCAATGAAAATACTGTATCACCAGAGACTTCATGAATGGGTCTATAGATTTGCAAAAAAAATCAGAAAAGCAAAAGATCCGATTGGTTAAGACAATATGTATGCATTCCCTTCAAAGAACTGTACACTAGTCTTAGAAAAAAGATCCTGCTTTTGCACAATCATATTATTCTGCCTTGAAGAGGGGAGACTACAAGTTCTCAGAAAGAAGTTCAACAAGACCATGAAAGCAAATGCTGAGGAAGAACTGACTGTCACCAGGACACGGTAGCCACATCCCAAAACACCATTCCACACCAGCTGATGATGTTATTAACATCAATGATAGTTCCATTAAAGGAGAGATCATTGAGGAGTCTGAGGACATTCAGGCTTGTTCTCCTATGAGACATCAAAGGCCAAGATACTTCAAGGTCAAGCATGAGAATCAAAGACTGGGAGAAGATAAGGAAGCAAAGCTTCCATGATCATCTGCAGGATGGATGTGCAACAGACCTTCCAGAAACAAATTGTGGAGGATCAGCTGCAGGAAATGGATCCTGGATTGAAATCAATGGCACCCATGTGTGGCATGGGAACAGAATCACAAAAAAATGATGACTGGCCACAACAGGGACTTACTTTCACTCATAATTTGGCTTTACTTTGTCAACAAGGATTGTCATCTAGAGTTATTTATGTTCCTGTTATAAAGGGATCATTTTCCAATAAAGATTTTTCCAGAAATAAAGAAGGTGAAGAATCAAGCATTCTAGGTGTGTAGCAATTTATGCTGTGCACGCTTGAAGGCCAGTCTCATCGAACGTTGACCTCGCAGTAAGGCCTTGCTTTGCGCAGAGGGGATTGGCCAGATGGTTGTGTGGCTGCATGGCCTGATGCACATAAACCCTTGTGTAGAAGGGGTTGCTAGCCAGTGTATTGGGCACAGGTACAATAGCATTCGTTTTTAAGAAAGTTGATATCTGAAGAATTATTTCCTTTTCCAGACATTTGATGGGAAATGGGAAAATAGTCTAAAGAGTAAAATTACTTAAAACAGGTGAGTCTGCCGAACATGTGTTGAGCGGTATACCCAACATTTGTTTGAAACAAATGAGGACAACTCCATTAAGTATGAAGTCTTTGCAGAAATCTATGTGAACGGGAACAACACAAGAAATACCAGGCTCTAAAACGTGTGCAGCGTACGGTTCATGACGCAAGTTAATGGCACATGCAAGAGTGGTGTTATTTTTATTTATGATAGAAAGCCAATTGCATTCTAAAAGCAGAGGTCTATCTGAATTTAATGGCACACTAAATTATGCAAATTATTCCAAGAGAGGCGTTGTGAGAGAGGGAGAGCTAAAGACAAGAATTAAAATTCAGAAAAGAAGTCACTCCATGGCCAGGGCCATAGTCAGGAGCATAGGTTTCGGGGGGCCTGGCCCCCATGATTAAAACTACATAAAAGAAGCGAACAAAGGGTTCACGAGCCACCTTGATTGGGGTCATAGGTACGGGGGCTTCAACTTGCAGGGATATTTTTTAGATATACTGCTAAGCACGGCATTTTATAGTGTATAGTTTAATTGTGGTATTATTCTCCTGAGAACATTGTTTTAAAAAAAGATGTGGAAATTGGGGATATACGTTTTAACACAAACTACTGATTTTCTATTGTATTTATAGATTTAGATATTTTTCTACCCTGCAAATTTATGAGTAAATGCATGCAAATTGTTGCATTTTAAGCACAATCGTCAAATACGAAAGTAATACATCATTAAAACAAAGGATAGTTGGGGTGGCTTTGACTTCTTCATTCTCTGCTTCAGCAACATGCTGTTTGTTTTTAGGAGAATCACTTTTTCATCCAGGGACTTAAATTGTATATATATGCAAATGGGTAATAGCAAATGTGAAAATAAGAGTTGCGCATGGTAGTGTCAAAATCACAATGCTCTTCTTTCTTTACCGTTCCCAACATTCTGGTCTCTGTAATCTGGTCTTCTCTTAACTCCCATCACGATATGGGTCTACGTACAGATCCTTATTTTTTAGTTATACCTCCCATATAAAAACATATTCATTGCATAGCCCCATGCTACTTCCTACAAAAATATCTGGACTCCATCAACTACCTAAAAAAGTTACATTTTAGTATATCCTTCTTAACTTCTCCTTCACCACAGTGGAACCTACTGAATAAATGCAGTTCTCATCCTTGCTCACTCAAAAATCCACCATGAGATTTTCAAAATGGCATATATTTTGTCTACTAAATGTTTGATCATTGACGACATAAGAAAGCCCAAAGGGATTCTGGGCATAGAAGTGACAGTGTTGCTGTCATTGAATGAGCATGAAGCTCTAACTCCATTATTCTGCACAAAATGTACAGACTACCCTACAGGCTACCAAGTCAGATATGCACAGTGTGCAATAAGGTCTCTAGTGCGTGAACCGTATGCATGTTGCAGATGTATGCAAGTGTATACAGTCTTTGGCAAGATACATATATTTCCCACACATGAATATGCTGACATACTGTCCCTATCTCCAAATCAGGACTCTGATATATATGCACATTACATACTTATATTCAACTATCGGGAAAAAAGTGTTAGAAATAACAGCACAAAAATGTTCTTCCCTAAATAGAGGGAGCAAGACCTTCGGACAGACATAATGGAATGAATACTACATACATTCACTGTCTAAAAATAACACATTGTATTAGAGTCTGCAGAACACTGTGTCACATTTTAATGCAGGCACCATCAGCAGACATCTATCCCAGTGACTTTATGGCCACCTACATGAAGCCGATCACAAACAAAGGAAACCTCAATCCAGCAGACACTGCTAACTAGCAACCCTTCCGCAAGAGGCCATTCTTGACAAACTCAATAACACAGAAGGCTTGGACAATAATCTACCCTCTATCCCAAAGAGCTTTCTGGAATGGCCAGAAGACCATTGTTGACAAAAAATGTCTGTGTTGTCTTATAATTATTAAACCCATCCACTGCCTTTGATTCTGTGCATCGCCCCACATGGGTACAAAGATCTTAGTATTTAAGGAACTCTTCTAGAATGGATCTCCTTTCATCTCTCAAATAAATGAAGCATTATCTTGTGCTCACTGTCCTCTTCAACTCTTTTCTGCAGTGACTAGGATGAAACACAATGTTTCATCATCTCTCCACACCTCAGCCAACTAGGGGAACTCATCTGATCCTTCAATTGAACACATTACAGCCATGAAGAAGATACTCTGGGCATCCTGAAGCTCAAAACCAGACCTAATGTCCTCTGTCCTAGATCACTGCCTCCAAGCCATGGACAAAAAATACTGTTCAACCGTCTGAAAAGTAACTCATCAAAAACTGTGGGAGTTGAAAAATTACCACCCTACGATTATCTGGCCTCATGAACTCGATCATTTCCAATAACGTGCAAGAAACCTGGGAGTTTTCATAGGCACTGGTATGTCACTAGTGCCACAAATAAAGAATGTTACAGAAAGGGCATTCACCATCATGCCAAACCTCTGCCACACTTTTTTCTCCAATGTTTCCCTCAGAAAGTCTGTGCCACCATCATCTTGATACTGATCCACCTCGCTAAGCAAACTCACTGTGCGTTCCAACCTTCAAGAAAATGCACATTTGTGGCACATAACTGTCTCTTCAGAAAGCCGATCTCAAGAATTTACTGCCAGCAAAGTTAACACATATTGACCATCACTTGTCATTCAAATAGAAAACTTTACAAAAATATGTCCCCTGTATTGTAAATACCACTAAACCAGTTCCAGACCTTGACAACCAAAGGAAGAAAAGGGAGAATCAGCTATGCACACACAACTATTTCTAATCCACCCTTCACTTCCTTTGATATTAAAGCGTAGCTACAAGTTCACTATGAAGTGAAAAGCGCACCTCCCTTGTTTTCATGTATAATACAAAAGCTCTTCCCACATAGGCAACACTATTGACCACGGTCGACCCTGAAGCTGGGGAACCGGGTTCGAGTCTTGGCAGGGACACTCAATATCCTGTGATTCTGGGCAAATCACTTAATCTCCCAGGCCCATATGTATGAACACATTTTCCCAGAGACACAGAATGGGTAAAAACTCTTTGATACACCTGGCCCCCTGTGCCTAATAAAAGGAATGTGCCCATCTGTAACGCAACACGTGCTCATGCAAAGTGCTCTGATACCTTTGGTTTGAGTTTGTGCTAAATAAAACTCCCCCCAAAAAAACTCTTCAAACTTAGCACAGCAAATATGGTCAAGCCTGTGACAATGAGCATTATCTCTTCCCAGGAACCCAAGGATCAACTGGGGTGATGACCCTTCAGGTTTGTGACTGGGACACCCAGGCTTGTACACTAACCCACAAACATATCTGTAAGAATGTGGGTTACTGGTTGAAAGGGTTGAACCCCTACTAAAGCAGCAACCAAAGTCCCAATCAGGCTGGAGTCACAATTAAATCCCAAATCAACCTGTGGTCAACCCTCTGTTATCTCAGCAAAGAGCAGTCAAGCTTAACATAGAGGCAACGTGTAAAGTATTTATGCAGCACTTCAAACAGTAGTAAAGTGAAAACATAACACTAGAAACATATAGTGCAAATTCTAATAAATAACTCAAGACCGAAACAACAAAAATCCACTCAGTGGAATTGGAGCAATGCAAATTTAAAGATTTGAGTGAAAATAGTACCAAAAAGCACAAAGAGCCAATCGTGGTTATCTGGACATGCTGAACTGGTTCTAAGTCACACATTCAGGCCAACTGTGATGGAGGGCCGGCCAGCTACAGAGACCCAGCTAGGAATGCTGAACAAGAGTACCTTAAATCCTGGTCGCAAAGAGATGCTGAGTGCTGTGTTGAGGATGCACTGCGCAGCAGAGGCCATGTTAGGCGCAGTGGTGGTTCCGAGGGTCTGTGAAGTAGGATGCAATATTTTTGAACGGAAATGAGTCCTGCAGCGGCAGTTCCGATGGGCTGCATTGGGTGAGGCGATGTCCTTGCATGATGTTGAATCACGCCGCATCAGTCCTGATGGGCTGCATTGGGTCAGGCCATGTCCTTGCTTCAAGGAAGTCCACGCAGCAGAGGAAATGTGTTGGCTCCAAGGGCAATGTGTCGAGCAGTAGAGGCGAAGCACCAGTTTTGCAGGAGATGTGCCTTGGAGGTGGTGTGTTGGTTCTGTTGAGCCGTAAATGGGCTGACAGGGCACCTTCAGGCCTACTTCTGGGGGTGCAAAGTCCAAGAGCTGGGTTCAAGGTTGTTAGAAGCTTGTTTTGTCTCTGAGGCTTCTGATCAATAGGCCAGTTAACCAGCTCCTGCAGTCACTCTGAGGTCCTGGGCTTAGAGATGCAGGTCTACTATTTCTCACTAAGGCAAGAGGTTAGCAGGTCAGCACAGTGGGGCAGCAGTCCTTCTGGGCAGGAGTCCAGCAGAGTGACAGGCCTTTCAGTAGCACAGTAGTCCTTCTTTGTAGAGTCCTCAGGTCCAGAAGTGTACAGAAGAGTTGGGTCTAAGGGTCCAATATTTATACATGGTGCCCACTTTGAAATATAGGAAGCTTCTAGAGTTTTTCACCCCATTTGAGATATCAGGAATCACTTTCCTCCCTATTGGACCCAGCTTGTCTGGGGTCACAAAAGGCCGGTGTCAAACTCCATTGTGAGTGTGCTCAGGCAGTGCTTTTGTGATGTGCAAGTGTGGTAATTGACAGCTCCGCTCCCTCTCCAACTCAGAGTGACCCATCCTACCAACACCTAGCTTCCCTTTGTCTCACTGTCTGGGAGCAATACACAGAGGCCGATTGCCAGCTACACCTAGTCATGTGACCCAGGAACAGTGTATAGGCAACAAATGTTAGATCAAGAAAATGCCAACTTTCAAAAAGTGGGTTTTACAGAATTGTGATTATAAATCAGAGTTTACCATTTAAGGGGGCTTTTAATTACAATTCCAAAGACACCAAACTCGAAATCCCTACCTGTTCCAAATTGAATGTTATCACTTACTAACCCTACCTTTTCAAATTGAAAGTTGGCACTTATTAAATGTAATAAGGAAACAATGTTATCCTATGGGAGAGGAAGGCCTTGCAGTAGTTCTGCCATATTTTAAGGCGAGAGCACAAGCACTTTAGCACTAGTCAGCAGTGGTAAAGTGTGCAGAGTCAAAAAGCCGACAACAACAGGTTCAGAAAACAGGAGGGTGTAGTCAAAATTTTGGGGATGACCTCCTGAAAGGGCCAAGTCCAACAATAACAAAAATCAGTCTGCTGTTTCCTGACATGATCAATGGCATAGCACTATGTAGAGACAGCAGTAACTGTGGTAGGTATATGCCAAATGATCCTTGGACTGGGGCGGGGGTTTGCTTATATGGTTGCTGTAAAGGTGCACATATGGTTTGGCAAACGCTTCAGCTTAGTCAGGTCTTCATGAAAATATTTTTACTTTCGCTGTTTACCATCCATTGTGACTGCCATGGTTTGTAAGGGTACAGCTGCTCTGATTTTTATCTCCTTTTTGTGGATGGAACTGGAGGATGGATGCCACATGATCATGGACGTTTTCTCTCCTTCCAAATTATACTATTCATCACGACAGGTTTTTCTAGCAGCATTGGTAGTAATACTATGCCTTTAGTTGCCAATGCAGTAAAAAAAAAGTGACCTTGAGACACAAGAGCCCACTTTGAGGTCTCTTGCTTCATTTCCTGATGTTGTTGATTTGTCTATTTCTGAACACTGCAGTCTCTGAAAAAAGTTGTATAACCACAGTTTTTGGTCATGCACCAGAATATTATTTTTGGTCACGTGCTAAAACCATGCAGCTTTACCACATATACAAACATTGATAGTGTGGTGGTTGTAAAACGTCCTTAATCAGTCCATGGCGGTAAATAGGTGCAAAAAGAATTAGGGCATTTTGCACAAACATAGGCTAACATAGGCTAATTTTGTGATACTATAAATGAGGCTCAAGTCATAAGCTAACATTGCCCAGCAGTTCCAACCTCTGCTGCACACTAGCAAGGTGGCTAAATGCCCTTTAGTTGGTGATGGAAAGAAACTGTGGAATACCTTGTACAATGATAGGAGAAAGCGTTGGTATGTTCCAATGAAGATGGGATAGACCCATGATGTCCACTGCATGGTGACTGAATAGGATTGTAGACCATTTTTGTACCTGGTATTGCGAAAGCATCCTGCCATAGGATACTCTAACTGGTGAATAGCCAGAACTGTATGTTAATCCACATGGTGATGGATTAGAACTTTGGGCTACCTAGTGTGGTGACAGGCTACAACTGCTGAGTAATCCATATGTTGCTAACATATGGAAGGCACTATAAGATCTTTTATGGATACAAAAATCCTTGGGGTTCTCGCTCTGGAAATAGGAAAATGTCCTGGACAAAGTATTTGAGCGTTTTTGTAAAATCCCTTAAGGTAATCCATGTCAGCGATGCAGTCCCTGTTTACTTTTGACATGTTTTACTTCATGTTACATTCCCAAAGAATACTTCAGTTTTTGCTGATGTTGTGTTTCACATGTATTTTTTTTATAATGCAACATATAATTTATGTATTGTGCATAAAGTGAACGGAGTTACCACCTAGGTGTCCAGCTGAATTCAAGTTGTGGGTGAGTGTTTATGCTGAAGGCAGTGGGAATTTCTTGCAGAGGCTATGATCACATCATAAAGGTGTGTAGCATACATGCACATCCAGTCGTTGGCCTCTCTGCAGAGCGCGCATAGGGACGCTCATATATGTACCAACTGTATTTGTGATTCTATGGTAAAGTGTGTGAAGTGTTGCTCCACTGTGGAAATATTGACAGCACCAAACAGAAAATGCATCCTTACAGGTGAGGGGGCAGGATACATGTGTGGGAGAGATGGTGAAGTGAGGGAGATGCAGGACTTACATGCATGAGGGAGTGAAAATGGTGCTGAAGAGAAAAGAGACGGCTTGTTAGATGTGTAGATAGAGGATTTCAGCGAGATGAAGGGGAGAAAAAGTATGTGAGTGTCTAATTGCATGAGAGACTGCAGAGGAAAGTAAAGGGGAGAAAGGAGAGGTGTATAGGCTCTGAAGACCACAACCCTTTCCAGAGACCTTGGGTATCATTAATTCAAACTCTCACATTTTCAATTCTACATATTCATACAAGAATTATTATTGTTGCCAATTGATTTGATATTGTTAACAGGCACTGGGAAAGCTAATAGGGCTGGATTTTGTTTAGGTACATGTCCTTTGACATGATCTATATGTCTGGGTTTAATAATAGAAAACTCACAAATAGATGCCAATATATGTGTCAGGTGGCATGCAGTGTGAAGCACAGGCTTCTGGGTTTACATGTTTTCATCCACGATCTTAATGACATAGGCCACCTCTCTTGGAAAGGATTCTTAGTTACATTTCTTTGGCCTCGTCTATATTAGAGACCTCCGCCCCTTTTCATCCGACTTAAAGCACTAATCAACATAATTAAAGAGCCGTAGTAGGATGTGAACCCATGAAAGCAAGTTCTTTCATCCAAGTAATTTGGTCTAGTTTTAAAAAAGCAGTTGTTTTCGTTTCTGATGCTGCACAACCTTCAAACATGTTATGTGGAAAGATGTTAGCTCAGTCTGCTCTAGTTAAATTTTATATTGCCAAGTTTGCAGATTCTTAAACTACATAATTCGAGCCTCTTACCTGCCTGCCCCATGCTTTCTCTTTCTCCTTTCCGGCCTGGGCTTGCTGTAAGGACTCGCGTCAGACATGTTTGAATCACTGCTGGCATGGTGGAGGAAGAGATAGGGGTGCCTTATAATAAACCAGCACTTCTGTGCCAGCCCATCGCTTTATCTGACGCTCCATTTAGCAATTTCGCTGTGGTCCCATCTGCACTGAGTTGGGCACAACCAAGTGTAAGCAAAATGGAATTGAAGAGCATGTGAAGATACTCCCGTCAGCCTTAGCGGCAGTACACAGCTCTCCTACAACTGCCGCTACTCCCTGCCTGAGGGCTGGAACCACAGTATTTATATAGGTCGGGCCAAGGCTTCGTAGCACGTTTGTTTGCTGATCATTAAAAAAAGAATAGCTAAAAAAAGAGAAAAATAGAATTTGAAGCTAAAGTTTAAAAGTTCCAGTAATACGGAGGCCTCTGGTTTTGGGGGGGGGGGGGGGGGCGGTCAGACAGAGATAAAGGCTGGCCGGTTCTTAGAAGGGGGGCCAGGTGGGCCAGGCCTACCCAAAAATGACTTTTGACCTATCCAGTCGGAGCGAAAGATGCTGGGGAGAATGCACATTGTCGAACGTTGTGATGTTTTTTCACTTTGTTTACTTTAATAGTCAGGGGTCAAGGAACCTCTAGAACATCTTTTTTAAATTGCATTGCTTTTGTTTTTATAATTATAACCTACAATTTTAAATATGTACTAATAAAGAGAAAAACAGCGGCTTTAGATGATTTTCCCTATTTTTGCAGTGGCAGAGACATAAAAATACTGGTTATGCCGGTAAACTCTGGTGGCCACCCGAGCTCGTGACTGAGGCAAGTTGGAATTGGATGAGCCAACAAATAACAGGAGGAGGCGAGCCAAGGGTCTGGCTTGGCTCGTGGAGCATGTGCACGAGCCAATCCCTTAAAGTGTTTGCTAATCAGACAACAAAAATTATGTAAAATATGATAATGTCTCTTCCAAATTCAAAAAAGTGTATTTCTATGACACGTGGATGCTTTGACATTAATACTTTGCATTATAGCACTGCACAGACAAGTACTTATGAAAAGTGATACGTTTTAAACATGAACTTAGAGCCATTCTTGCCCCCGTCTTCACACTGGCGACACTGCCATTTACCCGAAGTGCCCACCTGAACGTACCTTTGGCCCATCAGATATAAATTCCTGGAACCGGGCCTGGTGCTAAAGTGAAACCAGAACCAAACCTATCTGTTTTTTACACCCCGCTTCCAAGAGGCTTAAGTACACCCGTAATTACATTTACTACGTTGCACGAGTCTCCGATCCTCTTTTCTTCACAAGAACAACCTGGAAACACAGGATGCATCAAAGGCGAGAGGATTAGTTCTGCGGGAACATGGCACTGTGACCAGGTGCAACCCAACTTCATCAAGAAGTGTGCACACTGGACACCTGTCCCCAGATACTTTACTTTCGTCCTTTCTGTGCTTTGGGAATCCTGGAGTTTTATAGTCTCAAACTCCCTGATGTACGGGAAAGGAAACTAGAACACACATGACAAAAAAGGCATTTCCCCAAAATATCCTGCCTGAGGCTAAAAATACAAGATGTCACAACCTCGCCCTCTCCCATGGAGTTAGAAGCTGCCACCTCCTTGTGACTCCCGCGGGGTCTAGACATACACTGATGCAGGGGTGTAAGGCGCCGCCGCCGGGTGCTGCTGGGGACACGGGCTACTAGTATTACACTGATTGCATCAAGGCAGGGGGCATGTTTTTGAGAAGAATCGCACACAAGCAGGGGAGCACTTGACACGATGGTACGTGATTATGCACTTGGGCGCGTCCGTGTGTGCGTGCGTGTGGCATTTAAAAGCGAATACAACAAGCCATTACAAATTAAGACCACCTTTCTTTCACAGGCAAATTAAATGCATGATCTATGTTGACAAACCATAATGTTTTTAATGGTCCGTTGTTTGTGTGGATTTGATTGAATGGGGTATGACTGAGTCATTTGTGGTGTTGACATATTTTAGTGTGAATGGAACTTTGGAGGGCCAATTTCTTTTGTCTATCTATCTATCTATCTATCTATCTATCTATCTATCTATCTATCTATCTATCTATCTATCTATCTATCTATCTATCTATCTATCTATCTATCTATCTATCTATCTATCTATCAATACATATATATATATATATATATATATATATATATATATATATATATATATATATAAAATGTTCTGTTAAAATGAATATGTTTAGGTGAAATATATTAATCTATGTCATATGAGATAAAAAAAAAAATCAATGTTCAAGAAAAAGTAAAAAGTTACTTCTGTAATAAATGGTTACTATGAATGTCCTGACTCAAGAATATATAATTGTGCTAAAAACTATGAGTTATACCGACATGGAATTAGTGCAGTAGACAGTTTTGCTCGCCACCATCCCTGTCTGCAGCACTCCGACTCTTTTGTGCTAGCTTTAACATGTGAAAAGCGTGCAGCGCTCTTTGGACAAAAAAACCCTTTGCTCGAATTTTATGTTTTTGACCAGTGCGTGCTTCAGTGTTTGTTGTGTCAACATGTTTTGCTTTGTATTGCCAATATGTCTGCTTTTATTGTGGATTTTTATCCTAATCTGCACTGTTTTTGTTTGGCCTTCAGGAGTTGTCCAGATACAAACACGTCCATGAGCGACGCAGCCTTTGTTGACCAGGGATGACAGAGCATGTGAGGCTACTGTTCCAGTGAACAACAACCAGGAGCCTTAAGTTCCCCCGTAAACTAGGGGAAAGGTTAATCTAGTTCACAGCACCAAAACCCTCGGGGCCTTGCTCCTCCTGCCATGACCGCTGTGCCCCAGCCTGCTGTCGAGCAGGGCACCATCTCTATGAATCATCACATGGCTTATTCTGCTGCCATACCGGGACCTGTGCACGTTCGCTAGAGGACAGTGCACTGAACTGTGCAGTGGTTCGGTTTTAAAGGCATGGTGCAGCTGCTGTCTCTGAGGGACGGCACCTCACAGCAGATGTTGATTAGTGTGACTCACCTGCGCACATACTGAATACGGGCCTTTGAGTTGTACCTGATATCCTAAACCATGGGTAACCAGGTTACCAATGCCTGCACTTGTTCTTCAAAGGCATCATGCTTATCTTTTGTATGTATTTATTTACGCTGAAAAGGGACTGTGAATCTTGTTGCTTTGAGCATTCCAGTGTGCTCGTGTTTTCACTGCCTCCATCGCCTCTTCTCCCTCCAAATCAACCCCAGCCAGATCGGCCTCACATCCAAACATGCTTTATTTAAACACTCTACAGAGTGCATCTTTTCGCTCTCACGAACCTGCAAGCACTTCTCCTAACAGGCACAAAACAATTATGTGATTTGCCGAAAATAAAAGCATGTTAAGACAACCACAACTCAAACCAGTTTACCGACTTCCAAAGTCAGCAGGTACATTACACCACATACATATAATTTATTCAGATGATGCCTTGTAAGTACCTACCTAAACCTCAGCCCTATAAAACAGCCACAGGCACCGTTTTAAATGTAATATTTCACTACTATACACATGGCTTGATCCCCAACCCTACTAACCATTTAAAAACAAAGATTTATTATAATTAACTTCATTCTAAGTCTCTCTTTCGTCCAAAGCCATACAAACCAGGCAGAGGCACATATTTTGAGGAATATTTTACTACCACACAAATGGGTTTATTCCCAACCCTAGTATTCCTTTTTATTTTTTGAATTTTTATATAGCGCAAATTAGGGTATCAAAGCGCTTTCCATAAGCACTAGTTCTTTTATAGAAATGTGCCCAGAATCACTTGACTCGAACCCAGTTCCCCAGCTTTAAAGTTTGGTGCACTAGCCCTTACTACACACCCTCTACAAACAACACCCCGGGAATACTCTGGTGAGTAAAACGTTGTATTACTTGTTAGTTTGCTGTGCACAACCTGTGAACTGCTAGCACGAGCTTTATGGGCGTCTTTACACCTGCAGGTTGCTCTGCTAAGTACTCTGCCCCAAGCACACTTCTCTATTCTCACACAACGTGGAGGCAATGATTGCTTAGATTCCATGAAGCATCCTAGCGTACATTTTTGTTATTTCTATAACAAAGCGTAAAAAGTTACTAAGAAATGTTATACTATTTTGTATTGCCTTTCTGAGCATTCTTTGTTTTCACATTTGTGTTATATTTGTGATGAATGCTTCTTCTTTCTGTTTATTAATCTCTAAACTCCCACACATCTTGATCAGTGATGTCTCCTCGGGTGAGCATATGGCCAGGTACGGCCTAGACCCCCTCCTCCCTTATCAATACCCAGATAGTAACACGGTTACCACAAGAGGACATTTTTGGTTTAGGGAGTCGTTAAACCCTCGGCCGTATTTATTAACATAACATTTTTAAAACAAAATGTATATACATTATTTACACAATACGCAGAAAACCATTGAATTACATTGATTGGTACAGATTTCAGATTGCTAACCTTAACATACAAAGATATTCCTATCCGAATCTAAACATACCATAATCAATAATCATAATAGCATTTTATTTTTCTGCGTGTCCCTATTTGAGCCTACGGCAAAGTCAATAACTGGCGTCAGATCCTTATCAAATTATGCCCGCCCTAATAACCGTAATACACATGATAAACATAACGATGTCCACCTGAAAATAAAATTTACAACAATACACTCTATAAACCCTGCTTTTAGGGGATGGTGGGTGGGGAAATTAAATTACAGCCTCCTTGCTAGGCTGCCGTGCATATGGCAGGCTGTGGAAGCGGCGATCAAAGAGGCAGACTCTGGCCTGGTATCTGTGAGGGGGGGTAATAAAATGCTCCCCAGCATTTTATTACCCCCCCCCCCCCAGATACCAGGCCAGGCCAGTTCTAACTGGCCTGGCGTTGTTCTGACGCGCTACCGGAAGTGATTACAATCACTTCCGGGGGCGTGCACCGAACCAAGATTGACCAATTGTAGGCGAGGCGCGCCTGTCGCGTCATCATTGCGCGTGACAGGCCTGCCCCTGGGTGGTCCTCGGGGCCGGCACGACTGCCATATCTTTGGCATAGCCAATGCCGGCCCGCCTTTCTATATGGCCAGGTACGGCCTAGACCCCCTCCTCCCTTATCAATACCCAGATAGTAACACGTTTACCACAAGAGGACATTTTTGAATTAGGGAGTCGTTAAACCCCTGGCCGTATTTATTAACATAACATTTTTAAAACAAAATTTTTATACATTATTTATACAATACGCAGAAAACTATTGCATTACATTGATTGGTACAGATGTCAGATTGCAAACCTTAACATATCTCTAATACAAAGATATTCCTATCCGAATCTAAACATACCATAATAAATAATCATAATATCATTTTATTTTTCTGCGTATCCCTATTTGAGCCTACGGCAAGGTCAATAACTGGCGTCAGATCCTTATCAAATTATGCCCGCCCTCTAACTGGAGTACTTCCCCCCCCCGGTCACCCCCGTACACTCTGTAAATTATCTCCATAAGGGGCCCTTGCAGTTATGCGCCGTTTACTTGCGCCATTCTGCACGTGCGGGGTGGCCAACCAGCCTACTGGAAAGCGTAACTCCCACTCCCTTGCACCCATCCAGCCAACCGGCTGTAACTGCCCCTGGAGTTCTATGAGAGACCACTTGTCCCTCTCCCTTGGGCGACCCCATTCAAGAATGGCGCCGTCACCTAAGGACCTTAAATTTACTGCTCACCAATCATGACCTTACCGCCACAGGCCTGCATAGTTGACCGACTATTTGGCCCCCCCCCAATGCTCACTGAAAGGTCATGTCCTGTCTCTAAAGCCACCCAACCAAGCCAGCAGATTTTTCATGAAGATTTCGTTACCCAGTGTAGACAGATGGACCTCGTCTTTTAAAGAAGCACGGCTCCCCCCTGATGCATCCGTGGGCGATCGTTTGTAAATGTGGAGCCCTGAAAAGTCTCTCCATTTTATTATTAATCCTCCTTACCGAATGGTTCAAAGCCCTTACAGACTCCCCCCCGCCATTGGAATCTTGGTATCATCTGTGACCAAACTATGGTGCACCCCGGGCATGTCCGAGCTAACCAGCCCACCTCAGTGAGTAGGGTCTCCACCAGACCTCTTCTACCCAGATTTACCAGATTGTTCCCTCCTAGGTGTCAGATAATAATGCCGGGAAGAGCTCCTCCCTTGTCTAACAAGTTTAACATCAAACCCCTGAATTGACTAAAGCGGAGACCCCCCTGCCCATGAAATGACAACCTAAAACCAGCTTGCTTTGCTCTAGACTCATAATTGCCTGAAAGAAAAAAGTTATTCAAGCGCCTCACGTATGAATGACCAACAACCCACACGACATGTGGTCCTTGCTCCAGGGCGTGCACCCATCCTTGCGCTGATCGATGTTGTTACTGTGCTGGCGCTAGTTTCCCCCCTGCGTGACAGGCTTGAGAAACTGAAAATTGAGCAGAGAAGAAAAACAAGCATCAGAACAAGGCCCATGTCTTACTCATAACATATGCAGCCGCACATAGCGCTTGTAACAATTGGAGGACCACTTGCCAATCCTTTGCACGTCGCTTCTGGGGAAACCCCTTGCTGCCGCTTCTGTGGCAGCCCCTATCCTAAATGAATGTGTTCCAAAGCAACTAGGGTCTAGACCTGCCTTCTGTACTGCCATATCCATGACTCTTTTAAATTGAAACCTTGTCAGTGGGGTGCCATCAGAATGAATTAACAATGGCCCCTCTTGTTCCTGGGCCTCCCCCTCAGGAATGTCTCCAGGTTTGTAATAGGGTAGCAAGGATTACCACGTGCCCGGTGTAGTACCAACCCTTCCCCGCGGGCCTTCTGATCAGTTTTGGACCTCTTAATAGATATCAACAAGGATTCACCTTGGATCCTAACACGGTTAAGCTGCAGACCACCCTGATCTTCTCGTTTGTTTTTTGACAAGCTCCCCAATTCTAAACGCACCATAAAATGCCAATGAAAAGGCGGCGCTGAACAACAGAGCTTCATCTTTGGTATTGCAATTATGGTGTAGAGTCCCCAGTAAAGAGGTTAGAAGATCCACCCCTATCGCCCGCCTTGTGTCTGGTTCAGATCCTTGTAGGCGCTGCCACCCCTTCAAAGCTTTCCTGACCGTGAAACTATTGGTGGGATCCCCTTTACTCTTCGCCTGCGCAAAGAAAGAGATTGCTGCCACATGTCGCCTAGCAGCTGCCGCTGAGCGCCCTCCCTCCTGCAAAGCCCCCAGGTAAGCAAGAACTGCCTCGTGTCATGCCACTTTTCCGCCCACTCTCTTCCCAAAAAGGTACAGTATGCCCAAAATGCCCCTTCAGATGCCTTCCTGGTCCTGGGTGCTAGGCTAGCTGCCACGAGGTCCGGTAGTTGGGGGCACCAATCTGCCAAAGTGATTCTGTGAATGGTGTGGGGTTCACTGATGCATCCGGGAGTTGTGCCCTGAAAACCTGCATCTTGAAGCGAGAGAGTGCATCAGCAGCATGATTCAGCACCCCTGGCACATGTTTAGCTCTAAATTGCATATTCAATCTCATGCATAACAAAACTATTTCCTTCAACAAACAGAGGATCATCTTACACCGTGCTGAAGAAATAAAACCCTTCTAAGGGGTTCACTGATACACCTGGTCCTTTAAACCAACAAAGAAGAGATTGGCACGGAAGCTGTAAGATCAAGAAAACATTTTTATTAACCTCACATGAGGGAGATTGCGTCACACAGTACCCTCAGGCCACTGTAGGAGGTATTCTAAGGAGTACAGAGAACAGGGGCCTTATATATGCATAGGTTACATAGTCAGCATAAATCCAAGGGGAGGTCCTGGCACATACAAGCATGCTTATTGACTAAAATATGGGTATACAAAATTTGCTTGCTCAACAAAGTGGAAGGAGAGATATTTCTCCTTACATCAGCAAGAATAGCCTGACAGTTCTATACTAGGAGCAGGTGCATTCTATCAGCTAAACCTTTCTGAGCATGTGCAAGGTTCTGAAAGAGGGAGAAAGCACATGGCTAACTAAAATGGCTGCCAGGAACAAAATGGCTTTTAGCTCATGCTAACAGCAATTCCTGCCATCTTTAACAGTGCTGCTTGCTGATTGATGCATTCCACTACTGTCATGTTATCTGACCAGAACACCACAGATTGATTACGCAAATGCTCTGGCCACACTGTCAATGCCACCCAGATGGGCAACAGCTCCAAAAAAACGATGTTATCTGTCAAACCCCTCTGCACCCACCATGCCGGCCACCGCTGTGCCACCCACTCAGTACCGAGTATAGCACCAAATCCCTCACTACCCGCAGCATCAGTCATTAATCCCAACTCAGCGGAAGTGGTGAGCGGACCGGGACACACTACCATGCCATTGAAGTCCTGCAGGAATGCCAACCAAATCCGCATATCTTGCCTGACCTCAGCTGACAACCTGGTGTGATGGTGTTTCTCCTTGAGACCTGACATGGCTTGTTAGATGGATCGTGAGAACGGTCGTGCCATAGGGATAACCCGCAAAGCAAAGGTCAACTGCCCTACCGTCCGCTGCAGCTGGTGCAAGGTGACCTTATCTTTAGCCAAGCATTGCTGCAATCCTGTCCTGAATTTAATGATCGTCTCTTCAGACAACCGAAAACAACCCTGGATGGAGTCTAGCTCTATCCCCAAGAACTCTATTATTATTGATGGCCCAACCGTCTTCCCCGGTGCCAAAGGGACTCAAAAAGCCTGCATGAGCGTGCAAAATTCTTGCAGCGCCCACCCACACTCCCGGGAGCCCGGTGACCCCAAGAGAAGAATGTCATCAAGGTAGTGCAAGACAAACTTGTGCCCCGTCACCTGCCTAAAAACCCATTCCAAGAATGAACTGAATTTCTCAAAGTAAGCGCAGGAGACCGAGCTCCCCATGGGCATACACATATCCATGTAAAATTTTCCTTGGAACTGGAAGCCCAGAAGATGGAAGTTTGATGGATGGACGGGCAACAAGTGGAAAGTTGACTCAATGTCTGACTTCGCCAGCAATGTGCCAGGACCCAAACACCTGAGCATCTCAACCGCCTGGTCAAAGGATGAATATTTTACGCTACACAAGTCATCACTGATAGCATCATTCAAGGATTTTCACCTAGGTGCAGATAGATTGTGAATCAACCTGAACTCTCCCGTCTCTTTTTTAGGAACCACCCCCAAAGGAGAACAGACAAAATGATTTACCGGGATGCAGACAAATGGCCCTGCTACTCTGCCCAAGCGCAGCTCTTTTTCAATTTTTGTTGCAGCCACACAGGGGTTAGCCCTTACTGAGAGCTGGTTCTTGCATTCTGGGGTACCAACATAGTCTGGAGCGGGAATCCTAAAACCATACCTGAAACCATCTAGCAACAACCTGGCAGTTGAAGGATAAGGGTATCTGTTTAACCATGGTGTCAATGCCGTTACTCTGATGGGTGAGCATGTTGTCTCCGGCGAAACACCCTTACTGCTGTTTCTTTCTCCCTCTATCCTTTGACTTTTTGAGACACTTGGACTCGGGGTGTGATGTATTGGCACAGAAAGAGCATGCATGTTTGAACTTACACGTGCCTGCAGGTCTAGTACATGTGCGCCTATTGAAGTCCCAACATGTTCCTTTTCTCCCCCCCACTGCTGGAACTAGCGGGGGAACCCCCGGGTGGGTGTGGCCGAAATGACTGAAAGGAGGGACCCTTGGCATTGTCCTGAGACCCACAGCCAAATTGGTCTAACCAGGCAATCATATCAATTTGATTCCAAGAGAGGGAGGGGTCAGACGCTTTTGCTCTCCTGAAATTTTTGTCGTACTCTTTCCATCCTACCCCACCATATTTGTCATGCGCCCCAGTGATCCTGCTCTGGTAGCATGCCATTTCTGCCTGCATATTGGGGAAACGCCCTGCCATAACTGCCATGTAGATTGAGAAGCCTCTGACCCAGTTAATCAAATTCTCCTCAATCCTATAGTTCAGTAATTCGCTCGCCCTTTCCCTCGGGAGCATCCAGTCCTTCTTTTTCTTGGCCTCTTCTCTTTCTGTTTCATCAAGCAGCAAAGCAAACATACTGACATAACTCCCTATGCAAATTTTTTCCTTTACTTCTTGCGTGACATGTCTTGCTAAGTGTTCCCTAGGGGTGCGAGCTACCTCCACACCTAACACAGACAAAGTCAGCTGCTTACCTGATGGAGCTGCCCCTGCTGATTCTGTGGGCTTCTCCTTCGCAAAATCCACACCTTGGAGATATGCTGGCAGTTCCTTGCTGTTCTCAACCAGGGTTGCCCCACCCATTGGAGTGACAGGAGTTGGTGTACCCAGCCCCTCCCCTGCAGTATCCCCAGGTACCCCATCAAACTGCGCCACTATCCGCTTCGCTTTACCGAGTAAATCTTCCCCGCTAACTAATGTCCCAGCTGCCACCTTCCCTAACCAAGGGAGTACCGCCGCTAAATTGGACACTAAATCCTGAGGCACTGGGGTCCCACCCGTTGGGGCAACTGGAGCCTGTGGGCTACAACCCATGGGGGCCCCACCCATAGGGGCAACAGGGGCCTGGGGACTACAACCCGTGGGGGCCCCACCCGTAGGGGCCACCGGGATCCGTGGGCTACTACCCATCGGTGCCGGCTGCCCATCTGTCCCTGCTGGGGGGGACAGCCTCATCCGGATTGATTGCCCCAGATGGACCTGGCACCACCCTCTCCTCCCTGGTATGGGGGACTGGTACAGGGGCCACAGGTGTAATCGGTTCATTTAACCCCCCTTTCTTGGCTCTACCCTTTTTAGGAAGGGGAGGGAACGTCGCCTTGGGGGCCACATGGGTACATCTGGGCCTTTCTTCTACCCCATCATGCCCATCCACCTTTTCTCTGAGGTCTGCAAGAGCCTGTCCCATCTCATCAACCTTCCTCAATCCATCCTCCATATCAACCATTTTTTGCATCATAGCTTGCATCAGATTCTCCATGCGAGAACGCTTTTCACCCCGCTTTGCTTTACTGGCGATTATCCCTAACAAGAACTGCAACAATTGTTACCAGAATGCACTAGAGACTACCCCAAATCACAAACAATGCCTCTACCAACTGAAAAGGCACCCTTGGAGCGGTCTACACTAGCACACCCCTCCGCACAGCATGGCCTGGGACACTGCCTGGGCCCTTTACCTTATATTGCTGGAGGTACACAACTGGCCATAAACATCCACGCAACCAGAGCCACTCCACACCAGCTAATCCAGTGGGTCAGGTGAGTATTCTCAAATCCGCGTGGCTCCTGGAAGTGCTGGAATGCAGGCCTGTCCGTGTCCCCTTCGAGGTCCTCCAACGTACTGCCGATCAACAAAGGAATTGTCCTGACACCACACTACTGCTCAATTGCCGATCCACAAAGTGCTCTTGTTATCTGAAATACAAAACAAAGCAAGTGAAGCCTCTAATCGAGGTTAAGGGAATGCTGTACTGCCCAACACAAGGCTGCTAGCCACATGTACTTTGTTTCTTTAAACTTGCTGCCAATGCCCCACCCCCACTGATGGTTGCTGTGCTCAAGGTACACTGTGACAATTTGGTTGCACCGGTGCTGCCTCACTCGCGCTGTTTCTATAGCAGTTAAAGATTATTTCAGTGCATCACTGATGTGTAGCTAAACTGCGGAGCTAGAGGCAACACCCCACACTATACCAAAAGCAGCCTCTTCAATGAGCTTGCCCCCGCTTGTGCTGCAACGCGCTTCCTGCCGCCAAGAAATGATTCTCAGCCACTCGTGCTACTGCTGCGCACTTTACCGCTCTCTAAACAACTGCTTGCCGGGAGATTATGCCCCAGATTAGCCTGTCCCCGATGCCACAAGCCCGCTGAAACGCTCACCTTCGCGCTTTCAACGTGCTATAGACGCTCCAGAGTTCTTTGCCCCATCAGCGTGCTAATCCTTTACCTTGCGCCCAAAGGAAAATCAAGCGTCTGTGCAGCTTCCGACCCGACGCTCAAGGCAACAGTCCTGGAAAGCGCCCGGGTCCTGATTTCCCAGCTCTCTGTGCTCCCGCCGAAAATCCTCTGCTATATTATAACTAAAGAATGGGTGAAAAAAGCCTCTCGACGAGGCTGTAACTTTCCACGGCTCCACAAGACAGCTAGCGACCTGCAATAGCGAAGAAAGGAGAAATTAAATTACAGAATCAATACCAAATGGGGGAGTAGAGAGGTAACTGGATAGAACCTACCTCCTGTATAGTTTTTAATAAACAATATGATTCTACCCTGTCTAGATACAACTATCTAGTGTTTTTATATTATTTTAAGTGATAATTGGTGAGATGCGTTTAGTGATCCATGAAATGTCATGGGAAAGCACTATGTGTTTTTAAAATACCCCTCACACACTATGAGTCCCACGGTGTCATGCTTCATCATGGGGGTCTTCCCGTCCCTCTATGGGGTGGGGCGGGCTACTTTCCTTCCCTTCAGGCACTTGTATTTATTTTAGTATCTTGTAATGAAGGAGGGTTCGCTAAGAATAAGATTGGAAGACCTCATTTATTTCCCCTCCTTTTTACTTCAATTCTGAAGGTGAAACGACCTGCTTTTAGCCCTTAGAACTAATCTAAATAGCATGGACATTGCCACGCCCATTCCCCGTCTTATCGATTTTATTTTATTTTTGATTCCAAATTTTTGTATCCGCTGTAGATTGATGGGCACATAAATCAGAAGAACACTATTTGAGTATTATAACTAGGGCTCCCGGTTTTATGGTATTTATTCTTTTGCCATTTCCGTCTGTATTTATCCATATTTATTTTTTGGGCATTTTTTCTGTATTTATCCACATTTATTTTTCCCACAAGTAAAAGACGACGCTACAGCTAGTATTTTTCCACATTTATTTAAATTAACAATGCACACATGCGCTCACTTAAACTAGTGATTTGTTGTGGCTTTAGCAGTGCTATAAATGGCCCGGTATTGAGTAATTTCAAAAGGAGAGTACCTGTGCTTCTCAGTTCTGCTATAAAAACACTTTAGGATAGAGTACAATCACTTATCAGGAGCAAACATGTGCCAGCGCTTCTGTATTTCCATCTAAAGCCAGCTAGAAATCTGCCTTCAAGTGTCTATGGTTTTCACACAGAAAGTACGTAAGGTTACCTATATTGGTGGTGGTGTGTTTGTGTGTAGATAGACAGACAGATAGATCCCAAGCTACACGCCACGTCCTTTTGATACATATTATATATATATATATATATATATATATATATATATATATATATATATATATATATATATATATCTGGACAAAACACCTAACTTCAACAGGAATTTCCAAATGAATAAGGCACGGACTTCAGGTTGCTGGTATACGGCTTCTTTTATTGTATCAGGTCACCTTCGAGCCTCAGATCAAAGAGACGTGTTTCGGCTTCAGTGAAGCCTTTGTCAATCTATTTGGCGCCAGTTCCTTTTCACATTAGTCACTCCCACTTAAGGCATTAGTAAACATAAACAACATACTACGTTTCTCACTTCAAACCCTCTACATTTCACAAGTGCTATGATAATGGATTAAATGCTGGCCAATGCACATACAAAATATACATATACATATACAAAATATACATAGTCACATGAATAAATGTTGTGTGGGTGAAGAGTTTAAACATCAAAACCAAAACATCTATATGTTGCCAGCCTAAGTGAGAAACCTCATAAATTACACATGAGACGCCAAACACTCTAAATATGCCGCCTGTATATTTAACATTTATAAAAATATAAAGTCTTTAACAAACTATTTGACATTTAAAACACGCTGCAGTTATATCGTAATAAAAGTGAAAAGCACCTCTGTCTCCCCTCAGACCTGGAATGCATTTCTGAAATGAAAAGCGCTCTGCGATAATTGAATGCTGACTCATACTGCAGCTATAATGACTTACAAAGCCAGATGAAAGTGCAGCAAACACTATTTCGAACCCCAATAAGCATTCTACTCGGGTGATTACTTTCATGGAAGTCAGTTACTGAACCAATGCATGTGTCCGTGTCAGAACTACCCCTCCCATAATGCATCTGGGCAATCGCAAATATGCCGGCAAAGTTCTGGCGAATGTCACTTTCAAGAGTCAGCATCTCTAAAAAAAACATTATATCGAATCCAGAAAGAAATCCAAAGTAAGTCATCATGATAGGGGTCACATATGCAGTTTTGCTCGACCCGAGGGAGGTGGCGCAAACGCCGGCGGAGCACGCCGGCTCGTAAATGTTTTCCACAAAGTTCAATACTGCGCTCTCAGTTACCAGTAATTGCCAGAAACCAAAATGATGTCCAAAGAGGTGTTTATTCCTCACAACAACGCGTTTCAACTCTATGCCGAGTCTTGATCACGTGAGGACAGAAAATCAGTGAGCAACGGATAAAGTTTTCTGGAGGGGTAAACAGTGACAAAGGACAACAAAAGGTGTTAACTCGTATCGTCAACCTGGCAGACATTTTGGAATGGTAATACAAACGTAAATCGTATTTACAGTACAAACGTAAATCATGAATGCTAGTAAAACATCAGGTATACACGAGTTAAATGCAGAATGTACACGTATGGCTGGTACAATATACACATGAGTCCAGGCAAGTGCCAATGACCTTAAAACAAAATTGTTTAGAGCAAAAGTGCATGAAATCGACCCCAGGATAGGAGGAAATTTGCTGCGAGTAATGGCAAATCACTATACCCCAACACCAGCAGCCTTCATCCATGTGCAGTGAAAAGGTGGGGGAAAGGGTAGGAAGCCCGTGGATGTGCACGTGATTGTGATAAGTTGGGCTCCTTCCTTCCCTCCTAAAAGTGAAAAAAGAACAAAAACAGTGTTAATATCTTGAAAGCACAGAAACAGCAAATCATTAAACAATGTTGCTATTCTAATCCTGTGTGTTACAGACAAGGAGGAAGAGGAAGATCTGAACAAGGTTAGCCTACTATGTATTCTGTCAAAATTGCATCGGACAAGTGCAACAAGCAAGTAAATGAATACATACATCTATGCAAAGAAACAAGATAAACATCAATCTATGAAGATGGCGAATGTAATAGAACACATAAATTGAACATAATTAACATTATTTCAGGTGTACTGCCATCTCCTCATCCTGGTTCAATCCCCCGGGGTGTTTAGTCTGGAAATCTACGATGTATTTGGATTCCCTCTGTCGTAGTTTGAGTACTCTGTCACCACCCCTGGGATTATTGGAAATTTGTTCTAAGATAAAAAATCTTAGAAGGTCAGGGTTGGAAAAATGTCTCTCATTACAGTGTCGAGCCACCGCATATTTAGCATCGGAATGTGTGATGGCCCGATAGTGTTCCAACACCCGTTTTTTCGCCATCAAGGTAGTGCTACCTATGTACCATAGTTCGCAGGGGCAGACTATCACATAAATAACAAATGTGGAACTGCAGGTAAGGAATTGTGTAATTTCCTTATGAATGCCATTGCAGCTGACCTTTTTGCAAAGAAAACTGTTCTTGCAGGCCTTGCAATGGCCGCACGGAAAAAATCCCTGCAGCCCATGTTCTTGTCTCTGGGGGTACCTGGTATATATATATATATCTCAATTAAGGACGTGGCATGTAGCTTGGGAGCTCTCTGCTGCCAAAAGCTGTTTTCAAAACCCCGGGAGGGGAGCGTCGGCTCCTTCTCTGCTTATAGCTGCCAAGGTTTCAGATTGGACTATCTCTACCCGCCGGCCTTCTTATCGCCTCACACCTGGCCGTGAAACCAAGCACCCTGCAGCTATGCCACTTCTACCAAACTCCCGCCTAAACATTCGAAGTACATAGAATGACTACCATGGCGATCTGGATAATCATTAAAGTGGCAGGACTCAATTCATTCTGGGAGGTGGCAATACATTTGATTTACAGTATGTTACTGAAACTGTGTATTTCTTCTGAATATAGCAGTTAAATGTTATAAGGTTAAAGGTTATAAACACGAGTTAAACGATCTCACGTGATATCGGCTCTGACCTGTAGATCAAGTCTTTAATAGCCAGCATGGGCAATTCAGCCTTCATCCTTCCCAGGTCGTCTAATTACGTATTTTTCAATTTAGTATCATTACACTGGGGTATGATATAACCATGCATTTAGAGCGCTTGAAGGAGCAACTATCTCGTATGAAGATGCATCTAAAAGAAGTTGTTTTTTATATATATTCGAATCAAATCCTTACTCCGTATCCAGCATTACTTTACTTCTTTTTTTATTTTTAATTCTTTAAAAGCTACATACCGCTAGCAAACTGGTTGGGGAGGGGGTGTGATACATCCATTTTATATCCCTATCCATAGGAGATGTTTATAAAACCCACATTAAGAGTATTATTTTTTTTAGCGACCCTGGAATGATGAAAGACTGAGTTGACCCCGCTGGGGTACAAAAGTTTATCCTGCAGGCTACATCCAGTGTTATGCCCCATAATAGCACCTTTCTTCTGTCTCCTCCTCCTATCTTTAGACGCCTGGTGCTGAGCGTGAATCGGATGCACAGCTATGTCGGTCCGAAGCTCTCATGCTGCCGCGTGAAATGTATGGGGTGAAAGAACAATAAAGCCTCATTAACAAGTAAATGGTCTTTCAAAAGACCTGTGAAGTACTCGGGTGCGGCTGTGTGCGTGCCTGGGAAGGAATTTCCAGCAGCAGGAAGGGAGCGTGGCTGGATTCGAGCAGGGCAGTGTGGCAACATTTTCTAGTATTTTGCAGTTTCTAAATATAAATACAGACAAAGGAAATATAGATTTCCGTCTGTATTTATATGTAGAAATCCGTAAAAACGGAAAACCGGGAGTCCTAATTATAACCTACATTGAAACAGTTCATTTTACATTTCACGCAGGACGTTCAATTTTCATTTTCATGATCATCGACAAACCAGGAAGTAAAGCATTCAGTACCTCCTCACAGGCCCATTCCGGGCAGCCATTTTGAAATAATTCACGCTCTAGTTTACCAAACCAAAGCGTTTTTCCCCGCCGCATCTTGCTCACTCAACCAGTTAAAAGCCTCTACTTACACTTCCGTGTTGCTCTCCACGGAGCAACACGGAGGCATACTGAAGCGAGGAAAGATCCTGCAATATGTGAGTAAGACTATGCCAAGTCTTTAAAACAGTCACGCGTAACTGTTACATTGCTAGATTGTGGCGCGAACGCCTTAAAGCTAACACCATGTTTGTTTTCCAACAGTGTTTAATCCAGGCATCCTCCCCTCCAGTGCGCGCTCATGAAGCCTGAATATTACTCCTAAATAGTGTATGTACATAGCGATTTCATGTTAAAATGTTGTTTGGCACAATCAACAACGGGCTGAACTTAATAACCTTTACAACCAAGTCTGAGTAGATGGATGAATGATTGATTACCTTTATTAACAAAACCAGAGTTTTGTGTTGTTTTGATATTTAATTTACTTATTATTTTTGAAGAAAGCGTGTGTGTGAGTTGTCTCTCTGTCTAACTACAGTACTCTTTTTTATCCTTGCCACTACAAATAGGCAGTGGGTCACGGGTTTAAGAATAAAAACCTACGCTGCCATAGAAGAAAAATATATCTAGTAAAATATATCACGAAAAGTACATCTAATCTATCACAACAATGAATCTATATTGGATGTTCCACTGTATGGTGATGTGTCAATGTAACAGTTAGAAACTTGTCTGCCTTGTTTTTTCTTGTTTTTTTTCCTTATCCTTTCAGATACCAAATTGGTTATGAACCACAGGGGTCAATGCACCCTTATATAAATCTCTCTCCAGATCTACATACATTTTTAACGGTCTGGTTTTTTGGAATAATAGGCATACAAATAATTCAGAAAATCTTTATTGAGTGCAATAGAGATTATTTTTGGTCCTGATGAGTAAAGCAGTGGGGACTGCTTATGAAACATGTTGACCCAGTAGGGGGCTACACATTGTGATACACCTCCTACACTTTCCCCTTTTTAATGTTACCAGCCAGAGAAGTGAATAAAATTGTTTTTTCTACTAGCCAGGGAATTTTTAACTATTTTTTGTAATTTTCACTTAACCCTATCACTCACACTTCTTCACTACACATAGCCTATTCCTTCATAACAATCAGTGCTCCCTCTTATTCGCAGGTAGTAGCACGCCCCGCCCCGTAGAGGGACGGGAAGACCCCCATGATGAAGCATGACACTATGGGACTCATAGTGTGTGAGGGGTATTTTAAAAACACATAGTGCTTTCCCATGACATTTCATGGATCACTAAATGCACCTCACCAATTATCACTTAAAATAATATAAAAACACTAGATAGTTGTATCTAGACAGGGTAGAATCATATTGTTTATTAGAAATTAAATTACAGCCTCCTAGCGAGGCTGGAATGCATATGGCAGGCTGTGGGAGCAGTGATTAAAGAGGCAGACTCTGCCGCTCCCCAGCCTTTTATTAACCCCCCCAGACACCAGGCCAGTTCTAACTGGCCTGGCGTTGTTCTGACGCGCGACCCGGAAGTGATTACAATCACTTCCAGGGGCGTGCACCGAACCAAGATTGACCAATTGTAGGCGAGGCGCGCCTGTCGCGTCATCATTGCGCGCGACAGGCCCGCCCCTGTGTGGTCCTCGGGGCCGGCACGACCGCCATACCTTTGGCGTGGCCGATGCCGGCCCCGCCTTCCTATTCTTCACTTTGAATCGCCTCAGCAGGCTGAGCTGTCTCATTGAGCTTCATGCACTGTAGTAACAATGAAATGTCCAGGTACTGTAGCATAAAGTGTTTGAATTATCCAACCTGCGCCGCTTATCCTTCCCTCCTGCTTTAACTTTTTTTTTATTTTAATACTTTCTGCGATAGCCCAACGGCTTCACACTGCTACGGGACTGCTCACTTTCCCACTTGTCATTAATCCCTGCCCTCTCCTCCCCTTCCCATTGTCTTTATTTCAATGAGGGTCCAGCATTACTACCAGGTCACTATTTATTCGGCATTGTGCAAATAAAAAAACAAAAAATCCATCTTAAGTACTATTGCAAAGTCATCCATTTTTTTGTAGACTGGTATTGCGAGTAGCTCATTAATATTCATGAGCCTCACATTTTGCGACCCCATTGGGCATCGCTAACAGTGTCTCTGACACTGTTGTACATTTGCTTCTGTGACTCACAAATTGCGCATCGCAATTTTTCGCAATTTACGAGGCGCAAAAGCAAATGGTCGTACATCTGGCCCTAAGTCCCTAGTATATATAGGGCATGGCAGTTTAGAGGCCCACAGCCCTTTCTGCACTTGCATGTGTGCACTGTTGAGGCCTGAGGTCAGTTTAAAAGCAGCCCTGTGTTGCAGGACTGCTTTTAACATATACATTGTGCCGAAACTCGACTTTGGTGTTTGGGGCACTGAAAAATAATTAACTACAATATTATGGCATATTAGGAGCCCCCAGCATTTACCTTAGGGGTCCAGTGGTGAAGGGGTCAGGTACTTATAAGAAGAACCCTTATAAAATAAGTTTTATATGTCTTGGATTTAGTGAAATTGCACATTTCACTTCCCACATTGTAGTAAAGTGCTTCCCGACTTTTGTGCTAGGAGCACTGTGAAGTGAGAATCTGCAATAATTGTACATATTCAGAACCATTCAAGTCTCCCCTAGGTGTTCTAGGGGTGGGAGATCATGTAGCTATAGGCAGGGTCCGTCTAAAGGATGTTTTATAAGCCCTGGTGTTGGAGAAAGTGTCTGGTTCATTTTCCACATTGCAGATCCCCAGCCATATAGGTTAACATAGCAAGAAGTTATTAATTATTAACTTCCGCCAGCAAATACTGAACAATATAATTCTGGGACTTAATAGAATGGTATTGATAAATTCAACAATATGCTATTGTTGAATTTATCCTAAAATGTACAGACAAGAAGATATAAGACTTTTTTTTCTCTGTAAGCCACCGTTCAGCCTTAGAGTGATCTGCCCTGATTGCTCAGAGCTAAGTGGATTAGCCAGGCTGCTTTGATGAGGTGATAAGTAGCCCTGGGGGTGAAAGAGCCATTCTAGGAGGAGAGAGTTCTGCTTTATAGGAGTGCCAGAGAAAAGGGGAGGGGTTGTAAACAAGGATCTTCAAAAGAAGGAAGGAACAGGCAGAGGAAACCAGTTTAATTTACACCCCTACCCTCTGGACCCAGACAGATGGAGGCTTAAGGAAGGATTGTGCAGATGCCAGTGGGGAGGGAGTCTATGGAGATGAGCCATTCTTGAGGTTGGTTTAGCCAACTTGCTTCAAAAAGGACTAAAGAGTGGACTGCCTGCAAGCTACTAGTTAACAGAGCTCACCTGGGCCATCACCACTCAGAATCCCTAGCCTGGAGTACTATCAGTGGATTTGTAAGGGTTTTGTCCAAGTGGATTGTGGGAACTGAAGTCCCAAACTTTCAAGGAGTATCTTTGGACTTCCAGACCCTCGGAGTAAGTTTTGGACCCTTCGGGGCCCTCAACAGAATTTTAGGAAGAAGTTCCAACACTTTGGAGCAACTTTGAAAAAAAGCTTCATAAGTAGACCGACTCGACCTGACCTGCCAAGCCCGTGATCCTCAAGTGCGACCCGGCCAGTCATCCAGGTTTGTCCCACTGAAAAGCTCCGGAGTTTGACAGGCAGCTGGTGGAAATCCAAGCTGGTGAACCCCCACCGAATCTGACTTGGTGAAGAGAATCGAGGGACCCCGAAAAAAAACCTCTGTAAAAGTTTCTAAGTCAGAGCGTAGAAAAGGTGACTGGTACCACCCACGAAAGTCAAGCCACCCACCTTCAACCCCGAGCCGGCCTGAATCTCTGGTTCATCCCAGTGGAAAGCTCAGGAGGTCGGACTGCCATAGGTGTGACTGGGAGCTCGTAGATGCATATTTACCACTACTAATAATCCACTTTCCAACAAGTACCAATTAGCCATCTTGGAAATATAAATACAAGTTTTCATATAATATACCAAAATGGCAGCCACTGCATGACAATGTGGGTGCCCGCAATGGCAAACATCTTCTGTCATATATACATTCAATTTCTTAGAGAAGATCTGGAGCCTAAATTGTTGTTATGTTATGTTATGTTATAATGGATTTGTATAGCGCACGTACACCGGATTGGTTTCTTGGCGCTTCTTGGATAGGTGACGAAGGTATTATGAATCAGTGGGTTAGTTGAATGCCTGTTTGAAAAGCCATGTTTTTTGCAATTTACGGAAGGTTGTGATATTTGTACAGCTTTTGATCTCTAGGGGCAAGGATTTCCAGTACCTTGGGCCCAAAAAGGCAAACCTAAAGCCGCCAAATCGTTTCTGTTTAAAGAGGGTATTGTTAGAAGGTGCAAGTGAGTGGATCTCAGATTCCGATTTGGAATATATCTAGTGATTAAGCTGTCAATGAATTTAGGGTTTTTGCCATTCAGAGATTTAAATATGATGCAGCCCATCTTAAAGGCGCTTTTTGATATGGGTAGCCAATGTAGTTTCCTAAAAAGGGGGAGATGTGTTGGCGTTTGTTTTCCAGCAAGATCAGCCTAGCTGCTTGGTTCTGTATCAATTGTAAACGGTAGTTAAGATAGGCTGGGATACCGAAGTATAAGGAGTTGGCATAGTCAATATGCGAGATCACCATGGCAAGGATAGCTTGTAATTTTGCTTACTGTGTTAGGAACCGGCTAATTTTCTTTATTTTCCTTAGTTGGAAGAAACATGTAGATGACACTGATCCTATTTGGGTTTTCATGGAGAGATCATTACAGATAGTAACTCCTAGAGTTTTGGCATGCTTGGAGGGGATCGGTGGTTGTCCCAGTTCATTTGGCCAGAAATTGGGGCTCCAGTGATTTAGTGAGCCACCCGTGAGGATCAGTTCAGTTTTATCTGGGTTTAGTTTCAGTTGGTTGCTGTTCATCCAGTCGCGGATGAACAGCATAGTTGCTTGAAATTCAAGGATGGATACTGGAGAGTCATTGATAGGAAATATCAATTGGAAGTCGTCTGCGTAGTTAAAGGTTTGAATATGTTTTTCTTTTAATGCATGGATCAAGGAGAGAAGATATAAATTAAAAAGATGAGGAGATAGAGAGGATCCCTGGGGGACTCCGCAGATATTTTTAATCATGGGAGTTGAGAAGCCGCCAAGGTATACAGCCTGTGATCGATCTGCTAGGAAGGATCTAATCCACTCAAGAGCAGTTCCTTCGATACCCGCATCTCTGACACGGTCGATCAAGATGTTATAGTCGGCCGTGTCAAAGGCTGCAGAGAGATCCAGCAATACCAATGTGTAGTGTCGCGTGTTAGCTCTGCTTTGTCCGCGTGTTTAGTGATTCTGTTTCACGAGGACAAAGCAGAGCGAGAATGCGCATTGGAGATGTGTATGTTTAAATGTGCATGCTCGAAGGCATTATCTCGAGCGTAAGGTTGCTGTTAACGAAGTTGTTTACTTGGAAAGTAGAGTATCAGTTAGAGAGATTCGTTATTCTGAGAGAGAGCCAGACGCTAGAAGACGTCCGGTTGAGCTTATCAATAAATTATATTTACAACTCAAATTCGTTAAGTGTATTTACTATACTTACATTTTGGCGACTGGGAGCTCGACCGGAGAGAATTCACGCGTTTTCTTCTGGATTCTGACGAGGTGTTTTCTTCACTTTTCTGGATTGGTTCATCAAGTATCCAGCAACCTCATTTGGCTTCACTACGAAGTGATCAGCACACTATTGGCTGTTTGGATTTCAATCGCTTTGTTTGGTTGGTTAATTCACCACGAAGTACTCAACACACGATTGGCCGTTTGGATTTCAGTTTCATCTGCTTCCGTTGGTTGGTTAATTCAGACTGCCTCGTATTTGCAAACAAAGTCCTTCCGATCACTGTTTCCACACTCCGCGTTGGCTGTCACTTTACAGTCTCTTCTAAACAGCAGTAAGCGGTAAGATGTGCGCTTCGTCTCGATTGGAGGCAACATTTGTTTGAACTTAGTGGGGCAAGTGTCAAGCAGTAACAATGTTTGACTGGGCACCGGTTGATTAAGTGTCTCCTTCAGAGCGTAGTGCGACAGTTTTCAAGCAATTACAGCGCGAAAGAGAGGAAACGACAGAGTGCTTATTATCAAACCAACCACAAGCGTAGTGTGTTCCACACATTCTGGAAGATTATTATTTTTCTTTGCTACAGTGTGAGTGACTTATGAAGCCCTTATCTGTACTTTAAATGGAAAGATAAAGAACATCAGTTTAGCAACAGCGTCTTAGCGTCACAAGCTTTAAGAGGTTTGATTTAATTGGGCTTTATTTTCGTTTCTGGAGCAAGAAGGTCGGACTCAAAGTTTATTTCTAACTTGGAAATATTTCGTTCCTTTATACAGAGTCACTCCTATCCAACAAGGATCTACAAATAATTTTTTTTTGTGGGAACAGTTATCTTTTATCCTCAACAGGGTCACACGGACTTAAGTTATAATTCAAGTTTAACCCAGTTTTATTTCAGGTTTAAGTGTATCTTGCAGCTTTGTTTCTCTGTTTCACCATAACTAGATTTCCTTTTCAGGTTTAAATACATATTGATTTGTGCAGTTCTTTTCACTAAACATTAACAATGGCTACGCCTACCACCAGTATGACGGTCAATCCACCTAAAGAAATTTTGTGCACCCCTGGTGATCCTCCTGTCCCATGGTTACAATGGAAAGAGTATTTTATTAATTATTTGTTCACCATTGACCATGCAAATAAATTATCTGCAGACAGAAAAAAAGGGTTACTAATGCACAGTTTAGGACCAGAAGGCTTAAGGGTTTATAACAAGTTAAATAAGGAAACTGTTGCTGGTGATGAAAATGTATTTAATCAAGCCATCAGACAATTGGACAATTATTTTTCGCCTAAAGTCTGCATTGGTGTTACAAGGTTTAAATTTTTCAAAAGGAAACAACTTAAAGATGAATCTTTTGATGATTTTGTAACTGCTCTTCAGAAGTTAGCCATTGACTGCAGATTTGGTGTTATTGAGGAAGAATTGATTAGAGACCAAGTAGTAATGCATGCTTATGATTCTTCCATTCAAGATAGGTTATGGGTAAATGGAGATAATGCACTCAAAGATGTATTAGCTATCGCCAGGAAGGAAGAATTGTCAGGTAGGTGCGCTAAGGCACTAAAAAAAGAAAATTCTGACTATACTCAGCACGACACTGTAGCCAGAGTGGTTTCCAATAGAACTAAAGGCAAAACTCCAAAGTTCACAGTAAAAAACAAAATTGGTTCAGTTAAGAAAGACAAAGTATACAAATGTTATCGTTGTGATAGAAAGAACCATTTAGCCAATGACAAAAGCTGCCCTGCTATTAAACAGAGATGCTCCATCTGTAAAAAGATGGGTCATTTCAGCAAAGTTTGTCATGCCAGTAGTTTTAAAAGTCAACAAGTCAAATGTATTGAGGAAGGGTATGTTTCTTCTAACAATGAAGATAGTGATGATGATTCTTCCAAATTTTTGAGTAATGTAGTTCTCATTATCATTCATGATAATGATTCTAGCAAACCCATGTGTCACATCTCCTTAGGAGGTGTTAACATTAACATCGCTGCTGATTCAGGGTCCCCTTTTACCATTGTAAATGAGTCTGTGTGGTCAGATAAATTTGTCATGAAGCTTGGTCCTAAATTATTTACACCAGACATCACACCTTTAAGTTATAATGGTGAGCCTATTGATTTAGTAGGGTACCGGGAATTAGTGTTTAGATTCAAAAACAGAAATGCATTATGCAAGCTTTATGTATCAAAAAAAGGACCTTCTGTTTTGGGTTGGAAGGACCAAAGATACTTGACATAATATTTGATCCTAATGGAATTGAGCAAGTCCTGGTAGTAAATGAAGGGGAATCCTTAAAGGAAGTGCTTTATAGTAAATTTCCAGAGGTGTGTTCAGGCAAGTTAGGAAAAATTGAAGGGTTTGAACATCTCATTCGTCTCAAACCTGATGCATGTCCTAAAATTCATAAATTACACAATGTTCCTTTTTCTGTTAGAGAGGAAGTACAGAAGGAACTCGAGTGCTTAATGAAAAAAGGGGTTATTGAACCTGTTGAAGCTTCATTATGGGTTTCTCCATTGGTCGCAGCCAGGAAATCCAATGGAAATCTCAGGTTATGCATTGACTTAAGACATCTGAATGACAATATTTTGGTTGATCAATTTCCTCTCCCTAAAATTTATGAAATGATCACCAAATGTAAAGGAATGACAGTTTTTTCAACAATTGACCTATCCCAAGCGTACCATCAGATTCCTTTGGTTGATTCTTGTAAACATTTAACATCTTTTATATCTCACATTGGATGTTTTCAATACACAAGGATGCCTTTTGGGTTCGCCTCTGCGGCGGCTGTGTTTCAGCGACTGATGTTTAAAATCTTCGGGCATTTGAACTATGTTCTTATTTTTCAGGACGATATTTTGATAATGGGCAAGGATAGCCAAGAGCACAAAGCAAGGTTATTCCATGTCATGTCCCTGCTAAACAAATTTGGTTTAACTATTGAACCTTCAAAATGTAGTTTTGCCTCAAATGTAGTAACTTACTTAGGTCATGAAATTAGCGCCTCTGGTATTTGCCCAAAAACTAAATTAGTGTCTGCGATTTCTGATGCCCCTAGTCCAAAGAACAAGGACAAAGTCAAATCTTTTTTGGGGTTAGTTGAGTTCTTCTCGAAATTTGTAAAAAAAATTTCATGCAGAACTTCTCATATTAGAGATCTCCTTAAGTCAAAAAGTGCATTTATTTGGAGTGATGTATGTCAAGAGGAGTTTAATGACGTAAAAAATGCTATTGTTTCTGCTCCTGCACTCCAAGGTTTTGATCCAAAGGCAAAAAATATAATCACCACAGACGCTAGCGGGACTGGGATTGGCGCAGTTTTTTCACAGATGGATAAATATGGTTCAGAACACATTGTGGCGGATGCTTCTAGGTCATTGTCTCCCGCTGAAACTCGTTATGCTGTAATCGAAAGAGAAGCTCTTGCTTGTGTTTGGGCTTTAGAGCACTTTCGTACTTTTATATGGGGGAGTGATGTTACCATCAAGTGCGACCACAAACCCCTGGTTAAAGTCTTAAAAAATGTGGGTATGATAAATGTGTCTTCTAGGCTAGCTCGCATCTCAATGAGACTTATAGATTTTTTGTACAAGGTGGAATATCTACCAGGGAAAAGAAATGCTGTAGCTGATTTTTTGTCAAGATTGCCAGTCCAGTTGGTTGAAAATAGTGATGAACTGATGGATAATGAGCAAGTGGCGTTACTTTGGGATCATGGTATGGCAGCATTAAATAAAAATGAATGGGAAGAGGCTTTTGCCAATGATGAATGTTTGAATGAGGTTTTTAAATGGGTCATCGGTGGCTGGATGCGTGAGCCTGAAGCCAGCGATATCAAACCTTTTTGGGAGGTCAGGAACGAATTGTCTTGTGTAGATGGTATTTTAATGAGGGGCGATAAGATTGTTCCTCCTTCAGCCCTCAGAGAGAAGATTTTAACATTATGTCACGAAGGACATCTGGGAATTAATAAGACAAAGTGTATTGTTAAAAATAAGTTCTGGTGGCCAGGTTTGGATATTTCGGTGGAAAGGTTAATAAGAGGTTGTAGTTTATGTTCCAATGCTGATAAATCTCTTAAAACTCTTAGACCACCAATGAGTGATTTTTATTGTCCTAGTGTATCTTGGGAAAGTATTGCAGTGGACATCATGGGTCCCATTGGTGATTCGAGTAAATACATAATTTCCATGATGGATGTTTTTTCTAAGTGGCCTGTCCTCAAGATAATCAAAAAGGTTGATACGGAATCTGTAATTGCATTCTTTGACGAAGTGTTTACATCTGAAGGCACTCCAGCTAACATTATTAGTGATAATGGGGTGCAGTTTACTTCGGAAACCATGACTAACTATTTAACGAAATGCGGTATCACTCATAGAACCACGTCTTTGTACAACCCGAGTGGTAATGGTTTAGTTGAAAGGTATAACAGGGTTCTGAAAGGTGCCATTCAACTAGCTTGCCAAAATAGTATTCCATGGGAAATTCAAATTTTTAAAACTTTATGGGCGTACAGAGTTGCTGTTACCGATTCAACCAAGTTTTCTCCTTTTGAGCTGATGAGGGGAAGTAAACCGAGGGGTAAATGTTGTCCTGGTTGGATTAAAAACTCAGAGGATGTGATTTGGTCATCAAGGGAGGTACAAAATAACTTATCTATTAAACATGATGAATATAAAAAATTTTATGATAACAAACATGGAACTAAAGATGTCAACATTTCTATTGGACAGTGGGTTAGGATCAAAAAACCAGGTTTTACCAAGAAGGGGTTTAGCAAGTTTTTTCCACCCCAACGCATTATTTCTTTAAAGAAAAATGCAATTGTTTTGGAGGATGGAAAGTGCTGGAATTTGAAGAGAGTTGCATTATGTAACCCTCCCAACCCTAGTTTGAATGCTCAACCCACTATACTTAGTAAAAGTGTTAATGTTCCTTCCCAACAAGGTGATGTCAAGTTGGATAATGTCAAACATATGTCTTCACAGAATGAAAAGGTTTTGGTTAGGCCTAAAAGAATTTTCAAACCACCTGTATCTTTACAAGATTATATATGTGGCTAAATTAATGTTTTGTGTAAGGGAGGAGATGTGTAGTGTCGCGTGTTAGCTCTGCTTTGTCCGCGTGTTTAGTGATTCTAGGGAAAGTAGAGTATCAGTTAGAGAGATTCGTTATTCTGAGAGAGAGAGCCAGACGCTAGAAGACGTCCGGTTGAGCTTATCAATAAATTATATTTACAACTCAAATTCGTTAAGTGTATTTACTACACAATGCTTGAGGGAGACCCTTATCAGCCTTTTCTCTCAGGGTGTCCAGCACAGATAATACTACTGACTCTGTGGAGTGGGCTGGGCGGAAATCTGCTTGATGGGCGTCCAGATATTCAGATTGCTCCAGGAATGCAGACAGATTTTTGACTATGTGTGCTTCAAGCACTTTGGCCAGCGAGATCGGGCGATAATTAGTTAACGTTTTAGGATCTGCTCCTGGCTTTTTTAGGAGAGGGATGACAACCGCTTCCTTAAAGGTCTCTGGTACCTGACCCTGAGTTAGTGACTTGTTTAGGAGAGTCATAGCTGGTCCAGGGCAGATGGTAAATGCTTCCTTTAAGATCCAGGGGGGACAGCAGTCCCTTGGAGACCCGGACTTGACTTTAGCCAATAGGTCATTGAAATTTTCCTGATTTATTGTTGGAAATTGTTCCAGCTTGTGTGGATTCATAGGTTTTTTGGGGTATGCAGGACTTGGACAGTGAGGGATATTTGATTTAATGGTTTTGATTTTCTCAATAAAGAAATTATTTAAGGAGTCACATAGGGACTGAGAAGGAGTGGGTTTGATCGTTACTCTGTCTGGACTGGATAATTCATTGATGATTGAGAAAAGTTCTTTGGATCGATTAATGGAGTTAATGATTTTGGACGAAAAATATTCGGATTTGGAAGCCAGTATAGCTTTTTTATAAATTCCCCGTGCATTTAAGTACGTGCTTTTGTCGTCGGGTAGGTATTTGTTTCTCCACTTCCTTTCTGCGTGCCGCAGAGCAAGCTTTAGGTTCTTTAATTCGGGGGAAAACCATTTCTGGGCCTCGTGGCGACGGATGTGCGAAGGTTTTTTGAGGGGAGCATATTTATTACTGGCTGTCAGCAGCCAGTTTGTAAGGGCATTCTCGCTAAGCTCGATGGAAGATTGATCAGTAGGAATGGTGTTGGCCAGTGACTCCAGAAAGGGATCTTTATCAATGGTCCTCCAGCTCCTGCGTGCTTCGAGATCGAGTGGCGTCATTTTGGTCTGGTGGGGATATTTATAAAAAATTTGACGAGATAGTGGTCAGACCAGATGCAGGGGGTGGCTTCTAAGTTTGTTAAGGACAAATTGCTGGACCATACCTGGTCGAGCGTATGCCCTTTGATATGTGTGGCAGACGAGACATGCTGACTTAGGTTAAGTCCGGTAAGTAGGTCCGTAAGTTCCACTGAGTGTGGTCCCTCTGCTGGGTCGTTGGCCCAGTAGTTGAAATCCCCGGCCATCAGTACTTTTGCATGGTTTGTTACCAGATGAGTCATTTGTTCACTCAATAGTTTAGGGAACTGGGGCATGTTCTGAGGTGGTCTGTAAAGTAGAACAACGACTAAGGGGGTGAGCGGAGACTCTAATTTCAAAACTAGATTATCTGTTTGAAGTATATCTAATGAGGTAAGTGTAGTGAATTTAAGGTCTTGGTGTATAATGGCTGCTACTCCTCCTCCCTTTTTTCCCTGTGGGCGATTGACTTGGAGAACATAAAAGTCATTTGGTAGTGCTGCTAGGATATCGGGAGCGGAGTCTTGTGTTAACCAAGTTTCGGTTAAAAGTAGAATATCTGGGTGTTCAGGAATCAACAGATTGTAAATATCTAGTTGATGTTTTGGCAGGGAGCGGGTATTTAGGTAGATGACAGAGAGAGATTTTTCTTTTTTTGTTGCTTGAGGTTTAGTGAGTATCCCAGTGTCTATGGGGTGTTTGAATTCCGCGAAGGATGATCTTGTTTCCCTTAACCCGTTCCTACGTAGTCGATCCAGCGTGCGATGGTTAATTTCAAACTCAGTGCAGTGGATCGTTTTTAGTTCATCCGATGAGTAGGTTATACATTGGGCATAATGGAGAGCCCCTTGCCCCTGTCGGCCGCGGACGGGCGCAGACAGGCTTGCCATTAGCGCGCCTTCAGCGTGCTGTCGGCGCGCCCGCTGCGCGCGTCCGCTGCGCTCCCTCGCTGCAACCGGCATTAGTAGCCGTAGTCAGCCTTGGCTCCTCCCCCCACTTCCCTGATTGGCGCTCAGCAGTGGCGTGTACACCAGGAGGTGAGTCGGGCCAGCGAATACGGTGAGGTTTTCAGAGCGGCGATAATGCTTTGAATCAGTGATTTTAAAATAGAGCGAAACAAAGAGTAACAGTGTAATTTCTTACTCAATTTCAGTTTTAAAACTATTTAGCAGCATGCGCGACAGAAGTAGCAAGTAGCATCACCTTTTGCCAAGTAACTGCTCCCTCGCTGCTACCGGCATTAGTAGCCATAGTCAGCCTTGGCTCCTCCCCCCACTTCCCTGATTGGCGCTCAGCAGTGGCGTGTACACCACGTTGTTGGCTTTGGAACCAGTAGACTTGGGTTTTAATCCTGACTCTCTCATTCGACTACATTGTGTAATCTTGGGCAAATCTATTAATCTTCATTAATGTGAATCCTATCTGAATAGTCTTGTGGCATACCTAGATGTTTTCTCTGACATACAACACCAAACAATTCCGCACCACACAATTCCACACCACACAGTTCACCACCACACAACTCAACACCACCCAACAGAATTACACTTCACATAATACCACTCCATGCAACCTGATTCAAGTCCATGTAATTACACTCTACTCAATACCACGTAAATACACCCCACATAAAACCATTCTGTGCCACTTAGCAAAAATCCATATTAAATACACTCCACACCATGCCACATAATTCTAATCTCAATAACTAACAAGGGATTGGGCCTGTTTAACGTCTGCACTACTAGGCCACTATCATATCCAGGAAAGAAACAAGCTCCAGTACTGACTCGTGATCGTGATTGTGATCACCCTTTAATTTTCACATTGTACATCAGAAATGATCCATTCAACATATAACTGTCAGTAACAGAGGAGAGACATCTTCATGTAACAGGGCACAAAATCATATACTACATCTCCCACATCACAAATGTATCAACGCATTGTAACTACTATGAATTGATAAACGTAAGGTCATTCCACTGTGTGCACCTTTTGGTTTCTTCCAATGTCAGAACTGGTATATTGAATGCTACATGTTTTCTGTCATGTGTTTTCATGTAGTGTTCATCAATTCATAGTAGTTACAATGTGTTGATGTCTTTTTGATTTGGGAGATCTAATGTATGATGTGTGCTTTCTTACATTAAGATGCTTCTCCTCTAACATGCATCTATGACTTGCACTTTTTTCCCTAGGTACCATCATGTTGATGAAGTCTCTTTTTCACCGTATAGACAGACTTTCTCCAGAATGTCCTGTTTTCTGTTTGGAAGTTCTCAATGGTACATTCTTTGCTGTAATAATAGAGTCCATCCGCCTTGCTGCTGGGTATCTTTTCCCTTTTTTCCTTTGACTTTTACAAGGATCAAACTCCTTTCCAGGGAACTGGTTCTTCGCATTATGTCCCTAAAGTGTGCCAGTGAAAGTTCCAACTTTGAATTCAACTGTTTGTGCATTAAACCACGCATTTTTTTCCTCTCCCTGAAGTACAAACTTAACTCAGTACCACAGAAAAAACAATTTTTTCTAAAATCAAACGGGGTTTCACAAGACCGTAGAACACGAGAAGTTGTGGGATCTGATTCTTTCTCCTGGAACTGAGTTTTCAAGTTAACAATACGCGCTCTACATTTCTTGTGAACTTTCTGCTCAACACAAACCTGAAACTTAGATATTTTTCTCTCCTTGCTTGTTTTTAGAATTCCAGTCACTCCTCTTTCAGTGAGTACAGATACATTGTCATCTTCTTGAAACACCACATCACAAATGAAACACTTTTCTACGTCCATTTTCACTGTATCTCACAGCAACTCGCAAGAACCTGTAACACATAAATGAAACATTTTTGATTAACAAAAAAACAAACAATAACAACAAAGTTAGAAAACAAAACACAAACAATAGCAAACTTTTTATTTCAAAAGTTAATTGTAATATTTACGTTCCTTCACACTTTGTCAACGAAAAAATTATACAATCTTTGTCTATCTGACATATTCTGCAATTATTTGATATTATGGTCATCAGAAACAATTTTTGATGTTATTTTTGACTTTCCCGTCCCTAAAAACATATAAAATGATACCACACCTGGGCATATAAACAGTTATACCCTATATCTCAAATAATGGGCAGCTATTTTGAAAAATCCGCCATATTGGATTAACGCTTCATGATAGAGTGGTAGACTTTTCACCATCGTTTTCTACAGAAAAATTTCAATAACAATCCACTCACAGAAATTGTATTGCAATTAGTTCTAGGTTCGCCCATTTTTTTAACTAATTTGAATAAAACTAATGTCTTCACTACTGAAACCTTTAACATTGATAGATCCGAATCTGTCCAACATTTCCGAGTCTTCACCATCTGATTTAAAGCTGGCTGCTGCAAGTTTTGTCATGACTGGTCTTTTTTATGTTTAGTTGTAGTCCCATTATTTCACTACGCTCTTTGATATTTATTGTACAGTTCTCAGTCTTCTTGAACTTCTACTATCAAAATTGTGTCATCAGCAAAAAGAATGTGGCTTCTTCTTTCAATGTTGAAACTATTTTCATCTTCCAGACCAGATATCTCATTATAGATTCAACCATACCTGCTGAATAGGCAGGATGAAAGAATGCAGCCTTGTCTAACTCCTTTACCAATCTGGGACTAGTCTGTATCACTATGTTCTGACTTGAAAGTGGCTTATTGTCCAGTGATAGGTTATGCATGAGAATAATCAGATGTTCCTGCGGATGTTCTACACTTTGACATGCTGAAGTCAATAATACACAGATTTATTTCTTTGAGTACTTTTTGCCATTTTTCAATTATCCAGCGGGTGTCAACAATGATGTCTGTTGTTCCCTGGTCTTTCCTGAACCCAATCTGCACGCCCAGTAATACTCATTCCTTGTTAGATTATATTCCACACTGAAAAAACTGAGCTTTATCTTGCTGGAATGTTAAATTAAGGCAGTTGTCCGGGAGTTTGCACCTTCTGTGAAGACTCTCTTCTTTGGTGCTGAAAAGTTAGCTACTCCCTTCCAATCTATTGGCAATTGTGTTGTTTCCCATATCTGTCAGCCCAGTTTGAACAGAACGAGCCCTGGAAGAATCTTCTCCTGTGGCTTTCAATACTTCTTTTGCAAAGCTATCCTTTCTTGTAGGTTTCCCACTTGACAGTTACCTAAGGCATTATCTGACTTCTTCCATTATTCAAGGTTCCAGTGTGGTGCTAATGTCCTCTGGGGTATCTTGGATGCTGACATCTCTTCTGTAGAAGTGTTAAGTATATTCTTTCCACCTCTGTTTGATCTTCGTGCATCAGTTATCATCTGTCATCTTTCAGCATACCAATTGGCATAGTGGAATTTCTTTTAGATTTTTTTAATCTTTTCAAAAATAAGGCTTGGTTTTTCACCTTTCTTTCCATCTTCAATATTCTTGCAGACCTTTTAATAATATTAGTCTTTAGCTATCCTAGCTGCTTTCTGTATTTTGCTTTGCAATTCTTTAATAAGCTCCTTATTTTTTATAACATTGGCTTTTTTTCTTTCCCGTGTTATTTTTTATTTTTATTTTTACTTCTGACATCCACTTGAGTTTCTTTTGCATGCGTCAGGCAAGCATGCCTCTATGCTGCTGGAAGTTTAACTCCTATCAGGGTCACTCAACTCAGGACACACATCTAACAGAAATGCTAGAATACACTTAGCACCTATAGTGAGCAGTGTCTGTGTAGTTGGTGTTGGCAATTAATTATGAGGCATATGTACCAAGTATAATACAGGAAAAGAAACGTGGAGACACGTTTCTAAGGAGTGTACTAGGCTATATGAGACCCAGAGGTTGGGAGGGGAAGCAGAGCTTAATTTCTCTTGTTGCCCTCACACACCCCGGGAGGTGTCATGCTTTATCATCGGGCGTTTTGCTCCTCGTTGGGCCGGCGCTGCAATGCCCTACGGGTCCCCCGAAGGGTCACTTTAGCGGAGATCTTTTTAGAGAAAACGCCGTCTGGTGCATGCGGGTGTGTGATAATGGTGGTGCAGTGATGAGTGTAACGTGATATGTTAAAATTGTCTAAGGGTGCTCAAAAAATATATGTTTAATAAAAAAGAGGGGGTGGCACCCTTGACAGGCTAAAAAACCTGTAGGTTGGGTGTTACCTTAGTGGGCTTAATGTCCCAACAGGTAGCTACAATGTGGTCAATGTGGTCGACATGTTTCGCGCCCCTACGGTCCAACTGGATCCGTGGCGCTTCCTCAGGACAAACTAAAAAGAGAAGTGTATAAGAGAGTGAGCTGGGGGATAGTACCCACAGTGTGCATCCGGGCATGCAAGGTCAAGATGGCCTTGCTATCTGTTCTGTCAGATTTAAGGTCGCTCCTGGATATAAGCCTATGTAAACATAAGAAAAGAAAAGAAACAAAACAAAATATCAAGGTTTTATGGGGGTAATCTTGCCCCAAATCTAACCTTAAACTGAACACAAAATGAGTACAAGGTAGCGATGTGCAGGAAACAAGAGCCCACCTCACGAGTGACTGGGATGTGGGGTCTCAAACGGTCAGCACAGGGGTGGCCAACCACGGGACGCATCCTAGTGTGGGTTGCCTCCCACCGCCGAACAGAGTCACCCACTATCCCAAGTGTCTCCCGTAAAAGGTGCGGTAATATCCAGAGCACTCTATACTGTTTGTACACGTGGAAGGTCAGCAGCGATTAAGAGGGGGTGATTGCCACTCTGCCCCCAGTTGTATCGCTGAGCTAAACTGAAGAAACCCCACATGTACAAAACATGACCCTCACCTAAGTGTAAGGAATAAGTTGCTCCATAGACTAGGGGACGAGCATTCACACCTTCTAATGCTGTGAGAGGAATAAATGAAAGCCCCAGTGAGTATTGGTATACTGATAGGTATAGACACTGTGGTCTAACAGTTGGTAAAGTCACAGGCTTGTGCCCTAAAATTCAGCCTCAAATGCGGTGCTACTTACAGTTTTGCTCTGGTGTGGCCTCTCTCGAACCTACCCCAAGCGTCCTCCTGTCTGGAATGGAACCGCATCTTGTTACCGGCTCCTTATGTAGTCCCGGTGAATTTCATCAAGGTGGTACCCGTATCCGATGACAATCTAGACCAGGTGTGTGGACGAGTGTCTTTCAGTAGTGCGCATGCGCGAAGCCTGGACAGGCGATAATCGCGCATGAATAAAACGTGTGTCTCTACGTGTACTCTCATCTCCCTCCGTAAAGAAGTATAATTGTACATATGGTTCACAATATTATATAGAGATGGAAATCCAACAGGGGAGTGGATCATGAATAAATGTGAGGTATCATGTTAATTTTAAAAGAGACGTCTTCTCTGATCGTGTTGAGAGCTACCAAGTATGCGCAGTCTCAGCCACTGGTTATAAGCGCATGCGCGGTGAACGTATGCATGTGTGTGCCCTCGTTAACTTGAAATAAAGTTACATATTTCAATGGAATTGCCACATAGAGAGGGGGTATGTGAAGAACAGTCAGAGGAAGAAGTAGGTGTAGGGCATAAGTATAATGTGGTGCGGGACACACTATCTGATTATGTGCAGTGCCCCCTGGTCGTTAGGTGATGGTAAATATAGATGACCAGAGTCCAGGAGTGGGACACGGTTGACAGTCCATTATACTACAGGATTGTCAGATTGATATTAACGGTAAAATTCAAGGTTAAATTACCGGCTCATGAGGTGCTCAAGTGTAATAATAAACTTGTGTATGAGATCTTGGGAAAGATGGCATGTTATGACGTTCTGTTCCCCAGAACAAACTAGTGTACAAGACAAGAATCATGAAAGGTTAGTCCCTGAGAAAATGTGTGCACCCCAAGAACTTCTCTTGTTGAGTATGTAAAGCTAGAGACTTGCATCCAAGGGTGTTTCCAAATAGGACTACTCGAGGGCCTTATGTGTTGCTCAGCAGGAGGGAATCTGGCTCGTATGTGATGTTCATGGTCAGAGATGTATATAGCTGGCAAATTAAGGGTGTGATAGTTTTACAGTTCAGTCCATGGTATCTCATCTTGAGACCTTGTTCATTCGTTCGTAGGCGGTGTACCCAACGTTGTTCTTGGTGTAGTAAAGAGGTGCTCCTCCATAGTTGGTTACTCTCCAGTATTGTCCAACTGATGTCGTCACATGAATGGCCCTTTTCGATGTAATAATTCTGCCTCGCCTGATCGTGCTTCTATGTTCACTAATCCTCATTTTGACCTGTTGTGTGGTCATCCCAACATAGCGGAGTGAGCACGGGCAGGTAATAAGGTAAACACAATTCTTGGTGTTACAATTCGTGTGTTTACGTTGATCCCATGTGATGTTGTCAAGAATGAGGGTCGTAGTGTGTTTGGTGAAAGGACACGCGTTACACATTCCGCAGGGGTAGTGGCCCTTAACAGCTGGGAGATCCCATAAGGTAGGTTCCTGGCGGTTATCCTTGGATCGTGGCCTGGTGTTGATTAATTGGTCACGTAAGTTTGTGGTTCTCTTAAAGGCAAATCTCGGGCGTTCTACCGTTAGACCTCCCATACTCAGAATCTTCCAATTTCGATTCACAATGTTCTTGATTTTGTTAGATAGTGGTGTGAACGTTGTCACGCATGTGATGATGTTGTCGGGTTCCTTGACCCTCTTCTCCAACAGTGCTTGGCGATTATTATTCCTGGCTCGTTTTCGTGCTTGCTTCACAATAGACTTCGGGTAATCCCTTGCCTCGAGGTTTTTCATCAGGGTATTGGCCTGGGTGTCATATTCTCAGATGTTACTACAGTTACGACGGATTCTAAGAAATTGTCCATAGGGTAAGTTTTCCCTCAGAGCTTTGGGATGATGGCTATGGAAATTCAAAAGGCTATTGCGATCAGTGGCCTTTTTGTAGGTGGAGGTATGGAGCTTGCCTTCAACCAAAGAGATGAGGAGATCCAGGAAGGGAATTTCCTTCTCACTCTCAGTTTTAGTGAAACGTAAGTGGGGGTTCAGATTGTTTATCCACTCGTAAAAGTCTTGGCAGGTATCAACATCCCCTTTCCACAGGATGAGTACATCATCGATGTACCATTTGTTGTCCGTAAAGATGTTACTGGCCTCAAAATGTGCCATGTACAGTCCCGCCAGGCTCAGCGCGAAGGTGCTCCCCATGCTGGTCCCTTGTATCTGATGGTAAATGGTCATTTTATACATGAAATAGTTATTCTTGAGGGCTAGCGTGATGAGTTCCGTGATGAATTTCGCTGGAGTGTTGGTAGGAAGATTTGTCTCATGGAGTAGTTGTTCTACCACTTCAATAGTTGCGTCCTGGGGAATGTTTGTGTATAATGCCTCCACATCCAAGGTCAAGAGGAGATGGATGGTCTCTGTGTTGTTGTCGTTGATCTCCTGTATGAGATTGAGGACATCTCTGGTGTCTTTCAGGTAGGCTGGAGTGGCTTGGACCAGAGGGCGCAGAAAAAAGTCGCTGAACTTGCTAAGGGGTTCCAATAAAGAGCCTATGCCAGAAACAAACGGACGGTCGGGAGGAGGGATGATACCCTTGTGGATTTTGGGTAGAAGGTAAAAATACGGCATCCTGGGGTCCTTATTGATCAAGAACGCTGCTTTGTGAGGTGTGATCCAACCTTCATTAGTAGCTTCATTGACCAGGATCCGTATACATGAAAGTAGTCTCTCGGTGGGGTCTGACTCCAGTTTTTTTTATAGTATTCGGTGTTACCGAGTTGTTTGGAGCATTCCTTGTCATAGTCCTCGACCGATAGGATGACGGTGGCACCGCCCTTGTCTGCCGGTTTTATGATGATAGTTTCATCATTGGTGAGTGACAGGACTGCATGGCGTAATTTTTTAGGCAAGTTATCATAGACGGGGTGTCTTTTAAGGTTATTGGCCTCCTTGAGGACTGCTCTTTCAAAGGTCAAAATCTCGCTAAGGACCATACCAGCTGATGGGTTGAATCTCGAGGGTGGCCTTAGTCCAGTGTCCTGATGTTCTGAAATAGGACTATTGCTGAAGAAAGATTTTAAACGTATCTTCAGGAAAAGTTGTTGAAGTTCTTCGTTCATGCGGAAGTTATCTTCTTTAGGGGTGGGTACAAAACCCAAACCCTTCTCCAGGACGGTTATTTCGTCTGCGTTGAGATGTCTGTCTGTTAGGTTCACTATCAGGGTCTCGGGTGTGTCGTGCTCCGTGTTGTTCTCTGTTGTGTTTCTGGGTCCTGCCACTGAACCTGTTTCTGTCCTCTTCTTCTTCCTCTGCCTCGTCCCCTGTTCTGAAAAGGAGGAGGCGCATTAGGGAAGAATGGTTGTTGGAAACCTGGCTGAGGGCCTGGGTATGCTGGATACCACATGGGGCCCTGTTGAGGGTAAGGTTGATGGGCATATCCGTACATGGGTGGCATCGAGGGTGGAGGAAGAAGTCCTGGTTTGTTACTGTTCCTACCCCAGCTACTGTTGCTAGAGTTGTTATACATTGAGCGTCCTGAGTTTGTTGATGACGTGGAACCTTCGTCTGAAGCTACATCACTGTCTGATGGTCTGTAATCCTCCTTGGTATAGGGATATATTTTCTCTCTGTCAAATCTTTTGATATCCTTCTGTAATTTCGACACTTTCTGCTGTAGTAGATAGTCTCGATGATCCGTTATTTCTGCATTTATTTCGGCTAAACGCGTCTTTTAGGCGGTGATGCTGATCCCAGTTTTTAGCCTATTCTCCGCAATGTTAATTTTGATGATCAGTGCCTCAGAGAGGCGTTTTGCGGTGCCAATTATTAGGATCAGCCAGTCACGGGTGCACTTCCATGCAATCTGGCTCCATTCTCTGCACAAAATGAGATCTTCCAGAAAGATTCTTGGTGCTGTGCAGACAATCAGGCCATTAGGTGCAGCATTCGCTCTTAGATATTCCGTCATGATTGTGCGATGCATAGCGATTTTGACTTGTAATTTCCTCTAAGATGCCAGGGAATTCCAGTCACCTTGTGTGGATGTACAGGCTATATTGCCCTCGCTGTCGAGTAGTGAGGGGGTTCTTAGGATCTCGGCCATGACATCGTCACTGAAGCCAAGTCCCAAGTTCTCTCCCATGATGGAGGTGGTCATGTTTAGTACTCAAGTGAAGAACAGGAAAAAAGGGGAAAAAAAGGAAGAAAAGGAAAAAAGAGGCAGGAGAAAGAAGAAACAGATAGGGTCCCTCGGCTGTGCCGCCGTGCTAAGTATCTATATAAGAAAAGAGAAGGGGGAACCAGGAGCTTGTTATGGTCCAGTGTCTTTGCTCCGTGTATCGTCTATGTAAATCAAACAGGAGACACTGTTCCAGTAAAATACAGGAAAAGAAACGTGGAGACACGTATATAAGGAGTGTACTAGGCTATATAAGACCCACAGGTTGGGAGGGGAAGCAGAGCTTAATTTCTCTTGTTGCCCTCACACACCCCGGGAGGTGTCATTCTTCATCATCGGGCGTTTTGCTCCTCGTTGGGCCGGCGCTGCAATGCCCTACGGAGGCCAATAATCTTAAAAGACACCCCGTCTATGATAACTTGCCTAAAAAATTACTCCATGCAGTCCTGTCACTCACCAATGATGAGACTATCATCATAAAACCGTCAGACAAGGGCGGTGCCACCGTCATCCTATAGGTCGAGGACTATGACAAGGAATGCTCCAAACAACTTGGTAACACCGATTACTATAAAAAACTGGAGTCAGACCCCACCGAGAGACTACTTTCATGTATACGGATCCTGGTCAATGAAGCAACTAAGGAAGGTTGGATCACACCTCACGAAGCGGCATTCTTGATCAATAAGGACCCTAGGATGCCGTATTTTTACCTTATACCCAAAATCCACAAGGGTATCATCCCTCCTCCCGGCTGTCCGATTGTTTCTGGCATAGGCTCTTTATTGGAACCCCTTAGCAACTTCAGCAACTTTTTTCTGCGCCCTCTGGTCCAAGCCACTCCAGCCTACCTGAAAGACACAAGAGATGTCCTCAATCTCATACAGGAGATCAACGACAACAACACAGAGACCATCCATCTCCTCTTGACCTTGGATGTGGAGGCATTATACACAAACATTCCCCAGGACGCAACTATTGAAGTGGTAGAACAACTACTCCATGAGACGAATCTTCCTACCAACACTCCAGCGAAATTCATCACGGAACTCATCACGCTAGCCCTCAAGAATAACTTTTTCATGTATAAAACGACCATCTACCATCAGATACAAGGGACCAGCATGGGGAGCACCTTCGGGCTGAGCCTGGCGGGACTGTACATGGCACATTTTGAGGCCAGTAACATCTTTACGGACAAAAATCCCTACACAGAAGAAATGGTCACCTGGAAACGGTACATCGATGATGTGCTCATCCTGTGGAAAGGGGATGTTGATACCTGCCAAGACTTTTAAGAGTGGATAAACAATCTGAACCCCCACTTACGTTTCACTAAAACTGAGAGTGAGAAGGAAATTCCCTTCCTGGATCTCCTCATCTCTTTGGAAGAAGGCAAGCTCCATACCTCCACCTACAAAAAGGCCACTGATCACAATAGCCTTTTGAATTTCCATAGCCATCATCCCAAAGCTCTGAGGGAAAACTTACCCTATGGACAATTTCTTAGAATCCGTCGTAACTGTAGTAACATCCGAGAATATGACACCCTGGCCAATACCCTGATGAAAAACCTCGAGGCAAGGGATTACCCGAAGTCTATCGTGAAGCAAGCACGAAAACGAGCCAGGAATAATAATCGCCAAGCACTGTTGGAGAAGAGGGTCAAGGAACCCGACAACATCATCACATGCGTGACAACGTTCACACCACTATCTAACAAAATCAAGAACATTGTGAATCGAAATTGAAAGATTCTGAGTATGGGAGGTCTAACGATAGAACGCCCGAGATTTGCCTTCAAGAGAACCACGAACTTACGTGACCAATTAATCAACACCAGGCCACGATCCAAGGATAACCGCCAGGAACCTACCTTATGGGATCTCCCAGCTGTCAAGGGTAGGCCTGGGCAAAATTTCCGTTCCGCTCGCGGAAATTGCGATAATTTGACATTTTCGAGTTCCGCGGAGAGCGCGAAAATGTCAAAATTTCCGCATTCCGCAGCTTAGCGATAGTTTGTTTCTTGCTCGCGCTGTAAAATAATACATTCTCTCGCGCGCGTGATCGCCTTACCTGAATCCCCGCATTCGCCGACAAGTTTTCCCGATCCAGTCGCGTTCTCCACGAGATGTTGGATTGTTGGTAGCCATTTGCGATGTCTCGCGACAGTTCGCGCCCGCAGTAATGTCATTGGTCCCGCGATCACGTCTTTCTTCTCGCGATCATGCACCGCGAGAAGAGTGTAAACAAGATGGCCGCGCCCGCGAGCAACCGCATGGGTAAGTTGGCGAGCCGCGACCACGCAGAAAATACCGCGAACGGGCGGGAAAAAAACTTCCGCATCTTCACGATATTTCCGCGTGTTTGCGGAGAGTTTTAACATTTTCGCGATAATTTGCGAAAGTCACTTTCGCAAATTCCGGCCACCCCTAGATAAGGGCCACTACCCCTGCGGAATGTGTAACGCGTGTCCTTTCACCAAACACACTACGACCCTCATTTTTGACAACATCACATGGGATCAACGTAAACACACGAATTGTAACACCAAGAATTGTGTTTACCTTATTACCTGCCCGTGCTCACTCCGCTATGTTGGGATGACCACACGACAGGTCAAAATGAGGATTAGTGAACATAGAAGCACGATCAGGCGAGGCAGAACGGCCACGAGACTAACTAATCATTACATTGAAAAAGGCAATTCATGTGACGACAACAGTTGGACAATACTGGAGAGTAACCAACTATGGAAGAGCACCTCTTTACTACGCCAAGAACAACGTTGGGTACACCGCCTACGAACGAATGAACAAGGTCTCAATGATGAGATACCATGGACTGAACTGTAAAACTATCACACCCTTAATTTGCCAGCTATATACATCTCTGACCATGAACATCACATACAAGCCAGATCCCCTCCTGCTGAGCAACACATAAGGCCCTCGAGTAGTCCTATTTGTAGACACCCTTGGATGCAAGTCTCTAGCTTTACATACTCAACAAGAGAAGTTCTTGGGGTGCACACATTTTCTCAGGGACTAACCTTTCATGATTCTTGTCCTGTACACTAGTTTGTTCTGGGGAACGGAACGTCATAACATGCCATCTTTCCCAAGATCTCATACACAAGTTTATTATTACACTTGAGCACCTCATGAGCCGGTAATTTAACCTTGAATTTTACCGTTAATATCAATCTGACAATCCTGTAGTATAATGGACTGTCAACCGTGTCCCACTCCTGGACTCTGGTCATCTATATTTACCATCACCTAACGACCAGGGGGCACTGTACATAATCAGAAAGTGTGTCCCGCACCACATTATACTTATGCCCTACACCTACTTCTTCCTCTGACTGTTCTTCACATACCCCCTCTCTATGTGGCAATTCCATTGAAATATGTAACTTTATTTCAAGTTTACGATGGCACACACACGCATACGTTCACCGCGCATGCGCTTAGAACCAGTGGCTGAGACTGCGCATACTTGGTGGCTCTCAACACTATCAGAGAAGATGTGTCTTTTATAATTGACATGATACCTCACATTTATTCATGATCCACTCCCCTGTTGGATTTCCATCTCTATATAATATTGTGAACCATATGTACAATTATACTTCTTTACGGAGGGAGATGAGAGTACACGTAGAGACACACGTTTTACACATGCGCGATTATCGCCTGTCCAGGCTTCGTGCATGCGCACTACTGAAAGACACTCATACACACACCTGGTCTAGATTGTCATCGGATACGGGTATCGCCTTGATGAAATTCACTGGGACTACATAAGGAGCCGGTAACAAGACGCGGTTGCATTCCAGACAGGAGGACGCTTGGGGTAGGTTCGAGAGAGGCCACACCAGAGCAAAACTGTAAGTAGCACCGCATTTGAGGCTGAATTTTAGGGCACAAGCCTGTGACTTTACCAACTGTTAGACCACAGTGTCTATACCTATCAGTATACCAATACTCACTGGGGCTTTCATTTATTCCTCTCACAGCATTAGAAGGTGTGAATGCTCGTCCCCTAGTCTATGGAGCAACTTATTCCTTACACTTAGGTGAGTGTCATGTTTTGTACATGTGGGGTTTCTTCAGTTTAGCTCAGCGATACAACTGGGGGCAGAGTGGCAATCACCCCCCTCTTAATCGCTGCTGACCTTCCAAGTGTACAAACAGTATAGAGTGCTCTGGATATTACCGCACCTTTTACGGGAGACACTTGGGATAGTGGGTGACTCCGTTCGGCGGTGGGAGGCAACCCACACTAGGATGCGTCCTGTGGTTGGCCACCCCTGTGCTCACCGTTTGAGACCCCACATCCCAGTCACTCGTGAGGTGAGCTCATGTTTCCTGCACATTGCTACCTTGTACTCATTTTGTGTTCAGTTTAAGGTTAGATTTGGGGCAAAATTACCCCCATAAAACCTTGATATTTTGTTTTATTTCTTTTCTTTTCTTTTCTTATGTTTACCTAGGCTTATATCCAGGAGCGACCTTAAATCTGACAGAACAGATAGCAAGGCCATCTTGACCTTGCATGCCCGGATACACACTGTGGGTACTATCCCCCAGCTCCCTCTCTTATACACTTCTCTTTTTAGTTGGTCCTGAGGAAGCGCCACGGATCCGGTTGGTCCGGCAGGGGCTCGAAACATGTCGACCACATTGACCACATTGTAGCTACCTGTTGGGACATTAAGCCCACTAAGGTAACACCCAACCTACGGGTTTTTTAGCCTGTCAAGGGTGCCACCCCCTCTTTTTTATTAAACATATATTTTTTGAACACCCTTAGACAATTTTAACATATCACGTTACACTCATCACTGCACCACCATTATCACACACCCGCATGCACCAGATGACGTTTTCTCTAAAAAGTTCCCCGCTGAAGTGATCCTTCAGGGGACCCGTAGGGCATTGCAGCGCCGGCCCAACGAGGAGCAAAACGCCCGATGATGAAGCATGACACCTCCCGGGGTGTGTGAGGGCAACAAGAGAAATTAAGCTCTGCTTACCCTCCCAACCTGTGGGTCTCATATAGCCTAGTACACTCCTTATATACGTGTCTCCACGTTTCTTTTCCTGTATTTTACTGGAACAGTGTCTCCTGTTTGATTTACATAGACGATACACGGAGCACAGACACTGGACCATAACAAGCTCCTGGTCCCCCCTTCTCTTTTCTTATATAGGCATATGTATAAAGCCCTTTTCCCGTTCGCAAACGGGCCGATTCTCAGAATCGGCCCGTTCGCGAACGGGAAAAGGCCTTTTGGGATGTATCATCCCAAATGGGCATCGTAAATTAGAGAATCGCAAAATTTGCGATTCTCTATTTTGCGATTGCATTTATGGAATCGCAAATTGCGATTCCTTACATGCAATGTATGAAGCCTAGAAAAAGTGCAATTTGGCCGTAAGGAATCGCAAATTACCACCAACTTGAAGTTGTTGGTAATTTGCGATTTCTTTGAAAAAATGCAATTTTTGGCATTTTTCAAAGTGCCATGTGACGCACAGACATGCCCTTAGGGCATGTATGTGTGCCACATGTGCACACATACATATTTCAGGGGTGCAACAGGGTGTCCTTTTGACACCCTGGCACCCTTGGAATTGCATTCTCATTTTGCGATTCTCAAATTGAGGATAGCAAAATGAGAATGTCTTCCCATTCATTCCTATGGGCCTCCTAGCCCATAGGAATGAATAGGAAGGTATTCCTTAATTGCGATTAGCAATTTGCTAATCGCAATTAAGGAATGCCAAGGAATCGCAAAACATTTGCAAATTTTTTATTACATCCCGTTTTGCGATTCTCAAATAGCGATTCCCTAAAAATCACTATTTGAGAATCGCAAAAACGTAATTTGATACATATGCCCCTATATCTTCAGTGACAACAGCAAAGTCATCGGTTTCCACTGCATGGAAGAAGGCAAAGGCATACCACTTCCATATTTTACCAAGAAAAAAATCTGGTGAGACAAGGCAGAATAACTAACGACATAGTGCTAGAAAATGAAAAGCTTAGGTCAGAAGTAACCCCGGGCGTAGCACTACGCTTCGCCCACGTAGTGTACGTAGCGCTGCCTGCTTCGCACTTTCCGAAGTAGGCGAAGCAGGGCAGCGCTACGCACACGCCGAGGGCGAAGCGTAGCTGCTTGCCACCCGCCACCCACCTCCCGCCTGCCCTCCTTTTAATAATATAAGCAATGAAAAATAAATTAAAGTAAGTCGACTTACCGTAAGCGCGGCGTCTCCGGGGCTCCCTCTTTCTGTTTCTAATTTCTTCTGGCAAATGCGCATGCGCGGACACCCGCGCATGCGCATTTCTCACGAGAAATGCGCATGCGCGGGCGTCCGCGCATGCGCATTTGTCAGAAGAAATTAGAAACGAAGAAGAGGGAGCCCCGGAGAAGCCGCGCTTACGGTAAGTCGCTTTACTTTAATTTATTTTATATTGCTGATATTATTTAAAAGAAGGGCGGGCGGGAGGTGGGTGGCACGTAGTGGGGCTACGCGAAGCGCGTAGTGTGCGTAGATTTGGGCACACTACCTGCTGCTTCACGTAGCCCCACTACGCCCACTACGCCCACCCTTAGTCAGAAGGCACTCAACATGTTACTGAGCAAGAGCAGAGGATTTTTCAAAGTGTCGCTAGTGTTTGTGGTGAGGATGAATCAAAGCCTTTAGGCCCTCAGGCTGCCAAAGATGCCATAGAGGTAAAGAAAATTTGAAGCAGGATTGCAAGGTGGAACCAGGGATAAACAAAGCTTGAACCAAGAAAAAGTGGACACAATAAAGGGTGAAATGGATTCATTGCAGATTGACACAATAGGCATTCATGAATTAAAGTAGACTGGAATTGGACATTTTCATCTAGTGGATCACACAGTTTACTACTCAAGACGTGAAAAAACTGAGAAGAATCGGAGGAACCTTCATAGTCAGGGGAGACATTTAAAAAAATATTCTTGGATATAATGGAATAAATGATAGGCTTATCTCTATATTGCCCCATGTACATCCTTTAAACGTGAAAAACATTTATGTCCCAATAACTGATACAGATGACAAACTAGATACATTTTACAATCAAGTGCAATCAGAAATTGACAGAAGATGCAAATACAATATGCTTCTAGTAGTTGGAGGCTGGGAGGCGAAAGTAGACAATGGATTAAAGGGAACATATCCTCATCATTGTCAACATATTTATGAAGCAAACGAAGCAGTTCCTATTCATGGAAATCATCAGATGGGGCGCACAGGAATGGAATTAATTACTTTCTCTGAAGATAGGTGAGATGAATTCCAGTGGTGAATACAGACATACCCAGGAAGAGACTGGGGACCAGATCATAAAGTGCTCAGTTGTAATTTTCAAGTCAAGCTGAAGAGGAATAACAAAGCCATTTTACTTACAAGATATGACCTGAATTAAGCAAAACGTGAACAAAATGGTTTGAAATGCTGAATTTGATTGGCAAGGGGTTCACTTACAAAATATTTCTTCAGATTAATACAAATGTATGCATCATGACGTGACGTACTGAACGAAACATATGCATATTAATCAATGGCAAGCATTTCAAAGTAATGAAACAAAAACACAATCAATGAAGGAGCAAGCGTACAAAACATGATATTACCAACACTTAGGGCCTGATTAGGAGTCCGACCCTCGTATTTCGAGACATGACGTTACATAGACGAAAGACCGCCTCGGTTCTGGCGTCACCACCAGCCAATTCCGACCAGGTCTGAATAGGCCAATAAGACTGTCGGAGGCTTGGACCACTAGTGTAGCCGCCGGCGAAATTACGAGTTACCTTACAGCCGGCGTGAATGCCGCAGTCTAACTACCACATCAGTGCTGGCGGAAAGGGAGGGATAGAAGTCCAAAACTCACCTCTGCTCACCTCTGCACATCCTGTGCTGCCATAGGGCCGATTGTACATGTCCTGCTGCTGCTGTACCTGCTTGATCGTGTCCAAAACTGACACCGTTATGGACGCAACCAATGGTAAGTCATACTACTACCTGTTTCCATAGACTCCTCAGCAAACCAACGGTCCGCCATGGACCTGGCAAAGGCGTTGGTGTCCCTTGGTCAAACATATTTTGTGGGATCCTGTTTGGCATTGTTTTAAAGGATTAACCCAAATACATCTGTATGATGCCCTCCTTGGCAATGTCACTGACACTGCACAGGCACACTGTACACAAATGGTTCACAATTCATAATCAGTGATAGAGAGGTGTAACTTAAATTGTGCCACACAACAGCACCTTCTCATCAATATCACAACTATTAATCTCTGTGACACCCTCACATTGCACACATCCCAGGTCCTGGTTTGAAATAAAAGATACATCTGTATGGATGTTTCATAAAACTGAAACACACCTTCTCTGCTACAACTCTGTTTTGGACTCTCACCCACATGAAAAGGCCATGTCAGTAAATGGGATTACATAGACTCCGAGTGAGAAGCATTCTAAGGGCACAATGTAAACACTCTCTGCAGAATAGGTATGGCTCTACAAGGTGGCAGCAATCAGGGATGAAACAAACATAACTGTAGACATGCATCCCTAACTAGACAATAACATCAAATAGTTAGAAAAGTAATGGCAAGTCCGTTGTGTAAACATGTGAAACAGCACAATGCTGCCCCACCAAATTTGCCCTTATTGGCACTGTCAGGGAACCTCCTCACAAAGGGGCTTCCATTGGGCATAGAAGGCACCTCAAAGATGGTACTTGGGGGGGCTGCAGTTCAGGGAGGGGTAGGCTTGGTTTTGGGAGTTTTTTTATGTTCTTTTTTGTTTTTCTGCTGGTTTTAGTGGGGTGGGGCTCTAGTTTCTCAGGGGTGGAGTGGGATGTGGGAGAAATGGGTTGGTCTTTGGGGTGGTTTATTTTGTCTTTTTTGTTTTTGGGATAGTTTTAGTGGGGTGGGAATCTGGTGTCTTTGGGTTGTAGTGGGACGTCGAAGGGATGGGTTGTGCTTTGGGAGAAGTGTTAGGGACTTTGGGAGGAGGGGGTCGCATCAGGGATAACAGCTAGGATGTTCAGGATGGAGTTCGGTTTGGGATGTAGAGGGAGTGGAAGTGAGAGATGTGTGTGCTGTATAAAATGTGTGTTGTGTTGGTGTCTGTTGTGTGGGTGACTGAGTGTGCACGTTTTTTGGTTGTGCGAGCTGTGGATGTGTTGGGTGTTGTGAATGGGTCTGTGGCTGTTGCTGTAGTGTCTGACAGAATGCTGGGTGTTGTGGAGGGGTCTGTTTGCGTAGACGTGGTGTCTGGGTGTATGGGTGTAGTGGAGGGGTCTGTATGTGTCAGTGTGGTGTCTGGGGTATGGGTGTTGTGGAGGGGTCTGTGTGTGTTGCTGTGGTGTCTGAGGGTATGGGTGGTGTGGAGGGAGGGGTCTGTGTTATGTTGCTGTGGTGTCTGTGATACAAGTGTGGTGGAGGGGTGTGTAAGTGCTGGTGTGGTGTCTGGGGGTATGAGAATTTCGAATGGGAAACCCACAGGAGGTGGGGTGGAAGGGTGGAAGGTTGGGATGGGTGGAGGGCTGATGTGAGAGAAGAGGCCAGAGACCGAAAAGACCTCTGCAGGCCAGACATTGCACTATGAATGCCTTCCAGGTGTCAGCTAGTTGCCATGCTCATGGATGGCACTCACAAGTGCAGTTTGAACTCCAGACCCCCCAGGATATTGCGGCATAGATGTGCAAATTTAGCGGCACAAAAGTGGAAATTTAGCGGCACAAAAGAGGAAATTTAGCAGCATTATTGCGGCACTTAATTTTATTTGGAATCATTCCTTTTCAGCCTTAAATCAATGTAAACTGATTTAGCAGGGTATTCCACTGTGAATCTGGCATATTTAAAGTGTCTGTGGCTCTACGGAAGCACAGCTTCAATCTGCACCTCGTGAGAGGGGGCCCTATTTCTCCCTGGGGTGTTCTATCACCCATGTATGCACCCCTGCCGGGGCACCGCTGCCTCCATTGCTCATGTCAGTTTTTCTGAGTTTTCTGAAGAGCAGGTGATGTGTCTGAAATTGACTCCCTGTTGATGACAGATCGCAGACCACTCTCTGATCCACAGACATGGACAGAAGCCCAAATTCACAAAACACTTCTTGCAGGTTAATCAGCAGCTGTCTCCTAATCCTGCTTTCTGTCAAGGCAAGTGTTTGCTGAGCCACCACAATAAAAGCAGTGTTACAAGAAGAATAAAACCAACAAAAGGCCGTACGACATGAAGCGTGCTCACCAGGAACTCGTCACCCAGCCATAAGTTTTCCTTATGCGTAATCTTTCTCGCCCTCTATGGAAAATGAAAAAAGATGGGATAATGGCGCCCAGGCAGAAGAGTCCTTGAGACCCACAGACAGCCACATTAATGCGCCCAGGCTGCTAATGCAGCAAGACTCTGGCTTCTGTGATTAATTCTTTCCTCTGTGTTAACCCCTTGAGTGCCCGCCCCTTTCCCCGCCCTGTGCCGGCCGTTGCATTAGCGGGCGGGGTTTATGACGAGCTGGTCTCGTCATGGGCACAGCGCAACCGCGGCCCATGACGAGACCAGCTCGTCATGGGCACTCAAGTGGTTAAAGATGGCCACTGCCACGATAAAATGCGCGGCTGGAACATCTTGTATTTGCATATTCAGATTCAGAAAGATTACTTTAGCAGCTTCTGGTGTTTGAATGGACAGGCATATGAAACAGTGAGGTGGCGGGTGCCCGTCTTTTGACTACTGACAGTATAGTTTCAGTTCTCGTCCATGCTCCACTCACCTTCCACTGTGACTGACTGCTGTTGAAAGAGAATCCTACTTATCCAGGGCACGCTTAACCCATTTCTTGAGCAACCTTCCCCTAGACATTAGTGCCAGGAAATGCCCGGGCGGCAGGAAATTACTACCATCCTGTCACAGCCTGAGCCGACCGACACTCTCTCAGTCTCTGGGGTCATGAGAGTAAAACTCGGAGCGAGGCGCCAGTAGCCGAAGGTAAGGAGTGCTGCATTTGCAGATCAAAGCCACATAGGCTAATTGAGGAAGCAAGTATTGGACGGCTGGACAGCGGCACGTTTGTTTTGCAGACACTTTTTCTAAATATCGCGGCAACAATTGTAAATATCGCTGCTGTCCCTCTATTCAGCCGATTTTGTGATTTTTCCATGAATCGAGAAATCGCGAAATGCTGGACGGTCTGCACAGAGTTAGCCTCTTCACTCAGGGCAGCAGAGATAACAGGGGCAGGGGCTGAGGTGCCTGCGGCGAAGGAGACAGCTTCCCTCTTAGGGGAGCCGAGCCAGACAACTGGTTGGGGGACAACAGGGAGGGTGGCAATGGAACTGGGGGAGGTGGACAAAGATGAAGGTGGTACTAATCCTGTTGGATCTGCCACCAATCAGGAGTGTCCACCGGAGGATGACTCTGACGATGATGATGAGCTGCTGTTCTCCATTGCACTCCTCACACCCTCCTGGGTCGCTGGGTCCCTCTGTGTCTGAGGTGTCACACCCGGAACCACTGTGACCAGTTATGTCCCCAATGACATTGGCCCCTTCTCCTGCCCTGGATGAATCTGAAACGACATGTAACATGGGTTTATTGCAACTCATTCCCACACCTGGCCATCACAAATCAACAGAAAACATTTATTTAGTGCTCATATCACACTAGCTTTATGGTTCACTATATAGCTGCCAAATTTAGCATGAGCACATGCTGGCATGCTACATAACCTATAAACAATTGGTTCTATTCATGTCAAAACTCCAGGCAGCTCCAAATGCTTTGATGAACTTGTCTGCACTCCATCAGTATTTCCATACTAGGATAGTTGTTCTACGTGCATACTTGGGCACTTGTAGTATACCATAGTAAAATGATATTACCAAATAGGTTGGATAAAATATTTTCATTTACACACTGTTCACACAATGGCCAGATTTCAACCGGTCTCCTTTTGTCTCATGACACATCATGATGCCATGAAGGTCAACTTAAAGACCAATCTCCCATCAATATGTGCTGTTGCAGACATCATGCTTCATGCAATTGCACATTGCACACTGATGAGACTTTTGACTCCAAACTTCATTATATATCCACTACCTGAAAAGTCTAATAGAAGCTGTACTGAAGAAGTTTAGCTATGTATCACATGGACCTTATTCAGTTGCCTTGAAACATTGAGGTCCAAAGTTTTGAGAGATAGATACTCTGAATTTACACAGCGCAAGACTTCATACAGCCATATAAACATCCCCTATCCTGCTTGGTAGAGGTGATAACGCCATTCATAGATTGTATTCCTACAAGCCAATGCACCTTTAAAGGTTGTTAGGTGTCCGCAAATATCAATGACATCAAGATGTGGGATCACTAGAATCCCAATGGGATGGCACATCACAGCACTCTTTGGTATTACAAACTAAGATTGCCTTGTAAGGATGAGCGGAGACATTCACATATGATCGCTAAAGCTCTACATCTCACTCCCTGATGCATGTCACCAGTAAGTAAATGACATTTTGAAATACTATTGTAGACGAACTAACAACAGGCAAATGTACATTGGGCAACATGTAGGCACTAATGCTTATGGCACCAGGGAGGTTTACACACTCATATCACTGTTGAAACACAACTTACCAATGGGAAGTGTTGTACAGTCACTGCATGAACTGTGCACTATATGCCATCTCACATGTTATAGGGACACCATCACATGAGAGACAGTAGTGAGGGAACACCACTCCTTACACAAGGAAGCCTGTGAGGTACAATTGTCACCCAGAACAATTAAGAGCATGAGATGATTTATTGCTTCACTCAGCCAGGTGTCTGATAAACAAAAATGGTAGTGGACTGGACTCGGATGTGTCCCTGGTCATGAAGACAATATGCACAGCAGCATGCAGCTACTACCAGACCTGCATAAACAATGACTCTTCTTGTGTGTCGCACATGGTTCACCCCCAAAATTGATGGGGAAATGCCTGCCTGTAACAAACAAAGTTGGTAATGTAACATGTATGACTCTGGCCATCAAGCTCCGTGTAGGCCACCACCAGTATGCGGGCCAGTAAGGGGGTCAGGGTCCAGCGTGCGCCCCATCCACATTGGGAGGATTTCCCCAGCTGGACCTCCACTATCTTCCTGGTCCAGCACCTCACATCCTCTCACCTCTTCCTACAATGGATGCTACACCGATTAAAGACACCCAGGATGTGCAGCGTCTGGGTGATGGCTCTCCAAAGGTCTTTCTTCTGATGGGCATTGACCTGCATGGATGCAATAGATGAATAAACAGATTGTAACTGCAAGTTTTAGGATAGCTGTTTGTTTGATACACATTTTGTTGACATCTAGTACAAGCATTCATCAATAGTGAACACAATACATGTACAAACGTCACCTGCTACGCACCACAAAAAGCATGAAAACATTGTGGTCATCTGGTGACTATCCTAAAACCTGGTCATGATCTACACTGACTGAGCCAGCCCAATAACATCACCTAGGCCAGGGCCATCCTACATGTACTGTGATGTGAGGTACTATGACACGCTACACACCAGTCAGACCCTCTGAAAGATGAACTACTTGTGCATGACTGTACAGACACCTTTACAGCCAGGCCCAATGGGCTGATGCATATGGTCGATAATCCCTGGTATCATATCCTGAGACGTAGGTCACAATGTAAGGCCTGGCTTGTGTGTCACTGAGAGCTTCCTCACTGGGGATGTGTGGACATGTGGACTACTTAATCGTATATCATACTATATCAAATTGAGTTTGTATATGTGTATGTACTGCCATCACAGGACACACGTTTTGCCATATGTGGCACTGTAACTAGGATGATATTCAACATACCATTGTATGTCTTAATTCATTGGATTGAATGTAACAAAACTGGAGGATAACATTTCAAAATCTCTTCAGAAGTAATCAACTATCTACACTTGTAAATGTGTCAAATGTGCATTAGGCCTGTACAATGGAAGCATGACTTCTGGAAAAGTGACAACAGACCTGTGGTAGTGAGGGTACTGTCATAAGTCAAAGACACACATTGTTAATGTGGGTCAATGGAAAGACGTATCATGTTCGGGGGGGTTGCCTCAGACACCATTCCAAATAAAGTAGATGTAAAAATAATTAGGGCAACCATTGCTTAATAAAACTTATTTTGGGAACTTCTATGGATCTGCAGGTCTGCAGGGAGAGTACTCTGTGTATCAGTTGTCTTGCCACAGTAAGTCTGCCTCATCCTGGGCCATGGCCTGGACTGGCTACAAGTCATTGACAGCCTTGCTCTCTGTAGACTGTGCCTACTGATCCTACATGCACATCACATTTTCACCAATTTAATACATAAGAGTGAATATTCTGGCCATCAAATACGTGATCTCAAGGTTGTATGGCACTGTGTAGTGGTCCTTGAGGTATAGCTAGCTCCCAGACAGCAGTTTTGCAAAGCCCGATGTGGACTCAGTGATCTGTGGGACTGTACACATGGAAAACATAATCCTCAACTGCTTCGTGCAGTATACACACAGACACAGCTCATGCTGTAAAGCCTATTTATTTATTCGCACATATAACATGATCTGATTTGGGAACTTATCATAGGTACCATGAAATGTAGACAAGCATAGATATGTGCATGCAACACAAGTAGGATATAGGGCTTAGCACACATTACAATGCGGATGTCCACTCCACAAAGTACAGTGCCCCATAATCCATTACATGATTGTTCTATGAAGGGACCACTCAAATTAACCAAAAACTAGCATGTTTTCACTCTGGGACTCAGAGGCACATTGTAGCCAATCGGAATTGAAAGGATAAAGTTGAACAGAGTAAAAATATGTACTTGAAATAGTTACCTGTTCCTCTGGTGAGCCATGGAGTGAGCCATACAGAAGATGGGCCTCTCCAATCAGGGTCTCCGGCTTCTCTGGAGATAAGGAACAGGCCCTCTTGCCGGCTTGGCCTGGCATGATTGCTCCCAGAGGTGGCAAACAGGAGCTAAAGTGGAGGAGGAAGTGTTGATAGAAGCAGTGTCAGGAGCCAAGTGAGTTTTTTCTTTCTCACTGTGGCATACATGTACTCCACATACGCGGTCATCAGCCTAGATGCACACAGCCATTGGACTGCAACCGTCCCAATCACCAACGTTAGCATGGGATTAACACATTGTGTCCACATGGATGGAACTGCCCACCACGCGGTCAACTTCCGCAGCCGGCGGTCATTCCAAATGTCCCAGATGCGAGTCTAGGCATCCGCCTTTTGAGCGATTGGAAATACAGTATTGGTGAATGTGAAATGAGGGCTAACCTGTTCATATTTGAAAAATTCACTTCCCATGTAACGTCCAGTACAAAAGTCATCTGTGCGATGCATCACTGTGCATGAATTCAAAATGTGCGCGGTGCACTGTACACTGAAATTGACAGTTTTTGGCCTAAAATGTCCCAAAATCCTCAGTTTTGTGCAATCTTCACATTTTGGCATTGGTGATGTGCTCATTTTAGTTACAGACACATGCAAAGGCCACATCGGGAATTATTGGTGGATGTTGAATAATAGACAATTATAATGTGAATTTTTTATAATGCTTTATTAAGCAGTTATGTTATGTCAAATGACTTTTGGCTTACTCTTCATACATGTTACTCTAGACACTGTGACCAATGTACAAATTGATATGTCACAACCAATGTTCAGGCGTGTACTATGAGACGTCCTTTCAGCAATAATGAGACACATGGACAGCTACATCCAATTCCCAAGACATGAGGATTTAGCCACTGTTAAGGGTGATTTCTATAGAATTAGTTGCATCCCACATGTGGTTGGAGCCATTGATGGCAGCCATATTGCCTGAGTGCCACCGCAAGCCAGGGAACAGGTGTACCGTAACAGGAAGCACTTCCATACTATCAACGTGCAGGTTGTCCGCTTACTGGATTTGTACATCTCAAATGTCTGTGCCTAGTTCCCAGGATCTGCGCATGATTCCTTCATACTGCGGAAAAGCACCATACCCCTGCTGATGTCAACTAATACCGGAGAGGGCCTGGCTTGTTGGCAAGTTTGATCTGTCCTAACTTTATATGGGTAATTTCAGGTAGTATAATCTGAAAGTGTGTAACTCCTTGCTGCACTTCTGTCTGTCTTCCATCTAGGAGACTCAGGGTATTCCCAACCGGCCATGGTTGTTGATACTGCTGACAAATCAAACTACGCCAGGGGACGTTCGCTTCAATGAGGCCCATGGAAGAACACGGCGGCCAGTGGAGTAGGTATTTGGGCTCCTGAAGGACAGATTCAAATGCCTGGGCGAGAATGGAGAGGCCCTCCTCTACTCACCCTGGAAGGTGTGTCAAATCACTATGTGTTGCATGCTTCACAACATTGCCCTGCAATGGAACATCCCTTACATCGCAAAGGATGAATACCATGAAGAGCCACCGCGTGAGGAACCTGACATTTCAAATGATGATGATAGTGGTGAAGAGGAAGGAGCTGCATCCCATTGAAAACTTCTTCTCATGAGTAGAAGTATGGTGTGAGATGTCATGACTTTGAATATCACAGCAACTCTTGTTGTGATGATGTGAGGAGGATATTAAAGAAATATACAAGGAATATGAAATTCTGGCAAAATGTGGTGAACAGTGTTTGTTTTGTTAATGAAGCTTTCTTTAGCTTTGCATTTTGTCTTGGACTGTGTTCTCCGGGAGTTGTCTATGTAAATTGTGCCATAGGTATGGTTTCATAGCTAATATCTTTGTTTTGGTCTGTTTTAGATACCTTCACCATGGCATCTTCATTTGGACATGTCAGAGTTGTGAGATTTGCAGATATATGATGCTGTTCAGACTTATGAAGTGGACATGGATCGTTCCTGGGAATGTATGTCGCAAACTTTGGGTGTAAAAAACCTGTACCAAGACCACTTATACAGTGAGAGGATGGAAGTTACATGGTTTCCATTGGACTAGTTCCTTGTGGTGTGGTGGTCCTAATGCAATATGTGTGCTATCATATGGTCCAACCCAATGTTGTGTTCGGCCCAAATAATGCTATTCTGCCTTCACATTGGCTAAATCCTGATTGTGTATAAACTGTATATCTCTGTTGATGTGTCTTCTCATTGTATGCCAAAGTGCGTGTGACACATCACTGACATTTGTTTGTGACCTTCCCCCAAATGCAGCAAAACTGGATTGGAGTCCGAATATGATCAGAAACTGTTGTACATCCAAGCGTCTTTTTATTGCTTCAAATGATGTGGGATTCCTTTTAATGTTGTCTATTCTCTAGGAAATTGTCTGATGTGTCATTTCCTTCCATGTTATTAAGGTTTAAACCTATGAATCTGATCACTGACACAGATTATTTATCTCATGTATGATTTGCTATGTTTCTGACATAATGTCAGCCATTGAGGCCAGACACTTGTATGTATGTGTAGGTGTGGCATAGTTGTGACCCTGAACTAAACATTGTGTACATGCTATACATCCATGCTTACACATGTAGTTTGTTTTGGTATTGTAAAGTTCACACTGGAGTATATATACATTGCTAGATGTGAGAAATACTACAGGAGGCAATGAGTTTGTGTGCAAAACCAAACAGGGAAAGTCAGTCTTGGTGAATAAAACCATAATTGTTGATTCAAAATGTCTGAAGTCCAAAGTCCAACATACTACTCTCATCAGAAATGGAAAAGTGTTCATAAAGTGAATGTGTTGCACACACTGGACGAAATTAGGCGGGAGGTTTCTTCCTGGAAGTGGTGGGTGTCTTGCCATCCAGACCTCCTGGATCTTTGGGTGGATGTCCTCTCCTTTTGGAGGGGGAGGTCTGTTGCTAATGAGACAGGGGTGTCTGCAGACGGTTCTTTCTCTGGCAGGGCTTCCCTTCTTGTGCCTGCCACAGAAGTTGAAGGCCTGGATGTACTTGGACCACAGGAAGGGGTAGATGCAGGTGGAAACGCCCTGCAGAGGGTGGTGTTGATGTCCTGCAGCACTCCGACCAGAGAAGCCATGTTGGAGTTGATGCCGGCCACCTGGTATGTGTCCCTCTGCAGCTGCTTAATTTTCCAGATTTCTGTAAGTACCTGGCCAATCACACCTTTGGAGCCCAGATAGACTTGGGTGATGGTGGGTGTCAGTGACCCTAGTGGGCTCACTCAGCGGGCCCACAGTTCTCCTGCCACAAACTCTACAACCACAGGCCTGTACCCTTGGCCCAGACTGCACCCTCCCACTGGTTCCTGGTTCCTCAGTGACTGGGTTGGTGTTTGCTACCTCAGAATCTAGGACTAGGGGGCACAAGATGTTAGTGACTGTGCCAAGTACACAGGTTGTGGAAGCAGAAGTTGGCTGTGTTGTTGCAGCTGTGGTGGCAGGTGTTGTGGGCACAGTGAGCCTCACTGTTGCCATCTGACCAGGCTGACCAGATGGGCCAGGAAGTTCCTTCCCGGCCACATCTCCAGAAGTGTAGCCATCACTGAGGTCATTGATCCTGGGGTGGAGTAGGAGTCAGTTCGGTGGCCAAGCTCTGGGAGCTGCTCTGCCAGATCGACCATCCACATCGCTTCAGTCACAATAAGTAGAGACCTAGGATGACACAAAATAGGTGAAGTTGGTTACAAGACATTTGGAGACATACAATGGATGTAGTAGAATTGAACAACTCATTAGATGTGCTGATATGTATCGTTTTGTATTCAGGGATTAACACGATAGCTCCAAAACATTTCAACCAACACAGTGTAGACGTGACATGTGTATTTGACCTTTCCAAGGCCTAGTTGTGCAGAAAGCAGGAGAACACACACCTTGGTTGTATAGTTAGCATTCTTCATCATGTGATCGGAGCAGAGTCTATAGGTCGCCTGCCACTTCTAATCGGCTGAGTTACCTTCATAGCTCATATATATCTGAGGTACACACTTGGTATGGTATCACTTATGCCATCAATGGTTTCAGTTGAGAACAGGACACCATCAGTCAAAGTAGTCAGACGTGTCTCTGAGTAGAGCATTGTATGTACATTGCACAGTCCATGATAAGTGAACATCATTACTATTTCGACTTCCTAACACTTGACAAATGGTTAGTGAAACATACCTGTTGGCAACATGCATTTGGGATGGACCATACCTTAAAATGTATACATTCTATATTAAATACATAATATTAAATAATGCGTTCCATGTATTAATCTAATTATTTATAGTTTTATTTTGATTTTATGTATTTGTTTTTTGTTAATTATTTACATACATTATTAAATGTAAACCATAATTCATTTCATGGTATAAAATAGAAATAATTATGTTATATGATAATTTGTAATGCTAAATATACGTGACATTTTTATTAGGTCAGAGTGTGTTATTAGTAATTTCTTTGTTCATTTGAAGATCAATTTTAAGGATGCTTTATTATGGAGTATGGATTGCAAACGTAAAGTCTTCCCAAAAATGCTTTAGATTTGAGTGTGTATAGTAAATGTAACACCTTTAGTGTCGAACACCTTCCCCAAAATGGTTAAGATTTGAGTGGGAATAGTAAATGTAATGTATTTGGTGACCAACACATTCGTTGAAATGGTTTAGACTGGAGTGGAAATAGTAAAAGTACCCCCTTTAGTGTACACCAGCTTCCCCAAAAGGGTTTGAAATGAGTGGGAATAGTAAATGTAACCCCTTTAGTGTCCAACACCTTCCTCAAAATGGTTCGGGCTTTTTATGACTACTATGGTGCTTCGACCGCCCCATTATAACTTGGATGGTTGGACCGCATTGGTACCGCCTGGAATCAGAGATCCCTTGCTGTGTTGCGGCGGTCTTGAGGCCGCAGCAGCCCATCAAGCATATTACGAGTTTCCTCACGTGCACACTTTTCATGGCATTTTCAAAGGCACCGCCGCGGGACTGCCAAAGATCTACCCACCAGAGACTTTAAAAGTTGTACTCTGACGGGTGGTATTTATGGCTTTGGTGCACTCGGAGCAGGGCAGCGGCATAACGGCCCCACTCCGAGACTGCCAAATTCATAATCAGGCCCTTAGATTGGAGTGGGTATAGCAAATGTAATCCCTTTGCCAAGATGGTTTAGAGAAATGGTTAATGTAAGTACTTAAGTGTCCAAGGCTTTCCACAAATTTGTTTAGATAATAGTTGGTTTTGTAATTTTAACATACAAAATTGATATTTATATATTTTATAATATTAAAAGTACATATAACAGTTTGTAATTTTTATTTATATTTTTGTCATATTATTTTAAAGTCAATGTTTACATTTTCATTACATATATCGGTTTACACATAAGAATGTTTTTTTCATAGTTATATTAAAACAATATTCTAATGCAGTTTTAATATTGAATACAACATGTAAATAATATTTGAACAGTGTTGTACATTTCTACATTTTTCAAATATTTTTTTACATTGTGACACATTTATTTTTTGTACATTAATACAGCTGTTTCACATACATTTTTTAAAACCCTATTTACATAATTTTTTTTTGTAAACAAATTTTATTAGTCAAATATACAATCAGCGGAGCTCTGTACCCCAGAGGCATCCGTAGCATCCATTATTTACATTATTTTTAAGCATATTTTAAATAATACTATATTGTTCTTTATAGTATTATTTATTTTATCCTTTACATAATTGGTCATATCACTTTTTAGGATATGTTTTCCATTCTTTACACATTTCTCAAACATTTATAATTTAAATCCCCATTGTTTTCTATAGGGAGATAGTCTTTTTTTTCATTTTCATTTAGTAACCATTTCTTTTTACCGCTATCCTAATTTTTGTACTCTATTTGACTAATTTCTGGTTCCTTTTCCTGAAACTAAGAGGCCCATTGGGATGGCGGGCGGAAGAGCACCCCGACCGCCATGGAAGCGGAAAACAACCGCCCGCTGGCACCGTGGGAAAACCGGCGGCCAAATTAGGATTAACCGGCAAACAAATCCGACCGCGGCAGTACGAGGCCAAGAAAAACCTCCTGTAGCGGGCGGAGATGGCTAAAATCCGTCCGTGGTGGTCAGAATCATGGCGGAAAAACAACAACCCGTTGCAAGTATAGCAGAGGCACCGCACCGGAAATTAGTATATCCCCGACGGTCCCGCGGTATGTACTGCCGTCTCCGACCGCCGCGGTCGCACAATGAGATGAATGGAAGAGCCAGCGGAAGAGCTGAAGCACAGCCACCGCAGTGTACGAACGGTCAAAAATATGGCGGACGAAGCCAAAACCCGACAAGAAGGCCAAAAAGTGCACACAGAAAACTAGCCATGCCTCCCGAATACACAAAACACACCCCAATAACACAACCACACGGCAAAATGAAAAATACAAATCCCAGGACAACACACCTGTCAGCAACACCCCAATTGGAAACACCCACATAGCGGAGTATAAAACCAGCCCCTTCCCTGACCACAATCCCTTGCAAAACACCAGGTGATAAGGGACACATACCTCAGCTGACAGGAGAGGCAAAGGACACATCACCAGCCACACCACACACAGCACCATCACCACCTCCACACCAGCACAACTAACCCCCTGCACAACACACACCATACACAGCACAACCATAACCCCCACTCACACTCCTGCACCCACAATCACTTTGCACACCACACACCATTGCCACACAGAAAATGCCCAAATTCTCTGAGAGTGAGTTGAAGGTCATGGTAGATGAGATAGTCAGAGTGGAACCACAGCTTTTTGGTATCCTGGTCCAACAGACACCATTAGCCACAAGGACACAAATGTGGGATAGGATAGTCCAAAGGGTCAATGCAGTAGGGACCACCGCAAGATCAAAAAAGGAGATCATGAAGCGTTGGCATGATCTGAAGAGGGTGGTCAAGGAGAGGAGGAGCAAGAACCGTGAGCTGGCTCAGAGGACTGGCGGTGGCCCTCCCATTCCACCAAAACCATTCACACAATGGGAGGAGAAGGTGCTTGCCGTACTGCATCCAAAGAGTCTCACAGGAGTAGCCCGGGGAGTGGAGGCTGGCAAGTACAAACAAATGACTACCGCCACTCTGCAATGTACTGCCTTGCACAACAACAAAGCCACACCACCTAGGACACATACCATCCATCTGCACCACACACTCACACAAACATGGCTCACAGATCCAACATTCACCCACTCCCATTCACCCCAAACATAGCTAACAACATAACCATGGGGGCATGTGTACAGGCAGACAGCACTATGACAACCACCAGGCCCCCTGGCCCACACCTGAGCAGGATAGATCCCTCCCCCACCCCACCCAGGAGCAGTTGGAAGCCATTGCAGTACACCAAACAAAATTACAGGCAGGTAGCCATATTCACAATAAGGCTGTCTGGGAGTGGGGGGCCTGCACCACAGCCTAGCAAGATGGATCCCTCCCACCACCCCACCCAGAAGCATGTGTCAGCCATTACACAACCCTCATCAAACTTACAGGTAGGTAGCCATCTTCCCTGGGAGGGTATTTGTGGCTGGGAGGGCTGCACTACTACTCCCAACATTCCCTCTGTCCCACACCTCAGCAGGATGGAGCCCTCCCCCACCCCACCCAGGAGCAGTTGGAAGCCATTGCAGTACACCAAACAAACTTACAGGTAGTTAGCCAGTACGTGCACCCACCCATTTTTCACAAATTAAATGGTGCCATATGACAACTCCAGCCCTCTCATTGCACAAAAAGGCATACCTACCCCATTGCTAAGCACAGTGTGCACACAGGTAAGCTAAGGAAACTGTCACAACCACCAAAGTGTGGCACAACAATGCACAAGTAGAAGAAAGTCAGGGCACAATCATGCACAGCAACTAGTTACATGTGCATCACCATGGGGCAAGTGCAACAAGGACCATTTGAAAAATATGAAAGCATGTGTGGTGGCACAAATAAAGATATGCACATGACAGGACAAAGGGATGCAGGAGATGACAATGACCAGTCCATGGCCAGATGTGACGTCTGCTAGGTCAGGTAAATAAACTATGATTCCTCAATTAAACACATGTTGTGCCAGGCCCTAGATGGCAACAAGTCCATGTAAACCTCAATTGTGCACGGTTCGCATGGTATGCCTTGACACCTCACACCATGGACAAGTAATGCTTGTACCACTGCATCATGTCAGGAAGCACAGTAGTGCACATAGTCAACAATGTGATGATTTGTCAATTGTGCAGTGTACAAAAAGTGAATGACACACAGCTAACACAAAGCTTGCCGAGTGCACTGCAATGACCATTTCACATCTGACCCACAGGTGACCAAGAACTCACTGCCGAGGACAACACCAGCAACCTGCATAGCCAGTCTCCACCCCCGGTACAAGGACTCTCGGATGTTGACTCCCAGGATTCCATGGATGATGAGCTCGAGGCTGGCCCATCTGGTGTGCCAGGGAGCAACAGGTCCCAGGACCCCATCGTCCCCCCACCACATCTGCGGCAACAACAACTCCACAGCAGACCCCTGCTGTCATGACCTGTGCGGCCACCGCCACCTCCACCACCACCACCACCATCAGTGCTGCCTGCAACACCCTCCCTGTCCCAGAGGATGCCCAGCACACACCACCGATGGAGGAGGGCAGGGAGAGGATACGGGTGCCCACAGTGGTGAAGCAAGAGGTCTGTGGCAGCAGGGCAGGTGAGAGGGGCAGGGTCACCCAGGGACACCAGGAGGCTGGGACCCACTCCCTGGAACACATCACCAGAGTCCTGGGTGCATACGAACAGGCCCAGGGACGAACGGGCCGGTCGGACGATCTGTTGCACGAGCTCATCCTGCTGATGAGGTCCATCGACACCTGCATGGGACAAATCGTGGACCTCCTGGGCCAGCAAGTGGCGGTTCTGAGGGACAGGCATGCGCCACAGACAACACCTCCACCTCCCTCTGGTGGGCTGCACAATGAAAGTTCACCATCCTCACCTGCGCCCACAGAGAGGGGTGAGTCCTCAGACCCCACTGGCCCTGCAGCAGACCCCCCCCCCCTGCCAAATGATGAAGGGGCCGTCCCAAGAAGAGCCTGAGAGTATCTGGAGGCCAAGCACCTGCCAGACGCCAGTCACGGAGCCAGCCATGATAGCAACCCTCTCCACCACTGCATTGACTCTTTGGACTGTCCTTCCCCCCACTGCCTTGTGAATGGCATCTGTCTGTTGGACTGGGTCACCAAAGCAATGTGGTGACTACTCGACTATCTCATCTACCACGACTGTCAACTCACTGCTCCACCCCACCCCCAATGGAAATGTACACCCCCCTCGCATCTCACCATAGTAAATAAAATATCCTCACACACATGTTGTTGTGTCTGCTCCGTATTTATTGCAGGGTGTACAGTCTTCAACATGATCACAATGTACCAGGAGCATGGGCTGTATGTAGGCAAGGAGAAATCAAAGGCACGTAGGGAAACACAACAGAACAACTGTCACTGGTCTGGGTGTGGCATCACAGACATCACACAAGCCCTAACACCAGGATAACCCAACATGCACATGTCACAATGGCCACCAAGTGTCAACATACACGTCCTGTTGATGTTCCCAAATGACATGTCCTAGAAACATTTCCACCCACCACTGAGTCTACAACTGGCTGATGCTACAATTCTCACATGCCCCTTCACGACAACAGCAATATCATCAGACAATGGGTATGTTGCACATTGACACCCACCGTCAGGTGAAGTAGCGGGTGATGAGCTGTTCACGCAGGTCAACACCTTCCTCCTCTCCACTGTCCTCATCACTGGACACGGCATGGTTTGCAGGATGGGGCCTTGGGTCCTCACCATCATCCAGGAGCAGAGGAATCTCCTTGCGAATGGCTAGGTTGTGGAGCATGCTACAACAATCTGACACACCTTCCTGGGCGAGTATGCCAGTGCACCGCCGGTCTTGTCCAGGCACCGGAAACGTGACTTGAGCAGGCCAAAAGTACGCTCCACCACACGACGTGTCCTCCCATGGGCCTCATTGTAGTGGACTTCAGACGGGGACCTGGGATTCCGCAGTGGGCTCAGCAACCAGAGACGGTTGGGATATGCAGAGTCGCCTAGGTATGACAAACACAAATAGACATTGCAATGTCGCAGAGGCTCAGGGCAGCAGGTCACACACACAGCATGCCACACGACTAGGCATGCTCACCCACAATCCATGCATGCTCGGGAAGAAGATTAGCTATCAGCTGGGGCACTATGCTGTTCCGCAGGATGTAGGAGTCGTGGGCCGAGACTGGGAATTTGGCACACACCTGCGAGATGGTCATATCTGCCAGGCACACCACCTGCACATTGATGGGGTGGTAATGCTTGCGATTGCGGTAAATGTGCTCACTTGCCTGTGGTGGCACAAGACTGACATGGGTGCAATCAATGGCCCCAACAACATTGGGGATGTGTCAAAGTTGATAGAAGTCTCCCTTCACAGCTGGCAATTCAGCACCCCTGGGGAAATGGATGTATCTGTCCTTGTATAGCATCATGGCGGACAGTACATCAAGCAGCACCATGCTGAACATCGGTTGTGACATCCCACCAGTGCTGGCCACAGTCTCCTGGAACGATCCAGTGGCAAAAAATGCAGGGCTGCCATCACCTTATAAGTAGGGGTGAAAGCTGTTGGATATGTCCGCCGTCGCTGCAGGTGGGGCTCCAACAGATCACAAAGGGTTTTCAGGGTGGCTCTGTCCAGGCGGCATTTCCGTATGATCGCAACATCCTCCATGTCCTCCAGCACCGTCAAGTGACAAGTCAAATTTGGCCTCCTCCTAGTGGAGATGATAGTGGACACATGTCAATGCAATACATCATGAGATGTGCACATCATATCACGTTCTGGATGACACAACAATAACTGACATCTATAGTGACTAACAGACCAGCTTACATGGAGGGACACCTTCAGCTAAACAAAGGGCACATGTGTCAACTTTCATAAGACAAGTACCTTAAACACCACCTTGGGCAATGTGAATGCACATAGGGATATGGCCACAGTACATATGTGCACGCCTGGGAGTCTAGCATCCCGCATATGTGTAACTAATCAAAAACACTGTCTCATACCTAGCTGCTGTACCGGTCACACCTTAATGCGTCATTACAAGCTGGCACACATCCACCACACAATGACCACAGTCGGCATTGGAATGACGAATGTGTTCATGAGCAGACATGAGAGGCAATGCTAAATAGATCATCATTCATCGAGACGAGCATTGCTGTGATTGTCACTGGACCTCAACACATTGACATGTGTACACATTGTACAGTCCAGGACTACACTGTCCTGCCTACACCAACATCAAATTCTTAAGTGACATGTGAGTGGGTAGGGGCAAATCTATGTTACACACACACAAGCATAGCATGTGTAGCCATCAGTGGAGTAAATTGAACATTGGCATCGGGTGCACAATGATGTGCCATTGAACATGTTGGCACTGTGCACTGGTGATGTTTGACAGATGGCCATTGCCATTGTATGGCACCCATATCGCGGTATCTACCGCCTGGCCCCGGCGGTGTGTCACCAGCACCCCCATTCACATGGTGATGAATCAAACCCAGATCTGTTGACTGGGTGTGAGTGTTTGATTGGTTCTGATGCTCCGTCCATCACCACCCCCTTGTGTACCGCTTTGTTCGCCATAAGTTGGCAGGGTATGCTCAGACGTAAGTCCCTTGCTCACTTTGCCACTGGATTCAAGCAAGCCTGGCTGAAATGCCAGAAACCGGTCCTAGGAAGCTTGTTTCCGGTCCAGGGAAGGCATGGCTTGGCAGTTCGGGCTGGACTGTTCCCATGAGGCACAGGGTCAGACTGATTTGCATATGGCCATGTCTGAACTGGGGTGGCAGAGTGGGCTAAAGAATGGTGATGAATCAAACCCAGATCTGTTGACTGGGTGTGAGTGTTTGATTGGTTCTGATGCTCCGTCCATCACCACCCCCTTTTGTACCGCTTTGTTCGCCATAAGTTGGCAGGGTATGCTCAGACGTGAGTCCCTTGCTCACTTTGCCACTGGATTCAAGCAAGCCTGGCTGAAGACGGCTGAAATGCCAGAAACCGGTCCTAGGAAGCTTGTTTCCAGTCCAGGGAAGGCATGGCTTGGCAGTTTGGGCTGGACTGTTACCATGAGGCACAGGGTCAGACTGATTTGCATATGGCCATGTCTGAACTGGGGTGGCAGAGTGGGATAAAGAATGGTGATGGATCAAACCCAGATCTGTTGACTGGGTGTGAGTGTTTGATTGGTTCTGATGCTCCGTCCATCACCACCCCCTTTTGTACCGCATTGCCATTGTATGGCACCCATATCGCGGTATCTACCGCCTGGCCCCGGCGGTGTGTCACCAGCACCCCCATTCACACAATTGCGGTAGTCATAGACATGGAGACATGCCCATATGGCGGTTGGCATGCTCCGCCGCCTGAATGGCGGTGCCTCGTGTCAATCTATGTCACCCATATCGCGGTATCTACCGACTGGCCCCGGCGGTGTGTCACCAGCACCCCCATTCACACAAGTGCAGTAGTCATAGGCATGGAGACATGCCCTTATGGCGGTTGGCATGCTCCGCCGCCTCAATGGCGCTGCCTCGTGTCAATGCATGGCACACATATCGCGGTAGCTACCGCCTGGCCCCGGCGGTGTGTCACCAGCACCCTCATTCACACAAGTGCGGTAGTCATAGGCATGGAGACATGTGGAAATGGCGGTTGGCATGCTCCGCCACCAAAATCGCGGTAGCGCACACCGGGCCCCTGCGGTGTTTCACCACCATGGAGCTCGCCCTAGAGCCAATGTGAAGCTCGATAGCGGTGGCATGATGCATTTTTGAAGATGCAGTAGGCGTGCTCCGCCACCGTGTAGGCGGACATTGGCTGGATTTGAAAGATGCACCATCGCAGTAGCGCACCCGGGCCCCAGCATTGTCTCACCGCCATGGAGCATGCCCTTACAGCCAATGGGAGCCATGATTGTGGTGACATGATGCAATTTTGAAGATGGTGGTAGGCATGCTCCGCCACCGCGGAGGCGGACATTAGCTGAATTTGAAAGATGCACCATCGCGGTAGCGCACCCCGGGCTCCTGCGTTGCATCACCGCCATGGAGCATGCCCTTACAGCCAATGGGAGCCATGATTGTGGTGACATGATGCAATTTTGAAGATGGTGGTAGGTGTGCTCCGCCACCGCAGAGGCGGTCATTGGATGCATTTGAAAGAGGCAGACCTGGACCACCAATTGCTGCAGCTTGGCACCTTTGAAATGACCCCAGGGTACTATATATGTGGGAGTGAGCCTCACATTGCCACTGCTCACAGCGCCTGCAGCCTGAGACCCCTCACCTGCTGCTGCCTCCAGGGACTGCTGCCTGAGACCCCTCACCTGCTGCTGCCTCCAGGGACTGCTGCCTGAGACCCCTCACCTGCTGCTGCCTCCAGGGACTGCTGCCTGAGACCCCTCGCCACCAAAATCACCTGCTGTTGTCTCACAGTGATGGCAAGAACAGAGAATATCCGTGCCAGTCCCTTCACGAGCGAGGAGCTGGAGGTCCAGGTGGACTAGGTGCCCACACAGTACCCAAGGCTATATGGTGCCCCAAATGTCGTGGTAAGTCTTCAACAGTGGTGGGGTAGGGCAGGGGGGCCACACATGTAGTTGGACTGATGCAGTATGTGCCTGGGAGTGTGGGGTAGTGTCATGCACTGCCTGACATGCTGTCTCCAGTGGGAGGGTGTGTGTACCCAATGCCACAGCTTTCCCTCCCTGCACATGTATGTATGAGTGACCTGTGTTGTGTTGTCAGTCATACAGTGACACAGAAGGTTTTTCATGCTGTAGTCAGGACAGTGATTGCTTGGCTGGATGGCTGTGTGTGCCCCTGTAGTCCATATCAGTGTGAGCCCAGCTGGCCTGCACAGTCCCCGCCTACAAAGACAAGGACAACTCACTGAACTTACAGAGTAGGACATCAGTCTTGTCACAGTGCACTCCAGCTATGGTCCATCTCAGCACTGTGGTTTGCACACAACTGACCTTGTGATTGGCATTTTGTATTTGTGATATCATGTCCATCTATGTGACCACCATGACACATTCAAATATTCACAGGACAGGGACATTGATGACTGCGCAGTCTTGGACACAGTGAGTCCACCCCCAAACACAGGTTGACATGTTATGTATGTGTTGCTCAAGCCAACAATGGACTGGAGATGTGAGCAGGCTATATAGGTGTTTCAGTGCTGGCATCCTGCATGTGTGTGAGATGTGCAGGGACTGTGGTTCCCCTCACACCTGCATGCTTTAACATCAGCTTTGCCCATGCAGGGGTCCCATGTGGGCTGTACTATAGTCTCTGATTGACCAAGCGTTGGATATGTGATGATTTTGCATCTTGCTGATATACTGATAGATGTCGGTACATGACACTGTGTCCCTGATCATTTCTCCCTCTTGTCTCCCATGCCTGCAGCTCAAGGTACACCAGCGTAAGGCCGTGTGGAGGGCCATTGCAGCGAAGGTGCGAGTCCTGGGGGTCTCAAACCGACGGCGCACCCACTGCCACAAGAGATGGGATGACATCAGCCGGCTGGCAAAGAATGTGGCGGAGATGAGCCTGGGGCTGCTTCCTCGCACTGGGCATCTGGCACGGCACAGTATGACACCACTAATGGGGCGCATCTTGGCGGTGACACAGCCTGAGCTGGATGCACATTTGAAGGAGCATCAGCAGCAAGCCAGGGGTGAGCATTTGGGGAGTCTCACTTTGGTTGGGAGTGGCTGCATGTGTACAGAGCCTGTGCCTGCGTTGGCCTCTGTGATGTTGGTAGTGTGATGCTGTGGCATGTAAGTGGCTACTGGCCTGGGTGCCTGTGGCATGCATTTGCACAACCTGTACTTACAAAGGTGATTCGGATGCTGTGCCTTCACATTACTTTCTGAGTTGTGCTCTTCAGGTTTCTTCTGCATTGGTGTAGTCTTGGGAATCCCATGGGAGGGAACGGCAGTGTGCCCAATCTGACTGTGCGTACATCAATGCGTCCATTGCATGCACCCATATTGGGGAGGGCTAAACATCTTACAGCAATGTGCAGCATTCTATTGTCCACAAGGTACGACATGGGGGGTGGCATGGGCTAATGTCCATTGTGGACTGTCATATTGTAGTCTGGGTCTGTGTTTTCCCCTCCTGTTCCATCCTGTTCTGTCATTGGCAACAAGTAGTGTGCTCCCATCATGTCCCTAGGTGTACTCAGAACTAGTTGTGTGTCTGTTTGAACAGAGCCACAAGCAGGGTGTTGTGCTCTGTGCTCAACTTTTGTCATGCATTGCTTGCATATGTTTGTTCTGTTTTTGCCACTGACCTGACCCTATATCTCTCTCTCCCATGCAGCATCACCTGTGGTTACGGAGGGACAGGAGACGGACACCAGTGGGGGTGAAACTAGCACCACAGCTGCCCAGGAGCCCAGTGACACAAATGTCACCAGCACCTCAGAGGGGGACAGGAGTCTGCTGGAGGAGTCCCAGCCTGAGACGCAAAGCACCACATCATCCGATGCCAGCGGGGGTGCATCCACGTTGGAGGGCACAGGGAACGGGGACTCTGCATCGACTTCCACCACACAGCGATCATTGCCCACCCTCCCAGCCACTTCCTCTGGTGCTGCCAGTGTCAGCCTCAGTAAAAGGGGAAGAGTGTCCTTCACCCCTGGCACCACTGGCCCTGGCCCTGTCCCCCCTGCTGCTATCAGTGCTGAGTCTGTGGACCTTTTGCGCCAGCTGTGTGTAGGCCAGGCAGCTCTCCTCAATGCCTTCATTGACCACGACAAGAAATTGGCCCAGGTGGTTGCTTTCATGGAGGGCATACATTCCGACGTGGGTGGGCTACACCGGACAGTCCAGGCTTTGTCATCAACAGTGACGTCTGCCCTGCAACAGGCACATTCTCACAGTCCAGATCCAGTCCCTTTGTCCACCCCCCAGGCAGTGGCCACGTCTAACGATAGTGACCACAGTCCACATACATCAAAGTCACGATACAGCACACGGCAGCAGCAACCCAAGCAGTCCCGGGCGCAGACACCATCCCCACAGAAGACCAAAGGCACCCCAGAGCACAGGGAGAAAAGCCCGTCAGGCGACACCAGTGGACAATTAGCAAAGCAGCAGACCTCAGGCACACATGCCTCAGTGGCATCCCCATCCAAGGACTCTCCTGCCCCTAAAGCATTAAGCAAAGATAATCGTACAGTGTCTGTGCCCACCAAGGAGGTGGTGCATGCCAAGGGTACACCTAGGAAGGGCTCAAAGGCAGTATCACCAACCACCTCGACTCCCATTCCAAGCCCAGTTAAGCAGGGGCCGGAGGGTACTGTAGGGGTAACACCTAGTAAACAGGAGAAGGGGGGCAGTGGCGAAGCAAGGCAAAGCATTCCACTGGGTCCAGGTCATCACCAGAGGGACTGCCAGTGCCTGCACCTGCTGCAGCAGTGGTGGTGAGTGTGCCTGTTGTGCCCACACCACTTCCCATTGATCCATAGTCAGTCAAACCATTTAGGATCCCCAAGAAGTGGAAGGGCACCCCTCAACAATCTCCCAGCCACACCGTGACTCCCGTCTGCATGACTCCACCTCCACGTGCCACTACACCACCTGGTTCAAATAGCCCTCCAGCTTGCCATGTCACTGATAGCTCTACCTCAGCTGTTCCGCTCTCTCCCCCGTCAAGTGCCCCGACAGTCCCCGAGACACAGCCAGCTCCCAGTCCACCTGACAGCCAAGTCTGAGTGGTAGTCACCCTCACACACCTGTGTCTCACACAGGTGGGCCTGTACTGCACATTGTTGCCCCCTGACTGTGTTGCTGACCATGGAAAGGTACAGTCACACACATTCCCTGTGCAGCTTCTCATGGACATGCTCTGCACTCTGCCCTGGCCACTGGCCTTGCTGTTATGCCCTTGCCTGTGCAGCTTCTCATGGACATACTCTGCACTCTGCCCTGGCCACTGGCCTTGTTGTTTTGCCCTTGCCTGGACAGCTTCTCATGGACATACTCTGCACTCTGCCCTGGCCACTGGCCTTGTTGTTTACTGCTGTTTTGCCCTTGCCTGTGCAGTTTCTCATGGACATACTCTGCACTCTTCCCTGGCTACTGGCCTTGTTGTTCACTGCTGTTTTGCCCTTGCCTGTGCAGCTTCTCATGGACATACTCTGCACTCTGCCCTGGCCACTGGCCTTGTTGTTCACTGCTGTTTTGCCCTTGCCTGTGCAGCTTCTCATGGACATACTCTGCACTCTGCCCTGGCCACTGGCCTTGTTGTTTGGCCCTTGCCTATGCAGCCTCTCATGGACATACTCTGCACTCTGCCCTGGCCACTGGTCTTGTTGTTTTGCCCTTGCCTGTGCAGCTTCTCATGGACATGCTCTGCATTTTGTGCCTTACTCTTCTCTTCTCATGGTGCCTATCTGTGCAATGTGTTAATAAAGACAGTTGCTCCAGTTGTCTATTTTGTCAGTGTCCTTACTGAATAAAGTTCTTTTGCTGTGTGTAAATGGTTTACTGTGCCACATGGTCTGTGTGGCACTTCAACATGGTCAATATTTGGGCTCACTTGCTCTCTTTTTTCAGGGGTGACAGGGTCTTCAGTTCTTCTTGGCCCAGATACTTGTGGTGGCAATGGTGTCAATTTCGAATGGTTAGCAGTAGTCATTTACTTGATTAGTTCATGTTGGCTCTATTGTACACATGTCAGGTTGGGGGGCACTGCCAGCACAGGGTGGGTTTCTGCACACAGTATTGCAGGCAGGCTGACCAGGGTCATCATGTATGTGTGCTGTTGTCTTTATGCTGTGCTGTATGGTGTTGTGTGGGTTGCTGTTCTGTCCCTGATGTCTGTGTGTGTCTGGTATGCTTGGTGTGCACACACAGCTTGTTGTGCATGCAGTGCTGTGTGTGTATGTTGCCTTGTGATTGCCTGGTGTGCATCCCCTGATGTCGTGCTATGTTTGCTATATGATTGTTCTGCCTGTACATCTGTTGTTTGTTTGCTGTGGCTTTGTTGTTCTGTGATGGTGCACTTCTTGTGTGTGTTGTGGTATGTTGTATGTGCATTGTTCCTGAGTGATGAGGTTGTGCACTCCTGTTGTGTCTGTGCTCCCATTGCCTTTCCCAAGTTTAGCTGCACAGGGCATGTCTGTTGTTGTTGTTGTGTTTCTGTTGTGTTATGTGTTTGTCTGTTGTATTTGTTTCCACATTTGTGGTGGCATCCCTGTGTGTGTGTGTGCATGTGTGTGTGTGTGTGATGTTTGTGGCTGGGCCCAGGGTGTGTGGCTGTTTGTGTGTGTATTGCCTGTCAAGTATTGCCAGCCTTCAGTGTGTTTGGCACTGGTGTTGTGTGCTGCTGGTGTGAGGGGGTATGTGTGTAGATTTTTACTGGTGTTTGTCAGTCCTGAGGTGTGTAGATGGTCCCTGTGTGTAGTGCTGCTGGTGTACTCCTGTGAAGTAGTTGTATCGATGTGTGGCTGTTTCCAGTTTGACTTCAGGGCCTTCCTTTCATCCTTTCATCCTTGTGCCTATACATGGTTTGCCTTGCTTTCTCCCTGTGTTGTTGCACTGAGCTGTCTGTGGTTTGATTTCACTGACTGTGCCAACCATGTGTGCTTTGATGGTGAGAGGGTGTTGTGCTCTGTTCCTTGCGTTGATGCGATGTACACATGCTTGTTGTGTGTCTCCATGGCCTTCCATTTATGTGCAGCCCACTTTGGTTTCTCTATTTGTTGTGCTCCATTGCTGTTGGCATGTGGGGTGTGTATGTGTGTGTGTGTCAGTCTGTGATATGTATGTGTGATTGTGCAGGCTGTGTGTCCATTTGGATGTTGATTCCTTGTGTGTGTTCATTTGTTGCTTGTCCTCATTGCTTTTTCCCTGAGTGTGGTGTTGTGTGTGTTTCCCTGGCCCTGTGCTACTGTGTTGTGTGTTGTGTGTTCCTGTGCAGCCACTCCTGCATTGTGTGTCTCCATGATTGTTTGTTGCGTGGTGAAGGGTATGTACTGCCCTGGCTTGTTGTTGTGCATTGGGGTGTACAGGGGGGGCACATGGCATGTGCCTTCATGGGGTGTGCTGGTGTGTGGTGGGAGTGGGTGTGTCCCTGTGGTCTTTGTGCCCTGCCCATGCCTGGCACTGGCCCTGCCTTCTGCATTGTGCGCATGTATTTGCTTGTGTTCACCGCTGCGGTGACGTGACCGGTACATTGCTGCATGGTGGCGGTAGCTGTGTGTCCAGGATGCAGCGGGTGACTTTGTGGCAGGTGGGTGATGTGTGGGTGCCCTTGTGGATGTGTCCCTGTCCCCCCTAGGGTGTCTGATGTGGATTTGGACCCTGTGTCAGGCCGTGGGTTGTGTGTTGTGTGGTGTGTTATTGCGTAACTGCGTCGTCGTCCGCGGCAGTCCATGAGTTCCTGGTGATGTAGCAGGTACAGCACCGGATAGACGTGTAGAGCTGGGTCCATGGTGGTCGTGACTGGGACTCTGCTTTCGCGATCCACTGTCGAGTTTTCGCCGTCTCTGGTTGGGCGATGTCTCCGCTGCGGTGCGTCTGCTTGCTTGAGTCATTCTAATTTGTGGAGCGGGGCGAACGTCATTCCGCACGGCGGAGGGTCTCCATTGGCTCCCACCGCCGCGCACTTTGATGGCGGTACGCGTCGCACCGCGGCGGTCAGAAATTGGCCTATGTTTGACCATACTAATATGGCGGGCGTGATGTCCGCTGCTGGCGGGCGGAAAAAGGCATTTTTCCGCACCGCCAGCGCTGTGGTGGTCCCACCGCCCTACATCCTAATGGACCCCTAAGTCGTGGGAAGGTGCTGCTGTTCATTGGAGCAGCTAAGACTTTTTTGTAAGGTATCTTATAGGGTTTTGAAGGTAGGGAGATGTAGAGATTATTAGTAAATGGTAGCTATAGGGTTGTTATGAGGTTTTTGAAAGGTTAGTAGTAGTTTTTGTACCTTTGTTTGCTAGTGTTTTGTGTTAGGCTTAGGTAGAGTTTGTTAGTAATGTGTCATTATTTTATGCTATATTATGTTATGTCATGTGCTTTGTGTAGAATAATTGTGATGTTTGTGTTATGTTTGAAGTTACTGTTTTTTGTAGGTGAGTATTGTATCTTATTTTACAGGTTTATGGATCCGAAGGTTTCGTAGGGAAGTTTGGATGTTGTTTTTTTTTTTTTTTTTTTTTAAAGAAAATCAGTTTTGTTTCGTTTTTAGTAAACTATATTTCTAATTATGTTTTACCTTGATTTTAGGAGTGTTTCTTTTTGAACAATTTTTCAGGTCTTTTATGGTTTATTAAGACTTAGGATTGCAAAAATGAATTTTTATGTGCCCTGTTTTATTTTTGCTTTTTACGGGGATTTTTTAAAATTATTGTTTGCTTTTTAGTGGATTATATGTTTGACTACCTGGATATAGAAGACAATCAGCAGCTAAAGAACAGTTATTTTTTAGTGGTTTTTTTTTTTGTTTGTTTTTTAGAGTTTTATATAGCGCGAACGAGACCCGAGACATCAGGTAACAGAGCGCTTTACATGAGCACCAGTTTCGTTACATGAGGACACATTCATTTTTGTTAGGCACGGGCAGATTAAGTGATTTGTCCAGAATCACAGGATGTTGAGCATCGCGGTCGAGACTCAAACCCCGTTCCCCAGCTTTGAGGTCGACCGCTCTAGCCGTAAGGCTACATCCTCTCCCCTATATGTAACATTTTTTATGTATATGTAGTGTCTGTGTTTTGCACTTGTTATATTACAAGTGATGTGTTGTGGTTAATTCTTTCTATGTGATTTTATTTGTTATTTTGAGGTTTTAGGTTGGTGAGTTTTTCCGTTTTTTTAAAAACAGTTTTTATTCATTTTAGAAAATCAACAGCACAGAAGCAGACAGATTTAGTGTGAGCCTTCAAGGTTGTAGTGGGCATGCAGTAACATATAACAGCAATGCATGAATGGTCTTCAGAGTGACACCAAAGTACGGCATTGTATAAAGCAAAAGTATGAAGTACAGTAATACAGAGTAAGGAGAGTGCCGTTGTTAAACTTTATGTAGTCCATGTATGCCTCCCAGTACCATAAAAGGAATAAACGCAAAACAAGAAAAACACCCAATAAATCTTGAGTGTACATCAAGTAGGAGATATCAAGTTGCTAGAGCCATACCATCTGAAGGGAATATATGGTATGGAGTCAGCCTACTACCCTTTAAGGAGGGAGTGTATACAATATATGGGGGGGCGGGGAGGGAGTGTACATGGTGGAGAAGATGGGAGGGAAGCGTCCTGTGGGATCTCACCAATCTGCATCTGTGCGGTCTCTGCAAAGGGTTGGTGGAAGGATGAGTGGTGCGTGCCGATCCGCAAATACATTACTGATTAAAGGGAGAGGGCACTAGAACTACAGGGCATGATGTCTGGGACTGATCAACAGTGGACAACAAATAATCTCTAATGGGCTTCCAGATATATTTTGATCTAGAGGCCGAGGGTTGGAAGGAGGTGTCAAAGGGTGGCATCAGTACGTCATGCTAGTGAGCCAGTTATCTGTAGTAGGCCCCAGGTGATGACCCCAGCGTAAGGCAATCTCACATTTGGCAAGGAGCAATGCCATCGTGGTGAACCGTCTGGTGCATTTAGGGAGGTACTGGGTATACCCCAACAGGGCGATAAGAGGGTCAGCATCCAGTTCACTCTCTAACATTTGCATCAACAAAGAAAAAATCTTACCCCAGTAGTGTGCTATATCTCTGCAAGTCCACGTCATTTGGAGAAAGTCTGTACCTGATGTGTGACACTTAGGACAGTCTGAAGAGCAAAATTGGTCATATATATTTTGGTAGTTGGGAGTTATGTAGGAGCGGCATAAAACTTAAAAAGAGCTTGTGTTGGTGATTTGGGGATACTAGTCGAGTCTGGGCGCAGCATCCCACCCACATCTTATCAGTAATGGACCTGCCCAGGTCATGTTCCCAGTCGGATCTAAGTTTTACATTATTAGTTGGGAGTAGTGCAACATTAGCATAGTACAGTCTGGGTACTAGCTTACCTCCACCTGAATCAGTAATCACAAATGTGAGAGGAGGGAACTCATCTGGTGCTAATGGATAAGACCCTATTGCAGCTCTCAGTGAATTATGGAAGCTGTGAAAAACAAAATGGTCCATGAGCGGAGCAACATGAAAGCGAGGGTCAGTGGAATGTGACAGGATATGTCCAATGGGGAAGAGGTCACCAAAGTGTGGAGACCGTATCTGGCCAAAGTATGTGTCACCAAGGTTTCGCAGGTTAAGAGAGCCAAGGGTTATCCTCCAGTAGTATGGCTAGAGAGAAGAGAACCCCCTTCAGGAACATTTCAAGCTTCCTCTATGCCCAGCAGGTGGTGGAGAGCGTTTGGGTATCTTTGGGGTCTAATAGAATCTAATAGAATCCCCCCCTAAGGAGTACGGGTGCGAGTGGCCTTGGCGCTGCCGGGTCCGCCACTGGCTTGGTGTATAGTAGTCTGGCATCTGGATGGAAGTCTTTTCAGCCGCTGGGGGTCACGTAACTAGTTAGCATGGAGGAGTCTTGTTTGTTATCGGAATTAACCAGACAAATCGCTCCACCAACTAAGAACGGCCATGCACAACCACCCACAGAATCGAGAAAGAGCTATCTTTGAAAAGACTTCATGAATATGTAACATATTGATTCATCTGCAACAATTTTCAAATGAAAATTGGAATATTTTATTGGAACTTGGCCTGCTGACTGTTTGCTGAAGAAATACAATAATAAATTGTTGATATGAACATTACTATAAGACGTTCCTTTAAATTTTTGTGATTTCATTTTGAGGATTGTGGCCAGGAGCGGTGGGCTACGGAGAGTTGAGCGTCTTCTTTGGAAACTTTGAAGAAAAGTACTGAACAGTGACTATTGTGCACACTTTTTTTGTCCTCACCGCCTTTCTTTTGGTACAATGCAATATTTTTGTGAACGATATTTCTTTTCTGAGATTTTGGTGAATCGATACTGTTCGCATTGTTATTATGTTATTGATCCATGCTTAACTCACTCTTGGCCTATATCAGTTAGATGTGAAGTACTGTGCAGTGCAGGAGTAGTGACTTTGTACTGGTTGTATGTGTGTCTGGGAAGGATACAGCACAAGAAGAGAGCAGTGCTATGCAGTGCGTGCATGTACTTAGTGTATGTGTACCTGCGAGGAGTACAGTACATGGAAGATGTAGTGCTAGGCAGTACGTGCATGATGAGTGCATTTACTGGGTGTATAGGAGTCTAACAGTAGTACTATACATGAAAGATGTAGTGTTGTGCAGCACATGCATGGTAAATTTATGTGCTGGCTGCATGTTTGCCTGTAAATGGCAACACGGAAAGACTGCAGTGCATGCAGAGTGAATGTGTGTGCTGATTGTATGTGTGTCTGTGGTGGCACAATATATGGAGGGAAGAGTGCTGGATAGTGTGTGCTGTGTACACACACTGAGTGCCAATTTGGAGGTCCTGGCCTGCCTGGTGAAGACATGAAGAGGTAGAGGAATCCCCACAGATAAATTTGAGTATTGCTGTTTTCCTGTGAGCTGGGTGGGACACAGTGGAGGAGGGAGATGCCCCCCATACGCATAAAGGGTGCTCTTTGATTCAGTGAGAGATCACAATAAAGGGGCTTTGGCACATCTCAGGAAGGAGATGGGGCTGATAAGAGAACCATAAAGGGTTGGCTGGGGGCCCGAGATTTACCTTGTGGCTGACATCCAGGTGTGGGCTCTAGTCACTCTCATGGCCGGTGTTGTGAAACTATCAGCTTCAGAGTCTCTCCTGCTGTGACACATGGCTTTTCAAGAGGGAGAGGAGAAGCCCGTACTTCAAAAGAAGCAGAACCACAATATAAAACGTCAAAGACCCAGAAACTAAATAACATTCGATGTCTGGAAATTGAATATAAGAAGGGGGGTTGAGACCACAAAAATTGTCTACTGCCAAGCGGCCAGCCAGACTGTTTGAGGAGGGAAACATCTGCAAAACTTCTGTCTGTGACCAGGATTAGGGGACAAGGCCTGCTAGTCTCCTTGCTGGGTGAGAGGACATCACTCAGGGAAACAAAGACCACCTCCTCTGGGGCCTGGCGCACCAATGCCAGCCTGCTTGCCAGGACCAGTGTGCCCTGTGAGAGCATTGGAGGGTGCGAGATCCAGTGGAGAGCCCTGTCGAGTGGACTGCCAGTGCACGGTGTGAGAAAACGGCTGCTACACCAATCGGGTCTATGCCCATGTACAGACTGCAGTTGATGACTTTCCGGTTGCGAGGGGAGAGCCGCCATGAAGATAGCACTGTCAAGACTTCTGTGCACTAAGGAGGAAGCTCGTACGGCACAATTGCACGTAACTCATGTGCCTTGAGGGGCCACCATGGAAAAGACTGCCTTGTGGAGAAGGGCCAAAGCCTATGTGATGTTGGAGCAGTGACCCTGTGTGCCAGGAGGAGCCACCGTGTGGTAAAGGCTGTAGCCTTGGGTGACAGTGTTCCAGTAACGCCGTCTGCCAGGAGAGGCTGCCTTGAGTAATAGTGCAGTGTGGTACGGGCAGGAGCCAGTGAACTGGCTCAACAGTGGCTTGTAGATCACCAGGTGCAATGAGGACCCCATGGATTGAGTGAGGACGCTGTGGAAGGATTGCCTTCTCAATGGGATTGAGATGGGGAGCATCGGAATAATCCCCCTCCCCAAGGGGAGCTTAGACACTTACCCTGCAGAAGAAGTGCGCAAACACCTCTGATTCTTGCCATTGCATGACTGCATAGGCTCAGAGGAGAGCCTGCACCTGCCAAGTGATGCCGCAATGCTCAAGTGCAGCCACTCACCTCAGCAGTCCTACAGCTGTTGAGAGTTCCTGCAGACATGGCATCCTCCACAAAACCACACACTTCCACTCTGCTGGAGTGGGTAAGAGTTGTGCCGTGCCTCCCGGGCCCCAGGGGACTCACTGCTAAGAGCGCTGCAGTGCTAAGACACTTTTGACTATAATTGCAGAGCCAGAGTAGAGTCTTGAGTTAAAGGCCTACTAGTGAGCATTCCCTGGATGCGGCCACCAGTGAATGGAGAATAACCCTGTCCACACTGTGAGGAACGAGTGGGACAGGGACTTGCCAATGAAACACTAGCGCCTAGACCTCATTAGAGAAATGTGCTGTTGTCTGTGAATGCTGAAACTTTCCTTTGAATGCATATAGTTAGAAATCAAATACTTTTTTGTTATAAGAATAAGTATTTGGCTGGACATTGATTTATTTGGGCTGCTGCGCGCTCTTTGAGTTATGCGCCATGTTCACAAATCTGTATCCACACCTACCCTCCGAGGGAGCCTTAGACTTCATGTCTAACACTGAGAGTCAAGTGCAGAAGGGGTACTTGGCCCAGTTTGTCAGGATCCAGTGCTCCGGGCCCCAGGACATCGGGAGTGAAAGGCCTCACACCTTAGTTGGGCCTAGCAACCCCTTTGTGCCTAGTGGCCCTCTGAAAGGGGTTCTGACAATATTGTTGACAATGATTGTTGAAGACCCCTAATAAGGTTCATCCTCTAGGCAGAGACATAGAATGGGAATAATTATTCTGGTGGGTGTCACTGTTTTATATAAAGGATCCTGAGTTTACTTGGAGGGCCCAAAAATGAACTCTGTCATTCTAACATGAGCCCACCTCGACCGCACCGTGCTTGAATTGCAGAGACACAGAATCGCATGCAAACTAGCTTTACTCTGTGTCTCTGCATTTCAATCGCAGTCTTTAGGAGTGGAATGCACATATCTGTCTCAGATAATACCTGTATGAAATGTTGTATAATCAACACACTGGACACATATGTGTTTATGTACTAGAACCCCTTTATAGTTACTTGAGCTCCTTTTGTCTGGTGATTTAATACAGACATAGGGCCTGGTTACGATGCCGGTTGTATGGGTAACGCCATCGCTTTCCGGCAGTCCTCCCGCCCACTTCCTCGGTGCCCAACCACCTGATAAGGAAGTCAGCGGGAACACTGCCTCAGGACTGCCACAACCACTGATATTTCTGCTACCTTGGTGGCAGGGGTGGCCCATGAAGGGTGTCCCGCCAGCCCAATCAAGACCTGCCTTTCTGTTGATCTTTTCCTTGTGTGGAGACCAACATGCGAGAGTCAGCAGAAGGCAGGTAATGAGGCAAATAACTGGCTCCAGGGCGAATGTGCACATGTGAAATGTGACTGGTGCGCATGTTTTTCTCTCCAATGCCTTCGGGTCTGGCACTTGCACTGTTTCTCTTGCACAACGTAATGCAAGGAAGTAGTGCGCTCGACTGCATGGAGAAATTGTAGCATGGATGGCAATGGCTTCCGGCTCATTACCAAAGCTAAAGCGTGCCGCCGCCATGACTCCGCCGCCCACATACTGCCAGCCCCGCAGCAAACTCATGAAATGGGGGGTGGGATGCCATTGGCTTGGTGACGTTTTCAGGACTGCCACGGAGGGCTGGTGATAAAATCGCCTAAGTCGTATTCGGCCTCTAAGTGTTTGCAATATTATTGTTTATACACCTGCTCCTTCATTGATTGTGTTTTTATTTTATTACCCTGAAATCTTTGCCTTTGATTACTTTGCATAGGTTTTGTTCAATGTGTCACAAGTCATAAGACGTATACATTTTTACTAATCTGTAGACTTGTGTTGTAAACAATCCCCTTGCTGCCCATTTACTTCAGTTTATAGAGTTGCCCAAGCTCACAAGGGGGTATTGGGTGCCCTCCCCCACCCCTTACTAAATTTGATTGAGTATCATCTATAACATGTGCCTAGTAATGTAAACGTTCTTGTTTCCACTGTACCTGCTCCAGAATATGTTTTTTCCATTGTTCTAGCTTTAATCATGGGTGTTGAAAAAAGCTATGAACATTTATGAATATACAAACGCTTTGTGGGTGATTGCTACCTTTCCAATTACCACCTATCGTCCTTCCATGGGGAACACATATGAACCCACCATAAATGTCCCTCATGGATAGATTCCATATGCAAATGGACACCTCTCTCTTCAAAAGGTCGGTTGTCTCTCTACGTGTGAAATCGCTGCTGTAGGTGCAAGCCATTGATATATATCCTTGTGAGTCACAAAGAATGGGTCGGGCCTCACTTTACTCTCCCTTTTCCTTGCAATTAGAAAAGGCTCTTGATAAGGCTGAGTTCCACTACAGAAATTTAACATGGAACCTCAGGTCGATGTTTCTTTTTACCTGCTGAGAAGTGTAAAGGGGAGAAACAACGCATCACAATTTAACTTTCCAAACTATTCAGGATTCAAGGACCACATACTCCAACTTCAGTTTAGGGAGTTTATTACAATGCTAAAAACAACTGAATATACAAGCACCTCAAGACGAGGTTGTAGAAATACATAGGAACTAATACAAAACCAAATCTACAGATTAATCTGCTCTGGGGAATCATGAGGAGAATAAACAACTCCAAAAATAAAACACAAGCAAGGACTGCTCCAACATTTAAGTCAGACTTCATCTGTCTCTAAAAGAAGAAAAAAAACATTAGACTATCCCTACACTATCTCTAAGGTGACATCCCTACTTAGCATTTCCGAGGCGAAATCAGTAAAAGGTGTCCGCTTGTGAAGACTTCCTAAGAAGCATATTCACAATGGAATCCAGATGACTAAAGTTAAGAGTTCGTTTTAAGATACTCTTCCCAAATCAATTCTCTGACTCCTGACTCATCCTGTCTCCCTGTACCTCTTTGAACCTCTCTCTTTCTCCTTCTGCCTCTCCCCCCTTGGGGGCACTTTCCCTAATACAAAATGCAAAAATATAGAACACGCCCACAGATCACCTCACTAACGGACACCTCTCCTAGGTAGTTTTCCACCGTCTTCTCCATGTGCATTCCGTCGACCTTGATTCCCAGGCCTCCTCAGTGAGAAAGAACACCGGCTCACAATTATCGCTTCATTGCTTACATTTTTGCACATCTCCTCCATGCCTAACTCCTAAAACAAAAGGCGTTAGTTCTAACTAACAAAGGCAGCTTCTTCCACCTGCAACTGAAACGGGAGAACAGAACATCCTTGCATACACATGAAATTCGCTGACTACTATAAATGCGAGAGCTCACCAGGGAAAATACATTTTCGAGCCTACACAGTTTGGCCAACGTAAGAATAAACAAATAGGCCTTTCATATTCCAGCGTGAACATTTAATTTTGGCCTTTACACATCAAAATATCCACTCAAGTTAATAATGCTTTGCACTACAGCATCTACAATTAATACACGTTAAGCACTTCACATTATTTCTTCGTGTAATCTTCATCTTGGTGCACATTTAAACTAAAATGCACTTCATTACACAGAAACCTTTCTTTAAGCAATTGCAGCATACTAAAGATTACAGTTTCAAATATAAACATCATTTAATTTCCCTTCTGTAGGGCACGAAATAACTTTCAATCATTTCACCTGCACGTTTTATTATTACAGCACAATTCTAATGATCAAAATCGTTAATACAACATAGGAATATATGTAGATGCGGACTATCCATGATTATGATGCACCCCTACAATTTCTGAGCACCATCATGCTCTATCACTCTCAATGTGAACTTTGTGAGTCGCTAATCCAGTAACAAATTCATTTTTGTACATTTCAATTTGGGTTTTCACACTCAGCCTGCCATTTTACCCAACCACTGCTTCAGTAAATCTGGCATGTTGTTTCTTTTTGTTTGAGCACTGAAATCTCCTTTGTGTCAACTTTCTCCCAGTGCGCAGTGGCAGGCAGGTTTTCTGTTCATTTACTGGATATTTTTATTGAAGGTTAGTAGCTTTTAAATATTTCATTTTCAGACTGCCACCCTTCTAGGGCTTTGATTTCGTCTGCCTCTACTGTCAAGTAGAGCTTCAGGAAACTGGCTGCCAACAGCTCTTTGGCAATCTCTAATGAGAGTAAAATGCTGACTCTAATTTTGCCTTCAAAAAATGTTTTTGTTGTGAGCTGTGTGGTTGTTTGAGTCATGCCACAATTTAGACAGTCTCCTATGCAAATAGCTTTCCCTTCGTAAAAGAAGATGGTCAAAGATATGCACATGAATGCTCAAGCTTTTTTTTTTAATGATTCTGGTAGCATTTTTATTTGCTGTATTATATTTTTGCTACTAAGCTGATTTCTGATATCTTCGTCACACTGATTTCTAAGATGAAGGAGGAAATGCTGACATCTCCTCTTTAAAAAATATGTATATTTGTATTATTATATATTATTTCCAAAGATAAACATAAAGAAACGCAAATGAGTGAAGTTCATGTGGGCGATGCCATATACAGAGCAAAGATCGCATGACATTAGGATGTTTCGAGAACTTACAAACATATTTAATTTTTTTTTAAAATGCGTGAGTTACATATATAATTTCTGCCTGATCCATACGTCAACCAGTGGCTGGACGAGCCTGTAGGAGAAAAGATTAGACGAAAGTCTCAGAATTAGGCAATCGGAGATAAAAAAAAGGAAAACAAAATGCATATACAATCATAGCCATATAGTTGGAGTGAGTAATAAGAGAAAATGCATTCAAATTGGTCTGTCATTCCGATTTGGGATAAATCTGGGTAAGAATAATGTTCAAGTCCGTCAGCCAAATGAGCAGGTTGTGCCTATCTGTTTTTTTAAGCAATTGTATTTAGCATTTTCAGAAAAGGAAAGAACAAGACACTTAGTACAGTCCCATTTGAAGCACTGTGCAGGATAAAAAGAAAATGGGAGCTCAGCTTGTACACCTAAGATTGCAATTGATCACGCTAAATTGCACCCCTATCTTCTTCTTAACATTTAGCGCAGATGATCTTTTATTTACCTTCTAAAAGTGGTGGAGGGGAAGAAAAACTTCATAACAAGATGTCAATATCATACCTGAAAGTACCACAGACTCCGACTTCGGGTTTATCAATTTATTATAAGGCCAAGCATAATGAGATGTATACACATCGTAAAATTAGCATATATACATATAGAAAAATCAATACAGAGCCGATTCTAATTCGGCATAACAAGAATACAATTGTAAATTCAAGGATCAAGATGCAACTCAGGATGGAAGCAAAGTTTAAATCTCTTTTCATTAGAAATAAAACAAATCTGTCCCTACACTATACTAAAAGGAGACGCTACCTAACTACCCTTCCATCTATTCCCGAAGGTGGCAGCACGTGTTGACTTCCTGAGAAGTACTCACGTCAAATGGGTTAAAGTGCTTAAGGTTAGGAGCTAGTTCTAAGATGCTCCTTTCTCTCCGAAAGCTAGCAGAAGTCTGGGGTCTCTGTCCCTGCGCATCATATGACTCGATATGGTCCTCTCCAACGAGCATCAAGACAGCTCTTCCACACGTGCTTGCAAGTACCCAGTATCCGGGGATTAGATCATGCAGCAGGTCTCTCGAGGTGGATGCAGTCGCAGCCTCGACCTGGTGGGACACATAATTAACCACATCAGCCAGTCCCCTACAATAATCCCACACCATATCATCAGTGATATTTATCAGTGCTGTGGCTGGCACCATAGGCAATCTCATAGCTCTCCCTGTCAATATTTCATGAGGGGATAGCCCTGTTTTCCTATCAGGAGTGCTACGCAGGCTCATCAGAACTAGAGGCAAAGCATCTGGCCACTTCAATGCAGTCAGTGAACAAACCTTAGCCACTCTCATTTTGATCGTGCCATTCGCCCGTTCCACCAGACCAGACTCTTCGGGCCAGTAACTGCAATGCAATCTCTGGTCTATGTTTAAAGCAGCAGACAACAGTTTCATGAGTTCACTATGGAAGTGAGTTCCTCTATCTGTCTCCACTGAAGTCGGAAATCCGAATCTTGGAATCAGTTCTCGCAACAGCAACTTTGCTACAGTGAGACTATCACATCGTCGAGTTGGATATGCCTCAACCCAAAGTGAAAATATACACACCACCACTAAAACATATCTCAGCCTACTGCATCTTGGCATTTCAATAAAATCTAATTGTATCCTGTTAAAAGGACCTCCTGATCTTCCAATGTGACTTATTGTCACCACAGTTTTCTTTCCTGCATTCATTTGCTGACACGTAACACATCTATGACACACTTCTTCGGCAATCACACAAAAGCGTGGATTAAACCATGTTTGCCTGAACACTCGCACCATGGCATCTCGTCCCAGATGGACTGCTCCGTGAATCTGCCTTGCCATTGGGCTCAACAAACAGTTAGGAAGTACTGCTCTGTTATCAGTTGATACCCAAATGTCATTGTCTCTTTTTTCACAGCCTGCTCTGACCCATGAAGCAGCTTCGTCCTCTGAGACCTCATCCTGTAACCGCTTCACCTCATCCCATGTATCAGCTACAGCTAACATCATGCTAAGCTCGGTCTCTTCTGTGCTTTCTCCTGTATATTGTCCATTAAAAACACATGCAATGTATAGCACAAAAACGAGTTACTTCATCAGCATAATTATTTCCCTTTGTGACAAAGTCTTCTCCCTTTCCGTGAGCAGCGCACTTCACAACTGCTATAGCTGAGGGCTTTTGTAAAGCGTCCAATAGTTGGCGCACATATTCACCATTTCGTATCGGAGACCGAGGAGGTTAAAAATCCCCTTTGCGACCGTAACTGACCAAAATCATGAACTCCACCAAACCCGTATTGGCTGTCCATGTAGATCGCTACTCGGACTCCATGTGAAATAATACAGGCACGTATTAATGCAATGATTTCCACTACCTGAGCAGAGAATACTCCATTCAAACAGGCAGCTTCTATCACTCCGGTGATGGTGCATACAGCAAATGCTGCTCTTAGGTACCCTTCATTATCTCTTAAGCATGAACCGTCAACAAAAAGGATCAAATCAGATTCAGGTAAAGGTTCATCGACAATGTCATGTCTAGGTTTGGTAGATAGTTCAGTGACATCTAGACAGTCATGCTCTTCAAAATTTTCATCTCCATCCTCTTGGGAAACAGGCAACAATATAGCGGGGTTTAGAGTGGTACAACATCTCATAGTAACATTTTCAGATGCGAGAATGACTTGCTCATATTTGGTCAACCTATTGTTTGTGAGGTATTGTGTTTTTGTTCTGGTCATCAACAATTCTACAGAATGAGGCACATAAACGATTAATGGGTGACCCATCATGATGCTTTCACATCTTTCAATGCTAACACCTGTTGCAGCAACGGATTCGAGACATCCGGGCAACGCAGAAGCTACTGGATCTAATGTAGCTGAAAAGTAAGCCACTGATCTGTGGCACCTCCATGTGTCTGTACAAGGACCGCTAATGCACATCCCTCCTTCTCACAGCAGAAGAACTAAAATGCTTTATTATAGTCTGGCATTCCCAGAGCTAGGACACGACATATGCTTTCTCGCAGCACATGGAAGGCTCTCAAGCATTCTTCATCCCATGGTACCGGATCACTGATGTCTTTTCGTGTTAGTTTTAACAGAGGCTTTGCTTGTACGAAAAAGTTTGGGATCCACTGTCGACAATAGCCGACCATACCGAAAAACATGCAGACTTCTTTCTGAGTTTCCGGAGTTCCCATTTGCAAGATTGCTTCTATGCGATCTGGTGACACCCTTCGCTTTCCTTTCTCAATACGATGTCCCACATACTGAACTTCGGGTAAACAGTACTGCAGCTTAATTGGGGATACCTTGTGTCCATTCTCTGCCAAATGGTTCAACAAAGCCACTGTGTATATCCTGCACGCATCTTCATTTTCTGAGGCAACCAAAAGGTCGTCAATATACTGAACCAGGACTGATGTCTGAGCCATCATCAGCCCTTCAAGATTATTTTTCAGACACTGACTAAAGATGGAAGGGCTTTTTGTATACACCTGAGGGATCCTACACCATGTTAAGACACAGTCGCCCATACGGAATGCAAATAAATACTGACTTTCTTCGTGTAAAGGTATGGAAAAGAATACTTGACACAAATCTATGACGGTAAACCATTCTGCTACACATGGTATTTGGAAGAGAATAACAGTACCACAGGTCAATAGGGAATCACGATTTCATTAATCCTGCGCATGTCTTACACTATTCTATACTTGCCACTAGGCTTCTGCAATCCCATGATCGGTGAATTACAGGGACTTTCTCGTATCTCCTTTAGAATGCCTTGTGTGATCATTGACTCAATAACAGGAGTTATCCCAGCCACTGTCTCCACAGACAGTTTATATTGTGGGGTTCGTGGAAACTCAGCATTTGGTCTCACCTATATCTTAACAGGTTCCACCCCTCCTATTAACCCTATCTCCTCACCTGTGAAATCCCACACCTTCGGGTCAACTGAATCTCTTAAATCATGAGTCAATTCTGCTTTTGTGAGAACCACAAACCGTTCTGCACACATGCTCATATTAGTCATTTTGAAATCAGCATCATCATCATCGGTCTGCAGCGCTACACCTCTCGGAGTGCATGAGATGTTATAATTTAATTTGCAGAAAAGATCACGGCCCAAAAGACAAACCGGACTTGTGTTGCACACCACGAACTGATGCTTATCTTTGAACGCCCCTATTCTAACAGGTAATGCATTTGTTAATGGGTTGGTCATTTTCTGATTACTGACACCCACTACTTGAATCGATTGTCCAGAAAGAGATAAGTTGGGGACCACATCTGTTCTTCCTGTGGAGCGCGCAGCTCCAGTATCTAATAAAAAGGTGACAGGATATCCATTCACATTTGCATCCACGAATGGTCCACACTGATCTACCTCCAGTGCTGTATCGAGAGGGCATTCTTCCTGCACCCCCTCTGGCACTCCAGAGGACCCTGGGATTGTTCGTATCCGTCTCGTATTTCAAAATATGGCATCTGCTGATATGTCTGATTATGCATGGGTATTCTGGGAGCCTGTGGCACCTGTACTTGTGGCTCGCAACCTCCATACATGGACCTAGGTCTAGTCACAGTCTGTAGAGTCTCGCATATGTGTCCCTCTCCCTCAAATTGGATTTGATAAGCAGGATTCAATTGACACTCGCGCTTCCAATGACCCGTCTTGTGGCAATAATGACAGGCAGTAACCTTCTTTTGCTGTGCCACCCACTCACTTGTACTCATCTCTGTACCTCTTCCTCGTCCCTGACCTGGTTGTGTTGCCATTTGTTGACCCATACCTCGACCACTTCCTCTGCCTCGACCCATACCTCCTCCAACCCCCTGCATGTAGTCTGCATTTCTCGAATGAGCCAACATCAACGTGTCTTGCAGTTTCTTTAGTGCTGATTCTACTTGATCACTACAATATTTGGCATACCGCAGTATTTTATCCACCGACTTATTCTGCCAACATATCAGGTGGTGTTGTATCATCAAACTAATGTCAGATTTCAAGCCTAACACAAACTTGGAGACAAACTGTCCCATATTCTTTTGATCAATAGTATCCAATCCACTATGCTGTTTAAAAGCCAATAACAATCGTTCGTAGTAATCATGCACTGATTCCTTAGGCTCTTGAGTCGTACGATCGATTTTAAGCCAATCAACAATCTGCGGAGCTATCTTAGACTGCAACCAGGTAATTACTTGCTCATATTTCCTCATCACATCAGGTGATGGACCATGCGTTACTGAATCTCTAGGTGGCTCAACTGTTGGCCACTCAATAGCAATTTTGCATTTTCCACAGATCTGCCGGGACCACTAAATCAAACAAAGTGTTCAAATCGATCCACAACACCTTCGAGATCTTAACAAACCGGTTTATCTGTTTGTACCACTCTGCAGGTTTCTCCCTCAGCCTAGGAAAATCATTTGTAAAAGCAGCCAAATCACCCCTGCTCCATGGCACATGTACATACCCTCCGTTCTGCACTTTCTTAAGGGAAAATTACCGGTGACTTCCATCCCTCCCCCTGAGGTGAAGAGGTACCTATTCTGGTTTTAGCACATTTCTTTTTGGCTCATCTCTCTTCCCATCTGTCTAGTGCTTTCCAAGCTCGCATTTCTAGTACCAGTTCTCTAATCTGGGCTTTCAACCCAACAGTTCGCTTTTCCTCCAACTCCTTGTCTGTATAATTTAGTCTGCAAGAACCCTGCATCATCTTGGTCTTTGTCAAATCAACATCATTCTTTTGTGCTAACTGCCACAGGACATCATAAGTGTGCTTTGCCTTTCTTGTAATGTCTTTGGCCACAAATAACAGTTCATTTGGGTCATATGTCTCAACTCTCAATTCTCTCCAAAGGCAAATTCCCTTCAACCACTTCATCTATTTCCACCTTTAATCAAACCACATCCAACATTGGTGCTTTTATTGCACTCTGCATCACTTTCTGATTTCTTTCCCTTTCTGAGTCCTCTGTCACAACTTTGTGTTCTCCTTGGTATTGCTCCTTCTTTCCTCTTCGAGGCTGTACGATCTTCTCTATCCCAGCTCCTACTCCTCCAATGATTACCTGCACACACAACCTGCGGCCCAAACAGTAGCTTAGAAGGTTCTGCCCTTGTAATTTCTTCTCTTGGCAACATTGTCTCTCTCACTGGTTGAACCCACATTCGGAGATCCGACCTAGAATTCTCTAAGATTCATGTTGGTCTCCTTTCTGACCAACTGTCCATTCTTGATGGATCTGAAGTAGCAGGCAGTGGAGTACTATAAGCCACGGGTACCTGTCCTAGACCTGTTCCCATATGTGTAAGACTCCCTCCAGATATTGTCTCTTCCCTATCACCAGTATACTGTTGATTGCCATTTCGTCTCTCTTCAGGAGTATATATGGGGACCACTGGTCCAATAGTGACAGCGCTGACAAAGCATCTGGCAACTGCGTATTCCCTGCAGGTTGTGCTGGTTCATAATTACGATATCTCATTCCCCCTGACCCTCCGGGAATCCATACCATTGCTATTTTTTCCCTGACTGCTGTTGACTGTTCCTCTAATCCCATCTGCCCTGCTCCCACTGTCTCCTCTGGTGGTTGCGGCCTCTCTATCTCCGACTTAGAGTCACAAGGTGGAGGTCATTCTGCTAAGAGCCTGTCAAGGAAACTATTGTCTGTATCACTGTCCTCTTTTGTCTTACTCTTTCCCTCCTTCTATGGTGTCTACTCTCCATCGTTTCAGCTGTGCATCCCATCTGGCATCTTGATATGCCTTCATTGCTTTCCTCATTCATCCCTGTGCAGCCTCTCGTTTCTTTAATAACGCAGCTCTCATCCAAGCGTCTAATGCCTCAAATTGTGTGGGTCGAGGTGGTGGTTTAAGGGCAGCCATCACCCCCCTCAGCTGGTATAGAACCTCCATACGAAATGACCCATAACAAGGGAAAGCCAATTCCCCTTCATTCTCTGTGATTTTATGCCAATTCTGAAGCCAAACGATCGTATGCAAGCTCACATTCGTTGCCATATAATGTGCTGGAGTATCTTCCGGTGGAGCTTCCTCCCCTACCCGAGTCACCACCCCTCTGTCGCCACTGCACAAATCTCTCAACACCCGAAAACAACGCATCATGAAAATTTATCGTTTTGCAACCCACAATCCAATATTCAACTATGAACACACAGCAACCAATCCCAGCATGGCGCTACACCAACCGACCAATCCCAGCGTGGCGCGTGCTGTCGTCAATGTTCACTCCTTGCAGAGGTTCACCCGCCTTTACACTTTCGCTTCATACACTCACTCACACATTCGCTGTATAACCCAAAGTTATTAACCAAGTAACCGGTCCTACCACAGTCACAATAACTTACAGTTACTAAACAACTAATTGTCTGTCCGCTAAAAGAGCGATAGAACACTCACACAAGAACACGCATCTGCTGTGACCCCCTACCTGCATTGGTCACTTAATCACTGTGATCTACCCCAGCACCTGGGGTTTCTCACAGCGAGTTATTCCCACTCTCACACAAAGTTCCCTGACACAAGTGAACAGTCAATAGCGCTTCACCACTCCCACAGTTTACTCAGACAATTATATTACAATACTATCCTGGGATTTTGGACTTCTTTTGAGCCCGTTCACCAAATTACCTGATCCGCACATGTTCGAACCAGTACCAATAACCTCAATCACTCAACATGCATCCCAACTCCACAAAACATCACATGAATAAAACACACCACAATCTAACACTCCTCACAGAACCTTTCATACTTACGCCGCCCTTTATTTCCTCCGCATCGTCAACGTCCGCCAGTTTCCCCCATTCTTCTCCGAAGTTCCATCCGCTGCATTCGAACCTCAACTCTTCCTACTCTACACTATATTTCTCTTTTCCTCTCACCATTTAGAGGCAAACCATCCTCTGCTACCATTTGATCACGCTAAATTGCACCCCTATCTTCTTCCTAACATTTAGCGCCGATGATCTTTTATTTACCTACTAAAAGTGGTGGAGGGGAAGAAACACTTCATAACAAGATTTCAATATCATACCTGAAAGTACCACAGACTCCGACTTTGGGTTTATCAATTTATTATAAGGCCAAGAATAATAGGATGTATACACATCGTAAAAGTAGCATATATAGAATCAATACGGAGCCGATTCTACGAATATAAGTAATTTGGCATAACAATAATACAATTGTAAATTCAAGGATCAAGATGCAACTCAGGATGGAAGCAGAGTCTAAATCTCTTTTCATTAGAAATAAAACAAATCTGTCCCTACACTATACAAAAAGGAGACACTACCTAACTACCCTTCCATCTATTCCCAAAGGTGTCAGCACGTGTTGACTTCCTGAGAAGTACTCACGTCAAATGGGTTAAACTGCTTAAGGTTAGGAGCTAGTTCTAAGATGCTCCTTTCTCTCCGAAAGCTAGCAGAAGTCTGGGGTCTCTGTCCCTGTGCATCATACAATATAGAATTTGATTTTCTGATTGATCTTGGTAAAAATTTCCATTGCCACTTTTTCTATGAGAGGAGGCTCATGCTCTGTTAATTAAAGTTCTTTGTTCACCAAGTCGACCTTGGTCCCCAGACCAACCAGACACAAGAGACATCCTCCCTTCCCACTTCTAACTGTCTTCAAAGCATTCCTTTTAGCTTTTCCAATCTGAAAATTACGAGTTGGCATTCCGATACCTGCAGGAGGATGAGAACACTGCTATTTCTTGAAAACAACATGCATTTAATTCTTTATTTCTCGAGATGCCAACGAGGTGCAAAAACAATTACAGTCTTAGGTCTAGATACTCGGTACACTTAAACTAGACATCATTACATGGTGTGGTTATAAGACTGTCCTGCTCTCAGTATATGCAGGCATGACGATACATACATAATCATAATATAACATTTCACTACAATGAATGTTGAATGAGTCTACTGAATACACGTTACTGATCATAAAACACTGCAAAAAATAGGAATATGTGAAGGTGCGTATCAACCATGAGTATAGTGCACCCATACGACATAGAGTGCTGAAAGCGCTTTATCACAATGAATACGACAACTGAAACACAACCCAGCTCAATTAGTACATTGAATTAGAAGACCCCCCCACACACTCACACCACATCTACTCAAACAATCAAACATAGAGGGAAAAGAGAAATAAAGAAGAGAGGAAAAGCAAAAGAAGAAGGCCTGATCATCAAGATGGGAGTTCTGTTCCTGAAGATCCCGCTTTAGGGTCAGAGGAAGACATGATGTGTATGTATCGGAGGCTCGTTGAATTCTGGACATTATCATATGGAGCGCTCTGGCCCATTAAAGGTACTTTATGTGGGTAGTGAAGGGGAGCCAGAGGATATCGAATTTAACTACTTGATCGCTGATGATAGCAGTGCATTTTTCCTTAGCATAAAGGGACCAAACCTTACCCCATCACATGTTCAAGGAGGAAGGTAGTGGCTGGTTCCACATTTGGGCTACACACACTGTGCCGCTAATAAATAGCAGGTGGGAAAATAAGCAACCCTGGAGGGGTCGTTGTGGGGAAAAGTCTATCAGCCCTCAGGCAGTAGGGGCTGAGGAGTTGACAGAGTGGCTGGGTGTGGGGAGGTCGTGAACGGGGACGGTGGAGTTGGGAAACGGGTACAGGGGAGATAAATTTAAAAAAAATTAAAACACTTACCTGCTTGCCGAATCATGCTTCCCGCTTCTCCAGGCACAGGCTCCCAGAGTGCACTGCGGCCAATTCTGATGCTGCTTTCATGCTACTGAAAGCAGCGTCAGGATTGGCATGAGTATAGATAATTTGCACTCCCACAAAGACTGGGAGCCGATGCTTGCTATCTACAAAGGATACAGAAAGTATGCTGTTTCTAATTACGAGACAAGAGAAAACTAGGGGAACCGGTTTTGCGTGGGCATGAGATGTAGGAGGATGGGGATTCCTCCTCTTGGAAATTGGGGCCCTCACACACCCGGCTGTGTGTCATGCTTCATCATAGTGCTGCTCCTCGTCAGGTCGGCGCTGCAATACCTGACGGGCTCCGTATGAGGGGCTCTTTGGCGGAGATCTTTTATTCCAAATTGACGTTTGGTGCTGTGTGGGTGAGGGGCCTAACCAGTGTAGGTGAGTGAGTGGAGGTGTGTAACTTGAAGGAAGTTTAAAACTGGTTTGGAAGTACCAACGAAAACAATTGTAATCAATAGGTCTCCCAACCTGATTAAAAGAGACAACGGCGCATGTCTGAGGTTATGTCTCAGGTAGGGCGCTCTATTGTGTGGTCAACATGTTTCTCACTTAGTAGTCGATCAATCTGATGGCGATTCATCATGACCTTATAAACTCAAATCTATCTTCACATTTAGATTTAGAGAGTGCACAGCTACTCAACAGGGTTTTCCCGGCACTAAGCAGGACAATACTCAAGCCACAGAATGCAGACGAAAGCAGAGAGAGGATTATACTTGGTTGTAAAGGAAGGTCTTTAATTGCTTACGAAAGGCTAAAAGCGATTGACACTTCCTGAGGAAGAGAATTCCACAGTTTGGGACCTAGGTAGGAGAACGAGTGGCCACTCATACGGGTAAGATGGAATCTGGGTACAAAGAAAAGAGAAAGGCTAGCTGATCTCAGCTGTCGAGAGGGCAAGTAAGGTTTGACCAGGCTTTGTATATAGGGGGACGCCAAACCATGTTTGGCCCGGAACATGTAGCTTACGGCCTTAAACTCGATACGTTTGTTCACCCTGTGCCAATGGAGTTGATGTAGCAAAGGTGAGACTGAGGCATGTCGAGGCAGCCGGAAAAAAAGGCGAGCAGCCCCATTTTGTATGAGCTATAAGCGATGGACGGAGACTTTATCAGCGCCCAAGTACAATACATTGCTGTAGTCAAGTCTGGAAATAGCCAACGCCTGCATTACAGTTCTCTGGGCTGCAGATGGAAATAACCAGAGTATTTTGTTTTGTCCCTTGAGAACCGCAAAGCAGGTCGCAGGGACCCCAGACACCTGGGCTCTGAGGGAGAGGTTGTTCTCAATAGTAAAACCCAGGTTCTTAACTTTACGGACCGGAGCAGGTAAAGGTCCCAGAGTATCAGGCCAATGGGTAGTCCTCCAGAGTTCCGGATTGTTTCCCAGAATAAAGACCTCTGTTTTTGTACTGTTCAGCTTTCTGGACATCCACAGAGAGATATTACTGTGTCCGAGCCAAAGCAGGGAAAGTGTGGGAATGAGTGGCTGAAAGAGAAAGAATGATCTGGGTATCATCTGTGTAGGAAAAAATGGACAGTCCCGACTTCTCTGCAATGTCCGCTAGAGGGCGAACATAGAGATTAAAAAGCAGAGTGCTTAAAATTGAACCCTGAGGCACCCCTGAAGTTAAAGCTACTGGATTTGATTTTGTAATCTGTGAGAAGACTTGGAGCAAGCGATATTTTAGGAAGGAGATCAGCCACCTCAAGTCATAGGAGCCCTGTTAGAGTAGAGGGGAAGAAGGCTTGCTCCACTTGGACCCGGAGTTTACCGTCAGGGTCATGGTTCCAGTCAAGGGAGGGGTGGAGCTGTACGGCTAAGATATATGTTGTGATGTCAGGAAAGCCCAGGCCACTCTCTGAGACTACTTTGCTCAGGGCTGCTCTCACCACTCTCTGGGATTTCCCCCCCGCAAAGGGCAAGCATTTTGACACAGATGTGTATGCAGATCGATGGAGAGATAGCCAATGGAAGGATCTGGAGGACAAACAATAGTAGGAGCATGAAATTATTGTTCAAGCTATTGTCTGCCCAGCCAGGAAATCTCTAGCTTTTCCCAGTGATAAAGATCCTTGAAAAAAAGGGAGGTGAGGAGAGGGGGGATGACGCAGAAGTATACATCTGAGGCGGTAGCTAAATCCCCAGGTAGGTAATGGCTGATGCCTCCCGTTGAAAACCATCCCTCTGAACGGGATCCCTCAGGCTGTTATAAGGGTTCGCAACACCCATGCCCCGTGACTTGGAGAGGTTGATCTTAAAACCGACACCTAGGAGAAGGAATTCAGCTCCCCCATCTGTGCCGGGACTTGTGCCTATTTGTTAAGAATTGATCTCCATTTATACAGTTCAAGTGCCTGAGACAATTTCACATTGATGGCTGAGAATCTACAAGTCATTTTTCTGTTCTTGGGCCAAGGCATCAAATACAAAAGGCAAACCTCTTAGAGGTTTACAATTGACGTTTTCTAAGGACATCTGTGACTTTCACCCGCAAGTTCATCATGACTGTCCATGACAAAAACATGTGTGTGCATATGTGGCATCAGAATTTGTGCATCTGGGATATGCGTTGGCCACTGTGGGGACTATACGATGCAGTGTCAATGTCAGTATGTCAGAAGAAATAGCAAATCTTTTACTAACAATCTTAACACAAAATAATTGCATTCCAGCTACTTCATAAACAAACATTCCTGGAGTAAATGATAACCCACAACTAATTCACCTTAAATTTGAATGAAAAAAAAGATAGCCATTTGTATTTTCGAGTGAGATTAAGGCATTCGAAAAGGAAACACAAACTAGTGCCATTGAACACTTTATGAACACCTGACCCACACAATAGATTATGACTTGTCGATCTTCCATGAAAATCATGCTAGCTTCCAGGATGCTATTTCCTGATATGGTTTCTGATGCTCCTTACATAAGTAATATTCTGTAAAACAATAATATAGCATCTGTCTTCTGAAGCAAAATGGGGATAATAGCTTGGATTTCCAATCAAGATGCAGTTAAAAGAATCAAGCAACTATCATGGCAGCACATTGGCTAGAGTTGCTGAAAAATAGGGACGTTGCTTCGGGGGAGGGGTGGTGTTTGAGGTGTTACACCCCCCTGAAAAATGTATTCAATAAATAGTAACAATGGCTTTCAGTCAGATTTTACCTGGGATTTTTACATTCCCACATTGACAAAAAACACACACACAGACACGCATAACATACCTATCATTATGAGGACCAGCCATTGACCGTAATGAAGTGAGTAATTACTATTCTAACTCCACGCGCACTTTGATAGTAGGGCAGGTTATAAAGTGCATCAAAGCAAATCTAACTGCACTTTTAGTTTTTTGATACACTTGCTCAAAAGTAGCTAAACACACTACAGGGACCGGTCGTCCTAATGCACCGGTCCTCACAAAGATAGTGTTTGTCTGGTTCAGTCAAGGTTAACTGACACTATGAGGACCGAGCTGGTCTCCACGCAGGTTATACACAAACACACACAGACACATATCTCTGTGTTGAAGACCTTAAAAATGTTGGCTAGTTTGAAAAATGTTGAGTTTTAAGTGCCCCAAACAATCCGCCCTCCTGTCTCTTTCCACCGCCCCTTAAGGCCCACTCTTTACCTGCTCATCATATAATGTATTTTAACAAGATATCCCAGTGTAACTGTTAGGAAATCTAAAGTCCCCACCCCTCCCCCCCAAATCATATTGACCAAGCTACGCCCCTGCTGAAAAGGCAAAAAAATTGAAGATTTCTATCACTCAGGTTCTTTAATATGGTGCTTGGGATGCTAGATGTCCACTGCAAAGACTGTGGAGTTCCTGATCATATGTTGCCTGGTCAGTGGCTAGTGTAAGAATTTCAAGGATTGGGTAGTGGGTTCATCTTCTTTCAGTGTTCAAGGATTAAGGAGCGCTGTGCCCTTAAGAAATTCTCTAAATTAATATCAGATCTGTATTGAAAACCTTTTGCACATACCTACCCTCTACAAACAACTCGAATAACACTGTCCATCTCCTGCTCTTCCCCAAACACCATCCTATAATTTCCATCTTATTTCTCTGGTCCTCTATCCCATGTTAGTTGGCAACGATTTTCAGGGTTATTAGATTCTTGATGAAGTCGTGACTTTGCTGAAAGTTCAGGCACAATAATGTGTGTATGGCTGCCGCACATTGATTTTATCGCTTATACGAGGGGGGGGGGACACCTCCCTCAACATTGTTATACATCAATGATTTATTTTTGACTGCTTATTTCAAATGAAATTACAAAATTCATAAAAAAACACTGTCACACTATCCTCATATATGTAGAAATAAACAGCCTGATGCGAATTTTAAAGCTGGATCCGTCCAGAAGTAGTCCATTTCATTATAGCTCTTACCTAATACTTACATATTGAACATCCACTGTTGTCAGGCAGTCCATTCATCAATTGTTCCTTGCAATTATCAACATGGACTCTTCTCAGTTTATAGTTGACGCGTTTCGGCAAATCAGTTTCCAGCCTCTTCAGGACTATACAAAGCACACAGGCAATTATGCTACCGGTTGCAACTGCACTACCCTGGTAATCTGTGAGGCTCCATTTAATAAAATACCTGCCTAAAGGCTTTGACTTTAGTGTAATAACAGTCCACCATGTAAACCATATTGCATTTAACACATGTTTTTCACAGTCTGGCCTACTGACCTTTTCATAACTTTTCGAAATAAACAGATTCAACCAATGAAATATGACATAACATTAAGGCCTATATTCTTTATCATTGGCTTCATACGAAAATCAACTTAAGAAGCAGAAGCAACTTAGAGCCATAGGGCAAAGTATGACCCTCTCTGCACCAAATAGGGGTACTATACTGGTGGCAACAAAGCGGTGCCGCCACCGCAAAGGGGTGGAGGATGCTGGCATGGATTTGGCCACACAGGAGGCCTGACCCACCCACTGTGGCACTGCTCTAAGCCTAAAAGATACCGTGAGGTAGTGCTGATGGACATTAATGAGATATATCAAACTTATGTTCCACATCCGACCAGCTATGTCGTGCTAGAACTTCCTAATTCCTTGACTTACCCCCTGCACACCAACAAAGGTAGAGGCATTACATTGGTACTCTGTGTGGCAAAACAATGTATGCATGCTAAATGAGGCACATACACCACCCCCTACCACACAAACTGGCTGCATAAACTGTGGGACCTATTGGGTATGGAGAAATTGACTGCCATCCTTGAGGGCAAACTCTCACTTTTTGACAAAACTTGGGGATCACGTGTCTGGTTTCTGACTCAAGAATTCCATGAACTCACCTGTCTGGCATACCTACATGTGCTCTGATTAACCAAAGTTGACAACCCCTTGGAACAAAACATAGTTAGATGAATCCTAGAACCGGCCGCCTGTTACACCCCGTAGCTGGATCCACCGAACTGTGACAGGAAAGGAGCACCCTGGAAACGGATCCTCACCTATACCCAAATCCCACCAATCCTCTCTACCTGTACACCCCTCCTGTTCTCATGGACAAATTACCCCCATGTTGATCTTTTCATCCTTCTCTCCCTCCTCCTTTTCCCTAATTTCTACCTCACCGGCAATTGGATGTAGGTGAGAGTTTATGTTTACATTTTACAATCAATAAAATAGATTTGAACTATAAAATTACAGTAGGCGAAATAATATACAACCCTTCTTAAAAGGGACAAGCAAAGATTACTACAATGAAAACCTTCTTCCTTGCATGGTTTGTCACAAGTGATGGCAAACACTAAGGGCCATATGTAGGAAGCCTAATACCGGTCGGTAACGGCCGATTTTCGGTAAATATCCCTTTACCGACCGGTATTTAGGCTTTTGCTATGTACGGGGCACATTTCAGGATTCGGTAATTTACCGAATCGGTAAAATTACCGAATCGGTAATTTTACCGATTCGGTAAATACCGAATCCTGAAATGATATGTAGGTGACACTCAAATGAGTGATGTGTAGGGAAAATAATTTGGTATTTAGCACCAAATATATGTTGGTGCTAAATACCGAATACATTGCAAAAAGCAATATTTTGCTGGACTAACAGTGCCATGTGGCAGACATACATGCCCTTAGGGCATGTATGTGCGCCACATGTGCACACATGCAGGAATCAGGGGTGCAACAGGGTGTCACTGTGACACCCTGCCACCCTTGATTGTGCTCCCCATTACCGAATCGGTATTTACCGATTCGGTAATGGTAACTGGCTTCCCATTGATTCCTATGGGCCTCCTGGCCCATAGGAATCAATGGGAAGCCAGTTACCATTACCGAATCGGTAAATACCGATTCTAAATTACCGACCCATTCCGAATCGGTAAATATTACCGATAGATTACCTACATATCATTTACCGCTTCATAAATACCGAATCGGTAAAATTCGGTATTTATGAAGCGGTAAATGTTAGGCTACCTACATATGGCCCCAAAACCCTTGCCTACGATGGTAATCTGTGAGATTTCATGTAACAAACGACCTGTCCACCGCCTGTAACACGGCATGATATCGATCCACTGTTAAAGGTCTGTTGGTATGAAAACATGGAAAGCAGGGAAAAGTAGTGGCAATGGCCCGCCCTAAAGAAGGTGGGGCTTATCTGGCAGATAGACTGCCAGGTCAGGGTTTTTTTTATGGCAACACCAGCTGAGTCACCACTGCTAGAAACCCAGAGGGTCCCCCACCTCTAAATGAGGCAGGAGCTCTAGCACCACGAAGGAGCTATTGCTTCAGCAAACTCAAAACAAGGCCAGAGTTATTAGCTGAACTAACTTATTATGTTGCTGTTGGTAACGTTTGTCTTGCAAATCTCAGGGTGGAAGCCACGCACTATAGCAGTGGGATTTTGGGACCTGGTGTGGGTAGAGCACAAAATCGGAACACAACAGGAATCGGAAGCAAATGCACAAGGTTTTCCTGAAAAATTACTTCCAAAGGACACTTGTCCAAGAAAAACATTGCTGTAGCAACTGCATTTATGCACAAAGTAAGCAGGGGTGGCTGGCAGGTAGATATATTGGTGGAGCAGGCAAATGACTGGTGGCTAGGTGGGTGCGTTCATGCATACAGAGAAGGCGAGTGGCTGCGAATAAAAAATAATAAAGTACTTATTTGTTTGCTGCATGTCCGACATCCTCCTCGCTTCAGTCCCTCAGCTTCGAGTGCTCCAGCCAATTCCATTACCCAATCCTTGTGCTACTTTCATGGTGGTAACCAGCATGAGAGAAGCGCCAGGATTGGTTGTAGGGGGCTGGCTAGACGCTCCATCACACCCTGTAGGCAGGTGCTTGGTCTCCACCCAGCTATCTAAGACAGCTGAGTGGACAGCTTCAAATTGCGCATGTCACTTAGGCTGGCGCAAGACAGCCGGCCAAAGTGACATTTGCACTTTGGAGCATCCAGCCAGCCACTGCTATTGGCAGAGGAGGACACGCCCCCATATCTCCCAGTTGGGGGCAGGCTGGCAGCGCGCCGCATGAAAATTACAATGGTATTTAAATAATTTAATTGCCATTTTATTTTTCACATTTAGCGCGGCTGCAGCGGGTGGGGTGGTGAGGCTCCCCCACCCTCGTGCAAAAAACGCTGCTGAAAGTAAGGAGACGCTTACTGAACAAATGATTTATAGCATCTTGCAGGACACTTTAAGACTCCCAGCTCTAAATTTTTCAGGGTGAAATTACCAAAGATATTTATCATGTGTGCTCACGAGTTGTAACAACTATATCCACACTACACTCTTGCCTATTATCACCACCCTTTTGCCCCTTCTCTGGCGTTTGTCCACATTTGCCTATGGCACCATTCTCTTAAACTTCTTACCACACTCTGATTCACTCCCCTCCTCATCTGCTACTCTGGTGTATATATGTTTCCAGGCTTAGATGTACTTGCAAACTACAGATATGCATATCCCTTATACTGCGATGACCTTAAATAAGGCTACAACATAACATAAAGTGCATTTGTAAAGTGCGCAATCGCCCAGAAGGGCATCTTGTTACCCAATTCAAGTACTCATTTTATGGACCTCAGAAGGATGAAAGAGTACGGGGCTGGGCTAGGGCGGGGCGGGGTTGGTGCCAGAGGGAGAGGACTGGTTTATGCACTTAAGCCGGGCTGGACAAACAGTCATGCACACTTGGCATGTTCTCCACCGGACTGTAATACACAGCCTGGGTGGAGAACATGCCCAGGCCCCCAGTCCATGACTGAGCGCCAAACCACAGCACTCAGACCAATCACAACAGCTTAGGGGAGCCTATGTGCTTCTGGGACTCATCAGTGAAGCAATGACAGAGGAGAGACAGAGGCAGCCGTGAGGAGGTAAGTGTTTTTTTTTTTTACAATATTTTGCCTCACCACCCCGTTCCCTGCAATCCGCCACACTGCATTAGTCCAGTTAATGTGCAAAAGAGTCTTTATAGCGATACTAGTACACTGCAGGCTGTTTTCTCTGCTAATCAGACTGACCTGCCCTGCTACTGTCAAGAAGGATGCACCGAAGTATGCATTTCTACAGCTGCAATTGGAATAGGAGTGAGCCCTGGAAGCCCTGCAAAGCAGCAGCGTAGCGCCTGAAGCCACAGTTATTACTCCGTGGTGAGAATGAATAATTCAGGGGATCCTGCATGAAATGAAAGCAATTAAAAGACCATTTGGAGTGGGCCGGAAAGCAAATGCATGACATTTGCCTTTTACATAACCCAAACATATATTCGAATATGAACAGTAATGATCCTAATAAAGAGTCTGCTCTCCATCTGAGAAGAAAGTACATGCCAAACCGCAAAAAGCTGAAAGCCCTCAAGCGAACACCCTCGTCCACCTGACTCAGATAGCATATGCTAGGCCTAGGGAGCAGAATAAACTTTCATCTTACTGGGCGTTTTGTTGGGGTGCAAGGAAAATCATCACAAACACAGGAGAACCCACGCTTCTTCACAGTCATCATGGTGCTGGATGCAGGACTGCTGCTGAATCATCAGTTAATATATCATCAATTTACAGACTATTTTGGTGAGCAGGGATTTGCAAGTGTTATCTTGAAAAAATAAGGCACGCATCATTAAAGACTTGGGGGCAGATTTACAAGCCCCTTGTGCCACTGTTGTGTCACTTTTAACATGGGAAAAGTGACGCAAAAGTGGCGCAAGGGGCTTGTGAATATGCCCCTTGGGACCAAAGGTCACGCAACGCAGCACAGCCCCCAAAGAGGCTGTGCTGCGTTGCGTGACAGAGAGGGAGGAGGAGAGCCCATATTTACAGAGATTTGTCTCTCTTCTCCCCTTTCCCGAGCACCCGCGCTGATTTCAGCTGCTGTGCGCCAGGCACACACCTTAGCGCCACAGTGCTACGGTGCAGGCCTGAGTCTAGCATAGGCTTTGTAGAAGGGTACCCTTCCTGTACGAAACATTATGCCTGGACAAGTTTCAAAGCTGTTCCCACTTTGTATGCATGCTGCACAGTGCAGCACGCATGCAAAGTCGGAAAAGCACATTTCTCCTGTTAGAGCCGCTTTTGAAGTGGCGTTAACTATTGGCGCAAAACCCTGTCTACAATTCTTTGTAGATATAGTTTTGCATCAAAATGTGAGTGGTTGCATGGGAGTGTCCATGCACTACCTGTGTAACGCCCCCTCGGCACTAAGTAACTCAAAGCAGTACTTTGCACTGCTTTGCACTACTTTTAGGGTGCTTTCCAGGGCAAACCATTTTGCACTGGTAAGCATCACTTTTGTGACGCTCACCAGGCGCAATTTTTTTAAAAATCTACTGCTTGAAGTTTACTGCACGTCTCTCGACAACTAGAAGCGCAAGGACTAAGGTGCTAAGGACAAAGATTTCCAATGAGAGGAGAGGAAACAAGGAGGTAGGTGGTTTAAATTCATTGGCTTCGTTAAAGAAATAGCGAGCGAAGACTTTTTTTTCCCTCTGTTGAAGATCTTCCAGCCAACTTATGTCTTCGGAAAGAAATTCTTCACAAAAAAGTCGCATGCTCTGATGATGCAGCCAGATTAGAACTACATTTTCTTGTTTCTGTTATTAAGTTGACTTTGCTTGTCAGGTCAATTTTTGACACCTCTGATTTTCAAAGATGAGGCGAGGTTGGAGAGGTGTTGGGAATAAAGGGGCATATCAACAACAACCGGCGCTAATTATCGCTGAGCACACTTAGCGCTCGGATAATTATCGCCGGCTAGCGTCTATTTTTATCGCTCAGATAGCGTGCTATTAGCAACGCTTATCTCATCAGCGATAAAAATCCTAGCGCTAACTGGCTAACGTGAGATTATAGCTGGAAACCCAGCGATAATCTCACGTTGGCTTGTTGATAGGGCCTCACAAACTTAGCCATGATATCCACCTTCCATAGGATATCATGGCTAAGTCAGTCCTGAAGCAGGTGTTAGGAAAGTAGCGATAACAGGAGTTATCGCTACTTTTCCTGACGCTATGCTTCATAGCGTTAGGCTTGCTGATAGGAGAAATGTCGCTTAGCGACATTTCTCCTATCATGTCAGGTCAGGAACGCCCACTTTGCATCTCATTAGAGATGCAAAGCTGGGCGTTAGGAATCTTGACGCTAAAGCAAGGTTTCACACGTTAGCGTGGCCTTGCTGATTAGGCGATAAAATTATCGCTGCTTTTCAGCCGAAAACGGCCGCAAAAGCGGAGATAAGTTTTTTATCGCCTGCTTGTTAATATGCTCCATAGTGCCTTAAACATGATGCAGACAAGTCTAAATCCATTTCAAACTTCGAACAGTAGTTACTGGCATCACAGGATGGGACAGAGCTAAATAACTCCGTGCAAGTCAAAATATGTAGAAATTCTTGTTTTCTATTGTAAGTCTTCTCTGGCATTGTCACTCAATATTTTAACGCTCACCGGCCTGACACCACTAGTGGGGCAAGCCTTTATTGGGTGCAGCCATCATTGTTGAGGAGTCCAGCACTGCCTTGCTCACTACAAGGACACAGGCCTCCACTTGGGGAGTGCCACCGCGGACGAGCCTGCTGCCGCTGGGGACTACGTGTCCCAGAACTCCCCTTGCTAACACATCTCAGCCTGATCTGGTTGGCGCCACTTCAGGTGTGCTGCAGTCCCGCTGCGTGGGATGCACCCAGGCGAAGCCTGGGCCAAGCGGGCCCGTCCATGCCCATCAGGGCCCGGAGGAGGCTGGGCTGGGCCACCCCTCTAAAGTTTCCTCTGCTAACTTTTAGGTTCTCTTGCTTGCTACCTGATTAATCCTCCGTTTTTTGTTATTCTCATTCTTTACTAGAGGCAGGACTGCCCTTTAGACACTTTGCCTATGGGGAAGTGGAAGGCTATGGGGTCCAGGCAGGAGTGGCAAAAAAGAAAGTTAAACAATGGCGGCTCCACGAGGTAGTGCTGCGGGGCGGTGAGGCGAGGCGGGGAGGAGCAGGGTGGGGGTAGTAAACTCCGGCAAACAGTCGTACGGAGTTCAGTAAATAAATAAAATGAATTACATTGCGCGCGCTGCAACGCCAAATGTTAAGAGATACTAGCTCCAGCCCCTGCTGATTCGCACCCGTGCCCATCGAACTCCCCAAATTCCCTGAGGTGTGCTAGCGCAAGCAAGCAAAAATGTATTCCTGGAATGTTTAAGAGATCCAGCAACCGGGCACAGGAACCACCCACCTCTCCCTTCACCAGCTGCAATGGCTTAGGGAGTAGTGTCTTGCCCAAAGCAGGTCCTCCAGCAAAGAATATTCCATGTAGCAACCATTTTTTACCTTTGCAAGACGTCCCTGAAACCTCTATGATCTCCGAGGGATCAGAAGGGAAGGGAGCCTCAATAGCCATGTAGATTATATCTCCACGCTTAAACGAAACTTTTCTAGTGGCTGCTGGCATCTAAGGGTAGGGTTAGGGGTAGGGCGGGCGCACGCGTGCGCAAAATAAAATAAAAATAAATGAAACTTACCGACAGCGGCGTCTTCCGGTTCGGTCCTCTTCTTTCCACAAGAACTGGATGCAGCAACTCCCTTGACCAGTTCTGGCACAGCACTCATGCTGCATGAGAGCAGTGCCCTGATTGGAGGGAGCAGCCTCACTAGGCGATCCACAGCGCTCTGGAGTCCTGAGCTTGCTTTAGCCCAGCTGTCTTAAGACAGCTGGGTAAGAGATGGTTAAAAAGCGCATGTGCGGCTGGCCGGCGCAAGATGGCGCCAAAAAAACAGCCCACTCTCCTCCGTGGTGCTGTCACTCGGCAGTGGACCCCCCCCCCCCCCGTCCTGACACTCTGTTCAGGACGGGGGATGAAAATTAAAATGGTAATACATTACCATTTTATTTTTAAGCTTTGGGGTTAGGGGGAATGTTAAGTGGGGCGACCCTCCTCTGCTCCAACAGAGGAGCCGCCCCTGATATTTTCTTGAATGTTTCAGCAAATTCAGGACGGAGATTGATGCACTTAGGTCCTTGGTAGTCTCCCTTACAGGAATGGTTAAGCAACTGATCAAAGGGAGGGGAGGAATTGATTTGAGGGAACCTGTTGAACCTATTCCTCACCCAACTGTAGCTCTGGAGCCAGGTCCATCAAGACTGACGGTGAGCAGCTCCAGGGTGAGCTCAAGTGCAATGTGCGAAGCAGTCAAAAGCGGAGTTGCTGAGGGCTTAGTGGGACTGGCCCACTGGGGTACACATATCCAGGCTGGGAAGGTAGGCATACATCACTTTTGTAATAACGTACATGGCAACTTCAAGGAACCTGTGACAGTGAGCGCCTCAGGGCACCAGCCCCTAGTCCACTCGAGTCAGGTTACCCCATCCCCACAAAAGATATATGTTGTCAATGTGCCCAAGATTTCATCATGCAAAAGGTATGAGGGGAAGGTTTCACTCAAGAGCAAGGCAATCTACTGTATCCGTCATGTGAGGGGATGTAGGTCCATTATTAGAGAAGACATCTTGATGGCCAAAAGATGTGAGATCCCCCAAACAACCCACTGATAGCACCAAACTAACCCTGGAAGATGGAAATCTGGTTGATAGCTTGGTGACTCTTCACCTCAGGACAAGTCTGCCCACAAGGTCCAACATTCAATTTAAGTACCATCCAACACAAAGCAAGTCGCCACCAACTATGCAAACCTCCCCCTCTCAAACAACAGATGTTTCAGTCGTGGGAGAAATCGATTGACTGGATAGAGGAAGTTCTTTGGTACCACAAGTTTGAATCATAGTTGAACCAGACAACCCCATGCACAAGGTCATTACCGAGGCTCTATTCTCCCCTGTCCCTACCCCTGTCGATAGAAATAATGATGAAACTCCTCTGGGTTGAAGATGCTGTGCTATACAGGTAACTAAGAATTCCCCCAGGAACTGTGGTTGCTCCCCCCTGCACAAGTCTTGAACTCCCTGTGATTAATACTAATCACCCTGCGGTACTCAACTTAGTCAACCCAGGTGCTCCACACTTGCTTTCCTTGCTTGAGGCACTTCTTCAGATCTTAGTAGTTATTTTGAATGTGGCGGTTTAAAATAAAAACTCACTTGCACCTTGGAACAAGCTCATTGAAGACCACTTCATTTGTATATTTTAAGAAACCTGGATCACTGAGCCAGTTCATAGATCAGGATACCTAAGTTATTGTTTGCCCCATTACCCAACAGGCAAGGGTGTCCTGCCAGTGGGTTGCTTATTTGGGTAAACATTTCTCTTAATTGTACCATCCACCAGCTGTCCACCGATTGCCCGGACATCCTAGGAATCAGACTAAAGGAACACTCAGGCTCAACTGCAAACATCTATACTATTTATGCAAGAAGCACAAAGGGCAGTAAGCAATCTGCAACCTTGCAGATGCTTGAGGATCATCTGGATAAGAAGGACCCTAACCATCACCAAATGAGACTTTATTGTCTCCTTTGAACCCCTGGATAGGGAAAACGTGTGTATATTCATAGTAGAAGTTGAATTGTGGACCATCCCGCATTTGGACCTAGTCCCTGTTAGTAAATGGTCCCGAGCTGCACTCCAGCTGAATGCTATGACCCTCGAGTATGTGCTAAGGGCATCCAACAACAGAACCAAATCAGACAAGTTGGGGCATTTAAGTACAAAAGAATAAACAGTATGAATTGCATCAATTATGTCTTGATAGACCTAAGGCACTGTCATCATGTTGAGGACATGGTAGTCAGAGAGAGATCAGAGAGTGACCACAACCATCTATGCCTCAGCTTCTGTGCTTTGGGGTATAGTCAGTCCAATGTTCCCCGTCCGCACTTGCTAACTCAGGAAGTGACAGTATCGAATGACAAACGTCACTTTAAGTGGCAGAATTTGGCTGCACACTCTCCAATGCATCAATCTCGATTTATTAGAATTCACAACTGTGTTAGACGAATCGCAGGCTGTGGACAGAGGTTTGAATGCTGCTATAGCTATCCATTCCCACTTCTTCGAGCAGTTAGCATCATACTTTACAGTGCCTATTTCCCATCCAAGAAAGAAGCATTGAAACCCCAATTTATGATACTACAAGGAGTGTAGGTATCCTAGAAACCAATTGTTCCTGGCCATAAAGTCCAAAGATGTGGATCAAATCAGTGCCTCTAGAAAGGCATACACTTAGGTCTAGAGTAAAGCTAAAAGGGAATGGGTTGAGAAAATATAGCAGAATGTCAAGGAAGCATGCGAAGCCAAGGACTCAAAGAAGGTCTTGTCACTGGTTACATGGGGGGAGGAGGGGCAGTAAGACTGCCTCCTAGCACGAGAACCATGTTTCTGTAAATGACTGGTTTGACTATTTCAAATCACTTTATACAGAAGTCAGATCCCTTTACTTGTTCTGTTGTCCTCTCACGATCTGTTTGAGCTGGCAACACTGAAATCTCCATTGACGCTATAGTACACACCAACCAATTGGAGAAACTGGGGATTAAGGGTACGGCTCTGACCATACCTGTTTTTTTTTGTTGTCAAATACAGAACAGACTGTGTTGTTTGAAGGGCATGCATCAAACTCTTTCTTCCTTGTGGGGTGCCTCAGGGATCATCATTCTCCCCAACATTATTTAACATATATGTATTCCCCTTGGCGCAACTCATTGGATGTTACGGTTTTTCTGCAATATCATATGCGGATGATACGCAGACAGAGGTATCAGTTATGTCTGAGGTAGACGGTGTGGCCAAATAATTTAACTACTGTTTGACACACATTACAAGCTGGATGCAGGAAAACTGTCTCAAGTTGAATACTGAGAAAACAGAGGTGGTAATCTTTGGAAACGAGTCCTCTTTTTAGAATGATTCTTTGTGGCTGGCCGATTAAGGTCCGTGTCCATCTCCAGTTCAAAAAGTGAAAAATCTTGGATTCATATTTGATGACCAACTTTGTTTCTCAGGGCAGATCAGTCGTATTGCATCCTCATGTTTTTATCTTATGAAGATACTAAAAATTATTTTTCCATTATATTGACAAAAAACGGTAATAGTTGCCTTGATTCTGTCAAAAATAGACTTTTCAAATGCTCTATTTGGGAACACCCGAGTGTCTGCCGTCAAAGATCCAGTCTCTGCAGAATGCGGCAGCCCACTTACTCTTTAAAAATTACAAAATGCATCTCCATATGAAAGAGCATTAGGGACCTACACTGGTTGCCTGTCCAGGACACGGTAAGGTTTAAGGCCTTATGCATTATACATAAGGCTCTGCATGGATCTGGACCTTCTATTTTCCAGAAGTGCCTTAGGTGGCACATCCTTCAACATGATTTAAAATGATGACATGACATGATTTAAGATCATCATTTGGTGGCTTATCCCAAGGTAAAGAACGCAAATTGAGGTGGCAGACTTTTCTTCCTTTTGGCTTGTAAACTGTGGAATTCCATTGCTTTCTCATTGAGGTCTCAAATTAAAAGGCTGTGTTTCAGCAAATTCTTGAAGACCTGGCTCTTTGTCTCTTGTGTCAAGTAAGTCTCCTCCTTTACCTGGTCAGTGATAGCATTGTGAGGGCTAAGATGCCTTGGTATTCACAATTACTTATTTACTTGCAGGTGCCAGTAAGATAGTACGGATCACCAATGTGAGGAAGCTGCAGGCTTCTCTGGGATTACAAGAGGCCTAGGACTCTACCTCAAAGGAATCTTTCCCCTTTAAAGAACTAGTGACGGCTCGCTATTGGGGGTGGGTAGCTCAGAATGAGTCCAACTCTGGATCCATAGGCCCGCTAAACAGCGAGTTTATGGATTTTAAATCAGTTAATGCCCTGGAACATTATTTAGACATTATTATGTTTCCAATGGATAGGAAGCTCCATATCCACTTTAGGACAGGCTCGCTCCGTCTTAATGCACTTACCAGTAGATGGTCAATAAATTCATCCATTCATAAACAGTGCCCTGGCTGTAAAGCCACCACAGAAACTATAGCCCATGTGCTGTTTGCTTGTGCAGCTTATGCGCGCCCACGCTCCCAGTGGATAAAACCAACCTGTCGATTGGTGGGGACACGCAATCATGTAAATACCCTGCACATTCTAAGATCTGGCCCTAGTCCTTCATTTGCCTGTGCTATTTCCACATTCTTGGAAAAGATGTGGTTTATCAGGAGGAATGCCCTAAAGACTTAGGTGGTATGATAATATCGCCCTTATACCCTTCTTGACCACCAAAATCTGAAGTAGAGTTGCCGCCGATAGTGGGGCACATGCCCATGCACTATGCACTTTATCTTTTTGCCACCAGTCCACTGTTGTTCTTTATTGAGCTGAGGGTACGATTTTCCTGTCTTTCCTATTTTAGATATAATTAGTCACATTTTGTATTTTATGTATTATATACACGATATCATCCAGAAAGTGCCAAGCTTTTTTAAATTGGTCAAGCGGTAGAGCTAGTGTTCTAAATGTTTTTCTTTAACAGAAGCACGGAGGATATTCTAATCCTTCTGTGCTGTGCAGTTTTAATGTTTTTATGAGCAACTTTTATCAAAGCTACATGTTTTTATTTCTATTTTAATGTATGTATTGTGATGTTGTGAAAAACTTGTATGGCACTGGCTACCCAAATAAAGTTATTCACTATTTAAACTTATATGGTATTTCCGTTTTGGAATACTGCCATGGTGTGAGACTTTTGTATACTAAGAACTATAATGAGCGTTCACTCATTCTACAAGCCTTGTACTGTAGGAATACATTTAAGGCACTATTCTGTCACTGTAGTGTGAAAGTGTGTCACAATGGCAGATTGAAAGGTGGGGAGGTCTGTTGGCTTGGAGAAATAATGCATCTACTCCAGGAATCGATGAATGACCTCATAGTGACAAGTTCAAACCCCATCAGTTCCACTCAGCCTTACATCCTTCTGAGGACTTAAAGTATAACAGAATTTGATAACGAGAAATCTCTCTTATCCAGGTCCATCGTGACCCCTAAACATGAGATAAAATGCGATGTACAGCCTGATCCTTTCGCAACAAGAGGCTACACAGTAGAGTGAATGTAAAGGCCATGTGGTAAGATGCCAATAATAAGGAAGAGCTGTGAGATCAATCTTGTGTGCAGTGTAGCAATGTGACTAGTAGTTTAATACTCGATGGATATATGCCTTAATAACATTTTACATAGAACATTTATAGAAGAGAAGCTGTTTTCTATCAAACAATAGAGTTTATTTTCTTATCTCCAATAAGACATGAAATATAGGTATATTAAGTTTTAGAACTAATCCTGTGTCTGAAAAATTACTATATAACTTTTTCCGAACTGAAGAGCATATCAGCAAGGGCCGGCGATAATTATCGCTTCGCGCTCTTAGCGTGAGGATAATTATCGCCGGCTAGCGTGATTTTTTATCGCTGAGATAGCGTGATATTAGCAACGCTTATCTCAAAAGCGATAAAAATCCTAGCGCTAACTGCCTAACGTGAGATTATCGCTGGAAACCCAGCGATAATCTCACGAAATGTGGCGTTAGCTTGTTGATAGAGACTCACAAACTTAGCCATGATATCCACCTTCCATAGGATATCATGGCTAAGTCAGTCCTGAAGCAGGCGTATGGAAAATAGCGCAAACAGGGGTTATCGCTACTTTTCCTGCCGCTATGCTTCATAGCGTGGGGCTTGATGATAGGAGAAATGTCGCTTAGCGACATTTCTCCTGTCAGGTCAGGTCAAGAACGCCCACTTTGCATCTCATTAGAGATGCAAAGCTGGGCGTTAAGAATAGGTGTGCTAATGCAAGGTTTCACACGTTAGCGTGACCTTGCTAATTAGGCGATAAAATTATAGCCGCTTTTCAGCCGAAAACGGCCGCAAAAGCGGCGATAATTTTATATCGCCGCCTTGTAAATATGCCCCTTTGATTGTAATACAATTACGCTTATGTTAATTCCTGCTGTCACATTCTGCCAGGGTCAGTGGAGAACAATATGTTTCTCTTGGAATGACTGATGATAAGAGAGTGTGAGAAATACCGGTGAATTTGGTGTATTTTCCCTACCAGTAGCTTCCCTTCTGCATCTAAACTATTGTTGCTATACAAGGGCGAGGTATAGTTAAATTGAGAAAGAATTCAATATAATGTAGCGTTCATGATTCTGAGGATTACTTACCAGACCAATGCAAAGTCATTATTTCTCAATAAAATCCTGAGCTCTACTAAAGGTCAGAGTGGATGTGGAGAATTCTAGACGAAGTAGGATAGAATGCAAAGGACCAGATGTATCAAAAAATGCTTTTGCGATTCTGAATTAGCGAATTTTACAGATTCGCTGTTTTGGAATCGCAAAATGCAATGTATGTAGGAATAGCATTGTTTTGGCAGATCCTTAACATTCCCTAATAGCGAATCGCAAATTGCGATTCACTATTAGAGAATGAATTCCCATTCATTCCTATGGGCCTATAGGCCCATAAGAATGAATCGGAGTGCATTCGCAAATTGCGATTACCAAATTGGTAATCGCAATTTGCGAATTCAAATCCGATGTCGCTAAGGGTCCCATGGTCACCCCTTATGCACCCCCTAATAAGGTAAGTGAGCACATATGGCCCACACACATGCCCTTCGCGCCACTTGGCACTTTGAAAAATGCACTTTTGTGCATTTTTCAAAGGAAGCGCAAATTACCATCAACTTGAAGATGATGGTAATTTGTGATTCCTAAATGCAAATTCGCATTTAGCGATTGCTTCATGCATTACATTTAGGAAATTGCAAATTGCGATTCCCTAACTGCATTCGCAATTTATCCTTCATACAAGTGGTTCAAAAAACGCTTTGAGTTCAGATTGGTCGTTTCTGATATGCTACTTCCCATAACTTCCCTCATCCAGAGCTGAAAAAGTCCACCTCCTAATGGCCCAGAAGATAAATATGCCAATACTGAGCTGGATTCAGTGGCAACTGATGGTTGACTAGTGCCTAGAAGCCAGGGCCGGACTGGGAACCACAACCGCCCCTGGCACAGTGCTCGGCTGGCCCCGGGGGGGGGGGGCGGTTTGGGGGGTGCCGCCGAGTTCTTTGCCAGGGCCGGTTTTCAGCCGATTTTGTTACAGGGCCGATTTTGCAGCTATGCTGCAAAAACGGCCCTGTAACAAAAACGGCCCCCAGGGGCCCAAAACTGGCCACCGGGTGATTACCTGCCGGTGCCCGCTACGACCAGTCTGCTAGAAGCTGTTCGCTGTGAACTGGTCCCACAATTCCAGAGAGCTGGCTACTATCATAAACAAGTGTACAGAACCAGACAAGAAGTAGTTCTGGAAGTGTCTACTGGAAGATATTGAGTAGATGGGGTCAAGGAAGCTGGAGTCTTGGTATTCCTGCCATGAACCCCTCTATTACTTTTTATATGGGTCTGGCTCATCATAGAGGATGGGCCAAAGATGTTGCGATATAACTGATGCAAGTGAACAGAACGTAGAGAATTGCACTGCTACATTCCCAACATTTTCATATAAAGAAGCTGCTTGGGACTTGCAGCTTCCCAAAACAAGTCTACTACCTTCTGCATTTGCATTTTTAGGAAAGACAATTTTGGAATTTGCCACCCACAGTTTTACCAGGGACCGTTATGGAAGTGCACCGGGGGCCCGGGGGCACAACGTGCGCTTGGCCCACTTTGGTGCACCTGGGCACTTTAGTATTACAGAAGGGGCTGCAAATGCTTGTGCTTCCCCTTCTGTAATACTGATAGCGCTGGTGCACATAAAGCGCCTGCGCTATCAGTGGGCGTTCCCTCATTGGCAAGGGACATGGCTCCATGCAAAGGAGAGCATCCATTTGCCTCTGCCATATTATAGAGGAAAAAACCTATAGGGGTTAAGCCCAACGGACTGGGGCCAGGTAGGGCTATTCAGAATTCAGAACACAAAACAATGAACGTACTACCGTACACTCCTACTACTCATGGAGCAACGAACAGTCAACTCTTTTATCTGGCATTTTGGGAGGCATTTAGTTAATTCTGAATGCAGCGAGAGTTGAAGGAAATTATTGGATAAAGGATTGATATACTATTCAGACACTCTTTTGACGCTGGAGTTGGAATAACACATGTGGTCCATAACATTGGATATTTTCATGTTTATTACTAAATTTTGTATATGATGTAAATTTTCCTAAAAATGTGTTTTGCATCAGATTAATGTATGAATTCATTTGCTGCTTTTGTCATGTTGCAAGCTGTTGTCAATATTTTTTTCACAGTGTCTAAGTTCATTTTTGTCTTTAAGTGTATGTTAATGTGAATTGTAAATACGTGTAAGTTCATGTGTGAATTTGATAAGTCTGTGTTTCTTTTTCAGTCCAAAAAATTGTTTTGATCAATTTTTAAATTAACAAGAAACAGGAATGGTCTAATAAAAATTCCATTCGGACAGATAAAAGAGTTGACTGTTCGTTACTCCATGAGTAGTAGGAGTGTACGGTAGTAAGGAGCCGGGTTCATTGTTTTGTGTTCTGAATATTATAGATGCAGGCACAGAGGCTAAGAAGCTATCAGTGTGCCCCCTGATTGCAGAACTCTGGAAGAGGGTGAAGGGGGTACCATGGAACCCCCAGATATCCACATGCAGGCGGATGCAGCCACTAACTCCACCCGCCTGCAAGGGCATCTCTAAACCCAAGGCATGTTGCCGCCCGTACTGTGAAACATGGAGCGGCTTCAAAGCAGCTGCTCCATTTTCCACATGAATGTGCTGCCCCTAGGGTAGCGCGAGTGTGGTCTCGGCTGCCCTTGGGGCAGCGTATTCCATTTAAAAGGGCACACATTCCCTGTTTGGGCCCGGTGCACCTTTTTAAAGGTGCTATGTTGACAGAATGTGCTATGGCCAAAGAATGGACTCCCTTTCCACAAAAATGTAATGGAGGCTTGTTGGAAAAACCACACTCCCACTCTGAAAGGGTGGTGGTGTTCTTCCGGACACACTGTGGTAGCTTGGCTCAAGTGGTCAGGAATCAGGCTCCGTGCTAAGCATACGACATACCCATACAATAACCATGCGTGCATCCGTTCCAAAAACTACTCTACACCGTAAAAATTATGAAAATATCTTTCTTTATCTTCTTTTTCTCTTAGTTGCTGATTGGATAAATAAATAACAATCACAATATACAAACTTTTTAGATAGTGCAGGTCAAATAAATACTGGCTTAATGATTCAATAAATAGGGGTGATCATAAATAATGAAGGCATAAATATAAGTGCAATACATACAGGCAATTAAATATTCTGAGGCAATACATACTGTAAACCAATAAATATTGTGCATCAATAAATACTGTGGACCAATAAATACAGTGAAGCAATAAATAGGTTAAATACAATAAATACAGTGCCCCTAATAAATACTTAAAAGCTGACAGTGACACTCATAGAATCAGATCACTTTTGAATTCCTAAGGGCTGATTTGGCCCAGGCACAGCTTGTGGGGATGTGGAAGGCTTGAGGGTGTCTACTCCCTGGCTTGGACAAGGCTGAGGCCTAAACTGAGGTAGATCAAGGGGGGAATACCAGAGACCTGGCCCTCTCCCTCCACACAACCTCTCTAGATTAGTCCCAGCTCACCCCTGGCACAGTCAGGTTGGTTCCCGCACCTCCCTAGCCCCTTAGAGCAGTCTCTCAGGTCTCCACAGGGCCTTAGGCGCCCTCTACTCCACTTACTGCCCTTTTTCTGATGCTCCGACGCCGCTGGAGTCGTGTCGACGCCGTGAGGCGGTTCCGGTTCGATGTCGGCGGCCTCGGCACAATGTCAGTTCTTGACGACGCCGGTAGGCGGCTCCGGTTCGATGTCGGCGGCCTCGGCTCGATCTCAACCTCCGATTCGATGGCGTCGGGCAATCTTTACTCGATGTCGACTTCGGGCGGCTCCGGTCCGATGGCGACCTCAACTTCGATGACGTCGGCCGGCCTTGACTCGATGTCGACTTCCGGCGGCTCCGGAGTGCGATCCTCACTCCCGACCTCCGGTGCTCCTCTCCTTAGGTTTCCGGCGACTCCGGAGTGCGACCTCCACTCCCGACCTCCGGCACGATTCTCTCAGGTTCCGGCGACTCCGGAGTGCGATCCTCACTCCCGACCTCCGGTACACTTCACCTTGGTCTCCGACGACTCCGGAGGGCGGACTTCACTCCTCCGATGACGCCGCTCACTCGACCTCGGGTGACTTCCTCCTCGACCTCTGGTACTCCTCATGACCTCTGACGGCGCCCTCTCTCGACCTCTGGCGGCTCCGGGTGCGACGTCCGCTTTCCAGTCGGCGCCGCTTCTCCACCTCGGGCTCCAGGTCTCAGGCTACTCGACGTCGGACTCCAGGGAAACCAGTTTCCAGGTCAGGATCTTGCTGCTCTCTGTTTCTAAGGCCTGTTCCTGCTGTCCAGGTCCTTAGGATGGTTTTTCTTGCTTCTTCCCACACAGGGCTCCAGGCTGGGCTCAGTCAGTAGGGACTAGTATCAAGGGTGGGTTTATGGACCCCACTCCAGGCACAAGTTTCCACCCCTGCTGCCTCACTCCTTCCTCCTTCAGGTTTCTGCTGCTCACTCTTCACCAGTCAGGTGCCAACTGCCAGCTCCCTGTCTTAGCTTCCCAACATTCTAAACCGCCTCCAACTGTCACAGGGTTCTGGAATGTTCTGGAAGGTGCTGGTAGGTTCCAGTGGATGCTGGTGATGTCACAGGTGGCCACCATTTTGTGCTCCAGGCCCTCAGACAGAAGTTTCAGGGGTAGCTAAAATGGCTCCCTGAATCTGCAGCAACACTAAAAAGTCTGGTGGTTCCCAAAAAGGAAAAATTCAAACAGGGTTTGAGGCAAAAGTGGGACAAAATAAATAATGATGAGGAGGGACCACCCAAAGGGCTGACAGGTCTAACACGCGCCCCCCCCAGCTGAAAGTGGGGAGAGCTACCCAACCCCTTGGGAGTTCTCATCACTAAGGCGGAAATACCTTGAGAGACCGTCTGCATTGGCGTGGTCCACTCCAGGCCGATGTTCCACCTGAAAGTCCATTCCCTGTAGGGAAATAGACCACCTCAACAACTTGGGATTCTCCCCCTTCATTTGCATCAGCCAACGAAGGGGTCTGTGGTCGGTCTGAACCAGGAAGTGCGAGCCAAACAGGTATGGCCGCAACTTCTTCAGAGCCCATACCACTGCAAAGGCTTCACGCTCTATTGCACTCCACTTCTGTTCCCTGGGAAGTAGTCTCCGGGATAGGAAGACCACGGGTTGATCCAGACCCTCTTCGTTGAGTTGCGATAACACTGCCCCAATGCCATGTTCTGATGCATCTGTCTGGACAATGAACTCCTTGGAAAAGTCTGGGGCCCTTAAGACCGGGGCCTCGCACATGGCTTTCTTCAATCTCACAAAGGCCTGCTGACAAGCCTCCGTCCAGACTACCCGTCGAGGTTGTTTCTTGGACGTGAGCTCCGTGAGGGGGGCTACGATGGTACCGTACCCCTTCACGAAGCGGCGGTAGTATCCCGTGAGGCCCAAAAATGCTCGGACCTCAGTCTGTGTCTTGGGGGGTTCCCAGGCCATGATGGCCTCGATCTTCGCCTGGAGGGGTTGCACCGCTCCCCTACCCACCAAGTGTCCAAGGTACACTACCGACCCCTGCCCGATCTGGCACTTGCTGGCCTTGATCGTCAATCCAGCTTGTCTCAGGGCCTGGAGAACAGCTTGCAGGTGACGCAAGTGATCCTCCCAGCTGTTACTGAAGACGGCTATGTCATCCAGATAAGCAGCAGAGAAACTCTCCATTCCGGTGAGGATCTGGTTTACCAGGCGCTGAAACGTGGCAGGTGCGTTCTTGAGCCCAAAGGGCATCACACAGAACTGGTAGTGGCCATTGGGCGTGGAGAAGGCTGACCTTTCCCTTGCTCCATCAGTCAAAGAGATCTGCCAGTACCCTGAAGTAAGGTCAAAGGTACTTAGATATTGGGCAGCTCCCAGCCGGTCAATCAATTCATCCGCCCTAGGGATCGGATGAGCATCAGTTTTGGTCACTGAATTCAGTCCCCGATAGTCCACACAGAACCTCAGTTCTGGTTGGGCACCCGGTGGTGCAGCTTTTGGTACTAACATCACCGGACTGGACCAGGGGCTGCTAGAAGGTTCGATCACTCCTAGCTCCAGCATCTTAGTGACTTCACTATGAATGCTGGCCTTCACCTTGTCTGACATCCGGTAGATCTTGGACTTCACAGGTGGGCTGTCTCCTGTGTCCACGTCATGGACGCACAGGTGAGTCCTACCCGGGACAAGGGAGAACAACGAAGAGTACTGCCCCAGGACCTGGCGACAGTCCTCCTGCTGTTCAGGAGTTAGAGATGGGGAGAGAATCACTCCCTCCACCGACCCATCCTTCTCTTGAGACGCAAACAGATCAGGGAGAGGCTCGCTTTCCACGTCCTCTCCTCCGTCAGTCACCATCATCAAGATGACTTCGGGCCTCTCGTGGTGGGGTTTGAGGCGGTTGGCATGCAGCACCCGCAGGGGCTGACGAGGGGTCTTCAGGTCCACCAAGTAGGTAGCTTTACCCTTCTTCTCCAACACCTCAAAGGGTCCTGACCAGCGATCCTGGAGGGCACTAAGCTCTCCTGGTTCGATCACCCACACCTTCTGGCCAGGCTCCAACTCCACCGGGTGAGCATTGTGGTCATACCACGCCTTCATCACTGCTTGGCTGGCTTCCAAGTTGTCAGAAGCTTGCTTCTACAACTTAGCCATTTGGCTCCGGAAGGCCAGCATGTAGCTCACCACGTCCTGGGGAAGCTTTCTGGGAGTTCTTTCCCATCCGTCTCTCACCAGGTTGAGAGGTCCACGTACAGGGTGCCCATACAGAAGCTCGAAGGGGCTGAAGCCCACTCCCTTCTGTGGCACTTCCCTGTAGGAAAAAAGTAAACAGGGTAGGAGGACGTCCCATTTCCTCCGCAGGCTTTCAGGCAGACTTCTGATCATGCCCTTCAAGGTTTTGTTAAACCTCTCCACCAGACCATTTGTCTGGGGGTGGTAAGGAGTGGTGAACCGGTAGGTCACTCCACACTCCTTCCACATGGCCCGCATGTACGCTGACATGAAGTTGGTCCCCCTGTCGGACACAACTTCCTTGGGAAAACCCACTCGGGTAAAGATTCCCATCAGGGCCCTAGCCACAACAGGTGCTGTTATGGTCCTCAGAGGTATTGCCTCTGGGTACCGTGTGGCATGATCCACCAGAACCAGGATAAACCTGTGACCAGCTGTAGTAGGTGGATCTAACGGACCCACAATGTCGATGCCCACCCTTTCAAAGGGGGTGCTAACGACAGGAAGTGGTTCCAGGGGAGCTTTCAGCTTCACCCCTGTTTTCCCACTGGCTTGGCAAGACACACATGTCCGGCAGTAGGTATCGGACGACACTTTCATCTGAGGCCAATAAAAGTGTGGGACAAGACGGGCGAAGGTCTTGTCTTGCCCCAGGTGTCCTGCCAATGGTATCTCGTGAGCCAACTCCAGAAGGAAGGCTCGATAACGTTGAGGGACTACCAAGGCTCGTGACGATCCATGTAGGGGTGCCTTGGGTTCACTGTAGAGGAGGCCATCCTCCCAGTAAACACTGTAGTTCCCTTCAACGTTCCCTGCTGCCTGGGCTTCGGCCTGACGCCTTAGCCCCTCAAGGGTAGGGCACTCCCTCTGGCCCTGGCAGAATTCCTCCCTGGACGGGCCTCCCTCCACGTGCCACTCGGCTGGGATGGGTAGGTCCTCCAGGTTGGTAACGTCCCCCACCGCAGACTCCTGGTCCACCACCTCCGGTGGCCTATCCGTCCTACGGGGTGGGGACGCCGAGGCAGGCTCCTCCTGTCCTCGGTTCTTCCCTTGACTGGCAGCTGGCTGGGCCTTTGTTCCAGGCTCCAGCCGAAATGAACTCCCTCTTCGGGTAGTCGCGGACCTTGTACTAATACAGGCCCAGTCAGGTGTACCCAGCATCTCAGTGTGAGTCCGGTATTCCACCTCCTTCCAAGCGTTGTGCTCCATGTCATTCCCCAGCAGACAATCGACTGGCACGGCAGGGCTTACGGCAACTCGAAGTGAACCTGCAACCCCCCCCCATTCAAAGGGAACCTCGGCCACTGGATAGTGGCCTGTTCTGCCGTCAGCCATTGCGGCTGGGTGGAGTACATCGGGAATTACCTGCTCTGGAGACACCAGTTGGCTACGCACCATAGTCATACTGGCTCCTGTGTCTCTCAGAGCCTCCCCTCTTTGGCCGTTGATGGTGACCCACTGCCCATACTTTGCGGTATTTGCGGGCACCTGGATCTTAGGAACCATCTCCCGTTCTCCCAGGGACACTAAAGTGACACCCGCCCACTCCCTTCCCTTAGTTAAGGGCATCTCCTCCCCGAGCACTACACTAGCTACTCCGGGGGTCTTTCCTCCAGTGGGAGGGGGTGGTCGTTTCAAGCACTTCGGATCTCCTTTATAGTGTCCAACGCCACCGCACTCATAGCAATGGACAACCCTTGGCTGCTGACTCTGGCCAGGATTAGGGTTTCTGGGTGGGTTAGCCCTAGGGGTGAATCCTGTTCCCTTCCCTTGGAAGTTATTTTGGGGGCCTTTGGAGAACTCCTTTTTCTTTTCCCCTCCCTCTTTCTTCTGGGGGGCGCCCTGTCCGGCCTTTTGAGTATCCCCTCCAGTCCCCCTTGTGGACACCCGGGTACTAGCCCAAATGTCCGCCTCCTCAGCAAGCTTCCGGGGACTGGTCAGCTTGCTATCCACCAGGTGTTGCCGCAGTTCAGGGAAACATTTCTCGAGCAGGTGTTCCTTCAGTACTAGGTCAAACAACCCCTCGTAGTTCCTCACTTCACTGCCCTGAATCCAACCCTCAAGTGCCTTCTTTGCATAGTCCAGGAAGTCCACCCAATTCTGTGTGCCCAGTTTGTGACTACCCCTGAACTTCTGTCTGTACTTTTCGGGTGTTAGTCCAAACTTCCTTATGAGCGCCAGTTTCATGGTGGGGTAGTGGGTCTGCTCATCGAGGGCCAATAAAGCATCCCTACCAGCTGGAGGCATGTACTTGTACAATCCCCCTCCCCAGTACTTCTCTGGAACCCCATGGGCCCTCAACGAGACCTCATAGGCCGCTAGCCACTTGGCGATATCGTCACCCGCCCCATAGCTAGCTACTATGTCCTTTGGCAGGTAGGGTTTGGGTTCCCTGGTGAACTCTCTTTCTTGGTCTTTGCTGCCACCGTTAGGTACAGGGTGTGCCCCGATTCTCAGGATCTGAAGATCTATTTCTTTCAGCCTTAGCTCATGAGCCATCCTCTGTTCCTCCTTCTCTTTTTCCAGCCTTGCTAAGTCCCATGTGAGCTGCCTTTTCTCCCTCCGGTCTGTTAACTCCACTTCAGACAAGCCACCGCTAGAGGCACTGCTGCCCTTCCTGGAAAGTGTCCTGGGCCCCGCTGACAGGTTCCCCACCTCAGGTTGGTACATCTCAGCCCCCTCAGTGTCAGGCTCTCTATCCCTGTCCTCCTCCTCAGCCTTGCTTTCTCGGCGTGCCTCCCCCCAAGCCCTTAAGCTGGTTTGGAGTGCACCCTTCTTTGCTCCTGGGGGACAATACACCCCCTCCCGCTGGCAAAACTCCCTGAGTTGGGCCACAGTGTACGTTTCTAGATTTTCTAGTACAAACTCCATCTCGCCCACTCAGGTTAGAGGACAGGTTTTGTGCAGTAACTATGCAGGGGGGTACCTTATATAATACCTCCTCCCACCACCAGAGTAAATTTGGAAAAAACAAAAACCCACAATTAGGAAGGCCGCTTTGAGAAAACTCCCGGTGTAGGCCTATGGACTACCCACAGTTATTGTTGAGTATACGTAGGCACAGCTCTATCCCACCACTGAACACCAATTATGTTGGAAAAGCCCTCTCCCTCCACACAACCTCTCTAGATTAGTCCCAGCTCACCCCTGGCACAGTCAGGTTGGTTCCAGCACCTCCCTAGCCCCTTAGAGCAGTCTCTCAGGTCTCCACAGGGCCTTAGGCGCCCTCTACTCCACTTACTGCCCTTTTTCTGATGCTCCGACGCCGCTGGAGTCGTGTCGATGCCGTGAGGCGGTTCCGGTTCGATGTCGGCGGCCTCGGCACAATGTCAGTTCTTGACGACGCCGGTAGGCGGCTCCGGTTCGATGTCGGCGGCCTCGGCTCGATCTCGACCTCCGATTCGATGGCGTCGGGCAATCTTTACTCGATGTCGACTTCGGGCGGCTCCGGTCCGATGGCGACCTCAACTTCGATGACGTCGGCCGGCCTTGACTCGATGTCGACTTCCGGCGGCTCCGGAGTGCGATCCTCACTCCCGACCTCCGGTGCTCCTCTCCTTAGGTTTCCGGCGACTCCGGAGTGCGACCTCCACTCCCGACCTCCGGCACGATTCTCTCAGGTTCCGGCGACTCCGGAGTGTGATCCTCACTCCCGACCTCCGGTACACTTCACCTTGGTCTCCGACGACTCCGGAGGGCGGACTTCACTCCTCCGATGACGCCGCTCACTCGACCTCGGGTGACTTCCTCCTCGACCTCTGGTACTCCTCACGACCTCTGACGGCGCCCTCTCTCGACCTCTGGCGGCTCCGGGTGCGACGTCCGCTTTCCAGTCGGCGCCGCTTCTCCACCTTGGGCTCCAGGTCTCAGGCTACTCGACGTCGGACTCCAGGGAAACCAGTTTCCAGGTCAGGATCTTGCTGCTCTCTGTTTCTAAGGCCTGTTCCTGCTGTCCAGGTCCTTAGGATGGTTTTTCTTGCTTCTTCCCACACAGGGCTCCAGGCTGGGCTCAGTCAGTAGGGACTAGTATCAAGGGTGGGTTTATGGACCCCACTCCAGGCACAAGTTTCCACCCCTGCTGCCTCACTCCTTCCTCCTTCAGGTTTCTGCTGCTCACTCTTCACCAGTCAGGTGCCAACTGCCAGCTCCCTGTCTTAGCTTCCCAACATTCTAAACCGCCTCCAACTGTCACAGGGTTCTGGAATGTTCTGGAAGGTGCTGGTAGGTTCCAGTGGATGCTGGTGATGTCACAGGTGGCCACCATTTTGTGCTCCAGGCCCTCAGACAGAAGTTTCAGGGGTAGCTAAAATGGCTCCCTGAATCTGCAGCAACACTAAAAAGTCTGGTGGTTCCCAAAAAGGAAAAATTCAAACAGGGTTTGAGGCAAAAGTGGGACAAAATAAATAATGATGAGGAGGGACCACCCAAAGGGCTGACAGGTCTAACAAGGCTGCACTACAATTTTTTGTTTTTCAGAAACAAACCCTCAGAAAGGATTGCTTGACAGATTATTGGACACAGAAATTTCACAACATAAATATTGTCCTAAATTTTGTTTACAAACATGTCATTTTATAGGATGTAGACTTGTTATTGTTATCTCCAATGGAGGGATAGTTTTTGTAGCTGCTATTTAAGACGTAGGGGCAGATTACGATGCGGCCCGGAAAGGCTTCGACCAATGGTCGGAGCCTTCATGGTCGCATCGTAATCGGCCCCTCGGTTTACTATCCGACTGCCACATTACAATGCTGACAGTCAGAAAGTAAACTGTCCCGTCATTCCGGCTGGCTTCCAATGGGTTCATGGAGCCTGTCGGCCAGTCAGAGCTGGCTCGTAACCCCTAAGGGCAGGCTTTTCTGCCCTTGAGATTATGATGCATGGTTTCTGACATGATTTCCATGCTGGCCTGTCTGACATGGAAATCATGCCAGAAAGCGTGTTTGGGGGCCCCCAGCAGGTCCCCTTGTGCATGCGGCTTCTGGTTAGGGGCCGAGAGGGCACGTATGGTGTCCCCTTGTTGATACCTGCACCTTGTGGCAGGCACCTTGAGGTGCATGCCACGGGTTGCAGGGATGAGTAACAGCTCCTATTTCTCAATGGGAGTATGCGACCGAACACTCAGGACCGCCGACCTGAGGTTGGTCGGTCCCAGGACTGAGACGGTGTTGGGCAGGCGCAGGTATGCCCGACATCGTAATCAGGTCCATACTCCATAATGTCTATGTCAGATGATATTCAGACGATGATATTCAAACTTGTGGAAGGTGGGCAGCCATCTAAGTATTACATTTAGTGGAGCAGGCTGAAGTGAGGACCTGACTTCAGAAACTCTTTGCCTCCCTCGCCTTTAAATGTAGTAAAGGAACTGCCAATGAATGCGCAATACAAGTTTTTTGGGGGATTTTTCACATTCTAAAATGCCATCTTAGTTTTTTAATTAAACTTGGTTCGGTTCTTGAGGGTGTTTATTTTATACCATATTATTACATTGCATGTGGTTCAGTACCCACTTCAGCATGCATTTCACGCAAGGAAACCCTAAAAGTAAAGTAAGACCACTGACTAAAACCTGCTGGCCTCTGGACATTTGCTATTTAAATGAAAGCTCAGTCATAGTCCATATGAAGACAGTGATCCTTTTAATCCCATACACCAAAATAAAAATGTATTTCTAATCATTTAATAGGCCCTGGTGTTACCTTTGCAAATCATTAATGAGTTTCTTGGCAACTGTTCATAACAAGCGAGATCACTCAGCTGGAGTACTGTCTCTCTTTTCTAACCCTCAGTGCTCACTATAATAACACTACAATTTTATCAGTACTGTAGGCCACAATTATCATCTTCTTGTAGATTTTTCAGTGCAAATTATTCGCTGAGATGTTACATTTTGTTGTGAAATTTCTTAGTGGGAAGTTTTTAACATCTAATATAGCTAATGTATAGTATAAGCACAAGACAATATTTTTCCATGGTTTACTTTCAACGGCTCCTATATGCTGAATGTTAAGGTGTGATAAAAGAGACGAAACGTGAGTCAGAAAACATGCTTCCTCAATCAAAATAATTATGTATCATTAGTCTTAAATATGATAAAAGTTATTGGTTGAAAAGACTTGCAGAGTTGGGTGCTCAGGATTGAGAGTTTAGCTATCGGCGTTCTTTTACGCTTGTGTATCCTTGCCATTGTTCTAAATGTTTAAGTGAGCAATCAATGTATATTTCATTTGGGGGGGGTAGTCAAGGAAACGTCCATGTGCGTGCATTTTATGAAAGTGATCTGCCATGAGGAGTTCAGGGCTTCAAGATAAGATATTTCGTTGTTCTTAGATCTTTTGGTGCAAGCAGTCCTGGAGTAGACTATGTTGCAACATGCTCCATCTGATTTTATTGAACAATGGGTAAGGCAGTGGTCTTCAACAGGTTATCCGGCTGGATCAATGAACGTGGTATTTTCTCTAATCTCCAATATTGATTTAGGAAGGGCAGAAGCACCCTGGATCAGTGCCTTAATCTATACCTATTGATAGGGAAATACACAGTAGCTAAAAAAGGGACCCTCCGCCTTGCGTTTATGGACCTATCCTCAGTGTTTGACTGAGTAAATAGATCAAAGCTTTGGGATCTGCTGTTAGCAATGGGCATGGTTAAGAACATCGTGTACTTTCTGTCTGATCTGCATAGGGACTTATCGGCAGCAGTAAGGTTTGACTAAATGGTTAATTTAATGCAGAGGATTGATATCACTAGAGGAGTCAGACAGGGCTGTATCTTGGCTCCTCTGTTATTCACCCTCTACATCAACAATTTAGATTTGGTTTTGTGCAGCGCTGCCAGGGATATCCCTCGTGTGGGGAATCGTTTGATCCCTGCATTACTTTATGCAGACGATGCAGCCCTACTGGCACGCACCGCGGTGGGGCTTCAGCGTTTGTTATCCTCCTTTGCCGATTTTATAGCTACCTTGGACCTAAACGTAAACTTTTTCAAGTCACATGTCATGAGCATGGGAGAAAGGCCTAGTAAAATTAAGACGTTTAGTTGTGACGGAATTGAAATAACTAGGGTCTCTTCATTTCCTTACCTAGGTGTTTTATTTGACGAGAGGTGTTCTTGGGCCGCGCAGAGGAGGGCAAATAAAATTGCCATGGCACCCTCCTCAGGTGCTGTACTTGACTTTGCCCGAAGGCTGGGTGCCAAACCAATGAAGGCAATAATACAGATATACAAATCCAAGTGTATTGCTATTGCAAATTATGGATCCGATATTTGGGGGTATAGAAATTGCATAGAACTTCGAACGGTGGAAAACACATTTTTAAGAAGTCTGCTCTTAGTCCCCCAGTCCACGCCTTTGTATATAGTCCATGAAGAATTGAGTGTTGGTTATGCGTCTGACTTAATTAAAATGGCCCCTTGTCTTAAATGGATTTCGATCTGGTGTAACCCAGAATTAGTGCTGAACCAAGAGATCATTCGTGATTGCATCGCACTGGATCGGGCTAGCAGCTTTCCATGGTTTAGTCATGTGAACAGCATAGCAAGGGTGCTAGGTCGCCCAGAGATCTTTGACAACCCTGAAATAATATGTAAAAAAGATCTGGGGTGGGCAAAGATTTAGTTTTTGCGTTTAGCATCTGCAGAAAGAGGGGCAATAGAGCTATCAAAACCAACAGCCCGTGCCCATCAGATCTTAAAAACTTCTCTTCTGATGGAGCCTTATTTGGACATAGTCACTAAGCCTCGACTTCGCTTTCTCCTGACGAAGTTTAGGTTTAACCTTATACACTTTTTATTGACCAAACCCTTGGGCTGGAACAAGTCGGAGGATCTGGGACCCTGTTCTTGTGATAGTTTTTCGAGGCAAGATACTCTGCATATACAAGATTACAAGCACTGACAGAGTACGTAAAAGGTAGAATTCTACCATGGTGCTAAAACTATATGCAGGCATTTTGATACATGGCAGTAATCAAGTGTACTCCTAAGATGCGAACCCTATCTAAGTTTACCTAGGAAAGAGCCAACCCCATAACCTGATGGGAGAGAATGAAGGGCCTCGTCTTGGTCTTGAGCTGGACACCCCACAAGGGATGTCAGACCACTGCGTGCTGGAGCTTCTGCATGCAGGTACCCCAGCGTTTTTTGTCAGCGTAGAAGCTTCTCCTCTGGTTACCCAGCAAAGATGTGGTTCTTTTATACCCAAAAGGTACCCTCAGGGGTTCTACCTAGATATGTAATGGCTTGCCATTATGTATAGTGCCCATGTCGTCCAAGGAGGATGATAGCAGTGACTTTTGTACAGAGTTATTATACAGAAGATGGTAATCCTGCTGTGTACATCCTGGACAATTGAAATCATATACTATATCAGCATGTTAGTGTTTATTACTTTACCTTTTGCCTCACAGGATAATAATGCAAAAAAAACAATTGATGGACAGAATGCAGAACAATGTCATACATTCAACCAGTACAGAGATCTGGGTCTAAATCCATTGTTGTTTTGCTACCCATGCCATTCCAGTTTGAACCCAGCCATATGCAAATCAGTGCGCCAAATGGGAACAGTCCAACCCAAACTGGCAGGGAAGGTCCTCCCTGGACTGGAAACAAGCATCCTAGGACCGGTTTCGGGGTTTCACCGCTCATCAGCCAGGATAGCTTGACTCCAGTGGCATGGAGAACAGGGGACCCATGCCTGGTCATACCCGTCCCACTCGGGGTAACAAATGCAAAAAGAGCAATTGATAGACAGAAGGCAGAACAATGTCATACATTCACCCCAGTACAAAGATCTGGATCTGACTACATCGTTTTTTTGCTCCCCATGCCATTCCAGTTTGAACCCAGCCATATGCAAATCAGTCTTGACCCTGCGCCCAATGGAAACAGTCCAGCTCGAACTGCCAGGCCAGGTCCTCTCTGGACTGGAAACCAGCATCCTAGGACTGATTTCGGGGTTTCACCGCTCATCAGCCAGGATAGCTTGACTCCAGTGGCATGGAGAGCAGGGGACCCACGTCTGGACATTCCCATCCCACTCAGGGTGACAAATGAAAAAAGAACAATTGATGGACAGAATGAAACTGGTCCCAGGAGGCTTGTTTCCAGTCCAGGGAAGGCATGGCTTGGCAGTTCGGGCTGGACTGTTCCCATGAAGCCCAGGGGTAAGACTGATTTGCATACAGCTGTGTCTGAACTGGGGTGGCAAAGAGAGCTAAAGAACGATGATGGATTCATCCCAGGTCTGTGGCTGGGGGTGAGCGTCTGAAAAGTTTCAGCACTCTGTCCATCATCTCCTTGTGTTCACAGGCTATTTAGGCGTGCCATTTTTATTATCTATAAGGAGACAGCACAATATGAGGCAGTGAATTAGCATCAGTCAAAAGCTGGTAGGAATAGCATGCAGTAGCCTGCAGTAGGCCTTACCATCTATGCACCCAGGATCTGGAACAACATCCCCATATCCACCAGGACTGTCCCAAAGCTGCTCCTATTTATGAAAGATTTGAAGACTCACAGCTTTAAAGAATACTACTTTGCAGTGCATTAAACTTACATGTCAGTCCTGTCAGTCTTAGGGTGATCTTCCACCAAGCTTTTCGCCTTACTCCTCCACTTTTTTGCTGATGTTGTTTTTGTTGGCCTTAGAACTCTGTGCACTTTAGCACTGCTAACGAGCACTAAATTGTGTGTGCTAACTCCCTAAAACATGGTAACATTGGCTTACACCCAATTGGTACATTTAATTTACTTACAAGTCCAAAGTAAAGAAGTACTGCATGTACCCAGAGCCTGTATATTAAACAATGCTATTAGACTGGCAGCACAAATTGTGCCATCCACTTAAGTAGCCATTTCAAACATATCTCAGGCCTGTCATTGCAGTCAGTGAGAGCAGTTTTAAACTGCCATTTTAAGCTGGCAAAATAAGCTTTTTCCCTGGCCTAAATCTTCTTTTTTAGCACACATGTCACTCCTAGGGCATGCTGCAGTGTACTTTAAACTTTTACATGTCCTGGTAGTGAAAAACTATTGAATTTGTTTTCACTTTGGCAAGACCTACCTCTCTCATAGAATAACATTGGGCTACCCTATTACATTTAATAAGGGCTAACTTTTAATTGGCAGGAGGTAGGAATATCAAGTTTGGTGTCTAAAGAATTGTAATTTAAATCCCTCTTTAAAGGTGAAGTTGTAATTTAAGTCACAATTCTGAAAATGCCACTTTCAGAAAGTTAGAAATATATATATGAGACTGCACTCCTTCCCTTAATGTGAAACCATTCTTTGAAACCTTGTTTATAAATGCATGCATCCAGTGTCCGTGGATCGCCCCAGGCCACAGTCCATACAACGTATTTGATAAGAACTCTCCTCTCGAGCTCTACACTGCCGCACAGCAAAAAAATGGGAATCTGTCCCACTGATGTGTTCTAGTAATCCAAGTCCTCCAATATCAACTCATGTAATCGTAAACATTTTGTAAATCATTACTTCATCAATTTGCTGCTTTTTTTCATCACAATGGAGACAGGGTGATTGAATCTGCAGTCTTTATTTAAAATTTCCAATACCAACTGTACGCCACTCCAGGCTTTGTACAACGGTATGAGCAGATCAACCAGTCTGAAGTTGACTCGGTGTAAAAACCCAATGCATTTCGAGCCCATTTGGCTCTTCGTCAGGGGTTGCTAAAAACAAATATGATAAACAGAATGACTAATCATCGTACTATGAACATTGTTTAGTATTTCAAACAGATCATCAGTTACAAAAACCACGTAACCATCTCCATATCCCTGAACGCGATACCACCTAATTTAAATGATATCAATTACTGCCCCAACACTTAACTGTGCTCCTCCCCAAACTATAATTACCCTACTGTTACACTCATCCTGATGCCATGCCACAAAAGACTCTTTCCCCTCTCTCGTTGTCCTGAAATATTCAACTATCATTCCGTTTACCCTCGTACCCTCTCCCTTTCTTTCTGTTTTACCTCAAACAAAAGATGCCCCCAGTAATCTGACCTCCTCATACTGGTCTCCGTGAGTCAACTGCTTCCTCCCTCTTCATGACTATTAATCCGTAATCCCAGCTTCAGGATGAGTGTAACAGTAGGGTAATTATAGTTTGGAGAGGAGCACAGTTAAGTGATGGGGCAGTAATTGATATCATTTAAATTAGGTGGTATCGCGTTCAGGGATATGGAGATGGTTACGTGATTTTTGTAACTGATGATCTGTTTGAAATACTAAACAATGTTCATAGTACCATGATTAGTCATTCTGTTTTATCATATTTGTTTTTAGCAACCCCTGACGAAGAGCCAAATGGGCTCGAAATGCATTGGGTTTTTACACCGAGTCAACTTCAGACTGGTTGATCTGCTCGTACCGTTGTATAAAGCCTGGAGTGGCGTACAGTTGGTATTGAAAATTTTAAATAAAGACTGCAGATTCAATCACCCTGTCTCCATTGTGATGAAAAAAAGCAGCAAATTGATGAAGTAATGATTTACAAAATGTTTACGATTACATGAGTTGATATTGGAGGACTTGGATTACTAGAACACATCAGTGGGACAGATTCCCATTTTTTTGCTGTGCGACAGTGTAGAGCTCGAGAGGAGAGTTCTTATCAAATACGTTGTATGGACTGTGGCCTGGGGCGATCCACGGACACTGGACGCACGCATTTATAAACAAGGTTTCAAAGAATGGTTTCACATTAAGGGAAGGAGTAGAGTCTCATATATATATTTCTTGCTTCGCAATTCATCGCCTCAAGGAGTTCATGCACCCCAGTGGCAGAGATGACATTTTCCACAAGAAGAAGAGAATGTAGTATAAACTCATCACCGTGGAGACGGAACAAATGAAATGGAACGTATAATCAGTATCAGACATTTATTATGAACAGTTTGAGCTAATTCATGTGATAATTATTATGGGAGTTCAGCAGTTCATTTGTTTCAAGATATTTGCTTTTTACTTAATGTATTTTTCATTACATCATTAATCAGGTGCACGCAATTTGGAGGAACGGCTGTATTCTCCTTTCAATCTTTTTCTGTCTTAGTACGTTTTTTCATTCAGCAGTATCACAAGGTTTGTTTGATGTATTTAGATTCGACACAGTAATGATATTAAGTTACAAGAGGAGTTGGAAACAATTAGGATGTTTGGGTTACACTTAGACGCAAAAGATTTATTGAGGAAGTGAATTTGAACAGTAATGGGTGGTGCATTATGGGAGATAGAGTTTCTAGCCATTATTGTAGAGAAAGTCGCATGCAATTACTGGGGATATAGCCACGAGGCTTGAGTTTAGAATCGCGCAGCGAGACTATTTAAGAGCACGAGAGTGAGCGCAGCTGGGATTATGGATTAATAGTCATGAAGAGGGAGGAAGCAGTTGACTCACGGAGACCAGTATGAGGAGGTCAGATTACTGAGGGTGACTTTTGTTTGAGGTAAAATAGAAAGAAAGGGAGAGGGTACGAGGGTAAACGGAATGATAGTTGAATATTTCAGGACAACGAGAGAGGGGGAAGAGTCTTTTGTGGCATGGCATCAAGATGAGTGTAACAGTAGGGTAATTATAGTTTGGGGAGGAGCACAGTTAAGTGTTGGGGCAGTAATTGACATCATTTAAATTAGGTGGTATCGCGTTCAGGGATATGGAGATGGTTACGTGATTTTTATAACTGATTATCTGTTTGAAATACTAAACAATGTTCATAGTACCATGATTAGTCATTCTGTTTATCATATTTGTTTTTAGCAACCCCTGACGAAGAGCCAAATGGGCTCGAAATGCATTGGGTTTTTACACCGAGTCAACTTCAGACTTGTTGATCTGCTCATACCGTTGTATAAAGCCTGGAGTGGCGTACAGTTGGTATTGGAAATTTTAAATAAAAACTGCAGATTCAATCACCCTGTCTCCATTGTGATGAAAAAAGCAGCAAATTGATGAAGTAATGATTTACAAAATGTTTACGATTACATGAGTTGATATTGGAGGACTTGGATTACTAGAACACATCAGTGGGACAGATTCCTATTTTATTGCTGTGCGACAGTGTAGAGCTCGAGAGGAGAGTTCTTATCAAATACTTTTAGAAAGTTGGCATTTTCTTGTCCCAAACATTTGGTGCTTGCAGCTTGTATCCTGGGTCACATGACTAGGTGTGTCTGGCAGTTGGACTTTGTGTATTGCTCCCAGAGAGTGAGACAAGGAGGGAATTTGTGTTGGCATGATGGGCTGTCTCTGTCTTGAAGAGGGGGAGGAACTATCACCTACCAGATTTGCAAATCACAGAGCCTCTTCCCAGCACACTCACAAAGGGTTTGACACTAGTTTGTTGTGTCCCCAAACAAGTTGGAGGCAGGACAGGGAGGCAGGGAATTCCAAACACCTCTGGGGGTGGATAGCTCCAGAACCACCTTCTACTTCAAAGCTGGAAACAAGTATAAACATTATACCCCCATGTAATGATGTGATGTGCATGTATGCACATGAATTATGATGTAGGATGGGAATGGCTGGAGGGAGTTGTTCTAGCATGGAAAGTTAGGGGTCTTTCAAGGGATACAACTTCAGTTATGTCTAGAGACTTGTAGTGTCAGGAGGCTGGTATACATGTGTCTCAATAAAACGTCTGAAGCAAGTCATTATACTGGTGACAAATTGGAAGAAACTGAAGGGAGCCCAGCAGAAACGTCAGCGCTGTCTGAAGTTGAAGCTGAACAGTATCACAGCAGCGCTGCCTGAGGCTGTTTTAGTTAAAAATGAGATTCAAGTTGCCACCATTGAAGTGGGGGTGCCCCCGTGATGCGGTTAGAGTGGCGCTGCCTGTGATTTTGAAGTGACTCTGCCTACGCTTTTGAAGTTCCCCCGTGAAGGCAACGATGACGCAGTGAGTAACTGTGATAACGCTACCCCGATTCATGCGCTTTGCCCACGGAGTTGACCGGAGGTATTTGAGCGCACTTGAGCATATTACAAGCTTTTCTTTTTTTTCTCTCATCTGAAATTTTATTGAGTGTGCATGCACATACGCAGCGTACGTCAGGCATGTCGGCCATTTTAAGGTCAGGCATTGATGACTACGATCGTCGGGAATTACAGTTTTCGAACAGCTGTGCATCTATGTAACATGCTGATGCGCACTGCTTTATCTCTGCAACGGTACACATATATTAGGCTTTTTTATTCAAAAAACTGAAAATGTGTTATTTAAACGCTGATACACACAGCTTTGCCACCATCTTGTATGTGCCTCTTTTGAAATACAATAAATAAACATCAAAAGAAAGAAATAATATTGAGCACATTTATTTAACCAAATAACAGTCATGACAACAGAAAGAGAAGTGACAATAAATGTGATTTCTGACATGCATGATGAGGAAAATGATATAGGAAAAATATCAAGTACTGTTTTTAGGAGACCACTGCCCTTTGACCTCTCAGAACAACAAAATGTTGTGTAAAGGTGGGAGAAATGGACAAGAAGGTCTGAACATTTTTTAAATGCAACATGTAAAAATTATTCTGATGAACAAGCAAAAGATCTGCTGCTCAATCTTGTAGGAGACGAAGTAGAAGATTTAATAATTACATTTCCACAACAAGAGCGAAACACTTATAAGGGGCTTATGAAATGTTTAAATGATAAATTTGATCCTTACAAAATTTTAGATTTTGAAAGATATAATTTTAATATGGCATGTCAAAAAGAGGATGAAACAATGGATGATTTTGGTACTAGGCTTAAGAAATTGGTAACGTTTTGTGAATTTTTCAAATTCAATAACTAGGAAGCAATAAGTTTAAGACGATTTACAAGGTTGCAATTCAAAGAAACTCTTAAAATACTCCTAGAGAAGACATATGATCTACAAGAAATTTTGCATATGGCAAGAACAGAATTGCGAGCCGAAAAACATGCCATGAATATGGAAGAAGGAAGGATAAAAACTTTAGAGCAAGTAGGACAAATTTCACAAAAAGTGAACAGTGAAAAAAAATGGAGACCAGTTGTAAAGAAAAAAGATTATGTTATAGATAGGGATTTCAATTTCTTCATCAAAAGTTCTGCCCAGCCATGGGACAACAATGTAAAGAATGTGGGAGATACAACCATTTTACGAGTGTGTGTAAGTTCAAGAAAGAAAAAAGGGAAGCTGAACAAAGAAAGAAAATGGAAATAAGCAGTTTGGTTCAGATGGAAAAAGGAAAAATAAAAATGTAAAACATATAAGGGAAATGGAAGGAATTAAAAGAGAAGGAGAATCTGAAGAAGAATTTGAACACAGTGAAAAGCTATACATGATGCAAGAAGAAAGTGAAGTTCAAAAACTCAACGTGATGAGAAAAGAAGATAGCAAAAAGACAACCTCAGTTGATTTCTTGGTAGGTTCTCAAAAAGTACCATTTATCCTAGATAGTGGAGCAACATGCAATATAATGTGCGTAACTGAGTATGCAAAAATGTCTGAACAAATTCCTCTTAAACAGTCGAATGTAAGTGTTTTTCAATGGGGAGCTGTCTAGGAAAGTTTGAAGAAGTTTTAAAACATCGAGAAATAAGTAGCAAAGAAGAAACACATGTTTTACAAGGAGAAGTTCTAGGACCATGCTTATTAAGTAACATAACTGCTCAGTTTATGGGGTTACAGCCAGTGACCTGTAATCTAACAACTGATCATCCTGTCCTCCGGAACTATCCAAAATTATTTGATGGTCTAGGAAAAAAGAAAGGTAGAACAATCACCTTACATATAAATGAGGCTATAAAACCTGTAGCGCCAACTCACAGAAGAGTTCCAGTTCATATGCAAGCAAAAGTTGAACAACAAATTAAAGCGTTACTGGAACAAGACATAATTGAAGAAGCAACAGGCCCAACACCGTAGGTATCTCCCATTGTAATCGTTCCCAAAAAGGACACTGAAGATATTAGAATTTGTGTAGACATGAGAATTCCAAACACTGGAATTGAAAGGGAGAGATATCCAGGCCCTCATTTAAAAGACAAGATTAGTAACATCAATGGTGCAATTGTTTTTTCAAAACTTGATTTACGTAAGGGATACCTTAAATTAGAAATTGACAATCAATCAATATATATTACAACATTCTCGATACACTTGGGTCTTTTCAGATACAAACGTTTAAATTTTGGAATATGTTCTGCTGCTGAAATCTTTCAAGAAATCATAAAACATTTCATAAGCCCAATACAAAACAGCATGAATTATAGCGATGACATCCTAGTTTTTGGAAAAAATCAAGAAGAGCATGATCAAGCCTTGGGTGGTGTATGTCAACAACTCCTTAAAGCTGCATTAACTCTTAACCTCAAGAAATTTGAAATTAACAAAACTGAATTAACATTCTATGGGCATGTATTGTCTCGTGGGGGTATGAAACCAGAACCCAAGAAAATAGTTGCCCTAAATGCAATACAAAGACCGAAGGACATATCAAACTTGAGATCATTTCTAGGAATGGCCAGCTATTGTACGAGGTATGTTAACAATTTTGCAACTTTAAGTTCGTCTCTCAGAGAACTGGCAAGAAAAGGTCGAAGATTTGAATGGAATGATGTTTGTGAACAAGCATTCAAGGAAATAAAGTCACAAATAACTATAGCAGCAAACTTAAAGTACTTCGACCTAAATCTATGTACGGGATTAGTAGTAGATGCCAGTCCTGTACGGCTAGGTGCTATACTGGTACAGCACAAGCCTGGAAGAGAGACTCCAAGATATTTAGTTTTCATGCTTGTAAGAATCTTTCTGAGATTGAATAAAAACTGCCAGCCTGAAAAAGAAAGTTTGGAGGTTGTCTGGGCATGCCTGTATTACCACAACTTCATATATAGAAAACCTTTTGAAATCATAACAGATCACCAAGCACTCACGTCCATTTTTGGGAACCTGAAGACAAAAATGCCTCCAAGAATAGAAAGATGGGTAATGAGTCTAATGGATTACAATTCTAGAATCATTCATAAACCTGGAAAAGATTATAATCCAGTATTTGTCCAGACATCCTTCTAACTCAAAGGCAGGCCAACAATTAGAGGCGGAAGAATACATCTGTTTTCTAATAAAGTCAGCAATACCAGGAGTTATCTCAGAAAAAGAATTGATTGATGTCACAGGTTCGGATGATACTATTCAAGAGGTAATTTAAATAATACATGAAAACAACTGGAGGTTGATAAATGGTGCAAGTCATTTTAAGCTGACTGTAAAAAAAATGAAATTTTAGCCTTCAAGAACATAGAATCAGAATTATCAGTAGCCTCTTCAGGAATATTACTTAGAGGGAACATGATAATTGTCCCAGTCTGTTAACAACGGCGAGTTGTTGATTTAGCTCATGAGAGCCATAGAAGTATGTCTGCCACTAGAAACTTTTTAAGAGAAAAACTGTGGTTTCCAAGACTGGATCAAGTAGAAGAAGTTATTCAGTCATGTCAAATATGTTAATGTACCTCAAGAGAAAAAGGAACAGAAGAACTTCATATGGCGGAATTACCAGATGCTTTGTGGGCTAATTAAGCAGCAGATTTCTATGGACCTTAAGATTCAGTGCACTATCTATTAGCCATAATAGATGAGTATTCTCGGTTTCCTATTGTTAAAGTAGTATCTTCAACATCGACATCAGTGGTGCTTCCAGTTCTTGATGAACATTTCTCTACGTGGAGAATACCCAAAGTACTGAAAACTGACAATGGTCCTCCGTTCAGTGGAAATGAATTTCGAAAGTTCATGAATGATCTAGGAATTGTGCATCGGAGAGTGACCCCTGTGTGGCCTCAAGCTGATGGAATGGTGGAGAAGTTAATGGCTACAATTATGAAAGCTTTGCAAAAAGCGAAATTGACACAAGTGTCAATAAATCAAGCGTTATGGTAAGTGTTAAGTAACCCTGGGCGTAATGTGAGTAGCGGGGCGACGCGGTGGGCCAAGGAGTTGGAAACAAACTCCGTGGAGCTCTGCTACGCCGCCCGCCTACAACCCCTATTAAGATATAAGTTACCAGGCATTTAAAAAAAAAAAAAAAACACATACCTGTTTACCGCGCCGTCCCCGGGCTGCCCTCCTCCTCTTCCTCGCCATACGTGTACTGTTTGAGAAAACTGCGCTTGCGTTCCTTCGCGGTCAACCTGAACTTGTGACTTTTACCCAGTCTCGCACTACCAGATGACCGCGAGTGACGTGTGCTTTTAGGTGCTATATTTACATTAAATATTAAAAATTGCATATCTCCGATTCCATTGGTTAGATTTAAATTTTTGTTGTTTTGCTCTCAAATTTTTTATTAGATTTTACTTTATTTTTCTAAATTACTGTGGGACTATTCTGATGTTGTGTTTTCACTTTACTACACTTAGAAGTGCAGCACGGACACTTTACACTTTGCTTCTAAGTTAAGCTTGTCTGCTTTTGTGCCAAGCTATCAGAGGGTTAAGCACAGGTTAATTTGGGGTTCCTTTGACTTCATCCTGACAGGAAAAAGGTTGCTGCTTCAGTAGGGTTTCACTCCACCCCTCCCCTTAACCAGTAACTCAATTTCCTACAGTACAGAACCCAGCTAACTCTCCTACCACTTGTCAACGTTATGCTTGTGCTTGACACTGTACAATGCTCTGATGCCTTTTGGCTAGATTTACACTAAAGAAATTCCATATACATACTTATAAGATCAGAGTCAACTCCTTAGAGAAAGACAACTTTATTTCTTAATCTTATTGTAATGATGACTTGATATCCCAAATTAAAGTCCTTGATCCTCTTCCTTTCTTTAGGTCCTTTGGAACACCCATCCTCCGCCACCCTTGACAGAAAGGAAAGTTCAGGTAAGTCACTGTTTTATTTATTTTGTTACTCCTTAGGGTGAGGTTAGTTGAGTGAGTCTCTTATCTTCTCTTTCTATTGTGTGAAGTTTTTGAGAAGGGTGACCAGGAATAGAGAATTGACTACGAGAACTAAAGAAAATGCTATGACAGAAAAAGTAAAGAATCTCAGGAGATACCACTCCCAGAACAAGAAACTAGGTAACAATAAGCAATCACAAAACAATATTTTCAATTCACCTGGCTCTTAATGTGGAAAATTAATTTGAATCTGTACATGTCTATACACCCCCTCCCCCCGGAGTAAAGGTCTTTCTCCTTCCCTGCCTCTACCTTAAAGTTTGCCCTCCCTCTTTTTGGCGCAGTTTAGGAGCCATCCACACTCCTGATGTAGCCACGTCCTTCCTGGAATGCGGCTGGAAGTGAGGCTTGGTGAGGCTTGGCCGGTAAACAGGGTTCCGCTTTGGCTCCTCTCCTGTCGTCTTGTTCCCCTCGGTTCTGCAAAAACAATCGGGTTCCTGGTGTGGTAGTTCTTCCAGTTCGTGAATCTCGTGGCTGGGGACTTTTTCTCTGCTGTACCTCACTGTGTATCAGGATCAACCCAAACAGTCTTTCTCTTCCATAAATTTCTGGCTCGAGACTCTGCCTCCATCCTCTCAGTGATGTGCAAGTCCAAAGGGGTTTCTGGTCCATCTCAGGTTGCCTGACGTCCTGCTTGGATTCCCTCAACGGAGCGGCCCTGCAACATAAGAAGGGAGCAGTCGGCTCCGGGAAGATAATGTACTATGTCCTCATCCCGGGGTTGGTGACACATATATGTGAGCACAGTTTGTGCTCTATTATTAATTTATTTATTTGTTTGAAAAGTTTTTTATATAACGTGCACAAGACCAATCAGGGTATCAGAGCGATGTACATCGAAGCAGATAGGTTAAGCTGGTAAAGGAGAAAATAATACTCATATAAACGGTTACACCAGATGTGCATTGCAGAAAATAATAGACATATATGTGGTTACACCAGATGCACATTGCATAGTAGGTAAGGAAGGTCAATGCTGTGAAGCAATTAAAGTTAGTTTGTATGGTTACTGTTCTATTATTGGAGGTGGCTATCCAGGAGCAATCCTTTAAATGCAGAGTTCGATGGGTTTGTTCTGATTTGGGGAGGGAGAGCATTCCATATTCTCAGAGCAAGACTGGAGAAGGTGCGGTTGTAGGTTTTCTTTTTTTTAACTTTTGTGGTTTCAACGGTAGAGTGCTTGTTAGGTCGCAATTCCCACCAGATAGTTCAAGTTTATTTGCCAAGTAAGTGGGAGTGATCTGATGCAGTGCTGTGTGCATCAAGCAGGCTATCTAGTACCTGATCCTTCCATCAAGAGAAAGCCAGTTGACTTGGATTAGATCTGGTGTGATTTGATCACGTTTTCTTGATCACATGATGAGTCTGGCAGTAGAGTTCAGAGTGGGCCTTAGAGGAGCCAGTTTACTTTTGGGTAGCTTGGGTCATAATTCCGTAGTCTGAACGGGAGATAACTAGGGATTGGACTACTAGTTGCATGTCCGCAGGCGGCAGGAATATTTTGATTTTCCTTAAAGTGTAGAATTTGTGATTGGCTCCTCTTGTTGTTGCACTGATGTGGTCTTGCATATTCAGTAATTTGTCTAAAGTTATACCTATTGATCAAGTGGAGTTAACAACATGTTCGGGACAATTGAGAGCTGTTAGTTGTTTGAGCCAGTCCTGAATGGGGAAAGGATGATTGTGGGGGGCAAGCAGGAGGAATTCCGTCTTGAGAGGATTTAGCATAAGGTGGTTGTGAGATAACCACTGTTGAGTTTTCAGTAGAGCACAGTTAAGAGTATTGATGTCTTCTGGTGAAGAAATTTTATGTACAATTGAGTATCATCAGCGTAGATGTGGTAGTGTATGTTTGTGCGATTCTGAATTTCGGTGCGAGGTTCCATATACAAGTTGAATAGTGTGCGTGAAAGTGCGGATTCTTGCGGAACCAGGGGCGGCTCCTCCACATGGGCGGAGGAGCGTCACCCCGCTGCTTTCTCGCAGTACGAGAAGCAGAAAGATAAAATTGTATGAATACGATTTTATCTTTCTTCTTCTCGCACTGCGAGAAAGCAGAAGAAGGGTCTGCTATTGCAGCATTGTGATTGGCTTAGGGGAGGAGAGGGAGGCTCCCTGCATCTGCTTCCTGTGAGCGGAGAGAGAGAGCAGGAGACGCAACACGGGACCGGAAGCGAAGGTAAATTTTTTGTTTTTGTTTATTAAATTAACCCTCCAACTCCCAGCACGCCCCCCCCACCCCCCGCCGCCCCACCCTCGAGTCATGCCGGCCGTAACTGTGCGGAACTCCAATTGAGACCGGCTTACTATTGTAAAGCTCATGGTTGACTTTGATTCTTTGTGTTCTATTTTGAAGGAATGAAGCAAACCAATTTAAGACTGGACCTGATAACCTCATTCTTTTTTCAAGAAGACCAATCAACTTGTCATGTCTGACCCTGTCAAACGCAGAGGAAAGATGAAGCAGTATAAGTAGGCAAGGTCTGTTCTTGTCAAGTAGCCTTAGGGCATCGTCAACAATGTGTGTTAGAGCAGATTTGGTACTATAAACAGATCTAAAGCCTGATTGGTATTGGTCTGGGAGCTGAAACTGTTCAATGTGTTTACAGAGTTGTGTATATACGCATTTCTCAAGTAGTTTGGCTAAAGTCATGATATTAGAAATTGGTCTGAAGTTGTTAGGATCAGATTTGTGCATTTGGCTTCTTTGGGATGGAGGTGACTTGTCCAATCTTGAAGCAATCTGGAATCAAGTGTGAGAGATTCATGTACAATCTTAGACCAGAGAGGGAAAATAAAAGAAGTAAGCTCTTTAAAGAACTTGGTTTGCATAGGATCATTGAAATGATTTGAAGGTTTTAATTAAGTTATGATGTTGAGCAGCTCAGCATCGTCTGGTAATATGAGGGTATTCAAAGACGCATCATTTTTTTAAATATAATCCACTGATCCAACAAGAGGAGAGCTTACCCAAGGTGGCCTTGAAGAGGGAGGGGATTAGGCCTGATTCTGTGTGTCAGCAAGGAGAGTTGCAGTTCTAGTTCGCTCATTCTTGTTTTTTCAATTAAGTGTACTGAGAACCCCTAGGGAGTGAGTCCTTGAGTGCAGAGAGTTGATTAGCAGAGTGGTTTGCTGGTTGTTTGAGGATTTAAAATGTTTTTTTGGTCTGTTTTTGGCCTTATCGAGCTGTGGCCTAAAGTGATCAGTTTTGTTGTGACGGATATGTTTGTTATAAGCATTTCTTGTAATCCTTAACTGCTTGAGGTTGGTTATGGAAGGAGACTTTCTCCAAGATCTTTATGCAAGCCTTAGTTTATGTTATTTCTCGTTAAGGGAGCCATTAAACCAAGGTTTACTAGAAATCCTTTTGAGATGCATAGGAGCAAGTAAGTTGAAAGTATCAGCCATGGAATTAATGTAGTGTTTAGTGGGTTCATCCACATTTGTCATGTTGGGTGGCGGAGGAAGAAGATTATTGCTCATGTAGGTAAGATCATTTACGTTGATATTCCTCAGATCTCTAGACCATTGCTTGGTCATATGAGATTGTCCTTGTCTAATCAGCTCACTTTCCAAGATGAGAAAAGAGATTAGGATGTGATTTGACCAGTCACGTGGTGACATGTCATCCAGTTGTATGACGTTCTCTTTGGCCATGATTAGATCTAGGGTGGAACCCTTGTTGTGTGTAGGTCTGTTTCATAACTGTGTGAAGTTAAGGTCGGCAAGAAAAGCCTTGAAAGTGCACAGTAAAGGATCATTATTGTTGTTAAATGGAGCTAGTGTAAATATTTTAATTAATTCCATTTGCATTTGCAGCTGTTTTTTTCCACTACCACTTCAGTCTAAATAACCTTGTAAATAGACCAGCAAATGGAATCAAGTATGCACAGTTTGGGACATGTAATTGGGCTGTGTCCAGGGTGGACGCTGCAATTTACTATTTGCATCCCATGGCCTTGCATACTCTAGCACTACAATCAGAATGGAGACTTGGGGGGCAGCCGACTGCAGGGAGGTCTGCCGCCCGGGGTTTTTTGGGGATGTGGTGTAGTCCTTAGGACTGCGGGAGGGTTCTGGGCCATTTTTGGGCTACTCTGGTAGCCCAACATATATATGGAGTGCCATTTTGAGTGCAAGCCACCATTTTATCATGGTAACACATTGGCTGGTAATTAGTCAGGTGCTCTTTGTCTGGAGCGTTTGTCAGTGGGTGTACTTTTCAGCTGACAGGGCTTAAAATGTGCGTATTATTAAAATGTTCATTTGACCTACCTGATGGCAGCAGTTGCATGAGCGGATAAAGTGTCCCAAGCCTTGCGGTTGCTGGCGGAGGCCGGGCGGATCAATTTGCTGAGGGACGAGGCCTATCACTGCGGGGGGAGACCTTCGTGCAAACCTTCGGTGGTGTTGCTGTGGCGGTGATGCCCTGCCCATCTGAGCACAGGCGGCAGAGCAGGGACGGTGACGGGGAGTAGGCGGGGCTGCTATCGTACCAGGAGAGCGGCCCGAGCAGGGGAACAGGCGCATCAGGCACCGGCAAGCTGAGCTCTTCAGCTTGCTTGGCCACGCCCGAGTGCTGGGGCCAGGAGACACAGTTGGGGTTAAGAAGCTACGGCGAAGCCTCCCAGAGTGGGACGGAGGCCTTGCAGTGTTGTTGTCATGCTGAGCAGCGCGGATACAAAAAAGGGGTGGGGACAACATGCACACAGCCTCGCTTAGAGGGAGAGGTAGGGTGGAGGCCTCGAGGGAGATTGAAGTTGAAATGAAACGGGCAGTGCAGTTTGCAGGGAGGGAATTGAGGGTTTAGAAGACAACATAAATGAGCTGTGCTGGAATAGTATCCCAGCACAGCTAAGGCCTGCAATAGATTTCAGGGAGGTATATCAGCAGTTGGTCTCTGAGGGTGCAGGGATAGAGGTGGGAGAACAGCAAGCAGAGGACCAGGTTTCATTAACAAGGAAGCTACAGGATATTGATTGGGGCAAGGACTCATGGCGTAACAAGGCCTTGGCTGGCGACAGGACCATGCTGCGTGAAGAGATTATGGAAGGGTCGGCTGGGGCCCCTGGGGAGCACCAAGGGAGCACATGGTGGCAAGGAAGGTGAGAGGGGCAATCTCCAATGGGCATCGGTGTTGGAGGGCTTATTGTGGAGGGATGCGGAAGGGGAGGAGCTTGGGGTGGAGGAAAGGGTGGTCCTGATTGAGGAGTGCAGCCAGCGTCTGGTCTGTCAAGCCTCCGGATGAAGTTTACAAGAGGGATGGGCATATGGGAGTTGAGAAGGGGTTACAAGGAAGTGTCTCAAGGGAAGCCAAGGCCAGGTTGGTAGGCTGGGTTCTCTCTCGGGGCCTTAGTTGGAAAGTAAAGGTCCTTCCTGCCAGCCAGCAGCAGCCAACTTAATGGTTAGAACCGCACTGTGTGATCTGACTGGAACAGGTGACTTGACATTCTGCAAGTGAAGAAATTTACAACCGGTCACTTCTCAGACTCCTTTCATTCTGTAAATTCATCTCTACAAGCACTCAAGTGGATCCCCGATCCCCTATCCACAGCTCCTTTACGCCGGCGTTTTCCCATCTGTAATCTAATCTTTACCTTGTTGGCAATCCTAGAAGGACATTTGGAGACACCAAGCACCTCTGTCTAATGAATATTCGCAGATTTTCCCCTTGCTTCGTTCCAGAGACAAGCACACAGAGACAGTTAAAGCCTTACTTGAACAGTAAGACAGCAGGTAATCAGCACAAAGTAGAAGTCAGCTATCGAATTTTAAACAAGTATTGTCAAAGACAAAAGGTCCAGGTTTAATGTGCTTATTGGTTGCAGCATTAGCATATTAGAGCGAGACCCACGGAACACAGCCAACAGCATCAGAAAAAGAGGGTAATAGCTGTAAAGTAGTCCCTCATGAATTTCAGTGCAAGCACCCCAGTGAAGGTGGAAGGCTACACCTAACTAGCCAGTATTGTTAGGTGTGAGGTGTTAACTCCAATGGGCTGAAGAAAGACTAATTTGTCAAATTTTCAATGGCCTAAAGAGACTAGTCAAAAAATACTAATAATTTAAAGGGATGGACCCAATCTAGAGAAAAAAAATCGAATTTTTATTAGAGCTAACAAGCGGATATTAGATGGAACCTCTCCTTTAAGTGTGGTTCCTGTAGTAAAATGTCTTAAAGGAGATTCTGATGTTAAGCAGTGGAATGAGGGCTCTCATCTCCTTGGAATCTGACTCTTTTGATTGTTGGTTCAGAGAGATACGTAGCGTTTTCCTTTTCTGCCTGTTTGTGGCAACTTTTTCTCCTTCTGTTCATTAATATCTCCTAGGTTTTTTTTTACATTGTTCTACTTTTGGTGTTTTGGAAAATTATCGCATCATCTTTATTTTGTTATTTGATATCCCCTTTGTAGCCCTTACAATGGGGCTTCGTTCATGGGAACTTGTGACTTTTGTGCTGTTAGTTTAGGAGATTATTTCACTTGCAGGCACTTTGTGTAACCCGAATGACACATTATACACATCATAAAGTAGTGCAGGGGTCTAGTGTGCCTCCAGCGAAACACAATGTGCAACATGCAGATCAAAGAATAGTTTTTTTTAATGTAGGCAGCTAAATGGGTTACTGTTTTTGTCACAGGGCCCTTTTGTTAATTGCAGTTCATAAAATAAAGTCCAAATATAGCACAGTGAGCTATGAACCAAGATCAAATAGCAGCATGGAAACTGCAAGACACGGGTTTACAGCCTTATTGTTTTTCTCTAATATTTCATTATTCTAAGGTTGATAAATAGGGTTCCTTTGGATAATAATGCGACAAGGTTGAGGAAAGTATTCAGGAAGGCACAATGCAACACATTTTGTAATAGTATTAATTATTTTGACATTTTTAAACTTAACACTGTCTGGGCATAGATTGCACATCATTAGTACAAGTTTAACATCCAAGTATAGCAATACGTAACAGAAAGGTGACCAGTCACCCTTTACAAAGGGCCCTCCACTATGCAGAAAAGTGTTGCTGCATTTTTAGTAACTTTTGAATCATTTGCGCTGAAATCTGCAGAATATGTGGCAGATGATGGATTATGTGGCAAATGCAGCAAATCTATAATTATGCAAAAATTGGAGTGGCTGGACAATTTAATAATTCCAGTGCGCCTGGTCTTAAGAAACATTTCCTATACATTGGCTTACACACTTATACAAGCCATTGTGTCTGTATATGTGTGTGATATAAAACGCTCCAACAGCCTACTCTAACCTACATACTTGGAATAAGTAGCAGTGAAAAAGAAATTAACTATGCATTAGGGCGGGTCTATGTAGAAATGAGGGGAACCATTAGAGGATGTTACTGATTGAATCCTTGGAGAAGGAGGTCTCTGTGGGGAGGAGCACAACAAATCTTCTCACATTATCTGGCACCAGCTCTAAAGCCTAACACGTCAGGGGCGTAACTATCACTCCTGCAGCCTGCCTAGTGCCCCAGGCCCTGAGGTAAAAGCACTTCAGCAGCTGATTGTGGGATGGCTGGTGGGAAGGCATCAATTATGAATGGAGGAATTTAATCTCATTGTAATCAGTTTTTCAATAAAGTTTTTATTTCAACATTTCCAGTAAAACGGCAAACAAAGAGCTCAAGTAGAAGTGCCTACATAACATGATCGAGGTGCTCTAATTCCAGAACCTTCTAATGTCGCACCCTGACATGCCAAACAACTGCTCCGGGCAGGAACCTTGGATGGATTTCTCCACCATTCTTTGAAAAATAGCATTTTCTTAACAAACAGTGATTTTCTGTCTGTCTGTGTGTATGTATATGTCATTTCTGTAGCTGGACCCTAGCCTAAATGCAGCAGAGCACCTTAAAAGGTCCAAGACAAAATGCATGTTTGGACACCTGTGCCAAATCTTTGAGGGAAACATTTCTCACAACACAGTGCAGTAAGTGAAGTTGTTGTGCTGCGTTGCATGGAAGGGAAAGGAAAGAATACAGTAGCACCATGTTTTCAAAGATATGGTGCATTGGAATTGGGATTGAAAGGTCTGACATGCAAATTACAAAACGAACCCTCACATAATCTCTCTGTTCATTTCCTATTCAACCTCTTCAACTCTTGGTTCCCTATTCTCCATCTGTTCCTTCCTCTCGATTACCTAGCCAATTGTCTCTGACTCTTTCCCTTCACAAGCTTTCTCTCGGTCCCCCCTACATCACCTTTTTATGGATGTATGACGATACATCGCGCACGATCCCATCGCGTGCGTTAACCACGCGGCGAATTCATCGCGCAATCCAACACATCGGCATTTTGAACTTCGTGCGCCATTGCAACCCGAATGCGTTGCTGCCTATAGGCAAGTATGAAACATCGCCAACGGTAACATCGGACGTCGTAACATCGGACGTCATAACATCGCGTCATTGGTGATGCCGCCTCTACCCTGCCCCCCCCCGTGGCCCCCCCTTACCCATGACGTCAATTCTTTTATTTCTATTCCTCTTTTTTTGTTTTTTGTTTGCTGTGTATTTCTTCCCACAAAACACGTACATTTTAAACCATACCTAATGTAATAATATACCGTCATCCTTGTAAAAACGTATGTGTGGGATATAAAAGGTGTCAGCCAGCGTGCCTCCTGCCATTTCCCCCTCAATTGTGCAGCTGACCAGACGTGAGGCCTACGTTCCTGTGCCCAGACATCCGCCATATCCAGTAAGTGCAATGCAGTAACTGCACATTTAACTCGCTCTTTGCAAGCTTTGGACAGAAACTAATGGGATTTTCTCCTCCTCCAGGACACAAGTTGCTGAGGCCTACAGCGTAGATTGCGACCTTCACCGTACGCGTACCCCTGGTTACTCCCTGTGAATTGGTAAGTTGTATTAATGCGACAGTGTCTGATAGAGCGTGCGGTTCACCCGAGGCGAACCTCGCCCCCCCAGGTTGCCAGCAATGGTTTTGTAAACCCGTCCATTTCGAAAGGATAAAGGCAAATTTTCAGTGTTAGGAGTAATTGCCATCTCCACGTTTCTTTCGTGCTTATGAACAGGGCCGGCTTTAGTGCTGGTGGCGCCCTGTGCGACAATGTTTGTTTGCGCGTGTATAGGAAAAGATACATAAGCCAAAGGACTGAAAGTATAGGAGTCACATGTCATCCATACTGGTAGGCAGTAGTTTAAGAGTGCTTGGTGTGGAGAAGCACAAACACAGAGTCGAAAAAGAAACAGCATAGTTGGGAGTTTCATTGTTGAGTAAAAGACGTGCTTTGTGTTCCCGGCATTCCGAAATACTCTGTAGCCTTACAGCACAATGCATGTTTTATGGATGGATGGGTGGATGGATGTGTGGGTGGGTGGGTGGATGGATGGATGGATGGATGGATAAATGGATGGATGGATGGATGGGTGGGTGGATGGATGGGTGGGTGGGTGGATGGATGGATGGATGGAGGGAAAGGCTGGCATGATAGCGCATGATGCAACATGATGTGGATGAATGGACGGATGGATGGATGAACAGCTTCAATTGAGTGCACAGTCCGGCATTTGTGAATAAATTGCACGCTAAAGTCTGTCCCCGAAATTGTTGTAGGTTTATTGTATGGTGAAACTGTTGTATTTTAATTGTTTTAGGGATATACCAATTTTCTATCTTAAAATAGGCCATCACCATTGACAAGCCTTCCCTGGATATTGAAAGGTCGGAACACTTAAAACGAACGAATTCCAAGTTGACAACAACGATACAGGTACATGAATGGTATTTCGAATGGGCTATTACACCAGACAATTATCTCTGGAAGTAATGTGTTGCATAGCCCCATAGCATTTCATTTCTGTGCTGTCTTGCGTAGTACACATGTAGTTTAAACACCCATCTAATAATCCCACCGCAAACCCTATTTTTATGTTGCTGTTACAGAGTCTCAAAGGTAAGGGATCCCAAAGGTAACGGAATAGCAAGGCAAGACAGTTTTTCGGGTGTCGTTGCTAAGAGCCAAAGAACAGTCGCACTACATCTAAAACAGGTAACATAGATAGTATGTGAGTGAACCATTTGTGTTTGTAGGCAAATTTGGTAGGTGCAGATGCAAGTAATATTTCCCCCATTTGTATTGTCACTGAAAATATGTATGGTTATTGGTGCAACAAAATTCCTTCTTTTTCCCTTATATTGGAGTAAAGTACCTATAACCGTGTACACTTTTTACAACTTCCAACTGCACATTTTGTATATGCTTGGGTCTTGAAAATGATGTTTCTATATTAATCTTTTTTTTTTGAGTAAATGTCTGATCCGAAGATGGCCAAATACATCACCTCCAGCAGAGGAAACCGTCTACTAAAACACAGTGGTTATATATATTGTAAGGAGAGACATTCGGAGCCACGGGGTCATTGGAGGTGTGTGCAATACTACTCCAGCTATTGCAGAGGCCGAGCAGTTACTCTGGGTGACTCTGTTTTAAGAAGCACAGACCATAACCACTCTGCCTCTGCAACTGCTATTGAAGTGAGAGAATCACTAAATGAAATGAAACTGATTGCAGGCAACTCCAATGACCCGTGCGGTGCTATTTTAAGGGAGGTATCCCAACACATCCCTGAGCATGTTGCTAGTAGTATGCCCACTGTTCCCAACTTGTGTCGAATTATCCAACGTAAGAAACAGGCAAATAACCCTAAACGCGTTACACCACAAACCTTTTCTGAAATAACAATTCCTCGTGAACTCTCTGTTACTGTTTCAAATGAACCGTTCATCTTGTATGACAATGAAAATGCTCACAAGCGTATTTTGATATTTAGTACTCCCCGTAATCTAAATAGGTTGGAGAACAGTGATGTTTGGATGATGGATGGTACCTTTAAAAGTACGCCCACCCCTTTCACCCAAATCTACACTATTCACGGCTACGTTAACAACACAGTAGTTCCTTTAGTGTACACTTTACTTCCAGACAAACAATCCTCAACATATACTGAATTTTTGTCTCAACTAAAATTGAAAATTCTAAACACAAATCCGAGGAAAGTAATCATGGACTTTGAATTACCAATGATGAGTAGTATAACCAAATTGTACATGGATACTCAAATCCAAGGATGTTTTTTCCAATTTTCTCAGGTGTTTTGGCGCAAAATTAAAAAAACATCCCTAATTGAGGATTATGCAGCTGACAGCAAACTACAGTTTGAGCTTAAAAAACTAACTGCACTTTGCTTTGTTCCTCCTAACAGTGTAGACGAGTACTACACATCTATTACCGAGTCCGAGTACATTATGGCAAATGAAGACAAATTGGCACCAATTTTAAATTATTTTGAAGACACATGGATTGGCCATCTTAGCAGGTCTGGTTGCCGGAGGAAACCACGTTTTCTTGTGGCCTGGTGGAACTGCTACTCGACCTGCTTAGAGGGAGGAGCAAAGACAAACAATGCAATAGAGGGATGGCACAACTCTTTAAACAACAGTATTGGCAAACCGCACCCTAATTTCTAAAACTTTTTAGAGATTTTGCGAAGGGAGCAAAGTTACCAGGAAATGCGCATGTCACAATCGTTAGCAGGTACTCTAAATCCCCGTATTTCCCACCACACAAAGGAGATGTCGGCTAGGCTATTGGCAGCCCTAAAACTTTTTAGCTTGGCTGTGGCTTATGACTACCTATCTTCCATTGCACATATACTGAATTCCTTTTCCTAACAATGTTTGTACGTTACTATTTATCACATCAAATCTAAGACCAACTATTCCTGTAGTGTACCTAAATGTGTCCATAAATTGTTTAATGTATTAAACTGCAGACACAGCGGCCGACTCTTATTAGGGTAAACCACACATTCTGTGCACGACATCAATAACACGCATAACCTTATTAAATGTGACATTGTATCATCTGCTTTTTGTTATAAAATACATTTGATTTATCTTTTTGTGTGATATTAATTCAATGTACTCTGAATAAAAAACCCAAACTTGGCCTATTGTTTTTTTTTCCGTTTGATTACATATCCCCTTGTGTTACTATTCATTACATCCAAACGGAAACAATGAGTGAAATGAAAGTATGGTATGTAATTAGCGCCTAACGTTTTCTCCCTTCAACAATTGCCCTTGTTTTATGTCCATGTGTTCTCCAAGAGTACTTTTCCCATTGGATGCAACACCCTTAATGTACCATTTACCTCCCTGTGCTCTGTGTGTCCTTTCCCCTGTGTATATTTGCAAAACATCCAGCAAACACTGGCATTTGTTATGGGACATTGTGCCCGTTGCGAGAATCATAAATCTGCAATCACAGGTGTAATTTTTTCATGTTAACTTTTTTTTGCATGTGGGCAAGATATATCTGATGTTCCATTTCTGACCAAGTTTGCATTTTGTTACCTAATTTGTAGTATTTTATTGTGGTCTTCCGCTTAATAAATGCAAATATTGCAACATGGGGCAAATGATGTGTGGGAATAGAGGCATCTCACTCATGTCCAAACATTGCCAACGTGAAAAAAAGGTTAAAACGACTTGTTTTGTGGTAATGGAAGTGCATTATTGACTGACTGTCATGAGTGGTTGTTTGAGTGGGCCAATAGGTTACTGTAAGAATCAGTTAATATATGAGTAACTGATTGGCTGCATGAGGGGACACCTGGTAAGTAGAAGTTTGATTTTTAGTCTGCATGGTTGAATGAAGGAATGAGTGGATAAACCCACCCATCCATCCACCCATCATGCATTTACCCATCCATCCATCCACCCAGCCATCCATCATGCCCCCATCCCCACTTTTCTCCTTCCATCCATCCAGCATCCTGTCACAATTTAACACATCCATCCATCCACCCATCCATCCATCATGCATTTACCCATCCATCCATCCACCCATCCACCCATCCATCCATCCACCCATCCATCCATCCACCCATCCATCATGCATTTACCCATTCATCCCACTTTTCTCCATCCACCCATCCATCATGCATTTACCCATCCATCCATCCATCATGCCCCCATTCACCCATCCATCCATCCACCCACTGACCCATTTATCCATCCAGCATCCTGTCACAATGTTACACATCCACCCATCCACCCACCCACCCACCCATCCATCCATCATGCATTTACCCATCCATCCATTCACCCATCCATCCCCCCACCCATCCATCCATCCATCCATCCATCCACCCATCCATCATGCATTTACCCATCCATCCCACTTTTCTCCTTCCACCCATCCATCATGCATTTACCCATCCATCCATCCATCATGCCCCCATTCACCCATCCATCCATCCACCCACTCATCCATCCATCCATCCATCCAGCATCCTGTCACAATTTTACACATCCATCCATCCACCCACCCACCCATCCATCATACATTTACCCATCCATCCATCCACCCATCCATCCATCCACCCATCCATCCATCCATCCATCCATCCATCCATCCACCCATCCATCATGCATTTACCCATCCATCCCACGTTTCCCCATCCACCCATCCATCATGAATTTACCCATTCATCCATCCATCCATCATGCCCCCATTCACCCATCCATCCATCCACCCACTCACCCATCCACCCATCCATCCAGCATCCTGTCACAATTTCACACATCCACCCATCCACCCACCCATCCATCATGCATTTACCCATCCATCCATCCACCCACCCATCCATCCATCCACCCACCCACCCATCCATCCATCCATCCATCCATCCACCCATCCATCATGCATTTACCCATCCATCCCACTTTTCTCCATCCATCCATCCATCCATCATGCATCCTGTCACACTTTTACACATCCACTCCATTAAGGTGTAGTAAGGTGGTATTTGGAAGGTGTAAAAGTCCTAATTTGCCATTCGTACGTAAACGTGTCTAAATATATTGTCGAGCATCCTTCTTGGGGGGGGTGCGGGGGGGGCTTGTAAAAGTCTCCCCCAACTTTATCCAATGTGTATATGTCCCAACGGCCTTCTACTACAGGTGTGGGTGCGGGGGGGGGGGGCTCGTAAAATCGTTCCCCTACGTATATTTCCAAACGGCCTTCTACTGGGTGCGTGGGGCTTGTAAAATCGTTCCCCTACGTATATGTCCCAACGGCCTTCTACTACAGGTGTGGGTGCGGGGGGGGGGGCTCTTAAAATCGTTCCCCTACTTTAGCCAATGATGTATAATGTATATATGTCCCAACGGCCTTCTACTACAGGTGTGGGTGCGGGGGGGGGGTCGTAAAATCGTTCCCCTACTTTAGCCAATGTTGCCAATTAATGGCCCATGTCGTCGCAGCACGAGTTTATGCGGCACGAGTTTCTGCGTTGCAATTGCTTGCGTTTTAAACGGTAGCGATGTAAATGTGCATGCGCATTACTAGCATGCGATCTAAAAGCATGCGGTGTCAAGCCTCCTGCGATGTAAAAGCCGTGTTGCGATGGCAGCGCGTGAAAACGGAGTCGTTGTAATGGGTGTTTCCCCCTTTTATAAGTCCCCTCTATCTTTTTTCCTCTTTTCAACCTTCTCCCTGTCACCCTTACCATTTTTCTGCATCTGTTTTTTGCTCTTTTCTCTGCTCCATATTCTTCTGTTGTCATCTTTTCTCTTTTCACAATCTGTTCTTTCTCTCAGTTGGCAGGCACTCGCTTGCTTTACTCTCGCTGTTCACTCTCACTGTTCCAGCCTTCTGTCTCTCCCTCTCAGCATATAGCCTTCTCTTCTTTCTCATCATCATTTCTCTCTCTTTTTCGCACTCTTTAGTAGTGCTACTGCCTGTGAACTCTAAGCCTATGTGATGCCAGAGTGATGCGTCTGGCGCTATCATTCATGGTACAGGGTTGGAATTGTGAAACCTGCCTCTTATGTCAACTGCCAAATTCTGCTTCAAGTGTATATGTTTACTATCTTTTTCATCTTTACATCTGTCCAGCTATTTGTGAATATTTGCTCAACACTCCAATGTGTAATACAAACTAAAGAACATAAACCACCTGTATAGAATATTTGAACTGTACTCGATGAGTCTAAATTGTTATGTTTTTTTGAGATTATGATTGTTGACTATTATGGTTGGAACACTTTTGAGCTTTGTGAGGCTGAACTGTATGGAACATCTGAACTGTGTGGGATGTGTGCTCGGTGTTCTGCCTAATGTATTCTTTAGATGTTTCTGCCACTTTCCAATGGAATTTGTTGTTTTGTACATAGCAATGTCCAAATGCTGCTTCCATCTGAACAACTATATTGGTGTATTTTCAGTAACATCTATCCTTCTATTGTAAGTGTATTAGGACAGCACCTGGGTAGCTTGGAGTACATTAATAAGGGTTAATACAAAAAAATAGATACACAAGAGAGATTTTGTGAAGCACATCAGTGTCTGGGAGTCTTATGAAGGAGAGTGTGAATTAACAGTTTATTGGATATGTAGACTCTGGCTGGTGTGACAAGAATAAAACACGATCTGGGTGTTGCAATACATAGTGGATTGCTTGAGGTGGGACATAATGAAATGGGAGAGTACTCATGGATGTGTATTTACTTTTCATATAGTTACTGTTGTGTAAGGAGTCACCTGTCTCCCCCATCTGAGGAATTGCAACCTTCAGTGGTGTATGAATATGCATCAAGTGTCATTGATAATTTCAGTGTGATCTGAAGGCATTGCCTAGTGCACAGATGTCCTAACCATCTTTCATAGCAAAATATCTAGGAGTGTCTTTGCTAATTTACTCAGGTTCAAACCACTCTACCTTCCTTTTCAAATATGATGTATAGTGAGAGGAGCTTTATACAGCTTAGAAATAAGGTGTCTGAATGTTTAAATTGGACATATGAGGCACATCAAAAATTCACCCCTCACTTTCTAGCTGGTGGTAGGTAATGCCTCAACTTTGTATACCATATCTAGTCTGAAGCACACTTCTGTGCATCAACGAGAATCTGCACTTACAGCTCACAGAAATGAAACAGCCCAATCAGTATACTATTTCCCATATGCATGTAAAATAAGGTGGGCTGATAAATGGCTAGCCGCAGATTTAAATAGTAATGTCAACTCCTATCTAATCATTCTGTTCCAGAATAATACCATAACACTCAGCAGTCTGCAACCAATTATAGCTCATGCAGGCTGGTTAATAACTCCCATTTCCTGCTTAATGCTCGCACCCTCACACAAGACGTGTCCACTATGGATCTTATCCATCACTCAGTACTGTACCAGCCCCTAAATACAGAATTTATAAACCGCTGCAAATCACCCATGAGGGTCTCAAGGCGCTGCATTGTAGACATGGGGAGATTAAGTGTTTTCCCAAAATCACAGGATGTTGACGCTAACCATGAGACTCGAACCTGGATCCCACTGGTTCCGAAGTCGGCAGCTCAGCCCGTTACGCCACAACCAGTCATCCCCAGCTGAACAGACATGGAATACCTGATGAGATCTGACACATAAAGGAGGCAACTCGGAGAACTGCACTCTAGTCCAGTACTGCAGGTCCCAATTAGCTACATTCTAGGCACGCTGATTTACATCTCACACTGGCACTCAAATATGAGATGCTATTAACAAAGTCCATCAGAGCAGATCTTCCTGACCCCTTCTCTCACCAAACATGCTTGCTCAGGACCATGAACTGTAAACAAAATATCAGACTAGATAGCCAAGTGTAGTACCTATATACATGAATTATGATCATATGAAATACCACAAAAAGACCTGCACAAGTGCTCAAAGCTCCATGCATACCAAAAAACCTTGAAGTGTTGCAGCCTAACATAAACTAATTTTGACTTGTACTTATGTTGGTTTTCTATTTACGCACTTACATACTCTTGCGCAACCTCCTCTGATGGATCTGTAAAACTTACCTTTTGTCCCGAATTTTTGTCCTGAATTTTGCTGTGCTGTCCCTTAATTTTTGTCCTGAATTTTGACCCTTTATCCTAAATTTTTACACTCACCATCTTGAATTTGCACCCATGCCAGTTGGTCAACCTGTCTCCAAACCAAGTTACTCCCATTGTATGCCTCAAGTGCAGCGAGTGGAGCAGTCAAGGTGGTAGAGGATTCGGAACTCGGAGGCCATATAACAAATTTACACTCAATAACGTCATTGTACTTTCAGAGCAACAACTTTATTTAAACAGAGGAAACTAGGTCATATAAAATTAGAATATCCTCAAAAACAGACTGTCCTAGCAAGAACTGGAAACGTTATCTTTCTCATGACGCCCCAACCTTCCTTTCACCCTTGGGACTGAGTCGTCCTCTGCACGCTCCCGTCACTTATACTGAAGAGGAGGGAGGGGGTGAGGGGGTTGTTGCATCTGCGTGCGCGCCCACGCGCCTCTGCGCCTCTTCCGCGTGCTGCTGCGGTGGACGGGGCTCGCTCGTGCTGCTGCCTTCCTTCGCGGCGCCGGAGGATCCCAGCTGCAGTTCCCGAAATGTGTGAGAACCAGGCACGGGAGCAGCGCAGCCTCGGCGACCGCCCATCCTCCGCTTGCTGCACCTCTCCCTGCAGTGCCTGCTGCTGCAGCGCGAAGAACCGCCGAAGGAGAAGCCGCAGCCCGGGAGAGGTGCATCGCCCTGAATGAAACATGCTCAGGACTGTGAGGTGAAGGAAGAAGGATGCGGGAAGCAGCGGCGGCGGCAGCATTGTGATCAGAGCGCAGAGGACGGGGACCCTCGGCGGCGGTAGCTCAAGGTGACTGCACTGTACACTGCTTGGGGCGAAGGCGACTCATTTACCACTAGTGATGAATAGGTTTTGTGCGATTTTAAGTAATACTGTAATGTGCGTAATTCATCTGTATAGCGCTCATCAAGAGTAGGCAGCTCCCCATCACGTATTAATTAGCATTTTTGACGGCGTGAAAACGAGCCAGTTTCTGTTCTAGTTCATCAGTAGCGTTTATTTGTACTTAGGTCAATCCCTGTTTATTAAATATTGTATGGTACTACGTAAAAGTAAGGGGTTTCCGATTAAGGATCAGATGGGGGAGCCTGCATGGGACCATCTCCTGCATACAACATAAACACAAAAGAAATACCTGATATCAATGACATATATTTCTTATTAAATTGCATTTTGTGCGAGGCGTGTTTGATACTTTATTTATTTTTTCTTTTGAATTCCTTTTACTTGATCAGATCTTGTTTTATGTGATTTTTTTTTCTAGTATTCTCATCGCTTCATCGAGAATTGTATTCCATAATGTACAGGAGCTGCACTTGTAAAGTATGTCTGTTGAGTGAGGCGCCTATGTTGAGATATCATATAATGTGAAATTCACTGCTACTGTCCATGGATATTAAACATGCGTCTATTTTTTCCATTGGAAGAAACAGAGATTAAAATGAATGAAGACCCGAAGGTTAATTTAAGCTGGTTGGCCCAGGACCGCTTAGACGCCATCTCTTCTGAGAATGTTTCCGCCTCGATGTCCTCTCTGGTGCCTGTTGCGGACTCTGGGCCAGAGCTGATGGTGAACCCTTGGGATATTGTTCTGTGCACTTCAGGAACCCTGATCTCCTGTGAGAATGCCATTGTGGTCCTCATTATCTTCCATAATCCCGGTCTTCGAGCTCCCATGTTCCTCCTCATAGGCAGCCTGGCCCTTGCTGACCTATTGGCAGGGATTGGACTCATTGTCAACTTTATTTTTGCCTACCTTCTGCAGTCCGAAGCAGCCAAACTGGTCACTATTGGCTTAATCGTCGCCTCTTTCTGTGCCTCTGTCTGCAGCTTGCTAGCAATCACTGTCGACCGGTACCTCTCCCTGTATTATGCTTTGACCTACAACTCTGAGCGGACGGTCACTTTCACCTATGTCATGCTTGTTATGCTTTGGAGTGCATCGGTTTGTGTCGGACTACTGCCTATAATGGGCTGGAACTGCCTGAGGGATGAATCTACCTGCAGCGTCATCAGACCACTGACTAAAAACAACGCTGCGGTTCTCTCTGTCTCTTTCCTTCTTTTGTTCGCCCTCATGTTGCAACTCTACATCCAGATCTGTAAAATTGTCATGAGGCATGCTCATCAGATCGCCTTGCAGCATCACTTCTTGGCAACGTCCCACTATGTCACCACCAGAAAAGGAGTGTCGACTTTGGCCATCATCTTGGGGACCTTTGCTGCCTGTTGGATGCCTTTCACACTCTATTCTTTAATTGCAGACTACACCTACCCTTCCATTTACACCTATGCTACTCTGCTTCCAGCCACCTACAACTCGATCATCAACCCTGTAATATACGCTTTTCGAAACCAAGAGATTCAGAAAGCTCTGTGGCTCATCTGTTGCGGGTGTATCCCCAATAGCTTATCTCAAAGAGCACGATCGCCCAGTGATGTATAGTAAGTTGGGACATGGTAAGGACCTATCCATGCTGGTGTTTTTGTATACATTCCTGCAACATCTTTTGGTTGGGATACGGGATAACCAAGTTGTACATGTCTAATTGCCATAGATGTCATCTGAGTACCGATCCATACTGCAATGCGCTTAGAAGCCAACCTGTGTGCCTTAAGCGCTGTATATGTTTTATAGATAAAGGGAAGACCACTTTCCATAAAGAGCTAAGGTGTTTCACCATAAGTTTTAGATTGTCATTGTTCTAAAATGCAATGTCGATGTGTACATTACCTCAGGTTTCTTGGTAAAACACTAGCAATCTCTGAAGAAACTTTGCGAAGGAAACAAAAATTGCGGATTGAACAAGGAGCTAAAGGCCTGTCGCCGGTATTGGCGTGTTCGATCAGATGGATGAGTTCTGTCTAAAGCATATGTGGCAGTGTAAATTAATCTCATCATCCAACTGCTGGAGAGCAATTCTATATTAAGGCAATAACTCATGTCAGGACTGTGCATTTATCAGCACTTATTGCACTGCTCCAGTGAATTAATGTCCCCTCCGCTCCTAAGGTAGTGCAATAACCATGATGCATGCTCAGCCTTCGAGTGCCTTATTGCTATCCTAACGGGGAGGGCATACATATGGAGTGAAATTGATAGAACTCGTCCGCTGAGCATATCCATGTTCCTCTAGACCTTTCCTCATGCAGCATTAGATCGGGACATTAACATTCTCCTCTGGTAATAGTCTGTATTAAGGACAATGACAAGTCTTGTGCTACATGATAACCTTCAACGCCCTCCACGATGTCATCCTGTGTTCTTGTCTTATGGGGGTACAGAATGTAACATGCTATATTTCTCTCAGTCTTCATTTCACCTCTTTTCACTACAAGATCAGCTTGACTGCTAGGCAGCCCACAGTACACTTAGTTAGACACCACGTGAAGTATTGGTTGACCGGTTGTACTGCAACACCAATATTCCCAATGAGGGTGAGATGCATTTGCCCCCGCAAGGATCTGGCTCCAGCAGTCTTCCTTCTGCTTCATTGAAGGTTGCCATGGTAACACACCCTCTTCACGGGTAGGGTATGTGTGCAATGTGAAAAGTAAGAGTTATGGCTGGTTTCACTACTTGAATTCTCACTATCTCTCCTTGAGAGTGGATTATCTTGCTCCACGGCCACGCCACATCACTTCTGACACGCAGAAGGGAGGCCAGGAGAGGTTTACACAGATGCAGCGTGGGATCTGCTCATTTAGAGGTAACAGATTGATGGACACAGGCTGGATGAAAATTAAGTGTCACAGAAAAGGCATAAAAAGGAATCTGAATAATTAAACACCAGCCTCCTCCAAGAACAACAGAAATATAACAGCAACATTTGGTTTGTTATTTAATTCTGCACAGCATAGAGCCACATATTACATTGTCTCTTGTATATCCACTGTGGTAGACTCATGCTAGGCCTTTTGGGGACTCTGTTTTGAAAGTCAGGTCAACCACTGAAGCTTTCTTAGGTGAAGTAGTACAAACATGAGTGAATATTCTTTTTTTAATTGATGGTCTTTTGGGTCGTGTAGTTTTCAATTCAGTTCTCCATCTAAAACATTTATTTATTCAGCAGCCAAAACCTTTTGGACTCAACCCTTGTACAAAAGAAACAATTGAGGCGTGAATTGAACGTGTCTTAATCGTGAGTGTGTAAGAGGCGAGCTACACAAACAGGATATGATTCTTTGCAGTTCGCTTCACATCATAGTTCATTTATTGTGTGTTTGATGGCAGGTATGAAAGTGCTGTTAAGCGAAGGACCCGTCTTTAGGCTTTCATGGTATGCAGCCTTCACAATTTATCTAGCGGGTGTTGTGTGATCAGCTTTCACAGAAGGGTGTATTTAATCGATGGAAATCGATGCAGTGCAGCTGCTTTCTTAATAACGCAGCGATGCATCTTTGTGATAGGAACTATGTGATGCAACACAAGAAATGGACTACACATTTTTAATGGTGTCTGTGTGTCACCGACCATATCTCTAGTGAACACAAATATTTCATGTGTTAGCTATAACTACATTCATATTCATAGCCTTAAACCGAGATTTCCAAATTAATTATTTGTATCTTTTCAACAGACCTCTATAAATGGACTCCTAGCTGAGCCATTTTTGTTTCAGATGATGAAAATAGGATATTTTGCCCCGGACTTGAGCTTTAAGCTGGATTTACGTTCGCCCAGGGACCTGCCTGGGCGCTTCATTAGATGTGATTTTTATAGCAGCTTTCCAATTATATCACTCACTTGATTCCGCGGGTTATTTATAGAAACCTCTTTTCACGTGCAGTGGTCAAGAAAGAGTAGGTAGGGACTTGGTGTTTCAGCAAGCAGCCCGTCCTTGCAGACGAGCAGAGAAAAGCTTTTAATATTTAATACTTTGTTTGTTCCTTTCTGAAAAATAGATCACAGGCGAGGCAAACAATAGACTCGAGTTTAGCTCAAGCTCGACAATTGGTAGGCGCCGAGCGTTCTAATCTGCAAAATGCCTCGTGAAAAAAAAAATGCGTGTATTATTTACTTTAAACTCGCATAATTGTGAGATCAGAGCACTGAAGCCGCCACCAAAAATCACTTGCAGCAATTAACAAGCAGCATTATTTATCTACCAGTGCTTGCTGCGCTGTGTCTGAATTACCAATTTACGCTGAAAACCCTATTTCTGAACTGCGCCAATTGTTGCTAATGTTCGTATTCGATCGGGAACATTTTTTATGTCCTGCAGTCGCAATGCAAAAGTGGTTGTTTATTTTAGCTCAGTAATATCATTTCATAGACCGTTTAAACCCTGCTTTGGGATTAGTGCCATGCCATGTGAGCAATTCGTAAATGGAACAAATGGGGACCCTCATCACAAAATGGTCTTAAATCTCAAGATATGTAGGTTGTGTGCCAGAATATCATATACAAAATATTATCTGACATAAATATTGTGAGCTAAACAGAGTTTACAAAAAATGAGATCCCATTGTGTATAAATGTTCTATTATTAACTGTACACGGATAATATTTTGTGGGTGATATTTAGTACACAGTGTTTTGACAATTCTATTCTGAACCACGCCATAGGCATATTGCAGACCACTCTGAAAACTTCCGCTCACATTCCAAGAAGTGCCAAGCCTAACAAAGCAAGAAAGGTTTACGTGGATTGTAACCTACCTGCTGTGAACCTGTCTTCCACAGCCCTACGTCTGCTCGTGGTTAAATACCTGGAATTGAGGTGTTTGTAAAATTTCTCTAACATTCCATTTTTTAATTTGGATTTTTCTTCCCATAGAAACCGTTTTTACATGTGAAAAGTCACGTATGAAGATATGTGAATTTTACTATACTTCATTAATCACTTGCGCTTGGTCTAGTCTGGTGTAAATTTACAACCGACGACATGGTGGGAAAAGCAATGCAGATTTTTGTGAAGATCCAGAAAGTTAGAAGTCTTTGGATGTTCACCTTATTGAGCACTTAAGAATACAGACAAATCTGCTGACTTACCAGAATTTATGCACGTGAAGGTGTCACCTCCACAGGCAGAAGGGGCTTTGAGATTTAAATCTGTTTTTACATGCAGAGTTTCTGCTTTTTAAATTTGTGAGTCCAGATCTAATCTACTTTATCACAAATCAACGTTTATTCTACTGATGAAAATAATTGTGCAGAGGTCGTGCGTGTGGTGTAGCACATATCTGGAAACAGAATGATTCACTGGCATTTGTTGTTTGCATTTTGTGGAGGATGCCTTTAGTTGGAGATGTTCAGAATCGGTGTAATGAGGCTGGCATCCATTTTAGTGGCCTCCTGTGTTTTCTTTTAACAGGCATTTATCAGCAGATTATCATCTGATTAGTTTTACCAAAATGGTGGAATGTCAACAACGGCTGTTTTGGGTTTGTTAATTTAAAGTATGTGTTTCTGTGTATTGTTTGATAATCTATACTTGTACGATACCTCATGGCTAACTAAAGCATTTACGTAAGCTTACAGTAAATGGTTTTCACATCTATACCAGCGAGACATCTTTAAATAAAATACAAAAAAGTTGTTGGTTACTTCATATCATCGTTTGCTATCAGCTTGAACTATCTATGAACAACCTATTGTGTAATATTCATTTTCATTTAAAAATGCTAATTCGCGGAGCCAGCAGCATTTTTACCTAGTTAGTTCCCTGCCTTGCTAATGTTTAATCTGAGCAATAATACAAATAACAAAAGAAGATGCACTAAAAGCAATATAATACCAAGAGGCTGCAATTATTATGCTTATGCTATAAAGCAGAAAGCAAGCGGTGTTGCAGTAGCAATAATCCATTGTAATGTGTACAAACACATATCTTCCATTTAGACCATTTTGAGATACAAGATCTTTGCTTTTAGCGTGGTCGATAGTTCCAACAACGTGGTCTGTTTACATGGATTCAGTATTGATGGTGGGTCAGCCCCAAAATGCATAGTAAATTGGCATAGTGGGCGTATTTGAACACGTAAATGAAGGCTGAACAAGGATTTAAAGGCCTTAACCATATTTAGAAGACAAACTGCAAGGTGAAGAACACACACACTCGCATGTCCGTTAAATTTCTTAAATACTAGTCACATGATGCAGAACATTTCACCAATCAATAAAGACTACACATACTGGTATAGGGAATGCATAAATTATCCAGGCCTCATCCAGCATCCAAGCATAGCCAGTGGGAAACCTGGAAATAAAGCTCAGCCTACCAACCGTACATGCAGGCAAACCACCTGAGATACTTTGCTTCCCCAGACGGGCACAGGAGGTATGATAAAAGGAGTAGTTTAGCCTTCCATTTCTTGCCACAAGGCCTTTAAGTTACACATATATAGGTACTTCCCTTCAGGAACTGATAAAAAAAGAAACTAAAGCTAAGCATTACCCCAAAGCAAAAATAAGAAATTTTTTCACAACTGCACCCTGTTGTGTATGAAATGAGTTCTTCATGGTGCGGTTTAATATCCCATGTCACACCATGAGAAAAATGAGCGGACTTTGTGAGCCTAGGCAGCCCAATGTTCAGCTAATCCTTTCCTACCTAATAAGACGTGCAGGAGCATTTTACAACAAATCACTCCTACTTGTGGAACTAGGTTATGCACCCAAACACATGCACTCAATATTGTCATCCTCCTCATCTCTCACAACAGATCTTGAGAATACTCACTGCCCAGGTGGAAATTAAGAAACTTCCTGATTAAGAAACTTCAGTGAAAAGCACATACGAGATACATGTGATCTCTGATCAGCCAGCTTCATCCTATCCAGCAAAAGCAAATTTCTAGAGTGGACGACCCCAAGTGCACATATGGGAGCTTGCCTGGCTTGTCCGTTCAGCCATTGAAGCTTTTCCATACACATCACCTTTCAAAACATCCTGAATGGATTAGGAAGCTCGTTCTTGAGGTAGTGTAACATGTTTTGGCTAGATGAGCAAGATCCACCCTGCTACAGAAAGTACCTGTTGAAGTTTTTCCAGTGCTTATTTTGGAAGACCAAGGTAAACAAACGTTGTGATCTGGAGGTGACCGGTGTCATTACAGCTGTCATTAGCTTAGCATTTATAACATTATATAAAACATTTAAAGATCTGAATCTAAAGAACTAGTGGTCTGTGCTCACACAGTGATGTGCGAGCAGAAAGAACAGGTTTTTGTCAAGACTGACCCAAAGTTTGAAACTGAAGAGTCTGGTACTGGGCAAGTGTCAGCGAGAAGAATTATTAGTTGGGTCGTCCTATGTGAGGCCTCTTTCTTGTAGGGTTTAACTTGAGATGTTGTACTGCCATTCAGTGATTGATGTTAAGGTCATATTTTGTAAAAAAGGCTTCAGAAGTTGTGCTGAGGCTATATTGTCATAGCATGACCTGGGTGTCATTAGCTTATTTATGTAAAAAATAGCATTGTTGAAGCAAATAAACATTGGAGAAAAAACCCCAGCAGGGCTTAACTCAGTGGCACACCACAGGACAGAGGTTGGTGCTTAGAGACATAGGATAGTAACTCCACTACTTGGGAAACATTTGTACCATGCCAAACTCCACCTGCCCATGTTCTCTCGGATGGGTCAGTAGCATGCCATGATCCAGTATGTGAAAAGCCAAGGAGCGACCAAGAGAGCTGAGACCGCTGTCACCACTGCTGTCTGGTTCCAGCCTGTTAGTGCGATCTCTGTTGCATACTAAAATGTTTATTAGTCAACCCTATGTGCCCTGTATCTGCACGCCTTTAAACCACTAGTTAATTTATATATCAGTGATCCGTTTTTGGGTGCCTCCAACCCCATCGGGCAAATATATGAAATCAAGTACAGCTTTTCCCCCCTCTTTAAGAAAGTCCTTAGAAGCATTCCTTGATGGGCTTTACAGCGTCCACAGTTCAACCTCTTCACACTTTTACATTAATCATACATCAGTTCATAAATAATTTGTGGAGCTTTTCTTCTATGCATTAACATGATTTGCTTATTGAGTTATTCTTTATATAACTGAGCACAATGTAGTTAATTTGCTCAGAATTGATGTCTTCACAGTGAGATATTTGCCTAATTATGGCTTTATCATGCCCCTTAAAAGCAAGAACATCCTGTTAGAGTATGAAAGTTGCATTCCGGATGTGTACAGAGACATACGTTTTAAGTGTTAGTGCCAAGCCTTCATTGCCTGTCAAGCTCTTCATCTGAGTGGGAAGGTAACCCTGATTTGGATATATTTCTACCCACCTCCCATTTCACCAGTAATAACCTGGTGAAATAAAAAGGGCCTGAATTTGCGAAAAACGGTGGAAATGATTGTGACGAAAGTACCAATCCAGACTTAATTTCCCATTTCTGAGGGAGAACCCCAAAATCGCATGTTCATTCCACCCCCTGAATTAACATGATCTGTAGTATTGGGAGCTCTAGGTACACAATTACTGCATCAGGAGTCCCACGACTTCAGCAATGACACCCCCAATTTTTAGACTATCTCCACAATGGTTCACCATTGCCTACAAATTTCTGGAAGCGATTGACTATTTTCTTAAAATCTTTTGCTATTATGAGATAAACATAATTTAACAATTCAAATGTTATCAGGCTATCTTTTAAAAGATATCTTAGTCAAAACTTTAATTGATTGGCACTTGGTAATGTTTCCCTTTTTTCATTACATCGAGTTTTGTTTGCTTATCCCATGTGGAAATCTATATTTGTTGGATGCCCGTAGTCATATAAATTCCAGGCTTATCCAGAGTTGTTCTGGTAAGAAAAAGGCTGTTGAACAGCTGGTAAAACTATGTTTTTATTGTTTCGATCTAAGCTCAACTGCTGATGATTAAGGACTGTGTGAGTGCGTGCTCACTCACAAAGAAGTGGCATATTTGCAGTTCACTTACCATTATCTCAACATTACCTTGAAATGCATTTCCTCCACCCTCAGTTAGCACCCAAAGTGCATAGGCTTGAGTCTGAATAGTATGTCTGCTCGTTCAAGTAATGCAATGGTTAGATTTATTTCAAAACTTACAAAAATAGGTGAAATCAGATCTGTTTTTACACTTACATGTTTAAAAAAAGGTTGAATCTTCAGAAACAACCATAAGGCATCTTAGAAATTTATGGCAAAGATGTTTAATAATGTTTTTCATTTTAAAAACCACAAATAACAAAATAAACTAAACATAAGGTACATACGTTACAAATTGCGTTCACGATATTTGTTTTTAAAATTCCTAATTGTTTATAAAGCAGATCTAGTGAAATATGTCCAGTCTTTGCTTCTAATTGCACATCTCGTCAGCCGATTTAGTGCATCTTGATGTCAAGATCTCTGTGTCAGTCACACATTTTGTTCTGCTCCTAAAACCTATTGATGTTTGCTGCATTCACCTTACAACATTTTGCAGAGTGATTCCTGCAGGAGTTAATTACTTTAAATGAATTATGCACCAGGGAGCTAGTGTTTTAATTTTTTATTTTACAAACTACCTTTTCAATAATTATAGGTACACATATTATTAAAAACCTCCCAGTGTTGCTAATCCTTTTCTTTTTTTGTACACTAGGTACTTGGATTCCCTATAATATGCAGTAATTATATTTGGTCTGATTATTAGAGACTACTTTTTTTAGGTGTAAAATAAAATGACCAGAGTGCGCACAGTTCCGATTGCAAAACGTCCTTTAGGACAACGCCGGAATCATGCTGTGCTGTCACAGCGCCGGCAACAGAACAAACGCGTATTGAGCACGCATATTGTTCAGCACGCAAGTCGTTACAACGACTTGCTTTAGGGGGGTGCATTGATAAATGGTGTTGGATTTTAAAGTCCAACATCTTCCCTACTGTTGCGCAGACTGAAGTTAGAATAGTAAATGAAACTATTCCAAAATCCAGCGCCCCCTTAAGAAAAGTTGTTATACCGACTTGCATGCTGAATGAATGCGTACCAAAGACTCGTTCGTTCAGAAGGCACGCGTGTTCAACACATGCGAAATACCATCACACATTAGTTGCAAATCCATGCCTAGTTTACGCACTTGCTCTGCTCCACATACTGACATTGATCATAGTTATTCTTCGTTTTGAATCTCGCTGATAAGAATACAGGATGCTTGACGAAAGGGGTAGATAAATGCGACTACCAAAAACATCTGTGTGATTGACTATTGTAGTTCTGAAGTAGGAACTTCTGACAGATAATACAACAATTTGCCAAGATTATGCTCTTGTGTTTCCTGGAGAGATACTAATTCACATTTATCATTGAGTAACCATTATCCCTTGCTGATTGTCATAGTAATGGCCATTATTTGGCTTTCTGAACACATTTTACTTCTAGTTTGCAAGAAAAAACGTGGTATCCATAAGATCAGCATACTATTCACATCTTCTTGCTCCTGAACAATGCTTGTAAGCTGCTGAGGCGGACTAATGTTTTTTTTTTGTTTTAATTCATGCCTGCTGCGTTTTTAGAATCAAGTCAACTAGAATGTTAGTTTGAACAGTTGGAATAATAAGAAGAAACAATATTTCCACAACTTTAGGTTATGCTAGCCTCTACTTTTTTCCCTAAAGATGCTTATGGTTGATAGTGTATTCCTACAGGTTTGCTGCTGGAAAACTAGATCTATAAGTGAAAGGTTGGGACAGTCTTTGCTAGGATTATTTAAGGAAAGTGTTGTAAGATTATTGTAGAAGTTAATGTAGGGAAGTAGTGTTGACTATGAGAAAAGTACTATGGGAATGCAATATGGCTGAAACCACTAAGAAGGCTGTGGACTGTCAATCAAAAAGGTGTTCTAAAGGAAATAAGCACCCCAATATCGTGGGTTCCTTATAAAGCCTTTCCTTTCCAAACAATTATTTTAACTGGAAGTGGTTGCTCCATTAATGGCACTGACGATTGTAGGCACCAATTACCCCAGTGCCTTCGTTGGTAGAGCACATTTATCTTTTACTGGGCCATCACATCAAAGTGTGTTTAGTGCTTTGTTGGGTGTTTCTTTTGATTTAGAAAGCTAAAATTGTTAATTATCATCAAAAAATCATCTCTGATAAATATTTTTACTCCTTGAATCCCATGTAAAATTAATGATTAGTGAACCCCAGACAATGAATTGTAATGACTGTATGTCCAAACTCCAACATGGTAGTTCAATCGCAACATTGTCTAAAAAATGAGTAATTCCAAAGCGTAGACTTAGAACTGGAGAGCAACTAATGTAATGCAAGTTCATTGGGAGAGTAATGATTGTTAACTTTTCTGCATTGAATTCTTAGAAATATTAGAATCTATCACAGAAAACAAACATTGCACTGGTGTTTACCTACCAGTCCCTATAGTATCTGTTTTCTGAATTCCAACAATGTACTACCCAGTCCCAAATTTGGTGTTTACTATTTCCAGATAAAACAAATAGTTTGGCAAACTGCATTGTTATTCTAATTATTAATCTATTTTGTGTTTTGTAAATTACTGTGGCAATGAAAGGAAGCTTCATAGCGCTACTTGAGCAGAGTAGGGGAGATTATTTAATAATTATAAAGTGAAAGGTGACACCGAAATTGTGGAAGATAAATCAGCGAAATCATGAGATTCATTTTTTAAAGGTGCCCACTAAGGGTTATGTTTCGAGCAATGCATTAGACTTCGCGCCAGAGATTCTGTACTGCATTTCAGTCCTGCTTTCTAAGCATTATACATTTTCTGTATTTAAAAATGCACATTTAACCTATATCTAAGTATGTTGCTTCCCTGGTTGAAGGGGTGACATTGTAAATGTAAAGCCCGGGTTGAATATCTGATCTGTAGTTGCTGCTTTACTTGTGTAAAACACAGCAACAGTTAAGAGGGGCTTAAAATGGATGTATTCGCTTGTTTTGTGAAGGCGGCATAGATTAGACATTTTAAAAACAGTATCTCACATTTTCCTTATGTACCAAAATTACATTTTTATTACCTATTAATTAATTGTTTGAGCTGTGAGAGGCTGCGTTTAGTTTCCACAGTTCCTTCTGCACATTGATCCTTATCCTATGCCAAGCAGAAGAATTACATTACTGACCTACCCATATAACTAAAAGGGACTGTAAACTGTCATCATTTATAACCAGCTATTCAACAGTACAGTATTACAAGCATTTCTATCTATCTAGGCCAAAGCCACGAGCCACTGATGCCAAAATGTCAAACCCATATTAACAAGTTTATGCATTACAGCAGGTGACTGCATGATTTTTAAACGGGTTAGATGAACTTGTCTAGATTAAATAGGTTGTATTTTGTTTAAAACCTATTTATATCTGCTTTTTAGTGCCACTTGTATTGATGTAATAACTTGACCATGCCGGCGTATTCTGAGCATGCCTCTGCCTTCACTTGATACAGGACTGGCACTAAATGTTTGCACTAGGTAAAAATAAAGATTTAAAAATGTAATTCAAATTTGAAAAACTTCCAAACAGAACCATGTTTCTAGAACCTACATTGATGTATTTGATGGCTGTTAAACCACTTTTTCTGATTACCAAAGGAAAAATTCTCCAGCTATTCTTAGTTCTTATACCTCTCTGCCTTATTGGGTTTTAAAATCCTACTTCTGGTAATGGTCTATGAGACACAATCCCTTATAAATGGCCACATCTACTTTCACTTCAGAAGGAAATTTGGCAGGGAAGTTTTCTATTTAGAGGATGTTCGACTGTCAAATATAATATGGGTCGCATCTAAGACGCTCTGCTTTGCTTATGTTTATTCCCGATTCATTTTGTCACTATCAGGTACCTTAATTCAAGATTAATTATGTCGCGGTCTATCAGATATAAACCTCCAGTCAGCAACATTGCCATTAGCCAGCCTCTAGTCTGTATTGGGTTGCATGGACTGGTAATGTCCTATTACTTACCGGTAATCTTCATTACTCCGGGTCCCGTAGTCCTCGACACCGTCATGGACAAGTGAGATGTATCTATCTCACTGACAGAAAAAGAACGAAGGAATGCTGGACCTACCCTTCCCCCTCCCACTGGGAGTACTTAAGGAGTACCGTCCCAGCATTCCTCCTGAAATACCAAGCCCCTATGAAGGCCGGCAGACAGGGAGGGAGGGAGGGAAGTCATGACGGTGTCGAGGACTACGGGACCCGGAGTAATGAAGATTACCGGTAAGTAATAGGACATTACCCCCGGGTCCCTCCGTCCTCGACACCGTCATGGACAAGTGAGAAATACCAAAGCAGACCCCGGCATTCATACCAGAAAACACAACAAACCACCAGGATAGCAAACAAACCCAGAGATTTATTGGAAACAAAGTAGAAAAAACATTTAGGAGCGAACAGAGCTCAACACCCCCAATGCAAAACCTCCATCATCCCCCAACAGATTGAGGAGGCGATAATGCCTGATGAAAGTATTGGAAGAGGCCCACGTGGCAGCCCTACAAATCTCAGAGAGAGGGACACCCTGAACCTCCGCCCAAGAAGCAGCCACCCCTCTCGTAGAACGACCCTGAACCCCCAAAGGAGGAGGAGAACCAGACAGAGAGTAGGCCAAGGAAATGACTTGCTTCAGCCAACGGCCGATGGACACAGAAGAAGCCTTACTCCCAAGTGAAGCCGCACCAAAGGAGACAAAAAGGGAGTCCGACTTGCGAAAAACCGCCGTACGGTCCAGATAAATGCGCAAAGCCCTGCACACATCCAACAAAGACCACTGGGGACCCCCAGGAGAATCCAAAACAGAGCCCAGGGCAGGTAAAACCAACTCCTGACACCTGTGAAATTGCGAAGAAACCTTCGGCACAAAAGAAGAATCCAGTCGGAGCACCACACCCCCCTCCGTGAAGGAAAGAAAAGGAGGCCGCGCCATCAAGGCTCCCAACTCCCCAAGACGACGAGCAGAGGTGACAGCCACCAGGAAAACCACCTTGAGAGTGAGAAATTTTAAATCCACCACATCCAAAGGCTCAAAAGGAGGACCGATCAAAACCCGAAGGGCCAAAGGCAAATCCCACAGGGGAAAAGAAGGACGAGGAACAGGCCGAGAAACAGAAAAACTGCGGAGAAGACGAGAAACCAAGTCCTCAATATCCGAAAGATTCCCCCACGGGGAACGAAAAGCCCGAACAGCGGCCCACTGGGCCCGCAGAGTAGACACAGCCAAACCCTTCTCGAAACCTTCCCACAAAAATTGAAGGACAACCTGCAAGGAACAGAACAAAGGGGAGACCCCCAACGCCGAACACCAACGATCAAAATTACCCCAATGCCTATCATAAGCCTTAAGGGTAGAAGGCCGCCTGGAACGTTGAAGAGCCACCGCTAAATGTTCCGGGAAACCGCGCCGTCTCCAACCCTGCCTCTCAACTTCCACACCGACAACCGCAACCGGAGAAGCGACAGGCACGGGGAAGATCGAAGCGGAGACGGAGACAGGGGAAGAAACCAGGGACCCTGCACCGCCAAAAGACGCACCGTCGGAAACCAAGACCTCCGAGGCCAAAACGGCAGGACCGCCACCACCTCCCGATCCTCCTGACACACACGGGCCAGAAACCTGGGAACCAGAGCCAGGGGGGGGGGGGAGGCATAGAGGAGACGCGACGGCCACGGGAGAGACAGAGCGTCCACCCCCCAGCAACCCTCCTGTAGAAACCGGGAGCAGAACCGAGGGAGCTGAGCATTGTGCCGGGAGGCAAAGAGGTCCAGAAAGGGACGCCCAAACCTCCCGCACACAAGCCGAAACGCAACCGGGGTGAGAGACAACTCCAGAGAATCCGGAAAGCACCGACTCAGGGCATCCGCCACAAAGTTGTCCACTCCCCGAAGATGAACCGCCGTCAGAGACAGCAGATGGCCCTCCGCCCAACAAAACAGGGGCACCACTATCGCATTCAAGGAAGCCGAACGAATTCCCCCTTGATGATTCAGATAAGCCACCGTCACCATATTGTCGGACCGCACCAACACGTTCCGACCGTGCAACAGATCCCGAAAACCCATCACAGCTCGGGACACCGCCGTGAGCTCTCTCCAGTTGGACGACCGGCGGCTCTCCAGGAGGGACCAACGACCCTGAAGGGAACGAGACCCCAAGGTCGCCCCCCAACCCAAGGCGCTGGCATCCGACGTCAAGACCAGAGAAGGAGCAGACTGCAGGGGCAGACCCGAAGACAGATGATCCCTCACAGACCATCAAAGAAGAACCGGGAGGACCACCGGAGACACAGGAATAAGAACATCCAAGTCGCGGGACAGGGGATCCCAGAGAGACAGGAGGTACACCCAAAGGGGGCGCAGATGAAAACGCGCCCAGGCCACCGTAAAAACTGTCGCCGCCATCAGACCCATAAGACGCAACCAAAGGCGTACCGGAAAAGCACCCGCCACCCGGAAACGACGAGCAAGGGACACCAACGTCACAACCCGAGGCTCGGGGAGGAACACACGGTTCAGATCCGAACGGAAGCGGGCCCCAATGAAAACCATGTCCTGTGACGGCGTCAGCTGACATTTGGGCAAGTTGATCAGAAACCCATGGGCCCGCAACGTCGAGCACACCACCTCCCTGGCCTCCAGCAACAGGACCCGAGATGGAGCATGGATCAACCAGTCGTCTAAATACACCATCACCCCTTGGAGATGAAGCCACGCGACCAAAGGCGCCACCACCTGCGTAAACACCCTTGGCGCCGACCGGAGACCGAAGGGCAATACCATGAACTGGTAATGATGCCCCTGAACACAAAACCGCAGAAACCTGCGGGACCGAGGATGGACCGAGACATGATAATACGCATCCTGAAGATCGAGGGTACACATGAAGTGACCTGGCAGCACCAACGGAATCACCCTCTGCAAGGTCTCCATGTGGAAAGGAATCTTGGCCACCCATTTGTTCATCACCCGCAGATCCAAAATCAAGCGGAAACCCCCCGTGTTCTTTGGAACCAGAAAGACCAGGGAATAGAAACCCAACCCCGTCTCCAACGGAGGAACCTCCTGAATGGCACCCTTCCGAAGAAGGTCCAGAATCCCGAGAGAAAGATGAGACCGCTTCACACGACTCGAAGGCCAAGGAGTTGGCCGAACACCCGAGTCTGGAGGAGTAGCCGTAAACTCCAGAACATAACCCTGGCGAATTACGTCCAACACCCAGACGTCGGAACAAGACTGAACCCAGGCATCCAGGAAGAAGCGCAGCCGCCCTCCAACCAACAACCCGGGAACCACCACCAAAGAGTCAGGAACGTGGCTTTGCAGGAGGAGGGGACTTAGCCTTACTGTCCCGACCACGGCCAGAAGCAAACCTACCCTGGCCTCTCACAAACTGTCTACGAGAAGTAGGGCGAAAGAAAGATTTGGGTTTAGAAGTGACAGGAGCAGTAGTGGAGACTTTAAAAGAAGAAGAATGCTTCTTTTCCTTAAATAATTTGTGCAATTTCGCCTCCAACTCCCCCCCCAAACAACATTGTACCCTGAAAGGGCAACCTCAAAGCGCATGCCTTCTGCGCAGAGTCCGTCTTCCAGTCCTTAAGGACAAGACTGCGACGGGCAGCCACACAAGCCCCCCCGGACAGAGCAGAAGCACGCACAACGTCAAAGGAGACATCAGACAGCAGCTCCACCTGACGCTCAATCTGCTCAAGCAAACCAGAACAGTCCGTGGCATTATCCATAGACTGATAGAGAGACTTCAGGTCAGACAACAGGGACTGCGACACATAAGTCCCGTAGATGCCCGCCCTCAAGGCCAGGTGGGAACCAGAATACACCTTACGGAGCGCCACATCCGCCTTCTTGTCAACCGGATCCTTCAGCACAGCATCTTCAGCAAGGGAAGTACGCCCCACCAAACTAGCCACAAATGAGTCAATAGGAATGGTATCAGGCAGTACAGTAGCCATATCCTGCAGAGGATAGAGTTTAGTCATGAATCGCGGAATCAGGATGCGATCAGGATCAGCCCACTCGCGCTTCAAAACATCCTTGATGAAGGGATGGACAGGTACATCGACAGTGGCAGCACTCTGAAATTGTCGCAACAAAGGGCCCCTAGAGGTACTAGGCGCGTCCTCGTCAGGGAACCCCATGTTCTCTTTAACATGCTGCACAATAATGGTCATAGCATCCTTGTCCACATATTTGCCCTTCAACTCTTCATCCCCCAAACCAGCAGACTCATCGCCACTAGATGCCGAAGAAACAGGAGCAGGACACCTGCGACGGGAACCAACATCACCCATCTCAGTCAAGGTTTCCCTGATCAAGCGCTTAATATGCGCATCAGCACCAGCATCACGGCGCCTGGACCTGGCAGGTGAGGGAGACCTGGAAGCACTAGAAGAAGAGGAAGACCTCTCCCGGTGATGTCTTTTCCTGGAATGCTTCCCCATCGCAAAGAACACACCAACAACAGCAAAATCGCCAGAGATAACAACCGCTATGCGGTACTCACCCCAAACGCTCGTTATAACGAGTTTCCCAAAGCCGGCAACCTCGAGGCGCCTGACTTCCGTCCACACGATCAAAAACCGGAAGTCAGGCATGACGACATCCGGCCGGGGAAGGAGCTCCAACCAATCCAGAGGAGCAGCTCAGCCGCGCCCCCCAGCAAGCCCGGCAGGCCAGGGGAGGCGGCCATCGGGCCAAGAAGAAACCAACGCGGTATTACACCGCCGCGAGGTTCACGAAAATGGAGAGGCCCGCGCCACTCCCCCCAAGCCCAGCAGGGAGGGAGAGGCCAACAACGAAGGGCCGCCGGCACCAGGTAAGAACCAGCAGCCACAACGTGAAATCCAGAAAGAAGGCAGGAGCGCCCCCGCTCCTGCCGCGTCCTTACACCGTCAGGAAGACAGAAAAAGAACAGGAGGAATGCTGGGACGGTACTCCTTAAGTACTCCCAGTGGGAGGGGGAAGGGTAGGTCCAGCATTCCTTCGTTCTTTTTCTGTCAGTGAGATAGATACATCTCACTTGTCCATGACGGTGTCGAGGACGGAGGGACCTGGGGGTAATGACCTTTTCATCATGCTGTCACACCAATTCACCTCAGTAGACTAGCATCTAAAATCAGAGACCCTGCTGAAAAATGCACCTAAGAATTGTTTCGTTTATTTCTACCTCTGATTCCCTGCTTTTACAGGGAACGTCGCTCTACCAGCCTCTGTCACTTAATTTCAAAAGCCAACTAGCAGGCAGAGCTGCTCTTGCAGGGAGAGCAGTGAAGTAGTGTAAGAAAATATAGCACCAAACTGGACATCTTTGAGTCAGATTTTAATATTTTTCAAACATAGGTGATAAGTCATCACTTCTCCATTCCTTCCCTCCCCAAACTTTCAAAATTTAGAAAACTAGCAACATTTTTGTTGGTACCCTTGACATGGGGAAACTGCTGATCTGTGCCAACTTAAAAGTTTCTATTGGAAGTCCTTCAGTGAAGGGCCACAGTTTGGCCACAGTTTGGGATTTTAGTGGTGCAGCAGTAGCAGACATAGTGTGGTGGCACCTGGACTTGCTTAGGTAACACATAGACAACCTTTTGTTGCATTTGGCCTCAAGCTACAAAAGCTAGAGCATTTTGTGATAGTGACGACCTGCTTACTATTAATATATTTTTAGGTGCATACCAGCAGTCACTTATTGATCCTCTGTAGGAATGTCTTCTATGCTTGAGAAATCTTCAAAATATGTATAGACACAAAATGGCCTCATGACACTGGAATACAAACCCAAAGAAATGTGTGAATCATACAGAGTTTTTGTATTCTAACCCAGTGGAAACCTCTCCAACTGTACTGTGCTTGTAGGAAGCATCTCCTGTCTTACCCATTTTACCATTTGAGGTGTCCTTGTCTGTAGCCTTTAGCTTAGACTATGTTTAGGATCCAGTGACACTTAACTAAATGTCATACTTTAAATTTAATAAGCATCATATTATAGTAATTTTGACACTTGTAGCGCTGTCTTCCAATTGAGCACTAACATTTGTATATAATAAATTATCATTTCATTTACTTTCACTCTTGAAATGAAATGAAATCATTTGATACATCTCAAACAGCTATTCCAGCTAGTGTCCTGGCGCTCAGCTGGACTCTTAGAGAATATTTCACAGTTCTAGTCAATTTTCCAAACACACAAATAGGTTTATGAATAAGGGTTGTTCCTAGATGAAGACCTCTGAGTCCCCAATTCTCTGAGAAGAACAATCTGTTCTTATTAGATGCTGCACAGAGTTTTAAAGATGAGCAATACCGCATGTTAGAAAAATTGCACACTTGATTTGTTTTGCTCAGTGATTTTGATATTACAATTAATGCTGACAAGGACGTGGAAGTTTGATGAGGGACTCAATCAATGGATGTTTTTGAGACTGAGAATCTGTTTCCGAAAGTGGACCTGGAATACTTGTGCATTATAGCCAATTCTGGTGTCAGAGTGGACAAATACATCCACACCAGGAACCGGCGTTTGACAGGTTTGAATCCCGCCCCCTTAGCTTTTCATTTTCCGGTGCGTTAAAACAAGGACCATAATGTTGGGTAACAGTAAACATCTGCCATTTAGCCCCAAGGTCCCTCAAGGGATAAATGTGCGCTCTGTGATAGTTGTTACGTTTTAGGTCCCCTTTACCCACGTTCCATGTGGATTAGAGGCCACTTACGACATTTGTTGCTTTTAGTTCCTCCAATATTATTTAATGGAACATTTTGTCTTTTCATTGTATCTAGTTACTGCTCGTTTATGTCTTGGCATGATATTTGTATGTTGTTGCCCTTTGAAAGCTAATTTAACCTTGGAAGCCATTGTTTTTCAGATTTATAATTGGAATTCATTTTGGAGTTGCCTCGCACTTTGTGATACAAATTATAATTGGAAACTGATTATCATTATGCATGATAGTAATTTGTGGAAAATGCAGAAATATTTGTGCAGTATGTGCACACAATAAGTCTTCCATTTTCAGTGGGTGATATAACGTATGCCTTTTGTTGCATGCTGCTGCACATGCGCCTAGATTTGCCATTGCCTCATTATGTGCCAGGTTACCTAAATGCCTGCTGGTGAAACGGGTTATATCGGTTTTAGTGGGTATTATTTGACTCCATTTTATTTGAGAGCTTGACTCTTGGAGTCATTGACTGCTTGCACGCCTGTTCCTGATCTATGCATGGCACTGTGATACGGTAGCCTGTTGTCTCAACGCACTTGCATTTTGATGCAGAGCATTAAATGTGAACTTTGGCACATTTCAGGCTGCCTTTGGTTACTCCACTGCATCATTTTACTTTTAAACAGCATAGTCAGTGTCCGCATGGAGAAAACCTTTAAATGTAAGTTATGACACTGGTGGACCTAAATGGTCGATGTATGGTTTCCGGCTTTGCGCTCCAGAGTTCTGCCCTTTTTTAAACTAATATTACTTATTTAATGGAGCTGTGTTTTAAAATGTAAACTTTTCCTTCATCAAATTGGTAGGTGTCTTCTCTGAAACTTCTGCCTGCATTTTGTACTGTATTGTACATGGGTAAATATGCGGGCATTGCAATGGTTGTAATTATCATGTCAAAATTTGGAAGGCCTGGGAAGAGAAGAGGGTTTGCTGTTGGCTATGTAGCAGAGATAGGACATTCACCATATTATGGGAAGGAAGCAAATAGTTTGGACAAGTCTTTAATTCTAGCCATGGAAACGTACAAGTCCGTCTTTGCAGAGTGGCATTGGGGAATCACTCGCTGTTGAATTGTGAGTGTCCCTTAAAGGCAAAGAAGGTTTGCTTGAAAAACTGAAAATTTAAATTTGCCCCAAAGGGTCACCTTCATGATGAACAGTAGTACACAAGACCAAATAAGTGGAGCTGCCATGGTACTTGACCTCCCAACATGTCCAGCTCCCAGTCTAAGATTGATGTATCAGATCACAGAGAGGTGATTTGACATGGCAGTGGCAGAAGATAAATATGGGACTTTACCTGCAATATTGCTTCTCATAATTTGAAGGAAGGCTTCTGTGTGGATTTTTAACTTGCAAGGTGACTCTGGAAGATGACTGATCCCTGCACTAACATTGACCAGGCTATTTCTGCTTTCCTTCCCAAGTCAGGGACACTGCCACAGCCCCATTAAACCTTATTCCCAGTTAAGGAGCACTGCACTATCCCAATTCAATCTTTCATCCCGGGGAATGAGCACTGAAACTTGCACATCCAGCCCTTATTCCTAAGGAAGTGGTCCTGCCACAGGCCCAAAAAATCCTTCCCATTGAGGGAACTCTGTTGCTGAACCATCCAACCCTTTTTCGCTGGAAAAGGGTGCAGCCACAGCCCCATTAAATCATTTTTATTAGTGAGGGGGCCTTTACAACTGACCCATTCAACCCTTCTTCACAGCAAAATGGCCCTGCAACTGCCCCAGTAACCCCTTCTTCTTGGGGAAGGGACCATGCCCCAGTCATGTTGAGGCCTTCCTCCCAGGGCAAAGGTTATGTCGGTGTCATATCTGTAAATATTTACTTCCTGTCATTACACATTGCCTTAGGTTAGAAAGCGCTGTATTAAGAACAGTAATACAATAAATAAAAATATTCTGTGATTGTAAATTCTGTTGGTCGTTCGTTGGTTTAAGGTCAGAACTCAAAATGCAAAAGAAGTCCATGAGCAAGTAGCTAGACCGTGCCACTTTGGGAAGTAGCAATTGTATCAAGCTCAACTGCTGTTCAAATGTCCAGTCAAGTGCTGTGCCATTTCAATTTTGTTTCCATGTTGCATCGCCACACCGCACCCCTTCTACAAGTCAGGTGGTGCAGTACCCTTGAGTGGAGTACAGCTCCACCCAATTACATCTGTGTTCGTACACCCATATTTCTTAGATGTAGGAACACTTGCCACTATTTTACTAGTCAGATAAGCTGCAAGTAAAATTGCAGGAGGGTCGAGCTGTAAATACAGCTTGGCCCTTCCCAACCCCCTCTGGCATGGGGATAGAATTGAAACCACCTCTCTTCCAGCCCACAACCTGCCCCGATAGCTGACAGTCTTCCAACCCCCATCCTTTCTCCCATTTACTACCTACTCATATCAGATGGTAAAAAAAAAAAAAGAGTAATCCGCACGAAATTGGGAAATCCATGGATAAACTGGTCCACATGCCTATTACCCATTATTCTGTTTTGGTGCAAGGAAACAGTCCAGTAACGTTATTTGTACCCACAAGGTACTCCTGCTCCTAGAAGGACGAACAACTCGTAATGTGGATTGATGTCTTTTAACATGCAGCATTCACTCATTCAGGTTCTTGTAGAGCGCGACTACTCACCCATTAGGGTCTTAAGGAGCTGTGGGGGGGAGGGGCGGGAGGTGTAATCTGCGGTTCAGTCGAAGAGCCAGGTCTTGAGATCCTTCCTGAATTGAGGCAGTGACGGCATTGTTATTTTACTTGATTACTTTCCCCGCATAGAGCAACAGCTCTTGCCGGGCTGAGTTTACAAAAAATCCTCACCTGCGCGGCAGTCTGTGGATTGAAGATGGCTGTGTCCCTGTGCCATTGCCCACAATGGTGGGTTGCTGGCTTCGAGTGTAGAAGACCTGATGGAAATATTCTGCCCGCGGAGAGAGCCGCTTGCAATTACAGCCGTGATACCCTGGGGGCTTTAGCGAAAGAAAAACATGCTGTGACAAAGCAGACCAGATTGCTGGTATCATTGTTTTTTTTCTGGTAATAGGAGGTGTGAAATGTTTGTCGTCAAGTCTTTGCTGCAGCAGAAAGAAATCATTGGATTCCATGCTGCACGTCCTGCCCGTTTTCTGATATTGTAATCTTACACGCGTGGGGTCTTTAGTTTAAAAAACAAACAGATCTGAAACGGAATACTTGATTAGTGCATTTCGCTTTGCATATTTTGTTTTACCAGTTTCGCTCTTTGTGTAGTATCGACACTATTGGGTAACAATACCTGATAAACGAGCCTTTTAATGTGTTGTATTTACATTTGATTGTATTATATTTAAACGTAAATTACGCTGTGACTCTGAAGTGTTGTATAGGAAAAAAATGTCAAAAAAAGGCCAGGTTTCTGGAGTTTGCACTTGACATATCTGTGTGGATACAGATCAGCTAGCTTTACTTCTCTACTTCAGTTTTGAGCAGTTTGAATGCTTCTATTTCAAATGAATGTACATTTTTGTTGATTGTACACAAGTAGAAGTGATCACTCTGCCTGCTCTTACATTTCTTCCTGGAACGGCTCCTGAAGTTAGCCGTACATGGATGGACTAGGCTAGGAAAACAAAAGGTATATATTTTTTTTATTTATTATTTGCCTTCAGTGCACTAATTGTTTATCCTTCCAATGTTAAGCTGGGGTTTTGCAAATGCATAGCTTTTTCCTTTGTACAAAATGACTGGTTAATGCACTTTATTTTAACAAAATGGCACAAATAAGTTTATGGAACTTTGTAATTGCACTAGGCTGTAAAAATTTGAATTACTTAGCAGTATTATGGTTTACATCTTATTGTTTAGTCGGATATTTCTGTAAGCGATAACATGTTTTACATTTTGTACACAATGTATATATGTAAAGATATAAATATAACTAATAAAATAAATCACCTTTGTATAAAGTTGTACATGTGTTTATGTTTCACGGACTTTATGTTTTGATCTGATTTGTTTTAACCGAGTAGTTTTATTTTTTTTCCTAATGGGAGCAGTTCTAATAAAACTTTGTACTGATTGCAAGTTTGGTGGTCCTTTTGTGTTTGTGTGCATAAATCAAAGTTCAAGTAGACCCATATACAGAGTCTTCATCCCCGAATTCTTGATATACTGAAAGGAGATGTTTTAAAATGGCAGCTGAAAATATAAATACAGATTGTCTGAGAAATCTTCCTTTTACAGAGAACTTCCGGAATTTCAAATAGGGAGACACAGCTTCGTGGCAAATAAAGCCCACTTAGAAGTCTTTCCATTTTCACAGCTTCTGCCTGCTCTGTGCACAACAATCTAACATGGGCTAAGGTGCCCATTCATGCCTAATAATATTTTTCCCTTCCAATTTTGTTTTGCACCATCAAAGTTACATTGGCTTAAACACCTAGACGTCTGGTATGTGGGAACTACAAGTTATGAGTTCATGCAAACAAATAATACCATAGCTATCATGCTATAAGCAATGCGTCAGTTTTGTTATGGACAGTCTAACATAGGAGAAACTTGAGTCAGGAACCACACTAACCTAATATAGAAAGCACGATTACTCCAAATTAAACCACACGAAGATATATATTGTGCAAGTAATTCATTGCAATGTATTCTCATAAAATGTATCCATGTCACATCATTAGCCTTATATTAAGACATTCATGATTCATTCTCACTTATTAATGAGTAGTAATATATATCAGTGTCTCCTACGTCTTTCAATACAGTTTACATAATAAATCTATTCAGGAACTATTCTGTTAGCATCCATTGTCAATTAAAAGGTATTTATTGAAGACAGTATTGAAGGATTAGTTGTTTAGACAATTTTCAAAGCCTTTGTCAGTACGTAGAACATTTGGAGTGTGTATTTATGACGTTGGCTGTTGAATGATCCTCTTTGATATTCTTGAATTATATTCAAAAGTAGTTAGTTTCCCTTCACTTACCTCTTAGGCGCCATGTTTTTCTGAATTAAATGGTTCACTTTATAATCCCAAGAAGAATTGAGAGTAGTATTTCATTATTCTATATTGGGATTGTGTGTTGGAATAATGATGTATGTGTGTGTGTATGAGTGTGTATATATATATATATATATATATACAAAGGTTAAAGGGATGTTATAGTTAGGTGAAGATGTCAGTTAAAACATACCATTTTAAGTAAACAAAACAACTGAAGTTCATAGTTATCTCAAGTAACTATAACTCGTGCCCGAAAGTAACTATAACTCACAACCTCTCCATGCAATGTTGTTATCATTGATTTAATTACAGATGCTATTGGTGATGTTATCAGTGCAGTCATTGAACAAGTAACGAGTGGTGTAAATGCACAATTTAAAGCAGGGCGCGAGTTATAGTTACTTTAGGGCACGAGTTATAGGTACTTAGGATAAGTCTAACTAGTGAACTTCAGTGATTTTTTTTTTTTTTAAATAGTATGTTATAACTAACATTTTCGTAACGTAAGATTGCTCTTGCCATGTGCAGCAGGGGTTCGACATGCGGCCAGACGGGGCGCCCAACCAGCCTTTGGCAGTGTGCAGCGTGGGGTTGGGCACAGTCCATGCACCCATCCTCCAGCCGCTTGTCACGGCTGACTGCCGCGTAACAATATAAAATGTGTCATTGTAAGTAAGACAGACCTACTGGCTTTGTCAAAGGCTTAAAATACCAAAATATACAAAGTGGCTGGGCCTAATTACTTAAGCAAGTTGTCAGCACATCAACATATACAAAGCAGACCTATTGCTTTGTCAAAACGTCACCAATGACAAAAAATCAAACGTATGTTTCATAAATTCACACACGGGGGATTGTGTCCCCGGGAACATCAGTGTATCAGGGCGGTGGGGGGGGAGGGCTGCAGGCCACAGAAATAAGGATATTTGACCTGGGCAGGGGGAATGGGGGAGCGCATGCCCTCCTCCTCTAGAAAATCATTGTTTGGGATTATCTTACTGCCTGAAAAGTTCATTTAACTATAGCCAAACAAGAGTAGACATTTTCAAATTTATCCATACAATCAAGTTAATGAAATTCCAGCAACTGAAAGTCAAACAGTAAAGTGTACACAAGGCAAGTAGGGGTCCTGACAGTCTCTGATATTAAATTAATGAAGGATTTAAAAGAACTTGAAAATGACGCTTTTGGTATCATGGAACCTATATCGTTGATCAAATAACATGTGATAGTCAGTTTCCCAGGAATGTGCAATATAAACTATAGGCATTATATGAGATAGTGCAATAGCTATAAAGTGTCAAAGTGCAGAAATTGTAGACATTATACGTCCCTGTGCAATTAAGCAATAAAAAAACTGGTGCTTCCATATACTCTTTAGGTGCTAATCACAAAAATTACCTAAGACGGAATCATAAAATCCGAATGCATTTCAAGTGCCAATAACCTGACAACAGCATCCATATATTTTCTAAAATGTACCTGCCCTTAATTTCGCACTGCAGATACCAGCAATTGTACTGCAATTGATAAAAACATTATCATCTGACATAATAGTGGAATTGATTCACCAGGATTCTGGTGGGTCGATCTAACCCCTGCTTTAAGGAATAGAGTTTTCAATAATGAACTGTGAATTTTAAGCAGCTTAGGACACACACAGACGTAATATGTAACAAGTTTTCACGTTGCTCCCCCACAGTCTAATTCCAAGATTGTCCATTATTGTATCCATATTGGTGTACCTTCTTTAGTTGGGTATATGCCAAGTCTTAATTTTACAAATATTTCCTTAATGTGGGCGAAAAAATGGGCATTTGAATATGGCTGAATTCACAAGGAACGATTGGAAATAATCACAGACCAAGCATGAGCTTTTGCCACTAAAGCTGCCTTATCTGCCCTAAGTCAATGACTTTTCAATTTAAAAAAAATAAAAAAAGTGTTTAAAACTGGGCATTGTCATTTCAGGAAGCCCTGTCTGCAAATAAAAACTCTGAAATCATGATGAAATATGGGAACGCCAAGCTTATGCATAGTAGAATGGCCTATTTCACGCAAGCAATAATTTGCTAAAGAGTCACGATCAGACAGGAATAGGGACTAGATACATTTTAAAAATTACCCTTGTGCCACCATCAATTGTCGTTGGAGATCAAACTTCGGTCTTATTTCCGCTTGGCAGTCGACCTTGGGATCCCAGATGCTGACTTATAGGCCTTAATAACGAATAAATCCATTGTTTTAGCATCTTGACCCCTGGTAATAGTCGAGCCATAAGCAATTGTTTGGTGTAGCTTCGCACCCATAAACAACTTTATGGAGATGTTCATGCTGATTTTGCAGTTTGTGTTGCCATGCCTGTGTAATATGAGATATGTGGGCAGCACAATTGTGAAAGTACACAATTGAATTCTGCAACATATCAGGGTTATAAAGATCATACTTAGCCAGTAGCCAGACACTTCAATGAACAACATACCAATGACACAACAGATCTGCAATACTTTGTTATCAAGTCGTCTCAGTGTAACTATAGATGAGGCAACTGAGAGCAAACCTTAAGGCAGCTTGAGTCTAGATACTTGATCAGATTAGATCGCAAAGCGCCAAAGGGTTTAAACAGACTTGCTCATAGTTCTTTTATTTGTTTGAGCTGTCTTTCCTCTGTCCCCCTCATCTTTGTTTAAATGTGCACATGACTTAAGCAAACCACTGTATTTGATTAGTAAACCGGAAAGGTAAGTGCATGGGTTCCAATTTGACCATGCTATTAGATTAATAAAGTTGATAAGTCTTGAGAAGGCCCACTTGAAGTGCATAGGATGGAACATGCTTAAAAGACGCCTTGATGGCTAAATAAAGCTCATGTTAAGTATAGTTTCATGTTTATTTTTGCATGATGATTTGTTTGATGTAACTTGCTTTGATTATGAAATATTGCTTGGTAATGATTAAGTGTGTCATTTATATGCTGATTAATAGCACTGCTGTGTTAATAAATTGTCGATAGTGATAAATGCAAGTGAAATTCATTACTTAATGAATTCAATAATATTTTGCATTATGATCTTGAGAAAATAAGATTCTATTGCTGCAACAATTCCTTACATTTTAATGATATATTTGTTGAATTCATTTTGTTTGACAAATGAAATCGTTATCACATTCAGCAACAAATTACATTTTAGGTTTAAGGTATTTTTTCTGTGTTTGACCCACATGTGCACTATATATAGGTTTCCAAAATGGCACCACAGCTGTGTAAACAAGGCCGATTGCATCGTCCGGAACGCCTAATGGCGGACTTACATATTTATAATAAACATGGTGAACAATGTACTGGGGTCTGTGCCTGTCTCTTTGGGCTCAATTTGACAGGATTCAAATTTAATTTACGAACAAGGCTGACTCAGTTGAAGCAGACCTTCTCCAATGTGTGGAGTGGCAGTGTTCAACTGTAGTGAAACGTGAGTGAACATCTCTGGATCTCACTACATTGCAATTTTTCTTTATAATGACATGGGGCATAATTACATCAGAGTTTAAATAAGTATTAATATTTGAAAACGTTTATGAATATGCATGTAATATGTGTGTGTGTGTGTGTGTGTATATATATATATATATATATATATATGTTCACTCATGAAAACTGTAGAGAAAATGAAGTTATGATTAGAATTGGTTATAAGAAAATCACCTGAAAAACTTAAATCAATGGCGGTTATGGTATTGAATTAAAATTAAAATAACACAGCATTTTGCTAGTTATGGTGCGAAACAGCCATGCAAACCTTGACTTGCACATCATATACCATGCTTATGACCTGGACACCAGTTACTATTACAGTTTCAGAAAAAAAGCACAAAAAAAGAAGGGGAGCAGCTAGGATGATCACCTCACTCCATTTTCCACCTCTAGGCTATTATGTTTCAACCCAATGCATTCTGGGTATTTTATTCTTGGATTGATTCCTTTAAACTAATTAGACTGACACACCTTGTGATAGTAATTTTATACATGAAACGTTTAGGACTGGGAACACTTTCTGTGATGGAATGACCTGAGGTAGTCACTCTAGAAGGAGCAGATGACCTGTTCGATGAAGAGCAAATATTTGATCTACAGGTACAAAAAATGTCTGGATGTAAGCACTGAAGCAGATGAATTAACAGGTCCATTCTTGAGTATCAAATCAGTAAAGCATAGCGCTGTTTTAGAAGAGTTTTGCCTTCTGAGGCAAGAACAACAACCAGCACCCCCACCCAAGAAGAAGCACCACAAGCAAAGTAAGTGCCTCAATAGACAAGATGGCTGGCAGCAGGAACAGGGGGAGAGACAGACCACCACACAGGACAGAGAGAAGAAGTATTGGAGAAACAGAATTCAATGTAAGTGGAAGTAAAAAAAACTGTGATTAATTTGTCAATATTTAACTTAACAATGGATGAAATTGATGTTTTGAAATCAGGATACTGCTTTTGTCCTGACAACTGCCAGAGTTGATTTCTCTTTGTAAGAGAGTTAAAGCAGAGAACAACATTCTTGTTGTCAAAATACAACTTCAACTTTTCCCAATTAAGAGCAATTTAACTATAGGTGATACCGATTATCTCATTATTTTACTTGAATTAGACTGTGTTGCATATATGATAATATTGCGTTAGGAAGACATGGGAAAAATTACTAATGCCCCTAAGATATGTGAATTTATGAATAGTGACCTGGGTCTGCATATTGATGGCCCTAATGATAGTGGGTTCAAAATCATTTCAAATGTATACAAATTTAAATGAATTTGTAACAAGGTTTGATGACGCAATGCAATATAATCTTCAACTGGTGTAAATACCTAACTAAAAACCAAAGAGAAGCAATTAGTTCCCACGGCAGCGATACAAAAATTGTGATACAATTACCAGATAAAGATAGTAGTATTGTGGTACTAGACAGAGACCAATATACACAAGAAGAAATTTGACTTTTAACTAAGATACAATGCTATAAAGTGATAAATGAATACAGAAATCAGTCATCCAGGTATACAATAATATTCGGTTGGAATTGAAAGAGTAGCGTATACTTAATCGCGAATAGTACCACTATATACAGGACTACAGATGTGTTGTTACCATTCTGCACTTTTTAGCAAAGGTACTTAATGGCAGTTTATTATAAAAACACCTATTTATGTAAATAAGTTCTGTATTTTGTGGAATCCTTACCAACCTACATACAGGATAGTGTGACATTTCTTTAGTAGCCCTGCTAATGTGACAATAAACTTTCACCCTTTAGTAATGGCATTATCAGACCTAAAGACATTATAAGAACATGTTTGCATTACTTTAAAGTCAAACTGGTCCATCTATTTACACATAAAAAATGTTGTTAGAAATAGTTTCGTTTTATATGAATGAGAATATTTTTCTCTTTGAAAACACCTCTTGTCACAAGATAAGAGCTGCTATAGGTGCCCTTCTTTTCTCCCAATTATGCCAATTTTCTCATGGGCTAAAGGGAGGTGGAGGTAGTTTGAACACACAAAAATGTAAACAACATCCAGCATGTACTTTAGTGAGTCGACTATGTAGAAAATCTATTAATGATTGTACCAGAGAAGATGCAGAACAGTTTATACAAAAGCTGGGTGCCAATTATTTAAATTTATCCATCGCGCAAACATAATATCTGGATTTGAAGTCGAAGGTGGAAGCAAGGTTTATGACTACAGGCTTGTTTTGAAAACATACCCTAAAGTGTAATATCCCTTCTAGAAAATTAGTGTGCCCCAAGCTCAATTGCATTAAAAAATAATAATTTGTCTAAGGAAAACAGGATATGATGGCCTAATTCAAGAACAGGAGTTATACCAATAATGCAATTAGTTGCAGCAATAAAAGCAGGTACTAAAGTTAGAGATTATGGGCCTTATGTAGGTGGGCTGGCATTTACCACTTCATAAATACCGAATCATACCGATTCGGTATTTATGAAGTGGTAAATGCTATGTAGGTAATTGGTCGGTAAATATTACCGATTCGGAAAAATTCGGTAATTACCGAATCGGTATTTACCGATTCGGTAATGAGGCATACCTTCCCATTGATGGGAAGGTATGCCTCATTACCGAATCGGTAAATACCGATTCGGTAATGGGGGAGCACATGCAAGGGTGGCAGGGTGTCACATTGACACCCTGTTGCACCCCTGATTCGGCCATGTGTGCACATGTGGCACACATAAATGCCCTGAGGGCATGTGTGTCTGCCACATTGCACACATCTACGGGCAAAATATTGCATTTACACACATATTCGTCATTTATCACCAACTATTAGTTGGTGGTAAATAACGAATCCCCACACACACCACACAGTCCCCCTACATCTCATTTCTGTATTCGGAATTTACCGAATCGGTAATTTTACAGATTCGGTAATTTTACCGATTCGGTAAATTCCGAATACTGAAATTCTCCCCCTACATCTCAAAAGCCAAAATACCGGTCGGTAACGGTATAATTACCGAAAATCGGCCGTTACCGACCGTTATTTGGCTACCTACATGAGGCCCTAAATGTTTTTTCAGAAGACAAAATTGCAGTCGAAATCTCAAGATGATGCAATTAGACTCATCACCACTTACAACCAAGAATCCCCAAAACTTAGTGATTCTTACTAAGAATTGGAATAGCTTACAATCAGATAATGTGATAGAATCAACAAGAGTCAAGAGGCCATTGACTAGGTATAGAAATGCATGCTTATTAGCTGTATGATGAAATGTCCCCAACGAAAATATCAGAAACAAAAATGTGGGCAACATACATTGAACACAAATATGGACTTACATGCCTGGTATGTAAAGTCAGAAATGTGGACTAGAAAAATATAAACAACAACAATCTTGCCATATAATAAATAAGTTTACTGAAATTTAAGAAACAAAAAATATTAACTTGAAATACATAATTTTACATTCTAAAAAATATTCATATATCAAATATCCTATATCACTTAATTTATCAAAAATATAATTCATATCCATGTTAAGAACGAATAGATAATTAAAAAACTCCCATATCAAATTAACCTGTTAACATTTAAAAATGTCTATTTTGTTTTAAATGATCTATTAAATAATTTAAAATACTTTACATCATAATTTATAAATTATACTAAAACAATTCAGTTAAAAACGTGTTTAAAAAGCTTCACATCAAATTCCTCTACAAACCCAACCACAACGACTTGTCAATTAAAAATAAATTGAGATAATTTAAACATCATTAAACATATTAGCAAATTGACAAAATACACTAAAACATAATTACACATACTGAACATTAAAGTAATAACTTGTAACACAAAAACTAGCAAAACTCCACAAATTAATTATAAAATGTTATTATGTAAAACTATATATTTAAAAAAAAACTATATGAAATACTTAATATGTCTCAGTGCAACGGCTTCGGGAAATTGTGTAGCATAGTCGACCAAGACTAACACGTACCGGCAACCGCTGCGGGAGGGTAAAAGAGGCACTCTGCACCATACCTTCAGTATTCTGTCCCATGATACTCTTGACGTCACAATATTTTCAACACAACGTTTGTGTCAGTCGATATTTTGAAACCATATTATGATGGATTACCAGCTTATTAGCTGCCATTCTGGTACAAATTCATTTCAGAATATCTCCATTACAGGAGCCTGGTTGGGAACACAAACATTTTGGGCTTGATTCACGAATGGATTTACGACTCGTAATTTTACGAGTGTGGAGTCTACGCACTCGGGGCAGACTCCGCGCTGGTAACTTTGAGTTGTAATGCCCATTGTGAATAAGGCCCTTTGTTTTGAGGCAACAAATGCATGGTCTATAAAAACAGTTGGAACTGGTATGGTTACCACTCCCCAATTTAAGATGCAAGAAATTAGAAAATACATAATATTGTGTATATTCATTACAATGCCGTGTGAAAAACACACAATGACAGTACCATCCCTTAGGTGAAAAAGCAGATATTGTAACATTTAAGGGCTATATGAAATGCTGATATGAGTTAATACTGTAGCAGAGCTCTTTAAAGAATGCCATAATAGTATGCTGATTCAAACCCTAAGGACATTAGAGGAGGTAACCAGGAGTTACAGCTTGGAAGGATGAACTCTAGATACGCTATAGAGTGTCATGAAAAGCAGCCATTCAGGCTGAATATGGATAGTGAGCTGGCAGTACACATTAGCTAATTCTGCAATTAACAATTCATATTGGTTCATATGTTTGCAAGAATTATGTTGTGCCCACTGGGTCAAAATTGACTTTTTATTTTGAAAACAAATCTAAATTACATTCAAACTGTAAACATTGCCCAAAAACATTAGGCCTGATTCACAAAGGTAAACTTTTTTTTTTTTTAATATTTTTTTTATTAGAAACCGTAGGTACACGATAAAATACAGACAAGGGCCTACAACCACCAGGGCCGGCCGCTATAGAGCCCGAGGGCTTAACGGGGTCCCCAATTCGGATGTCCCGAAGTTGGCGGGAAGGAGGGTCCCAGCAATCATGTTTGCTGATGATACCCTCCTTCTCTCCAAGTCACCTATGGGAATCCAGCGTGTGCTGGATGGATTTGGGGACTTCTGTAGAGACCACGGATTGGAAATAAACACCACAAAGACCAAATTTATGGCCTTCAATCCGCCACCCAGGTTCCACCGTATTCCCCGTATAGGGGACAATATACTCGAACGAGTAAACACCTTTGAATATCTTGGTGTTACACTCAACGAGGAATTGGGGTGGGGCCAACATCAGGAGAAAGCGAGGTTGAAATTAGCACAACACATTGGTGGAATATTAGGGATGGTTGGGAAGAATAGGTCGACCCTTAAACCCATAGGCCCTCCCCTACACATTTATAGGGTTCAAGCAAGAGGAGCAGTTACCTATGGGAGTGAATTATGGGGTCACAAAGTACTGGACAGCTTGACAAAGGAGGAGAATAGATTCCTCAGGTGTCTAGTAGCTCTTCCTCCGAGTACACCGTTAGTGCCCTTACGACTCGACCTAGGCATTAGACCCCTAGAGGAAGAGTTGGCACTTCGTCCTGTGATCTACTGGCGTAGATTGTGGACGGTGCCCGAATTGACTCACTATAGACAGGGCCTCCAGGAAGTTCTTAGCTTCCCAAATTCGGGGAACATTGCCTGGCTTAAATTCGTAAGGAATAGTTTGGAGAACCTAGGTCTTGATGCACTATGGAATGATCCTTGTAACGCCTGTTCCAAGCTTTCCAAGAAAGCTCTAACCAAAGTGTATCATGACTCCAAGGCACCCTTACTTCGACCTTCTAAATCCTTAGGGTCTCTAACAAATCAATTCCTTCTTATGAAGAGTACTTATACCTTCGAATTGGCCCTCGACAATGTTTATCCTATAATACTTAGAAAGCTTTATTTGCAATGGAGGCACGGGTCTTTGCCAATTCGTGCTTTTACTAGTTCTTGGTCTCTGTCGTCACCCAGTATTTGCCCGGCTTGCAGATCATGTGACGAAACTGAGTTGCATTTCATATTCTTTTGCACGGGTTATACTGAGGCCCGCAGAAAATGGATTATCCCTATCTGTAGGAACCTGGGCTTCATCAGGTGCCATGAAGCCTTCAGAATTCTTAAGAGCGAAACGGCCGTGCATATTATGTTCGCAGTGGCAAAATTTTTGGGGGCTTTTTGGCACAAACGGAAAAAATATCTAAAAATGCCAATCTGATCCACTGTATGTAATTAGTATGTATTAGTCATGTGGCTGTATTAATTTTAAACATTTTACTATTGTTGTTAAATGGTTTTATATTCATTTTATGTACTTTTATGGAGTTACTCCGAAATAAAGTTTTTGAACTTGAACTTGGTTCATATGTTTGCAAGAATTATGTTGTGCCCACTGGGTCAAAATTGACTTTTTATTTTGAAAACAAATCTAAATTACATTCAAACTGTAAACATTGCCCAAAAACATTAGGCCTGATTCACAAAGGTAAACTTTTTTTTTTTTAAATATTTTTTTTATTAGAAACCGTAGGTACACGATAAAATACAGACAAGGGCCTACAACCACCAGGGCCGGCCGCTATAGAGCCCGAGGGCCCGCAGTGCAACACCACACATTCAAATGAACCAGAGGCAAAGCTCCCGGCAGTTCGTGAGCACATGTAACAGGCTGTGGCCATAGGCCAGGAGCAATCGGAAAAAACAGTTTCATTTTCTATTAAATATAAAACACACTCAAGGCAATGAGAGTCCAAAATAGCAGCGTGCCCTTCCCAGGACGGGGAGCAACGTACAGTGTCCAAAGCAGTTCTTGTCTGGAAGCGGTAATGGGGGGCAACGGGAAGACAAAGCATGGAACACACCTCACACCATCCCGCAGAATGCGTGGCTAGGGGGACAAAGCAATATCGACCTCTAATGGCAGAGGCGGGGTGCAGATACGTCCACGATATAAATTCCATGGACCCCATACCTTAGTCCATTTCCCTGGCTTGCCTCTCGCCACATACACCGTCTTTTCCCTAAACATACACCAGTCCATATTCTCCTTCCATACCTCGATCGTGGGCGGCCTCGGGGAGCCCCATAGCTGTGCAATGTTACGCTTAGCCACCATGTACCCCAGAGTCATCCACTGCGTCTGTGTCGCATTATAATCATTCGGTTCCCAGACATTCAACAAACACCTCCTAGCCTCTGGCAACAGAGCGACGTGCGTGACCTCCTCCATTACGGTGTGGATACCATTCCAGAATCGCACAACCTCCGAACACTCCCATAAGATATGAAGAAAGGTACCCGGCAGGCCACATCCACGCTTACACAGTCCATCCATCGAGTAACCCATACGCAGCAGACCGGGCCCCGTGACATACACTCTATGAAGGATCTTCAGCTGTACGAATCGTAAGCGGGCCGGGATCGCCACCTCTTTCGGGGAGGCCACCGCCGAAACCCAGTCCTCATCGTCCAGTTCCAAGCAATCGCCCGTCCATGCCTCCCGCAGACGGAGCAGCAAGTCCGCGCGATCATTAATGATTTTCTTATAAATCAGAGAAATAGTGCTGTCGGGCACGCAGCCATCCAACACTCTATCCTCCAGTGGGGAATACTCGGGGATAGCAGCAACGTCCGGAAAAACCGAACACAGCGCATGGTAAACTTGCGCATACCGGAAGTACTCTCTATCGTTTAATTTATATTCAGTTTTAAGCATTTCAAACGTTTTGAAAGACCCCTTCGCCCAAAGATCACCCACCTTACATATACCAATCATATCCCATTTCTCAAAGCCTTTCGATCTCCACAAACAGCCCAGCTGCCCGGAGGCATACAACGGCGTCGCCCGAGTCAAGCGATCCCTCCACCCCATTGCAGCATTCGCCGCGTGCCACACACGTACCGCAACCTGCGTGGGTCCTGTCAACCGCGTGTCCGGGGTCACCGAGTACAGCGCCCTATTATAATCCCCACCCGGGAGCAGAAATGTATCCATCTCGAAGGCCGGATTCAAGGCAGGACCGTATATCCCGTGGTTCACCGCCGCCAACTGAGACGCCCAATAGTATCGTTTAATATCGGGGAGGGCGACCCCCCCCATCGTACCAAGGGAGCGTCAACTTGGCGAGAGCAATCCGCGGCCGCCCGTCCCAAAACAGTTGGCGCTGAAGACCCTCCACCTCCCGGAAATAACGGGCCGGCACGACATCTAGAGTATTTTGCAAAGCATACAAGAAGCGAGGTAGCGACATCATTTTAAACAATGTCGCCCGTCCGAGCGGCGAGAGCGGAAGTCGTCGCCACCTCGCGACGTCGGCCTTTAATCGCTGGAGGGGAGGGAGAAGGTTTCGCTCATAGCGGACCGCGGGATCCAGAGAGATAAAGATTCCCAAATATTTGAACCCCAGTGTAGCAATCTGGATGGGGCAATCCCGTGGTAGGAGGGGGGCCTCGCCCGAGAGGACGTAAACACATGACTTGGCCCAGTTAATGACCAGGCCAGAGTTGCGACCAAAGGAATTCAGCACGTCCACCAATACAATTAGCGACTGTCGGGGAGAGGTGAGATACAGAAGGATGTCATCCGCGTAAAGGGAGACACGGTCTTCAAACTCCGGCGTCCATCTAATGCCTCGCAGCGACGGCTCCCAACGCAACCAGGCGGCGAGAGGCTCCAAAGAAAGTGCAAAGAGAAGGGGTGACAACGGACATCTCTGCCGCGTACCTCTCCCCAGTGCGAAGGGAGCCGACACCCTACCATTCACCACCACCTGAGCCAGTGGGTCAGCATATAATAATTTTACCCAACCAATAAACTCAGGGCCGAACCCAAATTTCGCCAACATGGCCCAAATATACGGCCACTCCAAAGTGTCAAACGCCATAGTGGCATCTAAAGATGCCAAGATGGCCGGCTCACGTATAAACTCCTCTCTAGCAAGCACGCCGTGCAACCGCCTCAAATTCAGAGCGGTATTCCGATGGGGTATGAAACCGGGCTGATCCTGATGAATCAAGTCGCCCACGACCCGAACCAGTCGATTAGCCAATACCTTAGCCAGAATTTTGGGTTCTGCATTCAACAGCGAAATGGGCCGATAGGAGGCGCAGCGATCTCGCGGCTTCCCCTCTTTGTGTATCACAACTATGTTGGCGAGGCGTTGGTCAGGGGGGAGGAAGCCCGCCGCACGTGCCGCGAAAAACATGTCCCGAAGATACGGCGCTATCTTATCGGGACGCAACTTATATAGTTCGATGGGAAGACCATTAGGTCCCACAGCCTTACCCGATGCGATCGAGCGAGTGGCCAGAGCGATCTCATCTGACGACAACTTCGCCTCCATCAATACTGCATCAGCCTCCGATAGGGTTGGCAATGCAATATCTCTAAGCAAGGCACCACCCTGCTCGCTCTCTCCTTCTTATCCAACCAAGCAATCAACTTTCCGGCCTTATCCCCCACATCATACAGTCGTCCTTGCTGCTCTCTACTCATCCCTTTAGCGGCTTCCGTGACTAGCGCTCTATAATCTGATTGTTTGAGGCTGTAAACGTGCAATTTCTCATCAGTAACTCCCCGTTCCAAGTCCTCCTCCATTTCAGCTATTTCAGTTTCCAGGCGAACCACCTCTGCTCTCTCGCACCTCTTAGCATGGGAGATAAGGGACAAGGCCTGCCCCCTGATCACCACTTTATAAGCCTCCCATAGGGAGACGGCCAACGACACAGACCCCACATTATCATTGAAGTAGTGATCAGTGGACTTGACCAGTTCCACGCGGATCTTAGGGTTACGTATATACCAAGGGCTAACGGGTGCTACTCTCCCCTCTGCCCCAGGGACAACCTTCAGTTGCAACCATATAGGGGAATGGTCAGAAATACCACGGGTTAAATGACGCACCTCCCCAATCATACCAGCTTGGATCGCCGGCATAAGCATATAATCAAGTCTCGAGAGACTCCCATGGGCCCCCGAGTGAAAGGTATATTGCGCCTGTCCCGGGTGCATCAATCTCCAGCAATCTACAAGTCCCAAGGTGTCCAAAAAGCCACTCAACCAGGCCTGAGCCCTAGGGAGATCCCTGGGGGGGTGACGGTGCTCCAACCCAGAGACAACAGCATTAAAGTCACCCCCCAACACCAGAACCCCCCCAGGGAGTCCCAGGACCAAACGCCCCAGATCAGCAAATGTAGCCGTCTGTAACCCCGGAGGCACATACACAGCAACGAGCGAAACAGTCCTACCCTCCCATCTCCCCACCAGTGCCACATAGCGCCCCCTAACATCGTGAAGCACCTCGTCCACCTCCAATGGGAGAGAGGCCCTAACCAAAATGCCCACTCCCCTAGAGCCAGAAGTGAAACCAGAGTGAGCGGCAAGGCGATAGCCCCTCCTATTTAGGGCATGGAAGGAGTTCCCAATCAAATGTGTCTCCTGCAGGAAAACAATGTCGGGCGAAGTCCGTTTAAAAAACTGCAACACCACCCCACGCTTGATCCTGTCCCCCAGTCCATTTACATTCCACGAAAGGATTCTCAATCCCCTACCCCCCATCCCACTCCCGTGCATGACACCCACATCCCGGAAATCACAAACCGGATAAGTCAGCAGAGAACTTCACATTGCCTTGCGAAACAAACAAACAATCCCCAACAACCCCCCTCCCCCACAATCCCCAAACCACAACTCCCCCCTCCCTGCACCCCTGCTTGAGCCCAAACAGCCCCCCCAACTCGCAGTGTGCCTGTCGCCCTAACATATACCACAAAAAGAACCCCAGAAGGAGGAAAGGACCCCAATAAGCTCCCCACAACCCCCAGGCATTTGGAGGGAATATTGTGCCAAACTAGGGTCCAGTTGAGCCAAGGTACAAAATGTCACCAGTCCAGTCCATCACCAGGAACCAAGTTCTAGGCCTGCTCCACCAAATCCTGTCCGCGCTCCGCCGTCCGACTGTCTCGATCCTGTCCCCGAGGCAGGGCATCCAACCAGTCTCCAACCGCCTCCGGACGGTCGAAAAAGTGTGAGCGACCCCGGAACTCAACCCGCAGCCTAGCCGGGAATAACATCGCATACTTCAGCTCCATGTCCCTCAGGCGCCGTTTGACGCCCAAAAATCCCAGCCGTTGTTTTTGGACCGCTTGCGTGAAGTCCGGGTAAAAGCTAACATTAGAGTTCTCAAACTTCAGCGGCCCGGCCACCCTCGACGCCTGAAAGATAGCATCCCTATCCCGAAAGTTAAAGAGTCGGGCAATTATAGGCCGCGGGGGAGCACCCACTTTGGGCGCACCACCCGGAATCCTGTGGGCCCGCTCCACCGCAAAGAACTTGCTCAGTCCCTTGGGCGCGAGACGATTGATCACCAGATCCTCCACAAAAAGATCCGCAGCAGAGTCCTCCGACCTTTCCGGCACTCCAATGATACGAACATTGTTCCGTCTAGCCCTGCTCTCGGAGTCCTCAAGTCGACAGTCCGTCAGATCACTGGCTAGCCGCAACCTACGGACCTCCGTCTGCAGGGCGGCCACGTCAACAGTTAGACTCGACGCCGCTTGACTCAAGGAGTCGACCCGCTCGTTGGTTTTGGACAGGTCTGCCCTGACCAAATTCACATCGATCAGGACCGTTTCCAATTTATGAGCCAAGGTATCAAACTGCTGACCCACAGCGGTCTTCATCTCCTCAATGGCGCCCATGACGTCCAGCAAAGTCAATTCTGACGATGGGTCTGAGACCTCTTTAGACCTCTCAGGCGATTTATGCGAGCTACCAGGGGATCCCTTTGCCTGCGCATATCGATCCATATTATTGACCTGGGTATAGGCACCCCTCCGAGTTGACTTGGGTTTCGACTTGTCTCCGTCTAGTCTCGCCGCCATCGTCCGGAGGCCACCAAGGTTGGCACCCGCCCGCACCAGGAAAAAGAGACCGGGTAGCTAATTCAATTGAACACAGCCATCGCTGACAGTAAGCCCATGTATAGTCCGAGAGTCAGGCCAGACACTCCACCGTCCGTGCCCCTCTGAAACACCAAAGTCTCTCAGCCGATATCAGAAAACGAGCTTGAAAACGAAAGTGAAAGTGCGGGGTCCGTGACAGGTCGAGCCCAACCAGCCGCTGTTGTTCACTTCGTACCCGGGCACTTCACCAGCTCGAGATCGGGACCAAGGCGAGAGCAGGCCGCAAACTTCGGAGTGCAACCATTCCGGTTCCCGGCGTCCGATCCGGATTTGGAAAACTGGTGGCACCTCAGCGCAAGTTCATCTGCAAACGCCCGTCGAATAAACCAGGATTAAGTCAGGATAGACGTGGGAGGTTGCGGGGGCCCTCGAGAGCCGTAAGCCTACGCGGCCATCTTGGTTGCGCGCTAGGCTCCTCCTCCCCACAAAGGTAAACTTAGACGAAAGTCTAACTTAACGACTTTCGGTATTCACAAAGGGCAGTTTCGAGTAGTAAAGTTAGACTTTTGTCCCAGTTAAACTTAAGTTTTGATCTTAAGTTTAACTGAGACCAAAACTGAAACAAAAGTTTAACCTTACTACTTGTAAATGCTCTTTGTGAATACCAAAAGTTGTTTATCTGTGTGAATTGGGCCCATTGATTGCAACCCTTTTTATAAATTGCACATTGTGCGCAGCAAGTCAATAGATTGCCCTAACTAAATATGTTTTCACATGCTGCATGTTTGTCGTACACCGTTCTGTTGTATAAATAAATTGATTTTAAATGCGCACCTATTTGATTGATATGGAATAACATCATACTAGAGGTTATAATATTCTAAATCTTTTCTTTTACATTTCGTTAAATGTATGATTGTCACCCATGTTTTTGGGTGATGAGTTTATATATTTCTTTATGTAAAGACATTCATTTTTTTGTCCTGAAATGATATCTCAGGCTTTTTGTTAATACTGATTTGCAAATTTCGTTTAACACAGTCTTTTTTTTCTTTAATTTGTGTCTGAGCCTAATCTGTTGTCCATATCAACTAAAGAACTACTTTTTAATTATTTCCACATACTGAGCATATTATGATACACTACTCTTGAGAAAGATTCATGCATGAGTAAATGAACATGCATACACACTGAACAAAGATGTCTAGCATTACTTCCTTGATTTCTTGGAGGGGTGGTAGGCCTTGGGGCTTTCGATTCTTCTTAGTAGTAGAATAATCTGCCCTTGGCTCATTTATGGAAAGTTTTGCACCAATTCATCAATAGGGGATGTGGGGTGCGGAACGTTGGTTTCCCATGCTATTTTCCATCTGAGACTTTGCTCTCCGATACAGCAAATGCAGCTGGAAAGAATGACACAAAATTTTGTAAAAGTTAGAACTTTACTCAGAAAGCATGCTTTTAGTGTAAATCCCTTCAAACCAGTTTTGAGAAATTAGTTTAAAACTTTTAAAGAGGTGCTTGGTTTGGGCTTCAAGGGGTTAGCAAGTTGGGTATATCTGGACAGTTGGTCCTGCGGTACCAACATTTTTATAAAATATGCCAAAGATTGGCTAAGGGAGCTTTTTCTCATGTCTACCATTTTGGTACTACAGAACCCCTCCTGGTCCTGTGGTACTGAGCAATGTAATTGGCTGGCCGCAACTGAGAAGAACATTTTGCTGCTGTCCATAAATGGCTACATTACAGGAAAAACATCTGGAAATACAGTATAATGGGGCACAGTAGGGACACCCTGGTCCAAGGTACTTGTTGGGGGGGGGTGCTTCAGTGACCCACTGTTTACCCCCCCACACACGAGGACCAAAAACCTTTAAAAAAAATCATACAGCGGGACCCAGCATAGCCCTTGCGTGAGGTACTGCGGTACTCCTATGGGATGCAGCATTCCATTCAAATTTTACTTCTATGGTACTGCTGTACTTTGCAAGCTTCCTCATGGAAGCTTGTTTAATGCTGTGGTACCATAGGCAAGAAGCTTGAGTGCTGAGAAACACGGTACCCCCCAAAAAACTGAATGCAGATTGATCACCTGTGGGGGTTTGGGCGTCTGCGGGAGTTGGCTGGTTGCAGCGGGGTTGAGTGCAGGGGGGCAGTTTGCTGAATATGTAAAAAAAAACTCAGAAATTCAGTGGAAAAAAAACTGCTGTTAAAAAAATGCATAGATGGGTATGGTAATACAATCTTACCTTGTGTAAATAGAAAAGCAGTAATTCACTGAAAAACCAAAGCTTAAAGTGAGGTTACAATTAGGTAAGGTATAAGATTCTAGCTTGCACTAACAAAAAACCTACAAATTCACTGAAATAACAAAGGTTAAGGAGATTTAATAGTTAGGTGTTGAAATAACATAAAAGCTAACATTTAAGAAACAAAATAAACCTGTACTTCACCAGTTCTAGTTTACTGAGCTAACTATAACTTACGCCCTCGCCATGCACTCCTTGTGACCTCACTATTGCATCACTCGTGACACGTTAAATGATCTCTTTAATGACATCATTGATGGTATTTCAATTCACAGCCTTGCTTATTTGGGAGTTAAAGAAAGCCCATGGTGAAAAAATAATTTGGAGGATCTCGTCTGTTGTGACAAGCCCATACAGGAAGCCACCAAATATCCAACCAAACTGGGAAAGATGAACCCAGAAGAGGAATCTGGCATATCTTTTTAATACATAAGGTGGGCTAGTGGAGCAATATAGGCATTGAATTAGTAGGGCTAAGCAGGAATCCTTGATGACTTCTTTCCTGAAGCTTGGCTGAAAAGGTCAAGGACAACAGCTTGTTCCCTATCACTCAGGAAATATTGAAGCCAAGACACTGCACTCTATCTTCAAGCTCTTCCTAACGAGAAATTAGGATGCAGAGGGAGATAGTTCAAAGGTCGTTTATAGATCAAAGTTGGAGAGATCTTGTTTAGCATAAGGTGAATGTCATTCAGTGCGGCTACCAATGCAGATTCTGTGCTATGACTGGGACAAAAGAAAACTTGATCAGTATCTAGCTGCATATTGTGTTCCAGAAAATCAGAAAGTTGGAGATTTATAGTGGATACAGATATTTTTTTAATTGGTCAGAAATAACTATATGGGTCAAAGGTTTGTCCATCTAGAGAGGTTCGACATAAAAGGCAGTACCACCACTTTTTTCCAGCTTTTGGGAAAAGTAAAACAAAATTACATCATTGAGCAAAAGACTTTAACAGGCTGTGAAAAATTATAAGAATGTTACCAGACCTTCGAGTCTAGTGACTTGAATAATCTACTCGACCTAACTCTAATGCGCTTGACCTATATAAATGGTCTCATATTGTGTGATCTAGGTAAATGTTTTTGTTAACCAAGGTGCCTTTTTCTTCTTTATCATATTTCAGAGAACTTTCAAATATGCAAGTTCAGCATATCTGCTGTACAAAAAATCTATTTTGTTTGATTTAATAGACTAAATCTTTGCTCCACGTATAGTAGGAATCTAGCCCACATATGGGGTACACATGACCCCTGACTTGCCTCATAGTTCACCCAACAGCTAGATGTGGGTGAGTCAACAAATTAAAAGGGAGAGCCAAGTCGAGCCCAGAAACGGTTTGCTGTGTAAATCATACAACAAAAATCCCATAAAATATGATAGTTTCTTCAAAATTCAAAAAAGTGTATTTCTTTAACATGTGGGCGCTTTGACATTAATATGTATCATTATATCACTTATTAAACATGGTTGTTTTAAAAGATGAACCATTTGTGAACTAAGAGGCCAGGCATTTGTCCTGTAAACGCTGCATGTTGGCTATTATAGGGTAACACTACAGTCTAATAAATCAAACACAACCTTTGTACACCCCACACCTCTTGTACGCAATAATTAAGAAAAATGAGTTTTTATGAAGTGAAATATTTGCTTAAGATCACACAATTCAAGTGGGGAGGCCATGCTTTATCCAGGTTTTTTAATTTCACTTTGTATGAATCGGCCACTAAATGGATATCTGTTTGTCTTTTCTTTTTTGAGGTGAATGCTTTGTTTATAACTGTGTTTTTTTAATATAGCGTAAAGTCAATTCTAAGGTACTGCCGCACCTTACGTGAGCACCAGTTCCATTACACAAGGTCCCCTTCGTTTTTTAAAGAGACAGGAAGATTCATTGATTTTCTCAGAATCACAGGCTGTGGGGCCAATGGAGACTCAAACCTGGTTTCAAAGTCGGCAGCTTTGGTCGTAATGCCACATCCTGGGTAGGGGAAGGGTGGAAGGCAGATACCACTTGAAAGGTCAGCTTGTTTAGGCTTGAGTTTACAAAAGCATCTCGAGTTAAGCAAGAGTCAGACTTCAAGCTCGAGCTTTCAGTGACTTGCCCTCCTCCACTAATAGCATTGCCATCCGTGCAGGGGCAAGAATATTTCTCTGCTCATGTTTAAAAGCTCTCCCTTTTAATAAATACATTACTAAAGCATGGTGTTGGACATCAGCATTTACAGGCAGCATATTTTCCTTTGAAATGGCCTCAAACCTTTCCACTGAAGTGCAGTTTAGTGATAAAACCATGTATCTTAGAAGCGATAATATTTGGAAATTAGGTTTCAGCAAATATTTATCATTTACACAAAACCAAGTAAAGTGCTCTCATTTGTTCTCAACCCAATAAAATCTTTGTTTCCATCACACTTCAAAGTTGAAAAAAGAGTGGGCTCTGCTAACTGCTAACTGGGATTGAAAAACACTGATATACTACAGCCTTTCATGCACTTTTGACAGACCAGTCACTTCACAAAACTCTATAACTTTGCAGTCAGAGAAAGAAAAGTAAACGCCAATCTCCAGGACAAAAATAACCAGCAATTTATAAGAAGACATAAGCTGACATTGGACCTCTGTCAAAATGTGACAAGATAAAAACACGATTTAAAGTCATCTTTATTGCTCATTTACTTTCTGAATGACAGAAACCTGTTCTTAGTCAGCAGGAGCTCTCTAGCCAGAAGGAGGCAGTAAGCTATAAAAATAACTTGCCTTGGTAAAATTTAACTCGCCATAGCACATGGGCGAGTAGAGTTTTTGATGCCTGTTTACAATCAACATTATTGCCTTCTTAAGGATTTTAACTGCACATTTATTTTTGCAATTGTAATGCAGAGTTCAGCAGAGCCTGAGATACATATATGAAAACAAGAAGAACTGGACAATTCTTCAACAAAAGTGAATACTTCCCTTGATGGGTATCATGATCCGCGGCCAGGCCTAGGATAAAGCTCCTGCACTTGGCAGACATGCAAGTGGAATACTCCAAACTCACTAGAACTCATTAGAGGGAGGAAAACCTTGCAGTTCACCTGGAATGTCAGCATCACTTGAAGAATTCTTCACACTTTTGGAGAATGCACTATAAATCAGCACCCAAATGCAAACAACATTTCCTATGAATGCACTGAACTCTCACGAATTCTGAAACTGTTGGCAGTCATTTTGAAGATATTGAGTTTAAATTTCCTTGTGGTTTAGGGTGTCCTTGCTAGGATAGTTGTGACTGCAGCCAGGAAGTTGATACCAGGCTTTGTGGAAAAGTGTTTTATTTTGGAAGCGTGCTTTGAAGTTCAATCTAAATACCAAAATATTTTGAAGAGATGTAATAGTACTTTGGAAATAAACTTGAATGGCTTAAAGTACTGATCCAGATATAATCCTTGAGGGATTATAGACTATTTTTGTTACACTTTGTATGTTAAACTACACAAGGAATTACAATAACATTAAAAGAGTGTTGACAATTTCAGATTGTATGCATTCTGTGTAAAGTGGTGGTATATGTTTAGGGATCATATATTGACAGTGAATGATATAGTCCTTGCACTTTAAGGGACAACCTTAACTATCATAAAAGGGAGTGAGATTATGAAACACAACTTTGATTTTGTAAATCCTAAGTATATAATTTACTAGGTTTATATCTGTGTTTCAGTGTCAGGAAATCCAGAGTTTTATCAATATCCAAGAAAGGCTGAGGCAGAGAGATATAATCAGGATATATCATTTTATGCAGTTAGGGTGAGGGAGTTTATGCAGAAATATGTGTTAAAGATATCCATCTTGTCTTTAAATATTCACTGTTACTCAGGAGACTGGAAACGTCCTTTAGGACCAAGCTGGAATCAGGCTTTGCCTTCACAGCGGCAGCAATAAACCAAACGCATCTTTAGCACGCTTTCGTTCAGCATGCCGCCCGTTGTTACAACGACTTGCTAATGGGGGGCGTGTTGGTGGAATGGTGTTGGATTGAAAGTCCAACACCTTCCCTACTGTTGTGCAGGCTGGAGTTGGAATAGTAAAAGAAACTATTCCAAAATCCAGCAGCCCCCCAAGGCAAGTAGTTATAACAACTTGTGTGCTGAACGAATGTGTGCTAAAGACTTGCTAGTTCTAAAGTCTATGTTCGGAAGGCATGTGTGCTAAACGAATACCGGAATACTGGCATACATACTCAGGAGACATCAGCATCCACAGTTCAGACATCAGTACTCGGCAGAGAGATTAGTCAGAGTGGTGATACCCAGTGTCTCTATTTCTCTTTCTTATCCCATATACCTTTCCCTGGGATTACTCATGCCACATCACTATTGTTTAGTTAGCTGTACATAGGGTGGAGTCTTGAAAAATGCATACTTTCCAGTGGAATTGTGGTAAATAATTTAATTACCGGGACTTAATTTGATACAGAAACATAATAAAATAGCTCAGTAAATAAGAGGCAGAATCCGTGGTATTAGAGGTTCGGAATGGGCTTTATTTCGATGGTCGATTCGAATCGGTTGCTCCAAGTTCCATCACCACGAAGGTTCAGGAAGTGAAGTACATACATTATTGATAATTAATCACTTTTATACAATAGGCATTACAGTGAAGCAAATGCAAGAGGCGTAACAATTGATAGTGTGGATAATATATTCATGCGTAGCAAAAAGTAGGCGTAACTGGGAGTGACTAGGGAACGTCATCAGGTGTGATGTCATAATAGGGTGGTTCCATGAAAGAATTTCGCAATGTCAGCAGAAATACTTGGCAGAAATGCGCGCGCAGCAGCATGACGTGTGATTGACGTGCAACTAGGGGGTGAAGGGGACTTGACATTTAGCTCTACATGTGGCGACAGAAGTCTGGAGGGTCAAGTCAACCTAATCCCAAATCATATCTAACATCCTATGTTTAAAGAACTATGTTATCCAAAAGAGAGGTCTCTTAGAGTAGAATCTTATTCTATACTGACTATACTGACTGCTAGTGCGTGTACGAGCGTCTAAGTGTCTACACTAGATGCGAGGGCGGAAATCTTCCATAGTAATAGGGCTATGAATTACTTGCATCAAGACAGAGAAGCCGGGCCTTTGCTCGGTAGCTGGAGGAATGTTTACTTAAACTACTAGACAGGAATGCATTGGGCAGGGAACGGAGCAGATAATTTCGAAGGTGAAATACAGTTTTTGGCAGGCAACAGGCTGATGTCAGGCTTCGTGAGCCGCGCAGGGAATGAGACAAGGTTCATGGTCACAGATGCAGGCTCAGACTGGAGCTTTCAGAGGCAGAAGGCAAGAAGAGTTTGATGACAGAATCAGGGCCTACTTGCCTGGACTGTAAAATGGCATAAGTGAACCATATAAAGCCGGTGGCCTTTCATACTTAGGAATGGAATATCCGGCCTATTCATGGTGGAGCTGAAAGAGGACATGTTGACGGTGGACGCACATGTGTTTGCGTCTTCATAACTGGAACTGGAGGGAACATACATGTACTTGTGATTCATACATGAAACCGTTGGGGTCCAAGATAGGGGACATAACTGATCAGAAAAATCCATATTTCCACATTCCCTCCTTGTCCCCTACTTGCCCGTTAAGAGATATCAATCTTCATCAATCCATTGATCTGTTCATATAACATCATTTGTTCTTCTTTCTTCTTCCGTGATGAATGAAATCTTGGTGGTGGAATACACGATGTGGCACACAGACCACAGATCGCTGGTCCACATTGTAGACATAGACAGCAACTGAATAGTATGAGAAGGCCAATACCTAGGAAGGATAGGACCTTCCATCCAAAGGTAGATAATACACTCCAAAACCAACCGGACCAAGTCCAGGTGCCTGGATTCTGGTGTATCTGGCTTACAATCTTATGAAGGCGAGTTATGGCTTTATATACAGATGGCGAATTTTCTGGTATGAAAATGCAACAGCTTGATCCGATGACCCTACAAGCTCCGCCCCTATCGGCCAGGATGACGTCAAGGACAAGACGATTTTGAAGCACAACAATCCGCATAGCAGACTGCTCTTCTGTTAAATTGCCTAAGGCGGAAATAGTTTCATTCACTACTGCTTCAAGGGTTCTAGTTAATCTACGTATCAGCTTACTATTAGTAACTGTACCTATATAGGGAAAGAGACCTTTATTGAAATCTGTGTATTTTTCCCATGGTGTTTCAGTGTAGTCGACTATTGGGAGATCTCTCCTTACTCTATTATATACTAAATGAGTATTTCTGTGATAATCAGGAGGAGCTAGAAAAACAGGTGGCAAAAGGAATCCAATGTAGCAAGTACCATCCCAATCTAGAGGCAAACGTACATATGCCGTCTGACCACATATGAAATAGGAATGGCGGGAAGCTCTAAATGTAGACTTGCCTTGATCACTAAATTCTACTACAGTGGTGCATCTACTATGGCCCATATGTATGGAACCATTCTTTCTTACACATAATTCACCTTTTACTGGAAATATTGACATAGCGGGCAAAATTGGAGTAGCTTCGGATTCGACATTTAGGATCATAAGATTAAGCGTAAAATTACCTAATCCATACACTTCATTTTCTAGATCAGTTCCTGTTCTCTGGGGAAGTCCCTCCTTGTTAGGGTAGCAAACTTTAAGTAAAACTAAGTTCAAATTTCCCCATACCCAGTTATCTTGATAAACTGCAGAATTCGAATCTAGGGAATTAATTAAACTAAACCATGCTCCACAGGAGCCGTTGTGTGTGAACGGGTATGGAAAGAGAGGTAGAATCCCTTTATAATTCTGATAGGGAGGGAGTCGGCCACATATCCAACAATTTGTAGCATTGCTAATCTGATGGGAATGATGTAACATACTAATAAACGTGTTATTGCGCAGCGCAAATCTATAAGACAACTCAAGCGGAGGTAATTCACTAAAAGAATGTTCAGCAGTAATATTATAAACATGTCTAGAAATAGGATAATATATGTGCAACAATATACTTGTAGTAATTATTAAAAGACTTGAGAAAAACAAAATTAATAATGTCACTGTGCAATGACTACGCAGTGATTTACAGTACGCATGTCGTTTCAACATTTTTCGGGTGTGTTCTCTATTCAGGTCTAAGGGATACATGTCAGAGACAATTCAACCGCTTCACCTTGGAGAGGACTTAAACAATCAAATTGCTTGACTGATTAGACCTGAGTTTTAGTTTATAAAGTTCGGAATTACTCTTTTCAACAAAAGGAAGTTTTGAGTCAATGGGTGAAGACACACGAGGTGTGGTATTCACATCCGATGGTAGTCCATGAAATTTCTTGATATGACTTGAATGAATCCAGCCTTTCCTGCCCTCGATCTTCACGGCTGTCCTTGTGGTGAGCAAGACCAGCTGCGGTGACTTCCACCTAGGTTCCAGTTGAGTCTTTCGATCAAAGTTCCTCACCAGGACCAGGTCTCCCGGAACTACGTCATGGGGTTTCACCTCAGTGTTGTCAGGAAAAGCTGCAGCTACCTGTGAACGACAAGATTGTAGTGCAGACATCAAGGAAGCCAAGTAATCTGTCAGCATATTACAGTCAATATCAGTTATTTTGCGTGGTATCGGCGTCCCCCACATATTTGGTGGTCTGCCGAAGATCACCTCATACGGGGATAGCCCTGTTCGAGAGTGTGCTACCATTCTTGTGTAAAAGAGTGCAACTGGTAACGCTACTACCCAGTCGACACCTTTCTCTCTGCATATTTTGGACAATCTAATTTTCAGGGTCTGATTATGTCTTTCTACGAGACCTGCTGCCTCGGGGTGTCGGACACAGTGGAATTTCCACTGATAGCCTAACAAAAGTGAAACGTGTTTCATTAATTCGGATGAGAACGGCTGGCCGTTATCTGAGTAGACAACACGTGGTAAACCGTATCGTGGGAAGAATTCTCGAACCAACTGTTTGGCAGTAGTCGGGGCAGTGTAATCTGAAACCGGGTATGCCTCCGTCCAACGGGAAAGAGCACAGACCACTACGAGAACATATTTGAATCCTCTACATCGTTCCATCTGGATATAATCCATCTGGAGGACTTCAAAAGGGTGATCAGGAGGCTGAAATCCACCCTGTTCTACGGGAACGCTTTTTCCTGGGTTGAACTGGCAACAGATCATACAGGTACGAACTTTTTGTTTGGCTGCTGCTCGTAAATGTTTGTTGAACCAAATGTGTTGAATGCTGTCTAGCATAGCTTTTTCTCCTAGATGCGCTGGACTATGTACAGTGTTAATTATAACCTGGACCATTGAATCAGGAAGGAACCACACAGACTTTTCCTTCATCATCCATCCTTGATCCGTTTGGATCCCTCCTAATTCAGTCCATTTCTTTATTTCGTCTGGTGTAGCATGTGTCTGTATATCAATTACATCAAGAGTAGGATCTTTAATCGTCATACAATGTGTTGGCGTCGGGACTATTGTCTTTGTCATGTCGGATGTTTGAGTTTGAGCAGTCTGTTTAGCTGTTCTGTCAGCTAGATCATTGCCTTGAGAAATGATATCAGTAACTTTCGTATGAGCTTTACATTTCATAATTGATATTGCAGTGGGTAGATGTATTGCATCTAATAAGGCATGAATGAGGGGTCCGTGCTGAATGTGGGCACCGTGAGAAGTTAAATAACCTCTCTCTCGCCACAGCACGCCGAAGTCATGTACAACTCCGAATGCATAACGTGAATCAGTGTATATGTTGACTTTTTTATTTGTGGCTTGAATACAGGCTTGTGTCAGAGCGATGAGCTCTGCGGCTTGAGCTGACAAGGTATTTATGCAATTTGTTTAAATGATTTCAGTATCTGTTGTGACTGCGTAAGCGGCCACTAACTCTCCTGTATTTGTTCTCATACATGAACCATCTACATACAACGTCAGGTCTGGGTCTGACAATGGGACATCCGTCAAGTCTTGTCTGGGTTTCGTCGTAATTGTAATAACTTCAATACAGTCATGAGCTAGTGGGTCTGTTCCGTTTACAGGTAAAAGTGTGGCAGGATTCAATGTGTTACAACGTCTGATTTCTATATGTGGCTGAAACAATGTTAATTCATACCCTGTAAGTCGCGCTATAGTCAAGTGTTGTGTTTGCGTTCGATTCACGAGAACCTCTACTGCATGTGGTACTTCAACTGTCAATGGATGTCCTAACACTATGGCATCGCTTTGTCTGATTGCTAAAGCTGTTGCTGCCACTGATTTCAGGCACGCAGGAAGAGCCTGAGCTACTGGATCTAATGTACTAGAAAAATAAGCACATGGTTTGTGTGATCCTGCTTGTTCCTGTGTGAGTACTGACAAGGCAGTACCTTCGCGTTCTGTAACAAAGAGTGTAAACTGTTTATTGTAACATGGTGTTGCTAAAACAGGTGCTTGACATAAAGCTTTCTTTAGGCTTTCAAAAGCTTGTGTATGTTCCTGAGTCCAAGGGAGAACAGTCGATGTGGCTGCCTCCTGTGTTGTCAACTGAATGAGTGGTTTTGCTAGAAATGCATACTGAGGGATCCACTGCCTACAATATGAAGTGAGGCCTATGAAAGCCCGCACCTCCTTTTGTGTCTTGGGTATTGGCATGTTAGCTATTAACTGAATGCGGTCGGGTGTAAGCTGCCTTCCCTCCTTGGACAGCGAGTGTCCAAGATAAACAACTCGCTGGACACAGAATTGCAGCTTAGAAGGGGACACCTTGTGCCCCTTTTCGGCTAGAAATTGTAAAACTGTCAGTGATGCTTTCTCACATTCGGGTTCGCTTCTAGCGGTGATCAGCAGATCATCGACATATTGAAGCAAGGCAGTGTTAGCTGGCATGTGGATACTGTCGAGTTCTCTTTTCAGTGCTTGGCTATAGATGCTGGGGCTTTCTGTAAATCCTTGAGGTGCGCGTGAGAATTTAAAGCTACGTCCATTTAAACTAAATCCGAACAAATATTGGCTTTCCGGATCTATTGGGACGCTGAAAAAGGCATTCTTGAGATCAATTACAGTAAAGAATGTTGCTTCGGAATCAATAGCTGTCAGTAATGACGAGATATCTGGGACCACAGGAAATTGTGGCACAATGCACTTGTTTAATTCGCGCAGATCAATAACCAATCGATATACTGGCGGGGCCTTCGGATCTGTTCGTTTAAGAATCGGAATTATCGGGGAATTACATACATTGGAGTCTGTTTCCACAACCACTCCTTGGGCAATGAGCTCGTCAATGATTTGCAGTAAAGCCACTACAGCATCTGGTGGTAACTTGTATTGTCGCATTCGTGGTAGTACCACTCCTGCCTTTAGTGTAACTCGATATGGTGTAATATTCATGCAACCAACATCAGTAGGGCCTTGTGCCCATAGATGTGTAGGTAAAGTCTGCAGTCGGGGATCCATGTCTCTAGACACATAGTGACCTTTAAAATCACGTAAAAACAATCTTACTCCTTCCGGAGAACAACATATTATAGCTCCTAGAGCTTTCAGTGTTTTTATACCTAACAAGTTTTCTGGACATGATTTAGTAAGCAATAAATCTGTAGTTCGGGTCAAAGGTCCTATCGTAAGTGGAAGGGGCTGTGACACTTCATTAACAATAGGTTTTCCTGAAAAACCAAGGGAAATATTCTGTGAGCCTGAGAGGGGTGCCCCTGGAACTTCACTACGTTTTATGGTTGTTCGACTTGCCCCTGTATCAAATAAAAATTTTCTATCTTGACCTAATAATTCACTATGTACATAAGGTCCTTCTTGGTCTACAGGGACCTCAATAAGGGGTAAGTCAACTTCCCTCTCTAGGCTGGTTCATGCGTATCGTTGATAATCAGGATAGTCGTACTGTGCGGTCTGGTACAGTTGTCGTGTCGTAGTTTGTGTGGCGGCAACAGGCAGCGCTGGTGCAGCTGGCACAAACTGTATAGACTGTGGTGGAGCTGGCATGGACTGTGCATGCTGCGGGGCTCCTTGTTCATTCTGATCCTGTCTAGGTGGCCGTGGTCTTTCTTGTGTTTTACCTGTGGCGATATTACGCTTCAGGACTGGGCAATCGTGTATGTAATGACCTGGCTGTTTACAATAGTTGCATGTCCCTTTTACAGGACCTGCTGAATCACCGGAATGTGTTGTACCCTTTTTATGTCCTTCAGCTGGAACTGTCTGGGAGACAAGCATTTTCATTTTTGTGTCTTTCATGCGTCTTTGTTCATGTTCTTGTTCCTCTCTAATTCTATTGTGATGGTACTGTAACATTTGCAACATTTGTGATGGGGTGTTACCTTGCCAGGTACTCTCGAATTTTAATACTCTATTCTTCACTTGGGGCAAGGAATTTTCAACCAATTTTGTCACAAACAGATGTGGGTATGATTCGCTACTTGCTTTTATGCCACTATTTATACCAAAACATTTTTCAAATCGGGCATAGAAATCACTAGTGTCTTCATCTTGCTTTTGTTTACAGGCTGAAATTGTACCCCAATCTTCCTTTTTCGTAGTTAATAAACGTGGCAGTACCTGTACTAGTAAACCTGGTAGTGCTTTAGTTTTATCCCCAAGTCCTGCTCCTGCAGTTCGGGCCTTTTCTTCTGCTTCTAGTACTGACCATTCTATCTTTTGGTCTCCCACCTCCCACTCTTTTTCCTTGAGTTTTTCATAAATGCCAGCAGGCATCAATACCTTTAATATTGTCATAATGTCGGGATAGGTATACTCTCCCATGAGTAACATGTCTTTAATTTCTCGGTGGAAACCCGCTGGGTCTTTGTCATGACTGGGTACCACTTTCTTCATTTGTAACAATTCTATTTTCGATATGGGCGTATATACAAATACGCGTTTAAACTCATTGTCCTCGCCTTTTATTGGGTGCACTTCCCGTAAGGGATTCTGTCTGTCCATGTAATACGTGGTTCTTTCCTTGATGGGCAATGAGACATGTTCTGGGCATACAAAAAGAATGTACTGCTTTCTTGATTCTAATATTTCTTTAATTAACTTAGTACCTGAACCTCTCCATCTATTCATGAGTAATTCAGTCAATATATCAGGCAAGGGACCAGGATCTGAATGCTGACTCTGATATAATATAAGGAGTTGTTGAATCATATAAATCCCAGCTAAACGCTGTTCATCTGGGGTGAGGTTCAAAAATGTGTGTGCTACTGTATCATCACCATATTTTCCGGGACTGTCAACCCAATGAACGGCTGACCTGGCTAATTCTTGTTCATCCATAGAATCGAGAAAATGATAACCCCTTCGTTCTCGGAGTAATTTGTCAGCGGCTTGGAACGAATGCTCGGGGGACCTTATATTTATTATAGGTGTTTGGAAATTCCTGTTATTATCTGGACATATCGGACGCATCGGGTCAATAAGACATCTGGTACTATTACAAGATCTTCCTCTACCTACATAGGCTATGGTGTCTGACTGTCCTGTGGGCAGTCCTGATCCTTCCTCCTCGCTTTGTTCGAACTGGTCTACCGCTAATCTTTCTTCGTGTAGGCGTTCTATTTCTTTACGGATCTTTCGGCACATGGCTATTATACAATTTTGCTTATCATGTCTCCCTTCTGATATATTCTGGCTCCATCTGGTAAGAATTTGCATTGCTTCCGGGTCTACCCCCGGTCGGTCTTGATTTCTGATCACACAGTTTATGAGGAAACGTAACAGTTCCCCCTGTATCTCCACTTTCTGGTATTCCATAGCTCTGTTAATACATTCTGAATCTCGCCCTGTTTGGACAAAATGGTATATATTATCTAGATGCGCAGTCATTCCTGGTAACTTCCCTAGATACACCGCGGCTCGTCTGATACGTAATGATGCCATGATCATTTCGTCCTCTTTGCCGGGCACAGGGTCATATCTACAATCTACAAGAAGTTCCTTAAGCGTACGGGCATTTATGAGTTTGGGGGTACGTGAATGTGCTGACTCTTGAAAGGTAAGTTTATTTATTCTGGGTGGCGTAGAAAAAACGTTGGTAGCACCTCCCGTAGCCCCGTCTGGGGTATCGGGCGTGAAAGGATTCGTTGAACGCGATACAGCAACTATAGGTGTGGACACAGCTATAGAAGTAGCTGTAGGAACAGATGTAGAAACAGATGTGCTTGCCGGAACTTGTGTCAGGATCTGTTGCTGTAGAGATACAGATGCTGGATCTTGGCGTTGAACCTCCCTGGCAGGCGGTCTATGTGAGGCGAGATTAGCGTACTCGGGAGCTGCGTCATCTAAATATGAGGAAAGAAAAACATCTTCTGCGGTTCTAGGATGCCCCTTAGGATGTATTTTTATTGGAAACAATGGGGGTGGCAAGTCTTTTGGTATTTCCGGAGTAGCCTTAGGTAATCCCTCGGCCAGGAGGGGATACATACCATTCATAAGGGCATTTCTTTGTCTGTCTACTTGTTCTGATTTCACTCGGGTACCTTCTTCAATTAATAGATTTTCTCGGACTTTATTTGAATTCCCTCTATTTTTCTCTTCCTGTCGGAGTGCTTTTTCTGTACGTCTATGAGATTCTTTACGCCATAACTCAATGGCGTCTTTCTGTGACTGTCTGACTTTCCTTTTCCATAACTCTTCCTCTACTTTCATGATGCACTCTGCATCCCAGGTCCCAGCTGCGGGCCACCTCTGACTTTCTGGTAATTCCTTGGTGTAGTCTACCCATAAATCAAGAAATAATATAGCGTCTAAGCCATGTTTATGATACATGAAGTACCCCGGAGTGTCCCTAGGAGGAATAGGAACGGCTTCTTCGAGTACCCCTTTTCTTGTGGTGATCTGTCTTAATTTCGAAAAGAGCGGCATATTGAGAACTGATCTGATACTTGATCTTGAACAAACTTAATACAAATAAACACAATAATGAACAGTCATTCACACCACAATATGCAGAACGTACTTAAAACATTTAACGTTTAACATTTAACTGAGCAACAATGATGATGACGATCTAAGGAAAACTTAATCACTAAACATAATACTCGACTTTAACTGAATTATTCTGGATTTATATACTTGATATACTAGATATACTGCTAAACAGTACAGATACACTGCTGAAACAGTGCAGACCGGATTTGTGTACCCAAACCCGTCTTGACCGGCACAACCTATGTGCACGTCAGAACGCCTCCCCAGTAATGGTACTCACCGGGTAGCTCGGAAACGGAAGGCCTCGGAAACTGAACTGAACTTGAACCGGACTGGACTCGACTCGAACACTTCGGAAACTGGACTCGACTCGGGACTTCGGAAGCTGGTGGGCCTCCGTATACCTCGGATCTTGCTCTCTCAGCTAGGCTCTGGTCGGGATACTTCGCACTTCTCACCGCCTCGTCTGGGTGTTGATCGCAGCCTCAGTCGCCCCCGCTTGACCGGAGGGAGATACAGGAAATCCTGTTGGTACGCGTTGTTGTCCGTCCAGCTGTGGCAGGAGACCGGGCCTGCAACTCACCGCCGGCGCGTGAGATGAGAAAGTGTCCCTGTTCGGGCGCCATTCATGTGGTAAATAATTTAATTACCGGGACTTAATTTGATACAGAAACATAATAAAATAGCTCAGTAAATAAGAGGCAGAATCCGTGGTATTAGAGGTTCGGAATGGGCTTTATTTCGATGGTCGATTCGAATCGGTTGCTCCAAGTTCCATCACCACGAAGGTTCAGGAAGTGAAGTACATACATTATTGATAATTAATCACTTTTATACAATAGGCATTACAGTGAAGCAAATGCAAGAGGCGTAACAATTGATAGTGTGGATAATATATTCATGCGTAGCAAAAAGTAGGCGTAACTGGGAGTGACTAGGGAACGTCATCAGGTGTGATGTCATAATAGGGTGGTTCCATGAAAGAATTTCGCAATGTCAGCAGAAATACTTGGCAGAAATGCGCGCGCAGCAGCATGACGTGTGATTGACGTGCAACTAGGGGGTGAAGGGGACTTGACATTTAGCTCTACATGTGGCGACAGAAGTCTGGAGGGTCAAGTCAACCTAATCCCAAATCATATCTAACATCCTATGTTTAAAGAACTATGTTATCCAAAAGAGAGGTCTCTTAGAGTAGAATCTTATTCTATACTGACTATACTGACTGCTAGTGCGTGTACGAGCGTCTAAGTGTCTACACTAGATGCGAGGGCGGAAATCTTCCATAGTAATAGGGCTATGAATTACTTGCATCAAGACAGAGAAGCCGGGCCTTTGCTCGGTAGCTGGAGGAATGTTTACTTAAACTACTAGACAGGAATGCATTGGGCAGGGAACGGAGCAGATAATTTCGAAGGTGAAATACAGTTTTTGGCAGGCAACAGGCTGATGTCAGGCTTCGTGAGCCGCGCAGGGAATGAGACAAGGTTCATGGTCACAGATGCAGGCTCAGACTGGAGCTTTCAGAGGCAGAAGGCAAGAAGAGTTTGATGACAGAATCAGGGCCTACTTGCCTGGACTGTAAAATGGCATAAGTGAACCATATAAAGCCGGTGGCCTTTCATACTTAGGAATGGAATATCCGGCCTATTCATGGCGGAGCTGAAAGAGGACATGTTGACGGTGGACGCACATGTGTTTGCGTCTTCATAACTGGAACTGGAGGGAACATACATGTACTTGTGATTCATACATGAAACCGTTGGGGTCCAAGATAGGGGACATAACTGATCAGAAAAATCCATATTTCCACAGAATTCAGGTTAGTGTATTCTGACTAAGGGATACTTGCAGATGTGATTTCACTGGAATAGCACTCCGAGTGGGCTTTACTCTTTTGACTTTATTGTAATTACAAGCTAAAGTATGTAGTGTACAGACTTTGTGAAATTAATCTTTCTTAACCCCTTCGGTGCTCATGACGGAACGGTTCCGTCATGAGCCACGGTTGAGCTGTGCTCATGACGGAACCGTTCCGTCATGACCACGCCCGCGCAGGAAAAGATCAGCACAGCAGGGGAATCCGCCCAGCATGGAAGGGGTTAAGGTATACAAAAAACCTTCAAGAAGAGCAGTATTGGCCCAAAAGGTCCACACAAGTGATAGCCAATCAATTAATCAACATTTGTAAAGCGCAACACTGCCCCCCTAGGAGTGTCTGGGCACTGAGGGTTCCATGTCTCCATCGAAAAGCCAGGTCTTGAGTCTTTCTGAAGTCTGCCAGGGAGGGTGCTGTTCGGCGGTGGAGGGGCAGGTTGTTCCATGTCTTGGCGGCGATGTAGGAGAAGGAGCAGCCACTGCTATGGCTGCAATAGAGGCGAGTGCGGAGGAACAAAGGTGTCTGGAGGGTTGATAAACATTCAGTCAATGGTTGATGTAGGATGGTCTTTGATCATGGAGGGCTTTGTAGGCTTGCATGAGGAACTCGTACTGGCATCTCTTGATGGGGAGCCAGTGGAGGTCTCTGAGGTAGGGGGGGGGTGATGTGCGACTGATTGGGAAGGTTCAGGTTGAATCTGTCTGCTGCGTTCTGTATAGTCTGGAGTCTTGTGAGGAGGTCGGTGGAGATGCCGGCATAGAGAGCGTTGATGTAGTCAAGGTGGCTGGTGAGTTGGCCTGAGTGATGGTCTTTCTGGTGTTGATTGGGATCCATCTGAAGATGTAGTAGTTACACAATCAAAGAAAAAAGTAGGGTAGCGTTTCACCTCTTAGGGCCCTACTGCAAAGCAACCCTGTACAATCGAAACTTAATCCTAACCACCACAGGGAGCGCTATTGCGTGTCACTTAAGTGATTAATGGTTCATTGTATCTAATATGTCACACAGTGCATCAAAATGGATGAATCTTCTTTCAGTCCATCAAAACACTGGAATCATATTGTTAAATCCCCAAGATTTTGTTTGATTCTCCAAACATCAAAATCCAGCCCAGCCAACGCATTTTGTCCTTGAGGACTTCATCAAGCCTCTACTAAACCTAAATATACATTCTTAAAATCACATATTACAAACTTAAGAAAAAAACACCACCATTTTAGCTTCCCAAAACCTACAAAACATTTCTTGTCTTTTTTTTAAGCCTATTTTTATTGTTATTTCTTATACTCTAGTTTAATACACAGACATTGGATAAATCTACAGATAGCATCTTCCTTTTAGTCAACACATTCCTACAAAATATATCGTCTCAGATGAGCTCTGAACAGTGGCTCACATGTTTATCACCATACTGTAATAATCAGGTGAATAATGTCCTCCATATCGCAATGTACAATGATATCATTTAGTATTAAATATACATTTTGTCCGAGTCTTTCACATGAGTGGTCGGTGGTTAGGCATTAGGGTATGACAAATTAGCCCAACACAAATAAGTTTACTTTTTTGAGAAGAAAAAAAGGGGATAGAAAAACAAACAACTTTTATAGCAAACTTAAACCCATGCAGTGGAGCGGTATAAATTAGAAATCAACTATTCATATCTGGGGGCATCTGAGCCTGGGGAGTAGAGGTTTCACCAGAGCGTAACCAATGAAAGGGAAGAGCTCCACACCCCAATATTATTATCCAGCATTTATCCCGACTCTTATCTCAGCAGCCATAGGTCTAGGGGGGTCGCATATACACCCTTGTCCCTACAAGGGTGGGAGCAAACCATCAGGGCTCAGTGTCCACATTCGAATTGTCACGTTCTTCTTCCCCTTCCTGCTCACAAGAGTGCACTGGCTGTTCGCATGACATCATCATTTCTTTCTATAAGTCAGCTATGGGGCATCTCGGCACTCCTCTAGCTTCCTCCCAGCTCAATGCTCTACTCTCCGCACCCGCCTAATTAATCACCTCCCGATTCTAGTGTTCAAATATAGGTCCCTGTGCAGACTTCCAGACTAACGCTATTCTGTGCTTAGCCAGACCAAAGGCTAAGTCAATTTATTTATTCCTAACCTTATGTTTTCATGGTCGAGGAAAGAGCCCCAGCAGGCACACCGGGCTGTGGACGCCAGCTCTCTCCCCAGAACTATTTTAAGTTTAAAGACGATGACGTTCCAGTAAGGGCGTATAGTTTGGCAGTCCCAAAGCATATGCATGAAATCAGCATCAGGGTGGGCGCACCTCGGGCAGTTTCTCATATTCACCCCCCCCCCCCCCCCCATAGATGATTTTGAGTCGATGAGGGGTCATGTAGGTCATATGAATGACATTAAATTGTATATATTTAAGGCACATGTTGCGGGAAATATTGGGGGACTGCAGAATTTTACCCCATTCAGCATTAGTGAGTACGCCGCCCAATATCTTTTCCCATCTCCCTCGCAAGTCACCCAGCGGGTCCAGCGGCACTGTAAGCAAGGTAGCATAAAACCACTTCACCTGGTGTCCCGCTGTGCCCAAGGTTATCAGTGCATGCAAGATTGGGTGGGTCTCAGTTTCTCCCCTTCCCTTCCCCCACAACTGTCCAAAGGTGTGTACTAGAGCTTCATAATGTAAAAACTGCCCCGGGGTAAGGCCACTACCATCCACCAGTTCTTCAAAGGGAAGGAGGTTTTTGTCCAGATAGCTGTCTCCTATCCTACATTTTCCAACCCTACCTGTGTCCAAGACACAAGTTGGTCTCCGGTGAATATAGTAATGGGAGTGCCTTGCGGTAGACCTACAAGGGGGAGCATAGTGGTATATCTCAGGTCTTTTTTGACTCTGTCCAATGATCTCTTCAAGGCCTCTAACGCAGTTCGCTGTAAGTGATATGGGTGGGGGTACTCTGGACCAGCAGTTTAGCCAACAACAAGCGGGGATACCATTAGGTACCAACAAACATGCACTCTCCTCATTCACCTCTTCCAACCACTGCGCCAACCCGAAATTTGGTACTCCTAGTCCACCCTCCATCATGGGGCGCTGTAACGTCCTCAAGGAGACTCGACCATCCACCGTCCCAAATTAATTCTCTCAGCAATGAGTTTAGCGGGCGAAACCAACTTGGTGCCATCAAAACTGGGAGGTTGACAAAGTAATATAAGAGCCGGGGTAACATTACCATTTTGGAAAGGGATATCCTGGCCTTAATAGGGAATTGTAGGTGCACCAAAACTGCACACAGGATTTCAGTGACCGCACCGCCCTACCTAGGTTACCCTCCCTCAGGTCCTCCAGGCAGTGAAATACCTGGATACCAAGGTACTTAAAGGAGCGGGGAGCCCACTGTATTTCCGGCTGCAAAGCCTCTGGTCTGGGTAACGGTCCCCTTGTGGGAAACAGATACATCTTGGCCTTATAAACCCTTAGACCCGATATTTGTTCGAAGCTCTCTAAAATCTGCATTGCAGACGTGAAGCCATTCACTGCTTCTCCCAAATAGAGCAGCAGGTCATCTGCATAGAGCGATATAATATTCATCCGAGCGCCCACCTTAAGACCCAGCCCAGCGCCCCCCAATCGGGCCCTCACTGCAAGCGCTCTATCCCCAATGCGAACAGGAGGGGTGAAAGAGGGCATCTCTGTCGGTTACCTCATAAGATCATATATTGAACAGAGATTGCCTTGCCCGCTTTGACTCTTGCAGTTGGGGACGCATAAAGTAGCCAAACCCATTTCCCCCAATTATGTCCAAGGCCCATTCACAGCATAACCTCAAAGAGGTATTCCCAGCTGATCGTGTCAAATGCCTTTTCTAGGTCTATTGTCTGCACAGCTGCCTCCTGGTCACAGCAAGGCTCTTCATGGTACAACATGGAGTAAAGTCTCCGAAGATTGTAAGAGGTACAGCGGGAAGAAATAAAACCTTTCAGGTCCGGATGGATGAGGATTCTCATGTGGGAGCAACCTACTTGCCAGCACTTTACTAAGAATTTAAAAGTCTAAATTTAACATTGAGAGGGGCCTAAAATCCATCACTTTGGCAGCTGTCTCTTTGGTTTTAGCGAGTGGGATCACAAGTGCTTCCCGTGTCGAATCGGATAACTCACCTGGTGGTGCCAGGTTAGCGGCAAACCGCTTGTAGAATTCCACCAGGAGACCATGATGTCCCGGAGTTTTACCTGTCACCGTGTCCCCAATAGCTGCACAAATTTTGTTCACTGTCACCGGGCCTCCCAACTTCTGTGCCCAGCAATCCACAACATGAAGTGGTAGGGGGTCCAAGAAGTCCCCAATAAGGGATGGGTCAACTGTTGCCGTAGCAGCGTACTGTTTCTCATAATAGTGATGAAAAACACTATTAATATTGTCTGGGTTATAAAGGAGCTTCCCCGTTGCCTGGCGCAACTGGGTGATAGGTGACCCACGGGTTTCCCGTTGTATCAGCCATGCCAGGAGTCTTCCGGCCCTCCCCTCCTCCCTTTGCATCCTATCCAGGTAGTCTTTGAAACTATGACATCGAAGTTGATTTAGTACTTCCTGGTATGGCGCCCTGATCTTCTGCAATTCAAGCAGGGAAGCGGGATCATCACTCTGAGCATTATCCAGCCGGTGTAGTTTCTCTTCCAGTTCTAAAGCTCATCATGTATTTCCCGGTTGGCCCCAATCGACTGCCCCATACAGTGCCCCAGCACCAACACATTGAAGGCCTCCCATTCTACCAAGGTAGAGGACGCCGTATGTGCATTCATGGGGAAGTAGGACTCCATAAACGTCGTCAGGGAGGACCAGTATGGGATATCCTCCAAAGCTAGCGGGTTAAGGCTCCAGAAAGGAATCGGGGGGGCGCTTCCCTAACGGTTGATAAAACAGCATTATTGGGCTGTGATCGGACTAGTGCTCCCCAGATATTCTGTATGTGTAATGGAGCTAGTAAGTGTCGGTACGCAAAGAAAGGTATCTAGCCTAGTGTGTACCTGATGGATCTGTGAGAAAAAATAATCTTTCCTGTCTCCCTAGTGTTGTTGTCTCAAGATATCGACTAATCCCCACTGTTGTATCCAAACTCGAAAACCTGCGGCTGTGCGGTGTGACTGCGCCCCTGGAAGTGGTGTATGGGAGCAGTCAGTTGTGATATCCGCTACACAGTTAAAATCCCCCCCCCCTCTTAGCTATACCTGCCCATCCATATGTGCTGCTATTTTGGCCGACTGTGAATCTAAGTACGTGACCTGATCTTGGTTGGGTGCGTAGATATTACCTGGTGTTATTCCTCGCCCAGCCAGCCTACTCACAAGGAAGATATAGCTACCCTCAGTTTCTATCACAGAGTGCATGAGGTCAAATATGACACCAGGCTTTACCCATATCAACACCCCCCCTCGAAACGGGCAAGAAAGCTGTTGTAAAGACTTGCCCCCTCCAGCTGTGGTGAAGTTTTCCCACTTCGCTTGTGGCCAAATGCGTCTCCTGGAGAAAGGCGATATGTATATCCCTACTTTTCAAGTAGGAATAGACATTGTGCCGCTTGGCCATGGTCCCCAACCCTCTTATATTCCAAGTCAAAAACCTTATAACATTGTGTTTTTGCACCATGATAACAGTGGATCACTCACCCACCACCCAACCAAACCTCCCCCAGACCAGCTCCTGAACTTGTGTGAAACCGCTCCATACTGTAACCAACCAAAAATAAAAAATAAATTAACATAGCAACCCTGTTGCTGAACAACTCCCGGACCCCAGGGCAGTCAGGCAACGGCCAGGCGCCCAAACCTTGTGTAAAGCATCGAACACTAGCTGAGGTCCAGTGCCAAAGAGGTAAGGGTAAAAGTGGGGGTGACAAAGATGAGGGTACTTTCCAACACAGGTAAAGTGCCCAAGGCGCACCGACCCGAACCCAATGTGTTCCAAACTGGCCCCCGGCTGGCAGCTGGGGACTCGTCACCCCTCAAGGAGTCACTAATGGCCTCCAAGTGGTTTCTTCATCAGATGATCTCGTCCGTTGAGTACTGGAGCCCTTCCTCTCTCCCTGCTTTCTTGACCTCCAAAAAGGAGGTCCGCTTCCTCTGAACATCCAGGATGTAGTCAGGGAAGATGGAGACTCTACTATTACCTACAGCATATGGGCCTTCCGTCTGAGCTTTTTGTAGATGGGTGTCGCTGTCTCTAAAGTGGAGAAGTCTAGCCACCACTGGTCCCACTGGTGCTGTAGGTCTGGCCGGGACACGTTGCACCCTCTCCAAGGTGTAAAAAATCGACAAGCCCTCGAGGGCCACCACGGTGTGGAGCCATTGCCCTAGGAAGGATACCATGTCATTACCCTCAGTGCCTTCAGATAGGCCAAGAAGTTGAATATTATTCCTCCTGTTGCGCCCCTTGGCATACTCTGATCTCCGTTCAAGGGTGCGGGCATGATCCGTGAGGTCCCCCATCTGGGCCACCAGTGATTGCTGCGCTGGTTCGAGGACTGTTATTCTGGACTCTGTCTCCTTTACTCTTTCCACTAATTTCTTGAGCTCCTCTCTAAGCAGGCCGAGACACACCGACACTGTGCTGATGTCCTGAAGAAGGGTGGCCTTGGTGTCCGCTATAGCCTACAAGGTTCTCACCAGTTTTTGCTGTACTGGGTCGGCCAGGTCGTTTTGTACTTTTTTCTGGAGGAGTTCCTCCGTTTCCTGGGCTGTCCCGGCCGGTTTCCCTCGTGGCTTACCCATGACAATGGGACAGTCTCCACACCGTGTATAGGATTTCGGCAGTCAGTGCGGTAACACAATTTGTGCCCCTCGTGAGTGTATGTGTAAGCTCCACCCTGGTCGCGCCACTTCAGGCTCCCCCCAGTGGCACTCAGCCCGTCAAGAGCACTCAAAAAATGTTCGGTGGCCAGCCCATACAAACAGGCACTCCCAGCGGCCAACATGCTGTCGCTGCACCGGTGCTTCTTATCTAGTTCGTGGCAGGGTTATTCACTTGAGACCACTCTGCTCTCCCAAGGCCCGAGGCAGCTAACCGGGTACAGGGTCCCGCAGTGCTCTCATTTTCGGTGGGACCAGGCTCCTCTGTGTGGCCAGACCTGTCGCAGTTCTTAGACCTAGCAACACCCTGCTGTCTGGATCCTGGCGCCCCACCTCACCTCAGACATCCCTCGTGGTGGCGTCCCTGATGTATTGCAGTTAATGGCGCGGTCACCCAGCTGGGCAGCAGAGCATTCAATAGTCTGTCCTCAACTCTGGTGGCCAAAGTCCACAGGCACTCTTTCCTTCACCTGTCCGCAGTGGGGTTCCTTCACGCAGGTTCTCACAGGTTGCCAAGCAGATCCAGGATCAGTCCTTCAAGCCATGGATCCAGTGCGTGGGACCCGCCCCTCTCAAGGTCCTCCAGGTGTCCCGGCAATGTAATTATTTAATAGGCCACTGTCCAAATAGTCAGAGTCCACCAATGTGTTCGCCCGGTGCTTCCCTGGTGCGGAGCTCCTCCTCACGCCTCCAGGTGGGTCAGGAGTCTGACAGCCAGCTCATGTGTGCTCCCCAGTAATCGCAGCAGTTGGGGCCACCCCACTAGGCTCTCGAGCCCCCAATTCAGCCGCCAGCACCCGACGCACAATCACCCGGCCGTCTACAGGTGTCTCCGCCCTTCCAGCGTTGTCGCCCCGGGCCCTCCAGCGCCGGACCTCGGCGATGTTGGATGTCTGCCCAAAGCTCACTGCGTCTCCTCAGGGCCCGCAGACAGCATTCGTGGGGGCCTCTCCTCAATCCTGTCCGGCAGCGGCTCCACGGAGCTCCCACGACTCGCCTCCAGCCATTCACTGGCAACTACGCCGCCATCTTGTTTGCGTTAGGCCGTTTCCACCAATAGCAACAGTCGAGTGCGTCGATGCCTTCTGGCAGAGGGACGTACCCCAGTCGACTCCTGGGGGCCTTCGGTCACCAGATTTGTCTGGGGGTGAGTATTTCAGACCCCTTTCGCCATCGAGTTAACAGGATAACTGCGGGTCGGTGCGGAGCTGCAGGCTCACATGACTGCCATGTTCAGCTTCCAAGCCATGCCCCCAACATTTTTTGTCTTTTTTGGTGCTCACCTGGCATACTGGTTGTGAGAAGCTGGCCTGGTATATGTCCACTAATGTAAGTGGGCACCTTGCACCAGTCCAGACAGCCTTTATGGTGATTTAAGAGGTCTCAGACAACTTTAGAAAGCTATCCAAGTGGTAGCTGTGGAGAGCAGCCTTCAGGCTTAGTCTTGAAGGAGTGTAAAGCAGCTTGTTGTACCAGAATGCAATCTTATAGTATAGATTAAATGAAAAGGAACCACACAAAGTATGTATAAAAATATGTATTTATTATATAACACTCTCTAGTACTTTACAGTATCTCCTACACAGAGATAGACACAAAGCACAAAATACCTTAGCGAAGAAATCACAGTAAATAGCACTAATACAGAGTGGGCCCCAGGGGGGAACAAACCATATACTAAGAAAGTGGTATAAGAACCACGACTCGAGTCAGGACATTGTCAAGAGGACGTAGAGTTGCTAGGGACCCACAGAACCACCCAAGGTAAGTAGATGGGGACCCCACGGAGAGCGTGTGCAGTGTGAGAACAAAAACCACGTGCTCCTTACAAGTCTATATGCAAGTCGCGGTTGGAATTTTAAAGATTGAAGACCCTTCACAGTGGACCCTGAAGCAACCCCGTGGAAGACAGAAGGTTTGAGAGCCACCCCACCCGTGGATACCATGGTACCCAAGTTACCTATCCCAGGGAAGCTGGATGCATAGGTGTGAAGTGGCGTCACAAACTGCAGTCGAACCCAATGGAGGACTTCCGGAAAGTTCCGCTACTGGAAGAGGAGAAAGTGTCCAAAGGGATCCAAATGTGGATTCTTGACGAGGAGTACCTGAAAGCAGAGGGGACAGAGGCTATGTCACTCAGGGGTGACCAGGAGACTTGGAAGACGAATGCCCTCCGATGTCAGGTGCTTCAGGAAGGATGACAGTGACCTTGACTCTGCAGCTGCGAGGACCAGGCGACGCTTAGGATGACCAGGACCGGATATGAGCTGTCCCACAAAGGATGTTGAGTGCTGAGGGTTCATTTTCCGGCAAGAGCACCAACAAGCCTTGGCAAATGCAACCCACCCAGGAACTCAAGAAGGTGCACAGTTGGGACCAGCAAGGACCAAGAGACTCACCACAAGCAGGGGAGTCAGGGCAGGCCCGAGCAATCAGAGGAGCCCAAGGAAAACAAAGGTGACCCTCAAATGGACCCACAGGCCAGAGGCACAGGACCTCGAGCAGCTCACCAACAGGAGCATGACACGGTGCCCACAACGCGTTGTGGCTAAAGATCTTGATGGAAGAAGTTGCCGGAGTTTGGGGGTACTTGGAGCCCAATGCACTTGTCGCAAAGTTGCCAACAAGCGCATGCACTTGCAAAAGTACACAGTGCACATGCGTTCAGTTAATGCAGCCCCCACAAGGGATTCTGACCTCAATCTCGGTGAGAGGACAGCCTGGGCCTTGAGAGACATAGATAACCACCACCTGTGTTATTCAACCCTTCATAGTCCGCAGGAGCTCGGGATCAGCAGACCAGTCAGCAGTGTTGAGGTGCCTGCGAATGCAGGGAAGTGACTCCTTCACTTCAAGTAAGATTATCATCAAGTGTCTTGGATGCTCCACAGGTCCTGCACATATCCTGTATGGTGCACAGGCACAGACGATGTAGCAGACTGAAAGGGAGGCAAAGTCAGGCCCAAACGATATCCAGAGTGCCCAGACGGTAGAAGTGCAGTGGTTTTAGTTCCGAATCTTGTCCATGACAAATCTAGGGACCTACAACCCGGTAAGCCCTTAAGCACCCTAAGGAAAGGGTTTGGAAGATTCAGGGGACCCTCGCAGTGGAGGATCTGGATAGGGGGAGGTTACTCCCATGTCCTTTGTCGAGTTTCGTGCCAGAGCAGGAGCCGTTGGCTCCCAGGACTGGTTTTAACTGGACTATGCACAGGGACACCAAATGTGCCCCTCATGCAGACTTTCAGGCGCTGCCAAGTGCACCCACCCAGCCTTAATACACTAAATCCTGTCTGGGAGTTGGTCACACCTCCCTGTGACAGGATGCCTATTGTTCTGCCTTCCCCTGCTCGAGCTTGGCCCAGCAGCAGGAGGGCAGAAAGGTGTCTCTGGTCGGCAGCTACCATTTTGTGCTGTCCGGTACTTAGAAGGCTGGTACCGGTAACACAGAGCCTAACGGAGGGATCTCCTGGTGCTTGGAATCATACTTCCCACATCGTTTACGGTTTGGGAGGCATGATTCCAACATGTTTGATACCAAACATGATAGGATTTGTTGCAGCCATTTTCGAGATGGTCATTGTGCGGTCATGCGATGCCCCTCTATGTAGTATAAGGCTGCTTCATTGACAGCCTAGGAGAATGGACTCCATAGGCTGCAGGGGTACCCTCTCACTTAGAACCATGCACCCTGCCCTCAGGATTGTAAAGGCCTGCTAGAGGGGTGACTGAAAGGTTTGAAGTGCAGTGACCCTAAGATATAGTAAACTTATATCTTTAGTAAGTGGTGCATAAACCAACTTACAAGGGTTGCAATGGCAGGCCTGTAGTTCCATTCTGAATGGTCTCTCATGGGTGGCATAATGCATGCTTCAGCCCACGGGAGACCTCTGGGGTACGTATGCCCTGGATACATCAGTACCATATACTAGGGACTGACAAGGGTTCTCAAGTATCTAATCTGGGATATACCTAGATACCGAACACAACAGTTTAGGGGGAGAGCAGATAGACTGGTGTCCTGATTAGCAGGATCCGAGTCAGACTAGTCATAAACAGCATCTTATCAAGCAAAAATTGGGTGTAACCATAAGAAGCAGATCCTACTTTCCTACACTGGGTCACTTACCTTACTCCGCACATGGGTTATGGCTCGCACAGCAGTAACCTTCATGGTGACTCCACCTGGCTTACCTAGTCATCAACTTCAACCATATAAATATAAACAAAAAAAAAATAAGGATAAAAAAAGGGGTGCTGCCACTCGGGTCTAGCAATGGTAGCAAAGTGTGATGATGAAAATATGTACGATTGGTCAGAGGAGTAGTATTTGTAGGGCTAGGATCCATCAGTGGATCAATGCACAGGATAATGACTGGGGAGGGATTAGGAAGCGTTTGGTTACTGAACCAGATTTGTTTAAGTGTGACAGATTTTCTTGCTGTTCAGACTGATATTTTAAAATTTTTCTTACCAATAGTATTATCGGAATAGGTTTACTTCACATTTTACACTTTTTTTTGCCTTACACTTTTTAACACTTTGATATATGCCCAGCGCGTATTTTAACCAGTACTATCTTCCTCTTTTGTAATACAATTACTGCTCTGCATACATTAAATGCTACAGCAACATTATCCATCAGGTGCACAGAAAGCAATGAAACTGTATTTTTTTTCTCGTCATTTTAGTGTAATAAACAATTATTATTATTTTTTTAAATAGTTTTATATAGCACGAACTTGAACCGAATCGGGTATCAGAGCGCTTTATACAGCACCAATTGCCAACTGCGTTACATTAGGGCACATTCATTTTTGTTAGGCACGGGGAGATTAAGTGACTTGCCCAGAATCACAGGATGTTCAGCGTCATTGCCGAGACTGGAACCCAGTTTCCCAGATTCGAAGTCGACCGCCCTAGCCGTTAGGCCAACTCCTCTTATGTTCTAAACAGTGTTACACATTGCATTATCTTGAGCCTATAACTCTGTGAAAGTTCACCAGTGTATTCTGTCTTGGATGGTAAATACCACATGTTTTAAACATTGTCAAGGGAAGGTGCACTGTTATTTTTTTTTTTTTACCGACCGGAAAAATTGAATTTAATGCACCAGTTCAAGTGCGTACAAATGTTGTGTTTCCATAAATAGTGTCAGCACACCAGTAGGCTTTGTTTCAATACACATATTAAATGTGATGTAATTGTGCCATACACTGCTTCTGCCGAATGCAGTGCTCAGTAACAGATGTTTTTTTTTTGTTGCTAAAATGTACCATATAGAGTCCTCAGTCAGTGTGATAACATGGATTTTAAGGTGCGATTATTTATTGCCAATCTTCTTCTTCTGGTAAAGTCTTTTAAAAAGAAGTTAAACAAAGTGGGAAGTAGCTGCAAGTCGTTAGGTAAAACTGTACTACACAGGTTCAAATGTGCATGTTCCCAAGTGTGGTTTCACCATTATTTGTAACCGTGAAAAGAGAAAATCATAACAGTAAGTGCCAACGTATAAATTACAACGACAGGAGACATTTCCAGAAAGCCAGACTGATGCTTCCTTGGTAATACACATTTCAAGCAATATAGGAAGATGTACAAGATGCTCTCCTACCACATTTTCTTCTTACTTTTGATGTTATTTTTTGCAATGGGCAAATTAAAAATATATTTCTAGGATTTTCATAAACACAATAACACCTACAAAACAAAAGTACTTCTTAGTTACTAACCAAATAAACTCAATATAAAATATGTTGTACAATTAACCACTTTCAAATATTCACTCACCTAAAATCAAACCGGCGCCTTTGTGACTCCTCGCTGTTTACCAGCATGCAAATGCAACAATATTTTTCTAAATCTCATCTTCACACATTTTACTAAGACTACTAAACTTTTACTATGTTTTCAAGTGTTTACAACTTCTGTGTTGGTAATTTTAGTACGTTTGAGACAATAAATGCATATATTATAACAAGCTACTTTGCCACTGTTAGTATTAAACAATTTCCAAAAGGAAGTGTTTAATTTAACAGTAAATCCTGCAGCAAAACATGTCATCTACAGATAGCATAAGCTAACTTTCACAAACACATTGCAAACACACCCTTAACAGACATATATTCACCCTTGCATATCATCCTTTCTAATACTTCCTTGTCTGTTTTACTCCATAAGCACCATTTATCTAAGAAAAATAAACAAGAGGTGTTTGTCACACAATCATTAACTACAACAACCTTTTTGCAGTCTCTACAATAAAGATTAAAAAAGGAGCTAAATTATTACATTCACAGGCATCCTACATTCACATCGTCATTCAGAGGACTTTTATCACAATTTTAGACTAATTGTCAGTGCTTGTTCCTTAGCGGGACAACCTCTCCCTATTCCTCTTTTAGTTTTCTCCTCTTCCTCCTCTCTTCCTTTTTGTTTCCCTAAATAGTTTTCCTGATAATTTCCTAGCCATTCCCTATTGTATTGGATTAAATGTTTAACTATTTTTATTTTATAATTTCAGAAATAAAACCTTTACGGTGATACTTTGGTAAGTCATAATTTCAAACTCTTCAGGTATTAGGATTTTTTTTATACATGTGAAGTTACTTTGGTTTGTACTCATGCTACTAAATCGTAAAAATACTTTTTTTCTTGAGTAGCACAGGAAGGGGAAAAACACCGGAGGAACCGGGGTGTGAGGGGAGGGGATAGGAAGTGGTTCCTTGGGGGAAGTGATAAATCAATTTTCAACAACAGCTATTGACATTTAATCACCACAATCTCAATATTCCTTCCTAACTCTAAGGCAGACCCCCTGCCCCTTTTAACAACCCCAATATATTGGAATATCTGCTTCTCTTTCATTTTGTGGATGGAAGAGGGTGTGCCGCCTGTGCTTGCCATTTTCCATCATGGCATGTTCCTCACCTCTTCCACACATTTTTTGTATGTTTCCTCTCATGCTGTTCCTTACACCAGTCCATCTATGTTACTCTATCTTTTACCCTAACCCATCTCTAAACAAATATATGCCCAGCCCAAACTAGAAATATTTTTTTCGCTGGTGAGTCAGGTAATGGAAAAGCAGGGCTACTAGAGTTCTTGTGGTATTTTATGTCAATGAAGATTTATAGAGAGCGCTTTCAGTAAAGTTTTCTTGGTGCAACAGAGTAATTATCCGGGGAGAACGCTGAGCACTGAGGTTAGCACAGCAAATAGGTTTATTAGAAGATCTTTAGGTTCTTCCTGAATGTTCCAAGGTCAGTGTGAGATTGTAATATCGATGGTAACTAATTCCAATTGATGGGCCCTGTAGGGAGAAGCTGCATCCACCCATGCTTTCCTTCCTGTATCTTGGGATGGAAAGTAAGTTTATAGACGATGAGCGAAGCTCATGTGCAGGGAAGTATTGGTTGATCCTGTTGGTTAAGAATAGGGACCCTCGCCATGATGGCTTTAGAAGTGATGCCACATATATTTTAGTTTGATTCTTTGTTCCAGTGGTAGTCAGTGGATCTCCCTCAAGGTGGGGGGGTAACTTGCCGCTTCTAGGCAGTTCAAAAAATCAGTCCAGCTGCCTGATTGTGGATCATCTATATGATTGTGGATCATCTGTAATCTATGAAGTTGGACCTTTGGTAAGCCAGTGTTTGTTGAATTTGTGTAGTCCAGCCTGGATATAATCAGGGCCATTACTACTGTAGTTAGGGCATCCCGCAAAGGGACATAGCTGTCTTCAAGATCTGTCTCAGTGTGAGGAAACATAAGGAGATCACTGGCCCTATTTGTGGTTTCATGGAGAGCTGCCCAACCATGATGACTCCTAAGCTTTTAACTTGCTTTTTTACTGAGTGGGGGCCTTAACCATTTAGGTGGGCCAGTGGAAGGAGTTCCAGAAATCAGCTTTGTTGTTCAGAAACACTACTTCAGTCTGATCTGAGTTTTAAGTAATTACTGCCTATCCGTTCCCACATAAAATGCATAATGTGTTGAAAGGTTTCCTTGGAGGCAGAAGAACCATCTAGTTGAAGTATTAGTTAAGCGTCTTCAGCATAGGTATATAGCTCTTTCCCGAGCTCCTGGATTAAAGATCTGATGTGTTGAATAGGTGGAGAGACAGGAAAGAATCCTGGGTTACCCCACACTCCACCTGTATTGCTGTGGCCTTAAAAAAGGCCCAGATGAACGGTTTTAGTTTTATTATCCAGAAAATGTTTAATCCAGCCAAGGAGTGGGCCCTGTAAGCTGGGCGCCTCCACCTGGTCTGTTAGTAAAGTATGAACAACCATCTCGAGGACTGCCCATAGATTTAGTAGGACCAGTGCTGATAGACTTAATCCCATTCACAAATTTCACATGCATGTTGTCGAGCACAGAACGCATGACAGATTTGGTGCTGTGCATGATCGAAGACTGCCCATAGCTTTAGTAGGACCAGTGCTGATATTAGAATTAATCCCATTCACATGCATGTTGTCAAGCACAGAATGCATGACAGATTTGGCGCTGTGCATGAGCGGAAGCCGGCCTGAAGAGGATCTAAGAATTTGGTTACTTGAAGGTGATAGCATAATATCTGTGCCACATGTGCTTCCAGAAGTTTAATGGGGAAAGGCAGCAAAGGAATCTAGTGCCAATTTATCTGGAATGTAGGGTCTTTGCCCTGTTTTTTAAATTGTAATCACAATTACCTCTTTAAATGAGCTAGTTGCTATCCCTTGTAAAAGGGATTCTTTCAATAAGGACTGGAGTGGGACCAGGATTTCAGGTGACAGAAGTTATAAAATCTTTGGAGGGAAGGGATCAAGAGGTGACACAGAATTTAATAATTTTGGGCAACTTTTGAATAGATTTGAGTAGTTGCTTAAAATTGTAAATAAATAATTGCTTATTCAATAGAACCTTACAGTTTGGTTATTTTAACACCCTTTAATGCTTTCCAGGCAAGGGTTTCACCTCATCATTTACTACCAGTTGAGCAATACACCAGCAAGTCAAAGGTGACCATTTAACCTTTCCAAAGGAGCTGCCACTGTGCATCACCTCCATGTGACACTTTTTTTGCAAGTTGTCTTTTTGATGCATTAAAATGTGAAACGTTTTCCAGCTACGCTGGTGGTGGTTGGATTTCTTGCAAATACAGTAAATAGAAATTATGGGAAGAAATCCCATGGATGCAGAATTCCACAGATGAAGAACTGGCAATGTTGTGCAACCATGCAAACAAATGTGCTTGCACTGGGTACTACAATTCAGTGTCTTTTTCTTCTCTCCTTAGGAACATTGCAGCTTCCTGCTACCCTAAAGACCATATGGCTTTAGCCTCATGGTGCCAGATTGCTTGGGATATACCAGCTCAGCTGTGGGTGGAAAATACTGAGACCAATGTGATGGTCCTTTGCTGGCTGGAGGAGTTGGAAGAAGAGGGAGACTGCAGTAGCTCCCCCCACCTACAGTTGATACCAGTTGTCATGGGAAAGTGAACACGTCCGCTGCTGCCACAGCCAACAGAACTACAACACCTCTGACCCTCAAGAGCAGCTGGCTGTAGCACTCAATCCAACACACTCTCAGAAATTCTCCTCTGGAGTTTATTGGAGAGTTTGGGAACTCTGGCACAGGGCCAGGAAAGAAATTAAAATAGATGCAATTTTAGATGGATAATTTTTCTCTTTACTGGATGCGTCACAGCCTGTTATTTTCAAGTTCAGATACTTTCTCGGCAATCCAGCACTGATAAATAGATCCAGCGCTGAATAGAGATTGATAGAAAACAGCCCACGTTTGTAGCACACATCCAGCATAGTAGCAAAGATGCAAGGGTGTGGAATTTAATAAAATATCTATCTGTCCATAGGACAGGTTGTTTCATAAATCTACTTGTCCTGGAAAAAAATCCACTTGGTACCACATAATACAGCGAAGAATTATGGCACAATCTCATTATATAAAAGCTCTTTCTGGTTATGCCAGGGATCATACTATGGTAGATTTTGAATTCTAGCAATTCCCTTATTTTGCCAACTTTCCTTTACACAGATCTACATACTGGGGATAGAGGTAGAAATGCCCTTTTGAGTCTGTGCAAACCTACTACCTACTAAATTACATGTTTTGGGGGTTTTCGCCTGCTCTTCTCTAATCTTTTCCCACACTAAATTTACTCCTGACATTAAGACAGAAGTAAAGCTTCTGCCAGGGTTTGGAAAAAAGTGGTTGGTTGGAAAGTGAACTTCTAAACGCTCAACAGATTTTCGCATGAGCAAATCTATATCTGCAAGTTTTGCTCATGCTAAAAAGCAGTTCAAAAATATTTTCTAGGACTACAATTTCCTGGCCAACTTCTATAAATTCTTGTAAATTAATTTAATTCGTAAATGTGCACTAATGCAAGGACATATAACTTGGGTGCAATTTAGTTGACTTTTTTCAAGAATTGGGCCCCTAATTAGATCTGGAGTTCACCAAGACATTTTTTTATTTTTAAATATTGTCTCTATCAATTTTTCCATCCATCAACTGGCTTTCGCTGTTTCACAGGGAGCATATCGACATAAAAAGTAGTTTTGTTCAGTGCCGGGGACTACTGCGGCAATGTGTGCTTTTTTTAGTCCAAAAAATATTATTGCTTTATGCCACTGTTTGTTATAATGGTGAGGGCCTGGAAGCTCCCTCAAAGTATTACAAAAACCATATCAAAACAAGACACGCATTGACAAAACCAAAAGGCTGACTACCGATATCAGACCTATTGGCTTTGCCACTGCCTGTTTATTTTCATGTTTCCATTATCGTGCTGAAACTGGTTGCACTGATTTTTCCATGATGGATATTTTTTTGAAATACTAGCATCTATCAACACATTTTACTAAATGATGCATCAAAGAAATGTTACCTACAATTTCACAGTAGTTTAACAAATTGTTTTTTCTTTCCTACTTTATGAACATTTTATTTATTTTGAAAGCAAAGGATCATCAATCATGCTTTCAAGCTTCTGCAGATATTTGCATTTAATTAGAGAGTATTCTAGGAGCATTGTATGTAGCCTCAGATTGTTAAACTTTGGAAACGCATGTACACATTTTTACACTGGAACCACTGCCAGTAGCGCAGTCCAACCTTACAACATTTCCTAGAATGCTCAACCTAATAAGAAAGGATTTGTATTAATGAACCATAAATGCAATTTCAAACAGCATTAACATATGGACACAAATATTACCTTAGTTGCAGACACTGCCCTTCCCCGATTCATAATGTGATATTGTAAACTGGCAGCCAAAAGGTTTGTCCTGCAGGGGATTGGGCCTACTTGTCCCAAGGACAAAATAACCATAAAACTTGGTGTCCTTGACCCCAAACAATATGTCCTGGGGATTGGGCTATAGGAATTCCACACCAATGGGTCTGCAGCAAGTATAACAATGGGAGGGCCTGCCTCATATTGCAATTCTGCTGCTATTACAATTCTGCTTGCTGTCTTTCCACGCAAGCATTCTGATCACACTATTAGCTCTGTTTCAGATTCTAACAACATGACTTTGGCAGTTGCATCAACTCTTCTTTGAAGCTCACAACCATTTGTAGACTAGTGTTGCTCAAACAGGCTTTGCAACTGATGTGCATGAATTAATGAAAAACGAAAACTCAGAAACCACATAGGATGAAACCAACTCATGGAAAACCAATTTTAAGGGAAGACAGTTTTAAAGAAATACAAAAAAAAAACATTTTAAATGAAAGATATTTTTAAGGAACAATACAAAATTACATTAAACTTGGGTGGAGTTTAGGACTACTGTGGGGTTTTTGGGTTCAGGGATGGGTATTTAGTGTAATGAGGGTTTTTTAGGGGTCAGACATAATTGGAGTTGGGGCATAGAAAGGGAATTGAGGGTTCAGAGATGGATGGAGTGTTGGGGTGGTGAGGGGGTTTTAGGGTTCATGGATGGGTGGAGTTTAGGGCTGGTGAAGGTTTTTAAGGTTCAGTTATGGGTAGCAGCTGGGGGGGTGAAGAAGTTTTAGGGTTCAGGATGGGATGGAGTTTAGGGGAGAGGGGTTTAAGGATTTAAAGACGGGTGGAGTTTAGATATAGAAAGGGATTTTAGGGTTCAGGGATGAGTAGTGTAGGGTGATGAGGAGTTCTTATGCGTCATGGATGGCTGGCATTAAAGGGCCATGAGGTTTTTTTTTTAGTTCAGGGATAGGTGGAATTTGTGTGTGGTAAGCTGTTTTAAGGCTTGTGGGTGGAATTTAGACATAGAAAGAGGTTTTCAGGGCGTTCAGAAATGGGTGGAGATAGGGGTAGTGAATGATTTTATGGTTCAAGAATGGTGGATGTTTGGGGTAGAAAGGGCTTTTAGGCTTCAGAGATGAGTGTTTAGGTGTGGTGAGGAGTTTAGGGGCCAGTGATTGATGGTGTTTAGGGGTTATGAGGGGGTAGCGATGTATGGTGTTTACAGGTGGTGATGGGTCAACGAATTAAAAGCATCCGATGCAGAATATATAAATATGAAATGTCCCCTGAAGTAAAGCACTAAAATAAATATCTTCAACAAAGCTGCTTCTGAAAGTAACACTTGCAACCATTGCATTTACACTTAATAAAATAAGCATTCAAAAGCCAATTTCGACCAAAAAGACATTGTATGAATTGGTTTTACAAAAGGTAAATCCAATTCATTTAGAAAATTTCCATTAAACAGTTTAATTTAAATTGTTTCTCAATAATGGTATTCCTTGACATCAATTTTCTGAGAAATAACATACAACCCCTTTGTAACATGTATGAGTTGGTGTTCCAGTGGCTCCCGATGTCTTGTATAAGGTATTTTATGGGGAACTTGCTACCTCACTGAATGGCCTACAAGTACTTTTGGGATTTAAAGGAATAATTAAAACAAAATCAAATCCTGTGATACATGACCTGCATGATGTGGGCTACTTTTTTTTAGGAAGTCTTTAAAAATATATTATTCTTGATTTTGCACAAATGATAAACAGTGCACACACAGTAGATACACCAGCACATACATGATCCCATCTAGTTTCCAAACTGTTCCATCTTCTGCCCCACATAATCCTCTTCATCAGTCTTGGACACCCTGACACCACTGCAAAAATAGTCTCTCCTGAGTCCTCCTCGGGGGGTGATGGCCTTATGGCATGTTCCTTCCAGCTGGTGGGTTCTCAGAGCCATCCGTGAGTCCATGGTAGGCCCTACATTGCCCCAAGACACTCTAAAAGTTTCTGGAACAGCCGCAGCTGTCATAGACCACTCTTTCGGCCTCCATGTATTTATGTGTCCCGTCTCCACTTGTCTCTTATAGGAACATGTTCCCTGCCCCACAACCTGGCCCAGTCTCTCTTAGCCTCAACATAGCCCAGCATAGAAAAAAGTAGTTGCTTCCTTCAGACATCCACTTTGTTGTGGGTAACCTAATATAAAATCAGTTGAGGTCTTTTCGGGATGACTGTCCCCAGCACAACCTCCAATTCTGCTACAATTTCCCACCAGTATTTACTCATCCTGTGAAAGCCCCTGATCGTGTGGAGAAACATGCCCACCTCACCTCACCAGAAGCACGTGGGGCTTTCATCTTTTCCCATTTTATTGAGCTGTGACCTATTGTAAAAAGACCTGTGGAGGACGTTGAACTGGATCAAGCGCAGCCTGGCTTTAATTGCGACCTCCCTAAGATGCATCAGAACTGCCTCCCAATCAACATCCTCCAGGACACCCACATCCACTTCTTTTATAGAGCCATGACCTATTGTAAAAAGACCTGTGGAGGACGTTGAACTGGATCAATCACAGCCTGGCTTTAATGGCGACCTCCCTAAGATGTATCAGAACTGCCTCCCAATCAACATCCTCCAGGACACCCACATCCACTTCCCACTTTGCCTGTAGTTGCCCAAGATTGTCTGGTGTGTTGTTTAACATGGTGCGGTGAAGTTGGGAAACACTCTTGTTCGAGATCGCACCACCAAGGACCCAGCTCTCTAGCGGTCTGTGGTGCGGTAGGTTCATGCCCAGAACCCTTACCTTTCCCAGAGCACCCGTCAATTATAGATTTTCGAATTGCTGGGTGCCAGCTAAGGTGTATGTTTGTGTATAGTATGCTCTTAGGTCAAGAAGCGCAAGGCCTCTATTGTAGATGGATCTATATATGGTTTTAAGGGCTATTCTTGGGGTGCCTCCATCATAGAGTAAGGTGCAGATTGTTTCATCCAATCCACTTTATTGCTCTAGTTATCGGTGATAGAGTATGAGGTGTTTTGCAGATCATAGAGTAGCTTAGGCAGAGTGATCATTTTATAAAGGCCAGCTCTGCTCCTGATAGTCAATGGGAGTTAGCACCACCTTTTTGGTTCGTCAGTGAAATCTTTCAGAACCTTGTCTAGGTTTAGTTCCAAGAACCGCTTGTGATCTGGTGTAATCTCAATACCTAGGTATTTTAAGCCCAAGCTTATCAGTAAGATGTTTCCTTACACACCCTGTGTATCTCTTCAGTCCCCCAGTTGAAAGAGGATGGATTTTTCCCAATTTATGTGGTACCCGTAGTAAGTCTTGAAAACTCCGAACGCAGACGGCATCGCTGGGATTGACAAGTCTGGATCCGTCAAATACAACAGGCCATTATTTGCATATAGTGATATTTCCTCTGTGTCGTTGGATATCTGGGGAAAGTCCCTGACATCTGCTCCGCAGCACACCCAACAGGCCAGTGGATAAAGGCACAACGCGAACAGGAGGGGGAATAGTGGACATCCCTGTCTTGTGCTCCTGTCGAGTGCAAATGTTCCTGAGACTGTCTCATTTACTGTTACCACTGCGGTGGGCACCTTCTACGGGAGGCTCACCCAGCTAGAGAACCTGGCCCAAAGCCAAAATGCTGTAGTGTCTCAGATAGATAGCACCAATCAATAGAATCTAGCACTTTTTCAGCGTCTAGCAACAATTTATTTATTTATTTATTTACTTCATTTGTAAAGTGCTCTGTCACCTAACAGGCATCCTGGCACTTGCAAACTCAGAGTAGTGTAAAAAAATGTGCCAGAAAAAACCAGATAACTTACTAGACTTTGGGGAACAACCAGGTCTTTAGTCTCCTTCTAAAAAGAAGGAGATCACTGATTTGTCTCATGTTCCAATGGGAGTCCATTCCAAAGTCTAGCAGCAGCTACACCAAAGGTTCTACCACCCGATTTAACTTTCCTGAACCTTGAAGTCTTAACCAGTCTCGCCGACGAAGAGCGGAGGCTTCTAACTGGAACATACCACTCAAACTTCCTCTGCATAGAGATAGGTCCCAGCCCATGCAGGGCTTTAAACACTAAACAGAGGGACTTAAACTGAATTCTATGTCCGAACGGGAGCCAATGCAATTCTGCAAAGGCCAAAGAGGAAGGGGACCTTCTGGGCCAGCCTAAGACTAACTTGGCTGCTGTTGACTGAATGAATCCTCAAAAGTCTGTCCAGAAGAAATTTCGGAGACTCTAACAAAAGGGCATTGCAGTAATCTAATCTGCTTAGGATGGTGCTTCGTGCCACTAGCGCACGCGCATGGGGAGGCAGCAGTGGAAAGAGTTTCCGCAGAGATCTAATAATAGCTAAACAGCTGCCCACTGTTCTAGTAACACTGAGCCTCCATTGTAAGTTTATTGTTGAACATAACGCCCAGGTTACGGACCGTTTCAACTGGTCTAACTACGGTCAAAGTTTCACTGGGCCAAAAGTTGCAATATCGCCAGGGGTTCACTAACCGCTATAAGACTGTCCAGCCAGAGGGGCAGGCACCTAGGGTTCAGTCTTGTGGCCCGTCTGGCATGAAACCATTGGTGTCGGCATGCACTTACTCTGATCACACCGGCCAGTCTGGTGGCAAGGATCTTACTAGTGATGTTCGGCAGCGAGATGAGATGGGCAGGCATAAGGAGCATAGTTTGGACGGTTTACCATTTTTGGAATCATTATGGAAATGGTGTGGTTGAGGTCTGCCACAGCTGTGACCCGCTTGGTAAGTACTTTATTGTATGTGTGCCTGCATGTGCTTGTGGATGGGTGGAAGGGAGGCTGTGCATGTGTATGCCTGCTCCAGAACTAAATATATTTATCAACTGCCACTGCCTTTTAATCTAATATAACCACTCTCCCTCCTTTCTTTTTAGATCTCTGCTACAGACAGCCAGACCTATTGTTTCCCATATGCAAGAGTGGGCTTGGAGTCAGCCTCTCTGCCCTAATTCTAAGTCTTTGTTGTCTAGCCCAGTTGTCTCCTCTTGGTTCAGTTTCTTTCCTCCCTATTCTTACGTTTGAGTTTTGATTGTTTAACTTGTATCCTTTCACTGCTGATGTTACCTACATTCAGGAAACTACTTTTTTTAATAGTCTTTTATGCACTTCATGTGAGTGAATGTGTTGTCTTACTCTTTCCCACTTGTGCTACCTACCCTTACTCTCTGTGTTGGTCTCCCTGTCCCTTCCCCGCTTGTCCCTTTTCCCCAAGGCCGGCCTTTTCTATTTTCTTTTTTTAAATTATACTCTTCAAGTCTTCTGTTGCCCCCCCTATCTTGCCGCTCAACTGCATTTAATTTTTACCACACCCACGCACTTTGCTGCTGCTTCCCCACACACTTTATCTTCCTATTAGTGTTAGAATTATTATTAGTATTCTAGAGCTCAACAGCTACAATTTGCTGCTGGGCCACTCCTTTGCCAAAATGTTCTTTATTTTTAGTTTACCAATGCAAGATTCACGTCCACTGTCTTGGAATGGATGATATGAAAAAAACTGACATTTTGCCTGCATACTCGTGCCATAATGCATCGTTACACATTCATCATTTTGTGTGTGCGTATGCATCGTTACACGTGGCAACTAATTTGGAATTGGTTCTCTTTAATTGGAAACCCATGCCAAAATTGTAGGATTTGCAGGCATATTGAAACATGCATTTTCATGCCAGTCCGAACAAGCAGTGGCAAATCCAATAGGTCAACGTTTTAAAGCAAAGTTCTGTTCACTCTGCCAAGCCTCGTACTTCATGAGGAGTAAAGCCTATCCGGTTTCCCATTCATCAAGCCTACAATAAACAGGGCTGGGCAAAACATTTAAAAGGGGGCACAAAATGAAAAAAGCTCCACACAATGTGTGGATGGAGGGGATAAGGGCAAGCACTCAGTGTAGAAAACAGACACCACTTTAGTCAATATGTGTTATTTCAATTGGACTACTGTAATGGTAGACGTAAGAAGGAAGGCCAGTTGAATTTACATGTATATTTATTGAAGAGTTGGTAAATAAGGAATCACAAGATTGAATTTGATGTAAGATAGATCTTCTCTTCAGAGCCCCACCAGGAGCAGCTCCCTTGCTGCTCAGCCCATCCTCTCAACTGACACTCCACACACAGTCATACCAGCATTCTATGATCTCACCACGCATACCAACATTCCAAGAACATCCACACTGGCTGAGCAGCAAGGTAGGGAAGCAGGAGAGGTGCAGTACACTCAATACCTGTATACTACACACCTTCCCCCTTTAATAAAGAACAACAAAAGAATTATGTGAGTATAAAACAAAAGAATTACGTGAGCAGAAAGCATAGTAGAAGCATAACCAAATATAGTAGTAAAACATTGCATTCAACTAACGAAAATGACATAAGAATATGCAATCAATCCAAAAAAGAAAATATGCAATCAATCCCAAGAATGAATGCATTAAATTAATTAACTACATACACCTCTTCCTCCTTTACAAGCAAACGAAGAAAGGACGTAATGCCCATTCCGCATTACAAACCCAAAATATGGGTACACTGCCCATTGCGCATAAACCAAATATGGGTACACTGCCCATTGCACATAAACTAAAATATGGGTACACTGCCCATTGCGCATAAACTAAATATGGGTACACTGCCCATTGCGCATAAACCAAATATGGGTACAATGCCCATTGCACATAAACTAAAATATGGGTACACTGCCCAATGTGTACCACAACCCAAAATATAGGTACACTGGCCATTGTGCATTACCAAATAAAATATGGATGCTGTCCATTGCGCCCTTCCACCTTATGCAATAACTAGAGGTAACCAACAATCCACACAGCTAAATAACAATATAAAAGGGTAGTGAGATTGTAACACTAATGCTAGATACAAAAGAAAGCCGTCTAGTGTAGAATCAGTGTATAGGGCGTGCACTACCCACACTGTAGATTAAAATAGTGTGTGAAGACCAGCTCCAACACAACGAATACCCTAACAGAACCAATCAAAGCCTAGTACCCTAAAAGTATCTAGATCGGGAAGCTCAACAAATAAATAACGATTTTGCTAAGTGAATGCAACGTGAGCAAATCCACCAGTTAAGTATGAAATAGCATACTGACATAGTGCGCATAACATACGACTCAGTGTACAAAATAAATAAAAACTGCAAAAATCACCAGAAGCAGTCTGGTACTGTAACTTAAAATACTAGTACAGATACAGTAATACCATATTGAGTAAAAAAAAACGATACATAGGACAGCTCCAAAATATAGTCCAGAAACCCTGATGAGCGATGTCTCACCCGAACCCACTAGTATTAGAAAAAATATCACCATTGAAAACTTGCTTCAGCTGATTACTGATGGAGGATAGTAGCACCCATACGCTGTTGAAAAGTTTCTGGCAGTCAAAGTGCTTAAACCACAATAAGATGCATTGTTATCTTGAACACAGAGCGGAGATCCCTTTGTATTGCAGTGTCAAAATGCAGCATGTCGTACTCACGTTTTCCGCCACATCGGAGTTTGTATTAATTAAAAAAAAAACATAGACGACAAGAATCGAAGCATTCTGGAAACTTATCTTCACCACAGACATTTCCAGTAACTCGCACTGACAGCAGCCTGAAGAGAAACCTTGGCAGCTAAGATGGCGGCACGTTTGGTTGACGGCGTGCCGTATGGTTCACAGCACGTTGAAGCACCAAGGCGTGCATTGAGCACCACCTACAACATCACAGAGGGAACCACGAGACGTCAGCGTGTCCAGAAGATGAAGGTGAGTGCATGCTGGAGCTCGAGCCACATCATTATTTCTTAAATTTGAAAATGACCGTTGGCAAGGTATGGGCATCAGATCTCAGGCCATACATGAAAATAAATTTAAAAATAAAAATAAGCTGCACTTGCCTTCCTCCAGGACCGGAACAAAGTACACAATACAGCCAGACGTCACCAGGGAAATAAACGGAACTCTGCCAGAGATGCACGAGTTAACGGTGGAAACTCCTTTGTACAGCAAATGTCCAAAGAGAAGTGTTGATGACAGACACTGCCGGACAAGCTCACAAAGGCAGAGTCCGATGGGTGCATAAACCGCATATTTATTTTTGTTAAAACATAAATCACGTGAAAACTCACCAACAGATGAGACACGCGGAATGAAGCTCTCTCCATCAGCGTTCACGGAGAAGTGCAGGAAATTTATTAAATCCGTTTTCTCACAGTTATAAACTTCCAGGGTTTGACAGACTTTTAGATGCTCGTTGTAAATGCTGGGCTGGCACCAGACCGGTGTTTAAATCAGGTAGTATCTTCCAAAGCGAGTAGAGACAGGCAGGAATCGGTACACTTCAGTAGTGTGCACGCAGGGACTAGCACACTTCAGATGTGTGCAGGCAGGAACTGGCACATCAGGATTTGAGGGCGACCGATGGAGTGGTCACTGGTGGGGCTCAGGTCGGGGTGCCAGTAAACTTAAGTTGCTTTTGAAATCTCATTTATCTTGCTTGATGTTCTTCATCTAGAAGTATCACGGGGTTTCTTGAGGTGCAGGTTCGTTCCAATCGTCGCCAAATGTAATGGTAGATGTAAGAAGCAAGGCCAGTTGGATTTACATGTATATTTATTATTGAAGAGTTGGTAAATCAGGAATCACAAGATTGAATTTGATGTAAGATAGATCTTCTCTTCAGAGCCCCACCAGGAGCAGCTCCCTTGCTGCTCAGCCCATCCTCTCAACTGACACTCCACACACAGTCATACCAGCATTCTATGATCTCACCACGCATACCAACATTCCAAGAACATCCACACTGGCTGAGCAGCAAGGTAGGGAAGCAGGAGAGGTGCAGCACACTCAATACCTGTATACTACAACTACCCAAGCACTGGCTGCTACAAAAAACACTTTCAGAGACAAAGTTCCCGTTTTTTTCCTACAGAAATGTCTTGTAGTCCTCTTGTGCCATCCCTACTTCTACCTGGCGATTTACCAAGACCCACAGAACATTCCAGCAGGATGTTAGAACTGCAGATTTCACTGCACTCGTTGTGGAAACGTCTGCACTCTTAAAACCATTTACGTCCACCAGAAATCCCTTTATAGATTTCTGAAAGACTTAGAACATATAAATTCATCAGGACGCGTACGTTAAAGACCAAATTTACCTTTGTAAATAGGAGCATATGGACATGTGTGTGTATATATATATATACAATCAGGTGGTTTCGCTGCTCAGCCTCGAGATGCTTCTGGCTTTCTCCCTTTGAAAAAGGTCAATGTGACTGAAATGCATCAGGGAATCTAAACGCCAGCGCTGTTTAAAAAGGAATAAAAGCTGATAAATCGAATCGCATTGTGTGCGGCTCACTCCTTTCTCGGTGAAGAGAGGTTTTCTTGGATATATATATATATATGCACTGCAATGCGTCTTAGGTGCGGATCGCTCAGCAGCGGGTGCGAGTGTTGGGCCAAGCCAGCAGCCAAGAATCAATTTTACAGCAAATGACACTCGCACTCAGGAACCTTGCAAATATTTATTCTTTAACAGAGTTCCCTTCTGTTACACCGACGCGTTTCAGCCATGTCGGCCTTGTTCACGGTAGGTGACACCATTTCCTGTTACAATTTAAAGCATTTCCTATGCAACGTATTACGCCCCATAGAATTCTGGGAACTGTAGTTTTTTACATTTTTTCAAAGAAAAATAGTGGTTTTGGTTAATCACCTCGTAACAGTAAAAGTCAAATTAATTCAATTTCCCAAAACAGCAGTAAGGCATTTGGACAAATGTCCACTATTATAACAATATTGATTAAATGAGGGTAGATTCCACGATGTATATTAAAGTAAATGATACTACTCGAAGGATAGTATTTACACTGCATGCATACTAAATGTTCCAATTCTATAGTAGCCTTGTTATAGGACATTTACAATGGCAACATTTTAGCAATTTAACCAAGGGTGTATTCAATAAGCCGGCATTAGTGGCCAGTTTAAGTTAGCAAAGTGTATCTGAGATTTTTAAGTCATCAAGAAATCTACTAACTTAATTGATAAGTGTTTTCACAAAAATAGGGAAAGGAGTTTGCAAAGATGGGTACGTGAGCAACAAACCCTTATTTGAAACAGTCCAACTAGAGGTGTACATAAAGTTCCTCGTCCAAGTTCATCCCTCTCGGGTGTTTGGTCCGGAGTCGGATTATGTATTTCGATTCAAGTTGTCTCAGTTTTTTCTGGCGGTCGCCCAGCCTCTCATTGGTTTCAATAGAATCGATTGCAAAGAATGACATGTTCATCCAGTTACCCTCCTGGCATGCTAGCATGTGTTTTGCGGTAGCATAGGAGAGATCTTTGTTTTTAACCGCTCTGACATGTTCCAAAATGCGTTTTTTTAGCATGCATATGGTGCTACCTATGTAGAGCATACCACAGTCGCATTGAATTGCATAAATAACAAATTTGGTAGTGCAAGTTATTTTATGTTTGATGTAAATGGTTTTTCCTTCTGGGTCGGTAAGTGTCCTCATGTTTTTCCCAATTTTACACGCTTTGCAACTGTTGCATTTTCTAAATCCTGTTTGTTGCTGCGTGAGCCAGTTTGATTGCGTGGGTTTAGTGCCTTGAAAATGGCTCTTGGTGGTAAGGTCTCGGATGGATTGGACCTTTTTGTATGCAATTGACGGTTGTGTTCCAATGATTGGCATCAAGTCTTGGTCCTGTTGTAATATCGACCAGTATTTTTGGATGATTTGTCGGATTTTGTACGATTCTTTGCTGTATGTGAGTATCAGCCGAGGAGCAGATTGATGTTCGGTGATTGGTTGATCCAATTCTGAATGTTTTTTGACCAGAATGTCTGTTCTACTCTTAGTTTGAACTCGTTTCATGCATTGATCCAAGTCTCTTCTCCTGTAGCCACGCTTTTGAAGTCTCCTCGTGCATTCTAGAATTTGGTCCTTCGCATATGGAATGCTTCTGAGTAGAGCTTTAGGATGAAAGGTATCTGCATGTAGGATACTGTTAGTGGCTGTTTTCTTCCTGAATAAAGTTGTCTCAATTTGATCATTTTCGATGTAAACAGATATGTCGAGGAAGTCAATTCTATGGCGACTGGTGTTGCACGTAAAGGAGAGGCCAATGTTGTTGTTATTGAGACTATTGAAATATGACATAAAATCTTTTTTATCTCCATTCCAAATTAAAAACAGATCGTCAATATATCTTGTCCATAAAATTATTTTCTCAAGTGCTGTGTTGTTCTGGGGACCCCATGCAATTTCCTTCTCCCACCATCCCATTGTGAGGTTAGCGTAATTGGGCGAGAAGGAAATGCCCATGGCACATCCACACAGTTGATGGTACAATTGATGATCCGGGCCGAGGAGGACAGATCGAGGTTGTTCGCGGGAGTGTGCGAGCATGGAAATACTATAGCTCACTACCCCCCTCCCGGACCCATGATGTTAGTAACAACAACAGCATAAACATTCTGAGCCCCGGATAATAGGAGGCTCCTGGGTAAAACCGTGAGTTTTACCTTTTGATCTCCACAGGTCAGGGTGCGCCTTAGAGTGTGCATACCGCCGTGGAGACTACCTTGGTCCTGATGAAAGCTTAGCCGATTAGGCACCGTAAGCAGAAACATGTCGACCTAAAAATTGGTCAAGCCCTGGTCAACATCACTGGCCAGAACTTGCCCAATTCACGTTTTTATTGGTTTTTGATTTGCCAAGAATAAACTTGTCATTGGTTAAAATCATTCACCTTTTAATCTCACTTCCCTTCACAACCAGAAACCCGCTCCGCTGTAACACAGGCGTCGCAGCACACCAGAGAGGCATTCGGCCTCTCTGGTGGGAACCCGATGATGAAGCATGTCACCAACTAGGTTGGTGAGTGAGGGTTCTTTTAACAAATATTTTTGGTTTTTGCCCGTGCCTCTCTTTTTTGCTCCCTATCCCTTTGTCACTCTTTTGTTGTTTAATTGATACAATTGATGATTAAACAAGAATATATTGTTCCTCAGACATATTTCAATCATGGTCAATAGCATGGCTGAATGTTCTAGCTCATGTATGCTCTTTTGGCGTAGAAAATAGGCACAAGCATTCAGGCCGATCGAGTGTTCTATAGAAGTATACAGTGATACTACGTCTATCGTCACCATGAGATAGTTGGGGTTCCATGAAGTGTTAGCCAAAATTCGTAAAAAGTCACTCGTGTCTTGGATGTATGAAGACAAATTTCTTACAAGGGGTGCAAGATATCGATCAATGTACATGGAAATGTTCTCATATATTGAATCACAAGAGGATACGATTGGTCTCCCTGGTGGTTTGATTAGTGTTTTGTGTATTTTCGGCAGAAAATATATCGTTGGTATCGTTGGATTTTCTTTGAATAGAAATTTCTTTTCCTCGATGTTAAGTAGGTTCTGTTCATGCCATTCATTTAAGTTTTTTTCAATCTCCTGGAGCATTTTAAACATGGGATTATTAGGGAGCTTGACATATTTCTCGGTGTCATTTAGTTGACGATAAGCCTCTTCTACATAATCCACAGTGTTGAGAATTACGATGTTGCCGCCCTTATCAGCCGGTTTTATAATTATGTTAGAGTTGTTTGCCAGGTTTTGAATAGCTTAACTTTCGTTTTTTGAAATGTTTTCCCTGATTTTATTGTTCCGTGTTTTCTTGATTTTGTCAATTTCGTTCATGATTATTTCAGAGAAAGAGTCAATTTTGTTGCCTGGTGACAGCTGGGGGCTGTATTTAGATTTTTGTTTCAAACCACTCGGTTCGTGTTGTTTGGTATCAATTTCAAGTAGTTTGAGAGTCTCTAAATTGGTAGTTTGTTGACTTTCCGTGTCGTGGGCTAAATCGTATAGACTCAATAGGTGTGGAATTTCCTCAATTGTGAGTCGGTCTTCTTCGATCATTTCCGTACTTGCATCCCCTGAATGTGTGGTGTTCCATGTACATTGATCGATATCTTGCACCCCTTGTAAGAAATTTGTCTTCATACATCCAAGACACGAGTGACTTTTTACGACTTTTGGCTAACACTTCATGGAACCCCAACTATCTCATGGTTACGATAGACGTAGTATCACTGTATACTTCTATAGAACACTCGATCGGCCTGAATGCTTGTGCCTATTTTCTACGCCAAAAGAGCATACATGAGCTAGAACATTCAGCCATGCTATTGACCATGATTGAAATATGTCTGAAGAACAATATATTCTTGTTTAATCATCAATTGTACCATCAACTGTGTGGATGTGCCATGGGCATTTCCTTCTCGCCCAATTACGCTAACCTCACAATGGGATGGTGGGAGAAGGAAATAGCATGGGGTCCCCAGAACAACACAGCACTTGAGAAAATAATTTTATGGACAAGATATATTGACGATCTGTTTTTAATTTGGAATGGAGATAAAAAAGATTTTATGTCATATTTCAATAGTCTCAATAACAACAACATTGGCCTCTCCTTTACGTGCAACACCAGTCGCCATAGAATTGACTTCCTCGACATATCTGTTTACATCGAAAATGATCAAATTGAGACAACTTTATTCAGGAAGAAAACAGCCACTAACAGTATCCTACATGCAGATACCTTTCATCCTAAAGCTCTACTCAGAAGCATTCCATATGGCGAGTTCATCCGCATGAAAAGAAACTGTTCAAAAGATGCAGATGCGAAGGACCAAATTCTAGAATGCACGAGGAGACTTCAAAAGCGTGGCTACAGGAGAAGAGACTTGGATCAATGCATGAAACGAGTTCAAACTAAGAGTAGAACAGACATTCTGGTCAAAAAACATTCAGAAATGGATCAACCAATCACCGAACATCAATCTGCTCCTCGGCTGATACTCACATACAGCAAAGAATCGTACAAAATCCGACAAATCATCCAAAAATACTGGTCGATATTACAACAGGACCAAGACTTGATGCCAATCATTGGAACACAACCGTCAATTGCATACAAAAAGGTCCAATCCATCCGAGACCTTACCACCAAGAGCCATTTTCAAGGCACTAAACCCACGCAATCAAACTGGCTCACGCAGCAACAAACAGGATTTAGAAAATGCAACAGTTGCAAAGCGTGTAAAATTGGGAAAAACATGAGGACACTTACCGACCCAGAAGGAAAAACCATTTACATCAAACATAAAATAACTTGCACTACCAAATTTGTTATTTATGCAATTCAATGCGACTGTGGTATGCTCTACATAGGTAGCACCATATGCATGCTAAAAAAACGCATTTTGGAACATGTCAGAGCGGTTAAAAACAAAGATCTCTCCTATGCTACCGCAAAACACATGCTAGCATGCCAGGAGGGTAACTGGATGAACATGTCATTCTTTGCAATCGATTCTATTGAAACCAATGAGAGGCTGGGCGACCGCCAGAAAAAACGGAGACAACTTGAATCGAAATACATAATCCGACTCCGGACCAAACACCCGAGAGGGATGAACTTGGATGAGGAACTTTATGTACACCTCTATTTGGACTGTTTCAAATAAGGGTTTGTTGCTCACGTACCCATCTTTGCAAACTCCTTTCCCTATTTTTGTGAAAACACTTATCAATTAAGTTAGTAGATTTCTTGATGACTTAAAAATCTCAGATACACTTTGCTAACTTAAACTGGCCACTAATGCCGGCTTATTGAATACACCCTTGGTTAAATTGCTAAAATGTTGCCATTGTAAATGTCCTATAACAAGGCTACTATAGAATTGGAACATTTAGTATGCATGCAGTGTAAATACTATCCTTCGAGTAGTATCATTTACTTTAATATACATCGTGGAATCTACCCTCATTTAATCAATATTGTTATAATAGTGGACATTTGTCCAAATGCCTTACTGCTGTTTTGGGAAATTGAATTAATTTGACTTTTACTGTTACGAGGTGATTAACCAAAACCACTATTTTTCTTTGAAAAAATGTAAAAAACTACAGTTCCCAGAATTCTATGGGGCGTAATACGTTGCATAGGAAATGCTTTAAATTGTAACAGGAAATGGTGTCACCTACCGTGAACAAGGCCGACATGGCTGAAACGCGTCGGTGTAACAGAAGGGAACTCTGTTAAAGAATAAATATTTGCAAGGTTCCTGAGTGCGAGTGTCATTTGCTGTAAAATATATATATATATATATATATATATATATATATAATCTCCAAGGTCACGGTTTCCACCGGCATGTGCCAAACCAACAGGTGGTCCAGAAAGAGGTGCCACCGCTAGTACCTTTTTAATAATAGCGACAAACTCCTTCAGTAAAAAATCCACCTCTTATTCTTCAGCCCATACTGCGATCAAACAGTTCTCAGAACTCAAGCCTACCCTAGTAGTAGGGCGTTCGTGAAAGGTGGAGTGGCTGGTTGAAGCAGCCACTGTCTTTCACTGTGCAGGCGCGGTGCACCCCAGCTGGCAGGTGCAGTGACCAACTGCACCCACCTGCAGAGGAATGTTTGTGGGGGTCCAAGCGACTCCTTTTGCCCCCTCCAGAGAGGCACCCTCAGGGCGCACCGACTGTACGACCCCTCTTGTCACACAGCCAGTGTGCATCAGAACGCCTTTTTCCCTCGGCAACTTCATCCATAATACATCAGTCACAGAAGTGTTTGTCTCATTTGAATGAGGACACACTCTCATGCAAAGGAAGGAACACCACGTTCATATAGCACTGGCACACATACTTTTATTACAGAAAGGCCACACAAGCATCTGCTGCCCCTTCTGTAATACAGCAGTGCCCCAGGGGCACAGAAAACAGGCGCACGCACAGGTTGAAACCCTAGGGCACAAAATTGTATACAGCCTGTTCTGCCTTAAGTGAATATTGAGAGGAAATCAGGAGACTTTTGTTTTATGTCAACGTGACCGTTTATTATCTCTTATTGTTTAATGGAGGAACTCCTTTATTCTTCTGGAAGTACGAAGGAAAGCCATGAACCCGTCAACACACGTTATGGGTAACTAAACATATTATAAATTTGAGTGAGGGCTCGCCTCTCCGTGACGCGCAGTTTTTTTATGTACCAGTGTGGGTACGACTAGAGCTCCTTCACCAGGACAAAGTTCTGTTTCTTAGCTTCAGATTCTCCAGCTTCCAGTTGCAATGTTTTCTGTTTGGAAAGCAAATGTGATAGGGCAGAGTGGCTAATAGGCCCTGTACTGTCAGTCACACTGTAAGGTCATTGCTGGGCTGTTTAACCTATACTTATAATTTTATATTATGAGATATTAAAACCATTTTTTTGCACATAACCATTGATGAACTTTCACACTTAAATTATGTTGTACTTCGACTCATCCCATTCCACCACCATTGAGTTACATCTTGATTGTATGTCCACATCGAGAGTGAAGGAAGCTTTGGGCCACATGTATCAAGCAATTTTGCGTTTGCAAATGGGATGATTCGCAAAAAGGTTTTTTACATGCAACACACCCTATTTTGAGATACGGTAACCGGTCACTGAATCGCAAAATGGGTTTGCGATTCGGTATTTGGATACGGCATGTTAAGGGTGAATCGCAGCGGTATGTAAGAATGTTTTGTGCCTGTGAATTGGTTGAAAAACATTCGAATTTACCACCAACTTCAAGTTGGTGGTAACCAATTTGCAAATGGGAAGGGGTCCCCAAGAGACCCCTTTCCCTTTGGGATTGGTTGTAAAAACGTTTTTTAAGAGCAGGCTGTGGTCCCAAGGATCACTGCTTGCTCTTTAAGGAAAACACAATATTTTGCAAAATAACCAATATTTTTGAGGACTTTCAAAACCGAGAAAGAGAGAGTGTGTGTTTTTATTTCTGTGCCTATGTGAAAATTACCGGTGAAATCCAACTGGCATCTCACAATGCCCGACTGAAAGCATCTGTACCCAACTATTTATCAGAAAATACATTTATTGGGAGGTGCAATACCGCAAACACCCTGCTGAAGCTAAGCCCGTCAGTAGCGTCTTAATACCTATAGCATAGCTCAAGTAGCATTACAAAAGCACGGATACTGTTGTGGAAATGTAAAGACATGTCAGGCATAGTGGAATTTTTTATGTTGATTATTCTGTGTGCCAACTCTCACTGAGAAGGGAGTTCTGCTCTTTGTAGGTTGCCCGGTGTCTTTAAAAGCTGTCTGCTCAAATTGCATTGTTTGTCGGCACAGGTCCTATCAATTTGTCATCTTTCTGTTGCACAGAAGCATATTGGCTAGCTGTCAGGGGATGACAGTAATTCCATTCGGCAGCCAGTGTACAACAGAAGGCAGCGTCAACTTAGGGAGCAGCTGATACGAGAATCTTTTGCAATCCCATTAGACATTTTCTTGCTTTTTATCTTGAATCTCAAAGCATTCTAAAGCTTGTAACTTGCATAGCTCCAACTGCAAATGGAAACACTGCATACTGCAAACGTCTGTGCCATGGCTAGGGTAAAAGAACTTCTCTAATAGCAGCTTTAGAGCCGAGTAGAACAATTACAAATAGGCTGAATGCCTTCTAATTAAGAAAATGGCATTGTATTGTCGATGTCCAAGGTCAGGAGCGCAGTATAAAATTACATTTGTGCTGACCCAGTTATAAAAGCCAAACTTTGAAATTCTAATCTTAGTTCACCCATTTAACCACAACTGTGTGACCTTGACCATTTCAATATTCTGTGCGGCAGTCGCGCTTCTCTCCCAAAATTATAACTTCCTCTAAGTAAAAAAATGACATTTCTCCGCACTAATGGAAAAGCAAAGGAAGGCCGTTCATCTATGTACCCTGTATGTACAGCAGTTACAGACCACTTCCTGGTTCCCAGTTCCTAGATGATCGCACTTATGACATTCAAGTGGGTTTTTCCCTACGTCTCCGACTAGTTTGTGTTCTGCAAGGGGTACTGCGTGGTGGACCTGCAATGGAAATATGCAATATGGCAGACAAGAAAGTTACACTGTTGGTGAGGACCTTGTATTACCTCCATGCATGTCATTAATTGAGGTTACCCGAGTGACATTTTCCAACTTCAGGGACCAATTAGTCGATCCCTTTGCAATTTCTAATAAAGTAACGTCCATATAAATATATCTGCCATAGCATTAACTCACGTGTAACTGATTTTGAAAAAAACAGTCAATTAAAACATGTTGGCCCTTTGCTTTCTGGTTAGGGCTGGATTTCTATGAAGCGGGGCAAGGGAGCCACAATAAAATAGAGCAAAATTATAACAAATGCCCTCCCCAAAAATGGCATTTTTGCTTGTACTGCTCAAGAGATGTGAGAAATTGGGTTTTTAGTTGACTGGGGTAGGAGCCCTAGTAAAGCAGCAACCACAATCCTTGTCCTGGTGAGGCACAAGCCAGCCCTAAATTAACCTGTGCTCAGCCCTCTGCTTGCTTGGCACAAGGCAGTCAGGCTTAACTTAGCGGTAATGTATTAGTACACTTCAAACAGAAATAAAGTGAAAACACCACACTAAAAGGATTCCACAGCAAGTTAGACAAATAGAACTTTCTTTAAATAAAACAAAACCAAAATGACAAAAACCATATCAGTAGAATCAAAGATATGCATTTTTAGATATTTTAGTGAAAATAGCGCCAAAAACCACAAAAAAAGACAACAATGGATGTCTGGTTGCACCACACTGGAACAAAGTCACAAGTTCAGGCCGACGCAATGGAGCACCGGCCGGTTACAGGGATCCAGTTAGGCCCGCTGGACAAAGTACCTACAATCCTTGTTTGCGGAGCGTGTGAGGATCCAAGTCAAAGATGCGTTTTAAGCGAAAGCAATGCATTGATTCCGAGATGCGGCAAGGCTGCGATACGAGGGTCTGTGTCATCATCAAGGACCCTGTCAACGAAGCTTGCGACGTGAAGTCTGGTGTCAAGTTTGTGGCACGCAGTTGGGGACGATGCGTTGGTTCCGAAGAGCTGCAATGCGAAGTCTAATGTCCAACAATGAGGGATGCGAGGGCCTGCGCAGGGTATGCATCGCGCAGTGGAAGTTCTGAGGGCTTTGCAGACTGTGGCAGAGATGCGGGTCATTGCGACGGGTCCAATCCACGCAGTAGCAGAGATGCGTCGGTTCTGCTCGGGGGTGTGCTGCGCAGCAGAGGAGATGCATCAGTTTTGCTGGATCCACAGAGGTTGGCAGAGCACCTTAAACCCACTTCCAAGGGGCCAGAACTGGAGTGGCACTACTTGGCAGACTCACAGATGGTAGAGTCCAGGTGGAGGTGCAAGGTTATTGAAAGCTTGTGGGGCTTCAGATCAGGGGGCCAACAAACTAGTCCTTGGAAGTCCCTCTAGGTTCGGGTCTCAAGGGATGCAGGTCCAGTCCTTCTCACCCAGGAAAGAGGCCAGCAGGCCAGCAAAGCAGGGCAGCAGTTCCTTCAGAGCAGCATTCAGCAAAGTGGCAGTCCTTTCCCTTCAGCAGCACAGCAGTCCTTCCTGGCAGAATATTCACAGGCCCAAAAGAGTCCTGAAGTGTTGGTATCTGATATTCAGTATTTATAACTTGTTGTGCCTTTGAAGTGGGGAGATGCTTCTAGAGGCATGCCTTCAAAATGCACAGGTATCCTGCCATCCTGTCCCTGGCTCTAGTACAACTACAGAGTGTGGGTAGTCCTTTGTGTGGAGACAGGACATAGCCTATTCAAGTGTAAGTGGGACTGTGTCCTGCTCCTCTATCCCATCCTTCTAGTGATGGTCCATCCAGTCACACCTAAATTCCCCATTGTGTGTGACAGTCTAGGGTGAATACACAAAGCCCAACTGTCACCCATATCCAGTCACTCACCACTGAAAAATACAGGATCATGTTCAGGGAGACTAAAAAAACTCATAGTCAGTCTTGGGTACATTTCAGTGAAAACACTAGGTAGCCGGTTGAAAGGTAACAATGTACATGACTATGATGGGCTGTCTAATTTAATTATGAAAGAACATTTGTTAATTAAATTCCTGCTCCTTTACAAACCTCCACCAAGCAATGCAACATTCCCAGACGCACTTCTAGACACAGTTTCAAACCTTGCAACACTACACTCCAACCTATGTAGTCTTGGTGACCTAAAAATTTGGTTTCACAAACTTAATATGCCCGATCCAAAAGCAATCATCACTGGCCTAGATGCACTGCATCTACATCAGAGTGTCCACAAACCGTCACACATCGCTGGAAACATCCTAGATGTCATGTTTGCAAATCCTGAACTAGTTTCCTTTCAAACAATAACTTGGCACATGGTCAGACCACCATTTGCTTGCTTTCCAACATAAAACATCACAAAGAAGCACACCTAAAACCACCTTACAGGGATCCACCTTGGAACAATCTCAGTTTTGAACACTTAGAATCACAATTAACATCCAGTACAGATCTAGACATAATAAATTCCGTTCAAAAACTATATGAGTGGCCACAGGTAGCTTTTGATATCCTAATACCACTTAAAAAAACACAAGAAAACAGGCACTTTGGAGAAATATAGAGCTACTAGAGCTATAAGAAGCAAATTGGAAAGCTGCAATGCACCTGGCTCAAAACAAACACCAATCAAAACAAACTTTACCTACAGAAATTTAACAGATTATACAAGTCAGCAATCAAAAAAGCTAAGAAAAAATACTATTCAAACAGAATTCAAAATGCTAAATGTGCAACTAAAGAATTCTATAAGATTCTCACTGAATTTCGTAAACAAAATTGCCTAGAAGGAGCTCATCCCATTATTCAAGAATTCACAGACAAACTGGCAAATCATTCCACGACCAAAGCAGACATATTTAAAACAAAGGCAAAACCACCAGCACCAACGCTTTGCCCCCAAAAAAACCTCAAGGAGTAGGCTAATCCAGCCTCTGCATTACTTCTAACAAATTTCACACAATAAATGTATGGACCTGGTCAAAGCAAGCAGGCCTGCTGGCAGCCATTAACCATTCTGACCCATGTCCACTACAAACCTTCAATAATTTCTTTCTAACTATCTCTGCTGCCACACCATTAAGAAGAATCATCAACAATTCCTTCACTACAGGAATATTTCCAGAAGATCTAAACAAGTCATACATATACACATTACTAAAGAAACAAACCTGGCCCGCTTAACCACTGCAACTACAGACGGATTACAATTGGACCTTTCCTGGGCAAACTGATAGAAAGGGCAGCATTCACGCAGATGTCACAATTCATTGAAGATAATTCCATACTTTCAGACTTCCAAACAAGATACTGTCCAGGAAGAGGCACAGAATCTGCCCTCATTGCCATCTTGGATGACCTTAAGAACACAGTTGACTGGAACGGGGTTGCTGCACTACTTCTCTTGGACCTCCCAGCTGCCTTTGGCATGGTTGACCATGACACTCTAATACTAATACTTTACAAAGCTGGCATAGAGGGGACTGCTCTCGACTGGATCACCTCCTAACTTCAAAACAGAACAAATGTCATCCATACCCACCATTTCTAGTCCAAACCATAATTCACAAAAGTAGGGGTCCCTCAAGGGTCTATCCTCTCACCCACGCTCTTCAACATCTACATGAAGTCATTACCGGCACTGGTCAATCAGTTTCACCTCTCATGCTATGACTGTGGAGATGGCACACAAATATTCCTTAAACTGGAAAGCCCCAAAGACATAAGAAACACAAATTTTCAGTTGACTCAGAGCTGTTGATCAGTGGATGACATGGAGCTATCTCAAACTGAATGTTTCCAAAACAGAAATACTGGAAAAATTATGACCCACTCGCCAACTGGCCTAACGATCTGGGAACACCACCTAAAGTATCAAAGGAAGTAAGACACCTCAGAATTACCATGGACTCCAAGCTATCTATGAATGCCCAAGTGGACAAACTAGCAAAATCAAGCTTCATTACTATAAGAACTCTGCAACACATCTTCCCCCACCTGGTATTTCCACATAAGGTCCAGGCTACTAGCGCTCTTGTTCTGTCCAAACTCCATTACCCCAATAGCCTCTACTACAGATCATCATTAACATCTATGAAAAGACTTCAATGGATTCAGAACTCTGTTGCCAGACCACATATTAAGCCAGAATGCAAGGGCACAGCTTCAGCAGGGTGTTTGGGGTGTTACATCCCCCTAATAAATGTATTTTCTGGTATATAGTTGGGTACGGGGGCTTTCAGTCGGGTATGTTGAGGTGTCTGTCGGATTTCACCAGGAATGTTACATACACACAGACAAAAACGCACACACACTCTCCCTTTTTCTGGTTTGAAAGCCTTCAAAAATGCTGGTTATTTTACAAAATATTGTGTTTTCTCTCTTGATACCCCTACCAATCTGCATTCAACTCCCTTTCCACTGCCCTTTAAGACCCCCTCATGCGCCCTGCCCTTGAAAAAGTATTTTTACCTTAAATGCCAGCATGGTTGTTGGAAAATCTGAAGCTCACACTCTCCAATCTTACTGACCAAGCTTCGCACCTGGTCTGATGTCTCTGGGTTGGAAACTGAGTCTGTAGATTAAGGACCTGATAATTTTGGGCCCAGAGACATTCGGAGTTGCGGATGGAGGAATTTACCCCCAGTTATCGCTCTGGGTGAAATTCCACCACTCATAATGAGGGCTTTTGCTGGTAACCTCCACCTTGTTTCAGACTTTCATCTTGAAAGAATACCTCTGCAATGATCTCTGTTAGCTATTACTATGCCTATGCATTGTGCATGCATATAACAATGAATATGTATAAAGTCTGCAGTGGGCATAAACAAATTGAGGTTTGTACTCCTCCTTTCAGAGCTTCTGGGTTTATATATTTTATTTATACTACTATTTATTTATATTTTGCTTATTTCAGACACCTTTTTTTTTGTACTGAGAATAAATGAAGTTGCGACTAATATTTTTCATAATTTCATTTAATGAAAATTGGCGTCTGCATACTCACACTCTTCACAACATTACATGCTTAAGCGCTCCACTGTATGCTGCATCAACTTTGGAACATGTCTTTGGCTATCACGCTCGTCGTTTCTCAAATGGAATGTATTTTACATTCAACAACGATGCACTCTGAAAGGTTGCCTGAGTATGGATGCAAATTGGAGCACTTTGCAGCTTAGGGCTATGAAGCACTATAAAAATGTGATAACACTATACATGTTTTAATGTGCCCTAATGCAGGCCTTTATGAGGCTCAGGTCAAAAATGTTACACTAGCCCCTCTCTGGTTTTCTTGTCGAATGAGCACCTCCTTCACAATAAAGACAATGTCCTAAGACACGTTTGGATATAGATCCAACTTATGGCCGCTGCAATTACTTGCCTCATGATGAATATATCACGAAAGAAGGCTATGACTGTCTTACAAATACATCAATACATTTAGGAGTGGTAGTGCTGGTCCTTGAAAAGAGTGAGGCATGGGACAAGCAGTCCCAGCTGCTGCCCCATAGTGATGGCCCTGCCCTCATGCTGTGTTTGTATAGGATACCATGACTCATGATATCACATCATCAATGATATCACTGGAGCCTCTCTGGGACATTGAGCTAAACATACTATTTGTTAAACATATTTATATAACACGGACTGTAAGAAATTGCATTATTAGTTGAGAAGGATGGAGTCCGACTCAAATAATAGGCACAATAATTGACAGGGTGAACAACAGAAAATCACAAAATTAACCTGTGCTTAACCCTCTGCTAACTTGGCACAAAAATAGTTGGGCTCAAATTGGAGGCAATGTGTAAAGTATTTATACAGCACAAACACAGTAATACAATGAAAATGCAAGAAAAATCCAACACCAATTTAATGTTCATATTAAAGCCATTTATAATGTGCTTGAATCACCCCGAGGGGTATCTCGGCGCAACCAGGCAGCCAAGCAGTAAAGCATGACCAGCTCAGAACAAAGCTGTCTTCAGTAGTTTCCTGAAGCAAAAATGGTCCCTACAGGTCCTAATATAGAGTGGGAGCTTATTCCAATATACTATGGCCAGATAGGAAAAAGACCTGCCACCCAAGCGTGTCTTCTTGATACGTGGGGTGCTTAGCAGTGCTTTGTCATTAGATATAAACAATCTGGGCGTAAGGTACTGTTTACGTTTGGAGGGTAGATAAGCGTAGTCACAGCCAGTTAAGGCTTTGTGTTTAAGTCAGCACAGTTTGAAGATAATTCTCTTCCAAACTGGGAGCCAGTAAAGAGTTTGAAGGAGGAGCGCTGAGGCGGTTAAGGCCGGCAGATTTCGAAAAAGGCGAGCCGCATAGTTCTGCACCACCTGCAGTTTAGATAGCAGCGTTTCATTAGCGGAAGACAGCAACCCGTTGCAGTAGCCCAGGCAACTGATCACCAGTGCCTGGGCCACGGTTTTTCGAGCAGAGAATGGAATAAAGGGGAGAGCACTTCTCAATAGGCACATAGTATGAAACCAGGTGCCAAAAGTAGACATCAACTGTTCTTTCATTGAAAGGGGCTGATCCAAATGTACTCCCAGATTCTTATCCACAAACTTGGGTGTGGGAGCAGTTCAGAGTTCAGCTGCCCACCAGTCACTAGACCATATTTGTTGCGCCTTGCCAAATAACATAATCTCTGTTTTTTCCACTAAGTTTTCTGTCATCCATGAGGCAATTGTAGTCCGACCAGCTCGAAAACATTGTTTTTGTCGAAAAGGTCTTTCTTGAAGGGATTACTGAGTATCGTCAGCATAAGAGATGTTCTCAAACCTGAAAGCTATTACAATTTGGCAAGGGGGGCCACATATATGTTAAAGAGCCCTGGGGTACCCCTTTTTCTAATGGAACTGTGCACAATTTAAAGAAACCAAGGATGATGGTCTGAGTTCCGTTGGTCAGAAAATCGCGGAGCAAGTTTAGGGCTTTCCCATGGATGCCAATCTCCTGTAGCCTATGTAATACTTTATGATGGAACACCGTGTCAAAAGCCGCTGACAAGTCGAGTAATATTAACATAGCTGGAATATTGGCATCTAACGAGCCTCGGATATGGTCGGTCACCGCAACTAAAGCAGTCTCCATACAATGCGATGGTCTGAAACCCGATTGTGAGTATTCTAAGATATTATTGGACTCTAAGAACTCTGACAGTTGAGAATTAATTAGTCCTTCCAAGAGCTTCCCCAATAAAGGTAGTAATGAGATTGGACGATAATTAGAGAGGTTTGATAGTGATAGGTTAGGCTTCTTTAGGATTGGCCTAACCTGGGCCTCATTCCAGTAGGCTGGAAATCTTCCACAATTGACCAAGAGATTGAATATAGAATGTATAGCAGGAGCCAACTGCTGGGCGAGGGTGACTGTAATATTAGGGGGGCAGATATCTAGGGGCGAGCCAGATTTAGCAGTAACAAGAACCTTCTGGATTTCATCCAAGGAGAATTTGTTGAACTTTCCCAAGCTGGGAGCGCCCGGAGCAGGGAAAGTAAAGGATCCAGTCCCTTCCAGGTGGCTGGGAAAACTCTGATAAATGCTTTATTTTCTCCTCAAAATGATTGGTCAATGAGTAACAAGTGAGAGCTGTTCTCTACAGCTTCCTATCGCAGGTATTTTTTGAAAACCGCCACTGTCTTTCCAACTTTTTACTACACGATTTCTCCATTCCAAGAGTCGCCGTATACTATTGGGCAAAAGCGTCCCGTGTGGAGTTGTGGTTTCTTTGGAACGTGATGAGGTTGTCAAAACCCCTAAATAGCATAGTATGATAATCTGAAAGTGTTAGATCAACGTCTAGGATGACTGCTGAGGCAGAATGTTTGAAAACTTTTGCTTAAGACTCTGGTGCAATTTTACGCAAGGGTCTATCTAATATTTTATCTACTCTGGGTGCAACCTTTGTTTCTGTAATGTTGGGAATCTTAAAGCTGATCAAAGAATGATCAGTTCAGAGTAGAGATTGAGGCAGTCTCCATGCCACTGGAATCAAGCTATCCTGGCTGAAGAGGGGTGAAACCCCGAAACCGGTCCTAGGATGCTTGTTTCCAGTCCAGGGAGGACCTGGCTTGGCAGTTTGGGCTTGACTGTTCCCCTGAGGCACAGGGTCAAGACTGATTTGCATATGGCTGGGTTCAAACTGGAATGGCACGGTGAGCAAAAAAACGATGGATTTAGGCCCAGATCTCTGTACTGGGGTGAATGTATGACATTGTTCTGCATTCTGTCCATCAACTGTTGTTTTTGCGTTCACATACCAGAGGCATGAAATTCCTAAAAACCAAATCTAATGTGTGTCCTGCGGTATAAGTGGGCCCGCTCACTTGTTGAAAAAGGCTGAGAGTGGCCAGATCGTTGATGAACAGGCTCACCTCCTCGTTACTGAGGTCTTCCGCGTGATAATTTATAATCCCTCATCAGGAGAAAGTGTTTTGCCGCCAGGACATGTGGTGCAATGTATTCAGTTAGGTGTTGAGTACAGTTCTTTTTCAGCCCCGGCGACAGTAATGCACCTCTCCAATGCACTGTAGGAGACCGTTCCAGTCTAAATAAACACATTTCTGCCCAATATATAGGGTCAGCGTCAATAACTGACAGCTATATTGTGTCTTTAAAATAATGGCAATACCTCCCCCGTCCTCAGGCACCTGTCTTGCCTAAACAGAGTAATTAGGAGGGAGGGCCAATGTAATGGCGGAAGAGGAGGCAGGTGTCAGCCAGGTTTCTGTTAGAAACCCTAAATCTGGGAGTTTTGAAAAGAGCAAATCTTAGAGCTGCGTTGCATGTTTCGGCAAAGACCTAACATTAAGGAGGATACCATATAAGCCCTGGGAGCCCAGAGGTGGGTGGAGGGGGTAGGATTGAAGGTACCAGGGGTAGCTTTAGAGAAATACAGTACATTTTAATAAATACAATTACACCAACATGAATTAAATCTAATCAGAAGAACCAAAGGTATGAATTTTGAAGGTTTTTAGTGAAAAATAGCACCAAAAAGTGGCAAGCGTTGTTATCTGTTCACGCAAGACCGGAACTAGGTCACAAGTTAAGGCCAACCATGATGGAGCACAGGTGGGATACAGGTATTAGGTTCATCCCGGTCAAAACTTACCTTTGGTCTTAGAAATTCAGTAGATTTAGTCCTTAGCAGGTCCAGACAGGCAGGCTGTAGCTGAGAGGAGGTTGTTAACGATGGGGAACCGCTGACCGAAGTCTCGGTGAAGCCGTCTACGATGGCAGGAAAAGGTCTGAGCGGGAATAACTGAATTTTCAGGCCAATGAGGTTGTCGATGGGGTGCTGGTCTTTATTGCACCAGATAAAGATTTATACCTTTGGGCTTAGAGGTTTTTATGGAGCTCGGATTCCTACAGCAGCACAAAGCTTCAGGCTGTAGCCAAAGAGAGCTACACAACGCCAAATACAGCTGATGAGAGATCCCACTGAAAATGATGTGCTGCTGCAGAGAAGAACATGGTTGTAGCAGCAGCAAATTCAGTCCCACTAGTGATGCATCTTTGTCAGATCGGCATGCAGGTAGGTCCGGGTTGCCTGGCAGTTCTCAGAGCATTTTTGATGAAAATGTTTCTAAGTACCAGGGTTTGGGTAGGAGGCAGCCACTTTAGCCCTACACCAAGGACCTTGTGGAGGGGTCACCACTCAGGGGCTTGGACTCACTCTAGCAGGAACCAGAGGCAGACAGGTAGGTTGCAGGGTTTTGGAGCTTGTTGTGTCCCTGTAGGTCACACAGGAGGCCTCCTGGATAGTCCTTGGAGTCACTCCGGTGATCCTGGGTTGAAGGAGCAGTTCCAGTCTTTCTTCTTCAGTAGCAGGGAATCCTTCCAGCAGTGGAGCAGTCATTATGAGTCATCCAAAGGTCCAGAAATTATCTGATATGGGGTCTAAGAGTGCCACTTTTTATCCCCAGTGCCAGTCTTTTTGTGGCCTACCTAGAATTTGATATTTATGTCCACAATATTTCTGCATCCCGATATTAATGTGTCATGATATTAAAAACTAATTATTTCTGAAGTTCAATATAAATATATTATGTCCTAATATGATATATAGATATATATATATATCTATCTTACCTACTGCCAATCGCCAGTAGGAAGTTATAGTTAGGACCTAGTGTCCAAAGGAAAAGCATTTTTTTATTTGCTAATAACATTGATGCTGTTTGATGAATCTTCATGAAGGTATCAAATGTAGTTTGCCACTCACTGCGGCTGCCGTCAGGAAAAGTACAGTGTGATTCATCAAGCGGGGGCCATGAAGAAGGTGTTTTCCCCATCCAAAACGTGTTTTGTCCCATACAATTTCCCATAGGGATTTTAGACATGACTACATCCCAAACCTCTGAATATAATTTCACCAATTCGGCAGAAAAGTAAAGCTTGGTCCAGAATGAGTGTTTTTTGATTTACACATATCTAGAGATGCCGATCCAGGTCCTGGGGGAACCAATATATATATTTGAGGGGATGAGGGAGTACATGGCTCCCCTCCCCAGGCCAAAATTCAGTCCCAGGGACCCTATCTCCTGGGGCCCAGCTGCTTATGAGAAGGGGAGAGGGGCCATGCAAACGGCCACCTCCCAGACCAATTTTAACCTCGGGTTCTTATACCCCAGGACCCGGCAGTAGTGAAAAAGAGGAAAGGGGTACGCAGCCCTTATCCCCAGGCTGAGTTTGGCCCTGAGGAGCTCATCCACTGGGGCCCGCCCATATAGCTAATGAAGAGGCCAATTCCGGTCTTATAAAGAAAAATAATCCATATTTGTAAAGCACGAACATATCACCCCTTAGGGTTTTAAGGCGCTGGGGGCCGTCGGGGAGATTAAGTGAGCTATTGCCCAGACTTACATGATGCTGAGCTGGAGCCGGGGATCAAACCATGATTCCTGTGCTCCGGAGTCAGCTGTTTTGGTCACTGCGCCACCCCTCTCCCACCCCATCCCCGGGTACTGGCCACAATTACTAAGGCCCCCCTTCCTATTAGTTGTACTGCCGGTCCCCAGGGAATAGGGTCCTCCTCCCTGAGCCATTGATGGCCCTGGGAACCCCATCCCTCAGGGCCAGCTCAGGCTATCTACCGGGGAGTCCACCCCAGGACATTGCGGTTTCCTTTCCCACACTGACATGAGGAGAGAAACCTGTGTTTCAAAACTCCCGCCAAGTGGGAGCAAACACTAACGGGCCAATTGCGATGTCGATCGGAAAGGCTCCGAATTACATTTGGTTCGTCCAAATCTGATTCAGAACCCGTCTGTCTAACCGATTCGTAAATCCTTCTGACCAACCGATTACGATAGTCAGAAACCGTTTGGACTTTCCGACTTGGTTACAAAAGGCATTCAGAGTAACCTAGTCGTTCGGAGCCGACTGGTACAGGTCTACAGACCGCGTTTACAACCGACATGTTAAGATGTCGGATTCAGGCAGCCTTTCCGAATCGGTTATTCCAACACGGATCGGATGTTGGAATCTGACTTTGGGGGCCAGTAGCTGACTCCCCTTCACGCGGAGCCTTCTGAATGGGGCCCGTGGGGGCACACATGGGATCCCTCTGCAATACCTTGCACAGTGTGGCAGGCACTATGGGGTGGCTCCCACAGGGTGCATGATTTTCCCCACCCACCCATTTCTTCAATGGGAGCCTGTGATGTCAGTCGGAACACAGGCTCCCATTGAAGTCAATCAGAGTCCGACCGAATGGTGTTGGAAAACATGTAATCAGTTGGTCGGACTCCACGAATCCGATTCGGTCAGAAACGTTTCCAAGACCGAGTCGGTCGGAAAGCCATCATAATGAGGGCCTAAGTCTGCTCTTAGCGGACGGGAGCATGAAAAATGCTCCAACCCTCTGGGAGCAGACTTGTGATCTGTTTCCCAGCCCACACTAAAGCAGGCAGGGAAACAGATGAAAAAATTGCTCCTGCCCACAGGTAGCAGCATTTTTCGATGCTCCCTGCAAGCAGGAGCAATGCCAGATTCAGCTAGGGGCGGAGAGCCGGCAGGGGCCACATGGCCTTGGGGCTTCCCACACAGCTCCCAACCATAGTGTAGTTGTTACCCTGGGTGGGCACCGGGGCCCCAACCCTTTGTTGGCCAGGCCCCAGGAATGGGGCGCTTGGGCTGATACGGGTCTGGGGGGCTGCGTGCCCCCTTCTCCTATTGCTATATGGCGGGGCCACATAGGATGGGGTCACTGGGCCGAATTCGGCCCAGTGAGCAGAGCCACATGCGCCTCCACTAAAAAATGCGTTAAGCCCCAGGAATTGGCTCCCAAGAGCCACTTTAACTATGACTATAACGTCCCTGTAACCTTTTGGTATTTTTTTATTTTATATATATATATATATATATATGCACCATTTTTTCGCTGTGGACTAGTCTGAACCTGTCAAGAGTCGAGTAGGAGAGGGTGTGAGGAAGTAAATGTAAAGCGCTTGTCATTCGGGTGCACAACGGCGAGCACTTGGGCATGAGGGGCTCGGCAGAATGAGGAAAATGTCAGATGGCTTCGAGTGAAATGCCGCTGCCCTTCACCGGGACAGGTGGAGAAGGAGCCGCTGGGCATATGCATATCGGCTTTAAACTTGCCAGGCAGTCGCGCCTCAAAATGGCGCTTGGGGCTTAGTGGACTTGCTGCAATTATATAACTGAGCGGAGGAGCAGCGTGTCCCAGAGCTGCCCCCTCTGCATTCCCGGTGCGCACAGAAGTGACCCGGTGTGGCTACATAAAAGTGACTTCCTGCAAACGGCATACAGAGTGCCGCTGCGACTGACCCCTGGGGATCGGGATGACATGGCAGTGAAAGGATCATTGTTCTCCAGTGTTTTACGGTGAGTCAGGGCGCAAACGCAAGCACCCGCACCGGGAGGAAATGGTGTTGGAGGTTGGGGCCCCCCTCAGCGCCCAGACACGCAACAAGGCACCAACGCGACCCGCCTACCTTTAAAATGGCGGCCAATGAGACGTCTGTGACAAGGGGAGGACTGTCCATTGGAGGGAAGGCACACTCAATGGTTCTAAAGTAAAAAGTGGGAGAGAAAAGGCAGCATGACCCCCCAATGCAAAGCTGTGTCCCGAAGCCTGACGTCTTCCCTTGGTTTCCTCCGGGCACTGAACGATCCAATGGTGGAGTTCTGTCTTTCCAGAATGGGAGTACCCCTCTCGGCTGTGTCACATCTCACATTTATGTGATAGCAGTGGAGGCATCTCTGGGAACCCCTCCTGACTTAACCATATAGCCCGTGGACTTTGTTTGAAGCCAAAATATTCTTTGCAGAGTCCCCTCAGGATAGTGCCTTGTTCAGCTATAGACCCCTCGGCCGTCACCTACCTAGCCAGACATTGGGCACAGTTTCTCCCCATCTCTGTGTTTTCTCCCATTCCTCCCCCTCCCTTGATGAAGTTCCGTAACTTTGCTTTATATCCTATGTTTGATTTTGCTCTTGGAACAACTGTAACTTGTAACCTGTAACTCTGATCCTCATGTAAAGCGCTCTGATACCTTCGGGTCTAGCAAGCGCTATATAAAACTCATAAAATAAATAAATGCAATGACTCATTGAGATAAGGGGAGTGACTAGCGCGAGCACCAGAGGGTACACCGGTTGGTTACTAATACCTGCCCAGTGAACCCATAGTAACCCGTATTGGCTAGTAACAGGAATCGATAACAGTCTAGCCCCATTTCCCACAGGGCACTCTAATACATTGGGAAACAGTGAATGCCTAATGGAATAAAGAGGGTATGGACAGAAATAACACCATACAGAGAATATAAAAATAATTAAGTGAACTACCGTGAAGTGCTAATATCTGGATTTGCATGCATTTAGAATTATTGAGTGCCAACACTTACATATTCATTGATTAATCTGTTGTGAGGTAAACATATTAAGGAGTGAAGTCTGATCAAAATTGCACAGAGCGTCATGATCAACAAACACGCCTTGATATGGAGGATAGACAAGCCAAATGGAGTTTAGCCACAGGACATACTTTTCGTGAAACAGTAGCAGAGATTGCAATAGGGAGTAATAATCAAGATACAAGGAACAAGACACCAGCACAATTGGTCAAGGAGTTAGAGAAAGCAAGGAAGATGGAGTTGAAACAATGGTTGGAGATGAAGTTCCTCACTAAATACTTAGAGAGTAAAAAAATACCCAGGGGTTTATGAATTATGCTCTTACCAACATATGAAGACATGCATAACGACCTGTTGAATGAATGGTGTTAAAACACAGAAGAATGCTCCATGACATTAATGAGTACATTAATAAAATATGCCAAAAGGAAGATGGAGCAACAATCTGCAAAAGTGGAGTTGATCTTAAAGGGATTGGAAAAGAGTAAGGATGATGTAGAAGTGAAGGAGTTACTGGCGAAGATGCAGAAGACCTTACAAGAATATGACAATGAGATAATGGAAAGGAAAGTGAGGACATTCACTAGGGATAGACTAGATTATCAGTATGGCCATATTTACACCTTTGCCAAGAAACTTGATAATTTAAGGGCCAAGGATAAGTGAAATTAGCTCCAACCCAGGATCTAGTGTGTATTAATCACCCATTGAGAAGGGGAATTTTAACAGGCAGCTCCATCTTCTTCGCATAACTACACGCCAAGATGGGAGAGGCAGGGCACGGCGGAGCTTTGAAAGAGACCATGTAGGACAAGGAGGGCAAGAGAAAGAGGGTGAGGCAAAAACTGGGGCAGAAAATAAGAGTGCAGCATAATGACGGTGTCCCATTGGAAAAACCTCTGGTTGTAAATATTTTATCAACAAAACACACTCAAAATCAGGAAACGCTAGTCAACCTGGGATTGACATTGTGCTCAACCTCAGGCCCTAACTTTACAGACATAAAAATCGATTTGTATAAATACACCAGGAAATTGAAGTTGTATAAAACTTTTCAAATGAAGCCAAAGAAATTAACCACTGATATCAAAGTTAGATCTAATCTGTTGGTAGTTTGTGAGCTTGCGAATGAGATTCCACGGGACTCTAATGAAAATATGACTCCCTCCACCGAGCTGGATCTGGACCCAAGTGTGAAGCCTACAGTATATGTTGAATGGGACTTAAAGACTGGAGTAAGTGGAGAAAATAAGCAAAGATTACAAGTAAGAACGTTACCGGCTTCTGCCCCAAAAAATGTGTTTATTACTGATGAATAAGTGGGTGCAAACCTAAAAAACAAATTCTGCTATCAATTGTCCCCGGGCAATAGGATTGACCTATTTCAGGATTTAGTAGTAGAAGATCTGAATGATTTGATACAGAAATAGCAGAACAATAACAAAAAGAGCAATTGCACATCAAGAGACTATAATGATATCTCAAGTTTGAGAAAAAACACCTAGTTGATCACTAAGCCCTCAGATAATGGGGGAAATATTGTGCTGATGGACCAGGATGCATATCTAACAGAAGCAAAGAGGCAATTAAGTAACACAACTCTCTATATCTGCCTTCCACAAAATCCCATGAGGAAGATAGAGGAGGAGTATCACTCAAAGCTGAAATTGTGGTTTGATTACAACCTTTTGGAGTGGGATGAATATCAGTACCTACGAGTGGAACATGTGAGGTTTGCCACAATATATTTCCTCCCAAAAATCCAAAAGAATGCTAAGGTACCGCCTCTTAGGCCTATTGTAAGTTCCATGGGGTCTCTCTTGGTGATCAGGTTGGGGTATCTAGACTTGTTCTTACAACAATATGTCACCAGCCTGCCACCCTATATTAGGGACTTAACTGATTTTTTAAGGAAGCTGGATGGGGTCCTTTGGAAACAAGAGCATATCGTGGTCACGCTTGACATAGTGTCATTATATACATCAATTAATAATAGGATGGAATTCGAGCATGTGAATACTTTTTGAATGATAGACCCATAGAACATCTTGAACACATGCAGATGATGATTAACATGTTGAGTTTCTTACTCACCCACAATGTTTTCAGTTTTAACAACAAGTTTTAACTACAACAGTGGGGTACAGAGCATCTCATTTGGCCCCACCTACGTAAACTTGTTCAAGGGGTGATGGGAGAAGGAGGTGGCCTGGGCCGAAGAGAATGGACAATATGTGAAAAGTGAAGGCATTATGGACATGTTTTATTGACCACTTGTTAATTTTGTAGGAAGGAGATGAGATGGAGCAACAGAATTCCATAGAGAAGCTGAACTCTAATGAATTTAATATCCAATTTACCAGCATGCATAGCAAATATCATTGTGACTTCTTGGATGTTGAACTGGATGTACTTGACGGTAAACTGGTAACAAAGATATATAGAAAACCAACTGCCACAGATTTGATCCTACACGCTACCAGTGGTCATCCAGGGGTTATAAAATGGAGCATTCCCTCCAGTCAAATGCTGAGAGCTAGAAGGATTTTTTCAACTGACGAGGAATTCAGTAAAGAGATCTTGAACATAATGAGAAGATTTGCCATATGGGGTTATCCTTTAAGTGTCTTAGAGAATGCAAAATAAAAAGGGTTGGCAAGAAACAAAGGGACTAGCTACTGTACCAAACAAGCAATGATAGTACCAAAAAGGTGAAAAGGTGGAGAGGCTCTTCATTGAATATAATATGCCCAATCCAGTGTTAAGAAGATCTTGCAAGGATGAACACTTGAAAGTTATAGTTTGCAGTGTCCCACGAATAACCTCTAAAAATAAATCCAAGTCATTGGGTGACATTTTAACATGTAGTTTATTTGATCATGGAGGAGGGAAATATTGGTTATCAAACAACACTTAGGGCTTTATCAGATTTGATTCCTATATAACATGCGGATATGGATTGAATCAAAAGATGTATCAAACATTTGAGGGTCGCGCTATTATGATTTACGATAGGATCCCTTGGAATACAGACCATATAGTATACATATTGAAGTGTGAGTGTGATAAGCTATATGTGGGTAGCAACATCAACAAGTTAAAAGTTAAAATTCTGCAGCATATGCGAGCCAGTAAAAATAGTGACTGGAGTTATCCTAAGGCCTGCCACTTCGAACAGTACAACAAATGATCTCTGGCAAGCTCAAAGTACTTTGGAATTGAACATGTTAAGGACCATCAGGGAGGAGGGGATAGAGAGAAGGAATTATGGAGAGAAGAATCACGATTGATCATGACACTAGACACAGAGGCCTTTGGGGGACACAATACAGATGCAGAACTACATGTTAATCTATAGGGCCTAGGTGAACAATGAACTTTGATCACAGTGTACAATAGAAGGGTCTAGCCTGTTCTATATCCATCCTTGCATAATGATGTTGTAACTGTAAATTTTAGATCTTACTCCCTTACGGGATATGAATGTATTACACCAGGCTGCAGTACGTTGTTGGTTGTTTAATGTCCTTAATTGCTTTGACTAGATCAGACTCTTTAATTGTTTTACTGTGTTTATGGTGACTCCTAATCTTGTAGGTTTTTTGATATTTGACCATTAAGTTTTCTATGTTGGAAATGTTACTGACAACTAGGACGAGAAACCACAGGTGTTAATGATTGTACTGTGCTGTGGAGTTTAATTAGGGTCATATCTGAAATATGTAAAATACACGTCGTCATTTAAAAACATGGTAACAACAAATGTCCCTTAGCTCTAGTAGATGGAATTAGCACATGTCACTTTAGGATTATAGAAATAGTAACCAAAATACACTTGTTCATAATTGGATAATTTTTAGACATCTCCAACTAGTGTGAACGACGTTGAGACCACCAAACGGTCATTGGGATAGTAACAATAGTGCCATACACACCTATGCAATAGACACTTCAAGATCCTTAATTGAGCATTAACCACCATGAGGCAGCACTGAATTTAAGCTCCAGCACTAGAATCATTGGGACAATGGTACTTGACATATTAGTACCATGGTAACTAGTTTGGGAAATGTGATCTTGCATGAGTCACTTTCGATCACTGGAGTAACATCAGTTGGTCCGGAGAAATGTATCCATGAGACACTTTATGACTATTGATGTAATATTAACCGGAGTATCCATCATATGGTAGGGAATGGTCGACTGAGCAACTTGAACATTAGCACATGTCACATTGAGCATATTATATTAAATGCATCTATTAGCACTTTTAGAAATAGGATCATTATGGACAAAGCATGCTTAACTCATTGAATATGACATGTGCAATAATTCATTGAACATGAGATGGAGTGTATATATCATTTTGGGATATGTGCAATAGATATTACTCCTTCTGCTGAAGGAATGTATGAGACCTGAATTTGGGGGACATGTGTGGAATGCGCATGTTGTAAATCGGAATGATTTTGAAAACAGAGTATGAATTGTTCTACTGTATTAGCACAGAAATATGTTATGATATGAATGTACACTACTTTAGGATTTAGTGCCATGGTAACTAGTTCATACATTTTTAATCTTGCCCGAGTCACCTTTGATCAAGAAGTAACATAAGCTGGCTATTTAAGTTTTTGTAATTTTTGTTCTCACTTTATCACAAAAAAATTGGTGTTCACCAATAAATAAGAAATATCCCTGCACCATTTTTTCAGCTGCGGAGGAGTCTGTACCTGTGCCCCCTTGTCACAAGTTGAGGAGGAGCAGCTGCAGCCGTTGCAGGTAAGAGAGGTGGGGCCAGGTTAGGGGGAATTTCAAGAGATGACCACGAGGGAAAATTAAATAAATAATTAATTTTCCCTTGTGGTCGTGTCTCGAAATCCCCCCTCACCTGGCCCCACCACTCTTACCTGCAGCAGCCGCAGCTGAGGAGGTGACGATGTGAGGAGGTGACGATATGAAACACATATACAAAAAAAAGCTGGTTAAAAGATAAGTTATGGTTCTGGCTCAAACACCCAAAACCACTGAAATTCACCAGTTATATCAAAATGTTTTAATTGAAAAATAACACAATTAAAAAGTGACTTATGGTTCTTGCTCAAACTTGTTAAACCACTGAAATTCACCACTTTTGGATACCAACGTGCACACCTTAACTCGTGCCTCCCACCAATGCAGCATGTTGTTCTCTAGATCACTTTTTTGTTTGTTTTTGCACCTTTACCAAGTTGATATTGTGAGCGGGAAACAACCATTACAATGCATGCATTACAACACATGCTTTTACCCCGCATGCCATTACAAAAAAAATGGCTTGCTGTAGGGTGTATAAGGTGTTGGATTGAACTCCAACACCTTCCCTACTATTGCACAGACTGTGGTTGGAATAGTAAATTATACTATTCCAAACTCCAGCGCACCCCCGACAGCACCATAACCGCATGAGGGGTAAAAGCATGCGTTCGTCATACAACCGTTGTGAGCATCATGGGTGGCGCCGATTATGGCATATATTTGCATGGCTTTTGGTTTGGTAGTGTGTGGTACACTTTTTTACATTATATTTCCTAGATGTACTTGTAAAATACTAAATTACTGGTTGTTTTAAAAAAAAATCCCTTGTCAAGATTCATGAATACATTAATACTAGTTCTTGAAATGTAGGATGCATTTGTTAATGGAATATTTCACTATGGATATACTCCACAGAGTAGCCGATTCTTGAACACCAATGCATGTCTATAAATGGCATGATGCATTTAACATCTTTAGTGGGGAGTGCATGGTTTTCATGTCCTCAGCACTACTTTTACAGTTATGAGAATGTGAACATGATGTACTTCAACTAAAGGCAGGACATTTCTATAGTGCTCACAAGATTCCCTTTTGGATTTCCTTTTGGAGCCCCCACTTCAGGCTGCTGGATAAGAGCTTTCCCAGCAGCCTGAAGCTTTTGTTTTTGTTGCTCCATTGGCATCATTACTATTGAAAGTAAAAGTAAAAAAGCTGTTTGGCTTCTTCTACATTTACTGTGTTGGGTGCTCAGGAGCACCAATTACAATTGATGAGAGGAACCGCTGGACAGTGAGAATTTCCCCTTTACAGCAGTATCGCTGGATAGTGGATCCCACTTGGGGATCGCCGCAGGAGAGTAATCCTCTAGCAGGAATCCAGCCGCTAGCCAGCAGGGAGTTGAATGGGTAAACACACCCTCCCAGGCATGGGCACATGCTCCCCAACCATCAAAGATCCCCAAAATCCTTTCTACCCCTTGGGTGGCAAAAAGCCCATTAGACAGCAGATGGGTTTCTGTTTCACAGAGTCCTTCAGTAGGGCAAATAACAATGCTATTGCGCACCCTTCCGAGTCAGATGCATTCTTGCCAAGCTCCCACTGGACCCTTCAGTTTTGGCACTAAAAGCTCTGAGCAGGACAAAGGGTTTTTCACTGCTGCTTGGTCCTGGTCCCAGGTTTTAAATTCTTGCTTTTTTGGTTCTTGATATCTTCTGGAGGAGTAAGCCTGGATGTCTGAACTGAGCAGGGCTCCATGTGTTCAGATACCTTTACCACAAAGTTTTGCTGAATTGTTTTTTCTCAAGGCAAAAAGCTCCAACAATGAAAAACAAGAATAGTTTGCCCTATGGGTGCATCCTCCCTGGGAAATCCTCAGCATCTTTTCCTTCCTCTCTGGAGGTAAAAAATGAAGATTTTCTGCAAACCTATTGTTACTGGAAACGTTTCTTATTCCAACACCTGCCAGGCCCTCAGGACAGGCTCCTAGGCACCAGGCCTCTCTCCTACCAAGGTTCTATCCGTTTCCAGTCCTAAGTGGCCAGCTGGTTCCTTTTCAGAGCAGGGAACCTTCTAAATTGTGTGTCTCTGTGGCAGCAACAGGAGGCCAGCCATTCGACCTTGAGAACAGCTTTAGCCCCTGTGTGACAGCTGGAGTCAGGAGTTTGTGGGTATTTTTCACAGCAGTCAGATAGAGTCTTCTTGATGTTCTTTTTAGGTCCAGAAATGAGCAGGTGGTGGTGAGGTGGCGTTCTTATACTCTGCACTAACCAGTGATTGAAGAGTTCCTTACAACCAATCCTGCCCAGCTCCACATGGAAATTCCATCTACTTTTCAGCATTACCTTTCGGAGCTTACTGCAGATCTTCTTAGAATGCCTCCTTCAAGATGGCCCTAGCTGCCTTTCCCCTGCTGGAGCCATTTTGCCCCTTTCAGCCACTCCTCTCATATGGTGAAAAGGTATCCTCCCCTCTACTAGTGTTGGAACTGGTTTTCCTTCCTGCAGAGATCTCATATAGAAAGCCTAGGGTGGCTCTTGGTATGACTGCTTTCTGTTCCTGAGCCCCACCCCCCTTTGAAGTCCTTCTTTTAAAATATTAGCTTTTAAGGCTGCCCATTCTGTTACTGTCTCTTCCCATTCACTTCCAGATGACTAATTCCCACTAAGTAGTCACTGTTGATACTGTTTCAGTCTTCCTTCTCCCATATGCAGTTCATTTGTCCCTGGGATCCTAGTCATTAATAGCGGGTCTGAGATGTGCATTCTAGTTGCTAGAGCTAAAGAGAAAACTGCTTTTAAACCACTTTGTTCTAATGCAGCAGAACATTAAGCTTTTAACAGTTAGTTTTCCACTAAGTCTATCAAAAATCTATTTTTGCGATTGAATTAGATTATTAATAAGAAATCAAAAATATCTGTGAATGAAAGTTCTAATATTTTCCCAAGGGAAGTTACTGAAAATAGATGATTATTGAAAACTAGGTGAGTTCATGCAAAATATAGCTTGCCGTACATAATAACAAACAGCCTTTTGCAACTATTCTTCATTGGGACACCATTATCCTTAATATTTAGCATACAACAGTTTTGATGAAAAATGAAGACGGTCTTTCACTTCACATCTGCCATGTGGTCTCTCGTGTGTAGCAAGGGTGTTTCAACTGATGAAATCAATATTTTTAGAGATCAGAAACACTCCTATTTTTTGGGGAGACATTCAAGTGTTTTAGAGGACAAGTGAGGAATATAACCTAGATTTAAAATACGTTTTAGAAAGATTGGGAAGGGTGGGAATGATATTGTGAAAGCACAAGTACAGATTTTAGAATGAGAAGATGGAGTACCTAAGGCACACTATTTCAGTGAGAGAGATAGACAAAAAGCAGACTTAGAAGGTGCAATAAGACTTGCACCCACATCAGAACACAAAGATCAATTGTGGTACTTTAGGGGCTTTATAGAGTACTATGCCAAGTTTGTCAGGGAATTTGCTGTCATCAATGATGCATCAATACACTTGTTTGTAAATAGGAAAGTCATCTGTGAGGGGAGAAACCGAGTAGAAGCGATTTGACGATATCAAGAAGGACATTTTCAATTCTGGCTGGTGGTTTATATGTGAAATGAAAAAAACATTGTCACAGTTGATACAGATGCAGTATTATCACAACACCACTATGATGTGGAGAAGACGGGTGACTGACTTGTGATCTTTGTCTTCATTGGACAAGAACTATTTTATCATCAAAATGAAGTCATTGTTGGTGACTGGGGAACCATATACTTCAAGACATATATGTCATATGTTTGGGAATTGAATGTTGTATTAGGAACAGACCATACATCCTTAGATAAACTTTGCAATAAGATGAGACCGTTGATGGGTCATAGAAGCAAGCATAATTAACAGGCTGGTTATGAGGGCGCTGCTGCATCTTAGAGTACATTCTAGGTTGGTGTAACAAGAAGGCTGTTTGCCTCTCCGTATTACAAATGAAGCAGGAAGAGATGGGGCAAGAAGCCTGTTAATGCCATGAGACTGAAGAGATAGTTATGACTGTACAACATGTTGTACTGGTGTAGTCTAGAGGAAAGAGTGGAAATTGGCTGATAAATGATTTTGAAATAAGTCAATACTTTAGTAAAAATGCATTACAAAAGAGAGAATTTTCTTCATGTAAGGGCGAGGCAGCTTTTCACGAGTGTTGTTGAGTTTTCAGTATGTGACAAAGGAGTCGGTTATACAAGGTTACGGGTTTGTGCCCCTAGTGAGTATTCATGAAAGGTTAACCTGGTTAGCTCATGAGGGGCACTTGGCTCAAAACGACTACAAAATTATTGAAAGAAATATTCTGGTGGCCAAGTCTAGATAAAGACATCATAAGATTGGTGGAAGATGTCTCAGCATGCAAGGAAGGAGAGAAGAGATTGAAGGTAGTGGAAATTTAGGTTCAGCTGTCAAGTTCAGCTCATTGAAGTTCCAGGAACAACTTGGAGGTAAATCTGGCTACATTTTATTGAGCTCCCGGTTTGGGGGCCTACATAATGAGGCAAATACTGCACAACTATCAGTCCTTTTCCACTATTCATTAGTTGTGTCATGGATGCCTTTCATGGGGACACTAGTCTGTTAAGTTAAAAGGCGTTACACTTTGGGTGTAGAGCTACAGTTCAAACAAGTCGAGAATGCTGCTGTAGAATAACACAAAAATCATGTAAAGGGGCTGCCTGGGTACTCGTGACATGGGTTATCCATAAAGGAAAAGACCTCATATTGATGAAATGAAGAACTGGAAGGCAGTCGACTGCTGTGCCAGCAACATTCAACATTACAGATATTTTACACCAACAGGAGGCCTAACATGGTTGTTCCTGGTGGTGGGGATCTACCCACCTTTGCAGTATTTTTCTCAGAAGGTAGTCCACAAACCCGGGATTAGGTTTGCAGACTCCAGATAGCTACTGGATCAAAATGTTTATCTTCTTTCAATTAGGTGCAGCTCAGATTAATACATTCAGGGGTCCCAAACACCAAATATATGTTTTTGGGATGTACTCTTTGCATTTGTTGTGAACAATTGGACTGATTTACACCAACTGAAAAACAATCAAAATTTGTTATTGCTCTATCCTGTGATTTTTAGGTCTCATTTTTGACAATGTCCTTATGGATGTTTGACTGGGAAATACATCTTCAGAGAACCCCCATCACGCCTTCTACTTTGAACAATTTTCACTTAACATTTTACAATTCTAGATTAGCATAAGGGGACACTGTTATAAATTATACTATGAATTATGTTTCCATAGAAAATACGATTGAACTATAGAAACCACCAATTATGTAATAAATAAAATATGAATTGTGGAGCACTCTCGCTCTGCATCCAATCCAGGCAGCTTTAGGGACTTTGCACCAATGGTGACGCACAGAGCGCAGACATACACCCGATGATTCCTAGCGAAGCACCAATGAAATGGTTAAGGAGAGCAGCTGCTATGAATACCCAATGGTGCAACTCTCATGAATTAAAGTGGAGCGCTGGAGCATATCACTAGCAAATATAAAGAAAGAAGGGTATAGTAGGAACTGCAAGAACAAGAAAGACGCAAGAATCGGCGAGTCCCCGCACAACAAATTTGCCAAGCAGCAGTAAAAGCAGAGTTCGATCCAAGTGCCCAGAAGACATAAAACATTCTTCATTATATGTACACTTCTGCATGAAAATGAACTTCCTAATATAAAATGAATGAGCTCTAAACAGCTGTTTAGATAGAACTTTCTCACCATCTGCAAGAAGGATCTATTTTTCTCTTACTGAATGGTCTTTTTACGTCCCAGGTGCAACCGTTGCCTCATTCCATCTCAGTTGGCAGGTGTTCTAGGATAAAAATGCTTCAATAAATTTTGAAATGTTCCTACACCTCTTCCCCATCAATTATTTATGGAAATCTGTAGTGTTTACGGATACTAGTACCAGGGTGGGTACAACTCAGATTTGAGGAGTAAACATAACCAGTCTAGATAAATATTAGATATGGTGATGATATTAGTGTTTGCCTACGGATAATATTAAAATCTCTTCCTACAAAGATGCTTGAATGTGCGCCAATGCTGCTCGACCAAATGATAAATTAAGCACAACTACAAACCTCCCTTCCTGATAGACTTGCACTGGGTGCGGCTTTAAGTGTCTAACAACTTCAAGACCTTCTGAATCACTTCAAAGTAAGTATTAATCAATACAGCACCACAATAAATTTGGAAACTAAGCACACCAGGAGATCAGTGCATAAAAAAAATGCACACAATTACTAGGCTTGAAATTAAGAAATGCATAAAGGAATAGAAAAGAGGTTTATTGATGACAGTCCTTGACCAACGGTGCAACTGTCCCATCCCTGCCGTTTTCCTTTGTGTTAGTGGTTCACCTGTGTGTTCTTCTTCAATTCAGTTTTTGGTCCACTAAACCCAAGAGATAACCGAAATTACATATCTAGTACTCATTATGAATGCCCTTTGTATGGCCTATGAGTTTTGAGACCAGAAATTGGTTTTCCCACTTTGCACTCTTGAGGAGGTCAGACCTTCAACCACTTAATCTAGGTCCTAGTTGTTAACAACATCATGTTGTTTTGGTGCAGTTATTGCACCTATGGGTTACACCTGCTGCCCTCCCCTTTGTAAATTAAGTCTGACCACCTGCTCTTTCCTATTTTTAATGAATGTGAGTGATCACGAACATCATGTGCCTAATTTGGCAAGAATAATTGCAAACATTGGATCAAGTGCAGCTGGAAGCCTGATTACGATTGATCACCCTTGGTGCACCAGTTGTTATTATGTTTAGACTTAGATGCCTGTGAACATCTTCTTGCTATAAACAGCGCATGCAATTTGGAAGATGGCTGCGGTCCATTCAGTGATGCAAAGCTCTAAAAGAGTGGGCCCTCAACCAAGTAAGGCTTGACAAAAAGAAGCTCCACCCTTCAGATGGCGACTGATCAAAGTGCGGTCTCAACAGGAACCCGGGGGGCCCTCTGCTCAAAAACAGTTTAGTCCTTGCAAATGCCTGTATTTCCTTGCATTTATTTTCAAAGGTATTTCATAATGGTCGTCAGACGTTTTACTTTTGGAGTTTAGTAACTAACAATGAACATGTTATTCATTTTTCACACACAACATCTTTAGCTGCCTACCTTTAGTTAATTTTAGAATATTATTCTGAAACTGTGGATTCTCTTATTTTACCACGTTAAAACGCCTAATAAATGCACATTTTGCTAATGAACCATCTGTCATTGGTATCTGGAAAGTCTTTTTCAAACCAGTTAAAAAATGAGTTTGCTGACGTTAGCTGCTCAAATGTTTGCTCTCAAATGTATGAAAGGCCATTGGATTGACTAGATTGACGCATGCTTGGTATGTCTATACAGGTCATTGTCTAATTAACATCACTTGGAGTAAGGAGGCTGAGACTGGACCTTAGCTAGTATATGTTAAAGCACTTACAGTTTGTAACAGAAGAACACACATACTCTCTATTTCCATGGAAGTGGTGTTTCATGGCACAGCATGGCTCTTTATCTCTGCTTCTTCTGAGAGCAGAGAGAAATGCTTCAGAAATGACTGATTGAACAGATTGGGCTAAGCGGCTACATTGCAGCTTGTCACCAGGATAAAAGACAGCACAGCTTGGACTATCTGCTAACGCCAACAGATAATTAATGATGGCAAGAAAAGGCTTCATTGAGCGTGTGGTAGCACTACAGGTTGTAACTTGAAGCCACTCTGATTTGTTGTGGTCTGAAGCAGCTGTTTCATTGAGTGGGCCACTGTTCTCTCCCAGGGCATCCTTCCTGCTTTGGGGTTCTGCTTTGTGAATGGCTAAGGGTTGTTTAAATTTACCTCCTGCTGGCTAGAGTGACAACAAATCAGAGGAGTCCGACAGAATACTAGTATCCCAAAAAGAAATTGAAAACACAATTATTTGGACTGAGTGAAGGGTTGATCTGTCCCCTCCTGTGTGTACTGCTCTACCTCAATATTGGATGGCCCGAAAACATGTAGTAACCATTCTTTTGTATTGAGAAAGGGTTGGAAGGAATTGTGACTATATAATATTTGTTTGTCCTTTTGTGTAAATGTTTGGGATCCTGAAATGATAAAATGATCTCCAATTAAAGAAGCATTAAGCATTGCTCTTACTTGTATATGGATGTGGTATGTGATGTCTGAAAGAAGTGAAATAATATTTGGGGACTTAGCACCTGCAAGTAGGAATTAATTTGTGTTCTTCCTGCGGAAAGCCATGCGGTATTCATTCCTCTACATCATTCCCTCCTGTTTTGACAGCTAGAGGGACAACAGCATGTCTTGTATACAGACGAATGTCCAGTATAAGTCTCCCCAGTGGGCGTGGAGACTTTGGAACATCCCGTCTCGAGGCTATGTTCATGAGATGATCTATGATCTCCCTTGAGTGATTCCAAACTCCTGGGCCAAAGGAGAGCTGGCAACAGTCTGGAGTATCCCATGGTGCTACTTTCTTCAATCCTCCCTTCTTAATACTGACCTGCATCAATCGCCACTCCTCACCCATGTATCATTAGTACTCCCAGCCTGTTTCGTTCAATATTTATCAATTTGTTTATTGTCGTCATGCAACCATCATGCCTTATCATCAACTGGGAAAATCAAAATGTGCTTTGTTAATAGAAGTAGAGATATATCTATATATATATATATATATATATATATTATCCAACAAAGTTCCCCAGCTTTGAGAGGGCACTCGACGATGCTCAGCCATCCGGCAATGTAATGCAGCTTGTTTGAATGCTCCCACTTAATTAATATTGCCAACGCGTTTCACGGCCTCTCGCCGCTTCTTCATGGGCTGCTCGGAAACACACACTGAAGCGCGCATTTGGTTTGCATTGTAGGCTGATTTTATTAACATGCTCGCCCCCAGTGGGCGTGTCTTAAAGAGCTTTCTTTCCTGATGCATGATGGACTTAAAAGTTCCCAAATGCGAGATAAAGTTAATTCAATGAGTGTCCATTAAGAGCACATTATTTATTCCTTTTTTCAAACCTTGAGTAGGGGTAGGAACATCGCTGCAAGCTATTTCGCATATCGAGCATTGTGCTCACACGCTCTCGAATAGTTTCGAAATCACAAGCCTCAATCAGCTGGATACCTTCTTTTCCTGCTGACGATGGTGCCCCCTCCACGGCAGGGATGCCGTGCAATAAGTTATCCAACAAAGTTCCCCAGCTTTGAGAGGGCACTCGACGATGCTCAGCCATCCGGCAATGTAATGCAGCTTGTTTGAATGCTCCCACTTAATTAATATTGCCAACGCGTTTCACGGCCTCTCGCCGCTTCTTCATGGGCTGCTCGGAAACACACACTGAAGCGCGCATTTGGTTTGCATTGTAGGCTGATTTTATTAACATGCTCGCCCCCAGTGGGCGTGTCTTAAAGAGCTTTCTTTCCTGATGCATGATGGACTTAAAAGTTCCCAAATGCGAGATAAAGTTAATTCAATGAGTGTCCATTAAGAGCACATTATTTATTCCTTTTTTCAAACCTTGAGTAGGGGTAGGAACATCGCTGCAAGCTATTTCGCATATCGAGCATTGTGCTCACACGCTCTCGAATAGTTTCGAAATCACAAGCCTCAATCAGCTGGATACCTTCTTTTCCTGCTGACGATGGTGCCCCCTCCACGGCAGGGATGCCGTGCAATAAGTTATCCAACAAAGTTCCCCAGCTTTGAGAGGGCACTCGACGATGCTCAGCCATCCGGCAATGTAATGCAGCTTGTTTGAATGCTCCCACTTAATTAATATTGCCAACGCATTTCACGGCCTCTCGCCGCTTCTTCATGGGCTGCTCGGAAACACACACTGAAGCGCGCATTTGGTTTGCATTGTAGGCTGATTTTATTAACATGCTCGCCCCCAGTGGGCGTGTCTTAAAGAGCTTTCTTTCCTGATGCATGATGGACTTAAAAGTTCCCAAATGCGAGATAAAGTTAATTCAATGAGTGTCCATTAAGAGCACATTATTTATTCCTTTTTTCAAACCTTGAGTAGGGGTAGGAACATCGCTGCAAGCTATTTCGCATATCGAGCATTGTGCTCACACGCTCTCGAATAGTTTCGAAATCACAAGCCTCAATCAGCTGGATACCTTCTTTTCCTGCTGACGATGGTGCCCCCTCCACGGCAGGGATGCCGTGCAATAAGTTATCCAACAAAGTTCCCCAGCTTTGAGAGGGCACTCGACGATGCTCAGCCATCCGGCAATGTAATGCAGCTTGTTTGAATGCTCCCACTTAATTAATATTGCCAACGCGTTTCACGGCCTCTCGCCGCTTCTTCATGGGCTGCTCGGAAACACACACTGAAGCGCGCATTTGGTTTGCATTGTAGGCTGATTTTATTAACATGCTCGCCCCCAGTGGGCGTGTCTTAAAGAGCTTTCTTTCCTGATGCATGATGGACTTAAAAGTTCCCAAATGCGAGATAAAGTTAATTCAATGAGTGTCCATTAAGAGCACATTATTTATTCCTTTTTTCAAACCTTGAGTAGGGGTAGGAACATCGCTGCAAGCTATTTCGCATATCGAGCATTGTGCTCACACGCTCTCGAATAGTTTCGAAATCACAAGCCTCAATCAGCTGGATACCTTCTTTTCCTGCTGACGATGGTGCCCCCTCCACGGCAGGGATGCCGTGCAATAAGTTATCCAACAAAGTTCCCCAGCTTTGAGAGGGCACTCGACGATGCTCAGCCATCCGGCAATGTAATGCAGCTTGTTTGAATGCTCCCACTTAATTAATATTGCCAACGCGTTTCACGGCCTCTCGCCGCTTCTTCATGGGCTGCTCGGAAACACACACTGAAGCGCGCATTTGGTTTGCATTGTAGGCTGATTTTATTAACATGCTCGCCCCCAGTGGGCGTGTCTTAAAGAGCTTTCTTTCCTGATGCATGATGGACTTAAAAGTTCCCAAATGCGAGATAAAGTTAATTCAATGAGTGTCCATTAAGAGCACATTATTTATTCCTTTTTTCAAACCTTGAGTAGGGGTAGGAACATCGCTGCAAGCTATTTCGCATATCGAGCATTGTGCTCACACGCTCTCGAATAGTTTCGAAATCACAAGCCTCAATCAGCTGGATACCTTCTTTTCCTGCTGACGATGGTGCCCCCTCCACGGCAGGGATGCCGTGCAATAAGTTATCCAACAAAGTTCCCCAGCTTTGAGAGGGCACTCGACGATGCTCAGCCATCCGGCAATGTAATGCAGCTTGTTTGAATGCTCCCACTTAATTAATATTGCCAACGCGTTTCACGGCCTCTCGCCGCTTCTTCATGGGCTGCTCGGAAACACACACTGAAGCGCGCATTTGGTTTGCATTGTAGGCTGATTTTATTAACATGCTCGCCCCCAGTGGGCGTGTCTTAAAGAGCTTTCTTTCCTGATGCATGATGGACTTAAAAGTTCCCAAATGCGAGATAAAGTTAATTCAATGAGTGTCCATTAAGAGCACATTATTTATTCCTTTTTTCAAACCTTGAGTAGGGGTAGGAACATCGCTGCAAGCTATTTCGCATATCGAGCATTGTGCTCACACGCTCTCGAATAGTTTCGAAATCACAAGCCTCAATCAGCTGGATACCTTCTTTTCCTGCTGACGATGGTGCCCCCTCCACGGCAGGGATGCCGTGCAATAAGTTATCCAACAAAGTTCCCCAGCTTTGAGAGGGCACTCGACGATGCTCAGCCATCCGGCAATGTAATGCAGCTTGTTTGAATGCTCCCACTTAATTAATATTGCCAACGCGTTTCACGGCCTCTCGCCGCTTCTTCATGGGCTGCTCGGAAACACACACTGAAGCGCGCATTTGGTTTGCATTGTAGGCTGATTTTATTAACATGCTCGCCCCCAGTGGGCGTGTCTTAAAGAGCTTTCTTTCCTGATGCATGATGGACTTAAAAGTTCCCAAATGCGAGATAAAGTTAATTCAATGAGTGTCCATTAAGAGCACATTATTTATTCCTTTTTTCAAACCTTGAGTAGGGGTAGGAACATCGCTGCAAGCTATTTCGCATATCGAGCATTGTGCTCACACGCTCTCGAATAGTTTCGAAATCACAAGCCTCAATCAGCTGGATACCTTCTTTTCCTGCTGACGATGGTGCCCCCTCCACGGCAGGGATGCCGTGCAATAAGTTATCCAACAAAGTTCCCCAGCTTTGAGAGGGCACTCGACGATGCTCAGCCATCCGGCAATGTAATGCAGCTTGTTTGAATGCTCCCACTTAATTAATATTGCCAACGCGTTTCACGGCCTCTCGCCGCTTCTTCATGGGCTGCTCGGAAACACACACTGAAGCGCGCATTTGGTTTGCATTGTAGGCTGATTTTATTAACATGCTCGCCCCCAGTGGGCGTGTCTTAAAGAGCTTTCTTTCCTGATGCATGATGGACTTAAAAGTTCCCAAATGCGAGATAAAGTTAATTCAATGAGTGTCCATTAAGAGCACATTATTTATTCCTTTTTTCAAACCTTGAGTAGGGGTAGGAACATCGCTGCAAGCTATTTCGCATATCGAGCATTGTGCTCACACGCTCTCGAATAGTTTCGAAATCACAAGCCTCAATCAGCTGGATACCTTCTTTTCCTGCTGACGATGGTGCCCCCTCCACGGCAGGGATGCCGTGCAATAAGTTATCCAACAAAGTTCCCCAGCTTTGAGAGGGCACTCGACGATGCTCAGCCATCCGGCAATGTAATGCAGCTTGTTTGAATGCTCCCACTTAATTAATATTGCCAACGCGTTTCACGGCCTCTCGCCGCTTCTTCATGGGCTGCTCGGAAACACACACTGAAGCGCGCATTTGGTTTGCATTGTAGGCTGATTTTATTAACATGCTCGCCCCCAGTGGGCGTGTCTTAAAGAGCTTTCTTTCCTGATGCATGATGGACTTAAAAGTTCCCAAATGCGAGATAAAGTTAATTCAATGAGTGTCCATTAAGAGCACATTATTTATTCCTTTTTTCAAACCTTGAGTAGGGGTAGGAACATCGCTGCAAGCTATTTCGCATATCGAGCATTGTGCTCACACGCTCTCGAATAGTTTCGAAATCACAAGCCTCAATCAGCTGGATACCTTCTTTTCCTGCTGACGATGGTGCCCCCTCCACGGCAGGGATGCCGTGCAATAAGTTATCCAACAAAGTTCCCCAGCTTTGAGAGGGCACTCGACGATGCTCAGCCATCCGGCAATGTAATGCAGCTTGTTTGAATGCTCCCACTTAATTAATATTGCCAACGCGTTTCACGGCCTCTCGCCGCTTCTTCATGGGCTGCTCGGAAACACACACTGAAGCGCGCATTTGGTTTGCATTGTAGGCTGATTTTATTAACATGCTCGCCCCCAGTGGGCGTGTCTTAAAGAGCTTTCTTTCCTGATGCATGATGGACTTAAAAGTTCCCAAATGCGAGATAAAGTTAATTCAATGAGTGTCCATTAAGAGCACATTATTTATTCCTTTTTTCAAACCTTGAGTAGGGGTAGGAACATCGCTGCAAGCTATTTCGCATATCGAGCATTGTGCTCACACGCTCTCGAATAGTTTCGAAATCACAAGCCTCAATCAGCTGGATACCTTCTTTTCCTGCTGACGATGGTGCCCCCTCCACGGCAGGGATGCCGTGCAATAAGTTATCCAACAAAGTTCCCCAGCTTTGAGAGGGCACTCGACGATGCTCAGCCATCCGGCAATGTAATGCAGCTTGTTTGAATGCTCCCACTTAATTAATATTGCCAACGCGTTTCACGGCCTCTCGCCGCTTCTTCATGGGCTGCTCGGAAACACACACTGAAGCGCGCATTTGGTTTGCATTGTAGGCTGATTTTATTAACATGCTCGCCCCCAGTGGGCGTGTCTTAAAGAGCTTTCTTTCCTGATGCATGATGGACTTAAAAGTTCCCAAATGCGAGATAAAGTTAATTCAATGAGTGTCCATTAAGAGCACATTATTTATTCCTTTTTTCAAACCTTGAGTAGGGGTAGGAACATCGCTGCAAGCTATTTCGCATATCGAGCATTGTGCTCACACGCTCTCGAATAGTTTCGAAATCACAAGCCTCAATCAGCTGGATACCTTCTTTTCCTGCTGACGATGGTGCCCCCTCCACGGCAGGGATGCCGTGCAATAAGTTATCCAACAAAGTTCCCCAGCTTTGAGAGGGCACTCGACGATGCTCAGCCATCCGGCAATGTAATGCAGCTTGTTTGAATGCTCCCACTTAATTAATATTGCCAACGCGTTTCACGGCCTCTCGCCGCTTCTTCATGGGCTGCTCGGAAACACACACTGAAGCGCGCATTTGGTTTGCATTGTAGGCTGATTTTATTAACATGCTCGCCCCCAGTGGGCGTGTCTTAAAGAGCTTTCTTTCCTGATGCATGATGGACTTAAAAGTTCCCAAATGCGAGATAAAGTTAATTCAATGAGTGTCCATTAAGAGCACATTATTTATTCCTTTTTTCAAACCTTGAGTAGGGGTAGGAACATCGCTGCAAGCTATTTCGCATATCGAGCATTGTGCTCACACGCTCTCGAATAGTTTCGAAATCACAAGCCTCAATCAGCTGGATACCTTCTTTTCCTGCTGACGATGGTGCCCCCTCCACGGCAGGGATGCCGTGCAATAAGTTATCCAACAAAGTTCCCCAGCTTTGAGAGGGCACTCGACGATGCTCAGCCATCCGGCAATGTAATGCAGCTTGTTTGAATGCTCCCACTTAATTAATATTGCCAACGCGTTTCACGGCCTCTCGCCGCTTCTTCATGGGCTGCTCGGAAACACACACTGAAGCGCGCATTTGGTTTGCATTGTAGGCTGATTTTATTAACATGCTCGCCCCCAGTGGGCGTGTCTTAAAGAGCTTTCTTTCCTGATGCATGATGGACTTAAAAGTTCCCAAATGCGAGATAAAGTTAATTCAATGAGTGTCCATTAAGAGCACATTATTTATTCCTTTTTTCAAACCTTGAGTAGGGGTAGGAACATCGCTGCAAGCTATTTCGCATATCGAGCATTGTGCTCACACGCTCTCGAATAGTTTCGAAATCACAAGCCTCAAACAGCTGGATACCTTCTTTTCCTGCTGACGATGGTGCCCCCTCCACGGCAGGGATGCCGTGCAATAAGTTATCCAACAAAGTTCCCCAGCTTTGAGAGGGCACTCGACGATGCTCAGCCATCCGGCAATGTAATGCAGCTTGTTTGAATGCTCCCACTTAATTAATATTGCCAACGCGTTTCACGGCCTCTCGCCGCTTCTTCATGGGCTGCTCGGAAACACACACTGAAGCGCGCATTTGGTTTGCATTGTAGGCTGATTTTATTAACATGCTCGCCCCCAGTGGGCGTGTCTTAAAGAGCTTTCTTTCCTGATGCATGATGGACTTAAAAGTTCCCAAATGCGAGATAAAGTTAATTCAATGAGTGTCCATTAAGAGCACATTATTTATTCCTTTTTTCAAACCTTGAGTAGGGGTAGGAACATCGCTGCAAGCTATTTCGCATATCGAGCATTGTGCTCACACGCTCTCGAATAGTTTCGAAATCACAAGCCTCAATCAGCTGGATACCTTCTTTTCCTGCTGACGATGGTGCCCCCTCCATGGCAGGGATGCCGTGCAATAAGTTATCCAACAAAGTTCCCCAGCTTTGAGAGGGCACTCGACGATGCTCAGCCATCCGGCAATGTAATGCAGCTTGTTTGAATGCTCCCACTTAATTAATATTGCCAACGCGTTTCACGGCCTCTCGCCGCTTCTTCATGGGCTGCTCGGAAACACACACTGAAGCGCGCATTTGGTTTGCATTGTAGGCTGATTTTATTAACATGCTCGCCCCCAGTGGGCGTGTCTTAAAGAGCTTTCTTTCCTGATGCATGATGGACTTAAAAGTTCCCAAATGCGAGATAAAGTTAATTCAATGAGTGTCCATTAAGAGCACATTATTTATTCCTTTTTTCAAACCTTGAGTAGGGGTAGGAACATCGCTGCAAGCTATTTCGCATATCGAGCATTGTGCTCACACGCTCTCGAATAGTTTCGAAATCACAAGCCTCAATCAGCTGGATACCTTCTTTTCCTGCTGACGATGGTGCCCCCTCCACGGCAGGGATGCCGTGCAATAAGTTATCCAACAAAGTTCCCCAGCTTTGAGAGGGCACTCGACGATGCTCAGCCATCCGGCAATGTAATGCAGCTTGTTTGAATGCTCCCACTTAATTAATATTGCCAACGCGTTTCACGGCCTCTCGCCGCTTCTTCATGGGCTGCTCGGAAACACACACTGAAGCGCGCATTTGGTTTGCATTGTAGGCTGATTTTATTAACATGCTCGCCCCCAGTGGGCGTGTCTTAAAGAGCTTTCTTTCCTGATGCATGATGGACTTAAAAGTTCCCAAATGCGAGATAAAGTTAATTCAATGAGTGTCCATTAAGAGCACATTATTTATTCCTTTTTTCAAACCTTGAGTAGGGGTAGGAACATCGCTGCAAGCTATTTCGCATATCGAGCATTGTGCTCTCTCAAAGCTGGGGAACTTTGTTGGATAACTTATTGCACGGCATCCCTGCCGTGGAGGGGGCACCATCGTCAGCAGGAAAAGAAGGTATCCAGCTGATTGAGGCTTGTGATTTCGAAACTATTCGAGAGCGTGTGAGCACAATGCTCGATATGCGAAATAGCTTGCAGCGATGTTCCTACCCCTACTCAAGGTTTGAAAAAAGGAATAAATAATGTGCTCTTAATGGACACTCATTGAATTAACTTTATCTCGCATTTGGGAACTTTTAAGTCCATCATGCATCAGGAAAGAAAGCTCTTTAAGACACGCCCACTGGGGGCGAGCATGTTAATAAAATCAGCCTACAATGCAAACCAAATGCGCGCTTCAGTGTGTGTTTCCGAGCAGCCCATGAAGAAGCGGCGAGAGGCCGTGAAACGCGTTGGCAATATTAATTAAGTGGGAGCATTCAAACAAGCTGCATTACATTGCCGGATGGCTGAGCATCGTCGAGTGCCCTCTCAAAGCTGGGGAACTTTGTTGGATAACTTATTGCACGGCATCCCTGCCGTGGAGGGGGCACCATCGTCAGCAGGAAAAGAAGGTATCCAGCTGATTGAGGCTTGTGATTTCGAAACTATTCGAGAGCGTGTGAGCACAATGCTCGATATGCGAAATAGCTTGCAGCGATGTTCCTACCCCTACTCAAGGTTTGAAAAAAGGAATAAATAATGTGCTCTTAATGGACACTCATTGAATTAACTTTATCTCGCATTTGGGAACTTTTAAGTCCATCATGCATCAGGAAAGAAAGCTCTTTAAGACACGCCCACTGGGGGCGAGCATGTTAATAAAATCAGCCTACAATGCAAACCAAATGCGCGCTTCAGTGTGTGTTTCCGAGCAGCCCATGAAGAAGCGGCGAGAGGCCGTGAAACGCGTTGGCAATATTAATTAAGTGGGAGCATTCAAACAAGCTGCATTACATTGCCGGATGGCTGAGCATCGTCGAGTGCCCTCTCAAAGCTGGGGAACTTTGTTGGATAATATATATATATATATATATATATATATATATCATCTACTGGCGGTCGCCAGTAGATAGTTATAGTTAGGACCGTTTCCACAGGAAATCCGCAACATTCTATTCGGAATAACTTTGGCGCCGGTTGACGAATCCTCACGACATTTTCAAAATAGGTGGGGCGCTCCGCTCCGCTCCTACCCTGAAAGTCTCGGGGGGATTCGTCAAGCGGGGGCTGAGAAAAAAGGGGGGTCCCAAAACGCGTTTTCCCCATGCAATTTTCCATAGGGCCCTTTAGTCCAAGGTACAGCCCGAACGGCTGAACAGAATTACTTGAAATTTGGCAGAGGTAGTCCTCAGCTCAGGGATGTGCCTTTTTCATATATGGAGTCAATCTGTTCAGTAGTTCCTGAGAAAATTGCAGTTAAAAGCACATACATATCTATAGCCACGCACCGTGCGCGAACCGTGCGCGCACCGTTCGAGCACCCTAACGTGCGCGAGCATAATTCTGATTGGTGGTTACATGTTAGTCAACGTTCGAATCGGTCGAAATCAGGAAGTGTCGGCCGCCATTTTGTTTGTTTTCAGCGCGAGAGTGAAAAAGGAAGGTGGCGAACGTGAAAAGGGGGCAGGGTGGAGTGTTCCTGACCCCCTAGCCTTTGTCAGGGGGTCCCTGAAGGACCCCGAAGGCAGAAAAAAACATTTTAATTTTTTTTTTTAAATCGCAGGGTTGCGCGCACCGTGCGCGCACGGTGAAAACCCCCCCAAAAAATATATATATATATATTTTTTAATATGTAGTTTATTGTAAAATAAATATATAAAAAAATATTAATACATACATAACTTAGCATTTAAAAAACCGTACAAATTCACTGAAAAAACCATAGGTTTCACACACGTTATAGTTAGGAATTAGCATTTAAAAAACCTTGCAAATTCACTTAAAAAACCATAGGTTTCACACATGTTATAGTTAGGTGGATATTTCACTCGTAAAAAACCAATGAAATTCCCCCGTTATAGTTAGTTCAGTTAACTATAACTCGCGCGGACGCCACTCTATCACAAGGATGATGTCATCAGTGATGTCATGAGTGATGCCACTGACCATGTCATGAGTGATGTAATATGTGACGTCATCAGCAGTGGATTGCGGTCGTGCGAGTTATAGTTATCTGAACTAACTATAACGGGGGAATTTCATTGGTTTTTTACGAGTGAAATATCCACCTAACTATAACATGTGTGAAACCTATGGTTTTTTAAGTGAATATATATATATATATATATATTATATATATTAATATATATATATTACATGCTGGTGGACGCCAGCAGGTAGTTATAGTTAGGACCTAGATTCCATAGGAAAAGCATTTTTTATTTTGCAACTAACTTTAGGGCTGTTTGAGGAATCTTCACAACATTTTCAAAAATAGTGTGCCGGTCACTTTAGCTGATGTCTGTAAAGTTTTGGGGTGATTTGTCAAGCGGGAGCCAAGCAAACGAGGGGTCCCAAAATGCTTTCTCCCCATGCAATGTCCCATAGGGATCTTAGACTCGACCACAGCCCGAACTGCTGAACGGAATTACACTAAATTTGGCAGGAAATTAGATCTTGGCCCAGAAAGTTCTCTTTTTCTAATTTGGGGAAAATCTCGTCTTTATATTTAGGAGTTATTAAGAAAAAAAGATTTATGTATATCTCAGGACATGGACGCTCCGGGGCTCTGATAGATATCATGCTGAGATCTGATTGGTTGCCACCACTTCAACCAGGAGGTGTTGGCAGCCCTCTCAGGACTCAGCCCGAGTTCCAAGAAAAACATAAAAAGGGAGCAGTGTAGGAATGCCCTGATCTCCTAAACCTGGTGGTGTGGTCTCCCAGGGACCTCGACGGGGGCAAAAATATTTTTGGGGAAAGAAAGTTTTGCACACAATCTTGGTGGATCTGTGGCAAAATTTACCAAAACAACAAGCACGGTTTCCCCCGGGTCCAAGCTGATACTGAGCGGTTTCCGTAGGGGCCCAGCTGATATTGAGAAGGGGAGGTGGGCTGCACGCCCCCCTCCCCGGGCCGGTTTCAGCCACACGGACTCGATCCCCCAGGGCCCGGCTGTAATAATAATGGGGAGAGGGCCGTGCAGTACCCCTCCCGGAGCCATTAAAGGCCCTGGGAACCCCATTCCCCAGGCCAGCTCCTGCTATGTCCCATGCTTCCCACCCCCAGGACATAGCGGTTTCCCTGCCCCTACTGGTGGGGTGGGGAAACCTGTCTTTGCTTTTCCATAGTCGGAGCAATTTCAAAGCTCCCGCCAAACTGAAACAAGCACAAAGTCTGCTCCCAGCAAGCAGGGGCTTTAAAAATGCTCTCCCCATCTGGGAGCTGATGTCATATCTGTTTCCCTGCCCACAGTGATGCGGGCAGAAAAAGAAATCTGAAAATTACTCCCGCACACAGGTAGCTGCATTTTTAGCAGCTCCCTGTGAGCGGAAGCAGCACTGCCTCCCACCTTCCTGCCTTTTGGGGTGGTGGCCACAGGGTCTGGCCACAGGCCTTACGGTCAACCCCCTGCTGTGCAAGGACATGCACAGCGCAGGGTTGGCTGCATGTGGCCGGCTCTCCTGTCAGCCCCCTGCAGTGCACGGTCTTTGGCCATGCGCAGCAGCGGTTGAATTAACGTATGGTAATTAAATATTACTTTACGTTAAAATAAAAAACTGGAAGTTCACTGAAAAAACAAAGTTTACAGGGACGTTATAGTTAGGAAATAGCATTCAAAACTGTAGAAATTCATTGAAAACTACCAAAAAAACAGGGATGTTTCAGTTAGAAAATAGAATTTAAAAAAACCTTACACATTCACAAAAAATAACCAAAGAGTACAGGGACAATATAGTTAGGTTAATATTTTGCACACACAAAACCATAGAAATTCAACAGTTATAGTTAGCATGAGCTCAAGTAACTATAACTCATGCCCTAAGGTAACTATAACTGGTGCCCTCGCCATACACTGCTAATTACCCTATATATAACATTACTCATGACATCTTCTATGACATCATTGATAATATCACTGCAATATTTCCTGTAAAATTATTCATGAGAAAAGTGTACATGACAAGGGCATGAGTAAATGAAAGACTGAGAGACAGGAAATCAATTTGGGGTTATTTATATCTGACCTGTAATGCTGAGGAGTGAGAAAATGTCCAGTAACTGGCTAACTGGATATTTGTTCTACTGCGTAGCATTACAAACATATCCAGAAAATACCCAGATGTGATACCCTGATAGCACACATGTACTGGCAATATTTGAAAATTTCTAAGACTGCCTTAAACTGCAGGAAGGTAGCTGCAGAGATGGCTTAACAGCCAGTTAGTTTCCAATTTTGTGAGCCACTCTCTAAATATAGCAGAATCTTTAGTATTTCAGCTTGTCAGTAATGGAAATACCGGCGAGACCATTTTGTAAATCAGAGCAAAGGTCTCATCCAAAAACTGATGATTTCAACATATAAAAGATAGACTATTAAAAAGTAAATAAATGAGAGGGGCTGCCTAGTGCTGGTTTTATACATGGTTGTGCACTGTGGGCTAACATTGAATCAAAAAAGAAAATAGGAAAACCTTTAGCAGTAAAATTATTTATTTTTAAGACTATATATCATAGAAATATACACTTTAAAATATTACATTAAAATATGCATAGTGCATATGCAACAGGAAATACCCAAATTCCTACAAAATTGAGCCAATTAAATTCATATAACACGATACTGGGAGAAACTTCACCATTTCAAAAGCACAATCAATCCAAACAAATATTTCTTGAATCAGTATAAAATACGTAGCAACTGCAATAGTAATATCTAAAGTTTTCATTACTGACAAAGTATTTTGTGCATTGTCCCTCATTCTAATACCATACTTCCTTAGTAGAGATAAAAGAATCTTTCTCCTCTCACTGAAGAAGAAGGAACAATCCAGGAGAAGATGAATTGGAGAGTATATTGTTTTTAAATCACATGTGCAGTATTTTCCAACACGTGATATCTAAGCCTACAATTATTCAACCTGGGTCAATTCTTATCCATAATTGCAGAGTGATACTCCGTATTTGTTTATCGGGGAGCTGAGACAAGTAAAACATTTCTCAACATCACCTAAACATCTTAGCAAATGATCACCTGATGGTTTTGACAAAAGATAAGCCCTGTCACCTACTAGTGTGCCTTCACTAACTCCAACATGGCGAGCACTCTTTGTTGTATTCAATGTAAGGCCATCTTGACTGTTTAAGATATCAGATCTTAATCCAGAATTTGTTACAAATTCCAGGATGTATCATGAGACTTCATCGGACCGTTGCATAATATCATTCAGCATAAAGTACGTTTTCCATTACTAAGTACATTTTTAATGCAGAAGAGAAACATTAATGCAGGGGAAAAGTCTAAAAGTGTCCACAAATCCAATCTCACCAATCTAACTTCTTGACTGACTTTCCAAAAGCTCCCATTTGACCCTTGGATCAATAGCAATTAGTTCAGCTCCTTACCGTACTTGCAATATTAGCTTACCAAAGAAGAAGTTCAGCTGATAAACTCATTTAGCGGGAATCAAACATTATTTATGCTTTGCTGGAAGCCAGAAGAGAGGTTCTTAAGTTGGTTATATAATTCTACCATTTTAAGTTACTGGAAAATGTGAATCCCAGATAAGTATAATCAGTCACCTTCTCTAAAAAAAAGGCAACATAGATACCACTTCAAGGGCTTTGTTTTTTCAACATTCACAATAACTCTATTAGATTCTCAATAGTCATATAAGGAATGGTGTTTATACTGTGATTAATCGTAGTGAAGTCAATTATAACTATATCATCTGCATACATAGACAGTAGACAAACACTCCTCCTATTTTGGTAGAAAAAAGAATTAGCATGCTCAATGCCTGTCATGAGATCAGAAACATTGACAATATTTGTCACAGAGAATGAGCTTAATTTAAGATTAACTCTCATTCTAAGACTGTTGTATGAACAATAAACATTTTCCAGATATATGTATTTCATAATTTAATATTAATTTCCTTCTTATCACACAAAACTAGTGCAAAGTATATTATCTCATCCAAAGACATGAACCAATCCTAGCATGATATGGAAATAAACTACTAGCACAGTGACTGCTTGCTACTTACTGGCATTTTTTCCCTGGATCTTGGAAGTACCTGCACGACCCTCGCTGCCCTGACTGTTTGTTGCCCTTTGTTTCCCCCGCCGCCGCTGCTGCTGTCATTCCGGCGCAACCGCAGAGTGGGGGAAACTACATCTACCAGAAGCCTCGCTGCCCACGCCCACACCAACGTGCCTGGTGGCGCATAAAGTTGTGAGAGCTCTACGGAGGAGCGGGTGACTGCTTGCTACTTACTGGCATTTTTTCCCTGGATCTTGGAAGTACCTGCACGACCCTCGCTGCCCTGACTGTTTGTTGCCCTTTGTTTCCCCCCGCCGCCGCTGCTGCTGTCATTCCCGCACGGCCGACGAGTGGGGGAAACTACATCTCCCAGAAGCCCCGCTGCCCACGCCCACACCAACGCGCCTGGTGGCGCATAAAGTTGTGAGAGCTCTACGGAGGAGCGGGTGACTGCTTGCTACTTACTGGCATTTTTTCCCTGGATCTTGGAAGTACCTGCACGACCCTCGCTGCCCTGACTGTTTGTTGCCTTTTGTTTCCCCCCGCCGCCGCTGCTGCTGTCATTTCCGCGCGGCCACCGAGTGGGGGAAACTACATCTCCCAGAAGCCTGTGTTTTCAGGAAACCTGGATGGTCCACGAGACCCATTTATTGGGATATCAAACTTTCAACACTCCTGCCGTTGTTAGTACTCACGGTAGAAATAAAGGAGGCTTATGCACTTATATATCCAATACATCAGGGACTACAGTGAGGAAGTTTATTTCGGCAGAATGCTACCAGATTTTATTGGTTAACTGGTCGTGCTTAAAGAATATGGGCATTATACATTTTTATAACAATGCCCATGCATTGCATTGGAAAGAGTTAATAACTAGCCTCAGCAGAGTATTAAGAGAGCTAGAAAAAACCGGAGATGGGGATCTGGCCCTTTTATGGGTGGGCGACTTTAATTGCCTTCTCTGCACCAGTTATGTTACCGGTACTTGTCATCTAGCCGAGGATAGGGAAGATATACCAACTCATATCGGTCACACTAGGTTGGGGGATTTGCTAAACTCCTTGATATGTGAGTTTGATTTGTGTTATATTAACGAAAGTTGCTCACCAGCGGCGGAATTCAAACCAACATATAATGGGAGAGGGGCAAACTCTACAATTGATTTTGCCCTTCTATCCTCCAGATATTGATCATTAGTCTTGTCGTGGGAGACATTTGATGCGGCCCTTAGTGATCACTATCCCCTTTCTTTTTGCTTGGCAAAAAAGGGATTAGAACCAACTCTCGAGGTGATTTATAACACCTCGATAAACTTGGCTAGCACTAATGGCTATAGCATTAACTGGGCTAAAGTGGACCCAAAAGTCTTTATGCATAAACTGGTTACTAAAGTTTTTGATCAGTTCCAAATTTGTCTCTCTCAGCCTGAAAACAAACAGCAAGTCCTTGATGCCTTCGGGGTAATACCATCCGAAATCAAAATATTGTTGACCATAGAACATAAATCCCGTACCCAGAAAGTGAAGAGCTGGTTCGATAAAGACTGCTCCAAGGCGCATCAAAATTTGAAAGCGGCCCTGCACGAAATTCCTAGATCTCCGTTACTGATAAGACAAACTCGGAAACAGTACAGGGCTGCATTAGTCAGAAGGAAAAAAGTGTTAAAAAATGAAATCTGGCAGAACCTCCACGGGGCTTGTATACAAAAAGACAATGTAGCCTTCTGGAGGGCTGTTAATGCCCCTTTCTTGTCAGACAGAGAAACAGATATCATCGATATAGCTATATCTGGGGATATATGGGTTAAGCACTTTACTAACTTGTACAAAAACCCTAATGCCCCTGAGACCGATAACATTGTAGATAAACGGGAATGCTTAAAGTCATTCCCACTGGGGGTTGTTTTCGAACATGTGGAGGTCATCAAGGCAATCAAGGATAGTGCACCCGGTAACGCACCGGGACCTGACGGTGTCCCGATTGACCTATATAAATTCGAATTATCTTTATAGTTGCCCCTATTAACCAATGTTCTAAATTGGGCAAATGCGTCTGGCTTTATCTCCACATGGCCAGAAGCGGTGGTCGTACCTATCTTCAAAAAAGGGGATAGGAATAACCCCGCTTGTTATTGACCAATATCCCTTCTGGATGCATAATGAAGGTCGCGGGCAGGATTATACTCAACAGGCTCCAGATCTGGGCAGAGGATAAAAACATCATCTCAAACCTTCAATATGGATTTCGTAGTGGTAAGGGCACAATAGAACAGGGCCTAAATTTAGCGCTGCTCACGGCAAAGTATACCCAAGCAAAGAAAGAAAGCCTATTCATTACATTTGTGGATTTAAGTTCAGCTTTCGACTGCGTTGATCACTCCACGTTATGGACGACGCTTAGTGATATGGGCGTGGACCAGCAGATCCTTCTATTCATAAGAGAATTGTATAGGGAAGCGGGGGCCAGGGTGCGTTATGGAATGGGGGGGCTTGTTCTGACAAATTTAATATTAAGAGAGGGGTACGACAAGGGTGTATATTAGCACCCTTTCTTTTCACCCTATATATTAACAGCTTGGGTCAACATCTTAGTGATTTCCAGTTTGATTACCCAGCTGTCGGCGGAACCCCCATCCCCATCCTTTTGTACGCGGATGACGCAGCAATAATGTCATGCACAATTATTGGTCTACAAAGGGCGGTGGTTGAATTCTCAGCTTATATGAAGACCCGTGGGCTATCAATTAGCGTTTCTAAAACATATTCCATGACATGCAGTAACTCACAGAAACACAGCAAGGCAATTTTTCTGGGGAAAGATAAGATCAAAATCACGGCAAGTTTCTGCTATCTAGGAGTAATTTTTGACAGCTTGGGGAGATGGAAAAAGGCTGTGTTTGCTAGAAAACTGGCCATTAGTAGGGCCAATGGTGCGTTGATTAATTTCTCCAGGAAATTAGGTGGGCGTCCAGTTAAGGAACTTATCCAGATTTATAAAGCTAAATGTATCCCTGCTGGCACCTACGGCGCAGGGATTTGGGGGATTGCCAATGTGGATCAAATACAACGAGCTGAAAACGTTTTTTTTTTCGTTACTTACTGGCAGCACCCAAGTCTATGTCCATTTATTTTAGTCACAGAGAATTGGGGACATCGTTTGTAGAGGATACGATTAAATCATTACCATTGCTTTTATGGCACAAAATCTGGGTAACCCCAGAAACAGCTCTAAATAGAGACGTTGTTTTAGACTGCTTATCGCTAGATGGAGTTGCAAATATTAAGTGGCTACATTATGTTAAAACTTTGGCATCAGACATAGGGCACATAGAATACTTTGAAAATCCAACATGCATGGAAACAGTTTCAAAACGTGCACTTAAAAAATTGATTTTGGATTTCTTACTCCATAAAAGGTGGCTTGTGGAAAAAAACAAACGTACAATTACTGAATACCAGTCATCTATTTCTCACCTAGGCATACGACCATATTTATCGCTGAAAGCTAGTTCCTACGCGAGAATGTTGTTGACTAGGTTTCGGGCAGACACTTTTTTTCGTCTGATAACTTTTGTATGATTGGTTAAAACCTTTAGCGAAGTGTCCTTGCGATGACTCATCGGACCAATCTAATATTCACTCTATTCTGTTTTGCAAATATTACGCGATTCCCAGGAGAAGGTTTTTGAAGCTGATCCATGCAAATTGGGGAATCAGGAGTTGCAGGGCAGCTTATTATAAATTGAAGCAGCTAGAAACAGTATTTGTGGTAAAAGCTGTCTCCTCTTATTTAAGATCACTAATTGTCATGAGGAACACTATGGGAATGGGGTAACTCAGGTTAAGATGCATTTTATTTATTTTGTTTTATTCCTCTTCACTTTTTTCATTAAACTAAGGAAATTTTTCTTTTTAAAGCCATGTAAATAATTTGATTAATTTGGTTCAATCATTTAGCTTAAGGAAATTTAGAGGGATAGAGATGCGTATCACTCCATTTGCCTTACTCCAACTTTGGGGCCAGACGAGAAAATTTCATTATTTTTTAAAACTGTGTAAATACGTGGCGATTGCTTTTTATCCCAAAAAAATAATATATACCTAATGTTTTTACTTATTTATCAAATGTATTTTGTAATTTGTGCTTTTATGATTTTGCAACAAAAGTCGAATAAAGCTAACTTGACATACTAGCACAAATTATTGCAGGTTTTATTTAGCAGTGGAAGGAGAATGCTTGCTGGGCAACAGTTATCAATATGACCATTAAGGTACTTATTCTGCAAAAAGAGACATTAAACAAGGGAACAAAAAACTGGATCATCAGTCCAGAAACACTCACATTCTAAAAAAATGTATTTGCCAGCCATAGATAGCATAAACAGGAACTTTACAGAAATCAAAATCAGTGTTAGAACGCAGCTTAAAGCAGGGTGTCTTCTTTAACGCCTGTACCTAAAATGTGCAGCAGAGGGTAATTGCAAACCCTACAGTAGCCGCTTCCAAAATGTTAGTTGCCTTCAAAAGGTAAGCCTTAAAAATAGTAAATCAAATAGACAATTAACAAATGTAAGGAGGAAGAAGGACAAATATATCAGTTAGCATGTAGCAGTTTAGAGGTGCCTACAACCCACATCCATGAGCCTGAAAGTCAAAGCTAAATTTTCATCTTCAACCTATGAAACCACACCTATCAAGTTAAAAAGTCAATATATCAAAACTGATAGTACTTCCTAGGTGTTGGAAAGTGGTCTGTTAGTAGTAATAAGTAGTGACTTACCAGGGGGCGTGGCCTGACGGGATGGCCGGGTAGACGTGCTCGACCTGAGCTCCTACCCTGATATAAATATCCTGATAGATCCCTGCACAACCGACAACTGTTATCAACTTTAATGGTACCTACTGAATGCCTGATCATATTGGGGGTCTCTGATGGACTGCTGTATACAGTCCCTGTAGCCTTTTTGGTTGGAAGGGCTTAAGCGGATTCTTGGAGTGAGGCATGCCTGACCCTGCTGTGGCACTGCCTGACATACGCTGGAGCAGGCACTGATCCGGAGGCAGGAGGCGAGCCACCCCTACTCCCCCCTGACCAGATGGAGAACCAATAGACCAGGGGGCCGGTAAATTGCCAGGTGTTGAAGAACTGAGATGCCTGCACGGGGCTAGCGACCTACTGGATGGATAACAGCCCTCTGAGACCGGCAGCCACAGGCAGGCCTACGAGAAGAGAAGTGCTGCCTATTTGTAGAATCGGTGCCTGGGGTGGAAATGAGGGTTGGGGCCAGCCCGCGACTGCTGACCTGTACCAGGACACCTGGGTCAGCCCAGCCTGGGGGTGTGTTGCGGGCCTGCTCCGGGACACGGTTATGCGGATCGACCCTAGTGGAGGAGTGCCCAATAGGCGGCTTGGGGCCGCTGGGTGAGTGAAGCTGCACTGGGGAGACCACCCGCTGGTTTCCGAGACGATGAGGGAGCCCTGCTCGGACCATAGCGGCACTGACCTGTCAAAGAGATCCGCTGTGGAGCACCTGTGAAGGAGCCACACAGTGACAAAAAAATGAAGAGGTGAGCAGCTCCCGACCACTGAAGTAAACACTAAAACCCCATAGGGAAGCCCATGGACTGGTCTATGCTGAATTGATCCTCAGAGTAGAGTGTACTGAGTGGAAAGGCATGGGTGAACTGTGAAGCTGACTACCCTAAACCTGCGCCATGTAGCTCCTGGCCACCAAAGGTGCGAGAGATAGCCTTGGACTGCTCCAGTGTCATGGTGTGACCTGCGTTGCTCAAGGATGGTGAAAGACAAACCCCAGAGAGGTGCGGTCCGAGGCCCTGGACCCGGAGAACAAGTGCGAGAGGAATCCATGGACCCCGAACAAGGCGCACAGGCACAAGATAAGACTGACATCCTTGAGGCTATTTGAAAATCCTGTGAGGCCTTGGAATCCAAGATGGACAGCATGGCAATGGACATTAATCACTTACATCTTGATCTCCATAAGGTAGCTGAGAGATTTACAAATACAGAAGAGGTGGTTGTATCGCTCCACAAAAGTGTACAGATGCTGCATGACACAGTGGCGTCTCTCCAGGCCAAGGCGGCCCGGATGGATGACAGGGTGGAAGATGCAGAGGAGCGGTCAAGGAGGAATAACCTATGGTTCCTCGGATTTCCTGAGAAAGTGGAGGGGCCCTCTGCTGAACTGTTCCTAGAACATTGGTTAGTGACTGCTCATGGCACTGTCCGTCTCTCTAAATTCTTCTCAATTGAGAAGGCTCACTGAGCGCTGGGTCCATCCCCTCGCCCAGGAAAACCTCCTAGAGCCCTAATAGCACGTCTGTTCAATTATGGAGACAGGGACATAATCCTGAAATATGTCTGGACCCACAGCCCCGGACATGAAGATTGCCCCATTCAAATATACCCTGACTATACTAGGAAAGTCAAGGACCTCCAAATGGCTTCCTGGAAGTCACACGCAGGCTTTGTGAGCAAAACATCAAATATAGCCCAGTATTCCCCTCAAGACTCTGGGTGCAGCATGATGGTAGGGTCCACTTCTACGAAAATCCACAGGATGCAATGGAATGGATGGACTCCTTGGGTCTTGGGGGTCTGGAGCAGATCCAGGAATGGAGTGAACAACAGAAAAAGAATAAACAAAGAAGGAGCTAATATAGGGGAACTCCAGAGCAGAGGGTACTCCCCCAAGAGGAACAAACTATGGGTCGCATCTTAGTTGGCACTGATGGCACCTTAAGAGCAGAGGTGGACCTGTTACCTGTGGAAAATCAGTTCTCACTGCTCTGTCTGGTACAGGAGCTAAGTAAGCCAAATGGGATGCCTAGAGACTGACAGTCCAGTAGGTGGGGAGGGGCACTTAGATTTGCCATGGCTGCAGGTAATCTCGGGGAGCTACATGAGTGGGCACATGCAGCCTGTACTGATACTTGTGCGAGATGGCAACTGTTGACATATATGCTTCTATTGATAAGATGATGGTTCTGCCACTATAGCCACCATAGGACCAACCGCCACATTTGGGCACATTGCTGAGCCACCTGCTGGGACTTGCGAGGCACCTATGGGTTTGGTAAACTGATAAAATTGTTTATTTAATGACAATTTTAGGTTTTTATGTGTTTTTTTAGGGAGTGGGTTGGAGGATATTGCTCTGAGGCGGGGTTTCCTGTCATTAAGCTAATTGTGGGGCTAGAAGGGATTGGTATATGTGAGGTAGCGGGGGACAATGTGGATTGGTTCTACTTCCAGCATTTTGTTGTATTTCAGAAACAGAGGGTGGATTATTTTTGAGGGAGAAGATAGTTTTCGCAAAGAAAATGCCTGTACTGTCTCACGTTTGGCACCTTGTCCCAGTACCCACGATTCACCGCCCTTTGACACTATAACAAGAAGAGTGAAAGTCAAGTGTATAAGTTTGTGACATGGAATGTCCTTGACCTGAATAACTGTGTTAAACGTAATCGGGTTTTAGCACATATGTGAAGATATGGGGTTTCTATTGCATTCCTTCAGGAAACAAATCCGTGAGGGGATTGTATTAAATATGAACAGAGGAGATAGTGTGGTCAGATATTTTCAACATCCTACTCAAGCTATGCCAGAGGCACACTAATATGGGTGGCGCCGCGAGTCCCTTTTAAGCCCACAAGAACTTGCTTGGATCAAGACAGCTGCTATGTGTTGGTAGAGGGTACACTTGATAACACATAGTCTATGTTTATCGAATATATATGCCCTGAACACTGATGATGGTGAATTTTTGGGATTAGTACTTAGACACACACACCTCACTTCTGAGGTGGAATTTACAATGGCAGGCGACTATAATTGTGTATTGAATGGTGTGCTCAACAGACACCATCCCAGATTGGACACTAAACCCAAGGCGGTGGAGGCCCTGCGACAGGCGCAGAGTAGCTTAGGCTTGATAGATATCTGGAGACAGTGCAATCCACATAAACATGCCTATTCGTGTCACACTCAGGCACAGATACATAAAGTCGCCTTGACTATTTCTTTATACAAGCAACAGCCCCTCACAGAGTTACGGACACCCAATATTTGGCCTGTTATTTGTCGGACCACTCTCCATTATTGATAGTGTATCCATTACACAGACTTACTCCTTAAATACCACTGTGGAGGGTAATTACTGATGCTCTTACTGACCACATCTCCTGAGACGCAGTATCTTGGGAGTAGACACATTACTTTGGGACAAACTGGGAGACCATGAATAGTAGGGCTGCAGAATGGGATGCCATGAAGGTGGTCCTCATGGGGGGGAGGGGGTTGTAATTTCTCTAGAATGTTGGCCGGTGCAGATAGCAGGGAACTCGGTCTAAAGTTGCTGCGTACTTCAGGGTCAGCATTGGGTTTCTTTAACAGTGGTAATAGGTAGGTGTGTTTCCACACGGTAGGAAAAATTCCTGTCTTAAGACATGCATTCCAAATTTGGTTAAGTAGGGCATTGAGCTTTGAGGGCAGAGATCTGAACCATCGAGCTGTACAGGGATGTCCCGGAGAACCCGATTTGCATTTCATGAGTTCGACCAGTGTCTCCTCTGCAATACAGGGAGAAATTCCAAGAACACATGGGGTCCGTTATGAGGACTATGCAGTCCTTATTTCTTAGGGACTCTGCCACTGGCGTAAATGAAGAATACAGCGTTATTATTTTATCTTCAAAGGATTCAGAGAGGTTAGAGCACAGGGCCTGGGTGGAGTAAAAATTACGTTCCATCGCTGTAGGTTTAGTAAAGGATTTAATGATCCTGAACATTTCTTTAGAAGAATTTTCTGCACTCTCGATACATCTAGCAAGATATTCTCTCCTTTTACATCTTAAAAGTTTGTAGAAATTCTTCAGAGCCTCTTTCTATGCATTTTAGCTGCTGGCAGATAGAACTTTCTCCACTCATGTTCCATCCTTTCACAGCTGCTTGTTTCCTGTCTGAGTTCAGCCGAAAACCAAGGGGCAGAGGGGGTGGTTCTGAAAGTAATAAATGACCTCAGAGGAGCCACCGTATCAAGAGCTGTCATCAGCCAGGTGTTAAAGCAAATGGTGTCTCTGTCAGGGTTGCCTAATAATTGTGGCATTGTTTCGTCAAGGACTGGGCCCAAGGCGTTCGTAGTGACCCTGCTCCAGTTCTTCTTTACTTCTGTCCATTTTATGCTGAGATCCCGCACATAGCCTGCTTTGTGAGTCGGTGCTGTGACCAACTGGGTTAGTTTACAGCCATTAAGTGTTGATATAAAGTGTGCAGCCTGAAGCCGGCTAGATTTATCAACATATAGCTTAAGGTCTCCCAACAATGTAAAATTAACGTACCATAAGGACATTTGGGCGATGATATCAGCCAGTTCCAGCATGTGGCTTTGTGGGGAGTCTGGTGGCCTACTGCCCAGAGACTCAAAACGTAAGCTTAGTAGACGATTTGCAGTACTGGGATTAACTGTAGCTAAAATATGTATAGCGATACACTGGTTGAGATCTCGAGTTACCACCAGAGATGAGTCGGAGGGAGATTTAAAAGAGTGGGCGACCGCAGAGGAGGAACATATGAGAAACACGAGTAAGGATGACAAACTGCCGGAAGTGCTACTTGCCTAGGGAGTGATGATACTGGAGTTGTTAGACCCCAACCTGAGTTCGCAGCAGGAGACGAGAGGACTGGAGGGACGAGACATTGACGATAGCTTGGAGGTCGAGGTCTGTATCAATAGCACCCCCACCCACGGTTGATGGAGGGGTTCTGATATTGACTCTAATAGTAATATATTGTGACAGTACTCTATGTAAACTGTGGATTTATTGATAACTGGAAGCAGGTTGGGATGAGTGTTCAGTTTCTTATTGGTTCAAAAAAAAGATTGCAGTGTTGCATGACATGGTTATTGATGAAAACCCAATGTGATATTATCTTGCATGTGAATACTACAGGTGAACAAAATTTACTAAAGATATATCTCAAAAAAAGTAATGACTTACCACTAGTACTAAAGCCACAAACACAATAAAAAATTCAGTTAGGGTCTTAATAAATTATTTCCTTGCTCAACCCTTGGCAGCAGGCAACGAGCAGGCAGGTTTAACTTAGGAGATAGGTGTGTAAAGCATTTAAAAACACCAATACATTAAATAAGTAAGACACAACACCCAATAAAATTCCAACACCAATATATAAGAACAAAGTATATTTTTATGAACAAATACATGCCAAAATGAAAACATCAATGTAGAGAACTGGAGATATGAGTTTTTTAAAGAATAAACACTTTCTAGTGCTTAAAAACCTATAGCGCGAAATTAGGACATATATTAGCGCTTGACCGAGAAAATGTCAAAGCTTGAGGCCAGCTGCAATGGAGCCTTGGTCGGACACTCTAAGCGGGAGGCCTCGTCCAAAATTCTACATTCGCACTAAGTTGTTTTTCTGGAGCTTTTTATCTCGACGTCGAGCGAGGCTCCTCTTCAGCTGGATTTGCATCAACGCCATCGGCTTGGTTTTCTGCAAGGCTCTGGTGAAGTCCTGGAAGTCTGGAGCTCCGGAGCTGTCAGCAGGACAAACCTGAAATCCAGGCCGGGTCGCAGTTGAATGTCGCCGGCTTGACTCTTGACGTTGAGTCAGTTACCTTATGGAGCTTTTTAACAAAAAGTTCCCGCACTTCATTAAACTTCTGGATCTGCTTCCAGAAGGTCTCCTGGAGGGTTCACAGTGTCTACAACACCAATCCAGGGGTCTAGGATCTCCGAAACGGTCCTTGGGATGTTCGAACTACAAATCCCACAATGCACCCGGCCAAATCCTTAAAAGTTCACAGGACGCACTCCAGGATGGGGACTTCTTGGTGGAGAGGATGCAGGTTGGCTCAATTAACCTGTGGCTTGCAGGAAGTCCGCTCCTTAATCCTTCTTTAAGCAAGGCAAAGTCCTTAGCATTGTAGTACCAGAATTTGCAGCAGGTGCAGTCCTTCAGAGTGCAGACCTTTGGGGTGTAGATCACGTTTCCAGCAGGGCAGTCCTCCTTCTCCTTGTAGTTTCAGGCAGCATATCTGAGTTGCCATGCAGCTCTTCCATATTTATGCAGTGTTCCTGAGCATCACGCAGTGGGACACCCATGACCAAAGGGATGCAGAGTGCCACCCAGGTGTATGACCACTTCGTCCAAAGTGTGGCATATCCTTGCCCCAAAAAGCACCATTCTTCCAAAATCCAAAATAAAGAAAGTCTCTCCTTGGAGGTTAGATCAGGCTAAGCCAACCCACTTGCATGGGTAAGATTCCCTAACACTCCCTTTACAGCCCTCACTAATCTAATTACAGGGGCTCCTGTGTGGCTGGGGATGCGGGATGTTGGAGTGAGCGAGTGCTGTTCTAAAGTGTCATTCCCCCTTTGAAGACCAGTTTGGCTACCCCTCCCTAAACTGGGCATAAGGTGTCTCCTGGTAAGCTTTAGTACTATCTAACTGAAGTACAGAATCTGGGTCATCGAATTGAGAAAGGCAAAAGGAAGGTGTCACCAGAAAGTGTAGAGGTGATCATGAAAATGAATCCTCCTAGTACCCAAAACGAGGTCAGTATGTTCTTGGGAATGGTTGGATCTTGCAAACAGTAGTTTCCTAATTTTTCCCTGATGGCAAAACCTTTGCAGATGCTGACCCACAAGGACAAGTGTGATCTGATACCTTGGGGTAACTTTTGTCTGCTTGCCTTCCTGGAGATGAGAGCGCGCCTGTGTCGCACTTCAGCTTTGGGAATGTATGATTACAACAAAGCATTCTCACTTTTCTCTCATGAAGGAGAGGATTGTGCTCTATCTGTACTCACCCAGATGCATGGAGGTGCCCGTAGACCACTGGCCTATTTATCAGCTACTTTAGATTCTGTAGCTTCAGCGTAGCCTGGTTGTCTCATGTCCATTGCTGCAACAGGTGTCAGTATTGAACGATGTGAAAGCATTGTGATGGGTCAAACTCTAACAATAGATGTACCACACTCAGTTGAGCTGATGATGAGAACAAAAACGCAGCATTTGATGAATAACAGGCTGACACCATATGAACAGGTGTTGCTGCTGAAAACGTTACTCTGAAGCTGTGCTCTGTGTTAAATCCTGCTACCTTATTGCCTTTTCCAAATGCTGATGGGGAAGAATGTCTGGATGTCACTGAGCTTTGTACGAAACATAGACCTGACATTATTGATGAGCCATTGTCTTATCTTGATCAAGTCCTTTTTGTTGATGGTTCATGCTTAAGAGACAGTAAAGGTAACTTGAGAGCAGCGTTTGCTGTCTGTACCATCCCTGGAGTGGTGAAAGCTGCTTATTTACAGGGAATACACTCTGCACAAGTGGCTGAAATTGTTGCCTTGACCCGTGCATGTCAAGCTTCTGAACAAATCCAAGTCACAATCTGTACCGATAGCACGTACGTTTTCGGTGTGGTTCATGACTTAGGACAGCTATGGTTGCAGAGAGGGTTCCTAACGTCATCAGGTTCTACAATATGGAATGGGGAGTATGTGAGAAAACTGTTGGAACCTTTACAATTACTAAGGGAAGTGGCTGTCAATAAATGCGCAGCCCATGGAAGAGTAAATGATTTTGTTACCATCGGAAATAGGTACACTGATGAAGTTGCACATTGCTGTGCTATCCCTGCATGTATTTTCAATGTGGAATATAATGACGATAGTACAGAGAAGACCGAACTCAACATGATGCTAGCAGTTGCTGACACATGCGATGAAGTGAGACGTGTACAATTAGAGGCTACAGACAAGGAATAAGCGGGTTGGATCAGAGCAGGTTGTGAGAAAGGGAAAGATGTCATTTGGGTGCCAGTTGATGGCAGGGCAGTATTGCCAGATTGTTTGTTACATCCAATGGCCTGGCAAACTCATGGAGCAGCTCACATTGGAAGGGATGCAATGGTGAGGGTGTCCAAACAGACTTGGATCAATCCAAGGTTTTGAGTGATTGCAGAAGCTGTGTGTCAACGGTGTGTTACGTGTCAACAAATGAATGCTCTGAAGAAGACTGTTGTTGCTTTGAGTCACATTGGCAGATCGGGGGTCCCTTTAATCAGATCCAAATGGATTTTATTGAGATGCCTGTGTGTAATGGGTTGATATACATTCTGGTGCTTGTGTGCATCTTTTCTCGATGTGTAGAAGCCTACCCGACTAGAAGGTGTGATAGCCTAACAGTAGCTAAGTTGTTGTTGAGGAAATTCATTCCTAGATTCAGATTTCTGACTACATTGGAGTTGGATAGAGGAACTCACTTCCACAACGAAGTCATGAAATTGTTGTGTACTGCCTTGAATATGGATCAGAGACTGCATTGTAGATCTAGGCCAGAGGCATCCTGATTGGTGTAACAAACTAACTGCACCTTTAAATCGAGATTGGCTAAAGTGTGTGTTTTGACATCTTTGATAATGGCATGATGCTTTATCGTTGGTGCTAATGAGTCTGTGCAACATTCCTGACAGGAGAACTGGGTTGTCACCTCACGAGATACTCCTGGGAAGGGCAATGCGTTTGCCCGCTGTGCCTGCTACCGGGTAAGTGAACACCACAGATGATTTGGTCCTTGACTCCTGTAAAGGATTAGCTGACGTGGTTCGTTCTGTGTCTCATCAGGTAGAAGCAGCGACTGCACAGACTTCAAAAGACCTCTGCCACAACCTGAATCCAGGAGATTGGCTTGTCATCAAAAAGCATGTAGGAAAGAATGGTCTTGATTCTCATTCGTATGGCCCATATCAAGTGATACTAGTGACCAACACTGAAGTGTGGCGGAGTGCTGAATTGGGTCCATGCTTCTCACACCCGATTAGTCACAGGTCCCTCCGATGAAACAGCTCCTCTCCCAGAGTGACTTCCAGCTGTGACCGAGGGGTCGCATGAGAAGGCAAGCCAAGCTGTAGAGGTACCTAAAGAGGCTGGATACACACCAAGTCGATCTAAGGGGTGTCAAGCTAAACAAAACCCTGGCATAGACTCTGAGGGAAATGGTAATGTTACGAGTGATAGAGTCTGACTCAGTGGAAGAGACTGATGTGACAAGTAATCATATGCAGTTAAGAAAGAAATATGCTGCAGGTGAAACATGGCCTGTGAGACAGAGAAGGAGAAATCTGAGACTCAAAGCTGAAAGAGAACGTGCACCAATAAGTGAATCTTCAGAGTCTGATCTGAATGAAACTGAGCAAAACACAGAACGTGCAAGAAGGTCCAGGAGCGCTCGAGTACCTTGTCGGAGGTATTCTTCTCTCGAGTGAACTTATCTGGTGGCAAGTGACGGGGAGAGCGAGGTCCAAGATCTCGATATTGGTTGTTGAGATATTGATGAGAGTTCCTGGAATTGAAGCAAATGCACTTCTGTCGTTCACTATTCCTTTCTCATCAAGGCTAAGTGGCTTACGGACTTTAATTCTGGAAGACATTGAATTCCTGAGTTTTGGATCACCACAGTCTACTCAAGAGATTGAAGCATTGAGAGCTGAACTGTTACAACGAATCATTGAGGAGATTGGCTCTAATCTGATAAGGGATGTGAACTGAATTTTGCTGAGCTGTATATACCTGTTGAAGAGATAACTTAGGACCGAGTGGAAGAAGAATACATTTAGGGATTTTCATTGAGAAGAGGAAGAAAGAGGGCTAGGAAAGTCGCATGAACTGTGTAAATACTTTAAAATAGAGACTGTTGAAAAGACTTTTCTCAAAATTTGAAAAGAAAGTTGTTAAAAAATATTGTCATACGTGGAGAAAGGCGTAAAAAAGAGACTGTGTGTTGATCCTCTTTTGAACTGCGATCCGAGCTACTCTAAAATGGAGTCTGGAAATTTGAATGGTAAGTACAAATGTATTATAGGTACACTCATTGTAAGAGTAATTATAGTAATAGCGGTAGTCATTAAAGAGTCAATTTTAAGCGCACACTAAAGTGAGGAACATGGAGTGGGGCTACATGGGACATCTGCACCTAACACTACTGCCTCAAAGGAGGGTACATTAGGATCCGAGAAAGGCTGAATAGAACAAACTAGTTGCTTCCTTCATGTAGATCTATCCAAGGGTGATTATGCATTTAATGCTTATGCTACGTTTCTGTATGAGTACTATGGAGGTCAGAGATTGCTATGTGTGCATGCAACTACCTGCTTCAGTTGAGGAGGGAGTCGTTATCACCATTTACCGTTGACTTTTGGTATTAGTTGTAGTTCAATCCTCAGTATGTGTTATGGAAAAGGCCATTCTGAGTACTACTTCCCAAATTATGATGTAGTGCTTTCAGGAATATCCATCTATAAACACCTGAACAAATATGATTACTATAAGCAAATAGAAAGGACGGAAAGTTGTTTCTCACCAACAGTGACAGTAGATACTGCTTACGAGCATAGACATAACTTAACCTGCATAGTAACAAAAATAGAAAATAAATTCATAAATCAAGTAGAAGATAGGCTTAGGGGATTAGTTGTTAGGTCTGACAACAAGGACAAGAATTCTAAGTGGACCAAGGAGGAGTTAGCTCGCAAGGCTAAGGGAAGTTTTGGTCCTGTAGCTTTAGATTGGGAACAACGAGGCAAGTTTTGCATACGTCAAAATGCGAGTCGGTACGATACACTATTTGTGGGACAGAGTGTGTGTCAACATGTCTTCCTAGTTAATGGTGCTTGGAAGAAGTTTCTGCAGGCGTTAGTTCGAATGGTACGAGGAGTGTATTTTGTGTGTGGGAAGAATGCTTATGTTCGACTACTGAGCAAAGGGTATGGTACTTGTTATTTGGTGTTTGTGTCTCCGAAGATATATCTTGTGGAGGATTTGGAGAGTTAGGAAGGGAAATTAAACAGCAGGGAAAAAATGGATTGAGTGCAGGAGAGGTTGTGGAAGATATCTTTGTAGCGATGATACCTAGTGTGGGAGTAGTGCTGAATGACATCAAGATTAGAAGGCTGTCTACCATAGTGGATAAACTATCAGTTAACACGGCTCAGTCTTTGCTGCTCATGGATGGGGAGATGGTCTTGATAAGGGCGCTGGTTATGCAGAACCGGCTTAGTTTAGATGTGTTACTTGCAAAAGAAGGGGGAGTCTTTCGGATGCTGAAGGTCAAACAGTGTTGGACTTATATCCCTGATAGAAGTAAAGATCTGAGGACATATAATAATAACATCGCTGATATGCATCATGAGATACAAGATTTAGCAGATGAAGGAGTTTGGCATGAGAAAGAGAAAGGATTTGGGGCATTTGTAAATTGGGTTGCAAAACTAGGAAGTGGAATATTTAGATACATCTTGAAGCCATAATAATTGCTATAATCATAAGGGATAATAAGGGCATATAAGTGGTACAAGGCTAGCCTAGTGGAGAACTCCTTATGGGGAAAGAGAAAGTAGGATGGAAAAACTGCAGGACAGTCGCTAAGAAAATTTGAAGTGGATCTAGGAGTTCAGACAGAACAGATTAGCTACAACATCTGTTTAGATCGGTCTACTCTGCAGGGATGATTTGAAGGTTTATGATGAATCAACGTCATCAGAGGGGGGGAACTGATGGAGCAGAAACCCCATTTAATTTGTAGGGGTGCATAATAATTTTGTGTAGAGCGCACTGCATGTAATCTTTTAACTGTGTAAACGTGAAGTGTTAGAATTTTGGAATGTAATAACAGAAATACGTGATGTATTACAGGCCTGTGACAATTAACATGGAGAATTAAGGTGGAAAATGAATGTAACTAGCAGAACCATTAACATGGAGAACTCGTGTTGTGAGATTGACAAATACACATATATTAAAGGTGTTTATTAAATATCCATGTCATGCGTAGGTAAATGCATTAGTTGAAATCGCATAAATGTTATGTGCATCCGTGAAGCATACATGGTTCTTTCTTATGTTAGCTATGTAGGCCTGAAGTATAAATTCCTGACAACTCTCGCTTTAGAGTTGAATTTCATGTGTGCCGTGGAATCTGGTCTTTCTCGCGTTTTTGTGCTGCGGGTGAAGAAGCGCTCTTTTAGACAGAATAATGTCTTTGTTTTATTAATTAGGCAAGAAGAAAAGAAGTTACAATCGTGTGGATTGAGTCAATAAAGGAAGGTTGTTACGATTTGCACAGGAGAAGCCCTGGGAACCAAGGAAAAACTGTTGCGAGAAAGGTACATGGACGACATCATGGAAAAGTACATTCAGGACCGTACAGAGTGGATGGTGTAATCACGGTGCATTATGGGAACTCTACCTGTGGTTAAATGTTTGTTGGAACTAGGGAAAGAGCCCCACTTCTTTCTTGCCTTCGGAGACAGAGCATCCTAGACGAGCTCTTTCTCTGCAATAGTAGCTTTATGCTGCTTGAGCCATCTGATGGTGGAGAGGCTTCTTAAGTCCTAGGTTTATCATGTACTGGTTATTATTGTACAAGGGCCAACATTTCGTCCTTATCATTAAGGCCTGTGGACTACTGACCTAGGGCTTATTCTGAAGACTATTACTTGCTAGATATAACATCAAGTAGCACTCAATTTTTTTACTAGGTCTGGACAAACAATGTAAATATAGTTCCTTCAAGATTAGATTCACTATACATTTCAGTGAGGTTAAATATGGATCGTTATTTCTGTGGTATGATACATGTTGTGCGAATGATAAATTTATCTTGTTAAGTCTTCTCTAATGCGAATTTGCGGATGATTTTGGTGCTTTTATATGAACTAAATTTTTATATGAACTAAATTTAAAGATTGTGAGGAACAACATAGAGCAACACTTCACTGGGTGCAGGTTGTACCGTTTTTTTAACGTTTTTTAAAATATTTTTTACATGCACCTTTGATTTTCATTTGTATTCACAATACTAACTCATTTCTAAGCATGTTAACTGCTTTATTATTATTTTTTCAGAACTCCCGTTTGACACCCCAGAATAGCTTGTGAAAGATAGTCAGGCCTCTAGTCCGTTTTTAGTATGTAGAACCCAGAGGCTTTTCCGCTGAGACAGTCAGCTTTAGTCTGTCCTCACTGTCCATGACAGCAGTAGGTTTCTTACTCGGTCACGTCCTCGTCCGTGTTACACGCTGTTTGGTGCTCGTGCCTTTTGGACCAGAAAGGACCCGCTAGTCAGGAATTGAGTTCCCTGGTAAGTCTTTTCCCTTTACATATGTACAAATCCAGCACAAGCACACACGCGTGTGTAGAGACGCATAGATCTTTAATTTTGGTGTGTGCTCCTTCTTTGCAGAATCCTCTCAAGGTGAAATTAAGATGCCGGAGAGCTGCATTGAGCATTTACTTTCCCGGATTGACTTCAGAGCACCTATTATAATATTGCCCATCTACAAGTATGTATACTGGTGGTCACTTTTGGGGTGCTGTACTTGAGTGTCCCCCTGTACCTGTTTATTAGTTTTACTCTAAATACACTCTGTTGAGCTTTTGTATATTTTGTAAGTTTTTCCAGAACTGCTGTCAACAGAGTAGTCCTGTATTTCCAGTGCCACTGTTCGTGTCTTGATAGATGTAGCATTGAGGGCGAGACACGGAGGTTGGAATTCATTTATTTTTCAGTTTCCTTTTTATCTTTATTTTTAATTTCCATTTTCTGTTTTCTTTAGATACGTGGGTTTCCTTTGCACCTTTTAAGCCTTCTTCATTTTTGACACGTGTGGCGGTGTATAATCGAATCTTGGATGATGTTTGCCCATTTAGCATAGATTTCAGATAGTTTCTGATCTATTTAGTTGTTACTCTGTGTATCTGACATATTGTTTCTTTCCTGCATGACACTATTGGGTGAAACTGACACGGTTGATAGATATGAAGAAATGGTGGCTGTATTTTTCCATGTTCTTTTCTATGCCCTTTGTTGTTCACAGAAATATGTATATATGTGTATATGTAAATACAAAGGATTTTTACTTTATTTTTAGGTTTCCTTTTTGCCCTTAGTCCTGATGAGGCCCAGACTAAATGGGCTGAAACGCGTCAACCTGATAGATGACAGAAGTCCTGATAATTTTCACTCTGATAAAAGAGAAATCTACAATACCGTGTAAAATTGAAAGGAGTTTAGACACATTACTCCCCAGATTGGTGTTGAGATAAGGGCTATCTTGATGATATGGGTTGCGAACCATAGTTATTTGAAAGAATTGTTTATCGCAGCCCCCTAAGAAATTTGGGCAACAAGGATTCTGTCTGTGAGACAGAAAACATTATTAGTTTGTTGATGTATGTTGAATGTATATGAAATGGCTTAAACCCATCTGTGCCATTCTTGGCACAAGAGCTGCCAAAGAAGCCCTGAGGATCCTACAGACATGCACCCAGGAAACAATTGCTATCACGATGGCAAAATTCCTGAGCTGGGCATGGGCGATTCGGGCTAACAATACAAGGGTCCATTGACCTGACTGTTCTAACCCGCTTTGCCCTTATTTGGTGGGATGCCAAGTAGTTTGATTTTGCGACTATGCTGAATAATGAAAGGAGGTAGGCCCGACAGAATTTATGAAATACCGAGGTAGATTTTTATCTTTTTGACTGTAACGCCTGTCTGGTTTTTTTTCATGTTTCTTTTTTAACAAACCAATGCTGTGCGGTCATATCTTAATTTGCATTGTTTTAAATAATTGTCTTTTAAGTATAATAGAGACCGCTGATTTGTTGGATTAACATTGTATTACAAATGTTTCATTGCGATTGCTTTAGACAATGCTATTTCCTGATTCATCCATTCTAACAAAGCATTTTTAACTTGTCAAATTTCTTAATTGATTGTAATGGCTTTTAAGGTTTTATAATCGAAATAAAGACTTAAGGAACTGAATGTATATGTACATAATATGTGTAGTATAATTTTTGTGTATCACTTTTTTGTATGTAAATGTAGATATTTGATGTGGTTTTTTTGACAAATATATGCATAGAGATAAAGCATCTAGATCTCAGTCCGATGTGAGTATTTTTTCAACAAGATAAATGGTTTAAAAGAGAATAAGTTCTCCCCTGAGGGATTAATTTAGGTTTCCTCCAGGTTCAAAAATTGTCTTTTTTGTTAGATTAATTCCGCCACATCATTCTTTGTTTTTTGCTGCACATAGGGAGAGGAGTCCTGTTTTTATGTTTTTTCTGAGAAGCACTTCCTTGCCGAGTCGTATAAACATTATGACCAGTCGACTGTACAAAAGGTTCTTGCTTTTGTGCCAAATCTTTATCTTTCCAATCCATGACAGCGCCTCTTGATTGTCTCCTCAACTCTTCACTGCTGCTTTTTGTCCTTTTTCCTCTCTCTGCAAATGCAACCTGATATCCATGTCTTTTTGTCTGGCCTACTATTGCTTGTTCCCAAGTTCTACTTTGTGCCTCCTTCCTGGTCCATTGCTCCTCTTCCACCTACGGATTGTTCAGGAACCTTTCTTCCACCTATACTTTGTCCCTCTGCATACTCTGCTCTGCTGCACACCTTAGTTCTGAATCCTCACCGCTAGCATCCTACAGTGCTCCTGTATCCTCATTTTTTTCATCTCCACCCCTCCTGCAATTGGTCCTGCTTTACCTGCCCTGTTCTTGGTTGTGCCCCCACTCCTCAGAATGAACTCAGCTTCCATCTTTCTTTCTCTTTTCATACATCTAGTGTCCCTGCTCATTCTGGATTTCTTTCATAGTCTTCTCTTCCACTTACATTCTGATAACTGGCACAACACTGTGCTTGCCTCCAGCCTCTCCCTGTTTGCCTTAGTGCTTCAGAGGATACTGTTAACCCAGCCCTAAGCAACACACATGAAAGTATGTACTGATATATAAGAGACTGTCACTTGAACAGAAGTACAAGTGAATAATAAGCATGAGCTACTAAAAAATATTTAATGTAAAGTTAATGATATTAATCTTGCTAATAATCAAATGTGATCTTAGGGAGTCTGACCATAAATTAGAATTTGGGATTTCATGCATTATCACATGCAACATGTATCGAAGGGTAGAATGATAACCCAAAGCATAATGGTTTATAGTACAAAATGATGGTGCAATGCGTGCAATAAGTCAAAGTCTAACCACTGGTAATCACTCGGGTCGTATTGTAACCCCTCATTCAACCCCACCATGCCACCTCAGAATAGACACAGCCATATGCAAATCAGTCTTGACCCCGCTCCAGTAGGAACAGTTCAGCCCAAATTGCTAAGCCATGTCCTCTCCGAATCAGAACATAAGCAACCCAAGAGTAGTTTCACCTTGATTGGGGCTCTTCAGTTGGGTGTCACTTGGTTCCAGTTGCACAGTGAGCAAAGAACCCATGAACGGGCATTCCTTTGGCCACTTAGGGCGGTACATCAAACACACAAAAGCTGATGGCAGAATGTTTGCAATAAATCTAACAACTGGCAATCAATCGGGGTACCATTCCAATGCATCTATTTTTAGCCCACCATGCCACCTCATATTAGACCAAGCCATATGCAAATCTGCCTTGACCCTGCTCCCATAGCAACAGTCCAGTCTGAACTGCCAAGCCAGGACCTCTCTGAATCGGAAAACAAGCAACCCAAAACTGGTTTCACCCTGATTGGGTCTATTCAGTTGTAGCTTAGTTCCACTGGCATCGTGGGCAAGGGACCTACATCTGGGCATACCCTTAGCCACTTAGGGTGGTACATCAAATGGTTAGGTTGTTGCCTTAAGTGGGATGGGTATTCCCATCCATGAGACCTGTCCACAGGCTCCTGGCTGATGTGCCATTAACTATGACAAAACGGGTCCTGGCCTGCTTGTATTCCGGTTCAGGAAAGACCTGGCCTAGCAGTTCAGGCTGGACTATTCCTATTGGAGCAGGGTCAAGACTGATTTGCATATGGCTGGGTCCAAACAGAAGTAGCATGGTGTGCTACATACCAATGGAGTGGCATGAGGCCCGAGTAATTGCTAGTGGCAGAGAGTAATTCAAGTATTCCATCCATCACTTTTTTGTATACTTTAGTCCTTTCCTTGAACAGCATCTTCACAGGGGATGCTGCTTTTAATCAAGTCTGCACATTTATGTTAACTATACCTTATTGTCCTTGTAGTACCACCGACAAGGGAGCTTGTTGCGTGGTACAGGAGTTACTGGGTTGCACTTTTGTATCCACATCTTTGCCATAGGTGACATGCCTCAGTTAGTGTGCCAGTCATACTGGTGGCCATGAACGCTTCCATGGCGGGCTACATAATCAACGATGTGGAAACAAAAGCACATGCAAAGCAGAGTAGGGAATGGCACAGTTTATTTATTACATGACTGGCTTAGACATCCATTTGACAAGCAGTATAGCCATAACTCAGCAATTAAATGAATTCTTACTGGGTAAAGGTACACATCATGGTTCATATGCGGTTTAGGAAAAGGACTGCTTGATATAATCATCCGCAAAATGAATGGCCTTGCTGAACAGCTCAACCAAATAAAGGCAAACCATGAAAAACAGATCAAAGTCAATGGCTGCATAGGGCCACATAAAGGCCCTCTCTAAAAATATGTCTTCATATCTCTTTTTGATGTACTGATGACTAAATGTCTAGCAGAAAATAGTTGAAGCTATCTCCAGCAAGACCTTAAAATTAGTTGCAGTGTCCATCAGGTGCAACCACCACTTTAAAATTAAGAATTGCACTTATACAGACAGGTAAAGTTCATATTTTTGTAATAAAAGTTTCTGTAAGCAATTTTTATGAGTGTAATGAAAAATAGTAAGAAGAGGACAAGGCATGGTCCTCAAACAAATATTTGCTATGCATTTAATTGTTTATTCTTGTTCCTTCAAGACCCAAGTAGGTCTCTCTCTGATCCTGTTTACCAAGGTTCATAGTCACTATGCACACGTCCGCACAGACATCGACAGGGGGATGCTCTACTATGAAGACACAGCATGGATGTGTTCTACCATGAATCTGAAGACGGCTGTGCTTTATTATCCCTATCCTTCCTCAGAAGTATTTTGATTCAAGTGCGAACAGATGCGGGACTACGACATTATATTGATTTTCAACTATTAACACCATTTTGAGTCAAACCCCTGAAGGACTGACCCTTTTTGCCTTATCCGTTGAGGCAAAGTTACCAATTCTCTTGAAGAAGAAAGGTACAGGATGTGATTTATGCTTCTCTGTGTACATTTTGATTTCCAGGTACTATTCAAAATATGCAGTGCCATAAATGGTTATTATTGCATAGAAGCACTGGTTCGCGCTGCACACATTAAGTGAGACACATAATGAAAATCCTCACAGCTGCTCTGGCAAATTCACAGCCCTAAGAAGAGAAGTCCACTTGGATAACTTCCCACACCCCCGGGAGCTTCGCAGTTTGAAACTGTTTTGCACTTATTCATCTTGACAGTGAAATCTACTCGCCGAGGAGATGAAGCAATGGAGCTGGCACCATGTGCTGTTCCTGTGAGATGGGAGCCTGAAACACATTATTTTGTCGAGACACCTGCAGTCACATGTGTGAGGATACTGTGCGGGAAAAATATCAAATGTTTATTTTATTCTGTATCGCTTCTCTTTTATGTTCACGCTGCAGTTTACACGGTTAAATACATTTAAAGAATGCAACATAAATAGAAATATCTATAAGATAATGCACATCGCAAACTGAATTGCCTCTTTATCACTAAACTAATTTAACATTTCTGTCCACTGTTGTGGTCTCTAACAGCTGTTAATTGCCCGACCTGCAAGGAGAGCGGAAGCCGAGGGTACATGAAGGGAAGAAGTGGAAATGCCTTAATTGCCAGCATTTATTCTCCAGCTCTGCCTCCTCAATCCCTCCCTCCACGTATAGGTAGGCATGCCAGCTGTCCCATTCGGCTTCAAGCCCATGTTTCACAAGTTCCCTCATTCAATAACCATTGTAGGCAAGCGGCTAAGGACTGCATTTTAGGCCTGCTGATTGGAAGAGTCAAATTTAGATATTATAAACCGAATACATTGCAGTTTTTTTTATTAACTCCCCTAGTTGGATTTGAATATGTACCATGAAGGATAAACTGATATGTCTGCAATGGTAATCCCTAAACTATTTGTACAGTAAGGCTACAACATTTATGATTTATTTTTCCTTTAAAGTCCTATTAATCTGGCGTTTTCATAACTTTTTCTTCTGATGAGGTGCAGGATTACCCTGTTCAGCCACCCCCTGAAAATGTAAATATAATTATCCTTACAGCCCTAGGAGAGACACTGCACTTGTGTGATTCCCAAAGCAAGGAACAGTTTAACATTACCCCAGCATCTTAGTCAAATAGATGCTAAAAATATAACACAACACATGAGGAAGCCTAAACTCAAACAGGTGTTTAATGCAAAAAAGCAAGCAGCACAGCAAATGATCAAAGCCAAGTGTTACTTCAACTGACCAGGGCTCTCACTAGAAAATCGTTAGTTGAAGCTTAGACCTTTGCATAGAAAGAAAAGAATGGCCCTGACACGCAGGAAGAAAAGTCTCTGCATGTCAGGCCCCTCTTTTTTTTTTTTAGGGAGCAATCTCCTGCTTTGGGAGTTTTTTCAGAAAAAGTAAAAATGAATGCCTGGCTGACCTGTTGGTGTGTGTGGAGAACTGCTGCCCTGACTGCTGCTTTTCCTTGCAGCGCCTCGCGGAACCCGCTTCGCGGGTCCCGCTTCGAGGGGTGTGCTGTCCTGGACCTTTGGACCCCTGGAGTTGTTTCCTTGCCAAAGCGGAGCCTGCAGTGGGTGTGAGTGCGCGTGGGCAGGGCTGCGAGCTGCGGGACCGGGACTACCTCTCCCAGGAGTCCCCGCCAGCCCTAATTACAATCATCTGGGCCGCTCTCCCTGCCTGCCCCGCCCCCACCAACGAATTAAAAACCTTTGGGACTCCGTTATACTTTGGGACGCCTGGCTGACCTGTTGGTGTGTGTGGAGAACTGCTGCCCTGACTGCTGCTTTTCCTTGCAGCGCCTCGCGGAACCCGCTTCGCGGGTCCCGCTTCGAGGGGTGTGCTGTCCTGGACCTTTGGACCCCTGGAGTTGTTTCCTTGCCAAAGCGGAGCCTGCAGTGGGTGTGAGTGCGCGTGGGCAGGGCTGCGAGCTGCGGGACCGGGACTACCTCTCCCAGGAGTCCCCGCCAGCCCTAATTACAATCATCTGGGCCGCTCTCCCTGCCTGCCCCGCCCCCACCAACGAATTTAAAACCTTTGGCACTCCGTTATACTTTGGGACGCCTGGCTGACCTGTTGGTGTGTGTGGAGAACTGCTGCCCTGACTGCTGCTTTTCCTTGCAGCGCCACGCGGAACCCGCTTCGCGGGTCCCGCTTCGAGGGGTGTGCTGTCCTGGACCTTTGGACCCCTGGAGTTGTTTCCTTGCCAAAGCGGAGCCTGCAGTGGGTGTGAGTGCGCGTGGGCAGGGCTGCGAGCTGCGGGACCGGGACTACCTCTCCCAGGAGTCCCTGCCAGCCCTAATTACAATCATCTGGGCCGCTCTCCCTGCCTGCCCCGCCCCCACTAACGAGAGTCTCTATTTTTTCAATTTGTTATTCCCGCTGCGCGGGAGCGTCCCGGGAGAAGCCCGGGACAAGGGCGGGACCGTCTGTGGCCGTCAGAGGCCGGAGTAGGCCGGGCTGGGCCTACTCTCTTGGGTCATCCATTCGACCCCTGGTCCTATTTACTGTCACAGCCCCTTGCCGATTATAATCCATCACTCACATTATGCCGTCTCCGGCAAGGGAGAGTACCCCATTGAAGCCGGGAGGAGTTAAAAATAGGATCCTAGAGAATTATTTCTCCCGGGCGGCGGGGGAGGGGGACAAAGAGTGCAACCTGTCCCGGTTAAGGGCAGAACGGAGACGCTCAATAGATAACTTGAAAAACATCCCCCTTGGAGAACAACCCACTACGCCCAGGGAGGAGTTGTCCCTAATAGATGAGGTCCCACTCCTGCTGAGGGATTGTATAAACACTCCACCAGTTGCAGCCATGAGTATAGTCCCAGCTACCAGTCCAAGCCCTACAAGGGTGACCATTGATTTAGTCTCCCAACCCTCCCCAGCCTCTAAGGCTAGGAAAGCTAAACCCAAGCCAGTCACCACACAAGGAGCACCGGGGCCCCCTCCTAATAAACGTAGGAGGAAATCGAAGGGAGCCCAGGGAAGGAGTAAACCCAAGATCTCTCACTCGGACTTTGGGAAATCTTCAAAACCCCCCGTATTAGCAGCGAAATTACCGTCTGAATCACACCCCAAATCTATTGCCCGGGAGGATTTAGCTCCCGCCCTGATAAAAGACATAGGAACTAGTACCGCTAATGTCCCCCTCTCTGTTGTCCCGCTTGGAAATCTGGAATTCTTGCTAAGGTCTCTATTACTACCGATTAGCGAGAGTATAAAAAAGATTGAGATCAGACTAACTATTCTGGAGGCCACACTAGGTAGTCTGAAAATCCCGGCTGGTCATCAGGGAAGGCATCTAGAATCTACCCCCGCCACAATAGCCCCTCAACAGCCTGTAAATAGTGCAGCAAACTTAGTCCCTCCACAAGCCGCAAATGCGGCGGCCCCGCTAAAACCCCTAAGGCCCAAGCCTGCACCAACTAAGCCCCTTAACTTTAACATGCCTACTCCTCCTTCCGGCCCTGTTCATCCAGCACAGCCGGTAGATAGTACCACACCGACTCCCCTAATGAAGCTTCCCTTGAGACCATGCAGACCTAACCTACCCCCAGAGACTAATGATTTCACTGTAGTCATGGCGGGTGTCCCCCCACTCGAAGAAGGTGAAACTGAGGATTTTTGTGCCCTGAAAAGTAGGGTTATTAAGTGGTTAAACATAAACAGACCCCTCCCGAGACACCTTAATAACGAAATCATAATGGTAAGAAGGGTGCCATGGGTGGGGAGAACATACAAATCTATTATAGGGGACTGCATATTGGTGAGTTTTAGGGACACAGGAACCGTGTCCTACATATGCCAAGGGAAGAATAGATCCAGAGAATCCACTATCCAAACCCTTCGTGTATCTTTCTTTTTCCCCATTATTCCAGTCCCATTGCAGCCGCCCCAAATTCATGACAACTGGGAGAGGGTTGGCAGGAGGGGGAGACACTGGGCATTCAACCTTAGGCCACTATTTGGCCGACCAGAACCACCCTTGTACACCTATAACCGGTTTAATTGCTTGAACGGTCTAGAGGGGGTGGATTGACAAACAGATAATGTCCTCCAGGGTTACATGGATAAGGGCGTTTTGGTAGAGGTGGTGGAGGAGCAAAACTCTCAGGCTCAGCAAACTCTACCGAGTGGTGTGGGGAATTCCATGTTTGCTGAACCTAACGCTACAGCCATAGAATGTATAGGAGGGGGACATGGGCTGGCTACGCAAGGGTCAATACAGGAGATACCATCAATGCCCCAGGGGCAGAGGCGTAGCTAGGGGGGGGCGGTGGGGGCGGTCCGCCCCAGGCGGCACTATTTTGGGGGCGGTGGCGCGACCCTGGTGGCACATGGCGGCGGTGATTATGATTTAATTGGGAACACGGACACCTCCCCCACACGTGCGGCAGCGGCTGTGAATATATAGCTGAAGTCGGAGCACTGCACACGTGACGGTGACGTGCAGTTAGGTTGTTAGTGAAAGTGCACCGGCTGTAGTGCACGCACGCACCACCTAGCAAGTGATTGTTGCGCGGCGTACCGTCTATGTGGTTCCCAGGGCCGTCAATCATGTTGCGCGCAAAAGCGCTACGAATGACGGCCCTGGGCATAATTTTTATCCAGCCCCTGCGCAGTGCTGCTAAAATGCAGCAGTGACGCGCCACCACCACGCGCTCTTTTTACAAAGTAGAGTCTCGGCAGGGGTCTGCTGGGCGATATGAACCCTCGAGACTTCTTATTGCTTTCTCTATCCCGTCTAAACCCCCCCTTCCCCACACTTTGTTCACCCCCTCATCTGTATTGGTTCGCTTATTGGGCTAAGGAGCTGTTTATCTGTAATTCTTCTGGTAAAGAGATCTTTTTTGATGTCTTGGCAAAAATGGTGAGTGCATCCCTTCCTTTTGTTTAAGTGGCAGAATGTTGGAACTACAAGTTGTGAGGCATGACTTTGACTATTGAAATGCCTAGGTCTTTGCTCGTTAGGACCTCGGAGCTCGCTGTGCATCAGAAACGTGCAAGGAATGTTCAGCTAGAGTTGTCTCGGTGGTGGGGTGGGGGGTAGGGGGGGCAGAGAATATAAGCTGGAAATGGGAGACCAGGGTATAACAAATGTAAACTTGCAATATATTGGATGATGAACTTGTCTAGTCAATACCAGTAGTCCCCGATTTCAGTCTCTGGCTGTATTAAATGGATTCACTGAATTTGTTTTCACCACTTTTGATTTAAAGATGTTCCTTGTAGTCTTTACGTTTTGTGTGTAAAATACATGTTGTAATGTTACTCCTCCACCTGAAAGCCTAGGACTTAGTTTCTTCAGAATTGCTTGACTTTTTATGTACATTTATTTCTCTTTGGTCAATAGATCATGAGGGTGTTTTTAGTAAGCGCATTCTGCAGTAGTCATGCGGTTTGTCTGGTGTAGACTCATCATGACGCAGCAAATTGGTGTCTTCTTTTTACCACGACCCAAAGCCCCTACAAATGAGAACTACTGGGTGCAGGAAAATTTGCTGCCATGATTTTTGCCATTTTGTTCTCTCTTCTGCCCCACTGTGAAGCATCAGCCTCCGTTGCGAGGAAGTACACCAAGGCTGGAAGACGCCTTTAAACGCACTTGAGTTGCTGGTGTTGTTTTAACTGTCTTCGCTCTCTTCCTGATTTACATCCTAGTCTGAGCTGCATTGCCTCTTATCTTTTTTTTGTTGTAGTTTTATATAGCGCAAACTATCAGTATCGGAGCGCTTTACATGAGCACGAGTTGCCTTACAGACTAATTTATTTCAACCTTTACTGGAAACAAGGATATTTTCCCATTTTACTCGTTACCAAACTGGGATCATAGCAATTATTATGATGGCTGGCGTTTTGCCTATGGTACTTTGGAATACTGTAGAAGTGGAGTTGAACCGGAAGTGATCAGATTCATCAACAGTGAAGCGACTTTAGTTCTTTAAATAATATAGGGCAAGAGAGAGAAACTGCGTTTGGCATTTGAGACGTGAAATAGGTGAATAGCTTGCTCTGCCGAAACAGGTTTCCGTTTTTGATACCTGTTAAGGTCACCCTTGCATTCTCATGCTCGTAATTATTTGTGAGAAAAATGATCATGTGATCAATAGTAGAAACCTCTGTATAGTAAAGTATGAATATGGGACTTGCCTGCACTTGTCCAGGTTGCCTACAGGTGGACACTTGATTCTGTGATTCAGAGTATTACTTTTGTCAACAAGCCTTTTCAGACTCAGATTAGCATGTAAGGAAATTACAAGTTAAAGGGGTACCTTGGTACAATAGCATACAAGTAAGGAGTCTACCCCATTCCACTATTAGTAATAAAGGGTCATGACCTGAAAGCACCATGTCAGGTGGTTCAGGGCCAGGATTGGAACCCACCCTGGAAGTAGAGTGCAGTAATCCCCTCCTGCTGATGTACAGGAACCAGGCTCACCGGGGGAAGGCTTCTAGATGGCAGCTCTGTGCTCACTTGTACCATCTACAAAGCTTCCTTTAGAACTTTGTTTGACTTACCCATTTTGACACACCAAGTCCAAATTCGGCTAATGAAACAAACTTGAGATATGGAATCAAATTTTTTGCCACCTTCTTTAAAAAATTATAGGCCCCACTAGAACATCTTTATTGTCGGCAGAAATGTTAACACTAAAAGACACGCCCGGCCATCCTTGACCTAAGTCTCTTAACAGAACATTAAAACTCCTCAACATGGAGAAAAACTGGAATGAAACTATTTAATATTTGCCCTTTAGGGGGACATACTAGCCAATCAGATGAAAGTTAAATCCAAGGGTTTCCAGTGACCTGCAGAGACGAGATACTCATGTATCATCCTGAATTCTTGTAGGTTTTGCCGCTGCATGACTCCTTCTCAATGGAACTGACAATCATGTTCATCAGGATTTTTTACCTGTAGTTTAATTCCACTTTAGCTACAAATCACCCACACCATTACTGATTGCTAGCGCTGCAACTATAAAAGGAGAAACCAGCTAATCCTCATTTGGTTTTGTTTATGGAGCTGGTAATTAGTAAGTTTAATAATGTCTTCATTAGACAGTGAGCAATATGATAATGAAATTTAATGATTATTGACCTCAGCAATTGTGAATCTTTTGATTTGTTTGTTGGAGATGTAAACAACTATTCACAGCTTTTTCTTTGATTAATATTTCATAGTTTCATTTGGAAGATCCAGATAAGCACCACATTGCGGAAATTGTTTGAAGTTGTCACTTAAGCTTGGAATAGGGATTTCAATTTGATAGGATTTAAACATATTGTTAACCCAGACTATTTGAAGGAATCACTGGAGACCCTATTTAAAAGATCAGACAGATCATCAAATCTGCATCCAGGTAAGGGACATAAAGCAGACTTTTAAGGCAAACTTTCATCTTTTAATTAATATACCCAATCTTAAATCTAATTCCTCAATCTGCTAGAAGACAGCAGGCAATACCTGTTGAGTATGTGATTAACATATTGCGATGCAACAGGCTATGGTCCGTAAAAGTCCTTCAACCCCAAATCCTTTCCCCATCTCTTTTGCAAATGGGTCCCACATTAAGGCAAACATCAAAGGGGAGCAGACACAACCCAATATGGCCCCTCTTCGTAGTGGCAAATTGGCAAGACATCAGAAACTGTTCAAGCACAATTCAGAAACTGCATTTAGTAGAACCTTTAGAATCAGTACAGTAGTACTACTCTCATACTACAAAATGCTATTCACAAACCTATGTGTGGAGACCTCTACCTTTACCACTGCTCTGTTTTATGTGCTGAGATCTCCACCCAAGGAGGTATGCGTTTAAGGTGTAATAACATCTATTCAGACCAACACATTGCCACCGCATATAGGACTCTGGTCATATTTTTGGTTAAATATGCTAGAGGTTGCAAATAAGTCAACCTTGATACCTCTGTACTTGTATATTATTATTGCAAAAAGAACAATTGATGGATAGAATACAGAACAATGTCATACGTTCACTGGACCTAAATCCTTAATTTTTCTGCTCCCTATGCCATTCCAGTTTGAACCCAGCCATATGCTAATCAGTCTTGATTTGCATATTACCAAGTCTAAACTGGGGTGGCATGGTGAGCAAAAGAATGATGGATTTAACCCAGATCCATGGACTGGAGGTGAATGTTTTGATTTGTTCTGCATTCCGTTTATCAATTGTATGTCTTTGTACTGCCGGTGTATTCAACTGTGTAGCCTTGGCCCGTGTCATGTATGTGCATATAACTTGCATGATCGAGGTAACTATTAGCGGTTATACCACGTGTCTCTTGGACCTCTTTCAAGTGCTTGACGTTCTTTTTACCGAGCATCCCCCCCCCCCCCTTATCCCCGCTACCTGCCATGGGCGGCAATCTGAGGGATAGCCCCGGGCGCCAGAAGCTCTAGCTACGCCACTGCCCAGGGGGGTTCAAGACGGAGGGGAGAGGGAGTGAGATTCATCTCCTGGAATGTAGCAGGCATAGCGGGCAAATTTAATAACAAGGAATGGGTTGATTTTATTAGAAAATTTCAAGTCATATGTGTACAGGAGACATGGGCCTTGGTGAATAATTACCATCTACAGGGGTACAAGTGTTTTTTCGTCCCTGCCCGAAAATCTAGATCAGGGAGAGCAATGGGCGGTTTGTCCATCTACGTAGATTTAGACCTCCCAGGCTCCTGGTCCTCCCCAGATTGGAACTCACATGGGATTCAGGTAGTTCGGTTCCTTGGAAAGGGGTTAAGATTTTCTGTTTTTAACATCTATAACACTGAGATAGTAAACAACCATATCCCGCTACTAGCTGAACTAGACCATAGGCTGGGACAAGAAACAACATTCCAAAATAAGGGGCCGCCGCACGGGCTGCTTTTAGTGGGAGACTTTAATTGCCACCTCTGTCCGGCACTGGTCAAGGTAAACACAGACTGGTCACAATGCCCAATGGAGAAGGGGCCGCATTTTTCTCATACGCCTACTGGGTTGGCTCTTAGGTTGCTTCGGCTTAAGTACGACTTAGAGCATACCATTAATATGATAGACCCACAGTCGGATGGTACACTTCTACCAACTTTCAAGGGCAGGGGTTGCTCATCTATTATAGATTATATTCTGGCCTCGAGATCCCTGATAAACAAAATAATCAGTGTAGGGATAGATTGGAGCAGTTTCAGTGACCACAATCCCCTTGTTTTGATGCTCTCGTATAGGGTGGGTGCTGGAACTAGAGTCCACCGCTCAATTGAGGAGAGGGTCACAGATCAAGGTAGGAGACTGAAATGGTCCAAAATAGATGGGGTAAAGTTTTATAAAACTTTGGGTGACAAGGGCCTACTGGCCATTAACGACTGTCTAGACCTAGAAGTCCAGGGACCAAGGGTACTGGAAGCATTTGACCAGATCGCTAACCTGGTCGATGGCCTACTTAGGACCAGTGCGCCCACACGTAATCTGGTAAATCCCCGGTGGTTTGATAAAGACTGTTCTAAGGCATTGAGGGACTTGAAATGCTCCCTTAAGCTAAAACCAAGGGACCCTCAAAAAATCAAGGTATGCAGAGAAAAATATAAAAAAGAGACCAAAAGGAGGAAACTTGCCCTGCAGGCAGAAGCTTGGGCAGACTTAAGAGAGGCAGGCGAAAGAAGGGATCTAGCGGGATTTTGGAGAATCATTAATAAACCGACCTTTCAAGAAAATGATTCCCCAGAGATAGGGGTTAACATCCTCCCAGAGTAGTGGGTCACACACTTTAGGGGTCTATATAACCAGGAGCCCGGTATCCATGAAGAGTCACCCGTAACCACAAGTCAGGTTCCCTCGGTAGTATTCACTCTTAAGGAGATGACTAAAAATAAAGCCCCGGGGCCGGATGGAATTCCCCCTGACCTGTTTCTTAGTAATATAGAACTATGGGCCCCGCTGATGACCAGGGTCATAAATACTGCGACCACTTGTGGCCTGCCGCCATCCTGGTCTAAAGCGATCATCGTGCCAATCTTCAAAAAGGGCAATAGGGATGACCCCAAGTGCTACCGGCCCATTTCCCTGATTGACGTATCGGCTAAACTTTTGGGTAGGGCAATCCTCAACAGACTGTCTGAGTGGACCGAAGAGAATAACACCTTCTCGGACACTCAATACGGGTTTAGGACAGGGAGGTCCACCAGTGACCAATGCCTGAACCTTTACATGCTGACTGCCAAATATACTCTGGCCAGTGATGAACCCATTTATATGGGATTCGTGGATCTGGCAGCAGCATTTGATCACGTCAATAGAGGAAAGCTGTGGGATATGATGTCAAGCATGGGGATTGAGAGTGGTTTAATTACCATATTAAGGGAATTACACAGCGACACCACGGCCAAGGTTCGATTTAATAGGGAGGGAAGATTGTCTGACTCTTTTCCCTGTAAGAGTGGAGTCAGACAAGGTTGCATTCTTGCCCCTTTTTTGTTCTCCCTTTATATCAATAACCTGGAGCAGTTCCTTTTGGGGTTAAAGGCAGATTCCCCAAGGGTCGGGGCGCGGCATATTCCTGTTCTGCTTTACGCAGATGATGCGGTTCTGCTTGCACGCACACCCCGAAGCTTACAAATCCTGATAGACGGGTTTGTTAGGTTCATGAGTACACTGGATCTATCTGTCAACCTGGGCAAATCATATGTACTCCTGGCCGTCAAAAAACCTTCCTCTAAATTTACTTATACAATAGGCACCCATACTTTAGAGGAGGTCAAAACGTTCTCTTATCTTGGAGTAACTTTTGATGGTGTTTTGCAGTTTAACTCTCTAGTGGCGGAACGTTGTAGCAAAATGATTGCCTCTAATGGGGCTATAGCTGGATATGGAAGGAGGCTAGGTAGATGGAGCCCAGAACAGGTGATGAACTTGTATGGCTCCGTATCATGCTCCAAAGTAATCTATGGGGCAGAAGTATGGGGCTTTGTGAACACCACTAGAATCCAACAGGAAGAAAACAAATATTTGAAATCTATCCTGAGGGCACCACCAAGTACCGCTGGAATCATAGCTCATAGGGAGCTAGGGAGACCATACTTAGATGACCTGTTAAAACTTAGGCCAATTATGGCCTGGCTAAAAATATGGGTTAATCCAGATGCGCATCTAAGCAGAGAAATTTTATTGGACTGCTTAGATAGGACCCATTGTATGCGCATCCCCTGGCTTAAATATGTAAGAAACACCCTTGAAGATTTAGGCTTTGGAAACCTCTTCACGAACCTCACAACAATTTCAGCCCAGCACAAGAAACAAGTAGGGGAAATTTTCCTAGAGCGGAAAACCCAATGTAGAGCCGAGGCTGAAGGTGTTAAAAAGACAGTGAGGGCTCATAATTTGGTAAAGAGTGTGGAGGGTATGGAGCCTTATCTGTATCTTGTGCATAATGCACAGGATAGATTTCTTATGTGCCGTTTTAGACTGAATTTACTTCCTTTTATGTTGGCCTCACCAGCAGGTTTCACCACGTCAATTGAGCAGAAGGGACCCTGCGGCTGCGACAACAGGTCTCCGCAGGATTCCCTCCATTTTGTTTTGCTCTGTCCCTATTTCTCTATGCCCAGGCGCAGATTTCTTGTAATTATTTTAAAAAAAGCCCAACAGGAACGTGCCAGGGACGCATTAGTCTTTTTGCAAAAAGCCTCTGATCCACTAACATTGTGCTGTATTATGAATTTTATTAAGGTTGCGGTCCGATTAAAGATGACTAGGGGAGAGGAATGAAAGACTTTGGATTTTCTATTTTTATGACCCTGTATGTCGGTATCTCTATTTGCACTAACTCTGTACAAGGATCTCGATTAATGTTTAACGACTTTTTACCCATGTATATATATGTGCTTTTATGGTGTTTTTTAATCACCGAATAAAGATTCTTAAAAAAAAAAAAGAATGCCTTATAGGCCAAACCGGAATGGCACTCTCTTGGTCTGCAACCCCAGCAGTTTCAGTGGGAATGATTTATTTTAAAGAGAGGAGTTAATGTGACAATTGAGAGAGGAGTTGGCAATGTCCAACAGGGACATAAGAGTGTTCGAACTGATGGTAGAATATAATTATTGTAAGCGTTATACCTGACTGTACTGATGAATCACTGCTTTATGCCAGTGAATTTATTTTTGTAGCGAGTAATGGATTAGAGATAAAAGCAGATTAATGCTCTTTTCGATAGTTTAGAAGAGGACTTTGGTTTCAATATTTTTCTAGGATGTGGTAAGGATGTATTTTGATGTTTTTGTTGGCTCATTATTGGGCACTTTGACAGCAGTGTTGACATGTAGGGGCCTATTACGATGTCGGGAGGACTTTCGTCCGCCTGACGCCGTCTCGGTGTGAGAACCAAACTTAGGTCAGCGGTTCCGCGCACCTTATCACAATGCGACTGTACATGGCGCGGTCGTAAACTCTCATTTCTCAATGGGAGTTTTTACACATCCCTGCACTGTGTGGCAGGTACCACACACCGTGCAGGGATGTGAAGGGGGGCACCATTGGTGCCCTTAAGGGCCTCAGCCGGAGGGCCAAGGGAGAGGGGGGCACACTAGGGGCCTCCAAAGACACTTTCCAACAGCAGTTTCATGTCGGAAAGGCCGACATGGAACTGCTGTCGTAAAATACCATCATAATCATGAAGGCGGAAAGGCCTTCCTAATGGGATTATGTGGCCTTTCCGACTGGCCGATGGGCTCCTTGAGCCCGTCGCAACCCAGTTGGTTTCCACGGCTGGTTTACAATCTGACCGCCGACATTATAATTTGGAATGTAAACCTACCGTGTCGGGGTGCACTGTTTCCCAAAGTGACTGGTGTGTTGGTGGCAGATGAGGGCTACTTTTAGTGAGTTATCATGGATATTCTTCAAAGTTAAATATGTTAACACCATCAAAGTTTTCTCACTAGCTAACCCCAGTCTTTTAGAACTTCTAGGTTCAAATCGTAATCAAAAGATTGTATGAATTTTCCTCTCTTGACTGAATAATTTAAAGCTTGCCTTCGGAAATTCAGTCAACACCACCCTTGACTATCTTTAAAAAAACTGAAAGCATGGTTGGTTGGCGTTATTTGCCACCAGAAGTAGGTGACCTATACCTAAGTGCAGTTAATCAAAATTCAAAACATTGCTTAACCTAATAATAAAAGTATTTCCCCTAACACGTCCACCTCTCCTTTCACCCACACCTTTCAATTACGAAACCTACCTCAAATTTCATTAGTTTGCTATTCTTTATTTTTTGCAGACATAACTTGAGGTGTTAAATAAGGCAATTTCTCATTTAAAGTGTGTTCAATATTGCATAGTAAATGCATATTAAATGTGCAGTCAAAAGTACTTGCACGTTTAATGCAACTTTTGCAATTTAACTTGGAATGGTATTACTACATCACAAATCCGGTAGTACTACATCACATCCTAGAAAACCATTGCCCCGTACACACCAGGAAAAGGGTTCTACTAAAGCCACAGCTTTCAAAGTGCCGGACTACGTGGAAACGCTGGGTCAGATTCATAAAGGGAACATGCTTTTGAGTAAGTCTATACTTGTCAGTAAGTTTACTACTCTTCGGTATTAACAAACTCCGTGCCTGATTCAAAAATGTAACTTACACTTTTTAGTAAGTTTACGCTTTTGAATAAGTTTACTACTTTTCGATATTCACCAACTCAGAGTGTAAGTTACTACTAAAAAGAAAACGAAGTGGCTAGACATGGCCAACCACTGGATCTGCAACACCCTTACAAAGAAAAATGGTCGTAGGGGCTTAAAATACAACTTGTAGGAACTAGTGCTAAACTTAATTAAATTATTTCAAAAAGTTAAAAATATAAATTAATATTAAACTACATATATAATGTAATATATACATATCATGTAATTTGTTTATTTTGTCTACATTTAAAATAAATATATAAAATGAATTTACAATAATATTTTACTAAAAACATTTTTTAAAATATTTATTTGAGAGTTAGGTTTTACATTATACTGTATTAATTATTTTTTAACTGCAAGCATGCAAGTGTCAAACTTTCAGCGGGGAACATTCTTGGCCCTTCCGGGGAAGCTGTGCTCTTGCGATGCCATCATTGAGCCATGAGCTTGCTCCTTGCTGAGAGAGTGACCATTGAAGATTGGAATGGATGATTCAAGGAGCTGTAGATTTTGATGACTGATTGTACTCATGAACATCAGGGAATTGAATACCACAGATAACACTAGGAAGCGTCGTACACATTCTCATATTCAACCTGTATTGGGGAAAGGGTATTCCCCAGGTTAGAGAGGAGTTAATGAGATGTATTTACTCTCTTGGAGAAATCGTCTCATTTGTCTGAAGAGACTGAATTTATGGTGAAGGTTAAGGACCAAAACTCCACACTTCCTACATCTCAGACCCGACGTTTATCTGAGGAATGCCAACGTGTAGTACATTAGTATGAATTACCGGAGTTGTCCATAGTTTAGAAGTTCTAAAATGAATTGAATTAAATATACTTTTGGTGTTGAGAGTAGTGCTTAATGTGAGCCAGTGGTTGCAGGCAGGCCAGCGGTCACCTATTTATGGAAACAGGCACTCATTTTCTCTTAACAGACTTTGATCCAGAACAAGAGAGAGAAACACACAGAAAGGGAAAAGAAGGAGGAAGAAATATACCCCAAATAGTGACAAAGGAAGAAAGCAAGGGCTAAAAAGAATGGTATTAAGAAGCAGGGAGTGTCTGCTGGTGGGTTAAAGAGTTATGAGGTGTAATCAAGACTACTCAGCCTACGGCACCCCAACCTTCGAAAGTGCTGCCCGCCGGATTCTGAGCAACATTTTGGGCCTTCGGACTCATTCTCTCACAAGTTAAGCACTGGTTGACAGTAACTCTTCATGAATCTCTATGTAGAGTCATTCATTATTGTGGGATGCTGCTGACCAACACCTTTAACATGCATTCAGATTAGACGGTTGGACTATAATATGTATTTTTATAGTAGCGTTAAATAAGCATAGTCTGTTTCCTTCAGTATTCAGGTACAGAGGCACATGGATGGCATTTACATGAGATGAGCACAGGTTAGTTAGCCTTGTATTCTACAAGAAATTAAGACCCGCTACAGAGCCTTTTTTTATTAAAACTGTTTATTGTTTTACGTTGTTACAAAGAAGCCATATGCATACATAGATATGAGTATCAGCATTTTTGTTATACATATTTGAGTTCCCTCTAGTGTGATTATCGAGCATTCGATATATACTCAGCTGTATTTTCAGGTGCCTAATTTTGTTTGTTCCCATACATGTAACAAACATGAACCACAACGTCCAAACACCAAATGCACAGAATGCCCTTTTCCTCTATTCATCCCTAGAAGAATTAATAAATGTACTATTCTCAAATCATTTTTAACCCCTTGTTTAGCCAGCATATGTCCTTCTAATTCTCTCAATGGGCTGTATCAGTGTCTGTGTTTTTCATCCTGTTTGGTACTCATCTCCATTTGGCATCCCTCCATGGGAACTCAGTCACTGAGCACTTCAAACACATTTAATATTTCTTCCCACAGATCTGCTATGGGACACCTGCACATTTCCGTCTCTCTTCTTCCCACAATAATATGATCTTACCTTTCGCACACCTCACCACCTCGCCTTTTCATTCACTAAGGGGTGGGCCCTTAGGAGAGTGCCAGTGTTTCGCAATGGCTGTCTTGTTAAATTCTACCACAGGGTCCAGGAACTGATTGCCAACTTTTCTGGCCTTTGGTTAAGGGTGTAGATACAGTAAGCATACCTTTAAGCTATTAAGCTTAGTTCTTTCTACATATGATGTGACCTCCGAACAGATTTGACTGTATATTTATCATATATTGGAAGTCAGTCTCCACTAGCTCACATCTAGAGCACCTCTTGATTTCAGTCCCTGTGATCGTATTCAGTTTATAGGGTACTGGGTATGTAGTGCATGAAAAAATAATTGTGGGTATTTGAATTGAGTTTTCCTAGAAACCTAATGGGTTTTTCCAGTAAGGTTACCCATATTTTATCTCCCCTGCCTCTGCCTATCTTTCCTTCCCAGCTTGTTTTTAGATTCAACAGGCTACATTTAGTCATTGATAGGAGGTTTTTATTCAGCCAAGATATTGGTCTATCTCTGGTCCCAAATATGAGGAGAAAGTATAACACCTCATTCAATTGTGGCTATGATAGCCTGTCTGTCGTAATGATTGCACAACTGCTCCATACATCAAAAACTGAATCTCGGGTTGTCCCATCAAACCCTTAGCCATCCTTGTAGGTTGTGGATCCAGAAATTATCATTCTTAATCAGGGACTCTCAAGCCTCCTTCCCTGGTTGAGCGCTGCAGTGTAGTTTATGATACCCTTGGCGTGCCCTCATCCAAGAATAACTCCATGACAGCTGCGGTCCGTGCAGGTAACAGCGTTGGGGTGGTGGAGCCGTGTAAGGGGGATTCCGAGGGACGATGCAGAGGGAAAATGAAATAAATAAATAATTTTCCCTATGCATCGTCTCTCGGAATCCCCCCTTACACGGCCCTACCGCCCCACCGCTGTTACATGCACGGACCACGGCTGCTCCATGTGTAATGTCTTAAGTGCCATGAACCAATTTAGAGGGATCCAAATCCAGGGGTCAAATCAAAATTAGTACCCTGAAGATACAAAAGCATGTCATCAACATATAATGAGAAACTATGCACTTCATCACTCAAATGGGTGCCAGCCTGATGTCCGTCCTCCTCATGTTATGTTTTGATGATTTATATGGAACAGCTTATTACCTATGAGGGTGTCCAGGCTGTGGAGCAGGAACGTGGGCTGGGCAGTGCTCATAGTTGAACAGCCAGGTCTTCAGTTTCTTGCTAAAATTGAGTAATGAGGTAGCTGTCCTGATGTGTTGAGGAAGTTCCTTCCAGTTCTTGGCAGTGATGTAAAAGAAGGCGTGCCCTCCTGACTTGCTTCTGCAGATGCAAGGGAGAGGGAGGTAGAGCGTAGATGTCTGGAAGGCTGGTAGAGTTGAAGTCTAATGTTGAGGTATGCTGGTTGGGTGTTGTGCAGGGCTTTGTAGGCGTGGATGAGCAGCTTGAATTGGCAACATTTCTGGATGGGTAGCAAGTGTAGTTTAGTGAAGTAGGGAGTTACATGAGCACTTTGGGAACGCCTAAGATGAGTCTGGCGGTGGTGTTTTGGATTGTCTGTACTCTTTGCATTGGGATGCTTGTTTTCTGGTCCACGGTGGACTTGGCCTGGCAGTTCTTGCTGAACTATTCCCATGAGGAACAGGGTCAAGACTGAATTGCATATGGCTGGGTCCAAACTGGAGTGGCATAGTGAGCAAAAGAATGATGGATTACACCCAGATCTGTGACTGGGGGTAAATGGTTGAAACATTTCAGCACCCCCTTCATCATTATTCTTTTGGTTGCTATGTTCGCCCTAAGTTGCCAAGGCTGTACCCAAACGTAGGTCCCTTGCTCTCTGTGCCTCTGGATTGAAGCTAGCCTGGCTGATAATGGTGAAACCCTGAAACCGGTCCTAGGATGCTTGTTTCTGGTTGAGGGTGGACCTGGCCTGGCACTTTGGGCTGTACTGTTCCCATAAGGAACAGGGTGAAGAAGAATTTGCATATGGCCAGATCCAAACTGGGGTGGCATAGTGGGCAAAACAACGATGGATTAAATCCAGATCTGTGACTGGAGGTAAGTGGTTGAAAAGTTCAAATTATGTAGCCTTGTATTCTACAAGGAACTCAGACCTGCTGCAGAGCCTTTTTTATTAAAACTGTTTATTAGTTTGTTATGTTGTTACAAAGAAGCCACATACATATATAGATATGAGTAATAGCATTTTTGTTACACATATTTGAGTCCCCTGTAGTGTGATTTTCGAGCATTCTATATATACTCCTGGCTGGGTCCACCTGGAAAGGTGTGGCGAGCAAAAAAATGATGGATTTAACTTCGATCTGTATTTGGGATGAATCTTTGATTTGTTCTGCATTCCGTCCATCATCTGTTCTTTTTGTACCTTTAGAAAGTTGGCATTTTCTTTTCCTAAACATTTGGTGCCTGTTGCTAGTGTCCTGGGTCACATGCCCTGCTATTAGGCTTTGTGATTACTCCCAGAGAGTGAGGGAAAGGGCTACGTTCAGTGGTTCCTAATCTGGGCACCGCATCGCCCGAGTGAGCTGGTACAACCAGCTTGCGGCACAGCAAACAGATGTGCACCAGTTTGGGGACCACTCAGCAGCGGCTCCCTTCACTATGGCAGAGGAGCATCACACAAGTTGCCCAAAAGATATATATAAAATGATTTACAAAACCCTTGTTTATTATCATTTTATTTTTGCTCTGGAGCCGAGGCTTAGGGGCAGGCCAGGGAGGTGACAGGCTGGTGGAGTGTTGCACTACATTTCAGTGCTCATGAGGCCAAACCGTCATGTGCACTGAAACTCTCTACAACCCAAACTGTGTTGCCGAGTTGGAGAGAGCAGGCCCAGGCTCCCAGTCTAACTGGGAGCGCAAACCCTTGGCACTCAGACCAATCCTGACGCGACTTTCTGCAATATGAAAGCAGCGTCCGGATCGGCTGCAGTGCACTCTGGAAGCATGTGCCTGCAGAAGAGAAGGGCACGATGTGGCAGTGCAGGTACGTTTTTTTTTATATGTTTCATCCGTCCTTTCCCTCCTCCAGTCCCCACACACCTGCACCTCCACTCTATCCACACACCGGCTGCTACTGGAACCACTGCACTAATCCCTTCCTTATACGTCGCAGGTACTCTGCCTTACATCCTAACTTGAACCTTGTACTGTCTACGGACAGTTCAGTTTCAGCTGAACTTCTCCTTTGGGTGTACTCACCTGTTCTATATGTCACAGCTGCGCATCTACATGATGAGCTGCCCCTCCCATCTGCTCTTGGTCTTGCACTACGGATGACATCCTCGAAGACACAGTGCAGGACGCACGAGAAGTAGGCACTCCTGACGATGGCATGTGGCAGTTACGTCATTAGGAAAGCCACTGCCAGCATCAGCCCGAGTAGCGTGGGGAGCATGGCCAAGGCAGCTGACGTGCAACGGTAAGAGTGTGTGTAGGCAAAGGTGCCTAGCTGTTTTATTAGTCCGGCGGTAAGGACCAACGTGTGGCCTTCCTGGTGGATTCAGGGATGTTGTTCCAGATCCTGGGTGTAAAGATTAAAAAGGCCTGCTGCCTTGTTTTTATGCTTCTTAGCCTGCAGCCTGATGGTGTCCTGGCTGCAGTGTGTGGAGAACCACCAGAGGTGATGAGCTTGTCTGTAAGATAAACAGGAGTGCTGGTTGTGGCGGCTTTTTAAAAGATGCAGCTAGTTTTGAATATGGGGAGCCAGTGGAGCTCCATCAAGATGGGGGTGTTGAGGTCATGTCTTCAGACCCTGCAACACGTAGGATGCCCCAAGGGGTGCTAATATGGAGTCTGGAGGTCCAAAAACAGGGCATTACCACAATCCGATTTATTTAGGAAAACAACCGGCAACCTTCTCTTAGACTTTTATCGGTGGTCCATTTGGCACAATTTCCTCAACATAGGGATTAAAACTTAGTGATGAATGTCTCAAAACATAAGAAGTCCTTCCTCAGATACTGCTACCAAGAAAACAAAACAAAAGAAATATGCGGGTTCTCTTTATGACTTAGAAGTCAATGACTATATTATATTGACGATAATCAATGATTAGATTTACATAGGTTACACAGTCCGTTAAGGTGAGCCCATCTGCAAATGTCGGACCCATTTAGTGCGCGCAGCAAGCAAACAATTAATTTAAATGATAAAAAAAGGCAGTAAAACTGAGGCAGCATCATATTAATATTCATCTTTAGTAACAGCATAATTGGTACAGGAGCTGAGCAACTCCTAATTCTGCTGGAAGGTGTAACTTTGGCACTGAATTTTAAATACCTGCTGTGGTAGCGGCAATATGTTCTTTTGAAAAACACTTGCTGAAATCATTTGCATCTTCGATTGGGTACACGCCAGTAAAAACTTTCGTTTTCTGTTTTAAACGTTTTATTAAACACTCAAAACGTGACCCTATGCGCTCAGTGCCTTTCTTTGAGGAAGAATGGTAAAAGCGCATGTTTCCTGTGAACAGCTAAATCCATTTCATCAAGCAGTCAAACTGCCAGAATTAGAAATGCTAATGATGACTTATTTCCTGCTAATTTCACAGTCCAGTGAGCAATCTGCAGAGTCACATTTTCCACATTTTCATAAGGAAACAGAAATAGACACCTACAAGAATAACACATACTGGTGCATGCTAAAAGACCCTTAACTCGATGGGAAATTCGGATCTACACAGACCAATTGATCAAACGTATTTGAATAACATGTCACAGGCTTTTATGCAGGCCTCGCGTGAAAATGGCCATCCTGTCACATATGGCAGGATTCAGCAAAACATTGATGGTAAATCAATCCACAGATTACAGGGAGTTAGGAAATCGCGGCCTGACTGGTAACCAAAAGCATTCTTGGCGAAAATGCAAACATGTTCATAATGGCCCAACATCGAACTGAGGGGCATATTTACAAGGATTTAATGTTACCGTAGCGTCAGTTTTGTGAGGTTACAACAGCTTTTTTTTGATCTTCATTTTACAAGTTGCCGCAAAGTCCAGTAAGCGACATTTTTTCAGCATTAATGTGATTTTTCATAGCGGCATGTCTGTTAGCATGACTTATTGAATATGAGATGAAAGATATGCGTTCCCGCGTAAAAACTCCAGCAAAGCACCCAACACAATATTTACAAGGATTTCCTTGTACGTTGCTAAAAAAGAAAAACTGCCGCTAAGTCCCATTAGAGGGAGTTTTTTTAACGTCAGAAATTAGTTGTTCTTATAAATGGTGGAAACACACTTGGGGCCCATTTAAGAGTTGTTGGTGCAGGACAGCGCTTCAAGGAATTTAAGAGATGGCTTACCATTTGGCCAATTTTTGAGGGTGCGGCGTAACTGCACATATAAAGCTGACTATATGCGAGAAGCTGAAATATTAAGAATGAAACTAGTCAAGAGAGGCTATCCAATTAGACTAGTGAAGAAGTCACTTAAACGGCTGGCATTGCCCTAGAGAGGAACTGCTAATAACAAAAACCAAACCAAATCTTGAAAAGATTGTATGCGTTACGACCTTTGGCACTCACACCAATCAAGTGCGCAACCTGATCACAAAAAATTGGAACATAATCCAAAGTGTTGACCCCACAATAGAGACGCCACTATTTGCATACAAGAGAGGGAAAAATATCAAAGATCATCTTGTCAGATCTGCCACAGATATCAAGATTAACAATACCAATACACTTATCAGCGCTTGGGTCCTTCCCAAAATCAAAGGGCATCACAAATGCAGCAATTGTGTCTCCTGTGATCTCACGTTTAACAATGCCACATTTGAACATGGCAATGGGAAGCATGATCTATTAACCTTTTCCAACTGTAACACAAGAAATGTAGTGTTCTGTATTTGGTGTCCCTGCGGACTCCCATACATTGGACAGACGCAACAACCGGTCAAAGCACGTATTAGTCAACACCGTTGTCGCATACGTAGATCGGTTCCCAATGCCCCTCTGGTGTCGCACTACAATGAGAAAAATCACACTGCAGACGAACTAAGATGGCAAGTAATTGATGTCGCCACTCTACCAGAGTGGGGAGGTGACATTACACACATACTATAACGCAATGAGTGTCGTTGGATTGACAGGGTCAACTCAATAGATGATGGTCTTAACTCTGCTGAGGAATGGAGGGGGTATGTCAGCACCCTCCAATAAGAACTTAATATTGATTATTCGTGTACTAATCCGAGACCAAAGGTGAAATGCCATTTTGGTATGAAATATGAAGTATTTTAATGTTCACTGTTTAATTTTATCTCTCACACTATTCCTAACAAATGGTTTTACTTATACCAAATCATATGTAATGTAATATGAAGTTCTCTCAAAAATATGATTTTTGTAAATGATGACTAATAATTATGATACTGTCCTTGATCATGATCAAAATTCCTGTATCTGTTCCCTTTGCATAAGAATTTAGTTAATGCCTCATAATATTACATGCCTCACAATATCACTTGCATTTAAGAGCAGCACAGCATTTACACTTGTGCCACAAGAACACAGAGGTCTTTCTTTACTTTCTATCCTTCACGGATACCGAGCACCGGATTGAACGGTGTTTTCCACTATCCCTAGCAAGGCCTGCCGGTTCTCAATGCAAAAAGGCGGGAAACACTGCATAAAGGAGCAGTCTTCCAAAGCAATCACTGTCATTGTACCATTCTTGAAGCTGACTCACGCAGCTTGGGAATACAGATGCTGTGATTCTTCGCGCACAGAATATCATCCAGGTAAGAATAACTATAACTGAAGAGAGTAATACCTTACGCTCACCGCCTTCTCTAGAAACCAACCTCCCCTTTTATTAAATCCATAGACCTACACAGTGCATTGTCACTGTTTCCAGAACTTACCAGGGATTAACCATACCGCTATGGCTATAGCGAGTTGATGTAATGAGCCGGTCGGCCAAACCGTACCCCTGACTGCCGGCCTTTCCTCACACTGAGGTAAGAGCACCTTTTGAATCAAAGTGCATCACATATCCTGCCCTGTCTCACCGCTTTCCCTTAACCATACTCTCCTTCTCTCCCATTTCCGCCCGGCAGTACCCGGACGGGTCCTCTTGTGAGTAATACCCTTTCACTTCTCACTTGTGGCACATCACTAGTTCACAAGGCTGCGCATTAAGCAATCCAGTTAATTCACACTTCATGTCCCCCCTTTTTTATTTCTCGCATTTGTGCCGGTACATGGACCTTATGCTCTTATTATTTCATTATAGATGAACCTGCATCACTAGTCCTGAGGAGACCCCGTACTGATAGAGGGTCGAAACGCTCACCGCCTTCTCTAGAAACCAACCTCCCCTTTTATTAAATCCATAGACCTACACAGTGCATTGTCACTGTTTCCAGAACTTACCAGGGATTAACCATACCGCTATGGCTATAGCGAGTTGATGTAATGAGCCGGTCGGCCAAACCGTACCCCTGACTGCCGGCCTTTCCTCACACTGAGGTAAGAGCACCTTTTGAATCAAAGTGCATCACATATCCTGCCCTGTCTCACCGCTTTCCCTTAACCATACTCTCCTTCTCTCCCATTTCCGCCCGGCAGTACCCGGACGGGTCCTCTTGTGAGTAATACCCTTTCACTTCTCACTTGTGGCACATCACTAGTTCACAAGGCTGCGCATTAAGCAATCCAGTTAATTCACACTTCATGTCCCCCCTTTTTTATTTCTCGCATTTGTGCCGGTACATGGACCTTATGCTCTTATTATTTCATTATAGATGAACCTGCATCACTAGTCCTGAGGAGACCCCGTACTGATAGAGGGTCGAAACGCCGTTGACAAGCTGAAAGAGCGAACCATTGCCCAGCGAGTATTATTATATACAGTTGCTGTTTACAAAGAAATTATACAAGAATGGTCGCCTTTTAAGATTTATGGAAACCTTGTATATAAATATACACCCTGTCACTTATGATTAGGTTCCATTTTTCACTTTGGGACACAGTGCACAAATATCTGTTCTATTGTAAATGTAAACAATGTATATAATAAGTCTGTTGTGTTTATAAAACAAGTCATAATTGTACAAATGTGTTGGTGGTTCCTTGCCCTCTGACATTATTCTACCCTCTATTTATTGCGATTGTGCAAATTATATTGCTTGAATCATTTTTTATGAGTCCACAGGAACCGTTGTTTCCCCTTATATAACCATTACCCTGGTTCCATTAGTGAGTAGGGTTCCCCTGTCCTTTCTCTTTTATTCTATCAGCAACAGCATTAACGTTGCATAGATTTGGTAGTTCTCATTTTGGTGAATCTTAGCCCAGCTCTTCACTGGCTTGTGAACCCTTTGAAAAACAGCTTTTAAATATCTCCCCACAAATTACCTTTAATTCAGATCTTCTCTTCCTGTTCCCATTCCTCTCTTGCCGACCCCCCTCCCTCTTAACTATGTCCTCACCTCTACGAAGAGAACTTTTATCTAAAATAATGGTAGCCCAGCTCTTCACTGGCTTGTGAACCCTTTGAAAAACAGCTTTTAAATATCTCCCCACAAATTTACTTTAATTCAGATCTTCTTTTCCTGTTCCCATTCCTCTCTCGCCGACCCCCCTCCCTCTTAACTATGTCCTCACCTCTACGAAGAGAACTTTTATCTAAAATAATGGTAGCCAAATGTGTAATATTTTCTACCAGACAACTCCAAGTTTCCCCTCTGAATGTTTAACTGAGCCTGCTGAAGGCTGCAGGTCACTTCTCTCCTGGAAACAGAGTGCCTTTGGCAGCCTTATTCATCCTAGAAACCTGGCCTGGGCCCAATAGAAACATTTTGGAAAAATCATACTGTCCCCTCCAACTTCAAGGCTTGTTGGAGTGTCTCAGGTTAGCCCTCATGATTCCTGGGCACTTGGTCCCACCCAGCTAACGCTTACCATTGCAGAAATCTTACCCACAACCTGCTCTTATCAGCATTAGAAGTGGGAGTACACTGATCTCTGCTAAGTAGGTAAAAGCAAACTACCCTTACTGCATCTAGGCTATTCGCAATGCTGATGATGGACAGGAAGGAATGGCAGACAGCCGGAGCATAATTTCTTCTGTCTGCGTTTTCAAATTTGGTGTAAATTCTAATAATATTTTTACCGTGGTTTAAAATTTTAAAAGGCATGCTTTTATCTGAGTATAAAACGCAGAAAGTCCATGGATATCTATGTGTTACAATTTTCTAAAAATCAACATGGAATCTAATTGGCTGCTTGATCTGGTTTAAAGCTGGTCCTTTACCCCATCTGTTAGGGGACATAACGTCAGCACTTCACCGCAGATATTCTGCCGGAAACATTTTTTTGGAGCATGGAGACAATGGAAGAGGTTCCTGACTGCAGGAAGGTCTGGGCGATCTCCGGAAAAATGAAAGATATCATTTTTCTGCCGAAATGGAGCTCTATATAGCAATGAAGATGGCAAGCAGTTTTAATACAACATGCAAACGTTTTTTCCACACAGAAATTAAGACCAGATGGCACTAATACAAGTCTGCCTAATAAACCTAACCCCAATACTATTACCAAAAGAAGATCACACCAGAATCTGCCTGTCTGTAGTGTTAGTTGGTGCTTGTACAGAAAGGTAATGAGTGAATTTACTTATTTGGATTGCTTTTACATGTGGCATGTAAACTTAGTTTTCCATAAACTCTTCCAAACATGCATGTCCTTTATCATTTGATCCTATATAGGAAAGTGGGTATGGTTCAGAGAGAAAGTAAACTGTGGTTCTAATTGGTGGGTTTATCCTTGAAATTCCATCACTGATTTCTTGACATGATAACACAATAAATGGTGCCCAAACACCATTCTCGGTTGGCACTGGTGGAAGGGTACTGGCCACAGGATGTGATGAGAAGTATTGCTCTGTTTCCAGAGGCTGCTATGCATGGCTGGAGGCTGTGCTGTGCAGGACTTAGTATATCAATGTCACCCTTTGTTCAGCAAATATTAAGCACGGTGGCAAGTCAGGTCTATTTGGCAGGGTGGTCTGTCTGGCTAGTTCTAACCTACATCCTCTCATGTGGTGACAGTCTCAGGGCTGGGCTCAAGACCAGGCCATGCACCAAGTGCCCACTGGGCTTAAGGTCATGTGTGAGAAATGGGGTTGTTGGTTGACTGGGGTGTTAGCCCTGGTCAAGCAGCAACTACAGTCCTTTTCAGGGTGAGGCACAAGCCAACCCCAAATTAACCTCTGTTCATCCCTCTGGTAGCTTGGCACAGAGCAGTCAGGCGTAACTTAAAGCCTATGTGTAAAGTATTTGTGCACTACTTTAAACAGTAATAAAGTGACTACACCACGCAAAAGGATCCCATACCAAAATAGAACTTTCTGTAATTAAAAAACACAAGACCAAAACAACAAAAATTAAATCCGTAGAACTAGAAATATGCAATTCTATAAGATTTTAATAAAAAAAGTTCCAAAAAGCACAAAGTTCCAACTGTGGATATCTGGTCACGCCAGACTGCTACATTGTCACAAGTTCAAGCTGACTGCAATGGAGCGCAGGCTGGCTACAGGGACCCTGTTATGTCTACTGAACAAAAGTACCTTAAATCCTGGTATGTGGAGCGTATCGAGGATCTGTGTCAAAGATTCATAGCACACAGCCAAATTGATGCATCGGTTCTGAGATGTAGAGAAGTTGCGATGCGAGGGTCTGTGTCATCATCGAGGGTCCAGGATTGGAGGTCGCACCTGTTGGCAGGGTGGACATGCAGAGTCCAGGTGCATGGGTGTTGGAAGCCTGTTATGTCCCTGAGGCTTCAGATCAGGAGGCCAGCCAACTAGCCCGTAAAGTCATTCTGGGCTCTAGGCTCAAAAGATGCAGGTCCAGTCCTTCTCACCCAGTCAATAGGACAGGAGGCAGCAGGTCAGCGCAGCAGGGCAGTAGTCTTTCACAGCAGCAGCACAGCAATTTTTCTTCCTGGCAGAGTATGCATAGGTTCAGAAGTGGACTGAAGAGTTGGTGTCAGCGGTCCAGTATTTAAACCCCGTTGTGCCTTTGAAGTAGAGAGAAGCTTCTAGAGGCATTCCTTTGAATTGCACATGTGCCCTGCCTTCCTGCCCCTGGCTTCCAGCTAACTAAAGCTGCCTTTGTTGTGGAGGCAGATCACAGCTTTTTCAAGTGTAGGTGGGGCTGGGTCCAGCTGCTCTGTTCCATCCTACAAGTGGTGGCCCATCTAGTCACACATAAGCTCTCCATTCTGTGTTGCTGTCTAAGAGGAACACACAAAGCCCAACTGTCATTTACACCTAATCATGTGAGCCAGAGACAGGCTGCATGTACCAAATTGCTGAGGCAAAAAAGGCAACATTCTAAAGGTGGAAATTTCTAAATTGTAATTTAAAATCTGACTTCAACATAAGTGAGGATTTTTCATTACAATACCAGAGACACCAAACATGAACTGATTACCTGATCCCATTTGGAAATTACCCTTATAAAATGTAATAAGGTAACTCCAATGTTATCCTATGGCAAAGATAGGCCTTGCAGTAGAGAAAAATGAATTAAGAGTTTTTCCCTTCCAGAACATGTAAAGCTGAAAAGTACATACTGCATTTTAAATACATTGTACCCTGCTCTCTGGGCTTGTCCAGGGCCTATCCTAGGGGTGAAATATATGTATTAAAAGGTTTGTGCTTGGCGAGGGGTTTACTTTGCCAGGTCAAAATGGCAGTTTAAAACTGCACACACACAGGCTACAATGGTAGGCCTGAGGCCTGTTTAAAGTGCTACTTAAGTGGGTGGCACCATCAGTGCAGAAGGGCCACTAGTAGCATTTAATTTACAGGCCCTGGGCACTGCTAGTGAAACTTTACTAGGGAATTACAGGTACATTAAACATGTCAATTGGATATAAGCCAATCTTACCATGTTTTAAGCAGAGAACATAAGTATGTTAGCACTGGTTAGGCGAGGCAAAGTGCGTAGAGTCCTAAAACCAGCAAAAATGAAGTCAACTAACAGGACGTGGAAGGCAAAAAGTTAGGGGAACAACTATGCCAGGGATGCCAGGTCTAACACCATGCCCTACCGTTAGTATCAGATAAAACATCACAATCAGTTAGGGAATTTATCCCTTTGCTGTGTTTCTTAACATTTGGGCTATGTTATATGACCCAGTCCAGGTTTACTCAAGTCCAGAATTGGATGGGCATTTCTTAAAGGAACACCTTTGCTGTCAGGTGCTTTTCCCAAAATTGTCTGCCATTTTGCTGCACTTGCTATGTGTGTTAAATGCGTAAGGTGTCAATAAATTGGAGACCTACAGCCATGTAATGCTATAACTCAGCAATTGTCAGTGAAGTATTGGCAGAGATTTTCCTCTCTGACATTCATGTTAAGCAGTGATATATAAAGCATGATATGGTAAATAGACTACGTTTAGGAGTGCAGACTTTATAAGAAGTTGCCTCTCAAGAGCTGTGTCGTAGGTAATTTTGGACGGTATGGCTTCCATTAACCTTTACTGAAGCCTTTCATGTTCATTTGCAAAATGTATAATAATTCATTGGACTAAACACTTCTAAACGCTTGTGTCACCTAGGCTGGTGCGATAAAATTTATTCCTGATAATAAAATGTTAAAAGTTATGGTGTTCCTTCTTTTGTCCTCTAATGCAAGTATATGGAGGTACTGATATTTCATATTTATTTAAGTTGTATTGCATTGTTAAGGCTTAACTGATAGGTCCACTCAAAATAATAAGCAGATACACGAAAAAATTAATATTTTACGTTAAGTCTGACACACCGGCTATCAGAACTTATTTTGTTCGGAGAGGCACTCATTCACTAACTCACCCAAGCAATGACACTAGTGTTTAACAGGCAACTGACAGAGTTGTAGCAAACATATGCTGAGGAGATGTGATGGAAGAATCTACTTACAAGGTACTGAATTAGACCAGAAACTAGAGCCAGTTCCTTACGGGAAAGACCAGCACACTGATAATTTATATTTAAAGTTCAGGGATGGGAATAAGAAGAACAGCTGGATCTGAGAACGCGGAGACCTTCGCCATGTATACGTGTAACCAGCTGTTGGCATATTGGTTTAAGCAACTTAGCTTTTTGGACTGAATACGCGGGGGAAAACAAAAATACATGGGCTGTTGACTCAATCACTAAGGTACATCTGAGGCACACTGGGAAGTAGCAGGGAGGTGGTGCCAAGTACCTGTAAGGGAATTCAAAGGAAGAGTACCAAACCTGAACTGCATATAGAGTTTCCTATCTAAGGGTGACTGAATGATATCTAAATAAGGTTCAAAGGAACTAATCAATTTAAAATCCATGAACTCCATTATTATGCATTCCCACACCAGATTGCTAAGTGTGGCCTGCGCTACCCAGGGCATTTTTACGTGCCCTTTACTAGGAAGCAGTGATAGGTCCCTGGCTTCCCAATGTCCCTACAACCCAATTGCAGCCAGTGGGCGTTTCACATTTCGAGTCCAGCCTATCTAGTTATATGTGTCTAGTGCACTAACTTCCCTGAGGGCATTCTCAAATTAAAGCAATTTGGGGTGGACCTAATGCTCTGCCAGAACATCAACAGACATAGCTTAGCCTTTTCTGCAATGGAGACCCTGCCCAGATCTATCCTTAACGGATGGACAACAAAAACAAGTACATAGAGAGCCTGTGATTTGGATCAATCCCCTTCAGCCATTGGCTTTCCAGTATTTTTCCTGATTTGTCATTGCTCGGACAGGCTGGCCATCAAGCCCACACCATTTTCCATGTGTACATTGCCCTATTGAGTTTCCTAAAAGGATTTGGTGATAAGTCATAAAGTAGTACTTGAAGATGTAACAGTGCCTGCTTGACACTGGCCAATTGTGCCTGTACTTACCTGTACTTGCCTCCCTGCTAAATTCTGGTATTGTGCTTAATTTTTCTGCTCTGTATTTTGTATTTGCGCTTAATTGTTTTGTATTGGTTTTCTGTCTCGCCATCCCGCTGTTTCCCACTGTTGCTACTGCCCCTCCCCCCTGACGGTCCCCACTCCCGCCTCCCAGCTGCATGTCCCCCTTCCCTATTTAATGGCGGCCATTGCGCGGTCACGCAGTGGACGCGTGTTGTGGGCTAAGGCAAGCCTGTCTGCGCCCGTCGGCGAGCTGACCGGGACCAGCACCAGGAACCCTGCTTCTGCAACCATCCAGGGCTACGATGCCTCTACCCTCCTCGCTCCCAACCCCGGCCAGAGCAACAACTGCCAGCAAGCCACGCTGAGCACGGCCAGTTCTCCTGACACCGCCAACACCTACACCCCAACACCCTCAGATGCACCCTCCTCAACATGCGCTCCCTGCAGCGTCACACCATGGAAATCTGGAAACTTCTGGACACGCTCTGACCTGAAGTCGCTTTTTTCACGGAAACCTGGACCAACACCTCCTCGGCCCCCCCCATCGCCATCCCGGAGGGGTACAAGTTCCAGAGGAAGGACCACCCCAGCCACCCGGGAGGAGGCATCGCCTTCGCACACAAAAACTCCCTCCGCCTCACCACTTCCAGCGAAAACTTCCACGCCGCCAAAGAACTACATTTCCAGGTCCAGACCAGCCCCAACTACACATTTCACAGCACCCTCGCCTACAGACTGCCCCGGCTCCTAAGCACTCTTCGCTGATACCATCACCGACCTCACCACACCCCACCCCATCGCCACCACAGGCTACATACTCATCAGAGAACTGAACTTCCACCTCAACAACCTCAGCGACCCCAACTCCGCCGCCCTCTGTGACAGCCTCGCCAACATCAGACTGAAACAACTTGTCACCACACCGACTCACAAGGCAGGACACAGTCTCGACCCCATCTTCACTGGAGGCAACAGCGTTCACTTCAGCGACACCACGCAGCCCCCCATGGACCGACCACAACTGCATACACTTCCTCGTCAACAAACCCAAGCCACCCGAACCCGCTCTGGGCCAACCGCATAGGAACTGGAGCAGATTCACCGAGGCACAACTCAACTCTACCTTCAACGGCAACACCCCCTCCGCTACAGCTGACACCAACCTCACAGGCATGGAATTCCACACTTGGATCGCCAACTGCACAGACAAGCTAGCCCCGCTGCACAACCCCGATAAACAATGCCCCAGGAAAGCCTCCTGGTTCACCACGATCTCTAAGAAGCCAGACGCACCTGCAGACGCCTGGAGAAGAAATGGAGAAGCAGCAAGACACTCGAAAACTACACCACCTACAAGGAGGCTATGACGGAATACCATCAACACATCAGAACCACCAAAAGAACCTTCATCCACACCAGAATCCTCACCAAATCCAGCAACTCCAAGGAACTTTTCAACGTCATCTAGGAATTCATCAAGCCCCGTGGCAAAGCAATGGACATCACCCCCTCCCAGGAACTCTGTGACAAACTTGGCGACTACTTCCACCTGAAGATAAAGAACCTCTACGACAACTTCAATGACCACACACCCGTCTCCGCAGTCAGCCCGCCCAGCGGCAACACCAGCCAGACCACCTGGTCACTGGTCACAACTGAAGAGACCTCAGAAACAATGAAAGGCATCCACTCTGGGGCCCCCATAGACCCCTGCCCACCCCACATATACCACAGAGCCGCCACCACCATCACACCTGTATTACAACGCATCTTCAACACCACGGTGGTTAGTCAAAATATCGAATTTTAAATATCGACCCACATTAATATCGAGTTTTTAATATCGTAGGGACAGAATATCGAAGTCAAGAATATCGTTGACCAGAATATCGACCCCAAGGTAAGTAATATCGGTTTTTTTAATATCGAAGTAAGTAATATCGAATTAAGTAATATCGCAAGCAAAAATATCGTTGTCAATAATATCGATTTTTTTTTTAGTGTTATGTATTTTAATATGTATTTTATATGTATGTTAAACATTTTTGTAATGTATTTTAATACATTTAAAAATAAATGTTTAGAAATTAGTAAAAAAGTAAATTTAGCGTTTTAGTATCAGAGCGGGTTGTGGGTTTATAGGGGAATAGGGTGGGAAGTAATTTAATTATAATTAATGAATTAATATGTTTTCTTTAATTGGTATTTATCATTAATTAATTGTTAATTAATTATTAATTGTTTATTATTTGTATTAATTAGTTAATTATATTAGTTATAATTACTTTATTATTAATTTTTATTTATTGTCATTGTTAATTAATTTATTGTTAATTAATAATTAATTGGTGATTTATTTTTATTAAGTGATTAATTGATAATTACATTAATTATGTGATTTTTTTATGTGTAGTGGTTGTGGGTTTATAGGGGAATAGGGTGGGATGTAATTAAATTAATTAATGATATTGTTTTTTAATTGGTATTTATTATTAATTAATTGTTAATTAATTATTAATTGGTAATTACTTGTTATTACTTAGTTAAATATAAATATAATTAATCTATTAATTCTTTTTATTTGTTGTTATTGCTAATTAATGTATTGGTAATTAATAATTAATTGGTGAATAATTGTTATTTGGTAGTTAATATGTATGAACTAGTTAATTTATAATTATATTAATTATAAATAATGTATTATTAATTGTTATTAATTGATGAATTGATAGTTAAATTAATTGTGTTTTTTGCATGTGTAGTGTGTTGTGTGTTAAAGGGGGAATAGTGTGGGATGTAATTTAATGTTATTTAGTTAAATATTTATTTTAATTGATTGGTATTTACTGATAATTATTTTGTAAATTAAATATTAATATGCAATTTGTAATAACAAATTATTTAATTGATTATTATGTTGATTTAACCCCTACGCTATCCAGCGCTTTCCCAACTGTTGCACTCTCTGGAGTTGGAATAGCAATTTTTACCCCTACGCTATCCAACGCTTTCCCTACTGTTGCACTCTCTGGAGTGGGAATGGTAATTTTTACCCCTACGCTATCCAGCGCTTTCCCTACTGTTTCACTTACTGGAGTGGAAATAGTAATTTTTACCCCTACGCTATCCAGCGCTTTCCCTACTGTTGCACTCTCTGGAGTGGGAATAGTAATTTTTACCCCTACGCTATGCAATACTTTCCCTACTGTTGCACTCTTTGGAGTTGGAATAGTAATTGGTACTCCTACGCTATCCAGCGCTTTTCCTACTGTTGCACTCACTGGAGTGGGAATAGTAATTTTTAACCCTGCGCGATCCAGCGTTTTTCCTAATGTTGCACTCTCTGGAGTGGGAATAGTAATTTTTACCCCTACGCTATCCAGCGTTTTCCCTACTGTTGCACTCACTGGAGCCGGAATAGTAATTTTTACCCCTACGCTATCCAACGCATTCCCTACTGTTGGACTCACTGGAGTGGGAATAGTAATTTTTACCCCTACGCTATCCAGCGCTTTCCCTACTGTTGCATTCTCTGGAGTTGGAATAGTAATTTTTTCCCCTACGCTATCCAACACTTTCCCTACTGTTGCACTCTCTGGAGTGGGAATAGTAATTTATACCCTTACGCTATCCAACACTTTCCCTACTGTTGCACTCTCTGGAGTTGGAATAGTAATTTTTACCCCTACGCTATCCAACACTTTCCCTACTGTTGCACTCTTTGGAGTTGGAATAGTAATTTTTACCCCTACGCTATCCAACACTTTCCCTACTGTTGCACTCTCTGGAGTTGGAATAGTCATTTTTACCCCTATGCTATCCAACACTTTCCCTACTGTTACACTCCCTGGAGTGGAAATAGTAATTTTTAGCCCTACGCTATCCAACATTTTCCTTACTGTTGTTTTTGTTGGAGTTGGAGTAGTAGTTTTATTCTCTCTGATATTTAATATTTTTTGTATTATTTTAGCTAATGTAATATATAATTAATAATTAAAAATATTCAAATTAAATGTAATTTGTTATACGTACTTATTTAATTTTTATTCATGTTATTGTTTTATGTGTATAGATGTATTGGTAATTTATAAAAAAATGTAATAATTTATAAGTTACTAAAATAATTATAAAAACTAATTATTAAGTAAGTATATATATTATATATTATATGTATATGTTTAATTAAATTATATATATTAATTATTAATTTTAAGCATTATAAAATATATTTAATTATGTTGATTTTATTTATAAGTATTACTTGGTTTATTTTACATATTTTTTTAAACTAAAGAAAAAACGATATTTGTTAATAACGATATTTTTGACATCGATATTTTATTTTCAATATTTTTGTACTTACCATGTTGTAGATAGGATGTCGATATTCTTGACATCGATATTTTTGCTCCGATATTTTTGTAGGTCGATTTTTTGACCTTTGATATTTTGTCAGTAATCCACACCACATTCAAGAGTGGCTCCTTCCCCGACGACTGGAAACACGCAGAAGTCATGCCCCTGCTCAAGTAGCCGTCAGCAGACCTGATGGACCTCAAGAACTACCGGCTCGTCTCACTCCTCTCTTTTGCACCGAAAGTCGCAGATAAGACCGCCAACGCAGAGCTGACAAGGTTCATCAAAGACAACGTCATCCTCGACCCTTCCCAACCTGGGTTCCAAAGCAACCACAGCACCGAGACTGCCCTACTCGCCACCAACGACAACATCCGCACCCTCCTCTTCCAAGGCCACACTGCGGCCCTGATTCTACTCGACCTGTCGGCAGCTTTCGACACCATCTTCCACCGCACACCAGCAGCAAGACTACACAACGCCGGCATACAAGGCACCACCCGCAACTGGATTAGATGGTTCCTCACCAGCAGGAGCCAAAGGATCAGACTGCCACCCTTCCTCTCCAAACCAACAGAAATCAACTGCGGAGTCCCACAGGGATCATCACTCAGCCAAACCATCTTCAACATCTACATGGCTCCCCTCGCCGCCGTCGTCCGACAGCACAGCCTAAGCTTAATCGCCTACGCCGATGACACCCAGATCATCCTCTCCCTCACCAAGGACACCACCACCACCAGACTCAACTTCCAGGAACGAATGCAGGATGTTGCAGCCTGGATGAGCAACAGCTGCCTAAAACTCAAGTCAGAGAAGACAGAAGTCCTCATCCTCGGAACCACCCCTTCGGCATGGGACAACACCTGGTGGCCCACTGCCCTTGGCAGCCCCCTGACGCCCACGGACCACGCCAAGAACCTCGCCACAAACCTCGCCATCGTACTCGACTCCTCTCTCTCAATGAATCGCCAGGTCAACTCCATCACCTCCAGCTGCTTCAACACCCTCCGCATCCTCCGCAAGACCTTCAAATGGATCCCCCCCAAGGCAAGGAAGACAGTCACCCATGCACTTATTACCAGCAGGCTGGCCTACGGAAACGCCCTCTACACCGGCATCAACAACTCTCGACTATGCAAGCTCCAGACAATTCAGAACACCGCCACCAGACTCGTCCTCGGGGTCCTACGACATGAGCACATCAGCCAACACCTACGCAAGCTACACTGGCTCCCCGTCGATAAAAGAGTCACCTTCAAGATACTCACCTACACCTACAAATGCCTACACAACACTGGACCCCAATACCTCAACGGCAGAATCACCCTCCACATACCCATACGAAACCTTCTCTCCACCAACCTCCTCTTCGCCAAAACCCCACGCATCAGCAGAGCTAGAGCAGGGGGTAGATCCTTCCCCTACATCGCGGCCAAGACATGGAACGAGCTCCCCACCGGCATCAGATGTGCCCTCTCCTCGAACACCTTCAGGAAGGCTCTAAAGACCTGGCTCTTCGACTGAATCAGAACTGCTGAGCAGCTGACCACCCTCCCTCCTCCCCCCCAGTGAGTAGTGCGCTTATAATTCCCCTGATTGATTGATTGATTGATTGATTGATTGATTGCTTGGTGAAACTCTTATCTCCTTCTGAAGTTGCTCTTCTGCTGTGTGCCTCTTCCCTCTCCTTCTACCCCTCTCTGCTTTTGAGGACCGCACAGCACTCCTATTAATGCATAGCATCCAGCTCCATGCACAACTTCCCTGCTTCTGCTGCCACTCAGCCATTGATGACATTCATACTGCCCAGCAGCTGCTCTGCTTCTGAAACACTACTGAAACACAAATATAGCGCACCAGGGCGGTTTAACAGAAGTGCCCCAAGGGCCCAATGGCATTTGCACCCGCTTAGTGTGCCACCGGGGCAATTTAGTATTACTAAAGGGGCCGCAAATGCTTGTACTGCACCTTCTGTAATACAGATAGCATTGGTGCACATGAAGCACCAGCGCTATCTCAAGAAAACTTTCCATCATTTGCATGGGGGCATGGCTCCATGTAAAGGAGGTAATCTTTACTTCTTTGCCGACATCCTATTATGGATATGTGCTCAAAGGGAAAGAAGCTGTCAGGAGGCGCACTGAAAATGCGCCACAAAAAGGTGGTGCATTGCCTGTGTACTCTCTGGAGGGGGCCAAGAGGGATCTATGGACCCCCAGACATCCACTTGCAGGTGGGTGCAGTCACTCACTGAAAAGTGCAGGCGTGTTGCTGCCTGCACAAAGAAACACGGAGCCGCTGCTTCAAAGCCACTCCGTATTTTACTTGAATGCGCTCCCCTCGGGCAGCAGGAGTTCATGGCTCTCCTGAGGGCAGCACATTCAACCTAATAGGATGCACTTTCACTGTTTGCGCACAGTGCATCTGTGGGAGGGTGTGCTGTGGTGCAAACAGGAAAAGCACTCCCTGTATGTAGTAGCTCTTGTGATGCTGCCACCAGTTTACAATAGGTCTGGCTTAAAATGAAAGCCGGGCCTCTTGACTTTGTGGTGCTTGTTCTTTCGTGGTATGTGTGATCCATAATGAAAGCATAGTAAAGAAAGCACCTGGATACCCTCACGGGTGATTAGCACACTTTACAAATCAACATAACATCAAGAAACAAATGTATACTCTAATGGAGAGATTATACCGCTTACATAGGAAAACTACACCAAAAATACATTCAATTGTTTAACATTAAAAAGGTAGCTAGAATTTGGAGAGAGATAGCGAGAGGGAGATGCTAGATAAAGAGGGGGAGAGAGAGCATGTCAGGCTGTGTGAGAGTGTTTGTCTGTACATTTGAATGCATGAGTAAGCACACTAATTGTAATGAGTGATATCAAGGGACTAGTGCCTTTAACATTATGGCAGCTCCCCATTCTGCACTTGTTTTATGGGTGCCGTGACTAGTCTGTCCTACACCTGAGATTGATTGGGAAACCAGAGCAGTACATTTTCATCTCTATCAAGAATCATATTATCCCATGAATCCCCTCGTTCAGCCTTGAGCAGCTGTCCATTGTCGTTCCATGACATAGGACGAAGATAAAACGTGACAACAGAATACAGATACTGTTTCATGATCATGATCATCCTGATGTACTTAACTGTACAGAAGCAGAATATTGTCCCCACATTGGGCTTATGATTTTAGGTACACAGCTCGTGCAACAAAGACATTGAGATTTTGAAAAAGTTTTGAGACAGTAACTTTATGAAAGGCCGCTCTCGGTGTTTAACCTTCATGGATGGTCCTCCTATGTTTTTTTTGTTGGCCAGGAAGATGGCCCTGAAATGAGACCATGTGTGTATGTTGCTACAATGAAAATCAAAAATCTTCTGTTGCATCAAATATTTCTTGATCAAGTAAAAAGCATTGTATACAAAGTGAGATTTCACAGGATCATTTAACAAGACAGCAAGTAGTAAGAGATTTGGTTATGGTGAGTACTTGGTAGCAGCTTTTGGGTTATTGTGAGAAACTGGCAGAAGAATACAGGTTGCAATAATATTGGCCTCGGCTCACTATTGGTTCCTTGCCTAAGAGGCGAAACCCCCACAGAGAACAGCATTACATAACAGCAATGCTGGTAATACATAAACAATTTAAAATCAGAACCAAGTTTAGTTAAAATGACAAGACTAAGAAAATGCTTTTAACATTGTAAGAATAGGATTAGGGCATGACAACGTGCATCATAAACTACACAAAATCGATAAATGTGGGAGATAAAAATCTAAATTAAAGCACCAAGAAAATGTTTCCTTTATCTTAAACTTCCATCAAGGGTAATTTGTACTTTGTGATTGTGAAGGGGAATCTTCAACCACCAGGACACTTTTAAGAAACCAGAAGGGCTGTAGTGCAGTCAGATACCTTGATGCTTAGTGCTGCCTGATAAAAATAGTTCTCTTTAACACAGTTGTCTGCTTTAAAGGGGCGTGCAATGGGGGTTGCTGGGGGCGTTCCCAGCAACATCCATGGCTTTTTGATACTGCCCCAGCAGCGCCAAAAGATTATGCTTCCCAATGGGAGGCGTAAGGGAGGCACAACGAGGAGTAATATCTTTATTTCTCCTCATTCTTCCTTTTTCTATGTGTGGTGCATTCTGCAGCACACATAGAAAGAGGAAAAAGCCACTTGTGAATGTTTTTGTGTAGGAAGATTTCCCTTCCTGCATAAAAACAATCATCCCCTCAACGCAGGCACCATTGCACCATAGTGCAAAGGTGCCTGCGTTGGCGCACAACAGCTCATTGTGCCCCAGGTAAGGGGTAAAGGACAGGAATGCGCTGTATCTTATAGATACGGCGTATTCCTGCCATTTTCTATTGCCGTAGGGCAGCGCAGCAGGAAGGCCTGCAGTGCTGCCCAACAGCAAAAACTAATAAATGATACCTAAAGTGCATACTGGCAAACTCCTTGGTGTGCTCTGTCCTTCCCACCACCTCAAGGGGAGCAGCAAAGTCTTTCAAGACAGAAGTAAGATTTTTAGAACACATCAGATCCAAAATGGCTGGTTTCAAGGCAAAGGTTTCAGACCAGGTTTATTTGGTTCAGGGATGTCTGTGGGCAGTCCCTCCCTCTGTGTACAGCACTTTTGCAGCATCCCTGCACATAGCTTCCCTGCACACAGCTCCTTTGAGCAGGGTCTTTTGAGCAGGTTGCTTCCCAGAAGAGACAAATTTAAAAATCCCACTGGACAATGTCAGGAAAGCAAGCCACCCAGTTCTGGAGTAAAGTCTTGGACACACACTTTCACCTCAGGAAGTAGGGAAGTAGATATGTATTGGGATCAACTGACTTTAGAACTGGGGAACCATGTTCGAATGCCAGCCTAGGCCCAACATCCTCTGATGTTGATCAAATCACTTAATCTACCTGTGCCTAAAAAAAAGCTTACCATCTTGTTCTGTTCTACAGTGCTCTAATGCCCTTGGGCCTGGTTCATGCTGTACAAAACTGCAAAGAAAACAGTATTACTATGTTGCTTTGGCAAGAAGCAGAGCCTTCTTGCACCAAGTAGGGAGGGTTCTTTATCCTTACTGTCCACGCAAGTTCTAAGATGTAAGTCAGGTCCTCAAAAGTGGAGCTAGTATGCCAGATGGGTGATTTTAAACTAATTTACAGAGGATTCCCATTGACTATGAGATCCACTTGTACTCCAAGGAGATGTCTCTGTGCCAAAAGGAACCTCCATTCTCCATTAACACTAAATATTCTCTTCATACAGGTGAGTCTTTAAATCCTTGTTGCCATAGAAGAGCTCTGAAGCGTGGGCTCTCTTCATCCTCTCCCAGCTCAACACCCCGCTTACCAAAGTCACACTTATCCACTTAAAAAGATTCCGACACCATCCGCTAACACTGCCTTAGCATTTCCTGCTGATCAGTGGCATTTCTTGCTATGGAAATGCCCTATTGATAAAAAACAAGTATATTTAGTTCCAACTGTCAAAGCTTTCGAAGACTTTAACTAACGTTTTCCTGCCCATTATGTTCATTGTTTCCCTCTGAAATGGAGACCCCTAAATCATTCAGGATTTATCTACATCATATCATAGCTAGTTGCTGACCAGTACAGTGAAGGCCTGCACTGAAAATAGTAGAGTCATATTCAGTTTTTTTTCATCAACCTGGTAACTAGCTAATGAAGAATATTTTGAACCTTCGATTGATCTATTTTTCTCATGCTGGTCTAGGGATGCAACATTAAAAGGATACACAATTCTGATATCATTCAAATGTTGATATCTTGGCAAACAGAAAAACGGCCTCATTTAGACTAGTAAAAGCAGTAACCCTGGGGAAAATCATCCGAGTTTCTGCCATGCCAAACCCATGGTTTCACCACCTCATTTACAAGTGGCTGCATTGCACATTTTGTCCACCTGTGGGGTCCTCTGAAGGACCTTTATTTTTAGGGATACATAATTCTCATATCCTGTGTGCATATAAACTAGTTGCTAAAAGATCAATCTATCAACCACAGGCAACTATTCGAGATTGGATCAAAGTCAAAAGTTAAGGCCAACCACGATGGAGCGCGGTTTGGATACAAGATGTCACTTGGGCGCGGTCAGCGCTAGCATTCGGACTTAGAACATTTCTTAAAGCGCAATGTCTGAGAAGGTGAAGATCAGCGGGGCAAGCCTTCAGGAGGAGTCCGAGGAAGGAGCATCGCCATCGGATGGCCTTGGATTGAAGCCACAATGAAGATTTCTATGCTGAAATGGAAGTAAAAGAAACTCCAGCGGGATGAAGCAGAGGACTGTAGCTGTAGACAGTTCCAAGAGGTCGGATACCCCTTTGGCGACCGACCACTGAAATGGATTTGATGCTGTGAGAAGAATGTAGCCAGAGAAGCCGTGAAGTCAATCTAATCGGCAATGCACCATGAGCAGATAAACGGGCAGGTTGGTCTCGATCTTCTCCTGGTTTTCAGAGCACTTTTTGGCAACTTTTGTTCAAGTCCTCAGTTTTTCAAATTGGACACCTGGGCACAGTGGCACCACAACGAAGGGTCCAGGACTAGAGGGGCACCACTTGGGGGTTCAGGACTCACTCAGGCTAGGTCCAAGTGCGGGTTCAAGATTGTGGGAGCCTTTTATGTTCCTATGATTCTGAACAGAAGGTCAGCAATCTAGCCTTTTGAGTCACTTCTGGTAGTAATGGGTACAGGTGAAGATGTAGGGCTCAACAGCAAGGCTGGCCTCCGAGAGTTCAAGGCAGGCTCCATGCAGCAAAGCAGTCTTCCAGGTACATCAGCAGTCTGGCAGAGTGCACAGAAGTTCACAGCCACAGGCACTCTTCTGAGAGTCCTTTTGCAGGTCCAGTAGTAAACTGAAGAGTGGGTCTGAAGGTCCTATTTTTATACACTGGTGCCCATCTTCTGGAAGGTGGAAGAAGCTTCTGGAAAGGTTCTTTGAAGTGCATGGCATTTTCTGACTTCCCTGTCCTGGCTCCAAAGTGGCTGCAGTGACAATACAGGTTTGTTATGCTCTTTGTGTGAAGGCAGAGCACAAGCTATTCAGGTATAAGTGGGTCTGTGCTCAGCTCTGCCCCCCATCCTGACAGCAGATGGCCCATTGAGGCATATCCAATCCCTCTATTGTGTGATTGTCTGGGAGGAATTCACAACGTCTAGCTGTCAGCTACACCCAGTCATGTGAACAAAGACAGGCTACAGGCACAAAGGGCTGAGGACAGGAAAATTCCAACTTTATAAAAGTGGCATTTTCAAAATTGTCATGACAAATCCGACGTTATCGTTAAATAGGTTTTATCTTTACAATTTAATAGGTACCAGAGATGACATCTAACTTAGGGATGACACATATAATAAAAGAGGAGTTTAAGGCTTGGTAAGGGGGCTTAAAATGCCAAATCAATGTGGCTGTGTAACACTGCATTCAGACTGCAATGGCAGGCCTGGGACATGTTTTAGAGAGATACTTAAATGGGTAGCACAATGAGTGCTGTAGGCCCACTGATAGCATTTAATGTACAGTCCCTGGATATATGGTCTATAAGGGGCTAATAAGTCAAATAAATATGCCAATTAGGTATATGCCAATCAAACCAGGTTTAGGGGAGTGAGCACAAGCACTTTAGCACTGGTTAGCAGTGGCAAAAATCACAGAGTCCTAAGGCCAACAAAAACGAAATCCAGCTAAAATTAGAGGTAAGTAGGCAAAAACGTTATGGGGAAGATCACCCTAAAGCTGACAGGTCTAACAACACTTCACCCACAAATCAGTGGAGTTTCTGTTACCACCCAATTCAAAGTCATCTCCTTAGACTCTTCTCCCTATGAGAGGGGCAATGCTGGGGGTCTCGGTTGCTATAGACAGAGCATTCCAAAAGATCAGCAGATAAACACTCACCACAGGAGCTCACCTCCTTTTCAGCATGCTGACTAGACTGTGAAATAACCTGAACACTGCAGCTCCACTCACCCTTCAACTGGCCTCCTCTGGTATTCTATAAAATCACCATCGGACACACCCAATGCTGTGTGCACTGTCATTTCTTACATGTGTTAGAGCGCAAATTTTGCTCTTTCATTTGTAGGGGTGCATCATAATCATCGGTAGTCCGCACCTACATATAATCCTTTATTGTATTAACTTAGGCCATTAGTACCTGAACTGTAATAACTGTGAAAGGTGATGTGCCACGGATATTTTCAATGTAAACGCGTCGAAATTAATGTTGCAACTACGTGTGGTTAGTCAAAAACTTTAACATGCAGAATTCATACATGTCGCTGACAAGTACTCACACAATTGAAATGCTAATGTAACGTGTTAATTTAGATGTGCTATGTAATAATGTTCATTTTATATGTGTAACTTCATGAGGCTTTCTGCCGTTTCTTATGTTGGCCAATTTGTGAAGGCCAGAAATGTATTTTTTCCCTGGAAGCTCTCGCATTAGACTTACTAACGAATTTCATGTGTATGTTGGACTTTTTCTTTCTCATGTCTCTATTGTAGGTGGAGAATTCATCCTGTTAGCTAGAATACTGTCTTTGTTTTAGGAGTTAGGCTTCGGGAGGAGAAGATACACCAAACGTTAATACTGATAATAAAGAACTGTTGTACTTTCCCATGAGAATAAGCCTGGGAATCAAGGGCATCTTGCAGAGGCCTGGGAACATCACTGCAGTGTGGAAAGTTACCTATAAGAACTTGTCTTGACTGTATGGTATGATGCCGCAATGCATCTTGGGACATTACCTGCAAAGTGAAGTATCAAAGTTAGGGACAGTGTCTACCTTGCCTTGAGATAGAGAGCATCTTAGAACTTAGCTTTATGCTACTTGACCCATCTAAACGTGATGAGACTTCTTAGGAAGACTTCACGTGCTGACACCTTTATGGATCTTGCTGTGGGAAATGCTAAGTAGGGATGTCACGCTAGTGGTAGTGTAGGGGCAGACTAATGCTTTATATCTACGAACCTCCAATGAAGGGGAATCTCAACATTGGTGCAATTATTTTCTGTATCCTGATTCTCAATCTGATTATTCTGTGCAACTTCACTCGTAGGTTTGGCTTTGTATTAGTTCCAGTGTATTTCCACACCCTCATCTTGAGGTGCTTGTATGTCCAACTGTTCTTGGCTTTGAAATAATCTGACTAAATCTAATTGGGAGTCCGTGATTCTCTGAGTCATAGTCCTTTGGAACTGTAATGATTGATTGGCTAACAATTTTCCTCCCCTCCACACTTTCATGCTGACAAAAAGAGACATCGGCCTGGGGTTCCAGAGTAGATCTCGAACGTGGAACCCGGCTCCTTCACGTGCACCGTTTTTCTAGCTACTCACACATTCTTTTTTAACACATAATATGCACCATCTTTTCACATACTAGCTAACTCAACAGAACTCAACAAGCTTGTTTTTTGACATCTGTCCTTGGGAACTTTACATGATTTTTCTCTTTCTCTCTCTGTTGTACTCTGCCACACAGGAACACTCATACACAGAAACCAGGGTGCACACTATACATTCTACTATAATCACATTCATAACATACCATTACTCTGCTCTATGTCTTAGACATGCTTTCAGTGTATGATTTCCATGTCATCTTACTGCTCTTTCTCATCCCCTCCGAGATTTGTAACTCTTGTCAACACTTCGTGTAAGCAATATCTAAATTTCATGTTGTTTGAGGATGTCTTATTTATGATACTTCATCGGCATGAGATTAGTTCACCCTGACTGTTAGAACTGGGGTTTCTGGTTGGCTAGGGTATGCACCTCAGTCAGGCAAAATGAGAGTTACACACCCAAGATAGCAAAAGGGCCAGGTCTAACAATGACCTGTTATCTCCCCTGTGAGGAACTGGGACACTGAATCCAATTATGGTGACTTTAATGTTTTACAGCCTTTGTCACTTGCTACCTAATGATTATAGCGACATCCCAGATCATTTCAAGTTTCAAATATCCAAAGTGAAGCATAAATATGTATTTTGTTTTTATTAATTGGTCATGAGGCTAGAGCACTGGCAACATTTCTATTGCTTAATGGTGCTGAGAACAGCTCATATACCAACAGCGGATTCAAAAGATGGTCTTAGAGTTTGCCAGGTGTAAACATAGAATATGAATCATATGTGTAGAGCTTGAAAGCATATAAAATGTCTGAGCCTCATCACATTTCTCTGTGATAGTATATACATGAAAAACCTATGTGCTACTGTTTTCATTTGGCCTAGAGAAAACGAAAACACAGTAGCAGGCAGGCCTGGCTTCAGCATTGTTCGCACCCGGTACAACAATCTTTATTAGTGCATACCAAGCAATGTCTCCTTCTCTGCGAGTTCCCTCACTACAACCCTCCAATGGTGCCTTAATCTCTTTATAACCCATCTCCCACATTAATTTACTATTTGGCGGTTTGTTTCCCAATGTAAGGTGTCAGAGTGCTTTCTATTACACACACACACAATTATAAACAGAGACAATGAATCTTACAACTATGTATATTAATGTATAGTATATGTTGAAAAAGAGAATGAGAGCTACAAGGTGTAGGAATCGCATGTCAGCCATAGGGCAGGCATTATGTGCCTGATTCATAAACTTCACTTTGTAGTACGTTTTGTATATACTACAAAGTGCTATTCACAAACTAAGTGTGGAGTGTATGCCTCTGCATTGCCTGTACTTATGTGAATGGACTTCTAAGCCCTGACTGCAGAGGCTCTGCACCCAAAAGTACATGTTTTTGTAGTAGGGACTGGAAGAAGTGGGTGCAAAAATGGGCAAACATACTAGAAAATGGCATGGGATTAGGGTGGGGTAAGAGGGGTTTATGGAAGGTCAGGGAAGGGTTTTGTGAGGAACGTCACCCATCCACCCAAGAGTAAGCCTATTGCTATGCACAGAGGGTGGAGACAGGTAACATATGCTTTCATTGTAAATTTACACTTGGCGTTGTTGAATACCGAAAAGTAGTAAACGTCCTCAAAAGTGAAAATAACTCAAAAGTGTAAGTTGCTTTCGTGAATCAGGCCCTATTTGTTATAAGCGCTTGATCTGTAGAAACAGGTTTCGTGGTATGCTATACATTTCCTGTAAATTGCACTTACCTCTAGGCTGACATGTCTGAGCTTACAGGTAAGAGAAAAGCTTGGTTTTCAAGACCTTTTGCCCACAAAATTCATGTTAACATCTTAACTGTTATGACATACCTTCAGTCCAGACTGAAATTAAAAGGCATATCTCTTGAGAGAGCACTACCATGATCATTGGCTCCCATCTACTGGTCGGTGCTCCATTTATTTTCCTTAGGTTTATGCATTGCTAATAAATTAAATCTATTTGTTTATACATACCTTTCAAGAGGACAGAGCTTCTGAATGTTTCTCAGAGTGTGGGGTGGAAAATTGCACAAGGTGGATCCCGACACAAAGAAACAATAACTATCCATTCGTTGACAGAACCAAGAATATGACCAGAAGATCCAGGTTACCATATTACACTTAATACATGATAACTGCAGTTTGGGACCAGATAGAAAAATGCTTCTTCTACTCAACTGAATTGTACTTAAACATCCTCTTTAATGCTAAAGTCAGATTTTAAGTTACTATTCTGAAAATGCCACTTTTAGAAAGTTAGCATTTTTCTACTCAGACCAAATGTGTCTTTCTGCCAGTGTCCAGGGTCACATGATTGTGACTAGCTCTTCTGTGGTGTTTTGTCTATTCCTTCCAGACATGGCTACAAAAGGGCCATGCATGTGTGGCAGGATGTTCCTCTCCTGAGCAAGCAGTTGTCAGGGTTTGTACTCAGCTTCCCTGAGCCTCAAAGGGTAGCCTCAGGGCTATACCCACCCCCTTCCTGACATCTAAGGGATGCCTGTCCTGCCACTGACAAATGCAGCTAACACCTAGTTCTGATTTCCCTTCGTTTCCCTAGTAAATTTGGAGCTAAACCCACAAAAGGGTAAGGGTTAGACAAAGGGTGTTTACCCCACCCACAGGCTGGCACTGGGGATAAAGTGGCCCCTTTAGAACCTCTCATCAGAACATTGCTGGATCTGTGGAAGATCCAGAAGGACTGCCCTGCTGCCTGAAGAAGGAAGACAGGACCTGCTTACCTTGAACCCAGGCTCCCCAGAAGTGACTTCAAGGGTCATTTCACTGGCCTGTTTAAGCTAAAGAGACACAATAAGCTTTCAGAGGCCTCTCTGCAACTGCCTAGCTAAGCAGCACCGAATGGACCTGCCTGAGCCCTGCTGCTGGAGTGAGCCGTGATCCCTAAGAGGTGCCCCCAGGTTCTGGACCCTTGGATGGCATCAGGTAAAAATCCAGTAGTTTTTGGGCTCCCCGCGACCTTAAACTGACTACTTGCATCGCCTGAAGACCATCCTCAACACCCGCCAACGCCAATCTTCAGCATGGACGTCTTCACGTCAGCTCCAAGACCCAGCTCCAATCGCAACAGTCCGTGTTGATCACCAATGTGAAGCTCCAGAGACAATTGACTCAGTGGCAAACAGCGACCATCCACTACGCCCAACCTGCTTCTCACACTGACAATGGTCACCTCGCATTGGACCGCCAATGCAAAGCTTTACTGTGGCTCCCGGTGTGGACTTGGACTCAGGGATAGTAACGATTTCAGTGGTATTTGACCTGTGCTCCATTGCAGTTGGCCAGAACTTTTGACTTTGACCAGGTCCAATGCTGTCAGATAACCACACTTGGCGCTTTGTGCTTTTTGGCAACACTTTCATTAGAAACGTTAAAAATACATTACTCTGGTTCTACTTATTGGATTATTGTCATTTGGTGTCATTTTATTTATTAATATTTGCTCTATTTTCCTAAATTGTTTAAGGATTTTATTGGTGGTGTGTTTTTACTGTATTACTGTTTGTGTGCAGCAAAAACACTTTACACATAGGCTCTAAGTTAAACCTGGCTGCTTTTGTGCCAAGCTACCAGAGGGTTAAGCACAGGTTTATTTAGTGTTTTTTGGTTCAATCTGAATAGGATTGCATTTATTATTTGAGTGGGGCCGCCACCCTCTCACCTAATAACCCAGTTTCTAACACTTCCCCACAGATTCACCTTCTGCATAATTATTTTGACCTACTGAGGCAGCACTGACTATGCCTTCATGTCTGTAAAACTCTTTAGATTGCTTTTTGAGTTTTCCTATTGGCGTCTATCTTCCTGTCAATATGAGTGAAACTACTGGGCATCCATTTTGTCTGCAAACATTCTTAGTTTGGTTGAAAAATCTCTCTTCTGTGTTTTTACACCATTGCTGAGAAAGAAATAATCCTTCCTCCCCTGCAGCTTTCAAAACCTTCCAAACAGTAGCCTTGTTTACTGTTTACACATTTCCTAAAAATAATTGAGGAATACACTCTTTTATAGTCTCCAGTAATTGAAATAAGGTCCAGTTATTTGTGATAGATATTTTATTTTGTGAAGATGTTGTCAACCTTATGGCTGAGTAGCCTGAAAAGCTCAGAGGGAACCTAATTACCTCCAAATTTTCTAGCTTCCGAGAGGAAATAATAATTCCTGGTGGCAGTGTCATATTTCACAGAAATGCAAGTGGATTCCTGTTTGTAGATTAGCTGTCTTCCATAGATTGAACAGCCCTAATTCTGTCATTAGGTAACATAATCCTTGATTATCTTGGGGCTTAGTTTGGCCTCTGTGTCAATTAGTGATCTCGAGATTTGGTGCCATTGTACAATTAAAGTCACCTCCATTACAATTTCAGGTTGTATTGTGGCCAGGTGTAACAACATATCATAATGTCAGGAGCGGAGAAGCGCAGCAGACATCTCAATAAAATGGTATGTCAATGCCATTTTAATTTTGTTGCTACCGCACCGGCTTATGCTGTGTGCAGAGTGAGGGTGGGGGCAGGGTTGAAACTTGCAAATACAGCATGGTAGCACTGGTCTACAGTGCACATGTCGGATTGGCCGGCCGTCTTGCGATGGCCTGCCTGACGTGCGGTAGACCCAGCAATCCAAAGGCTATGAAACAGCCTGGGGACTGCTCAACCTCAAAATGGGCGCTGGGTGATCCTGCTCCCACCAATCCTGGAGCTGCTTTCACAGCATGCAAGCAGCTCCAGAATTGGTTGGAGATGCGTTCCATAGAAGGAAGCAAATCCTTCCTACTCGTGGAAAGCTAAGAGGAGTGTAGCAGCGGTCGTGCTCCCGAATATATGGTGAGTCGCGTGCCTTCGCGCAGCATCATTTTTTATTTACTGTAGCCACCACTGAAGGGATGCCAGGTTGTTTTTGCAAATAGATATTTTTTGTTTGGCCATATGAGCTGATATGCTCTTGTTTAAATCTTTATATTTGGCCCTCTCACCAGACTACTTGGTGCACTGCAAAAGCAGAGGAAAAACATGATGTTCTTTCTTGAGTGTGACTTATTTCTCCACTGTTTGTGTTAAGTGAGTCTATTGAATATTATTGCATAACTTAGATCTTTCTGCCATGGTAGAACTGTATTATGTTTCTATGCATGATTCATGCCATTTACATTATAAGATATAATTTTGAAATGTGTCATTACGTAGTTCTAGATTGAGGTGATAAAACACGTTACAGTCTGGTATAGAGCAGGATAAGACTAGTACAGGATTGAACTGTGATTTTTTGCGAAATACTGCACAATTTGGCAACAATGATGCTTCTTATATGACTTAGTTGGAGTCTCTGTTTTAACTTGCTTTACTGTTCTTTTCACCGTTTTATTCTGCATATCAGCTTCATCTCTTTCATTTGCATGAAGGTTTCTGAAATCAATTTGTCTGTCCCGTTTTCCTTCCGCCCAATTCAATTGTAAATGTTCTGCATGTATATATTTCCCTGGCCTCCCCTTCTATGTGCCCCACAAACTGGCATACAGTGGCGGCTCCTCCGCTAAGGTGGAGGAACATAGCCCCACTGTTTTTTAGCAGTGAAATAAAGGAAAAAAAATGATGATAACTGGACATTATTATCATTTTATTTGTTCCTGCTGGGGAAGCTTTGCAGGGCAGGGCGGGGCTGCACTGATGGCAGGAGCAGGGGGAGTGGTGAGCACACTGGTAAGTGCGCATTCATTTTTGCACAGTTGTCTTGGGCCGGCCAAACATTCATGCGCACTTTGCATGTTTTCCACCCAGGCTTCTACTGGCGCCTGGGTAGAGAACATGCCCAGGCTTCTACTGCTTGGCCGTGGTCTGAGCACTGGACCACGGCACTCAGATCAATCACAACGCTGCATTGCAGCATTGTGGTTGGCTATGGGGAGCCTGGGTGTGCTTCCTCTTCCAGGCCGGCGTGAGGGACTACGGAGGAGAGACACTGTGAGGAAGCGGCTAGAAGGTAAGTTCGTTTTTTTTTTTACACTCGCTTCCCAAGACCACCCGGACCATGCCGCCTGCCACTGCTCCCATGCTTTTATCCCAACTGGTTGTGTTGTGAGATGGCCCTGAAACTCACCAATCTGACACAGTGCAACTTATTGCATCGCTTTGGGGGTTAACCGTGCATCCACCAGAGTAATACTCTCACTATCACACCTCCCAAAACTCATCACTGAGTGTGTCCTAAAGTGCTATTATGCCTCAATAGAATTAACTCTTTTCTTTGCATTTTACACATAAAAGACCTGTGTAAGGTCTGTCAGACTGTCTTTTCAAATTTCGCAGAGTTTTAATTTGCCTATCATTTTCTGTCATTCCTGAGAGTTTCGAGTAGATCCCTGCCTGCAGAGACGTAAAAACAAATTAGAAATTGACATTGTGCTAGCTATTTCAATATATTTTGCTTGATTATCATTGCTTGGTCACCAAATTCTCAAAAGAGTACTATTCGTTGTTTAAATACTCACCCTCTTGCTGCAAGGACATGATGGAGTAGAGACTGGAGTGAAATTTGTTATTAGTGTTGTACTTTTTCTTCTGCCTACCTTTTGTCAGAATCATCTCTTCTAATGTGAAAGTTTTGCCAGAACATTATTTCTCACTGTCTCATTTTTTCTTTTGGGAAAATTAAAGGGACTCTATATGTGCTACGTATGGTGGGATCACCTTTAAAATCAGGAAGCAGGTGTTCTTGGATAAGTTTCTTGATCATGCTAATCGTTGATCCTCCTTCTTTCTTGTATGTCTTCAAAATGTAGGTTACTTTGCATCGTCCTTCTGTGTCTGAAACAACCATTTCACCAATCAGTGACAGAATTGAACACTGCCAAAAGATCAAATATGATTTAATTATCCTCAGATTCTCAAATGTGTATATAATAATAAGATCATCCCTAATAAATGCTTATAAACACTGCACTTTTAATCCAAGTTCAAATACCTGGTGCTACCAAAAGGAAAAATAAACAATATTTTATTGAGATCCCTAAAGAACAAAACTCAAACATAATACTTTTAGAATTTCTTACTACTACCCTGTATAACAAAGTAACAATGTGGTAGCCCCTTCAATAAAAAAAAAATATTCATTCTGTCTCACTCTTCTTTCTATGAATGGCATTTTAGTTTGTGGTTGCCCAGCAGGTGTTTATCAGTGTTTACTTGTTTTGACTGAAGAGTGTTGTTTCAGTTTCTGTAAGGTTGTATCAGTTATTATAGGTTTATACCTAAAACAGGATAGCTTAGTTACGCTCCATTACAGTGCCTTTTCTGTCCCTGATACTATAATAAACCGTGAGATGCTGATTTCAGTGCAACTAATGCAAATAAAGACAGCCACAATTGTTGAGAAAATCAGTCCAAAATTACCTGTATATGATTTGCTTAATAGTAGTGGCTCAATTGAATTGCATACGAACCAAAACTCAAAGCCACACTGAAAAGATGATTGCATTAATTTCTCAGAGTAGAATAAGGAACATCTTATGTTCTTGAATCGACAACACAGTATTTTTCATGCCATATTTTATGCATGTCCAAAGATTTTGGGAATAGTCAGTCAAAACCAGTGGTGGCTGTCACAGATCGGGGGTGGGAGGGAAGAGGGCGGGGACAGGGGAAAAGAAGATAGACTCACCTCTTTGCCGTGTCTCTCCACTGCCGTCTCGCCGCATCTCTCCCGTCACAGGAATAGTAACAGAGCACCTGGGAAGCAAACAGGCTCCCCTAAGCCAAACACAATGCTGCAATGCAGCGTTATGATTGGTCTGAGCGGCGTAGTTCGGTGCTCAGGCAGAGACTGGGAGCCTGGGCATGTTATCCACCAGAGAACATGGAAAGTGCACATGACTGTTTGGCCCGCCCAAGACGACCAGCTAAACATTCATGCGCGCTTATAGAGTGCCCACCACTCCTGCCCTTCTCTGAGAGTAGAGCAGCTCTGCCCCGCAAACCTGCAGCAGCAGGAAAAAAATAAAATGATAATAGTTATTATTTTATTTTTCCTTTATTCACACTGCTTAAAAGCAGTGGGGTAACACTCCTCCGCCTTAGCGGAGGAGCCACTGCTGCAAATCTCACACAGCAGCAAAAGCAGTGTACAGTATTGCTATCACACCACCCTGTAATATCCAGAAATCTTTATAAACCTCCAGAGAGTAATTTATTGCTGTGACCTTGTTTATGGGCGTATGGGGGTTTGTTTTCTCCCTGGACCTTTACCCAGATCTTTGACATGAGGGGCAAGTGACACGATACAACAGATCATTCCTCCCAAAAGTTCTGCAGGTGAGACAAAAAAATAAAAAACGTCCTCAGCAGCCACGCTGATCCTCATATTCAACTTCAACTTCTCCCAAAAACTTCATATATTATTTCCCGTTTCTTGATTTGCTTCTTTGGCAAGCAGGGCATATCCAATCATGTGGTTGATGCCACTAATCAGCATTGTCTTTTCCGATATGAGTATGCAACCCTTAAAGCTAAAGCTCTGTGTCTGGAGATGGAGAAGTGCATGCTGCTGTACCATAGACTGTTACTAGGTGTCCAGGGTGTGAGTATCACAAGCCCGCATTACCACCAGTTGTTACTAGCTGTCCCAAGAGTGAGCCACACAAGACTGCAGTTCGCAGGCTTTCACAGGGTTGCAATTTAATAAGGAGAGGTTATATTCTTCCCAATAAGTGACAGGGTCGGTGCTGTAGGCTTAGTTCCTCCAGGTAACAACAATGGAGAGTGCCCATTTTAGTGTTGTTTTCTGCATGTTTATGTCTCCATCAAGGGGCAAGAAAATGTAAGTGCAAGAATAGGGTAGTGCAAACTGAAAATGAACATGTGGCTCTGAAAGTTGTACTTTGCTTGTGGAGTCGTTGTGAATAGCAAGATGCAAGGTAAACGAGAAACAATTTTATTTGTAGCTGCAATATACAAAGACGGTAAATGAGTAATTTGTGGACCAAGATCATTAGAACTACATGCTGTTCAATGGCCCATGATTTGGGAGCACAGAATACGAGGGTGGGTTTGCAACGGATGGAGGTAATTGAGTCAAGGAAGCTATCTGCATGGCCACAGTCCAGTGCAAACTCACCCTTAGGAGAACTACATAAGATATATCAGCCTGTTGTCAGTTTTGTTAGAAAAACGAAGTAACGTTTACAAAATCAATCAACTGCTGTGGTACAGAGAAAAGTTGTTTTCCTGAGAATTAATTAGTAGAAAGAAAGAAACATTGTACTCCTGGAAAGCAGATTAGAATATAAAATTAAAATGTATCACAAAGAAAGATCAGTTTTTGTTCTTGAATGAGTAAGAGTACATCAAAGATTCACTAATGGAATAACTATGCTGTCTAACTTCAGAAGCTCATGTCGCACATTTAACTGCCTGACTTGTAGGAATGGTCAGAGAAGGGAGTTGCTGCAGGGGTGTCTACAATGCTTATATTTTGATTGCTTAAAGATGTCACAAGTAACATGAAAAAAAAATAATAGGTAGCCTACAGTGAATGAACGAATGCTGTGGCAGCAGCAGGCAGATACTTAGGCCTTAATTACGATGTTGGTCGGAGTTGCCTCCAAATGACACCGTTGCGTATTAGGAACCTGCCGACCTCAGGTCGGCGGTTCCAACTGCACTATTTGGATGTACGGTTGGAAACTCTCATTTGTCAATGGCAGTTTGTGTGGCAGGAAAAGAAAACGCCAGCAGCACAAGCTCCCATTGAGAAATGGGAGTTTGTGACCATCCTGGTGCCTTCCACACAGTGCAGGGATGTTCAGGGGTGACCCATAGGTGCCCCCTAAGCCTAGATTCGGAGGGCCAGGGCGGAAGGGGGTCCTGCTAGTGGCCCTGAATGATGCTTTCCAACAGCATTTCTATGTCAGAAAGCCAGACATGGAAAGGCTGTCGGAAATCAACATCATATTCCTGACAGTAGAAACCGCATCCTTTAGGGATTATGGTGGGTTTACGACTGTCGTAATGTGTTGGTTGGTCCCTTCGACCGCAAGCATCGTAATGCGTCGGTCGGATCGCAGCATAATGAGGCCCTTCGTTGTGGGGAATTTTAACTGTAGCATCCACAGTATTAAGGGAAGCAGTGAAGCTATGTATCAAAGGAGCCTTTACATACTGAAAGCAACAGAATCAACCAAAATAAAACAAATATTTACTTGGAATGTGAGCTAAATTTTTATGCAAATACACCTCCCTTGATGATGGAACAACATTCCAAACAGTCAATAGCTTGAGAGGCGAGAAGTGTACTTCCCTGGGCTGATACAAGATGTAACTGACATTGCTTCAAAGCAGTGACTAATTGAGTTTGACCAGCAAACAATATAATGGCTAAAGGGGGTTGACTCAAATCCACACTCAAGAAACAATACAATAAATAAACAATAGGCACTGAAAATAGCTAAAGCTGTTAGGCCAGACCTAAAAAGGAAGATCACTAACCAGATGTTTTTCAGTGATTAGGCATAAACATGAAGCAGTGAATTAAAATGTCAAATTAAATGTCACATTTTACACATTTTCTGGAGTCACAAGAATATAACATCTCTCGGCAGGAATGGGAGTTTCAACACTAAAATGCATTGTAATAGGAAATTACCGTTAGTCACCTGGGTTTTTCGGCATGTAAACACAATAGATGAATGGCTATTCGAAAGAATCTTTTAGTTGCTGTGGACAGAATATCTTACAAAAATCAAGAGCCTTCCCGGTTGTTTTATGTATACTTTACATGTAGATGATTAGAAATTAAAATAACACCCGGAAAACAGAGCAATCACTAACAACTGCAGTTAAAGGAAAATCCCCATACAGTCCAAACAAACGCCTCCCTAGTTGGTGAGCTCCTGTTCAAGTCTTGCATTCTGATATGTGCATTATGTTTAGGAGAGCATACATCTTATGACATGGGAACGCAAAAATGTTCTAAATTACAAGTGTCTAAAATATTTTCCATAAGAATTTATTGCGGGCAAAATATATACATTAGGAATTAGTTAGAATATGCTGTGAATTGCTTTTTTTCATGGCATCTGTTATTATACTCTGGATAATTCATGCATTAATTTGACATTCTGAGAACACTCTCGTTCATATGCATTAAAATGTGTCAAATTGCATTCTACTCTGAAAAAGAAAAACATGTATTATGTCTGCCACCTGTTCATATAAGTGTCACATTTTTAACGTGTTACTTGTAAATGCCCAAAGGGTTTTAATTTCAAATACAGTATTTTTTTTTTCTTAGACTTAGAACATAAAATAATGTAGACTGACCTTTCTGGTCTATCTTCAAATCTGTCACTTTAGATAATGTGTTGACATATTTTCCTTGCTGATAATCACACACGCAGACAAAAATTTATAAACTGTCAGACTTAAGCTAAGTAGCTCGTTCTTCCAACAGATGTCTATTTTTTAACGTGTAGGCCCGGAGAATTAATGGAGGCATGCAGTCAGATGGCATTTCTGATCACTGGTATTGAAGGCTTCTACACTGTGCCACTGATGACATTAAAATAAGTGTAAGAAAGGAAGTCGGGTACTAACAAGCATTGGCAAAGTCAATAGGTCTAAGGGCATAGCTTGGTCAATAAGATTGGGGCGGGGGTAGGGGGGGTGGTGAGCTACAGATTTCCCGACCATCACGCTGACATGCAATGTTAAAATACATTAAATGATAAGCAGGGTGCATGAGAAGGGCTTAAGAGGTAGTGCATACGGGAAAATAATACAACTTAATAGTACTAAATGATAGAAACAATATTTTGTAAAATAATTGCTATGGGCTTTCAAAACAAGGTTGAGAGAGTGTGTGTGTATGTTTTTGAGTTAAAACACAGAGTCCCTATTGTGCAAAATGAGTAAAAAGCAATCTAAGCGAAATTAATGATTCAAGGGAGTTATAAAACTCACTAGTACAAAGTGCAACAATCTTATTGAGTCAGAACAACAGAGAAATGAAAATATCAGAGAAGTAAAAATAAAATATCGAATCCAATTTATGTTCCGATCCGTGGGTTTAGTAAATAATTCCACATTTAAGGCTCCATCTACATGTTTAATTTTTATATCTAAAATCACTGGTCTCGATACATTGACGATGTGTTTTTCATCTGGACAGGAGCCACGGATATTTTAGCTGAATTCATACAATGGATCAACCTTGGCGATATCAATCTCAAATTTACTTCAAACGTCAATAAAGAGGCTTGTGAATTTTTAGATATAGAAATTAAACATGTAGATGGAGCCTTAAATGTGGAATTACTTACTAAAACCACAGATCGGAACATCATGCTCCATTATAATAGCAATCACCCAAACTGTCAGAAGGATAATATACCCTTTGGACAGTTTCTACGCCTTAGACGTAATTGTACAAATGTAAAAGATTATGATACACATGCCAAGATGCTTACTGATCGGTTTGTCAATAGAGGTTATCCCACGCTTATAATAGAGCCAAATATTTCAACCGGGATGCCTTCTTTGAAAATAAACCTAAATCAACAACAAAAGAAAATCTACCTTTCATATTTGTTACTAATTACAGCAATATCAGCAATAAAATTAAAAATATTGTCAACAGAAATTGGTATCTGATAACAAACAAAAAGAATGAAAATCTGCCTAAACCAATGTTTTCGTTTAGGCGGAATCGTACCATAAGGAACTGCTTGGTACATACCTATAGAGATGTGGAACCCATAAAACAACGACAGATAACTAATGCCCCCTTACCAACAGGCACCTTTCCGTGCAATGGTTGTTGTAATTGTGCCAATCAATGTCATAAAAGGAACTTCACTAGTCTACAATGGTGTTACCCACAAATTCAACAACTTTATAAATTGTCGGACAAAAAATCTGATATATTTCATCAAGTGTCCCTGCTCTCTGGGTTATGTGGGTGAAAGCTCAAGAGAGATCAGAATTAGAATTAATGAACACAAATCAGCGATACGCACAAATAAAAAAACCTCCCCCTTGTTTGAACATTGGCATACAAATAAACATAAAATAGAGGATCTACAATGGTGTGGTTTGGAGACCATACATGTGAATATCAGGGGAGGCGATTTAACATCCAAAAGGAAGAAACGGGAACAATTTTATATGTCCCGTTTTAATACCTGTAGAAAAGACCTCAATAGCAGAGAGGACTGGGAGAGGCTAATTCAGTAGCTGTATGTTCTTTAGTACATTTATGAAAACTGGCATCAACATTTTAACTAAGTGCCCTATCTGTATGTTAACATACATGAATATCAGGGTGTTCATGTAAGTCTGATGCTCTATAGGCAACATAAAACATGCATTTACTAAGTAGGTAATAACAGCACCTGTGATTGTTAGACAGATACATTGTACTGTGCTTTTAACTTCACCGTTAAATGACAACTTTTAACTACTAAGAAAGACGGTTTACACTGTATATGTTAGAATTCACGAGCTAACTAATACTTGTCTTTTTTTGAAAGTATAGAGGTTTTATACAAATAGGGTCACTAATTGTTTGGTGTTTTATTTACATATTACAGACAATAGAAAATGTAATGCCATTCTAATCCCAAGATGAGTCTAGGATGCATAAAATCATCCTCTTTCTTTTTAGATATATAAAAAATAGCGAAAAATGCGGCACATAAACTTTATCGTATTGACCTAGTACCATTCTAAGATGGCTGCCCTGTGTTTGGTCTGCATCGATACTAGAAGAAAAATCTAGTGGTTAGTTCTGTACCTAAGTATCGAAATACTAAAAGACTATAAGATGACATATGGCGATTAGTTTTTTAATAAGAAATAGCGAAAAATCCAGAACATAAATGTTATAGCATTGAACTAACACCATTCTAAGATGGCCGCCCTGTGTTTATCCTACATCGATACCAGAAGAAAAATCGAGTGTTTCGTTCTGATTTTAAGTATTAAAATATCAAATAACTATAAGATGACATATAGCGATTAGTTTTTTAATAACACTTTGCATACGAGTTCCCGCAATGAATAATGTCTGTCCGTTTATCCGAAACTGAAATATTGCGTGTCACGTGATGTTCAAATGGCCAATCACGATCGGTATGACCTCAGAACACGCTTCCGTGTATCCTGAACTGGAAGGTGTTCGTCTGCGTGCAAGGAGGCCGTGACTACACTAAGAGGTAAGCGGGAAGTGACCTCTAACTATAGCATTAGTACAGATAGTAATAATGTTAGAATAGTTACATTTTAATATGAGTATCTCTATGTTTAGTGCTGTTCCTTTTAACTAGCTGCCATGACGTGGCGAGCGAGCACTGCCAAAGATATTGATTTACATCTAGTATAAAAGATAACAAATGTCTTGAATGCTTAAATCTATAAAGCAAGAAGGGCGCCCCCCAAAAAACGGCGCGTACACTACCAGACACAATGAGAAAACTTATCATGAGTGTCTGAACAGATTATATAAAAGCCAGTCAGGAGCATATGCCCTAATTCGGAGCTACGGGAGACACAGATACTTTATCTATTTTACATTTAGTAATACAAAGGAGATCTGATTATTTAAGCTGATCGCTTTAAGAATAATACGATAAGATTTATAGTAAATTGAGGAATTATTATGATTGGACAAATAATTCGTTCAAACCATCTAATTGATATCTGGCGTAATAATTCAAATAAATCTGGTTAACTAGACTAACTGAGGGAACGGTTTTTCTCCCCATCAGGTGATTAATTTTTCATACCTCAGCGCTTCACAACATTGATATAAGGAGCCTATAAGTTTAGATGCACGTCAATAACGGCATACTCTATAGAGGTAATAAAGATTATATTTAGAACATAAATAGCTATCTATGAGATTGTATAGTGAAGTAAGGTTACCTTTCTGTTTCTTTCTATTAGTCTTATTGAAATTAGGACTGTGTAAGGCCCCAAAATTGTCAAATATCATATCTGAAACGGGGGAAGATATACCGTCAGTGATCATCAGAAACATAAACTTCATGGAGACTCTTTTTTGGTAAGCCTTCTAATCACTACTATCCATCTTTGGATTAAACATATGACCTTATAAGTAATAATAGGAACGATTTCTTAATTTTCAATATAGATTTTATTTAACATCAAATGGTGGCACGCACGAACAATCTATTTGATACCCACAACAAAGGTATGTTGGAACATGATGAGAATTCATCTTTTAATCACGTTATCTGGAACTACCATTGAATATCTATTACAGAATTGTTTCTCTTGGTCTCTTTAGCGGGACATTGATAAATCCCTTTTTTGGAATACGAGCAGCTTCCTTGGCAAGACTAGAGAATTGAAATACTAGCTGCATTTAAGATTGTTTTAGGTATGTATACCTAGGATCATCATATTGCCTAAAAAAACATTGTTTTTAGATTTAAATAAAAAAAAGATTAATAGTGTCAGGGGAGGCATAAATGAAATATTTTTGTTGTATTGTAATTGTATAAATGCACTGAGTCAGTAACACATGAGAACAAGCCCAATAATGTAAAACTTTTTATTGTTTAGAAAACTGTCCTGAAGAAGGTGAACGATCCTTCATCCACCGAAACGCAGCAACAACTTTTCTGCTTTCTCAAATGAGTGTATTGTAGTATACTCTGTTTTATTATTGTATCGATGTATTTTATATGATTTTTCATGAAATGTTTTTTTAAAAATTATTGTTGACTTTTGAATAAATTGGATTTGATATTTTTATTTTTACTTCTGTGATATTTTCATTTCTCTGTTGTTCTTACTCAATAAGATTGTTGCACTTTGTACTAGTGAGTTTTATAACTCCCTTGAATCATTAATGTCGCTTAGATAGCTTCTTACTCATTTTGTACAATAGGGACTCTGTGTTTTAACTCATATCGACCCTGTCCCAGATAGGATTGTAGGGTACCTCCTCCTTTTTCTACTTTGTGTATGATTTTGTCAGTGAGTGTATGCAAATATCACAGGTGAAATCGGGCAGACATCTCACGATACCTGACTGAAAGCACCTGTACCTAACTACTCATCTGAAAATACATTTATTAGGGGGGGGGTGTAACACCCCAAATACCCCCCCTGAAACTATGAACCTGAATAGGTCTCTGAATAGGGTTTTGTCATAGGAAGTGTTCCGTAATAGTTCAGCAACTTTGTATGTGTTGCTCATAGCTGTCCTATAAATAAACTACAATGGCAAAGCAAAGCTTTGGCCTAAAACACTATGGGACATATTCTCAAGGACTTATCGCCGAGTTAGCGGTACTTTATCGCAGCCAAAGTGGCGATTGATTTATTGCACTATTCACAAGCTGGTGCTAACAGCCGACATCGCCACTTTTCCTGCAATAGCAGCCGCAAAAAACATCGCCGCGTATGACACCGGCAACTAACGCTAATGAGATGCAGAGTAGGCGTTCCCGTGCAAAAAGCAGCGACAACACCACTTCACAGCATTCTCAGCGACCAGCCAGATCGGCGATAAGATCACAAAACATGCGATAAGGCACGCTAGCAGCAGGGAATTAACACCTGCTCTTTCCTGGTATTAAGTCAGACGATAACCTGCACCAGAAATGGGAGCCCAGCCTACAGCCACACCAGAAGAACAATAGATGCCATGGGGCTACTGATAATGCAGCTCGGACACCCAAGAGGGCCACAACACCCACCAACACCCCTCCCCCAGGCCCACCCCAGGCACCCCCCCCAACAAAGATATTTAACATCAAATTTACAAAATCATGAACTAAAAAATTCGCCTGATGTCACACAATTAAAACAATCAACATTCATGTGTGGTCTGAAAAAGGAGAATCATTTATTCATCTTTGAATTTCCAAACACATTTTTATTCAAATTAAACTCAAAACAACTATTTGGAAGAGTCATGGCGGGTCTTCTCAGGACAATCTGTAAGTCACAGCCCTCAAAACAAAATTCAAGATAAGAATGTGTGTCATGCGCTCATCAAAGGACAGAGAGAGAGAGAAAGAGAGAGAAAGAGGGGGGAGAGAGAGAGTGAGAGAAAGAGCAAGAGAAAGAGAGGAAGAGAGAAAAAAGAGAGAGAGAGAAAAAAGAGAAAGAGTAGGAGAGCTAAGAAGAGAGGGTGTGAGAGAGAGAGAGAGAAAGAGGGAGAGAGAAAAAGAGAGAGAAAGAGGGAGAGAGAGAAAGAGAGGGAGAGAGAGAGAAAGAGAGAGAGAGACAGACAGTAAAAGGAAGAGAGGGAGAGGGAGAGAGAGTGCTGACACTGCGCTCCCAGGCCTCACTGCTCACCTGCTGCCACCAGTGTGTCTCCAACCACGTGCCGGTATACACTTCAGTCCACCAGATCCCTCATCTGAAACAGAGTCCAGATTTATGAATGGCAGAGTTTATATCATTGCACACGCCATCATCGCTTGCCTGCCCCTGTGCACACATAGGCTGCTGCACCCCAGCCCCTCCCGCCACCCTGCGGTGATTGCCTGCCCCTGCGCACCCAGGCCTCACTGCTCACCTTCCGCCACCGGCGTGTCTCCAAGAGGGCCCACCACATGCCGGTGCAAGCTCCAAGCCCAGGGCCCACGACCTTGACAGCCTCCACATCATGCAGCCTCGCACGCCACAAGTTCACACATGTGGTACAGGGTCTTGATTTCATATCAGTGCACATGGCATCATTGCAGGCTGCACATCCGCCCAGCTCTTGAGGTGCCACTAACTCTGTGAACCGCAAGGTAATGCCACGTGGCGGTAGGCACGTGCTGCGCGCTGGCTCTGGCCTACACTGCGGTCCAGCAGGGCTCACACAAATCCTTACCAGTCCGGCCCGCCAGGATGGCGCATCATCACAGGCTGCACACCCGCTCAGCACTTAAGGTGCCCTTACCTCAGTGCACTGAAAGTCACCGTCCTGTGACGGTAGGCCCGTGCCAGCCGCAGTGTATCCAGTGCCACCAAGTCTGTGCAACGCAAGTCATGGACCCTCTATGATTGAGTCTCGTGATATTGCCAGGTGGACGCAGCCATGTCACCTCCGGCAGTGGGGAAGAGCTGGCATACGTAGCGTCGTTCCCCCCCCCCCTTTATACGTAAGCCGAGTGGGCTGGGTTGGCATACACCAGGCCAGCAAAGTGGTGTGAATAGTTATTCCTGGGCTCTGGGCGTGGTTAATTTCTGGGCTGGACAGGAAACCAACTAATGCTTGTGGCCCTGTCGCAGTGTCGGCGCCACAGGGCCCATGGCATGCACCATGTCATGATAATTGGACTGCAGCCATTCTATTCGTCATGCAGTGTCACTTGCATTGTCAGTGTGGCTCACAGACAGGCAGCTTTGCTGGTTTGAACATGTGTGCATGGGTTGGTTGTGTAATTGGTGCTGTGTGGGGAAGGACCCCTTTGTGTCCATAGTGGACGTGGGCCTACTTGCTGTTTGTATGTGTGCTGCAGTGTGCCAAGAAGATCAGGGACATGATCCAGAGTCATTGTGGGTGTGCAGCATGCTCTGTTAATTGTGCATGTGTGCCATTGTGCCCATCTCCCCCCATCCCCCCAGGCCCTGTTTGGCACTCACCCTGGTACGGTTGTGTCAGGTCATGTCGAGCAGTGTCCGGACCCCCAACTCCTGCCACCGTCTCCCCACTGATGACTGTGGACACCATTTACTCCATATTATCCAGCTCCTGGTGTTCCGCTGGACTGCCACCTCCGTTCTGCATTGCTGCCTAATGGTTCTCAGAGAGTTTCTTCTTGGTTCTGTGCTTCGCGTCATTCCAGAGCCTCTTGACCTCTCAAATTATCCTCCTCCTCACTCCAACTGCATTCACCTTGTCCAGGATGGCCTGGCATATTACATTTTTATTTGTGAGTGACACATTGGAGATGACGAACAGTTGTTGGTGGTGTTCTATCACCTCTGCGATGATGTTCCTGTTTTCCTGCGGACTGAACCTCGTCTTCTTCTCCTTGCCCTTCCATGACCCGAGGTCCCAGGATGGTCCTCCTGGAGGCTTGTGGGGTTCTGGTCGTCCCCTGTACTTGCTCCGGCTTCCTCCATGGTGCTACGCAGTTGAAATTATTTTGTTTGTGTTTTTCGGTGCTTTTATATTGCATTTTCCTGCATGCGCGTGGGAATTGCAGGTTTGTCGCTGTTTATCGCTGATTTTTGTATCGTGATTGGCCACATCGCAACTTTTTTCGCGTTCGTGTTTCGCATTTTTTCGACCTCGCGTTAATTTTAACGCGGTCATTGGACGCGTTATCGTGAGACTATCGCATGGTACCGCCGTGTTGAGAATATAACGTTAACACAGCGTTATTTTTCCGCAATAGACTGCGATATGCAAAGTTGCGTTAAACAAATTTTGCGATAATTATCACACGTTCTTGAGAATATCTCCCTATGGAAGCTAGGAATAGGGCCCCTTTGTTGAACATACTGTATTAGCAGTGTTAAACAGTACCCTCATATAAGAGTTCTAAATAATAGAGCGAGAAGATGAAATTTGCATTGAAATGAATGAACTTAAAGCTAATAAATAGGAAGATTCTGCAGAGTAGATACTTTAGTTAATGAGGCAGTTATTTCAGTGTATCTATAAGAAATCCTACCTGAGTGTGTATCTTAACTCTGTGAACAAAAAAAGCTGCAAACCCAACAACATGTCATTACAGCAAAGTAAAACCAATGAACGTGCAATGGGCATTAGAGAATAACCTTACTGTCATAAAGACAAAGACTACAAGTTTCCTAAAACAAAAACAAAAAAAACAGCAATTAAAATGAGATCATGTCAGTGAAATAAAAACATCAAAGGACACCCACTGACTCTGAATTGCACAGTACACATTATGTTGCTACTGCAGTCTATTAAAAGGACTACTTGACATACCCAATCCCTCAATCAACCTGACAACCCAAGCTTAAGAATCAAGACATAAATATAACATTTTATAAACTATTAAACAAATACATACCAAAGTATGCAAAACAATAACCAAAATATTACTAAACAATAACCAATATAGAATTAATTAAATACTTTACCCACCCAAAACACTACCCAATAACCTGAAATAAAATATAAGACATAATTTATTTAATAAGCAGCAATAAAAACAAAATAACACTTTTATTAACAGGAAAAAAAACATTACCCACCAATGACCCAATAAATACAACAACCTGAAAAAATATTAATAATAATATTCACTTTAACATAATCATTTTACAATAGCATACAGAATCAGAATCAGATTCAGATTCTGATTCAATCGCATACATATTCAAATACAATATAAAACATATTGAAGTAAGAATATCTTTTTTGTTACTGTTATTTAATATTGTTGTTAAAATATCCCTGTGTCTATTATCTTTGCAATGTATAGGTTTTTGTTCTGTATTTAGTTTATTATTATTGTATAAAAATGTTGTTGTTTAATATTTTCAAATATTTGTTAGATGGTCATTGAAATTTGTTGTATTTTAACATTTTATTGTTTGTTTTTTAGTTAAATGTTTTGTTGTAATCTTATGCATTGTTGGTATTCATTGATATTAGATCATTATTAATTTTGGTGAAAATGTAAAATTGATGGCTAACTATTAAATAATATTTATTAATAATATTCTTTTTGCTTTTTCGTTATCTCATTGTTCATTATTTCTATTTAAATTGATTTCTTAATGTAATTTTGTTTAATATTGGTGTTTTTCAATATTTGCTACTGGAATTTTGTTACAAAATATATTTTATAGCTATTTTCATTTTACTTGATTCATTTTTAAACCATTGGTAAATAAATATTTATATGCATATTAGTATTGTAAATTATGGTGTATATGTTTTCTTTATGCATTTGAGAATTCCAACATGACCAACTTGACCCACGTAGCAAAGAATTGTACAAGGAAATATACAGTGAACAGATAAGAGAATAAAGGAAAAAAAGACTGTCCTGCCCAACCCACTGCCCCTCCTGCCCCGACATCAGTGACACATAGGAAAACAAAAACAGTCTGGCTGCAGCACGAAAAAGGGTTGGCACGCTTACCCCTATGTGATCTCCCCTCCTCTTTGAAATCAGCTAATTTCTCCATCTGTGAATTGGTGTATCTGACGGACCAGTGCCAGCTTTATTCCCCTCTAATCTGCCCATCTTTTCTATATTTTGGGGTGTTTTGTGGGGCAGCCCCTTGCCTTATATACCGCTATCTTCAACTCAATGCAGTAGTCCGTTCCCTTTTTTACATACCGTCAACGACAAGGGTGGAGAGCACCGCCTTCCATCCACTGGCAATATCATGTTTGGCAAGTGTCAGTCTTAAGTTAAGGAAGGACAATTTATATATTCTCCAGCACACATCTTCCGTAAGGAGGAGAAGGGCCAACTTCAGATTTCATTTGATCTGGCAGGTCAAGAGTTCACCTAGACACGTGATCACACCCTACCAAAATTTGTCTATGGCTGGACAATTTCATATTGCTTGGATGAAAGTGCCCTCCTCCATGTCACAGTGGAGACATGCTGGGAGGTAATCACTCCTATACGCCAGAGTCAATGACGTGTAAGGTAGACTCCGTGTATGTATTTGAACTGAATCAAGAAGAGTCTGGCTGCAATGGGTGCTTCTTGTGGGGAACCTGTAATCTCCTTCCAGTCCTCGTTTTCCAACCATCTCACTTAGGCCTATCAGGCCATGTTGGAGGGCCAAACCTGTCTGATAGGTTAGAAAGGAGCGTCTGGTAGATTTTTGCAACTTTATGGCCCCCCCATAATGAGCTTACTCTCTAAGGAATTAAAATCAGGGAGTTCTGGTAGTGCAGTCTGTAGACCAGTTTCTGCCTAACTGAGCCTCGTTGGGAGGGTGCACCTGAAGCTCTATGGCACAGTGAGAACAGGATCCACATCTGGGCAGACATGTCACACATAGAGAGTCAACTGCAATCAACAGCAAGGTGATGCGTGGAATGCTTGAATTGGTCACAGTTTTTATCTACCTCCAATTAGCAAAATTGCAAGAACGGTGTTACTTTGGTACAGTATTGCTGGAAAAAATATGAGAATTGTCTATGTGGCTGCTGAAAGTGCTCTTCGTTCTCAGTTTTTTGCCTGCTTATTGTGTTCCTTTTGATTTTTCATTCAGTTTTCCATGGATGGCGACACAGGTAAGAATATTATTTTTACCCCATTGGGTATATAGACAGAATATCAGCAACACACATATTGTGGAACCGAATACCGTGTCAAAAATATCAAGGACAAAAATTTTGTGAAGATAAGTTTCTATAGGTAAGTTTTACTATATATAACTCCACATATGTACCTTGATGATATACATATTGTCAAGGTACGTAGACGTGGAGTTGAGAATAGTAAATCTATATTAACCTATTTGCACCTACCTTCTCAATATTTTAGTCCTCGATATTTTTGACATGCTATTCAGTCCACACGATATTCGTGTTTCCAATATTCTATCAGTCATCTTATTTAAATTGTACTGTTGAGAATTTAGTTTGATTCCTCTATGCATTGCATTTCACAGCCCTGGAGTCTGATCTCTGTACAGGAGCATAAGGAAGAGAGCGAACACTTCTCCCTCTTCTGGCGTATTAACGTTAATTAGTGGTAGTTATTGGAAGCAGCTTCTACTGCTGCCTTGCACGTTGGGGCCTGGGTACTGCCCTTGCTATCCCTGGTCTCACAGTGGTGAATGGAAGGGCAGTAACCTGGGCATTAAATGGTCCAGCACCCTCTGCATTTAAGACCCAGTAGTAATTAAAAACGGTAATTGAATTGAGTCCTTAACAACCCTTATGTTCACGTTCTAAACTTTAGTGGCAAACTCAGACCGATATCTGAACAATGAACATTAAAAATGTTAAGGTAAATGTAGTAATTAGTAGTGTTTCTGTGTTCTGTACTATTTCTAATATGTTCTCTTAAGTGACATGTCCTCTTTAAGTAGCCAATGTTCTACTTAGATACTGTGGAATGTTGTATTCATTCTTGAGTTGGGAGTCTGTTGGAGCTGGCTGCTCTAGGGCTGGCTCCACATCCATGTAACCTAATAAATCTTCATCTCAAGACAACTACAGTATCCTGGTCATTTACTACAGTAATCAACGTCAGCAATTTAGTTCCTGTTTATATTTCACGTTTTACTTCATCTTGCATTCCCTAGTTGTTAGCTATTTCCAGGATGTTGTCCTTCTGTATTTTTTTCGGGCCGCATATTACTCTTGTACAGTGCATACTGTGAAATAAGATGCCCCTCAGGGTTTATAATTGGCCACGATTGAGAGCTCTGGAGTTGAGACTGAAAGCAGTGCGAGATTTTACATCATCTGTCAGGGGTCAAAAAGGTGTTCAGAATACATGGTCATCAAATCCTTGGTCTCATTGCAGAGTGCATAGAGCAGTGGTCACGTATTCCGAGTGAAGTTGTGATTCTGTGAAAATGTATATCAAGGAGGTATACAGTTGTCAAAATATTGACAGGGCAAAAGTAAAAGAAAATGTAGTGCTTATTTGTGAATAGGCGTGTTGTGTGTTTCTGGAGTGGTGAAGTGAAAGACATGAGGAAATGCATTCAGGAGACAGTGAAAAGAGGGTGCTAAATAGGAAAGAGATGAGGTATCAGATAAGTAGTTGGACAACATATGGACAGAAAAGTGGTGTACTTCTAAATAGATTAAACATAACAGAAGTGATTGAGACACTCTGGAGACCACTACCACTACCCCTTCCACATGCCACAGTAATGTTTAATTCACAGTCTAACAACTTCAGAATTGAAACATTTTCATTATTGACAACATAATCATTGTACTTAATTATTTTATCCTGAACATCTAACAGCCATTTGTAGAGCCAATAGTCCTGGCTGGTTTTAGGTGTGTGTCACTTGTAGTGATATCAATCAATCAATCAACAAAGCTTTATTTCGACACGTGATGTCATAAAAGCACAAGACACATAAAAACAATTACAAATTCATTATTTTTAAAACATGTCGTAAGAAAAATCCAATTTGAAATATGCAATAAATATCTAAAAAATGTATTAAATTTCACAGCTTTGGGGATTAAAAACAGTAATTTAAAAGATTTAATTAAAACTGATAGATTTTTGCCTGATTAGCCATGCCCAACCTAGAAATTTGGCCACTCCACAAACTAAGGTGGTGTTGGTGGTGGTTTTAAGGATTCGCATGGCGACAGTGTGATCCCTTGTTCCTAAGAGTAAACAGGCGGGTCTAAGCCATTTCGTCCTAGGTAATAGATAGGCTGGGCATGCAAAGAAGAAATGGGAGACGTTTTCAGTGGCACCAGGACAGAATGGACAGTCAGGGATGGTCTTGTGGGGGGGTTTCCACTTACTAGTATGGTTACGTAATGGGAGCGTCCCGAACCTAAACTGAATAAAGAGCGACCTGTCCCTGGGCTTAGTGATGAAGTCAAGGTATGGTTCTAAGAGGATAGTTGATTTGTGTTGATAAAAAACCTCTGTCAGCCTTCCAATATTGGGATCTCTTTGTTCCGAAGCATCCACCCAAGCCCAAAAGGCTCACTTAACTTCGATCTTCGATAATGGTGCCCCCGCTGGCCAAACAGTTGTAAGGCCGGTTGCGATCAGAAGTTTTTTTGTGTTTGTGAGCCACTCAATTTTATGGGCACCTTGCATGTTCATAACCTCCCTGAGCCCTTCAGCATAGTTAGAGAGCTCAGGGGTTCGCCACAGCCGCGCCCAGTATAGCAGAGGGCAAAGGGTGGCTAGATCCCTAATTGAGCGCCTACCAAAATCGCTAAGGAGTGGTTTAGTCGGAGTGCCCCTGGGGAGTGATACAAGTTCCCTAAAGAACTTATTTTCGCTGGTCACCAGTGAGTCAACACAGCTGTAGCCCCATAGTTCGGCGCCATAAAGTGCGCTACCCACCGCCTTTGCAGCATAGATGTTTAGTACTGGGGTAATAGGTTTAGAGGTAGAGGCCCGGAATTCCTTTCCCAAGGCACCAATTACTCTTTTAAGATTAAGTGCCATTTTATCTATATGAGGCTGCCATCTGAGCCTGTCGGAGATTCTGATTCCCAGATAATCAAACTCTACGACGCGCTCAAGAGGTTTCCCTTCTAGGGTCAGAATAGAACCAGAAGATTTTGAGGGATTGAAATAGAGGAGTTTAGTCTTGGCGGTATTGATGACGAGGCCTCTTTGCTCACAGAACAGAGAGAAGCGCTGTAACAACTTCTGTAAACCAGACGGAGTTTTTGATATTAGCAAAGTGTCGTCTGCGAAAAGAAGTGCGGGAACTTTATCACCCGCCAGAGCGGGAACGTCCGCTTCGACTTCAAGCAGAAAAGAGACCACGCCATTCACAAATAGTGTAAAAAGTGTTGGTGCCATGACACACCCTTGTCGAACCCCTCTATTCACTGGAATTTTTTTAGTTTTCTGGCCCTGTGTCCCCCATCTAATGCAGGCAAAGTTCTCTTCATGCATTCGGATGAGGAGTTTCAAGATGTAGGAAGGGATGCCCAACTCCTCCAAAATCGACCACAGACGATCGCGGGGGACCAAATCGAAGGCGGTTTTAAGGTCAATGAACGCAAGGTATAAAGCACCCTTGCCAATGGTAACCGTCTTCCAGTAAAGAAGCATTAACCTGAATGCTTGGTCAATGGTGCTGGTGCAGGCCCTAAAACCCGCCTGGAACTTGGTTAGAATCCCTTTCTCGTCCACCCAGGAATGTATCCTCTCCAGAAGTACCCTGCCGACCAACTTCTGGCCAGAATCGATTAAGCTAATTGGGCGATAATTCGCCGGGTCTCCCCTTAAACCCTTCTTGAAGATGGGGATTACTTCTGCACCCTTCCATGACTCCGGGACCGGGGATCCACTCAATAGACTGTTGATATAAATAGTAAAGAACGCAGCCCAGCCTATTGGATTCGCTTTGAAAAGGTCTCCCGGAATGCCGTCAGGACCTGGTGCCTTGGCAGATACAATCTTGTCAATTGCAATTTGAACCTCCTTCTCCTCAACACTTGGGAACAAGATATGATCATGGAATTTTACTACAGACCCTGGGCTGGTTGGCTGGTCTACCACAACCTCAGGACCTGCGTACAGGTTCTTGAAGTGGTTAAACCATTCCCCATCCGTGATGTGGTTAGGGATTTGCGCCTGGGCACAGCTGGATGATCTTCTCATGATGGACCAAAAAAGCTCGCCATTTTTTGCATGGCTCGCTAATTTCAGTGAAACCCAGCGCTGTTCTTCCCAGGCTTTTTTGGCAGATGCGAGGGCTTGCCTATAAAGCAACCTCGCTTGCCTAACCTCACCGGGATTATTGGATTTGATTGCAGAAATTAGGCGATTTTTCTTAGTTCTGCAATCTTTATTGAACCAATCATTCTCTCTTTCAACTCTGGAGTTAGGTTTTTTCCTGCGGTCAATAAACAATGCCCCAATTGCATTCATAGAATCCACATAGACTTTAGTATAGCTAGAGTTGTCCTCGGATAGTGAAGAAAGCCTGGTGGTGTAATCAGCGAGGATGTTCTCCAACGCAAGAAGTTTAGTGTCACTAAGGGCAATTTTGGACCATTTAAGGGATCTACCACAGTTAGAAGGCTCAAGCTTCTTGGTCAACAGCTGTGTACCTGGTAGAGGGGAAATAGCCTGTCTATGCCAGACTTCACGCATGGTGAGGGACAGGGGGTTATGGTCGCTGGATGTTGATGGTATTACAACCATATCAACGACAAATTTCCATCCCCTCCTGTCAATTAGGATGTAATCTATTCTACTTTGACTGCCTACTCTGTTGAAAGTATTAGCGCCCACTAGATCAGAAGGGGTGCGCCCATTGACAGCTCTTAAACCGAATTCCAACGCTATGGCATTCATTTGAATTACAGCAGGAGTCCATCTTTTAACGGGGTTCAAGGAGAGAAAAGGGATATTCCATCTAGTGTCCTCGTCATGTGCGCCCAATAAATCTTCTGCGGCAAGTGGTTCAAAAGAACAATTGAAATCACCGGCAACAAGAAGATAAGAGTTCGAGGTGCATGCAGAGAGTATCTCTGAAAGGGCTGTAATGGTAAGCGACTTAGCACCCCCTTGAGTGCCACGAGAATAAACATTGAGAAGTTCCCAGGGTGGACTGTTCTGAGTGTCTTTGATAGTGAGTCTCATTATATCAGGCGTGGAGCGACCGTCAATGGTGACCATCAGGTTGAGATCCGCCTTGATCCAAACCATGAGGCCCCCGGAGGGGCGCCCACGGCCTGACGAGATAGCTGGTATAAAAAAGCAACAGAACCCCGATTTATATATTGGATCGACACTCCAGGTTTCCTGGAAGATACATATATCGTGTTCTTCTATGAATGCGTTCCAGTCAGGGAGATCTAGCTTGTTGCGTAAACCAGCTATGTTCCAAGAGACAATCTTGAGAAGACTAGGTGTAAACACCCCGGGAGTTGAAGCACTTGAGGGATAAATTTGAGGGGGGTCAGGACTAATATTGGACCTCGTCGGGCTCGTTAACATGATTGATAAATTCGACCCCAAATGTTCAGTCACTGAAGTAGGCTCTAGGGGACAACTTACTGAGAGAAGCGGAGGAGAGGCTGGGGTAACTTTATTGTCCTCCAGTCAATCGACAGCTTCAAGACTGCTAAAACGATTTACTGTAGGAATAAAGTCTAAGGGTGGCAGATGTATAGGCCGACTCCCCAGTGGAGGGCCTCTCCCTTTTCCATGTACAACTGTCCAAGGTTCTGTGAAATGACCAGGGGGATAAAAATAGGTTAAGGGGAGAGTTGAAATACATGATCCTATGGTGGTCGACCTCCAGTTGCAAATATACTCAACTGTTTTGGTGTCCTTGAAGTTAATTAGGATGCAATCCCCCTTTATGTTTTTGGCTAAATGGCCTACCCATGGAACCCGTCGTACCATAAGAATTTTGGCGCTGATGTGCGGAGGTAATGGTCTATTTGTGTTGAGCCAGTACACAACCCTATTCCTTAGGGTTGCGGGTGACTCAAGTGCATTACTCTCCAATTCGGGCACTCCTGCCAAGATTACAACATATGGGGCTGTTTCAGGAGGTAAGTTGGGAGTATTAGCCATAGTTATAGACTCTGATGTTGAGGGCCTAGCAACCTCTTTTGAATCTGTTTTACTGGACAAGATGGGGTTCCTTGGGTTGCCTGCTCTGATGGGGATGTTTGGTGTAATTAAGGGTTGGCTTTCGGTTTGGGCTGGTGGTAAAGGTTTAGGGGCCAACGGGACTTTCTTAGCTCTAGGGTTGGCAGATGGGTTTGGGGCCTCTAGACTAGGAGTGGTGCTTGGTGCAATGGACAGACCCCCTAGGATGCTTTCGATCCTGGCTAGATGTTTTTCGATTTTGAGTAATCTGTCCTGCACGGGACAAAGAGAGGACCTAATTAAATCCCGTATGTCATGCAAGCGCAATGGGTCAGGGGTCCCTCCCTTGGCCACTACGCTTTGCCCATCTCCCTCCTCCTGGCTCATTATCCTTATTGATGTTAAAATAGATTGGGGGACAGAGTCATCCAGTGGGGCCCCCTGTAAGGGTTGCTCGGTGATATCAGGGGTTTTATTCATTTTTCCCATTTGATTTGGCACCTTATGTTTGCTTTTGGATTGTTTGCCCTTTCTGCCAATATTGGGCGGGCGCCCTTGTTTTGTTTTGGGAATAGCCCCCAAGTTACGCTCCCGAAGCTGCCTGGTGCTACACTCCGGGGCTGTGCTAGGGGCAGACGGCAGTGGGCAAGGAGACAATAACAAAGAGTCGAGGACCAAAGACTGGTCCTCCACTAAAGTATCAGCAACCGTTCCGCTAGCTGGCAGCTCCTGGGCTGATGGATCTGTGTCAGATCTGGCTGAGCTTGTGGGAGATAAAGTTTGACGTGCTGGTGACCGAGCATTAACAAGGTATCCCAGGGAGGACCTTCTGGCGGCTGCCAGATCCTGGGAGACGCGGCGCTCCAGAAGCATTATTTCTTGATCAATGACACAATTAACTTTAGTAACAAATTGGTCCATTGTCCCCGTGAAATGAGCATTTGCCGCCCTGGCTTTGCTGTCCTTCGGTGGCATAATAGTGGCCAATAGAACAAGCTGCAAGGTGGGCTGGTACAACAAGAGCAAAAATAATAATTAAATAAATGATCAATTTCACATGACACTGTTGTATGCAAGGCGCCTGTGGAAAAAGATAGGGCAACAGTACCTTAGATGAAGTGGTGTGCGGGAAACTATAGAGGGGTTGCCCAGCCCAGTCCGTTCCAGGCAGTGACGGGCAAGGACGGGCCCGCCCTTGGCCCGGGCTTCGCCCGGGCGCTGCCCGCGCGCGTCCCGCGCTGCGTGAGGTCCCTGTTGGTTTTAATGACCTCCGGCGCCCCTGGATGATGCAAGCGGATGGCGCCTCGCTGGGAACTCTGGGGGATGTAGTCCCGTCAGTGCCCGGCGCCGTTTCCCACGCAACTGGAGCGAGAGACCCTGCTGCTGAAGTCCGTTCCCCTCACGGTGGTGTCTTCTGGTGAGGTAGGGTAGTGGTGGCAAAAGAGAGTAATATTGCTGCATTCAAGCGTCCCGCGCTGCTTGAGGTCCCTGTTGGATTTAAAGACCTCCGGCGCCCCTGGATGATGCAAGCGGATGGCGCCTCGCTGGGAACTCTGGGGGATGTAGTCCCGTCAGTGCCCGGCGCCGTTTCCCGCGCAACTGGAGCGAGAGACCCTGCTGCTGAAGTCCGTTCCCCTCACGGTGGTGTCTTCTGGTGAGGTAGGGTAGTGGTGGCAAAAGAGAGTAATATTGCTGCATTCAAGCGTCCCGCGCTGCGTGAGGTCCCTGTTGGATTTAAAGACCTCCGGCGCCCCTGGATGATGCAAGCGGATGGCGCCTCGCTGGGAACTCTGGGGGATGTAGTCCCGTCAGTGCCCGGCGCCGTTTCCCGCGCAACTGGAGCGAGAGACCCTGCTGCTGAAGTCCGTTCCCCTCACGGTGGTGTCTTCTGGTGAGGTAGGGTAGTGGTGGCAAAAGAGAGTAATATTGCTGCATTCAAGCGTCCCGCGCTGCGTGAGGTCCCTGTTGGTTTTAAAGACCTCCGGCGCCCCTGGATGATGCAAGCGGATGGCGCCTCGCTGGGAACTCTGGGGGATGTAGTCCCGTCAGTGCCCGGCGCCGTTTCCCGCGCAACTGGAGCGAGAGACCCTGCTGCTGAAGTCCGTTCCCCTCACGGTGGTGTCTTCTGGTGAGGTAGGGTAGTGGTGGCAAAAGAGAGTAATATTGCTGCATTCAAGCGTCCCGCGCTGCGTGAGGTCCCTGTTGGTTTTAAAGACCTCCGGCGCCCCTGGATGATGCAAGCGGATGGCGCCTCGCTGGGAACTCTGGGGGATGTAGTCCCGTCAGTGCCCGGCGCCGTTTCCCGTGCAACTGGAGCGAGAGACCCTGCTGCTGAAGTCCGTTCCCCTCACGGTGGTGTCTTCTGGTGAGGTAGGGTAGTGGTGGCAAAAGAGAGTAATATTGCTGCATTCAAGCGTCCCGCGCTGCGTGAGGTCCCTGTTGGTTTTAAAGACCTCCGGCGCCCCTGGATGATGCAAGCGGATGGCGCCTCGCTGGGAACTCTGGGGGATGTAGTCCCGTCAGTGCCCGGCGCCGTTTCCCGCGCAACTGGAGCGAGAGACCCTGCTGCTGAAGTCCGTTCCCCTCACGGTGGTGTCTTCTGGTGAGGTAGGGTAGTGGTGGCAAAAGAGAGTAATATTGCTGCATTCAAGCGTCCCTTGTAGTGATATACATTGTGGTTCAATAACATAAAGCTAAGAGTGGAACCAAAATACCAGTTGGGTGGCACACTATGAAAATCACAGAAATTTAGTTTACATGTTTAAGCCAAGCCCTTGATTCAGTGGCGTAACGAAACTTAAGAGAGCCCCCCCTGTAAAGCACATAGAGTGGCCCCTCACCCTCCATACCCAGTCAGGAGTTCTCAGCTGCCACTGGCACTCAGTGGAGGAGGGGGGCCCCTGACGTTGGGGCTCCTGCACCTTCTGCAGAGGCTATTGTTACGCCACTGCCTTGATTACATTCCTTATTCTTCCCTTATCTGTCAGCAGGAAATGGGAGGCTATTGAGGGGCAAAGGGTTAGACAGGAATTTAACCATGATATCATTGGCTTGCTAAATGGTACATGATGTGTATGTGATGTCACATCCGCTATCTCACCCATTTTGGTGAATTAGCTTATATCCTGTGGAAGCATCCTGAAACTTGCAGTAAAAAACATTGACTATTTCTTAGGGTGGCCACAGGCCTTAAGGTGACGTGTTGGTCTTTACTGTTCGTTTTGAGCGGGGTTCACTTTTCAGAGGAAATCCGCATTGGCTTTCAATTCATAATAGAAGGTTTTAAATGAGAGAGGGAAGGTGATTTCTCGTGCGATGCCGAGAGGTCCTTTGGAATCATGGGAAGGATTTCGATATCCCCAGTTTCCGTGATTTATCTTGCATCAAGGGTAACGAGTTTGCAACACGTGCCCCAGTTTTGGGTGCATTGATTTGTATGACAGCAAAGGGGAAGTCCCCGCTGTCTGTTTTTGCTCTCTGAAAACCGATGCTTCTTTCACAATGTCACTGAAACACTGCATATTCAACCTGGACAATAGTAATTGTCTAAAAATGTGACAAGCCGAGGTTTATTTTTAAACCTCCTTGCTGAGAGGCAGCGGTAACCTTGAAACAGCCTGCCCTCCTTTTTCTGGCACGTCCCTAGCACTTTTCCTTTTTAATGTGGCAGTAATGCGCTGCAGCTGAATATTTCAGGCCCCGAGTAGTGCATCTTTAATGACTGAATGTCGTGGTTGAAGGGAGTCGGGCAGGCGCAGTAACACTCCTTTTCTCTGAGAAGACGCTTGAGGTTTGTTGATGAGAATAAGATCTGGGTGGTGTAAAATGTGGATTGTAAATGGCACTTTAAAGGGTAGGGGAGCAATCTTCCTGTTTCATATCATATGGCCGAGAAGCTGGGGAGTATGTGGGTAATATTGGTGTAAGTGGTCGCAGGGGGTGGCGCCTGCAGGCTCTGGTGCACAGAAAGGGTGGAAAGGGAGAAGCAGAGAGTAAGGGAGAGTATATGGATGACCAGAACCTGCAAGTGAGATTTAGAGAAATGAAGTACAGAGTGGTGAATGAAAGATCAAAGCCAGGTAATCCTTCTTTTCATCAACCTCAGCATTTGCTGGTCGGCTTCTTCACATTATTTATTTTTTTACAAATTCCAAAGATAGAGTTATCTTCAATGGAAAAATACTGCTGTATTACAAGTTCATTACATCCTATGGCAATTGTAATAAATGGCACCGGATGTCTGTCATGTTTGTCATGGAGTACACGTCCACCAAACTTAAAATAAATCAAGCCTAAATTGTGTTATGTGACTATAAAGTCATCTTCTGGTTTATTGTCTCCTGTTCTGAGAATCACAGCTCAGGAAGACTGACTGGATTGGTGTTCATCCATGGAATATGAACACAGTGCCTGGTTCACTCATATATCCTTTTACTGTGGTTATGTGTACATTGAAGGAAAATGTGAAGGTGTAAAGATATTGCAGTTCAAAACGTACACGCAGTACAAATGAAAGCATCTCTTAGGTGAAAAGAATATCAGAAATATAGTTCAACAAAAAAGATAGACGGGTTGATTGCAATTAGTAACATTTGAAGATATTTATGTTCAGACGGTTTAGGGCATGGCTACTCACAAATATTTTCTCTGGGGCCAAAATGTTTTGTCCAAAGTGCTGCTAAGGGCTACATTACTGCTGGAGCTAGTGGGAGGGGAGAGACAGAAAAAAACTTCACAGTAAGTTGGCTGTCAGGGAGTGCATTTTTGGAGTTTTGTTCAAACCACAATCCTATAAATTAGACCTCAAATCCCTTAAAGATGTAGAAATCTGAGATTCAATTTTTGAGTGCTATTACAGTGTAATACTCAGTTGTCACTTGAAAGTTAGCAAACTACACCACACAAATGATGGACGGAATGCTGAACAAATCAAGCATTCACCCCCCAGTCAAGAGATCTGGGTTAAATCCATAGTTCTTTTGCTTGCCATTCCATCCCAGCATTTGTCACCCCATGTGGGACGGGTATGCCCAGACGTGGCTCCCGAGCATACCATGCCACTGGATTCAAGCTAACCTGGCTGATGAGGGGGTGATACCCCAAAACCTGTCCCAGGATGCTTATTTCTGGTCCAGGAAGGACCTGAGCTGGCAATTTGGACTGGACTTTTCCCAAGGGGAACAGGTCAAGACTGATTTGCTTATGGCTGGGTTTAAATGGGAATGGCATGGTGGGCAAAAAAATGATGGATTTAGTACCAGATCTCTGAACTGGGTGTGAATGTTTGACATTGTTCTGCATTCCGTCCATCAAATGTTTGGTTTGCATTTCTCACCCTGAGTGGGATGGGTATGCCCAGACATGGTTCTCGTGCCCACGATGTCACTGGATTCAAGCTAACCTGGCTGATATGGGGTGATATCCCGAAACCGGTCCCAGGATGCTTGTTTCCAGTCCAGGTAGGACCTGGCCTGGCAGTTGGGGCTGTACTGTTCCCATTGGGTGCAGGGTCAAGGCTGATTTGTATATGACTGGGTTTAAACTGGAATGGCATGGTGAGGAAAAAAACTATGGATTTAGGGCCAGATATCTGTACTGGGGTGAATGTATGACATTGTTCAGCATTCCGTCCATCAATTGTTCTTTTTACATTTGTCTGTTGAGTGTTTGGCTTGACCATTTTCAGTTGCTAATTTTAAAGCATCAAGCACACACAGGGAATACCTTGGTTAATCAATTGAAGTAAAATGGTATTGAGACAACACTTGTAAGTAACATTATCAGTCACAGATGGTGCTCAATACCCATCTACTACACCAAAACCTAGAGAAAAGGCCTCTCAATTTCCTGCTGCCTTATCTCCCTTATCTTTAAAAATTTGAAGAGGTTAGAAACAAGGTGAATTAAAATTGGACTGCTGTTAAAGAAACCTTCACATGGCATCCAGAGAGAGTGTCAATTCCATGAGGGAGTCTGACACCACCACCTACCCTTCTCACCCCCACCAAGAGATGTGGTCCACTGGGTAGGTTTTAGCCATGGCACAAAGAGACATTACATCTAATCCCTGCTTAATCACTTTACCAACAATGTTTCAGTGTTAAACACTACTATTTTCATAGGGACGGCAGCTCCGGTCACTGGTCAGAATTAAGCTCACTTGAGCTGGTGTTTAGTGAGCAAACTGGAAACTGTGGAAACCGTGGAACTAAAAAGGATGGCGTTTAATTATGGGCTCCCCATGTAATTAATTTTTTTGTTCTTAGGCAATCATTTTTTAAACATATTTCTTCACTTTTTTTGTTTTGCGATCATGGGAGGGAGTTTGAGTCAGGTTAAATACTGGAAGTAAGTGTGTGATATGAAACCTGGACTGGAGTCCATTACACATTGGATATAACTACTTAGGCAGACAGCTCCCAGTCCCATAGCACACTCACTAAAATTGGGTATTATGGCAAAATTGCAGACCTTGAATTAAGCATTCTAGTGTTGCATTCATCTTTCTTTCTCTTGACCAAATTGTTTGATCTTAACCAAAGCATGTACTCTGTAAGCCTGTGTCTGCCACTATGTGAGTACATTGAAACAGGCTCAATGCAGGAAATGAGCAACTATAACATTTCAATGGACAGGTCCTCGGTGCGTTTTTCATTTGTACATGATTATGATTTAATCATCATTTAATGACCAAATGGGTGATAGCTAACAAGCAATGAAGACCTGCAGTACCCCTGTTGCCGTTTTAGGAAATCCCATAAATATATAGTCTTAAATTGGTTGTGTGTCACAATATCAATGACAATATTATCGTCTGCCATAAATATCGTTCCCAACATTTTTGCTTCGTTTTCAAAAACATAGTTCCATTTGGTGTAGATGTTATATTATAAAATCCAAGTGCGACTTTATATATTTCTTTTTATTTCTTTTAATTCATTTCAAAACAACACAGTAATTAATCACTGAAGGTAAATGGAGGACAGGCATAAGACATGCAGTCAGTCAGTGAGAGGTAAAGTAGAAGGCATAGTGAGTGTGCAAAATAACAGACAAAATGTTACGCTAAGTCTGGCTGTGTCTGGATAGCTAAGGGCCACAGATGTTTTGATGCTTGTTCTCACAGCCTCTCAATTTGTAGGCAGATTTTTCTGAAGCAGCTCAGTAATCCATTTCCATAGTTCGTACACTCATGGGATGGTGGGGGTGATTTTTGCCACCAGTTGTGCGCATTGTCCCTTTTGGCTACCAGAAAGGCAAGTCCCACCAGCATCCTCTGCACCCTCGAGGCTGAGAAACCCTCCATTATGCCCAACAGCTCCACCTTGGGGTCAAGTGCTCTGGGTGTGTGTAATAACTTGCAAGAGACTTATGCATCTGCCGCCAGACAGGACAGTTGATGTGTGAGCATTTCTAGATTACATAATAATATGTGCCTGAAAGGTCACCACATCATGTGCAAGCACCAATTATAGCTCTACCCATGGTTCAGACATTGTGAGGCCTATAGTAGGCCCCATGGAAGAAGCTGAATTGGGTATCCTAAGGTCAGAGTGGATGGCGAGCCCATGGCCGGCCATCTTAAACTCTTGCCATTCATCATCTAGCTCTCCAAGGTCTCTCTCCCAACCAGCTCACACCCAACTAACAATATTGAGGAGCAAGGACCTATATAATCTAGAGATACTTTTACAGCCTAGTTCTTCTAGTATTGTTAGAAATTGCGTTTCTCGTTGGCAGAGGTATACACCCCATCCAAGCAGGAACCACAATCCTAGTCAGGGTAAGTTAGATATGCACTAAAAGTTAACCTGTGCTCACCCTTTGAAAGCTTGGCACAGAGCAGTCAAGCTAAACTTAAGAGGCAATGTGTAAAGTATTAGTGCAACACTACACACAGAAACACAATGAAACCACCACAAAAACACTCAACACCAGGTTAAAAACAATCAAGAATAATGTTCTAAATAAATCAAGACCAAATGACAAAAATCCAATAAGTAGAAATTGAGATATACATTTTTAAATAATAAAAGTGTTCTTACCGCTTAGAAGCAGTAAGTGTCTATGGAGGTTATTTGGTCGTGCTGGACCGGGGCAAAGTCAAAAGTTCAAACCGACCATGATGGAGCACAGGCCCGATAAAAGAACCACGCAAGCCTGCTGCACAAAGTACCCTGATCCTAGTAGCAACAGCGAGATGTGGGGTGCTGTCGAGCGATGCATTGATGTCGATCTCGCAGTCGAGGTGATGCGTCGAATTTCTTCACGCTGTGTTGGTGATGGTTTGGTTCCAAAGACGATGCACCAATGCCGAGAGGCATTGGTTTAGAGTGTGATGCATCAGGTTTCTCCACACAGTTGAGGGGATGCGTCAATCTTCTCATACTGCTGCAGTGGCGATGCACGGTACAGATGCGTCATCATCTGGAGGCGATGCACTGGTTCTGACTCTGATGTGCGGTTATATTCCCAGGTTAGCCTCATGTAGCGAAGCAGCTTATTTCTTACATTGTCCTCAGAATAACATTTCAGCCGTGAACTTTGGCACATATTTGTGTGCGTGACATTGACTTGTTTACACATTTAGCTTCGCACAAAATTATCACAATGCCCTGAACATCATGTACAAGGTCTCTTTTCATACTATGTACAAATGCCATCTCTATCTTCATCCACAGGGCGACATGGCTATCTATATATCTCTAACATCAATAATCTATACGCACATCGCAAGGTTGCTTTTTATTATAAGATAAGCATTCCAATATATTAGTAGAGGAGGCACTTCAGTTGACACCGAGGGTCCGTGTATGCTGAGACTTCTCCATGCACCGGTCTGACATCTCGTGAGGAGTGTCCAGTTAGTGACCAAGACGGGGTCCTTCATTCTTTCCCATCAGGTAATTGAGTTGGATCGTCTGTTGGGTGGATTCTTGGCTCCACACCTACACACACTCTAGGTACACTTAGAGTGGGGTTCGCATAGTAGCAGTACCCCAGATTACTGCCTCGTTATATGCCTGCATATCTACATTGTTTTAGCACCATGATAGAACTATATCTACTATTTTTGATTTAATTGCGCCTAATCACAATTATCTGCTTCTGTCTATTAATCATTGCAGCACATGTATTTTATACAAGAATAACGTTGGTTCAAAAAAGAAATCATCCCACTGTGTATTCTCTGTAAACTTCTCTGAGAATAAGTGAGCACAAGTGATTGAGCGAAAGGTTCTGTACTGTTGCCACAATCCCTGAGGGGTCAAGGTTGTCATGCTCAGTGGTTTCCGGAAACCATCTGCTCCCTGAAAGGGTTAGGGGGGCTTACGGTGGCACTGTGAGCTAGCTGGTCTATATGCCAACAAATCTTGTGGGCTGTCCGGAATCAGTCTAGTTTATGTTGTTCAACAAACGTGCAGATTCTACGGATTAGTAGGAACTACACAACAGTGCCGGATCCACTCCTGTAACAGGGGTGATGCGTCGGTTCTGCTTCACGCTGGAGCAAGCACCTGGGCCCACTTCCAATGGACCAGCACAGGAACAGTTAATGAGACTTTGAAATCCGTGAGTCTCAGGAAACAGAAGGCAAGCCAAATAGCCCTTGAAGATCACTCTGGGCTCAAAGCAGAGTCCAGCTCCCCCTTAGCAGGGCCAGAGAGCAGCAGCAGCAGGGCAGCACAGCAGAAAAGCGATCCCTCCAGGGCAGAAGTCCAGCAGAGTGACAGTCCTTGTAGAAACACAGCAGTCCTTCTGACAGAGGTTCTGAACAGGTCCAGAGGTCAGAGACCTAGTATTTATTTAGTATTTATACCCAGTTGTGCCTTTGAAGTGGGGGTGACTTCAAAGAAGGGTCTTTGAAGTGCACAGAAGTCCTTTCTTCCCTGCCCTGGCTCCAGACTCACTACAGGGGAGTAATCAACCCTTTGTGTGGGGACGGGACACTGCCTCGTCAGGTGTAAGTGTCAGCTCTTCCCTACCATCCTGCCCAGGATGAGCATCAGGATGCAGATCACCACTCAGATGCACTAAACCTTCCTTTGTGTGTGGCTATCTAGAGGAGATGCACAAAGTAAAGACAAGCACAGAAATGTCCACTTTTTAAAAGTGGCATTTCTAAAGTAGAAATGTTAAATCCAATTTTATGAGTAAACAGTATTAATCATTACCGTTTCAAAGATATAAAACATGACAGAGCAACTCCTTCTCAATCAGGAATTACAGCTTAAAAGTGTATTAAGGAATTCCCAATGTTACCTATGTTACGGGTAGGCCTCACAGTAGTGAAAAACGAATGCAGGTGTTTTCACTACCAGGGCGTGCAAAACTTAAAGGTACTTCTCCTACCTTTTACTTACACAGCACCTTGGCTTATGGGCTACTTAGGGCCAACCTTAAGGGTGGCGTATGTGTAATATAAGGGGACTTTAAGGCTTGAGAAGGGGTTTTAAATGGCAAGTCAAAATGGCAGTAAAACTGCAAACACAGGTCCTGCAGTGGCAGGACTGAGACATGTATGAAGGGCTTTCTTGTGTGGGTGACACAATCAGTGCTGCAGGCCCACTAATAACATTTATTTTACAGGCCCTGTGTATATGGTATACCACTCTACAAGGGACTTACAAGTAAATTAAATATGCCAATTGTGGATAAACCAATGTTACCATGTTTAGGGGGAAAGCAAATGCACTTTAGCACTGGTCAGCAGTTGTAAAGTGATCAGAGTCCTAAGTCTAACAAAAAGAATCAGCAAAAAGAGAAGGTAAACGTGTAAAAACTCTGGGGGAAGACCACCCTAAGGCTAACAGGTCTAACAAATATCAACATGGGTTCAAGTGGGTTAAACACTGAGACTGTCTCTAATACAATCTTATATGCAGTGACAGCATGTTGGTTATCTGTAGAACTGTAGAACTGGGATTTATGGAATTCAAAGTTTCTTGCAGGCAGTTCAAAGGTGAATGTGTGCCCACACATACCCCAAGTGTGAAATTCCAATAAGATCCCATGGTCTGAATCTTGACAGTTATGGAACCTGTACCAAACTCATCCCATACCAGGAAGGAGTCTGATTTGTGAGTTTATCTAGCCATTTCATGTCATTTAAGGCCTCTCACCGGCACAGGAATGGGAGTCTTGTGATTTGTGGAAGCAACTGTATGGGATAGGTGAACCCCCCACACAGCAAATACAAATTACCTAATTTCTTAAGAACTTCTAGATCCAGCTGTAGAGTCGGTTTTTGCATATATCCTGAAACAGCCAGTCCCCGATTGGTATTGTCTGTGCCATCGAATAGTAAAGGTGAAGGTTGGGGAGTCCAAGTCCCCCTTCGTATGCAGAGAGAATACATTTGAGGTGGAATACTCGAGGAAGTTTGCCTGCCCACAAGTATTTTTTTATAATTGTTTGCCGGCCGAGGAAGAAGGAAGGCAGGAGAATGAAGGGGTAGTCTGTTGTACAGATAGGAATAGTGGCAGCGTGATCATCTTGTAAAGGGCCTCTCTACCCATCATGGAACTGGGCAAAGACAACCATGCTTCCGGCTCTCTATTAGTGCGCCAGAATATGAGAATGATAATATGATCCCTGGCCCTGTGCTGGTCTTGGGTTACTGTCATGCCTGTGTGTTGAAAGTGATATTTAGCTATTTCAAGTTGAGTGTAACAAGGTCCCTGCAGCAGCAAGCCATGCATTTTCACATAAGTTCATTTAACCTAGTTGACTGTCAACCCCAATGCATTTCCATAGCCTTTCAGCATCTGTGCATCTGCTTTACTGAGATCTCTGGGTACTAGAGAAGGAGCAAAATATTGTCCTGTTTGGCCAGAAAAACCGAATCCATTCAGTCAGGAGGTCAATGGCTACAGCGTAGAGGCGAGAGGAGGTAGTCCTGAAGTGTGCTGTGTTTAATGAGGAATGGATACGGCAGAACCCTGTTTATTCTAACCTGCACCAGAGCGGCGTTGAAAAGACTGCAACCTATGTTGGTAATTGTGGGCCTGTATTCATTTTCTGGAGTACATGAGTCAAGAAGGGTCAACACACCATATCAAAAGCATTCTCGTGATCCATAACAACTATCACTAAGGAGTTTCTTAGGTCGGCTGTCTTGGCTAATGCCACCTAGACTCGACGCAGCAATACTTTGTGCTCCTACCATAAACCTGTTTTGGTCTTTATGCACCAACATACATATCCCTTGTGCTAACCGGGGGGAGGGGGCTAGAATTTTTCACTAAGTCAGTATGAAATGCGCTCATTCCGTGGCTTGTTAGGTTAGAATGTTGTTGATCATTGCTCCACGCAGGTCTTCTGGAAGAGAACCGGATTGCCTAATTTCTTTTTAAAAAGTCTAATTGATGTGCAGCACGTAGAGAAGAGTATTTAAAAAAGTTCTACTGGGAAGCCATTGGGGTCGGGGGTCTTGTCTGAAGGTGTGTCTAATATGTCCAACTGAATGCTCTCCAACGTAAGTGGCAAGTCTACTTCCTAATTCTTTATGTGTGAGAGGGACCATATTACTAAGCCATTCATGATGGGGTAGAGGACTTCCAAAAGCAGGGGGTTCATTTACGATATACCTCCCTATAGTAGTTTGCAAATACTGCTGCAGTATCTAGTGAGTTCATGACCTTCTGCCCCTTGGCGCTGTAATCTGAGGGAATAATTATGGCCTCAGTTTCCCTTTCAGCTAGCCAGTATACAAGCTTGCTTGCCTTATTGCCTAGCTTATAAATTTAGCATTGAGACATTGACCAAGCCATCTTGGCTATGTCCATAAGTTTGTGCATTAGGGCTAGGTGGAGCTGTTTTAGTTGCTTGCACTCCACCTCAGTGCACTCACTCACTACATGCCATTCAAGTGCTATGATTTGGTCCTCGAGTTTGGTCATGTCACACTCTTTGTCTTTTTCTTCACTTCAAATAGCAGAATGCCTTTTCTCAGATTACTGCTTCAAAAGCCTCCATAAGTTGACTGGAGATGCCACTAAGGGAATGTTTAGCCTAGGGTCTTCATTAAAATCTCAAAGAAAGTCTGTGATTGCCTTATCTCTTAAATACCAGAGGGTGCCACATTGTCAGCTGCTGAGCAGAACTTATATCGGAGCATGATTAATACCCTCTGGTTAGGAAAAGCTTTGATGTGTGTACTGCTTTTCTCTGCTGTGACATTAATGGCAAGCATCATCTAACCCTAAGGAAATCTCCGATTTGTACAGGGTCATCAGTCTGGATGCAGAGGAAGAGGTATCTAGATCAATTATTCATAATGGCATTTAAGTCCCCTCGGACAATGGTCATCCTTAATAGGGTCTGAAGCAGAACTGAGAAGCCCATCTGAAGTGTGTATAATTCAAGGTGCGCAGAGTGTAGACATGGCATATTGTCTATGATAACCCCTCTTACATCTTTTCTACTGCTACAAATCTACACCAATCATCTGTGTGGACCTCGGAGACCACCAAGTAGAAGTATTTGTGCAGTGGGATTGATACCCCCAGGTACTTATGTTGAACCCTGCGTGTCACACTCTTTTGAATCTGTGCCTTCCGAAAAAGTCACACTTGGGGATATATTTCCTATAATGTCACACAATGCAGTGCTACAGAGATATGGCACTACCCTGTTTTCTCCCTTGTGGAGGCACAAATTAGACTGCTGAGTGCCACACACACACTCTTGCACAATAGTGCATTGGTTTTGTACTGGAAGGGTATCATTCCAGTAAAAAATACTATGGTTAGTTTCCTCAATATAACCATAATCACAATTGTGTTATTGTTTGGTGCATCACCCTATCTACTTGTTTTAGTAGATAGGATTTTGCATCAAGAACCATGGGTGGCTGCATAGTAATACCCATGTACCACCCATGGAACGTCCCTTGATGTAAAGTAATGCAAAGCAACTCTAAGTGCTGCTTTGCGTTACTTTCAGATGACTTACCAGTACAAAAGATGTTTTGCAATGGAAAGTAAATATGATATAAGCATTTTTTGACAATTTGCAGCACTTTTTGTGATGCAAGCTCAACACAAAATTTTAGTAAATATATTCCTTGGTTCTTTGGAGGTGTTTTTCATGCAGCAGCAGGGCACTGTTTGCCACACAGCATGATGCCCCCTTGATTATTTTTGTCTAGAAGCCCTGTAACATTCCATGTCACAATTTTATAATGCCTCTGGGTGGTGCTTATTGCCTGAATTGGACTATGTGCCTGCCTCATTGTCCTGTCTATGTTCCTCCTTTTTGCCTCAACAAACCTAACTTTGCTCAACCGAACAGTTTCCTTACAATCGCCTACCCGATAATTCCTAGCTAGAAGCATATGTTGACTTAACTTTTAGAAACTCCCTAACACTGAACAGGTGAGACACTTACCTCACCTGTTCACCTCGCCGTGCAATAGAACTACATCACCATTTAAGGAAGTGTATAGAGCCATACTTTGGGCGGGTGCACTCTGCCTTTGACCGACACTCAATGACCAGGCTGGCTGTTTGTTGGCCCCTCTCCATCTTCTGAGACTGTAGTTTTGACACTTCAGCATTTGCTGCTGCATTTAGGTTTCAGCCTTGTAGTCTGTGCCATTAGTCTACCTTTGGATCTCTGGTGATGTTGGTGTTTGCTGTCGTTTGGGTCATGTTATGCCCTCTCCCGCTTCTGAGCCAAGTACATTTTCAACCTCATCTAGATGACATCCACACCCAGACCCAATTCAGTTTTGCCTGGTACAGTAGCATGTATTTTATCTCCATTACACACCACTTCTGAATTACCAGTTCCTAGGATTTCCTCTGTTACTGTACTAGCTCAGTGTAGTCTGGGAAGATTAGTACTTTGTGCAAACCATACATTACCACCCAAGGCTTCCCACTGTTTGAAGGATGAGGACCCTGTCCCTGTTATTCAGGAAGTGGGTTATTATGGGCATGAGTGGGGCTCCGGGTGGGGGCTTCTACGCAAGTGCACAATATTCCCACTTCTACAAGAACAAGGACTAGATCTGGTTTTCCAGTAGGAAGCCTCAAATCCAGGTTTCCAGCAACTGCTCGGATGCATACCTTAAGACCCACAGGGGCCCCAACAAAGTAGAGGTTATTGCATCTTGAGCAGCCTTCACCATGTTCTACCATCACCGCCATTCCCCTTGTTAAGCTGTTCAGTTTGTGAACTGACCGGTGGAGGTCTTTGGCTGTGTTTTCCAAAGCTGCAACATAGCTTTCAGCTTCACTAACGCGGGACACAATTTTCTGGTTACCCTGCCTACGGAGAGCTACATCCACTCCAACTTCATCAATATTGGCTTTGACTGGTTGTTTGACTGTAGATTGAGGAGATCACTATGCCACCCCTCATCTATTCCACCGGTGAGGTGAGAATTCCCATTCTGTGGGAGGACTTTACCAAACTTGTCTAACTTACCTTGCTTGGAGAGGGCCTTGTCCTTGGCCAATATTGTGTCTGCTGGGGGCAGAGGTATACATATTGTCAGTCACACTGAGGAAGCTAATTCTTTGGTGGGCACTCATGCAAGACTCTCCTGACCCGACAGGCCCCTGCTCCAGCATGCAGTCAGTTAAGCAGGGACAGCAATCCAGGACTTTCAAACCCAGGGAGTCCTCACCACTACAATGCAGGTGCATTAACCCCAGGAGATGTGCTGCTGCTCCATGTCTCTTCACTGGGCATGTGGCTTTGACGGAGATCAGTGCTTGCTAGTGGCCTACAATCTTCAGCCTCAAACGGTAAGGCCCCACTACTCCACTATTGTTTGGTACAGTAACAGGAACCCCCTAGCGCCCTGCTTTTCCATCTGAGTAATTTGCCGTTGGTATTTCTGCTGCCCCATAAAAATACAAATTCTCTAGGCTCCTCAGTGCTTTGGAAGAATCGTTGGTATGTTGGCAACCCAGGTTCCCCAGACCCATAACGATGGGAGGGGGTGGCTCCCTGCTATCAATGCAAACCTTGAGTGGGGGGAACCACCCGGCGGTGATCCATCAACTCACTTGTTGTCCTTCCCTGTTGCAGTGTCCATGGGCTTTGAAGGAGGCAGCACATTGGCCTTCATTACCCCAGCCTCTTGTGTCATATGTCTCCTATTTGGGGTATCAGCCCATCATTCTTGAAAGCTTGGGTGTTACTTGAGCCTCCTACCTTGCTATTGTAGACCTGGGAATTCAGACAAGAGAGAGAAACAGAGACACTGGATATCATCACTGTTGGAAAGTGGGTTATTGGTAGGGGCAAATGTAGGTCTGCCACTGGCAATAAGGCCACTGACACAAGGTAGGACTCAGCATAGGTCTTAGAAAATTATTCCTATGCTCAACCCTTGGTAACGTGGCTGCGAGCAGACAGGCTTAACTTCAAAGACAGGTATGTAAAGCATTTAAAAACACCATTTCAGTAAATATTTAAGACACAACACATAATACAAATCCAACACCAATTTATAAAAATAGGAAATATTGTTATCTTTAACATGACACTAAAACGACAAAATTCCAATGTAGGAAACCGGAGATATGAATTGTCAAAGATTTAATATAATATAGCACTTAGAAGATTATAGCACCATATTGTGATACCTGCTCGCGATAGACCGGACCAAAGTCAAAGTTTCAGGCCGGGCAAGATGGAGCCCTGAGCGGCTACAGCTTCTGGCAGGTCCCGGTCTCAGTTTCTACCTTCACACTTAGAAACGTTTCTGGAGCTTTTCTTCCTAAGGGTCCTCAAAGCTGCGAGCCAAGCCGGATCCGGTGAGGGTTCGCCGGCTTGACTTGTGACGAGGTACCGGTCAACTTCCCTGGAGCGGACTATTTCAAGATTGCTTCAGCGGGACAACCCAGAAATCCAGGCCTACACGCGATGGAAGGCAGGCGGTTTGGCTCTCGTGGTTGCTCCCCGTCACCTTTTCTACGAGTGGACTTAGAAATTTTTCTGGAGATTTTTCTCGCGGGGTCTCTCGATGCTCCTCATGTAGCTGGATCCGGTGAGGGTTTGCTGGCTTCAGATTTCTTCTAGTCCAGGTCAATCTCTGGAAGTTAGACCCATGGAGCTTTTAGTGGGACGAACCTGGATGGCTTGACCGGCTTGTGCTTGAAGGCATGCGGCCTGGCTGATCAGGTTGAGTTGGTCCCTCTCTGGAGCTTTTTTTCAAAGTTGCTCCAAAGTTCTCCAAACTTCTTGAACTTCTTCCCGAAGTTCCTCAAGGGGTCCCAAAGTGTCTCAAACTTACTCCAAGGGTCTGGAAACTCCAAGATGGTCCTTGAAAGTTGAGGACGTCAGTTCCCACAATCCACTGGTACAAAACCCTTACAAATCCACTGATGGGTCTCCAAGGTGTAGATTTAGTTGGTGATGTTCCAGTTGAGCTCTTTTAACCTGTAGCTTTCAGGGATTCCACTGTTTAGTTCTTTTTCAGCAAAATAATCCACAGGGCTGTAGTTTCAGATGGTGCAGGTTTCAGAGGTCAGGTCCTAGAAATCTTCGTACAGCAAAACGTCTCAGCAGGGCACTTTTTGCTTCAGTAAGTTTCAAGCAGCAGATCTGGAGGGCTCTGCCCCTCTCAGATACTTATTCCAAGTTCTCTGGGTCATGCAGGAGGTCACTTCTGACCAATGGGATCAGGGTAACTCCTCAAAGTTATGACCACATCCTGTAGAGTGTGGCATTATTTTGTCCCAGAGTGCATCAAATCTTCCAAATCCATAATGGCTGATTTTTCAGCAAGGAGGTAAGAGCTGGCTAAACACACCCCTAAGATGGCTAATTTACTTAGACTCTCCCCCCTGCATTTGTTCATACCTTCCTTAAGCCAACCATCTGCCTGAGGTGGTAAGTTCAGAGCTGTAAATGACAATGGTCTCTACTCCCCCCTTTGAAGAGCATAGTTTACGACTCCTCCCCCTGGCCTGGCATTCCTATGGAACAGCACACTGCCCTGCCAGCAGAGCTGGTTAAACCCAGGGGCTCTTTATCACCTCTTAAAGGCAGCCTGGCTAATCCACTTAACTCTTACCAATCAGGCCAGACCACTGGAAGGCTGAATTTGGACTTACAAACAAGAAAGTCTTATACCTTCTTGTGTGTCCACTGTAGGAGAAATTCAACAATATGAGATTGTTGGATTTATTAGTAGCATTCTGGGAAGTCTTTGAATGGCATTTATATCACTCTCCTATCCATAGTTATTAAGTAATAACTGCCTACCATGTTAACCTATGTAACAGGGGATTTACAATGGGTCTTACAAAAACAAATGTTATAAGTACTTGCCCTATATCTACAGGAACCCCACCCCATGTGCAACTAGGGGAGACTTTAGGGGTTCTGAATCTGTAGAAATATTGCAGATTTTCCCTCTACAGTGCTCCTAGCATCAAAGTCGAATTTAAACAGCACTTTACCACAATGTAGGCAGTGAAATGTGAAATTTCACTTTACCCAGGCATATAAAAACTCTTTTTTATAAGGGTGTACCTTATAAATACCTGACCCCCCACCCCTGGGATACCTAGGGGAGACCCTGGGGGGTCCCTAATATGCTAAAACATTGTAGGTTATCCATTTGTAAGTGCCCCAAACACCAAAGTCGAGTTTGGGCACAATTTACTTTTTAAAAGCAGTCCTGGCACCCAGTGCTGCTTTTAAACTGATCTCAGTCTTCAGCAGTGCACACATGCAAGTGCAAAAAGAGCTGCTGGCCTTTAAACTGCCATGCCCCTAGGGACTTCTAGGTAGTTTCAATCCCCCTGCCCTATTATATACTAGGGGTTTATAGGGTAGGTCATGCCAATCACAGGGGTACCCCACCATGCCATTGTGTACCCTAGTGTATGTAGGTGTTTTAACTGTATTGTAATGTGTTTCTTTCAGCATAGCACTGGCCCTGGGCCTGGTTAGGCAGAGTCCAGAATCAGTCAGAGTCAGTTACCACCAGCATCAGTCAGCAAAAAGTTGGGGGGTGCCCAGGGCACAGGATGACTTTGCAACAATCACACTGCAGGTTAACTGGTGGTTTTGATCTGCATGAACGTTTATATTTTAAAGACAAGAGAATACTTAGGGCCTGATTACGAGTTTGGCGGATGGGATTTTCTGCCACAAATGTGACGAATATCCTGTTCACCATATTACAAGTTCCATAGGGTATAATGGACTCGTAATTTGGTAGGCGAGAAATTCGTCACGTTTGTGATGGAGTAACCCTGTCGGTGAAACTCGTAATCCGGCCCTTAGTATTGCTATAATACTGACTCAGGAAACTTTCCTATAATATTGTATAATATATATATTTTGACAATTTATGTATTTCCAACTCCCAATAGTTGAATGAAACCTGATGTCTTCCTAGAGCTGAGACACAATTAGAATTGATATAATACAAGCAAATAACACTTTGAGATATTAGGCAATCTTTTCTAAAAAAAAGAACCACCTTTTAAGTTATACAATTGTGATATTGTTCTGTGATTATGCTAAACATAACTGGCTGGTAGACTGTAACATGGACAGTGTTCATCAATGTTATATAGTTTGCAGAGACATCCAATAAATCATTTGTTCATCTAATGTAATACTGTGAGAATTTGGGTTGTTGGTTGGCTGGAGTATGAGCCCTGTCAAGCAACAGCCACAATCCCTGCAGGGTGAACCATAAAAAGTCACAAAATTACCCGGGCTTAACCCTGGGTAGCTTGGCACAAAAAGCAGTCAGGGTTAATTTAGAGCCAATGTGTTTATGCAGCACGCAAACAATGATAAAGTGAAACACAACATAAGTAAAACCCCACACATTTTCTTTAAGTGGAGTACATTTTAATATATTATTTGACACCAAATGACAAAAATCCAATAAGTAAAACAGGAGTTATGAATTTTTAAAGTTTTAAGTGAAATCTAGCACCTAAAACATCAAAGTGCCTACAGTGGGTATCTGCTTGCAAGAAACCGGGTCAAAGTTGAAAAGTGTGGCCAACCGCGATGGAGCACAAGTTTGGCTACTAGAAATATATTGGGCCCGGTCAGAGCCTATCTTCAGACTTAGAAGAACTTTTTAAGAAAAAGTTCTGAGAAGGTAAAAGTTCAGCGGGGCAAGGCTGCAGGTGGTGTCCTAGGAAGGAGCGTCAGGGAGCTACTGGATGAAGCTGTGGTGAAGACTTCTACATTCAGACTTTTTAGGAAGTTGATCATCTCCAGCCGGATGAGGCAGGAGGCTGTACCCAACAAGAGTTCCAGGAGGCTGGATAAGGACTGCTGAGCAGGATTTGTGGCTTCAGAAAGGCGCGCAGGTTGGTCCTGGTCTCCTCTCGGTTCTCAGAGCAAGTTTTGGATTTTTGCTATTTGGGCACACTCAGCACCACCATCAAGGATTTAGGATTGGATGGGCACCACATTGGGGGTTAGAACTCACTGAGGCTGGGTTCAGGTGCAGGTCCAAAATGGTGATACCTTGTTATGTCCCTGTGGCCCTGAACAAGAGGCTAGCAAACTAGCCCTTGGAATCACCCTAGTAGTCCTGGGTCCAAGTGTTGAAGCAGGGCTAAAGCAGCAGGGCAGGGCTCTGGGGGTTTAAGGCTGGCTCCAGGCAGCAAAGCAGTCCTTCTAGGTGCAACAAAGAGGTCTTGTGGAGTACACAGCATGCCACAGCAGCAGGCAGTCTGAGAGTCCTTCCGCTGATTGAGAAATTGAACTGAAGAGTGGGTCAGAGGGCCCTATTTGTATACTTCTTTGAAGTTAGGAGACGTTTCTAGAGTGCTTGGAGTTTACTGACTCCCCTGCCCTGGCCCCAAGCTGACTGCAGGAACAATGCAGTGGTGACAAGCCCTGTGTTTGAAGGCACAGCACAGACTATTCACTTGCAAGTAGGGAAGTGCCCAGCTCACTCCTCATCCTTCCAGCAGATGGCCCATTCAAGCACACCTAATCCCTCTATTGTGTGACTGTCTGGGAGGAATTCACAACATCTAACTACCAATGACACTTAGTCACATTACCTAGGACAGGCTGCATGCCCCAAATGGCAAAGGCTAGGAAAATGCCAAATTTCTAGAACCGGCGGGAAGTTGCTGACTCCCTGAACACGCAGAATGATGGATACACTTTAAATTGCTGGTTACGGTGTAATGAGGTAAATTAATACAATGTGCTCTTTATGAATGTTAGGTTACACGGTGGGAGAACATTTTTCCTTTGTCAATCTTGTAGCAGTGTATTGCACTGGTAGTTCACAGTTACGAGGGGAGATAGATGGAGAGGGATTATGAAAAAATCTGGGGATAACGCTTTTTCTTTTCATTATTTTTCTGTTTATTATTTACATGCTTAAAATGTACAGCTTGGTTGTTTATGCAGTTCTTTCTTATTTGTTTCAGTACCCCTGACGAAGAACTTAAATAGTTCGAAATGCATTGGGTTGAAGTGCCAGTTTATAGGAATGTTGTAAGCACATGTCTATGTTTAAGCTTGAATTGCAGCATCAGACATTTGAAAATGCAAAATAAAACATTCTTGCTCAACACTGCTGTCTCTGGAGTGACTACGGGCCTCATGTAGGTAAATAAATTTTACCTGTTCTTAAATACCGAGCCGTACCGAATCGGTAAATTAGAATCGGTAAGTTATATGTAGGTAAAAATTCGGTAACAGTTACCGATTCGGTAACATTCGGTAATCACGAATCGGAATTCACCGAATCGGTAAATACCGAGGTGGTATTTACCGAATCGTTAAATACCGAGGTGGTATTTACCGAATCGGAAAATACCGAGGTGGTATTTACCGAATCGGAAAATACCGAATCGGTATGTACGGATTCGGTAAATAAAATCACATGACTTGACGAAACAGCTAATCCTGTGCAACGACAGCCCACCCAACCAGGAAGTGCCCACACCCAGGCAGGTGTACAGAATTAGCCGAAGTGGCCACACCCAGGCAGGTGTACATAATTAGCCGACCCTGGAGAGGCTTGGAGTGCAGAGGAGAGGCAGGGAGCAGTTGCATGTGCGAGCGGGTAAACGAACAGCATGTCCAGCCAGAGAACACAGAAAGACGGAGGGGAAAGGAGGAGGAAGCTGAAATTTAGCCCCAAGGAACTCCAGGTGCTGGTGGAGGAGGTGGTGAAGCAGCACCAGAAGCTGTTTGGAAGGCAATCCCTGCAAGTGCCTGAGGCGGAAAAGCGCAACATATGGCTGGCCATCCAGGCGCAGGTCAATGCTGTGGGAGTGACCCACAGGGACATTGAGGTCCTCAAAAAGCGCTGGTATGACCTGAGGATTGTAACCAAGAGGAAGATGGGCGACATCCAGAAGGAGGCCAGCCAGACCGGAGGTGGAACCAACAGGGCACCTGCCCTCACCGAACTGGAGGAGCTGGTGGCGGCCACAATCCAGCAGGAGAGCGTCGTGGGGCTTGGGGACGCCGACAGCTCTGCCAGAGCTGCAACACACCAAGGTAAGACGAAAGCACAGCAATGTAGCCCCCCCTACCCCTATCCCACATCCCCCATTGTGAAACGAGAATCACACTGCAGTCCACACGTGTCAGTGCAGACAGGCAATGCATTCCGGGAGATGTAGTCAGGGCAACACTAACCATGACGTAAATGTTACAGGGCAACAAGGCATGTCACGCACTCGAGGCACAAGGAGACAGAGGACATATTGGAATGTGAAATGTTTTATTGTGACGCTTGCAATGCAGCCCTTCGGGGACACTGAGCCAATGTTGTATTTCTGTCCACAGATGTGACATCATGCAGGACAGGGCATGCTGCAGGAGAGACGGCACACCGGCCACAAGTATCACCTCTAGCCAGCACAAGTACAGACCAGGGAGCAGGCCCACTGGCAGCCGCACCACCAACACAGCCAGCCTCGCCGCACCCAGAGCCAGCATCACCTCACCGAGAGCCAGCATCACCACAACCAGAGCCAGCATCACCACAACCAGAGCCAGCATCGCCACTCATGTTCGATTCACCGGCCACATCTCCGCTTGCAGGTGTGAGAATGAGGAGGCGTCCAGCAGCCAGGCTACGAGCCTTAGACACCTCGTCAGACGACAGCATGGGCCCAGAAGACCGCACCGGGCCCCAGGAAGGGAGCCATGCCACTGTGCCCCACACCTCACAGGCAGCACAGACGGGAGCAAGAGGGCGCCGCAGGTCGCGTGTCCAGAGTCCACCAGCACCCACTGACGGCCATGGTGTCTTCTTGGGTCTCGAGGGCCAAATGTTGAAGCAACAGCGCCTGCAATCAAAGGCAGTCATGTCAGTCCAGAGGCACATGCGGGTGATGAGGACAACATTAGTCAACATGGACAGTAACATTGGCGGCATGGCTGCGGGCATTCGGGACATGTCCCAGTCAATCCAGCAGTTGTGCAGCAAATTAGATGCTGACATCGAAGCACGGCGCCGGGAACGCCAGAGAAGGGACACTACCAGCAGGGCACTCAACCGTCTGGCAACTGCGACTTCTCTACTGTGCCGGCGCTCTGTGACGATGCAGGAGGGCCTAACACAGTGCTGCAGCGACCTGTCTCGGGGGATGGTGCAGGTGACAAGTGCACTAGGGGTGCTATTGACTAGTCAGGCGTCGACAACTGCTGCAGGGGATGCTGCGGAGAGCATCGACACCAGCAGCAGCATCACACCCCCCGTCCCAGAAGCACGCAGGAGCAGCAGGCGGCTTGGGGTTGGCTCTAGTGAGGATGCACAGGCCGTGCAATCCACCACTGCAGCGCGTATGCGCAAACATTGATGTGGCCCTGCTAAGCCACTTCCCATTGGGTGACGTAACCCTGGACATACTCCTTGTATAGATGGTATATTGCCTGATTGGCCTGTTCATGTGTTCATGGCGTGGTGCCACATTAAAACTACGTCAGTACTTCTCACAACTCGCTGTGTCCCCTCACTCACTCAGAAATAGTTGCATGTGATCTCTGCCCGTCTCTCTCTCCCATCGATTGCAGTTGGCACTCTAGCTGCGTTGCCCTCTGGCTGGCCTGACTCATCCTCGTTGTCCTCAAAATATGTTAGTTCCACATCTGTACCTTTTTTCGTGGCAAGGTTGTGCAGCATTGCACAAGTGGCAATAATCTTGCAGCAGGTGATGGGTTTGTACTGGCGTGCGCCTCCGCTCTTGTGCAGGCAGCGGAACCTGCTCTTCAGTAGTCCAAACGTGCGCTCCACCACATTGCGTGTTGTTTTATGTGCCACGTTGTATCGTCTCTCACTCTGGGTTGCTGGGTGTAGGTAGGGAGTGAGGATGAATGACCGGCATGCATATGCACTGTCGCCTGGATGAGTAAAAGGGAACCATCAGTAACATGCCTCTATACACTATGATTTGCAGGTTTCAAGGGGCGTCACTGTTACTTACCTAGCAGGTATCCCTCTCCGAATTCTCCGGCACTCAGTCGTGTGTAGATCCCACTATTCTGGAAGATGTAAGAGTCGTGGGTGCTCCCAGGAAACTTTGCAACAATATCTGTGATGATGTTCCCTGCATCACAGATCACCTGCACATTGATGGAGTGGGTGGACTTCCTGTTCCTGTAGATGTGCTCTGTATCAGCTGGTGGACAGATTGGGATGTGTGTACCATCAATACAGCCGATGACATGGGGGAACTGTGCCATGTGCTAAAAGTCTGTTTTTGTTTTCTGCAGTGCAGCCTGTGTGTTTGGGAAGCTTATGTAGTGGTGCATTTTCTGCATCATGGCATCCAGGAACTTCCTGAAGAAACGTGACAGGCAACTCTGGGATACCCCACCCACCGCAGCTATCACCACCTGATAACTGCCGGATGCCAACAGATGTAGGCTGCAGAGCACCTGCACATGTGGGGGTATGGCGTGCGCCCTTCTTATTGGCTGGTCCAGGAGTGGGTGAAGGTCCCTGATTAAGTCCATGATGGTTTCGGGGTGTAGCCTGTCCCTCTCATGTATCTCTGCATCAGTCAGCTGGAATAGTGTGATGCGCTGTCTGTAGATTTGTTCCTCCCGTCGCCACACCCTCAGTCCTGCTGCCTGTAGACGTAGGCGCCTTGCAATGACGTACATGGCGGCCATGTTGTCCACGCTGTTGCATTTTGGGTTTGCCTATATGCATTGTTGATGGTTACCACCTGCTTTCAATCCGTGTTAATTACCGACTCTTATTTACCGATTTTCCTGGATTTCTTAATTACCGAGTGCTCCTACATGTCATTTTCAATTTTACCACTTCATATTTACCACTTCATATTTACCGATTCGTTAATTATGTATTCGGTAACTCTGATTCGGTATTTTGGGATTCGGTAAATATGAATCGGTATTTACCGCCTCATATTTACCGAAAAGTGGTTTTTGGACTCCTACATCTCACTTGTCTGAATACCGGTCGGTAACGGCATATTTTCCGAATATCGGCCGTTACCGACCGGTATTTGGCTACCTACATGAGGCCCTACATGAGCAAAAACATCGATTACTTGTCACCTATAAATCTTGGATTACTATGGATTACTTCGGAGTACTTTGGTTAAATGTTAGGTACAATTCCAGAGGAGAGTTTCCTCATTCAAGCAGTGCAGCAGCTGGGGGCGGAACAGTCGCCTTCGTTGACAGTATCATTGATATGCTGTGTGGGGATGATCACAGCTTACTGCTAGCACGCATCTATTGAATTCTTATAAGGGAAGGTGTGCAATCGTTAAATTAACACTTGCTTTGCAAATTTCTAAAATTGGCATTTTCTTAATTGCTGTTTAAAATCCCACTTTCATATTAAATAGGGTTTTTAATTACAGTTTCATAGATACCAAACATAATATGCTTATCTGTCTCGAATCCAAAGGTAGCACTTATTAAATGTAATAAGGCAATTCAATGTTATCCTATAGGACAGGTAAGCCTCACACTAGTGAAAAACTAATTAGGCATTTTTTACTACCAGGACATGTCAAACCTAAAGGTACTTGTCCAAACTTTTAATAACACTGCATCCTGCCCTATGGGCTACATAGGGCCTAATTTAGGGATTAATTATATACAATAAAAGGGATTTTCAGGCTTGGCAAGGGAGTTATATTGCCAAGTCGCATTGGCAGTTTCAAATAGCATTCAGACTGCAATGGCAGGCCTGAGACATGTTTTAAGGAGCTACTTAAGTGAGTGGCACAATAAGCGCTGCAGGCCCACTAATAGCAATTAATTTGCCGGCCCTGGGTATATGGTTTACTCTCTGTCGCATCCACAACTAATAATGACAGACAAGTGTCATGCTTTTCTGAGGAGCTTTATTCTCATGCTCTCACTCGGTCCCTGCCCTTACTCTCACTGCCCGCTTCCTGCTACTTCTCCGCCCCTTCCTCTCGCCTCCTGGCTCCGCCCACGCCAACTACTAGACAGCTCACAACTCAACATCTTCCCCTTTTTTAACAAAATTAAATGACTGACTTGTCTACAGTTCTTCAATAAGTCGTTTCGGCTTACGGATATCCCGTCTCGGTCGAAGTGACATCGTTTCTGTTACCAGATCCAGTTTTCCTAGAGTCTCAGGATGCTGACTTTCAATCGTCCCATCAGGTTGTGCTCCGACTTCACGCTCTTGAGGCCCCAGCATCCTTTGGAGCGACTCTTGCATAACTGGAGTGCATTTCTGAAAGTGTGAAGCGTTTCGGGTGACTCTCCGACTGTCAGATTCTGCAGTCACCATGGTGCCCTTTTTTTGAGTGATCGTCAGGGGCTAAGCTCTGAACCTGCAGTCTGTTTTCCTTTGCTGTTCCTGCTTGACTAGGACACAGTCACCTTCATGGATGGATGGTGATCTCGCTCGCCTTCTAGCATCTGCGTATGATTTCATTCTATCTTTTCCACGACGATCAGCTGACATGACTTCTCGATGAATGCGAGCCGGTGAGACCGCTCTCAGAGCGCCCTCCCAGGTGGGTATCCGGTTCCTGATTGGTCTACCCAGCATTAAGGTGGCAGGGCATTTTCCCGTGGTCGCATGTGGGGTCGTTCTATAGGCCCTGAGGACTTCATTGAGAGCCACCTGAAGATCCTTCTTTTCAACAGTCGCTTGTTGAAACATCTTCTTCAAAGTGGCCGTACCATTGGCCTGCGGCCAGAGGGGCGTGACTTTGCGATGCGTGAAGTTCAAGTGTCTCGCAAACTCACCAAACTCATGTCCATTAAACGGAGGTCCATTGTCTATCTTGAGTACTTTCAGAATACCCCACGCCGTGAACACTTCATCCAGCACCGCAACCGTGCTTGCCGCACTAGTGGAAGATACGAACTGTGCTATCGGGAACCGCGAATATTCGTCCATAATTGCTAGGACATACTTTCCTGACTGAAGAGGTCCATAGAAGTCCATAGCAAGTTCCTGCCACACACCGCTGGGTAATTCGGTCATTCGCAGAGGAGCCGGGAGACTTCCCTGACTGACAAGTTGACACTGCAGACAGTCTTTGAGAGTACGTTCCACCATCTGGTCTAATAACGGGAACCACACTCGCTCTCTCAGAGCTCGCTTCGTTGCAACTACACCACGATGACCTTCGTGAGCTAGATTGACAATCCCTTGTCGTAGTTGCGTCGGGATGACGATCCTGTGATCCCTCAGCAGAAGCCCTTCCGAGGTGGCAGACAACTCCTCACTCACATGTCTGAATGCTTGCAGCTCTTGGTGGCTTGCTGGATCTTCCGGTTCCTCATCACCATCAGATCTCCACCTGTTGGTCTGCAGACGCCGAAGTACCTTCTGAAGAATGACGTCTTGCGCCGTCGCTTCCAGAATGGCCTCCAGGGGAACCGCAGGCGGTTGAGCTTGGCCCACGACAAAATGGACATATTCCTCTGCTATTGATGCCCCTGGCGCCGACTCAGTTCTAGGGTGGCGAGACATGTAGTCGGCCGGGTTGGCTGACTTGCCCGGCTGGTGCAGTATGGTGTAGGTGTACTCTTGCAATCGCAGGCCCCAACGCTCGATCCGAGGTGGCATCTTCGACCGTGGATTTCCAAAGATGGTAACGAGCGCCTGATGATCCGTCACCATCGTAAAGTGCTTGCCATAAATGAACACATGGAAGTGTTCGCAGGCCCAGACAACCACCAGACTCTCTTTCTCTGGCTAAGAATATGCCTTTTCAGTGTCAAACAAACTGCGACTCGCATACACTACGATGTGGCGCTGGTCCTCCTCTCGGTCATACTGAGCCAGGATCGCCCCTAGGCCCACCGGGCTGGCATCCACGGTTATTTCCGTCTTCCGTTTGGGGTCAAAGTACGCCAGATTGTCAGCTGCCTCAACTGCCCGTTTGATGTCCTGGAAGGCCTGCTCACATTGATGGGTCCAGTCGAACGATTGTCCCTGCTTTGTGAGAGTGCGAAGTGGATGACTGATGGTGGCATAGTCTTTGATGTACCTGGCACAATAACTGGCCATGCCCAGAAGGAACGGACATCACTGACGTCTTGAGGGCTCTTGGTGTCATTTAAAGCCATCACTTTCTCAGGGTCAGGCTTCATCCCTGCTCCAGAAAACACATGCCCAAAAAACTTGAGTGTGGATCGATGAAACTCGCACTTCTCTTTGTTCAATGTCAAGTTGGCGTCCAAGAGTGCGTGGCATACTCGATCGAGGGCCTTGTCATGCTCTTGGACGTTGGACCCATACACAAGGATATCGTCGCTGTAGTTTAGCGTATTAGGTATATGGCATATGGTTTGGCGTATTGCTTCCTGAAAGATCTCCGCAGCAGAAGAGATGCCAAAGCTTAACCGTTTATAACGAAACAGACCCAGGTGTGTCGCGAACGTCGTTATATACCTTGACCGTTCATGTAGTTCCAGCTGATGATAGCCTTTGTTTAAGTCCAGCTTCGAGAACACTCTGGCTCCATTCAACGCGGCAATCATATCACTTAACTGAGGCCCAGGATGTCGTTCCCGTTCAATCGCGGTGTTGGGAAGCCGCATGTCTACACACAGTCGCACTTTTCCAGAAGTGCCCTTCTTGGGCACGATGACTACGGGTGACACCCATGGAGTGGGGCCGTCAGTCCGTTCAATGATATCTGACGCGAGGAGTTCTTGCAGCTCATCCTCCACAGCCTGCTGAAGGTGGTATGGTACCCGTCGGAGATGTTGAGCGACAGGTCGGATCTGCTCGTTGATGTGGAGCCAAACTTGACATTTATTCAATCTTCCCAACCCGGTGAATAGCTTGGGGAATTTGTGTAATATGTCCTGATCACCACTGACCCGGTATAAGATCTCAACCAACCGAAGTCTCTCTGCCGTTGGTAGGCTGAGAAGGCAGTCAGCTTCCGGGCCATCAATCATGTGTATTACAGCGGACACCGACTTGTTCTGATGTCGAAGAGTCGTTTGAAACTTCCCTAGACAGGGGAGCGGTTTCGTTGACATCCAGGTGAAGACCCGGGCGTACGCCGGGCACAACGGAGGTGGTGACTTCATCTTTTTGTACTCCGTTACCGGGATGTAATTCAGTGATGCCCCACTGTCCAGGACAAACTGAGTGTCATGATTGCCCACGCTGATGTTCAGTCTCGGGTAAGTCTTCAATTGATCTGGATCGGCAACCATGCTGGCATATTCGACCGTGTACTCAGATTCACATGACCCTGATCGAGAGTCCGGGGATGGTGACCTTCTCGCCCAGCGAGATCTCCTCGATTCCCGGCTGGAATGTGATGAGCAGGAAGACGATTTTGGCCGATCTTGCACAGCTTTCACGTGGTGTCGCCTGGTGTCCGAGCGAGTTGGCCTCATCGCTTCATTCTTCCTCTCACTGCGATATTCGCCACAAGTCGCCTCAAAATGGTTAGTTCGTCCACACTTCCGACATTACTGCCCCATGGCTGGACACGCTTCTCTGTGCGGGAAATCATACCCACATCTGTAGCATTTCTTTCCCCCATCTTGTCTCTTGTCTTTTGGCTTGCTCCTCCGCTTGGTCGTACACTCGAGTCATCTCCTCTATTTCCTCTAGGTTGTGACTTTTCCTCAACAGCCTCCTCCTCAGTGTCTCAGACTGACACCCATCAATTATCTGCGACCGGATGGCATCATCCGTTGAAAACGCATCGAACTCGCAATATCTGGACAATCGACGCAGTCGTGTTATGAACAAACTCATCACCTCTTCTTTCCCTTGACGGGCTTGATGAAGGGCATATCTTTCATAATCCACATTTCTTTTAGGCAGAAACTTCCTGTTTAGCGCCTTGCGCACTTTATCATAAGTTCCTGTGTCCGCGCGAGGTAGTTCTTTGATGATCTTGCTAATTTCTTTGCCGACCAGGTTGCGCAGTGCAATCACTTTGTCCTCATCCTCGGTCACCTTCGACCCTTTAATGTAATCCTCAAAGTCTTCAAGCCATTCTTGCCATCTGGGGCCCATGCTCTCCCCAACTGTCAGTGGTAATGGCTCTGGTGGGCGCAAATGTGACACCCCCGTCACAGTCGGTTTGACTTCAGCTCTTTGCGGCGAACCATGGTTCGACATCTTGGCCGTGCACTACTGAGCTCGTCTTATCTGCCCACGTGCTTGTTCGTTTCCAGCTTGCCTTGGCTGGTGCTTGTTTGCTTTCTTTGCTTCTCTTCCTTTTTCCCCTTTTTTTTTTTTGAATTGCCAAGTGTTTGTTTGTTTCTTGCCTGACTTTAAAATGGCCACCACTTTGATTCCATAGGGATGTCTTGCAGGTGACTGCCTGACTCCAAGATGGCCGCTGCACCAGACCTCTCACTCCCCACGAGGTATTGACTGTCCCTCTTATCAGGCTTGCCACACTGCTCTCAGCACTCCCGCAGTCACAGGTCATTCATAGTGCTTCGCGCATCACTTAAGGTCATTCACCTGATACAGCGAGCTCGGGGTGGGCTCCCGATGTTACTCTTCTCTCGCGTGCCAAATCTCACGCATCGGGGTGAGGTTTCACTTTGGCGCGTAACAGCGCTCCTTCAGCCACAATGTCCTGAGGCTCCGGTGCACCCGTCAGTCAGCGCAGGAGCTGCCAGCAGTCATCGGTGTGACCTCCCGCTCTCTCATTGGCGTTTGCACCTCAGTTTTCACCTCAGGGATGGCACTGCATTCGGCGCGAACCGGCCCTCTCAGATGGACGCGCTTTCTTCGGTCGCACCAGGGACCAGGGACTCTTCTTTCACTGGGACACTGGGCCACAGCATCCCACCCTCGTCGCCAGATGTCGCATCCACGACTAATAATGACAGACACGTGTCATGCTTTTCTGAGGAGCTTTATTCTCATGCTCTCACTCGGTCCCTGCCCTTACTCTCACTGCCCACTTCCTGCTACTTCTCCGCCCCTTCCTCTCGCCTCCTGGCTCCGTCCACACCAACTACTAGACAGCTCACAACTCAACATCCTCTACAAGGCTTAAAAGAAAATTCAATATACCAATGAGGTGTAGGCCAATTTTACCATGTTTAGGGGAGTGAACACAAGCACTTTAGCAATAGTTCGCAGTGGCATAGTGCACAAAGTCCTATGGCTAACAAAATTGAATTTCAGCAAAATGGAGTGCAACAGGCAAAAAGCTTGAGAGAAGACAACCCTAAGGCCTAACAAATACCTTAATAAAATCTGTCTTCAAAGAAGGATATAAACATCTGTTCAACATCAAGTGCCAGCTAGCTTTTATTGTAGAGCAAAGGAAATGCAATAAAGAATTAGCAATCATTAATAGACAACTTTGTATGAAAACAAACCAGTGCAATATGAGAGTTCGTAATTCTAATAGACAACTCTTTGGGAAAACAAAAAAGTGCAATATCAGAGTTCCTAATCCTTAATGAATGCCTCCTGAAATAATGTTAACATGCAACGTTTATTTCTTTAACACAAGAGTTGTGCTAGAATACATTTCTGACTGTAGTTCTGTCTTTCATCAACTTCCACAAATAACAGATTGCAAGATTTTTAACGTTTTGAAATTAAACTGCTGATCACAGCAACTGTGTCTCATGATTTCCTGGCAAGGACACTATGGACGACAAGGAGAAACTTGAACTCAGAGTCCCTGATTCACAAAGGTGAACTTGCACTTCACAATTTTTTGGGTATTCACAAATTACAAAGTAAATTTTACTAATAGTAGGACCTAATTATGAGTCTGGTGGTCCGAGAATCGCCAGACTCGTGGTGGCACGGCGGTGGAGGACCAGCCTGGGACTGCCACCGCCGCTAGGGAACCGTTGTTCCCTGGTGGTAGCATAACCACCATGAGGCCATAATATGCTTGGCAGAACCGCCGCGGTCCCACCAACAATATTACGAGTTTCCTGTCCACGACGGTTTTCATGGCGATTCCACCACCATAAAATCGTGGCAGAGAGGAAACAGAGGGGGGGCCTACAGAGCCCCCTGTTGCCTCACACCACGTGGATGCACCCAGGTGGCATAACATGTGCCCCACTGTGTGCATGCACACCAGTTCCAGCACGGCATTGACTCTATAGTCCATGCCGTGCAGGAACCTTGTGTGGCATTCCCATAGCGGTGCCTTTTTCAAAGGTACCACAGCAGAACCACCACGCTGCCTGCCAGACCACTTTTAAATCATAATCTGGCAGGCAGGCGGCGGTATGGGAGCATGGCAGTGGTGACCCGCCCACTCCCGCACTGCTGAAACTTGTAATTAGGCCTGTACTTTTATGACTGTGGAGACTCCACAATCAGGGCTGAGAACTCCAAACATAAAAAGATAGGAAAGGTCTATATTTTTATGTAAAGAGTCTCTGCCACAAGTGAGAAGTTTCTGCAGTAGTAAAATTACAATTTTAAAATTAAACTGTTAGGGCCAGATGTAGGATCCTATTTTGCATGCTCAAACGGGTTTGCGACCCGTTTGCGCATGCAAAATGTCACAGGGCGATGTACATTTCCAAAATAGCAAGTCGCAATTTATTTGCGACTCGCTATTTAGGAATTGTGAGTCGCTATTAGGAAAGGGGCGATCCCTTCCTAATAGCGACCCCAAAGCCATGTATTAATGTTTTGAGACCGCAGTTGCGGTCGCAAAACAATTGCAAAATCTTCAAGAGGGTGGTAATGCACTCTCAAAAGGGAAGGGGTCCCCAAGAGACCCCTTCCTCTTTGCAAATTCTGGGGGGAAGTATTTTTTAGGGACAGGCAGTGGTCCCAGGGACCACTGCCTACCCCTAAAAATTGAAACAAAAACGTTTCATTTTTCTTTTTTTAAATGCATCCTATTTTCCTTTAAGGAAAACGGGCTGCATTTAAAAAAAAAACTGCTTTTTTTAAAAGCACGCCCAGGATGGAGGTCTGCTGAGCCCAGCAGGCCACCATCCCTGGGAGGGCCAGCCATTCCCAATGGGGCCGCAAATTGTGAGTGGCTCATTAATATTCATGAGCCTCGCATTTTGCGACCCTATTGGGAATCGCAATCAGTGTCTCTGACACTGTAGTACATTGTAAATTGCGCCTCGCAATTTGCGACTCTGAATCGAGCGCAAAGTGCGAGACGCAATTTACAAGGGTCGTACATCTGGCCCTTAGTTTGTAAATACCAAAAAAACTATAAACTTACACAGAAGTGTAAGTTTGCCTTTGTGAATTAGGCCCTAAGTATTCAGCCACAGTTTGCAAGTCTAGTGAGAGTCCTCTGACTCCATCTTGTCTTTATTCATGTTTTTAGCATAGCAAGCTCATAAGGAATCTGAGGCATCTTTCTAGGCAGTGCACATACTAAGTCAGGGCCAGACTGGCCGTGTCAGGCATTGGCCTTTTCCCCGGGAGGCTGGAAGGGTGGGGGCCGGTTTTGCAGCAGTGGGGCCTGGTTTTGTTACAGGCGGCTGGTTCTGCAGCAGTGCTGCAATATCGGCACTCATTAAAAGAAATGCAGCAGTACTTCACACTTGCACCCCCATTCCCGGGTGGGCTGGTTTGACAAAATTGCCAGGGCTGATTTAGGTTCCAAGTCCAGCCCTGCAAAGTGTTCTCCACCAATCTCTTCTGCTCCTGAAGATGTGTATATACAAAAGGTTCCGAGTAAAGTGGCTCTGTGGGTAACCAGCGTGCAAAGGCAAGGGTGTCTCATGACTCCTGACAGGAATATACAAATAAGATTTTATGTACAATTGAAGCAGCTTCTGAGGCCTAACCAGGGAAACAAACTCCTCTGAAGTAGTCACATTGAAAACTTTTGAACTATAAAAACATTAAAGTCCATTACAGGTCGGTTTGAAGACACACCCCTGAGGCAAGATGGCGGCCGTGGCGCGGGCTGTGTGAGCAGCTCTACACTCCGGCTCCGCGTTTCTGAGAGGGAGCATGGTGGATGCGGACTGAACTACCGTTGAGGCATTATACATGCTTTTTGAAATAGCTCATTTCCATCCTGGCTCTATCTGACGGCAACCAGAGGGGGAGAGAAAGTTGGAACATTCAGAGAAAAATACATTGTAATCTGCGCACTGCGGTATACTGGACCGGCCAAACCCGGATTCATTGCGAGCTTAAGACCCGAAATTCAGGAGCTGGCTGTGGGCGTGGAAGTCTTCGAAGGGTTTGCTGAGTTCTGGGACGCCGTCTCTTTAGCAGCGCAGCTGCGAATTTACCGACTGATGTTGCTTAATTTTCTTCGAACCCGAAAGCGTTTCCCGCTGTGGCATCTTTCTGGGTTTCTTACAGGATTTCATTGCTCAGTAGTGCGTGGAAGCGGCGGGTCTCGGAAGAATAAGAAGATGCCGCAGAAAGTTCAGATGAAGGTTCAGACCCGGAGCGTTAAGACAAAACAGCCAATTGAGGGTAAACCAGCTGAGGGAAAGCTGGTCCAGACAAAAGACATTGTAAGTGAATCTTTGCTTTCATCAGAAATCGAGACTATTGATAAAGCGGGAAACGTTATGGGTGCCGATTTATTTGAAAAGGTTCCGTTGTCTCAACGTAATCCGAAACAAGACCCTCTTTCGCTTCATGGTTTTTTTGAAAAAAAAACGTCAAAAATAGGGACATTGTATCTTCAGATCCTGTAACATCTTTGGTGGATACATTTGTCCATACAATTGATGATACTGCTGTTATTACAGAGGGGAACGCAGATATAACAGAAGTAATTTCGGATTCGGAATTACGGGCTCGTGGTTTGCAAGGGAGTAAGGGAGATAGAGTCCTAACTGATTTAATACAATGTGCAGGGATTGTTGAGACTTCTCTGAATATTGATTCTAATCTTGCGGAAGAAGTTTTAATTCATCAAGAGGGTGGTGAAAATTTCTATTCCTTGTCTGACCACACGTCTGATGAAAGTCTAAATTGTTGTAAGGACTGGGCAGATTATACAGCAGAGAGTAGCTTCTTAGGAGAGGACGAAGATGATGGGGACGTAAGAGCCACTCTAACTTCATCTAATACAAGTACTGCCACAGTCAAGAGACGTAAAAAGAAGGGGTCTCATAATCGTAACCACACTAAATCTATTGTAAAAGGCGTCGAGAATACTGCACCTGATCATGCAAGTAGGCCTGATATTCCTTTAGACAACAACCCAGAGGCGGAAACTAGGACTGAAATTGTAGAATCTTTTTCTAATTCTGAAGGTGCAAATAATCTGGTTGAGACCCCTTCTGAAATTACATTAACTACCATTTATAATACTATGATGGCGCATCGGGCAGAGAGTAAATCTGAAAATCTTCGTACACAAGCCACCTGTACTAAAATGAAAAATACTATTCGTCGTGCAATCAAAATCTCTGCTGAGACTGCCGACAGAGTAACTGAAGCTGAGGCACGTATTCTGGCTTTGGAGGAAGAGTCTAGATCCCAGAAACAAGAAATTGAGAACGTTAAAATCCATAGGGACGACCTTTCTTATAAGCTAATGGGCCTAGAAAATCAGGCTCGAAGAAACAATTTATGATTTCTTGGAATACCTGAAAAGAAGGAAGGGATTGATGTCAGACAATTTATTATTGGACTTTTAAATGAAGCTTTTCCTGATTTAAAAACATGGGATTGGGCAAAAGAAGTCCAAAGAGCACATCGCTTCCCCTTCTCTATTAAGAAACCTCGTCAGGGTGAGATAGATTATCCCCGGGCAATTCTAGTCAGTTTTAACAATTTCCTCGCAAGAGAGGAAATTTCAACTCTAGCCAGATCCGAGAATAGAGTAATTGCAACTAATACCTGAATTTCAGGAAAAGGGGGCCACCGTTTACCTTCAGAATCCGGCCAAACTAAAAATCTTATGGAAAGGGCAAACAACATTTTTCTTATTAGAGATTAAGGCTAAGGAGTTTTTGCAAACATTATAAAAACATTACTATATTACATTAAATTCTTTATCTGAGTTATTAGGGTTATATTGGATTCTAATGGTTTTTGTTTGGTCTGCCTCTACTTTGTTCTCCTTGATGTGTGCGGAGTCGGAATAACGCGGCACTCCATACTTTACAGGAACTGAGAGTTCCTGAGCCTCATATGTGGGGGAGGGGGGTGGGTTGCTGGTCTTGGACCACGGGGTGGTGGTGGAAGTGGTCGTGGCGGGGGTGGGGTGTAAAGCAGCAATAATGGCTGACCCGGGCTCTATAAAACAGATTAGGTGGATTATTATAAGATATAAGAGTTATAAGAGTACTAAGAATCAATTTAAAAAGTAATTGTTTATTGTGATTTTCAAAATTCTAATATGGCGAGGAAAATTAAAATGTGTTCGTTAAATATCAATGGTTTAAATGATTTAAAAAAGCTAGGGATTTTGCGGCATTTGGTTCAATCTTTGCAATTTGATATTCTTTGTTTACAAGAGACACATATTCCATGGTCTAAGAGGAGTTTGCTAAAAAATCTGGGTCTTGAGCTTTTAATCTGTTCCAAACAAATGGGAGCCACAAGAGGAGTCGCTGTTCTTATAAAACAAAGGTTTGGTAAATGTGTTAGAACCTTAGGCGATAAATGGGGTAGATGGGGAATAGCGGAAATTATTATTGAAGGGATTAAAATTACTGTTTGTTCTATATATGGTCCAAACTTAGACGATAAGGAAGTATTTAATCTAATTAACTCCGAGTTAGCTGATTGGAATTATCCTTTAATTCTGTGTGGAGATTTTAATATTCACATTGATGCTACCTGTAATATTAGAAATACTTGGAATTATAAAGGTCGTAAAATCCAAACCTTTAGAGCTCTTAGGGAACTAATTTTAGGGAACGGATTGATAGATGTATGGAACAAGCTTAGACCCACGGAGCCAGGTTTTACTTATTTCTCAGCTCCACATCAAAAATTTGTTTGTTTAGATAATTTTTTTATCTCTGCAAAGTTCGCTGAAAATATAAGTATAGATGTTCTACCACAAATTATTTCTGATCATAATCCTATTGTATCAGAATTATTATTTTCCTCTCAGTAGCATTTTCAACAAAAACCATGGTCATTTCAAAGAAATTTATTGTTAGACCAGGATTATTTAGCTCATATGGCTCTGATTATAAAGGAATTCTTTCTGTATAATAATAATACGTCTTCGATTCAGATAGTTTGGGATACTTTTAAATCGACTATCAGAGGAGAGACTTTGAGCTATTCGAAATACCGTTTAAAAAAAAAACCTGAATTTAAGGCCACTCTAGACCATATAACTCAGGCAGAATTAAAATCAGTCTCTTGTATTAGACTTGGTTTTGGTGTACAGGAAGCTCAAAAAGCTCTGGCTTGTGAGCGATCAGTTGTCCATTCTTATTTGGCGGAGCAGGTAGCAGCGAAATACAAATTATTTTAAAAAGAATGCTATGAATTAAGCGAGCAAACGGGCAGAATACTATCGCAAAGACTGCGGCAGAGAGCCGTTATTACTGATATAATTAAAATTACTGATCAAGATGGTGTAAGTCAAGAATCTAGGTCTGGCGTATTGAAGGCATTCCGGGATTTTTATCAATCATTGTATAATCGATCGAATGACGGTACTAGTCTAAGGAGCGATGCGTCTAGCTATCTTGTAAATTTAGATTGTCTCTCCTCCCTTAATGAAGATCAAAGAGTAGTTTTATCCGCTCCAATCACTTGGGAAGAGATAGAAGGGGCTATACTTGGGCTAGCTCCTGGTAAAGCAGTCGGCCCGGATAATATTCCCTTGGAATTTTATCGAACTTTCCGTAACGTTTTGAAATCAGAGTTGCTGAAAATCTTTCAAGAAGCATTTCATGGCCGATCGCCTCCTTCATGGTCATTAGCTACTATAGTTGTATTTAAAAAAAAAGGAAAAGATTCTATGGATCTTGGGTCATATAGACCAATTTCTTTAATAACGTCCGATAGTAAGATCTTTTCTAAAATCTTAGCAAATAGGTTAAACAATCTGATGCCTAATCTAGTTGCTAAATTTCAACATGGTTTCATTAAAAAGAGGGACACAACGGATCATATAAGAAGGATTATTGCTCTCTTGGACAGGGTGCAGGCCTCGGGATCCCCAGTCGGACTGGCCCTACTGGATGCCGAGAAGGCCTTTGACAGGGTCGACTGGGGGTTCCTCTGGCGTGTTCTGATTTGGAAGTGCTTCCCTATGGAATTTATACCGGCTTTGAATGCTTTATATAATGAACCCAAGGCTGTCATACGAATAGCTTCCGATATTTCTACTATATTATCTATAACGAGGGGAACTAGGCAAGGATGTCCCTGCTCCCCCCTGTTATATGCGCTCTATATAGAACCATACTTGCAAAAACTTATGAACCAGGATAGAATCCCCCCGGTTATAATTCATCAAATAGAATATAAAATCTTTGCCTATGCCGATGATGTCGCGATTGTCACATCGGATATTAATCTAGCTTTTCCTAAGATTATAGAATTAGCTCATGAATTTGGCTTATACTCCGGTTATAAACTTAATATTGCAAAAACACAGATAATTCACTCTGCAGCTGGTCCACCAACTGATTTAACATTATCAACTACGGCCCCTTATTTAGGTGTAAAACTGTCCGCCAAGGTGGAAGATATTTTAGAGCTTAACCTTGATCCGTTACTTGCTTCCACTAATAGGTCTCTTGAAATGTTAAATAATTTACATCTTTCTCTCTATGGTCGCACCAATGTTGTCAAGATGCTTTTTTTCCCTGAATTTCTTTATTTTTTTCGGACTATACCCTTGCTGTTCCCTTCTAGCTTTTTTGTTAAACTAGATAGAATAATTTCAAGATTCTTATGGGGATATAAAAGAGCTAGGAGGTCTTTTAATTGGTGTACCCTACCTATACTAAGAGGAGGTTGGGGAATGCCGAATTGCCGTCTATAATATTTGGCGGTATCGCTTAGGTTTATGAGTGTTCTAATCTTTCAAGAAACAATGATAGATGATTTTACATATCCCTCAATTTATGAAATGATCCTTGGTACTCAAGCACGACAATGTTTAGTATGTTTTTCTGAACCAAGTTACTATAAAAAAACAAGATTTAAAGTCACGTTAACTGCTTATCAGATATGGAAGCAATTTAAGAAAAGATTCTGTTTGAATAGCAATCTCACTTATTACACACCATTACTCGATAATCCGATGCTGCCAATAGTATTCACTGATCATGTTATGCATCGATGGCAAAGTTTTAACATAATTCGGTTAGGGGATCTTTATCAAGAAGAACAATTCGTAACATTTGCGTATCTACAACAACAATGCAATTTACCCAAAGCTGATTTTTTCAAATATTTGCAAGTACGCAGTTTTTTAAGTAAAAATTAAGTAACATTTTTTTATTGAATACTAATAAAATTACTAAAATTGACATATTGGAATGCTGCTGGAAACAAAATAGAATCGGGGTAATCTATCAGACAATGATACATCGATTAGAAGACAATCTTGAATTATTTAATATAAAATGGCAAAGGGATTTGGGTATAGAGAGTATTAATGTATCTGATGCATTGGCATTGTCTGATCTAGTTTTATGTAATGGATCTTTAAAAAGCCAATTCTTTATGAGTTTATTTTATTTATATTATACCCGGGCCAAATTATTGAAATGGAATGCTAATAGAGGTGTTAAATGTAGTCGATGTGGATTTCTTGGTGCAAATTCTATCCATATGGTTTTTTTTGTCCTAAATTAACCCAATTTATCTCTGAAGTTCAAATTTTTTTTAAATAACATCATGAAGTCACCAGTTATACTTTCTGCTGAACTTGTAATACTTGGTATCCAATCAAATCCCGATAGGCGGCAGTCAAGTGCTGAAGAAGGTTTTTTATTTATATCTATGTCTATTTTTAGATTTTGTATAACCTCTCAATGGCTCGATACTGATCCTCCTTCATTTTTCCAGTGGCATTCTAAATTGTTAAATATTTATCAATTAGAGAAGGCTGTGTACTGTCTAAAGGGGAAGAAAAAGAAGGTTTTGGTCTAAAAATTTGGGCTCCTATTCATAACTGGATTCAATCTTGAAAATCTAATCTGTCTTTTTATGTTAAAGTCGTTAAAGTGATGCTTAGTCCTGTTTAATTATTTGTTTTACCCATTTGTTTGATCTGTAATGTTCTGCTGGCTATTTATTTGCTGCTATAAAAATCAATAAAAAATAAATAAATAAATAAAAAGTCCATTACAGGTCAAAACTGGGTGTCAATTATAGTAGGATTGGAGAAAAATTTTATTTCACCATTAATAGCCAGAAATGACAATTCCATTACCTTTACAAAATTGTCTTGGCAGCAAAGAAGCACCGTTCCTTTGTCTACATTGATCTCGCTCTTCACTCCACATGGTAGTACGTTTCTATTTTATTACATAGAGCATTAACAACGTCAGACATTGCAAAGGGAGTAGCATTTTCACAATTGTTTTGTGGTTAGGCTCTTCATTGTGTCAGTAAACTGCTGACATATATGCGAAGATGGAATCTGATTCCTGTGTTCATATAAGTGTTTACTCATCTTTATGGTCTCACCTATCATCTTATTTTCTCATTTTAGGTTGATTTCTCCAGCTAATGTGCATAGTGACTCGATTCTGTTTTTCTTATATCTATAATACTTGAGATTCTGCACTCCCTGTATTAAAAAAAGCTTGTCTCTAATTTCTTTATAATCAGTGACTTCTAACACACCCAAGCACCAATTAAATAAGGGATAAAGTACCATCTTCTGTATATTATAAGGATATTGCAAGTCACCTCAGAGTTCCATAACTATATAGAGTAACAAGGCAGAATTCCTATATAATGTTGTGGAACTCTGAGGTGATTTACAATAGCCTTATCATGTATGCTAGGTGGGACTATATCAAGATAAAATACATGGTTTCACTATTATCTTTCCCACAAACCACTTACAACCTTGGTACGTAGCTCTTTCATATCAAAGAGCGAGCATGTTTGCAAACATGAAGAAAAAAAATAAAACCTCTGGTGCAAAATTAAACACATTGGAAACCTATTAGATATTTGTTGCAAACACATATTAGAAACAGTTCAATACAAGCCAGTTTCTTTAAAAAAATGTGAGAATGTGTAGACACATGCATAAAGATTCTAGCTATTCTCTAAGGAGTACAAAAATAAACATTCTCTCTGATTGTAAGCTATTGAAATAGAGCAGAAGAAAGAAGAGCAACGTTCTGTTTTTGTTGCATTAAACAGCTGCTTCAATTATTCTCCGTGACCTGTTCTGCCTTTCACCTCATCTGCTAGCTCTGACAGCAGACACTGTGATGTGCGAACTGGACTGTAATAACTTATAATAAATTAATTCTGAGACCTTTTCTTTATAATCGACGACTGGATGCGCCACAAGTCGCAATTATAACAAAAGGTTAGAGAATGCAGTTTATACAGGGATTACACAATCCCATGTATAATAAATAAATAACATCAGATCTCAACTTTAATAAGTTATTACAGTTGAGTTCTGGTGCCACAATGGCAGCTGGCTGACCCAGCAGCTGAGGGGGAGAGCATGTCTGGTCATAGAGCACAACAAAAACGAAACATGTTTTTTCTTTATTATGCTCCACAGTGACAAGCGGAAATTAGTTATTTATGCCAACATGTTTATTTATTTGTACTCACTGAGTAATTATAGAAAAGCTAGAACCTTTCTGCATGTTTCTACGCATTCCAACCTTTTGCGCCTTTTTTCCAAGAAAGTGACTTGTATTAAATTGATTCTAATACTTTTTTGCAACTAAAATCAACAACTTTTTTATATGTTTAATTTTGCAGTAGAGATACCATTTTTATTGTTCATGTTTGCAAACATGCTCTTTTTTTCCTATAACAGCTATGCACCAAAGCTTTAAGTGGTGTGTGGGAGAGGTGATGGGGTGACCATGTTTTATAAGGGATAAAATATCCCCTGCTGTACATGTCAAGGATATTGCAAGTCACCTCAGAGTTCCATACCCTTATGAAGGAACTCTGCCTTGGTGACTTGCAATATTGTTATATTTTATGTACAATCACCACATCTTACTCGTATACAGTGGCGGCTGCTCCCAAATAGCATTAGTGGGGAGGGGGTAAAAAAAATAAAAACACTTACTTGTCGACCAGCCGGCTGGCCGGCCGCCGCCTTTCCTTGGTCCTCTGCGTCCTCTTCTTTCTTTCTGCTTCACAGGAAGCAGGAACGGAAGCGCCCACCCAGGCTCCCATGACCAATAACATCCCTGCAAAGCAGCGTTGTGATTGGTCTGAGCGCCGTGGTTCGATGCTCAGCCAGAGAATGGGTGTCTGGGGCATGTTCTCCACCCAGGCTGTAATGCAGCCTGGATGGAGAATATGCAAAGTGCGCATGAGTGTTTGCCCGGCCCAAGAAGACCAGCCAAACATTCAAGCGCACTTGGAGTTGCCAAACCACTCCCCTGCTCTGCTAGAGCAGCCCCACCCCGCCCACAAAGCTGTTGCAGCACGGAAAAATTAAATTATAATAACATTGCTTTATTATCATTTTATTTTTCCAGTTTTTTGCAGTGCTGAAGATAGTGGGGCGACGCTCATCCGCCTTAGCTGAGGAGTCGCCCCTGAGTAAGTGTAACTCATAATTTGAGCTTCAAACGCTCATTCATTTCACAAAAGCCATGTATTAGAAAGATTTATCGTAGTTCACAGGGAGCATGGCAGTGTTTTACGTAATTACGTCTTTCTAATGTATATGCGAAAAATATGCTTTTTAATATGCCACATTTAGAAACTATCTCTTTAAATGCTTAGATCTGCTTGCTGAACTTATTCTCGTATATCTGGAAACCCCCTAATATTGTTGGTTACGAAAAATTTCACTATGCCTAATTGGCACGTTTTGGGAAGTGTGAGAAGTGCACGAGAGAAAAATAGTTTAATACTAGTGATAAAAAGGTGAAACGTGCAAGGGCGGAGCTGGGATGTGGAGAGGTGGCAGAAATCCCTGGTGTCCAGCATATGGCAAATCACCAGCCCTGCAACTCCGAATGAAATACCAATTATCTTTGGTACCGATGCGTTGACAACTTCTGTTAACATTGAACTGCATGACTCGTCTGTACCAATATAATTACAGCAGCGTTTTTTTATTGAGCCAAATGATGCATTGGTTTGATTAAAACATTTTTTTTTAAACAAGCAATAATCAGGGGTTTACAAAAAAAACTCAACCATAAAAGAGGAACAGATTGACAAGGAGAAAACCAAACCATAATAGTTGGCGCCCAGGACTTATTCCACAGCATAAATCTTGTTTATCTCTGTATCCAATGCCTTTATGTGACATCTATTTTGAAGAGTGAAAAATGAAAGACGCATGTTAAGCAGGAAAATAAATATTTTAGAAGAAAGCATGAGCACAAAGCGTGAATACAGCTCCATACTTCCATTCGTGGAAAGAGAAAGCTCATGTGCTTTTATTCTCACAAAAGTACACAATCCTTATACAAAATTAATGTGGCTGGTAACTAAAGTAACTTCCTGTGTAGGTAAAAAAAAACGTCCCTTTCGTGGCTATTATGCAATCTACCGATAACTGGAGCATGAACAAAACACTCAGGAATTGAACGGCAGCTCTTAAAGATATATTAAGACACACAAAGATAAAAGTGCTCTTTCTAGGCCATATGGAACGAGCGTGGTATATTCATCTTTCTCTCCTTTGTTTATGTTTTTTCTGACTTCATTCTCTAAAAGCATCATGGTTTTTTAGGACATGGAAAGGATGTTTTTGAGACATTGCTGAATGATGTATGGATAACTTAATGTATGTTGACTTTGTATGTTTCAAGCGGATGCAACCATGGACGCTGATTAATCAAAAAGCCTTAGGTTCCGAAAGTGACATCACATGCTCTTTGACCCCAATGAAATTACATCACACGCCCTTCCACCCAGATGCCTTCCTGGGAATTGATATCACCTGATCTTTTGCCCTGATGACATCACAGGAAGTAACTTCGCTGAAATTAAGAACTGTGCAACAAGTACAAGGTTGATTAAAAGAGACCGTACTTATGACAAAATCTAAAAGTTAATTTAATTTTCTTTATTTTAACTAGAGTGCTGCCGAGATAAGTCTTGGCCTCAGCAATCACTGACCCAGGTGCATCCACCCTAAGCCAAACGTGGTCATGTCCAGTTACAGCCCAAAATGCTGACGCATTTACTAACATACAATAGGGATGTATTAGAAGTGATATCATATACCTTCTAAACCATCGTAAGAAAATCATGTCATGTGATCTTTGATCATCACATAAATTGATGGAACTTAGAACAACGTTCAAAACTGATGAAATCACAAAACAGCTTCTATAGCTAATACATGCCAATTTCACTTATCTCCTATGTATTCAATATGGTGCTGATATGGTAGGGGCACACATATGATATTTTAGTTGCAGCCATGATCTATCCATGTACAGTTATCACATGCCAAATACAATCAAACTACAACTTGCCTTGCTACAAAGACTGTGTGATGGGCCTAATTTCAAATTAAATGAAAAATAATTTCTAAAGCGTAACAATACCTGAAGGTACAAAGGCAATAAGCCACGAGGAGACCTCGGACGCTGTAAGGGAGACAAAACTGAGAACAGCTCTCAGGACTAAGATGAAAAAAGCAATGTTTTCAGATGTTTCCAAACAATAAGGAGGTTTACTGAGCCAGTGATATGGATGGATAAGGTATTCCAGAGTTTAGCCACTGCATAAGCAAAAGAGAGACCACCACATCTGACTCTGTGAATTTTAGGAACCACAACTTTTCTCCTAAAGGTGGAGCAGAACAGTCTTTTTGACCCATGCGATTGAAAGGTAGACCGTAAAAAACTTGGGCCCAGATTGTGTACCACCATATAAGTCATACAAAGGACTTTAAACATCACCCATTTCCTGATAGTGAGCCAGTTGAAGGTCTGGAAGCCCTTGGCAACCAAAAGGTGTTTTGGGATGTCCAGAATAAGATGTGCCGTCGTATTCTGAGTATCCTGAAGTTTGTTAAGGGAAGCCTGGTTGATGTTGAGGTAAAATGTGTCACAATAGTCCAAGCGTGATGAAACCAGTACCACAGGCACAAATTTGCGCAACTCTACCAGATTGAACAGAAATATCTTTTTATAGTTATGATAATATGGAAGCACGTGCTGGCAGTGTGGCTAACCTGTAGGTGAAATGACAGGGAATTGTAAAAAATTACCCCTAGGTTCTCGACAGAATCGACTGGAGTAGGAAGATGAACATGTTGTGTAGTTCCTATAAAACCTATATAGGATCTGCGCGTTTAGACAACATACACTGCAGGATTGGCCTGTGTACCAGCTAGCTCACAGTGCCACTAGAAACTTTTCTTACCAAGGAGAGAATAGTTCTTGGCAACTTTCGAATATGACAACCCTGATCCCTCAGGACCATAGAAACTGTGTACTACTTTTCGCTAAGTCACTCGTACTCACTTAGTCTCAGAGAGTCACACCGAATAAACTGTAGGGACGTTTTTCAGTAAGTATTTATTGAACAGTCCTTATTCTAGTGTAAAAAAGGTTTGCTGAAACAATCATTAGACAGTAAAAGATGTAAATGATTAGAAGCACTAAGAAAGTAAAAGGATGGTAGATCTCCACCATTTTGCTATAACCATGATTACAGGCAAGTGTATAAAATACATAATAATAAAATGCGTATTACTACAATGCTACCCTAACTAGATGTACCTAAGTGTACCTAGCATGTACGTAGGTGTTAAGCCAAGAATCCCTCTAGGATAAAGTCAACCCCATTACCTCAAGTGAGAGACTGTGGGACCCTGTCTTGGTCTCGAGTTGGACACCCCGCAAGGGATGTTTTAGACCACTGCGAGCTGGAGTATCTGCATGCAGGAACCTCAGCGTCTCGCGTCAGTGTGTTGGCAGGGAAATCCTGATCTCCTCTCTTTGTCTCACCAAGATGTGATGTTTAAATACCCAAAGGTCTCCCCAGGGGTTCTACCTTGCTGTGCAACTTGTTGGACTTAGGATGACGTCAGGAATTAACTTTATACCTAGATATTATACAGGAGATGGTAGTCCTGCTGAGTTTCCAAGAATCCTCATGCATAATGTATGAGGCCTTAACCAGGGAAAATCCTGCGTTCTGTGCAGTGTCATATCTAGGTGAAAGGTCAGTCCCTAAGAACTATTATGTATGTAATGTAGGGAAGAATATAGGTTAAGGGGTAGGATGTTACCTGAGCCTATATTGGGGTACCTATATTGAATATAACACCCTCTCCTCATCCGACTGGATGACATAATTAAATTCTAACGTACTGCTAGGCTGTCTAGGCACTGGTACGCAAATTACTACAATAAAAATATTGTATGTTAAAACAATTCTAAAAACATGGAAAAAAGGAAAGTTTGTCACCCAAGCAATAGCTCTAATGTGTCCGTATATATAGTTCGAACAACTACAAGCATTGGAATGCAATGCAGGTCATAAAAAATGTCTATGGTTTTGGACTTCCAATTTTGATTTTATTTTAAAAAATGCCGAATTTTTCCCAGCAAACAACAAGCCAAATGTTTATACGTCCTGGCTGGTAGATGCAACATTGCTGTTGTCTACCTTTGCAGACAACGATCCCTGTAACACCTAGCAGATTACGTCAATTGAGCACAGATGATCTTCCAAACTGCCTGCAGCCGATGCTGGGGCAGCCGGTGTGCCATCCAAGGCCTAGGTGTCAGTGGAGGAGCCTGTATCCTTTCCAACAGGAGCCAAGACTTCCTGTGGAGGCTCTAAGAATGCCGCCAATCAACAAAGAAATATACGCTGGGGGCACTGCAGAACATGGGCCGTTATCGGATCCAGTAAAGCATCAACTTACGGTTGCGCAACTGATGGAAGTGTCAGACGGAGATCCAACACGCATTCTTCTCCGCAGAACAGGCATTGGAGAACAGGTAGGATCCAGTCCATCCAGACTGGTCTAAATGACAAGAACCAAGAGGCGCCCGGTTCTCGTAGACGAGGTGTGCCCAGATGTTGTACCATGCGATCACGGTATTTACGTTCCAGGTGTGCTTTTTCCATTTTCTTGGTGACTGGGACATCCATTGTGTAGCAGAAAAATTACAATCAGGATCCCTGCTATTAGAAACATGAGCAGTGGAAGTCCTCCAAAAATGCTTCTGAATATGGAGTGTATAAAGTTTGGTATAACTCAGAGGACCTTCTGAAAGGTGCTTACAGTCCCGAACCTATGATCTTAAATAGGTGAACTATATCCATCGTATCAGACATGTTAAAGATATGATTTACAATTTCTGTGAAATTCAAAGGACAGTTTGTACGTATAAGTGCCTGTATCTCAGCTGAGGACCTTGTGATCTGGAGATCAAAAGTCTCCCGGGCAGAGGTTAAGGGCACGTTTTCTGTAGAAGCATGGCTTTCATTCAGCTCAGAGTATCAAACCGTATAAAGGAAACATTCAAAGAAGGCCATAACGGTGCCTCCTTGACTGTGTGTGTCAGTGGAAACAATACTTGCATGCAGCAAGTAACCCTGGGGCTCACGGTGACGAGATATTAATGCCCGGAAGCATCCCACAGCAACCTTGATCGTTCAGCATCAAGTAACTTCCATTTGAGAGCAGCTTGAATACCGGGGTATTTCACAGCTGCCGGGGTTCCCCTCAAGTGACAGGATAGGTTCGCTACTGAACCATTGCAGTCGCCGTGCAGCATAATATCCTGGCATATGAGAGATCCACTAACAGCATTCTCGCAGTTTGTACCGCTTAGAAATACTTCTAGATCCCCACTCCTGCATCGGAATCTGTACGGTAATTCCCAAGATTCCTTGATGAATTCCCTACCCATTTCTTCATATCTGCCTGCCTGTTATTGTTCTAGGCAATACTGAAATTGGAAAGTTGTGACCGGTAATGTTATATGGCCATGGATCAACCATCAAGTCATGTCAAGTTTTTCAATATGCAGCATTGTATATTTTGCTCTCCTCTGTGCCATTTTCATCTGCTTTTCTGTTAGATTGCATGCAGAAAAAAGTGACGTACTGTTGATAAAACGCCAAAGCACATAACCTGTGCTCAATGTTTGCACTGTCCAGCTCAGTAACATAATAGAACGTAATTGTGATTGCCTGTGCTGTAGTAGGGACAAATCATGTTCTAGTATATCAATAGCAGAAGATAAAATGCTGCCCAGTGAATAAATCCTGGAATTCAACGTAGCCATACCATTGTCAACTACGGCTAAAGTCTTTTCTAAATTGATTGTATCTATTTCTCGTAGTCTCTCCGCTGCTTCTTGTTGGGAGATTTTCCAAATTTCATTATAGACAGCATAATAGAAACGTTTTTGACATGGCTTTCTGGGACCCAATAAACAATCACCTAGGTCCACATCCTCTGTAAGTAAGGATAAGTGTTGTTTCACCGGTGTTAGTGTTGAGGTTTTTAGCCAATCAAGGCATAACTTCCCAATACTGTATGATGTCACCTCCCCTGGATGTTCTCTTTGTACATAGTGTGGGTCTGGCCTGTGGATACTGAACCCTTCGGTTGTACCCCTGAATCTTTCCTGACATCTATTAGTGTCAGTGGGCCAAACCACACATCCCTTCCAATTGGGGTCTGATCTATTGTATTGTAAAATGTCATCTAAAGCAACCCCTTTCAGTGATCCGAGGCGAGTTCAAATCCTTATTCTTGGCCATTCCAAGACAGGAAGTCTGTTGCACAGTATCGTTTAGAAACATCATCTGCTGGTGAATGAGGCATGCTCTAAATAGCAATTCTGTTCCATGGACTTACCAGTCTCTAGAACCCCAGACTGGTTTTACGTCTATAGTGTCTCTCCATAAGTTGAAACCCTGTTTAGACAGTAGGGTAATAAAGGAAGCAGAGTAAATCTGTTTGGTGTTAGCATATTTTTCTGTGCGGATGTCGGTGCAACTCTATAGTAATATGAGGTCGGGTTTGTGTAGAACATGATGACCATAATGTTGATAAGAATACATTGTGTTAAAGTCTGATGCGTCCTCTAACATTTCATTGCTAGAAAATGCGACAGATTGTTCTAAATCAGACAACATATTTGTTACGGCTTCAAAATCCCAATCATCGGAAAATGTACTGGCGGTAATTATATCATTTAAGGAAATTTTAAATAAATGTGGTATCTTTAAAAGTGCAGTTGGACCAACTATATCATAATCAACCGTGTCCCATACTATACCATCAGGTATAAGAACTGCTGTATTGTTCACTGATGACAAGTCTCTTACCAAGGCGAGAATAGTTCTTGGCAACTATCGAACATGACAACCCTGATCCCTCAGGACCGTGGAAACAGTGTACTACTTTTCGCTCAGTCACATGTGCTCACTTAGTCTCAGAGAGTTATGCTGAATAAACAGTAGGGACGTTTTTCAAGTATTTATTGAACAGTCTTTATTCAAGTTTAAATAGGTGCGTGGAAACAATCATTAGACAGTAAAATATATAAATGATTAGAAGCACTTAAAAAGTAAAATGATGGTAAACCTCTACCTTTTTGCTATAATCATGAATACAGGCAAATATATAAAATACATGACAATAAAATGTGTACTCCTACGATGCTACCCTAACTAGATGTACCTAAGTGTATCTAGCATGTATGTAGGTGTTAAGCCAAGAATCCCTCTAGGATAAAGTCAACCCCATTACCTGAAGTGAGAGACTGTGGGACCCCGTCTTGGTCTCAAGTTGGACACCCCACAAGGGATGTTTTAGACCACTGCTAGCTGGAGTATCTACATGCAGGAACCTCAGCGTCTTGCGTCAGTGTGTCGGGAGGGAAATCCTGATCTCCTCTCTTTGTCCCAGCAAGATGTTATGTTTATATACCCAAAGGTCTCCCCGGGGGTTCTACCTTGCTGTGCCACTTGTCGGACTTAGGATGACGTCGGGAATGAACTTTATACATAGATATTATACAGGAGATGGTAGTGCTGCTGAGTTTCCATGACTCCTCATGCATAATGTATGAGACCTTTACCAGGGAAAATCCTGCATTCTGTGTGCAGTGTCGTATCTAGGTAAAAGGTCAGTCCCTAAGAACCGTTATGTATGTAATGTAGGGAAGAATATAGGTGAAGGGTTAGGATGTTACCTGAGCCTATATTGGAGTACCTATATGGAATATAACAAACACAAGACTCTGCCTCCCAAAGCTCAGACTAGATGGACCACTGAGCTCCAAACACCAAAACTTCTTTTTTTTCCGGATTGAGTTTAGGGAAATATTCTCTCATCCAGCTACTGATTCTGGTCATACAATCTTTAAACTTGCCTGACACAGAAAGCATACTGTCCGTTATGGATACAATGATTTTGGTGTTGTTTGCATAGGACAACACCTGAAAACCAAAGGATCTAACCACAGTTGCTATTGACGAGACGTAGAAATGGGTAGGACTAACTGAAGAGCCCTGTGGCACTCCACAGGGAATCTTGAAAGCTTTTGCCCTAATTTGTACACATCTTACCACGTATCAACTACAAAAGAATGACGAAAGCTAAGCGCTTTGCCGTCCACACCTAGTTGCAATAATTGACTTGCCATAAGATCCAGAGAGACAGTATCAAAGGCCATGGACAGGTCAAGTATGACCAAGACTGCAGTTCCACCGCAGTCTACCTGGCCTCAGATACTATCGACAGCCGTCACTAGTGCATACTCTGTCACTCCTGAAGCTGGTTTGAGATGGATTAAGGAGATCATATGTATCAATGAACTTCATTAATTCCTGGTTCTGATGCTTTTCCAATATGTTGGCAGTAGTGGGCAGTAAAGAAATTGGTCAATAGATTTGAAATTCCTCAGGATTAAGGTGGGTTTTCTTGAGCAAAGGAATAACAATCGCTTCTTTCCATAAGCTGGGGAATTTTGGGGCATTTATGACTTTATTAATGGTCAGTAAGAGATGTTCAGCAACTATGTCCAGATCACTTTGTAAGATTTTGGGCGGACAGAGTTCCAACAGAGAGCCCGATGTAATGCCCATCAAAGGTTTTTTAACTTGAGGCACCATAACCTTTGAAAAGCACAAAAAAACAGGAGAGTTCCCTAACAAGGAGGCAGAAGAGGCATGTAGTAGTGCTCTGTGTTTACTCTTTTCTTTCGGGACCAAGTGTAAGTGCCATTTATGCTCCTGCCTGCAACACTTCCGCCTAAGTTCTTTAACATGTTTAGAGAAAAAGGGGGATGTAGGTTTTCTTCTAATTAGCATATGTACTTTAAGCGGGACAATCATCTCCAAAGAAGCATCAAGCCAACTTAAAATGTCCTCAGCAAGGAGACCAGTGTATAGGTCCGAATGAGAATAGGCAATCATCAGAGCATCAGGCCAGTTGTTGCAAGAGACGTTTCCCCAGTTCCTACTCAAATTGGGCCGGTTTTAAGGTCCAAGCGAGCCAGCAAAATAAGGAGGGGGCACCCAAAAAGGCTATCGTCCAATGGTCAGACCAGCTAAGTGTAATGGTAATCTTAATCCTAATTCAGCAAAATTGGTAGAGATTCCATCGAGAATATTTTGCGCCCCATGTGTGCGAGGGTGAACTAACTGTGAAAAACCCAGACTGGACTTCAAATGTCTGGTAAAGTTTCCCAATGTGTAGGCGTCATCTCAAATGTTCACTGCAACCTCTCTGTTTGAGGTTATAATCTAAAATGTTTAGTTCAGTCTCTCTACACACAATTCTACCTTCAAATGCAGTTGCCCACTGCACAAGGAATTTCTAGGCAACTTAGCAGCAAATGGCTCACTGTAATGACCATCATGTCAGTGATATTAGTGAACATTTGGAAGAATTTAAAGATCACTTACTTGAGAAATCTAAGGTTTCACCAACTATGTAATAGCTGAGTTTTAAAGCATATCCTTGCGGTTCACCCCTACCTACAAATGTCCTTCCTCAAGCCTTACAAGGGTTAACTCAGAAAGCTTTTTTCATGAGCAGGTTTGACTAACTTTTGGAAATTCAGAAGTATGTCATGGGTAAATCACATGCACTCCCAAAAAAATAGCTGTGAATCAGGCCCAAGTTTCTCAAATGACGATTGTTTGCATGGGCAAACCCACATTTTGCTCTCATAATTATTAAAACATCACCAAGAGTTTCCTGATACATCCTCAAACATATTCTTGCACAAAAGGAATGTTAATTGACAGTTCAACATAGACCAGAAGCAAAATGTCCTTTCAAGCAGAGCCTCTTCAAGAATGGGGTATGTTAAGAGTAATGAAGATTGTGGGGCTCTCTTTTTCGAACACACAATCCTGAATAGTTGATAAATAATGATATCAGTATTTATGAGAACAATTTTAGCTCTTATTTTTGACTTTCTGCTGTGACTGCATTTTGACTTACGGTAGGTTAGATAACCATTACATTTTTTATCTATTCACATTGATCTAGGGCCAATTCTGTGGAAGGCTATATTTAGAAGGCCACTTTTGGCTTCTCAGATCTTAATGTAGAACTCCAAGTACTCTAATGCAAAGAAAACAAGAAGTGGACTTGCCAAGCTCTTTTGCTTGCACAGCATGCATTACTGATTTGGTCACCTTGCAGCACAACATAAAAAACTAGTGTTGATTGAAATGAACTTCATGGCCGCAATACCTTATCTTAATCCTATTTCTGGTTAGCTGAACTTTTAGGCTGGACTGGAGGAAGGATATTGTTGGTGGTCCATTCACTATTCTGGCTTCCTGCAAGGCCTGCCATGACTACACAACTAATTTCTAGACTGTCCCTGTGAGGATACATGCAGCACCAAGGGAATCCTAGGAGCACCAATGCCTCCTGATTCTTCCTTCCCCTGTTTGGCACAAATCATTCATAAGGACATGGGAGGCTGACTGACCAGAAAGGAAAGGAAGCGGAGTGCAGACACTACTTTTGTTTCTCTATTATCAGGTGTGGCCAGACCTATGGATAAAAATTAAGAGAGGAGGTCAAAAATGCCATGGCTACAACCCTGGAAGTACTTTGATACCTACAATTTTGGAAGCAAATAGTTGTGAGGTGTATTAATTATCTCAACCAACTGAAATTCAGATTAAAACATCATGTATCAACTGCTTAGCAGCAACAAGAATGAAACCTAAATCTGTCCCTTCCAGGATTGGAAGTTGGGACCCGCTGGTTCAAATGTCCCAACGCACACCTTGCGCTGTCTTAGTTTGATAAAAACTTATGATGTCAAGGTAACACACATTGGGGTCTATTTTCAAAGATTCAATTACACATGAGTAAATCTACCTGTGTGAGTTTACTTGTAGACTTTTTTTAAACTGTATTAACTTTGGCTATTCACCATTTGCGAGTGTAAAATTACTAAGTGTACACTTACATGTCTGAACCTCTTAAATACATGGGGTGGAGCGTAATTTATAAGTGTAAGGTTATTACTAGCAACCTTTCACAAGCAAGCAGAGGTTAGCTCCGTCGGGGCAGAGATCTCCCAATGATTTAACGTAGGGAAACTGTCAAAAGTTTATGAAAGAAAATACTGACAAAAGCTTATGTTACATGTAAATGTAAATGAATATGATATTGTGGGCAGCTTGTTTGAGGGGGCAAAATCCCTTCTCATGCTACAACTACAGTCCATGTCTGTGTAGAGCAAAAAAGTCACTAAATTAACCTATGCTTACCCCCTCTGGTAGCTTGGCACAAAAGCAGTCAGGCTTAACTTAGGGGCACTGTGTTAAGTGTTGATGCAGCACATAAACAGAAGTGAAAACACAACATAAGAAAAATCCCAGACCAATTTAGACAACATTTTAAAAATAAATTAACACCAAATGAATTAAATCCTATCAGTAGAATCGAGTTATACATTTTTAAAGTTTGTACTGAAATCTAGCACCTAAAAGATCAAAATGCCAACTGCAGGTATCTGGTCGCGCAAGAGCATGGCACAGTCAAAGGTTAGTGCCAACTGCAATGTAGCATGGTTTGTATACACAAGGTGGATTGGTCCCGGTCTTGGCTTACTTTCAGACTTAAAAGAAATTTTGAAGAACAGTCCAAGAGAAGGTAGAGTTCAGCAGTGTAAAGCCTGTGTCTGAAGGTGAGGTATTGTTGCTGGGGAGCACTTAATGAGGTCTTGGTGAAACCGTCGATGATGGTGGAAAAAAAATCTCTGAGTAGGGGAAGCCGGATTTCCAAGGCAAGGAGGTTGCCGTCGTCCATGGAGAGAGCATCGCTGAGCCCGGTTAAGATTTTTCCCTTTAGATTTAGACAACTTTTTGGAAATCGAAAACCTTCAGCAGGACGAAGCTGCAAGACATAGATGAGGAGGGTTCCACGAGGCCTGATACCATCGTTCGGTAGTCCTGCTGAATAGGACTTGCTTCTGCGGAGTAGACCGTACTGTGAGCTACCACAAAGTCAGGCTGATCGACAATGCACCTTGACAATATTGGGTGGCAGGTAGGTCTTGGTTTTCTCCCGGTTCTTTTGGCACTCTTTGGAGAACATTTTTCTAAGCCCCAGCTTTTAGTGTTAGGAAAGAGCAGCATCTCTAGCATTACATCCAAGAGTCAGGACCATGGGGCACCACTTGGGGGTTAGGAGTCACTCCACCAGAAGCCAGGTGCAGGGTTCAAAGTCTCTGAAGCATGTAATGTCCCTGTAGCCCACACAGGAGGCCAACCAATTAGCCCTTTGAGTCCTTCTGGTAGTCCTGGGTTCAAGGAAAGCAGCAGGACAGTCCTCTGAACAACAAAGGCCTCGAGCAACAGGGCAGTCCTCTGATAGCAAGAGGGCAGATCTCTGAAGATTAAGGTAGGCCTCAATCAGGAGGAAAGTCCTCTGGAGAACAAGGCAGTCCATCTGAAGTCTTTCACAAGTCCAAGAATGTACTGAAGGGGTGGTTCAGGAGGTCCAGTATTTATACCTGGTGCCAGCCTTTGAAGTATGGGTGACATTCTGACTACCCCCACATCTGGTTCTGGTTCCTTTGTATGAGTACCGGAGGTAGCCCTTTGAAATGTAAGTGAGGCAAGGAACAGCTCCACCCCACCCATCCTGGCAGGGTGACCCAACCTGCCAACACCTAGTCCCCTTTGTCTCACTGTCTGGGAGGGATACACAAAGCTAAGTTGCACTGGGTACACGTATTACCTTATTCTAGGGACTAATAAGTAAACTAAATATGCCAATCATGTATAAATCAATTGTATTATGTTCTAAGGAGACAGCCATTTACCACTGGTTAGAGGTGGTAAAGTGCACAGAGTCCTAATAGCCACAAAACGAAATTCAGAAAACAGGACGGGTGAAGACAAAACGTTTGGGGAAAGATCATGCAAGGATGACAGGTCTACTATATCTGTTTATTTTAAATGTAGTACAAAATAAAAAAAACGCTACAGCACTATTATCCTAATTTTGCATTAAATTTATAATCCATTTAATTATATTAAATTAAATTACATTTATTTTTGAAAGATGTGCTAACATATACCCAACCTAAGTAAAATGTTTATATTTAATTATTATATATTAAAAGGTAGTAAAAGATATATATAGAGTTAGTTTAAATTATTTTAATTATTTATCAAAATAAAGGTATTACAATATCTTTAAAATGAAATAAGATTTATTTTTATTTAAACGTGTTTTTTTCACAACTTCATTCATGATTGGCATAAACACAATCCAGCAACAACCTTGAGCCCGCATTACTATTTACCCTGAGTAACGTCTTATACACTGGAATTTACTATAATTTCATATAAATCATCAAACGTGATACAATAATAGCAAATCACTGGGGTTCTGATCAGAAGAGGCTTCCATCACATATCCCCTTTCCAATTTCTCTCTTTGTTCAGTCAGAAATGCCCGACAGTGTGGGATTCATCCTTGCCACCCTCATCCGTTCTGGTAGAACTGGCAACCTTGTTGCCACCTCAGTCCTTTTTACATATATCATGAATTAAGGCTTTTTAAAAGCGATTATTTTCTCTCATAGCATTGCAGTTAATTTATCCATTGCATGGAACGTCCATATTTAAATTCTCCAAATCGCCATGATGGGTGGTTCCAGGGCTTTCTATTTTTATGCAGCAGTCTATCGGGCTGCCAACAGTAGATGAGTTATCAATTTGCTTGTAGCTGAAGAGAGTGGATACAGACCATCCTTATCCACCCAACTCAGCAAAAACATTTGTGCAGCCATTATCTTCATGATATTAGTAATGTCTCTAATAGTGAGTCTTCCCTCACTCAAGAAAGCCGTAATTAGCCTAATTAGTGTACAGTCCCGCCACAAGTAAATGTATGTTCCCCTTTCTCCATATCTCAAACTATTATCAGACCCCGCTTTAGACTGCTCAGAACAAACAGGAGTCAAGTAAAATCGTAGCATTATTTTGTTGACATTTGCCTTATATTGAGTTCATAGCGACAATTTTACAGCATGCTGCCATATCAAGATCTGATCACTTCGTGATAAATCACAATTCAAATCCTCTGGCTATCGTTGAATGTACTTACATTTTTTAACAAGAGTATTTTTATCTAGTGTTGTATACAAGTGTAAGATAGCACGCTTTGTGTCACCTTCCAGACACAACTCCTTTTTTTTCGTTGGTTCGCTGCTCCCACCTTCTTTTATCAATGGTCGATTTGCCCAATGGAGCAAATGTGTCAAATGATAAACATCTGTTGGTCTTTTTAAAAAAAAAATCTTTTTATTGAAACATAAGCGACAAAAAGAAACATATGACATTGATATTATGCTGTGCATGTATACAGTTTCAAGTAAATAATTACTTAAGACAGGTAAGAAAATGCAGAGTTATTCAGCCAGAACATCTGTTGGTCTTAATCTAAAATCATTCACGCATTCCTCTCTGCTCTTGAGTGTGCCTTCTTCAAAATGTAATCCCAGTCTCATCTCAACCCTTCTCAACCCAGCCTCAGTAGCCTTTATTGTTCATAACTAGTTCAAAATTCTGAATAACCCACCAATGGAGTCAGAAGAGAGCAGAAAGTTGTAATCTTTTGGGCACGGTCAGCTTTTGCCCGATAATGTAGGTTGTTATTGTTGTTTTCCTCAATGGTCCCTGTAGTTTGAGTGTTTTGGAGGTAATCACAATTACCTGGAAGGGGTATACTACATACCTCTTGCTCTAAACAACACCACTGTTTCCCCCATCTCCCGAGCTCCAAGTAAGGGCTGGTGCTACTTGCATTGCCAATATAGATCTTTGAATGGCAGGGACACCAAACCCCCTTCTTATATGGGTTTATAAAAGAGAGTTTTAGTTATGCAGTTGGTTTATTGTCCCAGATAAACATCCATATTCCTTTGCATAAATTGAAGCTGTTACGGGGTGAATATTATGAGCAAAGGTTTACAATGGTAGAATAGCCTGGGCATAAACTTCAGCTAGACACAATGTAACCTTCCTAATCAAGATATTTCAAGCATCCCCCAGTTATACAGAGCTTTGTAGAGTGTGTCAAGTAAGGTGGGGATGTTACTATCTTGGAGTTCTTTTAATTTATGGGGCAATCTCTGTCCTTTAAAGTTTATTCCTCCCTTTGACCAGTCAAATACATTACTTTGTATTACCTCTCTTGTGGTACTGATTACAGGCGCTACACCCATCCCTGTTGATTTCTGAAGATTAAGCTTGAACCCAACGATCTCATGGAATCTCACTAACTCCACCAGCAATGTTGGGAGAGAAGAAGCTGTCAAAAAGTACAATACATCAACAGCGAACATGGTCAAATTTATCTAGCCTGATTTAGTGGATATGCTTTTTATCTTAGAGTTTGCTTGTAGTTTTTGAAAAAGCAGTTCCAATATTAAAGAGAAAAGTGATGACGAAAGCAGGCATTCTTGTCTCGTATCTCTTCTCAGCACTATTGGGCGTGAGAGTTGGAACCATATCCTTAATCATGCGGCTGGTCTGTTAGCTGAAGTTAGCCAACAGCAGTGTCTGAAATTGAGGGCCAACCCCGTTTTTAGTAACATCTCTTTCAAGTAGTCCGAGTCAATTCTGTCTAATGTCTTCTCACATGAAGCAAGAGAAAGAATAATTGGACATTTTATTTCATGGCTTATCTGTGATATTTAAGGATAATCTATTATTATCAGCGGTCTGCCTATCTTTAATGAATCCTACCTGAAATAGGGGTATGAGATTGGGCCAAAGATTCTTTATTCATGTGGCCAAGATTTTACTAAAGATCTTAACATCGATGTTCAAGAGGCAATCGGCCTATAATGCGCATTCTTCCTTGTTTTAATATCAGTGTCCATATGGCCTCTTTAATGGCTGGGGAAAACAATTTTGTTTTATGAAAATGATTCAATATTTGAGCCGTGATGGGAGAATTTTTTTAAAAATATTTTATAAAAGGAATTAAGGAAGCAGTCCGGATTTAGAGCCTTATTAGTAGGTGTGCTTTAACAGCTTGCTGAGCCTCTTCCCCAGATTTCGGAGATTCTAATTCATCTTTCTGTTGTAATGTAATATTAGGGAATTGAATATCCTCTTGTGACTGTGAATTAGCTGGTTCTCGCTCATAAACGTTACCATAGAAGTGGGCCCAAGCTTCTATAATTTTGTCTTTGGTGTCTTGAAAGTGGCCCATGCTGCCCATAACCGAGTGAATACAATTTCTGATTCAGTGAAGGTGATTTTTATAGGCCAATAACCAATCTGCTGTATCTCTTTTTTCGTAATAGCACTGTTTTGAACCTAGTAATCTAAGGTAGCTTCTTTAGTTAAGACAGACTCCAATTCTCCCCTTGCTTTCCTCAGTTCTCAGTAAGTCATTTTTGAACCCAGTATCCTCTGTTCTGATTCTAAGGGGCATATCAACAACGAGGCGATAGAAAATTATCGCCACTTTTGCGGCCGTTTTCTGCCGAAAAGCAGCGATAATTTTATCGCCTAATTAGCAAGGACACGCTAACGCGTGAAACCTTGCTTTAGAATACGAAATCTTAGCGCCCAGCTTTGCATCTCTAATGAGATGCAAAGTGGGCGTTCCTGACATGACAGGAGAAATGTCGCTAAGCGACATTTCTCCTATCATCAAGCCCCACGCTATGAAGCATAGCGGCAGGAAAAGTAGCGATAACCCCTGTTATCGCTACTTTCCTTACGCCTGCTTCAGGACTGACTTAGCCATGATATCCTATGGAAGGAGGATATCATGGCTAAGTTTGTGAGTCCCTATCAACAAGCTAACGCCACATTTAGTGAGATTCTCGCTGGGTTTCCAGCGATAATCTCTCATTAGGCAGTTAGCGCTAGGATATTTATCGCTTTTGAGATAAGCGTTACTAATAGCACGCTATCTCAGCGATACAAATCCACGCTAGCCGGCGATAATTATCCTAGCGCTAAGTGCGCTTAGCGATAATTATCGCCGGTTGTTGTTGATATGCCCCTATATCGGATATTTCTGTCTCTAAGTTCTGTTTCTTTGCCCTAGCCATTCTTATAAAGGTTGCTGTGGGGTTTATTATTTCTCTTATTATGGATTTTGCCGCATTCCATCTCACCGACCAAGTGGGCTCATCTATTATATTTTCCTCAAAGTATCCCTCAATTATTTCCATGATAGCTCCTTTAAGGACTGGGACATAAAATAAAAACGTCTCCCAATTTTCATCTTCTAGTAGTTGCAACCTAGAAATTAATGCTCGCTCTTAGCAAGATTTCCACTCCCCTTGTCTTGATCGAAGCACTTGAGTGTCATTGAAAAAGAAATAACATTATGTTTGCCTCTTAACATCTCCAACTAGGCAGTGTGTCTCCTGCAACACTATCATGTGCCCCCTTGCTGCATAACCAATTCAGGAGTGCCTAACATTTTATTGGTGAGATCAAGCCTTGAACATTGAGTGTTAGAAGTGACATAGGTTTGTGCGCTGGCTGAGTCATATTTTATTGTGTAGATATGTTCAATATGGAGTCTCTAATAGGAGGTTCTATTCTATTTTGCCTTATTGCAACATACAGAAACATACTTTTACAACATCTTTCTGTACTTTATTGATCAAGAGGCATCTATAGCCCCCTTGATCTCTTGTGATTGCTCTCATTGCTTTTTAAACAGCTCTCATCTTCTCGCACTCCTATATTGTTACCTCTTCCATGTCGGTCGCTGCTCCTCACATCCTTTGTTCAGACCTTCTGGTTCTACTGTCAAGTAGAGTATTTACATCACTTATTCCCTGGTAGACAAAGACTCCAATTTAACAGGTATCCCAATCTATATGATATTTGTCGATGCTCAGATGGTCTGTAACGATTTCAAAACATTTCTTCTTTGTAAGAGACGTGGCAGAAACATCTTGGAAATAAAAACAATTGTCAATCCACTGAATTCAGTTTTTTTTTGTCTAGCCACTTTCATCATCTCTTCCTTTTCTAAAAATAGTGGATTCTAATCAATATGTCAGGAGTCAACTTGTTCTTGACCTAATAAGGACTAAAAACTCTATGTGTTTGATTAAGATTGATCTGAGGTTCTCTAGGGTCTTCAGGTACAAAGCAAAACACATTTTGCAAAGATTGTTCTAAATCGTCATCTCCTTAGCTTCTGTTATACTCCCGAGCCTCACATTGTTTTGACGTGACCTGTTTTTACTATCATCTAGTTTGTCAGTTAACAACTGCCATCTTTTTTTCCAGTTCTCTGACTAGTGGGCTCCTTCATGGGGTCCTTATGTGACAATTCTAAAGATGCCTCCAAGTCGAAGTAAGTTCAAAATTATCTTTATTTCAGGAGCATCTTAGTAAACGACTGGCAGGGAAGAAGGCTCACAACAACTGCCTCTCCCTATTCAAACGCAAACATTGTCAACCTGCCCTAGAGGAATGAAGAAACATTCTAGATTCCACACATTAAAGAAACCAGATCTCAACACATTTTTCCCCTTTTTCAAGGGCAACAATAAACACAAAATAACAATTAAGTAAACCAACAAAAACAATCAATACATAATGCATAACTTAATCTATAAAGGCTTAATACAAAATATATACACTCAACCTAAAATAGAGTCCAGGAGCCTAGAAGGTACCTTAGGGCTCCTACTCGATTTCCTCACCACAACACTCTGGGTTGTTCTTTGTTTGTCTTAACCCAGATCATAAGTCTCAGACTTGCGTTCTTTGTGAATTACAGATAACCTGTCTTTGTTCCAACATTTACCATCTTCCAAGGTTACTGCAAAATCATTAACACTAATCGCCTTTTTAGGAGATGAAATCGGGCCATTCTCGTGCCCCCTCTGAAAGGAAACTTCACTCGCACCCAATCTCCTACATTCACCTTCAGAACTCTATGTGTCTATGTGGACTACCTCTCATCATAGACTCAGCCAAATCTCTCGGAATCACCCTGGACAAGCACCTTAATATGAAGAATCATATCAGCAATGTATGTAAGGGAGCTAACCACTTGATGAGGACACTCAGAAAGATCAAACCATTCCTTCCACAAACTGATTTCAAATAGGTGGTCCAAGCTCTTGTCTTGCGAGGTTAGACTATGGCAGTGCTACGCTCTGTGGCCTTCCCAAATACACCCTGGCTCCACTAAGGGCATCATTGAACACTGCGGCTAGACTGGTTACAGGTGCCAAACGAAATGAGCACATATCCCCAGTCGTAAAATCACTTAAATGGTTGCCCCACGAAGCCCGAATTCAGTCAAAGATTTCCGTTCTGACTCACAAAGCCCTTAATTTCAAAACTCTCAGATATCAAGCTCAAAGGCTCGAACTATCCTTTGGCGATAGAGCCTCAAGAAGCGCTAACACTTTCCTGCTGAAACCACTCTTGCTTAGCAAAAAGAGATAGTGTCACCGAGCCTTCTCTGGTGCTGCCCCAAAGATATGGAACTCTCTACCACCAGAAGTACGTAGAATCTCCACGACGACTGCTTTCAAACTGGAAACCAAAAGATTTCTAATGAACAAATTCTTACCTTAATTGGGCTAGTTCACCTGCTCCCCTAGTCTTTGATCCTACAACCATTGTACCTTCATTAGTTACTGCTCTTCCTTACCGCATATTGGGTCACCCTTCGTAACCCAATAAATACTTGCTTAATGTATTAATCTCCCTAACGCAATTGTCCTGTAATTATTTGTTCCGTCTTGTTGCTTATTCTTATTTGATGTCGATCTTGCATTTATATCCTTCCTTCCATCCTATTGTAAAGCGCTCTGATATCCTCCGGGATCTTGTTCGTGCTATATAAAACTTTATAAATAAAATAAATAAGAAATAAATAAATTTTGAGCCAGCAAATGTTTCTCATTCACACCATGCATAATTTCTTCAGGCACCATCTTCTTTTTCATCCACAACCTGTTCATCTTTGATCCAGGTAATATTTCTTTACGTAGCATAAAAGGAGACACTTTGGTATCAGAATTGGGTGTGGTGCACCAAGCCCAAACTACATTTTTAACCACTTACATCCAATCCAACCCTCTAGCAACAGACAATTGTATATTCTCCTTGATTATTCTGTTGCAGCACTCGACCAAACCATTACTCCTCAGATGGTACACTGACGTGGTAATGTGCTTAACACCAAAATTTGAAAGGAAAACCTCAAAGTCGTGGGACTCAAATTGGGGGCCATTATCAGTAACCAGTTCATCTGGAACACCTTCCCGAAAAAATAATTTCTTCAAAACATCTTCCACCACAGCCGAAGTAATACTATTCACGAATGCAACTTCTATCCATCTGGAAAATAATCCACGGTTACAATGCCATATTTTACGTGGCCAAGGTTCACACCAACTGGATCTATTATATGCATCGCCAGCTTTGACCATGCAACCTCCGGTACAGGCACAGCAACAACAGGGGAAGGCACAGTTACTAGCAAAACAAGGCTTGCAAACTCTCACATATTGTTCAATTTGTCTGTCTGTTCCCGGCCACCAATATGAGTCTCTCACTCTCCCCTTTGTAGCACTCATGCCTATGTAACCTTCGTGACCTAACTCTAGAATTCTAGTTCTAAGAACATCATGCAGAACCAATATATCAGCCCTTCCTAACACACCACCCATGACAGACAATTCGGATTAAATTTTCCTGAATGCATCCACCTGCTCATCTTGTATTTTTCCATTTGGCCAGCCTTCATTGATATATTTCATGATTGTGGTTAATGTAGTGTCATTCTTTAATGCTTCCAGCCATTCAGATTCTGATATGGCACTCTGAGTGGCACAAGACACCTCACTTATCATTACATCATCCTCCTCCAAAATCCTCTGACTCACTTCATGGGAATTCACGGGCAACCTAGATAAACAATGATGCCAGGAATATGCTCCATCTTGTAACAGTATTCTTGCATCCTATATTGCCACTTAGCGATCCTAGGCGTAGCTTTACCAGCCCCTTTCGTAGTGAACATGTTGATTAAAGGTTTGGGATCAACTCTGATCACAAACTCTGTGCCCCACAAGTACTGACAAAAATGATTGACACCCCACCAACATGCCAAAGCTTCCCGCTCCACCACAGAGTATGCCTCGGCTCCTTTGAGACCACGACTAGCAAATGCCACTACCTCTTCTCCCCCATTCCTTTTTTGCAGTAACACAGCTCCTAACCCAAATTGGCTAGCATCAGTAATTATTGAGTTTGTATCTCTGGTGCCAACTGATTTGAGAGGAATGGCATTGCCAATTTTCTTTTTGATGTTGGCAAATTCTTGATCACACAAATCACTCCACACACATTTCTCATTCTTCCTCAACAATTCGCGCATGACATGTGTTCTCTGAGCACAACTGGGAATAAATCTAGAGTAAAACTCCATCAAGCCCATGAAAGACCTCAACTGATCCTTCCCTTGGGGAACAGGTGCTTCTACAATGGCTTTGACTAAACTATCCTTAGGCTCAACCCCCACTGCAGATAGTTTGTGAGCTAAAGAAGTTACTTCACGTATGCTAAATTTACATTTGTTCTCTCTGAGTGTGACCCCTTTTTTTCTAGGACATCCAGAACATGCGCTAGACGCCTGTCATGGTTGTCCTTGTGTCCACGAAAACCAATACATCATCTTGGAAACATAAAATGCCTTCAGCGTCTTTAAATACGAGTTCCATAAGGTGCTGAACAACAGCAGAACCAAAAGGCCTTCTTTTGAAAAGAAAGGCACCTTCCGGTGTGATGAATGATGTTAAATGTTGTGAATCCTCATGCAAAAGTATCTGGTGATAGGCAGAGGTCATGTCAAATATGGAAAACCAATTGGCACCCTTGACCAATGATAACATCTCTGTTATTTTGGGCAAAGGATGACAATCTACCCAGATTTTGGAGTTCAGTTCTCTAAGGTCGACACACATTCTCAAACTCTCATTAGGTTTTCTAGCTAGAACAACAGGAGAAAACCATTCAGAGCTTTCAATTGGTTCAATGATATCCTGTTGTTGTAACTTATCTAATTCTAGTCAAAGATCTGTTCTGACAGCTAAAGGAACTCTCCTCACCTTATGGACTACAGGAATAACACCATCCTTAAGCTGTATGTTATGTTTCAAACCTTCTGGTTTTCCAAGAGTTTCATTAGAAACTTTGGGGAGCTTAGTTTCCCATACAGAAGGTTGAATTTCATGAACACCAGTGTGATCCTTTTTCAGCATTACCTGTACTGGGCTATTTGGATCTAAGATTACACCTAAATGTTGTTGTTCCAGCTATCCCAACAGTGATGACCTGTGTTTGGCTACGTACACCACAGCAGAGGTTGTGTTGTCTTTGAAGGAAAGTTTTGTATTAAATTCATCTAAAACCTCAATAGGTTTACCACCATATGCTATAGGTTTTATAAAAGACTTCGTCAAGGTCACATTTTTAAAAGACTTCCAATCTTCTGTACCAATGAATGTGAATGGAAATCCAGAATCTGCCATCATGTTGATTTCCGTGTTACAGCTATGAAACAGTATAGCCTTTTGAAGGTACCCATTTCCATGTGCATGACATCGACGTCTACGTGTGAATGCGATTGCGTATCATTAATACATAGTATCACACTTTCGTCATTTGAATCAGATCGTCCTGTATAGTCGCAGCAGTTCATCAGCAAGTCTCCACGCTGGTGTGGAACATGATTATAAAGCAAGTGCGCGGACGTGGTGTAGACGTGCACGTGATGCCGAATGCTCCGGTTGCTAGGCAATGGGCGAGTCTACCTAATCGCTTGTGAAGACGGGGATGGTTCTGTGTGCTTCCTTAGTTCATAAGCCTTTAAAGACCAAACCAAATGGCCGATAGTATCACTGATATTGCATAGTGTTACAAAAGGGGCAGTGTAAACACAATTTACACCATCTACACCACGTCCGCGTGCTTGCTTTATAATCAAGTTCCACACCAGCGTGGAGACTTGCTGACAAACTGTTGCGACTATTCAGGACGGATGCCTGGTAGTCGTTCATTAGCACGGAATCTTCCTGTGTTTCGACAGTTTGAGGTAAGCGCACATCTTGCAAGCGTTTAAGCTTTAAACGCGGCCAACACGGTTCTTTTTAAATAGGCACTTTGATAGTTTAAGCCAGCTGGGGCTACAGCGTGGCCTTGTCCCACACGGGTTTAGTGCTATTCCAGCGGGGACATAACGTTATCTTTATTGGATACTATCTGATCATGCGCTTTCCCATGCCAAACTTTAAACGGCAAAATGCCCATCATGCGTGCCGCATTCACTGCTTAATCTGACATGCAGACACCGGTAACATCACCTCCGGTTTCGAACCCATAACCTGCACTCAGCCAAGGCGCTCCCTTTATTGTAAATCTAAACACCACTCTATCATGAGAGAAGGCACCGGGTTGACTTTCACCATCAATCTTCTAGTCCTTGCGCGGCCACACTATGAGGTCTAGCTTAACTGTAAATCTGCCAGCGTGACACCGGTAATATTAATTTAAAGCAACCGCACTCTCACAAGAGAAGGGACCCATTAATAGGGTTCTTGCAAAATTCAAAATTTCGGAATTGTGTTAGTATGACATTCACATGCGCATAACAATGGGTCTATATCATACGCCTCATTTGTCTTGTAGACATTCAAATCAAAACAACCGCTCTATCATGAGATAAGGGACCTTGTTGACTTAAACCACCATTCACCTAGTCATTGCACGCCCTCACTATGCGGGCTAGCCTAATTGTAAACCTGGCAGCGCGACACCGGTAATTTAAAGAAACCGCACTCTCACAAGAGAAGGGACCCATTAATAGGAACCTCGATGTTAGAATTGTGGTAGTATGACATTAGCATGCACACACCAATGTGTCTAAATCATACGCCACATTTGTCTTGTAGACAGTCACCGCCTGGGTTCATTCTGATTCCACCTCCAGGCGCCGCAAAATGATTGCTTAACCAGGATTGACTCTGGTTTATTGTGGGTGAGTTTTGTCACCCCGTTCTCACATTCGTATCTCCGTCATTAGTAGCAACTCCACACGCCTTACATGCGCTTTCCTCCACTATAGGCTGTCACTGCCCTATCCCCGCTCTGTCCTGATGAAGACCCACCTTGACTACCTCATGGAGGAAATTTTGGTTTGAAACTTCGACGATCTTGCCGGGTCCAGATTGACCAAGGCTCTGCCTATTAAAAATAATTATTGTCCAGCAGAGTCATTGAGTGTTCATAATTTTCTGGCCTATCCCTCACATGTATATATTTTAACCACTCTGTATACATTGCACATCACCGAGCACTAAGTGCACATGTCACTTGACCACCCACCACTTGTAAATTTCACCTTGTATTGACAGCCTTGATTACAAATGTGTAAATTATATGAATGATTTAATTCAGATAAAACAAAACAGTAGACAGCAATTTTGAGTTACGTGCTTTATTGTTTACGAGAGTGTATCCTATGTTCAGGCGTTTGAGATACGACGGTTTAAATAGGAGTGAATAATATATGTAAGGCTAAGCGTGCCGATAAGAAATAACCGATAAACCAGACAGAACCACTCTTTGTTTACTAATTAATACCCAGGTTGTGAGGGACACAGGATCACCCGATTTTTTGTTTAACTGTGCTTTCTATTCCAGCAGCCATTTCAACAGCCTTATGTAGTGTGAGATTAGGTGTAATTTGGCAGGACCTTTTCAACTTTTTTGTTGTTGGTGTGTTCAACTATTTGATCCATAATCAATTCTTTCTCGAATTCCTTATATTCGCATGAAGAGGCTAAAGACCTCAACGCCCCAACATATGTTTCAATTGGTTCGCCAGGAAGTTGGTGATGCTTGTGAAATTTGTGGCGTTCAAGGACAACATTCTTATGTGGTTTAAACCTCATATCCAACATTTTCAATGCGGACATGTATTCATCCACCACGTCACCTTCTTCTAAAATGGATTGCTGTGGTAAGTGTTTCAAAATCTTTCTACCCTCAGAGCCTAAACAATGATGTAATAATGCATATTTCTTTTTATAGGTGAAATCTTCACCATCAATAGCAGCCATGTATGCTTCAAAACTCACTTTCCATAGTTCTCAGTCTTCACTATCATTAGTTGTACTGGGGGAAAATGATGGTGGTGGTACAATGCTTTGCAGCATTTAAAAAAAAAAGGTTTTTCTAAAGAGGGTGATATAAATGAAAATTGTTTATGGCTTGATCAGCCAAAAGTACTGGGAGCAATTGATTACACAGTTGTACGTGTCACTAACAAGTAATAAACAGCGATGCCAATATGCAGACACCTCAGAATTAAAAGAAGTGCATGTGACCGAAACATGAGCTCAAATGTTATAGGTATAAAGCTTAATTGCGGTGTGCATATCATCGAAATAGTAACACGCAAAAGCAGACATTTCAGAATTAAAAGAAGTGCATGTGACCAAAACATGAGCTAAAATGTTGTAGATGTAAAGCTTAATTGTGGTGTGCGTGTCACTGGAATAGTAACACCCAAAATACCATGTTACCGCATGTGATTAAATCACTGGTGTGCGTGTCACTGATAAACAACATGTGATGTAAAGGAAGTCAGGCACTCCGTAATGGTGAGAACGGGTTGAATGAAGATCACACAGCTGGTGTGCGTGTCACCAAAAAGCAACACGCGGTGCTGACAGAAAGTAAGGCACTACAGAATGCCGAGGTCAGGCAGAAATCTAAATCCACACAAAAGCCAATCAATAGTAACGTGCAGCACGCTGTGTGAAGAACTACGGCTGCAGCGACGTCAGAAACATGCATCAAATGACGGTCAGGCACTCCGGGTGAGCAGATTTGTCGCAACGCAAAGGCCAGGCAGACGAGAATCGTGACGTTCAGCACGCTGTGCGGAGACCCTCCAGCGGCTCCAATGACGTCACGTGTATGCCTTGAGTGACAATCACGTGCCATGCGGCGCCGTGAGGAAATGATAAATGACAGTTCCTTGTTTTGATGCCTCCACAAAACTGAGGATCGGATCACCTGCGGAGATCAGGAAATTAGGAGCTTCGATGCCGAAGATGGCTGAAGGTGAAGATCTGCAGCAGACAGCTTCTTGCTTCTTGGCAGATGTCTTCGTAGCAAGAAACACCGATGGACAATGTGGGAAGTGCTGCCAGTCGTTCGTTGCCAATGTAAAGATGCTTCCACGTCGAAGTAAGTTCAAAATTATCTTTATTTCAGGAGCATCTTAGTAAACGACTGGCAGGGAGGTAGGCTCACAACAACTGCCTCCCCCTGTCCAAAAGCAAACATTCTCAACCTGCCCTAGAGGAATGAAGAAACATTCTACATTCCACACACAAAAGAAACCAGATCCTAAGAACAATGACCTCCTAATGTTCTACTCCGTCTTTTACTTTCTGAATTGATCGGTCTATTCTCATAATGGATTTGGTGAAGTCCTGTTGGAGGGAATTATGTTATTTTCTAAACTCATCAATCAAATAATGTGTGCCTCTTTTCTTGGCTGGTGCTGCCATATCCACTTTTGAATCAATTTCCATACTAACCTGACTTGTTGGTTCATCTTTATCTGATCATTGTGGATGGGCTTTTTGCAATCCAAAGAGGTCTTTAATAGCTTGGGTTTTTGTAGCTTTTGCTGAAGCCATGCTGTCAATCTATATACCTAATTCCAACCAGACTTAGCATTTGTCCCTACATAAAAGGAGGGAAATGGCATATAGCACCAACATCTTATGCAATTGCCGTTGTGAGGGGATTGCAATCACCTGACCACAATGAGGCAGTATGCTCAGCCTCCTTCCTCTGTACAGTAGTCTCTTCGAGGGTACTGCCATCCAAGGTCACCATCAAGGGTTGCTGCCACTCTTTCTGCTGTTCTCAATAGCCACTTTACAAGTCCTGTTTGGCTACAGGGGAACACAGTGCATCCCCCTGTAATTGTGGCCTTAAAGGAGATAATTCTAATGCTATCCTGTGCATGTAGATACTTCTTCTTACTGACCAGCTTACTTTCACAAAGCATTCACAGAGACCCCACTGTACATTGCTCCGAATTGCCTGTTTTTGTCTCTGATCAGGCAGCAGGTGCTGGCCGCCACTCAGCTGGTGGCATTACAGGAGCTCTGATTCAGTAGTACCGCATGTCCCACCTGCTTCAGCTCCTTTGTATCATGGCAGCCGCCATCTTGATTTTCATCTTTGTGGGTCCCGGTGGGCACCTGTTCCAATGGGTAATTCTCTGCCTCTCGGATGGTTGCTGGGGATTATCACAACATCTGGAAGTGCAGCTCGGATGCTTTTTTCAGCAGCCCATGTTTTAATTATTTTAGCTCCATTTGCTACTGATATTAGACCTGGTAAAGGGCCCCCAATGATCGGAGTTCGATGAGGACGACTCTACATGGATCCTTGCCGTAGTGACACCCCCTACATATTTTTTTTACCATTAAATTAAATGTATATATATATTTTTGTCGGAATAATTTTTTTTTTTTAACATTAGTTTCTTTAGTGCTCTATTTTAAGCCCCTGCCTCTATTAGTTTCTATGGGAAGGTGTTGCAGTACCATGACTGGCAATGTGTGGTATTGGATTTACTTCAGGTCTGCATCTATTGGGGGGGGAGGTGGAGGAGATAGGAGTTATTTACAACATGTGAGACTTATTTATCAATGGCAGGGACTCGTTTACATGTTATTCTCTTCCTTACATAACTACTCCTTCAGCAGGAGGACACAAACTCTCATGATTTGTGTGCCTTTGGTGTCAGTGTTGTCCTGGAGTTTCAGGTCTCGGGGGATCTTAAATTTTCTACAATAGGGGAAAATCTTGGCACCTTCTTTGACCTCAGACTATTTATTTGATACCCCTCTGGTTTTTAATGTTTAGCACTAAGATATGTGGGAGAGGTGGTGGTTTCCAGCACTGCGTCTTATAGTGAAGTCCCAGCCGGACCCTGCTTGTTCTCCATTGAACAGTAACACAGATAAGTGGAAATAAGTGGGTGGAAAGTAAAGGAGACAGTGATCATAGAACCTGTGACAGTAGAAAACCTGGTTTGTGCATTGAGCACACACTGATAAAAATGCAAGACTAGTCGTTTTGGAATGTGTGCAAGTGTGCTGTTAGGATTTCTAATTGTGAACTTTTGTAAGCGCTCTGCAAAAGCTGAAGTTCTGAGATTGCTTCAAAATTGATTGACTTTGAACCATTATGAGTGTGATGTATGCAATACTGAGCCTAGTGGGCTTTGAAAGCATTTTGTGACCATTAACAAAACCAGGTTTTGTGTATTTTGAAGTTAATACCTATGTGTGAACCACAGTGTGGACAATAATATATCAAAACTGAGAATATATAGCCAGAAGGTATTGTAGTAGCATTTCATTGTGGCATATATACATATATTCCTAAGCCTGTGGTGAAGATACCCTTTGCTGGGCATAGGCTTTGGAGCAGAAAGTTGGCCTCCAGGCTATTAGGAAAGGATGCTGATTAATTTCCTTTTCCTGGTGTAGGGAAATATCTGAACACACTCTTGAGGTCACTGTACCATGCACAATTAGGGATTTTTTGTATTTCCCTTTAAAACCACAAACTCATTGAAACCTTGTGGACCCCATCAAGTGCTTTGAAGTCCGTCTTACGTTCACCCAAAAATCTGTTTGGTATGTCCTACATGGAAGGTTCCAAAGTGGAATTAGGCTTTCTAGGAATAACTGAGCTGGGTTATAACGGGTTGTGCCTCTCTTTCTTTCATTTGCAACCGACAACATGTCTCTTTGTTATATGTGATTGTTAATTCAGTTTATTCTTCCTTCCTGACTCCTTCCATTTGTTTAAGTCCTAATGATTGCGTTTGGGTTACTCAAAATGACTCTGTTTGGGTTACTGTTACTAAAACTAGGTACACACAAGAGACTGTGGATCCATGGTACATCTGTAGTTGTAGTCGAGAGAAGATCAGGTTCCTTAATGATTTGATTTTAAGAGTTGTACATCCTTTGATTGGAAGCTGACATTAAGGCAGAGCAGGGGATGATGAAGGAAGTCGCAGCAAGAGCACACATGTGGTATATGTAATGCAGGGTGGGAGAGCGTTGGGCATTGTGACTTTTCCAGGGTAGGATAGGCGGGGCTTATGGATCTTGGGATAGCAACTATGGTGCTTGGTGAGGAGATGTGTCAGGGAGGATATGAAGAGAGTGGCCATTGATTCTTACTGCCCTTTTTTGTTCTAAATGTTGGAAGCTTGACTTGTCGTGAAGCTTAACAACACTACACAGAGTAGTGAGTTAGACAGTTTCACACCTTTGCATCCGAATTGCCTTGCTGTTCAGCTCGCTGACGAATAAATAGCACAACATGTTACTCCTACCAGTTGCTCTCCATTTACTCAATGGCTCACCTTTCTTCTGCTGACACATGGCCAGGGGCGGCTCCTCAGTAATGGCGGAGGAGTGCAGCCCCCATGCTAAAAGACGAAAAATAAAATGATAATAAAAGCATTATATTATCATTTTTTTTTTGCCTAAAGCTGACGAAGCGAGTCTTCAGTGAGGCGAGGCCAGGCAATCCTGTTGGACAGGTATGGCAGTGGGAGTAGTGGTGGGCACTTTTTAGGCATTCCAAACACACATGCACACTTGTTTCTTCAATCCAGCTGTGTTGCACCCCAGTCTCTAATGCACTGTCTGAGCAGCATGAGAGAAGCGCTGGGATTTTGTATCTAGGAGCCAGCGCAGCAGAAGTCCAGGACTCAGAGGAGAGAAGCAGGCCGGCGGAGCGGCAGTTAAGTGTCATTTTTATTAGTTTTGGTGGTGCGTTTAGTTTTGCTTGTATTCTCACCCCGCCCCACCACTAAGCAATTATAGCATCTGCTACTGCAGATGGCAAGTATTGCTCACCAGTCATATGTGCAGTGCTTCCTAACCATAAGAAATATATGTGTGCCCAGAAAGGACAATTGGACCTGGTGCCTCTTCTATTCAAATGTAATTGTTAAACAGATGCCACGTTTACAGTGCAAGAACAATGCATGTACACTCTTTTGCAGGCCAGAGAGTTTCTGATTCTGTGTGACACCGATGGTGCTGATTAGGGTCAGAGAGGTCTTTCTGCCAAGTAGCATCTTGATTATTTCCTCTAACATGGGACAGTGGAATGTTGGCACTGTGCATGTCTGCAACTAGTCAGCCTGCCTGATGAAGCTAATATTCTGGAAAGTAAATGGGTGGAAAATAAAAAGCAATATACTTTGACACCACAGTTGCAGAAGCAGAAGGAAGGGTCCAAGAGCAAGACAGGGGTTACAGTTGTTATCTCTGGTGACCCCTAAATGACATCCATGAATGCAACAAGGGGGTTTTCAAAGGAAATTTCCTAAGTATTTTTTTTAATTTTAATCCATATTTCAGCAATTTGTTTTCCAGGGCAAGTACATGTCCAGCTTTAGTAGTACCTGCATTTATTTTTATAACCCTCATCTCTGCTTTACAAGATTGTTAGGTTTTAAATTTGACTTCCAGTGGTAGCTGGACTTATAAAGAACTGGAAAATTGAATGTGTGTGGGAGTAAGCTTTTGTGTATGCGTGGATGTATGTGGGTATTGTGCATGGGTGTAATTGATAAAAAGGTGGTTGTCTGATAATAACTATGTCTTTGGCCTATATTGTCTATAAGAGCATACAAATATCTGACTTGGTATATGTTTAGAAAAAAGAGGAACAGAAAACAAATGACAGCTTTGTTGGTTCACTTAAATCGTGTTTCTTTCTTTTGTGTTTCCCGGTGGTGTCTCTGCAGAAGAATAAACAATTTATGAGGTAAGTAGAGCCGAACAGTAAAAAAACCCATAAAATAATATAGTTCCCTATCTCTTTGGATTTAGTTCTTTGTGCCTTTTTACTCTGTAAAATACCTGTTCCTCGATAAGGATATATTTTTTTCCAATACCCGATCTTTTGTCATCAGCCTGAATTAGGAAGGAGCGAAACAACAACACACAACAAGAAAACTCAATTGCCTTAAGTCACCTGTTTTGGGTGTGATGGTTGTAGCTCAGGGCACTGATGCGGTTACTTAGTCAGCCTTAGACACCGTATATAAATATCTATAGATCTTTTAGGCAACACTTCAGTTATTAGATTTGATATATCCAACCCCTTTAACTCCATCTAGTGGGAGGAAGACATCCTTGTCCTTTATACCCTGCTCCTCCCTCCAGACTCCTTACTACCTCCTGAGGCCCACCTGGACTAGTCACAACCATCCTGTATTGTGGTGGGTTCTGTTACCTTAGCCTTCCGGAAGGAGACACTACTCCTCTGAACCCGTATCTGGCCCCTCAGAAACTTCTCCCGCTGGCTCACTTTCTTCTTCCATCACCTCGGTTGGCTTCCTGGTGAGGCAGTGCTCTATTTTGTCCTTTCTCTTCTCAATGGGTTGTGATTCTCCGACCCTCTCCTCCTTTTCTTCCTCTCTACGTCCCATGTCTACATTGTTCTCCCTCTTCTGGATATTTCTCCCCCTCCTCTGACACGTTTTCCTGTTTATGAAGAGCGTCTTTCTTTAGTTCTTCCTCTCTGTCTGTCTTTAATTCTTTACTTCTGTTCCTTAGTCTGTTTTGTCTCTCTATGGGCCTTTGACCATCTCACCTTTCTTCTCTTTTTAGTTTGTTCCCTTGGACCTTGGCCCTTCTCCTACCTTGGGTAACTTCCTCCTCTAGGCAAGTATTTCTCTTTTCTACCCACGTCCTCACAGGTATGTATGAAACAATGATCTCAGGGCAGTTCATTGGTCCTTGTTGCCCCTTGTCCCAGGGAATTTGAGCAGGGGGATTCTCCTCCTCTCCACCATACCTTCTTGTCTTCTAGTCTCCTAGTCAGGGTTAGACGTTTGATTTTAAGATGGCATAGGGTCCCATTGTCTCCCAGTTGGAACAACACAGACAGAGAACACAACCTTTTTGCCTTACCCAAGATCCATGAAGTGAGGACCATCTCTGATAGACCCTTCTTATTCTAGATCAGGTTACTTTCCAAATTCACTTACATGATCTAGATTCTGAGAAGACAATCTCCCTTCACCTGAACATCAAAATCTGAAATGGTTTCTCATGAATCCTGTGAAATACAGCCCCTCCATCCATGGATGTTTGTGGGGCACATTTTACCTGTCCCCTTATGTGCGCTAAATATGGCATTGATACTCCAGAGCGATGCGAGTAACCCACACCAGAGTCAACAAATAGCACCATCATAATCATCACCATCATCAGAGTCATCACTGTGCATGATCTTATTGCTATTTAGTCAGACCTCCAGCCTATTACATCTAAGCTTTAGTCTATGGCCACCCAGCATCTGATATCTAACGCATGCTTTGCATTATACCTTATTTGCTATTACAATTAAATGATTACATTTTCTTGTTATTGAGTTCTGCCATTTTACATATGTTCTGTCTATCTATATGCCATATACATATATTAGCGATGCTCACGATTCCCATCCTAATGGTGATATCTATATATATATATATATAATGAAAAACATGACCACAACGTTACCATGTGATCAAGACTCTTAACGAGTTGAAATGCGTTATGGCGGCATCAAAAATAAACACTTAAAATCGCACTAACTTCGAGGTCCGTGTCCGTGTGTAGCAAGAGGGAGCAGAGAAGCCTGCGGAGAAAGCAATATATATATATATATATATATATATATATATATATATATATATATATATATATATATGTGTGTGTGTGTGTGTGTGTGTGTGTGTGTATATATATATATGTGTGTGTGTGTATATATATATATATATATGAGGCCATTTAAATAGGCCCTGTATATACGTATGTTTCCAATACATTTTCTCATGCAACTGTTTACCCCACAGCCCACGACCATGAGAGCACCTTCTCATGCATCTCAGTTTGTCAGGATACAAATAGGGCACCATGCTCTGTCTTCCAGTGGAGGGGACTCATCAGACCACGAGGCTGCATCTCCAAGATTGGTTCACTAAATCCCAACTACCATTTATTCATCTCAGCACTCTTGCCTTGAATGATAATCATTTGAGCTGCATACAAAAGCCTAAATGAACAACTGTGGCTCTGACCTCCGTAATATAAGGTGATGTTCAAATACTTCTACTGCAGCTACAACTGAAACAGCACCACTGTAGAACGGAATTAAAAACTGTAGGATCAACAAGCACTTAACTAATACTGTTATTACATTAAATTTGGTCTCACACAGAAAGTATATGTATATTGGCATTGGTAATGGTATTGATATTATATTGGTCTGTTGTTTATCTGGTCTAGGTGAGTCCTGGAGTTAGTAAAAGCTGTTTGTGTTTACATACGGGTGTGTATAAGGTTCTACTCCCATTGCGAGAATGGGACAATAGGAAATCTCTAGATTTAATGAATGGGAAAGAAGAACGCTGATGGAGAAGTGATGAGTTAACGGTATATGTAAATAGGTTCCTATCTTTTAACAGTACCCCTACATCCAGAAAGAGTGGAGTCACTATTTCAATATCAGATCACAATATCTCAAGCCAATTTCACATGCATGTTTTTGAGTTCAGCTTCTTCTATATTCCAAGTGTCACCCTTAGCAGTCGCTTTTACCCTAAATTGTCCTAGACTACATTTCTGTTTGAGACTCACCTACCCATGGAAGAAAATTCACTAGACGACTCAACTCCTAAAGGTCATCTTCCCTATCCCTTTGAAAGTAAGAATTAAATTCAATGTAGCATGTATAACACACAACACTCTCTATCATATCCTTCCATACCATCCATCCTACCATATGAGGCAAGAGGAATGCTAGGGGAAAAACTGGTTGACTTCCGGAAATCACCAAAGCAAAAAAAGAGGAAGAGCCTAAAAGATCCTTGCCCTGCCAAGATGGTGGAATGTTATCCTGGAGTATATCAGACTGAATACAAATGTTCTGGGGTTTAGAATAGACTTGAAAACACTCCTCTTCAAATTACACCGCTTAGTCTAATAAGTCTTTTTGAATAAACTTGAAAACACCCCTTTTCAAATTTCACCACTCAGAATAATAACTATTCTATTCTCAACCGCTAATTCAGCTATTGTTCCGGCCACCCTTAATTCTAATACTCCGCCGCACCCGCAGATAAGTTTCTACTAGAAAAATTGCATAAATATATATTTCTTTATCTATTTAAATAATTAATTAATTAATTATGTGTGCCCATTGCCAGTCCACTACTGCATACACAGAAAAAAAGCTATGAAGAAAACCTTAAGGGGTCTATGGTAGGTGCTTGCAAATCTCATTTACTGGCATTTTACAATATAAAGTTGCATTCAAGAAGTAACTTGCCTGCAGCACCGAAGGGAGACTGTGGGTGTATAATTACCAATCATCGACATGTCTCGCTCTCTCTCTTTTTCTCTCTCTCTCTGTATCGCATCTGAACTAAGTGTGAATTAAAGCTTGACAAATGTGAGAGGGTGGGAATTTGGCAGCCTAGGGCAAGCCTGGCACTACAACCCCACCCCCGCTGACTATCCATTTTAGTAGGGCCCAACGCCCTGTTACATAACATTACATCTAGTAAACAAATGTAAAATTCCATTCCAACTAAATGGTTAATGTGAGAAGGACACTGCTGGTGTGCGACAGATTGTGAGGCATCTTTCTCATTAAACATTCAGTGCCTGTAACTGGCACCACATTGGCCTTCCCTGGCTGCATGCCTCCATTTTGGGAGAATAAGATATGCCTTTAGCTCTATTCTTTTGCTTCTTTTTTTGCATCATGAAAACACAACACATACATAATTAAGATGTTTCAATAAATCCTCACGCTCATTTTAAAGTTAAAAATGTGTCGGGCGAAAAAATAAATTATCTAGTAGGTGTTATCAACCTCCTGTAACAGCACGTGTGTGTGTGCAGCTCTCGGTATCAGAGTCCCTTTGTAACGTCAGAGTGATTTGCTTTTTGTAAGTAGTTGTCTGATTTTTTTGCCTTCTGTTTTGTGTGGGCTTTTAAGCATTTTGTTTCTGTTAAATGTTCTGGTAACTCTATGAGAACATTCTCGGCCTTTTTAATTTCCCTTTATAGGCTTATGTTCTCAACGCTGATATCCTTTTTATCACAATCCCTGTAGTTCTCTGCAAGAATCCAGAGGAGCTGAAAAGCTATTTTTCAGAGAGCAATGCAGAGAACATTTTCATAGTCGAGGAGCACCTAAAACACGAGACCCTGCACACAGAACCGAAACACGCTCTTGGAGTCTTGTTGAAAAGAGATCAGAGGCGTCAGGGTGCGATGAGATGGGAATATTGGTAAAAAGAGCAGTTATTTATTAGATTAGAGATAGAACTATAACACATAGATAAACTCAGTCAGTCAGTTAAAATGACGTTATTCGGTCTAACAAAACCATAAAAGTACATTAACCATCATTAAATATGGCAATCAATAAAAACAAGATATATCCATATCCACAAGATCAAATCAGTAAAACAAAACGAGAAAAAAAACCTAAGTCATTCTCAAAGTGAATTGATCTTCTCAATAATCAATTGGCACAATTAAAAACTGAACGGGACATATACATATTGGGAAGATATAATAACCATTTGAATCAGTCCATCCTAAAACAGTGCCTTCTTTCGTAACCCCAACAATTTTACTGCACAGACAACAGTCACAATATAAAATACTACCACATTTATGGCCTCCAAGTGCTTCAATGTGCTTCAAGTAGATATATTGTGCAAATTAGGCAAATAAATAAACATACCAGATGGTTCAATAACATGGTAATATAACCAAGAACAGTGAGACAAGTGCATTAAAGATATATATATAACTCACTTCCCCAGTAGAACTCTAAGACGATCAGGTAAGATTTCCAGGACTCTCTTCAAACGTCTTTCTCAACCTCAACGATGAGGCTAGAATGCAGGCATCAGTATAAGTTATATATTCATCCGGGAGCAAATGTAAGGGTATAGGAGGGGGCTTAACCTGAACAAAATGCAAAGATTTCAACAAATACAATAAAAATGTTCTTCCAGGGATGTCATAAAAACCGCAGAAAAATACTAAATGCAAAAGGTCCTGAGGAGAAAAATTGTCTCAAGTGCACAGGCTCAATTTCGTACTCCACATGCCAAGCTTCAGAAAAGCCAACAACATGTGAAACTGATTGGACTTAAATCTGATAAAGAGTAATCAATGATGGAAATTAAGGGCACTAAGCAAGTCAGGTTCAATGGCAGGACCTGTTACAGTCAGTGCTTATCCTTGGACCAAGGGTCCCTCAAGCACTATACCCTCTCTGTCAGATTTTCTCCCTAGGAGAAAATTGTCTGAACCCAAGGGATATCTGCCTTCAAAATAGCAGATGGCGACATAGACATTGATTCACCAAAATGCCAGGTGTAGCGGAAGTGACATCACATGCTCTATTACCCCAGATGATGACACAGGACTTGACATCGCAGGACCTTTGACCTGGTGACATCACAGGAAGGGACACCATGTGAATTTTGGACCCCTGTGACATGTCAGTAGGTGACATTCCATGATCTTTTGACCCAGTGCCATCACAGGAGCTGACAGATCTACCTTTGGTTAGTTACATCACGCAAATAGTTTGGAAACTCTGTAGCAGATACAAATGAGATACTTAATAAACTGACATACTTTATTCAAATCCTATTTAAAATGCTTCCAGATACATTGTCGGTATCAAATTATATCTTCAGATATAGGGTTGAGATAAGGCAACAATGTTTAAGAACATTTTTAATAGTGTACAATGTTGCAAGGATTCTGCTCAGGAACAGCACTATACTTGGGACCATAGAACATCAGTAGTTAGGGGCTTAGTCACCATACCACCTCAGTACCATAAGCCCGAGTCTGACTAACTATAATGTCTCACTTGCCCTCCTACTCATATCCAGAGAGACAAGTGGATTGACACCCCAGAACACAACACTCCTGACCCTCTCAGGGACAGCGGTAACAGGAAACCCCCTTGCGCTCACTCACTCGTACTCTTCCACAATAAGATATGACAGAAACTCAAAGGAAGTTTGAAATGTTTATTTAAAATATTGTGCTCTAGAATGCAGTATACGTGCCACAATAAGAAAACAACTGCCTAGCAATAATGCCATCAGCATTATCAATAAATCGTATATAATGAAAAGACCTGTCATATTATAAGACAGAATAGTCTAACCCCGTCCCCTTCTACAGAAGCAAACTGATTATACAGCAAAGATCCCTGGGTTTTGTAGCGGACTGTACCATAGCATACACAGATGGATGTTCTACATCTCAGACACAGCCGTGATCTTCTCTCAGAAAATATCTGTCTCTGGTCTCTGTGTTACATTGCTGTGCATACCTATATGACAAGGTTCGCATATTCATAAACAACAGCTGCACTTCTGTGTTGTGTCTAGGTGCAAGTGCCTGACCAAAACAAAATAACAACGGACATTGTTGTTCGATCTTGTCTGCTGTTCAGACTAAATCCGAAGGAAAGAACAGAACGAGAAAACAACTGCAGGTTCTGTGTGAAAATATAATGTGGCACAGAAGCAAACCTGTTTATATAGTAGCGAATGCAAAGCTAATATGGCCTGTGTCGTGCACAGTTAGGATAACACAGGGAAAACGACAATGGTCCCTGTATAGAACACATGACAACAACAATGAAAAATATGCTGATCATTCAAATAAACTTATATTAAATATGTGTTAGATAATTAGTCGCTATGCATATAACGCTTAGCACAAATTTACTTTGCCATTTGTTGGCACCGTGTAATGAAAGCTCAGTCGGGGAAAGTAGGTCACAGTGTTATTTAATGGAGTTCACGTTCTCCCAGCAGCCTTTTTTCCACAAATTGGTATACATCCTTGTCCAGGTGAAGAGCCATTGAAGCTTCCCAGGCTTAGTGGATTGCAAATTTTGTTCAGCCGACAGAAAATCTAATGGAGGCCTCTAGTGCTTGGGAGTTTGGTAGATGTTGGTTGCAAAAAATACAATAGAGAAGTGAGAAGGTGTCTCAACTTAAAATCATTAAAATATACATTTTATCCATATAAAACAGCTCCTTGAGTGAGGGTCACTCGGTTAACAAGTTAAAATATTGCTATTCTTGCAGGCATAAAATCACACTGACCCAGCAAACTCATAATATTGCAGTCTGATAAACACCACACACAATGGTTCCCTGCGACCATGTCCACACACACAGATACTCATAAGACAAAGCAACCTTCCTGAAACCACTATCAAGCCTATTTAAAATCAGCATAGCTCCACACATTACAAGGCAATACCAATAGCAGATGTGCACTGTGCAAATTCCAACATGTAAAGAGCGCAGTAGAGCTAGAATTGTTGGTGCTTGAAGTGTGGTCACATCCTGAGCATTACAGTACTTAAGGACTGTGAATGCTTCTTTATGCTTTGTGTATTAAAATGTTGATTTTACCTTTCCTATTTCAAAAACAGTTTGAGAACTAATAGAAGCGGGCACGTGAGAATGAAGGAGGAAGGTGAAATAGAGCCAGTGAGAGGAAAATGAGAGCATCATCACATCTGGGAAAAGATAATAAGGAAAAAAGAGGAAGGCAAGAAAACAGAGCGAAGAAATGAGAGGGTCAGAAGTGGATGATGGTGAGACAGGTGAAGGAAATGAAGCTGTAGAAGGATGGTAAATGAAGGGAATCAAAGGGAAGAAAGTAGAGGTAGGAAAGCAGGTATGCACAGGGGAGAGAATTATTGAAGGAGACAATGACAGTCTGAGATAACTAAGAGGAGAATGTGTTAAATATAAAGATTGGAAAGAGGGAGCCTTAGAAAAAAGACAAGGGTGAGAAAAAAACTAGCAGAGACAGAAGATTCAGAAAGTAGAACTGATGGACAAACAGAGAAGGGGATGTAAAACTAAAGAGTTGAGGAAACAGGAGTAAAAGTAGAGATGAGTTAAAAGAAAGGAAGTGTGGAGGTGCAGAAACAAACAACATTGAAAGACATGGAGAAAAATTGAAAAGGAAGGGACACGAAACAGAATGGAGCCCTAAACACTGGGAAAGTGGGTGAGAGAGAAGGGGAGAGAAATACAAGTGACAGAAATCAGAGAGGAAGGAGAAAGAAAAGTTTGAGTGAATGGAGAGGGATGCCAAAAACATCAACCAGAGAAGCTTGGAATGAAAGGGAAGAGGGAAAGAGAAGGGAACACAGATTGCCATGATGTCATCCGATTCAGAATATGCTTGTTAGACCTGAGGGTCACTAGTTGACTGAGGTAGGTACCTTAGGCCAAATTGGGACCCTTGCTTCCACGTCAGGGAAAGTAAGGACACCATCTCAGATAGCCCCCGCTTACCCCCTCGGTAGCTTGGCACGAGCAACCAGGCTTATCTTCAAGGCAAGTGTGAAAAGTATTTGCAACCACGCTCTCAGTAACCCAATGATGACACCAAAAATGAACTCCACACGAGTTTCATAAAAACAAGTATACATTTATATAAAAAGATATACAGTGAGACCACACAATATAAATCCAACATATGCGTATTTCTAATATTCCTCCTGGCCGGTTATTAGGCCAGCCAGCCCTTCTAAGTTCTGGCGATATTAATGAGCAATTCTAAATGATACACTGCAGTCCTAATGCAATGCAATGCAATTCGTAATGCAAGAATCAGGCACTTTGCAATGTAAAAATAAAGCAGTTCGTTAGGCAACAATCAAGCAGTTCGTAATGCCAAAATAATGCGATGCGTAACACTACAATCAGGCAGTTCGTTATGAAAACTAATGCAATGCATAATGCAACAATCAGGCAGTTCGTAATGCAGAAATAATGCAATGCATAATGCAACAATCAGGTAGTTCGTAATGCAGAAATAATGCAATGCGTAATACACTAATCAGGTAGTTCTTAATGCAGAAATAATGCAATGTGTAATACACTCCAGCACCGATCACGGTGCCTTGGGTGGTCTCTCCGCCACTCGTACTGACTTGCGGTCAGCTTCTGCCAACAGATGCCCCCAACACAGGTATGATGTCAACCAAAGTGCAGCTCCGCACTCCTGCCCCGGTGCTGCCACTCCTTGGCAAGTACGGGACGCGATAAGAGCCGAAGCAGAGGCTCGCACTGCAGGAATGGGAGAGGCCAAGAGCGTCCCTCTCTGAGCCTGCACCCCGCCCCAGGCGGTGACACACGTTACCTGGGGGGTGCGACCTCGCTCTCATCTCCTCTTCCCGCGACTTGGGCCTCCGATGCAACTTTGTGGATTCCGGGCAGTGGCACTCAGACCCTCCCCCAGCGGGGTTGGTTCGAGGTCCTGCTCTGGCAACGGCAGGCTCGGGCCGGCGGCTCAGCTCCTCTGGGGCTGCTGGTCCGGGCCACAGGCGATACGAAGATCTCAGGCTGCAACAGGGCACACGCACACAGCGTCGCTGAGATTCACTTGGGCTTCGGGTGTGCACGATCACGGGGCACTCCTCCCGGAGGTCTCAGGCTGCATGAAGCACACGCACACAATGTTGCTGAGTCTCACTTGAGTCCCGGGTGCATGATAACAGGGCAATCCTCACGAAGGTCACAGGCTGCAAGAAGCACACGCACACAGCATCACTGAGACTCATTTGGACTCCGGGTGTACGACAACAGGGCAATCCGCACAAAAGTCTCAGGCTGCACAAAGCACACGCACACAGCGTCTCTGAGACTCACTTGGACTCCAGGTGCACAACAACAGGGCAATCCTCACGAAGGTCTCAGGCTCCACAAAGCACACGCACACAGCGTCGCTGAGACTCACTTGGACTCCAGGTGCACAAGATCCCAGGACAATCCTCACGAAAGTTTTAGGCTGCAAAAAGCACACACACACAGCGTCGCTGAGACTCGCTTAGACTCCAGGTGCCCACGATTACAGGAGAGTTCCTACGAGGGTCTCAGGCTGCTAAAAGCACACGCACACATCGTCGCTGAGACTTCTCTGGAAACTTTTGTGTTCCTGAGTTTCCATAACAGGGAGCCAGCTCTCCACAGGCCCTTGGGGATAAATTACTTCAAGACACAGCACACAGCAAAATCCTTTCAAGCAGGGGGACACAGCACACAGCAAAGTCCCTTTAGCCTCTCCTTGGTTAAAGCAGCAAACAGCATGCCAGCCCCAGAACACACAGCAAGGGTCAGTCCTTTCCTTCAGTCTCTTCAGCTGTTTCTTCCTTGGCAGAGGTTCCTCTTGACCACGAAGTAGCTTCATACTTTTCCAGTCTTGATCAATTCCATTCAAACGTTCAGGGGCTTCAGCTCTCATAGTTATACCCCTAAATGGCTTTGAAGTCTTTGTGTTCAGTGGGGCACTGACCCCTGTTCAAACCAGTTCTGGGTGCCTCCCTGCCAGTGACACATTTTTCCTTTGATTAGTGGGGGTCTGGATTCTCAATCACCCAGCAGGAGATGGGACCATTGTTTTATGGCAGCAACCCAGGCCTCTTCACCTCCAGGGGCTACTCCCCCCCTACACTACAGATGCAAGTCAGCCTGTTGCTGTCTCACCTCCTCCCCTGGGTCACGGCATTCCCCAGATCCTATTAATTTCAAATCCAGACAGTCAATCCACAACCAGGCAGAGACACACAGAAATGTTAGAGCACAAAAACCCAGCCACTTCTAAACGAGTGGTTTCTAAAACACACAATGCAAAAACCACCTTCATTAAAAGATTTGTTATTACATTGTGAGTTCAGGCACACTAAACTTCACCTCTCCATCTTAAGCCTATGGGAAGATCGGCTGGAAACATATTACACAGCCTTCCCATTCTGTCCTATCGGCAAGATGGCCTTTCAACAGTGAATAACGAAATGGAGGGTATTTCACTGTCAGGACATGGTACACACCTCAGTACATGTCCTACCCTTCACATGCACTGCACCCTGCCCAGGGGATACCTTGGACCTTCCATAGGGGTGTCTGATGTGCATAGAAAGGGAAGGGTAAGGCCTGGCAAGTGAGGGCACTTGTCAGGACAACATGGCAGTTTAACAAACTGCGCTCAGGCACTGCAGTGGCAGGCCTGAGTTCTCTCTTTAAGGCTACTGGTGTGGGTGGCACAATTAGTGCTGCAGGCCCACTAGTAGCATTTGCAGTACCAGCCCTGGCACACATAGTGCACTTTACTAGGGACTTTACTAGTGTGGCAAATATACCAATCATGGACAACCAATTACCATTACATTTTATACAGGGAGCACTTGCACTTTGACACTGATCAGCAGTGGCAAAGTCCCAAAGCATCTAAGTTGAAACACAATGTCAGAAAAAAGGTCTAGGGGGAAAGCAAAACGTTTAGGAAACTTTAGCCAAAAGGGCCAGGTCCAATAATGCTCATCTAATCTTATTGCACCTTTGGGCCCATGTTGTAAAAGGAAGTAAAATGATACAGGTACTTTTTTTTTGGGGGGGGGGGGGGGGTGAACTGCTAAGTTTTCCTGCACATAAATTATCCTGCTCAAAGTATTGTGCTCCACTACACGTGCTCGGTTCAGTCTGGCATGAGTGGGGGGAGAGAGGGATAAGTAATTGCCCTGATGCACAATAATTCCTCTGACTTGGCCACAGCACTGGAAAGGCATTTCCAAGCCTGAATGCTGGAGCTTCTTTTTAAAATTTTCCCCAAACTCCCTTGGTCGAACCTGTTATTTTAAAGTGGGGGTTGAGTGAGCCTGGAGTGTGCTCTGAACTGAGGCTCAGGAGAGGAGACTGAGCAGAGCAGGGCAGATATTTCTGCTCTAGCCTTGATCTCTAAACCAAAAACTAGCTTTTTTCAAATAGGTTTTCATACCTGCATGATCCAGCAAAGCACACCGTCTCAAGCTAGCCTTTGAGGTCAACTAGTTTGACTTGGGCTGGAGTATCATGGGTCTGTTTGCAAACCTCCACCCCACTCCATTATTTCTAAACAGGAGATAGCAGCCATTCTATTTACCTTGTAATGTTGCACCACAATTTACACACCTCCAAACTCTCCTTCAGAAAGTACTTCTTCCATCAGCTGCACCATACAATGAGTAAATGTCAAGCGAGTGCACTATCAGGACATGCTTTAAGTGGAATTACAGGGTGCATGACTGAAGATGCGTATCTTGGGATCCTTTTCAACAGACAGTGTAATTAACGGTATGGCTAAAATAAAAAGATCCCCAAATCCTGTGCTTCACAGATCCAGTGACCTGCACAGTTTTTGAGGGGTTCTCTGTTAGTATTCTATCATTGCATCCATATGTATAAGACAACAATGGACCTACGGCTTAAAGAAGTTAGACCTATTGGCTTTGCAAATGCTTGTTAGCAGTATCACAAAATGAGTAAAAGCAGCAGTTGTGAATAATTAGTTAAGAAAATATTTCAATTCTTAAAATATAAATGTGGATGAAGCCTTATTAATGTCTGTGGAAAGGGTAGTGGTCTTCTGAGTGTCTAATCATTCCCATGCTCCTCTTTCATCTACACTGTTATTACACATGCACAACTGTTTTCTCCCCACGTCTTTTTGAAACCCTTCCTCCACATATCTCACATGGCATCTCTTTCCTCTTCATCAACATCTTTTCACGCTCTTCTCATTGTGTGCACTTTCATCATATTCACTTCACTCTCCGCCATTTACACAATCCATCCACTCACCTGCTGGCATGGCATTATGTTTTCTTTTGGTGCAGTCCATAATGCTACAGCTGCATATTTCCTTAAAACTTTCTAAAATTGACAATCGGCATGTATGTGACCATTACTTTCCAGAGAGGCCAAGAATTGGATGTGCAAGTAGTCTGAAACCTTCATGACCCACTGACAGACAGTTGGAACCTCACGCTGCATTCAGCCTCCACCCTGCAGCTTCCACCCAGACACATGGAAGTGATTCAGTTCAAGGTATACACTGCCCAAAAGCTATATGTTGCATGAAATACTACAGAAAAACAGCAGCTGGAAAAGGAATAAACATCAAAGGAATGCTGACTCAGTTTCAAGTAAAACGTGAAGTGCGAAGTGTGACATTAATTATGTGGGGAGAAGAGTTGGCATAACGGCTAGGGCGGTCGACCACGAATTTGGGGAACCAGTAGGCATATTATCAACGGCCAGCGATAATTATCGCTGGCCGTTCATAGCGATAGAAAAATTATCGCCAGCTATCGCTGAATATTATCGCCATGATAACGCTATATTTACAACGCATAGCGCTATGGCGATAATATTTCAGCGATAGCGGTGTTTTCAATGGAACATCGCTGGTTTTCCAGCGATGTTCCATTGAAAACAGCGATAACATTTCTGATAGGACCCTGTGGTCCTATCAGCATAATCCATATCCCATTAAAAGTATGCCTTAGTCAGGAATTTAACAGGTGTTAAATTCCTGAGTTAAGGCTGAGGTAGCGCGTTTTTTTTTATCGCTGCACCTCCTTGTTAATATCGCGAAGCTGCGTTCACGATATTAACATGTGTTGTTTTCACAGCCACGCCTCTTTTGCATCTCATTAGCGATGCGAGGCTGTGAAAAAACGGGCTCTACATCAAGGAAACACGCGCTAGTGTGTCCTTGATGATATTGCGATATAATTATCGCCGCTTTTCGCCCAAAAACGGACGCTAAAGCGGCAATAATTATATCGCCAGCCCTTGCTAATATGCCCCCAGGTTTGAGTCTCATCAATGACGCTGAACATCCTGTGATTCTGGGAAAATCTCCCTGTGCCTAACAAAAATAATGAATGTGTCCTCATGTAACGCAACTGGTGCTATGTAAAGCGCTCTGATACCCGATACCGGGTCAAGTGCGCGCTATATATAAATCAGTAAAAAAAAAAAAATTACGTTAAAGATTGTAACATTGACTGTTTTAAAACCATTCAATCCTTGATCTTGCCTCAAAAGATGAGGATATGCAAACTTAGCCTCATAGGGACTGTTTTAAAATCGCCCCACTGAAAGCTCTACTAAAAGAAACTAGGTATGTAAAAGGGGACGTCATGCACTGCAACTCATTCCTTCCTTTCACACCCAAGCCGGCTGCACAGTGTGCAGCACAGCCTCAGATTCTGAACAGAGGCAGACAGAGGGGCTGCTTTATGTGCGTGCTTCGACGTTCCTTTTAACGAGCATGCTGACACACTGTTGAAGTTATTTAATGTTTTCCTTCCTACCACTCATATCTTCCTGTCGAGCTCAGACAGTGAAGCTGGCCTGGGCATCAGTTACTTGCAGGCTCCTCTGTGGGCCACTCACATGATTTTAGATCTCCAGGCCCATATTGAACATCTACTTGGTTCCCATTTTAAATCCCACCTGTCTAGATTGGACAGATTGGTTTCTACCATCAACAACGCCGGCTTCTAAACGTTTCGATGCCATATGTATCGGATATACAAACGTGGTGTCTAGCCTATGATTATAACATACAGCATACCACCAAGCTTGATAATATAGTTTGATGCAGTCCTTCCAATTCTTGGTGATTTTCTGAAAGGCAACTGGTAGCAACAAGTCTATCATCCTTACATTAGATTCACAGTCTGACCAAATAGGGGACAAACTTCCGAAGAAAACATGTGAAGCGGAGAACGGGCAACTGGATTCAAATTGATTTGAGACCATACCTTTTCCCAAAAATTGTGAACAAGTGCACATGTAAAAAGTAGATGATATAAATCAGCATGCGGTGAGGAACAAGTCCAACAAATGTCTGAGAGGTCAGCATGTCTTGCATTTAGAGTAATTGGGGAGAGTAGGAGTCTATTATATACAAAAAAGAGTGTTTGTGTGGTGTTTGCTGCTCTAGAGGACTTCCTGATTTTGAGCCAAATCCTGTTCCATAATTCTATGGACCAACAGATTCCTAAATCTATTTCCCAAGAGAGCTTTACTTTAGACTTTTCTCTTTAGATGGGTGAACTGTGTAAATAGTTATATATGACAGAGGTTCTAGAATTATTGATTAGAAGAGCACGTCCTTTATTAACAGGAGGAACCACAGGGTCAGCGGAAGCATGTGAATTTGTGGAATGGGTATGAGCATTCTGAATAGCATGCGTTAGGAGAGAATATTTAGAGCAGAAAGACATAGGCATGTCAAAAGAACTACTAGCTTGCAAAAAAGACATAATCTCATTGTGGATATATAACTGATGTACCCAAATTAGACCTCGTTGTTGCCAGGATTTCCAATATAAGGGTTTATTTTGTATTAGTATGCGTTTGTTATGCCATATGATGGAATTGAGATAAGAGTTCCAATCTATGGGGTCTGAAGAGTAGACAGATGGTATTATTTTAGAAGTATATTTAATTACAGGAGTAGATAAAGATTGTGGCTTACGTGTGAAGGATAAGTATGTTTGGAAATGAAAAAGGGGAGATAAAAGACTGTTCAAGCTTAGCCCAAAGAGGACAATCCACAAGAGACTCGGATAGCCATCTCGATGATTGGTGGAGTAGAAAAGATTTGTGGTGAGTAGGAAAGTCAGTAAAACTAACCCCACCCTCCGATTTTGGAAGAATCAATTTTGATACGGACATACATGATAAGATAGAATTACATTACTTAAATTTTTTTGAGGGAATAGAGAGTGGAATATTGGAAATTGTATATAAGATTATGGGGGATAGCATCATCTTTATAGTGTCAAGGTGACCCCACCATGACAGGTATAGAGGATGCCACTTTGCGGTTAGAAAGGACAACCTCTGTGTACAAGTTTCCATACATCATGATATTGTTCTTCAAATCGAGGGAGTGAATTGTAAGCCTTAATATTTAATGTACTTGGGACTCCATGTGAAACCTGAAATGGTGAAGTCAGCTTTGAAGGTATATTTTGTTAGAGGTAAGATTTCACGTTTATCTTTGTTTAATTTATAAACAGAAATAGATGCAAAAGAATCAACTTCTTCCAAAAAAGCGGGAAGAGAGGATTGAGGGTGCGAGAGGAATACCAAAACATCATCAGCATAAGCTGCCATTTTGATTTGGGTCCCTTTGAACCCAAAACCATGAATGTTATCATTTTGATGAATTCTTAACAAAAAAGGTTCTAAGGCTAAATAAAAAAAAACAGAGAAAGTGGACAACCTTGTTGAACACCTCTACCTAACTGAAAATATGAGGACATGCCACCATTTGCACATACTGCCGCCCGCGGATTGGAGTATAAAATAGATATCAAAGAAAATAATTTTTGGGCCAAAACCAAACCATTTAAGTTTTTGAAAAAGATATGGCCATTCACTCTGTCAAATGCTTTCTCCGCATCAAGAGCTATTGCAGCTAAGGAGTGTGGGATGTGTGAAGCTTTGGATAGGATGTCAAAAAAATAAACGAGTGTTATCTGTGATAAGGCATCCTTTAACGATGCCAGATTGTTCCTTACCTAAAAGGTTAGGCAAGTGAGATTCTAAACATAGACCTAAGGCTTTTGAATTTTTTTTATAGTCAATATTGACCAAAGAGATAGGGTGATCATTTTTACAATATTTTGGGTCTTTGCCATCCTTAGGAATAAGACAAATTAGGGCATCTGAGAAGGAACCATAAGATTCACTTGATTGAAAAAAAGTGTTTATGAGAGTGAGTAATTTGGGGAGTAATAAATGTGCAAAGTGAGTAAAATACTCAACAGTAAAGCCATCTGGCCAGGAGCTTTATCTTTCTTGAGTGTTTGTAAGGCAGTGAGAAGCTCCTGCTGTGTTAAGTCAAGTTCTAAAACTGAGAGATCTGGTCTTGAAGCAGGAGAGTGTTGAAGGGAGGATAAGAATTGAGATATAGAGTGGTCAGAAGATGTATATAATGTTTTGTAAAATTGGAGGAATTCATTTAAAATATCATCAGCCTTAAATTTCAGTGTATTATGTGTATCCATGACCGATTCTATATTGAGTTCGTTCTGCTTAACCTTCAAATAATTAGCTAAAACTTTCCCAGCTTTATTCTGGCCACCATAAAATTTTGCGCTAGACTTTAGTAAATAAGTAGAAGCATTATTAGTTGTTTCCTTATTAAACTGAGATTTAGCATCTATAAATTCTGATAAACAAGTTTTCGATTTAGAATAATAATAAGATTGCTCCAATCTCTTTATTTTAGCTAGAAGGATTTTGGTGTGTCCTTGTGACTTTTTACGCTTTTTAGACATATATCTGATAACAAAATCTCTAGCTGATGCATTAAAAGCATCCCAAACCACATGAAAAGGCAAAGTATCAGATTGATTCAAGATAAAATGTTCATGGAAGAAAGAAACAAAGGTGGACGTCAACGTTGAGTCTAAAAGCAAAGCGTTATTAAAACGCCATTTTCGAGTTGAACTGGGTTTCTTCAAAATGTCCAATTGGATAGTTATGGGAGCGTGATCAGATATTAGAATAGATCCAATATCTGATGCTAACAACGATTGAGATATATTATGTGATATAAAGAAATATCCAGTCGTGATTGGGTGTGGTGTGTCGGGGAATAATAAGTATATTCTCTTAATGTGGGATTACAGAGTCTCCACGCATCTATAAGTTTGTGTTGTTTAATGGTTTGTGTGAAAAGTTTATGAGTTTTGTGAGGGACAAAGGATACTACTGAATTACGGTCCAAAAAAGGGTAAAAAATTTGATTACAATCGCCTGTGAGAATAAAATTATCATCAAAACAAAGTGTAATTTGTTGGGCTAAGGATGTCCAGAAGGAGGGGTCACCAGCGGTGGGTGCGTAAATATTAAGCAAAGAGATTGGAGCATTACCCACCAAAATTTTAACATACAGCCATCTACCCTCTTTATCAGCACATTGTGAAATCATTTTAACTGGGAGTGATTTTCGGCAAAGAGTGAGAACTCCATTTTGTTTACCATTGCCTGGAGAGAAAATTACCTCCCCCACCCAACCTCTCTTTAATTTTAGAGACTCCTCAGCCGTCAAATGTGATTCTTGTAAACAAGCTATATCTGCCCCCAGCTTGGCTAAATGTGTCTGAACTCTCTGTCTTTTAATCGGGGAATGTACACCTCGGACGTTCCACAAAATAATTTTTAAAGACATAGAATGAAAATGTAAAAAAGAAAAAAGAAACACCAATCAAAACAAATCATTGAACAACATAGAATATACTCAGGAATAAACAGACTGTACATAACTTGGGATATGTTAAGTGAAGAGGAAAAGAAAGAAGAGGAATGATCAAAGTGAATAATCAGCAGTTGAAATATGAAAAAACAGCAGGAAAACAGAAAGGGTAATCGAATGAGAAGATAGCAAGATAAAGCTATAGGGAAGAAGGAGACATGGGAGAGAATAAGAACAATGCATAAGTGAAGAAAGAGGGACAAATCTAAAGATTTACAAGTAATCCAAGACATTTGAAGGGAGGGAGGAGGTAAGGCCACACGCAACAATGCAGGAAGGCAGAACCGACGAATAATGAAACATAGGGGATGTGAAACATGGAGACGTAACCTGTAAGGAAGAAAAGGGGAGATTAATTCTAGAATCAAGAAATATCAATGAGATCAGGCAATACCTGCAAACAAGTAAACATTTTAAACAAACTAAATCATATAACAAATATGAATACATTTCAAAGTCCAAAGCGTCTATCGCATGTGTGAAGAAGAATTAACCATAAGAATAACATGGTAGAATGAAGGAAACTTTAAAGGAAGAACAGTCACGGCAACTACTTGTTGTGCAGTACAGAAGTGTCCATAGGAGTTGTATGGTGAGAATTGAGAAAACTTTTAAATTTTACAGGATCCTCGTATGTGGTAGTCTTGTTGTTGATGGTCACTTTAAACAGGCATGAGTGGAAGAGGCCATAACGCGCCTCCATCGAACGAAGAGTCGGCCTCATTACTAGGAATTCTCTACGCCTGTCTGCAGTAGGTTTTTGAGTAATCCTGAGAAAAAAACAAAGGATTACCTGACCATATGATATGAGTGATCGCTCTGGTAGCTGATAGAATCTTAATTAGGTCAGTGTATTCCAAAAAATACAAGATTATCCCTCTCGGTTTCCTCACATCAGATGAAGATAATGGAGGTGGAGGGCCTAACTTGTGAGCCCTTTGGATGTTGAGCTGAATGTCCTCCGGCAATTTAAGGATTTTTGGAATGAAGGATTTGACGAAAGTGATTGGGTCCAAGCCCTCTGAACCTTCCGGTAGTTCATAAATGCGGAGATTATTTCTTCTATTTCTATTTTCAAGATTTTTTACTTGTTTTTGTAGCGCCATTACTTGAGAATGTAGCGACTCCACTTTGGTGTTGGAAGAACTCAGAGATTCAATATGTTGCTCCACCGTAGTAACTCTATCCTCTAGGCTTGAACACCTATCCTTTAGAGTTTGCAATTTAGAATTAGTTTCTTCCACAAAAGGACGTAGAGATCAAATTTCCTCCAGCAGAAGATCCAACAAGACTGTAGAGGGTTGCTTAGGAGGAGAAGGAGGATCTTTTTTCAGCCGTTTGCTCGGCGCCTTATTAGTGCCAGAGGATAAGGCATTAGCAGACGATGCGCCCTTAGGCGATATATTTGTTGTGTCATGCATTGATGGATAGCGAGAGTTAGGATTGCGACGGGTAGAAAATTTACATGGTGGAATTGCCAAGCGTGACAATACTTTAATTAATTTGCCTATGCACCTAGGCACTACTGTAACAGATATAAATATTACAGTGAACAAAAGTTCTGTTTCTACTCCACCTTCCACTAGCGGTAATATAACACCTCAGTATATTGGAACTGAGTATGCGTTTGAAGTAGAGACAGAGATTAATAGAATCCTTATAAAATGTTAAAGAGAAAACAGGAGCTATCCTGTAAGAAAGGGCAGTGTAAATACAAGCATTAATATGTCCTTCTCATGATTTACGCATGATATTCATAAACATGAATAAAATCTGAAGAAGGAAGAAGGTCCCACATGTAGGCAGAGGGGAAGAACTGATGCAAGCTGAAAAAACATGCCCTTATTTTTTTTGTCTTTTTTAAATGAGAGAAAAAAATAAGCATCCATGAAGCTTCCAAAGCAAACTGTTCCTCATTGGGAGTGAAATGATGGCGTGTGAGAAGAAAATGTCTTCGCTGTGCACATTCAGTCAGAAAAGAGCAGCTGTGCTCATACTACATTCATTAAAGTATAAATCAAGTGGTTGCGCGTATATAGCCCATTTACCGGTCAAACATCGTTGCGCGCCAAGATACTTCAGGCGCGATGTAAGATGGCAGCCGCTCCGTCAGAGAGCCGGGTTGCAGCACGGCTGAATGAAGAAAAACTGCTATGGGGCACCGCGAGGGATGAAAGGCGGCTCCCTTGGTGTTATGATGCCTCCGGTTCCACAGCCGGTACTCTGGAGGCTCCATAGGGGGTAAGTGCTGCGTCAGACCCGTTCCTCGCACCACCGACCCAGGAGAGTCACGGACTAGCCGCCATCTTCCTCGGGCGCTAGCCACGACCCCAGATCTATGAATGTCTTGAAGTCAAAACATTTCTGGAAAATTTACCTCAGTTAGCGTTGAAGAAAATGTGCCCGACATTAGAAAATGTGTTTAACTTTGTCATAACCATAGAGAAAGCCATAGAAAATGCTTCTTTAACATATGATAAATAAATAATGCAGTTTAAATTGTAGGAGAGAATGCTTTCTTAGATGTGGAAAGCAATTGTGCAGCTTAAATAAAGTAGTTGGTCCTCATACTTAATGTGCTTCTACGACTAGGCCTGAAAATGTATTTCCACTTCTGTTGACATTTAAATAAATGCCTTTTAGAAACTGCTGACTGTTAGACTTGGCATCTTTGGCATGGTTTCCCCTGGCTTTTTTTGCCTCTACCTCCTGTATTTATGAAGCTGTGCTGGATTTTGTTTTTGCTGGCTTAGATTCTTTAGGCACTTTGCCACTGCTGATCAGTGTCAAAGTGCAAGTGCTCCTTGTGTAATTTTTTGTTACAATTGGTTCTCCCTGATTGGCATATTTGATTTACTGGTAAGCCCCTAGTAAAGTGCACTGAAGAGTGCCAGGGCCTGTAAATAAAATACTGTTAGTGAGCCGGCAGCACTGATTGTACCTGCCAGAGGGGTAGCTCTGAAAGATAACTCAGGCCTGCCACTGCAATGTCTTGTTAACTGCCATGTCGACTTGGCAAGTGCACCTACTTGCCAGGCCCTAACCTTCACTTTTTCTACATGTAAGGCACCCCTATGGTAGGCCCAAGGTACCCCCTCTGGGCCGGGTGCAGTGTATGGGAAAGGTAGGACATGTACTAGTGTGTGTGACATGTCCTGATAGTGAAATACTGCCAATTTCATTTTTCACTATTGAAAGGCTATCTTGCCCTATAGGATAGAATGGGAGTTTATTTATAACATCTTATAAATATAACATCCCCTTGGGACAAGATAGAGAAATACAATTTAGGCTCTCTAGTAAAGATGGTTTTTTAATTGTGTGTTTGAAAATACCACTTTAAGATAACTCAGGGCCAGATGAATGATGTGATTTTGCATGCGCAAACGGGTCTGAGTACCCGTTTGCGCATGCAAAATCACTGCTGGCATGTACAATTCCTAAATAACAAGTCGCAATTTATTTGCAACTTGCAATTTAGGAATTGCGAGTCGTAATTAGGAAGGGGCGTTCCCGTCCTAATTGCGTCCACAATTTAATGTATGAATGTTTTGTGACCGCAATTGAGGTCGCAAAACACTTGCAAATTACCACCCTCTTCAAGAGGGTGGTAATGGGGTCGCAAAAGGGAAGGGGTCCTCAGGAGACCTCTTCCCCTTTGCAAACACAGAGGAAAATATTTTTTAAGGGCAAGCAGTGGTCCCAGGGACTACTTCCTGCCCTTAAAAAATTAAATGAAAATGTTTAATTTTTTACTTTTTTAAATGCATCCCGTTTTCCTTTAAGGAAAATGGGCTGCATTGAAAAAAAACTGCTTTATTTAAAAGCAGTCCCAGACATGTTGATCTGCTGAGCCCAGCAGGCCACCATACCTGGGAGGGCCTGCCATTCCCAATGGGGTCGCAAATTGCGAGAAGCTCATTAATATTCATGAGAATATCTATTTGCGGCCCATTGAGACTCGCAAAACAGTGTATTAACACTTTTGTCCTTGTATAATTGCGCCTCGCAAATTGCGAGTCACAAAAGACTCCCAATTTGCAAAGCGCTATTTTGCACGTCATACATCTGGCCCGCAGTCTCCTTCGGCACGGGACTGAGCGCCAGCCCTTCTCCACGCACTGACCGACAAATGTGATCACACTCAATTAAAAAAGTTAACACCGACTACGCGGTGTGGATTTTGCTGACAACACGGTGATCACTGAGACCGCTGCAGCGGTTTTGTAAGCTTGGATCCTTGAGCTCCCGCTCTCTCCTTAACTTCCTCAGTAACTTAGCTCCTGGAGGCCCCTGGACTTGCATTAAGGTATCCCCAGATGGGCTCTCGGGCCCAGATTCCATCCCTTGACCCTTCAAGCTTTATTCCATAATTTAACCGGCTTTCTTCCGGGCTGCCTAATTCCTCATGCTCACAAATCTTGTCCTTATACAACAAAAAACTCCTTTACCGTTTACAATTATCATCAGGAGTTTCTGCTTATGTTGTCAATGTGGTGTATATATTTTTAAATGTCACCTTCATTCACTTTTTTGTGAGCACGTGAACTATATTTCAAAAGTTTTGATATAATATTTATAAATACATTATTTATTATGTCAATGCCCACCTGTGTCCCTTCGTACAATTGGAAACTGTTGGCTGTTGTTCCCTCTGGCATTTATTCAATAATATGCCCTATGTCATAGGCTAAGTGTTTAACACTTTCTTGAATCAACAGCTCTTGCTTTTTTAGGACCTTTTTAGCCTTGCATGAACTATTGTTACCTCACAATATTACTTTTAGAAAGTAGGCATTTTCTTGTTTGACCATTCTGTGTGCCTCTGCCTGTTGGTGTATTGACTGGTTTTGGAGTGACAGGCTCTGGGGATGTGCATTCACTGTAAACAGCCACTGGGGGTTGAGGTGTGCCTGTCCCTTCCTGGATGATTCAGAGCTGAGCTGAATAGGGCTCAGCTGAATTTAAATTAGTGGGAGGAGATTTCCTTGCACCTGAATGGGGCCTGTCTCCCTTGCACAATGCTGTCCCCACCCCCTGTGGTCATACTGCACCAGTGAGGACAGAACTGGTTTGGACTGGGCTCCGAGACCCTTGCACAAAGAGAACAAAGATATTTTGGGGTATAAGTATTTGACCTAAAACCCCAGAACTTTAGACTCCTTCTGGAATCAAGAGGTACCTTTGCCAAGGAAAAGAGCTGGAGAAACTAAGGAGAAGTACTGCCCCTTTGCTGTTTGCTGTCTGGGGTTGGCCTACAGTACCTGTTTCTGCCAAGAAAAGGAGAAGGACTTTGCTGTGTGCTGTGTTCTCCTGCTTGAGGAAGATCTCCAAGGGCTTGAGTAGAGCTTGCCTCCTGTTCTGAAGTCTCAGGAACCACAAAGACTTCACCACCAGCTCCCCTGAACTTCCTCGCTGGGGGTTCTGACCTGCCAAGAGGTGCCCATGACTGTATTGGGCCTCTGAAGGTTGTGCCTGCTGTTGGGAGCTGGAAAAGCAACGCACATACAAGAAAATCGACGCATCGCTCTCCTTGCGGTTGTTTTTTCTGATGCAGCACCGCTGTGTGAGAAGAATCTCCATGCATCACTGCGCCACAGCTGAAACCGACGCAGCGCATGTCGTCACTGCAAGAGCCGATGCATCGAGGGATCGAAGCTGAAGAAACTGATGCAGCGCCGCTCGATGCCGCCGCAACGAGCGCCGACGCATCCCGGATTTCCACGCATCGTACCTGTGCAGTAAGTTTTCCAGACGCATAACCCGCTGACCAGAACTGTCTCGGAATCGACATATCACTTCCCCCTACAGACCGGATTCGACGCATCACTACTCCTGTGTGCGGTAGAACTGTCTCATCGCCTGCCCATGGTCTCAGGAACTGACGCATGCCTTTGTTGTTAGACGCTTCCCATCTCTGTGGCTGTTTGGCCTTGTGAATTTTGTCGCAACTACAGGTACTTTGAGAGAAATCATGCATCCATAGTTTTCTATGGTCCACGTTGTTAGAAACCGTTTTAAAATCATATTCTTATTACATGTTATTTGGATTTTTGTTATTTTTGTCTTGTTGAGTTTAGATAAAGATACTTTATGTTTCTAAACTGGTGTGGTGTCCATTTGTGGTGTTATCACTGTATTACTGTGTGTTTTGAGTACAAAGACTTTACACATTGCCTTTGGGATAGGCCTGTCTGCTCGTACCAAGCTACCCAGGTGGTGAGCAGGGGTTATCTAAAGTGTGTATCCCCCTTACCCTGACTAGAATCCAAGGTCCCTATTTGAACAAAGGTAACTACCTCTGCCAACCACAGACCCCCCATTTCTAACACTGCCCTAATGATTAGACTGCACAATTGTTCATCACTTAAAAATGTGCTGCTCTAAAAGAAATATATTTCTTTGCTTGCTCACACCATATGATTTCCTTATTTCTCTAAATAATGTACTTTGCTATATTTTAATTTTAGTCATGTTAAGCTTACTGAAGATATTGTTTTGCATGATCTAATCAGGGCTTTACTGATAGAAATGTTTTGTTACTTTAGACTAGCCCTTTGTTGAGATACTGACAACAGCTAACAAAAGAAGGCCTGCAAAAGTTCTCATGAGAATCTTCCCTCATGTATCTAGTGCAAGACATTTAGAAACTTTTTAACAACTGCTCACTGGCGTGAAATCTTACTGTGGGAAATGGGAGGAGAGGCGACAGACCATCGGAAGACCTGTTTCCAGTGTACGAGAATGACTTAACCATGCTGAATGTTGCAATAATGTTTTATGTTTTCATATATATGTGTTCTTAGATAGAGAAATTCAATTCAATCCATTACGACCCTGTGCTTCAATTCCTTAATGTTTTATGCATTGTTTACACGTCTCGCCTTTAAAATCCCAAGTTGGCAGTCGGCTAGACCCCTGCTCCACCAATTACACTGGCTGCCCATCAGCGAAAGAATAGCCTTTAAGGTCTGCTGCCTGGTTTTTAAAGCTCGGACGGGCTCCTGTCCGGCTTTCGTGAAGTCTTTGGTCACCCCTTACTGCCCCTCCCGCACTCTGAGGTCCATTAATCTCCAGCTTCTGGTCATTCCTCGCTTCAAACTCTCTAGACTAGGCGGCCGCGGCTTTACTCACTTGGCTCCTAAGCTGTGGAACTCTCTTCCACCCTTCCTCAAGACCGAGCCCTCTCTTCTTTCTTTCAGGAAATCTTTGAAAACTCTGTTTTTTTCACATCCCTGTTAAGCCTCTCTGCACATCCCCGGTGGTCTATCAGCGCCAGGAAACTTATGGTGACAGTGCGCTTAATAAATCCCCCTTAACATTAACATTAACATTAACATTAACATTAACACGTATTCTTGCCCGGCTTGCAGAGTGCCACCGCTAATGGCGATTTCCGTTCACACTGACCGTTTTATGAGGAGACTTTCTCCTCATGTTGATCATAGCTACTGCTGTGGTTAATTTTCCTTTGATTTATTAACACTTGTTGGTGAACTCAGCTGAGTTTATAGAACTTCTCTGTATGGTAAGTTCATTCTTTGACTAACTAGAAGCTCCAGAACCATGCTCTTTTCCGAAAGAACTTTTATGGGTTCTTATTTAAGTTAGGACTCTTAGATTAAGATAGGGAGCATATCCTTTATAGAACACACGGTCTTTTGTATGCTGACTCTAACAAAACTTTTCTCAATATCTCTGTAATTTGAGTAATCTGAATGAAAAAAGTTAAAACATTACTAATCTCTTAACGAGAAATAAACCTTTGAAATTATTCCAAACCTCTCATTAATGACTGAACATTAAAGATACTGAATGTTGATGATTCAACCTGAAATGCTATTTATTGCAGTTCCATTCCAACACAGTGGCAAAGATCCACTTGCCTGAAGATGGAAGGATGCCAACAATAGGAGGCCGTTGTTGTAAGTGCTTTGGGTTTGCACTGGTCATCAATTGGCCCACAAAACTTTGGGCGCTGACAGATCTGGTAGCAGAAGGAAGATTTACACCCTGAATGTAGCTATAAAATATATCCTAAACTTTGCTTAAATGTACTGATTCCTGATTCCAATGTCCAGAACTTGAAGATCCAACAAGGCGGTACTCAAAGGCGATTGTGGTTCAGAAGGTGTGAGTATTAATAGGGAAAATGTTGGGGTTGTGAGTGGGTTGTATTCTCTTTTTTCGGGACATGCAATTAAATGGTAAAAGCATAGAAAAGAGGTTGAAGAAAACAGTTTAAAGATTTCAGGCTCGTCGTGGCGGAAAAATCCTGGGATAATATAACATTTAAACTTGTTTGCAAGAATTAGGTGTAATGTGTGAGGTACTATTACCTACATTGGTACTATAGTTATTTGATATTTCTTTGTGATTGGCTAATACTGTTTGATGTTAGTGGAACTTAATTGCTCAAATGGGGAAAACTGCATTGGCTTGGGTGATTTCCAACTGGTCGAGAACTCATTTGTGATTGTGGAAAATTTCTTGAGTGATTGTAATACTTTGATTCTATTAGCAGAGCAACAAATAAGTTATTTAACAGAGTTGTTCGAATGCAGAGTAAAATTGTAAGGGTGAATGAGCTTTATGAGGATTGAGGTTGTACATCATCGTCTTTCGCACTGAGATTGATCGGTTGGTGTGCTTTCACGCTGTGATTGGGTGGTAGCATCACAGTGCTACGCTGGGATTGGATCTTAAAAAAGTGAATACTGTGTTTGGATTTCGTAGTTGGTTTCATGAGAAATAATCGCTGACATTTTATTGGATTGATGGAAAATTGACGTATATGGAACAGAATAATAACACTTGTTTTGATTAAAATTACCAAAACCAATTTGTTATCATGAAATTTTTTAAGGATTTTAAGAAAATGGTGAGAGAAGACTTTACTATTTTAGTACGCAAGGGAGAGGAGGCGCCTCCTGAGGGTACTTCTGCGTACATTATGCCACTGACCATGGTTTAAACACATGTCTTTGGCTTCTACAGTGGAGTAGAATTACTGAGATTGAGGGTGTATTGAGTTTTGCCAGACATGGGACATTAAACACCAGAATCCTGGATCATTTGTAGGGAAGATTAAATGAAATGAAACCACCACCAACGACCCGTCCAATAAGAGGCATTTAATATCTGGCAGAAAGTTGCAAGGGAAAAGAAGAAGGAAAAGTACCAGAGGAGAACTAGGCGAGCAGTGCAGACCTATGCCAGTGCTCAATGAGATGAAGGACATCATAGATGGAGGAAAGCTTTTATTGAAGGCACTAGGTTATATCCAGTACTTACCTTGGAAAATGCAAATAAGGAAAAGAATAAGGCTGCCATCAAGAAAGAAAGGGATGAGTCTGATACTGATTCAGGGGATGAGATATTGGAACAGATGTTAAATTCCAGACCCCGCCACCACATACTACCCTTGCCAAGCAAGGAGATTTGAGTAACAGTATTAGTCAAGCAATGGCTACTTCCCCTGTGGATTCAAGTTTCACACCAATTGAATGGGCCTTATTAGTCTTGCGGATTGTGCCACCAGTTATGGCTCGACCACCAGTTGTAGTCCACACTAGGACAGCTGCGGTTGCTGTACCTTCCAAAGCCCCAGTATCCTTTGTTAATGCCCGATTACATCCGGAGTAGTTGCAAGTGCTCCCATATCAGCAGAAGTGAGGTCAGAAATACAGACAGCGGTTATATCCGGAATTGTTCCGACTTCCCAAAATTCACAGATAGTTTTGTGGAAGTCCCAGAAACTCTGCAAGCTTTAGTGGATGGAGGAGGGACGTTGGACTTTACAAGCCCTATTGCTACTAGTGCTTTGAATGTTACTAGCAAAGGCTGCATACTAGCGTAGCTTGAGGAAGCTATAGAAGAGAAAAAGATTGAGGCTGTGAAATCACCAGAGAAACCAGGGACAGGAAATTAGAGACGTTTGGATAAACCAAATTTTTTTTTTTTTTTTAAAAACCTTTATTGACATTTCAACCAATAACAAGTATGGGCCTACAACCCCCGGGGCCGGCCGCTAAGCAGTCAGAGTAACAGAAATCAATATTTATCACAGGCAGCACCTCGGGGAGCAGAATCTCCATGCTAGTATACTCTCGGCCACTGAACAGCCCAAGTAGGAGACCAGGATACAAAAGGTTTTCATTTTATAATAAGGAAGGATGGAAGGATCAGGTGCCAAACAGTTTCCCAGCAGCAAGAAATGGCAGGCAGAATAATAAACGTGAACAATAAACAGCAATTTATCTAGTCAATGGCGCTGGAACAGGAAGTTCAGGATGTGGAGGAATATCACGGCCATTTGCGCCTGCAGTCCCCGGCCCTAAAACCCAGAAAACACCACGGAAATTGTGGCACACATGAAAACGCAGCGATTAACAACGAAGGAGTTCTACCATGCTGATCCCAGAAAAGAAAGACAAAGAAGAATAAGAGAAGAAAAAGGAGGCCATGGAAAAAAAGGGTTAAAGACTAAAGGATCCCCTCCCCCAACCCCCCACCCTGCACCTCTGCAGATGAGTACGGCCCCCCCCCCCCCCCAGCAGTGTGCCTGTCGCCCCGGAACCAGACCCGAAATATAGAAGAAACAGAGAAAGAGGAGTAAGAAAAGAAACCCCACCAGACGGGGGGGTAGAGAGAATATTAATAAACTGGAGGAGGGCCTTCAAAACATGCCCCCGGCTTCTCCCTCCCGCACAATATGTTTTCCCCCAAAGCAAACAATAAGCAACACAGAATCGACCATGTCAAAGAAGAATGGGGAGCATTATGCGCCTATTACACTGACAGTTATGCCGTGAGAGCACGCAACCCCTGAGCCCGCCCGCCTATTAGATGACCACATCTGAAGGATCAGCTTTATCCTTGGCCAATCTTTGCGAATCTACCCATGCATACCCATCGACCCAGTGCCATGTCCAATGTTACAAAGAAGAGGAGCGTCCAAAAAAGAACAGGAAGCGACACACACAGGTAGGGTGGAAGTCTCTGAATACCAACACAGTCAGCAGTATGGAGAGTCGTCTTTCCCAGTGCTGCCCCAGGATCTGCACTGCACACAAGGTCCAAGAAGGCGAAATCAGCCAGAGCAGGCGACCGTTGCTTGAATATTGCCTGGGTCGCCGGAGGCCGCGCACGGGACAAGGCCACCACCCCCCACTCAGGTCCAAGACCTCCGGAACAGACCAGACCCACAGCCAGCCGATCACACGTTAGTATACTGTCCGGAGTTTCCAGCTGGTCACTATCCACAGGGGCGGCCACGACACTGTCCTCCTGTGTGCAGTGTAGGAAGTCCCCGTGTACCTGGGGACAGGCAGGCAGCAACTGTTCCGACGCTGATGCCACCCCATCAAGCTTACTCCCCAATACCCAGGCGCCGTGAACCAAGGTGGAATGAAGGGCACCGAGAGCCTCGAGAAGATCACCATACCCCAGCACAGCTCTCGGCACTCGCTCCGCTACGCTCCTCATAGTCGCACACTTCCAATCGTGCTGCGACCCAGTGTACAGGATGGTAGACTTCGTCCCGTCAAGATGGCCGCCGGGTCGGTCCAACCCAGATTGGGACCAGGACTCAGGGACAAGCGCCTCAGGTTCCATGTCACTGGAATCAGGGTTTCGGGGGCAGGCAAAAAATATATCCGGTGTGTGGTCACGGGCAACAGTCATCCCCACCATGGACCTGCGCCCGCGAAACTCCGGGAGCAGGCCGCAGGAATCAGGGCGAGTTACGGGCGGCGGCCGGGCAGCTCACCGGCGAAGGCTGAGGCAATCACCGGGGAATATTGGATTAGTCACCTCGGGCATGCACTCGTTCCGCTACGCTTAGTGGTAGGAACGACCACGGCGAAATGTAAGCCGATATTCGCCCCGCTCCGGTTAGTCCGACTCCACCCAGTCACCAAAGGCCGCTGTTGTTGAACTGCCGCCCGGCCATGTTATCCACTCGAGGTCCCGGTTCCAGGGTTGCACAGGCCGCAAACTTCAAATGGACATTTCTCCGGCGATACCGCCGCCAGAAACTTCGGAGTCACACGATCGGCTGCCGCTCTCATTCACCAACACGGGCATATAGCGCAGGCTAAGGATCTCATGCAGGATATCTGTGCGGGATGCGGAGGTTCACGGAGCCGGGAGCCTACGCTGCCGTCCCGGTCGCCCGGATAAACCAAATTTAAAGATAGAACTGGAGGAGAAGATAAGGGGATGTTTGAAATTGGACCATTGGAATGGATACCAGAGGAAATAATTAATTTACCTGTGTAAGGAAGTTACATGAAGGGCAACTTTGGTACATGATCGATTGACAGAAATATCCAAGAAATATAAGGTGGATCTCACCAATACCATTAATTTGCACAGAATTTACAGGATAGAGTTAGATGATCCAGCCATAAAAAACATGAGATTTACAGGAATGCGCTTGCATATTGTGGAATTGATCAAATGCATTCGCAGATGGAAGGATTTGGGAAAATTGGAAATTAGATGGGCAAAGAAGTATGAACAGAAAGAAGCAGCTAGTGGAGGAGGACAGGATGAGCAACATGAGAATGAAATAACAGTATATTTACCTAGAGAAATATCAGGAGGAACATATCTACATGTTCCTTGTAGCAGAGGTGATTTAGCAGCATTTACGAACAATTTTCCAAAGTTGCGAGACAAGTGGTGCAATGGTATGCACTAGTAGAGAGATTCATAAACATTTCTAAAGTACTATGGACTGATTTGAATAAATTTTTTGACATTGTGGTGCCTGCTGATTTATAGGTTGAATGTAAGACAGTGGTCCAATGGCCAAAAGAGGAACCAGCTAGAGAGAAAGGGACAAATGCACCATCACCTATGGTCATAGAAAAATATGAAGTAGTTGTTACCTTCTTAAAGGGCAGAGTACCTTCAAAAGATATGGATTGGCTCAAGATTAAAAGGACCACACAAGAGACAGTTCACAAGTATTCTGAGAGATTGTTGCAGGTGTTTCAGCAGCACAGTGGACGTACGTACCCTGAGGAAAGAGAGATGGCGATTTGTGCATCCCAGTTTTTTTTAGGATTGAATCCCGAGATCTGTGCACACATAACTTAAAATCTGATCTGTTGGCACAATAAATCTCTTGATGAGATCTGCGATATTCCAGATATTGTAGCGCTGAATTGGAGATGAAGCGGAAAATGATTAAAGAGAAGTTCATGTTGGCGAGACTAAGCTAGCTCAGAAAGGATTTCAGCATCCTCCTTTCATAGGAAATCAAGGAAACATGCAAGCAGTTGGTGCCCCAACACCTGAATTTCCAGGAAATCAAGGGGGAACGAATGTGTCACAGGGTAGAGGAAGAGATGTTCTTGTAAATACAGGATTGGGATCAGATGTAGCTGCTATTAAAAAAGAGAGGCTGGGCAGTGCTCCTTCCTGCACATCCTGGCCCTGCAGCATGAAACAGAGGGTCCACTGTGTCAGGGACCGGAATTATCAGGTCAGGAGTTTCCATACCTGGTAAATATGATCACAAGAGCACACATTATTGTGGGTGGCAGAATTCCACCCAGAAATATCACTTGTAACAAGGGCCTACCTTCCAGCCAACTAAAGACACTTTCTTTTCTGTAGCGATCATCCTGATCCTGCACTTTCACCTTTTGGCTCACATAGTATCCAAGCTGCATTTTTAAGATCTGCTGTCTGGCTTAATAACCCTTGTAACTTGTAACCCCTCCTGAGAATTGAAATCTATATGATCTTGCGTTTCCCAAATGCCTTGATTTTCAGTCAATCTTTCGTCTGGAGACTCTTTATTATTTAAAACTGCTCTGATTGTCCTAGGCATTCTCATCTTGGCAGCTTCATTTTCGTGATCTTTAAAACTCACTTGACTAAATGTCATGCAAACTGTTTTTACATTTCATTTGAACTTCAGGTTTCAAGTCTGCAAAGATGCAAGTCTATTTTTTTAAAGGTGCAAATAAATAGATGTAGTTTATATGTAGAGATAAACATATCATTTTCAATATTCTTCTCATGCACACCCACACTGATTGTGCCTTGATCAAGCCATTACACATGCAGAACCCACTCACATACTACACACCTACACTAAGCAATACAGTGCCTACAACCACTGCGCTCACAGCACATCTAAGTACAGCACTTCTCCCTTCACAAAAAATGACGCACTATGAATCTACCATTAAAGTGAATTCATTGTTTAGGTTTCTTCTAATCAGAACAATATTAAACATAACATGCAATATAATATATCTGAAAGAAATGTGACTTTGCATTTATAACCCATATATGTACAGTTCTCTTGTGTCATTTTATGTGTATCTTTTGGACTATGCAGTATAAGGTTCAGTGTGTAGTATTTATATGCCTCACTTGGTCCGCATGATGGGGGTCTATTCAGAAAAGGTATGTAGGAGCACACGAATTAGCACTACTATATGTGCTCCAAAATGCAATTCAGAAACCTCTGGCAAGAGATCTCCACCTCCTATCTAGCAACGTACCTATTTAGCAAATGTCCCGTCCACATTTCCCACTAGCCTTACACATAGATGAATTGAGATCTCTGCTATCAAAATCAATAAATAGATCATGCAGCACAAACGTGGGGCCCTGAAAAAGTACAGACCTGGGGAATAACACCCCTCTCCAAGGGTCACGAGGATGACCTCCTGTATGGGTTACAGGGACATAACAAGCTTCAAAATGCCTTTTACTGCATTCAGAGCTGGCAGTTCCAACTAGACCTACTCTGGACCCTAATGCTGGCCTCTGCTGGAGTGCGTGTTGTCTCCCAAGAGCTGTCCCTCAGGTCCTGGAACCTTGGCTGGTCTCAAAGGGTACTCCTCAAAACAAAATTTTGAAACCAGGGACTTGGAAACTTTTTGCCAAATTGTTGCTTTGAGAACCAGGTTTGGATCGTGACCAACCTGCTAAGTCGATCCAACGAAGGTGCATCACCCCTGTGCCAAGGATTCAGGTTGCTCCCGATACATTCTTTGCAGCAGCAAATCCGATTCAATTGGACCTCACAGGGAAGGTTCTGGCCTTGTGGAGACCTCTTTGGCTACAGTCTGCAGTCTTGCTCCACTGGAAGAATCAGAGCTCCAAAAATGTGGCTAAGTTTGAAGGTAAAAATCTTCACTGGGTGAATGCATGAAAAGTATCCGGCCAGCATGGGACCTTCTCTGGGTGCAAAATTCAAATTTCCTGCCAAAAGCTAGCCTCTTCATTGAGACCTCGTCCAGTGGCTTTTTGACAACGTCGAGCCCTCTTTGGCCACAGCCTGCTGCCTTGTCCTACTGAAGGTTTTTGCCTTCAACTCCAGAGACTAAGTCGAAATCAAAACTTTTCACCAGGATGAACTTGGTCCCTGTAACTGACCCTCTCTCCATTGTGGTCAGCCTTACACCTTATCGGTGTCCTGGTCAAGCACGACCAGAGGACTGCGGGTGGCGCTTAATGCTTTTTGGCACTATTTTGTACCTTAAACATTAGAAATTCATAACATGAGCACTACTCAACTACTCATTGGAATTTCGACATTTGGGTGTCATTTCATTTATTACAGTTTACTCTATTCTTCTAAATTGATTTGGGATTTTTGTAATATTGTGTTCTGACTTTATTAATGTTTGAGTGCTGCATAAATACTTTACATATTGACTCCAAGTTAAGTCTGTCTGCTGTGTTCCATAGGTGCCAAGAGCTCAGGTTAATTTAGTGACTTTAGTGGTTCACCCTGACCGGGATTTTGATTCTTCCTTGAGGTGGGTACTTACCCCCCTCGAAAAATATCCCAGTTTTTTACACAGAGGAACAGACAAAAGACTTTCTGGCTTAATGACCAGAGTTGCGCACAACCAATTTCTGCAGGTTTGCCTTCTTTCTGACATCTTGGCTCCATTTAAATGTCCACATGTATTACCTGGAGAAATCTGCACAAGAATCCGCCGAATTTCACAGATCTTGTACTGCAGAATAGGTACAAAAACCTGTTTGTATTAGATTGGCCATTGCTGGCCATCTAGCAAATTAGGTCCAAACTTGCAATGAGGACTCAACTTGGAAGGAGGGACTTCAAGAACTAATGAAATGGGCTCAGGTAGCACGGACCTATCTGGGATCTGTGACACGGAGGAAGCAAACTCATATGGAGCCCGCTGTGATTTTCCTTAGCTTATCATTCACACACTGAATCAAGTGCCCAACAGTATTACTATTATTAAGGATGCTACCAAGGGCATGCATTTTGCCTGATCTGACTGTATATAATCCTGAGAAGCTAGTCGGAAATAATGCATGTAGTCTTTTAAGGTCTCGCCTAGGCAGCGCGCATGCGCTGTCTCTCCGAGACATCAAGTAATCTCTATCAGGGGTGAAACTCCGCCTTTTGCAGGGGAATTTCTCCTGCCGCTTGCCATGTGTAAACACTGACATTGCTTTTCTTACAGGGCTTATTATTGGCTGTAGAGGCGATGTGTCACTTCCATTTATTCCGAAAGCAGCACCGCCTAACTAGAGTTTTCGTCCTCTTTCTTGGCCAGTTTCATTTCTGCAGGGCGGTATCTTTTCATTTATGGACAACTACATTGTTTTTTTTGTTTTTTAAAGCACTGCCGTTTTTTAATTCCACTCTTGACATTTCAATGCCTTGTGTTTTTATAGCATTGCTCTAGTTATTTACTTGTGCGGGATGAAAAGCGGAGTCCTGCAAGCTGCACGCACGTCTGTGCAAGGACTCAACTAAATGAGTTATCTTTTATTTTTAAATCTGGGCATGCGCCTAACACTGCAGGAGATTAAAGCCCATCAGGATTGTATCAATATCACCATTTTTAAAGCTCTCATTGATCATAAATGTATTTTCAGGCACATAAATAGACCAGCATACTGTACGTGCACGTACTGTGTTTTCAAAGTTACTGCTAAGACGGGTCCTTACGCACCAGATGTCTGCCTTTAGCACGTCCTATCCTAACCTCCATGACGCTGAGTTTGTAGCGGCTACGAGCCCCATGAAGTAGTGCCACGTAGTACGTTTGTCCATTTCTTGACGGCAAGGATAGTGTAGCCCCCAGTGTCTCAAACCCTCTCCTTCACGCGCTACGCACCAATGAGTTATGTTATGTTAAATAATTACTCATTACTGCACTCTCACCTGCTGCCGGGTATGAGTCCTCAAAGCCCTACACTGCCCACTGCTATCTAGTACAAATAGTAATTCATTGTTAGATCTCCGAGATCCAATCGGAAAGGGCGAACACTTAAATACCATGGGGCAGATTTACAAGCCCCTTGCGCCACTTTATCGTCACTTTTGACATGGGAATAGTGACGCAAAAGTGGCGCAAGGGGCTTGTAAATCTGCCCCAATATGTTTACAAAAGACTGGAAACTTACTAAATTAGCTGGGTCAAGACATGAATGAAGGACGCCAAAGCAGGGTTGTGAAAAGAACTAGAGTGCCAACTTTATAAGCTTAAGTAACACTGAGGCCATGGCGCTTATCACCAAGGTGAAGCAATAAGACATGGCCTTTTTACACTGCCCATTCCCACTTTTTACAGTCATTTGTCACAGATAATGTACTAGGGATTCTTCTCTTAGGCTGACATACATGTGAATTTCACATATACACACTTGGTATACAGTTGCTAGTAGTAATTTTCACTAGCGCCCCTATAAAGATGCATAAATCTTTTTTGATTATTTTCTGGTTTTTGGCAGTTTATTTTTCTCTTCCAAACAGTGCGGGCCTCCTAGTCCTGAGCTAGGTTCCAGGTGAGGTGAGGTCCTTTCCTCGATCATTACGGGTAAGCACCCTCCAACACGAGGTTTGGTACAAATGCACATTTGGGAGTACTATTTTTAAGACTGAGACGTTGTTCATATGTTTTCTTGACAGATGCTCACCGCATCCTTTTGAAGCGGAGGATCTACTGAAGGTTGTACAAAGTGCCACCTTCAAATGATAGTGAGACAAGCTTTTTCTTCTCTTTTTTTCACTATACATTATGTTTTACACACTATTGCAGTAGCGAAAATTTAACAACAAGGGTCCTGAAGAAAGCCGCAGGGAGAAATGGTTCCCATTGGGCTGAAACATGTCGACCTCTCCATATAGCAGTTATTTGTTTAACACTGCTTTTTGCACTGTTGTTTTATTTAGAGTGTGAGACACATATTAAATTAGTAGTGTTTTCTCACAACTCTATTTTAACACACCACTTCAATTTTTCTTTTGCTAGCACTGCATTCCTTTCAATTGTTCTATCACCTTATAACTGTTGGTCTCCTCGCTCCAATCCTTTGACGATCTTGGGCCATTTTTGAGTGAAATCACTCCAATTTAGATGCTCTCTATGATCAAGAGAAGTATCTTATCGTGGATTGGATGACCAGATGATAAGATTGATCACTCAGACAATTGATGGGTATCCAAACTTCGCTCTGAGGTCCTCATAGATTGCATTTGGATGTCTCTTTCTTCTTCTTTTACTCCCTTCTCTGCCATGTGGGACTAATTAGCCCTCTATCTACACTTCTGCTTATTCTGCAGGATTTTGTTAGACCCCCAGTTCCTTTCATTTGTTTTGCAATTATAGGATTAGGGGATTAGAACTGAGGCAGGTCTTTAAACTTTCCCTTAGACCCTATCATACTTTTTTGTGTCTGTTTATTGAGCAGCTGATGGCTGTGGGTCTGTATGTTTGGTCACTGTACCTTTAGGATAGTGCACGCCTAACTCGTAGTTAGTGGATGTTTCTTTGTAGCAGTTTTTCACATACCTGTGTTCGTCTTGCGGGTGTTTCCTGTTGTCCTGTTGTCTTGTGATAAGATGGCTGAATACAGTGGTTTAGCCTACGATGATGCTATTTTACAGTCGATTCTTGACAATACTCCTAGTATATTGGACCTACCTACCACCTCCTCTGTTATTGGGGTTGATGAGTGGGGGAAGATACTTATTCTCAGAAAATCACATTCCCGTTCTTCGGTACATGGGGCCATCATGGCAGAATATTTACGGGCCAATTGCGCACCCCCAGGCTTAATAGTTACCAACGCCCCTCGCCTGTTTCTCACAGATAAGGGATTTTTAAAGGATTGGTCCCTGATAGCCTGGCGTTGCACGCGCGATTGGCTTATACTGATTATCAGTACTGCCAAAAAAGTCGCCGATTCAATTCTGATTGAAATCCAACTCTTAGAATCCCAAATAAAAACGACCATCACTGCGACTCTTTTTAGGAAAAATCAAGAAGAGTCCAACAAAAATAATAAAGAGTTTAAAGATTCCATTTTACTCTCAAAAATCGAAAAATTTAAGAAAGACCTGGCTAAATTCAAACACGAGACTGTTTACCCATATACTAATGAGAACTACTCCCCTCCTGAATTTAGGAATAATGGCAAAAGATATGGATCCACATACTCAAGGTCTAGCACTGAAGACAGTGCCAGTGACTCAGAGGGTTCAGGGTCTTACAAACAACAACAAAGAGGAAGGGGTAGATTCAATCGCTTTAATCGTTACAGGGGACATTCTATGCCTCAATTTCAACAGTGGTGGCCACCAACGCCGTGAGGTTATCCTACACACCCTTTTCAACCACCCATGGCACCATTTCAAGGTTTTTCAACCGATCCTAATTCTCATTCTTTTTTAGGATCAGGCCCTCCCAGATCTAGAGGCAGAAGAAGAAACCAACGATCCCATGTACATTGGGACCCGCAAACGGGACCACATACTGGAACTCGCAGCCAGACACAGAGGAGCATTCCTCCGACAGACAGCCCCCACCAGATTTGATTGTAAATCTTAGTTCTAAGATACTCACGAAAGATGAATAATCAGTCCTCAATAGAGGTCTTGGGTTTGTTACCACCTTTGATGGGGATCCTTTCCAGACACAGTGCGAATTAGCACAATTTTTTCGCAAACTTAGACTGCATTATTTTTTCAAAGACAAGGAGCTGACCGAAGATGATCAAACTGATACCAACACCGGCCTCAAGAAACGCTCGGTGTTCAATCCTCCAACTCATGCAGTACCGCCGGCAGTCCTAACATTTGAAAAAGAAGTCCAAAAGGATGTTTCCAGGCTATGTAGCAATCATAAATCTACATATAACAATCTGCCTTTGGTTGAACAGAGAGCTATTCAAGATCTCTCCTCAGATTCTCTGGTTACTATCAAACCAGCGGATAAGGGTGGGGCCATTGTTATTCTAGACACAGTGGATTACAGGACTGAGTGCCTCAGACAATTGGAAGACCGTCGCTTTTATTTACCACTGGAAGAAGACCCCACCAATAGACTCCAGAGAATGATTAGTGATATGTCAGAGGGGGCACTCTGTGAAGGTTGGATAACCACAAAAGAGTCTCAATTTTTACAGACAAAACACCCCATCATGCCGTATTTTTACATTTTACCCAAAATACATAAAGCCCAAAGACCTCCGCCGGGCAGACCTATCATCTCGGGACAAGGAGCGATTCTGGAACCTTTGTCCACGTTTGTAGATTTCTTCTTGAGACCCATTGTGAGTAAAATGCCTACGTATCTCCAAGATACAAAAGACGTATTGCGTCTGCTACCCACTATTGATTTTGACATGAACAGAGACCTGTTAGTCTCTTTTGATGTGGAAGCATTATATACCTCGATTCCCCAAGACGAGACTTTGGATACAGTGTCTGCAATTCTATATGAAACTGAACTGAATTCCATCACTCCGGTTCATTTCATTATGGCACTGGCTAAACTTGCCATGAAGGACAACTTCTTTAGATTCGAAGATCAGATCTATTTGCAAGTCTCCGGTACCAGCATGGGCAGCATTTTTGCGCCGAGTCTGGCCAACCTTTATGTCCATTCTTATGAACAACAGCACATCTTCAATTCCACCAATCCGTTCCTTCCATCTATCCGATTATGGAAACGCTATATTGATGATGTGTTGGTGGTGTGGCGAGGCGATCGTGAGTCTATCCATCACTTTCATCAATGGCTCAATACCAGAAATCAGTTCCTGAAATTCACGGTTGAAATTGATGACAAAAGGTTAGCTTTCTTAGACCTGTCGATTTTTGTCACCCCCACAGGTCTAGAGAGTGAACTTTACCGAAAACCGATGTCACGGAATTCCCTACTACGATATGATAGCCAACACCCCAAATCATTAAGGGACAACTTGCCTTTTGGTCAGTTCCTACGAGTTCGTAGGAACTGTTCCACTGACAACACCTTCAGTAAACATGCTGAGGCCTTAACGGAACAATTGGTTTCTAGACAATATCCTCGGAGATTGGTTAAACGTTCACTCAAGCGGGCTACTAACAATCATCACCAAGCGCTTTTGGAACCCGCTTTTGAGAAACCAATACTCGAACGGATGACTTTTGTCACTACTTTTAGCACGATGGCCAATGAGATACAGAAGAGTGTCCGTAAACATTGGCGCATTTTGAATTCTTGTGATGGCACGTTGGCACCTCCTCTGTTTTCATTTAAGAGATCTGGGAACATACGAGATCGTCTAGTACACACACGCCCGAAATCCATTCCTCAGAGAGCCGTAGGCACTTTATGGGATCTCCCCGCAGTGACAGGCCATTTTCCTTGTGGCAATTGTTCCATCTGACCACAAACTACACATACTACCTCCATCGATATAGGTACTAACAGACCTTGGATGCAAAGGAAGTTCACTAATTGCAACAGCGACAATCTCATTTACCTACTTACTTGTCCATGTCAATGTAAATATGTAGGGATGACAACTCGCAAAGTCAGGACTCGCATGTTAGAACACAAGAGTTCATTTAGATGTAAGAAATCGATTACCAGATTAACCAGACATTTCATTGAAAACAATCACAAGGCAGATGATTTCACTTGGACAGTGCTTGAAAAGCCCATTATACCGTCCCATATCGGCGATATCACGAAATACCTATTTATTAAGGAACAGAAATGGGTGTTTAAATTACAAAGTGATGTTAGGGGTCTTAATGATGACATCCCGTGGACCGCCCTTTAAATGTTTTCTGAAATATATGGTATTGATATCCATTTTCATGCTATTATGGCATTCTGCCTTTGGAATGTCCTGACACTATGGTTTCTTTATTAGTTCTATAATCCTGCACTATAGTTACAGGCTACACGGCATCTAGATACCATACATGTGGCTAGACAGAGCACCTATACACTTTATGAACTACAGACGCCATCTTTCTGACGTCATTTTGTAGTCCTCTGACGTTGGTACTACTCATTAGGGATCATGCGCTGAGGTTCCCTCGTTCATTTCCGTAGTTGTTAATTCCGAGGTTTTCAGCGCTCTGACACTGCCTTTATACCTTGTAATGAGCGAGATACATACAGCTACAAAGAGATGAAACCATCCAGCGTGCTAATAGGCTCTACGGACTACAGACGTCATTACTTTGACGTCATTTTGTAGTCCTTGTCGTTTTTTCATCATCCATCAGGGGTCAGGTGATGACGCGTATTACACGCTCCCGCGTTCGAAACTGACGAGGCTTCCCGGCTTTATAAACATCCTTTGCAGAATGCTCCGGTTACCTCCTTTCTCCTGACTCGGTAGCCACAACGGGGCAACGACGGATAGGTGAGCACTTTCCTCGTAACAATACCAGTTTTCTTCGAGGCAGCTTATCTTGTAGCGCCCTCGAACGATATCCTCATGACAGGCTTTAATATTACCATTGCGCCCCCCGGTTCACCTGGAGTGATTTATATCACGGTGGTATTATTATATATGTGGTTAAGGTCCTGTTGGGATGTACTTCAAACTACAGCGTATTGTAAACCATAGCGTGTTTGAATGATACAGATTGACACTTTCACTGCGTTTCTGGTATCTCACAGAACCCCCCACCTGTATATTCCGTAGGAGCTTTCACAGTGCCTTTATAAACATGGCGTTTATCACCACGGTGAAGCAATAAGATATGGCCTTTTTACACTGCCCATTCCCACTTTTTACGGTCATTTGTCGCAGATAATGTACTAGGGATTCTTCTCTTAGGCTGACATACATGTGAATTTCACATATACACACTTGGTATACAGTTGCTAGTAGTAATTTTCACTAGCGCCCCTAGAAAGATGCATAAATCTTTTTTGATTATTTTCTGGTTTTTGGCAGTTTATTTTTCTCTTCCAAACAGAGCGGGGCCTCCTAGTCCTGAGCCAGGTTCCAGGTGAGGTGAGGTCCTTTCCTCGATCATTACGGGTAAGCACCCTCCAACACGAGGTTTGGTACAAATGCACATTTGGGAGTACTATTTTTAAGACTGAGACGTTGTTCATATGTTTTCTTGACAGATGCTCACGGCATCCTTTTGAAGCGGAGGATCTACTGAAGGTTGTACAAAGTGCCACCTTCAAATGATAGTGAGACAAGCTTTTTCTTCTCTTTTTTTCACTATACATTATGTTTTACACACTATTGCAGTAGCGAAAATTTAACAACAAGGGTCCTGAGGAAAGCCACAGGGAGAAATGGTTCCCATTGGGCTGAAACATGTCGACCTCTCCATATAGCAGTTATTTGTTTAACACTGCTTTTTGCACTGTTGTTTTATTTAGAGTGTGAGACACATATTAAACTAGTAGTGTTTTCTCACAACTCTATTTTAACACACCACTTCAATTTTTCTTTTGCTAGCACTGCATTCCTTTCAATTGTTCTATCACCTTATAACTGTTGGTCTCCTCGCTCCAATCCTTTGACGATCTTGGGCCATTTTTGAGTGAAATCACTCCAATTTAGACGCTCTCTATGATCAAGAGAAGTATCTTATCCTGGATTGGATGACCAGATGATAAGATTGATCACTCAGACAATTGATGGGTATCCAAACTTCGCTCTGAGGTCCTCATAGATTGCATTTGGATGTCTCTTTCTTCTTCTTTTACTCCCTTCTCTGCCATTTGGGACTAATTAGCCCTCTATCTACACTTCTGCTTATTCTGCAGGATTTTGTTAGACCCCCAGTTCCTTTCATTTGTTTTGCCTTTCAAAAACTGTCAACTGGCCTCTTTCTTTAGTTGCAGTAGGAATTATGAGTTTGTGCAAGTGGTATGTTGTATCTGCTGTCACTAGTTGTAGAAGTAGGTGCAGACCAAGAACAGTTTTATCTTGTGTAAATAAATAAAAGTGGTGATATTCAGGATGTAAAATGCGCCAGAAACAATACCACTAAGGGTGTCCATTATTTAGAAAACAAAACGCCACAATGTTCACATTTGCAGCAATTAGGGTTTATTACAATCTCTCATGTAAGTAGTCGCGTTTTTAGAAATAATTCTTCCAGCTTAAGCAAAACATTGACAATGCGCTGTTAACTCATTGTGCCACACATAACGTTGGACTTTGGAATGGCCCCAGGGAGTGACACCCGCGATATATTCCCCAAGTCCGAGAAGGCCGCTTCTGTACTATCGCTTCACAATGGGGACATGCGATGACAATATTGCCAACTGGATACAGTCATGTGTTCCTAGTTGAGTGCTAGTGTTGGAGACCAATGCCCAATTGGGCTGATTCCCCAGTGTATCATGGCCGCATCCTAGTGTAGTGTGTTTGTGGAAGTTCACGTTTAATTTGCTGCCTTTCTAAATCGGTTGCTGTGCACCTTGGAGAATCTGGGTCTGTCATGTCACTGTGAAAGTCGCTATGGACAAGAGAAGGAACGACAAGCAAGTAATTAATAGCCTGAGCAAGAAGCAGAAGAAACATCTAATAGAGTTCAGCGAGCAGCACCCCTTTTATAACAAGCCTTTGCAGTGCAATAGGTCTTGTATTTACGCTAGGTTAAGCTATTGACATTGTAAATTGCAAGGCCTCTTGTCTAAACCTTTGGAGGAGACTAGTTTACCGGGAGGAAGACGCTTGATTCTAAACCTACCACCATTCCTAGCCGCCTGGGGTGAGAGACAGTGCAATCTGCCTGAAGGACTCGTGGTCTGTGGCTAAAGGGTGCAGCAGAGCTGCGAGCGTTTCAGCAGGGACTCCATCTCCCAGGAGTCCCTGCCAGACCGATTGCCAACACCTGGTCCGCTCTCCCTGTTGCTCCGCCCACGGCTGCCCGAGAGGATTACAGACACCTGCCTGCCCTGCTTCAGTGGGACCTCTTGTCTAAACCTTTGGAGGAGACTAGTTTACCGGGAGGAAGACGCTTGATTCTAAACCTACCACCATTCCTAGCCGCCTGGGGTGAGAGACAGTGCAATCTGCCTGAAGGACTCGTGGTCTGTGGCTAAAGGGTGCAGCAGGGCTGCGAGCATTTCAGCAGGGACTCCATCTCCCAGGAGTCCCTGCCAGACCGATTGCCAACACCTGGTCCGCTCTCCCTGTTGCTCCGCCCACGGCCGCCCGAGAGGATTACAGACACCTGCCTGCCCTGCTTCAGTGGGACCTCTTGTCTAAACCTTTGGAGGAGACTAGTTTACCGGGAGGAAGACGCTTGATTCTAAACCTACCACCATTCCTAGCCGCCTGGGGTGAGAGACAGTGCAATCTGCCTGAAGGACTCGTGGTCTGTGGCTAAAGGGTGCAGCAGGGCTGCGAGCGTTTCAGCAGGGACTCCATCTCCCAGGAGTCCCTGCCAGACCGATTGCCAACACCTGGTCCGCTCTCCCTGTTGCTCCGCCCACGGCCGCCCGAGAGGATTACAGACACCTGCCTGCCCTGCTTCAGTGGGACCTCTTGTCTAAACCTTTGGAGGAGACTAGTTTACCGGGAGGAAGACGCTTGATTCTAAACCTACCACCATTCCTAGCCGCCTGGGGTGAGAGACAGTGCAATCTGCCTGAAGGACTCGTGGTCTGTGGCTAAAGGGTGCAGCAGGGCTGCGAGCGTTTCAGCAGGGACTCCATCTCCCAGGAGTCCCTGCCAGACCGATTGCCAACACCTGGTCCGCTCTCCCTGTTGCTCCGCCCACGGCCGCCCGAGAGGATTACAGACACCTGCCTGCCCTGCTTCAGTGGGACCTCTTGTCTAAACCTTTGGAGGAGACTAGTTTACCGGGAGGAAGACGCTTGATTCTAAACCTACCACCATTCCTAGCCGCCTGGGGTGAGAGACAGTGCAATCTGCCTGAAGGACTCGTGGTCTGTGGCTAAAGGGTGCAGCAGGGCTGCGAGCGTTTCAGCAGGGACTCCATCTCCCAGGAGTCCCTGCCAGACCGATTGCCAACACCTGGTCCGCTCTCCCTGTTGCTCCGCCCACGGCCGCCCGAGAGGATTACAGACACCTGCCTGCCCTGCTTCAGTGGGACCTCTTGTCTAAACCTTTGGTGGAGACTAGTTTACCGGGAGGAAGACGCTTGATTCTAAACCTACCACCATTACTAGCCGCCTGGGGTGAGAGACAGTGCAATCTGCCTGAAGGACTCGTGGTCTGTGGCTAAAGGGTGCAGCAGGGCTGCGAGCGTTTCAGCAGGGACTCCATCTCCCAGTTGTCCCTGCCAGACCGATTGCCAACACCTGGTCCGCTCTCCCTGTTGCTCCGCCCACGGCCGCCCGAGAGGATTACAGACACCTGCCTGCCCTGCTTCAGTGGGACCTCTTGTCTAAACCTTTGGAGGAGACTAGTTTACCGGGAGGAAGACGCTTGATTCTAAACCTACCACCATTCCTAGCCGCCTGGCGTGAGAGACAGTGCAATCTGCCTGAAGGACTCGTGGTCTGTGGCTAAAGGGTGCAGCAGGGCTGCGAGCGTTTCAGCAGGGACTCCATCTCCCAGGAGTCCCTGCCAGACCGATTGCCAACACCTGGTCTGCTCTCCCTGTTGCTCCGCCCACGGCCGCCCGAGAGGATTACAGACACCTGCCTGCCCTGCTTCAGTGGGACCTCTTGTCTAAACCTTTGGAGGAGACTAGTTTACCGGGAGGAAGACGCTTGATTCTAAACCTACCACCATTCCTAGCCGCCTGGGGTGAGAGACAGTGCAATCTGCCTGAAGGACTCGTGGTCTGTGGCTAAAGGGTGCAGCAGGGCTGCGAGCGTTTCAGCAGGGACTCCATCTCCCAGGAGTCCCTGCCAGACCGATTGCCAACACCTGGTCCGCTCTCCCTGTTGCTCCGCCCACGGCCACCCGAGAGGATTACAGACACCTGCCTGCCCTGCTTCAGTGGGACCTCTTGTCTAAACCTTTGGAGGAGACTAGTTTACCGGGAGGAAGACGCTTGATTCTAAACCTACCACCATTACTAGCCGCCTGGGGTGAGAGACAGTGCAATCTGCCTGAAGGACTCGTGGTCTGTGGCTAAAGGGTGCAGCAGGGCTGCGAGCGTTTCAGCAGGGACTCCATCTCCCAGGAGTCCCTGCCAGACCGATTGCCAACACCTGGTCCGCTCTCCCTGTTGCTCCGCCCACGGCCGCCCGAGAGGATTACAGACACCTGCCTGCCCTGCTTCAGTGGGACCTCTTGTCTAAACCTTTGGAGGAGACTAGTTTACAGGGAGGAAGACGCTTGATTCTAAACCTACCACCATTACTAGCCGCCTGGGGTGAGAGACAGTGCAATCTGCCTGAAGGACTCGTGGTCTGTGGCTAAAGGGTGCAGCAGGGCTGCGAGCGTTTCAGCAGGGACTCCATCTCCCAGGAGTCCCTGCCAGACCGATTGCCAACACCTGGTCCGCTCTCCCTGTTGCTCCGCCCACGGCCTGTAACCCCGCCCTACTTAAACGATCTAGATCCCCACTGCGCGGGAGTGCCCGGGGCTAAGCCCAGGCAAAGGGCGGGCCCTCTTAGGCCCTCTGAGGCCGAGCGAGGCCGGGCAGGGCTCATTCCCTTTCATCTTTTTTCCTTTCCATTTGTATCTTTTGTTAGCATTGTTGCTATGGCCCAGAGTCTGGACAATGTCATTCTAGAAAAGCCGGGGGGGTCGTTAAATAGCACTCTCGACAGTTGCTTTACAAGGGTTCCCATCGATCTAGATAGGGAATCAACACTAGAAGAGCGTAGGGCGGAGCGCCGTCGCTCGGTTGAATGTCTGAAAAATAGGGCTCCAATAGATCTCACGCCTCACGCCCTTTCCCTCAGTGGAGGAAGTCTCAGTGGTATTGCCGACCTTACATCTTTAGAGAGTGTTCCACTCCTGCTACGTGATTGCACACCTACACCTAGTCTCTCCATTGAACAGCCCATGAGTTATACTCCCCTTCCCAGTCCCGTCAACATAACTGCCAATTTGATCAACCCGACCACTAGTAGGGGAAAATCTGTCCGAAATAAGATGAATAAATTAATGCCGCATAAGGGCTATGGCCCACCACCAGGCAAAAGAAGACGCAAAGGGGGGGAACAACAAAAATCCAAGACTAGTCACACCGACTTTGGCAGGCCTTCCAAGCCGGCAATTAGAACAGATCAGGCGTCAGTAGCCGTATTAGTCAACTTGCCTAACTTGGAAGTCCCCCTTAAACCTCCACATATCGATAAGGAAGTTAGTACCATTGTACCTACTGCCATTTCTGCTGAATCCGTGCTGAAAGCAGCATTCCCCACCGTCCCACCAGATAGCATGGAACAACTAATTAGGTCTTTTATGCTACCAATTATTGAGGGGATAAAGAGGGTGGAGAAGCGACTCGAGGCCATCGAGTTTGTTATTAGCAGTAAGGACGGTGCAACTAGGGCCAGAGTGAGTACGGCGGTGCCACCCATAACCCTGGTTGCACAACCAACCAGTTCTGCCTCTAAAGTTTTAATCCAACCCACCAAAGTTACATCACAACTTCCCAATCTAGCAAAATCTAATCAACAAAGGTTATTTCCCCCATTGCAGGCAAACAAACTAGCTGTAACTCCTGCCAGTGAACCCACGAGGGGAATGGAAAAGGTACTTGTAGGAAAAACGCGGGAGGAGGGGGGAAGCACCAGAGACGTAAGGGCACCAATGAACAAAGGTCCACTAGTTGAACTTCCCCCTGAAGCTGTGCCCTTCGTGGTTGTCTTGACGGGGGTCCCTATACTGACAGACAATAAAAGGGAAGGGTTCGCCCAGTTAAAAAATAAAATCATGCACTGGTTCAGTATATACAGACCAATCACAAAAAACATCAATGGTGAAATAGTGCATGTTCGGCGACTCCCATGGCTGGGTGGTAGAAGTAAAGACCTTGAGGGAGACGTATTTGTAGTTAATTTCAGAGACCCACGTGTGGTCAATTACATACTAAACTGGCCCACGGGCAATGGCAATAACTGCATCACCCCTCGTGCCCTGACATACTTCTATCCCAGATCACTTGTGTTCCCTCCAACCTACATAAGTGGACAAGCACCTACCTATACAAATTTCTTAGTACCGTACAACACTAGGCATTTTGTGCAAGCACAATACCCAGTACCTGTTGCTGATCCCTTTGGGTGGAATATCGTACCTCCTAGTTTTAACACAACCACTAACAGGAGAATGGATCATTTGAGACCTTTCACACCCTTGGAGACAGTAAACAGGTTTGATGTGTTCACTGGCATGGAAGGGTGCGATTACAGCCCTTGCGGAGCATGTGGGCCCGCCCGATTGGGGGTGCTACCCACGTGAAGCCACAACTCTTTGAACCCTCTAGTACACAAATAGTTCAGTCTGCCCCCCTCACTGACCGCGATTCCATTATTGATCATGGTAATATTTGTAGGGAGGAGGTTTTGATTGGTTGGTGAGACTTGCTCTGTAGATGAAAAAGGCCTAACTACAACTTTTAATGTGCCATCGCCTTTGTCAGTTATGTTATGTTATGTTATGTTACGGTTATTTATTATGCGCACAGATACTCCAGCCAAGGAGCGTCCTGGCGCAGAGACAAGGTAGCACGTAACATAACCACAGGCTAAAAACAGATACTAAAAGAGAGCTAAAACAAGAAGGTTTTTATAGCCCTCCGAAAGGTCAAAAGGTCCTCCAACATGCGGATCTCAACAGGCAGGGAGTTCCATGCTGACGCAGCCATAACCCTGAACGAGCGGCCTCCCATGCGGCTAAGCCTGAATCTGGGAACCACCGCAAGGGCCAGACCCTGAGAGCGAAGGCTGCGGGCAGGAACATAGAACGACAGACAACTCGACAGGATCTCCGGGCCTGTACCTCGCAAGATTTTAAAAGCAAGACACAATACCTTGAAGAGGATGCGCTTCCTAACCGGAAGCCAGTGTAGGGAGCGGAGGACACCTGTCACCGAGCAGAATCTGGGCAGGCCCACGATCGCCCTTGCCGCAGCATTCTGAACCCGTTGTAAACGGGTTAGTTCAGACTGATTAGCCCCAGCCAGGAGAGAACTGGCGTAATCCAGGCGAGAGATGATAGTAGCCTGGATCACCAGTTGCCTGGTCGGGGCGTCAAAGAACTTGAGAACAGGTCTCAAGCCCCTCAGAAGACCGAAACAACAGGCCGCGGTTTTTTTTTTTTTTAGTGTGGCCAACAAAGGAGAGGCCCGCATCCAGCCATACCCCCAGATTTTTCACTTCCGATACCGGGATCGGAGTAGGTCCCAACTCTGAGGGCCACCAGTGGTCGCCCCACAGCTCCACTCCCTTCCCGACGACCATCACCTCTGTTTTAGTGGCGTTAAGCTGAAGGCAGTTGCCTGTCAGCCAACTAGCCACCGCCTTCAGTCCGGACTGAAACCTGGGGGCCTCAATCTCCGCATCCCCACTGAGAGTAACCGCCAGCTGAGTGTCGTCAGCATATGAGACTAAAGTAAGGCCCCACTGCCTGGCGACATCTGCCAGCGGTCTCACGTAAAGATTGAACAACGTGGGACTCAGCGAGGACCCTTGCGGAACCCCCATGGCCAGTGGTTGGTAGTTGGACTTGAAGGGAGGGATGGCAACACAGAAGGAACGGTCATCTAAAAAGGAGCGGAACCATTGCAACACCCGACCGCCAATACCAGTCTCCTCGAGCCGACGCAGGAGGATGCTGTGATCTACCGTATCAAAGGCAGCGCTAAGATCTAACAAAATAAGCGCCGCCGTTTGACCAGCATCCAACATTGCCCGGAGATGTTCCACCATCACAAGTAACGCAGTTTCCGTACTGTGCCCAGCACGGAATCCGTTTTGTGAGGGGTCGAGGGCATTGGTCCGAGTCAAATGTTCAGACAGGGCCAAGTTCACATGGGCCTCCGTGATCTTGGCTGGCCAGGGCAACAACGAGATGGGGCGATAGCTCTCAGGCTTAGAAGGGTCCAGGGTGGGCTTTTTAATAATCGGGGACACCACAGCTTGTTTCCACTTAGATGGAACAGTTCCCGTTTCCAAGGAAAGGTTGACCAAGGAGCATACGGCTGTACGCCCCATGAAAGCTTGATCTCGGAAGAGAGTAGGCCTTACTGGATCAGATGGGGACCCAGATTTGACTTGCAACGCAAGTTCATCAAAACCATCCAAGGTAAGGGGGGGAAAGACAAGCAGGGTAGTCTGGTGATGGACCCCAATTATACTTTCCTCAGTGGACCCTATGCTAGGGAATGTCCTATATATAGCTTGGACCTTCCCCAAGAAGTAAGATGCAAGGGATTCACAATGGGAAAGGGAGCTTACGGTCGTAGAGGTAGTCCGCTTTGCTGTGAGATCTTTTACGGCCTTAAAGATAGCTTTTGACGGATTCGGACTGTTTCGGAATTCGATGGCATAAAAAGCCGCACGGGCTCGGCAGATAGCCCGATGGTAGAGCTTAACGGACTTGGCGTATGCAGCTTTTAGCTCAGCCCCATAGGTTTTCCTCCAAGCCCTCTCTGCTCGTCTACAGGCTCCCTTTAGGGCCCGGAGAGTGCCATCGTACCAGGGACTCGACTCTCTGGAATAAATTTTAGTTGACACAATAGGTACTAGAGAGTCCAAGGCCCTAGTTATCCAAGAACAGAAGAGGTCATACCCCCTTTCCACATCCGTCAAAGGGCCCAGCGGCTCCTCTAATAGAAGACGATGTAAGTCCTCTAACCGAAGCTTTTTCCATGCCCTCTTCAGAACCCTTCTGGCCGTAGAGATGAAAGGAGTGGCCGAAACCGGGCAAAGGACGGACACCAAGAAGTGGTCCGTCCATTCCACCGGAGAGACAGAATTAATTTGAATCCCCACCAGATTGGAAAACAGGGGATCCAAAATATGCCCCCCCGGATGAGTAGGCTGGGACACCATCTGGGGAAGTTGAAAGGCCTCCAGGTCCGAAGAGATGGAGCGCACTGTCAGGCCAGAGAGAGTATCAAAATGTAGGTTTAGGTCACCCAAGATAGAGAAGTTGGCACAGTCGGCAACCAAAGGGCCAACAGTGTCGGGGAAAGCACTTCTAAACGCTACATCACTGCCGGGTGGGCGATAAACGACCATCCCGGACAGGGTAAACTCGGGGCTGACAGAGACCTTGAACATGGCACTTTCACACCCAGAGATGTTTAGGGCACCCCAGACGCACGGGTAGATAGATTTTACCACTAACGCGATACCTCCACCCCTAGACAGCCTATTCAGAGTGTACATAGAATAGCCGGGTGGGCAGGCTAGGTTAGTAATAGCGGTATCAGCGTCCTGTAGCCATGTTTCCGTCATGGCAAATACGTCTGGAGCTTCCTCCTCAATGAGGTCACGAATCTGCTGATAGTGTTTCAGCGCAGACCTGACGTTTAAATTCAAGATCTTCAGAGTGGTAAGAGTGCCTGTAGTACGGCGGGTCTCCGAGGAAATAAACCTTGGGAGAGGATGCGGAAAGTCGAGAGCCCACTCATTACAGGGGCAATGATATGGGCCACGCAATGGGTGTACCGGTGGTAGGGTGCAACAGCGGCTTACCTGACCGATGGCTAGCAGGCGATCCCGCGTGTACGTTAGCATGGCTGACCCAAGATGGAGTAATGGTCCTTACACAGAGTACCGCGACGTCCAGCGCGTCCTTAGCACGGACGGGCGCAGACGGGCGCAGACGGGCGCAGACGGGCAGGACTCTGGCACGACTCCGGCCACGCGAGGACACGCCCGCTGCGCGATCCCGCTGCGCTAGGGGAGGAGCGTTAAATGCCCGTTCCCATCTGGCGCATGCGCAGTAAGCGCTGTGAGCCTGATCCTCGCCCCCAACCCAAGATGTCTGCCACCCCGGAACCCGGAACCAGCCCGCCAAACGGCGGTGAGGGACACAAATTATTGTGCGTGTGAGGGGGAGATGCAGCGCGAGACCGAAAACCTAAGGAAAAAGAAAAACAGGTAAAATATTAAAATTTGCGCAGCAGCGCCGTAAAGCTCCTGCTACAACGCTCCTTGTCCAGTTCCAGTTAGGGAAGCTCCAACCGAAGGTGGGGAAGGGGCAGGAAGTCTAATGTCATGGAACATTGCGGGCTTGCGTCACAAACAGGAGTCCCAAGACTGGGTTTACTTTGTTAATGGTTTTGATATATGTCTATTTCAAGAGACATGGATGTGCGAACCCATGTTCCTTCAGGGCTATTTGAATTACTCTATACCAGCTACTAAGGGCCAAAAGGGTCGACCTATGGGAGGTCTGATGATCTGGGTTCGGCAAAACCTGTGTTTTAACATAAGAGTTATTGAGACAGGGAGTAAGGATATCCAACTTATAAATCTTGATTTGGGACCGTTAGGGCGCCTTGATTTATACAATGTATATGCCAGGGGTAACAAGGGTGGAAAGTCAGAAGTTTTAGCCTCTTTGGTGGCTCTCCTAGAGACCCACTCCCTGGTTAATAATATCATAATTGCTGGCGATTTTAACCGTACATTCGAACCACTAGACATAGGTGATGACTGTATTGGGTCAGAAGAGGATAGGCATTGGGGTGTCCCTCCACTAGATCTAGACCCGATAAAACGATGGTCTGATGATGTTATTTGCCTAAATGCCATCTGCCTAGAGAGAAGCCTCCGTGCGTTGAAAGGGAGAACCAAGAGTGACAGGGTGGGGGCTTGCACTTTTGCCAATGGCCGGAGTAGGAGTAGGATAGACTATGTCATGTGTAGTTTGGAAATATGGAAGCAGGTTAATGATATGGAGGTTATGCACAGGTTGGAAAGTGACCATGACCCTCTGTGTATTTGTCACAGATGGTGGACCTTGCCTAGCGGGAATGTTCGAACAGAGTGGGAAGGTCTCCCCTTACCAGTTCATTCCAATGATACACGCCGGTTAAAATGGCCTCGTGTACTGGCCAATCAAGATTCTATGGCTAGTATAAATATGGAGGTGGATAGAGCAATTGAGGCCTTGGAGCAGGTTGCCATTGTTACCCAGGGGTCGCAGGAAGCGACAACAATTCACGATATTCTCTTTTTAACTATTAAGTCACATTTCCAGAAGGTAGGTAGGAATAATAGTAGGTACCTAAACAAGACTGCGAAGTGGTACAATGCACAGTGCAAGATGGCAAGGCTTGCTTTGGGCAGTGCTATTAAGACTAGGGATCTGGCGGTAATTCGTGGTGCCAGAAGTAATTATAAAGATTGTGTAGTCGCAGCAAAAAAGGAGTGGGATGAGAGGCACTGGAGAGAGCTACTGGAAGCCTGCGGCTCCAAGGATTCCAGGCTTTTCTGGAGTATTGTTAAATGGGGGAGGGGTGGTGAGCCTGACTGCCCTGATAATAATGTCCAGGAGGAGGATTGGGTTAAATATTTTAAACCTCAATATGCTGAATCTAATCCTGGCAGGGAGATGAACGGGTTTAAGGTTGTCTATCCCAAAGAGCCATTTTTTAGTCTCAAAGAGGTCCTGTTGGCGTTAAGTGTAGCATCGTCGGGTAGAGCCCCTGGAATGGATGGGGTCCCGGTAGACCTTTTTACTAATGATAAGGAACGATGGGGTAGATACATCCTTCTCCTCGCTAATGCAGTCGCTCAAGGAGCACCGGTACCGATGAGTTGGAGGGGTGCAATCATTATTCCCATATTTAAGAAGGGCGATAGGGGGTCGCCTGGGAACTACCGGCCAATTAGCTTGATAGCGACCATACAAAAGGTTGTGGGGAGGATGGTGGTAAACAGGCTCATGGAATGGGTTGATGAGCATAATGCACTATCACCCTACCAAGCAGGGTTTCGGAGGGCTACCAGCACGATGGACCAGGTGTTTCGATTCACTCTGGTACAGTGGAGGACTGTGGTACTTGGCGGTGGCAGCTTTTACGCTGCTTTTGTAGATTTGCGGGCTGCCTTCGACCTGGTGCCTAGGTCCAAGCTGTGGTTTGAATTAAGAAGCCTGGGTCTGCCTGACGATCTACTGACTATGGCTATGCGGTTACATGAGGCAAATTTCGCCAGGATACAGTGGGGTAGGCAGGGTGAGACTACTGCTGATTTTCCGGTAGAACGGGGTGTGCGACAAGGGTGTGAGATGGCCCCGCTGCTCTTTTCACTATTTATTAATGGGGTAGTAGCAAGAATGCTATCCGCGAATGTGGACGCACCCTCGTTGGCGGGCATCAAGATACCGATCTTGATGTTCGCCGATGATACGCTGATCCTGTCAAAGACTCCCAGTGGTCTGCAAAGTGCCCTCTGTATTTTTGATGATTTTTGTAGGAATAATGGTTTGGAAGTCAACGTGACAAAGACTAAACTCATGTTTTTTAACCCTCACCGCAGTGTCAGATCCAAGTTGTATTTGAGCCAACGCCCCCTAGATGCAGTTAGAGCCTTTACTTATCTGGGCATCTACATAACTGATGATTTAAGATGGGCTCAGCACATTGACTTGGCTGCTCTAAAGCATAGGCAAGTGGCTGGAGTCCTCGGGCTCGAGCATAGGAAATCACATTCGAAACCTATTGCACCAGTTTTGCAGGTGTATGAAGCAAAAACCCTGGGATCTGCACTGTATGGTGCAGAATTGTGGGGATTTGGTAACCTCAATTCGATGCAGATGTCTGAGAATAAGTTTTTTAGGTCATTAACCGGTCTCCCTAAAAGTACACCTCTGATCCCCCTCAGACATGATTTGGGAAGGAAGGCAGTAGGTGACCTGGCAAGGTTACGCCCGATTTTATATTGGAGGCGGCTCTGGACTACACCAGAACTTAAGCATTATGCCGAGGGCTTTGTAGCAGTGATTAAGGCCGATGTCTTCCATAAGATCCAATGGTTGAGTAAACTTAGAACATTGTTATGTGTGCTTGGGCTAAAGCTGCTATGGGATACCCCATTAGAAGCATCCTTTCCAAGCAAGCAAGCAATCAAGGAGCTGTATTGGGCCCATGTGTCTGAGCAGGCATGGAGAAAATCTGATGCTGGTTCTATGTCTGGTCGTTTCTTGGAGGTTAAGCCCCTCCCTACACTGGAACTATTCTGGGACATTATAACTAACCCAAGGGATAGGAAACTTTTCTTTCAATTGAGGATAGGTCTTTAACCGGGAGGTGGAGGGGTTCTACTGATACTACCTGTCCTGCCTGTGGAATTACAAAAGAGTCCATTGGGCACTTCTTGTTTTCCTGCAAAGCCTATGCAGCCCCACAACGTATTTGGTTAGCACCGGCCTGTAAAAATGTAGGTGCTCCCAGCAGCTCTGTAGCTACGAGAATTATTTGCACTAGCTCCTGTCTTCAACTGACTGTAGCAACCGCTAAATTTTTGGGGTGGGCATGGTCCATTAGGCAGAGTGTCATTGTTTAGGAGCTATTTAATTAAAAGAACGTAATATTGGTTACTGTGCTGATGCATTGTGTTTATATCTAGTTTTCCGAATTTTGATCGTCTGTACATTTTATGAGGTATGATTTTAACAATGTTTTCTAAAAATTATCATTGTGTGTACTGCTTTTATGAGAATTTCTCGAATAAAGCCTCTTGATTGATTATGTTTTAAAAAACCAAAACATAAATAAAAGGCATTGTCATTTACAATGCCAATAGCTCAAAATCGTGTAAATGCGAGATCTCTTGCATTGCAAATGCTTGTTTTGTATAGAAATCTCTTCTGTATACACAACAGAATGCTGTTTCTACTGGAAAACGGATTCCAAAGTGAAATCTCGTGTAGCTTTTTGTGTTTCTCTTAGTGAGCTGTGACTCCTCTACTGGGAAGTAATTGGCCCTCTGCCTAGGAAAATCTATCAATAAATTAATTGCCAAGAGAATTGGGCCAACATGAGAGCAGCAGGCCCATTGAAACCTTCTCTTTCTGATGGGCGGCTGCCAGCAGTTATAAAAAAACACAGGGTTAAATGATATACAATGGCCTAATGACTTTCCCCTTGTCTGGAGAACAGTCTGAGATGAAGCGAGATGGATTTCAGACGAAGCAGGCATGGCAATCAGCTCTGTAAATTTCCTATAACACGTGCTTTTTGTAAAAGTAAAAACATTAAGGTCATTTCTTTAGCAGTGTCCTCTGCTCTAAATAAAATATGATTCCACTGCTCACTTACACTACTTTATATTTGTTGAAAAAACTAAGCGCATATCTGACACTGAAAGAAACTGGTATGCTATGCATTAAGAGAGTAAAAAATAAACATTACAGTTGGGCAATTTAGAAAATGGAAAGCACTAAAAGTGCTTGTTTTAAGAAATCTAATCTTTGGACTTGTGAAAAATATGTCAGACAGAAATCAAGTGGCACACGATATATTTTATACAAAGTCAAGGTATGTACTTAACACAAACAGAAAGGTACATTTGAAAAGATCCTTTAATATTATAGCCCATCTTAAAGATGCACCTTCAGGCACTTTAACTAATCAAATCATAAAATACACCACTTTAAAAACAAAATAAGCAGCTACCTACAAACTGGTCTTAAATTTGGGACTTTGTTTTATAGATATTGTTGTAAATCCTGTTCGGATCTAATCAAGTTTTGGTGTACCACATGTTAATCAGAAAAAATATGAATATGAAACACTTAACATCACAATGGTGCTTGTCATCAATTAGATTCATTACTCCAAGCCCAACACTCCTTCATCATAGTTTTTACTTATTCTAGGGGAGCCTTACATTAAACACAGACATGCTTGCCTTTAACCCGAAGAACGAATTATCCTGTAAATAACTAGATGTTGCGTGACAGCTAAAGGATGTATAACTAATTCTCTTAAAAATATGTAAATACAGATTGGTGTACACATCTCTCACTTAACGCTATTGGCTTGTTGGTGTATCATTCTGTTTTCTAGGTAATGTTTTCATGCAATTAATGAGTGAATATTTACCATCTGGCACTGCTCTTCTAATAAATATTACGGACAGTGGGTTTCTGAGGAATAAGCATCTCTCAACTTATGCTATGGTATGTTATGTCTATTTGTAGAGCATGCTAATTGCCCGTGGGGGTAACCAGGCACTTAGCAGGTGGGTAGACAGCTGTATTCCCTGGGCTTATTCGAAGAGCCAGATCTTTAAACTCTTGCGGAACTCAAGAAGTGATGAGGAGAATCTGATGTGCTGTGGGAGGTTGTTCCATGCTTTGGACATGTGCAAGAAGGCACAACCTCCAGATCAATTTTTGTGTATTCTGGGTACATATGCAAGTGACAATCTGTGAGAAGTTGGCCTGGTATATGCTGCCCACTAGTTAAAGTGGACACCTTGTACCAGTCCAAACAACCCCTTATGGTGATAGGTTAAAGACAACCTTTATTGAAAGCTATGCTAGTGGTAGCTATGGAGAGCAGCCTTCAGGCTATGTCTTGAAGGAATGTAAAGCAGCTTGTTTTACCAGTCTATAATCTCTTGAATGACCAAATGAAAGGACAACCCACACCAGGTATATATTCAAAATATATGTATTTAAGATAAAACACTCCCCTCTATTCTCTTTATGAGGCTGGAGTTCGAAGTACTGAAGTTACAAGTCAGTATTCATCAGTAAAAGCACAAATACACGTTTGGGCCCTAGGGGCGTACCAAACCATATACCAATAAAGTGGTATAAGAAGTTGAACAACGACTGAACTAGACACAAGGCCTAGAGCCTTTAGAAGTGCTTGGGCCCCAAGGAACCACCCAAGATAGTGACGTAGGGGACCCACGGGGGACGCGTGCAGTGTTAGATCGCAGGCGCGAATCGCCGTTAACTTCTATGGGGAATGTCGCGGTTGGAAAATCACAAGTTAAGGACACTTAGAGGACGACTACAAGCAGACCCTTTTGGACTTAGAGGTGTCTAGGGCCAACACCCACGGGAGCACCGGAGTACTCGTGTTACCTCACCCAGGGAAGCCGGGTGCATAGGTGTCTTTTGGTGTCGGGTCACGGCGTCGTTTTCAATGGAAGCTGGCAAAGAAGTGCTGATGCCGTGAAGAGGAGAAGTGTCGGAAGAGATCCAAGCCTGGATCAAGGATGGAAGGAACCTGAAAGCAGAAGGGACAGAGTCTGGGTCACTTACCAGTGACCAGGGGCACGATAGTCCAATGCCCACATATGTCGGGTGCTTCAGGTGAGTTGACGGGTGTCTTGACTCTTCAGACACGAGGTCCAGAAGGCGTCGACGACAACCAGGAGCTGGATTCGAGCTGTCCCATGAAGTCTGTCGAGTGCTGCGGTGTCGGAGACCAGAATGGACCCAACAAACCTTGGCAACAGCAAGTCAAGTGGAAATAGAAGAAAGACGTCGGTGCAGACCAGCAAGGTCTGGGAGACTCATCCAGCGAGGGTAAGTCAGGGAACGTCTGGAGCAATTAGGAAAGCCCAATCAGAAAAGGAGTTACCTTCGTGGGGACCCACTAGCCAACGGGCAAGCGATCGCGAAGGAGCCTCGAGCGGTCGCACTGGGAACTGGCCCATGGGTCACTCGTGGAGTGGAGGCTAGAAATCTTCGGTGCAGTCAGTGCTCAAGGCTGGGGCTACTCGGAGCCCAAAGCACAACTTTGAGGAAGACCAGAAAGATGATGTACCGGCAAAAGTTCACAGTGTACAGGGGTCACGGTTCCACATCACCCACGATAGCCACAGGCCTCAGCTTTGCTGTGGAGTCAGGGTAGCCTCGGGGAAGTCTGGAAATCCACCTCTGGTGATGCAAAGACTTCGGCGTCCGGTGGGAGCTTCAGAGTTGCAGACCAGACAGTTGCTTCTTTGGTGCCTGCCAAGCAGGGGAATCACTCCTTGACCCCAAGGGAGATTTTTTCAGTCTTCTAGTCAAAATAGAAAGTCGAATGTCCAGGATATATGTTGCAGAGTTCCTATACTTATACTAAGATAGGGGGTTGGACATACTCTAGGGACCCACCTATGGGAGGGTTTGGAAAGAGGGGTAGTTACACCCATTTCCTTTGTCCAGTTTCGTGCCAGAGCAGGGGCAGGTAGCCCCTGCAACCGGTTTGAACTGGACTATGCACAGGGACACCAAGTGTGCCCCCAGTGCAGGACTTCAAAGCACCAGAGAGTGCTCCCGCCCAGCCCCAATACACATCTGCCTGTCGGGGGAGGTGGTTACACCTCTTTGTGTCAGGAAACCTATTGTCCAGGCCTCCCCTGCCGGAGTTTCGGTCAGCAGCAGGAGGCCAGACCCGTGTCTGTGGCAGTGGCATCCATTTTGTGATGCCAGGGCTTTAGAAAGTCTTTACCGGTTAGACCAGTGTATACATGTCTCTCCCTCTAGAAGGGTGGAATGCTACCCCCACCGCCAGAACTGGTGGGGGGGGGGGGTAGTATTCCAAAGTGTTTGACACCAAACACGACATGTTTCCGTGCAGCCAGTCTAAAGTTAGCATTTACCGCGAGGTTATAATGCACTTAAGAGTATATGGTCGGGCTGCACAACAAACAGCATCAATGGAGGTACTCCGAATGCTGCAGAGGAGCTCTGCTCATTCAGGGGCACCCTCTCACATTAAAACCCAGCACTCTGCCTTCAGGATTGTTAAGGCCTGCCATAGGAGTGACTTATAGGTTTTATATGTGTGTGCAATGGTAGTGATATAGGTAGCCTATACCACAGTAAGGGCTGCATGCACCACCTTACCCAGGCTGCAGTAGCAAACCAGTGGTGTCATTTTGGAGTGCTTCTCAGGGGTGGCATAATACATGCTTCAGCCCATGGTAGGCCTCTGAGGTACCTATGCCCTGGGTACATAGTATACCATATACTAGGGACTTATAAGGAACTCCAGAATCCAATTAGAGATGTACCTAATGTACATGTAAACCATTTTACAGAGAAAGCAGATAGACTGGGGCCCTGAATAGCAGGGTCCCAGTCCAACTAAGTCATAAACCAGCAAAACACCAGGAAAATAGTGGAGGCAACCATATAGTCAGATTCCACCTTCCTACACAATTCGGATGAGCTTAGCTGCCTGGGATGTTGGTGAAAGTGTACGCGGCTGTTGAAGTAGGTGGGGCCTATGCTGTGTAGAGCTTTGTACAAGTATCAAGTATCAATTTACATTTGTATGTGTGTGTGAAGAGTTTGAACTGGATTCTAAACATAAAATAATCCTTTTTCATGTAAGCTAATAAAGTGAAGGCATTTTTAATGGGTTTGTCGTCAAGGAAGTGCAAGCCTGACCCTACCAAGGCCTCCTTCTTTGTTTTTTGTATTTTTGTCTTTGAGATTGAGATGGCGTGAAATCAAGATGGTGGCTTTGAATTCTTGCAAGATCAACAAAAAAAGCTGCAATTTTGCAACTCTTTAGGTGGTTATCTTGGGTTCATGCCATCCTAATGTAAAGACAAGAAAATGGAAAGACTGTTGAGCTCTCAGAGTCCAGCTTACATGCGCCATTAGTGAGAAGCTGTGGTGTAGAAGACATGGACTAAGTATTTGTGTCATTCACATTTCATCAGGCTTCCTGTCACAGTCCATACTTATTGAGAATATGCACACAATAAACAAAATATGAGCCCAGTGCGTGAGTGAAGAAATCTAGAAGGGAATCAACCATCTGAATGACACCCCTTGGGCGTGACGTGTGTACAGAAGCTTTGAAATCCAAGCTCAGATAGGCGAAGAGGGGAAAAGGCGGTAGGCAGGAGCCGCAACTCGGGAACACAAGGAGAAAGCAATGAAATCGAGGTAAAAGTAAGAAGGCACTCAAAAAATGAGGGGAAAACAAGTAGAAAGCAATGAAAACAAAGGGAAAGCAAGGATAAGGCACTCAAAAAACAGGGGGAAAAGCAAGGCAAAAGCACTGAAAATGAGGGAAAATCAAGGAGAAGACACTTGAAAAACGGGAAAAACAAGGAGAAAGCAGTAAAAACTGGGGAAAAGCAAGGAGAAGGCACTCCAAAGGTAGGGAAAAGGCAAGGAGAAGAGAAGGAGCAAGAGTAATGCAGCAACACGGGGAGAGCTGGCCCTGGGGCTTAGGTATGGACAGGATGGGCAATCCTGCCAGAATGGCTGGTGGCGGAGCTGGTTCATGCCCCACTTAAACTTGATAGGGCTTGTCGACAGCACACACAAAGGAATCTGACACTAGCCTCTTGTCACCACAGACTTCTTGGAGCCTTGACAGCAGAAGGGAAGAGCTTTCCAGAACCAGATGTGGAGGTGGGACAGGGTGTTTCCCTACACAAAAAGGCTGACACCAGGTATCAATATTAGATACTCAGAACAACTCTTCAGTACACCCCTGGTCCTGTGTAAGACTTCAGAAGTACTGCTCTGCCACCAGAGGATTGCCCTGCTGCAAGCAGAGGACTGCCCTGCTGTTTGAACAATTGCCTTGCTGCTTGAAAAAGAACTGGACTCCTCCTTGAACCCAGGATCACCAGAAGTGACCCCAGGGGCTAGTGCGCTGGCCTCCTGTGTGAACTACAGGGACAAAACAAGCTCCTGAAGCTTTGAACCCGATACCTGGTCTCTGTACCCCCAAGTGGTGTCCTTCTGGTTCTGGACTCTCAGAAGTGGTGTTGGTGTTACTGCTACTGCCTAACCCTAAAACTTGAAACTTTCAAAATTGTTCACCAGAAACTTCCAGGAGAACCGACAGAAGACCGGTACCTACAGGCCAGCTGATTGACCCAAGGTGCATCACCGGTTGGCCTGTCTTCACAGTAGCTCTTGGTACATTCTTCTTCTTTGCAGCAAATCCCTTAAGTGGGACCTCTCAGTGATGATATCTGACCTTGTGGAGCTCTCTTTGGCCACACCCTGCAGCTTCATCCCATTCGAGGTTTTCGGCTTCAAAAAAGTTGTCTAAGTCTGAAAGTAAAAATCTTCACATTGCTCAACGGCAACCTGCTCCTAATTGACGACAATGACCTCATTGGTCTGGTAATCCAGCTATTCCTGCTCTGAACTTTTTCTCACCAATGTTGACAACTTCACCAAGACTTTCTCCAGCTTCTCCCTGGTAGTGACAACTCCTGCTCGGACACAGCCTGCTGCCATGCCCTACTGAAGTCTCCCTTCACCTTTACGAAGGTAAGCTGTGACCGAGCCCAATCCCCCCCTTGTATCCGACCCATGTTCCATTGCGGTCGGCCTTGACTTTTGACTTTGCCCTGGTCTTGAGTGACCAGACACCCCGTTGGCATTATGATCTTTTAGGCCCTAGATTTCACTAAACACTTTACAAATTCCTACTTCCAGTTTCACTGTTTGGATTTAATTCATTTTGATGTAATTTTATTTATTAAATTTTGTCTGTTGTTCGAAATTAGTTCGAGATTTTGTTTGTTTGTTTTTCCTTTCTGTTTGTGCACGGCATAAATACTTTACACAGTGCCTGTATGTTAAGCCTAACTACTTTGTGCCAAGCTACCAGAGGTTTACTCACAGTTTAATTTAGTGACTTGTGGTTCACCCTGAGAAGGATTGTGGTTGTTGTCTGAGTGAGGATTCCACCCACCTCAGCCAATATCCCAATTTCTTACAAGCACCATATATTTCCCAATCGAAGAAAAGAGTAGCACATAAGTAGATTGACACCCCAAGGACCAAAGAAACCTCAGAAGGAGGAGAGCGGCATAACAAGAGAATCTGCTTTAAAAAGCACTGTTATTAAACAAAATGAAAATTATCCATGTTTAATCACAACATTATTCCTTGCATTCTTTGCATTAAGATAGACATCAATTATAATAGCAGCATGTTGGACCTATACCCAAAAGAAACACTGGAGTGGAGTGACATCAACACCCTGATCTATTGACCCGGTTCTTCTTCAGTCCTATGCTAAAGTGCTTGAAAATTGCTTACACAAAGCACATTTAGTCTGGGCACTGATGATGTATTCATGTCTACCTCAGCATTGCTAGTGCATTCTTCACTTTGTTGGAGGAGCAAATTGAGTACACACCTTAACCACGCTGCCAGTAAAGGTAACCAATTCTCTGCTGAATAATTTAACTAGGTTGCCACACTGATGCCCAGTACTCAAACACAAATCAATTGAATCATATCACTGTTGAGAGAGAAGGCCTGGCCATAGCAAACACTTGACTGGCATAGTTGTATAAGTCCTTATTTAAAGTTTGGCAGATGCAGGACCATCAACAACAAGCATTTACAATGCAATGGTCTCGGCATTGTTAAAGTTAAAGGTATTGGCATTGCTCATGACATTATTTTTGTTTATGTTTTTGTTTTTAAAACATTTAAAGAAACGGCATTGTTATTTACAATGTCAATAGCTTAATCACTCTCAAATGCGAGACCTATTGCATTTGCACCCACACACAGAGCCACACACCCAAAGCCACCCACACACACAGAGCCACCCACACAGAGCCACTCACGTCGAGCAACCCACACGCAAATGAGCCACAAATAGAGCCACCCACAGAGCCACCTACACAGACACACAGAGTTACCCACACACAGACAGACCCACCACGCATAGAGCCACCTACAAAAAAAGCTACCCACACACACAGAGCCACACACACAGAGTCACCCACACACACACAGACCCTCCCCCACACACACAGAGCCATCCACACACACACACACAGAGCCACCCCCACACACACACACAGAGCCACCCCCACACAGAGCCACCCCCACACAGAGCCACCCCCACACACACACAGAGCCACACACACAGAGCCACACAGTTGAAGTTAATGTTTTACTCAATGTTTATATGTTGCAGACATGCCGCTCTGCTTCTAGTTAGCCTTTCAGTTCAGGTGACGAAACGTAAGTGCACGCCCCAAGTGAGAAGAGTTGAAAATAATAAACATCAAGCAAAATGTAGAGTTAAAGAGAAGCCAAGAAATATGCACCTTGACCTCTTTGCCACGAGTGTACTACTCGGAGATAGAAGAGACTCCAGAAAGAGCACTCCGTTTACCTGCAGTACAAGGCTGAGCACAGCAGGCTTCAACACAGACAGCAGCTGCACACCTAAAAGCTCACTCATCAATTGTTGGAAGGGCACCAGCATGCCTGACGGGAGGTGTGGCCAAAGCAAGCTCAGATTCTCTCACGACATGTAAGTTTAGAGGTCCAGGAGTGCTGTTAGCAACCTTCGAAGAGCCTCCGGGAAACCGGTCATTCAAATTTCAGGATCCAATCTTAACCCTCTTGGACCGAGTAACAAAGATTATGCTGTGGCTTACTCTCGTCGTACTCTTGAATTTTGGAGGCGAGCCTGAAGTAAGCCAAGAGCGCTCCTAGTTCACTCTTGAAACCAGTACTACAAGAGAAGGGCACACTTACTCCTACACAAATCTTCCATGATAGTACGCATTTCTACTGAGGTCCCAAATGACAGCTTTATACCTGAAATTCATGAGTAAACCAGGACTACTGTAAGAGTAAAACACATTTACACGAATCATGATAATTAGGCCCTTCATATCGCTAATTGTGGCGTTTTCCACTAGGATCGCTCGTTTCCTGCCAGTTGACTGTTGAGATTACGACTATTCCTCTCCAGTGAGTTTTAATGAGGGGGATGTGGCATTGCACTCGAAGTTAGGCCATGCAGCTGTCGAGCTAGGCGCAGTTATCCCTCGACTCCAGCTTGCAGTATTTACTCGGTCTGCTCGATTCGCCGTGGCTCGGGGGATTCAGCTCGTTGCTCCAGCTTTATGGACTGCATGCTCTCTAAAAAAAAAACACAGAGCCGCCTGCCGTCCATCTAGTGACAGCCATCCAGCTACATTTTCTATAGGGCATAGAAACTACAGCCATTATAGTCCTTGGGCCATAAACTACCTTCGGAAGAGCTCGCATGAAAGTAACCGGACACAAAGCACAACTCTCGGGCCGGAGAGAGGTGAATGAGCAAAAGAGCTGTGAATGTGCAGGAGAGTGGTGATGGGCAGGAGAAGTGGTGAATCGGCAGGATTGCGGTGAATGGGCAGAAGGTGGTGAATGGGCAAGAGAGCAGAGAATGGGCAGGAGGGGGGTGAATGGGCAAGAGGGCGCTGAATGGGCAAGAGAGGGGTGAATGGGCATGTGAGCGGTGAATGGGCAGGAGAGGGGTGAATGGCAGGAGAGAGGTGACTGGGCAGGAGAGCGGTGAATGGGCAGGAGAGGGATGAATGGGCAGGAGAGGGATGAATGGGCAGGGGAGGGGCGAATGGGCAAGATAGCTTTTGAATGGGCAGGAGAGGGTTTACTGGCAGGAGAGGGTTGAATGGACAGGAGAGCAGTGAATGGGCAGGAGAGCGGTGATGGGCAGGAGAGCGGTGAATGGGCAGGAGGGGGTGAATGGGCAAGAGAGCAGAGAATGGGCAGGAGAGGGGTGTTAGGCAGGAGAGGGGTGAATGGCGGGAGAGGGATGACTGGGCAGGAGAGTGGTGAATGGGCAGGAGAGGGGTGAATGGGCAGGAGAGGGGTGGATGGGCAGGAGAGCGGTGAATGGGCAGGAGGGTGGTGAATGGGCAGGACAGGGTTTACTGTTTGGAGAGGAGGGAATGGGCATGAGAGGGGTCAATGGGCAGGAGAGCGGTGGTGGGCAGGAGAGCGGTGAATGGGCAGGAGAGCGGTGAATGGGCAGGAGGGCGGTGAATGGGCAGGAGAGGGTTTACTGGTTGGAGAGGGGGGAATGGGCATGAGAGGGGTCAATGGGCAGGAGAGCGGTGATGGGCAGGAGAGTGGTGAATGGGCAGGAGAGCGGTCAATGGGCAGGAGAGTGTTTACTGGCAGGAGAGTGGTGAAAGGGCCAGAGAGAGGTGAATGAGCAAAAGAGCTGTGAATGGGCAGGAGAGTGGTGATGGGCAGGAGAAGTGGTGAATCGGCAGGATTGCAGTGAATGGGCAGAAGGTGGTGAATGGGGAAGAGAGCAGAGAATGGGCAGGAGGGGGGTGAATGGGCAGGAGGGTGCTGAATGGGCAAGAGAGGGGTGAATGGGCAGGTGAGCGTTTACTGGCAGGAGAGCGGTGATGGGCAGGAGGTGGTGAATGGGCAAGAGAGGGATGAATGGCGGGTGAATGAGGAGTTCCTGGAATATAGGCGAAGGTAGAACTAAGTTTGTTGAACGTGGACCCGGGTTGTGCAGCGCCCTCTGCCGAGAGGGGAAGGCGTGGAGGCGGGGAAGGGACACCTGAACCCGAGGAGACAGCCGAGGCACTGCAGGTAGGAGAGGGTGTTATGCTGGAGTGGGGGCAGCAGCGGGTGTGAAGGTCGGCAGAGGGGGGAGAGTTCGAGAAGAGGTGAGAGTGGAGGAGGGGCTGTGACCAGACTAGTGACCAGGGGCAGGGGTGTGTGGGGGCTGAGAGAGCATAGGGGCGAATAAAGCAGAGGGCGGTCAGACGGGAGCCGCACCCCATGGCCGGTGAGGGACAGCCACGGCTGAACGGGGCCTGGTGCTGCCAGAAAGGGGGCAGTAGGGGGACACAACGGGTGAACTTGCTGACCTGGGACCGGTGGCCCCAGGGGCCATGCCATCTCCTGGCCGCTTCAGACCAGCCCTGACCTCGGTGGGGGCCACCTGGGACTCCCCCGGGCACTGATTGGGGCACAGCTCCCTGTAACTGGAGGGCCCCGGCAGAGCCCTCTGAGCACGAGGCATCTAAGGGATGGTGTAAAGCACAGCGACTGCCAAGGCCTCGGCCTCTCGGCGCTGCACCTCGCCTCAAGCCTCTCCGTCCTGAATGCTTGCATCTGGGGCACAAGAATAAACACATGGACATCACCGGACGAGTCACTGGATAAATGGATACACGAATGGATACGTTTATCGATGACTGGACAGCGAGCTGTGCAGGAGACACAATCGACGCGAAGAAGGAGGCCACGATTCATCAATTATCCCCACGACCTGTGGAGCTTCGATATAAAGAACGGAAACCGCTTTTTTTTTATCTGGAAAGATGAAGTGAACGAACCCTGGAACGCAAGAGCTTCGAGGCGCACCGTACAGGGTCAGGAATTAACAAACACTAGTGCAAGCCGTGCCCGCAGCTGCCCCTGTGACCTCCTCAGCACAGCCCTGTGTCATATGCTTGATAACGTGTGTGGTGGCGCGAGGAGCTGTGAAGTACAAATAAAGTATTTTTCACTCACACCCACAGGGTACAAACGGAGTGAAAACTGCCCCTCTGTCGAGGTTTAAGGCACGTGCGCTTCGTCAGGGCCAAGCTTCAGACGTGTATTTCATGTTATGAATGAAAATGCATACTTTCAAGAAGGGGACAGCATGGTACATGCCACGTGGACTGGCATTGCACGTGCATTTGTTGCGTCCAGGTGAGGATGCGTTTGCACGTGTAGGCACGTGTGCTGGATGTTCCCGCAGTGCACTGCCAAAGTCTGTGCAAGACGATATCTCGGCGATGCTATTAATAGCGCTTCGTGCAGTCCTGCCATTTCCAAGCGCTTTAAAACAACAGTCGTGCCAGTCATAGTACGTTCATGGCAAATGTGATGTGCTCCCGACCCTTACCCAATGACCTCTAACTTAACTTATTGGCAACACATCGCGATATATATATATATATATATATATATATATATATTCACTGAAAAAACCATAGGTTTCACACATGTTATAGTTAGCTGGACATTTCACTTGTAAAAAACCAATGAAATTCCCCCGTTATAGTTAGTTCAGCTAACTATAACTCGCACGCCCGCAATCCACTGCTGATGATGTCACATATTACATCACTCATGACATGGTCAGTGACATCACTCATGACATCACTGATGACATCTCAAATGACATCACTGATGACATCATCCATTGAGTATGTGTTTCTTAACAATTTTAATATGTTTAATATATATAGGGAAAGGCCTGTTGAAGAATGAGTGGGTGTAGAAGTGTGTAAATGGATGATTTTCTGTGGTGCGTAACTAACTCTATAAGTGAGTCATTAAATGTATCTTACTGCAGACTAGTGACTAAACTGTGTAAATGTCTGTATGTTGGTGTATAAGTGGCTGCATGGTTTTGTGAATACCTATATGAGTGTCTATATGAGTTATCGATTGCTTGTCTCAGTATCTGTATGGGTGCCTGAGTGTTTGTGTGGGTAGGGTGTGTGTGACTCTATGCATAGATGTGTGAGTGGGTGATTCTATGGGTGCATGGTTTTAAGAGTGCATCTGTGATGGACTGTATGGTTGAGTGAGTGTATGTATGGGTGTGTTAGGGATTGAATGTATATCTCAGTGGTACATTTGTGACTAACTACATATGTGAAAGGCAGTATATATGCGTGTAAGAGTATATAAGTGGGTAGATGTGATAGTGTGTGATTGTGAGAGTGACTGTATGGATGAGTGTGTGCTTGTATCAATGATTCTATAAGAGCGTAAGAATGTGGTACTATTTTTATGATTAAGTGAACTTGAGTGTGTATAACCGCATAGGTGAGTAAATGGGAGTGTAATTATTTGAATGACTGACTAAGTGTGAGAGTACCTCTATGGATGATTGGTGGTGTGTGAGTGTCTATATAGGTGTATAAATGCATATGATAGTCTTGTATGGAGTGATTGTAAGTATGAGTGACTGTACAGGTGAATGAGTGGAGGTGTATGTAGACCTAACAGTTAATAAGTGGGTATGTAGTTATTGGTATTGGAGTATGTATGGTTTTGAGAATGGAACTCTGAAATTTTGAGTCGGTGTATCAAAGGTTATATTAGGGTGTGAGAAGATGTGGTAATTTATCACATGGATGATGTCATCAGTGATGTCATTTGTGGTGTCATCAGTGATGTCATGAGTGATGTCACTGACCATGTCATGAGTGATGTAATATGTGACGTCATCAGCAGTGGATTGCGGGCGCGCGAGTTATAGTTAGCTGAACTAACTATAACGAGGGAATTTCATTGGTTTTTTACGAGTGAAATGTCCAGCTAACTATAACATGTGTGAAACCTATGGTTTTTTTCAGTGAATTTGCAAGGTTTTTTAAATGCTAATTCCTAACTATAACGTGTGTGAAACCTATGGTTTTTTCAGTGAATTTCAAAGGTTTTTAAAATGCTAATTCCTAACAATAACGTGTGTGAAACCTATGGTTTTTTTAGTGAATTTGTAAGTTTTTTTAAATGCTAATTTATGTATGTATTATTATATTTTTTATATAATTATTTTACAATAAACTACGTATGTATATAGTTATAGATTGACTGTATTCTGTAATATTGAATGGCTCAGCTCTTTTTTTTTTTAATTTGGCTAAAGTTGAACAGCATAGTTAATATCTTCTATACTTATAAACACTTTAATTTTATTTATTTTTTTAAGGGTTTTTGACCGTGCACACACCGTGCGCGCACGTTGTGCGCTCCACGTGCGCATGCGTACGTCGTGCGTGCTCCGTGCATGTGTGCTCCCTATGCGCATGCGTGCATGCTCCCTACGCGCGTGCTTCGTACGCGCATGCGTGCGTGCACCGTGCGCGTACGTTGCACGCACCTGCGTGCTCCGAGTGCGCATGCGTACGTTGTGCATCCTCCGTTCGCGCGTGCTCCGTACGCGCATGCACACGTAGACCCTACGCGTGTGCTCCGTACGCGTATGCGTGCGTGCACCGTGCGCGTACGGTGCGCGTACCGGCGTGCTCCGAGTGCGCTTGCGTGCGTGCTCCAAGTGCGCATGCGTGCGTGCTCCGTGCGTGCTCCGTGCGCGTACGGTACGTGTACGGTGCGCGCACGGCAAGTCATGTGATTACAAAACAACACTTTTCATTGGTTCATATTAGTTTCTGTTTCAGAATCTTCAAACACCACAACCACTCCCCTCACTTTTTCTACTAATTTCCTGAGAGAAGGTTGCTGAAGAGCTACTCCAGTGAAATGGCAGAACACCAGTCATCTTCAGACAGTGAGGAGACCTTTCAAGAACCACCAAGAAAGAGCAAACAGAAGCACTCTTTCATTTGTAATTATTTCACTTTTCCAGACGGGCAAAAAAAAGTGAATGCGCCAAAGGTCACTTGTACAATTTGCGGAAGTGTCCTGTCTAGAGGGGATCCGGCCAAAAAATACTTCTTCAGCATTTTTTGCATGCTCAGGCATTTTAAATCAATGCATCCAATTCGGTTTGCTCGTGAAACCACAAGAGCCCTAAGGGAGAACCCTCCACCTGGACCTTCTCAGCCGAGTACATCATCTGCGGCTGCAGATTCACCATGCACCAGGCCTCTTGACATCCGGCCCCTGTTCCAAAAAGTGCACATTCATTGCAATATGTGCAATGAGGTAATTTGCTACGGAGAGAGTAGCATAAATTTAATTGAAAACCGTATACAGCAGCAAACATGCTCCAGGTCATAATTTTTTTTTTGTTTTTTTGTTCCTGTTGAGCACTTTTTGATTCCCAGTTTTGTTTTGGTGCTGTAAAAAAATCCAAAACAAAATAAAAAATTGTTTGAAAACTAAAAAACAAAATATAAAACAAAAAAAAGACAAAAAAAACAGTTCTTTTAAGAACTCACTTCACTTCTCCAAAAAGAGCTATATTCTTAATATACTGTTTTTTATTTTGATTGAATGAATGTGTAGTGTATACAAGATTGATTGAAATGATTGAAATGACTGAGTGAAGAGGAGGAAAGGGCAGACAGAATGAGTGAGAAAAGGAAATTATGATCAGTCATGAAAGGGAAGTGAAAGACTGACTGCAACAAAAGGACTAAGGGTAGAGGATACAGGTAAGAAGAGTAAATGAGTAAGGGAATGGCAGTGAGTAATGGAGAGTGATGGTGGGGGAGTGAGAAAAGAGGAGTAGGGGACGGAGATAGGAAAAGGGAGTAACAGATGAAGCGGATGAAGTACAGCAGGGTAAAGGGATTGAAAGTAAGAGAAATGGAGTGATGGTGAGATAAGGGGTATGAGGATTAGAAAAGGGGGTAAGGGAAAGTGAGAGATGGGGAGTGAGGGGATGGAAGGATTTAGGAAACTGGAGTGAGAGAAAGGGAGTCAGGATTTCAATGGGCAAAGGAGAGTGAGGGAGAGTGAAGGAAAGAATGCGAAAAGATGAAGGGGTGTGAGATACAGACAGGAGGAAGTGAAGTAGGAGAATAGGAGTGTAAAGGATAGTGACAGTTAGGGAAGGTGAGGGAAGGAGAATGACGGAGAAGGTTAAAAAATTAACATAGATGGAAAATGAGTGATGGAGAGAGGAGAAGTGGTAGAAACAGAGATGTTAAGGAAATTAAGGGTAAGACAGAAAAAGGGAGAGAGACAGAAACAGAGACAGAGAGCAAGGAACTGAGAAGGAGTAAGGCAGTTAGAATGACTGAGACATATGGAAACACGGAGAGAAACATGGTTGAAAAAATAGTGATGGAGGCAGTAAACCTAGGGGAGTAGTAGATAAGGAGTGAGGGAGTTACGAAAGAGCAGTAGAGGAAGAAGAGAGAGGGAAGGGGAATGAGAAAAGCAGAGTGAGTAGAAGTGAAGAAAAGGGAGCATGAAAGTGAAGAGGTGAGAAATAGAGATATTTTAAACTCACCTGACCAAAAATTAAGTAGGAATTTGGTAATTCTGCAGGCAAACATTGCTTGAAAATCAATTGCGAATCATTACACAGTGTCCAGCCTTTTTCACATTTTAGATAAACTGTGTAATAACCAGAAGTTATACAAGGTCCATCATGGAAAATTATTGCAAATGCAACAAAAGTCTTTCCTGATATTGATAATTGATTTCCTGTGAACTTCTTTATTAAAGTGTCCAATTTTGTTCCATCAGCTCTACAACGTTGCATCATTAAACTTACATACCATCCATATTTTGTTTTAAATAACGTTGATAACATTTCTGATTTACATTGAGAACATTCCATGTTGTGATTTGCATCTTTAACTAATGTACTAAAAGTCACTGATTTACTCTCTGGTAATGTTAAATATATGAACCTTTCAGAATCAACATTAGAGCTGCATGTGTTCAAACAGTTTTCACAACTATGTTCCCATTTATAAGAGAGACCAAACATATTTTCTATTTCTATTTCTACTCCTTCATCTTCCAGTACCATAAGCATATACATTAAGAATTCCTATGCATCTTGCTGGACATTTTGAGTAAACTGTGTACATCCAGAACATACATCTAAAAGATTTCTAACATCAGAAGCACTTTCTATTTTAGTTTTATCATTACTCAGCTTCTCATAAACGAAACTCAGCAGAGAACAGAATCTTTTTTCATGATTTAGTATTATCTGCTCTTTCAAACTTTCAAGATAAAATACAACATTCAGCACTACATTAGCGTAGCAGTTGACACCAGAGCTATTTTCAAAATGACAACCAACAAGCTCTTCAGCATTGTCCTTTTTCTTTTTGCTTGCAATCACATCAGTCTCTATTTGTTTACTCTTATGTACATCCTCATTACAGATATTCTCAATTCTCCTTTTCCGACAAACAACACGTTTTTCAAACACAGGATACTGACCTAAATGAGGAGCATAGCTTCTTCTTAATCTATTATTCTCCTTTACACAGTTTGCATCAGCACTAACTTTTGACTCATCAAAGTCTATCATGAATAAACCAGATATATTTTTCACGCGTGACAAAGCAACATATGCCATACCTTCTTTAAACACACTAGATCCAATGTTTACAAAAGTACTATCTACAGTTAATCCATGAGATTTGTGAATAGTTACAGCATATGCTAGAGAAAACGGAAACTGCTTCCTACGTACATATAAGTCTTTCACAAGCAAGAAACGAACTGAACAACGACTAATGTCTTTAACCTCTTCAATCTGATCAAATTTTATTTTTAAAAATTCAATTCCATCTTTTTTCTGGTAATTAACAAAACCCACAACTTTACCCATAGCTCCATTCACTAACCCTTTTTCTACATCCAAATTATGTCTTAAAATTACTCGACAGTTCATACATACATAAAGATTATTTTCTAAACCAGCTGTTTTCGATATGTTTTTCTCTAGAGAATCCAATTTAGTTGTCAATTTGCTTGTCAATATAATAGTTATTCCTTCATGCTGTATTTTATCCACAGCTTCCAGTTTTATAATCTCTTAATTTTCCAATTTCAAAAGTTCTTGATTGAATATAGAGCATTCATGTAGTGTTGGCATTAAGCAGATTACAGTATTTTTTCCTGCAATTTTCTTGTATATTTTCCCTGGAACTATTTGTTCTGTTGGAAACAAATTACATAGCAATCGACTCTGTAAAGCTTTTCTGCCATGTTCTGTGAGTAGTCCAATTCTGATATCTTTGAGAATACTTGCATAATCATCATCATTTGCTTGCCGCATATTGGTAATGAGTTCTTTGTACTCAAAGTATGTCCAAATATTCACATTACCTATACTTCCTAACGACTTTTTCGTGTCTTCATGTGTAAGAGTATGAAATACTGGTTGTCCTTTAACTGGAGTGAGCTGCAGTAGATCCCCAAAAACTATAACATGTTTTCCTCCAAATAGCACGTCATAGTCTGTCTTTAGAATTTGCTGCATTCTCAAATGCACAAAGGCAAGCATTAAGTTTGATACCATGCTTACCTCATCAATAATGAGAACTTTCATTTTTTTCAATACTCTTGACACTTCAAATCATGCTTCTCCTGTTAGCTTGTGGTATTGTATTTTGTTCTCATGCTCTACTGGTAACATTAGCAAACGATGGAGGGTAATTCCTTTTATGTTATATGCTGCTAACCCAGTTGGAGCAGTAACAACACAAGACAAAGTTGAAGGTAGCTTCTAATTACTTTAATTAAGAAACTTTTTCCAGTTCCAGCTTGTCCACTCACATACATTCTGATTGGTTCAAATGATGTGCATGAGCACTCTTTATTTTCATGTAGTAATCCATGATCAATTTGTTTTGTGACTTCCTCATAAATTTGTTGTTGTTCATCATTCAGTTGTTGTTCCAAATTTGGTAAGTTTATTAAATCTTCCTGAGCTTGATTCATAGCTGTTTCCACTTCAGTCATGGCTATTGCAGCTTCAATTTCTACGATTAGTTGTCCTAGAGGATCTTGACTGAGCGTCCCAGAACTTTGACTGTCTTGAGAACTGTCTCTAGCTACTTCAGCTGCAATTGTTGCTTCTTGTTCAATTTCTTCATTTAACATTTGTACATAAGTTGTGAAAGTACTGCATTCTATGGTATCTTTGCATGCATTAAAGGAATCTTCATAGCTTTGAAAATGTCCAAGTAATTCATCCTCTGAACGCCATGGTTTAAACAACTGTAAAAGTGCTAAGTAGTAAAATTCCTTCTCGTCAGTAGTGTCGCAACTCAGCTTTCTGTGATTAATCAAACTTCCTTTTGTTTGTTTTACCAAACATCCTTCCTCACCAATGACTTTATATTTTCCATTGTTGATGTCTTCTGTGGTATTCCGTTTAAAAATGTAGTTCTGCAGCACTTCATAGAGACACATGTTCTCAAGATGATTACTTCTCTTTGGGTAATATGTGTCCAACATGTTTGTTCTTAAAATGTCTGTACTTTCTGGTTCGTACTCTGCTAAATATTCAATTTCTCGAATAGATTTCAATACCCAATTTCGCATTCCTGCAAGGCCTAAACTCACCCAAATTATTCTTCTGGATTTGGAGTACAGACTTGCAGATGATAACCTATCTGAGCATTCGTATGACCCAATTTCTCCATGCGATAACATCTTTAAACTGAAACTGTATAGCTTTTTACTGACAGTCTTCTCGTGAGAAATCTCTTCCCACATTTCTTTCAATTCCGTTTTCTCAGATTTAGTGATGTAAGATGTGACATACCGAGCAACAGCAATAGAATTGTCAGCTACATACTGAATATCCATGTTAGCATTCCACAGGGATAAAATGACTGGGTTGTAGTCATTTACATATTTTGACTCTTCTTTTCTTCTTAGGTTGTAGGTATTTTTAGGTGATTTTCTTGTAATAGTATGTCGCACAGCTGACATAAAACTGTTTACTCTTCCTTTTGAAAGAACAGGTCGTGGAAATCCAAATCGACATTTTGTGTAGAATTTATCTTTACTCTTGTACTTTCGTCGACAGTATTTTCCACACCGATGATTTTGAAAACGTAAAACTTGCTCTTTTAAGTTTTTTTCTTCTGTGCTTTTAGGTATAGCACATGTTGCATATCCTTCAATGAAAGATAAAACTGCATCATCAGAATCTGTTCCAAATTTTGGGGCATCCTTGATCCACAACAGCATATGAATATGAGGGGCACCTCTTGCTTGGTACTCTTTTCTCCAAAAGAAATCCACAACTTCTCCAAGAGCTGGATTTTTTTTATTGCAGATGAAGGACATCATAGCCTCAAATCTATGATTGAAATATCTGCAAACATTAACCGGATCCAGTGAGCACAATTCTCCTGCTGTCTTGTATTGGATGTTTTCAATATTTGAATTTGCCTCTCAAAGAAAATCCAGTAAATCATCCCAAGCGTACTCAGCACAGCTTAGGGTAAGGAACCATGTAGGAGTTCCTAAAATCCGTAACATACATTTCAATTCTCCATGGCGTCGGTACCAATATTCATTAGTCCCACGCTGACAAGCCATCAGATTAATCAATTGAGATTCCAAATGATCATCTCGCTGTTGCACTTTGTTCAGAAAATCCTTAGCAGACACATTATGTAGATGTACTCCAGTTTTTAAAATGTGATTTACTGCATAAGATAGTGCAGACAAGTCACTTTCAAATAAAAGATGGAACAAATAAGGAATACTTTGACGAAATCTTGGATCTTCTGCATATAATCTTGTAGTCCGATACTCAGAAGCAGGAATCTGTACTGGACGTTCATCACATCGTCCACCATTTCCTGTAGGAAACAGCTGGGGAAAACAATGAACTTCCAAGCTCTCCTCCCATACACTCACGGGAGTTCCTTTTGCTTTTTTCATCTGAAACAGATCAATAGTGTTTCCCATAACTTCTTTAGAATGAAGAGGATGTATGCTGAAATGTTCATAAATTTCTTCTTCTTGTGACTTATCCACTTTTTCAATTTGCCCAGTTGGTATTCCTGTGTCTGCTAGTAGAACTTCTTCATCTTCATCCATATAAATTGATTCATACCATTTATTATTTCTTTTCAAATATAAATTTGCTCTTTGTACTTTTCGTACATCTACCAGCTCCTGCCAAATTTTCTTATTCTTTGTAGGTACACCATTAACCAGAATAACTAATGGTTCAGTTTCCAAACTATCTGCATCAATTGTTTCAATATTTTTTTTCAAATCTAATGGCAAATAGACAACTCTTCCTTTTAAACCTCTTTGTAAATCTGAAGGAGAAAATTTACCTGTTTTTGGCTCCATATGAACTATAGTCTGAAACGGATGGACACATTGAATGAGTATAGACTCATACGTATTTAAATCACTAAGTTCTGCAGGAATATCAACCAATTCTAAATTATTATGTACAGCTCTAGCTGGCATTTTATTTTCTTCTAACTTGTTATAACAGTATTTACAAATATGCTGATCTTCACCCAAATCAAAACAATTTTCCAGAAATAAATATGTAGCAAAATCCTTCCACTTAGAATTATTTTCTTTTTCACTTTTTTTATAGAGATCAACATTCCTTGTTTGAGTTTTATAATGGCTTCTCCGGAAACAAATACAAGTAATATTTGGTATTTCATTAGAGATGATAGTAAATTTTGTCATTTGATCTTCAAAATTTTTACTAACAGTGAGTTCTACATTCTCTTCCACATTTTCTTCAATAACTGTGTCATTTCCTGCATTTTCTTGCTCTGGACCAAAGTAACAAAACTCAATATCCTCACAAACCTTTTTCACATCTGATACAGATCCACGGAACAGAGCACTATTCAACTCATTTAACTTTAGTGCTGGACTTTTAGCAAAATACAATCTTCTCACACATTTTCTCATTTCAGTATGATGAACTGCCAGCATCCTCAAATGTTGAAAAACACTTTGACAAACTTTCCTAGAAAGACAAGCCAGAGAATGTCCTTGCAAACCAGTATTCTCTCTCACTCTGCATGGATCTAGTCTTTGAAGCACCTTAATCTTCTGTTTAACACTTTTTTTTACTATATTCTCTTAGAAAGTCACGTAATTTATCAATAGATTCCTGTTGTACAGTACAAATACTACTACAATTCCAAGTGTACACTGGGGCTTTAGGACGTCTCCCCATAACCTCATCAGCTAACACTTCTTCCTCATTTCTTGGAACCATTTTCTCCTTTTCCATTACACAACCATCTTTAACTTCATATGCTCGACCACTGGTGTCAACTGCATGCAGCAAACTATTACTTTGAAGATAACTCTCTTCATTAAAAAATGGTTCAGTACTTGAACTATGCTTCCATTCTCCTAAGAACACTTTACAAAAGTTTTTTTTTTTCACTTCTCTTTTTCTTTTGCTTTTTAACTTCATTACATTCACTAATTTATCTAATGTACGGATCCTGTTCAAAATTAAAATGAATAGTTTTCTTTTTAATTCCAAAGCCTTTGCAACAATTGATTCAATATGTTTCTTTTTCTTATAAATTTTGGCTTTCTTCCCATATTTTTTCACATCCTTTAGCAAATTGAACATCACTCTTCTCTGAAACATTTTTCTACGAATGTTTTTAAAATCTATTTTTCTTTTTAAGTCACTCTTTCTTACTTCTGATTGTACATTAGCATTTAGTATATTCTGTCGATTGTCTTGTTGTTTTCTACTTGAAACACTATTTGCAGTGGATATATTTTTTACATTTTTTCTTTGCTTGAGGATATTTATTATAAAATCCTTAGTCTGCTTACCAGAAGACTTTTTCTTTTTTCCAACATGAGGTTCTTCAACTAATTTTTGTTGTCCAGTTGTCTTCAAATATAGATGTTGTTGCTGTTCTTTTCTGTTTCTTGATTTTATAGGCATCTTTAATTTATTTCAGTGTTGTTCAGCAATACCTGAAAGAAACAAAAAAAAAATACATTTATGTAATTTAAATATATTACTATATTTTTTATGAGCTTTTCAAATCCTATCATATGAGCTGTCCCTTTCCTACGACTGCAAGTCTTACACAATAAAAGCTACACAAATTAAATCTCTGACAACAATTCCTGTGTGCACACAGACTCATGGTGTGATTCTAGGCAGAAAACGATATTTGATTGGCAATTTCAAAGCACATTTACTACTGTGATAGAGCAAGTGATAATTACTGTAACAGCCTGACACATTTTCCTTATAGTTTAGAGAGGCAGAAAAGAGCACATGTACTAACAACTACTTGAGACCATGAGCATGTGGAACCTCGGTGAGTGATTAGACTAGAGCAAAGGAAATGAGCCTTGGTGATGTTGAATGTGTTAGCGTTACACACTGCTATCTGAAATACCACACAGTGCTGAATAGTAAGCATGGGAGTGCAGGAGAAGCAGCTGCCTGTGTGCTAAGAGTGTGTTGCTGGAGACTGTGTATTGTCAGGTGCAAGAGAGATCTGCATGGACGCTTGCACAACTGCATGAAGACTGCAGAGATGTATGTAAGATCACCTGCGGTAAGGGTTAATTGGAGTTTTGAACATGTAGGAACTACCTCACCCATTGCAGGAGTGGAAGGAAAATCTACCCTGTTGTTTTCAAATGTGTTAGCATTTGCCTCTCATCTGTGAGATGGTGATGTGTGCTGTATGCTAACCATCACAGTTCAAGAAAACAAGCTGGTCCTTTCCTACGAATTCAAGTCTTACAGAACCAGACCAACACAAATTAAATCTCTGACAACAATTCCTGTGTGCACACAGACTCATGATGTGATTCTAGGCAGAAAACGATATTTGATTGGCAATTTCAAAGCACATTTACTACTGTGGTAGAGCAAGTGATAATTACTGTAACAGCCTGACACATTTTCCTTATAGTTTAGAGAAGCAGAAAAGAGCACATGGCCTACCAGCTACTTGAGACTATGAGCATGTGTAACCTGGGTGAGTGATTAGACTACAGCAAAGGAAATGAGCCTTAGTGATATTGATTGTGTTAGCGTTACTCACTGCTATCTGAACTACCACACAGTGCTGAATAGTAAGCATGAGAGTGCAGGGGAAGCAGCTGGCTGTGTGCTAAGAGCGTACTTCTGGAGACTGTGTATTGTCAGGTGCAAGAGAGATCTGCATGGACGCTTGCACAACTGCATGAAGACTGCACAGATGTATGTAAGAGTACATGTGTGGTAAGGGTTAATTGGAGTTTTGAACATGTAGGAACTACCTCACCCATTGCAGGAGTGGAAGGAAAATCTACCCTGTTGTTTTCAAATGTGTTAGCATTTGCCTTTCATCTGTGAGATGGTGATGTGTGCTGTATGCTAACCATCACAGTTCAAGAAAACAAGCTGGCCCTTTCCTACGAATTCAAGTCTTACAGAACCAGACCAACACAAATTAAATCTCTGACAACAATTCCTTTGTGCACACAGACTCATGGTGTTATTCTAGGCAGAAATCGATATTTGATTGGCAATTTCAAAGCACATTTACTACTGTGGTTTTGCAAGTGATAATTACTGTAACAGCCTGACTCATTTTCCTTATAGTTTAGAGAGGCAGAAAAGAGCACATGTCCTAACAGCTACTTGAGACCATGAGCATGTGGAACCTGGGTGAGTGATTAGACTAGAGCAAAGGAAATGAACCTTGGTGATGTTGAATGTGGTAGCGTTACACACTACTATCTAAAATACCACACAGTGCTGAATACTTAGCATGGGAGTGCAGGAGAAGCAGCTGCCTGTGTGCTAAGAGCGTGCTTCTGGAGACTGTGTATTGTCAGGTGCAAGAGAGATCTGCATGGACGCTTGCACAACTGCATGAAGACTGCAGAGATGTATGTAAGAGTACATGTGGGGTAAGGGTTAACTGGAGTTTTGAACATGTAGGAACTACCTCACCCATTGCAGGAGTGGAAGGGAAATCTACCATGTTGATTTCAAATGTGTTAGCATTTGCCTCTCATTTGTGAGATATTGATTTGTGCTGAATGCTAGCCATCACACTTCAAGAAAACAAGCTGCCCCTTTCCTACGAATGCAAGTCTTACAGAACCAGACCACCACAAATTAAATCTCTGACAACAATTTCTTTGTGCACACAGACTCATGGTGTGATTCTAGGCAGAAAACAGTATTCCTGGGTGATACCAGTACACCTTAACTTATGGTGAAGACATACTCCATAATATCTTACAAGTTCAAGGCAGTTAAATATCTTCCAAAACATAAAATGTAAAACACAACTTTAAAACAAGAATCACATTTCTATTATTTATATCAAAATGCACCACACACATCCCCTCTCAAATTCATAACTCACCTTTAAAAGTAGTTAGTTAAGAAAGAAATGTGGCACTCACACAGCAGATTATCAGAGCCAGAATCTCTGAGCTGTACACCTCTCACCAGAACCAGTAAATGGCAATCTTTCCCTCTCTTTTTTTACACATATCATGTTAACTTCAAATCACAGTGCTTCCCACATTTTTTCAAATGGAAACACATTTCAATTGGTTGCAAATTTCAACCCTTTCCAAATGATCCCTACCCCAAACATGACTTCTGCCTGCTACCATAGCAACAGGTCATGGAACACTGGTGTAAGCAGAGAGGTCAGAAGTTCAGCACACAATGTTTCTAATCCAAAGAGCAAGAGTGCTTGACTTTTCAAACCTAACAGCAAATCCAAAGTAATGTTCTGTGGGAACACATTTTTCTGAACCAATACAAAACATGCTTTTAAAAATTTAAACATACCGCCTAGTTTTTAGTGTTGAATGGTCTGAAACAGCCAATGAGTTCTTTTTATTTAAAAAAAAGTATGTAAGCCTCCATTTTACAACTATCTTTCTTTTCATTTTGCCACTCTATTGAAAGACACCTTCTGAGTGCATCCAGATCTCCTTGAAAGATGTTCACAGTGTGGATTGTAGGTCATAGCTATGTCTTCTGGAGTGAAAAGTATGCAGAAAAAAGAGGTATTGTGAAAGACCTGGCTTTGCCAAATGTAGACATTAAATGGATTGGTCAGAGAGGGTTAAAGTGGCACCAATTAATGCCTTTGGTGAAATCCTTTCTACATCTCCCACAGCCTGGCCTTATAATTGTGCACTGTGGTGGAAATGACCTAGGCACTTTAACTGGGGTAGGTCTGGAAATGCTTGTTAAGGACACCTTTGTGCAATTGATGTCACTTTTTCCACAAACTACCTTTGTATATTCTAAAATATGCCTAAGGCAAAAGTGAACTGGTCCAACCAATATTGTCCGCAGAATGACAAAGCAAGAAAGCACGTCAATAAGTCTGTTTCTGCTTTCCTCAGAGACTATGGTATGGGTTCTATATACCACAACAACTTGCGTTACAACATGCAAGGCATTTATAGAGGAGACGGTGTACATTTCACAGATGAAGGCAACAGAGTCTTCCTCTTGAACTTTAGACTCTGCATCAGTACTTACTTGTAGGTACAAAAAAACACTCAATGAACACAACGGCTCTTTTTAGAGCCAACCAACATCTAAACCCTTAAACTTGATTTTTAATTTTATTTTTTGTATGTTTTTTTTGCCGCCGTGCACGCACCGTGCGCGCACCGTGCGCGCACCCCGCGATACTTTTTAAAATTTTTATTTTTTTTGGGACCTAAGGGGTCTTTCATGGTCCCCCTGAGAAGGCCTAGGGGGTCAGGAACTCTCTACCCTGCCCCCTTTTAACGTTCTCCACTTGTGTTTTTAACTCTCTTCTGCCTCTAAAACTCAAAATAGCGGCTGGGTTGTGCGCGCACCGTGCGCGCACCCAGCGATTTTTTGAAAAAAAATAAAACTTTTTTTTCACCCTTCGGGGTCCTTTAGGGACCCTCTGACAAAGGCTAGGGGGTCAGGAACTCTCTACCCTGACCCTTTTTAACGTTCTCCACCTTTCTTTTTCCCTGTCACACACACAACACACAAAATGGCGGCTGACACTTCCTGATTTCGACCGATTCGAATGTTGACTGACATGTAACCACCAATCAGAATTACGCTCGCGCACGGCACAGTGCGCGCACGGTGCGCGCATATAGATATTTATGTGCTTTTAACTGTAATTTTCTCAGGAACTACTGAACAGATTGACACCATATATGCAAAAGACACATTCCTGACCTGAGGACTACCTCTTTGCCAAATTTCAAGTAATTCTGTTCAGCCGTTCGGGCTGTACCTTCGACTAAAGGTCCTACGGGAAAATGCATGGAGAAAACGCGTTTTGTGACCCCCCTTTTTTCTCGGCCCCCTCTTGACGAATCACCCCGAGACTTTCAGGGTAGGAGCTGAGCGGAGCGCCCCATTAGTTTTGATAATTTTGCGAGGATTCGTCAACCGGCGCCAAAGTTATTCAAAATAGAATTTTGAGATTTCCTAATATATATATGTATGGAAACACGGTCCAAACTATAACTATCTACTGGCGACCGCCAGTAGATAATATATATATATATATATATATATATATATATATCTATATATATTCACTGAAAAAACCATAGGTTTCACACATGTTATAGTTAGCTGGACATTTTACTGATAAAAAACCAATGAAATTCCCCCGTTATAGTTACTGTAGGCAACTATAACTCACGCGACCGTAATCCTCTGCTGATGCTAATACTGTATTTAGACACTTATTTGCCCATGTCTTCTTCCATTAAATTTTAGCTATACATATATTACAAATATTTTTTTTTCATAAAGACACATATGTCATCAGCAGAGGATTACGGTCGCGTGAGTTATAGTTGCCTACAGTAACTATAACGGGGGAATTTCATTGGTTTTTTATCAGTAAAATGTCCAGCTAACTATAACATGTGTGAAACCTATGGTTTTTTCAGTGAATTTGCAAGGTTTTTTAAATGCTAATTCCTAACTATAACGTGTGTGAAACCTATGGTTTTTTCAGTGAATTTGTACGGTTTTTTAAATGCTAAGTTACTTTACGCCATTTGTGGCGCGCGCGCCCACTTAACGCAGTTCGTTCCGTGCGCGCACGGTGCGCTTCGCGCACCGTGCGTGCACAGTGAGCACGCGGTGCGCTTCGCGCACCGCGTGCCCACGTTACGCTAGATGGGCCATGAACGCACGATGCGCTTCGCGCACCGTGCGCACATGGAGGTCATATGATGAGCATCGTTGTGACAGGTAAAATATATGTTTTGTTTATCTCTGATGAGCCATGCACAAAAGGTGCCCTTCGGTCACCTTTTGCACACGGGGTGGGGAGAATGTGGATATTTTTTAATTTTTTTATTATTTCTTACCGTACGCTTGCGGTAAGCGTAATCGGCGAAATTTTCGAAAAAATGTAAAATTGCCTTTTTTCACTTGGGGGATCGTTGGGGACTCCCTCGACATGACTAGGTGCTTGGGAGCTGTGTAAACAGCCCCTTTACATGATTTGCACTTTGTTTTTCAACCCCCTGTCAGAGTGCGAGAGAGAAAATGGCGGCCGCCGCTTCCTGGTTTCGACCGATTCGAATGTTTACTAAGATCTAAGGGCCAATCAGAATCGCGCTCGCGCACGCCACCGTACGCGTACGGTAAGCGCACCGTAAGCGCACCGTAAGCTGCCACAGATATATATATTGATTTAAAGGCTATTTTCTCAGAATCTACTGAACAGATTTACACCAAACCTACAAAAGGCACTTCCTTGACCTGAGGACTAACTCTCTGCCAAATTTCAAGTAATTCTGTTCAGCCGTTCGGGCTGTAGCTGTGTCTAAAGGTCCTATGGAAAAATGCATGGGAAAAACGCGTTTTGGGACCCCCCTTTTATCTCAGCCCCCGCTTGACGAATCCCCCCGAGACTTTCAGGGTAGGAGCGGAGCGTAGCGCCCCACCTATTTTGAAACATTTGCGAGGATTTGTCAACCGGCGCCAAAGTTATTCAAAATGGACTGTTGCGGATTTCCTATGGAAACGTGGTCCTAACTATAACTACCTACTGGCGACCGCCAGTAGGTAATATAAATATATATATATATATATATATATATATATATATATATATATATATATATATATATATATATACTCTGCTCCCTGGGAGGACTGAAAAGCAAATGTGCCTCGAATGCACGGGGAATGCCTCACATTTATGTGAATTCATCTTGTATTAGTGACGTGGAACTAATGAAACCTTCAGGCTGTAGCGTGCTTCTAGACGCTGCATGGGTTGAATCTCGAAATTATTTATTTCACACAGCGCCTACCTCAACTACTCATCTACAAAATAGTACTATGCATCCAGAAAACTGCCCCTTCCCTAACCCCCTGCCTCGTTATCGCGAACTGCAGTGAAAAGCCAGTGTCTGCGCTGTCGTGACATGATACATGCAGGGAACGTGGGCGAGCACAGCCCCATTCATCATAATTAAAAAGAAACGGCTCATTAAGTTACCCACTCATCCTTCACGCCTTCTTCAGGTCGCTCAAAGGCCGGTCACCGCTTTTATTTTCGATAGGGGTTCAGGGGGGCTGTATGCATCATGCTCATATCACAGCGCTACCCACACTAAAACCTCACACGTGTGCTCTTTGTTGAACCGGACCAAGCACATATTGTCATCGCCGTCATCATTTTCAATTTCTGCACAGAACACGCGCTTTTTCCGGTTCTGTCCCATTTCAAAAAGCTGGAAGCTAAGAACATTATATATATATATATATATATATATATATATATATATATATATATATTCACTTAAAAAAACATAGGTTTCACACATGTTATAGTTAGCTGGACATTTCACTCGTAAAAAAACAATGAAATTCCCCCGTTATATATAGTGCAGGCAACTATAACTCACGCGACCGCAATCCTCTGCTGATGACGTCAGATGTTACATCACTGTATTTAGACACTTATTTACCCATGTCTTCTTCCATTATTCTTTAGCTATACATATATTACAAATATTTATTTTTCAGAAAGACACATATGTCATCAGTGATGTAATATCTGACGTCATCAGCAGAGGATTGCCGTCACGTGAGTTATAGTTGCCTGCACTAACTATAACGGGGGAATTTCATTGTTTTTTTACTATAACTCGCGCAACCGCCACTCTATCACAAGGATGATGTCATCAGTGATGTCATGAGTGATGCCACTGACCATGTCATGAGTGATGTAATATGTGACGTCATCAGCAGTGGATTGCGGGCGCGCGAGTTATAGTTATCTGAACTAACTATAACGGGGGAATTTCAATGGTTTTTTACGAGTGAAATGTCCAGCTAACTATAACATGCGTGAAACCTATGGTTTTTTAAGTGAATTTGCAAGGTTTTTTAAATGCTAATTCCGAACTGTAACGTGTGTGAAACCTATGGTTTTGTAAGTGAATATATATATATATATATATATATATATATTTATTTTTTTTCCTCGCTCCCAATCATGTGTTTTTAGACTTCGGTTCCCTTTTATACATTTGACGTGCTATAATCCAATTGGACGTGTATCGTAAATACATTCACGCCCGGGCGAGGTGCAGTGTGTGGACGGAGCGATACTTGCGAAATGTCCCCCTGCACCAGGGTCCGTATAGGACTCGGGCGCATCGTGTCTCCACAGCAGGGATTCAGGTCTCCGCATAAAATATTGCGTTTGATATACCGGGTCTGCTTTAAGCGGCTGGAAGAAGCCCACAACTTAGTGGTTTCATTGGTTCCACGTGACCATTGCAGGAGTCTTTGACATCTTAAAATTAATGTAATTTTTCCGATGAATTCTAACAATCGTGAGGCATTCCCCCGTGCCTTCGCGAGCAGATTTGACTTTCATCCCTCCCATGATCAGAGTATTTATAATTCCGACGTACCCATTAATGTGTTTATTAATTGGCTCCTTTTTTATCCATTTGACATTCTATAATATCATTGGGCGCAAATGCATTCATCCAAGTGTCGCGCGCTGGCCACTCTTCTCACAAATCTAGCGCTTTGTGCGGCCACACCGCATGTCAGCTGCCTCCTGTATGGAGTTCACTGCCTGAGGTGTATATTTCGACCAGACACGTTACTCGAAGACTACAGTGGACAGACATACAGCCTTTCATTCGTAGATCGATTCATACATTCATCCTAGTACTTGCTTCTCTGGTGACTCTCTTTTAATGGCACTTTGCTTTACAAAGCGCTTGTTAGAGCGGTGTGCCTTCAAATCACTTTAAACCACAGGTGCTACATTTGAACAATTTATTGTTACTTATTATGTCCGCCTTTGGAACACGAAATGCTAAATCGGCCTTGCAGGAAGTGAATACATAATCATTGATTTGAGAGAAGCGCTTAGAAACACTTTTACCATAAACGAACCAACAGTCGAGTCGTAACAGTTCTTTTCGCAGGGCACCCGCCTGGGCTAGTGATTTACAAAGCTACACTACACTCCCTGCCACCTGACCCCGCAGCCTGATCGTCCCTTTGTCCGAGTGGTTTATTGTCCTAGAAACTGCTTTAAAGCGCTATATTAGGATGGCCCTATATGCAACAAGCAACTGGCACGAAAATATCTGCAGGGAAAATATCTCCATGGCTCCTTTTAGCACGCGACCATCACCTGATGCATATAGACAATGTACACAATATATCACATGGCAGGGGAAATATCTCCATGGCTCCTTTTAGCACGCGACCATCACCTGATGCATATAGACAAGGACGCCATTAACACCGCCGCCTTTCTCCGAGGTGAAGCAGAAATGCCTCGGAGAGACGCAGTGGCGTTTTCGGATTCGGGGGCGTGTTTTTTCTTTCTCTCCTCTTGCCATTGGCTGGAATGTTTACATTCCAGAGGAGAGAAAGAATCGAAAAAACACGCCCCCGAATCCGAAAAGGACGGGGCTTGTTTGGAGAGACAAACCTCGTCTCCAATGGCTGACCAGCATTTAAGAGGCCAGCCAATGGAGAAGAGGTAAAAAAAAGGGGCGGGTTAAAGCCCCACTCCAAAACATTAAATCTCGGAGCGAAACTGCGCAAGCGCAGCCTTTGAGCCGAGACCTAAAAAGTGGCAGATGTCCTGTTCAAGATGCAGAGAGGTTCTACACTACAAAATAGCACACAGGAGATCTGCCAAACTATAAGTATGACATAAAGTCTGCCATGGCAAGTGAAGATAAAAATCTAGCCATTTATCCCATGGTAGCCATGCTTTCAAAGTTCCTTGTATCAGAAGCAAAAGTCAGAAAAAATAATATGATCTTAACCGATTGTAATGAAATGTAATAATGAAAAACGTACACGTGCATATGCATTACTGCATAGCTATTGACCTTGGCGATGAAAGGAGACTAGAGTTGCTGATGGCCCAACAATATTGAGACAGTTTGACAAAGTACTTAGAGCTTTGCAACGTGAAATTGAAAACTATCTTTGAGAGCAACTGCCATAACATTTATTCCAGGCTGCCAGTATCAGCCATGTACAGTATCACAAAAGCAAAGAAAGAGATAGCCAGGGGATTTATGGCCCTATATTTGTCAATATTTCCTAAAGCAATTCTGTAACATTTCCGCAAGACCAGCTGAAGGATGTACCTACCATGCTTGTCAGTGAGAGACATAATATGGGTCGTTGGTCCTTACATGAGAATACTCTACCAGGTGTATCAGTGTACTTCCTTCTGACAGGTATAGTAGACATCCCTGTGAACCATTAAGTCATAAGTCCAGCAGCTAGAGGTACATTCGTCAGGCCTGGTGGAAAAAAAGTGATGGGTTTGGAAATGTTCCTTTCTGCAGGGTCACCCCAATTTATTTTGGATTTTTTCTGTTTTTGCTGCTTATAGAACTTTGCACACTTTGCCCCTGGTACCCAATTAATAAGTGCTTGTGCTCCTCCTCCCATCACAATGAAATTGACATACCCCAGATGGCAAATGTAACTTAGCTATGAGTCCCTAGTATATGGCACCAAAGTGTACCCATGCTCTGTAATTTAAATGTCAAAAATAGACTGCAGCACTCATTGTGCCATTCACTATAGTGGCAATTTAAACATGACTGCCGGCCTGCCAACAATAGCCTTGTTGTGCAGGTTTAAACAGCAAATTATAGGCCTAAACCTTCCTTTTAAAAAATAATGAAGTCACCCCTAATTTTGGCATTCCATGCCCTCAAGGCAGGTTGCATGGTATTTAAAGGTAGGACATGTAAAGAATTAATGTTACACATGTCCGTTCTATTTCCTTATGAGTCAGTAAGGCCCCAATCACAGTGAGACTCTCTTTGCCCTTACTGTGTCACAGCCTGTTTAACGGGTCTAATGGGGTTACATATAATGTTTGAGGCACTTTTCAAAGGAGGGAAACTGAATGCCAAAACACTTTGTGAGTATCCACTTACTGGTACATGAAACCGCAGCTTTGATTTTACAAGACATCTTTCTCAGAGTTTGATAGGGGTACAGGGACTGTCTAAACTTGGATTTTAGTGTTAGATTGGGAAGAACATTAGGATTACCATAGTACACTACCCACACACACCCCTGCCCTGAAAGCCCAAATTTTGTGTGGCTGAAGACTTCAGTCATCTTGAAAATGCCCAATGTCGGTAGGGTTAGCCCTAGGAACCTTCACCCCATTCAATCTATACTATACCCCCGCCAAGTTGTTCCAATGGAGTAAAAGGCCCGATGATTGTTGTCAAAGGTGCAGGGGAGCCTGATGGATATTGGAACATATGTTCTATGGCTCGATTTAACTGCAGGCATTTTAGAAGGGAATTAGAGTTCTCCTGAGGGTAGCTTTGGATTAAGAGGTGAACATCGCTCCATCATTGATGTTAAGTGGGATCCATCAAAGTATGAGCAGAGACAAGGGGTCACTTTATTTTGTTTTTGTTGCCATGGCAGTAGCACACCTCCTTGTCACCGCAGCAAGGCAGGATGAAGACCCCCCTACAGCGCAGCAATGGCTTATGTGTATGTTGAGCATGTATAATTTGGAGAAAGCCCGCTACAATTGTAAGGGGAAGAGGGCTCGGAAACGAGGTCTTCTGATTTGGGCACCAATGTTGCACTGGGTTGAGGATAAAATGGGAATGGGGGATTGGCTTTCATTTGGTGGTTCAGTTAAACACCTGAGGTGGTCATTCAATGGTGTTTTATACGATAGGTGGGTGATGAATTAATTTTTTCTGTGTATAGTAATAAGTTGATTTAATGGATGTGATTACCTTTGTATTTGGATGAAATTAGCCTTTTTGCTACTAATAAAAAATAAGAATAATAAAGAAAGTCAAAGCTGGAAACGCAGACCTTTTCCAGATCACATAGAGAGTTCAAGCTAGAAACCCAATCTTGCATCCAAGTTTAACCCTATGAGCCCACGGATTTCACATTAACATTCATAGGGAAGCGAAAGAAATTCAAGTTTCACGCGTCGGCCTGGCCTTAAACTAATTACCCACAATCCACAGACTAGACGAGGAAATAGATGTGTATAAACTTGCACTTGGAGGTAATCTACTTATTCCGTAGCAAATAATCTTCTGAAGAATACAACCTGTAAATTGATAAAAGTAAAACTCCCTGGCTCACCTCTTTACACAATCTCTTCATATTAGTTAGAAAGGTAAGCTCTGAGAGAATTAAATCACTTCTAAGATTTTTTGACATCGTTGTTTTTACGGTTTCACCCAGGCTGATTGCACATTTCCAAACTATCCTTAAAATGTATTTTAGCACTACTTGTACCTCACTAGCCTCACCCTACAACACCATCGATTCATTTAATTTGAGTAAATTTAATAATCATAAGCCTACGCTATTGCTAACACTAACCATTAAGTAATTTAATTTATATTTTATTGAATAATTATCTTTAAACTGACCAAAATACTAATGTAGCAATCAAATCTATGAACATAGGGGATAGCAGGGAAAGATTTCCCAAAAATTAAAGTAACCTGCTTGATGAGAATTGAAACCATGTTTCGATGAGGATTCTTAGGCTTACCCCTTGTCGCTACAGTACAAGCAATATGCTTCTTCGATAGTAATGTGAATAACATTTTGAGGAGCATCAAAAGAAAATTGTGATGAAGAACTGAAGCAGTAGAACCTCAAACTAATTTAGTACAAAGAAGAAAAAAATAAAAATAATGACAATTGATTTAATGCAGCCCATAGTTTTGAATGTTTGAGGAAATTGTTAAAAAGCTCTCAAAGGAAACAACGGGACGAAAAAAGAGAAAGTGGGCCTATGGGATGCTGACCATGATGGAGCAGGGTTTAGGTAGTCTAGCAGTTCACCCCAGTCAACAGTTTTACTTCAGAATGTGGGGATCATGTAGCATTCAGCGGAAGTTAGAGATTCCGACCTGCATGATTGTCAACTTAGTGACAAAACTGCATTTGCATCATTGGCAGATGTACTGTTGTCACAGGTCAATCCCAAGCAGGTTGCCCTGTGTTTTTTGCCCCGCTCTGCATTTTATTTTGCTTTTCAGAAGCATATCTGTAAAGCATGGGAGTCAGTATGCTTCCTGAGAGCTTCTTTGCCTCTGCTCCCGTGTCTATAATATGGCCCAGCCACAGAGGCACAGGGATTCCCTCATTTGCATGGGACACGCCCCCATGCAAATAAGGGAACACCCCCTGCACATAGCACTGGTGCTCTATGTGTGCCAGCGCTATTGGTATTACAGAAAGGGCCGCACAATCGCCTGCGGCCCTTTCTGTAATACCAAAGTTCCCCAGGGGCACGCAAAGCAGGCGCAAACACCCATTGCGCCCAAAGGGCACTCTCTGTAATACGGCCCCCGGTGGCCCAGAGGGACTCAATAAGGCAGTATATTTCAGATTGTGGATTCTTCTGAACCCCTGGGTATCACTGCCAAGACCTTCAAGCAAGATAGTGTAGAAAATTGTAGTTACAAATGGTCTCTAATAACTGAAGTCACCTTACCGCCCTTCTTGCTCTTTTCATGTACAGACTTATTCTCTTTTTATAGAATTGAGCTTTCTTTAGATGGGAGCAGTGGGGGAGAGTAGTGCTCCACAAAGATGTTCGGAGTCACGCGGATGCTTGTTTCTAGGGCAATATGTGCTCAATTAGATAATCCAAGAAATCTTGCTAACAGAGATTTGCATCTTTCTTGGGTAGTCTTTGCACCCTGCACCAGTTCTTCCGAGATCAAAACATCTATGAAGTCCCTACCGTATATCTTCCTCCTGGTCACTTCAAAGCACGCAGACTGCTAAGGACAGCTTTGGGAATACCAGAGCACAGACAGCATTAATAGAAATGATCAACTGCTCTCCCCAGGCTGGGCCCAGCCAAATTCCATCACAACTGTTCACCTTGTCCATCTGTAAACACGCCCTTCCGTGCCTTTTATCATTTAGTGACCCCACCCAGTCTGACGCCTCACACGCACGTCCAAAGCAAGGGTGAGAGGGATCTAAGGCCTCACTTCTGACCGAGAAAGTAGCATGAGTCTCTATTTTCTTTTTCTTCTTTAAAGTCCAATTGTGTTCCAAAGTCTCAGGAATACAAGTGTTTGTTATAGTAGTCACTTGCTAGTAATTGTCGATGGGTCAGAAGCATTTTCTTAGAACATTTCCAGTCAGGCTAGCCCTCTTTTGTTGCACTTCCTTTCAATTGACTGCAAAATAATCCCAGAAAACATTATTCTGTTAATTCATAATTGTCTCTCTGAGCTCCACCAGTCACCCAATAGGAGATTCCATTGACATGTGGTATCACTCTACCCACCTGGGCAAACGCCACCAACAGTGATTCTGGTCCCAGGCCCATCCTGAGGCGACAGGAGCCATCCTGGCTATATAGTCTTATTTTATTATATACATGCAACCATCTCAGTTCCTGCAGCTGCTTGTTTGTCCCTCTGGCATTATCAGTTCTTTACCCTCCCATCCCATTCCTGAGCTATATCAGTGGCGTAACAATAGCCCCCACAGCCCCTGTGGTGCGGGGGGTGGCCCGAGCACCAGGGGGTCACCTTCAGCACTGTGCACGGGCGGGCCTGAGAGTTCCTAACAGAGTCTGGAGAGTGGGGGCCCCTTTATGCACTTTGCAGAGGGGCCCCCTCAAACTTTGTTAAACCACTGAGCTATATATAGATTTATGATCCTGTTTTTCATCTCTCCCTGATCTGCCAGGTGTCTTTTATCAGTGCGACACCCCGAATGGCCCCTTATTTTTTAGGTCTTCACTTCTTTCTGGACTGGGAAAATGTATTTGCAATTACTGTCTGGGTTGGGGGACTGGTCGAACAAGTTTGGAGATTTAGAGCAAACGTTTAACTAAAATCACCCAAGGGGCATATATTTTCCAAAAACCTATCTTCACCAAAGAATTATTTTTTTAATAGCAAGCAGGTTAATGGAGCTAACTAGTTATCCAAGTTAGTGTAATACGGGTTTTAAATGCAAAGTAGGCCTTGAAAAAAATAGAAACGGCTGCTTACCGTAGAGAAACACTGGAATCGTGATTGCCATGTCTCACTTAAAAATATGTCCTTGACCTTGTGTGCTTCAAGGCATGTTACAAGTGAATTGCCTTTGTCAAAAATAGACTTTCACTTATGTCACTTTCATTTTAACATGTGGCTGCTGTGACTTGGCCTGCAACTAGCCAGATTTCCATGGCAGTCTTTGTGCCATATTTTCAGTACCACTCATGTGGGTGTTGTAAGTCCACTCTGAAGCCCACATTTGTCCTTACTTTGATGCAACTTATGCAGCTTTTACACATGTACAGTGTGCCTTTATCTTAAAGCCAAGCAAGCCATTTGAGGTTGCCTAATTACCATGTGTTTTAGGTCATTGCACATGCACTGGGCAGGTTTTACAGCATAATCCGGCTCTTAGTCATATTATGGCAGGAAATCTATGTCAAATAAAAGCAACAAATCCATTGGCAAAATATGAAACGTTGAATGTTTCTTCACTAACCTTTCCCACTAACTCTTAATTAATTTACACATTACTAAATGATGGTCCTTATTTTAGCCTCAATTCTAGCCTTTAAATAATTTAAATTGCATTTTTTTTAATTAAATAAGTATTCTGAACCTAACCCTAACAATAACCCTAACCCTATACATCATTCATGTTTTTAATTAATTCAATAAATGATTCATCTTAACCTAGTTTAAATGGCAACTCTAACACTAAATGTTAACTTGACTTGAATCAATTATAAAAAAATATATAATTAAATTAGTTACCAAAACCTTAACCATATTTAACATTTATAATAACATATTTTAAATATTACATTTAGGTGCCGATTCCGATCCTGTAAAACCCGGGTCCAAATGGTCGTACGGAGCGTTTTCTCCATACGACTCGTACCCGGGAATTCCACCGTACAAACCAGCAAGTACGATTCGTACAGAAATACCATTTCCGTACGAATCGTAAAAAACACCGTGCAGCTAAAAAATACATACAATTCCGATCCTGGACAGCGCGTACGCGATGTCCGCACGGAGTCGGGCAGCGTTTTACGGACCAGCAAGTACGATTCGTACCCACAGCACTCCGCACGGCTATATTTTTACGGGAACCAAAAAGTACCAGAAAAGCTAAGTACGCCGCGATGCACGAGGAAAAGGGGCCTGGTACGCGCCGTACCTCCCCGTATGTACGCACCGTACCCCCACCCCCGTATGTACGCACCGTACCCCCAGCCCCCCCATATGTACGTGCCGTACCCCCACCCCCGTATGTACGTGCCATACCCCCAGCCACCCTGTATGTACGTGCCGTACCCCCACCCCCGTATGTACGCACCGTACCCCCTCCCCCGTATGTACGTGCCGTACCCCCAGCCCCCCCGTATGTACGCGCTGTACCCCCTCCCCCGTATGTACGTGCCGTACCCCCAGCCCCCCGTATGTACGCGCTGTACCCCCACCCCGTATGTACGTGCCGTACCCCCAGCCCCCCGTATGTACGCGTCGTATCCCCACCCCGTATGTACGCACCGAACCCCCACTCCCGTATGTACGCGCCATACCCCCAGCCCCCCCATATGTATGCGCCGTACCCCCACCCCCGTATGTATGCACTGTACCCCCACCCCCGCATGTATGCGCTGTACCCCCAGCCCCCCCGTATGTACGCGCCATACCCCCACTCCCGTATGTACGCGCCGTACCCCGAGCGCATAGCATAGCGCTGGGGGTACGGCGCGTACATACGGGGGTGGGGGTACGGTGCGTACATACGGGGTGGGAGTATGGCACGTACATACGGGGGTGGGGGTACGGTGCGTACATACGGGGTGGGGGTACGGCGCGTACATATGGGGGGCTGGGGGTACGGCGCGTACATACGGGGTGGGGGTACGGTGCATACATACGGGGGTGGGAGTACGGCGCGTACATACAGGGGGCAGGGGGTACGGGGCGTACATACGGGGGTGGGGGTACGGTGCGTACATACGGGGGTGGGGGTATGGCGTGTACATACGGGGGGCTAGGGGTATGGCGCATACATACGGGGTGGGGGTACGGTGCGTACATACGGGGTGGGGGTACGGCACGTACATACTGGGGGCTGGGGGTACGGCGCGGATGTACAAGGGAGGGGTGGGAGGCTAGGGGGGGGCCGTACGACTCGTACCCCGGGCCCAAGTGTACCCGGGGTAGGGGTCATGCACAGTTCGCTCCGTACGGGACGTTTTCCATACGCTTGTGTATTCGGAACGCCGGTACGGATCGGACTTGTGCGCTCGGACTTCAGTCTTACGACTCGCACGTAAAACTGTCCGGGGGCGTCTCGTAGAGTTTTCCCGAGGTCATTCGTATGTATTTTTCACGTACGAATCGCACTTCGCCGTTTGTACGGGACTTGTACGATTCGTACGTAAAAAAAATACGGATACGAGTCGGACGGTAAATTTTTTTAACGGATCGGAATCGCCACCTAAATGTCCAATCATAGCTTTTTAAATAATATTAAGTGAACTCTAACCAATTGATAAATGTTTGATGACTCAAAATTAAAGTAAACACTATTTTACGTCCATTAAATTATGTGATGGTAATCTCTGTAGTGGTCACATTGATGTATCAGCCCATTGATGTAGTGGGAGTGCGCTGCTTGTCCACTACAGATGAGCATGAAATGTGCCTCCTCTGTTTCAACCTTAACCAAATAATTTTTGTACAGTTTTTTTTTCAGTCTCACAAAACCTTCTTAGCATTAGTTAATAAATGTTACTTAGTTATGAAAATCTTTTGTAAACGTCAAAATATGCTTTTCTTTATGAAGTGAAACCCAAATGTATATTCAGAAGGATAGACATTGACCCACCTTGGATCAGTCGTATGGTCATAGTCAAATACAGGGCTCTGTAGTGGATGCGTTTGTCTACTGAGGAAATGTATATTTTTCCTGCACACAGTTAGCTCATTGGGCCACCAGAGGGGGTTTTTAACTGGATACAAGAAGGGAAATCCTCCAACCTTGAAAGCCAGCTGTATCATTGCCAAGAAAACTAAAGCTTTACATCACCTTCTGATATTGTGCAGTACATAGGCTGTTCCCATTTGGACTGGTATGGCCCTTGCCCAGCCTACATGCAATGGAAACCATCAATGGAAAAGAAACATTCAATACTGCGATACATGCCTCCTTCATTTGGCACTGTCCGCATTTCTTCGAAACCACAACTGAGCCCTGGAATTAGACTGGCAGAGACATGCAGACATTTTCTGAGTATTCTTTGACATTCCAGTCACAATTGTTCCAGGACACATGATTGCTTAATGGAGATACAGTTGTGTTAACAGGAAATTACCTATAAAAAAGACCTGTATCTTCCAGAACGAGTTGCAGGACCCTCCACAGCCCCAGTTGCAGGACCCTCCACAGCCCCAGTTGCAGGACCCTCCACAGCCCCAGTTTCAGGACCTGTCCACAGCCCCAGTTCCCTCCCATCGCCCCAGTTCCAGTGCCCTCCACAGCCCCATCGGCAGAGGCACCACAGCCATTTGCCACAACCTCACAGCAGCCAACAGAAAGTGAGAGACAGATGCTAAAGGGCCAGCAAGAGAATGCTTCGAAGTTGGCAGGACTGCAGTTGCAGGTGGCAACAATGATGAAATTGGTGGAGACCTTACAGAAGACTGTGGAACAGACTGAGTACAAGATGACGGCCCTCCCTCCAACTTTCTGGCCCTCCCATGTTCTTCTTCATAGTTGTTATAGTATAGGCTTTTAGCATAGGTTAGGATATGTGTTAGCATAGTGCTAGGCAGTAGCGGCTCGTGGAGGGAGTTTGGTGGGGCAGTGAGGCGGGGCGGGGGAGGGGCAGGGTGGGGAAATGTAAACACCGGAATATGGATGAACGGAGGTAAGTACACATTTAAATTAATAAAACGAATTTCATCGCAAAATGCGATGCAGCGCGCGCAAAGGAATTTGTTTTATTAATTTAAATGTGTACTTACCTCCGTTCATCCATATTCCAGTGTTTACATTTCCCCACCCTGCCCCTCCCCCGCCCCGCCTCACTGCCCCACCGAACTCCCTCCACGAGCCGCTACTGGTGCTAGGATAGGGTAGTTTTAGTGTTTTTCTTTATTTTACAATGTATCTGTTTTAGTTGGGAATATGGGAGGGTATGTTGTTAAGTGGGTGGGGGTTAATGTTTAGTATGTATTATAAAAAATAAAAACAAATTACAAAATTAAACAAATACAAACAAATATATATTTGTTTAGATTTTAATGTTTTAATGTCTACTTAGTCTGTGTATAGCAGTATTTTATGTTAGCTTTGTGTGCAAATGTGTTATAAGGGGGTTCTGGGATTTAATGTTAACCTGTCTATTGCGTTATATGTGTGGAGTAGGATAAGTTAAGGTTAGGTAGGTGAAGGTAGTTTTAAGGCAGGATAGTGTAGCTAAGTTAGAATAGGTTAGTTTAGGTTTAGTCTAGATAGGTATAATTAGTGCAGGTTTTAATTTTTAGATATTAAAATTGGTAGTGTGTGTAAAATAAAATCTGTTTTAAACCTTTAAAACTGCTTATCTATTTCCAGCTTTCCAGTTGTGACTTCTGCTTAGGTTGGGTTAAGCACATGATACACGAGTTCCTGTCAGTGCTTGCATACATGTGTTACTAGGTAGAGCCCCTAAGGAGTGGAGCATTTCAAGTTAGCAATGGAGTCACTTAAGGGATCTTCTAACCTGATTGGTCACTGTAAGTGGCACTCTTGCTATGAATGGACACACAGCCCAAAACAGGTATTAATCAAACGTCACACTGTGTATGCATGTATTGTATGTATGATAGAGTCAAACCATTGTGACTAATCTAGGATGTGTTTGGTGTCACACTGATGACAGCCACTTACACACTCTCCCTAACACCATTTCGTTGTTGCATCACTGTTGTTTGATGTCTAGTATGCAGAGAAGTATCACCCACCTGTTCAGAAACAATCTTCAGTCTTTTTGTGTTTAAAAGGCTTTATTAGCAATTAATAATCAACAAACCGATCAGCAATAAATAAAGAGATCAAAATAGAAGTAAAACAAGTGAATATGCTGATACCTGAAAAAGAAGAATAAAAGCACTTTTCGGGATTTTATACATGAAACAAGGGGGAAGAAAGGGAAGGAGGGACAAGGAGGTGAAGAAGGGGGTGAAGAAGGGGAGAATAAAAAGTATCAGCAATATGACATATAAAAGTAAAACAAGAAGATGCATATTAAAATACATACTATCAATAAGTAAAAATGATTGCAAGTTAAATCAAAATGTATGACAATGGAACAGGGTAAAATATGAAGAATCAGAGATAAAATCATTCAAGGAGGTTCAAAATTTTCAGAGGATAAGTGTGAGATGTTCTTCAATACAATTCGGTCCAGGTAGGTGGTGAGAGGCAACCAGAACAAATCCTTATTAAGTGCTGGAGTACAAGAGGAGGCGAAAGCAACATCTAGTCTGTGAAAATGACAAAGGGTATTCCACCAATGTTGTATGGATAATGTTGTGAGATGTTTCCAATTGAAGGAGATATGTTGAAAAGCTAAAGCAAGCATGGGGTCAAAAAGACCATGAGTATGTGGGGGAAGATCTAATGAGTCAGAAAGACTACCAGCAAAGAGGAGCAGAATAGAATAAGGAGTAGAAATTGTGAATAAATGAGAAATGTAGGACCAGACTTTACTCCAAAAGTCAGTAACCGCAGGGCAGAGAAAAAATAGATGGAGAAGATCGGCATTAGAAGAGCCACAAGTCCAACAGTTAGAATCAGTGGAGGAAGAAAAACGTGATAAAGAAGCAGGGGAGAGATAAAGTCTGTGGTAAAGGAAAAACATAGATTGGGTAAGGGAGGCAGAGCGAGAAATCTTTAAAGATCTGGCCCACAATTTATCGCAAAAGATAATAGATCATTCACAACCCAAGTCCGATTCCCAAGAAAGTTCTAATTTAGATTTAGCACGATCAGGAATAGGGGCTAAAATAATTTATATATGAGAGAGGCTTTAGGTAAAACATGTAGTATTTTAAGAAGAATACTTGAGTATCAAGTGAGGGTGAAGAGGGAAGAGAATAGTAAATGTCAAGAATAATTGCCATAAGTGTAGTAAACTTTTGAAGAAAGGAGCGAGGGCAATGGAAGAGGGATTGGAATCGTGGGAATGAGCAAGGGGAGACACCATCAAAAAGATGTTTAACCCATATAATGCCTTTTAATCTCCACGTTTTCCAGAAAATAGGTCTATTATTTTGGATAAGTGAATTATACCAAATAGTGGAGTCTAAGAAAGATTCATGAGAAATAGTAATAGGACGGATCAGCGGTTTCAGTAGCGAACAAGTATGTCTAAATAAGGGAAGAGAGGTAAGGGAGGATGTGGCAGAGAAGCAAAGAACATCTGAGAAGGAATGGGGTAATAATGAGATTCGTTCACTGGAGAGCCAGAGAGGAGTAGAGAAGGAAGTGTCCGATACAGCCATTTAGAGGCTTGGCGTAAGGAGAAGGACTTATGATAAAGACGAAAGTCTGGGAAGTTCACACCACTGTTAGACTTTGATTTTCGAAGAGAGGATAAAGTAATTCAGGGCTTTTTATTTTTCCAGAGAAATCTAGAAAGGCACGAATCAATACGTTTAAAATGGAGGGCGGGAATGTGAACAGGGAGCATGGAGAGTATATAAATTAAAATGGGGGCAATCATCATCTTGATCGAATCTAAACGACCCCACCAGGAGAGAAAAAGAGGATTCCAAGAAGAGGTTAATTTTTCAATACGAGATAAGACTGTGGACATATTCAATTTGATCGAAGAAGTGATGGAATTGGAGAACCAAATGCCCAGGTATTTAATTTTTGAACTGTTCCAAGCAAACCCAGTAGAAGAGAAGGAGTGAGGAAGACAACATTTTGTGAGGGGAAGAATTTCAGTTTTGTCTGAATTAATTTTGTAACCGGAAACTTGCGAAAAAGCTTCAAATTCAGATAATAAAGGGGTAATAGAGGTTTTGGGGGAAGAAATAAATAAAAGAATATCATCTGCATATGCAGATAGTTTCAATTGATGAGTATCATAAGGAAAACCATAAATGGAATCATTGTTACGTATAGCAGTCCAAAAGGGCTCAAGGGCAAGAACGAAAAGAAGAGGAGATAAAGGGCAGCCTTGGCGAACGCCACGTTGAAGAGCAAAATAAGAAGAGACACGACCATTAACGAGAACCGAGGCTTTCGGAGCAGTATATAGCAAAGAAATAAGCGATAGAAATTTAGGACCAAAGCCATGCCAGCGTAGTGATGCAAATAAAAAAGACCAATCCACTCTATCAAAAGCCTTCTCTGCGTCAACTGAGATAGCGGCCAAAGAAGTGGAGAGGGAAGCAGCTCTATTTAAAACGTTAAGGAAAAGAAGGGAGTTATCAGAAGTTAATCTACCCTTAACAAAACCACACTGTTCTTTACCAATAAGATGGGGCATGAGGGGATCTAAACGTAATGCAAGGAGCTTAGCAAATAATTTATAATCAACATTAACAAGAGAAATTGGCCTATAATTTTTACAAAATTGAGGATCACAACCATCTTTAGGAATAAGGCAAATAGTGGCCTCCTGAAAGGTGCCTTCTGTCCTGCCAAGTGAATAAAAGGAATGGAAAAGCGTTAAAAGTTTGGGAAGTAATACATCAGAAAAATGTAAATAAAATTCAACAGAAAATCCATCTGGGCCAGGCGTTTTCCCTTTAGTAAGAGTACACAAAGCATTGGAAAGTTCTGTAAGGGAAAGGTCTCTTTCAAGATCAAGAAAATTAAGATGGGAAGTAGAAGGAGTAAGAAGCTTATCAAGATAACTCTGAATGAGAGCAGAGGAGGGGGGAGATTCTGGTGTATAAAGGTTTTGATAAAAGAGTTTAAATTCATTAAGTATTTCCTGATCTTTATGCAGAAGAGAGTTAGTAGAAGAATAAATAGAGTCTATAAGCATGCGTTCTTTACGAGATTTGAGATAGTTTGCTAAGAGTTTCCCTGCCTTGTTACGACCAGCATAGTAACGAGCGGAGCTGCGAAGGAGCATAGAGGATGCATTATCGGTAGAAGACTTATTAAACTTAAGTTTAACTCGTATTAGTTCTGGTAAGATAGATTTATTTGAAGATGTATAAAAGTCATGCTCTAAAAGCTAAATGTGTGCCAAGATAGATTTCTGTTTCTGGAGAAAGCGTTACTTCTTCTTAGCGACAAAGTCTATAATGAATCCTCTTGCTGAAGCTTTAAAAGAGTCCCAAAGAGTATGGGGAGAGGGACTAGATTCAGAGTTCAGATCGAAGAATTCCTGAACAAAAGAGCGAAAGAAGGAGGAAAAAAGGGGATCGGTAAGGAGAGAGTTGTTGAAGCGCCATCGAGAAGAATGTGGACGAGTAGGAAGTAGATCAAGATCTGTGACAATTGGGGCATGATCAGAAATAACTATAGGATCAATGGAGGAAGACAATAAGTTTTGAGACAAAGGTTGAGAGAGAAAGATATAGTCTAGGCGAGAGAAAGAAACATGTGGGGGAGAGAAAAAAGAATTATCAAGAGTGTCATGGTGAGAAAGCCTCCAGGAGTCTAGGAGATGCATCTGGAGATAGTGTCCAGGAATTGTTTGAGTTTTGTGCGGAGTGAAACAGACAGTGGACTTACGGTCAAGAAATGGATCTACTATTTAGTTACAGTCACCACCTAGAATGAAGAAATCATCTCGAAATTGAGTACATTTTTGCTCAATCAACGGCCAAGAAGAACAATCAGGCTGCGTAGGACCATAAATATTGAAAACTGTGCGAGAAACAGAATTAACTCACAATTTTGCTAAAATCCATCTACCATCTGCGTCATTTTCTTGTGAGACAATTTTACAATTCAATTTCTTATGACATAAAATGATAACACCATTTTTTTGGTTGATAGACGGAGAGAATAAGACCGTGCCCACCCAGCTTCTTTTTAACTTAAGTGATTCTTTTTCTGTAAGATGAGTCTCTTGCAAGAGAACTATATCAGGATTATACAAAGCAAGGTGGGAAGGATTCTCTGTCGTTTAATAGGATTGATAAAACCCTTTACATTCCATGAGATAACTCTGAATGTAAAAACATTGAAGAGTGTAAAAACTTATACATAACCAAGTATGCAATAACATGTAGAAAAAAAAAATTCAATGCAGAAGTGAGGGAAAGAACAAGAAAGGAAAAGAGAAAAGACTGAAGGGAAAGAAGAAATACGAGAAAAAATAGAACAGTTCCAAAATACCGAGGAAATATAACTGGAGGAGAAGGAGACAAAATAAAATGAGGAATATGACAGCAAATTAAAAAGGGAGAGAGAGGGAGAGGAGGAAGAGGGAAAGGAAAAGAAAAGAGAATAATAAGAAGAGACAGTACATATCCAAAAAGGATGACTGAAAATAACATACCTGAGGGGGACAAAAAGGAGGACAACGGGGCAATGGCGACACGCAACAAGACAAACCAGCAAAAATTGGGGATCCGGACTGCATCAGGATGGAGGGAAGAAAAAAAAAAAAGAAGGAGGACCAAATGTTTGAAGAGGATATGAACAGACCTGCATAAAGAAACAGAAGAAGCTATTAACATGAGAATGATACAAACCAAAGAGCGCGACTAGCAAACAAAGAACAAAAATTATGATAAACCTGAGAGACAAGCTTTACATTTAGAAGAACAAATACAATAAGAAGTAAACGCAGAGAGAGAAATAGAGACAAAACTAACAGACTGTGGAGAACATCAAAAATTAATTAACTGTATCCTGTAAGGAAAAAAGATGAGTTAACTGGTCAGCCACTAGAAGAGGCAGCAGTATCCATGCCAGTGGTATTGTGAAGAAGGATAAAGTTCTTAAGTTCCGCAGGATCCTGAAAGGTCCATGTTTGGTTTTGGTACGTGACTTTGAAAACACATGGATGAAATAGACCGTATCTGGCACCAAGAGATCGAAGAAGAGCACGTAGGTTGAGGAACTCCTTTCGTCTGGATGCAATAGCATTGGAAACATCTTGAGACAGGCACACTCTTTGACCCAGCCAAGATATTTGGCATTTAGATCTTGCAGCAGAGAGAACTGAGAGAAGATCTGTAAACTTCACAAAAAAAAAGGTTGATGACACCTCGAGGTTTCGCTGGAGTGGTTGAAGAGGAAAGACGAGGGCTCAGTCAGTGAGCCCTTTGGATGCTAAGAGAGGTGGTCGGTGGCATCTCTAGGAGCTTCGGGAGGAAAGAGGAGTAAAACGATACAGGGTCGTCACCTTCCAAGGATTCTGGCAAACCATAAATACGCAGGTTGTTCCTCCAATTTCTGTTTTCTAAATCCTCAGTGTGTTGTTGAAGAGCGAGAACTGTTTTTTCTAAAGAAGAAATTAGTTGGGAGTTAACCTGCGTCTCTGAGCCTGCAGTTCCAGTGAGGTTACTCTATTATCCATTGTAGTCCATTTTTCTTCAAGGAATTGAATTTTATTGTTAGTATCCTCCACGAACGAGCACAAAGCGCGTATCTCTTCCAGAAGCAGCTCCATAGAAATGGGAGATGGTGTTTTATCCGGAGATGGTGAATCATGCTTCAAACGTTTAGTTGAGGAGAGAGATGGGGAAGATTTATTTGGAGTAGTTTGCGTCGACGGGGTCCGATTAGAGGACGTTCCAGCCATTTGACCTAAGGTGGAGGAAGGGCTCGATGTTGAGGAAAGTGAAGAACTTGCCAAGGAAGTATTTTTTGATGGGACAAAGACAAATGTCGGCTTGCGCAGCTTTCCCATAAATGTCCAATCTTTAGTGGTTAAATTGAATGATGCGCAATTTTATTGAAGGCAACAGAATGAGATGTTTGCAGAGAAAATTGATTTCCAGAATGAATATTACATTCAAAACTGTTCACAGCCACAAAATATAGGTGGATAGTAGTCAGGTGCCAGTCACGAAGCAAAAGGTAATTCTGTAAGAGGTAATTAGAAAAGACAAAAAAGACAAGAAATGCTGCAGGCAGATGAAAAGAGCATATTCCTTTGGAGACGTAAAAATGAGTGAAGTAAAAAATCCACTGGTCACTAACAACAGCGAGTCTCCTGAGTTTCTTATGAAAATAGGCGTACAATCAAATGATACGCAAAATATGGCCCGTAATTGATGAAAAAGGAGGCATATGAGCTGGGAGGGACAGGCTTAGGAACAATAAGCTGTCAGTGTGAGAAGTGCAGGAAGCGCATCCTTGTTAGAGTACGAGAGACATTTTGACAAAAGAAGCACCTAAAATCGCGGACGTCATGAAGAACAAGGTGCAAAATAAAATGAGGCACAGCACACTTAATTGCAAAAACAGCCTTATTGGGAACATCACAGACTGCTGGAAGTGAGATGATCAGGATGCCTTGAAAAATAAGCCATGTGCAGAAAAATGGAGTAAGGTATTAACCACAGACAATAAGCCTCTCAGACAGCACGTCAGAATTGAAGCCTATAAGCAGGCTGTGCACCGACAATTATGCAATTTGAATGCTTGAGGCAAATGGTAAAGTCAACATGAGGTCTGCAGCGATATTACACAAGGAAAGTCATTTAGGAAATGCTTGTGGCAAAGCGCTCGCTTATTTACATTGAAGGAAGATTTGCGACGCGCACTTAAAATGGCGGGTGCCGTGAGGAGATGATTGCAGCAGCGGAAACAATGTGAAGCGCGTCGCGCTGAAAGACGAAAATTGCCTCACCAGAGACACCGCATGTTCCGACAGAGATTACGGGCAAGTAACAGCGAAGAAAACACCAGGAAGCGCACCAGCGAGCTCCGAAAGGGTCCCGATACAGCGGAGCGGAACCCCCAGGCGGCCATCTTGAACGTCGCTGTAACCACGCCCCCAAACAATCTTCAGTCTTACCATTGTCTGATTGACACTTGTTGCACTTCATGCATGTGACCTTTGGGAGGGACTTGTTAGTTTAGTAGCAGATGGGGATCATGTTAGAACTGGGGGTCTCTAGTTGGCAGAGGTAGGTACCTTTGACCAAATAGGGACCCTTGCTTCCAAGTCAGGGGAAGGGGATTACACTACTGGATAACCCCTGCTCACCCCTTTGGAAGCTTGGCATGAGCAGACAGGTTTATCTCAGCTGCAGTGTGTTAAGCATTTGTGAACACATACAGTAATACAGTGAAAACACTACAGATGGACACCACACAGGTTTTATAAAAATAAGTATTCTTTATATAGACTTAACACAAGACCACAAACGACAAAAATCCACAATACTGTACTCAAAATTGACTTAAAGATGGTACAAATAGTTTAAAAATAGGTTCTTCACTTAAAAGCAGTTTTTATCAACAGATAACCCCAACTGGAGTTATCACGACGTCGAGGCCAAAGAAATCCAAAAGTACGGCGCCCACCGCGAGGTGCGCAGCTTCGGGCCTGTAGTCACAACAGACCCACAAAGAACAGTACCTTGGAAGAGCGAAAACAAAGACAGCTCACGGCGTCGGGGAGGTGCGGCGTCATTGGCGCGGTGCGGCATCGGTTCCTTGCTTCAGGGGAGATAGTGCGTTGAGACCTGGATGCTTGCGCAGGCAGGGGAGGTGTTGGTTCCTGACCGGAGAGGAGGTGACATCACGATGGCGCCAAAGCCACGGTTCCGTACGATGTCATGATGTCGATGGATTCTTGACCACCCACATGGACGATCGGCTCCGCGATGATGTTGGCTTCGGAGTCGATGCGGCACAGCAGCAGGCGTCGGGACGGCGTCGCAAGTCGGAGCAGCGCTCATGGCTATGGCAGGCTTACGATGTCGTTCACTAGCGTCGATGTGGCATGGCGGCCGGCGTCGGGTCTACGTTGCAAGTTGGACCAGCGCTCATGGCTTTGGTGCAGATGACGGCATCGTTCGCCGGCGTCGGTGTTGCAAAATTCCCTCTGTAACAACTAGAACAGCAAGTCCCAGATGCAGGCAAACAGAAGGGGTGAAGTCTGGTATCCCTGAGACTTCAGTCAGGAGGCAAGCTCAAATCAAGCCCTTGGAGTAATATTTTGCAAGATGATGAAAGTTCTTTTAAAAGTTCCTTCTCCTCTCCTTGGCAATGAAGACACCACTGCAGGCCAACCCAGCAACACAGCACACTGGCAGGGGGCAGTCCAACTCCTACAGCTTCCTTGGTTCTTCTCCTTGGCAGAGGTTCGTCTTGTTGTTCCAGAAGTGATCTAAAGTCTTGGGGTCTGGGTCCCCATACTACTATTCTCTTTGTTCTCTGAAGGCAGAGGGGCCTGGACCTAGTCCAAACCAGTTTTGGTCAGTCTTGGAGTACTTTGTTTACAGGGCTCCTTCTTTCCTTTGACAGGGGACACAGGGACATCAGATGCACCACTGGAGGTGGAGCCAGCATTGTGGAGGGAAGGCACAGCCCTATTCAGACCCAGGTGCAACTCCTCCCATCCATCTACATGCAGATCTCTCTATTCAGCCTTGTGATTACTCACCCTGTCTTCTGTAATCCCCCAGCCCCTGTCACTCACAAAACCAGACACACAATACACAACCTAGCAGAGGAAGGCTTGGACCGTTAGGCAAGAAAATACCTACTTTCTAAAAGTGGTATTTTCAAACACAGAATGTTAAAACCAACTTCACTAAAAGATGTATTTTATCATTCTGAGTTCAGGCATACTAAACTCGAATTTCTACCATGTTCCCTGGGTCAGTTAGGATTATAGGATGTTATAATCAAACTGCCCATTCTGACCTATGGGGAACAGTAAGCATTGCAATAGTGAAAACGAAAATGGCTGTAATTCACTATTAAAATATGCCACACACACCAGGACATGTCCTACCTTATACTTACAATGCACCCTGCCCTTGGGCCTACTTTAGTGGTGTCTGATATGAAGATAAGGGAAGGTTTGGGGACTGTCAAGTGGGTGCACTTGCCAAGTCGACATGGCAGTCAGAGACTGCACACAGGCTCTGCAAAGGCAGGCCTGAGACACACTTTACAAGCTGCTTCGGTGGGTGGCACAACCAGTGCTTCAAGCCCACCAGCATCATTTGATTTACAAGCCCTGGGCACACATTGTACACTCTACTAGGGTCTGACAAGTAAATCAAATAACCCAATCATGGAGTCACTAATCAATACATCAATTTAACATAGGGAGCACTTGCACTGTGGCACTAAATAGCGGTGGCACAGTGCCCAAGCATCTAAAACCAGCAAACAGATCAAAAACAGAGGAGGCAATCAGAAAAAACTGGAAGGGAGACTCATGCCAATGGTACCAGGTCTAACAGATCACATAAACTATTTAGCATACACTGTGCATATTTACCCCAGTGTGGCATCAAATCATTTCCCTTTAGATGTTATGTAGTATCTTAAGAGACTGCACATCACCCATGGTCTACTTACTGCAGTCATGACCAGGAATACAACATGGTGATGCTGGAAAGTAGTTTTATTCACACGACAACCAAGGAGCAAGTGGCAGTCCTTGGGACAACAAACTCAACATTGGATGTCCAGACAGAGCCCATAGGGGATACATTTCATGGACAACAGTGTGGTATTGATTCCTGAGAGAGAAAGAAAGAATAGTTCAACAACCTATTCTGGTTATGAGTCACTAAGCTGGTCTCCAAATAACGGTTTGAGTGTGCTTGCTGTGGAGGTAAAACTCCTATCTGTTCTTGTGCCCTCACACACCCTTGCGAGTGTAAAGCATCATCATTGGGATGTGCTCCTCATGGGGGTGGCGCTGCAGTCCCTCACAGGCCCCACAAGAGGGCTCTTTAGTGGAGATCTTTTTAGGAGTTGCCGCACTTGTGCATGTGGGTGTGTGGGCCAAGTGAGTGAGTGAGTGAATGTGAGTTGAAATTACCTATCAGTACCCAAGCAAATTTAATGAGTGGTCCTTTAGGTAAATTAAAATTTTTATGGGTTTGTAAACTCTCCTTAAACAAATAAAGGGAGGGACCAGTGTATTCCCGCTGCTCTCAACCCGTAAAGACGTGTGTGATATTTAAGAGTGAATGGTGGTCGACATGTTTTGCGCAACCAGTGGGTCCCTAGAGGATCCCGGTGCGCTTTATCAGGACCTAAATAATGCAAAATTATAAAATATGCCCTCATGACTTCGGACATATTGACACCATCACTATGCACATTGCCCCTAATCCCCAGGGAGCCTGCATTACCTGTGACCAGTACTCAGTTCTTTGCTCCTGTGAAAGTGATGTGGCTTGGGGCATTAAATAGTTATGTACCTGCAGTATGCCTTTCACACTGTACACAATGGCACTCTGCCTTGTTGTGCTGTATTGCATGCATAATGTGCATTCATATGGCCTGGGGTTCTGTATTTTACACATATCCTGCACACATCTGCACAGCTTCCAACCTAGATACACTGCAGGAATGTGTGAAGGCATGTTCTTATGGTGGTTTTCTGACTGGTGGATACTGATGTGAGTTAACTATCCCCACAGTTGACTCCATATTAGTGGACAGTGGGCACAGTGTAGCAACTCTGAGGGGATAGGTCCAGTGAAACTACGTAGATTGCTAGCACAGACACCCATTTCCCTGGTGACATGTAACTACCTAGGTTTGCCACACTACTTCGCCTCCTATCAGCCCTGACTCAATGGGTTTGTGGTGGCAAACTAGTTCTTCCTATACCTTGACTGATCCCCATTTCAGAACTTCCAACTTTGATATATCGGGCATGGTGAGACACTTTCCCTCCAGACTACCTCCTGCCATGTGCTACATCTTCAACAAGGACCACATCACATGTAGGATGTAGTTCCCCAGTGGGCTCCTCTTTGTCATCCCTTCCCAGCTACAACACAAGTGTGACACTGTCATACACAGCAGTGCATGTGTATTTGTCAGGCTACCTTGCTGTCCACATATGCCTTCTCACCTCCTTCCTATGCAATGTATCCACACCCATACACAGTGGCAGTTGTAGATGCTCAGCCAGCACCTACAATGCACTGCACTAGCAGAGGCCCACCAGAGTCACACACCATCTTTAGTTTCAACACACATGGTCCCCTGGTGTGCCTCACTTGCATTGACCACCACACCCAGGCGCTTAGTTACAGCCCAGTGTGCCCCAGAACGTCACTTTTCTTGACGTTCTGGAGGCTCACAGTGCAGACCCATCTCTAGGAGGCCAGGCTAAGCCACATGGGCATAGAGTATGGCAAGGCAGCTCTTTGCCGTGCTTTGCCTTAATTCATACCTATGAGGTCATTCAAAGCCACGCAGGGTGGCTTAGAGTCGCATGCTGGAAAGGATTGAGAAGCCTGCACCACCAGAGTGTCATTAAAAGTGAGAGTCCAGCAGCTCAGGCTTCTTGTAACAGAGGCCCCATGATTTTTGCAGGGCATTGTTGGACTTGTAGATTTGGTGACTCATGTTGTACATACAACTACAAGTGGTAGTTTATAGAGGTGGCCATGGACTGGTGCAGCACTTCACACATGGAAGAGAGAAACATGACAGATCTGGAGTGAGCTGTGCAGCATGTAACTGGACAGTGTAAATTACATTTATATGATGCTTAACAGTACATGACCTACATACCTGTCCTTTGCCCTGCACATGGCACAGTGGAGCACTGGTACTTAGCTAGCTGCACTGCATGACATGACCTTTTTGCCCACATTGCCCCTTGTTGAGACTTACCCTGCAGGTCTTGTTCTTCCTCATGGGCTGCTCTGTCCTGTCCTGGAACTCCTGCCGCCAACTCCTCTGGGATGACAGTACCCACCAGCTTCTCAAAGACATCCAGCTCCTACTGTTGCCCTGGACTTTCTCCTCCGGTCTGCATTGACGCCTTTAGGTTGTTGGCCAGTTTCTCCTTTGTCCTGAGCTTTATATGATGCCAGCGTTTCTTCAAGTCGGTTACTGTCCTCTTTGCTTGTCCCACGCAGTTGATCTTGGCCAATATGGACTGCCAAATGGCCTCTTACTTTCCTGATAGCAATTTTGAGGTGACAAACAGCTGATGTTGGTGGTCTGTCAACTCAGTGATCAGCATCTCATTCTCCTCCTCTCTGAAGTTGCACTTCCTCTTCTCCTAGTAGTCTGTCAGGACATCCTGGTTGGTGCTGGGGTTGTTGGGGTTGTTGTTCTGGCTGCTGGTCTTTTTTCGTTTTAATTTTGCATGATTTTTTTTTTTAAATTGAGTTACTCTCAGTGAAAAGGAATGCTAAGGTGGTTGGGTCACGTCACGTGACGCAAATCTGCCTTATGACACTTTTCCAGCTGATACATCCATTTTTGCTGCACCATGACGCCCTCGTCAGCATCATTTTTTTCAACTAGACCACAGCTTATGCCATGGTGCCCAATAACGTAAATATGGCGCATACATGTTTAAAAATGACGTAGCATTTTGAAAGTGATTTTAACGCATTGCTTCTTGTAAATGAGGCCCCACATGTCTTACTCATCCACTGATTATTTTCTGGGCAGGACATTAGGGTAAGGGGTGTAGGGAGAAGGAGAAACAAGGCCCCAAAATTGCGCAAATTGACTATTTGAAGATATGCTACTAGTTAGAGGTATAGAAGTCATAGGGAGAGCTGGAAAACATACATAGAAACTGAGAAGGAAGTTGGACTATTATCATTTGGACCTTAATATTCCCCATTTTGCATCATCAGTTACAATACTATTGTGGGAGATGAACTCCAATAATCATCTGAACCCCAATACTTAAAGACCACGATAGTTTCCAAAATTATTCAGCTCCAGTGTCTTTAGTGGTTAGAGACTACACTCCTCATCTGGGAAATACGATCTGGAAGAGGTAAACTGAATAAAATCTTGGAATCTTAAAGAACTGAGTGTTAGGTTAAAAATGAGGTAAAAAGCGGATTTATTACAAAATAGTTAAGATGCGGTACTGAGAAAAATGCATTAAATGCCCTGTAGGCACAATACAGAAGTTCAAAAAATGCAAAACCATAAAACTTGGTAATCCCTACCTAGGCAGAATCTAAGTAAAAATTCTAAGGGGCTGATTACGATGGCGTAACGATCGCCACTGCCATGCCGGCGGTGGCGACCGTTACACCATCGTAACGTGAATTACCCACCGTCATATTACGATGACGGTGGGTATAGCGGCAGACGCAAAGTCCGTCGGCTGCTTTTCCGCCGGTTGGCAATCGTTACGATTGCCGGCCAGGCAGAGCTAGGGTTCAAATATGGTGGCGGTGCCTAGCATCGTCATCCATATTAGGATGTTGGGATTTCAAAGCCTTTCCATGGTGGCTTTGGGGGCCTGTTGCGGGCCCCCGGGGTGGTGGGGGGGTGCACTAGGGGGGTACCTATGGTACCCCCCTACATGTCCATGCACAAGGTGGCAGGCACCGCACATTGACTGCCACGTTGTGCATGGAAATGCACAACATGGCATGCATTTTACCAATGCGGCACCGCAATGTTAAAATGCCAGATGCGACAGATGCGACCGCGGAGGTGGCAGTCAGGGGTGCAGGACCGCCGCATGGCAGGCGGGCAGTCCCGTTCCCGCTACTATGGCGGGCGGACTGAGGTCCGCCCGCCATTCTAGTAGGCCCCTATGTGTCATACTCATAAAGAGTACTGACAATATCCCAATTGCAAATTTGAAAGCAAAAGAGGAGCATGGCCAATCTCTCATGAAAATAATTACAAAAGCCCCCAAAAGACAGAAATCCAAAGGCTTTATAAACAAATACACACACTATTAATAGATTCTGCAAATTAGTCATGGTATGATCATGGTTAGGGTGGCAGTGAGAAATCAGAAACAAAAATATAATTTTCTAAATCTTTAAAGTAAGAGAAATCTGCTTGCTCCCTCATCAACGGCACTCTGGAGATGTACTGCACAAATTGAACATTTCTCAAACAATGACTCACAGAATTAACATGACTACACTAATGGTTCCAGCGGAAGTCCTTGAAAACTATACTTTAAGCACACAATGAAAGCTGAATTCACATTCTAACAATGTTGTATATCACTTATTCATTCATGTTATTTACTTGATGCTCCGCGGAAACAAGGGAAGAAATTACTTTGCAGCAGGATACTGATTGGGTGGGTGAATGAGCAGGGGCAAGTTGAGCAGAACACCACAAGCTGCATCCATTAAAAAAAATAATGACGTATTACACAAAAATGTGACATAACTATTCATTGCATTAGTTTACACTTCTAAGTAACCTAGGCAAGTGGTCCCAAGTGCAATATCATTAGTTCATCAGTGACAACTCCTTGCATTATTAAAGCAGTAAGTATCAGAAATAATTGTACACGATATTTGCACAGTTTTCATATTTTGAAAATGCTACAACACTATTGACAGATGAGGAAGTGTTAGACCACTAAAGCGGATTCATAGGCATAATAAGTGCATCTAATGCATTTCACAACCCTAGGAATAAGGGATCTAATACAGTTACATAAATCATTTGACCCAGTCAAAGCAAGAACAGGGGCAATAATCCAGGTTGGTGAAGAGAGATTGTGTTAAGTAGTAGAAGAAGAAGGAGATTCTGAAATTCACCAGATATTGTGATAAAGCAGATTTGGACAGGTGGAGTCAATGCGATAATAAAGGAACTCAGTAGAACCATGGTTAATATATCAATAATATGGCACCAGAATATGTTGCAATAAATATTGCCTGACAAGGATTAGTGGCCCAGTAAATGGGCTGGACTTTCCCCACCTCTGGAATTACTGATACTGGGGGTACCAGTAACTCTAGGGTCCACTAAGAAATGAGTAATTACTGAGGGAATCAGTAATTTGAGGTTTGATTCCCTGCCTATTCCCCATTTTCTTGTAAAACAAAAAGGGGGTACCCTCACTTGCCAAGAGACGGGGTCCCAAATACAGTCAATGTAAAAATAGAAATTTCTCTTGAAAAGCAACTCACACAAGTTCACAATTTACTTCATTCAATCATGCATGGAAGCATACACATGTACTATTTATTAACTTAATTTGGAACCCATAAATCAATTATAAATTCAACAAAAAAAGGTAAAGTAAATCATATGAGAGTTACATTTATTAAAAACACAATTAAAATCAATCAGAACCATTCAAAAAATATGTATGTATATATTTCAACAAATTCATATATGTGATAAAAATTATTTCAATGTCTATGAGAGAGAGAAACAAGTGAAAACATAAAAAGCATCATAGCTATGTTAATCTGATTGAATCAATTTTCTGAGAGTCTATCAATCCTCATGTGATTAGGCTCCAATGTTCCTCAGATTTAAAAGTGCCAAAAAAGGGTGTCGACGAGTTTCGGTGGACTACGAGATTTTATAAGCCACCTTCTTCAGGACTTTTAATTTATAATGGTAAGCAGAGTATCGTCAATGCCTGTTTTTTAAAAAAAGACGAGAGATATATCAAATATCACAGAGCTATTATATATATATAGTTCATCAAAACAACACAGTACATTTTAAGTTTACAACCTCATATAGATTCAGTTTTATAATGAAACATATATTACATACAAAAGCATACAAAGACAGTTCCTTGTTACAAATGTATAACCGCTTTAAGGGCCCATTTACATCATAAATTTCTTTCACACATGCTGGGTTTAAATTCATAAACCTAATCACATCACTGGGTGTCAACCACCATCATTCATTCTCCTTGTATTCCTATTAATTTCTTTATTCCATAGTATTGCCATATCTTTTTTAAAAAAGGAGGTTTAAAGGAAACCTTCCTGACTGGCGTCCTTGATAATTATAGGAATATATAGATATATCAAAGAGCCCCATTTGTAGACTAATTGTCTATCTAATAGCTGAGCTTCAACGATGAATCCAATTGTACATTAGGATTTGCAAGAGTGTTAACAAACAGCCTCAGATCCACCCATAAGGTTTTTATTGCTAAAATCATATACCTTTTGATGCTACCTTTTCATCAAGGTGAATACACTTGCAATTCTTTTCCGCAAATTAAAACGTTGTGTCTTCTATGTTTTTAAAATTTGTAACTCCTAATTATAAAGGGAAAAGATAATAATGATAATGATGCAACTATCGTCGGAATCAAAATAAATAATCCGGATACCATAAAGATCTCAGATTTATGTTATTTAAATGTAGTGCTAACCCACCTTGAGCTTTGACAGTTGGTATATAGTAAGTAGCAGGTATCCAAGACAATACTACATTGTTTTCTAAGGGCCATAACTCGATATGGCATGACAATCCTATAAAGAATAATAAATAAGGGACATGAATGTCACAATTACTCGATTTCTATTTTTTTACCTAAACATTCACTATGTTTACTACCAATCAAAAAGCTGCTCCACGTACCTCCAAGGGTAAACAACGTTTACCACAAATCTTTTTCCCCGCAGGGAATCACAACACGGTTGTTACAACGACCGCGTTGTGATTCCGCATACCATTACTCCGCATGTCGGAACACCGACTTGCGGGGGCGGGGGGAGTTGTTGGATTTAAAATCTAACACCTTCCCTATTGTCCGCACAGACTGGAGTTGGAATAGTAAATTATAATATTCCAACATCCAGCGCCCCCCCCGTCCGCAAGTCGTTGTTCCGACTTGCGGAGTAATGGTATGTGGAATCACATCGCGGTCGTTGTAAAAACCGCGTTGTGTTTCCCTGCGGGGGAAAAGACTGTGGGATAAGAACGTACATTCACCTCCAAGATGTGGTAAACTCCCCACAAGAGGTTATTCAGTCCTCCGTTTTGTTAAAAATAGGACGATAGCTTCATTAAAATATCAGACGAAGACTACTGTAGGCGTCAGGGTGATAACCTACTGATCCTTCTAAAAAGATATATTTTAGAATTTTAATATCCTAGAAAGCTCGCTGTCCCGTTTTACATGAAGAGTGAGACAAAGAACATTATATTGGTTTAGAGACGAGACTAAAAATAAACCTCACCTTCATTAAATTATCCTAACGGAAAACCGAGAGGAAAAGCCAAATTGCAAGATTTCGACGGCGTTAGCCATGAACTGTTGGGGTTCTACTTGATTTATAAAGAATGACCCGTGTTCCTCACTTTTTGGAGTGCATTGGATGTGGTGGGGGGTCTCGTACCGGCCGCGACCCTACTACACAACTAGTGTATCCAACTTGGCTGATTTGAGGGCATGATTATTGTAGTAGTAAATAGGAGGTCTTGTTTTTGATCTGATCAACCTTGGACTTGATCAATTATATACTAGTATAATGTCTGAAATATATAATATATAATATATATGACATACTTCTCATTGGATATTATGTTCGGACATTGTTCCGCTTATTTCCAATGAAGGATCTTTTTATCTTTCTTTACTAACTTTTTTTTAAATAGTTTATATATTTTAGAATAATTGTTTATATTGTCAGTATTTTTTCTATTTTTATTATATTACATCTTTTTTGTCATTCTCCCAAAACACGGGTCCGCCATTATGTGTCCCTCCATAGGGCACTATGACTTTAAATGAATTGGCAACAATCGCCGCATCTTTGGCGCACTTTGATGACGTTGCGTGATACTTCAGGTGTGTAACATCAGATGTGCATATAAAAACCAACAGAAATCGTATCTTTCTATATTCATTCTGCGGAGCGGAACCGAACGGCCAATCACGCGGAGAAATTTCATTTGACAGATGAGGAGTGAGGAACACGGGGCATTTTTTTTTAACCAAGCAGAATCCCAACAGTTCATTGCTAAAGCAGTCAAAATCTTGCAATTTGGCTTTTCCTTTCGGTTTTCCGTTAGGTTAATGTAATGAAGATGTGGTTAATTTTTAGTCACATCTCTAAACACAAAACGGAGGACTGAATAAACTTTTGTGGGGAGTTTATCACATCTTGGAGGTACGTGGAGCAGCTTTTTGATTCGTAGTAAACTTAGTGATTGTTTAGGTAATATAAACTAGAAATTGAGTATCATGTCCCTTATTTATTATTCTTTATAGGATTGTCATGCCCTCTGCAGTTATGGTCCATAGAAAATAAATCATTAAGGTCTTGAATACCTGCTGCTTACTATATACCAACTGTCAAAGCTCAAAGTGGGTTAGCACTACTTTTAAGTAACATAAATCTGAGCTCTTTACGGTATCCAGATTATTTATTTTGATTCCCACGATAGTTGCATCATTATCATTATTATCTTTTCCCTTTATAGTTACAAATTTGAAAAAATGTAGACGATGCAACGTTTTAATTTGCGGAAAAAAACTGCAAGTTTATTCACCTTGATGCAAAGGTAGCATCAAAATGTATATGATTTTAGCAATAAAAACCTTATCTGAGGCTGTTTGTTAACACTTTTGCGAATCCTAATATGCATTTGGATACATCATTGAAGCTCAGCTATTAGATAGACGATTAGTCCACAAATGGGGCTCTATGATATATCTATATATTCCTATAATTATCAAGGACGCAAGTCAGGAAGGTTTCCTGTAAACCTCCTGTTTTTTTAAAAGATATGACAATACTATGGAATAAAGAAATTAATAGGAATACAAGGAGAATGAATGATGGTGGTTGACACCCAGTGGTGTGATTAAGTTTATGAATTTAAACCCAGCATGTGTGAAAGAAATTTATGATGTACAAATGGGCCCTTAAAGCGGTTATAAATTTGCAACATGGAACTGTTTTTGTATGTTTTTGTATGTAATATGTTTCATTATAAAACTGAATGTATATGAGGTTGCAAACTTTAAATGTACTGTGTTGTTTTTTATGAACTATATATAATAGCTCTGTAATATTTTATATATCTCTCGTTTTTTTTTAAAAAACAGGCATTGATGATACTCTGCTTACTTTAGGAGAGACATTATAAATTAAAAGTCCTAAAGAAGGTGACTTATAAAATCTCGTAGTCCACCAAAACGCGTCGACACTCTTTTTTTGCACTGTTAAATCCGAGCAACATTGGAGCCTAATCACATTAGGATTGATAGACTCTCAGAAAATTGATTCAATTGGATTTACATAGCTATGATGATTTTTATGTTTTCACTAGTTTCTGTCTCTCATACGCATTGAAATAATGTTTACCACATATATGAATTTGTTGAACTATACATATTTTTTGAATGGTTCTGATTGATTTTAATCGTGTTTTTAATAAATGTAACTTTCATAAGATTTATAATTGATTTATGGGTTCCGAATTAAGTTAATAGTACATGTGTATGCTTCCCTGTATTATTGAATGAAGTAAATTGTGAACTTGTGTGAGTTGCTTTCCAAGAGAAATTTCTATTTTTTACAAATTCCCCATTTTCAGCTAGGGATTTAGGCTCCTTCCCCCAAATCCCCAGATGAAAGCTAATAGATCTGCCGGAAACCAATTGGGCTGGAAATGCTGTTACTAGCCCCTTTGAATTTAGGAGGCCACGCCTAACGAGGGCCACTGTGTCCAAAAGTTAAATTTTAAAAAAAATCTACACCCAATGAAAATATCAATCAATCAATCAATCATTTGTAAAGCGCACTACATACCCGCGAGGGTCTCAAGGCCCTGGGGGGGGGGGGGGCGCTACTGATCTAACAGCCAGGTCATGAGTATCCTCCTGAAGGTCAGCAGGTCTTGGGTCTGTCGTAGGCTCAGTGGGAGGGTGTTCCATGTCTTGGTGGCGAGGTGGGAGAAGGATCTCCCACCGGTGTTTGTTCTTCGGATGTGCGGGACGGTGGTGAGTGAGGGGTTGGCTGAGCGTAGCTGGCGGTTGGGGATGTAAAAGGAGAGCCGTCTGTTGAGGTAGGCTGGGATGGTCTTGTGGAGTGCTTTGTGTGCGTGGATAAGGAGCTTGAAGGATATCCTCTTGTTGACGGGGAGCCAGTGCAGGTTTCTCAAGTGGGGGGTGATTTGTCAGTTTCGTGGTACGTCGAGAATCAGTCGTGCCGAGGCGTTTTGGATGCGTTGTAGTCGTTTGATGAGCTTGGTCGGGGCTCCCGCGTAGAGGGCGTTTCTGTAGTTGGGTCTGCTGCTGACAAGGGCTTGGGTGACTGTCTTTCTTGTATTTGTCAGGATCCATCTGTAGATCTTGCGGAGCCTGCGGAGGGTGTTGAAGCAGGAGGAGGAGACGGCGTTGACTTACTTGGTCATTGAGAGTGTTGAGTCGAGGATGATTCCCAGGTTGCGTGCGCGGTCGGTGGGTGTCGGGGCTACCCCCAGTGCTGTCGGCCACCAGGAAACGTCAAAGGCTGAGGGGTTGGAGCCGAGGATGAGGACCTCCGTCTTGTCCGAGTTCAGCTTCAGGCGGCTGATCTTCATCCAGTCCGTGACGGCCTTCATTCCTTCGTGGAGGTTGGCTTTGGCAGTGATGGGGTACTTGGTGAGGGAGAGGATCAGCTGAGTGTCTTCTGAGTAGGAGATAATATTGAGGTCGTGCTGTCGGGCGACGTGTGCGAGCGGGGCCATGTAAATGCTGAACAGTGTTGGGCTGAGGGAGAATCCCTGGGGTACGCCGCAGATGATCTTGGAGGCTTTGGAACAGAATGGGGGGAGGCGGACGCTCTGGGTTCTGCCGGAGAGGAAGGAGGTGGTCCATTCCAGAGCCTTGTCTCGGATCCCTGCGGCATGGAGGCGTGCGCATAGTGTGCGTTGGCAGAAGGTGTCGAAGGTGGTGGAGAGGTCTAGGAGGATGAGTGCTGCGGTCTCACCGTTGTCCAGCAGGGTCCTGATGTCGTCGGTGGCGGCGATGAGGGCAGTCTCGGTGCTGTGGTTGCTGCGGAACCCTGACTGGGAAGGGTCCAGGATTCTGTTTTCTTCGAGATATCGGGTTAGCTGTCTGTTGGCGATTTTCTCGATGACCTTGGCCGGGAAGGGGAGCAGAGAGATGGGACGGAAGTTCTTGAGGTCTCTTGGGTCTGCCTTAGGTTTTTTGAGTAGGGCGATTATCTCGGCGTGTTTCCAGCTCTCTGGGAAGGTCGCGGTCTCGAGGGAGAGGTTGATGATGTTGCGCAGGTGGAGTCACAATATTAATGACTGTGAAAGTTTGCCCTCTAATGTTACACCAATCTCACAAGGAGTTCCACAAGGGTTAGTCCTGTCTACTGCCCTATTCAACCTCTATATAAAACCCCTTGAAATTATCCTGAAGCAAGTCGAACTACCTGCCACCTCTATGCAGATGCCCCTTAAATCTAAATGAAAATCTCATCAGTCAAGGACATTCAGCACTCAAATAGCACTCTCTACACGGTCCAGTCCTGGCTGACCAGCAACCATCCTAAACTCAACCCAAACAAAACCGAAATCCTTTGGATCCAACCCAAAGAAAAATCCTTTCCCATAGATATCTGGCTTGACAATCTCACTGCATTAAACTACAAACTATCCATCTTGAGCTCAGTTAAATCACTTATTACACTTGACAGTCACCTGAGCATGAAAGAGCATGGCAATACCTCTGCTAAAAGTGCCTTCTACATGCTGAAACATCTTTAAAAAGTCAAACCCTTCATCCCTAGCAGACACCTAAAGACTGTGGTGCAATCCTTAATCCTCCTCAAGCTAGACTATGGTAACACAATGATTACGGGCGCCCCCAAAACACACATAGCCTCCCTGAAAGCCACTTTCATCCTCAGCAGCTCAACTACCATCAGGGGAGAGTCGCTTTGATCACATCACTCCCACTCTCAAGAAACTCAACGGGCTGCCAATCGAAGACAGAGCTATACTCAAAACTTCCTGCATAACCCAAAAAGCTCTCTGCACGGATAAACCAGTCTACCTCAAAATTAAACTATCAAGCGATGGTTCAATATCTTGATAGCTGCAGTATATATTGTCTTACTTATTGTCACTATGTATTTATATTTACTACAAACATAATCCTTGTATTTGATGCTGTGCCAACTCGGTAAAGTGCTCTGATGCCCTGGGGTCAAGTTTGCAATATATAAAACTTGATAAATAAATAAATTTATTGAATGTGCCTGAATGGTCTGTCTGCTGGGGGGATTTCAAAGACATGCTCAGTGTAAAAATACAACAAAATTCATTGACCTACCTTTGGTACTTGCTAGACCAGAGGTAACTATGAATTGGAAGGCACCCAGGCCTCCCATGGTAGCAAGATGGAAAGAAAGCTGATTCGGTGGGAAAGTTATGACAGCTAAGTATTATATAGTGAAATAAGGAAGGGTAGAGGATCAATTGAAAGGGTATGAGCATTGGAACCATTTATTAGATTCCTTTAAAGGTTTGGATGTGAGTGATGAGTCTGGGGTAGAAAACAAGTAGTAATGTACTTCACAATGGAAATGAACTGCGTAAATAAATGAAAATTAAGGTGTGTCTATTGGAAGAGTATGTGAGTTCATGAATTAGAATCCTTTAAAAGTTTTGACTTGAGTAGAAATGTACTGTGCAAATTAGTATATGTAAAGCAAAAGCGTACTTTGGGAATGAAGATGTGTCTATATATGCTGTAAAGGGGACTGGACTAAAGTGGGGGGAGAAGTTGGGGTAAGTAGTACCAGTTATTGTATTCTGTATGTTTTATTAAAATGCTAATACAATTATGCTTGCAAAAAAAACCTGAACTGCACCATTGACTTCACTGTATCATATCCATGTTGTAACTTTAATGCACTTTTATGTTCAGAGATTCTTGTGGTATCTTTGTATACTTGAGTTTGGTATTCCAAATCAACCACTACAAGAACGTGGCTGAAAGACTGCAGCCAGTAAACCTAAAACATGTATCTTATAGGACAGTCTTCTTATTAAACAACGATCTGACGAATACCAAAGTCCTCTGAGTCGGTTTCAGTGCATTCTGTAAGGAAAACATTGGCCTTAGTGCCTGTGAAATAGAAAATGTAGGTCTAGTGCTGAGGGGCGATAAATATATTTGAGGTTTTATCTGCATCTGTATTAGGCAGCACCTTCTGTGTTTTTTTTTATGTATATCAGATTTGTGAAGGTTCTGTTTACCTCTCAGTTCTTTAAAGACCTGTTCTTCTTTCACTGAACATTTACGGTATTGGGTGTTTTTTTTCTGTCACATTTTATCTGATTTTCTAACACCTTTCACACCTTAAATTAAGGTTAGGCTTCTAGCCCTAGAGAGAACAAAGAAATGTTGCAATTAAATCCCTTCCGTTCATCATGGACTTCACTTGTAATTTCAAGCCGCCTCATTCAACATACGGATGTTTACAGAAGCAATGCTGTATTTACACTGTCAGCAAACAGATGTGAAAATCTTCAGTGGTTTCACCAATAATGTCAATTTTGATTTATTTATCAATTATTCATTTGTGTGTTTTGTAAAGCCCAAGCATATCAAATTCAAAGCGATTGAAGTGGAATAGCTAGTTAGGTTATTGGTGATTTACCTTGTCATGAAACATTTCTGGTTGAAAAAATTGTGAAAGTTATAGGTAAGGACCATTATATTGATTTTCCTACGCAACATTTCACAGAAATCTGTGCTTATTCACACAGCAAAAATGACTGTAAGGGCCCGATTCGTAATGGTAAACTTAGAACTGAAGTCTAAGTTTAGACCTGAAACCTAACTTTACACCGAAAGTCTAACTTTAGATCTGAAGTATAACTTTACACCTTAAATATAAGTTTAGGTCTAAAGTCTAACATTAGACCTGAAGTCTTTGAAAGTCTAAGGGCCCAATTCACAAAGGTAAACTTATACCTGAATCCTAAGTTAAACCTGAATCCTATCTTCAGACCCAAAGTCTAACCTTAGACCTGAAGTCTAAGTTTAGTCCTGTAAGTCTAAACTTAGACTTCAGGTCTAAACTTAGACTTCAGGTTCAAAGTTAGACTTTAGGTCTAGAGTTAGGATTCCGGTCTAAACTTAGACCTAAAGTCTAAGTGTACCATTGTGAATCGGGCCGTAGGTATTTACATCATACTTCAACTAGAAAACAGCATATGCAGCAAGTAAAATCCTGATATTGTGTTGGCAAAATTTTTTCCCATAGTTGTTCAGAAAACTAAAAGTGAGGATTCTATAAAAAGTATTTGCGATTGTTGGTCCATGATAACTCTCAGCCATCTTCTGGTTTGTAAATTGGATCTGCATAGTTAAAAAAGGAATCTAATTGTCTTAGATGTTTTCAATATGTTTCTTCCAGAGGTCACAGTCAGGTGTGTGAGCCCACGATGTTGTTAAAGGACCTGTTTTTTAAAAATAGAACTAGACGGGAAAAAAATAACATTTGCTGAAGACAATCCATAAATATGATATGAGATGCTGACCAGTGAACTTCTGATAAGAGGTTGGAATTTTAACCTCCAGAAACCATTAGACCACTCTTGAACCAGCTCTCACATTTTTTTAAACTAGTTCTGAAATAAAAATGTGGGCTCATGCTGCAAGCTTTCAAATCTCTCGTGCCAGTTGTGGTGTAAAAAAACTCGTAGTTGAGAAACAAAAACAGAGGAGGTAGAGGAACTGGACAAACTAGGTGTGCTGGTGGCTAATGGTCACATCCTGAGTCCCCTGTTATCGGGCAGAGATGATGCCCAGGGCGCTCTACATTCAGAGCATGATTGGTAAAACAAAAGGCCATGACTTCTGGGCTTTAAGGAAATTACCTGGGCACAGGCCATGCCGTACATCCTGATACCAGTTGGTAAGCTAATACCTTATAGCCTCTGGCCTTTAGTGGACAAGAACAGGAGTATGGTTTGGTTCTAATTCCTATACCCAGAGTGCATTAAGCATGGCCACAGGCATGATCTGCAGGTTTTGCTGGCAAGGGGACTAAGCGCTGCATGTGGCATGATTCCATAACTTTCTTAGATGCCAAGTAGGTTTTTAGGGCAGTTGAACTGGGTGCAGGATGTCACTTTTCAGAACCCATGCACTCAAGGCCCAATGGGCTCTGCCCAAACCTCTAAGGAGGAGGGCTATTGGGAATGAATAAAGGCCCAGCTCTGTGCGGGGAGTGCACTTGTACCACTTTCCCTTGGTGACAATGGGAATAGGTGAAGGGTGTGGTCAAAGTTCATGCCCTGCAACCAGAGGCTGCTGGCCATGGTCCTGAATGGGTTCATGATGAGGTCAGGCTGAGCATCTGAAATGATGGACCACATTTTATTATAGATTTATGCCTTCAGGAAACATATAGGTCATCATTATAACTGTTGTTGGAACGTCACATTGGATTTTTTACACCCAGAATTACTAATACCACGAGGTTTCATAATTATGGGATGTGAAGTACACACCCTTCAAAGTTTTTCCTGGAGGATTTAGGAATTACAGGAGAAACTGGCGTTGCCGCACTGATTTCCACATTTAATTCCAGCATTACGGACTGTTTTGCACAAACTTTATTTGACAAATTTCACCTAGTGAAATGTATCCACGGAACTACCACGCCCCACAAGGGCGTGATATCACTTTACATCTTAAGGTCCCGTTTGGAGCAGAAACTCCCATTTCGTCGCAAATCAGTGTTTCTAAGATTTTGTGCCAGAGTCCTTGTATTACGGTTTTTAATGCCCTCAACAGCGATTACAGGAGGCTCCCATGCCACATGAATTCATGGTCCTGGGCGCCTTGTTGAAAATATTCAATATCCCAGAATTGGGAACAAGGAGGAATGAAAACAGGGCGAAGAGACCTAACAAGGAGGATTAAAGCAATGACTGGGTGCAGGGGGCTGAGTCTCGGGGGAATCAGTGGGGAGGTTGACGTGTTTTGAGAATGTTAGGTGGATATGCTCACCTTATGTTGTAGGATATTGACAACTTCGATAAAAAAAATAATTGAAACGTAAACACCTGTTTTTTGTATGTAATGCTTGAAATGAAAGTATAGATGTGGCAATGATGAAATTATATAATGCTAAATCCATTGCCACCGCAGCATATGGTAGCGAGTTATGGGGCAACATAAACGGCGAACAGTTACAAATTGTTGAAAATAACTTTCTAAAACGCCTGCTATGTGTTCCGGGTAGCACATCAAACCTAATTGTACATGAAGAACTTGGCTGCCCGCATCTAGCTGACATTGTCGGATTGAAACCATTGTTATGTTGGTTAAAATTATGGTTAAATGATGCAATTCCTTTAACACACATCTCGTATCACTCGATCATGCTATGTGTGTACCTTGGCTTAAATATTTGCAGTCCCAATTTCGGAGGCTTGGTCGCTTGAATCTGTTTGAGAACCCAAGGGATATAGCCAAAGGTGATGTTACAGCAATTAAGAGAGCTTTTATCTTGGACCGCAATGCTCTCAGAGATGAAGTGGAGCTCCTGAAACCCAATGTTAGAAAGTATATCATGTTGAGCACTTGTGATTCCATGGAAAAGTATCTAACATGCTCCTTTACCTCTCATGAGAAATACTTGCTGACCCGTTTCAGGTTTAACATCTTTCATCATTTTTTAATCAGACCTAAATCGGACATTTTTAAGAAACCTGCAGCACCCTGTGGCTGCAACGGGAAGTCTCCACAGGATTTGCTGCATTTTATGTTTTTATGTACATTTTATGAATATCCCCGTAGGCGTTATCTTGTTACACTTTTAAAGAAATTAAATTTTAAACAAATTAGACCTGCCCTTATGTACCTCCAGCTGTTGCATCCGGATAGTGTCCTCCAGGTGCTAGAATTCTTAAAACTGTCTATGAGACTAAGAAAATGCTTAGATGAATAATTTGTAACCTATTATGTAGTACCCGCAGCCCAATGCACCATTGCAGTTTTTTGTACTGATTCTGTCTATGCACTTTTTAGAAATTTTATATGTGGTATGTAATCTGAGATTGACTTTGTAATTAATTATGATGTTGCGATGTTTAATATGAATTGTTATTTTTTTGTGTACTTTTATGGATTGAAATATATCCGAAATAAAGTCAATATATATATATATATATATATATATATGTGCGGGTACCTACTGTCTCTCTAACTATTCGCTATTAAGAGATGCTGGTACTCTCTAAGTAAAAGTACTGCAGCAGTGCTAAGAAGTGTCTTTACCCTCCCTCTCAAATTACGGAAGCGCAGGTTTCAAGCTCCTGACAGTACCTTTCCATGTAAATCATTTACAGCAATAAAATGTGAAAACAGCTACTCAGCCTATTTTCGTACATTGAATATAATTCCGTACTTTGAAACCCAAATTCGCAGACTCCTCATTAAGTGGGAAGGATCTGTGAACGTTCGCACTCCCAGGAAGGCTGAGATTCACAAGTTTGGTTCCAGCTCAGATGATGAGGAGACACACGACAGGCTGCACAGGCTCAGGTCTGCATTGAAATTAGCTGGCACCAAGAAGATGACGTGCGAATAACTTCCACTTAAGTACATTCCAATCAGAAGAGGTGGTTCAGGAATCACACTTGCTGGGAGGATATCAATTCCTTTTTTAACATTTCTGCACACATGAATTCTTCATTTTTTGAAGAAAAAAACCCAGAGGTTTCTGTAAAGATTAAATATTAAATAAACCCGTGCATACCAAACATAGTAAATTAAACTCTCTCTGCAGTCCTGTTATATCGGTTGACACCTTTCCAAGAGGAAAATGCCGGCCAGTCTGCAGAGGGCCCGGACATGATACTAAATAGGACATCAAACAAAATCGTGGTATTCATTAATTATGTTTCTGACTTCCTTTACTGTAATTATTATGCATGGATCATTAACGCACCCATAGAATACATTTGAAAGTGTTTTCTATTTAAATTTGCTGTTTGAAGTATGTATACATAAGGGCTAAAAAGACTGAGATTCATTTACAAGGCTACTGCTCTGCCAGTACGTCACTTTTTCGATGCACCGGCGGCGCAGTGTGCCTGCCCATATTTACAAGACCATGTTAAGTCACCCTGCGTGACTTTTCATGGCCGTGTAAATATGGGCCCTTTTCCCGCACTTCTCTGCATGAAAGGGGAATTCTGTGGGTGTTGATGTGGGTGTTCCCACGCAATATCCATTGAACCTGACACATTCCCAGGGGAGGCATAGGAGTGGCGCAACGAGGAGAAATACTTTTATTTTTTCCTCATTTTTTCCTCTTTCTATGTGTGCTGCATTCTGAAGCATTCACAGCATTTTCCTCAATGCCATTAATGATTGTTATTGTGCAGGATGGTTTCCGTTCCTGCCCAAAAACAATTATCCCCGCAACGCAGGCACCCCTGTAACATGACGAAAAAGGGCCTGCACTGCACATGGCAGCGAATTGTGCGCCAGCACAGGGGAAAGCACACGGATGCGTTGTATTGTTGTCAATACGGCACATCCGTGTGCTTTTAAAACAACGCAGCTCAGCGCAGCAAAATGGCTTGCGGCGCCGGGCCATTTTTTTGTAAATGAGGCCCACTGGCTTTAGGTGATTTTGCTAATTTTTGTACCGGCCAGGACATCAAAATACCAGTGGTGCCGGTAGAGAACCGACCAGGGGGCAACCCTAATTATATGGCGTTCTCTTTCTTTAGGCAGAGGCAAACAGAAATTGATGAATTTATGGATACCTTAGTTTTTAGGTTAGACATAGGAAAGAAGAGTGAGTATTTTATCACATGGATGTTGTGTCAAAGCTCTCTAATGGGTTTGTTGCTGATTTAAGTAATTGCTTATGGGACACTTGTCATTAACATTACTATTCTTTCAGAAAGCTATTAAAGAGGTGCATTAATGGTCTAGAAATGATTCTGTTTATTGAATGCAAATTTTTTGACATTTAAATTAGCACTTAAATAGATCAATATGAGCTAATGGTGATGAGCAGTTTGTGACCTGTCCTGGTGATCATGGCAGCATAGAACATAATGAACATTAACCTGACAGAGATACGGAGCAGGTTATCAAAGACATTGTTGAGAAAAGATTTGCTTGACAGTGACACAGGGTGAGGTTTCCACAGCTATTCATCTTATTACACAGGTCAGAAAGACAGAGAGCATAGGAAGTCTTACTTTGGCCACTACTTTAAATAACCAGGAGCCTCAAAGCAAGAGCAGCCAGCTTCACAGACAATGTACTTGAAGTCATGTTGGATTGTACATGAAGCTGGAACCTCAGTTCCGTCAGTCTAAGGCATAGTACACCAGCTTCGATCAGCAAATAGCAATGTTCAATGCTTTGTTCACCGCCCAACACAGGATGACATTAGCAAGAAGCGGAGTGATTTGTGGTGGATAGATCGGTCATTGGAAAGTTAAACAAGACAGCATGCAGAGGCAGTTCATGGTGAGTCACCCAGATGTTTCATCCTGCAGCTCACCACACAATCACTCACCACATGCAAGTACCACCCTCTATCAAAGTCCCTATGATTCACAGCAAAATACCTTTAAATCAAGGAAAAACACTGACAACACTCTGCTGTGCTCCAAATGTAAACACTCTAACCTTCTGGCTCTGTACTAGTGATGGAGCAGGGTTTTTACTTTAAACCCAAATATATTTTTCATTTTTTCATGTTATAATTAAAAGTACTACTGATTAATTATTAATCATTAAAGATTTGTCGAGTCTTGTCTAACCAACCTTATTAACAGAAGAATTACACGTGGGAATGCTATTGCATGGCTGAAATAATATGTGAACTAAGTTGGTGAGCAAACTAACAGAAATAAATGTTGCTTATGTGATGTTATTGTGTTTTGCGCTTATAATTAATATGCATTAATGGCTTTCGATGTCGCAAATGGCTAGATAAATACATACACATAAGGGTATTAGCAGGGGAATAACACTGTATAATCATTTCCATGCAGTAATTATGTTTTGTGTTTCTTTTTACTTAAGTTGACCATTGTGGCCTGCTAGAAAATGGCTACCACCCGCAGCCTGTACTTGAGTAGATGGAAAATTTGCAAGGAGGCTTCGCGCTGACTGTGACCTTGCCCTCCTGTCAAACTGAAAAGCCATGATCATGACGACAAACCTGGGAGAGATGCCAAATGCCCCTGAACATGAAATTTGTTGCTAAACCAAATACTGACTTTATGAACTTGTAATGATCCCACGAATGGGATACAATTTATCCAAAAGACACATCCGTAGAAGTAACGGATTAGTTATGGACTCCTTATTTCTATTCATTATTTGAGACGATCAATGTGTGTGAAAAAGTACTGATGTATCCCAATGTACCAAGACGACATAATTTCCGCCATTCGTCCGTTTTGTACGATATGATTGCAAAATTTTGGAATGTAATTTTAGTATAAATATTAGTAGACTCGAGAGGTCTAGTGCCACTTCTTCCCGAACTGATGATCCGAGGTCCCGATGCTGACGGAGAGGACGGTGACTCTACATGACGGCTAGAAACTTTGATTATTTTGCTGAGGACCGGTTCTGACTTAGAAACGACTTTTAGCCAGAATAGGTAAATATGAAAGAATGATCATGCATTTAATTGGCTTTTCTTACAATTTTAGATAAACAAAATTCTGTTTAAATCACTGTGTCGGGTGGTCATTTTATTGTCATGTTTATTGAATTTATTTGCATATTGTAAAATGTCTCACCAGATCTATAGCAACTAGTTGATGCCATTGACCTCAGGGTACATGCAGATTGGTTAGGTATCGAAAGTGTTTCCCCTTATACATGGCACGGATAGGGTGGTAGGATGAATGTTGGTGTAATGGGCCCCACCAGCGTGTGATGTATGTGTGCGTGTGTGACTGCGAAATCACTCCGTCCGTGGAAGTAGAGGAGATTCGGAAGCTCCGATCTGCACCAGTTTCTTGGTAGCAGAATGATGGTTAACTATTGTCTTTATTTGGTGAATTTGCATGTATATAGGCTTGTTGATTATTGATTGATATTTGTACTAACACTGTATGTCGAAGTTGTATTGAGTTTTATGTATTGTGAACGGCTTCTGGGACGTAGGGAGTCGGTGACAGTTCCGTAGTAGGGCAGAGGGAGTGCTGCTCTCGGAAAAAGGCGGGATTGTTGGCCCTGTATGTAGACAGGGGAAAACGTGTGACAATCGAAGTTGCGCGTCGCATTGTCTGGATTCGATGAGGTAGCATCGCCGTGTGTTGCCATTAGAAACGTATTTTCTGTGTGAGAGAAGTGTATATGATAGCGAAGGTTATCTGTGAAGTTCTGGTCTTAGGTACCAGGGATCCTTATGGTATTTCCGTTAACGCTTATCACTAGAAAGGTAATAGGTATTCTCTGAGCTTGTTAGAAGGACAGAGCAGAGGTAAGCCCTGCTTTGTTAACGTGTGATATAATTCTGTAGTAGGACAGACTGTTCGCTGTTCTCGGGAAAGACAGAATTCTGTGTGAATGTACTACATTTTCTGGTGTGAAAGTGCGTGAATGAGAAGGCATTCTGGTTAATTGTGAAACTCTTAGGAGCATTCCGGAGAAAACAGTTAATTGGTGCTTGTTAGAAGGGTAGAGTAGAGGGATGTGCTACTTTATCAACGGAAGTAACGATTCCGTAGTAGGGCAGAGGTAAGCGCTGCTCTCGGGAAAGGCGGAATTCTCATGGGAAAGGTCTTTTTCTGTTCTGTGGCTAGCGAAGCAGACAATGGAGATGTTTGTATGTTGTAATTAACAGACTCGTAGAAGTTGAAACAAAGTCTACCGAGTAGTTTTGTAAAGGAGGGGTAGACGAGAGAGACAGGAGACAGGAGCAGGGGCTGCTGCAGCGACTGCTGATGTCAGGGAGACCGCGCTGTGATTGGACAGTGGGTTAGAACAGTGGAAGCACGGTGATTGGTGTGCTAGTATATGCCGCGCTAGGATTGGGAGACATACAGGGTGACGTAGATGCTCCAGGATTGGTGCGTTGGTGTGAGTCGCGCTGGGATTCGTGGACTGAGTCAGTGACGTAGACGCTCCAGGATTGGTGCGTTAGTGTGAGTCGCGCTGCAATTGGACAGGAGATCGTACAGTTGTAGAAAGGACAAAAAGTTTGCGGAAAATAAGAAAATGTATTACCACGCTGAGGAAAAGAAAAATAAATCCTTGTTTAGTAAGGTTAAGAACTGGTTTGACAAGGATAAGGATATTGTGACTAGGGAAGGACAGTTACTGCCCCCAATAAGAACCCCCGCATCCTTCATGGTTTGCGAAGTATGGGTATCATACCTGTATTTGGTTAGACAACTGGGTGAAGTATACGAAAGAGGATGGAGTTTTAGCTTTCCCGGAACATGGCTCATTTAATCTGGCCATACTGAGGAATTTACGGGAACGGATAATGTGTCTAGAGCCTCGGCCTAGGCCGACGCAATTTGAGGCATTAACTGAATTGGAAGATGAAATGCATGAGCGAGAAAAGCAGAGGGGTGGAGGAAGTTACCGGTATATGTTTGGGCGGAAGTATGATCGTGAAACCCATCATGACTGGATGAGAAGGTGGCGTGATGCCAGTATGACTGAGGGATTATATCCTGTAAGAACAGCAGAGGAGTCAGAAGGGAGAAAGTGTACAGAAAAAGAACATAATGTAGAAACAAGGAGATATGGGGCAAATGAGTCTGATGACGATGTCCTAGAGGACATGCTCTACAAAAGACCACCCCCATATAGACGAGAACCAGAGGTAGGAACAGCAGTTACCCCAATGAGAGACACCCTGCGGATTATAAAGACAGAGATGATGACCCCTGAGTTGAAAAGCAGTAGTTCTCTGCTGGAAAGAGAGCGAGAAAGGGAGAGAGAGAGAGAAAGAGAGAGAGAAAGAGAGAGAGAAAGGGAGAATGAAGTTGAGGATGAAAAGACCGGAGAACTAGCAAGAACTACCTTTGAATTGACAGAAAAGATCAGAGAACTGACTAAAAATATTGAGGCAGTTACGGTGCCTGTGACAATAGGTCCGGTTATGCCGATTTTTGACAAGCAGAGGACTGGTGAAAGTGGTTTGACAGTTCCATATGTGGGCAATAGATTGATTGTTCCTCCAGAGCAGGCAGAAATGAGAACAGGAGAAAATCAGTGGAGAACGGGAGAAAACCAGTGGAGACATACCATATGTGGAGGAGAGTTGAATGTGCAGACTAACTCAGGTTTGAACTCTGGATGTATGGAAGGGAACAGGGGATCGATCTTAGAACCACAGAGAGTGACAGAACAAGGGGGTGCAGAAAAATCCATGGGAATAACTGCTGAAGATTTGAATGATTGGCTGAAGGCTTTGCAGAGGAAAGAAAAAGAATCCCAGGGAATTGATGTAGCTAGACTACGTATGGATATGGAGGAGCTGATTGTCGGAACAATCCCTACAGAAACGCTGAAAAATTATCAGGAAGGGTAGATTCTCTTTTTATGTAAAAGTATCACATGGAGAGCGAAGAACATACATGACAGGTTGAAAGGAATAGCCAGTGAACTGGGGATCGACATGGACAAGGTAAAAGCTTTACAAAAGCCTTACCGAGTGGATTTTACAGATAAGGACATTGAGAATCTGAACAATGCAGACGGAACAGGGCAGATTAAGGAGATGATTGCTTTGCTGAGAAAATGGGGAGATGTGGAGAGATGGAAATATAGATGGTATAGAAAGCGAGAGGATGCAGCAGACAGAACTTACTCAACATTCCCTATGAAAGAAAAAGAGAAAGCAGCGACAGCTTACCTCATGAGGGAGATCCCAGGAGGTGGGTACGTACATGTCCCATGGACCAGACAGGATATTTTGTCATTTACAAATGATTTCCCTCGACTAAGGGAGAAGCCCGTCGAGTGGTATAGACAGGTCGACAGATTTGTGAAGTTGTCAAAGGTGCTGTGGATTGACCTGAATAGTCTGTTTGATATAATTGTACCAGCAGACCTGTGGGCAGAATGTAAAATAGTCATAGACTGGCTCACTAAATAGTACCCGAGAGATCCAAAGACAGGAGCACCAGGTCCGGAGGTCATGAAAAAGTATGAGCAGGTTATGGCCTTCTTGAAAAATAAGGTACCCCCCAAGGAAACAGACTGGGTTAAAATTGATCGAACACATCAAGAAGTGAAAGAATCAGTCCATGCTTATTATGAAAGACTAATACTGGCTTTCAAACAGTTCAGTGGAGATGAACATCTGGGTGACAAGGATCTGAGCCATTTTGTATATAGATTTGTGTATGGCTTGCGACCTGAAATCAGTGAAATGTTAAGGCAGCATACCGTAGACTGGCAGAGCAAAAAGATTGATGAGATCCTGAGACATGCAAAATACTTCAGTGATGAGATTGAGGCGAAACAAAGGAAACTGAAAGAAAAGGCAATGTGGGCACAGGTGAAAGTTGCAGAAAGACAGGAAGCTCAGTTGGTTGAACAAGCAAATAACCCAGGAAATAAACCCAGGTTTGGTCCAGGAAAAGGGAAAGGTAATATTGAGGAAGCCAAGAAGAAATTCCCATGCCACAACTGTGGAAAATTAGGGCACTGGAAATCCGAGTGTAAGAATCCACCATCTACTAATAATGACAATCCATCATTGAATTCACAGGTGCAGAGTGAGGGGTGTGGTCAGCATCAGCAACAGCAGAAGGCTGTTAAGCAGCAGAATCAGGTGCCAAAACCACCCTTGCCACAGAGAAGAGGATCCAAGAAGTACAGTCAAGAGTCGGGGTTCTACGATGAAGAGCAGGTAAACAAGCCAAAACGCGCAAGCGCTGTATCTCAATATTGGCTGAAAAATGAGGGAAGTGATTCTGAGGGAGACTTCTGACGGTGCCGAAGAGAGGAAGAAGAGTGCGTACTTGGCGCAACTCTAGAAATAGACCAGGCAGGACCTTTTGTAGATGGAAAAATCAATGGTGAAAGTGTAACTTTTCTCGTTGACACAGGAGCTACGAGATCAACTGTCAGGTCAGCTGATATAAAGAATCTTCCTCTCTCGGATGAAGCAATCCAAGTAGTTGGTGTGTCTAACACACAGATTAAAACTCTTCTTACTGAACCAGTAAGGGTTAGAATAGGGAAATTCTCAGACATGCACCGATTTGTCGTGTGTGACACTAGTCCTGTGAACTTGCTAGGCAGGGACCTGCTGTGCAAGATGAATTGCACTATTTTCTGTACACCAGATGGAATAACCTTTGAAACACCAGATGAGGATGTCCTATACAGAATGACTATGGATAACAGGGAATGTGAGGCTTTGGGAACATATGCTGTGTTTAATCCAGATGCATTGCCCCCAGAATTGAAACAGACAGTGAAAGCAGCAGTTTGGGATTTTACTGGAGAAGATGTGGGCCTGATGAGAAATGTAGATCCAGTGAAAATTACTGTAAAAGAAGGAGTAGTTTACCCAAATATTCCACAATACAGACTGACACCTGAAATAATTGAAGGTATAACACCCATAATCGAGAAAATTATCCAGCAGGGGGTGTTAAGGGAAATATTGAGCAGCCCATGTAATTCGCCAATAATGGGACTGAAGAAACCTAATGGAAAGTTCAGAATAGTACAGGATTTGAGGAAAATTAACAAGATTGTTGTGTCATGCTGTCCCATTGTGCCAAATCCATCAGTGATTTTGTATCAGATTCCCCATGATGCAGAATGGTATACAGTAATTGATTTGTGTCATGCTTTCTTTTCAATCCCGTTGCATCATGACAGCCAGCCAATATTTTCATTTAGATTTGGAGAACGAATTTTGGCATGGTGCCGAATTCCACAGGGGTATACAGAGAGCCCCTCTATATTTAATCAATTGCTGAAGAAATCTCTGGAGAGTTTGACAATGCCTGAAAATTCAGTTTTGGTCCAATACATTGATGACCTGCTTGTGGCATCAAAAACACGTGAAGCTTGTGAAGTAGACGCTATTGCTTTACTGAATCACTTGGCAGATTGATGATTAAAAGTATCCCCAGCCAAATTGCAATTCTGCAAGAAAGAAGTCCAGTATCTGGGACATAATATTGAGAAAGGCCTGAGGAAGGTGACCATTGACAGAATTAAAATCATCAGGGGAATGAGGGCCCCAATGACACAAAGAGAAGTAAGAATGTTTCTGGGAATGGTTGGTTACTGTCGTCAGTGGATAAGTAACTTTTCCTTGATTGCCAAGCCATTGATTAAATTGACCAAAAGTGAGGTGAAAGACCCATTGGAATTAAACCCAGAAGAAAAGGCTGCATTTAAGGAGTTAAAGAACAGGCTATGTGAAGCTCCTGCCCTAGGAATGCCAGATTACGAAAAAGAATTTGAGCTGTACTGTAGTGAGAGAAATGGATGTGCACTTTCAGTGTTAATCCAGAAACATGGACGTCTGAGAAGGCCAATTGCATACTTCTCATCAACACTTGACCCAGTAGCTGTGGGTTTACCAGGTTGCCTGAAAGCAGTAGCTGCTACATGCCGAAGTCTGGAACAAAGTGAGGGAATCATAATGGGATATCCTGTACGGGTATTCGTACCTCATGATGTGGCAATCCTTTTAACAAGGAGCCGGACACAGTTCATGTCTCATAGTCGGTTGACTAAATATGAGAAAGTCATTCTTGGTGCAACAAATGTGAGCCTGGAGAGATGTGTAAATGTGAATCCAGCAACACTGTTGCCTGATTGTGGTATCCTGCTGCTCAGCTAGAGTGAATGCTGTGAGAATGTTGGAATGTGGAATGTAAGGTGGAATGTTGGAGTGCATGGGTCAGTTGGTGCCTGGGCTGAGTAGCAGGGAAGCTGCTCCTGGTGGGGCTCGTGTTATAATCTACAGGGCTCTCCTTAGGATCTCATTTGGACATCTGATTAACTTCTATGTAACCTGCTAATCAAATAAACCTTCTTGGAAACTACTTGGACTTTGTCATCATTCAGCATACTACATTGATGCTGAATGTGTGGGAGTGAGAAATGAGGTTGATCATGACTGCCTGGATGTGCTTGATTACTGCACAAAACCAAGACCTGATATAAGAGATCTGCCACTGCCTGAGAGTGATCATGTGTTGTTTGTGGATGGATCTTGCTTGAGAACGGAAGAAGGAACATTGAGTGCTGCATATGCTGTGTGTACAGTTTCAGGAGTTGTGGAAGCATCACCTTTGAAAGGAGTTAAATCCGCTCAGGTGGCAGAATTGGTGGCACTAACGAAAGCTTGCAAGATTGGAAGAAATGTGAGAGTGACTGTAATGACTGACAGCCAGTATGGCTTCGGAGTTGTCCATGATTTTGGCCAGCTATGGCTACAAAGAGGTTTCCTGACCTCAAGTGGAACTCCCATAAAGAATGCTGAAGTGGTTGGAAAGCTGCTAGAGGCGATACAGCTGCCTAAAGAACTAGCAGTTGTAAAATGTGCTGCTCATGGTCAAGGTGATGATTTTGTCACTGTTGGGAACAAATTTGCCAATGACATAGCACAATACTGTGCAAGGAATAATCATTCCATTAATCGGAGTAAAGAAAGAGAAATGTCTTCTTGTTCCTTAATGTTTACTAATGCGGTGGGAACATGGGAGGAAGTGAAGCAGCTGCAGGATGAGGCAGGAGATGAGGAAATGAAAGATTGGGTAAAAGCAAGTTGTGCACCAAGGGAAAAAGACCATGTGTGGGTCTATAGGGATGGAAGACCAGTCATGCCAAATAGCATGCTATCAACAATGGCAAGGATGTATCATGGCCAAGGACACCTGGGGAGGGATGCTATGATAAGGGCCTTTAAGCAAACCTGGTATAGTCCAAAATTCAGACTGATAGCAGAGAGTCTTTGTCAGAGATGCCTGATATGTCAGCAATTCAATCCAGGAAAGAAAACAATGGTGAGCCTAGGAACAATAGGCAGAGAGGAAGGACCCTTCACAAGAATGCAGATAGACTTCATTGAAATGCCCCAAGTCAATAGATTAAGGTATGTCCTGGTGGTGGTCTGTTTGTTTTCCAGGTGGGTGGAGGCCTATCCAACAAGAAGAAATGATGGGATAACAGTGGCCAAGCTACTGTTAAGAGAGTTCATCCCAAGGTATGGGTTCCCAGTGACCATTGAATCAGACAGAGGAGGACATTTTTATAATGAAATCATGGGTTTGATCTGTGAAGCATTGAGTGTACAGCAGAAGCTACATTGTGCTTACCGACCAGAGGCTTCTGGTGTGGTTGAACAAATGAATGGTACCATCAAAAACAGAATTGGAAAAATGTGCCTGGCCACAGGAATGAAATGGCCTGATGTCTTGCCTCTAGTCCTGATGACCATTAGGTCTACTCCAGACAGAACGACAGGCTTGAGTCCACATGAAATTATCATGGGACGTGCTATGAGACATGCATTTGTACCAGTCAACAAGCTGATGACTATAACTGATGACATGATTTTGGATTACTGTAAAGGCCTGGCTGACGCAGTTCATTCTGTGTTTCACCAGGTTGGAGAAGACGCCACCACACTTGAAAAGAAATCAGCCCATGATCTGAGCCCAGGGGACTGGGTAAGGATAAAAGTCCACAGAAGAAGGAATTGCCTGGTTCCAAGGTGGGGAAGGCCAAGACAAGTCATTCTGACCACAACGACTGCTGTGAAGTGTGCTTGAGTGAAAAATTGGATACATGCAAGTCACACACTGAGAGTTCCAAATCCAAGAGACGGCACTGAAAAAGAATACTTTGAAGAATCAGATTCCAGTGATGATGCAGACAGTGAGGCAGTAAGAAGGAAAAAGAATCCTGAAAGGGGGGAAAGTGAGTCAAGAGAAATTTTCATCCGACCAGAAGAAGTTCTGAAAAGAACATTGCAAACTGCAGAGACGAGTTCAGATTCTGAAGAAGTACCTGAGGTTTCAGCTAACAGTGACCAACACAAAAAGAAAGAAAGGAAAGAAAAGAACATTCCAACAGAAGTGACACCAGAATCAAATGAGGAAATTGAACAAGTTCCACCTGAGATAATTCTTGAAGAAGAAGGGACTGAGGAAATATGAATTTTGTGATCAGTTATGTCCCCTATCGTAGACCCCAACGGCTCCATGTACATGCTATAAGTACATGTATGTTCCCTCCTACTCCAGTTTTGAAGACGCAAATATATGTGTGTCCACCGTCAACATGTCCTCTTTCAGATCCGCCATGAATGGGTCAGATATTCCATTCCTAAGTATGAAAGGCCACCGACTTTATGTGGTTCACTTTCCACATTTTACAGATTCAGGCGAGTAGGCCCTGAATTCTGTCAGCAAGCCTTTCCCTGCCTTCTGCCTCTGAAAGCTCCAGTCCGAGCCAGCATCTGTATCCATGAACTTTGTCCTACTCCCAGCGCGGCTAACGGTGCCTGATCCAGCCTATTGCCTGCCAAAAACTGTATTTCACCTTCGAGATTATCTCCTTCGCTCCTCATCCGATGCATTCCTGTCTAGTAGTTTAGGTAAACATTCCTCTAGCTACCGTGCAAGGGGCCAGGCCTCGCTGTCCTCATGCAAGTAATTCATAGCCTCCGTTACCATGGAATATTCCTACCCCCTCGCATCTAGTGTAGACACTTAGACGCTTGTACACGCACTAACCGTCAGTATAGAATAGATTCTATCCTAGAGACCTTTCCTTTTGGATAACACAGTTCTTTAAACATAGGATACTAGATATGATTTGGGATTAGGTTGACATAACCCCAGACTTCTGTCTCCACATGTAGAGCTAAATGTCAAGTCCCCTTCACCCTCTAGTTGCACGTCAAACACACGTCATGCGGCTGCGCGAGCATCTCTGCCAAATATTTCTGCTGACATTGCAGGATTCTTCTATGGATCCACCCACTTGTGACATCATGTTTAATGACGTATTTTAGTTACACCTATGTTTACGCCTCTATTAGTTACGTATGCATAGTTTTCCTGTATTATCAGCTGTAACGCCTCTTGCATCTGTTTCAATGTAATGCATTTTCTATAAAACTGCTTAACTGTCAATAATATATGCGCCCTTCCTTCCTGAACTTTCGTGGTGATGGAACAGAAGGCCCACAATTCGAATTGGATTCCTTTGTATAGGAATAAAGCCCTTTAAAACCTCTAATACCACGGATTCTGCCTCTTATTTTTACTGAGTTATTCTCACTAAGACTTTACCGCATAAAAAATAGTACCGGTAACGAAATATTTACCACATAAATTGGGGCCCGAACAGGGACACTTTCTCATCTCACGCGCCGGCGGTGCGTTGCAGGCCCGGTCTCCTGCCACAGCTGAACGGACAAAAACGCGTACCTGCAGGATTTCCTGTATCTCCCTCCGGCCAAGCGGGGGAAACTGAGGCTGCGATCAACACCCGGACGAGGCGGTGAGAAGTGCGAAGTATCCCGACCAGAGCCTAGCTGAGAGAGCAAGATCCGAGGTATACAGAGTCCCACCAGGTTCCGAAGTTCCGAGTCCAGTCAAGTCGAGTCCAGTCCGGTCCAGTTTCAGTTCCGTTCCGAGGCCTTCCGTTCCGAGCTACCCGGTGAGTACCATTACCGGGGAGGCATTTTACGTGCACATAGTCTGTGCCGGTCAAGACGGGTTTGGGTACACAAATCCGGTCTGCACTGTTTCAGCAGTGTATCTGTACTGTTTAGCAGTATATATAGTGTGTCTTGCATATAAATAAGTATTATCTAGTGTCAGTATTATGTCAGTAACTAGTTTTCTATTAGTTATCATTATCCGTTAAAAACTGTTAAATGTTAAATGTTTAAATACGTTCTATACATTGTGGTATGAATGACTGTTCATTATTGTGTTTACTGTATTAAGTGTGTTCTAATAATAAGATCTAAAAATGCCGCTCTTTTCGAAACTAAGACAGATCAAAACCAGAAAAGGGGTACTCGAAGAAGCTGTTCCCATTCCACCTAGGGATACTCCAGGATACTTTATGTATCATAAGCATGGTCTAGATGCCGTATTATTTCTTGATTTATGGGTGGACTACACCAAAGAATTACCAGAGAGTCAGAGATGGCCCGCAGCGGGGACCTGGGATGCCGATTGCATCATGAGAGTAGAAGAAGAATTATGGAAAAAGATAGCCAGACAGTCACAGAAAGATGCCATTGAATTATGGCGTAAAGAATCATACAGACGTACAGAAAAAGCACTCAGACAGGACGAGAAAGGTAGAGAGAATTCAAATAAAACCCGAGAAAATCTATTACTTGAGGAAGGTACCCGAGTAAAAACAGAACAAACAGATAGACAAAGAAACACTCTTATGAATGGTATGTATCCTCTTCTGGCCGAAGGGTTACCTAAGGCTACCCCGGAAATACCAAAAGATTTAACTCCTCCATTACTCCCGATAAAAGCACATCCCAAAACACATCCCAAAACAGCAAAGGACGTTTTCCTTTCCTCTTATTTAGATGACGTAGCTCCCGAGTATGCTAATGCCATACCGCACATACCGCTTGCCGATGGTGTTCAACACCAAGAGCATCCGTCTGTATCCCCGCAACTACAAACTCCTACACAAGTTCCCACAGGTCCGTCCGTTTCTACAGTTTTTCCCGCATCCACAATTTCTATCCTACGTCCAACGAATCCTTTCGTGCCTAGCACCTCAGATGGTGCTGCAGTAGGTACGACAGACATGTTTGCCACCCCGCCGCGAAATAAACAGACCCTTAGAGATTTAGCACTCCAACGTACACCCCAATTAGCGACATCCGACATGTTTAAAGAACAACTTGTGGATTGTAGATACGACCCAGTACCAGGTAGACAGGATAAATTGCTCATATCATCACTACGTATAAGACGAGCTACATTATATTTAATGACGATACCAGGAATGGGTGAACACCTAGACGAAATATATCGCTTTGTCCAAACAGGGCGAGGTCCAGAAAGTATTAACGAAGCCATGGAATATCAGAAAGTAGATGTCCAAAGACAACTACTACGTTTTTTCATAAATTGTGTAATTAGGAATCAAGACAGGCCCGGGGCAGATCACGATACCATGCAAAGACTTGTCAAATGGGGTCAGAACATGTCAGAAGAGAAACACGATAGACAGGCGTGTATAATCGCCATGAGTCGAAAGATCCGCAAGGAAGTAGAACGAATACATAAAGAAAGACGAGAAACAGACAGAGTAGAATCAGAAGAGGAGGAGGAGCAAGAATCAGAACAAGTCGAAACAATAGCTTATGTAGGTAGAGGAAGACCCCATAATAATACTAGAGACTTTAACGACCCGATACGTCCAATACGTCCAGGATATAATAGACATTTTCCAAATCCTATGTTAAATACAAAATCCCCTGAACACCTATTCCAAGCCGTTGATAAATTACTCCGAGATTGAAGAGGGTAACATATGCTCGATTCCATGGACGAACAAGAATTAGCTAGGTCAGCAGTACAATGGGCTGACAGTCCCAGCGAAGACAATGATGATGTACTTGCACACACGTTTCTGAATCTTGACCCATACGAACAGCGTTTAGCTAGTATATACATGATTCAACACCTCCTTATATTATATAAAAGCCAACACTCCGATCCAGGACCCTTACCTGACATATTGACAGAACTACTCACGAACATATGGAGAGGGTCAAGTACTGATTTGATTAAAGAAATTCTAGAATTCCGAAGCCAATATTTAAATTTCGTATGCCCAGAACACGTTCCAGTTCCCATCATGGGAAGAAAAATGTATCACATAGATAGACAGAACCCGTTACGCGAAGTACACCCAATCAGAGGTGACGGTAATAACTTTACACGCGTGTTTGTGTACACGCCTATAACTAAACTAGAATTATTAGAAATGAAGAAAGTAGTACCCAGCCATGACAAGGACCCAGCAGGTTTCCACCGTGAAATAAAGGACATGTTACTCATGGGAGAGTATACCTACCCCGATATTATGAAAATATTAAAAGTCCTATTACCCTCCGGTGTTTATGAGAAACTTAAAGAAAAAGAATGGGAGGTGGGAGACCAAAAGATAGATTGGACAGCATTAGAAAACGAAGAGAAGGCCCGAGCTGCAGGATCAGGGCTTGGGGAAAAGACTACAGCCCTAGCAGGACTACTAGTGCAGGTACTGCCACGTTTATTAACTACGAAAAAGGAGGACTGGGGTGCAATCTCAGCCTGTAAACAAAAGCCAGAAGAAGACACTAGTGATTTCTATTCCCGATTTGAAAAATGTTTTGGTATAAATAGTGGTATAAAAGCCAGTAGTGAGTCATATCCACATCTGTTCGTGACAAAATTAGTTGAAAATTCTCTGCTACAAGTTAAGAATAGAGTATTGAAATTCGAAAGTACCTGGCAAGGTAATACCCCGTCACAGATGCTACAGATGTTACAATATCACCACAATAGAATTAGAGAAGAACAAGAACACGAACAAAGACGTATGAAAGATACAAAAATGAAAATGCTTGTTGCACAGTCAGTTCCAGCCGACGGTCATCAAAAGGGTGATTCCGCAGGTCCTACAAAAGGGACATGCAACTATTGTAAACAACCAGGTCATTATATACACGATTGTCCAGTCCTGAAACATAATATTGCTACAGGTAGAACCCAGGAGAGACCACGTCCACCTAGACAGGATCAGAATCAACAACAAATCCCTCAGCATGCACAACCTAGGTTAGCTCCGCAACAATTAGCACCGCAACAGGGAGCTCCACAACAGACCGTAGCACCACCACAAGCGCAGCCTCTTGCTGCAACACAAGCGACAACACAACAGATGTATCAGTATGCACAAGCAGATTATCCCGATTATCAGCGATACTCATGAGATAGCCTAGAGAGGGAAGTTGGCTTACCCCTTATTGAGGTTCCTGTAGACCAAGAGGGACCTTATGTACATAGTGAACTATTAGGGGAAGACAGAAAGTTTTTACTTGATACAGGGGCAAGCAGAACAACTATAAGACGCAGTGAAGTTCCAGGGGCACCCCTCTCAGGCTCACAAAATATTTCCCTTGGATTCTCAGGAAAACCTATAATAAATGACGTAACACAACCTCTTCCACTTACAGTCGGTCCATTGACACGTACTACAGATTTATTGCTCACTAAATCATGTCCAGAAAACTTGTTAGGAATAAAAACATTGAAAGCTCTAGGAGCTATAATATGTTGTTCTCCGGAAGGAGTACGACTATTTTTACGTGACTTTAAAGGTCACTACGTGTCCAGAGACATGGATCACCGACTGCAGAATTTACCTACACATTTATGGGCACAAGGCCCCACTGATGTTGGTTGCATGAATATTACACCATATCGTGTCACACTAAAAACAGGAGTAATACTACCACGAATACGACAATACAAATTACCACCCGATGCTGTAGTGGCTTTACTGCAAATCATTGACGAGCTCATTGCCCAAGGAGTGGTTGTCGAAACTGACTCCAATGTATGTAATTCTCCGATAATTCCGATTCTTAAAAGAACGGATCCAAACGCTCCACCAGTATATCGATTAGTTATTGATCTGCGCGAATTAAATAAATGTATTGTGCCACAATACCCCGTGGTCCCAGATATCTCTTCATTACTAACAGCTATTGACTCAGAAGCAACGTTTTTCACTGTAATTGATCTCAAGAATGCTTTCTTTAGTGTCCCAATCGATCCGGAAAGTCAATACTTGTTCGGGTTCAGTTTAAATGGACGAAGTTTTAAATTCACACGCGCACCTCAAGGATTTACAGAAAGCCCCAGCATCTATAGCCAAGCACTGAAACGAGAACTTGACAGTATCCACATGCCAGTTAACACTGCCTTGCTTCAATATGTCGATGATCTACTGATCACCGCTCGAAGCGAACTTGAATGTGAAAAAGCGTCACTGACGGTTTTGAAATTTCTGGCTGACAAGGGGCACAAGGTGTCCCCTTCTAAGCTGCAATTCTGTGTCCAGCAAGTTGTTTACCTTGGGCACTCGCTGTCCAAGGAGGGAAGGCAGCTTACATCTGACCGCATCCAGTTAATCGCTAACATGCCACCACCCAAGACACAAAAGGAGGTACGGGCTTTTATAGGCCTCACTTCATACTGTAGGCAGTGGATCCCTCAATATGCATTTCTAGCAAAACCACTCATCCAGTTAACAACACAGGAGACAGCCACATCGACTGTCCTCCCTTGGACTCCAGAACATACACATGCCTTTGAAAGCTTAAAGAAAGCTTTATGCCAAGCACCTGTTTTAGCAACACCATGTTACAGTAAACAGTTTACACTCTTTGTTACAGAACGCGAAGGTACTGCCCTGTCAGTACTCACTCAGGAACAAGCAGGATCACACAAACCATGTGCTTATTTCTCTAGTACATTAGATCCAGTAGCTCAGGCTCTTCCTGCGTGCCTGAAATCGGTGGCAGCAACAGCTTTAGCAATCAGACAAAGCGATGCCATAGTGTTAGGACACCAATTGACAGTACAAGTACCACACGCAGTAGAGGTTCTTTTGAACCGCACACAGACACAACACTTGACTATAGCGAGACTCACTGGTTACGAACTGACATTGTTTCAGCCACACATAGTAATCAGACGTTGCAATACGTTAAATCCTGCCACACTGTTACCAGTGAGCGGAACAGATCCATTGGCACATGATTGTGTCGAAGTCATTACTATCACGACGAAACCCAGACAAGACTTGACAGATATCCCTTTGTCAGATCCAGACTTAACATTGTATGTAGATGGGTCATGTATGAGAACAAGTACAGGAGAGTTAGTGGCCGCTTACGCAGTCACAACAGACACTGAAGTCATTGAAACAAATCGTATTAACACTTTGTCAGCTCAAGCAGCAGAGCTCATCGCTCTGACACAAGCCTGTATTCAAGCCACAAATAAGAAAGTCAACATATACACAGATTCACGTTATGCATTCGGAGTCGTCCATGACTTCGGCGTACTGTGGCGAGAGAGAGGTTATTTAACTTCTCACGGTGCCCACATCCAGCACGGACCCCTCATTCAAACCCTATTAGACGCGATTCATCTACCTACTGCAATATCGATTATGAAATGCAAAGCCCATACAAAAGTTACCGATATCATTTCTCAGGGTAATGACCTAGCTGACAGAACAGCTAAACAGACTGCTCAGAATCAGACTCACACAACTGACATGATAAAGACAATAGTTCCGACACTAACACATTGCATGACAGTTAAGGATCCCGCCCTTGATGTAATTGACATACAGACACATGCTACACCAGAAGAAATAAAGAAATGGACTGAATTAGGAGGGATCCAAACGGATCAAGGATGGATGACGAAGGAAAAATCTATATGGTTTCTTCCCGACTCTATGGTCCAAGTCATCATTAACACAATACATAGTCCAGCGCACCTAGGAGAAAAAGCTATGCTAGACAGCATTCAACACATTTGGTTTAACAAACACCTGCGAGCAGCAGCTAAACAGAAAGTTCGTACCTGTATGATATGTTGTCAGTTCAATCCAGGTAAAAGCATCCCCGTAGAGCAGGGTGGATTTCAACTTCCCGATCATGCTTTTGAAGTCCTCCAGATGGATTATATCCAGATGGAACGATGTCGAGGATTCAAATATGTTCTCGTAGTTGTTTGTGCTCTTTCCCGTTGGACAGAAGCATACCCGGTTTCAGATTACACTGCCCCGACTACTGCCAAACAGTTAGTTCGAGAATTCTTCCCACGGTACGGTTTACCACGTGTTGTCTACTCAGATAACGGCCAGCCGTTCTCATCCGAACTAATGAAACACGTTTCCCTTCTATTAGGCTATCAATGGAAATTTCACTGTGTCCGACATCCCGAGGCAGCAGGTCTTGTGGAACGCCATAATCAAACTCTGAAAATTAGATTGTCCAAAATATGTAGAGAAAAAGGAGTTGATTGGATAATAGCCTTACCAGTTGCGCTCTTTTACATGAGAATGGTAGCACATTCTCGAACAGGGCTATCCCCGTATGAGGTGATCTTCGGTAGACCACCAAATATGTGGGGGACGCCTATACCTCGTAAAATCACAGACGTTGACTGTAATATGCTGACAGATTACCTGGCTTCCTTGATGTCTGCACTACAATCTTGTCGTTCACAGGTATCCGCAGCTTTTCCCGATAATACTGAGGTGAAGCCCCATGACGTGGTTCCTGGTGACCTGGTGCTGGTCAGGAACTTTGACCGGAAGACCCAACTGGATCCTAGGTGGAAGTCACCGAAGTTGGTTCTACTCACCACAAGGACTGCCGTGAAGATTGAAGGTCGCAAAGGGTGGTTGCACTCGAGTCATATCAAAAAATTTTATGGACTACCAACCAGTGTAGATACTCAACCCTGTATTCCCTCAAAGACAGACTCAAAGCTCCCCTTGGTTGAATTAACCAAACCAGAACTTTATAAACTAAAATTGAGGTCTAGTAAGTCAGACAATTTGATTGTTTAAGTCCTCTCCAAGGTGAAGCGGTTGAATTTGTCTCTGACATGTATCCTCTAGACCGGAATAGAGAAAGAAATCAGCAAATGCAGCTGAAAAAGCATGCGTATTGTAAATCGCTTCGTAGTCACTGCACAGTAACATTATTAATTTTGTTTTTTCTAAGTCTTCTGATTATTTTTTCCAGCATACTACTGCATATGTATTACCCTATTCTTAAACATGCTTACAATATAACTGCAGAACATTCTTTTAGCGAATTTCCTCCGCATGAGTTGTCATATAGATTTGCGCTGCGCAACAACACATTCATTAGTATGTTACATCATTCCCATCAGACCAGCAATGCCACAAATTGTTGGATATGTGGCCGACTCCCTCCCTATCAAAACTATAAGGGAGTTTTGCCCCTCTTTCCATATCCGTTCACACACAATGGCTCCTGTGGAGCATGGTTTAGTTTGATTAATTCCCTAGATTCAAATTCCGCAGTTTATCAAGACAACTGGGTTTGGGGAAACCTGAACCTAGTTTTACTTAAGGTCTGCTACCCTAACAAGGAGGGACTCCCCAAAAGAACAGGAACTGATCTAGAAAATGAAGTATATGGATTAGGTAATTTTACACTTAACCTCATGATCCTGAACGTTGAATCTGAAGCTACACCAATCTTGCCCGCCATGTCAGTATTCCCAGTAAAAGGGGAATTATGTATAAAAAAGAATGGTTCCATACACATGGGCCACAGTAAATGCACCACTGTAATAAAATTCAGTGATCAAGGCAAGTCTACATTTAGAGCTTCCCACCATTCCTACTTCATATGTGGCCAGACCGCATATATATGTCTACCTTTAGATTGGGATGGTACCTGTTACATAGCATTCCTTCTGCCACCTGTTTTCCTAGCTCCTCCTGATTATCATAGAAATACCCATTTAGTACACAATAGACAACAGAGAGATCTCCCAATTGTCGATTACACTGAAACAGCATGGGAAAAATACACAGATTTCAATAAAGGTTTCTTTCCATATATAGGTACAGTCACTAATAGTAAGCTGATACGTAGATTAACCAGAACCCTTGAAGCAGTAGTGAACGAAACTATTTCCGCCTTAGGCAATTTAACAGAAGAGCAGTCTGCTATGCGGATTGTTGTGCTTCAAAATCGTCTTGTCCTTGACGTCATCCTGGCCGATAGGGGCGGAGCTTGTAGGGTCATCGGATCAAGTTGCTGCATTTTCATACCAGAAAATTCGCCGTCAGTATATAAAGCCATAACTCGCCTTCATAAGATTATAAGCCAGATACACCAGAGTCCAGGCACATGGACTTGGTCCGGTTGGTTCTGGGGCGTGTTGTCAGCCTGGGGATGGAGAATGCTATCCTTCCTAGGTATTGGCTTTCTCGTACTATTCAGTTGCTGCTTATGTCTACAATGTGGGCCAGCGATTTGTGGTCTGTGTGCCACATCGTGTATCCCACCTCCAAGTTTTCATTCAAAATCTCGGAAGAAGAAAGAAGAACAAATGATGCTATATGAACAGATCGATGGATTGATGAAGATCGATATCTCCTGAGGGTCCGTAGGGGACAAGGAGGGAATGAGGAAATATGAATTTTGTGATCAGTTATGTCCCCTATTGTAGACCCCAACGGCTCCATGTACATGCTATAAGTACATGTATGTTCCCTCCTACTCCAGTTTTGAAGACGCAAATATATGTGTGTCCACCGTCAACATGTCCTCTTTCAGATCCGCCATGAATGGGTCAGATATTCCATTCCTAAGTATGAAAGGCCACCGACTTTATGTGGTTCACTTTCCACATTTTACAGATTCAGGCGAGTAGGCCCTGAATTCTGTCAGCAAGCCTTTCCCTGCCTTCTGCCTCTGAAAGCTCCAGTCCGAGCCAGCATCTGTATCCATGAACTTTGTCCTACTCCCTGCGCGGCTAACGGTGCCTGATCCAGCCTATTGCCTGCCAAAAACTGTATTTCACCTTCGAGATTATCTCCTTCGCTCCTCATCCGATGCATTCCTGTCTAGTAGTTTAGGTAAACATTCCTCTAGCTACCGTGCAAGGGGCCAGGCCTCGCTGTCCTCATGCAAGTAATTCATAGCCTCCGTTACCATGGAATATTCCTACCCCCTCGCATCTAGTGTAGACACTTAGACGCTTGTACACGCACTAACCGTCAGTATAGAATAGATTCTATCCTAGAGACCTTTCCTTTTGGATAACACAGTTCTTTAAACATAGGATACTAGATATGATTTGGGATTAGGTTGACATAACCCCAGACTTCTGTCTCCACATGTAGAGCTAAATGTCAAGTCCCCTTCACCCTCTAGTTGCACGTCAAACACACGTCATGCGGCTGCGCGCGCATCTCTGCCAAATATTTCTGCTGACATTGCAGGATTCTTCTATGGATCCACCCACTTGTGACATCATGTTTAATGACGTATTTTAGTTACACCTATGTTTACGCCTCTATTAGTTACGTATGCATAGTTTTCCTGTATTATCAGCTGTAACGCCTCTTGCATCTGTTTCAATGTAATGCATTTTCTATAAAACTGCTTAACTGTCAATAATATATGCGCCCTTCCTTCCTGAACTTTCGTGGTGATGGAACAGAAGGCCCACAATTCGAATTGGATTCCTTTGTATAGGAATAAAGCCCTTTAAAACCTCTAATACCACGGATTCTGCCTCTTATTTTTACTGAGTTATTCTCACTAAGACTTTACCGCATAAAAAATAGTACCGGTAACGAAATATTTACCACAGGACAGAAAAAGATAGAGAGGGACAGATTGCGGAAAAACCCTGAGGAGGTGTAGGGAACATCGACAACAAGCTAGGTGAAGGGACAAGTAGACAGCAAGAAGATTGCGTGTCGGAGACCCGAGGAGGGACAGAAGTAGGAAAATCTCAATTGGTGGAAAAAGAGACTGTTGGTGAAAAAGAAGTTGCTAGAGAAGAGAAAACTGTTGATGAACAAGAGGCAACTGAGACAGAATCTGATGAAAGTGAGAGTGAGATACATGGAGGACGAATTCTGAGAAAGAGAACTTGGATTGGAGAAAGAAACAATAAAGAAGGAAGACAAAAGAGAAATGCTAAAGGAGATCTTTGGCCTAACAAGATAAAGAGACTGAGGTATCGACTGACACGAGTTAACTCTTCGAAAGCTGAACAAGTGAACGAAGTGTCAAGTCAAAATCCAACGAAAGAAGAAGAAACAAAGATATCTGAGAGAACTAAAAGAATCAGAAAACCAAACCAGAGGTATAAGTCACCAGAATGGACGTATGTGGCATTGCCTGAACAGGGAGAAGAGGCAGACAGTCAAGGAAGTCCAGAGGAGGCTTTACTAAAAGTGGTTGATGAAGAAGAAGCTGTGGGAATCCTGAGAGTTATCTTGTCCGACATTGGAGAGGAAACGGATGTTCAGGACCTGATACGGTTTGATGATGATGAAGAAACAGTAAAAAGTGATGAAAATCCAAATTGAATAAATCCAAAGAGATCATTTGGAGAAGAAAAGGAAAGAAGTGATATTAAAACTAGTAGATTGTAATAATCTGTTGGGTACTTGCTGCCCTAAAGTTCGGTAGTGGAGTAGAAGAAGCTAAGTCAAAAGACACGGTCAAATTAGCAAAATGGCTAACACTAACAATAATCAAAGTAGATGTACCTTTCTGAAAAGATGGTGCAAGATGTGCTGCTGCTGTACAGGATTATTAATGCTGCTTTGGAGCGTGCTTGCTCTATTGATTTCTTTTAGAGTAACTATAGACACTTTAGAAGGACATACTGAGAACAGGACTAATATAGGGAAGAGTTCACAGAGGATAGTTCCAACTAGAACTAGAAAATGTACATATACATAAGGATAGGTAAATTAATGATTTTTCTAGCAATGTGTTTTCAACATTGTTGTATGAATACGTAAAGACAATGGATGTAAGGGATTGCTACGTTTGCATGCAATTACCTGCCTCTGTTTCGGAAGGAGTGACTTATCATCATCTTCCGGCTACGTATGGAATTTCATGTAGTGTTTTGATTAGTATATTTTACCAGTTAGGGAAATTAGATTATAATATGTCAAATGTCGATAATATTCTTGGGCAACTGCCTATGAATAAAGAACTGAATCCTGCAAAAGAAGCTAACACTTTAGGTGAGATTTTTATAGAAACTAGAGAATTAACATTAGAATATGTTTTTAGAAACAATTTAACTTGCAGTTTGAAAGAAGAGGAGAAAACTTTCCTAGACATGGTTGAGAGAAGAAGGTTGAACATGCACAAGAAAGCAGAAGGGCATAAAATGAGTGAAACAGTGTGGGATATTGAGAAAGAAAAGGAATTGAAAAATGGAGCCAGTCCAACTATGGCTATAGATGCACCAAAGAAAGGCAAACTATGCATTACCAGGAAGAGATCCCAGTATGAATATTATTTCATAGGGACTAGTGAGTGCCATGATACATACTTTATTGCAACCGGATGGGGATTTAGAGGAGGAGAAGATCCAGTTTTTCCCGGAGTGTATTATATTTGTGGGAACAAGGCTTATTACAGGTTGCCTGACTATTGGTTTGGTACATGTTATGTTGGCCTGGTCTTTCCAAAGATTTTTCACATGGATAGAGTAGAAAATGCTGAACAAACTAATCCATTAACACGCTATAGAAGAGAAACATGGACAGAAATTGTAGGAGATATTTTTGGAGCTTTGATACCAGCAGTGGGAATTTCTTTGAATGCCTTTGGCATTCGGAAGCTGTCAACAGTGGTGGATCGCTTGTCTACAAGCACCGCCGGAGGTTTTCTTTTAGTAAATACTGAAATGGTTGCTTTACGCGCAATGGCGATGCAAAATCGACTTGCCCTTGACATTCTTTTGGCAAAAGAGGGTGGAGTCTGTGGAATGCTAAAAGTTCAACATTGTTGCACTTACATTCCTGACGAAAGCAAAGATCTAAAAGTTTATATCAAAAATATTACTGATTTGCATGAAGAATTAGTACCACTGGAAGCTGAAAGTATCTGGACTAAAATGGCTAATAAGATGATTGCTATTAAGAATTTTGTAGCTAAGATAGGTAGTACCATTTTTGGTAAGATATTATTTCCATTAACATGTGTAATTGTTGCATTATTGATTCTTAGATTAGGGTGTATGTGTTGTAGGTATAGAAGAAATAAAAAGAAAGCAAAACAAGAAAATGTTAAAAAGAGACAAAAGAAACCAGAAAGAGATCCACAAGAAATAGAATTAGAAGAGCTAAGGGAAAGCATGTATATAGAAACTAAGAAAGAAGATGAGATGGAAACAAGGTTTGAAAAATGAACAAGAAGATATTTTGAATTTCTTCAAAAGGGGAAATTAAATTGATTTTTTGGGGGGTTTTGATTTTTGTGGTGATAAGATATCACCAAAGGGGGGATTGATGGAGCAGGGTTTTTACTTTAAACCCAAATATATTTTTCATTTTTGCATGTTATAATTAAAAGTACTGCTGATTAATTATTAATCATTAAAGATTTGTCGAGTCTTGTCTAACCAACCTTATTAACAGAAGAATTACACGTGGGAATGCTATTGCATGGCTGAAATAATACGTGAACTAAGTTGGTGAGCAAACTAACAGAAATAAATGTTGCTTATGTGATGTTATTGTGTTTTGCGCTTATAATTAATATGCATTAATGGCTTTCGATGTCGCAAATGGCTAGATAAATACATACACATAAGGGTATTAGCAGGGGAATAACACTGTATAATCATTTCCATGCAGTAATTATGTTTTGTGTTTCTTTTTACTTAAGTTGACCATTGTGGCCTGCTAGAAAATGGCTACCACCCGCAGCCTGTATTTGAGTAGATGGAAAATTTGCAAGGAGGCTTCGCGCTGACTGTGACCTTGCCCTCCTGTCAAACTGAAAAGCCATGATCATGACGACAAACCTGGGAGAGATGCCAAATGCCCCTGAACATGAAATTTGTTGCTAAACCAAATACTGACTTTATGAACTTGTAATGATCCCACGAATGGGATACAATTTATCCAAAAGAGACATCCGTAGAAGTAACGGATTAGTTATGGACTCCTTATTTCTATTCATTATTTGAGACAATCAATGTGTGTGAAAAAGTACTGATGTATCCCAATGTACCAAGACGACATAATTTCCGCCATTCGTCCGTTTTGTACGATATGATTGCAACATTTTGGAATGTAATTTTAGTATAAATATTAGTAGACTAGAGAGGTCTAGTGCCACTTCTTCCCGAACTGATGATCCGAGGTCCCGATGCTGACGGAGAGGACGGTGTCTCTACATGACGGCTAGAAACTTTGATTATTTTGCTGAGGACCGGTTCTGACTTAGAAACGACTTTTAGCCAGAATAGGTAAATATGAAAGAATGATCATGCATTTAATTGGCTTTTCTTACAATTTTAGATAAACAAAATTCTGTTTAAATCACTGTGTCGGGTGGTCATTTTATTGTCATATTTATTGAATTTATTTGCATATTGTAAAATGTCTCACCAGATCTATAGCAACCAGTTGATGCCATTGACCTCAGGGTACATGCAGATTGGTTAGGTATCGAAAGTGTTTCCCCTTATACATGGCACGGATAGGGTGGTAGGATGAATGTTGGTGTAATGTATGTGTGCGTGTGTGACTGCGAAATCACTCCGTCCGTGGAAGTAGAGGGGATTCGGAAGCTCCGATCTGCACCACTAGCACTCTCTCACAGAAGCACTGCATCTAGTCCACAAGGCAAAACCAATACCCTTCATCCATGTCCACACAGACTTAATGAGGTATCTTGATAGCAAGCCAAGTTGGTATTTCCACCTTGGGTGGTGACCACAGTGGCCTATCAGTTATGGTCAAATGCAAAACCTTGCAGCTATGGCCACCATGTATTAGAGAACATTGACAAAAGCCTTAAGAGAGGCTCTGTGTGGTCGTTCCTGGCTAGCTGGGATGGCTGGCTGAAATTGGCATCATACTCTGAATGTGGAAAACAGCACGTAAAATGTGTAAACTATGGGATTATCTGTACAATGCATTTGTTGGTGGGAGACTTAGTATGTATCACAAATCCAGATACACATCAATACAAAATGCCCTGTAACCCCATACATACAAATTGCCTCGACATACAACTGGTTGTGAGAACATAAATCCTGATGCAACATGACTGCAAACAACTACTGTTAATACCATAATAGCTTGGAGGGTATATTAGCTTGCCTGTTGCACTAGTTGTTTCCACATGGTGGTCATGGTTGCAATGGCAGAGAGCCCATCTTCAATCGATCTTACATTGCCAAATGGTACATCTAAGAAGCATGTGTTATTTTCACTTCAAAATTTCACATATGAAATTTGAGAATCTTGATCACATTATTTGAATACACAAATGTTTACTTCAATGTGATATCTACAGGAATGCATGCACGAAACCAATTGATAAAGAGTACAGCTACTCCATTTGAATGTCCTAGCGCTACTCTGCTTTGATCAGAAACAGCCACTCACAGTCAGTCCAACAAGAAGAAATGCCTTTTTAACTGTTTCCTAAAACAGGCCTCACACTGGATCGAACGCAAAGGGAGCTGAAGTTCATTCCATGTCTTTCCTGCCAATACGAAAAAGAAATTATCTTAACAAACAGAGCAGTGGCAGACTGTAGAGTTGTCAAGGGAGTGTAATGGAGGATTCTCCTGATCAGGTAGATGGGGCCTGATTGTAGAAACCGCAATGGTAAAAGGTTAGGGCTTTAAGCAGGATCCTTTCTCTGATGGGTAGTCAATGTAGTTCCCTCGAATGAGTGGAAACAGAATCTCTTCTAGATAGACTCAAACTAAGCAGAGCCGCAGCGTTTTGGACTGTCGTCAGTTTCCTGATTTTACAATCAGGCATACTTATAGAGAGGCAATTAAAGTGCTGAAACCATCGTTCTTCCAGAAGAAGAAAACATACAATAGAGCTTTCTCAGGTGCCGCACCAAGAATCTGGAATTCGCTACCGCCACTAAGCTAAGATCTATCTAATGGGTAAATTCCTTCCATAACTTACTACAGAGCAATCACCTAATCGTCTGATTATTGATCATCATCCGTTCCCTACAGATATATAATCCGCACGCCCCTCAAGATTTCCTAAATGAAGCACATTGGTTTCGTGTTCCTGCCGGCCCAGCACACAAGCGCGGGAGTTCGGACGCATCTTTATTTTACCGCATCTCAGCGTGCACTGCCTGCTTGCCCCTTTTGCTCCTTTGCTCCTCCCCTTCCCTTTCCTGCCATGCCTGGTCCTGGGTTACAGAAAGGATAGGCATGGCAATACGACATCTCCCCCCTTTGTATTTTGAGTGTTCAAAGTTCTATTTTCAAAGTTCTCTGTGGTCGGCTTCTTCGTGGTCGGACGAAGAGATGCCTCTCTCTACTGTCACTGGCTCCCGATGTTGATTGGGGTTCTTCATATTCGTTTTCTTCTTGACTTGACTCATCAGTGTCCCAATTTAAATCCCTAGCCCAAGTATATACTGTAGGATTACACCTCTTGAAGTGTGACACATTTCTCGTTGTTCTCTTGACTCCGGATTCCGCCGTGATCATGGTCCCTTTCTTCTTGATTACTTGTAGTGGCTGAGCGCAGTAGCGGCTGTAAGCCTTGGTTTTCCTTTCCTGCTTTACTAGCACCCAGTCACCTTCTCGGATGTCAGACATCTTGGCATGCCTACGGTGATCCGCATATTCCTTTATTTTCGCCTTCTTGGTCCGATCAAGTTCTACCAGTGTCTCATGGTCTAAATTTGTGAATCTGAATTGTGTGATAGCGTCTGCGGTTGGTATCCGAGTGCGTGGGATTTGCCCCAGCATCAGGGTGGCAGGACATTGGTTAGTAGTGCTGTGTGGTGTGGTCCTGTATGCCCGTAACACTTCATTTAGGGTTGGCTGAATGTCCCGATGAGCTAGTTCAGCTTGTTGCATTGTCTTGTTAATGGTGGCCATGAATCGCTCCACCATTCCGTTGGCCTGAGGCCACAGGGGAGTGATCTTTCGGTGTTTCAAATTTAGATGTCTCGCAAATTCTGCAAACTCCTGTCCGTTGAATGGTGGTCCATTGTCTGTCTTTACAACTATAGGGATTCCCCATGCGGCAAATGCTTTATCAATGACTGGTATGACAGCAGCTGCTTTAGTGGACGAGATTTTATGAGCCATGGGGAATCGAGAGTATTCATCCATGATGACAATGACGTACTTCCCTGATTTCAGCGGGCCAAAGAAATCAACCGCCACGTGTTGCCACACGCTATATGGGATGTCCAACATCTATAGAGGTGCCTGTGGTTTTTCTCGCCCCACCAGTTGGCAGTGTAGGCAGTCTTGTAATGTGGTTTCTACCATTTGGTCAAGTGAAGAAAACCAGACATGTTCACGCAGCGCCTTCTTCGTGGCTACCACTCCTCAATGTCCTTCGTGTGCCAGGTTGACGGTGCCTTGCCTCAACTGGTGGGGAATTACAATCCTCCTGTCTCTTAGTAACAGACCATTGGTGCTGGTGGAGAGGTCATCTTTGACATGTTTGAATGCCATGAGTTCTTGTGTGCTGATGGCGTCATTTGTATTTGATTCTTCCAAGTGTCTCAATGAATTGGTGTGGACACGGTGCATGATGTTCTGTAACGTGGCATCTTTTGCAGATGCTTCTATGATGGCCTCTAGTGGGACGGCAGGCAGGCATGCTTGGTCGATGACGAAATGGAGGTATTCTTCTGCTACTGAAGGCCGCACTTGCGTCACAGCTTGGGGATGTCGTGATATGTAGTCCGACGGGTTTTCTGCCTTCCCGAGTTTGTGCATGACGGTATAAGTGTAGTCCTGCAGGCGGATCCCCCACCGTTCAATCCTCTGAGGCATCTTTGCCCGGGTGTTGCCCAAGATGGTTGTCAGAGCCTCGTGATCGATGATAAGGGTAAAATGCTTGCCATAGACGAAAAGGTGGAAATGTTCACATGCCCATACAACCGCCAGACTCTCTTTTTCCGGCTGGGATTATGCTTTTTCTGTGTCAGTGAGACTGTGACTGGCATATGCACCGATGTGGCGTTGATCTTCTTCGTCATCGTATTGTACAAGAATGGCGCCTAGCCCAACGATTTCCGTCTTCCGTTTGGGGTTAAAATATGCCAAGTTGATGGCTGAGCTCACAGCAGTCTTAATTTAGTTGAACGCTTGTTCACACTTATCTGACCAGTGAAAACACTGCCCTTGTTGTGTCAGTTCTCGCAGTGGGTAGCTGATGGTTGCATAGTCCTTGATGTACCGGGCGCAGTAGCTAGCCATGTCCAGGAACGAACGGACGTCGCTGACATCTTGTGGTTGTGAGGTGTCAGCTAATGCTTATACTTTCTCAGGGTCTGGTCTCATGCCCTCCTTTGAGAAGATGTGTCCATAGAATTTTAGGGTTGCTTTGTGAAACTCACACTTGTCCTTGTTGAGTGTGAGGTTAGCATCCAGGAGGGCGTGACACCCCCGGTCTAATGCCTTGTCGTGGAGTCTCTCCAAACACCAGGATATCGTCATTGTAGTTGAATGCGTTCGGGGTGTATTGTATTACTCGCCTGACGGCTTCCTGAAAAATCTCGCCCGCGGACGAGATCTCGAAGTTAAGGCACTTGTATCGGAAGAGCCGTTGGTGTGTAGTGAACGTGGTGATATATCTTGATTTGTCATGCAGCTCCAGTTGGTGGTACCCCTTATTGAGATCCAGTTTTGAGAAAACAGTTGCTCTGTTCAGGCGAGTGATCATGTCGCTGATGTGGGGTCCTGGATTCCGCTCCCTTTCGATGGCTGTGTTTGGGGCTTGCATATCAACACACAAGTGTACTTTGTTGTTGTGTCCTCTCTTTGGCACAACTACTATTGGCGACACCCATGGGGTGGGCCCAGTTGAGCGTTCTATGGTGTCTGCTTGTAGTAGGTCTTGAAGTTCATCATCCACTGCTTGCTGCAAGTGAAAAGGCACTTTCCTGTGATGCTGCGCCACTGGTGCAACTTGCTCATTAATGTGCAGTTTGACCTTGAAATGGGCTAATTTCCCTAGACTACAGAATAGCTGTGAGAACTTGCTGACAATGTCTGGCGAGTCATCCCCTCTGTACAAAATCTCCACCAGCTTCAAGCGTTCTGCCGTCGGTAGACTGAGAAACCAATCGTCTGTTTCGGGCCCTTCAATCACGTGGACGCGTGCCTGAATTGCTCTGTCTTTGTATGTCAGTGTTGTGGGAAGCTGTCCCAGACACGGTAGTGGTTTTGGTTTCATTTTCTGATACTCGGTAGCGCAAATGTAGTTAAGCGATGCACCTGTGTCTAGAACGAACTTGGCAGAGTGTCTTCCCATCTGAATGTCTAACCTTGAGTATTTTTGTAGCCTGTCTGGATCTGCCACCATATATACATATTCGTCACTGTCTTGCGATATCGCAGTAAGTGCAGATAACTCTCTGGACGTCGACCTGTGGGATCGATATGAGCTGTGTGACTGGGTGCTGGACTTTGACGAACTCGTTGATCGATCTCTTCTCCCTTGAACAGGTCTGACATGGGGATGTGACCCTGTGCTTCGCTTAACCAGTCCTGTTTCCTTGCAACGGGTTTGGCAGGCAGCTTCAAAGTGTTTGTCTTTCCCACATCGATGGCATTGTTGGCCTATGGCTGGACATGGGCCCAAATGAGGGTAATCTTGCCCACACCGATAACACTGCGATGGTTGTCTTCGGGAATGACTGCTTTGATTTCCACTGCGAGATGACCTTGCATGAAATGATTTCTTGGATCTTCCAGACTGCTGATGATCTGGGCGATGTCTGGGTTCAGTGTGAGATTGAACGCGGAAAGCCTGTTCTCTTTTCTCTGTCTTTTCCATTTTGCTGGCTTCCATCTTCTTTACATGCTCCTCTGCTTGGTCGTTTATTCGGGTGAGTTTTTCTATGTCTTCAAGAGAGTAGTTATTTTTGTAATAGTCGGCGGCGTAGCGATTCCGACTGACACCCATCAATAATGCATAGGCGAAGTGCGTCTTCCGTGCTGAAATTGTCAAATTTGCAATAGTGAGCCAGACATTTGAGACGTGGGATGAAATCACTCATGGGCTCATCTCGCTCTTGTGATGCAAGATTGAACGTGTAGCGCTCATAGTCGAGGTTCCGCTTGTGAAGGAACTCCCTGTTTAGGGCCTCTCTCACATCATCATAAGACGCCGCATTAGCTGGGGGCAGTTCTTTGATGATTTGTCCAACATCTTTGCCCACTAAATTTCGTAATGCGATGAGTTACTTGTCGGGATTTTGGACTTGTGAGCCCTTCATGAAATCCTCGAAATCTTCAAGCCAACTCTTCCATTTGGGGCCCATACTGTTTTCAGACATCAGTATTAGGGGTTCAGGAGGACACAAGAATGATACTCCCATGAATATTGGTCCAGGCGGTGGGGCGGTTTGCGCAGAGCCGGTCGCCGCCGGTTGCGACGAGTCAGGTCGTGTGGACATGATGGGGCGTCTGTGGCTTTGCTCTGTGCTTCAGTGAGCCCCACTGGCATCTAGGGGCCTCAGTCGCGCTTTCGTGGGGCTCTGGGGTGCTTTTCTGGTGGTGCCTGACTTCAAAATGGCTGCCGTGCTGGGAGCCAAGTTTAATCAATGGACAATGCCTGACCTCAAGATGGCCGCCGCAGTGACTCTTGCCTCCTATCTTTACAGGGTGCTCTCTTTTGGTTACTATCAGCTTTAATATTGTCCCCAGACTTTCCTGAACTCTTGGGAGGGTGAAGGTGCTGTGTCAGCGCTCTGGCCACTCCTCACGCTTTCACCTCGTTCTTGGGCAGTGCTCTGGCCGACAATGAAGACGCTCCGCTCTTCACTCGCGGTAGCATGTGCTTTCTTTTTCACGCGTGTATGATGCCAGGATAGAGGGGGGTGCCTCGCATCCCACACTAGTCGCCAGGTTTCGTATTCCCGCCGGCCCGCACTAATTGACACACGGGACACCAGCGGGAGTTCAGACGCGTCTTTATTTTACGGTGTCTGCACTGCCTGCTTGCCCCTCCCCTATTTTATAGCGTCTCAGCGCACACTGCCTGCTTGCCCGTTTTGCTCCTCCCCTTCCCTTTCTTGCCATGCCTGATCCTGGATTACAGACAGGACAGGCATGGCGATACGACATCTGGGATCTATATAACCTCGTCCAGAGTCACCTATCACGTTAAGTTACTGAGGCAGATGCTCAGCTAAACTGTGAATTCTGAGTCCTTTGATTGTAAAAAATATAATTCAACATATTCTTTCAGGTTCAGATATTTTTGTAAGTGCACATATCTTTTCCAGTCCACTGATTGTATTGTTCCACACTCGTGAGTTTGTTTTGATGCTTGCTATTGTCGCAATTGGGACAACTATATCACTGTTGAGCGCTCTGACACCCTAAGGGGTCACGTTCGCGCTATATAAAACGCTAAATAAATAAATAAAGTAGGCCAGCCTAGATGTAATCAAAGAATGGACAACTGTCCTACTGGTCTCAACTGGTATAAAGTCCAACAATATCCTGATTGATCCCAGCAGACCAACATAGGTCCGGGCTACTAATCCAATCTGGGTGTCCATGGATATCTTTTTATCTATTCTTCATTGTCAGTGAAGGGAGAGAAGGGATGTCCAGTGGCCAGGTATAGTTGGTCCAAAGATCTGTCGCTTTGCTGAAAAGAAGAATCTTGGTTTTGTCTGCATTACATTGGCGATAGCTCTTCTGTATCCAATGCAGGACATCCTTCAGGCAGACAGCAAAATACAATTTATGGGAAGTGGAATGAACGAAAGTGAGAAGCAATTGAGGGTTGTCAGCATATGAAATGGTTGCTACCCTGTAGTATTCAATTAGAGTAGCTAGCGGGACCATGAGGATATTAATCCCTATCTACAAAGAATTGTAGACAGAGATTTGCTCAAAAATCCTGCGCTTTCCTGAGGCAGTCGTAACAAGGCGAAATGTTTTCATTTTCCTTCTTTTCCCTCTTGGTGTGTGTGCTGCATTGTACACATACAAAGATGGAAATGTCTAAATACATTGGGGCATATTCTCAAGGAGCTATCAGGCCTTTAGCACAGCCAAAGTCGCGATAAATTCATCGCCCCATTCACAAGCTGGTGCAAACAGCCCATATCACCAGTGTTCCGTTGATAGCATCCTCAAAAAACATCACCACGGATGACCCCGGCAACTATTGCTAATAAGATGCAGAGTAGGCTTTCCCGAGCAAAAAGCCGCAGCAACACCACTCCGCAACATTCTCAACGACCAGCCAGATGTGCGATAAGACCACAAAACATGCGATAAGGCGCATTAGCAGCAGGAAACTAACACCTACTCTGACCTGGTGTAAAGTCGGACGAGAACCGGCACCAGACAAGGGAGCCTAGCCCAGAGCCACACATGAAGAATAACAGATGCCCTGGAGCAACTTAACATGCAGCACGGAGCCCCAATAGGGCAACAACACCCACCGCCACCACCTCCAGGACCGCCCCCACCGGACCACCACCGAGGCAGCGCAAATACAGCGGACCCTCAAAAAACGCACACCAACCTCACAGACCTAACACCAGAGAATGTGATTGCCTACTACAGGCCCAAAAGGACAACCATCCTCAGCATCCTGAACATCATTGCCCACAGGCTGACGGCACTAGCACAGCAGACAACCAACATCCCACCTCAGACAAAGCAGCTGGCTGTGCTGCACCTGTTGGCCTCTGGTACCTTCCAACCAACTGCTGGTCGAGTCGGAGGAGTCTCACAGCCAGCCCTATCCAAGTTCATCACAACTGTCCTGGATGCCATCACCAGCTTAGTACCCCAGTACCCATTCCACCCCACTGCACAGGAACAGCTGTTGATCAAGCAAGGCGTCTATGCCATAACTGGCTTCCCGCACGTGTTAGGGGGCAATTGACTGCACACATGTCCTACCTGTGTCCCCTGGTGACACTGCACACAATTACCTCAACGGAATGCACACGCATTCCATCAATGTGCAGGCAATAGTGGACCACTGGGGAATCGCCACCAACGTTGTTACCAACTACCCAGGCAGTGTGCATCATTCCACTTCTTCTGACAGTCCCTTAGCAACCGACACTACCAGGATGGCACCCATGGAAATGCACTGCACGTTGGGAAGTACCAAATGAACACACGACACACCTCAACTCCACAATCATGCAACTCACAACACTGGGAATGCACACGTTCCAAACTCACATACAACATGCCCAACAACATGCCCACCCACCAGACACGACAGGACAATTACCTGTGGCAATCTGGGCCAGCCATGTACATGAGCCATCAACGGCATGACACATCAGCCACACAATAACAGATTGTGGGGAGAGGTGGGAACAAGGCATGTGCGAAGGAGGCAAGTGACCCATGAATGAGAAGGTACACAATGCCAAGTGTGGCGTGGATGTGATGGCCAGACTGCAGTATGCAGACCACACACATATCCAGGTCGACATACACCGCTGGTGTATGGAGTGTAGTGGACAGTGGACGCAACCATGTCACCCCAGCCAGTGGGGAAGGTAGCGAAAACGTAGCTTATTACGTCCCCCCCATAAGCGTGAGCGGAGTGGGCTGGTCCGGCGTATGCCAGGCCAGCGTAGGGGTGTGAATAAAAAGCATGTAGCTTTGGGCGTGGTTCTCTTCCGGAATGCCCAACGTCTCTGCCAGGGCGGTGCCTCTCACCCCGCCACGAGGCCGATGCCGTCATTGTGAGCAAAGTTGCCTGCGATCCTGTGCGCCTGCTGTACCCCGGGCCACTGGTCCCCGAACCGGTCCTGTCCGCCACTGCGCACCCAAGCCTCACCGCTCACCTGCCGACACCGGCGTGGGTCAAAGAGGGCCCACCATGTGCCCATGCAACCTCCAAGCCCGAGGACAGCGAGCTTGGCAGCCTGCTCAGACCATCACGGCCTCCTCGATAAAGGTCCGCAGTCCTCCTTTCTCATTGACGTACTCCACCGGCATACACAGTGGACAAGTAGGTCACATATTTGGAACTGAGTCTTGATCATGCAATGGCAGAGTACATATTCATTACTGATTTTATGCTCCCTTCGATGTGGTGCCACCAAGTCTGTGTATAGCATTCCAACCACAAGTGTCCGTGGGCCCTCGCAGACTACTGTCCTCGGCACACACTGCGCTCGAGTAGGTCACACATTTGCAACTGAGTCTTGATTTCATCATGGCAGAGTTCATATCATTGCACGCAAGGAGAGATGTAAGAGGAAGACGCGTTTCAGTCCGGAGGAAAAAAGGATCATGGTTACGGAGGTGATCGAGCAGTACCAACAACTGCCCTGGTGTCACTAACTCTGTGCTTCGCAAGCCAATGACATGTGCTTGTGGGCCCCTGCTGACCGCTGCCTTTGGCCTACACTGCGGACGAGTAGGTCACACATGTGGGACTGAGTCTTGATTATACAATGTCCGAGTACACACATTAATGCAGAGTTTAAATCACTATACTCCCTTCGATGTGGTGCCACCAAGTCTGTGCATAGCATCCCAACCACATGTGTCTGTGGGCCCTTGATGACTACACCTTCGGCCAACAATGCGGTCCAGCAGGCCTCACACCAATCCAATCCAGTCCATACCAGGCAAGACACGGCATCGTCGCTAACTGAACACCCCCTCAGCTCTGGTGCTCCTACCTCCGTCAACCACAAGTCACCCCCACATGCCAATTCAACCTCATGTGTTAGAGTTCCAGGAGGAGCTCGCTGAACAGCGGTTGGCCCACGCTGACTACTGTCTCGGGCCTACACTGCGGTCGAGTAGGTCACACTTTCAGAACTCAGTCCTGATTCATTAATGGCAGATTTTATATCATAGTACAGACCTCATCGCAGACTGCATACCTTTTCAGCTCCGGTGCCACTAAGTCTGTTCCCCGACATCCATGGACACTTTCTGGTTGAACTTTGGTGGCGACTGAGTCTATGGACTGGGGGTTGTCATCATCATCTAGTCTGTGAAACTGACTTGGTGGCAAAAACGAAACAGTCGCATTCCACTCCTCCATTTGCTGCTTCCGGATGGCTTCTGCACTCTGCATCATGCCCTGGAGGAAACCTTCCACTATCCCCCGCAACCCACCGCCACCTTCACCTTGGACATCCATGAAGACCGCTCAGCTCGCGTAGCCCCATCTCACTGCACTGCAAGTCACCGTCCCGGGACTGTGTGTCTGTGCCGGCCGCAGTGCATCCAGGGCCACTGACTTTGTGCAGCTCAAGTCAGGGACCCTGTCTGCTGAGATATTGGATGGCATCTGAGACGATGGCCTTGGGTCATCAACGCTATGTGTATGTGGCCCTGCGCTGTCTGCTGCCTCCGGCCTCAACTGTGGTCCTCCAGGGCTCACACATCAAATCGAGTCCTGACCGGCCCAAACGTCACATCACCGCAGGAGGCACACACCACCACCACCTGGACCAGCTCCAAACGCCAAAAGCCAGAGTCAAAAGTGTCTTACTGCCAGACTATCAGAGTTGCTCACACCTGTTGTGAATGCCATCATCTACCTGATGCCCTGCTTAGCACTACAGGTGCCACTAACTCAGTGCACCACAGCTCATGGACACTTCTGTTTGCTCATTGGGTGACCTCTGTACTTGCTCCGGATACCACCATGATGCTCCACAGTTGTCTCTGTAATGCTGTTTTTTTCTGTTTCTGTTTTAATTTTGTTCACTGTTGTAGTTGTTGCCAGCACCAACCACTCCTTGCGGGCTGGCTTACACTCATCTACCACACATCCAGCACAGGCGTCACTGTACATGTGACCCTTCCAATAAAGGGGTCGGACTCATGTGCCCGTAGCCAGTCCCACAAACTATCTGCGCATGTCCCTGTGGTCATTATGTATGCATGGGGGCCCGTGCCCTACGACATTACACTGTGCTGTGTACAGCAGACGCAACCATGTCCCCACTGGCAACGGGTAAGACCTTGGACATGTAGCTTTGTCGTCACCAACTCAATACGTAAGAATGGCCTGGGCCGTCGTACGGAGGTCCGGCATGGGTGTGAATGATAATTCCGGGGCTCTGGGCATGGTTCATTACAGGACATGTGCAAATGCATGTGTCTCTGTTGCAGTGTGGGTCTCCTTTGTGGGGTGTAGGTGGTCCCTGATGGGACTTAGATACCCACATATGTGGTCCAGTTCAGCTTCAATGAGCTCTGACCCCACCCGCACCTGTTGGGCCACCTCCTTTTGGCATTCTGATACCTGGCATTGGAATGCGATGCCTCGGTGGAGTGGTGGCGGGTGCTTCCTGCTGTGCAGGGGCTGGGGTCTCCTCTATGTAGCTTGACTGCCCTGCTCCTGGTGGTGGGTTGCCTAAGATGTCCATGAGCTGTTGTAGGGCATCAGTGTGGGAGGTGTGGTGGTCCTCTCCGGCATCATTGATGAGTTGTCTGGTCTGCTGTGCTGGAGGTGTTGTTTGTCTCTCTGCAATGTGAAGGGGAGGTGCATGTTGACATTGTGTTGACATGTATGTTGGCGCATTGTTCTTGTTTACATGCAGACTGTATGACAATGTACATTGTGACTGTTTGGGAGGTGCTGAAATTTGAGGCAGGACTGTGGACATTTGAACTACATGACGGATGTGAGGTTGTACACGTACATTTCCATCTCACAGTTTCCTGCTATGTTAGATGTGATTGGCCTGTTTCTGCGCATGGGCGGACCCAGTTGCGTCCTCTGTTCTGCAGTGTCAGTGTACCACATTGTCCTGGGATGTGCTGTGATTGCTATGTGTGTGTGCTGCAGTGTGCCATGGGGATCAGGGACATGATCCTGGGTCATTGTGGGTGTGCAGTGTGCTACACATCATTGTGCATGTGTGCCATTGTGCCCATCTCCCCCGTCCCCCCAGTCCCTGGTCGTTGCTCACCCTGTTGATGTTGTGTCATGTCCTATCATGCTGTGTCCGTACTCCCGACTCCTTGCACCTTCTCCACACTGATGGCTGTGGCCTCTATTTCCCCCAGCTCCTTCTGTGGCACAGGACTCCCACCTCCATTCGCCGTTGCTACCTTCCTGTTGGCAGCTTGTTTGTGCTTGGTTTGGCTTTTCACATCATGCCAGCGCCTCTTGGCCTCCTCCATTGACCTCCTCGACACTCCTTGACCTCCTCAACCTCCTCGACTGTATTCACATTTGTCAAATTGGCGTTCTGTTGATGGTAGTGTTCTGTCACCTCCGTGACGCTGATCTGGTTTTCCATCGGACTGCACCCCGTCTTCCTCTTCTCCTTGCCCTTCCCTGTCCCCAGGATTCCTTGCTGGTGGTCTGTGGGGATTGTGGGCTTCGCGTTGGCCTCTGCACTCAGTCTGGGTGCATCCATGTTGCTACGCAGTTTCTTTTGTTTTTGGTGTGTTTTTCTTGTTCTGCTTTAATAGTGCATTTTCCAGCATGATGCGTGGGAATGGCAGACCCGTCGCTGGTTTTAGCTGATTTTTGTATCACGCTTGGCCTCATCGCAGCTTTTTTTGCATTCGTGTTTCGCATTTTTGGGGCTTCGCGTTGGTTTTAACGCGGTCATTTGACACGTTATCGTGAGCCTATTGCATGGTGCCGCCGGATTGAGAATGCCACGTTAACACGGTGTTATTTGCCCGCGATAGACTGCGATGTGCAAAGTTGCGTTAAGCTAATTATGCGATGATTATCACACTTTCTTGAGAACATCCTCTGTTGTTTTTCTACAGGTTGTGTACCCTTCCTGCACAAAAACTATGCTTACCACAGCACAGACATCCGTGCCTTATCACACAGGGAGAGAGCAGGACAGTGCCACATCTCGGTAAGACCTGGACCTCGGTCACAGGCCTGCACTCTCCCCGGCAGCTCCAGGCACTCCCCCCGTCGGGGTGTTCGAGGCTGCTGTGGCCCGCCTGCCGCATCGTGGTAACTGTTGACTCTGCTGTACTGTTCTTGCTCTTGCTCACTTTGTACTTTTCTTGCCCCTTTCAGTGCGTTATTCCCTGCCCACTCTGTGCATTGTTCACCCTCTCACTGTGTATCCCCTAGCTAGGCTTGGCTCTGCTGTATTGTCATAATCGTGCTCATACTGTGCTTCCTTGCCCTTTCACTGCGTATTCACTGCGTTAGTTTCCTGCCCATTCAGTGCATCTGTTGCCCTTTACTGTGTCTATCTTGCGCTTCTTCTTCTACCCATTCATCCTCTGTACCCACTGCCCCTCTCTCCCCTTGCCGTTCCCTCTCCCAGATTCCCGCTGCTGCTGACCCACGGCCCCTCGCCCCTGCCCTCGCCCGTTTCCTGCCTCCCAGCTGAGCGTCCCTCCCCTACACAATACCGACCGCTGCGCGGTCGCGCAGCAGATGCGTGCACCCAAGGTGTGCCCAAGGCAAGCCCGTCTGCCCTGGTCCGCGCCTGGACCGCGCCTAGCGCCAGACCCTCTGGCCTCCGCTAGCAACAAGACAACAGCCTCGCTACCATGCAAACACCCTCCATGCACTCAATGCAGGCTGATCCTCCACCTGCTTCCAGGCCACCCCGAAGCTCACCCATGGACCCTTCACCTGCCGAAACTGCAGCTACACCTGCCAGCACACACCTGCACGTCCTGCACGTCCTGCCCACCCCACCAAAGTGGACCACAACCACCTCAGATGCATACTGCTCAACACCCGCTCCGTCCAGAGGCACGCCATCGAACTCTTGGACCTACTCGACTCATCCTCCCCAGACGTCTTTTTCCTGACGGAAACCTGGATGAACTCCTCATCAGCACCCGACGTTACCATAGCCATCCCGGATGGCTACAAGATCACCTGCAGAGACCGCGCCAACAGACAAAGAGGAGGGATCGCCATCATACACAGAAATACCCTCAGAATCTAGACCAACATCGAAGACACCCTCAGCACCGCCGAACACCTGTACTTCCAGAGCCACATTGATCCCAACACCACCCTCAGAGGAACCCTTGTGTAGAGACCCCCCGGACCCCGGCCACAGTTCATCGACTCCATCACAGACGGCATCAGCGCGCACGCCCTGGCCTCCACAGACTACATCCTCCTCGGAGACCTGAACTTCCACCTCGAGAACACCAACAACAGCAACTCCACCACACTACTGGACAACCTCGCCAACCTCGGCCTCAAACAGCTTGTCACGACACTCACCCACTTCGCTGGACACACGCTCGACTCCATTTTCGCCGCCAGCAGCCACGTCTCCATCAGCCACACCACCGAACTCCACTGGATTGACCACTGCTGTATCCACTTCTCCTTCAAGAAAACCACTCCACACAACCACCAGCGAAGAAACCCCCACCGCAGCTGGAACAAGGTCACCGAAGACCAGCTTATCACCACCTTCGCCTGAGACCCACCGACCGTCCACAACGTCACCGACACAGCTGCCCACAACCTCAAGTGATGGATCGACGACTGCGCCAACACTCTCGCCCCGATCAAGAAACCCACAAACAGATGCGCTGACAGAAGAGCCATCTGGTTTACCGCCGACCTCCAGACATCCAAGCAGACCTGCTGGAGACTAGAGAAGAAATGGCGCTGCGAGAACCATGCAGCCCTCAAGAACGCCAGCCGCAGACACCACCAACTCATTCAAACGGCCAAAAGGACCTCCTTCAAGGAACGCATAGACAACAGCGCACACAATAGCAAAGAGCTGTTCAACATCGTGAAGGAACTCACCAACCCCAGCTCCAGCTCCAACGACATCCTGCCGTCACAAGACCTCTGCGACAATCTAGCTACCTTCTTCCACCGCAAGATCGTAGACATCCACGACAGCTTCAACACCCAGACCTCTCCGACAGCCGCCGACACCACAGACTCAGCGCCCCCCAGTCACACCGGCCACCTGATCTCCTGGAACCACGTCAACGACGAAGACACCATCAAGACCATGAACACCATCCACTCCGGCTCACCATCAGACCCCTGTCCCCACTACATCTTCAACAAAGGGAGCTTCATCATCGCACCCCAACTCCGTAAGATCTGCAACAGGTCATTTGAGACCGCCACCTTCCCGGAAAGCTGGAAACACGCAAAGATCAATGCCCTACTCAAGAAACCCAAGGCAGACCCAAAGGATCTCAAGAACTTCCGGCCCATCTCCCTGCTCCCGTTCTCAGCAAAAGTCATTGAGAAGATCGTCAACAGGCAACTGACCCAATTCCTCGAAGAAAACAACACTCTGGACTCGTCCCAATCCGGATTCCGCAGCAACCACAGCACCGAAACCGCCCTCATCGCCGCCACTGATGACATCTGGGCCCTGCTGGACAACGGTGAAAATGCAGCCCTCATCCTCCTGGAACTCTCGGCCGCCTTTGACACCATCTGCCACCACATCCTGTGCACACGACTCTACAGCGCGGGGATCCGCGACGAAGCCCTGGACTGGATCACCTCCTTCCTCACCAACAGAACCCAGAGAGTCCGCCTCCCTCAATTCCAATCCGAAGCCACCAAGATCACCTGTGGTGTACCCCATGGATCATCCCTCAGCCCGACCCTCTTCAACGTCTACATGATACCGCTCGCCAACATCGTCTGATCACACGACCTCAACAAAGTCTCATACTCTGACGACATCCAACTGATCCTCTCCCTCACCAAAGACCCCGCCACCGTCAAAACCAACTTCCACGCAGGGATGAAAGCCGTCGCTGAATGGATGAAGAGCAGTCACCTGAAACTGAACTCGGACAAGATGGAGGTCCTCATCCTCGGCTCCACCCCTTCCGCCTGGGACGACTCCTGGTGGCCAGCCTCGCTGGGAACTGCGCCGACACCCACCGACCATGCATGCAACCTGGGGTTCATCCTGGACTCTTCTCTGTCAATGACCCAACAAGTCAATGCCGTCTCCTCCTCCTGCTTCAACACCCTCCGTATGCTTCGCAAGATCTACAGATGGATCCCCACCGAAACCAGAAGGAAGGTCAGCCAGGCCCTCGTCACCCGCAGGCTGGACTACGGCAACGCCCTCTACGCGGGAACCACGGCCAAACTCCAGAAGAAACTCCAACGCATACAAAACGCCACCGCACGCCTCATCCTCGATATCCCCCGCCACAGCCACATCACCGCCCACCTGAAGGACCTGCACTGGCTTCCCGTCAACAAGAGGATCATCTTCAAGCTCCTCACCCACGCTCACAAAGCACCCCACAACGCAGGACCAGCATACCTCAACAAGTGACTCACCTTCTACACCCCCAACCGCCAACTCCGCTCCGCTGACCTTGCCCTCACCACCGTTCCATGCATCCACCGAACAACCACCGGCAGCAGATCGTTCTACCACCTCGCCGCCAAGACATGGAACACCCTCCCCATACACCTGCGACAGACCCAGGACCTTCTGACCTTCAAGACCTGGCTGTTTGATCAGTAGATGCTCCCCCCACCCAGCGCCTTGAGCGCCTTGAGACCCACACGGGTGAGTAGCGCACTTTACAAATGTTTGATTGATTGATTGATTGATTGGTGCTATTCTGCTCTCTCCTGTCCATGCAACACAGAGCAGCAACTGCATTGTGTGATTGCTTTGTAAATCTGGGCCACGTGTGTAATTACCACCTGGGATTGTGCACCACTTGTAATGATGCCCAAAGAATCTAGGGCTTGATGTGCCCAAGGGTTCGTCTATAGGAATGTGAGTTAGTATTTTTGGGCTGTAAAGTAGGCATTACTTTTAACCGATTCAGCGATATCCGTCCTCTCTTTTGCTCTGAACCCCTTTTGTCTTTGCATCGCCTATCAAGGTTCACACGAGCTGTCTTCCAGAGTAACACAAACGACATGCTGAACAAGGAAAATGTGACGTTTGGCACAAAGTGGAGGAGGGTTCACTATGAACTTCCCCACGTTGTGCTAATTTGGGGAGCTAGCGGGGTTTTAGAAACAGCAGATTTCCCAAAAAGACACTTTCAATCAGCAAATATGCCAATGTCAAGCTCAGGTTTTGCTCACTTCCATGGTTTATCCGCATAAAGCCTGTTTCCTGTTTATAGCAAGATGACTTTCTGTATGGGAATTGAATGATGAAGAGCTTGTGTCTTTTTTCAAAGTAAACACCTGCCTTTGTATCTGCTTCGTATAAGTCTGAGCTGCTAAAAGACAGCTTGTGGGAGAACCACGTTTATTCTGAAGACTGTATCATGTGTCATGTATTCAACTGCGAAGACTGGAGGTCTGTTCTAGAGACCTGAAATATTAAAGGTTGCATCGCAAAGCAGGCTCTGTGCACACCTATTTAATTGTGACCAAATCTTCCTTTAGTACTACAACGAATATACCTATCCATTGCACTGCAAAACAGTCATTAGGTTTGATTCATGGAATTCTGCCCTTTTTAGTTCTGACCTAAGATAGTGTGTTTAGGCTTTCACTTGTGAGAGATATTGTATACACCAAGGGACTTGGAGTCTGCCCATTGTTCACCATTCATTGGGTTCACTCCAGTGGCGGCTGGTGAAGTCTGAAAATGGTGCGGTGGTACTGCCTGACTCATGTTGAAACAAGCAAGTGAAGCAAGATAACTTAACCTCTTGCAGTACACAACCGTAAAAAGACACCCAAAGTAGGATAACCTGCTGCAGGATGTAGGATTTTGAATGTGCACAGAGTAGTTGCAGTTTATCACTCACATCAGACATTCTCTCTAAAAGCACTCCTGGGGGGGAGGAGCCAAGATGGCGGAGTGAGCAGACGTACTGCTCTCGAGCTCCCGCCAACGATCCATACAGCACCGGCCTGTGGGCCATTGCAGGCACGAGCAGAGCATCTCAGGAAACGCGAGAGGTCCCGGTGCTGGCAGAGACCATCTGGGGCGGAAGCGATGCCGGAGTGTGCCACAGCCTGATTGCAGACCTTGCGGCAAACGGCCAGCGCGCGGAGGTGACAGGGGCCGCGCTGGGGTGCCAGCGCTATGAAAGAGACGGCGAGAGCCTGAGCTATCAAGGGACGGGACCCGCACCTCCTGAGCAGGACGGCGGCCGTGACGGGGCCGCCGACACAGCGCCCGCTGCTGCAGCAGTGATCGGAAGGCTACAGGAGTCCGACGCGGAGCCGCGGGAGGAGGCGGTCCGCCATTTTGGGAGAGCACCGTGACGGAACTGAGGCCTGTGTAGCGACGACCGCGGGCCCGGTGAGTGGACTTCGTGCTCTCCCCCTCATTTCCCACCCCCTCCGCACCGGGACTTACGTTGAGGAACCGGCGCTGCCCTGGGAAGGGGGGGTTCTGGCTGTCTGGTGTGTGAGGAAGCAGCAGCTGGACGCCCGACGCGGCGGAGGCTGGATTGGGACTCGCCCACCCCCCGGTGCCGGTCGGAGCTTGAAGGGCAGTGGGGGCCCGGAGGAGACTGAGCTTCACCATACTCAGGTGCGGGGATACCATTTGCACGCGAGACCTGCTGCTGCCACTGTTGGAGGTGAGGCTGCCGGCTGGTTGCCTGAAGTGATTGGTGGGGAGGCCTGATTCCTGGACGGCTGCGGGACAGTGCAGAGGGACAGTGCAGTAGTCCTCGTAGGGACATGACGACGGGGCTGGCTGTTGGCATGGACTTTGAGATGCTAGTCTGACCAATTCTGGAGACAGGCCCCGCCTGAGAGGGCAGGACTGACGCGCCGGTGGGGTCCTCGGGGAGACTTCACGACATGAGGAGCCGGGCCTAACATGTTGGGGCGGCGCTGGACCCGCGCGTCGGGGCGAATGTCTGGCGGAATAGCTGACGCCCTTTGGTGGTGGGACACTTGCGGGGGCCCCTTGACCCGCCTGACTTGGCGGGAGCCGCGGCAGGAGTGCACAGGCTGTCGAGCTGCGGTGTGGTGGAGATAGGGGAGCAGCCGCTTGACTCCTTTTTGCTGCCCCGCCTCGGGCCTGGCTGGGACGGAGGGTGCCGTGGAGGAGCTCGCCACTGGAGGAACTATCTGAGGCCACCGGGGACGGCGCGGTGTTGACACAGTCCGCTTTCGCAGTGGTGGCACTCCCTCAAGATGGAAACGGAAGCCTAGAGGAAGGTCAAGGGGAAAGGTGTTTCAGCATCGGCACAGAGGACCTGGCATTGTCACTGTCGGCGTGGTAAATCCCGGGAGGCACTGGCGGTAGCAATGGTTGCACAGTATATAAACAACCTTCCGGCTCCCGCTGATGTCCTGCGTCCCTCGCCCTGAACTGGGGACAACAGCTGACACTACCCTCTGACGAAGAGTCAGAGACGACAGCACTGAGACCCGCGCACAGTACCTTGGGCCCATTTGAAGAGGGCTATGTTCACCTCTAGGAAACGACAGGACAGGACCCTTAAGGACCTATTTGCCAGGGCACCAGATTGAATCCATGTTTGTTGCGCTGAGGGAAGACATCCACACACTCAAACAGGAGTTCACCTCGGAGTTAAAAGAGGTCCGGCGCGACATGGACTGCATTGGAGAACGGGTCGCTGATCTGGAAGGCAAGAGCGAAGGGAGGGACGTGGAGATTTCGGCGCTACAGCAAGAGATCATCAGGCTCCATGATCAACAAGTCGACCTTCAAACCCACCTTGAGGACTTGGAAAACCGCTCACGTCGCCATAATATCCGGATCAGAGGTGTAAAAGTTGATGACGCCTCGAAAGACCTCTTCACCTACACGAGGGAACTCTTTAATCACATTCTGGGCAGGCCCCCGGAGACTGAGTTGCGTGTGGATCATGCGCATTGAGTGGGCCCTCCTAGAGCACCAACGGCTCCTCCATCGGACTTTTCAGTCTGTGTCCAGGACTATCGCACCAAAGAAGCTATTCTCCAAAAAGTGCGTCAAATGCATCCTCTGAAGTTTCGTGACCATGCGCCGGTGCTGTATCAGGACTTATCCGCTCTCACGCTGCAAAAAAGACGAATGTTCAAGCCTATCACTCTACACCTCCAGCAGCACAATATCCCCTACAGCTGGGGCCATCCATTTAGGTTGGTGTTCCCAAAAGATAACAAACTGTACCAGCTATGCTCCTTGTCCGAGGCTTGCAAACTATTGGGTGTGGACCTACCGGACGTGGAGAGTGGAGGGGAGGATCCCAAGGCAGAGACTGATGACTCTAGGCCCCGCTGGTGCCAGCAGGGCTGCAGGCGTCGTCCCAGGAAGCCCCTGGCTGCCAAAATCACGAAAGGCCAGAGGTCGGCTCTGGAGGCTGTCTCCGCAGAACTATCTAGCTCTAACCCTGGATGACTTCAGATGCTATCTGTAACCGATTGCCTGTTTTCCTAATGTCCAGGTCTTTGGCGGGAGGGGGGCTTCCTTTTCACCGTGGGTGGACATACCCCAATGCCTTTTTACCGATCACTGACGAGTGATGGACTATGGGTTCTTAGTTATTGTTGTAGACTGTTCTTTATAGGTTTTTTTGGGGGGGATGTTTTGGGGGGAATTCGGTGCTCCACGTCCACTTTTCCTCTAGGATTAGAATGACCCCTTGCGCCCGCGCGAACCTTAATCGGCTGACCACCCTGCCCGCTGGCGACGCCATACATGGCACATCCTTGATGCTCTGGACTCTGCCGGATAACTAATATGCCTCCCACCACACTTAGGATCCTAACCCTTAATGTACGGGGTCTCAATAACCCAGTGAAGCGCAGGGCAGTTTTGTCATGTCTAGAAAACTCACAAGCAGATCTCTGCCTTCTACAAGAAACCCACCTTCTGGCGAGAGATTGCCATCGTCTCCGATCCCGGAAATTTCCCACTCAATTCTTCTCCTCTGGCCCTACTAAAACAGCTGGGGTGGCGATCTTGGTGGCTCAGAAGTTTCAGGGGGAGCTCCTGCATAAGGTGGCCGAGATTAAGGGGAGGCTCTTGACATACCGCTTCGCCTTGGGAGGACTTACATTCACTATTGGTTCCTTGTATGCCCCGAATGAAGGCCAGGAACGGTTCTTGCACTCTGCCCTAGCCGAAGCCACTGCCACAACAGACCGCAATATCATTCTAGGGGGTGACCTGAACCTGGTCTTCGATAACAGTAAGGACAAATCCATCCAACGCACTCACCAATCGGGGGCACTCTCAGTCGAGGGGCTTACGCGTTTACATGACCTGGGGCTGTGCGACCTCTGGTGAAGCTTTCATGCCCTGGACAGGGAATACTCATTTTACTCCAATGCACACAAGACCTATGCTAGACTGGACCATTTCTTAGCATCTGCTCCAGTGCGCGTACTCACGACAGCTGTTGATTTGTGGTGGCCTCCCTGTCGGATCACGCTCCAGTACTTGCCACCCTCACCCTTCCACTCCTACTGCGGCCGGCTACGGTATGGTGTCTCAGGGACACTCTCTTGAAGTTGTTAGGCGCATACAGCACGCCATTGACGACTACCTTTCACACAACGCAAACCCGGACACCACACTTGCTACGCAATGGGTGGCATTGAAAGCAGTCATTGGGGGGAGTTCGTCGCGGTCTCAGTGGCTGACAATAGGGAGCGCGGGCGTGAAAGGGATGATCTCACACAACAGACCTGAGAGCTGGAGCAGATGCACCAGAGGACGGGAGCCCCGAGGGTGTGGAGACAGCTTAAAGCCACGCGCCGTCAGCTAGCAGCGCTTGATCAAGATAGGGCGGAATTTGCGGCGCTGCGACTGAAGCTTGCATACTATGCTGGGGGGGACAGACGCGGGCGCCTCCTCGCCCATAATTTGAGGGAGGTCCATCAACGACACGGGGTCAAGGAGATCACCCGTGCGGATGGCACATGGGTGTCTGAAGATGCCGCTAAAGCGGAAACATTTTGTGACTTTTATGCCACTCTCTATGCGGGGGCCTCGTTAGACAATTCTGAGGGGACGGCCTTCCTGGATTCTGTTACCCTGCTGGCTCTGACTAAGGCCCAGGCTGACCACCTTGACAGGGACATTCAGACGGAGGAGGTCATAGCAGCTATATCTCGTCTCAAGCTGGGGAAACCCCACGGTCGGGACGGCTTCTCCGCTATTTTTTACAAGAAGTTTTGCACCTTGCTCCGATTCTCACCTGGCTGTTTAACTCCTTTGCCGATCAGGGGGCGATACCAGGTGATCTCCTAGAGGCCTCTATAGCGGTGATCCCCAAGCCCGGGAAGGATAGATCTCGCTGCGGAGCATAGCGCCCAATATAGATTTCAAATTGTACACGGCGATTCTTGCCACTCGTCTTGGCCCCAATATGCCCGGACTCATCGACCCGGATCAAGCCGGGTTCATCCCTGAATGGCAAACATCGGATAATACTAAACGGATCTTACACTTTATCGAGAAGGCTACCCGGGTCCCGGGGAATACATGATGCTAGCCATCGATGCTGAAAAGGCATTTGACCGCGTGCACTGGCACTATTTGGAGCAGGTGTTAGAAAGAGTGGGGATGGGGGAACGATTTTGCACGTATGTACTTAATTGCTATAAGTTTCCCAAAGGTACGGTCCGAGTGAATGGCTACACATCCTCCCGATTCCATATTGAAAGAGGCACGAGACAAGGGTGCCCACTGTCTCCCCTTCTCTTTGCCCTCTACATGGAGCCTCTAGCTCAGAGAATGCATCAGAATCCAGAGGTCAGGGGAATTCAATTCGGGCGCTACGTCCATACGATTAGCTTATACGCAGATGATGTGCTAATATCACTTGCTGAGCCGAGGGGCGCACTGCCGGCTTGCTTAGCAGAGCTGGACGCCTTTGCCCGGGCTGCTGGATTTAAGGTGAATGCTGATAAATCCATGGCCCTAGACCTATCTTTGTCACGTCCCACCCGGGAATATTTACAAACCCTGCTCCCCATCCAATGGGCGATGGACACAATACCGTACCTGGGGATTCAGCTGGCTCCCTCCCTCCCTGCGGTGGTTAATACTAATTATACGATACTGCGCCGGAAGATCCGCCGAGAGCTTGGCCGGTGGAAACACTACCCCCTATCATAGCTAGGCAAAATTGCTGCGGTCAAAATTACCATTCTACCACAGATCCTCTATCTTTTTCGCACTATACCTCTGCGACCGCCTGCAGGGTGGATTCGACAGACGCAATCCGACTTAGCCAAGTTTATATGGAGCGGTAGGAAACCGCGAATGCGACGGGCACTAGTGACGCTTGCTCCGAAAGACGGAGGGCTGGGAGTCCCTGATCTTCAGCTCTACTTCCAGGCGGCTCAGTTGCGGTACCTGGTGGAATGGAGTAGATGGGAATCTGAGAAACACTGGTTGTTTCAGGACCAGGCGGTGGCAGCGCGGCCCTTGCAGGAAATCCCCTTCCTGCGCAAGCCCCATAGGTCCCCTAATCTATACGCCTCGTATATCACGCGGGTCCCCCTGGAAGTGTGGGTTGCCACTAACATTAAGCATGAACTCACAACCTTCCCGTCTCCGCTCACCCCGTTGGCCGACAACCCCGATTTCAACCCTGGGATGGATAAGGCAGCTTTTGCAGGTTGGAGGTCGGCTGGTTGCCGGTTTCTGTATCATGTCTATGGCGCTGAGGGGGTCAACTCGTTCGCTCAGTTGAGGCAGGAATTTGGGCTCCTGGAGACAGAGAGACTAAGATATCTACAAGTAAGGCATTGGGCACTTCAACCACAGGTCCGCTCCGAGGCAGACAGGTGCCTTTCCCCTTACGAAAGATGGCTCATCACCCGCAGGTCAGATAAAAACCTCATCTCCGACCTTTACAAGCGGTTGCAGATTAACCACGCATACAAACACAATCCTGGCAGAGAGCGGTGGGAGCGGGAGTTGGGCAGGACTCTCAGACACAAAGAGTGGGAGGGAATATATTACAGAGCCAGGCATTCTGCATATCACATGGGGCTCACGGAGACACTTACAAAGATTGTAACATATTGGTACTATACTCCAGAACGCTTGCATGCAATGGACCGCGCCCGAGAGGCGACGTGCTGGAGAGGCTGCGGCCAGGTAGGAAACCTGGTACATTTACTTTTTGGAGTGCGAACACGTTCAACCTTCCTGGACCCAGGTGCTGGATGAAGTGGACAAGCACTTTGAGACTGAGATACCATGCTTCCTAGCCTATGTACTACTAGGTCTCCCCAATTCTCTGACCTACCCATTAAAATCTTGCAGAGGTAGACAGATGGCTATCGCACTAGGGTTGGCGACACAAAACATACTTACACACTGGTGCACCCCCAACCCCCAACTTTTACAGGCTGGCTGTACCGTCTGTGGCATGTCCTTGGTATGGAGAAATTTGCACTCATCATGGCGGGGGAGGGAAACAAATATGACGAGCTGTGGCAACCATTTCTGTCGCTATTGGCTACTGAATTCCGAGAGGTCACATTGTGGTAAATTTAAATTACCTAGACTTAATTTATGATGTAAAATTCAAGAAGAATAACTCAGTAAAAATAAGAGGCAGAATCCGTGGTATTCGAGGGTATAATAGGGAATTTATTCCTTACAAAGGAATGATGATGGTTCGAACCAGGCAATCGAGTTCCGTCACCACGAAGGTTCAGGAAGGGATCAGCAATACATTATTGACAGGTTATAATATATATAGTAAATGCATTACAGTAAAGACAGATGCAGGAGGCGTAACAGCTGATAAGAATACACATACGTAATGGAAAAGGCGTTACAATAGGCGTGCATAAAGGCGTATACTAGAAACGTCATTAGGATGATGACACAAATGGGTGGATCCATAAGAGAATCCTGCAAAGTCAGCAAAAATATATGGCAGAGATGCGCGCGCAGCCGCATGACGTGTGATTGACGTGCAACTTAGAGGGTGAAGGGAACTTGACATTTAGCCCTACATGAGGAGACAGAAGTCTGGGGTGTCAGGACAACCTAGTCCCAAATCATATCTAATATCTTGTGTTTAAGGAACTATATTATCTGGAAGGAAAGGTCTTTTCGGACAGAGTCTATTCTATACTGACTGCTAGTGCGTGTACAAGCGTCTAAGTGTCTACATGAGATGCGAGGGGGCATGGGCCTACCATGGTAACGAAAGTCATGAATTACTTGCACGGAGACAGTAAGGCCGGGCCCTTTGCTCTGCAGCTGGAGGGATGTTTACCTAAACTACTAGACAGGAATGCATTTCTTGAGGAGCGGAGCAGATAACTTGAAGGCTGAATACAGTTTTGGCAGGCAACAGGCCGGGCTAGGCACCGTTAGCCGCGCAGGAAGTAAGACAAAGTTCATGGATACAGATGCAGGTCCAGGCTGGAGCATTCAGAGGCAGAAGCAGGAAAAGCTCGATGGCAGAATTCAGGGCCTACCTTGCCAGAGCTGGAAAACGTGAAAAGTATACCATATAAAGACGGTGGCAAGGCATACTTAGGAACGGAATATCTGACCCATTCATGGCAGATCTGAAAGAGGACATATTAACGTTGGACACAATTGTATTTGCGTCTTCATAGCTTGAAGTGGAGGGAACATACATGTACTTGTAGCATGTACATGGAGCCGTTGGGGTCTAGATAGGGGACACAATTGACCATAAAAATTCATATTTCCTCATTCCCTCCTTGTCCCCTATGGACCCTTCATGAAATATCGATCTTCAGGAATCCATCAATCTGTTCATGTAACATCATTTGCTCTTCTTTCTTCTTCCGGGATCTTGAATGAAAACTTGAACGTGGAATACACGATGTGGCACACAGGCCGCAAATCGCTGGTCCACATTGTAGACACAGGCAACAACTGAATACTATGAGAAGGCCAATACCTAGGAAGGATAGGACTTTCCATCCCCAGGCTGACAACACGCTCCAAAACCAACCGGACCATGTCCAGGTGCCTGGATTCTGATGTATCTGGTTTGCAATCTTGTGAAGACGAGTTATGGCTTTATATACGGATGGCGCGCTTTCTGGGATGAAAACACAGCAACTTGATCCGATGACCCTACAAGCTCCGCCCCTATCGGCTAGGATGACGTCAAGGACAAGACGATTTTGGAGAACAACAATCCGCATCGCAGACTGCTCCTCTGTTAAGTTGCCTAGGGCAGAGGTAGTTTCATTCACTACTGCTTCAAGGGTTCTGGTTAATCTACGTATCAGTTTACTGTTTGAGACAACACCTATGTAAGGGAAGAGACCTTTATTGAAGTCTGTATATTGTTCCCATGCTGTTTCAGTGTAGTCAACAATCGGGATATCTCTCTGGGGTCTATGGTGTACTAGATTGGTATTTCTATGATAATCAGGAGGGGCTAGGAAAACAGGTGGCAGAAGGAATGCAATGTAACAGGTACCATCCCAATCTAGAGGTAGGCGTATATATGCGGTATGACCACATATGAAGTAGGAATGACGGGAAGCTCTAAATGTAGACTTGCCTTTATCACTGAATTCGATCACAGTAGTACATTTACTATGACCCAGGTGCACTGAACCATTCTTTCTTACACAGAATTCACCTTTGACTGATAATACTGACATAGCAGGCAAGACTAGTGCAGCTTCAGATTCAACATTCAGAATCATGAGGTTAAGTGTAAAATTACCTAATCCATATACTTCATTTTCTAGATCAGTTCCTGTTCTTTTGGGAAGTCCCTCCTTGTTAGGATAACAGGCTTTAAGCAAAACTAAGTTCAGGTTTCCCCATACCCAGTTGCTCTGGTAAACTACAGTGTTTGAATCTAGAGAGTTAATCAAACTAAACCATGCTCCACAGGAACCATTGTGTGTAAACGGGTACGGAAAGAGAGGCAGAACTCCTTTGTATTTCTGATAGGGAGGGAGTCGGCCACATATCCAACAATTTGTAGCATTGCTGGTCTGATGGGAATGATGTAACATACTAATGAATGTGTTGTTGCGCAGCGCAAATCTATAGGACAACTCATGTGGAGGTAGTTCACTAAAAGAATGTTCGGCAGTAACATTGTAAGCAGAATGAGCACGCTTGAAAATAGGATAGTACATGTGCAACAGTATACTTGCAGCAATAATAAAAAGACTTAGAAAAAACATAATCAACAATGTCACTATACAGTGACTATGAAGTGATTTACAGTATACATGTTTCTTGAGCTGTTTCTGTCTATTTCTCTCTCTAATTCGGTCTAGAGGATACATGTCAAAGACTTAATTCAACCGATTCACCTTGGAGAGGACTTAAACAATCGAATTGTCTGACTTGCTAGACCTTAGTTTCAGTTTATATTCCTGTGATTCGGTCTTTTCAACCAGGGGGAGTTTTGAAACAGTCTCTGGAAAGGGGCAGGGCTGAGAGTTCAAATCCGATGGTAGTTCATGAAATTTCTTGATATGGCTCGAATGTAACCAACCCTTGCGACCCTCGACCTTTACTGCTGTCCTCGTCGTTAGAAGTACCAGCTTTGGTGTTTGCCAGCGAGGCTCCAACGGGCTCCTCCTGTCGAAGTTTCGTATGAAAACAAGTTCTCCAGGAACCACTTCATGGGGCTTTACCTCGGTGTTGTCGGGAAAAGCTGCAGCTACCTGTGAACGGCAAGATTGTAGTGCAGACATCAAGGAAGCAAGGTAATCTGTCAGCATATTACAATCAACATCAGTGATTTTACGAGGTATAGGCGTCCCCCACATATTTGGTGGCCTACCGAAGACCACCTCGTACGGGGATAGCCCTGTGCGAGAATGTGCTACCATTCTCATGTAAAATAGTGCAACTGGTAAGGCTACTATCCAGTCGACGCCTTTCTCTCTACAGATTTTAGAAAGTCGTATTTTCAGGGTCTGATTATGACGTTCCACGAGACCTGCTGCCTCGGGATGTCGGACACAGTGGAATTTCCATTGATAGCCTAACAAGAGTGAAATGTGTTTCATTAGCTCGGATGAGAACGGCTGGCCATTATCTGAGTACACGATACGGGGCAAACCATACCGTGGGAAGAATTCACGAACTAATTGTTTGGCAGAAGTCGGGGCAGTGTAATCTGAGACGGGATATGCCTCTGTCCAACGGGAAAGAGCGCATACAACTACGAGGACATATTTGAATCCTCGACATCGTTCCATCTGGATATAATCCATCTGGAGGACTTCAAAAGGGTGATCGGGAGGTTGAAATCCACCCTGCTCTACAGGTACGCCTTTACCTGGATTGAACTGACAACAAATCATACAAGTTCGGACTTTCTGTTTGGCTGCAGCTCGTAAGTGTTTCTTGAACCAAATGTGTTGAATACTGTCTAACATAGCTTTTTCTCCTAGATGTGCTGGACTATGTATTGTGTTAATGATGACTTGAACCATTGAGTCGGGGAGAAACCATATAGATTTTCCTTTCGTCATCCATCCCTGATCTGTTTGGATCCCTCCTAATTCAGTCCATTTCTTTATTTCCTCTGGTGTAGCATGTGTCTGTATGTCAATTACATCAAGGGCGGGATCCCTAACTGTCATGCAGTGTGTCGGCGTCGGAACTATTGTCTTTGTCAAGTCAGTTACATGAGTCCTATTCTGTGCTGTTTGCTTAGCTGTTCGGTCTGCTAGGTCGTTACCCTGGGAAATGATATCGGTGACTTTTGTATGGGCTTTACACTTCATGATAGATATTGAAGTAGGTAGATGTATTGCATCTAACAGAGCTTGAATGAGGGGACCGTGTTGAATGTTGGCACCGTGAGAAGTCAAATAACCTCTCTCTCGCCAAAGGACTCCGAAGTCGTGTACAACTCCGAATGCATAACGTGAATCTGTGTATATGTTAACTTTTCTATTCTTGGCTTGAATACAGGCTTGTGTCAGAGCAATAAGCTCTGCTGCTTGAGCTGATAATGTGTCAATACAATTTGTTTCTATGACTTCGGTGTCTGTCGTGACTGCATAAGCGGCCACTAACTCTCCTGTACTTGTTCTCATACATGAACCATCCACATAAAGTGTCAGGTCTGGGTCTGGTAATGGGACATCTGTCAAGTCTTGTCTGGGTTTCGTCGTAATAGTAATGACTTCAATACAATCATGTGCCAGTGGGTCTGTTCCACTTAATGGCAAAAGTGTGGCAGGATTTAATGTACTACAACGTCTGATTTCTATGTGTGGCTGAAACAATGTTAGTTCGTAACCTGTCAGTCGTGCTATAGTCAAGTGTTGTGTTTGTGTTCGGTTCAAGAGAACCTCTACTGCATGTGGTACTTGTACTGTCATTTGATGTCCTAATACTATGGAATCGCTTTGTCTGATCGCTAGAGCTGTTGCTGCAACTGATTTCAGACACGCAGGAAGAGCTTGAGCTACGGGATCTAATGTGCTAGAAAAGTAAGCACATGGCTTGTGTGATCCTGCTTGTTCCTGAGTGAGTACTGACAAAGCAGTACCTTCACGTTCTGTAACAAAGAGTGTAAAAGGCTAGCTGTAACATGGTGTCGCTAAAACAGGTGCTTGGCATAAAGCTTTCTTTAAGTCTTCAAATGCTTGTGTATGTTCTGGAGTCCAAGGGAGGACAGTCGATGTCGCTGCCTCCTGGGTTGTCAACTGAATGAGTGGTTTTGCTAGAAATGCATATTGGGGAATCCACTGCCTGCAGTACGAAGTGAGGCCTATGAAGGCCCGTACCTCCTTTTGTGTCTTGGGTGGTGGCATGTTTACAATTAACTGGATGCGGTCAGGTGTGAGCTGCCTCCCCCATTTGGACAGCAAGTGCCCTAGGTACACAACTTGCTGGGCACAGAATTGCAGCTTCGAAGGGGACACCTTGTGCCCCTTGTCGGCCAGAAAATGTAAAACCGTCAGTGATGCTTTTTCACATTCGGGTTCGCTTCGGGCGGTGATCAGCAGATCATCGACATACTGAAGCAGTGCAGTGTTAACTGGCATGTGGATACTGTCAAGTTGTCTTTTCAGTGCTTGGCTGTAGATGCTAGGACTTTCTGTAAATCCTTGAGGTGCGCGTGCGAATTTAAAACTTCGTCCATTTAAACTAAATCCGAACAAATATTGGCTTTCCGGATCGATTGGGACGCTAAAGAAGGCGTTCTTGAGATCAATTACAGTAAAGAACGTTGCATCTGAATCAATAGCTGTCAGTAATGAAGAGATATCGGGGACCACGGGATATTGTGGTACAATGCATTTATTCAATTTGCGCAGATCAATAACTAATCGATATACTGGGGGTGTCTTTGGATCAGTTCGTTTAAGAATCGGAATGATCGGAGAATTACATACATTGGAGTCGGTTTCTACAACCACTCCTTGTGCAATGAGCTCGTCAATGATTTGCAGTAAAGCCACTACAGCATCTGGAGGTAACTTGTATTGTCGCATTCGTGGTAATACCACTCCTGCTTTGAGTGTGACTCGATATGGTGTAATGTGCATACAACCTACATCAGTGGGGCCTTGAGCCCATAAATGTGCAGGTAGATTCTGTAACCGGTGATCCATGTCTCTAGACACGTAGTGACCTTTAAAGTCACGCAAAAATAGTCGTACTCCGTCCGGAGAACAACATATTATAGCTCCTAGAGCTTTCAATGTTTTAATACCTAACAAGTTTTCTGGGCATGATTTTGTAAGCAATAGATCTGTAGTCCGTGTCAATGGACCAACTGTAAATGCAAGCGGTTGCGATACGTCGTTAATAGTAGGCTTTCCTGAAAAACCAAGGGAAATATTTTGTGAGCCTGAGAGGGGTGCCCCTGGGACTTCATCGTGACTTATAGTTGTTCTGCTTGCCCCTGTATCAAGTAGAAACTTTCTGTCTTTCCCTAATACTTGACTCTGTACATAAGGACCCTCTTGATCTACAGGAACCTCAATAAGGGGTAAGCCAACTTCCCTCTCTAGGCTATTTCATGTGTATCGCTGATACTCTGGATAGTCATTTTGTGCATACTGGTACATCTGTTGTGTCGTGTTTTGTGTTGCGGCAATAGGCTGTGGCTGTGGTACCACTACGGTCTGTTGTGGAACCGGCATAGGCTGTACAGGTTGAGGTGCTTGTTGTTGGATCTGATCCTGTCTAGGCGGACGTGGTCTCTCCTTGGTCTTACCCGTAGAGATGTTATGTTTCAGAACTGCACAATCGTTTATATTATGACCTGGCTGTTTACAATAGTTGCATGTCCCTTTAACGGGAACCGCTGAATTACTGGACTGTGTCGCACCCTTTTTATGACCGTCAGCTGGAACTGACTGAGCGACGAGCATTTTCATTTTCGTGTCTTTCATATGTCTTTGTTCGTGTTCTTGTTCTTCTCTAATTCTATTTTGGTGATACTGTAACATTTGTAACATTTGTGAAGGAGTGTTAGCTTGCCAAGTGCTCTCAACTTTCAATACTCTATTTTTCACCTGTGGCAGGGAATTCTCGACTAATTTTGTTACAAAAAGATGTGGATATGAATCGCTACTTGCTTTCAGGCCGCTATTAATACCAAAACATTTTTCAAATCGGGAATAAAAATCACTAGTGTCTTCATCGGGTTTCTGTTTACAAGCTGAAATTGCTCCCCAGTCTTCCTTTTTCGTAGTTAATAAACGTGGCAATACTTGTACTAATAATCCTGGCAATGCTTTTGTTCTGTCCCCAAGCCCTACGCCTGCAGTTCAGGCATTTTCTTTGTTTTCTAATACGGTCCAATCAATCTTTTGGTCTCCCACTTCCCACTCTTTTTCTTTGAGTTTCTCGTAAATACCGGCAGGCAATAATACTTTCAATATTTTCATAATGTCAGGATAGGTATAATCACCCATGAGTAACATGTCCTTTAGTTCACGGTGGAAACCTGCTGGATCTTTGTCATGGCTGGGCACTAATTTTTTCATTTCCAATAGTTCTATTTTAGTTATGGGCGTGTACACAAACACGTGTCTAAACGTATTATCATCATTTCTAACTGGGTGTACTTCGCGTAAGGGATTCTGTCTGTCTATGTAATACGTTTTTCTCTCCATGGAAGGAGCTGGATCATGTTCTGGACACAAAAAGGCACTATATCTATGTCGGTATTCTAGAATTACTTTAATTAGATCGGTACCTAGACCTCTCCATTTATTCAGGAGTAGTTCTATCAGTATATCTGGTAGGGGACCAGGATCTGAGTGTTGGCCTTTATATAATATAAGGAGATGTTGTATCATGTATATACTAGCTAAACGTTGTTCATCTGGGGTGAGATTCAGAAACGTGTGTGCTAGCGCATCATCACTGTATTTTTCAGAACTGTCAGCCCATTGTACTGCTGACCTGGCTAATTCTTGTTCATCCATAGAATCGAGCACATGGTACCCCCTCCGTTCTCGAAGTAATTTATCAGTAGCCTGGAATAAGTGTTCAGGGGTCCTTGGATTTGAGATAACTGTTTGAAAATTCTGTTACATTCTGGACGTATCGGCCGTATTGGATTATTGAAAGATCTTCCTTTTCCTACATAAGCTATCGTTTGTCTAGCTGGTAATTCTAATTGTCCTGTGTTCATTTCTGACTGTTCCTCCTCCTCTTCCTCTGATTCAGTTTTATCTGCTTCTAATCTTCTTTCATGTATTCGTTCTACTTCTTTTCTGATTTTTCGGCACATGACTTCTATATACTTCTGTTTATCATGTTTTCCGTCTGTTATATTCTGACCCCATCTGGTAAGTACTTGCATTTCCTCCGGATCTACTTCAGGCCTATCTCTGTTTCTGATCAAGCAGTTTATGAAGAAGCGTAACAATAATTTCTGCATATCTACTTTCTGGTATTCCATGGCTTCGCCAATACTTTCAGGACCTTGCCCTGTTTGGACAAAGCGATATATTTTGTCTAGATGTTCAACCATTCCTGGTAATGTCATTAAATAGTTTGCAACTCGTCGTAAACGTACTGAAGATAGCAACATCCTGTCGTGTTTACCTGGCACTGGATCATATCTACAATCTGTAAGAGGTTCATTTAATATATTGTCATTAGCTCTTTGGGGTGTGCGTTGGTGTGCTAAATCCCTATAAGTTAATCTAGTTGCTGGCGGTGGCGTGGAAAAACCTCCTGTCGCACCTCCTGAGGTGCCAAGTCCAAAAGGATTTGTTGGGTGTAGGGTAGAGAGTGTGGGTGCAGGAAGGACTGTAGAAACAGATGGAATGTTTAGAACGTGAGGAGGGGTTTGTTGCTGCGGAGGTGGGTGCAGCTGATCTTGGGGTTGAGCGTCGTTAACAGGTGGTGTGCGTTGCTGCGCACCATTAGCATATTCGGGGGCTGCATCATCTAAATAGGAAGAAAGGAAAATGTCCTTTGCGGTCTTGGGATGTACTTTAATCGGGAGTAATGGAGGTGGCAGATCTTTTGGTACCTCCAGGGTGGCCTTAGGCAAACCCTCGGCCAGAAGAGGATACATACCATTCATAAGAGTGTTTCGTTGTCTGTCTACTTGTTCTGTTTTTACTCGGATACCTTCGTCAATTAATATGTTTTCTCGGGCTTTTTCTGAATCTTCCCTACTTTTCTCTTCCTTTCTGAGCGCTTTCTCTGTGCGTCTATGCGATTCTTTACGCCATAGTTCAATGGCATCTTTCTGTGACTGTCTAGCTTTCTTTTTCCATAATACCTCTTCTATTCTCATGATGCAATCTGCATCCCATGTTCCAGTAGCGGGCCATCTCTGACTCTCTGCTAAATCCTTGGTGTAGTCCACCCATAGATCAAGATATAATACGGCATCTAGACCATGTTTATGGTACATAAAGTACCCTGGAGTGTCCCTAGGTGGATTGGGAACAGCTTCCTCAAGTATCCCTTTTCTAGTTTTTATCTGTCTTAATTTTGAAAATAACGGCATCTTGAACCTTGCTACTTAATTCTTACTCAGTCTTGAACACAATAATTACAATAAACACAATAATGAAGATCGAACAATCACTCATACCACGACATTTAAAACATATCACAAACTTTTTAAAAACGAACAATAATAATTAGAATAAAACTAGTTAACTGCATAATACTAAATATACTGTATGTACTGCTAAACAGTACAGATACACTGCTAAAACAGTGCAGACCAGGTCTGTGTACCCAAACCCGTCTTGACCGGCACAAACTAATGTGCACGTCTAGATGCGTCCCCAGTAACGGTACTCACCGGGAAGCACGGAACGGAAGGCCTCGGAAGTCTGGACTGGACTAGACCACACTGGACTGGACTCGACTCGTGACTTAGATACTTCGGAACTTCGGAATCTGGTGGGCCTCTGTATACCTCGGATCTTGCTCTCTCAGCTAGGCTCTGGTCGGGATTCTCCGCACTCCTCACCGCCTCGTCTGGGTGTTGATCGCAGCCTCAGTCGCCCCCGTTGGCCTGAGGGAGATACAGGAAATCCTGCGGGTACGCGTAATTGTCCGTCCGGCTGTGGCAGGAGACCGGGTCTGCAACGCACCTCCGGCGCGTGGGGTGTGAGAGGTGTCCCTATTCGGGCGCCAATTATGTGGTAAATTTAAATTACCTAGACTTAATTTATGCGGTAAAATTCAAGAAGAATAACTCAGTAAAAATAAGAGGCAGAATCCGTGGTATTCGAGGGTATAATAGGGAATTTATTCCTTACAAAGGAATGATGATGGTTCGAACCAGGCAATCGAGTTCCGTCACCACGAAGGTTCAGGAAGGGATCAGCAATACATTATTGACAGGTTATAATATATATAGTAAATGCATTACAGTAAAGACAGATGCAGGAGGCGTAACAGCTGATAAGAATACACATACGTAATGGAAAAGGCGTTACAATAGGCGTGCATAAAGGCGTATACTAGAAACGTCATTAGGATGATGACACAAATGGGTGGATCCATAAGAGAATCCTGCAAAGTCAGCAAAAATATATGGCAGAGATGCGCGCGCAGCCGCATGACGTGTGATTGACGTGCAACTTAGAGGGTGAAGGGAACTTGACATTTAGCCCTACATGAGGAGACAGAAGTCTGGGGTGTCAGGACAACCTAGTCCCAAATCATATCTAATATCTTGTGTTTAAGGAACTATATTATCTGGAAGGAAAGGTCTTTTCGGACAGAGTCTATTCTATACTGACTGCTAGTGCGTGTACAAGCGTCTAAGTGTCTACATGAGATGCGAGGGGGCATGGGCCTACCATGGTAACGAAAGTCATGAATTACTTGCACGGAGACAGTAAGGCCGGGCCCTTTGCTCTGCAGCTGGAGGGATGTTTACCTAAACTACTAGACAGGAATGCATTTCTTGAGGAGCGGAGCAGATAACTTGAAGGCTGAATACAGTTTTGGCAGGCAACAGGCCGGGCTAGGCACCGTTAGCCGCGCAGGAAGTAAGACAAAGTTCATGGATACAGATGCAGGTCCAGGCTGGAGCATTCAGAGGCAGAAGCAGGAAAAGCTCGATGGCAGAATTCAGGGCCTACCTTGCCAGAGCTGGAAAACGTGAAAAGTATACCATATAAAGACGGTGGCAAGGCATACTTAGGAACGGAATATCTGACCCATTCATGGCAGATCTGAAAGAGGACATATTAACGTTGGACACAATTGTATTTGCGTCTTCATAGCTTGAAGTGGAGGGAACATACATGTACTTGTAGCATGTACATGGAGCCGTTGGGGTCTAGATAGGGGACACAATTGACCATAAAAATTCATATTTCCTCATTCCCTCCTTGTCCCCTACGGACCCTTCATGAAATATCGATCTTCAGGAATCCATCAATCTGTTCATGTAACATCATTTGCTCTTCTTTCTTCTTCCGGGATCTTGAATGAAAACTTGAACGTGGAATACACGATGTGGCACACAGGCCGCAAATCGCTGGTCCACATTGTAGACACAGGCAACAACTGAATACTATGAGAAGGCCAATACCTAGGAAAGATAGGACTTTCCATCCCCAGGCTGACAACACGCTCCAAAACCAACCGGACCATGTCCAGGTGCCTGGATTCTGATGTATCTGGTTTGCAATCTTGTGAAGACGAGTTATGGCTTTATATACGGATGGCGCGTTTTCTGGGATGAAAACACAGCAACTTGATCCGATGACCCTACAAGCTCCGCCCCTATCGGCTAGGTTGACGTCAAGGACAAGACGATTTTGGAGAACAACAATCCGCATCGCAGACTGCTCCTCTGTTAAGTTGCCTAGGGCAGAGGTAGTTTCATTCACTACTGCTTCAAGGGTTCTGGTTAATCTACGTATCAGTTTACTGTTTGAGACAACACCTATGTAAGGGAAGAGACCTTTATTGAAGTCTGTATATTGTTCCCATGCTGTTTCAGTGTAGTCAACAATCGGGATATCTCTCTGGGGTCTATGGTGTACTAGATTGGTATTTCTATGATAATCAGGAGGGGCTAGGAAAACAGGTGGCAGAAGGAATGCAATGTAACAGGTACCATCCCAATCTAGAGGTAGGCGTATATATGCGGTATGACCACATATGAAGTAGGAATGACGGGAAGCTCTAAATGTAGACTTGCCTTTATCACTGAATTCGATCACAGTAGTACATTTACTATGACCCAGGTGCACTGAACCATTCTTTCTTACACAGAATTCACCTTTGACTGATAATACTGACATAGCAGGCAAGACTAGTGCAGCTTCAGATTCAACATTCAGAATCATGAGGTTAAGTGTAAAATTACCTAATCCATATACTTCATTTTCTAGATCAGTTCCTGTTCTTTTGGGAAGTCCCTCCTTGTTAGGATAACAGGCTTTAAGCAAAACTAAGTTCAGGTTTCCCCATACCCAGTTGCTCTGGTAAACTACAGTGTTTGAATCTAGAGAGTTAATCAAACTAAACCATGCTCCACAGGAACCATTGTGTGTAAACGGGTACGGAAAGAGAGGCAGAACTCCTTTGTATTTCTGATAGGGAGGGAGTCGGCCACATATCCAACAATTTGTAGCATTGCTGGTCTGATGGGAATGATGTAACATACTAATGAATGTGTTGTTGCGCAGCGCAAATCTATAGGACAACTCATGTGGAGGTAGTTCACTAAAAGAATGTTCGGCAGTAACATTGTAAGCAGAATGAGCACGCTTGAAAATAGGATAGTACATGTGCAACAGTATACTTGCAGCAATAATAAAAAGACTTAGAAAAAACATAATCAACAATGTCACTATACAGTGACTATGAAGTGATTTACAGTATACATGTTTCTTGAGCTGTTTCTGTCTATTTCTCTCTCTAATTCGGTCTAGAGGATACATGTCAAAGACTTAATTCAACCGATTCACCTTGGAGAGGACTTAAACAATCGAATTGTCTGACTTGCTAGACCTTAATTTCAGTTTATATTCCTGTGATTCGGTCTTTTCAACCAGGGGGAGTTTCTGGAAAGGGGCAGGGCTGAGAGTTCAAATCCGATGGTAGTCCATGAAATTTCTTGATATGGCTCGAATGTAACCAACCCTTGCGACCCTCGACCTTTACTGCTGTCCTCGTCGTTAGAAGTACCAGCTTTGGTGTTTGCCAGCGAGGCTCCAACGGGCTCCTCCTGTCGAAGTTTCGTATGAAAACAAGGTCTCCAGGAACCACTTCATGGGGCTTTACCTCGGTGTTGTCGGGAAAAGCTGCAGCTACCTGTGAACGGCAAGATTGTAGTGCAGACATCAAGGAAGCAAGGTAATCTGTCAGCATATTACAATCAACATCAGTGATTTTACGAGGTATAGGCGTCCCCCACATATTTGGTGGCCTACCGAAGACCACCTCGTACGGGGATAGCCCTGTGCGAGAATGTGCTACCATTCTCATGTAAAATAGTGCAACTGGTAAGGCTACTATCCAGTCGACGCCTTTCTCTCTACAGATTTTAGAAAGTCGTATTTTCAGGGTCTGATTATGACGTTCCACGAGACCTGCTGCCTCGGGATGTCGGACACAGTGGAATTTCCATTGATAGCCTAACAAGAGTGAAATGTGTTTCATTAGCTCGGATGAGAACGGCTGGCCATTATCTGAGTACACGATACGGGGCAAACCATACCGTGGGAAGAATTCACGAACTAATTGTTTGGCAGTAGTCGGGGCAGTGTAATCTGAGACGGGATATGCCTCTGTCCAACGGGAAAGAGCGCATACAACTACGAGGACATATTTGAATCCTCGACATCGTTCCATCTGGATATAATCCATCTGGAGGACTTCAAAAGGGTGATCGGAAGGTTGAAATCCACCCTGCTCTACAGGTACGCCTTTACCTGGATTGAACTGACAACAAATCATACAAGTTCGGACTTTCTGTTTGGCTGCAGCTCGTAAGTGTTTGTTGAACCAAATGTGTTGAATACTGTCTAACATAGCTTTTTCTCCTAGATGTGCTGGACTATGTATTGTGTTAATGATGACTTGAACCATTGAGTCGGGGAGAAACCATATAGATTTTCCTTTCGTCATCCATCCCTGATCTGTTTGGATCCCTCCTAATTCAGTCCATTTCTTTATTTCCTCTGGTGTAGCATGTGTCTGTATGTCAATTACATCAAGGGCGGGATCCCTAACTGTCATGCAGTGTGTCGGCGTCGGAACTATTGTCTTTGTCAAGTCAGTTACATGAGTCCTATTCTGTGCTGTTTGCTTAGCTGTTCGGTCTGCTAGGTCGTTACCCTGGGAAATGATATCGGTGACTTTTGTATGGGCTTTACACTTCATGATAGATATTGAAGTAGGTAGATGTATTGCATCTAACAGAGCTTGAATGAGGGGACCGTGTTGAATGTTGGCACCGTGAGAAGTCAAATAACCTCTCTCTCGCCAAAGGACTCCGAAGTCGTGTACAACTCCGAATGCATAACGTGAATCTGTGTATATGTTAACTTTTCTATTCTTGGCTTGAATACAGGCTTGTGTCAGAGCAATAAGCTCTGCTGCTTGAGCTGATAATGTGTCAATACAATTTGTTTCTATGACTTCGGTGTCTGTCGTGACTGCATAAGCGGCCACTGACTCTCCTGTACTTGTTCTCATACATGAACCATCCACATAAAGTGTCAGGTCTGGGTCTGGTAATGGGACATCTGTCAAGTCTTGTCTGGGTTTCGTCGTAATAGTAATGACTTCAATACAATCATGTGCCAGTGGGTCTGTTCCACTTAATGGCAAAAGTGTGGCAGGATTTAATGTACTACAACGTCTGATTTCTATGTGTGGCTGAAACAATGTTAGTTCGTAACCTGTCAGTCGTGCTATAGTCAAGTGTTGTGTTTGTGTTCGGTTCAAGAGAACCTCTACTGCATGTGGTACTTGTACTGTCAATTGATGTCCTAATACTATGGAATCGCTTTGTCTGATCGCTAGAGCTGTTGCTGCAACTGATTTCAGACACGCAGGAAGAGCTTGAGCTACGGGATCTAATGTGCTAGAAAAGTAAGCACATGGCTTGTGTGATCCTGCTTGTTCCTGAGTGAGTACTGACAAAGCAGTACCTTCACGTTCTGTAACAAAGAGTGTAAAAGGCTTACTGTAACATGGTGTCGCTAAAACAGGTGCTTGGCATAAAGCTTTCTTTAAGTCTTCAAATGCTTGTGTATGTTCTGGAGTCCAAGGGAGGACAGTCGATGTCGCTGCCTCCTGGGTTGTCAACTGAATGAGTGGTTTTGCTAGAAATGCATATTGGGGAATCCACTGCCTGCAGTACGAAGTGAGGCCTATGAAGGCCCGTACCTCCTTTTGTGTCTTGGGTGGTGGCATGTTTACAATTAACTGGATGCGGTCAGGTGTGAGCTGTCTCCCCCATTTGGACAGCAAGTGCCCTAGGTACACAACTTGCTGGGCACAGAATTGCAGCTTCGAAGGGGACACCTTGTGCCCCTTGTCGGCCAGAAAATGTAAAACCGTCAGTGATGCTTTTTCACATTCGGGTTCGCTTCGGGTGGTGATCAGCAGATCATCGACATACTGAAGCAGTGCAGTGTTAACTGGCATGTGGATACTGTCAAGTTGTCTTTTCAGTGCTTGGCTGTAGATGCTAGGACTTTCTGTAAATCCTTGAGGTGCGCGTGCGAATTTAAAACTTCGTCCATTTAAACTAAATCCGAACAAATATTGGCTTTCCGGATCGATTGGGACGCTAAAGAAGGTGTTCTTGAGATCAATTACAGTAAAGAACGTTGCCTCTGAATCAATAGCTGTCAGTAATGAAGAGATATCGGGGACCACGGGATATTGTGGTACAATGCATTTATTCAATTCGCGCAGATCAATAACTAATCGATATACTGGGGGTGTCTTTGGATCAGTTCGTTTAAGAATCGGAATGATCTGAGAATTACATACATTGGAGTCGGTTTCTACAACCACTCCTTGTGCAATGAGCTCGTCAATGATTTGCAGTAAAGCCACTACAGCATCTGGAGGTAACTTGTATTGTCGCATTCGTGGTAATACCACTCCTGCTTTGAGTGTGACTCGATATGGTGTAATGTGCATACAACCTACATCAGTGGGGCCTTGAGCCCATAAATGTGCAGGTAGATTCTGTAACCGGTGATCCATGTCTCTAGACACGTAGTGACCTTTAAAGTCACGCAAAAATAGTCGTACTCCGTCCGGAGAACAACATATTATAGCTCCTAGAGCTTTCAATGTTTTAATACCTAACAAGTTTTCTGGGCATGATTTTGTAAGCAATAGATCTGTAGTCCGTGTCAATGGACCAACTGTAAATGCAAGCGGTTGCGATACGTCGTTAATAGTAGGCTTTCCTGAAAAACCAAGGGAAATATTTTGTGAGCCTGAGAGGGGTGCCCCTGGGACTTCATCGTGACTTATAGTTGTTCTGCTTGCCCCTGTATCAAGTAGAAACTTTCTGTCTTTCCCTAATACTTGACTCTGTACATAAGGACCCTCTTGATCTACAGGAACCTCAATAAGGGGTAAGCCAACTTCCCTCTCTAGGCTATTTCATGTGTATCGCTGATACTCTGGATAGTCATTTTGTGCATACTGGTACATCTGTTGTGTCGTGTTTTGTGTTGCGGCAATAGGCTGTGGCTGTGGTACCACTACGGTCTGTTGTGGAACCGGCATAGGCTGTACAGGTTGAGGTGCTTGTTGTTGGATCTGATCCTGTCTAGGCGGACGTGGTCTCTCCTTGGTCTTACCCGTAGAGATGTTATGTTTCAGAACTGCACAATCGTTTATATAATGACCTGGCTGTTTACAATAGTTGCATGTCCCTTTAACGGGAACCGCTGAATTACTGGACTGTGTCGCACCCTTTTTATGACCGTCAGCTGGAACTGACTGAGCGACGAGCATTTTCATTTTCGTGTCTTTCATACGTCTTTGTTCGTGTTCTTGTTCTTCTCTAATTCTATTTTGGTGATACTGTAACATTTGTAACATTTGTGAAGGAGTGTTAGCTTGCCAAGTGCTCTCAACTTTCAATACTCTATTTTTAACCTGTGGCAGGGAATTCTCGACTAATTTTGTTACAAAAAGATGTGGATATGAATCGCTACTTGCTTTCAGGCCGCTATTAATACCAAAACATTTTTCAAATCGGGAATAAAAATCACTAGTGTCTTCATCGGGTTTCTGTTTACAAGCTGAAATTGCTCCCCAGTCTTCCTTTTTCGTAGTTAATAAACGTGGCAATACTTGTACTAATAATCCTGGCAATGCTTTTGTTCTGTCCCCAAGCCCTACGCCTGCAGTTCGGGCATTTTCTTCGTTTTCTAATACGGTCCAATCAATCTTTTGGTCTCCCACTTCCCACTCTTTTTCTTTGAGTTTCTCGTAAATACCGGCAAGCAATAATACTTTCAATATTTTCATAATGTCAGGATAGGTATAATCACCCATGAGTAACATGTCCTTTAGTTCACGGTGGAAACCTGCTGGATCTTTGTCATGGCTGGGCACTAATTTTTTCATTTCCAATAGTTCTATTTTAGTTATGGGCGTGTACACAAACACGCGTCTAAACGTATTATCATCATTTCTAACTGGGTGTACTTCGCGTAAGGGATTCTGTCTGTCTATGTAATACGTTTTTCTCTCCATGGAAGGAGCTGGATCATGTTCTGGACACAAAAAGGCAGTATATCTATGTCGGTATTCTAGAATTACTTTAATTAGATCGGTACCTAGACCTCTCCATTTATTCAGGAGTAGTTCTATCAGTATATCTGGTAGGGGACCAGGATCTGAGTGTTGGCCTTTATATAATATAAGGAGATGTTGTATCATGTATATACTAGCTAAACGTTGTTCATCTGGGGTGAGATTCAGAAACGTGTGTGCTAGCGCATCATCACTGTATTTTTCAGAACTGTCAGCCCATTGTACTGCTGACCTGGCTAATTCTTGTTCATCCATAGAATCGAGCACATGGTACCCCCTCCGTTCTCGAAGTAATTGAGGAGACAGAAGTCTGGGGTGTCAGGACAACCTAGTCCCAAATCATATCTAATATCTTGTGTTTAAGGAACTATATTATCTGGAAGGAAAGGTCTTTTCGGACAGAGTCTATTCTATACTGACTGCTAGTGCGTGTACAAGCGTCTAAGTGTCTACATGAGATGCGAGGGGGCATGGGCCTACCATGGTAACGAAAGTCATGAATTACTTGCACGGAGACAGTAAGGCCGGGCCCTTTGCTCTGCAGCTGGAGGGATGTTTACCTAAACTACTAGACAGGAATGCATTTCTTGAGGAGCGGAGCAGATAACTTGAAGGCTGAATACAGTTTTGGCAGGCAACAGGCCGGGCTAGGCACCGTTAGCCGCGCAGGAAGTAAGACAAAGTTCATGGATACAGATGCAGGTCCAGGCTGGAGCATTCAGAGGCAGAAGCAGGAAAAGCTGGATGGCAGAATTCAGGGCCTACCTTGCCAGAGCTGGAAAACGTGAAAAGTATACCATATAAAGACGGTGGCAAGGCATACTTAGGAACGGAATATCTGACCCATTCATGGCAGATCTGAAAGAGGACATATTAACGTTGGACACAATTGTATTTGCGTCTTCATAGCTTGAAGTGGAGGGAACATACATGTACTTGTAGCATGTACATGGAGCCGTTGGGGTCTAGATAGGGGACACAATTGACCATAAAAATTCATATTTCCTCAACATGCCCCCGATATCTCCGGTTGTTGCACCTTACAGAGGCAAGACGGGCGGATTGCTGAGAGGGTAGGTGGGGGTTTAGCACAGCTTGGGTGATGGACGTGGAGCACGAAAAGGGAGGGGGGCAGAGGGAAGGGGAGGGGGGATCCCGGGCTTTCTCCTTTTTCTTATTCCTTCTTTTTCACTTAATTGTTAATCCAAGTACGTGCTATCTGCCTGCTAGCGCACACTGTTGGGATTGTGCTTTACAGTCACTTGGACCAGTGGTAATACCACAGCCTTATATGATGAAAGCTATATGTACGTGGTTCTGTTTTTGAATTGCACTCAATAAGAACATTTAAACCATAAAAGCACTCCTGTGTTTGCATGGGGGTCATAGGCCAAAAAAGTACATATTTTATGTTGGCAGAACAGCAGAACATGGAGAGAACATAGAGAATGCACAACAAGATGATGACATCATCTGAAGATGAATACACGGTATAGTTTTTAAAAAAAGCAAATCCTGTTACGTTTCCTAAGTGTGGGTCAGCTATCTCGCATTACAACTACATTATAGATAATGTGCGCAGGATACAAAATTTATTGTTGTCTTGGACTAAAAATTAAACTAATATTATTTTCACCCTGAATTGCTGTTTATCGGTGCAGATAGCATAATCATTTCAAGCGAAATACAGCAGAGATGACTGTAGAAAAGTAGTCATGTTAGAATGGATCATTAGGCAAACATTTTTTATGGCAATGCGAGCATGCTCGGTTTCAGACGTGTACAAGAATTCATCTCATCTCGTTGGCAGCACTAGCTCTGACACCTGCTTACTTTTCAGTTTGATCAAGTAGTGCTGTCTGTGCCTGCCTGGAAATGTAACTTATTCTCTGAATTGGCTGCAAGTAGTAATGCATCCAGCCGCACCGTTGCACACTTCTTTAACACCGGCAAAGTACGTCTGTTTTTCAGTCTGGTCAAAAAGCAATTACGGGCTGAAAAGACTCACAGTCCTTTGCGCACACACACATCCAGTTGCCAGCCTTTGATATGTGTTTATTTTAACCCTCTGTATGGTTTGGAAGCAGACGCTTTGAGGCCCTGGCTAAGTCACACCCAGGGCCTCCTTCTCTGGTACTCGGCTCTCGTTCTGAGGCCACCCATGGCTCCCTCCTAAGTACTTGTCGGCCGTGCTGCCTTTTGATAATTAATCAATGGCTTACCTTGTCTCCGCAGAGTAATTGTCTAATCCACGTCTTTTCAAAGATGTCCCTCTAGCTACCATGCGTTTTGCAGTAAAAGTTAATGTGTCACCGTCACACAAATCCTGCCGGAGTCCGAGGCTCTGGTGGGAGGTTAGATGAGGAGGCCATAGTGCCAATATCGGCAACACTCACCATACCCCCATACAGCAATCTCCTAGAGAAATAACCAGACAAGACAGGAGAAAACTGCTGCAGGTTTATTAGCATTACAAATATGCCAAGATTGGGGTAGTGGGCAAAGAGGGTGCCCAGTGGCGGGGAGAGGTATATGTACCTCACTCCCTCTACCCGGAAGATACGCGGCATACCGGACCCCTGAGGGTCCCAAACACTGGGAGGCTGCCTCCTGTGCCTCTTGTGGCACTAAGGCGGCCGCCTTCTTAGCGGGTCTCCTTCGTGGACCCCGGGCAGCCTGCAGTGTCCGCTCTACACCGTTATCTCTGTTCTCCATGGTGCACTGTCCGAATATGTTCGTGGGAGGGTGGCGGAACGTTTAAAATGTTTTCCGTAGCATCCTGGTATGTTTGATGATTTGGACCTAGACTGCACTGCCAGAGTCAAGGGGAGAGGAAGAGCGACGCAGGCAGCATTGCCACAAAGGACATTTTTTAATGTATTACACTGACACAATTGTGTTGAAACTCATGCACATACACTGGTGCAGGCACATATAATATAGACATGCTTTCAGTCGTGCACACAATGTGAAACTTACCTGAGGTAGTTCTTAACACGCACATCACAAATCGCGATTCCCAACAGCCAAAGTGCCCAAATTCAACAAACAGGGCGCCAGCGCGAGGCTCAAAACCTTATGCCCAATCAGAAGCTCAAACAGGACGGGAGGCTGTCCTTTTCCATTACAGTGGCTTCTGATGGGGCATAAGGGCGCATGACTGACAGGCCCCAATTTACCATTATCTGACATGCCGCACTGTCTTACGCTAGTGCAGCATGTCAGATATGTATTGCTTATGTGAAAGGACAGGCTGTAACAGCCCACGCCTGACACATGCACAATACAGCCCCGGTGGCCCTCTTGTGGTGCAGGGTAATATTACAGCTTTTACATGTAAGCAAAAGGATCAGTGAGATCTTTCATTCATGTAAAAGCTCTAATATCGTAGCAATTAGATGCAGAGCGAGACGTGATGGTTTAGGGGGCCGCCGCCCTTTTGCCCCTATGAAGGAGCTGCCACTGGTTCACTTGTATTTGCCGCTTTGTCAGTCAGTGCGTGCTGGCTTTACTTTCTCTTCTTTCAAGTGGAGCATGGACCAAGTACTGATTGCTTGATCTTGATTAGTGGCCTTCCGATGCTCACACTGTAAATGAGGTACTATTTTTGTTTTTTCTTCTCCTGTGGTCCTTGTTGATTCTTCTTCCCCAGTCCTCATCCATCCTAGCGCTTAAAAAAAAAACTTTTAGCCATGCTGCTTAGCCATGCTCCACAGCATTGGCAATGGCCAAGAGAGCTAGCACTGCTCTACAACATGGCTAAAAGACATAGGCAAAGGCAATAGCTTTCACATAGGTAGAACCTACTGGCTTTGCCAAAGCTTGTGAATATTGATGAGGCAGGATGCTGCTTGTGAATCCCACCAAACAGCCTGCAAATGCATAGATGGAAGACGGCAAGGGACAGGATACCGCCATGCATGCATTTGCACTTGAAGAATTACTTTTTTTTATACCAGCTCCTCTCCCTTTAATGAACAGTGGCTTCAATTTAAATAGGCATTGGATGATTGGAACAGTCTACTCCTCCAATACCAAGCGCCCACATTCACCAAATGAAAGCTGTCCTTCAGGCGTCGGTGTCCAAACCATGGTTTGCAATTGCAGTTGCAAACCATTGATGTATGGCATTGCAGTTCGAAAGGGAGGTGGGTGTCCTGAGTCGTAAACTGCATATTGTGAGTCCGAAAGACTCTTCTCATTCACAATTGCCACTTGCCTTTTTGCTGCATTACTCAACATTGCATGTGCAGTTGGAGAAATGTCAGTGTGGAGACGGGAGGACAAGGGGCTGGAGGGATACCCCCATGCAAAGGGGCAAAAAGAAAACTGTGATTCGGGGGTGGAATGAATGTGAGTGGCACCCTGGTGCTGCCAACCATTCCTGTAGTTCTTTTAAAGTACAACTGCCAGATTTCAATCTGTACTTCTGCAGCTCAGTGCAGAGTAATCCCATCTCTCAGAACATGCTTTGAGATCAGAAAGAATGGTATTTGAGCAGGAAGAGAGTGGTGGTGGAGAGTGACAGGATGGCAGGAATGCTTTTTAAACAATATTTGGACATGGTGGGGAAAGATGTTACCAAGAATGTTGAAGCAGGGAATGGAGAGTGTTGCTGAGGTATATTGGGTAGGGTGGAAAGTTGCCAGGCAATACTCGTTTTTGCCTTTAGTGGACAGTGGTACTCAAGGTGAAAGGAAGAGATGGAGGGAGTGACACAGAGGGAGAGGAGTGGGGTGAGGAAGTGTATTTTGGGCATGTCCCTCCCAAAAGGCTTCTCCCCTTGCACAATTGCACAAAGTAGATTATTTTACAAGGGGGTGCTTATGGAGTGACATATGCAGCATAGCATTGCAGATGGTAAAATATCTCTAACTGGGAGTCTTTCAGCTCACTGTTCCAAGTGTCTTCTTAGGTAACTCAAGCTTCATTCTCACAGCAAGTTGATGTGAGTTGGAATCCCTCTGTGAACACCAGTCTAATTATTGAGAACATCGTATCTTTAATTCAATATAAAGCAGTCTATTTGATACTGCATTATTCTACTATTTTAGACTAAAACTGTAATAAAAATATGACAAAACTACTATACTAAACGAGCAAACACTATGTAAAACAGTAAATCCTACAGAATTGCAACTGCTCGTTAATCAATAAAAGGGGTATCTCAATGTTCAGCTCTTTTTTTCTGAGCTATTACTCCCTAAAAATGTATCAAGACATTAGCTGACAAGGTGGCATTTATGGCAACATGCTTATCTATTGCACCGTTTTAGTTTAAGAAAACAGGAATCTATCTGCAGGCTAGCACATTCTGCAAAACAGGGGCTTTTGAAGGTAACACATGTAACTGTTTAAAATACATTTTGTAACAAAATATATGCTGAATATTTGTGTGTATATTTGCATATTACGCAATTTCACATTTTGTTCTATGCATCTTCAATTACAGTATATCTTTAATCGAAGGGGCAATGGAGAAAGGATTTAGGGAGTGTTTGGAGGATGGTAGGCATTGTGAGCAGATACTGTAAGGAATAAAATACTCTCTGCCATGCTTTATAAGAATATTGCAAGTCATTGTGGAATTTCTTCATTGTAGAAAACAACTCAGCCTCCAGTCTTGTTCCATTAAAGTGGCCATGGATCTCCTAAGTGACAAACAATGTCCTCATAATGTACCTTAGGGAATAATTATCATCTATATAATTTAGGGAGAACTGGTCTATCCTTATCATCTGCTGTAGATTATTGTCAAACTGCTACTGCAGTCTGATGTCAGAATGCAGCTGTACTATGAAAACTGAATCACTACTCACTTGTAATAATCTTTTACAGTCGAGAAATGGTGCTGCAGTGCACCGTTTTCAGGGCAGCAAACAGTGGGAAGCTGCCTTTGCATCACCTGCTGTCTGTGTATACAGGAAGCAGGGAGCTAAACAAACTCTTGCCTCTCCCGGCACGCTGGGACCCTGCTCGGATGTCTGTGCACCATCTCCGTCCCAATGTCTGAGGGAATGACATGCACCAGTTTGCTGTTTGGGTCCTCCCCACAGAAAGCAATGTCAATGCATTGACTCGTGGAAGGCAAAGGCAATAATAGCACCTCGAGTTCAGATGGAAAAAAGATTAGGTAGCAGCACTTGCAAGTCCAAGATGCCTTCCCAAATAGGCACATGGAATATGTTTAAAAGTCATTGCATTTTTTATTAATTCAATCATAAAGGAGCGTTACATTCTGGTCAAGGGAATATTGATTTTAATTTAGAAACTGAGCTATAGCTGCCAGAAGGCCTATGTTAAATGTGATGCCTTCAGGAAGTCCAGACGTTTTAGCCAACAACATGGTGCATTTTGGGGCGTGTAATTTAAATGATTAAATGTGTGCTAAAAAAAAGTCCACAAAGAGTTCTTGGATAAAAAGCCATAACTGTCTGAAGCTCTCAAACATAGCATAGCTCACTTGGCAACTATATCAGCAGTGGAACTGAAAAGACTAGCAGGTGAGACAGCAAAGCCTTATACTATATGGAATAAAAAAACACAACTTGTACATGAAAAGGATATTACAATTCACCATGAAGGTCCATAACCTCTTAAAGGCCCTCTGCGAGTGGTCTCATGCCTCTGAATGGCTTTGGAAGTCCTTATATTGTACAGTAAGGGTACTTTATGCCATCCTTATTAAAATATTCCAATCCACCGGTGTCCAATGCAAGCAAAATAAATCAAGATAAATGTGATCACTCTGTTGCATAATGGATGCTATTTAGACCCCATAGCAGCATAGCCCAAACAGTCAAACTAAACAACAAAAATGATCCTAGTTCAGCAAGGACAGAAGCAAGATATCACTGGCAGCCCTTACTGGACAGCACGTCCTGCAGCTATTCAAGGAAGGGCCCATCACAGTGGTATGGGAGATGCTGTACCCAAATCACTCCAACATCTGGGCCAACCAAAGGCTTAGGATGATGGGTCCAGCACATGGTTCTTCCTTTCTCAGTGCTGCTGCTCCCATCTTTCTGGCAAATAACATCTTTTTAGCTCGCTGGCTTTTTTTTTTCCAAGGACTGTTAACAATAGCCCACCAGCACTGCGATGCTGCCATTTGCATTTGAAAGGCTATCTCTGCCCGCTCACCAAATGGGCTGCTTGACCTTTTTTGGCAGAGTTTTGTATAGCGCGAACTTCAATCAGGTATCAGTGCGCTCTACATAGCACCAGTTACGTTTCATGAGAACACACATTCATTCTTTGTTAGGCACAGGGAGATTAAGTGATTTGCCCAGAATCACAGGATGTTCGGCGTCATTACCGAGACTCGAACCCAGTTCCCCAGTTCCGAGGTCGAGCGCCCTAGCCGTTAGGCCAACTCCTCTTTGATTACATACAAGAAAAAAGGCAGAAAGTCAGGGGCTCAATTTTATTTTGCATTTCACAGCTCTGTCAAGTGGCCCTATGAGATTCGCTGCCATCAGCCACTCTCGGCTTTTCAGTCCACACTATGATGCACTGAGGAGCTTGTATGTTTGCATTAACATTACGCATTCAAAACCATAACATGCTATTTGTCAGCTGTGTTTGAAAAATGTAAAGAGTCTTCTAGTTAATTTTGTAGAAAAACTCCTTGTTTCATACATAAAACCAAAAGTAACCATGATTCCATATTTTTTACGGGTTCACTCTTTCATTCACATCATGCATCAGAACACTTGTTTCCAACATGAATCATTTTGCCATTTGTGCAGTTGAAAGATTCCTGCAGCACAACAAAAGAATAACGGACAACAGCAGTGCAACCTTCATTACAACATAAAGAATAAAGAAAGAACAGGCGGCAGTATCAGGAGGAATTTCACATGATTCTCTCACACAAACCGAACAGGTACATCGCAGTTAGTTAACACTCTAAAAAGGGAATTAAATGAGTCGAGGAACTACTGTACTCTCCTCACAATCACAAATAAACATATAAGGAGTAAAAAAAACTCCTCAAATAAACAGCCAAATTGGTTTTGAAATTCCAATAGTGTTGTGTACACAGTTGAGCAACAGAACCTGCCTCTCTTTGCCAGTGACATGTTTCAGCCCTCGAATGGTGCCTTTCCGGGATCTGGCGATCCTCAGAACTATGGATCTCGGTATCTCACATCAAGTATTGTAAAAGTCCCTATAGTTATTGTGTATGTTATGCAAGTCCATTCAATATATACCTTTTTTTCTTTTTCAGAAGATGGGGCGACAGCAGAGGAAAATCCCCTTTTTTAACAGAACAAGTGCACCCTGGGCAGAAACAGTGGACAGGGGCAACTAGGGCAGCAGAAGTGCAACCTTCCCCCATCGTAAGCCACATGCAGATTATGAAGCATAAGTGGAAGCAATGGTTCCTCACAGAACAGTCAGAGCATAGCAATGGAAAAGCAAGCTTCCCCCTCTCAAACAGAGGGCAGCAAGCACAATCTTCCATCCCCTTGAGAACAGATTCAGCGGGGCAGACTAGCACAAGATTTCACCTCTCACAGAACATGCATAGATATGACTTGAGTGGCGTCTCGGTTACAGAACGAACTCCTTAACTAAATGAAAGGGACGTCTAGGAGGTGGATGTGTGAATGAATATGCAAGTTCTGAAGCCACAATTAGGTGGTATGCCACGTCAACATCTTGAAAGCCTGGCTGCTGTCACTCTGAGACCTTCTGTTGTGTTGATTTGTAGGTTATCCATGTACTGAGAAGAGCGGTTGCCTAGTAGGTCTTTTTTATTTGTATAAGTCCAGCCAAACACAAAATATCTAAGCCCTACAAGGGCACAGATACCAACCTCTCGGAAAGAGTAATATGAATGAGTGGAAAGAGAGAGGAAGGAAAGGGGCGGTGTTGGGTTGAACATCTTAGGTAGGGCTGTTTTTGGTTCCCTTTCTGGCCCTATAGGTTGAATAATAAATTTTAGGTCTTCCGTTGGTCACCCACGTCCAGCAAGAAGAATGTTTCAATAGAGACAGGATTGTAAAAACCCACATGCAGCCAGGCAATAGTCAAATCACAATGTGTTTTTGCCTTTTTGTAACAAAATGAAAAGCCTAATGCAAGAGAAGACAATGGGCCTCATTTATGAGGTTTTGCCATAGGGCAGCTCTGCAGGCCTTCCGACTGCACTGCCCTACAGCAAAAGAAAAGGGCAGGAGTATGCTGTATCTATCAGATGGAGCCCAATCCTGTCTTTTTTCCCTATGTCGGTGCACAATGAGCTGCTGTGCGCCAACGCAGGCACCTTTGCATCATGGTTAACTTTCCTGCACAAAAACAATCACAAGATCCTTTTCGGCCTTTTTTTGTGTGCTACAGAATGCAGCACACATAGAAAACGGAAAAACAAAGAGAAAGAAAGCTATTTCGCCTCGTTAATTTTTGGAGTTATTATTTCTCGTAAATCCGGGGCAGTGTTTAAAAGCCGTGGGTGTTTCTGGGAGCGCCCCAGCAACACCTATTGCACGGCCCTTTAACGCAGAAACCTGCATTAAAGGAAACGATATCTACGAGCCATCATTAAACCCAAAAAAGTGGCTTAGTGCTGCCTCCTAAATATAGAGCAGGCTCCTGCGACACGGAACGTCACAAAAAGTGACGCAGCGGCGGCGCAAGGGGCCTCATAAATGAGACCCAATGTTTTTGGTAATTTATAGCAAAGCGATGATTTGGTTGATCCATCTTTGAATATATTGCACATATTGTACAAGACGCTTTGCTTTCTGACTTCTAGGAAAGACAACTACACTATAAATAAATGTACTTACCTGTTTTTTCACCCAGCTCTGTTTACAGGGCCTCACATCGAATTTTCAAGGAAGCAGCACGTGCTCTTTGAATGGGGCGGGGTCGGATTTCTGCATGAATAGATGCAGTTCCTAGAGGTGCTGCCCCGTTATTCCTAGAACTGAGACCGGAGAATCAGAAATCCAATCGTGCTCCGAGGTGGAGCGCAGCCCAGACCCATTAGAGTTCTATTGATCATATAGTGTGGCAGGCGGCCAATGTACAGCTCAAGATTTCTAGTGTCTTGTGTTTCAAGAACCTAGAAGCGCACACCAGCTTCCCAAGGAGCAGATCGTAGAAAGAGGTGAAATCTTCCTCTTCTAAACTGTAAAAAAAAATGCATTTCACGCCTGTATGCATAGTTAAAAAACCTAAAAAGCAGAGATACAGCTAGATTACGTTTCCTAATGAACCCAGACTAGTTAAAAATGCCAAGGAATTTCTAAACCATTTCATATGGACAGGCGAGGCTTGATCAAGTGTTTTTAAGTTAGTGAGGTGCAGTGTTAGATATACTGTAGCCTTTTGGTGCCTGCGTTGAGAATCTACTGCTTTTATTTCTTCTTAGGACATTTTCCCTCTAAATGTTTGTTTGCATTTCTACTGTTGCCTATTATTTTGAACTATGCAAAGAGTGACATTTGGCTCTGCGTGAACACTTTGCTATTTTACCTCATGCTATTGGCTGCTTAGTGTATCATTCCGTCCCATATGCAGAAGTCGACGGTGTTGTGGGTGAGTGGCGGGGAGGGATCGTCTCTGAGGACAAAAAAAACTTACCTGCAGCCGGCCCCGTCTGGCTCTTCTGCTCCTCTCTTCACGGGCACAGGTTCCCAGACTCCACTGCGGCCAATCCTGACGCTGCTCTCATGTCATGAGATTGGACTGAACGCTCTGAATTTGTGCTCCAAGTGAGGCTGGTAATCTGGTCCTGCAGTCTCCAACCCGGCAACGCAACTGGGTTGGAGAAAGCTTCAGTGCGCATGTCAGACCGGCCAAACCATCATGCAAACTGATCACAGTGCACTACCACTCCTCCTGCAGCCTGTCACCCCCCATGGCCCTGCCCCAAAGAGGAAAGGAAAAGTAAAATGATAATAAAACGTGTTTATTATCATTTTGTTTTTCCTTTCCTGCTGTTTTGAGGCTGCTGGCAGGGGTTGATTGGCTCTCCTCCGCCTTAGCGGAGTAGACACAGCAGCTCTTATGGAGCACTTTCATTCTATTGCATGACAAACTTTTTTACATCACAACAGTGCATTGAATCACTACGCACAATTGGCAGTGCAATCTTCCCTGTCACACAAAATTAGGATAACACCAGTTGTACCAAGTCAAGTGCCCATTGCAATGCGCGCAGGTGCGCGCACACACACACACTCACAAAACAAGGTCAGCATAGGCAATAACAGGAACAAATTGTACACACACCGCACAAACGGCAGCAGCAGTTTCATCACACTTGTACAAAATTACAATGATTAAATGAAACCAGATAGCCAGTAACCGGGCACGTGTGTCACTATGTGGGCAGTCAGCTCAGTACTTCTGAAGGGTAGATGGTTACTGTTTACATGGGATCCCGGGGTGACTGTGGACGTCAGAGAAAGGCTTTTGTCTCCAAACACACCTGACAATTCTGATGCATCTGAGGTTTATTGCTTCAGTGAGAGCTGTGCCTGCACTTTATCTGCACACTGCCAGTCAGGTCTGCAGCTCTATGCCGCCGATTATTGGCAGGTCCCCACTTTTGGCACAACACCAACCTAATAAGGATGAAAAAGATCTTCTTGCAAGTTGAAAGATGCTGATCAAACGACAACACATTATTTAGCTTGTGGCACTGACCACCCTTTCCACTTTTAGACACCTAGCATTGGAAAAACCAATATGTTTGGCTTTAATGTGCTAACACATGCTGATAGCATTTGTGCATGCCTGCTCTTCCACATGTGAGAAGCCAGATCTACTGTTTTCTTATCTCTTTTTCATGCTCCTTCTCCCACCACTGCTTAGTGAAGACTTTAGGAGTGCTGGGGGTTGCCTGAGGAGAGTGAGGGTTGAGTATATTCTGTGGCAGCTGGATATATTGTTCTGAGATCCTGTAATGATGCCAGTTTAGGTACCATTTTGTAAGAAATTGTGTGAGTGTTCTAAATAAATCTCCAATCTTGGAATTTCAGAAGGTTAAATAGGCTTTTCAGGACACCCATTTGAGGCTGGTGAGGAAAGATCTTAGCTGAAAGGGAGTTGGGCGGAGGGACTATGTGTTTCTTCTCAGATTATTGAACTCAGTGGGGTGCCACCAGTGCCACCTGAACGCATGGGCATACTGGGCAGTTGCCCAGAGGCCCCACGAGCATATGCACAGACCGGACTTTAACCTGGGGTGATAATTCACATTTGTATTCCTGTGAGTGGTTGTGTAGGCTGGGCCCAGTGCACTGCTTTGCCCTAGGGCCTAAAATGCTGTTAAAACGGCTCCTTCTCTGACACAGCAGGGCAATGAGCTCTTGCAGTATTGGCTAGGTCTACTTTGCTACCTCACAGTTTATGTTTGCAGGTGGACCCATGGGCATACCTTGGACAATGCCTCCTCCCTACAGGAGCTTTTGGAGATGCTGGCCAAAAAGCCCAGACCACATGTGATAATGGGAGTTTGCTTGTGCGGTATACCCAAAACTGGATAACGCACTAAGAAAGCCAAATGTTGTACTGCCATGCTCAGGAAGGGTGGGGCTTTGTAGTGCTTAGTGTTGGCTCTGGTGGATACTTGTTGGGTTCTGCATAAAAGTAAAATGGAGGATTACATATTTTTCTCACACAAAAAAGGTTTCCAGAATTGACTATTTTCTTATTGACAAGGCTCTTGTGTAGAGTGATAGTAGTAATACACTAGGATAGTAACTTTCAGGTTGTATTTTGTTATGTTTGCCTGGAGGTGTATTACTTCTCTGTGATCACATAAGAAGGATGTGCTAGTGGCACATAGGTACAGTGGCAGCAATGAGGAAACAGCAAACAAAGCATCTCTTCTGGGGGCCTCCGTTAGTGACATTTTAGGGCATTCGTGGAATGCTAATCACCCAGAGTGTCTGTGACGTGTCTTAATTATATCAAATATCAAAGCGTTCTGTGGATCAGAACCACCTGAGGCAGATTTTACTTCTTTGGAAACACGCATCTTGTAAAACCTTTGAGCAGGCGGGGTTACAACTCTGATACAGTATGAGCGCCTATCTGTTTCGCTTCAAAGTTCTTGTTTATCCATCTGCCAACTGGAGGAGAAGCCTGTCGAGTTCATTAGGTCCCCCCAAGGCAACGCATGGGCTGTCTCTTCTAAATATGCTGTATCCACTCTGTGGCTTGCAGCCCACCCATTGCTTTTGATTTGTTTCTTTGTGTGTCCTTCCAAAAAGTTTGCTTCTATGTGAGTAATCTGTGTTTTTTGTCCCTCCTTCTCGTGTCTTGCTCCCTCCCATATTACTTGTATCCTTTCACTTTTGTCTATTTCAAGATTGTGTATGTGCACTATTTTTTAGATTTGTTTCATTTTTGGGTAGGTTCCCTTATATTTCCTTGTAGTGTTGAGGCTCCTAACACTGTTTCTGTAAACAGCCCAGTAACTCTTGTCCCCATCTCATCAGATTTGCTGATTTCCAAGGACGCCTGTTCCGTCCACCCACCACCTGCATCGTCGGCCGCTCTTTCTGTCTCCTCCCTTCTGAGTTCTGCTTTAGCTTCCCAGCCCCTTGTTACAACTGCTTGCAATGGAGAGCTAGACCCACACTTGAGACCGCCAATGATCACACAGAGGCACAATGCATTAATAATAATTCATACTTGCAAACCCAACCTTTTACAGCTGTGTATTTTATAAAAGGAACCATTTGTGTACAGTCTTGCGGCTAACCTGCGTGTCACAAAAGTTAAGATTCAGGAACAAAGAAAGCAGTTGTGCGATTATTCTACTTTGTTTTCTTCGCGCTGTGTCACGTGACTTAAGTACGATGAGGGGTTATGCAGAGACGATGCTGTAAGAGAGGATTGATTTACATACATTGATTCACACTTTTACATCAAATGGCATCGGCAATTCTCCACAAACCAGCTACCACAACTATTTAGTGGGGCAGTGGGGCGGTGAGGCGGGGGGGTGGGGGGGGGGGCGGATTTCAACAGACAATGACGAGGGAAAAATAACTATTTATTTAATTTTTGTCCGTCAAAATCCTCCCCACCTGGCCCCACTGCTCTTACCTGCACAGGCCATGGCTTCTATTATATGACAATCTACAGAGCTCCCCACCCTTTCAATTGGATTTATATATAAATACCTTCTGCACACAACTTTTATACTGAATAGAGACTAAAATAAGACCCCCTGTCCTACTGGATGATTCAGGACTCTGTGTGCTGTGCTAAAATAGCTTAACAACAGCATTTACTATAGCCCGCTGAACACCTGCCGGAGAGAGTTTATCTAATCTGCAGTAATGGTCTCCAATGCCATTGAAGTAGTGCAGGGCTTTAATAGTCCAGCTGGCTAACATCGACAAAAACAATTTGCAAAGCCAATAGGTGTACCGAGGCAAATAAAACATCCAACATACAACACTTAATCAGCAAAACATTAAAAACTTTACAACTAACCCAAGCAGAAACAATCTACACTTACTTTTTTTAAGTTTAAAGAAAAGTTTATTGGAAATAAACATAAGCTAGAGCAATAATACAATACAGTATATGTCAATAGTACAAAATAGAAAAAATATTGCGTACAGCAAGGAAAGAAAAAGTAAGAAGGGGAGAGAAGAAAAAAAAGACATAGGAAGGAGAAAGAAGGGGGGGGAAGAGGAAGAGTAAACAGATAGAAATATCATATAATTATATCACTGAAAACATTGGTCTAATATAAAACACGTATATCATATTGATCTCACTACTACAAACTTAATTATATATTGAGAATAAAGCACAAAGTACAACCATATTTAACTAATTATAGTCTAAGGAGGTTTGGAAACTTCTTCTATGACTGGAGTATGCGATGGCAACGATTGAGCAGACACATTTAGAAAGTTAGTCACAGGTAGCCATAATAAGTCACGTTTAATGGCCAGTGTAATCGGGTGAACATAGGCTCTATCCAATCGATGGTTATAACAAACTCCATACCACCAGGCCTGAAAAGAAACATTTGAGGCATTTTTCCATGATTTAGTAATTTGTTGGAAAGCAACAGCAATAAGTAAATCAATAATGAGGATATTAAGGGAAGTGGAGGAGGACCAAACCTCCGCAACACTACCCAGAAAAATATGGGAAAAAGAAAAAGGGATTTGCGTATGAAATAGTTTATTAATTTGTTGCCAAACCTTAGACCAAAATTGATGAATAACTGGGCAAGTAAATAACATGTGCATAAGGTCTGCAACAGGGGCTGGACATGACCAACAGGTCGAGGGAAATAGATGATTAATTTGATGTAGTTTAGCAGGAGTGAATAAAAGTCTGTTTTATATACAGAACAGTGTTTGTGTGGTATTTGCTGCCCTAGAAGATTTCCGAAGTTTAGTCCAAATTTTATCCCAGGTTGAAGTGGAAAAGGAAGTAGATAAATCAGATTCCCAGCTAGATTCAACTGCAGACTTATTACGGGGCTGACCAATGAATCTTAATTTGTTATAAATTTGAGAAGCTGAAATGTTCCCTGTTAAGAATGAGATTGGAACTGGAGAGGGAGTGGTCTGCACGGAAGAAGTCATAAGTTTATCATAAGAACTTTGAGCAGCTAGGGTCAGTAATATATATTTAGGGTGATACGAAAGGGGGAGGGAATAACACGATTGTAATGCAGAGAAGGATATACAGGTATCGCCTAGAAAAAGCTGATGTGTCCACTTAAGGCCAAGATTGAACCAATCCTTCCAAAAAATAGTCCGATTTTTAATCTTAATATGATTATTATACCAAATCGGAGAACGCAAGAACCTATTTCGGTCATCTAAACCATCTAACATAATAGGATGAAATATTTTACGAGTGTGCATAAGAATGGGGAGAGAACATTTTTGGGGGGTGTTAGATAAAGACAGAAATTCATCAAATGAGGAAGGGGAAATGAAATGAGATTCAATTTCTACCCACAAAGGCAAAGATAGTAAATCTGTTGCATTCTGAGATATTAATGCAGAGGAATTCTTCAGGAAGAAGGAAGTATGGTAAGATGCAAAGTCGGGGAAGTTAACACCACCCAAGTGTTTAGGTTGTTTGAGTTTGGAAAAAGACATCCTAGACTTTTTCTTTTGCCACAGAAATTGGGAGAGAATAGTATATATTTTTTTGTACCAGGATTTAGGAATGTTAACAGGAAGATTGGACAGGAAGAATAACATTATAGGGACCAACATCATTTTTACAGAATCCAATCTACCCCACCAGGATAAAAACAAGGGGTGCCAATGCGCTGTAGAGTCGGATAATGTTGACAGAAGATTTTTAAGATTGAGCGCTACAGTATCTTTAATAGAGGGAGTGAACCATAGGCCTAAATATTTAATCTTCGTAGGATTCCAATGAAAGGAAGAAGATACAAAGTCAGCATGGAAACAGTACTTATTTAACGGAAGAATTTCGCATTTATCTACATTGAGCTTGTACCCTGAAACCGAGGAGAAAGTAGAGACTTCTGAAAGAAAGGCCGGTAAAGAGGATTGGGGATTAGATATAAATAAAAGAATATCATCGGCATATGCCGAGATTTTTAATTGCTTATCGCCATAAGGAAAACCAGTAATGTTCTTGTTCATCCGGATTTTAGATAAGAAGGGCTCTAGGGTCAAGATAAATAGAAGCGGAGAAAGAGGACAGCCCTGTCTGACACCTCTGAGTAGCGGGAAAGAAGAAGAAACCAATCCATTAGTCAGAATAAATGATTTTGGAAAGGAATAAAGCAATGAAACATAGGATAGAAACTTAGGGCCGAAACCAAACCAAGTAAGGGTCGAAAAGATAAACTGCCAGTTAACCCTATCAAAAGCTTTCTCAGCATCCAAAGCCACGGCCGCTAGTGAGGAGTGATGGGAATGAGATTTACTAAGTACATTGAAAAAGAGACGGGTATTATCCGAGAGGTGGCGACCTTTAATAAAACCACATTGTTCTTTACCTATTAAGTGAGGTAAAATATTATCCAGACGAAGCGCAAGAATCTTCGCGAAAATTTTACAGTCCAAATTAATTAAAGAAATAGGTCTATAATTTTTACATAAGGAATGATCTTTACCTTCTTTAGGGAGAAGACAAATTAGAGCCTCTTGAAATGAACCTTCAGAACTCCGGGAAGTAATAAAAAATAGGAATAATTTAAGTAATTTGGGAATAAGTAAATTAGAAAAATGTGTGTAGAATTCTATCGTAAAGCCGTCCGGACCCGGAGCTTTCCCCTTTTTGAGTGACTGAATAGCCTTGAGAATATCTTTAGCGTGTATATCAGATTCTAGAGAAGAGAAATCTACGTTCAAAGAAGAAGGAGGAGGAGAGATGGAGGCTAAATACTGATCAATATCGGATAGAAGAGGTGGAGACTCTGGAGTGTATAATGATTTGTAAAAATTGGAAAATTCCAAGAGAATATCTTCGTCTCTATGGAGCACAGTATTAGATGAAGATGTGATAAATTCAATTTTGGTACGTTCTTTTTTAACCTTGAGATACTTAGCAAGGAGATTACCAGATTTGTTCTGTGCAGTGTAGTATTTAGCGCTAGATTTAAGCAGACACAGATTTGCAGAGTCAGTAGACACTTTGTTAAAAGAAAGCTTAGCGCTAATGAGTTCTTTTAAAATAGATTGGCTATTTGACATGTAATAAAGAAACTCTAACTTTTTAATTTGTAAGTTGAGTGTTTGAGATGAGAGAGAGGCTGCACGACGTTTTCGTGCAACAAAGGATATGATGAAATCCCTAGAGGCAGCTTTAAAGGAATCCCATATAAGCTGAGGAGATAGTTGAGGAGATTCATTCTCCTTGAAAAATAAGGAGGCAAACTCGAGAAAGGCTGGTGTGAATTTAGGATCCAGTAAAAGGGAATTATTAAACCTCCAGCGCCTGGTCCCTTTAGTGGGAGGGAGTAAGTCCAAACTCAAGGAAACGGGGGCATGATCAGAAATTAATATAGAGCCTATGTCCGCCCGGGAAATATGTTGAAGTAGAGCCTTGGAAATAAAGAGGTAGTCTATTCGGGATTGCGAGGAATGAGCAGGTGAGTAATAAGTATATTCTTGAAGTGTGGGGTGGCAGAGTCTCCAAGAGTCTACAAGAGCTCTTTGAGAAATAGTGGAAGTGAATTGGGAATGTGCAGCGGAGAGGACAAATCTGGATTTAGAATGCCTGTCAATAAAGGGGTCTACAACCATATTACAATCCCCACCAAAAATCAAATATTCGTCAGTACATTACATTAAAAGAGAAAGAATTTGGGGCCAGAACAGTTTATCGTGTGTAGTGGGAGCATAAACGTTAAAAATAGTGAGAGGAACCTTGTTAATCAGCAAAGATGCCATAACCCATCTACCATCAGAATCATTATCCTGCTTTATGAGATGAACATCCAAGCGTTTATGGCAGAGAATGGCAACACCATTGCGTTTTCCTGAGCCCGGTGATGCAAAAACGTGGCCCACCCAATTCCGCCGTAATTTAGTTATCTCAGTATCCTGTATATGGATTTCCTGCAGAAGAGCAATATCTCCTTTTAAATTTGCAACATGTGACAAAACTCGCTGACGTTTGATAGGAGAACCCAAACCTTTAACATTCCAAGATATAATATTTAACGAGATTTAAATCTTTATAAATTTAGCCAAAACAATTCGTAAAGGAAGTTGCCATGCATGCAAGCAAAAAACATGTGAAGAATGCAGCAAAATACGGAAAAAAGGCATTATTGTAGCGAGATAGCAGTGAGACATATAGACGATCATAAGATAGCAAAGAAAGAAATGAATTACATAAGAAGCATAAAAGATAAGCCGAAAATATAAATGGAGCAGAGGAAAAAAGAGAAAAAGAGGGAGAGAGTGAAGATAGTAGGAAGGAAAGAGACAGAACAAAAATAAGAACAATAGAGATGATATACAGATAATAGAAAAAACATACCACAAAAGAACAATCATGTTGGGGTAGGTGGAGCCACGCGAAGGAGGCCAGACGCCGGATGAGAAATCGCAGGACGAGGGGTACACGCAAGACATCATCCAGGAAGAACGAAAAAACGAAGAAGGTAAGGGAACACAGAAACCGCAACCTGTTAAAGGGGAATATAAGAACAATAATTAACATGGAAAGTAACATAACTCCAACATATACACATATGAGAAACATAAAGGAGAATCAGAATTGAGGGCAAATAAGAACAAACAATGAGCATTTGGAGCTAAAGCAGTCATGTCAGATCATGGCTTAGAAATGTCCATAGAGACTCCTCTACACGAGTTCAGAAATTTTTGAAGCACCTCAGGGTCTTCGTAGTTGGTTGTTTTGTTATTATAAGTTACTTTGAACAGACAGGGATGGAATAAGCCATAACGAGCATTCATGCTGCGAAGTGCTGGTCTCATATCCAAAAATTTCTTGCGTTGGTCAGCCGTAACCTTGGCATAATCTTGGGCAAAAAAGAGGTTAGAGCCATTCCAAGTGATCTTTCCTTTCTGTTTGGCGGCGTGCAAAACCTTAAGGAGGTCAGTATATTCTAAGAAGTACAAAATAACTCCTCTAGGTTTTGTTGAGGAAGATGAAGAATGGGGACTCTGACCCAAACGGTGCGCACGTTGAATATTTAATGGCGGAGATGCTGAAAAACCAAGAAGAGTTGGAAGAAAAGACTGAAAATGGGATATCGGATCAGAACCTTCAAGTCCCTCAGCCAGGCCATAAATGCGTAAATTATTGCGCCTATTGCGATTTTCTAACTGCTCGACCTGTTGTTTGAGGTGATCGACTTCTTTGTGAATATGAGGAACTTGAGCAGCGAAATCTTGAACAGTATCAACACGCTTCTCCAGAACGTCGACCCTTTGTACAGTATGGGACCAGTTATCCTCCAAACTCAACAGACGGGTGTTAGTTTCTTCCATATATGGTTTGAGGGCACGAATCTCCTCAAGGATAAGCTCCAACGAGAGAGGTAAAGAAGAATTGGTGGGAGAGGGCGGTTTCGCTTTTCCTCTTTTCCTAGGCGTGAAGGAAGCCGATGACGGTATTTTGGATCCTTGTTTGGTACCTAACCGAGTCATAGAGGAAGAAGAGCCCTTCGTAGTAACAGGGTCACCAGGATTATCATCCGCTCCTTCTTGCAGGATGTTAAAAGGGTTAAAGTCCTCCAAAGCTGTATCACTGGGTTGCAGAGTATCTTTACGAGCAATCCGGGATGTTGCCATGACTGAGTTGAGCAAAAGTACCCCACAGCAAAAATCTTGTGAGAGAGGTACAGTAGTAGAGAGTCACTGAAAGCAGAGTAACACCCAATGCTCCTATAAGGTTTAGGTATAAAGAAGCGCCAAAAATAATTTCAAAATATTGTTCAGAAAGGATTAGTATTCAAAAGGAACGGACAACAGCAGAGAGCGGAGGATTCATATGACTGACCAATTCAAACTGTTTTCCTGAGGAGCCCAGTCATTCTCCAGCAACAAGCATGAGAGAACAAAAAGTCAGTCAAGGCTGTATAAAGGCAGAAGATGCGCTCCAATAAGCGTTCCAATAAGTTGCCCCAGACTCTTCATTATAGAAACTTTTCATTGAAGGACTGCATTATTTGCGGAGAACGGGCGGCAAATGTGAGGAGATTACTTCATGAAAAAACAAAATGGCGGCCGCGAGTAAATCGCAACCGTCATGAAGCCGAAAAAGTGTCTTCTCGCTCACCATATGCCAGGAATTTGAGCTTGACGACTGGAGCAGTACTTCCAATTAAGTCGGAAGCAATTTCCGCGCTCCGACAGCGGGAGAAAGTGTCCTGGAACAGCTGCGCCGCCTCACATCGCTGCGGAGCTCATCGTAGCGGCGGCCATCTTCTAAGGTGCCGAAACCACGCCCCCAACAATCTACACTTACTAACAACACAAATACTGTAGAATGGAGAAAACTAAAATAGAACTTCTCGCAAAGGTGAGACCAATTTGCTCTGCCAATGCTTATTTTCCCATTTCCCACCACTCGTTTTGGTAGTACTGGTCGAGTGAGGACACAGAAGGGTGGGGAATGTTTCTTTGACAGGGTGTTGCATGTGATGCTGCCATTGGATGGGGGATCTAAAAGTATCCCATGCATTAGTTGAGAAGGAATGTTGAAGTGTATGCTCTGAGGTAGATGAAGGGAATGCCAGGTGATTGAGGGAGCCAGCGAGTAATACAGTAAAAAAGAGACAGTGGCGTGCAGGATTAGGGAAACTAATAGATGCTTTGTTTTAAGTGAGGCCTCTGATGTTTAGGAATCCTTTACATGCACTGTAATTCAGCTCAAGGAAATTACCGGATGGTAGGAAAAACCACACAGGTGAGCCAAGTTGAGGAACAACAGAAACACAGTATTGTTTGCCTTTCTAAGACAGGATATACTTTAGAGTGGACGCAGATTTTATGAATCAAAACATCAGGTTAGAACATAAATTATAGTCGTTCCATGAATCACCATCTCCACTCTGAGTGCATGTGCTTCTTCCACGTGCCCTGAGAAATGTTAGGACAGACATATTTGTTATTTTATAACATTGGCGTCTAATAGAGCATCATATGGCTCTCAAAGTTCCTGCAGCAGGCCTGATGGTCAAAAGTGAAGAAATAACTCCTCTGTGTCGAGGAAAAATCACCGTATTAGTAAAAGTGGAATATATGTGTCCTGAGGGATTTCAAGAATTTGGCAATATCTGATCTGATTTTAGGTTTTTTTTTTCCAGAGTTTGATATAGCGAGAACTCGACCCGAAGGTATCAGAGCTCTTTACATGAGCACCAGTTTGTTACACAAGGACACATTCATTTGTGTTATGCACGGGGAGATTAAGTGATTTGCCCAGAATCACTGGATGTTGAGGGTCATTGCCGAGACTCAAATCCGGTTACCTAATACGTAGATACACCGCCCTAGCCCGTTAGGCCACATCCCCTCCCTTTAGTTAAGAGGAAACTGAGTTGGCTAATTATAGCACTGGGCTTGGAGTTTTATTTCTGGGCTATTATGATGAAAAAACAGAATTCTAGCTAAGTGTTAATTTAATGTTATCCTTAGTCCAATTAAAAAGTTCATTTTTTCAGGCTCGACTCATTAGCTGAGCACACAAAACAATATTATGTTGTGTATTAATAGTTTAAATATTTTACAGAAGTTTTAAAGAAATTACACATCACAAATCCAAGCTGATTAAATATTCTAACTAGTTTAGAAAACACTTCTGATTCGTAAATTCACTGCTTCTATTACCTTTTCAATATTTTGCATCGTTTACAACCCAATAACAGTATTTTGATAAACCTTAAAAGCATTTTTCACTAATGATAGCTTTTAAAAATGTTCTAAGAACGGTTTGAGAACTTTTAGCATAAAATATAATGCCATGCTTTACGCAATTTTAACTTGTACAAAGCAACGCGTGAATCTGTTTTAAAAAGCTCTAACATTTGGAAAAATATTACCTATTCTTTTGAATATTTTAAGTAATAAGAATGTGAATCGTTTTGTGTCAAACAATTCCTTAAAACATATTTTAACTAATATTAACCCCTAATAAAATCGTCAAATTCATTTTTCATTATTTTTAATAAAAAAAGAATCAAAAACATTAAGGGGTATATTATCAACGGCAAGCGATAATTAACACTGGCCGTGCTTAGCGATAAATTTCTTATCGCAGGCTATCTCTGGAATTTATCGCCCTGGTAGCGCGTTCTTAACAGCGATAAAAATTCCAGAGATAGCGAGGTTATCCAGCAACGTTCCCTGCAAAACGGCGATAACCTTGCTGATGCGACCCTGTGGTCGTATCCGCATAATTCACCCCCTATGTCAAACGGCCGTTTCCACCAAAATCTAATGTCTGCTAAAATCCTGTGGGCTGCCTTGTAAATATTACGATGTGAACATCAGCGATATTTGCAAGGTAGTCTATCCGGGGTACGCCCAGTGATGCCCACTTTGCATCTCATTAGAGATGCAAAGGGAGGCGCTGGGAAAAAGGGTGCTAACATGCGATTATGCATGTTTGCACCATCTTGTAAATAGGGCGATAGTTTTACCTACTTTTTTTGGCTTTTTAAGCAAAAACAGCAGAGTTAAAGCCCTTGTAAATATGCTCCTAAAACTTGAAATTCAAACATTTGAACAGTTTTACACAATGGTTAAAAATCAATCTCTGGTAGCGCAAACCAGGATCCAAGATGGTGGAAGTTGGTCAGGGCTCTAGCAGGGGTCCATTGTGTCGGCATTTCCGGAAAGTAAGGACTTGATGCAGGGGTAATGTCGATGGCCTCATGAGCTGGAGTTATCAGTTCACCTGGGGATAGGTTTCAGAAAATGGGTGTGGCTGCTGATCCTAATTTTACATGTGATTTGTCCCTTCCCTGGCTGCAACCATGGGGTCCAGCAATGGTGTCATTGAGGAAGCTGCTGAGATCCAACTGACAAATATAGACATAGAGGGAGAGAGAGGACTCTGTGCCCCAGAAGTACCCCTTGGGGAATTTCCTGCTCCCAGCAACATACTGACACCAGACAGCATCAGGACGCTTAAAACCTGAGGACCAGCAGAGAGGGAGTTGAGTCTTCCAAAGTCCAGCCCCCATCCAGAGTGACAGTGTCCACTTAAAACACGCAGTAAGTGTCGGAGGAGATACTTAGTGGGGAGAGTCCTTAGTGACTTGTCTCCTGTTTTGATCCTGCGAGGGAGGTGAAATCCCTAACATTTGTCCTGGTACAAGGGCTTATAAAAGTGCAGGATGAGAAAGTGGCTTTGATAAAAGGGGTACCCTTCCCGAAAAATATAACTTAGAGCTTTCTTTACTCTTCTAGGATATTATCATAAAATTATCCCCCATTTTTCACATTGAAGACACCATTATTAGACTTACTTAAAAAAATATAATAATACTAATATAAATTTTGAAAAATCCTGGCCGTGAAATTCCACAGTGTTTTAAATATTTAAAAGAGTCCATTTGTAAACCAGTTTTACAGTCCCCAGATTGTTCTAAAAACCTTTATGTTACAAACAGATGCCTCTACAGTTGGGCTAGAAACAATTATTTCACAAAATGCTAAGAAGTTAATAAGAAACCAATTCTATATATAGTAGTAGAAACTGTTATCCTAGAGAGAGAAATTAGTTGATTGTGGAAAAAGAATGCTTGTCCATTAAGTGGGCAATTAAAGCATCAAGATATTATCTTGAAGGTTGCAAATTTGTTCTCTGTACTGATCATACTCCCCTCACTTGGTTGGGTATAATTTGTAAGTGATACTGCGGCTCTTTACATTACAGCCAATTACATTTCAAACATGTCATAGACAGGGCAAGGAGTGAGGTAATGTAGACTTCCTGTTTAAGGTACCCATTGTCACAAATTCTTCCAGATTGAAAGAATATAAGGGGGGAAAGATGTGAGATGTGATACTTAGCTGGTGGGGAGAGTCCATGGCGAGATGGCTCTTACAGCTATCCATGACAGAATTAGAAAGAGAGAAAAGGCAACAGACTAGAGATAGAATAGACAGGAAGGAAAGACCACAAGGAAAGTAGAGAGACAAGGCGAAATAAAAGAGAGGACAGATTATAGGTTTAGCTGGGCAGTGCGGGAAGATGCTAAACATATGGTTAGTGGTCACATCATGTGGAAGAAGACAGTAGCCTGGTAAAGTGAGGGGGCACAAACAGGACGTCAGGACCAGTGATGAAAAAAGGAGACAATGATTCTGATGAGTGGTCCAAAGAGTGCTCTAGGGAATGCCAAATCTATGAGCCCACCACAATCTAAGAGGATTATATATGTAGCAACTCAAGGAAATGCCTCAGATAGACAGACCACCTTTTAAAGAAACAGTCAAGGGATAAACGTAAATCCAGAAGGCTAACTTAAAGAAATATATTAATTCTTGTTTTACTTTTAGATATTACATGGTAACATTGTTTACTAATACTCATCTGATACCCTTATCTTCCCTTTGAACGATGGTGTCCAGAAAGGTCAACCTCTTCTTGCCACATGTGGATTCCTGCAAAGAGGTACAATTACCAGAGGGAAAGAAGGAGAGATTTGTACTGAAGGGGTGATTAAGGAATTATTAGTCTAACCCATTTTGCTCACGCACACATCCACCACACACACTCCACGGTACCTTAGGATCATGTAATTCCTTTCCAGTGTTTGATTTTGAGGCTGGGTGTGGGGCAGTTCACCTCCTATAATGATGTCCACAGAAACGTGAAAACAAATAATAGGGACCCAGAGTTAGCAAGCCTTGACAAAGCCAATAGGTCTCAGCCTTGACACTTACTGGTATAGTCAATGCTTGTTTAGACATATGTTAAAAGAAAAGACAGCACATAACGCAGGTAGGCATTACATGCATGAGTTTGCTTGCTGTAAAGAGGATAAATATCTTCATTTCTCATTGTTGCTTCCTCTTTGCATTAGTGCTGCATTCTGGAAACACACATGCAAAGTGGAATAACCCTCAAAGAATAGTTTTTGTGCAGGAAATTATTCCTTCCTGCACAAAAACTATCCTAACCTTAATGCAGGCACCTTTGCAACATGATGCTAGGATACCTGTATTGGCGCTAAACATCCACAGGAATGCAAGTGCCTGCTAGGAAAGAGAAGAACTACACCATATCTTCGTAAATATGGTGTAGGTCTGCTCTCTCCCTTTCCCACAACACAGTGCAACAACTTTACTTGCTGCGCTGCATCGTGCAAAATTATAGTAAATGTGCCCTCTAGTGCATAAGCTCCACTATAGTTATGTGCAAGACTTCAATGTTCAACACTGAACCCACAGAGATCAGTTGTAAAGTGCCTCAAGGATTCTCCTTGCGACCCACACTCTTCAACATCTACATGGCCGACTTGCAGCCATCGTCAGATCCACAGACTCAACATTATCTCCTATGCCAACGACACCCAGCTGATTCTTTCCCTCACAGTTGAACCCTCAGCTGCCAAGAGCAACTTCGACAACAGGATGAAGGCAGTTCTCAACTGGATGAAGGACAGCTGCCTCAAGCTTAACTCAGACAAGACTAAAGTCTTCATCCTGGGCTCAATCTCCTCCACCTGGGATGACTCGTGGTGGCAGTGCTTGGAACCCCCCCCACTCCCATGGACCACGCAAAAAAAACTCAGCATCATGCTGAACTCCTCACTCTCAATGAATCACCAAATCAATGCCATTTCCTCCTCCTACTTTCACATGCTCTACCTACTTTGTAAGATCTCCAAGTCCAGTAAAATAGTCACAGAGGTGCTTGTCAGCAGCAGACTCGAATACGACAATGCACTCTATGCCGGCACCACCCAGAAATTTCAAAAGAAACTGCAGAACATCCAAAACGCCTCTGCCAGACTCATCCTGAACTCCCATCCTGCAGCCACATCACTGGCCACCTGAGTGACCTTCACTGGCTACCTATCAATAAAGAATTACCTTCAAGTGCCTCACGCATGCCTACAAAGCTCCCCACAATGCCAGACCTGCATACCCAAACCACTGTAAGAAGCAGAGACACTGGATATTTCCACAATGCCTGGTTGCACAGCTGGATTTAGTCTGCACAACAGAAGCATTGCTATCTAAAAGCAAAACTGGATCCTGAATTTCAGATATTGCATATGATATACCTTTTGAGGTATCTTGCAAAGTATTGTATACAAATAATCTTGGGTCACAAATATCATGTTAAAAATAACATATCAAAAATACAGTGCAACAAAATAGAGAAGGTATGAATATTGTGTTTGCAGTTATTTAGTGTCATTTTTTAAAACATAGTTGTATATAGTAATGTACACTATTCTAAGTCTCCTCCTGGGCCCAGACACCTAGCCTGCTATTTTATTTCCTTGTATGTACTTTTGGGAGGTGCCTGGCTCCCTACACAGGCACCATATTGAGGAAGCTAGTCTTCTATTTTAATGCTTTCATGTTATCAGTTTCATCCCATTTAATTTTCTTATCTTTGCTTTGCCAGTACGCACTGTTCGCAGGGAGGCCAGCAAGCATTGCAGGGGTTGCTGGACCCGAGTTTCAAGTCCCATTTGATTTGCTCTTTCCTTTTTTTCCTTGCGCTCTGGTGCTGTCCTGGGCCATGCCCCCTACTCTCGAGGGCTATTTCATTAATATTATAACAAAATGGAGAGAAAGGGATTCTCACAATGGGTGACCATTGGAGGGGGTTACTCCCAGTCCCCTTATTAATATACTTTCAAACAAAGATAGGGAGTACTCCCAATCGACAAAGAACTGTCTGAAGGGTGTCTGCACGTGGAGCAGAAAAAATATTTCTTAAGAAGACCTCTCACTCCCCAACCTGGTTGGTGACATGCTTAATCATCGAGGTCCCACCCAGATAGCCGAGTGCCATCCGGGTGTGCTGCGACACCTGACTACAGTGGAGCTGGTTTGTTTGGGGATGAAGGTGAATAGTGAATTTAGATAAAAATTGGCAAAATTTAACCCAATTAAAATAATTTTATTCCAGGGTAATTTGGACAATAGTTAAAAAGTAGTAAAGATGCCAAAAAAGGTTAAATTGACCTATGGTATCTGATGATAAACAAAAAGAGGTGAGAAAAATATATAATAGGTCTACATGTTTCAACCATAGGTAGATATTGCTTAGGTTTTCGTCAGGACCATGCGACGTGACCTGGGTGGTGCACACTCGCTAAGGTGTGCCCTGCCCTAGATCCGTGATAGAAACCTAACCTGCTACTCACGGTTAGGAAAGCCTTTCTCCACTTGTTGAAAGGAAAAATCTGTAATAAAAAACAAACGAACAAAGGACAAACATATACAACACATAATCGTCACTCTATTCGTTGAGTCAGTGCTCATACTTATTGCCAGAAGGAATACGGTGTGCGTAACACAGACGTGCAGCCCTAGACAAACCTCACCAAAGATGAGGGTGACGGCTCAGACAATCAATAACAAATATAATGTAAGTGATCTGAAGTCACATACCTAAATTAGTAGTGAACACGAGCCATACACATCAATTCCATACCCACTCATACGAATAGCAAAGTCGTGGGCGTCAAAGCACTCTGATAAGAGTACAAATGTACCAGTGCACCAGTGTAACCGGGGTTAAAACGGGAAATATCCCGAGAGCCCTGGTAAAAGTGAACCCACGTGTAACTCGAATATAGTGGTGGGTAAAAACATACACAGCCTCACTCAATGCGGTGGGCGTGCCGCTAAAACGAGGTGACTATCCAGAGCGTTTAGCTTGGTGACAAAGTGAAATAAACCAACGGTCGAAAACGAAAAAAGGGAGAGAGCAAGTGCGCTTACTTAGAGAGCGGAGTTTGCGCACCTCAAGGAGACGAGATCACACAATACGTGATTTCCAAATCTAGATGGAGAAAATAAGCATATACCATGGTCACATAAACTCAAAGCGATTCTCAACGTGCTTGGGGAGCCCATGCGTTACCATCGTACTCACTCAGAAATACACAACTGCCCGCGTTTCTGCCTACTTGTGATCAGTCAAGTCCCCGGTGGAATGGCAGGGACCCGGTAGGAGCCTCTCTTACAGGATGGTGCTTCCGGGTCACGTGGTGTGACGCTGGTGTGCGGGTCATGTGATTGACGCGAGTGCGCATTGGGATTGAAAATAAAGTTTAAACTAAATCCTTCAAAGGTAAAAAAAGGAAAAGGTCATTATTACATTAGGACAATTGACTCTATACAATACAATACAAGGGGAACTGGCATATAAAGAAGAACCTTCGTTGAATAATTCAGCACGGGCGGATCTGGAAGTGCTGCCCCATCCAGTCATTAATAACACCGACCTGTGTTTAAATAAACACTCGCTCTAGGGGGATATTACGATAAAGCTGTTGTGTCGGTCAGGCGGTGTCCTTTAGCACGCGGTGCCAAGGAAAAGTAATAAATTGAAACATGACTCGTTCCTTCAACGGTGAGGGGAGGAGTAACAATAATGTCATATCAATTAATTTGCAGATACGTTCAGAAAAACCCCCCATAAAAAAGGTTTGGCTACATGAGGATCAATGAGTGCTGCCCAAGTATGTCACCAGTAGACCCACACTAAAAAGGTATAAATCAAGGAGGATAAGGTCTGTAACACTAAATGGACTCTGGTCAAAGTGGATAAGGTCTGCAACAGAACGGTATGGAACAACCAGTACATAACAAGTGAACCAAAACAGTGGGAAGATGGATCAAAGTAACCATGTGAAGAGTATTCATCTAGTCAGTACTGTGTTCCAAGGAATGTTATCATTCAGGCCGTTGGTGTGAGTAGAGAGCCTATACACCCACCTTTGTTCCTTTTCAAAGAGCCTTTGTTGTACATTGCAACCAGATTTTATTTGTTCAATGATAGTCCATCGCATATCATTTGTCGTGTGGTTTCTCTCAAGGAAGTGTTCAGTTAGCTTAGTTGTGGTTCTTCTGCATCTGATGTTACTGCGATGCTCACAAATCCTCTGTTTTATTTTCCTTGTTGTGTGCCAACATATCTTAGATTACACGGGCAATTGATCAGATAAACCACGTTGGTACTGTTGCAGTTCGTGTGTGCTCTTTGGGTCCAAGTCTTACCTAGTTCCAAATCCAAAGTCTTTGTATTGCTAGTCAAATGGCAGACGCTGCAGTTGCCACAAGAATAGTGGCCTACAACCTCTGGCAGTCCCCAAAAATTAAGTACAGTTGGTGGGTTCGCTTTCCCTGTTGTTATTGGGCGGGTATTCACCAAGGCATCTTTTAGGCTCCTTGCTTTTTTGAACAAGAACAGGGGCTTTTCCCAGTGCAGGTTGCCAGTGTTAATAATTGACCAATGTCTGTTAATAGACTTTGTCATCATGTTGGATGCTGTATTGTATGTTGTTACACAAGTTAGAGGAATTTCATTATCTGGGAGTTGTTTGTCTTCCAATAGAATTTCTCTCGGTTGGTTTCTTGCTCGTTTTTTGGCACTTATGGATAATTTTCTCTGGGTAACCTCTTTCACTAAGTTTCTGTGTCAAATCAATGGCCTGACTCCGATAATCAGTGGTCTTGCTACAATTCCTGCGTAATCTCAGAAACTGGCCGTAAGGTAAATTCTCCCTCAGGGATCTGGGGTGAAAGCTCTCAAATCTTAATAGATTGTTCTTTGCACTTGGTTTGTGGTAGGTCTTAGTTTCCAAACGGCCACTCTCTTTCGTGATAACAACATCTAGAAAGATCATCGTCTGGGGGTCCACATTGTGTGTGAACCTGAGGTTGTCATCACAGGTGTTGATCCAGTGTAAGAAATCATTGAGGGTTCTTCTTGGTCCTTGCCAGATGGCAAGGACATCATCTATATATCTCTTCCAAAAGATGATATGTGACCGAAAGGGGTTGTCATTAGTCAATATGAACTTGGTTTCAAAGTCAAAGACATAGAGCCCCGCTACACTAGGAGCAAAAGTGCTTCCCATAGAAGTGCCCCCTATCTGTAGGACCAGGCTCCCCTCGAATTCAAAGAAGTTCCTTTTAAGTGCTAGTCTGGCACATTCTAGTATGAAACTTTTAGGTGTTCTATATGTCCATGATGCCATATCCAGTGTTTTTTTCACTACTTCTAGAGTGTCATCTCGTGGGATGCTAGTATAGAGACTTTCAATGTCCAGGCTAACCAAGATAGTATCTTCATCCACTGTTAGACCCTCGAGCAACTTCAAAAGGCTTTTTGTATCCTGAAGATAAGTAGAAGTCTCCTGTACCAGTTCTTTAAAGAAGAAATCACAGAATCGTGAAAGGGGTTCCAAAAGGGATCCGATCCCTGACACAATTGGTCTCCCCGGTGGTGGAATCTTGTCTTTGTGCATCTTAGGGAGGGTGTAGAAATATGGGATTCTCCCTTCGCTATTGGTCAGAAAAGTGGCTTCCTGTTTTGAAATATAGCCCATGTTTTCTGCATGTTCTACCAGAAGGATGATTTCACGCCTTAAAGAGTCAGTGGGGTTAACTCGGATTGGTTGATAGTTCCTGTTATCAGAAAGTAGTCTTGTGCACTCAGCTTGATAGGCCTTCTTGTCTTGGACCACCACTCCCCCTCCTTTATCTGTCGGCTTGATCACTATGGTGTCACAACTCTTTAAGTTTTTCAGTGCTTGATCTTCCTCTTTACTCATGTTAGTAAAAGGTTGTTTCGCAGTGAGGTGTTCAATATCTTTGAAAACAGCTCGCTCGAACGCTGCCAACTCCACGGGAGTGGTATGTGGAGGAGGGATGAAGGTGGACTTTGTCCGTAGTCCTGTTTCATTATACACCTCTGTGTTTGTAGTTGTGTAATTTCTTTCAAAAAAATGCTTTCAATCTCAACTTCCTAAAGAAGGCTGCCAGTTCGCAGTGAAGGTGGAATTTATCAAGACGTGTGGTTGGAACAAATCCAAGTCCCTTGTTCAGGACTTTTTCTTCTACTACAGTGAGAGGTCTAGTTGCTAGATTCGTCACTAGACTCTGCTGCTGCTCGGTCCTGGCTGTGGTGCTTGAGTCTTGCTCCTTGTGTTGTTCCCCACTGGGTCGTCTTCCTCCCAATGTACTTGATTCGTGCCTCTTCTCCTTCCTCTTCCCCTCCTGCCTCTGCCTAAAAAAGGTGGTCTATAGGTATTGGGAGGGAATAGTGGTTGTGGGAATGGCGGCTGCCAACCATAGACAGGGTAAGGTTGGGGTTGATGTGGGTTAAATGCACCCTGAAACCCATGTGGAATGAAGGGTGCATGTGGATTAAACCCTTGCCAATTGTTCTGGGTTTTATTTCTTCCCCTTTGTCGTTGTCTCCCGCTTCCAGTACTTGAATTGCTACTGCCTGTGGAATCAGTACTTGAGGTGTCCAAATCCTGTTCATGTTTGGTGGAAGGAATGAAATCCGGGTCTGAGTACGGGTATACCTTAGTGTAGGAGAAACGTTTAAGATCCTTTTGGAACTTCTGCACTTTTTGTTGTGTCAAATTATCTCTATAGTCATTGATTTCCTTGTTGAGTTCATCTAGTCGTTTTTTATAACCTGATACTGTAGTTTTGATCTGACCTTCTGTGAGTTGTATATCAATCATTATTGCATCTGACAGGCTGTCAGATGCAATAGCTGTCTTTATAATCAACACAATCCAATCGCGTGTGCGGTGCCACGCGATCTGGGCCCAGTTTTTCCTGAACGTTGGATCATCAAGAAAGATACGTGGAGTGTTTGTGACAAGAAGGCCTTTGGGTGCCATATTGTTCCTCAGATATTCTTTTAGTATCGTCCCATGTAAAATTGTTCTTATACGATCTCTTTTCATTTCAGTTTTTCCCAGTCAGTAGTCTGTGAGATGGTTTGTGCGATGCTGGCATCAGCAAATAGAGAGGGATCTCCCAGTATTGCTTCCACCTCTTCGGAAGAGTAAGAAAGCCCTTGATTCTCCCCCATCGTTTCAATTCTAAGGTTATAACACTAAAAGTGAAAAAGTGAAAAAAGAAGCTCTCACAGCTGTGCGCTGCCATTAATTTTATAACAAAATGGAGAGAAAGGGATTCTCACAATGGGTGACCATTGGAGGGGGTTATTCCCAGTCCCCTTATTAATACACTTTCAAACAAAGATAGGGAGTACTCCCAATCGACAAAGAACTGTCTGAAGGGTGTATGCACGTGGAGCAGAAAAAATATTTCTGAAGAAGACCTCTCACTCACCAACCTGGTTGGTGACATGCCGTACAAAACAGCCTCTACAAATAGAACTACTCCTTCGGCCCATGGTACTCCGAGGCCTTGAGGCTCGAGAAACAATGCTCTAGAAATCAAGAGAGATGCTGGCGGCGGGACTACGACAGTAAGTAGAAATTTCTTTACAAAAAAGCTCTGGCCAACTATAATCATCTCCTAATAAAGGAGAAAAGCAGCTACTTCACAAGGGAAATGTGATATGCCCAAGATTCCACCAAATTGTTATTTCAGGTGGTATCCAAACTTGCGACTCCTTCTAGTAATTTGGCCAACCGAGCTACCCAAGCGTTCTGCAACTCCTTAGCCCTTAGTTTTCAGGTTAAAGTAGACTATTCCAACTTTAATGCCCCTCTCGATACTTCAACTAAGTCGGACTCCCATACAGAGCCTTCAGAAAAATTTTCTCTGAGAAAGTTCACCCCAGTTTCCTTTGAACAAGTAACGGACCTGGTGAAGTTGGCTAAATAAGGCTCACCTCTAGATCTGTGCCTGCCCTCTGCCCTGAAGGAATGTTCTTACCTAATAGGGCCTATCTTGGCCACTTTTTAAGATTTTATGTTTACATCTAGTGTCTACAATGGAAAAAGGCCTTCATCTTGCCCTATTGGCCAGTCGCATGTCTTCCTTTACCTGCCAAACTACGGGAAAAGATTATGAACGACGAATTGGCCCAATATATTCAGAACCACAAACTGCTGGATGAAACTCAATTTGGCTTTCAGATAAGCCATAGCATGGAAACGGTGCTCATCAAAGCCACGGAGGAGATTAGGTTTGGACAAGATAAGAGTGGCTCCGCTGTTCTCGTCCTTCTGGACTTATCTTCGGCCTTTGATACGGTTGATCATGGGCTCCTGATTAACCGTATCTCCTCCCCAGGCATCAGGGACAAGGCTAAATCTTTGCTAGCTTCCTTCTTATCCAACAAAGCCCAATTAGTTAAGCTGGGCAATTTCGAGTCCCCTCCTTTTTCACTTCTGTGCCGAGTCCAACAGGGCTCCTCCATCAGCCCTATGCTTTTTAATGTTTACGTGACCGAATAGGCTCGAATGATTAAAGCTTTTGGATTAAGACTGCCATCATATGCAGACAATACCCAAATCGTTCTTTCCGTCCACAAGGACAGAGACCGCGTCCCGGCCAATTTTCACGACGGCATGATGGCGATCAGTACCTGGATGTCCAGTCATTGCCTAAAACTAAACTCCTGTAAGACTGAGGTGATGGTTTTTGGCAACCTCTCTCTGGCTTGGTCCTCCCTCAAGTGGCCAGGTAATCTTGAACAGCTTCCTGTCCCAGTTACAAAGGCCAAAAATCTCGGGGCCTTCATCGATGACAAGCTGTCATACAAATATCACGTCAACTCGGTAGTGTCTTCTTCCTTTTACATCCTCAGAATGGCAAAGAAATTGTTTCCTTTTATTTTAATGGAAGCTAGGAAGACAATTATATCTGCCTTGATTCTGTCTAAAGTAGACTATTGTAATGGCCTACTTATCAAAGCTCAGCAATCAGTTTTAAACAAATTACAGCGTATTCAAAATACTGCTGCCAGACTACTGTCTGGCACACCAAAATTTCCTTTAGTCTCTGAGGTGATCAGACAACTACACCAGCTGCCAATTAGAAGCAGAATACAATTTAAGGCATTGTCCATTGCGTATAAAGCCACACACAACATAGGACCTGAATTCCTGAAGAAATCACTAAAGATTTACATCCCTAGCAGACCACTGCGGTCTACCGGCGCAAACATGCTGGTAATCCCCAGAACTTTTAGAACTAACTGGGGTGACAGAGCTTTGTTGTGGCCAGTGCTAAGTTCTGGAATTCTCTTCCCGCTCAAATCAGAGACATGCCTCCACTACTTATGTTCAAGAAAAAATTAAAAGCCAATTTCATTTTATTTTTTTAACTCTGTCTGGTCTCAGGAAAAGTCAGCGCTGAGATACCTTTCGGTAGCTGTGCGCTTCATAAATAGTTAAAATATAATATAACACATATACCAAAAGTATTATAACAAAATATGTGCTTAACTTGTTTTAGCGTAGTTTGTAAGTTTTTATGTGAAATGTAATCTTTTCAGTTTAATTACAAATGGTTTATTTAGTTGCAGGTTGTCGGGTTTGAAGGACATTAGGGCTGGAGGGTTTTAAAAAAGTAAATTATTGTTTTTAATTTACAACTAATATTTTATTTTATTACATTTTTTATTTGATAATTAATTATGTAAATTAATTAATTGATTTTTAAAAATGATTTGTTGATTTCTATTTAATTGTAAATTGTTTTGATTTGAATTGTTCTTGAATACAATAATTTAAAATTGATAAGCACTCATTTTTATAATATTACTTTTAAATTGTTTGTCTGTGTTTATTTTTAAGCCTATCCTAAGTGTTTTTTAATGTAATTTTAATTGTTTTATATATAATGAATACTTTCTTTCACATATGTTTACATATTTTTGGTTCATATTTGCATTTCTTATTTAAAACAAAATAGCAGTGAGAAGAGTAAATCTAGTTCTTCGAAAGTCCATCACTTTACCTACTGTTCCTTTCACAACAGTGGGAAAAGTAAATCTGACCCCCTACAAAGTCCAATACTTTTCCTATGTTTGCTTATTTTCGTGGGGGAAGAGTAAATTTGACCCCTCAAAGTCCAAGTCGTTCCCTACTTTTGCTAACATTGAAATGAGAATAGGAAATCTGACCCCATGGAAGTCAAACATGTTCCCTACTTATTCTAACATTGAAATGAGAATACGAAATCTGACCCCACAGAAGTCTAACACTTTCCCTACTTTTCAAAACGTTGGAGTGGGAATCGTAAATCTACACCTCCAAGGCCCAATATTTTCCCAAATTTTGCTTACATTGGAGTGGGAACAGTAAATCTGACTCCTCCAAAGTCCAAAACTTTCCCTACTGTTACTCAGGATGGAGAGGAAGTAGTGAACACTTTCCCTACTTTTACAATCATTGGAGTGGGAAAGGTAAATCTACCCCTGCCAAAGTCCAACACATTCCCAACTTTTGCTTATGTTGGAGTGGGTATCGTAAATCCAAATCCTCCAAAGTCCAACACTTTTCCTACTGTTACTTAGGCTGGAGAGGAAGTAGTAATTTTACTTCTTCAAGTCTATCTTTTTTATTTGATATATTTTTAAGGTGTTTTAATATATATTTGTGATTGAATTTTAAAAGTTAGTTTATTGTAAATTATTTTTGTTATTCATTTTATAATAATCATTATATTTTATTTTTTATGGTATTGTATATATTTTGTTTTCTTTGATAAGTATTTTTTTAAGAAGAAACATTATTTTTAAAATTCATGTATGTTTCAAAGTTAATATAATGCTCTTCTATATTTTGGTTGTCGTTGTCGATATTTGTGCCTTTACATCCAAAGTAGTATAACTGCAGTCCTGTCTGCAGCAACTATGTCTCTACATTGCTAGCAAAGATGAAATGGACCATGAGGAAGTTATACACTAGGCATTCTTAATTGTTTGCCTCCATGGGCACGTCTCATGAGACTCCTGTGGGTCATAGAACATGTAGCAGTTCTTGACTTTCAAGAAGTGCATTTATCTGAGACTTGAGGCTTCAACTCAGGTGGCACTCACACTCTACACACCCTTTCATCCTCTTCTGCTTCCGAAGACATACATGTTCAGGAGCCCTTAAGTACCACATTGCGCGGCACTGGTGCATAATTGTAAGCTCATTCTGAAGTGTGTCCTAAAGCGGGAAAATCCATTCTGATCTTTGCCTAGCATAGTCAGTACAGAAGAACGGTAAATGTTAATCATTTTCCTCAGCCTCGTGGCAAAAGAAACACTGTTTAGAATCAGTGCAGTACACCTGTATCTATGAGTAAAATAGGCTAATGAGTCTCAGTTTGATAAACAAACTTCTAGATAAGATAGGAAAGATTTAGTCCAGAAACTTTTCAAAGTCAGTTCACACTTAATAAAAGTAAGCACTTGTCTGCAGCGCTCCTAGAAAGAGGAAAAAGCATTTATGGATAGTTTATGTTTCCAGGAAGCTCAACTTGGAGAAGACAGAAGTCCTCGTCCTCTGACCCCCTGTAGCGATGGTGTATCGCTTTAAGTAGGTTCGTGGCGTAGGACACATGTAATTGGAAAGTTATGGTTTGAAGGGATGTTCTGCAGTCTTCATCCGTTGTGCTGTGTGAGCTGCTGGTCCCTGTTGTACTCAGTTACCATGGATTAAACTTTGGATTTATATCTACGATCTTCGCATTTATTCCTTTCTTCATGATCTGTATATGGATTATCTCTACATAATTTTGGCGACGATTTGGGATCATCTTTAAAAACAAACAAATACAAAGCAGAAGAAGAAAAGGACAAAGGAAGCGGTAAAAGCAACTTTATCCCCCTATCGATCGACGGATCATCTTCACCGGGAATCCACAGAGGAAGCGAAACGGACATATTTTTTTTTCTTCGCTTCAACCTCTTCAAAAGCAACTATAAATCGCTCTACGCTTCGCTTTACCTCGATTGGGTTCTCTTAGGACCGCCTGTACAGCGGTAAGCATAACCTCTACATTGTTAAATTTGCCAAGGTACGTGACTGTGTTTCAATATTAAGTTATTGGACTTACATTCAAAAGTCGCTACGAACGCTTCTTGGGTCCACAAGTCCATTCTCGCGCTAGGTCTGCAACGAGCGTACGTCAGCAAACGTGCCTTTGCATCTCGACGTTTACGATTGGCAGAGCGTACGTGGGGAAGACGAAATAAAACGTCACCACGTTACGTTACAAAACGCCTACAGGACACCATCGGCAAGCTGTTTTCGTTACCATGACAACGCCTCATGGACGGAACAATTTAACACGGTGAAGCTTGCATTTCAAGTGTGTGCAACGAAGGTAAGATTTTCACAGCATCTTAAAGTCAACCGCCTGAAAAGAAAAAGGGGATAAAGGTATTTTTAAAAAAAAGTGGAACTTATGGAATGCGTTGAATGTTAATTCTCCACTTATTTCATTATTATTTAAGCAGCTCTAAAGACGATGTTTCACTGAGTACATCAGGGAAGTTTTCAAGAAGTGGGTAATTTACTATTGCACAACATTGAGTACTTTAAGTGGGGATCTATTCACGAGAGTACCAGAGGCACAGACTGGAAGTAGTGTTTAAGTCACAAGTTTATAGCCTAATTCAGATTCATTATTTGTTTTTGTCTTTGCCTCATTCTTCACCAACATGCCGACCAACACCTCATCCACTGACACGAGGAATGCCACTTCAGGCGATGGAAACATTTCAAATCCACACATCAATTCGCCAAAAGAATTTTGACCTACGCCTGGCGAACCAGTTGTAGCATGGTTGGTCTGGAAGGAGTACTTCATCAATTATATTGCTAATTTAGAGGACATCAGTGGAACATTTTCACCTGAAAGGAAAAAGAGAATGTTGTTGTACTATTTAGGCCCTGAAGGTTTACGTATTTTTACTGAAATGGTCAAGGTTGAAAGATCAGAAGGTGATATGGACTTTTTGAAATCAGCTATATTAGATCTGAATGATTATTTTTCTCCTTCTGTATGTATTGCTGTTACTAGACATGCTTTCTTCCACAGGAAACAAGATAAACAGGAAACCATAGAGGAATATGTGTCTGTGCTAAGGAAATTAGCGAGCAAGTGCAGGTTTGCTCAACTGCATGATGAGTTTATCCGTGACCAGGTTGTCATGTATACAAAGAATAAGTCGCTACAAGGTAAATTGTGGATTGAAGGGGAAAGCTGTCTTAAAGACATAATTGCAATTGTTAAGAAAGGTGAACTTTCAGAGCGTTGTGCGAAAGTCATGCTCTCGAATGACAAAACGAGCACTGGTGAGGTGGTAGGCAAAGTAAGTGAAAAAAAAAGTGTGTAGAAACATAACGCAAACACAAGGTTCGAGAAGGGCAAATCAGATTTCACTGCAAAAAAAAAAATGGATAATGTAGATAATAGAAAGTTTGGAAATTTAATTTGTTATAGATGTGGGAGCTACTCACACTCTGCGGGTTACGAAAAGTGTCCAGCGAAGTCAGCTAAGTGTTTAGAATGCGGTCTTGTAGGACATTTCTCTAGAGTTTGCAGACGGAAAAAAAAAAATTCTAACGGTAAAGTGAAGTGTGTTCAAGAAGAGGATGATGATAGTTCCTCAACTGCCAGCGATGCAGAAATACAGGTGAATTGCATCCAAAGAAAGAAAGTGGTACTGTACATAACTGGTAGTTCATCTTCTAAACCGTTATGCATGGTCTTTTTAGGTGGCATTTTAGTCCAACTGGCTGCTGATTCGGGATCTCCATTCACCATAGTCTCACAAGAGATATGAAACAACGTGTTCATTGGTAAAATTGGTGAATATTTAGAACCTAATGATGTCTCTGATGAAAGTTTCACAGGGGACAAAATAGACATGTTCGGTTTTAGAACACTAATCTTCAGGTTTAAAGAAAGAGAAGCAGTGGGTAAACTATACGTGGCCAGAGAAGGCCCATCAGTGCTGGGGTGGAAGGATCAGAAGTCTTTAGACATCATCCTGAACCCGAATAGCAAAGAACAGGTTTTAGTCTCCTGTGATGGGGAAGACACCAAGAAGTGGGTTTTACAAGAATTTCCAGAAGTTTTCACAAATAGCATGGGCAAATTAAAGGGGTTTAAACATCAGATTCACTTAAAGGAAGGGGCCATTCCCAAAATTCACAAGGCAAGGAACATTACTTTCATTGTAGGAGACGAAGTGAAAGCAGAGTTGCAGAAAATGTTAAAAAATAATGTCATCGAAACGGTGGAAGCTGCCGAATGGGTTTCTCCATTAGTCGTAGCACGCAAATCGAATGGAAAAGCCCGTTTATGCGTGGACTTGAGATACCTTAACGATAACATACTAGTGGACCAGTTTCCTCTTCCGAGGGTTGATGAAATGCTGTCTGTAACTAGGAATGCAAAGTGGTTTTCCACTTTGGACCTATCGGCAGCTTATCATCAAGTTGCCTTAGAGAAGAGTAGCAGGCATCTTACCACTTTCTGCACCCCATTTGGGTGCTACAGATTTAAACGCATGCCGTTTGGATTGGCATCAGCCGCTGCAGTATTTCAGAGGCACATGACAAACCTTTTCAAACACATCCAAGAAGTTGCTGTCTTCCAGGATGACATTTTAATCATGGGGAAGGATAGAACACACCATGATATGATCTTAAGAGAGGTATTGTCCATTCTCCGTGAAAATGGTTTAGTGGCTGAAGGCAGCAAATGTAGGTTTGCTGAGAAGTCAGTTACATATTTGGGCCATGAGATTAGTTGTTCTGGTATAAAGCCCAAATGCAGTTTGGTTGAAGCCATTCTTAATGCTCCTCCACCTAAATCAAAGGATGAACTCCGTTCTTTTCTTGGTTTGGCGGAATTTTATTCCAAGTTTGTCTATAATTTTGCAAAAAAAACATATGAAATGCATACTTTATTGAAAAATAAAGTTGTGTTTGAGTGGACGCCTGCATGTCAGAGTGCATTCATTAGCATTAGAGAGGCAATTGCTCATGCTCCCACATTACAGGGTTTTGATCCACAGGCGTTCTCTATTGTCACGACTGATGCCAGCGGTACTGGTCTAGGGGGAGTATTGTCTCAATTATCGGATGATGGGAAAGAAGTAATCATAGCATTCGCGTCTGGTTCTCTTTCTCCAACGGAAGAGAAGTATTCAGTAATTGAACGAGAAAGCTTTAGCCTGTGTTTGGGCGATGGAACACTTTAGGAAGTTCATATGGGGAAAGAAATTTTTGTTACGCTCAGACCATAAACCTCTGATGAAACTATTGACGACTGAGGGTTTGTCTAGAGCTTCAGCGAGAATTGCAAGGATGTCTATGCGACTCCAAGATTTTGTGTATGAGGTAAAGTATGTACCTGGCGCAAAGAATATCATAGCGGATTTCCTTAGTAGACTTCCTTTACCCATGAAGGAAATTGACTTAGATCCTTGGTGTGAATTCTCAGTAGCAGGTGTATTCGACGACACAACTGGTCTGCGTAAAGATGATTGGCACCAGGAGTGTAGCAGGGACAAAATTTTGGAGACCGTTAGAAATAGAGTCATCCAAGGTTGGTCAAATGATTGCAAACGGGATATGGTACTGAGAGCTTTTTGGGAAGTGCATGATGAGTTGAGCCTTGATGGGGAATTTGTTTGTAGAGGTGGGAAAGTTATACCTCCACTTGGTATGAGAAATAAAATTATAGTAATTGGTCACGAAGGAAACCCGGGAGTTTCTCGCACTAAGAGGAACATTAAAGCACTATATTGGTGGCCAAGAATCAACTTGGAGCTTGAACGATTTGTAAGGGAGTGTATTAATTGTGAATCGTCTGATAAAGCACAGAAAACACTTAATCCCCTTATGTCATCACTTCCTTGTCCAAATTTACCTTGGGAAGAAGTCGGTTTCGATATCATGGGTCCTTTAGAATGGCAGGATGGCGTTACCAAGTACATGGTGGTTCTGGTGGACCTATTTTCAAGATGGATTGAGGTTGAAGTGGTTACGAAGGTGAACACAGAAACAGTTATTTGTTTTTTGCAGAAATGCTTTCTGAGAGAGGGTTTTCCAGCATGTATCCTGACAATGGTGTTCAATTTAAGTCTGACTTGATGAGGAAATTTATGGAAAACACGGGTATTGAGCAGAAGTTCACAGCGTTGTATCATCCAAGAGGTAATTCAGTAGTGGAAAGGGTTAATAGAGTTCTGAAAGGCATTTTACAATTAGCAAAGAAAGGTAATAAAAATTGGGATGATGAACTGGACAAGTTGATTTGGTCATATAGAATTACCTCCCATGACACAATTGGGGAGAGTCCATTTGGTTTAATGCGTGGAAGATTTCCCCATTGTAAAATTAATCCTGGATGGATTGGCAGAAGCGGGAAATATGATTGGGACGCTGATCTTATAAGGGAAGCTATGAAGATGTCAGAAGGAAAGAATAAGGTTTATTTTGACAATAAACATGGTACGAAAGAACCATTTGTCCACGTAGGTCAAAGTGTAAGGGTTAAACATGCAAAAAAATCAAGCAAGTTACAACCCAGATTTTCGGATTCTAAAACCATTAAAAAGGTCATGAGGAACACGGTGCAGCTCGATGATGGCAGTATTCATCATATGAGTCGCATTGCTCTTTCAAATGATCGTGGTATAGCAAAAAATTGTGTTTCAGAGGGAAGTAGAGACTATTGGTGGATGGATGTTTTTCCGTCGTTGGAAAAACGCAATGAGAGATTAGGGGATTTGGATCTGGGCACGAGTGCACAGTCTATAGCCCCTTTGGGTTCGCACACTATGCAGAGCAGAGCAGGTGAAGTTGTCTCTTGTGATCATGATAACATCTGTGAGCAAACCCCTGAAGGTGTGGAGTTAAAGGATGGTCAAGTTCAGGGAAAGAGTAGTGAAGTTGAAACACAAAATAAAGAACCAATCAATGAATGTACCACTGGGAGCAGGGTAAGCAGGTTTGGTAGGTGTATTACGGCTCCCAGGAAACTTGAGGGATTTGTGGTTTTTAAGTGATGTATTATGCAAGTTCTTTTGTTTTTATTTTTAACAATGTTACACGTGAGTTACGTTGAAAATGTATCTGTTAAACAAAATATAATTAAGAGGGGAGATGTGTAGCGATGGTGTATCGCTTTAAGTAGGTTCGTGGGGTAGGACTAGAACCTACACATGTAATTGGAATGTTATGGTTTGAAGGGATGTTCTGCAGTCTTCATCCGTTGTGCTGTGTGAGCTGCTGGTCCCTGTTGTACTCAGTTACCATGGATTAAACTTTGGATTTATATCTACGATCTTCGCATTTATTCCTTTCTTCGTGATCTGTATATGGAATATCTCTACACCCCCCCTCTGCATGGGACAACACCTGGTGGCCCATCGTCCTCGGTATCCTCCCACCCCCAATGACCACGCCCGGAACCTCTGCATCATACTCAACTCCTCCCTCACTATGAACCGACAGATCAACTCCGTGTTCTCCATTTGTTTCAGCACCCTCCGCATCCTTCGCAAGACCTTCAAATGGATCCCCCCCCGAATCCAGAAAGACCATCACCCATGCACTCATAACCAGCTGACTGTACTATGGAAACGCCCTCTACGCCAGAATCAAGAAATCCCTGCTCCGCAAGCTCCAGACCATACAGAACACCGCAGCCAGACTCGTCCTCGGCAACCCTCAACATGAACACATCACCCAACACCTGCAACACCTCCACTGGCTCCCCGTTGGGAAGAGAGTACCCTTCAAGATACTCACCCACGCCTACAAATGCCTCCACAACACAGGACTCCAATATCTCAACGAAAGAATCTCCTTCCACGTACCCAAGAGAAACATCTGATCCGCCGACCTCACCCTTGCTGAAACCCTGCGTATCCTCAGAGCAAGAACGGGTGGAAGAGCCTTCTCCTACGTCGCGGCAAAGACCTGGAACGAGCTCTCTATCAACATCAGACGTGCCCTCACTCTGCACACCTTCAGGAAGAGCCTCAAGACTTGGCTCTTCGACTGACCCAGAGCTGCACCCCCCTCCCAAGCACCTCGAGACCCTCATGGGTGAGTAGCACACTTCACAATTCCCTGACTGATTATGTGCAGGAAGGTGTCCCTTCCTGCACGAAAACAAAACTGCCTGTAGTGCAGGCACCCTTGCACCATGGCGCAAGAGTACCTGTATTGGCACAAGTGCCCCAATGCACAGAAAGGAAAAATGGACTATATCTTCATAGATATGGTGCATTCCTGTCCTCTACCTGTCACACAACGTAGCACAGAATGGTGTCTTGCTTCATTGAGCTGTGTGACACTTTAATAAATCTGCCCCTATGTGTTTTGTGCTGTGTACCTTTAACACTATTTAACCATGTTAGATCTACTACAAAAATCTACACTTTCCACCTCATAGTCTACATTCCTGCAAAATGTTATCTACATCCGTTCAGCTATTTTGATACTACATCTGTTTAAAATAGCCTCTATGACACACCACTCCACTGTATGACATGACACTCCAATCTGTGACACGTGACTCCACTCTACGTCAGCCACTCCACTCTATGACAGTCCACTCCACTCCACTCTATGGCACTCCATGCCACTCTACTCTAAGGAACACCACTCCACTCTAACACACGCCACTCCACTCTACGACATGCAACTCCATTGTATAACACTCCACGCCACTCCACTCTATGATACGCCACTCGACCGTATGACATGTCACTTCACTCTACCACACACCACACCACTCTCTAACATTTCAGTCTACGGTACGCCATTCCACTCTATGACATCCCAGTTCACTCTGCACCACTCCACAATATGACACTGTACCGCACACCACTCTATGACATGCCACTCCACTCTACACCACTCCACTGTAAAACACGCCACTTTACTCTATGACAGTCCACTCCACTCTACGAAACTCCAGTGTCTGCTATTGCACACTGTGACACTTTACTCTACGCTGCTCCCCTCTGGCCCACTCCAGTCTTGACACTCCACTCTATGCCAATCCACTCTGCGCCACTCCACTCTACAATCCTCCACAATAAGATAATGTATCACACATCCCTGCTCTCCATGCCACTGGAGTCAAGCTAGACTGGCTGATGAGGGGTGAAACCCCAAAACCAGTCCTAGGATGCTTGTTTCCAGTCCAGGGAGGACTTGGCCTGGCGGTTCGGACTGGACTGTTCCTATTGAGAGCAGGGTCAAGACTGATTTGCATATGGCTGAATTCAAACTGGAAGGCAAGGAGAACAAAAAAGGATGGCTTTAGGCTCAGATCTCTGTACTGTGGTGATGTATGAAATTTTTCTGTATTCTGTCCATCAATTGTTCTTTTTGCATTTGTCACCCCGGTTGGGACGGGTATGACCAGACATGGGTCCTGTGCTCTCCATGGCACTGGAATCAAGCTAGACTGGTTGATGACGGGTGAAACCCCAAAAACCATCCTAGGATGCTTGTTTCCAGTCCAGGGAGGACCTGGTCTGGCAGTTCAGGCTGGATTGTTCCCATTGGGAGCAGGGCAAAGACTGATTTGCATATGGCTGGGTTCAAACTGGAATGGCATGGGGAACACAAAAACGATGGATTTAGGCCCAGATCTCTGTACTGGGGTGAATGTATGACATTCTTCTGCATTCTGTCCATAAGTTGTTCCTTCCTCACAGCACTCTATGACATGCCACTCCACTCTACACCACTGCACTGTATAACACATCACTCCACTCTATGACAGTCCAATCCACTCTACAAAACTCCACTGTACGCTATTCTACTCTACGCCACTCCAGTCTATGCATCTCCAATTTACTCTACTCCAGTTTACGTCACTCCACTCTACACCTCTCCACTCTATGCTATTCCACTGTCCGACACTCCCTTGTACGCTACTCTACTCTTCTCTCTTCCACTCTACACCACTCCACTCTATGCCAGTACACTATACACAGCTACACTCTACGCCGCTCCACTCTACATCACTCCACGCTACATCACTCCACCGTATGTCACTACACTCTACGCTATTCCACTGTATGCAACTACACTCTACACCGCTCCTCTCTACACTATTCCACTCTAGGCCACTCCATGCTGCACCACTCTTCTTTATGCCACGCCACTTTACTCCACGCTACGGCACTCCATTCTATGCTATTCAGTGTACGCCACTCCCCTCAACAGCATTCCACTCTACGCTACTCCACTCTATGGTACTCCACTCTACTCTATGACATGCTAGTTGAATCTATGCCACTTCAGTTTATGCCACTCTTCTGTACACCACTCTGCTCTACTCTCTGACATGCCACTCCACTGTGCGCCACTCAGCTTTACAACACTCTACTCCACTGTACGCCACTCCAGTCTATGCCACTCCACTATTCACCATTTGACTGTATGCCACTCTATGGTATTCCACTATACGCCACTCTACTCTACATTATTCCAGCATGCACCACTCCACTCTACCCAGCTCCACTACATGCCACTCCACTCTACTCCACTTTAGAATGCTCTATGCCCCTCTGCTCTGCCACACAATTCTCCACTCTATAGCACTCCACTGTACAACAATGTATTCAGTCTATGCAAGAGTACGGCACCCTACTGTGCTCTATGCCACTATACAACACTCTGCTCCACTCTATACCACTCCACCCCACTTTACTGCACTCTACTCTATGGCAAACTACTCTATCTACTCTAGTGTACTCCACTACTTCACTCTACACCACCCAACTATGTTATTCTGTGGACACCAGGCCCCTGTATGACATGCCTCTTCATTCTTTGACAGTTTACCAAACTCTACTTTACACCACTCAATTCCACTGCACTCCATGCTAGTGTACTCTATGACCCGACAATCCACTCTGTGACACTTTACGATACTCTCCTCCACTGTACTATACAACATTCCACTTAACGACACTACACTCTACAACCCTGGACTCTTAAGATTTGAAACACATTCTTTTTTTTTAAATGTGAAATTCAATTAAAAAAACAAAGGTTAAACCTTTGTTACAGTTATCTGTACAAACCAAACTTTAACTAGAAATACTAAGGTTATAGTTATACCATGAATTTATAATTTATGCGCCACCTTTATAATATTTTAAATTTCTTTAACTTTATTCATTCTTCTTATTCTTTCTATACAAACCAAACTTAAACTACCATAAACAACATATCATACATAGAGTAGTGAACTAGGTAGCCACAATACATTAGCTATAACTTGCCACTGTGTTCTCACAAATAATGTGATTTGCAATGTCAAAAGAGTTGTTATGAAATCTATGGTTTTAGATGGTATAGGTGATGTAATATGAAAGGATATAAGCAGTGCATGGTGAAGGTGCAAGTTATAGTTGATGTAGTGTGGTTACTGAGTTCACTACACTGTGTATGAAGATGTGTGAGTTATAACAATTTGAAGGTAGTGTGTAAATTATAAATTTAAGGTATAGGTACAACTCTTGAATGTCTAATGTTTAGGTATATATACATGTTCTCACTGAAAAAAACAAAGGTTAAAGTAAAGTTATGGTTATGTGAAATATTCAGTAATAACCTTACATTTTAAAATAAACAAAACATGGAAATTCACCAGTTAAATCAAGTCAAATAACTTTATTCGATTAAAAAAAATCATAAAAGTTTACAAGAAAGTTCGTACATTCATTTTAAAATACAAAAGGTTTTAGCAAACAGTACACAAAAATTGAAATTAAGTTACATAAAATCCATAAAATTTGTTCATGGTTTATAACGTTTCCTAATTAAAAGAACAATTCTGATAAAACTGAGCACAGAGCTACAAATGGTAAAGGTTGATAATGACCTCAGGTAATCAAAACCTTCTTGATAAGTACTGGGATGAATGTCCCTTAGAATGGGCTTAATGAAACGGGCTCTTGGATCTTTATAAAGTAAACAAAAAAAGCATAAGATGCATTGTGCTCTGATGGGTTGCGTTATTACATGGACAAGGGGGAAGTCTATCACACCATCCCCCCTGTTTCGGAAAAGCCACAAGAAAATGCAGTGTATTTAAACAAAATCTTGTCATTAAAAAGTGCGAATGAGTCTGAGTAGTAAAAGACAAGTAGGACTGTTGTTGTTTTAAAGATACATATGCCACTGTGTTACTATCCTGACTAGACAGACTTAAAACAGCATGATATGCATTCTTGATGACCGTCTTCATATTAGATTGAATAGACTCCGGGTTTTCATAAAAATGTATAAGGCCTATCTTATAAAAAGTTTCCTTGACATAGCGTAACCATGGTACCACCATTGCGTTGTCAAGGTTCATACAGTCTCTTAAAATGCCTCTTGAAAATAACAGCTCTTCTGAGGTCCACATTTTCCCCCATAAAAGCAACGGGGAAACATAAATTATTTCAATCACATAATCTAAGCCCACCTCGGAATGACAGGATAAAGTAGAAGTACTACTGGGGATAAATAGGAGGCGTTTTAAAAATGTGTTGTCTAATATTTTGATATGGGCACTTTTATGGTATCCCAATACCCCTGCCCCATAGGTGGCTACTGACAGACATTTAGATTTATACAGTGTTTTCAGTTCAGCTATCGGCTTATGACCAGGTTTGCTGGCAAAGCGAAAGAGCCCCTTTATGGTTCTGTTAGTTTGTTGTAACCGTGTTGTAATCAAGTGATCCCAGCTCAACTTATTATTAAAAAGATTCCCCAAATAGGTAAAATTTGACACTTTGTCAATGACTATTTCATTGACAATGTATTTACGTGTTTTAGTTTTATTTGGACCACAAACCATAATAAAAGATTTTCTAAAATTAACCTTGAGATCCAATCCTAACATAAACTCATTAAATGCATTCAGACATTTTTGTAAGCTGTTAGCTGTTAAAGTCATCAATACTGTTTTGTACGCATAGGACAATAAGGGTACCTGTTTGTCTTCTATTCTTGGAAAATCCAGTTTTTGTTGTAATAAAAAATGTTCTAAACCGTTTGTATATATTAAAAATAGAAAGGGAGCCAATATGCATCCCTGGCGTACACCTTCAGTTGACGGAATTGACTTTGTCTTTTCTCCTCCTGGACCATACCGAATGGCTACCCTACTAGCTGCATGCAGTCTGGGCAACAAAGTAACAAGCGGTTCCTCAAATCCCATGGTGTCCATTAACGCCCACAACTTTCCCCGACATACTGTGTCGAAAGCACTGGACAAGTCCATGAAGGCCAGATGGATCGAAACACCCCTGGCCTTCATGTATTTGCCCATAATCATAGACAGGTTGAGGCACTGCTCAGTTGTTCCCCTTCCTTTCCTGAAGCCATAATGGGTATTTACAATGATACCGGAAACATTGGCCCATGTCTCAAGACGTGCAAGGATTACCCTCCCCAACAATTTACAAGAAGCATCTATTAGTGAAATCGGCCTATAGCATTTAGGGTCATTTCTGTTTCCCTTTTTAAAAATTGGCGCCACCACTGCTCCTTTCCATGATGATGGAATACGGCCCACAATTACAGCTTTAAAAACATTAAGTAACAAAGGGGCCCAAATTTGTGGGTTATTTTTGAATAAGTCCAAGGGCACACCATCTGGCCCTGGTGCTTTTAGGGGAATACCTTTTCTCAAAGCCTCCTCTACTTCACTCATGGAAAGTGATAAACTGAGCTGTTGTGCAGTCTGCAGGTTAAATGTTATGTCGTCCTCGCACTCATTTAAGGAAACACTCTTTGGGTTAAATATATTGTAAAAGTGGGCCTCCCAACCCCCCCCCCCCCCCCCCCTGTTATATTAGTATCCATGGTCCTCATTTCATTACTGAAAAGCGGGCGATTTAACACCTCCCAAAAACTCCTAGAATCTTTCAGGGCACTTGCTCTTTCGAGATCATCCCAGGCCTGCTTTCTCAATTCGTCCTTTCTCTGTTCAATGACCTTTTTATAGGTTTGCCTGGCTACTTTTATCATGGCCCTGACCAGTTATAGTTATCACAATTATCTATGAGTCGTGCCCTACGGTAATTAAAACTTGCACCCCTGCAATGTACAGTTTTGTCTTCAATAATTAAATTGCAAATGTTGCAGTGATATTATCAATGATGTCATAGACGATGTTATGATTGATGTAATATGGGTAGTAACTAGCAGTGCATTGCAAGGACGTGAGGTATAGTTGCCTTAGGGCAGGTGTTATAGTTACTTGAGATAACTGTAAACTATAACTGATAAATTTCTGTGTTTTTTTTGTTGTTTAAAATGCTAGTGTTACTGTATATTTCACCTAATTATAGCTTTATTTTCAACTTTTTTTTCTCTGTGACTCACCCTGTTGCGCATTGCCTTACATCTTGCACGGCAAGATGTTCAGCCATAGGCAGCCAACCAAACAATGTGCACGGCCTTTGACTTGCAGGCAGTCAGCCCCACGCTGCTCATGGCTTTTCGTCATCACTGCATGGGGTTGGTCACTGGGCTAGCAAGCAACTCTTTGCAGGCAGCCACCCAGAGGTAGCCAACGCCGCACCACATTTGATCAGAGGTCATGCATGTGATTGGCCTTGGGGCCCGGCTTGCAGCCTGGCTGTTCATCGAACGCCCCGCAAGCTGCCAACCCCATGATGTGCATGGCCTTTGGCCTGGCCACAGGACCTCCCCTGCCGCCAGGACCTGTGGCCAAACCCCCAGCCGACTGCCAAACCCACACTGAGCCCAGTCTTTTGATATGGGATTGCGGCAAAAATCTCTCTTTTTTATTTTAGCCTCAGGGGGGCTTCAGTACAGGGGACTGAGTCCCTGAGTCATGCAATGGCTGCTAGCAACATTTTTCTCATGTTGCTGGCAGTCATGCAGAGCACTTGCTCCTGCGAGAGTTTGACTGTCCTGGGAGCGATTTGGGCCAATCAGAACACTCCATTTTTTAAAATTGGGTTAGAGAGGCTCTCACTTGACACTCATCAGGAGGGATTGACTCCATTTTGAGATTAAGGTCAAATATCATAGAGTGCCGGGTTGATGGGATTTAGTCACATGCTAATTCTATAGAATAAGATGCTAGCTTGTAGACCACTAACAAGAACTACCAGATATGATGAAATTCGATCACACAAATAAAGTGCTGGCATTTCTTTTTTTAAAATTTTTTTATTTTATTATTCAGCGAGGAAGCATTACATTATTACAAAAAACACACAGCACATAAAGAATAAAAGAAGAAAGAAGAATATAAGAGTGATACAAAGACATCGTTATTGTACCCAGTTTCTTATCGGCTCCCATAACAAGGCCCACAATTTTTTCTTTGACATTCCTTTCAGTTTATACAATGCCGATTCCGTGTTATATATTGAGATGATCTTAGCCCTCCAATTAGCAAAAGTGCTGGCATTTCTAAAGTGCATATAAGTGGCTACATGTCCTTAATTTCACCAACAACAACGTTCACACAGGAACCTCAAGGAGCACTCGGTGGGTTCACAAAATCCATTTATTTGCAGACGAGTTTCAGCTATACTTTCCCTTTCTCAATGTCGGATGCCACAGGGAGTCTCGAAATTCAAGCTGTTTATACAGGTAAAACCTCCCCCATTGGTTAGGGGCAGCATGTGGAGATTGTCCTCCCACAGTGGGTACAAGTTCCACAATGCACCTCGCTTTGTTATGTACTCGCTGACTGTAGCACATTACTATACTGGGGCCTTTTAACATGATCAATACATTGTCCTCACCTCCTTCGATCAGCCGCATTAATGCCATGTTGGGAAATGTCACATTCTAAGCGTTCGTTTGCCACTTCTAAACCACTGAACGCTCTTCAATTCGGGCGCTACCTTCTTATGCAAGTGGGTGCACGTCCTTAATTTCACAAACAATGACGTTCATACAGGAACCTCAAGGAGCACTCAGTGGGTTCACAAAATCCATTTATTTGGCAGACACGTTTCAGCGATACTTCGCCTTTCTCAATGCAGGATTTCACAAGGAGTCTCGAAATTCAAGCTGTTTATACAGGTAAAACCACCCCATTGATTAGGCGCAGCATGTGAAGATATATAAATAAATAAATAAAACAAATTTCATTGCGCGCGCTGAAACGCCAAATGCGTTTCAGCGTGCGAAATGAAATTGTATTTATTTATTTACATTACTCCGGTCGGCCGTGAGCCGGAGTTTACTACCCCCTCCCTATACCTCCCCCACCCTGCTCCACCGCCCCGCAGCACTCCCTCCATGAGCCACTACTGCTCAAAACACCCCATGTAAAGAAGTGTAAACCTTTCCCTAAGTGTTAAATCCTTGTGTTACGTGATCTGGTGCTATGTTATAGTACAACTGGGAATGTAGCATTACTTTGTTTCACTAATTTTGATACTTTTTGCCCATTCAACTAGTGTGTTGATTGCACTTCTAAGTGTTTAACCACCCTCAGGTCCACCACCATGGTGTCTCGGGCCACACACACCAGAGGTAAGCTCCAGTGGGCACACTGAATGCACACTTAATGTGCTCTTTGCAGGCTTTGCGCTGCACCGCCCACCCTGGGATGCTCAGTGCACAGACATACCATCAGAAAGGCGAAGCCAGGGCAGCAAGTAATGCAGGTCCTTGACCAGCAACAGAGCCATTGTTCAAAATGAGGTGTCACCTGGTCTACCCCTGCCTGTGAATATTATATGACTTTATAAGTTCTGTAGAGCTTGATCTCTTATACCATCTCACTGAAGAAACCACTGAAAGACTCCAGCATTTTGCAATCTGCAACATACCGCTGATAATAGTATATGTAAAAATTTGTTTGAAATATTTGACGAGATAAACAAAAGAAGCAAGACTAGGGCCATTAAGAGCGGTGCATTATTGTAACGGTATACCTTGTGGGTCAGCTTAGTTTTACAAAAGAATACTTTGAAAAGTGCATCATCATCACTAGATGGATTTAATTAAAAGAAGGGCAGATGGTCGAGATGCGCTTTGCTACAGATGAGACTTTGTTAAAAGTATGACCAGATAGTGGGTGATTAAATATGCCCCTGCATTGATAGTCCACTTTAGCAGCAAGAAAAAGCTACATTCAGGATATTGATAACCTCAATTTTTGTGCTACCGACACTATGCCCTATAATGAAGGAGCTTGTTCTCCTGTATACCCAATGTAAGCGAGTGAATAATTATTTGGAGTGGATGCTGGTCCACCACGAGTAATAAAGTCACTCACCTTTTAGGTCTCAGCAAAAGTTTGGTAATTTAAACCTGAACTCAACCACTGGTACCAATGACACAGTGCAGACAGTATTAACTTAGCGAAAATGTATGAAGTATTGTTAAAAAGGTAAAACAACACAATAGGAATTCCACTCCAATTTAAAATATAGAGTGAAATTTAATTAACAAAATGACACCAAACAACAAAAATTCAATAAGGGGGAACCGGAGAGATGAATTTTGAAAAATTTAGGAGAAAAAGCGCTTTTTGGAAATTTGGTTACTCTGGTAGCTTGGCACAATAGCAATCAGGCATAACTTAGAGGCAATTTGTAAAGGTTTTAGGGAGCACGTCAAACAGTAATAAAGTGAAAGCACGATGCAAGAAAAATCCCACACCAATTTAGAAAAATAGATTAAAAGTTAATAAATTATTTGAGACAAAAAATAACAAAAATCCAATCAGTAGACCCAGAGATATGCAGTTGTAAATATTTAAGTGAAATAGTGCCTAAAAGCACAATGCGCCAACTGTTGTTGCAGAGCATTGTATAATCACGTGTAGAAGATGTGTTGCGCAGCATTGTTCCTGAGGGGCTTTGGGGCTATGATGTAACGTCCTCTGTCAAGATGCGTCTCACAGAAGGGTTCCATGGAGCTACGGGACAGCGATGTGAGGTCGTGCATCGGGATGCATCGTGCTGTGGCGGTACTGAAGGACTGTGGGCCGTGGTGCAATGTCCCGCGTTAAGATGCGTCAAGATGTGTCGGTCAGCGACGGTTCCGATGGGCTTTAGGGTGATGAATCACGCTGCGTCGGGTCTTCTAGGACCACAAGTGGACTCTCATAGCACTTTTAGGCCCACTTCCAAGGATCTAGGACTGGGGTTGCACCATTTGAGTGGCAAGACTCGCAGCAGGCAGAGTCCAGGTGCCGGGTCCAAGGTGGTTGGAGCCTTTTCTGTCCCTGATGCTCTGATCAGGAGGGCAACCAACTAGCCCTTGCAGTCACTATGGTGGTCTGTAGTTTAAGATGCAGGTCCAGTCCTTCCCACTCAGGCAGCAGGTCAGTAGAGTAGCAGTCGTTTTGGAGAGCAGCACAGCAGTCCTTCGGAGTCTTCCACAGGTCCGGAGGTATTCTGAAGAGTTAGGTCAGGGGGTCCAATATATATACCTGGTACCAGCTTTGAAGTAGGTGATGGTTCTGGAGGTTTCCAACCCAGAGGTGTTTGAAATTACCTCCCTTCCTGCCCTGGTCCTAGCTTGTCTATGGGCACAAAAGACTAGTGTTGACTCCTTTGTGAGTATGCTCCGGCAGAGTCTTTGTGATGTGCAAAGGTGGTAGGTGAGAGCTACCCCTCATTATGTCTGGGAGCAATGCTGAGGTACCGCCTGGTTGTACAAGGGACAGGGTGCAGGCACCAACGACGGTCGTGCTTTGCCGAGCAGGAAGGCGATAGTTAAAAATTTAGTACGCCCCTGCGACTGGTTGGTGGCTGGTATGTGGGCCCATAGCTCCAACTAGTCCTTTTAAAGGTGTGTGTCCAGAGAAGGTGATTCTTGACTCCTTCTTGCCCTGATGAATTTGCCATAAATTTTACTGGCAATGAAACATGTTGGCCGTCATTATTAAGGTATGCAACATGCTGTGGTTTTAAACAGGGTGATAGACTCCTAACCAGAATAAAATAATCATTTGTGAGTCTATACACCTTCACTATTTTTATTTGTCGTTGTCTGCACAATTTATCTGTTTTTGTGTTTTTCACACTACACTGTCTTGTGTTTTGTGTTTTTCCACTGGACACTGCACACTTTTTTCTTGAGAGAGAGTGACCGATGATGAAATAAACGTGGGCAAGCTGGTGAGAACCAACCAGTAGCTCCTCTGGTGGTGCGCACGTGAGGTACTCTCTCTCTCTCTCTACATATTTTTTCACCTCGTTATTATTGAGGGTCTTTGTAGAGTGTATCCGTTTGTGGACTGACTGCACATTCTCCTTTTCTCACTTTTCTATCCATTTTAATTGTTAAATTTGTAGCATTCTGGATGGGCTGTCTCCAGACATTATAAATGAGTATTGGAGGTCTGTGATAAAGTACACTTCCTCCTACCTAGTCCAGAGTAACAAGGAAGTTTTTGCTACAGTGTGCCAGTACTTTTTTGTTGAAGCAATGCACAAAGACCAACTGCTAGCTACACCTATGACCTGATTTACATCTTGGTGGACGGGTTACTCCTTCCCAACAGTGACGGATATCCTGTCTGACGAAATATAAATCCCATGGGATATAACGAGATTTATATTTGGCAGACCGGATATTCTTCACCTTTGTGATGGAGTAACCCCTCCGCCAAGATCTAAATCAGGCCCTTTGTCATCTGGCACAGGATACAGGCTGCAGGCACCAAATGGTTAGGACAAGAAAATGCTAACTTTCTAAAAGTGCTATTTTCAAGAATTATGACTTGAAATTCGACTTTACCATTATGGAAGGTTTTACCTTATATATTCTAAACACTAGACTCAACATTACTACCTGCTTCCAATTGAACGTTAACACTTATTAAATGTAATAGGGTAACCCAATGTTATCCTATGGGAGAAACAGTTAAAATATCATGTCTAACATTTTAAATACACTGCACCCTACCCCATGGGTTGTTAAGGGCCCCCCCCGGGGGAGTCTGTGTATTAAAAAGGAAGGTTTAGGCCTGGCAAAACTCTTTTTGCACTGTTAAAATGGCAGTTTAAAACTGCACACTCAGGCTTCAATGGTAGGCCTGACATGTTTAAAAGACTTCTTGAGTGAGTGGCACAATTAGTGCTGCAGGTCCACTAGTAGCATTTCATTTACAGGCCCTGGTGACATGTAGTACCACTTTACTAGATAATTATAAGTAAATAAAATGTGCCAATGAGGTGTAAGCCAATGTTACCATGTTTTAGGACTAGTTAACAGTGGTAAAGTGCCAAGGCCAACAAAAACGAGATCAGCAAAAAATGGAGTAAAGCAAAATGTTTAAGGGAAGACCACCCTAAGACTGACAGGTCTAACAAGCACCCGTGGGAAGTGCTGTTCACAGGTGACCAGAATCTAGGTGCAATTTAAAGTTGACCACAATGGAGCGTGGGTCAGATAGCCAAGCAGGTTCATCCTGGTCGAAGATTTTATGTTGGAACTTAAACTCTGAAATGGAAGTCAGTACCATGTCAGAGAGATACATACAATGATCAACTACACTCAGTGGCCTTTATGCAAATAAAAACTGAAATGAGCAGAACTCACTGACACAGAAGCGGAGAAATAACTTTTGGACATTAACAAAGCATTTAAAGATTGGGAGCCAGACATACAGTGATAGCGTATACTGATCATTGCAGTCTCCCGTTCATGAAGTGAGTGCATCAGTTAAACCCCCCCAACCTTCAGACGCAAAGGATGAAATGTTTCGCAGTTTGACTTTGTAGTGACGTTTTGCCCAGGATGTGACAACATAGTTAGCTGAGCTAGCATATAATAACATGATACACAGTTCTACAGGAACATCGCCATTCCATGCCAACTATGGATTTCATCCACCATTCCTGCCAATCTCTGTACTGAGCGAAGCTTCTGATCCCACAGAGGGGACAAAGCATAGCAAGGAAATCCGTAACATTGGGAAAAGGTCCAGGCTCACCTTGACAAAACCTAATTAACCTACACAAAGTGGGCTGATCATCGTCGACAGGTGGGTCCTTCATATCGGCCTGTTGGCAGGGTGTGGCTCTCCACCAGAAATATACGTTTCCAACACAAGAGTATGTTTGACCCCAAATCTATTGGGCCTTCACAATCCTACATCAGTGACTTTTAAATTGAAACTGCCAAACACTCTTCACATTCACCCCGTCTTCCATACCAGTCTCCTGAATCCAGCAATATCCTTTAAATATTGACCTCCACCACCACTTTTAAAGGATGATCAATTGGAATAAGAGGTGCGGCGTGTTTTTGATTCCAAAAGGAGGGGAGGTCGCCTCTGGTATCTGGGGTCCTGGAAAGGATATTCTGCAGACAGGGATTCCGGGGAGCCCAGTCTCAGCATCCAAGCTCCAGCATATTGCGTTATTTTCAGAGGAAGCACCCCCTCAAGCCTGGTCCTAAAAGGTGCTCGAGAGGCGGAAATACTGTCAGGGGCGTGACAGGCGTAAGAGGGGGCATAAGGTCATGGAAGATTCATGGGCAAGGTTGCTCAGTCTACCCATTTGCTGTGGTTGTGTTCCACTTCATTGACTGACCATGTTCCTGTTAAACATTTTACGGAGGCCAAAGGCCGAGCATAATTTGTTTTAATCATGCCCCTTCTACTCATGACAGGCTCTAAACACAGGACTACGACTCCCAGATTGTTCGGCAGCACGCAGCCATCTTGGGCGGGGCACGCATGTAAAAGGGAGCCCTGCGTGATGCCGACGGGCGTTATTCTGGAGCCCAGCAAAGAAGAAGAGATCATAACGATCATAAAGACCCTTATAAAACTGCTTGTTTGCCAAAGAGAAATTGTATAGAGACAGACAAAACATAAAAGCAAAGAAATGCCCCCTTGAGAAATAGGGACCATCTGAGTTGAGTGGTATGTATGTCACTCTCAGCTTATTAAGTGTGACCATCTGTGCTCTTTTTTCTTCTTTTTTTCGAGTTTTATATAGCATGAACTAGACCCGCGACATTGGGTATCAGAACACTTTACATGATCACCAGTTTCCTTACAGATGACCACATTCATTTTTGTTAGGCAGAGGGAGATTAAGGGACTCATTTATGAAACGTGACGCATCGCTGCGTGAAAACAGCACTGCGTCACTTCTACGAGGCTTACTTGCGTCGGAACGCCCACTTTGCATACATTACACCTGGCGCAGGTATAATGTGGTGCAGGGGTTTACAAAGTGACGCATCTACCTAGATGCGTCACTTTGTAAATATGACGCAACATGGTGCATTTTTGAGGCCGTTGGTGCATCACAAAAAGTGACTCACCAATGGCGCAAAAGTTGACGCAAAGGCTCATAAATAAGCCCCTAAGTGATTTGCCCAGAATCACAGGATGTTGAATGTCGTTGCCGAGACTCCAACTTGGATCCCCAGGTCCGAGGTCGACCACTCTAGCCGTAAGGCTACATCCTCTCCCCAATATGCTTTGTTTTAGTTAAATTTATGAGAGATTGGGATAACACAATAACACAGTTTCCTCTTTTCACAGCCAACACCAGTTATGAATAGATCTGGGAGAAGATAAATTCCTCATTAGAGTCATCTGAAGGAACTATATTCGATAGGAGATCATAAGATACAGGTGACTAGTGGAATAGTTATTACACTATTTAGAGATTACCCTTATCATAAACGTAAGGAATTAACCTGTTATAGCCTTTGTTGCAGTTCTTCTTCCCAGCTGTTCCCTCCCCAACACCTTTCCTTCGCTTGACCACTCCAATATTCTGTGCCATTACGACTAGCAGAATTGGAGCTGTCAAGTGGTGGACCTTTTTGGAGCATCGCACTGATCCTGAGGAACATCCCTAGAACATCTCTGACAATAAGTCTGGAGGCCGACCCCAATGGAACTTGGGTCGAATACCGGGATCAGGAATGTCCACGTGGGAAAGTTGCCTCCCAACATCAATAGCCTTCTGCAAGAGCAGACAGTGAGCTGGAGATGATGATACAGGATTCAATGTCGACGAACAACGGCATTGGAATGGAGCCTCAGTGGAACCAGGGAGTTTTGTCAGGAAAAGCTCCAGGGGGAGAAGTTAGAATTTTTGCACTCCAGAGGCCTTCAGTGTTGATTGGTACCCCATCGACTGCGGCATTGAGGGTGCTGTGGAGTGGAGTCAAAACAGCCCCGGCATCAATTGATTCCAACCTCACACAGAGAACCTACAGCAAAGTCAGGCACAACAATGATGCAGCCTTCTCAGATCAGCTGGGCAGGTTGGTGCCAGTCTCCTGATGCTTCTCCAGAGACAAAGTTTACAGAAAGTTTAAAAGTTTCAGGTTTTTATGAGTACACTCTGACACCAGCCAAGGGTCCAGAGCCTTGGGGGACCGAACTCAGTCTAAGAGAGACCAGGGTCCTCCAGGCAACGGTCCAGTTGAAACTGGTCACCAGTGACTGCCGGAAAAATTCCTCTTGATGCTTGTTGTGTCCCTGTGGCTCAAACAGGAGGTCAGCCTTCTGACCTTTGGAGTGCCTTCTGGGTTCCTGGATATAAATAAAGCTGGTCCAGTTTTCTGAGGTTTTCGGACAGCAGGGCAGGCCTCTTCTGAATCTTCCTCTGGTCCAGCAGTGTTCCGAGATGGGTACTAGGGATGCCATATTTATGCCCAGTGCCAGCCTGTGGGTGGCAAATACTCCTGGCCACTCCCAAATCAATGGGGAAACAATGCCCACTTTTGCAGCACTTCTTGTGCGTTTTACTGCAGACAGTCCCATAGTGCCCCTCTACTCCCACAACCAATATGGTAGAACTTTTCTTCCCCTATGCAGAGCTCTCATGCCCACCCCAGGAAAGTGGTTAGAGAAATGAACAACCCCACACCTGCGATCACTCAAAATCAGTTCGGGGGTCGCCTCCTCTCCCACTGGGCCTCTTGCCTGACTGGGTACAGGAACAAAGGAAGGAAGCAGGCCCAGGTATTAGCACACATCTGTATGTGACAGGATAGAACGTTTGAAGCTAATTAACCCCTTCGGTGCTCATGACGGAATGGTTCCGTCATGACCCACGGTTGAGCTGTGCTCATGACGGAACCATTCCGTCATGACCACACCCGCGCAAGATTCCGTCAGCACAGCGGCGGAATCTGCGCAGCATCGAAGGGGTTAAAGGCCTGATTATGATTTTGGCTGATGGGATTCTTCATCACAAACATGACGGATATCCTGTTAACCAGATTATAAGTTCCGTAGGATATATTGTGGAATTGTAAGTTGGAGCATGCGATATCTATCATGTTTGTGATGGAGTATTCCATCCTCCAAACTCGCAATCAGGCTCTCAGTTCTTGGGCATAGCCCTGATGGTCAGAGAAACAGAACACCTCCACACACCCAAGGTCTTTGGCTCTGGGAGATAGTTAACACCTCATCAGGAAAGCAATTTAGCTTCTGGTTGACAGAATTTCATGCAAATGGGCTTCTACAGGCCTTAGGTAGGCAACAGATAACATTTCTGAAATATTTATAACAAATCCAACTTTGCCAATGAATTGGGCTTGTATAAGTATTTTATTTTTTAAGTCCAAAAATGAACTCTGTAGCTTTTTCCTAAGTGGAAATAGCAATATTAAATTTAATGTTAAGTCCCAGAGCTTTTCTATAGCACAGCCAACCTTCTACAGTGAAAGTTTCTCTGAAAGCTTTTTCACTGTAAGGACATGGGACATGTCTAACAGTAAACATTTGCACGTTCTACTTTAAAATGACATGCACCCTGCCTTATGGGCATGTAAGGCCATCTTAGGGGTGACATTAATATTTAAAAGGACGGTTTAGGCCAGTCAAAATGCATTTGAATTTGCAGTTTAAACCTGTGCAACCAGGCTATTAGGGGTAGGCCTTCTGTCATATTTATTTTGTTACAAGACTGGATGGCACAAAGAGTGCTGCAGTCCACCTATGTCCTTTGACTTCAAGGCCCTGGGAACAGATGCCAATCAGGGGTATGCCAATTTCATCATGTTGAAAGGAGGTGAACAAGCACTTTACCACTGGTTGGCAGGGGTAAAGTGTCTGAGTCCTGCAGGTGGCGAAACAGTCAAATCAAACATCTGGGAAGGTACCATGCAAAACATTGACATTTCCAACAGTAGGCTTAAAACCATGTTTTCTTTTGTCACGCTAGTGAATGGTGCAATAGGTACTGCAGTACAAATGTGAAATTTAACTGACCCAGTCAGAGACCCAACAGCATCAATCCAAGAAAATGAGGGTGACCATGCAAAAAAAGGACACTTTGTCACAGCCAACATTGTAAATCGATTTCCCTTTCTATGCTTACTCAAATTCACAGAGTGCCTGTTAAGTGTTTATTAAAGATGTGTGGCTCAAAGCATTAGCAAGTGATGTCTTTACAGAAGTATGATCAGCCTCACATAGCCCGCACCAGGCGTTCCTGAGCACCAGTCCTGCTGGGATCAAGGAGGTGGAAATAGGGTTCCATTCTCATTTTTATATTAACTTTGCTGATGAAACTCAAAAAAAACTTGAATTTAAATGTATTAAAAGTATTTGCAGTTGCATTACAGAAACGTTCATAATTCTTATAACAAGAAAGAATTAAATGTACAGTTTATCATTTATACAATCATAATTAAACAGGGCATAAGAAAATAATTAACATATATTTCTAGTCAAGAGTTTTAACGATTTCTCGCTTTTTATTTTAAACATTTTGAAATAAATAATAAATATAAAAATTCAGCCTGAAACTGTTACTGGAATGGCATAATGTGATATGGTGTGCTTGCTACGGACCTTTGTAAGTACTCATCGCTTTCAGCACTGAGCAAGGGATAGCAACCATATACTCTACGGAGCATAGCAGCTCCTCATCAGCACACATCACCAAAGAACGTTCCCATACCATTTAGGTGGACCTACAGGCCCAGATTTACTAAGACTTTGCATCGGGTTTGTGGTACTTTTTTAATGCAAAACAGATTCAAAGTCTGCTGGTGGGCTTTGCAAACCAACGTATACAGATATTTGAGTTGGATTGTAACCCAAAGGGGCATATTATCAAGACAGGCGATAAAATTATCGCCACTTTAGCGGCAGAAAACTGCTGCTAAAACGGCGATAATGGGCTTGATAATATGCTCTATGGAATTCCAATTAAAGCCCATTTTAGATCTAACATGGGCTTCAATTGGAATTCCATAGAGCATATTATCAAGCCCATTATCGCCGTTTTAGCGGCAGTTTTCTGCCGCTAAAGCGGCGATAATTTTATCGCCTGTCTTGATAATATGCCCCAAAGTAACTCAGCACAGCATTATGCACTGCCTAGCATTACATTGCCTCAAGGGGTGTACCATGGGTGGTGCATGAGCGTTCCCATGCCGCTAACCTCCCATGGCTTTTGGTGCAAACCCCTATCTACAAAAAATGGTTTGTAGGGATTTGCACCAAAATCCTGTGCCTCCGTGAAGCAGGCATAAGAAGGAGAAGTATTTTCAATTGTCCTTGTTTTTTTCCTCTCTGCATGTTTGCTGCATTCTGTCGCACACATACAAAGAGGAATATTCCTTGGCGCAAGGTGCCTGCGTTGGGGAATGGCTGCCACAACTGTGCCAGGCAGGGGGAGTGCAGAGCTGCGTCACTTCTTAGAAGATATGCCGCAGTTCAGCTCTCTCCCATCGACGCAACGCAGCTCACTCGATGCTCTGCATTGCATTAACTTTTTGAAAATTTGGCCCGCAGTGTCATCTGCAGGCACAATTTGCTGATCCTTATTCATGGGATCGCCCTATGAATGTATTTCTGCAGTGTGGAGGATTTTCTCTCAGTTGAACAAGGAAGGCCAGTCTTCCGAGGAAAGGCGCAGTTTAAGGCCATTCGGAAAATAAGTAGGATTCACAAACTTGTAACTTGGTGGGCATTAACAAATCCTCTCAGTAGTTTCTGAAACCCAAATGATCTACTTATTTTTTGCGCTAAAAAATGCCGCCGTAAGCGTGCAAACTGGATGTGAAAAAGATAAACATCCCAGTTCTAGAGGTGTGACATAAATGATTTCTCTACCCTGAAAATATTTTCCAGTTGATGAAACGAGAATAGAACCTGACAAATGTTTCAATACATTCCCATGCACATCTCTAGTTGTTTTTATTTATAAAGTCCTAAAATGCGGAAATATATGCAAAATGGAGGTCAAAATTAAGATGCGTAGATTTCGCAGGTTTCCAGGATGTTTCAGAAGCAAATTCAGTCCTCCGTTCATCCCTATGAACAATTCCAGCATTTGAAATCAGTGTCGGGCAGATACAACTGACTGCGACTTTGAACACGGAGGCACAGATTTATAAACCTTTTGCGCTGGGTTTGCGTCACAATAAAGATGCAAACCTGCGCAAAACATTTTTTGTTAGATTAACTAAGTTTTGGGCTGGAAAGTTGCCTGAAAGTAATGTAAAGCAGCGCCAAGTGCTGCTATGCATTACTCTGCATTAGATGGGCGTTGCATGGGTGGTACATGGGTGTTCCCATGCAGCTACCCATGCTTTTTAACACAAAACCTTGCCTGCTACCAATAGTAGACAGGGGTTTGCACCAAAAATGAACACCACTTTGAAGCAGGTGTCAAAAGGAAAAATACTTTTATTTCTCCTTTCTTTTCTGACTTTGCATGTGTGATGCACTGTACAGCACACGTGCAAAGTAGGAAACATAGTTTGTTTAGGCATGGTATTTTGGACTAGAAGTGTAGCATTCCGGTACAAAACATGCAAGGCATGCAGCACATTTTCTGCTCCTTATTTACAAGGAAACGAAAAGCCACCTTGCGTGGCTTTTCCTGTCCTTGTAAATATGGCCCCTTTACACGCAGCACTTTGCATGAAAGGGGCGTTCCATGGGTGTTGCTGTTGGTGTTCCCACGCAACACCCATGGACCCTGATACATTTTCAAATTTATGAGAAATCATAAAGATGGAAATGTGTCTGAATGCTATGCCTCCTTAGGGGAGAAGTATGTATTCATTTCTCCTAGTTCTTTCCTCTTTCTATGTGCTCCGCCTTCTGCAGCACACACAGAACGAGGAAATCACTTCTTGTGATTGTTTATGAGCAGGAAGGTGTCCCTTCCTGCACATAAACAATCATTAACAAAATGATGTTTTGTAACATCTATGGGGCATATTCTCAAGGACTTATCGCTGAGTTAGCGACACTTTATCGCAGCCAAAGTGGTGATAAATGTATCGCGCTATTCACTAGCTGGTGCTAACAGCCCATATCACCAGTTTTCCTGCGAAAGCAGCTGCAAAAAACAACGCCACGGATGACACCACCGGCTAACGCTAATGGGATGCAGAGTAGGCGTCCCCATGCCAAAAGCCACGACAACACTAGTTTGCAACATTCTCAACGATCAGCCAGATCTGCGATAAGATCACAAAACATTTGGCATGTTGAAGTCACGTTTCAGGTGCCTGGACATCACAGGTGGAAGGCTCCTGTACAGCCCAGACATCGTGTGCAAGATGATCGTTGCATGTTGTGTGTTACACAACATATGTGTACGCACCAATTTCACATGGCTACAAGTGCCAGATGCACCGGACGATGATAAGGAAGATGACACAGGTGGACCACACCCCACTGCAGGTGCAGCAGGAATAGCCAGTAGGAACATCATCATTGACAATTTCTTCACATTAGGAAGTCACATTGTCACAGTCCTTAGCAATCATGGGACAGTACAAAATGACAACAGGCACAGCATGTGCAAATAAATTCATTCCAACACACATTCCCTGAGTGCATGTAACTCCTCTGTAAAAGCACATCACTCTGACAAATGTGAGAGCAACATGTGGTGCTACCAATCTCAAAAATTGAGAACAGATGTTGGGTGTGTCACCTCTGTACAGAGAGGCTGTTTGGGGTGCCAGGTATTCAAAATGCCATTTCTGTGTGTCACAGATAGTACAGAATCCCACTCATCAGCGTTTCCCCTGTGTCCCAAATCATTACATATAGGCTGACATTTGTGACCTACAATTGGCAACAGGGCTTTTTGGGGGTCAAATATGCACTACCATGGTGCAGGGATGCACCCTGTGACTCAAGTCCCACAACATGAGCAACATGGATGTAATGGGGGATCACTGCTCCTACATTCATCCATGCTTTCCTACTTAATTAATCATAGACATGACACATCTGTGTGTATTAGGATGTATTATTCACGTTCAGTGGAGTGTTGAAGCTGTCTTAGTACTGGGCCATGCAGACAACACTTTACAATGTTACCCCGTGGAGGGCCAGGCAGAGTCCTTGAGGGATTGTCAAGTTACTCCTAAGGGGTAGAGTCCAGTCCGCAGGCTGATTGCTGTGTCATTGTCTTGCAAACAATATATGGCGGTCCATGTCGAGGTGCAAGGTTGGTGTCGCTGAGTGTATCAGGGGCCAGTGGAAGATGTTATTCCAGGGCATGATGCAGAGGGCAGAACGAAGCAGAAAGAAGCCATATGGCAGAGATGAATGCTACTGCTTCCTACTTACCACTAAGGCAGATTCATCCTCATCTTCGTCCTCTGACGTTTCGTGTGCCTCACATGTGGGTGGTGGTGTTTTGTCTGCAGCACTGTGTGACACTGACACATCAGGGGCCAGAGATGTGGATGTAGTAGTAGCAGCAGCATTCATCTGCGCAATGTCTTGTGGCATCACTCCCATGATGAGGATCTGCAGGGCATGGAAGATCCCATCTACAGCTTTCTCGTGTGCAGCTGTGGTAGCCATTCTTTGCGCCTGCATCCGCTCCATGTTTTCCATGACCCTCCTCATGTTTCCCAAATCACAGATGATATCGCTGTAGCCACTCTGACTGGACAGTTGTTCTTGTCTCCGAGTCATGACTCCAGCGACACCAGCCATGGATTGTTGGAGGGCATGGGGTCGAACTGTGGGTGTCTGTTAGGGAGTGTAAGTGGTCCCTGATGGGACTTAGACATCCACGTATGGCATCTAGTTTGGATGCCATGATTTCAAACCCCACCCACACCTGTTCAGCCTGCCCCCTCTGGCAGTCTAACACACGGCGTTGGAATGCCATGTGTTCTTCGGTGAGATGCTGGGAGCCAGACGTGGTGATGGGTGCTTCCTGCTGTGTGGTCTGTGCAGGGGTGGGCTCACCTCGATGGTGCTGGGCTGGACTGCTACTGGTGGTGGACTGCGGAGGGCGTCCATGGACCGTTGGAGTTCGTCTAGGTCGATGTCCTAGGGGTCGTCTCCATCATCACTGATGTGATGTAGGGTCTGCTCTACAGGAGGTTGATTGTCCCTCTGCAATGTAAAGGGGGGATGCAGTTTCACAGTGTGTTCCATGTATGTTGACTCATTGGCAAAGTTTACATACAGACTGCATGACAATGTACATTGTGACTGTTTGTGGGGAGATGCCTATTTGATGCGGGACAGTGGACATTTGTACTACATCAGGGATGTGAGGTTGTACTCATACCTTGTCATCTCACAGTTTTCTGCTATGCCAGATGTGATTGGCCATTTTGTACCCACATGCGGCACCAGTTGTGTCCTGTGTTCTGTGGTGAAAGTGTTGCAGTTTTTACCACATTGTTGTCAATGTTGCGGTGCTCTTATTCTCATGTGTGTGTACTGCATTGTGGGTGAGTCGCCCCTGCAGCTCTCATTTTGCGGCCCCTTATCCCTTTCAGACTGTGTGCCTTTGACTTCTGTGCTTCTACAGTGCTGAGGTGTAGCGGACTTGGGTGAATTGGGCTCTTGGTCGAGTTGTGACTCTTGGGCATGGTATGCCCGCAGATGTGTTGTGGCCGTCAGGGGTTGTTTGTGCACGTGGATGTGTCAGAGTGTGACCTGCTCCTTAACGCATGTGGTCCACACTCAGCCACCTCAGTGTTGTGGGGTGCACTATGTCATGATGATAGGACTGCAGCCATGCTAATCGTCATGTAGTGTCACTTGCATTGTCAGTGTGGCTCATAAATACGCATCTTTGCTGGGTTTCGCACATATGCATGTGTTGGTGTTGAGATTGGTGATGTGTGGGGTGGGACCCCTTTGGGGACATGGGATACGGGGGCCTACTTGGTGTTTGTATGTGTGCTGCAGTGTGCCACAGGGAGCAGCGACATAATCAGGAGTCATTGTGGGTGTGCATTGTGCTGTACTGAATTGTGCATGTGTGCCATTGTGTCCATCTCCCTCCGTACCCCTAGTCCCTGGTCGGTACTCACCCTGTTGATGTTGTGTCAGGTCATGTTGGGCCGTGTCCGGATCCCCAACTCCTGGCACCGTATCCCGACTGATGACTGTGGCCCCCATGTTCTCCATGTCATCCAGCTCCTGGTGTGCCGCTGGACCCCCACCTCCAATGAGCGTTGCTGCTTTCATGTTGGCATTGAGTTTCTTCTTGGTTTTGCCCTTCACATCATTCCAGCGCCTCTTGACCTCTTCCATTGTCTTCCTCAAAGCTGGAACTGCACTGACATGGTCCAAGATGGTCTGACATATTTGCGTCTTAGTTGCCAATGACAGGTTGGAGGTGCCGAACAGTTGTTGGTAGTGTTCTATTACCTCTGTAACGATGATCCTGTTTTCCTACGGACTAAACCGCATCTTCCTCTTCCTCTTCTCCTTGGCCTTCCCCGGTCCGAGGTTCCTTGCTGGTCATCTGGGGGGCTTGTGGGGTTCACGTTGTCCTCTGCACTCGGTCCGGGTGCATCCATGGTGCTACTCAGTTTATTTTATTTAGCATTTTTTATTCTGCTCATTTAGTAGTGCCTTTTCCCGCATGATGCGTGGGAATTGCTGGCCTGTCGCTGGTTATCGCTGATTTTTGTATCGCAATTGGCCACATTGCAACTATTTTCACGTTCATATTTCGCGTTTTTTTGGCGTCTCATTAGTTTTAACGCGGTCATTTGACGTGTTATCGTGAGACTATCGCATGGTGCCGCCGGGTTGAAAATACAACTTTAACAAGTGTTATTTTCCCACGATAGACTGCGATGTGCAAAGTTGCATTAAGCTAATTTTGCGATGATTAACACGTTCTTGAGAATATCTCCCCATGGGTGCTAATACAGCATACATTGAAGCTGACAATCACCATTTCAGATTATTTTTGTGTAGGAACGGACTCCTATCTGCACATAAACTATCATCCCCATGACACAGGCATCCTTGCACCATGGTGCAAGTGTGCCTGAGTCAGCGCACAGCAGTCCATTATGTGCCAACACAAGGGGAAAGCACGGGGATGTTCCATATTATTATAAATATGTCACATCCCTGTGCTTTGAAAGTGCTGCAGCGTGGCGCAGCCAAAGGGCTTTAAGTGCGGTGCTGCACCACTTACTTGTACAAGAGGCCCTATGTTTGTGGTGTTCGGCAGCCTGATTGTGAACGGGTGCTAGGGAGAGGAGAGGAAAGTGCCATATCTCTGCTCCCTTTCTGTCACGCAATACAGCGCAGCAACTTTGGGTGCTGCTCTGTGTTGTGTGACAGGGTCGCAAGTCTGACCCTGAATGGATAACTTTGCAAAGGCATGTACACGTCATTCAGGGCCACGTGGCATAAATCCGAAAGTAACAAGATGAGGCACAAGGCTGTCCTTTGCTTTTAGAAGAATCGAGTGCAAATCAATCAAAAGAACTTTCAAATAATTTTTTTCCAAACTCATTATTATATAAATGTCAGGCGGAAGAATCGAAATATTCCCACACACTTCAGAACGATTTGCCAGAAAGATGACAGGGTGCGCCATCTGCTTTGTTCAAACAAGATGTTCTTCCACAGAGAAAACATAATGTTACTTATTCGCACGATTATTTTTATAAGTGACATCCAAAAAAACTGACGACTTTTTAAATTGAGAAATTATGAGTGTCTAGGCATGGGATACCTTCTCCACTCCTTTTTGATAATGTGTGACATGTCTTCCAGGAAGGTCGGAATCAAAATAAAAAAGGCACCCACTGGCGCTAAATAAAGTGCCACATTTTTACTAAACAGTTTTGAACTTGCAAAGGGATGCTGTAGAAGTGTTTTGCAAGGAATGGAAGGCTGCGTGCATGGTACTTACTGCGTGCAACGTTTGGGGCAATATCAGGAAAATCCACAGACCATAAGAAAAGGCAAAGAAACAGCGAAAAAACATTGCATAGGCACCAACCTGTCAGACCATCCCTTCAGACACACTACCACATTGTCCTATGGGACACTCCGACCTTGATTTAGGGTCTCACAGTTTAAACATTGCAGAGTATGTGTTAATCACACCCGTAATTTCTCTTTCATGATGTTCTATATGCAGTATGTTTGGGGACCATAAAGCAATATATTTCATCAGCAGAAAAAATTATTTTCTATAATATGAAACAGTAACAAATGAAGCCAATGGTTTTGTGCTTGTTAATAGAGAAGTTCATGTTCCTACATTTGTAGTCACGATCATCATTCCACTACACTGCAAGGTAAGTTTAAAAGGTGAATACTATGGTTAATTGTGGTAGGTAGATGACAAAATTCATATTTACACACTAAAGTGCGTTTAGAAATAAGAAGACTTGATGCACGAGAGAGAACCTCAGGCTCTGAGATGGTGAAGAAACAACACACAATTACATCTATTTTGAATGTATCATGGGTACACAAAGTATTTTAATATTAAGAGGATTAGAGTTCCAAAGTCCAAACCCTCGGTGCACTTGCAGAAAATGATTGTATTACTGTCTTTGTCTTTTTGAACATGGAGGGCTCACAAGGTAAACTTAGACTACTACTTTTTGGTATTCACAACGGTAAGTTACTACTGGTAACTTTACTACTAGTAATTTTACTATTAGTAACTTTATTACTCGTACATTTACTGGTAGTAGCTTTACTAATAATAACTTTGTGAATACCAAAACGTAGTAAACTTAGACTTAAGTCAAAGTTTATTACTGTTTGGTATTCACAAAGGACAGTTCTACAGGTGACTTTACTACTAGTAAACTTACTGGTAAGAAAGTTACTAGTATTAACTTACCTTTGTGTATACCAAAAAGTAGAAAACTAAGACTTAAGTCTAAGTTTACCATTGTGAATCGGGCCAAGGGGCAGGGGGTCGGTGCCCTAGAGTTTTCAGTGGGCACCAGAAATGGCCAGTTTTTAGTTCTATAAACAGAGTAAGCCGAGTATGCAGAGTACACGGCTTTGAGTCTAATGCTTGTGGCTAATGCTTGTAGATTCTTCTTGCCTCACTGTTCTGTATAAATAGAATTGGTTGAACGCTATCTTACCAGTTGTTAGCCCAGCCCCTGTGAGTAAATGCATTGAGAGGGGCTCCCTGCAGTTTAGAAATTCCTACCATTAGTGAATCTCCATATGCCAGTCTTGACAGGAGCAGAGCTTGGATCACTTGTTTAAAATCTGTTTTCGGAATAAAGAATGAAATCCCTTTAAAGAGCCTGGGCTGATGTTGGGCTTCCCTGGCCGAAGAGTCGATTTGTTCTTCCTTCTTCAAATTCTTGTCCTGGAAGAAGCCTAGTGATTTGGCAACAATGGCAGTCTTGCATTTCAATAAAGAGTGCTTGTTGATAGTATTGTAAAAGTACGCATTTTTAAATAGGTTTGCAAAGTATAACCAGAAAATGGCCTAAAAGGAAAGTTTTATAAATCCTTTAAACATAGCAATGCCAAGATACATGAATCACCATCTTTGACTATTTTTGGTTAAGATTTTTATAAACCAAATATGGCTGCCTTTGTGTGCATTTGAACCCTCCCCTCATTGATGGGGATTCCCATAGGTATGCTGAGGACACTCAGAATTTAATAAATCTGAAAGATGACCCAGACAATCTAATTACCGGACTAGTTATGAAGAGGAAGGCTCTGAAAACTTGAGGACCAAAACTAATTTAATCTAAACGCTCTAAATCTGGAATACTGGCTAAACGAAGTAAAATAAATCAACACTGGGCTGCTTAGCTCATGTCCTGCTTAATGTGGGAAGGCCCCAAACCAGTCTCAATAGTCAGGGATCTTGATATGCTCCTGCTTCCTGAACTAATCTTTGTCAAACAAATTTCCCAAGTGATCAGAACTTGCCTAAATCAGATTTGAGCCATCAACAGAATACACCCTTTTCTTTCTTTTGCACATAGAGGCATCACAACTAATGCGTTTGTACTGTTCTGTATAAACTACAGCAACCCTGTCTATGTTGGCCTTCAAACCATTGATACTAAATACACCTTATACACGTGGAAAAATGCATTCTTTTCAAGTCTGCCTGACAATGCACAAAATATAGTATGAAACATATCCTAAATTCCAAGTAAGCAAATTCAGAAAAAATGCTCCACCTTTCCCCCCAAACCCTAGATTTCAAGATCATGGAACAAAGGAATATTTGAAACCCCACCGGCAAAATATTTCACATGGGGAGCTAGAGCTTTCCGAGTTCAAGGATCGCAATAGTTGTACACTCCTACCCTAGATATGGCATTGAACCATCGTTGACTAAGTTTGGAAAATCTCTAAAACTCTTGCTGTTTGCCAAATAAGTAGCCCATGCAGTACTTAATTTGAGCTGGTGGTTCTGGTGTCTGGCACTGACACTTGGGGGCCGATTATGATGTCGGTCGGAAAGCCTCCGACCACAAGTTGGAGGCTTTCTGACCGACATCTCCGATTTCAATTACGACCGCCTAATAACAATGTAGGTGGCCGGAATTGAAACCGGCCAGTCATTCTGATTGGATTCTGACGGGCTCAAGGAGCCGGTCGGCCAGTAAGAGGCCCTAACATAATCCCTGAGGACAGCGTATCCGCCGTCGGGATTACATTGTCGGTTTCCGACAGGCTTTCCATGTCAGGCTTTCCGACTTGGAAGGCCTGTCAGAAAGTCACCATGTGCGGTCCCATTGTAATGGTGGTGTTGGGACTGCCGACCAGAGGTCGGTCGGTCCCGAGACCACAGCAATCCGCCTGACATTGTAATCAGGCCCTTAATTGTCAACAGTGGCACTTATGACAGTCTGCCACATGGTGGCACTGTTTGTCTAATTTAGAGAACAGCACAACAATGTTTATTATTTCAATATACATTCAAAATGATGTATACCTGCCCCCAAGCTATTCTTATAGCTTTGGGGATGTGGAATAGTCTGAAATGTCACACTTGTAGGTATGTGATGGTTAGTAGTTGTGGTGAGACTTGCATTGACAGCACTGCTAGGGGCAATGGGGGATACAACCAGCAGGGGCCTCTGGACGAGGGCCCGGGCACTTATTTTTTTACAAATTTACCACTGAGCCCATGAGATGAACTCCATCCTTTTCTAATCAATTGTCAGTCCACAGCACCTAGAGACACCACCTGGAATTACTGTTGCACTACAAAAAACAACCTTGAATGGCATACGTAATAAAGTTTTATAAAAATGTGAGCAGAAAGCATTGTCAAAGCCAAATGTTCTGCAGACACCAACAGACCTATTAGTGTTGTCAGTGATTGCTTAATATGCTGCATTATACCCAATAGGTACAGTTTTTAATTTACCTACAACTCTAAACCTAGAAATTTACCTCGGTATCTTTCAGACCTCACATCCTTGATGTGGTATTCCCCCAAACCTTTTGCCTTCACTTCACTTCTCCTGTTTTGTATTAAGACTCTGTGAATTTTAATACTGCTAACCAGTGCTAGAGTGTTTGTGCTGTCTCCTTAAAACATGGTAAAATTGGTCTGCACTCAATTGGCACATTTAATTTACATATATATCCCTACTAAATGCTACTACATGTACCCCGGTCATGTAAATTGAATGTTACTAGTTGGATGCAGCACTCATTATGCCATCCACCAATTTACTTTGAAACATGTCTCTGCAGTCAGTAATGCAGTTTTGAACTACCATTTTGACCTAAAAAAATAAACCTTTTTCGAAGCCTAAATCTTCCTTTTAAAAACGTATGAGTCAGCCCTAAAGTAGGCCATAACCACCCAGAGGGTAAGGGCCTAGTAATTAAAATGTAGGACCTGTGGGTTTAAGCTTTACATGTCCTGGCAGTTAAAAACATCTAAAGACTATTTTTACTTTTGTAAGGCCTATCACTTCCATTGATTAACACTGTGTTACCTCATTACATTTAATAAGCGCTAACTATGGATCAGTAGCAGATAGAGATATTCTGTTTCCACTCAAATTAATTGTAATTTAAAATCTTCTTTTATGGTAAAGACGGATTTTAAAGTTACAATTCTGTAAATACCACATCTAGAAAGTTGGCATTCTCTTATTTATACCAACTGTTCCTTCTGCCAGTGTCGTGGGTCACATGACTGCGAATAGCTCTGCTGTTGGAATTTGTGTATTCCTTCCAGACAGTGACACAAAGGGAGTTTAGGTGTGGACAGGATGGGCCATCCTTGCAGGATTACTAGGGCCCCACCTACAGGTCAAAGGGCTTTGCCTTCTGCCCACACAAAGAAATCTGACACCAGGCCTACCCTACTTTTTGGCATCCCAGACAGTGTGGAGCCTTGACAGGGGATGAACTTTCCAGAACCAGATGTGGGGGTAGAACAGGGAGTCCCACACAAAAGCTGAAGCTACGTACATATATTTGACCTCCAGACCCACTCTTAAGAACGCTCCTGGATCTGTGGAGGTAACAGACGGAATGCCCTGCAGCCAGAGGACAGGCCTACTGCTTGAAGAAGTGACCTGCTGCCTGATAAGGAAGACTGAATCTGCTTGTTTTCATCCCATGCAAAACCAGAGTGGCTCCATAAATCAGTTGGCTAACCTCCTGTCTGAGCTACAGGGACACAACAAGGTTTGGAGCCCCATCCCCAGCAACTGCCAGCTGACCTGATTCAACTGGACCTGCCTGAGACATGCTAGCATTTGCTGGATTGATTCTTGATCCCCAAGAGATGCCTCCCCAGGTCTTGGATCCCAGGCTGGTATCAGAATGTACTCCTATAGAAAAGGTGAAAATCCTGAAGTCAGGGCTCTTAGTGACAGCAAACGGCCGGGTTCACACCAAGACTCTGCTTCACTTGACGACCACCAACGCGAAGTGCCAGAGAGACAAGCTCTTCGCACTGAGGGCAAACACCAATGACTACCGGCAAGGCAAGACCTGCATTCTGAGCTATTATATCCCACGACGACTATCAGTGAGAAGCTACAGCATTGAAAGTTTGTGACACTCAACCAGCTCTTCGACCTATAGCGACAACTGTCCACGACGTCCGGCCTACTCTTTGCGCTGCAGCAACAGCCGTCAGCGCTTCTCATCTTGCTCCTCGCAGCCTCCTCCCCCTCTAATGGAACTCTTGACGCCAGACTTAGAAGGTAACTTTTTAGCTGGACCATTGCGGTTGGCCTGACGTTGTGACTTTCTCCTGGTATAGCAAGGCCAGATGACTATGAGTGGTGCTTTTTTCCATCACATATGGCAGAAATAAGCTTGTTACACTCCTCATCTTGGACTTTTACCTGTTTACAGGAGATACAATTGTGGTGTTTGTCACTAAACCAATTACAGTTGAGAGAAAATGTAGTTAATAAACGTTGATTTACCATGCTGGCTTTGTCCTTGTAGGAGTATATTGTCTTTCCCACTTTCTGCTAATATATATTTAATGAGGGTCAGCATCATAGTTGGCCTCAATGAGTCAGTAGGGAAATTAAGAATGAAAATCACATGAATAAATATAGACCCCAAGCAGACCCCCAGCGTAGCAGCGTGAGGCCACATCACGCCAAACGAGCACACGACTGTGGCTCTTACCCCGTCCCCCATTTCTGCAATTTACGTACCCGACGGGTTATCGTATCTACTGCACCTAGACGCTCCTGTGGGCTCATACGGCGCCCCCACCTCATCCTCATCTCCCAGGTGCTACGGAACCCGATTATAGATGAACGTGTCTCGTTTTGCTGACCTCACATTTCACCCGCATCATCATACGTGAAACGTATAATTATTTAAGGCTATATCACACAGGTATGTATTTAATGTCCTGATGATGATCCATGCATTGTTCACATGGATCGAAACGCAGTCGACACCTTAATACACCTTATCCGTCACTAGAAATGTTACCAATTGAATATGTAAAGGTGTTCCTTGCGATTTGTTTCTCACATCGTGAAATTTTTTTCTGCGACAAACCGTAAGCTTTGCCTGAGCCTCCCTGTGTGTTTCCTAATTGTTTGTTTCTGTTGGTGTAGTAGGATACAGGCTTGTGTCCTACTTTTGTATTTGTGTGTAAATATTTCCTAAAATTGTTAACGGTTAAATACCAGACCTCTATCCGGCTGGACAAGACCGACCAATATAGCACTGATCGGGTCTATATTTATTCACAAGGTTTTCATTCTTAATTTCCCTAGGGACCACTGTTGTTTAAAATAATTGAATCCCAAGGTCCCTGGCTGACTTAACTTGGGTCCCCTTGTTTCCTTAAAATAAATATTAAGAAGATAGCACGGTTCTCAATCACATAAGTCCCGGCACTGGTGACTGTGGGCTGCTATTGACTCAATGGGAAGAAATCAACAGCAATAGCTTGAGAGTATTGTTACTTTCTCCTTTTCTTTGCTGTATGTTTTCCTTGTCTTTATGTCATCATCTACATTCCATGTGGACGCCTTGTTTATTTTCAGCTGTATACTATGTTCTGTTTAGAGTGTTATGTTGAAGGTTCTTTTAGTAACAAGTCAGTTGCAGCTGGACTTGTTCATTGAAGGACGCACTGCTGTGTTGCAGAAAAATAAACTAAGAAAATTAATTTTTTTCTGGATTTATGGAAATTGGCTTAGCACAGACTCTAGATTCAGAAAAATTTGAAGGTAAACACTCTTACCGTATCACATGCGATGGGAGTTCTGCATGACGACTGGATTCCGTCAACATCTTGGTGCGTGTTACGCGTGACTAGCGCTTATTCCGCACGCAGTGTGGCGGGCATTTCAAAATAAGCAAAGCATATCATAGCAACATATTCACTTCCGGTGCGGTGAACCATCTGCGACGCTAAAGAAACAGTTGGGGGACTATCTACAAGAACTCTGTACAAGGGTGAGGTACTATTCCATGGAAATAATTATAAACTAACTAGGGAATTTTGTTGGCATTCGAGTATGTGTTGAACATAATTTAATATTCATACCACATTTAGTGTTCATTCTAGTTGTGGCTGGATGTGTAATACCCAGTCATTATTGGAATATAAGCAAAACATTAAAAAAAAAGAGGAAGAGTTGAAATTAAAAATAAATTTCAAGCTATTCTTAGTGGTTGCAAGTTGTGAAGAACACCATACAATTGGAGCCACCAGTCAAGTTTTTACAAAATAAGGGAGAGCCTCCTTTACCCTGGATAACATGAAAGGAGGAATTATTAACATACATGAAAGCGATTGATAGAGAACTTATGGGAGTAAAAAGGAAAAAAAGCATATTTTTACATTGTCTTGTCTCAGAAAGTCAAGTTATTTTCAGAGCGCTCCAACAAATTGCACCTCTTGAAGGCCAAGACGGTATGAATTTGTACAAGGAGGCAATCCTGAGGATGGAACAAAGATTTTAGCCAACAACTAATATTGCCTTAATAGATTTACATTTTACACAAGAGCACAGAAGGATGGTGAATCTGTTGATGTTTCTTTTTTAAAGCTTTGAGTTCACTGAGCAGGCATTGCTATTTTGGAGTTATGACAGACGAAATGATTAGACACCAGATCATCGTGCATGTGACGAACAAGAAGACAGAGGAACAATTATGGTTTATGGGAGATTCCAAATTGACAGAAGCTATTTCTACTGCAAAGGCACTGGAACAGTCTGAAAAATGGATGCAAACTTTAAGAAAGCCAAGTTTGAGTGGAGATGTGAGTGAGGAAGTGTGTGTGGTAAAGCGTAATGATAACTTTTATCTAACTTTCATCCAACTTCTTCTTCATCTGGAGGTAATGTTTTAAGGGAGAACAATACTGGTAATAACAGACGATACGAGAGGTCAGATAAACAAAATGTGTGTTACAGGTGTGGCAATAGAATACACATTGCATCTTTTTTAGGATATCCGGCCATCAACAGAGAGTGTAAAAAATGTGGCAGAAATAGATCATTTGGCTAATGTGTGCAGAGACATAGGGAAAGGTTCAAATCTAATGTGTGGAAAAGTATAATGCACTGCATAGTTAAAACTGGGTGCAATTGCGAAGAAGCTGTTAGAAGCAACAAAGGCATTGTGTTGTCTGTAATTGATAATGAGATTTATGCTAGTGAGGAAATGGTACAATAAAATCTCCTAAATGTTTGGTAAACGTGTTTGGTGTAGAGTTAGAACTTATTGTGGATTCAGGTAGCCCTTGGATGATTTTTACAAGGCAGTATTACGATGAGAAGTTGAGTGTTGCATGTAAAAGTGATGTGTTACAACCATCTGATATTGTGGGAGGGAGTTTTGATGGCTCTACCATTGAAAGGGATGGTTTTTTAAGTGCTCCTTTGACATTTAAAGGGAGATGTGTGCAAATCAAATTATACATTGCTTTTAAGGGTGTGAATGTGTTGGGTTGGAGAGATCAGTGGAAATTGGGTATCGTTGTGAAATCACGTTCATGAGAACCTGTGTTATTAAGTGACGAAGATTTGGCCCAGACAAATATCTACAACTGAGAGCGGTGATGAAGATGTGCAGAGTATGGAATGTTTCAAATATGTTTTCTCAGACAAACTGGGAGAATTGAAGAATTATTCGCACAAAATTAAACTTAAGGACAATGCGGTAACAGTTAGGCAAAAGTTATGCGGGGTTCCCATAAACGTGCGGGATGAATTAAGAGATATGCTCAAGGAGCTAGGGAATAAAAGTATTATAGAGCTGATTGAGTCGTCTGAATGGGTTCCAATTGTTTTAGTACGCAAACCTGATAAAAAAATTAGGGTATGTGTGGATTTGAGAGCTTTGAATGCCAATGTCATCATTGATTGTCATCCCCTACCAAATATAAATGAAGTTGTATCCATGTTGAAAGATACGAAAATATTCTCCACTTTAGATTCAAGATCTGCGTATCACTAGATTAAATTACCAAGAGAGTCAAAGCAATTGACAGCATTTGTTACTCCCAAAGGTTTATATCAGTATACCAGAATGCCGTTCTGCTTAGCCTCTGCTGCTTCGGTTTTTCAGAGGGCAATATTTCATGTGTTCAGAGATGTGGATAAGTATGTCAAGTGTTTTCAAGATGACATATACATTTTTTTTTTTTTAAATAAAAAAAGAACATATGGAACATCTGGTGGAAGTTTGTACCAGATTGGCAATACATGGTTTGACATTTAAGAGACAAAAATGTAAGGTATTAAAAAAATCTGTAGAGTATTTGAAACACGCACTGTCTGGTGACGGTGTTGTTCCAAAGAAATCAAAGATTTGAAGCCATTGTCAATGCACCGTCACCTGTCAATAAGGAACAATTTGTATCCTCTGCTGGTATGTGTGAGAACTACAGCAAATTTGTGGGGAGTTTTGCCACTGAGATGGAACCTCTGAGAAAACTCCTGAGAAAAAATGTGGCTTTTGAGTGGTCAGAAGAACAACAGAAGGCTTTTGAAGTTGTAAAAGATGAGATTGTTAAAACTCCTACTTTAAAGCCGTTTTGCATGAAGAAAGAATGCATTATAACTTGTGATGCCAGTTTGCATTGTATTGGGGGTGTATTATCGCAGAGGAGTGGCAAAGAAGAATGGAATGTAGCATTTGCTTCTCGCACCCTCAATGAAACTGAATTCAAGTATGCAGTTATAGAAAGGGAATTACTTGTGTGTGTGTGAGCAATTGAACATTATTGTAACTATGCTTGGGGCAGCAAATTTGTACTAAGAACTGATCACATACCCTTGGTAAACATTTTATCCCCTAGTGGTGGGTGGAATTCCGCAGCAATTATAGCAAGATTAACATCCAAATTACAATAATACAATTTTATTACTGAGTATGTTGGAGTGGTGGTAGATGCACACCCATATGATAAAAAGAAATTAAATAGGTAAACTTTTTTTGCGTGCAACCAGGGTATTGCTGTCTGATCAATCAGCGTAGAAGTCAAATAGAAATAAGAAGCGTTATCTGGACGGGTAACATCCCCGATTGTACAGCAAAACTCCAGTGGGGAGATAATTCATCATACCGAACCAACTGAATGATCGTATTAAATATAGTTGTTTACGTTGAATTGCTGTCACTACCTTATAAGTGAACTTTTTCCATTTCTTGTTTTACTTCAAGCCTAAATTTTCATATCTGCTCTGTTTTCATTTCTTATTTCTCCCTCTCCTTCTCCTCAATTATCTGTTTTTTCTTCGTTTTACTCTTTAAGTTTACTTCCTGAACTCCAATCTTTCACATTTCTTTTTATTGCTTTATATTCCTTTCCATGTCTTTACTTCCTTTCTATGTCATTATTTGTCATTATTGTCTCTTTTTTTAGCCTTTCAAGACTGTCCCTTTTGATCGATAGACCATTCCAAGGTGGCCCCCATTTTCCTCATTGGTTGTTAGAGCCTAAATTTTTCTTATTTCATTATTTTACTTTGTTACTATCTGTGTTATGTAAGTGTTTAAATGTTAAATGCTTTATGCTTTATGTATATACCAGCATGATCATCTGTTTACTTTCCTTGCATTAACGTTGCATGTATCGGGTATATTCATGTCACTCTGTATCCGGAACGTTTTCTATCTACATTCCTTGCATTAACGTTGCATGTATCGGGTATATTCACGTCACTCTGTTTCCGGAACGTTTTCTATTTCCATCCCTTGGTCAGGGGCGTAACACAAGCCCCCGCAGCCCCTGTGGGGCCCCAAGCTCCAGGGCGCCCTTAGTACAGCACTCTGGCCGGATAGCTCCTGATTGAGCCCTGAGGGTGCCCCTCCACGTACCTTGCAGGGAGGCCCCCTCAAGTTTTGTTACGCCAGTGCCCTTGGTTCACTCATGGCGTACCCTCATTTGTTTGTAAACACAGGAATCATGATGGACGTCGGAGTCCTGGTAAGATCCTGCACTTCGTTTTTCATGGTTCGTTTTTCTTGGCACTCTCTTATTCCTAATCTCATCATGACAGAGGCAGTAATTTTTTTTCACATCCACAACCAGTTTTGCTTTTACTATGTCACTCGCCACATGTCACTTAGTACTGATCTACGCAGCGAAGCTTGAAAAACACATGTCAATCCACGCCAGTGTTCGTTTTTGTTTATTTAACAACCACACTTTCCAGCTTTTTGATTCTACCCAAATTATGCTAGATATGTTTTGTTTGATTACATCTCCTTAGATATTTCAGAATTTTCTCTATCCCTCTACACTTGGTTTCCTTAGCACAGCTTAATTCCCGTCACTGCTTATGTCATAATTTTTCATTTTGTTCACCACACCTCAATCAAGGGTGTTTTCTCAACACTATCACTTAAAACCTTTAGGTGACTATGAGCTTGTTTTACATCTGCAGTTTTCCATTTCATTTGTTAGACATAATTTTCCCTGATGAAGGGTTCGCCTGAAATGCATTGGGTTTGAACTACCATTTGGTGTCTATAACCTCTTTGTTGAAAGAATCTGAATTTGATTTCTAGATATATTGTTGAATAAACATCATCCTAATGATCATAGTTGTTTATTGATATAATACCATTGGATTATCTCCCCACCGGAGTCTGGCTGTGCAATCAGGGGTCATTACGGGACCGGGTAACGCTTTTCATTTCTATTTGATTAATGAATATGTGACAGGGAAGAGAAATGTAACGGAAGACTTCGTGTCATGTTTTCGGTGTCAACAAGTCGTGTCTGAGGTGTGCTATGACCCTGAAATTGTGGTTAATATTAATGATATTGTTCTTGAGCAGTTTGGGGATATCTCTGAAGAATTGTGCGAGAGAAAGGATAAATATTGGGAAAACATTAAGAAATTTGTTTTGGACGGATGGCAAAGTAGACGAAATTTAAATTTTGAATTTTTGCCACTATATAATGTTGCAGATGAACTAGAGACTGAAGGAGATTTGTTGTTCAAAGGGGGGGTAAGTGTATTCCTCCTAAAGGGATACACAAGTTGATACTAAAGATTGCACATAAAACCCATCCTGGTATTTGTGCAATGAAAAGGTTAGTGTGGAATTATTTTTGGTGACCTGGAATGGATAGATTCATCGATTGCATAGTTAGAGAATGTGACGTGTGTGTATCTAGTGAAAACATGTTGAAGGTGAATGTTTCCCCTTTGAAACCGTGACGTGGCCTAAAGAATCGTGGCAAAAAGTTGCTTCTGATATCTTTGGACCATTTAGTTTCTCACCTGTTAATTCTCGTTTTGCTTTAGTCATGGTCGATGATCACTCTAAATGGCCTGAAGTGAAATACCACTGGTGCAGTAATAGAATTTTTTAAGGAAGTGTTTGCGCGAGAGGGATGTCCCTCTACACTTGTCACTGACAATGGGGTGCTGCTTACATCATTCGAAATGAAAATGTTTCTTAATCATTGTGGAATAAAACATGTAACAACATCTCTACATGGGCCTCATAAAAATGGTCAAGTTGAGAGATTTAAACAAGTGTTGAAAAAGTATGGTCTTGAAGCTGTTAAGCAGGGCAGTGGTTGGTTGAGTGCACTTAGAGAAAGATTGAGGGGCATATTATCAAGAACGGTGTTAAAATTATCGCCACTTTAGCAGCTGGAAACTAATAATGGGCTTGATAATATGCCCTTGGGAATTCCAATAGAAGCCCATGTTCTGTTGCGAACATGGGCTTCTATTGGAATTCTCAAGGGCATATTATCAAGCCCATTATCGCCGCTTTAGCGGCAGTTTCCTGCCGCTAAAGCGGCTACAATTTTAACGCAGTTCTTGATAATATGCCCCTGAGGGTATATCGCATAACACTGCATTCGGTTACTGAAGTTAGCCCTTTCAAATTGCTAAAAGGGAGGGATCCTGCCTCTAGTGTATATCCTTAGTGGTTTAAGGAAAAGTGCAGGAAGGAATGTGAAAATAAAGTGTGTTGAAAAGACAGCTTTGCAGGTTAAAAGAAAACCGGAAAAAAAAACTTTGGTATGATAACAGATGGAAGACTAAAACACATAACTTCAGCGTAGGAGATTGGGTCAGAATTTTAAACCAGGTCTCATAAGTAGTCTAACAAATGTGGTAAAGCCATGAGAATTCTGAAGGTTTTTGCTAATAGTGTGATCACGCAGGATGGTAAGGTTTGGAATGTTAAAAGGGTAGCTAAGTGCCCAGCTAGATATCTTGTTGGTAATGATGAGGAGAATCGGGAAGAAGGGGGTCTGATTAGAATGCAAGACTGTGCTCAAAGGGATGGAGCGAATGGTGCAGGTGTGAATAGAGATGAAGGTATTGTTAATGATAATGGTACGATAGCTTCAAGAGTAAAAGATTCTTGTTGTGTCAGAATATATCCTAGGAGGTTTCAGGAATTTGTTAGATAATTCATTTATGCACACACCGTTTTGTTGTATTTTTTTTATCAATTGTGTTTTTACCTTTTGTTATCTTTTGTTAAATAAGGGGGATGTGTTACATTCTCCTTTTCTTTGCTCTATGTTTTCCTTGTCTTTATGTTATTATCTACATTCCATGCGGGTGCCTTGTTTATTTTCTGCTGCATACTATGTTCTGTTTAGAGTGTTATGTTAAAGGTTATTTTAGTAACAAGTCAGTTGCAGCTGGGCTTGTTCTTTGAAGGACGCACTGCTGTGCTGCAGAAGAATAAACTAAGAAAATCTATTCTTTCCTGGATTTATTTATAACAAGTATCTACCAGTTGTTGCTATCAGCTTAACTGTTTATATTCATGCACATGTAAAGATAATCGCGCTAGAAGCTGGGTTGCACTCCTTGCATAATTCCGTGTGAACTTGCATAATTTTGCAGTTATTTATTGTGCTTACGCCACATCAAATCATGCGATTTATGACTACCCTAAATTTTAATGTGATTTTAAAACAAATCATTCATTCCCCTTCTGCTTTATGCAATTAAGTCCGTGTTTCTAATTGGACAGTTGTTACTTAAGTAATCATCATATACACACAAAGGCTTTTTGCAGACTGTTCAGTGTGATCCAGTCAAGGACAGACGCAACAAGGGACCAGGGGTTTTGGCAGGGTGGGGCCGGTTTTACTACTTGGGAGGGGGAGGGGGGGGGCTGGTTTTGCTTCTACCGTCGGCCTTGGAAGCTTAACATCAATGCAAAACCAATTGTTTTAAAGAATGCAAGTCAGACCACATTGGCTTCAAAACCATTTGTTTTTGCATCTGATTGGTCTCCTGCGGGGCCATCACGAGCATCGCAGAAAATCAAGGTTTTTGTGGAACAGAGGGGAGGCGTCTGTTGTTGCTTGGCTCTATGTCCAGTACATATATAATAAAGACTCTTTATGATGAGACACCTGCAACACATTTCAGTTTACTATAATAAATGATGTCAATGCATTGAGAGAGATGTGTTAGAAGGGATTCTAATCATGTACTTAGAAGCATTCCATCATGGCATTCATGCCCCACCACGGCTGCCTTGGCAACGATGCTATGAGTGATCAAAGAGGCATGTCAGCTGTCTTTTACCCCCTATATGTGGCCTACAGAGTCGCTACTGGTGGAGTAACCTTATAGTCTTGTGTTTTGTGCAGCGCACAATCCTAACAGGTGTATTTGAAGGTGCTCTAATGTGACGATGAAGGAAAAGGAGGCACTGCGAAAAGAGAAATTGCTTAGGATCGCACAATTTGGTCAACTGGAAGCCAGGATTGAAGTCGAATTTCCTGGTTTCACATTGTGTAGTACACGATTCTCTCTTTTTCTCTCCTGTTTTGGATCAAAGCTTAATGCTTTGTGTTTAGTTCTTCAAGGAGCAAAATCAGTGGCCTGTGTATGATTCACTAGGATTAGTGGTGGAAGTATTCGGGGAGGGTGATATTTCAATGCAGCAGTTAAAATGAAAACCAGTCACCACCCTTGGTCTGTGCATTAATACCATTTACTCCACATAGCTAAAACGGTTGAACAAAGTGTTTATTCATTGTCATCCATTATTGAATTAGTTCATCCACCCGCTCCTAACCTATCCAAATTATTAATTCATTCATCCATCCATCCATGCACCCATGTCGTTAATCTCCATCCAGCCATGTACTGATTGGTCAAGGTTTTATAATAAAAAATGTGTCGGAAAACGTACCAAATTTGCAATTTATTAAAACAAATTCTGGATGGGACGGAGTACCCCAGGGCAAACACCGCCCCCCCCCCCCCAAGCCCCCTCGCAGTGGTCAGGCCCCCCCCTACGAGCAGCATGAGGGCCGGTCTGACAGAAGTTGCCAGGGATCCTGCTGGTTCCAGGTCTGCATCCGATGCGATTAACATAGGTACGGTTCCTTCCGCAGCCATGCACTTCGAAACTCACCAGATGGAAAACCTACAAGGATGAGTAAGCAGTGAGTTACCGGACCTACAGCCACTTAGCATCTGTGATAACTTCTGAAAAAAGCAAGAAGCAGGAATACACAAGTCCCCAGACATCACAACCAGCCAGACAGGATAGGAAACAGGCCGATATACTGCTAATCCTGGTAACAGCCTTCATGAATTATTGAGGATGGAGACAGATTTAGCTTCCAGGAGCGCATTTAAAGGCCTCTGAGAAGTAAAGAGAAAGCATGCCTCGCGCTTCATGGCATGAGGCCTGTGGAAAGTGAGATTTCATACAATAAACTGAGATTAATAGCTGCTGATTAACACAGCGTCTGCAGTTTCTATGCAAGGCTAACTATACTTGCCGTGTGTATGGACCGCAAATTGTTTTCCCAAGAACACGCGGGGGTTGGGGAGCTCCCATTTACGCGGCCTGGGTGTTGAGCTGAAACAAAAAACATAAATAGGCAATATACAGCCTAACAGGCAGAAGAAAGTTGTGAGGGAGGCTTCACTGTGTAGTAAGCGACGCACTTGAAAGCAAAACGAACGGTAAAACCTTTCAGATCATTTAAAAATACACTCAACGGCCACGCTACTCTCCAAAGTTAGTTCCAGGACACGGATTTAAAGATTGAGTCATTGCAAACCCAGCCGTCACCTTGAGGGGCATATTCACAAGGAGCTATCGCCGAGTTAACGGCACTTTATCGCAGCCAAAGTTGCGATAAAGTTATCGCCCCAATCACAAGCTGATGTTAACATCCCACAGCACCAGTTTACCCCCGATAGCAGCCGCAAAACACATCGCCACGGATGATCCCTGCAACTAACGCTAATGAGATGCGGAGTAGGCGTTCCCTTGACAAAAGCCGCGACAACACCACTCCACAACGTTCACAACGACCAGCCAGAACTGCGATAAGAACACAAAACAGGCGATAAGGCATGTTAGTAGCAGGAAAATAACACCTGCTCTGACCTTGTGCAAAGTCGGACCACAGCCTGCACCACAAAAGGGAGCACAGCCCAGAGCCACACCTGTAGAACAAAAGAAAGGGCAATAACACCTGCCGCCACCACCCCCAGGACCCCCCCGTCCCCAGCACCCCCCCCCGACCAAGGACATGCATGCCACATCAGCTACACCTAAACATGTACAAGATAATCTGTATGATGTCGCACAATCACAATGGTGTCATGCATGTGTCGTCACAACAATGAGCATCACACATTCACTTTCGAAGCAACAAATGAAACTTTATTAAAATGAACACTGAAGTGAAATGAAGACACATGGCGGCTCCCCTCGGGACAATCCATAGATCACAGCCTGCAAGACAAAAATCATGATGAGAAGGTGTGTCCTGCGCACATCAAAGTACAAAGAGAGAGCGAAGGAGAGAGAGAGGAAGAGAGGGAGAGAGCGAGATAAGAAGAGAGAGAAGAAGAGAGAGAAGAAGAGAGAGGGAGAGAGAGAGAGAGAGAGAGAAGAAGAGAGGGGGAGAGAAAGAGTAGAAGAGAGGGAGAGAGAGAGAGAGAGTGCTGCCCAAGAGCACCCAGGCCACACTGCTCACTTGCTGCCACCGGTGTGTCGCGAACCACTTGCCGGTATGTATAGCAGTTCACCAGGTCACACATCTGAGACAAACCGTCATCTGAAACAGTGGAGGATACATGATTGGCACACTACACACAATTGCACAAGACATCGTCTGCCCGCCCATGCACACCCAGGCAGAGGCCCCCAGCCCCTCCCGCCGCCCATCGGAGCATGCCCCCCATGCACACCCAGGCCTCACTGCTCACCTTCCACCACCGGTGTGCAGACAAGAGGTCCCTCCACGTGCCGCTGCTAGCCACAAGCCCGGGGCCCGCGAACATGGCACCCTCCACATCATGCAGCCCCGCTCCGCAGGCCACCAGGTCTCACGTTTGGTGCTGGGTCTTGATTACTCCATGGCAGAGGACATACCAGTGCACCCGGCCTCATCGCAGGCTGCACACCCACTCAGCCCAATAGATGCCACTAACTCTGGGATCCCAGAAGCGACGCCACGTGGCGGTAGGCCCGCGCTGCCCGCTGGCTATGGCCTACACTGCGGTCTAGCAGGGCACACAAAACCTGAGCTGTCCGGACCGCTGGGACGGGGCATCATCACAGGCTGCACACCCGCTCAGCAGCTTAAGGTGCCCCTACCTCAGTGCACCCAAAGTCACCGTCCCGTGGTGGGGTCCCTGTGCCGGCCGCAATGTTCTGGGTGCCACTAACCCTGTGCAACCCCAGTCAGTGCCACATGGTGGTAGGCCCGTGAAGGCCGCAAGGCCTCAGGTGCCACCAACCCTGTGCGCAACAACTCATGGGACCTTTATGATTGAGAACCGTGGAGTGTCCGTCATCCAGTCACCACCGGCAAAGGGGAATGTGACATCGTCGGCCCCTTATGTTGGCGGAGTCCCATGGCCTGTGACGCCTGTGCGGATGGGTGTGGTGTGCGTGCAAACCTGCCCTCAGGGAGTGGCTGTGACATGCTGACAACTAGACCAGTGACCTGCACACCACCAACGAGTACGCCTGCGACGGGTAGCAATGAGCGCCCCCCTCGGAGCGCAAGCGGAGTGGTCTGGCCTGCCATACGCCGGACTAGCGCAGTGCAGTTCTGCAGCTGGAGCGGTACAGGGCAATGCCGATCACACTACACAATATGGGCCCGCCAGAGTCCATCCGGGGATGACAAGTACTGCGGAAGAGGAAGTGTACAGTCCGCAGTTAGGTCGCCGTGTCATTGGTTATCAAACAGGATATGGCAGTCCATGTCGCTGTCCAAGGTGAGTGCATCAGAGTGTATCGGGGTCAGTGGAAGGTCATGGGGTCATGTGCGGCACCAAGCAGAAACAGGCCAGGTGGCGGAAATGAATGCTAGTGCCTCCTGATCACAAACCCATCCACGTCCTCTTCCCCGGATGTGTGCTCTGCCCCACCTGTGGGTGTTGCAGTACCGGCTGAGGTACTGTGTGCCACTGACACATCAGGTGCCGGAGTGGATACGTCTGCCACAATGTGAGGCAATGGCACACCAGGGGGCAGAGATGTGGATGGTGTGGGGCCATCAGCATTTATCATCGCCACGCCTTGTGGCAGCAATGCCAAGATGAGTATCTGCAGGGCATGGTAGATCCCAGCCACGTTTCGCTGGTGTGCAGCGGTGGCTGCCATCCTTTCCGCCTCCATCCGCACCATGTCCTCCATGAGCATCCGCATGTGTGCCAGCTTCCGGCTGGTATCGATGGAGCCCCTCTGAGTGGACAGGTGTTCTTCTCTCCACGTCATGACTCCAGCGATGTCAAATAAGGCTCGTTGGAGACCATGGAGTGGGCCTAGACACCCATGGATGGCGTCCAGTTTGGTAGCCATGATGTCGAACCCCACCGGCACCTGCTCAGCCGTCACCCTCTGGCCCTCCAGCACACGGCGTTGGAAGGCCATGTGTTGTTCCTGGGGGTCTTGAGAGACTGCCAGGGCCATGGGTGCCTCCTGCTGGGTGGTTTGGGTGGTGGGTGAGGTCTCCTCGATGCAGCTGGGTAGCCCTGATCCTGGAGGTGCGTCGCGGATGATGTCAATGATGTCTAGGAGGGCTTGTGCGTTGATGCTGGGGTTGTCCTCCTCGTCATCAGTGAAGAGTGGCTGGGAATGCTCTGCAGGGGGTGTTGACGGTGGCCCTGCAATGTGAAGGGGAGATGGTATATTGCAATGTGTCCACATGTATGTAGCCGCATGGTACATGTTGACATTCAGACAGCATGACATTGTACATTGTGACAGTCTATAGCGCTGGGCGATGACACATAGTCATTGAGGGTGTGCACTGTGCTCTGCATGATTGTGTATGTATGCCATAGTGGCCATCTCCACCCGTCCCCCCAGTACCTGGTGGTCACTCACCCTGTTGCGGATGTGTTGTGTCCTGTCGAGGAGTGTGCGGTCCCCCGACTCCGGCCACAGTATCCACACTGATGACTGTCGACACCAGCTCCTTCATGTCATCCAGCACGAGCTGTGGCGCTGGGCCCCCACCTCCAGGCTGCATTGCTGCCTTCTGGTTGGCTGCGAGTTTCTCCTTGGTCTTTCGCTTGATGTCATTCCATCGCCTCTTGACCTCGTCGTTTGTCCTCTTGTGCTCTCCGACGGCATTCACCTTGTCCACGATGTCCCGCCATATTCCATTTCTTTTTTTTTTATTAAAATTTTATTGTATACAACAAAGATCTGCATGTACAATTTATCATCTGCAAAACACTTCATCATATTTCGCCATATTCCATTTTTGGTGTCCAATGACACGTTGGAGGTGACGAACAGTTGTGGATGGTGTTCCATCACCTCCGTGACAATGATCCTGTTCGCCTGTGCACTGAACTTTGTCTTCCTCTTCTTCTTGTCCTTGCCCTTCCCTGTCCCCGAGGTCCCGGGCTGGTCGTCCGGGGTGCTTGTGGGGTTGTGCTCATCCTCTGCCCCTGCTCCGGCTGCCTCCGTGGTGCTTGGGTGTTGGTCAGTTTGTGTTTGGGTGTTTTTTCTGCTTTTATGGTAATTTTTCCTGCCTACCAGGTGTGTGTTGCAGGCCTGGTGCTGCTTAGCGCTGATTTACTCACCGCGCTTTGGCCCATCGCAGGTTTTTTCTCGTTGGGGTTTGTTTTTTATCTCCGTCGAGGTGGTTGTATCGCGGGCATTGGCCGCTGTTTCAGCAAACTATCGCATGGGGCCGCCTTGTTGTGAATTCCACGTTGACACAGGGTTATTTTCCTGCGATAGGCTGCGATGTGTAAAGTTGCGTTAACATTTTTTGGAGATGTTTAGCACGCGTTCTTGTGAATATACCCCTTAGTCTTTTATCTCTGTGCCTGCTTCTGACGATGAATGCAAAAAGAAGAGATGATGGACAGACTGTTCCCATGAGGAGCAGGGTCAAGGCTCATTTACATATGGCTAAGTCTAAAATGGGGTGGCATAGTGAGCAAAAGAACAATGGATTTAACCCAGATCTGTGACTGGGGGTGACTGTTTGATTTGTTCAGCATTCCGTCCATCATCTGTTCTTTTTACATTTGTTTCCCTAAGTGAGAAGGGTATGCCCAGACATGGGTCTTGTGCTCCTTTGGTCTCCATATCAAGCTAGTCTTACTGAGGAGGGGTGAATCCCTGAAACCCATTCCAGGATGCTTGTTTCTGGTCCGGGGAAGACCTACCTTGGCAGTGCGGACTGGACTGTTCCCATTGGGCTTGGGCACAGGGTCAAGACTGATTTGCTTATGACCAGGTCTAAACTGGGGTGGCATGGTGAGCAATGCTTGCTTCTGGTCCAGGAAGGACTTGGCTTGGCAGCTAGGGCTGGACTGTTCCATGAGGAGCAGGGTCAAGACTGACTTGCATACCGCTGGGTCTATACTAGGGTGGCATGTTGAGCAAAAGAGGGATGGATTTAACCGAGGTCTCTTGACTGGGGACGAATGATTGATTTGTTCCGCATTTCGGCTGGTATGCCCAAATGTGGGTCCTGGGCTCACTGTGCCACTGGATTAAAGCTAGCCTGGCTGATGGGGAGTGATACCCTGAAACCAGTCCCAGGATGCTTGTTTATGGTCCAGGAAGGACCTGGCTTGCAGTTTGGGCTGGACTGCTCCCATGAGCAGCAGTGTCAAGACTGATTTGCTAATGGCTTGGTCTAAATTGGGGTGGCATGGTGAGCAAAGGAAGATAGTTTTAACCCAGATCTCTTGACTGGAAGTGAATGTTTCATTTGTTGTGCATTCCATCCATCATTTGTGTGTCTTTTGCTTTCTCGCTCCAAGTGCACCAGGTATGCGCAGATGTGAGTCCCGGACTCACTGTGCCACTGGATTCAAGCTAGCCTGGCTGATGAGGGGTGATATCCTGAAACCAGTCCCAGGATGCTTGGTCCTGGTCCAGGGAGCACCTGGCTTGGCAGTTCGGGCTGGACTGTTCCCATGAGAAACAGGGTCAAGACTTATTTGCATATGGCTGGGTCTAAAGTGGAGTGGCATGTTGATCCAAAGAAGATGGATTAAACCCAGATCTCTTGACTGGGGGTGAATGTTTGATGTGTTCCACATTCCGTCCATCATTTCAGTGTCTTTTGCTTTCTCGCCCTAAGTGCGTCGGGTATGCCCAGACGTGGGTCCCGGGCTCACTGTGACACTGAATTCAAGCTAGCTTGGCTGATGAGGGGTGATACGTCAAAACCAGTCCCAGGATGCTTGTTTCTGGCCCAGGCAGTTCAGGGTGGACTGTTCCCATGAGAAGCAGGGTCAAGATTGATTTTTATATGGCTGGGTCTAAACTGGGATGGCAGGTTGAGCAAAAGAAGGATGGATTTAACCCATATCTGTTGACTGGGGATGAATGTTTAAGTTGTTCCACATTCCGTCCATCATTTGTGTGTCTTTTGTTTTCTGGCCTTAACTGTGCTGTGTCTTTTGCTTTCTCGCCCTAAGTGCAGTGTCTTTTGCTTTCTTGCCCTAAGTGCACTCTGTGTCTTTTGTTTCCTTGCCCAAAGTGCGCTGGGTATGCTCAGACGTGGGTCCGGGCTCACTGTGCTACTGGATTCAAGCTAAGCTGGCTGATGAGGGGTGATACCCTGAAACCGGTCCCAGGATGCTTGTTTCTGGTCCAGGTAGGACTTGGCTTGGTAGTTCAGGCTGGACCGTTCCCATGAGGGGCAGGGTCATGACTGATTTGCATATAGATGGGTCTCAACCCGGGTGGCATGGTGATCAAAAGAACAATGGATGGGGATGAATGTTTGTTTTGTTCCACATTCCATTTATCATTTGTGTGTTTTTTGCTTTTTGCCATAAGTGCGCGGGAATGCCCAGACGTGGGTCCCGGGCTCACTGTGTCACTGGATTTAGGCTAGCATGATTGATGAGGGGTGATACCCCGAACCTGGTCCCAGTATGCCTGTTTCTGGCCCAGGCTGTACCTGGCTTGCTAGTTTGGGCTGGACTGTACCCATGAGGAGCAGGGTCAAGACTGGTTTGCATATGGCTGGGTCTAACCTGGGATGGCATGGTGAGCAAAAGAATGATGGATTTAACCCAGATCTCTTGACTGGGGGTGAATGTTTGATTTGTTCTACATTCTGTCCATCATTTGTGTGTCTTTTGCTTATGACAATGAGGCATTTCCCAATCTATTTTTCATGCCCATGTTTATTAGCCATCCAATGGGTATCTCTTTTTAAAAGTGTTAAGATGGTTTGAATCATACACAGTGTTGACAATGTGACAAATGTTCTAAAATGAATCTAACAATGACAAAAAGACACACCAAGGGAACACGATACATGGCATGAATTTCTAATGTTCGATTATCCATAACAGTTCTCAATAAAAACCATATTATTTCCAGTGATTCATGATGTAATGTTACCATATATTCACAGTTAGCCATTATTCATAAAACATAATTTAAGGAACCCCAAACAGCTAAGTTAAAATTGGTACTTCAATCAAATAGAGAGCTGAAGAGTTTTACAAGTTAGAACTCGATGAGTTTTATGAAATTGAAAATCGAGGAAACAGCAAGAAGTTCAAGCATTAAGATGTGTCCAAATGTGTTGTTGGCCAGTTCACATCTCAGCGCGTTGTCTGCAGAGCGCCGTGATGCGACAGGTCTAATTGTTTGGATTGCATGGATTGTATCATTCTAGCACAGTGCTAAGAGGCTGGGTGCCAATATTATCACTTCATCATCAATATTCATGCAACGTCATTTCTTCTGTCAACCCATGCAACCAGCTGTGAATGCATGAATGCAGAGGCGGACACAGCCTCCATCTTGAAGTTACTTTCCCAAAGTGCCAGGAAGAGATAGCAATGTTAAAACATGTGGCTCTTAGCAAAAGGCACTTTTAGTGGAAAAGGGCATTGCAGCAGCACTTGGAAACACAGGGACATATTTACAAGCCCCCTAAAGCCACCAGATCGTCACTTTTTCTGACACTCAGATGGCATTGCTCTTAACCCAGTATTTACAAGGTGGCGTTAAGGCACTTAATTTGGCTTAACGCCACCTTGTAAATACGCCCCTTACTGCAGTAGTCTGAGGCCAATGGGTGTTGTTGTGGGCATTCCACCACAACACCCATTGCTTTTTGACACTGCCCCATATTTACAAGGTATGGGGCAGCACAAATAAGACCAGGAAATACCTGTCTTAAACTGGTGATACGAGGAGAAATGTTTTATTTCTCCTCTTATTATGCTCTTCCGCAGCACATAGAAACAGCAAATCACCTGTAAAGATTGTTTATGTGCAGGAAGGTGTCCCTTCCTGCACATAAACAATCATCCCTGCAGTGCAGGAACCCTTGAAACTGTCAGGTGCCCCGCAAACGCGCACACAGAAACGCCGGGAGACTCACTTCCGGTTGGAAGGGTGAGTCCCGGTCTAGTGGTTGCGGCGCACGAGAGGTCGAAGGAACACTTCCGGGGGAAACGCTTACACTGCGCGTTTCCCGCCGGCTCCGTGCTTCGTATTCTACTGAATCCCCCGAAGACGTGACTGCGGAGTTCCGACCCCCGCAACCTGGTTCCAGTAAGTTGAAGGCGTGCTTGTGCATTCCTTCCCTCGGCGCTGGAGCGCCCCACTGGGTATCGAGAATTCCGGCCACAGAGGCTGCCTGAATCCCAGAGCACCGGAGTGCTCATGGGATACTTGTATATATCATTGGAGACCTGTTTGTTCGTTTAGCGCAGGAGCGCTTGGGGGGTGTTTTAGTTTATTCGGCGCAGGAGCGCTTAGGGAGCTCTTTAGTTTACTTAGCGCAGGAGCGCTTAGGGAGCACAGTTAGTTTACATAGCGCAGGAGCGCTTGGGGGTTTTTCCTCAATCCTACAACGCAGGAGCGTTGGTGGGATACTCTTGGTTTTGCATCACTTCAGCGTGGGTGTGCTTCTGGGGGTACTGAAGTGTCCATAGCGCAGGAGCGCTACTGTGACAAAGTACCCACTTCATTTTGGAACTGTGTTCTAGCACCTACATTGCCTTTGTTATAGCTTGCCCCCGTAGTTTGCCGCCTTATTGCGCAAGAACATCTTTGCGCATGGTTTGACCTTTCTTTCAACTCACCGGCGCAGGAGCGCCTTCCTTTGATTTCGGAAGGAGTAGTGTCCAGGAGTTCTTCGCCCTGAGCAGCGCTGATTCTGGTTGCCCTGATCCGAAGAAGCATCGGTGAGTCCCCGGAATGATTTTCTTTTCTGTGTGTGGGTTGGCGTGGGTGCTGTAGAACAGGGGTTAGGACTCCTTATCGAATAGTTCTTCCTGTCTTCCATAGGGCCCCCAGGATACATCCACACCCAGCCACTACGTCCTTTCTGGCTCCCTTCCCTGCGTCCATCTCATCTCCGTTGGTTACTACTATTCACGAAGGTCAGGTGGGTACAGGGACGGGTGCTCTTGTCGTCTCTGCGGAATCACCTCACAAGCAAAGGTGAGTCTTGTGAGGTACACGACAGAATACGAAGCCCACGATTTCTATTCCACCCAGACGACATGGGCGACCCAGAGGTTACATTAAGCGACATAGCGGCCATGTTAGCCGCTATGCAAACCGAGAACCTCACCTTACGCCATGACATCACGGCCCTACAGGGCCAAATGGCATCGGGGGTTACCAGTCCGTGGGGAACCACCCCTAGTCCCAGAGTGTTACAAGAAGGTCTGTTGAGGCAGCCTACGTTTACCTTTGGGGGGTCCTCTACCACCACCTCTCCGAACCCCGCCATACAAGTGATCACGCCACATCCTGTACAGCTGGCACCACCCGAACGCTTCTACGGGGACAGCACCAAGTACGGCATCTTCATCCATCAATGTCATCTGCATTTCATGGCCAGAACCACGGCTTTTCCTGACGACTCATCCAAGGTAGCCTTCATCCTGTCCTATATGGGCGGAGACGCCGCCCAATGGTCCATTGCCTTAGTGGATAACGATGAACCCATGCTACACCACCTACCGACATTCCAAGAAGCCATGCGACGTATGTTCGCCCGGCACACCTTTGTGCAAGCTGCGGATAACGAGTTGCTCAATCACAAACAAGGTAACCAGGATCTCCTTCATTACATCACCACGTTCAACCGGTTGGTTATCGAATCCCATTGGCCAGAGGATAAGAAGGTGTCCGTATTTTATCGGGGATTACGCGATGATCTCAAGGACCTCATATCGCAGTATCCCGATCCCCCTGAGGAAATAGGCCCGTTCATCAACATGGTGGTGAAGATGAACTTTCGACTACTGGAAAGGAGAACAGAGAAAGGAAAAGGTAGTGACAACCGTTTCTTATCCATGGGGGACAAGGGTGTTGAAAAAGCCAAAGATGAATCCAACCCCCCGAGTGAGGCCCCGGAACCCATGCAGATAGGGGGCATCAAAGGACCACTGACTAGCCAAGAAAGAGAGAAAAGAAGGAGGCAGAACCAATGCTTATACTGCGGAAAAAGTGGCCACTTTGTCAGGGAATGTCCGGTGAAACCAACGAAACCACGTGGTAGAAGGCCGTTCGTGTTGCCCATCACCAAGGGTGACAAGTCGGGAAACGAGACAACCCAGTAGACATGGGGATCCGTCCTCTGGGTTCTTCATCTTTTTTCTCAGCGATCCCTGCGGTGTTTGATGGCAGCCACCACATAGGGGTAGAAGTAACCTTACGAAACCAGGCAGACGAATCCTGGTTGGTGACCGCTATGGTGGATTCCGGTGCAACTGGTTGCTTTATCGACACCGTTTATTCACGTACGTTGGGCATCAGCACCGTGTCGAAAGCACAACCCGAAACCGTTAAAGCTGTGGATGGCACAGACCTGACGTCCGCCCCAATCCGGCAGCAAACCGAGAACATGTCTATGGTCTTCGAGAACCACCATACAGAGGCCATCTGTTTTGACGTCATAGACGCCCCTCAATTCAAGGTCATTCTTGGCTTACCGTGGTTGGTGAAGCACAATCCACGCATTGATTGGGTGTCCAGAATCATACATCTGGATTCGGAGCATTGCTGTGGAAGCTGTTATGCGAAGGACGACCTTATGGGAGCTCGCTCCATACAAGCTAGAACGCTGCCGCTACAAGGTATGGGGATGGTTTCCCAAGCAGCCATACCGGAGGAATATCAAGACCTGGCAGAGGTATTCGACAAAAAAGGAGCCAACACCCTGCCACCACATCGGCCGTTTGATTGCCGCATAGATTTGATCCCTGGCTCTAAGTTGCCATGCAGCAGGATCTATTCCCTCACGGAAAAAGAGAACATCCACCTACGATCATATTTGGACGAGTTTTTGGACAACGGATTCATTCGTCATTCCAGGTCTCCGGTGTCCTCTTCTCTCTTCTTCGTATCGAAAAAGGAGGGTGATCTAAGGACCTGTATAGACTTTCGGGCGATAAACGCCATCACGGTAAAAAACCGTTACCCGCTACCGTTGATATCCAACCTCCTGGAGCAGGTCAAAGACGCCTCTGTGTATACCAAGCTGGACCTACGGGGTGCTTACCATCTGGTCAGAGTCCGAAAGGGTGACGAATGGAAGACTGCCTTCCGGACGAAGTTTGGTCTATTCGAATATCAGGTCATGCCTTTCGGACTCTGTAATGCCCCTGCAGCGTTCCAGTTCTTCATCGATGAAGTGTTACGGGACTACATAGACGTGTTCTGCATCGTCTATATCGACGACATACTGATTTACTCCCAGTCTAAAGCAGAACACGTGCAACATGTGCGTTCCGTCCTCCGACGGTTGGAACAACACCGGTTATATGTGAAGATGGAGAAGAGCATGTTCCACGTCACTACGGTGGAGTTCCTGGGGCACATCATCACTCCGGCAGGCATCCACATGGACAATAAGAAAGTGGACGCCATATTGTCATGGCCTCCTCCGGAGTCGGTAAAAGGGGTCCAACGGTTCTTAGGATTCGCCAACTACTACCGTAGATTCATCACCGGGTTCTCTGGGATGGTAGCTCCCATTACACGCTTGCTACGCAAAGGGGTACGTTTCAGTTGGGATCAGACGGCAGAAGGCGCCTTTCAAGAACTGAAAAGGCGTTTCACCACAGCCCCAGTTCTGGGACACCCGGACACCAAGCAGCCTTTCATAGTAGAGGCAGACGCCTCTAAGGACGCCATAGGGGGCGTATTGTCCCAACGAAACACCGATACCGGACAGCTGCATCCAGTGGCCTTTTACTCCAAAAAGCTCCTACCAGCAGAACGCAACTACACGGTGTCCGACAGGGAGCTTTTAGCAATCAAGACCGCTTTTGAGGAATGGCGTCACTTCCTGAAAGACGCAAAACACACGGTAACCATCTACACCGACCACAGGAACCTCCAGTTTTTACGATCAGCACGTGCCCTCACCGCCCGCCAGCTCCGATGGACCTTATTCTTCAATGAATACGACTTTGTAATCACTTTCTGTCCTGGGAAAGACAACGCCAAAGCAGACGCCCTTTCACGGTTGGACGAAACCGAGGAGGAGGCCGACAACACCGAGCCGGTTCCCATAATTTCGGACCAGCACTTCCAGGGCGTAGTGGCTTCCTCGGACTTCATGACACAGGTGAAGGACGACATGGAGCAAGCGGATCCAGACATCCTGGCAGAGGGCCACAAGGGAGTAACGTGTGTGGACGGGTTGTTGTTTCGGGGGGACCAGTTGTACCTACCAGGGATTCCCAGTCAGCAAAAAGCAGTCCGCATGTGCCATGATCATATCCTCTCTGGCCACCCTGGTTATCACAAGACACTTGAGCTAGTGCAACGACAGTTCTGGTGGCCCACAATGGCGAGTGACACAAAAACCCATGTAACGAACTGTGCCATTTGTCTGTTGGGGAAAAACAGGTCAACGCCCCCTGTTGGTCTACTGCGTGCCATCCCGGTGCCACCGTGTCCGTGGCACACCATCTCTATGGACTTTGTGGTGGAACTCCCTCTCACCAAGACTGGTCACACCACTGTCCTTACCATAGTGGATCACCTTTCCAAACTGGCGCATTTCATACCCTTGGCAAAGGTGCCCACCGCTGCGGAGTTGGCCGTGAGCTTCGTGCAAGAAGTGGTTCGTCTCCATGGCATTCCGTCAGTGGTTATCACGGACAGGGGCTCGCAGTTCGTGTCCCGCTTCTGGAAGGAGGTCTGCAGGATCCTCGAGATGGACGTCCGCCTGTCATCCGCATACCACCCCCAGACCGACGGCCAGGCCGAACGGACGAACCATACCATGGAGCAGTACCTCCGTTGTTTACTGCTTACGGTAGAGAAGGACTGGTCCGAGGTGCTGTGGATGGCGGAATACGCGTACAACAACAGCAAGCATTCTGCCATCGGTATGTCTCCTTTCTTTTGCCTCCACGGCCGTCACCCTCGCACTACTGCCTGGGAGGTACCCCGGGACAGCCTCTTACCCACGGTACGTGCCTACCATGAGTCCTTGTGCCGCCTCTGGCAACAAGCACGGTTTGAATTGGCTAAAGCTAAGGACACCTACAAGGCGTATGCTGACGCCCATAGACAGAAGGAGCCCGAGTACCGTCGGGGTGACAGGGTATGGCTTTCCATTCGGCACCTGAATGTGCATGGCCCCAAGAAACTGTTGCCTCGTTTTGTGGGTCCTTTTGTCATCGACAAGGTGGTCAACCCCGTAGCTATGAAACTCTTGCTTCCTGCACACATGAAGATCCACCCTGTTTTCCATGTCTCACTGCTGAGGGCGGTTCCTTCTGGTAGCGCTGTTCCCTCTCCCCCTTCTCCAGTGGTGGTGGAGGACCATGTTGAGTATGAGGTCAGGGCCATTCTGGGCTCTCGTCGTACCAGAGGTAAGCTGTACTACCTGGTGGACTGGAAAGGGTACGGCCCGGATGAACGGTCTTGGGAACCTTTGTCCCATGTGCGCCATGCTCCCGTTCTAGTCCGTGCTTTCCATCTTAGTCACCCGTTGAGCCCACGCCCTGTCTCCCCTGTTTGAGTCCTTGGGGGTTGGGGTGGGGGTTTTGTTTGGGGGGGTGTACTGTCAGGTGCCCCGCAAACGCGCACACAGAAACGCCGGGAGACTCACTTCCGGTTGGAAGGGTGAGTCCCGGTCTAGTGGTTGCGGCGCACGAGAGGTCGAAGGAACACTTCCGGGGGAAACGCTTACACTGCGCGTTTCCCGCCGGCTCCGTGCTTCGTATTCTACTGAATCCCCCGAAGACGTGACTGCGGAGTTCCGACCCCCGCAACCTGGTTCCAGTAAGTTGAAGGCGTGCTTGTGCATTCCTTCCCTCGGCGCTGGAGCGCCCCACTGGGTATCGAGAATTCCGGCCACAGAGGCTGCCTGAATCCCAGAGCACCGGAGTGCTCATGGGATACTTGTATATATCATTGGAGACCTGTTTGTTCGTTTAGCGCAGGAGCGCTTGGGGGGTGTTTTAGTTTATTCGGCGCAGGAGCGCTTAGGGAGCTCTTTAGTTTACTTAGCGCAGGAGCGCTTAGGGAGCACAGTTAGTTTACATAGCGCAGGAGCGCTTGGGGGTTTTTCCTCAATCCTACAACGCAGGAGCGTTGGTGGGATACTCTTGGTTTTGCATCACTTCAGCGTGGGTGTGCTTCTGGGGGTACTGAAGTGTCCATAGCGCAGGAGCGCTACTGTGACAAAGTACCCACTTCATTTTGGAACTGTGTTCTAGCACCTACATTGCCTTTGTTATAGCTTGCCCCCGTAGTTTGCCGCCTTATTGCGCAAGAACATCTTTGCGCATGGTTTGACCTTTCTTTCAACTCACCGGCGCAGGAGCGCCTTCCTTTGATTTCGGAAGGAGTAGTGTCCAGGAGTTCTTCGCCCTGAGCAGCGCTGATTCTGGTTGCCCTGATCCGAAGAAGCATCGGTGAGTCCCCGGAATGATTTTCTTTTCTGTGTGTGGGTTGGCGTGGGTGCTGTAGAACAGGGGTTAGGACTCCTTATCGAATAGTTCTTCCTGTCTTCCATAGGGCCCCCAGGATACATCCACACCCAGCCACTACGTCCTTTCTGGCTCCCTTCCCTGCGTCCATCTCATCTCCGTTGGTTACTACTATTCACGAAGGTCAGGTGGGTACAGGGACGGGTGCTCTTGTCGTCTCTGCGGAATCACCTCGCAAGCAAAGGTGAGTCTTGTGAGGTACACGACAGAAACAAAGGGTGCCTGCGCGGCAATATATTGCTTTTTTAGCACTAGGGGATAGCAGGGGTGGGCTGTATTTTTGTAAATACGGTGCATCCCTGTGTATAAAAAATGTCAGAGTATGGCATTAGCAATATTGGAGTAACACCGTGTTCCGACATTTTTTGTGTGAATATCCCCCACAGTCTGGTTCCCCCAATACCCTCAGCTGTCATTTTAACAGTGGAAGCTGTCCCTGAGGACAGCTTCCAGTGTGTGAATCTACAGCATCCTCTGTGCCAGTGTCTTCATATGACAAGACCAGATAGTACCCATTCAGGGCTTTGCGGCTGCATAATTGGTTACAAAGCTTTAATACATTTCATTGCATATTGCAGGAAAGTGGGAATGCTTCTGTGCCACCCTCATTTCCTTGCGGTTCACAAAGAATCTTGAAGATTGACATTGTGAGTCACTACAACAGGAGCGTAGCTCTGACAGTGGGATTCAGGGGGTGCAAATCTGAGATTCCCCAACAAACCTAACAGCATAACCAACTAAAAAAGCACAAAGAACAAGTAGAGCATTGTGGAGAGAATAAGCATTTTCGAAAGGATAGAGGTTCCAAGGGCGGGTTCAGAGATGTCAGTAGGAGGGTGGACATTATCTTGAAAGTAAACATTTTTGAATGCCTTCATTTCTATGCAGATTTTGCGGTAGCTGTGTGTTGTGTGAAAACGTTGCTGTGTTGACAAAAGTTGTCAGTAGATATATCACTGTGTTTAGTATATGCTTTGGGCCCGATTCACAAAACTAACTTAAGACAAAATCCTAAACTTACTACCATTTTGGGATTCACAGAAGGCCCTTACTCATTTTGGTATTCACAGAAGGCACTTACTCATTTCGGTATTCACAGAAGTTAGGAGTCCTAACTTTAGGACTCCTAAATGCCTTCTGTGAGTTCTGAAAGTCTTAAAATTAGGATTTGTCTCAGTTCAGTAGTAGTATAGTTAGGACTCCTAACTTTAGGACTCTTAAATGCCTTTTGTGAATACCGAAAGCCTTAAAATTAGGATTTTTCTCAGTTTAGTAGTGATAAAGTTAGGAGTCCTAACTTTAGGACTCCTAAACTGAGAAAAATCCTAATTTTAAGACTTTCGGCATTCACAGAAGGCATTTAGGAGTCCTAAAGTTAGGACTCCTAACTTCTGTGAATACCGAAGTGAGTGTCTTCTGTGAATACCAAAATGAGTAAGTACCTTCTGTGAATACGAAAATGGTAGTAAGTTTAGGATTTTGTCTTAAGTTAGTTCTATGAATCGGGCCCCTAGTGACTGGCACCTACAAAGTTACAGCCACCACTCTCGGTGATGCAGCCCAGAAAGCCGGGTGCTTCATGTGTATAACCTGCAGATCAAAGGCTCAGTGACTGTACTTGTAGCTCAAGAGAGAGAGAGAGAGAGAGAGAGAGAGAGAGACTCAATTTTATCTCAAGAAACCATGGGAAAAACGGACAAGAATGCATAACACATTTTCACTTTCAGTATCCTTTGAAACCCATTTGTGTGGTATAACCCTGTGAAAGCCAGCAATCATGTCAGATTTCAGAAATAAACCTTTTCACTATCATTTGTAAAAGGATTTCACTTTACCGTGGCAAGAGGTTATTAGATACATAACAACACTCTTTTATCAGTTTGTTTTCAACACCTTCTTTCTTTCAGCTCAGAAACTGAACTCCTTGACATGCCTCTGACAGTATTCAGATGCCAAGAAAAATGCCTTATTTCTGCTACACTGTCTTCAGCACCTAGTTGTGCGCTCCAACTTTCAGCATGCACACTCCTGTGGACTTGTCTTTTTGCTGCTTCGTCCAGACTCAGCAGACCCGACTAGGGCTTCCACGACCTGACATTAAACAAGAGAATTAAGGCCAGATGTACAACCGTTTTCGCATGCGCAAATGGGTTTACGAACCCGTTTGTGCATGCAAAAACAGCATGGGCCATGTACAAGGCCTATTTAACGAGTTGCAATTTATTTGCGACTCGCTAAATAGGTTTTGCGACTCGCTATTAGGAAGGGGTGTTCCCTTTCTAATAGCGAGAGCAAGCCCATGCAGTCGCAAAACACTTGTAAATTACCACCCTCTTTAAGACGGTGGTAATGCACTTGCAAAAGGGAAGGGGTCCCCTTTGCAAATGCAGGGGGAAATATTTTTTAAGGGCAGGCAGTGGTCCCAGGGACTACCTGACCTTAAAAAATTAAACGAAGACGTTTAATTATTATTTTTTTTTAATTGCATCCCGGGCTGCATTTAAAAAAAAATGCCTTATTTAAAAGCAGTCCCAGAAATGGTGGTCTGCTGAGCCCAGCAGGCCACCATACCTGGGAGGGCAAGCAATTCTCAATAGGGTCGCAAATTGAGAGAGGCTCATTAATATTCATGAGCCTCTCAATTTGCGACCCCTTTGGGAAACACAATCAGTGTGATACACACTGTTGTACATCCAAAAATGCGCCTCACAAATTCCAAGTCACAAAAAACTCGCAATTTGCAAATCACTATTTTGCACGTCGTACATCTGGCCCTCAATATATTAGGTGGGTTGGGACTTCCCAAAACACCCGTTGTTAAATTGTGATTTTTTTCTCCCAGACAAAGCCTGCCAATTTGTAGAGCTGAGGATTTGTGGGGAACGCGCATTTTTCGTACAAAGGGCTATAGGCAGAGACAATTATGCTACATTTGTAAAGCCAGTATATCTAGCCCATCTCCAGAAATGAAGGACCTCATGATTCCGCACTGGTGGAAACCATCAGATTGGAGATGGTGCAACATACCCAGCCCGCATCACGAGTTGCTGATGGACCAGTGGAATGGCTTCTTTCATCTACCCAGGGTTCCCTAGGCTGTCTGATGGTAGAAGGACAAGTGGTTCTGTGTGTCAATAGCTTGGTTTCCCCTGCAGGAGGGGTTTCATCTCCTGAAGCGGTTGACTTTATCACTTGTGGCAGGTGGTTTGGTAATGGACTCATAGGTGGCGCAGCACTGTGGTGAGATAACTTGCATGTGCATTAGTGTGGGCATGTTGCTACGCCATGTAACTGTGCTCTCTTAGCACACTGGCTAGGGTATTAGTACCTTCAGGCTTCATGCCAGGGACTCACACCACCTACGAGACAGGACGGAAGGGACCACGTTCCGCAGAGAAGGGAGAAGATGAATGCTGGACAATTAAAGCTTTCTTCTCTGTTTACTAACTACTGCCTCCCCCATTTCAGTGGTGATTTGCTCGCGTATCACATATTCCACATATTGAAATGGAGGATGTTTTCTCCAAATGGAAACAAACATCTCTATGCACGCGATGGTGGGCCTTAAAAATAAAAACAAATATTTGCAGACTGCTTACAATAGCCAACACCAAGGTGGAAGACGAATAAAGACGGGCGATCACTGATAACTGTTTGGTTATGTTGGAAGGGATCTCGTTCATCGACGTTTATTATTAGCAAACAAACACTCAGTGCAACATGACATATATGCTCCTTTTTGTGATTGAATTCTGATCTCTGCGAGAACACAACAGCCCGGCATAGGAGTAACACGCATATAGATATATATAATTAAAGTACACATTGCCACCTCTAATCAAAGTGGGGAAATGGCAAAATAAACAACGGAAGGCAAACAGCAGACTGGGAAGATAAACATGTCTATTTACAATGTCAAAGGGAAGGTAAAATGATAAAAGGAAAGTCAGACTCTAAGTGCTCCTCGAGCCCTGGTATTCACACTCTTTGAAAACTCTGGCTGGAACATTAGAATGGGACTCTTGTTATTCAGATGGCGCTAATTGAGATGATGAGCCATTCCAGAAAATGAGGACGATGAATCAATATGTATTTCTATGTTCTGAACCCGGCCTTTTTGTGGGTTTAGCCCCAGACATTTTGCCTTTTGCCTCCTATTTTCGAATCCTCTTTTTGTTGGCTATAGGACTCTGGGCACTTTACCACTGCTGATCAATTCTAAAGTGCATATGCTGTCCGTGTAAATTGTGATCATGATTGGCTCATTTAATTTACTGGTAAGTCCTTAGTAAAGTGCACTAGGTGTGCCCAGTGCCTGTAAATCAAATGCTACTAGTGGGCCTGCAGCACTGGTTGTGCCACCCAGATGAGCAGCTCTGTAAACTTGTCTCAGGCATGCCATTGCAGTGTCTGTGAGTACAGTTTTACACTGCCATGTCAATCTGGCAAGTGCACCCACTTACCAGGCCCTAACCTTCCATTTTTCTACATGTAAGTTACCCTAAGGTGGTCCCATCAACAGGGTGCAGTGTATGTGAAAGGTAAGACATGTTCTGGTGTGTTTTACATGTCCTGATAGTGAAATACTGCTAATTTCGTTTTTCACTATTGCAAGGCCTGTCTCTCCCATAGGTTATTGTTGGAGCTGCTTTGTAGCATCGTACAAGTGTAACTTCCAATTGGGAAGATATAGACATAGAGATTTGGAGTTTGGGCTCCCTGAGTTCAGAATTTAAAAGTACATCTTTTAGTGAAGTTGGTTTTTAAATTGTATGTTTGAAACACCACTTTTAGAAAGGGGGTATTTTCTTGTTTAACCATCCAGTGCCTCTACCCTCCTTTGGAATCAACGTCTGGTTTAGATTGAGCGGGCCTGTTTGTACATTCGCTCTAGACAGTGACACAAAGGGTGCGGAAGTATGTCTTCCTGAGTGGGAGGACTTGTCACTGACACCTGAATAGGGCTGTGCCTGTCATCTCACAATGCTGTCTCCACCGCTCTTGAGTGTGTCTGGAGCCAAAGCAGGGCAAGACAGGAACTTCTGAACTACAAAGACTTTTCTTTGAAGTATGTCTACATCAAAGGCCAAAAGGGATATAAGTATTGGGCCTGTAACCTCAAACGTTTAGAACACTTCTGGATCAAGAGGAGACTCTGCCACAGAGAAGAGCTGAAGAGCTGTAAGGAGGAGTTCTGCCCATTTGCTGTGTGTTGCTTTGCTGGGTTGGCCTACAGTTGCTGCTTTTGCTTTGGAGAGGAAAAGGACTGGACTTTGTTGTGTATCCTGCTTGAGAAGTTTCTCCAAGGCCTAGTGTATGTGTGCCTCCTGTTAAGAAGTCTCAGGGCCATCAAAGACTTCAACTGCAGCGTCACTCAACTCCACCGCTGGGAGTTCTGACCTGCCAAGAGGTGCCAATTCTAGTTCTGGGCCCTTGGAGGTGGTTCCTGCTTCAAAAAGCTACAAAGACTTGAAAATTGACGCATTGCCCTTCTAGGCCAGGAGAAATTTCCACATAACGCCACTGTGCGGCTGAAGAAATCAACGTAGCTCTTGCCCGCAGCCGAAGAAACCATTGCAGCCCAAGTTCAGTGTAAAGTGTCTCCGAAGTACAAGCCCACTGCACTGACTCCGATGCAGGCGTTACTGTGCCGTGAAAAAACCGACGCATTGCTGGACCGCGGCTGAAGAAATCGACGCAGGGTCTGTTTGCCACCGCCTCATCGACCTCCAGCTTGTCCAGATTTCCATGCATCGCACCTATGCACCAAATTTTCAATTGCATCACCTGCAGACCAGAACCATCTTGAATTTCGACGCATCGCTTACCCTTACAGTCCGGATTTAATGCAACACTTCTCCTGCGCGCAGCATAACTGATGCATCGACGTCCTAGGGATTCAGGAATCGACGCATTGCTGTGTTTTCCGACACTTCTCTCCTCTGCGGCTGTTTTTCATTGTGGATTTTGACATATCTAAAGGTGCTTGGTGTAAAATCGCCACATCCATAGAGTTCTATGGACAGAATTGCTAAAACCTTCTAAAATTGGTATTTTATGTTGTGTATGTTGGATTTTTGTCATTCTGGTCTTGTTTGGTTTGAATAAAGATACTTTATTTTTATAAACTGGGGTGTTGTCACTGTGTTACTGTGTGTTATGTGCAAATACTTTACATATTGCCTCTGAGATAGGTCTGACTGCTTGTGCCAAGCTACCAAGGGGGTGCACAGGGGTTATCTTAGCTGTGCAAATCCCTTACCCTGATTAGAAGGAAGGGTTGCCTACTTGGACAGGGAGCATACCACTGCCAACAAGGGACCCCCATTTCTAAGAGCATGTATGAATGCATGTGCTGTTTTTTTACTATCTAAAGTTATTGTCATTGGTGGCACCTTGTTGGCACCCCATTAGGTTTTGCTCTCTATCTCTGAGTTTTTGGAGTCATGTAGCATTGCATCATATAGGCGATGCGATACCGCACAACTCCTGCATCTTGGAGTGACTGCGAAAAGCTGCATATCTTATGAGACAGCGACCCTTACCCTGCACTATCAAATATTTGGGCTGTTTAAAGCGCTGATGAACATAACACTCTTTTGCAGAGGCAATGCCTAAAATTAAATCATGCCGTCTCCAGCACAGTACTGTATATGGGTTCTTCCAAACCAGTGGTGGGCCGGCTATGTCACTAGGGGCTCAAACTGCATAGAAATGGCCTGTTTTAAATATCCTTGCTGTCAATCACACTGTAAATGTGCGTGCAGGGTCATTCAAGTATAAAGAAAAACGACAGAAGGAGCACTAACTGGAACCGAAGAAGCACAGTCTGGGATAGACACAGGAGACGTAGCAAGACGAGGACATCACAACAAGGGAAATATACAAAACACATCTTAATTGCCTGTATGTATGATCATTTAATTATAGGTACATTGTTGGCAACTATTACCTTATGAAGCTCACCCTGGAAAGGAGACTGTCCGTGGCACTATAGTGACAATTCTAGGTGTATTGTGGATTTCCATAGCAAAATGGTGTTTAACACTGCAGTAATGCTGCCCCTTGCATAGAGGTGATAATTCTTGGCATATCACTGCAATTGGGTTCTGCCCATACATTTTGCAAAGATATTTTGCTTTTTAGATCACCCGCTTTTGTACTTTTTACTGTGGGTGAGTCTCACTACTTGTCTCACCCATGGTTATCACATGGCAAATGGACTACACCTACTACCGCCTGTGTCCACCTTTTAAGATAAGGCTGCTATGATCCAGCTTGGGTTAGGGACACTTGGCTGTTACACGTTAATACATTTGCCCATGCATGTGTAAATGTGTATGCGGACTGAGCGTGGGAGACTACCGTCGTGCGCTGCTGTGTAACTGCACACAGGCATCCTGGTGCTGAGGAGACTCTGCAGGATTAGATATTGACCTCTGCTACGCCTTATAATGTTAGTGTACACTCATAGGGAAAGTCAGTGTGATTAACTGTTTTGTCTACAGCAACACTTTGTCATACTCATAGGGGGAAAACTGCCTACAAGTGCAGTTTCTCTTTACTTTGACCTAGAAAGTCTAGTGACATATCAAAATGGGTTGGAATATGTGTGAAAAAAACAAATCTGAAAGGTCCAAGAGGATATCTGTACAACTTATTGGTCATCCAGGATTGTCATATTTCTCTGTCTCAGCTTAGGATCAGAGCCCAGGCCTATTGTCATGCTGCTGTGCTAAGTTAATTACATTTCACTCCAGCAGCAGGAACAACGGCCACCCCACACAAAAGGAGTAATTAACAGAGCTTCCCTCAGCTCCTGAGCAGGAAGGGATAGGGGTAAAATCTGCATTTGGTAATTACTGGCCACAATGCACCAGGGTTGGTGACAGCCCAGGTCCACTGAACAAAGGAGGAAGCCCGGACAACTGGAGCCAACGCAAGAGGGAGCTCCTCTTCGAACGTTTGGCGTGAGAGGCCCTGGTATTGATGTCAGAGAGGGCCTGGAGCTGAGACCCCAGCAGCAGATGTGACCAGTGACTTCTGTATGACGCCATCTTGAACTGTCCCATTATGCTGTGCAAGAGGGTTGGGAAAGTGGTGGAGATGTGATGTAACACTCCTGGATTGGCCAGGGATGCCTGACTGTTAGAAACTTTCCACCCCCTTTAGAAAGTCTTGCACAAGGGGGAGACTCTCTCTTGGCCGGTGCTGTTTGTGCTTTCGCTGCTGGGCCCTGGGACTGTGGCAGCCATAGACAACTGTAAGGAGAAATCCCCCGATGCCCAAAATGGACCAAGTACTCTGCCTCAGTTGACCCCAGGACCAGTGGGTCTCTCCGAGGGCCAGTGAGACTGGCCTCCTTACACCCATGGAGAACCATTTCAGGGAAAGCCCTGGACTTCTGCAGATAAAGAACAGTGGGAAAGCTGACACAGAAGGCCAGTGGAACTGGCTCCTTGTAGATTACACCACTTTGGAGGTGAGGAGGTCTGCTAAAACTGCCCCTGGTGGCTGGAACTCATCACCAGGATTATAATGAGCCAAAGATCATCCAAATCAGCCCAACCAGGCCCGAGTTATGGCATTTTTAATATTGGTGAACTTTTTCAGAAAAAGTTAGCCGCATTTCCTTTCCACTACTCCTGGGGTGGGCCATGGTTTAGGGTTTGGGTTGTCGGTGCATGATTATTTATATATCACCCAGGAGGGGATGTGCTTGGAGTCCCATCACTGTTTCCTCTCCCAGGGGATGATATTGAGAGTAGGGGAGCACCGTCGGGCTCCCCCAAGAGAAGGAAAAGGGTCCCAGGTTCCAAACTCCAGACCCCCATTGGTGGTGAGCGTAACCGCCACTCCCTGTGCACATGACTGTGGGATGCGGGGCAGCCAACACCGAGCATACCACTTGCCTGCTCCCACAGTTTCAAGGAGGGCTGGCTGCACAGGGCGCTGGCAGGGGCAGCTAGCGGTGGGCTTCCTGAGCTACTTACAACAAATGGAGGCATGTGGGGGGGGGGTCCATAAATAAAGAAAGAAAACAAAGGAAAAAGCTTTGGCACTCTCCCTGACATAGCGGAAGAGCCTCTTATAAAATCTTCACTGCTCCAGGCTGGAGTGCCCGATAATGCCCTGGGCCTGGCTAATTTGCATATAGTTCTCTTTTTTTGGTGTCCCCAGGAGGATAGCGGCTCAACCAATGAACCTGGGAAGTGGTGGGGGGGCTGTAGGAGTTACAGCAGCCCCCCAGGAGCAATGTTTGGACAACTGAACCTACGTTTGTGGTGTCTAGGAATCCTTGACCCACTGGAATTGTTGACATAATTTTGAAAGCACTCCCAAGGCTGGAGTTTTTTTTGTATAGCTGGAAGTGTAGCCCTCTATAGGAGCTCAGCCTATGGCTATATTTAATTTAGCATGAAGGTGTATGAGGATGAACCCCATTATGTAGCACACTAACATGCTCTGAGGGCGGACTGTAATGTTGAATTATTATGTGAACATACATTATTATTGATAATTAAATTTACATACAAAATGATGGTGTTTTTAACATTTGGTTTGGTGTTCTTGTCATAAGCTGAGCCTCTGATAAAGCCAGTAGGCCTTTTTTTCTAAAGTGATGCCCCCTATATTGTGACGTGTTATCTGCTATATGTGGGGGTTACTGTGATTGTGGGGTCAAATGTGGTTTCAATGTCATCTAAGGTATTTTCAGTCTGTCTTATGTATATATTTGTAAATGAATGTGTAGTATTTAGTAGTGTATGTGGAGTAAAAGTACTTTTCTTTTCTAAAGAAAAAGCACTAAGTGGACAATCATTTATTGGGTGTTATTATTGCGTGCCAGAGAATGGCGATTACTATCCCACACCATTTCCGATAAGTAGGCCTTGGACTGCTCTGCTTCACTACCCTGAAGGAGTCAAATGCTACAATGCGGTGCTTGGTTCCCAATAAGAGAAAATTGTGGACCTATTACTTGCACAGGCCTCACATCCTGCACAACTAATAACCCAATGCCCTCCTCCATGGGCATTCATGGCATGATGATGACCAAATTGGCTGTTCGTGGCATAACAATGGTTATTTCCTGGAATATTACTGCCATTCATGGTATAATAATACCCCGTATAACATAGGCCTTGGCATAGTGGTGATAATTATTGTCATATTGTCGGTAGCCATGGCATGAATGTGCTCAGTATCTGTATAATTCAGTTTTTTTAAATAATGGTGAAACAATTTGCCTGTTGTGAAACTGCTTTGCTTGACGAGGCACTCCCGTGGTGTAACATAATGGTGGTAATGTTTGGGATATGGTGAGCATTTAGTTGCCCTCATGCCCCTCACGATTGCTGTAGCAGTTTACATTTCTTTCAGCACACTCAAACAATGCATGATGTTTCTCAATCCATGTGTAATGCTTTCTCTGGCACATGAGTGGTGATTCCTGGTTCATGATGGCCATCCCTGGCATTAAATTGTGCTACATGGGCACGCAAGGCAGACTGATATTTTGGTAATATGTATAGCCAAGGTGCCAAAGATTGCTGCAGAGGCTTTCTAAAGGAAACCGATGCTGAGTCTAGTGGTGGATAATGTCCAGCTTGGGATGGTTCTCCTCAATGTATTCCTTGCAATATTAGAACCCTTGCTGATGGCTTACTCTGAATACACGAGGCAACGGGAGACCTCCTTTAAACCTTTCTAAAATATCAGAGACACTTTCATGCGATTCATTCCTCGCAATGTTAGTGATGCCACACCTGCCCTTAGTGGCTTGAGCTCCAACTGGTGTTAAATAGTTAATTCAATGTGTTCTTAATAATGATTTTAGCTTTGGATGCATAAATCACTATATTTAGAATGAGAATTCCTCTCTTCCTCCCTGCAAAAAATACCCACTCCGATTTTGTTAATCCAACCTCTGTCCTCCACAATCTCTCCACAAAACTAGCTAAACTCTGCTCACAGACTGACCATAGTTTGTACAGATCTCCGTGCTGTGTGTAACATATTTATGACCAAGAACTTCACAATATTTTTAGCTGTATTTCTTCTGTCTCTATGGGACTGCCTGGCCTTTCAGAAAAGAGGCCCCTCAAATGCTGCTTTAAAGGTTGGATCTGGGTAAGGATAGGGTAATCTGGAAAGGGAGCAGTGTTACTTTACAAGCGCATTTTCCCTAGGTTGCTATTTAAAAAAAATATATATATTAATAAAATTTGCCAACTTCTCAACATTTCGGTGATGTCTTAGCATGGCCAAAATATGATAAATCTCACTTAAAATGGATTGTCAAGAGATTAATGGTGGCAAAAAACTTACTTAGTACTGGATAGGTACCTCCTAATTGCGAATAGAATTTTTAATTATTGACATAGTGCATATGGTCCTCACTGAGCAAACCATATACAAAATCCGAGACGATGCCAAACTTTTTCATGCATTTAGTGTGATTTACTCTATCTCTGTGGCTAAATGTACTTACTAATTAACTGTTGTTAGGCATTCTGTGACAAGAAATAACATATATTACATTTTTCCCCGATAGGATCATTTCAGTCAAGTTTCGATTTTTAGTTGGTGCTTTGTAGTTAGGTTAGATTTAACATTGGTCTTGTAGCAACTCATTGTTGAACTTTAAAACACTGTAATATTGGCTGACAGATTCACTTGTTATATTTTGCAATATGTATACTGTGATTAAAATAAACTCTTCGGTATTGACAAATCAGACTAACTACATATACACACTACTTACTATGTGTCTGCCTCTAGGGCCTGATAACCAGAATGAATTATTCCCCAATTCAATGGTACCCTTTTTTAGACCTCAGAAGGAGGAGCGGCTGAGTGCACCCATTGACAGTCAAACCTGTGACTTTCAGGTTACACACAGATCTCTAAACTGAATGTATTTCTCCACTGGACCATCTTACCAGCATGCATATGAGCCTGTTAACCCTACTTCCATCACATACCACATGAAGGCTGTTTCACGCAAACCCTCTAAAAAGTTACACTGGTAATGAATGTGTGACTTGTGTGTGTTTGTCCAAAGTGTCACATGCACAAAATGACCTTTATGGACCCTTAAAGCCAGTGCCTAGGGCCATGTTTTCATTCTCCGCAGTTTCCTTTGCTCAATAACCAGTTCAATAACAGGAAACTGAAGTGACATCCTCAGCCCTTAGTGTCCAAGCTGGGACACTTTAAACAGAATAAGAGACATCTTTGATTGGATTTTAGTGACTCGTGTTTAGGAAATAATTCAGTCATGCAATATGTTGGATTCTGTGAAGTCTGTGTTTCTTTTACCATGCCCGATTAAGAGGCAACATTTCCTTTCAAGGCGTCAAGCATAAAACAGTTCCGTGGGGATCTCTGCAAGCAATATTTCATGTCCTATAGCTGACCTTAATGGGACATCCAGGACAACCTTCAGCATGCATTATAAAAGATTCAGAAGTTGTTCTCCTGACACTGACAAATGTGAAGAAACAGATTCCTCTTTCATGAACAATATTCTTTTAGTGGACATGTGCTGTAATCGACCACTTAAACTCTCCTAGATAATTTTCCTTTTCCTGCAAGGTTTGACACATAAGAGAATTTTTTTTTTTTTTTAAAGAGAATGTGCGAGGACATTTTCATTTTATAATGGGTATTCTTGGATACTGATATACTAGGTGAGAAGGTGACAACTCTGCGTGCTTGTGTGTGTTGGGGGGTCCTTGCTCTCTCTATGCCACTCTCACCTCTTACCTTTGTTATTGAGTTTTGAGAAGAGAAACTTGAGCAATGGGCTGGTCACTGCTGAGAAGCTGCTTTCAATGCTACCTTCTTTTCTTACCAAAGTCTCTTTGTATCAGATCACGGTGGAAAGACGAACAGTAGAGCTCCTTGTACTTTTTCTTTCAGTTTCTTACATACCCAGCTCCTCCTCCCACGGAGGATGTCCAACCCATTATTCCAATGTCGATATAAGATGCTGGGATCTAGTAAACACAAACCATGCCAAATGTGGGATTCTATTTATTAATATGTGTTGTATAACACTTTTAAGGGAGTCACAATATGGTCTGGTATCTCTTAGCTCTTTTATCTGTTGGAAGACCTTCTCTCATCCTGATGAAATATGGTAATGTTCAGGCATCTCTAGGTACTCTTCCGGTGCTGATGAAGGGGTAAGTGACTCGGCTCCTCTTCAACGGCGGAATGGACACCATGCTCCAGGTGTCCTCATACTCCGCCGGACACCAACTGGAGTGAGTCCCTTACTATAGAGAGGTCAATAGAAGACACTACAAAAAATTTGACTTGTAGTGTGAACACGTGGTAGGTAGTACTTAGACCCCACCACGTTGTGTAGATAGATTCACTGAGTAGGACTTGAAGAATTGCTACTCTGTTTTAACGAGGTGGATAGCCAGCCAGAATAAAAGTTTTATCTGGACTATCCTACTTCTTTTATATCACCCCTGCACGATATCTACACATTACGGACCGCACACCCCCACTGCATCATACGGCGAGGAACAAAAGATCTCTGCTAAAGAGCCCCTTGACGGGTGCCCGTTGGGTATTGCAGCGCCGACCAAACGAGGAGCGGGTCCATATGATGAAGCATGACACCTAGCTTGGTGGGTGTGTGAGGACTCTAGTTCAGAAAAGAGGAATTCTCCCACTCTCTTTTCTGCACCGAACACCACTGAGTTTGTAATTACAAACAAGGGTGGTTTGGCTTTCTTTTCCTCCAAGGCACCACTATAAGTGGAACTACATACCTTTAGATAGCAGCAATCTCTAGGTATATCCAATAAAGCCCTTATTCTATTGTCCATGTTGCTGGGGACATTAATGTCCTGCTGTTCCTGCGCAACCTTTGCACAGCCAGGGTGAAGCCATGGTGTCTGAGCCGATAGCCCACCTCAGCTTCGGCTGAAGCAGTTTTGTATTGTTATGTTTTGCTAGAGTGCACTATCACCCAGGAGGGTATCCCATTGCTGAGCAGGTGTGAGTTTAGGCACTCCTAGGGCCTAGTGCTACTAATCAAAATGCCAAGTCTTCAGCTTCATGCGAAATTCAAGAATTGAGGTAGAGGCTCTTATGTGTTGCGGCAGGCCATTCCACAGTTGAGGAGCGATGCAGCAGAAGGCTCAACCACCAGATCTGGTTTTCCATATGCATGGGATTTATGCAAGTAGGAGTCCGGACGAGTGGAAATATGATTGTTGAGATATGCTGGGCCACTGTTATGTACTCAACACAATCATCTAAAGAACAAGAACACCGAAGTCATTTAAAGAGTGATTTCATATGTTATACTTCTTTCTACTCTGGGGGCCTTTTATTATTCATATTTTTTCTCCACCTCACGTCCCGTATTTGGTTGTCTATAGCATGAAATTGTGTTGGGCTGGTATATTCTTGTTTTTTGTACTTTGAGAGAAAGCTAAATGGCAATCTGCATTTTTTTTAATTGAAATACCTGCCCGTGTCATCCGTGGCGATGTTTTTTGCAGCTGCTATCGCAGGAAACCTGGAGATATCGTCTGTTAGCACCAGCTTGTGAACAGGGCGATAAATCTATCGCCACTTTGGCTGCGATAAAGTGCCGCTAACTTGCCGATGTGCCCTTGAGAATATTACCCTATATGTTCAGGACACTATTGTACAATGGAATCAATGAGGTATGGGCAAAGCCTACTTGCACAACAAAAGTTTCTATTCATTCAATACATTTTACATTCTATGGCTTCCTTCATATTAAAGATAAATAAAATCTCTAGCTCCTTAGGCCTGAGCTATTTATGTCCTAAACAGATTTAGGACAGATGTGTTAGATAATATCGTAGTAGTTCTGATGCTTAATCTACATCATAAATTCTGTTTAGAAACACTGCCACTACAGAGCTTTAAACCTAGATGGTCAATATAAATATCAAGTGAATGTTTATGATCCCTTGGAGTGTATGAAGGCAAAATGTATTTGCTCTTCTCTTGCCCACTAAACCTGAAACGCTGAAAAATATGAAGGAAACCATTGCTCTTCAAATTTAATGTCAGGAAAAGAAGAGAGGCACTTTATTGGTGTAAAAAAACAATAGGTTAAATAAACAGTGTTGTACAGCTATAAAGTATAACTGCATAGAAAGAAATGTGCCTGGATGTAGGTTTTTATTTAGGGTCTATGTTGGAAAATGTTAAGTAAGAGATATTCCCCCTGTGCTTGCTCTAGAACGTTTTCATTAGGAATTCACTTCATAATTTTAGGTTGCATAGAAAAAATATTGTCTTGACTTGAGTAGTGGGTTTGCCACCAAATGTTGCTAATAAGAGATATTTTTTCTACTTTTCCATAAAAGTTTTTAAATAAGAATGCACTTGTGTTTTTTAAGAATCGGCTTACATTATACTGCCACTGCTTCTTGTTAGTAATGATGTAGAGAAACATCATACTGTATATTATATTTAGAACAATGTATGTTTTTTCTCCATGTATGTTTTTCGGCCATTTAATTTTCCAAAATAAACAGTTATTGATTGGCTAATAACACATTTTTCAAGAAGTGTGTGACAATTGTTAAGGGGCCGGGAATTGAAAGCCATAAGTTAAGAACGCATGGGATAGGTGAATGGCGATGCAGCCAAAGAACTGTTGTTACATATTGGAAGACCAGCTGCAGTGCTGAACAATGATTTATGATGGACAGGGAATGGTGCATGTGGTGTGCTAGTTTAGAGAGTGCATTGCAAGGTGTTCAATAAGAATGAAATTGAAAAAAAGCTATCAGTAGGAAGCTATTAAGGCTGATTGTAGCAAAGTATGCGTTGCACTTGCGCAATATAAAGAAAAAGGATCCTTCCAAGATGATAACCACAAAAGTCAATGTTGTTTATATTTTGCATTTTATTTTACAGAGTTTTATATAGCGGGAACTTGACCTGAATCGGGTATCGGAGCGCTTTACATAGCACCAGTTGCATTACATGAGGACACATTAATTTTTGTTGGGCACAGGGAGATTAAGTGATTTGCCCAGAATCATAGGATGTTCAGCATCATTGCTGAGACTCGAACCATGTTACCCAGATTCGAGGTCAACTGCCCTAGCCGTTAGGCCAACTCCTCTCCCCAATATTTATAATTTTATGTAATGAAAATATTAGCATGGTATTTTTATGCCTAGTGTCAAATATAAAACCAGTGCATATGAAGTTTAAAGCAAATAGCTGCATTAGTTTGAAAAAACAGGTCTATATGTTTCAGCCGCATCGATCAAGATTTGATCTTGGCATTCCTCGGGACCTATATATTTTTAGCGCTACTGCAAAATATTGTGTAAAATGTATATATACACACACAAGTGTCCAATAATTCAGTATATGTGGTTGGATACGATCCAACCTACGTGATCCTGTGCTTTCAAGATTTGAATAAGTGTCAAAGAAAAAACATGTAGACCTGTTTTTTCGGACTAATGCAGCTATTTGCTTTAAGCTGCATACGCACTGGTTTTATATTTGACATTAGGTTAGATCATATTAAAGTTTTTTTTCTTCCTGGTAGTCCATTTTAAATCACTATTCACTTCATCACTGCACACACTGCAACCATCACTCAAAATAATATCTATATTGCTTCACTTCTAGTGGACTCTAGGAGATCCTAGTTTTTGATCATGAAAACATCCGTGAGCTCCTCCCTCCTTAGGAAGTGGGTTGCAGCCCTTGGTTGTACTAGGTTTTACAACCAAGAGGAGATCCCAGATGATGAAGCATGCCACTTTGGTGGGTGATGGGATTCCGTCCTCTTTAAAGGATTCTCCTTAAAACTAAGAAGGATATATTAACTTGTACTAAATGTGCTCTCCAGCTTGTTATAGCTGAGTTAGACCTGCGGATTCTTTTTGTTTGTCAAAGTATCGTGATTGGGGACTAAATCCGTGCTGGTCTTTAAAATTGCTCCCTTAGACCCTCTATTTAAAGTAGTGTTGTGATTGTTCTTGAGCAGCTGAGGCTGCAGGTCTTTTTAATTATCCTTCTCAGTGCGGAAGTTGATTCTATAGCTCTAATAGTCACACTGTATCGATCATGGCTGAATTTACTGGTTTGACATTTGATGATATATTATGATCCATTCTCACCACTCCCAGCATTTTAGATACCAAACAGAATAACGCTACTACCAGCCAAGATGACCGGCATACCTTATTAGGTTTGAAGAAATCACATTCTCGCATGGTAATCCATGGTGCAATAATGGCAAGAGTATCTCCGTGGGAATTGTGCGCCTATGGGCTTAATTGTTACTAACACTCCAAAGCTGTTCTTACAAGACAAAGCATTCCTTAAAGACTGGTCACTAATCGCGTGGTGATGTACTCACAACTGGCTTATTTTGATCATAAGCACTGCCAAGCGTGTGGCAGATACTATTTTGATCGAGATTCAGACACTAGAGGGCCAGATCATAACTACCATTTCTGGCACCTTATTTAAAAGGAATTTGGATGAATTCAATAAATCGAATAAAGAACATAAAGATTCGGATTTAATGACTAAGATAGGGAAATTTAAGAAAGATTTAGCTCGGTTTTCACTAGAAAAAGTATATCCATACACCAGTGATAACTTTACACCACCCGGGTATAACAGAAAAAGTAAACGCTACGGTTCAAATTAGTCTTCATCTTGCTCAGATGATTGGTCTAGTGACTCTGACACTTCTAATAATGGGGCACAGTCAGATAGAGGCAGAGGACAATATAACAGATCAAACTGGAGAAGGGGTACACAAATCCACCAACAGGGACCCTGGTGGCCTCCAGCCCCGTGGGGCTTCCCTCATCCGACTTTTCAGCATCAAATGCCGCCCTATCAAGCACAACTCCAATTTTTTGGTAAGCAACCTTTTTTTGGGCAAGTCCGTGGACATGCCAGAGGCAGGAGAAGACAACCAACCCAGGTACACTGGAATCCTCTACCCTCACCACCGAACACACACAGAACGAAGAAAGACCCTCCACAAGCGGCACCCAGCTCAGAGACGACAACCTAGTGGTTAATTAGAGCACTCGTGTTCTCACTAAAGATGAATAAGCAGTGCTAAATAGAGGCTTAGGTTTTGTTCCTACTCATCTGGGGAATCCTTTTCAAACAAGAAGATGTGAATTAGCCCAATTTTTTAGAAAGATCCAGCTTCACTTTTTCTTCAAGACCAACGAGAATGAAACTAATGACAACATGTTGGATGTTTCATCTGTGAATAGCTGCCTGAAACCGAGGTCCACCTTCTATCCTCCAACACACCTGATACCAGATCAGGTACTGACTTTTGAGAAAGCAGTTACTCAAGACATCATGACACTCTGTGCTACAAAGAACAGATCTTTTCAAAGTCTTCCTTTCTTTGAAAAGAAAGCGCTACAAACTTTATCCAATGACGTCTCAATCACCATCAAACCTGCTGACAAAGGCGGTGCGATTGTCATTCTAGACACAACGTCATACCGTACTGAATGCCTTAGGCAACTGAATGACAGACATTTTTATCATCCTTTGAAGATGGATGCAATGTCTAAGCTCACAAAAGAAATTTTTAATTGTGTAGAAGAAGCCAAATCCGAAGGGTGGGTCACACCCCAAGAAGCCAGTTTTTTTACCACTGTCCATCCGGTGATGCCATACTTTTATGTATTGGTAAAAATACATAAAACGCAGAGACCACCGGCAGGTCGTCCGGTTATTTCTGGCACAGGGTCTTCTTTGGAACCTTTGTAAACTTTTGTTGACCATTTCTCAAGACCTCTTGTTAAAGAAATGCCTACCTATCTTCAGGATACGAAAGACATCCTGAGGGTATTACCAGAGGTAGAATTAGATGTGGGAACTGATTTCCTTGTTTGTTTGGATGTCGAGTCCCTATACACCTGCATCCCTCAGGATGAGACTCTGGATGCCATACGGACAATTCTAGACCTGAGAGAGATGGACACAATTACTCCTGTGAATTTCATAATGGAATGTGCTAGACTCGTCATGAAAGAGAATATTTTTAGATTCGAAGAAACCATCTGTCTCCAGACTTCAGGAACATCAATGGGCAGTGTTTTTGCGCCGAGTCTAGCCAATCTTTATGTCCATCTCTTTGAGCAAGAACACATGCTGACCGACAACAACCCCTTTTGTGACTAAATCGTCTTGTGGAAAAGATACATAGAAGATATTTTTGTCATTTGGCTGGGAGATGTAACGACTATACTGGAGTTTCAAACTTGGTTAAACTCAAGGAATAGCTTCCTTAGATTTACAGTTGAACATAGCAAAAAAAGTTTGCCTTTTCTAGACCTCTGCATTTTCCCATCCAATACCGGCTTGGCCAGTGAACTATACAAAAAACCTGTGACAAGGAACTCCTTGTTGGCTTTTGACAGCCACCACCCGAAGTCCCTTCGCGAAAATCTACCTGTTGGATAGTTCCTCCGTATTCTGAGGAATTGCTCAGAGAAAGAAAAATTTCAACAACATGCTAAGCAACTATCTCAACAATTGCAGGATAGAAAATATCCAAGGAATCTTGTACGACGAACATATAAGAGAGCTTCTAATAACAACCGTGATGCCCTTGTGGAACCATCAGGACCAAAACCACCAATGAACAGACTCACGTTTGTCAATACATTCAGCACACTCTCAAACAGTATACAAGAGAGTGTACAAAAAAACTGGCGGATTCTGAATGTGGGCGGAGAGGATATTCCTCTACCATTATTCTCCTTCAAACAGAGTTCTAATCTTCGTGACAATCTAGTGCACACATGACCTAAAATTAAACCACCTAACATATCTAGTACACTATGGGATATGTCAGCGGTTCAAGGGCACTATCCATGTGGTTCATGCACTGCCTGTCCTCAAACTGAGCGTACATCCACAGTAGACATGGGCACGGTCAGACCGTGGATACAACCAAGGCACACAAACTGCAACAGTGACAAAGTGATATATTTAATAACTTGTCCATGTTCACTTCGATACATTGGTATGACCATACGCAAGGTCAAATTACGAATAAATGAGCATAAGAGCACTATTAGGTGTAAGAAACAAGCGACAAGACTTACCAATCACTTTTTGGTCCAGAAACATCTAGCTGAGGAACTAAAATGGACGGTTTTAGAACAACCATTTATTCCTCCCACGTGACAGATACCAGATTTTTATTTGTGAAAGAGCAAAAATTGATTTTTAAGCTCAAAAATGATATCCCGTGGTCCTTGCTGTAGATATGTATTATATCACCCATGAAAATAACTTTTACATTTTCTAGCAGTAATATATACAGACTGGGTGCTCATTTTTACGACATGGCATATATTAAAAATTGACGCTGTACAATATAGGTTTCTCCTATATAGAACTTAGTATCCTATTGACAGCTCTGCACGCTGATGTCTTGATGAAATATTCAGTGAGAAAAATTCCCTTTCAGCAGCAAGTAACACACTGTTTCTGTTAAAGAGATGCTTAATAATAGAGGTTTCTTATATACAGCGTTCTGTTTTCGATAACCTCATTTTCTGATACTTAATCGACATAGCAGTCATGTGTATTTACAACTGTTTGCACTAAGAATTTCCCTTGACACCAAGACGGGATCATGTAGCTAAATATAAAGCATTATCGCTACTTTATATATAAATTTTCGTAAAACAACAAGAGTACATACAGAAAACTACTTTTCCCATGAGCCTTTGGCCTTTTCTGTAGTTTAACGCATCACATGACGCGAATTGACATATGAAAAAACTTCATTTCCCATGAGCCCTCGGCTCCCTGTGTAGTTCTACTAACACGCTACATGAAACGTCATCAGGATGCGCCGGTCCACACCGGTGTTCGATTAACATTCTGGCGTATTTATCAATCAAAGCATCTTTATTCGATTCAAAGAATCATCAAAGCATCATTAAAAACTAAAAACATTGTTAAAAAGGTATATACAGTACATTAATCCTCTTATTAATTACAGTACAGTACATTAGTCATCCTATTATTTACACATAGCACCAGTATAATAAGTTCCATAAAGTGCGATGTGCAAGATCATCAAGGCTTCTTTAACAGTACATGATTCAAAAATAAAAAGTGCTTTAGTGCTATTGAAGGCTATATACAACAGGGACTCTAAAAAATAATATTTTTAATTTAAGCCCTTTCATCCTCCTCATAAAATTAATAGCCAGTAAAAATCTACTGACACCAAACACAATGAGCTTGGAGCTATCAGTTTTTAATATACGTAGCATATCAATATGTTTTCTAATACTCAAGCTCCTGCCCAAATGTTTTATCCATTTTCGTCTGGGATTTACGTAAGCGGGGCAGAAGAATAAGACATGTGCGATGTCCTCCTTGGTTCCTAAATGGCATAGGGTACACTTGCAATCTTTTTCCCAATCCTGTGGCATTCTCCATTTGGATGTAAAAGCCTTTATCTGGAGGAAGCCATATCTGAATTTCAGATACAATATCTTTGCGAGTTGGGGTTCAATTTCGTCTAAAAACGGTTCAAAACAAGGAGTCGTTTTGAACATCAGGAATTGAGTTGTAAGTGTGCCGTAAGTGTGCCGGATGTGAAATTTAAAGTGACTGTGCAAAATAAAATTCCAATAAATGGTTTTGATTTCCCGCTTTGAGTCCAAAGTCAACATGCTCCGGTGTTCCCAGAATCTGCTCAGGCCTAAGTCCAAAAGCCATTTGCAGATATGAGCCAACCAAGGAAAGGTAACATGAATGTCAAGTGTCAATAATTCACTCAGTGTTTGTCTGCAAGTATGTAATTCCTCGGTGGTCCATATTGTGACCCAATAAGCCAAAGTCATCCAGATCGCCTTATGCTCAATTCATTTTATACCCAGATCATACATTAAGGGGATCACAGATGTGTTTTGGGGAAGGGCAATTAACCTTCTTAAGACCTTATTTCCCCCCACAATTATGGGGGAGAGTGATTCCCCCCCCCCCACAGCTCTGAACCATACAAAGCAGCAGTTTGGGCTCTAGACTTATTAACTTCTAGGACTGGTGTGCTAGCCTTTGTCATAGTTGCGTGGAGTTTTTTTATAACTAGTGCTGAGTTTTGCATTAGAATCGATTTTGATTTATTTATCTGTGGGTTCCATGAAAGTTTTGAATCAATGGTTACCCCAAGGTAGACAAAACGAGAAACACGCTCTATAATCACTTCATTCAGCTTTATGGCATTTTTAAAACATTCATGGGGCCTTATGGACATATATTTGGTTTTAGCTGGGTTTATTTCCAAGCCTTTTAATTTACAGTATTCATCAAGCATGTTTAATAGATTTTGCAGGCCCTTTGGTGTTTGCGCCAACAAAATTGTGTCGTCTGCACATGTTAACGCACAGATATGAGTCGCTCCTAATTTTGGGGAATCATTTTTGGATTTTTGGAGGAACTGGACCATGTCATTAACATATAAGAGAAACAGAGTTGGCGCCAGGACACAGCCCTGGCGCACGCCTCTCTTTACTGGTATCTTATCTGTGAGTTCTCCCCCTTTGCTCCAGCGGACTTTTGCAAAATTGTCCTCATGAAGCCTTATCAGCTGAACTAGGATCTCCTTTGGTACCCCCTGCTGCAATAAGTTTGTCCATAATAAATCTCTAGGAGTTGAATCAAATGCAGCATTTAGATCAATAAAGGCCACATATAAATGGCCAGATCTCAACTTTGTATATTTCCAGGCTGTAGTTACAAGCCTAAACACTTGATCTATAGTACTGGTTTTACTTCTAAAACCTGCTTGGCATGGGGAAAGCACATCCTTTTCGTTCATCCAGTCATTTAGCTTGTCTAGGATTTGTTTGTCATAAACCTTTTGAATTATATCTATCAGACTAATAGGTCTGTAGTTAGAGGGATCGTCCCTACTACCCTTCTTATGTTTCGTGACGATCTCCGCGCCCTTCCATGTTTCTGGAATGGGCTTCCCTCTAGCGATTGCATTGCATAGAAGATTAATATATGGGGTACACACTTCAGGTGTGTGTTTAAAGAGGTCCCCGGGTATCTTATCGGGGCCTGGAGCTTTCGATGACTTAATAGCAGCTATAGCAAGTGTGGTATCTTCTAAGCTGAAGTATAATGGTACAATCTCATTTGGCGTCAGAAGCTCCTCGATACTACATGTGGGATCTCTGACCATTGCAACTGGAGGGGCATATACATTAGCAAAATGTCTTTGCCATGTGCAAGGATCCAAATGATAATCTAGGACCGGATTACTTATTTTGCTGCAAGGGGCAATAATCCGCCAGAACAGTGATTGGTCTCCTTTTTTTAAAGCTATTATCAGGTCCTCCCAACTAGCATCCTCCCAGCTTCTATGGGCTATTTTCAAGATTTTATTATATGCATTTCTTTCATGTCTAATCATGACTATCTCCTTGGTTTGTAAGGCCCTGATGAGGCGTTGTTTTTAAGCCACTGCACATTCTTTATTGAACCATGGATTAGACAGCCGCATCTTATTCCCATGGTTGGTCTTCCCAGACTCGGGTTTAGTTAAGTAGGGTTTTATATTTTCTACCAGCTTCTGATGGATCTGTGTTATAGGTATGGCATCACGACATGCTTTTAAAAAAGGGGATAAAAGGTCACTAAAAATATTATATATATATAAAGGAGGGGTTCCACTTGTTCCAATATAGATGGCCATTTTACTGCCCTCCTGTTGTTACGCGCTATGGGCAGTATAACCTCTGTGCCTGGTTCAGATTGTATCGATGTGTAGCAGAAAATATTTGCCTGTGAGATCTAAACACAATGGGAAATGGTCACTTTCTCTTCTAACATCAACCTTAAAGTCCTGTACATAGGCCCAATGAGCTACACTTATCATAATATAATCTATACGGGATGAAGAAGGACCCATCAAGAAAGTATTTGGACATTCAAGATCTGAGGGGTTCTGCCGTTACAAGACCTTAGTCCATTCTCTATAGTGAAGTTAAATAACTGCATTGCAGAGACAGAACACCCCAAAGTCTTTTCGGTCCTAAGAAGCGGGATACCCATTGCTAGGTCTTCTTCCTCGAAGATAGTATCTAATCCTGACAAGGGTTCATAGCAACAGTTGAAGTCGCCTCCAATTATAATGGGACCATTTAATGTAATAGAGTCAAGGACTTCTTCTAAGTGCTGGATTAATGGAGATTCTTTCGAGCGCTCTCTTGGTCTTATATATATGTTAACTAAATATATCCAGGATTTATTTGGAAATTTTAGTTTTAAGCCCAGAATGTCATCTGAATCTGTGGGTACAATTTCTATAGTTGCATTTACATGAATTTGTATCCAAATTAGAAGACCTCCTGATGGTCTTCCTCTATTTGATTGTTGGGCCTCTATACTAAATGTTCTATAGCCTATTTTGTATAGTGGCTCCCTCGCCCACGTCTCTTGAAAGAGGCAAAAATCTAAATTATCAATATAATCCTGCCAGTCAGGTTCTTGAAGTTTTTTTGGAAGTCCAGCTATGTTCCAAGAAACCATATTCACACAATCAGGTGTTGAGTGTGTGGGTTTGTTGGCATGGTGCCCGCATGGTGACCATAAATAGTTATACAATTGAGCCCTTCTGACTCAGGAACATTAGTTACCTGACTTCCTTCAAGGTTGTGCCCTTCATGATATGCATCCAGATTCAGTTGGTCATCCAATTCAATTACGTCTTGGTCCCTAGCCCCTGAACACGGTGTATCCCCATCTGAAGAGTACAGTTTCATCCCCTGATTCAGTCAATCTATGGCTTCAAAATTGTTTTGCCCCCTTGTAGCGTGTGTAGCAGTATTACATCTATCTATACAGGTTTTGTTTTGCCTAAAGCAGATTTTAGAGTTAAAGGAAGAGTGAGTTCGTAGATTCGTAGTTATTAGATTATCAGCAATGGTTTTTGAGTGAAATGTCAATTTGATATCATCCATATCCCCCTCATCTTGCTGTATCCGTTCAACACTTTTTATATCGGATCTTATTGCAGAAAGGCACTGCCTTTTAGTTCTATTCCAGTGCGTAACTTTATTTATAAGGGAATCCCTATCTTCCCTAGTACCCAACTTTAGTCTTGGGACATTGGTAAGAAACACATTGTAAGAGTTTGATTTCCCCACAATCGAATGGTGTGTTGCCTGGTTGAGTTCCCGCTTCCATTCAGGACCCCTGTACTCCCTCCCAAATCCCTGGGTGGCTTGTAGCGGCCTATTTATGCGTAGGTTTTCTGAGTATGTGTTTGTATGTGGTGCTTGTTGATGCAGTGGGAGCAATCTAGAATGGTCCTGCATATTAGTCGCATGGCACCTAAGATTAGGTGGGGGTAGGGCATTAAAGTTATATTTTTACTCTGATTTAAAGTTTGATTTGGAGGATGTTTTAATATTACTTTAGATGGCATTCTAGTTAAAGTATTCTCCACCTTAGTGTGGTGAGATTTATTCTCTGTATATTCTCTATCCCCCAATGCGTTAGTTACAGCTACCGGTTTTACGTGGAGATGAGTGGTAAGTACCTCAATCATCCTTTTAAGTACCAAGACCTCCTCTTGAACTGCGTTTGTTTCGTGCAAAGGTCCAACACAAGTGTATGGGTATCAAGAGACTGTACCTGTGTTTGAATCTCCACTATACTCGGGTTGGTAAGGCATTGTCTACTACCATCTTTTCCATTGGTTTGCTCTACCTGTCTTCCCTCCGGGTTATCTGCTAGGGGTAAATATCTATTAGAGCACTCTATATTTAGGATCTCTCTATGTACCGGGCTTCCCTGGTTCCTAGCTATGTTATCCGATCTAGGGGAGGTTACCTTAAGAGCACTGGATCCTGTCTTTGGGGGAGATTTAATTGGTGGTTGTAACGTTGTCTTATTATGAGCTTGGTGGACAATGATAGTTGGACTGTTTGATCTTACAGTAGTCACTTTATCCCTTCTACTATAGTAGGGTAAGATTTTGCTTTTCCTCTTGGTACTAGGCTCTTTACCATTTGACAGCATATTTTCTACCTCTTCTATTAGGTCATCAATAGCTGCTAGAGTACAGTCCTCTGCTGCAGATTTAGCCTGTGTATGGGTCCTTGCTATCTTTTTCCTTCCTGTCATTATCTCCGCTGCTTTCCTTTTCCCCATTATTGCCCAAATGCTCTGTTGTTAGCACTATTCTTGTGAGAATGTAATTAATATTGGGGCCTCAGTGGGGTAAAAGCTTAAGCAAGCAAGTAATGGCTAGCAACAACTTATACAACTTAAGGACCAGGTTAAAGGAGGTACAATGTACACCAAAGACAAAAACTCTTATATTCAGTAGTTCTTCCAAAATAAAGTTAATATGGCAAAATGTCATGAAGTTAACAAATCGATCTATCCAGGTGCTTTAACATTCCCCATTGTTTAAATTAGCGTGCTTATACCATGCTTATGCCACAGGGTCCTCAGCAATAGTTCATTCAAATGATGCTTCACTTAAAAGCACGATATCGATTGTTCAGTAGTCAAGGTTAGGTGATGTCCACGTCCTAAATCTAAATACAAGTATAAGATCTTACCGCTGCAATGCAGGGCAGGCTTGGATATAATCAAGGGGGGTGGCCCAGCTCAGCCTTATCCGGACTTTGACGGGCAAGGACGGGCCCGCCCTTGGCCCGGGCTTTTCCCGGGTGCTGCCCGCGGACGTCCCGCGCTGCGGGAGCCCACTGGCGAATTTAAGGAAGCACCTCCTGGCACTTGCTGATAACAGGAGCGCGTGGCACTCTGGGGCTATGAGTCCGGGCCCCCTCCGATCCGGGCAAAAACAGTGAGGCAGCAGCTGACGGGTGTAATTATAGTGCAGCTTCACCTCCTGCCGGTCACCTCCGGTTCCAGTTCTTGTCCGGCCCGGGTTACCGACGGACAGGTGAGTAGACGCTGCAGTGTTTTGGCGTGTGTCGACTTTCTTTAGCAATACACTAATATAGTGGGGTCTTAGCTATAGTTACGGGGCTAATGTAGATACCATGGTATCAACTTTGAGTTACCAGGACCCACTGTTAACAAACCCGAAAATGTCTAAATAAGTGCCGGACATATATTTTGGGAACAGATTCGTGGTTTCCAAACATGAGAAGAGTTCAGGATAGTTAAATGTACGTATTTGGTTATTGCTCTACATCCCGATCTTGGAGCGATGTTCCGAACACCTGTATATTTATATTTACTAGTATGAGGTGAAGAATGTATGTTCAGTTCTCTAAACTCATGATTTTCAATTTTTATAGAACATACGCAAACATCATCCAATATAATATCACTGAACCTCTTAATTTTTCCTGATGGGTTATTCAATCTCATGGCCATCTTTTATCCTACCATGATCACACAAGCTGCCGATTATAAAAATAGTAGGTAGCCATACTTACGGAATGCAGAATGGATCTGTGATTATGGTTTCTAATTTCCCTTTTTAATAGAGCGATGCCTCACGTCCTGAGCTGTTGCCAGGTGAGGTGAGGAGTGCACCCGTACACTGACGGGTAAGCATATATACTTTTCTTGAATTTTTGTTAAGGGCATACACTAATAGGTATGGGTTATATAAATGAATATCCAATGATGTCAATATGATGTCACGACAGGGTACATTAATATAGTGCAAGTTTTGAATTTAATTGATTTCACTGTGTCATAGTTTGATGTCAGTGTATATTTGTTTGTCTTTTCACAGGTGTTGTCTGTTTTTCCTGTGACACTTATTCAAATCTTGAAAGCACAGGATCACGTAGGTTGTATCGTATCCAGCCACATATACTGAATTATTTAACACTAAATGTAAATTTGATACTTGTGTGTATATATACATTTTACACAATATTTTGAAGTAGCGATAAAAATATCTATCTCCTGAGGAATGCCAAGATTAAATCTTGATCGATGCGGCTAAAACATGTAGACCTGTTTTTTCTGACTAATGCAGCTATTTGCTTTAAGCTGCATATGCACTGGTTTTATATTGGATACTAGGTTAGATCATATAAAAGTTTTGTTTCTTCCTGGTAGTCGATTTTAAATCACTATTCACTTCATCCCTGCACGCACTGCAACCATCACTCAAAATAATTTCAATATTGCTTCGCTTCTCTTGGACTCTAGGAGATCCTAGTTTTTGATCACTGAAAACATCCGTAAGCTCCTCCCTCCTTAGGGAGGGGGTTACAGCCCTCGGTTGTACTAGGTTTTACAACCAAGAGGAGATCCCAGATGATGAAGCATGCCACTTCGGTAGGTGATGGGATTCCGTCCTCTCTAAAGGATTCCCCTTAAAACTAAGAAGGATGTATTAAGTTGTACTAAATGTGCTCTCCAGCTTGTTATAGCTGAGTTAGACCTCCGGATTCTTTTTGTTGGTCAAAGTATCGTGATTGGGGACTAAATCCGTGCTGGTCTTTAAAATTGATCCCTTAGTCCCTCTATTTAAAGTAGTGTTGTGATTGTTCTCTTCCGGAATGGCCAACGTGTCTGCCAGGGTGGTGCCTCTCAGCCCGCCATGAGGCTGACACCGTGATCGGCAGTGCCTGCGATCCTGTGCGCCTGCTGCAGGTCCCCAGACCCATCTTGGCCACCCCTGCGCAACCAGGCCTCACTGCTCACCTGCTGACACCGGTGTGTATCAAAGAGGGCCCACCACGTGCCGGTGCAAGCTCCAAGCCCGAGGCCCACGACCTTGGCAGCCTCCTCAGACCATCACGGCCTCCACGACACAGGCCCCCAGCACTCCTTTCTCGTTGACGTACTCCACCACTGCCTCCGGCCTACACTGCGGTCCAGTAGGTCACACATTTGGAACGGAGTCTTGATTTCATGATGGCTGAGTTCATATGTTAATGGCAGCATTTATATCACTGTACTCCCTTCGATCTGGTGCCACCAACTCTACGCATTGTAAGCCAACGACACGTGTCTGTGGGCCCTTGCTGACTACTGCCTTCAGCCTACACTGCGGTCAAGTAGGTCTCACACATTTGCAAATGAGTCTTGATTTTTTAATAGCAAAGTTTACACCATTGTACACTCCTCATCGCAGACTGCATCCCCTTTCAGCTCTGGTGCCACTAATTCTGTGCACCGAAATTCATGGACACTCGCTGATTGAACTTTGGTGGCGTCTGAGTCTATGGCCTGGGGGTTGTCTTCATCATCATGTGGCTGGTACTTACCTGGTGTTAAACATGAGTCTGTAGCATTCATCTCCTCAATATTGCCTGTTTCAGATTGGTTCTGCCCTCTGCATCATGCCCTGGAAGAACACATTCCACTGTCCCCCGAAACACTCCGCGACATTCAGCTTCGACATCGACGAGGACCCGCTCAGGTCTTGTGGCCCTACCTCACTGCACCGCAAGTCAACGTCCCGTGGCGGTGTGCCTGTGCCGGCCGCAGTGCATCCAGGGCCACTAACTCTGTGCAACTCAAGTCATGGACCCTTGTTGTTTGAACTTTGAACTTCTGATTGTTTGATCACTGTTGTAGTTGTTGCCAGCACCAACCACTCACTGAGGGCTGGCTTACACTCACCCCACACCCATACAGCACAGGCGTCACTGAGCATGTGACCCTGGCAATAAAAGGGGCCGGGCACACGTGCCCGTAGCCACTTTCACAAACTATCTAAGTGTGTCCGTGTGGTCATTATGTATGCATGAGGGCCCCGGGCCCTACCACATTACATTGTGCTGTGTACAGCGGACACAACCATGTCACCTCAGGCAGTGGGGAAGACCTGGGACATGTAGCTGTGTCGTACCCCCCCCTGTACGACAGTCCAGCATAGGGGTGTGGAAAATCACCCCGGGGCTCTGGCCGTGGTTCAGTTTTGGCCTTGCCAAGAAAGTAACTAACGCGTGTGTCTCTGTTGTAGTGTCGGCGCCTCCCATCCCGCAATGGACAATGTTGCAATGTAGCATGCCCCCGGAGTGCGGGCTCAGCCGAAGGGCTAAATGAAGGCGTGCAAGCCCGCTCGGGGTCCGGGATCATACATGCCAACTGTTGTGTGTGTCTCTATTACCGCAGCATAAGCCTAAGGTCTACCCTCAACCGTGCCACTGGACCCCCACCTCCAATCTGCTTTGCTGCTTTCATGTTGGCATCAGGTTTCTTCTTGGTTTTGCCCTTCACATCATTCCAGCGCCTCTTAACTTCTTCCATTGTCCTTCTCAACGCTGCAACTGCATTCACATGGCCCAACATAGTCTTCCATATTTGCGTCTTTGTTGCCAATGACACGTTGGAGGTGATGAACTGTTGTTTGGTAGTGTTCTATCACCTCCGTAATGATGATCCTGTTTTCCTGCGGACTGAATCGCATCTTCCTCTTCTCCTTGGCCTTCCCCGACCACGAGGTTCTTTGCTGGTCGTCTGTGGGGCTTGTGGAGTTTGCGTTGTCCTCTGCACTCGGCCTGGGTGCATCCATGGTGCTACGCAGTTTTTTTTTTTGTGTCTTTTTTTTGTGCATTTTCCCACATGACACGTGGGAATTGCAGGCCTGTTGCTGGTTATCGCTGATTTTGTATCGCGATTTGGGGCATCGCAACTTTTTTCACGTTCGTGTTTTGCATTTCTTCGGCGTCACGTTAATTTTAACGCGGTCATTTGGCGCATTATCGTGAGACTATCGTGAGACTATCGCATGGTGCCGCCGGGTTGAGAATACAACGTTAACACAGCGTTATTTTCCCGCGATAGACTGTGATGTGCAAAGTTGGGTTAAGCTAATTTTGCGATAATTATCACACGTTCTTGAGAATATCCCCCATAGAGTTTAAGAGCAGCATCACATCGTAACAGATCACTTATCCTATCTTGATAAAGTGAATTGTTTGGGGTATTCCATAGATTAAACCAAAAGAGAAATGGTTTAAGTCTATCAGCAGTATGTATGACATTCCTCTTAGGCAGTTCGACCAATAATACATTAAATAGAGCTGATTTTTGCAGCCAGCAAACCATCCTCAAAAAGTAATTTTGAGGAAGGGATTCACAATTTTGCAGAACCATGTTTTTTTCTAATAAATTTGTAATGTGCCTGTTAAAGAACCTCTTCCCAATTTTGCTATAAGCAAGGATAAAAAGTGGGCAGAAATTGTTAGTATATTAGAGCTTTTGCAGATTAGTGATTACCAGTAACAAAACTGAAGACCCAGGTAATTAAACTCATCTTCAATTTTTAACACCATACTATTTATTCTAAATGACAATTGGGATGTAAATTTAATACCAAATATCAGCTGCAATAAATTTCAAAAGCTAATATTAGTATTTGGAAAGCATTTTCGGTCTGTGCAAAACAACAGAATTGTCTGTGTAAAGCAAACAGGAATTTCCACTCTTAAACATGTAACTATAGCATTAATAATTATGTTATAAAGATGCATGGACAACAAACAACATTGCCTTATTCCTTTATCAACCTTAAATTTTCTGGCTGTTTTCCCTGCTTTATCAATACATACAATAACTATATTCTAAGAATAAAATTGGAAGATGCCATCAATCAGACTTCTACTAAAGGAGAGTTAAGAGCCTTTCCAAGGAGCACCTGATCAATAACATCATATTTTAGTGATCATTCAGGTGATGAATAACCCTTTCTTATAAAGCTACTTTTGTCATTTTACCCATCCAACCATTTATGTTTGGTACCTGTTTCTTTTCCACAATCTTAGTATTCAAAGAATTGCGACCATTAGGCCTTTTGTAACTATCTCACTAAGGTGCCGATCACGATCCGGTAAAAAAAATTCCCGTACGACTCGTATCCGGTCTTTTTACCGTACGAATCGTACAAGTGCCGTACAAACTGGCAATCACGATTCGCATGGTAAAAAGCCCATACGAGTCGCATTGGTAATAATTCCCCACACGTCCTCGGGTCAGAAAAAGTGTCCGACACGTCCTCGGACGATTTACCGTACAAACGTGAAAAGCGAAGTCCTACCGGGGAATCACGATCCGTCCCGGGCGTCCGAATGTACAACCGTATGGTTAAAAGACCGTCCGCACCGAACTCCAATAGCAACCATGGAGACGTCCAAACAGGTGCCCGGTACGCGCCGTACCCCCCCCAGCCCCCGCATGTACGTGCCGTACCCCCCCGCCCCTGCATGTACGCGCCGTACCCCCCCGTGTATGTACACCCGAGTACGCGTTGAACTGTACGTGTCGAACCCCCCGTGTATGTACACCCGAGTACGCGTCGAACTGTACGTGTCGAACCCCCCCGTGTATGTACACCCGTGTACGTTCGAGTCGTACCCCCACCCGTGTATGTACGGTGCGTACCCCCAGCGCGTACATACACGGGTGGGGGTACGACTCGAACGTACACGGGTGTACATACACGGGGGGGTTCGACACGTACAGTTCGACGCGTACTCGCGTGTACATACACGGGGGGTTCGACGTGTACTCGGGTGTACATACACGGGGGGGTTCTACGCGTACTCGGGTGTACATACACGGGGGGGTTCGACACGTACAGTTCGACGCGTACTCGGGTGTACATACACGGGGGGGTTCGACGTGTACAGTTCGACGCGTACTCGGGTGTACATACATGGGGGGGTTCGACGCGTACTCGGGTGTACATACACGGGGGGGTTCGACGCGTACTCGGGTGTACATACACGGGGGGTTCGACACGTACACGGGTGTACATACACGGGGGGTACGGCGCGTACATGCGGGGGCTGGGGGGGTACGGCGCGTACATGTGGGGGCTGGGGGGGGTACGGCGCGTACATGCGGGGGCTGGGGGGTACGGCGCGTACATGCGGGGGTGGGGGGGTACGGCGCGTACATGCGGGGGCTGGGGGGGGTACGGCGCGTACATGCGGGGGCTGGGTGGGGTACGGCGCGTACATGCGGGGGCGGGGGGGTACGGCGCATACATGCGGGGGCGGGGGGGGTACGGCGCGTACATGCGGGGGCTGGGGGGGGTACGGCGCGTACATGCGGGGGCTGGGGGGGGGTACGGCGCTTACCGGGCCACCTACTCTGGTCGTTTCGCGCCGTACTTCGCTTTTCCGGCACTTTTTGGGTGCCGTAAAAATATTGCCGTCCGGACTGCTGTCGGTTCGAATCGTACTTCCTGGGTCGTGAAACGCGGCCTGAGAGCGTCCCGACGTCACGTCGGCGCATTCCCCGGATCCCATTTGTATGTATCTTTTCGTCGGTCGGTGTTTTGTACGACTCGTACGGAAATGGTGTTTCCGTGCGAATCGTACTTGCATGTTTGTAAAGTTTTGCGACCGGGTACGAGTCGGACAGAAAAAAGCCTCCGTTCGACGGTTCGTACCCGGTTTTTGCCGGATCGTAATTGGCACCAAAATGTTTTACCATTTAGGGGCACACTCACAATGAACAATCATAGCTACACTGGGGTCCCTAGGTTAATTCTGTATGGCTCTTTAACCATATTTCCCCAACTTTATTACCAACAATTTCTTCATTTTTGACAAGGTTTAAAATATAGTTTGATATTTAGTTTGTAGAAGAAGTTCTATAAAGTTAAAACGATTTTCAAAGCAATAATATTGTTAAATTCATTTTGATATCTTTTGTAATAAAAAACTAAAATATGTTCATATTAGTAAAATAATGTAGCTTTTATTTTAAATGTAAATATATTAAATAATAATGTTAGTTAATTACAATTCCATATATATCTATGTACTTACCGTAAAAATGTAGATATTTTGTACACTACAATTTTTTACCTTATTATTTTTGTATTTTACATTATAAAAATTAAGTTAATATTTTTGTGGTCTATGTTTTTACCACAATATATTTGTACCATAAAAGTGTTGTGGTCAATGTTTCATCATACAACTAACTGCCTTTGCTTGTCGTGCTGTTGCCATCCACTGCCGATCATATCATTACTGTTTCTCCAAACAGGACTGAAGTGACAGAGGGGGTGCCTCGCCTGTGCTGCACAGCATCATTGACTCTTCATATTACGTTCTAAAAGAATGCTAACTTAGTTCTAGAAATACAAGAATACACAAAACATTGCCCCTACTGGATGTTTATAAGTAAAGACGCAAGGATATTTGGAACAACAGCTAAACTGTAGATTATGTAACCCATACATTTGGGATGAAATTATTGCTTCACTCATACTTTGCCTGATTGTCCTTGTGTCTTATTTTCCTTACCTGTCAACATTGGCATTAAAAGAGATTCACCTGATACAAACAAAAGCCTCCCTCATTTATGGAGCAGTGAATTAAGGAACAGTGCAAGTATTGTTAGCAGTCCAGGTAAAATCTAAATTTGCCTGCAGGACCATTTCCTTTATACTTACCATATTGTCAAGCCTTTTGCAATCATTTGCTTTTCTACTAGGTGGTACATTAAAGTAGCAGTCTTATCTCGCTTTATGCAAGCCCTGTTCCTGAGTGGACTTTAATTCTAACTTTTACATAGTAAAATTGTTGATTACTTTTGTAGTCAACACAACACACTAAGGGGCATATTTACAAGCCCTTATCGCCACTAGAACATCACTTTTTTGACTTTGTGGTGGCGGTACGGGCTTTGCCTTATTGACAAGGCAGTGTTAAGCCACTTGACATGGCTTAACGATACCTTGTAAATAGGGTACCCTTTCACACTGTACTTAGCGTGAAAGGGTGGTCCATGGGTGTTGTGGTGGGCGTTCCGCCCCAACACCCATTGATTTTGATGCTGCGCCATTATTACAAGCGTGGCGTAAACATGGGGCAGCGCCAAAATTAAGATCAGGGAAAACCTGGTGTTAACAGGGCACAAGAGGAGAAATGCTTTATTTATCCTCGTTTTTGCTGTGTTTATGTGTGCTGCAATGTGCAGCACAAATGAAAACAGCAAAAAGCCCTGCATGATTGTTTATGTGCAGGAAGGTGTCCCTTCCTGCACATATACAATCTTTTTAAAAATGACGAGTTGCAGCTTCTATGTGTGCTGCACAAAGCAGCGCACATAGAAGTTACAAATCGCTTTTAAGATTGTTCATGTGCAGGAAGGAACACCTTCCTGCACATAAACAATCATTCCCAACAATGCAGGCACCCTTACAAGGGAGCCTGCGTTGGCTCTAGGCAGCTAAATTTAGCACCAGAGGATAGGGAAACGCAGGGATGCACCGTATTGTTGTAAATACAATGTTGCCCTATGTTTCAGAAGTGGCGGAGCATGACGTTAAGCCAAGAAGGCTAACGCCACACGCTGTCACTTCTTTGTAAATATGCCCCTAAATTTGTTTGGCTCCATTGTTGCAGCATCACTTTCATGTGCATTGGTTCTATGCAACCGTAAATGGAGGCCAGATTTGAACAGTATCCAATTTCCTTAATTGTGAAACACAGATGTAGACTATTTTATACATAGACGAAATCTCCCTCACAAAACTCTGCCATTATATGGCTCAGCAATAGAGGCTGTGCCTTTAAGAACCCTGAGACCACCAGTATCCCATCGTGCACAGCTAATAACAAGTTTAAAATTAAATCCTGTGCAATGTATTGATTTAGTATGTCATTTTCCTTACATGCAATAAATCAATCTGTGGATTATGGGCATCTGGCTACAAATAAAGCAAATGCTGATGATGGATCACAATTGCGTTTTAGAGGCAGAAACATCCTTTATCAAGAATTTAAGAGTGATTTATTGCTAATTGCTTATAAAACCTTTGGCGTCTGAAACACCTTCTGTCAGTTGAACGATATTTGCATATTGTCTATGGAAAATAAGAATGCCAGATTGCAAGTCTCATTTAGAATCAGCAACTCTAAGTAGGTCAAAAGAAAAAATAGCAAAAGTTGGAGAAAAGCTCATGCATCATTGTACAATTTGAATGATTACGTGTGTGCATCCATTTATGCAACAATTGACTTGTTTGCTTTTCAGTTCAGAGCTGCCAAATTATGTTCTTCTGTCCAGGCACTGTTTAACGACTGCAATATGGTAAAGTCAAAGGCATGGCTGTCCACTGACAATGGGAGCCGTTGGACATTGAGACGCTGATGCAGTGGGACATATTTTACACTATTTGCCTTTACAGTCTCAAGCAGTACTGTTTCTCTTTCAAAAAGGTACGAAATTGCCATTAGATGTTGCTGCAGCCATATCCTTGGTATGGCAATTCAGGATTTTCTTATGTAAAATGCAGTTACTTTCCTTGAAGTTTGTTGGAGGACATTTGAGAATACAGCAGAGTATTCTGAAAATAGAGTTGTGTGGATACTTGGTATTTTGATCTTGTGACAGAACATGGGAGAGGAGTTGGCCTAACGGCTAGGGTGGTCGACCTCAATTCTGGGGAACTGGGTTTGAGTCTCTGCAATGATGCTGAACATCCTGTGATTCTGGGCAAATCACTTAGGGCCATATGTAGGTAATCTGAAAATACCGATTCCTAATTACCGAATTTTACCAAATTGGTATTTAGAAATCGGTATTTTCGATGACATAATAATTCGGTAAATATTACCGAATCGGTAAAAATCTGTAAATATTTACCGAATCCAAAATACCGATCGGTTTTTCCGATTCGGTAAATACCGATTCGGTAAATACCGAATCGGAAATTTAAAAAAACAGCAATTGAGGAATCAGCCAATCCTGTGCAACCACCACCCCTCCCAACCAGGAAGTGGCCACACCCAGGCAGGTGCACACAATCAGAACCTTCTGGAGAGGCTGGGAGTGCAGAGGAGAGCAACAGAGCCACTGCCTGAACTTTTTCTGCAAATCTTGCACAATGGCCAGCCAGGACACAGAAAGAGAAGGAGGGGAAAGGAAGAGGAAACTCAAATTCAGTCAGAAGGAACTGCAGGTCCTTGTGGAGGAGGTAGTGAAGCAGCACACAAAGCTGTTTGGAAAGCAGTCCCTGCAAGTTGCAGATCCAGAAAAAAGAAAAATCTGGCTTGGAATCCAGTCTCAGGTGAATGCCATTGGAGTGACCCCCCGGGACATTGATGTGCTCAAGAAGAGGTGGTATGATATCAGGATCATGACCAAGAGGATGATGGCTGATCTTAAAAAACAAGCCAGCCAGACAGGAGGAGGAACGAACAGGGCACCTGCCCTTACTGAACTTGAGCGGCTAATGGAGTCCACGAAAGAGCCAGAAAGTGTCTGTGGGATCGGGATGCAGACAGCTCTGCCAGAGCTGCTTCCAAACAAGGTAAGAAGCATGCACAGCATTGTGCCCCCCTTCCCCTATCCCAAATCCCCAATTGGGCTATGTGAATCCCATTCCAGTACAGGTTTTTGTTCAGACCAGCAATGCATTATGGGAGATGTAGTCAGTGAAACCCCTATCATGATAGGAATCGCACAGAACAACAAGGCATGTGACACACATCAGCGATAAGCAGGCAGAGGACAATGAGATAGTGTGGCAGAAATGTATATTAATTTTTGTAATGCAGGGCTGCAGGTACACTGAACTAATGTACAATTTCTGTCCACAGGCGAGACATCGCGCAGGACTGCTCAGGACCAGTGAGAGAGGGCACCCCGGAAGGACATCACAGAGAAGGCCAGTACGAGTGCAGGGCACACAACACCACCACAGCCAGCCTCGCCACCACAGCCAGCCTCGCCACCACAGCCAGCCTCGCCACTACTGCTAGCCTCACCAGCATCAACACCACCTGCAGTGGTTAGACCTAGGAGGCATGCTGTTGCCAGACTGCAGGAGTTTGAGTCCTCCTCAGAAAACTCGAGGGGGGGGGAACATCTACTGTGCCACTGGATGGTAGCAATGCTGATTTGCTGTCCACTTCTGAGGGAGCACACACAGGTGCCAGATGCCGCCGCAGGGCTCGTGTGAGCAGTCCACCTCCACAGGGTGAGAGCCATGGTGGCTTCGGAGGGCTCGAGGCAACCATCGTGAAGGTGCAGCGCCTACAAGGCAAGGCAATTCAGTCAGTCCAGCGACAAATGAGGCACCTCAATGACAACATGACCAACATTGACATGGGCATTAGCTCAATGGCTTAGGGCATGAAGGAGATGGCTGCGGGCATGCGGGACATGTCCCAGTCTGTGATGCTGCTGTGCAGCAAAATGGATGAGGACAGAGTAACACGGCGCAAGGGGAGGCAGTAAATGGAGCACCATACGAGGGCAGTGAACCACCTACCAACTGCCACTTCTCTGCTCTGCAGGCGCTCCATGGCCATGCAGGAGGGGCTGGCGCACTGCAGCACTGATGTCTCTATGGGGCTGGTAAAGGTGACCACTGCTCTTGAAGTGCTGCTTACGAGTCAGTCTGCCACTACTGGTGCTGTGAAAGTTGAGGACAGCGAGGACACGACCAGTCGGAGCAGCATTACCCCCCTGTAACAGACACCCGGAGAAGCAGCAGATAGCATGGGGCTGCCACTGGTTCCACAGCCAGTGAGGACAGTCAGTTAATGGCATCCAGCACTGTTGTGCGTGGCCGCAGACGCTGATGCAGCCCACACTTTCAGGACAGAATTGGGTGAAGTAACCCATGACTTCCTACTATGGATGTCACAAATTGGAATGCCAAAAGTTTGGCCATTTGTGTTGTGGTATAGTGCCCAGAAATTAAAACTACGTCATTACATTCAACAACTGGCTGTGTCTCCTTACTTACTTAAAAATAGTTGCATGTGATCTCTGCCCGTCTCTGTCTCCCATCTGTTGCTGGTGGCACTCCTGCTGCGTTTGGCTCTGGCTGTGCAAATTCATCATCATTGACCTCAAAATCAGTTAATTCCACTTCTGTACCTTTCTTTGTGGCAAGGTTGTGCAGCATTGCACAAGTTGCAATGATTTTGCAGCATATGACGGGTATGTACTGACGTGCGCCTCCGCTTTTGTGGAGGCTGCGGAACCTGCTTTTCAATAGTCCAAACGTTGCGTGTTGACTTGTCTGCCACATTGTATCGTCTCTCACTCGGGGTTGATGGGTTTAGGTAGGGAGTGAGGATAAATGACCGCACGGCATATGCACTATCGCCTAGGTGAGAAAGAGAGTGCCATTAGTCACATACACCAATACACATTCATCTGCAGTGAGTATAAGGGAGTGTCACAGTGATTTACCTAGCAGGTATCTTTCTCCAAAGTCTCCCGCAGCCAGGCGTGTGTAGATCCCACTGTTTTGCAAGATGTATGAGTCATGGGAGCTCCCAGGAAATTTGGCCACGATGTCAGTGATTATGTTGGCAGCATCGCAGATTACCTGCACATTTATGGAGTGGGTGGACTTTCTGTTCCTGTAGATATACTCAGTGGCTGCTGGTGGGCAGATTGGAATGTGTGTGCCATCAATACAGCCTATGACATGCGGGAACTGTGCCATCTGGTAAATGTCTGTCTTGGTTTTCAGCAGTTCCGCCTGTGTGTTTGGGAAGCTAATGTAGTGATGCATTCTCTGCATCATGGCATCCAGGAACTTTCTGAAGAAACGGGACAGGCAACTCTGAGACACCCCGCCTACCGCAGCTATCACCCCCTGGTAACTGCCAGATGCGATTAGATGTAGGCTACAGAGCACCTGCACATGTTGTGGTATGGCGTGCGCCCTTGGTGTTGGGTGCTCCAGGAGTGGGTGCAGGTCCCTTATCAAGTCCAGGATGGTGTGGGGGTGTAGCCTGTACCTTTCATACATCTCAGCCTCAGTCTGTTCGAAGAGTGTGATGCGCTGTCTGTAAATGCGCTCCTCCCGTCTCGCGATCCTCACGCCTGCTGCCTGTAGACGTACCTGCCTTGCAATCACATAGAAAGCCGCCATAGTGATCACACTGTTGCATTTTTGAATTGCTTATATACACTGTAGCAGATTACCCCCTGCTTTCAGTCAGTGTTAATTACCGACTCTTAAATACCGAATTTCATGAAATTCGGTACTACCGAATTTACCTACATCTCTTTTCTCGTTTTTACCATTTCTTATTTACCGATTCTGTAAATAAGGAATCGGTAATTCCGAATCGGTAATTTTGAATTTGGTAATGATGAATCGGTATTTACAGATTCATAATTACCGAATCCTTCTTTTTGGCCTCCTACATCTTAATTGCCTAAATACCGGTCGGTAACGGGAAATTTACCGAATTTCGGCTGTTACCGACTGCTATTTAGCTACCTACATATGGCCCTTAATCTCCCCGTGCCTAACAAAAATGATTGTGTCCTCATGTAATGCAACTAGTGCTTTGTAAAGCGCACTGATACCCGATTAGGGTCAAGTTCGCGCTATATAAAACTCTGTAAAATTAAACTTTTTTTTTTTTTTAAATGTCAAGCTATGTTGTACACAATATGTACATATGATTATGCATAATGTAAGAGTTCTTAGTACATGACATATGAAATGCCAAGTAGCACCTGAGATGTTCAGAAGAGACACAGTTCCAAAGATTGAGGTAACTATCTTACTAATAGGGAAGACGTTTTGATGAACATGTATGCAAGATATTCATCTCCTGTCTGGTGCTTTACTTTCACTCCAAACTACATTAACAGATTTATACCAAATCTTAACAAGCATTTACAATGCAATGGTCTCGGCAATATTATAGGTAGAGCTATTGGTATTGCTCATTATTTTTTTATCATTATTGTATCCCTAAATAAATGGCATTGTCATTTCTATTGGCATTAGCTTTTTTTTTTTTGCATATGTGATACCTATTGCATTAGCAGAGAGAGAGTGAGGTACTGAGATAGAGAAAGTGAGGTATTGAAATAGAGAGTGAGGTAGTGAGAGAGAGTGAGGTAGATAGAGAGTGAGGTAGTGAGATAGAGAGTGAGGTAGATAGAGAGTGAGGTAGTGAGATAGAGAGAGTGAGGTAGTGAGGTAGTGAGGGAGAGGGATGTTGTGAGGTAGTGATATATAAGCATAGAGTGATGTTGTGATGTAGTGAGAGAGAGAGAGGTAGTGAAAGAGAGAGTGAAAGTGAGTTAGTGAGATAGAAAGAGTGAGGTAGTGAGATAGAGAGTGATTGAGGTAGTATGTGAGAGAGAGTGAAGTTGTGAGGTTGTGAGCTAGAGAGTGAGGTAGTGATGTTTTGAGAGAGAGAAGTTGTGAGATAGTGAGGTACTGAGATAGAGTGGAGTAGTGAGGTAGAGAGAGTTATGTAGTGAGAGAGAGTGAGGTAGTGAAACAGTGATGTAGTGAGGGAGAGGGATGTTGTGAGGTAGTGAGATGTAAGCAGAGTGGTGTTGTGATGTAGTGAGATAGAGAGAGGTAGTGAAAGAGACAGTGAAAGTGAGTTAGTGAGGTAGAAAGAGTGAGGTAGAGGGATAGAGAGTGAGCGATGTAGTGAGTTAGAGAGAGAGTGAAGTTGTGATATAGAGAGTGAGGTAGTTGAGAGAGTGAGGTAGTGATCTTTTTAGAGAGAGAAGTAGTGAGATAGTGATATAGAGGGGAGTAGTGATGTATAGAGAGTTATGTAGTGAGAGAGAGTGAGGTAGATAGAGAGTGAGGTAGTGAAAGAGTGAGTTAGTGAGTGAGAGGTATTTTCTGACGTAGTGAGATAGAAACAGTGAGTGATGTTGTGAGATAGAGAAAGATTGAGGTAGTGAAAGAGAGAGTGAGGTAGTGAGGGATGTTGTGAGGTATTAAGATAGAAACAGAGAGTGATGTAGTGAAGTAGTGAGGTAGAGTGAGGTAGTGAAAGAGTGAGTGTAAGTGACTTAGTGTATTTGAGAGAGAGAGAGTGAGGTAGTGAGATAGAGAGAGTGAATTAATGAGTTAGAAAGAGAGAGTGAAGTTGTGAGGTAGTGAGAGAGTGATGTAGTGAAGTTTTGAGAGAGTGTGTTGTGATATAGTGAGGTAGTGAGAGTGAGATAGAAATAGATAGTGATGTAGTGATAGAGAGTGAGGTAGTGAGATAGAGAGAGAGTGAAGTTTTTAAGTAGTGTGTTAGAGTGAGAGATAGTTACTGTGGTAGTGATATTGTGTTGCTGTGAGAAAGAGAGAGTTGAGTAGTGAGTTAGAGAGTGAGGTAAAGAGTTAGTGAGAGAGAGTGTAGTATAGTGAGAGATAGTGAGGTAGTGAGAGATAGTGAGGTAGTGAGAGAGAGAGTTAGGGAGAGAGAGAGCCAACCCCACACCATACAGAACCAGCCACACAGAGCCCCACACATAAAAAGTGGATCTCCCAGACATACATACAGAGCCACACATACAGAGTCAGCCAGACACAGATAGAGAGCTATCCACACAAATATTCAGAGCTACAGACATCCACATACAGAGCCACTGACTTACACATACAGAGCTAGCTAGAGACATAGTCAATTAACACACATACCGAGCTAGCCACATAAAGATACTGAGCCATCTATACACACACACAGAGGCACCTATGCACTTATTGAGCTACAGATACACTGAGCCACACACATGCACAGCTACACACATAGAAACACACAGACATACACAGACTTACACATACTGAGCCACACACACACAGAGCCACCAACACATACAGAGCCACACACACAGAGTGCCACAAACACAGTTACACACAGAGCCACACACATATATCCAGCCTAAACTTAGGTACACACAGACAGAGCTACTTCTAAATAGCGACACTTAGCCATAAAGCAATCTACACAGACACATGTGTACACACAGATGTATATACATTCACACAGTGCAATATAGAGTGACAAATATAAAGCTACACTTTTACACACACACACAGTCGTCCTCACCATGCAAGTGTGACCTTCAGCTCAAGCGCTACGTTTCTAGGCGGCCAACCTTGCATTTCCCCACATCTTCACAACCACTCACTCACCTCCCAGCAGCCCTTTACTCTTGGCCACTTTATCAGCCAACGCCAGTTCTCTGGTGCTGGTGAGCGCGGGTTTTCCATGGCGTCCACTCAGGAGTTAAGCTACTCTAGCCTGTAATGTACTGCCTGAAGCCATTTTCAGCACGGCGGACAAGAGGTGATATTGGCTGAGAAAACGAAATACTTCCGCTCCAATATAAGAAAGCACTGGAAATTACACAGGCATGGCAGGATCGAGTGCTTTACACTCAGACGCGACCTCGTAGATTAGGTCTAGAGAGCTTCTGTTACTTTTAAACAAAAAAGCCTGTTGCTTTCGTTGAGAGAAACGTTTCAGTATGTTCTGCCTGGGACACATATTTCCTGATTGCTCCTCACTTTTTGAACAGCTACACAATTAAATGTAAAAATGAGGATTCAATCCCAATATTTTTCAGAGCCGGCCACAATTCATCCCTAAAGACCTAGCTGAAGGTAGATGTTAGGTCCATGAAACCAGATACAGGGGTATCTCTCGTCTCCCAAAATACTTAGTCGCTTGAAGATAGAGGTTTAGGCTTTGTTTGACGGTGCCCAAGAGTTCTGTAAAGTCATACTTGGCCTCAAAATAGTGCTCTTAATTTCTGCCGAACCTTGGAGTTGTGGCAGGAGCAGTTTACCAAATAATTTCAGTGATGGTGTTGATCAATTGAATTTGATATATCACAGTTAGGTTATAACTTTTCACATTTTACAATATTTCGAAAATTACACTGCTTCATCAAGATAAAGGCATTGGAACAAATATAGCAGTAGAGCAGATATGTGTGGTGTTTAGTGTCATCAGCAACAAAGTGCTGCAAAGGTTTTCACTAAATTGAAAAGAATCGCAAAAAATTGAGTTCTGTTGCTAACTCTTATAAGTCACAAGCACCTAATTACCCCTACAACCTCCACACTCCTCATGAAAATGTATATTTTGTGGTTTGTCCTCCCAGAGAAGAATCCGAGCATCGGGTCAGTTGGTTAGTGATTTGTCGGCGAGACAGGATGGATGCAAAGATGTCCACAGAGTCATTTGTGATATAATTCTTTCTAGTACGCAAAGATCTTAATTAACCTATGTTTACTGAGCACGGCTTACTAAGAAAAAAGCGTACCGTAGTTTAAAATAAAACATTAAGACTGACACCACCATACTGTCCAGGCTACGAGATTGGGAATTACAAACCTTTTGAGCTGTGTGCCGGTCACCACAACCAGCAGGTGTAGTCCTCGTAGCCTCCGTCAGTGTTTTAAGAGTGGAACGGATGAGTTCTTAGTGGGGCATGGCATTGGTTGAGCGTTTAAGTGGGCAGGAAGTTGGGTAAGCTCTTAAAGGTACATAGCGATAAATAACGTCTTTGTTGGATGTGACGCGGATGAGTGACTACAGTGCATGGCATCAGAGGAGTTCTTGGGGGCTGTGTTAGTGTGGGGGCACAGTGGATATTAACTGCTAGTCACCCACATTTAATAAAAATAACACACTGTATGAACTAATTTTCAGGTTGCTTAATCAAGGGGGCTCGTCCGTGCTTGTTCAGTAGTCGTGTAAACAACACAACGGTTGTATTTGTCTCGAGGCACGGGAGACAACTTACAGCGCTGCTGTGTGTAGGGCAAACTGTTAAATCGTATTTACCACTTTACCCGGTTCCTGGTCACACGGGGACTCTTCTGTATTTATCCATAAACACAACATCTTTTTCTGCTGTTTCACCGAGGTGCCTACTTTAAACTACACACGTTTGTTGTGCTCGTTTTGTTTATGCCAGTTGTAACCAGTTGCCGGACTAAAAAATAAAGACAAGAAAACAACACTGCGACAAAAGATGTACTTTCTACAAGACAGGTACAAACAAGCACACCACTGCCTTTCTCCGAGGCGAAACAGAAATGCCTCGGAGAAACGCAGCAGCGGTTTTCAGATTCGGGGTAGTGGCTAAAAAGTGGAAAGAAGAGCAGGGAACACGCCCCGAATCTGAAAAAGACGGAGCCTATTTTGAGAGACGGCTCTCTCTTCCAATGGCTGGCCTCCGTTTAGGAAGCCAGCCAATGGAGGAGAAGCAAAAAGAGAGGCGGGCTAAATAGCCACTCTAAGAATCATTAAATCTACGGACTTCCGGTTCTGCCTTCGGTAGACCGGACGGTCCCTCAACCTAAAAAGCATGCTTTCTGGACCAAGATCTACTTTCCTTCCTAATTTAGTGCAACTCCCTTCATCTATTTTTGCGGTAGTGCTTCTTAAAAAAGAAAATGCATTGGGATTTAGCATTTTGGGACCCCCCCCCTTTATTCGCAGGGATTTAGCATTTTGAGACACCCCCTTTTTCGCAGCCCCCGTTTGAAAGATCACCTTGAAACTTTCCATGCACAAACTAGGCAATAAGAGCACTATTTTGGAAAGTTTCTTGAAAATTCGTCAGTTATAAGTAAGACAAAAAAAAAAAAGACATTTTCTATGGAAATGCTGACCTAACTATAACTGCCCAGTAGCAACTGCTATATCACTGTGCTAGTCCCATGCCTAAAGATTTTGCTGTAGAAATGACAAAATACTTTGTCCCTTTGTATCTCGGCGTGGATGCCACTGTGCTAATCCTATGCTTAAAGACTCTGATAGAAAAGCAGACATTTCAGGTGAGCAGTGTCGCTGGTGTTGAGAGTGCTCTATACAGGAGCTGCTTTCCACATAAACTTGAGAACTCCCCAGGATTCTCTGCTTCTTTTCTGCATAATTTATGCATCACTCCATGCCTGAAAGGGTATTGTTTTGACTTATACTGGGTGCTCCCTTGTCTGGACAAAGCTATACCTCTCTGAGGAGCTCTAAGAAGAGCAAAACACTGTGTCAGGGCCTGCTTTTACTAATTTCAAGTTGGCTTTTTGGTATTTTACCAATTCAAAGCTGTAATGCTGTGCCTGGAGTGGTAAACGGCTTTTGTCATTTTACAGCTCAGCATGGACAGCACTGTGCATGTCCTATGCTTAAAGATTTTTCTGCAGAAATGGCAAAAGACTTTGTCCCTTTCTATCTCGGCGCGGATGCCAATGTTCTAATCCTATGCTTAAAGACTTTGATAGAAAAGCAGACGTTTGAGGTGAGCAGATCTAGAGTGTTTGTGGTGTTGAGACTGCTCTATACAGGAGCTACTTTCCACCTAAACTTGAGAACTACCCAGAGTTCCCTGCTTCTTTTTTGCATAATTTGTGCATCACTCTATGCCTGAAAGGGTATTGTTTTGACTTATACTGGGTGCTGCCTTGTGTCTGGACAAAGCTATACCTCTCTAAAGGGCTCTAAGTAGAGTGAAACATGTGTCAGGGGTTGTTTTTACTCATTTCAGTTTGGCTTGGTTGGTATTTTACCAAATTCAAAGCTGTCATACTGTTCCTGGAGTGGTAAATGGCTTTTGTAATTTTACAGCTCGGCATGGACAGCACTGTGCTAGTCCTATGCTTAAAGATGTTGCTGTAGAAATGACAAAAGACTTTGTCCCTTTCTATCTCGGCGTGGATGCCACTGTGCTAATCCTATGCTTAAAGACTTTGATAGAAAAGCAGACATTTGAGGTGAGCAGTTCTAGAGGGTCGCTGGTTTTGAGAGTGCTCTATACAGGAGCTGCTTTGCACCTAAACTTTAGAACTACCAACAGTTTTTGCTTCTTTTTTGTACCTATACATATATATATATATATATATATATATATATATATATATGGACGACTCGTCAAACGGCCCCAAGGGAGAGCGCACTATCGCATAGCGGGTGCTAGTGTCGAGGACGGGCCAATCCTCGATTCAATTTTCCACCAATTTCCTCCAAGGAGGAATCACTGCACACCAAGGAAGTTGTAAGTTTAAGGGTTTTATTCTTTTAAGTGCAAGTTATCACCAACTCCACCACCAACGCGTTTCAACCACAATCGGTCTTGCTCACGGTATGTGAGTCTTTTTTCAATGTTCTTTATTTATAGTGTCACCCATATTAGCCATTAGGAGGAATTATGGGAGTTGTAGTTCGTTTTCACATATATCATTTCACATGTTTGCGATTTATCGATGTCAAAGCAATGTCATGTTTCGGGGTATTATAGAATACATCTGCATACTCTGAATATTTACATTGTGTCTATGTAAATACTGGAATCATACATTGTCGTATGTTATCTTAGAGTTCATACTGTTGATAACAATATGATTGCTCAGTGCATTTTTGGTCGCAGAATCTGGGCTAAGTGCCCATTTTTATTCGCAGAATCCGGGCTTAGTGCCCATATCGTCATATTCAGTTTAGAAACTGGCAGATGTAGATGTTTCGAGTTCATACCCCTTCATCGTTGTTCTAATGTTTGTGTTGTACAGTAGGCTCATAGATGGCTGTGTAATTCTTCATCGCCGTTAAGGCCAAAAGGGGCCTTCGTCTTGAAGCGTATGATCATCTTGCTTTCCATTCTCCTTAGTTTCAGTGTTCTGTTACCTCCACGTTCGTTTTTCGGGACTGTTGTTAATCCGAAATATTTTATCTTCTGTTTCATGTCTTCTTTGTGAATTTTGAGATGTTTCACAATGGCATAGTTCGTGTCATCATTCTGAACTGCCCTCAGGTGTTCCAAGATTCTTTTCTTTAGGGGGCAGATGGTACTGCCTATGTACCATAGTCCGCATCCACAGACAATGACATACACTACGTATGTGGATTCACAGGTGATCCTTTCCGAGATGTTAAATATGTTGCCCATGAAATCCACAGTTTCCTTCATGTTCATGCCGTGTTTGCATGCTTTACACGTGTTGCACCGTATAAAACCTGTTTGTTTGTTTGTCAGCCAGTTTTTGGATTTGCTGGTGGTTGTCAAGTGGCTCTTGACCAGTTTGTCTTTTAAGGAGGGAGCTTTCCGATACGAAATGTTCGGATAGTTGCCAATTTTATGACCAATGTCTGGATCTTTCCTCAGAATATCCCAATGTTTTTTCAAGATGTTGATTATCTGGTAGTTTTCTTTGCTATATGTAAGGACCACTCGAATTACGGCATCTTCTTCTTTTGGTTGTTGCGTCTGTTTCAGAGTCTGTGCCCGGGGAATCGCCCTTGCTCTTGCTTGACCAAGTTTTATGTCTTTTTCATTGTACCCTCTTTGCTCGAATCTCCTTGCTGTTTCGTCGAAGGTACGTTCCATTTCTGAGTCATCTGAGCAATTACGTCTCATACGTAAGAATTCTCCGTACGGAATGCTCTTCTTTAGTTGTGGAGGATGAAAACTTTCACCATGTAGAATGCTGTTGGTTGCTGTTGGTTTTCTGTACAGTCTCGTCTTGATTTCTTCATCTTCTATGTATACCGTTACATCTAGAAATTGAATTTCTTTTTTTTTTTTTTTTTTTTTTTTTTAAATTTTTATTGAACAATAATTCGGTTACAAGCACGGGCCTACAACCACCGGGGCCGGCCGCTAGGTACAGAATGAAATATACATTTATCATGGCTGCAGTCAAGTCCCGGGGCGCAGCCCCGTAGTGGCTCCGGATAGTTCTAAAGGAACAGGAGACTTAAGTCCAACAGACACAAAAACTAAAAGAAAAACAAAAGGCGAGGCATAAGGGCAAACAGTGCGGGTCAGGCTTCCTCCGGGGAACTCCAGTGCAGACCATTAAGCAGCCGGCAAAAGGAAGGAGTACCGGGAGGCTGGGGACGGGGGGGGGGTCAAGGGAGATGAACGTCCATATGTAGTTATTCCAAAAGGTGCCAGGAACCATCAAGGGTCAGGGGGACATGGCGATATCGGTGTCCACCAGGGGGGGCGTACAGATACCCCCGCGATACGCATTCCATTGCCCCCAGATTCTACCCCATGCCCCCGGCTTACCACGGGCCACATACACAGTCTTCTCCCTGAACATACACCAGTCCATATTCTCCTTCCATACTGACACGGTGGGCGGCCGTTGGGCGCCCCAAAGCTGCGCTATATCTCTCTTGGCAATCATGTTCCCCAGGGCCGCCCACCGAGTCTGAGCCGCGCTGTAATCATTGGGCTCCCACACATTCAGGACACAGCGACGCACCTCCGGCAGCAGCACAACCCCAGTGACCTGTCCCATAACCATATGGACCCGGCGCCAGTAGTCCGCCACCTCGCGGCACTCCCACAGGATATGGAGAAAGGTGGCGCTGAGCCCACAACCCCGCTTACAGAGCCCGTCGTCGGAAAATCCCATCGAGACCAAGCGAGGACCCGTCACATACACCCGGTGAAGAATCTTGAGCTGTACCAACCGGAGACGGGCTGGAATGGCGACCTCCTTGGGGGACGACAGTGCAGACTGCCAGTCCTCGTCGTCCAATTCCACCCCGTCCCCCGTCCAAGCCTCCCGGAGGCGCACAAAGAGGTCAGCCCGATGATTAATCAGTTTTTTATAAGTTAAAGAAATAGTACTGTCAGGGACATGTCCGTCAAGTATGCGGTCCTCGAGGGGCGAGGAAACCGGGATCTTGGTCCCCTCCCCAAAGACCGAGAGCAGGGCGTGTCGAACCTGGGCATAGCGGAAGAACTCCCTGTCCGTAAGCTCGTATTCGGCCTGGAGCACCGCGAAAGTCTTAACCGTGCCCTTATGCCACAGGTCTCCCACTTTGCTGATACCAATCGTATCCCACTGGTCAAACCCCTTCGTAGTCCAGAGGCTGCCCAGGCGGTCGGAGGCAAACAAAGGAGTAGCACATGTTAGTCGCTCACTCCAGCCCGTGGCCGCAGTGGCAGCCCTCCAGGTCCGCACCGCAATCTTAGTAGGACCCGTAAGGGTCCGGCCAGCCGAGCGGGAGTAAAGTGCCCTGTTATAGTTCCCGCCGGGAAGCAGGAACTTGTCCATCTCATACGCCGGATTCAAGCCAGGCGCATACGTGGCATGGTTAATGGCCGCTAGCTGCGAGGCCCAATAGTACCTGCGAATGTCAGGAAGCGCGATGCCCCCGTCGTACCAGGGGAGAGTAAGCTTAGCAAGAGCAATACGCGCCCGCCCGTCCCACACCAGTCTCCTCTGCAGGCTCTCCACCGCACGAAAGTAGGCCACTGGGATAACGTCGAAGGAGTTCTGGAGTGCATAGAGGAACCTGGGAAGGGACATCATTTTGAACAGCGCGGCCCGACCCAGCGGGGACAGGGGCAGCCTGCACCACCGGGCCGTGTCCTCTCGCAATCGCCGGAGTGGACGTAGGAGATTCTGCTCATAGCGAGCCACCGGGTCCAGCGAAACGTATATCCCCAGGTACTTAAAGCCGCTCAGAGAAATTTGGATCGGAAGCCGAGGCGGCAGGAGAGGAGGACCACCAGAGATAGGATAGACGCAGGATTTAGACCAATTGATCGTGAGACCCGAATTGTTCCCAAAGGAAGTCAGAACGTCAAAGAGGACGTTGAGCGACTGCCGCGGTGAGGTGAGATACAGGAGAATATCGTCCGCATACAGCGAGACCCGATCTTCGAAGCCCGGGGCCCACCGGATCCCTCTAAGCGAGGGCTCCCAGCGGAGCCAAGCAGCGAGTGGCTCCAGGGCGAGAGCAAAGAGCAAAGGGGACAACGGGCACCCCTGCCTCGTGCCCCTGCCGAGGGCAAAGGGGCGAGAGACCCGCCCATTCACCACCACCTGAGCCATGGGTCCCGTGTAAAGAAGCTTCACCCAGCCAATAAATCCTTCCCCAAAGCCAAATTTAGCCAAGACAGCCCAGAGGAATGGCCACTCGATGGTGTCAAAAGCCATCGTGGCATCCAAAGAAACCAGCACGGCCGGTTCGGAGAGGAGCTCCGCCCTGGCCAGGGCGCCGTGAAGACGCCGCAAGTTAAGAGCGGTGTTGCGATGCGGGATGAAGCCGCATTGGTCCGGATGAATAAGATCGCACACGACGCTCAACAAACGATTGGCAAGGACTTTCGCCAGGATTTTAGGCTCTGCATTTAGCAGTGAAATAGGCCGGTAAGAAGTACAGCGGTCTCGCGGCTTGCCCTCCTTGGGGATCACGACTATCGTGGCCAAACGCTGGTCAGCCGGAAGGGAACCCGCCGCAAGAGACTCACGGAACATGCGACTGAGGAAGGGCGCAAGCTTATCAGGGCGCAATTTATATAGCTCAATGGGCAGACCGTTGGGACCCATAGCCTTGCCCGAGCGAAGGGAGCGGATCGTGGTCGCTATTTCATCCGCCGACAAGGGGGCGTCCAGCCGCTCACGGTCCTCAACGGACAGGCCGGGCAAGGCAATATCCCTCAGTAGAAGGCGAGAGTCGTCCTCATCTCTGTCAGTCACTGGGGAGTACACAGCCCGGAGGTGGTCGGCGAAACATTCCACAATCTCATCCGGCTCAGTCACACACACACCATCCGCAGCACGCAACTCCGGGACCACACGATTCACTCTCTCCTTTTTGTCCAGCCACGCAATCAACTTTCCCGCCTTGTCCCCGGCGTCGTACAGTCGACCCTGCTGCTCCCTATACATAGTTTTGGCCGCGTCAGTGACCAGGGACCTATATTCAAACTGTTTCAGGCTAAGGGCATGGAGCCCGTCCGGAGTGACATTCGCCTCCAAGGCCGACTCCAGCCCCGAGATGTCAGTCTCCAGCCTCACCACTGCCTCACTCTTGACCTTCTTAGCCACCACTATCTGGGAGAGGGCGTGTCCGCGGATCACGGTTTTAAAGGCTTCCCACAGGGACATTGCAGACGACACCGACCCCTCGTTATCAAGGAAGTATTGGTCCATAGCCTTAACCAGGCTGTCGCGAGTCGTAGGGTCTCGCAGGTACCATGGGTTAATGGGAGCGATCCGCCCTGCAGACCGCGACCCGGTGTCAAAAAGAAGCCACAGCGGAGAATGGTCGGAGATACCCCGCGCCAGGTGCCTGACCTCTCTAATCCGACCAGTCTGCGCCGCGGGCATAAGGAAGTAGTCTAACCTAGAGAGACTCCCATGCGCCCCCGAGTGAAAGGTGAACTGACATTGGGTCGGATGCATTAATCTCCAGCTATCCACCAGGCCGAAGGTCTCCAACATCCCACCCAGCCATGCCTGGGCAGCGGGGAGGGTCCTTGGTGGGTGACGATCCAGTTCACCCGAAACCACAGAATTAAAGTCCCCGCCCATGAGCAGGAGGCCGTCCGGAAGGTCAAGCAGCATTCGACCCAAGTCAGTGAAGGTGGAGTTCTGGAGGCCCGGGGGGACGTAGACTGAAACCAGGGTAAGGGGCTGCCCCTCCCACCTCCCAATCAAACACACATAGCGCCCTCTGTCATCCGAGACTATCTTAGTGATCTCCACCGGAAGGGAGGTTCGCAGGAGAATGCCCACCCCCCTGGAACCAGTTGTGAAACCAGAATGGGCTACGAGGCGATATCCCCCCCTGTTCATTGCATGACAAACATTACCAACCAGATGCGTCTCCTGGAGAAACACCACATCAGGAGTCAAACGACGCAAATATTGCAGCACTACACCCCGCTTGATACGGTCCCCCAACCCATTGACGTTCCATGACATAAGCCTCAACCCGTCCCCCCCCATCCCCTCCAATAGATCAAGGGTCCCCCAGCCTGCAGCACAGTTCCCAGATGTGGACAAAAATCAATACCTCGCCCTGTAAACAAAAAACACACAACAAAACAACCCCTCCTCCCCCCCAACCCCACCCCAAGTCCAACTCCCCCCACCCTGCACCCCTGCGGGCCAAAAAACCCCCCCAACTTGCAGTGTGCCTGTCGCCCCACTAACCCCATTCTACGAAAAGACCCCGGAGGAGGAAAGGGACCCGTCCCCGCCCGCCCCCCTCACAGGTCCTGGTGAAACACAATATACAAAAGAAGTAAGACCCAACTGAACAGTGCAAAACGGCAAAATCAAGGACCAAAAGTCATTCTAAAGGGGACCCGTCACCTGCGGTGCCCGCAGAGGGTCCGGGACGGCCACCTCCGTCCGGCAGCGAGTCCAGCCAGTCACTTGCGGCCACAGGAGAGTCAAAAAAGGCTGTCCGATCCCCATGTTCCACTCGGAGTTTTGCAGGGTAGAGCATCGAATACTTTAGGCCCAGCTCGCGGAGACGACGCTTCACCCCTTGGAATCCCATCCGCTGTTTCTGGACCAGTTGCGTGAAGTCCGGGTAAAAATTGATGGTCGAGTTCTCGTGACGAACCGGGCCGTGGGTCCGTGAGGCCTGCAGAATAGCGTCGCGGTCCCTGTAGTGGAATAGTTTGGCCACGATAGGCCTCGGGGGGGCCCCCGGCCGTGGCCGACCGCCCGGAACTCGATGGGCCCGCTCCACGGCAAAGAACTTACTTAGGCCAGCCGGGGACAACTGTTGCAGGATAAGTTCCTCGACCACGAGGTCAACCGGGCGGCCGTCGGAGGACTCCGGTACACCTATGACGCGGATGTTGTTGCGTCGGGCCCGTCCCTCGAAGTCCTCAAGCCGCCGGGCCATATGATCGTTGACCACCCTGATGTCTCCAAGCGCGGCCCGCAGATCCGACACCTCCGCACCGAGGGTGGAGGTCCGTGTATCGAGGGCCTGGACCCTCTCGTTTGTTTTGGAGAGGTCGGCCCGGATCAGGGTGACATCAATCGCGACGGTGTCGATCTTACGGGCCAGGGCCTCGTATTGCGTGGCGATGGTTTCCCTGATGCCAGCAATGGCGCCCATAATGTCCTGCAGGGAAAGTTCCGTAGAGACGTTCGTGCCTCCCCCTGCAGCGTCCGGGGGGAGGCCAGCAGCGCCAGGGGACCCTCTGCCCTGGGTGTAGCGGTCCATGTTGTTGCTCTGGACCGCTCCCCCGCGGAGGGAGGCCTTGGTCTTGCGCCCCTCGGGACCCCCTTTGCCCCCCATGTGAACACGGTCACTCAAGGGGACCTCCAACCAAGAGGTGTAAGGGCACCAGCAAGAAGACCTCAAAATGTTGGTATAGGGGGTCCGAGGCTATAGGCACTCTAGTGGCAGGTGGAGGAAAACCTCGTGCAGAGGCCCAGGAAGCACCTCTCCACCCCGAGCGCACCCGCCAGCTGGTCTCCTGAAGTCCAAAACCGAAACCGAAAGTGGTGGATCGGCAACTGGTACCGCGCTGAAGCCGCTGTTGTTCAATTGCAGCCCGGCCCCACGGGTCACCTTCACCCCGGTCACCTCCGTCGGGTGGGTCCCAAAAGTTCCGACGACGACAACTCAGGATTCCCAGGTCCGAGTTGATTTTTGAAAAGAGATATGTGCTCAGCTGGTCTTCATCTCCCAGATTCCATAAACCACATCAGGATATTCTCAGGATAAATTCCGAGGAGCAGAAAGGGTCCGGGGAGCCCTGTGCTCACGCGACCATCTTGGATGCGCGCTAGGCTCCTCCTCCCAGAAATTGAATTTCTTGATCGCTGATGTTGTGCGTGAATTGTAAGCCGATTTCATTAGCATTTAAAATTTTCATATATTCTTCAAATTCACTCAAGCTGCCACTCCAAATGAGGAAAAGATCGTCGATGTAACGTAGCCATAATTCTGTTTTGGAGGTGTATCTTTCATTGATTTCATCCCAGGCTATCAGTTTTTCCCACCACCCCATCGTGAGGTTGGCGTAGCTAGGAGAAAATGAAACTCCCATAGCAGTGCCACACTGCTGGGAGTATATCTGGCCATCGAAGATGAAGATGTTGTTATAGAGACAGAGCTCCATCATTTTCATAAGCATTGTAGTGTGTTTGGATTGTCTTATGCTTCGTTGTTTTAAGAAATACTCAACAGCTTGGAGTCCAACGCTGTGTTTGATGGAAGTATATAATGATACTACATCGATCGTTACGAGATAGTATCCTTTGTGCCAGCCAAGATCACTTAGGATTCTTAAAAAATCCCCCGTGTCTTTTATATAAGATGTTAGGTTAGTAACTAGTGGTGCCAGGAAAAAGTCCACATAATCTGATATGTTTTCGTAGAGAGAGTTGCAACTCGACATGATAGGTCTTGCTGGGGGATTTATTAAGGTTTTATGTATTTTCGGTAAGAAATACATGGTGGGCATCACTGGACTGTCATTATTTAAGAAGAGGGATTCCTCCGATGTTAAAAGACCCTCCTCTTGCCACTTCTTAATTTGTAGTCCTAGATGTATGGTTAAATCATTGAGTGGATTGCTGGTCAGTTTGATATAATTGTTGTGATCATCTAGTTGTCTCTTCGCCTCCTTAAGGTAGTCACTTTTGTTCTGAATGACAACATTGCCCCCCTTGTCCGCCGGTTTGATAATGATTTTATCATTCTTCATCAAGTTGTCTATTGCAAGTCTCTCCATTTTGTTTAAGTTTTCTTTTTTGTGGTTATTGTTAGTTTTAGTCAGTGTTTCTAAATCCCCAACTACTAGATCATGGAAGGTATCAATTCTGTTTCCAGGACTGAGCACAGGACAAAATTTAGACTTGGACTTAAAAGCAGTTGGTTCTCTTCTGTCAGTGCATGTCTGTAACTGTTCTAGAACTTGAGATTCAGTTACTTCATCGTTGTCAGACATTAGTTCGTACGCAGTAACCAGGACAGGTATGTCTTCAAGTGTTAGCTCACTGGTCTCCGGTGCTCCTTTCTTTATGATAGTTTGTTTCGTTCTGTTCGGAAATTTACTGAAGAACTTGGCAACTTTTAATTTTCTTACAAATTTGTAGATGTCAATTCTTGTGTCTACATGGTTGTGATGTTGTTCTGGGCAGAAGCTTAAACCTTTGTTGAGTACGTTACGTTCATGGGAGTTCAATTTGTAATCAGAGAGATTCACAATTAGATTCACTTTGGTTCCTGTTGATTGTTTCATTTCTTTAAGCGATTGCGTAGGGGGTAGCTTCTTGGTTGTTCCGCCCCCTCTTCTCGTTTTTCTCCTTCTTTTGAGGATTGGTGATAGTTTCTTCCTCTCCCTCGGCCTCGGCCTCGGCCTCGTCCTCTTCCTTGGCCCCTCGGATTTTTTTGATCGATATACATCAGCTTCATCTCCTCTAAAAAAGTAAAGTGTCCAGTTCTTGTTGTTCTTTCTTCTTCACTTAGTTCTGATTCAGAGCCACTCGTTACCGGTACGTCCAGTGCTGCTTTTGAATTCTTACCCATTTGTTCTTTCAAAACTTCAAATCTCCGAGCAAAGGTTAGAATTGCTCCTGTTTCATAGTCTAACTGATCTCTTCTAAACTTTCTCTGCTTTCGTTGTTCTACCTCGTTTTCATGTCTGTCTAGATTTTTCTCCATGTCCTTTCGTAGTTGTTTACTTTCTTCCTCCTGATTGAGACTGGTAATCTGTTGTTCAATTTTACTGATGTTTTCATGTAGCTCCTCTATGTCTTTCTTGGCGTATTTGATTACAATCAATACCATGTTTTTTGAACACTGCATGCTGTTTTTCCCCCATTCTTCTAGCATCTCAGGCTTAGTGTCGGGGTGATTGGGGAGCGTGAAGATTCTCAGTCCTCTCGGTATTCGATCACACTCGATATATTTCTCCAGTGTAATCACTTCCCAGCTTTTAGTTATTTCTTTTTTCAATAGTCTCTCAAGTTGGAGGAAGAGTTGTTTAAGATTCTTATTTTGACTAATGTCCTTGTCACTAGTTATTTCCTTTTGTGATGTTGTGCCCGCTCTTACAAACATAGTTTCCGCTCGTTGCATGCGTTTCGCCGCTCTCGCTTCCATGTTGATAATTGATATAATAATCCGCTGAGACTCACATATGGCGGTTTAAAAGTTTTTAGGTGTGCACATTCCCATCAACCTTCCTTTGCATCTATACAGGTATTGATATCCTGGCGATGCAAGCCAGGATATCAATACCTGTATAGATGCAAAGGAAGGTTGATGGGAATGTGCACACCTAAAAACTTTTAAACCGCCATATGTGAGTCTCAGCGGATTATTATATCAATTATCAACATGGAAGCGAGAGCGGCGAAACGCATGCAACGAGCGGAAACTATGTTTGTAAGAGCGGGCACAACATCACAAAAGGAAATAACTAGTGACAAGGACATTAGTCAAAATAAGAATCTTAAACAACTCTTCCTCCAACTTGAGAGACTATTGAAAAAAGAAATAACTAAAAGCTGGGAAGTGATTACACTGGAGAAATATATCGAGTGTGATCGAATACCGAGAGGACTGAGAATCTTCACGCTCCCCAATCACCCCGACACTAAGCCTGAGATGCTAGAAGAATGGGGGAAAAACAGCATGCAGTGTTCAAAAAACATGGTATTGATTGTAATCAAATACGCCAAGAAAGACATAGAGGAGCTACATGAAAACATCAGTAAAATTGAACAACAGATTACCAGTCTCAATCAGGAGGAAGAAAGTAAACAACTACGAAAGGACATGGAGAAAAATCTAGACAGACATGAAAACGAGGTAGAACAACGAAAGCAGAGAAAGTTTAGAAGAGATCAGTTAGACTATGAAACTGGAGCAATTCTAACCTTTGCTCGGAGATTTGAAGTTTTGAAAGAACAAATGGGTAAGAATTCAAAAGCAGCACTGGACGTACCGGTAACGAGTGGCTCTGAATCAGAACTAAGTGAAGAAGAAAGAACAACAAGAACTGGACACTTTACTTTTTTAGAGGAGATGAAGCTGATGTATATCGATCAAAAAAATCCGAGGGGCCAAGGAAGAGGACGAGGCCGAGGCCGAGGCCAAGGAAGAGGACGAGGCCGAGGCCGAGGCCGAGGGAGAGGAAGAAACTATCACCAATCCTCAAAAGAAGGAGAAAAACGAGAAGAGGGGGCGGAACAACCAAGAAGCTACCCCCTACGCAATCGCTTAAAGAAATGAAACAATCAACAGGAACCAAAGTGAATCTAATTGTGAATCTCTCTGATTACAAATTGAACTCCCATGAACGTAACGTACTCAACAAAGGTTTAAGCTTCTGCCCAGAACAACATCACAACCATGTAGACACAAGAATTGACATCTACAAATTTGTAAGAAAATTAAAACTTGCCAAGTTCTTCAGTAAATTTCCGAACAGAACGAAACAAACTATCATAAAGAAAGGAGCACCGGAGACCAGTGAGCTAACACTTGAAGACATACCTGTCCTGGTTACTGCGTACGAACTAATGTCTGACAACGATGAAGTAACTGAATCTCAAGTTCTAGAACAGTTACAGACATGCACTGACAGAAGAGAACCAACTGCTTTTAAGTCCAAGTCTAAATTTTGTCCTGTGCTCAGTCCTGGAAACAGAATTGATACCTTCCATGATCTAGTAGTTGGGGATTTAGAAACACTGACTAAAACTAACAATAACCACAAAAAAGAAAACTTAAACAAAATGGAGAGACTTGCAATAGACAACTTGATGAAGAATGATAAAATCATTATCAAACCGGCGGACAAGGGGGGCAATGTTGTCATTCAGAACAAAAGTGACTACCTTAAGGAGGCGAAGAGACAACTAGATGATCACAACAATTATATCAAACTGACCAGCAATCCACTCAATGATTTAACCATACATCTAGGACTACAAATTAAGAAGTGGCAAGAGGAGGGTCTTTTAACATCGGAGGAATCCCTCTTCTTAAATAATGACAGTCCAGTGATGCCCACCATGTATTTCTTACCGAAAATACATAAAACCTTAATAAATCCCCCAGCAAGACCTATCATGTCGAGTTGCAACTCTCTCTACGAAAACATATCAGATTATGTGGACTTTTTCCTGGCACCACTAGTTACTAACCTAACATCTTATATAAAAGACACGGGGGATTTTTTAAGAATCCTAAGTGATCTTGGCTGGCACAAAGGATACTATCTCGTAACGATCGATGTAGTATCATTATATACTTCCATCAAACACAGCGTTGGACTCCAAGCTGTTGAGTATTTCTTAAAACAACGAAGCATAAGACAATCCAAACACACTACAATGCTTATGAAAATGATGGAGCTCTGTCTCTATAACAACATCTTCATCTTCGATGGCCAGATATACTCCCAGCAGTGTGGCACTGCTATGGGAGTTTCATTTTCTCCTAGCTACGCCAACCTCACGATGGGGTGGTGGGAAAAACTGATAGCCTGGGATGAAATCAATGAAAGATACACCTCCAAAACAGAATTATGGCTACGTTACATCGACGATCTTTTCCTCATTTGGAGTGGCAGCTTGAGTGAATTTGAAGAATATATGAAAATTTTAAATGCTAATGAAATCGGCTTACAATTCACGCACAACATCAGCGATCAAGAAATTCAATTTCTAGATGTAACGGTATACATAGAAGATGAAGAAATCAAGACGAGACTGTACAGAAAACCAACAGCAACCAACAGCATTCTACATGGTGAAAGTTTTCATCCTCCACAACTAAAGAAGAGCATTCCGTACGGAGAATTCTTACGTATGAGATGTAATTGCTCAGATGACTCAGAAATGGAACGTACCTTCGACGAAACAGCAAGGAGATTCGAGCAAAGAGGGTACAATGAAAAAGACATAAAACTTGGTCAAGCAAGAGCAAGGGCGATTCCCCGGGAACAGACTCTGAAACAGACGCAACAACCAAAAGAAGAAGATGCCGTAATTCGAGTGGTCCTTACATATAGCAAAGAAAACTACCAGATAATCAACATCTTGAAAAAACATTGGGATATTCTGAGGAAAGATCCAGACATTGGTCATAAAATTGGCAACTATCCGAACATTTCGTATCGGAAAGCTCCCTCCTTAAAAGACAAACTGGTCAAGAGCCACTTGACAACCACCAGCAAATCCAAAAACTGGCTGACAAACAAACAAACAGGTTTTATACGGTGCAACACGTGTAAAGCATGCAAACACTGCATGAACATGAAGGAAACTGTGGATTTCATGGGCAACATATTTAGCATCTCGGAAAGGATCACCTGTGAATCCACATACGTAGTGTATGTCATTGTCTGTGGATGCGGACTATGGTACATAGGCAGTACCATCTGCCCCCTAAAGAAAAGAATCTTGGAACACCTGAGGGCAGTTCAGAATGATGACACGAACTATGCCATTGTGAAACATCTCAAAATTCACAAAGAAGACATGAAACAGAAGATAAAATATTTCGGATTAACAACAGTCCCGAAAAACGAACGTGGAGGTAACAGAACACTGAAACTAAGGAGAATGGAAAGCAAGATGATCATACGCTTCAAGACGAAGGCCCCTTTTGGCCTTAACGGCGATGAAGAATTACACAGCCATCTATGAGCCTACTGTACAACACAAACATTAGAACAACGATGAAGGGGTATGAACTCGAAACATCTACATCTGCCAGTTTCTAAACTGAATATGACGATATGGGCACTAAGCCCGGTATTCTGCAAATAAAAATGGGCACTTAGCCCAGATTCTGCGACCAAAAATGCACTGAGCAATCATATTGTTATCAACAGTATGAACTCTAAGATAACATACGACAATGTATGATTCCAGTATTTACATAGACGCAATGTAAATATTCAGAGTATGCAGATGTATTCTATAATACCCCGAAACATGACATTGCTTTGACATCGATAAATCGCAAACATGTGAAATGATATATGTGAAAACGAACTACAACTCCCATAATTCCTCCTAATGGCTAATATGGGTGACACTATAAATAAAGAACATTGAAAAAAGACTCACATACCGTGAGCAAGACCGATTGTGGTTGAAACGCGTTGGTGGTGGAGTTGGTGATAACTTGCACTTAAAAGAATAAAACCCTTAAACTTACAACTTCCTTGGTGTGCAGTGATTCCTCCTTGGAGGAAATTGGTGGAAAAAAAAAATATATATATATATATATATATATATATATATATATATATATATATATATATATATATTATCTACTGGCGGTCGCCAGTAGATAGTTATAGTTACAACCTAGTTTCCATAAGAAATCTCAAAATTCTATTTTGAATAACTTTGGCGCCGGGTGACGAATCCTCGCGAAATTTTCAAAACTAATGGGGCGCTCCGTTCAGCTCCTACCCTGAAAGTCTCGCGGTGATTCGTCAAGCAGGGGCCGAGAAAAAAGGGGGGTCCCAAAACACGTTTTCCCCATGCATTTTTCCATAGGACCTTTAGACACAGCTACAGCCCGAACGGCTGAACGGAATTACTTGAAATTTGGCAGAGAGGTAGCCATAAGGTTAAGGGACTGCCTTTTGCAGGTCTGGTGTAAATCTGTTCAGTATTTCCTGAGAAAATAGCATTTAAAACCATATATATATGTGGGTGGAGCCTAACCACACATCTCATCCTGAGATCTGATTGGCTGTCAGCACTTCATCCAAGAAGTGTTGGCAGCCATCTTGGGACCAATATACATGATTGCACCTCATTAAAAAGCATTGCAGTTAATAGAAGGTTTTAAGACTTTAGTTACATTATAAATCATTTGTTGATGGTACCATACTAATTTTAGGAATTGTGGTATGTTCTAAGGTGATTTCACCATGTGAAAAAGCCTTCTGCTGGGATATCATGATTGAGAGAAAAATATTTTCTCATGCTTTTACCACAGAGGTTTGGAAGGTGATCTATAAGCTAAACTGAGAGCTTATTTTCTGTAAATTCACATCATCTTTCTCAGTCATGTGAGATTGAAGTCTGACATTCTCAGTAAAACATGTACATCCAACAAGGGCAGAGACTGTCAGTTGATTCCTTAGTGTTCTACTGCAGCTTCCCAGAGTGTTCCAAAGAACTACTAGAGCGCTAACAGTCCTACTTATGATAAACGTATGGCACACCTGAAGCCATCTTGCTTGGATTAAAGTGGTAACTCTTAAAACATTTAATTTAAAAAGGAACAAAATGAGGGGGTTCATTTTTCCATAAAAAGTATGATTAGTGCTGCAGAAAGAAAAATTAGGGCACATTTTGAGTGAATTCTCAAATCCTCTTCTATTTCATTAAAAAATTCTGACATGCAGACTGAAACATGCACTTTCAATACCAGCAGCAGTTTTCCCTGGTGAGCAGTAGCTTTACTACAGTGATCTAATGAGCAAAAAGAGTGCTAACATTCAGAATTTATGGCAAATGTGTGACATATCTGAATACCTTCATGATGGAATCAAAGTAAAAAACTGAAAGCATTTCCTACTGAGGAGACTGCAGTACATGAGGAAATTAGGAAACTTCTTAACAAATAAATCTCCCAAGATGGCCACCGGAGACAAAAGAGCCCAAATGTAGCCCCAAATCACCCAGATGTAGCCCAAATATAGCCCAATGACAGAAGTGTGCAAAACACTTATTATTTTGTGTTTTTGCAGTGTTATATAGTGCAGACTTGTCAGGTATTGGAGTGCTTTACATGAGCATCACACAAGAACAAATTCATTTTGGTTGTAGACATGGGGAGACTAAGTGATTTGACCAGAATCACAGAATGTCGAGCTGAAGCAGAAACTCCAACCTGGTCCCCAGTTGCAAAGTCTGCAGTTCTGGAAGTAACACCACATCCTCTCCCCTAAGTGCAACATTTAATCAAGTGGTCAACTGGATAAAAAAACATAAAGATAACAAATAATTTAAAAGTGCTTTGTCGCTATTTGAAAACTCAGAAAATATGTCCTTATTTTAGTCTTTTAGAGCACTAACCATAATTTTGATGCCAATAAGACCCTCTCATATATGTAATTTCTAAAGGAAATGCTCTAGGTATTACAGTTTTGATTACATCAAGATGATGTCAGGCGTTCCACACTTTTGTAATAAATATAGAATGTTAGCAATCTAGTTGTTCATTAGGATACTGTTGAGAGGCAGAGGCCAGGGGCACGGACTCTGAAAATTGAAGGCAGGTAGGAGGGTGCAAAGGCAACAATTTAACCACACTGAGCAGGCAGGAAGGGCCGTGGCAGCACAACAGACTATGGAGGGCAGTGGAAAGGGGAACAGGGGCAACAAACCAACAATACAGGACTTGCAAGAGAGGCTGTGGCAATGTAATAGACCATTGTGGGCAATGGTAGTACAACCATACATGCCAACAGACCCGATTCGGCCAGGAAACGTCCAATGTTTTTAAGCTCAAATGGGCTTTATTTGATCTGTCTCCTGTCTACAATCTCCTCTTTTTCAATGTAACTCAAATGGGAAAATCAATACCCCAGTTTTTTTTCAAAATCTCCCTCTTACCAAGTTCAAAATGTTCGCAAGTATGGTACATTGGATCATGGAAGGAAATGGGATAGGGACATGGACTCGGATAACAGAGGACAGGAGGGACATGGAGAGGTGCACCAAACTGACCCTACAGGGCAGGCATCAGGGTTTGCAGCAGCACAATACACCACACAGCGCATGCGGGACGGGAGTGCAGCACAACAATCCATAGAAAGCAAGATGGAGGGGACAGGACCATGCACATGGACAACAGAGAACAGATGGGAAAGAGGCAATGGTAGCTAGCTGACCATAATGGACAGACAGGAGAGAAAGCTGCAGCATAACAGACCATAAAGGGCAGGAGGGACGGATCAGGAGCATTACAATGGAACAGACAAGCCAGGAGGGAGGAAGTAGGGGTCTGCACATGTAAACAGAGGGCTGGGGGCAAGGGGGCAGGGCAGGAGCAGCAAGATAGCCATGGAGGTCAGGCAGGATGGGCACTAGAAGCAAGATACACCATGAAGAGCAACAGTGAGACTGTGATGGCATACACACAGACCATGGAGGGAAGGTGGGAGGGGGTCAGGGGCAGCTAACTGACCACACAGGGAAGGTGGGAGTGGCCATGGCAGCACAGAAGACCATGCATGGCAAGTGGGAGGGTTAGTGGCAGCACAATGGCTATGATGGGCAAGAAGGAGGGTGCAGGGGCATGCACAAAGGACGATGGAGGATAGAAGGGAGGGTCAGGACCTGTGCACAGACAAGAAAGTTCAGGGGAAGGGGCCTCACAACAGACCACACGGGGCAGGCAGGAGGAGCAGTTGCAGCACAACAGACCAGGGAGGGCAGAAGGGTGTGGCAGTACAATGGACCATGTAGGACAGGAGGAAGAGGATAGGGGCATGGCATGTGGACAGGCAGGGTGGAGGTGGCAGGGACAGGTTACAGTCATCTGACAATGCTAGGCAGGTGGGAGGGGAGTGGCAGCTCAACAGAACACTCAGAGTAGATAGGAGTGGCAGGTCCATGGGACATGGTGGGCAAAAAGGATGGAGCAGGGGCATGCACAAAGACATCGGAGGGCAGGGGGAAGGAGAATAGGGGCAGCAAGCTAAGCACAGAGTTTAAGCAGGAGGTCAATGATGGGGCATAGAATTGGGCAATGGAGGGCAGGAGGAGTGGACTGGTACATCATACTAAATTGAGGGCAGTGGCAGCACATCAGACCATGCATGGCAGGAGGGAGGAGGCTAGTCCATGGATTCACACAACAGAGGATAGGGAGGAGGGGGATGGGGCAGCAAGCTAACTGTTCAGAGAAGGTGGGTATTAGGAACTTTATTGTTTTTAAAACATTGTGTCTGTGCGAACTACTTAAAATATGAACAAGTATGCAGCATAATCTCACTTTTATTCAGGAAGAAGAGGACGTTTGTGACTGTGACTCCGGGCTCACTTGGCAGAAACACCCCCTGACCCTCCACCCCCTATCGCAAAATGTAATGCCCGTGAAAAGGGTAGGTGAACACAGTGTTATATAGAACATAGTCCTGAGAGCACGATTGAAAATGAAAACTAGATATAGTGTATGGTATAAACTATGCACCAAAAAGTGTGATATAAGATGAACCGGGCGTGAAATATAATATGCAATACATTGTGCGCAATGACAGATTCATTGGAGAGCGCGAGATAGCACAGGCACTAGCGCGTGCTATGCGATATGCGCCTTGGAGTGTAATATGCACAGGGCAGTGTTGTGTAACCTAACTAGTCTCTAAAGTTGTAATATAAAATATGTGCTGGGGAGTGTAACGTTGCATATGCACTGTGACAAAGATATGGATCCCAGATTGTAATATGTATGTCATAGCACTGTGCGTTATAACATAGGCATCGAGGAAGGCACGTTAGATGGGGCAATATAACCCGTGCGAAGACAAGTGTGGCATGACATATTCACGGGGTGGTGTTACAGTGCACATGGGCTAGAGAGTGTCATAGCATATGCACTAGCTAGTGGAATACAACACAGAGGTGTGTGGCACTCGGCAGGCAATGGTGGGTGTAACACCGCATTGGGCTCTGTCAGGAGCGCGCTGTGACTCTCAAGTGATGTTCGTCCCCTTTCCAGAGAGTAAAATAAAAAGTATTACACATCCGGCAGTGGATGTGTGTTTTATTAACCGTGAGGGGGGTTTCTTGCTTAGTTTTGGTCTAATTTTTGTCGAATCCCCTTTGAATGGCTTGGTGTGCATGTGTATTAAATGTGCCCGTCAATAGCTACCCATGTTTGTATAAATAAACGACAAGGGTGTCTACCGGGATTAGGCACGGTAGGGCATCAGACATGTCAGAGCTTCACTAGTGGTGTAAATACATTCCACGTGGATTCATTGCATGCATAGTCGCCTTTTAATGAATATCACGCAAATCGTCATGGTGATAGGTAGGTACGGTTTGTCCAGCATGTCCTAGGTGTGTCTATAAATATATATTTTTTAAAAATAATAAAAAACAGTGGCCGGCCCTGGGGATTGGGGTCAAAAAAATATAATTAGGAGACAGGCCCTGGGGGATGGGGTCATCAGGGCCAATAAATTAGAATAAGAAGGGGAACCACACAGCCCCCCTTCTTAAAAAATTAAAATAAATAAAAGACTGGCATCGTGCCGGAGGCCATGCCCCCTCCGTGCAGCACTCTGCAAACGCGCCCCCAACAGGCATCTCCAGTATGCGCCAGGGAGATGCGCTGCAGACAGGTGTTCTGAGGCCAAGCCCCTTTTTACACCTCTCTGCAACGCAGCTCTGTGGCGCTTACTGGAGGTACCTAGTGGTCTAGTTTGACCCTAGGGACCTTTAGGATTCAAGGGGACTTAATCTCTCAACTTAGAACAGCCACAGGGCGCGTTTACACAGTGGTGAAGGGAGGGGACGGGGCCTGAGGTGACGTGTGCAAACACGCACTATGGCACGTTTTAAATTGGGGATATAATTTCCCTTCAATACTAAGGGCCCCTGGGGGCTAACTAGCCCACCAAGTGCTTCCAGTAAGCGCCACTGAGCTGCATTGCAGAGAGGTGGGCCAGGCCGTGCCACTTTTTACACCTCTCTGCAACGCAGCTCTGTGGCACTTACTGGAGGTACCTAGTGGGCTAGTTGGACCCTAGGGACCCTCAGGATTCAAATGAACTTAATCTCCCAACTAAAAACGGACACAGGGCGTGTTTACACAGTGGTGAAGAGAGGGGACGGGGCCTGAGTTAACGTGTGCAAAAACGCCCTGTGGCCTGTTTTAAGAGGTAGTTTTAATCCCCATGCCCTATTATATACTAGGGGCTTACAGAGGAGGTCATGCTAATCACAGGGGGACCCCAACGCATAATGTTCCCTAGTGTATGTAGGTGTTTTCACTGTATTCTAAGTGTCTTTTAACATAGCACTGGCTCTAGGACTGGTTAGTCAGACTCAGTTACCACCAGTATCCGTCTGAAAAAGTTGAGGGTACAGGATCATTTTGCAACAAGGCTTCTTTCTGCTCTTCTTTTTGTTCTTTCTGCACGTTATCCTTCTTCCTGCACTTATCTTCGTATTTGAGGACTTCTGTTGCTTCTTTCTGCACTTCTTTTGTTTCTTTCTGTGCATTTTTTCTTCTTTCTTCACATGTCCTATCTCTGTATGCATAGTTAAAAATTAGCATTTAAAAAACCTTTGAAATTCACAGAAAAAACCATAGGTTTCAGGCTCGTTATAGTTCGGAATTAGCATTTAAAAAACCTCAGAAATTCACTAAAAAAACCATAGGTTTTAGGGGTGTTATAGTTAGCTGGACTTTTCACTTGTACAAAACCATTGAAATTCCCCCGTTATAGTTAGTTCAGCTAACTATAACTCGCGCGCCCGCAATGCACTGCTGATGACGTCACATATTACATCACTCATGACATGGTCAGTGATATCACTCATGACATCACTGATGACATCTCAAATGACATCACTGATGACATCATCCTTGTGATAGAGTGGCAGACCTCCTCTCACCCTAATATAACCTTTGATACACACATTCAAAAATAGAGACTAACATTTTCAAAACAATGGACATACCAATACCAGTTACAACAACCTCTTCAGAAATTCTAAGATCCACATACACATCCACTCATTCACCAACAGTCCTATACAGTCACTCATACATGTACTCACTCATCATATGTACTCATACACCTGTACATACTGTTACACAATGCCACTCATCCATAGAGTTACTCACACACATAGTCACTCATGCTAATAAAGAATCAAACATACATTTACTTGCATATACAGTTATACACACACCACCACACTTACTTCTACGGAAACTTACACATACTTAGTTTTTTAAACAATCACTTATAGAAACACATACTTATTCATACAGGAACTCTTTCAATCTCTCACTCTCACATATACTCACATATATACACCAATAGTCACATATACTAGTTTAAAACATATGTAGTTACTCATAAAGACACTATTGAGACAGTCATTCACTCACTAACACACCCATACACACACTCATCCACCCATACAGTCCTGCACACATTCTGTGTTCAACACATACAAACAGTGAGTCACTCATTCATGCACCTATGCACTACGTAATACCCCCCACCGAACCATGCAGACACTCAGACTGATACTCAAAAAACCAACTAATAACCTATATAGACACCCATGTAGCTACTCACCAACCCATGCAGCCACTTATACACAAAGTGAGAGACTGATACAGATATTTACATATTTAAACATTACTCACTAAGCCATGTATTCACTATGATACACTTAATCAGTCAGTTACACAATCAATTTTTCAAAAACAAATCATCCATTTAGACACTTATATACCCATTTATTCTTCCATCGACCTTGAGATATACATATATAAAACATATTTAATTTTCAGAAAAACACACATTCACTGGATGATGTCATCAGTGATGTCATTTGAGATGCATCAGTGATGTCATGAGTGATGTCACTGACCATGTCATGAGTGATGTAATATGTGACGTCATCAGCAGTGCATTGCGGGCGCGCGAGTTATAGTTAGCTGAACTAACTATAACGGGGGAATTTCAATGGTTTTGTACAAGTGAAAAGTCCAGCTAACTATAACACCCCTAAAACCTATGGTTTTTTCAGTGAATATATATATATATATATATACTGGAGGGTTAAAATTAATTCAATGTGCACTACGGATACCAGAATCCTTAGCACAACGGCTCACCTGCAACCTATTAAACGTATTTAAATGAAAACAAATGAGTGCACATTGATTGTTTGCGCGAGGCTGAGGACTGCCTTTGAGAGAGGAGCTGGGGGCCCTGAAACATGTTAGGCCGTGAATAAGCTCAGCAATGCAACTGCCGGTTCCCCTAATGAAAAGGATTTTGACAGTTCGCCTGAGATGGAGTGCATCCCCGAGCTCGGGACACACTTTGAAGGATGTTTTACACGGCGGTCCAGGCCGTGGGGGACAGCACCACCCAAGAAGGAAAATGGGGCACAAGGTAAAGACTAGACTGTTACCTGCATGCGACATCACAGTGCTTTAAATAAAACCGTGCAATTGAGGAGCTGGGGCCCACTGGAGGGTTGAAAGACTTTGAATAATTTCCCCAGTCGTGCAACACCCACTGGAGGGTTAAAATTAATTCAATGTGCACTACGGATACCAGAATCCTTTGCACAATGGCTCACCTGCAACCTATTAAAGGTATTTAAATGAAAAAAAACGAGTGCACATTGATTGTTTGCGCGAGGCTGAGGACTGCCTTTGAGAAAGGAGCTGGGGGCTCTGAAACATGTTAGGCCGTGAATAAGCTCAGCAATGCAACTGCCGGTTCCCCTAATGAAAAGGATTTTGACAGTTCGCCTGTGATGGAGTGCATCCCCGAGCTCGGGACACACTTTGAAGGATATATATATGTATATACACACACACACACACTTAAAAAACCATAGGTTTTAGGGAAAGTGATAGTTGGACATTTCACTTGTACAAAACCATAGAAATTCCCCCATTATAGTTAGTTCAGCTAACTATAACTCCTGCCCCCGCTATGCACTGCTGATGATGTCACATATTACATCACTCATGACATGGTCAGTGACATCACTGATGACATCACTGATGACATCTCAAATGAGGGGGAGGGGGGCTGCTTGGCCCCCCTCCCAGGCCACTTCTGGCCCCGGGGACCCCATCCACCAGGGCCTGGCCACCTCGTTGGGGACCATAGGGGGAGCCCCAATGCCCCCATGGTCCCTGCCGGCTCCCCACCTCCTACGGGAGCCGGCATAGCTTTTCCACACGGGGAGCTGCCGACATGCAGCTCCCCGTGTGGAAAAGCAATCTAGTTTGGATTTTGGAAGAGAGAGCAGGTTTCCTACTCTCTCTTCCAAAATCCAAACCAGTGTTTGCTATGACATGGCGGGAGCCGTGAGGCTCCCGCCCTGCCATAGCAAACTGCAGTGTCCCAGGGGTGCACTGCAGGAGCCGGCCCTGGGGGGTGGCGGTCCCCAGGGCCAGAACAGGCTCCAGGAGGGGGGCCACGCAGCCCCCCTCCCAAACAATACACAGTCCCGGGGAGGTGGTGGACCCCGGGGCATGTGGGGGTTTCGAGCCACTCCCCCCCGCCCCCCCACACAGGTATTTGTTTTTTTTAAAGAAGCCACGGGGGATGGCGGTCTCCGGGGCTGCAGTGGGGACAGTGTACCCCTGTAAATAATGAATGAAAGCCCGGGGGGTGGCAGTCCCCAGGGCTTGGAGGGGCCTTTCAGGCCCCCCATACATTTGAGATGTCATCAGTGATGTCACTGACCATGTCATGAATGATGTAATATGTGACATATTTCAGCAGTGGATTGCGGGCGCGCGAGATGTAGTCAGTACAACTAACTATATCGGAGGAATTTCAATGGTTTTGTTCGAGTGAAATGTCCATCTACCTATAACACCCCTAAAACCTATTGTTTTTTCAGTGAATTTCTAAGGTTCTTTAAATGCTAATTCCTAACTATATCAGGCCTGAAACCTATGGTTTTTTCAGTGAATTTTGCAGGTTTTTTAATGATAATTCCCAACTATATCAGGCATGAAACCTATGGTTTTTTCAGTGAATTTCAAAGGTTTTGTAAATTACAATTTTTAATGTATTAATTGTTATACTGATTTTTTTTATACTGATTTACTACATTGTTTAAACTGTTTATTTTTAGATATTTTATTTTTTTAATTACATTATACATTACAATACAAAATATACTTTCTCAGAATGAATTACTTTAGTTTAAATACTTTGCAAATAGGCAATAGACTTTTAAGTACAGTAGTTACAGTTGTTGCAATGGGCAACACAATTTCAAACACAAAGCAACATTGAGCTCAATGTGAATTTCTAGTCAAATGCAATTAGTTACTTTATGGATTACTTTTCTAACCACAGGACTGGATGCTAGAGTCAGTCCTTGGACATCTCCTGTAAACAGTTGAGTAAAAGCGTTTTGGTTACAGTAGTGATTTTTAAGGATTATTATTGTATTTTAAAAGTTGACATTTAGAACATTTTTCACATAGAATCACCAATGTTATCCTATGGCAGAAAATTCACTTAGCAGATTAGTAGTGTTATCGTTACTTTTTCTTACTCATTGGTGGATCCTGGATCCAGCACAGGTGAATCTCCTGTAAACAGTTGAAAGAATGTGTTTAAGTCATACAGACGATTTTTTAGGAATTTTTTTAGTTTGTGAAAATAGACACTTGGAAACTTTTCTGCTGAAAACCACACAATGGATTCCTATGGAAGGAAATACAAGTTACTGGTAAGTACGCTTAGAATTACTTTTCAGGGTCAGTGCTGGTCTAAAAGATGCAGCCCTGGATTCTCTCCTGATAACAGGTGTAAATCGAAATTCGTAGTTCGGCTGATTTTAGAGGAATATTTGTACGTTTCAAAAATGGACAATTAGAAACTTTTCTGCTGAAAACCACACAATGGATTCCTATGGAAGGAAATACAAGTTACTGGTAAGTACGCTTAGAATTATTTTTCAGGGTCAGTGTTGGTGTCAAAGATGCAGCCCTGGGTTCTCTCCTGATAACAGGTGAGTAAATCGGAATTCGTAGTTCAGCTGATTTTAGAGGAATATTTGTACATTTCAAAAATGGACACTAAGAAACTTTTCTGCTGAAAACCACACAATGGATTCCTATGGAAGGAATTACAAGTTACTGGATTTGGTTCCTAGTGAGGGTGGGGAGTCAGCTATGATGATAGAGAGATAGTCCAGGAAACCTGCCTGCTGGATTGCAGTAAAAGGTACCTGCAGTGGATGACCATCAATGGGAGGAGGATAGAGGCTCTGAGAGACACAGGAGCCAGTGTGACATCTGTCAGGTGTCAATGGGTGTATGAAGAGCAGGTCATCCCCAATGTGCTTCACCCTGTAGTTGCTTCGGACAACTCTGAGCGCCTGTGTAGGGTGGCGCAGGTTCACTTTGGGGGGTTCCTTGAAGTTTGTTGTAGTCCGTCTAAGCCTGTTGACTGCCTGCTTGGCAAAGACCTGGAGAGCTCATCTATGAAGGAGGTGGCTCATTTAAAAATGTTGGGACTGCCTGAGCGGGCCTGTGTGACCACTCGGTCAATGGCAGCCAGTAGGGGTGATCAAGAGGACCTGGAGCCTGAAAGAGTGGCCCAGGTGCCTGCCAGAAAGAGGAAGGACAGAGGGCACCTGAAACCAACCCCTGAAGTTCCCACGGTTCAGGAGGAGGCAGAACCTGATGGGGATGCCCTGGAACCTACAGGGGAACAAGTGGACAGACTGGGAGAACTGCCTGAGTTGACCCATTGGCACCAGTAAGGAGGTCCCTCCAGGGAGGAGTTCTGCAAGGTGCAGATGAAATGCCCTACTCCTGTTGGCTTGCGGCAGCAGGCTGCAGACCAGGCAGCAGGTGGTCCGTCCGGATCACATTTGATTTATTTGGAAAATAGTCTCCTTTACAGTGAGCCGAAGGTTGCTGAGCCCGGGCTAGCCTGTGTGCTCAGGGGCGTAACAAACGCCCCCGCAGCCCCCGCGGTGCGGGGGGGCCCCCAGTCTTCGGTTAGGTGAAGGGGGCCCCCTCAGCTCTTCGGTAAAGAGCTGGGAGAGAAATGCTTGCTCTAGAAAGCAGGTGCAGTCTGCAGCCGCTCAGAGCTCCTCGCGCTGACCCAGGGCAGGACTGAAGAGAAACAAAGTAACAAGTTACATTGTTTCTCTTCAGTCAGAGCCCGGCCGGAAAAAGGATGGGGCCCGCACTCTTCAGAAACACCGGGGCTTTCAGGGAGAGAGGTTAGACTTGTAAAGAGCAGGACAGATAACATTCTGCAGTGTTGTCGGTAAGTCTAGCAGTTTTAATTGTAAGTTTTCATTGTGAGCTCCTTCAAAAAACATGCTATGTTGTGGGTTGATAACAAATGCCTGATATGTTTTAAAATGCAGCATTTACATTTCTACAGATAGGTTATCTGGGACTTTAATTAGTCCCAGCTGTAAATATCCTCCTGTCGCTGACCCTTTTCTTTGTCTCACACCACTAACAAGTGCAGGATATGTTACCTCCTGCCAGGCCCGGTTCTAGAGGGTGGGGTGGGCCGGGTGGGCCATGCCCACCCAAACATGAGCCTGGCCCACCCAAACATGAGCCATGGCCCTCCCAGTGAATCTGCCACCGATGTACAACTACAATAAAAACTGTGCAGATAACTGGTGATTTACGATCCTGCTGCAGAGTAACCATTTGTCTGTTGGTAGTTTTTAAATGCTGATAAACTGAATTTTGTGGGAATAGCTCAGTGGGTTACTACCTCTGTCACAGATATCCTTGTGTTACTTGCAGTTCAGAAGTTACTATCCTAACATAGGACAGTGACCTATGAACTGTCTTTAAAGAGCTGCATACAAACTTCGCTTTTTTGTATTGTGATATAGTTAGAACTTCTCCATTCCTTCATTATTCTAATGTTGCCAAAAAGAGTTTGTTTGGGCAGTTATACATTTTAATCAGTTAAGCTGACCCCCAACCACTAGAGTACTCTTTAAATCCTGAGTTTGTGCTTCTCCAGTCCAAACCACCGTAAAATATATTGCCCACCAGTATGGATGACGTGATTTCTACACCTTGTAATCCTCATTGGCTTATGTGACATTCCCCATAGACTGATTTATTGTCTCTGTATAATGCGTGCTGTTATGTAAAGTACTGTGATACCCTACACTCATATGAGTAGCGCTGTACAACAAATGGAATGGATATGAGAGAGGGGCAATGGAGAGATGAGGGGCACAAGTGGAGGGTGGCAGTGAGGGAATCCGAGGAAGAGGTCATGGGGTGGGGAGCTACGGAGAGATGAGGGGCGCTGGTGGAGGGTGGCAGTGAGGGAGTCAGAGGAGGAGGTCAACGGGGTGGGTGGAACTACAGAGAGATGAGGGGCACTAGTGGAGAGTGGCAGTGGGGGAAGCCGAGGAGGAGGTCCTGGAGTGGGGGTGGAGCTGCGGAAAGATGAGGGGCACTAGTGGAGGGTGGCATTGAGGGAAAACGAGGAAGAGGTAATGGGGTGGGGAGCTACAGTGAGATGAGGAGCACTGGTGGAGGGTGGCAGTGAGGGAGTCAGAGGAGGTGGTCACGGGGTGGGGGGAACAGCAGAGAGATGAGGGGCACTAGTGGAGGGTGGCAGTGAGGGAATCCGAGGAGGAGGTCACAGGGTGGAGGGGAACTACAGAGAGATGAGGGGTAGTGGTGGAGGGCGGCAGTGAAGAAATCTGAGGAGGAGGTCATGGGGTGGGGGGGAACTTCAGAGAGATGAGGGGCGCTGGTGGAGGGAGCAGTGAGGGAATCTAAGGAGGAGGTCATGGGGTGGGGGGGCTATGTAGAAATGAGGGGCACTAGTGGAGGTTGGCAGTGAGGGAAGCGGAGGAGGAGGTCATGAGGTGGGGGAACTACAGAGAGCTGAGGGGCACTAGTGGGGGGTGGCAGTGAGGGAATCCAAAGAGGTCACGGGTGGGGGGATCTACGGAGAGATGAGGGGTGCTGGTGGAGGGTGGCAGTGAAGGAATCTGAGGAGGAGATTATGGGGGTGGGGGGAATTATGGAGAAATGAGGGGCACTGGTGGAGGGTGGCAGTGAGGGAATCTGAGAAGGAGGTCAGGGGTGGGGGGAACTACAGAGAGATGAGGGGCACTGGTGGAGGGTGGCAGTGAGGTAATCCGAGGAGGAGGTCATGGGGCTCGGGGGGAATTACAGAGAGATGAGGGGCGCTGGTTGAGGGAGCAGTGAGGGAATCTGAGGAGGAGGTCATGGGGTGGGGGGGCTACAGAGAAATGAGAGGCACTAGTGAAGGATGGCAGTGAGGGAAGCCAAGGAGGAGGTCATGGGGTGGGGGAACTATAGAGAGATGAGGGGCACTGGTGGAGGGTGGCAGGGAATCCGAGGAGGAGGTCATGGAGTGGGGGGAAATACGAAGCTATGAGGGGCGCTGGTGGAGGGTGGCAGTGAGGGAATCTGAGGAGGAGGTCATGGGGTGTGGGGGAGCTACAGAAAGATGGGGGACAATGGTGGAGGGTGGTAGTTAGGGAGTCTGAGGAGGAGGCCATGAGGGGGAGTGGCTATGGCGAGATGAAGGGTACTGTTGGAGGGTGGTAGTTAAGCTATCTACAGAGAAAGAGGTCAAAAAAGAGGTCAAAAAGATGTTTGCACCAGCAATAAAGCCGGCCCTGTCATGGCCTTTCTGTTTTCATTTATTTAATTAACAGTCAGGTGATTAGGACAACTGTGGAGCATACTTTATCATGCATGCTAATTATTTTTACTGCTATATTCAATGTTTCAAGTTTGAAGGTGATTTTACTATTGTTTTTTACTGGGAATAGTGAAAGTGGAACTGAATGGTGGCTGATATGGGGCTAGGGCCCAAGGTCAGGTGTGCGATAAGGTGTGATGGAGAAGGGTGGTAGAGAAGTGGATAATCAAGCCTGTAAGAGAGTGCGCTGCAGAGTCAGAGGTCAGGTGGAGGTAGTAATGAAGAGGGTTTCTCCCTGAAGGCTCGCACAGAGGAAGCCCGGGTAGTGTCACTTGCTTGATACTCCCACCTTAGAAACTTCCTCTTCCCATCAAAGGGACATTGCATGGAAGAAAAGCACTTTTTGAGAGTGATAACATTTAGAAAGAGACTTTGAAAAGAGTGCGTTTTACTGTGCCTTGTAAGAGTAAGGAGAGATAAAGGAGGGCCCAGAAGCAGGCCTGGCTAGATATATAAGCAATAAATTGGGCCAGCAGTGGCCCACCCGAATGTACCCTTGGCCCAACCAAATAAAAATTCCTGGAGCCGGGCCTGCCTCCTGCCCCTAATTTTACCATTCCCCGTCCCACCCTTCGTGTTAGTTGGCACTAGCTTGGTTTTATTTTACCTTTGCCAATGCTTGATTACTTGCTTCACAAGCATTGGCTGCCGCCGCATGGCTCCCACGTGCTGGCCTCACACTTCGGAGCTGAGGAGACCCGTCCCCTGTTGCTGTAGACGCCTCGGTGCTGTTGCTCCACCCTGGTGTAGGCTGCCAGCTCCTCACCCTGCTCCTAAACCTCTTACTCATCAGCTCACAGCCTCACATCTACCGGGGCACATGAGCTGAGCTACCGGGAGCCGTTTGTGTTGGTCTTGGCGCTGTTCTGTGGTATTGCTTGCTGTGCTGGAAGGAGAGAGGGCTCCTTCCTGTCCACCTCTAAACAGGTGCCGGGGACTACAGATAAAGGGGGCCGGGATTGACAACCCTTGTTGCATGTGACAATAAATGACCTAGTATCACATTCTCTCTATAATGGTGAGTTCAAATCAGATAATGCCAAATGTGGCCCTCGGGGTAAACGCACTGCTACTGGGCGCCAGAGACACACAAAGATCACTATTCGGCTCCCGGGCATCGGCTAAGCTTTATCCAAACAGTTCTGAAGTGCTGCTCACGTGGTATTAAGAAGTCTTTTCTTGCACTTTTTCGTCGAACAGCACGTCACAGAGACCGGTCTGTGTGCAACCCATTAATAAAACAAATTGCACCTCTGGCAGTGGCATAGTGTTAACTTTTGTTGAAATAGTGCCAAGAAACACGCTTATGCTGTTTGTGAGCGCTATAAAACACATAAATTGTACCTATTTCAGCTGCACGCAAGTTACCAACTGAAGCGTGTTACAATAGCGCTTAATGGAAGGTCCTTGCTCTTCATCTGATTTGTACATAAAATGAAAAGCATGTCACGCTTTGTTAGCACTGGAGTCCTAGAAGAATATGGAAGGATTTGCTGTCTTCGTCTTTCTTTTCTCATCTTGGTCTCTTTCAATCTTACTTTCATTAATCTTGCACTTAATTTACTAACTTTTCCTACTTATGCCTACTGCTGATTTTTGTTTCTACTCATATGTTGCATACTTCCTCTTACTGTGCTACGTAACCTCTTAATTTTACCTTTCTCTTACACCTCATATTTGTTCCCACTCTTACGTTTTATTATTCCAACATACGCTTGCTTCCACTTACAATTTATTACGCCTATTTCCTCCTGATCTTACTCATTTCTCCTCTTACTCCTATTACGTCTTCTAACTGCTATTCTTACTTTTGCTACCGTATTTGCCAATGCCCTTATTACCATTAACTTAGTCCTACCTACTCCTACTTGCACTCTTACTCCTGCATACTCCTACTTGAACCTACCTTCCACTACTTTTACATCTAAATACTTCAGCTCTTCTGCTTAGCCCTTCTTATGCCTATTCTTACTCAAACTTGGGAGAGGAGTTGGCCTAACGGCTAGGGCGGTCGACCTCGAATCTGGGGAACTGGGTTCGAGTTTCAACAATGACACTGAACATCCTGTGATTCTGGGCAAATCACTTAATCTACCTGTGCCTAACAAATATGAATGTGTCCTCATGTAACGCAACTGGTGCTCATGTAAAGCGCTATGATACCCGATACGGGTCAAGTTCGAGCTATATAAAACTCCATAAAATAAATAAAAATAAAAAAAATGAACAGGATCTGCTCGGTCGCATTGGAAGGTAAACAAGCATTTGCAATGCAATTGGTCTCGCATTTGTGAGAGTTAGAGCTATTGACATTGTAAAGGACAGTGTATTTTACCTATGTGTTTTCTGCTTGGAGTGGAGTGAATGTGTGTGGTGTCAAGTGGACATATGTGGTTTGGATTGGAATTGTTAGTTGTGGAATTGTATTGTGTGGATTGGATCTGTGTAGTGAAATAATGTAATTATGTGGATAGTAATTGTGTGGTATTGAGTGTACTGGAATTATGTGGAGTGGGATTGTGTGTCATGGAGTGAGATTGTGTGTCTTGGAATGAGATTATCTGGAATGGTATTTTGCGTTGTGGACTAGTATGTAGTGGAGTTTACTTATGTGGTGTGCTGTTAAATATTATAGCATGATGTGGAATTTTGTGGTGTAGATTGGATGTATGTGGTGTGTTATGTAATTCTGTTGTTGGTTTGAATTATGTAGTTTGTTGTTGAATTATGTGGTGTGGAATGGAAATGTGTAGAGTTGAAATGTGTGACGTGGAAGTGTTCGCTTCTGGGTGAAAATTATGTTGAGTGGTATTATGAGGCATGGTGTGAAGTGTAGTTATGTGGAATGTTGCTACGTGACAGACTGGATTTATGTGGAGTGTATTTATGCAATATGGATGAGAGCATAATTATGTGGAGGTTAATTATGTGGTGCTGAGTGGTATTATGTGGAGTAATTATGTGTGATGAATTGTGTGGGGATGAATTGTGGAATTGTGACGTGTGGAATTATGTGGCATGGTGTGGTGTATAATTGTGCGGAGTGGAATTATGTAGCATTTTGCAGAGTTGTATTTCGTGGAGGGTAATTCTGTGTTTTGGAGTTGCGTGTAAATATGTTGTGTGACGTATAATTATATAGGTTGAAGTGGAATTATGTGTACTTGAATTGTGTAGTGTGGAGTGTAATTATGTGGTTTGGAGTGCTATTAAGTTGTGTGGAATGTTATTATGTGATGTGGAATTATGAGGTATGGAGTGAAGTAGAAATATATGTTTTTTCATATTTAGGATTGTAATTATGTGGTATGGAATGTAGGGTTCAATTATTTATAGTTGAATAGTGTGGCATGGAATTATGAGAGGTTCAAATGTGCTGAGTTTGGTAGAATTAGGTAGCGTGGATTTGAGCAAGCTGTGCACGCTAAGGCTTTTATGTCATGGGGTATAAAGTTGACATTTGTCTATTTTTCTTTGTAAAAATAATTTGGGCTGTTTCTTTACCTTCCGGTACATTTCTGAACAATTTGTTGAGCTAAATTGTGATGTTTCTTTTTGTGCGTTTGCAGGAAAGAACGAGTGTATGTGGAATGTTGCTACGTGGCATAGACTAGATTTATGTGGAGTGTATTTATGCAATATGGATGAGAGCATAATTATGTGGAGGTTAACTATGTGGTGCTGAGTGGTATTATGTGTGATGAATTGTGTGGGGATGAATTGTGGAATTGTGAGACGTGTGGAATTATGTGGCATGGTGTGGTGTATAATTGTGTGGAGTGGAATTATGTAGCATGTTGCAGAGTTGTATTTTGTGGAGGGTAATTCTGTGTTTTAAAGTTGAGTGTAAATATGTTGTGTGACGTATAATTATATAGGTTGAAGTGGAATTATGTATACTTAAATTTTGTTGTGTGGAGTGTAATTATGTGGTTTGGAGTGCTATTAAGTTGTGTGGAATGTTATTATGTGATGTGGACTTATGTGGTATGGAGTGAAGTAGAAATATATGTTTTTTCATTTTTAGGATTGTAATTATGTGGTATGGAATGTAGGGTTAAATTATTTATAGTTGAATTGTGTGGCATGGAATTATGAGATGTTCAAATGTGCTGAGTTTGGTAGAATTAGGTAGCGTGGATTTGAGCAAGCTGTGCACGCTAAGGCTTTTATGTCATGGGGTATAAAGTTGACGATTGTCTATTTTTCTTTGTAAAAATTATTTGGGCTGTTTCTTTACCTTCCGGTACATTTCTGAACAATTTGTTTAGCTAAATTGTAATGTTGCTTTGTGTGCGCATGCAGGGAAGAACGAGTGTATGCAAAAAATCATCCTATGTCTCAGTATTAACTTCCACACCTCTAAATAATAATCCCAATCCTAGAATGAGTTATCCGTTTGCTTTACAACAGTTAGTAAAACAAGGAAGTGCTTTGCGAGTCTGTAAGTAGCAAAGGTTTTAAAGGACTTGTTTTTGTGCAAAGTATTGCTTTTCCCAGTTCAAGGAAGGGATAAAAAAATATCTTCAGATAATAATAGGGGTGACAGGATGGTGCGATAGCAGAATATTGATTTGGGTGGATCTGGCGAGGACTGCGGGCAGCAAGTGCTTGATACGCTATTTGCATAAGAAAATACTATATATTTTTTTCGTTATCCTCCATTAGTTATTAGTAAGGAAGGGGGAAGAGAAGCGTTCACCGACAGCATTCGGTTAGTCTTAGGGACACAAAAAATGATGTGGTCTGTGGTAGATGGCGCCCAGAAGGCATATGTATATGTATCAGGAGCTGCCAAAAAAGGAAGTGGAAATGCGCTTTAGACGTTGCTGGTATTGATGGCTACTGTGCGGTTGCAGACTTCGCTGGGCTGACAGTTGGTGGGGAAATGCTACGTTGTCATTGTAGGTTTAATTCATGAATCGCTCATTCTCTCTGGTGTTTGTCCTTGGGGTACTTGTTGACTGGTGCTACATATGGGATCTGGTTTGCCTTTGACAGCAGGTATGGTTTAGTGGGGTACATAGTGTAAATTAATGTTGGCGTGAGGAAACAAAAATCTGACCCTTTGTACATTTGATATTATTGTGTGCATCGTGCAGAGGATGAAAAGTAGCAGGAACGGCTTTGATGCCGTATAGGCTAGCAGGAAGAAAAGTTTTGAGGTGGTCAGTTGCAGAGATTGTTCAACATTTTTAAAACTTCCATAGTGGCATTGGGGAGGCCAGCAGCTGAAAGGCTCTGTCTTTACTGGTAGGCAGTGGTTAGATGGTGACCGGTCATCAGTCTTTCTGTGGGTGATGGACAGGGGAGCAGTAGGCGGCGGTCACAGGTTTGCAGTGACATCCGAGGGGTGGTTTTAAAGGCGGGCAGAAAAGCATAATTGCGGGTTTCATAGGGGTGAGGGTAGAGTGTAATGGATGAGTTAGTAGCAGGCACGAAGGCAGTGGTCTGCGTTTGGAGGTGGTTAACTGAGCGGGCTTTGCTTGAAGGTGGGTCATCAAGTAGGAGGATGTGTTTGGTGGGCCGGCTGGAGGCAGTGTTATGTAACTTTGCTGGAGGGCGCAGCAGCAGCATTTACTGATGTATGTAAATCGCTCGATGAGAGGGCGGATGTGACCAATAGAGGAACCAGAATCCTTTTTTTATGGCTGGGGTGAGCCCCTGCAGTATGGCGGGTCGCTGGCCTGAGGGCTCTTGACTGGCAAGGAGAATGGGGGGCCCCCTCCATGTACTTTGCAGGGGGGCCCCCTCAAGTTTCGTTACGCCACTGCGTGTGCTGGTGGTACCCGTGTGCTACAGGACCTTCCTACTGGGTCTGACTCATGAAGTGCCTTTGGCAGGACATTTAGGGTGCGACAGGACCCATCACAGGCTTGTCACCCCCTTTTACTGGTCCCAAATGCACAGGCACGTTGGCACACATTGTAGGTCTTGTCATACTTGCCAGACAAGTGGCAAGACAAGACGGAAGTGTTAGACTCCCCTCCAACACTTTCCTGTGGTAAGCACCCCTTTTAAGTGGGTGGACATCGACATTGTGGGGCCACTGGAACCCTAGACAGCCTTAGGCAACAAGTTTATCTTGGTCTTGGTGGACCATGCCACCCGGTACCTGGAAGCTGTCCCTCTCAGGACAATCACGACCCCTGTGGTGAGCCGTGCATTGATGGGGATCTTTAACCTCATAGAGTTCCCCAGAGAAGTGGTTTCTGACCATGGTACAAACTTCATTTCTTGGTATATGAAGTCGCTGTGGGAGGAGTGTGGTGTAATGTACAAATTCACCACTCCTTACAATCCCCAAGGGAATGGGTTACTTGAGAGATTCAACCGAACCCTGAAAGGCATGATAAAGGGTCTTGCAGAACCAATGAGACATAAGTGGGACGTCTTTCTACCATGCCTGTTGTTTGCCCACAGGGAGGTACTTCAGAAATCCTAAGGGTTCTGTCCATTTGAATTGCTGTATGTGCACCCTGTGAGAGGACCTCTGAGTCTGGTGAAGGAGGGCTAGAAGAAAACTCCTGGTAAGACCTCCTATGATGTGTTCAGCTACATGCTGGCCTTCAGAAACCAGACTTAGCGCTTCAGGAAACTCACTCAGGTGAACCTGGAAGCCAGCCAGGAGGAGATGAAACGATGGTACAACCAGAATACCACTCTGGTTGAGTTTCAGCCTGGCCAAAAAGTGTGGGTGATGGCACCTGTGGAGACTTGTCGCTCCATGACAAGTAGACTGGTCCATTTGAGGTGGTGGAGAGCAAGAGGGATGTGACCTACTTGGTGAACTTGCAAACTCTCAGGAACCCCTTGAGGGTTCTACACGTGAACGGCATCAAACCTCACTTTGAGAGGTCTGAAGTAACTATGCTCCTGGCTACGTTTGATGGAATGGAAGAGGAGAGTGAGCCTCTTCCTGACCTCCTGTCAGCCAAGGAGAGTGATAGGTCCGTGGATGGAGTGAACCTCTCTCCCAACCTGGCCCCAGAGCAGCAGAGGGACTGTCACTAGGTGCTAAGTCAGTTCGCCTCCCTGTTCACCCCGACTCCAGGATTTACCAATTGGTGTGTCCATGATGTGGACACTGGGAACAGTTTACCTGTGAAGCATAAGATTTACAGAGTAACTGACAAAGTCAGGGCCAACATTAAGGAAGAGGTTTCCAAATTGTTGGTGTTAGGGGTAATCGAGCCCTCCAGCAGCTCCTGTGCTAGCCCAGTGGTCTTGGTTCTGAAAGCTGCTGCACCCTGTGCCACTACTGAACTACGGTTCTGTGTGGACCACCGTGGCTGCAATGCCGTCACCAGGACTGACGCGCACCCCATCCCCAGACCAGATGACCTTATTGATCGGCTGGGAGCTGCCTGGTACCTTAGCATGTTTGATCTAACATCTGGGTACTGGCAGATTGCCTTGACTGATGGGACAAGAGAGAGGCCTGTGTTTTCAGTGCCAAAGGGGCACTACCAGTTCCGTGTCATGCCCTTTGGATTGAATAGCGACCCTGCCACATTCCAGAGACTGTTTAACCAGCTTTTGTGCGGGCTGGAGGAATTCAGCGCTGCTTACTTGGGTGACATTGCTGTGTTCAGCTCTAGCTAGGAGTAGCACTTGCAACACCTCTGTGAAGTGTTAAAGTCTCTGCAGAAGGCAGGGCTCACTATCAAGAGAGCAGTGTGAGCTGGCGCTGACAGCGTATGGAGCATTTTAACTGAAAGTCTGGCACTGGTGCGGTTGATTGAAAAACCGTCCAGCGCAATTTCTTTTACTTTGTGTAGCGCCTCGGTGCAACTCTATTTTTAAAAATTAATACTTCTAATGGGGGGTGAATTTGTGTGCTGATATTGTCATTCTGGTCTGCACTTGGCACCCACCTGATTCGGTCCCCGGTCCGTCACGGCAATTTTGTGCCGATTGAACGGAGGGACGCGACTCCTCCCCCTTGCTGCGTCACTTCCTCTACCCTCCTATATTTGGTAATGACCACTCTACCGCGCAGCGGGCGAGCGCAGCGGGCAAGCGTAGCGGGCGCGCTGACAGCGCGCCCAAGGCACGCCTAAGGCAAGCCCGTCTGTGCCCATCCGCGGCCGGCCGGGGACAGGGGCCACGACCCCTGGCCGAAATAGGTCAGTAATATGCTGGAGCGCGCAACAACTTCGCGCCCTCTGTCCTGCATTTGCTAAAGCCTGTCTCCATAGTCTTAATGCGGATTACACTAACAACTGTAAAGAGTGTCAGTAGAACTGGCACAATAGATCTACGCTTAAGGCTGAGAACATTAGGCTTACATGCGGACTACTTAATACCAGATCTATGCGGAAGCATAATCTTGATATATACGATCTGCTCACAGATATGAAACTCGACCTCCTATTCCTTACTGAGACTTGGCTTGACTCCAACTCAGAACCGGATATAGTTGCTTCTCTCCCAGCTGGCTATACCATGGTACGACTGGACAGAACTGTGGGCAGAGGTGGTGGGATAACTATAATATCTAAGCAGCCACTATGTTGTCAACTTGAACCTCTCGCTATCGCTGACAGTGAGACAGGAGCCTTTTCCATTAAGGTTAACGCTGGTAACACGGTGAAGGGCTTCTTGGTCTATCTCGCTCCTGGTCCTTTTACCCACTTTACTACCAGTCTAACCGAAGGTATAACGGAAGCCGCTTTGCGTAGGGACAAGTTTATGCTCTTAGGTGACCTTAACATCCATTTGGATGACCAACAGGACAAAGGAGCCACTGACGTCTGTCAGCAACTACATTCCCTCCAATTACACTTCAGATCTAAGGCCCCGACCCACCAAAAGGGCCACTTATTGGACCCTATCTTTGCCAACTGGGAAGACATTGAAGTTAAGGCCCCCGTCCCAGTCCCTTGGTCCGACCACTTCTTAGTGCCTTTTATAATAAATATCCCTGCTAGCAATATCCAAAAGCGTACCAACTCTAAATACATGAGTCGTAAATGGACTGCTTTTTCCAAAGCCAAGTTCGATACTGCTCTGACTAAAGGCGGCAGACCAGGAGGTGAGGATGCTGATACTGCATCGGATAGACTAGAAGGCCGCATTAATAATGTTTTAGATGACATAGCCCCTCTCTGTCATAAAAATCCCTGTAGTAGACTCCAGAGATCCGCCCCCTGGTACAGCGATGAACTTCGCCTAGCTAAAGCGGAATGCAAACAACTAGAAAGACAGTGGAGGGTGGCTTACCTCGATCAAGCAAAACAAAGGTATATAGACAAACGCAGAGAATATCATAGCTTGATCAGGCTTGCCAAAACAACTTACTTTTCAGGTAGGATAGGAGACGCTAAATACTCTACCAAGGAGCTATTCAAAATTTATAAGGAAATCTCTCTCTGTGGCTCATCTGTTGACCCGTCCTCGGTCTCAGAGGAATCCTGTAACCGCATTGCTGCTTTCTTTTCTGATAAAGTGGCCACCATCTATTCCACTTTTTCAGGGGGAAAGAAAAAGGGAACAGAGTTCAGTGAGAGTATATTGGTGGATGTGGGTGTTAATAGTCTGGGCAACTTTTTCACCCCATCCCCTGACGGGTTCCAGCAGATATGCCGCTCCATTAAGTCAGGATCCCCCCATGATCCGGCATCACCGAAACTTCTTGGAGAGAGTATCGAGATCCTTGAACCCTATATTAGGGATGTTCTGGATCTTTCCTTCAGATCCAGCACCGTACCCAAAAGTTAGAAGCAGACTGTAGTACTCCCGCTTAAAAAAAAACGAATCTTAGCTGGGACAGGCTGGACAATCTCTGTCCTATCTCACTCCTCCCCTACCTGGCCAAAGTAGCAGAAAAGGTGGCAAATCTTCAACTTATGGCATTTGTGGAGAAAGCCAACCTGCTCCATCCAACTCAGTTTGGCTTTCGTGCACGCTACTCCACGGAGTCTGCGCTGCTCATGGCCACTGAGACCATCAGACAAGGGGTAGATGAGGGGCATACTATGGCCCTCATTCTACTTGACCTAAGTGCAGCCTTTGACACTGTAGCACATTTCACCTTGCTACAGTGTCTCAACAAAGGTGGAGTCACTGGGTCAGCGCTGAGGTGGATCCAATCTTTCCTGACCGATAGGGGTTTTCAGGTCAGACAGGGAGAACACTACTCTTGTGTGTTCAATCTTGATCAAGGGGTTCCCCAGGGCTCCGCCCTGAGCCCCACCCTGTTTAACCTATATGCTTCCCCTGTAGCCACCATTGTGGAAAGTCATGGCATCCAACTAGTGTCATATGCCGATGACACACAGCTGGTCATCTCGCTGTCACGGGCACCTGATGTTGCGGCATCCAGCTTCAGTGCTTGCATGCAGGAGCTTGCATCCTGGATGTCTAATAACTGCCTGAAGCTGAATGGGTCCAAAACTGAAGTGCTCGTGGTGGGAGGTGGTCCGAATGTGTGGTCCTCGGCATGGTGGCCAGCATGCCTGGGCTCCACTCCAGTGCCTTGTCAACAGGCCAAAAATCTTGGGGTGATGTTTGACTCCGATCTGTCATTTGCTCCCCAGATTAATTGGGTTGTCGGAATGTGCTTCGGTATACTCAAGAGTCTAAGGAAGATCCTGGACCTACTTCCAGTTAGTGCCAGGCAGACTCTGGTGCATGCCTTGGTCACATCTAGACTTGATTACTCTAACCTCCTCTATCTGGGAATAACAGCTAGAAGCCTCAATCGTCTCCAGGTACTTCAAAATGCCACAGCCCGGCTGGTGCTGAGGCTTCCTAGGAGAACGGCCTCTAAAGCTGCTTTGAAGTCCCTACACTGGCTTCGGATCAGAGAAAGGATTACCTTCAAAGCACTATGCATGTGTCACCGCATTATCGGGGGCAGGGCGCCCGCTCCCCTACGCAGCCTCATCACCCCCTACAGACCAGAGCTGATGCTCAGATCCTCTGGCACCGGACTGGTAGTCGTCCCCAAAATTCATAAAGCTAGAATGGGGGGCAGATCTTTCAGGCTTCTTGCAGCCAAGAGCTGGAATATGCTTCCGATGGAGCTGCGCCTCGAACCTTCTGAGGCCAAGTTCCGCAGAGCTCTAAAAACTCACCTCTTTCGCTCAGTACTGATATAACCTCCCTGTTTTGGCCACTTCATACTTCTCACTCAGCACGGGGACCCGCCGGGGCGCGTAACCATGCGCTTTACAAAATTTCATAATAATAATAATAATAATAATCAAGGCCTGTAAGTGCCTGATAGGGGACGGATCTGTGGTGTACTTAGTGAACCAAGTAAGAAGTGAACAGGTGGAACCCCTGCAGACTAGGTTTGACTCCATTCTGGCTTAGGAACACCCAAAGACCCAGACAGAAGTGAGAGCCTTTTTAGGACTCACCGGGTACTACAGACAGTTTGTCAAGGAATATGGCACCATTATTGCCCCCTTGACAGAGCTGACTTCAAGGAAGCAGCCAAGGAAAGTGACCTGGACCAAAGCCTGTCAGACCACTTTTGATGCCCTGAAATCTGCCATGTGCACGGTGCCCGTGCTCAAGGCACCCAACCTCTCCCCAGAATTTGTTGTGCAGACAGATGCTTCAGAGCATGGTGTGGGAGCAGTACTCTCACAATTGAACAACGAGGGCTTGGACCAACCCATAGCTTTCATTAGTAGAAGGCTAGTTCCCAGGGAACAAAGGTAGAGTGCAATTGAGAGAGAAGCTTTTGCTGTTGTCTGGGCGCTGAAGAAGCTAAGACCCTACTTGTTTAGGACTCACTTCTGGGTTCGGACAGACCACAGGCTCCTCAGATGGTTGATGCAGATGAGGGGTGAGTATCCAAAACTGTTGAGGTGGTCCATCTCCCTACAGGGAATGGACTTTATGGTGAAGCACCACCCTGGTACAGAACATGCCAGTGCCGATGGTCTGTCCAGATTCTTCTACCTTAGTGATGAGAACTCCCAAGAGGGTGGATAGTTCTCCCCACCTTTCAGCTGGAGGGGACAAGTGTTAGACTTAGCATCTTTGGCGTGGTTTCCCCTGACTTTTTGCCTCTACCTATTGTATTTTTGATGCTGAGATGGATTTTGTTTTTGTTGGCTTAGATGCTTTGGGCACTTTGCCACTGCTGATCAGTGTCAAAGTGCAAGGGCTCTCTGTGTAAATTGTTGTTACAACTGGTTCTCCCCGATTGGCATATTTGATTTACTGGTAAGGCCCTAGTAAAGTGCACTGAAGTGTGCCAGGGCCTGTAAATCAAATGCTACTAGTGGGACCGCAGCACTGATTGTGCCACCGACATGAGTAGCTCTGAAAAGGTAACTCAGACCTGCCACTGCAGTCTCTGTGCGCACTTGTCAACTGCTATGTCGTCTTGGCAAGTACACCCACTTGCCAGGCCTTAACCTTCCCTTTTCTTACATGTAAGGCACCCCTAAGGTAGGCCCAATGTACCCCCCTGGGCAGGGTGCAGTGTATATTAAAAGTATGACATGTACTGGTGTGTGTGACATTTCCAAATATCGAAATACTGCCAATTACGTTTTTCACTATTGAAAGGCTATCTTGCCCATAGGATAGAAGGGGGGAATGCTTTATAACATCCTACAATTAAAACTTCCCATTGGGACAAGATGGAGAAATAAAGTTTAGGCTCTTTGAACTCAGAACTTAATAACACATCTTTTATTAAAGATGGTTTTTAAATTGTGTGTTTGAAATGCCACTTTTAGAAAGTAAAACCACAGAAGGGGTTAGGCCTATTTGAACAAGAGACAGGTAGGGCTGTGATAAATATCAATCAACAAAAAAAGGGGGTACCTGCCTCCTTTACAGTAAAAAGCTTAATTCCTTTGCAATTAGAATCAAACAACAACCTTTAATGTTTGATTTAGGGTATTTATTAACCCAACTTATTCAAAATTATTCATATATTTTTTGCAATATTTTTCAAAAGGTGGGAAAAGGAGTTCTGCATCACTTTCAATGATCAAGTAAACATACATCAAAAAAACATAACACGAAACAATTCGACAACAACATTCAAATAAATAATTCATAAATTATACATTGTCTTTTTGCATCATAGTTCATTCAACATAAGGCAAGCCTTTGACTAGAGCCCACAATCAAGGCCAAGCCTAACAGAGGGAACTTCACTTGTACACGTTGGAGGGGGAGTTAAACTCTCGCCTACACCAACATTATATATTTAAGTAGTTCCACAGTGTTGATATAAAATGCCAATGTGTTTCAAAGCACAGACTTCAAGTACTGTGCTTATCATCATGGCTTCTTAGTTGTGAAATATTTCTCGACAAGCAGAAAAACAAACGATGCAAACAAAGAGCCCATAAGAATAATGAGCGTCTAGGCTTTATCACTTTTACTTAAACAAACACGCTCCTCTCCTGCATCACAGCAGGTTCAGAGCACAAGCTGCCGGACAAATTACCTGTGGCGCTATGTTGGTTCGAGGCATGTGGGCTGCTGAATTCATATCTGTGCATAGATCGCCGCCTAGTGTTGGGTCCGGATGTTTGCACGTTGTTGTCCTGGAAGAGTCTTCGAAGTATCCTTGGATAGGTGACTCCTCCCCTGGACTACAGTGCGCATGGGCATCCTCTCCATCCTCAGATTGTTTTTTTCCGCCATTGGGTTCGGATGTGCTATCTTAGCTCAAGTTAGGAAAATATTTTTTCGAGGCCAAAAGGCCTTTAGTTTGCGTCGGTACTGTTTATCGATCGGGTTTCGATACAATCCTGTTCGTTTACTAACTTTCAGCACCGACTTTTTTTTTCGCATTTACCTGTCCATCGACTACTTCGACGATGGAATCGAGGACGCCATTCAAAAGGTGTCCGGTATGCAATGCGAAGTACCCACACATCGACGTCCATCCGGTGTGCAACAAATGCCTTTCGCCGGACCACGACGAATCGACATGCATGGCCTGTGCCCGGTTCCGTTCCAAGAAGACTCTGCGGAATCGACGAGCGGCGAGACTTGAGGCGAAGCACGCGGCACCGGCCCCAACAGACATCTTCGACGAGGCCGAAGACGTCGAGGAATTGGAAGTCTTGCCCTCCAGTCCCGTTTCCGAACACGAACCCGGATCGGACGAGGTAGACGAGTCACTCTTCCACAGAGGTGAAGACGACACCGAGGTAGGAGACGACGAGGAGGCCTTAGGGGCCGAAGAAAGTAGCTCCAATGATGAACAAGGCCTACCTGTTCAAACCGTTCAAACACCAGTGCCACAGCCTATGGCTCCGGTCGAGGGATCGCCTTCGGGCCTTACCCGAGACCCATCCCGCAGTTCTTCGGCCCCGCCCTCAGGCCCGGCCTCGGACGTTCAGCGGCAGCCATTACTACATAAACAGGCTGGTTTCCCTACCACAAAACCGAAACCGAAAGCTGCTCCGGTTCCACCGAAACCGAAACTGAAAGTGGCGCTGGTCGGATCGAGGCCTTCGACGCCAGCGCACCGCGTCGGCACCGACCGCACCAAGAGGGACTTCGGTGCCGAACTTGAAGCGGGCGACGTTGGAGTCGACAAACGGAAAAAAGCCATCGGCACCGACAAACCTGCTCGGCTACCGGCACCAACGACACCAAGGGCCGTACCGCCTGCTGTGTTTCGCATCGCTCCCTCGACGACACCTAAGCCTCAGGTATCGAAGACTTCGACGGTGATCTCTGCACCTCGACTCGATGAACCGCCGGCGCCGAAAAAATCTACGGCCGCCTCTACGAGCCTGGCCGGTGCCAAAGCCTCGAAGGCGCCCCAAGTACGACCTGGTGCGACGCAAGGCAGCAAAACCACAGCTGTCCTCCAGGACACGTCGGGTTCCGGTTCGATCGGAGCTCCAGCAGCCTCTTCGGTGCCGACCAACATTACCTTCGGCTTGCCTCCGTCGACAATCCCAAAAATGTTCCAACTCAGGACACGGGTCACCCAACCTACGGTCACACCTGCTGAGACGTCTCCGGCACGTATCATCGACGCCGACACTGGCAGGATGATTCTCCACGACCGAAGGATAACTTCGGAGCCGCCATTGGACCCTTTCAGGATCCCACTAAAAAGGAAGTTGCCTGCAGAATCGGAACCTCTCCTTTATGAACCCTTCCATTCATCCTACCAGGATCCACACCGGTTCTCCCCCACACGCTCCGATACAGATGCATTGGAGGACTACATGGATGACCAAGTCCCCTACCATGTAGACACGGACCCTGATGACCAGCAGGACCCTGATCAAACTTGGGGCGACCCTGCAGACCCCAGTGCACCTCTCGATGCACAGGATCAACAACTCTATGGGGCAAAGACATCTCCTACGGAGGATACTGCGGCGTTCAACGCTCTTATCGAACGCGCTGCAAATAACCATGGGGTACAGCTTCACTCTGATACCATCGAAGATGACTTTCTAATGGACACCTTTGCATCCTCAGAAAGACATGTAAAGACTCTGCCAATGTTGAAGGGGGTCCTCAAACCAGCCAAGGACATTTTCAAAGAACCCACCAGGGCACGAGTGATAAACCCCAGGATTGATAAAAAATACAGATCAGCACCTGGGGATCCTACTTACATCAGAGGACAATTACCACTCGACTCCATCGTCGTAGCGAATGCACGCAAGAGGGCACACTCGCAAACAACAGGTGACGCTCCTCCCCCGGACAAAGAGTCCAAGGTGTTAGAAACCTCTGGCAAGCGAGTTGCCGCCCAAGCTGCCAACATATGGCGCATAGCCAACACTCAAGCGCTCCTTGCTCGCTATGATAGAGCGCACTATGACACACTGGAGCAAATATTCCAACATCTCCCTGACCAGTTCAAGGAAGGCGCAGAAATGCTCATCAGAGAAGGACAGCTACTAACGAACGCTTCCATCAAATGCGCACTAGATGCTGCAGACACGGCTGCCAGAGCCATAAACACAAGCGTCATGTTGCGACGACATGCCTGGCTACGGATCTCAGGATTCAAGCCTGAGGTACAAAACAATATACTGAACCAGCCCGTCAACCCCGACTATTTATTCGGGCCAGAGGTTGACACCACCCTCGAAAAGATAAAAAAGGATACGGACACTGCAAAGTCCATGGGCGCCCTACAAACTCAGTCCTTTCGGAGTGGCTCCTTTCGTCGCCCCGGAAACAAGGGAGCAGGTAGAGGACAGGGGTCACAACAAACATATAACAAAGGCAATACACAGACCACCTATGATAAAAACACCCGAGGGGGATATCGTGGCTCCAGCACAAAGGGCAGAGGACGCGGCTACGGCAACACCAGGCCCTCCCCCAAGAACAAGCAGTGACGCCCTCTCCCTTCCTCCCGACCACATAACACCTGTCGGGGGAAGGCTACAAAGGTTCCTGTCCACGTGGAATTCCATCACCACGGACAGGTGGGTCAAAGATATTGTAAAATACGGTTACTGTCTGGAGTTAACCTCCACTCCACCCACAATACCACCAAGAAGCCGTCCTATGTCCTCAGAGCACTTAACGCTCTTACAGCAAGAAGTGCAAAGTATGCTTCTAAAAGGCGCTATAGAGGTCGTACCCATCCACGAGCAGGGTGCGGGAGTGTACTCCCTCTACTTCTTAATTCCAAAAAAGGACGGGTCGCTCAGACCTATATTAGACCTGAGACCCCTGAACCAGTACATTCTTTCAGAGCACTTTCACATGCTCACTCTACAGCAAGTCCTTCCGCTTTGTGGTAAATAATTTAATTACCGGGACTTAATTTGATACAGAAACATAATAAAATAGCTCAGTAAATAAGAGGCAGAATCCGTGGCATTAGAGGTTCGGAATGGGCTTTATTCCAATGGTCGATTATAATCGGTTGCTCCAGGTTCCATCACCACGAAGGTTCAGGAAGTGAAGTACATACATTATTGATAATTATTCACTTTTATACAATAGGCATTACAGTGAGGCCAATGCAAGAGGCGTAACAATTGATAGCAAAGATAACATTTCACATGCGTAGCATAAAGAGGCGTAATTGGGTGTAACAAGGAAAACGTCATTGGTTATGATGTCACATATGGGTGGACCTATGAAATAATTTCGCAATGTCAGCAGAAATACTTGGCAGAGATGCGTGCGCAGCAGTATGACGTGTGATTGACGTGCAACTAGGGGGTGAAGGGGACTTGACATTTAGCTCTACATGTGGCGACAGAAGTCTGGAGGGTCAAGTCAACCTAATCCCAAATCATATCTAACATCCTATGTTTAAAGAACTATGTTATCCAGAAGAGAGGTCTCTTAGAGTAGAATCTTATTCTATACTGACTATACTGACTGTTAGTGCGTGTACAAGCGTCTAAGTGTCTACACTAGATGCGAGGGCAGGAATCTTCCATAGTAACAGGGCTATGAATTACTTGCATAAAGACAGAGAAACCGGGCCTTTGCTCGGTAGCTGGAAGAATGTTTACTGAAACTACTAGACAGGAATGCATTGGGCAGGGAACGGAGCAGATAATTTCGAAGGTGAAATACAGTTCTTGGCAGGCAGCAAGCTGATGTCAAGCTTCGTGAGCCGCGCAGGGAATGAGACAAAGTTCATGGTCACAGATGCAGGCTCAGACTGGAGCTTCAGAGGCAGAAACCAAGAAAAACTTGATGACAGAATCAGGGCCTACTCGTCTGAACTGTAAAATGGCATAAGTGAACCATATAAAGGCGGTGGCCTTTTGTACTTAGGAATGGAATATCCGGCTCATTCATGGCGGATCTGAAAGAGGACATGTTAACGGTGGACGCACATGTATTTGCGTCTTCATAACTGGAACTGGAGGGAACATACATGTACTTGTAACATGCACATAGAACCGTTGGGGTCCAAGATAGGGGACATAACTGACCAGAAAAATCCATATTTCCACATTCCCTCCTTGTCCCCTACTTGCCCGTCAAGAGATATCAATCTTCATTAATCCATTGATCTGTTAATGTAGCATCATTTGTTCTTCTTTCTTCTTCCGGGATTTTGAACGAAAATCTTGATGTGGAATACACGATGTGGCACACAGACCACAAATCGCTGGTCCACATTGCAGGCATAGACAGCAACTGAATAGTATGAGAAGGCCAATACCTAGGAAGGATAGAACTCTCCATCCCCAGGCTGATAACACGCTCCAAAACCAACCGGACCAAGTCCAGGTGCCTGGATTCTGGTGTATCTGGCTTACAATCTTATGAAGGCGAGTTATAGCTTTATATACAGATGGCGAATTTTCTGGTATGAAAATGCAACAGCTTGATCCGATGACCCTACAAGCTCCGCCCCTATCGGCCAGGATGACGTCAAGGACAAGACGATTTTGAAGCACAACAATCCGCATAGCAGACTGCTCTTCTGTTAAATTGCCTAAGGCGGAAATAGTTTCGTTCACTACTGCTTCAAGGGTTCTAGTTAATCTACGTATCAGCTTACTATTGGTAACGGTACCTATATAGGGAAAGAGACCTTTATTGAAATCTGTGTATTTTTCCCATGCTGTTTCAGTGTAATCGACAATTGGGAGATCTCTCCTTTCTCTATTGTGTACTAAATGAGTATTTCTGTGATAATCAGGAGGAGCTAGAAAAACAGGTGGCAAAAGGAATCCAATGTAGCAGGTACCATCCCAATCTAGAGGCAAACGTACATAGGCCGTCTGACCACATATGAAATAGGAATGGCGGAAAGCTCTAAATGTAGACTTGCCTTGATCACTAAATTCTACTACAGTGGTGCATCTACTATGGCCCATATGTATGGAACCATTCTTTCTTACACATAATTCACCTTTTACTGGAAATATTGACATAGCGGGCAAAATTGGAGTAGCTTCGGATTCGACATTTAGGATCATAAGATTAAGCGTAAAATTACCTAATCCATATACTTCATTTTCTAGATCAGTTCCTGTTCTCTTGGGAAGTCCCTCCTTGTTAGGGTAGCAGACTTTAAGTAAAACTAAGTTCAAATTTCCCCATACCCAGTTATCTTGATAAACTGCAGAATTTGAATCTATGGAATTAATTAAACTAAACCATGCTCCACAGGAGCCGTTGTGTGTGAATGAGTATGGAAAAAGAGGTAGAATTCCTTTATAATTCTGATAGGGAGGGAGTCGGCCACATATCCAACAATTTGTAGCATTGCTAACCTGATGGGAATGATGTAACATACTAATAAAAGTGTTATTGCGCAGCGCAAATCTGTATGACAATTCATGCGGAGGTAATTCACTAAAAGAATGTTCAGCAGTAATATTATAAACATGTCTAGAAATAGGATAATATATGTGCAACAATATACTTGCAATAATTATAAAAAGACTTAAGGAAAACAAAATTAATAACGTCACTGTACAATGACTACGCAGTGATTTACAGTACGCCTGTCGTTTCAACATTTTTCGGGTGCATTCTCTATTCAGGTCCAAGGGATACATGTCAGAGACAATTCAACCGCTTCACCTCGGAGAGGACTTAAACAATCAAATTGCTTGACTGATTGGACCTGAGTTTTAGTTTATAAAGTTCGGAATTACTCTTTTCAACAAAAGGAAGTTTTGAGTCAATGGGTGAAGACACACAAGGTGTGGTATTCACATCCGCTGGTAGTCCATGAAATTTCTTGATATGACTTGAATGTATCCAGCCTTTTCTGCCCTCGATCTTCACGGCTGTCCATGTGGTGAGCAAGACCAATTTCGGTGACTTCCACCTAGGATCCAGCTGAGTCTTTCGATCAAAGTTCCTCACTAAAACGAAATCCCCCGGAATTACGTCATGGGGTTTCACCTCAGTGTTGTCAGGAAAAGCTGCAGCTACCTGTGAACGACAAGATTGTAGTGCAGACATCAAGGAAGCCAAATAATCTGTCAGCATATTACAGTCAATATCAGTTATTTTGCGTGGTATAGGCGTCCCCCACATATTTGGTGGTCTGCCAAAGATCACCTCATACGGGGATAGCCCTGTTCGAGAGTGTGCTACCATTCTTGTGTAAAAGAGTGCAACTGGTAACGCTACTACCCAGTCGACACCTTTCTGTCTGCATATTTTGGACAATCTAATTTTCAGGGTCTGATTATGTCTTTCTACGAGACCTGCTGCTTCGGGGTGTCGGACACAGTGGAATTTCCACTGATAACCTAACAAAAGTGAAACGTGTTTCATTAGTTCGGATGAGAACGGCTGGCCGTTATCTGAGTGAACAACACGTGGTAAACCGTATCGTGGGAAGAATTCTCGAACTAACTGTTTGGCAGTAGTCGGGGCCGTGTAATCTGAAACCGGGTATGCCTCCGTCCAACGGGAAAGAGCACAAACAACTACGAGAACATATTTGAATCCTCAACATCGTTCCATCTGGATATAATCCATCTGGAGGACTTCAAAAGGGTGATCAGGAGGCTGAAATCCACCCTGTTCTACGGGAACGCTTTTTCCTGGGTTGAACTGACAACAGATCATACAGGTACGAACTTTTTGTTTGGCTGCAGCTCGTAAATGTTTATTGAACCAAATGTGTTGAATGCTGTCTAGCATAGCTTTTTCTCCTAGATGTGCTGGACTATGTACAGTGTTAATTATAACCTGGACCATTGAATCAGGAAGGAACCACACAGACTTTTCCTTCATCAACCATCCTTGATCCGTTTGGATCCCTCCTAATTCAGTCCATTTCTTTATTTCGTCTGGTGTAGCATGTGTCTGTATATCAATTACGTCAAGAGTAGGATCTTTAACCGTCATACAATGTGTTGGCGTCGGGACTATTGTCTTTGTCATGTCGGATGTTTGAGTTTGAGCAGTCTGTTTAGCTGTTCTGTCAGCTAGATCATTGCCTTGAGAAATGATATCAGTAACTTTCGTATGAGCTTTACATTTCATAATTGATATTGCAGTGGGTAGATGTATTGCATCTAATAAAGCATGAATGAGGGGTCCGTGCTGAATGTGGGCACCGTGAGAAGTTAAATAACCTCTCTCTCGCCACAGCACGCCGAAGTCATGTACAACTCCGAATGCATAACGTGAATCAGTGTATATGTTGACTTTTTTATTTGTGGCTTGAATACAGGCTTGTGTCAGAGCGACAAGCTCTGCTGCTTGAGCGGACAAGGTATTTATGCAATTTGTTTCAATGATTTCAGTGTCTGTTGTGACTGCGTAAGCGGCCACTAGTTCTCCTGTACCTTTTCTCATACATGAACCATCTACATACAACGTCAGGTCTGGGTCTGACAATGGGACATCTGTCAAGTCTTGTCTGGGTTTCGTCGTGATTGTAATAACATCAATACAGTCATGAGCTAGTGGGTCTGTTCCATTTACAGGTAAAAGTGTGGCAGGATTCAATGTGTTACAACGTCTGATTTCTATATGTGGCTGAAACAGTGTTAGTTCGTACCCTGTAAGTCTTGCTATAGTCAAATGTTGTGTTTGCGTTCGATTCACAAGAACCTCCACTGCATGTGGTACTTGTACTGTCAATGGATGTCCTAACACTATGGCATCGCTTTGTCTGATTGCTAAAGCTGTCGCTGCCACTGATTTCAGGCACGCAGGCAGAGCCTGAGCTACGGGATCTAATGTACTAGAAAAATAAGCACACGGTTTGTGTGATCCTGCTTGTTCCTGTGCGAGTACTGACAAAGCAGTACCTTCTCGTTCTGTAACAAAGAGTGTAAAATGTTTTCTGTAACACGGTGTTGCTAAAACAGGTGCTTGGCATAGAGCTTTCTTTAAGCTTTCAAAAGCTTGTGTATGTTCCTGAGTCCAAGGGAGAACAGTCGATGTGGCTGCCTCCTGTGTTGTCAACTGAATGAGTGGTTTTGCTAGAAATGCATACTGAGGGATCCACTGCCTACAATATGAAGTGAGGCCTATAAAAGCCCGCACCTCCTTTTGTGTCTTGGGTATTGGCATGTTAGCTATTAACTGAATGCGGTCGGGTGTAAGCTGCCTTCCCTCCTTGGACAGCGAGTGTCCAAGATAAACAACTCGCTGGACACAGAATTGCAGCTTAGAAGGGGACACCTTGTGCCCCTTTTCGGCTAGAAATCGTAAAACTGTCAGTGATGCTTTCTCACATTCGGGTTCGCTTCTAGCGGTGATCAGCAGATCATCGACATATTGAAGCAAGGCAGTGCTAACTGGCATGTGGATACTGTCGAGTTCTCGTTTCAGTGCTTGGCTATAGATGCTGGGGCTTTCTGTAAATCCTTGAGGTGCGCGTGAGAATTTGAAGCTACGTCCATTTAAACTAAATCCGAACAAATATTGGCTTTCCGGATCTATTGGGACGCTGAAAAAGGCATTTTTGAGATCAATTACAGTAAAGAATGTTGCTTCAGAATCAATAGCTGTCAGTAATGACGAGATATCTGGGACCACAGGGAATTGTGGCACAATGCATTTGTTCAATTCGCGCAAATCAATAACCAATCGATATACTGGCGGGGCCTTCGGATCTGTTCGTTTAAGAATCGGAATTATCGGTGAATTACATACATTGGAGTCTGTTTCTACAACCACTCCTTGGGCAATGAGCTCGTCAATGATTTGTAGTAAAGCCACTACAGCATCTGGTGGTAACTTGTATTGTCGCATTCGTGGTAGTACCACTCCTGCCTTTAGTGTAACTCGATATGGTGTAATATTCATGCACCCAACATCAGTAGGGCCTTGTGCCCATAGATGTGTAGGTAAAGTCTGTAGTCGGGGATCCATGTCTCTAGACACATAGTGACCTTTAAAATCACGTAAAAACAATCTTACTCCTTCCGGAGAACAACATATTATAGCTCCTAGAGCTTTCAGTGTTTTTATACCTAACAAGTTTTCTGGACAGGATTTAGTGAGCAATAAATCTGTAGTTCGGGTCAAAGGTCCTATCGTAAGTGGAAGAGGCTGTGATACTTCATTAACAATAGGTTTTCCTGAAAAACCAAGGGAAATATTCTGTGAGCCTGAGAGGGGTGCCCCTGGAACTTCACTACGTTTTATAGTTGTTCGACTTGCCCCTGTATCGAGTAAAAATTTTCTGTCTTGACATAATAATTCACTATGTACATAAGGTCCTTCTTGGTCTACAGGGATCTCGATAAGGGGTAAGTCAACTTCCCTCTCTAGGCTGGTTCATGCGTATCGTTGATAATCAGGATAGTCGTACTGTGCGGTCTGGTACAGCTGTCGTGTCGTGGTTTGTGTGGCAGCAACAGGCAGCGCTGGTGCGGCTGGCACAAACTGTATAGACTGTTGTGGAGCTGGCATGGCCTGTGCATGCTGCGGTGCTCCTTGTTCATTCTGATCCTGTCTAAGTGGCCGTGGTCTTTCTTTTGTAATACCTGTGGCGATATTACGCTTCAGGACTGGACAATCGTGTATATAATGACCTGGTTGTTTACAGTAGTTGCATGTCCCTTTTATAGGTCCTGCTGATTCACCGGAATGTGTCGTACCCTTTTTATGTCCTTCAGCTGGAACTGTCTGGGAGACTAGCATTTTCATTTTTGTGTCTTTCATGCGTCTTTGTTCATGATCTTGTTCCTCTCTAATTCTATTGTGATGATACTGTAACATTTGTAACATTTGTGATGGGGTGTTACCTTGCCAGGTACTCTCGAATTTTAATACTCTATTCTTCACTTGGGGCAAGGAATTTTCAACTAATTTTGTCACAAACAGATGTGGGTATGATTCGCTACTTGCTTTTATGCCACTATTTATACCAAAACATTTTTCAAATCGTGCATAGAAATCACTAGTGTCTTCATCTTGCTTTTGTTTACAGGCTGAAATTGCACCCCAATCTTCCTTTTTCGTGGTTAATAAACGTGGCAGTACCTGTACTAGTAAACCTGGTAGTGCTTTAGTTTTGTCCCCAAGCCCCAAACCTGGACCTCGGGCCTTTTCTTCATTTTCTAATGCTGTCCAGTCTATCTTTTGGTCTCCCACCTCCCACTCTTTTTCCTTGAGTTTTTCATAAATGCCAGCAGGCATCAATACCTTTAATATGGTCATAATGTCGGGATAGGTATATTCTCCCATGAGTAACATGTCTTTAATTTCTCGGTGGAAACCCGCTGGGTCTTTGTCATGACTGGGTACCACTTTCTTCATTTCCAACAATTCTATTTTTGATATGGGCGTATATACATATACACGTTTAAACTGATTGTCCTCCCCCTTTATTGGGTGTACTTCTCGTAAAGGATTCTGTCTGTCCATGTAATACATCGGTCTTTCCTTGATGGGCAGTGAGACATGGTCTGGACATACAAAAAGAATGTACTGCTTTCTTGATTCTAGTATTTCTTTAATTAGCTTAGTACCTGAACCTCTCCATCTATTCGTGAGTAATTCAGTCAATATATCAGGTAAGGGACCAGGATCTGAATGTTGGCTTTTATATAGTATAAGAAGTTGTTGAATCATATAAATCCCAGCTAAACGCTGTTCATCTGGGGTGAGATTCAAAAATGTGTGTGCTACTGTATCATCATCGTACTTTCCGGGACTGTCAACCCAATGAACGGCTGACCTGGCTAATTCTTGTTCATCCATAGAATCGAGAAAATGATAACCCCTTCGTTCTCGCAGTAATTTGTCAGCGGCTTGGAACGAATGCTCGGGGGACCTTATATTTATTATAGGTGTTTGAGAATTCCTGTTATTTTCTAGACATATCGGACGTATCGGGTCAGTAAGACATCTGGTACTATTACAAGATCTTCCTCTACCTACATAGGCTATGGTTTCTGACTGTCCTGTGGGCAGTCCTGATCCTTCCTCCTCCTCATTTTGTTCAAACTGGTCTACCGCTAATCTCTCTTCGTGTAGGCGTTCTATTTCTTTACGGATCTTTCGGCACATGGCTATTATACAGTTTTGCTTATCATGTCTCCCTTCTGATATATTCTGGCTCCATCTGGTAAGAATTTGCATTGCTTCCGGGTCTACCCCCGGCCGGTCTTGATTTCTGATCACACAATTTATGAGGAAACGTAACAGTTCCCCCTGTATTTCCACTTTCTGGTATTCCATAGCTCTGTTAATACATTCAGAATCTCGCCCTGTTTGGACAAAATGGTATATATTATCTAGATGCATAGTCATTCCTGGTAACTTCCCTAAATACACCGCGGCTCGTCTGATACGTAATGATGCCAGGGTCATTTTGTCCTCTTTTCCGGGCACAGGGTCATATCTACAATCTATAAGAAGTTCCTTAAGCGTACGGGCATTTATGAGTTTGGGGGTACGTGGATGTGCTGACTCTTGAAAGGTAAGTTTATTTATTCTGGGTGGCGTAGAAAAAATGTTGGTAGCACCTCCCGTAGCCCCATCTGGGGTATCGGGCGTGAAAGGATTCGTTGAACGCGATACAGCAACTATAGGTGTGGACACAGCTGTAGAAGCAGCTGTAGGAACAGATGTGGAAACAGATGTGCTTGCCGGGACTTGTGTCAGGATTTGGTGCTGTAGAGATACAGATACAGGATCTCGGCGTTGAACCTCCCCGGCCAACGGTCTATGTGGGGCGGGGTTAGCATACTCGGGAGCTGCGTCATCTAAATATGAGGAAAGAAAAACATCTTCTGCGGTTCTAGGATGCCCCTTGGGATGTACCTTTATTGGAAATAATGGGGGTGGCAAGTCTTTTGGTATCCCCGCAGTAGCCTTAGGTAATCCCTCGGCCAGAAGGGGATACATACCTTTCATAAGGGCATGTCTTTGTCTGTCTACTTGTTCTGATTTCACTCGTGCACCTTCTTCAATTAATAGATTTTCTCGGACTTCATTTGAATTCTCTTTACTCTTCTCTTCCTGTCTACGTGCTTTTTCTGTACGTCTATACGATTCTTTACGCCATAATTCAATGGCGTCTTTCTGTGATTGTCTAGCTTTCTTTTTCCATAATTCTTCCTCTACTTTCACGATGCACTCTGCATCCCAGGTCCCAGCCGCGGGCCACCTCTGACTTTCTGGTAATTCCTTAGTGTAGTCTACCCATAAATCAAGAAATAATATAGCGTCTAAGCCGTGTTTATGATACATGAAGTACCCTGGAGTGTCCCTAGGAGGAATAGGAACAGCTTCTTCGAGTACCCCTTTTCTAGTTGTGATCTGTCTTAATTTCGAAAAGAGCGGCATATTGAGAACTGATCTGATACTTGATCTTGAACAAACTTAATACAGTAATCACAATAATGAACAGTCATTCATACCACAATATGCAGAACGTACTAAAAACATTTAACATTTAACATTTAACTGAGCAACAATGATGATACGATCTAAGGAAACTTAATTACTGAACATAATACTCGGCATTAACTGAATTATTCTGAATTTATATACTAGATATACTAGATGTACTGCTAAACAGTACAGATACACTGCTGAAACAGTGCAGACCGGATTTGTGTACCCAAACCCGTCTGGACCGGCACAACTTATGTGCACGCCAGAACGCCTCCCCAGTAATGGTACTCACCGGGTAGCTCGGAACGGAAGGCCTCGGAAACTGAACTGAACTTGAACCGGACTGGACTCGACTCGAACACTTCGGAAACTGGACTCGACTCGGGACTTCGGAAACTGGTGGGCCTCTGTATACCTCGGATCTTGCTCTCTCAGCTAGGCTCTGGTCGGGATACTTCGCACTTCTCACCGCCTCGTCTGGGTGTTGATCGCAGCCTCAGTCGCCCCCGCTTGACCGGAGGGAGATACAGGAAATCCTGCTGGTACGCGTTGTTGTCCGTCCAGCTGTGGCAGGAGACCGGGCCTGCAACGCACCACCGGCGCGTGAGATGAGAAAGTGTCCCTGTTCGGGCGCCATTCATGTGGTAAATAATTTAATTACCGGGACTTAATTTGATACAGAAACATAATAAAATAGCTCAGTAAATAAGAGGCAGAATCCGTGGCATTAGAGGTTCGGAATGGGCTTTATTCCAATGGTCGATTATAATCGGTTGCTCCAGGTTCCATCACCACGAAGGTTCAGGAAGTGAAGTACATACATTATTGATAATTATTCACTTTTATACAATAGGCATTACAGTGAGGCCAATGCAAGAGGCGTAACAATTGATAGCAAAGATAACATTTCACATGCGTAGCATAAAGAGGCGTAATTGGGTGTAACAAGGAAAACGTCATTGGTTATGATGTCACATATGGGTGGACCTATGAAATAATTTCGCAATGTCAGCAGAAATACTTGGCAGAGATGCGTGCGCAGCAGTATGACGTGTGATTGACGTGCAACTAGGGGGTGAAGGGGACTTGACATTTAGCTCTACATGTGGCGACAGAAGTCTGGAGGGTCAAGTCAACCTAATCCCAAATCATATCTAACATCCTATGTTTAAAGAACTATGTTATCCAGAAGAGAGGTCTCTTAGAGTAGAATCTTATTCTATACTGACTATACTGACTGTTAGTGCGTGTACAAGCGTCTAAGTGTCTACACTAGATGCGAGGGCAGGAATCTTCCATAGTAACAGGGCTATGAATTACTTGCATAAAGACAGAGAAACCGGGCCTTTGCTCGGTAGCTGGAAGAATGTTTACTGAAACTACTAGACAGGAATGCATTGGGCAGGGAACGGGGCAGATAATTTCGAAGGTGAAATACAGTTCTTGGCAGGCAGCAAGCTGATGTCAGGCTTCGTGAGCCGCGCAGGGAATGAGACAAAGTTCATGGTCACAGATGCAGGCTCAGACTGGAGCTTCAGAGGCAGAAAGCAAGAAAAACTTGATGACAGAATCAGGGCCTACTCGTCTGAACTGTAAAATGGCATAAGTGAACCATATAAAGGCGGTGGCCTTTTGTACTTAGGAATGGAATATCCGGCTCATTCATGGCGGATCTGAAAGAGGACATGTTAACAGTGGACGCACATGTATTTGCGTCTTCATAACTGGAACTGGAGGGAACATACATGTACTTGTAACATGCACATAGAACCGTTGGGGTCCAAGATAGGGGACATAACTGACCAGAAAAATCCATATTTCCACAGCTTCTCAAGCAGGGAGACTTCCTAGCCACACTGGACCTCAAGGATGCGTACTTTCACATACCCATCCACCCCTCACACAAAAAATACCTCAGGTTCACTGTTCAGGGGCAGCACTATCAGTTCAAAGTCCTTCCCTTCGGCGTGACGACAGCGCCCAGGGTTTTCACGAAGTGCCTAGCTACGGTGGCAGCACATCTACGGAGGCAGCATATACACGTCTACCCCTACCTAGACGACTGGCTCGTTCAAGCGAAGTCAGCCCAGCAATGTGCAAGCCACATGTCCCGCACCATTCACCTTCTTCACAGTCTGGGATTCTCACTAAATTATCCAAAGTCCCATCTCCAGCCCGCACACGTACAACAGTACCTAGGTGCGACTATAGACACTCTGGCGGCCACAGCTCAGCCAAATTTAGTGAGGATCAACAGCATACAACTGCTGATCTCCAAATTCAAACCCAATCACTCACTTCCAGCGCGAGTGTTTATGCAGTTGATAGGCATGATGGCCTCCTGCATCTTCATAGTCCCGCACGCGAGATTACATATGCGCCCACTTCAGGAGTGCCTAGCACGTCAGTGGAATCAGGCTCAAGGACAGTTAAAGGACCTAGTGTTGGTGAGCGGTCGGGCATACAACTCTCTGCATTGGTGGAATCCACAAAACCTTTGCAAGGGCCGACCGTTCCAAGAGCCTGTCCCACAGATAGTACTGACAGCGGACGCGTCTCTCCAGGGATGGGGAGCTCATGTACTCCACTACACAGTGCAAGGACTGTGGACAACACAACAAAAGAAGTTGCACATCAACCTTCTGGAATTGATGGCAATCTTCCTAGCCATGAAGGCATTCAAAGTACATCTATGCAACAAGGTCGTGTTGATCCGGACGGACAACATGACCGCAATGTACTACATACAGAAACAGGGAGGCACACACTCTCCACAGTTGTCTCATCTGGCTCAGAGCATGTGGAAGTGGGCCATTCAAAGGAACATGTTCCTCATGGCGGAACACCTCCCTGGCAAGGACAACCAGATGGCGGATCTGCTCAGCAGACACAGCCACCAGATGCACGAGTGGGAGTTACACCCATCAGTACTCCAACCGTACTTCCAGCAGTGGGGTCATCCGGAGATAGACCTATTCGCGACAAGCGAAAACGCAAAATGCCAAAGCTTCGCCGCCAGATTCCCACATCCGCAGTCGCAGGGCAATGCGATATGGATGAACTGGTCCGGCAGATTTGCGTACGCTTTTCCCCCAGCGCCATTGATACCGCTAGTGGCCCGCAAACTCCGACAACACTCCCTGACACTCGTCCTAGTTGCTCCCACGTGGGCACGCCAGCCGTGGTACACCACCTTCCTCGAACTTTCCGTGGTGCCGCATCAAAGGCTGCGGATCAAACCCGCGCATTTGACGCAGAACCATGGAGAGGTTCAGCACCCAGATCCGCAACAGCTGAATCTGGCGATCTGGCTCCTGAAGTCCTAGAGTTTGGCTATCTCAACCTGCCACCTGACTGTATGGACATCATCAAGGAGGCCAGGAGACCCACTACCAGAGCTTGCTATGCAGCCAAATGGAAAAGGTTCGTCATTTATTGCGGTAATAATGACATCAACCCGCTGGACGCATCCATCCAAAACATCATCTGTTATCTCTTACACCTATATCGATGCAATCTGGCGTACACCTCTATACGTGTCCATTTGACCGCAATATCAGCCTATCTGCAAACCAGGCAGCACCTCTCTCTATTCAGAGTGCCTGCCATCAAAGCATTCTTGGAAGGGCTCAAACGAGTCATTCCACCTAGTCACCCACCGGCTCCAATGTGGAACCTCAACTTGGTCCTCACACGCCTGATGGGTCCACCCTTTGAACCTCTACACTCATTCGAGATTCAATTCCTTACCTGGAAAGTGGCCTTCCTAGTAGCGATCACTTCCCTCAGAAGAGTTAGTGAACTCCAGGCACTAACCGTTCAAGAGCCATTTATTCAGGTTCACGCCAACAGGGTCGTACTACGTACCAACCCCAAATTCATGCCCAAGGTAATATCGCAGTTCCACATGAATCAGACTATTGAACTGCCCGTTTTCTTCCAAAACCCACAAACTGTTGCAGAAAGGGCACTACATACACTAGATGTACGGAGGGCCCTCATGTACTACATCGACAGGACTAAACCATTCAGGAAGACAAAACAACTGTTCGTTGCCTTTGCCCCACACCACAAAGGTAACGCCATCTCCAAAGCAGGGATAGCCAGATGGATAGTTAAGTGTATTCAAATCTGTTATCAAAAGGCAAAACGCACATTAACTATTCCACCACGAGCCCACTCAACACGTAAGTTGGGGGCTTCCATGGCCTTCCTAGGAAATATTCCCCTGCATGATATATGCAGAGCAGCCACATGGTCCACTACACACACATTTACAAAACACTATTGTGTAGATGTGCAGTCAAAACAGCAGGCAGCTGTAGGACAGGCTGTTCTCAAGACACTTTTTCAGACCGCTGCAGCTGGCACGGGTAGCCGCCGCTAATAGAGGGCACTGCTATGTATTCTATGCACAGATATGAATTCAGCAGCCCACATGCCTCGAACTGAATATGCTACTTACCAGTATGCATCTGTTCTTGGCATGTAGGGCTGCTGACATTCATATCGCCCTCCCTCCTCCCCGGCGCCTGTCGCAGCTGCAGCTCTCAGAATTACTGCAAGCATGGTCATCACTTTCTGTATCTACTCCATCACTGCCACAATGGCGAAAAACAATCTGAGGATGGAGAGGATGCCCATGCGCACTGTAGTCCAGGGGAGGAGTCACCTATCCAAGGATACTTCGAAGACTCTTCCAGGACAACAACGTGCAAACATCCGGACCCAACACTAGGCGGCGATCTATGCACAGATATGAATGTCAGCAGCCCTACATGCCAAGAACAGATGCATACTGGTAAGTAGCATATTCATTTTTAGCATTATGTAAAGAAATTGTCGCAAAGTCGCTTCTGTTGGAACTTCAGAGCGAAGAACTCAGGGCATAGCAAATACGGAAAACACCGTATCGCATTTCACTGTAAAAACACAAAGACGGAGAGCTAGTCAACAATTCTGGGCCGCTCACATGAGCGCTTCATTTTTATGATTCTCAGCAAATCTACATACGTGTACCTTCAGGCCAAGGAACATGTTGCAATTACAACCACCATTTGACGCCACTGAATAGGCGCAAACACGTTACAGAACATGGGTGCAAACCTTTGCTTAACGCACAACTTAATTGCTTCTTGCAGCCATCATTCACCACGGTGGTTATGTCGGAAGCATTTCCTGTCAGAACATAAAGGCGCCACGTACCGCTAAGCTTCATGGGGCTTGTAGTTGAACTCAGAGATCACTAAGAATGCTGCCTAGGTGGATCACATGGTACACCAACAAGAAGCCTTCTGGGACATGTAGTTCCTAGAATAAAGTGTTGTATTCATAATAATTCTGTCATGTAATTGGGCTCGAAAACCACTAGTTGTGTTGCCTGGGTGGATCACATGGCACCTCGAGGAAGAGCATTCTGGGACATATGGTTCATAGAATGAATTATTATGTTCTTGATAATTCTGTCATGCCATTCAGCCCTGTAGCTGCACTATTATATTTTAAAATAAGGTAGGCTTCCTCCTGTATTAGGGCTGTATCAATGTCCATCAAATGTTGTGTTGTATTTTTTACAACTAGCACTGCCCACTTAAGGTCCTTTTCACAATGGGATTTTTCGATGAAGTACTCAACCATAGGTGCTGTAAATACTTTCTTTTTGATTAGTGATCGATATTGTGTGATACGTTGGTTCACCTGCTGGTTAGTTTTGCCTATATATAGCTTCAAGCATGGACACAGGACAGCATAAACCACGTTTTTTGTTTTACAATTTGAAAAATCTGAGTGACGCCATTTGATCGAATCATGAACAAATTCCGATCCCTTAATGGTAAATTCACAAACTGAACAATTGCCACATTTATGATGTCCCGTGGCAGGTTTCAAATGCCATTGTGCATGAAGATTCCCTTTCGCTTGAGGCGGTAAAATTGTTGCAGGGATTCTGCTGATACACAGAACTATGCGAAGAACCCCAGGACCTCAGTGAATTGTGGTGTACCAGAAACTCACCTCAGAACCCAGAACCCAGTATCCGGCTAGCATAAGTGTCCCATTCGTTATCCGAGATTTAGCTCGGCGGTCCCAATGTGTAGACAACCCAGAACAAGCGACTCAGTACATACTCAGGAATGGTGGGAATCGGAAATACCTGTTCGTATATTATTCTCACATCAGTCCACAACAATAATCAACAGAGACACGTTGTAAATAAAAGGGATTTATTTTTATAGACCACGTGTCCTAAGATGCAGTACTTTGGCTAATACAAGCAGACAAATGATTAATATCAAAACCAGCAACATAGTTACAATACCATAGAATATAAAAGGGGTGATCATTTTATAATGACAGTGGATACTACCACCTTCCCTTTACTAAGAAGCTAATATTATTATTATGCTAATAGAAGGTCTCTTAGGCTTGAATAGGGGACCCCATACCTCAAAGATCAGCTTAGTGAAATCACATCACAGGAGCATCAGGAGTCTTCTCGCAGGAAGGCTCGTCTTCGGTCTGAATAATAAACATGATGTCTGTGATATTAAAAGCACTAATTTTCAGGCATTTGCAGCTGCGCGTGTGTTATGGCTAAATAGTGGGCCGATCAACCTAGAGTGAAAAACATGCATTGTGTAATAAGCCAGACTGTTTGTCACACCATGTACAGACCAAGGTCGCTGCGCAGAGCTTGGGATAGTAACAACAGATCGCGCTTGTGTGAAGCAAGTCTCGAGTCAACAGTTTGTTTTAAGAAATAACATGTAAACGCAGTGCCGTGTGCAAAAGCAAAAAGATGGCTTTCTAACATCTAACGTGGTTATGCTAACTTAACAATGCCTGTACGTATTCAGAGAGAACTCACTACACGCCCCCTTGATCGAAGCACTATTTAGTAGGCAAGAAAAGAGAGAACGCAGAGTTCAGTTTGTCAGAGCAGAACAAGGCGTAACCAATCCAAAGGTTCAGGATGAATTAAAGTCTGAAACGAAAAAAATTGAAAAGCAAAAAGGGGAAACTGTGGTGTCTGGGAAAAAAAATATAACCAATTAAAAAAACTCAAAACAACCATCAGGGAGAAAGCAAAAAAGTGTATATGCCGCGGCAGGGTGCTGTCCAGGAGCGACAGGCGCCAAGGACGATAGTTCAGTCAATCCATGAATGTATAGGCAGCATATGTGGCAACCGCTTCCAACAAAAAATCATTTGCAGGGCCAGCGAAAGTCTCAGCCATCCAATCCATCAACGAGAAGGAACACACGTGTTCGTCAAACAGCGGAGCTTCCAGCACGACCAGAGGGCATCCGGAATGTTCCTCCAAATAGCTCATAGCCAAGAAGTTGTAGGCAGCTGTAGAGATGTCCCAATTACCCAGGATCCCATGTGCCGCTCCGCAAGCCATTATCCGGACACCAGAACAGGTCAACTCGTGAGACACTAAGGGCCTCATTAGTCGATCGAAATCCGGCACCAGAGACACCAGGCTGGTCAAGCACAAATCCAAAGGCCATTCAAAGGGACAATCCAGGCAGTGAAGCACAGGCTGCACGCAGGTGAAGTAGCAATACCGGAAAGATAATCCATATGCCAGGCTTAACGTCGCCAATGGCAGAGTTCCATAAAAGTCAAGCATCCTATCCCGAAGAAGATGCAGGCGGGACAGGTGCACGTGTGGCACAGAAGGAGCAGCCATTCCGTAGTATGAAAAGGAAAAGCAGCACACCCGCCACTAGTGCCAGAAGCAGCGGAACACCTCCAAAGATGCTCGAGAAAAGTGAATGAAAAAAGCCCGGAACCACACCAAAAATAGTTTGGAAAGAGGTCACGAGACCCGAGCCCACAAGTTTAAAAAAATGAGCCAGGCCGGTCGTGGACGAGGCATTGAAAATAGTTTGGATCAAAGAGCCGAAATGCAGGGGGAGGTCAGTATTCAGAAGCGCCTGTACCTCTGTGCGCGTATTAGCAACGTGAAGGTCGAATGTTTCACGAGAGGAAGTCAAAGACACCTCCTTTTGGGACAATAAGGCTCTTATTCTGCTCAACTTGTTGAACTCTGCTTTCAAGGTTGGAATCGAAGGCCAGATGGAAGCATCCAGCCGCCCATGCGGGGGTGGAAAGAGAACATTATTGCAGCAGACCACTTTCTGCGAGACAGTTACAATATACGGGATTCCCACTAACATCCCACAGCAAGCTTCACTATTCAAAATCAAATAACTACCGTTAGCAAGCAGTGTGAAAGAAGGCGTAATCACAGGCACTGGGACACCCCGTAGGACGCATGCTAAATTCGGTGCTTGTACATTGCATGCGCCGTGTAATTGAATGTGCCTACATACCAAGGAATGGTCAGGTGACGTGGTACATTCCTCGCCCTTCAAATAAACCTCAGTCCCGTCCCTAGTACATCTATACGTAAAGGGGAGGGACCAAACCTCATGTATGAAAGCGGTGCCCAGCGGTTCATATCTACCCAAAGCATAATGTTTCATACAAGACGTAAACTTAAAAATTGCAAACGGGAGAGTTATCAATCCGTGGATTAACCACGTAGCTGAATTGATCTCCGCTACAGAAAAAGGCAATGGTTCCAATTTTTCAATATGTAACAATGAAAATGTAGCATCCTTCATGGACATAAATCGCTGCTTGTCAGTAAGGTTAAAGGGAAGGAATAACGATGTAGTGTTAAGATAGTCCCAAGGGACTCTCCCTGCCTTTAAAGTCTGCAATGTCCATGCAAACTGCATAACAGAACGCAACTGGTTTTGACCATGATATAACACAGACATATCATCATGCACAATATCAACAACTGATGAAACAATATTATCTAATGTATAAATCCTAGAAGAGAGAGTGCTAATGCTATTATCTATAACGGCCAAAACCTTCTCCATGTTTGCTTGGTCAATAGCTCGCAATCTGGAAGCCGCCTCAATCTGTGACAACTTCCAGACTTCGTTGTAAATAGCATACGCCCACCTCTTGGTTCTGCCACCCACAGGACCCTTAACAAAATCATTCAAATCTATTTTGTCATGTAATTGTGATAAATGAACTTTGACAGACGCCAAAGTGGAATGTTGCAGCCAAGATTGACATAACTTGCCCACAGAGTATGTAGTTACAGTATGTGACGACTCAAACCGAGGGTCTACGCGTTCTTGAGTATATCCCGGTTTGAGTCCCAGAAAACGTCGTTGACAGATATCTGAACTGCTTTGCCAAATTAACCAACCCTCACTATTAACTTTCGAAATATTAAAAGATGTATTTGAAACTAAGGATTGCAAAGCAGCGCGGGACAGAACTGTGTGGTTATCCCAATTGGGATAAGCGCCCAGATCTGGCACAGAAGGTGACTTTAATTGTTTGGAAGTAGCCAATCCAAAACAGGTGGTTTGGAAGATGGATGAATTTAAAAATAAAATATGATTTGGTATAAGACAGGCACGATGTAAAGCCTCTGTACCCTGTACCTGCCACGGCTTGGAACCCCAAACCGACTTTAGATCAATAGTAGCCTTCCATACATCATAACCTTTGATTGACAACTCGTCCATAAAGGACTTAGAATAAAGTAGCTTCGTGTGTGTCAGTCTAACCTTTGCGGCAGACTCAGGCAGCACCTTAAAATAAAACGCTGCCGGGTTGGAAACACTGAAATCGGTAAAATATGAATACTTGTCAACTAGTGTTTGTGAACTTCCGAATTCGGGAGTAGGACAGTGTTCCCATTGGGTAAAATTTACAAAATTTCTAAATGTATTTGCTTTATGCAGGAAATGATTGCCATAATGTTGAAAACAATACTGTTCCGCATAATTAGCCGCATTTTCGTATAAATCTTCAGCATCAAAAGCGGCATAATATTTCAAATCAGAAAACAGTGATTCAATGGCGTGTACATCCCAATCATCAGAACGTATGTTCCGCCTAACCACATCACCCATAGAAACACGAAATACATTAGGTACATTAATGACCTCTGTAGGCCCATGAATTTGGAATTTAACAGCATCCCATGCGATTCCATCCAAGACGGGCCAGGCAGTAATATTCACAAAAGTCTGGTCCCTCTTCATGATGTGGGACGAGGAGTGGGGGGCCAAAGTTCCATTGATAAGTCTAATTGTCGATCTCTCACTCAGATAGTGGCCATCCACAAGACGGAAAAAAACTATCACGAATCCAATGGACATAAACAAAAAAATACTGAAAAGCAACAGCCAAATGTATGTCCAAGGGGCAATCAAAAAATGTCTCTTAAACCAGCTGAAAAAAACAGCAATGTTCAATGGGGGGCTTGAGGGCAATGAGTTAGTGTCAAAGGAGAAACGGGACTGGCCAAGTGCCGTAGATTGTAAAACAGGCGAGGGACCACGTGTAGGATAAGCATACTCAGTCTCTTCGGGCAAACCACCAGCCGATGGTATCAACAAGGGATCAGTAACCGATTGCATCTCGATGGCAACATCAGGCAAGGTGTTAGAAGCAAGAGTCAACATTGAATTTCTTTGCATCGTCTGGCATGAAACTGCTGGAGTCATGCTAAGAAGTATCGGCCACTCGCTGAAGTTTGACATTGTCAATAGAGATGTACCTGTTTTCTTTGCGACCAGGAAGTGGAGGTAAAATGACTGTTCTTGTACCCTGCACTCCAAGCACTGGAACTGGTGCACGATAAGAGGGGCCGAACTCCTTCTTGTTCTCCACCTTCTCACGGACCAGATCTCCAACTCGGGGTAGCCAGCCGACTACCGGAACCTGAACTTCAACTTCAGATGTGGAGGGCAAGTGTTCCTTCGATAGAGTGTCTCTGGCTTCTTGTAGAGTCTGTAAAACAGCACAGTGATCATCTACGTCAAAGGGTGCGGTCGACGCCGCCATGTCTAGACCATCAAGGTCTGGTACAAACATTCTGATTCCGAAGAGCATCATGTACGGGGTCCGCCCACCCAGAGACCTTCTAGGGAGATTATTAAGTGCACGTTGGACGTTATACAAATGGGCTAGCCAGTTCCGGCCTGTGCCTAAAACACGGGCTGTCAATGATTGCTTTAAGTCACGGTTCATTCGCTCCACCACACTATTACCCTCAGGTCGGTAGGGGGACGAAAATTTGACTAGGACCCCCAAATTTCTCATAGCCTCCTTGTAAGCCTTAGAGGCGAACGCAGGGCCCTGATCAGAATGGAAGGTACCACACGCAAAAGTTCCCACAAAGACACGCAAATCTCTGATGACAGTCCGCGAGTCAGCACTCCTTTGTGGCCATACCCACAGAAAACGTGTGCACGAATCCACTGCAACCAAGATGTACTTGTACGCAGTATCAGAAGAAAAAGGACCGCAGTGATCCAAATAAACACAACCAAATGGTTTATTGGATATGTACAACTGTGTTTGTGATGGGCGCGCAACAGTAGAAGGTTTAATCTGTTGGCAAATGTCACAATCGAGAACATAAGCGCGCGCTTGTTTATATAAACCGAACCACCAGTAACGTTGTTGTAGCAGAGATATAGTGGCTGACACTCCGGCGTGGGCTGACGCCAACCCCTCATGAGCAGCCAGAATCAGTGCGGGTCTGCAGTCCGCGTTGGGAATAATTCTGTCACCAACGTCGTTAATCCTCACTAATGGGACATTATCAGGACTTAAATGGTAAATGTAACGAGAAGGAAAACCCTTCGGGTAATCTCCTCCCTTCTCTGTAGCAGCAATAGCTGCCAAGATGTCATCATCAATCTTACTCTTTGATCTGGTTACTGCTGCCACTAAGTATGTAGCCACTGCTGTTTTCGCTGCCTCGTCAGCCAAGCTGTTGCCGACAGCATGGACACCAAGTCGCTGGTGACCAAGAGTGTGAATTACATTCACGAGTGGGAGACGTTCTTTAAAGTCCGCCACTCGAACCCAAAGCGTTTTATGCTTAATTGTGCCACCTTTTGTGTCTCGATAATCATTCTGAGACCAGAAGTGTAAATTGTCATTATAGGACTGGACACAGTAGAAAGAATCACTCACAATTAGAGTAGTGACTCGGGGATCGGCAAACTCCAGTGCAAGCACTAGAGCCCGAAGCTCCGCCAATTGCGCGGTACAATCGCCCAATGACTGCGTATGCACTGCATCAGATTGGAATTCACCATTTACGAAAGTACCTACGACAAATGCGCAAGCCGCTGAGTAGGCGTGCTTTGATCCAATTGCGGGCTGCGCAGACCCGTCAGTGTATATGACACAATGGTATTCTTCGAGCGGGCGCAAAGACAGAGGAGCCGGATGAACGAATTCATACTGCAAGAACTCTTGACTCTGTAAGGAGGCATCAAAGATGTAGGTGACGTCTGGCGACGTCAGTGTTGTGGCCCATTGTATCCACCGAGGATGCAAAGCTTTAGAATTTGGTACACTTGCCTTTGTCACCGCTTCTAAGGCGGGATAGGGTGTTACAACCAGAATCTGTTTCCCATGTGACAGTGCGCGTTCTTTAAGGATCGCCATCTGTACAGCAGTCAGAACTTTTTCGACCGCGGAAAAACGTAATTCAGCAGAGGTGTACAAGTGGGATTTGTACGCAATGGGGACTGTATCGCCCTCATTAAACGTCAAATACGTGAAACCCACGGCGCCTGGCACTATTCTTATTACCAGGTTAGTGCGGTTATCACGTGTCAGCAAATATTGTGAAGCAAGAAGGTCAGCCTGTAAAGACTGTAAAATTTTAGAATGTTCCAGCTGCCAGCTAGACTTCGAAAATGTGGGTTGTACCAAGGCGTAAAGCGGCTTGATACGCTGGGCATAATCAGGAATGTACGTACGGCCGAAATTCAGAAAGCCCAGTAGAGATTGTAATTTCTTTAGTGTCGTTGGCGCACTCAAGCATGCGCACTTCTCCAGAAAGTGGGGAGCTAACCCCTTTCCTTCATTATTGAGCTCGTAGCCCAAAAACAACACCGTATATTCCGCGATGTGAGACTTCGCAAAATTGAATTTGTAGCCATAGTCAGCAAAACTCACTACAATATTGTCGACTCGAGACAGATGCGGCAACAGCTCGTCATCCGTGAGGTAGATATCGTCAACATAGGAGTATGCCTCGGGGTCTATTCTTTCTAAGAGAGAAACCACTCGAGCGGAAAAGACGCCAGGGCTATTTTTGTAGCCCATGGCTAATCTCGTAAACTGTTTTTGTTTACCGCCCGAAGTAAACGCTGTCCACTGGCTACTCAGTGTGGACAGGTTATGGCTAAAGAAGCCATTGGAAATGTCAAGTGTCGTTTTAAACCTCTTACGCACGAGACTGTCGACTAGAGCCGAGCTATGTGTATTTTGTACCGCGCAGGTCCGGCAATGGGAGTTTAGGTGCCGGTAATCCAAAACTAAACGGTACGAGCCGTCAGGCTTCGTCACAGTGAATAAAGGGTTATTCATAGGGGACACACATGTTTCAATTACACCCTGATATTCCAATTGTTCAAGGATCGCCGCGACGTGGGGTCTAGCTTCACGACGCATGGGATATTGGGGCTGTGGCTGGGGCATAGACCGCAATGGAATCTCATGGCAGGGGGACAACCGGTCCCAACCCACCTGAGTACGATACACCGCTGGCGCAAGCGCCAGCGCCCACTCACCAGCGTACATTTCAGCTTGGTCCTTAGGCACCGTGTGCGCAAAGGACGGGAGGATTTTCTCCTCCCCTCTAGGAGCTTCCAAAATGAAGGCCGGGGGCCAATCTGCCTCCGCTAGGAGGATATCATAGGTGGTGGTCAGATTATCCCAAAAAATCCCTTTTATAGTACGTTGTATGTCACCCTCTATTAATAAGACTATTTCAAAAAGTCTATCAGGGGGAGCCACTCTGGTATCAGCTGTTTCAACAGTAACCAATACATCAGTTGCTGTCGCCGCCAGAAATGGACGCAGAGCTTGACGGACTATGGTAATTTCCGCCGCGCTGTCTAGTAGCGTCAGCGCCCATGTCCGGTTCTGAAGCTGTGTCCGCACTATCTGAGGCATATTTTGCCGTCAGAGCCGCCACTTTCTTCTTCTGAAACGGGGGTCTTTGTCGAGCAAACTCGTCCTGCTTGCCTTTACCCTCAGTCTGTCGGGGTTGGTCACGCTGTTGTGGAGCACCCCGACCTTTGCCACCGCCTCCGCCACCAGACTGTGTAGCCGATGTTTCCTGTGAAGAACGAGGAGAACGCGGTTCAGAAACCTGAAATCTATCAGGAGACTTAATAGTAGCACGATCTCGCAGATCATAAGTGCGTTCACTACTTGACTGTACGGGAGAGGCAGGCCGAGAGCCCTGTTTCTGCTGCTGCTTGCCCTGTTGTTTAAACGGCCACTTTTGTTTTGGAAAAAAGGGTCGTTCATCCTTACCAGAAGTTCCTGCCTTACCCTGCTGCTTAGAATCGGGATTCTTGATCACAGGCTTAACTCCTAAAGAGCTACGACCCAAATCACGATATGCTTCTGCGATTATTTTAGCAAATTCCTGCGGCTTGTCCTCTTCAGCAACTTTCTTCAGTTCATTACGAACCTGAAAGTGCAACGCATCACCCTTAAGGTTTCCCATTATCATGGTAGCCACCAGGCCAAAATCTCCGAGGAGCCGCATCCCCAATTCTATCGCAGACTCCGCTCCATGGTCCTCTTGAACCTGTTTAATGATGGAGGGCAGCTGTAACATAGACGGAGTGCCGAAGCATTGCGCGTACGTCGCAGCAAAAATCTTACCCCAGGATACACAGTCATCTATATGGGGAACTAAGTCTTTAGGCAAACTAATGGTGAGGATCCTGTGTTTTTCCACAGGAGTTGTATGCGGATAAACCGCCTCTATTTGGTCAAATTTTTCAGCAAGCCAAAAAGGATAATCATCCCTTGTGAGGGGGCGCTTGCCCACAACAGAATTGACCATAACAGGACTAATGACCACCGCGTGACGATCACTAGGTTGTCCCGCACTAACAGGCGCCCCCGCCTGTACAGTGCGCGACACATACTGCACTAACGCCCTATATACTGTTATAAGGGCAGTGTGTAGTACACGCAATTCATCCACCGTCACCGTGAGGTAACGGGGATGAGGCGTAAATCCGGCTAGTACCGGCCAAGTGGCCCCCGCAATTGATAAAGGGCCCATTCTCGGCGGTATAACCACATGGGGGAGGGCGCCATTAAACCAAATCTGATGTTGCCAAGCAGATATTGGTATCTCCTGTGTCCTATAAGGCGCATAGGCGGCAGGCACGGCAGTGGCAGTGTAAGAATGAAATGTATTATCATTACCACTGACTGCCGGAATCGTCACCCAAGAGTAGAACAACTCAAAGGGGTGAGCCGCATCGGCTCCCACCACAAAGATGATGTCCATGCCCGCGTCCGGCACCCCATACTGCGTCAAGTGACGTTTCAGGGCCGCACGGCTATGCGCCGCAATATTAATTGCCATAAGGACAAGCTACACTTCAAGTATTCAGTAGCACAAGGGTTCAATAACCTTTTTAATAATCAAGCTTGAAGGAACCTATATCAATAGAACTAGGTAGGTTTAAAATCCGTCAGACTTGTTTTCCGGAAACAAGAATGAGGGTGCTGTGGACTAAATGTAAGCACTACTAAGGCGTTTCAACTCATAGACCAAACGTTAGGTGCGCCATGTTGCAGGGATTCTGCTGATACACAGAACTATGCGAAGAACCCCAGGACCTCAGTGAATTGTGGTGTACCAGAAACTCACCTCAGAACCCAGAACCCAGTATCCGGCTAGCATAAGTGTCCCATTCGTTATCCGAGATTTAGCTCGGCGGTCCCAATGTGTAGACAACCCAGAACAAGCGACTCAGTACATACTCAGGAATGGTGGGAATCGGAAATACCTGTTCGTATATTATTCTCACATCAGTCCACAACAATAATCAACAGAGACACGTTGTAAATAAAAGGGATTTATTTTTATAGACCACGTGTCCTAAGATGCAGTACTTTGGCTAATACAAGCAGACAAATGATTAATATCAAAACCAGCAACATAGTTACAATACCATAGAATATAAAAGGGGTGATCATTTTATAATGACAGTGGATACTACCACCTTCCCTTTACTAAGAAGCTAATATTATTATTATGCTAATAGAAGGTCTCTTAGGCTTGAATAGGGGACCCCATACCTCAAAGATCAGCTTAGTGAAATCACATCACAGGAGCATCAGGAGTCTTCTCGCAGGAAGGCTCGTCTTCGGTCTGAATAATAAACATGATGTCTGTGATATTAAAAGCACTAATTTTCAGGCATTTGCAGCTGCGCGTGTGTTATGGCTAAATAGTGGGCCGATCAACCTAGAGTGAAAAACATGCATTGTGTAATAACCCAGACTGTTTGTCACACCATGTACAGACCAAGGTCGCTGCGCAGAGCTTGGGATAGTAACAACAGATCGCGCTTGTGTGAAGCAAGTCTCGAGTCAACAGTTTGTTTTAAGAAATAACATGTAAACGCAGTGCCGTGTGCAAAAGCAAAAAGATGGCTTTCTAACATCTAACGTGGTTATGCTAACTTAACAATGCCTGTACGTATTCAGAGAGAACTCACTACAAAATATCCGCTCTTACCATACGCTGACCAATGCTCCGATTTTTGTTCATGGCGAATAGAGGCTTGGGAAAGGGACATTCCAAGTTTTCCAACAAGTGCCAATTTTTAAGGACAATTTGCTTGAACTTGTTGGTATGGGGGCGAACGTTGTAACGCACACTAGTTTCTCAAGTGGTGGCTTCTTTCTTTTAGTGAGAAGTTCCTCACGTGGTGTGTACCATGCTCTCTTTATTCTGTGTTTTAACAATTTTGTGGGGTACATCTGGTCATGAAAGATGGCTGTGTGGTGTTCATAGTCACTTTCTCTCGAACAATTCTGTTGGATCCGCAACAGCTGTCCATACGGAAGGTTTTCTTTCAGACTTCATGGATGAGCGCTCCTATGATGAAGAATGGTGTTTTTTATCAGTAGGTTTGTGGTGTAAGGAGGTGGTCAATCGATTTTCTTCAGGGGATACCTCCACACCTAGAAATGTCATACAGGTCTTGCTTGTTACCACACTAAATTTGATGTCTTCATGGCGACTATTGAGCCAGCCATGGAACGTTTCAAGATCTTCCTTGGAACCGCTGGACAGAATAACACCAAATTTGGCAGATTGTGCTTTTTGTTATTTGGTACAAATCCATTCAGTAGTTTTTGAGAAATTAAATCCGAACCATACAGTGATATCTCTGGCCGCGGATATTTTGCATTGGTTTCGCGACGATTTTGAGAGTAATTCCGAATGACCGCGCCAACAGGAATGCTGTGTTTGGCTGGATGCAACCTGAACAGAAAGTTACAGTCACCACTTTATCTATTGGGTGCGGTTTCTGGGGCTAACATTTTCTGTGAAATCAATCATAAGGAGTCAGGGTGGAGGTAGCAACAGCAGCCAGACCGGGGCGATCATCATCCTGAGTGTGGAAGGGGAGACCGGAAGGTGCCGTGCCTGAGCCACAAGGTCTACCTCTGGCCCCATGCTATGCTACTGGGGCACACCATGGCCTAGCGGAGGGAGACTGAAGGGCACTCCAGGCCAAGAGAAACCTTGCCAGGCCGAGCAGGATGGTGGGGACAGCCAGTCGAAGCGTGCCTCTGACACCAGGGAGTAGGGGTGTAGAAGGACAGCAGAGGGCCCGTACCTACAACATATCCCGATCTGCGGCGCACGGGAGACCCAAGTAGGATCCTGCAATTGTCCCCTGAGAGATGGCTGGGTTAGTGGCCGGTAGAACACCGAGCCCCACAGGAAAACAGGAGAGCCCTGGCCGGGCGTCAGCAACCTGAGTCAGGGCTATTGGATTTCAGAGGGCTCTAAGGGCCTACACCGCCTTGGCCCCAGACTGCAGAGGGGCAGGAGGAACCCTGTGGACAACATAGCTGAGACTGGGCCCTTGGAGCCGAGGAAGGGAGTGAGGGTTGGTCTAGCTGAAGAGGATAATCTTCAACCCTAGGGAGCTTCCCTTAGGGCAAAGAACCCCAACTCCACAGTGGCAACATCATTTGGGGCTTGCGCCACTTGCCAGACCGTATCCCCAATATGGCAGCCACAAGGGGGAAGAAGGACTGTACCTTAAAAGATATGCTGACCAGGCTCCCTTTGGGCCGGTGGGCGATGGACAAGCGCACCAGAGTAGCCAATCCGAGCAAGAGTCGGGAAAAGCAGAGGAGCCAGTGACTCGCGCACTCTTGGAGTCCCTTTTTGCCTCACTGAGAGACAACATTCAGATTGTACGAAGGGAATTTTCCAGTGACATCAAAGAAGTTCGGCGGGAGGTAGACTCCCTGGGGGATAGGGTGGTGGCAGTGGAGGACAGTGAACATGCGCGAGACGAGGAAGTTGAGTCCCGGCAACAAGAGGTGATTCGCCTCCGGGAGCAACAAATTGAGCAACAGGTGCACACAGAGGACCTAGAGAACCGCTCTAGATGCAATAATATCCGAGTCAAAGGAGTTCCACCGCAGGCAGAGGGCTCGGATATCTTTCAATATCTAAGGGAACTCTTCAATTATATTCTAGGGGCCCCACAAGACAACAAAATAAAAATTTACCGGGCGCACAGACTGGGCCTACCACGACACCCTGCAGCTCCACCTCAAGACATCCTAGCATACCTCCCGGACTTCCAGCTAAAGGAGGCGATCCTGCGGAAAGCAAGGGAAAAGCAGTCATTGGAGTTCTGGGGTCATACTCCAACACTATATCAGGATCTGACCATGATCACACTTCAGAAAAGACGGGAGTTCCGTACAACCACTGCACACCTGTGCAACCTCGGGATTGCCTACCCCTGGGGTCATCCTTTTCACTTGATCTTTCAGTGGGATCTGGTTTGGTTCCTGCAAGAAACGTATGACACCTTGGGGATAGCAGACGCCTCAGACAAAGACTCTGAGAAGGGAGAGCGAAGGCTGCACCGCAGGAGGAATCCCTGGATCTGAATGGGACGACCAATGGAGCACATCGTGAAGCCAGATCCGGCCACTATGGGAAAGGAGCTCCATGCCTTACTGGAGTCGCTGTCAGGGGAACAATGAGATGACGCCCTGACATGAAATCCCCAGGCCAGTAAAGCTACACATACTGGCTTGATATGGTGGCGGGTGGGGGCTGGCCGGGGGACACACATGGGCCACCACACATCCCCAATGTTTACCTTCCCCAGGGACTTGTGGACTCGACCCGCAGGTCTTGGACTCAAAATGACTGCTTTAAGTTTTCAGTTATGTTTGCTTTAAGTTGGGGGGGGATCCAGTACTCACTTAAAGAGGGTCACACATGCATAAATAGCCTATACAAGTGTAATGCACTGGTCAAGGGGGCGGCAGGATACCTGTATCATGAAAGATGGCAGGGGCCACTTAGATGATTCACCCCACATTAGTTATGGCACCACAGGTAATTAAGGTACTCTCACTAAATGTTAAGGGCCTAAATAACCCAATCAAGAGGAGAGCAATGTTATCATTCCTCGAAAACACAGAGGCGGACATTTGCCTCCTCCCGGAGATTCACTTGTTGAGCAAAGATTTCCACCACCTTAAAGCACATACGTTCCCACACCAATTCTTCTCCTCCACCCCGGATAAAAAAGCAGGATTGCTCTGCTAGTAGCGCAGTGGTTTGTAGGGAAGATGGGTCCAAAAATAGCGGAGGTTAAAGGCAGATTTTTAGCACGCTCAGTCCAAATTGGGGGTCACAACCTTGTAGTGGGATCCCCTTATGCCCCGAACACGGGCCAAAAGCAGTTCCTCAAGACAGCGGTCTTAGAGGTGACTTCCACACACAAGCACATGACACTGGTAGGGGGGACTTGAATCTGGTCCTCAACACTGGCAGGGATAGATCTGGCTTAAGGTCTTATCAAGCGGGGGCTCTTTCACAGGGAGGATGGAAGTGGCTGCAGGAAATGGGGTTATTGGACCTCTGGAGCGAAGCACACCCACAATCTACCCAATGCATACTCTACTCATATGCCCACAAAACCTACACCTGACTGGACTACATACTAGGGGCCAGGGAGATCCAACTTATCACACAGGCCATAGAGATAGAGCCAGCGACCTTAACAGACCACAACAAGGTGATTCTCACGTTGGAGGTCCCGCAGCAGAAACATCAATATGAGACCTCGCGACTAAGGGAGACCTTACCGCAAAGGCCCGCAGTTGTACAACAACATACGGACGCCATCCATAATTATGTTGAACAGAATGATACCCCTGATATCACTATCTCCACACTCTGGGAGGCCATGAAAGCTGTAGTTAGTGGGGAACTCATAATGATATCAGCATCTGACAACAAGGCGCATAGGGAGAAACGGGATCAGGTGACAGCCGAAGTCAGGGAACTGGAGCGCAAATATAGTCGCACGGGGTCTCCCGGGGTTTGGCGCCAACTACTCTTGGTGTGAGCTTAACTGGCAGGGATTGACATCGATAGGGTGGAGTATGCTGACCTCTGCCTGAAACACTCTTTTTACATAGGAGGGGACAAATCTGGGAGGTTATTAGCAAACAAGTTAAGGGCCCAGAGACAAAGGATGAGTGTTCAGGCCCTGAAATCCCAGGTGGGAAGTGAGTTGGTGGGAGATGAGCAAATAAAAAATGAGTTAGGAAATGTTTATGCAGAGCTATACAATAGTCAAGCGCTAGCAATGCAACACATGGAGGCTTGTTTGGAAGGGACGAATACTCCAAGTATGGATGATTCTCAGGCAACCGCTTTAGATTCCCCGATCAGGGAGGAGGAGGTCATCTCCGATATCTCTTGTCTCAAGCCATTTAAATCCCTGGTCCCAGACAGATTCCCTGCTAGTTTTTGCAAGTCATTGTGTCAGATCCTTGCTCCAGTCCTCACAAACTTTTTAATTCATTTGGGGGCCCTGGCTCGGTACCCTTGAATATGTTGGCAGCAGCTATCGTAGTAATCCCAAAGCCGGGAAAGGATAAGCAACTCTGTGGCTCTTACCGATATCGTTGTTAAACGTCAATATCAAGTTTTTATGAGCATTCTAGCAGCTCGCCTGGGCTCTTTGATGACAGGCATCACTGACCAGGATCAGGCTGGTTTCATCCAAGGTAGGAAGAGCAGTGACAACACGAAACGCATTCTGCACCACATTGATAAGGCGGACCACACAAGACTGGAATCCCTTTTCCTGACAGTCGATGTTAAGAAGGCATTTGATAGGGTTCACTGGCATTACATGGTGAAGACCCAAACCCAATTCAGAATCGGTGAGCGCTTCCGGGCTCGGATGGCAAGCTGTTACGTCTCCCACACGGTGGTGGTCAGGGTAAACAGAGTTTATTCTCTTCCTTTTCCCATCAGGAGAGGTATCAGACAGGGGTGCCCTATATCACCCTTGTTATTTGCTTTATACATAGAGCCCCTAGAACAGAAAATTAGTGATAAACCAAAAGTTGAGGGCATCCCTTTTGGAGGCGAGAGACACAGTCAGCCTGTATGCCGATGACATCCTGGCCTCCCTAAGCAACCCCGCCACATCGCTCCCGGCTTTTCTTGGGGAACTGTCCGCTTTCGGGTTAGCTTTGGGACTCCAGGTAAGTATGGGGAAATCTCAGGCCTTGGGCTTGCCAGGGTCTGGGGGCACACTTTACATTGAAAAATAGCTACCCAGTGCAATGGGTGAAGGAGTCCATACTCTACTTGGGGATCTAGCTTGCCCCTTCCGTAGCACAGACTTTTGTGATCAACTACAACACACCTGCAACAAATTAAAGGGGAGCTGCACTGCTGGAAGAACCACCACCTCTCCTTCCTAGGGCGGGTCACAGCCGTTAAAATGTCCATACTTCCGGAGATTTGATATCTCTTTCCGACGGTCCCGATATCCCCCACCCCTGGGAGTGCTACCCATGCTACAAAATGAATTTCACAGGTTTGTGTGGCTAGGGGTGAGGTCACGCATAAGGAAGAACCTAAGCTGTATGAGGCCAGATGAGGGGGGGTTGGGCATTCCAGATCTGAAGAAGTATTTTCAGGTGGCCCAGATTAGGTACCTAGTGGAATGGAATAGAGAGAAATCTGAGAAACATTGATTGTTTCAAGATAGGGCACTTGCACAGCTTCACCTCTGGATGGTGCCCTTTCTCAAAAGAGCAGATAGACTGTGGAGCCTTTTGGGCTCTCCCATCACCAAGATGGTTCTGGACATCTGGGATTCTGTGGCAGGTCGCGGGGGTCACCACGTTCCCATACCCCATGACCCCTCTGTTTGAGAATGGCAGTTTTACCCCGGTTCTTCTCTGGTGGACTTTTGCGGCCTGGCACCGAACACCATTCCGTGTGACAGGTTACATGTTTGACGAGGCAGACATTCTGTCTTTTAAGCAAATGCGCCAACAGTAAAATCTCCTGGAATGCAAGAGACTCTGATACCTCCAGGTGGGCCACTGGTTAATGCATCCCACAAACACAACCATGGTTAGCAGACACCTCAGCAAATATGAGAAATGGCTGGTCACCAAGTCTTCAGACAAGCAGCTGATCTCTGAACTATATGTTCTACTTCGCCATCCCACCCCCACACAGCCTACTCCAAGTCAAGCTAGATGGGCAAAGGAACTTGGAAGGGATCTGTCTTCAAAAGAGTGGGGGGAACTATATTTCAGAGCTCGACACACAGCGCAAAACATGAAGAGTGCGGAGACTGCCCTAAAATAGCGACCTACTGGTACTTGACACCGGTACGCCTCAAAAAGATCAATCCAGGACGTAGCCCAGACTGTTGGTGGGGCTGTGACAGCCAGGCATGCTTCTACACATACTTTGGGAATGTCCACAAATTGCTGCCTATTGAACACAGATTTTAGATGAGATAGACACGCATTTTGGTACTCAAATTCACCGGTTCCCGGCCTACACAGTCCTGGGCTTACCAAACCCATTGACCTTTCCCCTTAAGTCTCGCAGAGGTAGGCAGATGGGGTTAGCCCTGGGAGCCGCGCTCCAGAATATTCTCTCACACTGGGGGTCTGCTGCCGCCCCTACACACATTCGGATGGCTCCACAGGTTATGGTATACACTGGGGATGGAGAGGATGTCCGCCACCCTTACAGTTTATAAGGCCTTGTTTCATGAGATATGGCTTCCCTGTCTCAGTCTCCTGTCCACTGAATTCAGAGAGCTTACCTGTCCTAAAAACTTACAAGTCCTCCAGCTTCTGGAAAAGGAGTAGTATGAGCAGTATGCCATGGGAGAGGGCCTCAGATCCACCCCTTTCAACAAAAGGCCATACACCCAAAAGTTGAGTACTGGAGGGGCGGGAGGGGAGATAGGAGGGAGTTTCATTTTCCTTTTCAGTTGTGTTAGGTTAACTGATAAAACCCCCATGTCAAGCTAGGAGTCACTTGTGATGGAGATTTCGAATATGGTGGTTTGACTACTGTACTCCGATGTTTTTTATTCATGTGATTACTAATTAAAGATTTAAACTATAAACAGTACCCCTCTAAAGCACTACTGTTAAACATACTGTAGAATGTGTTTATATATATGTTTTACACTTTGTACAAAACACGCGCTCTTCGCGACTACTAATGTCATCAAGATGCCCGGCATCAACGTGAAAACGGAAAATTGACTTTGAGGACGATTTTTCTGGAAACTCAGTACAAAAATATGAGATTAAACAGTCATCATTATGACGTCGGTAGTCGCGAATATAAAAAAGAAATTGTAAAGGTGGTTGTCTCCAAAATTTAAAACGTTATCTTACTAAATATCTAGACTTAAACTTAATTTTATAAATGTCTTTACGTGTATTTTTCAGTATGTGCAATACATTTGCTGAGCACAGATTCTCCACAGTAAATGCAACAATGTTGTGCCGACTCAAATAATTATTAAAAATAAAAGCAGTTATCAATGCACTTTCTGGTACACACATGACAAACTAAAAACTAATGTTATATAAAATTATAAAATATATATATATATATATATATATATATATATATATATATATATATAATGTACAATATCTATTTATAGAAAGAAAATATGGAAATCATAGAAGCTCACTTAAAAATGGATGTTACAATTAAGAAATAGAATAAAAAAACATTCGAAATTCACTGAAAATAACTAATATATTACAGGGTCGTTATAGTTAGGAATTAGCATTTTAAAAAGCTTAGAAATACACCGAAAAAACTAAAGGTTACAGGGACTTTATAGTTATGAATTAGAATTTTAAATAACCATAGAAATTCACTGAAAAAAATCAAAGGTTACAGGAACGTTATAGTTAGGCTGACATTTCACTCGTACAAAACCAGAGAAATTCAGCAGTTATAGTTAGCTGAGCTAACTATAACTCACACATCCACAATGCACTGTTTATGACCTCACATATTACATCACACATGACATAGTCAGTGACATCACTGATGACATTTTGTATATATTTTTTAAGGCAGGTGGGGCTCAGTCGAGTCCAAATGCGCTGGTGCCACCAGTATGCTACTAAATAAAATAAATAACTGGATTTGATTTTTCTTTGGAGTGCCTGATTGTTAGCGTGAAACTGCGCCCGCGACAGGGCACTCACCCGATGGCGGTCGATTTGGCAAGATATATGCATATATATATATAATGTAATTCAAAAACTTTACTGCGCAAGCCTCCTATCACTGATGTGCATTTCGGCACGTCGCCTTCTTCAACGTCAGTTACATCACTGTCAATTTTGCCATTTTAAGCAAAAAACTAAACAGATTGTGATATGTGAATTCATCGACTGTAACGATGGTCCCACCGTGAGTGCACTCATTTTTTGATCAGAGATTATGGCTGCTTTGTGTGGCTTCATATATATTGAAGAAGGTGATGTGCCAAAACGAGTCTGTCAGTGCTAGGAGGCTTGATCAGTAAGTTTTTGAATTACACTCTACCCGTGAGTGCACCAAGTTTCTGGAAGGAGATGACGGATCATTTGTGTGGCTTCATGTGTTGCGGCTCACCACCGCAATGCACCCGGGACGTGAGGTGCGGCGGCGTTGACTGTGTAATATACGATGGACTACAGTAACCACCATGCAGTTCACCCAACTCTCACAAGCAGAAGCAACACACCTGCATCAAGGAGGAGGAGTCGAGAGACCACTAAATAGGAAGCGGTCTCCGAGTCACACCCAAGACATTCTTTTGTGATCGGCACTGATGACGGCCAATGAGGCCAGAAACGCGTCTGCCTGAATGCTCATGTCATGCAAGGACTGTGCTGTGACTTCTGTGAATGCGCTTAATTAAATTCTTTGTTTGTGCCCGGAGCTGTGTCCCGCTTGCTTGAATCCTAAAGGTGAGCATTGGAGTGGATATATATATATATATATATATATATTACAAACACCGTCACGCTCCAAATACTGGCGAGAAATCACGGACACAGACCACAAGAATCGCTCTGTTGTTATTGAATTAGCAGTCGCCATGATATATATATATATATCCAACTGGCGATTGCAAGTAGTTAGGACATAGTTTCCAAAGAAAAATGTTTTTTTGACTTGCCTATAACTTTGGCATCGTTTGGCCAATCTTCAAGTAAGTTCCCAAAGAAAGTGTCAAAGTAGGTTCTGGTTGTCATGGAAAGATTGGGGGTCATCCGTGCAGTGGAGACCAAGGAATAGGGGTGCGGAAAAAGAGGTGCATTTGTAATGTTAATTCACATAGGAACACTTTGTCGAACCTACAGTCCGAAACGCTGGGTGCAATTACACCAAATTTGGCAGAAAGGTGGATGTTGTTATGCAGATTATACTTTTCATTATTTGGTGCAAATCCGTTCAGTATTTTTGGAGAAATTTCTGCTGAAAATGAAAGATATATCTCTGGCTGTGGATATTTTGCGCTGGTGTTGCGATTAATCACGGATACACACGCCAACAGGAATGCTCTGATTGGCTGGGCGCAACCTGAACAGAATGTTACGGCTGCCATTTTATCACCTGGGAATGGTTCCCGGGGCTGAAAATTTGTGTGAAAGCCCACATAAGGGGTCGGGATGGAGATACTCTGACCCAATGTTTGAGAAATGGGTGCGTTAGTGACACAAGTGATGTGTCCAATATTGATTTTCTTATTCGCGCTGCCCCTCGTGTACCGTTGCTGGGACATCGCAACTATTGCGATGCCTTCGCGAATATTGATGAAAATATATTAAAAATATATTTATGTGTACACACTCACCAGTCATTGTCACACACTCATGTACGCACTCACAAACTCACTCAGACACCTATACATCCATTGATATACCCGCTTACACACTAATACATTCAGTCACATACCCACTCAGATACTCATGAACCCACTCACATACCCATTCATACCCACTTACAGACTCACTCGGTGAGTGATGCACCCATGTGCAGACCCATTCAGAGACTCATGCACCTACTTAGAGACCCACTCATAGACTCATGCATTCAGTCTCATACCCACTTAGAGACTTTTACACCCACTCAGAGACCCACCTGGGCACTCATGTACCTACTCACAGACCCAAACAGATACTCATGCACCCACTTACAGACTCACTTTGAGAGTCACACACCCACTTACAGACCCACTCACACACTTACATATGTCCTCACAGACCCACTGAGACACATACAGCCACTCACAGATACAATCTGACACTCATACACCCATTCACATACCCATACAGTCACTCACACACTCAGTCACAGACCCTTTCAGAGACTTATGGACTCACTCACTCACTCATACACTCGGAAACTCACACACCCACTCACAAACTCACTCACATATTCACACACCCATCACTCACCCAGTCAAGGCTTATCCATCTACTCCCAGAGCCACCCAGACACTCACCCTCTCAGTCACAGACCCACTCTGACACTCCTGCATGCCCCCATTCACTCACTCAGTCAGAGAGTTATGCTCTTACTCACAGACCCATTGAGACACTCATACACCCACTCACAGATCCACTCAGACACTTGTGCATCCACTCATGGACCCACTCAGACATTACCACACCCATACAGTCACTCACACGGCCACTCATAGATCCACGCAGAGATGTATGCACCCAGTCAGTTATACACTTAGAGATTCATGAACCCACTCACAGTCATACTCAGACACCCACACACCCACTGACAGAACCACTCAGACACTCACGATGCCAGTCATAATCTCCCCTTCAAAAAACACCACAGTGATGAAGGATTGGACCAAGTTAATCACTGCACTAAACTGTACTGTGATCCTAGAGGACTCTGCCAAGTTGCTAGGAATCACTCTGGATAAGAAACTAAATATGCAGCCACACATCAACACGATGGCTAAAAATCCCGCTTTCACCTCATCTATCTTTAAAAAATGAAACCTTTCATCAAATCAGTAGACCTCAAAACAGCAGTTCAGACATTAGTCATCTCGAGACTTGAATACGGCTGTACAACTTTATCAGGACTACCCAAGATCTAAACAGCCCCACTTACAGCTTGTCTTAATGCAGCCCCAAGACTCATAACAGGATCAAGAAAATTTGATTACATCACACCACATCTGAAAGCACTCAACTGGCTGCCTTTTGAAGCAAGAATCCAACTAAAGATGGCCTGTATCACACATAAAGCGATCCACTACAAAACTCTAGAGAAGAGCGTCAAGAGCAAGTAAACCCGGGGAGTGGTCAGAAAGGGCGGCTTCTGGTATGTGGGACTCGTTGGTGAGTGCAACTACAGGATGGGTACAAGGAAATAGTCTATCCTAGACTAGGTGCCGTAGCCTGAAGAGAGATAAGTATACTCCTTGTTTGTGGGGTGGCAAAGGTGCCAATGATCTACCAGACCGTGGTCAGATGTTATGTTTCCTAACAAGGCTCTATCTCTCTCGTTACCCCTGCTCAGGGGGCCCATCCTATCTAAGACTGTGCCATGGGCAAGGTGTCAGTCACCCCCAATAACAAAGCTAGATGCTCCAATTTCCACTAACAAGCGGTCCAGGCTGAGGAGAAAGGAGCGTTTTGCCCCAGTTGGGACATGTACTAAACCAACACACAGGGATCTGTCACCCAACCTCAACTTAGCGAAGACATATCTGCTGTCTGGATCAGCGCAGAAGTATAGCCTTTCCACATTTTCGTGGGTGATTCTCCCCGGTGGAGGCCTCTGTCGTCACGCCACAATGGATGACCTTGTCCACCCATTCTCTATGCAGTTTGGTCGATTCCAAAGCATCTGGATACGTTTCTTGTAGGAGAGTAACATCTGCTCTTTTTGTTTGCAGATAGGAGAGCACTTTCTTATGCTTGATGCGAGGCCGTTGACATTCCATGAGATAATGAATAGTAGGTGGGAGGGAGAGGGAGCAGTCGCTGCCATCTGTTATCTGAAGAGTGAGAGAGGTGATTGGTCGTTGAGGAAAGAAGGGGAGGAGGAGAGGTGTTAGGTTGTGGAGAAAGGGCAGGGGGAAGGGGGTGGGTAGAGAGATGGACGCTGCGCAGGTGAGGGGGTGGTGACAGTACATTTAGGTTGGAATGAAGGAAGGGTCAGTACAGGGATGGGGAGGGGGAAAGGAGAGGGAATGGAGGGGAAAGCTCCAGGCAAGGAGGGCCAGAAATAGGGGCAAAGCTACTCTCGGATGATTCCTGTTGGGTTGGGGGGTTTCGGGGGGCGACACTTGTATACACATGGAGGGGTAGGTGGGGAGGGGGGAGCTGGGATCGGGAAAAGCTGGTGAGAGTCGGGAGAGCAGCCGGAACTGGTGGACTGCGCAAGGGAGGCGCTGCCCTGGGGTTGCAGGGCTGTTTTCTGCAGGTCTAAACGTTCGGGCTATGCATGTCGGAGAAGCCCCTTCAAGTGGCAGGGCAACTAGGAGATGCACCATTCCGGTAATGTTGAGGATGATGGTCAGTCCACTGAGCGAGTGGTAGATTAGAAATAGAGGGGATGGGTATACATTGTGTAAGCTAAGTACTAATGGAGTTAAGGCGATTTAGGTGTCTGCACCATGCAAAGCTCACAACATGGAAAGTACAATCAAACAAGCTATTTAGCTCAACCATAGCACTTAGACATTGTCATGAGTACATGTTTGAGCGAGACGATAGGGAGGGAGGAGAAAGTACCAGGAAGGGAAAAACAGTATATAACAGGTAATGCATAACAAGTAAGCGGGTACTCAGCCGGCTGTCTCCTTCAGTAGCCGTCGGTGTGGCGAGTCCCAATCTTCTCATTGGGTGCAGGAGGCTCGATCAGCTGCAGTTCAGTACGCACCCTCCCCGGAAGGAGCGGGCTTTGGAGGAGGGCATGATTTGCCCCTGTCTCTTTCCTGTGTGAGTGCGGGCACTGCCCGTAGAGCCTGTACTCTGTCTCCCAGGGAGCGGAGGGGCCAATAAGGGTCTTGGCCCCTGCTCTGGGATTGGCTTGAGTTGCCTGGGAGTTCGTCAGAGGGCGTTGGAGAGTTTGACGGTGGGCATTGAGATCAGTCCTACAGGAGAGACGTGGAACAGTTCATGTTCTGAGGAGTAAGGCTGTCCAGAGATTGGCGAATGTCCTCTAGGTTGAAGAATTCTTTCGAGATTTCGTCCTTGGTAATCCGCAGACATGCAGGCTCGAAGAGGCCATACTTGATGTCCAACTGTTGCAGACAGTGCCTAAGAGAGAGGAAGGCTTTGTAATGGTCGTTTGTTTCCTTTGAGAAGTCTGCTGCCATTTAGATCTCATGGCCCTTGAATGTGTACAGGCCATGAGTGCGAGCCACCGTAGCAATTAGCGAGCCTGTTTGTGGCGTAGGAAGCAGACAATAAGCGGACGCGGTCGCATGCTCTTTCCTGCGTAGGGCGGTCCTATATGGTGGGCTCTCTGCATCTCTAATGGCGGGTCAAAAGTGAGACCTGCGAGTTTTGTAAGGGCAGCCCTGAGAAAGGATTTGTTGTCCGTACCTTCTATCCTTTCCGGAAAGCCAAAGAAGAGGACATTGTCCCTGCGCATTCTGTCTTCCAGTTTTACCATTTTGCTCTTGAGGAAGAGAAGTTCTTGGTCCCGGTCCGGAAGGGTATCGAGGCAGGTCTCCACTGTGGCAAACTGTACGGTGAGACAGTCCACTGGGCTCTGGAATCCGGCAATATCTGCACGGATGGATTTAGAGGTATATGTACAAGCCCCTATCGCAACGGGAACGTCACTTTTTAGGACTTTCCTGTGGCGATAGGGGCTTTGCTTTATGTACAAGACAGCGTTAAGTTACTTAACATGGCTTAACACTGCCTTGTAATTAAGGCCCCCTTTTCACACTATGCTTAGTGTGAAAGGGGAGGGCAATGGGTGCTGCTGTGGGCGTTCCATCACAACACCCATTGATTCTGATGCTGCATCCTATTTACAAGGGAGGCGTAAATAGGAGGCAGCGCCAGAATTAAGACCAGGGAAAACATGGTCTTACCCTTGCACAACTAGGGGAAATGTTTAATTTTTCCTAGTTTTTGCTGTTTTCATGTGTGTTGCATTGTACAGCACACATAAAAACAGCAAAAGGCCAATGATTGTTTATTTACAGGAAGGTCCCCCTTTCTGCACATAAACAATTATTTTTAACAAATGCCATTTCGCAACTTCTATGTGTGCTGCATTAAGCAGCATCTAAAGATTGCTTATGTGCAGAAAGGGAGACCTTCCTGAACATAAACAATCTTCCCCTGAATGCAGACACCCTTGCACTATGGTGCAAGGGTGCCTGCGTTGGTGCTAGGCTGCTAGACTTAGCGCCAGTGCAGGGAGAAATGCAGGGCTGCACCATATTCTTGTAAATATGGTGGAACCCTGCGTTTCAGAAGTGGCAGAGAATGTCGTTAAGCCAAGGAGGCTAACGACACGCTCCGCCACTTCTTTGTACATATGCCCCTTAATCTCAGTTGTGAGAGCAGATACGTATGTCTCCATGCCCTCCAGCTGTTGGCCCGCAGCCGAGATTTCCTGGAGTATCCGCTCCATGGTAGAGTCTGGCGAGGTTGCCATCGTAGAATTAGGTAGTTTCAGAACCAAGGGGGTGATACCCCATGTATCCAAGATGGACGATTTTCCTGTCACCTTGCCAGAAGGCATCCCCAGCTCAGCTGTGTGGCTCCTCGAGTGTGTAAGTGCTTCCCTTTGCTGGCTCCTCCAATGTAGTGGCCAGTGGGCATAGGTACATGAGAAACAGGCAAAGAAAGGAGCACGGATGTGGTCGTAACTTCAGCCCTGATATGTGGTTGCGTCTGGCATTGGTCCATTTGGGTGGAGGGAGCTGGCCGTTGTGTCGGAGAGAACTAAGGGTGTACACCGTGGGTGCTGGAGGTTTAAGGAAAGCCTCCTTCTGAAAGATTCCAGGTAGCCCATACTCTGCCCCAGGAATGCCTATGGTGGCCCAGCCTTGCTTCCGGTTAAAGGCAGGGCCTATGTTGAGTAGGGCTGCTTAAGGGAGGCGGTGACAACCTCTGGAGGGGATCTTGGCTGGGCTCTGTGCCTTTCTTGTGCTTTTGAGTCTATGGGGAGGCCGTCTCCATCATTGTGTGTGCCTGTCGTTAGTGGTCAGTCGCCAACAGTAGTGGCAACCAGAAATGTGAGGGCATTCCGTGTGACGAACGGGGGTGGGAGACAATAGTGGTGCGCACAAGGGGGAATGAAGACGCAGGTATCGTTACACTACTGGCAGGCCCCTAAAAGCGCAAGGTAGCCTGTGGTGGTCAGTGCTTTTAAGGTTCTTCCGTCCAGAGCAAGTCCCTGCGAGAAGGTCACTGATGAGCCTGCTTGTATAAGGGCTGTTGTGTAGTGTATTTGTTCGCCAACCCTCTGTTGGTGTGCAGACTCTGTGGCTCCAGGGAAGGGAGAACAATGTTGAGATCCCAGCCCAGTTTGCTATGCTAAGTGAAGGAGGGGTCACTCACCTTGCAGACCCTCCAGTTGGGAATGGGCTCACTATAGCAGAGGTCGCCTTCGGTCTTCTGTCCTGGCAGCCGTCCCGGGGTCAGTGGTGGCACCGTGCAGACCCATAAGGGCCAGCCGTGGTAACTCGTGGCGAGCGCCCTTAAGGCAAATGTCCCTGCCTCAGGTGAACCTCACATCTCAACATCAGGCCGCTCCAGTTTGTACCACTGCAATATGACGTAGCAGCCGGCCTGGTGGGGGCCACTGTGGGCAGAAGGTTCTGGACCTGTAGGTCTTTAACTAGGGAGGGAGAGCGGGGTCTCACCTGGAGTGTTGAAGGCCCCCACTTAGATTAGGTCCCCCAGTGCAATGTGTGGGGATCGGGGACGCGTCGGTTCTCAATGCGGAGGCAATGGCACTTCGTTGATCTCTCCAGCCGCGATCCCATGATGCTTTGGTTCTTGCAGTGGCACAGCAGTGCCTGCGGCGGAATTGGTGCGGTGACCTCCGACTTGGTAGACAAGTGCACGCGGGCAGGCGCAGCGTCATATTCTTCAGCAGCACGATGGAGATGCTCAGAAATTCTTCCCGCACGGCAGTGATGCATCAGAAACAGGTGCGGATGCGTTGCACTTCTCATAGTTGTTTTGTAGGAACAACCTCCGAAGGCCCAACTCAGCAACAGGCAGGAAGTTCAGGGGAGCTGTTCATGAAGTCTTTGTGTCCCTTAGAGTTCAGAACAGGAGGTAAGCCCTACTTCAAGCCGTTGGAGATCTTCGTTAAGCAGGGGACACCGCACATAGCAAAGTCCTTGTCCTTTACTTGGCAGAAACATCCACTGCAGGCCAACCCCAGACAGCACACAGCAAAGGGCAGTACTTCTCATTCAGTTTCTCCAGCTCTTCTCCTTGGCAAAGGTTCCTCCTGATTTCCAGAAATGATCTAAAGTTCTGGGGTCTGGCGCATTTATTTATACGTCATCAAAAGTAGTGAAACACAGTTTTCCGAATCACTAAAGAGTTGCACAGCCGAATACACATTTGTGAGTCTAATAAACACGTAATCCATTGTATAACCAAAATTTATCCATTTATTCGTAAAGTTTCATTTTACTTGTCCGTCACGTCAAAGATTTGTATTTCCATTATTTCACACATTTTAATTGCACAAGAATTGCCCATCCGGGCCTATTCACAGGCATGTTTAAGAAACTTGCTTCCTCCTTCTAATTCAATGCCACCCAATGCATTTCGGTCATCCATTGACCTTCGTCAGGGGTATCTATGACAATTAGAAATATAAGCATCAACTTCATGATAATTTTATGCAAAAAAGACATTTTAATTCTCACCCCTCAAACATAAATCCTACCCCCTTGGCATAACTAGTGTTCCGTGCTCCTTCACCTAATGTTGTAAATCATAACTGTTGTGAAAACGTGCTCCACCCTGCTGTCTGAAACCTTAAGTACGTTAATACTCCCCAATTATTAGGAGCACGGAACACTAGTTATGCCAAGGGGGTAGGATTTATGTTTGAGGGGTGAGAATTAAAATGTCTTTTTGCATAAAATTATCATGAAGTTGATGCTTATATTTCTAATTGTCATAGATACCCCTGACGAAGGTCAATGGATGACCGAAATGCATTGGGTGGCATTGAATTAGAAGGAGGAAGCAAGTTTCTTAAACATGCCTGTGAATAGGCCCGGATGGGCAATTCTTGTGCAATTAAAATATGTGAAATAATGGAAATACAAATCTTTGACGTGACGGACAAGTAAAATGAAACTTTACGAATAAATGGATACATTTTGGTTATACAATGGATTACGTGTTTATTAGACTCACAAATGTGTATTCGGCTGTGCAACTCTTTAGTGATTCGGAAAACTGCGTTTCACTACTTTTGATGACTTGTAAATTTTTCGCGACTGGGACGGGGCGCAATAAGAGTGCCTGCACGCTAACATGGAGAAAAAGGATTTCGAGGAAAAAGGAAAGGTGTGCTTCAGGTTCATCAAAAATAAATGCATTTATTTATAGAGCATCTCTCCTTGTTCTCTTGTGGCACAGAGGCTCTGTGCTCAGTCAAAACCAGTTCTGTCCTCTCTGGTCCCGCTTCCTGGAAGGAGGTGGAGACAGCATTTTGTAAGGCAGACCTGGCCTAATCAGGTGAAACAAAGTCTCCCCCCTACTCTAAATGCATCCCAGGTGTATTGAGCCCAGCCCTAACTCATCCAGGAAAGACAGGACACACTTCACCCATCGAGTGGCTGTCTACAGTGAATGCACATCCCCAGCCCCTGTCACTGCAAAACCACACAATCAATACACAAACCAGCAGAAGCACACAGGATGGCTAAGAAGGAAAATACCTACTTTGTTTTGTTATGTTATAACAATTTTTATAGCGCACTAATACCCTTAGGTGTCTAGGCGCTTACGGACTGCATACTGTAGAGGGAGACTAGTTTCTGAAAAGCCATGTTTTAAGATTCTTCCTGAGCTCAAGCAGAGAAGATATCTTCCTGAGAGCAAGCGGAGGAGAGTTCCATAGCCTAATGGTTCTATGTCTGAAACTCCTCCCCCACCAGTTCATCGTCCTAACTCTGGAGGTGGGCATCAGAAAAAGCACTGGGCGAGCTTAATAGTCTGCTGGGGGAATACCAGCTAAAAAAGTGCCATAGAAATCGTGGACCTTCTCTGTAAAGTGCCTTATGTGCTATACAAAGTGCCTTAAATTTCACGCGTTGGGCGACTGGCATCCAGTGCTGCTCTCGTATCCCGTCCCTAATAGACTGATATTCAGGGACATCTAGCACCAATCTGGCAGCAGCATTCTGTACCAATTTTAATCTTCTAAGTTGATTAGACTGTAGGTTTATGTATAAGGCATTACAGTAATCCAACTTAGATAAAACCAAGGAGGTTAAAACAATTTTCCTTGTGTTTTTCGGGATAAATGGAAGAATTTTACATACGGTTCTAATGGTCAAGAATGCGGATGACACCACCTTAAAAGTAAAAACCTGTGATTTAAAATTAAGCTTCTCATCTATTATGACCCCCAAATTTTTTGCCTTTACTACCGGTGTAGGAAGGGAGCCCAATGAACTTGGCCACCAAACAGGGGACCAAAGGGGAGAAAGCTTTCCAAAAAGCACCACCTCGGTTTTGCTCGAGTTAAGCTTCAAGCAATGCCTGCTCATCCAATTGCTCAGGGCGACCATGCAATCATGCAGTTTGTTAGAGTGGCCGACATCCTTGTCTAAGGTTGAGATGACCAATTGGGTATTGTCAGCATACGAGGTCGGAATTAGATCAAAACTTCTGATCAAAGGTGCTAACTTGGATACATAGATATTAAAAAGCGTAGAGCTCAGTGAAGAGCCCTGTGGCACCCCACAAGGCAGAATAAAAGATGTAGATTTAAAATCGCCTAATTGCACTGTCTGCGTTCTATCTGTTAAAAAGGATGTTAAAAGCGACAAGGCCTTTCCTCCTAGACCAATAGTCTTCAGTCATTCTATCAGTAAGGTGTGGTCCACAGTATCAAATGCCACCGTCGGTCAAGGAGGATAAGAGCTGCTGATCCACCGCCATCTAATGCGGTGCAAATTTCCTCCATGGTCTTAATCAGGGCTGTCTCGGTGCTGTGGCAGGACCGGAAACCAAATTGGCTGTGGTCTAAGATGTTGTTGTCTAAAATGTAAGTGGAAAGTTCCCTATTTACAATTTTCTCAAGTATTTATGCAGGCAACGGGAGTCTTGCAATCGGTCTGTAGTTGGCTGGATCCGCTGCATCAAGGTTGGGCTTTTTTAGTAACTGTAGCATACAGGCCTGTTTCCACAGTGTTGGAAAAATTCCTTGCAAAAGCATCTGATTAAATATGCCAGATAGCTGGGGACTGATGATGTGGCTAATATTTTGCAATATCCTAGGAGGGCAGGGGTCATCTGGAGAGCCAGATCTGGTCTTTAAAAAAAGGGTAGCAATCTGCTCTGATGAAGTGGAAGTAAAATTTAAAAACAGCGTTGTGGTCTTAAGTTCCTGTTCTATGCCAGTGTAGTTAGCACTATGTGAGGCAAATTGATCATAGATTAGATCAACCTTTGATTTTAACACCTGAGCCAGTGTGTTGCAGAACTCTTGGGTGCAGTTCACATTAGAATCCTTATTAACAGCCGTTAGATTATTTATGACTGTAAAAAGTTCCTTACTTGAGTTGCCCAGCATCTCTATTTTCAGAATACAATATTGGCTCTTCTCAGTAATTATTTTTTTCTTATAGTCCGCTAGCATAAGCTTATCTTGTTCTTTTTCAGCTATATCATCATTTTTTCACCATGTTCTCTCTTGTCTCCTGCAGGCTTGTTTATCTAGTCTAAGAGCTTCGGAAAACCATGGAGCAAATGGAGTTTTTCTATTTCTATTTGCCTCTGTCACAGGAGCTAGTTTAGCAAAATTAGCTTCTAGCCAGGACCTATAACTGCTAGCTGATCTCTCAGCTTCCAACTCTGAGACAGGAATGCTTTGTACTAGCTGGCTTTCTAGTGCACCTAAGTCAATATTGTGCCAAGCTTTCCTAGAGAGCTTGGTGCTAACCGTATTGTTGGTAATGGAACCAGTCAGGTTCCAATGAAATAAGACGGCGTGGTGATCGGACCACGTAAGGGGGAGAATAGATGTAATCGAGATGGCTGAACTATTAGTAAACACACCATCCAAGGTGTGCCCTGCTTGGTGTGTGGAGCTTTGGACCAGCTGTTGGAGACCTACATCCGATGTGATATCAAGAAGTTCCTGCGTTTCATTATCAGTTAGTGTTTCTAGGTGAAAGTTCAAATCACCCAGCATGGTGAAACATCTGGATTGAATGCCCAGTTCTAGCAAAGAGGACAGGTTAGTTAGAAAACTAGTTTTAGAGCCAGGTGGGCGATAACATAATAATCCTTTAAGAGTTTCCTGTTCAGAAGCGCTAATTTTAAATAAAGGTGCCTCACATTCCGAGGAGGAAAGTGTTGAGCAATGGGCTATGAGTTCCCTTCTGTGGATTACTGCAAGTCCACCACCTTTTTTTTTGGTCTATCATGCCTGAAAATTTTATATCCACAAGGCACCGCAATATTAAAATCAGGGTTGGATGTTTCCCCACCCCAAGGTTCCGTAACATACAAAACGTCCAGCTTATTATCTATGATAAAATCCGAAATCTCATATTTGTGCTTAATCAAGGACCTGGCATTGATAAGCGCTAATTTAAGTTCTGATTTCATTTTCTTAACCTTGGTGGAACTTCTATCAGGTTTTAGTTTGTCCCCGCAATATTTATGAATTTTCTTTGAACATTCTAAACAGTAATGAACTTTCTAAAAGTGGTATTTTTAAATGCAGAATGTAAAAATCATCCTTACTAAAAGATGCATCTTTATATTCTGAGTTCTGTTATACTAAACTTTACTTTCCTATATTGTACCAATGGGAGGTTATATTTATAAGGTGTTATAAATAAACTCCCATTCATCCTCTAGGGCAGATTTTCAATAGTGAAATCGAAATTTGCTGTAGTTCACTATCAGGACATGTTACACACATTAGTACATGGTCTACCTTTCATATGCACTCCACCCTGCCCACAGGGTACCTTGGGCCTACCTTTGGGGGGACTCACGTAAGAAAAGGGAAGGTTAGGGACTGGCAATTGGGTGCACTTGCTAGGTTGACATGGCAGTAGAGACTATGCGCAGAGACACTGCACTGGCAGGTCTGAGAACCCTTTGAATGGCTGCTTGTGTGGGTGGCACAATCAGTGCTGCAGGCCCACCATTTGACTTACATGCCCTGGGCACACACAGTGAGCTGTACTATAGACTTAGTAGTAAGTCAAATAGCCAATCATGGAAACACCAATCCATATTCACCATTTACAGAGGGAGCACTTGCACTTTGGCACTGATCAGCAGTGGAAAAGTGTCCAAAGCATCTAGACCAGCAAAAACGAACTTCAGTTCACTGCAAAAACACAGGAGGCAGCGGGAAAAATACAGGGGAAAACCACGCCAAGGATGCCAGGTCTAAAACCCACTCAGACGCCCACTTAGACACTCATGTGTCCACTCACAGATCCAGTCAGGCAGTGATATACCTACTTTCAAATGCACAAAGACACTCATGCACCTACTCACAGATTGAGTGAGAGACATATGCAACCAATCACAGACCCATTGTGACACTGATGCACCCACTCATAGATGTACTGAGGCAGTCATGCATTTTGTTACAGAAGTATTGAAAGACTGATGCACCTCAAATACTGATACAGTGAATGAGAGACTTAGTGATACAGTGATGTCTGCAGTCGTAGATTACACTGAAAAAGTATGCACTGTTTTATAGAGATATTAAGGGAGTTGTGCATGCTATTATACAGTCGTTTAGATAGAAATTTGTTTAGTGTGTTGGTTATAATCAATCATCTATAGAGTCCATCAGACAGCCATGTACTCACCTATACAATTTTACACACATCCACTCACTTATTCATACAGAGACTAACACACATTCACGCACCCATACAGCCCCTCACACATGTACTCAATAACTCATACAGCCACTATCACAATCCCTCACTCACACATACAGTCACTCATATACTTGAATACTCACCTATACTGCCTTTCACATATCCACTTACTCACCCATATACCACTGACACCTCTATTCACTCACTGACACAGCCATACACACACTCAAGCACTCTTACAGCCCTTCTCTCATACACTCACTAACAAATACACCCACTGACTCACCCACTCACCCATCCATACAGCCACTCACACACCCTCTCACCCACCCACACGGATGCTCATTCACCCACAGAGGTAGATAACTAATCAATCACCCATCCACCCACTCATGTACCCACTCACCAACCCATACAACCACTGAGACACCATTTGACAGACTGATACAGACATTCAGACAACCTAGTCAGTGACCCATACATTCACTGAGACACCTAATCACTCACTTATACAGTCAGTCACGCACCTACTGAAGCATCGATACAGGCACTCATACACCCACTGATTCATCAGTACACCTTGGTATGTATATTTATGAATAAACATTTCAGAAACACTCAGTCACTGGATGATGTCATCAGTGATGTCATCGGTGATGTCACTAACCATGTCATTAGTGATGTAATATGTGAGGTGATAAGCAGTGCATTGCGGGGGCGTGAGTTATAGTTAGCTCAGCTAACTATAACTGCTGATTTTTTCTGGTTTTGTTCGAGCAAAATGTCAGCCTAACCATAAATTCCCTGTAACCTTTGGTTTTCTTCAGTGAACATATATATTGAGGTGACCAAGGCTGCTTGGACGGCCGAAACGCGTCCTGAACATCGACATCAAAATTGGGAAATAAATAAAGCATACTGTTTGGTATAACAGTGGTCTGTGCCCGTAATTTTCCTCCAGGAAAAGACAAATTGCGAGTTGCTTCATATATATATATATATATATATATATATATATATATATATATATATATATATATATATATATATATATATATATATATATATAAAAAACACAGGTTGCCCTTGAGAGAAGCCACACACTGCGGGGTTACAGCACACCACTCAGCAGGCGGCAGTGAGGTCGACAGAGCGCACACAGTCCAAGCGCCAAACGCGTTTCGAGCTCCCTCGAGCTCTTGATCACTGGCAATATGGAGGCAGGAAACAGTGCTAAGAACAACTTGGTGAAAGAACTTTGGAGTCTGAATGTGGCTATATTTTTTTGGACTACCAGGACCAGCATGCCACTTTATGTAAACGCCCATTTGGGTGGGACTCTGCAATAAATAAAGAAAGTTGTTCTTAGCACTGTTTCCTGCCTCCATATTGCCAGTGATCAAGAGCTCGAGGGAGCTCGAAATGCGTTTGGCGCTTGGACTGTGTGCGCTCTGTCGACCTCACTGCCGCCTGCTGAGTGGTGTGCTGTAACCCCGCAGTGTGTGGCTTCTCTCAAGGGCAACCTGTGTTTTTTGTATTACAGCGGCTGATCCGGCCGCGAGGAGCCCCGACGCCTTTGGCGGATCCTGTGTGCTGGCAAACACTAGCACTTGTTAGGACAGTGGGGGCCTCGCTCGCAGATGTACAGGCAGCGGAAAACAGTGAACACGCGCTCCACCGTAAATGGATGCTTATTTCTTTGTGGGGCAGAGACAGTATCCACTTGGTGAAAGAACTTTGGAGTCTGAATGTGGCTATATTTTTTTGGACTACCAGGACCAGCATGCCACTTTATGTAAACGCCCATTTGGGTGGGACTCTGCAATAAATAAAGAAAGTTGTTCTTAGCACTGTTTCCTGCCTCCATATTGCCAGTGATCAAGAGCTCGAGGGAGCTCGAAACGCGTTTGGCGCTTGGACTGTGTGCGCTCTGTCGACCTCACTGCCGCCTGCTGAGTGGTGTGCTGTAACCCCGCAGTGTGTGGCTTCTCTCAAGGGCAACCTGTGTTTTTTGTATTACAGCGGCTGGTCCGGCCGCGAGGAGCCCCGACGCCTTTGGCGGATCCTGTGTGCTGGCAAACACTAGCACTTGTTAGGACAGTGGGGGCCTCGCTCGCAGATGTACAGGCAGCGGAAAACAGTGAACACGCGCTCCACCGTAAATGGATGCTTATTTCTTTGTGGGGCAGAGACAGTATCCACTTGGTGAAAGAACTTTGGAGTCTGAATGTGGCTATATTTTTTTGGACTACCAGGACCAGCATGCCACTTTATGTAAACGCCCATTTGGGTGGGACTCTGCAATAAATAAAGAAAGTTGTTCTTAGCACTGTTTCCTGCCTCCATATTGCCAGTGATCAAGAGCTCGAGGGAGCTCGAAACGCGTTTGGCGCTTGGACTGTGTGCGCTCTGTCGACCTCACTGCCGCCTGCTGAGTGGTGTGCTGTAACCCCGCAGTGTGTGGCTTCTCTCAAGGGCAACCTGTGTTTTTTGTATTACAGCGGCTGGTCCGGCCGCGAGGAGCCCCGACGCCTTTGGCGAATCCTGTGTGCTGGCAAACACTAGCACTTGTTAGGACAGTGGGGGCCTCGCTCGCAGATGTACAGGCAGCGGAAAACAGTGAACACGCGCTCCACCGTAAATGGATGCTTATTTCTTTGTGGGGCAGAGACAGTATCCACTTGGTGAAAGAACTTTGGAGTCTGAATGTGGCTATATTTTTTTGGACTACCAGGACCAGCATGCCACTTTATGTAAACGCCCATTTGGGTGGGACTCTGCAATAAATAAATAAAGTTGTTCTTAGCACTGTTTCCTGCCTCCATATTGCCAGTGATCAAGAGCTCGAGGGAGCTCGAAACGCGTTTGGCGCTTGGACTGTGTGCGCTCTGTCGACCTCACTGCCGCCTGCTGAGTGGTGTGCTGTAACCCCGCAGTGTGTGGCTTCTCTCAAGGGCAACCTGTGTTTTTTGTATTACAGCGGCTGGTCCGGCCGCGAGGAGCCCCGACGCCTTTGGCGGATCCTGTGTGCTGGCAAACACTAGCACTTGTTAGGACAGTGGGGGCCTCGCTCGCAGATGTACAGGCAGCGGAAAACAGTGAACACGCGCTCCACCGTAAATGGATGCTTATTTCTTTGTGGGGCAGAGACAGTATCCACTTGGTGAAAGAACTTTGGAGTCTGAATGTGGCTATATTTTTTTGGACTACCAGGACCAGCATGCAACTTTATGTAAACGCCCATTTGGGTGGGACTCTGCAATAAATAAAGAAAGTTGTTCTTAGCACTGTTTCCTGCCTCCATATTGCCAGTGATCAAGAGCTCGAGGGAGCTCGAAACGCGTTTGGCGCTTGGACTGTGTGCGCTCTGTCGACCTCACTGCCGCCTGTTGAGTGGTGTGCTGTAACCCCGCAGTGTGTGGCTTCTCTCAAGGGCAACCTGTGTTTTTTATATATATATATATATATATATATATATATATGTATGTAAAGATATATATATATATATATATTTATGTAGGGCATATTTATGAGCCACTTGTTCCGCCGTAGCGTCACTTTTTGTGATGCAATGGCAGTGCAAACCATATTTATGAGGCCATGCAAAGCTACTTTGGGTTGCTTTGAATGGACCTCAAGATATTGAGTAAGGTAAGGCGATGCTCATTGCAGCATTGCCTTACTCTACACAAGGGAGGCATTCCATAGGCATTGTGGTGGGTATTCCCATGCAATTCCCATGCTTTTTGACACATTCCCAGATTCACAATGACTTTTAAACTTGGAAATGCGTCAAAATCTTACACCTCCTAAAGCGGGGTGTAATGAGGAGAAATAGCTGTATTTCTTCTAGTGTTTTCCTCTTTATATGTGTGCTGTGGAATGCAGTACACAAAGAAAGTGGAAAACACCTCTAGGGATTGTTTATGTGCAGGAAGGTGCTCAATGATGCACAAAAATAATCCTGAAGACAACACAGGCGCTCTTGCAACATGGTGCCTGCATTGGCGCTAGGCTGCCGAAATGGTGCCAGCACAGAGGGAAAGGACTGGGATGCACCGTATTGAATAAAGAGCACAGCATGTCAGCTTGGCAGCATGTGGCAGCAAGCCGGGGAATGGAAATACCAGCTATCTCACTGGCATAGAGAGGAGGAAGTGGCTCACCCATTGCCAAAGATACTTGTGTCTTTACCAGAAGTTCCCTACCTGTATTTTCACCTGCATTGGTTCCTTGGCTGGTGTGGGACTTCGTCCCCCTGCCTGCACCAGGCCCAAGGCAGGCTCAGAAACAGAGGCAGTGCTCATAAGTGCATTGGGCATCCCGTTGCATGACTTGTGACCGGGCTCGTCATCACTCAGAAGAGGCTGTGCTGGGCTAACCCTCAAGGTTCCTCCAGTCGACTTCACACACTTTTGGCTCTGGTGAGTCTGGTTTCTCTATTTGATTGACTGGCAGTCTCACTTGTAGTTATGGGCAAGCACAAACTAGCCATAGGGAAGGAAGGTGTCAATGTTAATCCCCCAGCTGGCACAAACTTGGACTAACTTTTAGTGCAAGCTGTTAGTGTAGTTACAAAGGAGATCAAACTGGCAGCAATACATCTATCTCTAGAAATGGGGGAAAGACCTTGTCTTGTTTCACTTAGTTTGGACACCACTCTACCCAGCGCCCCTGCTTGGCTGCAGCAGACCCTGCGCATTCAAAGGCAGCAGTGATTAATACTACAAATGAACCCTCTTCCCAGCCTCATTCCACACAAAGTCAGGCACTGATGAATCTGCCTCCAGATTGCTGCCCATATGTGGCAGTTTTGGTAGGAGTACCTCCTCTACCAACCGATAAGAAGGAAACCTATTGGCAACTGAAAAATAAAGTCTGACATTGGCTTTCACGCAACACTGCCTTTGAGATGTCAGAGTATAACGTCATCCTACTGGTGAGGAGAATCGGGTGGATTGGTACATCATTGAAATCAACCGAGGGAGACTGTATGGTTATTCACTGCAGATCTCCAGTCGTGGTGCGTTGTCTGCTTAAAACTGGCTACAGGCCTCGTAGTCTTGGTCTAACTACAAATATTGTTCCATGGGTTTTTTCTGATCCTGCTGTTCCTGCCACCCTGGAAACATGAGAAGGAGTGGGATTCTCCACCATCGAGATGAAGTACTGGGTGCCCCCTCTGTCCCTACCTTTAACAGATTCTCACCACTTTCTGATCTTGATGCCAATGATTGACTTGCACAACCACTGGACCTCCTGAGAGCGCCCAGTCCACCGAGTGTTGAGGATGTTGGGGAAGAATTTATGCCATCTTGAGACTGGAAGTTGTTGACGCTTAGTGCCTTTCCTGCACCTTTGTACGGCAGTCAGGTTGCAATCCACTACAATGGTTGCCTTCTTTGTTCCTACTACATGTGATTCTTCATCAAGAGCTGACACCCAATCAAGCTCGTCTCCTGGAATCTTGCTGGTATTAATAGCAAACTGGCATGTCAAGAGTTGGATGATTTTGTAGAACAATATGATATATGTATGGTCCAGGAGACATGGTCTGTTTTTGTGCCTTTTCAGCATAGGCTTTCTGGTTTTGATCGACCAGCCCTTTCTTCTGGAAAGGGCAGGCTGTCTGGGGGCCTTGCAATTTGGTTGAAAACTACCTTGGTATATTCTTCTACTGTTACTGACCTCGGCTCACCTGATACATTGTGTGTAATTTTACATTTTGCTGATGGGGTTACGTTATGTCTGATTAATTTGTATTGCAGACATGAAGGCAGTAATTCCATTATACCTGTTATTGATACAATCAATTCCTTTCTAGCAACTCTCCCGGTTGTTGTTTGTAGGCTTGTGGCTGGTGAACTTAATTGTAATTTTGAACCCCTTGGCATCGCTTCTGCCACACTAAGTGGGGACAAGGATGAAGTGTGGGCAATTCCAGACAGAAGCTGCTTTGCAAATATCATTGCTCTATCATGATTGGTTGAAGTCCACCCGCTGTTACTGTAGGAATTATATGCTTTTCTAGTAGGGACTGTATTGTTTTTACTAACAAGGATTTTTTTTTACTTCTCATATACTTTATTCTCCTTCGTTAGTATGATTGATTGATGCCCATCTGCTGCTATTTCGTTTACAGGGCTTTTAAAATATGTCTAGAGATACTTTTAATGTTTTATTTGTGAATCATGGCTTGTGCTTTTATGGCTAATTGCCAAAATAAAGTTATTGAATGATTGATTGATTGAATGATTGATTGTTTGATTGATAAATACGCTGCATTCCTGACCTTTCCCTGTGGCGCAGGGCAACACAGCAAGGTAATTTGCTGTACTGCACCACCAATCCCATCCCCCATATATACATGTATGACTATGCTCACAGGTTGTCCGCATTGATTGACTGCATCCATCATCTCACAAGGGGCAGTCAGAAAACGGCAGACACCACACCATGTGACCCCAGTGTTTTTCTCTCTTGTGGACCATAATAGAGGCTGTAAATCTAGTGCAGAGAGTAGCGACAAGGTGCTGGTATGAACGGCAGTAAAGTGCTAGGTAAATTAGATTCTCCAGGATTCCTTCCATCTGCCTGCTTCAAATATCCCAGCTTCTCTCCCAACCACATGCAGGGGCGTAGCCTGGTCAGTAAGATGGGGGGTTGCACTTCAGATTTCTCAACAATCTTGCTGGCACATAAGGTTCTATTTGCCAAATTCTGATACAGCACAGCAGCCACAAATTATGCTCTGCATGAGAAGGAGAGCTGGAGAGTGCCATATTTACAGAGATATGGCACTCTCCTCCCCTCTCCCTAGCCCTACGCCACACACATACCTTTGCACCATAGTGCAAGGGTGTCTGTATGAGTCTAGGATTGGTTTTATACTGGAAGGCTACCCTTCGATTACAAAATACAATGCTTAGAATAACTTTAAAACTTTTCCCACTTTGTATGTGTGCAACGTCAGAGAAGAAAGGAGAATTAAAGCATTTCTCCTTCATAGTGCCTGTTTGAAATTGGCGTTTTTTTAATGCAAAACTTTTTTTTAGCAAATAGGGTTTTGTGTCAAAACCATGGGTGGTTACATAGGAACACCGATCCACCACCAATCAAAAGCCCGGTTGGCGCTAAGTAGTGCAAAGCAGCTCTATGCACTGCTTTGCATTACTTTCAAGTAAACTTCCAGTGCAAAACAAGTTTTGCACTGGAAGGTAAACACAAAATCTTAGTACATATACCACATAATGTTAAAATACATTATACGACAAGCAGGGGGCACTAAGGGGCTTAAGAAGCAGTAGAAAGGAAGAGTAAAGCGTATTGGTAGGGGTACTAAGTGAGAAAAAAATGTCATTCTCTTGCCAAACAGAGATAGGGAGAGTGTGTGTGTGTGTACGTTTTTACTCTGTGTGTAAAAATCCCTGATTAAATCCGACAGACACCTCACCATACCTGAATGAAAGCACCTGCACCCAACTATTCATCACAAAATACATTTTTTAAGGGGGTGTAGCTCCCCAAACACCCCCCTGAAGCTACGCCCCTGACCGCATGACACACTCTGGACCATGAGGAGCATGACGCAGATAGGATTCAGCCTGTCTGTCATTGTTCTACCATTTTGGCAGTCCTGAGTGGCTGTCACTCTTCCAGGTTGTGGCAATGTGTCAGAGGAGCAGTGAAGGCATCAGTAGAGAGATGTATATCGAGCAGTGAAGGCATCAGCACAGGGGTCCAGAAACAAGCATCCTGGGACTAGTTTTGGGGGTATCACCCCTCATCAGCCAGGCTAAGTTGAATCCAGTGGTGCAGTGAGCACAGGACCCACGACAAAAGCAAAAGGAACCAATGATGGACGGAATGCTGAACAATGCAAACATTCACCCCCAGTCACAAAGATCTGGATTTAATCCATCATTCTTTTGCTCACCATGCTGCCATAGTTTGGACCCAGCCATATGCAAATCAGTCTTGACCCTGTCCCTCATTGGAACAGTCCAGCCCGAACTGCTAAGCCAGGTCCTCCCTGGACCAGAAACAAGCATTCCGGGACCAGTTTCAGAGTATCACCCCTCATCAGCCAGGTTAGCTTGAATTCAGTGTTGCAGTGAGCACTGGACCCATGTCTAGACATACCCTCCCCACTTAGGGCGACAAAAGCAGAAGGAACAAATGATGGACAGAATGTTGAACAACACAAACATTCATCCCCAGTCACAAAGATCTGGGTTTAATCCATTGTTCTTTTGCTCACTATGCCACCACAGTTTCGACCCAGCGATATGCAAATCAGTCTTGAGGCTGATGGGAACAGTACAGCCCGAACAGCCAAGCCAGGTTCTCCCTGGACCAGAAGCAAGCATCCTGGGACCAGTTTCGGGGCATCACCCCTCATCAGCCAGGCTAGCTTTAACCCAGTGACTCAGTGAGCACGGGACCCATGTCTGGGCATACCCTTCCCACTTAGGGTGACAAAAGCAAAAGGAGCAAATGATGGACGGAATGCTGAACAATGCAAACATTCACCGCCAGTCACAAAAACTGTGGTGGTAAGGGGCATATTTATAAGGTGGCTTTAAGCTACGTTAAGTGGCTTAGCACCACCTTGTAAATATGTGAAATGACTCAACGCCACCGGATCATCAGAAAAAGTGACGCTCAGGTGGTGTTAGGGGCTTGTAAATATGCCCCTCTCAGTTGTGATCAAACTCTATGTGGTGCAGTACTAGCAACTGTCCTGGGGAACAGTCTCTCATTGACTTCCGATGTGAATTAGCACTACTACATTAAGCAGTCTACGCCTGCCCGGTGGAGTAGTCATTCCTTCTTTAGTGAAAGCACCTTTTATTGTGGATTATTTCAGCCTCCCTTGTATAGGAGACTCTATTAACACTTCTATGTGCTGCATACTGCTTTTAAAATCCTAAAGCACAGGTTACATCGCAGTATTGTGGAATCTTTGGTACAATGCTGTCATGGACGTCAATTTACCAAAATGCCAGGGGTAGCAGAATGACTTCACATGCCCCTTGACCTCCACTTGCACTAACACATGCATATGTTTATACATACACCCACATTCACACATGCACACACATTCTGCCTACACATGCACACACATGCACACACATTCACACATATACACATACTCTCTTACATAAACACACTTGAAACTGCAAGCAGGCACATCACATACATTTAAAAAAAAATTTTTAGTTACCTCAGCTTCCAGGGAAATTCATATTCCAGCTATTTGTTCTCTATTTTCTTATAAACTAACAGCAAATTATGTCATACTATTCACTATTAGTATGTTAAATGATTGACGAAAAACGAGATTAGTGAAGCCCCCACGGACGTTCATAAGGACGAACTGCTTCTGTTCCTGCCACTGATTTTGCCACTGCTGATGTTAGGGATGCAATGACAGTGCCAGGGGTCACAAGGGGTATGCCAGGGGTCACAGCAGCAACCCCTGGAGACCTCTAAATGACGTCCATGAATACTGTGATTTTTTATCTGTCCAGTGCATTCCTCAGCGCCACTTCCGGCGATATCTCGGAAAATTTGGAAGTTAATTCCTCTAAATATATAAAAACTAATCTCCTGAATTAGCATTTATAAAATAACAGCAACGATTGCACTCAAAAGAGTTCTCGCACAAGGGATAGCTTTTAATGCTAAATGCTATTTGCAAAATTGTCGCTTTTAATTTCATTTTCAATATAATTTTATTTAAAACTATGTGATTGCATGAAACTATGTAAATAACCTCATATAAGGCTCTGGTTGCGACCCATGTGTTTTGTGTGCAAAGCATTCTTCTACTTGAATTCCATCCATACCAGTAATCTTCTCTCACCCTTGAACCTTGTTCATTAAAGGGTGACCCTGGTGTGTTCAATTCTGAAACCTGTGCCCCCCGGAAACATATGATACCTCAATGCGAACTTTGTAAAGAGCTCCGCCCTATAGGTAACCTTAAAAATAGACATTAATAAACACACAAAAGAGGAAGTGATCAATATGCACTGGAAAACAGGAATATAACCCGCTGTAGTTTGACCTGAGCTGCCTACTGTAGCTGTTGCTTTGGTACAGTAATTGCATCCCTTTAATGGGATTTTATTTTAAATCATGTCCTCAGCTATTTATAGACCTGCAAAACGAATAGAGTGGTAACAAAACAAACACGTTTAATTAGGGTGCCCTTGCCTACTGCATCCTATCATTAGACTTTGCACAGTTTGCAGAAGACATTAGTAAACCACATTAAATTGTGTCTACATTCCCAGTAAAATATTTTGTACTAATGTAAGGACACAATTCGGTGGCTCCTTGAATGTGACAGCTGAGAAAATAACGTATTTATCATACTGTCTTTTAATGACTCACTACTGTTTGACCCAGGCATAAGTAATTGCTGTTTTTGCACAACAATATGAAATCAACTTTGCTAACACTTACAGTGCAAAGTACATTTTCGTAGAACCAGAACTGCACAATTAGCTAAAGCTAGATTTTCAAATGACCTACGTATTATGGAAACTCACATTCGAAAACCTACAATGGCAGAGTAATGTCATAACAATAATGGCTCAGGCGGATAATGCCTTCCAGCATATTACAGGTGATTTATGATATAATACGGATATTTGCAACGTTTGTGACACGTCTACAAAACTTTAAATCAGGCCCTCAGTTATTAGGGGACATATTTATGGGAATTGTGGCGCAAGGTAGCTCAGAAAGTTACCTTGCTGCGCTGTCCTGTGTAACAGGGAAAGGGCGGGACTCAGCCGCGGCCCGTGGAGGGAGTTCCGTGGGGCGGTAAGGCGGGGCGGGAGAGGGGCAGGGTGGGGGGTTCTAAAAACCGGAATATGGATAATTGCAGGTAAGTAAACAATTAAATAAATAAAACGAATTTCGTAGCGCACGCTGCATTGCATTTTGCGATGCAGCGCGTGCTACGAAATTCGTTTTATTTATTTAATTGTTTACTTACCTGCAATTATCCATATTCCGGTTTTTAGAACCCCCCCCACCCTGCCCCTCCCCCGCCCCGCCTTACCGCCCCTTGGAACTCCCTCCACGGACCGCGGCTGGCGGGACTACACCGTATTTAACCAATATGATGCATTCCTGTCCTTTCTCCCTGCACTGGACCGTTCCGGCAGCCTAGCGCCAATGCAGGCAACCTTGCACCATGGTGCTAGGGTGCCTGTGTTATAGGCAGGATTGTTTTTGTGCAGGAAGGGGCATTTCCTGCACAAAAACAATCCATAGAGGTGTGCTCCTCTTTCTAGAGAGAGGACAAGACGAGGAGAAATAAAGATATTTCTTCTGGTTATGTCTCCCCTGAGGAGGCATATCTTTTTGACACATTCCCAGGTTTATCAGGTTTGGTAAGTCTGGGAATGCGTAAAAAACCATAGGATTTGCGTGGGAACACCCACCGTAACTCCCAAGGAATGCCTCTCTTGTGCTGAGTAATGCAACAGAGTGACTTGGAGCTTTGCGTCATGCATGTACCACATTACATGGCACAAGCATGACAGAAGGCCCTCGTTAATATGCCCCTAAATGTGAACAAATTCACAGCAATGCCTGATATAGCCCCTCTGCCTGCCTGATGCAGCTAGACAGATGACTTATTGAGATGAGACCTTCAATATGGTGGTGCTGTTTGCTTGGACATCTCTATTATTCAGTGTCACTGAAAGTTGTTTCTTGAGTTGCTGTTGAGGTGATAAGTTAGTTTGGTTAATGAATGACTTCAACACCACCAAACCCACGCACCAATTAGCTACCAATTTGTGGCAGAAAGATGAAAGTGAAAGAATTTGTGCTGAGTAGAAATGTATACACATGATTGTGGCATGCTGTTAATCCTAGGTCTAGACATGGGATACTAGACATGGGATACTGTTATGGGGATTTAAGCAGAAGCTCAAGAGGAAGTTGTGTTGGGCCTCTCCGGTTAAACAGAATAACGATCGGCACTGGATGCTTCTATGTTAAAGGTGGATGAACAAGTTGAATGGTGGGCTACCTGTATGTCAGTAGGATGGGATTCCTCCATTACATCGAGTCAATAACACGGAGAGTCACTACATCAGGAACCACTGCATCGCAGGTAATTTTTTACTAAAATTACATTAGGAGTCACAATATCTCAAGGAACATAAAATAGCAGATAGGTATATAACATAGGTACAAGACTCTGACAACAATGACAGTAAGACACATACAGTACCACCCAATTGAAAAATGTTAGATGCTCAACTTCCTGTGGTTCACTGTCATCAAAACCACAATCAATAAAAGAGTACAGTTAGGAAGGAACATCAAAAAATAGAGTCCATGAAATCTTTCCTTCAGGTTTCAGTAACCTTTTATTTTTTTCTTATTTCAAATTTGCTGATTCTTCGACGAGTTGCTTCAATCGACAATACAAAATCGATTTGTGGATCACAGTTGCATTTTCTATAGATCAACAGCCTTTCTGCCTACGCGTTTCGTCCTTCCCTTAGGACTTCATCAGGGCTGTAATAATAAACAAATAAACATACAATGTACACCCGATTTTCACAATATACCTAAACCATGTGATGCAACAAACATTTAGTTTAAATGACCTGATTCTAATACAGACACTTCCTATACTAATGATATATAGCACCCCTCACCAAATGAAAAAGGCAACAGTGACTTCTATAAACTTACTAAATTACCAGTTTCCAATAAACTATAGTAATGATTGTTAAACTTCACACACCTTGTATTTTAGAGAGAAGAATTCTCTTTTTTTTCTAAACATCGAATACTTTGTGTCATAAATTTGCGGCGCGCAACCAGATATCTGTAGTCAATGGGAAATGAAACATTTATTGAAAATTCTCTTCTCCATTTAGTTTAAAAGAATTCATCCATCTCCCTTTCTTACATGTTAGAAAATCACATTCCCTAAAGTTACTCATTGAACCAGTGTAACCTGATATATGAACTTATGTCTACATAAATACATACATAACTAATAAAGATCCCTCTTCTTGTTCTGAAAATGAAATATTACTGGTCCCTAATTAACAGCGTGCCCCCAAATCTCTGTGATGGATGAGGAATAATACCTGTCTTAAACATTATTATCATTGATAGTTTCCAATGAAGGCTACTCAAGAACTCCTTACTTTTATATTAATAAAGGTCGCTCTAACCTAAATTGATCTTTGAAATAGAAACCTCTCACACCTAATTCCTTATTAAGTCTCTAAAAAATAATAAGAAAACAAAAGGTCACCATTGAATTAGTACCTAGCAGTATTTACTAAAATCGGGAGGTAAACAATGGGAAAGCTCAAACCTACCTTGAATTCCATCAATTCTTATTTCTCATAATTTCTTCAATTCTCCTCTTTTCACTATGTTCAAAAGATAATCCCTGTGTAAAAAATCAAAATTCAAGAACCAGATAATTAATCACAATACTGCCACCCAAAATATTATTCAACTACACTGTTTTTAGCTAAAGTCATCCATTACCTTAACTACTGTCATTCGAGATTTCAAAACATATCTTAAAAATAATCAATTAATATTTCTCTGGAATGGAATTATCCCCAACTCGGTCTTGAACACCCAAACTTCCAAATTTTCTCAAGGTGTAAGACAAAAAGTTTTTCCACAAGAAATGTAATTATTGTGATCCTTGATCAATTCAACAATGCCTGCAAAGAGTCCAAATTATTCAGTCCAATCTTATATGTGTTATCTGAACACACAGTCCACAAAGAATTATCCGCATCCGAAGAAAGTATTCTGTTATTACTTTTTTTTATTCCATACAAAAACGGCAGCCGGCGCGCATTTCGCCCTCCTGGGCTTCCTCAAGGCTGCAAAATCACATGTAAAGGACATGGTTGTAACAATCCATTTTCATACAATTAAAACACAATACAAAACTTTAAAACCATTATTCTATTGGACAATGTAACCATCAGAACAGAATACTTTCTTCGGATGCGGATTATTCTTTGTGGACTGTGTGTTCAGATAGCACATATAAGATTGGACTGAATAATTTGGAATCTTTGCAGACATTGTTGAATTGATCAAGGAACACAATAATTACAATTTGGTGTGCTTTGGTGCTTTATGAGATAAAATTGTATTTAGACTACATTCGTACATCTAATAGTGTAATACTCAAGGTGGGTGAGTATTTGGCACCATGTGTGCACCCAATACATAATGAAATGAAATTGATTTGATGTGGTATTTACTAATAATGTACTTATGTTGATGTACAGGTCGAAATAGCATATCCACAAATTGTTTATGATATATGTTTTGTTCTTTGTAAACAGCCTTTTCTTACACAATGACCTCTGCGAAGGAGTATACTGAACATAGGCGGTCTGTCAAATTTGCCAACATTTATCATAGTCGTTAAACAGTGCAAAAGTTATAAGCAAATCTTTCCTCTCCTAATTCAAAACAAAATATATGAAGCGATGTTAAACTTGCGATAGAGTCCCATTTAAACTTCCATCCAAATTTTATTAACTAGAACTTTATGGAGAAATGTATCAAAAAGCATCATGGTTCCAAATTGAAAATATAAAACGGATAACCACTTCACTCTTTAAAGAACGAACTATACACCTAAAAAATTGGTCCAGTTGGCTATTGAGCCAATATCTTAGCAGGGCAAAAATGTATCCTAATCTGCTATTGACAAATTTAAAAAAACAGAAATAGGAAAGCTACACAGATCGGCTAGCCAGGTAGCTAGCTAGGCAGTAGGCTGCTCCCTCCAAGTTCCTAACATTCTGATATAGAGTTGTTTTTTTATGTATGTATTCGTATATGTTTTATACCTTTAAAAAAAAAAGCTTGGTGATACTTTTTACCTTCTGTTTTGCTCCTTCCCTGGTCCACGGGCATCTGATTAAGCCAATTGTGTGGAGGGGAGGGGAGCACTTTATTTGACTCACTTCCAGAGGTTAGTGGGCTAGTCTTAAAGGCAGAAACACTCATAAATTTCACATGGCATCTTGGATGCGCAGCAGACGCGCCAAATGCAAGCCTGTCTGCGCCCATCTGCGGCCAGACTGCACCAGGACCCCTGGATCTCTTGCTATTCATACTTATTCCAGATCCGAATTACAGGCCATCAGAAATAAAGGTAAACATCGGGCTTGTATGCTGCACAAGTTTCAGTCTCTTGTATTTTTAATTGTAATTCTGCCTTCCTGTTTTTTTATTTGTAATTCGGCCTTTAACCCTGTCTTAGAAACCCCATTTGAAATTGATTCTGCAAAGCACTTAGGGGCATATTAACAACGGCCAGCGATAATTATCGCTGGCCGTGCTTTGCGATAAATATATTATCGCAGGCTATCTCTGGAATTTATCGCCCTGGTAGCGCGTTATTAACAACGCGTTACTCCAGGACGATAAAAATTCCAGAGATAGTGAGGTTATCGCCCTTTAGCAGGGAACATCGCTGGTTTTCAAGCGATGTTCCTTGCAAAACAGCAATAACCTTGCTGATATGACCCACAGGGTCGTATCAGCATAATCCACCCCAATGTTGGGTATAGGTAAATCTGCATTTTAGCGGACGTTAATTTTTGGAGAAAACAGCTGTTTTCTCCAAAAACTAACGTGTGCTAAAATGCTGGGGCAGCCTTGTAAATATCACGATGTGAACATCAGCGATATTTACAAGGTTGTCCATCTGGGGTACGCCCAGTGATGCCCACTTTGCATCTCATTAGAGATGCAAAGGGAGGCGTTGGGTAAAAGGGTGCTAACATGCGATTATGCATGTTAGCACCCTCTTATAAATAGGGTGATAGTTATATCTCTGCTTTTTTGGCTTTTTAAGCCAAAAAAGCGGAGATAAAGCCCTTGTAAATATGCCCCTTAGCGCGTTAACCTTTTAAGCCAATGCACCAACATAATTTACTGTCCTGCCTACTTCTTAATATGAGAACAGTCATAAAACACAACCAACTTTGATGACTGGATTGATGCGGCAGTCACCTGGTTAGCTGCTCTAAAAATTAGAATAAGCCACAGATCCCTGCCCTCTGCTCATTGCTACTCACAGGAGCTAAGGAAATGCAAAGAGAAGTGCAGATGCCAGGAACAACTTTGGAGACTAAACTACAGTTCTGACGAAAAAGCTAAATATAAAGACATGATTAAAGAATATAAAGATAATTTAAATGCTGCCAAGACCAAGGTTTTTACCGACAAATTGAATGCTGCCAAAAATTCCAGTAGATAACTTTTTAACACAGTTAAAACACTTTCAAATTTTGGCAATAAACACTCTGTTAGCCCCAACCAATCACTGTGCAATAAGAGAGCTAATTTCTTCCTACCTAAAGTTAACAATATACTCCTGGAGTTCACTACTTTGGCAGGAAAACTTGAGACTTCTTCCAAGCTGGAAACGTTATTAGAACCTATTGTCTCTAATCATGCGCCAGGCCCACCAATGCTTAATTCCTTTCCTCCTTTCGCTGAAGAGAAGGTGGCGAAATTAATTGAATCCTCTCAATCAGATGCTACATTTGACCCCTGCCCTCACAGGTTCTCCAACCAGTAGCAACGACCATTTTAGTCGACCTTATTGTACTTCTGAATAAAGTTCTTACCTCTGGACACTTTCCATCAGTTTGGAAGAAAGCATCAATACTGGCACTTAAAAAAAAAAAACCTTGTTAGATCCCAAAGAGGTAAAAACTGCAGGCCAATCTCCCACCTTTCACTTCCGGCTAAGATCTTAGAAAATACTTTAAACCAATAAATGATTGCCTTTATAGAAACTACCAACTGCCTCGATTCATCACAGCATGGGTCTAGACCCAATCACTGTACAAAATCAGCCCTCGTGGAAGCTACGGAAGAAATTAGAGCCATTGTGGCGGCCTTGATCTTGCTTGATCTTTTGGCAACTTTTGATATGGCCAATCATTCTCTTTTGATTACCCGGCTTGACTGTATTGGAATTATGGGTCCAGCACTAGAACTACTCAGCTCTTTTCTATCCAATCAAGAGCAAGTTGTAGCCTTGGAAAACTTCACCTCAGCCCCTTTTACACTTACTTGCAGGGTCCCTCAGGGATCCTCTCTTAGTCCTACCCTTTTTAATTTGTATATCACCCCTCTAATTGAACTTATTCGATCACATGGCTTCTAGGTACTTTCTTATGCCAAGAATACAGACAGTGGTGTCAGTCTCTTCTAATCCAGAAACAGTGGGAAAATAATTTCTTGTTTATGAAAATAAACTCTGAGAAGACCGAGGTTTTGTTGTTTAGCAATAACACTTCCTTCTGGAATGCTGTTGATGGCCTCACAATATAGAATCACTTACGTCTCCAGTTCAAAAAGCAAAGAATTTAGGGGTTATTTTTTATGTCAAACTTACAATTACCAATCACATTAATCAGGTAACATCTTCTTGCTTCTTGACACTAAACATCTTGAACTACGACATTAGTAATATCAATTTCAAACATCTTTCAATATTAGTTCAATGTGGTATGTAACAATGTAAGCACACACATGGGGTATTTTGAAAAGAGACTGTGTACTTATTCTTGTTTTCTAATATGTATTCCAAATCTCTGGAAATTTAATTAAAAAAAGATATATCAGTACGTCCTTGTGTGTTGACTGAGAAGGCCTGATAAAACCCATATGGGCATGTTACGTCATTCTAAGGATGTCTATGCAAAAATAACTACCCAGAGATGTTGAGAACCCACAGAAAGTGTGTGTATAGGCAACTGGTAAAACGATTTGAAGGCCTTGCATTCTACTTTGGCTAGTGGTAGCACGTGATCTATTTTATATTATTAAACCAGTTTCACTGGCCATACATCATTAGACTTTGCTCACAATGCCTTGCTACTATTTGAGAGAATGTTGCTCCATTCAGAAGTCAAAAGATAACCACACAAACCAGACCTGTCCAAGCACCTCTAATTTCACCCATTGTGGACTGCCCTATCAACAAGGGCACAATATAAAGAAAAAGGATGCTTCCAAGATGATAACCACAAAAGTCAATGTTGTTTATATTTTGTATTTTATTTTACAGAGTTTTATATAGCGGGAACTTGACCTGAATCGGGTATCGGAGCGCTTTACATAGCACCAGTTGCATTACATGAGGACACATTCATTTTTGTTGGGCACAGGGAGATTAAGTGATTTGCCCAGAATCATAGGATGTTCAGCATCATTGCTGAGACTCAAACCATGTTACCCAGATTCGAGGTCAACTGCCCTAGCCGTTAGGCCAACTCCTCTCCCCAAAATATATAATTTTATGTAATGAAAATATTAGCATGGTATTTTTATGCCTAGTGTCAAATATAAAACCAGTGCATATGAAGTTTAAAGCAAATAGCTGCATTAGTTTGAAAAAACAGATCTATATGTTTCAGCCGCATCGATCAAGATTTGATCTTGGCATTCCTCGGGACCTATATATTTATAGCGCTACTGCAAAATATTGTGTAAAATGTATATATACACACACAAGTGTCCAATAATTCAGTATATGTGGTTGGATACGATCCAACCTATGTGATCCTGTGCTTTCAAGATTTGAATAAGTGTCAAAGAAAAAACATGTAGACCTGTTTTTTCGGACTAATGCAGCTATTTGCTTTAAGCTGCATACGCACTGGTTTTATATTTGACATTAGGTTAGATCATATTAAAGTTTTTTTTCTTCCTGGTAGTCCATTTTAAATCACTATTCACTTCATCACTGCACACACTGCAACCATCACTCAAAATAATATCTATATTGCTTCACTTCTAGTGGACTCTAGGAGATCCTAGTTTTTGATCACTGAAAACATCCGTGAGCTCCTCCCTCCTTAGGAAGGGGGTTGCAGCCCTTGGTTGTACTAGGTTTTACAACCAAGAGGAGATCCCAGATGATGAAGCATGCCACTTTGGTGGGTGATGGGATTCCGTCCTCTTTAAAGGATTCTCCTTAAAACTAAGAAGGATATATTAACTTGTACTAAATGTGCTCTCCAGCTTGTTATAGCTGAATTAGACCTGCGGATTCTTTTTGTTTGTCAAAGTATCGTGATTGGGGACTAAATCCGTGCTGGTCTTTAAAATTGCTCCCTTAGACCCTCTATTTAAAGTAGTGTTGTGATTGTTCTTGAGCAGCTGAGGCTGCAGGTCTTTTTAATTATCCTTCTCAGTGCGGAAGTTGATTCTATAGCTCTAATAGTCACACTGTATCGATCATGGCTGAATTTACTGGTTTGACATTTGATGATATATTATGATCCATTCTCACCACTCCCAGCATTTTAGATACCAAACAGAATAACGCTACTACCAGCCAAGATGACCGGCATACCTTATTAGGTTTGAAGAAATCACATTCTCGCATGGTAATCCATGGTGCAATAATGACAAGAGTATCTCCGTGGGAATTGTGCGCCTATGGGCTTAATTGGTACTAACACTCCAAAGCTGTTCTTACAAGACAAAGCATTCCTTAAAGACTGGTCACTAATCGCGTGGTGATGTACTCACAACTGGCTTATTTTGATCATAAGCACTGCCAAGCGTGTGGCAGATACTATTTTGATCGAGATTCAGACACTAGAGGGCCAGATCATAACTGCCATTTCTGGCACCTTATTTAAAAGGAATTTGGATGAATCCAATAAATCGAATAAAGAACATAAAGATTTGGATTTAATGACTAAGATAGGGAAATTTAAGAAAGATTTAGCTCGGTTTTTACTAGAAAAAGTATATCCATACACCAGTGATAACTTTACACCACCCGGGTATAACAGAAAAAGTAAACGCTACGGTTCAAATTAGTCTTCATCTTGCTCAGATGATTGGTCTAGTGACTCTGACACTTCTAATAATGGGGCACAGTCAGATAGAGGCAGAGGACAATATAACAGATCAAACTGGAGAAGGGGTACACAAATCCACCAACAGGGACCCTGGTGGCCTCCAGCCCCATGGGGCTTCCCTCATCCGACTTTTCAGCATCAAATGCCGCCCTATCAAGCACAACTCCAATTTTTTGGTAAGCAACCTTTTTTTGGGCAAGTCCGTGGACATGCCAGAGGCAGGAGAAGACAACCAACCCAGATACACTGGAATCCTCTACCCTCACCACCGAACACACACAGAATGAAGAAAGACCCTCCACAAGCGGCACCCAGCTCAGAGACGACAACCTAGTGGTTAATTAGAGCACTCGTGTTCTCACTAAAGATGAACAAGCAGTGCTAAATAGAGGCTTAGGTTTTGTTCCTACTCATCTGGGGAATCCTTTTCAAACAAGAAGATGTGAATTAGCCCAATTTTTTAGAAAGATCCAGCTTCACTTTTCTTCAAGACCAACGAGAATGAAACTAATGACAACATGTTGGATGTTTCATCTGTGAATAGCTGCCTGAAACCGAGGTCCACCTTCTTTCCTCCAACACACCTGATACCAGATCAGGTACTGACTTTTGAGAAAGCAGTTACTCAAGACATCATGACACTCTGTGCTACAAAGAACAGATCTTTTCAAAATCTTCCTTTCTTTGAAAAGAAAGCGCTACAAACTTTATCCAATGACGTCTCAATCACCATCAAACCTGCTGACAAAGGCGGTGCGATTGTCATTCTAGACACAACGTCATACCGTACTGAATGCCTTAGGCAACTGAATGACAGACATTTTTATCATCCTTTGAAGATGGATGCAATGTCTAAGCTCACAAATGAAATTTTTAATTGTGTAGAAGAAGCCAAATCCGAAGGGTGGGTCACACCCCAAGAAGCCAGTTTTTTTACCACTGTCCATCCGGTGATGCCATACTTTTATGTATTGGTAAAAATACATAAAACGCAGAGACCACCGGCAGGTCGTCCGGTTATTTCTGGCACAGGGTCTTCTTTGGAACCTTTGTAAACTTTTGTTGACCATTTCTCGAGACCTCTTGTTAAAGAAATGCCTACCTATCTTCAGGATACGAAAGACATCCTGAGGGTATTACCAGAGGTAGAATTTGATGTGGGAACTGATTTCCTTGTTTGTTTGGATGTCGAGTCCCTATACACCTGCATCCCTCAGGATGAGACTCTGGATGCCATACGGACAATTCTAGACCTGAGAGAGATGGACACAATTACTCCTGTGAATTTCATAATGGAATGTGCTAGACTCGTCATGAAAGAGAATATTTTTAGATTCGAAGAAACCATCTATCTCCAGACTTCAGGAACATCAATGGGCAGTGTTTTTGCGCCGAGTCTAGCCAATCTTTATGTCCATCTCTTTGAGCAAGAACACGTGCTGACCGACAACAACCCCTTTTGGAAAAGATACATAGAAGATATTTTTGTCATTTGGCTGGGAGATGTAACGACTATACTGGAGTTTCAAACTTGGTTAAACTCAAGGAATAGCTTCCTTAGATTTACAGTTGAACATAGCAAAAAAAGTTTGCCTTTTCTAGACCTCTGCATTTTCCCATCCAATACCGGCTTGGCCAGTGAACTATACAAAAAACCTGTGACAAGGAATTCCTTGTTGGCTTTTGACAGCCACCACCCGAAGTCCCTTCGCGAAAATCTACCTGTTGGATAGTTCCTCCGTATTCTGAGGAATTGCTCAGAGAAAGAAAAATTTCAACAACATGCTAAGCAACTATCTCAACAATTGCAGGATAGAAAATATCCTAGGAATCTTGTACGACGAACATATAAGAGAGCTTCTAATAACAACCGTGATGCCCTTGTGGAACCATCAGGACCAAAACCACCAATGAACAGACTCACGTTTGTCAATACATTTAGCACACTCTCAAACATTATACAAGAGAGTGTACAAAAAAACTGGCGGATTCTGAATGTGGGAGGAGAGGATATTCCTCTACCATTATTCTCCTTCAAACAGAGTTCTAATCTTCGTGACAATCTAGAGCACACATGACCTAAAATTAAACCACTTAACATATCAAGTACACTATGGGATATATCAGCGGTTCAAGGGCACTATCCATGTGGTTCATGCACTGCCTGTCCTCAAACTGAGCGTACATCCACAGTAGACATGGGCACGGTCAGACCGTGGATACAACCAAGGCACACGAACTGCAACAGTGACAAAGTGATATATTTAATAACTTGTCCATGTTCACTTTGATACATTGGTATGACCACACGCAAGGTCAAATTACGAATAAATGAGCATAAGAGCACTATTAGGTGTAAGAAACAAGCGACAAGACTTATCAATCACTTTTTGGTCCAGAAACATCTAGCTGAGGAACTAAAATGGACGGTTTTAGAACAACCATTTATTCCTCCCACGTGACAGATACCAGATTTTTATTTGTGAAAGAGCAAAAATTGATTTTTAAGCTCAAAAATGATATCCCGTGGTCCTTGCTGTAGATATGTATTATATCACCCATGAAAATAACTTTTACATTTTCTAGCAGTAATATATACAGACTGGGTGCTCATTTTTACGACATGGCATATATTATAAATTGAAGCTGTACAATATAGGTTTCTCCTATATAGAACTTAGTATCCTATTGACAGCTCTGCACGCTGATGTCTTGATGAAATATTCAGTGAGAAAAATTCCCTTTCAGCAGCAAGTAACACACTGTTTCTGTTCAAGAGATGCTTAATAATAGAGATTTCTTATATACAGCGTTCTGTTTTCGATAACCTCATTTTCTGATACTTAATCGACATAGCAGTCATGTGTATTTACAACTGTTTGCACTAAGAATTTCCCTTGACACCAAGACGGGATCATTTAGCTAAATATAAAGCATTATCGCTACTTTATATATAAATTTTCGTAAAACAACAAGAGTACATACAGAAAACTACTTTTCCCATGAGCCTTTAGCCTTTTCTGTAGTTTAACGCATCACATGACGCGAATTGACATATGAAAAAACTTCATTTCCCATGAGCCCTCGGCTCCCTGTGTAGTTCTACTAACACGCTACATGAAACGTCATCAGGATGCGCCGGTCCACACCGGTGTTCGATTAACATTCTGGCGTATTTATCAATCAAAGCATCTTTATTCGATTCAAAGAATCATCAAAGCATCATTAAAATACTAAAAACATTGTTAAAAAGGTATATACAGTACATTAATCCTCTTATTAATTACAGTACAGTACATTAGTCCTCCTATTATTTACATATAGCACCAGTATAATAAGTTCCATAAAGTGCGATGTGCAAGATCATCAAGGCTTATTTAACAGTACATGATTCAAAAATAAAAAGTGCTTTAGTGCTATTGAAGGCTATATACAACAGGGACTCTAAAAAATAATATTTTTAATTTAAGCCCTTTCATCCTCCTCATAAAATTAATAGCCAGTAAAAATCTACTGACACCAAACACAATGAGCTTGGAGCTATCAGTTTTTAATATACGTAGCATATCAATATGTTTTCTAATACTCAAGCTCCTGCCCAAATATTTTATCCATTTTCGTCTGGGATTTACGTAAGCGGGGCAGAAGAATAAGACATGTGCGATGTCCTCCTTGGTTCCTAAATGGCATAGGGTACACTTGCAATCTTTTTCCCAATCCTGTGGCATTCCCCATTTGGATGTAAAAGCCTTTATCTGGAGGAAGCCATATCTGAATTTCAGATACAATATCTTTGCGAGTTGGGGTTCAATTTCGTCTAAAAACGGTTCAAAACAAGGAGTCGTTTTGAACATCAGGAATTGAGTTGTAAGTGTGCCGTAAGTGTGCCGGATGTGAAATTTAAAGTGACTCTGTGCAAAATAAAATTCCAATAAATGGTTTTGATTTCCCGCTTTGAGTCCAAAGTCAACATGCTCGGGTGTTCCCAGAATCTGCTCAGGCCTAAGTCCAAAAGCCATTTGCAGATATGAGCCAACCAAGGAAAGGTAACATGAATGTCAAGTGTCAATAATTCACTCAGTGTTTGTCTGCAAGTATGTAATTCCTCGGTGGTCTATATTGTGATCCAATAAGCCAAAGTCATCCAGATCGCCTTATGCTCAATTCATTTTATACCCAGATCATACATTAAGGGGATCACAGATGTGTTTTGGGGAAGGGCAATTAACCTTCTTAAGACCTTATTTCCCCCCACAATTATGGGGGAGAGTGATTCCCCCCCCACAGCTCTGAACCATACAAAGCAGCAGTTTGGGCTCTAGACTTATAAACGTCTAGGACTGGTGTGCTAGCCTTTGTCATAGTTGCGTGGAGTTTTTTTATAACTAGTGCTGAGTTTTGCATTAGAATCGATTTTGATTTATTTATCTGTGGGTTCCATGAAAGTTTTGAATCAATGGTTACCCCAAGGTAGACAAAACGAGAAACACGCTCTATAATCACTTCATTCAGCTTTATGCCATTTTTAAAACATTTATGGGGCCTTATGGACATATATTTGGTTTTAGCTGGGTTTATTTCCAAGCCTTTTAATTTACAGTATTCTTCAAGCATGTTTAATAGATTTTGCAGGCCCTTTGGTGTTTGCGCCAACAAAATTGTGTCGTCTGCACATGTTAACGCACAGATATGAGTCGCTCCTAATTTTGGGGAATCATTTTTGGATTTTTGGAGGAACTGGACCATGTCATTAACATATAAGAGAAACAGAGTTGGCGCCAGGACACAGCCCTGGCGCACGCCTCTCTTTACTGGTATCTTATCTGTGAGTTCTCCCCCTTTGCTCCAGCGGACTTTTGCAAAATTGTCCTCATGAAGCCTTATCAGCTGAACTAGGATCTCCTTTGGTACCCCCTGCTGCAATAAGTTTGTCCATAATAAATCTCTAGGAGTTGAATCAAATGCAGCATTTAGATCAATAAAGGCCACATATAAATGGCCAGATCTCAACTTTGTATATTTCCAGGCTGTAGTTACAAGCCTAAACACTTGATCTATAGTACTGGTTTTACTTCTAAAACCTGCTTGGCATGGGGAAAGCACATCCTTTTCGTTCATCCAGTCATTTAGCTTGTCTAGGATTTGTTTGTCATAAACCTTTTGAATTATATCTATCAGACTAATAGGTCTGTAGTTAGAGGGATCGTCCCTACTACCCTTCTTATGTTTCGTGACGATCTCCGCGCCCTTCCATGTTTCTGGAATGGGCTTCCCTCTAGCGATTGCATTGCATAGAAGATTAATATATGGGGTACACACTTCAGGTGTGTGTTTAAAGAGGTCCCCGGGTATCTTATTGGGGCCTGGAGCTTTCGATGACTTAATAGCAGCTATAGCAAGTGTGGTATCTTCTAAGCTGAAGTATAATGGTACAATCTCATTTGGCGTCAGAAGCTCCTCGATACTACATGTGGGATCTCTGACCATTGCAACTGAAGGGGCATATACATTAGCAAAATGTCTTTGCCATGTGCAAGGATCCAAATGATAATCTTGGACCGGATTACTTATTTTGCTGCAAGGGGCAATAATCCGCCAGAACAGTGATTGGTCGCCTTTTTTTAAAGCTATTATCAGGTCCTCCCAACTAGCATCCTCCCAGCTTCTATGGACTATTTTCAAGATTTTATTATATGCATTTCTTTCATGTCTAATCATGACTATCTCCTTGGTTTGTAAGGCCCTGATGAGGCGTTGTTTTTAAGCCACTGCACATTCTTTATTGAACCATGGATTAGACAGCCGCATCTTATTCCCATGGTTGGTCTTCCCAGACTCGGGTTTAGTTAAGTAGGGTTTTATATTTTCTACCAGCTTCTGATGGATCTGTGTTATAGGTATGGCATCACGACATGCTTTTAAAAAAGGGGATAAAAGGTCACTAAAAATATTATATATATATATAAATGAGGGGTTCCACTTGTTCCAATATAGATGGCCATTTTACTGCCCTCCTGTTGTTACGCGCTATGGGCAGTATAACCTCTGTGTCTGGTTCAGATTGTATCGATGTGTAGCAGAAAATATTTGCCTGTGAGATCTAAACACAATGGGAAATGGTCACTTTCTCTTCTAACATCAACTTTAAAGTCCTGTACATAGGCCCAATGAGCTACACTTATCATAATATAATCTATACGGGATGAAGAAGGACCCATCAAGAAAGTATTTGGACATTCAAGATCTGAGGGGTTCTGCCGTTACAAGACCTTAGTCCTTTCTCTATAGTGAAGTTAAATAATTGCATTGCAGAGACAGAACACCCCAAAGTCTTTTCGGTCCTAAGAAGCGGGATACCCATTGCTAGGTCTTCTTCCTCGAAGATAGTATCTAATCCTGACAAGGGTTCATAGCAACAGTTGAAGTCACCTCCAATTATAATGGGACCATTTAATGTAATAGAGTCAAGGACTTCTTCTAAGTGCTGGATTAATGGAGATTCTTTCGAGCGCTCTCTTGGTCTTATATATATGTTAACTAAATATATCCAGGATTTATTTGGAAATTTTAGTTTTAAACCCAGAATGTCATCTGAATCTGTGGGTACAATTTCTATAGTTGCATTTACATGAATTTGTATCCAAATTAGAAGACCTCCTGATGGTCTTCCTCTATTTGATTGTTGGGCCTCTATACTAAATGTTCTATAGCCTATTTTGTATAGTGGCTCCCTCGCCCACGTCTCTTGAAAGAGGCAAAAATCTAAATTATCAATATAATCCTGCCAGTCAGGTTCTTGAAGTTTTTTTGGAAGTCCAGCTATGTTCCAAGAAACCATCTTCACACAATCTGGTGTTGAGTGTGTGGGTTTGTTGGCATGGTGCCCGCATGGTGACCATAAATATTTATACAATTAAGCCCTTCTGACTCAGGAACATTAGTTACCTGACTTCCTTCAAGGTTGTGCCCTTCATGATATGCATCCAGATTCAGTTGGTCATCCAATTCAATTACGTCTTGGTCCCTAGCCACTGAACACGGTGTATCCCCATCTGAAGAGTACAGTTTCCTCCCCTGATTCAGTCAATCTACGGCTTCAAAATTGTTTTGCCCCCTTGTAGCGTGTGTAGCAGTATTACATCTATCTATACAGGTTTTTTTTTGCCTAAAGCAGATTTTAGAGTTAAAGGAAGAGTGAGTTCGTAGATTCGTAGTTATTAGATTATCAGCAATGGTTTTTGAGTGAAATGTCAATTTGATATCATCCATATCCCCCTCATCTTGCTGTATCCGTTTACACTTTTTATATCGGATCTTATTACAGAAAGGCACTGCCTTTTAGTTCTATTCCAGTGCGTAACTTTATTTATAAGGGAATCCCTATCTTCCCTAGTACCCAACTTTAGTCTTGGGACATTGGTGAGAAACACATTGTAAGAGTTTGATTTCCCCACAATCGAATGGTGTGTTGCCTGGTTGAGTTCCCGCTTCCATTCAGGACCCCTGTACTCCCTCCCAAATCCCTGGGTGGCTTGTAGCGGCCTATTTATGCGTAGGTTTTCTGAGTATGTGTTTGTATGTGGTGCTTGTTGATGCAGTGGGAGCAATCTAGAATGGTCCTGCATATTAGTCGCATGGCACCTAAGATTAGGTGGGGGTAGGGCATTAAAGTTATATTTTTACTCTGATTTAAAGTTTGATTCGGAGGATGTTTTAATATTACTTTAGATGGCATTCTAGTTAAAGTATTCTCCACCTTAGTGTGGTGAGATTTATTCTCTGTATATTCTCTATCCCCCAATGCGTTAGTTACAGCTACCGGTTTTACGTGGAGATGAGTGGTAAGTACCTCAATCATCCTTTTAAGTACCAAGACCTCCTCTTGAACTGCGTTTGTTTCGTGCAAAGGTCCAACACAAGTGTATGGGTATCAAGAGACTGTACCTGTGTTTGAATCTCCACTATACTCGGGTTGGTAAGGCATTGTCTACTACCATCTTTTCCATTGGTTTGCTCTACCTGTCTTCCCTCCGGGTTATCTGCTAGGGGTAAATATCTATTAGAGCACTCTATATTTAGGATCTCTCTATGTGCCGGGCTTCCCTGGTTCCTAGCTATGTTATCCGATCTAGGGGAGGTTACCTTAAGAGCACTGGATCCTGTCTTTGGGGGAGATTTAATTGGTGGTTGTAACGTTGTCTTATTATGAGCTTGGTGGACAATGATAGTTGGACTGTTTGATCTTACAGTAGTCACTTTATCCCTTCTTCTATAGTAGGGTAAGATTTTGCTTTTCCTCTTGGTGCTATGCTCTTTACCATTTGACAGCATATTTTCTACCTCTTCTATTAGGTCATCAATAGCTGCTAGAGTACAGTCCTCTGCTGCAGATTTAGCCTGTGTATGGGTCCTTGCTATCTTTTTCCTTCCTGTCATTATCTCCGCTGCTTTCCTTTTCCCCATTATTGCCCAAATGCTCTGTTGTTAGCACTATTCTTGTGAGAATGTAATTAATATTGGGGCCTCAGTGGGGTAAAAGCTTAAGCAAGCAAGTAATGGCTAGCAACAACTTATACAACTTAAGGACCAGGTTAAAGGAGGTACAATGTACACCAAAGACAAAAACTCTTATATTCAGTAGTTCTTCCAAAATAAAGTTAATATGGCAAAATGTCATGAAGTTAACAAATCGATCTATCCAGGTGCTTTAACATTCCCCATTGTTTAAATTAGCGTGCTTATACCATGCTTAGGCCACAGGGTCCTCAGCAATAGTTCATTCAAATGATGCTTCACTTAAAAGCAGGATATCGATTGTTCAGTAGTCAAGGTTAGGTGATGTCCACGTCCTAAATCTAAATACAAGTATAAGATCTTACCGCTGCAATACAGGGCAGGCTTGGATATAATCAAGGGGGGTGGCCCAGCCCAGCCTTATCCGGACTTTGACGGGCAAGGACGGGCCCGCCCTTGGCCCGGGCTTTTCCCGGGTGCTGCCCGCGCACGTCCCGTGCTGCGGGAGCCCACTGGCGAATTTAAGGAAGCACCTCCTGGCACTTGCTGATAACAGGAGCGCGTGACACCCTGGGGCTATGAGTCCGGGCCCCCTCCGATCCGGGCAAAAACAGTGAGGCAGCAGCTGACGGGTGTAATTATAGTGCAGCTTCACCTCCGGCCGGTCACCTCCGGTTCCAGTTCTTGTCCGGCCCGGGTTACCGACGGACAGGTGAGTAGACGCTGCAGTGTTTTGGCGTGTGTCGACTTTCTTTAGCAATACACTAATATAGTGGGGTCTTAGCTATAGTTACGGGGCTAATGTAGATACCATGGTATCAACTTTGAGTTACCAGGACCCACTGTTAACAAACCCGAAAATGTCTAAATAAGTGCCAGACATATATTTTGGGAACATATTCGTGGTTTCCAAACATGAGAAGAGTTCAGGATAGTTAAATGTATGTATTTGGTTATTGCTCTACATCCCGATCTTGGAGCGATGTTCCGAACACCTGTATATTTATATTTACTAGTATGAGGTGAAGAATGTATGTTCAGTTCTCTAAACTCATGATTTTCAATTTTTATAGAACATACGCAAACATCATCCAATATAATGTCACTGAACCTCTTAATTTTTCCTGATGGGTTATTCAATCTCATGGCCATCTTTTATCCTACCATGATCACACAAGCTGCGATTATAAAAATAGTAGGTAACCATACTTACGGAATGCAGAATGGATCTGTGATTATGGTTTCTAATTTCCCTTTTTAATAGAGCGATGCCTCACGTCCTGAGCTGTTGCCAGGTGAGGTGAGGAGTGCACCCGTACACTGACGGGTAAGCATATATACTTTTCTTGAATTTTTGTTAAGGGCATACACTAATAGGTATGGGTTATATAAATGAATATCCAATGATGTCAATATGATGTCACGACAGGGTACATTAATATAGTGCAAGTTGTGAATTTAATTGATTTCACTGTGTCATAGTTTGATGTCAGTGTATATTTGTTTGTCTTTTCACAGGTGTTGTCTGTTTTTCCTGTGACACTTATTCAAATCTTGAAAGCACAGGATCACGTAGGTTGTATCGTATCCAGCCACATATACTGAATTATTTAACACTAAATGTAAATTTGATACTTGTGTGTATATATACATTTTACACAATATTTTGAAGTAGCGATAAAAATATCTATGTCCTGAGGAATGCCAAGATTAAATCTTGATCGATGCGGCTAAAACATGTAGACCTGTTTTTTCTGACTAATGCAGCTATTTGCTTTAAGCTGCATATGCACTGGTTTTATATTGGATACTAGGTTAGATCATATAAAAGTTTTGTTTCTTCCTGGTAGTCGATTTTAAATCACTATTCACTTCATCCCTGCACGCACTGCAACCATCACTCAAAATAATTTCAATATTGCTTCGCTTCTCTTGGACTCAAGGAGATCCTAGTTTTTGATCACTGAAAACATCCGTAAGCTCCTCCCTCCTTAGGGAGGGGGTTACAGCCCTCGGTTGTACTAGGTTTTACAACCAAGAGGAGATCCCAGATGATGAAGCATGCCACTTCGGTAGGTGATGGGATTCCGTCCTCTTTAAAGGATTCCCCTTAAAACTAAGAAGGATGTATTAAGTTGTACTAAATGTGCTCTCCAGCTTGTTATAGCTGAGTTAGACCTTCGGATTCTTTTTGTATCGTGATTGGGGACTAAATCCGTGCTGGTCTTTAAAATTGACCCCTTAGTCCCTCTATTTAAAGTAGTGTTGTGATTGTTCTCTTCCGGAATGGCCAACGTGTCTGCCAGGGTGGTGCCTCTCAGCCCGCCATGAGGCTGACACCGTGATCGGCAGTGCCTGCGATCCTGTGCGCCTGCTGCAGGTCCCCAGACCCATCTTGGCCACCCCTGCGCAACCAGGCCTCACTGCTCACCTGCCGACACCGGTGTGTATCAAAGAGGGCCCACCACGTGCCGGTGCAAGCTCCAAGCCCGAGGCCCACGAACTTGGCAGCCTCCTCAGACCATCACGGCCTCCGCGACACAGGCCCCCAGCACTCCTTTCTCGTTGACGTACTCCACCACTGCCTCCGGCCTACACTGCGGTCCAGTAGGTCACACATTTGGAACGGAGTCTTGATTTCATGATGGCCGAGTTCACATGTTAATGGCAGCATTTATATCACTGTACTCCCTTCGATCTGGTGCCACCAACTCTATGCATTGTAAGCCAACGACACGTGTCTGTGGGCCCTTTCTGACTACTGCCTTCAGCCTACACTGCGGTCAAGTAGGTCTCACACATTTGGAAATGAGTCTTGATTTTTTAATAGCAAAGTTTATACCATTGTACACTCCTCATCCCAGACTGCATCCCCTTTCAGCTCTGGTGCCACTAATTCTGTGCACCGAAATTCATGGACACTCGCTGATTGAACTTTGGTGGCGTCTGAGTCTATGGCCTGGGGGTTGTCTTCATCATCATGTGGCTGGTACTTACCTGGTGTTAAACATGAGTCTGTAGCATTCATCTCCTCAATATTGCCTGTTTCAGATTGGTTCTGCCCTCTGCATCATGCCCTGGAAGAACACATTCCACTGTCCCCCGAAACACTCTGCGACATTCAGCTTTGACGTTGACGAGGACCCGCTCAGGTCTCGTGGCCCTACCTCACTGCACCGCAAGTCAACGTCCCGTGGCGGTGTGCCTGTGCCGGCCGCAGTGCATCCAGGGCCACTAACTCTGTGCAACTCAAGTCATGGACCCTTGTTGTTTGAACTTTGAACTTCTGATTGTCTGATCACTGTTGTAGTTGTTGCCAGCACCAACCACTCACTGAGGGCTGGCTTACACTCACCCCACACCCATACAGCACAGGCGTCACTGAGCATGTGACCCTGGCAATAAAAGGGGCCGGGCACACGTGCCCGTAGCCACTTTCACAAACTATCTAAGTGTGTCCGTGTGGTCATTATGTATGCATGAGGGCCCCGGGCCCTACCACATTACATTGTGCTGTGTACAGTGGACACAACCATGTCACCTCAGGCAGTGGGGAAGACCTGGGACATGTAGCTGTGTCGTACCCCCCCTGTAAGCGTTAGCGGAGTGGGCTGGTGTACGACAGTCCAGCATAGGGGTGTGGAAAATCACCCCGGGGCTCTGGCCATGGTTCAGTTTTGGCCTTGCCAAGAAAGTAACTAACGCGTGTGTCTCTGTTGTAGTGTCGGCGCCACCCATCCCGCAATGGACAATGTTGCAATGTAGCATGCCCCCGGAGTGCGGGCTCAGCCGAAGGGCTAAATGAAGGCGTGCAAGCCCGCTCGGGGTCCGGGATCATACATGCCAACTGTTGTGTGTGTCTCTATTACCGCAGCATAAGCCAAAGGTCTACCCTCAACCGTATCACGAGTTCAGCCAGCCATGAACTCTACATCTGTGTCTGCCCTATCCTTACCACAGGCCTACACACAAGTGGCCGCCCACCTTCAACGCACAACATCACAGTGTCAGGCTTGTAGACATGCGCAGACAGGCATAACAATGGTGTGCTGTAGTAGTGCAAGTGATGAAACCGCGCTGCGCACACTAGTAAATAGGCTCGGGGAGGGAGGAGCAGCAGTGAGGCTATGTAATACACATTGATGCCGCACATTTGCTTCAAGCAGTACATGTCAAACAGGAATCACTAAGTCACACATATTACACACCAATGAACTAGTGAGCCTGCCAAAACATCATGCAGAACCAACTATTGACTCATGTCTCTCTGCACTGTCACAGATGATCAAGGATATGCACTCTGCCCTTGGATGATGACACCCCTGGAAGCCCCAAACACACAGGCCCAGAGGCAGTACAATGCAGCCCACAAACACACCAGGGGCATCATGGAACGAACATTTGGCATGTTGAAGTCACGTTTCAGGTGCCAGGACATCACAGGTGGAAGGCTCCTGTACAGCCCAGACATCGTGTGCAAGATGATCGTTGCATGTTGTGTGTTGCACAACATATGTGTACGCACCAAATGCCCCATGGCTACAAGTGCCAGATGCACCGGACGATGATGAGGAAGATGAGGAAGATGAGGCAGGTGGACCACACCCCACTGCAGCTGCAGCAGGAATAGCCCGTAGGCACACCATCACTGACAATTTCTTCACATGACCATGTCACATTGTCACAGTCCTTAGCGATCATGGGACAGTACAAAATGACCACAGGCACAGCATGTGAAAATAAATTCATTATAACACACATTCCCAGAGTGCATGTCAGTACAAGCATATCACTCTGACAAGTGTAAGTGCAACATGTAGTGCTAACAATCTCAAAGATTGAAAATAGATGGTGGGTGTGTCACCTCTATACAGAGAGGCTGTTTAGGGTATCACGTATTCGAAATGCCATTTCTGTGTGTCAAAGATAGTACGGAATCCTACTCATCAGCGTTTCACATGTGTCCCAAATCATTACATATAGGCTGTCATTTGTGACCTACAGTTGACAACAGGGCTTCTTTTGGGGTCAGATATGTACCACCATGATGCAGGGATGCACCCTATGACTCAAATCCCACAACATGAGCAACATGGGAATCACTGCCCCTACATTCGTCCATGCTTTCATACTTGATTAATCCTCAACATGACACATCTGTGTGTATTAGAATGTATTAATCACGTTCAGTGGAGTGTTGAAGCTGCCTTCGTACTGGGCCATTCAGACAACACTTTACAATGTTGCCCCGTGGAGGGCCAGCCTAGAGTCCTTTAGGGATTGACAAGTTACTCAGAAGGGGAAGAGTTCAGTCCGCAGGCTGATTGCTGGGTCATTGTTAAGCAAACAAAATATGGCAGTCCATGTCGAGGTGCAAGGTTAGTGTCGCAGAGTGCAGAACCAAGCAGAAACAAGCCATATGGCGGAGATGAATGCTACTGCTTCCTTCTTACCACTAAGGCAGATTCATCCTCATCTTCGTCCTCTGACGTTTCATGTGCCTCACATGTGGGTGTTGGTGTTTGGTCTGCAGCACTGTGTGACACTGACACATCAGGGGCCGGAGATGTGGATATAGTAGTAGAAGCAGCATTCATCTGCGTAATGTCTTTTGGCATCACTCCCATGATGAGGATCTGCAGGGCATGGAAGATCCCACCTACAGCTTTCTCTTGTGCAGCCATGGTAGCCATCGTTTGCGCCTGCATCCGCTCCATGTTCTTCATGACCCTCCTTATGTTTCCCAAATCACGGATGACATCGCTGTAGCCACTCTGCCTAGACAGTTGTTGTTGTCTCTGAGTCTTGACTCCAGCGATGCCAGCCATGGATTGTTGGAGGGCATGGGGCAGACTGTGAGTGTTCATTAGGGAGTGTAAGTGGTCCCTGATGGGACTTAGATACCCACGTATGGCATCTAGTTTGGCTGCCATGAGGTCAAACCCCACCCGCACCTGTTCAGCCAGCTCCTTCTGGCAGTCTAACACAAGGTGTTGGAATGCCATGTGTTCTTCGGTGAGGTGCTTGGAGCCAGATGTGGTGGTGGGTGCTTCCTGCTGTGTGGTCTGTGCAGGGGATGGGCTCACCTCGATGGTGCTGGGCTGCCCTGCTACTGGAGGTGGGGTGCGGAGGGTGTCCATGAACCGTTGGAGTTCATCGTAGTCGATGTCCTTGGGGTCGTCTCCATCATCACCGACGTGATGTAGGGTCTGCTCCTAAGGAGGTGTTGATTGTCCCTCTGCAATGTAAAGTGGAGATGCAGTTTCACAGTGTGTTCCATGTATGTTGATGCACTGGCGAAGTTTACATACAGACTGCATGACATTGTACATTGTGACTGTTTATGAGGAGCTGCCTATTTGATGCGGGACAGTGGACATTTTGACAACATCACATCACGGATGTGTGTTTGTACTTGTACATCATCATCTCACATTTCCCTGCTATGCCAGATGTAATCGGCCATTTTGCACACACAAGCGGCAGCAGTTGTGTCCTCTGTTCTATTGTGAACGTGTTGCAGTTTGTACCACATTGTTGTCAATGTTGAGGTGCTCTTATTCTTATTGTGTTTATTTATTTATTTTTGAGATTTATAAAGCGCGAACAAATGCCCGTAGGCGTCTCGGCGCTGGGAGAGCGGTGTGAAGTACCCACAGAAGCTGAATGGGAGCTGTTATTGACCAAAGAGCCAGGTCTTCAATTTTTTGCGAAATAACATCAAAGATGAGCTTTCTCTGATGGCAATTGGTACCGAGTTCCAGAGCCTGGGAGCGGCCACCAGAAAGCGCCTGTCGCCCCAGGTGTTCTAGTTCGAGGTACCTGCAGAAGATTGAGGTTGTTAGATCGGAGCGATCTGATGGATAGGGAAGGCCGAAGATGGGCCTTCAGGAAGTCAGGACCTTGGTCGTGCAGTGCTTTGTATGTGATACAGAGTGTTTTAAATTTAATCCCGTTGTGGATTTTGAGCCAATGCAAATTTTTTATTGTATCTGAGATTGGTTTGAATTTCGGGGTTCCCGACAGGAGACGGGCTGCGGCATTTTGGATTGTTTGTAATTTATTGATCACTCTGGCATGAGCATTAACAAACAGGCCATTACAATAGTCGAGGGAGGACAGCACTAAGGCACTTATCAGAGTTTTTCCAGCTGCGGCTGGTAAGAATGGCAGAATTTTCTTAATCAGCCTCAATTTATAGTGGGCAGAAGATGCTGTTTTATTTGCGTGGGCCATAAAGTTCAGGTTTTCATCAAAAATCACTCCTAGGTTTCTAACCGAAGTGACTGGTTTCGGGGGGGTCCCATATGAGGGAGGCCACCATGTAGACGACCAGCAAGGTGAGAGATGTCCAAAGATGAGCACCTCCGTTTTTTCAGAGTTTAGTTTTAAGCAATTGGAGGCCATCCAGTCTCCAATTGCCCGCATGCCCTCCTGGAGATTTCCTGCTACTCTTTCTCCATCCCCATTAATGGCTAGCACAAGTTGTGTGTCATCTGCGTATGAAGTAAGACTCATCCCATGGGCTTTGATGACAGATGCCAAGTCCGACACATAGATATTAAATAGTGTCGGGCTTAGGGATGAGCCTTGAGGAACTCCACATGGCAGTGACAACTTGTCAGATTGAAAATGTCCCAGTGTGACCACCTGTGTTCTCCCTGCCAGAAAGGAAGAAAGCAGGTTCTGTGCCAGATGGCAAATGCCCATCTTTACGACACGGTCCATCAAGATCTTATGGTGGACCGTGTCGAATGCTGCGGATAAATCAAGTAGTACCAGTATCGCTGTTCCTACCCGATCACGAATCATTCCTATATCCTCAGTGGCTTTGATTAAGGCGGTCTCTGTGCCATGGTACCTGCGAAAGCCAAATTGGGTGTTGTCTAGAGATTGGTGCTTCTCTAAGAACTCTGAGAGTTGAGTATTCATAGCCTTCTCAGCTACCTTGGCTAGAAAAGGTAGATTGGCTATGGGACGGTAGTTCTTTAGTTGTTCCTTGTCCAGATTGGCTTTCTTTAAAAGAGGCTTAATCAGGGTGTTCTTTAGTGAGTCCGGATAGATCCCTGTTCTAAACATGGCATTACAGACTGAGGTAATCTCAGGAGCTAAGCAGTCCGTCACCGAACGGATGACCTTGAAGGGGCAGGGATCTAAAGCCGATCCCGAATTCAAGGTGGCAGTGATGTCCTTAATTTGAGTCTCTGTGAGATCCGTAAACTGAGGTAGTGGATGGCCCTGAATAATGCCATCGGGCATAGGAGGTTGAGTTATAATTTTGTCAGAGAAGACTTGATAAATATCGTTCACCTTGGTGAAAAAGAACTTAGCCAAGGAATCGCAGAGAGATTGGGATGGAGGTGGAGCTAAGTCTTTAGTGTTTCCCGCTAGGGTCTTGGTGATCTCGAACAGTTTTTTACTCGAATTTTCGGCATTGTTGATTTGTTCTGTAAAGAATTTTTTCTTGGTTTCAACAATAAGGGCTTTATAAAGCCCTAATGCATCCCTATAGCTGGCTTTGTCTTCAAGACTGTAAGATCTACGCCAGTGCCTTTCCTTGTTTCTGCAGAATTGTTTCTGTTTGCGCAGTTCCTCTGTAAACCAAGGGGCCGAGGGTGCTGTTCTATTTCTAGAGGGTTGTTTGGTGGGGGCTAGAGTGTCTGTGGCTGAGCCTAGCCACTCCTGAAATTGGCAGGTGGCAGTATTCGGATCAGTGGAAAGGCATGGTCGGGTCCTATCTAGAAGAGAAAAGAGCTCCAGATGATCAATATCTTTCCAGACTTTAAAAGGTTCTGGTCTCGGAGCAGGTTCTCTCCTGGCCCTATTAGCCATGACTGAGATCCTCATTAGGATGACATAGTGATCTGTCCAAGGCATGGGCAAGGTGTCTATTATTTTTAGACCTTCCAAATTGGAGAAGATGCCGTCCATGGTGTGACCGGCCCTGTGGGTGAGGGTGGTAACCAATTGCCGAAGGCTCAGGATGTCCATTTCTGATATCAATGTGCGGGTGTCGCTATCAGATGACTTCTCGAGGTGGAGGTTCATATCACCCATCAGTGTGAAAGAGTCTTCCATCGCCAGTGCTTCAAGTGTTGCATTGTGGGTGAGTCGCCCCTGCAGCTCTGATTTGGCTGCCCCTTAACCCTTTCAGGTGGTGTGCCTTTGACTTCTGTGCTTCTACAGTTCTGAGATGTTGCTGACTTGGGTAAATTGGGCTCTTGGTCGAGTTGTGACTCTTGGGCATGGTTTGTCCGCAGATGTGTTGTTGACGTCAGGGGTTGTTTGTGCATGTGGAGGTGTCAGAGTGTGACCTGCTCCTTTCTGGATGTGGTCCACACTCAGACTCCTCAGTGTTGTGGCGTGCACAATGTCATGATGATTGGACTGCAGCCATACTAATCGTCATGTAGTGTCACTTGCATTGTCAGTGTGGCTCACAAATACACATCTTTGCTGGGTTTTGCACGTGTGCATGTGTTGGTGATGTGTGGGGTGGGACCCCTTTGGGCACATGGTATACGGGGGCATACTTGGTGTTTGTATGTGTGCTGTTGTGTGCCACTGGGATCAGGGACATGATACAGAGTCATTGTGAGTGTGCAGGGTGCTCTACTTAATTGTGCATGTGTGCCATTGTGCCCATCTCCCCCCGTCCTTCCAGTCCCTGATTGGTACTCACCCTGTTGATGTTGTGTCAGGTCATGTTGAGCAGTGACCGGATCCACAACTCGTGGCACAGTATCCCGACTGAAGACTGTGGCCACCATTTTCTCCATGTCATCCAGCTCCTGGTGTGCCACTGGACCCCCACCTCCAATCTGCTTTGCTGCTTTCATGTTGGCATCAGGTTTCTTCTTGGTTTTGCCCTTCACATCATTCCAGCGCCTCTTAACTTCTTCCATTGTCCTTCTCAACGCTGCAACTGCATTCACATGGCCCAAGATAGTCTTCCATATTTGCGTCTTTGTTGCCAATGACACGTTGGAGGTGATGAACTGTTGTTTGGTAGTGTTCTATCACCTCCGTAATGATGATCCTGTTTTCCTGCGGACTGAATCGCGTCTTCCTCTTCTCCTTGGCCTTCCCCGACCACGAGGTTCTTTGCTGGTCGTCTGTGGGGCTTGTGGAGTTTGCGTTGTCCTCTGCACTCGGCCTTTGTGCATCCATGGTGCTACGCAGTTTTTTTTTTTGTGTCTTTTTTTTGTGCATTTTCCCACATGACACGTGGGAATTGCAGGCCTGTTGCTGGTTATCGCTGATTTTGTATCGCGATTTGGGGCATCGCAACTTTTTTCACGTTCGTGTTTTGCATTTCTTCGGTGTCACGTTAATTTTAACGCGGTCATTTGGCGCATTATCATGAGACTATCGTGAGACTATCGCATGGTGCCGCCGGGTTGAGAATACAACGTTAACACGGCGTTATTTTCCCACGATAGACTGTGATGTGCAAAGTTGGGTTAAGCTAATTTTGCGATAATTATCACACGTTCTTGAGAATATCCCCCATAGAGTTTAAGAGCAGCATCACATCGTAACAGATCACTTATCCTATCTTGATAAAGTGAATTGTTTGGGGTATTCCATAGATTAAACCAAAAGAGAAATGGTTTAAGTCTATCAGCAGTATGTATCACATTCCTCTTACCCAGTTCGACCAATAATACATTAAATAGAGCTGATTTTTGCAGCCAGCAAACCATCCTCAAAAAGTAATTTTGAGGAAGGGATTCACAATTTTGCAGAACCATGTTTTTTTCTAATAAATTTGTAATGTGCCTGTTAAAGAACCTCTTCCCAATTTTGCTATAAGCAAGGATAAAAAGTGGGCAGAAATTGTTAGTATATTAGAGCTTTTGCAGATTAGTGATTACCAGTAACAAAACTGAAGACCCAGGTAATTAAACTCATCTTCAATTTTTAACACCATATTATTTATTCTAAATGACAGTTGGGATGTAAATTTAATACCAAATATCAGCTGCAATAAATTTCAAAAGCTAATATTAGTATTTGGAAAGCTTTTTCGGTCTGTGCAAAACAACAGAATTGTCTGTGTAAAGCAAACAGGAATTTCCACTCTTAAACATGTAACTATAGCATTAATAATTATGTTATAAAGATGCATGGACAACAAACAACATTGGGGCATATGCATCAACCAAACGAATACCGATTCCTTAATAGCGAAAAATAAGGAATCGCCATTAAGGAATCGGTATATGGCATGCATCAACAGATTCGGTAAAATTTAGCGATTCCTTAAAAATCGCTAAATTTACCGATTTCTCTATAGCGGGGCATGCAAACTCCCATTAGCAAATAGCGAGTTCGGTAATACCGAATTAGCTAATAGCGAGTTCGGTAATACCGAGTTAGCTATTACCGAATCGGTAATAGCGAAATCGCAATTTGCCGCGTCGCTCCGGGAACGTGCAGATGACATCACCAACCAGGAAATACTGCAGCCCCACCCACATAGCCTCGACAGAGGAGCAGACAGGAGCTGGGAAGGAAGACTGCCTGTGCAGAGTGAGGCCACACCGACTCTGCAAATCCAAAGACACACACATCATGGCGCAGGAAGTGCCATCCAGCGCAGAGTCAGCACGCAAGCGAAAGCGGAAGTTTTCTGACAGGGAGCTCGAGTACCTTATCGAGGGAGTCTCCAGCAAACACGACCGCCTCTTTGGCAAGCTGTCCCTCAAGGTGCCTGAGCAGGAGAAGCGGCGCATATGGCTGCGCATCCGTGAGAGGGTGAATGCAGTTGGCGTCACGACCCGCAGCATCGACGACCTCAAAAAAAGGTGGTACGACCTGCGGAAGCGTGCCAAAGAGAGGATTGCGGAGAGGCTCCGGGAGGCGAGCAGGACTGGAGGCGGACCATCCACAGCACCAGCCAACACAGCCCTGGAGGACCTTGTGGAAGGGACGATAGAGCGGGAAACCGTCGTGGGGGTGACCCAGATGGACACGTCCGGCGCAGCCACAAGTGCCCAAGGTAAGATGCATGCCTGTGCCCACACCCAGCATAGCGTAAATCCATTTCCATGCCCCCAGCCCGATCTCAGTGTGTCTGCAGCTCTGGCACAGACAGCTTTACACATGACACCAGTGCATCTTGGGAGTTGTAGTCTAGTCAGCCCAGTGTGCATGTACAGGCGTAAATCCAATGACCATACACCACATCAGTTGAACATGGATGGAGACTGTTCATTTAGTGGACCACAGAGGGACATTCATGTGTACAACACTATGTAGTTGTAATTATCCCACTAACCATGCACTGTTTCACACACAGATGCATCACCTGGGGATTCGGACGACAGCAGCCAGCTGATCATCTCGGAAACACCCGTCGAGTCAGACCAGGAGACAGCGCAGGACGCGCATGCATCGCCAACACCTGCCACCCCAACAGCACCGCCTCCACCAGCGCCACAAGCTACGGCACCTCCACCAGCGCCACAAGCTACGGCACCTCCACCAGCACCACAAGCTACGGCACCAGCACCAGCGCCACAAGCAACGGCACCAGCCAAACAGGCTGCAGCTACTACAGCCACAATAGCGCAGAGGCGCAGGTCCCAAGTTGCGCCCTTGCAGGAGATGGAAACACCCACCTCGCAATTGGCACCCAGGCAGCGCACATACACACCACCTGATGCACCACCTGGAGGTGCAAGACACGCACGGCGGCACAGGGCTCGTCGCAGTTCCGTCTCCTCAGCCGAACAGGATGTCCCAACAACCTCTGTAATCGAGGAGAGGATGCTGCGTACACAGCGCATGCAGGGGCGACATGTGGCTAACATTAGCTGCAATATCGTGCGCCTTGCTAGGGAGATGCGCGCCATGACTGCAGCAGTCACGGACATGAGCAAGGCGGTCAGGGACATGACCACTGCGGTTGCAGAGGGCAATGCTCAGCTCAGGGAGGAGGTACATGAGCTCACCCGTGCCACGAGGGAGGGCCATGAGTGCCATAAGAGGAGTCACCGGCAGCAAATGTTGCGTTCCGCCGCCGCTACCAAGGCCATCACATGGCACAGCAACAGCACCGCAGTGTTGGCACGCCGCTCAGTCGCCCTGCAGGTGGACCTTGGGCACTTCTGCGGGGATGTCGCAAAGTCACTAGGACACATCACCACTGCTGTGGAACACCTTCAGAGCAGCACATGCAGTGCTGCTGCATTGGGAGGGGATGACACAAGTGAGGCTGCCTCCAGTGTCAGCAGCGTGTCACTGGCAGAGGCCAGCACCAGGCGCCGCAGTTCGCGTGCCTCCGCGGGGCCAGGCCGTGGTGAGGCATTGGATACACCTGAGCGGAGGCTTGGGGTACGTGGGAAGCGCCACTAGACAGTTGGACATGCATGCAGGACCATGGTGTGGCAACCATGGCCATCCAATCACTGTGTATGCACAGGCGTGAATTTAAGACACCTTTTATTTACAATAATGCAATTGGAGCATGATTTACAATTCTAGTTTTGTTGCACAATCCTCAGTGCTACTGTGCATTAAACAGTTGCACCCCAAACTAACTTGTAATGTCTCATTTTCCCATGTTTCAAAAATGATTTTGCATTATGTATGTCCGCCTCCTATGGCCCTCTGCTGTGTTTGGGATGTGTGCCTGTCGTTGTTGGGCGGGTGGTTGGTCAGCCCGGTGGTCGTCATCCCTGTCCACCTCTATGGGTATCCCCCTTCTGGTGGCAATGTTGTGCAGCATTGCACATACAGCAATTATCCGACAGCATGTTTCAGGTTGGTATAGCATGGCGCCGCCAGTCTTGTGGAGGATTCGGAAGCGGCTCTTGAGAATCCCAAAAGTCCTCTCTATCACATTCCTCGTGCTGATGTGTGCAGCGTTGTAGCGATGTTCCTGCGGGGTTGCTGGATTTAAGTATGGGGTGAGTATGTATTCACGCAGGGCGTAGGCACTGTCACCTAGAAGATAGAAGCATAGACTTAGCATTGGTGATGTACATACATGTGTGGTGTTGGTGTGGGGAAGCGTATTTCTACGTACCTAGCAGGAGTCCCTCTCCAAATTCTCCGTTGATTAGTCGCCTGTGCATTCCACTGTTGCGGAAGATGTATGAGTCGTGTGTGCTCCCTGGGAATTGTGCCACTAGGTCCGTTATGATGTTATTGGCATCGCACACAACCTGCACGTTGATCGAGTGGTATGACTTGCGGTTCCGGAATATGTACTCATTTGCTGCGGGAGGACATATGGGGATATGCGTGCAGTCGATGCATCCAATCACATGTGGGAATTGTGCCACCTGGTAGAAAGCCTGTTTGGTGCGGTCCAACTGCTGTGGGGTTGTGGGGAAGCTGATGTGTGTGTGGAGCATTGTCAGCATGGCATCTAGGAATTTCTTGAAGAAGCGTGACAGTGCGCTTTGCGAAACACCTCCGGCCACCGCAATTACCCCCTGGAAACTCCCTGAGGCCAGTAGGTGCAGGCTGCATAGGACCTGAACGTGCGCAGGGATTGCATTTGTCCGGTGTGTCTGGTGCTGCAGTAATGGTTCCAGGTCTGCAATCAGGCGCATGATCATAGCACGATTGAGGCGATACTTCTGGTACACCTCGTCCTCATTCTGCCCGAGCAAGGTTATGCGCAGTCTGAAAACTCGCTCCTGGACCCTTCTCCTGCGCTGTCCTGCTGCATTGATCCGCATCCTCCTTGCAAGCACGTAGAGGGCAGCCATTTTGTGGGAGCCAACAGGGTCTCCTGGGCCACATTTAAGGGTTTAGTGATTGCCTCAATCATTTGCACATGTAGAATTTTTTTTTGCATTCTCTTTTTTTTTTTGTGTAACTTTACCTCCAGGTTTTGATTCCCCTTATTTAGCTCTTGCAAAATAGCGATTTTTGGGATTTTCGTTATTAGCGAGTTTTGTTGCATTGGGGTGCGATTCGTTATTTGCTATTGGCACTTTCCGGGAGCTAATAGTGATTTCGGTAACTGCTAATTCGGTATTTAGCGATTCGGTAACTTAGCATTTTGGGTATTAGCGATTCGGTATGTTAGCGGATATTTATTTAGCGATTCGTTATTTGCTCACGTTTTGGGTTGATGCATTGGGATTGGGTATTTGGGACTAGCTACCGGGAGCTAATAAAGAATCGGTATTTTACCGACTGGATTTTGGCTTGATGCATGAGGCTGATTGCCTTATTCTTTTATCAACCTTAAATTGTCTGGCTGTTTTCCCTGCATTATCAACACATACAATAACTATATTCTAAGAATAAAATTGGAAGATGCCATCAATCAGACTTCTACTAAAGGAGAGTTAAGAGCCTTTCCAAGGAGCACCTGATCAATAACATCATATTTTAGTGATCATTCAGGTGATGAATAACCCTTTCTTATAAAGCTACTTTTGTCATTTTACCCATCCAACCATTTATGTTTGGTACCTGTTTCTTTTCCACAATCTTAGTATTCAAAGAATTGCGACCATTAGGCCTTTTGTAACTATCTCACTAAATGTTTTACCATTTAGGGGCACACTCACAATGAACAATCATAGCTACACTGGGGTCCTTAGGTTAATTCTGTATGGCTCTTTAACCATATTTCCCCAACTTTATTACCAACAATTTCTTCATTTTTGACAAGGTTTAAAATATAGTTTGATATTTAGTTTGTAGAAGAAGTTCTATAAAGTTAAAACGATTTTCAAAGCAATAATATTGTTAAATTCATTTTGATATCTTTTGTAATAAAAAACTAAAATATGTTCATATTAGTAAAATAATGTAGCTTTTATTTTAAATGTAAATATATTAAATAATAATGTTAGTTAATTACAATTCCATATATATATATGTACTTACCGTAAAAATGTAGATATTTTGTACACTACAATTTTTTACCTTATTATTTTTGTATTTTACATTATAAAAATAAAGTTAATATTTTTGTGGTCTATGTTTTTACCACAATATATTTGTACCATAAAAGTGTTGTGGCCAATGTTTCATCATACAACCAACTGCCTTTGCTTCTCGTGCTGTTGCCATCCACTGCCGATCATATCATTACAGTTTCTCCAAACAGGGCTGAAGTGACAGAGGGGGTGCCTCGCCTGTGCTCCACAGCATCATTGACTCTTCATATTACGTTCTAAAAGAATGCTAACTTAGTTCTAGAAATACAAGAATACACAAAACATTGCCCCTACTGTATGTTTATAAGTAAAGACGCAAGGATATTTGGAACAACAGCTAAACTGTAGATTATGTAACCCATACATTTGGGATGAAATTATTGCTTCACTCATACTTTGCCTGATTGTCCTTGTGTCCTCTTTTCCTTACCTGTCAACATTGGCATTAAAAGAGATTCACATGATACAAACAAAAGCCTCCCTCAGTTATGGAGCAGTGAATTAAGGAACAGTGCAAGTATTGTTAGCAGTCCAGGTAAAATCTAAATTTGCCTGCAGGACCATTTCCTTTATACTTACCATATTGTCAAGCCTTTTGCAATCATTTGCTTTTCTACTAGGTGGTAAATTAAAGTAGCAGTCTTATCTCGCTTTATGCAAGCCCTGTTCCTGAGTGGACTTTAATTCTAACTTTTACATAGTAAAATTGTTGATTACTTTTGTAGTCAACACAACACACTAAGGGGCATATTTACAAGCCCTTATCGCCACTAGAACATCACTTTTTTGACTTTGTGGTGGCGGTACGGGCTTTGCCTTATTGACAAGGCAGTGTTAAGCCACTTGACATGGCTTAACGATACCTTATAAATAGGGTACCCTTTCACACTGTACTTAGCGTGAAAGGAGTGGACCATGGGTGTTGTGGTGGGCGTTCCGCCCCAACACCCATTGATTTTGATGCTGCGCCATTATTACAAGCGTGGCGTAAACATGGGGCAGCGCCAAAATTAAGATCAGAGAAAACCTGGTGTTAACAGGGCACAAAGAGGAGAAATGCTTTATTTATCCTCGTTTTTGCTGTGTTTATGTGTGCTGCAATGTGCAGCACAAATGAAAACAGCAAAAAGCCCTGCATGATTGTTTATGTGCAGGAAGGTGTCCCTTCCTGCACATATATAATCTTTTTAAAAATGACGAGTTGCAGCTTCTATGTGTGCTGCACAAAGCAGCACACATAGAAGTTACAAATCGCTTTTAAGATTGTTCATGTGCAGGAAGGAACACCTTCCTGCACATAAACAATCATTCCCAACAATGCAGGCACCCTTACAAGGGAGCCTGCGTTGGCTCTAGGCAGCTAAATTTAGCACCAGAGGATAGGGAAACGCAGGGATGCACCGTATTGTTGTAAATACAATGTTGCCCTATGTTTCAGAAGTGGCGGAGCATGACGTTAAGCCAAGAAGGCTAACGCCACACTCCGTCACTTCTTTGTAAATATGCCCCTAAATTTGTTTGGCTCCATTGTTGCAGCATCACTTTCATGTGCATTGGTTCTATGCAACCGTAAATGGAGGCCAGATTTGAACAGTATCCAATTTCCTTAATTGTGAAACACAGATGTAGACTATTTTATACACAGACTAAATCTCCCTCACAAAACTCTTTTTCGTGATAGATCAATGAGAGTAGGACAGAGCAGCCTCATAGGCTGCCATTATATGGCTCAACAATAGAGGCTGTGCCTTTAAGAACCCTGAGACCACCAGTATCCCATCGTGCACAGCTAATAACAAGTTTAAAATTCAATCCTATGCAATGTATTGATTTAGTATGTCATTTTCCTTACATGCAATAAATCAGTCTGTGGATTATGGGCATCTGGCTACAAATAAAGCAAATGCTGATGATGGATCACAATTGCGTTTTAGAGGCAGAAACATCCTTTACCAAGAATTTAAGAGTAATTTATTGCTAATTGCTTATAAAACCTTTGGCGTCTGAAACACCTTCTGTCAGTTGAACGATATTTGCATATTGTCTATGGAAAATAAGAATGCCTGATTGCAAGTCTCATTTAGAATCAGCAACTCTAAGTAGGTCAAAAGAAAAAATAGCAAAAGTTGGAGAAAAGCTCATGCATCATTGTACAATTTGAATGATTACGTGCATGCATCCATTTATGCAACAATTGACTTGTTTGCTTTCCAGTTCAGAGCTGCCAAATTATGTTCTTCTGTCCAGGCACTGTTTAGTGACTGCAATATAGTAAAGTCAAAGGCATGGCTGTCCACTGACAATGGGAGCCGTTGGACATTGAGACGCTGATGCAGTGGGACATATTTTACACTATTTGCCTTTACAGTCTCAAGCAGTACTGTTTCTCTTTCAAAAAGGTACGAAATTGCCATTAGATGTTGCTGCAGCCATATCCTTAGTATGGCAATTCAGGATTTTCTTATGTAAAATGCAGTTACTTTCCTTGAAGTTTGTTGGAGGACATTTGAGAATACAGCAGAGTATTCTGAAAATAGAGTTGTGTGGATACTTGGTATTTTGATCTTGTGACAGAACATGGGAGAGGAGTTGGCCTAACGGCTAGGGTGGTCGACCTTAATTCTGGGGAACTGGGTTTGAGTCTCTGCAATGATGCTGAACATCCTGTGATTCTGGGCAAATCACTTAGGGCCATATGTAGGTAATCTGAAAATACCGATTCCTAATTACCGAATTTTACCAAATTGGTATTTAGAAATCGGTATTTTCGATGACATAATAATTCGGTAAATATTACCGAATCGGTAAAAATCTGTAAATATTTACCGAATCCACAATACCGATCGGTTTTTCCGATTCGGTAAATACCGATTCGGTAAATACTGAATCGGAAATTTAAAAAAACAGCAATTGAGGAATCAGCCAATCCTGTGCAACCACCACCTCTCCCAACCAGGAAGTGGCCACACCCAGGCAGGTGCACACAATCAGAACCTTCTGGAGAGGCTGGGAGTGCAGAGGAGAGCAACAGAGCCACTGCCTGAACTTTTTCTGCAAATCTTGCACAATGGCCAGCCAGGACACAGAAAGAGAAGGAGGGGAAAGGAAGAGGAAACTGAAATTCAGTCAGAAGGAACTGCAGGTCCTTGTGGAGGAGGTAGTGAAGCAGCACACAAAGCTGTTTGGAAAGCAGTCCCTGCAAGTTGCAGATCCAGAAAAAAGAAAAATCTGGCTTGGAATCCAGTCTCAGGTGAATGCCATTGGAGTGACCCCCCGGGACATTGATGTGCTCAAGAAGAGGTGGGATGATATCAGGATCATGACCAAGAGGATGATGGCTGATCTTAAAAAACAAGCCAGCCAGACAGGAGGAGGAACGAACAGGGCACCTGCCCTTACTGAACTTGAGCGGCTAATGGAGTCCACGAAAGAGCCAGAAAGTGTCTGTGGGATCGGGATGCAGACAGCTCTGCCAGAGCTGCTTCCAAACAAGGTAAGAAGCATGCACAGCATTGTGCCCCCCTTCCCCTATCCCAAATCCCCAATTGGGCTATGTGAATCCCATTCCAGTACAGGTTTTTGTTCAGACCAGCAATGCATTATGGGAGATGTAGTTAGTGAAACCCCTATCATGATAGGAATCGCACTGAACAACAAGGCATGTGACACACATCAGCGATAAGCAGGCAGAGGACAATGAGATAGTGTGGCAGAAATGTATATTAATTTTTGTAATGCAGGGCTGCAGGTACACTGAACTAATGTACAATTTCTGTCCACAGGCGAGACATCGCGCAGGACTGCTCAGGACCAGGGAGAGAGGGCACCCCGGAAGGACATCACAGAGAAGGCCAGTACGAGTGCAGGGCACACAACACCACCACAGCCAGCCTCGCCACCACAGCCAGCCTCGCCACCACAGCCAGCCTCGCCACTACTGCTAGCCTCACCAGCATCAACACCACCTGCAGTGGTTAGACCTAGGAGGCATGCTGTTGCCAGACTGCAGGAGTTTGAGTCCTCCTCAGAAAACTCGAGGGGTGGGGAACATCTACTGTGCCACTGGATGGTAGCAATGCTGATTTGCTGTCCACTTCTGAGGGAGCACACACAGGTGCCAGATGCCGCCGCAGGGCTCGTGTGAGCAGTCCACCTCCACAGGGTGAGAGCCATGGTGGCTTCGGAGGGCTCGAGGCAACCATCGTGAAGGTGCAGCGCCTACAAGGCAAGGCAATTCAGTCAGTCCAGCGACAAATGAGGCACCTCAATGACAACATGACCAACATTGACATGGGCATTAGCTCAATGGCTTAGGGCATGAAGGAGATGGCTGCGGGCATGCGGGACATGTCCCAGTCTGTGATGCTGCTGTGCAGCAAAATGGATGAGGACAGAGTAACACGGCGCAAGGGGAGGCAGTAAATGGAGCACCATACGAGGGCAGTGAACCACCTACCAACTGCCACTTCTCTGCTCTGCAGGCGCTCTATGGCCATGCAGGAGGGGCTGGCGCACTGCAGCACTGATGTCTCTATGGGGCTGGTAAAGGTGACCACTGCTCTTGAAGTGCTGCTTACGAGTCAGTCTGCCACTACTGGTGCTGTGAAAGTTGGGGACAGCGAGGACACGACCAGTCGGAGCAGCATTACCCCCCTGTAACAGACACCCGGAGAAGCAGCAGATAGCATGGGGCTGCCACTGGTTCCACAGCCAGTGAGGACAGTCAGTTAATGGCATCCAGCACTGTTGTGCGTGGCCGCAGACGCTGATGCAGCCCACACTTTCAGGACAGAATTGGGTGAAGTAACCCATGACTTCCTACTATGGATGTCACAAATTGGAATGCCAAAAGTTTGGCCATTTGTGTTGTGGTATAGTGCCCAGAAATTAAAACTACGTCATTACATTCAATAACTGGCTGTGTCTCCTTACTTACTTAAAAATAGTTGCATGTGATCTCTGCCCGTCTCTGTCTCCCATCTGTTGCTGGTGGCACTCCTGCTGCGTTTGGCTCTGGCTGTGCAAATTCATCATCATTGTCCTCAAAATCAGTTAATTCCACTTCTGTACCTTTCTTTGTGGCAAGCTTGTGCAGCATTGCACAAGTTGCAATGATTTTGTAGCATATGACGGGTATGTACTGACGTGCGCCTCCGCTTTTGTGGAGGCTGCGGAACCTGCTTTTCAATAGTCCAAACGTTGCGTGTTGACTTGTCTGCCACATTGTATCGTCTCTCACTCGGGGTTGATGGGTTTAGGTAGGGAGTGAGGATAAATGACCGCACGGCATATGCACTATCGCCTAGGTGAGAAATAGAGTGCCATTAGTCACATACACCAATACACATTCATCTGCAGTGAGTATAAGGGAGTGTCACAGTGATTTACCTAGCAGGTATCTTTCTCCAAAGTCTCCCGCAGCCAGGCGTGTGTAGATCCCACTGTTTTGCAAGATGTATGAGTCGTGGGAGCTCCCAGGAAATTTGGCCACGATGTCAGTGATTATGTTGGCAGCATCGCAGATTACCTGCACATTTATGGAGTGGGTGGACTTTCTGTTCCTGTAGATATACTCAGTGGCTGCTGGTGGGCAGATTGGAATGTGTGTGCCATCAATACAGCCTATGACATGCGGGAACTGTGCCATCTGGTAAATGTCTGTCTTGGTTTTCAGCAGTTCCGCCTGTGTGTTTGGGAAGCTAATGTAGTGATGCATTCTCTGCATCATGGCATCCAGGAACTTTCTGAAGAAACGGGACAGGCAACTCTGAGACACCCCGCCTACCGCAGCTATCACCCCCTGGTAACTGCCAGATGCGATTAGATGTAGGCTACAGAGCACCTGCACATGTTGTGGTATGGCGTGCGCCCTTGGTGTTGGGTGCTCCAGGAGTGGGTGCAGGTCCCTTATCAAGTCCAGGATGGTGTGGGGGTGTAGCCTGTACCTTTCATACATCTCAGCCTCAGTCTGTTCGAAGAGTGTGATGCGCTGTCTGTAAATGCGCTCCTCCCGTCTCGCGATCCTCACGCCTGCTGCCCGTAGACGTACCCGCCTTGCAATCACATAGAAAGCCGCCATAGTGATCACACTGTTGCATTTTTGAATTGCTTATATACACTGTAGCAGATTACCACCTGCTTTCAGTCAGTGTTAATTACCGACTCTTAAATACCGAATTTCATGAAATTCGGTACTACCGAATTTACCTACATCTCTTTTCTCGTTTTTACCATTTCTTATTTACCGATTCTGTAAATAAGGAATCGGTAATTCCGAATCGGTAATTTTGAATTTGGTAATGATGAATCGGTATTTACAGATTCATAATTACCGAATCCTTCTTTTTGGCCTCCTACATCTTAATTGCCTAAATACCGGTCGGTAACGGGAAATTTACCGAATTTCGGCTGTTACCGACCGCTATTTATCTACCTACATATGGCCCTTAATCTCCCCGTGCCTAACAAAAATGATTGTGTCCTCATGTAATGCAACTAGTGCTTTGTAAACCGCACTGATACCCGATTAGGGTCAAGTTCGCGCTATATAAAACTCTGTAAAATTAAACTTTTTGGTTTTTTTTAAATGTCAAGCTATGTTATACACAATATGTACATATGATTATGCATAATGTAAGAGTTCTTAGTACATGACATATGAAATGCCAAGTAGCACCTGAGATGTTCAGAAGAGACACAGTTCCAAAGATTGAGGTAACTATCTTACTAATAGGGAAGACGTTTTGATGAACATGTATGCAAGATATTCATCTCCTGTCTGGTGCTTTACTTTCACTCCAAACTACTGAACAGATTTATACCAAATTTTAACAAGCATTTACAATGCAATGGTCTCGGCAATATTATAGGTAGAGCTATTGGTATTGCTCATTATTTTTTTATCATTATTGTATCCCTAAATAAATGGCATTGTCATTTCTATTGGCATTAGCTTTTTTTTTTTTGCATATGTGATACCTATTGCATTAGCAGAGAGAGAGTGAGGTAGTGAGATAGAGAAAGTGAGGTATTGAAATAGAGAGTGAGGTAGTGAGAGAGTGAGGTAGATAGAGAGTGAGGAAGTGAGATAGAGAGTGAGGTAGATAGAGAGTGAGGTAGTGAGATAGAGAGAGTGAGGTAGTGAAAGAGTGAGGTAGTGAGGGAGAGGGATGTTGTGAGGTAGTGATATATAAGCATAGAGTGATGTTGTGATGTAGTGAGAGAGAGAGAGGTAGTGAAAGAGAGAGTGAAAGTGAGTTAGTGAGATAGAAAGAGTGAGGTAGTGAGATAGAGAGTGATTGAGGTAGTATGTGAGAGAGAGTGAAGTTGTGAGGTTGTGAGCTAGAGAGTGAGGTAGTGATGTTTTGAGAGAGAGTAGTTGTGAGATAGTGAGGTAGTGAGATAGAGTGGAGTAGTGAGGTAGAGAGAGTTATGTAGTGAGAGAGAGTGAGGTAGTGAAACAGTGATGTAGTGAGGGAGAGGGATGTTGTGAGGTAGTGAGATGTAAGCAGAGTGGTGTTGTGATGTAGTGAGATAGAGAGAGGTAGTGAAAGAGACAGTGAAAGTGAGTTAGTGAGGTAGAAAGAGTGAGGTAGAGGGATAGAGAGTGAGCGATGTAGTGAGTTAGAGAGAGAGTGAAGTTGTGATATAGAGAGTGAGGTAGTTGAGAGAGTGAGGTAGTGATCTTTTTAGAGAGAGAAGTAGTGAGATAGTGATATAGAGGGGAGTAGTGATGTATAGAGAGTTATGTAGTGAGAGAGAGTGAGGTAGATAGAGAGTGAGGTAGTGAAAGAGTGAGTTAGTGAGTGAGAGGTATTTTCTGACATAGTGAGATAGAAACAGTGTGTGATGTTGTGAGATAGAGAAAGATTGAGGTAGTGAAAGAGAGAGTGAGGTAGTGAGGGATGTTGTGAGGTATTAAGATAGAAACAGAGAGTGATGTAGTGAAGTAGTGAGGTAGAGTGAGGTAGTGAAAGAGTGAGTGTAAGTGACTTAGTGTATTTGAGAGAGAGAGAGTGAGGTAGTGAGATAGAGAGAGTGAATTAATGAGTTAGAAAGAGAGAGTGAAGTTGTGAGGTAGTGAGAGAGTGATGTAGTGAAGTTTTGAGAGAGTGTGTTGTGATATAGTGAGGTAGTGAGAGTGAGATAGAAATAGATAGTGATGTAGTGATAGAGAGTGAGGTAGTGAGATAGAGAGAGAGTGAAGTTTTTAAGTAGTGTGTTAGAGTGAGAGATAGTTACTGTGGTAGTGATATTGTGTTGCTGTGAGAAAGAGAGAGTTGAGTAGTGAGTTAGAGAGTGAGGTAAAGAGTTAGTGAGAGAGAGTGTAGTATAGTGAGAGATAGTGAGGTAGTGAGAGATAGTGAGGTAGTGAGAGAGAGAGTTAGGGAGAGAGAGAGCCAACCCCACACACATACAGAACCAGCCACACAGAGCCCCACACATACAAAGTGGATCTCCCAGACATACATACAGAGCCACACATACAGAGTCAGCCAGACACAGATAGAGAGCTATCCACACAAATATTCAGAGCTACAGACATCCACATACAGAGCCACTGACTTACACATACAGAGCTAGCTAGAGACATAGTCACTTAACACACATACCGAGCTAGCCACATAAAGATACTGAGCCATCTATACACACACACAGAGGCACCTATGCACTTATTGTGCTACAGATACACTGAGCCACACACATGCACAGCTACACACATAGAAACACACAGACATACACAGACTTACACATACTGAGCCACACACACACAGAGCCACCAACACATACAGAGCCACACACACAGAGTGCCACAAACACAGTTACACACAGAGCCACACACATATATCCAGCCTAAACTTAGGTACACACAGACAGAGCTACTTCTAAATAGCGACACTTAGCCATAAAGCAATCTACACAGACACATGTGTACACACAGATGTATATACATTCACACAGTGCAATATAGAGTGACAAATATAAAGCTACACTTTTACACACACACACAGTCGTCCTCACCATGCAAGTGTGACCTTCAGCTCAAGCGCTACGTTTCTAGGCGGCCAACCTTGCATTTCCCCACATCTTCACAACCACTCACTCACCTCCCAGCAGCCCCTTCCTCTTGGCCACTTTATCAGCCAACGCCAGTTCTCTGGTGCTGGTGAGCACGGGTTTTCCGTGGCGTCCACTCAGGAGTTAAGCTACTCTAGCCTGTAATGTACTGCCTGAAGCCATTTTCAGCACGGCGGACAAGAGGTGATATTGGCTGAGAAAACGAAATACTTCCGCTCCAATATAAGAAAGCACTGGAAATTACACAGGCATGGCAGGATCGAGTGCTTTACACTCAGACGCGACCTCGTAGATTAGGTCTAGAGAGCTTCTGTTACTTTTAAACAAAAAAGCCTGCTGCTTTCGTTGAGAGAAACATTTCAGTATGTTCTGCCTGGGACACATATTTCCTGATTGCTCCTCACTTTTTGAACAGCTACACAATTAAATGTAAAAATGAGGATTCAATCCCAATATTTTTCAGAGCCGGACACAATTCATCCCTAAAGACCTAGCTGAAGGTAGATGTTAGGTCCATGAAACCAGATACAGGGGTATCTCTCGTCTCCCAAAATACTTAGTCGCTTGAAGATAGAGGTTTAGGCTTTGTTTGACGGTGCCCAAGAGTTCTGTAAAGTCATACTTGGCCTCAAAATAGTGCTCTTAATTTCTGCCGAACCTTGGAGTTGTGGCAGGAGCAGTTTACCAAATAATTTCAGTGATGGTGTTGATCAATTGAATTTGATATATCACAGTTAGGTTATAACTTTTCACATTTTACAATATTTCTAAAATTACACTGCTTCATCAAGATAAAGGCATTGGAACAAATATAGCAGTAGAGCAGATATGTGTGGTGTTTAGTGTCCTCAGCAACAAAGTGCTGCAAAGGTTTTCACTAAATTGAAAAGAATCGCAAAAAATTGAGTTCTGTTGCTAACTCTTATAAGTCACGAGCACCTAATTACCCCTACAACCTCCACACTCCTCATGAAAATGTATATTTTGTGGTTTGTCCTCCCAGAGAAGAATCCGAGCATCGGGTCAGTTGGTTAGTGATTTGTCGGCGAGACAGGATGGATGCAAAGATGTCCACAGAGTCATTTGTGATATAATTCTTTCTAGTACGCAAAGATCTTAATTAACCTATGTTTACTGAGCACGGCTTACTAAGAAAAAAGCGTACCGTAGTTTAAAATAAAACATTAAGACTGACACCACCATACTGTCCAGGCTACGAGATTGGGAATTACAAACCTTTTGAGCTGTGTGCCGGTCACCACAACCAGCAGGTGTAGTCCTCGTAGCCTCCGTCAGTGTTTTAAGAGTGGAACGGATGAGTTCTTAGTGGGGCATGGCATTGGTTGAGCGTTTAAGTGGGCAGGAAGTTGGGTAAGCTCTTAAAGGTACATAGCGATAAATAACGTCTTTGTTGGATGTGACGCGGATGAGTGACTACAGTGCATGGCATCAGAGGAGTTCTTGGGGGCTGTGTTAGTGTGGGGGCACAGTGGATATTAACTGCTAGTCACCCACATTTAATAAAAATAACACACTGTATGAACTAATTTTCAGGTTGCTTAATCAAGGGGGCTCGTCCGTGCTTGTTCAGTAGTCGTGTAAACAACACAACGGTTGTATTTGTCTCGAGGCACGGGAGACAACTTACAGCGCTGCTGTGTGTAGGGCAAACTGTTAAATCGTATTTACCACTTTACCCGGTTCCTGGTCACACGGGGACTCTTTTGTATTTATCCATAAACACAACATCTTTTTCTGCTGTTTCACCGAGGTGCCTACTTTAAACTACACACGTTTGTTGTGCTCGTTTTGTTTATGCCAGTTGTAACCAGTTGCCGGACTAAAAAATAAAGACAAGAAAACAACACTGCGACAAAAGATGTACTTTCTACAAGACAGGTACAAACAAGCACACCACTGCCTTTCTCCGAGGCGAAACAGAAATGCCTCGGAGAAACGCAGCAGCGGTTTTCAGATTCGGGGTAGTGGCTAAAAGTGGAAAGAAGAGCAGGGAACACGCCCCGAATCTGAAAAAGACGGAGCCTATTTTGAGAGACGGCTCTCTCCTCCAATGGCTGGCCTCCGTTTAGGAAGCCAGCCAATGGAGGAGAAGCAAAAAGAGAGGTGGGCTAAATAGCCACTCTAAGAATCATTAAATCTACGGACTTCCGGTTCTGCCTTCGGCAGACCGGACGGTCCCTCAACCTAAAAAGCATGCTTTCTGGACCAAGATCTACTTTCCTTCCTAATTTAGTGCAACTCCCTTCATCTATTTTTGCGGTAGTGCTTCTTAAAAAAGAAAATGCATTGGGATTTAGCATTTTGGGACCCCCCCCCTTTATTCGCGGGGATTTAGCATTTTGAGACACCCCCTTTTTCGCAGCCCCCGTTTGAAAGATCACCTTGAAACTTTCCATGCACAAACTAGGCAATAAGAGCACTATTTTGGAAAGTTTCTTGAAAATTCGTCAGTTATAAGTAAGACAAAAAAAAAAAAGACATTTTCTATGGAAATGCTGACCTAACTATAACTGCCCAGTAGCAACTGCTATATCACTGTGCTAGTCCCATGCCTAAAGATTTTGCTGTAGAAATGACAAAATACTTTGTCCCTTTGTATCTCGGCGTGGATGCCACTGTGCTAATCCTATGCTTAAAGACTCTGATAGAAAAGCAGACATTTCAGGTGAGCAGTGTCGCTGGTGTTGAGAGTGCTCTATACAGGAGCTGCTTTCCACATAAACTTGAGAACTCCCCAGGATTCTCTGCTTCTTTTCTGCATAATTTATGCATCACTCCATGCCTGAAAGGGTATTGTTTTGACTTATACTGGGTGCTCCCTTGTCTGGACAAAGCTATACCTCTCTGAGGAGCTCTAAGAAGAGCAAAACACTGTGTCAGGGCCTGCTTTTACTAATTTCAAGTTGGCTTTTTGGTATTTTACCAATTCAAAGCTGTAATGCTGTGCCTGGAGTGGTAAACGGCTTTTGTCATTTTACAGCTCAGCATGGACAGCACTGTGCATATCCTATGCTTAAAGATTTTTCTGCAGAAATGGCAAAAGACTTTGTCCCTTTCTATCTTGGCGCGGATGCCACTGTTCTAATCCTATGCTTAAAGACTTTGATAGAAAAGCAGACGTTTGAGGTGAGCAGATCTAGAGTGTTTGTGGTGTTGAGACTGCTCTATACAGGAGCTGCTTTCCACCTAAACTTGAGAACTACCCAGAGTTCCCTGCTTCTTTTTTGCATAATTTGTGCATCACTCTATGCCTGAAAGGGTATTGTTTTGACTTATACTGGGTGCTGCCTTGTGTCTGGACAAAGCTATACCTCTCTAAAGGGCTCTAAGTAGAGTGAAACATGTGTCAGGGGTTGTTTTTACTCATTTCAGTTTGGCTTGGTTGGTATTTTACCAAATTCAAAGCTGTCATACTGTTCCTGGAGTGGTAAATGGCTTTTGTAATTTTACAGCTCGGCATGGACAGCACTGTGCTAGTCCTATGCTTAAAGATGTTGCTGTAGAAATGACAAAAGACTTTGTCCCTTTCTATCTCGGCGTGGATGCCACTGTGCTAATCCTATGCTTAAAGACTTTGATAGAAAAGCAGACATTTGAGGTGAGCAGTTCTAGAGGGTCGCTGGTTTTGAGAGTGCTCTATACAGGAGCTGCTTTGCACCTAAACTTTAGAACTACCAACAGTTTTTGCTTCTTTTTTGTACCTATACATATATATATATATATATATATATATATATATATATATATATATATATATATATATATATATTATCTACTGGCGGTCGCCAGTAGATAGTTATAGTTACAACCTAGTTTCCATAAGAAATCTCAAAATTCTATTTTGAATAACTTTGGCGCCGGGTGACGAATCCTCGCGAAATTTTCAAAACTCATGGGGCGCTCCGTTCAGCTCCTACCCTGAAAGTCTCGCGGTGATTCGTCAAGCAGGGGCCGAGAAAAAAGGGGGGTCCCAAAACACGTTTTCCCCATGCATTTTTCCATAGGACCTTTAGACACAGCTACAGCCCGAACGGCTGAACAGAATTACTTGAAATTTGGCAGAGAGGTAGCCATAAGGTCAAGGGACTGCCTTTTGCAGGTCTGGTGTAACTCTGTTCAGTATTTCCTGAGAAAATAGCATTTAAAACCATATATATATGTGGGCGGAGCCTAACCACACATCTCATCCTGAGATCTGATTGGCTGTCAGCACTTCATCCAAGAAGTGTTGGCAGCCATCTTGGGACCAATATACATGATTGCACCTCATTAAAAAGCATTGCAGTTAATAGAAGGTTTTAAGACTTTAGTTACATTATAAATCATTTGTTGATGGTACCATACTCATTTTAGGAATTGTGGTATGTTCTAAGGTGATTTCACCATGTGAAAAAGCCTTCTGCTGGGACATCATGATTGAGAGAAAAATATTTTCTCATGCTTTTACCACAGAGGTTTGGAAGGTGATCTATAAGCTAAACTGAGAGCTTATTTTCTGTAAATTCACATCATCTTTCTCAGTCATGTGAGATTGAAGTCTGACATTCTCAGTAAAACATGTACATCCAACAAGGGCAGAGACTGTCAGTTGATTCCTTAGTGTTCTACTGCAGCTTCCCAGAATGTTCCAAAGAACTACTAGAGCGCTAACAGTCCTACTTATGATAAACGTATGGCACACCTGAAGCCATCTTGCTTGGATTAAAGTGGTAACTCTTAAAACATTTAATTTAAAAAGGAACAAAATGAGGGGGTTCATTTTTCCATAAAAAGCATGATTAGTGCTGCAGAAAGAAAAATTAGGGCACATTTTGAGTGAATTCTCAAATCCTCTTCTATTTCATTAAAAAATTCTGACATGCAGACTGAAACATGCACTTTCAATACCAGCAGCAGTTTTCCCTGGTGAGCAGTAGCTTTACTACAGTGATCTAATGAGCAAAAAGAGTGCTAACATTCAGAATTTATGGCAAATGTGTGACATATCTGAATACCTTCATGATGGAATCAAAGTAAAAAACTGAAAGCATTTCCTACTGAGGAGACTGCAGTACATGAGGAAATTAGGAAACTTCTTAACAAATAAATCTCCCAAGATGGCCACCGGAGACAAAAGAGCCCAAATGTAGCCCCAAATCACCCAGATGTAGCCCAAATATAGCCCAATGACAGAAGTGTGCAAAACACTTATTATTTTGTGTTTTTGCAGTGTTATATAGTGCAGACTTGTCAGGTATTGGAGTGCTTTACATGAGCATCACACAAGAACAAATTCATTTTGGTTGTAGACATGGGGAGACTAAGTGATTTGACCAGAATCACAGAATGTCGAGCTGAAGCAGAAACTCCAACCTGGTCCCCAGTTGCAAAGTCTGCAGTTCTGGAAGTAACACCACATCCTCTCCCCTAAGTGCAACATTTAATCAAGTGGTCAACTGGATAAAAAAACATAAAGATAACAAATAATTTAAAAGTGCTTTGTCGCTATTTGAAAACTCAGAAAATATGTCCTTATTTTAGTCTTTTAGAGCACTAACCATAATTTTGATGCCAATAAGACCCTCTCATATATGTAATTTCTAAAGGAAATGCTCTAGGTATTACAGTTTTGATTACATCAAGATGACGTCAGGCGTTCCACACTTTTGTAATAAATATAGAATGTTAGCAATCTAGTTGTTCATTAGGATACTGTTGAGAGGCAGAGGCCAGGGGCACGGACTCTGAAAATTGAAGGCAGGTAGGAGGGTGCAAAGGCAACAATTTAACCACACTGAGCAGGCAGGAAGGGCCGTGGCAGCACAACAGACTATGGAGGGCTGTGGAAAGGGGGGCAGGGGCAACAAACCAACAATACAGGACTTGCAAGAGAGGCTGTGGCAATGTAATAGACCATTGTGGGCAATGGTAGTACAACCATACATGCCAACAGACCCGATTCGGCCAGGAAACGTCCAATGTTTTTAAGCTCAAATGGGCTTTATTTGATCTGTCTCCTGTCTACAATCTCCTCTTTTTCAATGTAACTCAAATGGGAAAATCAATACCCCAGTTTTTTTTCAAAATCTCCCTCTTACCAAGTTCAAAATGTTCGCAAGTATGGTACATTGGATCATGGAAGGAAATGGGATAGGGACATGGACTCGGATAACAGAGGACAGGAGGGACATGGAGAGGTGCACCAAACTGACCCTACAGGGCAGGCATCAGGGTTTGCAGCAGCACAATACACCACACAGCGCATGCGGGACGGGAGTGCAGCACAACAATCCATAGAAAGCAAGAGGGAGGGGACAGGACCATGCACATGGACAACAGAGAACAGATGGGAAAGAGGCAATGGTAGCTAGCTGACCATAATGGACAGACAGGAGAGAAAGCTGCAGCATAACAGACCATAAAGGGCAGGAGGGACGGATCAGGAGCATTACAATGGAACAGACAAGCCAGGAGGGAGGAAGTAGGGGTCTGCACATGTAAACAGAGGGCTGGGGGCAAGGGGGCAGGGCAGGAGCAGCAAGATAGCCATGGAGGTCAGGCAGGATGGGCACTAGAAGCAAGATACACCATGAAGAGCAACAGTGAGACTGTGATGGCATACACACAGACCATGGAGGGAAGGTGGGAGGGGGTCAGGGGCAGCTAACTGACCACACAGGGAAGGTGGGAGGGGCCATGGCAGCACAGAAGACCATGCATGGCAAGTGGGAGGGTTAGTGGCAGCACAATGGCTATGATGGACAAGAAGGAGGGTGCAGGGGCATGCACAAAGGACGATGGAGGATAGAAGGGAGGGTCAGGACCTGTGCACAGACAAGAAAGTTCAGGGGAAGGGGCCTCACAACAGACCACACGGGGCAGGCAGGAGGAGCAGTTGCAGCACAACAGACCAGGGAGGGCAGAAGGGTGTGGCGGTACAATGGACCATGTAGGACAGGAGGAAGAGGATAGGGGCATGGCATGTGGACAGGCAGGGTGGAGGTGGCAGGGACAGGTTACAGTGATCTGACAATGCTAGGCAGGTGGGAGGGGAGTGGCAGCTCAACAGAACACTCAGAGTAGATAGGAGTGGCAGGTCCATGGGACATGGTGGGCAAAAAGGATGGAGCAGGGGCATGCACAAAGACATCGGAGGGCAGGGGGAAGGAGAATAGGGGCAGCAAGCTAAGCACAGAGTTTAAGCAGGAGGTCAATGATGGGGCATAGAATTGGGCAATGGAGGGCAGGAGGAGTGGACTGGTACATCATACTAAATTGAGGGCAGTGGCAGCACATCAGACCATGCATGGCAGGAGGGAGGAGGCTAGGTCATGGATTCACACAACAGAGGATAGGGAGGAGGGGGATGGGGCAGCAAGCTAACTGTTCAGAGAAGGTGGGTATTAGGAACTTTATTGTTTTTAAAACATTGTGTCTGTGCGAACTACTTAAAATATGAACAAGTATGCAGCATAATCTCACTTTTATTCAGGAAGAAGAGGACGTTTGTGACTGTGACTCCGGGCTCACTTGGCAGAAACACCCCCTGACCCTCCACCCCCTATCGCAAAATGTAATGCCCGTGAAAAGGGTAGGTGAACACAGTGTTATATAGAACATAGTCCTGAGAGCACGATTGAAAATGAAAACTAGATATAGTGTATGGTATAAACTATGCACCAAAAAGTGTGATATAAGATGAACCGGGCGTGAAATATAATATGCAATACATTGTGCGCAATGACAGATTCATTGGAGAGCGCGAGATAGCACAGGCACTAGCGCGTGCTATGCGATATGCGCCTTGGAGTGTAATATGCACAGGGCAGTGTTGTGTAACCTAACTAGTCTCTAAAGTTGTAATATAAAATATGTGCTGGGGAGTGTAACGTTGCATATGCACTGTGACAAAGATATGGATCCCAGATTGTAATATGTATGTCATAGCACTGTGCGTTATAACATAGGCATCGAGGAAGGCACGTTAGATGGGGCAATATAACCCGTGCGAAGACAAGTGTGGCATGACATATTCACGGGGTGGTGTTACAGTGCACATGGGCTAGAGAGTGTCATAGCAGATGCACTAGCTAGTGGAATACAACACAGAGGTGTGTGGCACTCGGCAGGCAATGGTGGGTGTAACACCGCATTGGGCTCTGTCAGGAGCGTGCTGTGACTCTCAAGTGATGTTCGTCCCCTTTCCAGAGAGTAAAATAAAAAGTATTACACATCCGGCAGTGGATGTGTGTTTTATTAACCGTGAGGGGGGTTTCTTGCTTAGTTTTGGTCTAATTTTTGTCGAATCCCCTTTGAATGGCTTGGTGTGCATGTGTATTAAATGTGCCCGTCAATAGCTACCCATGTTTGTATAAATAAACGACAAGGGTGTCTACCGGGATTAGGCACGGTAGGGCATCAGACATGTCAGAGCTTCACTAGTGGTGTAAATACATTCCACGTGGATTCATTGCATGCATAGTCGCCTTTTAATGAATATCACGCAAATCGTCATGGTGATAGGTAGGTACGGTTTGTCCAGCATGTCCTAGGTGTGTCTATAAATATATATTTTTTAAAAATAATAAAAAACAGTGGCCGGCCCTGGGGATTGGGGTCAAAAAAATATAATTAGGAGACAGGCCCTGGGGGATGGGGTCATCAGGGCCAATAAATTAGAATAAGAAGGGGAACCACACAGCCCCCCTTCTTAAAAAATTAAAATAAATAAAAGACTGGCATCGTGCCGGAGGCCATGCCCCCTCCGTGCAGCACTCTGCAAACGCGCCCCCAACAGGCATCTCCAGTATGCGCCAGGGAGCTGCGCTGCAGACAGGTGTTCTGAGGCCAAGCCCCTTTTTACACCTCTCTGCAACGCAGCTCTGTGGCGCTTACTGGAGGTACCTAGTGGTCTAGTTTGACCCTAGGGACCTTTAGGATTCAAGGGGACTTAATCTCTCAACTTAGAACAGCCACAGGGCGCGTTTACACAGTGGTGAAGGGAGGGGACGGGGCCTGAGGTGACGTGTGCAAACACGCACTATGGCACGTTTTAAATTGGGGATATAATTTCCCTTCAATACTAAGGGCCCCTGGGGGCTAACTAGCCCACCAAGTGCTTCCAGTAAGCGCCACTGAGCTGCATTGCAGAGAGGTGGGCCAGGCCGTGCCACTTTTTACACCTCTCTGCAACGCAGCTCTGTGGCACTTACTGGAGGTACCTAGTGGGCTAGTTGGACCCTAGGGACCCTCAGGATTCAAATGAACTTAATCTCCCAACTAAAAACGGACACAGGGCGTGTTTACACAGTGGTGAAGAGAGGGGACGGGGCCTGAGTTAACGTGTGCAAAAACGCCCTGTGGTCTGTTTTAAGAGGTAGTTTTAATCCCCATGCCCTATTATATACTAGGGGCTTACAGAGGAGGTCGTGCTAATCACAGGGGGACCCCAACGCATAATGTTCCCTAGTGTATGTAGGTGTTTTCACTGTATTCTAAGTGTCTTTTAACATAGCACTGGCTCTAGGACTGGTTAGTCAGACTCAGTTACCACCAGTATCCGTCTGAAAAAGTTGAGGGTACAGGATAATTTTGCAACAAGGCTTCTTTCTGCTCTTCTTTTTGTTCTTTCTGCACGTTATCCTTCTTCCTGCACTTATCTTCGTATTTGAGGACTTCTGTTGCTTCTTTCTGCACTTCTTTTGTTTCTTTCTGTGCATTTTTTCTTCTTTCTTCACATGTCCTATCTCTGTATGCATAGTTAAAAATTAGCATTTAAAACCTTTGAAATTCACAGAAAAAACCATAGGTTTCAGGCTCGTTATAGTTCGGAATTAGCATTTAAAAAACCTCAGAAATTCACTAAAAAAAACATAGGTTTTAGGGGTGTTATAGTTAGCTGGACTTTTCACTTGTACAAAACCATTGAAATTCCCCCGTTATAGTTAGTTCAGCTAACTATAACTCGCGCGCCCGCAATGCACTGCTGATGACGTCACATATTACATCACTCATGACATGGTCAGTGATATCACTCATGACATCACTGATGACTTCTCAAATGACATCACTGATGACATCATCCTTGTGATAGAGTGGCAGACCTCCTCTCACCCTAATATAACCTTTGATACACACATTCAAAAATAGAGACTAACATTTTCAAAACAATGGACATACCAATACCAGTTACAACAACCTCTTCAGAAATTCTAAGATCCACATACACATCCACTCATTCACCAACAGTCCTATACAGTCACTCATACATGTACTCACTCATCATATGTACTCATACACCTATACATACTGTTACACAATGCCACTCATCCATAGAGTTACTCACACACATAGTCACTCATGCTAATAAAGAATCAAACATACATTTACTTGCATATACAGTTATACACACACCACCACACTTACTTCTACTGAAACTTACACATACTTAGTCTTTTAAACAATCACTTATAGAAACACATACTTATTCATACAGGAACTCTTTCAATCTCTCACTCTCACATATACTCACATATATACACCAATAGTCACATATACTAGTTTAAAACATATGTAGTTACTCATAAAGACACTATTGAGACAGTCATTCACTCACTAACACACCCATACACACACTCATCCACCCATACAGTCCTGCACACATTCTGTGTTCAACACATACAAACAGTGAGTCACTCATTCATGCACCTATGCACTACGTAATACCCCCCACCGAACCATGCAGACACTCAGACTGATACTCAAAAAACCAACTAATAACCTATATAGACACCCATGTAGCTACTCACCAACCCATGCAGCCACTTATACACAAAGTGAGAGACTGATACAGATATTTACATATTTAAACATTACTCACTAAGCCATGTATTCACTATGATAGACTTAATCAGTCAGTTACACAATCAATTTTTCAAAAACAAATCATCCATTTAGACACTTATATACCCATTTATTCTTCCATCGACCTTGAGATATACATATATAAAACATATTTAATTTTCAGAAAAACACACATTCACTGGATGATGTCATCAGTGATGTCATTTGAGATGCATCAGTGATGTCATGAGTGATGTCACTGACCATGTCATGAGTGATGTAATATGTGACGTCATCAGCAGTGCATTGCGGGCGCGCGAGTTATAGTTAGCTGAACTAACTATAACGGGGGAATTTCAATGGTTTTGTACAAGTGAAAAGTCCAGCTAACTATAACACCCCTAAAACCTATGGTTTTTTCAGTGAATATATATATATATATATATACTGGAGGGTTAAAATTAATTCAATGTGCACTACGGTTACCAGAATCCTTAGCACAACGGCTCACCTGCCACCTATTAAACGTATTTAAATGAAAACAAATGAGTGCACATTGATTGTTTGCGCGAGGCTGAGGACTGCCTTTGAGAGAGGAGCTGGGGGCCCTGAAACATGTTAGGCCGTGAATAAGCTCAGCAATGCAACTGCCGGTTCCCCTAATGAAAAGGATTTTGACAGTTCGCCTGAGATGGAGTGCATCCCCGAGCTCGGGACATACTTTGAAGGATGTTTTACACGGCGGTCCAGGCCGTGGGGGACAGCACCACCCAAGAAGGAAAATGGGGCACAAGGTAAAGACTAGACTGTTACCTGCATGCGACATCACAGTGCTTTAAATAAAACCGTGCAATTGAGGAGCTGGGGCCCACTGGAGGGTTGAAAGACTTTGAATAATTTCCCCAGTCGTGCAACACCCACTGGAGGGTTAAAATTAATTCAATGTGCACTACGGATACCAGAATCCTTTGCACAATGGCTCACCTGCAACCTATTAAAGGTATTTAAATGAAAAAAAACGAGTGCACATTGATTGTTTGCGCGAGGCTGAGGACTGCCTTTGAGAAAGGAGCTGGGGGCTCTGAAACATGTTAGGCCGTGAATAAGCTCAGCAATGCAACTGCCGGTTCCCCTAATGAAAAGGATTTTGACAGTTTGCCTGTGATGGAGTGCATCCCCGAGCTCGGGACACACTTTGAAGGATATATATATGTATATACACACACACACACACTTAAAAAACCATAGGTTTTAGGGAAAGTGATAGTTGGACATTTCACTTGTACAAAACCATAGAAATTCCCCCATTATAGTTAGTTCAGCTAACTATAACTCCTGCCCCCGCTATGCACTGCTGATGATGTCACATATTACATCACTCATGACATGGTCAGTGACATCACTGATGACATCACTGATGACATCTCAAATGAGGGGGAGGGGGGCTGCTTGGCCCCCCTCCCAGGCCACTTCTGGCCCCGGGGACCCCATCCACCAGGGCCTGGCCACCTCGTTGGGGACCATAGGGGGAGCCCCAATGCCCCCATCGTCCCTGCCGGCTCCCCACCTCCTACGGGAGCCGGCATAGCTTTTCCACACGGGGAGCTGCCGACATGCAGCTCCCCGTGTGGAAAAGCAATCTAGTTTGGATTTTGGAAGAGAGAGCAGGTTTCCTACTCTCTCTTCCAAAATCCAAACCAGTGTTTGCTATGACATGGCGGGAGCCGTGAGGCTCCCGCCCTGCCATAGCAAACTGCAGTGTCCCAGGGGTGCACTGCAGGAGCCGGCCCTGGGGGGTGGCGGTCCCCAGGGCCAGAACAGGCTCCAGGAGGGGGGCCACGCAGCCCCCCTCCCAAACAATACACAGTCCCGGGGAGGTGGTGGACCCCGGGGCATGTGGGGGTTTCGAGCCACTCCCCCCCGCCCCCCCACACAGGTATTTGGTTTTTTTAAAGAAGCCACGGGGGATGGCGGTCTCCGGGGCTGCAGTGGGGACAGTGTACCCCTGTAAATAATGAATGAAAGCCCGGGGCTTGGAGGGGCCTTTCAGGCCCCCCATACATTTGAGATGTCATCAGTGATGTCACTGACCATGTCATGAATGATGTAATATGTGACATATTTCAGCAGTGGATTGCGGGCGCGCGAGATGTAGTCAGTACAACTAACTATATCGGAGGAATTTCAATGGTTTTGTTCGAGTGAAATGTCCATCTACCTATAACACCCCTAAAACCTATTGTTTTTTCAGTGAATTTCTAAGGTTCTTTAAATGCTAATTCCTAACTATATCAGGCCTGAAACCTATGGTTTTTTCAGTGAATTTCGCAGGTTTTTTAAATGATAATTCCCAACTATATCAGGCATGAAACCTATGGTTTTTTCAGTGAATTTCAAAGGTTTTGTAAATTACAATTTTTAATGTATTAATTGTTATACTGATTTTTTTATACTGATTTACTACATTGTTTAAACTGTTTATTTTTAGATATTTTATTTTTTTAATTACATTATACATTACAATACAAAATATACTTTCTCAGAATGAATTACTTTAGTTTAAATACTTTGCAAATAGGCAATAGACATTTAAGTACAGTAGTTACAGTTGTTGCAATGGGCAACACAATTTCAAACACAAAGCAACATTGAGCTCAATGTGAATTTCTAGTCAAATGCAATTAGTTACTTTATGGATTACTTTTCTAACCACAGGACTGGATGCTAGAGTCAGTCCTTGGACATCTCCTGTAAACAGTTGAGTAAAAGCGTTTTGGTTACAGTAGTGATTTTTAAGGATTATTATTGTATTTTAAAAGTTGACATTTAGAACATTTTTCACATAGAATCACCAATGTTATCCTATGGCAGAAAATTCACTTAGCAGATTAGTAGTGTTATCGTTACTTTTTCTTACTCATTGGTGGATCCTGGATCCAGCACAGGTGAATCTCCTGTAAACAGTTGAAAGAATGTGTTTAAGTCATACAGACGATTTTTTAGGAATTTTTTTAGTTTGTGAAAATAGACACTTGGAAACTTTTCTGCTGAAAACCACACAATGGATTCCTATGGAAGGAAATACAAGTTACTGGTAAGTACGCTTAGAATTACTTTTCAGGGTCAGTGCTGGTCTAAAAGATGCAGCCCTGGATTCTCTCCTGATAACAGGTGTAAATCGAAATTCGTAGTTCGGCTGATTTTAGAGGAATATTTGTACGTTTCAAAAATGGACAATTAGAAACTTTTCTGCTGAAAACCACACAATGGATTCCTATGGAAGGAAATACAAGTTACTGGTAAGTACGCTTAGAATTATTTTTCAGGGTCAGTGTTGGTGTCAAGGATGCAGCCCTGGGTTCTCTCCTGATAACAGGTGAGTAAATCGGAATTCGTAGTTCAGCTGATTTTAGAGGAATATTTGTACATTTCAAAAATGGACACTAAGAAACTTTTCTGCTGAAAACCACACAATGGATTCCTATGGAAGGAATTACAAGTTACTGGATTTGGTTCCTAGTGAGGGTGGGGAGTCAGCTATGATGATAGAGAGATAGTCCAGGAAACCTGCCTGCTGGATTGCAGTAAAAGGTACCTGCAGTGGATGACCATCAATGGGAGGAGGATAGAGGCTCTGAGAGACACAGGAGCCAGTGTGACATCTGTCAGGTGTCAATGGGTGTATGAAGAGCAGGTCATCCCCAATGTGCTTCACCCTGTAGTTGCTTCGGACAACTCTGAGCGCCTGTGTAGGGTGGCGCAGGTTCACTTTGGGGGGTTCCTTGAAGTTTGTTGTAGTCCGTCTAAGCCTGTTGACTGCCTGCTTGGCAAAGACCTGGAGAGCTCATCTATGAAGGAGGTGGCTCATTTAAAAATGTTGGGACTGCCTGAGCAACATTTTTCTCCAATATATCCCTCAATTTAGAGCATTAAGGGGCATACAGTCACTCACACACTCAGTCACAGACCCTTTCAGAGACTTATGGACTCACTCACTCACTCATACACTCGGAAACTCACACACCCACTCACAAACTCACTCACATATTCACACACCCATCACTCACCCAGTCAAGGCTTATCCATCTACTCCCAGAGCCACCCAGACACTCACCCTCTCAGTCACAGACCCGCTCTGACACTCCTGCATGCCCCCATTCACTCACTCAGTCAGAGAGTTATGCTCTTACTCACAGACCCATTGAGACACTCATACACCCACTCACAGATCCACTCAGACACTTGTGCATCCACTCATGGACCCACTCAGACATTACCACACCTATTCAGTCACTCACACGGCCACTCATAGATCCACGCAGAGATGTATGCACCCAGTCAGTTATACACTTAGAGATTCATGAACCCACTCACAGTCATACTCAGACACCCACACACCCACTGACAGAACCACTCAGACACTCACGATGCCAGTCATAATCTCCCCTTCAAAAAACACCACAGTGATGAAGGATTGGACCAAGTTAATCACTGCACTAAACTGTACTGTGATCCTAGAGGACTCTGCCAAGTTGCTAGGAATCACTCTGGATAAGAAACTAAATATGCAGCCACACATCAACACGATGGCTAAAAATCCCGCTTTCACCTCATCTATCTTTAAAAAATGAAACCTTTCATCAAATCAGTAGACCTCAAAACAGCAGTTCAGACATTAGTCATCTCGAGACTTGAATACGGCTGTACAACTTTATCAGGACTACCCAAGATCTAAACAGCCCCACTTACAGCTTGTCTTAATGCAGCCGCAAGACTCATAACAGGATCAAGAAAATTTGATTACATCACACCACATCTGAAAGCACTCAACTGGCTGCCTTTTGAAGCAAGAATCCAACTAAAGATGGCCTGTATCACACATAAAGCGATCCACTACAAAACTCTAGAGAAGAGCGTCAAGAGCAAGTAAACCCGGGGAGTGGTCAGAAAGGGCGGCTTCTGGTATGTGGGACTCGTTGGTGAGTGCAACTACAGGATGGGTACAAGGAAATAGTCTATCCTAGACTAGGTGCCGTAGCCTGAAGAGAGATAAGTATACTCCTTGTTTGTGGGGTGGCAAAGGTGCCAATGATCTACCAGACCGTGGTCAGATGTTATGTCTCCTAACAAGGCTCTATCTCTCTCGTTACCCCTGCTCAGAGGGGCCCATCCTATCTAAGACTGTGCCATGGGCAAGGTGTCAGTCACCCCCAATAACAAAGCTAGATGCTCCAATTTCCACTAACAAGCGGTCCAGGCTGAGGAGAAAGGAGCGTTTTGCCCCAGTTGGGACATGTACTAAACCAACACACAGGGATCTGTCACCCAACCTCAACTTAGCGAAGACATATCTGCTGTCTGGATCAGCGCAGAAGTATAGCCACTCCACATTTTCGTGGGTGATTCTCCCCGGTGGAGGCCTCTGTCGTCACGCCACAATGGATGACCTTGTCCACCCATTCTCTATGCAGTTTGGTCGATTCCAAAGCATCTGGATACGTTTCTTGTAGGAGAGTAACATCTGCTCTTTTTGTTTGCAGATAGGAGAGCACTTTCTTATGCTTGATGCGAGGCCGTTGACATTCCATGAGATAATGAATAGTAGGTGGGAGGGAGAGGGAGCAGTCGCTGCCATCTGTTATCTGAAGAGTGAGAGAGGTGATTGGTCGTTGAGGAAAGAAGGGGAGGAGGAGAGGTGTTAGGTTGTGGAGAAAGGGCAGGGGGAAGGGGGTGGGTAGAGAGATGGATGCTGCGCAGGTGAGGGGGTGGTGACAGTACATTTAGGTTGGAATGAAGGAAGGGTCAGTACAGGGATGGGGAGGGGGAAAGGAGAGGGAATGGAGGGGAAAGCTCCAGGCAAGGAGGGCCAGAAATAGGGGCAAAGCTACTCTCGGATGATTCCTGTTGGGTTGGGGGGTTTCGGGGGGCGACACTTGTATACACATGGAGGGGTAGGTGGGGAGGGGGGAGCTGGGATCGGGAAAAGCTGGTGAGAGTCGGGAGAGCAGCCGGAACTGGTGGACTGCGCAAGGGAGGCACTGCCCTGGGGTTGCAGGGCTGTTTTCTGCAGGTCTAAACGTTCGGGCTATGCATGTCGGAGAAGCCCCTTCAAGTGGCAGGGCAACTAGGAGATGCACCATTCCGGTAATGTTGAGGATGATGGTCAGTCCACTGAGCGAGTGGTAGATTAGAAATAGAGGGGATGGGTATACATTGTGTAAGCTAAGTACTAATGGAGTTAAGGCGATTTAGGTGTCTGCACCATGCAAAGCTCACAACATGGAAAGTACAATCAAACAAGCTATTTAGCTCAACCATAGCACTTAGACATTGTCATGAGTACATGTTTGAGCGAGACGATAGGGAGGGAGGAGAAAGTACCAGGAAGGGAAAAACAGTATATAACAGGTAATGCATAACAAGTAAGCGGGTACTCAGCCGGCTGTCTCCTTCAGTAGCCGTCGGTGTGGCGAGTCCCAATCTTCTCATTGGGTGCAGGAGGCTCGATCAGCTGCAGTTCAGTACGCACCCTCCCCGGAAGGAGCGGGCTTTGGAGGAGAGCATGATTTGCCCCTGTCTCTTTCCTGTGTGAGTGCGGGCACTGCCCGTAGAGCCTGTGCTCTGTCTCCCAGGGAGCGGAGGGGCCAATAAGGGTCTTGGCACCTGCTCTGGGATTGGCTTGAGTTGCCTGGGAGTTCGTCAGAGGGCGTTGGAGAGTTTGACGGTGGGCATTGAGATCAGTCCTACAGGAGAGACGTGGAACAGTTCATGTTCTGAGGAGTAAGGCTGTCCAGAGATTGGCGAATGTCCTCTAGGTTGAAGAATTCTTTCGAGATTCCGTCCTTGGTAATCCGCAGACATGCAGGCTCGAAGAGGCCATACTTGATGTCCAACTGTTGCAGACAGTGCCTAAGAGAGAGGAAGGCTTTGTAATGGTCGTTTGTTTCCTTTGAGAAGTCTGCTGCCATTTAGATCTCATGGCCCTTGAATGTGTACAGGCCATGAGTGCGAGCCACCGTAGCAATTAGCGAGCCTGTTTGTGGCGTAGGAAGCAGACAATAAGCGGACGCGGTCGCATGCTCTTTCCTGCGTAGGGCGGTCCTATATGGTGGGCTCTCTGCATCTCTAATGGCGGGTCAAAAGTGAGACCTACGAGTTTTGTAAGGGCAGCCCTGAGAAAGGATTTGTTGTCCGTACCTTCTATCCTTTCCGGAAAGCCAAAGAAGAGGACATTGTCCCTGCGACTTCTGTCTTCCAGGTCTACCATTTTGCTCTTGAGGAAGAGAAGTTCTTGGTCCCGGTCCGGAAGGGTATCGAGGCAGGTCTCCACTGTGGCAAACTGTACGGTGAGACAGTCCACTGGGCTCTGGAATCCGGCAATATCTGCACGGATGGATTTAGAGGTATATGTACAAGCCCCTATCGCAACGGGAACGTCACTTTTTAGGACTTTCCTGTGGCGATAGGGGCTTTGCTTTAGGTACAAGACAGCGTTAAGTCACTTAACATGGCTTAACACTGCCTTGTAATTAAGGCCCCCTTTTCACACTATGCTTAGTGTGAAAGGGGAGGGCAATGGGTGCTGCTGTGGGCGTTCCATCACAACACCCATTGATTCTGATGCTGCATCCTATTTACAAGGGAGGCGTAAATAGGAGGCAGCGCCAGAATTAAGACCGGGAAAACATGGTCTTACCCTTGCACAACTAGGGGAAATGTTTAATTTTTCCTAGTTTTTGCTGTTTTCATGTGTGTTGCATTGTACAGCACACATAAAAACAGCAAAAGGCCAATGATTGTTTATTTACAGGAAGGTCCCCCTTTCTGCACACAAACAATTATTTTTAACAAATGCCATTTCGCAACTTCTATGTGTGCTGCATTAAGCAGCATCTAAAGATTGCTTATGTGCAGAAAGGGAGACCTTCCTGAACATAAACAATCTTCCCCTGAATGCAGACACCCTTGCACTATGGTGCAAGGGTGCCTGCGTTGGTGCTAGGCTGCTAGACTTAGCGCCAGTGCAGGGAGAAATGCAGGGCTGCACCATATTCTTGTAAATATGGTGGAACCCTGCGTTTCAGAAGTGGCAGAGAATGTCGTTAAGCCAAGGAGGCTAACGACACGCTCCGCCACTTCTTTGTACATATGCCCCTTAATCTCAGTTGTGAGAGCAGATACGTATGTCTCCATGCCCTCCAGCTGTTGGCCCGCAGCCGAGATTTCCTGGAGTATCCGCTCCATGGTAGAGTCTGGCGAGGTTGCCATCGTAGAATTAGGTAGTTTCAGAGCCAAGGGGGTGATACCCCATGTATCCAAGATGGACGATTTTCCTGTCACCTTGCCAGAAGGCATCCCCAGCTCAGCTGTGTGGCTCCTCGAGTGTGTAAGTGCTTCCCTTTGCTGGCTCCTCCAATGTAGTGGCCAGTGGGCATAGGTACATGAGAAACAGGCAAAGAAAGGAGCACGGATGTGGTCGTAACTTCAGCCCTGATATGTGGTTGCGTCTGGCATTGGTCCATTTGGGTGGAGGGAGCTGGCCGTTGTGTCGGAGAGAGCTAAGGGTGTACACCGTGGGTGCTGGAGGTTTAAGGAAAGCCTCCTTCTGAAAGATTCCAGGTAGCCCATACTCTGCCCCAGGAATGCCTATGGTGGTCCAGCCTTGCTTCCGGTTAAAGGCAGGGCCTATGTTGAGTAGGGCTGCTTAAGGGAGGCGGTGACAACCTCTGGAGGGGATCTTGGCTGGGCTCTGTGCCTTTCTTGTGCTTTCGAGTCTATGGGGAGGCCGTCTCCATCATTGTGTGTGCCTGTCGTTAGTGGTCAGTCGCCAACAGTAGTGGCAACCAGAAATGTGAGGGCATTCCGTGTGACGAACGGGGGTGGGAGACAATAGTGGTGCGCACAAGGGGGAATGAAGACGCAGGTATCGTTACACTACTGGCAGGCCCCTAAAAGCGCAAGGTAGCCTGTGGTGGTCAGTGCTTTTAAGGTTCTTCCGTCCAGAGCAAGTCCCTGCGAGAAGGTCACTGATGAGCCTGCTTGTATAAGGGCTGTTGTGTAGTGTATTTGTTCGCCAACCCTCTGTTGGTGTGCAGACTCTGTGGCTCCAGGGAAGGGAGAACAATGTTGAGATCCCAGCCCAGTTTGCTATGCTAAGTGAAGGAGGGGTCACTCACCTTGCAGACCCTCCAGTTGGGAATGGGCTCACTATAGCAGAGGTCGCCTTCGGTCTTCTGTCCTGGCAGCCGTCCCGGGGTCAGTGGTGGCACCGTGCAGACCCATAAGGGCGAGCCGTGGTAACTCGTGGCGAGCGCCCTTAAGGCAAATGTCCCTGCCTCAGGTGAACCTCACATCTCAACATCAGGCCGCTCCAGTTTGTACCACTGCAATATGACGTAGCAGCCGGCCTGGTGGGGGCCACTGTGGGCAGAAGGTTCTGTTAGACCTGTAGGTCTTTAACTAGGGAGGGAGAGCGGGGTCTCACCTGGAGTGTTGAAGGCCCCCACTTAGATTAGGTCCCCCAGTGCAATGTGTGGGGATCGGGGACGCGTCGGTTCTCAATGCGGAGGCAATGGCACTCCGTTGATCTCTCCAGCTGCGATCCCATGATGCTTTGGTTCTTGCAGTGGCACAGCAGTGCCTGCGGCGGAATTGGTGCGGTGACCTCCGACTTGGTAGACAAGTGCACGCGGGCAGGCGCAGCGTCATATTCTTCAGCAGCACGATGGAGATGCTCAGAAATTCTTCCCGCACGGCAGTGATGCATCAGAAACAGGTGCGGATGCGTTGCACTTCTCATAGTTGTTTTGTAGGAACAACCTCCGAAGGCCCAACTCAGCAACAGGCAGGAAGTTCAGGGGAGCTGTTCATGAAGTCTTTGTGTCCCTTAGAGTTCAGAACAGGAGGTAAGCCCTACTTCAAGCCGTTGGAGATCTTCGTTAAGCAGGGGGCACCGCACATAGCAAAGTCCTTGTCCTTTACTTGGCAGAAACATCCACTGCAGGCCAACCCCAGACAGCACACAGCAAAGGGCAGTACTTCTCATTCAGTTTCTCCAGCTCTTCTCCTTGGCAAAGGTTCCTCCTGATTTCCAGAAATGATCTAAAGTTCTGGGGTCTGGCGCATTTATTTATACGTCATCAAAAGTAGTGAAACACAGTTTTCCGAATCACTAAAGAGTTGCACAGCCGAATACACATTTGTGAGTCTAATAAACACGTAATCCATTGTATAACCAAAATTTATCCATTTATTCGTAAAGTTTCATTTTACTTGTCCGTCACGTCAAAGATTTGTATTTCCATTATTTCACACATTTTAATTGGACAAGAATTGCCCATCCGGGCCTATTCACAGGCATGTTTAAGAAACTTGCTTCCTCCTTCTAATTCAATGCCACCCAATGCATTTCGGTCATCCATTGACCTTCGTCAGGGGTATCTATGACAATTAGAAATATAAGCATCAACTTCATGATAATTTTATGCAAAAAGACATTTTAATTCTCACCCCTCAAACATAAATCCTACCCCCTTGGCATAACTAGTGTTCCGTGCTCCTTCACCTAATGTTGTAAATCATAACTGTTGTGAAAACGTGCTCCACCCTGCTGTCTGAAACCTTAAGTACGTTAATACTCCCCAATTATTAGGAGCACGGAACACTAGTTATGCCAAGGGGGTAGGATTTATGTTTGAGGGGTGAGAATTAAAATGTCTTTTTGCATAAAATTATCATGAAGTTGATGCTTATATTTCTAATTGTCATAGATACCCCTGACGAAGGTCAATGGATGACCGAAATGCATTGGGTGGCATTGAATTAGAAGGAGGAAGCAAGTTTCTTAAACATGCCTGTGAATAGGCCCGGATGGGCAATTCTTGTGCAATTAAAATATGTGAAATAATGGAAATACAAATCTTTGACGTGACGGACAAGTAAAATGAAACTTTACGAATAAATGGATACATTTTGGTTATACAATGGATTACGTGTTTATTAGACTCACAAATGTGTATTCGGCTGTGCAACTCTTTAGTGATTCGGAAAACTGCGTTTCACTACTTTTGATGACTTGTAAATTTTTCGCGACTGGGACGGGGCGCAATAAGAGTGCCTGCACGCTAACATGGAGAAAAAGGATTTCGAGGAAAAAGGAAAGGTGTGCTTCAGGTTCATCAAAAATAAATGCATTTATTTATAGAGCATCTCTCCTTGTTCTCTTGTGGCACAGAGGCTCTGTGCTCAGTCAAAACCAGTTCTGTCCTCTCTGGTCCCGCTTCCTGGAAGGAGGTGGAGACAGCATTGTGTAAGGCAGACCTGGCCTAATCAGGTGAAACAAAGTCTCCCCCCTACTCTAAATGCATCCCAGGTGTATTGAGCCCAGCCCTAACTCATCCAGGAAAGACAGGACACACTTCACCCATCGAGTGGCTGTCTACAGTGAATGCACATCCCCAGCCCCTGTCACTGCAAAACCACACAGTCAATACACAAACCAGCAGAAGCTCACAGGATGGCTAAGAAGGAAAATACCTACTTTGTTTTGTTATGTTATAACAATTTTTATAGCGCACTAATACCCTTAGGTGTCTAGGCGCTTACGGACTGCATACTGTAGAGGGAGACTAGTTTCTGAAAAGCCATGTTTTAAGATTCTTCCTGAGCTCAAGCAGAGAAGATATCTTCCTGAGAGCAAGCGGAGGAGAGTTCCATAGCCTAATGGTGCTATGTCTGAAACTCCTCCCCCACCAGTTCATCGTCCTAACTCTGGAGGTGGGCATCAGAAAAAGCACTGGGCGAGCTTAATAGTCTGCTGGGGGAATACCAGCTAAAAAAGTGCCATAGAAATCGTGGACCTTCTCTGTAAAGTGCCTTATGTGCTATACAAAGTGCCTTAAATTTCACGCGTTGGGCGACTGGCATCCAGTGCTGCTCTCGTATCCCGTCCCTAATAGACTGATATTCAGGGACATCTAGCACCAATCTGGCAGCAGCATTCTGTACCAATTTTAATCTTCTAAGTTGATTAGACTGTAGGTTTATGTATAAGGCATTACAGTAATCCAACTTAGATAAAACCAAGGAGGTTAAAACAATTTTCCTTTTGTTTTTCGGGATAAATGGAAGAATTTTACATACGGTTCTAATGGTCAAGAATGCGGATGACACCACCTTAAAAGTAAAAACCTGTGATTTAAAATTAAGCTTCTCATCTATTATGACCCCCAAATTTTTTGCCTTTACTACCGGTGTAGGAAGGGAGCCCAATGAACTTGGCCACCAAACAGGGGACCAAAGGGGAGAAAGCTTTCCAAAAAGCACCACCTCGGTTTTGCTCGAGTTAAGCTTCAAGCAATGCCTGCTCATCCAATTGCTCAGGGCGACCATGCAATCATGCAGTTTGTTAGAGTGGCCGACATCCTTGTCTAAGGTTGAGATGACCAATTGGGTATTGTCGGCATACGAGGTCGGAATTAGATCAAAACTTCTGATCAAAGGTGCTAACTTGGATACATAGATATTAAAAAGCGTAGAGCTCAGTGAAGAGCCCTGTGGCACCCCACAAGGCAGAATAAAAGATGTAGATTTAAAATCGCCTAATTGCACTGTCTGCGTTCTATCTGTTAAAAAGGATGTTAAAAGCGACAAGGCCTTTCCTCCTAGACCAATAGTCTTCAGTCATTCTATCAGTAAGGTGTGGTCCACAGTATCAAATGCCACCGTCGGTCAAGGAGGATAAGAGCTGCTGATCCACCGCCATCTAATGCGGTGCAAATTTCCTCCATGGTCTTAATCAGGGCTGTCTCGGTGCTGTGGCAGGACCGGAAACCAAATTGGCTGTGGTCTAAGATGTTGTTGTCTAAAATGTAAGTGGAAAGTTCCCTATTTACAATTTTCTCAAGTATTTATGCAGGCAATGGGAGTCTTGCAATCGGTCTGTAGTTGGCTGGATACGCTGCATCAAGGTTGGGCTTTTTTAGTAACGGTAGCATACAGGCCTGTTTCCACAGTGTTGGAAAAATTCCTTGCAAAAGCATCTGATTAAATATGCCAGATAGCTGGGGACTGATGATGTGGCTAATATTTTGCAATATCCTAGGAGGGCAGGGGTCATCTGGAGAGCCAGATCTGGTCTTTAAAAAAAGGGTAGCAATCTGCTCTGATGAAGTGGAAGTAAAATTTAAAAACAGCGTTGTGGTCTTAAGTTCCTGTTCTATGCCAGTGTTGTTAGCACTATGTGAGGCAAATTGATCATAGATTAGATCAACCTTTGATTTTAACACCTGAGCCAGTGTGTTGCAGAACTCTTGGGTGCAGTTCACATTAGAATCCTTATTAACAGCCGTTAGATTATTTATAAAGGCAAAAATTGGTTCTGTCGGGAATTGGTAAGCTTAGTTACACTTGCAATAAATGCTAAACCTTATTCAATAAACATTCATTCATGGGGAGGGGGATGATATACACACATGGACAAAGGGATTCAGAAATTAAATTAATTTTATAATCAGTGTCCGGTAATTTTTCAAAAAAACTTGTGCATTTACAGGTCTGACCAACCTTAATACAAATACAACATAGAACATTCAGTGCCTACAAAAAATCACATTTGCCATATACACGAATCACAAAGATAACAAACACAAAATGATACAGACAGAGTCCACAAATCAAGAGCATTGACCACAGTTGGACATGATTTCCCAATTCTGATTGTGGAAGTGCGTGGACGATTTGGACAAAGCACGTCGACGTTTCGACCCTATATAATCGTGCTGGGTTGTGTGCATCTAGAGCGGGTCTTCCTCAGGACAAAAAAGTAGGGCTGGCTGCCTGGAGTCTGGGTAATATGGGGTTTTAGTTTCCTTTTCTCTCGTTAGAGTTCTCAGCCGACATCTGAACTAATCAGGGATTCTTCACAGTGAAAGATTCAACTGGAAAATGGTGGTGCCGTCAAAACGATCGCCACTTAATGGTTTTATCCGCACGGACGTCTGTATCCGTCTCACGCTCTGCAGCTAATGACATTATATATATAGGGTCGAAACGTCGACGTGCTTTGTCCAAATCGTCCACGCACTTCCACAATCAGAATTGGGAAATCATGTCCAACTGTGGTCAATGCTCTTGATTTGTGGACTCTGTCTGTATCATTTTGTGTTTGTTATCTTTGTGATTCGTGTATATGGCAAATGTGATTTTTTGTAGGCACTGAATGTTCTATGTTGTATTTGTATTAAGGTTGGTCAGACCTGTAAATGCACACGTTTTTTTGAAAAATTACCGGACACTGATTATAAAATTAATTTAATTTCTGAATCCCTTTGTCCATGTGTGTATATCATCCCCCTCCCCATGAATGAATGTTTATTGAATAAGGTTTAGCATTTATTGCAAGTGTAACTAAGCTTACCAATTCCCGACAGAACCAATTTTTGCCTTTATCACAAATGCCCAGGTTCTGAGGGTTACTGGGTTACCCCATTATCTTTAATGGTTAGATTATTTATGACTGTAAAAAGTTCCTTACTTGAGTTGCCCAGCATCTCTATTTTCAGAATACAATATTGGCTCTTCTCAGTAATTATTTTTTTCTTATAGTCCGCTAGCATAAGCTTATATTGTTCTTTTTCAGCTATATCATAATTTTTTCACCATGTTCTCTCTTGTCTCCTGCAGGCTTGTTTATCTAGTCTAAGAGCTTCGGAAAACCATGGAGCAAATGGAGTTTTTCTATTTCTATTTGCCTCTGTCACAGGAGCTAGTTTAGCAAAATTAGCTTCTAGCCAGGACCTATAACTGCTAGCTGATCTCTCAGCTTCCAACTCTGAGACAGGAATGCTTTGTACTAGCTGGCTTTCTAGTGCACCTAAGTCAATATTGTGCCAAGCTTTCCTAGAGAGCTTGGTGCTAACCGTATTGTTGGTAATGGAACCAGTCAGGTTCCAATGAAATAAGACGGCGTGGTGATCGGACCACGTAAGGGGGAGAATAGATGTAATAGAGATGGCTGAACTATTAGTAAACACACCATCCAAGGTGTGCCCTGCTTGGTGTGTGGAGCTTTGGACCAGCTGTTGGAGACCTACATCCGATGTGATATCAAGAAGTTCCTGCGTTTCATTATCAGTTAGTGTTTCTAGGTGAAAGTTCAAATCACCCAGCATGGTGAAACATCTGGATTGAATGCCCAGTTCTAGCAAAGAGGACAGGTTAGTTAGAAAACTAGTTTTAGAGCCAGGTGGGCGATAACATAATAATCCTTTAAGAGTTTCCTGTTCAGAAGCGCTAATTTTAAATAAAGGTGCCTCACATTCCGAGGAGGAAAGTGTTGAGCAATGGGCTATGAGTTCCCTTCTGTGGATTAGTGCAAGTCCACCACCTTTTTCTTTGGTCTATCATGCCTGAAAATTTTATATCCACAAGGCACCGCAATATTAAAATCAGGGTTGGATGTTTCCCCACCCCAAGGTTCCGTAACATACAAAACGTCCAGCTTATTATCTATGATAAAATCCGAAATCTCATATTTGTGCTTAATCAAGGACCTGGCATTGATAAGCGCTAATTTAAGTTCTGATTTCATTTTCTTAACCTTGGTGGAACTTCTATCAGGTTTTAGTTTGTCCCCGCAATATTTATGAATTTTCTTTGAACATTCTAAACAGTAATGAACTTTCTAAAAGTGGTATTTTTAAATGCAGAATGTAAAAATCATCCTTACTAAAAGATGCATCTTTATATTCTGAGTTCTGTTATACTAAACTTTACTTTCCTATATTGTACCAATGGGAGGTTATATTTATAAGGTGTTATAAATAAACTCCCATTCATCCTCTAGGGCAGATTTTCAATAGTGAAATCGAAATTTGCTGTAGTTCACTATCAGGACATGTTACACACATCAGTACATGGTCTACCTTTCATATGCACTCCACCCTGCCCACAGGGTACCTTGGGCCTACCTTTGGGGGGACTCACGTAAGAAAAGGGAAGGTTAGGGACTGGCAATTGGGTGCACTTGCTAGGTTGACATGGCAGTAGAGACTATGCACAGAGACACTGCACTGGCAGGTCTGAGAACCCTTTGAATGGCTGCTTGTGTGGGTGGCACAATCAGTGCTGCAGGCCCACCATTTGACTTACATGCCCTGGGCACACACAGTGAGCTGTACTATAGACTTAGTAGTAAGTCAAATAGCCAATCATGGAAACACCAATCCATATTCACCATTTACAGAGGGAGCACTTGCACTTTGGCACTGATCAGCAGTGGCAAAGTGTCCAAAGCATCTAGACCAGTAAAAACGAACTTCAGTTCACTGCAAAAACACAGGAGGCAGCGGGAAAAATACAGGGGAAAACCACGCCAAGGATGCCAGGTCTAAAACCCACTCAGACGCCCACTTAGACACTCATGTGTCCACTCACAGATCCAGTCAGGCAGTGATATACCTACTTTCAAATGCACAAAGACACTCATGCACCTACTCACAGATTGAGTGAGAAGTCTACAAGATATGCAACCAATCACAGACCCATTGTGACACTGATGCACCCACTCATAGATGTACTGAGGCAGTCATGCATTTTGTTACAGAAGTATTGAAAGACTGATGCACCTCAAATACTGATACAGTGAATGAGAGACTTAGTGATACAGTGATGTCTGCAGTCGTAGATTACACTGAAAAAGTATGCACTGTTTTATAGAGATATTAAGGGAGTTGTGCATGCTATTATACAGTCGTTTAGATAGAAATTTGTTTAGTGTGTTGGTTATAATCAATCATCTATAGAGTCCATCAGACAGCCATGTACTCACCTATACAATTTTACACACACCCACTCACTTATTCATACAGAGACTAACACACATTCACGCACCCATACAGCCCCTCACACATGTACTCAATAACTCATACAGCCACTATCACAATCCCTCACTCACACATACAGTCACTCATATACTTGAATACTCACCTATACTGCCTTTCACATATCCACTTACTCACCCATATACCACTGACACCTCTATTCACTCACTGACACAGCCATACACACACTCAAGCACTCTTACAGCCCTTCTCTCATACACTCACTAACAAATACACCCACTGACTCACCCACTCACCCATCCATACAGCCACTCACACACCCTCTCACCCACCCACACGGATGCTCATTCACCCACAGAGGTAGATAACTAATCAATCACCCATCCACCCACTCATGTACCCACTCACCAACCCATACAACCACTGAGACACCATTTGACAGACTGATACAGACATTCAGACAACCTAGTCAGTGACCCATACATTCACTGAGACACCTAATCACTCACTTATACAGTCAGTCACGCACCTACTGAAGCATCGATACAGGCACTCATACACCCACTGATTCATCAGTACACCTTGGTATGTATATTTATGAATAAACATTTCAGAAACACTCAGTCACTGGATGATGTCATCAGTGATGTCATCGGTGATGTCACTAACCATGTCATTAGTGATGTAATATGTGAGGTGATAAGCAGTGCATTGCGGGGGCGTGAGTTATAGTTAGCTCAGCTAACTATAACTGCTGATTTTTTCTGGTTTTGTTCGAGCAAAATGTCAGCCTAACCATAAATTCCCTGTAACCTTTGGTTTTCTTCAGTGAACATATATATATATATATATATATATATATATATATATATATATAAAAAACACAGGTTGCCCTTGAGAGAAGCCACACACTGCGGGGTTACAGCACACCACTCAGCAGGCGGCAGTGAGGTCGACAGAGCGCACACAGTCCAAGCGCCAAACGCGTTTCGAGCTCCCTCGAGCTCTTGATTACTGGCAATATGGAGGCAGGAAACAGTGCTAAGAACAACTTGGTGAAAGAACTTTGGAGTCTGAATGTGGCTATATTTTTTTGGACTACCAGGACCAGCATGCCACTTTATGTAAACGCCCATTTGGGTGGGACTCTGCAATAAATAAAGAAAGTTGTTCTTAGCACTGTTTCCTGCCTCCATATTGCCAGTGATCAAGAGCTCGAGGGAGCTCGAAACGCGTTTGGCGCTTGGACTGTGTGCGCTCTGTCGACCTAACTGCCGCCTGCTGAGTGGTGTGCTGTAACCCCGCAGTGTGTGGCTTCTCTCAAGGGCAACCTGTGTTTTTTGTATGACAGCGGCTGGTCCGGCCGCGAGGAGCCCCGACGCCTTTGGCGGATCCTGTGTGCTGGCAAACACTAGCACTTGTTAGGACAGTGGGGGCCTCGCTCGCAGATGTACAGGCAGCGGAAAACAGTGAACACGCGCTCCACCGTTAATGGATGCTTATTTCTTTGTGGGGCAGAGACAGTATCCACTTGGTGAAAGAACTTTGGAGTCTGAATGTGGCTATATTTTTTTGGACTACCAGGACCAGCATGCCACTTTATGTAAACGCCCATTTGGGTGGGACTCTGCAATAAATAAAGAAAGTTGTTCTTAGCACTGTTTCCTGCCTCCATATTGCCAGTGATCAAGAGCTCGAGGGAGCTCGAAACGCGTTTGGCGCTTGGACTGTGTGCGCTCTGTCGACCTCACTGCCGCCTGCTGAGTGGTGTGCTGTAACCCCGCAGTGTGTGGCTTCTCTCAAGGGCAACCTGTGTTTTTTGTATTACAGCGGCTGGTCCGGCCGCGAGGAGCCCCGACGCCTTTGGCGGATCCTGTGTGCTGGCAAACACTAGCACTTGTTAGGACAGTGGGGGCCTCGCTCGCAGATATACAGGCAGCGGAAAACAGTGAACACGCGCTCCACCGTAAATGGATGCTTATTTCTTTGTGGGGCAGAGACAGTATCGACTTGGTGAAAGAACTTTGGAGTCTGAATGTGGCTATATTTTTTTGGACTACCAGGACCAGCATGCCACTTTATGTAAACGCCCATTTGGGTGGGACTCTGCAATAAATAAAGAAAGTTGTTCTTAGCACTGTTTCCTGCCTCCATATTGCCAGTGATCAAGAGCTCGAGGGAGCTCGAAACGCGTTTGGCGCTTGGACTGTGTGCGCTCTGTCGACCTCACTGCCGCCTGCTGAGTGGTGTGCTGTAACCCCGCAGTGTGTGGCTTCTCTCAAGGGCAACCTGTGTTTTTTGTATTACAGCGGCTGGTCCGGCCGCGAGGAGCCCCGACGCCTTTGGCGGATCCTGTGTGCTGGCAAACACTAGCACTTGTTAGGACAGTGGGGGCCTCGCTCGCAGATGTACAGGCAGCGGAAAACAGTGAACACGCGCTCCACCGTAAATGGATGCTTATTTCTTTGTGGGGCAGAGACAGTATCCACTTGGTGAAAGAACTTTGGAGTCTGAATGTGGCTATATTTTTTTGGACTACCAGGACCAGCATGCCACTTTATGTAAACGCCCATTTGGGTGGGACTCTGCAATAAATAAAGAAAGTTGTTCTTAGCACTGTTTCCTGCCTCCATATTGCCAGTGATCAAGAGCTCGAGGGAGCTCGAAACGCGTTTGGCGCTTGGACTGTGTGCGCTCTGTCGACCTCACTGCCGCCTGCTGAGTGGTGTGCTGTAACCCCGCAGTGTGTGGCTTCTCTCAAGGGCAACCTGTGTTTTTTGTATTACAGCGGCTGGTCCGGCCGCGAGGAGCCCCGACGCCTTTGGCGGATCCTGTGTGCTGGCAAACACTAGCACTTGTTAGGACAGTGGGGGCCTCGCTCGCAGATGTACAGGCAGCGGAAAACAGTGAACACGCGCTCCACCGTAAATGGATGCTTATTTCTTTGTGGGGCAGAGACAGTATCGACTTGGTGAAAGAACTTTGGAGTCTGAATGTGGCTATATTTTTTTGGACTACCAGGACCAGCATGCCACTTTATGTAAACGCCCATTTGGGTGGGACTCTGCAATAAATAAAGAAAGTTGTTCTTAGCACTGTTTCCTGCCTCCATATTGCCAGTGATCAAGAGCTCGAGGGAGCTCGAAACGCGTTTGGCGCTTGGACTGTGTGCGCTCTGTCGACCTCACTGCCGCCTGCTGAGTGGTGTGCTGTAACCCCGCAGTGTGTGGCTTCTCTCAAGGGCAACCTGTGTTTTTTGTATTACAGCGGCTGGTCCGGCCGCGAGGAGCCCCGACGCCTTTGGCGGATCCTGTGTGCTGGCAAACACTAGCACTTGTTAGGACAGTGGGGGCCTCGCAAGCAGATGTACAGGCAGCGGAAAACAGTGAACACGCGCTCCACCGTAAATGGATGCTTATTTCTTTGTGGGGCAGAGACAGTATCGACTTGGTGAAAGAACTTTGGAGTCTGAATGTGGCTATATTTTTTTGGACTACCAGGACCAGCATGCCACTTTATGTAAACGCCCATTTGGGTGGGACTCTGCAATAAATAAAGAAAGTTGTTCTTAGCACTGTTTCCTGCCTCCATATTGCCAGTGATCAAGAGCTCGAGGGAGCTCGAAACGCGTTTGGCGCTTGGACTGTGTGCGCTCTGTCGACCTAACTGCCGCCTGCTGAGTGGTGTGCTGTAACCCCGCAGTGTGTGGCTTCTCTCAAGGGCAACCTGTGTTTTTTGTATGACAGCGGCTGGTCCGGCCGCGAGGAGCCCCGACGCCTTTGGCGGATCCTGTGTGCTGGCAAACACTAGCACTTGTTAGGACAGTGGGGGCCTCGCTCGCAGATGTACAGGCAGCGGAAAACAGTGAACACGCGCTCCACCGTTAATGGATGCTTATTTCTTTGTGGGGCAGAGACAGTATCCACTTGGTGAAAGAACTTTGGAGTCTGAATGTGGCTATATTTTTTTGGACTACCAGGACCAGCATGCCACTTTATGTAAACGCCCATTTGGGTGGGACTCTGCAATAAATAAAGAAAGTTGTTCTTAGCACTGTTTCCTGCCTCCATATTGCCAGTGATCAAGAGCTCGAGGGAGCTCGAAACGCGTTTGGCGCTTGGACTGTGTGCGCTCTGTCGACCTCACTGCCGCCTGCTGAGTGGTGTGCTGTAACCCCGCAGTGTGTGGCTTCTCTCAAGGGCAACCTGTGTTTTTTGTATTACAGCGGCTGGTCCGGCCGCGAGGAGCCCCGACGCCTTTGGCGGATCCTGTGTGCTGGCAAACACTAGCACTTGTTAGGACAGTGGGGGCCTCGCTCGCAGATATACAGGCAGCGGAAAACAGTGAACACGCGCTCCACCGTAAATGGATGCTTATTTCTTTGTGGGGCAGAGACAGTATCCACTTGGTGAAAGAACTTTGGAGTCTGAATGTGGCTATATTTTTTTGGACTACCAGGACCAGCATGCCACTTTATGTAAACGCCCATTTGGGTGGGACTCTGCAATAAATAAAGAAAGTTGTTCTTAGCACTGTTTCCTGCCTCCATATTGCCAGTGATCAAGAGCTCGAGGGAGCTCGAAACGCGTTTGGCGCTTGGACTGTGTGCGCTCTGTCGACCTCACTGCCGCCTGCTGAGTGGTGTGCTGTAACCCCGCAGTGTGTGGCTTCTCTCAAGGGCAACCTGTGTTTTTTGTATTACAGCGGCTGGTCCGGCCGCGAGGAGCCCCGACGCCTTTGGCGGATCCTGTGTGCTGGCAAACACTAGCACTTGTTAGGACAGTGGGGGCCTCGCTCGCAGATGTACAGGCAGCGGAAAACAGTGAACACGCGCTCCACCGTAAATGGATGCTTATTTCTTTGTGGGGCAGAGACAGTATCCACTTGGTGAAAGAACTTTGGAGTCTGAATGTGGCTATATTTTTTTGGACTACCAGGACCAGCATGCCACTTTATGTAAACGCCCATTTGGGTGGGACTCTGCAATAAATAAAGAAAGTTGTTCTTAGCACTGTTTCCTGCCTCCATATTGCCAGTGATCAAGAGCTCGAGGGAGCTCGAAACGCGTTTGGCGCTTGGACTGTGTGCGCTCTGTCGACCTCACTGCCGCCTGCTGAGTGGTGTGCTGTAACCCCGCAGTGTGTGGCTTCTCTCAAGGGCAACCTGTGTTTTTTGTATTACAGCGGCTGGTCCGGCCGCGAGGAGCCCCGACGCCTTTGGCGGATCCTGTGTGCTGGCAAACACTAGCACTTGTTAGGACAGTGGGGGCCTCGCTCGCAGATGTACAGGCAGCGGAAAACAGTGAACACGCGCTCCACCGTAAATGGATGCTTATTTCTTTGTGGGGCAGAGACAGTATCGACTTGGTGAAAGAACTTTGGAGTCTGAATGTGGCTATATTTTTTTGGACTACCAGGACCAGCATGCCACTTTATGTAAACGCCCATTTGGGTGGGACTCTGCAATAAATAAAGAAAGTTGTTCTTAGCACTGTTTCCTGCCTCCATATTGCCAGTGATCAAGAGCTCGAGGGAGCTCGAAACGCGTTTGGCGCTTGGACTGTGTGCGCTCTGTCGACCTCACTGCCGCCTGCTGAGTGGTGTGCTGTAACCCCGCAGTGTGTGGCTTCTCTCAAGGGCAACCTGTGTTTTTTGTATTACAGCGGCTGGTCCGGCCGCGAGGAGCCCCGACGCCTTTGGCGGATCCTGTGTGCTGGCAAACACTAGCACTTGTTAGGACAGTGGGGGCCTCGCAAGCAGATGTACAGGCAGCGGAAAACAGTGAACACGCGCTCCACCGTAAATGGATGCTTATTTCTTTGTGGGGCAGAGACAGTATCGACTTGGTGAAAGAACTTTGGAGTCTGAATGTGGCTATATTTTTTTGGACTACCAGGACCAGCATGCCACTTTATGTAAACGCCCATTTGGGTGGGACTCTGCAATAAATAAAGAAAGTTGTTCTTAGCACTGTTTCCTGCCTCCATATTGCCAGTGATCAAGAGCTCGAGGGAGCTCGAAACGCGTTTGGCGCTTGGACTGTGTGCGCTCTGTCGACCTCACTGCCGCCTGCTGAGTGGTGTGCTGTAACCCCGCAGTGTGTGGCTTCTCTCAAGGGCAACCTGTGTTTTTTGTATTACAGCGGCTGGTCCGGCCGCGAGGAGCCCCGACGCCTTTGGCGGATCCTGTGTGCTGGCAAACACTAGCACTTGTTAGGACAGTGGGGGCCTCGCTCGCAGATGTACAGGCAGCGGAAAACAGTGAACACGCGCTCCACCGTAAATGGATGCTTATTTCTTTGTGGGGCAGAGACAGTATCCACTTGGTGAAAGAACTTTGGAGTCTGAATGTGGCTATATTTTTTTGGACTACCAGGACCAGCATGCCACTTTATGTAAACGCCCATTTGGGTGGGACTCTGCAATAAATAAAGAAAGTTGTTCTTAGCACTGTTTCCTGCCTCCATATTGCCAGTGATCAAGAGCTCGAGGGAGCTCGAAACGCGTTTGGCGCTTGGACTGTGTGCGCTCTGTCGACCTCACTGCCGCCTGCTGAGTGGTGTGCTGTAACCCCGCAGTGTGTGGCTTCTCTCAAGGGCAACCTGTGTTTTTTGTATTACAGCGGCTGGTCCGGCCGCGAGGAGCCCCGACGCCTTTGGCGGATCCTGTGTGCTGGCAAACACTAGCACTTGTTAGGACAGTGGGGGCCTCGCTCGCAGATGTACAGGCAGCGGAAAACAGTGAACACGCGCTCCACCGTAAATGGATGCTTATTTCTTTGTGGGGCAGAGACAGTATCCACTTGGTGAAAGAACTTTGGAGTCTGAATGTGGCTATATTTTTTTGGACTACCAGGACCAGCATGCCACTTTATGTAAACGCCCATTTGGGTGGGACTCTGCAATAAATAAAGAAAGTTGTTCTTAGCACTGTTTCCTGCCTCCATATTGCCAGTGATCAAGAGCTCGAGGGAGCTCGAAACGCGTTTGGCGCTTGGACTGTGTGCGCTCTGTCGACCTCACTGCCGCCTGCTGAGTGGTGTGCTGTAACCCCGCAGTGTGTGGCTTCTCTCAAGGGCAACCTGTGTTTTTTGTATTACAGCGGCTGGTCCGGCCGCGAGGAGCCCCGACGCCTTTGGCGGATCCTGTGTGCTAGCAAACACTAGCACTTGTTAGGACAGTGGGGGCCTCGCTCGCAGATGTACAGGCAGCGGAAAACAGTGAACACGCGCTCCACCGTAAATGGATGCTTATTTCTTTGTGGGGCAGAGACAGTATCCACTTGGTGAAAGAACTTTGGAGTCTGAATGTGGCTATATTTTTTTGGACTACCAGGACCAGCATGCCACTTTATGTAAACGCCCATTTGGGTGGGACTCTGCAATAAATAAAGAAAGTTGTTCTTAGCACTGTTTCCTGCCTCCATATTGCCAGTGATCAAGAGCTCGAGGGAGCTCGAAACACGTTTGGCGCTTGGACTGTGTGCGCTCTGTCGACCTCACTGCCGCCTGCTGAGTGGTGTGCTGTAACCCCGCAGTGTGTGGCTTCTCTCAAGGGCAACCTGTGTTTTTTGTATTACAGCGGCTGGTCCGGCCGCGAGGAGCCCCGACGCCTTTGGCGGATCCTGTGTGCTGGCAAACACTAGCACTTGTTAGGACAGTGGGGGCCTCGCTCGCAGATGTACAGGCAGCGGAAAACAGTGAACACGCGCTCCACCGTAAATGGATGCTTATTTCTTTGTGGGGCAGAGACAGTATCCACTTGGTGAAAGAACTTTGGAGTCTGAATGTGGCTATATTTTTTTGGACTACCAGGACCAGCATGCCACTTTATGTAAACGCCCATTTGGGTGGGACTCTGCAATAAATAAAGAAAGTTGTTCTTAGCACTGTTTCCTGCCTCCATATTGCCAGTGATCAAGAGCTCGAGGGAGCTCGAAACGCGTTTGGCGCTTGGACTGTGTGCGCTCTGTCGACCTCACTGCCGCCTGCTGAGTGGTGTGCTGTAACCCCGCAGTGTGTGGCTTCTCTCAAGGGCAACCTGTGTTTTTTGTATTACAGCGGCTGGTCCGGCCGCGAGGAGCCCCGACGCCTTTGGCGGATCCTGTGTGCTGGCAAACACTAGCACTTGTTAGGACAGTGGGGGCCTCGCTCGCAGATGTACAGCCAGCGGAAAACAGTGAACACGCGCTCCACCGTAAATGGATGCTTATTTCTTTGTGGGGCAGAGACAGTATCCACTTGGTGAAAGAACTTTGGAGTCTGAATGTGGCTATATTTTTTGGGACTACCAGGACCAGCATGCCACTTTATGTAAACGCCCATTTGGGTGGGACTCTGCAATAAATAAAGAAAGTTGTTCTTAGCACTGTTTCCTGCCTCCATATTGCCAGTGATCAAGAGCTCGAGGGAGCTCGAAACGCGTTTGGCGCTTGGACTGTGTGCGCTCTGTCGACCTCACTGCCGCCTGTTGAGTGGTGTGCTGTAACCCCGCAGTGTGTGGCTTCTCTCAAGGGCAACCTGTGTTTTTATATATATATATATATATATGTATGTAAAGATATATATATATATATATATATTTATGTAGGGCATATTTATGAGCCACTTGTTCCGCCGTAGCGTCACTTTTTGTGATGCAATGGCAGTGCAAACCATATTTATGAGGCCATGCAAAGCTACTTTGGGTTGCTTTGAATGGACCTCAAGATATTGAGTAAGGTAAGGCGATGCTCATTGCAGCATTGCCTTACTCTACACAAGGGAGGCATTCCATAGGCATTGTGGTGGGTATTCCCATGCAATTCCCATGCTTTTTGACACATTCCCAGATTCACAATGACTTTTAAACTTGGAAATGCGTCAAAATCTTACACCTCCTAAAGCGGGGTGTAATGAGGAGAAATAGCTGTATTTCTTCTAGTGTTTTCCTCTTTATATGTGTGCTGTGGAATGCAGTACACAAAGAAAGTGGAAAACACCTCTAGGGATTGTTTATGTGCAGGAAGGTGCTCAATGATGCACAAAAATAATCCTGAAGACAACACAGGCGCTCTTGCAACATGGTGCCTGCATTGGCGCTAGGCTGCCGAAATGGTGCCAGCACAGAGGGAAAGGACTGGGATGCACCGTATTGAATAAAGAGCACAGCATGTCAGCTTGGCAGCATGTGGCAGCAAGCCGGGGAATGGAAATACCAGCTATCTCACTGGCATAGAGAGGAGGAAGTGGCTCACCCATTGCCAAAGATACTTGTGTCTTTACCAGAAGTTCCCTACCTGTATTTTCATCTGCATTGGTTCCTTGGCTGGTGTGGGACTTCGTCCCCCTGCCTACACCAGGCCCAAGGCAGGCTCAGAAACAGAGGCAGTGCTCATAAGTGCATTGGGCATCCCGTTGCATGACTTGTGACCGGGCTCGTCATCACTCAGAAGAGGCTGTGCTGGGCTAACCCTCAAGGTTCCTCCAGTCGACTTCACACACTTTTGGCTCTGGTGAGTCTGGTTTCTCTATTTGATTGACTGGCAGTCTCACTTGTAGTTATGGGCAAGCACAAACTAGCCATAGGGAAGGAAGGTGTCAATGTTAATCCCCCAGCTGGCACAAACTTGGACTAACTTTTAGTGCAAGCTGTTAGTGTAGTTACAAAGGAGATCAAACTGGCAGCAATACATCTATCTCTAGAAATGGGGGAAAGACCTTGTCTTGTTTCACTTAGTTTGGACACCACTCTACCCAGCGCCCCTGCTTGGCTGCAGCAGACCCTGCGCATTCAAAGGCAGCAGTGATTAATACTACAAATGAACCCTCTTCCCAGCCTCATTCCACACAAAGTCAGGCACTGATGAATCTGCCTCCAGATTGCTGCCCATATGTGGCAGTTTTGGTAGGAGTACCTCCTCTACCAACCGATAAGAAGGAAACCTATTGGCAACTGAAAAATAAAGTCTGACATTGGCTTTCACGCAACACTGCCTTTGAGATGTCAGAGTATAACGTCATCCTACTGGTGAGGAGAATTGGGTGGATTGGTACATCATTGAAATCAACCGAGGGAGACTGTATGGTTATCCACTGCAGATCTCCAGTCGTGGTGCGTTGTCTGCTTAAAACTGGCTACAGGCCTCGTAGTCTTGGTCTAACTACAAATATTGTTCCATGGGTTTTTTTCTGATCCTGCTGTTCCTGCCACCCTGGAAACATGAGAAGGAGTGGGATTCTCCACCATCGAGATGAAGTACTGGGTGCCCCCTCTGTCCCTACCTTTAACAGATTCTCACCACTTTCTGATCTTGATGCCAATGATTGACTTGCACAACCACTGGACCTCCTGAGAGCGCCCAGTCCACCGAGTGTTGAGGATGTTGGGGAAGAATTTATGCCATCTTGAGACTGGAAGTTGTTGACGCTTAGTGCCTTTCCTGCACCTTTGTACGGCAGTCAGGTTGCAATCCACTACAATGGTTGCCTTCTTTGTTCCTACTACATGTGATTCTTCATCAAGAGCTGACACCCAATCAAGCTCGTCTCCTGGAATCTTGCTGGTATTAATAGCAAACTGGCATGTCAAGAGTTGGATGATTTTGTAGAACAATATGATATATGTATGGTCCAGGAGACATGGTCTGTTTTTGTGCCTTTTCAGCATAGGCTTTCTGGTTTTGATCGACCAGCCCTTTCTTCTGGAAAGGGCAGGCTGTCTGGGGGCCTTGCAATTTGGTTGAGAACTACCTTGGTATATTCTTGTACTGTTACTGACCTCGGCTCACCTGATACATTGTGTGTAATTTTACATTTTGCTGATGGGGTTACGTTATGTCTGATTAATTTGTATTGCAGACACGAAGGCAGTAATTCCATTATACCTGTTATTGATACAATCAATTCCTTTCTAGCAACTCTCCCGGTTGGTGTTTGTAGGCTCGTGGCTGGTGAGCTTAATTGTAATTTTGAACCCCTTGGCATCGCTTCTGCCACACTAAGTGGGGACAAGGATGAAGTGTGGGCAATTCCAGACAGAAGCTGCTTTGCAAATATCATTGCTTTATCATGATTGGTTGAAGTCCACCCGCTGTTACTGTAGGAATTATATGCTTTTCTAGTAGGGACTGTATTGTTTTTACTAACAAGGATTTTTTTTTACTTCTCATATACTTTATTCTCCTTCGTTAGTATGATTGATTGATGCCCATCTGCTGCTATTTCGTTTACAGGGCTTTTAAAATATGTCTAGAGATACTTTTAATGTTTTATTTGTGAATCATGGCTTGTGCTTTTATGGCTAATTGCCAAAATAAAGTTATTGAATGATTGATTAATTGAATGATTGATTGTTTGATTGATAAATACGCTGCATTCCTGACCTTTCCATGTGGCGCAGGGCAACACAGCAAGGTAATTTGCTGCACTGCACCACCAATCCCATCCCCCATATATACATGTATGACTATGCTCACAGGTTGTCCGCATTGATTGACTGCATCCATCATCTCACAAGGGGTAGTCAGAAAACGGCAGACACCACACCATGTGACCCCAGTGTTTTTCTCTCTTGTGGACCATAATAGAGGCTGTAAATCTAGTGCAGAGAGTAGCGACAAGGTGCTGGTATGAACGGCAGTAAAGTGCTAGGTAAATTAGATTCTCCAGGATTCCTTCCATCTGCCTGCTTCAAATATCCCAGCTTCTCTCCCAACCACATGCAGGGGCGTAGCCTGGTCAGTAAGATGGGGGGTTGCACTTCAGATTTCTCAACAATCTTGCTGGCACATAAGGTTCTATTTGCCAAATTCTGATACAGCACAGCAGCCACAAATTCTGCTCTGCATGAGAAGGAGAGCTGGAGAGTGCCATATTTACAGAGATATGGCACTCTCCTCCCCTCTCCCTAGCCCTACGCCACACACATACCTTTGCACCATAGTGCAAGGGTGTCTGTATGAGTCTAGGATTGGTTTTATACTGGAAGGCTACCCTTCGATTACAAAATACAATGCTTAGAATAACTTTAAAACTTTTCCCACTTTGTATGTGTGCAACGTCAGAGAAGAAAGGAGAATTAAAGCATTTCTCCTTCATAGTGCCTGTTTGAAATTGGCGTTTTTTTAATGCAAAACTTTTTTTTAGCAAATAGGGTTTTGTGTCAAAACCATGGGTGGTTACATAGGAACACCGATGCACCACCAATCAAAAGCCCGGTTGGCGCTAAGTAGTGCAAAGCAGCTCTATGCACTGATTGCATTACTTTCAAGTAAACTTCCAGTTCAAAACAAGTTTTGCACTGGAAGGTAAACACAAAATCTTAGTACATATACCACATAATGTTAAAATACATTATACGACAAGCAGGGGGCACTAAGGGGCTTAAGAAGCAGTAGAAAGGAAGAGTAAAGCGTATTGGTAGGGGTACTAAGTGAGAAAAAAAATTTCATTCTCTTGCCAAACAGAGATAGGGAGAGTGTGTGTGTGTGTACGTTTTTACTCTGTGTGTAAAAATCCCTGATTAAATCCGACAGACACCTCACCATACCTGAATGAAAGCACCTGCACCCAACTATTCATCACAAAATACATTTTTTAAGGGGGTGTAGCTCCCCAAACACCCCCCTGAAGCTACGCCCCTGACCGCATGACACACTCTGGACCATGGAGGAGCATGACGCAGATAGGATTCAGCCTGTCTGTCATTGTTCTACCATTTTGGCAGTCCTAAGTGGCTGTCACTCTTCCAGGTTGTGGCAATGTGTCAGAGGAGCAGTGAAGGCATCAGTAGAGAGATGTATATCGAGCAGTGAAGGCATCAGCACAGGGGTCCAGAAACAAGCATCCTGGGACTAGTTTTGGGGGTATCACCCCTCATCAGCCAGGCTAAGTTGAATCCAGTAGTGCAGTGAGCACAGGACCCACGACAAAAGCAAAAGGAACCAATGATGGACGGAATGATGAACAATGCAAACATTCACCCCCAGTCACAAAGATCTGGATTTAATCCATCATTCTTTTGCTCACCATGCTGCCATAGTTTGGACCCAGCCATATGCAAATCAGTCTTGACCCTGTCCCTCATTGGAACAGTCCAGCCCGAACTGCTAAGCCAGGTCCTCCCTGGACCAGAAACAAGCATTCCGGGACCAGTTTCAGAGTATCACCCCTCATCAGCCAGGTTAGCTTGAATTCAGTGTTGCAGTGAGCACTGGACCCATGTCTAGACATACCCTCCCCACTTAGGGCGACAAAAGCAGAAGGAACAAATGATGGACAGAATGTTGAACAACACAAACATTCATCCCCAGTCACAAAGATCTGGGTTCAATCCATTGTTCTTTTGCTCACTATGCCACCACAGTTTCGACCCAGCGATATGCAAATCAGTCTTGAGCCTGATGGGAACAGTACAGCCCGAACAGCCAAGCCAGGTTCTCCCTGGACCAGAAGCAAGCATCCTGGGACCAGTTTCGGGGCATCACCCCTCATCAGCCAGGCTAGCTTTAACCCAGTGACTCAGTGAGCACGGGACCCATGTCTGGGCATACCCTTCCCACTTAGGGTGACAAAAGCAAAAGGAGCAAATGATGGACGGAATGCTGAACAATGCAAACATTCACCGCCAGTCACAAAAACTGTGGTGGTAAGGGGCATATTTATAAGGTGGCTTTAAGCTACGTTAAGTGGCTTAGCACACCTTGTAAATATGTGAAATGACTCAACGCCACCGGATCATCAGAAAAAGTGACGCTCAGGTGGTGTTAGGGGCTTGTAAATATGCCCCTCTCTGTTGTGATCAAACTCTATGTGGTGCAGTACTAGCAACTGTCCTGGGGAACAGTCTCTCATTGACTTCCGATGTGAATTAGCACTACTACATTAAGCAGTCTACGCCTGCCCGGTGGAGTAGTCATTCCTTCTTTAGTGAAAGCACCTTTTATTGTGCATTATTTCAGCCTCCCTTGTATAGGAGACTCTATTAACACTTCTATGTGCTGCATACTGCTTTTAAAATCCTAAAGCACAGGTTACATCGCAGTATTGTGGAATCTTTGGTACAATGCTGTCATGGACGTCAATTTACCAAAATGCCAGGGGTAGCAGAATGACTTCACATGCCCCTTGACCTCCACTTGCACTAACACATGCATATGTTTATACATACACCCACATTCACACATGCACACACATTCTGCCTACACATGCACACACATGCACACACATTCACACATATACACATACTCTCTTACATAAACACACTTGAAACTGCAAGCAGGCACATCACATACATTTAAAAACATTTTTTTTAGTTACCTCAGCTTCCAGGGAAATTCATATTCCAGCTATTTGTTCTCTATTTTGTTATTAAACTAATAGCAAATTATGTCATACTGTTCACTATTAGTATGTTAAATGATTGACGAAAAACGAGATTAGTGAAGCCCCCACGGACGTTCATAAGGACGAACTGCTTCTGTTCCTGCCACTGATTTTGCCACTGCTGATGTTAGGGATGCAATGACAGTGCCAGGGGTCACAAGGGGTATGCCAGGGGTCGCAGTAGCAACCCCTGGAGACCTCTAAATGACGTCCATGAATACTGTGATTTTTTATCTGTCCAGTGCATTCCTCAGCGCCACTTCCGGCGATATCTCGGAAAATGTGGAAGTTAATTCCTCTAAATATATTAAAACTAATCTCCTGAATTAGCATTTATAAAATAACAGCAACGATTGCACTCAAAAGAGTTCTCGCACAAGGGATAGCTTTTAATGCTAAATGCTATTTGCAAAATTGTCGCTTTTAATTTCATTTTCAATATAATTTTATTTAAAACTATGTGATTGCATGAAACTATGTAAATAACCTCATATAAGGCTCTGGTTGCGACCCATGTGTTTTGTGTGCAAAGCATTCTTCTACTTGAATTCCATCCATACCAGTAATCTTCTCTCACCCTTGACCCTTGTTCATTAAAGGGTGACCCTGGTGTGTTCAATTCTGAAACCTGTGCCCCCGGAAACATATGATATCTCAATGCGACCTTTGTAAAGAGCTCCGCCCTATAGGTAACCTTAAAAATAGACATTAATAAACACACAAAAGAGGAAGTGATCAATATGCACTGGAAAACAGGAATATAACCCGCTGTAGTTTGACCTGAGCTGCCTACTGTAGCTGTTGCTTTGGTACAGTAATTGCATCCCTTTAATGGGATTTTATTTTAAATCATGTCCTCAGCTATTTATAGACCTGCAAAACGAATAGAGTGGTAACAAAACCAACACGTTTAATTAGGGTGCCCTTGCCTACTGCATCCTATCATTAGACTTTGCACAGTTTGCAGAAGACATTAGTAAACCACATTAAATTGTGTCTACATTCCCAGTAAAATATTTTGTACTAATGTAAGGACACAATTCGGTGGCTCCTTGAATGTGACAGCTGAGAAAATAACGTATTTATCATACTGTCTTTTAATGACTCACTACTGTTTGACCCAGGCATAAGTAATTGCTGTTTTTGCACAACAATATGAAATCAACTTTGCTAACACTTACAGTGCAAAGTACATTTTCGTAGAAACAGAACTGCACAATTAGCTAAAGATAGATTTTCAAATGACCTACGTATTATGGAAACCTACAATGGCAGAGTAATGCCATAACAATAATGGCTCAGGCGGATAATGCCTTCCACCATATTACAAGTGACTTATGATATAATGCGGATATTTCCCACGCTTGTGACACGTCTACAAAACTTTAAATCAGGCCCTCAGTTATTAGGGGACATATTTATGGGAATTGTGGCGCAAGGTAGCTCAGAAAGTTACCTTGCTGCGCTGTCCTGTGTAACAGGGAAAGGGCGGGACTACACCGTATTTAACCAATATGATGCATTCCTATCCTTTCTCCCTGCACTAGACCGTTCCGGCAGCCTATCGCCAATGCAGGCAACCTTGCACCATGGTGCTAGAGTGCCTGTGTTATAGGCAGGATTGTTTTTGTGCAGGAAGGGGCACTTCCTGCACAAAAACAATCCATAGAGGTGTGCTCCTCTTTCTAGAGAGAGGACAAGACGAGGAGAAATATAGATATTTCTTCTGGTTATGTCTCACCTGAGAAGGCATATCTTTTTGGCACATTCCCAGGTTTATCAGGTTTGGTAAGTCTGGGAATGCGTAAAAAACCATAGGATTTGCGTGGGAACACCCACCGTAACTCCCAAGGAATGCCTCTCTTGTGCTGAGTAATGCAACAGAGCGACTTGGAGCTTTGCGTCATGCTTGAACCACATTACATGGCGCAAGCATGACAGAAGGCCCTCGTTAATATGCCCCTAAATGTGAACGAATTCACAGCAATGGCTGATATAGACCCTCTGCCTGCCTGATACAGCTAGACTGATGACTTATTGAGAGGAGACCTTCAATACGGTGGTGCTGTTTGCTTGGGCCTCTCTATTATTCAGTGTCACTGAAAGTTGTTTCTTGAGTTGCTGTTGAGGTGATAAGTTAGTTTGGTTAATGTATGACTTTAACACCACCAAACCCACGCACCAATTAGCTACCAATTTGTGGCAGAAAGATGAAAGTGAAAGAATTTGTGCTGAGTAGAAATGTATACACAGGGTTGTGGCATGCTGTTAATCCTAGGTCTAGACATGGGATACTGGTATGGGGATTTAAGCAGAAGCTCCAGAGGAAGTTGTGTTGGGCTGCTCCGGTTAAACAGAATAACAATCAGCACTGGATGCTCCTATGTTAAAGGTCGATGAACAAGTTGAATGGTGGGCTACCTGTATGTCAGTAGGATGGGATTCCTCCATTACATCGAGTCAATAACACGGAGAGTCAGTACATCAGGAACCCCTGCATCGCAGGTACTTTTTCACTAAAATTACATTAGGAGTCACAGTATCTCAAGGAACATAAAATAGCAGATAGGTATATAACATAGGTATATAACATAGTCAAAGGTTAGGTAGGGTTCAGCAAACACAAAACCAAAAAAGCCCTGAAATTTGCCACTTATGGCAGTGGTTCCCAATCTGTGCGCCGTGGCTGCCTGGTGCGCCATCAAAAGTAGCCAGGGGAGCCGCGCACCAAGCACTTTAATGCATTTAATGTTGAAGGGTTTGTTGGCTTCAGTTAAACTAATTAGACTTAAACGCATGATGTCGATGATTTGTAAGTGACATGCCTGAAGCTGGAAATGTGGTACTTGATTGATGTCGAGGGAGATGACCTCCATATTTCATTGGATCCCCACGTTCCAACGCTCCCAAAGTAAGCAGAAGCTGCCTGATTTATTTTGTTAGGTTTGTTGATAGTTTAGTTTTTTTCTAAATGCATTTTACACTAATGCAAGTTATCAAGAAAAGTTGTCCCGTCTCTCAAACACTCTCAAACACACTAATGGTTATTAAGTCTTGACATGTGTACTTGAACCATAGGTACTTCCAGGACACATTTCTTCCAGTACACACACATTTTCAGACAGATGCGGATTATTCTTTGTGGACTGTGTGTTCAGATAGCACATATAAGGTTGAACTGAATAATTTGGACTCTTTGCAGACATTTTTGAATTGATCAAGGAACACAATAATTACAATTTAGTGTGCTTTGGTGCTTTATGAGATAAAATTGTATTTAGACTACATTCGTACATCTAATAGTGTAATACTCAAGGTGGGTGAGTATTTGGCACCATGTGAGCACCCAATACATATTGGAATGAAAATGATTTGATGTGGTATTTACTAATAATGTACTTATGTTTATGTGCAGGTCAAAATAGCATATCCACAAATTGTTTATGATATATGTTTTGCTCTTTGTAAACAACCTTTTCTTACACAATGACCTCTGCAAAGAAGTATACTGAACATAGGCGATCTGTCAAATTTGCCAACATTTATCATAGTCGTTAAACAGTTAAAAGTTATAAGCAACTCTTTCCTCTCCTAATTCAAAATAAAATATATGAAGCGATGTTAAACTTGCGATAGTGTCCCATTTAAACTTCCATCCAAATTTTATTACCTAGAACTTTATGGAGAAATGTATCAAAAAGCATCATGGTTCCAAATTGAAAATATAAAACGGATAACCACTTCACTCTTTAAAGAATGAACTATACACCTAAAATATTGGTCCAGTTGGCTATTGAGCCAATATCTTAGCAAGGCAAAAATGTATCCTAATCTGCTATTGACAACTATAAAAAAACAGAAATAGGAAAACTACACAGATCACCAACCAGCTGGCTAGCTAGGCAGTAGGCTGCTCCCTCCAAGTTCCTAACATTATGATATAGAGTTGTTTTTTTATGCATGTATTCGCATATGTTTTATACCTTTAAAAAAAAAGCTTGGTGATACTTTTTACCTTCTGTTTTGCTCCTTCCCTGGTCCACGGGCATCTGATTAAGCCAATTGTGTGGAGGGAAGACGAGCACTTAATTTGACTCACTTCCAGAGGTTAGTGGGCTAGTCTTGAGGCAGAAACACTCATAAATTTCACATGGCATCTTGGATGCGCAGCAGATGCCAAATGCAAGCCTGTCTGCGCCCATCTGCGGCCGGACTGCGCCATGCACCAGGACCCCTAGATCTCTTGCTATTCATACTTATTCCAGATCCCAATTACAGGCCATCAGAAATAAAGGTAAACATCGGGCTTGTATGCTGCACAAGTTTCAGTCTCTTGTTTTTAGGTCTCTCTGAGTCAGTGTGCATGCGCTGTCGGAGACACATTTAGTAGATGAGTTTTCAAAGTGCTGCTGGCTGGCCTAGCGCTTGCGTTAACGCGAGCGTGCACGCGCTCAGTCGGCCGCCAGCAGTCTTTCACGGGTCATTAGAACCGTGATGACTTTCACTTTCGCAAAAGTAAAGAAATAGAAAAAAACATCTATTTCTTTACTTTTGCTATAATCGCGGCACCCGCGCTTTACTTTTAATGTTCAAAGTAAAGCGCCGGTGCCGCGATGCTTGTTCTCACATGCGCGGCCAATGCTTGTTCTCTCAGAGCACTGTGAACAGCAGCAGGGCACGGCTGAGCGCCTTAAATCTAGCCATTGAAACTGACTTGTTGTGGAAACCATTTTGATGTTGGCTCATTCGACACCGCAATATTTAAAATACATTGTGAAATTATAGGGGTCGAATTCTCGCCAGTAATGACCATCATGTGTACAGTCTGCACCTCAAGTTGTGTTGCCTCTTAGCGCTTCAATGTTATTTGTTATCGCCAAACTCAGCGATACTCCTGTTATCGACCAGCGAACGATGAACACCTGAGCAGGCCCTCGGCGGGATTTTGACCTCTCTGACTTGGAACTTGCATATATCTCAAAAGCAATTACTCGACTCGCCGGGCTGATTTAACGGCTATGCCTCAGTGGCACTTTCAGGTTGTAGTCATCCTTATATGTGTTTAGCTCAAATTTCCGACCGTTTTCAGAACCTCTTTCAAAAACACCCCACAGTTGCGCAATTCAATAAATTTCCCAAGACACAAGTAACAGGACACTTCTGAATTTTCCTGTCATAAACGCGTGATAAATAAAGGTGTCCCATGAAAAAGATTTTTATTAAAATAATGCAAGTAACATACATTCCTGCCACTTTTTGAACAAGCATTGGAATAGCCAATAGGTCTCGCTTTTGGGACCTTATAAGTATTTAGTTATGCAGCACAATATCCTTGGTGCAACAACATCAACTGTTGTATGGCTAAACACTTATAAGGTCCCAAAGGCGAGACCTATTGGCTATGCCAATGCTTGTTTTAATTGTAATTCTGCCTTCCTGTTTTTTTATTTGTAATTTTGCCTTTAACCCTGTCTTAGAAACCCCATTTAAAATTGATTCTGCAAAGCACTTAGTGCGCTCACCTTTTAAGCCAATGCACCAACATAATTTACTGTCCTGTCTACTTCTTAATATGAGAACAATCATAAAACACAACCAACTTTGATGACTGGATTCATGCGGCAGTAACCTGGTTATCTCCTCTAAAAACTAGAATAAGCCACAGATCCCTGCCCTCTGCTCAGTGCTACTCACAGGAGCTCAGGAAATGCAAACAGAAGTGCTGATGCCAGGAACAACTTTGGAGACTAAACTACAGTTCTGACGAAAAAACAAAATATAAAGACATGATTTAAAGAATATAAAGACAAATAAATGCTGCCAAGACCTAGGTTTTTACCGACAAATTGAATGCTGCCAAAAAATCCAGTAGAGAACTTTTTAACACAGTTAAAACACTTTCAAATTTTGGCAATAAACACTCTGTTAGCCCCAACCAATCACTGTGCAATAAGATAGCTGATGTTTTCCTACCTAAAGTTAACAATATACTCCTGGAGTTCACTACTTTGGCAGGAAAACTTGAGACTTCTTCCAAGCTGGAAACGTTATTAGAACCTATTGTCTCTAATCAAGCGCCAGGCCCATCAATGCTTAATTCCTTTACTCCTCTCGCTGAAGAGAAGGTGGCGAAATGAATTGAATCCTCTCAATCAGAAGCTACATTTGACCCCTGCCCCCACAGGATCTCCAACCAGTAGCAACAACCATTTTAGTCGACCTTATGGTACTTCTGAATAAAGTTCTTACCTCAGGACACTTTCCATCAGTTTGGAAGAAAGCATCAATACTGCCACTTAAAAAAAAACCTGTGTTAGATCCCAAAGAGGTAAACACTGCAGGTCAATCTCCCACCTTTCACTTCCGGCTAAGATCTTAGAAAATACTTTAAACCAATAAATGATTGCCTTTTTAGAAACTACCAACTGCCTCGATTCATCACAGCATGTGTATAGACCCAATCACTGTACAAAATCAGCCCTCGTGGAAGCCACGGAAGAAATTAGAGCCATTGTGGCGGCCTTGATCTTGCTTGATCTTTTGGCAACTTTTGATATGGTCAATCATTCTCTTTTGATTACCCAGCTTGACTGTATTGGAATTATGGGTCCAGCACTAGAACTACTCAGCTCTTTTCTATCCAATCGAGAGCAAGTTGTAGCCTTGGAAAACTTCACCTCAGCCTCTTTTACACTTACTTGCAGGGTCCCTCAGGGTCCTCTCTTAGTCCTACCCTTTTTAATTTGTATATCACCCCTCTAATTGAACTTATTCGATCACATGACTTCTAGGTACTTTCGTATGCCAACGATACAGACAGTGGTGTCAGTCTCTTCTAACCCAGAAACAGTGGGCAAATAATTTCACATCTGTATGCAGAACATCGTTAAGTAAATGCAGAATTTGTTTTGAAAATAAACTCTGAGAAGACCGAGGTTTTGTTGTTTAGCAATAACACCTCCTTCTGGAATGCTGTTGATGGCCTTACAATTTAGGATCACTCCAGTTCAAAAAGCAAAGAACTTAGTAGGGGTATTTTTTATGTCAAACTTGCATTTACCAATCACATTAATCAGGTAACATCTTCTGGCTTCTTGACACTAAAAATCTTGAAGAAGATTCTTCAGTTTCTTCCCATAGAGATGAAGAAAACAGTAATATAGGCTTGGGTAATCTAGAATTTGGATTACTGCATTGCCTTGTATGTAGGTATCAGGAAACAACGTTTACATCGCGGATTTTACACCGCGATGCAATCACAACGCGGTTGTTACAATGACCGCGTTGTTACAACACAGTGCCATTACTACACAAGTCATTACATCGACTTGCCGTGGATGGCGTTCTAACATAAGGAATAGTATGTTTTACTATTCCAACACCTTCCCTACTGTTACGTAGGCTGGAGTTGGAATAGTAAATTATACATTCCTAATGTTACGGCGCCATCTCCTGCAAGTCAATGTAACGACTTGCGAAGTAAAGGCATCACGTGGTAACAACGCGGTCGTTGTAACAACCACGTTGTGCAATACCGCATACAAAAAGCACGCATTGTAAAGTGCTATATTCGTAGGTAGCCTGCAGCGGCTTCAGAAAAAATGACAGACTCTTCAAAATGCAGCAGCCAAAGTATTGATGAAACTTCCCAAATTTTTCTCAGTTTTACAAACCATCTCTGATTTACACTGGCTACCAATCAGGGAATGGATAAAGTTCAAATCCTTGTGTTGGGCCCACAAAGCCTTACACAAGTTTGGTCCTCTTTCTTTCCAAAAAATGTTCAAATTGTATGTACCCATTTGTAACTTGCAGCCTACCGTGGCAAAAAAGATAGGTGTTCCCAGAATAAAGAAGGCTCACTGGGGAGGAAGAAGCTTCTCTTATACCACATGCAAATTGCGGAATTCACTACCTGACCATCTCAGATGTCAGTCAAGTCTTTTAATGTTCAACTCAAAATCTGGCTTTGTCCTTACTTTGCTAATTAGGTCTTGCTATCCTCTTTTCTAGTACCCTGTGAGGAAGATGCCAACTGGAATTTGCGCGCTCTATAAATTATTAACATTAACAGATCTGATAAGCTATTACATTTTAAGTACCAGGTGCAGAGCTAACTTTGGTAGAAAGCAATTGTACTCATAATGACTGGTCTATTACACTCCTGCCTGTTTACAAAAGGGCAATTCCAATATATCAGATCAGTGCCGTAGGTGCCAAAACATGACAAGTGTGCCTGTATTGCTTTGTTTTCATTACAATATTAGAACAAATATATGCATTTATAATAGATTATCTCCATAGTAATGTAATCCTTGCTTTTACGGTGGTACTACTTGGATGCTCCAGGCATATGAATATTCCTCAGAAAGGAGCATCTGGGTTTTAGCAGCTGTAATTGCCAGATCAATAATTACCATTCACTGGAAGAATAGCGATCCTGCAGTATTGCAACAACTTGTTGAAAAATCGAGAAGAGTGTGTGATTGGGAAACTCTCAGGGCTAAAACAAGTTTAATAGAAGTTGGAGAGAGTATTGCATGTTTATTCAAAACTGATTCAAATAGTATGCCTTTTTTAACTACGACATTAGTAATATCAATTTCAAACATCTTTCAATATTAGTTCAATGTGGTATGTAACAATGTAAGCAAGCACATGCGGTATTTTGAAAAGAAACTAGGTACTTATTCTTGTTTTCTAATATGTATTCCAAACCTCTGGAAATTTAATTGAAAAAAAGATACATCAGTTCGTCCTTGTGTGTTGACTGAGAGGGCCTAATAAAACCCATATGGGCATGTTACGTCCTTCTAAGGATGTCTATGCAAAAACATCTACCCAGAGATGTTGAGAACCCACCGAAAGTGTGTCTATAGGCAACTGGTAAATCGATTTGAAGGCTTTGCATCCTACTTTGGCTAGTGGTAGCACCTGATCTATTTTATATCATTAAACCATTTTCACTGGCCCTACATCATTAGACTTTGCCCACAATGCCTTGCTACTATTTGAGAGAATGTTGCTCCATTCAGAAGTCAAAAGATACCCACACAAACCAGACCTGTCCAAGCACCTCTAACTTCACCCATTGTGGACTGCTCTATCAACACACAAACATTTTTTGCAAAATTTCTAAGCGACATTTCTCCTATTATCAAGGATATCGCTAACCCTGTTAGAGATTTAAAAAAAAGCAGCGCTAACCGCGGTTAACGCTGCTTTTTTACGTCTGGTATTTTTCTGACTTAGCCATGATATCCTATGTAAGGTGGATATCATGGCTAAGTATGTCTATCCCTATCAGCAAGCTATCGCCAAACCTTGTGGGATTATCGCTGTATTTCCAGCGATAATCTCACAATTGGCAGCTTGTGCTCTGAATTTTATCGCTTTGGAGATAAGCGTTGCTAATATCACGCTATCTCCGCGATAAAATTCAGAGTTGGCCGGTGATAATTATCCTCACGCTAAGAGCGCTGAGCGATAATTATCGCCGGCCCTTGCTGATATGCCCCTTAATACCATAGTTGGGGGTTACATTGAAGAACAAGAATCGATTTTGTTTTCTTTTTTACAGAAATGAGACTATTTTGCAAGGTTAGAATAACGAAAGGCTGTGGGGAAAGCATAACGCTATAATAATACCTTGCAGTTCGCATGCAGCTCTTTGATGTCTGTTATTAGCTAACTGTTGCATATAAGAATTGTAACTGATACACTACAAGGAACAAAAGGATCTCTCTGACAAAAGCACTGACCTCCTTAGATTATATGCACTTTGTGATCTGCACGGTACACATACTTTGCATCAGGCATATTAACGCACTGCGATAGTTTTGGTTGAGTCACAACTTCCACTAAACAAAACTCTGATCTCAATCCAGGAAGAACGTTAATAGCCAGAGTTATCTAGTCATTTATATTGTATCAATCAATCAATCATGAAATTTATATCGCGCACTACTCACCCGGAAGGGTCTCAAGGCGCTTGGGGGAGGGGGGCTGCTACTGCTCGAACAGCCAGGTCTTGAGCTGTCTCCTGAAGGCGAGGTGGTCCCGGGTCAGACGCAGGTGGACGGGCAGGGAGTTCCATGTCTTAGCTGCCAGGTAGGAGAAGGATCTTCCTCCGGCGGTGGTTCTCTGGATGCGAGGGACGACGGCGAGGGTGAGGTTCGCGGATCGTAGCTGGCGGGCGTGTAGAAGGTCAGTCGGTCGTTGAGGTATCTTGGGCCCAGGTCGTGGAGGGATTTGTGTGCGTGGGTGAGGAGCCTGAACGTGATCCTCTTGTTGACAGGGAGCCAGTGCAGGTCTCTTAGGTGGCTCGAGATGTGGCTGTGTCGGGGGACGTCCAGGATGAGTCGGGCGGAGGCGTTCTGGATACGTTGAAGTCTTTTCTGAAGCTTGGCTGTTGTACCGGCATAGAGGGTGTTTCCATAGTCTAGTCTGCTGGTGACGAGGGCCTGGGTGACCGTCTTCCTGGTCTCGGTCGGGATCTATCGGAAGATCTTGCGGAGCATGCGAAGGTTGTGGAAACAAGCTGAGGAGACGGCGTTGACTTGTCTGGTCATCGATAGGGAGGAGTCCAGGATGACGCCCAAGTTGCGTGCGTGGTCCGTTGGTTTGGGTGCGGTGCCTAGTGCCGGGGGCCACCAGGAGTCGTCCCATGCGGAGGGCGACGGTCCCAGGATGAGGACTTCTGTCTTGTCCGTGTTCAACTTCAGGCGGCTGATGTTCATCCATTCGGCGACGTCTTTCATCCCTTCGTGTAGGCTGGCTTTGGCGGTGTCGGGGTCTCTGGTGAGGGAGAGAATCAGCTGGGTGTCATCGGCGTAGGAGATGATGTTGAGGTTGTGTAGGCGTGAGATGGCAGCGAGGGGTTTCATGTAGATGTTGAAGAGAGTGGGGCTGAGTGAGGATCCTTGCGGGACGCCGCAGATGACTTCGGTGGCCTCAGAGCGGAACGGAGGGAGGCGTACTCTCTGTGTTCTGCCGGAGAGGTAGGAGATGATCCATTCCAGGGCCTTCCCTTGGATGCCGGTGTCGTTGAGTCGTTGGACTAGGGTGCGGTGGCAGACAGTGTCAAATGCTGCGGAGAGGTCTAGGAGGATGAGTGCCGCTGTTTCGCCGTTGTCGAGCAGGGCTCGGATGTCGTCGGTGGCTGCGATGAGGGCGGTCTCGGTGCTGTGGTTGGCTCTGAATCCGGACTGCGATGGGTCGAGGGATCCATTCATCTCGAGGAAGACGGCCAGTTGCTTGTTGACGATCTTCTCGATGAACTTGGCAGGGAAGGGAAGGAGCGAGATGGGGCGGAAGTTCTTGAGGTCGGTCGGGTCCGCTGTTGGTTTCTTCAGCAGTGCGCTGAGCTCGGCGTGCTTCCAGCTCTCCGGGAAGGTGGCTGTGTCGAAGGAGGTGTTGATGATGTCTCGGAGGTGGAGTGCGATGGTAGAGGCGGCCTTGTTGAAGACATGGTGGGGGCACGGGTCGGTCAGAGATCCGGAGTGGATGGTGTTCATCATGCGTGTCATGTCTTCGGGGGTCACCTCGGTCCATGTCTGGAGGGTGGCGGCGGGGTGTGTAGGTTCGACCGATGGGTGCGGGGGTGGAACGCCGAAGCTGTTGTGGATGTCGGCGATCTTGCGGTGGAAGTAAGAGGCGAGGGAGTCGCAGAGGTCCTGCGAGGGAGTGATGTCGTTGTTGCCGGTGCTGGGGTTGGAGAACTCCTTGACGATGTTGAAGAGCTCCTTGCTGTCATGGGCGTTCTTGTCCAGTCGTTCCCTCAGAGATTTCTTCTTGGTGGTGCGGATGAGCTGGTGGTGTCTGCGGGTGGCGAGTTTGAGGGCGGTCATGTTGTCGGTGGTTTTGTCGAGGAGCCTGGCCTTCTCGAGGGTGCGGCAGGCCTTCTTGGAGTCCTTGAGTTCGTCGGTGAACCAGGGGGCCTTCTTGCTTCTGGGTCTGGTGAGTGGGTTCTTCATTGGGGCGAGGTCATCGGCACAGGAGGTCAGCCACTGCGTGAGGTCGAGGGCAGCTGTGTTAGGGTCCGTTGTCCTGACTGGTGGGTTCTGGCTGAGGGAGGTGGTGAGCTGGTCGACGGTGATCTTGCTCCAGTTTCTGTGGGGAACCTGCTTCGGGTGGTGGTGGGTCGTGTTCTTTTTGAAGCTGAAGTGGACGCAGCTGTGGTCAGTCCAGTGAAGTCCGGTGGAGTGGCTGAAGGTGACGTGCTTGCTGGATGAGAAGAGGGGGTCGAGCGTGTGGCCGGCGTAGTGGGTGGGGGTGTTGACCAGTTGCTGGAGTCCGAGGTTGGCGAGGTTGTCCAGAAGGGCGGTGGTGTTGCGGTCGTTGTTGTTCTCCAGGTGGAAGTTGAGGTCCCCGAGGAGGATGTAGTCGGCGGAGGGGAGGGCGTGAGGGCTGATGAAGTCCGTGATGTCTTCTCAGAACTGTGTGCGCGGTCCAGGGGGTCTGTAGATGAGGGTGCCTCTGAGGGTAGTCTTGGGGTCGGTGTGAATCTGGAAGTGCAGGTATTCGGCGGCGTTGAATGTGTCGATGGAGTCAGTCGAGATGCGGATGGTGCTTTTGTGAACGATGGCGATGCCCCCTCCGGTCTGGTTGACGCGATCCTTCCTGATGATCTTGTAGCCGTCCGGGATGGCTATGGCGATGTCGGGGGCTGAGGAGGCGTTCATCCAGGTTTCCGTGAGGAAGGCGATGTCTGGAGATGCGGTGTCGAGGAGGTTCCAGAGTTCCACGGCGTGTCTGTGGACGGAGCGGGTGTTGAGCAGGATGCACATGAGGTGGTTGCTGTTGTCCGTCCTGATGGGTGCGGTGCCGGGTCGGAGGCAGGAGAAGTTGCAGGATCGGCAGTCGAAGGGTCCATGGGTGCGTCGCGGGGATGCTCGGTAGCACCCGGGGGCTCGGGCGGTGTTGAGTGCGATGAGTGTGGTGGCATCGTAGGTCCTGCGGGGGGGCTGGCGGACGCGGGGGCCAGGGGGTCTGGCGCTGGGCGCGGTCCAGGCGCGGACGGGCGCAGACGGGCTTACCTTTGGCGCACCTTCGGCGCTCAGTCGGCGCTCCCGCTGCGCACGTCCGCTGCGCGGTCGCTCAGTGGGCGTCATAAGTAGGAGCCGGGAGGGAGGGTCAGGCGGGAGGCGGGAGGACCAATGGGCGAGGAGGGGAGGCGGGGCTACGGGGCAGCGGCGGAAAAGGAAGAAAGTGCTCTAGGAAAATGACCTCTTGGAATCGATCAGTACTTTTCACACGCTTGTGCGTGTGTTTTTTATTTTGGATTTCTTTCTATTGGTCTTTGCGTGCGAAGGCAGCATGCAATTGGGCCAAGGGCGGGTGCAGGTTCCACCTTTGCCAGGAATTGTAGCCGCCCATGGCCTACGGCTTGCGGTTACGCGCAGCGTGTCATCTGTTTTTCGCGGGCACAAGCACGCGCGCCTGCACCACTCCTGCGCTTGTCTTCCAAAGGCCAGGCCGGCTCCGCCTTGTGTATGTATGCACATTTGCACAAAACTGTACATAAATTAATAGCGCCACACATCCTAAATCAATATATGTTGCAATGCATAAAATGGTATACATCTTTACTACAAACTGTGTGTGTGTGCATGCATAGTGCTCAGTTGGCTTTTTGCAGCTGCAAACTCTTACAGTGTGTTGTTCAGCTCGGCGTGCCTGGCACAGATATTTTGAGGTGCGTTACACCCCCGTGAGCTATGGTTCTTTTCACTGTGCACCACGGTGTGTGCCAGCCTGTAGTGCTTTGTTTGTATCACATTATTTTATTTACTTACTCAGCTCCTTGTGTGCCAGGTGCGTGCCTGAATTAAAGCGCTTGTCTTGAAAACTAGAAACGGGGTCTGCTAGACCATAGCGGTGGGAAGTGTTGCGTCTGTCCTGGGACTCTTCTGGGGGCATCGGGGTCCAGGGGCCATTGCTGCTGCCCTGGGACCCATGTCATGTCACACCACACCAGGTCCGTGGGGTGTCTCTGTGGTTCTCCGGCAACTGCACTAGTGCAAGCCGAAATCACACTGTTCCTGGGGCCCATGCCGCACCACACCAGATCTGTGGGGTGTCCCGACGGCACCTGCACTAGTGCAAGCCGAAATCACACTGGTCCTGGGGCCCATGGCACACCATGTTCGTGAGGTGTCCCGGCTGTTCTGCAGCCACTGCACTAGTTCCAACCGGAGCCACACCGGTCCTGGACCCATAGCATACCACACCCGGTCCGTGGCATGTCCCTGCGGTTCTGTGGCCACTGCGCTAGAGCAAGCCAGAGTTACACTGGTTCTGGGGCCCTTGTGACTTAGGAAACCTGTAAAGAGGAGGTGAGGGGGCTCGCCTAACATGCATGTTTGTGTGTGTGTGTATGTGTGAGCGCGTGTGCCAAGAGTTTCTTGTGCAGACTAGAGAGCGTGTTAAGCCGGTGCCACAACGCGAGGCTTTGACGTGTGTATACCTGCTCCTGCCGGCACCGTGCCCACGGCACGTCCACACACAGCGATCTGTGTTCTATCCGTGCTCCAAATGTGTAAAGTGCAATCCGAACAATAGTGCATCACAAGCACTGGACAGTGGTGTGCAGGACCTTACAGATATAGCACTTCGAGTCTGCTCTCCTCGGCGTGCAGTAACTTACAAATAAACCACGCCAAATAGCAAGCAGGGTGCTTGGTGCTTTCCACTGTACAGCATGGAAATGATGTAGCTTGTGCAGGACGACCTCCAGGGTGCCATGCGGGCTCCTCCGCAGTCACCACATACTCTGGCGTGCGAGGCCTGAGCACCGAGAGACCTCTCCACTTCCAGCGCTAGCCAGTCGGGAGCCTGGGACAGAAGTATGTGCCTGCGCCACATGCCATTTTGGATACAGAGATTGCCCTCTGGACTCTGGAGTTTGCCCAAGAGTGAGAAGGACAGGCTTTATCCGGCAGGTAAAATTCTCTGTGTGTGCTTTTATGTGTGTGTATTTTCACATGTGTGCATGTAAACGTGACTGTATCTATATCTGTGTGCGTGTCTCTATGTAGGTGTATCTCTTTGTGTGTCCGAGTGTGTGTTTATGACTGTCTCTTTTTTTGGGGCGCATATCTGTGTGTGTTTGTCCCCGTGCGTTTGTCCTGTGTGCGACATTGTGACTGAGTGTATGTGTGTCTGTGTTTGGGGGTGCGCGTGTTATGATATACGTGTCTGTGGGAATGTACAGAGACGTAACTCAGGCCACTGTGCTCCCCCCCACCGTTCTGCGGCCCCTAGTCATCCAGGGGTTCTCAATTCAGCTATCAATTAATATTTGTGTGATGTGGGAGATTTGGTGCCCCTCATCACATTCCGTGAGGGAGGCAACATTTTGCGTTACGCCGCTGGGAGTGTGTATATGTGTCTGCGTGTGTGTATGAATCTGTGTGTCTGTGTCTTTGTTTGTTTGTCCCTTTATTTGCGTATGTTTTTGTCCTAGTGTGTGTTTGTTTGCCCCATGTGTTTATCTGTGTGTATGTACGTTTGTCCCTGTGTGTGTTTGGTCCGTGTGTGGATCTGTGAGTCTGTACAATTGACAGTGTGTGTTTGTGTGTCTTATTGCATGGATGGCTGGCTGTTTCTGCCTGTATGTCCCCAATGTTTGTCTTTCGGTGTGTTGTGCCATTTTCTGTACCAGAATGTTATATTCCATTCCCCCTCTGTTAAAAACAATGTAATTGTTGTGAGAATCGCTACAGCACCCAGGCATAGCTGAAATGTAAAGGGCTTGAATGAAGTACATCAGAAATACAGCAGACTCGGGTGTGTGTCGACTGTAACCTTCTTACAGGAGCAGCATAGTTTGCTGACTTTTTCAGAGAAACCCCGTCCCTCCTCTGACTATGTGCAACTTTAATGTAGGCACGAAACTGTGACCCTTACTATGAAAATACGAATTACCGTCTGTCCTAATGGGGAAACGGCCATTACAAGGCGGCCGTTTCAACGCTTAACCTTAACGACGCATGCATTACAACGCATGCGTGGTTACCACGTATAGCCTTTACTACGCATTCCTTTACTACGAGATATGTAGTAAAGGAATGTGTGATAAAGGCTAAACGTAAAAAAAGGGGGCTTGGGGGGTCTCCCCCCAAGAAAAAATAAAGCGTGTGTTAAACAAAAGGGGGCTTGGGGGGTATCCCCCCCCCCAAAAAAAAGTACCTGTTTCTGTTTCTGCAGGCAATCGGCGTCGTTAAGAGGAAACGGAAAGACACTTCCGCTTCCTCTTTACGATGTGCGACGCACCACCGAAGAGCCTGAAGAAAAGAGGACGTGGAGAGGTAAGGGGGATTAAATTCAAAAGTAATAAAGGAATGAGGGAGTGATGTAGCGCAGGGGATATTTAATAAAAGGGTTTGTGGGTTGGGACAGAAGGTCGCACAAGGGTACAGGGAAGGGGTAATATCTAAAAAAAAAGAGAGCGGGAGGGGGGAGGGCACAGAGGAGCAGTGAAAGGAATTAGGGTAGGGATCAGAGAACACCTATACCAAGAAAATGCCGTTACCACGCATGGTTTTACAATGTAAAGGTATGCGTGGTAAAGACATTTTCGTGGTAAAGGTTATGCGTAGCAATGGCATTCGCGTTGTAACGCATGCGTTGTTAAGGCATGGGTTGCAACGGAATGCGTTGTTACATCATACAACCCTCCTAATGTAGGTACGATACGCCCTCCCTGATTATAAGGGCAAAAAACATCACCGTCACAATGTGGGCACCAAACGAACCTTCGGTTTGCATCTCCGCCCCTGGCAGTGCGGGCACGGAACACCCCATATAGATGTGGGTATGGGTAGTGCTTTAAATGGGCCAGTACTGTCCGGTGCGGAGTACCGGCACTTTTTTATTTTGAGAGCGAGTACCGGCACTATTCAAGACAAACGTAGTACTTTTAATTGGAGAGTACCGGCACTTCTCAGAAACATGCAGGTACTTCTTTTTTTACGTTGTAAGCACTGGGTATGGGAATGAAATGTCCTCCGTGATAACCAAGGGAGAAAATGGGACCCATGAACATAAAACGTTCGGTCACAAAGCGTTCCGTTGTAACTCACGTACCACCCTCTCTGCTGCTCCCTTGCAGTGATGTAGATCCGTGTATGCCCTTGTTGAAGAGGGCATAGAGTGGCCATCTAAGCGACATGACTGCACGTTATATGTACAGTAAAAGATGATGGAATAAAAGTTATTGCACTCTGTTGTATGAAAAAAAGAACAGGCGCATGCTAGTAGAATGCTTATGCATTTAGTTCATGCTGCAGATTTTCAAAAATCCTGTACAGGAAAATCTACTTAAAGCATGCCAGTCTGAACATACCATCTTGCAGCGTGTCGGATGCCACACATAGTTTGCTGCAACTGAATGCAAAGAATGATGTGAGTATCACTGAAGCACTTTTCGTTCATAGATATCTCTAAACTCTGAAGCGTTAGCACTCTTTTCCAGCCTACTTTTCCTTTTACAATCTATTGTAATCCAGAGATAGTGCTTAAATGCTTCAATTGATGTTAACCAAGGCTACAATTCACTGAATGAGTCAGGTTGTTAAGTTAACGTATATGGCTTGAAATAATGCTCTCAGTGACATCTGGCAACCTAGACCTGATATCTGATGTTCCTTTAGGTTGGACAAATGGCACTCTTCAAAACTATTCTTTTTTTTAGCCTATTTTTAGACAATTTTCAACATATTACTTATGGAGGCCTCATATTCGGCAAAACTAATAGCACGACCTAAATGCGAGACCTATTGGCTATGCCAACGCTTGTAAAAGATGTCAAGGCATACGCAGAGTAATTTCCAGCGCCTTATACACCTGCCTGACAAGGACTGTCTCCTATATTGCTCTTGCTTGAATGTGGATTGCTCACCGAGAAGAGATTCTGCATTTCTGAAACCCCTATTGGGCTCCAGATGTTTTCAGTTTCTCAGTCAGATAAGGGGACGTGGAATGTTGAAGGTCTTTGTGGCTAATACAGCCAGTCTTAAATTGTGCTCTTGCTTGAGTCGAGAGCCAAGAAGAGTTGAAAGGACTGGACTTATGGGGTCACATTTATGGTGCACTGGCACAAAGTGGGTTGCTGCTTGGAACACAGCTCTGATAGTGGCTAAGTGAATTTATGGAAGTTCGGAGAGGAGTGAGTTCCCATAGTCTAGTATAGTATTGAAGATGTTAGCCTTACTCTGGACTAAGGCAGATCGGTGGCCCTTGTGATTTGGACCTCTCTGCAGCGTTTATCACTGTACAGAGCTGGCTTTAGTGCTGGTGGCGCCCAGTCCGACAATCAATTTTGGCGCCCCCACACCCCATGACCACCTCCTCGGATCTTTTCACTACCACTGTGCAAAAGTGCCCCATATCTCTCCAATCATAAGTTATTGCTAAACAGAACACCCCCCCCCCCCCGAGGTCAGCGCCCCTCCACAGATCTGCGCCAAGTGCATCCTCACCGGTCGCACTGCCCTAAAGCCGGCCCAGGCACTGTATCTCATATGGCAATCCTGGCCTGCTACCAGACCTAGGTATTTGTCGAAGACTGTGGGGCTGCTGTATTCTTTTGTATCTGATATTTCTTAAGACATGTTTGTTGACTGAACATCGGGCTACGAACAGCATTTAAGTATGGACACCCTACTTGTCAATTGAAACACTACCTGTGATACAGGGTCAGATTTTTTTAAGTTGGTAGCGTAAGAGAGAAAAAGAGATCTGAGAAGGGAGGCAGGCATGTCTCAGGGGACAGAGGTGTGAACCATCCTTCTGGGTGGCGGTGGGGTGTTGAGTTGTAGATTCAGGCATTAGCTTTAGAGAGCTTTTTGGTTGACATCGAAATTAGGTTTAGGATAGGAACTCTGAGGGAAGACCAGCAAATGTGTTAGGTAGGAATAATTTAGGATGTAGGAGCAGAAAAGAATAAAGGAGAGTAGGGAAAGAAAGCAGGAGGGGATTGATTCCGAGAAACAGTAAAGAGGATCAGAAGGCGCAAGACTGTTGCCGTAGATATATCAGGGTGAATACTGAGGCGGGGGGACGTTGGAGAGTGGACACTGAGGGTGTTGTGAGTCTACAGTGTTCATTTCAGGAATGAAGGAAATGTGTGCAGCAGTCATACAAATAAGTCCTGGTAGGCAAAGTTGAGGCATGACTACTGATGAAGCAGAGGGGAAATAGATTATGTTTTCAGGTTAGAGGGAATTTGGAGCAGGAGTAGACAGCGGCATGGTAGAAAATGGGCAGAGGGAAGGGAAGAGGCAAACAAACAGGCCAGATTGAAAGACATATTAAAAACATTGAAGTTTGACAAGGGTGAAACATTTAACTTTTGGCCATGGGGAGGCTGTCCTTGCTAGGTTAAGTGAGTATGGAGACAACCCGTCTAATAAGACCAACCTCTCTGGATTTTTGTGGATTCTTGTGTTTGCAATAGTCAGGGTGCAGTTTCTTAGATATGCACAGGAAAGTTTTAAGAGTTTCTGGAGCAGTCTGGGAGAAGGACATTCCACAAAAGTGATCACCAGCCAAAGAAGCTCACGACAGGGTTCCCTGAATATCGACCATTTTCATTGAAGCGATGCTCATGGGAGGACCTACCCGGGGCAAAAAGTGACCTGGGAGAAAGGATTGCAAGTAGAGGGAAGGCAAGATGCAGAATGAGTGGTTATGACACACCACACACTCACCAATATTAACGTACCATAATGCACACACTAGTGGCTTTAATGTCACTCCAAACCACATATCATGTATTTCAGATAACACATATGGTTAGGACACTTACAAGGAAGTTGCAGGACCATCTAATGAACCTCAGGCACTGAATGTGGCACAGGTGCCCTAATGCAAGAAAAGAAGCTGAATGGCCTAGTCCATGCATTAAAATCAATTGCATTGCAGTGTGGGGCCCTGCAGTATCTCAGACCTGGGGACATCCCCTGTGTGATGAATGTGAAGAAGATACACAAAATGGAAGATCTGACATAAGCATTCTATTCGGTGAAGTGTTCTGATGCACACAGAGACACATATTGCCTCTCTCATTGCCCAGACCAACCACTTGGATAAAGCAAGGTTCTGGTGGGGTCATGCTGGATTTAAACCATATAATTAGGGATGTGACTGCAACAATGTCTGAGTAGGGTACAGTGGTCAGGGAGACCCAACAGACTATGCACCTTTTAATTGAGTACAGATGCTTTATTCAACACGCAGTTAACACATATGCTGGGTCCAATTTCATCATAATACAACAGATGATTGACAGCAAAAACCAGTCTGACTCAGTTTGTTAACATTTTCCACTATTCTACAATGCTAGGAAAAGACATACTCATGGATGGCATGGTTGTGTGTGTAGGAGAAAATCACTCAATCCATGCCGTACCGACAGAGTACTTGTAGTGTGAGGAAGTGACCTGCTACAGGCACACCTCTAACTGATAAGGAAAACATGAATGTCAGATGGCCATGACTCTAAGAGGCTGCTTCGTTTGGTTTACGGTGGTGAGTGAAGAATGGAGATTGATTAGAGGCGCATGATTTACAGGATTTTTACAAGATGGCAGCCGTGTAGGAGCATCCCAAGGAGCTCCCGCTTTGGGGATTACCTTTTGGTAGTTATCCCCGATAAACTGTTGTCACTGGCCCTCCACCTGCTTGCCCCTGGAGCTGACTGGGACCCCTACCGAAGCACATCATTGCAGCTATTTACAACATCTTCTTACCTGCTGGATCAATCTCCGTGGTGGCCCAGGTCCTGCTTGCTCTGCCCAGACACCAGCGCTACGGGTCGGACCCTCTACTTCTGGGTCAGCCGACCACTGTGGGGCTGCTTAGCACGGTTCTCCATCGCTGCATTTGCAGAGAATCCGGATCGGTTCGCCCGGTGCCGGGGTTGGCCCTCCAGACGGGCGCCATGTTTGACGATCTGTACGGATGCCCAGCCGAGTGGCTGTCACCTCACAGCACTCCTCCCGATGCCCAGCCGAGTGCCCTCCCGATGCCCAGAGTCCTGGCTTGCTAAGGGCGATCTCCAGGTTGGGAATCTGGCTCCATTACGGCTTTGAGCCCTCCTTGCTGCCTCTAAGGCTGCTGCCCCTCCGTCCTGCCTGGAACCCGTTCGATGGACTGGGGTCGCTGACGCCAGGTGCCCTCTAGTTTTCTATCGGGCTCTCTGCCCGGAGCCCTGTATTGACCTCCGGTCACCTGACCTCCGGCGCTACTCCTTCTTTGCCGCTTCCTCTTTCGGCGTCATCTCCCTCCTGCTTGGAGCCTCGCTGCCCGCAGGGACGTACTTGAAAAGAACCACATCAGCTGGAGAGAGTTCCTGGGGGACTAGTGGGTGACCCTAGTTTGTCGGCACTCCTCACGACAACCCCCCCTGGAGATGGCGCCTCTCGGCAGCTATTCTCCCTGCCAGCGTTGCTGGAGATCTGGTCGATGCTCAATTTGGTCGGAGGTGGCGTGAACGAGGAGCCCTGCCCCTCCGCCTCTGGTGATCCAGGAAGTGCCCCGCGCCAGGTATATTGTTTTCCGTTCTTTTCTGGCTTATGGTTTATCAAAACAAGCATTAGCTGTAGGTTGCCTGGACCCAAAATGGCGGCGCCTCACTAATACGGGGATTACAACTATGCTCTCGACGAGTGTAGTGAAGAAAATGTAAGGGAGAATTAGAATTTGACCCACTTATGTAAATAAAACTAAACAGTGTTCTGAGGTGGCACAACTGTACTTTTGGGACTGAAAGGATTATTCTTGGCAATTGCACTCCATTCAAAATGGCTGGAGATGGGGGTTACTCTAAAAGATAAACACCACCCACCTCTCACCACAACATGGACAAAGACATAGGACTAACAGGCACAGCAACCCCCACATAGAAACGGACAAAGGACTATCCCCAAATAGGCTTGAGGCACGGAAAGAGTGATAGGACCATCAAAATCTGTTTCACCACATCTATAGCCATCTGGTAACGTCTAATATTGTAGGCATTCTCACCTGATCATACCCACTCTTCCCATTCCTAGTCGTCCTAACCCATTAATCCAGCGATGCTTACGTCCTATAAATAATAGCAACTGCCATTATTTAATACGACGGATCCCAGGCCATTACTGAAGAAGATGCATAGGAAGATGTCGCTTCTTATTCATATTAGCAGCTGCTATGATTTGATTTGATAGGCCAATACGTGTAAGTTACATAGAGATAGAAGCCTCTAATTCAGCCACTCTATACCACCTCTCCCACTCCTGAACCCCCCTACCCCTTCCTACTAAGCCCCCTATCTCACCAGCCCCACACTATGGAGCCCATAGGCCTGCACACCTACTCAATCAAATACCTCCCTGGCCTCTCAAAAAAGGCGGCCAAAGACTTTAAACATAGGCAGTTAAAATCTCACCCCGAAACACCAATTGCTGACACCTACTTCTCTAATAAAACAGGACGCACAACTAATGACCTCATTTTCTACACCAAAAGAAGAGCACAATGGCGGAAAGCCTTTCTCGCACTATTCGCGACTGCATCCACTAAAAAAACTGCACACGGTCTTACATTACACATCACTCCCTCCCCGTTCTTCATAGCGAATGCCACTATCACCATCTATCATAATGGTATCATCCTCATGCAGGCCTCAGATCATAATCTTCACATTCTGGATAACATCTTCCCGATCATCAAAGCAAAGGTTGCAAGCCCCTATCCCACCTCACCAGCAAACCATTCCCCCAGCAATCGGACTGACCCCCTATCTGATTCTGCACCTGGACTTCCCCATGTGTTATCCCATAACAATAATACTCCCATCCCTGGCGTAGCCGACACCCCATTAAGCAACTGTGAGAAGTTGGCCTGGTATATGATGCTCACTAGTTAAAGTGATCACCTTGTACCATGCCAAGCAACCCTTATGGTGTGGTTGTAAGTCAACCTTTTCGGACTAGCTGCCCTAGTGGTAGCGTAGGCTAAGCAGTCTTTGAGGCTAAACTCGTGAAGCGTGTTAAGCCAGCTGTTTTACCAAATGCAACCCCCTTTTATACCAATGAAAGGACACCACACAGATATATATTCAAAATATATATGTATTTGTTTCTCAAAGTAACCCCTAGTCTCTTTATGAGCACAGGAGCACAAATCGTCAAACAAGATTACAGTAGAATACACAGAAGTTGCACTTTATATGGATAGGCCCTGGTGGCCGCTCAAACCATATACTAAAATAGTGGTATAATACCACGAACAGAAAAGGGAAAAGGCCTAGGGCCTCTAGAATCGCTGGGCCTACAAGGAGCTAACTTCAGTTAGTGACCAAGAGGTCCACGGGTGGCGTGTGCAGAGCAAATAGTCACACGCGTGCTCCCATAGGTTTCAATGGGTGCGTAACAAGTACAAAGTTACTGCAAAGAGGATCTTCCGGATGGACTAGGAACACAAGATTTGGAACACAGGCACTAGAGATGTAATACTACACTTGGGCACAGGTGTGCCAGCTTTACCTCACCCACAGGAAGCGGGTGCATAGGCCTCGAAGTGCGTCGGGTTTCTTCTATCTGTTCCGTGGAGCCTGAAGACAAAGATGCTGCAGGCGGTCGGTCCGGGAGAGATGCAGTGGATCCAAGGGTGGATCGGAGATGTTGAAGACCTGTAAGCAGAGGGGACAGTGTTCACAGTCACTAGCCAGTGACCAGCGTGGCACCAGGTGGGTACCAGGCAATGTCGGGTGCAAACAGGAAGAAAGGTGTAGCCTGTCTCTGCAGCCACGTGGTCCCTGGAGGTCGACGACGTCCAGGAGTCGGTTCACGAGCTGTCCCATGCAGGCTCTCGCTGTCGGCAGTGTCGGCGACTTGATCGAAGCAAACAAGCCTTGGCAAAAGCAATTGTTGTAGGAGATGAAATAAGCTGATGGTTCTGACCAGCAAGGTCAGAAGGACTGCTCCTTTGGAGGGGAGCAAGGGCCAGTCTGGAGCAACCAGACCAGCGGTGTATTTTGTAGAGTTTGTCGCCAAGATGGCTACTAGCCAGCGGGCCAGCAACTGGTTAGGCGCGTCGAGTGGCAAAATGCAGAAGGGCCCCACGCAGATCGTGGAGATGCTGGAGGGCTCACCTTTGGTGCAGATGCTGCTCGGATGTTGGGCTTCTCAGATCCCAAAGCACATCTTGGAGGGAGCCTCGTTGTTGCACTTGTCAGCTTGTCGTGGTCGTTTCAAGATGGCTGGCTCCACGTGTCTCGGTGCCTCCACGGGTCTCCTCTTTTCAGGGACTGTGGATCGGGCGGTGAGAGGTCTGGAGGTCCAGGTCTTGTCAGTCTCTGGGCTCGGGCTCCGGCGGGAGGCGGCGGCAAAGCAGACGTTGATTCGCTGGATGGTGCTTGCGTTAGCAAGGTGGTCACTCCCTGACCACAGGGGAGATTGGCTTCAGTCCTCTGTGCAGCAGAGCGTCGAAGTTCCCGTCTTCTTCTTAGTGTTAAGTTGATTCCAGGATGTCTGAAGTCTTAGGACACAGCTCCTACCTTTAAGCGGATTCTAGGGGCCGGACTACCTGCTAGGTCCCTCCCTATGGGTGGGACCAGGAAGGGGGGTGGTTACACCCCCAATCCTTTGTCCAGCTCGCCCCAGGCCCGGGACTGGTGTGCCCCAGGACCGGTTTGAACTGGCATATGCACCGAGGCTCCTTGTGAGCCACAGGCATGTCTGGTTTCTTTCAAGCCCTACCTGACCAATACACAAAATCCTGTCTGGGGTGGTGCACGCACCTCCCCTGGCAGGAAACCCTTTGTCCACACCTCCCAAGCTGGAAGGACTCCCAGCAGCAGGAGGGCAGACTTGTGTCTGTGGTGGCAGCATCCATTTTGTGGAGCTGAGGCTATGTCTGATTTTACCCGGGTTTCAGGTACTGTACATGTCGTGTCCCTCTAGAAGGGTGGAATGCTAACCCCGTCGCCAGAATTGGCGAGGGGTTAGTATTCCAATTCGTATGACACCTTACTCGACATGTTTTGATAAAGCCAAACCAAAGATAGCATTTAACCGCGAGGTTCATAATGCACTTAAGAGTATATGGTATGACGATATCTGGAAACAGTAGAAGGAAGTTGTTCCGACCACTGCAGACAGGCTCAGCTCATGCCAGAGCACCATCTCACATGGAACCAAGCACTCTGCCTTCAGGATTGTTAAGGCCTGCCATAGGAGTGACTTATAGGTTACCATGTGTCCCATTTAAGGTTAGGTATAGGTATACTACACCTAAGTAAGTGGTGATTACACCAACTTACCCCAGCTGACTGATCAGCCAGTTGTGTCAAATTGTTAGGCCAAGCCTGGGGTGGCATAATACATGCTTCAGCCCCTGGCAGGCCTTGGGTACACCAATGCCCTGGGTACCTCGTGTACACTGGTACAGGGGCTGACAGGGTGATCCACTTCCAATTGGTTATGCACCTAGGGTGCATAGTTTTAATTTAGTAGAGAGAACAGCAGGCTGGGGGTCTGATTGGCAGGCCCACAGCCTCAATATGTCAAAAACCAGTGAAGCAAAAAGCAAAAATTTGGGGTGACCATAGGATAGCAGACCCTACTCTCCTTCACAACCCCCCCCCCCCAAACGCTGGGACATTAAACTAGCCTTGACCAGTCTCGTCTTCATGTCCTAAGTGGAAGTACCTGGAGAGACCATCTGCATTCCCATGGTCAGTACCTGGCCGGTGCTCCACTGTAAAGTCCATCCCCTGTAGGGAAATGGACCACCTAAGCAGTTTGGGGTTTTCACCCTTCATCTGATTTAGCCACAAGAGGGGCTTATGGTCGGTCTGAATCTTGAAGTGAGTGCCAAACAAGTATGGCCTCAGCTTCTTCAGGGCCCACACCACAGCAAAGGCCTCCCTCTCAATAGCTGACCAATTCTTCTCTCTGGGGGTCAACCTTCTGCTAATAAAAGCAATGGGTTGGTCTTGACCATCTACATTAAGTTGTGACAGCACAGCTCCCACACCCAACTCAGAAGCATCTGTTTGGACAATAAACTCTTTGGAGTAGTCACGACTTTTCAGGATAGGTGCAGAGCACATGGCCTCCTTCAGGTCATCAAATGCCTTTTGACAGCTTACTGTCCACTGAACCTTTTTGGGCATCTTCTTGGATGTCAGATCATTAAGAGGAGTCACAATGGACCCATAGTTCTTAACAAACTTCCTGTAGTACCCAGTCAAGCCCAAGAAAGCTCGGACTTGAGTCTGGGTGGTTGGAGGGGACCAGTCCTTGATGGATTGTATCTTACTCTCCAGTGGTTGAACTTAGCCTCCACCTACAAGGTGGCCCAAATATACAACCTTACTCTGCCCTATCTGGCACTTAGTAGCCTTGATAGTGAGGCCTGCCCTTTGCAGAGCCTCAAGAGCCTTCTTCAGGTGGATCAGGTGATCCTCCCAGGTGGAGCTAAAGACAGCAATGTCATCAAGATATGCTGCGCAAAAGTCATCCAACCCAGTAAGGACTTGGTTCACCAGCCTTTGGAAGGTGGCAGGTGCATTCTTCAGACCAAAGGGCATCACCACAAACTGGTAGTGCCCACCTGGGGTTGAGAATGCTGGTTTGGCCTTAGACTCCTCAGCTAATCTGATTTGCCAATAGCCAGCTGTTAAGTCAAATGTGCTCAAAAACTTTGCAGAAGCTAGTTTGTCTATGAGCTCATCTGCCCTTGGAATAGGGTGTGCATCTGTCCTGGTGACCCCTGTAGTCCACACAGAACCTCATCTCTCTCTTGCCATCTTTGGTGTGAGGTTTGGGGACCAGAACCACTGGGCTAGCCCAGGGGCTCTCTGAGGGTTCAATGACACCTAATTCCAGCATTTTATGTACCTCAGCCTTTATACAGTCCCTGACGTGGTCAGGTTGTCTGTAAAGCTTGTTCTTTACAGGCAGACTGTCACCAGTGTCCACCACATGGGTACACCAGTCAGTTTGACTAGGTATCAAGGAAAACATATGTGAAAATGATTGTAGAACCTGTCTACATTCAGTCTGCTGATGGGCAGTGAGGTTGCCTCCAAGGGTCACTCCTTCAACTGAGCCATCTTCAGGGTTCTGAGACAACAGGTCTGGGAGAGGGTCACTCTCTTCCTCCTGTCCCTCATCTGTAGCCATGAGCAAGCCCATGTCTGCCCTGTCAACATATGCTTTAAGCCTGTTAACATGGAGTACCCTGTGGGGACTCCTGGGAGTTCCTAGGTCGACCAAGTAGGTGACCTCTCCCTTCTTTTCCAGGATTGTATGGGGTCCAGACCATTTGTCTTGGAGTGCTGCTGGGGCCACTGGCTCCAACACCCATACCTTCTGTCCTGGCTGAAACTCAACCAAGACAGCCTTTTGGTCATGCCAAGCTTTCTGTAAGGCCTGGCTTGCCTCAAGGTTTTTGGATGCCTTCTCCATATACTCAGCCATCCTGGAGCGGAGACCAAGTACATAGTCCACTATGTCTAGCTTAGGCTTTTTGAGAGGTAACTCCCATCCTTCCTTCACAAAACACAGTGGGCCTCTCACAGGGTGCCCAAACAACAATTCAAAGGGGCTGTAGCCAACTCCTTTTTGTGGGACCTCTCTGTAAGCAAACAGAAGGCAGGGTAGAAGGATGTCCCATCTTCGCCTGAGCTTTTCAGGTAATCCTTTGATCATACCCTTTAGGGTCTTGTTGAATCTCTCAACAAGCCCATTGCATTGTGGGTGATAAGGGGTGGTGAACTTGTAGTTGACACCACATTCCTTCCACATAGCTGTCAAGTATCCTGACATAAAGTTGGTACCTCTGTCAGATACTACCTCCTTAGGAAACCCCACTCTGGAGAATACTCTCAGCAGGGCCCTGGCCACAACAGGAGCTGTAGTGGTCCTAAGGGGAATTGCCTCTGGATACCTGGTGGCATGATCCACTACCACCAGTATAAATCTGTGCCCAGATGCAGTGGGAGGATCCATGGGACCCACTATATCTATTCCCACTCTTTCAAAGGGGACCCCCACCACAGGTAGTGGTATTAGGGGGGCCTTTGTTGTGCCACCTGATTTGCCACTGGCTTGGCAGGTCACACAGGAGCGACAAAACTCCTTTGTATCTTCATTCATATGAGGCCAGTGAAAGTGAGGGACAAGCCTGTCCCAAGTCTTGTTCTGGCCTAAGTGTCCTGCTAAAGGAATATCATGGGCCAAGGTAAGAAGGAAGCCCCTAAATTGCAGAGGTATAACCAACCTCCTGGTAGCACCAGGCTTGGGGTCTCTAGCCTCTGAATAAAGGAGCCCTATATCCCAATACACTTTATGGGTACCTTGAGCATTCCCAGCAGCCTCAGCAGCAGCCAGCTGTCTGAGGGGTTCAAGAGAGGGACAGGATAACTGAGCCTGCCTCAAGTCAGCCCTTGAAGGTCCCCCTGTCCCCAGAAACTCAACCTGATCAGGTTCAAGCTCTTCAGGGACAGTTCCTTCAGGGTCCTCTAGATCAGCTTCCTGGGAAGGCTGATCATCACTCTGAGGCAGGGGGGAAGGCACAGCCTTGACCCTCCTGTTCTTCTTCTTGGTAGGTGCTTGGTCCATTGTTCCAGGATCCAAGACCTGAGGTTCAGTGAGGCACTTTTTGGCCTGTGACCTGGTCACAGCAAGGACATGTGATGATATACCTAACATCTCTGCATGAGTCCTGTACTCCACTTCTGACCATAGAGAACTCTCTAGGTCATTGCCCAACAAACATTCTACTGGGAGGTCTGCACTAACCACAACCCTTTTGAGGCCAGTTACCCCTCCCCATGAGAAGTTAACAACTGCCACACTATGTGAAGTAGTGGCATTGCTGGCATTGGTCACCAGGTAGTTCTCACCTGGTATGTACTGTCCAGGGTCCACAAAGCCTGGTGTCACCATAGTGACACTGGCACATGTGTCCCTGTAGGCTTGAGCCACTTTGTCATTAATTAAAGGAGTCTGTCTGTACTTGCCCAGGTTACTGGGGCTCACAGTCAGGGACAAATCAATGTCCCCATCACAGATCAAGACTGCCTGTGTCAGGGTTCTGTCTAAGTCAGAATCTCCTTCAGTTCCCATAGTGATTCCCACTACACCCTTTGTCTGGGGACCAACACTGCTAACAGTAGTACTGGGAGCAGGTGCCTTAGGGGCAACAGTGTTGGGGGCTCCACCCTTTTTGCAATCACTAGTCCAGTGAGTTGTATTTTTGCAATGATTGCACCAGGGTTTCTTTTGACCTTCTTTCTTCTTTTTGGACTGTTGTTGGGACCCACCCTCCTTAGCAGTAGTTTGGGGCCCTGTTGAAGACTTCTGGTCTTTAGGTTTCTGATCTCCACCCTTTTGGTCTGTTTTCTTCTGATCACCCCCTTGGCCCTGGTTCTGGTTCTTTTGCTTAACCCTGGTTCTGACCCATTTGTCTGCCTTATTTCCCAATTCTTGGGGAGAGGTCAGATCAGAGTCAACCAAGTGTTGATGCAGTTGCTGGTTTTGACAGTTATTTAAAATCTGTTCTCTCATCATCAAATTATACAATCAGATACCTTACTTCCCAGCAACCAACCCTCCAAAGCCTTAGTGGCACATTCTACATATTCAGACCAGTCCTGAGTCTGTGTCTTTTGGGTGTCTCTGAACATTAACCTGTACTGTTCAGTGGTTAAGCCTAACCCATCTACCAGAACACTCTTCAGGACTCTGTAATTTCTGACATCCTCTTCTCTAACAGTGAGGAGTCTGTCTCTGCCTCTTCCTTCAAAGGAGAGCCAGAGGATTGCTGCCCACTGGTCTTCAGGAACCTGCTGTACTTTGCAGGCTCTCTCAAGAGCAGTTATCCATTTGTGGATGTCATCCCCACTTTTGTAGGGGGGCACAACCTTAGACAGGTTCCTATTATCAAAGACCCTATCTTTGTCCTTAGGGACAATGCTGCCACCAGTGGGTATAGACCCACTCTCTCTAGGTTGCCTAGCCTTGTTCAGTTTTTCTTCCATCAGGGCTACTTCTAGCTCCTGCTTCCTGATCCTCAGCTGGGCTTCCTGCATTCTGGCCTCATGTTCCCTCCTCTGAGGGGTGGTCATCCTTTTCCTGGAGTGACCTTGAGAGCCTCTAGAGCCATGAGAAGCATTGGAGTCACCTGAGCGATTCCTCTGCCTCCCAAGCCCTGTGTTAAGTCCACTGGGGAGATCCAATGGGGTAAACCCACTGTCAATCCCCAATAGCCTTAGTTTAGCTGGGCCAAGTATAACACTGGGCACTGGGCTAGTTCTCCCTTCCTCATCACTACTTTCTGTATCCTCACCACTTTCCTCCCCTGTAGTATGATTCTCATCTAAGGGATGGCTATTGGAACTGGGTACCTCTGTAGCATCTTCAGAAGGGGGGCCTCCTGTTCCTGACCCTAAGGGGGCTAACTGGGAAGCTTTCCTGAGTTCTCTCTGATTCTCATCATTTTGTAAGAGTTCTCTGAGCTCAGCAGAGGTAGGGTTCTTGGGCTGTTTAAGGCCTCTAAGAGTTGCCAAATGCCTGAGCTCATTCTGGTTAAGGGTAGCAAAGCTGGATGGTGCCCTCTGGGGGTCACTCTCAACAGAGATGGGTACAGTGGACCCCTCTGCCCCGGCCATTGCTCTTAAGTGTGGGTGGATGTGTTGCAATCTACCTACACTTGGGTTTACCTACTAAACCTATCTAGTAGTTGTAGTCAGGGTGTGCTACTCCCTTTGCTCTACAACAACTAAGTTCAGTAGAACTTATGTATATCTACTCTTGTTTTATATGTACCTACAGGTACCTATGTGATCTTTCAATTGGTAACCAAGAGATTACAATGGTAAAACACAGCAAGCTCAAATCCAACCGCTGCTCACCAATGTGAGAAGTTGGCCTGGTATATGATGCTCACTAGTTAAAGTGATCACCTTGTACCATGCCAAGCAACCCTTATGGTGTGGTTGTAAGTCAACCTTTTCGGACTAGCTGCCCTAGTGGTAGCGTAGGCTAAGCAGTCTTTGAGGCTAAACTCGTGAAGCGTGTTAAGCCAGCTGTTTTACCAAATGCAACCCCCTTTTATACCAATGAAAGGACACCACACAGATATATATTCAAAATATATATGTATTTGTTTCTCAAAGTAACCCCTAGTCTCTTTATGAGCACAGGAGCACAAATCGTCAAACAAGATTACAGTAGAATACACAGAAGTTGCACTTTATATGGATAGGCCCTGGTGGCCGCTCAAACCATATACTAAAACAGTGGTATAAGTACCACGAACAGAAAAGGGAAAAGGCCTAGGGCCTCTAGAATCGCTGGGCCTACAAGGAGCTAACTTCAGTTAGTGACCAGGAGGTCCACGGGTGGCGTGTGCAGAGCAAATAGTCACACGCGTGCTCCCATAGGTTTCAATGGGTGCGTAAAAAGTACAAAGTTACTGCAAAGAGGATCTTCCGGATGGACTAGGAACTCAAGATTTGGAACACAGGCACTAGAGATGTAATACTACACTTGGGCACAGGTGTGCCAGCTTTACCTCACCCACAGGAAGCGGGTGCATAGGCCTCGAAGTGCGTCGGGTTTCTTCTATCTGTTCCGTGGAGCCTGAAGACAAAGATGCTGCAGGCGGTCGGTCCGGGAGAGATGCAGTGGATCCAAGGGTGGATCGGAGATGTTGAAGACCTGTAAGCAGAGGGGACAGTGTTCACAGTCACTAGCCAGTGACCAGCGTGGCACCAGGTGGGTACCAGGCATTGTTGGGTGCAAACAGGAAGAAAGGTGTAGCCTGTCTCTGCAGCCACGTGGTCCCTGGAGGTCGACGACGTCCAGGAGTCGGTTCACGAGCTGTCCCACGCAGGCTCTCGCTGTCGGCAGTGTCGGCGACTTGATCGAAGCAAACAAGCCTTGGCAAAAGCAATTGTTGTAGGAGATGAAATAAGCTGATGGTTCTGACCAGCAAGGTCAGAAGGACTGCTCCTTTGGAGGGGAGCAAGGGCCAGTCTGGAGCAACCAGACCAGCGGTGTATTTTGTAGAGTTCGTCGCCAAGATGGCTACTAGCCAGTGGGCCAGCAACCGGTTAGGCGTGTCGAGTGGCAAAATGCAGAAGGGCCCCACGCAGATCGTGGAGATGCTGGAGGGCTCACCTTTGGTGCAGATGCTGCTCGGATGTTGGGCTTCTCAGATCCCAAAGCACAACTTGGAGGGAGCCTCGGTTGTTGCACTTGTCAGCTTGTCGTGGTCGTTTCAAGATGGCTGGCTCCACGTGTCTCGGTGCCTCCACGGGTCTCCTCTTTTCAGGGACTGTGGATCGGGCGGTGAGAGGTCTGGAGGTCCAGGTCTTGTCAGTCTCTGGGCTCGGGCTCCGGCGGGAGGCGGCGGCAAAGCAGACGTTGATTCGCTGGATGGTGCTTGCGTTAGCAAGGTGGTCACTCCCTGACCACAGGGGAGATTGGCTTCAGTCCTCTGTGCAGCAGAGCGTCGAAGTTCCCGTCTTCTTCTTAGTGTTAAGTTGATTCCAGGATGTCTGAAGTCTTAGGACACAGCTCCTACCTTTAAGCGGATTCTAGGGGCCGGACTACCTGCTAGGTCCCTCCCTATGGGTGGGACCAGGAAGGGGGGTGGTTACACCCCCAATCCTTTGTCCAGCTCACCCCAGGCCCGGGACTGGTGTGCCCCAGGACCGGTTTGAACTGGCATATGCACCGAGGCTCCTTGTGAGCCACAGGCATGTCTGGTTTCTTTCAAGCCCTACCTGACCAATACACAAAATCCTGTCTGGGGTGGTGCACGCACCTCCCCTGGCAGGAAACCCTTTGTCCACTCCTCCCAAGCTGGAAGGACTCCCAGCAGCAGGAGGGCAGACTTGTGTCTGTGGTGGCAGCATCCATTTTGTGGAGCTGAGGCTATGTCTGATTTTACCCGGGTTTCAGGTACTGTACATGTCGTGTCCCTCTAGAAGGGTGGAATGCTAACCCCGTCGCCAGAATTGGCGAGGGGTTAGTATTCCAATTCGTATGACACCTTACTCGACATGTTTTGATAAAGCCAAACCAAAGATAGCATTTAACCGCGAGGTTCAAAATGCACTTAAGAGTATATGGTATGACGATATCTGGAAACAGTAGAAGGAAGTTGTTCCGACCACTGCAGACAGGCTCAGCTCATGCCAGAGCACCATCTCACATGGAACCAAGCACTCTGCCTTCAGGATTGTTAAGGCCTGCCATAGGAGTGACTTATAGGTTACCATGTGTCCCATTTAAGGTTAGGTATAGGTATACTACTCCTAAGTAAGTGGTGATTACACCAACTTACCCCAGCTGACTGATCAGCCAGTTGTGTCAAATTGTTAGGCCAAGCCTGGGGTGGCATAATACATGCTTCAGCCCCTGGCAGGCCTTGGGTACACCAATGCCCTGGGTACCTAGTGTACACTGGTACAGGGGCTGACAGGGTGATCCACTTCCAATTGGTTATGCACCTAGGGTGCATAGTTTTAATTTAGTAGAGAGAACAGCAGGCTGGGGGTCTGATTGGCAGGCCCACAGCCTCAATATGTCAAAAACCAGTGAAGCAAAAAGCAAAAATTTGGGGTGACCATAGGATAGCAGACCCTACTCTCCTACAGCACATATACCTACATAATTCATATTCTGCCCCCAGCACCACCACAATTTCTCCTATACCCACCTCGCCTTACACTGGCACTATCTCGCCCCCAGCCTTCACACACGCCCCCTCGCCCTCCACTAACACCCGCCATCTCCTCAACTACACCTTCTCTCATCCTATTTATAGTACTCCCCTCTCCACTTCCATCACCATATCCAATAACCTCACTGCTGACCTGGCTCTCATCGCTCCTCACAAACCTACTCCTGATCAGCACGCAGTCCCATCTTCCCTTTCTCCCTGCACCACGAATCTCACGGTCCCGCTGCCTTCTGCTCACATCAACACCCCCTCCCGTCCCCTCTGTACTCCCACCCTATCCAATGACGGCCACTCAGATATACTGCCTTACATTGAACCAGTTCTGACTAAAGTACGCATCAATACCCAGACACGTCCCCTCTCAACCACGACAACCCCTACATCAGACCACAGACTGGATAGGATACTTATATCCCTAGATCAAATCAAAGAGGACATCCAAACCCTGCATGACCTGATTCTGCAACGACACAAGCCACAAACTAAATACACTCATCAGCCATGTACTAGCCCCCCGCTTCAGTCGCCTCCCAGATGGAAAACAGTACCTTACCCCAATGCCCCATCACGTCCTAACAGGAAAACATCCCCCATATCAGTGAAAGATCTTACCTCCCTACTTCGCTCCTACGTACCCTCACCCCCTCCCTTGGAACCTATGCAGACAGACAACCTGCAAAAATAGTTTTTTATCCAACCCATCCAACCCAATGCCTCTAGAGTCTCGAGACGACATACTCCTAGAGGTATTGTTGAAAACAACCTCAAGAGGGTACCCATCCTCCACAACACTACTCCCACTATGACCCAGCTCAAATGTATCCTACTAAACTGTAGATCTGCATCACGTCATGCCGCGGATATAGCTGACCTCATATTAACTACTGAAACCGATCTCATAATTTTGACTGAAACCTGGCTAAACTATTCCTCCACGCCCCTTTTAGACATACTAGTTCCCCCTAACTATTACATCACTAGACTTGACAGACTGGATAGGCCAGGGGGTGGCATTGCCTGCATCCATAGGAACTATCTCTCGGTGAACCGCATCAACTCACCGGTGCTTTCCTCCTGTGAGTACCTTTGCCTAGACATCACGAGCAATAACAAGCCTCTATGCTCTCTACATTCTTTTTACCACCCTCCTGGAAACAATCCCATCTTCATCGAACATGTAATGGATATCTTAGCCGCAAATGTCGGACAACAAAATACGCAAATCTTCCTGGGGGACTTCAACCTCCACTGGAATGATCCTGACGACCCAGAGGTCAATAGCCTCAAAGCTTTTCTGTCCGACCTTAATTTGGCCCAAATCTGTGATTGCCCCACCCACGAAAAGGGTTCCATCCTCGACCTAGTAATTGCCAAAACAGACTCTACCCAGTTGGAATCGATCCTCCCTTGCGACTGGTCTGACCATCACATAATTACTTTCCACATCAAGAAGGAAGTCAAGCCACTCTCTATCCAACCGACGAGAACGAAAATCTGGAAGAGGAACTTACCCCTGCCTCTCTCACAACCGCTAGTCACACCTTCACACCCCCACTGGATGGTCTAAAAGATGTACATGTTCTAACCAATCACTACTTTCACTCTATGAACCAGGTACTAGACAACTTAGCCCCCCTACAACTGAAAAGAGTCACCGCAAAAGGATCAAACCCCTGGTATGATGGTAGGCTAAATGAAGACAGAAGATCTCTAAGAACAGTTGAAAGACAATGGAGAGCTGCTCCATCTGCTGCCCACCTCAGATTGCTAAGAAGTAAGAGAAATTCCTATTATAGAAAGATTAGACGATCGAAAGCTGACTTCATTCGTCAACTAATAGACCAAGCCAAGAATCGTCCCAAAAGACTATTCGAAATAATCAAAGCTCAATCCAAGGGTGTCTCCCACTCTCCCCAAGCTGATCCCGAAACACTTCCCAATTGTGAGGATCTTGCATCCTTTTTCACAACTAAGACTGAAAACTTAAAGACAGTCCTACTTAACGATCTATTATCACATACTGGCCCACAAAGGAGTGGCTCACCGACCACACCTAGTATCTCGATAATCTGCTCTACAAAGCTCGAACTCAAGAACAATGCCTCCTGGACCGACTTCAGCTTTTACAACGAAGAAACTATTTTAAAAATTATCACAGCACTGAATCCTTCCAATCACTTCACAGACCCTCTCCCAGCAACCCATTTAAAAACCTACACTCCACCGCTATTGCCCCTATAGACTAGGATTATAAACACTTCTCTTTCACAAGGAATCATCCCAGACATCCTCAAAGTTGGTCAGATATCCCCCATCCTAATAAAAACATTGGCGGACCCATCTGACCTGAATAACTATCGCCCAATTTCCAACATCTCGACCCTCGCCAAACTGCTAGAAAAATGTGTCCACGTGCAGCTTAGTAATCACATAGATCACTTCAACCTGCTCGATCAATTCCAATCAGGCTTTTGATCAGGGCACAGCACAGAATCAGCCATAACCCACATAATTGATGACGCGTTACAAATATTGGATCAAAACAAGGGATGCCTGCTAATCCTGCTTGACTTATCCTCAGCCTTTGACACAGTCAAACATGACAATCTTCTAGACCTCCTGAAACACAGGATGGGACTATCTGGAACTGTGTTAAACTGGTTCACGTCCTTCCTCCAAAACAGAACACAAAGATTCAAGATTAACCAATCGTTATCCAACCCCTCCCCGGTCACTCTGGGAGTACCCCAGGGTTCCTCCCTCTCCCCGACACTCTTCAATATGTTTATGGAACCTCTCACTGAGCTTCTCAATTCATCAAATATCCAATATCACATGTATGCCGACGACACACAACTCTACATTAAGGTCCACTCTCTTGAAGACATCAAGTCCCTTAATACAACACTCCATAAAACACAGATCTGGCTGGCAGAGAATCATCTAAAACTAAACACCCTAAAAACTGAATCTCTCCTAATCGCTCCTCCCAACCAAACAACCACCATCCGTGAATGGATGAAGCACATTACAGCACTCGATGGTCAACCTATCATCATTGATTCAGCTAAATCACTGGGAATAACCTTGGACAATAAGTTAAATATGCAGAAGCACATCAGCGCTGCAACCAAAGGAGCTAATTTCCAGATTAGCACCTTGAGAAAACTGAAACCCTTCATACCGGCCAGTGACTTTAAACAAGCAGTTCAATCTCTAGTAATTCCCAAAGTGGATTATGGAAGTATTGCTCTTTGCGGCCTACCCAGATCAACGACCGCTCCTTTAAGAGCCTCAATCAATACAGCCGCTAGACTCATCACAGGCTCCAAAAGAAACAGCCACATCTCCCCTGACCTTCGTGCCCTCAACTGGCTTCCTTTTGAGGCCAGAATTCATTTGAAAATCGCCTGTATGACACATAAGGCCTTACATCACAAAACACCGAGATACCTAGCAGAGAAATTGGTACTATCGGGTGGTAACAGATCCACTAGGAGCTCCAACAATCTTCTACTTAAACCACAATGGTTCTCCAAGAAGAAAACATACTACCGCTCCTTCTCAGGAACGGCTCCCAGGATTTGGAATGCCTTGCCCCAAGAAACGAGACTTAATCCATCCGCAGCTTTTTTTAAAAAAGAAGTGAAAGCTATTTTTTTGGCCAAATTCACTTGACTCATTGATATTCCCCTGTAATACGTGCTATTCGTGTATGTTCACCTTTACTGTATTCACCTGTTTCACGATACTTATACGTTTTTTATGTTGATATTTCTGTACTGTAAAGCACTCTGATACCTGCAAGGGTCTTGTTCGCGCTATATAAAACTGTTAAAATAAAAATAAATAAATAAATGATTGAGATTGGGACCAGGTACGGAAATGGGGATAGTTTTTAGGGGTATTTTGGTGTTAGGTGGGACAAGGAGAATGGGATGTTTTTAGAGGTTGCGTTGGGACTAGAGTTGGTTTGAAAAATAAAATTATACAAATTTTGTTACCCAAATTTACAAAGAGATTCCTCCTATACACTGATTGGCCATTAAGGGATTGTCATCGACATTATGTTTTCCGGAGTCATGTCTGTCATGGTTCGCCAATTTGGTCAATTTGCCCTCTGCCTCAGACAGGCACATTGTTCAACACTGCAAATAACATGACAATATAACACCTTTTCTGATTTATGTCATAGTCCATGGAGGCTGGTAATTAGAGCATTGGGGGACTACACACGCACACGTGCACACTCACTCACCCCTTGCATGCATACGCACACCCATTCACATAATGCACTCACATATACACATACATTCATACATACACTTACACATTAAACATAACAATACAAATACACTTATCTTCTGCAACATATCTGGAGGGATGCCTTGGAGGTCCCCAGAGAGTTTGGGACTGCTGCCTCCTCTCATTAACTGACCTTAGGTCAGCCAATAACTGGAAGCGGCAGGCTCTACCACATCACTGAGTGGGATGGGGTCAGTGAGAGTTGCTGATCTCACCCCACTATGAGGAGGTGTCAGTGGCAGACACTTGGCACTGGGCACTTCAGGGCTTAAAACTGAGACACTCGGGTCAATGATGCTCCCCCTCCTCATTAGTGCAAGATCCTCCCAGCACTTTGCCAGTGCTTTGTCAGCCTGAACAGGTCACGCCCACAGGGGCTGTGACATCTTCAGCCCAGGTAAGTTGAACTTAGGCAGCCAGGTGCCTGCACAATTAGCCCATGTGTAGCACCTGGCTGCTTGACCTGACCTGAAAATAAAGAGTGTGTGTTAGGGAGACCTTTCCACAGCCTGACAGGCACTCTTTAAGTAAACAAAAAGGTGAGGGGATGTTGCTCCTCCGCCCTCAAGAACCAGCTGCTGGTCATAGGGAATATATGATTGCAAGCAGCATACTACTGATGTGGGAACACTGAGGAACCTTTTTAGAAGGAAGTGGCATAACACAGTGCAGCAAGCAAAGTTGCTGCACTATTTTTCATCACATGGAGAGATCAGAACTGTGCAAGATCTTCATAGAAATGGTGCAGTTCTGTTCTCTGCAAATGCTGGCATACTTTGGCCTTCCTAACTTCAACATAAGTATGCTTGCACCATAGTGCATAGATGTCTGTGTTGTGGTCAGGATAGGTTTTGTGCAGGAAGACGTACCTATCATTTGAAACTATTTCCTCTTTGTATGTGTGATGCCGAATGTAGAATTAAAATGGTGCCAATCATTTGGACCTCTCTTCCGCCTTTCTGCAATAAGATCATTATTCTGGATGTGGACTGCAGCATTCACAAAGTCCACTTGCGTGAGTCATAGAGACGTAGAAGTGGTATAGCACTGGGGGAACAAGGATAGGGAAAAGTGTGTTTAGATTATATAACAACGTGCCTATCAGGCCATACAAATAGCAGATGGTAGTAGTCAAAAGTAATAATCTAAAGATACTTGTCAGAGGGGGGGCCCAGCCCGGCCTGCTTCGGCCTCGGACGGCCACAGACGGTCCCGCCCTTGTCCCGGGCTTAAGCCGGCGCCGCCCGCGTGCGTCCCGCGACGTGGGAGGAGCGTCGCTCTTTTATGCGCCTCCGGGCGCGTGTGAAGCGCAAGGCACTCTGGGGGCTGTGGTCTCCGGTCTCCGGCCGCGAGGGGTGGCAACGGTGGCGGGGAGACACGCAGCGGGGAGGCACCCGCAAACGGTGACAGTAGCGCCAGCACCAGGACACCAAGGACGCCAAGAAGGAGTCAGCAACAGGTAGGGAGGTAGACGATATTTCAGAAGTCCAGGGTTCCCACTCCGCAACAAGAGCGTCGCTCTTTTATGCGCCTCTGGGCGCGTGTGAAGTGCAAGGCACTCTGGGGGCTGTGGTCTCCGGTCTCCGGCCGCGAGGGGTGGCAACGGCGGCGGGGAGACACGCAGCGGGGAGGCACCCGCAAATGGTGACAGTAGCGCCAGCACCAGGACACCAAGGACGCCAAGAAGGAGTCAGCAACAGGTAGGGAGGTAGACGATATTTCAGAAGTCCAGGGTTCCCACTCCGCAACAAGAGCGTCGCTCTTTTATGCGCCTCTGGGCGCGTGTGAAGCGCAAGGCACTCTGGGGGCTGTGGTCTCCGGTCTCCGGCCGCGAGGGGTGGCAACGGCGGCGGGGAGACACGCAGCGGGGAGGCACCCGCAAACGGTGACAGTAGCGCCAGCACCAGGACACCAAGGACGCCAAGAAGGAGTCAGCAACAGGTAGGGAGGTAGACGATATTTCAGAAGTCCAGGGTTCCCACTCCGCAACAAGAGCGTCGCTCTTTTATGCGCCTCCGGGCGCGTGTGAAGCGCAAGGCACTCTGGGGGCTGTGGTCTCCGATCTCCGGCCGCGAGGGGTGGCAACGGCGGCGGGGAGACACGCAGCGGGGAGGCACCCGCAAACGGTGACAGTAGCGCCAGCACCAGGACACCAAGGAAGCCAAGAAGGAGTCAGCAACAGGTAGGGAGGTAGACGATATTTCAGAAGTCCAGGGTTCCCACTCCGCAACAAGAGCGTCGCTCTTTTATGCGCCTCCGGGCGCGTGTGAAGCGCAAGGCACTCTGGGGGCTGTGGTCTCCGGTCTTCGACCGCGAGGGGTGGCAACGGCGGCGGGAGACACGCAGCGGGGAGGCACCCGCAAACGGTGACAGTAGCGCCAGCACCAGGACACCAAGGACGCCAAGAAGGAGTCAGCAACAGGTAGGGAGGTAGACGATATTTCAGAAGTCCAGGACTGCAGCATTCATTATTGCCTCATCGGTCTGTTCCATTGTCAGACAAATCTGAATGTAGTAATTTCTGCAATGGCAAAAATATGAGTGTAAGATCTGGGGGTCTCTAGTTGGCAGAGGTATACACCTTAGACCAAATAGGGACCCTTGCTTCTAGTCAGGGTACAGGGACACACACGGTAGATAACCCCTGCTCACCCTCTAGGTAGCTTGGCTCGAGCAGACAGGCTTATCCCCAAGGCAATGTGTAAGGTATTTGCACCTAGACACCACAATGATCCCCCCTCTGTACACCACAAACTTAGACCACACAGGTGAGTTATCAAAAATAATATATCTTTATCTAGTTTCCGCAGTTAAAATCAAGCATCACAGATTTCCACAATATTCGCTTTCTTGGTTGGTCGGGATCATAATACGATAGTCTCTAGTCTCTTGCGTGATTCGATACTCACTGAGAATGAATCAGTTCGTAGGCTCTTGATGTTTAGGCAGCCACGTTGCTCCGTCGGCGTCACTGCACTCGTTGTAAAAGCGCTCCTCTGGCTGTTCGGTGCAAGGTTTCCACAACTCCCTCGACGAGCCCCCAGTGACGATGTCGACGTCACCGGAGTCAGCCACTCACAGCGCGGCTTCGTAGAGCAGGGAAGTACGACTCTCGATCTGCTTCGGGCCTCCGGGTCGCGGCAAGGCACGTGCCGATGAGCACGTCGGTCTTCTTGATGCGGCAACCGGTGTCAGGCCCGGATCAGCGCGGCTCTCTCCAGCAAGACAGAGAGCAGCCAGCCCACTTCACAGGCAGATGTTGAGAAGCTTGGTAGAACAGTCCACGGTCCCTGCGGCACACAGCAGCGCAGGGGGGGGACACGGCAGAGTCTTGGGTTCTGGGCAACCTTTCTATCCCTGGGTTGCAAAACAGGAGGCCAGCTCTTCTCAGGCCCTTGGAGATTCGGTTTAAGACACAGCACACAGCAAAGTCTTGTTTGGTCAAGTGGGTCGAGTCAGCACACAGCAAGACCCCTTCTCCTCCTCAGCTTCAGTTGTACAGCAGAACAGGTCAGCCCTTAGAGCACACAGCAAGGCAATCTTCCTTTAGTTCTTCAGCGGTCCGTCTTTCAGCAGAGGTTCCTCTTGATGGTAGAATCTACAAATCTGTTGTCAGGGGTCTTGTACTTATACCCCTAAAAGTCTTTGAAGTCTTTGTGCATGTGGGTCCTGAGCCCGGTCTGATCCAGTTCTGGGTGTCGCTGGAGCACTTTGTTTTTCCTGGCTTCTCCTTTTCTTTCAGAGTGAGGGGCAGAGTCGTCAGCCGCCCAGCGGGAGGTGGAGCCAGTATTGTGGCAGGCAGGCACATCCCTATTCACTCCTAGGTGCTACCTCCTCCCTCCACTCTACTTGCAAATGCAGGTACTCAGCAAGGGGCTGACTCAGCCAACCTCCCGGGGGATCCCCAGCCCCTGTCACTCTCAAGCCAGACAGTCAATCCACAAGCGCGCCCAGGCACACAGAAGGGTCAGACAAGAGAACAGCCACTCTCTAAAAAGTACTGTCCTCCAACTCAGGATTTAGAAACAACCTCTCCTAAAAGATGTGTTATTAAATGCTGAGCTCAGGGATATCAAATACTCATGTCTTATCTTGTTCCTATGAGAAGATAGGCCGATAGCCATTGGCACCTGCCTCCCCCATGTTAGCCTATGGAGCAAGATAACCTTGCAGCAGTGAACACACAAAATGGCCGTTGTTCACTACCAGAACATGTTACCTGCACTAGTACATGCTCTACCTTTTACATACACTGCACCCTGCCCAGGGGGGGTACCTTGGGCCTTCCATAGGGATGACTGACGTGTATATAAAGGGAAGGGTTAGGCCCGGTCAGTGTGGACACTGGCCAGGAGGACATGGCAGTCCGGGGACTGCAGGCAGGCCTGAGGTGGCAGGCCTGAGACACCATTTTAGGGCTACACAGGTGGGTGGCGCAATCAGCGCTGCAGACCCACTAGTAGCATCTGTCATCACCAGCCCTGGCACACACAGTGCACTTTACTAGGGACTTCAGGGTGATACAGATATGCCAATCAGGTATATCCAATCAATATGATATTTTACACAGGGAGCACTTACACTCTGGCACTGGTTAGCAGTGGCAGAGTGTCCAAAGCATCTAAACCATCAAAAACGAAATCCATCACAGCATCAAAAATCCAGGTAGCAGAGGCAAAAGATAGGGGAAAAACCCACGCCAAGGATGTCAGGTCTAACACGTGTCCCCTCCAGCTGAAAGTGGGGAGAACTACCCACCCTCTTGGGAGTTCTCATCACTAAGGCGGAAAAACCTGGACAGACCATCAGCATTGGCGTGCTCTGTACCGGGACGGTGTTCCACCGTAAAGTCCATTCCCTGTAGGGAGATGGACCACCTCAACAGTTTTGGATTCTCACCCCTCATCTACATTAACCATCTGAGGGGCCTGTGGTCGGTCTGAACACGGAAGTGAGTCCCAAACAGGTCGGGCCTCAGCTTCTTCAGGGCCCAGACCACAGCAAATGCTTCCCTTTCAATAGCGCTCCACCTCTGTTCCCTGGGAAGTAGCCTCCTACTAATGAAAGCTACGGGTTGGTCCCCGCCCTCGTCGTCCATCTGTGAGAGTACTGCTCCCACGCCTTGCTCTGAAGCGTCTGTCTGCACTACGAACTCACTCGAAAAGTCAGGCGCCTTAAGCACCGGTGCTGTGCACATTGCAGTTTTCAGGGCATCAAAAGCAGTTTGACAGGCCTCGGTCCAATTCACTTTCCTGGGCTGATTTCTAGAGGTTAGTTCTGTCAAGGGGGCAACAATGGTGCCGTATCCCTTGATGAACCGTCTGTAAAACCCGGTGAGTCCTAGAAAGGCTCTCACCTCTGTCTGCGTCTTGGGGGTTCCCAAGCCAGAATGGTATCAATCTTCGCCTGTAGGGGCGCCACCTGGCCGCTCCCCACCTGGTGTCCCAAATACACCACCGATCCCTGCCCTATCTGGCACTTGCTGGCCTTGATAGTGAGGCCTGCCTTTTGCAGCGCCCTCAACACTTCACAGAGGTGTTGCAAGTGTTCCTCCCAAGTGGAGCTGAACACAGCAATGTCATCCAGGTACGCGGTGCTGAATTGCTCCAGCCCGGTCAGTACCTGGTTGACCAGTCTCTGGAAGGTGGCAGGGGCATTTTTCAATCCAAAGGGCATGACGCGAAACTGGAAGTGCCCCTCTGGTGTGGAAAATGCCGACCTCTCCTTTGCCCCTTCAGTTAAGGCAATCTGCCAGTACCCTGAAGTCAAATCAAAGGTGCTGAGATATCTGGCAGCTCCCAACCGATCCACAAGCTCATCAGCTCTGGGGATGGGGTGCGCGTCAGTCTTGGTGACCGCATTGAGCCCACGGTAGTCCACGCAGAACCGAAGTTCTGGCGGGCCACCGGGTGTAGCATCTTTCTTGGGAACGAGGACCACTGGGCTAGCCCAGGGACTGCTGGAGGGCTCAATTACCCCTAACGCCAACATCTTGGAAACTTCTTCCTTGATGCTGGCCCTGACCTTGTCAGCTACTCTGTAAAACTTCTGTTTCACAGGCAGACTATCTCCAGTGTCCACATCATGGACGCACCAATTGGTGACACCTGGGGTCAGGGAGAACAGGGAGGCAAACTGACCCAACACCTGGCGACAGTCTCTCTGCTGTTCTGGGGTCAGGGTGGGTGAGAGGACCACACCATCCACTGACCCGTCTTGCTCCTTGGTTGCCAGGAGGTCAGGGAGAGGATCACTATCCTCCTCCCCACCGTCATCTGTAGCCATGAGCATCGTCACTTCAGACCTCTCGAAGTGGGGTTTGAGGCGGTTCACATGCAAGACTCTAAGGGGCTGCCTAGGAGTCTTCATGTTGATCAGGTAGGTCACCTCACTCTTGCGCTCTACCACCTCATATGGCCCGGTCCACTTGTCACGGAGCGCACAAGGCTCCACCGGCGCCATCACCCACACTTTCTGCCCAGGATGAAATTCAACCAGAGTGGTATTCTGGTCGTACCATCTTTTCATCTCCTCCTGGCTGGCTTCTAGGTTCTCCTGAGCGAGCTTCCTGAAGCGCTGCGTCTGGTTGCGGATGGCCAGCACATAGCTGAACACATCCTGGGGGGTTTTCCCACGGGATTTCTCCCACCCCTCCTTCACCAGTGTGAGAGGTCCTCTAACAGGGTGGCCATACAGCAGTTCAAAGGGGCTGAACCCTAAGGACTTCTGAGGCACCTCCCTGTAGGCAAACAACAGGCATGGTAACAAGACGTCCCACTTCCGTCTCATGGGCTCCGCTAGGCCCATAATCATGCCTTTCAGGGTACGGTTGAACCTTTCAACCAACCCGTTTCCTTGAGGGTGGTAAGGAGTGGTGAACTTATAAGTTACCCCACACTCCTCCCACAGAGACTTCATGTACCTAGAGATGAAGTTGGTTCCCCGGTCGGAGACCACCTCTCTGGGGAACCCCACGCGGGAAAAGATCCCCATCAATGCACAGCCCACCACGGGGGCTGTGATTGTCCTGAGAGGGACTGCTTCCGGGTACCGAGTGGCGTGATCCACCAAGACCAGGATAAACCTGTTGCCTAAGGCGGTCTTGGGATCCAGGGGCCCTACGATATCAATGCCCACCCGCTCGAAAGGGGTGCTCACTACAGGAAACGGCTGTAGGGGCGCCACGCACTTCCCTCCGCTCTTACCACTGGCTTGACAGGTTTGGCAAAACTTACAAAAGGTACCGACGTGCTTCTTCATCTGGGGCCAGTAGAAGTGGGTGACAAGCCTGTGATAGGTCTTGTCTTGCCCCAGATGTCCTGCGAGAGGCACGACATGAGCCAGACCCAGTAAGAAGTTCCTGAAGCGCTCGGGTACCACCAGCACACGGGCTGCACCGGGCTCAGCAAACTTAGGCTCACTATAAAGTAAGTCATCCTCCCAGTAAATCAAATGTTCCTTGGACCCTAGGCCCGCTGCCTGGTCTGCAGCCTGCTGCCGCACACCATTGAGGGAAGGGCACTCCTTCTGAGCCTGGCAGAATTCCTCCCTGGAGGGACCACCCTCTTGCTGCCAATGGGTCAGCTCAGGCAATTCCCCCAGTTCGGCCACCTGTTCCCCTGTAGGTTCCAGGGCATCCCCCTCAGGTTTTGCTTCCTCCTGGACCGTGGGAACAGTGGGGGCCGGTTTCCCGCGCCCTCTGCCCCTTCCTCTCCTGACAGGTTCCTGGGCCATTGTTCCAGACTCCGGTTCTACTAATCCACCCTTACTGGCTGTCCTGGCACGTGTGGATACACAGATCCACGCTGGCAGTCCTAACATCTCCAAGTGAGTTCTGTGCTCTACGTCCTTCCATGGAGAACTCTCCAGGTCGTTACCCAACAGACAATCTACTGGCAAAGCATCACTGACACAGACTTCCAAGGTACCAGAGACTCCCCCCCATGTGAAGGGAACACGCGTTATCTTGCAGAGGCGCACTGAAGTGTCAGCTGCCACTACTGGGCGGAGCACATTGGGAATGACTTGCTCTTCAGACACCCACTGACACCTGACAGATGTCACACTAGCCCCGGTGTCTCTCAGAGCCTCTATCTCCCTCCCATTGATGGTCACCTTTTGCCCGTATTTCTTAGTGTTAGCGGGTATCAAGGTATCCTGGACCATCTCTTGGTCTCCAATAGAGACAAGGGTCATCATAGCTAATCCCTCCTCCCCACTGGAAATCAAATCCCCTCCCAAAGCTACACTAGCTAACCCTGGGACTGGAGCAGCGGCTGGTGCTGGGGGTTTCTTGGGACATTTAGGGGCGATGTGCCCCACTTCCCTACAAGCATAGCAAGTAGGCGGTGGTCTGTTGCCCTTAGGGGGCCAAGACCTCTTAGGCTTGGGGGCTTGGGACTCCTTCTCCTGGGAACTGTTTTGGGGCCCTTTAGAGAACTCCTTACTGTTACCCTTGTCCTCCCCACCTTTCTGCTAGGGGACCCTGTCCACCATTGGCTGGCATACTTACCACCCCTTTGTTGACCCTGGTGCTAGTCCAGCGGTCTGCCTCTTTAGCAAGCTCACTGGGATCAGTTAACTTGCTGTCTAAAAGATGCTGGCGCAGCTCTGGAACACATAGACTACTCAAGTGCTCCCAACTAATCAAGTGACACAACCCCACATAATCAGTTACTTTGCTGCCCTTTATCCAACCTTCCAGTGCACGCGTGTACATACTCACACACTCCACCCAAGTACTCGAATCAAGTTTCTTGAAGTTCCTGAACTTCTGGCGGTACTGTTCTGGTGTAAGCCCATACCTGAGGCATAAGGCCTCCTTCATAGTGGGGTAGGTTAAGGTCCCCGCTGCTTCTAAGGGTGCTAAGACATCCCTCCCAGAGGCCTCAAAATGCTTCCACAACCCTGCTCCCCAGCTCTTCTCAGGCACTTCATTCATCTTCAAGGCAAGCTCATAGGATCTAAACCACGCATAGATATCCTCACCCCTCTGATAATTCTGTACCAAATCTTTCGGTATGTATACTTTACCCGCCTGTACTGGCTGTGCGCTGCCACCATTCGGACTGGACTCCACTTGTTTGGCTTTAATGTCCAGCTCCCTCATGCTCAACTCATGAGCCAACTGGAGTTTTCTCTCTTCCAAAGCTAGAGCATTCCTCCTCTCCTCCGCCTCTTTCTCACTGTCAAGGCGCAGTTTCCTTTCTTCTGCTTGAGCTTTGAGCTTAAAAAGTTCAATCTCATGGGCCCTAACCCTCTGATTTTCCTCCAGCTCCTCTGGAGAAAGGCTCCTACTGGAATGGGTGCTGCCAGCCCTAGACTCTGGCCTATTCACTGGCAGATCATCGGATCCAAATCCGTGCTCCGGTGTGCCATCCCCTCCAGTAGCTTCCTCGGTTGCGCCATTCTTGGCCTCCCACCAGGCCCTTAGAGCTTTCTGTAGCTCCGTCTTGTTGGCGCCGCCCTTCACTGGGCATCCAAGTTGCTTGCAGAATTGCTTTAGTTGCTCCTTCTTATATTCGAGCAACTTTTTCACTTCGAATTGCAATTCCGACTCCTCACCTACTCCATTCAGAGACATGATGCTTCGTCGATCCACCAAGAATAGTCTTCGCAAAAACTTTGTGCAATGCAACTGCTTACTAGATTAGTGATGTACGAAGAATCACTGCAGGTCAAGTGCAAATACTGGTTCTAATCCGCACCGCTGACCACCAATGTTAGATCTGGGGGTCTCTAGTTGGCAGAGGTATACACCTTAGACCAAATAGGGACCCTTGCTTCTAGTCAGGGTACAGGGACACACACGGTAGATAACCCCTGCTCACCCTCTAGGTAGCTTGGCTCGAGCAGACAGGCTTATCCCCAAGGCAATGTGTAAGGTATTTGCACCTAGACACCACAATGATCCCCCCTCTGTACACCACAAACTTAGACCACACAGGTGAGTTATCAAAAATAATATATCTTTATCTAGTTTCCGCAGTTAAAATCAAGCATCACAGATTTCCACAATATTCGCTTTCTTGGTTGGTCGGGATCGTAATACGATAGTCTCTAGTCTCTTGCGTGATTCGATACTCACTGAGAATGAATCAGTTCGTAGGCTCTTGATGTTTAGGCAGCCACGTTGCTCCGTCGGCGTCACTGCACTCGTTGTAAAAGCGCTCCTCTGGCTGTTCGGTGCAAGGTTTCCACAACTCCCTCGACGAGCCCCCAGTGACGATGTCGACGTCACCGGAGTCAGCCACTCACAGCGCGGCTTCGTAGAGCAGGGAAGTACGACTCTCGATCTGCTTCGGGCCTCCGGGTCGTGGCAAGGCACGTGCCGATGAGCACGTCGGTCTTCTTGATGCGGCAACCGGTGTCAGGCCCGGATCAGCGCGGCACTCTCCAGCAAGACAGAGAGCAGCCAGCCCACTTCACAGGCAGATGTTGAGAAGCTTGGTAGAACAGTCCACGGTCCCTGCGGCACACAGCAGCGCAGGGGGGGGGACACGGCAGAGTCTTGGGTTCTGGGCAACCTTTCTATCCCTGGGTTGCGAAACAGGAGGCCAGCTCTTCTCAGGCCCTTGGAGATTCGGTTTAAGACACAGCACACAGAAAAGTCTTGTTTGGTCAAGTGGGTAGAGTCAGCACACAGCAAGACCCCATCTCCTCCTCAGCTTCAGTTGTACAGCAGAACAGGTCAGCCCTTAGAGCACACAGCAAGGCAATCTTCCTTTAGTTCTTCAGCGGTCCGTCTTTCAGCAGAGGTTCCTCTTGATGGTAGAATCTACAAATCTGTTGTCAGGGGTCTTGTACTTATACCCCTAAAAGTCTTTGAAGTCTTTGTGCAAGTGGGTCCTGAGCCCTGTCTGATCCAGTTCTGGGTGTCGCTGGAGCACTTTGTTTTTACTGGCTTCTCCTTTTCTTTCAGAGTGAGGGGCAGAGTCGTCAGCCGCCCAGCGGGAGGTGGAGCCAGTATTGTGGCAGGCAGGCACATCCCTATTCACTCCTAGGTGCTACCTCCTCCCTCCACTCTACTTGCAAATGCAGGTACTCAGCAAGGGGCTGACTCAGCCAACCTCCCGGGGAATCCCCAGCCCCTGTCACTCTCAAGCCAGACAGTCAATCCACAAGCGCGTCCAGGCACACAGAAGGGTCAGACAAGAGAACAGCCACTCTCTAAAAAGTACTGTCCTCCAACTCAGGATTTAGAAACAACCTCTCCTAAAAGATGTGTTATTAAATGCTGAGCTCAGGGATATCAAATACTCATGTCTTATCTTGTTCCTATGAGAAGACAGGCCGATAGCTATTGGCACCTGCCTCCCCCATGTTAGCCTATGGAGCAAGATAACCTTGCAGCAGTAAACACACAAAATGGCCGTTGTTCACTACCAGAACATGTTACCTGCACTAGTACATGCTCTACCTTTTACATACACTGCACCCTGCCCAGGGGGGGTACCTTGGGCCTTCCATAGGGATGACTGACGTGTATATAAAGGGAAGGGTTAGGCCCGGTCAGTGTGGACACTGGCCAGGAGGACATGGCAGTCCGGGGACTGCAGGCAGGCCTGCGGTGGCATGCCTGAGACACCATTTTAGGGCTACACAGGTGGGTGGCGCAATCAGCGCTGCAGACCCACTAGTAGCATCTGTCATCACCAGCCCTGGCACACACAGTGCACTTTACTAGGGACTTCAGGGTGATACAGATATGCCAATCAGGTATATCCAATCAATATGATATTTTACAGAGGGAGCACTTACACTCTGGCACTGGTTAGCAGTGGCAGAGTGTCCAAAGCATCTAAACCAGCAAAAACGAAATCCATCACAGCATCAAAAATCCAGGTAGCAGAGGCAAAAGATAGGGGGAAAACCCACGCCAAGGATGTCAGGTCTAACAATGAGCATTAGTTGTTTCTCAATGGCAGGCCGAGTATTTTACAAAGGTTTGTATATGAGGTAATTATAATTAAATGGGCCTCCAGAATCACCCCTTGGGTACTAGGACTCTTTCCATTAAATGGCATAGAAGGTACGCGGATTTACATTCTATGAGGGACACCTCTATTTTATGTTCATTGGTTCTAATTAGTAAATGTTTTGCAAAGTCCTTTATCTGCACATTACACTATCTCTGAATATGTGTCACCTGTGTTTGTTAGACATTACATACCCAACCAACCTAAACAGCATTTAATTTGACCTCTGTTTGAGAACAGGTAAAAGATGGGTCTGATGTACCAGAAGAGGGGCTGCAAACAATGATTGCAATTGTGCACTGACATTTTGCGCCCAGTCTTTAACTTTCTGATGAGATTTATGTACTAATAGGACGCATCACAAAAAGCCCCAGTTGAAGGGGTCATAGAACTATCTGACTAAGGAATATTAATTTGGCAGATCCATATGTGCGGCCCCCTATCAATCGCTGCAAACCCTGGAATGGTGGGCTGCAAGGAAAATCAGAGCATGATTCCTGTCTTTGCATTCCAAACGGGAACCTTTTTTTGTTTTTAAAAGCAGCCTGCTTTCCTTTAACTAAACAGTATTGCTTTAAAAAAACACTCAAGGGTACCATGCAGAAAACCTCAAAGGAGCAGGCCTGGTCCTGTGGACCATCGCCTGCTTCCATAGAGGCTGCCAACATGATTCGTGAAGGGGGAGGAGTTCCAAAGGGACACTTTCCCTTGTGCAAATCAGTTATCATCTCTGTTCAGAGGACTGGTGTCATCAATGGCTTGAGTTAGCATTTGTGTTCACAAACCATTGATACAGGCATCTCTGATTCAGGAATAGGAGGACGCCCCTTTCACGTCTCCTCCATGTATGACCCTGTAAGGATTTCAAAAGCCCTTTTACAAGTCAAAAAGCCAGTGATTCTACAACTGACCGAGTTGCAACACCAAAAGAGCTTTGCACATCTGATGCTAAGTTGTGTGTAGGCCCTGGTAAAACACCTGCAAGTCTTTACTCGCCATCACCCAGGGCCGGCGCTGGGCATGGGCAGTGTGGGCCGCTGCCCAGGGCCCCGCAGTCAGCCCTCCAACCTGGGGCCTCGCACCAATGTGACACAGTCAGGCCACGGCATGAAAGATGCCACTTTGCAAGTGCGCCACTTTAGGGGTCCCCCTTCCCTGGCCTCACTGCTATGGTGTAGGGAGGTGAACCTGGGGGTGGAGGGCAGTCCCAGATGAAAGAAGGCACATTCCTCAGTTTTGTCCTGCAATTAGGCCTCCTTCCCTCACCCACGCAGAGGCACAGCGGGAGGACTTGCCGGGCTGTTTAGCTCCTTGGCATAACCCCCACACTGCGCCCAACTGGTGACACTTATTTTCTGCTCCCCAGCCTCCCCCACTGGCCCCGCAGAAACTTAGCCAACAAGGATGGTAATTGTTGTGGTCGTTGTTGGCCGCAGATTTTATTATGGTTACACACACACTGGTTATCCGTCACATTAGGGTTATTTGCGAGCTGCCATGTCTTTGGGTAAAAGCACCCCCCAACCAGTTCTGTTGTTAGTCCTTGGTGGTCCTCTTTTGTCCTGTTACCACTGGGACCACCATTCGGTTGGTCACTCACGCCCTTTGCGTGTAGGGAGGGGTAGCGTCTTCCCCGGAGTTAGGCCCCCAACTCGCTACCATTTGTGCTCTGCCGACAGGCCGAGTTTGGGCCGCGAGCGCCGTCTCCGTTTGCTACCTTCCTCCTTGGCCCGGCCACCTCACCCTGCCGTGCGGCATCCTAAGGTGAGAGGGCCTTCTTCTACACACCGCCCTGCCGGTGTGTCTCCTTAGCCAACCATTGTACAGTTTTTCCGCCACGCCGCAGGGAGGCTTACGTCTTCTGATTCGCAAATCAGAAAGTCGGTATGCAGTTCGGGGGCACCGCTCACTTTTTTTTTTTTTTTTGTTTTGTCGCGTGGCCCCTGCCGTGCGGCATCCCAAGGTGCCACGCTGTGCCACCCACCCTGCCGTTCGGCATCCCAAAGTGAGTGGCACTGGCCCTTCCCCGGTGCGGCCTAAAGCAGCTGGGGCCTGATGTATGCTTTGTACGCCTTGGACCGCCACCGGCCCACTTCCTGGATTCTTGCCTCCGGCATACCATGCTGCGATGCCGCTGTTGCTGCGCCGATCCTGAAGGAGTGAGGGGCAAATGCTCGCGGGGGCAGCCCGGCTTTGTCAAGGGCCTGACGCATCAGGGCAGTAAATTGGAATCTACTCAGGTTGCTTCCGTCCCGATGCTTGAACAATGCCCCTTCCCCTGCCGGGCGTGCCCCCATGTATCTGCGCAAGCAGCACACCGCGCAGGACTTGCTCCCCCGGATGCAATGCAGCTGGATCACAGCGCCCTTTCCAGCCTGGTCTGTTTTCGACCTACGCAGCACTATTTCCACCGAAAAGGCCCCGGGTCTGACGTCCCCGGCCTGAAGGCATCGCCCCGCCGACCCCTGTCTCCTGGGTGCCACCAGTTCGCTGATGCGAAAGGCGCCAAAGAATGCTGTGGAGAAGGCAGCCTGAAAAAGGTGCAGCTCAAAACTATCCTTTGTACACCATACCAGGGCCTCTAGCAGCTGGCCGAGCCTCTCAAAGTCTATGGGTCGCCTGCCATCAGCTTTCTTCCCTTCAGCCCGCCTCCACCCCTTCATGGCCGCTTTGAGGTACAGGGATGCTGTTGGATCCTCTCCGGTATAGATTTTTGCAAAATGGGCTAAGGCTGCCAGGTGAGCCTGTGCCCACGACCTTGTCTTGTTGTTGGTGAATGCCCACAATACGAAACGCTCTACTGCCCCTCGAGTCTCGTCCCTGTTGGCCAGGGATCCAACGCCACCTATTTCCATCACTGTTGTGGCGTATTTCCTGTAGCGTCTAGCTGCCTTAGGGGTGAGGGCTTGATTCAGCAGCGTAGATAGGTCTACCCCCCAGGTCCCATAGGTGCGTCGGAAAAGGGGTCATGGCTTTGTCTGCCCCAGGTGCCAGTTCCCTGAAGCGGCTCATCTGTGACCTGGACAATGCATCCGCTACTGTGTTGTCCACCCCTGGGACATGGCGGGCCTTCAAATCCAGGTTTCCTTCCAGCTGCAATTTAACCAACTGCCGCATTAGCCTTAAAATGTCGGGGCACCTTGCTGCGCCTTTGTTAATCGCCTGCACCACCCCCTTATTATCCGACCACAGTGTAAGCTTCATGTTCCTTAACTCCTGCTTCCATATGGTCAGTGCCACTATAATGGGGAATAGCTCCAGAAATGTTATGTTGCTTGTGATACCCAATCTATGCCATCTGTCTGGCCACCTGCCTGCGCACCACTTCCTGCCGAGAAGAGCCCCAAAACCTGTGCTACCAGCGGCGTCCGTATACAGAGCAATCTGCGTGGCAGTCACCCAGCCTTCCCTCCATATGAGGATGCCGTTAAAGTTCGTGAGGAATTCGTCCCACATCAGTAAATCTTGCTTGACCCCCGCCCCTAACCTCACGTGGTGGTGCTTGTGGGAGAGGCCCGCGGTCAGTTGTGTGAGGCGCCTGGCAAACACTCTACCTACAGGTATGACCCTGGCTGCGAAGTTAAGCTTCCCAATCAGCTTTTGGACCTCGTTCAGCGTTGCCTTGTTCCGGCCGCATAGGCCGCGCACTTCCGCCCTGAAATCCTCTACTTTGTCCTCCGGGAGCCTGGCTGTCCCTGTTACGGAGTCCAACTCTATGCCTAAGAATGTGAGTTTTGTGGAGGGGCCTACCGTTTTCTCTGATGCCAGGGGGATCCCTAATAACCCTGCCAGCTCCTTAAATGCTGCCAGGGTGCTCCCGCAGATCGGCGACCGGGGGGGGCCCGTAAACATGAAGTCATCCAGATAGTGTAGCTTTCCCCCTTTTGGGTGTCTGTCGTGTAGGGCCCACTCTATAAAGGTGGCGAACTGCTCAAAATATGCGCAGGATATTGCGCAGCCCATTGGCATGGCTTTATCTATATACAGGTCCCCTTCCCACTGGAAACCTAACAGGTGAAAGCTGGAGGGGTGTACTGGTAGCAGCCTAAAGGCGGACTCGATGTCTGCCTTTGCCATGAGTGCCCCCCGCCCCTCAGCCCTTACCAGGTCAATAGCATCGTCTACCGATGCATAGCTCACAGAGCAGGCCTCTGTACTAATACCATCTTTAACTGATGACCCCTCTGGGAAGGAGAGATGGTGTATAAGTCTGTACTGCCCTGGTTCCTTCTTGGGGACCACCCCCAAGGGGGAAACCACCAGCCCCTTCTTCAGGTGCGGGGGTAGGGGACCCTCTATCCTGCCTAAGGACTTCTCCTTTTCCAGTTTCTTGGTTACCACCCCCGGGTGTTCCCTTGCGGATTTCAGGTTATCTGCCCCTTCTAAGGGGAGTGGACCACTGAATGGTATCACAAAACCGTCCTCAAAACCCTTCGTCAAGACAGCCGCGTCTGTTCTGTTGGGGTATCTATTCGCTAGTCTGCGCAGCTGCAATGTATTAATTGGGGATCTGGCTAGCTGGCAATCGCCAAAGCCCCGCACCGCAACCTTAGTGCTTCCTTTTCTTATCCTTTTTGTCCCGCTTCTGATCCTGCTTGCCCCGGCACCCAGCTGCCGAGTGCCCGCCCCCACAGCTGGAGCAAGCGTGCTGGAATTTGCATGCCGTACCCCATGTGCATTCCCCAGCATCAAACCTCCAGCAAATTGCTGGGGGGCCGTTGGTCGGAGGCAGCTTCCCCGTGCTAAACTTGGGCCTATGAAATGACTTCCCCTTCCCTCTGTAGGAGCTCCGAAAGGGCTGATCATTCTTGCCTGCCCAGGCTTTCACTTCCTTCGCCACTAGCATTTTATGTATAAAACCGGACACGTCCTCCTCATTCCACTCCATCTCCGGGTGCCTCTGCATTTTCAACCTAAAACCCTTGTCATATTCCAACCATGCGTCACCTGGGAATTGCCTCTGTGCCCAATGAATATTAGACTCATAGAGCCACAAATCTGCCGCTCAGCGCGGGAACTTTTCAACTATGATGCAGGCCATAATTCTAAATGCGTCCAGCCAATTATCAAAATTCCGCTCCCTCCTTGCGCCGCGCTTCTCCCTCCTATCGTCCTCTTTCCTGTCGCAGGTTGTGAGGTCCAACCCTTCTAACTGAACTTCTAGCAAGGAAAAGGTATCTATAAACTCCTTGCGCCATATTCTTTCTTTGACTGCGACCGGGATGAGACTCGCCAAGCCGGTAGCTCTTGTGGTCAGGGATGCCGGGCCGGGGGATGGCCTGTTGTAGGCCTCTGTGGCTGGCGCCTCAAGCGGTGGGCTGCTTAAGTTGCCCGCGTACCCCCATGCCGCTACAGGGGACCCTAGGTTGCCCGTGCCCCCCTGCACTCCTGGACCCTGCAGTCTGGCCTGGCGCGCCCAGCCCGGGTCTATCAGATGCCAAGGCAAGCCGGTCACATCGCCTGTGCGCTGCGCCCCCGTCTCCCCAGCCCCTTGCCCTACACCATTAAGTAACAGTGGCGCTATTGATTTTAGACATTCCTGGACAATGGTTGTAATATGCTCACCGCCTGGTGTTCTGCCGGGGTTTTCAGTGTGTTCGCCTGCCGTTGGGCCCCCTGGCGGCGGCTTCTTCCTCTGGGGCTTCTGCCTTGAGACCTTCCTCTGGGCCTGCGCGGTCGTTGTCGTCTTCCGTTTCTTGGGGGAGGATGGGCCGGCCTCGTCCGCACCTCGCGTTTCTGTCTGCTTCCCCCCTTCCTGGACCAGATGTGGCTGCAGCCACTCGTTGCCGTGCACCGCCGATGCCTCCCGGATGCGCTGGAGGAGCTCTGTCAGCTCTGCAGGTTGCCCTTCTGCCATCACCGGTGGCGGGGTGCTGCCGCCCTCCAATGCACCAAATGTAGCTGCTCCACACGTGACAAAGGGGCCTCTTAGCTCCTCAGCGCTGTATCACCAATGGACGCTGTATCACCGCTGGGCGCTGTATCACCGCCAACTGAGCTAACACAAGCTCCAATACACCTTCGATCCGGCCCGGATGACCTTTCACCCCAGTCCCTGTGCTCTCCCCTGCTGCTGGGCGCTGTAGCCCACGCACACCACCCGGATCGTGTCTTGGGGAAAGTCGCCTGCTCTCGGTCGCTAAGAGGGGGATCAGTTGCCGGTCAATCCCAACTTGCCGGTGACGCGGTGCAACAGCGCCACGCCCCCTCCGGCAGTAACTCGTATCCCCGCTATCAGGCCCTGGCCTGGCTTGACTCGAAGGAGGCGGCCGAATTCTTTCCCCGTGCTCCGCAGACAAGCGCGCACTCCGCCGTCTGAAAGGACGTACTTATTTGTTATCCCCGGATGTGGAGCCCAAACCAAGAATCGAACCGGCTTTCCCGCGCGCCAAAGGGGGCGCAGCTCTGTCCGCTAGGCCACGGGCCCTCCAGTGTGATTGCGGCTCCAGCCGCGGTGATGAGGGCAGGTACACAGCCTGCGGCGCGTATGCGAGGAGGAGCGAAAAAGACGCGCTCCGCCGCCGGCCCTCAGCTGTGATTGAGGCTCCGGCCACAGTACGAGAGTGAGCGTGGATCCCGGTGCGAGAATGCCCACTCTGGTGCCGGCGTCGGCGGACCAGGCCTGCGGCGCACCACGTTGAGCGGGCTCGGTCACGATGCTTGCCAGCCCTGTGAACCAGTCTTCTCCGCCGATATCGGCACGGTAAGCAGGGGCTATCGTGTCGGCGCTGATCGGCGGGGGATCACCAAAAGTACGCGGGCACCGGACCAAAGCAAAGGCACGCAGGTCCTGCCGTAAATGCACACGCAGTGGTGGACCCACTCCTCCTGCTCCACGCCGTCGCTCGATCTCAGCTATCGCGGGCAGCGCTTCGCCCCGTGACGATCCTTCCTTCCGAGAATTCTTCCTGGTGCGCCGCTCTCCCTGCTCCACGAAGGTAGGAGCTACCTGGGAGAGCGTCTGCTTATATCCCCCCCACGCTTTCCCGCCGTCCGTGCAATGCACCCCCATTGGGGGGTTTGTACCTCGCTTGGCCCCCCCATTGGACGAGGTGGGGGGGGCTTTGCCGCGAATACGATGGCCCGGGGGGCGGGGGCTCCCCCTTGGCGCCTCTGGTCGCCGTAGGCGCCCAGAACCGGTTTCCACCCACCTTTGGCGCGGCATGGGTTATGGCGCCGGCCCCTGAGCCTTTCTCCCCCTTTGGGGGAGCCCGGCGGCCTCTGCAAGTCTTAACCCTCTCTGGAGATGAGAAACCCTTGCACCTTCAGCCCTTTATGAGCAGTTAAAAGGTGCTTGTAGGTGGCTGAGAGGGAGGGGCTGCAGCTTCAAGAGCAGGGAGCATCCATTGAGATGCAGATAGCCCAGAATGAGTCAAGTCTATGCAAATTAGAGGGGCCTCGCATATTCCCCTTCTTACCAGGGCCCCAAAAATCCTAGAACCGGCCCTGCCATCACCCGTAACAATACAGTGTCATTCAATGGATCCTCTGCTCTGAGATTTTAACCTGTACCTGGTAGTTCTGGGACTATCAGCTTGAATTGATTAGGATGTGTGAAGCCAAGATTAGATGCGTGTTGCATATATACATCAATTTTATCACTTCCTGCTATTTTGACGCTTACCAATGGCGATTGTATAAATCTATAATACAGGCCTAGACATTAATGTTGAGAAAAATCATTTCCAAGTGGAGTGTGCAGTCTTGGGGATTATGGGTGCAGTTTTGGAACCTGCTAGCTCATAGCTTAATTTGTGATGCACACCCAAATAAAACTGAATTACTCCGCACCTTTTAGGTAGATGGGTCCCTTCTTACAATAGGCTTGTTTGAACCTAATCTGAATTTTCCACACCACAGAATTAAACTCATATGTCACAATATCTGGGTCGCTGGACGTGTGATTGATTATCACACAGGAACAGGACACAATTCAAGCTTAATGCAAAATGGTTTCCTTTTCATTCTTAGAGCTCACCATTCCAATGGGCGCCTTGAAAACTCACGGAAAACGTCAGGGAACTATAGACGTTCAAGGTGTTTGATAGGAGCAGAATAATGTGCATTTTGCCTTTTGCTCCTCTAGACTTGGAAATACTTGTGTCTCTTGATACAATTACTATTTTAAACCGCGAGGCTTTAAGTGTAGCACTCCGCTCTCCCTTCCAATTATCAGTCTGTCATTCCTAATATTAATACCTGCCTGTAACTGACAGCTGGCGCCTTTAATCCGTGTCATTACTCAAGGAGCGTTTGACAGAACGCTGCAGCCTGCCAGCGCGTCCTATCCGAGGCAACCGCAAGGTGACTAGGTGAGATAAAAATGGAACTTCTATTCCTGCAACCCTTAAATTATGTCTCTTTTAGTCATCAGCAAAAAAAACTTCTTCATGTGTTGTTAGAGAAAGGTTCTTATGAGGCTCTCTCACAGCCTTTCGGGTCTAGTTTAGTGTTGGTGACTCAACACCATTCATCCTGATGTGAGGAGGAAGGGACATAGAAATATTATAATTACCTAACACAGTACCCCAAGCACTGGGTGTGTGTTTGTGTGTTGTGTGTGTGTGTGTCTGTGTATTTCGAGGATGGGGTTGAAGGGGATCTTGGGGGGCAGCCGAACATAGGTTGGTCTCCCCCCCCCCCCCCGAGAGTGGCCTTGGAGACTGCTCCACCCCGTTTGGGCTAGTTGGGTTGTTTTATAGCCCAAGGGATAATTACCCCCCATTTTGTTCACCCAGCCACCACTTTGTGGTATACACAGTGACTGGTCATAGGTATAGGAGAGCTTTTTTTAAGAGGTTAGGGATTGTTTTTTTCACGTGACTTGTGTTACGGCACTCACCCGCAGTCAGTGCCTTTTTAGGTCTTGCCTACGCAGTGCGCATGCGCTGAGAGGAGGGCGTTTAGCCGTCGCTCTGCCCTTTTTGAAGCACATACTCATGCTGGTGACGGCATCCACCTTGTGGTAGCGAGCAGCGGCGTGCATGCTAATTGGCTGTTGCTCGCTCCCGCAAGGCGGATGGTGCCACAAGCACGAGTGTGCGCGCACACACTACTCGCGGGTGCACCCCTCCGCATCTCTCTTCCTCACTGACATCCCTACTGCTGCAGCCTGCACGCCTTTTTTATTTCAACGCGAGGCGCGCGCTTGTTCTTTTTTCTACTATGAAGTTCTACAAATTGCCTACCTTGCTATCATAGATCACAACCTCTTGTGCCTTATCCCAGTAATACTTCATCTGTTCCAGCCCTGTTCATCCCTCGATTCATTTCCTTTTTGCCAGAAAGTCTCACTAATGCTGCCATCAAAATGTTAATTACATTTACCATAAAGGAAACTGAAGTAAATGCACGGAATGCTTCCCCTCAGAGCAGCAGGCTTAACCTAATAACCAATTAACTGCTGGATTTAACCACTAACCCTGGGGTTCACAAGTACCATGCTACTTACCATAAAGCGCTTCAAGCCCCTTCAACAGTAGTGAAGCTCTATACAAAGGCATTTACTATAAAATAAGTTACCTTCCCCGGGATCCAAACCCGTGACCCGCAAGACACCCCCAGCTCTGTAGCAGAGGACTTAACTACGAGCCATGGGGTGACAGACAACCTGTGACATGCAGTGCACGCGCAGACCAGTGCAGCAGGAGGTGCATTAACCACCCGGGTTAACTCACAACCACTAGAGCGAGCGGTTTATAAGGTGATCCTGCAGAGGGGAGGGAGAGAGTTTCTCTCTCTCTCTCTCTCTCCCTCTCTCCCTCTCTCTCTCTCGCTCTCTCTCCCCCCTCTCACTCTCTTTCTTTCTGTCTCTTTCTCAATCTCTCCCTCCCTCTCTCCTCTCTTTTTCTTTCTCTCCCCCTCTCTCTCTTTCTCCCCCCTCACTCTTTCTCCCCCTCTCTCTCTCTTTCTTTGTCTTTTTCTCTCTCACTCTCTCCCTCTCTCCTCTTTCTTTCTTTCTCTCCCTCCCCCTCTCTCTCTCCCCCGCTCTCTCTCTCTTTCTTCTCTCTCTATCCTCTTTTCCCCCTCCTTTCCCCCCTCCGACCCTTTATCCACCTGATGTCGGTAAGACTAGTATGGTTGAGTTCTGTAGTAGTAACTCCTGCTATTGAAAACGCAGTGAAGTTATTAAAAATAATGCATAGAAAAATGTATGTCCGCCAGTGTGTGCAGTCCACCACAACGCTGCCAACACAAAGCCCAGTGACCACTGCTCCCTAAAGCTTTGCACTTCGCAGAAAGGATTCCCTCTTCCGCCCGACCCTTTCTGCCAACCACTTTCCACCCCCTGAAGCCCCAGCTGCACTGAGGGATAGTGAGTGATCTATAATTCATAGTGCCTCCCTGCAGCCTCCAGGTGCATGCATGTGAGTGCAGAGGCCGGGTTTGCTCTCACGAGGACTTCCGAGGGTGTTTATGCGTCTGCTGAATTGCTCGCCTGGGCACAAGCTAGCGCCCCGAGGCCCTCGGTACGAGTGAAGAGCTACATTCGGTCAGGGCACAAGTCCAAAAACAAGCATTTGCAATGCAATAGGTCTCACATTTACACAAGTTTGAGCTATTGACATTGCAAATGACAGTGCCTTTTATTTTTGTTTTACTTTTTAAAACATAACTAAAAGGCATTGTCGGGGGGCGTGGCCAAGATGGCGGGGTGAGCGGACGCTTCCTCCCGTAGCTCCTCCGGCCCGGCCAAGCTAAAGCCTTTTTGTTATGCTTTTCTCCCCCCGCTGAGGCTCAGCGCGGGAGAGGAGCGTGGCGGAACATCAGGGGCACATATCGGTGCTGTTTTGGTCCGGATCGCCCCGGGGGAACCCCCCCAAAAGTTCGTCTGAGATCAGGGGACGACGGCGGTGAGCCCGAGGGGCGGAGCGTATTGGAGAGCTGTCCGGGCGCCTCGGTTGGGCCTGGTGCTGAAAGCTGCGGTCTGGAGGGGATCTGGCCCGCCGCTCGACGGTGACTGAAGGAGCCTGGCGGGAAGGGGCCCGACGGTGTGGAGGGCTTGGGACGGGTGCCCCGGCACTCGGACTGGTGACGGCGACACCTGGCACTGCGGAGGCCCTGACCCCTAGCCGAGGTACGGCGGACTCCTTGTTGGGGCCGGATCATCTGGCCCCCTGTGCGTGACTAACGGGGGCCGGTGGTGGAACTTATTTCACGGCGGGGCACCTCGGAGGCCCCGGGGGTGTCGCCGGGCCTAGTCGGTGTGGCTTGCTCCGCCCGGCCGCCATTTTGTCCTCGAAGGAGCAGTGGTGGCGACCTCCGCTGAGCCCTGGATGCTGGCTGCACACGACCTCCCGATATTGCTGTCTTGACTACCGGAGGGATGAGCTGTTGGGACCCCCTCGCTGCGGCCCCCTTGGTTGTCTCACGCTAGCTCTTGCGGCTGACGGTGACCGGGCTCGGCCGCCATTTTGTCACCTGTGACGCAGCGACCTCACTTGTGGGGGATCCCCCGGCCCGAGTGCTTGCCGGCGGCTGAGCATCTCTGGGGCGCCTGGATCGGGGCCCGACTGCGGAGCTGACGATGGCTGGGAAAGGAGGCCCGAAGAAAGGGGACCGTACTCTGCCGGACATGCTTGGCAGGGCCCAGCACTTGCGGGACAGGACACAGCCCTCGCCGGGGCCCTCCCGGGCTCCGGCGGATGTGACTGGAAGGGAGCCACCCGTCACGAGGGCCTTCATGGAGGAACTGTTTAGCTCCCTCAGGGAGGACTTCCAGACACTGAAGCGGGAGGTGGCCAGCGAGGTCCGAGAAGTGCGCAGAGAGGTGGAGGGCCTAGGTGAGCGTGTGGAGGCGGTGGAGACGGAGGGCCAACAGCGAGCGGAGGAGATAGTCCACCTCCAGCAGGATGTTCTTCGCCTCCGGGAACAGTGTGTGGAGCTCCAGGCCCACTCTGAGGACCTCGAGAACAGATCTCGGAGGAACAACATCCGAGTGCGTGGCGTGCCGACTGCGGATGAGGGGTCCGATCTGGGGGGCTATCTGCGGGCCCTGTTCCGAGAAATCCTGGGGGAGGCCGCGGACTTTCCCATCAGCATCGACAGGGCGCATAGGGTTGGCCGCCAGCGCCAGCCATCGGCACCCCCACCGGACATTCTGGCCTTCCTGCCCGACTTTCCACTAAAGGAGCGTATCATGGCTGAAGCCCGCAGGAAACAGCCCCTGACCTTTCGGGATCGGCCGGTGGCGCTGTACCAGGACCTCTCTGCCATCACTCTCCAGAAACGCAGGTCCTTTAGGATTGCCACTGACTTTTTGCGCGAGCATGAGACGCCGTACTCTTGGGGTCACCCCTTCCGCTTGATTTTTCGGTGGAACGGGGTATTGCATCAGCTACGCTCCTTGCAAGACATTTGTGGTGTCCTGGGGCTCACGGCAGCGGAGGAAGAGGGAGCTACGCCGTCGTGGAGGTCCTCGGAGGGACGGAATCGGCGGAGGTCATCGAGGCGGCGCTCAGCGACCAGTGCAGGGCGCCCGGACTCCCCTACCATTAGGGCGGACATGGCAGACGCCCTGAGGGCGGCGGCCGGGGACTCGATCGGCTCCTCTAGCGTGGCCTTGACGGCCTAACATACACTCCGGGGGGAGATGTCTTTAGCTTCTTAACATGCTTGGCACGGGGCGGGGGGGTTGGGGGGGAGCGGGCGGAGGTGAGTGGCTGGACGTCCACTTTGCTATTTTCTACGGACTTGCCCGTTTTGGGGCTTGACTGAGACTATGGGGTGTTTGAGTTTGGGGATGGCTAGTTGCCAAGGTTGTGTTTTGGGTGGGGGAGGGGGTTGTTTTGGGGTTGGGAAGGTCCCGTCCGATGTTGTCTTTGCCCGCTTTGTCTTGGCTTGTCCCGCGCTGCGGCCCCGCGCGCCCCACCCGCTGATTCCCTACCCATTGCATGGCGCTCCCGATCCCTGCGAGGAATGCCGGGCCTAAAGGTAGTGACCCTTAATGTTCAGGGTCTGAATAACCCGGTGAAGCGCAGGGCGATCCTGTCGTTGCTGGAGGGGACGCAGGCGGACATTTGCCTTTTGCAGGAGACACACTTATTGCCCCGAGACTGCCACAGGATGCGCTCTGCTAAGTTCCCCACCCAGTTCTTTTCCTCGGCAGCGAACAAGACGGCAGGGGTAGCCATTCTCCTAGCGAGCTCCTTTCGGGGGGAGGTGTTGCATAAGTGTGCTGAACAGAAGGGGAGGCTCCTTGCGTATCGCATGAGCCTGGGAGGCATAGCATTTACGGTTGGCTCCGTTTATAGCCCAAACGAGCACCAGGAGCGCTTCCTAGACTCCGCGCTGGTGGATGTCACTGCTTCCCCGGACCGACACGTTATCTTGGGCGGAGACCTCAACATTGTCTTTGACTCTGGGATGGACAGATCGGCGCAGCGCTTCCCGCAGACGGGGGAACTGTCCCAGGCTGGGAAGGCCCGAATTGCGGACATGGACTTGCATGATCTCTGGCGCTCCCTGCACCCCACGGATAGGGACTACTCTTTCTTCTCGCACGCACACCGCACTTACTCACGGCTGGACTACCTCCTGGTGAGTGGACCGATGCGTGCCGCTGCCACGGCGGCGGACATCGGGGTCCTGACCCTGTCTGACCACTCTCCAGTTATCGGCGTTTTCCAGTGGCCGGCGGCCTCCCCCTCTCGGGGGGTGTGGCGCCTCCGGGACACACTTCTACACAAAAAATCGGTGGTGCAACGCATCGGGGAGGTCATACAGGACTATCTCACTCACAATAGCAACACTGACACCTCGCAGGCGACACAGTGGGCGGCATTGAAGGCCGTCCTACGGGGGGAATTCATCTCTATCTCTGCAGCCGAGAATAAGGAGCGACAACTGAAGAGGGATGAGTTGACGGCTCAAGTTCGGGAGCTTGAGCAGGTCCACCGCCGTACGGGAGCGCCGAGGGTCTGGAGGCAGTTGAAGGCAGCGAGGAAGCTCCTCTCGGCTCTGGATCTTGATAGGGCGGAGTACGCCGCCTTACGTTTGAAACATGCCTACTACACTGGGGGGGACAGATGTGGCAAGCTCCTAGCACACCGGCTCCGGGTCGCGCAACAGCGCAGCGTCGTGAAAGAATTGGTGGGCGCGGACGGGGGGGTTGTCTCCGGGGACGCGGAAGTAGCGGAGTCTTTCCGCGGCTTCTACGAGGCGCTGTATGCTGAGGAGCCCTCCCCGCCACGGGAGACCGATAGCTATTTGGAGTCGGTGACCCTCCCGGTACTGGACCCGGCTCAGGCTGACCACCTGGAGCGGGACATCCATGTGGAGGAAGTGATTTCAGCTATTGCGCGGCTGAAACATGGCAAGGCCCCGGGCCCGGACGGGTTCACGTCGCTATTCTACAAGACTTTTTGCACGGCCGTGGCCCCTGTCCTTACGCGGCTGTTTAACTCTTTCTCCGCACCGGGAGCCATCCCTCCGGATCTCCTGAGGGCGACGGTCGCGGTAATCCCGAAGCCTGGGAAGGACCGGGCCCTTTGCGGCTCATACCGGCCCATCTCTCTCCTAAATGTCGACCTCAAGTTGTACACGGGGATTCTCGCAGCCAGGCTGGGTCCACACCTCCCCGACCTGGTGGAGGCGGACCAGGCTGGTTTTGTGCCCGGTAGACAGACGGTTGACAACACCAAGAGGGTGACACATGTTCTGGAGAAGGCCTCAAGGATCTCGGGGGAGCGGATGTTGTTGTCCGTTGATGCAGAGAAGGCCTTCGACAGAGTTCACTGGCCGTATCTTGAGCGGGTCCTTAAGAAACTGGGAATCGGCGATAAGTTCCGCACCATGGTATTTAATTGCTATAAGCATCCTTCAGCGTCGGTGCGGGTAAACGGGTGTAGCTCTGGTAGCTTTGCCATCGAGCGCGGCACGCGGCAGGGCTGCCCTCTCTCGCCGCTCCTGTTTGCCCTCTACATGGAGCCGTTTGCTCAGAGGATTCGTGACAATCCGGATGCTGTCGGGGTCCGGATGGGCCAGTACGTCCACACCGTCAGTCTCTATGCGGACGATGTCCTGCTGACTTTGGACGACCCTAGGAGGTCGCTGCCTACTTGCCTCCGAGAGTTGGACGCCTTCGCGGGGGTGGCCGGCTTCAAAATGAATATGAGCAAGTCGATGGCACTGGACGTGTCCCTGGCTGCGGAAACCAGGAGGGATCTTCAACGGCTCTTCCCCATGCAGTGGTCCTCGTCCACGGTGCCGTATCTGGGGATTCTGCTGGCGCCTACACTGTCGGAGATGGTTACGGCCAATTATGCCTCCCTCAGCAGGAAGATCAAGGACGAGCTTGGCCGCTGGAACAAGGGCCTGCTGTCCTGGCTGGGGCGAATCGCGGCGGTCAAAATGACGGTGCTGCCCCAGATACTATATCTTTTCCGGGCCCTTCCACTCCAACCCCCGGTGGGCTGGATACGACAAATGCAGGCTGACATCTCCCGCTTTGTCTGGCAGGGCCGCAGGCCACGCATGAAGAGGGTCCTCTCCACGCTTGCTCCGGAAGCGGGGGGTCTCGGCATTCCGGACCTCCGTAAGTACTTTCAGGCGGCACAGCTCCGCTATCTGGTGGAGTGGAGCAGGTGGGAGTCCGACAAACATTGGCTCTTCCAAGACCAGGCAGTGGCGGGCCGCACCTTACAAGAGGTTCCATTCCTGCGCCGCGCGCACCGCCCCGCTAATCTTTACGCTTCCTTTGTTACGCGGGTCCCCCTGCGTGTGTGGGACGCGGTCTGTGAGGCCCGGGGCCTTACCACCTTCCCTTCGCCGCTCACGCCCATTGCGGGCAACCCGGACTTCTCCCCTGGGATGGAGCCGGGGGTTTTCTCCCACTGGGTGCAGGCGGGCTGCAGGGCACTCTTCCAGATCTATGGCCCGGAAGGAGTGGTTCCTTTTCAGCAACTCCGCCAGGAGTTCGGCCTGACGGAGCTGGACAGATTGCGCTACATGCAAGTTCGGCATTGGGCCCTCCAGCCTCAGGTGCGTGCCGCCGCTGCCCGTCCAATTACACCGTATGAGCGGTGGTTGGCTACTCGGACCTCCGACGCTAAACTGATCACTGATCTGTACAAACACCTACAACCCCCGCCGTTTCACTACTACAATCCGGGGAGGGAGCGTTGGCACAGGGAATTGGGTAGGACACTCAGCCACAAGGAATGGGACAAAATTGCGTATCGGGCGCGGCACTCTGCATACCACACGGGCCTTACGGAAACCTTCACTAAAGTGTCCACATACTGGTACTATACCCCGGAGAGACTGTATGAAATGCATAGACACACTGACAAGGGGTGCTGGCGGAGCTGCGGGCAGGAAGGTACCCTTACACACATCCTATGGGATTGCCCAGTGCTGACCGCCTACTGGAAGGAAGTTCTGGACGAGGTGGATGAGCACTTTGGCATAGAGCTGCCGCGCCTCCCGGCGTATGTCCTGCTGGGCCTCCCCAATGATCTAATGTACCCACTGAAGTCCCGCAGGGGTAGGCAGATTGCGATAGCGCTGGGGTCTGCGGTTCAGAACATTCTGATCCACTGGCGCACATCCACCGCCCCCTCCATCACCGGTTGGTTGCACAGACTCTGGCATGTGCTGGGGATGGAGAAGCTGTCGCTTACGGTTGCGGGGGAGATAGACCAATTTGAGGAGCTATGGCAACCCTTTCTAGCGCTGCTGTCCACTGAATTCCGGGAGCTCACCTGCCCGAGGTATCTTAGGCTTCTCAGGCTGCGGCCGCCGGTGACCCCGGCGGACTAGCTTACATGTGAGATGGGGACCCCCGGCGGGGGGGGGGGGGGCTGTGCGGGCTTCCTGGTTAGGGCTACTTTGCTGCGGGACCATAGGACGGGGGGAGGGGGGAGTGTTGTTGTTTTTGTACTGGGAGGATGGGGGATGGGAGGGGGGGGACTGTGTTCTGTTGAGGGGTTGATTGGGGGGGGTTTTATTGCTCTGCTTTTGGGTGTCGGATACGCGCGTGGGATTCCACAGCTTGTAATTCTAGCGTTCATTTACTGTGTTCTTCCCTCTGAGCCAACGCTTCACCTATTGCCAACCCTCTGGAGATGCATCCCTTCTTCTTTGACTGTATTCCACGTATCCTGCCTCCTGTCCCCCTCCCCCATGGTTTGTTTTGTCTCAATAAAAACGTTTTAAACATAAAAGGCATTGTCATTTACAAAGCCAATAGCTTAAACTCGTGTAAATGCAAGACCTATTGCATTGCAAGGGGGGTTTGGGGGGCAGCCAAACGTAGTGAGGTCTGCCCCCGAGAAGTTTGGGAGGGGTCTGGGCTGGCCGGATCGGCCATTTTGTGGTTTTGGGCTTTTTCGGGGTGTAGCCCAATAATAGCCCAATTGTAGCCCAATTATAGCCCATTTGTAGCCCAATTATAGCCCAGGTAGCCCAAGTAGCCCAATTAGCCCTAAAAGCATATAATCCTATGAGGGGATTTGCCAGCCACCATGGGGAAGATTCTGTGGGTTGGCCAAGGACGCCAACAGGATCCCGACACCCATGCCGGAGCAGTTGTGGTACGTAGGCAACACAAGATGCTACAACTGGTGGTAGGATCACTGGCTGAGTCTACTAGGATAGCCAATAATCTAGCATGGAAGGAGTTTTGCTGTCAGGTGCCCAGTGGCGCTCAAATGAGTTACAGCAAAGGGACGATATGATTCAGTTTATCCTGGATATGATTAGAAAAGGCTTACCCAGGGTGTCAATTGCAAGGCAATTAGCGGGAATTCTGCTTTGAGAGATGCGGAGGGTAAATTAACTCGGGGTATAACTTTGCAAGGCAACAATATATTGGAGTTAGAAGATGCTGTTGCTAGATCCCGGGCAATAATTCAGGGAATTTGGAATATAGAGAATGCCAGAAAATGTTTGGTGTATAAAAAACAAAATCACAAGTATGGTGAAGCAGTAGGTAGGTGCTTAGCATTAAAATTGCGTATGAAAGAATCTGCACGCTGTATTAAGGCTTTAAAGGACAAAGCGGGAATAGCTTGCCAGGAACCTGCAGGGATCCTAGCTATTTTTCATCAGTTTTATACAGAGCTTTATAGGAAACAGGTAGAGAAGGGTATTGATTTTGGTAGGTGTTTGGATGGGGTTATCTCACATTTAGATCCTGCTGAGGCGGCGCAGTTAGAATGTCCAATTACGATGGGAGAACTAGAACTCACAGTTAACAGTTTAGCTTCAGGGAAGGCTGCCGGACCTGACAAGCTCCCGGTGGAGATTTACAAGCTTTTTTTTTGATTTATTAAAAAATGATTTGCTGACCACAATCAGGGCTGCTCAGGATGGACATGCCCCTAAATCTTGGGCAGAAGCCAACATAGTGGTTTTCAGTAAAAAGGGCAAGGACCTAGAATTGGTGGGGTCTTATCATCCGATTTCTTTATTAAATTCTGATGGTAAAATCTATTCGAAGATTTTGGCTTCCCGTCTTTCTAAGATTATTAATTCATTAATTTCACAGAATCAGCATGGCTTTATACCATCACAAGGGACTGTCACTCATGTAAATAAGGTATTGACATTGCTTGATGTTGCTCAGACAGAGAAACGGGATCTTGGGTTAATTTTATTGGATGCGGAGGAGGCATTCGATCGTGTGGAGTGGGAGTACTTGTGGGAATTGATGTGTCGAATGGGTTTTGGTAAGAAGTTTATGACTGCCCTGCAGGTACTGTACACTTCACCGATCGCTAAGATCGCTTCAATGGGTCTATTCTCGGATCCTGTTGTTATCACCAGGGACACAAGGCAAGGGTGCCCTTGTTCACCATTGCTCTTTGCTTTATATATTAACCCATTTATTGAGCACCTAGGTAATAGCCCGTTGATCAAGCCCTTTGTAGCACAAAATATCCCATGCTCAGTGTTTGCTTACGCTGATGATATCGCAGTGACTTCGGTTGACCCATATTCTGCTCTTCAAGAAATTGAGCAGTTAGCTGCACTTTTTGGTCAGGTATCCGGTTACTTATTGAATGTCACAAAAACTCAAATAATATGTACTGATAATCTTGTACTTAATGATGACAGAGTGTTAAAAGAAGTGACATACCTGGGTATTAAGATAAAGTTATCGATGCTGGAAGTTGTTGATGCTAACTGGACTGCGCTGTTACGTAATATTAAGGAATCATTAGATAAGTGGGCTCGTCTACAACTTACTTTAATAGGTAGATGCAACATCATCAAAATGAATGTTTTACCAAAGGTTTTATATCTATTTAGGTCAATACCCTTGGAAGTGACAGGGGCCCAACTTCAACATCTACAATCTATATGCGCTAAATTTCTCTGGGCCCCTGGAAAACCTAGACGTGCTACTAGATTCATGACGTTACCAGTTGAACGTGGTGGTTGAGCCATTCCTGATTTTGCTTTATATTTTTATGTATGTTTTTTGTTAAAGATGCGTGTTCTATTGACGGGGGAGGATATTGTTAATAGGGCAGAGGCCCCTTCGATTTTTCAGATTTTATTAGGGCCGGAGGCACGACAATGTTTGTTTAAACAAATTGATGGCAGCTACTTTAAGCGAACTAGGTTTAAAGTCTTGGAATCTGCTTTAAAGTATGGAGGAGAATTTGCAAATTATGCTTAATAGAGAAACTATCTCACTACACCCCTACGGATGCTGTAAAAATTCTTCCCCCAATTTTTTGGGACAGGGTAGAACTTACCTGGAGGAAGAAAGGTATCTCTCAATTAGGGGATTTTTTTTGTTTCTGGTGGACCCCTTATGTCTTATGAAGAATTAGCTAGACAATATAATTTGTCAAAATTTCAATTTTTCAAGTTTCTTCAAATTAGAGATTTTATAAATCGGAAAAATGTATCAGCTGTATCTAATATAGTAGTCGAGGCTGTTAGGCGTCAGGAGAAGATCGGGGGCTATATAGGATATTGTTATCTTATAGAGCAGATGATTTAGGAAAATATAATACTAAATGGTCTACGATACTGGGGGTAGATAATGTATGTATAGAGGACGCCATTATGAGATCTAAGGAAGTTTTACTTTTTGCGAATTTGAAAGTGCAATTCTTCAAAACTGCCTTTAATTTGTATTATACGCCTGCACGTATGTCCAAAGGGGAGGGTACGATGGCAAATGTTTTCGGTGTGGGGCGGATACTGCAGATAGTTTGCATGTTTTTTTCAGTTGTGCCAAACTATCAACATATATTGCAGGGATTGAGAAGTTTATGTCTATGTTAATGGAGACTACTCTGTTTATCACCCCCACCATTATGCTTTTGGGAATTGGTTCAGGACTTGACAAGGGGACTCCTTTGTATAAACATCGCCATTTTATTTTTATTGCTATGACGGTCGCTCGGTTGTGTACCGCGGCTGAGTGGCTACAACCTGAACCTCCTCTTTTTGAACGTTGGCGGGCAAAAATGTATAACTTATTTCATTTAGAGTGGAGCCTATACTCTGTTAAAGGGGCTAAGAAACGTAAGATTGGACTTGGCATTTGGAGTGTTTTTAGTGATCATATGAGTTCATGAATTGTAAAAAGTGTAATATACTTTATATTTGTGTTACTGTGGCATAAAAAAAAAAAAAAAAGGAAATTAGCGGGTATTGCATTCATGGGTAAATTGCTCAGGGTTACATGCCTTCAGCGGGTGAATTGGGCTCAAGGATGCTAGAAGGGTGGGCCAGGGAGCGTGGCCAGCTGAATACAGTCAGGAGACCCTTGTCATGGGAGTTGTTGAGCAGCGTAATACAGATTTTGCCTAGGATTTGCACGGACGCCTTTGTCTTGCTGGTTTTCCACATGGATGGTGGATGATTTTTGGTGCATTTAGAGTGTCTGAGTAGTTAGGGGACAGAAGGGGTGGGGAGGATTGGGTGGGAAGATGTGGTATTGAGAAATGCGGGTATACAAATATGGTTAAAGTCCAAAAGGGATCAGAAGGGCAAGGGAAAATGGGTGTTGTTGCAGATGGGGGCTTCACTGGTGAGCAGCATCCAAGGATATCGGGGAGTCAGTTTTTGTGCATGCGAATGGGGAAAAGAGTTACAGCCTTCCAACTGCCAGTGGTGCTGAGGAAGGCACTGAAGGAATTGGGCATACACGGTGCAGGTATTGGGGACACACTCTTTCCGTATTTGAGCAGCATCTGAGGCAAGCAATAGAGGGTGGGGACAGGGTGATATCATGCGCTTGGGGAGGTGATCCTCAGATGGTTATAAGCGATATTTGCGCAACAGGAATAAGAAATTTAGCGCGGTTGTTACAATGCATAAGTTCACGCAATGTTTCTCGTTTCAGGTTCGGTGGCTGGCCCCCCTTTCGTTGAAAATGTCAATATCGGTTGTGGGACACTCCTTCTTGAAGTGGGCGCACATACAAGCACGAGAAAGTTATTTCAGACATAATCTTGGTTTTAATAATAAACTGTTTAAAGTGTTATGGAAAAGAAAAGGGAGCATGTTTTGGAAGGAGCGGATTCCGTGTCTTAACGGTCTGCTACTGGGGGTTGGTGTCGGGACATTTTGATCGTACATTTGGGTGGAAACGATTTGTGTAAAGAGAAGGGCATAGTCCTGGGGAAACGCATGAAGAGGGACTTAGCACTTATTAAACAACAGTGGTCAGTGTGTTTTGTGGTATGGACTGCGTTGTGCCCCGCTGGGTCTGGCGGGGGCCAGTTAATCCAGGAGCAGTGGACAGAGCCAGGAAAAAGCTTGATACAGAGATGACTCATTTTTGAGGGGAATTGAGTTTTGGTAGAATAGTGCACAGGGACATTTGTTTTGATGCAGTGGGATTTTTTGGAGGAGACAGGGTCCACTTGTCAAGGCTGGGGATGGACCTTTATTTGTTGGAAATTCGGTAAGCGTTAGCCAGAACGTTAAATGTTCAGAGCCACCCTAGAGAGTAAGAGGCCTATAGGACCGGGGGGGGCAGAAAAAAGGGGGCTAGGCAGTATTGCCGTCATCCCCTTTTTCCTGGGTGGCGGGGTTTTGAAAAGATGGCCAGGGTTGGCACAGGTTTTTCGTTAAGCATTGGACGTTTGTGAGCAGGGGCAGGAAGAGGGTAGGCAGGTAGTCTAAGTTTCAGGATACACGTTTGTTAGTTACAGTTGCAGGAAGGCAGGTAGGGAACGGGGTGTCATTGGGGGAAAACGTTTTAACTGCAATACTGTGTAATGTTGTTGTTATGTTAATGCCAGGGTGGGGGAACTTTTGAGGGGATCGTAGGGGCGGGGGGGGGATCAGGGTCAGCTATTTGATGTATAGCGAGGCTTTAGTTTTGTAAGGCAGTTGCCAGTTGGTTATTTTGTAATATGCACCTGTTTCAATAAAGCGGCCTTTTTCACACACAAAATGGGTCTCGGTTTGGCTTGCCCCCCTCCCTCCCAAATGCTTGGTATTCCCTGCCTCTGCTCCAGCCGTGCATCCTGGCCCAGTCCTGAGGAGATTGGGGGTAAAAGAAGTCCGCCCATAGAGTAGACCATGCAGACTTTAGTGTCAGCGCATTAATGTAGCCTAGAGGCCCAGGGAAATTAGCGATGAGGGAGAAATGCCCCATGTGTGAGTTCATATGGGGAGCTGTCCCACTAAGAGATTGAAATTTAGCAAGTTGGTGCAAGCGGGGGGCAGGGCATATGAGGGCCCCATGCCGATTTCTTAAATTACTTTCACACACTTTTGATAGAGGCAACCAGACTAGTGCCTTGTTTTTAAGAGGCTTGATTATTTAGTAAAGAAGAAAAAAAGATATACAGTGTGATGTTTTAAAACGTTTTGGGAATTGTGAGGTGAACAGCTGCTAAATGTTGAGAACTGCTGCCATGTTAATGATCCTGCACTTGGCACATCGCACTTTATTTGGAGGCATCATTCCTTATTACTTTTGGGGGCAGTTCCTCAGCTTTCACCCGGAACTGAGTGCCATTTCTACTCCCACTCCCGGGGCCCTTATCGAGACGCCCGCTTTTGATTGTTGAGCGGTCTATTATTAGATCTGTTCACAATAGGCTATTTGAGGGAGCAGCATAAACCCAGGAAGGCCTATGGGAAGTGTATGGGAAGTGAACTAGGTGGGCAATTAGTGCGAGCGTCCATGGGGAGTCAAGGTAGTTAGGGAGGAGGATAAGTTCAGTGAAACGGTAGGCGAGGGAAAAGGCCAGGTTAGGATGTAGTTAGTGACCACCACACTGGACCATATGTAATTTTGCAGCGGGATCATTTCAGCAGCGTTCCAGTCTCGGGAGAGCACTGTGCGGCTCCATTACCCCTTGGTGAAGAGAAGGCTGGGCCCAGTACGGCCAGGCTGGAAAGTGCCGGGGTTGACAAGATCACTGCCCCACGAAGGCCCAGAACTGCTTCGGCGGTACACCGGGCCAAGGGGAACAGTACTGCCCCTGATAGAAGTGGCCTCCGAACGCTGTGTTCTGCATCAGTGGAAGAGTTGAGAGAGTATGGTGCTACCCTACAATGTAGGCATGAGGTGTACATGGATATGGGTGAAGCAATTAGGAAGAAGCTATGGCTCAATGGTAAGTCTTGTGCCCTGGTGGCAAAGGTTCTCACAGGACAAGAGGTCAAATCCCGCCAATGTGGTCAAAGTGTCCTAAGGAGGTAAATTTAACCACGGGGCAGGCGGCAAATGCTACCGCACTTGAGATGTGGTGACACATTGGATGTCACAATCCTGATTACAAGGGAGTGTTTAGATGAGGATGATCAGCAGGAGGTGGAGAATGGGTGGAACTGCACGGGGAGGTGGGGGGAAATCTCACCAATTTGTGCATTACTTTTTCTAGGGTACTAAATCTGGCAATCGGCGACAGGAAGGGCAGTGGCATCAGGACAGTTGTGGTGGGCCCGACAAGAGGAGAACAAGGGGGGCCAAACGGCGGGCTCCAGAACAGGCGCCGGTTCCAGCACCAAGTAAAAGCACATCTGGACAGTTGTGGTGGGCCTGACAAGAGGAGAACAAGGGGGGCCAAATGGCGGGCTCCAGAACAGGCACCGGTTCCAGCACCAAGTAAAAGCACATCTGCATAATCAAGGGGGCAGCAAGGTGTCAATGGGATTGGATGCAAGGGAGTAGCACGCTGGGGGATGGAATGTGGCTGTGTAGGGTTTGGTAGGTATCAGACATAATAGTTGGCAAGGACGAGTTGTGCGCAGTTGAGGAAGGGGGTCTCAGAGCCAGAGAACAACAAGGGGCAAAGATACAAGGGAAGGAGAGTGTTGAGCTTAAGAACAAGGAACTACCCTACATGGAGGGTTCGAAGCTGTTGGGTGCCCATCGTATGCTGGCAACTAAAGAGAAAAGCAAGAAGGGGTTGAGAGTGATCCCGCTGGTGCCTGCTGCAGCTGTAATGCCGAAGGGTGCACCATGGAATTTTGTAGGTAGGCATGCCGGTTTAAAGGCACCCTGAAGCACACCCCCATACCAATTCTTACAGCAGAAGCCGCCAGCCTAGTCTTTCAGCCATGTAGAGGCAACAGCAGCAGGTGTCTGCAGAATAACAGCAGCACAAGCAGGCATATGGGCTAGAGGGGGGAGGAGGAAGGACGAGGAATTGGAGCAAAAGTTCATACGTCCATTAACCTCAACCTGTAAATAATTATGAGTGTTGATGTCTATTGACAAAGATTATGCCAGCTACTGAGGAAAGGGTTGCAGATGGTTTCCGGCTAGGGCACAGAGGTACGAGAGTAAGGAGGTGGGCAGATGATATCGGAGCAGTTAGTACTTCAGACCATTTGGTTGAGAGAAACTACTCAAATATATGCACAGGGTTCCCAAGAAAGGAAAAGATCAGCACTGGCTCCACCCTCAGTTCTCTTGACCAGGGGGTACCTTGCTTAACAGCGTTGTACCGGAGGAAAAGGCCTTCTTTGCTTATTCTTCAGTGTAAGTGTCACGGAGGACAGGGTATTTGCAGGTGACACACTAACTTGAGGATTTTTCGTTGGGTGAAGTCAGTTTTCTGCGGAATGCCAGAGGAGGCTGGATAGTTTAGGGAACACATGGTTGATTTGGGGATTCCTTCACCATTATAGCAGACAACTGCACCCCGTAAGGGAGATGTCTTTCTAGGCCATTGAGATTGATTCTGTGGCCATTGAGGCCTTGTTACCATAGGGATAAAGCAAACACAACTGGAGATCATGGGTGATTTGGTGTACCCGGAGCAGACAGTTGGACCAGGACGGGGGCTGTCATTCCAGGGCAGTGCAAGTGATTCTGTGGCCATTGCGGCCTGGTTACCAATGGTAATGGAGCAAACACGGCTAGACCCAATACGGTGCTGCCACTCCTGGGCATTGTGATTAATTCTGTGGCCATGGAGGCCTAGTTACCGTGGCAACAGAACTAAGAAGCCCATTAACGTGGACTGCCAGAGGGTGCTGGACAATTTTGCAGGGTTGACCTGTATGCCCCTTTGCCAAATGGGAAGACAGGTGGTCCTTGTACGGTGCTGTCCTTCCTGGGCATGGAGTTTGATTATGTGTAGGGGTGGGCGGAATTTGCGTAATCGCGTTACGCAAATCTCCGCGAAACGGTAAAAAATCTCAGCGAACACGCAGAAATTCCGCGAACACGCGGATTTGCTTGTTCACCATGCTTTTTTCCTGTTCGCAATCGCCGTTTGCGTGCTCGGGGGTAAATATCTTGCGAACACGCATTTTGAGAACAAGCAAAACATTTCGCGAAGTCGGGGAACGCAGATTTTTGGGCAATTTCGCGGAACGCGAAATTACCCAAATTCCGCGAACGGAACGGAATTTACCGCCCAGGCCTAATTATGTGGCATGAAGGCCCAGTTACCGTTGGAAGAAAGCTAACAATGCAGTTGATATTGGACACCATGCTGGCTAAACACAAGGTTCTGGCAATGAGGGGCAAACTTTCTTTGACTTTCTACATTTTACAAGGAAATTCTATTTCACAGGGATGAAATAGTGGTGGGGCGGGTCGCCATGCTGGTTACACACAAGGTTCTGTTAAAGAGGGGCAAATTTTCTGGGACGGCTACATTTCGCAAGGAAGTTTTATTTCACATTTATAACATAGCGGTGGGGCGATCGGGTTTCAACAGTCTGTAAGGTGTGTGCAGGGGCTGAAATTGTTGCAGGTTTTGTGTAACATTTTGAAATTTGATGGCACGTTCAGAGCACGCATGCGCCGAGGAAGTACAAGGACATCCCAGATGCTTTCTCTCATTCACAGTGGGAGAGGTTCCATAGGATGGCCACGGTTACAGAGGCTTAAGCAGAGTTCCTGACTAGTAGGGAGCGAAGGAGACAGAATGCCAGATGGAGGACTGAGGATGTGGTACAGTTTAGTTGCAGCTGATTGAATATGGACAGCATAGAGTACCTAGTGCTGGACAGTAGACAGGCACTGCACTCATGGGTAGGCTTTGGTGGAGATATGCCCCACGGCAGACAAGTGGTGTCCAGGATTTGGCTGGATTGGGTTAGGGAATCTAGGAGTGGGATCCCCACTTAGAAGCTGATGAAAGGGGGGATATTTTTAGAGGTTATTTGATCTTTATCCATGATATGCTCTAGAAGAGTAGGGAAAGGTGCTGTCCTTTACCCTCACGACTGGGATGTTTTGGGGGTATTTTTTAGGGTATATGAAGTATGGGGTGTAAAGGGGTTATTTAGGAGGGCATCCGTCTAGGAGCAGCAGGCATCCTGATTTGGTTGCCTAAGCCTAAGACAGATCAGAGGGGCAGTACTGTGTTGCATAGGTACCCAGTTTCAAATTATGCCCTGTGTAGTGAGCCATCTCCCTGCGAGAAGAGTTGCACAGTGCGGGGTTTGGTGTTATGTCACAGTATTGGGACACAAGGGGCAGCTTTTCCACTGTTGTCTGTACTTCTGAGGAGCTTCTGACAAACAAGGTCTTGGGACACATTCCTGTCATATAGACAGGACCCCGGGTGTAGGCATCAAACTGCTGTTAGCGATATGCACAGGTCAAGGAGGAGGTTTGCTAAGATTCAGTTTTCTCAATTTTTATTATTGTTTTTCAGGTTCAGCTCTAAGTTTAGAGGTCACCGGTGTGCCTGTTTGGATAACTGAGCATTCATTAGTAAACTGGGCTAAACAGCAAGCAAAGAGGAGCAGACCCTGGGTCACTTTGGGATTCGCCCTTTATCACTTTCACATGCAATCGTATGGTAGAGGTGGGCTTGGGGTGGAAGCAACTGCTACCCTCTTGAAATAGGTTATTAGTAGGGGGGTATATGTCAGGAATTTGCTATTAGACCAGAGTGGAAATGGTCTAGTGGGGGAATAGGGGACATGCTAGGTGGACTGTGTTTATTCCCTGCAGGGAGTGGCATGTGGATGCGAAGATGGAGGCAATAGGAAAGCAAGTAAAGGGTCAATGGAGACAGTAGGTCTTTTTGAAGAGACAAAGGGGCTGGCTTTACATATGACAAGGTTGAATCTTTAGGGGGTTGGCGTTTCTCTTTTTATTTTCGGATGGAGTCATATTTGTTTCAGGTTCAGGATTTCCTTGCAAAGGCTCTGAAGGTGCCTTTGGTTTTTGAGGGGGTCAGAAAAAGGGATAGTTACCCCCTTTTTCTGGGTGGTGGTTGGCAGTCAATTTGGCATGTTTTAGCCAAATTTATTCGTTGTTGATAGAGGCAATCCAGGCTGAAAGGGAACAGGTAGACAATTTCATGCCTGGAGAATGTAGGATCTTTAAGGAACATAAGGAAGTCAGGTTAGTTACAGGTTAATAGTCGCCAGCCACCATTTTGTGGTGTACACAATGGCCAGGAATAGGGATAGGTAAGCTTTTTACCCACCCTCCCTCCCCATTTAAATCGCGTTTTGGGGGTTAATTAGTTATACCGGCTAATCAGTTGGTTTTGGTCTGCTTTGAGATGGAACAGGTGTACAGGGTGCTTAAGTGATTGTTTTGGGATTGTCGCTATGAAGCAGGTGCAGAGGCGGTTAGCAGTCAAGTTGGCATGTTTTAGCCAAGTTTATTCGTTGTTGACAGAGGCATTCCAGGCTGAAAGGGAATGGGTAGACAAGTTCACTCCTGGAGGCGGTAGGATCTTTAAGGTGCATTAGGAAGTTAGCTTAGTTACAGGTTAATAGTCGTAAAGGTTAAAGTTGAAAGGTCAAAGGTGAAAGGGTAAAAGGTCACAGTTGGTTGTACTGCATTGCAGATTTAAAATGTTGTGGGGGAAACTTTAGGGGTGGGGGTAGTTAACATAGGTAACATCTTGTATAGTGAGGTGGTAGTTTTGTAAGGCATCAGGCCAAAGGCTTTTAATTGTGATGTACACCTATTTCAATAAAAAGCGCCCTTTTTCACACTATTCCGGTGTCAGTGGTATGTGCTGCTCCCCATATTACCCAAATGAACACGCAGGATGAGTCAAGCACAGAAGGGAAGGCAGCAACAAATAGGAGCGCAGCAAATGAGATTGACAGGACAGAGTTCCCTGGGCCCAACCATTGGCGGGGGTTGGGAGCCTGTGGGGGGTTGGGCACAGGGCCTGGAGGCCACACCCTATGGCCAGCTCAGCTGTACATAACCGAAGGCTGTGTTCAGCTAGGGCTGGAACCACATGAAGTGTTGGGTGCAGGGCCTGGCCAGAGGCCAAACACTGCGGCCAATCCTCTACTGTTCACGACCAAAGGGTGTGACACAGGTAACCCTTATGTAGTACAGGAACAAAGGTGAAAATGAAAGTATGGGTTGCTTTGGTTATAGCACCTCAACCACCTCATACATTCAAATAAAAACAGAGTAAAGTGCAGTCATGGTTATGAATTCAAACTGAGAAACCAACATAATTTGCATGTTAAGGCTAGGAAGACAATTTATAGCTCACACAAGAGCCATTCAAACTATAAATTATGCATCATATTACCTCTGAATATTTATATCAATAAATAACTACTCCTTAAATCAAAATGTAATTAACAGTAACACATTATCAAACCAATTAATAATTATACAGTCATCTATATCAACCTGGTAAGAGTAATGTGAGTTGTGATGTCATCTGTAAGATGATTTACAACATTTGTAATTGCCTCTATTTTTTTAAGGGTGAGGTCATGAGTGTTGCATTTGGTGCGCGAGTTATGGTTTGCATGGCTGTTATGCGAGTTATGGATTCTGATCATAACCATAGATCACAAATTTCAGTTTTCATTCTTGTAATAAGGCGGAAGAGCTATTCGTCTGTCACAAGTTCTAAATCAGCCATTTTTTATGGACCTCAAATTCCTCCAGTGGAGAAAGTCTGCAGCAGTATCTGACTAAGTCCCCTAGATATTGGACTTCTGTGCTATGAGGTTCAGCTGAAGCTTCAGAGTTCTTGAAACCCAAAAGATTTCTAAGTCCCCGAGTAACTTCTCAGACTTTCTGGGTGGATCCTAATGGCTTTTTCTAGGGTTCCTATGATATCATAGACAGCATGTAGGGGTCAGTACTCACTCCAGAAGAGACCACCAGAAGTATCAAGTCCAGGTCCAGTTGCTACTGGTCAGCTAGGTGCCCCAGGAAAAAGCCATGGAAGTTGCCCAACTGACCCTTGGAGACAACTTCTCAGACCTGGGCACAGTCCAGTCCTTCAGTTCCCCAACCAGGTCATAGACAGCAGCCTCAGTATTTAAGTTTTCTTTCAAAGGTCAAGAAAGTGCTCTGATGAGCTGTGGGTGAGATGTAGGATTCACTAGGTAGTGGGTGGGGATTACTCCTGGACAAGTTCTTAGGGGTCACCCTTACCACTTTTGCAGATCATCTTTGCCTTACTGCAATCTATCCCACAGTGCACTATTCTGAGGAAAATCCAAAACGACATCACCCTTCAGCCCTTGGAGATTTCTGATGTGCCAGCTAGGGATGTGCTTAGGGAAATAAGCATTCCCTCCTTCTCAACTACATCAAACTGGTACTGGGAGCAGCCACCCTCCCACCCCCACGGTGCTGATGCCAAGCTGGCTACAAATGGCCTAAGGAACAAGGTATTCTATTCCTCAGGTCTCTTTAAACACTTAACTATGAATGGGCAAGCCTCACCCTGGTCCCTTTCAAGTAAGTACCCTTCTTGAGCTGAGGAGAGTCATATACTTCTTACCCAGGCGCTCCAGTCACTGCTTCTCCCCTGGAAGCAGTTTTCACATCTAATTAAGAGGAAGCACTGACAGGGGCCAACTGCTGGCAGGGTAATACTAATTAGTCACCTGGAGGTTCAGGTAGACAAAGGATAACTTTTAAAAAGTTATGTTTCATAAATATTTATTACAAAATCCAACCTTACCAGTGAATTGGATTTTAACAAACATCCAATCATCTCTGTGGTTTACTCCAAACCAAAAGTAGCAGAATTAATATTTTATCTCATCTTTTTTCTGATAGTAATAGCTGCTGCCCTTTACAGGGAAAATACGTTTGGGGTGCTAGCCACTGTAGGGACATGCCAACACTAAATTCTTGCATGTTCAACTTTTAAATAATAGGCACCTTACTTTGTGGCCTAGAAGCCCAACTTTCATATTTTAAAGTATGGTTCTTTCCTGTCAAAATTGGTTATTTTGGCAGGTTGGCCTGGAGGTTTAACAGCTACAGAAGCCAGTATAGTGGATTACACAACATGTGCTGCAATCCACAGGTGACATTTAACTTTCCATGCCATTGGGTATTTTCTTGCATCACGTATGTACTAAGGCCTTACAGGAAATTTAAATAATGAAATTGGGGATTAGCCATTTCTGTTATGTTTTAGGAGCAGAGCACATCCACTGTGCACTGTGTAGAAGTGCCCCAGTGTACAGAGTTCAAAAAGCAGAACTATAAGACAACAAATAAAATGGGGGTGATCATGCAGAAAGAGATATTTTGTCTCACTTCCCATGCATTCCAGTTAAAGGAAAAGTAATGAATAAAATTAAATCCTAGTTTTTCCAAATTCCAAATTGTTGCTAATTCTTAATTAAGTCCTAAAGTTTTGGAGTCATTTAAGGTGATGCAGATATGTATCACATTATTACTAAAAATGCAAATGAGTGATAATAACTAATTTTCTCTCCATATCAGTGGTTGAATAGTTTTATTTCTTGTTTTTTTCTGACTTTGATATTTTAAAAAAATAATGGGAAATCAGGTGCAAGATCTTCCAACATTATCCACATAATAGAATTAACATGGCACAAAGACTGAATCACTAAATAGTCAAGTTACCAAATTTGCAAATGTGATTAGATATTATAGTTCAAGATTGGGCATGTCTAGCCTCCCTTCTCTTCATCAATTTCAAGGTTGAATAATCTGGTGCATGTTTTTTTTTATCTTTACATATAAAACATTGGAACGATTGCTTTATTTGTCAGAAGAATTTAGCTTGTAGTTTACAGGTTACACTGAGAAATGAAAATATAAACAGATGCAAGACTGACAATTTGATTAGGGTGACTCTGCCTAGTTGGCCATCTTGTCAGAAGAATTTGTGTTCTATGTAATAACAGCAGGGCTTAGCTCAAAGTAAACAAATGATCTGAATCAGTTACACTTAAAGCATAACTTTCTCCTAAATTCGGAGCCTTCACCTTCAACTGAGCTGTTAAATAATATGGCTTCTGTTTTTGCATGATTATCCTTCTAGCCGCCATATCAATAAATTCCTAAATCTTAATTAAAGCTTGTATGATTTTTTTTTTCTGATTTCAAGTATTTAATATAATCTGCATATTATTTGAGTTTGGCTAGGTGACGAACCAGAGGTTCAACAATCATATTGACGTGCATATAGGCTGCTAACAGTTCAATGAAGAATTCAAAAGAATTGCGAACATTGGACACCCAGTCGAGTACCCCTTCCAGCCTTTGTTTTACCCGCCTACTATGAATTAATCATAATTGCGAATTAAGCATTCTTATATAAATTGAGTAAAAGCCTCATAAACTGGGGCGGAAAGCCAAACTTTTCAAATAAATTAAACGGGCTTACCCAGTTTACTAGTTCAAATGCGCTTTCAACCTCTACCATTATGATTGCCATCTTTTCTGTTTTTTAATATAAAAAATAATCAGTAAACCCCATTAGATAATTAGTATTTGCTGTAATATGCATGGGAAAAAACATTTTGATCCAGGTGAATATCTTTTTTAGGCACCCCTGTTAATCCGCTAGCTGTATTCTTAGCCAAGAGTTTATAATCAAATTAAGCAGATGTATTGGTCTATATGATTGAGGGTTGTCAGCCTTTTTTTATTATTTTTAAAAAAGCAGACCACAAAGGATTCACAGAAAGGGAATCTGACCACTTGTCAGAATACAATTAAATAATGCATTTAATGGATTTTTGACTTCTTGATTGAATGTCTTATAGAATTTTGATGGCAGCCTACCCACTGCACAAGCCTTCTCATTTGCTGTCTCACCTATGGATAAGCTAATATAGCTTACATAATAGGATTTATAAATTCCTGCATCTGCTTGCTAGTGCCACATTTATATGACTTCTCTTTAAATTTTCACAAGCTTGATAATATAATTTTGCAAGATGATCTGTTGAATCTGCTCAGACTTGTGTGATTAGCTGTTCTGTTGCCATGTCTATAACTTTAATATTCCAATTTTGATTGAGGTTAGCCTTAGCTGTCCAGGCCAGCAGTTTACTTCTATGTTAATTCTTCTCATTGCAAACTTGTCCAATGGTCCTGTCATTTACAAGTTGTGTTTGAGAAATACTTTTTGGGGCTTTCTTGGCTTTCTCCCAATTTTACCCCCTCTCTATTGAGCCAGTAACGAGCACCTGATGAGTTGTAACTTCTGTTTCTTTTCCCATTTCTATCAATTTGGCTTTTCTGAGTTGTTTTGAGCACAGGTATAAATGATAATTCAGGCTTTTTATGGCTGCTTTAAACACTTCCCGTGTACTGGCTAATTTTGCAGTTCCCAAATTGATCTGTAAAAACTCTTCAATAAAGTTGCATGTGTCTTGGATCAAAATCGATCTTGAAGTAATTTATTAAAGGATCATCTATTAATAAGAAGGTGACACTTGTTGAGCTTCAATTCTACTTGCATAATTGCATAGTCTGCAAAATGATTTGCAATTATTTCTACCTTCTTTTTTGTAATTTCTTGTGAGATTAAACAAATCTAATTATGCTACCAAATTGAATCTTTTTGAAAAGCAGGAGAATTGTTTTAATTCTGGATTGACACTCTGGTGTCCACAACACCAGGTTATTAGCTTGCTTCTTTTGCCATTTCTGGAGGAATCGGTAATAACTAATTATAGAAAATTTAAATGGTCTCTTATTATCAATGGACCAGTTGTCCTCATTAAATACTCACAAAGGTTCTGAAGCAACACACAATCATCCTCAATGGGCTCATAGTAGCTAGCAGGTGTGAGCGAGGTATTAAATATCAAAAGAATTACTCATACCAGGTGACCTTCCTTATCAGCAGTAGTTATTGCTGGCCTTAGGGCTCTGTGTTCTTTACCTCTTCTAACCAGTTCTAAAGTGCTTGTGCTCTCTCCTCTAAACATGGTAACATTGGTTCATACCCAATTACCATATTTAATTTACTTATAAGTCCCTAGTAAAGTGCCACTACATTTGCCCAGGGCCTGTAAATTAAAGCTATTTGTGGATTTGCAGCACTGACTGCACTACCCACTTAAGTAGCCCTTTAAACATGTCTCTGGCTTGCCACTACAGCCTGTGTGTGTAGTTTAAACTGCCATTCCGACCTGGGAAAATAAGCTTTTGCCAGGTCCAAACCTTACCTTTTTATACATATGTCACCCCATGGTAGGCCTTGGACAGCCGAGAGGGCAGGGCACAGTTTATTTAAATGGTAAGACATGTACTTTTAAGTTTTACATGTCCTTGTAGTGAAAAACTCTTACATTTGTTTTTTACTTCTGCAAGACCTACCTCTCCCACAGGATAACATTGGAGTTACCTTATTACAGTTTATAAATGTAATTTCCAAATGGGAATAGGTCCCATTTAATGTTTGGTGTCTCTGGAATCACAATTTACAATCCTAACTTTTAATGAAGTCAGATTTTAAATTGCAATTTTGAAAATGTCACTTTTAGGAAGTTGGTATTTTCCCGCCTTACCCATGTAGGTGCTGTAGCCTGTACCTGGGTTGCATGACCTGGTGTAGCTGACAGTTCGGCTTTGTGTGCTCCTGCTAGACAGCCACAGTCAGTAGGAAGCCTGGGTGCACCTGGATGGATCATCACTGACAGGATGTCAGGAAGAAGCTGGGCACAGTCTCCCTTACACATGAATAGGCTGTGTCCATCTTCTACACAAAGGGGTGCATACCCCCTGCAGTTAGCCTGAATCAAGGACATGGAAGGCAGAATGCCTGGGGACTTCAAAGGGAAACCTATAGAAGCTTCTCCCCCACTTCAAAGGCACAACTGGGTATAAATACTGGGCCTCAGCCACCAGCTCTTCAGTATATTTCTGGACTCGTGGATACTCTGCCAGAAAAAAAGGACTGCTGTGCTGTTACAAGGACTGTTACTCTGCTGGACGGGTGGGTGAAAGAAGTGATGAAGAATGCTGGTGTTGATGTGAGTAGATTTGGTGCACATTCTGGATTTTATTAAAGACACAGAGGCTAATATTATCCCTCCTCTCCCTACCCTTGTTGGTAATGTTTATTTGTTCTTTTTCAGCTTGTGGACAGCAATGAATAAGGAAGATGGATTTCATCCTATTTCAGATTATATGTTTCATGGATTTTATATGGATTCTATAAAGACTTTTGATTATTTTAATGCAGAGCAAAAGAAGGAAGAGTCATGGAGGTTATGGCTCTTTGATAATGTTCTAAGATCTTTGTTGTTCTATGTTCTTTGATGATGCTGCTGTGGGTGGCGCAATAAAGAGGATTGCATAATATTAGCCTCCGTGTCTTTAATAAAATCCAGATTTTCTGTCCATCAAGGCTGATCTACATTATATCTGCATTGTGCCACCACCCCTAAACATAGGCGGTCTCATCATACAGTGATGGAAACTAATTTACAAACTTAATTTATAGTATCAATAATCAACTGAAGATTTGTCTTTAGATATTATAGGCATAGTTAATGCTGTTAGTGTTCACTCAACACTGCAGATTGTCTCAATGTGCTTTACAGCTGACCAGAAATTGGATTTTATTTTGGAAATCAAAGGTAAGAGTCTGCCTCACATATTTTCGCAAGGAATCCAGGTAAGTAATTCTTTTCTTTTCTTATGGCTACAGCGCAGGAACGCACTTCGAGTGGATACATGTATTCTGTAATTGCTGACCTACAAGCAGTTAAGTTTTGTAAAACCAAGGCGGTTACTCTCTTGCTTACTTTGGTGCAAGAAGTAATGTAATTGTAAATGTGCATTTATAAAGTGCATTAAACCAAAGGCATCAAAGCGCTGCAATCAGTGAGAGAAGACCGGGGAGAAACAAGAAGCTATTATGATTGGGAAAAAAATAAAAAAGCCATGTTTTCACTTTCTTGTGAGATACAGCATATGAGGCAATACTAGCAATAGGTACCGGGAGAGTATTCCATAGCCCAGCAGCTGCCACAGAGAATGCCACAGAGAATTCTCGCTCATCCCATCTCGCCTTCCTGATGCGGGTATCATAACTTTCCTCTGACCAGCTGATCGTAACTGTCTGCTAAGACGATACCAATTGAACATGGTTCTTAAATTGTCTGAGCCCTGATTGTTTAGGGCCTTAAAGACCAAACACAGGGCTTTGAACAAGTCTTTTCCTCACTGGGAGCCAATGAGGAGCCCTCAGCCCCGCCCGTTAAATGTAAATTTAAATTTGATACTTGTATAGCGCACTACTCACCCGCAAGGGTCTCAAGGCGCTTGTACGAATACCGCTGTGGAACCCATCCTGGCTTTCCCTGTGAGGCGTCCACTCCTGGGCACCCCCAAGGTGGAGGCCAGGCATCCTTAGCGTTGTGGAGATTAAGCAAGCTATTGCCCAGAGTTGCAGAGTAGGACTCCATGATTGGAATAGGCACCGAGGCGAGAATTATCAGGTCTGGGGAATTTTTGAGCCCAAGACCCGCCGAGGCGGGGAATTGAACCCTGGTCCCGGGCTAGACCTCTGCATCAGGGTCTGCCGCTCTAAACATTGAGCCACACTTCTCCACGTTGACGTTTGGGAACTCCCAAAACCAGTCGCGCCGCCGCATTCTGAATAACCTAAAGCTTATTCGGGGAATACTTGTTGAAGTTCTAACACAGAGCATTAAAGTAGTCAAGGCGGGATGTTATGAGCGCAATGATCACTGATGCTCTTAGCTCCAAGTGGAGGAAGAGCAAGATCTGTTTCAGGTACTTGATGATAAAAAATCAGGAGCTCACCGTGCTCTTGAGCTGGATGTCAAATGTTAAGGTGTTGCCAAACTGATTCCCAGGTTTTTAGTATAAAATGTAGGCGTAGGTAGTGAGCCACATGTCTCTGGCCACCAGCGATTGGACCAGGCCGAGTTCTCTGACCTGAAAGTCACAATCTCCGTCTTATCCGCATTTAACTTGAGTCAATTTTCTTGCATCCAGGTGCTGACTCACCCCATGCACAGCCTGAACGTATCGGCTATGCCTTCCCAGTCATGTGATATAGAGGCAATAATCTGTGTATCGTCCGCATAGTTCAGTACGTGAAAGACGAAGGAGCGACCCCTGCTGGACTCCACACAGAAGCTGAAACGCCTTAGCTCTAAAGTCACCGCAGCTCACTATTTGGGTCTTATTTATCAGTAGGGAGGACTAATGCCATGAACACAGCAGTGACTCGTTTATAGGGAGCTGACTGAGGCAGCAGACACCTTGCATAGGAGGAGGGCCTAGCAGAAGATACTCTTCCAGATGCAAGGCACAAGAGAAGTTGATTGTTCAGCAGTATAGCCGGGTAAAAGGTACTGGGCTGAGCAAAGTGTACAATAGAAAGGCTTAAGTGGAAGAGCACATTTTTATACAGCAGCAGGTCCACTCTCCCCACCCCACCGAAAGGAAGGACAAGAGCTGCAAAGAGTCAGTTCCTTCAAACATATCCATCTGGGGCCTCAGGTATGCATTCACAAGGATTTTCCCATACTTCTGGCATGTGAGTCAATCTCAATACTGGAAAATGTATAGGTGGATTACAAGAAAACACACTGGTTCATTCACTAGCATCTGGATATTGCCATTGGAGCACCTCCATTTCAAACTTAAGGAAAAATATTTAAACCACACAAAAGGTGGGTTATGGATCTGTTGAGAATGATACTAAAGTTTCATTCATGTTTTATATAGATCTTTGTTGTACTGTCAAACTGAAATCTCTTCTCAAATAAATCTCACCAAACGTCTGGTATCAGTAAGGAGACATTTAATCACTAGCCACTGGATGCCTGGCAACAATGTTCCAGAGGACACTACAAATTACAGAAGTGTTTACATTTTTTAAGCATTCTTAACATAAACATGTGATCCACCAGTAAGGTACTGCCTTGCAGCCATATTAGCAATCGGATATTATGGCAGGCGCTGATCACGCTCTAATCATGCAGCATATATCAATTAAAACTGGTGCATCAATACTTAGGCAGTTTATATCAGCATTACAACCCCACACCCCTCCATATATTTGTTATTATTTTGTATCTGATGGGCCTACCAGTTTCTACTTCCTAAATTCCAGTAAGGCCTTCCTGACTCCAATGTTCTAGCCTCTGTACCAACTTCTTAGAGAGACTATTGTAACGAGGGTATTAACGACAAGTTGGTTCTCTTCAAATAGTTTATTGATACAACAAATGCAGTTCCTCACCCCACAAATGCAAAAACAACAATTGATGGACAGAATGCAGAACAATGTCATACATTCACCCCAGTACAGAGATCTGGGCCTAAATCCATCATTTTTTTGCTCACCATGCCATTCCAGCCATATGCAAATCAGTGTTGACCCTGTGCCCCATGGGAACAGTCCAGCCCGAACTGCCAAGCCAGGTCCTCCCTGGACTGGAAACAAGCATCCTAGGACCGGTTTCGGGCTTTCAGCCCTCGTCAGCCAGGATAGCTTGATTCCAGTGGCATGGAGAGCACGGGACTCACATCTGAGCATACCCTTCCCACTCGGGGTGACAAATGCAAAAACAACAATTGATGGACAGAATGCAGAACAATGTCATACATTCACCCCAGTACAGAGATCTGGGCCTAAATCCATCATTTTTTTGCTCACCATGCCATTCCAGTTTGAACCCAGCCATATGCAAATCAGTCTTGACCCTGTGCCCCATGGGAACAGTCCAGCCCGAACTGCCAAGCCAGGTCCTCCCTGGACTGGAAACAAGCATCCTAGGACCGGTTTCTGGCTTTCAGCCCTCGTCAGCCAGGATAGCTTGATTCCAGTGGCATGGAGAGCACGGGACTCACGTCTGAGCATACCCTTCCCACTCGGGGTGACAAATGCAAAAACAACAATTGATGGCAGAGTGGGTTAAAGAATGGTGATGGATCAAACCCAGATCTGTTGACTGGGTGTGAGTGTTTGATTCGTTCTGATGCTCCGTCCATCACCACCCCCTTTTGTACCGCTTTGTTCGCCATAAGTTGGCAGGGTATGCTCAGACGTGAGTCCCTTGCTCACTTTGCCACTGGATTCAAGCAAGCCTGGCTGAAGACGGCTGAAATGCCAGAAACCGGTCCTAGGAAGCTTGTTTCCGGTCCAGGGAAGGCATGGTTTGGCAGTTCGGGCTGGACTGTTCCCATGAGGCACAGGGTCAGACTGATTTGCATATGGCCATGTCTGAACTGGGGTGGCAGAGGGGGCTAAAGAACGGTGATGGATCAAACCCAGATCTGTTGACTGGGTGTGAGTGTTTGATTGGTTCTGATGCTCCGTCCATCACCACCCCCTTTTGTACCGCTTTGTTTGCCATAAGTTGGCAGGGTATGCTCAGACGTGAGTCCCTTGCTCACTTTGCCGCTGGATTCAAGCAAGCCTGGCTGAAGACGGCTGAAATGCCAGAAACCGGTCCTAGGAAGCTTGTTTCCGGTCCAGGGAAGGCATGGTTTGGCAGTTCGGGCTGGACTGTTCCCATGAGGCACAGGGTCAGACTGAATTGCATATGGCCATGTCTGAACTGGGGTGGCAGAGTGGGCTAAAGAACGGTGATGGATCAAACCCAGATCTGTTGACTGGGTGTGAGTGTTTGATTGGTTCTGATGCTCCGTCCATCACCACCCCCTTTTGTACCGCTTTGTTCGCCATAAGTTGGCAGGGTATGCTCAGACGTGAGTCCCTTGCTCACTTTGCCACTGGATTCAAGCAAGCCTGGCTGAAGACGGCTGAAATGCCAGAAACCGGTCCTAGGAAGCTTGTTTCCGGTCCAGGGAAGGCATGGTTTGTCAGTTCGGGCTGGACTGTTCCCATGAGGCACAGGGTCAGACTGATTTGCATATGGCCATGTCTGAACTGGGGTGGCAGAGTGGGCTAAAGAACGGTGATGGATCAAACCCAGATCTGTTGACTGGGTGTGAGTGTTTGATTGGTTCTGATGCTCCGTCCATCACCACCCCCTTTTGTACCGCTTTGTTCGCCATAAGTTGGCAGGGTATGCTCAGACGTGAGTCCCTTGCTCACTTTGCCACTGGATTCAAGCAAGCCTGGCTGAAGACGGCTGAAATGCCAGAAACCGGTCCTAGGAAGCTTGTTTCCGGTCCAGGGAAGGCATGGTTTGGCAGTTCGGGCTGGACTGTTCCCATGAGGCACAGGGTCAGACTGATTTGCATATGGCCATGTCTGAACTGGGGTGGCAGAGTGGGCTAAAGAACGGTGATGGATCAAACCCAGATCTGTTGACTGGGTGTGAGTGTTTGATTGGTTCTGATGCTCCGTCCATCACCACCCCCTTTTGTACCGCTTTGTTCCTCACCCCACAGACATCAGTGGAGATGTTGACTCTGGATTATTCTCGCAACCGACTTTACAACCATCAGTTGTAAGAACGCTTGAGTGCGAATCACACAAGGCCCCACGAACCATGACCTAGACAATGTTAGCCTTGTGCGGTGCTGACTGCTCACGTGAGGCAGGATACTACATATCTCTTTTCCTTATACAAACTTGAAACAAAAAGAACATTATCCACACACATTGGAAGAATTGCAAGAAAAACACAATCTTTCAAATAAAAAAATCCATGCACATATCTCTTTTCCTTATACAATTTCTTTTATACAAAGGTAGACATAAAGACCAAATAAAATGCAAGACATAAAATTCCACTAAACTACTTTTTACATGGAGAAATGACAACGGCCACTTATATATACCACGTGTTTCTTTATGTGCTGAGAGCTTCTCGAAACTCCAGATGAAGATGGAGGAATTCATTATCCATGATTATTGGACCATTTGTAACTGAATTTGTCTAAGGTCACCTATACCTTAGGGGTATGTGCATGTGCCTAGAACTTCTCGGAACCCCTTGATGAGGATGAAGAGATATAGAAACATTATTCTTATCCACTGAGCCATCTGTGGCAGTATTTTTTTCATCATCCTTAGTTTCAATATTCTGAACCTCAATAGTAAACAACTTGGGATCCAATTTCCCAACTTTCGACACATTCAACCAGTTACAACCATTCACACGTATTGCACTTCCACAAACCTTGTCAATTTTCACAGGTTCAGGCTATTTTGGTTCTCCTTTCTTTTCAAAAGACATCCTTTTTATGCAGACAACATCTACCACATCAAAATGTTTTACGGACACACTCTTTATTTTGTCATAAAATTATATTTGCTTTACTTAAGCATTTTCAACATTGTTTCTCACAATTACAACCAAATCAGATAAATATAAACTCTGTCTGAGCCATTTAGACATCCACGCTGGTTCAAACTCAGTTGAAGGTATCCGACCCCTCAGGTAGATGTTGATGAGACATAACAATAATACAAAGTAATGGCCCTCTATGTAAATGTGCCTGTTGTAGAGATGATGGGTTTGGTTTTACAGGCTGATTGTGAGAAAAGAATTACGCGGTAAATGCAGCAGCAACGGGGCGTGGCCTGAGGCGTCAAGATGGCGGTCGCACTCTAAGAGTGCTCCGGACCCCTCCGTCATCCGCCTCGAATCCAGCGCTCATTGGCACCCATCCGGACCTCCTACCTGACCGCTGTGGTTCCCAGACTGGTGATGCCCTTCCTCTGGCGTTTTAGTGAGGATTTACGGCTCCAGTGGCTTCCCCTGGCTTGTGGCCTGTTGCGGCCTGCTGTCCCTGCGAGCGCGGCTCCTAGTCATCGGGGCCGCGTCACCGGGTGATCGGCGGTGCTGAGGGTGGCCAGACGGCTGCCGGCATCTGCGGAGGCTGTGCGGCGCCTGCGGCTCCTGTCCCGTGGGCAGCCTGCCAACGGGAGAGTGACCAACCCTGCAAGGCGTTGTGCGCCCCAGCCTGGAATCAGCCAGAATATCGGCTGGCGTAGGGGCAGCAGAGGCAAGGACGGCCTGCGGGACGTGTGGCCGTGAACGCTGTGGCAGCTCCGTAAGGTGAGCGGGGGGAGTGGGCTGTCAGTCCAGGCAGCGGCAAGGGCGCAGATCACCAGCCCCCCCATGCCCCACGTGTACATCCTCGTGGCCTCCTGGGGTTTGCGGCCTGTAGCGGCCTAAAAGTCCTCGTATGCCCGGCCCTAGTCAGCGAGGCTGAGGCGTTGGAGATTGCTGGCGCTGAGGGGACATGGCCGGCTGCAGCTCCTGAGGGGTCCACACGGTGCCTGCGGCTCCTTGCCCGGGGAGGGCCTGCAATCCTGAGTTGAGACTGGCCTAGTGACACTGCGGGGCCTTTGGCAGGATACTGGCCGAGCGGAGGAGGCGTTTGGGGCGATAGGGGCCCCCGGGCGGTGCAGCTGATCCGTACGGTGAGTGGGGACCGGCTGTCGGTCGGGCAGTAGCGTGGGGGTTGGATATCGCCCTCCCACCACTCCACTTTCATCTCATGCACTGTGCGGGGGCCCTCTTCCTCTATGCTCTGTGCTGAGACTGATTGAGAGACCTGACCGCGGTGCCCTGGGTCGCGGGGCCTGGTGGCATTGGGTTGAGCCCCTGCCCCGCTGCCAGTGCGCCGCTTTGGCACTGTCCGGGGGTGGTGTTCCCCACTCTTGGTGGTTGAGTCGGGAGCCGGCTGCGGTGTCCGGGCCCCCCCCTTTTTCTCAGTTTGCTGTGGACTTGTGTGGGGTCCCCTTCTCCTGGCTGTGGAGTGCCTGGTTCCCCGCGGTCTGCCTGGCGGTTGGCGGAGTGGTTGGGGCCTGGGTCCATCCACAGGCGAGATCGGCCATCTCCTCTGGTGTCGGAGGGTGCTCTCTGCATACTGGTCCTGGAAGGAGCGTTTTTCCAATACTTGGCCATCCGAGTGAAACCGGGTGGAGCACGCCGTGTGCCCCCCTTGCCTCTGCCTTTGCAGGTCTGTGGCCCCCATGCCGGTCTTCCGTCCCCCCGGGTTCCCTGCGGCCTCAGTGACATTGCACAATACCCCGACCATGGGGAGGGACAGAGGTCCCAAGCCTACACCGGACCCTACACAGACTAAAATGGACCGGTTTACCACCTCCGAGCAGGAGCCTTCTGGAGGGGCCATGGGGGGACTGCCCCCTCCTCCAGACAAAGACCTTGACACCATCCTTCAGGCTATCAGGGCCTCACAGGCGTCTGTGGAGGGGACAATTGCAGAAATCAAAATAGACATGTCTCTCCTCCGGCAGGACCTTCGCAACGCCACCGCATGGCTGTCGGAGGCAGAGTCCCGCCTATCCACAGCCGAAGATGATATCGCACAGCTCAAGGAGCAAGTGGCCCACCTTCGCACATATACCAAGGAGCTCCACAGGTGGGCTGAAGACGCGGAAAACCGAGCACGTCGCAACAACCTCCACTTGATGGGGTTTCCCGAGGAGGCGGGTCAAGCCGGCACCTTTGTTGAAGATTGGTTCAGGGCGTGGATGCCGGGAGAGGCCCTGTCGACATGGTTTGTAGTAGAAAGGGCACACAGGTCCCTGGCACCTAAGCCTCCTCCCGGTGCCGCACCCCGCCCTATTATCCTCAAAGTTCTCAACTTCAAGGACCGAGACACCATCTTGCGGGTGGCTCGGGCGGCCGGGCCTCTCAAGTTTCAACATCACGTTATCATGATATTCCCGGACTACACCAGGGAGGTCCAGGACCTCCGGCGCTCCTACACGGACGTCAAGAAAAAGCTGCGCGCCATGGGCCTACAAAACCAACTTCAATTCCCGGCACGCCTTCGAGTCATTTTCCAAGGCAAGACACAATTGTTTGATTCACCCCAGGCGGCGTGGACATGGCTGACGGAGGAATGCCCTCTCTGCCAACAACGTGTCTCCTCCCCGGACCGCGGGGAGTCGCGGCCCGAGTGGCGGAGATCGCCGGGACGCCAGCGCCGGACATGGTTGCGCAGGGGACGCCAATCACGAACATCGGCACTCAGGTCCATGAGTGTGGCGGCTCCAGACCGTAGGGACTCCTCCAGCCGGTTGGGGGGTGGTTTTCTTTGTTGTTGTGGGGAGCCAGGAATGTGGGCTCCCACTGTTTAGTACTGTTTTATGTTGTTTTGCTGCACCACCGCTTGGACTCTCTGTTATATGGGTCCACTATGCATGGTCCTTCCCACCAGCGCGCTTTCACATCTGCTCCAGGCCCCGCATTTGCCACTGGCTTTCCAAGGCCCAATGAACCATTGTAACAACCTCCAGCCCCCATGAGTGATATACTATCTCCGAAAGCAGTCCTCCATATTTTATCCTGGAACGTAAATGGCCTATTAGACCGCCACAAGCGAACAGCCGTATTGCGCTATGCACAACGCCTCAACATAGATGCGCTTTTGCTTCAGGAGACACACCTGATGGGTAACCACTGCCCCTTTCTAGCGCGTTATGGCTATGACAGGGTTTGGCACTCGTGGCGTGGCCATAATATTGAAGCGCACCCTTCCCTTTGTGCTGACGCAAGTTATTCACGACCCACAAGGCACGTTCGTGATAGTTTGCGGTACTCACAGGGGCACCCCCCTTAACCTTGTATCCATGTACTCACCCCCCTCGATGCTCGCCGCAACTCTAAAACAATCCACCGCTCTGCTGCCCACCCTCCCACTGGGGCCCACCATCATTGGGGGCGACTTTAATGCAGTCTCCTCCCCGCTTCTTGATACGACGGGCACCCCATCAACTTCCAGGCTGGCGCAGGCGAAACAATTAACAAACTGGGCTGAATCCCTTGGTTTTTGCGACGCATGGTGAATCTGGCATCCACGCGCTAAACAGTTCACGCACACCTACGCTGAACATCACACGCAAGCGCGCATAGACTCAATCTTTATTCCATCTACGGACTGCACCATAATCGAAGATGTCCGCATACTTCCGAGAGATATCTCTGACCATTCCCCTCTGCTCCTTAGTACAGGGACTCCTCCCCCCACTCCCACCCAGTGTGGCGGTTGAATGCCTGGTTTCTTCAAGACAAGGAACTCCAGAAGGTGGTGGGAGTGAAGCATTACTTCGTCACTAATGCAGGTTCGGTTCCTTCCCCGGGTACCCTGTGGGAGGCGGGCAAGGCCACTATTCGTGGCTTCGCCAAAGGTCATGTCCAACGGTGGCGTTGGGCCCAACTGTTGCAGATCACCTCACTGGAGGCACAGGCCATACGCCTTGAGCGCTCCCCCTCCACGGATGGCGACGCGGCTCAGGAGCGGCGTCTCACGAGTATTCGGAATGAAATTAAGCAACTCTCGCTGGAAGCAGCCAAGCTCCTGTGGAGATCTTCCGTGGCCAGAGTTTATGGTTGGGGTGACAAAAACGGCTCGATCTTACATAGGCTTGCCACATACCCCAGAGCGAATCGCATTATTCCAGAGATACTGGATCAGGGGGGGTTGACGCAGTAGTCCCCGGAGGCTATGGCCAGCGCATTCGCCGCCTTCTATCGCCAACTCTATACGGACCCGACACAGACATTCTGTGACCTGATGGGCGAGATGGGTGCCCACCTCCCTCAGCTAGACTCTACTGCCCAAGCCGACCTTGACCGCCCAATCTCGCATGATGAGATTAACGAAGCTATCATGTCCACCTCATTGGGTAAGACTCCTGGCCCGGACGGTCTCCCCCAGGAATACTATGCAACTTACCATGAGGCCCTTGTTCCCCACCTCACCGACCTGTATGCCGAGGCCCTGGAGAGAGGTTCCTTCCCGCCCGATACAGATATGGCCACTATCGTTGTCCTTCCAAAGTCCCATCTCCCTTATTAACACGGACATTAAATTGTACGCTGCAATTCTTGCCCAACGGCTGAAGCCCTACCTTACCACGTTGGTCCATCTGGACCAGTGCGGTTTCATGCCCCAGCGAGGCACCAGACATTGCATCCGACGGCTGCACCTGGCCCTGGCTCACCGCCAAGTGCTTTCCCCTATTTGGTGCTCCTTCTCATCAATTTTGAGAAGGCATTCGACTCCGTGGACTGGACGTAGTTGGACGATGTGCTGGCGGCGATGGGTTTCGGCCCTCGCTCTATACCCGGCCCCAGGCACGTGTCTTGGTCAATGGGGTTCTCTCTGACGCCTTCCCCATTCAAAGAAGAACGAGACAGGGATGCCCCCTCTCGCCCCTTCTCTTCGCCTTGGCAATGGAACCCCTAGCGGCCATGATTCGGTCCGAGAGTCTCGTTGGGGGTGGGAGTGGCCCAACTCTAAAGTGGATAAGGTCGCTCTCTATGCGGATGATGTCTTGCTTTTCTTAATTGACCCAGCTCAATCTGGTCCTCGTCGTCTCCAGATCCTGCATTCTTTTGGACAAACCTCCGGCCTCCACATGAATGCTAATAAGTCGATCCTGGTCCCGCTCCATCTCTCCAGAGAATGTTTTGACTGGCAGTCTAGGATACCGCTTCGGCGGCAGTCCTTTAAATATCTTGGGATATGGGTCACGCTCCTCCCGGAATTGAGATGGTCCCTTAATATCACCCTGCTTGTGAAGAAGGCTAGGGCGGATCTCCACAGATGGCAGACACTGCCGTTGAACTCCTTGGGAAGGGTCGCCTTGTTTAAAATGATGATTCTTCCCAGATTTCTCTACGTCCTCCAAAATACCCCCTTTTGCTTTCCACGGGTGTGGTTTCAGGAGATAGACACTATGGCTACTAAATTCCTATGGGGGGGGAGGGAGGGCTCGGATGGCGTTACGTACCTGTCAGATTCCATCATTCGACGGGGGCATGGAGATGACACATTTATATCTCTACTACCTGGCAACTCGTCTATTGAGTATTCATGACTGGTTCAATGGAGGGTGGTCAGACCCAGCCTATAGGCTTCGGCCTGCCCCAAATCCAATCCCTAATGTACGGGGAATCCATTCCGTCCACCCTGCCTGACATCACACGCTCCGTGCTTTTATCCTGGTGGGCTGTTTTATGGCATTCCAAATGGAAGCGCAAACCCTCTCAGCACACGCCTCTATGGCACGGTACATGGCTCCGGGAGGTCAGTGGGCTACAGGGGTTCCGACAGTGGGATCTTATTGGGACCTCTCAGCTTGGCGATGTGTGGGTGAGCGGCCACATGCGCTCCTTTAAGGACCTCCAATCCAAATATTCCCTGCATTCATCACAATTTTACAGATATCTACAACTGCGACATGCCCTCCACGTACATTTACCTGAGGACACTAGGATCCCTGAATATAGTCCCCCCGAGGCACAGACCATGTTGGGTGACCTGGGAAAGGGGGATATTGGGTGGGTCCCCTGGACGAGGAGGACTGGCGAGATGCCCTCATGTTGCCCAAGGCGGTCACCACATCCGCCAAACTCCGCCTGATTCAATTATACTATATACACACAGCCTACCTAACCCCACAGCGCCTGCATCGAGCCGGCCTCTCCCCATCCGCCTCATGCACAAGATGCGGTCAAGACCCGGCCGACTTCTTCCACATGGTATGGGCATGCCCCGGACTGGCGCAGTTCTGGGGGAGAGATTGAAAATGAGCTGTCCGAGGTCCTGGGGTGGGAGGTTCCCCACGATCCCCATCACTCCCTCTTAGTGATTACAGATGGACTAGACGGGTCCAGGAAAGAGAAATTATTCCACAATACAGCCATGGTCATGGTAAAACGGGATATAGCCGCCTCCTAGAAACTCCCTACACCACCAAGTTCTGATAAATGGCGAAGGGGGGTGGATTGGTGTGCGGCACAAGAAAAACCCATGTACGAGGCACGGGGTGTCCTAAGAAATACCAGAGGGTGTGGAGCAAATGGCTGGGTGCCGTGGAGTAGCATGTTCCTTCTACACAATGTTCTGTACTCACTGCGGGAGGGTGGGGTCTGAATGCAATGTCTGTGTTCCTCCAACTGTAATGCGTCAATATTGGTATTATGCAATGTCGTGTCAATGGTGTTTGCATTCTGTTAAAACAATAAAATTGTTTATCAATAAAAATGCAGCAGCAACCCGGGTGGTTCCTATGTACCTCCCGCACTCTTTTCGAGTGCCTGCATGTTTTACGCATCTCCCCTTTTTTAGGGATACCAGAAATAGTTGTTTTTTTATAAAAAACAATTGGGATTCTTTCGAAATTGAAATAAGTATTGATGATTATTAGGATAGACTCCAATATTCTCACCATATGAAAGTTTCACACAAGGAATAGTAAGTTACATATGACAGAGGGATACATCATTGTGATAAGGTTGATCAACAATCCAGGTCTATCTTGGATCAGTATACATATTTACATCTTCTTGTTGCCGTGTTTTTTCTACAACTGTTTTTAATTTAGCTCAGGAAACATTGATGGGGACTGATGCTTTGAGAATAGAATATGTCTTTATATATCGGGTAAGAATATTACCTCCTCTTCTTTTGCTCAGTTCACTACCCCTTCACAAGTGTGGGTGATGGTGATGGACAGCCTACCGTACAACAATTTACCCCTATGTTTGACAAATGGGGATAGCAATTAATGCAAATATGAGCAACTGCTGTTTTCTTTTGTTTCCCAGCGCCATAGGCAAAAAGTGAGGACTAGAATAATTCACCCAGTAAGTCACTGAGTCAAATGTTGGCTAGTATTTGATTTTATTATGAAAGCAGAGTGACAGTTTATCTCTGGCCCTGACAAATGCCCATGAACTTTAGATAGTCATTAAGGAGCTGAAACATATTAACCCACTGAGAAAGGGTAGTTGTTACCCCATGTCTTCACACACTTTTTAATCCTACCCGATAGGGTCACCAGAATAATATTGTTTTTTGCCTACCTGTAGATGGTTTTAAGAACACTGTTATCTTCTTTTTTGCACTCTTCCCCTCACTCATCAGCACTACCATTCTGCTCATCAAAAATCACCTCCTCCCCTCCTAGTGAATTCAGGAGTTGTAGCCCACACAAGGTTCATTTCGGTGAGTGAGGGTTCTCGTCTTTACAGCTAAATGCTCTTCTTATACACTACCAAACATACGAATAGTGTGTAAGACAGCCATCACGCATCCCCTGCATCAGGTGGGTCAGGAGTTTTAGCTACCAATTCCTCCAGCCTCTCCATCACAGTCACCATAGTGACAGCCTTCACCATGGCTCTGGCCCCCTCCCTTTCCATCTACCATCACTAAATACCTAATGTTCATTCTCCACAGAACACTATTAAGGACCCTGCCTGTGTTGTCCTGCGGTTCCCCAGTAGGTGCCATCCAGACGGCCGGTGTCTTCCCAGGTTCCAGGGTTGGGGCTCTCCACTCACCGATGCAACAGGTCGCCCTTCAACAACGGCCTCTATCCAGTCCCATGCCTCATCTGGTGTGGTGAGGAAGTTTAATTTGCCCTAGCGTGAGGGGGGTGCAATGGTACACACAAGAGCTTAGAGGGGAAAAACAAGCTCTCCGTCAATATGAGCGATTATGGACGGAATTCCCCACCCCGGAGTCTAAGGAGATATATAAAGCAAAACTGTCTCTCTATAAAGCCTCCATTATTAAAACCAAGTCCGCGCACTAAGAAGCCAGGATTAGCGAGGCAAGAGATACACAGAAAGAGACTTTCACTTTACTCAGGGAGCTGAGTCGGCAGACCGAACCAAGGCCGGTCACCAATCAAGCCGACTGTGATAAAATACAGGACTTCTTCCTAACCAAGGTCAAAGATATTATCTCCGATATCAACAATACGTGCATCACCCCCTGTCTCCTGTCAGTGGAGGAGGACCCCCCTGACCCTTAGGGCATCTCTCTCTCTTGGCTCCCTGTGCTTGAATCACAGGATTTAGCTCACATTGCGGCCAACGTGAAATCTGGGTCACCAGAGGACCTCTGTCCACCGAAGTTGTTCAAAATGATCATCCCTTTTGTAGAGGCCAGGGTGTTGTCTCTATTAAATCTCCTTCTGACAACAGGAATGGTGCCACAGAGATTCATGGAAGCTAGTGAACCCACTGTTGAAAAAAGCAGGGGCAGATATTAGGAATCTCAAAAACGTCTGTCCTATATCCCGGCTCCCCTTCCTGGCTAAAGTGCTCGAACAACATGTACTTAGAGTTTTCTTGTCTTATGTTGAACAACATCGGCTGCTACACAATCGACAAGCTGGATTTAGGTCCCACAACAGCACTGAGTTAGTGATGCTCTCTGTACTGGATGATCTGCGACTAGCAGCCGACAAGAAGACCCCCTCAGCATTGCTTTTACTTGATCTCTCAGCCGCCTTTGATATGGTGAACCATATGCAGTTACTTGCTCGTGTCCGGCGGCTGGGAGTCACTTGGACGGTCCTCCAGTGGATCACTTCCTTTTTGGAGAATTGATCTCAAAAGGCCCAATTAGGAGACTGCATATCCAGGCAGGGCAATCTTCGCTGGGGTGTTCCGCAGGGTTCCGTGCTGTCCCCTTTGCTCTTCAACATCTACCTTCAGCCCTTGATTGAGGCTCTGGCAAAAGCAGATTGTCAGGTTATCAACTATGTGGATGATACTCAGTTAATAGTGTGTATTGACAATTTTATGGCAAGACAGGAGGCTAGCATTATGCATCAATCTTTTATTACTTCTTCTGAGTAGCAACAACAACTCCAAAGCTGTGTATTGACAATTCCCCTGACTCACAACATAATGTCCAGAATATTCTCCGGTTCACCATGAACTGGATGACCTCTAATTACCTGAAGGTGAACCCAGACAACACCGAAGTACTGGTTCTTACCTCAGGGGTCTCCCCCTGGTCCATCCTTTTCTGGACCCAAAAGTTGGGCACCACCCCAATACCTGTGCCAGCCATGAAGAGCCTGGGCATCAGGCTGGACACTGGACTAACCCTAAAGACCCAGGTGTTTGCCGTACTGGGAAGTTGCATCGGACTGATGCGGCAACTCCGGAAATTGTCAACCCAGTTGTCACCCGCTACCATGCAGACGGTGGTGACTGCATTAATGTTATCCCGCCTTGATTACAGCAATGCAGTCTACATTGGGCTCCCTGGAAAACTCTTGGGGAAACTCCAAGTGGTGATGAATGACGCTGCGAGGCTGATCTACAAATTGCCTCGAAGAGCGCATGCCACCCGCCTGTTGCAATGGCTACATTGGCTCCCCATTAAGCAAAGGGTCAGTTTCAAGGGTCTGTGCATTGCACATAAATCCCAGTTTGGCGAAGCACCCAAATACATTAAAGAGCGCTTGAAGCCCTATGCGCCTGGACGTTACCTTCATTCGTCGCAGGCTAGCTTCCTCGCATGCTCACGTTTCAATAGAGCCACCTTAGGAGGCCGGGCTTTTTCAATTACCATCCCCCAGATTTGGAACAAGTTACCTGATGGTATGCGCACGGAAGCCAGACTACTTCCATTCCGGAGGAGACTTAAGACGATGCTGTTCACAGAGGTGTTCGGACATGCCTACACCACTCCGTGTTGAGTTTAGCTGCGTGAAAGGACTCTGGATTGTCTGACCTATGCTGTAGCGCTTAGAGACCTTTGGTGATTAGCGCTTTACAAATGCAACTTAACAAAACATAACATAACATGGAAGACCTCCAGTTTCGCGGAGAAAAGGAGCATTTATCACATATCCATGGCTTTCAATTTTTATTTGATCTCAGTAAATGACTGTCTCAGGTATTGGACTCTCTGCGTATAGCCTGGGAATATGCAAGTAACATGTTTGAAAGATTATGTCTCGGTCCCGGTTGTTGAGGATCTTTGCAATCAGCATCCATGTTGGAGTGCCGGGTGGAGGCTTTGGGCCAGCGATCTTTGGGCCCTATTCACTACAAAGAGTCAAGAGAGCTGCTCTGGGCCAATTGCTGTTTTGATCTGTCATCCACGGAATAGCTCTGGAGTTATTTACCCGACCCCATTGGGAAATCCCAAGAAGTGTAGGTTTCAGTGCCCAGAGCGGCCTACTGCATCTTCAACCCTATCTTCTAACTGTCTCTGGTGAGTTCAGTGAGTGAGCCAACAATTGCATTTAAGGGTTTAAACCTCCTCCTGCAATACAGTCACATTCCTCTCAGTAGCCAAAGATCTCTCTGCAACTTTTTGCCTCCAATGCAGACCTAAAGGTTTCTATTGCAGCCAGGATTTGGCCTACCAATGGGCTCCTCATCTCTTATGTGGCTGCTCCAGTCTGAGTTGCTGAGGTGTCCCCTCCTTTACCCTTCACAGTGGCCACTAAATGGTCCATCTTGCCCCGTTGCACTCTATCCTTTCCTATAGTGTAGATACGAGTAGTGGAGGGTGACTCCAATGCAGGGCCAATCAGGGTTGCGTAGTGAACATGGTCCGAAGGGCAGTCTCTAAGGGAAGGTGTTGTTCCTGGGCTCTCTCGTATATTATCCAGGGGGAGCGAGGGAGATCATCCGACCACCAGCTCTCCTCTACATTAGCCAATCTCCCATCAGCAGAACACTCCTCAAGCCTCCCATTGCGGGCTTAAGATCTGTTAGTGCTGGACAGCCTGTTTCTTACCTTGACGGCACAGAGCCTTGAGGAACCTGTAGCAGGCCTCCACCCGGTCTACTTCCAACACTCTACACAGCTTCAGGGCAGGCCCACCTGATCACCGGACTCATCCTCCACTGGAGTCTTCAGTCAGCTCTGTCCTGCAGTGCGGCCCCCCTGCGGAGCTTTCCTTACCACCCGAGGCCAGCCACAGCAGTAAGAGTCTTTTTACTGCTGATCAGCTGCCAAGTCCAGTCAGCCGTGCCCTTAGAATGTCTCTGAAGCAGTCACCACTCCGGTTTTCAACTCCTCTGCATCAGTAGTTCTTGTGCTGCCCACTTACGCCAGTTGCTCCCAGGCGGAGAAGCATGGAATACTGTGGGATGTGGTTTGGTAGTCTGAGAGCATGTAGGTTTACTTGTTGTTGGTAATTTTGCCGGCTACATACCCCTACTTGAAACTTTTATGGAGAAAAAGTGGTTGTCAAAAGTGTTGTTGGTGGGGCAAGCTATATGCTAAATCCAAAGTGGGGCTCGATGACTGCACTATGGTGAAAAGTGGGGTCCTGGTGCAATTGTCTACAAAGGCAGGAAAGCTCTAAACAGGCAAAGTCCAAAGTCTGTGTCCACAAAGACCTCGATAGTAGCAGGTTGGTGCTCTGCTTCAATAATGAAGAAGCCCTCTATGGTCAGACTTGAAAACTTTTCTGGAAGTCAGATCTCCTTCAGCAGGGCACACCAGCAGGCTGGAGCAGACCAACGATATGGCGTAGACAGGTGCGGCTTTAACTGTGGTCCCATTCTCTGACGGTTCTCCAAACATAAAGTTGGCAACAAGTTTATAAGTCTCACTGCTTGCAGTTTGAGAACAGAAGCAGTACTCTAACACCAGCCAATGGTCCAGGACAGGAGGTCAGTCATCTGACTTCTTTTGCGGTCCTGGGTTCAAGGCAAGCAGGTCCTGTCTTTCTTCAGGCCCAACAGTGTTTTCAGTAAGATACTGGGGATGACACATTCAAGCCAGGTGCCAGCCAGTTGGTGGGGTAAACTCCTGGCCACTCCCTAGCTAATGGGTTTAATGTTTCCAGGGGTGACCCTACCCACTTTTGCTGCACTTCCTGGGTGTTTTACTGTAAACTATCCCTTAGTGCTTCTCTCACCCTAAATCCACATCTAAAAACATGTCAGAACCTTTCTTTCTTCGGCAGAGCTACCTGTGCCATTGTAAAGGTTTGGCTATGATGATGGGCAAATCCTCTCTTGTGGTCACTCCAAACCAGTTCTGGGGCAGATCTCCCTCCCACTGGGTTTGGGCTAAACTGACTAGCAAGGGAAAAGGGGGGCAGTCCTAGGTGTGAGATACATCTGTCAGGGATAGAATAGGCATTGGTTGAAGCCCAGGAAGGAGCTGGGCACGGCCCCCTAGGCCATCGTACTCTAGGAAGAAAAACACCTCTCCATACCCAAGCCATTTGTCTACTGTATGGGAGCAATCACATCTCACCACAGGGGAGCCATCAGCAGTCAGGTGGCACTGGACACCTGCAAAAAGCCACCTTTTGGCTTATGCAGGAAAATGACAATTTTCTAAAGGAGTAATTTTTAAATTAGTAATATAAAATCTGACTTGACCATTCTGTTGGATTTTAAATTAGTTTTCAAATGTTTCATCAAACCAATTTCTAGCGGTTGCCAAACTGTAATTAAGCCCTATAAGTTGTTATAGTCTAACCCAGTGTTTTTCTGTGGGAGAGCCAGCCTACCCACAGTGAAAAACGAAATTGAAGGTTTTTACTGTCATGGCATTGAAAATATTAAATATACATACCCTACTGTTCAGATGTCATTCACCCTACCGTATGGACATTAAGGGTCTACCTTAGGGGGGTCCTGTAAGCATTAAAAGGAAGGGTTTGGCCTCGCAAAGGCTTATTTTGCCAGGTCGAAATGGTGGTTTAAAATTACGCAACCAGGCTGCATTGGTAGCCCTGGACACATGTTGTACAGTGCTACTTTAGTGGGTGGCACAAAGAATGATGCAGCCCACAAGCAGCATATAATTTTACATGTTCGCATGTTTAGGAGAGAGAGCACAAGTACTTTACAACTGGTTAGCAAGAGTAAAGTGTGCAGAGTTCTAGGTCTAGCAAAAACGGGTCCAGCAGAAGAAGGCAAAAAGTTGGGGGAATGTCACAAAAGTGATGGTCATGTCAAATACCTAAAACATACTTACCCTTAAATGTACTAGTATTTTTAGGTATGGTATTTCTGATACCAAATATCTCATTTTTTGCTGATACAATAAACAAATTGAAGTAATGAAACAACAGACACTTGGAAACGCCCTAAAAGGCAACCTTTTCTCTATAAGTATATGTGAATTAGTATTTATGTGATGTGCAATGAGCCACAGAACAAGGGAGTGTTGTAAAAAGATAGAAAACAAGGACAGGAGTAGAGAGAAGGGTGTATAAGAGAAGTGATGAAGGAAGGGCAATGGGGCTGAACACCTGGAGCCCATCATCCTGATGGTTTAATTTTGATAAGGTGTTACTTGAAGAGTAGGGTTTTCTGTTTGTTCCTAAACGACAGGTTTTATGAAAATTGAATCCTAAATTTATAGGTGAACAAATCTCAGAGGGTCAGCTATAGAAAGGTGAGCTATCACACATGTGATGGTTTCTAAGAAGTGGGAGACAGCATTTACAACGCAGTCATTACATCGCAGTTCCTTTACTTGCTGTAGGGGGTGCTCTAACCTTAGGAATAGTATAATTTACTATTCCAACACCTTCCCTACTGTTGTGCAGGCTGGAGTTGGAATAGTAAATTATACTATTCCTAAATCCAGCGCGCCCCCTACAGCAAGTCGATCTAATGACTTGCGTTGTAAAGGTATTGCGTCCTAACAATGCAGTTGTTGTAACGACCGCGTTGTGAAGGAACGCAATGTAATAGCATGCGACGTAACATGCTATATTCCTAAGAAGTACCTGATCTAAAGAGTGATAATTTTGGTTGCTGCTCAAATATAGTTTAGGTATTTCGGGCCTTATGTAGAGTTTGGTGGACAGGGTACTCCACCAAAAACATGGCAGAGTACCCCGTCCACCAAACTCACAGTCCACACACTCTATTTACAGTGGGGTGGACCCTCATATTTCTGCCAACATTTCCCTCACTTGCTATACAAGGTGGAAACCTTACACAGTCTGTCAGATTTAGAGCCATCGGTACAAGTACATCAGTTTGTCTCCCCTCTTCAGAGTGGACAGACTGATATACTTTTTTTCCTCTTCTCTTTTGGACCACCAGGAAAAGCCTGGCAGTCCCGAGCAGTAAAAAAGAAAAAATGACTTAAAGACACTTTGAGAAATTACTGAAGGTGTCAGGGTCATTAGTATTTTGTTTTACAAAAACAAACTTCTGCTTCTAAAGTTTGTTTTTGTAAAATAAAAAAGTTTACTGAGGGGCCACTTGAAACCTGGCAGTGCTTCAGCAATTTTTTAGTACCTTCAGTGGAGCCACATGAGAATAGCTCCTCCGTAGGGGCAAATATCTATTTCTAAATATGGTTGATGATAGTCCACAAGCTTTGCAGAGGTAGTGGCCTTTGCACTATGGGATGCCGTGATGCCCGCTAAACTATAGCCCTAAGTATTCCAGACTCAACAAAACCTTACAACAAATAACGATCCATCATAAGAAATATGGGATATTGAGAATTTCAATTCATGATGTCAATAAATGAATTCCTACTGTACCGTTTACAAACTTAAATAATTAATTGTATTTAATCAATTGTAGATTAAACGCTATTAATGATATAAAAGGTAGCCCATGATATCAGCCGAGTCTGAGAGTGCCTGCTCAATCACTCTTTGTAAGTAGTGGTTAAGCATGCTCCAGGAACGCACAGGGAACTGTGAGACAGCAATACCAAAAACCATGAAAGGTCCCATCTTGTACAATTGAATCCCAAATTTTCTAAACAAATATGCTAGCCAGTGTTTACGAAGGCTCTAATATGCTGGGTAGAAAAATAGCCAGCAGCCTCTACCTGGTCAAAGCACAAAAAACAGTTTCATCTAAATTTCTTGGTCACCAAGGCAACTGGAAGAATTCCACTATGGACTGTTGCAAAAAATGAGCTCTCCTTGTTCATTGCAAGTCAATTGAGGTATGGATCAGTGTACCAATTACGTATGATCCTTAGAAACTGCTTCAGCAACTGATCATATTTACAGAGCTGTTGTCACCTGCAAAAACATCCATACACTTCCTTTAGGACGGCAGCACTGTTGCCTGTTACCGAATCCTTTTCTAGCTATAGGGCTCAGCGTCATATGCTGCAAAGTTAAAAGTGCACATAAGGGAATCAGGGTAGATACCTCATTCTGGGGTTTCTAGCAGTCCAATGAGCAAGGATTACAGTTTAAACCGGAATATTAAAATTAGACGTTTAATTCCAGCATTTAGCGCCACAAAGTTCTGTCCAATGTTCAACTAACTGAAAAGTAATGGGGCGCCTGTGGTTAGCCTAAGATACTATGTAAGGGAATGAATTAATTTCCAGTAACCGCTAACATGGAGACATTTGCATGTCCCCAAAGTTCAGCACCTCACCTTGCAGAAGACAAAAGCTATGGCATAATATACCTTATGGACGGAAGGAATAGTTGACCTGCAGAGAGAAAGAGGTATAAGACTCTTTGGAATGTGTTTGTGATATTTGATGTCCTCTTGTTTTTACATCCCAAGATAGTCAAACTCCATAATCTTTTCAAGCATTAGTTCTATCTAAAGGATGTGTGAGGCTTCAAAAACATTTGTTTCGTTTTGCTGATGTTAATGATGATACTCTTTCTTGTGCAGAAATTTGCAAAGCTGTTGAGCAGATAGCTTAAGTCTAGAGGATTTATATATAATTGACAGCAAAGTGTATGAATAAGAGTGGTAACACTCACCGCCAAAACTGAGTGCACCATGTAGGCAGATGATATATAAGAAGGAAATTGTTTAATGTATGAAACAAATGAGCACCTGAACGAATACCTGCCTGGCCAAACCAAGGCTCCTAAATTATTTTGTTTGTTTGCCATTACCGCCCTAATTCGCCTTTACAAAGTTGTATTTGATACAGTGATTTCAGATAACGAAGAACAATCATTTCTTCTACCTCAGTCCAAAGTTTAACCATGGTAATGCAGGAGGTCTTTCTATGTTGAACTGATCCTCAATTAAACTGCAGTTTCATTCCATTGTCGGTAACTCCTTCACTTCGTAGAGTGGAGTCTTTAAAAGTTATTAGGGGCATATCATCAACGATGCGATAAAAAATTATCGCCGCTTTTGCGTCCGTTTTGTCTGAACTTCCTGATGGTAGCGAGAGGAGATCTGTGGCAACCCAAGAGCCCACGTGGCCTCTTGTTGAGAATTGTGTTACAGCAAACAAATGATGGAAGGAATGCTGACAATGCAAATATTCTCCCCCAGTCAAAAGATCTGGGTTAAATCCATCGTTCTTTTGCCCACTACGCCACCCCAGTTTGGACCCAGCCATATGCAAATCAGTCTTGACCCTGTGCTCCATGGGAACAGTCCAGACTGTTGAGAATTGGCCACACAGTGTGGGTTGATCAGATCAATTGAGACGAATCTCTTGTCTATGCAGCCAACAAGGGGCGGAAGAAGTACTACTCTTTTCCTTCAACAGCCACGACGGGTACAGGCGCTCCGTAAGATGGCCCAAATTCGTTTTTGTACACTATCTTTTCTCTGACCAGGTCCTCAATCTTCAGGACCCAGGCAGGTCTTGCCGGATCAGCTTTCACTTCTCCTTTGGTGGTGTGTTTTACTGGGATGTTGCTTTGAAATGCCCGGAATTAATTGAGTTCCTATAAAACCTGTTCAGCTGTGGAAGAATTCGATCGCCTCAGGAACATTATTATTTCTCCTCCACCTCTAGGCTGGCACTCATTTTTATGTTAACTATGGGCTGAATTCACAAAGGTAGTTAGACCAAAAAAGTAACTTAGACCAAAAGTCTACCTTTACTACTTTTCAGTATTCACAAACAGGACTTACAAGTAGTATCTTTATGCCTGCGGAGTTTCCACATTCGGGATGTAGGTTCAGTGCTCCCCAAGTCTTTTGGTCTAAACTTAGGGCCTCATTATGAGTTTGGTGGTGCGGGAGCGGGATCGCCCGCTCCCGCATCGCCAAACCCGTGGTTGAACTGCCCGCCAGATTAGGAGTTTTCTTCTGTCTGGCAGGCAGTTCTTTGGCGTTCCTACAGCGGTGCCTATGAAATAGGCACCGCAATAGGAGCGTCAAAATCAGTTCCTGCACTGCATGGACTCCTGAAGTCCATGCTGTGCAGATACTGGAGTGCATTCACACCAGGGGGCACAACAGATGCCCCCCTGCATGCATCCCATGGCACAGAGTCACAAGGGGGCCCTGTAGGGCCCCCTTTGTTTCCTCACTTCCACACTTTTTATGGCGGTCACACCCCCATAAAAAGAGTGGCATGGGGAAACTCGCAATATGTTTGGCGAGGCTGCAGTGGCCCCGCCAAGCAAATTGCGGCCTCAAGACCACCACACCACCGCCAGGGATCTCTGAGCCCTGGCAGTTACAGTGGCCCCAGGGTGGCCTGACCATCCTGGTTGTAATAGGGTGGTTGGAAGACCACCACAAACGCGCCTGCGTGAATCTGGCGGTCCATGGACCACCGGACTTGTAATCAGCCCCTTAGATTTTTGGTCTAAATTTACCTTTGTGAATCGGGTCCATTGTGTTCACACCTGAAGCTGTATATCCAGTTTAGAATAGGGACCCTCCCGGTTAATGCTTTTATGAACAAATGGTCAAACGATCGCTCTGTTGGGTGTCCCGCTTGCAACAGTGCTGATGAGACCAACATTCATGTCTTTTTTTTCTGTCCTGGCTACAAATCTGCCAGACGGCGTTGGCTCCAACCACTATGTAGGAACTTGGGCTGCACACAGTGTTTGAAGGTGTATAGAATTTTATGATTTGACACACACCCCCCCATAGTTTTTGCTGTGTCCCGATTCCTCAATTCTATGTGGCATAGACGCAGGGCCATTTGTAATATATCACAGCAACTGTAAAAAATGTCCCCTCCAATCATGTTGTTTTTACTTTTAAAATTAAAAAAATATATATATTTACCTGGTTTTAATCATTCTCGTTTTTAACTGGTGTAAAGTTATTGGACAAACCAAAACGTTTCTCTGGCTATATTTTGTAATCTGTTATTAATGAATTTTCATGATTTATCTTAAAAGAGCTACATATGTATATGTATTTTTTACTTTTTATGGCCTTTTATGACCGAAATAAAGTTGAATGAATGGAATGGTAAGGTAAGCTATTGATGTAGATCGTATAATGCCGTAATGGAATAGAATGTACAAACATAGTAATAGAATTGCATTACGGGGATGGAATGCAGACTGATGAGAGGCTGGGAGAAGGAGCTGCGCAGCGAGCTGGAGGTGTCTGCTCACCTCTGCTGTGTACACCGCTGTTGTCTCAGAGCTGGGGCTAAATAAAGGAACCTACCTTCATTGGAATGTGAGGCAGCCATTTACAAAACTCGAGAACGGTGTTTGCCTGCAGAGATACTGCCCCGTCATCCTAAATGCTTATATGAGTGTTGGTGCTACAGAAAGTAAACAGCATAGGGGTTCTCACCTTCCCACCAAAGTGGGGACCGCACCCTGAATTCTTCAGTGCTTCATGTGATTTGTAAGTGAGCCATCCTGGTGACCTCAATAATCACATACATTAAGATAACTTCATTAAAAAACTCTCTCCACTTTAAATACTTAAGAAATTTGCAGTGCACAGTCATCCCTTGTCCCCATCCTTAAAACCATCCCTCATCGAACAATGTCCGCTCAGTGCATCTGGGTGCACACTGTACCGTGGCAATATTGTCAACATAACACATGTACATATGCAGCTCCCCGTTGGCATTGATACATTTGTCCTAGCATGAGTTTCAGAAAATCATTGTCACCTGGAAGGTGAGCCCCCTTTTCAAGACTCCCTTAGGCTGAGGTTCTGCTGGAAGTTACTCACTCCCCATCATCTTTTTAAGCAAACCTACAAGGCGTGGGCTTATCATCGCTAAATATTTCTATTTGTGGCTATCTTTCCACGCCTACTGTCCATTGACTAGGTTTACCTGCATGGATCTGTGCCGCACAGATTCCCCCTTCAACTCTCCTGGTCATTGGGTAATTTGTTCCTTAAAATACTTAATTGAGTGGGATTGCTAATATGTTCTGACATACTGGACAGGATAAGTATTGTATGGTCCCAACACCTGCACTCTATCTCAAGGTCCTCCTTGATTTAGGCTGAGGTTTAGAACCCAGTGGGGGCACAGTCCACGCCTTTCATATTCCTACGTTCAGAAAAGTCCAGTGATTTACTCACTAGCTTCCACCCAGCCCTCTGGCGCTCGGAGCATGACATGGTCCAGTTTGTTTACTCTTCCACAGGAGCAGTTGGTCTCTAAATGTGTTGGTAGCCTGCTGCCTCTTGTTCACGCCTAAAGCACTTTCATTGACCCTTTCTACCTGAAATCTGTCATCATTCTGGATTCAGGGGTCTCTTCAAAACAGTGGCACCTATTAGTAGTGTGGGGTCAACCAAGGGCCAGGCATTTGGAGGGCCCCCTCTCATGTTGGATATTGACTACATGAGGGGTTGAGTACCGCAGACAGACATGATTCTCCTCTAAACCGAAGCAAGTGAGGCCCCGGTGCACGCAGTATAATATTAACTCAACCCTGGATTCAGTTGAGTCGGAGATGCACCGATGTGGGACTTCGGCCAGGGCCGGATTCCCGGTTACCCTTCTTGCGTTCTTATTCCAGTTCCTCTCACAAGCTCTCGCCGTGGCTGTGAGTCTCGGTCACATGATCACATTCACAGTGCCAGCTCCCTTCCCTTCATATAATTCATGGCGTATTAAGGAGGGCATTTTTAGCCTCCCAACGTGGTGTCAACTCAAGGCATTGAATTTGAATTCAGCTTCCCTCACCAAAGACTATGTTCAGCTCTTGGAATACTATTATCCATTACCTTATCAGCCCTATACCTGTCTTAAAGTTGTGCAATTATTGTAGAGCTATAAAAATAATCTCTTTGATGTGCTGCATTTGAGTATTTTATTCAGCAAAGCAATGCAAAAAAATGTACTTGACTAAGTCCTACCTGCTTGGTTATCCCACCTGGGCTTCAATGATGAGCTGATTAAAGGCTCAGCAATGTTCATCCGCCAGTCTGGGGTGTACACAATTTTATTTGAAAGCATCTCTTGAGCTGAGAGATGTACAGCTTGTATTTGAATTTTAAAACTGGGGAATAGGAGAGGAATCCTCCATTGGCAGGAGCCAGAAATGAGTGCATGTTCCATTTGTATGGTCTTGCAAGGTGCTCAGCGCTGTACAAACACAAACCTGAGCAAAAGACATGCACAGACGGCACAGGCAGGTTTTAAAGCAAGGTGGCAAGTCCGAGTTAACTGCAGTTGCGTGACCTTGCGATGATCAGAATGGGATCACGTGCAAAAGCACAAAGCACAAGATTCTTATATATCAATATCATTGAAGAGAATGAAATGTCAGAATTAAAACCCACCACACTCTGATATAAAAGGCGTGGCTCCCAAACGAACTAAAGTCCTGAGTTGCTTGTGTTCTGGTTCAGGGAGGACCTGGCCTTGCAGTTCGGGCTGGACTATCACTATTGGAGCAGCGTCACCACTGATCTGTATACGGCTGGGTCTGAACTGTGGCAGCATGGTGTGTAAAATAAAGGCGGACTGGGATTCGGTCCCAAGTAATTGCCAGTGGCTGAGATTAATTCAAGCATTGCATCCATCACTTTTTTCGTATATTTTAACTCACAAATTGAAGGCAATTGACTGACCAATGAAACAATGTCACATCTACAGAGAAGGCCGAAGATGCTGTCAGGTGATCATTACTCCCTCACCTTGCAGGAAATGAGGGACATAAAAGGTTTACATCCCTGACAGATGAATGTATGACGTTACAACGCAGTTTTTACATTGCAACATCCTTTACAATTCATTCTTTTACATCGCATGCCGTTACATCGCATTTTCAGAAACTACCTTTACAACGCATTCCATTACATCGCATTATACCTATACAACGCATACAATTACAATGCATACCATTACATCACATTTAAGGTAAGTGTTGGATAGTATAGGGGTAATAATTACTATTCTAACTCCAGTGAGTGCAACAGTAGAGTAAGTGTTGGATAGTGTAGGGGTTAGAAATTACTATTCTAACTCCAGTGAGTGCAACAGTAGGGTAAGTGTTGGATAGTGTAGGGGTTAGAAATTACTATTCTAACTCCAGTGAGTGCAACAGTAGGGTAAGTGTTGGATAGTGTAGGGGTTAGAAATTACTATTCTAACTCCAGTGAGTGCAACAGGAGGGTAAGTGTTGGATAGTGTAGGGGTTAGAAATTACTATTCTAACTCCAGTGAGTGCAACAGTAGGGTAAGTGTTGGATAGTGTAGGGGATAGAAATTACTATTCTAACTCCAGTGAGTGCAACAGTAGGGTAAGTGTTGGATAGTGTAAGGGTACTATGCATTATAGTGGTATGCATTGGAATGACTTGCGATGTAATGCCTGTGTTGTTGTGACATGCAATGTAATGACATGCATTGTAGTGACATGCGATGAAATGGCTGCATTGTAATGACATGCAATGTAAAGGATGTTGCGATGTAATGACTGCTATGTAAAGGTAGTGCGTTGTAATGACTGTGTTGTAAAGGTTGTTTTCCCTGCCAGACACAGGTAATTCACATGGTACTGTGCTAGTATCCATTATCACAAACTTTGAGATGCTTGTAAATCCTGATTACGAGTGATTCTTACTGGAACCAGTGAGACAGAAAGAGAAAAAAACATTTGATATCTTCAATGCCAGCCTGAGAGAACGAGTAAGTAAATGCACCTCAAATTATAGTGGAGATGACATCAAGGCTCAACCTTTCCAAGGATGCCGATCAGCCAGGATTCTAGCTGGGCTAAGAATCTCACTACAGGATGTTCTCACTCTAGGAAGATCACACAAATCATATACATTCTGAGAGACCCACATGGAATCTGCTACTGCAGGTATTATATGTGGGATAAAGAACTCCCCTGCCGTACAGTATAAGAAGTGATGTAACACAAAATGATGGGCCCCCTGCAGAATGTGATGGGGTCCTGAGTCTCCCATATTGTATTAATATTCATTGGCTTTGGGCTGAAAGCGGCTCCCCGAAGGGTTGACCTACAGCATGTAGACATAAACGCATTCCATGTATATCATACCTTTCTGCTGGTCACTGTTCATTTTGGAAAAACTGATTTGAAGATGGTAAAGTCAGTTCTCGACTGCAACTGGAATTATGCACTGTGACTTCTCTCACATTGGCTGCTGGCTGTGGCAAGAGGCATTAACTACACAACTCAACTGCAAAACGTTACTATAACTAAGCAACAATGTCATTTATTTACTGCAGGTGAGTAGGGACGCCACAACTTGACTGTTATAAGGAAATAAGAAAAGGGCTTTTTTTTTACAGCAATTGCAGGTTCCCATGCATTATGATTTTCCATCCACCACATCTATTAGCCTGAGTATAAACAGCCTGTGAAAACACCCAAGGATGCAAAAAGTTTTGAAGAAGACGCGGACAAAATCAATGCCAACAATGGCATAAATGTTATAAACATGGTGGACGCAGTCTTGCATCGGGTAAGACATTAGCCAAAGTGGCAGGATTCATTCAAGGTCATGGGATCTCAGTGGTCATCGATACTAGAGCCAAAAATATCTACAACAATGTTTGTGATCTTTGCCTAAGGTAATTCATCCCTGTTACCAGTGAAAGACTGATTAGCTTTGAAACAGTGAGTGGTGTTTGCATCTCTAAGGTGCATTTGTACAACGGGATTGCACCGCCGGATGCCACTCTTTTTGATGTTCAGGTGGCTCAATGCCCTGCACCATATTTGCAAAGCGGCGTTAACCCCTTCAGTGCCCATGACGAGATAGTCTCGTCATGGAGCGCGGTTGCGCTGTGCCCATGACGAGACTATCTCGTCATGAACCCCGCCCGCTAATGAAACGCCCGGCACAGGGCGTGGAAAGGGCGGGGCACAGAAGGGGTTAAGCCATTTTTTGTGGCTTAACAACTCTTTGTAAATATGGGACCCTTTCACACAGGTATCTGCGTGAAAGGGGCGTGCAATGGGTGTTGCTGTGGGCGTTCCACCGCAATACATATTGCTTTTTGACGCAGCCCCAGATTAACAAGGAGCTGTAAAACTGAAGCAGTCCCTTCCTGCGCATAAACAATCATTAAATAATTGTGATTTGATGCTTCTAAGTGTGCTGCAGAATACAGCACATATAGGGGCTTAGTTACAATCCCCTGGTGCCGCCTGTACATCACTTTTTCCCATGTTAAAAGTGACGTACCAGCTGAGCAAGGGGCTTGTAAATAAGCACCATAGAGGTAACAGGTCTCCATTATTGATTGTTTATGCACAGGACAGGTCACCTTCCTGCACATAAACAATCATTCCCTGCAACGCAGGCACCCTTGCACTATGGCGCAAGGGTGTCTGCGTTGGCGCTAGGCAGCTATTTTTAGCTCCGGTGCTAGGGAAAACAAAGGGTTACACCGTATTCGTATAAATAGGTCACATCCCTGTATATTCGAAATGGCGGAGAGTGGTGCTTCAAAATTTGGTCAGCTCCACGCTCCTTGTAAATATGCCCATCAGTTTCCAGCTATGTTGTCTGCAACATATTCAGTAAAATGTAGACATTCCGAGTTATGTGTATGCAGCTGGCCACGTTGCATGCAGGGCGACATAGAGGGACAGCATCCTAGTGTTGCTCCCCTGCTAGGATGGTAGCCTAGCCCAAGGGACCACTGTCGGTGGAGAGGGTTGGTCACCCTTCTGTTTATTGTCCTGGTCATCAGGAGGGGAGAAGTAAGGCCAAGAGGACTCATAAGGGATCATCTCCTAGGTCCGTGCCTGTTGGCTCTACCCAAATAAGTGGGGCAGCGGTATGCGTTGCAGAGAAGAATTATGTTGGAGAATCCGTGACTCGGGCGTCAAAGCATTGTTTATGGCTTGCTAATTGTACTGGAATATAATGCATTGAGTGTAATCGCAGATGTTGATAAAGTGTGCGGTAATGTGCACCTTCTTGTTCTATTTAGGATTTTAAACAGTGCAGGTGAAGGGTCACTCCTTTGTTGCCAGAGCGGAACAGCAGGCAGAGGGAGGAGTTGGAACCCTGGTTTCAGTAACATTGAATTGTCCTGGATGGGAAGTCCAGGAATGAGATGGGCCATGCTGAAACCTAAGTTTCACCAGCTCTTGGGGAAGAAAGGGGTTAAGCCAGACATTCTGATAATCCATCTAGGGGAAATGATCTCACCTCCTGTGGGAAGGACCCCCTTTTGCAGGCCATGCAACAGGGTCTTACCAATATGGTCACCCTAATGGGAGGTGGTGAGATAGTTTGGTCGGAAATTATCCCAGCAGGGTGTGGCAGGGAGATCACCTGCGGCTATTGAAATGTCCAGGCAGGGAATTAATCCGTCCCTACAGAAATTGACTAGGCTGCATGGATTGGGTTTCATCAGGCAGGGCTTGCTCACTAGGCATTTGAGCGGTAATTTTGCACCAGATGGGGTACACGTGTCTGATGTGGATACGGACATTTTCCTGCTAAGCATTGGCTGTACTTAATGGACATGTGAGTGGAGCACAGGTGGGGAGTCACGGTTATTGCAAAGTGCCATCCTCGAGGCTTGGCGGAGTTACAGGGCGATACTAAATCTTTAAAAGACTGAAAGGCCACCAGATAGTGGATCTTGGAGCCAAAAGCAACCCCTCAGGTCCCTGAGAGTCATTGCAGCGGGGCCTGGGATGACGTGACGGCGTTCCTTAATCTCTCAAGAGACAGCTGTAGTCCTGAGCAACTGTGGAGGCTGGCCGAGGTCTCGCTCCGACTTGTCAGGAGCATGACGCAAGGTAAAGAGTAGGGTGGCAACCCACTATAAATAAACGAGCTGTCTAACAGTGTTGGTGCTGAAAACACCAACATGACAGCTCTAGCTTTCTCAGGGTGGATGTCGGCTGTTCAAGGAACTCACTGTCGACACCTGGTGGCCCGTAAACGAAACCTACCTGTGTAAAAAATAAACATGCAACATATTTTAGACACAAAGGGACAGATTTACAAGCCCCTTGCGCCACTTTTGCGTCATTTTTAACGTGGGAAAAATGACGCAAAAGTGGCGCAAGGGCCTTGTAAATAAGCCCCAAGGAGAGTCACTGTCATTTATTATGTCACATGCATATTATTGTTGTCATTTCAAGGGTCCTCACATTCTCAAAGGGATAAGGGTAGCAATGCTATGTACAGAGGGCAAACGCATAAACACAGGCACAGCTTTCAGCTGCATGAGCGCACACCTGCTGATACAGACAGCCCTTTGACTGCTGTTCTGCTCCTCTGTGACTGCTCATTCACTGAGGCTTGCAAGTGGAGTGAGGGGGAGGTGCCCTGTCATTATGCAGCCCGGAGATACTCTGCAGGGGGAGTGACAGCGCCTCCGCCTGTTTCTGTAACAGGAAGGTCTGTAATAATAACAGATGCCAAAGAGTTTCAGAAAGATGGTGGAAACAAGGAGACATAAAAGCTGCTTGAAATAAGAACATCATGAAATTGATATTCTAGCCCCACCTAGGGACAGCATTTAAGTAATTCCTCCAACATACAGAAGAGATGACCTTGAGAGAATGTTGAAAATCGTGAAGGGCTTTGCATTGATAAGAAGAGATGTAACATTTGTACATTTTATGTTATGTAGCTTCAAAGGAGCACAGAATACTGGAATTGACTACTAAGCACAAACATATGCCAATAAGGGATGAGAGTTTGAGTGCAAACTAAATGCACGTCATTGGCTGAATAAGATAATAATGAAAGTGGAAAATTCTGTTGCAATTTAAAGGTGGGAGTCCCGCTTATGTTCTAAAGAAACTGACGAAGACAAAACTGTTACCATTAGGGTAATTGATTTTATGCAAATCTATGTTAATGCCTCAATGGGAACAACACGTAAATAGCAATAATTAGAGTAAACATCTTGCATGCATGCATTTTTTTTCAAATCACACATTTTGAAGGCTTAGTTTTGCAGCTATACGTCTATTTTGGCCACACACGGGGCAGGAAGGCATCCAACATAAAAGAGATTTAGTACAAGATTAGCTAATATTGGGCGCTGGCGCTTGCGCAAAGCACAGCACTTCATCCTGGAGAAAACAGCAGCGCCTATCAAGTTTCCTGACAAAACATTTTGCGCTTAAAGTTCGCGTGTGCACTGCCAAACGCTTCTTGTCCCATCAAGCACCAGCAGCCATATACTTTAAGCAAAGGGGGCAGAGAGAACAGAAATAGGTTTTCATTCAAATCCAGAGCCACTAAAATTGCAAGACCTGTCTTTGTGCGAAATCCTATCACCAAAGGACACCATCCGCACAGAAGGGACAGCAGTAATACCTCATGGCAATCCTACAATACTACGTGCAGCTTACTTTAGGCATTGAGGTTTGCAGGGGTGGATTTGCCTCAATTACAGTCTCACTCAAGGAAGCACTACAGTGCTTTTGCACTATAGCGTATTGTCCAGCACTGCACTATTTATTTTGTAATTCAAGCTCTGACGGTAACATTGCCCTGTGGTGTTTGCTAAATCTAACTCTTTGCATCCTTTCACTATTTGCATAATACGTCGCCGCTAATCTCCATGCTGCGCTGTGCTGCACTGATGTTAGTAAACCTGGGACCTAACTTGCAATTAAAACTGACGCACTTATACATTTGCATAGTATTAGGAAAATATTTAAAGGAACATTTTCTCATACAACTCCCAATTTCCTGCAATAGCGGCTCTTTGAAGAAAACACTTCTTAATTTAAAACTGTATGAAAGTACTGAATGAGTGCCATGGAGTACCACGCTGCACATCATAGTGTGATATTTGTATAGTGTATGCCTAAAACCAACACAGTGACACATGAAGACACAATGGTGCACATGTGGAAGGATACTAGTGCAAACATCAGGGGCAGCACACATAGTAATCAAAGGCAAATGCTACCCATCGGATTAGTCATTAAGAAGCATAGCTCACACGTATGCACACGCACATACGCACTGACACACACAGCACGCACACACACCTCACCATACACCCTAAGTGGGATTGTTAGAATGACGGCGTTCATCAAGAAACGGGCATGAAGTATCCAGATGGGGTTAAAGAGGAGACTGCACTGCACCCAGTTTTTGATTCATTAAAAAAAAATGCCGCGGAGAAAATGCAAATTGACTTTAATTACATATTTTGGTCCTGGTTTATATGTCTCCTGGTGTCGTCAGGTCTGAGTGGGTATCTCCTGGAATATATAGTTCAACAGCGAGAAATACATATGGCACACGTGGGCCCAGCGGGGTCGACCATTTTTAATTGGTGAAAAGAATTTGCACAAATAAAGAGGGCACGAGGCAACGTGCATCACCCAACAGGAGATCCTTTTCTCCAAGTTATGGTTTGAGTAGGACAATCCATTAAATGATTGAAGGGAGACATCCGTGCAGGCTAGAAAGAAGGATTCTGAGATGCAGCCATACAGTGGTGAATGTTTGCCGTGAAAACAACCTCATTTGAAACATTTGAAACAACATGGCTTGGCACACTCCATAAAAAATTGGAACATGGACCGCATTCAAGCTGCGGTGACAATCACGCACGATGACCCTAACTAGGAAGATTATGTTTACTTTTTTGTAAACAGAATGCATGAAATTATGCTCCTGTTCCGAATATTTGTTACGATCCAATGAACACCCCGCCCCCCCACGAAGAGCCACCGCATATTGTTGCAGGTCCATATGCAGAGTATTGCCATTGTCCAATATGAGACCCATGTTTGCAATGACGCCGAACGCTGCATCCTTCTGTTTACGGTAAGCAGAAGCCATTTCTTCCTGAGAAAACAAAAGGGGGAAACATTGCTAGAGATTAAAAATTCCAAACACCTGGATAGGTCCACTACATCCATGGGCAACCAGTATGCGTGCACATACATACTCGTGTTGTGGAGGTCATGCATTCCCCTTCAGCCAAGATCATCTGTAGGTTGACCATGCTCGTACTGTGCACCATTACTCTTCATGGCTTTGCATTTGTTGGGGTGCTTCTATAAAAGGGGTGTCTGAAGGCTATGTTGGCGGAGGAGCTTTAACGCCTTATTTGCAATGCTTCCAATGCCTTCATTGTGAGCGCTATTGCAATTCCAGTTTCCAGAGTTACATGTGTTTCGGTTAAACCACACCTTCAGATTTCTGCCCGTGCCCACTGGGAAAAGAGGCCATTTCTTAGCTGTAAACGTCATGAATAAGGTCCTCCTCATCCCAGACATTACCAAAGGAGGGTGGCCGAGCCCTCAGACAGGCATTATATCGCACAAGTCTTTCTTTCATGTCTACGGTCCCTTCCTACCTCCCGTAGATATCAAAATACAACAATAAAAAGGGGAGGCAAAACAGGGTGTGAGGGAAGAAAATATTGTTGACCTGGACGAGGTAACCTATACGGGGTAATTACATTTACCAGTAAATAGTGGTTTATTACCCCTACATAGAACCTACTCCTCCCAGTCATTACCTAGGGCATTATTTTGAGTTTGGCGTGGGACCGCCAAACCTGTGGTGTGACCCCTGCCCGCCTGATCAGGGGTTATCTCCTGGTCTGGTGGGCGGTCCTGTGGTGGTCTGTGAGCGGTGGTCCGCCAGGCTCATTCAAGAACCTAACAGGCAGACTGCCACTAACAGAGTGCCGGCTGCATTTTCCTGCATGGGGTGGCATACATGCCACACCGTGCAGGAACTGGCGGTGCATATTGACAGAGGGCACTCCATGTGTCCCTTCTGCATATGCCTCCAGGCCCAGAGGCACAAGTGGGCCCTTTTGGGCCCCCTTTGTTGCCTCACTGCCACCCTTTTCATGCATGTCACACCGCCATGAAAAGGGTGGCGGTGAGGCAACTCCAAATATGCTCAGCATTGCCACTGCGGCACCGCCAGCATACTGTGCCTTGGACCGCTGCAAGACCGCCCCGGGATCCTTGACCTGCGGTGGTCGTAGAGGTTCAATGGCGGTCCGACTGCCACACTTAAAATATTGCAGGCGATCCTGCAGTATGGCAGTGGTCAGACCGCCACCACAGGTTTGGTGGTCCCTTGGACTGCCGAACTCGAATGAAGGCCCTTAGTAAGGATTTCACAAGCAGCCAAAGAAGATGTTTTGCACCATTTTACACACTGCTACTTCAATTTATTTAATGCAGTAATTACGTCATTGCTCTTCTAACAACCATAAATCCAAAGCTGTCAGATACTGAGCATGTTACATTCAACCTATAATGATTGGCAAATATATAATGGGATACCCATGTGGTGACTCTACATAGCTCTGATATTGAGAACGCCCCAACCTTTGCCTAAGATGCTTAAACTGATCTAGCTGACAGACCATGAACATGAGCTGGGGAAACATCACCCATCAACTTGTAAGCGTGGCAGATGGCCCGACGAAGCCACATGCTTCAAGTTGAAGAGGTGATCTTTCTTGTCTTTATTTACTGTACTGAAGAAAATGAAAAGTGGCGTTGTTCCTTGAACTTCTCTGTTTGTTGTAAGTTTAGTAACAATGTTATCTGAATATCCAAGGAAGAAGGCATTTGCAGCTGGTCAACTTCCTTGAAAACTGTTGGGACTCTTTCTTGCTGCAAGTGAAACTTTGTGTTAATTTTAGGAATGAACTCCTGGTCTGGACTCAAAATCACCTTATCTGGGAACATCTTCAAATACGAACTCACAAGCTGATGTGATCACTATTAAGAAAGCTGATTTAGCTGATGGCCAAATCTTCTTTGCTAGTTCTAGGGATTTGAAATGACACTTTTTGCAGACCTCTTAGAATCGTATGCAAATCCTAGGTTATAAGGGGTGTGTAACTGGTCATAAACAAAACCCTCTCAGCAATCGGGTTACTAAGGGAGATAGAAATAGTAATTCCCCACAGGCCCTTTTAAAAGCCTGTATAGCCACCTATTGGGCTGCTAACGTTGAGGGAGTCTGGTCCATAAGCACACCTTCTTGTAGGAACTCAAGAATTTTTAAATGGATCCCCCATCGCTGGATCTAAATCTCTGAGTGAGAAACATTGTGAAAAGGAATTCCAGTTCTTCTTGAACCAGAATAGAGCAGAGTGTTTCTGAGATATCTGAATATCCATTGCTTCCTGACTTGAACAACCCAAGCTTTGCAAGGCTAGTCTCTTGGTTAGTTCCAGGCTGTTAGGGTGGTCAAATGACAGAATTGGATACTGGAGAGGAGAAGGAGTTAATGGAAGCTTAAAAAATCTGTCTTTGCAGAGTCTCATTACTAGGCCTGGGTGGTAAATTCCGTTCCGTTCGTGGAATTTGCGGAATTTGGGGAATTTTGCGTTCCGCAGAGAACGCGAAATTGCCCAAAAAACTGCGTTCCGCAACTTCGCGAAATTCTTTGCTTGTTCGCGTTCTCAATATGCGTGTTCGCGAGATATTTCACCCCGAGCACGCAAGCAGCGATCGCGAACAGGAAAAAAGTATCGCGAACATGCAATTCTGCGTGTTCGCGGAATTTCTGCATGTTCGCGGAGATTTTTTACCGTTTCGCGGAGATTTGCGTAATGCGATTCCGCAAATCCCGCCCACCCCTACTCATTACTAGGGTAAAAAAAAAAGGATGTTTCGGCCAGAAAGGCACTATCAGGATTACTGATCCACTGCCCCTTTTGAATCTTCTGAAGCACCCCCAGGAGGAGGGGAATTTGGAGACCCTGAGTCCATGGAATTGATAAGGCATCCAAGCCTCCTGACAGTTTACTTCTCTGCAAAAAGTTAGAACTATTGCATTCCACAGAGAAGCAAAGATGTGAATCCAGGGGGTTCCAAATAGATGGCAAATCTAGCATTTAAAAGACAAGCTAGATGGTAGGAGAGATGGTGACTCACACTGTTTTCTCAATAATTGAGGTCCGTTGAATGTATACTGCTCTCAATGACACCACATGAGCTTTGACTTAGAAGCATATCTGGGTTGCAAATAGATTTAATTGAGCACTTTTTGGCCCTCCCCCCAGCGATTCAAGCAACACTGCGCCACTTGATTGTCTGTTCGAATTAGGTTCTTGCCCTATCAAAGGTTTGGTAAAACTCGACTGCCTTCCATTGTGCCACCAGTTCTCTCTGTTTGGAGAAATGTGCCTTTTCTTCCTCTCTGTTGCCCCTTGAATTCTAGATCTCCCAGAGTCGCTCCACATCCCCAATGACTAGCATCATTTGTTCGCTGAAGAGGGGAGGGGATCTGAAATAGGGATCCCTTTTTCTAGATTTTGCCTGTGTAGCAATCAACTTGGATTTTGTTTTATCTCATGGGACAGCTAGATTTAGACTTCATACTCATTGGTGGCCGGATCCCAATTGTGTAATGGTAGTAATTGAAACTGATAGTGCCTACTCTTTACTGAGAACCTGAGACACATCTGGCTTTCTGGATGGATTGGGACATGGAAGTAGGCTTTTCCAGTTGCAATGTTGCCAGGAAATCACCTTTCTTGATCATTGGAATTATCATTTGGAGTGAAATCATTCAGGGCTTTTAAGTCCAACACAGGACGGAAAGAACCATCTGCTTTTAGCACCAGGAAGCAGGTCGAGTAAAACTTTTTTCTTTCTTGTTGAACAGGAAATGGAATTACTTCTTTCTTGATTATCAACTTTTCAACTCCTGATAGCATTGGCATATTTTTTGCCTTAGCCTTTGATAGTTGTATCAGTCTGAAATAGGCCTTCGGTGGAACATTTGCAAAAGGGATCAGATATCTTCTTGTATACCTGCGAAGATCCATTGGTCTGACACACATGGAGTCCACTGTGGTACAAAGAACTGAAGCCTTGCTCCTATCTCCAAATAGTTACTTCGAACTAGGGTTTTTACTAGATTGTTATTATTGTTGAGATTTGTTGCCTAGTGCAGCCCCCCGACTTCGAACCAAAGATCAAGAGGGACCCTTATTGTCCCACTGCCCCAGCAAAATTGCCTATGAAAAATAAGCTTTTCCTCTGGAACATCTTGAAGTGCTGTGAGGTTTTCTTTTCACCTGCAGACCTCCGGATCATCTCATTCAATTCCTCTCCAAAGATATTCAGACCTGAAAACAGAAGCGTGTAGACTAGCGATTTCTTATTAGCTTCCCATTTCCAAGGTTTCATGCAGAGGGCCCTCCGTCCAGCCACTGCTGCTCCAGCTGAGGCTGCTGATGCCCACAAGTTGTCGAATGTTACATCTGACAAGAGCTGTGAAAGGATTCCACCTGTTCCAGGTCACCATTCTTCTGCATACAGCCATACAATTTCTCAAAGTTCTTTGATAAAACCTGAGTGACATAAAATGCATACGTGCTAACCCTGATACCAAAGTTGGAAGCTGCATAAGAACTTTAAAGGGCCGACTCAACCTTTTTGTAGTCCGTGTCTAACTATGTAGAATCCTCAGAAGTGATTGAAGATGAAGATGACATAGATTTCAAGGCTGAATTAACCTTTGGTATTTGTGGAAATTTCTCCTCAAATTGTTCAAAAATGTACCTCTTGTTCAAGAATTATGGAGCATTCTGTTTATTAATATCCTTCCACTCTTTAAGAATAAAATCTTTAAGGATAAATTCACTAATAACATAATAGAGAGGGAGGTTATGCACCACAGACCCACTGTGCTGTGAGAAAAACACTTAGTCATCCTGAGATTCGTATTCCAACACATTCTTTATATTGACTAGCATGCCCTGGAAAGCTTTGCCCTGCACATATTTCCCCTTTGACGAAGTACCTGGTCGTTATTGGGGTCAAACCTTTGTGCTTTCCATTTTTTTACCATTTCCGAGCTTTATTTCGATCTGATAGACCATAAAAGCAAAGACATAAAATACATACAAGGCAAAAGAGCAATAAAAACACCAATGGCCATTACAAGATAAAGCCATGTGCAGTGAGTGAACACAATTCGTAACATTGAAAAAGATATAAAAGAATTTAAAAGGCGAATTAAACATTTATTTCATTTGTTGGTGAGATCAAGACAATAGGAAATGTCAAAGGAACGATTGTCATATGCGGGGGGGGGGGGAGTTAAAAATGTGCGGCGCCTGTGCCACATGGAGTTTAGGAAACAGGACACAGCGAAAACAATCGGGGGGTGAGTGTCGGTTCTCAAGACTCTGAATGTCTCCCGTATCTGTCTGTACCCCAGGTTCCTACATAATGGTAAAAGCCAGTGCCTCCTAGGTACATCATAGCCTGGACAAAAGAAAAAAACATGGATGGGAGTCTCGTCTTGGCTATTGCAGGCAGGACAGGTAGCAGGGGAGGCTTTTGACCAGTTCTCTGTATATGCATGGACTGGCAAGCAATCTAATCTAAATTGGACATAAAGTTTCCTTGCTATAAACGGTTGTACATCGTCAAGGAAGGGTTCAAATGAATAGTGGTCTTTAAAGTTGAGGAAGTCAGAGGTTAAGCGACCTGGTTTAGTGCTCCCTTGGATTTCGGCCAGTCTATTCTGTCTATAGATTTTGACTAGTTCGAGCCGTGATATAGTTGGTGACAATTCCTCAGGGTGGGTCCATAGATTCGGACGGCCTAGTCTACAGCACAGGTCTTTGATATGTGTGAACCAGGGTAATTTGCACACCCCTGGGAGCCCCATGATTGCTTTAAGTTCGGACCGATAGGCTATTAGCTCGGGGGTAGTCCATAGCCTACGCCAGAAAGTCAGAGGTTGCAATCCGATCTCCTCAACTATGGGTCTTGTCCCAAGGTCCATACGTAGGGGGATAAGGGGGATGCTTTGCGGCAGGCCATAAAGCTGCCTCATAAACTTGTTCTCGGTTTTAACCAATCCACCTACAGGGCGGTGTCCCCAAAGTTCTGCCACGTACATTACGGCACTTCTAATTTGGACTTTGTATGTCTCGGTCACTGGGCCCGGTTGTCTAGATGTGGAGTTTCTATAAAGTTTTGCTAATCTCCCTGCCATCTGTGCTAACCTTAGGCCTGCCTCTTTTAGCTGTGGGCCCCAGCCACAAGTTTCCGTCAGTGTAACCCCCAGGTAATCGAAGACTGCTACCCTCTCTAGCTGGATATCATTTAGGGTAGGATTAGGGCGAGATGTTTTGCTAGGATTAAATACCATACTTGTTTTTTTGTGTATTAATCTCTAGGCCCCGTAACATATTAGATTGACCACGTGATGAACATCCTGTAGCCCAGGTTCAATCAGGACGCCTTCTACATCTTTCCACAACTATTCCGTTCCCCCAGCCGCAGTCTTTGCTCACCCTATGTTCATGGAACATTAGTGGTCTCTCTCAGAAATTCACAAATTCAGAGATCCATTCTTTCATTCTTGGTCATGACTTAATTGCCCTTCAGGAAACCTGGGCTTCTCAAACCAGCCCAGTTATTGGTTTCATTGAATTCTGGAAACCGGCAATCAGAACTTGTCTCTACGGCCCCCCTAAAGGTGGTCTGTCGATATATGTTTCAAATAACCTAAAAGGCCCGATTGAGATACTGACCTTTGACGAAGACTGGTTACTTGGCGTTAAAATTAGTGCATGGAACAATCAGCGTTCTCTTTTACTTCTTAATGTTTATATCAACCCTAATACCCGTTCAAAAAAGGCCCATCTAACGCGTTTAATGAAAATTGTGTGTTACCTGGTGGTGGTTTATCCCAATTTTGATTACATTATTACTGGAGATTTCAACACTAACTTTTTCCAGGGTAATTCCACCGATTACGAAGGGCTTTTTCCATCAACAACCCCGGAAGTCAAGGCCCAGTCCAAACCCCCAAACCAAGTGTATTGCGGCCTTGGTGAGCTTTGTGTGCTGCAATTTTTAAGTATTGGTTTTCTGGTAATGAACGGCAGATCTACGAATGATACTCCTCCCAATTGGTCCTGGTCAAATGGCCGCAAATGCTCCTACTCAGATTACACCATCTGCAATTCAGCGCTGTTCCATCATCTGAGCAACTATAGAATTCTTCCTCGATCAGGAAATGATCACCGTCCCCAAGTCGTCATCCTTAATATTCAGCCAGAGTTTCATAAACCTGCCTCAACGACATGCCCAGGAATTTATACAGAAAACCTAAAACGGTTAAAATGGAATGACGACATCAGCCCTAATATCATGGAAGCATGTTTGGTATTTATAACAGGAAGTACCGCTGCAGCGGTTTTTTCCACTGGTGCGTGGTCATCCTTCTGCTCCCAATTGACAAGTTGTTTTCCTTCTAGCCAACACGCTCACAAGGCTCACTTCAGCCGCCAGTTCCAAATCTCCAGTCAAACAAGGGCATTGAAGAAATCTAGAGACAAAGCTCTGCGGGCTCTTAAGACATCCCCAGGAAACAATGAGTTCTTGAATGGGTATAAAGCAATCCAAAAATACTCAGGGATGCAATACAATCTGATAAACGACGCCATCTAGCCCAATTTTGGTGCAAACTTCTATGGGAGAGCAAAAGCTGTAACTCTAAAAGATTCTGGGCCCTAATCAACCGCCAAAACTTTAGCTCCTCTACATCCGGGTCAGCAAACATCGCAGAAGCGGCTTGGTCTGCCTATTTGACTGACCATTTTAGGGCCTCAGAGGTCTCTGTGTCTACAGTTTTATCTGTTCCTAAACAACTGACACTCAACCCACAATTGATCAGGAGTAGCTCTATGGTCCGCTCAGATCCACGAAGTGAAGATCTACAAATCACTCAAGAAATGGTCACCAAAGTTCTTTCAAAAGCAAGATCTGATGGCGCTCCGGGTCGAAACGGCCTACCACAGTCCCTGTTTAAAACAAACATTGATTTATGGTCGAGATATTTAACCAATCTTTTCAATTGTGCACTGACAAGTTCAACCATTCCGGATTCATGGCGAGGGGCAATAATCCATCCGATCTACAAGTCCGGCTCTCATGCTTCTCCAAATAATTACAGACTAATAGCTTTGTTAGATATTGAAGCCAAGTTTTTTGCAGGAACACTATTGGGGGAACTGATATATTGGGTAGAGCAGAACAATCTGATTCCATTGAACCAAACTGGCTTCACCGCCACCTCTGGCACTATGACCAACTTACTGTCATTGTCTATTATTGTCAACAAAGCATTAGTCACATCCAGCATGGTTTTTTGTTGTTTTATAGATTTTAAAGCTGCATTTGATCGGGTTCCAAGGGCCGCTCTATGGGAGAAGCTAAAAAAATGGGGGATCCCAGACAAGCTTCTGGATGCGATCATCCAACTCCATTCGGGCACGTGGGTGCAAGTGAAGTTGAGGACCGGCACACATCTCTCTCGGAAAATTATGACAACTAGAGGAGTCAAACAGGGATGTGTGCTGGCCCCCCTTCTTTTCAATCTGTTCATAGCAGATTTGCCATCCTCCCTCGAAGAAATGAACAGTCACTCGCCAAAGATGGGAGGTGTACCGATAAGCAATTTTTTATATGCCGACGATTTGGTCCTTTTTAGTTTGACACGGGTAGGGCTGCAGAGGCTGTTAAACAGATTGGAAATCTATACAACCATGAATGGGTTGGAGGTCAATCTAAAGAAAACCCAAGTGGTCAGTTTTGGTAGAAAACTACACCGTGGGGGTGGTTCGCTGTTCAACAACTCTAGCCTCAGAATAGGAAACACTTATAAATATCTTGGGGTCACCTTTGACTCCAGGGGTAACTTTAATCAACAGCGTAAGGTCATCTCAATAAAAGCCATGAACCTACAGGTACATTTCTGCAAGCTCTCAAGAAATTTGTCTGGCCCAAGTCTGTCCCCATTACTGGAAGTTATGAGAGCAAAAATAGGGCCTACATTGACTTATGGTGCTGCGATTTTTAGGAGGAAACTAAACTCCTCTTTTAACCAACATGTGACGAAACTTTACAAAAAAATCGTCCACTTGCCCAAATTAGCTTCTGCTGCACAGATCAGATTAGAATTCGGTCTATTAAACTATGAAATTTCAGCCACTGGACTGTATCTAAACCTGTGCCACAAATTGAGACAGGCAAAGCCAGGCTCATTGGAGTCCTTAATTTGGTTGGATGTTTCCCAGACAAATCCACGCGGCTCTTACAGCCGCCATTTTAAGGATTCGATCCAAGAAATGTCTGCAGGTACATTATGGGACCTCAACCCTAGTAAATCAGCATTTAAAACTAGCATTAAGAACTGCATTCGAATGAGGTTCCTGATCATTGTTAAAGCCCAATTTGCCAAACGCAGACATGCTTGGGCAACAATGTCTTCGTACGGTCGGTTATCCCCCGCATCTCACTTATCTTGCACTTACTCCTTGCACCCAAAAATCAGCTTTATGGCTGCCTGACTGGGCGATTGGCAATTTCTAAAAGATCTGCCCGTCTGGCGCCGTCTGTCAGAGGACGTAATCTGCAGGGGGTGCGGCATGTCTCCCGAAACCATAGAGCATATAGTTTGTCTTTGTCCATCTTTTATGTCACAACGTAGACGTAAATTGAAAACTGAGTGGAACAGGCTAGGAATCCGAACGTGCAGACAAGCTATTATTGCAGCAGTAATGCCAGAAAACACAGGTTTAAATATTGCTTTTACAATTCTTTTATGACATGCCTACCGCTCTCTTAAGCAGTAACGGGTTGGTTTGTTTTTATGCTTTTTTAAGAGCTATTTCATTTTATTTTGTGATTTCTCAAATGCTGCTAACACTTTTTTTATCTGACTGTTGCTTTGCACAATTGGCTGTCATTTTACGGTCTATTGGACTGTATTTACGGTCTTTTTCAAACACTTGAATTCAAATGCACTTTAAACGTTATGCTTGTCATTGCATTTTGCACACTAAGTCCTTATTCCATTGATATATCGGTGAAGTTCTTTATTGTAATTTGAAGTTTCTATCAACTATTGCTTTTATGCTAAGGTTCTGTTTTTAAAATGAGTTGCTGTGTAACTTTGAGGTGTTCTTTTAAAGATATTTTTATATCTAAATAAAGTATACTTACTCTTACTCTAGGCCCCTATTCTTGCAGAATGAAGAAAAGCTGTCATGGTCCTTTAGATAGTTGCATGGTGTCGTTCGTGAACATCATTCCTGGCACCTTGCCATGGATGAGCTTTGGGGCATCGGAGTTAGCTACCTCATTTAATTGGTCCACCAGGGCATTGATAAAAAGACAGAACAGAGTGGGGGCCAGAACGCACCCCTGCCTTATACCCCTGTTCACTGGGAAACATGGGGTCAATTCTCCATATTTCCCAAATCTGACCTGGGCGAAATTTCAAGTGTGCAATCGCTTGATCAAGGAGAGCAAGTAGGGCAGGATGCCCAGTTGCTCTAGAACTGCCCAAATTTTGTCACGGGGCACCAAATCAAAGGCTGATTTAGGATCGACGAAGATCAAATAGAGGCTCCCACCATCTATGATCACCGTCATCCAATATAATAATTGGAGCCTGAAAATTTGGTCGATGGTGGAAATGTTTTTGCGGAAGCCTGCCTGATACGGACTTAGAATCTCACTCTCATCCACCCAGGACTGGAGGCGCTCCAGGACTATCCTGGCAAACAGCTTCTGAGATATATCAATCAGGCTGATTGGCCTATAGTTAGTGGGCAGGAGAGGAGATCCCTTCTTAAATACTGGGAACATTTCTGCCCCTAGCCAGGTTTCCGGGATTTTCATGCCATTTATGATGGCATTACATATGACACATAAATATGGGCCCTAGATACTGGGCTGCTCCCGAAATAGGTTCCCGGGAATCTTATCTAATCCAGGGGCCTTTGCCAAAGGAAGCTTCCCGATTGCACTGAGGACTTCGGCCAGGATAATTCCTAAGTCGTCTTCATGGAGGTTCCCCGCAACAATTGGCAAAATTTCCCCTGGGGGCTCTATAGTGTCCTGGGTGGAATACAACGATTGGAAGTGAAGTTTCCAAGCGTCTGCTGCGATATTCGGCTCAATTGGTGAGCTCTCTGAGGGGCTGGCTGTTCGAACCAGGATCCAAAACACCCTCATGTCTCTATTGGTGAGAGCCTGTTTTATTGCATCCCATCTTTCTGATTCCCACTCCGTTTTGGCTAACTTTAGTGTATTGCTGTATGAGGCCCGCCTGATTTTTATCAGCGATCTGTCGTTTAATTTTATAGCGTCCAAGAGGGCACCCTTGGCCATTCGGCAAGATTTATTGAAGCAAGTGGTTTTAGGGGTCCTCTTGCCTTTAAAGTGAGTCAGGGGGTTAAAGATGTTGGTCTGACTGGTGGTCAGATCAGTGTGGATAGCCGTGAGTTGAGCGATAGTACCATTGGGGTTAGAAGTCTGAACGACCTGCTCCATTACCAATAGGGATGGAATAATTAGAGCGTACAGGGCAGCTATCTTCGCTGTTGACTGCTTCAGGGTTTCCCACCTAATTTGCCTCTTGTTGTTGTCTAGAGATAGATTAGTGCCAGTGAGGTTGCTAATGGTAGGGGGACTGTAGAGTTCCGGGAGCTTGAAATCGAGTACCAGAGCGTTATGGGCGCTGTCGTGTCTAGGCCAGACAGCGAAGTCGACAACCCATTGCCATATACTTGCTTCCACCAAGATATAATCCAATAAAGATGCTTGCCCCGGTATATTACAAGTAGGTTTTCCAGGTTGGTCTGACTTGGTACGACCATTGCATGCCCTCAGTGCATGGGTTAGTTTGACTGCATTCATTTGTAGTACCAGGGGGGTCCAGGCTTTCACTGGAGCAATCAGCGGGTCAGGAATCAGCCAAAGGGAATCCTCGGAAGGGAGCAAAGGGTCTGTAGGGAGGGCTAGGGGCTCAAACTGACAATTAAAATCACCACCTATCACCAACCTGGTATTCGGAGGGACTATCTCGAAGAATGAAGTGAGCATGTCTACAGTCTGGGATTCTTGTGCAAAGGACACTGGACGAGAATAGATGTTAATAAAAGCTATTTTGGTCCCGGCATTAAAAGTAAGGAGGGTACACAAGATATCATCCGAGGAGGTGTTCAATTGTTCAACAGTACAGTCCAAGTGTGTGGCAACCCATGTACCTAACCCACCCGATGGTCTGCCTCTGCCCCCCGTGGTTGCTAGCACATTAGAAGTTACGAAACCCCTCCTCTCTAGCCCAGGTCTCCTGGAACATACAAACATCATGATTTTATACAAACTGTGACCAATCAGGGTTTTGGAGTTTATTTTTGATACCGGCAATGTTCCATGACAACACCCTCAACTGGAAACCTAGGTTCGGGGTGGCATCACACACGCTAGTGCTGGAGGCGTTCGTGGCTTGTGTCATGCTTGGCTCGCGCTCGTGGTCTGGAACTCCCATTTCCACTAGGGGTCTATTCCCCTCCTTTGTTACCATTATCAGTTCAGAAATAGGGGAGGCTGGGTTGTTTGATGCCTCTTGGGTAACACCTGCCGAGCCTTGGGGCCCGGGTGGAATTTTTGATAAGGTTCGCCTACAGCGACTTGTGTCTCACCAGCAAGGTTAAGAGAATGCAGCTCTGGGGTTTTTAGGTTGGCCTCTCTATTAGCCCCCCTAGGCCCTGGAAGGGAGAGGGAACAGATGGAATCAAAAGTCAATCTACCTCTTCTATGGCCCCAAACTTGTTGGCTACTGGCATGTTATAACTTTAATCTGGATAGTTGACCAAAAGTAGGATGGGGTTGTAGCCAGTGTGTTGGAGCTCTTGTGCAAGGGGACCATGGTGATGGGTAGTTACATGAATAAAAAAAGGCCAAGGTGTGTAGTTGGATCCCTGTGGGCCGTGCACAAACGCTGGGGGACTGGCCGGCCAAAGTTCGGACTGTTCGAGGATTACTAAAATTGATAACTATACATTCACCTTTGGTTGTTTTAGGATTCTTGCCAACCCAGCCCACTCTCCGAACTAATAATATCTCACCCGCCCTCTCATAAGGAAACTGAGCATGCCTGGTGAGCCAGTAGAGGCACTTATTTCTCAATTCCAGCTGTGTTTCTTTCTGGCCAGTTTGGATTTCAGGTACGCCGGTTAAAACTGTTACATAGGGGAGAGAGGCGCGGGGTAAGTCAATTATTCGGAGGGCCGGGGGGACTAGACCTGCGTGCACATTGTTCGTGGAGACTAGACCTGCAAGCACATTGTCCACTGGGTTGGGCGCTTCCCTGTCCGTCATCTGATCAGCGTGGAAACCCGCTCTCTCCATATTAGGACCCCTTGTGCTAAGAACGTCCCTCCTTGCTTGCGCCCGGTGTATTCTGGGTTCCTTGCCAGAGGAGTGAACGTTGCCTACATGGGCAGCTCTGGGAGACCCTAACTTGTGAGCGCTCATAGTGGAAGTGCATGAAGGAATGGTAGAGGGACCACTTCTAGATGGTGGAGGTTGCCATACTTTGTCCGTCTGTGTACTGCACTCTTTCTTCTCCACTGAGATTGGCAAAATATTAACCAGAGGGTTACCAGATACACACGGAGTGGACATCTGACCGCTAGTTCTATTCCCAAGGTGGAGCGCTAACTCTATTTAACAATAGCTCTCATCTGTGCCTCTAGTTCCACTATCAGATTCCTCACCCAAGAAGGACTTTCGGGATTTTTGGGACAGGTTGAGGAGGGTTCTACCACTCTTCCTAGACTGACTGGTTCGGCCTCACTGGGGCTGGTTCTGGGCTGGGCTTTTTGTTTGACCCTGTCCCATTGCCTGTTTTACGCCTCATGGTTTTGGGCAATGTGGTGCTTGTTCTACCTTTGCGGGTTTTCGGCTTTGCTGGGGAGAGATGTGTGGGTGATAACAAGATCTCGCTTGTTCCAGGTAGGGATTTTGATGGGCTAGGGATAGAGCCCGGACTAGATTGTACTGAGATAAGTGGCCCTAGGGATTGAGGGAATAGATCAGGGGTTAAGGATAGTCCCCGCTCGGTGAGCTCAATTTCAGTCGAGACTACCCCGATAGCTCTCTAAAGCATCCTGTGGATTGAGGTTTGGGGGAGTGGGGCCGGTAATAACACCAAAGATTTTTTTTTGGGTACACATCCACGCTTCCCCATATCCAAGACAAAAGGAAAAACAATCGTACAGATAATGCTAAAGAAAGACTAGGTGAACACAGAGCCGTTGAGTCGCGTTGACGGATAACCAGTCAACTTGGTTTCGAGTTGGTTAATGACCAGACGAAGCCTGGGCCCTGGGGACACATGGTGCAACATGCTATTGGGTTTGGCAGTAAGGGAGGATGTAAACACAAGCTTTAAGGTGCAGATTACTGAGGCTAGAAAGATCTGACCCCAAAGGACAAAAAGTGCGACGTAATAGTAAGTCTAGCAGCAAAAGGACTTGTAAACATGGACCAGAAAATGCAAAGTGCTGAGGCTAAGAAGATCCGGTCCGAGGGACAAAAGTGCGACGTGCTTGATGTGTTTGACAGCTGTAATAAGCATGTAACCAGATTACTATCAATATAGTGCGTCATGTAATGTCCCAATATTGGGTGTAGAACAGGACCAGTAAGGTCCGATCAGCCCACGCCAAAATAGGAGGAGATTATTAACATTATGCCCAGTCAGCTTAGCCGTAAGGCATACCAGTTTCAAATTTCTGCACGAGAGGAAATGTGAGCTACAGGTGCAAGGGCTGTAAAAAGAGTCTCAAAATACCTTTCTGCCGTCTCCTGTGTAGGACGAGGACCTGGGCCCTTGGAGGTAAGGGGGTGGCCCTGCCCTGTCTCCTCCTGGTGATGACGGCCTAGGACAGGCCCGCCCTTGGCCCTGGCTTAGCCCAGGCACTGCACGCGCATGTCCCACACAGCGGGAGCCCTGGGTGCACTTATGCGCCTCCTGGCGCATCCCTCGTGACGTCCCTGGCATCCCTGGCGCAAGGCTAGCTGGGAAGTGTAGTCACCTACCTCCCAGCAGCAGCACGGATGGCAGAGGACAAAGTTCCTTGTTGCAGGGGGCAAGCTCAGGGGCTCAGTGGGCTCCCCTGGTGTGCAGGCTCCCGTGTGGTGGTGTCAGGGCGAGGTGAGAAGAAAGAGAACGGGCTCCCGTGCCGCGGGAGCCCTGGGCGCACCTATGGGCCTCCTGGCGCATCCCCCGTGACATCCCTGGCGCAAGGCTAGCTGGGAGGTGTAGTCACCTACCTCCCAGCAGCAGTGCGGATGGCAGAGGACAAAGTTCCTTGTTGCAGGGGGCGAGCTCACGGGCTCGGTGGGCTCCCCTGGTGTGCAGGCTCCCGTGTGGGGGTGTCAGGGCGAGGTGAGAAGAAAGAGAACCTTGTGGCTCATTAAGTATAGCATCCACAGTCTGATTACTCATTTGTTTGAAGTCTACTGTGGATATTTGTAGGATATTCTCTTTCTCAAGAGTCTCCACATTCTTCCTTTTCATTGTAACCTTTTGCCCTGAATGTGTGGTGTCCATGGTAAAGAAAGTGCACCTCTCAATACACCCACTACAGGATGTAAGATGGTTCTAGAGGCACCTTTTCCTCTTTACTTTGGTTGCTCAGCAACTAAGTCTCATGGCCAAAGAGACTTGAATGGTTTAAAAAAAAGTGTGCTGCCACCCTAGCATTACACATGCTAACATGCATTTTACTAGGGTGGGAGAACTGGTAGGACACCCAGTTCTAGGACAGCCCACCAGCAGGCCACTGCAACTTGATCCTTGCCCCAGCCTCACAGATGATCAGGGAGCGTGGTTGCGGGTGGAGCACCAAATGCTCCCGCTCAATTAATGCACAGCGGTAAGCAATACTTAATTCATAATAGACAAAGAAAAATAAAATATTGCATGAAATCCTACTGGTTGGCAACAGGAAGCAAAAGACTTGTTGTACACCATATACACTTCTTTATTTAATACCCATTTCGTGTAATGGTGTCTCCACTATAATTTGTTTGTCATATCAAAATGTGCCCCATACAAACAATTTACTCTGCCTGAGCCTTTCTGTTTTCATGTTGTACATCCTTCCCACTAAGTTGAATACAGGCTTGTGTCCCAATTGTTTCTTGCTTTATTTTGTATATATTTAAGCAACTGCATAATAAAAACCTGTGTCTGGCTGGACAGCTGTAAAATATAGTACTGATTGGGTCTTTATTTATTGTTAAACTCACATTAACTCTACTCTAGGGACCACTGTCTTTAGAAATAATCTTTCTGAAAGTGCCATTTTTAAAAGGGTAATAATAAATTCAACTTTACCAGTAAAGTGGATTTATTTTTCCTATTCCATTGATATGAAACATGACTAATTGACTCTTTCTTAATCAGGAATTATAACTTATAACGTGCAATAAGGAATTTCCAATGTTAACCTATGAGAGGTGTAGGCCTCGCAGAAGTGAAAAATATATGTGGGTGGTTTTCTAGACCAGGACACATAAAATGTAAAAGTGCATGTCTGACATTTTAATTACACAGCACCCTGCACTATGGGCTATCTAGAAGGGGAGTTTAAGGTTTGGCAATGGGTATTAAATGCCAAGTCGGCATGACAGTGTAAACTGCAAACACAGGCTGTTAGACCTGCCATTTCTTGGTGTGATTACCCCTGATGTTTTGCCTCTGACGCCTCTATTTTTGATGCTGTGATGGATTTCGTTTTACTGACTTAGATGCTTTGGGCACTTTGCTACTGCTGATCGGTGCCAGAGTGTAAGTGCTCCCTGTGTAAACTGTAATGGTAATTGGTTGTCCATGATTGGTATGTTTGCCTTACTAGTAAAGTCCTTAGTAAAGTGCACTATGTGTGCCAGGGCTGGTAATGCAAATGCTGCTAGTGGGCCTGCAGCACTAACTGTGCCACCCACACCAGTAGCCTTAAAGAGAGAACTCAGGCCTGCCACTGCAGGGCCTGCATGCAGTTTTTTAAACTGCCATGTTGTCCTGACAAGTGCACCCACTTGCCAGACCTTACCCTTCCCTTTCTATGCACATCAGACACTCCTATGGTAGGTCCAAGGTACCCCCTGGGTAGGGTGCAGTGTATGTGAAAGGTAGGACATGTACTGAGGTGTGTGCCATGTCCTGACAGTGAAATACTCTCCATGTTGTTATTCACTGTTGAAAGGCCATCTTGCCCATAGACCAGAATGGGGAGGCTGTGTAATCTGTTTCTAGCCTATCTTCCCAAAGGCTTAAGATGGAGAGGTGAAGTTTAGTGTGCCTGAACTCTCAATTCAATAACACATCTTTTTGTGCAGGTGGTTTTTGCATTGTGTGTTTAGAAACCACTCTTTTAGAAGTGGCTGTTTTATTTGCTGTAACATTTCTGTGTGTCTCTGCCTGGTTGTGGATTGACTGTCGGGATTTGAAAGTGATAGGATCTGGGGAATGTTTTGACCCAGGGGAAGAGGTGAGACAGCAGCAGGCTGACCTGCATCTGGAGTGTAGGGGGGAGGAGTAGCCTCTGGAGGTGAAGAGGCCTGAGCTGCTGCCATAAAACAATGGATCCATCCCCTGCTGAGTGATTAAGGACCCAGACCCCCACTATCAAAGGAATATGGTGTCACTGGCAGGGAGACATCCAGAACTGGTTTGGACAGGGGTCAGTGCCCCCCTGAACACAAAGACTTCAAAGACATTTAGGGGTATAACTAGGAGAGCTGAAACCCCTGAACGTTGGAATGGAATGGAATGTACTGATCAAGACTGAAAAGGATTGAAACTACTTTGTGGTCAAGAGGAACCTCTGCCAAGGAAGAAACAGCTGAAGAGACTGAAGGAAAGGACTGACCCTTGCTGTGTGTTCTGTGGCTGGCCTGCAGTTTGCTGATTTAACCAAGGAGAGGCTAAAGGGACTTTGCTGTGTGCTGTGTCCCCCTGCTTGAAAGGACTTTGCTGTGTGCTGTGTCTTGAAGTAACTTGTCCCCAAGGGCCCGAGGAAAGCTGGCTCCCTGCTGTGGAAACTCAGGAACACAAACGTTTCCAGGTATGTCTCAGCGACGCTCTGTGCATGTGCTTTTTGCAGCCTGAGACCCTCAAAAGAATTGCCCTGTGTTCGTGTGCACCTGGAGTCCAAGTGAGTCTCAGCGACGCTGTGTGCGTGTGCTTTGTGCTGCCTAAGACCTTCGTGAGGATCGCCCTGTTATCGTGCGCACTTGGAGTCCAAGTGAGTCTCAGCAACGCTCTGTGCGTGTGCTTTCTGGTGCCTGAGACCTTCGTGAGGATCGCCCTGTTATCGAGCGCACTTGGAGTCCAAGTGAGTCTCAGCGACGCTGTGTGCATGTGCTTTGTGCAGCCTGAGACCTAAGCGAGGATTGCCCCGTGATTGTGTGCACCAGGAACTCAAGTGAGTCTCAGCGACGATGTGTGCGTGTGCTTCTTGCAGCCTGAGACCTTCGTGAGGATTGCCCTGTGATCATGTGCACCCGGAACTCAAGTGAGTCTCAGCAACGATGTGTGCGTGTGCTTCTTGCAGCCTGAGACCTTCGTGTGGATTGCCCTGTGATCGTGCACACCGAGACTCGAGGAAGTCTAAGCGACACTGTGTGCGTGTGTCCTGTCCCAGCCTGAGATCTTCATTATTGCCACTGCCCAGAATCCACAAAGTCGCATCGGAGGCCCAAGTTGCAAGAACAGGAGAAGAGAGTGAGGTTGCACCCCCCGGGTAACGTGTGTCGCCGCCTGGGTCAGGGTGCGGGCTTGGAGGAAGACGCTCTCGGCCTCTCCCATTCTTGCAGCGCGGCCTCTGCTTCAGCTCGTATCGCGGCCCGCACTTGCCTAGGAGGGGCAGATCCGGGGCCAGAGTGCGGAGCTGCACTTTGGTTCACACCATACCCGTGTTGGGGGCATATGTTGGTGGAAGCTGACCGCGAGTCAGTACGAGTGGCGGAGAGACCGTGAACAGTGCTGGAGTGTATTACGCATTGCAGTATTTCTGCATTACGAACTACCTGATTGTTGCATTACGCATTGCAGTATTTCTGTATTACGAACTGCCTGATTAGTGTATTATGGATTGCATTATTTCTGCATTACGAACTACCTGATTGTTGCATTACGCATTGCCGTATTTCTGTATTAAGAACTGCCTGATTATTGTATTACGCATTGCATTATTTCTGCATTACGAACTACCTGATTAGTGTATTACGCAGTGCTTTTTTCTGCATTACGACCTACCTGATTGCTACATTACGCATTGCATTATTTCTGCATTACAAACTGCTTGATTGTTGCATAACAAGCTGAATTATTTTTAAATTGCGAACTGCCTGATTCTTGCATTCCGAACTGCATAACATTGCATTAGGACTGCATTGGTTCATCTAGAATTGCTCATTATTATCGTCCAAACCTACAAGGGCTGGCTGGCCTAATAACCGGCCAGTAGGAATATTACAAATACGCATATGTTGGATTTTATTGTGTGGTCTAATCGTATATCTTTTATATAAAAATATACTTGTTTTATGAAACTCGTGTGGAGTCCATTTGTGGCATCATCATTAGGTTACTGAGAGCATGGTTGCAAAATACTTTACACACTTGCCTTGAAGATAAGCCTGGCTGCTCATGCCAAGCTACCGAGTTGGTGAGCAGGGGCTATCTGAGAAGGTGTCCTTCCTTTCCCTGATGTGGAAGCAAGGGCCCCTATTTGGCCTAAGGTACCTACCTCAGCCAACTAGAGACCCCCAGTTCTAACACAGGCTCTGCAGATCTGAGTGATACTTGTGTACGTGGCAAAATCAGTGTTGCAGGCCCACTATTAGCATTTAATTTACAGGCCCTCTAAAAGGGGCTTAAAAGTAAATTAGATCTGACAATTAGGTATATGTCAAACAAACCATGTTTAAGGGAAGAAGCACGTGCACTTTAGCACTGTTTGACCAGTAGTAAAGTGCTTAGAGTCCTAAGGCAAACAAAAGAACTCAGCAAGCATACAAGGCAAGCAGGCAAAAATTGGGGGGATGACCACCCAAAGGCTGTCAGGTCTAACACAGGGAAACAAAATGCACCAGCAACATCACTCACACCAAGTACATGAGCCGATGGACTAGAATGTTATCAAACCCCACCACAGGTGAGGAAACAGGAAAAGTAACACCAAATGAGAAGGCCCAGATCGGAAAAGGATAATAGGCTGCCAAAATAGTCCTAAGCCCAAGCACTATTGGCTTTGCAGGGGAAAGGCCACAGACCATCTATGATCCACACACTTCCAGTGGATCACCAATCAGTGATTCACACACTTACAGTGGATCCCCAGGCTGAACTAATGACCCACACACATATACACCGGAGGGATATAGATCGCTGGACACCTTGTGTTATTCAATTCATGTTACTGATCTGAGTGGAAAGGTGAATAGCAATGTGTTGTTAATAATTATTGGGATGGATTTAGCACATAGTACCAACAGAGAACTCTCACAATATGCAAAACATTACACTACCACCCTTCTTTGTGAGTACTCCTGGAGAACCACAAATGATTTGAAGTAAATAGAACAAAGTTTTCAGTAACTAACTCATGGTTTGTTGGTCTTAATGTGAGTATTGAAAGGAAAGTGCCATTATTGTTACATTATTTGAGTGCTTAGGGACAAGAAACCTTATGACACTTACCTAAGCCAGCTAAGGATGATGCAGGGATTTAAAAATCGTTTTGAAATATGCTTAAAGAAACTAGATGACCATTTTTTATCCAGAATAAGCACCATCCTTGAGAGATATCATTTTGGGAAATGGAAACAGAAGGAAGGTGAAAGTATAGAGGAGTTTGTATCTGACCTGAGAAAACTAGCAGCAACACGAAAGTTTGGCGCATTACTTCATGAATGTATTTGTGAGCAGTTCTTTTTAAGAGGCAACATTGATAAGGTGGGAGAAGAATTATGGGTCAAAGATGATCCCCCCACCTTAAGTGAAGTTCTCATTGTTTCCAAGCAGGTAGAACACATGCTATCATGTGTTAAAGAACTGAAAGGTGCAGCCAAATGTACCATACATGAAGAAAAGGAGGAGGAAAATGCAGTGAAAGAGGAAAGGAGAGAGTTGTTTAAATTGCTTAAATGACCAAGCATTTAAGCAATGTTACAGATGTGAAATGACAGGCCATATGGCTAATTGGAGAGAAGGTCCTGTGAGGAGGGCTGTATGCAATGGTTTTGGCAAGAAGGTAAACTTTATTGAATGAATGAATGATCCTTTTTTTCGCTCACTACACCACCCTAGTTTGTACCCAGACATATAAAAATCATCCTTGACCCTGCTCCCCATGGGAACAGTTCAGCCCGAACTGCCAGGCCAGGTCCTCCCTGCCTGGAAACAAGCATCCTGAGACCGGTTTTGGGGTATCACCCCTCATCAGCCAGGCTAGCTTCAATTTGTCCATCATCAGTTCTTTTTACATATCAAACTCATAAACATAGCACATGAAGGCCACTTTGGGGTTTCCAAGATAAAAGAAAGTCCAAAGGTGGACTTCTGATGGCTGGGTATGGACACCCAAATAGAAAGATACACAAGAGGGTGTGTGTTGTGCAACACAAGTGACATAGTTTCAGTCGCAAGAAAACCTCCAATAAATATGAGCAAGCTGCTGGATAAACCATGGAAAGATCTGACCTTACCATAATTGGTCCTTTGTTGGGAGAAATCTCAATACCATATATAATAGTTTTAATGGATCACTACGCGAGATGGCCTATAATTAAGATTGTGATTGACACCAGCACAAAAAGCATCATAAAAGTTCGAACTGAAATCTTTACAAGAGAAGGACTACCATCTATAATTCTGTGAGACAGCGGCGTACGATTCTGCTAGGAAGAAATGCTGACGTTTATGGAAGAAAACGGCATTACCCACCTACGTTCGACATTATACCACCATGAAATGAATGGGACTGTGCAATGTTTAATAATACCATAGAAGAAGGAATACAATTAGCAAAAGTGAACAACTTGTGCTGGAAAACTGAAATATTCAACAGACTAAAGGCCATGGATAATTCAAGTCAGTTTCCAGGTGGAGAAAGTTATCACAATAACAATATGCTAGGTAATGAGACCCACATGTTGAATGGAGGTACAAAGAGGCAAAATCCCGTATAGAGTCTGTGCTCGACCCAGTAGACCACCTGAGTATTTAAAAGACTATGGGCATATTAACAAGGCGGCGCTATAAAATTATCGCCGCTTTTGCGGCCGTTTTCGCCCGTTTCCAGCACGCCTACTTTGCATCGCTAATGAGATGCAAAGTAGGCGTGGCTGTGAAACCAACCAGGGAAAATATCGCGAAGGCAGCTTCGCGATATTAACAAGGAAAGATAGCGATTATTTAAATTGTGTTAAGTATGCCTTAACGCAGGAATTTAATGTCTGACTAAGGCATACTTAACATGGGGGGTGGATTCTGTGGCTAAGACCACAGCCCTATCATCTAGGATATCGCCGTTTTCCACCATGGAAAACGGTGATATCCACACTATCTCTGGAATTTTTATCGCCTCGGCGATGCACGTTGTTGATAACGCACTAACCGGGCGATAAATTCCAGAGATAGCCGGCGATAAATATGCAAGCGCTAAGCGCACTTTGCGATATTTATCGCCGGCCCTTGTTAATATGCTCCTATGTCAGGGTGTGAAACCCTATCTTACCCTCAGGCCTGCCGCAGGTCACTGTTATGTGGGAGATCCTGGAAAAGGAAATGTCAATGAACTGTCTTCTTTCCTATTCATAGTCACGTGTTTCAATTTTGTCCTAATTGTATTCGTGTAAGTCCGGTAAGGTCTTGTCCTCTTCTTGTGACACCTCTCCCTGCTCCCTCATATGTTTTATGAAGAAAGGGAGAGGTGTGGTTTCTCCCAAGTGTTTACTCCCTTGCTCCTTCCCCCTCTTCATGTACAATGGAATGTTCTGTTCCCCGATTCTATCAGAGGTTAACAGCAATTCAGGTCCATGTTCTCTCAAATGTGGCTAGTGTGTCTGGCAACAAACGTAATTACTTTTTGGGAGCTCAGATCCTTCCAGTGGGTCAAGGTTGCAGGATATAGCCGAAGAGACTTCCTGAGGAAACAAACCTTCTCCGTAAGATCAAGATTTGATGCTGCAGAAATGCTCTGAGTGTGAGCAACCTGAATTTTCAGTTCAGCGGCAGTGCACCTTTATTCGATTGGCAGGTTGGTCTCAGTCCTCTGCAGGTCTTTGCAGCTAAAAAGTTTCTAAATCTCACGTATCAAGATAAGTTAGGTTGAGTATTCTTTGACACATCCAAGGATCCCAGGATCTTGGGGACAACACTTGGAGGTCAAGACTCACTCCAAGGGAAGCCACCAGCAGGGTCCAGGGCAGGTCCAGCTGGAACTCATCAACTAAGCAGTTTCAGGAAAGGCTTCTTGTAGCTTAGTGTGTCCCTGCAGCTTGAACAGGAGGTCAGCCGTATGATCCTGGGAGTCAACTTCTTTGTCCTGGGTACAAGAGGGAAGGCATGTTCAGTCTTCTATGCTCTTCTCAGGTCTCTTCTGATTGCCCATAGGTCCAGAGGGGCTTATTTATAAGCCCTTGCGACACTTTAATGCCACTGTAGCGTTACTTTTTGTGACGCATCGGCGGCATAAAAAATGTGTCACTTTGCGCCCTATTTACTTCCCGAACGATGACGTGTCACAGAGCCCCGCCCACCCCGACTGCACGGACACCGGGGTGTATAACTATGGATGAGTATGGCAGTCTCACACCACCCGATCCCGGCAGCGAGGGTAGGTGAGCCTGCACGCGCACATACGAGTGCTGGTAAGTACGAATGACACCTTTAAAACCAAGCTCGCAACGTGTTGGTCAGCATAACATCGACCGAGGGAGTCCCGAATTCAGTGGCACTTTACCGGGATTACCATGCTCGCTTAACAGGTCATATCACTACTCTGAGCTCCATGGACGGGATTACCATGCGGGGCCTCTGGGTTTAACACATATTTAAACACATTTAATACACATGTGTTTGCCTAGATGTGTTGAGCCTGGGCGCCCGGTGAGGCCCTTACCATGTTTGGAGTAAGGGATTACCATGCGGGACCGCCGGGTTTAGCACATATTTAAACACATTTAATACACATGTGTTTGCCTAGATGTGTTGAGCCTTGACACCCGGTGAGGCCCTTACCATTTTTGGAGTAACGCACAGTGAGAGACATGTAGGGGGCTCATGATAAACACCGTTTACATCACAGTTCCTCCTTCCTCATTGTTATACGCCACTGCCCCTATGAGATAACGGATTGAGAGTGGCATTTCAAGTTACTGTCTCACTTGCGTCTTTATACCCAATAGGACACTAACTGCTGGTGTCCTTTTTATCACGCCGGAGACTGATGAGGCTTAACTGATTAGGCCCTTAGGTGAGCATTTCACCACACTATGCTCGACTACTGTTTTAATGTGTTCATATGATTTTAATTGTTTTCATTTACCAAGTTTGTGGTCCTTCACTGAATAATAATAATAATCCACATTTGTAAAGCGCAAACAATCACCCGTAAGGGTCTCTAGGCGCTGGGGGCCGTCGGGAAGATTAAGCAAGCTATTGCCCAGAGTCACATGGTGCTGGGATAATCTGCCGCCGGCGATCGAACCGTGAACCCCAGATTCCGGAGTCAGTCATCCTGGCCGCGGCGCCACACCTCTTCCTGAATGCTGCATCTAGACACTATAAAAGTGTGATTAGTCACTACGGAATGCACACCCCTTTGAACACTTTGTGTGCAATTTTCATAAGGCGAATAAGATATACGATGCTAGATGATGGTGTATATAGTTTATATAATATCTGTTACTTCATCTCAATCTAGGTTCCGCGACAACGGTGGGACATTGCCCAATATACTACATTGTTGGAGGTAGGTTTCCCCTCTCACTGTGTGTAGATAGTCTTTCTTTAATGTGGTCCTGAAGAATTGCCTATGATCCTCCAGACAACAAAGGCAAGAAACATGTCGACCTACTGAGAGTTGGACGTAGATATCTAGGCACATAGCCCCTAGGTTTGCGCTACTCCACACGTTTTTAATCAGGCAGTTTACCTTCCAGAATAAAAACAGTTTGAGGACTAACTGACCTGTTTTAACTCACTCACACCACATCTACACAACTAGGCCCCTCACTCCCACTGCACCAAACGGCAGGAGCAAAAGATCTCCGATAAAGAGCCCCATTTATGTGAGCTTGTCGGGCATTGCAGCGCCGGCCCGACGAGGAGCAGGTCCATATGATGAAGCATGACACCTAGCTTGCTGGGTGTGTGAGCGCTCTAGTTCCAAAAAGGGTCTTACCCCCCTTTCATCTTGAATCACAGGATATTTCTTGCGATCCTGCACATAAAACCTAGCACACCTCTGAACTTGTGTATCCTCATGCCTTTAGGAACTGCATATCTCTCTTCAATTCATTGCCTTGGGCATGTATGCTGGACCTAGTAAAAAAGCCCAACTGTCCCTCCTTTTGTTGATTAAGGCATAAGACTGACACAGGCCCTTTCACATGGGGCCTGCTCCATGTGAAAGGAACATTGCTGGAGGTGCGTCACTCTTCCGACACAACTCCAGCAATGCATCAGTTTTTCTCTTACAGATACGGCAGTAATACAGCGTATCTGTCATTCCTTCGACATGATGCATGATGCAGTAAATATGACGCAACAATGGTGTCGCAAGGAGGGTGCACTGAGAAGTGTTGCATCGCTGCTTTGTCGCAGCGATGCGTAACTTCTCATAAGTAAGGCCCAGAGTGTTCTGAGAGTACTGCAAGTGCCACATTAATGAATGACATCAGCTTGTGGGTTGGGTGACTCCTGACCCCTCCCTAACCAATAGGGTAAAAGATCCCAGGGGAAACCCTACCACTTTTGCAGCTCTTCCTGTGTGCCCTACAGCAAACAATCCCACCATGCCTCTCTCTGCTTAAATCCAAGATGGCAAAGCATTTCTTCCCTTAATGGCAAAACCTTTCTTCCCTTGTGCAAAGCCTATGCTCCCATCCCAGAGGTGTGGCTTCGGAAATGAGCAACCCTCTTTTGTGCAACATTCAGGGCAGGAGCACTCTTAGAAGCAAGTGCTCCCCCACTGGGATTGGTGCCTGCCTGACCGGGAAAACACAGAAGGACCCTGTCCTGATGTAGCAGGGTAGGCTTCTATGAAGTTAATCAAGTTCCCAGGCAGAGCCCAAATGCTCATTCTGCCACAGGAACCGAAACACCTCCCCATTATCCAAGGCCTTTGTTCTACTCTGGAAGCAGCTGTTCAGCTGCCGGCCAACAGTTGGAGCAGATATAAATGGGCCTCCAGGGGTTTTAGGTAGGTCATTTTATAAAATTACCCTTCCCATAATATTTATTACAAATCTAATCTCACTAGTGAATTGTGCTTTTAAAAAATATTTTAAAAAGTCCAAGAATGAAATTTGCAGATAATTTCTAGCCAGAGATAACATTATTAAATCTAATATTGCATCTCAAGGCTTTCCAACAGAACAGAGAGCCTTGCAACAGTGATAACAGTTTTTGTGGCCTTTTCACTGTAAGGAAATGTGTACCATTACATTTTTACATGTCCTACTTTTAAGTACCATCTACCCTGCCTTATAGGCACTAAGGCCTACTTAGGGGTGGCTTATTAATGCTTAGAAGGAAGGCATAGAACTGTCCAAAGGGGTTATTAGACAGGTCGTATTAGCAGTTTAAAACTTCTCAGCCAGACAACACATTGTAAAGCTGCAGTCATGTTTTTACTGTCACTAGAGTGCATGTCGCAATGAATGCTGCAGTCCATTAGTGACCTTTATCTTACAGGCCCTAGGTACACTTTGTTCCATATACTAGGGACTTATAGGTAAGATAAATATGCCAATTAGACGTATACCTATTTCATCATGTTAAAGAGGGGAGCGCAGGCATTTTAGCCCAGTTTAGCAGGGATCAAATGCAGAGTTCTACAACCAGCAAAAATAGTCGAGGCAAAAATCTGGGTGTACACCATGCACTAGATGATAATTTCCTGCAGAGAGAAACCCCGTTTTCACCCTGACAGGAAGGGGAATGGTCAAGAAGCTGAAGACAGGCTTGCATGTTATCAGCGGGGTCACACCATCTTGAAACAGTGGTTCCTGGGTAATTTTACACTAACCAAAGCTGAAGTGCTGCAAAAAAGGTGGTGGGACTGTAAGAAAATTGTTAGGATTGCCCGGTAGAATGCATCCAGCACAAAATAAATCTGGCACCTCGACCACCTCATCCTCAGGACATTCCTGGACCGGGAAGACTCCATCTGAAGAAGAAGGATCTGTTGGAAGAAAAATCCTGACTTCTGACTCCTAACTCTTGCGCAAAGCAGGACTCAGACAAGGACTAAAGGACCACTGAATCTGGCTGGCACCGAGGGGCTGGAACTGTTCGCCATTGGTCCAGTGATTGACTCATATTTAACAGCTTCAGTGACCCAGAAATCAGAAGAACCCCTAGTTCCAAGGTTGCCAACCTGACTAAAGAGGGCTAGAACTCGCAGGCTCTCCATGCTGCTGGAGTCAAGCTAGCCTGGATGATGAGGGATGAAACCTCGAAACCGGTCCCAGAATGCTTATTTCCGGTCCAGGGAGAACCTGGCCTGGCAGTTCAGGCTGGACTGTTCCCATGGTGTAGGAGAGTAGGGTCTGCTATCCTATGGTCACCCCAAACTTTTTGCTTTTTGCTTCACTGGTTTTTTGACATATTGAGGCTGTGGGCCTGCTAATCAGACCCCCAGCCTGCTGTTCTCTCTACTAAATTGACACTATGCACTATAGGTGCATAACCAATTGGAATTGGATCACCCTGTGAGCCCCTGTACCAGTGTACACTAGGTACCCAGGGCATTGGTGTATCTAAGGCCTACCAGGGGCTGAAGCATGTATTATGCCACCCCTGGCCTGGCCTAGCAATTTGACACAACTGGCTGATCACTCAGCTGGGGTAAGTTGGTGTAACCACCTCTTACTTAGGTGTAGTATACCTTTACCTAACCTTAAATGGGACACATGTTAACCTATAAGTCACTCCTATGGCAGGCCTTGACAATCCTGAAGGCAGAGTGCTTGGTTCCAGGTGAGATGGTGCTCTGGCATGAGCTGAGCCTGTCTGCAGTGGTCGGAACAACTTCCTTCTACCGTTTCCAGATATCGTCATACCATATACTCTTAAGTGCATTATGAACCTCGCGGTTAAATGCTATCTTTGGTTTGGCTTTATCAAAACATGTCGAGTAAGGTGTCATACGAATTGGAATTCTAACCCCTCGCCAGTTTTGGCGACGGGGTTAGCATTCCACCCTTCTAGAGGGACACGACATGTACAGATCCTGAAACCCGGGTAAAATCAGACATAGCCTCAGCTCCACAAAATGGATGCTGCCACCACAGACACAAGTCTGCCCTCCTGCTGCTGGGAGTCCTTCCAGCTTGGGAGACGTGGACAAAGGGTTTCCTGCCAGGGGAGGTGCGAGCACCACCCCAGACAGGATTTTTTGTATTGGTCAGGTAGGGCTTGAATGGAATCAGACATGCCTGAGGCTCACAAGGAGCCTCGGTGCATATGCCAGTTCAAACCGGTCCTGGGGCACACCAGCCCCGGACCTGGGGCGAGCTGGACAAAGGATTGGGGGTGTAACCACCCCCGTTCCTGGTCCCACCCTTAGGGAGGGACCTAGCAGGTAGTCTGGCCCCTAGAATCCGCTTAAAGGTAGGAGCAGTGTCCTAAGACTTCAGACATCCTGGAATCAACTTAACTACAAGAAGAAGACGGGAACTTTGACGCTCTGCTGCACAGAGGACAGAAGGAAATCTCCCCTATGGTCAGGGAGTGACCATCTTGCTAACGCAAGCACCAACCAGCTACTCGACGTCTGCTTTGCCGCCGCCTCCCGCTGGAGCCCGAGCCCAGAGCCTGACAAGACCTGGACCTCCAGACCTCTCACCACAGTCCCTGAAAAGAAGGAACCTGTGGAGGCACCGAGACACGTGGAGCCAGCCATCTTGAAAGACCCATGACAAGCTGCAAGCGCGACAACAGAGGCTCCCTCCAAGTTGTGCTTTGGGTCCTAAGAAGCCCAACATCCGAGCAGCATCTGCACCAAAGGTGAGCCCTCCAGCATCTCCATGATCTGTGTGGGGCCCCTCTGCACTTTGCATCTCGACGCGCCTCCCGGTCCCTGGCCCGTTGGCTAGTGGCCATTTTGGCGACGAACCTTGAAAACTACAATGCTGGTCTGGTTGCTCCAGACTGGCCCCTGCTGCTCTCCAAAGGAGCAGCCCCTCTGACCTTGCTGATCAGAACAATCAGCTTTCTCCATTCTTCATGACTTCTGCTTTTGCCAAGGCTTGTTTGCTTCCTTCGAGTCGCCGACACCGCCGACAGCGAGAGCCTGCGTGGGACAGCTCGTGACTTGACTCCTGGACGTCGTCGACCTTAAGGGACCACGTGGCTGCGGAGACAAGCTACACCTCATCACCTGTTTGCACCCGACATCGCCTGGTGCCTACCTGGTACCACGCCGGTCACTGGCTAGTGACTGTGAACACTGTCCCCTCTGCTTTCAGGTCTTCTACAACTCCGATCCACTCTTGGATCCACCGCATCTCTTCTGGACCGGCCGCCTGCAGCATCTTTGTCGTCAGGCTCCATTGAACAGATAGACGAAAACCCGACGCACTTCGAGACCTATGCACCCGCTTCCTGTGGGTGAGGTAAAGCTGGCACTCCGGTGCCCAAGTGTAGAGAAACATCTCTAGTGTCTGTGTTTTAAGTCCCAAGTTCGTAGTCCATCCAGAAGACCCTTCTAGCAGTAACTTTTGAACTTTTACGCACCCATTGAAAACCTATGGGAGCCCGCGTGTAGCTTTCCTCACTGCACATGCGACCCGTGGACCTCCTGGTCACTAACTGAAGTTAGCTCCTTGTAGGCCCAGCGATTCTAGAGGCCCTAGGCCTTTTCCCTTTCCTAGTCGTGGTACTGATACCACTATTTTAGTATATGGTTTGATCGGCCACCAGGGCCTATCCATATAAAGTGCAACTTCTGTATATTGTAATACTTTCTTGTTTAACGATTTGTGCTCCTGTGCTCATAAAGAGTCTAGGGGATACTTTGAGTAATAAATACATATATATTTTGAACATATATCTGTGTGGTGTCCTTTCATTGGTATAAAGGGGTGTTACATATGGTAAAACAGCTTGCTTAACACGCTTTAACGAGTTTAGCCTCAAAGACTGCTTAGCCTACGCTACCACTAGGGCAGCTAGTCCGAAAAGGTTGACTTACAACCGCACCATAAGGGTTGCTTGGCATGGTACAAGGTGGTCACTTTAACTAGTGAACATCATATACCAGGCCAACTTCTCACACATGGGGAACAGGGTCAAGACTGATTTGCATATGGCTGGGTTTAAAGTAGAATGGGAGCAAAAAAACAATGGATTTAGGCCTCTGTAGTGTGGTGAATGTTTGGCATTGACCAGCATTCTGTCCATCAATTGTTCTTTTTGCATTTGTTCTTATTTAGAGTTTGGAGGGCGAGGCTATTTAATCAGAAATGTGACAAATATCCCGACCCCCATTTACAATTCTATTATACCCTATGGAGCTTGTATTAGGGTGGATGGAATATCCATCATGTTTGAGACGGAGTAACGTATTCACCAAACTATAAACCAGGCCCAAAGACTGCAGTCAAAACTTGTGGCCTGGACAACCAGCTTTGTGTATCCGAACTCCGCTCCATTGCAGTTGGTATAAAATTGCTCCTAGACCCTGGTCCACCACAAACTGTTGCTTTTCCATTGTGCTTGACTTCTTTATAGGTGCTTTTTGCCTCAAAACTCTCTGGTCCCCCTTGGCCTATTTGTGTGATCTTGGTGTTTTTTTTCTCACTACATTGTTCTGTATTGTTTATTTTGTGGTATTCTTTACTTTGAAATTGTTTGTACCGATTGAAGTAAGTATGCAATTAGTTGAGCAGAGATTCTTTGGGAATTGTGTTTTGATCTAAAAAGAGTGGGTTGATTGAGTTAGTAGTGGTGCCCCTTCTTCCAATTAATAAGCCCATTTCTGACAACCCCAATCACTGTAGCCAACATGGTGATCTTCTTATTCAGCTGTGCTGAACGCTTCTGGTATCTTAATTCCATCCCTGATCTGCTTAGTTACTCCTAACAATTTTAAAAATGTCACCCCTGTGTCTCATCTACTCTAGGATTCCTGTTGGGCCTAGCTCCAGTGTCCTGCTTCTACCATATCACCTGAATGGGGAGATGCTTCAAGTGGTACTTTTATTACAAGTGCGTCTCATTTCCAATATACATGTGAAAACGGGATTGCACAGCCCTCACTTCCTCTGCCCCCTCCTGGCTGGAGCAGCATGCAGTTCAGTAAATCTGTAAATACCTTCCGTGGCTGTCCTCCAGCCTACAGTGAAATGCTTTCTTTTTTGGACATTTCTCTTCTAAGGGCAACCATGAAACTTTGCAACTCTCATACCTCACTTTAAAATACACCCAGTTTAATGAAAGAAACCTCCATCCCAGGCCTTTCGGATAAAACTATTTCACTACGGCTCTTATTGTGCTAAAACTATTCAAAGTTGTGTAGTTTCGAAAAGATTCTGGCGCCATTGCTTCTTGTTTTAAATGAGCAAGCTTGTACTTTCTTTGCCTTCGACAACAAATAATATATGCTTAGGAGTGCCATTTTGTTTGAAGTGTTTGTCGATTCTTACTCTGTAACAATTGTGTTTGGGTTGAATAGAGACAGTGGGGCAGATTTACAAGCCCCTTGCGCCACATTTACGCCGCCGTTGCGTCACTTTTGTGACGCAGCAGCGGCGCAAATCCTGTGCCATGGTGCAGGGTACTTACAACGTGACGCATCTGGGAGATGCGTCACATTATAAAGCCCTGCGCCACATATAGGCATTCCTGCGCAGGGGGGGGGGGGGGGCGTTCAGGCGCAGGAACGCCTCCTAAAAGTGGCTGAGTGAAATCTAGAAGATTTCACTCAGTCACTTTTAGGCCCATGCTGCGTCAAAACCCTGCGCCTGCCTGAAGCAGGCGTAAGGATTGACGCAGCATTAACAAGATAGGGCCCCCCAGAGCATTGCTGGAGCTGCGTCGCTGTTGCGAAGTAACTCCAGCAATGCGCCACTTTTACGGCACAGATGCGTCACACATCTGTGCCGTTTTAGCCCCATGGTGCACCGCATTGTAAATGTGGCGCATCCATGGTGGCGGAGCTGTGGCGCACAAGAACTGGCGCATCCCTGCTGATATGCAGGGATGTGCCAGTTATTGTAAATATGCCCCAGTATGTTTTAATTTAGCCCAAACTCGAACCGAAGGTATGAGAGCGCTTTACATGAGCATCAGTTATAGTACACAAGCACACATACATTGTTGTTAGGCACATAGAGATTGATTGATGTGCCCAGGATTGCAAGATGTTGAACTGGTGCTGGGACTCAAACCTGGTTCTCCAGCCCCACCCTCCATGAATTCCCCCATTACCAGTCTCCAACAATGTACCTCATCTCTCCATAGCCCCTCTCTGACTTACATTTCATCTTTTTATTGCACTACTCATACTTCACTCACATTCAGTTCTGTGACCTGCATGGTACACATTCTTTGCAGCAGGCACATTAACCCTCTGTGCTACTTTAGGACGAGTCAAAACTGCCACTAGACAAAATTCCAATCTCTCACCAGTTGGAACATTATTCACTGAAAGCAGAGGGGACAGAGTCTGGGTCACTAGCCAGTGACCGAGGGCAGGATGGACCAATGCCCACAGATGTCGGGTGCTTCAGGTGAGTTGATGGATGTCTTGACCCTTCAGCCACGAGGTCCAGGAGTCGTCAATGAAGTCCATGAGCCGGATTTGAGCTGTCCCACAAAGTCTGTCGAGTGCTTCGGTGTCGGCGACCAGGTTGGACCCAACAAGCCTTGGCAACAGCAAGTCACTGGAATTCAGAAAAAGGACTGCGGTGCAGACCAGCAAGGTCTGAGGGACTCACCCAGTGAGGGTAAGTCAGAGCACATCTGGAGCAGCCAGGAAAGCCCAAGTAGAAGAGGAGTTGCCTTCGTGGGGACCTGCTAGCCAACTGGCTAGTGATCGCGAAGGAGCCTCGAGCGTTCGCACTTGAAACTGGCCCACAGGTCACTCATGGAGTGGAGGCCAGCAATCTTTGGTGCAGGAGGTGCTCAAGTCTGGGGTTACTCGGAGCCCAAAGCACAACTTCGAGGAAGTCCCAGAAGATAGTGTTGCTGCAAAAGTTCACGGTGTCCAGGGGTCACGGTTCCACGTCACCCACGATAGCCATGGGTCTCAGCTTTGCTGTGGACTCAGGGTAGCCTCAGGGAAGTCTGGAAATCCACCTCTGGGGATGCAGAGACTTCAGGTCTGGTGGGAGCTTCATAATTGCAGACCAGTCAGTTGCTTCTTTGGTGCCTGCCAAACAGGGGAGTCACTCCTTGACCCCAAGGGAGATTTCTTTCGTCTTCTAGCCGAAATAGAAAGTCGAAGGTCCAGGATTTATGTTGCAGAGTTTCGTCCAAGGTAATCTAAAATCGCAAGGACTGGGTTCCCATACTTATACTAAGTTTGGGGGTTGGACATACTCTAGGGAGGGTTTGGAAAGTGGGGCGGTTACACCCATTTCCTTTTTCCAGTTTCGCACCAGAGAAGGGGCAAGTATCCCCTACAACCGGTTTGAACTGGACTATGCACAGGGACAGCAAACGTGCCCCCAGTGCAGAACTTCAAAGCACCAGAGAGTGCTCCCGCCCAGCCCCAATACACATCTGCCAGTCTGGGGAGGAAACCTATTGTCCAGGCCTCCCCTGCCGGAGTTTCGGTCAGCAGCAGGAGGCCAGACCCGTGTCTATGGCAGAGGCATCCATTTTGTGATGCCAGGGCTCAGGAAAGTCCTACCGGGTTTGACCAGTGTGAACATGTCTCTCCCTCTAGAAGGGTGGAATGCTACCCCCGCTGCCAAAACTGGCGGGGAGGGGGGTAGTATTCCAAGATGTTTGACACCAAACAAGACATGTTTTGATGCAGCCATGCCAAAGTTAGCATTTACCGCAAGGTTATAATGCACTTAAGAGTATATGGTATGGCTGTATCAAAGAACAGCCATAAGGAAGTATTTCCGAAAGCTGCAGAGGGGCTCCGCTCATGCTTGAGCACCCTCTCACACAAAACCAAGCACTCTGCCTTCAGGATTGTCAAGGCCTGCCATAGGAGTGACTTATAGGTGTATATGTGTCTGCATATATAGGTGGATATAGGTAGCCTATACCACTGTAAAGGGTGCAAGCACACCCTTACCCAGGCTGCAGTAGCAGACCTGTGGTGCCATTTTGGAGTCCTTTCCAGGGTTGGCATATTACATGCTTCAGCCCCTGGTAGGCCTCTGAGGTACCTATGCCCTGGGTACATAGTATACCATATACTAGGGGCTTATAATGCACTCCATAATCCAATTAGATATGTACCTAATGTACATGGAAACATTTTAGAGAGGAAGCAGCTAGGCTGTGGTCCTGATTAGCAGGGCCACAGCCAGACTAAGGTCGAAAAGCAGTGAAACACCAGCAAAAAGTGGGGGTACCCATGTGAAGCAGATCCTACTCTCCTACAAGCAGTAAGCTGCTCTGTATTGGGCCATCACTAAAATCTTTTGTCATTTATATCTGGCTGGGAGAAGGTATCAAAAGGGAAGGGACTCCAAATATTCTTCAAAACCCCCAACCCCATTTCTAATAATCACGTTGTGGATACTTTTACACATTAGAATAGCATTTTTGACAATCATTTATTTGATTGCATTTTTAAAATGGTGACAGAACCTAACTGCAATGTTTAAATAAGTCTAGACATATTTAAACATTGTCCGTTTAATAAAATAATTGTGAGAAATATTTGAGAGGGGCCCCCGGTGATTTATTGTTTTAATTGATGGGGGAACAGCATTAAAAAGTTGGAATGCCACTGCTTTAATTTGTATTGCACAACTGCTCACCAACATACGACTTACCAAAAATAAATATGTTATTCATCACATATGCAAAACCTAATGCATTTACCACTGCTTGCTTTTATATCATGTTTTGTTAGCACCAGGAAGTCTTTGGTGTCAATCCACTTGATAAGAATCAGAATCAAATCAGATTAAAAAATTAATACACAATAAAAGGTTCAATCAGTTGATTAGCTGCTTGGAATATGATTTTATTCTTATATGATGGAGAATAATAGGAAACATAAAACGGAGTGTGGATGCTTTTTACAAATGGGAGAATGTGCTCCGCGCAAATTCCAGCATCAAATTATGCTTTGCGAGGAATTTCAATGTCTTCTTTACTGTGATTTGGTGAAAACTGCAGACTGCTTCATAAAAAAAATTCTGCTTTGCTGAATCTATCTATGCCCCACCCTCAACCATGTTCTTAAACGTCTTATGCACATACAGATTTGAATCAGGATTCTGGCAATCTGAAAAGTAAACAGCTATGCTTGTCCTCGAACAACTAGATATATCACCAGCTGTAATGCTGTTTAGAATATAAGTACAGTGAAACAAGACTCTGTAGGGACTCATGCTTATTTCAACATAGATGACATAGTGAAAGGCTATTGATGCCATTTGACGCCCATTTTATTCAGAAACACTCCAGTGTCCAAAAGATTTGTAAATGCTTGTAAGTGTATGTTTTAAAATTCCCAGCAGGTGGCAGTGCTGCACTGCGCAACTTACTAATGTTTTGCAAACGCTTGCATTATTTTGCTTTAAAGTGGAACAACCCGAGCGGCGGCAGGAAAGGTATGATTTTGATTTACATTTTCCGTAGAACATTATTAATTACACTGCGTGATGTTTTCTTGATCTAAAAGTTGCAAGTGAATATTTACGTTAATATTAATGTGAGTCAACTCGCATAATAGTCCCAATGTGCCTTAAATCAAATATTTGAGCGCAATCGGATCAAATGCATACTTGGTGAATTACAGGCACTGAAATTAGTGGATTAATTAAAATTCGAATTATAGGGGCATTTCGGTGCATACCCCGACCCTGGTTGCTTGTGTTCAGGGCCAGATTAAGGTGTTTTAGGGAGGTCGGCAAAATATTTTTTATTTCGACAGATTTACATCCATAAGGAAACAGGCATCGTTCGGCAAAGCGAATAGGTCTTTGCTTTTCCAATGCCTTTTTGCATTTGGAGGTGTGTGCATGAGTGGAGACACATATACATTGTTTCAATGGCAATTTTGGAATGAGTTTCTAATGAAAAAATTCCAAGAGTGGACAAATCCTTAATGCTACCAGCGACCATTTAAGATTTACCATTCTAACATGGCGGATGCCCAAGTTATATTGGCAAATTAAAATATTATAGAAAAGACAACAAAAAAAGCTGTGTGAATAACGGAAAAGGTCGCAAGTGGCCTAGGACAAGCATAGCTTCGCAACATCCGGGGTGAGGCGGGGCGGGGCTTACAGAGCAGCCGAGGAGTGGTTTGCCCACTCCAAAGTGCGCAATGATTTTTTGGCCGGCCCTCTCAGGCTGCCCAAACCAGTCATGGGCACTTTCCCTCTTCTGCACCCAAGCTGCATTCCAGCCTGGGTGGAGTACATGCCAGGCCCACATGCCCCATCTGAGCGACTCACAATGCTGCATTGCAGCATTGTGATTGGTCACAAGATTTGTTAGGCACGTGCACAGCTCTTTTTAAAACAGCTTAACAGTTAATGTTGGCTTTTCGGAATTTTAAATGGATTTTATGACCGTGCTTCCAGGGTGTCACTCCTCTGATGTGAGTGCCTCAAATGAATCCTGGTGTAGCAAACCCTAAATTTAGGGTGTGTCCCCCGGGCACTGGTTGAACGAATGAATCATTTACATTGTTTAGACCAATAAACGATTGTTTGTGATTTTCAATAAAGTTGCACTCTTGTCAATTCATTTGAATGTTCGTTTAATTCATCACGACGTTTTTTTTGTAACGAAAATGCAGTGATTCACAAATTCTACGTGTCTCACATATCCCAATGCATTTCGGCTTAAAAATATAGCCTTCGTCAGGGGTTTATCTACAACATAAATGAACAAAATGAGCTTTCCTGCAATGTATCTAACAAACAAAGAAAACGATAAGTTCACTTGGCTAAAATGTGTCAATAACATAACGTAGGTTTGTAGTTTCTCCTGTTCGCCATAAATCTAGTGTGCTTCGGTGTTTGTCTGTGTGTGGATCTTTACGTGAGTTTGTGCGAGTGGCTTTTAGAACTTCGAGTAAAATTCGTGGTGCGGATGTGACTATGTGTATGCGAATTAATATGTTGGGTTCACTGATGTTGATTACTTACTCGTGAGTCAGCGTGGTCTGGTTCTGGCAGAGCTCCTTAGGTATATGTCGGTAGCTGAAGCGCTTTCCCTTCGTGTCGGTGGTTAGATTGGAAGTTACATGTGGGTTCTATGGGCGTGTGATTAAGTGTGCCTTGGAGTGTAAGAGTCAAAATAGGACTATGATTGTGGCGGTTGGTAATGGTGCAAGGGTTTCTGGGTCTGGTAGTGCATGTGCGCTGATTGAATTCTACATTATGCCTGATGGTAGATTGATTAACACATAATATTAAATGCATAACGGTCATAAAAAAACTTCTCTAGGTGATATCAATTAGGCAATTTAAATCAGAGGTAACATGCAAATTCCATGCGATCATTCATCCCATGTGGTTTCATGGAATTTAGTAGGCGTATCCAATAATTCTCCCGTTTTAACAATGTCTTATGGTTGTCTCTTTCTTCAATTTTGTTAACCGTTTCTAGAACCATGAATTTCAATTGGCTTACGTTGTGACCACTTTCTTGGAAGTGGTTGGCTACTGTGGATTTTGCGTTGTTTGTTCTAATGTTACTTTTATGCTCATTCAAGCGTACTTTTATTTTTCTTTCTGTTTGTCCTACGTATATCTTCCCACATGGGCATTCCCACGTGGGAAGATATACGTAGGACAAACAGAAAGAAAACTGTGCATGACTATACACGGCAAGGACATGGGTGTGTGCTAACCCTCTGCTTATTCCCCCAAAAATTCGCTCCCCCTTTCCATCTAATGCAACTGTGAAATCACCAGAGCAAGACGCAATAAATCTCTGCCTATAATTCTTCTATGCACACAGAGTCATATTTTCACATTAGTCCCAAAACGAAATTTCTTTGCCAATTTGAAAGCACACTTACTGCTCTTTTTTTTTTCAGGGGCAAGTGTAAATCACTTTTACACACTGACACATTATGAAACCACCATGTGTAACTACAACAAAAACAATTCCCATTTCTATTATTCATTTCTTAAGTTACCACATACATACCCTCTCAAACTGTAAACTCACCTTTAAAATTAGTTAGTTGTGAAAGAAATGTGACACTCAAACAGCAGATTATCAGAGCCAGGATCTCTGTTGTGTTCACCTCTCTCCTCTCAGCAGAACCAGATAATGGCAAACTTTCCCTCTATTTTTCCACACATATACATGTAAGTTTCAAATCTCAGTGCTTCCCCCTTTTTTTCACATGTAATCACACATTGCTATTGGTTGAAAACGAACCCTTTTCCAAAAGTACCCTTCCCCCACCTTGACTTCTGCCTAGTACCCTTCCCCCAACTTGACTTCTGCCTGCTACCATAGCAACAGCTCATGGAACACTGCTGTGTGCAGTTAGGTCAGAAGTTCGACACACAATGTTTCAATTCCACAGAGCAAGAGTGCTTGACTTTTCAAACCTAACAGCAAATCCATAGTACTGTTCTTTGGTTACACATTTTTTTGTACTAATACAAAACATGCTTCTATTAATTTACACATACAGCCTAGTTTTTATTCTAGAATGGTATGAAACAGCCAATCAGTTCTTTTTGTTTTGAAAAAAATATGTATGCCTCCATTTCCAAACTGTCTTTCTTTTCATATTGCCATTCTACTGAAAGACACCTCCTGAGTGCATCCAGATCTCCTTTGAAGATGTTCACAGTGTGGATTGTAGGGCACAGCTATGTCTTCTGGAGTGAAAAGTTTGCAGAGAAAACAGATATGGTGAGAGACCTTGCTTTGCCAAATGTAGACATTAAATGGATTGGTCAGAGAGGGTTAAAGTGGCACCAATTGATGCCATTGGTGAAATCCTTCATGCAAATCCAACACCCTGACCTCATAATAGTGCACTGTGGTGGCAATGACCTAGGCACTTTGACTGGGGTAGGTCTGGAAATGCTTATGAAGGACACCTTTGCACAACTGTTTTCACTTTTCCCTAAAACTGCCTTTGTGTTTTCCAACATATGCCAAAGGCAAAAATGGAACTGGTCCAATCATTTCTGTCCACAGATTGACAAAGCAAGAAAGCACGTCAACAAATCTGTTTCTGCTTTCCTCCGTGACTATGGTATGGGTGCCATTTACCACAACAACTTGCGTTACGACATGCAAGACATTTATAGAGGAGATGGTGTGCACTTCAATGATGAAGGGAACAGAGTCTTCCTCTTGAACCTTAGACTCTGCATCGGTACTTACTTGTAGGTACCACTAAAAAAATGACTCCATAAACACTCTTTTTAGAGCTCCCTAATTTCTAAACTCTTAAATCTGCTTTTCATTTATTTATTTTTATTTTTTTTACCGTACGCTTACCGTAAGCTTACCGTACGCGTACCCCGTGATTTTTATTAAAATCAATAAATATTTTTTTTGTACTTTTCTGTCCATCTTTGACCCCCTTACAATTGTTAGGGGGTCTGTAACTCTCCTCATTGCCCCCTTTCCTTGTTTTCACTCTTTTTTTTCAGAGTGAAATACACAAAATGGCGGCCGCCGCTTCCTGGTTTCGGCCGATTCGAATGTTTACTAAGATCTAAGAGCCAATCAGAATCGCGCTCGCGCACGCCACCGTACGCTTACCGTAAGCGTACGGTAAGCGTACCGTAAGCTGGCTCAGATATATATATTGATTTAAAGGCTATTTTCTCAGAATCTACTGAACAGATTTACACCAAACCTACAAAAGGCACTTCCTTGACCTAGGGACTACCTCTCTGCCAAATTTTGAGTAATTCTGTTCAGCCGTTCGGGCTGTAGCTCGTTCTAAAGGTCCTATGGAAAAATGCATGGGAAAAACGCGTTTTGGGACCCCCCTTTTATCTCAGCCCCCGCTTGACGGATCCCCCCGAGACTTTCAGGGTAGGAGCGTAGCGTAGCGCCCCACCTATTTTGAGAAATTCGCGAGGATTCGTCGACCGGCGCCAAAGTTATTCAAAATAGAATGTTGAGGTTTTCCTATGGAAACGTGGTCCTAACTATAACTACCTACTGGCGACCGCCAGTAGGTAATATATATATATATATATATATATATATATATATATATATATATATATATATATATTTTCTACTTTATCTCGCTTTGCTCAAGTTGTGGTGAAATAAATGGGGTGCCGAGTAGAAAGCTGCGGCGCTTGGCTATACGACCCATCCTTGGGAGGGCCTTGGGGGTGAAGAGAGCCTTTTGCATTACCTTTCCCTGGAAGGGGGGGGGCATGCCTCGGCCTGTGGGCACACACCTCCCCCATCTGTCATCCTGCCTCCCGGGGCCTCAGCAGCCAGGCCTCTTCACGGGACTTCAAGCTAATCCCGCGGCTCCTGCCTGTGACAGGTCATTGTTAAACACCCCTTCCCATTTCCACCCCCTCCCCATTGTCATGAAGGTGTGACTGCAAGGAAGCCCTCCCCCTCTCAACGCTGCCAGCAGCAGCTCTTGGGAGCCATGTATGCTGTTTTCTGAGGTTTGGAAGAGTTGCCAACTTGACACCATGCCTTGAGACATCGGCTTTCATGTCATTAATCAGTGCATTCTGGGACTTGTAGTATTCCGTTACTTCACTAAAAGCAGCTGGTCAAAGTGATCTGTTAACAGTGATTTGTGAAACGAGAGCACACGACTGACTTTGGTTGCACATCCTGCGTGGGCCTTTGCTAAGTTTCTGGGGCTTGCAAGTGTGTTATGCGGGTACTCAAACACACATGGCAAGTACGGATCGCTTGTGACCTTCCGTGTCTAGTGTGTGTAATGGCGGGGTGTCCCTGGCGCTCATAAGAGCTCACTTTATCAGATCGCAGACTCGACAGGTGAACACCGCTGAGAAGGGCACAGGCTAGGGCAAACCACACAAACACGAGACCTGGACCCAAATCTCTACTTCCCCATCATACTGACCAAACTGTGTGCTCTTGGGCACCTCATCCCCGTTTCTCGTGTCAATTATATGCCAAAGTCAGCAGCTCTTAGAAACAGAACAGAACACACACACACACCGAGCAAGGAAGTGTCACATTTCCATTTATTAAGTGAAGGGGCGATAACTCCCGCCCTCACATCCTTGCATCTAGCGAGTGAGGAAACTCAGCGACGCGTTTATTCACTCTAGAGACTGGGTGTCGCGGATTTCAATTCTGGCAAAGCAAACTCCGGGTTTCAGTCTCCTGGGACCGCTTTCATTTAGTTGCGATTTTCCTGTGAACGCGCCTGCGGATTAAACGAACTGCAGATTACTCCCCAAAAAGCTTTTAATAGCTATAAAATTATTGTTTTACGTCATTTGGTAATGCCGGTGTTATAAACTTAAAGAAGACACGGAAAACAGCACTAAATACATAGTATGACAGACAACTACCTCTGCCCTCCCCCCGCGCATCCCAAGCGGTAAACATAGCATTTCAAGCGACTTTTACACTCCATTCCGCTTCCTATATCGATTGCTTCCAGTCTACGGTTTTACGTGGCATTCGCTGCTGTGGTTTCTGTTCATGCAGACCAATGTTCATATCGCACTGACGGAGGCTGCTACCCCACGTCCCCTGGTTCCTTTCAGTAATGTCCACTCCTTCCTTGTCTTCCCCCTAAGCCATTAGCAGCCAATTGATGTTTACTAAGGTGCTTAGTGTGCCGCGGCGCGGACGGCACTGGAAGATAGCGGCCGGGCTGAGGGTGGAGCGCAGCCACCGGGATCCTCGGGAGGAGGCTGTCGGTCTGTGATGCGCACAGGGCAGCCGGGCATGGAGCAGGCTGCACCTGGGAGCTGTGCACAGGATTCCCGAGCCCGGCGCCGCCGCAACGCACTCGGAGCTTCGCGTGATTGCTCAAAAATGGCGGATGGAAGCTTCGAAACTTTTTCGGATTCGGGGGCGTGTTCCTGCTGTTCAAAAGGGCGTGGCTAAAAAGTGGAAAGAACAGCAAGGAACACGCCCCCGAATCTGAAAAAGACGGAGCCTATTTGGAGGGACGGCTCTCTCCTCCAATGGCTGGCCTCCGTTTAGGAAGCCAGCCAATGGAGGAGAAGCAAAAAGAGAGGCGGGCTAAATAGCCACTCTAGGAAACATTAAATCTTCCGACTTCCGGTTCTGCCTTCGGCAGACCGGTAGTCCTCGACCTAAAAAGGTGGCGCAACAATGACACAAAATGTTAGTAAATGTGGGCATAGGTGTGTATCGCACACGTGGCACTAGGAACGTACACAGAACAACTTACAGAAACCAGACAGGTGAACAGTCATCAGAGAAACATACACAGGATCATTTATTCTTGCAAAAAGATGGGATAAACCAACTGGAATCTTGCAATGAACATCAGTGCAGAAGTCTTGCTTTTCAAACGGACAGCCATCGTCACCCAGCACACATAAAACCAGTAGTTCTATCAGGAATCATGCAAGTCAAACAAAAAAAAACAACTACATGACTTCATAATGAATTCACTGCGCACGACGTCTCTGCAGGGGCAAGAGTACTTCGGTATAATTACTTCTGCAATCCACCACCTAAAATGTAACACCTTTTTAACATTCTCTGAACTGATTTTGCAAAACCTATTTATGAAGATTGCCGAGATTGCCTCCCTTGGAATAATTCCTCTCTTTTCCCCATAAGAGAACACCAAAGCTGTGCCCTTCTTGAACAGTTCACTCACGAAATCCATCGAGAAATAATTATCCTCACCAGCGAAGGTATTTGATTTGCGCATTCTTATTGCCTTGTATTCTATTAAAAGCATCAACGCTACTCACGTTGTGAATACCCATGATCAGAGCCACTGGAACTATGCGACAGGAGAGGGCCAAATAATGGGGCAGGGTTGAGTAAATTATGTGGCAAGAAAAGCCAAATAACGTGGCATAATGCGGCACATTTTGTAATAGCATTACTTCATTATTTCATTTTTAAACTTGGTAACACCTTATGGGCATTGGTTGCACCTCATTAGTACCAGTCTAACCACCAAATATAGCAATAAGTAACCGAAAGGTCACCAGTCCAACTTTGCAAAATGGCTTCCACTGCACAACAACACGTGTTGCTGTATATTTAGTAACATTTGAACCGTCTGAGCTAGAAACATTTTTTTTGTCAAAGTCTGCAGATTATCTGGCAAATGCTGCAAAACTATAATCATGCAAAAATCGCCATGGCCGCATAATTCCTGTGGCCCTGCCGATGATGCCCAAAAAAGCCTAGAAAGCTACCATTGCTTCAAAGGCCCCAGAGGATTACTATTTTTGACACACTTGGAAATTATTTAAACACTTGCGTGCCAGAAAGTCTGAGATCAGGCTAGTAAATCTGTTCCCAGAGTTGTCAGGACTCAGGGAACAGAGAACATACCGCATTACTATATTTGTGATAGAAACTTCAAAGGTAGACAGGTGATTACTGACTTGAGTGGAATCATTGCCACATACTAATAACAAGTGTACTGTAGTATGTGCATATTCTCTTTTATGTGTGCTTATAAGCGTATACATTCCTTTCACGAGCTTCAATCCCAGTAATTCCAATTCAGCCTTTCTTCATCTAGAGAGCGATAACTTGGCTACCAGTACCTTGGACATATGAACGGTACATTAAACCTACAAACTGTAATATGAAGCACTACGTAGAAGAAGAAGGTTATCATTGTTATTGTAGGAGTGAGACCAGCTTCCCACTAAGTTGATCAGTTTGTGTTTCACCTGGTGGTACGAGTACTGAATGGTACCTAAAATACTGATTGCCAGTATTACTTATTATCACCTCTGAAATATCCTTGGATTTTCAAAATGAGCCCTGGGGTGGAAGAAGCTCCCAATCAATTAACGATTATGTATTGTGCTTTGAAACTCCGCAGGTAATCAATCTCGGACAATTTTCTATCTGGTCCTGTCTTGCTTGAGTCATTGCTTCAGCATCTATCCATAAGGAACCCAAGAGTACGCCTTTGTCTTTTTTGCCAAAGGCCTGTACCTTCAGCAATCCATTTTTTCTCAGGTTCACTACAGAGAAGTATGGGGCCCCATGAGTACATCTAGGAATATCCAGGGGTAGAGGTTTGCCCTTGGTTCCTCGTCACCGCCTTTCATACCTTGGTCCTATGGGTCATGAAGGCAGCAGCAGGAAGATAAAGTAAAGAGGACTTTACCATCTGTAGTGTCCACTCTTTGCATTCCCTCACCTCCTCAGCAGCAAATGGAAGTCAGCGAAGGGGATAAAGGGGGGCAAGTGGTCCATCCTGTCCTATTGTAGGGATCAAATGGAGCGTGACCTCACACGCTTCACCCCTGGCATCTTAGTGATCTATCATTCTTGCATGGAAAGCACAATGATGGTGTTTACAGGGTTATATCCATTCCATTTTGATAAAAGCAAGTCCAATATTAGTCATCTTTTTTTTTTTTTTTTTTTTTTTGTGGGTAAAAAAGCTTTATTGTGCAGAGAAAAAGGGTACAAGCACGGGCCTACAACCTCCTGGGCCGGCCGCTAGTATTCAGAGATGTTCAAGCAGTTCAAAAAACAATGACTGGCCCACAGGGGCTCCGCTAAATTACAGGAGATCAGACTGCACATAAGGGACGTCAGGATACACCCTTTTTAAAAAAAAAATAAAAAAAAAATTAAATAAAAAAACAAAAAGCAAGGCGAGAAACATTGAATGGGCGTCTAACCACAGCAGAGGAACTCCACACCCGACCACCATAGGGTGGTCAATAAAAAGGGGGTCTGAGAGGGAGGGGGGGGCCACGGGAAAACCAAACCTATACACAGATGAACAAATTAAGCAAGGAACCCTCAAGGATCAGGGGGACAAGGCAACCTCAGACGTATCCACCAGGGGGGGAGAACAGATAGTCCCTCGATACACATTCCACTGACCCCAGATTCTACCCCATGCCCCCGGTTTACCACGAGCCACATACACCGTCTTCTCCCTGAACATGCACCAGTCCATGTTCTCCTTCCATACGGACACGGTGGGAGGCCGTCGGGAACCCCAAAGCTGCGCAATATCTCTCTTTGCAATCATGTTCCCAAGGGCCGCCCACCGAGCCTGGGCCGCATTATAGTCATTGGGCTCCCACACATTCAGAACACATCAGCGCACCTCCGGCAGCAGAGCGACCCCAGTGACTCGTTTCATAACATCATGCACCTGGCGCCAATATTCCGCCACCTCGCGGCACTCCCAGAGGATGTGGAGAAAGGTGGCACTGAGCCCGCAGCCACGCTTACAGAGCCCGTCGTCAGAAAACCCCATCGAGACCAAACGGGGACCCGTCACATAGACACGATGGAGAATCTTAAGCTGGACCAGACGGAGACGGGCCGGGATGGCAACCTCCTTAGGGGATGACAGCGCAGACTGCCAGTCCTCGTCATCCAACTCAACCCCATCCCCCGTCCACGCCTCCCGAAGACGCACCAAGAGATCAGCCCGATTATTTATTAGTTTTTTATAAATCAGAGAGATAGTACTGTCGGGCACGTGTCCGTCGAGTATACGGTCCTCGAGAGGCGAAGCAACAGGGACCGTGGTCCCCTCCCCAAAGACAGAGAGTAGGGCGTGCCGAACCTGGGCATAGCGGAAGAACTCCCTTTCACTAAGCTCGTACTCGCTCTGAAGCGCCGCGATGGATTTAACCGCGCCTTTAACCCATAGGTCCCCCACTCTGCTAATGCCGATCGTATCCCAGTGCTCAAAGCCTTTCGTTGTCCAGAGGCTTCCCAAGCGCTCTGAGGCGAACAAAGGAGTAGCACACGTTAACCGCTCACTCCAGCCCACAGCTACATTCGCCGCCTTCCACACACGTACCGCAATCCTAGTAGGGCCCGTGAGGGTCCTCCCGGCAGATCGAGAGTAAAGCGCTCTGTTATAGTTACCGCCGGGAAGCAGGAATTTATCCATCTCATATGCCGGGTTCGAACCAGGAGCGTACGTAGCATGGCTAATGGCAGACAGCTGGGAGGCCCAATAGTACCTTCTAATGTCAGGAAGCGCGATGCCCCCGTCATACCAGGGAGGAGTCAGCTTTGCCAAAGCGATACGCGCCCGACCGTCCCAAACCAGTCTCCTCTGCAAACTCTCCACTTCCCTAAAGTAGGCCGCCGGAATGATATCGAAGGAGTTCTGGAGTGCGTAAAGAAATCTGGGGAGGGACATCATTTTAAACAGTGCTGCGCGACCAAGTGGAGACAAGGGCAACTTACACCATCGAGCCGTATCCACCCTCAAACGCCGGAGGGGAGACAGGAGATTCTGCTTGTAGCGGACCGCCGGATCCAACGAAACGTACACCCCCAAGTATTTAAAGCCGGATTGAGATGTTTGAATCGGAAGCCGAGGCGGTAAGAGAGGAAGGCCACCGGAGATAGGATACACGCAAGATTTGGACCAGTTAATTATCAACCCCGAATTCCTCCCGAAGGAAGTAAGGACATCAAAAAGCACATTGAGCGACTTCCGCGGCGAGGTGAGGTACAAAAGAATGTCGTCCGCGTACAACGAGACCCGATCCTCGAAGCCCGGGGCCCACCAGATCCCTCTGATCGAGGGCTCCCAGCGGAGCCAGGCCGCGAGCGGTTCCAAGGCGAGAGCAAAGAGCAGAGGGGACAACGGACACCCCTACCTAGTACCCCTCCCGAGAGCGAAGGGCCGAGAAACCCGCCCATTGACAACAACCTGAGCCATTGGTCCAACATAGAGGAGCTTAACCCAACTAATAAATCCCTCCCCAAAGCCAAACTTCGCCAAGACGGCCCAAAGGAATGGCCACTCGATGGTATCAAAGGCCATCGTGGCGTCTAAGGAAACCAATATGGCCGGTTCAGAGAGGTACTCCGCCCTAGCGAGGACGCCGTGTAGACGCCGCAAGTTGAGAGCGGTATTCCGATGAGGGATAAAGCCGCATTGATCCGGATGTATCAAATCACATATAACTCTCAGCAAGCGATTAGCGAGGACCTTGGCGAGGATTTTCGGTTCGGCATTTAGTAGGGAAATAGGCCTATATGAGGCACAGCGGTCTCGTGGCTTACCGTCCTTGGGAATCACAACTATAGTAGCCAGCCGCTGGTCGTCGGGGAGGGAACCCCGCTCGAGCGACTCCAGAAACATACGACGGAGGAAGGGCGCGATTTTATCCGGGCGTAGTTTATACAGTTCAATCGGCAGTCCGTTGGGGCCCATAGCCTTGCCCGAGCGAAGGGAACGAATCGCGGTAGCAATCTCGTCGACAGACCGTGAGGCCTCCATCTGCTCACGGTCCTCGACGGATAAACCGGGCAAGGCAATATCCCGCAGCAAGAGACGAGAGTCATCCTCATCTCTATCGGACACCGGGGAGTACACCGCCCGGAGGTGGTCCGCAAAACACTCCACAATCTCACCAGGGTCAGTCACACACACTCCATCCAAAATCCGAAGCTCCGGGACCACACGATTCACTCTCTCCTTCTTATCCAACCAAGCAATCAGTTTACCCGCCTTGTCCCCGGCATCATACAACCTACCCTGCTGCTCCCTATACATGGTCTTGGCAGCGTCCATAACAAGAGACTTATATTCAAACTGCTTCAAGCTGAGGGCATGAAGCCCATCCTGAGTGACACCCGTCTCCAAAGCTGCCTCCAGCCCCGATATTTCGATCTCCAGCTTCACCACCGCCTCATTCTTGACCTTCTTAGCCTCCACTATCTGGGATAGGGCATGCCCGCGGAGCACTGCTTTGAAGGCTTCCCACAGGGACACTGAGGACAACACCGACCCCTCATTCTCGAGAAAATACTGATCAATCGACTTAACCAGGCTATCACGAATCTTGGGGTCTCGTAAGTACCAAGGGTTAATAGGGGCGATCCGCCCAGCGGACCGCGTCCCGGTGTCGAAAAGCAACCACAGTGGGGAATGATCAGAGATACCCCGGGCCAGGTGCTTAACCTCTCGAATCCGGGCAGTCTGGGCCGCGGGCATAAGAAAATAATCCAATCTGGAGAGGCTCCCATGTGCCCCAGAGTGAAATGTGTACTGACACTGTGTCGGATGCATTAACCTCCAACAATCCACCAGACCGAAGGTATCCAAGAGCCCGCCGAGCCACGCCTGGGCAGCAGGGAGGGCCCTGGGCGGGTGGCGATCCAGATCACCCGAAACAACCGAATTAAAATCCCCACCCATAAGCAAAAGACTGTCAGGAAGCTCAAGCAGCATACGACCCAAGTCTGAGAAAGTGTAGTTCTGGAGGCCCGGGGGAACATAAACCGAAACCAAGGAAAGGGACTGTCCCTCCCACCTCCCAGTCAGGGCCGCATAGCGCCCTCTATCGTCTAGGACAACCCTGGTGATCTCTAGCGGAAGTGAAGATCGTAGGAGAATGCCCACCCCTCTAGAGCCGGTGGTGAAACCGGAATGGGCCACAAGTCGGTAGCCCCCCCTGTTCATGGCATGACAAACATTACCAACCAAATGCGTCTCCTGTAAGAATACCACATCAGGAGTCAAACGACGCAAATATTGCAGCACAACCCACCGTTTGATACGATCCCCCAATCCGTTGACGTTCCAAGACATCAATCTCAACCCGTCCCCCCCCCAACCCCCCCAGTAGATCAAGGGTCCCCCAGCAAATAGCGCGACACCTGAAACTGAAACAGAGCCAATACCTCGCCTTGAAAACAAAAAACACAAATCCAAACAACCCCTCCCACCCACCAACCCCCCCCCAAATTCAACTCCCCCCACCCTGCACCCCTGCGGTCCAAAAAACCACCCCAACTTGCAGTGTGCCTGTCGCCCTACAAACCCCATTCTACGAAAAGACCCCGGAGGAGGAGAGGGACCCGTCCCTGCCCACCCCCAACACAGATCATAATTAAACAAAATGTACAAAAGAAGTAGAACCCCGCCGAACAAAACAAAATGTCAAAGTCAAGGACCAAAAGTCACTCCAAAGGAGGCCCGCCACCCTCGGTACCACCAGAAGGCCCAGGCCGGTCACCCCGGTCCGGCAGAGAATCCAACCAGTCACTCACAGTCGCGGGACAGTCAAAAAAGGTAGTCCGGTCTTCGTATTCCACTCGGAGCCTAGCAGGAAAAAGCATGGAGTACTTAAAACCCAGGTCCCGGAGACGGCGCTTCACCCCCTGGAAGCCCATCCGCTGTTTCTGGACAAGTTGGGTGAAGTCCGGGAAAAAGTTAACGGATGAGTTCTCATATCGGACCGGGCCATGTACCCGTGAGGCCTGCAGAATCGCATCTCGGTCTCTGTAGTGAAAAAGTTTTGCAACAATAGGCCTCGGGGGAGCTCCCGGTCGCGGCCGACCGCCTGGGACTCGATGGGCCCGCTCCACGGCAAAGAACTTACTCAGGCCAGCAGGGGCAAGCTGGTTGAGGATGAGATCTTCAACCATAAGATCAACCGGGCGATTGTCGAAGGTCTCTGGAACACCTATGACGCGGATGTTATTGCGTCGAGCCCGTCCCTCGAAGTCCTCCAGCCGCCGGGCCATCAGGTCGTTGGCCGACTTGAGGTCGCCAAGAGCAGTCTGCAGGTCCGACACATCCGTACCAAGGGTGGACGTCTGCAAATCCAGCGATTGAACCCTCTCATTGGTCTTAGAGAGATCCGCCCGAGTTAGCGTAACATCAATGGCCACCGTGTCGATTTTACGGGCCAAGGCCTCGTACTGTTTAGCGATGGTCTCCTTGATGCCGTTAATGGCGCCCATGATGTCCTGCAATGACAAATCCGGAGGGACGGACGGAACACCACCAGCGTCATCCGTGAGAACACTGGCCGTCCCAGGGGACCCTTTACCCTGAGTGTAGCGGTCCATGTTGTTAGTCTGGACCGGTCCCCCACGTAGGGATGTCTTGGTCTTACGCCTCTCGGGATCCCCCTTGCCACCCATGTTGAACCACGCTCACCGAAGGGGACCACCGAGCGAGCGTCGAAGGGGCACAGGCGAAGCAGACACGAGCCGTACCAGAGACCGCAATGTGGCGGTGCGAGAGGATCAAAGTCAATGGGCACACTGGTATCAGACGGAGGCAAAGGCACCAAGCGAAGGCCGAGTGAAAATCCAGCCGCACAAAGCAACTCCACGGTCCAGCCACTCAGAGATCCAAAAGTGAAACCGAAAGTGATGGGACGGCCGCTGGCACAGCCCCGATGCCGTTGTTGTTCAACTATGCCCCGGCTCCACAGTTCACCTTCGCACCGGGCACAGCCATCAGTTGGGCCTCAAAAGTTCAAACCACCATAGATCAGGTCTCCCAGGTCCGATTTGGTTTCTGAAAAGAGTTTAGGGTTCAGCCAACGTTCATCTTCCAGAATCCGTCAACCAAGTCAGGATAAAGTCAGGATAAGTTCCGAGGAGCAGCGAGGGTCCGGGGAGCCCTGTGCTCACGCGACCATCATGGATGCGCGCTAGGCTCCTCCTCCCAATATAAGTCATCTTTAAAGATTGATCCACATTGCAAATGTGGAACGTGAGTAGCATAAGTACAAGATTGTTTCATTGGCGCCTTATCTGAATGTGAAACAAATGCTGCTTCACTAATACCACCATATCTAGCCCTGGCCACCCTATTTGAAACTCCATGAACAACAAAGCATGCCATAGTCAAATACTAGTCAAAACTACTTTTCAAATACTTTTTTCTTTCCTTTGAGAAAGGGCAGCATTGTATTGCTCTTTCAGTCCATTAAGTAATTCTGTGTGCCTTTAAGGCCCGGGGCGGGGTGGGGGGTTAGTAATCTGGGTGTGACCTGAGTGGCCCTCCTGAATGGGTAATCACCATATAAATTGGTGTTACAGCTCGTTATTCTCTGGTAATTCCACGTTTTTAGCTGGTTTCCTCCACTGGAAGTTCAACAGCTTCCTGCTGGTGTAATGTCAGGGTAGAAAGCACAAAGAGTGTGTTTTTTCTGTTTGTGATTTGATCCCAATTTGGCTGGTAACTCCTATTTATTTTATATGATCAAGGTTTCCCTCTTTCAAGAGATGGATTCTGATACCTTTTTTCTAGCCGTTATTGCCACATCACGTTGATGTCATGCCAGGCAGGGTTATACTTGGCTACACTAGAACCGATATGCGGTAAATGGTTAACACAAGTGACGCGTTCACACTGGGTGAGGAGTTCAGGCACTGGGAACCTTATCTAGCAAAACAAAGATATTCATTCCCCTTATCAGTCAATGTCATCAGAAGTATATGGTTTGTTCCGTATTTACAACCGTTGTTAAAGTAACCAACAGTGACAGCGGGGCCTCTAGGACGCGTAGATGCTGTGGCTCTTATCACACTTGCTGTTCCCAGAGATTACTTGTTCAGAGAGAAGAGGGTCTCCATTTGTAGACCTGGAGCAGGTTTCCCCTGAAGGAAAGAAGTTAAATGTATTTTGGCTTCGTCAGGATAAAACTAAAAAAAACCTCTTCTTCTAGTAACTTAACGGGCTGTCTTATGAGTACTGTACACCCCAATAATCGATGCTAGCAGTAAACCGGGTAAGGGTGTAGCAAGATTGATACCAAAAAGCTTTAATGATTAATTAGAAATGTGAATAAAAACATAACACACTTTCTCACTAGACTCTAATTCAGATCTTAACATTTATGTTAGTATTAGAATTGCGTTGTTGACCAGACAAGACAAAAAAAGAGTTAGGAAATTGCATTATACACATTTTACATAGCAAGATTGCAACTTTCAAACATCTTTATAGCACCTATCAAGCTCTATATATTTCTCTAGTTTATGTGACAATTAATATTTGATCAAGAAGAGCCTCTGCGTAGAGTGAGTGTTGGCTATAACCACCTTTACTACAAAAGTCTTGTTTAAGTCGTTCCCATATCAAGGATTATCCCTCAAAACATATTCTTGAAGAATGTAATCTTAAATCGTAAACTCCAGTCTTATAACATTTGAAGGAGGAGAAAATTAAGTCTTGGAAAGTGTTTTCAGATTGCAGTGCATTATGGGGTGGGAATAGAGGACCTTTGAAGGGTCACTCTGTAACTGTTCTATGTCTTCAGGTCTTCCCTAAAGAAAGGCAGCTGTGAAAGGGTAACACTTATGTGATGGTGTAAAATTGTTGCAAAAGGCTGGAAAAAAGTTCATTTTTTGAGTATGCACAATGTTATTTTGCCTGTAGTACAGAAATTTCTTCTAATTTTCATGGGTGCCAGTAGGCATGCTAAAATATTTCTGGTTTCTATACAGGGAGGATGTGAGGGTAGTTTTTGTTAAAAAATAGTCACATTTTGGGCAAACAAGCAGGGATTATTAGGAACTGATAGTCATATTGGCAGAATATTTAATGTTCAGTCATCATGCATCCTTTCTAGAGAATTCCAACTAGTGAGAACATTGTACATACTATAAAATGTAATGCATTACAAAAATCCACAATGCATTCCAAACTGAAAAGTATTCATAAATACTTGAGATGTGGAGGCTCCAGGGAAGTATTAGGACCAACATCCCTAACGTGCAAAGATATTTGAGCATCTAAATATAACCTGGGTTCTCAAAAGAACCATTAATGATGCTAATGCATAAAAGCTGGAATGGGGGATGTAATCCTCGTAAATATACTAACTCACCTTCCAACTTCCGCCAGTGTGTAATCATTTTTACAGCTGAGCAAGGCAGCTCAAACAGTGTTGCAATGCGGGGACATCAGAAGGCAGTGACCACCTACAAACTTGCTACCTACAAAACCTTTTCAGGTTGTTTGTGCCTAGAAAATGGAGGAAATCTTTTTCACATGGAGAAGTCAAAAAATCGTCAGATGTATTTAGTTTTGCATGCGTTCATTCAGAAACAGAGCCTTGCTACATTTCCATATATGTAAATGTTTTAGCATAAAACCAAAAACATGTAAATGTCTAATCATGTGAGGACACTTGGGAATCTGCAACAATTGCAGCTACCCAGGAGCACTTCTGCAGTTGTTAAAGGCTTCTTGGACAGTCCACAATGTTTGAAAACCAGACACATAATAAGAGCGTAAAATATCTCAAGAAACCTTTTGGCATCAAGTACTATACTCAAAGGGAATTAAGTGTAACGAGTTTTTGTAAATCCAGTAGATCTGGCCTTGGTAAGCAATGATTATTTTTTTCTCTTTTATTGCAAGCATTTGCTAAAAACTAAAAAGAAGACAAAAAATATGACCGTCTACAAAAAAGCCATTGCATATAATGTTTAAAATAAAACATTGGCTGCCAGGTGACTTACAAGTGCAGAATCCCGTTTTTAATGCACATCACAGGAAAATATAATTGCTACTGGTGGAAAGAAAGGGCACTATTGGCTTTGAGTTACTGTAACCTGAAGACATAGTTTAAGCAAACAGGTTTGACAAAAAATATAAACAAGCATTGGCCCAGCTAATGTCGCTTTCTACAAGTGTTTTGGCTTTGTCGGTGCATGTGTTTTGTACTGGTTTTTATACAACCTTATTGTTAGGGTAGCTGCCAGGCCTTGGCCAGTACAAAACAATAAAAACATTGGCAACAAACTAAAATGTTTATCTGACTAAGAAACATACATTGCATTAGTAGTCTCTGGCACTGTAGGAACCTGCTTTGTGAAAGCTCTGAATGCACAGAATGACATCATTCACAGTGAAGTTATACAATGACTGACTGATTTGGCTGAGTGGCTCATCTAAAGTGTTTTAGACTTTTAACCAAGGGCTTTAACAATTTTAGATAAATAAAGTATTCTTCAGATTCTTCAGTTCCTAGTCTGATAAGCTGGCCGTTCACAAGCTCGTCCAGCCTGATGTGCTGCTAGTGTAGGCATGAGTCAAGATCAACTAACATTCACTCAGTGCAATGTGAGTGAAAATCAGCAGTTTTGCATTGTGTGAATGGAAGTAAATTGTGCAGCAGCAGATTTAGCAAGATTCGTGTGCCTATGTCATCAGTCATGCTTGTGGTATAAAAGGTATTCAATCACCGCGGCAAGTGCTGTGCCTTTTGCAATGTTGACATAGTAGTTCCTTGCAGGAAATTTGTTGCCAAAGTACATCATCAAATTCAAACTCTTACCTGAGGACTACCGCTCAAAAGTAATCTACATGAAATGTGTGATTTTTACAGTAATTACACATTGTAACTATAGGACTATCACATTAAATTTATTTTGCCTCATGTTCGCCCTGGTTCCTTTTGCCATTTAGATTTCATTGAAAGTCAGGTCACAATTGTGGAGTATAAATGACTTTGAGTAACAACATATGGGCATTTGTGACGTTTCTACAGGTACCCCCATTTTGCATAAATTTTAAGGTTCTGGCAATCTGCAATTTGGTGCAACGTTTATGGCAGATTTTTTGCAGCAAAGTTCATGCCACTTTTCAGAGCAAATTAGCATTGTACACAAAAGTTGATCACAGGACCGCTTGGCATTGCAAAGCGCCACCATGCGTTGCGAGTATACCTATGTGCTAGCATGTAGGAAGTATGGGCGTTCAATGTCATGACAGCAGAAGTTGTAAAAATTATTTTAAAAAATAGATTGCAGCACTAAATACCAAACACAAATATATAAGTATAAAAACATCTAAATGTTCATAACTCCACCACAGAGCACTTGATTCCATAACCTGATCAAATTCGGGTTAGCATTATTTACAGACAGGTACACGTTTTTGTGTGGTCTTTATTTTCCCAGTCTGTATTTTTGAGTCATTATTATTGCATTCTCTATTTTCTCAGGGAATCGCAGACTTGAATGAGGTGTCTGGCTCTTTGACGTCACCTGGTGAAAGTTGTCATGCTGTAGAAATGCTAAGGCACCAATTAAACACAGGCGACACGTGGACCAGATCTTCACAGCAAATCAGCGCTACACAAACTGAATTACAAACCCCATAAAATGGCAGGCATATACATACAAAATACTATTGACACCCAAAGCAAACAGCCTGGAATGACTGCTATGCTAGTATATTAGTTTATCGTGCTCAGACCGAGGCGCGAGCCCTTAATGAGGCTGTCAACATTAATGATGCTGTAAAGTCGCACAGACAGTCAGAAAGAGGGATTTGATAAAAGTGAGAGTTTATAGCCACGTCCATCAATTTAATTATCGTCTACCCGGTTTAAACTAAGTAGCAGGAATAGAATAATCTGCATTTAGTGTGTTTTACAGGCCCTATACCCAGTTTACGATCCTCTTCCCTAGTCAAGTGTTGAATTGTGGCAATATTGATAAAACAGCTAAGTAAATGTCTGCCTGGACGGTGCGAGGACCAGTTAATATCTGTTTTAGTGCATTATAAAAAGCCTATTACGCCAAGATTTGGGAGTGAAATTGGCGGGCATAATAATCGCAATAGATAATGTTTAGGAAACAGGCTCATGCAGAAGTAATCGTCCATATCCGAGAGCGTGCGATAAAGTCTGCGTACAGCCAGTGCATTGGTGGAGATGCGACGATGGTGGTGTCCTTTGAGCAAAGCTGAAACCTGCAGAACCACATCACACAAACTATACTTTGGCAATGACGCCAGGTATTAATAATCTTAGTATTACCAAGCACTTATTCAAAAGGTAATCATTCTTATACTTCCAGAATCTTTATCTGGATTGAAAAGTTACATTTACCACTGGATTTATACTGGGAATGGGCGATTCAAACACCAATGTGGAAATTAGGGGTCAGGTCATGGAGGGAATGTGAGTCTGTCCTGGTCTTGGAGGGGTTGTCAGTGCTTCCGGGTCATGTGTAAGTGCATCCGTGTCATGGAGGGGATTTCTGTGTGTTCTGGTCTCGGAGGGGTTGTCAGCGCTCTCAGGTCATGTGTAAGTGCATCCATGTCATGGAGGGGATGTGAGTGTGTCCTGTCTTGGAGGGGTTGTCAGTGTTTCCGGGTCATGTGTAAGTGCATACGTGTCGTGGAGGGGATGTGAGTGTGTCTTGTCTTGGAGTGGTTGCCATTGCTCTCATGTCATGTGTAAGTGCATCCGTGTCCTGTCTTGGAGGGGTTGTCAGTGTTTCCAGGTCATGTGTAAGTGCATTCGTGTCATTGAGTGGATGTGAGTGTGTCCTGTCTTGGAGGGGTGGTCAGTTTTTCCGGGTCATGTGTAAGTGCAACAATGTCATGGGGACGTGAGTGTGTCCTGGTCTTGAAGGGGTTGTCAGTGCTCTCAGGTCATGTGTAAGTGCATCCGTGTCATGGAGTCGATGTGAGTGTATCATGTCTTGATGGGGTTGTCAGCACTCTCAGGTCATGTGTAAGTGCATACGTGTCATGGAGGGGATGTGAGTGTGTCTTGTCTTGGAGTGGTTGCCATTGCTCTCATGTCATGTGTAAGTGCATCCGTGTCTTGGAGGGGATGTGAGTGTGTCCTGTCTTGGAGGGGTTGTCAGTGTTTCCGGGTCAAGTGTAAGTGCATCCATGTCATGGGTGGGATGTGAGTGTATCCTTGTCTTGGAGGGGTTGTCAGTGCGTCCGGGTCATGTGTAAGTGCATCCGTGTCATGGAGGGGATGGGAGTGTGTCCTGCTCTTGGAGGGGTTGTCAGTGCTTCCGGGTCATGTGTAAGTGCATTTGTGTCATTGAGTGGATGTAAGTGTGTCCTGTCTTGGAGGGGTTGTCAGTGTTTCCGGGTCATGTGTAAGTGCAACAATGTCATGGATGGGATGTGAGTGTGTCCTGGTCTTGGAGGGGTTGTCAGTGTTGCCGGGTCATGTGTAAGTGCATCCGTGTCATGGAGGGGATGTGAGTGTGTCCTGGTCTCGGAGGGGTTGTCAGTGCTCTCAGGTCATGTGTAAGTGCATCCGTGTCATGGAGGGGATGTGAGTCTATCCTGTCTTGGAGGGGTTGTCAGCACTCTCAGGTCATGTGTAAGTGCATCCGTGTCATGGAGGGGATGTGAGTCTATCCTGTCTTGGAGGGGTTGTCAGCACTCTCAGGTCATGTGTAAGTGCATCCGTGTCATGGAGGGGATGTGAGTGTGTCCTGTCTTGGGGTGGTCGTCAGTGTTTCGGGGTCATGTGTAAGTGCATACGTGTCATGGAGGGGATGTGAGTGCGTCCTGTCTTGGAGGGGTTTTCAGTGTTTCCGGGTCATGTGTAAGTGCATACGTGTCATGGAGGGGATGTGAGTGTGTCTTGTCTTGGAATGGTTGCCATTGCTCTCATTTCATGTGTAAGTGCATCCGTGTCTTGGAGGGGATGTGAGTGTGTCCTGTCTTGGAGGGGTTGTCAGTGTTTCCAGGTCATGTGTAAGTGCATTCGTGTCATTGAGTGGATGTGAGTGTGTCCTGTCTTGGAGGGTTGGTCAGTTTTTCCGGGTCATGTGTAAGTGCAACAATGTCATGGGGACGTGAGTGTGTCCTGGTCTTGAAGGAGTTGTCAGTGCTCTCAGGTCATGTGTAAGTGCATCCGTGTCATGGAGTCGATGTGAGTGTATCATGTCTTGATGGGGTTGTCAGCACTCTCAGGTCATGTGTAAGTGCATCCGTGTCATGGAGGAGATGTGAGTCTATCCTGTCTTGGAGGGGTTGTCAGCACTCTCAGGTCATGTGTAAGTGCATCCATGTCATGGAGGGGATGTGAGTGTGTCCTGGCTTGGAGGGGTTGTCAGTGTTTCCGGGTCATGTGTAAGTGCATCCATGTCATGGGTGGGATGTGAGTGTATCCTTGTCTTGGAGGGGTTGTCAGTGCGTCCGGGTCATGTGTAAGTGCATTCGTGTCATTGAGTGGATGTGAGTGTGTCCTGTCTTGGAGGGTTGGTCAGTTTTTCCGGGTCATGTGTAAGTGCAACAATGTCATGGGGACGTGAGTGTGTCCTGGTCTTGAAGGAGTTGTCAGTGCTCTCAGGTCATGTGTAAGTGCATCCGTCTCATCGAGTCGATGTGAGTGTATCATGTCTTGGAGGGGTTGTCAGCGCTCTCAGGTCATGTGTAAGTGCATCCGTGTCATGGAGGGGATGTGAGTCTATCCTGTCTTGGAGGGGTTGTCAGCACTCTCAGGTCATGTGTAAGTGCATCCGTGTCATGGAGGGGATGTGAGTGTGTCCTGTCTTGGAGGGGTCGTCAGTGTTTCCGGGTCATGTGTTAGTGCATACGTGTCATGGAGGGGATGTGAGTGCGTCCTGTTTTGGAGGGGTTGTCAGTGTTTCCAGGTCATGTGTAAGTGCATACGTGTCATGGAGGGGATGTGAGTGTGTCTTGTCTTGGAGTGGTTGCCATTGCTCTCATGTCATGTGTAAGTGCATCCGTGTCTTGGAGGGGATGTGAGTGTGTCCTGTCTTGGAGGGGTTGGCAGTGTTTCCAGGTCATGTGTAAGTGCATTTGTGTCATTGAGTGGATGTGAGTGTGTCCTGTCTTGGAGGGGTGGTCAGTTTTTCCGGGTCATGTGTAAGTGCAACAATGTCATGGGGACGTGAGTGTGTCCTGGTCTTGAAGGGGTTGTCAGTGCTCTCAGGTCATGTGTAAGTGCATCCGTGTCATGGAGTCGATGTGAGTGTATCATGTCTTGATGGGGTTGTCAGCACTCTCAGGTCATGTGTAAGTGCATCCGTGTCATGGAGGGGATGTGAGTCTATCCTGTCTTGGAGGGGTTGTCAGCACTCTCAGGTCATGTGTAAGTGCATCCGTGTCATGGAGGGGATGTGAGTGTGTCCTGTCTTGGAGGGGTTGTCAGTGTTTCCGGGTCATGTGTAAGTTCATCCATGTCATGGAGGGGATGTGAGTGTGTCCTGGTCTTGGAGGGGTTGTCAGTGCTCTCAGGTCACGTGTAAGTTCATCCGTGTCATGGAGTCGATGTGAGTGTATCATGTCTTGATGGGGTTGTCAGCACTCTCAGGTCATGTGTAAGTGCATCCGTGTCATGGAGGGGATGTGAGTCTATCCTGTCCTGGAGGGGTTGTCAGCACTCTCAGGTCATGTGTAAGTGCATCCGTGTCATGGAGGGGATGTGAGTGTGTCCTGTCTTGGAGGGGTTGTCAGTGTTTCCGGGTCATGTGTAAGTTCATCCATGTCATGGAGGGGATGTGAGTGTGTCCTGGTCTTGGAGGGGTTGTCAGTGTTTCCGGATCATGTGTAAGTGCATCTGTGTCATGGAGGGGATGTGAGTGTGTTCTGCTTTCTCTTCATGTATAAGTGCATCCTGGTCATGGAGGGAATGAGAGTGTATTCTGGTTATATGGGAGAGCATCCTGGTCATGGAGGGCATCTATGTATCCTGGTCATATGTGAGTGCATCCCTTTCATGGATGGGTTATGAGTGCATCGGGTCAGTGAGGGTATGTGAGTACTCCCTGATTTATAGAAGTATCTGCAGTCAGTGATACAATTTGTGCCCAAGGGGAAGGGTTACGAGTGATGTGTGCATATCCCCCTTTCCGCCACCTGGTGCTTGAAGTTTTTATTTTATTTAACTTCTCTCTTATTGTAGGCGGATATCTGAGGGGAGCTCATTTTGTTTACACAGGCCACAATGCAGAAGTAGCAGAGACTTTCTCTCCCAAGTGTTGACCCATAGTCCTACACTGTTTTTTCCCCTTATTTGTTAAACTGGAGCATGAACTAGGCCTCATTATGCATCAGGGCTGCTGATTGTGCATAGAAACACTTATGCAATTATATGCCTTGTGTTTTGTGTCTTGAATTGGCAAATTAACAAATTAATTAGACGCTGGACTAAAATAAGGCATACCAAACCTCCAACAGCACAAGGTTTTACAGATTACAAAGCTTGATTAGGCAGGTAGTTCATGACATACTGAAATACTTGAAGTAGTAATAAAATATAAAATAAGATGCAATATTTAGGGGCTTTCCTGTTGAAAGTAAGCAAGTGACGCTGTAGTCACATGGGATTGTGTTATGTCTGTGCCTGTGGGCTATATGCACTCTCTGAACGGCTGTGGTAAACATAGAGCTTAATTTACGAGATATGTTGGATTGATAATCGGGGTCTGTAATAATATGGCTATCCCTAAAACATGCCCAGCTACAATAAGCTTGGACCGTTGGCCACTTTCTAGCAAATTGGAGTTTCCTTTGACAATCTTACTCTAATTTGAGGTTACATTTGGGATAATGTGAATTCAGTATGTAAAGAGTTATTCTTTGGAAGTGTACAGTTTTTTGGTTTATATGTGGGATTAAATATGCAAATACAATTCTCTCTAGGTACAACAGCCATTTAATTTTCTTTGGTCCTTGGAAAAGGAGGGTGACTTCCTGGCCGTAGTCCTTATTTGAGCCAGCCTGGTAATCTTGCCCTTCTCGAATACAACCACAAACAGTCTGATAGGTATGTGGTTTGGATTTCCTGTTTGGTGTGGTTTTAAAATGGTTACTTACAGTCAACAAAAATAATGAGGGACCATTTCAGGTAATCATAAGTAACGAGGTACTAGGATAACATGAGTTAAACTTTGATTACAAATGGAGCCACAGTACGTATGGTCTGACACAACAGTTTATTCACTGTCAGAGACTAACACTAGGTATAGCTATATAAGTTTACTCTTTTCTTACTTTTCTTACTTTACTGCCTCTATACTTTTTTGTATCACTCTGTTTTCTGTTTTCTACTATAACCTAGTTTCCCTTCGTCTCTTTCTCTAAATGGGTTACTGCTGTAGCATACTATCAATCATGTATATGAAAAAAAGGATTACTACTGTAGCTTACTATCAAGCATTTTATGAAAAGCTAATGACTGTTGACTGGCCACCTTTTGTTTTGCCTCAATCACTTACTTGGGAAGATAATGTGGTGTTCGTAGTAGTTTTTTAGATTCTCCAACAAAGAGTATAAAATATATATAAGTTTTGTTGAAATACACTAATGCGCTCGATGAATCTGAGACATTTGCCTCTATATGGTCCAATGTCTTTCAATTCAATTCAAAAAACTTTATTTCGACAATTAAGTCATAAAAGTGTCATACATCAGCCATTTACATCATATAAGTTAAAACAAAACAAAACCTATTTACCAGCATGGTTAATTTACTTAAACGCCATGTGTTGCACTAATCTTCATTTTTAATAAACAGTGTTACAACCTGTGCCTCCAGGTGATTAAAGACCTTTCATATTTAAACGAGAATGTTTGATCCTCCTCTACACTAGTCTACCAAGGCAACAAAATATCCTGGTCTGGAGATGGGTAGATAAATAAATAGTTAAATACATGACTACAATTGGGTGCCTATTCATTGTGTACTTTCATAACGAGCTGTCTGGACCGTATTATCCAAGCCCACTTGATATATTTTGCCATTGCAATTGCAAATATCGGGCTCGAATCTGTACACAAAATTCTTAATGCCTCCTCGTGCTTTCTGGTGCCTATGAGCCGACAGACGGGTAATACCCATTTTTTACGTGGAAGCACATAAAGGGTACAAAAGAACACAAAATGGCTCAAGGATTCGGACGTATCCCTACATTTAGGACATTTGTCCACGGACCCTTTGGCCCATTTAGAAGTAAATGTACAGATAGGGAGGGTACCTATCCTAAACTGAAAGTAAAGTTTACGATCAGTTGGTGTTTCGATCAACCCCCAAAATAATTCCTGTCTAGGATAGGCCTTTATTTCTAAGAATCTAGCTGTTAATTGGGATGTGCTCCCCTTAGAAGCTGATTCCATAGCGATCAATTCCCAATACTTAGCTTTCACAGTTTCTTTTGAAGGGAAGACCGCTTTTTGGGGGTCATCCCATAAATTGCTCCATCCTAGTCTATGAAGTAATGATTTGATAGACCTCAGCCAATCTATTTTACGGAAGATGTCTTTCTCCATTATTTCTTTTAGGCCCAAGGCGTAATGTTTGAGCTCCTCGGTTGACCAAACCCTACGCCAATACAGCAATGGCCGCAAATTAGCAGTGTCTTGTAGGGTTTTCAAACCAAGGTCCCAGTAGAGAGGTAACAAGGGGGTGCTTTGAGGCACACCAACAATTTTCCGAATAAACTCGCTCTCCATAGTGTTCAAGCGACTTGGATTGTTGCCGTACCCCCATAACTCTGATACATATAAAGATGAACTACGAATCTTCATCGTGTAAATTTCAAGGAGAGGGCCTATTGGTTGTGTTTGCGAGGTTTTAAATCTTTTTAAAAGGGAGCCTGTCTGTTGTTGAAACTTCAAAATAGACAGATCTAACTGACTTTTCCAGTACACGTTCTTCTGCATGCGTGACTCCTAAATAGGTGAATGCATCGACCTGTTCCAAGGGCGATCCATTCATGGTGATTACGCCATTAAAGGGTTTATAAGATCTGCATGGGTTAGGACCGTTAAGAACCATGAACTTGGTCTTGGAGACATTTATTTCCAGGCCACGCAGCAAGCAGAACTCTTCAAAGCGTCGGAGGGTGAGCTGCAGGCCACTCGGAGTTTTGGAGATCAACAACGTGTCGTCCGCGAACATGAGGACTGGGATTCGAGTACCAACCATAGCCGGGGCGTCCGAGGGGACCCGGGAGAGGAACTCGGCTACCCCGTTCACGAAGAGTGAGAACAGGGTCGGTGCCAAAACACAACCCTGCCGGACTCCCCGCTCCACAGGGAAGCACTCCGTTACCTCACCCTGCCGACCCCACCGGACCCGGGCAAAGTTGTCCTCATGCAAGCGGACGACCAGTGCCAACAACTCCGGCGCCATCCCCAGCCCCTCCAGAACTTGCCACAGTTTGCTGCGTGGAACCAGGTCAAAGGCCGCCCGCAGATCGACGAACGCAGCATACAGAACCCCTTTTTCTAAGACCACTGTCCTCCAATAGAGGACAATGAACCTGAAAACCTGATCAATAGTGCTGGTTTTTGGGCGAAATCCTGCCTGTAAGGGACTTAAGACATTGCTAGCCTCCATCCAGGTCTTGATCTTGCCCAAGACCAGCCGTCCCATAATTTTTTGCATAGCATCGATCAGGCTAATGGGCCTATAATTACTAGCCAGTGATTTGTCCCCTTTTTTGTAAATCGGGACAATTTCTGCACCTTTCCAGGAATGGGGAATTGCCATTCCCTGAGCTATGGCATTGGCTAGATAGGTAATATATTGACACCATCGTTGTCTATCGTGCAGGAATACATCGGCCGGGATGCTATCCATGCCGGGTGCACATCCCTGAGTAACCATATCAAGCGCAATGTCAACCTCCTCGACACTAAACACAGGGCTATTGTAAGACAACCTCTCCTGGTGGATCGTACTGACATCCTCAGCACCTTTTGAATATTGTGGCTTAAAAAATTCGACCCAGGCACTCTGGGGAACATGATTATGGGGACTCTCGGTGATTTCACCCTTTTTCCATTTAAAAATATTCCAGAACTTTTTCTGGTTTTTGTCTATGCATGCTGCTTTTAGGTCTTGCCACTCGCACTCGTCCCATTCCTTTTTTGCTTTCCATTGGGCCTTTCTGTAGATATTGCGATTTATTTTAATCTTGCTTGAATCTTTTGTTTTAAGTGCAAGTCCCAAAGCTCTACGAGCTTGTTTGCAGGAGGCGTTATACCAATCCTCCTGTTTGCTTCTAGGGGTTTGATTTGCTGAGAAAGGCCTACAAAAACAGGATTTGAGTTTAGCGAATAGATTTCCATGTATATTCTCACATTCGGCTAAAGGTTGGCATTTGGTGCCTGCTGCCATCATTAGAGTCAACGCCTCTTCGACGTATGTCTCAATGCTATCTATAAGATCAGGGTGCTCTACTACTTTATGCCACTTAAGGTGGCGTTCGTCGTTTGTTAGAGCGGCAGCTGGGCCTATCATTTCAGAGTCTCGGTCCCTGCTGTCTCCCAACCCAAAATTAAAAATAGCGACTAATGGGTTGCGGTCGCTTTCAACCTGTGTCTTAACCTCCATATCAACAAGGGTATACCACATCCTCAGATGGACCAGGAGGTAATCTATATTGCTTGCCCTGATACCATTGTCGAACGTTTTGCTACATGTCCTATCTGATACGGTTCTGCCATTGGCCGCCCTCAATTGGTTGCCCAGACAAAACCCTTTCAGATACAGAGCCGCCTCAGTCCACTTACTAATTGTCTTTGTCTCGAGCTGTGGGACGCCCCATCTTAAGTCCTCTTCCTCTGTTAAGAACATGTCTTGAGGCCCTAGTGGCTCAAAGGTCGTGTTAAAATCTACAGCAATCACTGGAAGCACATCATCAGGGCTGGATTCGACCAGGATGTTTAATGCGGATACCACCTCAGATTTTTTTCCACCTGGTAAGCCCCTTGCGTATACATTATATATGTCGATTTTAAAGTTTAGCGGGCAAGTCAACCTTATACCCAAAATATCATTGTTCCGGATCAGAATAGGCTGGATATTATACTCCAAACTTTGTTTTATCCAAATGACCAAACCTCCTACTGGCCGACCCTTAGGCCTTTTTTCCGCTGGAATAAAAAAATTCAAATAACCCAACATATATACAGGCTCAGGTGACCATGTCTCCTGAAAAAGACAGATATCATGCTTACTGATGAAATCTGCGCAAACTGGAGAAGATAGTTTAGATCCCATGCCCGCCACATTCCAAGATAAGAACGATACATGCCCTGCAAAGATAGTTCCCCCTACAATTCTCCCAAGGTTTGATGAAGGGGAGAGAGCTACACCTGATGAAAAACGTGGGGTACCCTCAATGCTTAAGATTTCGTTTTGATACGCAGCTTGTTGGTCTCGTTCCCTGGCCCCAATGATATTTGTTTGGGCAAAAGGCATATAAACAACTCTTTCGCCATTTGTACTAAGCTGTTCTCCTTGCCTTAAACCCTCGTCTATCGCTAAGGCTGCATATGACTTTTCTTGGCTATCCACTGCCACTGGAGCTACATATGACATTTCGCGATTGGGGTATCCTCTGCCATCAATCAGTCAGTCACAATCTGCTAGCCCTGAAAGCACATCGAATCTGTTAATAGATCTGATGTCCTCGAGGGTACTACCATTTGTCAAGGGACCTCCACGTATAATCCCACCTAAGGGCGAAGATATGGGTGCATAGAAATAAGACAGTGACATTGTGCTTATTTGGGATGAAGGATCATTCTGGGGCCAAGAGCAGATGTATTCCACACAGCGTCTGTCTCTAAAATTAATGACAATGCAATCCCCCTTTAACGATTTTGGTCTCCTGCCCACCCAGTTTACTCTTCTGGCATACATAATTTCAGCACACATATAGGCCGGCAATGGTCGCTTAACATTTAGCCAAAATGTACATTTGTTCTTTAGGTCCCAGTAAGATTCCCTTGCTCCATTCGCCAAAGAAGGAACCCCTGTTAAGATCACCACATAAGGGGCTGCTTCAGGGGGTAAGTGTAAATCAATTAAACCTGATGGGACCTGCATTAAAGGTTGGACAGGTGGGGGCTGCTTATCAGTTCTAACACTACCTGCCCCAAAACTATTTGTTCCTACACGTGGGGGAAGATCTTCAGCTCTTACCCTATTATTACCAGCTGGAGTGGGTTGGGGTTCCTGGGGTATGGGGAGGTTATCTCTCGCAGTACCAGTTGTTAAGTTATTGGTGGTAGAGTTAGTCTCTGTGCAATGACCTGGTATACTAGGACGCACTTTTTGCGGACCCAGACCCTGTCTACCCCCCCGAGGTTGGGCCGAGGCAAGTGATAATTCCATACATACAAGCCTGCTTTCTATGGAGCCCAACCTTTCATAAATCGGGTCACATACATTTTTTACAATACTTTCCAGTTTACTCCAAAATGATGGTGTATCGGAGTCTTCCATAAGTATTTGCCCCAGAGATGGTGTTTGATTTGCCCTTGTTTCAGTGATTAAAGATTTAGGGCATGGAGCTATGTTCTTCCTTAACACGGGGGCAGGGGCTGAACCAGACTTAGCATTCTTGCTAGCGGCAATCTTTTGGTTTCCCCTACGGGTTTTTTTCAAGGTAGGGGCTGATTGTTGGTGGACAGGAACCGCTTTTACATTACTGGCTGAGCGAGTCTTGATATTTGACAAAGACTTAGTCTTTAAGGCCACATTATCAATGTTCGTAATATCGACAATTTCATCCGGTGTCTCAGTCAAAGATGGGGAGCATATCATTATTTCACCGTATTGCTCCTCTACCAGAGAAGATATTGAGCCCAGAGAATCCGACCTGACAGGCTGTCGACACGGTGGTGATCTTACATTGGCCATATTTCCCAGAGAGGACCTCTTGTCGCATAGGATATCTAGGGATAGTCTCTTTTTCCGTTAGTTCAATATCTTTGGCAAGCACTGACTGTACTCGCACCAAAAAGTTATCTAAAGTACCCATTAATGCGCCCCCAGTTGGTTGCATAATAGGTCCATCCCTTTTGGCCATTTTGTCCTTTACTTGATACAAAATAGCGACCTCTGTCCACAGATGTCTTACCAAATTACAAACTAGAGACTGTTGCTTACCCTCAATAAACAGACAAACAACATTGGTCAGTGGGTGTTAGAAGAGGGTCCCGTTCCGTTCTCTGACGATCTCGGACGGGCTCAGACGGGCCCGCCCTTGGCCCGGGCTTGGCCCGCCGCGCGCCCCCTCGCGTCCCGCGAAGCGGGGGTCGTGAGGAGTCTTATAGTGTCAGGGCGGGAGTGCGGGAAGAGGACACAGCTGATTCCAATAGCGGGGCTGCTGGTCCTCGCAGTCCCGTGTTTGCTTCCTTTCCACACGTAGCAATCACCAGTTGAAATTCAGGCGACACCACCCTTGGCAGCATTCGTAAAATCCTAGGCCACTGGTCCTGCTCTGCGGCACACACGCAGCATCTCTACAGTGTTAAGAAAACGATGGAGGGTAGTGCCTTCTTAATTGAATATTAATCAACACAGTCTTCCTGTGAGAGCTGACAGCTCCTTTCACTAGTCGACTTTCCCGAGGACCGCAGAGACGTCTTTTCTACTCTCACAGGAAGACTGTGTTGATTAATATTCACCGCCTTGAAAAAGCCCACGGCCATTGGGCCACTAGGGCGAAACACGTGTCGGCTTTTGTTTTTCTCTTCACAATTTGAAATTTTTGCGCTCCTTTGATAAAAAGATAAATAAAAACAACACAAATGATCTTCATTCGAGCAATGTCTCTGATATTGATTATCCACTGACGTGGACCAATTAAGAAGGCACTACCCTCCATCGTTTTCTTAACCTAAACTTTTCAATGGCTCTTGGGTGTAGCCATTTACAAGGACTGTGCCACATATAAAATTGGGCCCTAACAACTGCAGCGTCGCAAGTCCAGAACTTTCCACCCATACAGCAACCTAGCATCTCTACAGTGATTTGACGAAGACTATTGGACGGCAGTTATTAAAGCATCACCGGCGAAGGACCTTGTGGAGTTGTCAAATGAGTGAGACGGGGAAGGACAGCGCCTTTCTTTGGAGTGCCAGCCTTTCTTTGGAGTGCCAATGTCTTTCATCAGATCGATTATATATTGCTGTGTGTAGCAATATGCCGTGTTTTAATGTAGTTGTGTCTCTGCACTTATTATTTTCTTATGGTATTGTATTAAATGTGGTAATATTATTTGTATGTTCTATACACATTAGATTGTACTGTACACTAGTTTTTAATATTTTTACAGCCCTGATGAAGTTCTTGTCTAAAAGAACGAAACACGTTGGCTGCCTGGTGCTCTACTTTGAATAAAACAAAGGCAGAATAGAGACATTTTCAAATATTTCCAACATTGGATGGACATTTAATCATTATTTTTGGATACGTGGTTTAGTGGTACAGCCCACAGTTGTAAAAAATGTATTTTGGTCATTCAGACTGCTCCCTGGAAACGGCAGGAGCAGTGGTGCTGCACACCCTGGGAGCATAGTGCTTAATCGTTGTTTGACTGTTTTAGGGTATGAGAACAGAAAATACTGTCTGCTAAATAGAGGGAGGTCACATACACTCTTTAGTGTTTTGAATGGTTTTGCCGTTTCCTTGTTTTTTTGACATACTGAAATACCTTGTGATTGAACAAGCGACTATTTCAAAATATAAAACAGTGCCCACAAACACATTAGTACAAAAAAGGTCTGGCTTTCATGGTAACAATCAAAATAATACAATATCTATAGTCTAATGGGTGCAAGGACTTGCACGTATCCCTCATTCATGTTAACAATGTTACACTCAGGGTCTGTCTCAAACCACCCACCTGTAACCCCCTTTCCCAACAGCACCCTGATGCACAAAAGCTTGAACTGGTCCAACATATTGCTTTCTAGGCAGGAGTATTTTATGAAGAAACTCTTTAAGTGAGCACTTCTTCCTTTCCAGCTAAGTGTACACCACTTAAGTGAATGGAACCATAGCACATCATACTTTGCCTTTGAATCAGGCAGTGTTGAAAACAAATAAGGCATTGCTGGGATTTATCTCATAAGTATTTGTGGACAGCAGCTCAGGCATGCCTTTAATTGGGATAAACAGCGTTGATCAATTGTATAAAATAATTGTAGCAGCCTAACACGTATGCACGCGTTTCAGCTCAGACTGTGACGGTGTTAGAATATGTTTATGGCGATATATCCCCTAGTAATGATACCATTTTTGTTGCTTGTTGAGCCAATAGCACCCTGGGTGGCACACAGGAATTGTCTAGCCATAGCAGTGGCATTGTATATCTTGTAAGGCAGTTCTGGTCCTCTGGGTGTTTGCAGAACTAATTTGATCCTTGTACAAGCAGAGTCAAGTCACAAAGTTTAAGTGAACTCCTAATGATCTACACTGCTTATTCCACAACTGCTGTTCTGCAGATGTAAATGCACCCACATCAGCACCATCTTCTTTGACAAGAGTCCAGACTTCCTTTTTCAGATAGAACAATGGGCCCCTCAATTCATATCCCTTAATGGGCATAATTATCCCACCAGGGAACCCATCATTAGACAGAAAAGGAAAAACAAGGTGGGGGTGGACTTATAGTGATACTTTAGGACAACGTTAATGGTACCTGTGATAGAGCGGGCAGCACACTCTTCGAATGCCTCTAGATCAGTCTTACTGACCATCACAAGTGGTCCGACTAAATGAAACCGCAGCCCCCTCTGACACTGATTTCAGTATTCAGTAGACTCGATCCTGATGCTCGTCCTTTTCAATCAATAACGTGAACCACTGGGTGAGTGTTTCAGTTCTCTGGGAACCTCATTTTAACATTATGCAGACAATGCACTTTACGTTCACCTAATCCAAAACGCTCAATTAGACCACATTAAATATGCCTAGCAAATCCATGATTGAAGGATCTCTCAGAAAATGATATAAACAGAATACCAAAAAGGCAGTGAGCCTTATTTAGCATTTATGAATGGGATACTCCTACACAAGCGTGGTGAATATCCCGCCTGCCATATTACAAGTGCCATAGACTATGATGCACTTGAAAAGCAGTGGACATTTGTGATGGAGCATCCTGTCGGCCAAATTCCAAACAAGGTCGAGAACTTCTCATCATCAGCCTTGAACTAAACAGCAAAATAGTGTATGAACAGCGTAAAACCTCTCCAAGTTTGGGCTCTGCCTCGAAACCATTTATGGAGCAGGTCACTGATTCTGACTGTGGACAACAAATTTAATTTGAATCTTCATATAAAAGCAATGGCAACATGTCTACTTCCAACTACGTCAACTCAAATCTCTGAAACCCTTCCTACCCATAAATGACATTAGGCAAACAGGCACTAGTTATTTCCAAACCGGAGTACACAAGTTTACTTCTAACTGGCCTGCAAACAGCTCAACAAGCACCCATCAAAGCTCTTTTACGTGTGATACTCAGACTTTTATCAAACTCCAAGAAATTCTGCAATTCATCCACATCCTAAAATCTCACAAATTCCTACCACTGAAAGCCTGCTACTTTCTAAGTTCAGTATTCATCACCTATAAACAGGGTCGGACTGTGACTGAAAATAGGCCCAGGCACCAAAATAAAAGTGTCACCCATTAGTGAATTCGATAGCTAAAGAATTGGTCGGTGTTTGCAAACTGAGGCAGTTTTGAACTTGTAAAGGCATGCTGTAAAGAAGTGCTTTGCAAGGTATGGAAGATTTCATTGATTTGAGCTTGCTGCAGGCGTGATTGCCCAATATGTCAGCCCAACTTTGCCTGTAAAACTCTTAGGCTCAACATTCCCAACAGAGTAAAATAAAAAATAAAAACCTAGGGTGGTTCTAAAATGCTAGGGAGTAAAACATCCAGTTAACCATGAAAGCTCCTGCTTTTACAAGCAAGCTACCATGGCCTGTGCTTCACTCTTAAAATATGAAATAACAAACCCAAGATGGCTCAGACAAGATGGCTCGCTGTGTTTAAAATACGCGACCTTCTCACAGCCTGAAAGGGTCTCCAAAGAACTTCATTGAGCCAGACATCCCTCTCACCGCGAGCTCCCTCAGTATGCCTGTGATGAAATAGCACTCTTATCCATCGAACATGATGTGTCCTCTTCACACAAAGCCTGTCTTGTCTCTACAGAAAATTGAGATTTTTCCCCTCACTACAACTATGTACATGCTCACTTTTTCGTGATTGTTTCTAACGCTACCACTGGAATGCTACTTATTTCTGCTCGTACAAGTGCTTCCTGCATCTCTCACGTTCACTGTAATTGTTCTTCTTAGATGTGCCCTTTCCTTTTGCAGATGTCTGTGTTTTGAACACTTGAACCGTGAAGCGCTTTGAAGTCTACTTAATTCTATGTTTGCACTATAGAAACAATGAAAAATAAATACATGGATTAAAAGCCACTTTACTGATTTAATACGACGCAAGGGCCTTTGGTTTCAATATTTTTCCAGATACACTTCATCAAGCCAGGTAACTTTCCGCGGCAATGGCCTCTAGCTGTCTGATGCACTCAGGCACTTTTGTGCAAAGGAAGTGCACAAAAACTGAGCTTTGTCCTGCAAATAAAAACAGGGTGCTACGAGGAGGTGCTTTTCTGAAAGTCTGCTGACTCCTGAAACATAGAGTCCAGCTTTTTATCTGGCCTGTTTATTGCAGGCGCCATAAATGTTTATGGCTTACCGGTGCAGCCCTGCTGGCAGAGTGGGTGGTGACAGCTGCCTCTCTGCTCGCTGCTAAGTTGACACAGGATCAAAGAATAGATTGGCCAAGCCGATAAGATACTGTTGAATTTCAAAACAATATTTGCCCTTTGTCCTGTATTTGTGAAGTTAAGGGTTTTCTTTTCTGATCATGCGTGGTTCCTTTAAAAAGGAGAATTGTTCCTAGCAGCTCTGTGGAGCCTTGAAAGTTAATTAGAAGTAGCCAGGGGTAGCAACTCCTAGCCCTGGGCAGCCCTTTGATACTCCCTCTCAGTTACCCTTGCTATCCTAGTCCTGGGGATCATGAAGGAAAATGCAGGAACAAAAAGTAAACCAAGATCTTTATGCCCCTGATACCCTTCTGTAGTTTCTCTCCTTCCCCCAGACCCTCAGCATAACAAGCATTTGCAATGCAATAGGTCTCGCATTTGCGAGAGTTTGAGCTATTGGCATTGTAAATGACAATGCCTTTTATTTATGTGTTGGTTTTTAAAACATCAATAAAAGGAATTGTCATTTACAAGGCCAATAGCTTAAACTCTCGCAAATGCGAGACCTAGTGCATTGCAAATGCTTGTTTTTAATATGCTACAGTTATCCATACAAAGATCCTGGAAAAACAGATCAGTTAAATACCCTGGAAGCTTGCGAACCAGAGCGACGAGCTCTGTGAAAACTGAATGCCAACAATTACCTCTCAGCCAGCGAGGAGAGGGCTTGGAGCAGCCTTTACCCAAACTACTTTAACCTCAGAGGGGCAGGAAATGCACGAGTTCACTCAGCAGACGAAAAGCAGAGCAAAGAAATGTACAGGAGCAAGAAATAAAATCTAGAGTCCGTGAAACTGAAAACGAATAAGCGATAGACCACGAATTATTTCTACCTGCTGAAAGGTGCAGAGGCGTGCACACACTTCAACTATGCTTGAGGGCTCCCCCATATATCCAGTGTCTAGTGATCACGGTGGGTTATTAGTGATGGAGTATGTGAGGCGTTAAGGTGGTGCGACACACAACTCAAAACATAAATGACACTATTTACAACACCACGCCCATATCTATTATACCTCAGACTGCCACAAACACAACTACAACAGGGCAGCTGGTTTTAACCCAATGAGCACTGAGCAGATCTACCAACTTAGAAGATGTGAAAGCAAATCAATGAGGCCTTCTACACTCACCTCTCACATGCCATAATATGTATCTATGGTACAATCAATAAAACAGAACCACCAAGCAGAAAGGCGTCTCACAGCACAAAACCATACCCACAAAGCTACAGACGGAACCAGGCTCCAGTCTGCGATCAAACCTCAGGAGTATTTGGAGAGTCATCCCCAGGCAGACGAAAGCACTAGGAAGCCATGCTAGAGGAAAAACCGCATCTGGATGCGGCAAAAAAGCAAGCAAGAACAAAATGCTATTTTAAGTAACAGATGAATAAAAACGAGTGTACCATATGTTGGTAGCTGGTCTTGGGCCAGCCCTGCATGCACATTTTTCAAATGTCAATAGTACAATATAATCTAGGACTTTTTACTTTTGAAAAAGTAAACATTTCGTGGGATTACTCTACAGAATAATTGTGTCTATATGCGTACACTCGGGTTCAAAGGAAAAAACATCGACTGAACATTAAGGTTATCGAATCCAAGAAATAGTGGTGCTATTGACACACAATATTTTGAGCAAACCGTGGGTTGTACTCGCAAGGGCTGTGCTTTGTACACAGCTTACTGACAATGCCTCAATCAGTTCTACATCCATATGGTCAAGCCCCTGCGCATATTACTAATCACCCCCATGAGCACACAGTGTGCACCAGATAAATAGTCTAGGATCCCTAAAACAAGTGTTGTGTAATGTAATTTCGAAAGAGCCCCTCCAACCCGAGATACCTTTATTTTAGCAGCATCGTCCCCTACAAGGTAGAATGGTGGCCTTTCAGTGCCTTGAATAACTAGGTGCTTATGCAGAGTTCAAATCCTACATACGTCGTGGTATAATGTATACAGCCTGCAGTACAACTGGCAATCTAGATTTTGATTGAACAACCAACTGTTCACTAATCTGCTGAGCAATAAATAAAGTTACTCGAGTGAAACTCGATACAGAACGGCTCTAAAAATACCTTAGCAATGACACCTGGACTATCCTTTCATATGCTGTCCAGCTCCCTTCCCCAAGACCTCAATAACATTACAAAGGCACTTTAAATGCAATTAAGTGCAGGCACTGGACCCACCACAGTGTTTTCTGGCAATGAACATGTTTCCCTTTTAAATGCGGGATTAACCCGAGGCAAGAGCAAAACTGTCGGTCAGAAAAAAGTCACCACAGTCACGGCGCCCACTCAAAGCACTTTAAATCCTCTTTTTATGAGGTTTTGGAAACACCGAATCACAGCTGTGACAAAGCACAGAAGTATAGCACTTATATAGATACAAAAAAGCAACAGTTTTAGCTTTGGAAACTCAAGCTTTCGTCTACAATTCATTCAGTGAATGTTCTAGATTACTTTTAGAACGATCAGTTGGTTGTGCATTCGGAAAAAAAAGCTTCAGGTATGTATGTCTCACATTTTTTACAAATTTTCAAAACCACGACGGTACTCGGTAAATTAGAAAGGTTATCAAGTAATTATATTACCTTCGATCAATACGATGCCTAATGGGGGGGTGGGTGGGGGGGGGAGGGTGGGGGGGGGAGGGTGGAGGGGCAGAATTTGTATTCACCCGCTTGCTAACCTCGTTTCTACAGCTGTAACAATATTGCGAGCAGTACCGGGCATCTGTGGCTGACGGGGCCAGTCTCTGCGGTGAACCGGAGTCTGTCTAAAAAAGAGTCTCTCTGACCGACAGGAGGTGAGACATGAAAGGGAAGACAGGTCAGGGTGAGAGGAAGAGCGAACGCGTGGACAGAGAAGGGAGGAGCGAAGGAAAGAGGTACGGGAGGAAGAGGTAAACTTAATGCATTCAAAAGAGAGGAGGGGACATGGCGCAGGGAGAGGTGACAAGGAGATAAAACATGAAAAGAGATGGCAGGCAGGTGAGAGAGAAGAAAGAGGACAATGGGGGAAGGGACAATGCAAAGTAACATAGGGAAGAAAAGAGAAGTAGTAACGGGAAAGAGGGTTTGATAGAGAGCGAGTGAGACAGGAGAGAGACAGCAGAGAGATAACAGGAGAGGAGAAGTGAAGCGAACAAGGTCTGTCAGCAACATTTAAACAAGCTTTGGCACCGCGGCCGCGAAACTGCCGCGAAAGTGAAAGTGATCGCAATCGCGATTACGATCGCGTGCAACGGAGGGCGCGCGTGCACGTTCACGTGCACAGTAGCTTTAGGCCACGGCAGCACTTTGAACAAGCATGCTCTGAAGCTGACGAAGAGGGAGTGGGAGGGGGGAGTGGGAGGGGGGAGTGGAGGCGGGCACGCAGGCTGCCAAATGGTTATATTTGTTTTTGTTTAAACGGAAGCAAAAACGAAAATGCATTTGATTAGCAATAACAGATTTGGAAGGAGGTGCCCTGACGGAGCGTGTGTGTTAACAGTGCTATATTAGCAAGAATCGATCTCGAAGGAGGTGCAGGGACGGAGCGTGTGTGGAGCAAACCAAGAGGACAATTAACAACTAAAGACTGCTCTCATTTATAATAAAAAAATACAACTCTGCTTTAAATTGTCCGAGTGCGTTCGGGTGATTAGCAAGGACAGATCTGGAAGGAGGTGCACGGGGTATGTTTGGCAGGGCTTGGAGAAGGGTTTCCATCACGGCGAAAGTGAAAGCAAACAAGTGGTTTCAGGACTCCAAATGCTGCGCGCGCCCGGACGGGTCACATGCACTGTAGTTGGAGGCCTGCAAAGCCACTGTTTGCACTTCCAAAACGCGCTTACTATAAGTCTCGCCAGAGCAGCGCTAAAGCGCTGGCTCAGGCGAGACCTAAAAAAGAAGCTGTAGCAGGACTAGGGTGCTCAAGGGGTCAACAATGTGATATCACCCGGAGTCCAGGTGTGAAGAATGTCACTTCACTAACTCTGTGTTTTTTTGTAAATCAAAGTTCAGGTGTAGAGCGCACTGACAACCTTTATAGTATGGAAATGACACTGTTCGCAAACGTTGTATGTCTCAGTCATGGTGGACTCCCATTTCGTGGCTACCAAATTGCATACTCAGTAATTTGCAATTGGTGAGCAAGTCAGTGGCAATGCAGTTTGTGTCCGATTGCATGTTTACCTTACATTGCCATATCTCACAATAATACCCATTCACAGGTACACAAACAGCCAGGTACCCTATTTGCCCCCATGATTTTCACCACATTGCAATGGCGTCTTATGGGAAAAGGGGAGTTTGCAACTGAAAGTGAATTTCCAGCCTATCACGATTGAGCAGTTAGCGTTACAGAAGCGTGCATAAAGGGACCAATTTAAATATCATTAAATATGCACATGATGGATCTAAGTACTTAACTTATCAAAAGATCTGTGTCGACTACACAATGAGATCCAATCTTCCTCTACAAGAAAAAATTAAAACAATGCCTCTAAGATTCTTTGCACTGACCTGTCATCCTTCTTCATAAGTAAAATCTGGATCTGTTGTGCCTGTCTGTAGCATTTACTACCATCAATCACTCCATCTAAATATCTAGACTTGGGGGGCGCTAGCGAGCCCGAAGCAAGATGGCCGCACCTTAGTGCAGCTCTGCTGGTCGGGGCGACAATCCGTTAACAATCCTACACACCTCCTTCACATCTTTGCCTGAGGGACGGAACATCGATATCCGCTGAGTGTGCTGCACAGATTGCGGTATCTCTTGATCGCGCAGTCCTGCAATTTTGGCTGAGAACGTCGATCCAGGCCGGGTGACAAGATGGCGGGCGCCTTGGTGTAATTCGTAACTGCGAGCTGTGGTGCTGTGCCTACCTGAGTGCTGAAGCTGCCGCGCAACTTTGAGTGGGCTGCCGATCTGATCCGGGACTCGGCTGTGGGCGCGGAGGTCCTGCCTGCTGTGAGCCACGGTGGGTCCGGGGAAGGAGCGCCCGGACGGAGATCGCTGCCGTGTGCTGGTAAGCGGGCCGGCGGCTGCTGCGGAGCCGGTCGGAGTCCCCGATGTGCGCTGCGGCGTGAATGCGCTGCGGCTCAGCGGAGTGAGCGTGGACGACTGCGGCAGAGCCTCGCTGCACCCGATTGCCAGTTGGCTTCGGCTCTGTGGTGGGGGCGCGGCTGGTGGCATCTGCCGGTTGTGAGCGTGGGCCGGGCGGCGGCAGAAGAGTATAACGAGCCGCTCCGGCTCCTACGCTTGCAGCGCGGATTAACCGCTGGCGCGTGTAGCGCACACTGAGGAATCCTGGAGGGAAGAAGCACGGAGGGACGGGCAGCCACGGGTGAAAGCACTGTATGTTTGCCGCTGGCCCCCCGGTCCCTGGGATATCGTCTGCATTCGAGGTGGGGGCAGTGCCTACTGTTTCGCTGGCTGTCCTATTAGTCAGTGCACTCGTGTGCTATAGTGAGGACCCCTAATAGCGCTCTGGATCTCTGCATGCTGCACGTTGCTCTTGCCCTGTGGAATCAATAGTGCGCGGGCTGAGTGCGGTGGGACGGCCTGTGGAGTCAGGGGCTGGTGCATATTGTCGCTTGGAGAATCGGCTGGAAAGTTATTCAGGGAGACGATCTGTGGGCATGCTCTCTGGTGTGAGGAGATAGGTCCCGCCATTAATGTGCTGCTATATGGTGCCTGGCTTCTGAACCTAGTGGCGCTGTATCCTTTGACTGTTGGCCTGCTGGGGTGTCCAGTTTGTTGGTCTTCTGGTTCGTGTAATTCTGTCCTAGGACTGCTGGTCTCCGTTCCACTGAATCTGCACTGGCGTCGCCTAGCTTGGGTCCTAACAGTTGAAGCGCGCTCGAGTGCCCGGCGACCTGTGGAATGATGGGTAAGCCAGACAAACAGTTGCAGCCTAAACTTTCGTTTGAATCCAAGCGCCTCAAAAAAACGCAAATGCAGGTGGCTTCGGACACTGAGACGGACCTAGAGGCAGGCAGCAGTAGCAAGTTGGAGAAAATGATGCTGGCCATGCAGCAAAGTCTACATACAATTGACAGTAAAATAGACAATTTGAATCTTCGCATGGATACCATGACGGCGAAGCTAGATAAACATGGCGTCCGCATAACAGAAGCAGAGCAACGCATATCACATGCAGAAGACAAAGTGGAAAATATTACAGAGTCCTGCACCCAGATGGAAAAGCTCTTGGAGGTAATAAGGGCAAAGAGGATTTAGAAATGAGATCACGCCGCAATAATCTACGCATCACAGGGGTGTCCGAATCCACCAACACGGGCAAATTGGAACTCTATGTCGAGGAAATGCTCAAGGGTATGCTGGGCGCCGAACACTTTTCAAGCGTGCTGGTAGTAGAAAGAGCCCATCGCTCCCTGGCGCCGCGGCCTGTCCCGGGGGCACCTCCGCACCCGATAATCGCAAAACTCCTGAATTATCGAGACAGGGATGTGGCCCTGCGACTTGCTAGGGAAATGGGCACCACCAGATACCAGGGAATGGAAGTGGCATTATTCCCTGACTTCACGGCAGCGGTGCAGCAGGCTCGACAGGAGTTTCAGCAGGTTAAGAAGAAATTACAAACCATGAAAATACAATATGCCATGCTCTACCCGGCGCGTCTTAAAATCCTACAAGGTAGCAAACATTGCATTTTCATGACTCCTAAAGACGCGATGCAGTACATTAAGCAGCTCGAATGGCACGGAACATCTGGTGCGGACGGAGATGAAGCGGATAATGAGGATTAGGGGACTGCAGCTTGTCGGCTAAGTGCCGTTGGTAACTATGCTTAAAGTTTCTTCGTGTAGGGGCCTGCACACCCAGTCTAAGTAAGCCGGCTGGGGCACTCAGGATTCGTTATGTGCTACTGGCCCGAGGCTGTACTGTGTAATTACTACTGTTATTAAGGGCTGCCCTGGAAGTGCCATGTTGTTGGGAGCGCCTCTGGCTGAGCCTTTCATGGATGTGTGGGGCTCACTCAGTGGATAGTGTGTAGGTGTACATGGAGGTGCGCCTGCGGCTGAGATGGTAAATTGGTGGTACATGGTGCTACAGGGTCACCCTGCCGATATACAAGATTAATGTGGCATTGCAGCATTGATTCTATACTTCGGCATGGATAAACTGTCTCCTGCCTATGCTGCGACTCCAGCTGGACCGTCTGCTGGTGACCAGTTTGCTAGCAGCACTTAGTAGATGTTGAATCTTGGACATGAGTTCCTCTCTGTATAATTGCATAGCTGTTATGTTTGGATATACTGTGCGGTGCTGTGATAGACCTGGGAGCTATACCTGTTAGATGTCGCATATATGGGACTGGGACACTCCCTATGTCGCTGCATCACTGTTCTGGTTAGATATGTTGTAATGAGATGTGACAAGGAGCAAATAGGTCTGGCCCTGACCACCCCTCATACCAACGAGGGGGTAATTGGGCGGCTGTTGTCCTCCACTAAGGGTGCGCCCCACGAAGTTATGGATATGAGAGTTGGGTGTGAGCAGCTTATCTGCTCACGGTGGGTAGGGGGGTTGGTTTGTTCATTGTGTTTGTTGCAATGGGGATTCTTAGCATAATTGGGATGCTACAGTGGGAGGGGGGCTGGTTGGGGGGGTGTTCGCACGTGGTATTATGCATAGCAGAATACATGATAGCAAACAGAATGTAACGCATAATATGACTACGGTAGACATCGTTATTACCCTGATAGAGAGAGGAATAGATGGCAGCTGAGGGTGGCAACATCACGTGGATAACATGGAATGTCAGAGGCCTGAACAACCCGAAAAAAACTAGGGAGGTGCTGGCCTATTTGGATAGGCACAATGTGCAAGTGGCGTTCCTACAGGAGACTCACCTGACCAAGCAAGCAGCGGCTAAAGTGGCAATTAGATGGGCCAAGGTGACATGGGCGTCGTCCTAGTCCTCTTATGCGAGGGGCGTTATGATTTTGATAAAAAAGGGTCTACCCTTTGCACTAGTGCACGTGGATATTGATGATAATGGTAGATATATTATTGTGCAAGGGAAGTTATGTGGGATGATGATGACTCTCATTAACATATATGGTCCCAACATTGACGACCCTATTTTTTATGAAGAAGTGTGGAACAAGGTCTATCGGCTGCAACCGGCTCCCATAATTTGTGGGGGTGATTTGAATTTGGTTCTGGACCTGTCCATGGACCGTCACTCTAGTGTGGGTCCCACAATTAAAAAAGCAGAGCAAGTTGTTAAAGATGGTATGCAAGAATTATCTCTTATAGATATCTGGAGATTGAGACACCCTGGGGTGCGGGAAGGCACATGTCACTCTTATGCGCATCATTCTTGGTCTCGGCTAGACTATTGGCTGACTACCGCTGAGGTAAACTCGCTCATCACTAAGGTGTGTCACCTGCCGGGTACGCTGTCTGACCACTCCCCATCGCTGTTCCAAATGATCAAACCCATGTATACGCCACCACAATTCCAATAGTGACTGCAAACCTCGGCCTTGCAGGACCAGGTGTTCCGAGAGGGGGTACGGGATGCCATTATTAATTACTTTGATGAGAACGATGGCTCAGTAGATAGTACGGGAACTTTGTGGGAAGCATTTAAAGTAACAATACGAGGTGTATGCATAGGGTTGCAGGCAGGGGTGCAGAAGTCACTTAGGGGGTCTATGAAACGATTGGAGCGTAAGCTGATAGATCTTGAACGCCAATATTAAAGCACGTCAGATGTCACTACCCTAGCGTCAATTAGAACTAAGGTAACCGAGTATAATGATCTGGCGGGCTTAGAAATTAAGCATATGTCCCGGCGCTGGACAGCCAGGTATTATGGGGAAGGTGGAAGACCGGGTAGGGCCCTAGCAGACAAACTGAAAGTGCCAGGGGCAAAAGCTAATGTTGTGCAATCTGTGGTGGAGGGGGATATTAGACATTGCGATGGCGCAGGTGTCCTTGACGCTTTCGTACACTACTATACGGCTATGTATGACCATAGACAAACAGCGGATGAGGATGACATAGCGCAATACCTGGAGGACATTGCGCTGGTCTGGCTATCAAACAGACAGCAGAACTTTTTAATGCACCTGCTCACGCCGGGCGAAATACGAGATGCGATTCAGGCACTGCCCAATGGTAAAGCTACGGGCACCGATGGACTCCCAGCGGAGTTTTATAAGGAATATATTGATTTACTGGTGCCACGGCTTCATACGATGTTTGAAGATGCATATGAACAGCAAAAGCTGCCGGCCACGCTCCGAGAGGTCCTGATTGTAACATTACTGAAGCCAGGAAAGGAGCCCGATAAATGTGAATCATATCGACCGTTGTCTCTAATGAATACGGATGTGAAAATATTAGCAAAAGTCCTGGCGACCAGGTTGCAACTACTATTACCTGTTATGGTGCTCCCAGATCAATCTGGTTTTGTTCCTGCCCGCTATTTTACGGACACTGTTTGGAGTCCTACACCTTCTGGAGCCTACTCTGCCTGCAGTGGCGGTCCTGCTGGACGCCGCAAAGGCATTCGATTCCATATCTTGGCGATACATGCTGGAGGTATTACATCGTATGGGGGTGCCTTTTATTTTTACCAACTGGGTCAAGCTGTTGTACACAGAACCGGTGGCACGAGTGCGGGTAAATGGTAGGACCTCTGATACACTCCCGATTAAGCGTGGGACGAGGCAGGGCTGCCCCCTATCGCCGCTACTTTTTGCGGTGGTGTTGGAGCCGCTGGCCTGTATATTGCGGCAGCGCCATGCGAGGGCAGCGCTACGCTTTCATCAGAGGCCATTGGCTGTGTCCATGTATGCAGACGATATGGTTTTGTATGTGCGTGAGCCAGTGCTGTATTTGGAACAACTCATTAGGGAATACATACGATTTGAATGGTACTCTGGTTTAGGGATAAACTGGAATAAATCGGTAGTGGTCTCTTTGACAGAGTGCACAACGCAATTTGAACTGGGGTTCCCATTGGAATTGAGGGAGGAACCGGTTAAATACCTAGGTGTGTGGGTTCACAGGGACCCGCAGAGGATTATTAGTGCAAACTATGGCACTGCGGTCATCCGACTTGAGGAACAGATCAATAGATGGATACGCCTACCGTTGTCATTTGCTGACAGGGTGGCTCTACTTAAGATGGTGGTTCTCCCAAAATTCTTATACCTATTTGGCACCATTCCCATCATATTAAGATCGCATTTCTTTAATACGCTCCGTGGCTTACTGATTACGCTAGTTTGGGGGGGAAGAAAGCTGCGTGTTAAGTGGGACGTTCTGACACTGCCCTATGAGTCGGGAGGATTTAAAGTGCCTGATATGCACCTATACTACCTGTGCGCCCAAGCGCAGTATGCCTTTTATTGGCTAAATGCACCACCGTACACACCGCATGTAGCTGTTGAGGCGGGGGCGGTGAAACCAATGCCACTGCAAGCGATGATTGTCTACGACACTACAGTGTTTGAAAAAGATGAAGTTGATACAGTACAATGTACAGCACATGCTTGGAGGGAACTCGGGAAGCGTGCCCGGAGGCTGCCGCTATATGCTCCGGCGATGCCACTTCTGCATCACGGGAAAATCTCGGTGACAACTGAAGCGGGCTCATTGAAAGTTTTGCAGAAGGTGGGAGCGCGCACTATGGGGGTTATATATCCTAATGGCAAATTTATTGACCTTAACGCCTTTGTGAGGGGTGAGGACAGGCCTGCTATGGCGACGTTTGTATACAGCAGACTGAGAGCTGCGCTTGTGGCGCTGCACACTTGCTTCCCTGAGGAGCCTCCTACGCTAACGGCTTTACAGTTGCTATATACCTCGCAACTTAGAACTAAATTAGTTACTCGGCTGTACAATGCCTCGCAGACTGATGAGGCTGCTGTTACTCTGGGTCCCATGAATAGGTGGAATGATATCCTGCCACAGAAACTTACTGAAGATGAATGGGTAGCATGTTGTGGGCTTACAGGACAGTTTACAGCCAATGGTAACCTGCGACTGATCCACTATAAATACATTCATCAGATGTATTATACACCAGTACAACTTCATAAATATGGACTCAGGGACTCGCCTTGCTGTAGACGATGTGGTGCAGATACGGCTGACTTTTGCCACTTGTCGTGGACCTGTCCGAAGGTATCTGATTTCTGGGGCAAAGTTACAGGGGCGGTGGCAGAAATGGTGGGCGAACCTCTTGCATGTACTATGACCCTCTGCCTTCTGGGGAATGTGTTAAAGCTTAAACCTAGTAATCGTAAACTAGCGGCCTTGGCGCTACTGTTGGCTAAACGTAGGGTCTCGATTCATTGGGATGGTAGGCCGGCGCCACAAGTAGCGCATTGGCTCAGAGATATAGCGTATTGTCGGGACCAACTTCTATGTTATTGGGTGGAGCTGCCACAAGCTTCGAGGCCACGAGACATTTGGGGACCTTTACTGCTTACCTATTAGCTCATTCCACTGATGAATAGTATTTACTGGGTGACTACTGAATTTGATATGTGATTTATTCTTCTGCCGTCCACTGCTACGATGTACTTGACATTGTTGATATTGTAACAACTTCACGCTATGTATTCTGCATTATGACACCATGACACCAAGAATGAACAGGCGCTGTTTATGTTTTTCTGTTAATGTGAAAAATTTATTAAAAAATAAATAAATAAATAAATTTAAAAAAAATATCTAGACTTAGGTGCATAAACCACCAAATCATATTTATAAGGACACACAAAGCCACTTTGCGTGACTTTGAACGGCCTCATGAATATGGAGGAAAGCAGGGCAGTGTAAATCGCTGCGTTACCTTACTCTGTGCTAGGCAGGCATTCCATGGGTGTTGTGGTGGGTGTTACCAACCATGCAACACCCATGGATTTTGACGCATGCCCAGTGATACAAGACTATGTAAACCTAGGGATGCACCAAAACCTTACGCCTCCCCAGGGGAGGCACAACTAGGAGAAATAACTTTATTTCTCCTTATTTTGTCCTCTTGGAAACAGTCTCCCAGGACTGTTTTTGTACATTGGCGATAGGCTGCCAAAACGGCACCAGCATAGGGGGAAAGGACAGGAATGTGCCGTATGCCATAGATACGGCGCATTCCTGCCCTTTTACTTTGATGCAGGACAATGCAGCAAGCTGACGTGCTCTGCTGCCCTGTGCCAAATTCTCATAAATATGCCCCTTAGTGTGATTGCCATATCCAGCACAGTCCTCAAATGGCTAACCCACTATCTAACAGGTCGGCTCTGGATACCAGCATTTGAGTCGTAGACAACATATCTCAAATGCTGTTTCCTGTATGGTTCAATTTAGCTCCTCCCTTAGTTTAACATTTAGATGCATCCCATGGCTCAACTTTTAACATTAGATGGGTCTACGTTTTATATGTACACAGATGACTGTATCTTTGCACTTACTCCTGTCTCCCTTGCTACTCTGTCATTTGCTCACACTCAGCACTAGGGAGAGAGAGGCACAGCACATATCACAGACTACTTTGTTGTGTGAAAAAGACTGCTTAATTGAAACAGGTCCACATCATTAATTGTGCCACATCCCAGTCAATTGTTATTTTGCACACTATGCCACCTCAGTTTGAACTCAAACATATGTAAATAAGTCTTGACCCTGCTCCAATAGAAATAGTTGCGATCGAACCGCCAGGCCAGGTCCTCCATGAACCATTATTAGGGCTCATCAGTCGGATGTTACAGTGGCACAGGGTGCATGGAAGACATGTCTGGGCATACTTGCCCCACATAGGGTGTTGCACTGAAGTATACAAAAACCTGATGGATGGAATGCTTGAACCAATCTCAGCCAGTAGTAATAACTCGGAGCCACATTCAAGTAATTTGTTATTTGTCACACCATGCCACATATGTTTAGCTCCAGCAATATGCATATCAGTCTTGATCCTGCCCCAATAGGAGCATTCAAGAACGAACTTCCAGGCCACGTCATCCCTAAACTGGAACACCAGCAACCCAAGGTCAGTTTTGCCCTTATAAGTACTCATCAGTTGATTAAAGCGTCGTTCCAGTGGAACAGTGCTGATACCTGTCCCACAAAAGGCATTGCACTGAAGTATACACAAAAGTATTAAGAGGTAAACTGGTTGGTGTTGCTTGTGTTCTGGTAAAGGGATGACCTGACCTGACAATTTAGGCTGGACTATTCCCATTGGAGCAGGGTCAAGACTAATTTGAATATGGCCAGGTCCAAACTGAGGTGCATGGTGGGTAAAAAAAGATAGATTGAGATGTGGCCCAAGCGATTGTCAGTGGCTGCCATTAATTTAAGCAATCCATTCATCATCTTGTTTTTGATGTTTTAAGTATGATGGGTATGCCCAGACATGGGTCCTGTGCTCACAGTGCCACGGAAACCAATCTATACCCGACTGATGAGCCCTGATAAGGACGAAACCAATACTAAGTTGCTTGTCTTCCAATTCAGGGAGATCCTGGACTCGCAGTTCGGGCTGGTCTATTCCCATTGGAACAGGGTCAAGACTGATTTGCATATGGCTGGGTTCAAACTGGAATGGCATGGTGGGCGGAAAACGATGGATTGGGAACGGTCCAAGAGATTTCTAGTGGCTGAAATTAATTCAAGCTTTCCATCCATCATCTTGTTTTTGATGCCCTTTATGGATACCTACCCAGAACTTGAGCTCTTACAGACGCCTACAGACAACCCAGTTCACGGAAAGTACTAGGATTAATATTCTGCAAGAAAAAATGCAGACAAACAGAGTCCTGGAAAAATGCATTACCTTAATAGTTTTTACAGTGTTGACATATCCTCGTTGATAAATCAGTGTTTCCTCTGTAAAATGCCAAAATGTAGGTCCTGAATGGGACCCGTTACAAAGTCAGTTTTTTTTATCACTGCCAGGTCTTTGACCCAGAAGGATCTGCTTCATTTAAAGCTCTTGTCAGGCCTCTGTGAGCTAAATGCCAAGTCATTGTTGTGAAATGATTTATTGGTGTGGGATAGTCTCTGATGCTTTCCCGAGATGAAAGCAGAGAGTGATAAAAATCTTGCAACTTTGTAGATTTATAGTTGCTGAGAGACCCATCCCAGCGAGAAGATGACTCAGTGCTTCTCACTGGCACTGATCTCAGGTGAAAGTGAATCCCAGCCAGGTGAGGGAGAGAAGAGACAAGAAACAAAGGAAAGGGAATCAGAGGAGAGGCAGAGGAGGGTGCTGGGAGAGTGAGAGGGGAGAGAGGGAAAGAGGAAGTGTCGGAGAGGGAATGAGAGACGCAAAAGAGAGGCACAAGAAACCATATAAGGAGGAGGGGCAAGAGAAAGGGGGAGTGAAATTTAACATCACAGGTGAGAGAGAAGAAAGAGAGAAAGGGAAAGATCATATTCACAGATGGAAAGACAGGGAAACAAGAGAGGAAGAGAACGGGAGAGCGAGGCATAGAATGTGAAAGACTGAAAAACAGAGATGAAAGAGAGACAGGTGACAGCACAGACGTAACACTTGGCTCCGCGCCTGCCATGGTGCAAGGGACCCGAAGCATCCGAGGGTGCCTCACCCAGCTGGCATCTGTGTCCATCAAAGGCAGCATTTATTTTCATTCATTCAAAAAAATGTATTCGATTTCAATAAAGCCATAAAAGTACCATGAGCCATACAGCAAAGGAATTCCAAAACATGCAATCAATAAAACTTAAGGAAATATATAAAAGGACAATTAATCCTAAACTTTAAACATCAATTATTTACTATTGTGGTGCTTCACGCTGGCTCTTGGCACAGCTCGACAATGCAGTACCAGCAATTGCAGTGGCAACCAGTTCAAAATGAAAATGGCAATTTATATGTTAATTAGGACCTAGGTTCTCAAGCCTAAGAAATATGTGATATCAATCAAATATATATGTGCACCATGTAATCCCTACATTTTGCTAAAAATACATAATTTAAATACATTATTGCCGCTTTAGCGGCAGGAAACTGCTGCTAAAGCGGCGATAATGGGCTTGATAATATGCCCTTGTGAATTCCCATAGAAGCCCAGGTTCACACCAGAACCTCCTTGATAATATGGCCCTAAATGCCTCTCCCCTATTAAATACATTTCCTAATCCTCCTAACCTGGACAAGAAAGCTGGTTACGGGGTAAAATACAGCTCCTGAATGTAACTGCTGAAGGTATACCAATGCTGGCCCGCACTGTACGAAATGTACATTTTTTATTACAGGAATGATCAGCTCTCTTCTAGGTATCCTATAAAAGCTACAGAAGAAACATGAATGTGAAGTGCTTTGTTCCGAGAAATTATTACAGGGGCAAGGCAATAGAGGCCAGCCTGTTCCATCCGCATCAGTGAAGGCAAATAAACGGCGTACAATGTTGAGACAAAACCTTGTTAATAAAAACCTGTGATCTGAATTGGAAACCATTGTAATATAGGGTTGTATACCTGGCTGGAGGAGTAAAATGCTATGGGCAGATATACTGGCTGTGTTTTTTTATTTCATCGTTCTCTCTCTTCCTCATAACCAGACCGAGGAAGTTCATTTTCAGTTCCCTTTTACTCACATGGGCAATAGATTCAGTATCTAAGGTTAAATTACTCTTGCCCGTCTTACCAAACAGTTTTCTAATATAATTTAGCCAGGGTATTTACCCACCCCCTTCTAGAGCCAGGCAATCCTGGATAATCGCTCTATTCAAGCAAGCTGCTGGATTACTCCTTACTGCTTGCCACAAGAGTAGGGGTGCAGGACAGATTCTATCCTCGATAAAAGGGATTCCGAGCTCTTCGTGGCAATTAAAATGTGCCCAGCTGGAGGGGGACTGCAAGCATCCACTTCACGCATTTACTTTATACTTTCTGAAAAATCTTCGCCTCGGCCAATCGACATACTCCTTCCACATTTGCAGTTGTGCATGGAGGACATCACATTCAACGGTTTTGAACCTATCTTTGTGGCAAATTGTCAAACAGCTGCTTCAAAGTTTCCTTCAGAGGATCTACTCCTTGCCTTCAGCATTGATTTCCAGTTGTTGTGACAATTAAAGAAGAGGCCCAAATAAGAGTAGGGGTCAGTAGTAACCATCTTTTTTCCTTTTAAGTAAATGTGAACCGGACTTCTTGTTGGCATCCTCTGTGAACATTCTAAAGGACTTTCCTTGATTCACTCTCAGCCCTAAATCCTCCATAAACAACACAAAGTTCATCAAGCAATGACCGAAGGCCTTTGCCCGTACGCGTCATCAAGACTGCATCATCCGTATATCACAAAATAGGAAGAGGTCGAGACCCAGCTTACGGCAAGTAACATGCTTTATTCACCAGGTATTCCCCAATATTATTAACATGCAAAGAGAATGAGAACAGAGCTAAGACACAGCCCTGCCTCACCCCTTTTTCCACATTAAATAGCTTGGCACACTCTCACTTACTTCCATATCTGAATCATGCCATGGTCACCATGTACAGTTGCCTTAAAAACCGTATAATAGTCATCTCAATGCCCATGTTCATCAGGAGGTCCATAATTTACTGCAGTTGACACTATCGAAAGCACATGACAAATTCATAAATGCCATGCATAGTGCGCCTTTTTTTGCCAGAGTACACTTACTGATTAAACGATGCAAATTCAAACATTACTCCATAGGGCACAATTCCTTCCAGAACCCATACTGGATGTCACATATAATATTATTCTTTTCAGTCCAAGTCTCTAGCCTTGATAGGAAGATAATGCCATCACCTTAAAGGTGGAGTATAGCAGAGAAATTGACCTATAACAGCTTGGCTCTTTTAGAAAATGGGGACTATCACGGACTGGCACCATGTAGGAGCAGGGCCATACTTTGCCACAGCTTTTAAAACATGTGTGGCCAGTGGTGCACAAAACTCAATATTTTCCACAGACATATCCAGGGGTAAGCCATATGGCCCTGGAGCTTTCCCTTTCCTTCCTCCTCTAAGGGAACCCCACATGATGCAGAATTACTGGCCTGGGCCATATTCATATTGGAACACATAGCCTCGTTTTTTGCAGCATATATAGTTGCAAAATGCTTTACCAATTTGACCGGTGGAATAACTGTTTCCCCTACTATGTTTCTGACCCCCTAAAATATAGCGCAGTAACCACGCTCCAAAAGGCCACCCAATTCAGATTCCTTGCTTGCCTTCTGAAGTGTTTCCCATGCTTCCTTCTTTATGACAGCCCTGCACTTATAACATCTCCTACATTCTTTGACCTTACGTGTCCCTTGGGTTGGCCTTCAATGCCCTCTTTAACATCTTGTGAACTTTTGTGCAGCATGAATCAAATCACCTCAGCGCTTTCCCTGGACCATTTCTTCGGCATTGTAATACGGCCTCCCTTGCATAATTACCAAGCTCCATGAAGGTTAAAATGATGGAACCGCCCTCTGAAGTATCATCAAGGCTAATGTCCACCTAGTCTCATTTCTTTTTAATTAGATCACGCAGAAACTTCCCTGAGTCAATTCTTCCCCCTTGAATGCAATGCCATTCCTTCTTCACACCACTAGTTGTCCTGGTAGACTCTGCAGTATATACCCTGTTAATACCACTTAGAGGCCAAAGATAAAAAGTTGTGATCACAAACACTGGTACTATATATAAGAAACAAGGGCAACCCTACTCACAGTGAACTAGGGCAATTAATATGTATTAAAGAGATAGTGGTTCATGTAGACCAAATACAATATACCACATTGCGTGAGTTACAATTAAAAAAATAGTTCAAATCTTGTTTTATATTCACACTCTGGTGATCTAGGTTCTAAGTTCACTTTGGACACTGAGCACCTTTTTTTCTGTGGTGCTACAATACAAATACATTATTTTCACAAACATTATTGGCCTGTGTATTGCATTCTGTGTGACTGATCTTCTTTTTCAGCATCCCTATACCAATTATAACTGCAATTGTGCACCGAAAACATTAAGTATCCTGTACATTGTCCACATGAACCACTGTCTCTTTAATACATGTTAACACAGGTAGGCACAATTGGAAAACCTTCAGTAAAACATTTAAGGTGCAGATGTTATTAAAAAAAATGCAAGTTTATTTTCATTAACAACCTATTCAAAACATTTCCATAACTATCATGAATAAAATGTGTCATCTCTTCACCCACATTGTTTATCATCCCACAAACTACCTTTTCATCTTGTAAACATGTGTGCATTAAAATCGCCGAGCCAAATAATGAAAGTCTCTCTGCCCTTGTTATCTAAAAAACTCCTCAAGTCATTTTCTAAGGCATGTATCACATTGGCCCTGGTACAATTAAATATATTATTATAATAGTTAATTAACACAATGTCCCAAGTGCCCTTTAAATCAATCAATCAATCAATCAATCAATCAATCAATCATAGTATTTGTAAAGCGCACTACATACGCTTGAGGGTCTCAAGGCGCTGAGGGGAGGGGGGTGCTGCTACTGCTCGAAGAGCCAGGTCTTGAGAAGTCTTCTGAAGGTGAGCAGGTCCTGGGTCTGCCGCAGGTGGGTAGGGAGGGTGTTCCAGGTCTTGGCGGCAAGGAAGGAGAAGGATCTTCCGCCGGCGGTCATTCTTTGGATGTAGGGGACAGAGGCGAGGGCGAGTCTGGCTGAGCGGAGCTGGCGGGTGGGGGTGTAGAAGCTGAGTCGGTCGTTGAGGTATGCTGGTCCGGTGTTGTGGAGGGCCTTGTGGGCGTGGGTGAGTAGCTTGAAGGTGATCCTCTTTTCGACGGGGAGCCAGTGTAGGTCTCTCAGGTGGGGGGGTGATGTGGCTGCGGCGAGGGACATTGAGGATCAGTCGGGCGGAGGCGTTTTGGATACGTTGCAGTCATCGCAGGTGTTTGGTCGGGATACCTGCGTAAAGTGCTGCTGACGAGGGCCTGGGTCGCCGTTCTTCTTGTTTCGTTGGGGATCCACTTGTAGATCCTGCGGAGCATGTGGAGGGTGTTGTAGCAGGAGGAGGAGACGGCGTTGACCTGCTTCAACATGGAGAGGGAGGAGTCGAGGATGATCCCCAGGTTGCGTGTGTGGTCCGTGGGTGTCGGTGCTGTTCCTAGCGTGGTCGGCCACCAGGAGTCCTCCCAAGCTGAGGGGGTGGAACCGAGGATGAGGACCTCTGTCTTGTCCGAGTTCAGCTTCAGTCGGCTGTTCCTCATCCATTCTGCGACGGCCTTCATTCCCTCTTGGAGGTTGGTTTTGGCGGTGTGTGGGTCCTTGGTGAGGGAGAGGATCAGCTGGGTGTCGTCGGCGTAGGAGATGATGCTGAGGTCGTACTGGCGGGCGACGTGGGCGAGGGGGGCCATGTAGATGTTGAACAGCGTCAGGCTGAGGGAGGATCCCTGGGGTACGCCGTAGATGATGACGGTGGCTTTGGAGCGGAAGGGGGGGAGGCGGACGCTCTGGGTTCTGCCGGAGAGGAAAGATGTGGTCCATTTCAGGGCCTTCTCTTGGATTCCGGCTTCTTGGAGGCGTGATTTTAGTGTGCGGTGGCAGACCGTGTCGAAGGCGGCTGAAATGAATGAATCCTGATGATCTCATACTGTGGTGAATTTACAACATTTTTAGTTACACTACCAAGAAAAGTCACAGATGGCAAATAGCTAACCCTCCTTTTGCCCTGCCATGACTTGATCTAATAGCTGGGGAGCAAAAGGAACAATAACCTTCTAGAACAAGCATTTGTAATGCAAATTGGGCTCGCATATGTGAGAGTTAAAGGTATTGGTGTTGTAAATGACAATGTCTTTTACCTACAAAAGGAGTGAAAGAGGAAAGAATTTGGAAACAGACAGATTGCTAGAGAAAGGAGGAAAATGAAAAGGAGATGGAACAAATATATGGAAAGGGGACAACTGGAGTGAAAATAAATTAAAGGGGAAATTGAAATAGCACAATTAAGACAGAATTTATGAAAAAGAGTTAAAGAAAGCAAAAATGGCTAAAGATTAACAAAGTAAAGAAAGCGGGAAATAGAGAAAAGCAAATAGAAACAGGAGAAGAAGATAACAAACGATAGCAGAGCAAAACAGAAAAAGGTAAGGTGAATAAAATGGAGCGGAAAGGCATGGTTTGCCAATCCATGTTTCTAATTTCCAGAAATTCCCTTTCACAGAACAATGAAACATTTGATGTGTTAAGATAGTGCAAGCTGTAGTGAAAGCAGCCAATGCATAAAATCAGCATAATAGAAAATTGTTTAAAACCTAAAGGCTTAAAATGTATCCAGTTCCCCCTCCCTTTGGTCATTTATTGCAATAACTGAGTCAGGTGTGGACTACCAACTGGTAGCACAAAAAAACTGCCATCTATTGAGTTCTATCCTGCACATTAAGCCATGCAGGTAGGTAATGTCTTGGGCGGTAGCATTTTAGAGTCGTAGAAAGCACGATTTGGCGATCACAATGATGAAAATAAAGTGTTCAAATAAAGGCATTTGATCATTATTTTTTAACACACACGCCATGATATTGCACATTCACTGTGCGGTGTAATACACTCCACTGTCTTTCAATGGCTAGATCTGTGCTGCGCAAATACTGTAAATAAAATAGAACGAGTGTGCCTGTGCACTGTCAGTGACCTGGCTAAAGAGGACATAAATGACATGAAACGGGATCATAAATTCAAAGGTGTTCCGAACCAGGGACTCAAAAATCCGTTTGGCCTTGGACCCACAAAACCCTTCAAATGTCCATGTTACAGATAAATATTTTAATTGGAGCACAAATCTCCACCACACGTGTTGCGAGGAGCTGCACATGTGCTAGCAGCAAATCTACAGTATTTCTGTTCATTGCCATTAACGTGAAAATGTTGTGTACTCTTGAGTTTTAATTTATGGACGTTGTTCATTCTTTAATAGTTCCCCATTTGCATTACATTTGAAATTCACAAAATGCCCATGAAGGCTTATTTGATAGGCAACGGTATTCATAAAATACGTTGAGGCACAGGTAACCTGCTTTATCAAGTGGATGGGAAAAATGTGATGATAATATGGCATTCTTATTACTGAATGTCAAAGTAAAAAACTGTTACATAGTCAGTTTGACCACATTTTGTTATTGCTTGGTAGCAGAGTGCTTTGTTTTCATTGCTGATGCCTAGAATCTAATTGCACACGCTGTGGTGGGGGCAGAGAGTGTGTGTAAACAAGAGGAGAGAAGATATGGCCCTTCAGAGCTGCAGACTGGGCCAGCATCGGCCGAACACCTAGTAATTCTTGGCAAATGAATTAATCTTGCAATGTCTGAAAAGAAAAATGTAACTGGCGCTCATGTAAAAGCGCTCCAATGCCTCTGAGTTTGCTGTACAAAAACATGGGAGTGGAGGAAAACATGAAAGCAATTGAGCATGGGTTTGACAGGGACACAAAGGAAAACTCACAAAGACAGAGGAGGAAGAAGCACAGGGGTGAGAAGAGAAACTACATTTTACCTTATATTGAGGGACACTCCCAAAGGAAGCCTGCTGGTAAGGAATTTCACTCGGTCGAGTAGCCGCTACAAATCAGAGTTGTCAAATAGCCACATCAGGTGTGTATATATACAACCTGAGGCGGCATCCTGGCACTAGCAGTTAGTCACATACAAAGATAAAAGGTGAAAACACCCAACACAGAAGTCAAATAAATATTCAGACGTGGACAAGCTGGGTACACCTGATCCAGGACAATTTAAAATATGTTTAGCCAGGAGGTTAAAATTCAACCGGGCCAACTCAGCCATTCATCGTGTTGAAGCATCTTAGACACAGGAAATAGCTAAACCTGTAAATGGCGTAAGTCACATAAATGAGCACAGTGGGTGATCTATAAAGTGCCAAGGCTGTTTGTTTTAAATAGACAGATTTACAAAGTGACTTACCTGATGTGGAGGGCTTGGAGTAACATATGGGACAGTGGAGATTCCTGGCACTGGAGAGGCGAGCGTGGGAGGATGCTGAAACCAGCCCGAAACTCTCCGACTTTGTAAGTCTATAGCCAGACACTTAGAGGTTCCATAACATCGTCCTCCAGTGCAGCAGGTAAACAGGATAGCAACTGCAGGGAGCAGATATCCTGAAACCCCCCAGCAACTTCGGTGCACAACCACAAGCTGTCGACAGGCGACCAGCAACCCGGGCCTACAGCCTACTAGTTTTCACGTCTCACATCCAACAAAGAAGCATTGTTATAAATTACGTTTGGCATATGTGTGAGGCTGTCTCGGCCACGTACAGCCACTGTGAAAAAAGTAAGACATAAAAAAAATTAACATGAAACGCGCCAGCCGCCCGTGAACCTGCATTTTCCATCCAATAGCCTGTGTAAACAAACTTTCTTTTGTTGCACTGCGCCCGCTTCTTGGATGGCTGGCGCGCTTCATGTTAATTTGTTTATGTTTTGGTAAGTGGGCTTTTCTAACGTGCGCTGCGAAAGTGAAAGTGATCGCGATGCACTTCACTTAATGACCCGTGAAAGACAGATGGCGGCTGCGTGCGTGCATGCTCGCGTGAACGCAAGCGCAAGGCCAGCCAAAGCATGGGGTAGCACTTTCAAAACCCCACTTACTAAATGTCTCGCTAGAGCAGCGCATGCATGCGCTGGCTCAGGCGAGACCTAAAAAAGGGGTCAATCGCCCACGTTTTATGAAAACATAAAACTGGATACTTAGAGATGAAACTTAGCCAGTCTGGATTTTCTAATTTGGACCGGGCACTGGCTATGTTTCAACATAGAAACTTGAGCCTTTCTTTAGGTACATCTAGTACACTACCACGTGAATCTGAAGGATGTTCCCGCTATCACACTGGTCAGTTCTTGCCTCTCTCTCTGGTATACAGGTAATGGCAGGATTATCTAGATCTGCAACCTGGCATTTCTCTACCACCTGTCATCCCTGAAAGGGGTCAACCAAGAGCGTAGAGGATCGATTGTATGTACTCAATCTAAATTGCGGGATAATAGATGCAGAATTAGCCCCCTTTTGAGAATACGCTAGATCTCCTGTATTTGCCCTAGGGACTATGGGGCAGATTTACAATGAAAGTGACTCAGTGCATTCCGCAAGCCATTTGGCTGTGCTGCACTGAGTCACTTTCAAAGCACAGGGATGCGACATATTTCCAACAATATGTCGCATCTCTGTGCTTCCCCCTGCGCTGGTGCACAAACTGCAGTCATGCGCCGGTGCAGGCACCCTTGCATCATGTTGCAAGAAGCCTGCGTCGTGGGGTAATTGTTTTTGTGCAGGAAGGGGCACCTTTCTGCACAAAAGCAATCACTACAGGTATTTTCCTCTTTCAATGCATGCTGTAGAGTGCAGCACACATTGAAAGAGGAAAAAACTAAGAGAAATTAAAACATTTCTCCTCATTGTGCCTGCCTACACCTCCCCTGGGGAGGCGTAGCATTCACACGCATTTCCATATTTACGATTCCTCGTAAATCTGAAAATGTGTCTCGTTCCATGGGTGTTGCGTGGGAACACCCACAGCAACACCCATGGAACGCCCCTTTCACGCAAAGTGCTGAGTATAAAGGGGCCGTATTTGCAAGGATAGGAAGAAACACGCAGGGTGGCTTTTCCAGTCCTTGTAAGAATGGAGCAGTAAGATACGCCACCAGTACGTCACAAAAGTGATGCACTGGTGGCATAGGGAGCTTGTAAATCTGCCCCCAAGTCCTTATCACACGCCTCAGTTGGTCTAAAAAATTTCCTGATGGGACCACTCAGATCCCCCCTTCTTGTAAAGAAGAACTTCATAAAAGGGAGAGAACTATCCTGCAAACTGTTCAGAACTAAAGTTCACCACCACACAGTCCCCTTTACATGCTTTTGGGCCCAACCCAATCCATGGTACCATTTTTTCCATCCAGTAGATGATGCTCCTAACCCACATTTCTACCCAGCCAGTGTATAACTTTATTTTGTAATCTCCCTCCACCCATACTGTTGATCTGGCCTTAGTATGAGAACCTCCTTATAAATGATCATTTACGGTGTTGTCTCTGACAGCAATTGTGAAAAGGGACTTGGATGGAATTTATACATTTCCTTCTTGTAGTGGCAGGATCTGTGGTCTAAATCATTATTGTGATTAACAAAGCGTCCCCCCTCCTCCTGGGTGGATCTGTCTCTGTGTCTTGAGTTGGAGAATTTTAGAGACTTCAATATGGCAGTAACTAAACCCTACTTTTGGGTCCTGGGAGGAAAAGGGGTGTAACTGCAAGAGACTGTGAGTAGCCTTCTGTATGTTCTCAATAGGATGGAGCATGAGAAACCGGGCTTACCAATCCTCTGCAAGCAATAACGTCAAATAATGATGATATGTCATGGGGTGTTTTGCCAACATATTGAGAGTGATTTCTGGTCATGGATGGACTGACAACAATTTATTAGCCCTTTCATTCCCAGACCCATCGAACAATAAGAGGGCAGCCAAAGATCTAAGGGTTGATTGATCACCATAGCTGGTTCCAAAGAGAATGCTTCATGTAAAGGGCTTCTTGTAGAGAGAGGAGCTCAGCTCTTTCTCAGAAGTTTCAAATTCTCAGCGCACAATATTCTAGAAATGACATGTACCTTTAAATATTTTATATATATATCAATATTAAATGGGCTGAGGATTTATGTTAGTTGTAATTGTATTTGTATATTGCGTACTATCTCTGACGAGGCGTTGAAAAGCTGCTCTACAAGTTTATTCTCACAGTGTGGACTTCAAAGGAGAATTTCTGAGGACAGCATCTCATATACCAAATTCACTACAAACCACTTGATGATAGCGATCCGCCCAACAGGTTGGAGATAAATCTTCCAGATGGTTTTGAAGGATCACCTGCCAGAAAAGAGATGGATAATTCACCGACCCAAGAGGCTGCGTAACAGGTATGTTTGTACCTTCGAGATCCCATGATAAAACACCAGCGGGGTTGACTCATATTTACATCATACTGATGGCAAAACATTAAGCACAATTGAATTAAGTAATGTTTAATTGATTTTGGGGAATGTGAAACACGTTATAGGGGAACTAAGGAGCACACTCTAATCAAAGGGTATGCCACTTAGTTCACTGCACAATATTGCTCTGTGAGCAGAGCAACCTAAATTGACCAGAATTATTTATTTTTTACACATGTTATGTTATGTTATGTTATGTTATGTTAAAAAGTTTTGTAAAGCGCTCGTACAACAAAACGGTTTCTTGGCGCTATGGGAGGAGAGACGGTAGGAGAAAGAGAACCAGAAATTATAGATAAGCTTGTGTGAATAGAAGAGTTTTTAGGGATGTTCTAAACTTAGAAAGAGAATTTTCAAGACGGAAATGGGTAGGTAAAGAATTCCTGAACTGAGGAGCCAGAAAAGAGAAACTAAGGCCACCAAATTTTTTCCGTTTGAAGGGGGGAGTGAAAAGAAAATTAGAGTGAGAGGACCGAAGGGCAAGTGAGGGAATATAGCGAGAGATCAGGGAGGAAATAAAGACAGGGCCAAGTCCTGCTAAAGCCTTGAAGGTAATGCAGACAATTTTGAAAATACAGCGCTGAGCTACTGGGAGCCAATGAAGGGTCTTCAGTAGAGGGCTGACATGTTGGAATCTAGGCTGATGAAAAATGAGTCTGGCTGCTTGGTTTTGCACCAATTGTAAGCGAGAGAGCTGATAGGCTGGAATACCGGCGTACAATGAATTGGCATAGTCAATTTGAGAAATGACTATAGCCAAAAGTGCCAAGGTGAGAGCTTCGGTAGTTAAAAATCTCGAGATCTTACGAATTCTTCTGAGATGGAAAAAAGAAGATGAGACTACAGCATTGATCTGAGCTTTCATAGTCAGGTCTTTGCTGATTATAACTCCGAGGCTTTTCACAGAGTCAGAGGGGCGGGGAGGATTACCCAACATAGAGGGCCAAAAACCATTGTTCCAGGGATTGGAGGTACCGCCACTCAAAAACAGCTCGGTTTTGTCCGGGTTGAGTTTAAGTTGACTGGCGTTCATCCAGTTACTGATAAAGTGTAGGCTATCGTGGAACCTGGAGACGGACATAGTGGAAGAGTCGATTTTAAACACAAGTTGGAGATCGTCTGCGTAGTTGAAAGTGGCCACATCAAAATAATGAATAGAGCGGATCAGGGGAAGCATATATAAATTAAAAAGAAGAGGAGAAAGAGAGGAGCCCTGGGGTACACCGCAAGTCAAGCTGACCTTCTTAGCAGAGAAAGTATCAAGACGGACAGCCTGAGAGCGGTTTTCAAGAAAGGATGAAATCCATTGTAAAGCAGTTCCATGAATGCCAGCATCCCTGACACGGTCGATCAAAAGTTTGTGATCGACCGTGTCAAAAGCAGCTGAAAGGTCCAAGAGGATAAGGGCCTGAGAAAGATTACTATCGGCCCCCTTTCTTAGCTCATTCATGACCGCAAGCAGAACCAGCTCAGTAGAATGGGCTGGTCTGAAGCCAGCCTGTTGGGGGTCAAGAAAAGATGAAGATTCAATGAAAGAGCTAAGGCATCTGGTAACATGGGCTTTTAAGATCTTACTAAGATACGGGAGAAGGGAGATGGGACGGTAATTGGCAAGAATGGAGGGGTCAGCGTTGGGTTTTTTCAGAATAGGGACGACGACAGCAGTTTTAAAGGAATCTGGAACTAAGCCCAGTTTCAGAGAATTGTTTAGGAGAGCTAAAGGAGGGTCGGGGCACATGGAAAATGCCTCTTGAAGGAGATAAGAAGGACATGGGTCGGTAGGGGAACCAGAGCTAACCTTCTTTACAAGTGCAAGAAATTGTTCCTTCAAGATCGGGGGAATTTGGGTAAAAACTTGCACATTTTGAGGCAAAGTCATCGAAGTCACTGGGGTAGCAGATAGAGGAATGCTGCTTTTAATAGTGATGATTTTTTGTAGGAAATAATCATTCAAGGCATCACAAAGTTGTTGAGTAGGGAGGGGTTTAATTGTAACTCTATCAGGCATGGACAATTCGTCCACAATGGCGAATATGTCCTTAGCTTTGGAGGCAGAGTTAGTGATTTTCAGGGAAAAATAAGTGATTTTTGCTTGAATGATAGACTTTTTGTAGTCATTTAAAAGCCTGGAGTATGTGCCTTTCTTATCCAGAGAGTAGTCACGCCTCCAATTACGTTCCGCCTGTCTAAGCGCCAATTTCTTTAGTTTTAATTCGTTGGAGAACCAACGTTGGGCGTCGTGAGGGCACCTAAGTGTAGATAATTTGAGAGGTGCAACAATGTTGCTGGCGGAGTCAAGCCAGCATTTAATAGCGGCCGTCTGTTTATCAAGACAGTCCATTTCAGCAGGGATAGAGGCAGAGAGTATGGAGTGGAACTCGTCCTTATTAGCCCGGTTCCAGTTCCGTGCCGAAGATTTACCCAGAGTCAGGGTTTTAGGGGGAGAGGAGTAATCCATAGAGAAATGGATAAGGTGGGTAACAGACCAAGAACAGGGGGATATAGAAGGAGAGGAAATGGTCAGGTTGGCGGTCCATATCTGATCCAGTATGTGACCCATGATGTGGGTAGCAGTATGGACATGATGGATACAATTAAGCCCGGTGAGGAGGTCAGTGAATTCTAGCGAACTCAGACTTTCTTTAGGATCCGAAGGCCAGTAATTAAAATCACCCAGGATGATGATTTTCGCATTATTGATAACTAATTGGGAGAGGAGCTCACCAATCAGTTTAGGAAAAGAGGGCATAGCTTGGGGGGTCTATAGAAGAGGGCACACACAAAAGGGAAATGAGGAGACTCAAATTTTAAAATAAGACTCTCAACAGAGACTATACTAGTAAGGGTAAGAGCAGTAATTCTGAGCTGGTGATGAATAATAGCGGCCATACCTCCACCCAATTTCCCAGGGGGTCTGTTGGTCTGAAGTAGATAGTACTCCATAGGGATTGTGGCCAGGATGTCAGGTAGGGAGTCGTCCGTAAGCCAGGTTTCAGAGAGGAGAAGTATATCGGGGCGATTAGTGTCGAGAAAATGAAATATCTCTAGTTGGTGTTTGGGTAACGAGCGAGTATTCAGGTAAAAGAAATCCAGACACATTTTGGGGGAAGACGTTGCAGGAATAAGAGTTTTTGCGGGGCTGGCTGGAAGGCATTTCCTGAGCGAAAGTAAAGGAGGCTCAAGTGTCACGTCACAAGGAGATAGGATGCCATTAGAATGTAAGCTGTGTATTGTATTGTACACATGACTGATCATCATAATCAAAATATGTATAAAATAATGTTTTTTATTTCTAAGAGGTATTCATGTATTCAGTGTACCTGCTGCATTGTCGTTCATTCATCAGTGATGTTGATTTAACCTTAATGTATTTCTGGATCGCCTTTCATCAGGGGTAAATATTAAGCAACATACATCATTCCTGCATCAGCAGAAAATCTCACCAGCACTATTCCACCATGAGCACACAATGGGGCAGATTTATGTTTCACTTGCGTCACTTTTGCGCCGCCGTTGCGTCACTTTTGTGACGCAGCAGCGGTGCAAATCCTGCGCCATGGTGCGGGGTATTTACAACGTGACGCATCTGGGAGATGCGTCACGTTGTAAAGCCCTGCGCCACATGTAGGCGTTCCAGGGCAGGTGGGGGCGTTCCGGCGCAGGAACGCCTCCTAAAAGTGGCTGAGTGAAATCTACAAGATTTCACTCAGTCACTTTTAGGCCCATGCTGCGTCAAAACCCTGCGCCTGCTTGAAGCAGGCTTAAGGATTGACGCAGCATTGTACAGATAGGGCCCCCCAGAACATTGCTGGAGCTGCGTCGCGCTTGCGACGCAACTCCATCAATGCGCCACTTTTACGGCACAGATGCGTCACGCATCTGTGCTGTTTTTGCCCCATGGTGCGCCGCATTATAAATGCGGCGCATCCATGGTGGCGCAGCTGTGGCGCATAATAATTGGCGCATCCCTGCTGATATGCAGGGATGCGCCAGTTAACATAAATCTGCCCCAATATACTGCAAACTATTATGCAAATGAAGCCTGGTGAGCAATACATATGGATATTTTACATACGAGACAAAGAATACGGTAACTCAAGGCAGTGGTAGAGCGTAGATGGAGGCCCCCAAATCCTCTGAATAAAAACTGGCTAGATCAAATCACTAAAGGGAAGATGCAGACAAACAACTGTAGACCCTGACGTGACATCGGGGATGTGCAGTGGAAACAAATGGGCCTGAAGCTGTCAGCATAAAGACTTCAGGGGACCCTCTGCCAGATGGTAAGATGCGGATAACCTCAAATGACTGTCAGGAAGACAATTTGGGATATTTTCAAAGCCATTTGCATTTCCATAGTGAGATATGGATGTGGGATTTGGGGCTACAGTCCCATTGCATTCATCCAATTAGCAGAAAACATTTTTTTAAGGGCTCTTAAAGATCCCACGAAGTACACCCGCTGAGGTTGCTCACAAAAAATTGGGCATGGGTTAGATTTCTAATTTTATTCACTTTTGTCCCTTTCTTCTCTGGCTTTAGTTTGGACAAAGGGGGACCTGGAGTTTAATAGATTAATTATTGGGATTTGCATGGACCTGGGTAATTCATTATTAACCCCCCAGCGACATTATGTCTCATCAAAGCCCTATGGAGACCAGAGCTTTTCTTTGAACCAGGTCTGGCCTTTAGTGACAAGGTGCTTGCTCTTACCATGCACTCAGTACGTCACTTTATATTGATCAAAACTGTGAGTGGCGTGGAACTGTATCTAAATATTGACATGCTTAGCTACCATCACAGACTGTTGACCCTTTTTTAGGCTCAATCTATTTCCACGGCTTATGTCCCCCAGCCGTAGCTGCTATAAAGATTCTGCATTAGTCATGATCTGCCTTGGGTATAGTCATTTGCGTCACAAATTTATACAGCCCCTTTTGCTATCTATGATCTTTAATCAAGTGTGACAGGCGCCAATGTTTTAACAGTTTTTCTCAACCCTCACAGTGTGTTATTTTTTATCATGGTATCTCTCAGGTGTTGTGAAGCTGGGTAAACTGAGTCCTCTTCAATGCATTATTGCAGCTTCTTGTTTTTATGGTATTGTTTTGTGCTTGACTTGTATGTATTTAACTTTAAAATCGAATTAAGCGTATCGATTGATTGATTGATTGATTGATTGATTGATTGATTGACTGTGTCAGGAACCAAAACTTAGTGAGAACAGTGAGGGATACATGGGAAATGAACAAATGGATAGAAACATGTCACATTGGAGAGAGAAGAGAAGAAATAAAACACTGAAAAGGAGTTTATCAAAAAACCTCCTGCGTGGCAAAGAGGACCCAGTATCAACTCCTTCCTATATGCCTTGCTAAGTTTGTATTCCAGATGGGTCGGGGACTGGCCATAATTTGGGGCAGTTTTGACCAATGGGAAAGGAAAAAGACACAATTATGAGACATCTTAAAAATGGGAGGAGGGAGGCATGGGACCAAATTAATTGACTAGAACCTGGCTGAATTACTACAAATCACTGTGTTGGGAGTCAAAATTACCCAGAAACAGACTAATCATACACTGAAATAACTGGCTAAAACCATGCAAAGGTATGGAAATGAGACTCCTAAACATAAGTTAATAATGATGGAGATATGGGGTCAGAAAAGGAAACCAGGGAAAAAGTCTGCCATGTTGGGAGGGGGAAAGTGGGATACCTGGAAAGAGTGACACGTGCATAGAACTGTCAGTGGAAGTCAAAAAATCTTAGCCCCAAAAAAATGTATGTCTCTAAAAGCAAGGACAAAGGAGAAGATCAGAAATCCTGAACAAGAAAGGAAAGGAAAAACAAAGCATTAATACTCTGTGGGTGCTGAAAGGTAAGGGCCAAAGAGCCAGCCTCTGTACAGTGTTAATGTCACCAAAAACATCTGGTAGTAGAGAACAAAGAAAGCAAGTAGGGAATGCAAGGGTAAACAGAATGCATGTCACAAGTTCAGAGAATAACAAGGGAGCAGATGGACTGATTAGACAGTGACCATAAACAAACGGGGGAGTATGGAAAATAAGTGGGGATGTGGAGAAAAAACATGTGTGGGGGATCACTCAGAGTGCATCACCCTAACGGGTCATGGATGAATTTTGTTATTTAAGCCTTTTGTTTGCACACTGGACAGTATGTTTAGTATGTTAATCCAGAATGTTTCCCTTTGCAGACGCTTGGTTTTATTGTCTCTACCTTCACATTTCTCAATAGGTTAAATAACCTGAAACCTCATTTAGCATACATTCAGTCCAAGTTTATTGAAGTGTTTGGCTACCAATGATTTTTCTTTCACTTGATATTACTTTCGTGTTCATAAATCAGTTTTCCGATCATGCATTCTGTTTTGCTAACATAACCTTTGCCACATGGGCATTACAAAAGGTAAATACTAGTACAACATGCAATCAAGACAGTTATTATAGCCTAGTTTAGTCCTTACTGGCCTGTGTTTGGAACTGGCTTTGACGAAATTCCATATTCTGGTATCCCGTATATGCAAATAATGCTGTCTCTTTGAAAAGGTGGCTAAATTCTTGCTCCAATCTAAGTAAAATATTTAAAAATAATATTTTTGATTTTAAATCTTGTAGTCAACTATTTAAATAAATAAATGCGAAATTGTTTTCGAATTTGTAATAGAAGTAATTTCTGTCTGGATGTGTTATCAAGTCTTCTTTTGCTTTTCTCTAGAATTGCTGCCAGATATCCTCTCTCATGGAATGCATTGATTATTTGGGATTCTGCTTCATAGTCACTCATGTTTCTCACTATTCTTTACACTCTTAACTGTTGTCTCACATGTATGTAGTTAGTAAGCTACATGGATGGATGCTGGGATAATGTAGTAGATGGTTGTGTTCAGCGGGTTTAATGCATAAATTAATTATGAGGTTATTCTGATCAATCGTAACAAGTGCATGTACAAATGCAATGAATTTCTGTCGGGCAACTGAATTCTGGAATTAGTTGTTTGAAGTTGACTAATGCTGTTTTCCAGTTGTTCTTTGCCATCATTCAGCAAAATAAAGATATCAATAAATATTCTGTATAACAGTAAACCTGTCTGGTAGCATGGATTGTGAAGAATATTGTCATATTCAAATTTGACCATAAACATATTAGTTTAACAAGGAGCTGCAAAGGGCCCAAGTAAGAAGTATGAATTGTCATATTGAAAATAACTGTAGTACAAAGTAACATGTAGAGGTGGTAGCAAGAATACTGGGTTTACCTCTGGGATATGGCCCCTCAAAAAAATCCATTCAACAGCTTCTAATACCTCTTTATGCAATATGGATATACCCAATGCTTTCACATCTAAAGTACACAGTATACTGGTTGGTAGATCTGACAATTCAACATTAGTAAGAGAATTCAGAACATATGTAGTAAATTTATTTATGGCAATTCAACATGTATTTTCTTTTTTTTAAAACACCTAATGCCAAGGGCACCTTACTCACTTGGATTTGAGACATTTGTTATGATGCCAGATGTATTATTTTTTCATTACACGCATGCCTATCAAGAGGAAAGCTGACTTCTATTTCAGTTTAATGAAAAAGTAACATATTTATTGTGTACTTTTTCCCATCTAAATGTTTATCAATTGCATTTAAATGTGAAACAATCCTTCTATATCCTTGTTGCTTTCCCGCATTACTATACGTTGTTGGATTGGCATACGCCTCCGTCAATACGACAGATGTGTACAACAAATAAGCATTGTTCACTAAACATGTAAAGTACTGCTATAATAAATCATTATAAATGTAAATTTTTATAAATTATATGACATATACACTTATATGTGTAATTGATTGTTAATACATATTTTAGAACACATTTCCTATCATATTTTTTCCCTGATGTTATTATATCATACATTATTTGTTGTTGTTCACTATATTTGAAAGCAATTGTCAGTAATAGATATCCTCTCTCGTTTTTTTCCTTAGCTTACCTTTGTTTCATTTCTTTTACTTTATCTCTTCATGTTTGTTTTTTCACATCCAGTTAGATTTAAATAAATTGAAATTGATATACACAAAAGGTTCACAGTAGCTCAATGTCAAAATTGTACGTGTTGTGGATAGTAGTAAAAAAATCATTAATTTTGACATTGTGTATAAGAAAAAGAGAAATGAAACCATGTGGTTTAAAAGGTACATTTTTAAATAATTCTTTATTATAAGCAAACAAATATAAATGTTTTAAAATTAAATAAATAAGTTGTACATATATTTCTAACACTTTGCTACTGCTAACCATTCTTGCCACCTATATATCTTTGTACTAAAAGTTCCTCCTCCTAAAGAGGCTTCTCTCCTTCCATGATCTGTTGTAGCTCAGGCACCAAAAAGGTTTTTGGGGTGAGGAGTGGGTCTTTTTCTTTGAGGTATTTGGGAGTAGGAGTGGGCGACTGTGAGGGAGGTGTAAGGAGATATTGAGTGGGTGAATTGGTTGTTTGGGAGGTACTGGGGACTGGGATAGGTGTGGTGCTTTGTAATCGTTGTGTGTGTTGTGGTGAGGGTGATGTGTGTGTTTTTTTTATTGGCTTTAACTATCCTGGTGGTTTGGGATGGGTCTTTGGTTGTGGGCGAGGTTGTGGTTTTAAGTGGGTGATTGGATGGGGATGAGGATGTGAATTTGGGTGAGAGCGTTTTGGGGTATGTGGTTGGGTAAGTGTGAGAGAGAGGGTTTTTTGGGTGTGTGCCTGGGTGCGGGTGTGGGGTTTCGTGAGGGTGTTTTTGGGTGTGTTCTTGGGTGAGAGTGTGGGTTTGAATATTTGGGTGAGGGAGTGGTTTTGGCTTGGTGCTTGGAAGAGGGTGAGGGTGTTGTCATAGTAGGCGTTGGGGTATGGGTGAGTGTGTCTTTGTTTTGCTGTGGTCTGTGGTGGTGGTTGTGATAGTTGTGATTAGTGTTAGGTGTATGTTAATCTGTCTAGTTGTTGTTTGTGTCTGTAATGGTGGTTGTGGTGGTGCTTTGTGTTATGTTGGTATGTTTTATTTTAGGTTTATGTTTGTGTGTGCATGTTTTGTTTGATAGGTGGGTGATGCTGTGGGTGAGTCTGCCCTACAGATAGCCTTCACAACTCTTGTATTTTGGCATAAATAATCTCATGTATTAGGGGTTTTTATAAGAGTTTCCTTACCTAGGGAACAACATTTCAGGTGTAAAGATACTTTTTCTATATTTATAATGCACCCCTACAGTAGGCCCTACAAGACCAGAGGCCAGGTAGCTTGTTATATTAAATTTACAACATGAATATTTATTGTCTAAAAATAATAGACTACTTTAGATAAACCATTAACTATATTGATTAATGTAGGATAGCACTCCTATACACTAACATTGATTAACTTAATTTATCATAATGATGTATAAATTAAGGTTTGGAAATGCAAGAAGGGTGCTTATTGCACTTTTTCTGTAATAAAGTAACATTCTATGTAATGAAACATTTTAATGTTAATGTATATGTCAGAAAATAACACCTTTAGGTACATTTTCAATGTGCAGCATATCATTTCAGGGGCTTGACTTGAATTTTCCTGTTGTACCTAGGGTGGGATTTCCTGTAACCTTTGAAAGTATATTTGCGTGAAGCAGTGTAGAATAGGGGCTGGGTGTTGAGAGGAGTCGAGTATGCTGCCTGGATGGATGAGGTGGATCTGGTCCCTGCCATACTTGCCATTCAAATGGCAATGAACAATGCACATGCAAAAGCAACTGTCACCAGGCCACCTTTCAGGAAGGTCTCACTAGACAGGCAGGGTGCACACTTAGGAAGGACAAGGGAACTCATCAAACACTTTTTCTGTGGCCAAAAGTACTTCTTATCCACACACGGGCTGCTACTGGGTACATAGATCGCATCCCCAAAATGTAAAATCTCATCACTATTGGCCATGTGAATAGCAGAAGGGCAGCCTTGATGTCTGAACAATAACATGAAAAGTTAACATGCTTGCCTTAACTCCTGAATCCCAGCATTAACACCAACTATCACCCAACTTACCTCATGGGTGACCTACAGGAACACAATAAAATGTCTGAAGCAAAAAATTGAGCACAAAATATGCCTCTGATGTGTTACTTCAACTACTTTAAACCTGCTCTACAGGCAGGCCATTGGCCCGATGAAAGATGATACACAATGGACCCTTCTCTGGCATCTGCACAGCTAAGTATCACCCTCCCCCAGTACAGATACAGCTCCTCTCAAGAACCTGGACACTAGTTAATGGTCTAGCGTACACTATTTGGAAGAAAATATACCGGGGGGATTTTGACAATTTTTTTCTAAAATGTGAGCATGTAAATTACAGGAGAGTGAGACAGAGCTGCAAATTCTATCTTCCAAAGGTGCATTGCTGCTGGAATTGACTTTACATTATCTCCAAATTATCACAGTTACTGGAGTCATCTCCGTACAGAAGACAAGAAAATCAGTTTTTAAATTAGATCCATTTGTAACTGTATGTGTGCACTATTGTAGCAACCACGCCTCACAAATCTCTTGAAGCATCAATGTTGGCTTAAGAAGCCTAATCATTCACTTCCCACAGAATCGTATTGTCATAACGTACATTTATATGTTTGAAGGCAGGCATAGAAGTCTTTGACATCACACTTTCATGTATTTGTAATATTCACACTGTGTGTATAAATCTTGTTTGTAAGAATCTTATAGTATACCTTTGTAACTAGTGGTGCTATTGGTTGTGGAGTGAAACAAACACAATCCTTGTCAGGGTGAACCACAAAAGTTTCTACATTGGACTCTGCTTATCCCTTTGGTACCTTGGAACAAAAGCTGCCAGGCTTAACTTAGAAGCAATGTGTAAAGTATTTGTGGCGCACAAATACAGTAATATATTGAAACAAACAACACAATAAAAATGCAAAACCAATTTAAAAACATTAGTAAATGTTAATAAATAAAATGACTACAAAACGAATTAAATCTAATCAGCAGAACCAGACTTAAATAATTTGTATGTGAAAAATAGCACCAAAAAGAAAAATGCGCCAACCACAGCTATCTGGAAGGTAATTCAATCTGGTTGGACATATATATAAAAATAAGTACGCACCAAAACATCCTTCTAAAAAAAATCCGGGCTACTTTTCTCAAATGGGTGTCCGACTAGATGGATTTTGCAAGCAGGAATTATCGTAAATGTATTTAACGTAATGTAATAGTACTTTTTATACTTTTGTAATTTTATCGTGATTTTATGCAAATATTGATGGGGAATTGTAAAGATTTTAATTAATCAAACAATAAAAAAATGAATTGAATTGAATTGAATTGAATTGAAATGGGTGTCTCTGATTCAACCTGGGCACAAATGAATTCTCTTCAGACAACCACTCGACACTAAAGCAAGTAATGAATGGTTCTCTGAACGTTTAAATCAACAGCTTCCCTCCTCTTCTAGCTAATAAAATCATGGATTGATCCTCATCTCTCTAGAGAAGTAATAGCAAAATATAGAAGGGTTACCCCATATTCCTTAAAAAGTCGAACCCTTTCAGCAACTAAAGAATGTTTCAACTACAATGGAGGCTCTGATGCTATTCGCAATTGACCATCGCGATACTATGCTATACGATATTCTCCTTAACATTTAGCTGTCAGGAATATTTACGGAACCAAATAATTCCACCACATTTCTCCTACAGGATCTCTTCTGACTTCCACTTGAAGGCAGATTAGAATTCAAGTTGGCTTGCAAAACTTTTACAGTTTTTCACCACCAACAACCTAAATGCTTTTCCTAATCATTTGGAATCTCTGGAGGCAACAATCTTTACAGAGGCTTTAATAACATAAGACTGGAAAAAAGAAGAAAATCAGATCTCCAAGGCTACTACACATTCATTCTCTGCAGCAACACCTCGACTTGGAAGTCTCCTATCGACTAATATGTTTGAAGGTCATCTGAATTCAAGAAAAAAATACATCTTATTTGTTTAAATTCTACTTGTGCTAGCTGTAGCCTCAAATCTGCTGATCTTCTCTCTGAAACTTTTTCTGTTTTTTTCTGTTATCTCCTTTGGGTCTTTCATGGTTCACTTTCCCCACTCTCTCTGCTTGATTCGTTACCAATTGTGAATGAGGCCACATCCCTGTGCCTCTTTTTCACCTTCCTCTGTAATTTGTCTGCCCTCTTGTTATGCTCCCTTTCTTTTGTAAATGTCCCCTAGGCAGGTCACATAGAGAAGAGGATGTAGTTTTATTGTGTGAGTTGTATCTAAGTTACAGATTACAGGTTATATCAGTGGCTCCACTTGGATTCTCTCCAGCTGTCACTCATACCAACCAGGCACTCCTCAACATTCCATTACATCACACTCACACTGGCTGAGCAGCAGGAAACTGGGAACTATGGAGAGGATGCATAGCAACAACCACAGGTTACAACACTTTCCTTTACTGCTCTTTCTTTGAATCTAATCCCTATACTTCCTCCTTTATAATCACCATCATCTTCCTTTCCTCAGTTCTCATAGACTTCATTTTCTTCTTATTTTGTCTTACCACAGAATCTGTAATCAATCTTAGTTTCTAGTATTCTTGATTCATGCTCTAAATGATAATAATTTAAAGATATTGTTTCCCTCACACTGTTTTCTTTTTTTCACGGTATAGTTATGTGATGGCTCTTTGTGTGGGATGTCATGCATCTCTATGTTTTTTCTCTGTACACACAGACACCTTCCTGGCAGAGTAGACCTTTATTTATAACATGCTAAGTAAATAATTGAATACATTCACTAGAGCATAAAACTGAATATTGACTATGTTTACATGACTCGTTTGCTGTCATAGTTTACATGATGTCAGCTATTAGATTGCCAGATGTTGTGCATTCTTAGTTATATGTTGTAAATAAGTGACTGAACGGAATTCCATTATATGTAGGATGGTTTACAAAGCAGTTGATTGTGTTTTATTGTAGAATGTATGCTGTGCTTTCCTCTCCTAGGAGAGCATTTATGGTGGCATTATATTACTGTTTTATTTGACTTTAACCATGATATCACATAAGGGGTCATGTGCAATGTTAGAAATGGGATCTCTGGTTGGCTAAGGCTTGCGCCGAAGCCAGGCAGAGACCACCACTCTAGTCGGGGCAAGGGAGTTACATGCTGAAGATAACCCCTGCTCACCCCCTTGGTAGCTTGGCACGGGCAGTCAGGCTTATCCCAGAGACAATGTGTAAAGTGTTTGCGCAACACACACTCAGTAGCAACATACTAGACACACCTCAAAAGGAACTCGATACAAGGGTATATCAAAAATAGCCTTTGTATTATCATAAACACATAGAATAGTAATCACACATTTACACTGTGCCAACTGGCACTGGGCAATATCTACAGGGGATTATATACACCTGACAGGGCCAATTGGGCCACTGTCAGAACCATCACAAGTACACATAATAAATGTAGAACCAATACTACATGTAGAACACAACCAGTAACTACGGGCAAAATATTGTACTTGGCATCATCTCCTGCAACATAAATCATATTATGCAAGCAGCATCACATTAGGCATGAAATACATTCTGCGCCAACTTCATAAGCATAGACACATTATGCAATCACCTCATAAGTCTAAACGCATTAGGCAATAACCTCATAAGTATAAATACATTATGGATTAACCTCATAAGCAGAACTCTTAGATTAGGGAATAACCTCCTAAACATAAATACTAGAGGCATAAATCACAGTGCGTAAATCACATTTCCTAGCACCACATAAATCTAAGGCTGGGCGTCGTGCTCCGCTTCGCCCACGGAGTGCACATAGCGCTACCTGCTTCGCCGTTTACGAAGTAGGCGTAGCAGGCAGCGCTACGCACACGCCGCTGCGAAGCAGAGCTGCCCGCCCTCATTTTAAAATACTTTAAAGAATGTAAAAAGTAAATAAATTACCTTACCTGTAGTGCGGCGTCCCGGGGCTCCCTCTTCCTGCTTGCCGGCAACTTCTTCACACAAATGCGCATGCGCGGACGCCCGCGCATCCGCATTTCTCGAGAAATGCGCATGCGCGGGCGTCCGCCCATGCGCATTTGTGTGAAGAAGTTGCCGGCAAGCAGGAAGAGGGAGCCCCGGGACGCCGCACTGCAGGTAAGGTCATTTATTTACTTTTTACATTCTTTAAAGTATTTTAAAATGAGGGCGGCCGGGAAGCGGGCGGCGCGTAGTGGGGCTACGCGGAGCGCACGAGTTTGCGTAGATTTTGCCACACTACGTGCTGCTCCACATAGCCCCACTACGCCCACTACGCCCAGGATTACATAAATCACAGTAGGGCCTGGCGCCCTATCAACCTCCCACTGTCCCGCTGGCCAACTGGCCTACTCTGAGTGCTCAAATGCCCAATGTCCCAAATGTCAGGGCGGCTACCAATGCAGCAGAATCCACGTGCGCAATTGCGCTGGGGCATTGGAGTGTATCTCACTCCTGTCTCATCCACAGTGCCCCCAAAGAAATGATGGCCTAAACGTTGCAGCTACCGCTAATTGCCGTGCAGCTGTGAAGCAAAGAAGGCCTGGCACCACTGTGCCCACTCCTGTCCCACTCGGGGACTTCTAAAACACATGGGCAAACGTTTCAGTTGCCCGCTACGGCAGTGCAGCTGTGATACTATCCATAAAGGGGGCCCGGCACCTTTGTGCCTTCTGGACCCCCACAGACTCTAAAAACAAAGATGCCCCCTCGTTGGAGCGGCCCGCTCTCTGTGGGACCGCTCAGGCACCGACAATGTGCCTCGAAATGCACCGAAGTCCCAACCTGGGGACTTGGTAAACCAAATGGCCCCCAATAGTGGGAGCGGCCCGCTCTCTGGCGGAACCGCTCAGGAGCTAAGTGCTGGCACAGTGCCTGGATCGGCACAACAAAGTTCAGCTGAGAAGCCCCACTCACCGGAGTAACTAGGAAACTCCGTCTCCTCTCTTCTGCTGACACCGCGGGGCTCTCCCTCGCACACGGGAGCCCCGCTTCACCATCGCCATGCCCTAGAGACTCCTCTCTTCACCCGGTCCTCCTTCCTGGGACCGGGACTTCAACGTGGAGCCTGCGAGGCTCCGGACGGGTCATCGGCAGCTTACCTGGCTTCCGGGCTGCACCGGTGACTTCTCCGTAGCAGAACGCGGGGTGGGCACCCGCAAGTTAAATACTCATCAAGTGGGGTGGGCACCTGCTCCCCAGAACCCGGGCAAATGCAGGGTGGGCACCTGCCGTCAAAATCAGCATAAAGTGGGGTAGGCTCCCGCTCGGGACACAAAGAATGCCGGGTGGGCATCCGCTCCACGGCATCACCGGGGAATCCCTATGCTGGGGATTTCCTCCCTCTCTTCATGCAGCGCAGTGCTGCAAAGCCCAAGCTCTCTTCCTTCTTGGAATAAGGAAAATATAGCACTCACGAGGCGCTAGATGCAGCCAAAGGTCTTTAAGGCCCTCAGAGATCAAGGGGGCAAGGCTGGGCCCAGGGAGGCAAGCCCTCATAGTGGTTCCTCCTGGGCCCCAGCAGCAGCACGCCCCAGCAAGGTTCAGGAACCAGCACACAAGCACACCAATCATGGGGTCACAGCCCCTTTACTTATACCACTTCTCTCCTTTGTCTGCAGTACAGGGTTTGGGGGAACCAGATGCAACTGGTTCAGGGGGGAATTGGGGCACTTTGTTTTCCAAGCTTCTCTTCCCCTTTGTCAGGTGGGGGCTAGTTGATCAGACACACCACAAGGGGCGGAGCCAGAATTATACAGGGCAGGCACACTCCTATTCAGGGACAGGGGACTACTCCTCCCACCACTCCAAATGTAGATGTCCTATTCAGCCTAGCACGGACTCACCCTGCCCCTCATGGAACCACACACACCTTCCAGCCCGGGTTACTCAAAAGCCAGACATGCAATTCACATCGGGCAGTCAGACACAAAGCACACAGAAATGCCAACTTTTAAAAGTGGCATTTCTAAAATAATCCTAATAAATTTGTGCACACCATTGCGCAGCATTTATTATTACAATTACAACTATACTAAACTTGACCACGCTGCGCCTCTCATATTAGGAATTACCACTGACACACTGATCAGGGAATACCCAATGCATCCCTATGGGAGGGCAGGCCAATCTTACCAAATGTATACAGCGCATACACTTTACACTGGACAGCAGTGTTAAAGTGTCCAGAGGCCTAAAACCACCAACACCAGGTCAGAAATAAGGCGGGGAGAAAGGCAAAATGTTTAGGGATGAACCTGCCAAAAGGGCCAAGTCCAACATGCAATATAACACAGTGTATTCAGTAGAAGATAAAAATTGAGCTAAGAGTATAATTCTACCAAGAACAGCTAGACAGCAGAGCAACAAGTAAGCAACTTCTAAACAAATCCTAGCAATACCTGTTAATACAAATAGCAATGCCCATCCGAAGGGGGCGGAAGATTATTCTCCAGGCCCACACCTTTTAGGGCCCCACACTAATGCTGTATCATGTATAGATTGTAATTTAGGTAGTGTGTCCTATTTATTAATAAGAAGGCAGCTAACACAGCTAATATCACTAGATGGTGCCAGATATAGGATCTACTGTGTTTTCTCTTTCCATGCAGGAAATTTATTTTCATTTTTACAACAGACCCTAATCGAATGGGGGCCACATTTGAGTTTTGTGACCTCGCAAAAACCTCTGACATGCGTTCACATTTCATCTTTGGTTCCACCTCATTTCACAGGATACAACAAAGACGTACAGTTTCTATCCTAATCCCTGCTATAATTGGGGGTCTTTGCTTCTGTGACTATGTAAAGTGCTTTTCTTCATTTTCATGGTATTTATTTCAGCGTAAACAGCTACTAATTTCTGGCACAGGCCGTTAATGCAGGGTGAGTACAGGCAGGGCTCTAAGTGGGATGAAAAAACTGGGAGGTTCTCTCAAAGAGGCGTTGCCAATATAATTAAGGAAGTGGCTTAAAAACACGTAAGCTAAAAACCTGTGCTTAGCAAAGTGTGCCACCCGACTTGTATTTTGCTGTTTCTGTCATTGCATCCAGATATATGATACAACAAGTAACATCCTACCTACTACCTACAACAAGTCAGGGCTATTGGCTTTGTCAATGGTTGTTAGTTGCCTAAGATAAATAAGCAGCAACTATGGCTTGTATATATATTGAAAACGCTTCCACTTAAAGCCCTGGTGACACCACAGCAATGTTCCTGCACCTGAGTTTCAAAAAGAGAAAGGAAATCCAGAGATAAAATGACTCTCTTTAAAGGATTTTCCTTCTCCGACAACGCTCACCTGGCATGACGTTGTATCTTCTCCAATAGTGAGGAGTGAACAGTGTGAGCACGCGCACATCGATGTGCTTGCTGTCACTGCAGTTCGGAAAAAACTGACCGCCTGTGCCAGGGCACAAAACAGAGCCCAATAGAGACCCGTTTCGAGGCCCTCTTTAAAAAACTGCCGGTGCTCAGCACCGTTGAGACCTGGCCCACTTAAAGCCTTGAGTACAGGGTTTATTTTGTAAAAATGTGCCAGCCAAGGCCCTTCTCAAAAGGCCACTGCAGCTTGCACCAGCCATTGCCCCTGCCAGCAGTGCCAATGACACTACTATTAACCATCACACTCCTGCAAGGTTGACTATTTGGGCTATACCAGGCCGCCCAAAGCTATAAGAAAGGTGTGGGTGGCAAGAATTCTTCATTTTTATTGTATATTGAATTAAAAAGCTCTGTTGATGTGCTCATCTTAAAATTAGACCGACAGCGCCACCATTTGGTGGACTGTCATTAGCGCCAGTGTTGAGAATCAAGTGCCGGTACTGAGCACTGGGAACCACCAGCTCAAATTAAGCACTGAGTATATCAACTTAATAACATATAAGGTGGTGGTACCTGCACGAAATCATAGAAGAGGTAACCCGTTCTTTTATCATCATGCTTAGCATTTCCTCCAGTCCATAACACACTACAATATGAAGCTCATTACTTTATTGTTTTTGTCTTTTATGCGTTACATTTGTTTCTCAAAAGTAAATGTGTACACTTTTCAATAAATCAAATCAGTCATTTGTACTGCGCTTCACAGTAGCTCACTTTCCATAGCCTCAAACATTGTCATCATGACAATTGATATCTTTCTTGTCTCCAAATGATCGTTCAGTCATTACTCACTATGTTCTCGTAGAAAAAAACTTCAGATTGATACTTCCTTCTTTCTAAACTCAGTCTCCCCAAATGCCCAAGCTTACAAGGAGCTCATAAGAGTGAAACAGGCAGCAGGCCACTTTCTGTATCACAGCGCTGATTAATCGTGTTGCCAAACAGCCCTGAAATCTCAGTAGACAATCCAAATGCCAGTCAAAGCCTCAACAACTGCAAAAAAGCCTTCACTGGCTGTCAAAGAGGTCAAACCCAAGAAGAAATATGGTCCTACCGAATAATGATTAACAGGTCGATGAGGAAAATACCTGCTTCCTTGTTGTGATCACAACACATGTTCCATGCGCTATCTCAGATGCAGGGGGACTTTGCAATGTGTTTGGTGAAATATTAAATGTTCAGAACAAAAGAACAGGATGTGCAGATTCATATTATTGGGCACAGTGTGTGATTTCATGTGCTGTATTGCAAATTCAGTGGGGTCAAGGTCACTGGAGGCAGGCATTTACCTACAGAAGCATTTATTGACACTTGTGCTTGTCAGTGGAGGATATTGTCCATTCTCCTCTGACCACGGACCACCCACCCTCTTACACAATACCGCCTGTCTGGTGAGAATCACAATGCCATCAATGCAACTGCTAATGTGGCCCTTTGCAGAGTGGGCACAGGATGGTCGCCAAGTTCTTGTGGGTCTGCTCAGCATAGTTTTTTTCTTTCTTTTTTAAAACAAAGCAGGAAGAACTTGTATTTCAATAACCTCATGCCTTTTATGGTGGTCCCAGACACAAAAATCTAGGAATGGTCATCCCAGCCTAAATTGGGCAATGAACCCTCACTATGACCTGATGGTCCTGTGGTGGATAGGCCATCAAGTCACCTTGTCAACTGGCGGAGACAGCAGTGCCTGCACTATTGGAAACCCGGTGGTTCCCCCTACCTGTGAATGAGTAGGGAAGTCATGAGTTTGGCAGGGGGTGGACTGGCAGTTTATGGGACGTCAGTCACGCTGTCAAACCCAAAAACAGTACATAGGATATTTAATCAGACATTTAAAAGAGGGTTGAAAGAGAACCTGAAAGAACAAGATGAAAGGGCAGATAGTGTCTGATGGATGAAAGAGTCATGAGATAGACACAAAACTATGCAGCATTGGTATTTTGCACCCCTGACATTCAACAGCGCTGGCAACAGGCTTCTCTGCAAAGCTTTGGACAAGACACTTAGGGCCTGATTACGATGTCGGGCAGAAAGCCTCGGACCAGTGGTCAGATGCTTTCCACCCGACATGGTAGGTTTAAAGTCTGACCGCCGTATTAGGATGATGACGGTCGGAGTTTAAACCTGCGGGGGGATTCCGACATGGTTTCAACAGGCTCAAAGAGGATTATGATGTTAGTTTCCAACAGCCATTCCATGTTGGCCTTTCTGACATGGAAAGGCTGTAAGAAAGTAACATTGGGGGCCCCTAGCAGGGTCCCCTTGCCATCTACGGGATATGCCATACCATTGTAAATACGGCGCATCCCTGCATTTTCAAAATGGCGGAGCGTGGCATCAGCAATTTTTGCTTAATGCCACTCTTTGCCATTCACTTAAAATAGGTCCCTTGATCTTTTATTATCTGGTTTGCGAAACGTTCACACTTGCAACATGGTCTCAAGATCCAGAGTACCACAACATATTGGTTGATAGACTCATGTGTCTTTTGGTAGCACATTTAAAACTCACCTCATCAACAACTATACTTCTTATGCTTAAAAAATTGAAGCGTACCTCAGGTCCTCACTAATAAAGGTGACAGCCGAGGAACCTGAAGGCACTTTTAATTTAACTGGATCCCGCTCTATCCTGTAAGTTTTATGTAAGAACTCCGTCATATCGCCAGAAGTTTTGCGGAGGTTGAGTCCACCCTGGTAGTACCATCTTACCAGGGTGGGGAGAGGATGCCTATGATGAAGCAGGACACAGTATTGTTTGTGAGGCATCCTCTTCCATTAAGGATGGCCTCCTAGACCTCCTTAAAGATTTCTCATAACTTACTACAGTTGGATCTCCACTACTAACCGTGCTTCCATTGCTTTCACATAATTAAGTGGCTACCTACTTCTTTTGTGGTTACTGTTTCAGAGTGGGGACAGTAGGTTTGCTGTTGCTTCCCCTGAGTCTCTTCTTTGTGGTTAACAATAGATACAAGCATTGGCATAGCCAATAGGTCTCGCTTTTGGAACCTTCTAAGTATTTAGTTATGCAGCACAATTTCCTTGGTGCAACCACATCAACTGTTGCGTAAACACGTATAAGGTCCCAAAGGCGAGACCTATTGGCTATGCCAATGCTTGGTGTGGTTGTGTATGTGGTTGTGTGTGGTTTTGTGTTCTGGTTGTGTGTGTGTGTGGTTGTGTGTGTGTATGTGGTTGTGTGTATGTGGTTGTGTGTGTGGTTGTCTGTGTGTGGTGTGTGTGGTTGTGTGTGTCTGGTTATGTGTGTGTGTGGTTGTGTGTGTGTGTGGTTGTGTGTGTGGTTGTGTGTGTGTGGGTGCAGTTGTGGGTGTGGGTGTGGTTGTGGGTGTGGATGTGTGGCTGGGTGTGGTTGTGTGTGTGTGTGGTTGTGTGTGTGTGTGTGGTTGTGGTTGTGCGTGGTTGTGTGTGTGTGTGGTTATGTGTGTGGTTGTGTGTGTGGTTGTGTGTGTGTGGTTGTGTGTGTGTGGTTGTGTGTGTGTGTTGTTGTGTGTGTGTTTGTGTGTGTGGTTGTGTGTGCGGTTGTGTGGTTGTGTGTGGTTGTGTTGGTGGTTGTGTGTGTGGTTGTGTGTGTGTGGTTGTGTGTATGGTTGTGTGTGTGGTTGTATGTGTGGTTGTATGTGTGGTTGTGTGTATGGTTGTGGTTGTGTGTGTGGTTGTGTGTGGTTGTGTGTGGCGTTGTGTGTGTGTGGTTGTGTGTGTGTGTGTGGTTGTGTGTGTTTGTGTGTGTGGTTGTGTGTGTGTGGTTGTGTGTGTGGTTGTGTGTGGTTGTGTGGTTGTGTGTGTGGTTGTGTATGGTTGTGTGTGTGGTTGTGTGTGTGTGTGGTTGTGTGTGTGGTTGTTTGTGGGGTTGTGGTTGTGTGTGTGTGTGTGTGTGGTTGTGTGGTTGTGTGTGGTTGTGCGTGTGGTTGTGTTTGTGTGTGTGGTTGTGGTTGTGTATGTGACAGTAATACTAAAAACATCTCAAAATAAAGGAACTCAAACATCGAGTTTGTGGAAAGAGAAAGCACGTTGTAAGTCAAACGGTGCAGCAAGGCATTAATACAACAAAACAAACAAGATCACTTAGCGAAGACTGAGTGCTGATAATGGATACACACAGCCCTTCATCTTAAGAGTTCGATTGCAGCCAATGTGCACTCAAACCTGCCCCCTCCTTGTGAGTTGCACTCCATATTTCATGAGTTGTAACTGCTGCACCCACCATAGCTCTTTGAGATCTAAAGCGTTACATAGGTCCAATCGATTAACCAGTCGCCAATATGCTGTGCTTTTAAAGAGAATGTGCCAAAAGTTTCCAGCTTCCTCATCATGTCCTCATGAATGCGCCAACGAAAGGACTCCCTGAATGGTGCAACGGACATGAAGCAGCCGCTGCATTCAGAAATAAACACTGTGAACGTTGTCCAGTTTCACAGTAACATTTCCTTAATATTTTTTAAGTCACAAAATAGTAATACTAAAAGCATCTCTAGGGAACACAAACATCGAGTTTGTGGAAAGAGAAAGCACATTGTAAGTCAAACGGGCGCAGCAAAGCATTAACGCAACACGTTCTCTGATGTTTGATGTTCTTTGAACGAGAACATCAAAGGGGCGCCGCGAAAGACTTCACGGGCGAAAGTGAAAGTGATCACGGGCGCTTAATGAGCATGACGAGGTTTGCCAGCCTCTGCTCCTAGGCGCGCGCCCGCGCACATGCACTGTAGCTCTAGGCTGGCCACGGAAGCATTTTTTTGAGCCCTCACAAAAAGTCTCGCCTGACCAGCGCATGCGCTGGGTCCAGCGAGACCTAAAAAGGGAACTTGTCTCAAATAGAGTGAGAATAACAGAAGTGATTTAGACACTCTAAAGACCACTACCCCTTCAGAGGGCCTCAGTAATGTCTAATTCCCAGTCTAAAAATTCCGGAAATGAAATATTTTCAATATTTACTCAATATTTCAATTATTTACAACAACATCAGTGTTATTCATTGATTTTAAAGAGCTAACAAGCATTGACAAAGCCAATAGTCCCAGCTGGTTCAATGTGTATGTCAGTGGCCGTGGTATATATCTCGATACAATAACAGAAAGCTCAGAGAGGCATCAAAATACTGATCAGATGGCACACTATGAAAATCACAGAAATGTATTTTACGTGTTTAAGCCACACCCTTAATTACATAGGCTATGTCTCTCTTAAAGACACCCCCTATTTTTTTCATCTCAGGTAAAGCCCTGGCCTCATCAATTCATTGGCTTCAATTTTGGGAAGATCAGCTAAGCCAGCAACTGGCGCACCATTAAACCAAATACACTCAGGCACAGTGACTGGCATGTGATGCTCATGTCCCATACTCATAGCCAGTATAAAGAAGATGCAACTCACTTAAAAAAGAAAAAAACTGTATTCACTGAAAGAGAGCAGTTGGGGGCACGAATCATCTGACTCGCCAAACGTTCACCTTTGCTATATATAACAAACATTTGCAATGTAATCGGTCTTGCCTTTGGGACCGAAGTATTTAGCCATGCAGCAGATTATTGTGAGTACAGCAACATTTACTGTTGTATTCAAAGCTGGAGCGTGGTACTTGTTTGCACTGTGGAAACTGGAAGGTAACGGGGCTGCGTTATCCTTACAGTTGAGCGGCCAGAGTGGCTGACTTTGAAGCTGAGGAACCAGGTTCGAGTCTGGGGGAAGGCTCAAACATCCAGTGAATCTGGGCAAATCACTTACTCTCCCAGTGCCTAGAAATTAATGTGCCTAATTGTATTGCAACTGGTGCTCATGTAAATTGCTCTGATACCTTCGGTCAAGTTCACGCTATATAAAACAGCAACAAAAAAATCCCTTCAGTCTAGCATGGGTTTATAAATGCCCTTACTCGGAAGGCACCTAATTGTAGTAGTACGCGCACAATTAAACACTCAGTCCCCTTCACTTTTTACACCCCTCCGCACCCGCCAAGCACAAGAATATCCAGAATCGGTTATGTTGTCGAAGGCGTAGACTTTTATTCACATCAATCATATAAATCTACACAACCACTACGGGAGTAAAGTATTATTTGTATATATTTCAATATTCACAGCAACAGACGTTTGCGACATCCACATGTCAAAGGCACTAAGGAAACATTGTCATTGATTTCAGCTTAGCCATACACATGTACTTAAATTTGTTGGCCGACTCGGCCGATCCACTCAGCTGCGCACATTGTGCCGGCAGGCCCCAACGCGCTACAGCAAACATTGCATTACTTGAAATACAGGGCACCGCATAGCGCACCGGCCCATCGAGGTACCTGACCAGAGGCAGCCTCCCAAATAGTCCACACAGTCCATACGTTGCGGGAAAGGGCAATCGAGACAGGACCACCGGCAGGTCAGTCCCCTCCCCGCCTATCCAGTGCACAGTTCCATCGTACACCCTCTTGGGGTCCATCCAGTCGCTGAACCTCCATTGCTGCGCAAGCCCCCTTTGGTGTTGACTGTCAGCGCTCCGCCGTGCTCCGCCTTGCTCTTCTGCCGCGTTGGAGGGTGGCTTCCTATGTTCTTGCGGCTTCCCTGGGTCCAAGGAGACATAGAGGAGGAGACCCCAGGGACGCCACATTATATAACCGAATAAAGGTAGGTTTCGTTTTTCAAACGTGTACCATACGTCAGAGGGAAAAACGACCATCCAAACGAGCCCCTCCAACTAAAGCTCGTTTTCACTGCGCGACTAAGGGCGCCCCTCCTCTAGGTGAGGGGGCTCCTAGTCATAGTGCGCACGTCCCACAACCCTTCCATAAACGCATGAAGAAAGCCCCTGGCAGTGATGGACAGGACTGCAGAGTGTGATCCCTGGATCTCCCATATATCACATACATTAATTGGGCTTGAGCTGGATGTGACCCCCCCCCCCCCTCCCAACGGCTGTGGGAAGTTGGGGGCCTGGCTTATGCTCTTGGCCACTGGATTCAGGTCAACCTTTGAAGTTTGCTGCCGGTAGATATCTGCAAGGAACAAAACTGTTTGCCTTTTGCTATTTATGCTTTTAAAAGGCTCCTTGGCTGCAGCTGGCATGCTTTTCAAATTAAATTTGTTATGAAAGCATGCACGCATTGTTTCCACAAACGTGCTGTAAAGTGGCTCACGAGGCACTGGGGAGCAGGCAGAGGCTTATGTGCCTGGTGTTCTTATCACACCATTGCATCTCCCACCCCTCCCTGCCACGCCTTATCTTTGTTTAAACCCTATGCTCTCAAGAATCTTCTGCTGATCTCCCACCCCTTCACCTCTCTCCCCGGGTGCTGCCCACCTTCACGATTACTGCTTTCAACTGCCCTCACACCCGATGGATCGATCGCCAGACAGTGGTTGTTTAAATAGATTTTAAAACATTGTCAGGATCCTAAAGGAAACTGCTTTTATCGCATGTTCAGTTCCAGTAAAAGTAATGCAAAGTACTGGCTCTGCAGCCTGAGTTTTGCCGCAAAAGCTCAGACTGTAAGACATGCGTCCCTCTGTGTAGGCTGTGCATATAGTGCTCAGAAATAAACTGATAAGAGTCTGTGCGCCTTAGGTGGTGATTAATGCTCATTTTCAGTATTTTCCCTTGTTCTGTGCCATATGTGGTGGCTTGAATCGACTGCTTGCAGAAGCTTACAGAAGATTACATGTTTCTGTACTGAGACCCGCATGCCAGCATCTGCCACTCTGGAGAAGTCGTGGTGTGTTTCACATCATATACCATCACCACACTCAGAATGCGCTTTAGTTGTTAACTTTCTCCCATGTGTTGCAGTATCGTAACAGAACGGCAAGAGATGTGGATTATACTCACTTAAGCAATGAGATGTGAATGGGGACTTCCGGGCTATACAGAGGTATCTGCTAGGTTGTGTTACCAGACTTCCTCTTCCTTGGAGCAAGCATGCGGCCTAGCACACACTGCAAGAGTCGTGCCTCAGCGTGCAGTAGATACCAGCTGTCTCTGTTGCCCACTCTTTTTATCAACCACTGACAGATAAACAAGGCTGATTACTCCATCCAGACATCCCACACGGTTATTTATCTATAGCAGGTTCTTTTACCCACCCCGCTCCCCTAGTATATTTACAGTGTTAAAAAGCACACTTAAGGGGTATAGTCACAAGAACTGGTGCTAAACATCTCCAAAAAATGTTAACGCAACTTTGCACATCGCAACCTATCGTGGGAAAATAACCCCCTGCCAACGTGGAATTCACAACACGGCGGTACATTGCGATAGTCCGCCGAAAACGCGGCCAATGTCTGCGATACAACCACCTCGGTGAGATAAAAAAACAAACCTCAATGCGAAAAAACATGCGATGGGCCAAAGCACGATGAGGAAATCAGCGATAAGCAGCGCCAGGCCTGCAATACACACTTGGCAGGCGGGAAAAATCACTATAAAAGTAGAAAAAACACTCATACACAAACTGACCAACACCCAAGCACCATGGAGGCAGCTGGAACATGCATAGAAGACAAGCGCAACCCCACAAGCAACCCAGACGACCAGCCTGGGACCTCGGGGACAGGGAAGGGCAAGGACAAGAAGAAGAGGAAGATAAAGTTCAGTCCGCAGGAAAACAGGATCCTAGTCACGGAGGTGATGGAACACTATCCACAAATGTTTGTTACCTCCAACGTGTCATTGGGCACCAAAAATGGAATATGGTGGGACATCGTGGATAAGGTGAATGCAGTCGGAGAGCACAGGAGGTCAATGGATGAGGTCAAGAGGCGATGGACTGACATCAAGCGCAAGACCAAGGTGAAACTCGCAGCCAACCAGAAGGCAGCAATGTAGACTGGAGATGGGAGCCCAGCGCCACAGCTCGTGCTGGATGACATGGAGGAGCTGGAGTCGACAGTCATCAGTGTGGAGACTGTGGCCGGAGTCGGGGGACCGGAAACTGCTCGACAGGACACAACACAACCGTAACAGGGTGAGTGACCACCAGGTATGGGGGGACGGGTGGAGATGGCCACAATGGCACACACGCACAATCAAGCAGAGCACAGTGCACACCCACAATGACTCTGGGTCATGGCCCTGATCTACAGACTGTCACAATGTACAATGCCATGCTGTCTGAATGTCAACATGTACCATGCAGCTACATGAATGTGGACACATTGTAATACACCATCTCCCCTTCACAGTGCAGGGGCACAGTCAACACCTCCTGCAGAGCAGTCCCAGCCACTCTTCACTGATGACGAGGAGTACACCCCCAGCATCGACACCCAAGCCCTCCAAGACATCATTGATATCATCCACAACTCACCTCCAGAATCAGGTCAGCCCAGCTGCATCGCGGAGACGCCACCCACTACCCAAACCACCCAGCAGGAGGCACCCACAGCCCCGGCAGTCTCCCAAGACCCCCAGGAACAACACATGGCCTTCCAACGCTGTGTGCTGGAGGCCCAGATTGAGACGGCTGAGCAGCTGCGGGTGGGGTTCGACATCATGGCTACCAAACTGGACGCCATCCATGAGTGTATAGGCCGGCTCCATGGTCTCCAACGAGCCCTGACTGACATCGCTGGAGTCATGACGCGGAGAGAAGAACACCTGTCCACTCAGAGTGGCTCCAGCGATACCAGCCGTGAGCTGGCACACATGCAGAGGCTCATGGAGGACATGGTGCGGATGGAGGTGGAAATGATGGCAGCCACCGCTGCACATCAGCGAAATGTAGCTGGGATCTACCATGCTCTGCAGATCCTCATCATAGTATTGCTGCCACAAGGCGTGGCGCTGATGAATGCTGCTGCCCCCACACCATCCACATATTTGCCCCCTGGTGTGTCAGTGCCTCACAGTGCAGCAGGTGCATCCACTCCGGCACCTGATGCATCACTGCCACACAGTGCGGCCGACAATCCTCCTCCGGCCCCTGATGTGTCAGTGGCACACAGTGCCTCAGCCGGTACTGCAACACCCACAGGTGGGGCATAGCACACATTCGAGGATGAGGACGTGGATGGGTTTGAGTTCAGAAGGAGGCATTAGCATTCATTTCCGCCACCTGGCCTGTTTCTGTTTGGTGCCGCATATGGCCCCATGACCTTCCACTGACCCCGATACACTCCGCTGCACTCACATTGGACCGCAACATCGACTGTCATTTCCTGTTCGATGACCAATGACACGTCGACCAGACTGCGGACTGTACCCTTCCTCTTCCGCAGTACTTGTCATCCCGGATGGACTCTGGCTGGCTCGCCACGGGCCCATATTGTTTGGTGTGCTTAGCATGGCCCTGTACTGCTCCAGCTGCAAAACTCCACTGGATGTGCAATAAACATCCAGTAACGCACTGCTGTGTCATGTCTTTCTTCATTCATGTATGAATGCGTGGATGGATGTAGGGACAGTGATTTCCCTTACGTCAATGATGCTCATCTAGTGGGATGCCAGTCACAGTGTGCTACATTGCCTATTGTGTTCCGGGTGCTGTGGACACTACAACAGGGACACACGCATTAGTCACTTCCTTGTCCGGACATGGACTGAACCATGCCCAGAGCCCACAAGTCATTGTTGCAAGCCCTACGCTGGTCCAGCATATGCCAGGCCAGCCCACTCAGCTTACGCTCCGAGGGGGGGCCCACATAGCTACCTGTCGCAGGCGTACTCGCTGGTGGTGTGCAGGTCACTGGTCTAGTTGTCAGCATGTCATGGCCACTCCCTGAGGGCAGGATTGCACACACACCACATCCATCCGGCACAGGCGTCACAGGCCATGTGACCCCGCAAATATAAGGCGCAGACATCGTCACATTCCCCTCTGCCGGTGGTGACTGGATGACGGACGCTCCACGGTTCTCAATCATAATGGGCCCATGAGTTGTTGCGCACAGGGTCAGTGGCACCAGAAGCCTTGCGGCCATCATGGACTTACCACCATGTGGCGCTGACTGGGGTTGCACAGGGTTAGTGGCACCCGAAGTCTTGCGGCTGTCAGGGGCCTACCACCACGTGGCGCTGACTGGGGTTGCACAGGGTTAGTGGCACCAAAATAGCTAAGTGGGTGTGCAGCCTGCGATGATGACGTGTGCACTGATGTGGTCTCCCCCATTGATGACCCAGGACTCAGCGTCATATGTGGGGCCTGCTGGGCCACGGGGCGTGTTCGCATGATGTCGACCATGCCATGGTGGAGGGACCGGGGCCTGGAGCTTGCACGGGCACGTGGTGTGCCCACTGATGGACACATCGGTGGCAGCAGGTGAGCAGTGGGGCATGGGTGCACAGGGGCGGCGGTGTCTCTCTCTCTCTCTTCCCTTTCCCTCTCCCTCTCTCCCTTCCTTTCCTTCCCACTCGTTCTCTCTCTGGCTTTCTTTCCTTCTCTGTTTCTCTGTGTCTCGCTCCTTTGATGTGAGCATGACACACATCCTGATTTTGTGATTTGTTTTCCAGGCTGTGACGTCGAGATTGTCCCTGACGGACCCGACAGGAGTCTTCCGCATTGGTGTTTTGTGTTGTATTTCAATAACGTTTTTGGTTGTTACTTCAGTGCTGTGTGACTGTTTCTCATTCTTCTGGCCTCACATGTGTGTTTTTTGTTGGCAATGTGCGTCATCATGTGCTTTTTGTGGCTCTTGTGTCGTGCACGGTATGTGTATGTCCGGAGGGGGTGTGGGGGGGGCTGAGGGTGGTGGCGGTGGGTGTTGTGACCCTCATGGGTATCGGAGCTGCATGATCATTGTCTCCATGGCATCTGTGGTCCTCAGGTGTGGCTCTTGGCTGGGCTCCCTTTCATGCTGTGGGTAGTCATCCTGCTTAGCACCAGGAAAAGGCAGGTGTTAAATCCCTATCGCCTGTTTTTGGTTCGCTTCGCGGATCTGGCAGTTTGTTGTGAAAGTGGTGTTGTGGTTTTTTCGTGTGTTTTTGCACGGGAATGCCTACTCTGCATCTAGCCGGGTCTGGTGGCTCCGTGGACTAACGCATCCACTGCAGGGGCCTGTGTTCGACCTCATGGTCACAGGTTCAAATCCTGGCGGGTCCACTCACCCTTTCATCCATTTGAGGTCGATAAAATGACTACCATTGAGTTGGGTAACAATATACATCTGTTATTCAGCGGCAAGATGCCCCGTTGCTGGGGTGAACGTGTGCTTTACAAATACACATGTTATGTTATTAGGGTTAGTTGGTGGTGTCCGCCATGGAGTTAAATTTTGGGGCAGTTATCGCGGGATTACTGGCGTTGTCTGCAGTTTGCACCTGTTTGTGAATGGGGTGTTAAATCTATCTCTACTTTTGATGCGTTAAGGTGGAGATAAATAGGAGATAAGTCCTTGTGAATATACCCCTAAGTTAGTTGCTCATCTTTTAAGTGTGTAATTTTTATAGAGCACTTTTAGTTGTGATGTTTTCATGTTGCTTTTCCTGCCGCAGCCTTACAGGTCCATGGTGCTGGAAAGAACGAGTGTTGCTTTTACATAATTAACGGTACTCATGTTATCAGTTTAAGACACACGGGCCGAGTTTAGGTACTGGTAATGTATAATCGTACTTACAAGTTACACACAGACTTGGTACTTCAAAGTTACACAAATATCGCAAAAGCGGGGTGCAATAACTCACAAATACACTTATTTATTCTACGTTCATCAATTTTACTCACAGTGTTGCAAACAGGAATGAAAAGATGGTGCGCAGACAGTGCTAAGGACAGAGGCAAATGCTTACGTCAAGTGCCCCGTACAGAAACTTGACCGAAAGGGCCGTGCGCGGCGCTGCTGCCGGGAGACATCCTTCCATTGTCTCTGTGATGTCTTCCCAGAAAAAAATATATGCTGCCCCCTTGCGCGCATTGTGAAAATCTATTAATTCAGGTAATATGTCAAACTTCGAACATAAATCAGTGATACTTACCCGCCCCCAGTATACAGAGTCATGATTGTCAACACGAGACAACCGTGCTAGCCACAGTGACGTCAGTGGTCTAGAGAGTCCCCAGCCTCTCAGGAAGTGCACATGCTAGCCAGGAGAAAGGAGATAATAAGGACAGAAAAAGGGCAATTGGGGACACACATCTGTGGAAGACTAGCTCCTGCATTGGTAGGCCAAATGCTTGCAGTGTTAGGAGTCTCCAAATAAAGACAAGCTCTCGCGCAATTGCAGACGCTTGTTTACATCGCACTTTCTCCGTACTGAAAAAACAAAGTGCCTACACGGAGTAATGAAAGACAGAGTGTCACGCCGCCTGTAAAATATCCAGTCCTGGTGGGCGGGGCTAAAAGCAGACAGAGCGGCAATGAGGAGGGATTAAAAAGCCTCCTTCACAATAGAAAGGCTTCGTTTGGCATAAGCTATGATGCAAGCCAATAGAAAGAAGGGGCGGGGCTTCAAGTCCCCTTCAGAAACCGTATTGATTCCAAGAGGCCCTCGCATGTCGAGGGTAGCGCATACGCGCTGCTATCGCCAGGCAAGACCTAAAAAGGTCTTCATCTCACTGAACTTTCAGATGCACAAGGGTCTGAATTCCATGCACTAAGCACAATACAACACGTCTGGCAGCAGTAATTTAATCAAACAGCAGAATTGCTCTTCACAGAGCAAAGTTTGAAGCCTACAAAAGATCTTCAAATAAAAGCTGCTGTTTTGACTCACAATATTTATCCACATTTACAAGGGGTTCATTAACTTTGAAGGTTTTTGCTTTTAGAGGCTCCTAATCTCATGACCTAACTTCTAATGGAGTCTGTTTAGGAATGATGCTTCTGTGAGCAGAAATTATGAGCGTAGTATTACTGCCAGTAAGTGCTAGTCAATAGACATCCATCCTAGGATTTATGGTGGTTTAATGACCAGCACCATATCAGTGTTTCTTTATCACCTGTTAAACAAAGAAATGATTGCAGCATCTTAATTGTAAATTGCTATGCATAACACACTTGTGAATTACTTTCACAACGGCATTATATAAGAAGGCATCATCAACATGGAACATAGAAAAATCATTTTAAATTGGCATGTTACATACATGTTCATAGTTTGGTGTTTCCTGGTGGAGTATACTTTTGCTTCTCAGGGTGTATGTATTTACATACATTCTATTGCTTTGAATCATATGCACCGCCAACGTAATTGCCATGAAATTCTTCTGTGAATTAAAAAGCGAGAGGAAGTTACCAGCAAGGAAGAACTATAAAGGATTTCAGAAGCTTTCGGTTATTTTCTTAAGTGGAGGAAAATCTGACAACAGGTTATTGCAATGGAAAAGTAGTGTGCAGGATCCGCAATGGACAATATAGTCCCTCCACAGAAAGGTACCTGCAGCTTTACAGAGGCACCGTGTCAGAAATCCACTTTAAAGAACACTCAGATATATAAATGATCACCTTTATGAGCTATATAAATGGTCATCTTTATGAGATATACTAATGATCATCTTTATGAGATATACACATGATCATCTTTATGGGATATATAAATTATCATCTTTATGAGATATATAAATGGTCATCTTTATGAGATATACAAAGGATCATCTTTATTGGATATATAAATGATAATCTTTATGAGATATATTAATGATCATCTTTATGAGACATATACATGGTCATCTTTATGAGATATACAAAAGATCATCTTTACGGGATATATAAATGATCATCTTTATGAGATATACTAATGATCATCTTTATGAGACATATAAATGGTCATCTTTATGAGATATACAAATGATCATCTTTATGGGATATATAAATTACCATCTTTATGAGATATATAAATGATCATCTTTATGAGATATATAGAAAAAATCATCTTTAGGAAATAAATAAATGACCATCTTTATGAGATATAGAAATGACCATCTTTATTAGATATTTAGAAAAAAACATATTTATGTGATATATAGAAAAAAACATCTTTATGAGATATATAGAAAAAATCATCTTTATGAAATAAATAAATGTGGTATATTAATGGCCATCTTTATGAGATATAGAAATGATCACCTTTATGAGATGTATAAATGATCATTTTTTTAGAGATATATAAATGATCATCTTTTATAGAGATATATAAATGATCATCTTTATGAGATATATAAATGATAATTTTTATGAGATATATAAATGATCATTTTTTGAGGGTCCTACAGAATTCTCTTCAGTCAGAATTAAGAAGTATACCTAATCTGCTGGGGTTTTCAGAATACATTTAAAACAGGTATATTTCTTAAGGCTTTTTTTGTCTCCCCTATTTTTGCTAGCAACTGTTGTGTTCCAGACTATGCTCTTCATAAGCACCTTGAAACTGAATGGGAGATGAAATTATGCAAATCTACAAATGCCATTTAACATAACAGATTTATAAATGCTGGCCAAAGGTTCATATTAGGGTTGTAGCGTGGAGCCAGTTTTTGCAGGTATGCTGGACCTTTGTTCTAGGAGTCTGGCTTTATAAATAAATCCTTGGATGTCAAAGGCAAGAGCAGAAGAGCCTTTTCTGTGGTTGCTTCCTTATTGTGGAATGTGTTTCCTTTCGTCAGCAAACAGAAAATGTTCTTTCTTTTAGAAAAGATCTGAAACTTATTCTGTCAGGAGACTGAGGGTTATCGTTCGTGTATCACACAATTCATAGCACCATGAAGCCATATGGTGTACCTGTGCTTTACACATTTCTGTTCATTTGTTCATTTATAATGTGGAGAATCTTGAATTTTATCCTAGTCTCAAGGGGAAGCCAGTGGTAAGCTTCAGATTTAGTTTGACTTGATTGAACTTTTGTAATTTCACCCACCGTTTGGCAATCTGATTTTGAAGTCTTTCAAGACAAACACCTTTTGTGGACTGTCTAGTCCAGCCTACTATGTTGATATTGGTCCTTCGAATGTTTGTTTTGATTTTCTAGGGAGTACAGGGCTATGAGTGTTTACATTTTATTTGGAAGAAGTTTATTTAATTTTTAATTAGATGTGGTTAGTTTGCCCTACTTTGTTTAATTGTTTAACAAAGTAGTATTTCAGGAAACACATACTTAAGTATCTCTTTATTCTGCTTTCTACAGTGCAGACAATGAACAACACGAGGATCCTGGAAATTAGATCACCATTTTAACATGCACAGTTGTGAGCAATAAAAGAATGAGGAGAGTTATAGAAACCATTGGCTGCAAAGAGGATGTCGTGATGCTGAGGTGAGATTTGGAGCCCAGTGTTAGGTGTGAGGAGATGGAGACAAAATGAAGAGATACCTTTGTGTTTGTGATCTATGATCCTGGCGGAGGCGGCGGTCTTGCATTTGACAGTTGTGGGTCTGACCACCAGTATCAAAATAAGATGGATGGACCGGAGGGCAGTCGGACCACCACCAACGGCTTGTCGGCGGTTGGACCGCCACTATCGGAATCAGTCCCATCATTTTCCCCTTGATTTCAATAAATGTTCCAGCATCTCTGCCATGAAATCCTGACAAATATAAAGGTGATTCTGGGGATTTCTTTCTTTATTAGAGTATTTATAGAGGGCTGCATGCCACTTTGGGGTGGTATCTGATCACTCATAGAGATGGAAAATGGGTAGGAGACAATTCAAAGGCAGTTAAAATCCAGAGGAGTGCACGGGTGTTCTCATGTTCAGCATCCAATAGGAACAGCCCTTCGGGAAAATCTCAGCCAAATTATCATCCAAATAGTTCTGAGGTTTCACGAAATGCATGCAGTTTGATTCTGTCCTGAGGAATGGGTCCAGGTAATTCTGGAGTCTATAGTGTTGCACTCCCAATACTGGCTTGTATTGCTGCCAGTCATGTCAGAGGGCTTTGTAGGGCCCAGAGCAAACAGTTTTGAGGGGCTGGTGGAAGAGAATGTCCATCAGGTAGTAGGATGGCTTCACTGGCGACACTGTGCATTTTATTATTTAAATATATTTTGTAACATGAGCACAGGGCCCCAGGGCCCCACAGGCTCCAGCTGATCTCAGGCTTGCTGCAAATGTTGCCAGGGAACCACAGTTCCTTGGTGGTGGTGCAGCGGTCAGGAGGTATCCATATGCTTGGCGGGACCCAGGCAGTCCCGCCAAGCATATTAGGAGTTTTCTCTCCGCCAGGGATTACATGGTGGTTCCTCCTCCATGTAAACACTGGCAGAGAGGAAACAAAGGGGGCCCCTTTGCCCCCTTGTTCCTCATTGTGGATTCACACTGTGTGTATGCACACCAGTTCCTGCATGGCATGGACTTTTCAGTCTATGCCGTGCAGGAACTGTTTTTGATTTCCCATTGCGGTGCCTGTTTTTAAAGGCACCACTGCGGGAACACCATAAAAAAAGCCTGCCAGACAGGACGAAACTCAAAAACAGGCGGGCGGTCTCACCACGGGTTCTGCGGTGCAGCAGCAGGGTGGACCTGGTGCTGCACCGCCAAACTGGTATTTCAGCGCAAAGACCAAATATTTCATCATGTTTTTGTGCGCAGTCAATGAAATAATTTAGGTGTGCTGGCAGACTGCCAATGCACATAACACTACCAAAAATGTGAATGGTACCATTGGGGAAGCGATCCTCGGATCATTAACTTCAGTGCATAAGCTGGAACCTAATCTTTGCTGCTTGTGGATCTTCCAACCAATGACTTGAAATCTACATTTTCTTTTGGTACTTGGTTTATCCAACCAGCAATGCTCTTTATATTGAGCCAATTGTTGATATATGGGTCTCTTTAACCCATAACAATTTGCTAGCTTCAACAGAATTCATTCTCATTGAACCCTGAAGAAGACCCATGGATTATCTGAGCATAGGGTCAAAACACTCCCATCGCCGCCAACACCAAGGGCCTAGACCTGGCTGAAATTAGGCAGCGGAAGCTTTGTCACATGCTTGTGGATTAGCATGTTGTCAGTACACGCTAATAAATCAGATGTCACCTTGCGTCTAAACGTGCTCAGTGGTGGAATATTAGCCACTGTAGCCCTTGAGATGGAGACCTCAGTTCCACAGCGCCCCCTCCGGCACTGGGCATGGGAGGAGGGCGGGCGAGCATCTGACTGGGTCCACAGTGTGGGGGGGCCTTCATGTACTTTGCAGGGGGGCCCTCATGTGTCGTTACGCCACTGGCGCTGCTGTTTTATGTCTAAAGCACACACAATTGCTGGCGCCTCCACGTCTGAGACAGGCTAATTTACCTTTAACTCTCAATCGGCGGGTCGAAAAAAATCGCAGTAACTTGAACAACGAAAGTCACAGTGAGAAGTTCAAAAATCCACTTCTCAGCCTGCAATAAGGAACTCATTGCTGTGAAACCAGAATTCTTGTATGCCAAATGTGCAGGTGGGAAGGAGGGTGTGCCAGCAAACTCTGGAGCTGCATGCACTTTATGAGCCTTCACGAGGTGCCTGATAATGATTATGTATTCGAATTGCCCCATAAAGATTACATTCAGTTTAATTGCTATTCACCACGTTTGGTTTATTTTGAGCAAAGATATGGTTGACTTTAACTCATACCATATTGCTGGTGTGTGCAGAACAAGGAGTAAACCCACGTGCTGTGTATCTTTCACTCTCAACTGAAACAGAGACAATAATTTAAATATAACTTTCTATACAGCGAATTATATTACCTCGGTATCTTATAGAATTTTTTTATCTTATTACACTTAGCGCCAGCCGTTTTACCCTCAGGATTATATCTGAACTGCTTTAAAAAAATATGAGTTGTGTTTGCCTAGAATTAAATAAATTGAATTGGTGCCTTTCTTGTATATTAGGACCAGCTCTCTAACACTCAAGAACCCAGTACAAGTCATCAGTGGCGGCTACCGGTTATAAAATATGGTGAGGCATATTGGCACCAAACTCGCCATAAAGGCTGCACTTCTCCCCGGCATGACACTTCTCCCCAGCGTCCACGAGCTAGAATGGAAGGACTTCCTTCCAGCTTAGTGGAACATGAATCCAACCAACTTTGGAGCTGCTCTCATCAGCGTGAAAGCAAAAGACACAGAAATGATGGACAGAATGCAGAGCAAATCAAACATTCACCCCCAGTGAACAGATTTGGGTTAAAGCCATCGTTCTTTTGCTCACCATGCCACACCAGTTCAGACCCAGCCATATGCAAATCAGTCTTGACCCTGTTCCTCATGGAAACAGTCCAGCCCAAACTGCCAAGCCAGGTCCTCCCTGGACCATAAACAAGCATCCCGGGACCAGTTTTGGGGTATTACCCCTATCAGCAGCCAGGCTAGCTTGAATCCAGTGTCAAAGTGAGCCCGGGACCCACGTCTGGTCATACCGGGTGCAATTAGGGCATGAAAGTAGGATTGGTGGGAGCAGACTAACCCAGCACTCACTATGAGGCTGGGATCCTGTGCCAGCATTCCCCCAGCTGTTTCACAGCCTGGGGATTGCTGGGTCTACAGTGTGCATGTCGGGCTGACCATAGGTAAGCAGCCGGCCACCCCGACATGCACACTGAAAGGTGCAGCATTAATCCTGCAATAGCAGGATTCAGCCCTGCCCCCTGTTTCACGCTCACACTTTACACAGCGCGAGCTGGTTGCATAGTAAGATTGCATTATTATGCCATTTTATCTATGTGTGTTTACCTGCTGTGTTCACAGCAGGTGGGGCGACTCTCCTCCGCTCTTGTGGAGGAGCTGCCGCTGAAAGTCAGGCACTAAACAGTTGGCCCTTTCCTCCTCCCTCTGAATATTTTCCCCTGCAGATAGGGGCTAACTCTTTTCTGCAAAGTTTTGGGAAATAACGTCCAAATCAGTGTGTTTACGCAGCCTTTGGCAGCTTGCAGCATGTAAAGTACTCCCTAACCACAGAATTATCATGTATGTTATAAAATTGACGGGCTGCTAAGTCTCATTGTTGGCACTGTTGAGACTCGTACAGCAACTCTCATTGTAAGAATAGTTCAGTCAGTCACATAAACATGGCGGGTTCTGAAAGCTATTGGGCTTCCCTGCTCCTTTCCTATTATATAAAACAATTATAAATATTATATAAAACAATTTCATCGTAAAGTAAGGCAATAAAATTGAACCATGCGGTATCTTGGGTGTTGCAAGAATACCTAGTCCTGATATCCTGAAAGACTAAGTGGCTCATTACGATGTAGGTCGGAGAGCAAACCGACCGACTCCTTATCGCAATCGGTAGCGACCGACTCACGTTCGGCGAGTCCGAACGACCGATTACGATGCTGCCGAACACTGGTCAGAAAGTCTCCCATTGACTTCAATGGAAGCATGTGCTCCAACCGACAACACAGACTCCCATTGAAAAAAGGGGTGGTTGCAGAAAACCCTGCATCCTGTGGCACACACCAAATGGTGCCTGTCACACTGTGCATTGTGTTAAGGAGAGGTCCCATGGGTACCCCCTTGGCTCGTTTCTGATAGCCTTTTTGTGTCAGACAGACCGATTAGGAAAGGCTGTCCGAATACAATATCGTAATACGTCTGTCCACAATGCGGTCCGTAGAGCTGTGCAATTCAGCTTCGACCGACTAGGAGTTTCTGAATGCCGGTCAGAACCTATTCAGACAGACCGAACAGTTTGTTTTCCGACCGAGAACATCGTAATCGGTCAGTCAGAAATGTTGCCGACCAAGTCTGAAACATAGGTCCGACATGGTTTAAGGTAATCCAACTGCCGTTCGGAGCCTTTACGACCGACATCCTAATCAGCCCCTAAATTGTGCAACAAGTTCTAAGAAGACTTCTCGATGGTGTCCATGCCCCAAAGAAAATCGGAAAGATTTTTGTGGCAAAATGGAAACCGGCAATTGAGGAAGAATGTACACCTTGCTGTTGCACATAATGGCATGTTTATGTGGAGTGAGCACTTTGGGTCAGATTTATCAGCAATTTGATGCACACTAATGTGTAAAGCTATTTTTACTTATTTTCCAGGGCAAAACTTGAGAATTACCAAAAAAATTATGTAAAACAGCCCTTTGTGTTACTTTGTGCCAAGAGGGCGTCCAAGGTGGCACATGGCCGTTCCCATGCTACCATCCATGATTTTTGATGCAATCTCCTATCTACTAACTATGGTGACATGGCTTCATGTGAAAACAAGTATGCCTCCTTGAGACAGGCGCAAAGTAGTAAAAAATATTTTTAGCCCTTCAAATATTTCAAGTTTACACAAACACATACAAAGTAGGCAGAGTTGTAAAGTTAGTCTAAGCATAATGGGTACTCTTCCAGTCCAAAAATTATGCTAGACTGCGCACACAAACCTTTGCATCATAGTGTAAAGGTGTGTGTGTGTGTGGTACCATGCAGCCTGATTATAGAAAGAGAGCAGCATCGCTATATCTTTTTAGTTACGGTGCTGCCCTGCTCTCTCCCTTCTGCGTTACATTTAAAAGCTCGCAATCTTTTAGCATGTTCCAATTTTTTTTTACTTCTCTTGAACACTAAATAGGTGGTGATTGCGCCTACTTTGTGTTCTGAATTTGACCTCGATCATGCTATCTTCTCACATATTTTGCCCACAACTGCACATCTTTTCCATTTTCAGCCTGTATTCGAATCAGGTACCACATTCAGGGATTTCTTTGCCTTAGATCTGTGGTTCTTAACTTTTTCCCTTCTATGGACTCCCACTAAATAATTACTGCAACCCAGTGACCCCAGTGAATTAGTATTGGAATCTGGGAACCCCCACTGAGTCATTAGTGGAAGCCAGAGACCCTGACCTAAACATATAAATACAGAAACAAGCATTCATCAAACCAATACACAAATATTTTATTTAATTCACAAGCAAATATATATTAAAAAAATCAAAATTTAAAATTTTAATGGAAAGGTTGGAGCTTTTCTAAATTCAATCGAGGCCACCCATTGCCCATACTATATTCTGTTTGATGTACTTTCACTGCTCCCACAAATCAATCTAAGGACACTAACGTATTTTTAGCCTCCAATTTCAAATTATTTTACATTAAAAGAATGTTTTAAAATTTAATTTACAGTTTAACACTTTGCTTCTTTATATAGATATATATATGGGGCGACTCTCCTCCGCTCTTGTGGAGGAGCTGCCGCTGAAAGTCAGGCACTAAACAGTTGGCCCATTCCTCCTCCCTCTGAATATTTATATATATATATCTATATATGTGCAAACAAAGTTATCCCCCAGGCGAGGCTGCACTTGAAAAGACAGGCGGATCCTGCGCTTTTAAACAGTTTCCTTTATTTCGTTTAGAACCGGACATCACTGTGCTCAATCCAATTTAAAAAGCCCTACGCGTTTCGGAGCTCCTGCTCCTTGCTCACGGGCACCATGCGATGTCAAATGGGCAGAAAAACAAGTTTGAACGAGCCACGCCTTTTAATCCTCATGGTAGGTTACGCCCTCTGGTGTGGCTTTGATGATGACAGCATTCTGGGACTCGTAGTTTTCAAACTTGTACAATTAGTATCCTCCGGTGGATTCTGCCGATTTCAAACTCTAATTAGCATAAATCACGCTCTCCAGTGAGCATCAAGCACAGGATTCCGGTTTGCTTTTTCGAACCTGTATTGACCTGCAAGTTCCATCATAGTTAATCCATGTGAAGCAGCCCAGCATTCAATTTGCTGGTAGTGCGAAGCCTCCCGGCCGGGACAGGCCGGATTACTTGTGCAAACAAAGTTATCCCCCAGGCGAGGCTGCACTTGAAAAGACAGGCGGATCCTGCGCTTTTAAACAGTTTCCTTTATTTCGTTTAGAACCGGACATCATCAAAGCCACACCAGAGGGCGTAACCTACCATGAGGATTAAAAGGCGTGGCTCGTTCAAACTTGTTTTTCTGCCCATTTGACATCGCATGGTGCCCGTGAGCAAGGAGCAGGAGCTCCGAAACGCGTAGGGCTTTTTAAATTGGATTGAGCACAGTGATGTCCGGTTCTAAACGAAATAAAGGAAACTGTTTAAAAGCGCAGGATCCGCCTGTCTTTTCAAGTGCAGCCTCGCCTGGGGGATAACTTTGTTTGCACAAGTAATCCGGCCTGTCCCGGCCGGGAGGCTTCGCACTACCAGCAAATTGAATGCTGGGCTGCTTCACATGGATTAACTATGATGGAACTTGCAGGTCAATACAGGTTCGAAAAAGCAAACCGGAATCCTGTGCTTGATGCTCACTGGAGAGCGTGATTTATGCTAATTAGAGTTTGAAATCGGCAGAATCCACCGGAGGATACTAATTGTACAAGTTTGAAAACTACGAGTCCCAGAATGCTGTCATCATCAAAGCCACACCAGAGGGCGTAACCTACCATGAGGATTAAAAGGCGTGGCTCGTTCAAACTTGTTTTTCTGCCCATTTGACATCGCATGGTGCCCGTGAGCAAGGAGCAGGAGCTCCGAAACGCGTAGGGCTTTTTAAATTGGATTGAGCACAGTGATGTCCGGTTCTAAACGAAATAAAGGAAACTGTTTAAAAGCGCAGGATCCGCCTGTCTTTTCAAGTGCAGCCTCGCCTGGGGGATAACTTTGTTTGCACAAGTAATCCGGCCTGTCCCGGCCGGGAGGCTTCGCACTACCAGCAAATTGAATGCTGGGCTGCTTCACATGGATTAACTATGATGGAACTTGCAGGTCAATACAGGTTCGAAAAAGCAAACCGGAATCCTGTGCTTGATGCTCACTGGAGAGCGTGATTTATGCTAATTAGAGTTTGAAATCGGCAGAATCCACCGGAGGATACTAATTGTACAAGTTTGAAAACTACGAGTCCCAGAATGCTGTCATCATCAAAGCCACACCAGAGGGCGTAACCTACCATGAGGATTAAAAGGCGTGGCTCGTTCAAACTTGTTTTTCTGCCCATTTGACATCGCATGGTGCCCGTGAGCAAGGAGCAGGAGCTCCGAAACGCGTAGGGCTTTTTAAATTGGATTGAGCACAGTGATGTCCGGTTCTAAACGAAATAAAGGAAACTGTTTAAAAGCGCAGGATCCGCCTGTCTTTTCAAGTGCAGCCTCGCCTGGGGGATAACTTTGTTTGCACAAGTAATCTGGCCTGTCCCGGCCGGGAGGCTTCGCACTACCAGCAAATTGAATGCTGGGCTGCTTCACATGGATTAACTATGATGGAACTTGCAGGTCAATACAGGTTCGAAAAAGCAAACCGGAATCCTGTGCTTGATGCTCACTGGAGAGCGTGATTTATGCTAATTAGAGTTTGAAATCGGCAGAATCCACCGGAGGATACTAATTGTACAAGTTTGAAAACTACGAGTCCCAGAATGCTGTCATCATCAAAGCCACACCAGAGGGCGTAACCTACCATGAGGATTAAAAGGCGTGGCTCGTTCAAACTTGTTTTTCTGCCCATTTGACATCGCATGGTGCCCGTGAGCAAGGAGCAGGAGCTCCGAAACGCGTAGGGCTTTTTAAATTGGATTGAGCACAGTGATGTCCGGTTCTAAACGAAATAAAGGAAACTGTTTAAAAGCGCAGGATCCGCCTGTCTTTTCAAGTGCAGCCTCGCCTGGGGGATAACTTTGTTTGCACAAGTAATCCGGCCTGTCCCGGCCGGGAGGCTTCGCACTACCAGCAAATTGAATGCTGGGCTGCTTCACATGGATTAACTATGATGGAACTTGCAGGTCAATACAGGTTCGAAAAAGCAAACCGGAATCCTGTGCTTGATGCTCACTGGAGAGCGTGATTTATGCTAATTAGAGTTTGAAATCGGCAGAATCCACCGGAGGATACTAATTGTACAAGTTTGAAAACTACGAGTCCCAGAATGCTGTCATCATCAAAGCCACACCAGAGGGCGTAACCTACCATGAGGATTAAAAGGCGTGGCTCGTTCAAACTTGTTTTTCTGCCCATTTGACATCGCATGGTGCCCGTGAGCAAGGAGCAGGAGCTCCGAAACGCGTAGGGCTTTTTAAATTGGATTGAGCACAGTGATGTCCGGTTCTAAACGAAATAAAGGAAACTGTTTAAAAGCGCAGGATCCGCCTGTCTTTTCAAGTGCAGCCTCGCCTGGGGGATAACTTTGTTTGCACAAGTAATCCGGCCTGTCCCGGCCGGGAGGCTTCGCACTACCAGCAAATTGAATGCTGGGCTGCTTCACATGGATTAACTATGATGGAACTTGCAGGTCAATACAGGTTCGAAAAAGCAAACCGGAATCCTGTGCTTGATGCTCACTGGAGAGCGTGATTTATGCTAATTAGAGTTTGAAATCGGCAGAATCCACCGGAGGATACTAATTGTACAAGTTTGAAAACTACGAGTCCCAGAATGCTGTCATCATCAAAGCCACACCAGAGGGCGTAACCTACCATGAGGATTAAAAGGCGTGGCTCGTTCAAACTTGTTTTTCTGCCCATTTGACATCGCATGGTGCCCGTGAGCAAGGAGCAGGAGCTCCGAAACGCGTAGGGCTTTTTAAATTGGATTGAGCACAGTGATGTCCGGTTCTAAACGAAATAAAGGAAACTGTTTAAAAGCGCAGGATCCGCCTGTCTTTTCAAGTGCAGCCTCGCCTGGGGGATAACTTTGTTTGCACAAGTAATCCGGCCTGTCCCGGCCGGGAGGCTTCGCACTACCAGCAAATTGAATGCTGGGCTGCTTCACATGGATTAACTATGATGGAACTTGCAGGTCAATACAGGTTCGAAAAAGCAAACCGGAATCCTGTGCTTGATGCTCACTGGAGAGCGTGATTTATGCTAATTAGAGTTTGAAATCGGCAGAATCCACCGGAGGATACTAATTGTACAAGTTTGAAAACTACGAGTCCCAGAATGCTGTCATCATCAAAGCCACACCAGAGGGCGTAACCTACCATGAGGATTAAAAGGCGTGGCTCGTTCAAACTTGTTTTTCTGCCCATTTGACATCGCATGGTGCCCGTGAGCAAGGAGCAGGAGCTCCGAAACGCGTAGGGCTTTTTAAATTGGATTGAGCACAGTGATGTCCGGTTCTAAACGAAATAAAGGAAACTGTTTAAAAGCGCAGGATCCGCCTGTCTTTTCAAGTGCAGCCTCGCCTGGGGGATAACTTTGTTTGCACAAGTAATCCGGCCTGTCCCGGCCGGGAGGCTTCGCACTACCAGCAAATTGAATGCTGGGCTGCTTCACATGGATTAACTATGATGGAACTTGCAGGTCAATACAGGTTCGAAAAAGCAAACCGGAATCCTGTGCTTGATGCTCACTGGAGAGCGTGATTTATGCTAATTAGAGTTTGAAATCGGCAGAATCCACCGGAGGATACTAATTGTACAAGTTTGAAAACTACGAGTCCCAGAATGCTGTCATCATCAAAGCCACACCAGAGGGCGTAACCTACCATGAGGATTAAAAGGCGTGGCTCGTTCAAACTTGTTTTTCTGCCCATTTGACATCGCATGGTGCCCGTGAGCAAGGAGCAGGAGCTCCGAAACGCGTAGGGCTTTTTAAATTGGATTGAGCACAGTGATGTCCGGTTCTAAACGAAATAAAGGAAACTGTTTAAAAGCGCAGGATCCGCCTGTCTTTTCAAGTGCAGCCTCGCCTGGGGGATAACTTTGTTTGCACAAGTAATCCGGCCTGTCCCGGCCGGGAGGCTTCGCACTACCAGCAAATTGAATGCTGGGCTGCTTCACATGGATTAACTATGATGGAACTTGCAGGTCAATACAGGTTCGAAAAAGCAAACCGGAATCCTGTGCTTGATGCTCACTGGAGAGCGTGATTTATGCTAATTAGAGTTTGAAATCGGCAGAATCCACCGGAGGATACTAATTGTACAAGTTTGAAAACTACGAGTCCCAGAATGCTGTCATCATCAAAGCCACACCAGAGGGCGTAACCTACCATGAGGATTAAAAGGCGTGGCTCGTTCAAACTTGTTTTTCTGCCCATTTGACATCGCATGGTGCCCGTGAGCAAGGAGCAGGAGCTCCGAAACGCGTAGGGCTTTTTAAATTGGATTGAGCACAGTGATGTCCGGTTCTAAACGAAATAAAGGAAACTGTTTAAAAGCGCAGGATCCGCCTGTCTTTTCAAGTGCAGCCTCGCCTGGGGGATAACTTTGTTTGCACAAGTAATCCGGCCTGTCCCGGCCGGGAGGCTTCGCACTACCAGCAAATTGAATGCTGGGCTGCTTCACATGGATTAACTATGATGGAACTTGCAGGTCAATACAGGTTCGAAAAAGCAAACCGGAATCCTGTGCTTGATGCTCACTGGAGAGCGTGATTTATGCTAATTAGAGTTTGAAATCGGCAGAATCCACCGGAGGATACTAATTGTACAAGTTTGAAAACTACGAGTCCCAGAATGCTGTCATCATCAAAGCCACACCAGAGGGCGTAACCTACCATGAGGATTAAAAGGCGTGGCTCGTTCAAACTTGTTTTTCTGCCCATTTGACATCGCATGGTGCCCGTGAGCAAGGAGCAGGAGCTCCGAAACGCGTAGGGCTTTTTAAATTGGATTGAGCACAGTGATGTCCGGTTCTAAACGAAATAAAGGAAACTGTTTAAAAGCGCAGGATCCGCCTGTCTTTTCAAGTGCAGCCTCGCCTGGGGGATAACTTTGTTTGCATATATCTATATATATGTATATATATATAGATATATATATATATATATATATATATATATATATATATATATATATATATATCCAACATCACAGGAAACCCATTTGAAGTAGAGCCACACGAAGGGAAATTTTCGCTCACTTTTATTGGAGGACAGCCTGCCAGCAGGAACCAACAAGGACAGCAAAGTTCAATACATCTGCGCCAGACGCGTTTCAGGGGTAAACCTTTCTTCAGTGGCGTTTCTTGCTGAATGACTGGAAATGTAGCTGAGAGCACGGCTTTTAATTTCGATCACCTGCCCCAGTGGGCGTGCCCTTTCTCACGGCCTTGTGAGTGATTTCAATCACCTGCCCCAGTGGGCGTGGCCTTTCTCACGGCCTTGTGGGTGATGTAGTGCTCTGTAATAATCCCCAGTGGGTGCACTCTCTCAGTCTCTATTGCAACTTGTTAAACAAATGTCCAAGGCGGGACCTGCCCCGCTTTGTGGCTGACAACTTGAGCCTCGAACTGGCTCCCTCCCTGCAAGGGCTCCAGCTCACCTTCGTTCCCATTGTAGAAGCGCCTTCCTGGTGCTATCAAAGACCCGCAATACGCGGTGGGCTCCTCTTCGCGACCGGGTAAGGGCCGCCTTTACATCCAGCCTTTCAGCAAGAAACGCCACTGAAGAAAGGTTTACCCCTGAAACACGTCTGGCGCAGATGTATTGAACTTTGCTGTCCTTGTTGGTTCCTGCTGGCAGGCTGTCCTCCAATAAAAGTGAGGGCGTATGGGCGTGCATGCAGGGGGGCACATGCTTGTATTGTATATTTATATATTGGTTTCTAAAAGTGAAGTATGTTCATGCTTGTTTCCTGTCCTGGGAGGACCTGGCCTGCCAGTTCGGTCTGTACTGAGGCACAGGGTCAAGACTGACTTGCCTATGACTGGGTCCAAACTGGGGTGGCATAGTGGGCAAAAAAACGATGGATTTAACCCAGATCTTTTGGCTGGGGAGAATGTTTGCATTGTCAGCATTTCGTCCATCATTTGTTTGCTGTAACACTTTTCGTCCTAAGTGGGATGGGTATGCCCAGACGTGGGTCCCTTGCTCACTGTGCCACTAGATTCAAGCTAGTCTGGCTGAAGAAGGGTGACATACCCTGAAACCGGTCCCAGGATGCTTGTTTCCAGTCCAGGGAGGACCTGGCCTGGCTGTCCGGTCTGGACTGTTCCCGTGAGGCACAGGGTCGAGACTGACTTGCCTATGGCGGGGTCCAAACTGGGGTGGCATTGTGGGCAAAAGAACGATGGATATAACCCAGATCTTTTGACTGGGGGAGAATGTTTGCATTGTCAGCATTCCGTCCATCATTTGTTTGCTGTAACACTTTTCGCCCTAAGTGGGATGGGTATGCCCAGACGTGGGTCCCTTGCTCACTGTTTCAACTAGATTCAAGCTAGTCTGGCTGAAGAAGGGTGACATACCCTGAGACCGGTCTCAGGATGCTTGTTTCCGGTCCTGGGAGAACCTGGCCTGGCAGTTCGGTCTGGACTGTTCCCATGAGGCACAGGGTCGAGACTGACTTGCCTATGGCTGAGTCCAAACTGAGGTGGCATAGTGGGCAAAAGAACGATGGATTTAACCCAGATCTTTTGACTGGGGGAGAATGTTTGCATTGTCAGCATTCCGTCCATCATTTGTTTGCTGTAACACTTTTCGCCCTAAGTGGGATCGGAATGCCCAGACGTGAGACCCTTGCTCACTGTGCCACTAGATTCAAGCTAGTCTGGCTGAAGAAGGGTGACATACCCTGAAACCGGTCCCAGGATGCTTGTTTCCAGTCCAGGGAGGACCTGGCCTGGCAGTTCGGTCTGGACTGTTCCCATGAGGCACAGGGTCGAGACTGACTTGCCTATGGCTGGGTCCAAACTGGGGTGGCATAGTGGGCAAAAGAACGATGGATTTAACCCAGATCTTTTGACTGAGGGAGAATGTTTGCATTGTCAGCATTCCGTCCATCATTTGTTTGCTGTAACACTTTTTGCCCTAAGTGGGATGGGTATGCCCAGACGTGGGTCCCTTGCTCACTGTGCCACTAGATTCAAGCTAGTCTGGCTGAAGAAGGGTGACATACCCTGAAACCGGTCCCAGGATGCTTGTTTCCGGTCCAGGGAGGTTGTGGCCTGGCAGTTCGGTCTGGACTGTTCCCATGAGGCACAGGGTCGAGACTGACTTGCCTACGGCTGTGTCCAAACTGGGGTGGCATAGTGGGCAAAAGAACGATGGATTTAACCCAGATCTTTTGGCTGGGGGAGAATGTTTGCATTGTCAGCATTCTGTCCATCATTTGTTTGCTGTAACACTTTTCGCCCTAAGTGGAATGGGTATGCCCAGACGTGGGTCCCTTGCTCACTGTGCCACTAAATTCAAGTTACTCTGGCTGAAGAAGGGTGACATACCCTGAAACTGGCCCTAGGATGCTTGTTTCCGATCCAGGGAGGAGCTGGCCTGGTAGTTCGGTCTGGACTGTTCCCATGAGGCACAGGGTCAAGACTGACTTGCCTATGGCTGGGTCCAAACTGGGGTGGCATAGTGGGCAAAAGAACAATGGATTTAACCCAGATCTTTTGACTGGGGGAGAATGTTTGCATTGTCAGCATTCCGTCCATCATTTGTTTGCTGTAACACTAGTTGAGTGCAGTGGCATACAGTGGTGTGACTTTTTTAAAAAACATTTTAATAGTACTGCAGTACTTTTTAGGTAGGGCGGCGGTATATGGTAAGCTCTTTTAAAAATATATAAATCACAACAAATAATTTTCCTTACCTTTATCCAGTTTCCTAAAGTCCTTCATGTCTTCTTAGACAAAAGCATCCCTAATGACATTTTACTATAAAACACAGAGCACACAAAGGGCCTGATTCGCAAAAGTAAACTTACACTTTTGTGTAAGTTTACAATTGTTTGCTATTCACAAAGGGATTTACAAGTAGTATTGTTACGAGTGAGTAGTCTCCACAAATAAAAAGGCCTATCTTTTTATGTGTGGAGACACTGCACTCATAAAGATACTATCGCAAATCGCTCTGTGAACAGCAAACAATCGTAAACTTACACAAAAGTGTAAGTTTATCTTTGTCAACCAGGCCCAAATTGTGGTGAAAATAATATGGCTGCCTTTTAATTTTTTAAGGGCTGTCATCAGCCAATAATATTGGGTTTTGTCATCACCATGTACCATGGTATACTGTAAAATTACTGTGGTATCTCACAGCCCAATATATGTAATGTAAGAATTTGTCCCTTAGTACGACAAAACCACTGAACAAATATCGAGCACAAAATATTGTTATCCTATACTTCAGTGGCGGCTTGTTAATAATGGGCAAAAGGGCAGCTCCCCCTACAGAGCAGCAGAGAGCAAATGAAAAAAACATCCTGCTGCTACTTAAGCAAAAAGTGTAACATTACTCCCTTTTAATAACTGTTATGCTGTTTGCTTAAGCTTGCTTTCACCAACAGTTTTGTCTGCGCATGTCAGGGCACTGACTTCACCATTTCTAAATCACCCAGGGAGACGTGTTAAACTCCATGTAAATAGAGGAAAGGGAAGCAGCCCAGAATAACAGAGGCTCCATGGGTGCCTGGCCTTACAGCTCAGCATCATGTGGATGAAGTCAGACACTTCTCCACTCATCATCACATTAAAAAAAAACACCTTGTGGCTCCTCTTCCTGATGCCGTTATGAAAACTGATCACTGTGAAAATTGGTATTTTTCAGGTATGGTGCATTTTAAGGCTGCTGCATGAGGCAACTACGCAGGCAATGGTAAAATGGTACTAGAGCGCTTCAGTGAAAAAATAACTTTAGACACATTTTTTAATTAACTCAACATGGAACAAAACCTTCCATGCTAGGAGTTATCTCACAGTAGCTGCTGTGTAATTGTGAGGGAAAAGACAAATTGGAAACCTTTAGAAACAGCCGGGGAAAACAGTGTGTGGCTTCTGCTTCCCACCTATGATCTAACCATCCTGAAATTAAACCTAAAGGATTAACCTTTAGTGCAGAATGGGAGAGAATGATATAACAATCTAGTGCCTGAATGGCTGTGTCAAAACTGAAAAACTGTTATCAATCCTGGCCTCATGCCTGACCAAATTGTGTGATTCTAGGCATTTATTTTATTTTGACATGCCTCCTTTTTCTTCATCATATAGGAGAATATTTTCAAACATGTGCTGTAAAAACCTTTCTTGTCTTTAATAAACCTTAATGTTACCCCCATGTATAATACCAACTTAAGCACATTTAGGGTGAACATGACAACTGACTTTCCTCTTTGTTCACGGCTGGCATTATCATAGGTGAGGAGAAGAAGAGCATAAATATTTCTAACATGGGTAAAATTCAATAATATAAAGCATAGGAAAACGGTGCCAAAAACACATTGCCTTGCCATCATTTCTTGAAAGTTTTCTTCGGGATGATTAATCACAAACAGTCTTAATGAGGGTAGGGTTTCCAGTCACCATGAAAGTAGGGTTTGCTTACTTTGCTTGCTCACTTCAATTTGAGACAGGCATTTACGCCCCACCATTTTCAAAGTTCACCAGCCACCACTGCTATATATATAATGTAAATAACAAAAATATCAGAAAACAATATCGTTATATACTAATATCGAAAACAAAAATATTGTTTTCAATGTAAACATAGTTAAACATAGTAAACATTAAGAGGTCGGTTTGGACATTGGAATTCCGACCGCCGTATTATGAATACAGCAGTTGGAATTCAATGTATTATGACGTGTTGAAGTAGCCCCTCGGCCAGTCAGATCCGGCACGTAATCCAATAGGGACGGCATTTCCGCTGTTGGGATTACGATGTCTGTTTCTGACAGGTTTTTCATGTTGGGCTTCCAATATGAAACTGACTTTGCTGGGCCCTAGCAGCGTCCGAATGCCTCAGCAGCCTCCAGTTGAAGGCCTGGAGGTGTTAATCCCTGCACCGAGTGTGCCACACCATGCAGGGATTAACAAACACTCCCATTTCCCTAAGGAACCACCAGACTCATAATAAAGCCCTAGATCTTAGGGGGGTGATTCCGATGGCGAAAGGACCACCACCACCAGCCGTGAGGTGGCGATCCCTCTGCCATCGAATGACGATTTACCGCCCGCCAGATTAGGATGGCGTTCGGATCCAGACCACGACCGTGGCGTGTGCAAACACCGACCGCCACGGAACCGCCACGGGCAATCGTCATGATTGCCTGGCGGAGCGGTCTGCATACGTAAAATGGTGGCAGTGCCTAGCAGGCACCGTCAGCCAAATTACGATGCTGGCTACAGCCAGCCTTTCCATTGCGGCGAAACCGCCATGGAAAGGCCAGCGGGGATTAGTTTCGGAGACCTGTTGCGGGCTCCCCTTGTGTTGGGGGGAGGTGTGGGTGCGGGGGGATACCCCCTAAATTTCTCTGCACTAAGTGGCAGGCACCGTGTAGTGCCTTTCACGTAGTGCAGTGAAATGCTTAACCTGCATTTTTGACATCGCGGCGGGTGCTACAGTCAGCAACACCAGCCGTAATGTTAAATTGCAAGATGCGACCGCCATGGTGGCGGTCGCATCCTAATTTGGATTGTGGGACCGCCGCATGCATGGCGGGCGGTCCTGATCCCCACTATGATGGCTGGCAGACTCTAGTCTGTCCACCATCGTAATGACCCACTTAGTCCGCAGGTTGTGCTTTTTGTGATTTCATGTAAATCCCTTCAGTAGTTTTTCGGAAATGAAGGGTCAAAAATATTAGTATATCAGGACAGTTGGTTCCGCAAGACGCTCGAGGGACGCTCGCAGGAGCGCAAATTCAAAAATAGAATGTTCTGATTGGCCCAGGAAGCTTCATTTCCCTTGGGCCAATTCACTCCCAAGTAAGTGACTGTTCTGATTGGCTGACAGCAACATCAGAAAAATGTTGCTGGCAGCCATTACAGAACTCTTATTTATGGCTCTCATTTATTCGATTTTGGCGTAGGGCTGCCCTGCCCTACTAAAGTGAAAGTGCAGGAATGCACCTATAGTTATGCAATACAGTACATTCCTCTCCTTTCTTCCTGAGCTGGTGTCATTTCGGCAGCCTGTTGCCAATATAGGCATCCTTGCACCATGGTGCAATGGTGCATCCGTTGCATGCAGGATTGTTTTTGTGCAGGAAGAGGCACCTTCCTGCACAGAAACAACCCTATGAGGCATTTTCCTCTTTCTATGTGTGCTGCAGAATGCAGCACATGGAGAAAGAGGTAAAACGAGGCAAAAACCAGGAGAAATAAAGATACTTCTCCTCATTACACCTCACCTCTGGAGGCGTAAGGATTTGGTGCTTTCCTATGTTTACATGATTTTGTAAATCTGGTGTAGCATCGAAATCCATTGGTGTTGCATGGAAACATTTAAGAAAGAAAGAGTATGCTGTTCCTCCTGGTCAGGGGAGGTTGTGTAAAGTGTACACTCTACCCCAGGGTGAAGACAAAGTGAAAGATGATATCTAGACGGCCTGAGGACTCAATGCACGTGGTGGGTGGGGGACCCACAAGGGTTGCAATGCCCCTGTGCACTGATTTACATAGGGATGACGACACAAGCTATTAAGACACGCATCACCGAGCATAAGAGTAATATAAGATGCTTGAAGGAGACCACAAAACTGTATACCCACTTTAAGAGTTTACACCATACACCGGACTCCCTTAGATGGGTCGTTTTGGAGTCACATCCGAGAATTACAGCACAAGCACTGTTCAAACTCGAACAAAGATGGGTTCACAGACTTTCATCTGATAGGAGAGGTTTGAATGACGATATACCGTGGGGTGCACTGACACACTGATATATCAACACCCTTCTACAGTATTGTCAATGACCCCACAGTCTTGTGCCGCCCCTGATAGATAATGGGTGGACCGAGTTATTTACTGTCGCGAAAGTTACCTCCGAATGTCCCACACCAATAACTGGACTCCCCTGGTGCGTGAACAGTGTAACAGTGACTCCGGAGACACCTTGGTCCAACTCACATCACATACTCTTTTCTACGATGCATACAACCAACACTACTCACACTGTCGAGTTGACCCATACTCTATAAACTAAACTACACAGGACCTTACTGAAGTGAGTAATACTCCTTCTGGGGTTCTTTGAGCCCCTGAAAGATTCGGCTGCGACTATACTTTTCTGGTGCGGATCCACTGCCCCGTCCCAAGATAGCGCCCACAGTCAGACTTAACAGGTTGATCTAAGCCACATACTAGGAACCACCCAACACGGCGCCATACACATCCTACCTCTCAAGAGAGGGACTAGACTTTATCCAGGCAGTTCCTTGTGCCTTACAAGATACCTTAACTATCTTGACTCGACCTGATACTGATTCAGTACCCCGTTCCAAGATGGCGCTCATGGTCACACAACACTTGGGTGGGACTTCCTACACGAGTCACATGACACTAGACGCCCAATCAGTTTACACCCACACTTGTCCCAACCGGTTCTTATTGGAGCACTGGATATTGAACACCACTTCACGGTTTCGGCGGAGCGGGGTAGGTTCAATAACCACCCTTGGGCAACAGAATCGTAAGTAAACAACTGCTTGGATCGCGTAGCAATGATCGAACGGACTGGGATCCCTAGACGCTGGGTAGACGGGTGAACGCTGTTCGTGTGGCTAACCGACCCTAACGCTGAAATGGGCTGCCGACTCCCGTGGGCGACGCATTAGGCTTAGGGGTGGATCGCTCCTCGAGCGTTGGATCCCGTTTGCCGGGGGTCTGGGGGATCATAGCCTACCTGTTCCCTTGACCACACCTAGCACTCAGCAGGTGTATTGTGTTAATATACCTACCCAGTTGAGTCTCTTGTTTTAATGTACATTACAGCAGGCTACTACGCCATCCCAAGAGGCTCGCCACGCACCGACTGGAGCGGTACTAGCTCAATCTTTAGGTGAGCGTTTTTTAGACCTCGTTACTATAATTCGGGTTGCCCTGAATTTAAGTCTTTTAGATCACTTGACACGGTGTCTGACACTGCATCCACTTATGCATGATCACTATATTCGAGCGTAATTGCTTCATGTATAGGGCATGCATACGAGGAGTCTTTTGCTCCATATTACCATGTATATATACGACAAAGTATTTTTAATGTTTCGTGTTGGCCTGTTATGTTTATCTCTCCCTTTCCCTTAGGCCACTCCTTTGCGGAAGTGTTAGATTTTTCCACACTTTCATAGGGCAGATTTGACCAGGCACATACACATATATGTGATATCCTGTTATACACCCTCACGTTTGTAGATAGTTCACACCACATTGGTCCTGATGAATTGCCGTTGGATCCTCCTGACCATTAGGCGAGAAACATGTTGACCATCTGAGTTGAGCGGAGCGAATCTTTGACCCACTGTATCCAGACTACCGCCACTCATATCGTTTTTAAATAGGGTGGTTTACTGACCCAATAAACTCGTTATTCAGACTAACCAACCCTGTTTTAAATACACTCACCAACGTCTACACCTACCTGGCCCTCACTTGCACTCAACTTTCGGCAAGGAACAAAAGATCTCCGATAAAGAGCCCCATCTTTGGGTGCCCGTTGGGAATTGCAGCGCCGACCCGATGAGGAGCAAAACCCAGATGATGAAGCATGACACCTAGCTTGCTGGGTGTGTGAGGGTTTTAGTTCCACCCTTGTGGGTCCCCCACCCACCACGTGCATTGAGTCCTCAGGCCGTCTAGATATCATCTTTCACTTTGTCTTCACCCTGGGGTAGAGTGTACACTTTACACAACCTCCCCTGACCAGGAGGAACAGCATACTCTTTCTTTCTTAAATTATTCCAGGGCATGTATGCTGGACCACATTAAATATAGCCCACCCGTTTTTACTTCCTCTTCCTGGTTGAGAGGTTGCATGGAAACACCCACCGTAATGCCTCACGAGCGCAGAGTAAGGCAGCGCTGTGATTTGCACTGCTTCGCATTATGCAAGATTTATGAGCACAATCAAAGCCATGCAGGGTGGCTTTGCATGGCTTTATAAATCTGATTCAGAGCTCTGTGTCATGCATGTACCACTTTACGTGGTGCAAAAGTGATGCACGGCTCTTCTAAATAACTCACTTGGTCCCCTGTCCTGAAGTTAATAACTAAATAACATAAGGTGGCATGTTAGGGATTCTCTTCCCTCCTAGGCCCCATGGGGGACCCAGAGGGACCCCCGATCCAAAAATGAAAAGAAAACTGCATTTTTTGCCACAAACCAGTGAGACTCCTGCAGGATAAAAAAAAATGGCGCCTGAGACTGCATTGTTTAATTAAGAGAAGGCAGCATGCGGTCCCCCTCCCTGAACCAATATACACTCCAGGGAGCCCACCCCTGGGCCTGACATATGCACAAAAAGGGTGGGGGCCATTTGGCTCCCCTCCCTGATACTTCAAAGGCCCAAGGGACCCCATCCTCTGGGGCCGATATTTTTAATTAAAGAAAAGGGGTCATATGGCCCCCCCTCCCTTATCCATTAATGGCCCCGGTGAGCCCTCAACCGGGGCTAGCTCACTTGCTGTGCCCCAGGCAGCCCACCCCGGAAATAGAGCGGTTTCCCCACCCACACCGGAGCGGGCAGGGAAACTTGTGTTTGCTCTTGCCTGGTGGGAGTATTTTTAAAGCTTCCCCCCTTTGGGAGCAAACACAAGGAGCCTCATTATGGTGACGGTCGACTGCCATTGCAATGAGATGGAGACCGTCCGACTAGTAGTCGGCGGTGCCACCCACCATATTATGAAGAGACCGCATGGTAGGCAGTCGGAAACATGCCTTTAACTATTTTACTATTGTGGCTTGTGCTGTAGCCCGTAAAGGTGTGCCAGGCACCATGTGGTGCCTGGCACACGGTGCATGGATGTTTGGTGGGCACAACATGTGCCCCCATGGCCAAATAGTGGTGGCCCATGAGTAACGGGGGCCTTACTAGGGGCCCTCCCAGTCCCTTTCCGACAGCCCTTCCATGGTGGTGGAACCACAATGAAAAGGTTGTGGTAAATTGAGATATAATCCCTATGGTGGTGCTTGTGCAGGTACCTCCTTCAGTGTAGGGATTACTGTGCAACCACTGCCCCAGCGGGCTCCTTCAGCTTGTCGGAGGGGGCAGTCCGTGTGACATCGTAATGAGGGCCAAAGTCTGCTCCCAATTGGCAGGAGCTTTAAAAATACTCCCACCAGCTAAAAGCAGACTTGAAATCTGTTTCCCTGCCCGCACTGATGTGGGCGGGGAAAGAGATCAAGCTATTGCTCCCGCCCAGACCTGCTCCCTGGGGGTGAGAGAAATGCTGGATCACGCAGCATGCCATAAGGGTTCTGCTCCCCTGCATCCCCCAATGTGGTGCATGGTGGATGTCTTGGGTGGGAACCAGTTCACCCACTTTTATTAAACTCAGCCCCCAGGGGATAGGGTCCCCAAGGCCAAAATAGGGTCGAGAAGAGGGCTGAGCGGCTCCCCTCCCCTTTAAAAATACAAGGCACCAAATCACCTACATTCTGCCTGTTTGGCCCTGCCCCATCCATGTCAGTAGTGTGCAACGGTGTTCCCCCCATTTTCCAGGCTGATGAACTGTTCTTTTTTTCTCTCTGCAATTTAATATTGAAAAAGGGGTCAGGTTACACTACAGGTATCCTGAACCAATAGGGCACATGGAGGGGTCCCTGAGTGGCCTCTCATAGGCAAGAAATTGCCCTAAAACTTTTTGGGGCCTGAATCGTGGACCAGCAGACCTGAAGACCAATAGGAAAAAACCACACACATGATGCTCCCACAGTGCAGGACAGAATGCTGTGGGCAGTGTGGGTTTGGGTGCATGCAGGGAGGGGGTGCAAATTCTTGCACCTTGTGGCAGGCACCCTGAGGTGCCAGTCACAGGGTGCAGCTCTCATTTCTCTATGAGAGCTTGTGCTACGGCCGGTTTACGGTTGCATCATAGGTAAGAATAAGGTGTGCTATTTTTTCCATCCCTAATACCACTTTACTGAAGTGGTACTAGGTAGGGAAAGTTTTGTATAAGTTTATATATATATTTTTTTAAATACAGAGTATCAATTTTTTATTTTTTTAAATACACAATAAGACACTATGGGGCATATGTACAAGCCCCTATCGCCACCACAACGTCATGTTTTCCGATGTTGTGGTGGTGATAGGGGCTTTGCCTTATTTACAAGACAGCATTAAGCCACTTAACGTAGCTTAACGCTGCCTTGTAAATAAGGCCCCCTTTCACGCTATGGTTAGCGTGAAAGGGGTGGGCAGTGGGTGTTGTGGTGGGCGTTTCACCGCAACACCCATTGATTTTCACGCTGCCCCCTATATACAAGGGCAGCTTACATAGGAAGCAGCGCCAAAATTAAGACCAGGGAAAACCTGGTCTTAACTTGGCAAAACAAGGAGAAATGCATTATGTCTCCTCGTTTTTGCTTTTTCCATGTGTGCTGCCTTGTGCAGAACACGTGAAAAAGCAAACTGCCATAGATTGTTTATGTACAGGAAGATGTTCCTTCCTGTACATAAACAATCTGTAAAAAAAATGCCATTTTGTGACTTTCATGTGTGCTGCATGAACTAGCACACATAAAAGTGACAAAATGGCATTTTAGGATTGTTTATGTGCAGGAAGGGACACCTTCTTACACATAAACAATCCTCCCCTGCACGCACACACCCTTACACTAAGATGCAAGGGTGCCTGCATTGGCGCTACACTGCTCAGTGAAGCCCCAATGCAGAGGGAAATACAAGGCTGCACCATATTGTTGTGAATATGGTGTAGCCTTGCGTTTCAGAAGTGGTGGAATGAGGTGTTAAGCCATGACGGCTAACGCCTCACTCCGCGACTTCCTCGTACATATGCCCCTATATTTTATAAATATGCTGAAAAAAGTGTGCGGAGTAGCTCGTTAATTACGAAATAAAATCTTTGCTACTTAAAAAGGAATTACAGACCACTGTAGATTGCTACAAAAATATATAGAAATGTCTCAACAAAAATGCTAACCATAGAAATGTTTAAGGGGTACCGCGGTCATACCGCGATCGTACCACACTACTCAATAATTTTTATAACAAATATGTAGAAGCTTATATACATTTTTCTCTACCTATTACCACTTAAGCAAAGTGGTAATAGGTAGTGCAAAATACCAAAGCTAATGCTTACCTACATTGGAAGGCGTAACGCAGAACACAGGCAAAGTATACCTAAAAAAACATTCCTGTCTTTAACCTTTGTGAAGGCAGTCATTAGCGAATCAGCTAATGAGTTGTCATCAGTATGTACTGTGGTAATACAACAAAATACCCCATATTTCAATAGAAAACCAGGGCAACAGATCTCACAAAGTTTAAATACATAAAAAATTATACAATATTTACACTATTTGCCTGCACTACCCAAATAATCATCTGCGTACCAAAACATGTAATCCTGCCAAATTTTAACCAAATCCAAATGATGATTTTCTTGATATGCAAACTACAAAAGTGCATGTAAAATACATTGGATTTAAGCGCCTTTTGGTACCCCCCAGCATTTACAAATTATAATATATATTTTGGAGATATAACATTGACATGTTTTCACACAGTTTAACTGTAGGTTTCCTTTAATTTACACACTCCACTTTACCCCCACTCCACTGTATAACTGTTGACTTTACACCATTCCACTGTATGCTATTTCGATTATGCTGTTCCAGTTTATGACACTACAGTATACACCTGTCTATTGTACTGTAATCCACTGTATGTTACACCACTCTACTCCACCTAACTCCACTGTTCCCCACTTCAATCTACACCACTATACTCTAAGCTACTATGCTGTTCCCTACAGTAATCTATTACACTTTAATTTATGCCAGTTTACTGGATGCCCCTAAACTATACTGCTTGCAGCTGTACGCTATTCCACTGTACTCAACTCCTTTTTTTGCCATTCCACTATATACTATTCCATTATGCTCCACTTGATGGTACACTATTAGAGTGTATGCTATTCCAGTGTATGCTACTCCACTCAATGGCACTCCATTGTACTGAAATGCAGTGTACTCTAGTTGACTGTACCACACTCCACTGTATGCTATTTCCCTTTACAAGACTACATTTTGTGCCACTCCACTAAACCACAATTCACGGTATTTCACTACACTTTATGTTTCTATAATTAGCCCTATTGAATTTAAAGACACTCTACTATATGCTACTCCACTATATGGTACTCCAATGTATGTATGAACACTTAACGCTACTAAACTCAATGTTATTACACTGAACACTTCTCAATTGTACACTACTCCACTGTATCTTCACTACACTTTATGCTACTCCACTATTCACTATTCAACTGTAACCTATTGCACTGTACCCCTACTCTGTACCACTGCACTGTATGGCACTCCAATATACATCACTCCACTTAATGCAATTTTACTTTACAACACTACACTGTACCACACTCCACTTTACGTACGACCACTGTACTCCAATCCAGTGTATGCTATTCCAGTTTTACGCCACTTCACTGTATGCTCTATCAGTATACAAAATTCCAATATATGCCCCTATACTGTACAACACTCCAGTGTATATCACTCCTCTGTATGTCAGTATAGAGTACACAAATACACTATACAATATTTAGAGGATGCAACTCCACTTTATCACACTCCACTCTATGCTATCCTACTGTATACCACTGCACTGCACACCATTACACTCTATATCACTCCAATCAATGCCACTCTATTGAATCTGAGTTCACTACGCCACTCCACTGTATACGACTCCACTCTACTCCGCTGTATGCCTTTCCAGTATACGCCGCTCCAGTATATGCCACTCCAGTATACCTCATTCCACTTCACTCCACTTCACTATACCACAATATACTGTACCATAGTACACTTTACAAAATGATCTGCCACTATATTGTGCCGCGCTCCACTTAATAACACTCCACTCCACAAGACTAAGCTGGATGAATATTACAAATTTGTTACTAAGGTTATAAAAAGCATTGAAATTCACACAAAAATCTAGGGTTAAAGATAAGGTAGAGTCAGGAAAACTTAATTTAGGTTTGGTATACAAATTCAACTTAAGCTACACAAACATTAAGGGGCTCATTACGATGTTGGGCAGAAAGCCTCCATCCGACAGTCTGAATCTTCCCGACCGCGCCAGAGCCCTTCTGACTGACTCGTTTACAGTCCGACTGCCTGATTAAAATGTTCATGGTCGGAACCTGAAACGGCCAGTCATTCCGACTCGGTTCTCGCGGAGTATTCCTGTCTGTCGGAACCGCACCATAACCCCTATGGACGGCGCTTCCGCCGTCGGGATTACGCTGTCGATTTCCGACAGCGTTTCCACGCCAGCCTTTCCAACATGGAAAGGGTGTCTGGAAGTGACTTTGGGGGCCCCTGGCAGGACCAACCTAGCCCCCGCGGCCTTTGGTTGGTGGGCAAAGAGGTACCTAAAACCCTGCACTGTATGGCAGGCACCATGGGGTGCCTTCAACAGGTTGTAGGGTTTTACACACACACCCCATTTCCCCATAGGAGCCTATGTTACGGGTGGTTCTCAGGTGTACCACAAGCTCCCCTAGGAAACAATGGGAATCTGACCGAACAGTGTTTGCTCGCATCGTAATCTGGTGGTAGCAACCGTCGACCGCAAGTCGGTCGGTCCAGAATCCGAGACGGTGTCGTGCGGATGCTTTCCATCCGACATTGTAATGAGCCCCTAGATGTTTTAAAGTTATAGTAATCTCTTAAATTTCTGATTTATGCACCACTTATGCCCTTATTTATATCTTATTTGTGACAAACACAACTTAAACTACACAACCACAACAAATTCAAAAGTTATACTTTTGTGTTGAATATATCAATTATGAACCACTTTCAAATTACTATAACTCACATTTAAACTTAAGCACCACCCTTAAATTCATGGGCTCCTCCGCTATGGCGGATGAGCGTCGCCTCACTGCTTATAAGCAGCGTGGGAAGAGGAAACATAAACTGATAATACCTTTAAGTTATTATCATTTTATGCTTCCTGCTGCTTTGCGGGTGGGTGAGGCTGTTCTGTTCTCAGAGCAGGACTCTGGCTGCCCAAACCAGTCATGCGCACTTTCCCCATTCTCCATGTAGGCTGCATTACAGCCTGCATGGAAAACAAGCCCAGACTCCCATTCCCTGGTTGAGCGTCCAACCAGGTTGCTCAAAACCAATCACAATGATGCTGCTGCATTGCAACGTTGTGATTGGTCAGGGGTGCCTGGGTGCCTACCAATCACAATGCTGCATTGCAGCATTGTGATTGGTCAGTGAGGCCTGACAATCCTTCCGTTCAAGAAGAGCAGGAGCAGGGACGCAGGACCCGGCGCAATGTTACGCTTATTTTGTTTTTAACTTATTTTTAAAAAAAATATGTGCAACCATCGTTCGACCCCACCCCCTGGCACCTCCATACACAGTCTTGTCGCCTCACTACATTAAGTATACCTCACCCTTCTCCATGCCCTGGCTACACCTGTACCCTTGTATATTACATAAGTTATACCATGTGAAATCATTGCATAAATTAAAACACTTGTGACATCTGAAATTATATTATTTGCCAGAACACAGTGCATCATACAGTGACAAGTTATAGTTAATGTAGTTTGGCGAATGAGGTGAAAAAACTGTGTACAGAGGTGTGCGAGTGATATGAATTTAATGGAATTTAAATCTGGGACTGTTCAAATTCCGTGGTTGAATGCCCGTGCTCCACCCATGGAATGTCCACCACAATGAAATGTAATGCAAGCTACTGCCTTGTTTTACATTTCTTTACAAAGTCATGCACAGCTTAGCAAATAGCCCCTTGCGTGGCTTAGTAAGTCCAATTAAAGAACTTGCGATGACTTGTGTTTCGCAAGGACAATGCATGTCTTTAGTAAATATGCCCCTTGATGTATAGCAGGTCCAAACGGCTGTAGGGACAATGGGTACACATGAGACTATGGTTCCCTCACTCATTTGGGATGCTGCCCATTATAGTCAAAATCCAATGCCAGGAGGGCAGACTATGATCATTTACCTCTAATTTTTATCCAGATCCAGTGAGCACTAGCCCCTGAAAAGGTGAGAACTGCCACCATTTTACCATATTGTAAGCAGCTATTCTTCGTTAGATGCTACAATTACAGTTCTAGGCAGGCAACCCTAGGAAATCTAAATTCTTTAGGAAGTCTTCTAGAATTTTGCGATCCAGGTTGCCTCTATCAAGGAGAAGGTGAGCGCTTTAATTTAGAAGATTGGAAGTACAAAGGAGAAATTGCCCTGGTAGAAGGATATTTCTTAATGTGAACTAGCCAAACTAGTTATCCTTGCAGAGATACTACAATCCCTTGTCACCAATTTGAAAAGGGTACTAATTAAAAAACACAAGGTATGATCAGTCCCTATAGAATAAAATCCACCCTCTGGAGATGTCTCCTAAGGGGCAATTACATTGTGTACAGAAAAGATCCATGTTTTCAGCATTAAACAGAATACAGAAAAGTTGAGATTCAAGCTGCATAACTATCATTATGGTTGCTCTAGAAATAATGACTTACAGAATCAAAATGTAATTCTCGAAAGATCTTTATGTCGAATCAGGCTCAACATGGGAAATTGTAAGATTAGCAGTCATTACCAACATAATGTACAGAATAGCATAACTTGCGTTAAACATTATATTGTTACGAGTAAAATGGAAAAAGTAAAAAGGAGCAACTGTAGAGTCTCCCAAGAAATTTAAACAAAAATGTTCCCATCACACATAGGGCCTGATTACGACTTTGGCGGTGCAGCACCGGGTCTGCCCTGCCGCCGCCCCACTGTCGTAAATAAAGTATTACGCACTCATAATTTCTATAGGTATCAATAGGATCATGCATAAAGCAAGAGGCTGAGTCCGTGGTATCAGGTTCAAAAGGGCTTTATTCCAATAACTCGAGTTATAGGGAGAATGGTTCCATCACCACAAGGGATCAGGAAGGGTCTTCTCTCACTTTATTCACAGAGCACAGTATATATACATTCCATATTATACGTAAGCAGGAGCGCTTCAGGCAGAGCAAGAGAGAATGAGATAAGAGCATGTGGGCGTGTAAGTAGGCGTGAAGGTGGGTGTCCATGTGGGCGTCCACTTGATGAGTCATAGGTGAGTGTCATAGGTGGGTGGGTACCTGGAGGGGGTTGCGTGATCAGCTGGAACTTTACTGGAAATTTGCCTTACTTGTGCTCAACTCGAGCATGACGTGTAACTGACGTGTAACTGGGGGAAGGTTGCTGTGCAGCCGGGGAGTCTGGAAGAGAGGCCTTCAGTGTCCGGACGACCAGCACATCTTCTATTATCTGATATCTAAAGTCCGGAGCAGGAACTGATCTGTGACATAGGTTGCCTATCACCAAGAGCCGATGTGGCTTCTATTTCTTTATTCACTGCGTGGGCCTTTCATGGGGGCTATGGGTTTTTCACTGTCGTGAGCTTTGCAATCACTGAAAGGGAGACAGAAAGGCTAGGCTCTATCCTTTGCAGGCGGGTTTTGTTTATTCCTCCTTTTCCAGGCAGGAATGTGATTCAGTAGGAGTAAGCAGATAACCGTGCTCAATACTATTTCGGCACCCCGGACTGGGTCCCTTTGGCTGAGGCCCAAGTGTGCGAGGCCAAGGATACGCAGCTGCAGCTCTCAGAGCGTCTGAGGCCTGAAACCTCTTTTCGGGCTCCGGCTGAGCCACAAAATGGGCTTTCATGAAAATGGCACGAGTGCAGGAAAACATGATGCAAAACGTGTAGGCCTCAGTGCCGATTTGTCGTTTCTCTCATGGGATACTTGATGGCAGGCCACGTTATAGCATAGGCATCATGGTTGACAGGCCATGGAGGGAAAATGCATGGCGTACATGCATGTGCATGAAACGTTGGGGAACACATAGGGGACACATAGGCCTTGTCATAATATTTATTTTCTCACCACCAAAGCAGTAGTCAGACTACTCACCAGATTAAGTTTTTCCTCCTGTCTGGCGGTCCAGTTTTTGGCGTTCCCACAGCGGTGCCTTAGAAAATGGGCACCACAATGGGAATGCCAAAAACAGTTCCCCTACTGCATGGACTGCCTCAGGACACAGAGGCACAGCGCCCCCTTTGTTTCCTCTCCGCCACGGTGTTCATGGAGTAGAAATCTCCATGACAGCGGCTGCAGAGAGAAAACTCGCAATAAGCTTGGCGGGACCTCGGCGGTCCTGCCAAGCATAATGCTGCATCCTGACTGCTACAACACCGCAAGGAAATGGCCGTTCCCTGGTGGCTGCGGCGGGGCAATGGCGGTTCGACAGCCCAAATCATAATAGAGCAGTTGGGAGATCGCCACCGCCGTTGCGCCCCCATGAGTCTGGTGGTCCGTGGACCGCCTGACTTGTAATTGGCCCCTTATTCTTAAAGTGTATACAAAAGAAATGAGGTAGAAGGTGAAAACCTATTAGGAGCAAAAGGGAAAAAGCTAAAAAGAGTCTAGAAAATTCACTTTCGAAAATACTGAAATCGTGAATAGAATGAGCACTGGTATATATAGTGTACAGAGGATGTGTGCCACATGTAAGGTGAGAAAAGAGAGTGGATCACATCCACGATTGCAGCCAGATCAGCGTGCACATCTGTAACACAAAGAAGCTCCACGAGGGAAATCCAGAAATGTTGTTTAAAGGCGAAATTAATTTCTTTAAGAGTGCTTACATTTGTAATAGGAGCATTATAAAATTGCCGAGTGAAAACCGTAAATAAAAAAATAGAAAAAATACTCAAAAATAGCCCAGGTCGGTTGTTCTAAGAAAGGAGGGAATATGAATTTGATGGGTCGTTTAAGAGCAGTCAATACATGAGTCTGTACAGAGAAGCAAGAAAAATGTCGCCGACCATTGCTCACCACAGCTTTTGGCTCAAATCACATGCTACAGCTTAGGAACCTAGATATGCCCCATTTATCTTATGAAAAGCAATTTATATATTATGTACAGGATAATAATTTGGAAGTTTTCGGAACGTATGCGGCTCATACTGTTGCCTAGATAAACTGGGGCATGCCGCAGCTGGCAAAAGGTTTATTGTTACCATGATTTACCAGAAGGCACAACCAACGCACTAGTGGTAAGGCTAGGGAAATTAAAAGATACTGCTTTGAACTTTAATAAATTCTGTTATTAAATGCATAGATTAATCATAGCAACCAGGTTACAAAGGCATGGCTGTTGCAAGCTAGAGAACTGTAATAATTAAATGTAGATAGGATATCATTCTGTTGACAAAGGATTTTTATCTAAAGTGAGCTAAACTAATGAACGAGAAATTCAAACCTTCCATCTTACAAAATAACTTCACCGTGTGAGGAGGGGGCGGGACCTTGGAGGGGACGTGGCCTGGTGCCAAGAACTATCTAAGAGGCACTCCTCACCAATTTCCCCGCCCCAACCAAAAAAAAAAAAAAAGGGTCATCAGGCTGTTGCGGATGTCCTGGGGTGTTTTCACACCTTTTGATGGACATCAGCTGCTTACATCCTCCGAAAACGAGTGGGAAACCACTGTTTAAAGTGGTTTTTGGTTCATTTTCCCTGCCACCATGTGTTGTCATCTCCTAACTGGGTGACCATGTGAAGAGAGCCAAAATCGTGTGACACATGGTGGCACTGTGTGAGCTGGCAGGTAAGGAAATTGCTACTTGATTATGGTTAGGATTTTAAAAGCTTAAGTGAAAGCTCCCCCGCTTCATAAGAAAGGCATATTGGGGAAGCACTAGAAGAGGCCTTGTGGATTTACAGCTTGCTACTTTGAATGGAAGATTTCCCTCAAATTCCCCCATAAAATACACACATACTTCGATCTTCAAGCACTTAGGCCCCTACTTATCAGACTCATATACGCTGCGTGAAACAAACAGGACAAGAATGCACCATATTTGACATTATACAGCACATTCCTGTCCTCTCCTTATGCTGGTGCACAATGTGCTACCTTGCCCTAATGCAGGCATCCTTGCGTTATGGTGCAACGGGGATTGTGTTGTCGGTTTGCAAAAATAATCCTCGGAGGCATTTTTCTCTTCTATACGTAAAAATGCAGCACACATAGAAAAAGGAAAAAACAAGGAGAAATAAAGATATTTCTCCTCATTGAGCAAGGGCAAAGCACCGCAAGTGGTGTAAAGCAGTATCCACAGGGCTACAGCACCAACGAGAAGTTGCCTGTTGAGACTGTACACGAACATGGGGGCATATTAGCAAGGAACGGCGATGAATAACGCAAAGCGCGCTTAGCGTGTTGTTATTCATCGCCGTCTATCTCTGATATTTATCGCCCTGGTAGCGCTATACTAACAACGCGTTACTCGAGGGCGATAAAAATTCCAGAGCTATCGGGGGAAATCGCCATTTTGCAGGGAACATCGCTGGTTTTCCAGCGAAATTCCCTGCAAAAGGGCGATAACCTTGCTGATACGACCCTGAGGTCGTAGCAGCATAATCTACCCCCTATGTTAGGGTAAGGTAAGTCAGGATTTTAGCAGACGTTAGTTTTTGGAGAAAACACCGGTTTTCTCCAAAAACTAACGTCTGCTAAAATGCTGGGGCAGCCTTGTAAATATCGCGATGTGCACATCAGCGATATTTGCAGTGACGCCCACTTTGCATCTCATTAGAGATGCAAAGGGAGGCGTCGGGGAAAAAGGGTGCTAACATGCGATTATGCATGTTAGCACCCTCTTGTAAATAGGGCGATAGTTTTTTCTCCGCTTTGTTGGCTTTTAAAGCCAAAAAAGTGGAGATAAAGCCCTTGTTAATATGCCCCATGGTTGTTTTAGATTAACAAACTTCCAGTAAACATCAGCTGTTTTTTTAAGGCAAACATCTCATGATGATCCATTATATGGTAACTATACGTTTTGGCCACTAGATGGCAGTAGTATAACGTCTATGTTATTTTATTTCCTCGAGACCGTACAGACACAATAAAGTAACCAATTAATGGAATAAAACGCCCAGTCCTCGATTTTGATACAATAAAGTGCAATATGCTGCATTAGAATGTTACCAGTCATTTCAGTTTCCAGGATATTTTTAAGAACTTGTTTATGTACAGTTTCGGTTTTGGGTGACTGACAGGCACAGATGTATTTTGGTGCTTGCTCCCATATTTCTGGCAGATCTTCTACAAGATGCAAGGTTTTTTTTTTTACTTTACTAATTAAGAAATCTATTTCTTTGCAATATTGTTAGAAGTAATCACTTTAATTATCAACAGAATTGAAAACAGTTTTTTTCCACAGGTTGCACGGTGTTGCATAAGACCTTCCTGCTAAATTCCTTAGAATCCGGTATGACCTTGAATTACCATTTCCCTCCTTTATTTTGAATTCACCTCTGCTTTCCTTATATGCCTCTTCTATGTACAAACTACTCAAATCTCAAGCCTGTGTGTCATTAGCTTCTCACATACCTCCCCCCCCAATGATCGAGCCTAAGTCACCAATGCACCACAAGGAAACAAATTCATGGAATGGTTTCCTTTAGCATGCAAGACTCCAACAACCAATGGGCTGACCACTAACTTCGGGCCCCTGGGTAGTGTGCTACTTGTCGTAAAGCGCTTTAACGCGTAAGCAGTGCCAGTAGCGGCCCGTGGAGGGAGTTCCGCGGGGAGGTGGGGCAGGGGGGAGGGGCAGGGTGGGGGGTAGTAAACTCCGGCTCACGGCCGACCGGAGGAATGTAAAGAAATAAATAAATAAAAAGAATTTCACTGCGAGCGCTGAAAAGCATTTGACGTTGCAGCGCGTGCAATGAAATTCGTTTTGTTTATTTATTTCTGTACATTTCTCCGGTCGGCTGTGAGCCGGAGTTTACTACCCTCCACCCTGCCCCTCCCCCGCCCCGCTACACCGCCCCGCGGCACTCCCTCCACGGGCAAATACTGGTAAGCGCTTTATAAATCCAATTTCAATAACATTTCAATAAATATTTCATTTGTATTTGTATGTGAGACAGAATGTCACGTCCACCCTATTCAAGGATATATCCATTTATACATTCCAAATATGGTGGACAGGACATCCACCATTGTTCGGCCGGTGTCCCCTGTTCACCTGCCGGAAAATCTAGCCAGTAAACTCATGTGCAGGTCAGGGTGCAAGCACACCATTTCTGGCTTGCAACCGATCCCCTCCTGCAGAATGGGGGAGCATGCATGCTCCTCCTTCTAACAACATTGCTCCCTTGTCCCTCAAGACACCCACCCCCTCTGCCTGCAGATGCCCCTACTCCCATTTTCCACCTGCTGAGAGCCACACAGGATCCAAATACCAAACTTTGCCCACTCATAATCTGTCTCTCTGTCTCTACTCAAGTTACAATAATGGCGAATTCTATCCTCTTTGTGACTTGAATCTCTATTAGGCGAGCATTTTTTTGAGTTTCTGTGTTTTGGATTTTTCTCCACAGAGAGGAATTCTGCAAGATTATAGTTTGTTCACAGTGATCTAGTGCATGTTAGCATGTTGTGTTGCATCAGGCGCGCCTCTCACTATGCAATGCTCTCTTTGGCCACGTTCTAATTCCCTAAAACATGCCGCCTCTTGCTTTTTGGGCTTCTCATTAGAATGGCGGCTGCAGAAGGAGTTTAGGCCTATGAAACAGAATTCCATGGATTCTCTGAAGGGTGTGGCTACTCGGGCCCTCTTTATAAATGCCTTGAAATCCCCAATGTGACTGGCTGTTGTAGTGGGACTACAAGGACTTGCACGTTTTCCACCTGGATCGCTCACCTGTGGAAAGCAGACAAAATGCCCAGGCAAAATCGCCCAAAATTAGAAGTAACAAGAGGGCAATATTCTGGAAGCTCCGATTCACACGGTGTTTCTCAGTTTCTCAGGGCTATCGTGTGATGGTCCAGTGTATGAAGCATCTAAACACAGGCTTAGCCCTAGATGGCAAGAGATGCTGGGGCTGCTCTGCTTTCTCTTTACCCTGGTTGAGGCAGCCTTTTACAGTTAGAAGCAAGTGCCCCTGCCACTCGGCATAAACAGCAGAAGTGCTAAGTCAGGCCCCACGATAGGTTGTTTGGCCCTCACAGGGCAAAAACCTCTAAAAGAACTTCTGATTGGAGGTTAAAGGAAAGGGCCTTATACAATGCAGGAGACAGAATGAGAGAGAAAGAGAGAGCGAGTGAGAAAATATGTGTGGATGTGTATGTCTGTCTGTTTCCTGTCCAAAGTTTGAAAGGGAATTGTTCAATTCCTGCATCTCATGTTCTTTGTGAATGTTAGAAATACGCAATTGATTCTGTTGTGCCTACGAAAGGGCTTCGTTTACAAATAATTTAGAATTATGTTCTATGTGGACTTTCAGTTTGGCAATGTTGTTGGAGAGCCAAGCAGTCAAGAGGCCAACAAGCTCAAAACAAGATTGTTGTTACTCCATGATCAAACCCGAAGATGACTATGGACTTTCGATGTCACATCTTTCCACTTCCTGAAAGAATCAAAGGGATTTCATGGACAGCTTTGTGACACTCCTGAAGGAACAAATTTAAGGCTATAAGTCTGAAGAATGCTCAGATGCGGCTTTGAAAAGCAGTTGACTGCTGTCTGCTAGTGATCTTCCCTCCATCAAAAGGTGGTCCAAAAACAAAACGAACTGGAATAAATCTTGTCCATGGGGACCCAGAGTGGAGAGACATATGTTAGATTCTCAAGTCAATACCCAACACTGGTCCTGCACATGGCATGTGGGTTGCTGATACCTAATAACGAGCAACAGTTCGAAAACATCTGCAAGTCATCAAAAACTGGAAAGTACAACACCACTAACCATCACACAGCAAGAAATGAAGTTGATGGATTCTCCCTCAATCCAGTCCCCTAAAATCAGTGCAACCCCTAGGTACAGAGTGAAGAAGATTGACCCAAGGAGATGCTCTTCTCCAACCCAAGTGAGCCCACACCTGGGTACATTTGATCAAAAGTGTCAAATCTTTGGTGGGCACTGCGTGTGAGGATCCTAATTTTAGCGTCAAACTCAATGATCTCTCTGTATTGCTCCTCAATGCCATTCGGTTGCCTGAAACATCATGACAGAGAAGAAGCGTAGAATACTGCCCATCCTCTGCCACCTCCTCGCCAGAGCCGGTCAATAGCAGAATTGTTCTCAGTGGCCCAAGTATGCCCATAGCGAGCATAAGCTGTCTTCGTGTCTCTTTCATTACAAAGACTCGACAATGACTGCATGCTCAGCTTGAGATCTAAAGTACAGAATACTATGTCTCACAATGTTTGCCCCCTATCTCACTGGTGGTGGCTGTGATGGTCTTCACAAAGCTCTCCCTAGACCTTTAAAGCATAGCGACAATCACATAACATCTTATGGTGACTGCATCAGGACTATAGCTCAGAATTGGGATGTCTATCAATGTTGAAAAGCATGTGCAGGAGATACATTCTCAGGACATGATAGCGCCAGTGGCTGGAAAAACGCCGTCTGCCTCCCACCATGCCTGTTCCCAAATACATTTGAAAAGAACATGTTTGCATATGTGTTAACATACGACAAGCAAACATGGCTATCCAAAGAGAGCATCACATGGTATCTCATGTAACTCATATAATGGTACTGGGGCAGGTCCTAGAAACAGGGCGGTGCATTGTGAGATGACTTAGCTGCTGAGTGAAGGAAATATTGTTTGATGTAGGCCTCATCAGGTTGTCATAGATGTGGCCACCAGAAGTAGCAAGCTAGAAGTTCACTGGGAGGTCCAGTCAAAAGGCAATTGTAAAACGATACAAGAATATGTTGCTGTAGAGACCTGGCAACAAGGTATATATTGGCCCAACGGCAGAGGCGACTGACAAGAATATCTGGCTAGACATCCTGTAACCGAGTGTTGTTCTTTCTTTACATCACCTTGGAAGTGATACATCAAGGATGTATTGATAACGCTGAGGTTCAGTGTAAACTAGAAAGGAGACAAGAACAGCACCTTTTGTGCAAGGCAATGGTTCAAGCATTTCATAGATTTTGATGGCAAGAAGCTCCAGACTGTAAAAGGGATAATGCTATCTGTCATTGCAAGAACGCGTGAATGATCAGCCACTGCGGATAAGGTGTTAGTGTTGCCTTCTCCCTGCAGAATGATGCCTTTGGCTTCTCCAGATGTATTTATGTTTTTCAATAATCCTGTATAAAGTGTTTATGAAGATTGGAACAATAACAAAATCCATGTAAATCTGTTACTGTTTTGGGACTTGGTCACTATATCAAGGACTGCTCCTTACTTTTCAATGTGTACTCAGTTGGCATAAATGATGTGCTGATACACCTGAGGGGAATTACAGAGTTCAAAGGGCATTACAAGATATTTAAAATGCCCCGATTTCATAATAAATGCTGTCCCCCATTTATTCAGTGCTTTAATGTGGATTAGGTTGTACCCTCCCTCAGACCTAATATTTTGTGAACATTTTAGCTTGGTGCCATTAAACCACCAATCCATTAAAAAATGTGAAGGAATGGATATTGGTTTTTTTTGTGGTTTTGAACTCTACTTTCTCGGAGGTCATACACAGTCATTGTTTCCCATGGGGTTTGTGAACAAAAATGAACAAAGCGTTGATAAGAGTGACCAGGAGTGATAAGTCCTTTTAATAAATGTTCCGCTATGTTATTTCTTAATTCTGCATCCTCTTTTAACGATAAATATATGAATTCGAGTGTGTGGTACCTGTGCTTTGGGCTGCAAATCTAGTGGGCAATCGTAAACCCTAAAGCCCAAAGAGGTCTGCATGCTTTTAATGCTGCTTTGGAGCCCCTTAAGGTCTTGGGAAGCTTGGTTTACTAAAGAAGCAACTTAAGGTAACCATTGCACATGGACCATGTGTTGATGCTGCCAACGCTTGCATTTAACATTCAAAGAAATCAAGTGAGCACCCCCCTACCATATCTATAGCATGATTATGAAGATGGTGCTGTGATGTTCCCACTATTAAAGGAAAGTCTGGTAAATTTCTACTAATAAGTAATATTTGTCCCAATGGCTGCAATGTACTTCCATAGCTAAGAATATGGGGGCTTATTTACAAGCCCCTAGCCCCACTTTTGCGTCACTTTTCCAATGTTAAAAATGATGCAAAAGTGGCGAAGGGCCTTGTAAATAAGCCCCACGGTTTCTTGCACCACATCTACAGGCGTGAGAGACGCATTAACACGTGCTCTGGGGGGTTCAGTTTGAGGTTCATGACAAAAAGATTGTTTTGCAAAGGTATACATTTGCTTGATGCCCCTTTTTCCAGCAAACATTTCCATAGGCTTAGGGACATGTAACAAAAACACTTTTAGTGAGAAGTGAGATTTGCAGTTGTTTTAATACCTTTCGGGCTCTGTTTGGACCTCGAAGTGGAGCCTATCCTTTTAACAGTAGGAATGGGAGAGATGAAATAGTGCCATACAGAGTTCTCAGCATGTCTTATGACTTGATGTTTAGTAATGGAGATGGAAGGATTCTATCTCAAAGTGCAAGTCAGTGAACATGCCAAACCACACAGCAAAGCTGCGATGGTCTACAGAATTTTCAACTCAGCCATCAGAGTGAGTAAGTAAAAAATGTATTGTTTTTGATTAATATAAAAACATTACAAAAATACACTCTGATAAACATGTTTTGGTTAATTAGCCTTTTCAATCAGAGCTCTATTAAAATTCTTATATATTAAAAAATACAGGAATGTTCCAAAAGAGCAGAGTTCCCAGTGTGTCCATTTTGCTCTAAGCCTCTGGAGTCTGTGTCCAGAGTACAGTTTGGAAGGATTTAAGTTTTTTGTTGTTTTTATACTCCCACAGGATGCCACTGGGCCTTGCTTAGATGCTACTAGTATCAGGAACTTGACAAGCTTCCCATTTAAATGCGGGTCACTTGGGTTAAAGCAGGCAAGTACTGCTTGTCTCCGGGTATGTATGTCTCGTTCATTAAAGTGGCTTTTTAGGAGGTCTGCCCTTTCCTTTTTTAGCTTAACGCAGGAGCATATTAAATGTTCAATATCTTCATTTCCGACTACGCATAGCCTGCACAATTTCCCGTAATTCTCTCTCAGCCACGGTGGAAGATGAGGTATGGCTGAAAGGATTTCTAACCTGTATTTTAAAAAGGATTCTTTTACTTCCTGGAGTATCCTATTTCGAAGTATGCCTGTGGCCCAAATAATTTATAGGTCCTCAGAGTCATCCATGCGTGGCTCCTATGTGAAAAGCGAGCTTTGTCTTCTGTGAGGGAAAGTTTCTTAATAAGCTTATTTACAATATCCTTAAAGTGCAAGTGCGTTGTCCGGTGAGATGGATGTACAGCACAGTTCCTGCCAGAGCCGGTGGTTCAGTGTATTCCTGGACAAATTCTTGATTTTATGTCTGCACTTGATGTACAAGCCTCGCCTTGCGAGAAGTTGCTTCGTTAGTCCAAACTCGAGTCGGATCTGTGCTGGAGAGGTATATGACGGGAGGTTTAGCATAACTCTGTATGCCTTTGCCAAGGTGGTATCTCGCAGTATGGTGTCCCTTCCCCTCAGCACTTCGCAGCCATAGGTGATTGACGGTGGAATTTTTGCTTGCGCAACATGAAGCAATGGAGAAAAAGTTGTTCAATCAGTTTTGTTTTCAGTTGCCTCAGCCTTGTCGCAACCATCATCCCTTTCCTCTTTATGGCCTCAAGCTGTTTCACGAATTGGCCACCCTTATCAATTATGACACCTAAGTATTTGTACTCGGTGGAATTCGCAATTTGAGTTTTTCCCATGGACCAGGAATGAGACCGTTTTTTCCCATTGATTGGCAGGGTTTTAGTTTTGTTGATGTTAACTTCAAGGCAATTTGCAGCTGCATATTCATATAATGTATTGAGTAGCCGTTGTAGACCTACTCGAATATGGCTTGCTAAAACAACGTCGTCCACATATTACATACTGGAAATGGCTTTTCCCCCTAGTCTAGGGGCATGCGCGTTGCAGGCACTTAAGGCTGATGTCATAGCTGCTGTATAAAGGTTAAAAAGAGTTGGTGTGAGCACACAACCCTGTTTAAGACCTTTTGTTGTTGGTATGCGCCTCGAAAGGTGGGAGCCGTTGCCTAGCTTAACCTGTATCCATGTGTTGTAATGTAATTGTATCAGAAGGTTCAGAAGAGATGGAGGTATCCCCCAGAGAGCCAATTTCCTCCACAGGTTAGCTCGGTTGACGTTGTCGAACGCCGCCTTAAAATCCACAAAGCAGAAATGTAGAGTTTGTTTGGTTACTTCCTAAAATATTGAACTTCATTCAGTGTGCATGCCAAACACAATCTTTTCCCTATCTTACCTCATTTATGAAAAGTGACGCATCGCTGCGTGAAAACAGGGATGCGTCACTTTTCATTGCGCCCTCCTTGCGACATGCTGGATGCGTCAAATTTACCGTATGACGCATCATGTCGCAAGGAGTCACAGATACGTCAGTATTTCTGATGTATCTGTAGGCACAAAAATGACGCATTGCTGGAGTGGGTCACGAAAGTGACGCAACTCCATCAATGGGTCATTTCACATGGGGAAGTCCCATTTCAATTGTGCCTGCGTCAGTCTTCTGCCTGCTGTGAGGCAGGCGTAAGATATTGACGCATTTGGGTCCTAGAAGTGACGCAGTGAAATCTCATAGATTTCGCTGTGTCACTTCTACGAGGCTTACTTGCGTCAGAACGCCCACCCTGCATACATTATAGCTGGTGCAGGTATAATGTGGCGCAGGGGTTTACAAAGTGACACATCTACCTAGATGCGTCACTTTGTGAATAGGACGCAACAGGGTGCATTTTTTACCCTGCCGGTGCGTCACAAAAAGTGACGCACCGGCAGCGCAAAAGTGACTCAAGGGCTCATAAATAAGCCCCAAAGTATTTTGTGTCACCATGTCACCCAGGATGGCGAAACCAGTGGCGTCCAATACCTTTGAACCCCTAAGGAGCTTCACGTTGCACACAGACTGCTGAGTGGTCTATTGCGTTCTGTGCACCTTCCTGCAGAAAAGCAATCTCCTGAGAACTTTTCCTCTTTCTGTGTGTGCTGCAAAATACAGCACACATAGAAAGAGGAAAAAAACAAGGAGAAATAAACTTACATTACGCCTCACCTGGGAAGGCATAGAAGTTTTGGGGCATGCCCAGGTCTACCACTTATGGTAAATCTGGGAATGCATCAAAATTCATCGGTTTTGAGTGAGAACACCCGCATGCCACCCATGGAATGCCCCCCGGGGCAAAGTAATTCTTACTCTGGATTTATCCACCCACTCAGGGCCATACACGGTGGCCTTGCGTGGCTTGATAAATCGCATTTAAGAGTTGTATCGTGCATGTACCCCGTTGTGTGGTGCAAAAGTGACGCAACCCTTTCATAAATATGGCCCTTAGTCTGGAATCAACAAAAAGGAAGTAGTCAGCTGAGTTTCCGGATCAACCAGGGAGATACCAAAGAGAATTTGAATTTAGGGGACGAATGACACAATTTTTATAACTATCTAATACCAGCGTCACATTTTTCCCATTTTGCTTTGGTTCAAACGCAAAGTAACCAGGAAACGCGGAGAATAGAAAATGTTGGGAACGTGTAAGTTAAAAGTAATTTTTGTTGCCTAAAACGGTCTCACATTTAGTAGCTTAGCAATACACATAACAATATACATATAGCAATATACATATACTGTTATAGTTTAGCAATAACAGCATATGTAAAAACACCCGACACAAACATTAATCACAGAAAGGATTTGGGTGGGTTTATGTACCCAATTATAACTTGTGCAAAAAAAATGGGACAATAAAATGTGAAAATATAATTTGCAATACTTTTTCACACGCTTCTACTGCTTGCAAAAACACAGGGGTGAGCTCTATTTGTGGTAATCTACTAAAAGGTTTATGTTCAAAAACAGGTACAAAAACCATGTGAGCCTACATTCTTTAGTTAGGTCCTAGCTTAGAATAAAGATTTATATTTTAATGTTTGCAGAAGAACATTTTAGGAAGCGCCTGATTCACAAAGGTAAACTTACACTTTTGTGTTAATTTACATTTGATTTGGAATTCAGAAACTCCGATTTAATAGTAAGTGGATGGAGAACTCCAGGCGTAATAAGATACGACATGCCAATCATGTCCGGAATTCTCTGCTCCGACTGCAGAGCCTCTACAGACGTAAATGTACTATTAAATCTGAGATTATGACTTCCAAAACAAACATAAACTTACACAAAAGTGTAAATATACCTTTGTGAATAAAGCCCACAGTTAATAAGACTGTGTGGAGAGGGTAATGGCTCCCAATCAGAAAGGGAAAGTTATACAAAGTGGAGTGAACTTCATTGGGTGCTATGATTTGCTATGCATTGGGTGCTATGATTTGCTTCCTACTCCGTCGATCATCTTGAAGGATTTCCACTCATTTACAGAATCTGATGTAACATCAACGCTGTCTAGAATTACTTCTGGCTCTCCCACCGATCCGGCATCTTCCTCAATTATTTCCAAAATTTCTCCCATCCTTATTCCTTACTTGACCAGAACCCTTAATCTTACACTCTTCCAATCGACTGTGCCCTCTCATTGGAAGAAAGCCATCATCAGACCCATTCTGAAAAAACCCTCTGCTGACCCAACTCTGCCTCTAAACTACCGTCCTATCTCCCTCCTTCCCTTGTTTGGAAAGGTCCTGGAATCTCTGATTAACTCTCAACTCACTAGACACCTAGAAACCAACAAACTGTTGGATCCCTCCCAGTCTGGATTCAGAGCATTTCACAGCACCGAAACCGCTCTAATTGAAATGGTGGATAATATAAGACTTGCCCTCGATGTAAAACAGCCCTCTATCCTGGTTTTACTCGATCTGTCTGCTGCCTTCGACACCATCTCACACAGTATTCTTTTGAAACGCCTTGGGGAGGCGGGTGTCGAAGGCTCAGCTTTAAGGTGGATCAAAAGTTTCCTGACTGGACGTAGCTCTAAAGTTCAAATCGATAAATTCTACTCCTCTGACCAGGAAGTAGACAAGGGCGTGCCTCAGGGCTCCATATTAAGCCCCACGCTTTTTAATCTTTATGTGTCCCCATTGGCTAGACTAATTAAAGCGCACGGTTTTGAAACCGTGTCCTATGCCGATGATACACAAATTCTCATCACTCTTGGAACCGATCCCAGCAACGTCAAACTCAGATTTCAACAATGTATGATTACAGTTAAAGAATGGATGTCTAATAATTATCTGTTACTTAACGCAGACAAAACAGAGATTCTCCTCTTCGGAAATGCTCACAAATTCTGGAGCAACGACTGGTGGCCCCCATCCTTAGGCCCATGTCCCCCTCCCAAAACGTCAGCCCGAAATCTGGGAATAGTGTTGGACAACAAACTATCTATGTCTGACCATATTAATAGCATCGTACGTTCCAGTTTCGGGCTTATGCGCAACCTGAAGAAAATTTTCAAATGGATCCCTCTTCCCTCCCGTCTGCCCCTAGTCCAGGGACTAATTATCAGCCGCCTGGACTATGGTAATGCGTTATTTGCTTCCATTAATGAAAATCTACTGAACAAGCTACAGGTCCTGCAAAACACTGCGGCTAGGATGGTCCTCAATCTCCCCTCTCGCACTCCCTCGGCCCCCAGTTTGAGGTCGTTACATTGGCTTCTGATAAAAAAGCGCATTGAATTCAAACTTTGTTGCCTGGTTCACAAAACTTTAAACGGCAAAGGCCCTTTATATCTTGCCAACAAGCTCATAGCCTATCACTCGACTAGAACTCTCAGATCATCCTGCAAGCAGTTCCTCTCCGTCCCCAAAGTTCGGACGGTCAGAAATGGAGACAGATCCTTTTCTAAAATAGCCCCTCTGATCTGGAACTCTCTCCCTCTCCCGATGAGACTTGAATCTAACCACCTAAAGTTTCGTAAACTTCTGAAAACCTGGTTATTCTGATTCCACTTGACCATCTGTTTATTATAGGAGTTTTCTGCGGGCGCTATGAAACCTACGGGTGATTTATGCGCCTTATAAATGCCAATACAAATACAAATACAAAAATGCATGCAGGGAATATTATTTCCGTCTTCATCTATTTACAAACAGACTGGCAGTGGTGGCGTACCAAATCCTCAGGGGCACACCAGCAAGTAAGCTGAGGGGGTCCCCATTACCCAATCCCCAACTGCCTCGCTGCTTCTGAGTGTTTTATTTGTTTGCAGCTGGACAGCCCAAGGGGGCCTCCGCTAAGCCCTAGACGTCTGCCAGCATTCACATCTACAGAAGGGGTACAGACAGGAAACATCTAGGCAGTCTAGCCAGAAAGCTGAATTTGAAACATGTTGGTGAGAGAGAAAATCGATATAGGGACTCTAAGAACGATGCTACAATAATGATGACGTCATATTAAAACTCATACGAGGTGAATTGTCTTTAGTCACCCACCAAGTCCTGCTTTCTTCTAGGAGTTTGAGATAAGAGGCAGTAATTTTCGTACAAACAACCAGACAAGTGACAGCTTGACTTGTTGGTTTGGTATATGACATTTGTTATTCCATCTTCCCACACTCCTATGGAAAGAGCCTCCTCTGCTAACCAGATCTTTTAGCAGTGGGATGGTTCAGGATCTTTGCAAACCTTGATTACACAATGCCTCAATCGAGCAGAAGTAAGTACACACCACATGAGCTGTGTGGAGACAGCTCCTAACCTGGGTGGAGGAGGAGGGGACACATTTCAATGGTGCTTAGACGCCTGCTCTGAGTCACATGGCTTCAACTTCAAGGCACAGGGACCTGTGAGGCCTGAATAGGAAATCTTGATTTCATTTGCAGTTTAGCCCAACAGTGTTATTCCCTTGATCAGATATGTTGACTGCACCCAGGATCAGGTGATGTACCTCAGAAGTATCTGAGGATGCACTATATTTGTAAATGTCAGCCATTGCAACTGAATATCAGAAACACTTCAGTAAGAAATGCAACAGGTCCCCTCTCATGTTATCTTTACTACAACAGCATAGTGCCTCCACTCTGTAATGTCACTATTGGTATTTTCAGATGTGCAGAAGACATTGACTCTAAAAGCAGAAATGAACGCAATTAAGCAGTGTCCACAGTGCAGGCTTTGGTGTAAAGAGTTTTATTTTGTTATTAATTGAAAACTAGTTACATTATAAATTCTGCATTAACTAGAGGATAATTCTGACTTTAAAACATCATAAAAACTCGACTTTGAAATCTTCTCTTTAAAAAGCCATATGCATTAGAATGAGTGCCCTAGTGAGTATCGTTTAATCCGTATTGTGTTCATATCGCAGAGCTTCCTGACAGTGGATATTCTTTTCAGCTCCAAGATTATATTAGCCATAGTTCAGTGAGATCAAATGTTCAAGGAATAGTCTGTAACAAGAGAGATGCTTATTCCCCAGGAAGAAAAGGTCCTAAAACTCAATTGTTTTTCTTAAGAAGGTCGACTATGTTTGGTCACCACTGTTGAACACACATGAGACTTTTCTCAGATTATTCAGCATATGCATTCTCACTGTATAATGTTTCTTTTCCCAATGAATAACATCACTTAACACATATCTAGTCATCGCTTATACTACACTGGGACCCTGAGTTCCAGCTGTCTGGGACTAGTGAGGTGCAACTCCATACCCGTAACCAATGGCACTGTGTGGTAACTTCACACCACTACCATGAATAGCCTGCTGGATTGGGTTTTTAGGTCTCGCCTGAGACAGCGCTTTAGCGCTGCTCTGGCGAGACTTATAGTAAGCACTTTTGGAAGTGGAAACGAGTGCTTTCAGGCCGCCAACTACAGTGCATGTGCTCCGGGCGCGCGCACCATTTGGCAGCCTGAAAGCATTCGTTTTCTTTCACTTTCGCGGACGCACGGCCGCCCGCGAAAAGTGCTCACCATTTGCCAGCCTGCATTGCCTCTCTCCCCTACCCCCTCCCTTATCCTCTCTGTTATCACACTCTGTAGTGTTCCAAAGAATGTAAACAGGACCCCGCTTCCCGGAGTCTGATTGAAGTCATGCCGTTTGTCAGGCACTGCTTCAAAAAGCCATTATTAAAGTTAATGAAGACACGGCTTAACAAAGCTCCGGACCTCCTCAAGGTTAAACACCCATGTGTGCAAGTTGGTAAATTTACATCAACACAAACATTCAAGAAGAGCGAAACCTCCATCCGTATGATTTCTATCCTCCATTTTACATGCCTCAATGAATGCAAGCAGGACACCCGCTTCCCAGAGCCTAATTGAAGTCATGCCGATTTTTAGAGCACTACTTCAAATAGCTGTTAGCAAAATATGTTAAAGCATGGCTTGCCGCAGTTACGGACCTCTTCATTCCCAAACTTAACTCCAACCCCTCCCTCTCTTACACTCGCTAACTCCCACTCTCTGCTCCCGCATACTGTTTTTATTAAGATCAGCTGTCGCCCGACATAGTTTGTCTCTCCCTGTGCGCCCCGTAGAACACACGGGCAGCCAGTTTCATATTTTGCAGGGGCTCACTTTGTACTCCACAGGCCTTTAGGGGTTACTACGTACTACTAGCTCCTTGGGTCTGCCTTATAGTTTGCAACCCGGTAGCCGCCTGCTGAAGCCCGCTTCCTGAGATCCAGTGAACATCTGTTTTGGTTTGTGCCCTTATTCCCAGAGTGCATCTGTGCACTGTTCAGCCCGTAATTGTCAACTTTTCTTTGCAATTCCCTGATGGTGCTAAACAACAGCGACTCCCCAGCCTCCACTGCAGCGGGGCTGTTCTAGGAAGTGTCCTCTAATAAGAGCAGGCAGGAGTGCATTATTGCCTTGCGTCTATCATCTTCCCTCTCTCCCGTCGCTGCTCGTGACCCCGCGCCCCCTTCTATCTGGTAAATAATCCGAGAACTGTTTTCACTTTCGGAACCGGCAGCAGATGTCTTTCATTAGTCTGTCCAAACCTGCCATTGTGTGCCATCAATGCTGCGGCAGTCCTGGAGAAATGTGTCATGAGTGCTTTTGTGTGTGCGTCTGTGCGTGTATCAAAGACTGTGTTCACATTTGTGTGTGTTTGTGCATGTCTGTGCGTGTGATGGTGTGTGCATGTACTTTGGTGTTTTGGTACTAGAGCATGTGATTCTATGTGTGCTTCTGCGCGCAGATGTTTCTGTATGTGTGCTTATGTCTGCATGTAATAGTGTGTGCATGTATTTGAGTGTTTATGTACTAGAGCATGGGATTGTATGTGTGCTTGTGCGTGTGGATGTTTCTGTATGCGTACTTGTGTGCACGCTTCTGTTCGCGTATGAGAGTGTGTGCGCACGTGTGTGTGCTTGTGCATGTCTGTGCGTGTGATGGTGTGTGCATGTACTTGGGTGTTTTTGTACTAGAGCATGTGATTCTATGTGTGCTTCTGCGCGCAGATGTTTCTGTATGTGTGCTTATGTCTGTGCGTGTAATAGTGTGTGCATGTACTTGAGTGTTTATGTACTAGAGCATGGGATTGTATGCGTGCTTGTGGATGTTTCTGTATGCGTACTTGTGTGCACGCTTCTGTTCGCGTATGAGAGTGTGCGCGCACATGTGTGTGTGCTTGTGCATGTCTGTGCGTTTGATGGTGTGTGTGTCTGTGTGTGTGTGTTTGCATGTACTTGTGTTTATGTCCTTGGGTGTTTTTGTTCTGGAGCATGTGATTGTAAGAGTGCTTGTGTTTTTGGTATTTTCTGTATGTGTGCTTGTGTGTGTGTGCTCAAACAAACAAACACACTGGTTTCCATAGGGTGCATATAGTTAGAAGTAATTACACTTTTTGTCCACTTAACCGCACAACACTTTGTATAATTTCATATTTTTTTTTTCTTCCGTCCTATTTTAACGTTTTGAAAGTGCAACTGTTAGAGCGGGAACGGAAAGGGAACTTTAAAACAACATTCTGGTCTCAGTTTGAAACTTCCCACTTTGTTGTTTCCATCAATATGTACAAGTTGATGAAAGCCGCATTTACAGCTCCTACCAGTGATACCGATCTTAACCAGGAGGCGACGTTTCTCTGTATTGTACCACTGCAGACTCCACATCAAACACATCTACAAACTATTCAAACTTTTCACACCACTCCAGACTTCTTGGCGCATCATTCGGTCTTCTTCCGAAACCGAGGTGTGAACGCTTTTCAAACACATTCAGCTGAAAGGGTGCCACGGCAACACTGATAACTATCTTAATTAGGAGGCTAACTTTCAGTTTATTGTAGGATTGCTGTTTCCTTTCACAGCAGATTCCTTTTTTTTTATCCTTTCTTTTTTTCTAAAACAACGTCTACAGTTAATTCAATGCCTTTGCTAGCTTTCGTTTTACATTTTGCTTACACAAACATTTACATGTAAAAATGCAAGTGCAGAATGCTTTACTCACTACTTTGCTCGCATAGTAAACATGAACTCACCATAACAAGCATTTGCAATGCAATAGGTCTCGCAGTTGTTAAGAGTTTGAGCTATTGGCACTGTAAATGGCAATGCCTTTTATTTATGTGTGGGTTTTTAAAACATAAATAAAAGGCATTGTCATTTACAATGCCAATAGCTCAAACTCGTATAAATGCGAGACCTATTGCATTGCAAATGCTTGTTCTATGTGAGATTTCTCACAGTATTCTCTTTTCCTTGGGGATTAATGCTCCTATTTAATTGGAAGATGTTGCCTGTGCAGAACAAGGGCTGAAAAGGTGGGGCAGGGACATCATCATTGGGCAGGCTTTGAAGCGGGTGTTAGCGCGGGGGTTCTGCGGACCCTGAGCTTTAGGACAGAGTCAACCAAGCATGCAATCTTACCAGACAGATTTTCTTATTCGTAAAATCAGGCCTGTGTTCCTGCACCCAGGAATCTGGGTATGGGAACACCAGGCCAGCTATTATTGGGCAGAGCAGTATGAGCCCGAGGATAGCGCTCCGCCTCACTTGTAATCGAGGCCTAAGGTGGTAAGAGGTTTGTTTGCCAGCCAAAGGTGGTAAGAAGTGCGTGTGCCAGCCTAATGTGGTTAGAGGTTTGTTTGCCAGCCTAAGGTGGTAAGAGGTTTGTGTGCCAGCCTAAGGTGGTAAGAGGTTTGTTTACCAGCCTATGGTGGTAAGAGGTACGTTTGCCCGCCTAAGGTGGTAAGAGGTTTGTTTGCCAGCCTAAGGTGGTAAGAAGTTTGTTTGCGAGCCTAAGGTAGTAAGTGGTTTGTTTGCGAGCCTAAGGTAGTAAGTGGTTTGTTTGCCAGCTTAAGGTGGTAAGAGGTTTGTTTGCCAGCCTAAGATGGTAAGAGGTTTGTTTGCTAGCCTAAGGTGGTAAGAGGTTTGTGTGCCAGTCTAGAAGATGGGACAGATGGAACATCTACATATATCCCAGCAAGACGTGTGAGTTTGTATTGCTTGATAACTCGATTACATCAGCAACAGGAAAGAAGTGAAAGATGGGAAGAGAGGAAGAAAGAAAGAGGAAAGAATACCAGAGGGAAGGAGGAAGGATGAGATGGTGGGAAGGGACATTTGCTACACCTATGAAAAATAAATTAAGAAACGGATTCAAAAGGATATTGAGCTACTAGCCTCTTAGAAGACAAATCCATATAATTATCCTAAGAATGCCATACACCACTAGCAAGTGAAGGCAGATAATGTTTATTTTCAACAAAAGTATGAGCTCCACGAAGATATGAAACCCACTGGACTTTAATATTAACAAGTGGGTGCGAAGAAAGATGAATAAGATCTCTGGCAATTTATGTGCATATTTAATGCAGATACTGCCATTATACCCCACCTTTTTTATTGTCTTCAGGGTAACAATGCACCTTTAATGTGTTTCCTACAGTAAGGCACACTTTTATATATCATATACTTACATACTCGCTGATTGGTGTGTGTGTGTGTGTGTGTGCGTGCGTGCGTGCGTGCGTGCGTGGGTGCGTGCGTGCGTGCGTGCGTGTGTGTGTGTGTTACAAATGATTTAAAACAGATTTCCTCGTCGAGCCATACTTAGCTTCAAAGCTGTGTTGTTCTTTCTCTTGCTGGCCACAAGCCTGGAAGCTTGGCTTCGGTCTGTGTTAGTCAGACGTTTCCCCTGTGGCTGACGTAAACAACTTACTGTAAAAGCTCATTAAACAGAGGGAACCTGAAAACATGACAAGAAGGAATCTACAGCTGGAAATCCCAAATACCAGCTACCACAGAATAATAAAAAGGGACATTTATAAACGCGTAGGTGTAACATTTAGGGTGAAACTAACCAGAGAGGTATTCACAGGCTCTTGCTGTAGGTCAGTGATTATTCTACTGCAAAATATTTATGAATCTAAACAGGAAGCTCTAGTTCAAACTGTAAGGCAACTCGACTTCCGAAATAATCTCCATTTATGAAGGTAATCTGGCTTCTAAATGCACCAGATGAATACCAACACTGACACATACGAATTCGTAGGTACACTCATAATTAAGTAATTTTATCTTTGAGAGTTACATCCATAGTTACTTCCTAGTCAGTCAGCTATTGGCATTGTGGTCAGTATTGCGTATGTTACCTTTATTCTTGCTGTACTGCAGTGCTCTGTTCTGACTGGGTACATGTTTGCTGAGGCATATAGAACAAATATTTTCATCTGATATTTACCTTTAGTCATACTCAGGAAGCTACCTATCTTGAATTGATAATCTGTTTTTCATATAGCGCTTCATGCCACTCTAGGCACTGTAAACACCAGATACTACCACCCCATTTGATGGTATAGACTTTATGGACTTCAGACGGATGTAAGGTTGGATCTACATTTTCAAGATTCGAACTTGTAACTTTCAGCAGACGGTCGTTAACTCGCTGAGCCAACCTCCGGGCTAATTGAAGGAAAGCCTATATGACTTTTAACTTTGTCATGGACTCTCTAAGTTTCACAACTCTTGAAAAGCTTTAAGTGTGTGTCACACTGAGCTACCTCTCCTTGCTCTAGTCATTGGCAATCCGGGTCATAATCCCTTACCTCTTCACCCCTTCTTCTCTTTTGTCTTCACTCTTTGAAGGGACTTCACCTGTGCAGGCATTCCACTTGCATCTTATGATTTCCAATTCTAACACAAAAAACAAAAATTGTGTTTATTTTTTTTGCTGTGTTATATAGCGCGAACTCAACCCGAAGGTATTGGAGCACTTTACATAAGCATCAGTTATATTACACAAGGACACATTCATTTTTGGTAGCCATGGGGAGATTAAGTGATTTGCCTAGAATCACAGGATGACACTGAGGCTCGAACCTGGTTCCCCAGCATCAAAGTCAGCAGCTCTGGCCGTTAGTCCACAAAATGGAGATTCCTCGTCTCCAAATGCCTTCTTTTACTTGTCAGCCACTCCAGGAATAGGCACTGGGTTCTGGCTGGCCCAGGCCTGGCTGCTGTAATTGGGTCCTCACTCCAGGTAGTTATTGACAGATATATTGGACATATTTTGGGGCTTTTTTGGGACAACTAGACTTTTGTTGGACCAACTGGACTTTTGTTGGACAGGAGCTCAAGAGCCTGTCAAGTGGATGTGTGATCTCTCTATCTCTCCCTCTCTGCCAGACTCGCAGTGATGCCTACCGCAGAGCTGACTACGGAAAGCGCCAGCGGTCTCTATAAGTGGACCCATGAACCATTCCTCTGACTGCTCCATGGGACAGATAAAAGACCCTCCTTTACAAGCTGGGATTTGGTCATAAAAAGTTTATATTGAACTATATGTAAAAATCATTCAGGTGACCCACTTGAGATCAACCATGTTGGTATGAATAACCAAAAATTAGCTTATTTAGTATTGTATGAATAATACATTTGTGTGGCCAGAAGGGGACTATCACACCAGAGCCAATTTATTGGCCGTTTAGTTTGCTTAGTTTAGCACCCAGCTGCTCTCGGACAGTCAACGGCAGGAGACGTTATTGGAATATCTTTTTGGTAGACGGGTGGAGATTTCGGATAGAAGGGGGCGCCTGTTTGAGAAATGGGAGCAGCTGTTTGAATTGGTCAAGCACCTTAGTCGCTTTGATTATACAGCATATATGGCCAGGACCCTCACAGAGCATGATAAATCGGGAAAGATGCTTGTATGGCTTTTGGAGGATGCTGAGGGTGGTCACACTATTCTCTAACTATGCAACTCCTCGGGGCATCATGTCTTTATGCAGGAGGAGATTAATGAGGTGTTCCTGCAGCACAACCGTGCTTAGTACTCCACGGGGGTGGCGAGTAATGAGGTAGAAATGCTGAATTATATTGCAGATGCCTCTACAGTGTCCCTTGAGTCAGGGGCGTAACACAGGCCCCTGCAGCCCCCGCGGTGCGGGGGGGGCAAACTCCAGGGGGCCCCCTCAGCACAGCACTCTTGCAGGAGAGCTCTTGATTGAACCCGGAGGGGGCCCCTTCACGTTCCTTGCAGGGAGGCCCCCTCAATTTTCGTTACGCCAGTGCCTTGAGTCGGTGGTGGCGAATAAACTGAGTGCAGATATTACTTAGCAGGAGGTTCAGGGGGTGATTAAAGAGATGCCAAGGGGTAAGGTGCCTGGTCTTGATAAACTTTTATGCAGCATCCGCTTCGGACCTCGTCCCAAGACTTTTCAGTGATTCTTAGCAATCTGATGTGCTTCCGTCCTCAATGCGGGAGGTCGCTAGCATTTCACTTCCAAAGAAGGAAAAGGCGCCTCTTTTTCTCAGTTCCTGCCACCGGGCCAGCCTCAGTCCTGGTGGCGCCCTGTGCGAAAATGCTTGTTGACGCCCCCCCCCGAATGACCACCTCACCACGGATTCCCTCACTACCACCATTTGACAATGCCCCCGAAGTCTCCATAACCCCTATCTTTTAGATTCATTTAGTTTTATAGCGCCACTTATACCAGTTTTAGGTGTCAGAACACTTTACATCACACATACGTTGCATGGAGACAATGATATAAGTGTAAATCAGTGTATAGGAAATGTTACATAATACAGAGGCCTACAAGATGTAGGAGTCACATGTCATCCATACTGGTCGGCAGTATAGTGTAAGAGTGCTTGGTCTCGAGAGGCACAAATTCAGAATTTAAAATGTAACACCATTGTGAGGGTTTTTCTTTAATAAGAAGACTTGATTTCTACCCAAATGAACCCTTTTTGCAATGTTAGAATAAGGAAAAACTGGGCAAAAAACATGTAGCTGTAATATATTCCTTGAAGTTTGCATGTAGCTCTTTGATGACAGTTAATAGCGCTCAGCTCTATAGTAGGATTTTCACTATTAAACTGCAAGTAACAAAAGGATCTCCCTGACAAAAGCCGTAACCCATTGACCTATTTATAGTGTATGCACTTTGTGATCTGAATAGGACACGTTCTTTGCAGCAGGCATATTGACCCTCTGCACTATGATGAGTCAAAAGAAACTTCCACTTCCTGACAAAGCTACAGTCTAATAATCACCGGAGTTATCCTGACATTTTTATTGATTCTTTGGAAATTTCTGGGACAAGGAACGTGGAATCAGGTGCTTGGAAAACAATAAACATGGCGCCCCCACCCCAATTCAGCGCCCGGTGCGGTGGCACCGATTGCACGGCCCTAGAGCCGGCCCTGCCTGCCACCTCTTTCGGAGCTCAACGCTGACTACAAGATCTTGAGTAAGATACTCCTGCATATGTCCGTTCTGGTCCATCCAGATCCGACTGGCTTTATTCCCACATGTAGCACTATGCCCAATATTCAACAATTATTCCTGGCATTAGACTGTCTGGAGTGGTGCCATCGGAGGCACTAGTTTTCTCAGTGGATATAAGAAAGGCTTTTGATTCACTCCGCTAGGAGTTCCTTTATGCTACCCTGCCCAAGCAAGGTAGCATGGGCGTGCCCTTTGTCTAGTGGATGTATCTTCTCTACACTAATCACTCAGCTAGGATCTGTACTGGTACCCTGATCTCAGAGGCCTTTGCGGTGGGACGCGGCACCCTGCAGGGTTGCCTCATGTCACCCCTGTTGTTTGCATTGGCCATGGAACCCTTGCTTGCACAATCCATTGAGGCCTTTATTATCAGGGCTTACACCTTACATCTGATTGCACCTACCTCCCTCTATACACTGATGATATGCTGCATTATCTGAGGGGGAGGGATATGGATTTTGCAGAGGTGGTGGCAGCATTGTCAATGTTTGGTGCCCATTCAGGGCTGGAGTTAAAATGGGATAAATGATATGTCTATCCAAGGGGAACTTAGGGTGGACGGTTGCTGGGTTGCAATGCTTGATTGCCTTCTAGACTACATTGTCTTTATCAGTGAGTGGCAGGGTGACGATTTCGAATATGATTGCACTGCCCCATCTCCTTTATTTGTTTGCGACTCTTCCGCTGTCTCAAAAATTCTTTCAGGAGTTGGTTATTGCTGACACTGCACTAGGGTGCTTTGCATCGCAGTGTGGCCTTTTGGAAACTACGTCTGCCTGTAGTCAAGGGTGGTTTGTTGGCACCTGATTTGGAGCTGTATTATGTGGCAGCGCAGCTCCAGTGGGTAGCTTGCTGGTGGTCATTTGTGTGGGATGGTGTGGGAACTGGTGAACGCGGCTCTCTATCCAAAGATTCATTGGTTGGCATCCTGCTGAAGCCGACCCCTGCTTCTGGGTTACGAACCTCAAACATCCTGGTTAGGACTGCGTGCTTTTTCTGGGCTTGGGCATTGCAGTGGACCCAGATGCCAACTCTGTATACGCATGAGCTTCCTCTTTTGGTGCTCAAACGTTGGGGACACCCGGGGGGATGTTCGGGACTTTGTGATTGGCTGGCAGCTGGGACTGATGTCAGTGGTGATCCTTTTGCTGGGGAACTGTGCCTTTTTACGGACCTCCGTGATTCCTATGATCTCCCGGTGGGCCATTTCTTATTTCATGGGCCCTGACTCACAAAATGGTGCGGCTCGGGTGCTGCAGAACCCCCGCAGCTTGAGTGTTTCCGCCCTATTTTCTTTCCTACCGGGCGGACGAAAGCAGGTACATTAACTTATAGATCCTTGTTGGAGGGGGCGCGGCCGGCTCTCACGGTTCTCTGAATGCGATGGGAGGAATCTCTGGGGAGGCTACAACTGATTCATCGTGGCGGAGAGTACTTGAATTTAGTTCTAGAGTGTCCAGAAATGCCCACTTCAAACTTCTGTAATTCTTCTATCTTCATCGGGCCTATCTGACCCTCTGGCGTATTCATGACATGTGTCCGCCCGCGACCTCGGAGTGCCCTCAGTGTGCCACTGAGAATGCGGATTACTTCCTCATGGTCTGCAACCCCCCTTTTACAGCCCTACTGGACGAAGGTCCTCCAAGTGATTCCAGGAGCAATGGATAGAGATTTTCCCCTTGGTCTCCAATTATGCTTACTAGTATACATGTACGAATATGGCTAGGAATAACACAGATAGATTTTTAGATTTTGCCTTGGTCCTTGGTGGGAGACAGTTGACTATGAGTTGGAAATCCGCCTGTGGTCCTGATGTATATCGGTGGTGGCAGCCCTGGTGAAAAGGGAGGTGATCTACAGGGAGAAGGCAGGGGGGGGGGGAGGGATAAGGAGGGTGCTGATTCTGCCCATATGGGATGCTATCTTGTTGGCATGTGCATGTGTGGACCACGAGGGCTTGGTGATTTTAGGCGAGTCTCCTTCAGGTGGGTCTTCCCCAGACTCCAAGGCTCAAACCTGGGGGACTCCCGCCAGTTACCACTGGGTCTCGCTGCTCCCTTGGTCTTATTCCCCTTGATGTGGGGTTCTGTAATTGTTGGGGAAGAGCCCGGCTGGGTTGATTAAGTATGGGGTCGAGGTCCATTGTTGCTGTAATGCAAGATCCGTGTTACCGGGGGTCCTGCATGCTCTCCCTTATGTGTTCCTTGTCATACTTGCCCTGGTGCCATTATTGCCACCGCAAACTGTACCTCATACTCCTGCTTTTCTATTTTTTTATTTTGTTAGCATTATGCCTGCTGTTTCTTCTATGTACCGCCTGCTGGCAGTCACTGTATGGTTTTGAAGATGTGTGTTGTTTTGGAAAATGTAACTATGAATGTGACTGAGTTTCGTTTTATTTGTGCATGATTATTGAATTACTCTGTGTTTGAGTTCCATACCTGCTACCACATCTAGAAGTAAGCCTTGATTGTTCAATCAAGCTCCCTCTGGACAGGTAGGCGTGCCAGGAGTATTTGTGGTTATACAAGTAGGAGTGCGTATACACGTGTGGTAAAATATAGCAGGCCCGATTCACAAAGGTAAACTGAGACGAAAGTCTAACTTTACGACTTTCAGTATTCACAAAGGGCATTTACGAGCAGTAAAGTTAGACCTTTGTCTCAGTTTTGGTCTCAGTTAAACTTAAGACCAAAACTCAAGTTTAACTGAGACAAAAGTCTAACTTTACTGCTCATAAATGCCCTTGGTGAATACTGAAAGTCGTAAAGTTAGACTTTCGTCTCTGTTTACCTTTGTGAATCGGGTCCAGTGTCTATCCGGGATTAGCTGCGCAGTGTGGGATGCCAGCTCCCGGGACAGAATTTTAAAAGAAAGTATTGCACCCCCTAACCCGTGGGCTGTTAGCTCAGGACGTGCTAACGGTCCACGGGTTTGGGGGCGCAATACTTTCTTTTAAAAGTTTGCGCCAGTAACAATTTTGCACCCGGGGCAACTGGCAACGCCACTGCCAGGAATATTACTAGTAACTGCTAAGTCCTGGTGAAAATACATCACGTTAATGCCATACATTCACTATCAGTCGAGACATTTTGTAGAACTGCGAGTTTATGATCCACACAGATTTGTAATACTTCTCTCACATCTATTTCAATAACACATTTTGTAATGTCACTCATCATTTATCGTAGTCTCGTTTGCTTTGAGTATGACAGGTTGGCAGAATAAATGCATTTATTGTGGGCTTGGCGTTGCAAGCAAATACTTAAACCCGCTGTGCAGAGACAGAGAAGGAAAAACAAAAAGAAGTGAAGACGCATCCATCATTCATTAATGTTTCGAGCATATTTCTCTTTACTTGTCAGAATTAACAACGCTGTCTTTTTGTTTTTAGTACGGCATGACAGATGGGACTCAAGATGTCAGCTCGTCATCTACATTAAGAAGCAGACGGTTGATGGAAAAAAAAAGGGAGGGGAAATCACGCGATAGAAAATGGCTGCCCGGAATATTTCTTCCCCACATGCCATACATCAGTATACATTTTTTTAATTTGTGAACGCAAATTGGTGGGCAGTGTATGTTTTAAAATCCAAATAAACACATGGGAAATTGTTCTAGTCTAACGTTTGAACACTCTACAGAATTCTTTATTTGAACTGGTTTATGATAATTGTCAGATATGTATGCCATGCTTTTTTCGGTATTGTACATTTGGCTGAAAGAGAAATAAAAACAGGCGCCATGTGTTGAGGTGGCTGATGGGTGACAAAATAGGTGTATCTGAAATGATCTTTATTCACGGTCTAGATGACGGTTCGCCTCATCGAACGTTGACAGTCTGTTCCATGGACGGCGCCTCGTGCTATTAAAGGTAACTGTGAAGCCTGTCCATAGCAGCTGAATACAACTCCGAAGGCGAGAAATAGAGCAGTCAATCATTGGTGAACATCTGGATCGAGGGATAAGCATCACTTTCTGTGAAATAAAAAAAAGTTAAAAACTGGGGGCCTCATTTACAAGAAAGTGCTGCAACGCAAGCCCTTTGGCTGCGCCACGCTGCGGGACTTTCAAAGCACAGGGATGCATCATACCTACAAAGATATGATGCATCCCTTTGCTCTCCCCTGCGCTGGCGCACAATTTGCTGCCGTGCACTGACGCAGCCACCCTTGCACCATGGTGCAAGGATGCCTGTGTCATGGGGAAGATTGTTTATGTTCAAGAAAGTTTCCCTTCTTGCACATACACAATCTGAAATGGCGTTTTTCAACTTCCACGTGTGCTGCATTAGCACACATAGAACTTGCAAAACGTAATTTTTGTACATAAAGAGTCACCGGAGGTGATTTTCTCATTCTATTTGTGCTGCAGAATGCAGCACGCATAGAAAGAGGAAAATAACTAGACGAAATGAATACATTTCTCCTTGTTACTCCTCCCTATGCCTCTCCTGGGGAGACGTAGCATTCAGACGCATTTCCAGGTTTACGATTTCTCATAAATCTGGCAATGTGTCAGGTTCCATGGGTGTTGCGTTGGAACACCCACAGCAACTCCCAAGGGAGCATCCAGTATAAGTCAAAACAATATCCTTTCAGGCAGAGTGACGCATAAATTATGCAAAAAAGAAGAGGACTCTTAACACCAGAAACAATCTTGATCTGCTAATCTCAAATGTCTGCTTTTCCATTAATGTAAATACTGGGTGCTCCCTTGTGTCTGGACAAAGCTATACCTCTTTGAAGAGCTCTAATTAGAGCGAAACACTGTGTCAGGGGTTACTTTTACTCATTTCAGGTTGGCTTGGTTGGTATTTTACCAATTCAAAGCTATAATACTGTGCCTGAAGTGATAATTGGCTTTTGTCATTTTACAGCTCGGCGTGGATAGCACTGTGCTAATCCTATGTGTAGTAATCTCTCATATGTATATTGACAATTGTACTACTTGCATGTGCTTCTCCATGGTCACTGTGATGTCAGTGCCATGGTGATGGAATGTTATACTTTGAATGTCCAGGCTGACCAGTTGGTTCCTGGAAGCTGTGGAGACAGACAGACATTAAATCTACCTGCTTCATGTAAACTGTCTGCAGCGTGATTACTACAAAATTGGCGACGAGTTTAGTCTCTGTCTCCACCCACGCGTACTAGGGTTTACCTAGTGAAGTTAGATGTTTCTAACTTCGTATTTTCTAAAGTCATCTCAATCAACGTCAAGACGACGAGAAGTAGACGACATTGAAAATACAAAAGAGGCCCGTGGCAAGAGTGACGACGTTTGTGGCAAGCGACAATGTTTAGCTAGTCTCCCAAAGTTAAACGGACTCTCATCTACTCAATACAAACGGAGGTGTTTGTGGTAAAAAAGAGGTGGTCGTGTTACCTTCTCTTGCGTGATCCTGACGACTCGCTCTTCCATCTTTGGCAGCGGTCATCGAGAGGCTCCGTACAGTCCTGTGTGAGTCCTGTTTTGCTTTTCCTTCTTGGTTCCTGGCAGTGGATTTCCTTGTGCTCATCGACACTGTTCCGCCGCTGCCCAGAGAAGAGTGATGACGTACTGGAACGTACGGTAGCAGTCAGCGGAGTTGTGACGTACTGGAACGTACGATAAGATTCAGCGGTGCCTGACGAACGCACGAAGTGTTCCCGGACTGCACATGCACGAGGGAGCGAGGAGAGTTCTGCGTCGAGCATCAAGCGTCACCGCCTGACAGGAATCCGTTGTTTCTTTTGCTGTGTCGAGCGTCAAGTGTCATCACCTGAGAGGAACCCGTTGTATCTATTGCTACAGTGAAGGGCGTGCAACGTTGGGAGTGTAACCGAAGTCTGTTGCGTGGTTAAGTACACACTGTTACGTGTTTTTTTTAGTAACTATTCAATGTGCAGGAACAATTTGGGAAAAGTGTCTGAACATTGGTATTAATATATTTTTCATCATTTTTTGCCTCTTTGACATTTTGGTGCAGAACCGGGAGCAAGTAGTTTGATCATTTTTAACTTTTTACTGCAAGGAAAAGGCTGTGCCAACAGGCAAAGTTATACAAGAATGCTGTGTTCTTTGGGGGTTTGAATGTGTTGTACCCTGACATTATCTTATATTTATTTATTTTGCAAACGTTCATTTAATTCGGAAAAAAAAGGAAAAGAAAGGATGAATGTTTTGGATTGTCATTTGTTTTAAACTATATAGTGAATTAGTTTGTTTAGACTTGTAAATCTAGTCTAGTACATTTGTTGTGTGTGTTTTTTTTAATAAGGCAATATGCAGAATGTACAAGCTCCTCCTCCCTTTTTACAGCTTCCAGGAGATCCCCCAGTTAAGTGGAAAATTTGGCACAGAGCTTTTGAAAAGTATCTTGGGGCAATTGGGGGGTTCGAGATTCAGTGCTGGGAGGAAGAGATTTATTCTTGAACACAATTTAGGATTTGAAGGACAAGCTGTACTTGAACATCTACCTCCAATACCTGTAGTAGTAGGTGAAGAGGTTTTGAATGAATACGATCAAGCATTAAAAATGTTAGAAATACAGTTTGACGTGGAAAGTAGTTTAGTTGTATCCAGACATAAGTTTTTTACCAGGGTACAAGGAAGTGGAGAAAGCATAGTTTCTTATGTAGCAGCACTACGCATTTTAGCGTCTGAGTGTGAATTTGAACATTTTTGTTCACAGTTAATACGTGATCAAATTGTAGTTCATTGCCGTAAAAAGAAGGTACAACAGAAATTACTCACACTAAAGAATCCTTCTCTAGAAGAGACAATTAGTATTGTGAAAAGTATAGAATTGTCTGAGAAATCTTCAAATGAACTTAAACCTGAAAAAAGTACAGTCAGTGTGGTAAAAGAAATTAATGAGGACAAAGGATCAAAAGATTCGAAAGAGAGCAGTGATAAAAGTAGAGTCAGCAATGATCAGAGAGCTGTTAGATTTCCTCAGAATAAATTAGTGTCAAGCAAATTAGGGAAGAAAAGCAATTATGCGAGGAACGTGTGTAATAAGTGTGGTTTCCCTTCGCATTTTCCTGATGCACGGGTGTGTCCAGCCAAGAATGCCATGTGTCGTAAATGTGGGAAACCAGGTCATTTCGCAAAAATGTGTATCTCTCGTGGGAGTGTAAATGCAGTTTATGCAGAAGGCACGAGACAGGATGCTTGTGATGAGGTTATTAGTTCCTTAACAGATTTTGTGGTGGTTGAGAAGGATGATTTGGAAGACTGTGTTGATCCGGTGGTTGATATTTTGGTTGATGGTAAGTGCCTTAAATTATTGGTTGATTCCGGGGCAAGAATGACTATGATAACAGAGGAACTTTTTGAGGAAGTTTGGGGAGATAAGTCTCTGAATCCACCGGACAGAAGCCCCGTCTCGTATGAAGGGAGATGCATTGACTTGAAAGGGTTTTTTGATGCTTCGTTGGTTTTCGAGGACAAATGCATTCAAGGGAAAGTCTATGTAGCAAAAAAAGGACTGAACATTTTGGGGTGGTACCATCAGGGATTATTCAGAATGACGCTCAGACCAGGGACTCTGGAGCAAGTTTCTATTGTGCATGATGAGCCTAAAGATTTGGGGTTGGGTCCTTGGTTGGGTAAGTTTCCAAAAGTTTTCAGTGATAAGTTAGGATGCATCACAGGATTCAGGCACGCAATCAAAGTGAAAGACGGTGCTTTACCAGTGAAGCATAAGCTACGTAATGTTCCGTTTAGCATCAGAGATGATCTTTCTCTCGAACTCAAAAGGATGTGTGAGAATGGGGTTATCGAACCAATTGAGTCGTCTTTGTGGTTGAGTCCTTTGGTTGTAGCCAGGAAGAAAAATGGCAGTCTCAGGGTCTGCATTGATTTGCGCAGCCTCAATAGAGAGATTTGGGTGGATTCTCATCCTCTACCACGCATTGATGATATTCTTTCTAAGTTTGCTGGAGCTAAGTGGTTTTCCAAGATAGACTTAGCGTCAGCTTATCACCAAATCGAACTGGATCAGAACTCCAAACATCTAACTGCTTTTGTGTCTCCAGTTGGGACTTTTCAGTTCCGGAGGATGCCCTTTGGGTTGGCTTCGGCGGCGGCCATTTTTCAACGGGTTATGGAGAAAGTATTGGATGGAGTCCCAAACACAGTAGTGTTTCAGGACGATATTTTGGTGGCCGACAAAGACAAGATTGAACATGATGAGAATGTGTGTAGGGTTCTAAAACGGTTAGAAATCAAAGGGATAGTAGCGAATAAGCTCAAATGTACGTTTGGAGTGCAATCAGTAGAATATTTGGGGCATTGTATTTCAGGCGAGGGTATAGTACCTAGAGAGGGTTTGATTGATGCAATATCCAATGCACCTTGTCCTGGAACTAGAGATCAGGTATCCTCGTTTTTGGGGATGTGCGAGTTTTATGCCAAGTTTATTCCAAATTTTGCAGGGAAGACGGCCAACATGAGAGAACTATTGAAGAAAAAAACTGTTTTTTGTTGGAGTGCTGAGTGTCAGATTGAGTTCGAACAAGTAAAAAAAGAATTGGCTACTTGTCAAATTCTTACCCCTTTTGATCCGTTGTTGCAGTGCACAGTATCGGTGGATGCTAGTCTTGATGGCTTGGGTGGCATGATATCTCAGATCAAAGAAGGGAAGGAGTATACTGTGGGGTTTGTGTCCAGAGCTTTAAGACCAAGTGAAAAGAATTATTCAGTCATTGAGCGTGAATTGTTGGCGTGTTGCTGGGCGGTCGAGCGTTTCAAGTGTTTCATTTGGGGGAAAACGTTTAGACTACTGACGGATCATAAACCGCTAATTCCTATATTAGAAGGAAAAGTAGTAAAAGACCACATGCCTAGGATTGCTAGGTTGAGTGCGAAATTGTTGCAGTATAACTTTCTTGTTGCACATATTTCAGGCGGCAAGAACACAAGGGCTGACTATTTGTCGATTTCAACCTTACCTTTAAAAAATGATGAATGTGATGTAGACATAATGGATGACTGCATAAACGCAGCTGTTGATGCTTGTTGTATTGGTACTTTTTCTGAAAGTGATTGGTTTCGGGGGATGGAGTCTGACAATCTTCTCAAGAAAGTAAAAGAACTCATAGTGTCGGGGTGGCCTAAGGAAAAACACCTAGACTCTGATCTTCATCCTTTTGCAAAAGTTGCTGATGAACTTTCAGTAGAAGAAGGTGGTATGATCATGCGGGGAGACAAGTTTGTGCCCCCAGTGTCTATCAGGAATCGTATAGTTGAGTATGGCCATGAAGGACATTTGGGTCAGACCTACACAAAAAGAAGGATTAGGGCGGTTTATTGGTGGCCTTCCATGGATCAACAGATTAATGATGTTGTAGAAACGTGTTTGACGTGTTGTACAAGTGACAAAGTGATAAAAGTGGCATCACCGCCGGTACAGCATATTGACAGGCCTGAGGGTCCTTGGCTAAAATTGGCCATATATTTTGTTGGTCCTTTCACCATTTTGCCCAATAAATATAAGTTTGCCCTGGTGGTAGCTGATTATTTCAGCAAGTGGTGGGACGTGCATTTTATGACGGATCCTAATTCCAGAGAGGTTATTAAGTTTCTTCAGGCTCTTTTTGGTAGAGAAGGATTTCCTAAGGAAATAATTTCGGACAATGGGGTACAATTTACATCGAAAGAGATGTCAGATTTTTTGTCTCAGTCAGGTATTACCCATCGACGTGTGGCTCTATATCATCCTCAAGCCAATGGGTTCATTGAACGCAATAACAGAGTGTTGGTGGAATATATTCAATGGGCTGTATCGGGTAAGGTGGACATCATGGAGGCAGTCCAGAGCATGTTGTGGGCTCATCGAACGACTCCCAACCCTTCAACTGGATCTAGTCCCTTCGCTTTATTGCGAGGGAGGGAGGCTTCCTTTTATATGTGTCCAGCTTGGATGAAAAAATGGGAAGTGTTGTCCAAGAATTGTGGAAGTGGTGGTAACAAGGGAAGTGTACGTGGTTCTGTTGCTGAATCTGGAAGAGATGCTGAAGTTTGCTTTAATGGTAACAAGGGAAGTGTACGTGGTTCTGTTACTGAATCTGGAAGAGATGCTGAAGTTTGCTTTAATCCTAGGATTAAGATAGGGGATTGGGTTAGGATTAAATCCCCTTTGCATACTCCCAAGGGTCTATCCAAGTTTGGTTCACCAGTTAAAGTAGATGCAGTCTCACGTTTTGCCATTAGAGTGAATGGGAAAAATTGGTGGAATCTTTCTAGAGTCTATAAGGTTCCAATGAAAGTGGTAACACGGTTGGGTTTAGGGTCAGATGATTTGAGCCAAGCTCAACCACAAGTGGGGGAGGAGTCGTCATTTATGAAATATGTCCCTCCACGAAGAAGCAATAGGACAAGTGTTCCACCCAATCGTCTGGATCTGTAGTGTTAGTTTGGGGGGAAAAGCAATAGGACAAGTGCTTCACTCAATTGTGTGTTTTGAACTATGGGGTTTTGTGGGTTATGCCCTTATGTTTGCTGTTTTTTATTTATATTGTACTTTTGGGAGATATTATTTATGTGTTTTAGTCATGTTAAGTTATAATTTCTGCATGTTTTTTATGTTTCTTTTTGTTTTATGATTTCTTGAGAGAAGGGAGATGTTGTAGTAATCTCTCATATGTATATTGACAATTGTACTACTTGCATGTGCTTCTCCATGGTCACTGTGATGTCAGTGCCATGGTGATGGAATGTTATACTTTGAATGTCCAGGCTGACCAGTTGGTTCCTGGAAGCTGTGGAGACAGACAGACATTAAATCTACCTGCTTCATGTAAACTGTCTGCAGCGTGATTACTACACTATGCTTAAAGACTTTGCTGTAGAAATGGCAAAAGACTTTGTCCATTTTCATCTCGACGTGGATAGCATTGTGCTAATCCTATGCTTAAAAACTTTGATAGAAAAGCAGACATTTGAGGTGAGCAAATTTAGAGGGTCGCTGGTGTTGAGAGTGCTCTATACAGGAGCTGCTTTTCACCTAAACGTGAGAACTACCCAGAGTTCTCCTCGTCTTTTTTTTTTATATCTGAAAAACACTGACGAGGTTTGCCTCCTCGCCGCGGACCACCATCGTTAGTGGTAAGAGGAAAGGCTTCTACGGTGCGGTTGCACTGTTTTTGATATATATATATATATATATATATATATTACCTACTGGCGGTCGCCAGTAGGTAGTTATAGTTAGGACTACGTTCCCATAGGAAATCCGCAACATTCTATTTTGAATAACTTTGGCGCCGGTCAACGAATCCTCACGAATTTTTCAAAATAGGTGGGGCGCTACGCTCCGCTCCTACCCTGAAAGTCTCGGGGGGATTCGTCAAGCGGGGGCTGAGATAAAAGGGGGGTCCCAAAACGCGTTTTTCCCATGCATTTTTCCATAGGACCTTTAGACAGGGCTACAGCCCGAACGGCTGAACAGAATTACTAGAAATTTGGAAGAGAGGTAGTCCTCAGGTCAAGGAAGTGCCTTTTGTAGGTTTGGTGTAAATCTGTTCAGTAGATTCTGAGAAAATAGCCTTTAAATCAATATATATATCTGAGCCAGCTTACGGTGCGCTTACGGTACGCTTACCGTACGCGTACGGTGGCGTGCGCGAGCGCGATTCTGATTGGCTCTTAGATCTTAGTAAACATTCGAATCGGCCGAAACCAGGAAGCGGCGGCCGCCATTTTCTCTCTCGCACTGAGAGTGATGTTTAAAATATAAAGCACAAAAACATGTAAAGGGGCTGTTTAGACAGCTCCCACACACATAGCAATGTTGAGGGAGTCCCCAAAGATCCCCCAAGGCCAAAAACGGAATTTTTATTTTTTCGCTAATTTCGCCGATTACGCTTACCGTACGCGTACGGTAAAAAATTATTAAAAAAAAATAATTATCCACACTCTCCCCACCCCGTGTGCAATTGGTGCCCGAAGGTCACCAATTGTGCATGTCTTATTAAAGATGAGTTAAACTAAAATATTTAAAAAAATAATAATAAAAAAAAAAATTATCCACACTCTCTCCACCCCGTGTGCAAATGGTGCCCGAAGGGCACCATTTGTGCATGGCTTATAACATATACAAAAAATTAAAATATTACCTTTCAAAACGAAGTGCATCATATGTCCTCCATGTGCGCACGGTGCGCGAAGCGCATCGTGCGTACATGGCCCGTCTAGCGTAACGTGGGCACGCGGTGCGCGTAGCGCACCGCGTGCCCACCGTGCGTGCACGGCACTAACTGCGTAAAGTGGGCACGCGGTGCGCGAAGCGCACCGCGTGCTCACTGTGCGCGCACGGAACGAACTGCGTTAAGTGGGCGCGCACGCCACGAATGGCGTAAAGTAACTTAGCATTTAAAAAACCGTACAAATTCACTGAAAAAACCATAGGTTTCACACACGTTTCAAGGGTTGTAGAAGATAATAACTGTGATGTACAACTATATGTAAACATTAATTTTTAAAAAATTAACCATTCCATAATGCAGGATATAGTACATATATTATTTTATACATAGGTTGGATATTATTTTTTAACAAAAATCTCAAAAAAAATTTGCATTTAAAAAACTTTGAAATTCACAGAAAAAACCATAGGTTTCACACACGTTATAGTTAGGAATTAGCATTTAAAAAACCTTGCAAATTCACTGAAAAAACCATAGGTTTCACACATGTTATAGTTAGCGGAAATTTTACTGATAAAAAACCAATGAAATTCCCCCGTTATAGTTAGTGCAGGCAACTATAACTCACGCAACCGCAATCTTCTGCTGATGACATATGTGTCTTTATGAAAAAAAAATATTTGTAATATATGTATAGCTAAAAATGTATGGAAGAAGACATGGGCAAATAAGTGTCTAAATACAGTATTAGCATCAGCAGAGGATTGCGGTTGCGTGAGTTATAGTTGCCTGCACTAACTATAACGGGGGAATTTCATTGGTTTTTTATCAGTAAAATTTACGCTAACTATAACATGTGTGAAACCTATGGTTTTTTCAGTGAATATATAGATAGATAGATAGATAGATAGATAGATAGATAGATAGATAGATAGATAGATAGATAGATAGATAGATAGATAGATAGATAGATAAATAGATAGATAGATAGATAGATAGATAGATAGATAGATAGATAGATAGATAGATAGATAGATAGATAGATAGATAGATAGATAGATAGATAGATAGATAGATAGATAGATAGATAGATAGATAGATAGATAGATAGATAGATAGATAGATAGATAGATAGATAGATAGATAGATAGATAGATAGATAGATAGATAGATAGATAGATATATTTACATGCAGGACTGCAGACGAATAAACAAAAAGGTACTGTGCAGTGTGTTTTTCCAGAGGCCCACTGGAGGGCTTAAAATGATATTTTAAGGATACCAACCTTGTGCAGACCCCACGAGAGGGGAAGAATCAGCTGTTTTCAACTACGTGTCCCAGAAAACGTCATTACAGTATTTACTGTGAAAGCCCACCAGAGGGCTATAAACTGTTGGTAATTAATGAGGACAGGTGGTGCCTACAACGTTTCTGCCGGTGAAAGTACCTGTGAACAAGGAGCTTGTAGCTCTGAAACGCATTAAGTGAAATAAATAATTTCTGGATACCATCTTCTGGTTTGTTTGTAATTATGCCTGCAATCGAGTGCGCCTTCAAGCATGGGGAAATGTTTGTAGAGATACATAATTCTGGCATCCTCGGCTGGAGAAGGTTGCACCCCTTTCAGAAACAGGAGAGAGGCCGCTGGTTTTGAAATCTTTCATTAACTGGATGCGGTACTGCAAAAGAATAAACTAAAAGGTACTGTGCAGTGTGTTTTTCCAGAGGCCCACTGGAGGGCTGAAAATGATATTTTAAGGATACCAACCTTGTGCAGACCCCACGAGAGGGGAAGAATCGGCTGTTTTCAACTACATGTCCCAGAAAGTGTCATTACAGTATTTACTCTGAAAGCCCACCAGGGGGCTATAAACTGTTGGTAATTAATGAGGACAGGTGGTGCCTGCAACGTTTCTGCCAAGACCGGTGAAAGTACCTGTGAACAAGGAGCTTGTAGCACTGAAACGCGTTAGATGAAATAAATATTGTCTGGATACCATCTGTCGGCGTGTTTGTAATTAGGCCTGCAATCGAGTGCACCTTCAAGCATGGGGAAATGTTTGTAGAGATATATACACATATATATATATACACACACACACATATATAAATATATATATATATGTATATGAGGAAAGTTAAATCCCAATGGGCTTCCTCGCAAATACGGGACACGGACTCCAAGATCTGTGCTCTGTTAAATTTGCTTTAATGAGATGACGCGTTTCGCCCACCACACTGGGCTTGATCACATACCATATTACAAAGTCCTCTATAAGAGTAAATAAAGAGATCGACACTCTGTCAGCTTCTTCCAAATCAGAGTCAGTTTATTTGACAAAAAAGAGCAATCAGCGTGTTTAGGAATCCATGAGCCTTGTTCACGTATTCAGCAGTAGGCAATATCCCTGTCATTTAAAAAAAAAATATATGGTGTTGAGAGTGCTCCATACAGGAGCTGCTTTCCACCTAAACTTGAGAACTACCCAGAGTTCTCTGGTTTTCTTTTTTGCATAATTTATTCGTCACTCTATGCCTGAAAGGGTATTTCTTTGATATATATATATATATATATATATATATATATATATATATATATATATATATATATATATATATATATATATATATATCTTACCTACTGGCGGTCGCCAGTAGGTAGTTATAATTAGTACCTTGTTTTTATTCACAAAGCATTTTTTCTTTTCCCAATAACTTTGGCGCAGGTTGACGAATCATCGGAAAATTTTCAAAACTAGTGGGGTGCTCCGGTCAGCTCCTGTCTTGAAAGTGTCGGGGGATTCAGCAAGCAGGGGCCGAGAAAAAAGGGGGGTCCCAAAACGTGTTTTCTCCATGTTAATTTCCATAAGAAACTTTAGACACGGCTACAGCCCGAACTGCTAATCGGAATTACACCAAATTTGGCAAAAAGGCAACCCTTGGTTAAGAAAGAGACCTTTTTTTTAAATGGTGTAAATCCATGCAGTAGTTCCTGAGAAATTAAAAAAATAGAGGTCGGAAAATTAATTTCCCATAGGAAACTTTAGACACAGTTGTAGCCGAAACTGCTGAACGGAATTACACCAAATTTGGCACAAAGGTAGCCCTTGGTTCAGAAAGAGACCTTTTTTTTAAATGGTGTAAATCTGTTCCGCAGTTGCTGAGAAAATCAAAAAATAAAAGTTTCAATATTTAGAGGCGCTGTGGATCTGCGGACCTTCCCGACCACAAGCTTTATTCTAATTGGCTGTCAACACTCCAAACCAGGAAGTGTTGGCAGCCATTTTGTGACTCGGTAGAACCGAGTCAGAAGAAAACAGGGAAACACAGGTGAGAAAGAAGAAAAGGGGGCAGGGTAGAAACACCCCGACACCCTAGGCCTGCTCAGGGCCCAAAAAAAAGTAGTTTTTTTTTAAAAATAGCGGAATGCGGAAGAAAAATAAAAAAAACGAAGCAAGGCCTTCCTCGCTTCGTTACTTTTACCCCCTGGGTGGGCCAGGTCCCGGGGGATTTGGAGAATGAAAAGCGGGGGCCTGCGGGGGCCCCCACAGCCCCGGGGCTCTATTTTGTAAAGAACAAAAAAACTTTGTGAGGGGGCTTGAACCCCCACATGCCCCAGGGACCACCACCTCCCCGGGGCATTAACTGTTAAAATGCGGGGGTCCTTTTTGGACCCCTGAGCCCTGGGGACCACAGCCTGCAGTTGTTGGGAGGGGGGCTCCGTGGCCCCCCTCCTGGAGCCTGTGATGGCCCTGGGGACCGCCACCCCCAGGGCCGGTTCCTGCAGTGTCCCGGGGTGCACACGCCCGGGACACTGTTGTTTGCTACGGTAGGGCGGGAGCATGTCTCCAGCCCTATCGTAGTAAACTCTGGTTTGGATTTTGGAAGAGAGAGCAGGGAAACCTGTTTCACTTCCAAAATCCAAAACAGAATTGCTTTTCCACACGGGGAGCTGCATGTCAGCAGCTCCCCATGAGGAAAAGCAATGCCGGCTCCTGCAGGACGCGGGGAGCCGGTGGGACCTTGGGGGCATTGGGGCTCTCCCCATGGTCTCTAACAAAGTGGATAGGCCCTGGGGGATGGGGTACCCAGGGCGAATATAAATTACTGGTAGGAGCCGTTTTTTGTTCCCGAAAAATTTGGAGTCGCGACCCTAGCGCGTCGCTCAGCGCGGCCCCCTGGTGTGAACACAAGAGGTGCGCGGTTCCCAGTGCAGCCCCCTGGTGTGAACATGAGGGGTGCGCGGTTCCAACGCCGCCCCCTGGTGCGAACACAAGGGGTGCATGACTCCCAGCGTGGCTCCCTGGTGTGAACGCGAGGAGTGCGCTGCTCCTAGCTCAGCCCCCCGGTGTGAACACGAGGGGTGCGCGACTCCTAGTCACGCTGGGTGCGCAACTCCCAGCCCAAAAAATTGAAGTTTTTTAATGATAAATCTAGGTTGTATGTTTGGATCTTGGGTGGCTCTAAAAAGAGCCCTTGTGTTTATTGGAAGAATTTGGTAGCTACATGTAAGTGCCGATGCAGAGTCTGAAGTTGTAGAGAAAGACTCTGTTTCCCTCATCTGTGAAATGTACATAATCTCTTCTGTATATGCCATCCATATTAAAACGCAGATTGTTGTTGTATATGGACCCCATACTCTGATCTCTGAGATAAGCAGAAACAGCTTTATTGACATTTTTCCTAGCTTTCTCAATGTGTGGGCAAAATTGATTGGACCAGTTCCATTTCTGTCTTTGGCATATTTTTGAGTACACAAAGGTAGTTTGGGGGAAAGTAACATAAATTGTGCAAAAGTGTCCTTCATTAGCATTTCTAGACCTACCCCAGTCAATTTTCCGAGGTCATTGCCACCACTGTGCACAATTATGAGGTCTGGGGGCTGGAGATTGAAAAAGGATTTAACCAATGGCATCAATTGGTGCCACTTTAATCCTCTCTGTCCAATCCATTTAATGTCCACATTTTGCAAAGCTAGGTCTTTGTCAATACCTCTGCTTTCAACATACCTTTTGCACCAGAAAACATAGCAGTGTCCCACAATCCACACTCTAAGCATCTTGAAGGGAAGTCTGGATGCACTGAGAAGATGTCTGTAGGTGAAGTAGACAGTTGATAGAATAAGAGGTCTCTAAAATGGTGGTTAAGGTGCAGTTTTAAAAAAGAAGAGAAATGATTGGCTGTTTGAGAACATTATAGAGTGAAAAATAGCGTGCATGTTTCTTTGTTTAAAAAGCATGTTTCTCATTGGTTACTAAAAAAAGTTTGAAAGGAACATTAGATAAGATAAGCTGATATTTTGGAAGGTCAAGCACACTTGCTGTTTGAATTTGCAACATTGTGTGCTGAACTTGTGACCTGTGAGTTCAGTTGAGTGTTCGATGAACTGTTACTATAGAAACAGGAATTAAGCAGAATGGGGGTAGGGTTGGAAGTTATGTGTGACATTAAAATGTTTATTTCTTATAAATATTAAAGTAATATGTTATTGCAGTGAGATTTCCCAAGTCACTGGTATGGTTAGAAGTGGTGTGTTATTAAAAAGAAATGCTAAAATTCTCGTATGGATCGCTTAGGGTGCACGGTCCAGGCGCGACTCCGGAAAACTCCAGAAGCAATTTCGGTTCAGTTAGAGGTCAGTTGGCAAAGGTTGATATGTGTAACCAATAGAAATGTGTTTTAGAATTTGAATTAACCTGGGAAGCAATGTGATTTGATATTTACATGTATATGTGTGGAGAATGAGAGGAAAACTTTGCCATTCTTTGGCTTTGCTAAGAAAAGTGCACTATATTCATTGTGTGCATATGAAAATCTGGTGTGTGATTCTGATTTTTCATAATCTACAAATCAATTTGAAAGGTGGGTTATCAATTTGTGAGGTGTACTATGTGGTGCCCTTGTTTTTAAAGATAAAATATAAATCATGGAATTTGAAGTTTGAGATAAATTTTGTAATGAAGAAAAGTTTATTGCAGTTTTTTGTAATGTATTTGTAATGTATTTAAATGTTGTTTAATATTCACTTTGTATAGTATTATGTGTGTTTTGCAATAGGGACTGCTGATTATGACTGATTATTTTAATGTGTGGATATGTACATTAGTAGAATACTGCATAATTGTAGGTTTTGATTTTAAATTGGAAATGTATATGTAGAGTTAAGGTATTAGTGATGAAACTAGTTCTTATAAGTCTGTAAAGAGGTACAGTTAAAATATGCGACATAATTTTTGGTGTTTGGTTTCAGTTTGAAGTTTGTTCTGTGAATTTATGTGGTGTAGATATTGTTGTGGTAGAGAGACACTCATTTATGTTTTTCAGTGATATGGTGAGACTTATAGCAGAGAAATGTGAATGGTTTCTGTTTTGTATTTGGCTAGGTGTAATATTAAAAGTAGCATTATATATATATATATATATATATATATATATATATATATATATATATATATATATATATATATATATATATATATTTTCACTGAAAAAACCATAGGTTTCACACATGTTATAGTTAGCAGGACATTTCACTCGCAATCCTCTGCTGATGACGTCAGATATTACATCACTGTATTTAGACACTTATTTACCCATGTCTTCTTCCATTAATTTTTAGCTATACATATATTACAAATATTTTTTTTTCAGAAAAACACATATGTCATCAGTGATGTAATATCTGACGTCATCAGCAGAGGATTGCGGTCGCGTGAGTTATAGTTGCCTGCACTAACTATAACGGGGGAATTTCATTGGTTTTTCACGAGTGAAATGTCCTGCTAACTATAACATGTGTGAAACCTATGGTTTTTTCAGTGAATTTGCAAGGTTTTTTAAATGCTAATTCCTAACTATAACGTGTGTGAAACCTATGGTTTTTTCTGTGAATTTCAAAGTTTTTTAAATGCAATTTTTTTTTGAGATTTTTGTTAAAAAATAATATCCAACCTATGTATAAAATAATATATGTACTATATCCTGCATTATGGAATGGTTAATTTTTTAAAAATGAATGTTTACATATAGTTGTACATCACAGTTATTATCTTCTACAACCCTTGAAACTTTTAATTTTTTTTTTTGGGATTTTTTGCCGTGCGCGAACGGTAAGCTGACGCTACACGCTCCGTACATCATAAGTACGGTGCGCTTACGTGATACGTACGTGACGTACGTACGCATACGTACTTCTTCGGCAACGGGTACACGCATGCGCGTTGCACGGAACCAACGTCGCAGTTACGCGGGTGCGTGTAATGCGCATGCGCGAGTGCGTCCTACGTACGCGCTCCGTAAGCGCTCCGTAAGCGCATGTTTACGTCACGTTTGCGCATGCGTACTTGTTTACGAGCGCGTAGCATAAGCTTACGGAGCGCGCACAGTAGGTCATGTGATCCACAAAGAACACTTTTCATTGGTTTAAACTACTTTCAGTTCCAGAAACTTCCAACACCACACCCATTCCCCTCATTACTGCTTGAGATCCCCTAGGAGAAGGAGCTGAATTGACATTGAGATACAATGGCAGAGCAGCAGTCCTCTTCTGAGAGTGAGCCTAGCAGCACCATCATCAGACAGAGAAGGAGGAAACAAAAGGATTCTTTTGTGTGGGAGTATTTTACTTTTCCAGAGGGGCAGAAAAAGGTGAATGCTCCATTGGTCACTTGCACACTTTGTGACCGTGTTTTATCTAGAGGAAATCCAAGGAAGAAGTATTCCTTTGGAAATCACTCTATGATGAGACACATTAGGGATAAACATCCCAGGACCTTTGCTCGACATACTGAAGAAAGCTCTTCAGTAAGTCACCGGAGCCCAACCTCAGAAGCTCAGCCGAGTACATCATCGGCAGCTCAGCTGAGCCCTTCCTCTGAGGTGGGAGCATCACCTTCTTCAGCTCCTCTGGACATTAACCCTCGATTTCGGAGGGTTTCAATGAGGTGTACAACGTGTTGTGGTCTTATTGTTTTTGGGGAGACCAGTGTTTCCCTTATTAACAATAAGATAGACCAACACGTTTGTAGACGTTCATAATATTCCCATTCTTTCTTTCCTCTATCCCTGTATTAACACAACGGCTCTTTTAAGAGGCAACCTTACCTCACAATTTTTTGTATTTTTTTTAACCTCTCCTTTTTGAAAAAAAAATTTTGCCGTGCGCGTACGGTACGCGTAGTCGCGGAATCGTTACGCAAAGTTCGCGGAATTTTTCCGTTTACGCCGTGCGCGTACGCTACGCGCATTCCGCGATTTTTCGAAAAAAAAATTACAATTCATTTTTGCCCTTGGGGGTTCTTCTGGGACCCCCTGACAAAGGCTAGGGGGTCAGGAACTGTCCACCCTGCCCCCTTTTCACGTTCTCCACCTTTGTTTTTCACCCCCTCAGAGTGCGAGAGACAAAATGGCGGCCGACACTTCCTGGTTTCGACCGAATCGAATGTTTACTAAGATCTAACAACCAATCAGAATCGCCCTCGCGCACAGCGGCGTGTGCGTACGGTAAGCTTACGGTACGCGCTCGGAGCGCGCCTATAGATATATATATTGATTTAAATGCTATTTTCTCAGGAAATACTGAACAGATTTAGCTCGGACTAAAGGTCCTAGGGAAAAATGCATGGGGAAAACGCGTTTTGGAACCCCCCCTTTTTCTCAGGCCCCCGCTTGACGAATCCCCCTGAGACTTTCAGGGAAGGAGCGGAGCGCCCCACCTATTTTGAGAATTTCGCGAGGATTCGTCAATCGGCGCCAAAGTTATTCCAAATAGAATGTTGCGGATTTCCTATGGAAACACGGTCCTAACTATAACTATCTACTGGCAACTGCCAGTAGATTATATATATATATATATATATATATATATATATATATATATATATATATATATATATATATATATATATATATATATATATATATATATATATATATATATATATGTATAGCAGTAGAGATTTATGCAGTACTTTAATCCTATAAAGAGTTTGCTTGCAGAGCAGGTATTGTTCTGTTAGTACTGAGACACTCTTGCAATCACCCATCGAGCACCATACACTTATTCATTCAGTGCACTAATACCTAAGTACCTAAAAATTCTCTATGCACTGTGTTTGCTGCACTGTAATTATTCCAGTTACTAGTTGTGTACTTATAGAAGGCCCTAGGCAGTAACACTGCTACAGGTACGGTATTCTGTGCACTATGCATGCAGATATCTAACCAGCTACATACTATTGATACACTATTGTAAATACCCAGATAGTACTCATACAAACTAGGAATCTTCCATTGTGTCCCATGCAATTCTTCAATTACCCATTCAGTCCTATCTATTTATCTTATCACTGCACCAATACCTAAGCACTTATAAATTCACCATGCACTCTGTTTGCAGCACTGTATTTAATCTAGTTACTAGTCATGTACTTATGGAATGGTGTAGACAGTAACACTAGTACAGCTGAGATATTCTGTGCACTATGCATGCATACCTCTAACCAGCTACATACTATTGATACACTCTTGTAAATACCCAGTTAGTATTCAGTCACTGTCCATGCACTTGTACAATGACTCAGGCATTAAGACAAACAGTGTTACAGTCAAATGTGCACAATGTGTGCAGTCACCTAACTCCCTGTATACTAGTGATTCAGTTGTGCAAAATTTCAGATAGTAGCCATGCAAGTCAGCAATCACACTGTCATTCTTTTTCCACTCATACAATCATCCTGACAGAACAATGTCCTTATTTAATCCCTGTGCTGAAACATAAGCAGTTATAAACTCACCCTGCTGTCAACTACCAGCACTCTAGGTACCTAGTCACTGTCCATGCACTTGTACAATGGCTCAGACATTAAGACACGTAGGGTACAGTCAAATGTGCATAATCCATGTGGTCCCCTAATCCCCTGCAGACTACTGATTCACTCCTGCAAAAATCCAGGTACTAGCTAAGGGTGGGCGGAATTTGCAAAAGTGCCTTTCGCAAAATGTCGCGAAACGGCAAAAAATCTCCGTGAACACGCAAAATTTTGTGCTGTTCAACTCGGTCACCGGCTTTATTTATATCTGTAAGTGCTTCCTGTTGAGGTTTAATTTTTGTGACAAGAGCATCGTGCCACAAGGAATCCTGCCCTGCATATTGATCCAAGAAGATGCCACCGTTTTGTGCAATACCTCGACTCAACTGGAGTACTTTCTACTGGCTAATCAGTAAGTGCTACCTCGGTGGGTAAATGTATAGTGCTTTTCCTACACTACAGCTGCGTAAAGGGCCAGAAGAGTTGTCTCCAGCGACCATGTGTGTCTGTAACTTTTGCCACCACGCCGATGGGCGCCGGGGTCCCTCGAGTGAGCTGTCCATCATAGTGGGAAAGGGCGGGAAGACGTTGCAGGCCACTGGTGTGTGGGTTGGGGCCAAACGGCGGGGCTTCTATGCAGTTCACATGCCTCTTGTTTATAAAGGGTAAGAGACCAACCAGCGCAGCAGATGAGGAGACAGAACCTCCTGGTGTCAGGAACTACACGGGGATTGCTCTCAAGAAACTCATGGATGCACAGACCTCCATCAAGGATTACAGCAAATTGTTGACGGTAGATATGGGGAGAAAGCACACCTGCCTAGCCTCCACCGTGCTCACGAATCTTTTGTGCTGATTAATGTGTTACTGAATTTGACCTTCAACTCGGGCACCTGCTTTATTTATATCTGTAAGTGCTTCCTGTTGAGGTTTAATTTTTGTGACAGGAGCATCGTGCCAGAAGGAATCCTGACCTGCATATTTTACAAGAAGATGCCACCGTTTTGTGCAATACTCAACTGGAGTACTTTCTACTGGCTAATCAGTAAGTGCTACCTCGGTGGGTAAATGTATTGTGCTTTTCCTACACTACAGCTGCGTAAAGGGCCAGAAGAGTTGTTCAGCGACCATGTGTGTCTGTAACTTTTGCCACCGCGCCGATGGGCGCCGGGGTCCCTCGAGTGAACTGTCCATCATAGTGGGAAAAGGGCGGGAAGACGTTGCACACCGCTGGTGTGTGGGCTGGGTCAAACGGCGGGGTTTCTATGCAGTTCACATGCCTCTTGTTTATAAAGGGTCAGAGACCGACCAGCGCAGCAGATGAGGAGATAGAATCTCCTGGTGTCAGGAACTACACGGGGATTGCTCTCGAGAAACTCATGGATGCACAGACCTCCAGCAAGGATTACAGCATATTGTTGACGGTAAATAAGGGGAGAAAGCACACCTGCCTAGCCTCCACCGTGCTCACGAATCTTTTGTGCTGATTAATGCGTTACTGAATTTGACCTTCAACTCGGGCACCTGCTTTATTTAAATCTGAAAGTGCTTCCTGAGGTTGAAAATGACAGGAGCATCGTGCTAGAATGAATCCTGCCCTGCATATTTCCGTCCCGCCGTGGATCGCGGAAGTTTCGACATTTTCGCTGAGTGCGAAAATGACGAAATTTCGCAATTTCCGCGAGCGGAACGGAAATTGTCGCTCACCCTTAGTACTAGCCATGCAGTTCAGCAATCAGACTGTCACTCTCTGTCCACTCCTGCTATCATTCTGACAGAACCATGTCCTTATCTAATCACTCTACTGAAACATAAGCAATTATAAACTCACCCTGCTGTCAACTACCAGCACTATAGGTACCCAGTCACTGTCTATGCCCTTGTACAGTGATTCAGAGATTAATATATGCAGTACTACAGTAAAATGTGCACAACCTATGCGGACCCCTAACCCCCTGCAGACTACTGATTCACTCCTGCAAAAATGCAAGTAGTAGCTATGCAAGTCAGCAATCACACTGTCACTCTGTGCAGTCTTGTAATCATCCTGACAGAACCATGTCTTTATCTAATCACTGTGCTGAAACTCAAGAACTTTTAAACTCATTCTGCTGTCAACTACCAGTACTCTAGACGGGCACTCATCTCATCTCCAAAATGTACAGATCATGCACTAGTACACGTCCACTTACTGATGTTAAAGTACGCACTGCTTGGGAACGTGATCTAGGCCGACCCATATCAGATAAACAATGGGAAAAATGTTGCATGATTACGAAAGAAATATCCCTCAACAGCAGGCACAAACTTATTAATTTTAAATTCCTCCGCAGGCTATACCACACTCCAGCCTCGTCACACAAAATAGAACCTTCTAGGCCGCACCATTGTTTGAAATGTAATGCCCCTCAAGCGGACTTTGCACATCTTACATGGACTTGTCCTAAAATACAACCATATTGGGAACAGGTACACGCTACTTTGGGTGAGATGACTGCGCTGTCTCTGACCCCCACTACGGAAATCACTCTCATGGGATACACAGTCAACTTTTCCAAGAAGATCAGAAGGTTTGCGGCACTTGGGTTTCTGTTGGCCACGTGGTAGATAGCGCTAGTATGGGGTAAGATAACTGCCCCACATTACAGGCCTGGCTGCGTAGCCTGGCATATTATAATGTAGACTGTGAAATTTACGCCTGCCTAATGCCGAGCTCTTCACGTCCCAAAGATATATGGGGCCCATATAGGGCGTATGTTGCTGAGAAGCGCAGGGACTCTGCTACACAGATTGAAAGCGGCATAGTCCCAGAGGGAGTGGGTTGATGGGCTATGAAGATGTAATATGATTCTTGTTATTCAATGCACCCTAAACTCATCTTTCTTTTAAGGACACGTCACATGGGATGGAACAGACTAGCGATCTTGTAACTATTACATTGCATGATAAATTGACATGTTGGCACATTTCAGGTGGGACGAGCCAGGGGCGGGAAGTATGATAAATTCCTTTATTAGTTGATTTAGTTTTTAGTTGAGTTGCCCAATATTGTGATTTGCAAATTATTGTGTGTCATTAATAAGTGAGGAATGCCTGACAATGTACCGCAGTGATATTGTTTATTTCTAGCTGTATACTAGAACTGGAAAATAAAGATAAAAAAAAAAAACTACCAGTACTCAGGTATTAAGGTACACAGTGCTACAGTCACATCTGCACAATGTATGCGGTCCCCTAACCCCCTGCAGAGTACTGATTCACTCCTGCAAACATCCAGGTATTACCCATGCAGTTCAGCAATCACATTGTCAGTCTCTGTCCACTCCTGCAATCATTCTGACAGAAGCATGTCCTTATCTAATCTCTGCGCTGAATCACAAGCACTTATAAACTCATTCTGCTATCAACTACCAGCACTTTAACTATCCAGTCACTGTCTATGCACTTGTACAATGACTCAGAGATTAAGATATCCAGAGCTACAGTCAAATGTGCACAACCTATGCGGTCCCCTAACCTTCTGCAGACCTCTGATTCACTCTTGCTAAAATGCAAGTAGTAGTTATGAAAGCCAGGAATCACACTGTCACTCTGTGCAGTCTTGCAATCGTCCTGACAGAACTATGTCTTTATCTAATCACTGTCCTGAAACACAAGCACTTTTAAACTGACTCTGCTGTCAACTACCAGCACTCTAACTATCCAGTGACTGTCCATGCACTCATACAATGACTCAGGCCTTAATAGATGCAGTGGTACAGTCAAATGTGCACAACCTATTTGGTCCCCTAACCCCCTGCAGACTACTCATTCACTCCTGCAATAACTTAGGTAGTACTATTGCAGTGCCCCAATCACACTGTCACTTTCTGTGCAGCCTACTGATTCACTCCTGCAAAAATGCAAGTAGTAGCTATGCAAGTCAGCAATCACACTGTCACTCTCTGTCTACTCCTGCAATCATCCTGACAGAACCATGTCTTTATCTAATCACTGTGCTGAAACACAAGCACTTTTAAACTCATTCTGCTGTCAACTTTCCAGCACTCTAACTATCCACACACTGTCCATGCACTTGTATAATGACTCAGGCATTAAGACACACAGTGCTACAGTCACTTGTGCACAATCTACGTGGTCCTGTAACCCCCTGCAGAGTAGTTATTCATTCCTGCAAAAATCCAGGTTTTACCCATGCAGTTCAGCAATCACACTGTCACTCTCTGTGCACTCCTGCAATCATCCTGACAGAACCATGTCCTTATCTAATCACTGCACGAAAACGCAGGCCTTTATAAAATAACCATTGTCTTTCATTGCAGTACTCTAATGGTCCAGTCAATATCCATGTACTCATGTAATGACCCAGATACCAATACATCCAGTATTACAATCATCTATCCACTATTGATGCAGTGCTCTAAACACATAAATACTACTTATTCAGTTCTACAATTATCCAGTTAGTATCTGTGTCTTCAAGTAAATGAATTGTGATTTTAAAAGATAGTGTTTTAATGATTTTTATATACAACATTTTTGTTTAGTAATACAATAATATATTTTATAAATGTATTTTAATAATGTCATATATTTTTTATTTAACAGGTAAAGCTTATCATCGTTAAAAAAAACTTATCATGACTAGAATAACACAAAAGAGGAAACAACAAAAAAAGGAGTATTATTTAAAGAAAAAACAACAGCAAAAATTAGATGAACTACAACATGTGGGAAAAAAGAAAAAGTCTTGCGGTAAGAGAACATAAGAATGTATTTAAAAACTTTTAAAGCCTAGAAACAGTGTGCACATTGTGGAAAGTACAAAGCATGCCTCAACAACAAAAAAGAATAAGAAGAAAAAAGCGAAAATAATGGGAAATCAAATTCTAAAGAAATAATGTATGGTAAATGGAGGAAGAGTCAGTATGAAGAAATTAGAAAGAGAATGTTTTACAATAGAGTTGTCTCTAATTTGTTGAAAGATGTAAAGAAAAATAAAAGAAGATCACCATTTTATAAAAAGAAGAAACAGATTGAAACTATTGTTGAGAAGATTTTTCAATTAAAAAGGAAATTATTCATTTTAGTTTTAAACAGAATTCGGTCATTTGATAAGCCAATACATTTTATGAAGGCCAAAAGTAAGAAGAAGAGACTAAGGGCCTCATGTAGGAAGCCAAATACCGGTCGGTAACGGTCGAAATTCAGTAAATATCCAGTTACCGACCGGTATTTAGGCATTTGCTATGTAGGGGGCTGATTTCTGGATTCGGTATTTACCGAATCGGAAATTAAGAAATCGGTAAAATACCGATTCGGTAAATACCGAATCCAGAAATCAGATGTAGGGAGCACTCTATAGAGTGAAAATCAGTATTAGAAATTCGTTATTTACCACCAAATACAGGTTGGTGATAAATAACGAATACCTTGCAAAACGCAATATTTTGCAGATTTAAGAGTGCCATGTGGAAGACATACATGCCCTTAGGGCATGTATGTGTGCCACATGTGCACACATGCAAGATTCAGGGGTGCAACAGGGTGTCAATGTGACACCCTGCCACCCTTGAATATGCTCCCCCCCTTACCGAATCGGTATTTACCGAATCGGTAATGAGGCATACCTTCCCATTGATTCCTATGGGCCTCCAGGCCCATAGGAATCAATGGGAAGGTATGCCTCATTACCAAATCGGTAAATACCGATTCATAATTACCGAATTTTTCCGATTCGGTAAACTTTACCAAATCATTACCTACATCACATTTACCGATTCATAAATACCGAATCGGTAAAATTCGGTATTTATGAATCGGTAAATGTGAGGCTACCTACATATGGCCCTAATTAACAGAAGTAACTTTTGTGATTTTTTTTGGGTGAATGGAAACACAGTTCTAGTTCAGAGCCTTTTTTAATAAAGAGAGTTATTTTCAAACCAATACAATATTACTTGCAGTTGATACCAGTGGTCGAGCTTATGAGGTTAGAAATGGTTGTCCAATTGAGAAAGAGAAGATGGTTCCCACAAATGTAGAACAAGTGATAGCTGATGAAGTTCTAGGGAGATGTCCTAAAGCTCCAGCGTATACTTGGGATTGTAGTAGTATTTGTAGTATACGACAAGAATCACTTGATATTTTTCGCAATTTCTTACGAGAGTATAGTAAAAAAAAGTGTTAAACAAAAGATCAAGATGTTGCAAGGACTACATTCTTGCAGTGTGAGTAAAAATATTGGTTTTCAAGGTCATTCACTGGCTTGTCTTACAAGAAGAGTATGTCAAAGTGTTTTTCATCATTTTAGAATGTTAGCAGTACATCATTCTCAAATGCGGAAGTTAGTGAGAAGATTGTATTACGCAAAAAGTCCAGCAATAATTTTAAATGACTTAAACAGTGCTCTTTTGCATGGGACAGTATCAGATGTTAAAAAAGTTTGTGATGAAATAGAGTTACGTTACTTTGGTCCAAAAGAAGAGAGTGGACAAAGTGAGACGTTGATAGAAATAAAATAGGTGTTGAAGAAAATATGGAAAATAGTAGTACAGAGAAGTTTGAAGAACAAATTACAAAGCTTAAGGTAATTTCATGTGAAAGGCTAAATTAAACTTGTATTTGTTGCCGACGAATTTACTATAGAAATCAGACTAGGACTGTTGATCTTTATTTAAAAAGTGAAAGAGAAAATAATGATAAATTAAATGAATTTGCAACTTATTTGTTGGTGAGAATTGCTTTGATTTGGGTACTGATCAGCGTATTTGTAAATATTGTTATAACAAATTAGACGATAAAAAATGCCTGAAAGAGCTGTCCATAATAATCTAGAGTTGGTAGCTATTCCTCCAGAACTAATAGATTTAAATGAGTATGAGTCTATTCTTATTCAATGTGTGCACCCATTTCAGGCTATTGTTCGCATGGAGCCTAAAACAGGTAAATTGCCTCCTACAGATTTACAGCGAGGATTAAAAGGAAGAGTTGTATATTTACCTCTAGATTTAAAGAAAAATATTGAAACTATTGGTGTAGAGAATATAGAAAGTGAACCACTAGTTATTCTAGGTAATGGTGTTCCTACTAAGAGTAAGAAAACTTGGCAGGAATTAGTTGATGTTAGGAAAGTGCAAAAGGCAACATTATAGCTTATAAAAAACAATGATTACTACAAAAATGTGTATGTAGGAGAAGAAGAAATACTTTTGGGAGATAATAGTGAAACATCAAGGTGCCAATTCCGATCCGTTAAAAATAATTTGTGTACGACCCATATCCGTATATTTTTACCTACGAGTCGTAGAAGCACCGTACAAACGGCCAAGTACGATTCGTCCGTGAAAAATAACTACGAATAGCGTCGGGAAAAGTCTACGAGAGTGCATCGGAAAGTTTTCACGTCCGAATATCGTCGGGAAAAGTGTACGAGAGTGAGCCGGACATTTTTACGTGCAAATCGTAAAACACAAGTCCGAGCGCGCAAGTACGATCCCGACCGTCCTTCCGAATACACAATCGCACGTAAAAAGGCCCGTACAGTTCAACGCGGTAGCACACATGTACACGGGTAATCTCATGCCCGTGTACGAGCCGTACAGCCCCCCCACCCCAAATATGTCAGCACCCTACACCACCCTGTCCGCACTGTACCGCCGCCCCGCAACTGTACGCACCGTACCCCCCATGTATGCACTGTACCCTCCCCATGTACGTGCCTTACCCCCCCCTGTCTGCACTGTACCCCAGCCCCGCACCTGTACATGCCGTACCCCCCCATGTACGCGCCGTACCCCCCCCGTAGGCGCATCACCCCCGCATGTACGTGCCATACCTCCGCATGTACGCGCCGTACCCCAGGGCCACACGTGTTCCCACCGTACCCCCACCGCATGTACGCGCCTTACCCTCCCATGTACGCGCCATACCTCCGCATGTACGCTCCGTACCCCAGGTCCGCACGTGTACGCACCGTACCCCCACCGCATGTACGTGCCTTACCCCCCCATGTACGCGCCATACCTCCGCATGTACGCGCCGTACCCCAGGGCCCCACCTGTACGCACTGTACCCCCACCGCATGTACGCGCCCTCCCCCATGTACGCGCCCCCCATGTACGCGCCTTCCCCCCATGTACGCGCCGTACCTCCGCATGTACGCGCCGTACCCCAGGGCCGCCCGTGTACGCACCGAACCCCCACCGCATATATGCGCCGCACTCCAACACCGTACCCCAGCACCCTCACCCAGCATCACGTATGTATGGATCGTACCTACGCGAAAATTACTCTTACAGAACCAGGACACTGTAAAACAGCACAAGGAGGGTCAATTCGACTCGCACAACACCACAAAACACGTCTACATGACAAAATACATCTCAATGACTGACCTGGCACATCCAAACAGGCAAACAGAGGCCCCAAATCACAACCACCACGTATAACACACCCACCAAAATTCAAACACAGCCAAACCCAAAAATGGACCAATAAAAAGGGCCCACACACACAACCCATGAGCCTTTGCAACAGACCCACTGCTGCCAGACCCCACTGACAAACAACTCCACAGAGAAACTACTCCACATCACTCATGCCTCCACTACACCTTCACTCACACACCTTCACACAACCTCCTCCCCAAACATCCCCCTCTTCACATTCACACACACACCATCACATTCACACCCACACACCCACAACCATCCAAACCCCCACCCACACCCTACACAATGCCCACAGACAAGAATCCACAGTTCACAACGGCGGAGCTGGACCTCCTTGTCAACGAAGTCATCAGAGTCGAGCCACAGCTGTTTGGAACATTGGTCAGACAGACCAGCATAGCTGAAAAATCTGCCATGTGGCAGAGGATCGTCGATAAGGTGAATGCTGTTGCGCCCATCTGAAGAACCAGGCATGAATGCCAAGCCAGGTGGTACGATCTGCGCAGGGCGGTCAAGAGGAAAATGAATGAAGAATATGCCCAGACTAACATCACTGGAGGTGGGCCGCCCGCAGACCCGTACACTACCATCCCTGGGAGGAGAAGGTGATGGCCCTGCTACCGCCGGTGGGAGTACACTAAGTCGAAGGAGTTGCAGAGCCTGGTGAGTACACAAACAACTTACGTAACATGGGGGCAATGGGGTCACACCACATATACACCAAATGCACGCAACTTCCCCCAAACACTCACCGCAAACAACCACACTCAAAATCCACGCTCATGCCACTAACGTCTCCATGCACCCTTCACAAATCAAGGCAAGGCCATGTCCAAGCCTACAACAACCACAAACACAAGACTGGATGTCTGGGAGGCTGGGAGGGTGGGCCCCACACAACACATTGTGAAAATGAGACGCAGACACCAATGCCTTCAGCCCATATGGCATAGGTACATAACCATGCACAATGCACAGGGACTGGCAAAGTACTGACAAGGTAGATGACACTTGGCCCTGCTGTATGCAGCACAAGGCCCTACTGGGACCACTGTACACTCAAACACCAACTCCACAAGCATAGGTATCTAGCACAGGAACTCACACTCACTGTCATGCCAGCATGCACCATGAGGGTCAGACACATCACCTGGGAGACCCAATGACAACTCACACTACACACAACAGCAGGCCCGGTCACAACCCCCCCCCTCTAACACAAGCACACACACCCGGGGCAGGCAACGGATTTACACACTCCCACAATGGACATGTGACACAACAAGACCGATCCAGAGCCAAATAAGCATCAGAGCAAACAATCTACAGGTCAAACACTCAGGAGAACATCCCAATCTGTCCCCCGCAACATACCCATCCCCAAGTGGACATTGAGAGGAATGCTAGGCACATCCAACTACCTGGAGGAAATGTGTCAACTTGAATATGTATGAAACATAGATGTCGCATGAAACACCATTAACATTGTCTCTCTCTCACACACAGGGCAACGTCGTCGATCTCCCCCCAACACTGGGGGGGAAGAATCACAGTCCCAAGCACCTCGTGAAGACGATCCCACCGGCAGCGACGACTCTCACCACTCCGTGGATGAATCCGACCAACCTGGACCCTCTGGTGCCCAAGCCCCTGCAGCAACTGCGTCAGGTAGATCTGTGCCAACCACCACCACCATTCCTGCCACATCCCAGGATACACCCAGGAGCCCTGCTCACACTGAACAACAGAGCCAGTCTGACCAGGAGGGACAAGGTTCTCCGGGCACCCAGGAGGAGGCAGGCAACCCTGCAAATCCCATCCCTCAGGGGTCCCGTAGACCCGATGTGCCCACAAGGGCAGGCCAGGCTCAAGTGGGCAGGGGTGGTGGGATAGGAGGCAGGCGGAGGCGCGAACCTGACCAGCCAGCTCAGGACGCCGGTATGTCACACATACGCAACATCCTGGAATCATACCGGCGTGACACCAGAGACATCAACCAGGTCGTGTCAAGACTCTCCGAGATGCAGGGGACCCTCGATGAGATTAAGAACCTGCAGGTCGAGCATCATGCCAGTCATCAACAACACCAAGGACGGATGGAGGCAAGACTGGCTGAGCTCCTGGCGGTGCACAGGGACGTGAGCCAATCACTCCGTCAGATCGCCAAAAGCCTGGCAAACCCTCCCTATGCCACCAGGTGTAGACCAGTACCAGACACAGGGAGGGAAGAGGAGGAGGATTCATCTGACGGAGCGTCCCCAGCATCGTTAAGGCCTGCATCTGAGGGTCCCCGGAGGAAGGTGGGTCGTCCACGGAAAAGACAGTGAGAGTCAGCGGACCATCCCCATCTCCCAGGTCACCTGGCCTGGCACCTGGCCCTCTGGCGCAACAGCAGCACCTCATCCAATGACATTCTCTGCCACATGGACTTGCTGGTCACAGTCTGACCAATGATGACCAACACTGTGGTCTGGACTCTGATGACTCCCAATGCCAAGGATACCATCTCCCCCTATGAACTTTGGATTCTATTCCCCCGGTACAGCACCTAATTGCATCTACCAAACAACTTGCCCCACCGCAAATAAATATTTCACTTTGGACATGAGACGTTCCTGTCATTTTGCATTATTCAACGACATATGTGTGTGGAAATGTCAAACTATGCCTGAGTGTTGAACCAACTCCAGCCATCCATACCCTGGGATCAGAGTCTGGTACAGGACACACATGGGTCACAAGGTATCATTCAATGTAGGCATGGAGCACAACACTCACCTGTGATGGCCGCTGGCTGCTGAGGGGGGGCTTGCTAAACTGTGCGGAGAGACCTATTTGGGAGATCATCATCAAGACATAGAGGTCATGGCTCATGTGGAGGTTCCCGGGGAGGGAGTCCCAGGTATGTGTGGCCAGGTGGGAGAACAATGTCCTGTATGCTGGAGTACGGTGGATGTGAAGAACGGTGGCCAGGGCAAGGTTGGATGCGCGGAGATGGCCCAACGGGATCTAGGATGACAGACGTACAAGGTTGGTTGGGGTCGGGGTTGTGGACTGCCTCCTGAGTGTGGGTGGGGAGTGTGGAGGTCACCCTGCAGCAGACAGTGATCCATTGCAGCTATCCATGGTGGACTGTGAGGTGGCTGGGGCGCAGGGGGTTGAATCTGCGGTGTGCAGATGCCTCCTGGAAGTGGACCAGTTTCCTGGGAGGTTGGATGTACTTGCTTCGTAGAGGGCAGGGCAGTATTTGACATGGATGTTGTCATGTACCTGGGGGATGGTCTGTCTTTTCTTGGAGTGGATCTATATGTGGATCATGTGCATAATGCAGAGGGCGTTGCAGCATGAGGTACAGATTCTGTGGACTAGCATGGCATATGTGAGCGAGCCAAACATGATGCACATCATCTTGTGTGTGTGGCCACTGGGTGCTTGTGCAGGGCTCTTGCGGGTGGGACACAGGCACTTGACCCAGCTGGAAGGGGACACTCCTCAGATGATCACCTCAGTCCTGTACAAGTCCAGCCTGAGGTGGCTCGTGTTCAGCCATTCATCAATGGATCTCATGCATACTTGAATGATGGAACTGCCAATGTCTGTGTCTTTGTTGAGGGTGAGGAGCACCTGGCTGTCAATGGCATACAAGCTGATGATGAGGTGCTGTGCGCATGTGATGGTGGAGAGGGGGGTCCTGGACACTCTGTAGATTCACATGCTATGAGATGATACCTGTGCCATGTCCCAGACGATGACACCATACTACATGCTGAAGCCTTGAGTCCCACTCCCATGCCCTTGCTGGGCTACAGAGCCGGTGGGGAGTATTAGGGACGTCACCTGGTTGGTGTGACAGGGCCTGGAAGGCGGGGCAGCGCAGTGTAGGCAGTTGGAGTTGCACACTCAGCATGCAAAGGTGTCGTGTGTGTGCCCAGGGTATGTCTGACAGCAGGCGTTAGATGTGTGGATGGACATAGCTCGGAGTGTGGCTGATACATCAGACTGTAGTGTGATGTGGGTTATGCAAGGACAGGATGGTGGTGCAATGTGCACCTTGCATGTGCTGATGGTCCAGCCCTTGGCACCGCGTGGCACCAACAGTGGCATACACAAGCTGAGGACAGCAAAATGAATGGGTGGAGGGAGGAAGTAAGGAGCATCCTGGAGGCGTGTGTTGCCAAATCTGGATACTCTGTTGGCCCTTGCTACAGGGGCCCCAGCACCAGGCGGCATCTCCTTGTAAAATGACAGAATTTGCACACATAGACTAGGATGTCAGAAGGACAACTGCAACAGGCGCGTGTGTTAAGTAAGGAGTGTCCAGTGTCACATGGCACACACAGAGACAATGCATGCACAATCACCAAAGAAGCATGACACCGGATCAGGAAACTGAAGGCCGACCTAGGCACAGGAGACACACCCTCAGCAGCTGTTGATGGTCCATTGTGTGGACCAACATGCCAAAAAACATACACAACCATGTACTTACATGCCCAATAGGGAGCCTAACCCATGAGCAACTGCATGCATGTTGCTAAACTACACATGGACTCCTATGCATAATCTTCCACAACTATGCCAGATATGCCGCATGCAAAGTGGCAAGAGACCTGCATTGACAGAGATGAGGCACCTTGGAGTGTGATGAACACCTTTATTACTCAGCCTCACACTAAGGGAAATGCATCAATTGGAACAGACTCACAGGTCATTTGGCTGACCATGTGTGACCTACACTGGACACCCCCTTCAACACACAGATGTGTACATCCTACTAAGCTGGCACACAAGTGAAGGGGTTGATCCTAAAACCCCTTGCTGCACACGGAGAGTCTACAATTCCCCATTGAGCCTCATATGGGGATGTCCCACACTATGTCCACCATTAGCATCCCGTATGTTCCTGAGGGACGTTATACACACATTGATGCCTTCATCAGAATCCACACACCATTACAGATGACTGTCAGGAAGGGTGACCATCAATTCATGGGAGCCATGCAACACGTCATGTGGCCCATGGTGAGTCGACATGTATGCATGGTAACACAACATGCACAGGAGCAGTCCCCACATATCACAAACACGTACCACCCACAAAATGCCTTGCTGCACTCCTTACCCCAAATGACTTTTCACCATGTCTGTGCATGTGACTCTGATCCAGCACACGTTGCAATACTCATGAGGAATAGCAGGAGGGCCATGTTGACATGAGCAGACGACAGCCGCAAGAACCTGGGGAGGACAGACACACAACAATTCAATGAAGAGCTAGTAATCCGCAGTCATGTACATGTACTCTACAGAAATGATGTTGTCACCATGCCCTTAACATATTTAGTGTCCCAGCTAATATGTGTGGAATGACATCATAACTTGAATGACACATCAGAACACACCTCCAAGTCACTTAGCACACAGTCAGCTCGACACACACATTGCAACACATGCCACACAAGGCTCAAAGCGTGCACACTCAGACACAGGGACTCATCATCATGAGAAGAAGTTGCGGATAAGCTGACTCCGGATGTCCTCATCCTCATCCTCATCCTCACTTGCCCCGTGCCCGAGCCCTTCATCCTCCACGGGTGGATGATCCTGCTCATCCGGATCAAGGATGAGTGGCACGGCCTTCTCCACTGCCATGTTGTGCAGCATGCAGCACACAATGAAGATTTTGCAGACCTTCACTGGGGCATATGGGAGGGCGCCGCCGGTCTAGTGGAGGCACCGGAATCTGCTCTTCAGGATTCCAAACGTCCTCTCAATCACGCGCCTCGTCTGCCCATGGGTGTCGTTGTACCGGTGTTCTGCAGCTGTTCTGGGGTTGCGGAGAGGCGTCATCAGCCATGGCATGTTGGGATAGCCAGAGTCCCCTACATGGAAACATCATGTGAAGAAGTGGGTCAGGAGATGCCGTAAGATACAAAGATAGCGCTGAACACAGGACTAACAGGTATACCCACCAACAAGACATGTTCATTCCGCGTGCAGCTGCAGCATCATTTCTGGCTCCCTGCTACGCCTCATGATGTATGCATCATGTGCGGACCCTGGAAAACGTTCACAGACATGGGAAATCAGCATGTTAGCAAGACACACCACAAGGGCATTAATGGAGTGGTAATGTTTTCTGTTTCTATAGGCTACCTCCTTTGCCTGTGGTGGTACCAAAGCCACATGTGTCCCATCAATGGCCCCAATTACATGAGGCATCCCTCCCAGGGCATAGAACTCACCCTTGACACCTGTCAACTGCTCACGAGTGGGAAAATGGATGAATTCATCCAGGTGCACCAACATGGCTTCTATTACATCATGCAGGACACGGCTGAACATAGTCTGGGACATGCCACCAACATCAGCTATGGTCAATTGAAATGTGCCGGTGGCAAAAAAATTTAGGGCTGCCATCACCTTCACCTTGGGGGTCAGAGCTGTAGGATACCTGTGTTGTGGTTGGAGGTGTGGTGCAAGCCGGCGGGTCAAGTCCTCTATCAACTCTTGCGAGAAGTGGTATCTGCGTATGCAGTCATGTTCACGCATGTCATCCAGGTCTGGCATTCGTCTGGGGAGAGGCGGTGCCCTGCAGAGATTTGGAAGGAATAACGAAGTGTGAGTACATTACCACACCAATGTCACTGAGGTGAGCACATGTTCAACAGCTAATACACATCTGCTCAATACAGAGTCTGTGCTGTGCAATACATCCAGGACACGTGGGCCAGCCAGGTGATACTCCTACGAAGAGCCAGCCACAATAGTTGCATGGCAATGTTGACGTGACATGCCATGAAATAGCTGTTGGCCAGTGTAAGTGACAAGCCAGACACATTACATGAGTGACAGACATCCACATATCAGCATTTGAAGGATTTCATCTCATACAGACAGCTGGCGGGAGTCTAGACGCACAGGTCACATGTTATCTGGAACTGGACAGATGACACACATTTCCATTAAGGGGTCCATGTCAAAAACTGAGGTCACAGACATTGAGACAACGCAGATATTGCCTCATGTCAGGAAGTCATCTTCGAACCATAATGACACATGTAACGTGTGAGTCCACATGTGGCATGGTGTGCGTATATGTGTGTCATGCACATATGCACACAGACACATGTTGGATGCTGCAACAGAAGATGGAGTTAACGGAACGCCAACGGAAAGGTCATGGGAACACATGACACACACATGACAGAGTCACATCGTGGCACACTGGGAGTCACATGTGAGGTGTAATTGTCCGTGTACCTGCCATCAGGGGACAGTTGCGGGTGTAGCTGACTGTGCCATACTAGTGATGCAGTGCTTGATACGTGTGTCGCACATGCACACATTTGCAAAGTGTGAAGGGGAAGTGTGCCACGTAGTGCCCCATCACACATGACATGTGTAAACAGCTCATCACACATCTATAGTGCCACAACATGAGGAGACATGTGCCACATCACTGCCTGACACACCTAGGCCCTGCACATGAAGGACTGCACTGACAATGACTTGATTTACATCCTTGTGCGAGTCTGACACCTCCATTCCTTTCGTGTGCGCCTCCTATCACCAGTGTAAGCTGTGAAACGCAGTACACACGCTCTGAGGGCGTGTGTAGGTCCCGTACTCACGCGTGTATGGCCCGTACACGCGTGAGTATGTGCCGTATCACTAGGCCCTACGGTACCCCCAACTATAGTGATCGGCACGTACTTACGCGTATACAGCCCGTACACGCGTGAGTACGTGCCATATCACTAGGCCCTACGGTAACACAACTATAGTGATAGGCACGTACTCACGTGTGTACGGCCTGTACACGCGTGAGTACGTGCCGTATCACTAGGCCCTACGGTACCCCCAACTATAGTGATCAGCACATACTCTCGCGTGTACGGCCTGTACACGTGTGAGTACGTGCCGTATCACTAGGCCCTACGGTAACACAACTATAGTGATAGGCACGTACTCACTCGTGTACGGCCCATACACACGTGAGTACGTGCCGTATCACTAGGCCCTACGGTACCCCCAACTATAGTGATCGGCATGTACTCACGCTTGTACGGCCCTTACACGTGTGAGTACGTGCCGTATCACTAGGCCCTACGGTAACACAACTATAGTGATAGGCACGTACTCACGCGTGTACGGCCCGTACACGCGTGAGTACGTGCCGTATCACTAGGCCCTACGGTACCCCCAACTATAGTGATCGGCACCTACTCATGCGTGTACGGCCCGTACACGCGTGAGTACGTGCCGTATCACTAGGCCCTACGGTAACACAACTATAGTGATAGGCACGTACTCACGCGTGTACGGTCCGTACACGCGTGAGTACGTGCCATATCACTAGGCCCTACAGTACCCCCAACTATAGTGATCGGCACGTACTCACGCGTGTACGGTCCATACACGCGTGAGTACGTGCCGTATCACTAGACCCTACGGTACCCCCAACTATAGTGATCGGCACGTACTCACGCGTATATGGCCCATAAACGCGTGAGTACGTGCCGTATCACTAGGCCCTATGGTAATACAACTATAGTGATAGGCACATACTCACGCGTGTACGGCCCGTACACGCGTGAGTACGTGCCGTATCACTAGGCCCTACAGTACCCCCAACTATAGTGATCGGCACGTACTCACGCGTGTACGGCCCATACACGCGTGAGTACGTGCCGTATCACTAGGCCCTACGGTAACACAACTATAGTGATAGGCACGTACTCACGCATGTACGGCCTGTACACGTGTGAGTACGTGCCGTATCACTAGGCCCTACGGTACCCCCAACTATAGTGATCGGCACGTACTCACGCGTGTACGGCCCGTACACGCGTGAGTACATGCCATATCACTAGGCTCTACGGTACCCCCAACTATAGTGATAGGCACGTACTCATGCGTGTACGGTCCGTACACGCATGAGTACGTGCCATATCACTAGGCCCTACGGTACCCCCAACTATAGTGATCGGCACGTACTCACGCGTGTACGGCCCATACACGCGTGAGTATGTGTCGTATCACTAGGCCCTATGGTACCCCCAACTATAGTGATCGGCACGTACTCACGCGTGTACGGCCCTTACACGCGTGAGTACGTGCCGTATCACTAGGCCCTACGGTAACACAACTATAGTGATAGGCATGTACTCACGCGTGTACGGCCCGTACATGCGTGAGTACGTGCCATATCACTAGGCCCTACGGTACCCCCAACTATAGTGATCGGCACGTACTCACGCGTGTATGGCCCGTACACGCGTGAGTACGTGCCGTATCACTAGGCCCTACGGTAACACAACTATAGTGATAGGCATGTACTCACACGTGTACGGCCCGTACACGCGTGAGTACGTGCCGTATCACTAGGCCCTACGGTACCCCCAACTATAGTGATCGGCACGTACTCACGCGTGTATGGCCCATACACGTGTGAGTACGTGCCGTATCACTAGGCCCTACAGTAACACAACTATAGTGATAGGCACGTACTCACGCGTGTACGGCCTGTACACGCGTGAGTACGTGCCGTATCACTAGGCCCTACGGTACCCCCAACTATAGTGATCGGCACGTACTCACGCGTGTACGGCCCGTAAACGCGTGAGTACATGCCGTATCACTAGGCCCTACGGTACCCCCAACTATAGTGATGGGAACGTACTCACGTGTGTACGGGCCGTACACGCGTGAGTACGTGCCGATCACTAGGCCCTACGGTAACACAACTATAGTGATAGGCACGTACTCACGCATGTACGGCCCGTACACGCGTGAGTACGTGCCGATCACTATAGTTGGGGGTACCTTAGGGCCTAGTGATACGGCACGTATTCACGCGTGTACGGGCCTTACATGCGTGAGTACGTGCCGATCACTATATTTGGGGGTACCATAGAGCCTAGTGATACGGCACGTACTAATGCGTGTACGGCCAGTACACGCGCGAGTACGGCCCGTATCACTGTAGTGATGGTGCCCTAGGGGTACGTCTGAAAATCGCCGTACCTGTGTGGGGATTTAAGAATTACAATGGGGACACATGAGGGGCAAGTATTAGGGCCTAAATACATGCTGGTTGTCATGGATACCGAGTTTCAAGTTCAAGATTTTACATCATGTGATCTGGAAAAATCAGTTGGCCACATTTAACATTGTTGCAAAGTGGTTGTTGACTTGACATGATGCTGCAAAATCGAAAGATGCAAAGGCTGTCACTGGTGTATGTTTAAAGGGATTGGAGGAAACGTAGGATGCAAATGAGTCTGACCAATCACTCTGTACTCCTGTAAATGAAATAGGCCAGCAAGGCAGATATAAGGCAAGCAGAACCCATGAGAGGGCACTTGCCTGCACAACATGTCAGTCGATACCACTGCTGCTGTATTGTCTCCCTCTGGCACCATGTCAAGGACTGTGGAGAGGGCCCAGACTTTCACCCAGGAGGAGAACGAGGCCCTGCTGGATGTGATCCTCCCACAGTACCCCATGCTGTATGGTCGACCAGGGGAGCAGGTGAGTGCTGACTCCACTACCTTTGCCTGTGCACCTTTATTGTGTCTGTCACTTCTGCCATTGTGGCCAGGTGTGACAGACATGCAATGTTGGGTGGAGTGGGTCCCAGGGGGGGGGGGATGGCTTATGTCTCTCATGCAGGGCTTGATGTAGTTCATGTGTGCACTCCTCACTTGCATTGTGCTTACTGTGAAATTCACTGCATAGTGCATGGCACATTCCGCCAGTCAAATCCTCTTGGGCATTCTTGTTCTATTGTCCTGCGGTGATTCAGTGGTCACCCCGGTGTGACAGGTGACTGCACCCACAGATATGTGTGAGAGTTGAGTGGAGCTATGGTGAGAGTGGTGAGAGTGTCCAAATGATGTGTACGCCCCCTGGACATTGATGTGTGTGAATGTTTCTTGTCATGTGGATGAGTGTCTATGTGGAGTGTTGCACCACAGCTGCATGGAGGAGGCAACTGCTCAATCCATCTCATGTGTGAAGTAAGCCGTGCTGTGTGTCTGACTTGCTGAGCTAGCCCCACACCTTTGACCCCCCCTCTGGCAAGTGGCACATGTGCAGAGTGATGTTTGCATCCGCTGTTGCCAATGGCAGGTGATTGATGTGTGCCTGTGTGTGTCTGTGTACTCTGCTGAGGTTTTGTCAGTGGCCTGGGGCATGTGACTGCATTGCGGTGCTGTCCATCAGCCTTGTGTTGCTTGGGATGCACAGTGTGTGCCATGATCAGGGATTGGTTCGCACCCCTCATGCCACCTGTGTACTTACTATGCCATGTAGTGCATTGGTGCGTCCCCAGTGGAAAAAGTCCCTATGACTAAGGTGCTATTACTTGCCAGCATACTATGCCCTGTTCTACAAATCTAAGATGTTCTAATGTGTGTCTCTGTGACATGGTGCAGGTGTAGTGATGTTGTCCCACTTTGTCATCCACACAGGTATCCCCCTACCACAAGGGGAAGATCTGGAAGGATGCCGTCAAGGCCGTGCAATCGGCGAAGGGTCGCAGTCGGCGCCTGCCACAAGTGAGGAAGAGATGGCAGGACATCCGGTGCTGGACCCGGAGGATCGCCCGGGTCATGCTGAAGGAGGAGGCTCCTCGCAAGCATGGCGGGCGCCGGCGCCTGACCCACCAGATGCGGCGTGTCCTGGCGGTGGTCTTCCCTGACCTGGATAGGCGGATACAGGAGTTACAGCAGCAGGAATGGGGTAGGTACATGTGTGTTTGTTGTGTGTCGCCAGCTTTTGTTGCTGCTCAGTCGCCTGGAGACACTGCCAGGGTATATATGTGCAGTGCATATCCTGTTCCCCCACAGTCAACCTGTGCTGTTCTTCCTCCCTTCCCCTCCTTGACATGTGTTACCTGGTCTGTGAGTTATCACTATTGCACATGGTCATCTAGGATTCCAGTTTATCAAGGTGCACACTGCTTTCAGCATCATGTGTGGGGGTGGTCTGCCTGTGCCCTGTCCTGTACAGTCATTAGGGGGTGCATATTTGTTGCCACTGATGCTGAGTCCCAACATAGGAGTGTGAGGCTTCAAATGAACAGACTTGCTGCATGCATTACCAATGTTGTGGCCTCAGACATGATGTGCATGAGTGGGATATATGCATAGTGCCGGGAACGGTTGCTCCTGTAACAGTCAGCTCATTCCATGACCATGGAGCAGTTTGCACACTACAGTCCCCTGACACAGCCTGCCCTCCTACTAATGTGTGTCATCCAACACTGTGCACATTCACTGTGGCTTCATAATGGCTCTGCCTCTGTGGCATTGTTCCCTGGCCTAGGTAGTAGTTTCACATGTGTGATACATTTGCCCACTGGACAGGGATACAGCAGTTTGCTTGTGCATACTCACACTGGGCAGTGCCTGTGTGGCTATTCACAACAATCTGTTGATGTTTGTTTGTGACCAATATGTTTTGCCAGCCCTACAAGGTGATGTCGTGTTAATGAAGCTAGTTTTCAAGCACAGTTATTGTAACCCTGAATAAGAGCTTTCACTTCTTGATTGGTATCAGTCACATTGACTCAGGTATGGGTGGGTGTGCGCGGGAGGGGCGTACATGTTCAACCCTGATGTTTCATTGCCAGTTCTGACTTGTGTGTGATGATTCGCAGTACAGAAAGTCATCGTGCAGTGCCCCCGTGATGTTGGCCAGTGCTTGCTGTTGGTGCTTCATTGCCTGTGTCAGTTCTTGGCAATCATATATCCTGCTTGGACATTTTTGGCACCTGTGTGTGGTTCAGATGCTACACAGTTGTGACTTTGTGTGCTGACATCTGTGGGTACATTCTGGCTTGCCATGAGGGGGAACCCACAGTACAGCTAGGCTTTTTTGCTAAACAATTGCAGGCCCATTAGCTCATGCATTGTCCTGGGTGTGGACATGTGTGCCACTCCAGATGACAGTCAGTAGGTCATATGTGTAGCCAACTGTGTGATGAGGTGACGGATAGCCATGTGACAAATGACATTATTCAAGTTGTTACTGAAAATGTCCATTGGCACTCACTACACCTGTCAACATGTCTCAATGTTTCATATGCTTGACCTTGTTGTTTGGTTGTGAAGGACAATGATGTGCCTGCATGACAGATGTCTCCCAAGGAAGTGCACAAGACACCACCATTACACTTTCTAGGGACACGCTGGCACATTTTAAAGTAAGGCACAGTTTGAACAACACTTGTTTGGAGTTCATACATATACATGTTCCCACAGTGTGCTAGCATTTGGGTTAGTCCTTGGTTGTTGCTGATACCAACTTACGAGTGTCAAGTCATCCAGCCACCCTTGTGCCATGTATATGTACTTACTGCTACGCCTTTTCTGCCTAACAGTGGCTGATTTGAATGAGTCTGGCAGCTCAGGCAATGACTGTGTACATGTAGTTTGGTGTGCACCTCCTTGTGTGACTTCTGCTATACAGACACATGTGTGTTGTGTTCACAGAGTGCCACATTCACACATGCTAGACATGTCCATTTTGTAAAGGGTTGTGATTCTCCAGGAGTCACAATGTATTTCTTTGGGGTGTCAAAAGTACTCACAGGTCTCAGAGTGTGGGGACACCTTCTGCATTGGCATGTGGTATTTGGCCTTGGGTGCGACAATACTGTTTGTTTCACAGTGAACAAGAGGTGGCATGCCTTCATAGTCTTGCTATGCTCAACGGATCCCAGACACTAGCTTCTCATGATCTTGTGATTTCAAGTTATTTGCTGTTGTGTCCTAATTGTCATTGTTTGCAAGTGGCATGGTGCGTCAACCAACTGGGGAGTGCAGGACTTACATATGTGGGGAGTATCCTAGATTTTACTCCTGATGCCTTTCCTGATATGCACTGTTGCCTATTTTGTTTGGACTCATGTGTCAGATGTATACAGGTGACTGATTTTTTCCTGTCTCTTCACATTGCCCACAGCATCCTCGGAGGACACAGAGGGAGACACCGGCACGGACGTGGAGGAGGGATCGAGCAGTGGTGCCACCACTGCTGTGGAGTCGGTGGGATCTAGTGGCATGGAGGGCGAGGGGAGTGCGGCGGAGGACCTGCCCAGTACCAACACAGACTACGAGGCAGACGGGTCCGAGGCTGAGCTCCCAGAGGGGGCGGAGGCTGCTCCCAGAGCTGAAAGCAGCAGTACATCTCTCGCAGCCCCCTCCATTCCCATCACCGCCCTCCTACTTGCTCGGGTCCCTTCTGTCCGTGCTAGGCCACACCATGTCTCCTTCGTGCCAGGCACCGCACCCCCTGCCCCTGTCCCCCCTGCTGCCCTCACTGCCAAGTCTGGGGACATTCAGCGGCAGTTGCAAGTTGGGCAGACTTCGATCCTGACTGTCCTCCATGGCCACACCAGACTGCTGACCCAGATGGTGTCGTACATGGAGGGCATGTCATCAGAGATGTCTGACCAACGGATGTTGGTGAGGTCCCTGGACTCGTCACTGACGGCAGTAGCGAGTCACCTGCAGCGCTGCCTCCCCCCCTACCCCTGGCCCATCCACAAGTACAACACCCATGCCTGTCCCAAGCACACCAAGTCATCCACACACACGCACCCCACCAGACACAAGCAGCACACCACCACGTAAGGGCAAGCGCACACCTCCTGACACGCACACTCAGGGGGTAGCAGGCACACCCACTGGGTCTGGGGCACACACGCAGGCACGCAGCCACAGTCCTCATCCACATGACTCACTCCCCAGTCCCTCCGATGTCACTCCCCTTGGTTCCCCTGCCCCAGATTCGGAGAAGGAGGCCTACTTTGCTGGGATGGGCCTCAGCCCCACTAGTTCACCTGGACGCAAACGGTCACGGCTCTCCACGGGTAGGGGAGTTAAGTCCCCCAGCCCGTCCACCACCTCCCCCAGTAGCGCTGCAACCCATCCCTCTGACCCCCCCCCCTCCTTGGGGCCTGTTGTTTCTCCGGGTGCAGGGGAGATGCTTGAAGAACTGGCAGAAGTGTGCAGCGCTGAGCTCGCCTCCACCTTTGGCGCTGCCCCACCCCCTGTGGTGGAGTCGTCCATCCCTGCACCCACAACACCTACCCTTCCCCCTCCTGTCCCTGCGGTGCCTGGTCCTTCCCCACATGATGCCCCCCCCCCCCGCCAGTCGACGACACAGTCTTGTGATGTGCAGGCAAGCTAGGGGAGACGCATGGCCATGTGTCCCCCCCCAAGGACTGATGATATGGACTGGCCATTGGCCTTTGTGAATAGTGTCGTTTACACATTATTATTTTCATGCTGAATAAAGCATTTTCTTTTTCTTTGGAAAAGTCTTGCATTTCAGGTATTGATGTTGATGCTGATGCTACAGGAGTTGGGGTTGTGGGCATGTGTTATGTTTCAGGGAAATGTTGTGGTCTGCTGCTCATGGGGTGGAACCTGATATCTGCGTGCCATCACGCGATCTCTGCAAAGATTCTTTGTCGTGTATGCTCTTTGTGTTTGGAGACATTGTCCCAAGGGGTGTTCCTTCCTCTGTGGCACCTGACATCTCCCCTGCAGAGAGTTGCACAATTGTTGTGTTGCCCTGTGTCTACATGTCCTTTGTTGGTGATGGATCTCTTCAACTCTGGCCATGCCTGCTCAGCAATGTGTCCGGCTGCATCGTCTGTGCCATCCTTGGTACTCACTGTACTTGTGTATAGAGTATTTTGCCATGCCTTCATGGATAAATGGTCCCTTTTCCGCACAATGCATGTGTGTAATCCCAGCCTAGTACACATATGGTACTTGTTCTGCTGGGTATTTGAACACCTGACTCACAATTGTGGCCATTGTATCTGTGGGAACTCCACACTATTCCTTCCATGACAGACAACATCTTGGTGGCTAGCCCAGCACCTGAACATTCCTATCAGTCCTGGGATGTGCGTGACAGTGTGTGTTCTCTTTGGCTCTCTTAGTTTGTTAGGCAGTGACATGACTATACAGTCTTGTGGCATGATCTCAGTGTGTGTATTGTGCTGCATCTGCCAGGGGTGGGTATGCATGTGTTATTTGTCCTCACACCCACATGTGGTGTGTCATGCAGTGGGGGTAAGACCTCCTTCCTCCTGGGAGTGGGACACTGCTGTCAGTGATGTGTTGTAATGGCACTATCATCATTGTCCTAAGTTAGGGATACGTACATTCACCCATGGAGCTGTGGTCATCTGATAATGATGTACACCCCCCATGTCTCTGTCCACTGCGGGGAGTCCTCTGCACCCATCCCTCATATGTCTGGGCACTGCTGGGAGTGATAGGCACCCGCCCCTCATATGTCTGGGCACTGCTGGGAGTGATAGGCACCCACCCCTCATATGTCTGGGCACTCCTGGGAGTCCTCTGCACCCACCCCTCATATGTCTGGGCACTGCTGGGAGTGATAGGCACCCACCCCTCATATGTCTGGGCACTGCTGGGAGTCCTCTGCACCCACCCCTCATATGTCTGGGCACTGCTGGGAGTGATAGGCACACACCCCTCATATGTCTGGGCACTGCTGGGAGTCCTCTGCACCCACCCCCATGTCTCTGTCCACTGCTGGGAGTCCTCTGCACCCACCCCTCATATGTCTGGTCACTGCTGGGAGTGATAGGCACCCACCCCTCATATGTCTGGGCACTGCTGGGAGTCCTCTGCACCCACCCCTCATATGTCTGGGCACTGCTGGGAGTGATAGGCACACACCCCTATTATGTCTGGGCACTGCTGGGACTCCTCTGCACCCACCCCATGTCTCTGTCCACTGCTGGGAGTCCTCTGCACCCACCCCTCATATGTCTGGGCACTGCTGGGAGTGATAGGCACACACCCCTCATATGTCTGGGCACTGCTGGGGGTCCTCTGCACCCACCCCTCATATGTCTGGGCACTGCTGGGAGTGATAGGCACACACCCCTCATAGTCTGGGCACTGCTGGGAGTCCTCCGCACCCACCCCCATGTCTCTGTCCACTGCTGGGAGTCCTCTGCACCCACCCCTCATATGTCTGGGCACTGCTGGGAGTCCTCTGCACCCACCCCCATGTCTCTGTCCACTGCTGGGAGTCCTCTGCACCCACCCCTCATATGTCTGGGCACTGCAGGGGGTCCTCTGCATCCACCCACCCACCTGCGCCCTTGCTGTGGTACACTGCTGTCCTGGGCATACACCACCCCCAATTTACAGCTGATGTGCTGCACCAAGCCGTACACCTACATCCGTGGCGTGTGTACGCCTTGTATCCATCATGTATTGGGGCTGTAGGGGTACGCGTGTACGGACCGTACCCACGCTCTGGGGGTGTGGGTATGGTCCGTACACACGTACCTCTAAATCACCACTGCAATGGTGGTATGGCCCGTACCCATGCTCTGGAGAGCGTGGGTATGGGCCGTACCACTATAGTGGGGGTGACGTAGGGGTACGCGTGGTACGGCCCGTACCCATGCTCTGGGGGCGTGGGTACGGGCCGTACCACCATTGTGGCGGTGACGTAGGGGTACACGTGGTACGGCCCGTACCCACGCTCTGGGGGCGTGGGTACGGGCCGTACCACCATAGTGGCGGTGACGTAGGGGTACGCATGGTACGGCCCGTACCCACGCTCTGGGGAGCTTGGGTACGGGCCGTACCACCATTGTAGTGGTGATGTAGGGATACGCGTGTATGGACCGTACCCACGCTCTGGGGGCGTGGGTACGGTCCGTACACGCGTACCCCTACTTCACCACTGCAATGGTGGTACGGCCCGTACCCACGCTCTGGAGAGTGTGGGTGCGGGCCGTACCACCATTGTGGCGGTGACATAGGGGTATGCGTGGTACGGGCCGTACCCATGCTCTGGGGGCGTGGGTATGGGCCGGACCACCATAGTGGAGGTGACGTAGGGGTACGCGTGGTACGGCCCGTACCCACGCTCTGGGGGCGTGGGTACGGGCCGTACCACCATAGTGGCGGTGACGTAGGGGTACGCGTGGTACGGCCCGTACCCACGCTCTGGGGAACTTGGGTACGGGCCGTACCACCATTGTAGTGGTGATGTAGGGGTACGCGTGTATGGACTGTACCCACGCTCTGGGGGTGTGGGTACGGTCCGTACACGCGTACCCCTACTTCACCACTGCAATGGTGGTACGGCCCGTACCCACGCTCTGGAGAGCGTGGGTGCGGGCCGTACCACCATTGTGGCGGTGACATAGGGGTATGCGTGGTACGGGCCGTACCCATGCTCTGGGGGCGTGGGTAAGGGCCGTACCACCATTGTGGCAGTGATGTAGGGGGACGCGTGGTACAGCCCGTACCCACGCTCTGGGGGCGTGGTTACGGGCCGTACCACCATTGTGGCGGTGACGTAGGGGTACGCGTGGTACGGCCCGTACCCACGCTCTGGGGGCGTGGGTACGGGCCGTACCACCATAGTGGCGGTGACGTAGGGGTTCGCATGGTACGGCCCATACCCACGCTCTGGGGAACTTGGGTACGGGCCGTACCACCATTGTAGTGGTGATGTAGGGGTACGCGTGTACGGACTGTACCCACGCTCTGGGGGCGTGGGTACGGGCAGTACCACCATAGTGGCGGTGACGTAGGGGTACGCGTGGTATGGCCCGTACCCACGCTGTGGGGGCGTGGGTACGGGCTGTACCACCATAGTGGCGGTGATGTAGGGGGACGCGTGGTACAGCCCGTACCCACGCTCAGGGGGCGTGGGTACGGGCCGTACACGCGTACCTCTACATCTCCACTGCAATGGTGGTACGGGCCGTACCCACGCTCTGAGGGGCGTGGGTACGTCCCGTACCACCATTGTGGTGGTGACGGGTACGCGTCCACGTCCACTTCCGTTGTGGCGGGACGTGGGATTGGTGGACACGCCCCCCAACGTGACCAGACCATGGAGGTAAATAATGTGCAGGATGTATTAGTATTTTGTGGGGTGTGGGTTATGTTTCCTGCCCCTTGCACACCCCCCCCCCCTTGGCCCCTGGGGGTTGTTCTGACCTTCTGCAGCGTCTGCGTAGGTTTCTGAACACGAGGTCGTAGGCTATGAGGGCCGGGATGACGCGTAGGTTGCGGTCAATCGCTGTCCGTCGCGTACCGGTGCTCCTTGTTCGCGTCGTCCTCAATTTCCCGGCAAGTTTTTGGCTCCAGTAAAAAATGCTGCGTGCGGAGTGACGTCGGCACAAATCGTACTAGCTGGTCTGTAAAACGCTGCCTGACTCCGTCCGGACGTCGCGTATGCGCCATCCAGAATCAGATTTGTATGTAAATCGGTGTTTTTTACGACTCGTACGGAAAAGGTATTTCTGTGCGAATCGTACTTGCGAGTTTGTAAGGTGTTTTTCCCGGGTACGAGTCGGATGGAAAAAACGCTCCGTTCGACCATTCGTACCCGGGTTTTACCGGATCGGAATCGGCACCCAAGTGGTCAAATTGAAAAAGTTGACGTGTCCAAAAGTGAAGAAATTTATGAATATTATAGTGTACATCCACTTCATTCAAAAGAAGTGATGAGGAATACAATTGAATTATTCCAAATGAAGAAAGCGAAGGGGACTCCCATGAGTGTATCGAAAAAAGTTTGGGAGCTCGTTTTCCGCAGCCTTTCCCAACTGGAAAAGGTGGTCGATATGACGAACGATCAGTGCAGATTCCTGCATCAGAATATCGGACAACTAGATTGTATGCAGAAGATCCAAGATTTCGACAATGTATCCCATATATATTTAATCTTTTGCTTGATAGTGACTTGTCTGGACTTTCATATGCAGTCAACCACATATTAAAAACAGGAGTGCATCTTCAAAATGTTTCTGCAAAGGAATTTATGGATAAAGTACATAAGAGAGATGATCATTTAGAATCTGAACTGATTAATTTGATGGCATGTCAGCGTGGTACTAATGAGTATTGGTATCGTCGTCATGGAGAACTTAAATGCATGTGAAGGAACTTGGGAACTCCTACATGGTTTGTTACACTAGGCTGTGCTGAATACGCTTGGGATGATTTACTTGAATTTCTTTGAGAAGCAAATTCAAATATTAAAAATATTTAATACAAGACACCTGGAGAATTGTGCTCTTTGGATCCTGTAAATGTATGCAGATATTTCAATCATAGGTTTGAAGCTATGATGTCTTTTATCTGCAATAAAAAGAATCCTCCTCTTGGAGAAGTTATTGATTTCTTTTGGATAAAGAAGTATCAAGCTAGAGGTGCTCCTCATATACATATGCTGTTATGGATCAAGGATGCACCCAAATTTGGAACTGATTCGGATGACACTGTTTTATCTTTTATTGAAGATTATGTTACATGTATTATACCAAAAAGAAAAAAAGAAAACACCTTAAGGCAAAAAGTGTTACTATTCCAAAGTCATCGATGTGACAAATATTGTCGACGAAAATACAAGTCGAAGGAAATGTTTTATATCAAATGTCGTTTTGGATTTCCACGTCCAGTAATATCCAAAGGAAGAGTAAACAGTTTCATGTCAGCAGTAAGACATACTATCACTAGAAAACCTCCCAAAAATACGTACAATTTGAGAAGAAGTGAAAAATCAATGTATATCAATGATTATAATCCAGTTATTTTCTCAATGTGGAATGCTAATATGGATATCCAGTATGTTGCGGACAATTCCATTGCTGTTGCTCGGTATGTAGCATCATACATAACAAAATCAGAAAAGACGGAGTTGAAAGAAATGTGGGAAGAAATTTCCCATGAGAAGAGTCATAGTAAGAAATTGTGCAGTTTTAGTTTGAAGATGTTATCCCATCGAGAGATTGGAGCGTATGAATGTTCGGATCGGTTGTCGTCTGCAAGTTTATATTCAAAGTCAAGAGGGATCATTTGGGTGAGTCTAGGTCTTGCTGCAACGCGAAATTGAGTACTTAAATCTATACAAGAAATCGAATATTTAGCAGTAAATGAACCAGAAAGCACAGATATTGTCAAAACAAACATGTTGGATACATACTATCCAAATAGAAGTCATCATCTTGAAAACATATGTCTCTATGAAGTGCTGCAATATTATAGTTTAAAGAGAAATACTACAGAAAACATAAATGAAGGAAAATATGCAGTGATTGGTTCAGAAGGATGTTTGGTAAAACAAAGTAAAGGAAATCTGATTAATCATAGAAAACTAAGTTGTGATACTCCTGATAGAAGAGAATTTTATTATTTAGCACTTTTGCAACTCTTCAAGCCTTGACGTACAGAATTGGAATTACTTGGAGATTGTCAGTGCTATGAAGATTCTTTCAATGCATGTAAAGATAGCATTGAATGCACAGTTTTTGCAAATTATCTGAAAATGTTGAATGAAGAAATTGATCAAGAAGCTACTATTGTAGCTGAGATTGCTAGAGACAGCTCTCAAGACAGTCAAAGTTCTGCTTCACTGAGTCAAGATCCACTAGGACAACCAATTCTTGAAAATGCAGCACCAATCACTATGAGTGAAGTGGAAACAGCAATGCTTCAAGCTCAAGAAGATATTATGGACTTAGAAAACTTGGAAGAACAATTAAATATTGAACAGAAAGAAATATATCAGCAAGTTAGACAACAGATCGACCATGGTTTTCTTCATGACAAGAAAGAATGCACATGCACATCATTTCAACCTATCCAAATGTTTGTCAGTGGTCAAGCTGGTACAGGAAAAAGTTTCTTGATTAAAGTTTTGACCACTTATCTACGGAAAACAACTGACTCACATTTGTCTTGTGTTGTAACTGCTCCAACTGGGTTGTCAGCACACAACATTAAAGGAATTACATTACATTGTTTACTAATGCTACCTGTAGAACATGAAAATAAATCGGAATATCACTGTTAGAATCCGGGGTCTCTGGTTGGCGCAGGTATGCACTTGCGACAAGCAGGGACCCTTTTCCTCTAAGTCAGGGCAAAGGATCACCTCTTTAAAAATAACCCCTGCTCACCCTCTAGGTAACGTGGCGCGAGCAGTCAGGCTAAATTTCCAGAGGGCATATAGGTTAAGCGTTCAGGTTGTCCCACACAATAATCACCTCCCCACCACACAATACAGCTGTATTACTGTAAAAATATAGGTCTTTATATAAAAGGTTTGCTTTCAGGCAGGTTTCACAAATACAGTTCTCTTGGTAAAGGTACGTTCCAGTTACTTTTATAGGCTTAAGGGCAGTCCACAGGTCTTAAAATGCCACAATTCTGATAAAAAGGAAGTCTTTTGAGTATTTCTACGCTTCGTAGCGCTTTCAACTGCTTCTTACCGCTATTTCCAGCCTCCGTGCCGTTTCCCACGCTTCTCGCGTGAGGTACGCGACTACCGGCCTTGAACCACACGGGCTGTACTGAGCAAGGACGCGTCGAACGTGCGCAGGCCAAGTCCCACGCTTCTCGCGTGAGCGCTGCGGCTGGTTTCAACGAAGGTACGGTCCGTGCAGGGGGATTGACGCTCCGTACACGGGTGATTTTTCAAGGCAGGTACGGTTTGCCCAGGACACCAGCAGGCAGTTGTGAAGCGGACGGCCTCACTTGGCAGGTCAGTGTGATCCGAACCACGCGCTTTAAGGCACTTTGCAGGCAGGACGGTGCGCACCAAGCACACGTAGGGGCAAAGCAGTTACGGTCCGTACGATGGTTAGTACGGACCGTCTATCAGCGCGTAGGGCACAAAATACCTTGTTCTCTTGGGGGCAAAGGCTCGCGGCAGTCTCTGGATGTCTCCCACGAGTGTCCCACGTCGCGTCTCGGTCCCGGCTCCTCCGTGGCCAGCGATGCTTCGTGGGGCACTCCTTGACTCCTCAGCACACCAGCGAGGCAGCAGCAGAAGGGGGGCAGCCTGGGGGCAAGATCTCAGCGCAGCGCGCTGTCGGCTTCGTCCGGATGGGGCGAACAGTGCCCACGTCTTCACGGGGATCTCTGCGGCCCGAGGGGGTGGCAGAGCTCGATCCTCAGACAGGGGATCTCCTCCTCACTTTGCGAGCGACGGCTCACGGGGGTAGTTGCTCACTTTGTTTAGGCCGGTGGGCCCGCACTGTGTTTGCAGTCACATCCAGCGGCAGATGGTCGCGTTGTTTAGGGAGATTAGGGCTTAAGGTTCTCCAGAGTTAGCGGTGTAGGCTCACCCACGGCAGTCTCTTCTCCTGCAAGGGGGGGGGGGGTAGCGCCCAATGTTCCTGGGGCGCAGTTCAGGAGGCAAGTTCTCTAGCAAGCCCTTGGAGATTAGTTCAGCACAAGTTACAAGCAAAGTCTTTTCTTTAAGTCCTTTTCCTCTCCTTCCAGCAGACAGGCACCCACTGCAGTCCAGTCTCTCAGGCAGAGAGACAGTACTCCTCCTTCAGCTTCTCCAGGTCCTTCTCCTTCAGGCAGAGGAGAGCCAGGCTCCTACTTTTATACACCAATTCTTTTGTTCTTTAGCGCCAGGGGGCCTGGGCCTGGCTCAGTCCAGTTTTGGAGCACTGTGTTGTGGTGACTGCGCTTTCCTTTCAGCAGTAGGGCAGAGACATCAGCCACTCCACAGGGGGCGGCGCCGGCTTTGTGCTGGCAGAGAACAGGTCTATTCAAGAGTCAGGGTGTACTCCTCCCACCCATCCTGGTGTAATCTCCCTACCCACCACCTGGCAGCCAACCTGTCTCCTGGAATTCCCCAGCCCTGCTCCTTACTGTTGCTAGGCAGAACACACACACACAGCGCAGAGGCGGACGGAATGGCCAGATCAGTAAATACTAACTTTCTAAAAGTAGTATTTACAAACACAGGATATTAAAATAAACTTTACTAAAAGAAGTATTTTATTATTCTGAGTTCAGGCATACTAAACATGACTTTCTACCATGCTCTATGAGTCCACTGGGGTCACAGCGTGTAGTGACTCCAGCAGCCCATTCTGGCCTATGGAGAGCAGGTAGCCTTCAATAGTGAAAAACGAAAATGGCTGTAATTCACTATTAAGACATGCCACACACATCAGGGCATGTCCTACCTTATGCCTACAATGCACCCTGCCCTTGGGCCTACCAGAGGGGTGACTAATATGTAGTTAAGGGAAGGTTTAGGGACTGGCAAGTGGGGGCACTTGCGCAGTCAGCGCGACAGTACCAGACTGCGCGCAGGTTCTGTAGTGGCAGACCCTAGACATATTTTACTAGGCCGCTTCTGTGGGTGGCACAACCAGTGCTGCAGGCCCACCAGCGGTATTTGTATTTACAAGCCCTGGCACTCCTGGTGCACTTTACTAGAGGCTGACAGTAAACCAAATGACCCAATCATGGACACCAATCAATGTATACATTTTTAAAAGGGAGCACTTGCACTGTGGCACTGATCAGCAGTGTCACAGTGCTCTGAGCAGCTAACACCAACAAAACACAATGAGGCACATCAGCAAAAAGTGGAAGGGAAACTCACGCCAAGGTGCCAGGTCTAACAATCACAAGCTATCTGGAGAAGCTTGTTATGAAGTTTCAAGAGTGCTAAAGAAAATGAAACTTCTGATTATTGACGAGGTGAGCATGGTCTCAAACTTAGTGCTTGCCTTTGTGCATTTAAGAACGCAGCAAATTTTAAAAACAGAATACGATGTCTTATTTGGAGGAAAACATGTGTTTTTGGTGATCTACTGCAACTTACTCCTGTAAAAGGGCAACCAGTATTTAAAACACTTGTGCATGAAGACACCAGAAAGTCTTTGGGAAGTGTTGGAAACGTTAACATTTGGTCATATTTTGAATACAAAGAACTCATTAAAAATATGCGACAAGCAAGTGATGAAGATTATGGAACCATTCTTCAAGATATAAGAATTGGAGTATTGACAGAACATGGCAAACAAGCTTTGTAAAGTCGGCTACTTACCAACTTGTTTCCAAATGAAAATATAGTTCCTGCAAAAATATAGAAAATAATTGCAGAAAATAAATCTATAATCTGCCTTATGCCAACACTGCAAGAGTGTTCTACATTCAACGAAGAACTTTTAAAGCTGGAAAATGAACAAATAATAAAAATGGTAGCCATTGATAAAATAGAGCATGAAGGAATTTCTATTATTTTGACGGAAAAATTGAAAACAAAATTGGATTCTTTGGAAAAATCTATATCTAGAACTGCTGGTTTAGAAAAGAATTTATATGTATGTGTAAACTGTCGGGTTATTTTACAGTATAATTTGGATGTGGAAAAAGGTTCAGTAAATGGAGCAATGGGAAAAGTTGTTGATTTTGTTCATTATCAAAAAAAAGATGGAATTGAATGTTTGAAAATCAAATTTGATCAGATTGAAGAAGTAAAACAAATTGTTCGTTGTTCTGCTCATTTTTTGTTTGTTAAAGATTTGTATGTTCGTAGAAAACAGATTCCTCTTTCTTTGGCACATGCGGTGACTATTCATAAATCTCGAGGTTTAAGTGTAGACAGTGCTTTGGTAAACATTGGAAGTACCGTATTTAAAGAGGGTATGGCATATGTTGCTTTGTCCCGAGTCAGAACTTTATCTGGATTGCATTTGATTGATTTTGATGAGAGAAAGATTATTGCAGATCTAAATTGTGTAAGAGAGTATAATCGGTTAAGGAGACTGTATGCTGCCAATTTAGGTGAATATCCTGTATATGAAAAGCGTGTAGTAGGTCGAAAAAGAAGGTATGAGAATATCTGTAGTGAAGTTAAAGAGAAGAAAAAAATCAAGATAATGTTGAGATTCCAAGCAAAAAGAAAAAGGACACTTTTGAAGAGATTGTCGGATATCAGTTAGAACATAGTTAAGTTATCAACTGTTATGCTAATGTAGTGGTAAATGTTGTATTTTTTCTGGAAAATCTGCAACAGCAAATTATGGAGAATCTAGAAAAAAGATTTTGTTCCTTGCTGCATTCTATTTTTGAAAAATTGAGAACTGTAAAAGTAAAATCCAAAGTGTTTCTGATATTCGGAATCTTCTGGATATATGTTCTGGTTTTACGCTATCTACACATAATGTGCAACAAGATGCTCAGGAATTTCTAATGTATATGCTTGCAGTATTAGAAGATGAAGGAATACAAATTGAAAATCTATTTGGACTTCGTTATAAATGGGAATATGAATGCCACTAACATAGACACTGAAAGATTCATATATTTAACAATACCAGACTGTAAAACAGTGTCTTTCAACAAATTAGTTAAAGCAGCAAATCAAAACATGGAGTGTAGCCAATGCAAATCAGAAATGTTATCAACACTATTTATACAAACATTTGGACAATATATAATTTTAATGATATAACGTTGTACAGCTGATGGAAGAAAATGTGAAACTTTGATTAAAAAGTTTGTAGCAAGTCAACTATCAATATCAAGAAGAACTTTTGTGGCAGTAGCAATTATTTTCCACGATGGTCCTTCTACAACATCTGGACATTACACTGTCTATTTAAAATGTAACAAAGGATGGACATATTGTAATGATACTCATTTGGTTTTTAGATATCGTTTGCCGAACGAATTACCAAACTCATACCTAATATTTTTGAAGCCAAAGTTCTAAGAACATAATTTGGCCTATTGGGAATATGTTAGAATGTATTAATATGATTACTTTGGACAATTTCAGTATAAAGGATTTCAGGAATATCATTTGCCCTAGAGGAAAGATATTAATATGAATTAAGCACTTTTTCTGGGATATTCTGACAGCATATATTTTAAAGAACATCATTTAGAGTATATGGAAATTATAAAGAATTGTTGATTGAATTATTCTTTTGGTTCTTTCATATTGTAGTAACAAAATTCTCTTACAAGGAAGCATTTTATATATGTGTGATTTGTATTATATGCTATGTTATTGAGGATGTTATTTTTATGCAATGTGTAGAGATAGTTGACTATTTTAAAAATATTTTTGACACAGATTTGTTTTTTTTAAACAATTTTCTTGATTGTTTATTTTTGCCCGCTGTTATGTGATGAGTAACATTGAAATCACTATTTATAGTGAAATTCAATATATTCTGAGAACAGCAAAAAAGCAAACAAAATAATTTATATTATGCTTAAATTATGTTGTGTTTATAAATTATATTATATATTATAACTGTATTTGTTCTTCTCTTTCACAGATCCTAATTCTAAAGTTCAAAATTTAAAAAAATTTAAATTATAAAAAACAACTGCAAAAAATGTTCAGAATATTTTGATATCTACTACTGCAAAGGTAAGATTAAGTAATGCAAACACTATCCATGCACTACTACATTCAGCTGTGCACTATCTATATAAACCTCTAATCAGCTACTTACTAAGGTACTACCCATGCAGCCTAGGAATCTTCCTGTCTGTCCCATGCACTTCTCCAATCACCCATCCAGCACTATCTACCTATCCTATCACTCCGCCAATACCTAAACACTTATAAAATCACCATGCAGTGCGTTTGCATCACTGTAATCTTTCCAATTACTAGTGATGTACTTATGGAATGTCCTAGCCACAAAGAAAAGTATACATACTACATTCTATGCACTATGCATGCACATCTCTAACCCCATACATACTATTGGAACAGTCTTGTAATTACTAAGGTACTACCCATGCTCCATAGGAATCCTCCTGTCAGTCCCATACACTTCCCTAATCTCCCATCCAGCAGTATCTACTTATGCTATCACTTTGACAATATCTATCCACTTATAAATTCACCAGACACCCTGTTTGTAGCACTGTAATTATTCCACTTACTAGTCATGTACTTATAGAACGGCCTAGCTACTAACACAAGTACACCTACAATATTCTGTGCAGAATGCAAGTAGACCTCTAATCAGATACATACTATTGGTACACTGTACTAAATACCCAAGTAGTACCCATGCAACAATGGAATCTTCCTGCCAATCCCATGCACTTCTCCAATCACCCATCCAATACTATCTACTTATTCTATCACTACACCAATACCTAAACACTTATAAATTCACCAGGCACTCTGTTTAAAGCACTGTCATCATGTCATGTATTTATAGAATGGCCTAGCCACTAACACAAGTACACCTCCAATATTCTGTGAATAATGCCTGCAGACCTCTAACCACATACATACTATTGGAACACTCTTGTAAATACTAAGGCACTACCCATGTAGCCTAGGATTCCTCCTGTCACTCCCATGCACTTCTCCAATCACCCATCCAGCACTATCTTCCTATCCTATCACTCCGCCAATACCTAAGCACTTATAAATTGATCATGTACTCTGTTTGCAGCACAGTAATCATTTTAGTTACTAGTTATGTACTTATGGAATGGCCTAGCCACTAACACAAGTACACCTACAATATTCTATGCACTATGCTTCCAGATCGCTAAGCAGCTACATACTATTGGAATACTCTTGTAAATACTAAGATACTACCCATGCAGACTAGGAATCCTCCTGTCAGTCCCATGCACTTCTCCAATCACCCATCCACCACTATCTACTTATGCTATCACTTTGCCAATATCTATCCACCTATAACTTCAGCAGGCACCCTGTTTGCAGCACTGTTATAATTCCAATTACTAGTGATGTTCTTATGGAATGGCCTAGGCACTAACACAAGTACACCTACAATATTCTGTGCACAATCCCTAAAAATATCTAAGCACATACATACTATTGGTACACTCCACTAAATACTGAAGTAGTACCCATACAGCCTAGGATTCCTCCTGTCAGTCTTATGCACTTCCTCAATCACCAATCCAGCACTATGTTCTTATCCTATCACTCCGCCAATACCTAAGCACTTATGGGGCAGATTTACAAGCCCCCTGTGCCACCAGTACATCACTTTTTGTGATGTAGTGGTGGCGCCGGGGGCACCTCCATATTTACAAGGACAGGAAAAGCCACCCTGAGTGGCTTTTCCTCTTCTTGTAAATACAACCCCTTTGTTTTGAAGGGGCATTCCATGGGGTTGCTGTGTATGTTCCTACACAATACCCATGGAACAAGACACATCTCAAGATTTACGAGAAATCATAAATCTGGAGATGTGTGTGAATGCTGCACCACCCTAGAGGTGGCGTAGCAAGGCGCAACGAGGAGAAATGTTTTCATTTCTCCTCATTTTTTCCTCTTTCAATGCGTGCTGCAGTCTACAGCAGGCATTGAAGGAGGAAAATGCCTTTAGTGATTGTTTTTGTACAGGAAGGTGTTCCTTCCTGCACAAAAACAATCTCCCCACAACGCAGGCATCCTTCCACCATGATGCAATGGTGCCTGCGCCAGCGCATGGCTACAGTTTGTGTGCCAGTGCAGAGGGAAGCACAGAGATGCGACATATTCATGTAAATATGTCGCATCCCTGTGCTTCGGAAGTGCTGCAGTGCAGTGTAGCCAAAGGGCTTGTGGTGCCACGCTGTAGCACTTCCTCATACATCTGCCCCTATAAATTCACCATACACTACTAATGCATTCTTTCAGTCAATCATGCTCTACACATATATTCAACCAAACTTTCAGGCATTATCATGCAATTTTAGTTCTTTTTTTTAACGAGATAAGATAGTTCTGACAAGAACTTTTTTTTTCTTCTTTTTTTGTTTTGTATTTTTTTTGTATTTTTTGAACAATTTTGTACTTTTTTTGGTGTTTTTTAAAAATTGAACAACAAAGGAACTAAGTAAACAGTTAGCTTTTGGAATTAAACATCATTCCAAAAATAAAAAATAAATTGCATTTATGGTTCCGCTGTGCTGCACACACAGCATCCACTGACTGTTCACCATAGCAGATGATGGTTTTGCACTTAGTGCAGTGCTGCTGGAGAAAAGCAAATTCTGGGCGAATGTCAATTGGAGGAGCTGATGTGGACTCTCCGGAGGTGCTAGCAATGCCTGGTGGTGGATTTTTTGCTGCATGTCTCATTTCTTCGCGTGCCAGATTCCGGGGGTGAATGGTGCGCAGATGTTTATACATACTCGCTGTTCCACAGGAGTATTTCTTGTCACTGCCTCGCGACAGGACCTTGTCACACAGCAAGCATGTAACTTTTCTTGCGTTCACCTTCTTTTCTCCGGCAGGATGGGTGAATAATTTCCATACCACTTATTCAGGCCTCTGCTTTGGTGGATCTTCCTCCAAGATATCTTCATCTGAAGAATGATGAGGAGCTTGTGAACCAGAATGCAATTTTTTAAAAACATCAAAAAAATTCCAAAACCAGCTCCTGAAGGAGAAGAGATGTCTCTCATCAACTGCTCCGAACAGAATGATTAAAATGGGTGGGGTCCTTCAACTGTTGCAATGGGAAATGTTATGAACCAATCAAATCCTTGTTTTTAAGGTCACATGGGAGTCGCGCACCCAGTGCTCACGAAGAACGCACCCGACGCAATAATATAAGTTTATTACAAGTAGCAATATATTATTTTTATGAATACCTTAGATAATCTCTTGCCCTAATATGTACATTAAAGACACATACATATCATTTTAGATTATAAAAACTTTTACCAGAGTCGCGCACCCAGCACGCCCCAGCACATATATGACGTCATGCAGGGCCCGCCACGGCGCAAACATCACGTACCTTAATGCGCATGTGTCACAAATACGCGGGAGGAGTCGCGCATCAGTCGCATACCTATCGCGCATACCATGTGATATTTTACATATATGACGTAACTGGAAGCCAGGCACCCGTCGTAGACCGTACGCAGATCCTTCACGACTTTTCCAAAATGGCGGCTAGAACACGCGCGACTCCCCCCAACAAATTGAAAAAAATATATATAATTTTCAAAAAAGGACATTACATAATTATATTAAAATAAATAAAATTTAAAAATAATTATACAATATCACACTTTTATAAAAAAATTAAAAAAGAATAGCAATTTCCAGAAAAGTATACAATATTGTTTAATAAATATTATATTTACAAATTAACAGTTAAAAAACTCTAGAAATTCAGTAAAAAAAAATAGGTATAACGACTATTATACTTGAAAATTATCATTTAAAAAACCTTAGAAATTCACTGAAAAAACTATAGCTTTCAGTGAGGATATAGTTAGAAATTAGCATTTAAAAAACCTTTGAAATTCACTGAAAGAAACAGGTTTCAGAGACGTTAAAGTTGTAATCACCATTTAAAAAACCTATGAAAATTACTGAAAAAACAATAGGTTTCAGATACGTTATAGTTAGAAATTAGCATTTAAAAAAACTTTGAAATTCACTGAAAAAACCATAGGTTTCAGATGTGTTATATTTAGTTGGACATTTCACTCGTACAAAACCAGTGAAATTCCCCCGGTATAGTTAGTTCAGCTAACTATAAATCGCGCCCTCGCAATACACTGCTGAGGACATCACATATTACATCATTCATGACATGGTCAGTGATATCACTGATGACATCACTGATGACATCACTGATGACATCATCCACGTGAAAATCTGATGTACCTCCTCACTCTCTAATATAACCTTTGATACACTCACTCTAAAATACAGAGTATCATTTTCGAAACCATCGACACACCAATACCAGTTACTATATACTCACTCACTGATTCATAGGTCTACACACACATCCACTCATTCCCCTATACAGTCACTCATACATGCAGTTACTCATTAATACAACACTATCATATGCACTCATACACCTATATAGACACTCACACACCACCACTCATCCATGGAGTTATTCACACACCTAGTCAGTCATGCAAAGAATCAATGACACTCCCATTTACTCACCTATACAGTTATCCACACACCACCTCACATATTTATACAGATACTAACGCATACTTACTCTCTTATTTAATCACTGATACAAGTACACACTCATCCATACAGCCACTCTCACAATCACTGACTCTCACGTATAGTCATTTATATACTCCAACTCTCACATTCACTGTCTTTTACATATGTATTTACTTGGACATGTACCACTGAGACATCCATTCACTCACCAAAACACCCATACACACACTCACCCATACAAATACTCTGGCAACCAATCAATAACCCATAGAGACACTCATGTAGCTACTGAGCAACCCATGGAGCAGCTTACACAACAACAGACAGACTGATACAGACATTCACACAGTTTAGTCACTAACGCATGCATTCAGTAAGACACATTTAATCACTCACTTATATAGTCAGTCACGCACCTACTAAATCCTCCATCCAGACACTTATACACCCACTCATTCTTCAATACACCTTGCATCTATATATAAAACATATTTAGGGGCAGATTTATGTTTTCTGGCGCATCCCTGCAAATCAGCAGGGATGCGCCAGGAAAGATGCGTCACGCAAGTTTACCCTTGCGCCACAACAGATGCGCCGCATTTACAATGCAGCGCATCATGGCGCAAGGATAAACAGATGCGTGACGCAACTGATGGCATAAGGGCGGCGCATTGCTGGAGTCGTGTCGCAAGCACGACGCAACTTCAGCAATGCTCAGGGGCTGCCCATGCCGAACATGCTGCGTCATGCCTTACGCCTGCTTCAAGCAGGCGTAGGGTTTTGACGCAGCAGCGTCGGAAAAGTGACTCAGTGAAATCTTGTAGATTTCACTGCATCACTTTTCCGAGGCTTTTTCCGCTGGAACGCCCACCCTGCATACATTAAACCTGACGCAGGTTTAATGTAGCGCAGGGCTTTACAACGTGACGCATCTCCCTAGATGCGTCACGTTGTAAATAAGGCGCAACATGGCGCATGGTTTACGCCGCCGCTGCATCACAGAAGTGACGCAACGGCGGCGTAAATGTCAGCAAGGGGCTTGTAAATCTGCCCCTTAAACTTTAGAGGAACACACAGTCACTGGATGATGTCATCAGTGATGTCACTGACCATGTCATGAATGATGTAATATGTGACGTCATCAGCAGTGTATTGTGGGGACGCGAGTTATAGTTTGCTGAACTAACTATAACGGGGGAATTTTACTGGTTTTGTATGAGTGAAATGTCCAACTAACTATAACGCGTCTGAAACCTTTGTTTTTTTCAGTGAATATATATATATATATATATATATATATATATATATATATATATATATATATATATATGTATTGATATTACCTACTGGCGGTCGCCAGTAGGTAGTTATAGTTAGGACCCTGTTTCCATAGGAAATCCGCAACATTCTATTTGGAATAACTTTGGCGCCGGTCGACGAATCCTCGCGAAATTTTCAAAATAGGTGGGGCGCTACGCTCCGCTCCTACCCTGAAAGTCTCGGGGGGATTCGTCAAGCGGGGGCTGAGATAAAAGGGGGTCCCAAAACGCGTTTTTCCCATGCATTTTTCCATAGGACCTTTAGACACAGCTACAGCCCGAACGGCTGAACAGAGTTACTTGAAATTTGGCAGAGAGGTAGTCCTCAGGTCAAGGAAGTGCCTTTTGTAGGTCTGGTGTAAATCTGTTCAGTAGATCCTGAGAAAATAGCCTTCAAATCAATATATATATCTGTGGCAGCGCTCCGTGCGCTTACCGTAAGCTTACCGTACGCGTACGGTGACGTGCGCGAGCGCGCTTCTGATTGGCCGTTAGATCTTAGTAAACATTCGAATCGGTCTCAACCAGGAAGTGGCGGCCGCCATTTTCTATCTCGCACTCTGACGGGGAGGAGGAAAAACAAAGAGAAAAAACATGTAAAGGGGCTGTTTAGACTGCTCCCAACCACCTAGCCATGATGATGGTGTCCCCTAAGACCCCCCATGGCCAAAAATGTAATTTTTTTTTTTTTTTAAAAATCGCCGATTACGCTTACCGTACGCGTACGGTAAAAAAAAATTAAAAAAAAAAAAATTATCCATAGTCTCCACACCCCGTGTGCAAAAGGTGCCCAAGGGCACCATTTGTGCATGGCCTAAGTATCCATATAAAAAATCAAACATTACCTTTCACAACGATGCGCATAATATGTCCTCCATGTGCGCACGGTGCGCGAAGCGCATCGTGCGTACATGGCCCATCCAGGGTAACGTGGGCACGCGGTGCGCGTAGCGCACCGCGTGCCCACCGTGCGTGCACGGCACTAACTGCGTAAAGTGGGCGCGCGGTGCGAGCACGGAACGAACTGCGTTAAGTGGGCGCGCACGCCACGAATGGCGTAAAGTAACTTAGCATTTAAAAAAACATACAAATTCACTGAAAAAACCATAGGTTTCACACACGTTATAGTTAGGAATTAGCATTTAAAAAACCTTGCAAATTCAGTGAAAAAACCATAGGTTTCACACATGTTATAGTTAGCTGGACATTTTACTGATAAAAAACCAATGAAATTCCCCCGTTATAGTTAGTGCAGGCAACTATAACTCACGCGACTGCAATCCTCTGCTGATGACATATGTGTCTTTATGAAAAAAAAATATTTGTAATATATGTATAGCTAAAATTTAATGGAAGAAGACATGGGCAAATAAGTGTCTAAATACAGTATTAGTATCAGCAGAGGATTGCGGTCGCGTGAGTTATAGTTGCCTGCACTAACTATAACGGGGGAATTTCATTGGTTTTTTATCAGTAAAATGTCCAGCTAACTATAACATGTGTGAAACCTATGGTTTTTTCACTGAATATATATATATATAAAATATGCTATGACTCATTTCATTTCATCATTCCCATTCTTGCCCTTTTGGCATCCTTTGACTCATTCTACAGCATCTGTCATGGTCATGCTGCCTTATGGATTACAGAAACCTCTCTGATTTCTCCCATATTTTTGGTGTGCATACGGACAGCATCCCACTGCCCCTATGGCTAGCCTGGTGCCATGTAGCTATGGGGCTGATTATGACTTTAGCACAGTTTGGCACCAAAGCAGCGCAAGTACTGCCGACCTGATTACGAGTTCAACTCGCACAGGCGGACAGTCCTTTTGCCTTTCCCATGTGGTGCTCTAAAAAAGGGCACCACAATGGAAACGGCAAAAATGTTCCAACACGGCACGGACTGTGAAGTCCATGCTGTGCTGGAACTGGGGGTGTAAGAAGACAGGGGGGAACTTGTAGTGCCCACCTGAATTCATCGTCATGGCGGGGGGTATGGGGCTGTGTAGGGTCCCCTTTGTTCCCCCTCCACCAGCCTTTTCTTGGTGGGCTCACCTCCATGAAAAGGTTGGCGGTGGAGGAGCTCGTAATATACTCGGCAGTCATAATACGGCAGACGGTGAACCGCCACTGCTGCGCCACCGCGAGTGCTGCGTTCGGAAGACCGCCGCACTCGGAATCAGGCCCTACATGTTTTAGTTCTCATTACAGTTATAATATATAATACCTATCTGTCACATACCCTCACACCTCACACCGCCATGCCCTGTTTCCCATAACATGTCTTCATGCACGAAATGAAATGTGTCCCATAACAGGTCTTCATGCACAACATGAAAACACTTCCCACACAGCCTCAAAACAAAAGTAACACCCTTCCAACCACACACCGTTTGGTGTAGCGTGCTATCTGTGTATGTAAGCACTTCAGCACACCCCCCCCATATGGGTAATAAGCACTATACAAATTCTACAATATAAAACAAAATTATTTTGCTGCAGGAGCACATAAAACTTGAGGTGCTCCTCACTGAACATTATGATTGTGGAGTTCAGATTTCAGAATCTTATAGGGTATACGTCATGGAAATAGTTTCGGACTGCACACAGTATTCATCGTGTTTTTTTATTGCACATATTTACATGACATACATTCACATGCACAGGAAGAGGATTCGCAGAAAGGTGTTGGTGAAAGAAGATGTTTTACCAAAAGTGGACATTTTTGGACATTAAATAATTGAGTGTATCTTCCCATGTTATCTTTATAGGCATTTCTGTTTTGAAGCAGCACCATACAATGGCTGATGCTGGGGTATGTGTGCACCAGTATTTACGCTGTATAACATTAAGAGAGGTGCAATTTCCTTTCCATCATTTGTTTTTGGTTTGCAATCCCTTTCTCTAAACCCCTAAAACTTTGTGGGGGGCCTGATCCCCCTTTGCATCCTGAAATGAGTCTTACTCTTACCCTTGTCATGAGTACATTTTCATTGCTTTCCCGGGTGAAGATTCGGGGAGGAGTTAGTGAGTACTTGAAAATTGTATAACTTTGTGGGTGTGCAAAAACTCCTGACCTACAATGCTCACTCTCCATACCTGTGAATAGATTACCTTACACAAAATGTACATGTGAATCATTTTGCAAGTGGCAACCCAAAATGTATTGGTCTAGTATCAGCCGAGACCTTTTGATTTTACTAAAATTATATTTATAACATACTTACTTTCAGCCAGCTCACTTCACCCATTTGTCTATTGTTTGGTTAACTTCACTTTCAGTGATTGCATTTTGCTCTTTCATAAAGAGCACATCCCCATACGAAGTAATTCAATCAGTGCCAGTGTTTTTGTTTTTACTTGATTATTACTTTAGTTTTGCCTTTGTACTGAGATCCTGACATGATAGCAGGATGCCTTCTACCAGCTGATTTCGATGTGAGCACAGAGCACATTTCAGCCTTATCAATTACTGTCTCTGGCTAATGCTGCCCTAAGTTACTTTTTAGTGGCCTTTGTTTATCTGACTGCTACTATTCCACAGCATACCAGCTGATTGTATCCAGCTGAAACTATTCTTTATTAAGTTCTCCTCTGTGAGCAATAAGGTTGTTGGTTGACTGGGTGTGAGCCCTGGTCAAGCAACAGCCACAATCCCTTGCAGGAGTAATCACTAAAAGTCACTAAATTAACCTCTGCTTAACCCTGGGTAGCTTGGCACACAAGCAGTCAGGCTTAACTTAGAGGCAATGTGTGAAGTAGTTATGCAGCACACAAACAGTAATAAAGTGAAAACACAACACATTACAAAAATAGATTATATTTTAATAAATAATTTTCATCAAAATGACAAAAATCCAAAAAGTAGAACCGGAGATATTGATTTTAGAAGATTTCGGTGAAAATAGCGCAAGAAAGCACAAAGCACCACCAAGGGATATCGTGTTGCGCTGGACCGGGACAAAGACAAAAGTTCAGGTCCACCGCAATGAAGAGCGGGCCAACTACAAGCACAAGGTTGAGCCCACTGAGCAAACGTACCTTAATCCAAGCCACTTCAATATCAATATCGAAGATCCAATTGACAGAGGAGTTGAGGAGCGCACAGGGGGCGATGAGCCGATGTCAAGCCACACATTGATGGAGATGCGCTGGTCCCGTTGGTGCAACAGCGTTGATGTGTCAGCTCCGATGCGATGCGTAGTTTCAGCTTTGACATCGATGCTGTCATCGAGAGAGATGTGATGATTTTTCTTGAAGAGATTCATACAATGGTGGTTCCGAAGGTGGAGCGGGAGCTCCGAGCCACGGCAATGCATGTGATGCATCGGGTTTAGTCCAAGCAAAAATAGGCGATGCGCTGGTTCCGATCAACGCAGTAGTGAAGATGCGTCTTTACTGACCATGCAGTAGCGGGGATGCACCGGCTCAGTCCCCACAGCAGCAGTGAAGTGATAAACAAGCACCTAAGGGCCCACTTCCAGGGGTCCAGAAAAGTGTTGGTACAATTTGGCAGGGTAGACTCATAGATGTCAGAGTCCAGGTGCAGAATCAGGATACTTGGAAGTCTATTATGACCCTCAGACGTCCGATCATGAGGCTAGCCAACTAGCCCTTGGAGTTATTCTGGGTTCTGGGGTCAAGTGATGCAGGTCCAGTCCTTCTCACTCAGACGAGAATGACAGCAGGCACCAGGACAGTACAGCAAGAAAGCACTTCTTCCAGAGCAGAAGTCCAGCAGAGTAGCAGTCCTCCTGCAGCACAACAGTCCTTTTTCTTGTCAGACCATCCACAGGTCCAGAAGTGTGATGAAATGGTACGTTCTGAAGTCCATTTCTTATACCCAGTGGTGCCTTTGAAGCGGAGGAGACTTCAAAGAAGGGTTTTGAACTGCACAGAGGTCCTTCCTGGTCTGGCTCAAGACTCACTACAGGGGTCTGCAGCACTTTGTTTAGGAACACAACACAGCCTATTCAGATGTAAGTGTGAGGCTGTGCCCAACATCTCCCACCCATCCTCCCAGGATGGCCCATCAAGTCACACCTAAGCTCCCTTTGTGTGTGGCTGTCTAGGGGGGATACACAATGTCCAGCTGTCACCCTCCCCAGACATGTATCAGAGACAGGCTGCAAGCACACAGGGCTTGGAGAAAAAAAATAACAATTTTTTTAAAGTGCCATTTTCTAAATTGTAATGAAAAAATCAACTTTGTTATTAAAGAGGAGTTATTGTTATAATTCCAAAGGTACTAAGCATAATAGATCACCTCCTTAAATTGGGAATTACAGTTTCTTAGCTGTAACAAGGAATTCCCATTGTTAACCCATCGGAGGGGTTGGCCTCACGGTAGTGAAAACGAATTTAGGAGCTTTTCACTGCCAGGAAATGTACAACTTAAAAGTACATGGCCTACCCCGTAGTTGCATAGCACTCTGCCCTACAGGCTAGTTAGCACCTACCTTAGGGTTGAATAATATGTAATAAAAGGAGAGTTTAAGACTTGGCAAGGGGTTTAAATGCAAAGTCAACATGGCAGTGGGACACTGCCTTCAGGCTGCAATGGCAGACCTGGGACAAGTTTTAGAGACCTACGTAGGTGGATGGCACAATAAGTGCTGCAGGCCCACTGTTAGCATTTAATTTACAGGCCCTGGGTATATGGTATACCACTCTACAAGGGACTTACAAGTAAATTAAATATTGCAAACAGGTATATACCAGTCAAACCATGTTTTGAGGAGTGACCACAAGCACTTTAGCTCTGGTTAGAGTACTAAGGCCAACAAAGCAATTTCAGCAAAAAGGGGAGGAGGAAGGCTAAAACTTTGGCGGTGACCCTGCAGAGAGTGCCATTTCCAACATCCTCTTTCTAGTATGTGGGCAATGAAGTGTATTTATTACTGCACTCTTATATGCCATGCTGGTATGTATTATAATTGAGGACTACAGTTATACTGGTAAACCAATTTAGTCTGTATGTTCTTCTTATAAGGATTTCTAGATTGCTTTCAGTGTTGTTGTATATCGTGCTTATAAAGACACTTAAATATTATATTTCTAATTGAAGGTGTGCCATTTATTCTAATGTAGTGATTTATCCATCTATCTATCCATCTATCTATCTTTGCAACTCTGTCAACCTATCTGTTTGTCTATCTATCTATCTATCTATCTATCTATCTATCTATCTATCTATCTATCTATCTATCTATCTATCTATCTATCTATCTATCTATCTATCTATCTATCTATCTATCTATCTATCTATCTATCTATCTATCTATCTATCTAATCTATCTATCTATCTATCTATCTATTTATCTATCTATCTATCTATCTATGCACAACTATCCAGCTATCTGCACAGCCCTCTCTATCTATCCTTGCAAGGTTTTATATGTATTTATCTTTTCGACCCGCTCTCTTTGTAATAAATATTTACAAAAACAATGACAGTGCGAAATAAGAATTACCAAAACCAAACGACTGGTGCCCAATGCCAGATCTATTGGCTTTGCCCACAGGGATGTCTAATTTCTCAAAGGAGAGAGTATTTGCCAGTGGCATAGCAAGGGGGCAACGGGGGGAGACCACCCTGGCCAACACGAGTTTTGGGTGCGCCAGTCTCCCCCCACCCCCTTGCTCGAGCAATCGTCCGTTGCAGGGTTATAGCCGCGTTGGAATGGTGCCAGCACCTCCTCCCGGCCGTCACAGGCATACGCAGCATACCCTCCCTTACATGCCGCCACGGGCGGCAAACGCAGGGGAAGCACCTGGCGGCCAATGGTCTAGCTACGGCACTAGTATTTGCACTTTAATTTTGAACCACATTACCTCAGACATCCTAATAGACCACTCTGGACTCCTCTTCCAGAATGGGCACCGCTTTTAAGCCCACGCATTATTATTAGGTTTGGTTTCCTAATTTTTAGAAAACAGATTTTACAAATTAATCTGGCACTTTAATGTATTCTATATCATTGGTCGCACTGAACCCCAGACCTTATATTAATTTGGTTTGAAGCAACATAAGTACTTGCAAATGTAAATGGGTTTTAATTGTTCTTATTGTTATGAAATCATGATGGGTTGATTTAATGTGTTTTGCATAGGTGTTTTATGATGTATTGCATTGCAATGTTTTTATTAATCAAGCAATAAAGATTTACTTACTCACATGAAAAATTGATATTTGTATGTGTAAGCCAAACTTACATACTGACATTGCTTTATGAATCTGACTTTATCTATACTCAGACTTATGTGACTCCTGGTTGTGACGTTTGGACCTAGTCACCAGCTGAACGGAATCCGAATGCCCTCGGGACTACTTGTTTAGTCCAGAGGCCTGTGATAAACAATCACTGCACCGTGCAGCACTCCACACGTCAAAGGCGCGGCCCTTGGCGGGATCACTGCGCCAAACGTGATCCCTCTCAGAGCATTTTATGAATCTCTCTCTCTCACCTCATCACTCACATACATCCTTGCGTGTTTCGCAGACCGGCTGAAAAGCAAACACTGTCTCTGACTGACGTGTGCGCTATTGTGAAACGCGACCTTTGAGCAAGATGCCGCTGATCCAGTGTCCAGAGCTCGCCCCCCCCCCCCCACCCCACCCACTCCCTTCAGGCCGGCCGAGCTCTTTGCCAGGGCCGGCTTCGCTCCCAGTCCGGGCCTGGTGCAGAGATGACGGGGCCGGCCTAGAGCTGTGCGTAGTTCCAAGTTGTTTAGTCTTCTGCCCCTTGGACTGTTATATCGCATCACAGGACTCACCCTGGGGTAAATATAGCAGCCAATTTTCCTTCTGCTCTTATTTCAGGTACGTTTTTGCCAGATGAGTAATAGATCATGGTTGTACTTTCCCAGACCTATTCTTGGGGCAGAGCTAGTGATGAATCTGCAGCCTGGGCCGCTTTTAGAAACACGCGTAATTGATCATTCCAGAGCTCGTCACTCTTTCTTTCTTCAATTGTAGAAGGCACGAACTCCACCCGAATCCATCGGAGCTCCTTACATGAGCTTCAGTTACATACACAAGGTCACATTCATGTTTTTAGGGCAAGGGGAGATTAATTAATGTGCCCATAATCACAGGATGTTGAGGCGACGCCAGACTCGAGCCAAAGTCGGCAGTTCTGGAGTAACATCTCATCCTCTCCATATCGTACATAGCGAAGAACCTCTAATATTGGATGCTTTATTACGTCACAGTGCATGGGCTACTCTGATTCACAATGGGCTTCCCCGATTCACAATTTAATACACACATAGGGCCTCATGTACTAACTTTTCATGCAAGGCACAGCCGCAGGCCTTCATTCTGTGCTGCCGTGCGTCAAAAGAAATGGGCAGGAATGCTCCGCATCTACAAGATACAGCACATTCCTGTCCTTCCCCCCTGCACCAACGCACAAACAGCAGCCGTGTGCCAACGCAGACACCCTTGTGTCATGTTTCAATGGTGCTTGCTTTGCTGGGATGAATATTCTTCTGCGTGAAAGGGGCATATACTTGCAAGGCCATGAAAAGCCACGTAAGTGGCATAATTATGCTGCGGCACATTGCATCACAGGAGCATCAAAATAATGGCACTCCGGTGGCGCAAAAGTGCCACTAAGACCTCGTAAATGATTCCCATAGAGTGGAAAAACACAGGTTAGGAAGGAGATGATGTTGTCCTGGTAAAATTGCTGAATATGAATAGAGGAGCACAGTGGTCTCATTAGGCATAAGTATTAACCAACCAATATCTCTGGCTTTGTTATAAGCTAAGCGGGACAGACAACAGTAGATGACACATGGAATGCATATGTAGAAGAACCGGTTCACTGATAGAATATCGACGCTCAAAATATCCCCATACACAAAAAGCGAGTTTTAAATATCGATTTAAAAAATATCGACATCCTATATATATAATGGTAAATATAAAGATATCGGAAAAAAATATTGATGTAAAAAATATAGATGTACAAAACATCGATTTTTTATTTATATAAAAATTCATGTTAGATATATTAAATCATAAAATTAACTTAAAAAATTATTTAGATGTAATATACAGTTTAGAAAATAAAAGAAATACATTTAATTAAAAAAATATTTAAACATACATATATAAAATATAATATATATATTTACTTTAAAACAATAATAAACTATTAATTTACATTTAGTTTCTGATTTTATAAATATATAAAAAATTACATTACCTACTGGCGGTCGCCAGTAGGTAGTTATAGTTAGGACCACGTTTCCATAGGAAAACCTCAACATTCTATTTTGAATAACTTTGGCGCCGGTCAATGAATCCTCGCGAATTTCTCAAAATAGGTGGGGCGCTACGCTCCGCTCCTACCCTGAAAGTCTCGGGGGGATCCGTCTAGCGGGGACTGAGATAAAAGGGGGGTCCCAAAACGCGTTTTTCCCATGCATTTTTCCATAGGACCTTTAGAACGAGCTACAGCCCGAACGGCTGAACAGAATTACTCAAAATTTGGCAGAGAGGTAGTCCCTAGGTCAAGGAAGTGCCTTTTGTAGGTTTGGTGTAAATCTGTTCAGTAGATTCTGAGAAAATAGCCTTTAAATCAATATATATATCTGAGCCCGCTTACGGTACGCTTACCGTATGCTTACGGTAAGCGTACGGTGGCGTGCGCGAGCGCGATTCTGATTGGCTCTTAGATCTTAGTAAACATTCGAATCGGTCGAAACCAGGAAGCGGCGGCCGCCATTTTGTGTATTTCACTCTGAAAAAAAAGAGTGAAAACAAGGAAAGGGGGCAATGAGGAGAGTTACAGACCCCCTAACATTTGTAAGGGGGTCAAAGAAGGACAGAAAAGTACAAAAAAAACATTTATTGATTTAAAAAAAAATCACGGGGTACGCGTACGGTAAGCTTACGGTAAGCGTACGGTAAAAAAAATAAAAATAAATAAATGAAAAGCAGATTTAAGAGTTTAGATATTAGGGGGCTCTAAAAAGAGCCGTTGTGTTTATGAAGTGATTTTTTAGTGGTACCTACAAGTAAGTACCGATGCAGAGTCTAAGGTTCAAGAGGAAGACTCTGTTCCCTTCATCATTGAAGTGCACACCATCTCCTCTATAAATGTCTTGCATGTCATAACGCAAGTTGTTGTGGTAAATGGCACCCATACCATAGTCACGGAGGAAAGCAGAAACAGATTTGTTGACGTGCTTTCTTGCTTTGTCAATCTGTGGACAGAAATGATTGGACCAGTTCCATTTTTGCCTTTGGCATATGTTGGAAAACACAAAGGCAGTTTTAGGGAAAAGTGTAAACAGTTGTGCAAAGGTGTCCTTCATAAGCATTTCCAGACCTACCCCAGTCAAAGTGCCTAGGTCATTGCCACCACAGTGCACTATTATGAGGTCAGGGTGTTGGATTTGAATGAAGGATTTCACCAATGGCATCAATTGGTGCCACTTTAACCCTCTCTGACCAATCCATTTAATGTCTACATTTGGCAAAGCAAGGTCTCTCACCATACCTGTTTTCTCTGCAAACTTTTCACTCCAGAAGACATAGCTGTGCCCTACAATCCACACTGTGAACATCTTCAAAGGAGAACTGGATGCACTCAGGAGGTGTCTTTCAGTAGAATGGCAATATGAAAAGAAAGACAGTTTGGAAATGGAGGCATACATATTTTTTTCAAAACAAAAAGAACTGATTGGCTGTTTCATACCATTCTAGAATAAAAACTAGGCTGTATGTGTAAATTAATAGAAGCATGTTTTGTATTGGTAAAAAAAAATGTGTAACCAAAGAACAGTACTATGGATTTGCTGTTAGGTTTGAAAAGTCAAGCACTCTTGCTCTGTGGAATTGAAACATTGTTTGGCGAACTTCTGACCTAACTCAACACAGCAGTGTTCCATGAGCTGTTGCTATGGTAGCAGGCAGAAGTCAAGTTGGGGGAAGGGTACTAGGCAGAAGTCAAGTTGGGGGAAGGGTACTTTTGGAAAAGGGTTGGTTTTCAACCAATAGAAATGTGTGATTACATTTGAAAAAAAGGGGGAAGCACTGAGATTTGAAACTTACAAGTATATGTGTGGAAAAATAGAGGGAAAGTTTGCCATTATCTGGTTCTGCTGAGAGGAGAGAGGTGAACACAACAGAGATCCTGGCTCTGATAATCTGCTGTTTGAGTGTCACATTTCTTTCACAACTAACTAATTTTAAAGGTGAGTTTACAGTCTGAGAGGGGATGTATGTGGTAACTTAAGAAATGAATAATAGAAATGGAAATTGTTTTTGTTGTAGTTACACATGGAGGTTTCATAATGTGTCAGTCTGTAAAAGTGATTTTCACTTGCCCAAAAAAAAGAGCAGTAAGTGTGCTTTCAAATTGGCAAAGAAATTTCGTTTTGTGACTAATGTGAAAACATGACTCTGTGTGCAGAGAGGAATTATAGGCAGAGATTTATTGCGTATTGCTCTGGTGATTTCACAGTTGCATTAGATGGAAAGGGGGAGCGAATTTTTGGAGGAAGAAGCAGAGTCTTAGCACACACCCAGCTGCTTTTCATGTAGAATCATGCACAGTATTTACAAGAGAGTGGGGTTTTCAGGTTTCAGTCTGTAATGCAAATACATTCAGCATCACTAAGGCTGGTTGCCCTTGCTGGAGTGTAGGCAGTCACCGAGAATACACATGGTGGTGGTCTGAAAAAACAGTTTGGACATGTGCATTTAAATAAATCAAAAAAAGTGGTTTCATAATGTGTCAGTCTGTAAAAGTGATTTTCACTTGTAAAAAGTGATTTTCACTTGCCCCGAAAAAAAAAAGAGCAGTAAGTGTGCTTTCAAATTGGCAAAGAAATTTCGTTTTGGGACTAATGTGAAATCATGACTCTGTGTGCAGAGAGGAATTATAGGCAGAGATTTATTGCGTATTGCTCTGGTGATTTCACAGTTACATTAGATGGAAAGGGGGAGCGTATTTTTGGGGGAAGAAGCAGAGTCTTAGCACACACCCATGTGCTTGCCATGTATAGTCATGCACAGTATTTACAAGCGAGTGGGGTTTTCAGGTTTCAGTCTGTAATGCAAATACATTCAGCATCACTAAGGCTGGTTGCCCTTGCTGGAGTGTAGGCAGTCACCGAGAATACACATGGTGGTGGTCTGAAAAAACAGTTTGGACATGTGCATTTAAATAAATCAAAAAAAGTGGTTTCATAATGTGTCAGTCTGTAAAAGTGATTTTCACTTGCCCCGAAAAAAAAAGAGCAGTAAGTGTGCTTTCAAATTGGCAAAGAAATTTCGTTTTGGGACTAATGTGAAAACATGACTCTGTGTGCAGAGAGGAATTATAGGCAGAGATTTATTGCGTATTGCTCTGGTGATTTCACAGTTGCATTAGATGGAAAGGGGGAGCGAATTTTTGGGGGAAGAAGCAGACTCTTAGCACACACCCATGTGCTTGCCATGTATAATCATGCACAGTATTTACAAGCGAGTGGGGTTTTCAGGTTTCAGTCTGTAATGCAAATACATTCAGCATCACTAAGGCTGGTTGCCCTTGCTGTAGTGTAGCAGTCTGGACATGGGCTTTTTAAAAAATCTGAAAAGTGGTTTCATAATGTGACAGTTTGTAAAAGTGATTTTCAGTTGCCCAAAAAAAAGAGCAGTTAGTGTGCATTCAAATTGGCAAAGAAATTTCGTTTTGTGACTAATGTGAAAACATGACTCTGTGTGCAGAGAGGAATTATAGGCAGAGATTTATTGCGTATTGCTCTGGTGATTTCACAGTTGCATTAGATGGAAAGGGGGAGCGAATTTTTGGAGGAAGAAGCAGAGTCTTAGCACACACCCATGTGCTTGCCATGTATAGTCATGCACAGTATTTACCAGCGAGTGGGGTTTTCAGGTTTCAGTCTGTAATGCAAATATATTCAGCATCACTAAGGCTGGTTGCCCTTGCTGGAGTGTAGGCAGTCACCGAGAATACACATGGTGGTGGTCTGAAAAAACAGTTTGGACATGTGCATTTAAATAAATCAAAAAAAGTGGTTTCATAATGTGTCAGTCTGTAAAAGTGATTTTCACTTGTAAAAAGTGATTTTCACTTGCCCCGAAAAAAAAAAGAGCAGTAAGTGTGCTTTCAAATTGGCAAAGAAATTTCGTTTTGGGACTAATGTGAAAACATGACTCTGTGTGCAGAGAGGAATTATAGGCAGAGATTTATTGCGTATTGCTCTGGTGATTTCACAGTTGCATTAGATGGAAAGGGGGAGCGAATTTTTGGGGGAAGAAGTAGAGTCTTAGCACACACCCATGTGCTTGCCATGTATAGTCATGCACAGTATTTACAAGCGAGTGGGGTTTTCAGGTTTCAGTCTGTAATGCAAATACATTCAGCATCACTAAGGCTGGTTGCCCTTGCTGGAGTGTAGGCAGTCACCGAGAATACACATGGTGGTGGTCTGAAAAAACAGTTTGGACATGTGCATTTAAATAAATCAAAAAAAGTGGTTTCATAATGTGTCAGTCTGTAAAAGTGATTTTCACTTGCCCCGATAAAAAAAGAGCAGTAAGTGTGCTTTCAAATTGGCAAAGAAATTTCGTTTTGGGACTAATGTGAAAACATGACTCTGTGTGCAGAGAGGAATAATAGGCAGAGATTTATTGCGTATTGCTCTGGTGATTTCACAGTTGCATTAGATGGAAAGGGGGAGCGAATTTTTGGGGGAAGAAGCAGACTCTTAGCACACACCCATGTGCTTGCCATGTATAATCATGCACAGTATTTACAAGCGAGTGGGGTTTTCAGGTTTCAGTCTGTAATGCAAATACATTCAGCATCACTAAGGCTGGTTGCCCTTGCTGTAGTGTAGCAGTCTGGACATGGGCTTTTTAAAAAATCTGAAAAGTGGTTTCATAATGTGACAGTTTGTAAAAGTGATTTTCAGTTGCCCAAAAAAAAGAGCAGTTAGTGTGCATTCAAATTGGCAAAGAAATTTCGTTTTGTGACTAATGTGAAAACATGACTCTGTGTGCAGAGAGGAATTATAGGCAGAGATTTATTGCGTATTGCTCTGGTGATTTCACAGTTGCATTAGATGGAAAGGGGGAGCGAATTTTTGGAGGAAGAAGCAGAGTCTTAGCACACACCCATGTGCTTGCCATGTATAGTCATGCACAGTATTTACCAGCGAGTGGGGTTTTCAGGTTTCAGTCTGTAATGCAAATACATTCAGCATCACTAAGGCTGGTTGCCCTTGCTGGAGTGTAGGCAGTCACCGAGAATACACATGGTGGTGGTCTGAAAAAACAGTTTGGACATGTGCATTTAAATAAATCAAAAAAAGTGGTTTCATAATGTGTCAGTCTGTAAAAGTGATTTTCACTTGTAAAAAGTGATTTTCACTTGCCCCGAAAAAAAAAAGAGCAGTAAGTGTGCTTTCAAATTGGCAAAGAAATTTAGTTTTGGGACTAATGTGAAAACATGACTCTGTGTGCAGAGAGGAATTATAGGCAGAGATTTATTGCGTATTGCTCTGGTGATTTCACAGTTACATTAGATGGAAAGGGGGAGCGTATTTTTGGGGGAAGAAGCAGAGTCTTAGCACACACCCATGTGCTTGCCATGTATAGTCATGCACAGTATTTACAAGCGAGTGGGGTTTTCAGGTTTCAGTCTGTAATGCAAATACATTCAGCATCACTAAGGCTGGTTGCCCTTGCTGGAGTGTAGGCAGTCACCGAGAATACACATGGTGGTGGTCTGAAAAAACAGTTTGGACATGTGCATTTAAATAAATCAAAAAAAGTGGTTTCATAATGTGTCAGTCTGTAAAAGTGATTTTCACTTGCCCCGAAAAAAAAAGAGCAGTAAGTGTGCTTTCAAATTGGCAAAGAAATTTCGTTTTGGGACTAATGTGAAAACATGACTCTGTGTGCAGAGAGGAATTATAGGCAGAGATTTATTGCGTATTGCTCTGGTGATTTCACAGTTGCATTAGATGGAAAGGGGGAGCGAATTTTTGGGGGAAGAAGCAGACTCTTAGCACACACCCATGTGCTTGCCATGTATAATCATGCACAGTATTTACAAGCGAGTGGGGTTTTCAGGTTTCAGTCTGTAATGCAAATACATTCAGCATCACTAAGGCTGGTTGCCCTTGCTGTAGTGTAGCAGTGTGGACATGGGCTTTTTAAAAAATCTGAAAAGTGGTTTCATAATGTGACAGTTTGTAAAAGTGATTTTCACTTGCCCAAAAAAAAGAGCAGTTAGTGTGCATTCAAATTGGCATAGAAATTTCGTTTTGTGACTATTGTGAAAAGAAATGTAGTAATATATTTAAATACAATAAAGGAATTTTTTTTTAGTTTTTTTCAGGTATTGCTGAAGAGCAGTGAACAAAATTTAAGATGCCTACAAAATCCAGAGTTCAAAAAACGCTAAAAAAAAACTATATTTGAAGACAACTGGAGGACCAAAGTTAGTAGAAGATGCTCATGTTGGGAAAAAGAAAAAATCTTCTGGTAAGCAGAAAAAACAATTTCTTAAAAATATATTCAAAACAAGGAAAAATGTACAAAATGTCTGTACTGGAAAGAATGTTACGAAACGAACAGAACAGGAAAAAATTGAGAATTTAGTTAATGCAAATATACCTTCTGCAACTGAAAAGATTTACATAAACAGAAAAACAGCGTTTAAAGAGATACGTAGAAAAATGTTTCAGAGAAGAGTTATGTCCAATTTGATAAAGGATGTGAAGAAATATAAGCAAAAGGCAAAATATTACAAGAGAAAAAAAGAAATTGAAGCCATTGCAGCAAAGGCATTAGAATTAAAAAGGAAACTATTCATATTAATTTTGAATAGGATGCGTACATTAGACAAAATGGTTAATGTACTGAAATCACATAGCAAAAGGAAAAGAGTAGTGAACAGAACAAACTTTTGTAAAGTGTTTTTAGGAAAGTGGATGCATAGTTCAAGTAGTGAACCTTTTTTTAATGAAGAGAGCTATTTTCAAAGTAATAGTTTGCTGCATGCAGTTGACACCAGAGGTCGTTCATACGAAGTAACAAATGGTTGCATAATGGAGAAGGAGATAATGGTTCCAAGAGATGAGGTACAAGTGATGGCAGATGAGATAATGGGGAGACGTCCTAAAGCCCCAGTGTACACTTGGAATTGTAGTAGTATTTGCACTGTGCGTCAGGAATCTATTGACAAATTTCGTGAGTTTCTAAGAGAATATAGTAAAAAAAGTGTAAAACAGAAGATTAAGGTGCTTCAAAGTCTGGATCCATGCAGAGTGAGAGAGAATACTGGTTTGCAGGGTCATTCTCTGGCTTGTCTATCTAGAAAAGTGTGCAATAGTGTTTTCCATCATTTTAGGATGCTGGCTGTTCATCATACTGAAATGAGAAAGTTTGTGAGACGGTTGTATTTTGCCAAAAGTCCAGCAATAAAGTTAAATGAATTGAATAGGGCTCTGTTCCGAGGAACAGTATCAGATGTAGAGAAGGTTGTTGATGAAATTCAGTTTTGTTACTTTGGTCCTGAACAAAACAGTGCAGAGAAGGACACAGTAAATGAGGAAGAAGTGGAAGAGAATGTAGAACCCTCTGTAAGTAACACATTTAATGATCACATAACAAAATTTGCAATAGTCTCTAATGAAAGACCAAATTTTACTTGTATTTGTTGCCGCAGAACTCATTATAGAAAACAAACTAGGAATGTTGATCTCTACAGAAAGAGTGAAAATGAAGATAATTATAAGTGGAAGGATTTTGCCACATATATATTTCTAGAAAATTGTTTTGAATTGGGTGAAGATCAGCGTATTTGTAAATACTGTTACAACAAGTTAGAGGAAAATAGAATGCCGACCAGAGCTGTACATAATAATTTAGAATTGGATGCTATTCCTGCTGAACTTTCTGAATTAAATACATATGAGTCTATACTCATTCAATGTGTTCATCCGTTCCAGACCATAGTACGTATGGAGCCCAAAACTGGTAAATTACCTCCTTCAGATTTACTGAGAGGTTTAAAAGGTAGAGTGGTGTATTTGCCCTTGGATTTGAAAAAAAATATGGAAACTATTGATGCGGATACTTTGGAAACTGAACCATTAATTATTCTGGTTAATGGTGTACCTACAAAGAATAAGAAGATTTGGCAGGAGCTGGTAGATGTGCGGAAAGTACAAAGAGCAAATTTGTATTTGAAAAAAAATAACAAATGGTATGAATCAATTTATATAGAAGAAGAAGAAGAAGAAGAAGATTTACAAGAAGACACAGAAATACCAACTGGACAAATTGAAAAAGTGGACAAGTCAAAGGAAGAAGAAATTTATGAACATTTTAGCATACATCCTCTTCATTCGAAAGAAGTTATGGGAGACAATATTGATCTCTTTCAGATGAAGAAAGCAAAAGGAAGTCCCGTGAGTGTATGGGAGGAGAGCTTGGAAGCTCGATGTTTTCCCCAGCTGTTTCCTAAAGGAAAAGGAGGACGATACGATGAACGTCCAGAACAGATTCCAGCTTCTGAGTATCGGACTACAAGACTATATGCTGAAGATCCCAGATTTCGACAAAGTATTCCTTATTTGTTCCATCTTTTATTTGAAAGCGACTTGTCTGCACTGTCTTATGCAGTAAATCACATTTTAAAAAGTGGAGTACATTTACAAAATGTGTCTGCTAAGGATTTTATGGAGAAAGTGCAGCACCGAGATGATCATTTGGAAACACAACTGATCAATCTGATGGCTTGTCAGCGTGGGACAAATGAATATTGGTACCGACGCCATGGTGAACTAAAATGCATGTTACGGAATTTAGGAACACCAACATGGTTCCTTACCCTAAGCTGTGCCGAGTACGCTTGGGATGATTTACTGGATTTTCTACGAGAGGCCAATTCAAACATTAAAAACATCGAATACAAGACAGCAGGAGAACTGTGCTCATTGGATCCGGTTAATGTTTGCAGATATTTCAATCATAGATTTGAGGCTATGATGTCCTTCATCTGCAATAAAAAAAATCCACCCCTTGGAGAAGTAGTGGATTTCTTTTGGAGAAAAGAGTACCAGGCAAGAGGTGCTCCTCATATTCATATGCTGTTGTGGATCAAGGATGCCCCAAAGTTTGGAACAGATGCTGATGAAGCAGTGTTATCTTACATTGAAGAATATGCAACATGTGCTATACCAAAAAGCACAGAAGAGAACAAGTTAAAGGAGCAAGTTTTACGTTTCCAAAGTCATCGGTGTGGAAAATACTGTCGACGGAAATACAAGAGCAAAGAAAAATACTACACTAAATGTCGATTTGGATTTCCTAGACCTGTTCTTTCAAATGGAAGAGTCAACAGTTTTATGTCAGCTGTGAGACATACTGTCACAAGAAAATCACCTAAGAATACCTACAACCTAAAAAGAAAAGAAGAATCAAAAAATATAAATGACTACAACCCAGTCATTTTATCCATGTGGAACGCTAACATGGATATACAGTATGTAGCTGACAATTCCATTGCTGTTGCTCGATATGTAACGTCTTACATTACGAAATCGGAAAAAACAGAATTGAAGGAAATGTGGGAAGAGATTTCTCACGAGAAGACTGTCAGTAAGAAGCTGTACAGTTTCAGTTTGAAGATGTTATCGCATCGAGAAATTGGATCCTACGAATGTTCAGATAGGTTATCTTCTGCAAGTCTCTACTCGAAGTCAAGAAGAATAATTTGGGCAAGTTTAGGCCTTGCAGCAATGAGAAATCGGGTACTGAAATCTGTAGGAGAAATTGAATATTTGGCCGAGAATGACCCAGAAAGTACAGATATTTTGAAAACAAACATGTTGGACACATATTATCCCAAGAGAAGTCAACATCTGGAGAACATGTGTCTCTATGAAGTGCTGCAGAACTACATTTATTCACGGAAAGCCACAGAAGACATCAATAATGGAAAATATAAAGTCGTTGGTGAAGAAGGATGTTTGGTGAAGCAAACAAAAGGAAGTTTGATAAATCACCGGAAGCTGAGTTGCGACACTACTGACAAGAAGGAATTTTACTACTTGGCTCTTTTACAGTTGTTTAAACCATGGCGTACAGAGGATGAACTACTGGGAGAATTCCAGAGCTATGAAGATTCTTTTAATGCTTGCAAAGACAGCATACAATGCAGTACATTCTCAACTTATCTGCAAATGTTAAATGAAGAAATTGATCAGGAAACTACAATTGCAGCAGAAATCGCTAGAGATAGTTCTCAGGACAGCCAAAGTTCAGGAACACTCAGTCAAGATCCCCTAGGACAACCAATCGTTGAAAATGAAGCATCAATAGCCATGAATGAAGTGGAAACGGCTATGAATCAAGCTCAAGAAGAATTTATAGACTTAGAAAATTTGGAAAGACAACTGAATCAAGAGCAGCAACAAATTTATGAAGAGATCAAAAACAAAATTGATCACGGATTTCTACATGCAAAAAAAGAGTGCTCATGCACATCATTTCATCCAATCAGGATGTATGTAAGCGGACAAGCTGGAACTGGAAAAAGTTTCCTAATAAAAGTCATCAGAAGCTACCTAAAGCAAAAAACGGATTCTACTTTGTCTTGTGTGGTTACTGCTCCAACTGGGTTAGCAGCATATAACATAAAAGGAATCACTTTACATCGTTTGCTAATGTTACCAGTGGAGCATGAGAACAAAATACAATTCAACAAGCTAACTGGAGAAGCATCCTTGGAAGTTTCAAGAGTATTGAAGAAGATGCAAGTTCTCATTATTGATGAGGTGAGCATGGTATCAAACTTAATGCTTGCCTTTGTGCATTTAAGAATGCAGCAAATTTTGAAGACAGACTATGACATGTTATTTGGTGGAAAACACGTCATAGTTTTTGGAGATCTTCTGCAGCTTACTCCAGTTAAAGGACAACCAGTGTTTAATACTGTCACACATGAAGACACGAAGAAGTCATTGGGAAGCATCGGAAATACAAATATTTGGTCCTTCTTTGAGTACAAGGAACTTACTACTAATATGAGGCAAGCAAGCGATGAAGAATATGGAAGTATTCTGAAAGATATCAGGATTGGACTACTCACAGAAGTTGGCAAAAAAACATTACAGAGTCGGCTGCTACATAATTTATTTCCAAAGGAAGAAATAGTTGCAGAGAAGATATACAAGAACATTGCAGAAAACAAAAGTGTCATCTGCTTAATGCCAACTCTACGTGAATGCTCAATATTCAATGAGGATCTTTTGAAATTGGAAAAGGAAGAGATCAGGAAATTGGAAGCAGTGGACAAAATTGAGGATGGAAGAATTAGTGTCACAGTAACAGGCAAACTGAAAAATAAATTGGACTCACTAGAGAAGAACATCTCCAAAACAGCTGGATTAGAAAAAAATCTATATGTTTGCATGAACTGTAGAGTATTTTTAAGGAGAAATTTGGATGTTGAAAAAGGTTTAGTTAATGGAGCAATGGGAAGAGTTGTGGGTTTTATTAATTACCAGAAAAAAGAAGGAGTTGAATGTTTAAAAATAAAATTTGATCAGATAGAAGAAGTTAAAGATATTTGTCGTTGTACAGTACGTTTTATGCTTGTGAAAGACTTATATGTACGTAGGAAGCAGTTTCCGTTTTCTCTAGCATATGCTGTAACTATTCACAAGTCTCAAGGATTGACTGTAGATTGTGCATTTGTGAACATTGGTTCAACTGTGTTCAAAGAAGGTATGGCATATGTAGCTTTGTCACGAGTGAAAACATTATCAGGTTTATTCATGATAGACTTTGATGACTCAAAAGTTAGTGCTGATACAAACTGTGTAAAGGAGTATAATAGATTAAGAAGAAGCTATGCTCCTCATTTAGGTCAGTATCCTGTGTTGGAGAAACGTGTAGTTTCTCGTAAAAGAAAAAATGAGAATATCTGTAATGAAGATGTAGAGAAGAGGAAAAAAAAGAGGAGTGATGTAATTGCAAGCAAAAAGAAAAAGGAAAATGAAGAACAGGTTGTAGGATGTCATTTTGAAAATAGCTCTGGTGTCAACTGCTACGCAAATGTAGTGCTGAATGTTGCATTTTATCTGAAAAGTTTGCAAGAGCAGATAATAGTAAATCAGGGAAAAAGATTCTGTTCAGAGCTGAGTCTCCTTTTTCAAAAGCTGAGTAAAGATAAAACTCAAATAGAAAGTGCTACTGAAATTAGAAAACTTTTAGATGTATGTTCAGGACGAACACAGTTTTCTCAAAATGAACAGCAAGATGCACATGAATTTTTGATGTATTTTCTTCAGGTAGTGGAAGAAGAAGGAGTTCCCATTGACATTTTTTTTGGTCTCTCTTATAAATGGGAACATAGTTGTGATAATTGTTATAATATATGTGGCTCTATTGTTGATAATGAAAGATTTATTTATTTGACATTGCCAGAGAGTAAAACAGTCACTTTTGCAAAATTAGTTAAAGATGCTAATCATAGCATGAAATGTAGTGAGTGTAATTCTGACATGTTTTCAACATTAATTTTAAAGGAATACGGACAGTATGTAATTTTAATGATGCAACGATGTAGAGCTGATGGTTCAAAATTGGATACTTTAATAAAGAAGTTTACAGGACAGCAATTATCAATTTCTGGAAAAACTTTTGTAACTGTTGCAATAATTTTTCATGATGGACCTACTGTTACTTCTGGACATTACACAGTTTATCTTAAATGTGAAAAAGGCTGGACACTGTGTAATGATTCCCAATTGATTTTCAAACAACGTTTGCCTTTTGATTTAGCAAATTCCTATCTAATCTTCCTGAAACCTAAATTTTAGACAGATTTGGCAAGATCTCGACAAAATAATTTTACCATTTTACTGGATTACCATTGCAATTTTGTAGAAAAAAGATTTTTTAAATTATCATTTGGCCTAATGGAAAGATAACCAATTGTAATGTGGACTTTTTAAATTTTAAATGAAACTTTGAAAAACCAATAATTTAGAGATTATCGGTAACTTCTGCACATTTTAAATTTTGGAATGTTATTGGACTGCCATTGGAAATTTTTTCAAAAATGATTTAAAAAATTACTATTTGGCCATGCGGAAAAGTAACCAATTCTATTGTGGACTTAATAAATTATTCAAAAAATTTTCGTGAACCAAAATGTTACAGAGAATCGGTGAGATCTGGACAAATTAAACTTTAGAATTTTATTGGATTACCGTTGAAAATTTATTCCAAAAAAAAATTTAAAATTACTATTTGGTCTAAAGGAAATGAAATCAGATGTATTTTGGAGTTATTTGAGATATAATATTGTGATTATACTTCTGAAACAAACATATCAGACGGTATTTTAAAGAAATAAGTATTGGTATTAGATGATATTTTTTTAGAATATTATGCATTTCTATAATGTTAAGTAAAAAAAGAATCAGGGCTTTTTTAATACAATCTTTGTGATTGTTATTTTTTTTTGCCCGCTGTAAAATGATGAATGCAATTGCTTTCACAATTTATAGTGAAATGCAATATATTCTGAAAACAGCAAAAATAAGGCAAAAATATTTTTTGGAAAAAAATGTAAATATGTGTACTGTATTATAAAATGTTTTAAAAATATTAATACTTTTTTCTTTTTTTCCAGATAGATATAGAAAATTTTCGAAAACTACAAACATTTTTAAAACTATTTTTAAAAAAAACAAATGAATAAATATTTTTTCAGTGAGTATGGTAAGTCAATAATAATAATTGTAGTCTCTCAAGGACCTTGTAATGTGTTTATTGATTTTTATTGTTTTTTAAAAAAAAAAAAAAAAAAGTACGCGCACCGTACGCGTACGGTAAAAAAAAATAAAAAAAAGTTTTTAAAAACATATGTAAAAAAAAGATGAAAGATAAGGTTGGCTCTTAAAAGAACCGTTGTGTTCATGCAGGGACAGAGGAAAGGAAGCATGGGGAAATTATTCAAAGCGACAAATGTGCTGATCTATTTTGTTGTTCACTAGGGAAACACTGGTCTCCCTATGGCAAATTAGATCTTTACAAAATGTGCAATGAATATCAACCTTCCGAAATCGAGGGTTCATTTCCAGAGGGCCAGCAAAAGGAGATTCTCCCCCCACAGATGAAGGGCTCACCTGACCTGCAGAAGAAGGAGTCAGCCCTGCAGATGATGGTCCAGGCTGAGCTACTGTGGATGTACTGGCTCGTCTTTCTGAAGAGTTACCTCCAAAAAGATGACCATGTGTCCTTCTGTGTACATCCTGGAGGTGTCTCTTCATGGTGTGATTCCCAAAGGAATACTTCCTGTTAGGATTACCTCTAGAAAGTACACGCTTACACAGCTTACAAGTCACTAAGGGTGCATTTACCTTTTGCTGGCCTTCAGAAAAAGTAAAATAATCCCATACATAAGAGGGCTTTTGTTTCCTCGATCTCTGCCTCAAGACAGTGCTGCTAGTGCTAGCCTCACTCTCAGAAGAGCTCTGCTGTTCTGCCATCGTATCCCAAAGACAAACCAGCTCCTTCTCCCAAGGGATCACAAGCAGAAATGAGGGGAATGGGTGTGGTGTAGGAGAGTTCTAGAACTGAAAGTAGTTTCAACCAATCAAAAGTTGTGTTTCATGATCACATGACCTACCGTACGCTCACGGTACGCTTACGGCAAAAAGTGCGCATGCGCGTAAAAAAGACACGCGCTTGCGCGCATGCGCATAACAGTCACTCCCCGACACTTCCGCGTAACGTGCGCGTGTGGCGTAAGCGCGCACGCGTCCCACGCGCAGTACGCGCGGCTACGCAAAGTGCGTAACTATACGCAAGCAGCGTAGATAGATTACGGACGTTGCGTAAACCGTACGCTTACCGTGAGCTTACGGTACGCGTACTAAAAAAATATTTTTTTTTAAAAAAAAGTACTGCAAATAAATTTTACATGTTTATTTTAAAAAATATATTTAAAAAAACATATTAAAGAATTTTAAAAATTTAATCATAGTCTTTATAAAAGGTAAGATAATTAAATTAAAAATATGTTAGAAAAAAAAAAAAAAAAAAAAAAAAATTAGCATTTAAAAAACCTTGCAAATTCACTGAAAAAACCATGGGTTTCACACACGTTATAGTTAGGAATTAGCATTTAAAAAACCTTGCAAATTCACTGAAAAAACCATAGGTTTCACACACGTTATAGTTAGGAATTAGCATTTAAAAAACCTTAGAAATTCAGTGAAAAAACCATAGGTTTCACACATGTTATAGTTAGCTGGACATTTTACTCGTAAAAAACCAATGAAATTGCCCCGTTATAGTTAGTTCAGCTAACTATAACTCGCGCGCCCGCAATGCACTGCTGATGACGTCACATATTACATCACTCATGACATGGTCAGTGACATCACTCATGACATCACTGATGACATCTCAAATGACATCACTGATGACATCACTGATGACATCATCCTTGTGATAGAGTGGCAGACCTCCTCTCACCCTAATATAACCTTTGACACACACATTCAAAAATAGAGACTAAAATTTTCAAAACAATGGACATACCAATACCAGTTACAACAACCTCTTCAGTAATTCTAAGATCCACATACACATCCACTCATTCACCAACAGTCCAATACAGTCACTCATACATGTACTCACTCATCATATGTACTCATACACCTATACATCCTGTTACACAATGCCACTCATCCATAGAGTTACTCACACACATAGTCACTCGTACTAATAAAGAATCAAACATACATTTACTTGCATATACAGTTATACACACACCACCATACTTACTTCTATGGAAACTTACACATACTTAGTCTTTTAAACAATCACTTATAGAAACACATACTTATTCATACAGGAACTCTTCCAATCTCTCACCCTTGCATATACTCACATATATACACCAATAGTCACATATACTAGTTTTAAACATATGTAGTTACTCATAAAGACACTATTGAGACAGTCATTCACTCACTAACACACCCATACACACACTCATCCACCCATGCAGTCCTGCACACATGGTCTGTTCAACACATACAAACAGTGAGTCACTCATTCATGCACCTGTGCACTACGTAATACCCCCCACCGAACCATGCAGACACTCAGACTGATACTCAAAAAACCAACTAATAACCTATATAGACACCCATGTAGCTACTCACCAACCCATGCAGCCACTTATACACAAAGTGAGAGACTGATACAGATATATACATATTTAAACATTACTCACTAAAACATGTATTCACTATGATACACTTAATCAGTCAGTTAAACAATCAATTTTTCAAAAACAAATCATCCATTTAGACACTTATATACCCATTTATTCTTCCATCGACCTTCAGATATACATATATAAAACATATTTAATTTTCAGAAAAACCCACATTCACTGGATGATGTCATCAGTGATGTCATCAGTGATGTCATTTGAGATGTCATCAGTGATGTCATGAGTGATGTCACTGACCATGTCATGAGTGATGTAATATGTGACGTCATCAGCAGTGCATTGCGGGCGCGCGAGTTATAGTTAGCTGAACTAACTATAACGGGGCAATTTCATTGGTTTTTTACGAGTAAAATGTCCAGCTAACTATAACATGTGTGAAACCTATGGTTTTTTCACTGAATTTCTAAGGTTTTTTAAATGCTAATTCCTAACTATAACGTGTGTGAAACCTATGGTTTTTTCAGTGAATATAAATATATATATATTTACATACACTATAACATCAAATAAAAATCATTATATTATACATTAAAACATTAAAATATTTAATAGTCTTTAAACTTACATTTTGCACTCCATTGAGTGCAAAAGTAGGGAAAATGTTGGATAGCAGACGAGCAAAAATTGATAATTCCACTCCAGTAGGTCCAACAGTAGGGAAAGTGTTGGATAGCGGAGGGGTAAAAATGACTATTCCCACTCCAGTGAGTACAACAGTAGGGAAAGTGTTGGATACCAGAGGGGTAAAAATTACTATTGCCACTCCAGTGAGTGCAACAGTAGGGAAAGTGTAGGATAGCGGACGAGCAAAAATTGCTAATCCCACTCCAGTCGGTGCAACAGTAGGGAAAGTGTTGGATAGCGGAGGGGTACAAATTACTATTCCCACTCCAGTGAGTGCAACAGTAGGGAAAGTGTTGGAGAGCGAAGGGGTAAAAATGACTCTTCCCACTTCAGTGAGTGCAACAGTAGGGAAAATGTTGGATAGCGGAAGGGTAAAAATTACTATTCCCACTCTAGTGAGTGCAACAGTAGGGAAAGTGTTGGATAGCGGAGGGGTACAAATTACTATTCCCACTCCAGTGAGTGCAACAGTAGGGAAAGTGTTGGAGAGCGAAGGGGTAAAAATGACTCTTCCCACTTCAGTGAGTGCAACAGTAGGGAAAATGTTGGATAGCGGAAGGGTAAAAATTACTATTCCCACTCCAGTGAGTGCAACAGTAGGGAAAGTGCTGGATACCGGAGGGCTAAAAATTACCATTGCCACTGGAGTCAGTTAAAAATTTAAAACAAACAAAACATCAACAACAACACAAAATATTTTAAAAAACAAAAAAATAAAACATATATAAAAATATTATATATTGCAAAAGATAGAAACAGATTATAATGTTAAAAAGATCTAACAAATACCTAGAAAGATTATTTAAAAAAATGTAAAAATAATTTACAGATAAAAAACTATGTTTTAATAGAAATTATTTATAAACAAAAACTTTAATTATTAAATAAATTTAATCATTTTAATTTCCTACCCTATAACACCAAAACCCACACACAAATAAAAATAAAAAATGATCATAAATATTTATCAATTGATGATTTAATATTAATAATCAACTAATTATGAACCCCTCTACCACAATAAACACCACAACCCACACCTAAAAATCATTACAATTTCAGTAACTAATTTTACATTAATAAACTAATATCAATTAATAACTTATTGATTAATTTAAAAGAATTTACTTCCCACCTTTTACCACTATAAACTCCACAACTTACATCTACAATTAATAACAATTGCCATATAAAATTTTTATTTAGCATTAATTAGCAAACAATTATTAATTTATTATAAATAATTTACTTCCCAACCTATTCCCCAATAAACCCCACCACCTGCTCCTTAAAAAATGACACAATTAACATAATTACCAATTAATGAATGAATAATATTTAACAACAAATTAATAATTAATAATACATTAATTCCCACAATTAACACTATAAAATCTAAATTTAATCAATACTAATACATAAAAAATATATATATTATAATTAAATTACTTCCCACCCTTTTCCCCTATATACCCACAACCCGATACAGAACTAAAAAACATCAAGTTTAATAAAACTAAAAATAATAACTACTAAAAAATAAACACATATATTAAAAAACAAAAGCAATTCTTATACAAAAATATAGATCACATACTTTTAAAATACATACTAAAATACATAACACTAATTAAAACATCGATATTTTGAACAACAATATTTTTACAAACAACATTAATAACTTCGATATTTCCCAAAACAATATTTCTTACCTGCAAGTCGATATGCTTGACCATGATATTCTTGCTGCTGATATTTCTGTATCATGATATTTCCACACCAACAGGCCCATATGCACTCACAGGAAATTTATGGGCACACTGTCACCCGACTGCTGGCACACATGAACTCAAAGAAGACATTTCCAAAATATCATATTTTCTATGTATTTGTTTTGTGAGGATGGAAGCAGGCTTTTCTTCTTAAACCCACAGGTCCTGATGAGTTCCCCAGCTAACAAGGGGTCTCGAAACGCGTAGACCCTGTGAAGAGACCACAAGAATGTCGCAATTTTTTAGACAAGAAACATTTACAGATATCTATGTTCTAGAATGTCTTTTCTGTGGTCCAAATAGAAAGATTGTAAAATACGTTTCCTAATTTAAAAATTTCCTGATTGAAAAGCACGTATGTGAATGTATGAGTCGATAAGATTGTTTGGTATGCAAGATCAGTATGTAAGTTGTGAATTAATGAATGGTGTGGTGAAATTATCACAAATTATTTGTCATTTTCTGTTTATTGACCCCCTTAAAAAATTGCTTTGGCAATTGGAAGGCTAAAAAATCTAATAAAGAAAATAATTAAAAATATTGATTAATTCAAGGAAAAGAGAAGTCTTTGACACTTTTTGTTTCACCTTCAAGATGTGTCCTCATAAAAGAAATTGAGTTCTAAGACTTAGCACAGTACTAGCAGCGATATTGTTTAATCTTACCAGGACAAGGGTAAGGTTTAAGGTCACTGCGACGGACTGCAAGTTGGGTACACATCTCGGATTCGTCTGGGCTGGAAAGTACCTTCACAATTTAAGAAAGTAGAATCCTGGGGGGCGTGGCTTCGGAGCCAGCGAAGATGGCCGCCTTTGTGTGGAGCTCTGTGGTGGTGTGAGGGTCAAGTCTCCTCCGGGCAGTGTTTCCCGCTATCTGGACTCCGCATCCGCATGCAATCATGCCTGAAGCCCAGCGGTGACTTTCAAGCTACATGACAGAGGCCGGGGTGAGCACTACCGGTATTTTTCTCTTCTTGTTCGGCTGCCATTTTGTTTCTGCATTTTATGCCGCCCGGCCTTTTCACGCATTTCTCCTCATGTCGCCTGACTACATCAGCGGTATTTATTGCTCCTCATAGTTTCTGGGGGCTGTCAAGTCAAAAATTTATTTTTCCATGATGTAATTTTTCCACGATGCAATTTTTCATCTGTTACATAAAACGTGCAACATTTTTTTAGGGAAGTTTGGTCACAGAAACATTTTCTTGGTCTTTTGAGCGTTTCCAGGCAGTGTGGACTATTTCATACCATTTATTTGGTGAAACTACCTTTACTAGTGCATATTTTATGGCAAAGGGTCGCCCTACTCGTAGTAGTGCTAACTCTTCTGACTGTATTTCATTGGAACATTATAATCCTTTCAGCATTTTACAGGAGAATATGGATGTCTTAGACCCTGGTCACTCTACTGCTGATGGTGCGACGCCTACTATGCCTCGCAATACTACTAAACAGTCATCTAAAATACTTTCTGCCTCATCTTCTGCCTGAGGTAAATGCGTCAAAAAAGATCCCCCTTCGCCTTCCAACTCTTCAACATTATCTATGGAATTAGTTCTTGAAGAAATACGTGCTCTTAAACCCTACATGGAGGAAAAAAATATCCGTCTCCAAAACCTTGAGGACAAATGGTTACATACGGAACAAAAAGTTGTTCACTTGGAACAACGAGCTGACTCTGTTCAAGTTGTTACCAGCCAAATTCCTTCCTTGCATTTGGAGATTTCACACCTTAAACAGCAAGTGGAAAATTTGGAAAACTGCAACAGGCGTAATAATTTGCGCATTTTTGGCCTTGCGGAAGGTCTTGAAGGGTCAGACCCTCTTTCCTTTTTTCAAACATTTCTCCCAAATCTTCTAGGTTTTACCGAGTCTCCTAAATTGAATATTCAAAGAGCTCATTGCTTGGGGCAAAACCCAAGATCAACATCTTCCTCAACCAAACCAAGAGGCGTTATTTAATATTTTTTGGAGTACGCCAACTTGCTTAAGGTTTTACAAGCTGCCAGACATAAAGGAAAGATCTCCTGGCAAGGTTCCAACCTCTTTTTCGCTCAGGACTATGCCAAAGCGACAGCAGACCGCCGGAATTTCTTTTGGGACATGAGACCGCTCTTCGTAATTTGAATGCTAGATATGGTTTGGTCCATCCTTGCCTTATGAAGGTGACTTATAACAATAAGATTACTGCTTATGAAGATCCAGCTCACCTACAGCATTTCTTGGATACCTGCAAGGAAGAAAATATGGAGATTCCACGTTCATCGTTGATTTCATTGTTTTCTTGTTGTTTGTTATGACTCTGTTCTTTATTTATATTGATATGTTTTATTGCCGTTTATTGTATCTCTTTTAATCAACTTCTCTTCTAATGTCAGGTGCGGTATCGTGGTATTCTGATATGTGATCCCATTTCCTGCCTGGATGATGTCTCCCTGTCCCGTCTTCCGTCCTGGAGTTTCCCGCTTGATGTGCCGTTTTCCTTATGTGGCTCCACCACCCTCATGTTCATTGTATGTTTGTGGTATGTCTTTTTATTATTTCTTCATTTTTTCTTTGTACTGTCTTTTTTCAGCGTACCTCTCCTATCTTATTTGTCTTACTTGTGTTATTCTTCCCTATCTTCCCTTATTTTCTAACTTTTTCCTCATATTCCTACTTCTTGTTTGATTCCTCTTGTTCGCATTTCTTTTCTCTCTCCATTATTGCTCACTTTTTGATTTTCTGTAACTTACTTTTCCTACTCAATAGTTTTCTTTTCTATGTATATTGTTTTTGTATTGAACTATGCTTATTAAGAAAACTTATTTATGATGCATTACTATGTGTATGCTATTTGTAGTTGCTTTTATCAAACTTTTTAAATTGTTTTGTATATTTAGATGTCGTTAAAAGTTATATCCTGAAATGTTAAAGGTCTGGGTCCCCCATATAACGTCAACGTGTGTTATCACATATTGCTGGTTTAAAAGGTGATATTGCTTTATTGCAAGAGATTCATGTGACAAGTAAAGAGGTAGCCAAACTTCAACGCCAATTGGTGGGTCATGTTTTTGCATCTCCAGGTTCAGGGAAATTAAATGGTGTAGCTATTCTTTGTCATAAGCGTTTAGATATCCAACTTATACATCAAGATGCAGATTCTGAAGGTAGATGGATTTCTGTGTCTTTACTAGTTAATAAAATTCCTTTAACCATATGTAATTTATATGCTCCCACTAATCCTGATAAACTTTTTTTACACAATCAATTCACTCCTACTATAGCTCAAAGATCCCTTGTTGGATCTTGGAGACTATGTCACCCCACTCTCCAAGAGTATACTTATTTCTCACTGGTCCATTCTTCTCAATCTCGTATAGATTATCTTTTTATTTCTAAAGCCCTTACCCAACACATTTCCCATTTTGATATCGGATCTATATTAATTTCTGATCATGCTCCTGTCTCCTTAGTTCTAGATTTACTTCCCCCTGTTCAAGGAACTAAGAGATGGAGATTTAATAACTCCCTTCTATTGGACCCTAAATTTACTCCTGCCTTTTAGAAATTTGCAGACACTTTCTTTATAGAGAATGAATCCCCACATGCCTCTCCTCATCTTATTTGGGAAACCTTTAAAGCTGCTTCTGGAGATTTCATTATTTCATTTGTAGCTCAGAAATGGAAGGCATCCTCCCAATCCTTTCAACTGCTTGGTTCACAAATTAAATAATTGGAACATTCCTATTTTTATACAAAGGCCCAATCTGTTTTAAATGAACTTCTTAAAGGCAAATTTCCTTTTAATAAGCTTTCAACTGAATCTGCTAATCTATATTTACTTAAGTCTAGCGCTAAATATTATAGTTCACAAAATAAAGCTGGTAATCTTCTTGCCAAATACCTCAAGATCAAAAAAGAACACACTAGAATTGAATCCATCTTAACCTCAACAAATACTACAGTTCATAAGAATGAGGGCATTCTTTTGGAATTTACGAATTTGTATCAAAAACTTTACACTCCTGAATCTTCTTCTCAACAATCAGATATTGCCCAATATTTATCCTCTGTTCCTTCACCCTCTTCTCGTGATGTAGACTTCTCATCCTTAGAAAAGGATATTCAAGTTAATGACATTCTCACCTCTATTCAATCTATTAAAAAAGGGAAAGCTCGTGGACCTGACGTGTTTACCATTGAATTCTACGCACATTTTTCCCAGCTCCTTCTTCCTAAATTGCACCAGTTGCTTTTATCTTTTATTTCAGCTCAAAAATCAGAAGCGTCTTTTCAGGAAGCTTTGATTTGTCTTCTTCCAAAAGAAAATAAAGACCACACATTGTGTAAAAATTGTAGACCCATTTCTTTCATTAATTTAGATTATAAAATATTTGCGACAATTCTTGCCCTTCGTTTGGACTGTTTATTGCCCCAATTGATTGGAAAAGAACAATGTGGTTTCATCAAGGGAAGTCACCTGTCTGACAATACTCGATTATTTTTCAATGTCCTAAGCATATCCAAACTATATAAAGAACCGATAGCAGCAATTTCACTTGACGCTGAAAAAGCCTTCGATATAGTTAGTTGGCTGTTTATTTTCTCAACACTTGCTTGGTTCGGTTTTGGCCCAAAATGTATCAACAATGTCTCTTTACTTTACTCTTCTCCCAGTTCTTTTATTCTAGCTAACGGTCTTGTATCTTCATCCTTTCTTCTTCATAGAGGAGTTTGACAAGGTTGCCCATTATCTCCACTTTTATTTGTCCTTTCCCTGGAACCTTTTTTAATAAAAATGTGTTTGAATACAGACATCACAGGTTTCTCATATGGCGATAGTCATTTAAAACTTTCAGTGTATGCAGATGCCATCTCATTATTTATTTCAAATCCACAAACTTCCTTGCCAGCATTTCTATCAGAGGTGACTGATTTTGCTTTTGTTTCAGGTTATAAACTCAATGATGACAAATGTGAAATCCTTCCACTAAATAAGCTTTGTTTTCATGCTGATTTTTTATCTTCTTCTTTTCATTGGAATCCAGTTAAAATCAAATATCTTGGATTATGGTTCACTCATTCTATTAAAGATACGGTCGCATTAAATTGAAAAGAATTACAAACAATACTAGTTACGTCCACATCCCCTTGGCACCCCTTATTTTTGTCCTGGTGGGGTATATTAGATTCTATAAAAATGAGGCTTGTTCCGGTAATATTGTTTTATTTATCTAACATACCTATTAATATCCCTAAGTCTTTTTATAAAAATATATATACTATTCTTTCGAAATTCTTATGGCATAACAAAAAAAGCTAGGATGTATCTTTATAAACTTAAAAAACCCAAACACTTGGGTGGCGTCAGCTTTCCAGACTTTCATTCCTATTACACTTCATTTTTTCTTAAACAATCCTCTTTTTTATTATCTGATAATGGTAATGATGCTAACTTTTACCCTTTGTGGGTGGATATTGAAAAATTCTTTTTTCACCCTTTTACCTTCGCAGAATTTATCTCTCTTTCTCATGTTCCCTTATCGTTATCCTATCTTATTCTCAAAAATGCTCGTAAACTCTTCCACCCTCTCTTCTCATCTGATCTAGATGAATGTACACAATTTTTAAATTCATTAATTTGGTATAATAACCATATCAAACTCAACAACAGATTTATTTTTTGGAAAGACTGATTATCTTATGGACTTAAAAGGACTCATCAAGTTTTTCAAGATGGTATTTGTATTCCCTTTTCAGTAATGCAGTCCCGTTTTTCTCTTCCCTCTTCCTATCTCTCCAAATAAATGTCTTTGATTGCATCTGCTCAAGTCTCTTATAACGCTTTAGTATCCTCTCATATGCTTGTTTCTTTGCCTCCTATCTCAATGTCGTTTTTATGTAATTCCCCTTCCGCATCTCAAATATATAACATTTTTACAGATATCCCCATTACTCGTGATACATCTGGTGTGGAATGCAGTTGGGAATCTGATTTGTGAGAGTCTTTTTCTATCACATTATGGAATAAAATCTGGAATAAAATAAGGACGTCTTCTAGAGCAGCAAACACCACTCAAACGTTGTTTTTTATTTATAATAGACTTCTGATTACTCCAGCTAAACTACACAGTATTGATTCTAGCATCACCCCACATGTTGGTCTTTTACTGCCCCGTTAGCAGATCTCAAACATATGCTGTTTGATTGCCCATCCATCCATATTTTGTGGACCCAAGTATGGTGACAAATTAATAACATTTGTCATACCCATGTCCCTTTTTCTTTTTCACATATTTTTCTAGGTAGCATTACCGAAAAGTCTGGTTCTCTCATGATGGTCATTTTGGTATTATTAATTTACTCATAGCTGTTGCATTTCAACAAATCACCAAGTCATGGAAAAATGCCTCTGCTGTCTCCTTTCAAGCATGGTGGTATGGGGTCTGTTTTAATCATAGATTGGATAGAGCCTATGTACATCCAATTACGCTTGCTATCAAACGAGACATACTGTGGTCACCCGTCACTGAATTCTTAAGCTAAAATGTCTCCTTCACATAATCCTAACATTGAAGATATATCCAAACCTCCTTGACTTTACAGTTACTGTTGTTTTTAAATGTTTTCTTATTCTACGATTATAGACTAATTGAATATAGTAGGAATTATTGTTACATAATTCATTGTTCTTTGCATATAAGGACTAATATGGAATTTCACTCTCCCTTCCCCCTTTTTTTCTTTCTTTTTATCCCCCTCTTTTTTCTTTCTTTCTTTTTTCCTCCCCTTATATGAGCTTGATATATTACTTTATATTTAAGGAATATTGTTTTGTTTATTGTACTCTGTTTTATCGTTCAACAAATAAAATCTCTCTTAAAACTTAAAAGAAAGTAGAATCCTCAGTACGGCAAGGCTGCAGGCTTGATCCGAAGACTGGATCATCAACGAAGTGTTGATGAAGGATGAGGTCTTTTTGAAGGTGTCGACGAAGGTGGGAAAAGCTGCCAGGGGAAAAGACCAGAGTTAGCACTCAGGAAGTCGTTGACATCAATTGTGTGTTGCCTGCTAAAGCTTTCTACCTTTAGACTTGTACTCTTTTCTAGAAGTCGGATTTCCTCAGTGGGGCAAGGCTGCAGGCTGTAGCTGAAAAGGGTTTGATGCCGCTGGATGCCGCTGAATTGGAGTTGCTGCTACATAGAAGAACATAGCGGGAGCTGCAACGAAGTCAGGCACTACAGCGATGTATCCTCGGCGAAACAGTTGGCAGGTTGATCCTTGTCCCACAACAGAACGTCAGGTACTGTTAGCAAAAACGTTTCTAAGTCCCAGGTTTCTAGGTTTAGGCAGGAGGAGTACACTCTGATGCCAGCCAAGGGTTCAAGGACCTCAGGAATAGCACTTGGGGGGTCAGGACTCGTTCCAGCAGAAGCCACCAGCAAGGTCCATGGCAGGTTAATTTTAAACTGATCGTCTGGGCTCTTCCAGGAAAGTGGGCCTCTTATAGAGCGTGTGCAACCTTTAGATGAGGTGATTTTGGTGGGTCAATGTAATTTCTTTATTGTGGAATTTGGAAGGGCACTATCAATGACTTACGATCAAAGTTAACTCATGCCTTCTGTAATTTGCTGTGCAGGTATGAGATTAGTGAAATCTAGAGGCTTCAGGGTGGACTGTGGGCTTTTTGTTAATTTCCGGGTTTTATTCTTGCTGCGGACACTCCATTCGCTTACTACCAATTTTTTGCCCATTCATTTTGGAGGGTTTTGCATCAATTTTTTTTCCTTAACTTGTCCATGTCTCCTGGTACTAGTGCTTATTCTGGGGAGAGCAACGTTGTCAAAGAACAATTAGGTAAGTAACTTTTGCTCCCACTGGTCAGCTATATGAATGTGTAATGCGTCAGAGGAGAGTTGTCAATGATTTCCTGAATATTAGTTGAAGCTTCATCGATGAAAGTGTTTCCAAGTGCTGTGGATGGCAAATGGATGCACAAGACTTCAGTGCAGATTACCTCAGGAGAGAGTCAGTTGTTTACATAATTTACAGTTTATAATCCAGCTACCTCTTCTGTTCTAGCTTCAACGTCTTTACACCATCCATTCTACACAAGTGTCCCATAAAGAAGATTTCCTGATTTTTCTCCCCTGTTCTGTGCCTATGGGAATTTGTGTTAGTACATATTGACCCTGGAGTATTTTCAGTGTATGGGCCCTTTAAACCAAACATCTTCAATCTCTCATGCTCATGTATGAGGAGATCCGGAATTAATTCATTGTCATCAAAATCATTGATGTATAACCGTAGGCAATAAACCAGATTCACAAAGATTGTTTTGATGTGAAAAGATGTGGCAAACTCTTGGGATACTCTTGTCTTACTACGGAATTCAAGGGCTCAGTAGTAAGCCAGGAGTACTCCGTGCATATTCCATTGCACATTCTTTGTGAATTGCGCTCTAGGCTTGTTCTTTCTTTTTGCAGTGCAGATCATGCTTTTTTATTTTTTTGTTTTAAAGTGAGTGAACAATAGCGTAAAAAGTGGTTACATGGGAGGCAAAAAAACAACAACTTTTTGCACTATAGTTCTCCTGCTGCTTTTTACTGAGACCATCTTCTGTAAAACATTTTAGGGTACATTTACAAGCCCTTCGCGGCACTTTTGCACCTCCGTTGCATCACTTTTGTGATGCAGAGGCGACATAAACATTGCGGCCAATTTACAACGAGACTCATCTAGGGAGATGCATCACCTTGTAAAGCCCTGCATCACATTATACCTGAGTCAGGTATAATGTATGCAGGGTGGGCTTCCCCGCGCAGGAAAGCCTCGTAGAAGTGACGCAGTGAAATCTACAAGATTCCACGGTGCCACTTCTAGGACACCTCTGCGTCAAAACGCTATGCCTGCTTGAAGCAGGCATAAGGAGTGACACAGTGTACTGAGAATAGGCCTCCCGTACATTGCTGGAGTTGCGTCGTGCTTGCGACACAACTCCAGCAATGCGTGACTTTTGTGGCAACAGATGCGCCCGAATTCCAGATGCATCTGTCACTCCTTGCGCCATGGTGCGCCGTATTGTAAATATGGCGCATCCATGGTGGCAGAAGGTTTTTTGCTGGCTGGCACAGGGAAACTGACGCATCTCTATAGATGCGTCAGTTTCTTGTAAATCTGCCCATTTGTGTGGACATTTTTGTCAGCCAGCGAAATTGTGCAGACCCAATACACTTTCATAGTTTTGAACTTTACACCATGATGTAGTGTAGTCTAAACTTCACAGACCCCTACTCGAGAAGCACCACAAACTCAGAACACTGTTTCTAATCGCAACGCTCTTCTACACCATACTTTTTAGTGTCACATACTTTCAGTGTGCGCTTAAGCTCTAAGGTCTTTAAAAATGTTTTACTTCCACTACCCCCTAGTTAGATAAGTTTTGCAAGGAAACTTCCAGTATGTGTTCTTTCAATAAGGGCCCGATTCTGATCCGAGCCGGAAAGCGTTCCGACTGACACGGACCGGGTCTGAAGTCCGACCAACTCGTACAGGCGCTGTACGACCTTACAAGTACAATGCGTCCCGGTCAAAATCCAACCGACTCGCACGGAATCAATCCGGACTGACCAAAATGTACGGAAAACAGTGCCACCGCCTGGAAACTGAACCGAAACCTTCTGACCGACACGGAACGGCTACAGTTCTGACCGACACGAACACGCGCCTTACAACCAGCCAAGTACGATGCAATGCGTCACGGACAAAAGCGAGTCGCATGGAGTCCAAGCCGTACAACCGATTCGCACAGACCAGAGACATTGGCAGTAAAAAGAGCCCATCGCGACCGGTGCGTACGTGAAATATGCAACATAGAGGGAGAGGAGTTGGCCTAACGGTTAGGGCGCTCGACCTCTGACCTGGGGGAACTGGGTTCGAGCCTCGGTAAAGACGCTAAAACATCCTGTGATTCTGCGCAAATCACTTAATCTCCCCGTGCCTAACAAAAAAAAATTAATGTGTGTCCTCATGTAACGTAACTTATGCCATGTAAAGCGCTCTGATACCTGATTGGATTTGGGTCAAGTTCGCGCTATATAAAACTCTGCAAAAAAAAAACATAGCACAATGTCAGTGTGACCGACTCGGATCACACCGCAAGTGATGCCACAGGCGTACAACCCGGACAACTGAACGTCCCCGTCAGGTCTAAAGAAATCATGTAATTGACACAGAAAAAGGCCAAACAGGCAGTTATAAATCCCCAAAAAATAACATTTCAAACCAAGACACACCCACAACTCTACCAATAAAAAGGCCAAAAATCCAGACCACGATCCCTTGCAAATCTCACAGACCTGCAAACAGACAACACCACCACCACACTGAGACATACAGCCACAACCTACACACTACACAACATTAGCACCACACAATAGGCACACTCACAGCCACCCAGCCATACACATACTCACCAACCCTCACTACCACACACACGCACCCATCCATCTCCACCACCACCCATCACCATGCCCCCAAAGAAGAATCCAAAGTTCACAGACAGTGAGTTGGAGGTCATGGTAGATGAAATCATCAGAGTAGAGCCACAGTTATTTGGTTCTTTGGTACAATAGACCCCCCTATCCCAGAAAAACAAGATGTGAAGATTGTTGACATGGTGAATGCCTTAGCACCTACCATGCGCACAATGGACGACATCAGGAATCGGTGGTACGACATACGCAGGAGGGTCAAGAAACTCATCAGCAAAGACCATGCCCTGAGCCAGCCCACTGGTGGTGGTCCTCCTGCAAAAGCAGTGTATTTCACTTCCTGGGAGGAGAAGGTGCGGTCTATGTTCCCACCAGTTGGCCTCCATGGATTGCCTGGAATACCAGAGCCTGGTGAGTACACAAACAAATATTACAAGATGTGATGTCACAGCAATCAGCACCCACAGACAATAATGTCAGGGGGACAGAGAAAACATTTGCTGTCATCAAGCCACATCAACCTAAACATAACTATCCTCTCATGTGTATGCCACCTAGAGAAACACAATACCTGCAATGTCACAGTAACATGTACCTAGGGCAATATATGTACAAACCTGATGACAAACACCCCCGGGATTTGGCTCCATACACCACCAAACACCGTCAGCCATCAAGCTACCACAGTTACACTCACTCCCAGGGAAGCCGAGTCATAGGAAGGAAGGTCTGGCATGGTGAACAGATGGGTGTAGCTGACAGCAGGGTGAGATTTGTAGTCCCAGGCCATAGTCCCCATCCCACCTGCCCCAGGAATAGGCCCATGCACCAGGCTCACCTCACAGGGAGTGACAAAGTACAGGCAAGATTGGAGACACTGCGCTCCGGTGTGGGGAGCACAAGGCCTTTCTGGGACTTGGGCACCAACAAACACCAAGACACCAGGAGGGAGAAGGAGTGCAACCTCACACTACAACTCCCAGCAGGCCCTGCCACACACATCCCTCCCACCAATAACAAACACACCTGGGACAAAACACAACCTGAGACTCAAGGTAAACCGACTTCCAAGATGCCTGACACTGGGCCCGGGGGGGAGGGGATATGCAATCCATGGTGGTAATTGTGTCCCAATGCAGACTGTAACTACAAACATACCTGCAATGTCACTGGCAAGATCTCCATTCACAAAAGTCACAAAACTGAGTAGAAATACACAGCAAGGCAATGGGATTTGAACACCAGTCCCATTCAGCAGCAATCTTGTCTGCACACATCCTATACCAGGAAAGTTGAGTGACAGGAAGGAAGCATGGGTTTTCTGGGAAGGGGGTGGAGTCAAATGCATGATGGGAGTTGGAGTCCCAGGCCATAGTCCCCATCCCACCTGCCCCAGGAATAGGCCCATGCACCAGGCTCACCTCACAGGGAGTGTCAAAGTACAGGAACGATTGTAGACACTGGGCTCTGGTGTGGGGAGCACAAGGCCTTTCTAGGACTTGGGCACCAACAAACACCAAGACACCACTGTCGGGCAACTTGAACATGTACTCAGACTCACTGTCTTGGAAGCATGGCCCATGGGGTCCTATCCAGTCCAGGGGGGAGAAGGAGTGCAACCTCACACTACAACTCCCAGCAGGCCCTGCCACATACACTCCTCCCACCAACAACAAACAACACACCTGGGTGAAGCAGGGGAGTGCACGTTTTGCAATGTACATGTAAGGCACCTTAAAAATACATGAGCTGGTCATGCACACAGCTATACGTGTACATAAAACGCATCTGGAAATTGTACAAAACCTACATCAGCATCTGACTTTGATAATTGAGGACAAATCCATGCACATACACTCATCATTAAGCACTGTACAGAATTGAATGTGTGTGGTACATTTATGTGTGCTGAACCACAACATACATTGTGAGTCTCTTCCACCCACAGGTGCAGCTGGGGAAACTTCAAAAACAGACGAGGAAGATTCATAGTCCCAGACTCTGGTTGACACAGAGCAGGCCGGAATGGATGCCTCTCACTCCTCTGACGACGACCATGAACAACCTGGCCCCTCCGGTGTGGATCAGCGCGTAGCAGCAGTAACATCTGCACCCCCTGCCACCATTCCTGCTCAATCTGACAACACCCAGATGACCCCTACTAACACGGACAAACCAACCCAACCCAACACCGAGGGCACAGCAACACAGGGAAGCCTGGAGGTGGCTGCCAATTCCACCAGTGCCATCACCAGAGGAGGCCCAGTATCGTCTGTGCCGGCACCAACAGAACCTGCTCGTGGTGGTAGGGGTGGTGGGAGTGGGGGCAGGCTGAGGCAACCCATTGGCCATGCTGCTGAACCCCAAGCTGATCCCCAATTGGTACGCATCATTAATGCGTACCAGCAATGCACCGGAGACTTTGGCCAGATAGTGGGGCACCTCAGGGACATTAAAGAACAGCAGGCTGAACATCATGCCAGATGGGAAGCACACATGTTGCGGGTGGAGACACACATGGCCCGCATGGAGTCAAAGATGGACAAGTTGGATGATGTTACGGCGGTGCACAGAGACATACTGGGATGCCTACGTCAGATTGCAAACAACATGGCCCCACCTCCCTGTGTGCCCACTACATCAGTTGCCACAACAACTGCAACTGCCACAGGTAGGGAGGTGGACTCTGACAAAGACTCCAGCGCACCGCCACAGCCTGCACCTGAGGGACCCCCCCCGTAGAAGCCGCAGGTCGTCCAAAGAAGGACACGTGAGAGGCAGCTGGCCCTGCACATCACCCAGGAAGTGAATACCTTTCCCTGATGTCTACCATTGTGTGCCAACCATTCACCTTGTCAACTGTCCCCATCTCTCTCACATGTGATGGAGGATCTGATCCGAACCAATAGATCTACTGACTGTGGACTTTAATCTGACAATTCCACCGACCAACCCTACCATCTCCTCTGTGAACTTTGGAATCCCATTCCACTGTACAGCACTCCATGTCACCTATATCATCCATACACATGTATGTAAATAAACACTCCAAATCACAATTGTTGACTCTGTGATGAATTTGACTGGTTTTGACACATATAGGTGATGAAATGCTAAAGTAAGACTAGGCAGGGGAACCACTAGAGCAATCTAAACACTGGAAATTGATTCATGTTGCTGTGACACATTTGAGAGGTACACACTCCTAGGTCAACACAACACAAAAACACCATGCCCATCACATTTCTTGTCTCACAAATTGTGAACTGCAAGTACACACAAATGATGAATCAGAGTCAATCAGCCCTCAGGTACAGCATGTCAAAGATTCACTGATGTGTGGACACAGAGAAAGCACACCACAAACTGGTGCACAACTTTATTACACATACACAACTAGTAAACAGAACATCAGATTCAAGGTACCCTCACATAACAGTGAGCAAATATGCAACCAATATGGCAGACATGCCAGCACCGGGGTGTGTGGGATGATGTGTCCGGGAAACATGAAAGGTTGCATCCAGTGACCGTATTGTGCGTTTCAGAGGTTACATGTCACCAAACAACAGCATATGGACCCTGTGAATGACAGACATACAACAGTATTGAAATCACTACACAACTGCATACATTTACAAAACACATTACATACACAATTCAAATAACTTTTGAAAATATCCAAAGATTCATGGCAACACTGATTGGGAGGACATAGTGACTCAAGGGACACATAAATGCTACAATTATGACAGGTAGCATTTAGAAAACACATATGCCCACACAGTTCACAACCCAAACACATCAGGTGAAGCAAGATTTCTTGCCAACACATCACTGTATACTCACAATAGGAGAAGACGTTGTTGATGAGCTGAGTCCGTACATCCCCCTCACCCTTATTGTCACTCGCAACATGTCCCAGGCCAGGATCCTCACATGCTGGCGGTTGCTGTCCGTCATCATCACCGATGAGAGGCACCTCCTCCCCCACTGCCATGTTGTGTAGCATGCAACACGCAATAAATATCTTGCACACCTTTTCAGGTGCATATCGGAGGGCCCCTCCGGTCCAGTCCAGGCAGCGAAATCAGCTTTTCAGGAGTCCAAATGTCCGCTCTATGACTCCCCTGGTCCGCCCATGTGCCTCATTGAAACGTATATGTGCAGATGTGACAGGGTTCCTAAGAGGTGTCAGCAACCAAGGCATGTTGAGGTACCCAGAGTCACCTGCACACAAACAGACAAACATGTCATGGATCAGGAATGAGCGTGTAATCCAAAGATACCTAAGACACGTAAGGTAAAGCCCTACTACTCACGACAAGCCAGGCACGCTGGTTCTGCAGCTGTGACATCAAATGTGGTATCCTGCTATTCCGCATGATGTAGGCGTCGTGGGCTGAACCAGGGAAACGGACACACAGATGTGAAATTGACATGTCCGCAAGACATACCACTAGGGCATTAATTGAGTGAAAATGTTTACGGTTGTGGTAAATCTGCTCCTGTGCATGTGGTGGTACCAACGCCACATGTGTCCCATCAATTGAGCCAATTAAATTTGGCATCCCTCCCAAGGCATAGAAATCTCCCTTTCTTCCTGGTATTTGTTGTTGTGATGGAAATCGGATGTATTGGTCCAGATACAACAACATTGCCTCAAATACGTCACGAAGAACACAACTGAACATAGTCTGTGACATCCCACCAGCACCAACCACTGTGTATTGGAATGTTTCTGTGGCAAAGAAATGTAGGGCTGCCATCACCTTGACCTTGGGGGTCAGCGCAGTTGGATACGCACGCCCAGGTTGCAAATGTGGGGACAACTGCACCTCCAAATCCTTTATCAGCTTGCGTGTGAAGCGGTACCATCAGATTCAGTCCCGTTCAACTATGGTTGCAAGGTCTGGGAAGAGTTTGTGGACATTAGGTGCCCTGCAGTACATAGGGAAACAAAGAAAGTTTTTCAGTTCACCAACATCTGTGGCAATGACCAGGCCAAATAACACAAGCTACATCACATCAGAACACAATAGAGTCAGGTGTGTGAAATTCTGCATGGACACGTATGCCACACATGTGCCCCTCACAAAACATGTCTCCTCCACATGGTGACACAACAAGTGCCATGCTCTGCAGTCGACAAACTGTGGGCCCTGTCACAGTACTTCGGAACATATGGTACCGGACAAATACACACCGCAATGGTTAGTGAGGATAGTTGTGTTGTCAATATGACAACGGGCTGACAGTCACACACACAGGGAACATGTAATGCGACATGGACACAGTCAACATGAAATGTCTGATGTGCACGTCACAATACAAGCAAGACACACAGGATGTGCAAACAGGCTTGTCTGCATGTCAAACTTGGATGTCTGTGACACACAGGCACTACACAAAATTATAGGACCAAGTCTGATGGAGGTTGGGGGGATGACCAACTCCCAAATACAAATATGTCCATGTCCCTAGTATTGTTTGCAAATACTCATGATGTACCACACACAGCAAGCCCATGGACACACATTACATATCATATGCCATGTAAGGTTCATGTGACATGGCAAGACTCAATGTGCCCCAGTCACTGTGCACAGGCCACGTGTGTTGGCCACCAAAGTCCTGAAGCACAGCAGGGAGGTGCATCACACACAATGCCTTATGGTGACCATGTGACATGGCACATCCTGGTAGTGTGTACCACATTGTGCACATCAAACATGCAATGTGTACACATGTACTGTGTGACAGGCTGTCACTGGGTTGTCCACCCCCCTGCGTCCATATCAAAACATTTTTGTGGGCAGCCTCTGACTACCGAATGCAATGGTGACACTGGCGTGTGCGATTCTGTGAGACGCGTCGAACACTTGTGCAACGATGCGCACGCACGCCTTGGTCATAGGCTGTAATGTCTCTCTATGCAGGTCCGATTCCGTGAGATGCGTCGGACACTTGTGCAACAATGCGCACGCACGCCTTGCTCATAGGCTGTAATGTCTCTCTATGCGGGTGCGATTCCGTGAGACGCGTTGGACACTTGTGCAACAATGCGCAAGCACGCCTTGCTCATAGGCTGTAATGTCTCTCTATGCGGGTGCAATTCCGTGAGACGCGTCGGACACTTGTGCAATTATGCGCACGCACACCTTGCTCATAGGCTGTAATGTCTCTCTATGCGGGTGCGATTCCGTGAGATGCGTCGGACACTTGTGCAACGCTGCGCACGCACGCCTTGCTCATAGGCTGTAATGTCTCTCTATGCGGGTGCGATTCCGTGAGACGCGTCAGACACTTGTGCAACGAAGCGCACGCACGCCTTGCTCATAGGCTGTAATGTCTCTGTATGCGGGGGCGATTTCGTGAGACGCATCAGACACTTGTGCAACAATGCGCACGCACGCCTTACTCATAGGCTGCAATGTATCTCAATGCGGGTGCAATTCCGTCAGACGCGTCGGACACTTGTGCAACGCTGCGCACGCACGCCTTGCTCATAGGCTGTAATGTCTCTCTATGCAGGTGCGATTCTGTGAGACGCGTCGGACACTTGTGCAACGATGCACACGCACGCCTTGCTCATAGGCTGTAATGTCTCTCTATGAGGGTGCGATTCCGTGAGACGTGTCGGAAACTTGTGCAACGATGCACACGCACGCCTTGCTAATAGGCTGTAATGTCTCTCTATGCTGGTGCAATTCCATGAGACGCGTCGGACACTTGTGCAACGAAGCGCACGCTCGCCTTGCTCATAGGCTGTAATGTCTCTCTATGCGGGTGCAATTCCGTAAGATGTGTCGGACACCTAGGATCCAAGGCGTACACGCCCATTGGCTATTGGCTGTCATGCAGAGGAGCCTTGTGTTTTGCTACGTGTACGACTCGTGTGCTGCTAGATTCAGTTGGGCCTATACAACAATGTTGCAAATTCAATGCTGTCAGGATGCAGAAAGTTTGAACGACGCTGAAAGCGTGTCCAATGCTTTCCAAGACATGAATAGGGCCAATTTGGATAATGCGAACAAGTCTGACCTATTTCTTTGCCCGCATCGAACAGATACTGCCTCTGTAGCACTGATTTAAGGCTGTGTGTTCCCCTGAGACAGCACTTGCTTGTACTACATGCCACAGGACTGGGTCACATCACACCACTGTTGCTTTCTCTGCATCCTCTGTCTCCTGCAATGGCACGTACTGTGCCCCAGCATTCACTGAGGAGGAGAACCAGGCCCTGCTGGATAGCCTCATCCCACAGTACTGCAAGCTGTATGGGAAACCAGGGGAGCAGGTGAGTGTGGAGTCCACTGCCTTGCCATCTTTACATGTAGTCTGACTGGCACTACTAGCATTGTGCCCTCAAAGGGAAAGCATGCACACTGAGTAAGTTTACGTTTGAGAGTGTGGGGATGTATGTACACAGCTGCCAATGTTTCAGATTGACTTACTGTCCTATATCCCGTATTTAAATGTGTTGATGTATGACATACAATTGACTAATAGTGACACTTCCTGACATGCAAAATGTAGCATTGATGAAGAGGGGAATGTGACAATCTCTGCCATTCCAGCCATATCAGCAAACAATAACTGTGAGGGCAACTAAGAACTGCTGCAATACACCAGACATGTAAGGCTAGCAATCTGCAGGAAGGCCTCATGGTGGTTTGGGAATGAGAAATTGCCAATTCATTGCAGTGAGATAGTTTGTGGAGAGTTGCACCACAGCTGCAGAGCCTAGACCCCACCTATCCTCACTACAGTGTTCATGATAAAGAGCAGTATGTTTGGCTGCAAAAGTTAAGCAAACACCTGTAACCCTCCACACCCCCCGCCGGTAGTACATTTGGTGACTAAACTGACATGTTGTTGTTGGCAGTGTTCACTAATCAATGTGGCTCATGCAATCTAGGGAGAGGCTGGTGAGGGGGTGTAAGTTGAGTGGGATACGTGATAGGTCTACCCGTGCAGGTACACATCCTGTGCAACTCTGTGCCTCACAGTGTCCAGTCTGAGCAGTGAGTGGGTGTCCACCCTTAGGCCATTGGTCTGCCGGCACTGCCACGTCATTCTTTTGGGCTTGCACAGAGGACAACTGACCATTACCACAGTTACAATACCTGACTACATGAAATGCACTGCCAAGTTCGACATGTGTGTACAACTGTGTGTTTGTTAACATGGGACATGTGTAGTGATGTTGTCTCGCATTGTAATCCTCACAGGTCACTGCCCATGAGAAGCATGAAATTTGGCTGACCAACGTCCGGGCAGTTAGGTCGGTGGGGGTCTACAGACGATGCATCCGCAACTGCCAGAAGAGGTGGCAGTACCTTCGTTGCTGGACCCGGAGGGTAGCAAGGGTTCAGCTGAAGCTGTCGCCTCCTCGCAGGAGGGGCGGACGACGGACCCTGACCGCCCACATGCTACGGATCTTGGAGGTGCTCTTTCCAGACCTTGATGAGCAGTTGAAGGCCAGACAGCAGCAAGGAGGGGGTAAGTCCATGCCTTGTAGGTGTATTTGGTTTAACCTGCTGTTTGTACTCCTTCAGCCAAGTAACACTCACACAGTTAGTCTGTCAGCTCAGACAAGTCCCATGTGGCTATATGTGGTGTTGCCCCACTCACATTTGATGCTCAGGTGTGTCAGTTTCACTATTTCACTTGTGTCACTTGGGTTGTGTGTATTCCTGTTGTCCAAGGGAATGTTGACACCAACATCAACAAAGTGTTCATTGACCTGAGCTACATGGGTGACGCTAATATGGGACTTGTGTCAGAACATTTATGGGTTATTAACATGTGCTCTGTATTTGATCAACATCTCTGCAGTAATTGCTGTTGCGGGTCAGCATAGTAGTGTGGGGTATTGACCACATACCCATGCAGCAGGCATGCACAATCGTGACACCTCAGACATTTGATGTGTATGAGTTCAAGCACAATGTATGGTAACCTGCATTGTACTCCTGATTATCCCATGTCGCACATGGCCCAGGGACAGGTGTGCCGCTCGGGTCCCATGAGACACTGTGGGGCCGATTCACAGAACTAACTTAAGACAAAATCCTAAACTTCCTACTTTTGGTATTGACAGAAGTTAGGATTTTGTCTTAAGTTTGTCTTAAGACAAACTTAAGGCAGACTTAAGACAGACTTAAGACAAACTTAAGACAAACTTAAGACTGACTTAAGACAGACTTAAGACAAACTTAAGACAAACTTAAGACAGACTTAAGACAGACTTAAGACAAACTTAAGACAAAATCCTAACTTCTGTGAATACCAAAAGTAGTAAGTTTAGGATTTTGTCTTAAGTTAGTTCTGTGAATCGGGCCCTGTGCCTCCTATTCTTGTGTGTCAGCCAACCCTTCCACCATTGTGAACAGTTATTAACATGTGTCTGACTCTGTAACAAGCTGGCCTGCCATCCCTTTTTGTATTTCAGAGGTTTGGAATGTGTTTGACATGGACAAACATTTGACATGTAACTATTGGTTCCACACACAGGGCAATACATATGTGTGTAGTAACTGTGATGTGCATTTTGGTGTACTGAACAGATTTGTGTCATCTGCTTCACTAAGTACTTGTGATGTCCTCTATGATTAGGTATACCGAGTTTTAGTTCCACAAACTGTGATGTCTCATGTTGCTTCTGTGGCTTTATCATGTTTTATCAAATGTGTGTATAATGTGGTGACCATGTATACATGACCACTACCAGAGTTCCATTCACAGTGCCAACATTGGTGTGACAAGTTGCTGAATGTGGACTAGCCATACACTGAGCCTGCGACAGTAGTCAGTGCTGACTGATGGGCCAGACGGGCCTGTGGAATCATGTAAGCCACTAATTTCTAGGGCATACTGTATAGTGACTTGTGTCTTGTACTGCAGCCACAGTGTGCTAACTCTACATTTCAAGTTATGGGCCGTATTTGTGTCTGCTAATGGAAGTAGGTTCATCATATCAACAATGTGATCAGGCCATCACAAATGCTGTTCCAAGACCTGAGTCAATGGCCAGGAATGTGACATGTGTGTCACAACACATGGCAGTTACATTCAGAGCACATCAGAATCCGGGGTAGTCTGCCAATGCCTGCACATGTGCTGTCCGACATCATACCTACTATGGGCTGATAGGTCCATTATCATCATGGGTACTGGGGCATGCTTCCCTGGCAGACTCATTGGTGCCAGGTTCACCTATGTGTGTTAGATTGTGATTTGGTGTTTATATGATGCCAGGGCTTTCTCAGTGATGTGTTGCATTTAAGGTCATTAGTCCAGTAAATACAGGTGACTGATGTGAATCTGTTTCTCCCTCTTGTTGATCAGGATCATCGGCAGACACTGGAGGGGACAGCTCCACGGACCGTGAGGAGGGCCACAGCTAGACTGGATCCGCTGTGGAGGAGTCTGAGGGAGCAAGTGGCACGGAGGGTGAGGGAAGCCACACTGAGGGCGAGTCAACGGCCAGTACATCTGCTGCAGATGACGAAGGCTCAAGCGATGATTCCCACGAGGGTGCGGGTGTTTCTACACCAGAGAACACTGACAGCGAGTCTGTCCCCGCAACCTCCACCATCTCCACCCTCCCAGTTGCTCCCATGCCAGATGTCTGTGAAGCCCCCCTTGTTAGGTCAAGAGTCTCCTTCAGTCCAGGCACCGCACCCCCTGCATCTGTCTCCCCTGCTGCCCTGAGTGTTGAGTCTGTGGACCTGCTGAAGCAGATCCATGTGGGGCAGCCATCAATGCTGAGTGTCCTCCGTGCCCACACTAATCTGTTGACACAGTTGGTGTAATTTGTGGAGGGCATGTCAGCAACCATGTCTGCCCAACAATGGATCAGTCAGTCCATGGCCTCCTCACTGATGGCAGCAGTGTCCCTCCTCCAGCATTCCCTCACCCCACCTACCTCGGCACCATCCACAGTGACCACTACCCTCCCCAACACAACAACACTTACACCTGCACTGTCACACACACACAGGGAAATCCAAGTCTAAACGCACCAGCACACACACACAATGGGACTGAAGGCACACACACAGAGGTTAGGGTGCAGACACACAGCCAAACATCCACAACAAGCCCGCAGCCCTCAGACACCTCTCCCGCCAAGACCTCTTCCCGTGACTCCCCTGCTAAGCCCCATTCCCAGAAGATCTTCCTCTGTGAGCTTGGCCTCTTCCCCTCAGATACACCTGTGCCAACTCATAAGGGGAAGAGGAAGTCACCTTGCCAGGAGGGTATACCCACCAAACCACGCACACCCTCACCCAAGAGCAGGGACACAGAGGCCCCCCCCTGGAAATCACCAAGAACCAGGAAGACCCCACGACATTCACACACTCCCACCACACACTCTCTGTCCTCAAGCTCCCATGCCACCACTCCTTGTGTTCCCCCGCCACACCCTGCCCAGGTTCACCCACCCACTGCTGGCGCATCTCCAAAGTCAATAGGCCCTCTCCCCGTCCACAGACACTTACACAACACCCGGCCCTCAGCCTGTTGCAGCAACTGCAGTGGAGCCTGTGTCCCCCCCAACTGTCCTGGACATTGCAGTGGAGCGCCAGCACATTCCATCAGACATGCTCACTGCAGTGGAGACCCCACACACTGACCCTGACCCATCCACTGCAATTGCTCCTGTGACCCCTGTACCCACCACCACTCCCCAGCCCCACTCTTGTGCACCCTGATCCTGTCCCTACGGTGCCTGGCCTGCCACCATTGATGCCCTACCGAAGGGTGATGTCCCCTACTGTGTGTCAGTGCAGGCAAGCTAGGGCTGACATGTTGTCAGTTGTCCCCAATCATGGACTGATGTCATGGACTGACCATTGGCCTTATTGCATTTGGGGATTGAAATTTCCCCTTCACGTTGCTGAATAATCGTATGTTTTGTTATTGCTTTGATTTTCTTCTCATGTACCCGATGTTGCTGAGGTGTGTAATTAAGTTGCTGTTGTGCTATTGTCATTTGCCTATGTGTGATATGATGTTGTGATGTGCCTCATGTGTGCCATGGTACATGAGTCATATAGCAGTATGTCTCCAAATCATCATTGTTTGTCAATTCAGATTCTCAAGATCACAACTGATGTTGCACATGGATTGGACAGCCTTTGGAGTATGTCACATCTTTGTTTTCCACTGTTGCACATGTTTTGTGCTGACATGTGTGCACATCTTCCTTCTTATTGACTCAGCCCATCAGCACCGGGCATGCATTTTCATGCATGGGTGATAAAGAAGTCATCTGTGTCATCGGTGCAACTTGGCAAACAATATGTTTGGAGTATGTGCTGGTGACTTAGGGGACACTGCAGGACACAGGCTGATGTGACCCGAACCTTCAGTCAGAATTAATAGGTGGCTCACCGGCAGACTCCTACTCTGACATGACTTGGCCCTGCACAGACGACTGTTGGCACAGCTGAGGTTACACATGAGTGGAGTCACCTCATGGCAGTGTTTAACCTTGTGTCATTGACTGGGCCCATCTGTTGTGTTCTGTGTGTATGTCTCAGTGGGTTACCGTGCTTTTTTACACACAGCCTACATTCCCTGCAGTTGTGCCTGACTGTGATGCTTGCTGAGTTGGCCTGTGTTTGCCATAGGTGTTAGGACTGGGTTTCCTGGGATTTGGGTACATGGTATGTACTGGTTATAGGGGAGTCGTTGGTGTGTGTGTGTGTGTGTGTGATGTAATGGCCCTGGTATGTGTGCAAACTCACATGGTACATAACCAGGATTCAGCCCTGCACTTTGGTGTTGCCAAAATCAGGTTGTTTTCACATTGTGGTGTCTTCATGTGCCTGGGTAACTTGTATGTGTGTGTCAGTGCTTCCACTCATCAGAACCTAGCCTTCAATGCCTGCTGCTGTGAAAATGTGTTCTTTGTGGGTATCCATGTGCTCTCCATTGTTCGGGGACTGTTCCAAGGATCCCAATCTGTCAGATAAGTGTCACGGGTGAACATGTACCTCATAATATATGGTGTGTGTTTCATTTGCAAAGGATGTTGCCTGGTCATGTGTGATGTGTTTGTACACCTTGGTTCCCCTCCACCCCTGTGATTTTCATTGGTGCATGTGCAATGTCAGCAGTACCTGTGGGATTGGCTGCTTCTCATTGGTGCAGATGAAGGTGTGTGGCATCTGGAGTGGGCATATGTGAGTGTTCTCATGTCTAGGACACTACATACATGGAGAGCTGACGTCACAGCACATGGCCTTTTATTTTTCTGAGGGAGTGTGATGTCAGTTTGGCTGTCACTACCTGCCACAGTGCGCACACCGCACATGTGTCTGTGCTCAACAGTAGAGTGTACATCCAAAGTGTTACAAGCAGAGGACTCATCGTACAGGCTACTGTTGCAACAATGTGGGCTCCTTGTGGATATTGATGGAGTAGGTCTGTCTCTTGCTGTCTGTTGGTGTGCAGCCAAGCTTATGTCACATGGCTGTGTTGTGTGACCATTAATGTCACAATGGCTGATTGGCCACATGTATGTAGCAAGTTCCTGTGTGACTTCTGGATGGCAGTGTGTGCACATATATCTGTTTTGATTTAAACACCACAGGATGTGTGTCGTACTAGCCTGGGTACACTGAGACACACACATGTGGTGTTCATTTTGCAGTGTGGGGCTGGCTGGTTGTGTTTGGGCACCTGCACCCATGCGTTGATATGGCTTTTCTGGACATTGCCTGCAAGTCGGGTGTAGGTATTGCCGTACTGTCCCTGGCACTCCTCCCTCATAATTCGGTGCATTCTTCATGGTTATTATATTCCATTGCTGCCATGGTATGGGTCTTGATTACCTGATGGCTGCAATCTACACAGGATTCCTTTGTATGTGTGTTTGTTTGTGTGGATATGTGTGTATGCATTCTGTTGGGCACTACTTACATTGTGTAGTTGTACATTGGAGGCACTGTCAGCTTACATGTGCACTGCTACTCTGCACATGTCAGAGGGATGTTAGTTGACGCAGGTCACTTCCACTCCACAGATGTGTGTTTGTTTGCAACACACCCACTACTTAGCCACTACACTGCTTGTAGTGTTACAACCAGGAATCTGACATGCAGAGCAGCATTGTCTGACAATTTTGGACAGGCACTCCTATTTGGATCCCTGCGGTGGGGTGGGGTTTGGCACCATTGATGCTATGTTCACTATGTGCATGGATTTATGATGCCAGAATCAGCTTTGGGTCACAGATGCAGGGAGCTCACACACAATACAGAATCTTGGCATGATGGTAGGGTGAGGGGTGCTGGTACTATAAGACATATGGGTGGGACTGCTGATAGTGATGGGCATCCACCCCCATGCAGGTGGAGTATGCTGGCAGTGATAGGCATCCACCCCCATGCAGGTGGAGTATGCAGATAGTGATAGGCATCCACCCCCAAGTGGATTTGGACTGCTGGGGGTGATAGGCATCCCCCTGAGGCTCAAGGACTGGGCATCCACCCCCTATGTGCTGGAGAATGGTGGTGGTGAGTGAGTGACACTCACCCCCATGCAAGTGGAGTATGCTGGTAGTGATAGGCATCTGCCCCCATGCAGGTGGAGTATGCAGATAGTGATAGGCATCCACCCCCAAGTGGATTTGGACTGCAGGGGGTGAGCATCCCCCCTAAGGCTCAAGGACTGGGCATCCACCCCCTATGTGCTGGAGATTGCTGATGGTGATAGGCATCAACCCCATATGGGCTAGGCACTGCTGGTGATGATGGGCACCTCTCCCCCCACCCCCTCCATTGGCTGTTCCTGCTGGTAGTTATGGCTATGTACCCCCTATGGGTGTTGTACTTGCCGTCTGCGTGGTATGCGTTGATTCCTGTTGTTGACTCGCACGATTGGATACATGCTTGGTTCGTCTCGTACCCGCTGTCCGTGTTGTGGCACAAAACGACGCGAATAGACTCCAGTTCCGGATGCTGAGAAGTGCCATCAGTGGCGAACCGTTCAGCGCGTAGGAAGTGCGCATCATACTTACCCGGCCGGAAATTGCTGTTTAAAATGCTTCCGGACGAGTCGAATTCTGCGGTTATGGACCCGGCTCGTATGGCAAATGAGGCTGATTTCAGAGCTTACGGCTCGGTCGGCAATCGGACACATTTGCGCATCGTACTTCCTTGTACGGACGGGTCGGCTCCGGGACAGAGTTGGTCGTAAGGTAAGGCTACGGACGGCTCTCGGAGGTTTGTCCGACCCGGATCAGAATCGGCCCCTAAGTGTTTCAATGCCAAACCGCTATCTTTAACCTGAGTGCTTTATTTGTATGCTTGGTTACATAAATACCATGGGAGTGCAATGGATGTTTAGGCACAGTGACACACAGCGGACACTTGCGTATTACATAAGGGTATGTATGTACTCATGTACCCCTTCTGTAAGATGACTTGCTGCATCACAAAACTCATGCCCACCCAATATGAATATGAGCACTCCCATATTTGCATGGCCTTGTTTCTGTTCCATAAGACTAACACAGGCGCACTTGAAAAGAGGCCATTGGAGGACACACAAACTCTGCACCGTTTAGGATTAACAGGCCATCATAGGATGAGGACCCTTTTGAAAGATTGTATAAATATCATGCATGGAAAGAGAAACATGGCAGAGCAAGCATCAGACCCCAGGGTATTTGCTGTGTTAGCTGGCGTGCTTACAATCTGTAAATAAATGATGAAGCACAAACTGTGGGGCCTTGAGAAGATTGGGGCCTGACGACTAATGACCCTTCTGCATGAACATACTCCTTCTGACCAGTTTTGGGGGTGTTAAGTTTTAACGGGGAAACCCACAAATTAAAACTGTTAGGACCTGGGTCAACAGTACAGTACAATCATGAAATGGTCACAATAGCAGTTGTTAATAATGAAGTTTACACAAGAACATTCACCACTCATTGCTTCTTATGATTACTGAGCCATATTTAATAAGCAGTTTCAATGAAGAAGGCTCAAAATGCGATATTAAGTCAAAGCATTTGTTACAGGCAACGCAGTTGCTCAAAACCATTTCATTATAGTTGCTCAAAATCATTTAATTGCGGTAGAAGTATAGTGCTCTTAGAGTGATAAGGAAGGGAAGAAGTCGGGTAGGTGGTGGGGAATCAGTGAGTGAGGGACAGGGTAAAGGTATGGTGACATAAAAACATCATAGTAATATAACTAACAACCTTTACACCCTGATGTAGGTCTATAGTTTCTAAATGTAATACATAGCTCAACTGTACATATAAATAGCTTGTCAAAGTCAGTCCTTTGAGCTTGTAAAAGTGGCTGTGTCGACGTTTCGACCCCAGGAGGTTTTGGGATAATTGGTGTCCTCAAGGTAGGGTCTTCATCAGGACTTAGAAGAGCACCTATGAAGTAATCATAAACGTGCGTGAGGTGAGTGGCGAAGTTGAGATGTGGGTGAATGTTCAAGAAAATAAATTACTAAACCCTACTTGTGTTGACACTGGAAAATCAAGGTCAAATGGAGCTAAAGAATAGCTTAATCGTTGCTGGCAACAAACGAGGTTGAGGAATCTCTCGTATGTAGGAATCAATCCGTGCCCGCTCTGAAGGAGAAAGGTAAAAGTTTGTCACGGGGCTACTGATTGAGGAAAACACAAATACAGGCCAAATAGAGGGGACCGAGGAAAGAGTTGAAAGTGGTTCACAGGGGCATAATAGTCACGCTTCTAATTAAATGATCAGAGTTAAACAGGGTTTGCAGAGACATGTTTGGTAACTAGCGAGCTGGCTAGTGGTAGCGTTGGAACCCTGAGGTCAATAAACAAACATGGAAAGATACCCTTGCGATTTAAACATGCTTATGATTTAAAGAAAATACCCTGAATGAAGGTCACTAGATGCCCTGTCTTCATAACGAAAATGAAAGGGCGTGGTAGGGGTGGCGGCGTCAAAATTAGAGTCAGAAGTGATGGACGCTACGGTCTCGCATGAATGGGGGCCCATATGCGTGAAGGAAAAATCGATCGTATCAAGTGGCACTTCTATGCGGTTGGACGTAATGCGGATACAAGGAAAGCTTGTTCGATGATAACTCGGAGACCATTAGGTGGCGGTATGAGTTCATATAAAAGGGAAAATAAAGCATGGTTCTGACTTGGGCAGAGGAAGGCTGAGGGCCCGATTCACAGAACTAACTTAAGACAAAATCCTAAACTTACTACCATTTTGGTATTCACAGAAGGCACTTACTCATTTTGGTATTCACAGAAGGCACTTACTCATTTCGGTATTCACAGAAGTTAGGAGTCCTAACTTTAGGACTCCTAAATGCCTTCTGTGAATACCGAAAGTCTTAAAATTAGGATTTTTCTCAGTTTAGTAGTAGTATAGTTAGGACTCCTAACTTTAGGACTCCTAAATGCCTTCTGTGAATACCGAAAGTCTTAAAATTAGGATTTTTCTCAATTTAGTAGTCCTAAATCTAAACTTAGGACTACTAAATTGAGAAAAATCCTAATTTTAAGACTTTCGGTATTCAAAGAAGGCATTTAGGAGTCCTAAAGTTAGGAGTCCTAACTATACTACTACTAAACTGAGAAAAATCCTAATTTTAAGACTTTCGGTATTCACAGAAGGCATTTAGGAGTCCTAAAGTTAGGAGTCCTAAATTTAGGACTACTAAATTGAGAAAAATCCTAATTTTAAGACTTTCGGTATTCACAGAAGGCATTTAGGAGTCCTAAAGTTAGGAGTCCTAACTATACTACTACTAAACTGAGAAAAATCCTAATTTTAAGACTTTCGGTATTCACAGAAGGCATTTAGGAGTCCTAAAGTTAGGACTCCTAACTTCTGTGAATACCGAAATGAGTAAGTGCCTTCTGTGAATACCAAAATGAGTAAGTGCCTTCTGTGAATACCAAAATGGTAGTAAGTTTAGGATTTTGTCTTAAGTTAGTTCTGTGAATCGGGCCCATTGAGTTTGGACAGTTATTCTGAAGCTACATGGCCCGCACACGGGTCCCGTTAGTGTGGGAAGGAAATCTGGAGCGCTTACCTGATCAACGTGTAATCGGATCGGAGACGATCGCGAATGCCGATGTCAGCGCCAGATATACCAGGAAGTGAAACACGTATGTGCACCGTGAGGTGCAGACGCTGGGAGCTTCGAAGAGAGGGCTCGTCTATGGACGGCCAATCACAAGCTATGGTTGACGTCATAGGCAATGTGAATGAAAAAGATTAAAGCGTTGGTGTGCAATTTCGCATGTGTAACAAACAAAATGTTCAAATGAATGTTCGGGCAGTATTCGCAACAAAAATGAACAGAAATCAACATGAAATGGAGATAAAGTACAAAGCGCTGTAAAGCTGTTGAGAATACCAAATGCCACATGGAAATTACTTGTAATGGTGACATTCAGTACAATAACATAAACATAAACGAGGTTATTTTGGACATTGTCTGGTAATATACAGAGGAAAGTTAACATTGTGTAAAGGCAATAGAAGGCAGCTGCCTCTTTGGACAAGAATGAGAAAGATGAGAAGGATGTTGTACCCACAGGGAGATACATTGCGCTGTATAGAATAACCCCTATATACAGTTATTTGTGGTGACATTCCAGACAGGAGCAGAGTTATTTTGAGTATTGTCTGGTGTCAGTGAGTGAGATTTGCCAGCTGCGTGTTGGTCGCATCAAGCTCGTTCAGGCCATTGGTCACAATGTCCAGATGGTACATCCATTTACACTCCCTCACATTGAGAATGGGGCCAAGGTCCCCTCCACGTTGTCCCAAAGATACCTTCTCAAGTACTACCCATTTCAAAGATTCCGGTGTATGTGTGAGGTTGTTGAAATGCTCGACTAGAGGTGCTCCTATCGTTTTACAACGGATTCTGCTGCAGTGTTGTAGAATTCGTGTTTTGATCTTTTGTCGTGTTTGGCCAATGTACAACTGGTTGCATGGGCAGAGGATAGCATAGATGACGTCACTGGAGTTACAGTTTGTGTGTGCCTTGAGCTCAATAGTGTGGTGTTTATAGCAGAAAGTTTTGGTTTCAATGGCCACATTGCACGCCTTGCATTTGGTACATTTATAGTGACCCACTATTTCAGGTAAATTCCACATTCTTTGGATGGTTTATCTTGGCGGCATGTGCTGTAGTGCGTGGACCACATGATCCCTGATGTTTTTGGCCTTTTTGAAAGCATGCATGGGGGGGGTCATTCATCTCCAGGTGGTCCGAGATAAGAGCCCAATGTCCATTAATGATCCTTTTGATGTCATTGCTTTTGGTGCAGAATGTAGTTACACAGGTCATATGATTATTTTCCATTTGGCGGTGTTTTGGAGTGAGCAGTGTCTCTCTGTTGTTATACCATGCCCTTATACGCGATCTTTTCACAAGACTTTTCAGGTATCCTCTTTCCAGGAGACGGGAAATCAAGATGTCTTGTTCGCCGAAGAAATCTTCTTTCAATGAGCAGTTCCTTTGGATCCGGAGGAACTGACCAAAAGGTAAGTTGTCGCGGAGTCCTCGGGTATGATGGCTTGAATACCTCAACAGGGTGTTCCGTTCGGATGGTTTCCTATATAGGGTGGTATAAAGGCATTCCTCTGAGGTCTTGATGCTGATATCCAAAAAGTCGATATGATGTTTGTCCCAGTGGATGGTAAATTTGATGTCATCTGAGCGACTGTTCAACTAGTCAAAGAAACTTGTCAGCTCAGTCTCGTCTCCTGTCCAAATGAGGAGGACATCATCTATGTATCTTCTCCATTCGGTGATATGGTTCCGGAATGGATTGGTTGTTGAGAAGATGTGGTTTTCTTCGAAATTAGCCATGAACAGGATAGCCAGATCTGGGGCAAATGCCGCCCCCATTGCAACTCCTTTACTTTGGATGAAGAAATCATTTTGGAAAATAAAATAGTTCATCATCATAGCTACTTCTAAGAGTTCCACTATGAATTCAGTAGGGACACTGGTAGGTTGGGGTCTTTGGTTCAAGGCTATTCTCATGGTATCCAAGGCCGGTTGTTGCGGGACGCTCGTATAGAGAGAGACAATGTTTAATGTCACCAGTAGTAGTTTTTCTGGGTCGAATTTCATGGTATCTACCAAGTTAATCACCTGCATCATGTCTCTTAGGTATGTATTAGTCGCTTCAGCCAAAGGTTTCAAAAAGAAGTCAACATATTTACATAATGGCTCCAGAACTGATCCGCATCCGGAGATGATGGGTCTCCCTGGTGGTTTTAGAGGATTCTTATGTACCTTGGGCAAGGTATATATAGTCGGAAGCCGGGGCTGGCTAATGTTCAGATACTCAAATTCCTTTTCGGAAAGAAAACTGGCTTCTTTCCCTCTTTTGGTAATGAGTCCGATTCTCCTACGGACCTCCTTTGTAGGGTCGTTGCTGACTACTCTGTAGCTGATGCCATCTCTGAGTTGCGAGTATATTTCTTCTTTTTAGTCATGGGTATCTTGTACCACAATAGCTCCCCCTTTATCCGCCGGTTTGATCACTATGGTCTTGTTGTTACTAAGGGAATTTAATGCTTTACGTTCACCTTTAGTGATGTTATGTTTGACGTAGGATTTGGTGTTACATGCCCTCATGACATCTCGAAGGACCACACTTTCAAAGGTCCGAATTGTATGCGATACCATGTGTGCTGGCGGCATGAAGGTCGATGGTGGTCGCATCCTGGTGTTGGATGTATATGCTATGGGTAGTGAATGTCTGAAAAAGTGTCTCAGGCGGACCTTGCGGAAGAAACGATGCAATTCGGCCTTTATGTTAAAGCGGTTGGCATGAGATGTTGGTACAAACGACAAACCCTTGTTGAGGATATTAGTTTCTTCAGTAGACAACGTATGGGTAGACAGATTGATGATAGGGCTCTTCTTTTGTGTTACCACCTGTATGTTCTCCTCCGGTTGTTGATCTCCCCGTGGTTCTCCGGTTGGAATCTCACTTGTTTTTTATTCTGTCCCTGTTGGTGTCCTGTGTCACAGTTCTGCTGATGTCCTGTGTCCCAGTTCTGCTGGTACTGTCCTCTGCGTGGTCGTCTGTTCCAATTGGATCCTCGGCCCCAGGGTGGTCGCCAGTTGGTTACGTCTAAAAAAGGAGAGGGTCCTTCTTGCTGATCTTGGGGTGGTTGGTACCATAGGTCTTGATATTGATAGCCGCTGTTTGATCCTTGTTGGTCGTTGTCACTACCTGAGCTGTAAGAGGAATCCGAGAAATTGGTGTACCTTCTGTTGCCTCTATAACCTCCTCTGCCCCTGGTTGAGAAAGGACCTTGAGTGTCTTGTTTAAAATAGTCGTCATGCAAGTATGGGTATGTCTTTTTCTTGTCGTAAAATCGAACGTCTTTTGCCAATTTATCTAATTTTTTGGCTTGTGTGTTGATATCAAATTCATTCAGAGTCTTCTCAAGTCGCTCCAGTGTTTCTTTGGCGTTGGTTAGTGCAGCATCACCATTGATCTCCTGTTTAAGGTCGCTGATTTCTTTAATCAGTTTCTGGACTTGTTCCAACGCTGTTTCAACGCCCAACACCATCCAGTGGCGTGAGCAGTTGCTGGCCACGCAGCTGAATCCTTCTTTGAATTTTGGATTGTCTACAAAAATTGCCGGTTCGTTTCGGACCCGTAGACGACCGGTAGGTATGATGTTGGCTTGCAGATATTTTGTTAACAGATGTCCATTGAGATGTGTTCAAATGAGTTTCTTTTCAAGTCGCTCCAATTTATTTATCTTTTCATTCAGACTAAAGTCAATATTGGGAGTGTTGGATGATAGGAAAGTCGATCCGGAGTCACCCTGTATTAGACTGTTTTATTTTGTTTTGTGAAAAACTTTATTGTGCAGAAAACCAGCAGTACAAACATGGGCCTACAACCACCAGGGCCGGCCGCTAGTATATGCATGCCAATTACGTGACGTCACAAAGCAGCGACTGATCCCCAGAGGCGCAGCAGGATTACAAAAGTTATTCTCGGCAACTCAGAAGTTAGGCAGGATACAAATATTTTAAATTTTAAAAGAAAAGAACGAACAAAGAAACAAGAAAACAAAACTCAAGGCGAGAAACAGTCTAGACGGTGTCAAGCGCCGATGGGGGGACCCCACCATACCAGGTAAAGAATCAGGAGGTCAATAGAGATGACCTGCTGTATTAGACTGTTAATGTATTCCTCAGTGTAGGAGAGGGTTTCCCTCTCTGACATGATAAAGCATAAGAGTTTCAAAAGTGAAAAGGAAATAGAGAACCCTCGCAAGTGAGCACTTGCTCTGAGAGTGTTAAGTTTTAACGGGAAAACCCACAAATTAAAACTGCTAAGACCTGAGTCAATAGTACAGTACTATCATGAAATGGTTACAATAGCAGTTGTTAATAATGAAGTTTACACAAGAACATTCACCACTCATTGCTTCTTATGATTACTGAGCCATATTTAATAAGCAGTTTCAATGAAGAAGGCTCAAAATGCGATATTAAGTCAAAGCATTTGTTACAGGCAACGCAGTTGCTCAAAATCATTTCATTATAGTTGCTCAAAATCATTTAATTGCGGTAGAAGTATAGTGCTCTTAGAGTGATAAGGAAGGGAAGAAGTCGGGTAGCTCCCAGCGTCTGCACCTCACGGTGCACGTACGCGTTTCACTTCCTGGCGCTGACATCGGCATTCGCGATCGTCTCCGATCCGATTACACGTCGATCAGGTAAGCGCTCCAGATTTCCTTCTCACACTGCGGGCCATGTAGCTTCAGGATAACTGTCCAAACTCTCAGCCTTCCTCCGCCCAAGTCGGAACCATGCTTTATTTTCCCTTGTATATGAACTCATGCCGTCTCCTAATGGTCTCCGAGACATCATCAAACAAGCTTTCCTTGGATCCGCTGTACGTCCAACCTCATAGAAGTGCCACTTGATGCGATCGATTTTTCCTTCACGCATATGGGCCCCCATTCATGCGAGACCGTAGCGTCTATCACTTCTGACTTTAGGTTTTGACGCTGCCACCCCTACCACGCTCTTTCGTTTTCGTTATTAAGACAGGGAGTCTAGCGACCTTCATTCAGGGTATTTTCTTTAAATCATAAGCATGTTTAAATCGCAAGGGTATCTTTCCATGTTTGTTTATTGACCTCAGGGTTCCAACGCTACCACTAGCCAGCTCGATAGTTAACAAACATTTCTCTGCAAACCCTGTTTAACGCTGATCATTTAATTAGAAGCGTGACTATTATGCCCCAGTGAACCACTTTCAACTCTTTCCTCGGTCCCCTCTATTTGGCCTGTTTTTGTGTTTTCCTCAATCAGTATCCCCGTGACAAACTTTTACCATTCTCCTTCAGAGCGAGCATGGATTGATTCCTACATATGAGAGATTCCTCAACCTCGTTTGTTGCCAGTAACGATTAAGCTATACTTTAGCTCCATTTGACCTTGATTTTCCAGTGTCAACACAAGTAGGGTTTAGTCATTTATTTTCTTGAACATTCGCCCACATCTCAACTTCGCCACTCACCTCACGCACGTTTATGATTACTTCATAGGTGCTCTTCTAAGTCCTGATGAAGACCCTACCTTGAGGACACCAATTATCCCAAAACCTCCTGGGGTCGAAACGTCGACAACACACAGCCACTTTTACAAGCTCAAAGGACTGACTTTGACAAGCTATATATATGTACAGTTGAGCTATGTATTACATTTAGGAACTATAGACCTACATCAGGCTGTAAAGGTTGTTAGCTATATTACTATGATGTTTTTATGTCACCATACCTTTACCCTGTCCCTCACTCACTGATTCACCACCACCTACCCGACTTCTTCCCTTCCTTATCACTCTAAGAGCACTATATTTCTACCGCAATTAAATGATTTTGAGTAACTATAATGAAATGATTTTGAGCAACTGCGTTGCCTGTAACAAATGCTTTGACTTAATATCGCATTTTGAGCCTTCTTCATTGAAACTGCTTATTAAATATGGCTCAGTAATCATAAGAAGCAATGAGTGGTGAATGTTCTTGTGTAAACTTCATTATTAACAACTGCTATTGTGATCATTTTTGGGGGTGAGCACAGTTGCAGCGTCCAGAGAGGGTGTCTCTGGGCCATTCACATGCCACAAACCAACATGAAAGAGGGCTTGAAGCACGGCTCTTTTTTTTTATGCTATGCTCTTTCTTTCATGGTGCTTACTGGATGAGTTTGATCATGCACTTGTTGAGAAGTTTCATTTCTTGGGGCCAAGGAATAGAGAAAGCATCAACTCCCATGCTTCTGAGTTTGGGGTGAGGCTGCACACTGAGGACTTTGACCTGTAAGTGGCTGTCGAACACACAGAAGCAAAGATACTTCTGAGACTCTGTGTGCAAAAAAGTCTCCTAAAGGGGAGTGATTCAATTTAGGGTTGAGGAGGCTGGAATCAGAAAATCACGTCTCTTTAATAGGTTGCTTCCCAGACCATCGATTGGAATGCTTTATTGCATAAGGATCTGTACCATTATCCTTAGCAGGTTTTTTTCATTACCCTCATTATATTTTCAAGGAACTTTTGTTTCAGTGAAAATATCTTCCAAAGATCCCCGCTTCCAGGATTTACAGACCCGCACAATTAATGAGCCTTGCTTATACTAGGACTTTTTTCATTTCTTTATATTCAAAAACTTTTTTTCAATTTGTAAAATGGCAAAGACAAACAATTATATATGCAAACAAATCAATGTGTTAACATTTAGTCTAAACATACAAACATGTGACAAACTCACACAAGAAGTGGGATAAATGAAACACAGTTTGTTATAACAACATACATAAACTTAAATTACATATATGTTGGTGACTTACATTTTATAGTGCAGCAACACAATTTATGTAGCACATCTGTGACTTATATCATTGTTGCATCATGATAGCACAAAGTGCAAACATTATTATAACAAACGTAGCTTTAAACAACAATATTGTGTGTCATTATTTTCTGTATTGGGACCTAATAGCGTTATGTTCTCTAATAATTTCAAGTATTGACGTTATTTAGCGGTCCTGGTAAGGTCATAGATATTGATCACTAATTTTAAGCAGCGCCCTTCTTTGCACTTACAGTTCAGTGCCTTATCTGTGCTTGTTAGTGGTTCATCTAGTCTCTTGACCTAAGGATGGTATATGCCGAAGTGTTTTGACCTTAATGGGTGGACCTCAGCGGTGTTTTAATTGAAGATCTTCTTCAGGGCCAGATGTTCTTAATATGGACACTGTGAATACATCAATAGATATATACATTATATTGTCTAGTCACATACAGTTGTTAGGACTTAAAAGTTGTGGGAATTATATTGTGCCAAGATACTTTTTATTAGAACATTCCGTGTGTTCTTATTAAAGATGACCTAGTTATTAGCTCGCTCCTTCGTGGAGGGAATACTTCGATGGTGTGCTAAGGAAGAGTGAGCACCTCTTCTCTTCTTACTTTTGTCCTGCATGAATAGAGGGAAACGATGTCAAGGAGAGGTCTAGTGTTTAGAAGAGTCCTATCTTAATTAATAGTCCTACCAGTCTTAAAGTGTTACATGCAGGATGTTCAAATTTGCCGACCAATATGTGCAAAACGGGGCACCTACATTAATCTACGGTTGCCCGGTATTGTCTGCCCTCAGCTGTGGGGTATTTCAACCAGGGGCTGTGTGTAAGGCGTGAGTGGAACATGCCAGGGCAGGTTGTGTTGGCCGGAGAGGGAATTCATGCTCGTATAAGGTGCCATAGTGACTCTCATTTAATAGAAATCAGTGCGTGTCTCATCGAGGTTACTAAGAAGCCTTCAGTGTCTATGCTTATACACCCGGTGTCCATGCTGCGATGCCTGTGGGGGTGGGTGCACTGGCCAGATGGAGTTTTCTGCCCGTGTAAAGTGAGGATTACTTGCAATTTTTCACATGGGCTCCCGAAGTAGTCATTGTCTTCCTACGAGGGTTCTTCTGATCTAACTATTGCGGAACTTAGAAATGTACATCTTTTTGCAACATTGGATGAAGATGATTTGAATATCGATATTGTGGAGATGGCAGGGTTAATAAACATCAGGGAAGATACAACAATAGATAGTGGGTTACGGAACAGGTCCAAATTGTTGCCCTCTAATGTTCAAGACAAGCATATTGATGAGTTCTTTCATAAAGTTACTCAACAGTTACATCAAATAGAGGATAGACATAGGATAGGTTCACATTGTCGGCATAGCTATAATCTCACCAAGAAGGAAAATACCATTATAAAATCATTACAAGAAGATCCCCAACTTGTCATATGTGAGTCAGACAAGTGGAGGAATATCGTGCTCATGAGTCAGAAGGACTATTTTGGTGAGATAGAGAGACAACTAAGTAATAATAGCTGTTATGAACAACTTAAAGAAAACCCCATCCCTACCATAGAGAGAACCATTAACGCTAGACTGCAAGATTGGCATGAATCCGGATTGATATCTGATCAGGAATATCGGTACTTACAGACTCACAACTCCAGACACCCTTGTATATGTATACTTACTAAGATACACAAGGGGGGGGGGACTTCCCGCCTGGGAGGCCCATAATCTTAGGAAATGGGGCACCTACAGAACACCTTTCTGAGTAAGTGGATGGCTTTTTGCAATCATTCATAAAAAACATACCCTCCTACCTTCAAGATAGTAGGGATGTACTCTGCAAGCTTAAGGACTTTGAATAGAATAGTGACAAATTAATGTTCGTCACTATGGACGTAGAGAGCCTATATACATGCATCCATACGGAGTGTGGCTTAGATGCACTAAAACATTTCCTATCTAAAAGGAATGCCAAACATCTTGAGCATACAATGATGCTCTTAATAATGGCTTTGAATGATCCTAACGATGAATGTCTTCCTATATAATGGGATATGGTTCCTCCAAAAACAAGGTATAGCCTTGGGAACCAGATTTGCTCCGTCATTTGATAACCTGTTCATGGGTGTGTATGAGACGGAGCACGCCTGGGGACCTGGCTCACAAAAATGGAATAATAACATTATCTTCTATGGAAGATATATTGATGACGTAATACTCATCTGGAATGGAGGTGAGGAAGAACTGCATGCATACCACAGCTATTTAAACAACAACAGATTCAATGTAAAATTGACAATGAATTTCTCAAGAGAAAGTATTGAATTTCTTGATCTGAAATTATACATATTCAACAACAAAATACACAGTGACATTTTTAGAAAACAGACGTCCTGTAACAGCGTACTTCATGCTGAAAGTGCACATCCTCGCACAACCATCAACGCCATTCTGTATGGCGAGATGGTGTGTGCTAGAAGAAATTTTAGCCAAGAGCAGCAGTTTGATAAAAACCTTAAGATCATTAAACACAACTTTCATAGCCAGGACAAGTGTCTTAACCAGGCAGAGACGAGAATCAGGAAAGTAGATAAGAAGCAAACCCTGTTCCCTAAAAAAGTTCTTAATAGGGACAAAAAAGATCAGTACACTGTAGTGTTTATAACACAATATAACGCATACAGTGACCACATATATAACATTCAATGGAAGAATTGGCACCTATTAACATCTGCCCAGTTGCCAATAAGTACTGTCCTAAAGTAGTCTATAAGAAGGGCAAAACACTTAAAAAAATGCTCTGCCCCAGCTATGTAAAAAAACAGAAACAGAATGCGGCGACATGGTTGCCCAATAAGCCAGCATGTTTTCATGTAAATGGGATGTGTAACATCTGCAAATTTGGACTAAATAAGAAATGCATGTTCAAATACAATACTGGGAAGGAATTTAAAATGAGTTCCTTTATTACTGCAACACCACCTTTACGGTGTATTTAATCGGCTGCCACTGTTAGAGGATCTAAATAGGAAGCAGTGTACGCAGTTTAAAAATACGTATTCAGGAACACATTAGGGCTATTAAGAACAAGGACAACAAATACCCGGTCTCAGTACACATACATGAAACACATCAAGAAGAACAGAACATTTGGTTCCACGCAATTGAGAGTGTAAAGGCCCCTGAGAAGGGGGCAGATAGGGAGAAAGCTTTATGACAGGCAGACGCATGTTGAATTTGTCGCTTAAGAACTATTTCTATGGGTCTGAATATTAATAATGAAATGTATAATTTCCTGTAGAAACAATTCTAAAAGGTTTGCAATAAATCTGTTAAAACTACCGATGCAGGAAGACAGAATACCTGCTCCCTGCTGACGAGAGGCAACTACCTCGAAACACGTGTCCAGGGATGGCTAATGCGACACATACTTTTTTACAAACACTGTGGCACAGGCGTACTCGCCGTCGCCACTACATTGACCACAGTTCCTTGGGGCAACTTGCTGGTGTGACGAGCAGTGTGCGGCCAATTGAACTTGATATATTACGGCTCCCTTGAGCCACCGGGCTGACGAGTCCTGGATCAGCCCCTGCGCGCCATGAGAGGTACTCTACCTGTTTTTAATTTTTGGCAGTCCACGCGGCACCCCTTTACACTTACCTGCTCCCTGCTGACGAGAGGCAACTACCTCGAAACACGTGTCCAGGGATGGCTAATGCGACACATACTTTTTTACAAACACTGTGGCACAGGCGTACTCGCCATCGCCACTACATTGACCACAGTTCCTTGGGGCAACTTGCTGGTGTGACGAGCAGTGTGCGGCCAATTGAACTTGATATATTACGGCTCCCTTGAGCCACCGGGCTGACGAGTCCTGGATCAGCACCTGCGCGCCATGAGAGGTACTCTACCTGTTTTTAATTTTTGGCAGTCCACACGGCACCCCTTTACACTTACCTGCTCCCTGCTGACGAGAGGCAACTACCTCGAAACACGTGTCCAGGGATGGCTAATGCGACACATACTTTTTTACAAACACTGTGGCACAGGCGTACTCGCCATCGCCACTACATTGACCACAGTTCCTTGGGGCAACTTGCTGGTGTGACGAGCAGTGTGCGGCCAATTGAACTTGATATTTTACGGCTCCCTTGAGCCACCGGGCTGACGAGTCCTGGATCAGCACCTGCGCGCCATGAGAGGTACTCTACCTGTTTTTAATTTTTGGCAGTCCACACGGCACCCCTTTACACTTACCTGCTCCCTGCTGACGAGAGGCAACTACCTCGAAACACGTGTCCAGAGATGGCTAATGCGACACATACTTTTTTACAAACACTGTGGCACAGGCGTACTCGCCGTCACCACTACATTGACCACAGTTCCTTGGGGCAACTTGCTGGTGTGACGAGCAGTGTGCGGCCAATTGAACTTGATATATTACGGCTCCCTTGAGCCACTGGGCTGACGAGTCCTGGATCAGCACCTGCGCGCCATGAGAGGTACTCTACCTGTTTTTAATTTTTGGCAGTCCACGCGGCACCCCTTTACACTTACCTGCTCCCTGCTGACGAGAGGCAACTACCTCGAAACACGTGTCCAGGGATGGCTAATGCGACACATACTTTTTTACACACACTGTGTCACAGGTGTACTTGCCGTCGCCACTACATTGACCACAGTTCCTTGGGGCAACTTGCTGGTGTGACGAGCAGTGTGCGGCCAATTGAACTTGATATATTACGGCTCCCTTGAGCCACCGGGCTGACGAGTCCTGGATCAGCACCTGCGCGCCATGAGAGGTACTCTACCTGTTTTTAATTTTTGGCAGTCCACGCGGCACCCCTTTACACTTACCTGCTCCCTGCTGACGAGAGGCAACTACCTCGAAACACGTGTCCATTAATGGCTAATGCGACACATACTTTTTTACAAACACTGTGGCACAGGCGTACTCGCCGTCGCCACTACATTGACCACAGTTCCTTGGGGCAACTTGCTGGTGTGACGAGCAGTGTGCGGCCAATTGAACTTGATATATTACGGCTCCCTTGAGCCACCGGGCTGACGAGTCCTGGATCAGCACCTGCGCGCCATGAGAGGTACTCTACCTGTTTTTAATTTTTGGCAGTCCACGCAGCACCCCTTTACACTTACCTGCTCCCTGCTGACGAGAGGCAAATACCTCGAAACACGTGTCCAGGGATGGCTAATGCGACACATACTTTTTTACAAACACTGTGGCACAGGCGTACTCGCCGTCGCCACTACATTGACCACAGTTCCTTGGGGCAACTTGCTGGTGTAACGAGCAGTGTGCGGCCAATTGAACTTGATATATTACGGCTCCCTTGAGCCACCGGGCTGACGAGTCCTGGATCAGCACCTGCGCGCCATGAGAGGTACTCTACCTGTTTTTAATTTTTGGCAGTCCACGCGGCACCCCTTTACACTTACCTGCTCCCTGCTGACGAGAGGCAACTACCTCGAAACACGTGTCCAGGGATGGCTAATGCGACACATACATTTTTACAAACACTGTGGCACAGGCGTACTCGCCGTCGCCACTACATTGACTACAGTTCCTTGGGGCAACTTGCTGGTGTGACGAGCAGTGTGCGGCCAATTGAACTTGATATATTACGGCTCCCTTGAGCCACCGGGCTGACGAGTCCTGGATCAGCACCTGCGCGCCATGAGAGGTACTCTACCTGTTTTTAATTTTTGGCAGTCCACGCGGCACCCCTTTACACTTACCTGCTCCCTGCTGACGAGAGGCAACTACCTCGAAACACGTGTCCAGGGATGGCTAATGCGACACATACTTTTTTACACACACTGTGGCACAGGCGTACTCGCCGTCGCCACTACATTGACCACAGTTCCTTGGGGCAACTTGCTGGTGTGACAAGCAGTGTGCGGCCAATTGAACTTGATATATTACGGCTCCCTTGAGCCACCGGGCTGACGAGTCCTGGATCAGCACCTGCGCGCCATGAGAGGTACTCTACCTGTTTTTAATTTTTGGCAGTCCACGCGGCACCCCTTTACACTTACCTGCTCCCTGCTGACGAGAGGCAACTACCTCGAAACACGTGTCCAGGGATGGCTAATGCGACACATACTTTTTTACAAACACTGTGGCACAGGCGTACTCGCCGTCGCCACTACATTGACCACAGTTCCTTGGGGCAACTTGCTGGTGTGACGAGCAGTGTGCGGCCAATTGAACTTGATATATTACGGCTCCCTTGAGCCACCGGGCTGACGAGTCCTGGATCAGCACCTGCGCGCCATGAGAGGTACTCTACCTGTTTTTAATTTTTGGCAGTCCACGCGGCACCCCTTTACACTTACCTGCTCCCTGCTGACGAGAGGCAACTACCTCGAAACACGTGTCCAGGGATGGCTAATGCGACACATACTTTTTTACAAACACTGTGGCACAGTCGTACTCGCCGTCGCCACTACATTGACCACAGTTCCTTGGGGCAACTTGCTGGTGTGACGAGCAGTGTGCGGCCAATTGAACTTGATATATTACGGCTCCCTTGAGCCACCGGGCTGACGAGTCCTGGATCAGCACCTGCGCGCCATGAGAGGTACTCTACCTGTTTTTAGTTTTTGGCAGTCCACACGGCACCCCTTTACACTTACCTGCTCCCTGCTGACGAGAGGCAACTACCTCGAAACACGTGTCCAGGGATGGCTAATGCGACACATACTTTTTTACAAACACTGTGGCACAGGCGTACTCGCCGTCACCACTACATTGACCACAGTTCCTTGGGGCAACTTGCTGGTGTGACGAGCAGTGTGCGGCCAATTGAACTTGATATATTATGGCTCCCTTGAGCCACTGGGCTGACGAGTCCTGGATCAGCACCTGCGCGCCATGAGAGGTACTCTACCTGTTTTTAATTTTTGGCAGTCCACGCGGCACCCCTTTACACTTACCTGCTCCCTGCTGACGAGAGGCAACTACCTCGAAACACGTGTCCAGGGATGGCTAATGCGACACATACTTTTTTACACACACTGTGTCACAGGCGTACTCGCCGTCGCCACTACATTGACCACAGTTCCTTGGGGCAACTTGCTGGTGTGACGAGCAGTGTGCGGCCAATTGAACTTGATATATTACGGCTCCCTTGAGCCACCGGGCTGACGAGTCCTGGATCAGCACCTGCGCGCCATGAGAGGTACTCTACCTGTTTTTAATTTTTGGCAGTCCGCGCGGCACCCCTTTACACTTACCTGCTCCCTGCTGACGAGAGGCAACTACCTCGAAACACGTGTCCAGGAATGGCTAATGCGACACATACTTTTTTACAAACACTGTGGCAGAGGCGTACTCGCCGTCGCCACTACATTGACCACAGTTCCTTGGGGCAACTTGCTGGTGTGACGAGCAGTGTGCGGCCAATTGAACTTGATATATTACGACTCCCTTGAGCCACCGGGCTGACGAGTCCTGGATCAGCACCTGCGCGCCATGAGAGGTACTCTACCTGTTTTTAATTTTTGGCAGTCCACGCAGCACCCCTTTACACTTACCTGCTCCCTGCTGACGAGAGGCAACTACCTCGAAACACGTGTCCAGGGATGGCTAATGCGACATACTTTTTTACAAACACTGTGGCACAGGCGTATTCGCCGTCGCCACTACATTGACCACAGTTCCTTGGGGCAACTTGCTGGTGTAACGAGCAGTGTGCGGCCAATTGAACTTGATATATTACGGCTCCCTTGAGCCACCGGGCTGACGAGTCCTGGATCAGCACCTGCGCGCCATGAGAGGTACTCTACCTGTTTTTAATTTTTGGCAGTCCACGCGGCACCCCTTTACACTTACCTGCTCCCTGCTGACGAGAGGCAACTACCTCGAAACACGTGTCCAGGGATGGCTAATGCGACACATACTTTTTTACACACACTGTGGCACAGGCGTATTCGCCGTCGCCACTACATTGACCACAGTTCCTTGGGGCAACTTGCTGGTGTGACGAGCAGTGTGCGGCCAATTGAACTTGATATATTACGGCTCCCTTGAGCCACCGGGCTGACGAGTCCTGGATCAGCACCTGCGCGCCATGAGAGGTACTCTACCTGTTTTTAATTTTTGGCAGTCCACGCAGCACCCCTTTACACTTACCTGCTCCCTGCTGACGAGAGGCAACTACCTCGAAACACGTGTCCAGGGATGGCTAATGCGACACATACTTTTTTACAAACACTGTGGCACAGGCGTACTCGCCGTCGCCACTACATTGACCACAGTTCCTTGGGGCAACTTGCTGGTGTGACGAGCAGTGTGCGGCCAATTGAACTTGATATATTACGGCTCCCTTGAGCCACCGGGCTGACGAGTCCTGGATCAGCACCTGCGCGCCATGAGAGGTACTCTACCTGTTTTTAATTTTTGGCAGTCCACGCGGCACCCCTTTACACTTACCTGCTCCCTGCTGACGAGAGGCAACTACCTCGAAACACGTGTCCAGGGATGGCTAATGCGACACATACTTTTTTACAAACACTGTGGCACAGGCGTACTCGCCGTCGCCACTACATTGACCACAGTTCCTTGGGGCAACTTGCTGGTGTGACGAGCAGTGTGCGGCCAATTGAACTTGATATATTACGGCTTCCTTGAGCCACCGGGCTGACGAGTCCTGGATCAGCACCTGCGCGCCATGAGAGGTACTCTACATGTTTTTAATTTTTGGCAGTCCACGCAGCACCCCTTTACACTTACCTGCTCCCTGCTGACGAGAGGCAACTACCTCGAAACACGTGTCCAGGGATGGCTAATGCGACACATACTTTTTTACAAACACTGTGGCACAGGCGTATTCGCCGTCGCCACTACATTGACCACAGTTCCTTGGGGCAACTTGCTGGTGTGACGAGCAGTGTGCGGCCAATTGAACTTGATATATTACGGCTCCCTTGAGCCACCGGGCTGACGAGTCCTGGATCAGCACCTGCGCGCCATGAGAGGTACTCTACCTGTTTTTAATTTTTGGCAGTCCACGCGGCACCCCTTTACACTTACCTGCTCCCTGCTGACGAGAGGCAACTACCTCGAAACACGTGTCCAGGGATGGCTAATGCGACACATACTTTTTTACAAACACTGTGGCACAGGCGTACTCGCCGTCGCCACTACATTGACCACAGTACCTCGGGGCAACTTGCTGGTGTGACGAGCAGTGTGCGGCCAATTGAACTTGATATATTACGGCTCCCTTGAGCCACCGGGCTGACGAGTCCTGGATCAGCACCTGCGCGCCATGAGAGGTACTCTACCTGTTTTTAATTTTTGGCAGTCCACGCGGCACCCCTTTACACTTACCTGCTCCCTGCTGACAAGAGGCAACTACCTCGAAACACGTGTCCAGGGATGGCTAATTCGACACATACTTTTTTACAAACACTGTGGCACAGGCGTACTCGCCGTCGCCACTACATTGACCACAGTACCTTGGGGCAACTTGCTGGTGTGAAGAGCAGTGTGCGGCCAATTGATCTTGATATATTACGGCTCCCTTGAGCCACCGGGCTGACGAGTCCTGGATCAGCACCTGCGCGCCATGAGAGGTACTCTACCTGTTTTTAATTTTTGGCAGTCCACGCGGCACCCCTTTACACTTACCTGCTCCCTGCTGACGAGAGGCAACTACCTCGAAACACGTGTCCAGGGATGGCTAATGCGACACATACTTTTTTACAAACACTGTGGCACAGGCGTACTCGCCGTCGCCACTACATTGACCACAGTTCCTTGGGGCAACTTGCTGGTGTGACGAGCAGTGTGCGGCCAATTGAACTTGATAAACAGAATAGAAATGGGTAGACCCATCTATGAAATACATGTGGTATTTGTAAAGTTTTGGTAAAGATTCTTCAGGTTTGTTGGTATCAAAATTATAAATTGGTATTATTTTTAAGTATGGGTTGGCTCAATTAATCTCAGCAATTTTAATTCATCTGCACTAATATTATATCATGGATTTTAGTAGTCAATTGTCCACTTTTGAATGACTAGATGGGACTGACATTCTTTTTTATAACAACATGATAAATTTGGCTTTTGCTTAAGTTAAGATTGAAGACATTTTTAAGTGGAGATTGGTAAGGGGGATTCCTTCCTTCGTGATATTGTTAGAACAACCGAACAACCGATCCTATTCGTATAATGTATATCTTCATCATCTATTTTTGCTCAAACTCAGGAGGGGCGGTCGAGTGAATTGTGACATAGATATTACCCTTGTCTATAACCTATATTGCACTTTAAACTGTACACTTGATGAACATCTTAAAATGGCGACCGTGAAAACGGTGCGCAGAACACTCTTTTCGTCTTGACTACACCGTCGAAGGAAGATGACGTGGACTCTCTTTACTGATCACTAGTTTATAAAAGTTGTTTGGGATTGCTTCTGAATATTAAATATATTAACGAAAAAAAATGTGCATTGTCGTCGTATTTAAATAACGTTTTACAAGAACCTTAGGGGCTACAAAAACATTGCAATTTTAATTCAGGCGTATTTAACTATGCCACATCACTCACTTTCTAGATCGCTAGTAAGACTGTTTAAACATGGCGCCCGAGAAAGTGACTGCTCTATCATTGTCCATTGAAAATAGCAATGTATTTTCTCTTTTTTAATAAATGTATTTAGGAGGGAATTTGTTCGTTTGGACGCCGTCAATAATTTATATCGGCTTCGATTCTATATTTTTGAACGCATAACTCAAAGCGGGAACTGATATTGAGCCCATGTTAATAGGGCCAATGAAAATGGCAATTTAGTTCCCTTTTTTATAATAAACTTAATTTGCAGGGAATTTGTTTTTTTGGATGACGTTAATAATATATTTCGGCTCCGAACCTGTATGTTAGAACGCACAACTCGAAGTTGGTTTCAATATCGAGCCCACTAAAAGATGGCGGAGGCGGAAAACGAGCCTTAGACGCCCTTGTTTTTCAATTGGGCACAGGTGACTTTCATGGCGGGCTATTTAAATGCCACAATGATGACTAGTAAATGTCACGATTGGAGCTACGCCGAAGAAGTGGTCCCTGGAAATTTCAAGTAAGTTTAGAGGGGAGTGGTATGCTAAGACCTCTGCCACAAGTGAGAAGTGAAAGGGTATTACTCACAACCCTTTCGGGTCCTCTTGTGAGTAATACCCTTTCACTTCTCACTTGTGGCACATCACTAGTTCACAAGGCTGCGCATTAAGCAACCCAGGTAATTCACACTCCATGTCCCCCCCTTTTTTATTTCTCACATTTGTGCTGGTACACGGGCCTTATGCTCTTATTATTTCATTATAGATGTCCCTGCATCACTAGTCCTGAGGAGACCCCGTACTGATAGAGGGTCGAAACGCCATCGACAAGCTGAAAGAGCGAACCATTGCCCAGCACGTATTATTATATACAGTTGCTGTTTACAAAGAAATTATACAAGAATGGTCGCCTTTTAAGATTTATGGAAACCTTGTATATACACCCTGTCACTTACGATTAGGTTCCATTTTTCACTTTGGGACACAGTGCACAAATATCTGTTCTATTGTAAATTTAAACAATGTATATAATAAGTTTGTTGTTTTTATAAAACAAGTCATAATTGTACAAATGTGTTGGGGGTTCCTTGCCCTCTGACATTATTCTACCCTCTTTTTATTGCGATTGTGCAAATTATATTGCTTGAATAATTTTTTATGAGTCCACAGGAACCGTTGTTTCCCCTTATATATGTAGATTTATGGCACATAACCCCTTTTTTCTTGGGTCTTTAAGTAACCATCCGGATAACTTTATATTATACATTTTTTAGAAATAAATATGACTTCTACGATTGTCATCCTCACAAATTCCGTTTTTGATATTGGTACTTCACTAGCATTTAATTGAAATCTTTGGGCAAGTTTTACTTTTTAGTGTTATTGGCACTCATCTTAACATGAAATAATATTCGTGGATGAACTATTGGGCCCTCAATATTTTGTTCACCTATTAAAAACCTGAAGAATCTCTGTCTTATGTGCAATCACTTTATTGAATTGCAGAAAGACATGGGCAAATACCCATCTCCATACTAGAACGAAGGATTGGAAATAACTTGAACAAGCAATACTCATGCTGTTAATATACTTGGAAAATATAAGGTATGATCAACTGTCATTTCCTTTTATGAGAAATCAGTCTTAGATTATAGCATATTTACAAAATGGTTGGATCATCTTTCCCTCTCCATTTAGGAATAATCGGTACTTCCATCATAGAGAGAGGGACCAAGTAGAAGTTCAGAAAATAAACAGATATGAATTAAGAAATACTGCTATTATTTTGAATGGTAAGCGTCTCTGATGAATTTGGTAACAACATGAGTTTTCATTTTGCCGCGTAGGTTATATATACATATATAATATAATAATATATATATATATATAGAGAGAGAAAAAAATGGATTAGGTGTTCTTACACGAGTTGTCCCACTACTCGTGAAAATGCTTGTATGATTGAATCAATTTGGTTACACTATGTCTCCTTCGTGGTTGCTTATGTCAAGTATAGATAATAAATATATATAAGGTCCTTGCAACATGAGTTGCCCTATTCCGCACAAAAATGTCCTTTTTTCCCCGTCCCCACAAAAGCCTTAGCAGGTTGAAACTATGTGGAATATGGCAAAAAACAAATATCGCTGGTATGTAAATATTAGCATATATTGTTGTGATGTGATGTAGCTTGTTAATATAGATTGTACAAAAGTCTCAGCAGGTTGAAATTATGTGAAATATGGCAAAAACAAAAAATTCTGTTATGTAAATATTTGTATATATTGCCTTTATGGGATATAGCTTGGTAGTAAGGTTTGTGCTTTCACCAATTTCTTGGTCAGTGCCTGTCCCAGCATTGGTTTATATTGTAAATATTGTGTGTATTTGGTGCCTAATTTTAATATGTATATTATGTACTAATTTGTAGCCCTGAAGAAGACCTTTTGGGTAGTAACGCGTTGGCTACGGTCGCTTTTAAGAAGATTTTTTTAATAAAGAAACCAAGAAATAACAACCTGCTGAAATCCTGTGCCTCTTTTAACGTTGCTTATATTTGTAAATTATACTCATCTTTTGAATTATTGGAGTGCTGAATCACTGCTGTTGTAGCATAAATGTAATTTAAGTTTAGGTATGTTGTTATAACAACCTGTGTTTTATTTATCCCACTTCTTGTGTGAGTTTGTCACATGTTTGATTGTTTAGACTAAATGTTAACACATCGATTTGCTTGCATATATAATTGTTTGTCTTTGCCATTTTACAAATTGAAAAAAGTTTTTGAATATAAAAAAATGAAAAACGTCCTAGTGTAACCAAGGCTCATTAATTGTGGGGATCTGTAAATCAACCACCTGGAAGCAGGGATCTTTGAAAGATATTTTCACTGAAAAAAATGTCCCTTGAAAATATAATGATATTAATGAAATAAACCTGCTAAGGATAATGGTACAGATCCTTATGCAATAAAGCATTCAAATCAATGGTCTGGGAGGCAACCTATTATAGAGACCCAAAGCACAAAAAGGCGAAACGGCATGGAATCTAAGGTTCTCTTCTATGATGGAAAGTGCATCAGCAAAGTCTACTCCCTGATGAATCTGATCTACCAGGACTGGGAATCCTTCAACAGAGATTGATAGAATAGTTCAAATAAGCGCTAGTCCGAATGGCGAAATTAGACGCCGCATAGGACCTTTTCGATGCCACTTCTAAATTCTGACCAGTGCATCCCTAAGAGTTGCCTCGTCTGAATTATTGGCACTTGAGAGGACAATGTCGCCAATCCAGAATCCACCTTCACTACAGGTGGAACCTTCTCAGTGAACTTACGTAATAGCTAGCGCTTAGCCAGGAATCCTGAAAGTGTGTGCTTGTTAATATTATTCCATCTGTGTAGCACAACCTTCTCAATGGAGGAATGAAAAAGAAGTCAGTAAGGTTCCTTTCTCTGGTACTGACTGAAAATTCTTCATCTTGTGGAGACTTCAGAAGGCTATGGACCCTGAACAAAGCACTCGCTGCCTCCTCCTCATCATCTCCACCCAAATCCGGGAGAGAGCTGATAGTGTTGGAACTTTAGCAGGAGCAGGACACTCTCTTGAAGCGTGGGCTACTTCCACCGCAGTCAAAAGAGTACATTCAGTCCCCAGAAGACGGCTCAGCCATTGCCACATCAGGGAAAGGTTCAGGGTAATTTTTCTTGAACTTTGCAATTCCATCCATCATAAATGAAAAGCAGGTGCAGAAATATTCTATAACAGTCACAAAGTTTCAATAAAGTTAGATACATTGACGTATTACAACAAACGTTATTAAATACTGTCTGGCTGCCTGCCACTTCCTGCTTGAAGCATTGCCTGGCAACCAGACCTTGTACTTCTGGTGATCTCTTGAGACTGCCAAACCGTGAAGAGGTGGAGGAGACTCGCAATCAGTGACAATCCTCCAGACCACTAGAGCGGGTCTTGAACTCCACAAATGCAGCCTATCCGCTGAGGCAGAACCGTAGTGCCACCCTCCCCGTGTCCAAAGTCCAGCCCTGCGAGGCCTACGGTGGAACAGAACAGCACAATCCCATACAGCACTACCTATGCTGCCTGCCCGCTCAAGCAGGGTGAGCGCACCGCTCTAGACTGCTACGTGCAGATACACCATGTTTAATGAAAACAGGTATCTATAGCAAACCTGCAGAATAAAATGAATAAATAAATGTATTCGCAATACCATAGAACATTATAAAAACAGATCGTGCCAAAAAAAGAAAAACAGGTACTGTGCTACGTCCACTTCCTCTTTATAGTACCTGACAGAAAGAGGAAGTCAGGCATACTTTTAGCTTTCTTTCTGATTAATGTTTGCTTTGATATAGAAACCACTTCTGTTTCCAGAGATGTTATCTATTGGGGATGGGACGAGGAAAACGAACAAGGTGGTAATTACCTTTTGCAGCGCAAATCTTCCCCCCTCTCCTGAGAGAACCAGGTCCAGAGTGCTTTTATGCACTACTGCAAACATTACAAACTTTTTTTAAAACAATGTAAAGCTGAGTTTCTTATAACTTGCCCCTTTAGTGTGACAACGGGACATAGACGTTGCTTTGCCTTGCGGAGCAAACTCAAAATGTTACTGAAATAAAATGATACATTGTGAAACTCCTTTCCGTTCGCACATTAAATCTTACACTCAACAATGTTATCTTTAAAACCTCGCCATAAATTTACTTTCGACATCAAAGCATACGGGTTTGTTTTAATCGTTACCACAAAAGACTGCAGTCACTTTGCAGCTGGCTCAAGCGCTCCTTTAACCAGGCTTACAGCTCAGCACACTCAAAGGAAGAACATTTCTCAGATGCTATGTTTAATTCCAGCTCTCCTGCCTGGAGGCATTGATGCTTTCCATATTTGACTGTCAGCCAGCGTGCATCTCTGTCGCTATTGTAGACCACTTGAAAGGGAAACCAGAAAATGTTAACGATCCTGTTGGCCCAAGGACAGAAAGCTAATATTTTTAGATTATCTGATGAAGTTGCTCCAAAGTATTCCAAAGCCTAACCCAAGACCAACAATGACAAACTAAATATAACCAAGCAGTTTTGAATTTTTCTTTTTTTAAGAAAGTCTCAACCAACATCTGTCTGTCTACTCAATTCACTCCATGCAGCCGTTCGTCATTTCCTTAGAGTGAGGTCAGTAACACCATCTAGAAATAGAGGGCTAGAGCTGTTGGATGGTAGGGGTTGATGTTTTCCTATCATCTGGTCTCTTGCACATGCGTTTTAGGTCTGGCTTAGAAGTGCAGCTATTTTCAAAATATAATATTGCCAATTCTTTAAAATATACATAGAGTGGACTTTGTTTCCACTAAGAATAGTATCATTCTCTCACCTCGTTTTATTGGCTGTTTAGTCTATCTTTCTGACTTCAAGGAAGTGCTTCCATTGAAATGGTTACAGGCCTATTTTCAATCTAAAAACAAGCATTTGCAATGTAATAGGTCTCGCATTCACGCAAGTTTAATCTATTGGCATTGTAAATGACAATACTTTTTATTATGTTTCAAAAACCAAAACATAAATAAAAGGTATTTTTTTTTTTTACAATGCCTATAGCTCAAACTCACGTAAATGCGAGACCTGTTGCATTGCAAATGCTTGTTTCTGGGACTAGTAGCCTGACCAACATACAAAGGGTTGTAGGTTTCAATGTCGCTAATGCTCCAACAGTTCCCCTGCAAGAGGTGCATATGTGCATGAGGGCCTGTGTGCTTACAAACTTCAAGCTGCAGCGCTGTACCCCTCAGATCTGCTGCGCAGATCTACCTGAGGGTCTGTGAACTTCTGTACGGCTGCAGTGTTCCCCTTTATGAGGGAAGCGACAATCCATGCTGCAGTACCTCTGAGTCTGCACCGTCCAATATAATGGAGTGCACTGCACCCAACCCTGTGTCTGGGGTTAGTGCAGAATAACTGCTAACACTTACCCAAAACAGCTATTGATGCAGTAATACTTCCTGAAGTTACTAAGCATTGTTATATAACATGAAGAAAGTCTTATTCGTATTTCTGAAAAAATACCACTGCAAGGACGTTTATTTATTGTGTGGGAAACAAGCACTAACTGAAATAGAAGTTCTAACCCTGCACTACCCTACATGGGTAACGCTTGCTCATTTGATCTCGCAACCCTATTAAAGCGAAAGCCTGAAAAGGACATCCTTTGCAATTGAGTGAGCTTGCAGCAGTGTCTGGGCTCTGTGGTTTCAGGGAGTTCCACAGGCCCTGGATATGTGACTTACAGACAAGGCAGGAAAGAGTCAACTGCATACCTTTCATTGGTGCTCGTATGCAGTCAGTGGAGAAGTGCAAGGTACTATACTATTGTTATAAAAACGAAACTTCCCAAATAACAAGAAAAGAAAAGCCATTGTTTCAAAAGGAAGAAAGGTCGCCAATCTACTCTATTTGTGTTCTATCTGTGGAAAATGAAAACTTTTTTGGGATGATTTTCCAAGTAGTGAGGGTGATTATGGGGTAGGAAATTACAGAACGTGGGGGAGTGGGGGTGTATTAAAGTGGATGCATATGTAAGAGAGGATGTAGAACCAGAGATTGAATGAGGTGGTAAAAGATGTAAAGGTGAAAGAGCAGATGAGGGGTTAGTGTGTAAAGAGGGAAGAGTATAGATATGACAAAGTGGATGGGACCATATAGTAGATGCAAGTGAGGGTCGATGCCAGATGCAAGTGGGGCGAGGGTAGATAGGTGGCACAAAAAAGGAGGGAGAAGATAGCTAAGAGGATTGGACAGTGAATTACAGAATTTAACATTCCGCTGAGCACACCGCGAATCAATATAGCAAATGTGAGCACAGACTGGTTTGTTGTTACGTGATGTAGGAGATCATTCTGCGTTTTTTGCGCAAGTTATGTTTTTATGAACTACGTGTCTGGAACTGGGGATTCCTGACATATGGATAGGCAACTAGAATCTTTGGTTCAAGGGCCATTCGCTTCTGTAGCAAAAGGTTGGCCATGAGCCCTGCTCTCCTCCCACTATGTAAACACACACAACCAGCAAGGTGGCTTAGTGAGTTAAACCCTCACTGGTGGCTCCCTATTTCGAATAATTGCATTCTCTAATCACTTTCTCTCTCTTCCAAGGTTGGCAAATTGGGTACCAATTTTAAACTGGACAATAGTTCTGCCACTTACAGTACTTAGAAAGTAAATATGTATGCTAGGAGGTGCTAGATATATGAAAAAATATCGCAAAACTCTAATTTCGTTAATATTAACGAAGGCATCGGATTGAGACTCTTTACAACCTATTGCAAAAGCTGATGTGGAGGGTCTACATGGGACAGTAGGGTTTCATCCATGAATTTACAGTCACAGAATGCTTATTTTTTGGGTTATACTACCTGTTCCACAAAGAGCAATTTCCTGGTATAAAAAAAACAAAATAAGCATTCTGTTGATGGCCTTGGGGAAGCACAGATGCTCTCACCGTGTCCGAGCCTACATTTACAAGGTTTTTGGTTCTCTATCGTGGCCACCTTTCACTTTACCACTCCCTTCCCACCTCTTTGAGGACGCAGTGTTACATAACTAATTCAGGACAGCAGTGCGATAACAAACCATTGACAAATCCTGTTGTGATTCTTAAGAAGGGAGGACGCCCCTTTCACCTTTCCCAAATCACAGTGTGTCTCACAGAGCACAGAGTTAGAATGACATCTTGACTCGCTATGCGCCTTTGGCACATTGTGACTTGCGGTTTCGAGGTCGCAAAACCTGGGTTTTAGCATATCTCTGGCTTTGCAGTCTGAAAACTAGTTAGCACATCAGGCCCAATTCATTCAACAGAAGTGCATTAAATGTATCTTTTAACAAGACTACGGCATCAAAATACAAAGGCACTGGAGAACATTTGATAAAGTCAAGCAAAAATTAAAAGACAGTGGCACTCCTTATGCTAGGCTCTCTCTGCCAAAATTAGAACAAGCATTGGCCGTGCGGCTGTGAAAATGACACGGCCGCGCGGCCCGCGAAAGTGAAAGTGATCGCGGACGCGATCAAGCACGGCGAGACACATGGCGACTGCGCGCGTGCACGCTCACGTGCACGCAAGCTTTAGGCCACAGGCAGCACTTGGAAATCCCGCATACAAAATGTCTCGACCAGACCAGCGCATGCGCTGGTTCAGGCGAGACCTAATGACACTGAATCCCCACACGGTTTGGTGCATTCAATTCTTTGCCTCCTATGTGCATTCCATACAGAGAGCAATACCTTATGTTATTTTTCCTCCAGGATTGACACAGATAATATTTCTCCCTTTAAGGTGCTAAACAGCATTTGTGCATTCAACACATTGCAAACAGTATTTGCTGTTGCTTGTGTTTGCATACCTTATGACATTAAAGGTAGACTTCATGGCATTGGCAGTGCTTGCTCCATTTGGACCCTTGACATATCTCATCAGAATAATGCTTTTGGTGTTAGTCACACATGGCATATCGACTGTTGTTTGATTTGTGATGTGTTATGTAAAGTTATGTTATGTTATGTAAAGTTATTTTATGTTACAGGATTCTTAGTAGCACACCATCAGTTGCTTGACCTCCTTACCACTTTCGTTGGGAACTTGTTTGTGGTTGAGATTTTGCCCATGGGTTGGATGCTCAATAGTAGTGGGAGGCTCAAATGGACGCACCCTAGCCCCATGAGTATTTGTGCCGTGCAATTGATGTGGGGGTTCCTTACAGATGAAGATTGTTGGCGGGGGTGTTGTGGCATGTCATTCAAATACATGGGGGTGATTATATATTTGCGAAATTGCATTGGAGTCTGAACGTAACATTTTTTTAATGAATATGCATATTAATTCACTGGTCTTTGAATCTGGAACAGACAAACATATATGAATGCAGAGATGACCCTATCTTGAGGTAACACTTCCTGTATCTGATAGTGTCTTTGAGGTATCCTTTGCTAGATCTTAATGTCCTTACTGTACTTATGATACCTATGGCCATTCTTCCCCAAGCAGGTTCGAATTGGCCACGTGAGCAATCAAGCAATGTCCTTGAGACAAGTCAGATTAGCCAATTGTGAGGCAGATTGTGAACGATTGCTCTTTCTGAAACTGGTGCAGCTAATTTTATGCATGAAATGACTATTTGCCAAGCTGACCCAACAAGTGCTTGAGTATAGACAGCAGAGAGAGTGAGGTTGCTGTATGACACATGCAGAGCTCATTTCCTCCTGACTTAGGGCAGCGTGGGTGCACATTATTTTTAAACACCAATGGGGAAAGAGCATGAGGTGTCTGGAAAATCAGTGATATTTTAATCGGGAGAACTTTGGTAGTAAGAAAATTCAGGGAAAGAGAGTGAGATGTCAGTACAGGTAGAGGCTGGGGAGTGAGCTGGAAGAACAAGAAATTGTGTTTATGGAAGAGAGCTGAAGGAGAGTGGAAAGATGGGTTGGTAGGTTAATAAATAGGTTAGTAGAATAATAAATGGAAATGCTTTGGAGTCAGGAGATGAAGGGAGGAAACAAAGAGAATAACATGTTAGAGGTGGGTGGAGACAAAATAATGCGAAGTATAAGAGGAGTTAGTGGAGATTATTGGTGGGTATGGGTGAATCAATAAAGACTGGGAATGCTCTGGGTTCTGGAAAATGGAAGAAAATAGGAGGCTGGAGATGTGAGAGAGGCAAGGGTGAACCTCAAGAAGAAAGAGCTCAAGAAAATGACGAACTAAGGATGGGGACCATGCAGATGGGCGGAAATGAAGTAGAGCTAGGGAAAGGGTGACTGGATTTAGAATTTGGGGAAGAGAAAGAACATGGTTCTAGTAGGAGAAGCTCATGTGTCAAGGCAAGGAGAGGGGTCTAAGGGAGAGATTGAAGTGAAAGAGCAGAGGAGTTGGGGAAGGGTGAGATACCGGGTGTGTGTGGACGGACAGGCAAAAAAAGGTAGTTGAGGAGGAAAGCAGGAGAATGACAAGAGACTGGTCATCCAGGTAAATGGATAAAGTTTGGAGAGTCAGAATCTGTAAGAGGCTGGAGATTCAGGGCATGGTGAGAGACTGGGCATGAGGTGTGGACAGGGCAGGATAGGATGAATTGAAGAGAGTCCAAGGAAAGGCTCAGGGTATGTATTGGAATGGATAGCAGTTGTTTTGGAAGAAGACAATTAGAGAGAGAGAGAGAGAGAGATATTGTAGGAAATGAGGTTTGAGCTAATGACCCTGGGGAACACAACATAGTTGTGATGGGAATGGAGAGAGAAAAAAAGTTAAAGGTCTCTCGAGAAAAAGTAAGATGAGAGGCCCAGGTTTCAAGTGATGGGAATTGCAAAACTTGGATGTCAAAACAATATTATACATACTCACAACTCCCAATCTACGGAAGGGATGGAACCACCCTGCCTCACCTCCAAAAATAATGCCATTTGGAACGCCTTCCCCCCAATCAGCGAACAGGAAATCAACAATATTCTCTCGTCTTTAAACCCATCTAACCTCTTCTCGGACCCTCTACCTCCCACCATATTCAAAGAGATCAAAACCTGTATCCTTCCACTATGGTCAAAGATTGTAAACGCCTCTCTGCCCCAAGGCACTATCCCAGACTGCCTAAAAATCAGTCAAGTATCACCCATTATAAAAACACCTATGGCAGACTGCTCTGACCCGAACAACTTCCGGCCCATCTCCAACATCCCTACACTGGCAAAGCTCTTAGAAACATGTGTACAGAAACAACTCTGCGATCACATAGAAAAGTTTCAACTACTCGATCAATGCCAATCAGGCTTCCATCAAGATCACAGCACAGAATCAGCCCTTACCCATATTGTAGATGACATACTAAAAATGCTGGACAAGAACGAATCATGCCTTCTAATATTGCTTGATTTATCGGCTGCCTTTGACACCGTCAAACACGACACACTACTAAAACTACTGGAACAAAGAATGGGCTTATCAGGGGCAGTATTACATTGATTCGCTTCTTTCCTCCAAAACAGATCCTTACGAGTCAAAATGAATCAATCTCTATCTAAGCCACAAGCGATAACTCTTGGTGTTCCTCAAGGATCCGCTCTCTCCCCCATTCTCTTTAACTTATTCCTGGAACCACTAGCAAACCTCCTAAAATCAGCTAACATCCACTACCATATGTATGCTCATGACACCCAGCTATATCTCAAAATTGCCTCTCTAGATGACATTATATCCCTCAATTCCATCCTACAAAATACACACCTCTGGCTCACGGTTAACCACCTCAAACTCAACGCTGCTAAAAATTTAATTTCTTCTCATCTCTCCACCAAATAACAACATCAAGATTGATCTGTGGCTGAATCATCTTACAGCCCTCAGATGCTCGCCCCACATCATAGACTCTGCCAGATCCTTAGGTATTACATTAGACAAACACCTAAATATGCAGAGTCACATTAGTGCTGCCACCAAAGGAGCAAACTACCAACTGAGCATTCTGCGGAAACTGAAACCATACCTACCTCATGAAGATCTAAAACAAGCATTACAAGCCCTAGCATTACCCAGATTGGATTACGGTAGTGCCACACTATGTGGCCTAACTAAATACAAACTAGCTCCACTAAGAGCCTCTCTCAATGCAGCAGCAAGACTTGTCCTCGGAACTAAAAGAAATGCACACATCTCACCAGCCCTAAAAACCTTAAATTGGCTACCATATGAAGCAAGAATCCAACTGAAAATTGCTTGCATGAAGCACAAAGCGCTACACTTCAACACCCCCCAGTTACCTGGCACAAAAGCTAGAAAAATCAGGGGGCAGCAGATCCTCACGAAGTGCGCTCACCTTGTTGCTGAAACCTCAACGAACCCACAAAAAGAAAACTGGGGCTAGAGCATTCTCAGCTGTCACTCCCAAGATATGGAACTCTTTACCGCCGGACCTTCGCCTAATTTCCTCCACCTACACTTTCAAAAGAGAAGCCAAATCATATCTACTGACTAAGTTCTTCCCCTAAATCAACATATCAATGACAGATAGCAAACTCTTATTTAGACTATCCTGCCTTGTACGTGCTTTATTCTACTCCAACCAATGTTAGCCTATTCTTAATCATTGATTTGTTTGTCTCTCACGCATATGTTTGCATGTTGTTCAGATCATGTGCTAATCGTGTTATCTCCATGTAAAGCTCTCTGATACCCTCGAGGGTCACATTCGCGCTATACAAAACTTTCTACATAAATAAATAAATACATAGGGGAGAGCTAGGGAAATGGTTAGAAGTTTTGGAGTCTAAACAAAGGAGAATGTGAGGCTACAGTAGAACATCAAATGAAAGTAAATGAAGCTGTAGATAAAAGTACAGAAAAGGAAGGCAGCTGGCTGGATCAGAGAAAAAGGAACAGCAAGCCAGGCAGCAGGGAGTCTGGGGAAAGGGGTGCTGGGGAATTGGGAAGGATGAAGCTAATAGGCTTGGCAGAATGAGGAAAAGGAGTAGATGCTGAGTAATCAGAGTAAGGAGAAGAGGATTGGCTGGAGGACACAAAGAGTGAATAGGAAGATATTAATACACGGATAGGATTTGGACAAAAATTAGGAAGAGGCAGACACAAAGCAAGGTCAGGGATTTTGGAGATGTGTAGGTAAAAACAAAACAATAGCACAGAGAAGGGAATGTAATCAGAGATGAATGGTAAAACAGTCTTGGAAGTGAAAAGGTGGAGATGACCATAGACTATGTCCCTGACTCTCTCTTTGTGCCCGTCTCTGTCTTTCTCTGTCTCTCTGTTTGTCTCTTAATCTCATTGTCTCTCTCTGTCTCTCTGAGCCCCACCCTCTTCAACTTCTACATGGCCCTGCTGGCAGTCATCGTCAGAAACCGTGGACTAAACATTGTCTCCTATGCCGATGACAACCAGCTGATTCTCTCCCTCACCGACAAACCTACAGTCGCAAAAAACAACTTCCACAACAGGATGAAGGCAGTCACCACCTGGATGAAGGAAAGCTGCCTCAAACTCAACTCCGACAAAACCAAAGTCCTCACCCTGGGAACCAGCCCTTCTGCCTAGGAAAACTCCCAGTGGCCTGCAGCGCTCGGGCCCCCCTACACCCACCAACCATGCACGTAACTTCAGCATCATCCTTGACTCTTCGTTTTCATAGAACTGCCAAATCAATCCTGTGTCATCCTTCTGCTCCGTATGCTCCACCTGCTTTGAAAGATTTTTAAGTGGATCTCCACCGAGTCCAGAAGACCAGCTACCCAGGTGCTAATCAGCAGCAAAGTCGATTACGGCAATGCACTCGATGCCAGCACCACCCAGAAGCTTCAAAAGAAATTGCAAAGAATCCTGATTGCTGCCGCAAGACTTATCCTGGACATCCCCCACCGCAGCCGCATCACCAATCACCTGAGAAATTTCCACTGGCTCCTGATCAACGAAAGACTCAACTTCAAGCTCCTCAGGCATGCCTACAAGGCCATCCACAACATCAGACCTGCATACCTCAAGCACCGCCTCTCATTCTACAATACCACCAGACACCTCCGCTCCACCAAACTGTCCCTGGCCACTATCCCACAGATCTGCAAGACTACGGCCGGAGGAAATGCCTTCTCCTACCTTGCCGCAAAGACCTGGAACTCTCTTCCTCAACTTCTCAGGCAATCACCCTCACTGCATCAAGTCAGGAAGCAACTCAGGACCTGGCTATTCGACTGAACTGCCGAACTCATCCCCCAGCGCCTTGAGACCCTAACGGGTGATTAGCTGCTCTCTATAAGAACCCTAATTGATCCCGATCTCACTTTCTCTTTCCCTTCCTCTGCATCCTACTCTGTAATAACTCTCTATCCCTCGCTCTTTCTCTGTCCCTCTTTCTCTATCCCTTATTTGGTTCATCAGAGCCCCACACATGATTGGTCATTACATCTTTCTCACTCTTTCTCTTATTCTTTAGCTCTCTTCCTCTTTCTCTCATGGCCCTTCTCTTTTTCTCTATCCTACCTACTCTCAACTTTCTCACTCCTATCTCTTCCTGTCTTTCTACTTTTCTCCCCTACCTTTCTAACCTCTGTTTCTCATTTCCTCTTCCTATCATCCTTGATCTTTATGCATCTCTCTGTCTCCCCATCTCTATCCCTCTCTCTCTCTCTCTAAGATGAGTCATGGGCTGAAGTTGGATGATTGGCGAATACCCCCACTCTCTTTAACTCCATTTCATTTTAGCTTCCTCTATCCATCTCTCCTTTTTCTATCCTCTCTGTCTCTGTCTCTTCCTCTTTACCTCTCCATCCCTTTTAAATCTCATTCCCTCTCTCGTCATGTCTTTTCCCCTCCATCTCTACTTTTGTACCCACTCCTTCTTTAGGAAGGAACAGGGAGTGGCTGTCTATTCTGGAGATCTCCTAATTCTACTCAACCTGTCCTTCATGCCCTCAGCAGTGATTTAGAGGCTGCTTTGTGCATTGGGGAGTGCTAACATTTTACACCACCCTGTTTCATGCCATGCCACTTAGCCTAAGACTGAGTGAGACAGACCAGTTTTTCCTAATAACCTTTGCTATTTCATAGCCATTTCAGAAGCATTTTAAAGGAATAGCTTGAGTTAGTCTTTCTCTGCTCCACCAGACATGAACCTGTACCAGTCACTCAGTGGAAGTGAGCTCCTCTCACTTCCACTTTTAAATAATCTTTCTCAATGTATTATTATTCAACATGTGTAACTGCAGAAATGATGGACGGAATGCTGAATGATTCAAACATTCTCACCCAGTCAAGAGATCCGGGTTAAGTCCATCGTTCTTTTGCCCACTACGCAACCCCAGTTTGGACCCAGCCGTATGAAAAATCAGTCCTGACCATGTGCCTCATGGGAACAGTCCAGACCGAACTGCCAAGCCAGGTCCTCCCTGGACCGGAAACAAGCATACTGGTACCGATTTATTATTCAACATGCCCTTTTTTTCGATCCTCTATTATGCCTTGCCCCATAGCCACACTTTTCTCCTTCAGGTCTTCATTTGTACTTCCCTTCTTGCTTTTTAGTCTTGCTTCGTATTTCTCCACACCTCTTGCCTCCTCTTCTTCCCCCTCTGTTCACTCCTTCCACCATCTCTTCATTTTCTTCCTCCTTGCTCTTTTCCGCTGCCCCTCCCTTTTTCCCACTTCTGTTCTTTTGCAGTTGTTTCCACTTCTTTCCCCACTCAACTTCCTATGCTGTCTCCATCTACCCTCTTCCATTTCTTTTCTGATGCTCTGTCCTATGACTCTCCTTCTTTGTTTTTACTCTCATATCTGATACTATTTTCCTAATTTCTCTCATTTACTCTTCGTATCTTCTCTGATCTGCTTTCTTAATTTTTTACCGTCTACCCGTCTTTTTAAGTGGCCAGCAATGCTGTTCCCCTCTTCTGTTCTTTTTATCTCTACTTCCTTTTCTTCTTCTCACTCTGCCCTGTCCCTTTTTGTCATCCAGTCTTCATTTTCTTTTCTCTTCCTGAGGTGAGCTGCCCTATAGAAACACATGCAAAAGAACGGGCAGCCCGTAAAATTGGAAGGCCAATGGGGATGGGAGAGGGTCAGTCACATATTTCAGATGGCCTGCACAAGACTTGACATGCAAATGATTCTATCTCAGCCGAGCTGGACCTCTAGTGTCTGGTTCTATGGAGGGTCCTATACCTCCCCCTGCTGTGGGTGAGTAGGGAGCAGGTCGAGGTTCTGAGGGCTATGTAACGCTTTTTCTTTTTTCTAGTTTGCATGTGGGTTGCTCCAAAGTTGCTCAACTACTCTTTTGTAAATGTAACAACATGAACATTGCACATATGTCAAGTATTCCTCCTGCTGTCGATCTGTGTGGCTGTAATACTGGCACACAGAGAACTCTGCAAGGCAGTGCCTAATTTGCAAAAGAATAAGTGCCAGGGCTCTCGTCAGGCAGCCACTGCAGCTTGTTTCACACATTGCCCTTGCCATGCTGCCAATGGTAGTAACAACACAAGTACTAACATTCACACTCTTACAAGTGTTACAATTCGGAGTATATCGGGCCCCAAAGCTATAAGAATGGCTTGGGCGACAGATAATATTTATTTGTAATGCATATTGAGTTAATAATTAACTGTTGATGTGGTCATCTCTAAATTAGCCAGACAGCGATGCCTTGTGGCAGACTGTCACAGGCCCTGGTGCTGACAATAAGTGCCAGTGCTGAGTACCGGAAACCACCAGCTCAAATTAAGCATTGCTGCAAGAGTAAGGACATGCTCAAGTTGTCAGCGCCCCAACCATTTTGCAAGAGTTTGCAGAGTAGGCCGCCGCCTGACTGCACCATACATGAAAGGCACCACAAGCTGGTAGCTGCCAGGGAGCATGAGCCATCACAACTGACATTGATACCCCAACACTGGCATGGGACCCTCCCCCGTATGCTGACGCAGCAGCTGAGGAAGAGGAGGGTATATTGCTCATCTCCTGCTCAACAGGGAGACAGGAAGGACATGGAGGATAACACCTAGGTGCCGATTCCGATCCGTTAAAAATAATTTGCGTACGACCCGTATCCGTATTTTTTACGTACGAGTCGTACAAGTACTGTACAAATGGCCAAGTACGATTCGTCCGTGAAAAATAACTACGAATAGCGTCGGGAAAAGTCTACGAGAGTGCGTCGGAAAGTTTTCACGTCCGAATAACGTCGGGAAAAGTGTACGAGAGTGAGCCGGACATTTTTACGTGCAAATCGTAAAACACAAGTCTGAGCGCGCAAGTACGATCCCGACCGTCCATCCGAATACACAATTGCACGTAAAATGGCCCATACGGAGCCAACGCAGTAGCACACATGTACACGGGTAAACTGATGCCTGTGTACGAGCCGTACAGCCCCCCCACCCCCAAATATGTCAGCACCGTACACTACCCTGTCCGCACTGTACCCCAGCCCCGCAACTGTACGCGCCGTACCCCCCCATGTATGCGCCGTACCCCCCATGTACGCGCCTTACCCCCCCTGTCCGCACTGTACCCCAGCCCCGCACCTGTACGCGCCGTACCCCCCATGTACGCGCCTTCCCCCCTATACGCGCATCACCCCATGTACGCGCCATACCCCAGGGCCGCACGTGTACGCACCGTACCCCCACTGCATGTACGTGCCTTACCCCCCTCTGTACGCGCCATACCTCCGCATGTACGCACCGTACCCCAGGGCCGCACCTGTACGCACCGTACCCCCACCGCATGCACGCGTCCTCCCCCATGTACACGCCCTCCCCCCCATGTACGCGCCTTACCCTCCCATGTACACGCCGTACCTCCGCATGTACACGCCGTACCCCAGGGCCGCACCTGTACGCACCGTACCCCCACCGCATGTACGCGCCCTCCCCCCATGTACGCGCCCTCCCCCCATGTATGTGCCTTACCCCCCCATGTGCGTGCCGTACCTCCGCATGTACGCGCCGTACCCCAGGGCCGCACGTGTACGCACCGAACCCCCACCGCATGTACGTGCCGCACTCCAACACCGTACCCCAGCACCCTCACACAGCATCGCGTATGTACGGATCGTACCTACGCGAAAAAGACTCTTACAGTACCAGGACACTGTAAAACAGCACAAGGAGGGTCAATTCAACTCGCACAACACCACAAAACACGTCTACATGACAAAATACATCTCAATGACTGACCTGGCACATCCAAACAGGCAAACAGAGGCCCCAAATCACAACCACCTCTTATAACACACCCACCAAAATTCAAACACAGCCACACCCAAAAATGGACCAATAAAAAGGGCCCACACACACAACACATGAGCCTTTGCAACAGACCCACTGCTGCCAGACCCCACTGAGAAACAACTCCACTGACAAACAACTCCACATTACTCATACCCCCACTACACCTTCACTCACACACCTTCACACAACCTCCTCCACAAACATCCCCCTCTTCACATTCACACACACACTGTCACATTCACACCCACATACCCACAACCATCCACACCCACACCCACACCCCACACCATGCCCACAGACAAGAATCCAAAGTTCACAACGGCGGAGCTGGACCTCCTTGTCAACGAAGTCATCAGAGTCGAGCCACAGCTGTTTGGATCATTGGTCAGACAGACCAGCATAGCTGAAAAATCTGCCATGTGGCAGAGAATTGTAGATAAGGTGAATGCTGTTGCGCCCATCCGAAGTACCAGGCATGAATGCCAAGCCAGGTGGTACGATCTGCGCAGGGCGGTCAAGAGGAAAATGAACGAAGAGTATGCCCAGAGTAACATCACTGGAGGTGGGCCGCCCCGCAGACCCGTACACTACCATCCCTGGGAGGAGAAGGTGATGGCCCTGCTACCGCCAGTGGGAGTACACGGAGTGGAAGGAGTCGCAGAGCCTGGTGAGTACACAAACAACTTACGTAACATGGGGGCAATGAGGTCCACACCACATATACACCAAATGCACGCAACTTCCTCCAAGCCCTCACCGCACACAACCACACTCAAAAACCACGCTCATGCCACTAACGTCTCCATGCACCCTCACAAATCAAGGCAAGGCCATGTCCAAGGCTACAACAACCACAAACACAAAACTGGATGTCCGGGAGGCTGGGAGGGTGGGCCCCACACAACACATTGTGAAAATGAGACGCAGACACCAATGCCCTCAGCCCATATGGCATAGGTACATACCCATGCACAATGCACAGGGACTGGCAAAGTACTGACAAGGTAGCTGACACTTGGCCCTGCTGTATGCAGCACAAGGCCCTCCTGGGACCACTGTACACTCAAACACCAACTCCACAAGCACAGGTATCTAGCACAGGAACTCACACTTACTGTCATGCCAGCATGCACCATGAGGGGACAGACACATCACCTGGGAGACCCAATGACAACTCACACTACACACAACAGCACGCCCGGTCACAACCCCCCACCTAACACAAGCACACACCCCCCGGGGCAGGCAACAGATTTACACACTCCCACAATGGACATATGACACAACAAGACCAATCCAGAGCCAAATAAGCATCAGAGCCAACAATCTACACGTCAAACACTCAGGAGAACATCCCAATCTGTCCCCCGCAACATGCCCATCCCCAAGTGGACATTGAGAGGAATGCTAGGCACATCCAACTACCTGGAGGAACTGTGTCAACTTGAATATGTATGAAACATAGATGTCGCATGAAACACCATTAACATTGTCTCTCTCTCACACACAGGGCAACATTGATGATCTCCCCCCAACACTGGGGGGGAAGAATCACAGTCCCAGGCTCCGCGTGAAGACGATCCCACCGGCAGCGACGACTCTCACCACTCCATGGATGACCCCGACCAACCTGCACCCTCTGGTGCCCAAGCCCCTGCAGCACCTGCGTCAGGTACATCTGTGTCAACCACCACCCCCATTCCTGCCACATCCCAGGACACACCCAGGAGCCCTGCTCGCACTGAACAACAGAGCCAGTCTGACCAGGACGGACAAGGTTCTCCAGGCACCCAGGAGGAGGCAGGCAACCCTGCAAATGCCATCCCTCAGGGGTGCCGTAGACCCGATGTGCCCACAAGGGCAGGCCAGGCTCAAGTGGGCAGGGGTGGTGGGAGTGGAGGCAGGCGGAGGCGCGAACCTGACCAGCCAGCGCAGGACACCGGTATGTCACACATACGCAACATCCTGGACTCATACCGCCGTGACACCAGAGGCATCAACCAGGTCGTGTCCAGACTCTCCGAGATGCAGGGGACCCTCGATGAGATTAAGAACCTGCAGGTCGAGCATCATGCCAGTCATCAACAACACCAAAGACGGATGGAGGCAAGACTGGCTGAGCTCCTGGCGGTACACAGGGACGTGAGCCAATCACTCCGTCAGATCGCCCAAAGCATCGGCAACCCTCCCTGTGCCACCAGGCGTAGACCAGCACCAGACACAGGGAGGGAGGAGGAGGATTCGTCTGACGGAGCGTCCCCAGCATCGTCAAGGCCTGCATCTGAGGGTCCCCGGAGGAATGTGGGTCGTCCACGGAAAAGACCGTGAGAGTCAGCGGACCATCCACATCTCCCAGGTCACCTGACCTGGCACCTGGCCCTCTGGCGCAACAGCAGCACCTCATCCAATGACATTCTCTGCCACATGGTCTTGCTGGTCACAGTCTGACCAATGATGACCAACACTGTGCCCTGGACTCTGATGACTTCCAATGCCAAGGATACCATCTCCCCCTGTGAACTTTGGATTCTATTCCCCCGGTAGAGCACCTAATTGCATCTAACAAACCACTTACCCCACCGCAAATAAGTATATCACTTTGGACATGAGACGTTCCTGTCATTTTGCATTATTCAACGACATATGTGTGTGGAAATGTCAAACTATGCCTGAGTGTTGAACTAACTCCAGCCATCCATACCCTGGGATCAGAGTCTGGTACAGGACACACATGGGTCACAAGGTACCATTCAATGTAGGCATGGAGCACAACACTCACCTGTGATGGCCTCTGGCTGCTGAGGGGGTGCTTGCTAAACTGTGCGGAGAGACCTATTTGGGAGATCATCATCAAGGCTTAGAGGTCATGGCTCATGTGGAGGTTCCCGGGGAGGGAGTCCCAGGTATGTGTGGCCAGGTGGGAGAACAATGTCCTGTATGCTGGAGTACAGTGGATGTGAAGAACGGTGGCCAGGGCAAGGTTGGATGCACGGAGATGGCCCAACGGGATCTAGGATGACAGACGTACAAGGTTGGTTGGGGTCGGGGTTGTGGACTGCCTCCTGAGTGTGGGTGGGGAGTTTGGAGGTCATCCTGCAGCAGACAGTGATCCATTGCAGCTATCTATGGTGGACGGTGAGGTGGCTGGGGCGCAGGGTGTTGAATCTGAGGTGTGCAGATGCACCCTGGAAGTGGACCAGTTTCCTGGGAGTTTGGATGTACTTGCTCTGTAGAGGTCAGGGCAGTATTTGACACGGATGTTGTCATGGACCTGGGGGATGGTCTGTCTTTTCTTGGAGTGGATCTATCTGTGGATCATGTGCATAATGCAGAGGGCGTTGAAGCATGAGGTACAGATGGTGTGGACTAGCATGGCATATGTGTGCGAGCCAAACATGATTCACACCACGTGTGTGTGGCCACTGGGTGCTTGTGCAGGGCTCTTGCGGGTGGGACACAGGCACTTGACCCAGCTGGAAGGGGACAATCCTCAGATGATCACCTCAGTCCTGTACAAGTCCAGCCTCAGGTGGCTCGTGTTCAGCCATTCATCAATGGATCTCATGCATACTTTAATGATGAAACTGCCAATGTCTGTGTCTTTGTTGAGGGTGACGAGCACCTGGCTGTCAATGGCATACGAGCTAATGATGAGGTGCTGTGCGCATGTGATGGTGGAGAGGGGGGTCCTGGACACTCTGTAGATTGACATGCAGAGAGATGATACCTGTGCCATGTCCCAGACGATGACACCATACTACATGCTGAAGCCTTGAGTCCCACTCCCATGCCCTTGCTGGGCAACAGAGCCTGTGGGGAGTATTAGGTACGTGACCTGGTAGGTGTGACAGGGCCTGGAAGGCGGGGCAGGGCAGTGTAGGCAGTTGGAGTTGCACACTCAGCATGCAAAGGTGTCGCGTGTGTGCCCAGGGTATGTCTGACAGCAGGCGTTAGATGTGCGGATGGACATAGCTCGGAGTGTGGCTGATACATCAGACTGTAGTGTGATGTGGGTTATGCAAGGACAGGATGGTGGTGCAATGTGCACCTTGCATGTGCTGATGGTCCAGCCTTTGGCACCGCATGGCGACAACAGTGGCATAGACAAGCTGAGGACAGCCAAATGAATGGGTGGAGGGAGGAAGTGAGGAGCATCTTGGAGGGGTGTGTGTTGCCAAATCTGGATACTCTGTGGGCCCTTGCTGCAGGGACCGCAGCAGCAGGCGGCATCTCCTTGCAAAATGACAGAATTTGCACACATAGACTAGGATGTCAGAAGGACAACTGCAACAGGCGCGTGTGTAAAGTAAGGAGTGTCCAGTGTCACATGGCACACCCAGAGACAATGCATGCACAATCACCAAAGAAGCATGACAACCGGATCAGGAAACTGAAGGCCGACCTGCGCACAGGAGACACACCCTCAGCAGCTGTTGATGGCCCATTGTGTGGACCAACATGCTAAAAAACATACAAGACCATGTACTTCATGCCCAATAGGGAGCCTAATCCATGAGCAACTGCATGCATGTTGCTAAACTACACATGGACTCCTATGCATAATCTTCCACAACTATGCCAGATATGCCGCCTGCAAAGTGGCAAGAGACCTGCATTGACAGAGATGAGGCACCTTGGAGTGTGACGAACACCTTTATTACTCAGCCTCACACTAAGGGAAATGCATCAATTGGAACAGACTCACAGGTCATTTGGCTGACCATGTGTGACCTACACTGGACACCCCCTTCAACACACAGATGTGTAAATCCTACTGAGCTGGCACACAAGTGAAGGGGATGAGCCTAACACCCCTTGCTGCACACGGAGAGTCTACAATTCCCCATTGAGCCTCATATGGGGATGTCCCACACTATGTCCACCATTAGCATCCCGTATGTTCCTGAGGGACGTTATACACACATTGATACCTATATCAGAATCCACAAACCATTACAGATGACTGTCAGGAAGGGTGACTATCAATTCATGGGAGCCATGCAACACGTCATGTGGCCCATGGTGAGTCGACATGTATGCATGGTAACACAACATGCACAGGAGCAGTCCCCACATATCACAAACATGTACCACCCACAAAATGCCTTGCTGCACTCCTTACCCCAAATGACTTTTCACCATGTCTGTGCATGTAACTCTGATCCAGCACACGTTGCAATACTCATGAGGAATAGCAGGAGGGCAAAGATGACATGAGCAGACGACAGCCGCAAGAACCTGTGGAGGACAGACACAAGTCAGCGAAGAGCTAGTAATCCTCAGACATGTACATGTACTCTACAGGAATGAGGTTGTCACCATGCCCTTAATAAATTTAGTGTCCCAGCTAATATGTGTGGAATTACATCATCACTTGAATGACACATCAGAACACACCTCCATGTCACTTAGCACACAGTCAGCTCGACACACACATTGCAACACATGCCACACAAGGCTCAAAGCGTGCACACTCAGACACAGGGACTCACCATCATGAGAAGAAGTTGCGGATAAGCTGACTCCGGATGTCCTCATCCTCATCCTCACCTGCCCCGTGCCCGAGCCCTTCATCCTCCACGGGTGGATGATCCTGCTCATCTGGATCAAGGATGAGTTGCACGGCCTTCTCCACTGCCATGTTGTGCAGCATGCAGCACACAATGAAGATTTTGCAGACCTTCACCGGGGCATATGGGAGGGCGCCGCCGATCTTGTGGAGGCACCAGAATCTGCTCTTCAGGAGTCCAAACGTCCTCTCAATCACGCACCTCGTCTGCCCATGGGTGTCGTTGTACCGGTGTTCTGCGGCTGTTCTGGGGTTGCGGTGAGGCGTCATCAGCCATGGCATGTTGGGATAGCCAGAGTGCCCTACATGGAAACATCATGTGAAGAAGTGGGTCGGGAGATGCCGTACGATACAAAGATAGCGCTGAACACAGGACTATCAGTGTATACCCACCAACAAGACATGCTCGTTCCGCGTGCAGCTGCAGCATCATTTCTGGCACCCTGCTACGCCTCATGATGTATGCATCGTGTGCGGACCCTGGAAAACGTGCACAGACATGGCAAATCAGCATGTTAGCAAGACACACCACAAGGGCATTAATGGAGTGGTAATGTTTTCTGTTTCTATAGGCTACCTCCTGTGCCTGTGGTGGTACCAAAGCCACATGTGTCCCATCAATGGCCCCAATTACATGAGGCATCCCTCCCAGGGCATAGAACTCACCCTTGACACCTGTCAACTGCTCACGAGTGGGAAAATGGATGAATTCATCCAGGTGCACCAACATGGCTTCTATAACATCATGTAGGACATGGCTGAACATTGTCTGGGACATGCCACCGACATCAGCTATGGTCAATTGAAACGTGCCGGTGGCAAAAAAATGTAGGGCTGCCATCACCTTCACCTTGGGGGTCAGAGCTGTAGGATACCTGTGTTGTGGTTGGAGGTGTGGTGCAAGCCGGCGGGTCAAGTTCTCTATCAACTCTTGCGAGAAGCGGTATCTGCGTATGCAGTCATGCTCACGCATGGCATCCAGGTCTGGCATTCGTCTGGGAAGAGGCGGTGCCCTGCAGAGATTTGGAAGGAATAACGAAGAGTGAGTACATTACCACACCTATGTCACTGAAGTGAGCACATGTTGAACAGCTAATACACATCTGCTTAATACAGAGTCTGTGCTGTGCAATACATCCAGGACACGTGGGCCAGCCAGGTGATACTCCTACGAAGATCCAGCCACAATAGTTGCATGGCAATGTTGACGTGACATGCCATTAAAATAGCTGTGGGCCAGTGTAAGTGACAAGCCAGACATATTACATGAGTGACAGAAATCCACATATCAGCATTTGAAGGATGTCATCTCATACAGACAGCTGGCGGGAGTCTAGACGCACAGGTCACATGTCATCTGGACATGGACAGATAACACACATTTCCATTAAGGGGTCCATGTCAAAAACTGATGACACAGACATTGAGAGAACGCAGATATTGCCTCATGTCAGGAAGTCATCTTCGAACCATCATGACACATGTAACGTGTGAGTCCACATGTGGCATGGTGTGCGTATATGTGTGTCATGCACATATGCACACAGACACATGTTGGATGCTGCAACAGCAGATGGAGTTGAGGGAACACCAACGGAAAGCTCATGGGAACACATGACACACACATGACATAGTCACATCGTGGCACGCTGGGAGTCACATGTCAGGTGTAATTATCCGTGTACCTGGCATCAGGGGACAGCTGCGGGTGTTGCTGACTGTGCCATACCAGTGATGCAGTGCTTGACACGTGTGTCGTACATGCATACATGTGCAAAGTGTGAAGGGGAAGTGTGCCACGTAGTGCCCCATCGCACATGACATGTGTAAACAGCTCATCACACATCTATTGTGCCACAACATGAGGGGACATGTGCCACATCACTGCCTGACACACCTAGGCCCTGCACATGAAGGACTGCACTGACAATGACTTGATGTACAGCCTTGTGCGAGTCTGACACCTCCATTCCTTTCGTGTGCGCCTCCTATCACCAGTGTAAGCAGTGAAACGTAGTACACACGCTCTGAGGGCGTGTGTAGGGCCCGTACTCACGCGTGAGTACCTGCCGTACACGCGTGAGTACGTGCCTATCGCTATAGTCGTGTTACTGTAGGTCCTAGTGATACGGCACATACTCACGCGTGTACGGCCCGTACACACGTGAGTACGTGCTGTATCACTAGGCCCTACGGTACCCCCAACTATATTGATAGGCACGTACTCACTCGTGAACGGCCCGTACACGCGTGAGTACGTGCCGTATCACTAGGCCCTACGGTACCCCCAACTATAGTGATAGGCACATACTCACGCTTGTACGGCCCGTACACACGTGTGTACGTGCTGTATCACTCAGACCTACAGTAACATGACTATAGTGATAGGCACGTACTCACGCGTGTACGGCCCGTACACACGTGAGTACGTGCCGTATCACTCGGACCTACAGTAACACGACTATAGTGATAGGCACGTACTCATGCGTGTACGGCCCGTACACGCGTGAGTACGTGCTGTATCACTCGGACCTACGGTACCCCCAACTATAGTGATAGGCACGTACTCACGCGTGTACGGCTCGTACACGCGTGAGTACGTGCCCTATCACTCGGACCTACGGTACCCCCAACTATAGTGATAGGCACGTACTCACGCGTGTACGGCCCGTACACGCGTGAGTACGGCCTGTATCACTGTAGTGATGGTGCCCTAGGGGTGCGCGTGAAACGCGCCGTACCTGTGTGGGGATTTAAGAATTACAATGGGGACACATGAGGGACAAGTATTAGGGCCTAAATGCATGCTGGTTGTCATGGATACCGAGTTTCAAGTTCAAAATTTTACATCATATGGTCTGGAAAAAGCAGTTGGCCAAATTTTACATTGTTGGAAAGTGGTTGTTGACTTGACATGATGCTGCTAAATCGAAAGATGCAAAGGCTGTCACTGGTGTATGTTTAAAGGGATTGGAGGAAACGTAGGATGCAAATGAGTCTGACCAATCACTCTGTAGTCCTGTAAATGAAATAGGCCAGCAAGGCAGATATAAGGCAGGCAGAACCCATGAGAGGGCACTTGCCTGCACAACATGTCAGTCGATACCACTGCTGCTGTATTGTCTCCCTCTGGCACCATGCCAAGGACTGTGGAGAGGGCCCAGCCTTTCACCCAGGAGGAGAACGAGGCCCTGGATGTGATCCTCCCACGGTACCCCATGCTGTATGGTCGACCGGGGGAGCAGGTGAGTGCTGACTCCACTACCTTTTGCCTGTGTACCTTTATTGTGGCCAGGTGTGACAGACATGCAATGTTGGGTGGAGTGGGTCCCGGGGGGGGGGGGGGGGTGGCTTATGTCTCTCATGCAGGGCTTGATGTAGTTCATGTGTGCACTCCTCACTTGCATTGTGCTTACTGTGACATTCACTGCATAGTGCATGGCACATTCCGCCAGCCTAATCCTCTTGGGCATTCTTGTTCTATTGTCCTGCGGTGATTCAGTGGTCACCCCGGTATGACAGGTGACTGCACCCACAGATGTGTGTGAGAGTTGAGTGGAGCTGTGGTGAGAGTGGTGAGAGTGTCCAAATGATGTGTACATCCCCTGGACATTGATGTGTGTGAATGTTTCTTGTCATGTGGGTGAGTGTCTATGTGGAGTGTTGCACCACAGCTGCATGGAGGAGGCAACTGCTCAAACCATCTGATGTGTGAAGTAAGCCATGCTGTGTGTCTGACTTGCTGAGCTAGCCCCACACCTGTGACCCCCCCCCTGGCAAGTGGCACATGTGCAGAGTGAGGTTTGGATCCGCTGTTGCCAATGGCAGGTGATTGATGTGTGCCTGTGTGTGTCTGTGTACTCTGCTGAGGTTTTGTCAGTGGCCTGGGGCATGTGACTGCTTTGCGGTGCTGTCCATCAGCCTTGTGTTGCTTGGGATGCACAGTGTGTGCCATTATCAGGGATTGTGTCGCACCCCTCATGCAACCTGTGTACTTACTATGCCATGTAGTGCATTGCTGCGTCCCCCGTGGAAAAAGTCCTTATGACTAAGGTGCTATTACTTGCCAGCATACTATGCCCTGTTCAACAAATCTAAGATGTTCAAATGTGTGTCTCTGTGACATGGTGCAGGTGTAGTGATGTTGTCCCACTTTGTCATCCACACAGGTATCCCCCTACCACAAGGGGAAGATCTGGAAGGATGCCGTCAAGGCCGTGCAATCGGCAGAGGGTCGCAGTCGACGCCTGCCACAAGTGAGGAAGAGATGGCAGGACATCCGGTGCTGGACCCGGAGGATCGCCCGGGTCATGCTGAAGGAGGAGGCTCCTCGCAAGCATGGCGGGCGCCGGCGCCTGACCCACCAGATGCAGCGTGTCCTGGCGGTGGTCTTCCCTGACCTGGATAGGCGGATACAGGAGTTACAGCAGCAGGAAGGGGGTAGGTAAATGTGTGTTTGTTGTGTGTCGCCAGCTTTTGGAGCTGCTCAGTCGCCTGGATACACTGCCAGGCTATATATGTGCAGTGCATATCCTGTACCTCAAATTCAACCTGTGCTGTTCTTCCTCCCTTCCCCTCCTTGACATGTGTTACCTGGTCTGTGTGTTATCACTATTGCACATGGTCATCTAGGCGGCCAGTTTATCAAGGTGCACACTGCTTTCAGCATCATGTGTGGGGGTGGTCTGCCTGTGCCCTGTCCTGTTCAGTCATTTGGGGGTGCATAATTGTTGGCACTGATGCTGAGTCCCAACATAGGAGTGTGAGGGTTCAAATGAACAGACTTGCTGCATGCATTACCAATGTTGTGACCTCAGACATGATGTGCATGAGTGGGATATATGCATAGTGCCGGGACGGTTGCTCCTGTAACAGTCAGCTCATTCCAAGACCATGGAGCAGTGTGCACACTACAGTCCCCTGACATAGCCTGCCCTCCTACTCATGTGTGTCATCCAACACTGTGCACATTCACTGTGGGTTCATCATGGCTCTGCCTCTGTGGCATTGTTCCCTGGCCTAGGTAGTATTTTCCACATGTGTGATACATTTGCCCACTGGACAGGGATACACCAGTTTGCTTGTGCATACTCACACTGGGCAGTGCCTGTGTGGCTATTCACAACAATCTGTTGATGTTTGTTTGTGACCAATATGTTTTGGCAGCCCTACAAGGTGATGTCGTGTTAATGAAGCTAGTTTTCAAGCACAGTTATTGTAACCCTGAATAAGAGGAGTCACTTCTTGATCGGTATCAGTCACATTGACTCAGGTATGGGTGGGTGTGTGCGGGAGGGGCGTACATGTTCAACCCTGATGTTTCATTGCCAGTTCTGACTTGTGTGTGATGATTCGCAGTACAGAAAGTCATCGTGCAGTGCCCCGTGATGTTGGCCAGTGCTTAATGTTCGTGCTTCATTGCCTGTGTCAGTTTTTGACAATCATGTATCCTGCTTGTACATTTTTCCCACCTGTGTGTGGTTCAGATGCTACACAGTTGTGACTTTGTGTGCTGACATCTGTGGGTACATTCTGGCTTGCCATGAGGGGGAACCCACAGTACAGCTAGGCTTTTTTGCTAAACAATTGCAGGCCCATTAGCTTATGCATTGTCCTGGGTGTGGACATGTGTGCCACTCCAGATGACAGTCAGTAGGTCATATGTGTAGCCAAAATGTCCATTGGCACTCACTACACCTGTCAACATGTCTCAATGTTTCATATGCTTGACCTTGTTGTTTGGTTGTGAAGGACAATGATGTCAAGAACAAAAGGGAGAGCTAGGGACAACAAGGAGGGGTTGTGTCCGTATCCCCTGAATTTAGATAAGCTTTGTCAAAGGAGGACACGCCCAGTGTAGTATGGTACGGTCAAGTGAAGCAAATGTTTGGGAACCCACCAAGTGGGTTAAAAGACCCCTCACACACCAACCTGGTTGGTGTCATGCTTCATCATCGGGGCCCCAACCGGGCGGCCGAATGCCTCCCGGTTGTGCTGCGACGCCTGACTACAGCGGAGCTGGTGTAGTGCAAAAGTGTGATGTGGTGATAATTAAAAAATACCGCTGAGAGTCCTTACCATTGGAAGATTTATTATTGGCGGCTCAGGGTATTGGTTAAAAAGATATGTGGTGCAACTAAATGGAGAAATGATTATCTATTAGTTGGCTATGTGGTGGGTCTACATGTTTCAGCTCTCTAATAAAGGTAATGAGGAGCTTTCATCAGGACCAGTGAGAAGTGAGTGGCAAAAGGTGAAGTGCCACGTGGTGAAAAAATTAAAAATCTAAGTTACCTACACACTCGCTAAGGTGTGTGGAACGCGGTGTCGGCACATTAGCGGACACTGGGCGCAAACACTATGGCTGAGTGAAGGCGCTGTGCAGGAAGCGGGAGGGGGGCGCTTCTCACAACAGAATTGGTTGTGAAGCTACCATCGCCTTGCACCTACTGTGGCCTCCAGCATCCGGGACTTCGGGAGGCCACAGTAGGTGCAAGGCGATGGTAGCTTCACAACCAATTCTGTTGTGAGAAGCGCCCCCCTCCCGCTTCCTGCACAGCGCCTTCACTCAGCCATAGTGTTTGCGCCCAGTGTCCGCTAATGTGCCGACACCGCGTTCCACACACCTTAGCGAGTGTGTAGGTAACTTAGATTTTTAATTTTTTCACCACGTGGCACTTCACCTTTTGCCACTCACTTCTCACTGGTCCTGATGAAAGCTCCTCATTACCTTTATTAGAGAGCTGAAACATGTAGACCCACCACATAGCCAACTAATAGATAATCATTTCTCCATTTAGTTGCACCACATATCTTTTTAACCAATACCCTGAGCCGCCAATAATAAATCTTCCAATGGTAAGGACTCTCAGCGGTATTTTTTAATTATCACCACATCACACTTTTGCACTACACCAGCTCCGCTGTAGTCAGGCGTCGCAGCACAACCGGGAGGCATTCGGCCGCCCGGTTGGGGCCCTGATGATGAAGCATGACACCAACCAGGTTGGTGTGTGAGGGGTCTTTTAACCCACTTGGTGGGTTCCCAAACATTTGCTTCACTTGACCGTACCATACTACACTGGGCGTGTCCTCCTTTGACAAAGCTTAAGGACAATGATGTGCCTGCATGACAGATGTCTCCCAAGGAAGTGCACAAGACACCACCTTTACACTTTCCAGGGACACGCTGGCACATTTTAAAGTAAGGGACAGTTTGAACAAAACTTGTTTGGAGTTCATACATATACATGTTCCCACAGTGTGCTAGCATTTGGGTTAGTCCTTGGTTGTTGCTGATACCAACTTACGAGTGTCAAGTCATCCAGCCACCCTTGTGCCATGTATATGTACTTACTGATACGCCATTTCTGCCTAACAGTGGCTGATTTGAATGAGTCTGGCAGCTCAGACAATGACTGTGTACATGTAGTTTGGTGTGCACCTCCTTGGGTGACTTCTGCTATACAGCCACATGTGTGTTGTGTTCACAGAGTGCCACATTCACACATGCTAGACATGTCCATTGTGTAAAGGGTTGTGATTCTCCAGGAGTCACAATGTATTTCTTTGGGGTGTCAAAAGTATTCACAGGTCTCTGAGTGTGGGGACACCTTCTGCATTGGCATGTGGTATTTGGCCTTGGTTGCGACAATACTGTTTGGTTCACAGTGAACAAGAGGTGGCATGCCTTCATAGTCTTGCTGTGCTCAACTGATCCCAGACACTAGCTTCTCATGATCTTGTGATTTCAAGTAATTTGCTGTTGTGTCCTAATTTTCATTTTTTCCAAGTGGCATGGTGGGTCAACCAACTGGGGAGAGCAGGGCTTACATATGTGGGGAGTATCCTAGATGTTACTCATGATGCCTTTCCTGATATGCACTGTTGCCTATTTTGTTTGGACTCATGTGTCAGATGTATACAGGTGACTGATTTTTTCCTGTCTCTTCACCTTGCCCACAGCATCATCGGAGGACACCGAGGGAGACACCGGCACGGACGTGGAGGAGGGATCGAGCAGTGGTGCCACCACTGCTGAGGAGTCGGTGGAATCTAGTGGCACGGAGGGCGAGGGGAGTGAGGCGGAGGACCTGCCCAGTCCCAACACTGACTACGAGGCAGACGGGTCCGAGGCTGAGCTCCCAGAGGGGGCGGAGGCTGCTCCCACAGCTGAAAGCAGCAGTACATCTCTCGCCGCCCCCTCCATTCCCATCACCGCCCTCCCACTTGCTCGGGTCCCTTCTGTCCGTGCTAGGCCACACCGTGTCTCCTTCATGCCAGGCACCGCACCAACTGCCCCTGTCCCCCCTGCTTCCCTCACTGCCGAGTCTGTGGACATTCAGCGGCAGTTGCAAGTTGGGCAGACATCGATCCTGACTGTCCTCCATGGCCACACCACACTGCTGACCCAGATGGTGTCGTACATGGAGGGCATGTCATCAGCGATGTCTGACCAACGGATGTTGCTGAGGTCCCTGGACTCGACACTGACGGCAGTAGCGAGTCACCTGCAGCGCTGCGTCCCCCCCAACCCCTGCCCCATCCACAAGTCCCACACCCATGCCTGTCCCAAGCACACCAAGACATCCACACACACGCACCCCACCAGACAGGAGCAGCACACCACCACGTAAGGGCAAGAGCACACCTCCTGACACGCACATTCAGGGGGAAGCAGGCACACCCACTGGGTCTGGGGCACACAGGCAGGCACGCAGCCACAGTCCACGTCCACATGACTCACTCCCCAGTCCCTCCGATGTCACTCCCCTTGGCTCCCCTGCCCCAGATTCGGAGAAGGAGGCCTACTTTGCTGGGCTGGGCCTCAGCCCCACTAGTTCACCTGGACGCAAACGGTCAAGGCACTCCACGGGTAGGGGAGTTAAGTCCCCCAGCCCGTCCACCACCTCCCCCAGTAGCGCTGCAACCCATCCCTCCGACCACCCCCCTCCTTGGGGCCTGTTGTTTCTCCGGGTGCAGGGGAGACGCTTGAAGAACTGGCAGAAGTGTGCAGCGCCGAGCTCGCGTCCACCTTTGGCGCTGCCCCACCCCCTGTGGTGGAGTCGTCTGTCCCTACACCCACCACACCTACCCTTCCCCTTCCTTTCCCTGCGGTGCCTGGTCCTTCCCCACATGATGCCCCCCCCCAGTCGACGACACAGTCTTGTGATGTGCAGGCAAGGTAGGGGAGACGCATGGCCATGTGTCCCCCCTCCAAGGACTGATGATATGGACTGGCCATTGGCCTTTGTGAATAGTCTTGTTTACACATTATTACTTTCATGCTGAATAAAGCATTTTCTTTTTCGTTTGACAAGTCTTGCATTACAGGTATTGATGTTGATGCTGATACTACAGGAGTTGGGGTTGTGGGCATGTGTTCTGTTTCAGGGAAATGTTGTAGCCTGCTGCTCATGGGGTGGAACCTGGTATCTGCGTGCCATCACAAGGTCTCTGTAAAGATTCTTTGTCGTGTATGCTCTTTGTGTTTGGAGACATTGTCCCAAGGAGTGTTCCTTCCTCTGTGTCACCTGACATCTCCCCTGCAGAGAGTTGCACAATTGTTGTGTTGCCCTGTGTCTACATTTCCTTTGTTGGTGGTGGATCCCTTCAACTCTGGCCATGCCTGCTCAGCAATGTGTCCGGCTGCATCGTCTGTGCCATCCTTGGTACTCACTGTACTTGTGTATTGAGTATTTTGCCATGCCTTCATGGAGAAATTGTCCCTTTTCCGCACAATGCATGTGTGTAATCCCAGCCTAGTACACATATGGTACTTGTTATGCTGGGGATTTGAACACCTGACTCACAATTGTGGCAATTGTATCTGTGGGAACTCCACCCTATTCCTTCCATGACAGACAACATCTTGGTGGCTAGCCCAGCACCTGAACATTCCTATCAGTCCTGGGATGTGCGTGACAGTGTGTGTTCTCTTTGGCTCTCTTAGTTTATTAGGCAGTGACATGACTATACAGTCTTGTGGCATGATCTCAGTGTGTGTATTGTGCTGCATCTGCCAGGGGTGGGTATGCATGTGTTATTTGTCCTCACACCCACTTGTGGTGTGTCATGCAGTGGGGGAAAGACATCCATCCTCCTGGGAGTGGGACACTGCTGTCAGTGATGTGTTATTATGGCACTATCATCATTGTCCTAAGTTAGGGATACGTACATTCACCCATGGAGCTGTGGTCATCTGATAATGATGTACACCCCCCCATGTCTCTGTCCACTGCTGGGAGTCCTCTGCACCCACCCCCATGTCTGTGTCCACTGCTGGTATTCCTCTGCATCCACCCCCATGTCACTGTCCACTGCTGGGAGTGATAGGCACCCACCCCTCATATGTCTGGGCACTGCTGGGAGCGATAGGCACACACCCCTCATATGTCTGGGCACTGCTGGGAGTCATAGGCACCCACCCCTCATATGTCTGGGCACTTCTGGGAGCGATAAGCACACACCCCTCATATGTCTGGGCACTGCTGGGAGTGATATGCACCCACCCCTCATATGTCTGGGCACTGCTGGGAGTGATAGGCACCCACCCCTCATATGTCTGTCCACTGCTGGGAGTGATAGGCACCCACCCCTCATATGTCTGGGCACTGCTGGGAGTCATAGGCACCCATCCCTCATATGTCTGTCCACTGCTGGGAGTGATAGGCACCCACCCCTCATATGTCTGGGCACTGCTGGGAGCGATAGGCACACACCCCTCATATGTCTGGGCACTGCTGGGAGTGATAGGCACCCACCCCTCATATGTCTGTCCACTGCTGGGAGTAATAGGCACCCACCCCTCATATGTCTGGGCACTGCTTGGAGCGATAGGCACACACCCCTCATATGTCTGGGCACTGCTGGGAGCGATAGGCACACACCCCTCATATGTCTGGGCACTGCTGGGAGCGATAGGCACACACCCCTCATATGTCTGGGCACTGCTGGGAGGGATAGGCACCCACCCCTCATATGTCTGGGCACTGCTGGGAGCGATAGGCACACACCCCTCATATGTCTGGCCACTGCTGGGAGTCATAGGCACCCACCCCTCATATGTCTGGGCACTGCTGGGAGCGATGGGCACACACCCCTCATATGTCTGGGCACTGCTGGGAGTGATAGGCACCCACCCCTCATATGTCTGTCCACTGCTGGGAGTGATAGGCACCCACCCCTCATATGTCTGGGCACTGCTGGGAGTCATAGGCACCCACCCCTCATATGTCTGGGCACTGCTGGGAGCGATGGGCACCCACCCCTCATATGTCTGGGCACTGCTGGGAGTGATAGGCACCCACCCCTCATATGTCTGTCCACTGCTGGGAGTGATAGGCACCCACCCCTCATATGTCTGGGCACTGCTGGGAGTCATAGGCACCCACCCCTCATATGTCTGGGCACTGCTGGGAGCGATAGGGGGGCGTGGGTACGGTCGGTACACGCGTACCCCTACATCACCACTACAATGGTGGTACGGCCCGTACCCACGCTCTGGGGGGCGTGGGTATGGTCAGTACCACCATTGTAGTGGTGATGTAGGGGTACGTGTGTACGGACCGTACCCACGCTCTGGGGGCGTGACTACGGGCCGTACACGCGTACCCCTACATCACCACTGCGATGGTGGTACGGACCGTACCCACGCTCTGAGGGGCGTGGGTACGTCCCGTACCACCATTATGGTGGTGACGGGTACGCGTTCACGTCCAATTCCGTTGTGGCGGGATGTGGGATTGGTGGACACGCCCCCCGAAGTGACCAGACCATGGAGGTAATTAATGTGCAGGATGTATTAGTATATTGTGGGGGGTGGGTTATGTTTCCTGCCCCTTGCACCCCCCCCTTTGCCCCTGGGGGTTGTTCTGACCTTCTGCGGCGTCTGCATCGGTTTCTGAACACGAGGTCGTAGGCTATGATGGCAGGGATGACGCGTAGGTTGGGGTCCATCGCTGTCCGTCGCGTACCGGTGCTCCTTGTTCGCGTCGTCCTCAATTTCCCAGCAGTTTTTGGCTCCCGTAAAAAATGCTACGTGCGGAGAGACGTGCGGAGAGACGTCGGCACGAATCGTACTTGATGGTCCGTAAAACGCTGCCTGACTCCGTCCGGACGTCGCGTACTCGCCGTCCAGAATCAGATTTGTATGTATTTTTTTGCCGGTCGGTGTTTTTTACGACTCGTACGGAAATGGTATTTCTGTGCGAATCGTACTTGCGAGTTTGTAAGGTGTTTTTCCCGGGTACGAGTCGGATGGAGAAAACGCTCCGTACGACCATTTGCACCTGGGTTTTACTGGATCGGAATCGGCACCCTAATGTGCCAGATTCATGGCCAGGATGACAACAATCTCATTGATGGGCACTGGAATGTTAGTCATCGTCATCAGCAAATGCCAGTTTGACACATTACAACCAATGCCTGCATTACCGGGGCCCCTAGAATTAAGAGATTCTGAGGCTGCAGAATTTTTCCATATTTTGGGATTTGCTGCCTTTATGCATAATCCATCATCTGCTCCATAATTTAGACATTTTACGAGAAAAAAAATTAGTTTCTAGCTCAAACGGATTAAAAGTTACTAAAAATGCGTCAGCGTGTGTTGCTGTTCAGCAGAAGGCACTTCGCAAAGGATGATTGTTCATCTTTCAGTTGCATATTGCTGCATTTGGAGGTTACATTTGTGCTAATAAGTTGAAACCTTTGTCCAGAGAGTGTTAACGTACAAAAATGACAAAATGATTAACTGATATTATCACACAATGTGCCACATTATGCAGCATAATTTGCATTTTCCTGGTGTATAATTTAGTAAACCCTGCCACATAATTTGGTCTTTCCTTGCTGCATAATACCAGTGGCCCATGTATTTAAATAAACCTGCAACTATACAACATTCACAATACACATATATGTGCCAAGCAAACATGAATATATAAGAAGGACATTTTTTTTTATACCAGCAATTGTCTAAACAATGATTACAAATCTAAAAATGTAGTGTACAGGTATCCATCATGCCCTCAGAGTTCCTGATATCTTAAAATCATTATACAACAAATCAATCATACCTTCAATCAAGCAATCACACAACATATATAAACATATTTAGACAGTGATGACTGTACATTAACAGACCATGCATTGATAAATCAGGACTGGGATAAACAAAACCTGTTCAGTAAATATTTACAAACAAATAATTTCATTACCTCAGACAGATTCATACACTTCAAAACAGAAGTAGTGGCTTAATATGTTGATATTTTCTTCACGAAATCAAGTTTAAGCGTGTTTCGGCGAACCACATGCCTTCATCAGGAAAGCCACGACTTGCGATGGAAGATACCTGCAAATATATTACATTTGGGCTTATCCAAAAAGCTTAGTCTTAGTAGTTATTTAAAAATAAAAACAAAAGTTTAGTTTACATGTGATCAGACCCTTCACCATACTTAATCCAAAAGAAAACATGAAAGAAAAAGAAAAGTGGCACTCCTGTCACCCAATAGAAAAAGTGTGACAAAAATGGCATAAAAAGCAAGCGTATTGTGCAGAAATTCAAAACTGAAAACCAACACCAGTCCCCCAGTTCAAAACTGGTGAAAGAAGATAATATAAGAGGTACAGACGAATGGAGAAAAAGTAATTGAATCCCCCTGGTAGGTATCCAACCATTCATGGAATAGTGCAACTGAAATAGATCATACTCTTATCAATCTGACAATATTAATTAAAGCTACTGAAAATTTGCCTGGAGGTGTCGGGGAGCGCTCCTCATCCACCAGCTATAAAGGAAAAATGTTACACAACTCTAAAACGTCATACAAAGATTGTAACACCTCTCCAAATGTGACTTAAAGGTTGAGAGTAAGAGGTCAAGTAAACATAATGGGCGAACAGTATTTATAGTGTACCTTGTTGAACTAACCAGATGGAAGGTAACTCGAAGTCACGAGGTCAAGACCTACATGGTGTGGCAAGTCTATAAATGCTGATGTGAACAGTACGTACAGGCCCTCTTATATGAAGAATTCTAAATTGAAAGCAGAAAAGTTAGGAGGCTAACAAGAGGAAGGGTCTGCAATAATGCTCCAAAACGTTCAAATGGAGACTACAACATATATTACTCTTATGGCAAAGGATGTCCCACAATGCACACGAAAATAGCTAAAGATGTGTGAAGCAGGATTGCAGCGATAAGTGATTACCCAGATATAGAAAATGGTCCTCCAGTCTTGCGGTCAATGGCACCAATGATAACGATATAGTAATAGCAACAACATAAAAGCTGAGGACTGGATGTCACGTGACTGGAGAAGTGCGTTCTTAACTAAGGAAGAAAAAGGAAACCAGAATTGAATGAACAGGTTGTCTAATTAAATAACCAGGCTCAGATCAATGCTGTAATTCCAGTGGCCCTGCACATTAGTGCCCACTTGAGTCAAAGTTGAGCCATCACACCACCTCTATAAGGTGTGTTCATGTGCTCACGATGACACAGCATGTGAAGTTAAGTTCTACATTGCCGCAGGAGGAATTGAAACCTTGCCTAGCTGCTTCACAGCAGAGAAGCTCAAACGTGCCCAATTTGCAAACGCCACCATTAGAGGAACATAGTTGAACTAATAATGAATGCAAAACCTATTTGAAGGGCTTTCCTTAACTAAAGATACCTCCAGTGTTACTCTACATTAACACAACAATCAAGCCTGTTGCTCTCTGGCATAACAGGGTCCCCTTTCACCTTCTGCCAGCGGTGGAAGCGGAATGGCAGAAACTTGAGAACTTAGGAGTTCACCCCATCGTAGTCATCAGCAAACCCAAGCCTCTGCCCTGGCTCTGAGCTGGCTGTAGAGACAATGTAGAGGTGACAAGTGCAGTGGCGACTGGCATCTACCGGGAGCAGGGGGGACAGACTCACTTCCAAAATTCAATTAAAAAGACTTACCTTACGATTACCTTGGCTAAGGAGCTCTTTTTTTTCTCTGACGCCCACAGGAACTGGATGCTTAGACTCCCTTTGCCAATCCTGACGCTGCTCTCATGCTGTGAGAGCAGTGCCAGGATTGGTGGTGATGGAGCGGGTAGTACAAAATTTTGTAATACTCCCCTATTCTGCATGAAAATACTAATTAAATAATTTATTAACCTTAATAATATTAAACAAGTTTGCATGTTTTATTAACCAACATTATTAACATTCGAATTACACGTGGGATTTGCATTTGCATGGCTAAAATAACCTTTATGACTAAAATCTGTACGCATATTAACAATAGTATAAGTGGTAATTAGAATATTGCATGATATATGTTGCTTTGTAATGTTGCCCAAGAGGAGGACCAAAAAGGTGAATATAATGGCTTTAAATGTTGATATACGCTAGATAAATACAAGCACATAGAGGGATTAGTAAGGGGTTAACATTAGATTTATTATTTCTATGTATTAATTACACTTTTGTGTTTGTTTCGCTTAAATTAGCACTATGGCCTAAAACCAAGATGGCCGCCGACACCACACGACGAAGTGGCCACTGTCCCACGAGGCGCGGAGTGAGCTACGCATGCGCAAGAATTCTCCTAAACCTTGTCACGACCTTTGGTTCGACATGTACCAGAGCAAGGACAGAGTGGGCAACCAGCCAAGCCTAGAGAACAATCAACCTTACAATAAAACCGGAAAAAGCTGTCTTTGGACAATCTCATGACATCACCCCTTGAACTGAACTGAAAACTTAAACTTGACATCGGACGATCTCAACCAGCCAATCACGACTGTCCAAAATTATTACATTGTATCTTCTGTACTACATTTTATTATAAAAGAAGCAGTAGAATAGAGAGGGTTAACTTCTTACTGACGCTTTGGCTGACACTGACGCTGATGCTGACGTTCGGGCTGACGCTGACGTTTGGGACTGTAACGTGCCGAGCTCAGAACTATTGAGCTTTGGCTTGCCTTCGGACGATTTATGACAAAATTATGCAGAGCCAATGAATTAGAGGACTCCAAATAGCCAGATTAGGTAAATATGATGTTCTGCAATTTACTCAAATGTTGATATAAACTTTCTAAACTTTTTCGAGACAAAATGCGAATTAAAATCATTATGAAATATTAGATAAACAATTATTGATTAACGAGAAGTCATGAGTTTCATTTAAGAAATAGATTCTGAAGTTTTAAAATGTGTTTTAGCTGGTTCTAAATCACCATCAACCAATCCAACTAATTTGGTCCATTGACCGAAGTGGGAGGAGTGCCTTGATGTTTTGGGATTAAGGATCTATAGGCGAGAGGGCATTAATGTATATTTTGTAAATGACTTTTTCTTCCCTATAGGTTATAAGGTGTTTTTCCCACATGTCCGGCGCTTGAATCACTCATCCCTCCTGTGTGCGGACTCTTGAATAGGTTGTGTGAGTGTTGGTGTTATGGGCCCCACCAATGAATGCATGTATGAATAAGTGTGTGTGACGACGGGTCTGCGACACAGGGAGGTTATCGGTATATGTTGTTCCCCATTTCCCAGTTTTGCACTGGATCAGTTTTTCTGGTAGCAAGATGATGGTTTTTATTTATTTGGTTTGGTGATTATTGCTTGTAAATTGCTTATTGATTACTGATTATTGACTGTGGATAAGTTTTGGTTTATGTATTAACACTCTATGTTGAGTCGCGTCAAGTTTTAAGTTGTTTGATGGCTTCTGGGATGTAGGAAGTTGGAAGTTTGTAACGGTTCCGTAGTAGGGCAGAGGTAAGCGCTGCTCTCGGGAAAGATGGAATTGTTGTTGCCCTGTAGGTACACGGGGAAAACGTGTGACGATTGGAGTTGCACGACGCATTGTCTGGGTTCGATTCGGTAACATCGTTGTGTGTTGCCATTAGGGACACTTTCTGTATGAGAGAAATGTATGGTAGCGAAGGTCACCTGTGAAATTTTGGTCTTAGGTACCATTACGCTTATCACTGGAAAGGTAATAGGTGTTCCCTAAGCTTGCTAGAAGGATAAAGTAGAGGGAAGTGCTACTTTATTAACGTGTGTCATAATTCTGTAGTAGGGCAGACTGTTCGCTGTTCTCGGGAAAGACAGAATTCTGTGTGAATGAACTACATTTTCCACATGAAAGTGCGTGAATGAAATAGCATTCAGGTTAATTGTGAAACTCTGGTTTTATTTCTCAGGAGCATTGGGTCTAGAACTAGGTGCCTTAATTCTGGAGAAACGGTTAGCTGATGCTTGCTAGAAGGGTAAGGTAGAGGGATGTGCTATTTTATCAACGGAAGTAACGATTCCGTAGTATGGCAGAGGTAAGCGCTGCTCTCGGGAAAGACCGAATTCTTGTAAGAAAGGTCATTAACTATTCTTTGGTTAGCGAAACAGATAATGGTGGCGTTTTTATGTCGTTACTAACAGATTTGTAAGTTTAAAGAACGTAAAAAAGCTGACCGAGAAATTTTTGTAAAGGAGGGGTCAGCAGGAGCAGCGAGAAAAGCTGACGTCAGAAAGACCGAGCTGGGATTGGCCAGTTAGTAAGAAACGAAGACGCTCCTGATTGGTGCGTTAGTGTATGCCGCGCTGAGAGTGGAGAGTTACAGGGTGACGTAGACGCTCCGGATTGTTGCGTTAGTGTGAGTCGCGCTGGGATTGGAGAATTACAGAAGTGACATAGACGCTCCTGATTGGTGCGTTAGTGTGAGTCGCGCTACGATTGGTTAAGAACAACCGAATAGTCGTAGCGAAAGTCTAGCGATACACGGAAGACAAAATTATGTATTACTATCCACCAGAGAAAGAGAAAAAGACCTGGTTTGGAAAGATCAAGAGTTTATTCAAAAAGGACAAACTGATTAAGACTAGAGAGGGACAGTTGCTTCCTCCACCGAAATCGCCCGCATCCTTTAAGGTTGCGAAATACGGATATCATACATGTATTTGGTTAGACAATTGGGCAAAGTATACAGAAGATGATAGAGTTTTGGCATTTCCAGAACATGGTTCATTTAATTTAGCGGCTTTGAGGAATTTGAGAGAAAGAATGATGAATCTAGAACCGAGACCTAGACCAACACAGTTTGAAGCATTGACTGAATGGGAAGATGAGATGCATGACAGAGAGAGACAGAGAAGTGGCGGAAGGTATAAGTACATGTTTGGTAGGTCATATGTACAGGAGAATCATGATGATAGAATGAAAAGATGGCGAAGTGCAAATATGGCTGATGGTTTATTCCCTGTGAGACATACTGAAGAAGCTAGCAGTAGAAAATGTATGGGAAAGAGAAATAATGTCGAGTCAAAAGGATATGGTGTGCATGAATCGGAGGATGATGTTCTTGACGACATGTTTTTATAAAAATCCACCTCCTTATCAGTCAGATTCTACCCTATTGACACCAAGTGCCCCAAAGAGAGAGACTTCACACAATATAAAATTTGAATCAGTATTACCAGAGACAGGAAGGAACAATCCTTTTAAAGAATTAGAGCAAAAACAACATGGTAAAATGGGTAATGAAAATTCAACTGAACTAGCAAAGACCACTTTAGAATTAACTGAGAAGATTATTGAATTAACAAAATATTTGCAAGCCGTAACTGTTCCAGTGACCATAGGACCTGTAATGCCTATTTTTGATAAACTGAAGGATAGTGAGCATTGTCTGACGATTCCTTATAACAGTAATCAACAAACAGAGAGGCCAGAAAAGAATATAGACAAGAATCCATGGAGACAAACAGCAAGTATATTAGAACAGAGTACACCTAAAAATTTGACAGTAAATCAAAGTTTAGTGGATAGGATAATAATGACGACAGAATCAGTCCCAGGAACACCAGAGAGATTAGCACCACAAAATACTGAGAAAGATAATATAGGTCCTGAGGATGGTTCTGGAAGAATTAATAGTAGGGACTATCCCCACAGAAAAGCTTAAAAATGATCAGGATGAAGAATTACTATTTCTATGCAAAAGTATAACCTGGAGAGCAAAGAGTCTACATGAAAGACTAGAAGAAGTGGCAAATGAAATGGGAATAGACTTCGAAAGAGTAAAAGCTTTACAAAAGCCATACAGAGTAGATTTTTCTGAAAAAGATATTGAAAATCTGAACACCACAGGAAGAATAACTCAGATTAAAGACATAATCATTTTGTTCAGAAACTGGGGAGACATAGATAAATGGAAAAGTAGATGGGTTAGAAAACAAGATGATGCTTCAGACAAAACATTTGCAGCTTTTCGTGTAAGAGAAAAAGAAAAAGTAGTGAAAGAATGTCCCATGAGAGAAATTCCAGGAGGAGGATATGTACATGTTCCTTGGACTAGGCAAGATATTTTGTCATTTACAAATGATTTCCCTCGACTACGCGAAAAACCAGTCGAGTGGAATAGGCAAGTGGATAGATTTGTAAAATTATCGAAAGTTTTGTGGATCGATCTAAATAGTCTATTTGACATAATAGTACCAGCAGATCTATGGACAGAATGCAAGTTGATGATAAATTGGCCTACACAAGAATACCCTAGGGATCCAAAAACAGGAGCCCCAGATCCGGAAGTCATGAAAAAATATGAACAAGTAATTGTTTTCCTGAAAAACAAGGTACCTCCCAAACAGACTGATTGGGTAAAAATAGATCGAACTCATCAGGAGACTAAGGAGTCAGTACACGCATACTATGAGAGGTTAATCCTTGCCTTTAAGCAGTTTAGTGGCGATGAAAACTTGAGTGAAAAAGATTTAAGTCACTTTGTATACCGATTTGTATATGGACTGCGTCCAGAGATAAGCAAAATGATTAAACAGCATACAGTAGACTGGCAAAATAAGAAAATAGATGAACTACTAAGACATGCAAAATATTTTAGTGATGAAATCGAAGCCAAGCAGCGAAAGTTAAAAGAAAAGGCTATGTGGGCACAGGTGAAGGTGGCAGAAATACAGGAAGCTCAGTTGGTCGAACAAGCAAATAGTGCAGGATCAAAGCCTAAATTTAATGTTGGAAAAGGTAATGGACAGTTCAATATAGAAGCAGCCAAAAAGAAATGGCCATGTCACAATTGCGGAAGAATAGGGCACTGGAAATCCGAGTGTAAATTTCCCCCGAATACTAACAGTGATAATGTGTCATTGAATCCGGAGGTGCAGAAAGAGGTGAGTTGTCAACCGCAGCGACAGCAGCAGGTTGTTACCCAAGAGAATCAGGCGCCAAAACCGCCTTTTCCACAGAGCGTAAATTCACAGAAATACAGTAATGAGACAGGATTCTATAACGAAGAACAGGTAACTAAGCTGCCGCGCGCCAGCGCTGTTTCGCGGTATTGGCTAAAACGCGATGAGAGCGAGTGAGAAGAAGGTTATTGACGGTGCCGAAGGGAGGAAGAAGAGTGCGTACTTGACGCTACTCTAGAAGTAGACCAGACAGGCCCTTTTGTGGACGGAAAGGTAAATGATGAAAATATTACTTTCCTAGTAGATACCGGTGCTACTCGATCAACTGTTAGGTCAGCTGATGTTAAGAATCTTCCTCTCTCGGACGAAACAATTCAAGTGGTTGGAGTATCCAACAGACAGATTAAAACATATCTCACAGAACCAGTAAAAGCCAATATAGGGAAATTTTCCGAAATGCACCGCTTGTTGTGTGTGATTCAAGTCCTGTAAATTTGTTAGGAAGAGACTTACTGTGCAGGATGAATTGCAGCATATTGTGTACCCCTGATGGTATAGCATTTGAGACCCCTGATGAAGACGTATTGTATGAAATGACTATGGCTAATATGGAAACTGAGATTACTGAAACATTTGCTGTATTCAACCCTGACGAACTACCAAGAGAATTGAAACAAACAGTAAAAGCAGAAGTCTGGGATTTCACAGGAGAAGATGTAGGATTAATGAAAAATGTGGATCCTGTAAAAATAACAGTGAAGGAAGGAATAAGTTACCCAAATATGCCTCAATATAAATTGACACCTGAGATAATTGAAGGAGTTACTCCTATAATTGAGAAAAATGTTAAACAAGGTATTTTGAGAGAAATAATGAGTAGTCCATGTAATTCACCAATTATTGGACTGAAAAAGCCTAATGGAAAGTTCAGAATAGTGCAAGATTTGAGAAAGATAAACAAAATTGTTGTGTCATGTTGTCCTATTGTACCAAATCCATCTGTGATTTTGTATCAGATTCCACATGATGCAGAATGGTACACAGTGATTGATCTGTGTCATGCTTTCTTTTCCATCCCGTTGCATCATGACAGTCAACAAATTTTTGCGTTCCGTTTTGGTGAACGTATTTTGGCATGGTGCCGAATCCCACAGGGGTATACAGAAAGCCCCTCGATATTTAATCAGATATTGAAAAAGTCTTTAGAAGACCTAGAAATGCCAGAGAATTCAGTGCTAGTTCAATATATTGACGACCTACTTGTGGCGTCAAATACTCGAGAAGCTTGTGTAATGGACACCATAGCATTGCTAAACCATTTGGCAGATGGAGGACTTAAAGTATCCCCATCGAAATTACAATTTTGTCAGAAAGAAGTACAATATTTAAGCCACAAAATTGAGAAAGGACTGAGGAAAATAACTACAGACAGAATCAAGATAATAAAAGGAATGAGAGCCCCAATGACGCAAAGAGAAGTGAGAATGTTTCTTGGAATGGTAGGATATTGTCGTCAGTGGATAAGTAACTTTTCCCTGATCGCAAAACCTTTGGTACGCCTGACAAGAAGTGATGTAAAAGACCCCATTGACTTAAATAGGGAAGAATTAGCAGCTTTTAAACAATTGAGAGACAGTTTGTGTGAAGCACCAGCGTTAGGAATGCCTGACTATGATAAGGAATTTGAGTTGTACTGTAGTGAAAGGAATGGATGTGCACTCTTGTACTAATACAGAAACATGGACAATTGAGAAGACCGATTGCATATTTTTCAGCTATGCTAGACACCGTAGCTGTAGCGTTGCCAGGTTTTTTGAAAGCAGTAGCTGCTACTTGTAAGAGTCTGGAACAGAGTGAAGGAATTGTGATGGGATATCCTGTGCGAGTGTTTGTACCTCATGATGTGGCAATCCTTTTAACAAGGAGCCGCACTCAGTTCATGACACATAGTGGGCTGACTAAATATGAGAAGGTCATATTAGGTGCAACAAATGTGAGCCTTACAAGATGCCTGAATGTAAATCCTTCAAAGTTACTGCCTGATGCTGAGAATGTGGAAGTCAGAGATGAAGTGGATCATGATTGTTTGGATGTACTTGATTTCTGTACCAAACCACGTCCTGATATAAAAGATGTACGATTGTCAGAAAGTGACTTTGTAATGTTTGTGGACGGGTCATGCTTGAGAACAGATGAAGGAATTCTAAGTGCAGCATATGCAGTATGCACAGTTGCAGCAGTAATGGAAGCATCTTACCTGATGGGAGTAAAATCAGCTCAGGTTGCTGAACTTGTAGCCTAAACTAGAGCATGCAAGTTGGGAAAGAATGTGAGAGTAACTGTGATAACTGATAGTCAGTATGGCTTTGGTGTTGTGCATGATTTCGGTCAGATATGGTTGCAGAGAGGATTTCTGACTTCAAGTGGAACTCCTATAAAGAATGCTGAAGTGGTTGGGAAGTTGCTTGAGGCGATACAGCTGCCTAAGCAATTGGCCGTGGTGAAGTGTGCTGCACACGTTCAGACAGGAGACTATGTCGCAGTTGGTAATAAGTACGCCAACGATGTGGCGCAATATTGTGCTCGAAATCAAAATTCAATCAACAGGGCGAAAGAAAGGGAAATTAATTCTTGCCCCTTACTGTTTACTAACATTGTGAGTATCTGGGAAGAAGTGAGGCAGTTCCAGGAAGAAGCAGGAGATGAGGAAATGAGACAATGGGTAAAAGCGGGATGTGCACCAAGAGAAACAGATCATGTGTGGGTTTATCGAGATGGAAGACCAGTCATGCCTGATGGTGTCTGCCATGGCACGGATGTATCATGGACAAGTACACATAGGGAGAGACGTGATGATTAGGTCATTTAAACAAACATGGTACAATGCAAAATTCAGACTTGTAGCTGAGAGCCTTTGTCAAAGATGCCTTATATGTCAGCAGTTCAATCCTGGAAGGAAAACAGTAGTAAGTCTAAGAACGATAGGTCGAGAAGGAGGGCCTTTCATCAGAATGCAGATTGATTTCATTGAAATGCCTCCCTGTAACAGGTTGAGGTATGTTCTAGTGATGGTTTGCTTGTTTTCCATATGGGTAGAAACATATCCCACAAGAAGGAGTGATGGAATCACAGTATCAAAATTGCTTTTGAGGGAATTCATCCATAGATTCGGGTTCCCAGTCACAATTGAATCAGATAGAGGAAAACATTTCCATAATGAGATCATGAAATTGATTTGTGAAGCATTGAATGTACAACAGAAACTACATTGTGCCTATCGCCCAGAGGCTTCTGGTGTGGTGGAACAAATGAATGGCACTATTAAAAACCGATTGGGAAAAATGTGTTTAGCCACAGGTTTGTACTCATGACTATTAGATCTATTCCAGATAGGAACACAGGTCTGAGTCCCCATGAAATTGTCATGGGAAGAGCAATGCGACATGTTTTCATACCAGTCAACAAGCTGTTGCCTATAACTGATGACTTGGTGTTGGATTACTGTAAGGGGCTGGCTGACGCAGTTCATTCTGTGTTTCTTCAGGTTGGATCGGATGCCACCAACCTTGAAAAGAAGCAAGCTCATGATCTGAGCCCAGGAGACTGGGTGAGAATTAAAATACACAGAAGAAGGAACTGTCTGGTCCCACGTTGGGGAAAACCAAGACAAGTGATTTTGACCACAACCACAGCTGTGAAGTGTGCTGGAATAAAGAACTGGATTCATGCTAGTCACACATTGAGAATTACAAATCTAGTGGATAACAAGGAAGGAGAATATTTTGAAGAGTCAGAGACTAGTTCTGAATCAGATGCTGAAGAAATAAGAACTAGAGAAAATCCTGAAAGGGAGGAGTCAGAACCAAATTTGATTGTTGCTCCGAAAAATATTCCCTTGAGAAGAAAATTACAGATTTCTGATACCAGCTCAGACTCAGAGACCGAACAAGCACAGGTACATTGGAGAAAAGAGAAAAGCAGTGAAGAAACAATCAAAGAAATTGTTGATAAGGAAGTTTTTGATGGAAAACCGAGAGAAATTCCACCTGAAATAACAAAAGTAGATGGACAGGTGCCAGATACAGAAAGTGAGCAAAAGATTCTTGTGGAAGACCCCCGAGAAGTTGTAGGGAATTCAAACATCCAGCTAGAAGAAGGGTCAGTTAGTCAGCAGGAAGATTGTGTGCAAGAATCACGAGGAGGGACAGAAGTAGGAAAAATTAAAGAAGTGGTGGAAAGAAGAACAGCTGAAAGCAAAAAGCAAGTTGAAACCGAGCCAGAGGATAGTGAGGAAGAAATACCAGAAGGTCGAGTCCTGAGGAAAAGAGCATGGAGAGCTGAAAAGAATGATAAAGGAAATAAATCGAAAGAGATGAACTCTGGCCAAACAAAATAAAGAGATTGAGATTGCGATATAGACTGACACACGTGAATTCACCAAGAGCAGAACAAGTGAATGAAGTATCTAGTCAAGAAAAATCGAAAAATGAGAAAATAACTACAGAAGAGGAAAACAAAAGAACGAGAAAACCTAACCAGAAGTATAAGTTGCCGGCATGGTCGTATGTGGCCCTGCCTGAGATTAAAGAAGAGGCAGATAGCCAAGAAAACCCAGAGGTGACCATACAAGAAGTGGTTGAGGAAGACGAAGAATCGGAAATCCTGAGAGTTATCTTGTCCAATATTGGAGAAGAAATGGATGTTCAGGAAGTTCTGTATCAAGATTACGAGAGAAAAGTGAAAGACGATCAAATGCCAAACTGAATAAGACAAGAAGTGTTGCTAATGGAAAGACAATAAAATATGGAAAAAGACATAACTGATAGAACCAAGTAGGTGCTTATAGCCTTGGGTTAGACAAAACTAGTTGTGAAATAGAGGAGTCAAAAGACACTGATAATTTTTTACGAAAATGGCAAACACAGAAGGTAGAAAAGCTAAATGTACGTTTCTTAGAAGGTGGTTTAAAATGTGTTGTTTTTGTACAGGATTACTAATGCTTCTGTGGAGTGTATTAGCTTTGATAATATCATTTAAAGTTACACTAGAAACAATAGAAGGACATAGTGAAAATAAAACTAATATAGAGAAGATTCAAAAAGTATATCCGACTAAAATAGATAGAAATTATCAGCATAAAGACAGGTCTATAAATGACTTTTCTAACAATGGGCCCGATTCACAGAACAAACTTAAGACAAAATCCTAAACTTAGTACCATTTTGGTATTCACAGAATGCACTTACTACTTCTGGTATTCACAGAATGAACTTACTACTTTTGCGATTCACAGAATAAACTTACTACTTTTGCTATTCACAGAATGGATTTAAGACTACTAACTTTACGTCCGCACTCGGGCCGGAAATTCCGGCCCGGAGGCGGAGCTTCCGGCCCGGAGGCGGAGCTTCCGGCCCGGAGGCGGGGCTTCCGGCCCGGAGGCGGAGCTTCCGGCCCGGAGGTGGGGATTCCGGCCCGGAGGTGGGGATTCCGGCCAGTGGCAGATCTCCGCAACTGGCCGGAATCCCCACCTCCGGGCCGGAAGCTCCGCCTCCGGCCCGGAAGCCCCGCCTCCGGGCCGGAAGCTCCGCCTCCGGGCCGGAAGCTCCGCCCCCGGGCCGGAATTTCCGGCCCGAGTGCGGACGTAAAGTTAGGAGTCGTAAATCCATTCTGTGAATAGCAAAAGTAGTAAGTTTATTCTGTGAATCACAAAAGTAGTAAGTTCATTCTGTGAATACCAGAAGTAGTAAGTGCATTCTGTGAATACCAAAATGGTACTAAGTTTAGGATTTTGTCTTAAGTTTGTTCTGTGAATCGGGCCCAATGTATTTTCGAAACTACTGTATGAATATGTAAAGACAATGGATGTGAGGGACTGTTACGTCTGCATGCAGTTACCTGCATCTGTATCTGAGGGAGTGACCTACCATCAACTTCCAGTAACGTATGGAATAACATGTAGCGTGATAGCTAGTCTATTTTACAAAATAGGAAAATTAGAATATTACTTTTCAGATGTAGATAACATATTTTCACAAGTACCTGTAATTAACAAATTGAATAAAGTAAAACCTGCAAAGGTGTTAGGTGAATTTTTCTTAGAAACCAAAGAACTAACATTAGAATATATATGTAGAAATAATTTGACTTGCAGTTTAAAGAAAGAGGAAAATACTTTTTTAGATATGGTTGAAGAAAGGAGATTGAAAATGCAAAAGAAAGTATCTGAGGCAAGAGTGGAAAAGACAGTCTGGGATGTTGAAATGGAAAAACACTTAAAGGGAGAGGCTAGTCCAACTATGGCTTTAGATTGGCCTCAGAAAGGAAAGTTGTGTATTAGAAGTAATCAAACTGCATATGATAATTACTTTGTAGGTAACAGTGATTGCCATGATACATACTGAATCATTGGTGGATGGGGATTTAAAGGAGGAAATGATCCAGTTTTTCCTGGATTATATTTTATCTGCAGGAACAAGGCATATTATCGGTTGCCAGACCATTGGTATGGCACATGTTATGTAGGTCTAGTTTTTCCAAAGATATTCCACATGGGAAGAGGAGAAGATGGCGTACATAAGTTAGGTAGTCTACTAACACGTAGAAAAAAAGAATCATGGTCAGAAATTGTAGGAGACATCTTTGGAGCATTGATACCAGCAGTGGTAATATCTCTGAATGCACACAAAATTAGAAAGCTATCAACAATAGTGGATTGCTTGTCAACAAGCACCGCTGGAGGATTCTTATTGGTAAATACTGAAATGGTTGCCATGAGTGCCATGGTAAATCAAAATCGACTTGCCCTGGATATATTATTGGCAAAAGAGGGTGGAGTCTGTGGAATGCTGAAGGTTCAACATTATTGTACTTACATTCCGGACGAAAGTAAAGATCTGAAGATCTACATTAAAAATATAACTGAATTGCATGAGGAAATTACACCACTGGAGGTTGAAAGTGTTTGGGAAAAGATTGGAAAGAAACTTTCTTCCATTAAAGATTTCTTATTTAACTTAGGTGGTACATTTATAGGTAGGATCTTATTTCCATTAACATGTGTGATTTTTCTAGTATTAATTTTAAGATTAGTATGTTTATGTTACAAAAGGAAGAAAATACAGAAAAGGTTAAAAAGAGAAAAATTTAAAAGAAGACAGAATAAGACACAAATGAGGGAATTTGAAGAAGTAGAATTAGAAGAGATGAAAGATAATATGTATAAAACAGCAAGAAGAGAAGAAATTGGGGAAACAGAAATGTGAACTAAACTAAAGAATTAATTTAGCTTTTCATGACACACACACACACCTCCCCCGCAGCAGTGATTTTATTAACCAATTACCAATTGAGCTTTCAAACAGTAAACAAAGAACAGATCATTTCAATTAAGGTATGTGGTTATTTATATTCAGTTACCTGAAGACCAACACAATAGAATAGACTACTTTGTCCTGAGCCATGTTGACATCACTCCCACACTCTGACACAATCACCTCCACTGCAAAAACTTATGATTGCATGAACTAAAGTGCTCTGCTGGACTCACATGTGGCACCAGAACTGACTCTTCATTTACTGCCAGGCTGAGCCAGAGAGCATGTCAGTGGGCTGTGGGAAGTAAGTGCTGGTTGACACTAGGTTGCAGAATCCCATGATTTCAGGTTAGTCTGATTTCTAATGAAACGCTGAAAGTCCCAAACTGCACTCATGGTTTCCCAGCGGAGGTTGGAGGTGGAGAAATGGGGCACTGCATCGTGAGGATTACCGAGGCTTGCGGAAAAAGCCCATAGCACTGGAGTGGGATGCCCTGTTGGAGTCCTTTAAATCTTCACATAACACAGATGATTAAATTGGCTCATCCAACCCCTCTGCAGATACATTTTCTATTATATAATACAAGAGCACCTAAGCCTCACATAAACACACATACGTAATATATCGCCAAGGCCATGTGGGGAGCTCTATCACACAATATTGCTAATGCTGCACCTGACTACCTCTTTACTTGGATTCACATCAGTCTTGTAACACTAATTTAATTTGATTTGATTAAAATATTTCAAAAGCACAACGATTGCCCAAAGACGTCTTGGCGTTACCTAGAACAAGAAAGTACAACAAAGCTACCAAGATTCAAAGGTAATTGGTCACATCCAGCGTAAAAATCCAAGAATTCAAACCCTTCCTAAATTTAAGAAGGGAAGCAGCTGTTTTCAGTTCAAGGGATAGACGGTTTCAGTTTAAGGCCGAACATCGGATCGGGCTCCTGCCTCCCCAGGTTGCCAGTCTGTGGGAGGAAACTGCCTGGTCACGAGAAAGACTAGAATGGAGAGTCCTACTTGGGGAATACCAACTAAACCTGTTTCTGAAGTAAACTGGTCCCAAGCCCTGAAGAGCCTTATGAGCTATGCAAGGACCCTTAAATGTTATACATTTTCTGATTGACAGTCAGTGAAGATTACTGACCGCATTGGAGGCTGAACCAAATCTGGCTGCTGCCAGATTTGGTTCAAAACGGTCTGCTGCGTCCTGAACAATTTGCATTTTTTTCAGATGTTTCTTTGCTAAATTTACATATAGTCCATTTCAGTAGTCCATTCTCGATAGCACTAGAGCAATAACAACGGTTTTCAGCATTCTCAGGGCAAAGAATCCGCAACTTTCCTGATAAATTATAACTCCTAGATGTTTTACCTTCCTCGTTGGCTTTGGGAAAGTGCCAAGTTCTTCTGGCCACCAAGCAGGAGACCAGAAGCGTGGGTTATTCCAAAATAGAATGACCCCTGTCTTTGTGGAATTCAATTTTAAACAGTTGTGATAGACCCAAAGTCCTACTGCATTCATGCAGCTTCTAAAGGTCTCACTCATATCCGGACCTTTGTTAGATATTGACACAATTATTTGGATGTCATCGACATATGATACCAATGCCAACCCAAATGACTTGATTAAATCTTCTGGGGTAGGGGGGGCCACATATAGATTCAACAAAGTAGGGCTCAATGAAGAGCCCTGTGGAACCCCACAAGGCAACCTGAAAGGATTGGAGGTAAAGTCCTTAAAGGCTACTGATTGAATGTGATTTGTCAATAAAGATCTCAATAACTTAAGTGTTATGCTCTGAATCCCCAAATTCCAGAGACAGTCAATCAAAAGATCATGATTGACTGTGTCAAAGGCTGCAGATAGGTCTAATAGGATAAGGGTGGCATTGCCTTATCTCGTTTATCGCCACCATAATGACTGATTCAGTGGTGAAACCACTATAAAAGCCATCAAGAAGGTTGCTCTCTTCCAAAAGGGCTGATAGTTGAGAATTCATGGTCTTCTCACATAATTGTGGTGGAAGCAAAGGCCTGGAAATAGGAAAATAATTATCCGGAACCTGCACACTCAGGTTAGGTTTCTTTAGCAGTGGCAGTATCAAGGCTGTCTTCCACTGATTAGGATAAATCCCTAAACTAAACATAGAGTTAAAAATGTTAGTCATATATGGCGCAACAGCTTCCGGAATTAGATGAAAGATCTTAGGTGGGCATGGATCTAGTGGGGATCCAGACTTAGATTTTGCGATCCCTTTGGTCACTTGCTCCTCCATTAATGCGACAACCTCAGCAAAAGTTGGTTTGTTTAGAGGGCTTTCTAAGGTTTTTTGCCTAGCCTGACCTATTAATATTTATTAAAGATTACGTCCACTTTCTGCTGAAAACATTTTGCCAAATCATCACAGAATGCCTGATTACCTTCTGTTCCACTTCCAGAAGCTGGGGCAGAAGGTTTTGTGACCACTTGAAAGAGGGTCCTTGTAGAATTACTGGCGGATTTTATTTGTTTGACAAAGAAAGCTGATTTAAACTCTGTAATAAGCTTCTTATACTGGGCAATACACACTTTGTATTTCTCTCTTTCAATACTATTGTAATCTCTTCTCCAGACTCTCTCCTGTCTGCGACAAAAATTTTTTATCTGCCCTGAGCGTATCGTTAAACCAAGGGGAAGTGGGTTTACCTCTTCTGATTATGTCTGGTTCAGCAGGGGCTACCAAAGGGACTTACCTACCCTGTAACCATCCTGTAAAATTATCCACCAAGGAATCGGTATTGTCCTCTGCTTCAGGTTGTGATCTCGCCAATTGGGCTTTGAGGTCAGATGACTGTACCTTACGCCATGAGCGAGAGATCACAGATTGTTTAACTGTGGTTTTTGCCTGGAAATTATTCGCAAGATTTATGTCCCAGACCACTGCCTTGTGGTCTGTCCATGTAAGGGGGAGCATGGTGGGACAAGAGATAAAAGGAATGTTGGTAAATAGCCCATCTCTGGTAACCAACCAAATGTGTAGGCTCACTTACCAACTGAGGGAGTACAGCATGACATTGTGCCTATAAGTAGCTCTGTATAAGAATCCGTCCGTTGCTCAAGGTGAAAATTGAAATCCCCTAGTATAGTAAAGTCGGATTTCAGGGAAGAAGATTCCAAAAAAGGTTCTAAAAATTGAATAAAGGAGCCTTTTGGTCCCAGTGGCCGGTAGATTAAGAGCCCATTAAACTACTGAGATTTTGTGTGTTCAAAGCTAGACGTAGCGCTTCATGAATACCCGACGAGGCGGAGGTGCAATTTGCCATAAAAGAATCTTGATGGATAACTACTATTCCTCCTCCCTTCTTGCAGTTTTCTATCTAATCTGAAGAGATAACATATCCTGAATGTAATGTTGCTGGTATCTCTGGGCCAGCCGCTTGGTCTGCCCGTGTTTTGGTGCCAAAAACTATATTGATCAGATGGGTCTCAATAAAAACTGCCATTTCCAGATGGTGTTTGACCAGTGACCTAGCATTGATTAATGCACACCTTATTTTGGGGCTTATGGCTCTTTCATTGGGTGTCCTGTGGCTAGTCTCTCCATCTAGGCCGTCCTCCGGGGGCTTACCTCTCTGATTTTGGCCCTACAGACAGGACAACAGCATCGGACAGCCTTGTTTTCTTCCAGAGGGCCTGAATGATAGAAGCATGTTTTAGAATAGGTTGGGCGCAAGCAGACTTGCCATGGGCGCACCTTGGGTGGACCAGTGGCAGGCCCAGTGTGCGCATCCGCTGCGTGGATGCACCCTACGATTTTATAAATAGCCTGCCATAAGGGTAGGTATGTCCGGGGTGTGGCAGCACATCGCTTTTCAGCGCAAGTCAGAAAAACAAGGTGGGTTAAATTTATGAATAACAGGTCAAGCGACCCCTTTTTGCAGATCGCAGGTCCCCCACAAAGTGCAAACTACTGGTAAATGAAATGTAAGAACCAAAATGAAAGAAAATGAAACTCATAAAAGGGCTGTTTAGTGTCCCGTGGTTTAAGAAACACACGGACACCGGCTGCACTCTGCAAACTTCCTTTATTTTCCCCGACTCCCGCCCGCGGCTCCTCCCCTTCCCCTTCCGGCCATGCCTGACCCTGTCACAAGTCGGGACAGGCATGGCGACACGACATCTCCCCCTTTTGTATTTTGAAAGTTCAATGTCTTTCTCAAAGCTCTTCAATGAGTCAAATGGGCTTTCGAATGTCCCTTCTCGGTCGGTTGGATTGTAATTGACTGGGAGGACGTTCTCTTCTCCCTTCACAGGTCTCCGGTATTCATATGGGTTCGTGACTGCTCTCTTCTTGACTTGACTCGTCTGTGCCCCAGTCAGGTCTACGAGCCCACGTGTAGTTTGTCGGGTTGCACTTCTTGAAGTGTGACACATTCCTGGTCATTCTTTTGCTTTCAGCCTCGGCTGAATCATGTAATCATGGTCCCTTTTCTTCTCGTTACTTGTAGTGGATGATCGTGATAACGACTGTCTGCTTTGGATTTCCTTTCTTGTCTCACCAGCACCCAGTCTCCTTCTCTGATGTCTGACGTCTTGGTGTGTCTGCGGTGGTCTGCATATTCCTTCATCTTCGCCTTCTTGGTCCGATCCAGGTTTACCAGGGTCTCGTGGTCCGAAGTCGTGATTCTGGACTGTGTGACGGCATCTGCGGTTGGTATCCGTGTGTGAGGGACCCGCCCGAGCATCAGGGTAGCTGGACATTGATTTGTGGTGCTGTGTGGTGTGGTCCTGTATGCTCGTAGTACTTCATTTAGTGCTGGCTGAATATCACGGTGAGTTAGTTCAGCTTGCTGCATTGTCTTATTGATGGTGGCCATGAATTGCTCTACCATCCCGTTTGCTTGGGGCCACAAGGGAGTAATTTTCCGATGCTTGAAGTTGAGGTGCCTCGCGAATTCTGCAAATTCTTGTCCATTGAATGGTGGACCATTGTCTGTCTTTACCACTGAGGGGATGCCCCATGCGGCAAATACTTCATCGATCGCAGGTATGACAGTGGTCGCTTTGGTGGATGAGATCTGATGAGCGATGGGGAAGCGAGAATATTCATCCATGATGACGATGATGTACTTCCCTGACTTCAGCGGGCCAAAGAAGTCTATAGCTACATGTTGCCAGACACTGTCAGGTAGTTCCGACATCTGCAGAGGGGCATGTGATTCTTCTCGCCCTACTAGTTGACAGTGTGGGCAGTCTCGGAGTGTGGTCTCCACCATCTGGTCAAGGGATGGGAACCAGACACGTTCAGACACGTCTTTATGGCTACCACCCCTCGGTGTCCTTCGTGTGCCAGATTTACAGTTCCCTGTCGCAGCTGGTTGGGGATGACAATTCTCCGGTCTCTTAACAGTAGGCCATTATCACTGATAGAGAGCTCATCTTTGATGTGTTTGAATGCCGCAAGTTCTAGCAGGCTGACGGCGTCACTCGTGTTCCGTTATTCTAGATGTCGCCATGAGTCAGTGCGAACACGGTGCATTATATTTTGGATTGTGATGTCGTTTGCTGATGCATTGATGATAGCCTCAAGTGGAACAGCCGGTGGGCAAGCTCGGTCGATAACGAAGTGGAGATATTCTTCAGCCACAGAGTGACGCACCCACGTCAGAGCTTGGGGATGCCGTGAAATGTAATCTGACGGATTCTCCGCTTTCCCCGGTTTGTGAATGATGGTGTACATATAATCCTGTAGGCGGATGCCCCAGCTTTCAATCCGTGGAGGCATCTTCGCTCTGGGGTTCCCAAAGATGGTGATCAATGCCTGGTGGTCGGTGATGAGTGTGAAGTGCTTGCCATACACGAAAAGGTGAAAATGCTCACACGCCCACACGACTGCCAGGCTCTCTTTTTCCAGTTGGGAATATGCTTTTTCTGTGTTGGTAAGGCTGCGGCTGGCATAAGCGACGATGTGACGTTGGTCAGCTTCGTTATCATATTGTGCCAGAATCGCTCCTAGCCCAACAGGGCTGGCGTCGACTGTAATTTCGGTTTTCCCTTTGGGGTTGAAATACGCTAGGTTGATGGCCGAACTCACTGCTGCCTTGATCGTGTTGAAAGCTCGGTCACACGCAGCCGACCACTGAAAACGTTGTCCTTGGCGAGTTAGTTCTCTGAGAGGGTAGCTGATTGTAGCTTAATTTTGGATGTGACAAGCGCACTGATGTCATGTGGCTGTGAAGTGTCCGAGAGTGCTGATATCTTGTCGGGATCAGGTCTCATGCCCTCCTTTGAGAAGATGTGGCCGTAGAACTTGAGGGTCGACTTGTGGAATTCACACTTGTTCTGATTGAGTGTGAGGTTAGCATTGAGTAAAGCATGACACACCCGATCCAGTGCTTTGTCATGATCTTTCTGGGTCTCTCCGAATACCAAGATGTCGTCGCTGTAATTAAAAGCATTCGGAATGTCTTGTATCACTCGTCTGACAGCCTCCTGGAAGATCTCGGCAGCAGAGGAGATCCCAAAATTGAGGCGTTTATATCGGAAACGTCCTTGGTGTGTTGTGAATGTAGTGATGTAGCGTGATCGTTCGTGTAGCTCAAGCTGATGAGAACCCTTGTTGAGATCTAGTTTCGAAAAAACTGTTGCTCCATTCAGGCGTGTGATCATATCACTGATGTGGGGTCCGGGGTGACGCTCCCGTTCAATGGCCGTGTTCGGAGCTCGCATGTCTACACACAGGCGTACTTTGTTATCTTGGCCTCTCTTGGGTACGACCACTACCGGGGATACCCATGGAGTGGGTCCAGTTGATCTTTCAATGATGTTGGCTTTCAATAAGTCTTGGAGTTCATCATCTACTGCCTGTTGTAAGTGAAAGGGTACTTTCCGATGGTGCTGTGCCACTAGCGTCACTTGCTCGTTGATGTGTAGCTTGACTTTGAAGTGGGCGAGCTTCCCTAGACCGTTGACCAGCTTTGGGAACTTGTTGACAATGTCCGGCGAGTCGTCCACTTTGTATAAGATCTCGACTAGCTTGATCCGTTCCGCCGTTGGTAGGCTGAGAAGGCAATCTGCTGTTTCAAGGCCTTCAATTACATGAATTTGTGCTTGGATTTTCCTGTGTTTGTATGTCAGCGTGGTGCGAAATTGTCCCAAACATGGCAAAGGTTCTCTGGACATCCAGGTGTAGACCCTCACTGCAGCTGGCTCTAATTTCGGCTTCGGATTCATGCTCTGATATTCAGTGGCGCAGATGTAGTTGAGTGACGCGCCTGTATCTAAAACAAACTTGGCAGAGTGACTTCCCATTCGGATGTCTAATCGCGGGTATTTCTTCAGTCTATCGGGGTCTGCCACCATACATACATATTCATCACTGTCTTGTGATATGGGAGTAAGGGAAGACGACTCTCTGGATGTCGACCGCTGAGAGCGGTATGAGCTGTGTGACTGGGCACTGGACCTGGATGAACTCGTCGAGCGATCTCTTCGACTTTGTACAGCCCTTACATGGTGACGTGACCCTGTACTCTGTTTGGTCTGTCTCGTTTCTGTGGAAGGGGCTTGACAAGCAGCTTCAAAGTGGTTGTCTTTTCCACATCGGTGGCATTGTTGTCCAATAGCTGGGCACTGACCCGTGTGAGGGTAGTCTTGACCACACCGGTAGCACTGTGGAGGTTGTCTGCGAGACTGACTTTTCTGCGTTCTTCGGCGGGGTGACTTCATACGAGGCGGTCTTGCAAATCTTCCTGATGTGTGTCAGTCTGGGCGACGCCTCGGTTCCACGTGAGAGTGCACACGGAGGGCCTGCTCCTTCTTTTCGGTTTTGCTAGCTTCCAATTTCTTTGCGTGCTCTTCGGCTTGATCATTGATGCGAGTGAGTTCTTCTATCTCATCGAGGGTGTAGTGCTTCTTCAGTAATCTGCGGCGTAATGACTCCGATTGGCATCCATCAATGATGCACAGGCGAAGGGCGTCTTCTGTGTTGAAATTGTCAAATTCACAATGGCGGGCTAGACGTTTGAGGCGTGAGATGAAGTCACCCATGGGTTTGTCTCGCTCCTGAGATGCGAGGTTGAACGTGTAGCGCTCGTAGTCTAGGTTTCGCTTATGGAGGACCTTCTTATTTAAAGCTTCTTTCACGCTTTCATAGGACGCAGCTGTTGCCGGCGGCAGGTCTTTGATAATTTGTCCGACATCTTTACCGACGAGATTGCGTAGGGCGATGAGTAGTTGGTTATAGTCACGGACCTGTGACCCTTTCATAAAATCTTCAAAGTCCTCCAGCCAGTTCTTCCACGCAGGGCCCATGCTATTTCCTGACGTCAGCGGTAGTGGCTCAGGAGGGCGCAAGTATGGTACTCCCATGAGTATCTGTCTGGGCGGCGGGGCAGCGTGTGCAGGGCCGGGCACGGTGTGCTGCGAAGAGTCAGGATCTGACATGGTGAGGTATAGTGTAGCTCCAGTGGACTTAAAAGCCTTTGTAGAGCTCAGTACTTCTTTTGCAGGCCTTGAGTTTTTTTTTTTTTCACTTGTTACCTGACTTCAAGATGGCCGCCGTGTTAGGACTAAGCTTGGTCAATACAGGTGCCTGACTTCAAAATGGCCACTGACATGGACACAATGCATGCATGCCCCACTTCTTCACAGGGGTATTCTTGTTGGACTTACCCCTGCCTTCACGCGCTGTCTCTGGCAAGGTTTCTTATTTTTTGGGGGGATATAGTCTTCAGGTGCAGCTTCCACTTACAGGGGCCACGTGGGGGCGCTGTCCATCCCTCGCGCTATATCAGCAGGGGCGCTCCGCATTGACTCGCGGCAGCGCGCGCTCTGCTGCTGAATAATTAGTGGTGGAGGGGGTTTGCTGGATCCCACCCTCGTCGCCAGTTTAGTGTCCCATGGTTTAAGAAACACACGGACATCGGCTGCACTCTGCAAACTTCCTTTATTTTCCCCGACTCCCGCTCCCGCCCGCGGCTCCTCCCCTTCCCCTTCCGGCCCTGCCTGACCCTGTCACAAGTCGGGACAGGCATGGCGACACGACAGGCTGCCTAACCTTAAGATGGGGCCCAACTTCTGACAGAGCCAGGAAACTCCAAAACCGCACCAAGGTGCATACAAGAAAAAAAAAACAGGTAGCGATATTCCAAACCTGTCATAGACTGCGCAAATGCGCCCTACGATCTTCTAAATAGCATGCCATACGGATGGGTGTGTCAGGGGGCGTGGCAGCGCAACCCGGAAAAACAAGGTGTGTCAAATTAAGAATAACTAGGCTTCAACTAGCCTTTTTTGCAGATCGCAGGCTTCCCCACAAAGTGCAAACTACTGGTAAATGAAATTTAAAAAGCAAAACGAGAGAAGATGGAACTCATAAAACTTTCATAAAAGGGCTGCGTAATCCTTGGATGACGCCCAACTTGTGGCAGAGCCAGGCAACTCCAAAATTGCACAGAGGTGCATACAAGGAAATAAAAGCAGGTAGTGATATTCCAAACCTGTCATAATTTGATATGTGTATGAGTTTTGACACGCTTGAATCTAAAATTGCTTAGTTCAGGGAGGGTGGGAGGTGGGTTATTCTGTTCAAGACGGATAATCTATTGCATTTTTTCAACAGTTGTTAGACCTGGAATCTTTTGGCATGTTTCCCTTGTCTTTTTGCTTTCTGACCTCCTGTTTTAAAGGTATGCTGGTTTTCATTTGTGCTGGTTAAGTGTCTCTGCACACTTTTCCACTGCTATTCACTGCTAAACTGCAAGTGCTCCTACTGTAAATTGCGTTATGATTGGGTTTCCATGATTGGCATATTTGATTGACTGTTAAGTCCCTAGTACAGTGCACTGTGTGTGACAGCCTGCAGCACTGGTTGTGCCACCCACACAAGTAGCCTTTCAAAGGTGTCTCAGACCTGACACTGCAGTGTCTGCACGCAGTTTTAACTGCCATGTCGACCTGGCAAGTGCATTCACGTGCCAGACCTTAAACTTCCCTTTTCTTACATGTAAGTCACCACTAAGGTAGGCCCAATGTACCCCTGTGGGCAGGGTGCAGTGTATGTGAAAGGTAGGACATGTGCTGATGTGTTTTACATGTCCTGATAGTGAAATACAGACAATTTCGTTTTTCACAATTGAAAGGCTGTCTTTACCATATGTGATCATTTGAGCTGGCTTGTAACATTTTAAAAGTGTAACTTCCAATTGGCAAAAGATAGAGAAATTGAGTTTAAGTTCCCTGAGCTCAGAATTTAATAACACATCTTTTAGTAAAGGTGTTTTTTAAATTGTGTATTTAAAAATGCCACTTTTAGAAAGTGGGCATTTCCTTGTTTAACCCTCATGTGTGCCACTGTCTGTTTGTGTTCACTGTCTCGTTTTAGAGCAACAGAAGCTGGGGATGTGCATTCACTCTGGACAGTCACAAAGGGGGTTGAGGTGTGCCCTTTATTTCCTGGGTGACTCATTGCCAGGCTGAATAGACCTTTCTGCATTCAGAGTGGTGGGAGGAGTCTTCACTAGCACCTGCATAGGCTGTATTTACTCTGCACAATGCTGTCTCCACCTCGTGCAGTGAAGCTGGACTAGAGAGATCAGAACTGATTTTTACTGAGCAAGAGGGACTTGCTGCCTAAAACTTCATAGGGAAAAGTGGTATAAATAGTGGAGCCCTGACCCCAGAACATTAGAACACTTTTGAACTAAGGACCCTTCTAAGAAGAAGAGCTGGAAGAGGGGTACTGCCCCTTTGCTGTTTGTTGCTTTGTTGGGTTGGACTGCAGTTGCTGCTTCTACCTTGGGCAGTGAATGGACTAAACTTTCTTAAATCCTGCTGTTAAAGTTTCTCCAAGGCCTCGAAGTGGAGCTTACCTCCTGTTGGAAGTCTTGGGCACACTAAAGACTTTACCATCTTCTGGGTACCCACATCTGGAACTTCATGTTTCAGCTGCAACCGAGGAAAAAGCAACCCAATGCTATCAACAATGCCACTGCCAGCTCATTGAGCTGTTGGCACCGCAGAGAGCACTGCCCTGCTTCGCACAGCAACCCTGGTCTCACCGACGATGACACCTGGTGCTGCTACTAAGCCGCTCCTTGCACCATGACCTTAGGGCACTGCACTTCGCACCGCCTCGCCTCACATTGCCACCCTGGTATCCCTGCAAACGATGCTTCAAGCCAACATCGACACCGCTGCCTGCACCGTGGCCTGGGGACACTGCTTGTAAGTTACATGACGCACCGCCCCGTCCCACACCGCAGCCTTGGCCCACCGACACTGGTGACATAAACTCCAGATCATCTACAGATGACAGTGCTTGCACCTTGGCCTGTCAGCACCGCAACGAGCACCACCCTACTTTGCACCACAGCCCTCTTTCACCGATGCTAATAGATGCCGTCGACAAGCCACTCCCTGCACCATGACCTGAGGGCACCGCACATCGCTTTGCACCACAGCCCTGACGCCTGCCCAAGCCAGGTCTCCTGACTTCAACCTCACGGAGTTCGATCTGCAAGGCATGTGACTTCGAGGGCCCGACGACTCCTGCACCGGCCTGTGGAACTGACACCGACAATGCCGCCTCTTCAGAGATCACCACAAGGTCCACACTGCCCTGCATTCCCAAGGTACTGTTTGCAGGTCTTCCCGACACCGTAACTGGCCTAAACACCACGGTCAGCCTAAACTGTTGGATTTGTGTGTTCACAACGCCGTGATAGCCCCGGACAGAGCTATCGACTTCAAGGAACTGTATCTTGCTTGTGCTTGCAAAATTCACATCTTTATTACTATATGTTGGATTTGTATCATTGTGGTCTTGTTCTACAAAGATAAATATTGGCAAATTTTCTAAAACTGGTGTGGTGTCTTTTTGTAGTGTTTTCACTGTATGTCTGTGTGTTATGTGCAAATGCTTTACACATTGCCTCTGAGATAAGCCTGACTGCTCGTGCCAAGCTACCAAGGGGGTGAGCAGGGGTTATTTTAGCAGTATAATCCCCCTTACCCTGACCAGAAGGAACGGTCCCTACTTGGACGAGGTGCATACCTCTGCCAAATAGAGACCCCCATTTCTAACAACAGTCAACTGTAACTATTTCAGCTGCTTTGCCAACTGCTATTGTCCATGTAATCTTATATGTTTAAACCTGTACACTTGACCTTCGCCTAATCTGATGGTGTAAACTACTATGGTTTATTGACATGTACCAGATTATGGCAATGTTTAGAACTCAAAAATGCAATAAAATGTGTGTTAAAAAAACAGTCATGCTAGTCTGATTACTGTACTGCTGTGACGCTGATCATGCTGCTGTGGTGCTCGGCTGGGTACTTTGCATCCTGATGTCCCTTTTTCATTGGGCCAGAGTCAGCTGAGCTGAGTTTGACTCACCGGGCCTCAGCCTTGACTGTCTGTGTAGGTAGGCCAGTGCTGGAACTTTAAGTAAGCGCTCTGCACCACTCGAACATCTGACGGACTGGACACAAAAGAAAACCAATCTCTGAGCTGCCACGCTGGACTAATCATGAGGTGTGCACCCAAAGGAAAAATGACAGAAAGCAATGGATAAGCGTGAGGCTGGGCATGGTGCCTGCTGTTTATGTTCTTAGTCAGTGACTGGAGCGCCGGATCTGAGAATCTGGAGCAGGCAACTTACAATTTTTTTTAAACTAAAGCTTCGCTGTGCTCGTGGGAAAAGAAAAATAAATTAACACCAAAGTATCAGTCAGAGCCACACTGACTGTGTCTGGGTATAACCATAGACCAGGGTACCCAGGGGAAGGCAATACAGCAGCCGAGAAACAGGCTGGCTGCTTCTGTTGACTTTTAGCGCCTTATAGCTAAAGGAAGTACAGGAGAGCTGTAAGTATGCGTGACTAATGCATTTCAGTGCGGTGATGCGGCCACTAGCACTAAAATGAAGTAGTTTAACCCCTAATGCGTGGTACTTGGCAGGACTGCTGCTATCAAAAGTTAGCACTTACTAAATGTAAGAAGGCAACTCAATGTTATCCTATGGAACAGGTAGGTCTCACAGTAGTGAAAAACGAATTTAGTCGTTTTTCACTGCCAGGAAATGTAAAACATAAAAGTGTGTGCCCAATCATTTAATTACAATGCACCCTGCCCTATGGGCTACCTAGGGCCTACCTTAGGGATGACTTATATGTAACCAAAGGGGAGTTTAAGGCTTGGCAAGGGGGTTATATTGCCAAGTTAAATTGTCAATTTATAACTGCATTCAGGGTGCAATTGTAGGCGTGGGACATGTTTTATGGGGCCCCTTAAGTGTGTGGTGCAATTTGTGATGCAGAGCCACTAGTAGCATTTAATATACAGGCCCAGGGTATATGGTATATCACTCCACAAGGGGCTAATAAGTAAATTAATGATGCCAATCAGTTGTAAACCAATATAACCATGTTTAGGGGAGTGAGCACATGCACTTTAGCACTGCAGTGGTAAGGTGCACAGAGTCCTGAGGCCAACAAAAACATATTGCAAAACAATGGAGGGAAACAGGCAAACAGTTTGTGGGAAGACCACCCTAAGGCTGGCAGGTCTAACACCTCCTCACTCCCCATTTTGCTCTCCTACAACCTCGTTTACAGTGACAAAGCACATCGCAGACTAAGTCTCTGGGCAGTAATATTTTCCTGCTGAAGCAAAACAACTAAACATTAGACTTCCTGTTTTGCCAGGGAGTGTAACATCTGCCCTGCCCTGAGAATGCAGCCCGGCTACTTAGTGTGTCAGAAGCATATAACTCTCACTGTTTACGGAAAGCCAGAGGTACGCCATTTGCTCAGCATTCCTGGAAAGCGATAAGATCAGCTCATCTGAGATTATGATTTGTTTCGCAGAACCAAGCCACTCAATCATGTAGATAGTTATTTCTGAAGGGCGGAGGCCATTAATTTATTTTCCTGTCTGCAGCCACTGTGCCTCTCATTGTGGTCGCTACCATGGAAAAACAAGCATTGGCAATGGCAATAGGTCTGGCTTTCAAGGAATGTTGTATGCTAATATTATACAGATTACTGCCCCAGTCTCTTTGTGGTTTACGGGCTACCTCCTGTGGCCTGATACTGTATGCTAATGTGAAACAGCATGAGTTGAACTATAGAATAATATTGATGAAGGGTAAAATATCAGGTGACTGTTGCATTGTCAAGCCAGATCTAAAAATCCATGTAGGTTCATGACTGCCCTTCCATGACTGCCCTTCCATCTGGGCTGCTGCCATCGAAAAACACAATACATTAGCTAGTTATCCAAGACAGTTTAATAGCATTTCAATGGCATGTGTGTGCCCCTGAAAGTTGAAGCTCTGGCAGCAGGATAATCCCAAAAAATTATCACAGATGTGTGGAGGGCAAGCACTTTTTTGTGGAACCACACAACTTCTGTCCAATCAAAACATATACTCTTGGCTCCCAACATGTGGGCGGAGCCAAAGCTCTTCTCCTGTGGATTCTCATATAATTCACTGCCTACAGCTATGCTGTCAAGACATACCATAAAAAGAGAGTTGGAAGCGCCATCCCTAATTATATAAAGCTTCTTCAGTAAAGATTGTGAAGCATCAAAAAGAAGATTAATTTTGACTGAGATTAAAAGAAACATGACCTGTGCTTCAATATTTCTAAAGCAATACTCCTTTAGAAAGGGGTTAACTGAGAAAACCTTTCCAGAACTACAGCGTCAAATTGACATGGGCTTTTTGCTTATGATATTTCTTGTTACCATGAGCCTTTTACTGCAGCCAAGGGGCCTTCAAAACCTTGGGAATGGCTATTTTTAATAATGTCTAAATTACGTACAAAGCCAGATGCTCTTCATATACAGTATTCTAAATATTATAGAGCAGAAATGATCAAAGTCTTTCCTAAAACTACACTTTCCATATTTGCTGTTTAAAAGACAGATGACACCTGGCTAGTTTATCATGAAAACTCCCAGAAGGTTGCACCTTGTCAATGCAATATTTTTGCTGGGAAAGATCATCAGTTTGTTTTTAGCACGTTTATTTGCATCACTTCGAAATTGCAGCGTGTTTAATTGAAATTAATTAACTGCAGTAATAATGTGAAGAGTAACACTTGAAACTTTTTCTCATATAGAAATGCTAAAAATCACTGAAAAGCTCATCCCAACATCCTAAATTGAACACATTTCAAACCCCAATACCCCAAACAATTAACCTTGTACCGAACTCCCTCTACCTTATACCTCATGCCCCTAACCCTGTAGACTATACCTATAACCTCTAACCCAAGAGTATTAACCTTGTTCCTTTAACTCGAATACCATAGCCGTAACTCCTTAAAACCCCTAAATAGTACCATTCCTCTTAACCTTATTCCCCAAGCCATTATTTCTTAACCCTTTACTCTTAACCACAACCCATATCTACATACCCTTAACCATATATCCCTAATCATTCATCTTTAACCACCAACCCTATACCCCGGACCTTTAGGCCTACCCAAACCCTTAACGCTATACACCAAACACGTACCTATACACCCTAAACCCTTCATCCTGTACTCCAAAAATTCTTAACTACTAACCTAAACCCTGACCGCCAATGCCATAAACCCTGTACCCCAGCCCTTAACACCACCCTATAAACCTGTACACTTAAACCCTATGCCCTTAATCCTATATTTCTAACTCTTAAATTCTTAATCCCTAGGCCCAAAACATAAAACCTTAACGCTGTGCACCAAATCCTTATAGCAATTCCTAAACCTTAATCCTACACCGTAAACCCTTAACCTTGTATCCCAAACCTGTAACTCTATACCCAAACCCTTCACCCTATACCCTTAACTCCATACCCTTGGACCCTAACCCACATCTCCAGACCCTTAACCCTATACCCAAAAGTCATAAACCAATACCTATAAATCTATACTTTACTGCAATCTCATACACTGAACCCCTACATCCTTAACTGTAGACCCTGAACCCTTAATCCCTAACACTTAGCACTTAACTCTAAACCCCTATAGCCGAAACCCTTTATCCTACACCCCAGTCCCTTCACTCATAACCCTATACATTTAACCTGTATCCACTCGCCTTTTAGCTTCTCTATCACAAAGCTTTTACTCATAACCCTATCCCTTTAACCTATATCCCCTCTACCCTTAACACATTACATCACACACTCTGTGCCATAGACAGCGGCTGCTACAGCATATCCAAAGATGACCAAAGAAAGAGAGGACCTTTAGTCAGAGGGTTACACTGATTGACCTATTAAATACTACAGACTTACTAAAGACAGCCTCATGGCTCTACCAGAAAATTTGACCACAGATGGACACTGCGTGCTCACATGCGATGCCACCACAGGTGAAGCTAATGGCAGTATTATATCTGCATGGTTCTGGATCTTTCCATAGTACTTGTGCCATGGTGGTTGGCACTTCTCAGAGTGCTTTGTGTTTTTTTGCTCAATATACTGGATGTTGTCATTGGTATTACTCCACAATATTGCATTTCCCACAAACAATTGCACAACAAATACAGGTCAAACAAGGCTTTTATCAAATTGCGCATCTTCCACATGTGTTGGGAGCTTTAGAATGTACCCATCCAGATTTACTGTCATCATACAACTGCGCACATGTACAGAAACTGGAAACATTCTTACTCAATCAATGTCCAAGCGATTATGGATTGTAACTACTGCATCACCAACATTGTTGCAAAATATCCTGGAAGTGTCCATAATCGGTCATATATATTTCAGCAGTCAACAATTAATTGTTTTGAGTAAGTTCACATTTATTATGGGAATATATGCATTGTATTTGCCTTTAAATATTATTAATATTGTTATCAAATATTCTAAAGAAATTCAATGCAAATCAGGAGCAAAGTGTTGTGGTGCGATTTACTTTTCAACAAAAATCATTACATGTTGGAACATTTCCTAAAGTAACACAAACGGCCTCATTAGGATGTTGGTCGGAATGCCTCCAACCGCATCCTTGTTTTGACTTCCGGCCGCAGTTTTATGATTACTGCAGTTGGAAGTCAAACCGGCCGGTCATTCTGGCTGGCTTCTGATGGGCTCAAGGAGCCGGTCACCCAGCCAGAAATTGCAACATAATCCCTTAAGGACAGTGTTTCGGCCATCGGGATTATTATCTCACTTTCCGACAGGCTTTTCATGTCGAGCTTTCTGACATAAAAAGCCTGTGGGAATGCGACTTTGGGAGCTCCTAGCAGGGCCCCCATGCCGCCGTGGCCTCCAGTTGGGAGACTGGGGGCACCTATGGTGCCCCCCTGTAAATCCCTGCACAGTGCGGCAGGCATCGAGAGGTGCCTGCCACGCTGTGCAGGGATTTACAGGAACTCCCATTTCTCTATGGGAGCTTGTGCTGCAGCCGTTTTCTGACTGCTGCACAAGCTCCCAGAGGGAAATGGGAGTTTGTGACCGCACCATGTGCGGTCACATTGTCATAGTGTGTTCGGAACCGCCGACCTATGGTCGGTCGGTTTCCACACCAAAACGGTGTCGGGCAGACTTCCCGACATCGTAATTAGGGCCAATGTACTTTACATTAAAGGGGTAGTACATGGGTGTTCACAGCTCAATCATAGGATTTAATGCAAAGCCCTATCTACAAATCTGTTTAGACAGGGATTTTGTCATAAAAACTATGCATCCTCGTCGCAGGCATAACAGTGGAGCAAGCTTTTAAAAGTATCAACTTTGTTAAAAGTTGCATGTGTGTTGCACGATACAGCACACTTATAAAGTAGGAAGTATATTAAAGCATAGTTTTTGTACTAGAAGGGTACACTTTCAATTATAAAATAAAATCTTGACAGAAAGTACACACCCTTGCACCCTGCTGCAAGGGCATGTGCATTGGTGCATTGGTGCATTGGTGCATGGCAGTTGAAAGTGTGCCAGTGCAGGAACCATGAAGCAACTACCTTATGAGGTCTCGCACAGTTCTGCTCTCTCTTGCAACAAAGCACAGCAACTTGCATCACTATTTAGGAAATGTAATGTTATGTTTAGAAATGTTTATTGGACTCTTACAAAATTGAAACTTATAAACCATTTTTTAGGTAATTTATTCTAAAACCAATAATGTAATCTTTCAAATGCTATTTTTAAAATAACATCATTTTTTTGTAAAAACCAACATAACATTTTCAAACGATATTTTTTTAAGTTGTCATCTTTACACTCTTCAGGCATGGCAGATAAAACCAACTCTCCACACTAATAAAATTTAGTCGAAAGGAAATGTTGCATTAGAAAAATTAGATGTATGATTGAAAGGGTATTTGGAATATTAAAATCCAGGTATACATGTTTAGACCAATAAACAATCAATAGTGTTTTGCTGTTTCTATGCATGCTGCACAATGCGGCACACATAGAAACAGCAAAGACAAGGTGAAATAAAGCATTTCTTCTCGTTTCACCAGGGTAAGACCAGGTTTTCCTTGGTCTTAATTTTGGCACTGCACCATATTTACGCCACCCTTGTAAACAGGGGGCTGCATCAAAATCAACAGGTGTGGCGGTGGAACACCCACCAAAGGCCCACCCCTTTCACACAAAGGGGCCAATTCCGATCTCGCTCGGAAGGGCTCCAAACGTGATCCAGATGTAAAAAGTACGAACCGTAGGCGTGTTCCCCGCCCGACTCGTACAGCTGTACGAGTGAGCAAGTACGATGCAAGAAACGCAAAATCGCCGACCGAATCGTTTTTGGGTCAGAACCGCTCCGTACTTCTTGTCCGTAAGCAAACCGTACCGTGCAACGGAGGCGAATTCTGACTGAGCCAGTATGATGCGTGCGTCAGGCAGCTGGATCGAGCCGAAGTTTCCGGCTCGCAAAACATCCGGGTAGCTACCTTTGGGGTCCTGCATCGGACCCCCGTCACCCGCAGCCTTACGACTCGGACACAGGGGGAGACCCAAGGGTCTCCCCAATACAGGCATGTACGGTGCGGATGGCACCGATGCGTACCCAATGTAGGGGGCGCCCTTGTGCGAGACATACCCATTCAGTCAATGGGAGCCCATGTACGCGTCGTGCAACCGTCTCCCATTGACTTCTATGGGAGTCTGACCGAACCGAGTCCGGCAGCATGGGGCCGCATCGTACTCGCTCGGTCGGACTGCAGGAGTCTGGCTTGGTCGGAAAACACTCCGGATACGGCTCGGTCGGAGAGCCTTCCGACCCAGATCGGAATCGGCCCCTTAGTAAATCGTGAAAGGATGCCTTATTCACTAGGCGGCTTTAATCCACATTAGGTGGCTTAACGCCGCCTTGTGAATAAGGAAAAGCCCCTATCGCCACAGGGACATCACAAAAAGTGATGTTTCTGTGGTGATAGGGGCTTGTAAATATGCCCTTTAATTCAATTAACATATATAATACAATTACCATTATGTAAATCTTAGCAGACAAATCATTCTGATATGTATGTATGTGTAGGATGGTAATTCTTTATGGTTTATAATTAATAGTTAGTACGATTGTATTGTCGAACATCTGAAAAATAACATGCCAATTGATTGCAAAAGTGTTCTGTATTACAAAAGGCCAAAAATGACCTAATTGTCAAAACATTTTAATAGAGACATTTTTTAATTTCCATTAATGATAAATATAAATAGCTAAATAAATCATACGTAATAATCTTTAATAGGTATTTATATTAACTTCATTTTTTTATTATTTAAAATTCAACTTGAATAATAAATGTGTATCAGGGTTTCTTCCAATTGTTTTGGGATTATTCCTAAATTATATATATGTATAAATAAGTAAAATGTGTCATTAAATGATCAAAAATCAGCAATTTAAGATAAGGATATGCTGTAGCCTGTGGGATGAACGACATCTTGGATGTGAGGGATATTGAAAAGAAACAAGTACAAATAGAACAAAAACATTTACATGTTCCTAAAGAGCTAATCTACATCAACAATGTTGGAGCAAAAGATGAGTGGCATTTTGAAGGGGTGGATGAGGATGAATATTATTTATGGTAATATGGTATGGCAAATGTCAAAGGGTTACCAGGCCGAGACAAGAGAAAGTCATGAATTGCGACTTATCTAAGGTTCTTGGATTGGGACTTTGTGAAGAAGTGGGAGGAGCAGAAAAGATGTAGTTAGGCATGTAGCATTATGCACAGAGTATGGAGAACAAAAATGTGAATTAAGACACACCAAAGGGTGGAGAGCAGGTAAAATTGCATTGCTGAGAGTTAATAATTGATATAGCAAAATATTTAGGCAGATTGTATGTAGAATTAAAATGCAACGAGAGAAGGAACACTGCCACTATAAGAAATAAAATAAGATTCATGTGATGAAAAGGTAGTCTGTTGATTAGACCTAGCAAATCTGTACCTAGATTATTAAAGCATTACAGCAAGTCTAAGCAGGGCTATTTTGAACAATATAATTAAGTGAACAATTACTCTCCATAGCTGATAAGATTGTGTTCACATGAGGTTTATATGGTGGAAAGTGAATTTATGCAGGTTTAACATTTTGTTCAGTCCTGGTGATTTTTTGGGGGGCAATACTACATTTATATAATTGTATAAATTGGATGCCAGTTTAGGCGTCTCAGGATGTGATCATTGTCATCTAATTTTTTGCTATGCGTTACAAGACAACTATTAAGTGCTGCATGCTGTAGCTGGTAATTTGCATGTAGGTCAGCAAGGATGCTATTACTAAAGTCAATCCTGCACATCATCAGAATATGAGATGAATTCCTAGTTTGATTGTAGTCTATTTTAAATGTTATTGTTTAAATTTAGTTGTTATAGTAATTACTTTCAGATATTGCTAGCATGGTTACAATGGGTTGGTATGTTTATGGAGGATTAATAAGCAAATTCCATGTATGTGTACTAACCTGCGAAATTGCATTTGAAGCTGAGCATTTCAACTATACAGTTTTTTTATGGTGTCTAATGTGTTTTGCCTTAACAGGATATGAATGTGTAAAATTCTACATTTGGGGAATTTTACTTAAATGTGATGCAATGCAACACGCTAACCAAAGATGATGTGGTCACCTGCTTCAAAGGGGGAGTGAAAAACAGCACCATATCACACTTTAGGCTGGCAGGTGTGAGCGCAAAGACGCTTGCACCACAGTGCAAAAGTGTGTGTGTTATGTCAAGCATATGTTGTGTACTGGAAGGTAACCCTTTCAGGACAAATACCTTGCTTTAAGACTTTTCGCACTTTGTATGTGTGTTATACAGTTCAGCACATATGAAAACTTGAAAAAAAAGTGGCAACTTTGAAACAGTGCTCTCACAGTTATGTCTGCCTCACGGAGGCATAATTGTTTGGTGCAGATTCCTGTCAACCTTTTTGAGTAGGCAGGGATTTGCATCAAAACCCATGGGGGTTTGCATAGGAAAACCCATGTACAACCCATAGTATTCCCCCATGATGTAAAGTAGTGTAAAGTAGCTCATGGAGTTACTGTGTGTTGCTTTCGGCAACTTTTCATTACAAATCATGATTTGTGTTAGAATGTAAATCCCACTACAACACTTTGCGCTGAGTTTGTTTGAATTTTGTGATGCAAACTCAGAGCAAAGTGTTTGCCGATTTGGCCATTTGTGTGGGATTTGCATAGCAAAAGTGATGCTAACCTGACACAAGTTGTTATAGTGGTGAATAATTTTAAAAAGCTAAAAAAGATTTTATCTGGGAAATTCTCACATGTAACAGAAAGTATTAATATGCCCTACTTTTTAAATATTCCAGTCAGTGGGCTATTCCAAGTGTGTAGCATGGGCCTTCATATGCAGCCAACCATAGTTTTTTTCCTGACAAATTTATTTTTAAAGTGTTTTGGACATGGATTTTTTCCAAAAATAATATATCTCACTGAAGCAGGCTTAACAGTGTGACAACTTGTTAAATTTATCACACTGCACAAACTATGTATGTGTGTTGCACTATACAGAAAATAAGCACAGAGCAGCATACTGTTTGTGCTGGAATGGTCACCGTTTTACAGAATACACTTACCCCTCCACCATGGTGGAGGAGTGTGTGTGTTGCTGCATGGCTGTCTAAAGTGTGCTAGCACAGTGGCATATTCTATTCGATATGGCACAGTTCTGTTCTCTCTCCTTCATGCAATACAGCACACAACTTAGTTTGCTGCACTGTGTTGTGTTGTGTTGTGTAGTTCCTATAAAACCTAGAAAGGATCTGCGTGTTCGGACAAAGTACACTGTAGGACTGGTGTCAGACTGATTCTAAACACCCCCACTGGGTATGTTGGCCTTCTGTATAAGCTAGCTCACAGTGTCACTAGAATCTCCTCTTACCAAGGAGTGAATAGTTCTTGGCAACCATCGAACATGACACTCCTATTTCCTCAGGACTGTGGAAACAGTGTACTGCTTTTCGCTCAGTCACTCGTGCTCACTTAGTCTAAGAGATATACACAGAATAAACGGTCTGGACGTTTTTCAATAAGCATTTATTGAACAGTCGTTATTCTAGTGTAAAATAGATGAGCTGCAACAACCACTAGACAGTAACAGATATAAATGATTAGAAGCACTATGAAAATAAAGGGATGGTAGAGTTCTACCATCTTGCAAGAATCATGAATACATACGAGTATATAGAATACAAGATAATAATAGTGCGTAATAGTGTGTACTCCTACGATGCCTCCCTAACTAGATGTACCTAAGTGTACCTAGCATGTGTGTAGGCCAAGAATCCCTCTAGGATAAAGTAAACCGCATTACCTGAAGTGAGACTCTGTGGCACCCTGTTTTGGTCTCGGGTTGGACAACCCGCAAGGGATATTAGACCACTGTAAACTGGAGTGTCTGCATGCAGGAACCTCAGTGTCTCGCGTCAATGTGTCGGCCGGGAAGTCCTGGTCTCCTCTGCCTGTCTTAGCAGGATGTGATGTATATATACCCATCGGTCTCCCTGGGGATTCTACCTTGCTGTATTACTTTGTCAGACTTAGGATGACGTCGGGAATGAACTTTGTACATAGATATTATACAGGAGTTGGCAGTCCTGCTGTGCTTCCAAGAATCCTTATGCATAATGTATGAGGTTTTTACCAGGGAAAATCCTGCGTTCTATGCGCAGTGTTGTATCTAGGTAAAAGGACAGGCCCTAAGAACCGTTATGTATGTAATGTAGTAATGTATGGGCAAATATAGGTGAAGAGTTATGATGTTACCTGAGCCTATATTAGGGTACCTATATGGAATATAACAGTTGCATTAAAAGGTACTGAATCTACGCCTACAATTTATATTTTAAGTAATTCAAACTTGTAAACACATTTTCATTATCATTGCAGGAATATTAAAGTTATAATACTGAATAAAGAAACCATGACCCACAGCTACGGGCCAATAAAACCACCTTTTTGTAAAGAATTAGATAACAAATAATAATAGCACAAGGACAAGAGAGTAAAGATTAGTTATTATAACACTAAATAAACTGACCAGTGATGGCTGGATCACTGGAGCTGCTAATTTATTGCTCATCATATTTAGCAAGCCCATCTTCAGACATACAAATATAAAGGGGCTTATTTAAGAGCCGTTGCGTCACTTTTGCGCCGCCGGTGCGTCACTTTTTGTGACACACCAGCGGCGTAAAAAATGAACCTTGTTGCACCATATTTACAAAGTGATACATCTAGGCAGATGCGTCACTTTGTAAACCCCTGCGCCACATTATACCTGCGCCAGGTATAATGTATGCAGGGGGGCATTCCGATGCAAGAAAGGGTCGTAGAAGTGATGCAGTGAAATCTATAAGATTTCACTGCGCCACTTCTAGGACACAAATGCGTCAATATATTATGCAGGCGTGAGATTGACGCAGGCACATTTCACATGGGACTTGCCCAGGTGTAATGACCCATTGCTGGAGTTGCGTCACTTTTGTGACAAACTCCAGCAATGCGTCATTTTTGCACTTACAGATACGTCAGAAATACTGACTTATCTGTAACTCCTTGCGACATGATGCGTCATACTGTAAATATGACGCACCATTGGTGTCGTAAGGAGTGCGCAAGAAAAAGTGACGCATCGCTGTTTTCTCGCAGCGATGCATCACTTTTCATAAATGAGGCCCAAAGTATTTCAATTATTAAATATATACAATGTTTGCATTTGTAACACTATGATAATTTGAACAAAAATATTGATAATTTCACATTTTCCAGATTTTTACATATTAGATTATAAAATAATTAAAACAAAATAATTTTTTTTATAACAAAATAATTTTCCTAAATTTTGCTTTGCTCTGGCAGTTACCAACTTCTTCAGCAACTTCAATTTCAAGATGGTGGAGTAGGTTTGCTTTCCAGGATACAACATTTGCCCATCTGTTCTGTACCGGTTTTATAGTACATTGCATATTTGAGACATCTGTTAGATTGTGGCAGGTAATGTACCATGAACCAAATTAAGGCTCTAACCTCCCTCCCCTAAAATCTAGCATTTCTTCACCCCTGCCTACTTGTACCAGACATATTTTAACCAAAACAAACTCCTAAAACCAACCCAAACTAATTATTCCTAAACAATGACGAAACAAACTAAGACAAATTCTCACTTCACAAATTTACTTCTACGAATAAAACAAACACAGACAATACATAATGATATATATACAATGATGTAAACAAACCCAATAAACAAATCTCTGAAAAGCACCCTAATCTCCACAAATCAACTCCCAGCAACAATACAGCTCTCCACCCTCCCACAACTAAACCTCCAAAGAAAACGGTTGACGGTAAATTTGCATAGTTTTATACAGTGTTATGATGCTTTGCAACATTCTGCATGACAATTTACAAAGTGCTACGGAAAACATAGATGCATCATATAGAGCTACAATGTGAAACATCTCTAAACAAATGTAATCCAAAGTCACACAAAAGATTAAATTACTCCAATTATCTAATTAACAACAAAAATATATCCATTACTTATTACCTGAACAAATTAATGGCTACATATATCGATTTTTTGAGTTTCATATATTTCTATATTGGTTTGAAAAAGATTAAAATACTACATTAATTATGGAAGATAAATAAATATATATATATTTTTTAATGATCTACATAAGCATCACAAATATAAGTATGTTACATTTTACAAGTGTAGATTCTCATAACATGTGAAATCTATTTAATCATATTTGTAAATACATGAATAAATATTACTATTAATATAAAATGTTAATAACTATGAATCCTTTAAGATAGAATTTATATATTTATTTAAATATTAAATATAGGGGGAGGAGCCTAGCGCTTGACGAAGATGGCCGCGTGAGCTTTGAGCTCCCGGGACCCACGCGCCCTCCGTCGATTATCCTGTCTTAAATCCTGTCTTATATGCACGGCATCTTGCAGATGACTCATTGCTGAGGCGATTGATGCTGCCCAGGCTCGGATCGCCCACCGGGAACCGGAGTTGTGCACGGCGGAAGATTGAGGCCTATCTCCGAGGGATGCCAGGGGCTGGCGTTGGCAGGATGCCCGGCCTCTAATTGAACAACAGCGGCCTGGCGAGGTGTGAACTGGCGGACGGAGAACGCCGTGCTTTCACTTTCACTTTCTCGCCCTTTGTTTGCCTTGGCCAGGGAGTGTCTTCAGATGCTTTATTATCCTCTGGACGCCTTGCGCCCTACTCTGCCTGGTTATTGCAGATCTGGTTTCTCCTGTTCCCTCTGACTGAGAGAGGGTCGTCTCCTTGCACCGGGTTGCTCGGTGCCAGATATGTCGGGTAAAGCAGAGGTGGATAGGCTGAAACCCAAGGCTACCAGGCGGGGAGCCTATATCCAATCCAATAATATGGATCGCTATGCCCAGCAGAAGGGATCGCCTGGTGGATCGAGCCAGTCGCTGGATGTACAGAAGGCTGCCTCATCCCCGACCTCGGAGCTCTCGTTGCAGGATGTCATGGGTGCACTCGAGGGGATGCAGGCCTCGATTGGGAGACAGTTTGATGCCCTGGCGCATAAAGTGGATACTATCTTGGTAGATGTCAACCTGATCCGCGCGGATTTGGGCAAAACTAATGAGCGGGTTAAATCCCTTGATCTCAAGACCACAGGCCTTGCTGATGATGTCTCGGAACTTCAGACCGAAGTTCGTAAGCTGCGGGCTGAGAACGACCTCTCCGCCCGCCGGCTGGAGGACTTTGAGGGCCGGGCCAGGCGCAACAACGTGCGCATTACTGGGGTCCCGGAATCTTCGGACGAGATCTCCGCAGATCTGCTCGTGGAGGACTTGGTGCTTAACCATCTGAAGCCTAAGGGCCTTGGACAATTTTTTGCAGTCGAGCGGGCTCACAGAGTTCCTGGCGGGAGGCCCAGAGCGGGAGCCCCTCCGAGACCGATTGTCGCCCGGCTCTTTCACTTCCGAGATCGGGACGCTATCCTGCAAGCATCGCGGGTGACGGGCCCGGTCCCTTATCAGAACGCATCAGTGAGTTTCCATCCGGACTTCACCCAGCTGGTGCAAAAGCAAAGGCAGAGTTTCCTGGGGGTGAAGAGACGTCTTCGGGAACGGGACCTGAAGTATGCTATGCTTTTCCCTGCCAGATTACGTGTGGTGTATGAGGACCGGACTTTCTTCTTTGAGTCGCCTGCTATGGCCGGAGACTGGTTGGACGCTTTGCCCCGATGACGGACTGGCGGGGATGCTGCCACAGACATGGAGGGTGACCGGGATGGGCAGGGTTGATGCCTTTGGGGCCAGTCTGACTTGCTTTGGTTCCGGACAATGACTTGAGCTGATTGCAGTAATACGGAGGGTTGCGGGAGGAAGATGGGAGCTCTTTCCTCCCTCAGGGTACTTTTTGTAGTTTTGCGTTATGGTAGGGCGACAGGCACACTGCAAGTTGGGGGGGCTTTGTAAGCTGCAGCAGGGGTGCAGGGTGGGGGGTGGAGTTGGGATTTTGGGGTTGTTGTTGGGGGTTTGTTTTTGCAAGGCGTAGTAATGTTTGTCAGGGTTGTTTACTGGTGGCACTTCGGGTGTGGGGAGGGCCTCTTTGTGTGTGGGGATGGGGGGTAGGGGCTTAAATATTATTAGCTGGAATGTTAATGGCTTGGGAGATCGTATTAAGCGGGGGATAGTCTTGCAGTTCTTGAAACGGTCTTTGCCGGATGTGGCCCTACTGCAGGAGACACACCTTATAGGTAATACTTGCCATGCTCTTAATAGAAAAGGTTACAAATTCATCGCTCACTCGGGATTCTCCTCAGGCTCCAGGGGTGTGGGTATCCTAGTTAGAGCTTCACTACCTTTCGAGGTGGACTCCACCATTGTTGATGATAGGGGGAGGTTTGTGGCGGTGGCGGGGAGGTGGGAGGGAAGAACGTTGGTGTTGGTTTCGGTTTATGTCCCACCTGCCCTGCAGGCCTCCACGTTTGCAGATCTGGGCAGGGCCTTGTTGGACCTCCCGGAGGGTATGCTAGTGGTGGGGGGAGACTTTAATGCTGTCGGCTCTGGGTTGCTGGATAGGTACCCGCCCAGGGACACCGGGGGGGCTCAGAAGTGGCTTCCAGACTTTATAGATACATTCGGTTTGGTAGACTGCTGGAGGCTCCGGCACCCCACACAGAGCCAATATACCTTCCACTCCGGGGCGCATGGTAGTCTCTCCCGGATTGATTATCTGCTCACTCTGGCTGCGCACGCCTCATTGGTATCTGAGGCTAGGCATATGGCGCGGGGCATATCTGATCATTCGCCAGTGTGGGTCCGGCTGGATGTCGGCCGCGGAGGAGGGGGCAGGGTTGCTCCTATTAACCCCTGGTACTTCCGCGATCCCAAGATGCGTAGTGCGCTGCTGAAGACAGTTGATCACTATTTTAAGGACAATCAGGGTTCCGTTGACTCGGCTGTGTCGTTGTGGGAAGCATTTAAGACCGTGTTGAGGGGGGAGGCCCTCTCCTTGGTAGTGGCCGCCAAGCGACGGAGAGATGGCGAGGTTATGCAGGTTGAGGATGAGATCGCGGCTTTAGAGGTGGCCCTGGAGGGGGAGGTTACAGCGGCCTCACTGCATGATCTGAGCTTGAAGCAAGCGGAATATAGGGACCTGGTGACGAATGCCGCCAAGACCCTCGGTAGGGAACAGCAGGGTCGCTTGTACGATGTTGGCGATAAGGCCGGGAAACTCCTAGCGTGGCTGGACAAAAAAGAACGTGTTAATAGAGTAGTGCCGGAGCTGACGAGAGAGGGGGGAGAGGTGGTTGTTGATCCCGAGGGTATAGTACAGTGTTTTTCGGATTATTTCCGTATGGTTTACACTTCGGTTTCGGATAGGCCAACTGAGGATTCGTGTGACCTCCTGTGTGACATCGCTCTGCCCTGCCTTTCTGACGTAGATAGAGATGACCTCGATGGAGATATAACGGTTGATGAGGTGGCGGGTGCTATCCGCGCGTTGCATTCGGGCAAGGCCTCAGGCCCAAATGGTTTGCCGATTGACTTGTATAAGCTGTTTCCGGATAGGGTCGCTCCTCATCTGCGCGCCATGTTTGTGGAGGCGCGGGGGAGTGGGTCCCTTCCGTTGGACCAGCGACTGGCGACGATTGTTGTGATCCATAAGGAAGGTAAACCCCGGGATAAGTGTGCCTCGTATCGGCCGATATCACTCCTTAATGCTGAGCCGAAAATTCTGGCTAAAATCCTTGCGGGCCGCTTGGTCAGGGTACTTGGAGACCTGATCCATCCGGATCAATCGGGTTTTATTCCACACCGTAACACTGCGTTAAACCTTAGGCGACTTCATGGAGTAATTGCCAGGGTGAGCACGCTGCGTGAACCAGCTATTGTGGCATCTCTTGATGCCACGATGGCGTTTGATACGGTGGAATGGGCATACCTGTGGGCGGTGCTTGCCAAGTTCGGCTTTGGCCCTGGTTTTGTGAGCTGGGTGAGGTTGCTTTATGAGGGTCCTCTTGCGAGTGTTGTGGTAAATGGGCGAGCGTCGACTCCGTTCCAGCTTGGGAGGGGCACCCGGCAGGGTTGCCCCCTGTCGCCTTTGTTGTTCGCCCTTGCCCTCGAGCCGCTGGCGGCGTGGATACGCTGGCATCCGGATATACGTGGACTTAGATGGTCGCCTGATCACGAGGACCGTATTTCGCTCTATGCCGATGACATCCTGTTATATCTCGCCTCGCCCAAGAACTCGCTTATAGTGGTTTGTGGCGTTCTGATATCTTTTGGTAAGAACTCTGGTCTCGTCATCAATTGGAGTAAATCATATTTGTATGTTCTGAGCGGCGACGTCCCATCTGTCCCGCGAACTTGTTTGATTCAGATCGCCCAGCAGGGCTTCGTGTACCTGGGGATTTTTATCTCCACTGACTCCACTTTGCGGTATGAGAGGAACCTGCTCCCTCCCCTGGCGCGTTTGCGGCGGGATGTTGCGGCTTGGCGGAGGATGCCGGTCTCCCTCCTCGGACGCGCCGCTTTGTTCAAAATGATGTCTCTTCCTCGGTTCCTCTACGCCTTGCAGAATACTCTTGACTGGGTACCAGCCAGTTACTTTCGGGAGGTCGAGAGCCTCCAACGATCGTTGTTGTGGGATGGGCGGCCGCGCATTGCGATTGCTAAGTTGACGCTTCCGTGGTACGACGGGGGTATCGCGCTTCCGGACATTCGACGCTATTACTGGGCCACCCAGTTGAGCGCGATTAATCATGGTTTCTATGGTCCGGCTCTACGCCATGGACCGATGGTTGTTGCGCGGCGGTAATTATCACCGAGCGTTGTACTCGAAATCGCTGGACTCGTCCCTCACAGGGCCCACGGGGGTGGCGGTGCGGGTGTGGAAGTAGGTGACTGACTCGCTGGGCTGGAAGGATAGGCTCACCCTTGCTACCCCGTTGTTTGAGTCTGACAAACTAGGGAAGCTTTGGCATACCAAAGGTTTTGAGAAATGGGACTTGATCGGTATCTCCAGGGTTGGAGATTTGCTGATCAAGGGGAGGGTGAAGTCCTTTGAAGAGCTGCAGAAGGAGTATGAGTTGGGGAAATCTGAGTTTTTCCGCTATGTTCAGGTGCGTCATGCCCTGCGGTCAGTTCTCGTAGAAGGTGAGAAGGTGCCTGAATCCTCTCCATTGGAGGACCGGATCCTCGATGGCCATATGCCGGAGAGTACGATCTCTCTTATCTATAAGAAATTGATTAATGTTCGGGCTGACCTGCTATTGGGGCTGCGGGATCAATGGATTAGGGACGGACTTGAGCTGGATGACGAGGACTGGCAGTCTGCGGTTTCCTCCCCTAAGGAGGTTGCGATCCCGTCGCGTCTGCGGCTGGTGCAGCTCAAAATACTCCACAGAGTCTACGTTACGGGGCCAAGGTTGGTTCATATGGGATTCTCTGAGGAGGGCTTATGTAGGAGAGGCTGTGGTTTGGTGGGTACCTTCCTGCATATCATTTGGGAATGTGGCGTCATCATGGAATTCTGGAGGAGAGTCCATGCGGTAATGGGGGAGGTGACGGGCATTGTTATGCAGCCGGAGGCGCGGTGTTGTCTCCTGAACGTTTGGGGGCCTGCTGATCACAATAAGGCACAGACCCAGTGGGTGACTCTGGGTAACATGGTGGCTAAGCGAGACATCGCGCGCCTGTGGGGCTCCGCGGGACCCCCCACATTGGCTGCGTGGAAGGAAAACATGGACTGGAATATGTTCAGGGAAAAGACGGTATATTGCGCTAGAGGGCGCCCTCGGAAGTGGCATGCCATTTGGGGGCGGTGGAACCAATATAGGGGGGGCATATGCCTTGCCCCTGATCTGGATCCCCCCCGAGGAGCAGCTCTCTCCTTAGCATTCTTTCCAGCTCTGTACATATGTTTTGATTGTTACTTGACTTCTTGGGCCTCTGCTTTTCCCCCTTTTTCCTCTTATCACAGCGCTGTGACTGATAGACGAAGGGGGTCCGGTCTCCCCTGAGGGGCAATCACCAGGTGTATTCAGTGTACTTCGCCTTGCTTGGGTTTGGTTTGTGTTTGTGTTATTTAAAATAGAACCTTTTTGTTTCTCCTTTTTATGTACTGTGGATGCTTCTTTGTATTGCTCTCTTGAAGCTGCCGTACCTCCGGGTTGTCGGCTGAATAGCTGTGTCCTTATTTTTTGATGAATAAAGGTTTGAAAAAAAAAAATATTAAATATAGTTAATTAATAATGTAGTTAAATGTAACAAATATTTTTAAAATGTATTTAAATACAATTGTATGACAGTAGAAAGTATATAACTTTGTATGTAAGCCATTAAACTTCCTATAGTGGCAAAATATGCAGCATTACAAGTAGGTATCATCACATGTTTATTAGCTTCATTTCTTTAGTTAGCGTAGTTTTAATTTTGAAATACTTTTTTTATTTTTAAAACAGCTCAAGGGTGAATTATTTAAATTTCTAGGTGAGATTATGTTTATTTGATATTTTAATTGTGCAGTATCATTTATAATCTAGTAGGAGATGCATTTTTGTAAGTGTATTTTAATCACAGAATATATTCACAAAACAGGATGCTGAAATGTTAACATAGAGACATCATAAATGATACTGCATAATCCGGTAGATTATATGGTAAATCATCTCTTAGCTTGGGGGGACCCACAGAAAAGCAACACCAATTGATTCTTACTTTGCAAATTCAAATATTCTTTAGCCAATATCCCCCAGAGAATCTCATTACCATAGTAGAGAGAGCTATCACCAGCCATTAATATTTAATCCAGGACCCTCCCTATATAAGGTCTTGTTGACATGGCAAAGCAATTTAACTTGTGTTTGATTTAATTATATTTTGCCTGTTGCAGTAGAAGAAGACGGCATGCTTGTGATTGACCCTCCGGCAACAAATATCATCCATCTATCCAGGAAACTAAATAACTTGTTAGCTTCTCCCTACTTCAAAAACATATTCATGGCATACCCTCACCTGGGCATCCCCAGCAAAGGGGAAAACCTAAAAAAGTACAGCTTGGTTGTGCCACAGTCCCTGTTGAATTAAAATGTACATTGTCAAATATAATTATATGCCTACTCCAGCTCCCCATATTGGCAAGTCTCACAATAACAACCTAGACAAGCTAAACACATGGCATTCACACAACACAAAGACCCAACCTCCTACACATTCCACTAATTACCACACACCCACAAACTGCAGAACACACACTACAAAACATGCTCATTAATGCTTGCTTTGCAGTACTCCAAGCACTAGACATCGCAGACCTCATAACATATCACAAACTTGGTGCATTCTTCATCACAGAAAAATGGTTCCCCCACATCCTCTCACATCGTGAAGGTCCTTCAAAACCTTTTTTTGAAAAATATTTGAACAACCATTTCCCAATTAAAATACATGAGCATAAGCCAACACATTCAGCACGATGGTACTCTAAAGACTTAATAAAATAAACAATCCATCTTTAGAAAGAAAAGAAAATGGAAGAAAAACCAAACTCCAGATGAACTCATGATACTGAAGTCCCACCGCAAAACACACAGATCGCTCATCACATCAGCGAAAGCAAAGAATATACCAGCATCATCAAAGAAGCCACCAACAGAAGTAGAACTCTCCTCAATACAATAAAACAGTGCATCAATCCCCTATTCAACCCACCTGTTCCTCATTCCACAGAAAAGTGCAATGCCATTGAACTCTTCTTCAGTGAAAATATACAGAAGATCTTATAGCACATCAACAACACCAAGTCTGCCTCATCTCTTATGCCACCCCTTCCATTTCAAACCCACAATAGTCAACCTTCAAAGACCTATCTCTTGTAGTGTGTGTGCTGAATTTCATTCCCTCAAAGCCACTTCTTATGAAAATGATGTTTCATCAGCATCCCTCATCAAAGCAATCTTTACAGACTCTGTCTCTAACCCCAATTAACCATTGTCAATGCACGCCTCACTCACAGTATCTTTCCAGAAGCTATCAAGACAGACCAGTCTCCCACCATTCATAGAGAAAACTGAACTTGACCCAGATGACCTAGCCAAATTCCGGCCCATCACTAACCTACCATTCATTGGCAAGATCTCTGAAAAAGCAATCTAGATCATATAAATATGAACCATCTCATAGTCAAGTACCCATTTTGGATCAGATCACATTGCTGCATAAAGAAGGCAACCTTACACATTATTGATGATGCCCTCTCTCCAACAGATGATGATGGCCCCATAATGGCACCCCTTAAGGGCATCCTGCCTGCCACAGCACATCAAATCCAAGGGCTGAAGAAGTATGTTCACATCACCCCCATCCAGATGGGAATTAATTTGCGCCCCTTTCCAGCTTCCACCATCTTCAAAAACAGCTGCATAATTTCCAAAGCCATTGCAACCAACATCACCACTTGCAGACACGCTCACCATCTCTGGTGGTTCTCAGCATACTAGCAGCCAGGACATTAGACTGCAGCCTAAGAGATAAAAAAGAAGGGAACAGGCCTTTTAAATTTACTCAACCAGGATCTGGAACAACATCACCGCATTTCATCATGTCCGCCCCAACGTTGATCAAATTTTGTAAAGAGTTGAAGAGATACCTCTTTAAAGAACACAATATCACAATGCATTCTCAGCCCACAAAACAGCTACCTCTCCAATCACTTGTTGAAGTTATGCTTGTCTTTGACCCTGTACAGAGCTCTGCTGCCTTTTGGCTAGGTTTGCTGTTTAATTAAATGCATACATACATGCAATGAATTACACTTAGATACTACCTTTTTTATCAGCAAGTTGACAGAAATGTATTTTGTATGGTTACGGTGAAAGCAAGATGCAATCAGTGCCTTTGCTACTAATTGCTTGTTTACATTGTCCACAAAGGATGTTTTTTATTTTTACAATTAACAGTTTATAACAGCAGGCCAATATTGCTGTACACAATCTGCTCTGCCAAACCTGTTGTAGTACAAAATCTGCTCTGCCATTGTAAGCTGTCAATGAAAATTAAATTCTGAAAAAGTAATTTAAGCCACAAGGCAAATAGTAAATTGTCCATTTAAGCCATGGATACAATATTTACAATATTTTGATTTTCCTTCACATATATTCAAACTCAACAAATGTAACATTTCAAATATGTATCTGCTAGTCATGCTTCTCAGAGTATTGCTATATTACTGGACTAGCAAACCTTTAATCTCATACTCTCAAAGATTTGTGGAGCTATTATTATCTATCACTGTAGACAACTCACCTTTTTAACCCAACCCTCTCTGTCACTTTATGCAACTCTCTCTGTTAACATATTTACACCTCTATGTAAATGAACTCTTTGGGCCTGATTACAATGTCGGTTGGAAAGGCTCGGAATATCATTCGGATTTTCCTAAACCATGTCGGAACCTATGTTTCCGACCTAGTTGGAAACATTTCGACCGACCGATTATGATGGAAAGGTAACCGTTCGGTCATTCCGACTTGTGTCCGACCAGCATTCAGAAACTCCGAGTCTGTCAGAGCCGATTCATACAGATCAATGGACAGCGTTTCCGACCGACCGATTACGATGTCGTATTCCAACAGCCTTTACCACTCTGTCTGTCTGACACGAAAAGGCTGTCAGACACTGACTTTGGGGGCCCCTAGCAGACCCCCCTCCAACCAGAGGTCTCTGTTTGGGGGCCATGGGGGTACCCAAGGGACCCCCCTGTAGAGCCATGCACAGTGTGACAGGCACCATGGTGTTCCCAAAGCAAACACAAGGAGATGATGGACAGAACGCTAAAACATTTCAGACACTCACCCCCAGTCACAGATCTGGGTTGAATCCCTCATCGTTCTTTAGCTCAATGTGCCACCTCAGTTCAGACCCAGCTATATGCAAATCAGTCTTGACCCTGTGCCTCATGGGAACAGTCCAGCCTGAACTGCCAAGCCAGGTCTTCCCTGAACCGGAAACAAGCATCTTGGGACCGGTTTACGGGGTAACACCCCGCATCAGCCAGGCTAGCTTGAATACAGTGACAAAGTGAGCAGGGGACCCACATCTGGGCATACCCTGCCAACTTAGGGGGAACAAAGCAAACACAAGGAGATGATGGACAGATCGCTGAAACTTTTCATACACTCACCCCCAGTCACAGATCTGGGTTCAATCCATCATTGTCCTTTAGTTCACTTTGCCACCTCATTTCAGACCCAGCTAGATGCAAATCAGTCTTGACCCTGTGCCTCATGGGAACAGTCCAGCCCGAACTGCCAAGCCAGGTCTTCCCTGAACCGGAAACAAGCATCCTGGGACCGGTTTACGGGGTAACACCCCGCATCAGCCAAGCTAGCTTGAATACAGTGGCAAAGTGATCAAGGGACCCATGTCTGGGCATACCCTGCCTTTTTTCAATGGGAGGCCGTGTTGTCGTTCAGAACACAGGCTCCCATTGAAGTCAATGGGAGACTTTCCGAACGGTGTTCGGAAGCATCATAATCGGTCGGTCGGAACCTGCGACTGCCATTCGGTCTGAACCGTTTCCGGAAAGGAGTCGGTCGGAAAGCTTTCCGACTGACATCGTAATCAGGCCCAAAATGTCTTTTAACTCTTGCTCTATACACAAATACTCATAATTTCACAACATATATCCTGTATCACATGTTCATTTGTCTCACCTTTCTCTCTACCTTATCTGTCATATATATTTCTAACATAAATTCTTCCTTTGTGGTCTTTCACTCTGGCTCAATTATAAATTACTCACCCTTTAAAAAAAATAGTTTCTCATATTGTGCCTCGGTCCAAGATATAGTTTTATCTAGAATTAGAAATGTTATTCATAATACAGTTTTCCTAAGTCTCTGTATCAGTCAAACTTAAAATAACTCTTCTTTTTATTCGCAAAAACAAATTGATTTAAATTATAACTTTTTACTCTCGTTCACTCTTTTGGAATCCCCACTTCTCTCACATTTTCTATATTTCTCCATGTTCCTTACTTAATAGACTAAGTTTATAAAGTCTATTCTGATAACCAAACTCATAGAAAGATATTATAATCAATTGTCTAAGAAAAAAATAATCATACAAAAATGCAATATTAATAAAAGATGTCCTCCTCCCGTGTGGTGATATTTTTTGAAGTATTTCTGAAACATATACACTTATTTTTATTTTCAGTTATTATCCAGCATTTCTTTTACAAGACATTGGCAATGTGGATTAATTTTGAGATTTTACAAAACAAAAAATACAATTTAAAATTTACACTTGCAAAAGCAGTAAAAAAACGTTATTAAATTAGTTTTTGTATGGATTACATTCAATCAAAAATAAATCACTAGTAAAGGCTAGTTAATAAAATATATTTTATATTGATATAAAATAAAATAAATTCATTTTTGTATCAATCAGCTTTGTTTGAGGAGATAGGTAAATACTGAAGTGTCAAAGATTCATATTGGTCAACTAGAGGTTGTGGAATGGCTTAAACATTTGAACACATATATTTTTGGCACATACTAACACATGATAACAAAGTTACTCATACCCAACCTGAACAACCACTGTGATGATACAGGTTGAATAACTATTTCTTGTACATTAAAGATATACAGCCATATATTTCAATGAGACATAAAAATAAGGATGACTGTGCTCTTTAAATTAGGAATACGTTTCTTTAACTCATTATTAAAATAATGTGTAAACATGTTTTATAACAATATGTATGAGAGGACAAGTATAGTTCAGTCAATGCACAATATGTTATGTTATGTTATCTTTATTTCTATAGCGCATGACTCACCCAGGGGCATCGCGGCGCTTGCCTAGAAATAGTGCCTGAAGCTAGAAATTGGACCAGCTGCAAAGATTAAAACAGATAGGCTTTTAGTTGTTTCCTGAAGGTACTGTAAATGGAGATTTTACGCAGGGCCATAGGTAGTTTATTCCAGTATCTTGGAGCAAGATATGAGAAAGCATTACCCCCTGTACGACTGAAACGTATACGGGGTACCTGTAGAAGGCCTAATGTACTGGATCTGAGATTTCTGCACGGTGAATATTTTACGAGTTTCTTTTGCAGATAATAAAGGCCTCTACCTTTCAAAGCATTATAAGTGAGACAGCAGATTTTAAAATATGATCTTTTCCTAACAGGTAACCAGAGTAACTCTCTGAGCAAAGGGGCCGAGGGGAACCTGCTGGGCGATTCAGAATCATTCTAGCTGCAGTGTTCTGAATCACTTGTAATTTAGCAAGCAGGGTCTCTCCCACTTCGGCCAGCAGGGCGTTTCCATAGACCAAACGGCTAATTACCATGGCCTGCACTAGAGTTCTACGATGGTTAATAGGCATGTAAGGAAGGATTTTGCGGAGAAGCCAAACTATAATAGCAGGAGCTGGTAGTGGCAGCAATGTGGTCTTTCATAGTTAACGCCTGGTCCAGTTTTAGACCTAGGTTTTTAACACATTGTTTAGGAACAGGGGCTACTCCCAATTGTGAGGGCCACCATTCGTCCGACCAGATATCTCAGGCTTTCCCCATTAGCATGACCTCGGGTTTTCCAGGGTTCAGCTGAAGGCAGTTCTCCATCAACCAGCTAGAGTTTGCAAGCATTCCGGCGGAGAATCGAGTTTTCTCTGCTTCTAGATTAGGGCCCATAGTAAACATAAGCTGAGTATCATCAGCATATGAAATCCAAGCTGTTCTACTATTTTTGGCAGAGGGGTCATATATATGTGAATTTTTCACTTGTGTGCCCCAATACTCATAGTCATTTTCCTGCTATGGATAATGTGAATTAAAAAAATTAGGTCGCCTACCTGTCAGATGCTTTGTGTGCAATGGAAATGATGAAGGGTAGATTCAAAAATAATAAATGTGTCCTTTCATCAAAATGAAAAAAGATTTTTTGTTAGCAAATTGTAATAATGCATATTTTTTGCCTCTTATACACTGATAAAAGAGCTCAAAGGTTTTTACTACTTTGTTACAGATTTGCATCACTTTAGTGACTCAAACATGCCAAAATGTATCAGTACCTGCGATCTTTGATTTACTGTTCTGATTTGGTAACAAACTATAGAAGAAAATTAACAAATCATCCAATCAACATTAATTAATACATAATTTAACAATGCACTACCCAATTAATCCTCCATACAACCCAACTACCTGACAATTTATACATTACTTTCATATTTTTTGTAAATTAAAAAAGAATTCACAATAACAATTTCATTTTTTTTTAAAACAGAATACAATACAACAAAACACAATAATAAAAAAGTGTATGCATACAATATTTTAAACATTGATATTATAGTTAAACAATTAAAAAAATATACACTTACTTTTGATATTTGATCCACAATGTTTTTGCATTATCGTCAGCTGATTTTTTGAGGCAATATTTTGGTGGAACACAAATAAAGCTACTGCAAGATATAACTTTCTTCTTGGGTCAGTATAACGCTACTTACTTCTCAAATGTGTCTGTGTCACAGACTGAAATGTGTTATCTCATCTACTTATGTTGTAAGCTAATTCAGAAATATAAAAGTGCAATAACTTTAATTTACTTACAAATAACAGGCTCACATAAAGGCGAAGCATTTAATTTTTGTCTTCAAGATTGGAAAAGGAGGGATGCAGGATACCTTTGGCTATGATGTGGGCAGCATGAGGTAGAAGAATTACGAGCCAACGGCTCTATGAAAACAGGCATCTCCTGTAGACAGACACCGCAGGTGGATTTATTTGTGGCATTTTCTCCGGGCCATCTGATGGCACATACGTCTGGGGTCAATTGTAGTCAGATATGAACAGAAAGGGTTTTTCTCTTTGGTAATGGACTGTGTGGTAAAGAAACTTCTTTAGATTTACCTACAGGCAGCTATAGCTTCCTGAGACCTCATCATCAGTTCTTCAAAAATGTTCAATACGGAGAAGTAAATAGAGAGCATGGTCTTTAGTTCTACCCCCTTCAGCCATTAGTTTACATAGCTTTATTATGGTCTATAGTCACTTGGATGAGCTGTACATAAAGACCATGCCATTTCGAAGATGGTTAAATTGTCCCATTTCTCAGCCAATTAGGTTTTGGTAATGGGGCAGTAGGTTGTTATTTTGGTGTGGGGAGGGGTTTTTGTTCTCTGGCAGGATAACTATTTGGGCAGTGTCCAGGAACTTAATTTACTTCAATGGTTCCTCCTCTGTCACAGGCGGATATAAGTTGACACCTGGATAGGCTCCTTCTTTTGTTCTACCAGTCAGGTAGGGACTAAGCTCAGTGTGAGTGGTGCTGACCAAGGAACTGAGTTTAGAGTGACCACAGAGGGGGAGCTGCTCATTTTCCTGGTCACACCTCTAGGGCAGACACACAGCATCTGCACAAGGGAAGAAGGGCTTCATCATCTTAGATTTTGGCAGAGAGAGACACTGTGGAATTGATTACAGTAGAACATGCAACAAATGCTGAAAATGTGGGTAGTGTAGCCCCTGGAAAATGTTACCCTACTGCTTAGGGAGGGGTCACCACTTCTCACAAGCTGGTGCCAGGCATAAATGTGGCATACCCAGTACCCTTCTCAGAACACAACTGGACCTAAGGAAGGCCAAAAGTTAACTGAATCTGCTGCCTGAGACCTGACAGGAGTCCTGAAGGACTGGACGTGCTCCTGCTTGAACCCAGGACAAAGATAATAAGGACAATAAGGTTGAATTCCTTGTGGTGTCCCTGTTCTACAGGGGTACTACAAGCTAAAAGAGGCCCTTAATTCAACTGGCCAGTTGACCAGTTCAAACCGTCTTTGGCACAAAACTGCTCTGAAGTGTATCCAGAATAATACTTCTATAACCAAAGCATTCTGGGAAGGAGTGCACTTGCATTTCTCCCAGTTCAGCAGGTGTGACGTTATAGGCTCTGACAATTATTTTCAATTCCACTCTCAACTTCCATGTGGAAAGAAGCATCAGTTAGCTCATTTTCTAGGTTGTAGCAAATGGGGATTTCCTAAAGGTGCAGGAGAACCTTTCAAGGACCTTCGTCAAGACACATAGAGCTCAACTGAGGCCAAATGGAAGGACAATACATTGGAAATGTTTACTTTCTATTGAAAAACCAAAGATCCTCTGATTCTGATGATGTAAACTGTAAATGTGCATCTATGAGATATCAGGTCGCCACAAGGTCCAAATGAGTCAACTGAGTGATGATTCATTGGAGAGTCCACAATCTGCAGCCACTTGGTTTGAGCCATGAATTCACCTGCCTCGAGTCAACGACTCATTGAAACTATCTAGAGACCCTGGGTACAAGAAAAGAATGTATTATTATAATTATTATTAATAATAATAATAGTAATTTTTATTAGGCATTCACTCGTGGGACACCCCCGCGCCGCACGGCCACCAGCTGCTGTGTGTGCCCCCTCGCCTTGCCCTCTGCCTCGCTGCCTGCCTCGCTGCCGGCTGACGCCGCTGGCGTCTGTTTTTGCTTGTTTTGTCTAGCATTTGTGCTTGTTTGAACTGCATTTTCCTCCCGTGTTAGCAGCTTTTGTCTGACTTTTGTGCCTGTATTTTTTCTAGTCAGTTTCTGCATTTTCCTCCCGTGTTAGCAGCTTTTGTCTGACTTTTGTGCTTGTGTTGTCTAGCATTTGTGCTTGTTTGAACTGCATTTTCCTCCCGTGTTAGCAGCTTTTGTCTGACTTTTGTGCTTGTGTTGTCTAGCATTTGTGCTTGTTTGAACTGCATTTTCCTCCCGTGTTAGCAGCTTTTGTCTGACTTTTGTGCCTGTATTTTTTCTAGTCAGTTTCTGCATTTTCCTCCCGTGTTAGCAGCTTTTGTCTGACTTTTGTGCTTGTGTTGTCTAGCATTTGTGCTTGTTTGAACTGCATTTTCCTCCCGTGTTAGCAGCTTTTGTCTGACTTTTGTGCCTGTATTTTTTTCTAGTCAGTTTCAGCCCTTTGCGTTCTCCTGCCTGTCTGCCCGCCTACCTCGCCGCCCTCCGCCTTCCCTCCCCGCTCCCCGCTTCCCGCCACCACCGCTGACCACGCCCCTTTTTCCTTTCTGTTCCCTCCCCGCTCCCGCCTCCCAGCTGCCCCGCCCACCCGCGCACTTGGCCTTATATGGCGACCGTGCGACGCAGGTGAGTGTGACCCACTTGTGGGACACCCCCGCGCCGCACGGCCACCAGCTGCTGTGTGTGCCCCCTCGCCTTGCCCTCTGCCTCGCTGCCTGCCTCGCTGCCGGCTGACGCCGCTGGCGTCTGTTTTTGCTTGTTTTGTCTAGCATTTGTGCTTGTTTGAACTGCATTTTCCTCCCGTGTTAGCAGCTTTTGTCTGACTTTTGTGCCTGTATTTTTTCTAGTCAGTTTCTGCATTTTCCTCCCGTGTTAGCAGCTTTTGTCTGACTTTTGTGCTTGTGTTGTCTAGCATTTGTGCTTGTTTGAACTGCATTTTCCTCCCGTGTTAGCAGCTTTTGTCTGACTTTTGTGCTTGTGTTGTCTAGCATTTGTGCTTGTTTGAACTGCATTTTCCTCCCGTGTTAGCAGCTTTTGTCTGACTTTTGTGCCTGTATTTTTTCTAGTCAGTTTCTGCATTTTCCTCCCGTGTTAGCAGCTTTTGTCTGACTTTTGTGCCTGTATTTTTTTCTAGTTAGTTTCAGCCCTTTGCGTTCTCCTGCCTGTCTGCCCGCCTACCTCGCCGCCCTCCGCCTTCCCTCCCCGCTCCCCGCTTCCCGCCACCACCGCTGACCACGCCCCTTTTTCCTTTCTGTTCCCTCCCCGCTCCCGCCTCCCAGCTGCCCCGCCCACCCGCGCACTTCGCCTTATATGGCGACCGTGCGAACGCGCAGCGGTCACGCGCAGCGGTCACGCGCAGCGGGCGCGCCGATTGTGCGCCGAAGGCGCGCCAAAGGTAAGCCCGTCTGCGCCCGTCCGCGACCGGACCGCGCCCAGCGCCAGGACCCCTGGCCAACGAAGATCCCGACCGACCCGCCTGACATACTCCGCCGCCACCCTCACCGCTCTCAACACCAGCCGACTCCCAGAATGCCATCAAGCCACTCCACGACGTACCCACGGACCTTTCAGCTGCCACGCCTGCAAGTTCACCTGCATCCGGACCAGCTTCGCACCAGCACCCACCAAGTCGAACACCAGCAGCACCCACCTCAAGTGCATCCTGCTCAACACCCGCTCCGTCCACAGACACGCCATCGAACTCTGGAACCTTCTAGACGCCACAGCCCCTGACGTCGCCTTCCTCACGGAGACCTGGATGAACGCCTCTTCAGCTCCCGACATCGCCATCGCTATCCCAGAGGGCTACAAGGTCGTCCGGAGGGACCGAAACGCCAACCAGATGGGAGGAGGCATCGCCATCATCCACAGGAACACCATCCGTCTCACGACCAGCACCGACAACACCCTGACCAGCGCCGAACACCTGCATTTCCAGATCCACACCAACCCGAACACCACCCTCAGAGGCACCCTGATCTACCGACCCCCTGGACCACGCACACAATTCAGCGAGGACATCGCCGACTTCGTCAGCCCGCATGCCCTCCCCTCCGCCGACTACATCCTCCTGGGAGACCTCAACTTCCATCTGGAGAACAACAACGACCGCAACACCAGCACCCTGCTCGACAACCTCGCCAACCTGGGACTCAAGCAACTGGTGTCCACCCCCACCCACCTCGCCGGACACACACTCGACGCAGTCTTCTCATCCAGCACAGACATAGACTTCAGCCACGCCACAGAGCTTCAATGGACGGACCACAGCTGCGTCCACTTCACCTTCAAGAGAACGACGACCCACCAACACCAGCAACAGGCAGCCCGCAGAAGCTGGAACAAGATCACAGCAGACCAGCTCGCCACCTCCCTGAACCAGCACCCTCCTGCCAGCTCAGCGAACCCCAGCCAAGCCGCCGACAACCTCACGAAGTGGATCAGCAACTGCGCGGACGAACTCGCCCCACTGAGGACCCCGCCTAGCAGACCCGGCAGCAAGAAGGCCCCATGGTTCACCGACGAACTCAAGAGCTCCAAGAAGAACTGCCGAGCCCTCAAGAAAGTCTGGAGAAGGGAACCGACACCAGACAACAGGACCTCCTTCAAACTTGCCACCCGGAAACACCACCAGCTGATCCGCGCCGCCAAGAAAACAGCATTCAAAGACCGGTTGGACAACAACGCACACAACTGCAAGGAACTCTTCAACATCGTGAAAGAGCTTTCCAACCCCAGCGCAGGAAACAACGACATCACCCCATCGCAAGACCTCTGCAACTCCCTCGCTTCATACTTCCACAACAAGATCGCGGACATACATAACAGCTTCAACAACCAACCAACGCACACCATGACCGAACAACCACCCCCCACCACCACCCTCCACGCCTGGACCCCGATCAGCACCGAAGACACCATCCGCACGATGAACTCCATCCACTCCGGATCACCGACCGACCCCTGCCCTCACCACGTCTTCAACAAGGCCGACGCTGTCATCGCACCCCACCTGCGAGACATCATCAACACTTCCTTCGACACCACCATCTTCCCTGAGAGCTGGAAGCACGCCGAACTCAGCGCCCTACTAAAGAAACCTACAGCGGACCCCACCGACCTCAAGAATTACCGCCCCATCTCGCTCCTCCTGTTTCCAGCCAAAGTCATCGAGAAGACCGTCAACAAGCAGATGGCCGCCTTCCTCGAGACAAACGGATCCCTCGACCCCTCACAGTCCGGCTTCCGAGCCAATCACAGCACCGAGACCGCCCTCATCGCCGCCACCGATGACATCCGAGCCCTGATGGACAATGGAGAAACAGCGGCCCTCATCCTCCTAGACCTCTCTGCGGCATTCGACACGGTCTGCCACCGCACCCTAGTACGGCGCCTCAGCAACATCGGAATCCAGGACAAGGCGCTGGACTGGATCATCTCTTTCCTCGACGGAAGAACACAGAGAGTCCGCCTACCACCGTACAAGTCAGAGGCCTCCGAAGTCACCTGCGGCGTCCCTCAAGGATCATCTCTGAGCCCCACCCTCTTCAACGTCTACATGAGCCCCCTCGCGGCCATCGTACGCAAACACAACCTCAGCATAATCTCCTACGCCGACGACACCCAACTGATCCTCTCCCTGACCAACGACCCCGCCGCCGCCAGATCCAACCTGCACGAAGGGATGAAAGAGGTAGCCGAGTGGATGACGACCAGCCGCCTGAAACTGAACTCGGACAAGACGGAGGTCCTCATCCTGGGCTCCTCACCCTCCGCCTGGGACGACTCCTGGTGGCCTCCCGCCCTGGGCACCGCACCCAAACCGACAGACCATGCACGCAACCTGGGCTTCCTCCTGGACTCCTCCCTCTCCATGACCAGGCAAGTCAACAACGTCTCCTCGGCGTGCTTCAACATCCTACGCATGCTACGGAAGATCTTCTGGTGGATCCCCACCGAGACCAGGAAGACCGTCACCCAGGCCCTCGTCACCAGCCGACTGGACTACGGCAACGCCCTCTACGCCGGTACCACCGCCAAGCTCCAGAAGAGACTCCAGCGGATCCAGAACGCCTCAGCCAGACTCATCCTCGACATCCCACGAACCAGCCACATCTCCGGACATCTGAGAGACCTTCACTGGCTCCCCGTCAACAAAAGAATCACCTTCCGCCTCCTCACCCACGCACACAAAGCCCTACACGACCAAGGCCCGAGCTACCTCAACAGCCGAGTCAACTTCCACGCTCCCAAACGCCACCTCCGATCAGCCAACCACGCCCTCGCCGCCGTCCCCCGCATCCGAAGAGCGACTACAGGAGGAAGGTCCTTCTCCTACCTGGCCGCCAAGACCTGGAACTCCCTCCCGACCGACCTGCGCCTGACCCAAGACCACCTCTCCTTCAGGAAGAAGCTGAAGACCTGGCTGTTCGAGCAGTAGCGGCACCCCCACCTCCCCCCCCCCCCCCCAGCGCCTTGAGACCCTACGGGTATGTAGCGCGCTTTACAAGTGTCACTGATTGATTGATTGATTGACTCGCCAAAGTATCTTGTCACTCAGAAAATAAAATAAAAGATAAACAGGGAATTAAAAACAATAGGAAAGGTTTGAAAAACATAAAAACAATCCTAGCTGGAAGTCATTCCAGATTTTTGTTCCCAAAACTACAAAGGCTATTCATCCACATCTAGTAAATTGTATTGCAGTTTGGCCCTGATATATTAGCAGAGAGGTGCTCTCTTTAGAATATCTTTGTTGAAACCTCCAATGGACCCAAGGATCCAAGGTTAATTGCAGCCAAACCATCAGAATAAATTTACATGGCATGCAACCTACTGTCCTTGGCCATCAGCGGTAATAGAAAATAAGTCGATTCTTCAATGAAGACGTTGGTGCCTGCACAAACTACATTTTGTAGCGTGTGAAGTTATACCACAGTAGCATCACAAAATGCTAATTACTAATCTACAGACAGAGACCTTCACCTCATCTATCTTTTCTAGGCAGAGTTCTCTGCCAACGAGACAGAGAGCTCCGCACACATAAGTGCATGTTTTAGTGTGGGAGGGAAGAGGGGGATAGTAGGAAAATGAGTAATATCTACTCCTAAATAGGGGTTATGGGGCATTTAAGGAGAGGTTGAGGGAGAGACATGCTAATACAAACAAACACCCACCCACAAAAGGGTCATAACATTGTTATTCATAAACAGCATTTCTAAAGTTACCATAGCACTACAGGTCCCACAACAGGTGCAAATGTACTACAGCAGAGAGTTGGAGTAAGAGTAGCATGACTCACATATGTCACGATACAGTCCCATAGAAAATAATTGAGACAAAGAATTAAAAAAACACACTCACGTCAGCCAAAACATGTAGCAGGGACTGGAAATTGTTGAATAAATTCTTATCATAACTTATTTCAAGTGTATATGTACGGTTTGCGCTGTCATAAGAGTTTGGGGGATCAATATATATATATATATACGATCTACTGGTGGTCGCCAGTAGATAGTTATAGTTAGAACCACGTTTACATAGGAAAAGCATTTTTTGATTTGCTTATAACTTTGGCGTCATTTGATGAATCTTTATGAAATTTTCCAAAACGTTGTTCTTTTCAGGACAACTCCTATCCTGAAAGTTTGGGGGTGATTCATGAAGGGGGGGGGCTGAGAAAAAAGGGGGGTCCAAAAACGTGTTTTCTCAATGCAATTTCCATAGGAAACTTTAGACAAGGCTACAGGTCAAACTGCTGAACGGAATTACACCAAATTTGGCAGGGAGAAAGGTATTGGCCCACAAAGCACACTTTTGTTTAAATGGGGTAAGTCCGTTCAGTAGTTTTAGAGAAATATCAAAATTTACAGATAGAGAATTCTGACATCTGATCGGCTGAGGCGTTACGAGCACGAGCGTGCGGCTCATTGCCTGCGAACTGTTGAAACTAGGAAGTGTTGGCAGCCATTTTGTGACTGAGTTGAAAGGCGTAGGGTGGAAAAAAAGAGAATAATTGTATAAGAAGGTATAGTAGGAACACTGTGGTCTTAGTTTAAGCAGTCTGTAAGGTGCAGAGGCAGGGAGTTTGAATGTTGCGTAGGCCGTGGAAATTACGTCCGCAGAACACCGGCACGCGGTATTGCGGCAAGGTTGCGTAGGCTCTGGAAATCCCGTCGGGAAAACAATGCACCGTATTGCGGCAAGCAGTGTGTAGGGTGCACACACAGGTAGTGTGAATGTGCAGTGTTGCGGCAATGTTCAGTAGGCTGTGTAAGGGTGCACACACAGGTAGTGTGAATGTGCGGTATTGCGGCAATGTTCAGTAGGCTGTGTGAATCATATCGGGAAAATAACAATGCGCCTTATTGCAGCCTTCTTTTAATAGAATGCACAGTAATGTTTAGTTATAATGCGGTGTTCACTTTTATCACGGACAGTGTCACTTTCTGAGACGAAATTTAACATTATGTGGGAGGGTGTGTTCTGTTCCTGTGCCCGGAACAAAATTAATGTTTAATTGGCTGAAGTGATCCAACAACGAGCTCAATGTTCATTGGCTGCGAACCATTGAAAGTAGAAGTGTTGCCAGCCATTTCCTCCCCGTCCACGGATTAGCAAGGACATCTGATTGTCTGCCGTGTTCCAAGCAGGACCTTCCCAAGCTTAATGTTCATTGGCTGCGAACCATTGAAAGTAGAAGTGTTGCCAGCCATTTCCTCCCCTTCTGCGGAGTAGAAGGGACATCTGATTGGCTGACGTGTTCCAAGCAGGACCTTCCCAAGCTTAATGTTCATTGGCTGCAAACCATTGAAAGTAGAAGTGTTGCCAGCCATTCCCTCCCCCTCTGCGGAGCATCAGGGACATCTGATTGGGTAATGTGTTCCAAGCAGGACCTTCCCAGGCTTAATGTTCATTGGCTGTAAACCATTGAATGTAGAAGTGTTGGCAGCGATTCCCTCCCCCTCTGCGGAACACCATGGACATTTTATTGGCTAAAGTGTTCCGAGTACAAGTTTGCTCCTTATTGGCTGGGAACTGTTGTGAACCCTTTTGTGACGCACTTCAATGGAGTACGGAAAAACAAACTAGTAGCGGGGAGGGTAGGAACACTGTTAACTCTGTACAGTGGTCACATGGTGGTGGACAGGGATTGTGAAGGTAAAATTGTTTTTTATATATTTAAGGGCCATTTATATAATTGGCGTGGGGTGTAAAAATCACGGTGGGAAAATAACAGAGTGTGTTGCGGTCTTCTTTTAATTGAGTTTGCAGGTGGGATGCTTCCAGGAGCACTATTTACTTACAATATGGTGTTTACTTTTCTGATGGGGAGCAGTGGTTGCGCAGCAAAAATTTCAGTCTAGGTTTGAAACAGTTTTTACTAAGCAATTACAAATATACTTTCTTTGGAAACTGAAGCTGTATATATCAAAGGGGTGACAAATAAAAACGCAATACATAAAATATCTCTTAAGCGTGGCCATATCCTCCCTTTTTTTCGGCTATAGTTTGTAAAAGTGTTGCCCCATATTCTTGATACTATAAGAGGGCATGAGTTACTTTTAGATAAAGTAGAAAAAAAGTGCTACAAGAAACACTCCCGCACTGCATCATCTCAGGTCACAAGAACAATAACAAGTAAAAAACAGTTAAACACGAATCATTTTATATTACATACAAATGTACGCTTTATCATTTAAAAAAAATTCTATTTTGTAGAATTCGGGAAAGTTCTGTCGTAGTGCTTAGAGGTCCCTCACTGCTCCGCTAAAAAATCACGTACTCCTTTAAGAACATATAGGATAGTAGTATAATAATATAAACTACTGGTCTTATGTATTCTATACGGAGAAGGTGAATAGGAACGCATCAGAGAAAAATAGAAATACCAAAACAAATGTAGGGTTTATCAAAGTTATTCACTAAGAAAGTATGCAAACTAACTTTTTTTAAACTGTAATTTCGAAAAATATTCTCACTGTGAAAATATCTGATCAAGTAAGTTATAAAGATCAGTAAGCTGTATTTCAGATGGTTTACTCCTGGCGGCGACAAACCTCCAATTCCTGTTGTGTGAAAATATCACACTCTATTACAATATACAGAGTGTCACTGATGCACACAAAAAGGAAAAGGAACATAAACTCATGAATACAAAACAAGATCAATAACGAAAAATTTTCCAGCGATGAATATGTTCAGAGGTTCTTTTCTCCGGGACTTCGAAATCTTTCATCTTCGCGCCAATGGGTCATAAACTCCTCTGAGATCACAATGACTGTTAATATTATAATATACATATTCACAGTATATGGTCCCAAGGGAGAAACAGAGTTTGAACCAGAAGGTGCTGACGTTACATATAAATCTTTAGTCTTCGCGCGGACTGGTCATAAACTCCCCTGAGGTCAGTCTAAATGTGAATATTACAATATACATACCACACTATATGATCCCAAGGGGGAAACAGAGTTGGAACCAGAAGGTGCTGACGTTATATATAAATCTTTACTCTTCGTGCCGACGGGTCATAAAATCCTCTGAGATCATAATGGGTGGTTATTATAATATACATAATCACACTGTATGATCCCAAGGGGAAAACAGACTAAGACCAAGAGGCTGCTGACGTTACATATAAATCTTTAGTCTTTGCGCCGATGGGTCACCAACACTTCTGAGGTGAAGTAGAGTGTCAATATTATAATATACAAAGTCACACTATATAAGCTCAAAGGAGCCTTTGATAAACCCTACATTTTTTTGGGGTACTTCTATTTTTCTCTGTTGCGGTTCCTATTCACCTTCTCCCGATAGAATATATAGGACCAGTAGTGTATATTATTAGACTACTATCCTATATGTTCTTAAAGGAGTACGTGATTTGTTAGCGGAGCAGTGAGAGACCTCTAAGCACTATGACAGAACTTTCCCGAATTCTACAGAATAGACATTTTTAAAAATTATAAAGCGTACATTTGTATGTAATATAAAGTCATTTGTGTTTAACTTTTTTTACTTTTTATTGTTTTTCTGACCTGAGATGATGTAGTGCGGGAGTGACACCATTGTTACAGTAAAAAGAAAAGGAAAATAAAGTTATGAAAACAACAGAAGATCAATGACGAAATACATTAGAGCAGTGAATATTTTCAGAGCTTCTTGTGGTGACGGGTCATAAACTCCTCTGAGATCATTATGACTGTGAAAATTATAATATACATATTCACAGTATATGATCAAAAGGGTGGAACAGACTAAAAACCGGAAGCTGGTGACGATGCTTATATCTTTACTCTTTGCGCCGACGGGTCATGAACTCGTCTGAGATACCCATGACTGTTCATATTATAATATACATATTGACAGTATATGATCCCCAGGGGAAAACAGACTAACAACTGGAAGCTGGTGACGTTAATTATAAATCTTTAGGGTTTGCGCCGACGGATCACCAACACCTCTGAAGTGAAGTACAGTGTCAATATTATAATATAGAAAGTCACAATCTATAAGCTGAAAGGAGCCAGAAAAGGAGCAATGTTTGCTGTAATCTGTCTGTTTCTGAAAACAAGCTGCTGACGTTACAGAAAAAAAGGCAAAAACATGCAATAACACTGTTTTCTAGATATAAATGTTTAAATATTGACAAATAGCTATGTATTATATATATCTACTATGCCATAATCAAACAACTTACAACTCCGTAATATGTTTTGTTGCCGCAGAACAAGAATCCGATGCTAGAAAAGGGAACCTGCATCCCAGAATGGACACGGATAAATAACTCACGAAAACGAAACTTAATCGAACAACGGGTGTGGTTTATATAATTTTTGGTTATTGAGTAGTCTATCGAAGGAAGATGCGGCTCCGCCTATTTAGATGTCCCATTTTATAGTTTACACGTGCTCACGTTTTAACTGTTTAACTTGTGCACGTGTTAAGAAAAATTACAAAATGTGAAGCTGTAAAGGTTTCGATTTCCATCGTAACACGTATAAGGTCCTTAAATAGGTAGATACGTTGGAGAGTTTAAAAACTGTTACCCAGCAAACTGGGTCATTTGCATTCTCATGATTAAAAACATCTAAATAGAAGACATAAAAAAAATACCGTTTACAATAGAAGAAAAAAAACATACGTGCTAATATTTGTCATCACTATGCTGTTAAATTTGTAAAGCGTACAGCTACCCCCGGAAAGGTGTGCCGTCGCTCGGGGGCGTTGGGAAGATTAAGCAAGGTGTTGCCAACAGTGAGATAGTGGTGGGCTAACATGCTGCTCGAGCAGGGAATTGAACTGTGAACACTGTTGTTCGAAGTCTGGTATTATAGGTGCTGCGTCACACTTTCACCACACTTATATGTTAATTACTGCTAATTAAGTTGTAAACATTGTTAAATTATAAGTAGGGCTTCCTGTTTTCCGTTTTTACTGATTTTTACAGATAAATAAAGACAGAACAATATTTATTTTCCTCTCTGTATTTATTTTAAAATGTTGATGAAAACGGAAATTGGGTTATTTTTTGAGCGATTCTAAATGCTGTCAGTCATGACTACCAGGCCAATAGGTCTGTCGTTCTAAAAGTAAAAGGGTTAAAAAGAATTTTAGTAAGGAGCCTTAAACAGCAAAAAATATGCTCGTAAAAGAAAACATGTACAATTTACTATCAAGGTTGTGCATATTTTATCATCTGAGAGTGTTTATATGACTGAAAACGGTCAGTCCTTCAGGCATGAGTGCATATTTATCAGACAAAGAAATGTGGAAATATACTCATTTCAGATTCATTTTTACACAAACCCCAAAATACATATGGGTAAATACAGATACAATTATTTTTTAAAAATTGATAAATACAGACGGAATTGCCCAAAAAATAAATACCACAAAACCAGGAGCCATAATTATAAGTTATAAAAGACTACTGTTAAGTTAGTTTTCACTATAAAAAGTATACACATCTTTTTAAAATTTACTTAAAAAACATTATAGGTTATAGGGATATTGTAGTTAGAAATTAGCATTTAAAAAACCTTTGAAATTCACTGAAAAAACCATTGGTTTTACAGAAGCTATAGTTCGAAATTGGCATTTAAAAAAACCTTCGAAATTCACTGAAAAAAACATAGATTTCAAGGGTGTTATAGTTAGCTGGACATTTCACTCGTACAAAACCATAGAAATTCCCCCGTTATAGTTAGTTCAGCTATCTATAACCCACCACCCCGCAATGTACTGCTCATGACGTCCCATATTACATCATTCATGGCATGATCAGTGACATCACTGATGATATCACTGATGACATCTCAAATGACATCACTGATGACATCATCCACGTGATAATCCGATGCACCTCCTCACATCCTAATATAACCTTTGATACATCCAGTCTAAAATACAGACTACCATTTTTGAAACCATAGAGACACCAATACCAGTTACTACATACCCACTCACTGATTCTTAGGTCTACACTCACATCCACTCATTCATCCATACAATCACTTATACATGCAGTCACTCCTCAATACAACACTATCATATGCAGTCATACACCTATTTAAACAGTCACATACCACCACTCATCCATGAAGTTACTCACAGACCTAGATAGTCATGTAAATAACCAATCACACTCCCATTTACTCACCTATACAGTTATACACACACCACCTCACTAATTCATACAGATAGTAGTGCATACTTACTCTCTTATATAATCAGTGATACAAGTGCACACTCATCCATACAGCCACTTACGTAATTACTCACTGTCACATATAGTTATTTATATACACCATCACTCACATGAACTGCCTTTTACATATGTAGCTACTTACATGTACCACTGAGATCTCCATTCACTCACGAACACACCCATAAACACACTCACCCAGTCATAGAGCTGTTTCCACATGCAGTCTTGAACCCATACACCCAGTGAATCAACTAGTCACACATCTATGCACAGTCACACACCTCCAACCCACCCACACACACACTCAGGCACCACTACAAATACTCAGGCAAACAGTCAATAACCCATATAAACTGTCATGTAGCTACTGACTAACCCATGTACTAGCATACACAACAACAGACACACTGATACAGACATTCACACAGTTTAGTCACTAATGCATGCATTCAGTAAGACACGCTTAATCAGTAACTTATACAATCAGTCACACACCTCGTAAATCCTTCATCCAGATACTTATACACCCACTGATTCTTCAATACTGCTTGGCATATGTGATGTCATCAGTGATGTCATTTGAGATGTCATCAGTAATGTCATCAGTGATGTCACTGACCGTGCCATGAATGATGTAATATGTGACGTCATGAGCAGTGCATTGCGGGGGCGCGAGTTATAGTTAGCTGAACTAACTAGAACGGTGGAATTTCTATGGTTTTGTACGAGTGAAATGTCCAGCTAACTATAACACCCCTGAAACATATGGTTTTTCAGTGAATATATAGATAGATAGATAGATAGATAGATAGATAGATAGATAGATAGATAGATAGATAGATAGATAGATAGATAGATAGATAGATAGATAGATAGATAGATAGATAGATAGATAGATAGATAGATAGATAGATAGATAGATAGAAAGATAGAAAGATCTATCTTTATAGTTATAGTTATAGTTAGGGTTACCAGAAATAGGAATTCATCTGATTTTTCACCATTAGTACTTTTGCGCCTGTTTTACGAATCTTCACAAAACTTTCCAAACCTATTGCTTTTTCAACAATGGCGGAGGATGGAAGGTTTCACGTAAACAAAGATAAACGGGGGATCCCAAAACGCATTTGGCCATCAATGCATTTTTCTATAGGCTTTTTACTCATGTGCAGCGGCCAAATGCCCAGCCAGATTTCCATAAAATTCAGCAGGATTACACATTATGTTGTGCATGTAACCCTTTTTGTTTATTTCATGGTAAGTAATTTTTAAATTATAAAGAATATTAACTTAGTGATATCTGTTTTCTCTGTACTTTCTTGAAATTTGACTGTATTTTCGTGAAGTACAGCTGTACATATCGATGACAAGGCATTATGTCATCTGCTAGCAATTGCCTTTACAAATGTTAAAGGCAGCTATGGTGTTTTCAGGTACACATTGGCTGTGTTCTGCGTTATGCCCATAGATATAGGTATTAGGTTTGATATTTTTCCCCTACCAATTACCACTTTATTAAAGTGGTAATAAACCGGGAGAAATGTTTATTAATATATATATATATATATATATATATATATATATCTCAGGTGATCAAGGCCGCTTGGACGGCCGAAACACGTCCTGACACAAGAGGAGATTGAGAAATAAAAAATAATGCTGCACAAGTTGGTCTGCACTGGTGATTTCCGCGCACAAGCGGGAGTGCATTGCGAGTTGCTGTGAGATATATATATATATATATATATATATATTCACTTAAAAAACCATAGGTTTCCCACATGTTATAGTTAGCTTAGGACATTTCACTCGTGAAAAACCATTGAAATTCCACCGTTATAGTTAGTGCAGGCAACTATAACTCACGCGACCGCAATCCTCTGCTGATGACGTCAGATCACCGTATTTAGACACTTATTTACCCATGTCTTCTTCCATTAATTTTTAGCTATACATATATTACAAATATTTTTTTTTCAGAAAGACACATATGTCATCAGTGATGTAATATCTGACGTCATCAGCAGAGGATTGCGGTCGCGTGAGTTATAGTTGCCTGCACTAACTATAACGGGGGAATTTCAATGGTTTTTCACGAGTGAAATGTCCAGCTAACTATAACATGTGTGAAACCTATGGTTTTTTAAGTGAATTTGCAAGGTTTTTTAAATGCTAATTCCTAACTATAACGTGTGTGAAACCTATGGTTTTTTCAGTGAATTTGTACGGTTTTTTAAATGCTAAGTTATGTATTTTATAAAAAAAAAATTTAAGGTTTTTCACCGTGCGCGTACCGTACGCGCATGGTGCGCTTCGCGCAGCGCGCGCCCACGTTACGTAGTTCGCGGAATTTTTCCATTTCTACCGTACGCGCACGCTATGCGTACTCCGCGATTTTTCTCAAAAAAATTTAAGGAAATTTTGGCCCTTGGGGGTCCTTCTGGGACCCCCTGACTAAGGCTAGGGGGTCAGGAAATGTCCACCCTGCCCCCTTTTCACGTTCTCCACCTTTGTTTTACACCTCCTCAGACTGCGAGAGACAAAATGGCGGCCGACACTTCCTGGTTTCGACCGATTCGAATGTTTACTAAGATCTAACAACCAATCAGAATCGGGCTCGCACACGGCAGCGTGCGCATACGGTAAGTTTTACCGTACGCGCACGGTGCGCGCTTACAGATATATATATTGATTTACATGCTATTTTCTCAGGAAATACTGAACAGATTTACACCAGACCTGCAAAAGGCACATCCCTGACCTGAGGACTACCTCTCTGCCAAATTTCAAGTAATTCTGCTCAGCCGTTCGGGCTGTAGCTTGAACTAAAGGCCCTATGGAAAAAGGCATGGGGAAAACGTGTTTTGGGACCCCCCCTTTTTCTCAGCCCCTGCTAGACGAATCCCCCCGAGACTTTCAGGGAAGGAGCGGAGCGAAGCGCCCCACCTATTTTGAAAATTTCGTGAGGATTCGTCAATCGGCGCCAAAGTCATTCTAAATAGAATGTTGCGGATTTCCTATGGAAACACGGTCCTAACTATAACTATCTACTGGCGACCGCCAGTAGATAATATATATATATATATATTTACTTAAAAAACCATAGGTTTCATACACGTTATAGTTAGGAATTAGCATTTAAAAAACTTTGCAAATTCACTTAAAAAACCATAGGTTTCACACATGTTATAGTTAGGTGGACATTTCACTCGTAAAAAAACAATGAAATTCCCCCGTTATAGTTAGTTCAGATAACTATAACTCGCGGGCCCGCAATCCACTGCTGATGACTTCACATATTACATCACTCATAACATGGTCAGTGGCATCACTCATGACATCACTGATGACATCATCCTTGTGATAGAGTGGCGGTCGCGCGAGTTATAGTTATCTGAACTAACTATAACGGGGGAATTTCATTGTTTTTTACGAGTGAAATGTCCACCTAACTATAACATGTGTGAAACCTATGGTTTTTTAAGTGAATTTGCAAGGTTTTTTAAATGCTAATTCCTAACTATAACGTGTGTGAAACCTATGGTTTTTTAAGTGAATTTGTACGGTTTTTTAAATGCTAAGTTATGTATGTATTATTATATTTTTTTTTATAAAGGTTTTTCGTCATGCGCGCACCCCGCAATTTTTTTTAAAAAAATTAAAATGTTTTTTTTACCCTTCGGGGTCCTTCAGGGACCCCCTGACAAAGGCTAGGGGGTCAGGAACTCTCTACCCTGCCCCCTTTTCACGTTGGCCACCTCTCTTTTTTAGTGTCGCACCCAAAACAAACAAAATGGCGGCCGACACTTCCTGATTTCGACCGATTCGAACGTTGACTGACATGTAACCACCAATCAGAATTACGCTCGCACACGTAAGGGCGCGCGCACGGTGCGCGGCTATAGATATTTATGTACTTTTAACTGCAATTTCTCAGGAACTACTTAACAGATTGACTCCATATACGCAAAAGGCACATGCCTGGCCTCAGGACTACCTCTCTGCCAAATTTCAAGTAATTCTGTTCAGATGTTCGGGCTGTACCTTCGACTAAAGGTCCTATGGTAAAATGCATGGAGAAAACGCGTTTTGGGACCCCCCTTTTTTCTCAGCCCCCGCTTGACGAATCACCCCGAGACTTTCAGTGTAAGAGCTGAGCGGAGCGCCCCATTAGTTTTGAAATTTCGCGAGGATTGATCAACCGGTGCCAAAGTTATTCAAAATAGAATTTTGAGATTTCCTATGGAAACACGGTCCTAACTATAACTATCTACTGGCGACCACCAGTAGATAATATATAGAGATATATATATATTCACTTAAAAAACCATAGGTTTCACACACGTTATAGTTAGAAATTAGCATTTAAAAAACCTTGCAAATTCACTTAAAAAACCATAGGTTTCACACACGTTATAGTTAGGAATTAGCATTTAAAAAACCTTGCAAATTCACTGAAAAAACCATAGGTTTCACACACGTTATAGTTAGGAATTAGCATTTAAAAAACCTTGCGAATTCACTGAAAAAACCATAGGTTTCACACACGTTATAGTTAGGAATTAGCATTTAAAAAACCTTGCAAATTCAATGAAAAAACCATAGGTTTCACACATGTTAAGAGTTAGCTGGACATTTCACTCGTACAAAACCATTGAAATTCCCCCGTTATAGTTAGTTCAGCTAACTATAACTCGCGCGACCGCAATCCACTGCTGATGACGTTACATATTACATCACTCATGACATGGTCAGTGACATTACTCATGACATCACTGATGACATCTCAAATGACATCAATGATGACATCACTGATGACATCATCCTTGTGTAAGAGTGGCAGACCTCCTCTTATCTTAATATAAACTTTGATACACACATTGAAAAATACAAACTAAAGTTTTGAAAACTATAAAGATACCAATACCAGTTATAACAACCTATTCAGTAATTCCAAAATTTACATACGCATCCACTCATTCAACACTTCTATATAGTCACTCATACATGTACTCAGTCATCATATGTACTCATACACCTATACATCCTGTTACACACCTACACTCATACATAGAGTTACACACATACTCACACATGCAAATAAACATTCATTTACTTGCATAGACAGCTATACACACACCACTACACTTACTTCTACAGAAACGTACACATACTTACTCTCTTAAACAATCACTTATAGAAACACATATTTATTTATACAGGAACTCTTCCAATCTCTCACTCTCATATATCCTCACTTATATACATCAATGCTCACATATACTAGTTTAAAACATATGGCCTTACTCATAAAGACACTATTGAGACAGTCATCCACTCTCTTACTCACCCATACACACACTCATCCACCCATACTGTCCTGCTCACATACTGTTGTTATGTTATTTATTTTTGTAAAGCGCGCAGATGCCGCAGCAAAGTGGCGTCCTGGCGCTGAGGAGATGGTACAACATAACGGCGAAGAAATACTAATCGCAGATGAGGTGAAGGACCTAAACCGTGGAAAACAGGAAGGTTTTCAAACATTTCCTGAAAGGAAGAAGATTGGGGATGGAACGGAGCGAAGGGGGGAGGGTATTCCAGAGTGAGGCGGCTAGCACCGAAAAAGAGCGTCCGCCCATTCTAGCTCTTTTGAAGCGGGGGACAATAGCCAGATTTAACCCCGCAGAGCGAAGCGCTCTATTCGGGAGATAAGGGGAAATGGTCTGGGCGAGAATGGGAGGAGTGGACAACTTTAGAATTTTAAAAGTGAGGCAGAGTGCCTTAAATTTAATCCTCTGCTCCACCGGGAGCCAATGCAGATTTAGGATGGTTTGGCGGGCAGAGCAAAATCTTGGCAGGCCAACCAGCATCCTGGCCGCCGCGTTTTGAATGCACTGGAGGCGAAAAAGCTCCACTTTGTTGACTCCTAGTAGAAGCGAACTGGCATAGTCCAGTCTGCTCAGGACCATAGCTTGAACTATGATTTGCCTGGTGGTAGGGTCGAAAAATTTGAAGATTGGTCTGAGACACTGCAGAGTGCCAAAGCAGACCCCAGCCAATCTTTTAGTATAGGGAATGTAGGACAGCTTGCTGTCGAACCACACCCCAAGATTTCTGACCTCGTCAGCAGGCACCGGAACAAATCCAAGCTCAGGGGGCCACCACTGGTTACCCCAGAGGTCGGTGTTTTTTCCAAAGATTAAGACCTCGGTTTTTGAGGCATTCAGCTGCAGCTTGTTGTCCGACATCCATCCCGTAACTCCTCGTAGAGCGATCTGAAAGGCAACGGCGTCCATTGCGGACTCACCATTAAGTGCCACCGCCAGCTGGGTGTCATCAGCGTAAGACACCATGGTGAGACCGTATCTCTGGGCTACCTCAGCGAGTGGTTGGACATATAGGTTGAACATGGTTGGGCTGAGAGCAGACCCCTGAGGAACACCTTGCAAGATAGGACGGGAGGCGGAAACAAAAGGCGGCGTGGACACCTGAAAGGATCGGTCTGTAAGAAAAGACCGAAACCAATCGAGAGCGATCTGGCCAACCCCGGCTTCCGAGAGTCGCTGGAGGAGAACAGAGTGAGAGACGGTATCAAAGGCAGTGCTGAGATCCAGCAGGATCAGCGCTACCGTTTGATCTCTGTCAAGTAACTTTCTGATTTGCTCCACTACCGCAAGGAGAGCGGTCTCGGTGCTATGGTGTGCTCGGAACCCATTTTGAGATGGGTCGAGGAGGTTAGCTTCCAACAAATGGGAAGACAGAACGCAATTGGCATGAGATTCCGCTAGTTTGGAAACCCAGGGGAGAAGGGAGATGGGGCGGTAGCTCTCGGGAAGGGAAGGGTCCAGGGAGGGTTTTTTCAGGATAGGGACAACGGTTGCTTGTTTCCATTTGACTGGTACACTTCCTGTTTCAAAGGATAGGTTAATAAGATCAAGGATAGCCGGGTAACAGCACTCCTCGAGCTCTTGGAATTGAGTAGGGCGCAAAGGGTCCGTAGGGGAACCTGATCTAACTTTCATAGTTAATTTTTTGAACTCCTCTAGATTAGGACCACGAATAGAAAGAAGTTGTGGAGCAGTATTAAGCTTAATACTAGAAGGGTACTGCGCCCGAGAGTCTTGGGGAAAGGATCCGTAGATTGCCTCAACCTTTTCTACAAAAAAAGTGGCTATTTTTTCACATTGAGTCAGAGTAGCTTTAACAGGAGTAGAGGTCTGTTTGCTGGTTAACTCCTTACAGATTTGGAAAATAATCTTAGTAGGATTCGGGCTATTTTTAATTTCCATTGCATAATAAGTAGCTCTAGCCTTGCAGATAGCCTGGTGGTAGTACCTCGTACAGGATCTGTAAGCTTTTTTGAGCTCAACGTCATACCTTTTGCGCCACGCACGCTCCGCTTTTTTACAGGCGGATTTAAGTATTCTGAGCGAGTCCGTGTACCATGGACTCGAGGGACTAGATCTAATTTTAGTCCACCTGGCAGGTATGAAGGAGTCGAGTGCTGACGTAAGCCACTCACAAAAGCTATCATAGCTACAGGTGATTTCAGTAGAGGGGGGAGGACGGTGTGTCAAAAGAAACTGCTGAAATTCCTCTAATTTAAGCTTCTTCCATGAGCGTTTAAAAACACTTAGAGAATAGGGTTCAAACACAGGGGACGATAAAGTGATATGACCCTGTATTAAGAAATGGTCGGTCCAGGCCATGGGTGTGGGAGCACTAAGTCGAACATTCGGAATGTTCGTAAGGAAGGGGTCGAGTATATGCCCACCACTGTGAGTCCCTTGGTCGACCAACTGGACAATTTTAAGGGCCTCCAGATCGGCCAGTAAGGTACCAACTGTGCTGGTGAGTGGGGAATCCATATGAAGGTTGAGGTCACCAATAATTGTAAAGTTGGCTGTCTTCAAAGCTAGAGACGCAACGACCTCGGGAAGACTAAGGCGGAAAACTCCATCAGGACCAGGAGGTCTGTAAATAAGTAGTCCAGACAGCGTAAAGTGGGGGGATAGGGTAATACTAAATTGCGCACTTTCCCCAGGCTGCCACTGAACTTTTCTGCCAGACACAAGGGTAGCAAGATTTTACAGCGGCTGCTATGCCACCTCCTCTAGAATTGCGGTGTAAGGTATACATGGTATAACCTGTAGGTAAGGCTAGATTAATGGACGCCATAGCCTGGTCATGTAACCATGTCTCCGTAAGAAAAAAGACGTCTGGTTGCTCGTCCTCTATCAAAGTAAAGACTTCCATAAAATGACAGGCAAGCGATCTGACATTCAGGTGAAATACTTTAAGAGAGGGGCGACTCACACCGTCAGTCACCACTGTTCCCGGCCTACTGTCTTCAAAACACATACAAACAGTGAGTCACTCATTCATGCATCTATACGCTAAGTAACATCCCCCACTGAACCATACAGACACTCATACTCATACTCTAAAAACGAACTAATAACCCATATACACACTCATGTAGCTACTCACCAACCCATGCAGCCACTTATACACAAAGTGAGACACTGATACAGATATTTAAATATTTAAACATTACTCACTAATACTTGTATTCACTAAGATACTGTTAATAAGTCAGTTATACAATTAATTTTACAAAAAAAACATCCATTTAGACACTTATTTACCCATTTATTCTTCCATTAACCTTTAGATATACATATATAAAAAATATTTATTTTTCAGAAAGACACATATTCACTGGATGATGTCATCAGTGATGTCATCAGTGATGTCATTTGAGATGTCATCAGTGATGTCATGAGTGATGTCACTGACCATGTCATGAGTGATGTAATATGTGACGTCATCAGCAGTGGATTGCGGTCGCGCGAGTTATAGTTAGCTGAACTAACTATAACGGGGGAATTTCAATGGTTTTGTACGAGTGAAATGTCCAGCTAACTATAACATGTGTGAAACCTATGTTTTTTTCAGTGAATTTGCAAGGTTTTTTAAATGCTAATTCCTAACTATAACGTGTGTGAAACCTATGGTTTTTTCAGTGAATTTGCAAGGTTTTTTAAATGCTAATTCCTAACTATAACGTGTGTGAAACCTATGGTTTTTTAAGTGAATTTGCAAGGTTTTTTAAATGCTAATTTCTAACTATAACGTGTGTGAAACCTATTTTTTTTTTAGTGAATTTGTAAGGTTTTTTAAATGCTAATTTATCTATGTATTATTATATTTTTTATATATTTATTTTACAATAAACTACCTATGTATATAGTTATAGATTGACTGTTTCCTGTAATATGGAATGGCTCAGCTCTTCTTTTTTGAATTTGGATAAAGTTGAACAGCATAGTTAATATCTTCTATAAACTTATAAACAGTTTAAAATGTTTTTTTTTTATGGGTTTTTCACGCGCACCGGCAATTTTTTTTATTAAACGAAATGTTTTTTTTTTATTTAAGGAGGTCCTTTAGGGACCCCCTGAGAAGGTCTAGGGGGTCAAGGAGTGTCTTCCCTGCCTCCTTTTCATGTTTTAGAAATCGGGTTAAAAGTAATTCATTTCTGATGCGTGCGTGCACCGTGCGCGCATGCGTGCGAGAAGCGTGCGCGCACCGGAATTTTTTTTTATTAAACTAAATGTTTTTTTTTTTATTTACGTGGTCCTTTTATGGACCTCCTGAGAAGGTCTAGTGGGTCAGGGAGTGTCTTCCCTGCCTCCTTTTCATGTTTTAGAAATCGGGTTAAAAGTAATTCATTTCTGATCCGTGTGCGCACGGTGCGCGCATACGTGCGAGCACCGTGCGCGCACGGCAAGTCATGTGATTACGAAACAACACTTTTCATTGGTTCATAGTAGTTTCTGTTCCAGAATCTTCAAACACCACACCCACTCCCCTCACTATTTCTTCTTATTTCCTGGGACAAGGAGCTGAACAGCTACTCGAGTAAAATCTTACTTGAAAATGGCAGACCAGCAGTCTACTTCAGGGAGTGAGGCGGAGACCTTTGTGGTACCACCAAGGAAGAGCAAACAAAAACACTCTTTCATCTGGAAATACTTCACCTTTCCAGAGGGCCAAAAGAAGGTCAATGCGCCGAAGGTGACATGCACTATTTGTGGAAGTGTCTTATCCAGAGGAGATCCCAGCAAGAAATACTCCTTTAGTATTTATTCAATGCTGAGACACTTCAAGACAGTGCATCCTGTACCTTATGCGCGAGAAACAACTAGAGCCCTAAGGGACAACCCTCCACCTGCTCAGCCGAGCACATCATCTGCGGCCGCAGATTCTCTGTGCACCAGGCCACTGGACATCCGCCCACTTTTCCAGAAGGTGCACATACATTGTAATGTGTGCAATGCTGTTCTTTGCTACGGAGAGAGCAGTATTAACTTGATTGAAAACAAAATACAGCAGCACACATGCTCCAGCCCATAATATTTTTCATTTATTGTTTTTGTTCCTGTTGAACAATTTTTCATTACCAGTTTTTTTTTGGTGCTCTAAAAAAAATCAAAAAAATACAAAATTGTTAAAAAAACTAAAAAAAAATACAAAACAAAAAAGACAAAAAAAACAGTTCTTTTCAGAACTCACTTCACTTCTCCAAGAAGAGCTATATTCCTAATATACTGTGTTGTAATTTTATTGAATGAATGTGTAGTGTATACATGAATGATTGAAATGATTGAAATGAATGAGTGAAGAGGAGGAAAGGACAGACAGAATGAGTGAGAAAAGGAAAGTATGATCAGTCATGAAAGGGAAGTGAAAGACTGACTGCAACAAAAGGACTAAGGGTAGAGGATACAGGTAAGAAGAGTGAATGAGTAAGGGAATGGCAGTGAGTAATGGAGAGTGATGGAGGGGGTGTGAGAAAAGGATAGTAAGGGACGGAGATAGGAAAAGGGAGTAACAGATGAAGCGGATGAAGTACAGCAGGGTAAAGGGATTGAAAGTAAGAGAAGTGGAGTGATGGTGAGATAAGGGGTATGAGGATTAGAAAAGGGGGTAAGGGAAAGTGAGAGATGGGGAGTGAGGGGATGGAGGGATTTAGGAAACTGGAGTGAGAGAAAGGTAGTCAGGATTTCAATGAGCAAAGGAGAGTGAGGGAGAGTGAAGGAAAGAATGCGAAAAGATGAAGGGGTGTGAGATACAGACAGGAGGAAGAGAAGTAGGAGAATAGGAGTGACTATGAGTAAAGGATAGTGACAGTTAGGGAAGGTGAGGGAAGGAGAATGACGGAGAAGGTTAAAAAATTAACATAGATGGAAAATGAGTGATGGAGAGAGGAGGAGTGGTAGAAACAGGGATGTTAAGGAAATTAAGGGTAAGACAGACAAAGGGAGAGAGACAGAAACAGAGACAGAGAGCAAGGAACTGAGAAGGAGTAAGGCAGTTAGAATGACTGAGACATATGAAGACAGGGAGAGAAACATGGTTGAAAAAATAGTGATGGAGGCAGTAAACCTAGGGGAGTAGTAGAGAAGGAGTGAGGGAGTTACGAATGAGCAGTAAAGGAAGAAGGGAGAGGGAAGGGGAATGAGAAAAGCAGAGTGAGGAGAAGTGAAGAAAAGGGAGCATGAAAGTGAAGGGGTGAGAAATACTGATATTTTAAACTTACCTGACCAACAAAATAACTTAATTAGAAATAAATGGGTTTTTTTAATTACAAGAAAAATGGATTCAATTTCCTAAATTTTCTTTCTAGATCTGAAAAAAAAGAAAAAAGTAGTAATATTTAACAATACATTTTAGAATACAGTACACATATTTTCATATTTAACAAAGTAATTTTTTGCCCTTTTTTTGCTGTTTTCAGAATATATTGAATTTCACTGAAAATAGTGATATCAATTGTATTCATCACTTAACAGCGGGCAAAAAAATGAACAATCTGAAAGATTGTTTAAAAAAGCCATGGAATCTATCCTCAGTAAAACATACCTTGATAGAAATGTAACATATATATTAAAAATATCTTCTAAGAACAATAACTATTTGCAATAAATAACGTCTGTAAATCTTGTTGCTTAAGCACATACACCAAAATAATATCTGTCAAAGAAGTCCACAATAGAAACATTTACCTTTCCATGAGGCCAAATGGTAATTTTTAAATCCTTTTTAGGTGAAATATCCAATGGTAATCCTATAAAATCGAAATAATGGTTTCTTCAGATGCTGCAATTTGTACCTAAAATTTTGGTTTTAGAAAAATTAAGTAGGAATTTGGTAATTCTGCAGGCAAACGCTGCTTGAAAATCAATTGAGAATCATTACACAGTGTCCAGCCTTTTTCACATTTTAGATAAACTGTGTAATGACCAGAAGTTATAGAAGGTCCATCATGGAAAATTATTGCAACTGCAACAAAAGTCTTTCCTGATATTGATAATTGATTTCCTATAAACTTCTTTATTAAAGTGTCCAATTTTGTTCCATCAGCTCTACAACGTTGCATCATTAAAATTACATACTGTCCATATTTCTTTAAAAATAACGTTGATAACATTTCTGATTTATATTGAGAACATTCCATGTTGTGATTTGCATCTTTAACTAATTTACTAAAAGTCACTGATTTACTCTCTGGTAATGCTAAATGTATGAACCTTTCAGAATCAACATTAGTGCTGCATGTGTTCATACAGTTTTCACAACAATGTTCCCATTTATAAGAGAGACCAAACATATTTTCTATTTCTACCCCTTCATCTTCCAGTACCATAAGCATATACATTAAGAATTCCTGTGCATCTTGCTGGACATTTTGTGTAAACTGTGTACATTCAGAACATACATCTAAAAGATTTCTAACATCAGAAGCACTTTCTATTTTAGTTTTATCATTACTCAACTTCTCATAAAGGAAACTCAGCGGAGAACAAAGTCTTTTTTCATGATTTAGTATTATCTGCTCTTGCAAACTTTCAAGATAAAATACAACATTCAGCACTACATTAGCGTAGCAGTTGACACCAGAGCTATTTTCAAAATGACAACCAACAACCACTTCAACATTGTCCTTTTTCTTTTTGCTTGCAATCACATCACTCTCCTTTTGTTTTCTCTTCTGTACATCCTCTTTACAGATATTCTCAATTCTCCTTTTCCGACAAACAACACGTTTTTCAAACACAGGATACTGACCTAAATGAGGAGCATAGCTTCTTCTTAATCTATTATACCCCTTTACACAATTTGCATCAGCACTAACTTTTGAGTCATCAAAGTCTATCATGAATAAACCAGATAATTTTTTCACTCGTGACAAAGCAACATATGCCATACCTTCTTTAAACACACTAGATCCAATGTTTACAAAAGCACTATCTACAGTTAATCCTTGAGATTTGTGAATAGTTACAGCATTTGCTAGAGAAAACGGAAACTGCTTCCTACGTACAAATAAGTCTTTCACAAGCAAAAAACTAACTGAACAACGACTAATGTCTTTAACCTCTTCAATCTGATCAAATTTTATTTTTAAAAATTCAATTCCATCTTTTTCCTGGTAATTAACAAAACCCACAACTTTACCCACAGCTCCATTCACTAAACCTTTTTCTACATTCAAATTACGTCTTAAAATTACTCGACAGTTCATACATGCAAAAAGATTCTTTTCTAAACCAGCTGTTTTCGATATGTTTTTCTCTAGAGAATCCAATTTAGTTTTCAATTTGCCTGTCAATATAATAGTTATTCCTTCATGCTGTATTTTATCCACGGCTTCCATTTTCATAATCTCTTCATTTTCCAATTTCAAAAGTTCTTCATTGAATATAGAGCATTCATGTAGTGTTGGCATTAAGCAGATTACAGTATTTATTTCTGCAATATTCTTGTATATTTTCTCTGGAACTATTTGTTCTGTTGGAAACAAATTACATAGAAGTCGTCATGCGGGAGGCGTACTGACCTATCCTCACCTTTTATTGTCTCCTGTCTCCTTGGAGGCAGCCACCTTTGTCACAGTCCCCATTTTCCTCGGATGTCAAACGGAAATCAGGGCTTCGTTTTGTCTCTCCTTCTTGGTGGCACATAAGTTCAATTGGACTTCTGCTGCATAATTGAGGGGACAACTACTTGCTTACTTCAAGGTTGACGCCGGACTGCCCCTGTACATCCCAGTCGTTCCAGCGCACAGCGCCAGCAACTCGCCGGACCCGCTTCGCGTTCAGTCACCGCAGAGGATTGCTGATTGGGACTGCCTGCCTGCCATCTGGGGGAAAAGAATCAGGACCGGGGCTGCGAGCAGCAGGGACTCCATAGTCCAGGAGTCCCTGCGAGCCCAATCACCAACACCTGGGCTGCTCTCCCTGGCCGACACGTCCCCAAGCCCACGGGAGTAAAAGTCGATTGATTCCTCCTTAACAGCGGGACAACTACTTGCTTACTTCAAGGTTGACGCCGGACTGCCCCTGTACATCCCAGTCGTTCCAGTGCACAGCGCCAGCAACTCGCCGGACCCGCTTCGCGGGTCCCGCTTCGCGTTCAGTCACCGCGGAGGATTGCTGATTGGGACTGCCTGCCTGCCATCTGGGGGAAAAGAATCAGGACCGGGGCTGCGAGCAGCAGGGACTCCATAGTCCAGGAGTCCCTGCGAGCCCAATCACCAACACCTGGGCTGCTCTCCCTGGCCGACACGCCCCCAAGCCCACGGGAGTAAAAGTCGATTGATTCCTCCTTAACAGCGGGACAACTACTTGCTTACTTCAAGGTTGACGCCGGACTGCCCCTGTACATCCCAGTCGTTCCAGCGCACAGCGCCAGCAACTCGCCGGACCCGCTTTGCGGGTCCCGCTTCGCGTTCAGTCACCGCGGAGGATTGCTGATTGGGACTGCCTGCCTGCCATCTGGGGGAAAAGAATCAGGACCGGGGCTGCGAGCAGCAGGGACTCCATAGTCCAGGAGTCCCTGCGAGCCCAATCACCAACACCTGGGCTGCTCTCCCTGGCCGACACGCCCCCAAGCCCAAGTACTGTACTATTTAAAGAACCTGGTTACCCGCTGCGCGGGAGCGCCCGGGTAAGCCCGGGCAAAGGGCGGGCCGTCTGAGGCCGTCAGAGAACGGAGGAGACCGGACCGGGCCCTCTCCATAACAACGAGGTACTTCCAGAACCTAACAGTTCACTAATCCAGCACATCGTTTGAGAGCTCTAAGTAGCCTGGTGTAAATTCTGTTTACCAAATTTTGTTGCCGACTAATTGTTCCGCCCGATTGTGGAGATGGTTCTTACGAGAGGGTCTAAAGATAAAGTAAAGGGAGGTGGGGGAAAACGTTTAGGTCCTATGGATGACTTTATTACCAAGGCGAACAATTTCATTGAGCAAAGTATCACCCTAATAGAAGGTAGGGTCTCTTTAGATCTAGCCCTGGCAAAGCGGTCATCCATGGGAAACTTGAAGAATGCAAAAACCCCCGAGACCCGCCAAATTGAGGGCTGTGGCCCCACTCCCACAGGTAGGAGAAGTTTACCAAATAATGTAGGTCTATCAGCTTCACAACTATCCGATTTTCAACTAAGTCTCGATCTAGAAAAATCCCCAGTACTAATCCCCGAAATAACCCCAGATGAAATAAGAATTACTAGAGGGAAAAGGGAGGGGGCAATTAGGAAAAGAAGAACAAAACCTAATAAATCGATCCCACATGACTCTAGTACTCTAGACGAACCAAAACCTTCAACACCCACATCTGACAATCCCCACTCTGGTAAATCAGTTATTAATCAGCTTACGCATGAAAATTTAGATTCGCTTAGCGTACATAACTCGATTTCTTCTTCACCTATTTACTCGCAAAGAGATCATTTAAACCCTGTGTCAATAGCCAACATAGCAGACCTTCTAAAAATTACCGTTACCCCACTCGAATTAAGGTTGTCTCGGATGGAACAACAATTACAGCTTCTCATAGACATTATGAAACCAAAACAAGTAATAGGGGGGGGGACAAAAAAAAAGAGAAAAGAATCAAACCTCCCCTTCAAAAGGTGTCATATACGCAAAAAAAAACCTCTAAAAAAGCCCCTTCTGATTCTACATCCAAATTACCACCTCCCGAAACAACCATCATAGAGAGAACAGAAGATCCTATTGCTAACTCCAACACTTATCCTTCTCAGAATAATGTTTTGGGAGCAGCAACGCCAGGGCCAAAATACCCCCCTCTCAAGGGAAAAAAGACGCTCCAACAAAACAAACAGGTCCCTAACCAAGTAACAACTGATCACACCATAGCTGACACGAGGGGCAGCAAAAAAAGGTTGGCAGTTGACCTACCTCCAGAAGCAAGCCCCTATGTGGTAGTTATGGTAGGAGTTCCCGAGCTAGAAGACCACGTTGTGGAAACTACCTGGTCACTGAAAAATAAGGTGCAGTTTTGGTTAAATAACAACTGTCCCATTACTGAACCCGGGTCATCTAGGATCCTGATGGTCAGTAGAACCCCGTTGGTGGGAAATAGTAGGAAATCAATTCCGGGTGACTGTATTCTGATTTCCTTTGACCACCCATGGGTGGTGGACCACATATGTTCTTGGGAGCATCCAAACACCCATGGCGAAATAGGTATTAGGCGTCTCTCCTTTTTTTACCCCTCCAGGTTGCCTAGGGAGGCTCAAATCATCAATGCTCCTTATTGGGAAACTATAGCCCCAGTCCACGATAATCACTTCAATCGTTGGTACACAGTGGGCCCTCGTTTCCATGAGCATGGTGGTTATAGGCCAAATTCAGGCCCACAATTTCGGGGAAGAGGAAATGATGATTGGGGCTTCCATCAATTGCGGACGTTAAATAGAGAGCAAACCAAAAGGGAAACCTGGTTTGGGATTCCCACGGACAACAGATTTAGTGTTCTTGAAATGGTCGATTGACCACCAATCAATTCCAAATCCATTGATCATAGCTCTTCTCAATTAACATCTAATTCCACAATGGATTGTTCAATCCAAGAAACAGTGCAAAATGTAGATTTGCATTCTCTATCCATTCTTTTCTGGAATATAGCAGGGCTCCGCTCAAAAATCGAAGACGGTTCACTGATACATTTTTTGGAAGGGGGGAATATTATATGTCTCCAGGAGACTTGGTCCCTGACAGTGCTCCACCTCCCTGGCTATAAAACGTATTTTACGCCAGCGTTGGGGGGTGGCTCTGGAAGACCCAAGGGAGGGTTGACTACATATATTGCCAACACAATTAATGATCTTAAAACATCTTTGGTGCTGTCTGATCCAAATTTCCAACTATTAAAGCTCCTCTTTAATAAATTTGAGCCTATTCTTTTGCTCAATGTTTATAATAATCTTGATGAGGAACAATTCTTGTCTCTCATCAATTTAATTAAGGAGAAATTGGGAGATAACTCTCCACTTGGTAAGGGGCCAGCCCACCTCATATGTGGAGGAGACTTAAATATCCACCCATGCCCTCACGTCGGGAAAAATAGATGTGGAATTGTGGATGAAGAGAACGCTCCTATTATGCACTTTAATCATAGTAAAGCGGGGATTGCAATGAACAATATGCTGGTTGATTTAGAACTGGAAATAGTAAATGAATTGATTCCAGACTCTAATCTTTTACAACCAACGTATGTGGGTAGGGGCTTCAGTACGACAGTGGATTACATTCTTCTCTCCCCAGGCTTATTACCTCGAGTAAGGTCCTGTGAGGTACTGTTAAACACTTTTAGCGACCACTCCGCTCTTAGACTAGAAATCCAACAATTGAAGGGACAATCGGAAATTAGTGTAATCGCCTCAACGCTCGCTCAAAATAAATTGGAGTTGGGCAGGACAAATGGTTATACAGTAAAGTGGGAGACGCTGGATCCAGAGATAATCACGGCGAAATTGGTAACGGAGTCATATTTAAATATAACCAATTGCCTCGATCCAACGTTCCCTGAAGAAGCTGTTTTAACCAACTTCCTACTAATACTGGAAAAGATTAAGGAACTTCTTACAATAACATCCAGGAGGTCACCCTCGATTAAAAAAGGTTGGTTTAATCATTCTTGTACCATGGCCTTGTCCAACTTAAAAAAGGAACTAAAAAAAACAGTGAGAGATTCAGAAACAATTCAATTGCTGAGGCGTCAATATGTCTCCGTACGAAAGCAAAGAATCACTGAATTAAAAATGAAATTGTGGGATGATTTACACTCTAGCGCTGTATCTAAGGATAGTTTGGCTTTTTGGCGTACTGTCAAAACTCCATATCTCTTGGGCGCAGACACTCCTAAGATAGAAGTGGCTATCGATGAGGCTACATGGGTGGCACATTTTTCGAAAATTTTTAAAAACCCAGAAAATACCAGCAAAAGACTAGAACACAGTCTCCCAAACGTCAACTTCCCCATCTCCCTAACTTTTGATATCACTGAAGTTCTAGCGGCCTTGAATGCTAGCAAAAGCGGGAAAGCTCCAGGCCCCGATGGGGTCCCAGTAGACTTGTTTAAATTTAACCCGGATCTCTGGACCCCCATTTTAACTAGAGTATGCATAGCAGTGGCAAAAGTGGGACTGTTGGACTGTTGGACAAAGTCTATCATGGTCCCAATTTTTAAAAAAGGTGACCGCCAAGATGTCAATTGTTATCGTCCCATTTCCCTTTTAGATTCGCTAGGCAAAGTGGTAGGTAGAATCGTTCTTGAACGACTCCAGCAGTGGGCAGAGGAGGGAAACATTATTTCAGACCTTCAATTTGGATTCCGGGAGGGGTTTGGAACGGTAGAGCAGGCCCTGAACCTTAGTCTGATTCTGGGAAAATACTGCCAAGGAAAAAAAGAAACTGTGTATATGGTCTACGTAGATTTATCTGCCGCTTTTGACTGTGTCTCACACACGAAACTTTGGAAAATCTTGTTACTCATGGGAGTGGACTCATCTCTCGTTGATTTTATGAGAGAATTATATTCGGGCGCCACCGCTAGGGTGCGTTTTGGCACAAAGGGTGAATTGACTGCGCCGTTCGGAGTGGAGCGAGGCGTCAGGCAGGGATGTGTCCTCGCCCCCTTCCTCTTCTCCCTGTACACAAATGGCCTGGAGGCGGAGATGTTGAGGGGGGCTCTGGACCTACCCCGGGTCAAACGGCGATTGATACCCGCCTTGCTCTACGCCGACGACGCGGTCATTCTGGCCCGCACCCCACGCGAACTGCAAAAATCCCTAAACAGATATGTTGAGTTCATGGGTAGCCTGGATTTACAAGTTAACGTGAAAAAAACATTTGTCATGGTAGCCGGGCGAGCCAAAAAGTGTGTAAAGAATATTTTTCTTAAAGAGCAAAAACTTGAGGTGACTACGAAGTACTGCTATTTGGGGATAATGATTGACGATAGGCTTAACTGGAGAGCAGCAGTGGAGGCCAGATGTCATTTGTTTAAAAGAGCAACAATGTCCCTGATAAGTTTTGCACAGAGGCTAGGGAAAAGGCCTCCAGTGGAGCTGTTAAAAATTTACGTAGCTAAATGCCAGGCAATTGCCCTTTATGGAGCAGGCCTGTGGGGAATCGCAGAAATCAGCACCCTTCAGGTTGCCGAAAATAATTTTTTAAGATTTCTTTTAGCAGCACCAATGAGCTCCTCAGTATATGCCCTTCATCTGGAGCTTGGCATTCCCTACCTTGAGGACCTGATAAGAATTCAACCGCTACTGCTCTGGCGTCGTATCTGGTCTTCCGAGAACAATGTGTTTTCACAAGAAATTCTGATGGACTCAATGGCCATAGACCACTCTGCAACAATTCAATGGTTGTGCTATGTAAAAAAAATTTTTAAGGATCTAGGTTTGGAGATCTATTATACAGATCCCAAAAAAATTAACAAATTGTCAAAGAAAGGACTTAAAAAACTGGCTTTAACCCATCTGGAGTCCTTGAGGCTGACTTCCGTGGCATCGAAACCCTCGGTTGTTCATGCTAATTGAATTCAGACCACTTAATCCATTCAACCTTATTTGACAATACAGATTAGCACTTATCACAGAATGTTGTTAACAAGATTTAGACTTGACTCCTTTTTTAGGCTAGTATCCTTCCCCATGAGAAACAGCTGGGAGAAGGTTTCCACTCCTTGTCCGTGTGATGAAGTGTCAACTCAGTCAAATTTACACACTATTCTGTTTTGTAAATTTCATCATCCACATAGGAGGGTTTGGTTGCTACCTATATTAAAGAGTTGGGGATTAAGACAGTGTCGACCGGCGATGCTACGCCTTCAATGCCTAGATTCCGAACTGACCTGTTATCTTGTCCTTAACTTTCTAAAATGTATTCTGAAACATAGGAATAATTTGTAAGCAGCGGTTTGATCCCAGTATTTGTAGATGAAGTGAATCTTTGTAAATTCTTGGTTTTAACTATATGAGCTGATAATTGATTAGTTTTAATTGTTATCATTCTCTATTTTATGTGCGATATCCTATTTGTAACTGCTCTTTTATGTTTTTTTTAAAATTGTAAAAACCGAATAAAGAATTTAATAATAATAAACCAGCTGTTTTCGATATGTTTTTCTCTAGAGAATCCAATTTAGTTTTCAATTTGCCTGTCAATATAATAGTTATTCCTTCATGCTGTATTTTATCCACGGCTTCCATTTTCATAATCTCTTCATTTTCCAATTTCAAAAGTTCTTCATTGAATATAGAGCATTCATGTAGTGTTGGCATTAAGCAGATTACAGTATTTATTTCTGCAATTTTCTTGTATATTTTCTCTGGAACTATTTGTTCTGTTGGAAACAAATTACATAGCAATCGACTCTGTAAAGCTTTTCTGCCATGTTCTGTGAGTAGTCCAATTCTGATATCTTTAAGAATACTTGCATAATCATCATCATTTGCTTGCCGCATATTGGTAATGAGTTCTTTGTACTCAAAGTATGACCAAATATTCACATTACCTATACTTCCTAATGACTTTTTTGTGTCTTCATGTGCAAGAGTATTAAATACTGGCTGTCCTTTAACTGGAGTGAGCTGCAGTAGATCCCCAAAAACTATAACATGTTTTCCTCCAAATAACACGTCATAGTCTGTCTTTAGAATTTGCTGCATTCTTAAATGGAAAAAGGCAAGCATTAAGTTTGATACCATGCTTACCTCATCAATAATGAGAACTTTCATTTTCTTCAACACTCTTAAAACTTCAAAACATGCTTCTCCTGTTAGCTTGTGGTGTTCTATTTTGTTCTCATGCTCTGCTGGTAACATTAGCAAACGATGTAAGGTAAATCCTTTTATGTTATATGCTGCTAACCCAGTTGGAGCAGTAACAACACAAGACAAAGTTGAATCAGTTTTTTTCTGTAGGTAGCTTCTAATTACTTTAATTAAGAAACTTTTTCCACTTCCAGCTTCTCCACTCAAATACATTCTGATTGGTTCAAATGATGTGCGTGAGCACTCTTTATTTTCATGTAGTAATCCATGATCAATTTGTTTTGTGACTTCTTCATAAATTTGTTGTTGTTCATCATTCAGTTGTTGTTCCAAATTTGGTAAGTCTATTAAATCTTCCTGAGCTTGATTCATAGCTGTTTCCACTTCAGTCATGGCTATTGCAGCTTCATTTTCTACGATTGGTTGTCCTAGGGGATCATGACTGAGCGTACCAGAACTTTGACTGTCTTGAGAACTGTCTCTAGCTACTTCAGCTGCAATTGTAGCTTCTTGTTCAATTTCTTCATTTAACATTTGTACATAATTTGTGAAAGTACTGCATTCTATGCTATCTTTACATTCATTAAAGGAATCTTCATAGCTCTGAAAATCTCCAAGTAATTCATCCTCTGAACGCCATGGTTTAAACAGCTGTAAAAGTGCTAAGTAGTAAAATTCCTTTTTGTCAGTAGTGTCGCAACTCAGCTTCCTGTGATTAATCAAACTTCCTTTTGTTTGTTTCACCAAACATCCTTCCTCACCAATGACTTTATATTTTCCATTGTTGATGTTTTCTGTGGCATTCCGTGTAAAAATGTAGTTCTGCAGCACTTCATAGAGACACATGTTCTCAAGATGATGACTTCTGTTTGGGTAATATGTGTCCAACATATTTGTTTTCAAAATGTCTGTAATTTCTGGTTCGTTCTCTGCTAAATATTCAATTTCTCGAATAGATTTCAGTACCCGATTTCGCATTCCTGCAAGGCCTAAACTTACCCAAATTATTCTTCTGGATTTGGAGTACAGACTTGCAGATGATAACCTATCTGAGCATTCGTATGACCCAATTTCTCGATGCGATAACATCTTTAAACTGAAACTGTATAGCTTTTTACTGACAGTCTTCTCGTGAGAAATCTCTTCCCACATTTCTTTCAATTCCGTTTTCTCAGATTTAGTGATGTAAGATGTGACATACCGAGCAACAGCAATAGAATTGTCAGCTACATACTGAATATCCATGTTGGCATTCCACATGGATAAAATGACTGGGTTGTAGTCATTTATATATTTTGATTCTTCTTTTCTTCCTAGGTTGTAGGTATTTTTCGGAGATTTTCTTGTAATGGTATGTCGCACAGCTGACATAAAACTGTTTACTCTTCCTTTTGAAAGAACAGGTCGTGGAAATCCAAATCGACATTTTGTGTAGAATTTATCTTTACTCTTGTACTTTCGTCGACAGTATTTTCCACACCGATAACTTTGGAAACGTAAAACTTGCTCTTTAAGTTTTTTTCTTCTGTGCTTTTAGGTATAGCACATGTTGCATATTCTTCAATGAAAGATAAAACTGCATCATCAGAATCAGTTCCACATTTTGGGGAATCCTTGATCCACAACAGCATATGAATATGAGGAGCACCTCTTGCTTGGTACTCTTTTCTCCAAAAGAAATCCACAACTTCTCCAAGAGGTGGATTTTTTTTAGTGCAGATGAAGGACATCATAGCCTCAAATCTATGATGGAAATATCTGCAAACATTAACCGGATCCAATGAGCACAATTCTCCTGCTGTCTTGTATTGGATGTTTTCAATATTTGAATTTGCCTCTCGAAGAAAATCCAGTAAATCATCCCAAGCGTACTCAGCACAGCTTAGGGTAAGGAACCATGTAGGAGTTCCTAAATTCCGTAACATACATTTCAATTCTCCATGGCGTCGGTACCAATATTCATTAGTTCCACGCTGACAAGCCATCAGATTAATCAGTTGAGATTCCAAATGATCATCTCGCTGTTGCACTTTGTTCATAAGATCCTTTGCAGACACATTATGTAGATGTACTCCAGTTTTTAAAATGTGATTTACTGCATAAGATAGTGCAGACAAGTCACTTTCAAATAAAAGATGGAACAAATAAGGAATACTTTGACGAAATCTTGGATCTTCTGCATATAATCTTGTAGTCCGATACTCAGAAGCAGGAATCGGTACTGGACGTTCATCATATCGTCCACCTTTTCCTGTAGGAAACAGCTGGGGAAAACAACGAGCTTCCAAGCTCTCCTCCCATACACTCACGGGAGTTCCTTTTGCTTTTTTCATCTGAAACAGATCAATAGTGTTTCCCATAACTTCTTTAGAATGAAGAGGATGTATGCTGAAATTTTCATAAATTTCTTCTTCTTTTGACTTATCCACTTTCTCAATTTGCCCAGTTGGTATTCCTGTGTCTGCTAGTAAAACTTCATCTTCATCCATATAAATTGATTCATAGTACTTATTATTTCTTTTCAAATATAAATTTGCACTTTGTACTTTTCGTACATCTACTAGCTCCTGCCACATTTTCTTATTCTTTGTAGGTACACCATTAACCAGAATAACTAATGGTTCAGTTTCCAAACTATCTGCATCAATTGTTTCAATATTTTTTTTCAAATCTAATGGCAAATAGACAACTCTTCCTTTTAAACCTCTTTGTAAATCTGAAGGAGGTAATTTACCTGTTTTGGGCTCCATACGAACTATAGTCTGAAACGGATGGACACATTGAATGAGTATAGACTCATACGTATTTAAATCACTAAGTTCTGCAGGAATATCAACCAATTCTAAATTATTATGTACAGCTCTAGCTGGCATTTTATTTTCTTCTAACTTGTTATAACAGTATTTACAAATACGCTGATCTTCACCCAAATCAAAACAATTTTCCAGAAACAAATATGTAGCAAAATCCTTCCACTCATAATTATTTTCTTTTTCACTTTTTTTTATAGAGATTAACATTCCTTGTTTGAGTTTTATAATGGCTTCTCCGGCAACAAATACAAGTAATATTTGGTCTTTCATTAGAGATGATAGTAAATTTTGTCATTTGATCTTCAAACTTTTTACTAACAGTGGATTCTACATTCTCTTCCACATTTTCTTCAATAACTGTGTAATTTCCTGCACTTTCTTGTTCTGGACCAAAGTAACAAAACTGAATATCACCAGTAACCTTCTCTACATCTGATACAGATCCACGCAACAAAGCACTATTCATCTCATTTAACTTTAGTGCTGGACTTTTAGCAAAATACAATCTTCTCACAAACTTTCTCATTTCAGTATGATGTACTGCCAGCATCCTAAAATGGTGTAAAACACTTTGACTAACTTTCCTAGAAAGACAAGACAGAGAATGTCCTTGCAAACCAGTATTCTTTCTCACTCTGCATGGATCTAGTCTTTGAAGCACCTTAATCTTCTGTTTAACACTTTTTTTACTATATTCTCTTAGAAAGTCACATAATTTATCAATAGATTCTTGTCGTACAGTACAAATAGTACTACAATTCCGGGTGTACACTGGGGCTTAAGGACGTTTCCCCATAACCTCATCAGCTAACACTTCTTCCTCATTTCTTGGAACCATTTTCTCCTTTTCCATTACACAACCATCTTTAACCTCATAACTTCGACCACTGATGTCAACTACATGCAGCAAACTATTACTTTGAAGATAACTCTTTTCATTAAAAAATGGTTCAGTACTTGAACTATGCTTCCATTCTCCTAAGAACACATTACAAAAGTTATTTTTTTTCACTACTCTTTTCCTTTTGCTTTTTGACTTCATTACATTGACTATTTTATGTAATGTACGGATCCTGTTCAAAATTAAAATGAATAGTTTTCTTTTCAATTCCAAAGCCTTTGCAACAATTGATTCAATTTGTTTCTTTTTCTTATAAAATATTGCTTTCTTCCTATATTTTTTCACATCCTTTAGCAAATTGAACACCACTCTTCTCTGAAACATTTTTTTACGAATGTTTTGAAATTCTGTTTTTCTTTTTAAGTCATTCTTTCTTGCTTCTGATTGTACATTAGCATTTAGTATTTTCTTTCTATTGTCTTGTTGTTTTCTTCTTGAAACACTATTTGCAGTGGATATACTTTGTACATTTTTTCTATGTTTGAGGATATTTAAAAAAAAATCCTTAATCTGCTTACCAGAAGACTTTTTCTTTTTTCCAACATGAGGTTCTTCAACTAATTTCTGTTGTCCAGTTGTCTTCAAATATAGATGTTTTTGCTGTTCTTTTCTCTTTCTTGATTTTATAGGCATGTTTAATTTATTTCAGTGTTGTTCAGCAATACCTAAAGGAAACTAAAAATAAAATACCTTTATGTAATTTAAATATATTACTATATGTTTTTTGAGCTTTTCAAATCCTATCATATGAGCTGCCCCTTTCCTACAAGTGCAAGTCTTACAGAACAAGAGCAACATGAATAAAATCTCTGACAACAATTCCTGTGTGCAGACAGACTCATGGTGTGATTCTAGGCAGAAAACGATATTTGATTGGCAATTTCAGAGCACATTTACTACTGTGGTAGAGCAAGTGATAATTACTGTAACAGCCTGACACATTTTCCTTATAGTTTAGAGAGGCAGAAAAGAGCACATGTCCTAACAGCTACTTGAGACCACGAGCATTTGGAACCTGGGTGAGTGATTAGACTAGAGCAAAGGAAATGAGCCTTGGTGATGTTGAATGTGTTAGCGTTACACACTGCTATCTGAAATACCACACAGTGCTGAATAGTAAGCATGGGAGTGCAGGAGAAACAGCTGCCTGTGTGCTAAGAGTGTGTTTCTGGAGACTGTGTATTGTCAGGTGCAAGAGAGATCTGCATGGACGCTTGCACAACTGCATGAAGACTGCAGAGATGTATGCAAGATCACCTGTGGTACGGGTTAATTGGAGTTTTGAACATGTAGGAACTACCTCACCCATTGCAGGAGTGGAAGGAAAATCAATCCTGTTGTTTTCAAATGTGTTAGCATTTGCCTCTCATCTGTGAGATAGTGATTTGTGCTGAATGCTAACCATCACAGTTCAAGAACACAAGCTGCCCCTTTCCTACGAGTGCAAGTTTTACAGAACAAGAGCAACACAAATTAAATCTCTGACAACAATTCCTGTGTGCACACAGACTCATGGTGTGATTCTAGGCAGAAAACGATATTTGATTGGCAATTTCAAAGCACATTTACTACTGTGGTAGAGCAAGTGATAATTACTGTAACAGCCTGACACATTTTCCTTATAGTTTAGAGAGGCGGAAAAGAGCACATGTCCTAACAGCTACTTGAGACCATGCGCATGTGGAACATGGGTGAGTGATTAGACTAGAGCAAAGGAAATGAGCCTTGGTGATGTTGAATGTGTTAGCGTTACACACTGCTATCTGAAATACCACACAGTGCTGAATAGTAAGCATGGGAGTGCAGGAGAAGCAGCTGCATGTGTGCTAAGAGTGTGTTTCTGGAGACTGTGTATTGTCAGGTGCAAGAGAGATCTGCATGGACGCTTGCACAACTGCATGGAGACTGCAGAGATGTATGTAAGATCACCTGTGGTAAGGGTTAATTGGAGTTTTGAACATGTAGGAACTACTTCACCCATTGCAGGAGTGGAAGGAAAATCTACCCTGTTGTTTTCAAATGTGTTAGCATTTGCCTCTCATCTGTGAGATAGTGATTTGTGCTGAATGCTAACCATCACAGTTCAAGAAAACAAGCTGCCCCTTTCCTACGAGTGCAAGTCTTACACAACAAGAGCAACACGAATTAAATCTCTGACAACAATTCCTGTGTGCACACAGACTCATGGTGTGATTCTAGGCAGAAAACGATATTTGATTGGCAATTTCAATACACATTTACTACTGTGGTAGAGCAAGTGATAATTACTGTAACAGCCTGACACATTTTCCTTATAGTTTAGAGAGGCAGAAAAGAGCACATGTCCTAACAGCTACTTGAGACCATGAGCATGTGGAACCTGGGTGAGTGATTACACTAGAGCAAAGGAAATGAGCCTTGGTGATGTTGAATGTGTTAGCGTTACACACTGCTATCTGAAATACCACACAGTGCTGAATAGTAAGCATGGGAGTGCAGGAGAAACAGCTGCCTGTGTGCTAAGAGTGTGTTTCTGGAGACTGTGTATTGTCAGGTGCAAGAGAGATCTGCTTGGACGCTTGCACAACTGCATGAAGACTGCAGAGATGTATGCAAGATCACCTGTGGTAAGGGTTAATTGGAGTTTTGAACATGTAGGAACTACCTCACCCATTGCAGGAGTGGAAGGAAAATCTACCCTGTTGTTATCAAATGTGTTAGCATTTGCCTCTCATCTGTGAGATAGTGATTTGTGCTGAATGCTAACCATCACAGTTCAAGAAAACAAGCTGCCCCTTTCCTACGAGTGCAAGTTTTACAGAACAAGAGCAACACGAATTAAATCTCGGACAACAATTCCTGTGTGCACACAGACTCATGGTGTGATTCTAGGCAGAAAACGACATTTGATTGGCAATTTCAAAGCACATTTACTACTGCGGTAGAGCAAGTGATAATTACTGTAACAGCCTGACACATTTTCCTTATAGTTTAGAGAGGCAGAAAAGAGCACATGTCCTAACAGCTACTTGAGAGCATGAGCATGTGGAACATGGGTGAGTGATTAGACTAGAGCAAAGGAAATGAGCCTTGGTGATTTTGAATGTGTTAGCGTTACACACTGCTATCCGAAATACCACACAGTGCTGAATAGTAAGCAAGGGAGTGCAGTAGAAACAGCTGCCTGTGTGCTAAGAGTGTGTTTCTGGAGACTGTGTATTGTCAGGTGCAAGAGAGATCTGCATGGACGCTTGCACAACTGCATGAAGACTGCAGAGATGTATGTAAGATCACCTGTGGTAAGGGTTAATTGGAGTTTTGAACATGTAGGAACTACCTCACCCATTGCAGGAGTGGAAGGAAAATCTACCCTGTTGTTTTCAAATGTGTTAGCATTTGCCTCTCATCTGTGAGATAGTGATTTGTGCTGAATGCTAACCATCACAGTTCAAGAAAACAAGCTGCCCCTTTCCTACGAGTGCTAGTCTTACAGAACAAGAGCAACACAAATTAAATCTCTGACAACAATTCCTGTGTGCACACAGACTCATGGTGTGATTCTAGGCAGAAAACGATATTTGATTGGCAATTTCAAAGCACATTTACTACTGTGGTAGAGCAAGTGATAATTACTGTAACAGCCTGACACATTTTCCTTATAGTTTAGAGAGGCAGAAAAGAGCACATGTCCTAACAGCTACTTGAGACCATGAGCATGTGGAACCTGGGTGAGTGATTACACTAGAGCAAAGGAAATCAGCCTTGGTGATGTTGAATGTGTTAGCGTTACACACTGCTATCTGAAATACCACACAGTGCTGAATAGTAAGCATGGGAGTGCAGGAGAAACAGCTGCCTGTGTGCTAAGAGTGTGTTTCTGGAGACTGTGTATTGTCAGGTGCAAGAGAGATCTGCTTGGACGCTTGCACAACTGCATGAAGAATGCAGAGATGTATGCAAGATCACCTGTGGTAAGGGTTAATTGGAGTTTTGAACATGTAGGAACTACCTCACCCATTGCAGGAGTGGAAGGAAAATCTACCCTGTTGTTATCAAATGTGTTAGCATTTGCCTCTCATCTGTGAGATAGTGATTTGTGCTGAATGCTAACCATCACAGTTCAAGAAAACAAGCTGCCCCTTTCCTACGAGTGCAAGTTTTACAGAACAAGAGCAACACGAATTAAATCTCTGACAACAATTCCTGTGTGCACACAGACTCATGGTGTGATTCTAGGCAGAAAACGATATTTGATTGGCAATTTCAAAGCACATTTACTACTGCGGTAGAGCAAGTGATAATTACTGTAACAGCCTGACACATTTTCCTTATAGTTTAGAGAGGCAGAAAAGAGCACATGTCCTAACAGCTACTTGAGACCATGAGCATGTGGAACCTGGGTGAGTGATTAGACTAGAGCAAAGAAAATGAGCCTTGGTGATGTTGAATGTGTTAGCGTTACACACTGCTATCTGAAATACCACACTGTGCTGAATAGTAAGCATGGGAGTGCAGGAGAAGCAGCTGGCTGTGTGCTAAGAGTGTGTTTCTGGAGACTGTGTATTGTCAGGTGCAAGAGAGATCTGCATGGACGCTTGCACAACTGCATGAAGACTGCAGAGATGTATGTAAGATCACCTGTGGTAAGGGTTAATTGGAGTTTTGAACATGTAGGAACTACCTCACCCATTGCAGGAGTGGAAGGAAAATCTACTCTGTTGTTTTTAAATGTGTTACCATTTGCCTCTCATCTGTGAGATAGTGATTTGTGCTGAATGCTAACCATCACAGTTCAAGAAAACAAGCTGCCCCTTTCCTACGAGTGCAAGTCTTACAGAACAAGAGCAACATGAATTAAATCTCTGACAACAATTCCTGTGTGCACACAGACTCATGGTGTGATTCTAGGCAGAAAACAGTATTCCTGGGTGATACCAGTACACCTTAACTTATGGTGAAGACATACTCCATAATATCTTACAAGTTCAAGGCAGTTAAATATCTTCCAAAACATAAAATGTAAAACACAACTTTAAAAGAAGAAACAAATTTATTTATATCAAAATACACCACATACATCCCCTCTCAAATTCATAACTCACCTTTAAAAGTAGTTAGTTGAGAAAGAAATGTGCCACTCACACAGCAGATTATCAGAGCCAGAATCTCTGAGCTGTACTCCTCTCACCAGAACCACTAAATGGCAAAATGTCCCTCTCTTTTTTCACACATATACATGTTAACTTCAAATCACATTGCTTCCCACATTTTTTTAAATGGAAACACACATTTCTATTGGTTGCAAATTTCAATCCTTTCCAAATGATTCCTACCCCCAACATGACTTCTGCCTGCTACCATAGCAACAGATCATGGAACACTGGTGTGAGCAGAGAGGTCAGAAGTTCAGGACACAATGTTTCTAATCCAAAGAGCAAGAGTGCTTGACTTTTCAAACCTAACAGCATATCCAAAGTAATCTTCTGTGGGAACACATTTTTCTGAACCAATACAAAACATGCTTTTAAAAATTTAAACATACAGCCTAGTTTTTAGTGTTGAATGGTCTGAAACAGCCATTGAGTTCTTTTTATTAAAAAAAGTATGTAAGCCTCCATTTTACAACTATCTTTCTTTTCATATTGCCATTCTACTGAAAGACACCTTCTGAGTGCATCCAGAGCTCCTTGAAAGATGTTCACAGTGTGGATTGTAGGTCATAGCTATGTCTACTGGAGTGAAAAGTATGCAGAAAAAGAGGTATTGTGAAAGACCTTGCTTTGCCAAATGTAGACATTAAATGGAGTGGTCAGAGAGGGTTAAAGTGGCACCAATTAATGCCTTTGGTGAAATCCTTTCTACATCTCCCACAGCCTGACCTTATAATTGTGCACTGTGGTGGAAATGACCTAGGCACTTTAACTGGGCTAGGTCTGGAAATGCTTGTTAAGGACACCTTTGTGCAATTGATGTCACTTTTTCCACAAACTACCTTTGTATATTCTAATATATGCCAAAGGCAAAAGTGGAAGTGCTCCAACCAATATTGTCCGCAGTTTGAGAAAGCAAAAAAGCACGTCAATAAGTCTGTTTCTGCTTTCCTCAGAGACTATGGTGTGGGTTCTATATACCACAACAACTTGCGTTACAGCATGCAAGGCATTTATAGAGGAGACGGTGTTCATTTCACAGATGAAGGGAACAGAGTCTTCCTCTTGAACTTTAGACTCTGCATCGGTACTTACTTGTAGGTACAAAAAAACACTCAATGAACACAACGGCTCTTTTTAGAGCCAACCAACATCTAAACACTTAAACTTGATTTTTGATTCTATTTTTTTTATGAATTTTTTGCCACCGTGCGCGCACCGCGCAATATTTATAATTTTTTTTTGGGGGGGGGGATCTTAGGGGTCTTTCATGGTCCCCCTGAGAAGGCCTAGGGGGTCAGGGACTCTCTACCCTGCCCCCTTTTCACGTTCTCCACTTGTGTTTTTAGCTCTCTTCTGCCTCTAAAACTCAAAATGGCGGCTGGGGGTGCATGCACCGTGCGCGCACCCCGCAATTTTTTGAAAAAAAATAAAATGTTTTTTTCACCCTTCGGGGTCCTTCAGGGACCCCCTGACAAAGGCTAGGGGATCAGGAACTCTCTACCCTGCCCACTTTTCACGTTCTCCACCTTTCTTTTTCACTGTCACACACAAAATGGCATCCGACACTTCCTGATTTCGACCGATTCGAATGTTGACTGACATCTAACCACCAATCAGAATTACGCTCGCGGACATTTGGTGCACGGTGCGCGCATATAGATATTTATGTACTTTTAACTGCAATTTTCTCAGGAACTACTGAACAGATTAACACCATATATGCAAAAGGCACATGCCTGACCTGAGGACTACCTCTTTGCCAAATTTCAAGTAATTCTGTTCAGCCGTTCGGGCTGTACTTCGACTAAAGGTCCTATGGGAAAATGCATGGGGAAAATGCGTTTTGGGACCCCCCTTTTTTCTCAGCCACCGCTGGACGAATCACCCCGAGACTTTCAGGGTAGGAGCTGAACAGAGCGCCCCATTAGTTTTGAAAATTTCACGAAGATAAGTCAACCGGCGCCAAAGTAAATCAAAATAGAATTTTCAGATTTCCTATGAGAACTCGGTCCTAACTATAACTATCTACTGGCGACCGCCAGTAGATAATATATATGTATATATATATATATATATATATATATATATATATATATATATATATATATATATATATATATATATATATATATATATATATATATATATATATATATATATATATGCAAGTACCTTGCGCATTCATCCACTTCCCAGCAGGCGAGGAGGAAAGCACACGGACGCCAAACGTGCTTCACGAGGATTTTATTCAGAAGTCAGCAACGGCAAGACATGTCATTACGCGTTTCGGCCACCAGGTGGCCTTGATCACATAAGGTAACAATCACGCTTGACATCCTTATATACACCGCATTTAGTGATCACGTGATTATTGGTAATGAACGACAAAGAAAACATATTTGCAGTGTTTCTGTTTGACTTGTCATTATACATTAATATAGGAGGCGTACCGATACATGAATATTGGTATTTGTAAAGTGCGGATGCTAGAAGTGCAAAATGCGCAAATTAGAGTGCAAATTTGCAATAGTATTATTGTGGAAAATACGCAAAATGAACAACAAGGTGCTAATTACAAATATTTGCATTGAAGCATATATGCATGAAATGGCTATATAATGGTGCAAAATACATTTTGTTAAAACCTTGGCATGCTGGCCTGGAAAGTAATTAACATTATAAAATGCTGCCATGATTTTGTGCAAAATACGCAATAATAATACCAAAGCTGTTCTGCATGAAAAAGGAATATCAACCTAATTCATAAATGCTCATGAATATCAAACGCTCATCCAATAATTGACAAGAAAAATACAGAACAAATGACAAGTGTGTCGATCATGTGAAACTTTCCCCAAAAATATAAAACGGGTGCAAGTGTGAAAAAAATAATAAAAAGGATGGAGAGACACAGGAAGGCGAATCATGAATTTCGAAATGAGAATCTAGAAATACTTGGAAATAGATATTACAGAAAACTCAAATTCGGGGACTGATTCAGTAATCGTGAACACAGAAGCAAATGTTTGTAAATGAGTCTTCAATGGCAATAATCCCCGATATATGACGGCTTGTAGATATTGAAAAGACCGGATTATGTAGAACATCAATTGGGAATGCCGTAGACACCAGAAAATGAAAAAAACACAAAAAGAACAATATGTGAGTAAAATAGTTTGTCAGTCATGAATCAATGTTACAGTATTTGAACAATCATGAAAAAAGTATAGAATAAGGATTGTTATGCACTATCCTGCTGGATATGTGTACTCTAAAATTGAAAATAGACAAGAAATACTAAAAGCAAGGAGCAGCTAACTATACAAATGGAGTATTAGTGGGCATTCAACTTCAAATTTGAATTTGAATTAAAAACTAGTTCGCTCAGTTTATACACTCAAAAATAATGATGATGCTAATAATGTGCCTGTTTTCAAATACAATTATGCAGGTCTTTAGTGTTGTTGAGTCCTGTAGGGGCCTTACTGTCGAACTCAAGGATATACCTTGTTTCGAGCTGTCTTAAAGACTTTTCTCTGTTGCCCCCTCTGCGTTGTGCAGGAATATTGTCAACAACAAAGTATTTGAGGCAACTCAGGTCGTTATTGTGACATCTCTTAAAATGTCGCGCTACGGGGTAGTTGGAATCATTATTGACAATGGCTCTTAGGTGCTGGAGGATTCTTACATAGGCTTGGAGGTTAGTACTGCCTATGTAATTTAGTCCGCACGTGCAGTTGAGGACATACACCACGAAATCTGACCTACAGGTGTAATGGCCTTTAATTTGCCTAGCGTTGGGGCTAAAGGGAACAAGGTATTCGGTGGTGTTCTGACCGAATTTGCAAGCCCTGCAACTTGAACACTTAAAAAAGCCATTTTTTGGTTTGAGCCAAGTGTTATTAGAGGGTTTGTCCTTGTTGGATCTCATGAGATCTCCCTTCATTGTTTTGGCCCTTCTGAATGTAATCACTGGTTTTGAAGGTAGCATGGGGGCCAGAACACCATCAGTAAGTAAGATCGGCCAATTTTTAGTAATGATGGTCCTGATTCTATGGTGTTGCTTGTTGTAAGTCGTAATCAAACGTGGTGCATCCGAAAATGAATCATCCTTCCCAAGATCAGATTCATTGGGAATGGGGACACTTGACTTGTCAATTAATAATGTGTCTCTGGGCATGATCTGCACTTTTTTATAGGCATCCCTCAAGGTTTTCTCAGCATATCCTCTTTCCTTCATCCTAGCTATAGCCTCCTCCGAGCATCTTGTTCTTTCCTCTGGTGTACTACAGATACGTTTTATACGGAGGAGTTCCCCATAGGGGATACTGTTTATAAGATGCTGGGGATGAGCACTGCTGCCATGTAAGATGGAATTGCCAGCAGTGGGTTTCCTGTAGAGGGTTGTCTCAATTTTATTGTCAATGATCATGATTCTGGTGTCAAGAAACTCAACTGAATTACAGTCAATGTGTGAAGTGAATTTAAGGTTAAAGGTATTGTTATTTAAAATCTCAATAAAATTCATCACACTGGTAAAATCCCCCTTCCAAACCATAAAAACATCATCAATAAATCTGAGCCATGTGACAATCCGAGAATTAAAAACTTCCACATGTGTCCCCATGAGAACCTGCTCCTCCCACCTGCCAACATGGAGACAGGCATAACTGGGGGAGAAGCAAGCTCCCATGGCGACTCCTCTCTTCTGGGAGTACAGATCGTTACCAAACATAAAGTGATTGTTACACAGAGCCCACTCAATAAGTTCCAAAAGCATAACATTATGGTTATGAAATTCAATTGATCCAGATAGTATTTAGTAGCAGCCATGCCGGTAACATGTTCAATACTTGTGTATAGGGACTCAATGTCCAAAGTCACTAGCAGAAACCCTGATTGCCATTTGATATTGCTCAGTTTTCTAATGAAATCATTGGTGTCTTTTAGGTAGGTAGATAAATTCTGGACTAGTGGTTGTAAAAAATAATCCACATACCTACTGGTGTTCTCACTGATGCTGTCGATGGCAGAAATGATGGGTCTGCCAGGTACCGGCCTTGTTCCCTTGTGGATTTTTGGTATATATTCATTATATATGTGTGTATATATATATATAGTACTCCGTATACATTTTGGTGAAGATTTAAATATGTTATAATTCGTAAATCCACTGTAGCACACTATATTAGTAAAATAAAGTGTAGTACAGTGTATTTTTAATTTTGTAACATATTGATTTTTTAAAGATTTTTTTTAAGTGCCGCAGTACTTCCTAGGAAGTACTGCAGTACTCCATACATTTTTTTAAAAAAGACATAGAAACTGATGCCAGCTGAGATCCTCTGGTTGGCCCCATGAATATAAAAAGGCTGAAGAGGACATTCTTGTGTAGTATCTCAGCTGACCAGAGATAACTTGGCCTGGACTGGACTTTGCAGTTTCCTTCTGCCTGACGCCCTGAAAGTCTCCAAGTGATCCCTCGAAGGTACTGTGGGTCATAGAAATGTATCAGTGTGATTGTTTGGGTGCAAAAAGAAGTTTGGGATTTTTTTCAAAACTATTGCTCAAGAGCTTCAAGGGGATGAACCGTGTGGAAAGTATCCTACCGGCATTTCCATGGCATCTAGTTGAATTTCAGGTTTATTCCGTGCTGACAAGAGTTTTTCTTTAGGAAAACAAGAAAGTACCTTTTCAGATTGGGACTTACACACTTTTATAGTCTGCTTGGTTTATCCGCCCCATTGAGTTCGGCCTCAAATCGCGCCTAGGTCTTAGTCTACTTCAATGTTTGACTACTATTAGTACATTTTGTTGCTATTTCACTTAAATCTTTAAAAGTTCATATCTCCTGTTCCCCGTATTAGATCTTTGCCTTTTGGTTATCATTCTGTTTATTACATTGTACTCTATTTTTCTAAATTTGAGTGGGATTTTTATTATGTTGTATTTTCGATTTTTAAACTGTTCTGGTACTTCTAAATGCTTATACAGTGTCGTTAGCTTAAACCTATTTGCTCTGTGCCTAAGCTATCAGATATTGAGCTCAGATTTTAATTGTTGAAAACTTTGACTGGACCTAAAAGGATAGCTTCTTTATTACTTGTGGTGAATGCCAATCAACACCAACTAATCACTTTCACAGAATCCTGAAAACAAACATGGCATAACACGGTGTGTTTTCTTTCACAACAGGCGTGAGCACTTGAGCTTAATGTTCTGATGATGCTTTAGAGAATCCACTGCAATTGAATCAAATCATCAAAAATACAAGCTGGAATTATTGCACATACTATATATGTGTTGAAACACACTTCTATAAGTCTTGCCATGGAACGGGGATTTGTTTATGCTGAGAACCAACCTTCTCTTTATGTTTGCCTATGTTTTGTAATGTATTGCACAATTGTTTTACCCACATGATTGCTTTTCGTTCACAATTTGCTGGATTGAAACAGTGTGTACTTCTCCCTAAATAATAAAACAGCTCCTTCTAACTATATCTTTGTACCTTATAATACGTCTGAGAAGTCATTGTATTTAGGCAAACAAACCCTCGGTTTGTTATACCCTTATGATTGATTCACTCTAAGAACCTATAAGCTAATTCTTGAAACTAAATCATTGTAATTAACTTCAAAGAATTCACCTTTACTGATGACTTGGATTCAGCTTCAGCAATAAGCAAAAATTTTCACAAAAGAAAGTATTGGAGAAAGAAAGCTGAAACGCTGCCCTTTGATTTTAATGTTTAACTGTTTTTTGGTGTGCTGCTCGGGAAGTGAAGTTTACACAAGGCTCTGAAAAAATGTCACAGCTGAACTATAATATTTGGGATAAAGTACCCTCTGCAATACATTATAATGGCATTGCAGGTCCCCAAGGTGTTCCATGACAAGTAGAGGAACAAGGCTGAAGGGAAAGTTCCTTTATAAGGTCAGGTAACTCCAACTTGACGAGCAATATCCTTTTAAAGTAAGTAGAGAGTATCCTATTCCATATAATAAATGATCATACCATCACCATCACCACAAACTACTTAAATCATCGGTGTCTTGCACTTTTAATTGAAGGGTGTGGTATGGTTGCAGCCACGAGGACTTAAAGCGAAAGCTAAATTGCTAAATTAAATACACCATAAAGTATGTGGGGGCATATTATCAAGGACAGCGTTAAAATGATCACCGGTTTAGCGCTAAAGCGGCGATAATGGGCTTGATAATATGCCCTGGAGAATTCCAATAGAAGCCCATGTTCACACCAGAACAAGGGCTTCTATGGGAATTCTCTGCGGCATATTATCAAGCCCATTATCACCGCTTTAGCGGCAGTTTTCTGCCGCTAAACCGGCGATAATATTTAACGCCGTCCTTGATAATATGCCCCATAGTAATTTGCTAAATTTCAGGTTATTCCAAATCATATTTAAAAAAATGCAGTAGCTCAGAATATGTAGACACATGCAGAGCGATTTTATCTTTCCTGTAATGAACTGGCACATACAAAAAATAAACATGTCCATAAATATGTTCTTTCTGCTGATCACACTTCATTTAAGAAAAGCAGATCAGCAGAAGGAAAAAACAGCTCTTTTTCTGATGTTTAAACCACAGCTGCAATTGTGCCATGGGCCTGCCTTTCACCTTGGCTGCTAGCTCTGGTAAAAGGCATTGAGACATCAAAACCCAACCCTATAACTTATTACAGTTTAGCAGTTATTTCATTTCCTAATTGGAGGTGACTAAAGAGATTACAACACTTCTGTAATTGGGAAATTAGAGACATGCTTTTATACAGGGATTGCTGTCTCCTGTTTGTTATAAATTCTTTCAGGATGACAGTGATTTATTTTGTCTCCGTTGGGTGATTGGAGATGCCACAAAAATACTATAAGAGCATTCTCTATATGTTTTCATGCAATTATTACAGGCTTCCCTATACTGCATAGTAAACATAGTTAACACACAAATAAATCAAGCAAATCATAGTTTATTGTTTCAGAGTATATAATTGGTCTCCCTAATATAATACAGGAATTATAAACAAATTAGTTGACGTTTTTAGTTATTTAATGCAAGGCAATACAGGATTAGTATATTTTGCTACCCTCTCTATTGAGCCTTCATGGTTTCACTCGCTGTACCCCAGGTAATATATTGTATTAATTTCACCTGGCACGTGTGAGGTTTACACTCACATCTCAAGCACAAGCTCCTACAGAGAGACGGGCCTCTGTGCGCTGTTGCTTTAAAACAACAGAATGGACTCGTCTCCAGAGCAGATGTTTGCCAGCGTAGCTGTTCAGCGTGGCGGCCTGCTTCCCGACTCCGGGACAGCAGGCGGCGGCAAGGAAGGTGTTGTACATAACAGGAAACACCTCATAGCGCAAATGTGAAAAAAATGTTCTGAATTGCAATGTGAAGTATTTTGCTGGTTGGCTCGTGCCGCTTAAAATGGCGCGGCTCAGCCGATGATGTAAATACATGTAAGGAATGCAGGCCAGGCATGGATGGCCCATCAGCCAGAGATGACGTCAGTCGGACGATGCCACCTTACATTTGTGTATCTTAAGGATGCTCCGCGCAGTCATCTACCAGCTCTGCGAACCCTCCCAGGCGAGCGAGGGGGGCGGGGGGGGGGTTTAACCTATCACAAAAAAATCCTTATTTGATGTTCTCATGACAGTGATTTACAACCTCGTGAAAGACCCGCGTATGCGCTTGTCAGATCTAACTGGAAATGCGTGAAAAGGAGTGGGGTAAACAGTTTACTGCTAGGAAAACCATTAGAAAGTCACCCGAGCATACCTCAGTGTCTGAGCAGCATCCCGCAGGCTGTGAGCAGCGACGCTGGAGTCTGGATAATTCATATCTGCTTCAGTTTTGACCGAGAGCCTCCCTCAGACTCGGGTATAGGCTCTGTAAGTCATTGTCTGCGTGCGTAATGTGTGGAATGCACAGAAAGGCAATTAACGCTCGTTCTCCTAGGCCTACGTAAGCATCGTGTTTGCAGCACAAAAAAACTCGAGAATAAAAAACATTACTTATTTACTATTCAGAAAGAAACCCCAAACCATTCTCTTTTCGCAGCAGTCTCAGTGAAAGTGCACCTGTCCTTCCTTAATGCGCTGTGCGCCAAGAAACCCCAGGGTGTATGAAGTGCTTTATAAAAACCCTAAACTAATCCAAACCAAGGTAAATAAAACACACAAAATTGATTTTCGTTGCACATTTCTTTCCTCCAACATAAACAATATTCCATACATGCCACTTCTTCCTATACGTTATCACTACTGACACCTCACTTGGGTAAAAATACAGTCCAGACATTTGTGCGGTGAAGCAGCATCCGATGTTCTGTGAACGCCCTTTGAGGGACTGCTTTGTGAGGTCACACCTCCCTTTTATCGCATGGCTGTGCCCACTGCATCAACAATTCCACTCAGTTTTACACATATAAGAGAACATTGGAGCTTTTAGATTTCCAAGTGGAAAACAAACGTACAGAACACGTCCATGGTTGGAATGCAGCTTTGTAAAATGCAAGAACAGTACACATGAATAAGTTAAGAATTCTTGTGGGCATGCTGCTCTGGCACAAAGAAAGGCTTTCAGTCCCACGCCCCTCTTTCTCTTTAAGGACGTGCATTTTGTGAACCCGAAAAGCACACCCGGCAGAATAATTGAGCACTAATAAAAGAATGTCACGTGGAGGATGCTAGTGAACCCCCTGTGACTCACATGCACCACTGCTGTGTCTTGGAGCTGGAACTCTGCAGTCTCCACCTGCTCCTGAGTGGGGCTGGCTGACGAAGGACACTTTAGGAAGCAGTGTACCACATCGCTCTTTCCTTGCAGGACGCGTTCGCGGCACATCAGTGACGTGAGGCGCTTGCAAAGGATGCCGCCGTGTGCCCTTAGTCTGGTTGCCACGTCCTGCTGAAACAGAGAAGGTTGGAACCACAATAACCCCACACTCGGTCAATGCGATAAGAGAATAGAGAAGCATCTCCTAGTCACCTGAACTGCTGGTGGGAGCCTCGAGCTCCTCATAAAGCGCTATCAACATGCATAAGGAGGTTGTGGCACTAGAGTGTGGTCCTGAGATCTGCATGAATGGTGATAGAGGTGCACCCTAAATGCCTTAGAATTTTGACTTACCAGCAGCAAATGCCCGACCGTTCATAAATGTCTTCTGCTGCTGAGACTGATGTGAGTGAGTTCAGAAATGAGGCACTCCTTACCCCCTATTTATGAGCCGCACTGCCCCTGACTCCCAGGTGTATCTTAGAAGGCGACAGGAAGGACACATTCTCTGAAACAGTGGGATGTGGCTCGTGCGGTAACTCAACATATGCTACAGGATGCTTGTCTGCGCCTTATGCAGCAGAATAGTATAAGACATGTTGGTGCTGTAAACCAACAGTCCCCCTGCACTGCCACGTCATCGCGTTCTCTGCTCTATTGAGATGAGAGGCCGTGCTGGGTACAACTGGCAGAGCCTCTGCTGACTGTAAGTTCTACTGTTTGCTGTGCTGTTACCTGGAAGGAGGAATCGCTGCTGCAGAAGGGAGGACCCAGTCAACACCTCGCGGAACCCGCTTCGCGGGTCCCGCATCGCCAAGGTCGCCCAGCCGAGTGTTGTTACCTGCAGGGTGTGTGCGCGAGTGACAGGGCTGCGAGCGCTGGGAACCGGGACTCACTCTCCCAGGAGCCCCGGTGATCCCGAGGCCAAGTCACCTGGCCCGCTCTCCCTGACCGCCCCGCCCTGCAAATCAGCTGAAAAGGAGCCCGCCCAAGCGGGAAACCGGGAAGTTCTACAGTTTGCTGTGCTGTTACCTGGAAGGAGGAATCGCTGCTGCAGAAGGGAGGACCCAGTCAACACCTCGCGGAACCCGCTTCGCGGGTCCCGCATCGCCAAGGTCGCCCAGCCGAGTGTTGTTACCTGCAGGGTGTGTGCGCGAGTGACAGGGCTGCGAGCGCTGGGAACTGGGACTCACTCTCCCAGGAGCCCCGGCGATCCCGAGGCCAAGTCACCTGGCCCGCTCTCCCTGACCGCCCCGCCCTGCAAATCAGCTGAAAAGGAGCCCGCCCAAGCGGGAAACCGGGAAGTTCTACAGTTTGCTGTGCTGTTACCTGGAAGGAGGAATCGCTGCTGCAGAAGGGAGGACCCAGTCAACACCTCGCGGAACCCGCTTCGCGGGTCCCGCATCGCCAAGATCGCCCAGCCGAGTGTTGTTACCTGCAGGGTGTGTGCGCGAGTGACAGGGCTGCGAGCGCTGGGAACCGGGACTCACTCTCCCAGGAGCCCCGGCGATCCCGAGGCCAAGTCACCTGGCCCGCTCTCCCTGACCACCCCGCCCCTCATGTTCCTCCTAACCAACGCCTACAAGAAGTGACGTGCCTCGCTGCGCGGGAGCGCGCGGGAGTGCCCGGGGCTAAGCCCGGGCAAAGGGCGGGCCCTCTGTGGCCCTCAGAGGCACGAGAAGGCGAGGCGAGGCCACCCCCTAAGGTTCGCCGTCTGGGATTAGTAAGGTACAGAACCCTATTAACCCTTATTACCCCCAGGTCTTCTGCCATCTGCCTGTGGATCCTGACACATACCTTGGTCAATTGGCTCAGTCGTTTGTAAGAGGTAGGCATTATGGTAAGGAAAAAGCCCGCATCTGCTGCGACGGAGCCCCTCAACACAATGCTCTCATATGTGGTTCAAAAAGTCAATAAGATCAACAATGAGAGGAGGCAATCGCTAGGCTTGAGCCAATCGCCAGTTCTTCCGTTAGAAAGCCCGCCCGCAAGGGCATCTGCTCCAGAGTTACTGACCACACCGCCAGATCTTCCCCAGTCGAATAGCCTAGTTCATATCTGTGAGAAGTTGGCCTGATATGTAGTGCTCACTATTCTAGTGATCACTGTGTATCATTCCAAACGACCCTTATTGATGATTGGTTGTAAGTCAACCTTTTAGACCAGCTATCCTAGTAGCGTGGATACGAGCAGTCTTTAGGCTAAACTCTAGAGGGCGTGTTAAGCCAGCTGTTTACCATCACATATACCCCTTGAACACCAAGTGAAAGGACACCACACAAGTTGTTATGAAAATAAAAGGATATTTATTTATAACAAGACTACCCTGGCTCTTTATGAGTCAGGGAGCTAAGCACACTACAAAACTCTTAGGAAAATACTTCAGTTGCACAATTTACACAAATGCCCGAGGGGCACGAGAAACCATCTACACTAACAGTGAAATGCGAATGGTTAGAGTCTGGAGGTACTGATTCCGGAGTGATCCGATCAGTGGGACTAAACGAAAAGGAACTGGACACTTGTAGAGCGAACCTGCGATGGAGCACCGAGATGCTCGAGTTACCTAGCCCGGAGGCTGCGGCTGCGTGAAGTTCGTCAAGGTGTCGGGAGTCCTCGTGTAGTCTCAGGAGCCTGAAAGAAGAAGTTGCTGGCAGGCGACCAGTGACGATGTTCAGAGCGATCCAAGCCTGGATCGGTGGTGAAGAAAAACCTGAAAGCAGAGGGGACTCAGTTCTCAACCGCTAGCCAGCGATCGTGTGGGTACCAGGAGGGTACCGGCTGAAGTCACCTCGACCAGGTGAGTGGGTGACGTCGGACTCGGCTGTTCCTCGGACCAGGAGGCGCGGCGGCGACCAGGATGGAGGGCGAGCTGTCCCACGAAGGTGTCTGCTGTCGATGATGCTGGGCCCAGGAAGGGGCAGCGGATCTTGGCAGTGGCCACCCAAGCGGGGGAGTCAAGATGGCGTCGGGAGTGGACCAGGAGGGTCCGTGGTACTCCTCTGTTGAAGGGGAGCAAGAGCCAGTCTGGAGCAACCAGACTAGTGATGAAACAATCGTGGTGCGTCGTGAAGAGGGTCACAAGCCGGTCGGCAAGTGGTCGAACAACGCGGTGAACAACAAGGAGCGGAAGGGCCCCCCACGCAGATCTCGGGGATGCTGGGGAGGCAGACTTCGATGCTGGGGCTGCTCAGGGTTAGGGCTTCTCAAACCCTAGGTGCACTCACTCGAGGGTCCCTCGGTGGGCGTGCTAGATAAGCGTCGTGCAGGTTCTGAAGATAGCCGGTCCCGCAGGTCTCGTCACACCTACGACTCTCAGCTGGGCCGATGAGGTAGGTAAAAGGTCAGAGATGGCAGGGTACTCGGGTCTCGTCGAGCTGGGCAGTCTTGATCCGTAGGAGAGACTTACAGCAAACCGCAAGCGCTTAGATGGTGCCTGCTGGTGCAGGGTGGCTACTCCTTAGCCACAAGGGAGAGTCTTCAGAAATAGTCAAGAGTTCCTTTCGTGGAAAGTAGTTCGTGATTCGGAGTTACCCGATTATCTGATTATCCAATTTGGGAAGGGGACTCGCTCCTACCTTTATTCTAAGAAAAGGGGGTTGGCCCGTGACTAGGTTCTACCTATGGGTGGAGCCAGGAGGGGGGTGGTTACACCCCTATCCTTTGTCCGGCTTCGCGCCAGCTCAGGGGCTGGGGTGCCCCCGAAACTGGTTTGAGCCGGGCTATGCACAGTGAGCACCGGGGTGCCACTGGCAATCACCTTCCTTGCAGCCCTGCCTACCTGGGATACACAAACCCTGTCTGGGATGGTGCTAACACCGCCCTCGACAGGAAACCCTTTGTCCAAGCTCCCTTCGCTGGAAGGTCTCCCAGCAGCAGGAGGTCAGACTTGTGTCTGGTGGCAGCATCCATTTTGTGATGCTGAGGCTTGAGTCAACTTTAACCGGGGTTCAAGGTTACTTCCATGTCGTGTCCCTCTAAAAGGGGGGAATGCTAACCCCGTCGCCAGGACTGGCGAGGGGTTCGTATTCCCATTCGTATGACACCTTACTCGACATGTGTAGGTGATGTGATGCCAAAGTTAGCAAATAACCGCAAGGATTATAATGCATTAAAAGTAGTTGGCCCGCGTCACCATGGAACGGCTATTAGGACTTGGTTCCGCAAGCCGTCGACGGGCTCCGCTCGCGCCAGAGCACCATCCCACATGACTCCCTGCACTCCGCCTTCAGGATTGATAAGGCCTGCCATAGGAGTGACTGATAGGAATCCATGTGTCCATTTTAGGGTTAGGTGTAGGAATACTACACCTATAGCAACGGGTGATTACACCACGTGGCCCCAGCTGTCGTGCAGCCAGTTGTGTCAGATTTGGGCGGCCATTCCAGGGGTGGCATAATACCTGCTTCAGCCCCTGGTAGGCCCTGGGTACACCGATGCCCTGGATACCTGTGGTATGCTGAGACAGGGACTGACAAGGCGGCCCAGTTCCAATTAGTGGATGCACCTAATGTACATGTGTGTTAATTTCGAGAGAGAACAGCTAGGCTGTGGGTCTGATTGGCAGGCCCACAGCCGGAGAAAGTCGTAAACCAATGAAGCAAAAGCAAAAAATCTGGGTGATCATAGGATTGCAGACCCTACTCTCCTACATGACCCCCCCCCAAACTTTGGGACAATAAGCTAACCTTGACCAGGTGAGTCTTCTTGCTCTAAGTGGAAATACCTGGAGAGCCCATCTGCATTGCCATGATCAGTGCCAGGTCTATGCTCCACTGTGAAGTCCATCCCCTGTAGGGAAATGGACCACCTAAGTAGTTTGGGGTTTTCACCCTTCATTTGATTTAGCCACAAGAGGGGCTTATGGTCGGTCTGAATCTTGAAGTGAGTGCCAAACAAGTATGGCCTCAACTTCTTCAGGGCCCAAACCACAGCAAAGGCCTCCCTCTCAATAGCTGACCAATTCTTCTCTCTGGGGGTCAGCCTCCTGCTAATAAAAGCTATGGGCTGGTCATGACCATCAAAATTCAGTTGCGATAGAACAGCTCCCACACCCAGCTCCGAAGCGTCTGTTTGGACAATGAATGGTTTGGAGTAGTCTGGACTCTTTAGGATAGGTGCTGTGCACATGGCCTGCTTTAGGTCATCGAATGCCTTCTGACAGCTTGCTGTCCACTGAACTTTTTTTGGCATCTTTTTACTTGTCAGGTCGTTTAGCGGGGTCACAATGGATCCATAATTTCTGACAAATTTCCGGTAATAACCAGTCAGGCCCAAGAAAGCTCGAACCTGAGTCTGGGTGGTTGGAGGAGCCCAGTCCTGGATGGCCTGTATTTTGCTCTCCAATGGTTGAACCTGGCCTCCACCTACAAGGTGGCCCAGGTATACAACCTGTGTCTGCCCTATCTGGCACTTGGTGGCCTTGATAGTGAGGCCTGCCTTCTGCAGGGCCTCTAACACTTTCCTCAGGTGGACCAGGTGATCCTCCCAGGTGGAGCTAAAGACAGCGATATCGTCCAGATACGCCGCACAGAAGTCGTCCAACCCAGTGAGAACTCGATTCACCAGCCTTTGGAAGGTGGCAGGTGCATTTTTCAAACCAAAGGGCATTACCACGAACTGATAATGCCCACCCGGGGTAGAAAATGCTGTTTTGGGCTTGGCCTCCTCAGCTAACCTGATTTGCCAATACCCAGCTGTCAGGTCAAACGTACTTAAGTAGTTGGCCGAGGCCAACCGGTCGATAAGTTCGTCTGCTCTTGGTATCGGGTGGGCGTCGGTCTTAGTGACCGCATTGAGACCTCTGTAGTCCACGCAAAACCTCATCTCTTTCTTACCGCCCTGGGTGTGAGGTTTCGGCACGAGCACTACGGGACTAGCCCAGGGGCTGTCCGAGGGTTCAATGACTCCCAGCTCCAACATTTTCTGCACCTCTGTCTTGATGCAGTCTCTGACATGATCAGGTTGCCGATAGATTTTACTCTTTACGGGCAGACTGTCCCCAGTGTCGACCTCGTGGGTACACCACTTGGTCTGACTGGGTGTCAGAGAGAACATATGTCGAAAGGATTGAAGAACCTGTTTACAATCCTCTTGTTGATGTCCAGAGAGGCTGCCACAAAAGACAACACCATCTACTGATCCATCGTCAGGGTTCTGAGAGAGCAGGTCCGGGAGAGGGTCACTCTCCTCCTCCTGTCCCTCATCGGTGGCCATGAGCAAGCCCATGCCCTCCCTGTCGACATATGCCTTGAGCCTGTTTACGTGGAGCACCCTGTGGGGGCTCCGGGGAGTTCCCAGGTCTACCAGGTAGGTGACCTCTCCCTTTTGCTCAATGATCGTGTGGGGCCCAGACCATTTGTCTTTGAGTGCTGCTGGGGCCACTGGCTCCAGCACCCACACCTTCTGTCCAGGCTGATACACAGTCAGGACAGCCTTTTGGTCGTGCCAAGCTTTCTGTAATTCTTGGCTCGCCTCAAGGTTTTTAGACGCCTTTTCCATGTACTCCGCCATCCGCGAGCGGAGACCGAGCACATAGTCCACAATGTTTGATGCCGGCTTTCTGAGAGGTCTCTCCCATCCTTCCTTTACCAAACAAAGGGGTCCCCTTACAGGATGTCCGAACAGAAGCTCAAAAGGGCTGTAGCCAACCCCCTTCTGCGGGACCTCTCTGTAGGCGAACAAGAGGCAGGGTATCAGGACATCCCATCTCCGCCGAAGCTTTTCAGGTAGTCCGTGAATCATCCCTTTTAGGGTCCGGTTGAATCTCTCAACCAGCCCATTGCATTGTGGGTGATAGGGTGTGGTGAACTTGTAGTTGACACCACATTCCTTCCACATAGCAGTCAGATATCCCGACATGAAGTTTGCACCTCTGTCTGAGACGACCTCCTTAGGGAAGCCCACTCTGGAGAACACTCCAAGTAGGGCCCGTGCCACCACAGGGGCTGTAGTGGTCCTAAGGGGAATAGCTTCAGGATACCTGGTGGCGTGGTCCACCACCACCAGTATAAACTTGTGCCCTGATGCTGTCTGGGGTTCCATTGGTCCGACAATGTCGATCCCCACTCGTTCAAAGGGTACCCCCACCACTGGTAGTGGTATGAGGGGGGCCTTTGTCGTGCCACCTGACTTACCACTGGCTTGGCAAGTGACACAGGAGCGGCAAAACTCCTTCGTATCTTCGGACATGTGGGGCCAGTGAAAGTGTGGGACAATTCTGTCCCAAGTCTTATTCTGGCCTAAGTGACCTGCAAGGGGAATCTCGTGGGCCAAGGTGAGAAGGAAACCTCTCAGAGACAAGGGGATGACCAGCCTCCTGGTCGCACCAGGTTTGGGGTCTCTTGCCTCAGAGTACAGGAGTCCATCGTCCCAGTACACTTTGTGGGTACCTGTGGCGTTCCCTGCAGCCTCAGCAGCGGCCTGCTGTCTGAGGGGTTCAAGTGAGGGGCAGTCTAACTGTGCCTTCCCCAGGTCTTCCCTGGAGGGTCCCCCTGAGCCCAGAAACTCAACCTGACCAGGTTCAAGCTCTTGCGGCTCAGTTTCCCTCAGTTCTTTAAGGTCAGCCTCCTCGGAGACTTGATCCACGACCTGGGGCAAGGGGGAAGGCGAAGCCTTACCCTTACTGCTCCTTTTCTTGCAAGGTGTCTGGTCCATTCTTCCAGGATCCAGCACCTGTTCAGTGGGGCATCTTTTGGCCTGTGACCTGGTCACAGCAAGGACATGTGCTGGCAAACCTAACATTTCCATGTGAGTCCTCTGCTCCACTTCTGACCATTGTGACGTTTCCAAATCATTGCCCAACAGACATTCTACGGGGAGGTCTGAACTAACCACAACCTTTTTCGGGCCACTTACCCCTCCCCAGGAGAAATCAACAACTGCCATACTGTGATTGGTAGTGACGTTGCTGGCATTGGTCACTAGGTAACTGGTACCTAGCATGATCTGTCCAGGGTCCACGAAGTTAGGCGTCACCATGGTGACACTGGCACACGTGTCCCTGTAGGCCTGAGCCACTCTTCCATTTATCAAAGGTGTCTGCCTGTATTTGCCCAAAGTATTGGGACTGGCATCAGGGGACATATCCATATCCCCTGTACAGACAAGGACGGCCTGAGTGAGCGTGCCGACTAAGTCGTCACTCCCCTCGGTTCCCAAGGTTAACCCAACTAATGCCTTGGGAGGCGCACTACCACTGCTGACTGTACTAGGGGGCACAGGTGCCTTAGGGGCTGCAGTGGTAGGAGTTTGCCCTCCTTTCTTGGTGCACTCACTAAACCAGTGAGTCTTACTTTTACAGTATTGGCACCACCTTTTTGACTGGCCTTCTTGAGTCTTCTTCTTCTGTGAAGCCTGACCCCCACCCTCTTTGGTTTGTTGGGGACCTGTTGAAGACTTCTGGTCATTTTGTTCGTTCTTGTTACCCTTTTGGTCTGCTTTCTTCTGACCACCCTGGTTCGGATTCTGGTTCTGCTTGACCCTTGTTCTGACCCATCTGTCTGCCTTCTTTCCCAATTCTTGGGGAGAGGTCAGATCCGAGTCGACAAGGTGCTGATGCAACAATTGGTTCTGACAGTTGTTTAAAATCTGTTCTCGCATGATAAGATTGTACAATCCTGTGTAATCAGTAACCTTGCTACCCAGCAACCAGCCTTCCAAAGCCTTAGTGGCACAATCGACAAAGTCAGCCCAATCCTGAGACTGAATTTTCTGGGTGTCTCGGAACAGCACCCGGTACTGTTCCGTGGTTAAGCCGAACCCATCAATCAGTGTGTTCTTCAGGACTTGGTAGTTGTTAGCATCCTCAGCTCTTGTAGTGAGGAGCTTGTCCCTTCCTTTACCTTCAAAGGAAAGCCACAGTATAGCTGCCCACTGACTTGGGGGGACGCACTGGACAGTGCAGGCCCTCTCCAAGGCAGTTATCCACTTGTGGATGTCGTCCCCTTGTTTAAAGGGGGGCACTATTTTACTCAGGTGTCTAGTGTCTATACCCCTGTCTTTCTCTCTATTGAGAACGCTGCCACCAGTGGGATCTAACCCACTTAATTTCTGCTCTCGGGCTAAGGCAAGTCTTTCTTTGGCGAGGGCAAGTTCTTCCCGCTCGATCCTCAGATTGACCTCCCGCATCTTCGCTTCATGCTCCCTCCTCTGAGGGGAAGTCATTCCTCTCTGAGAAGGTGCCTGAGAGACATGTGTATGAACCGATCTGCCAGAGCCTCTGGAGAGAGACCTAGCTCGTCCGTTCCCAAGGTTAAGCCTGCTTGAGCGTGGGCCCGGGGCTCCCCCAGTTCCATTCTCATGCCTGCTTAAGTTGGTCCTTGTAAGCCTGCCGACTACCACTGGACCTTTGTCTGCCTCGTCTCCCGATAACTCGTCCTCGTCCTCCTCCTCTGTGTGGAGGTCGAGGTCTGGGTCACCGAGGGTTCCCTCTAAGGGAGGCATGTTCCCATCTGCACTGGGGGGACCTGGGTTAGAGGACCTCCTAGCATCGTACGCCTCTAAGAGACCTATCAGTATTGTGATGGTAGGGTTAGAACCCTGGTTTAGCTTCCGGGAGGCACACAGTTGTCTCATCTCCTTGAAGCTAAGAGTTGCATATCGTGACACGACCTGTGGAGGGTCACTGACCACTAGGGGAGTCCCTGCAGACTCTCCGTGGACCGACATGCTTTTCTAGTGAGGTGTAAGTGTTGCACCTACCTACACTATGGGTTTACCTACTGATCCCTTGCTAAGAGTTGTAGTCAGGGTGTGCTAAGCCCTGTTACACTACAACAGCCGGTTCAGTAGAACTCGGAGTATTCTAAGTTAAGTTATATGTACCTGGGTACTTATGTGATCTTTCACTGCGATATTCTTAGGATACGTGTGTGGTAAAACAACAGCAAGCTCAAATCCCAACCGCTGCCACCAATGTGAGAAGTTGGCCTGATATGTAGTGCTCACTATTCTAGTGATCACTGTGTATCATTCCAAACGACCCTTATTGATGATTGGTTGTAAGTCAACCTTTTAGACCAGCTATCCTAGTAGCGTGGATACGAGCAGTCTTTAGGCTAAACTCTAGAGGGCGTGTTAAGCCAGCTGTTTACCATCACATATACCCCTTGAACACCAAGTGAAAGGACACCACACAAGTTGTTATGAAAATAAAAGGATATTTATTTATAACAAGACTACCCTGGCTCTTTATGAGTCAGGGAGCTAAGCACACTACAAAACTCTTAGGAAAATACTTCAGTTGCACAATTTACACAAATGCCCGAGGGGCACGAGAAACCATCTACACTAACAGTGAAATGCGAATGGTTAGAGTCTGGAGGTACTGATTCCGGAGTGATCCGATCAGTGGGACTAAACGAAAAGGAACTGGACACTTGTAGAGCGAACCTGCGATGGAGCACCGAGATGCTCGAGTTACCTAGCCCGGAGGCTGCGGCTGCGTGAAGTTCGTCAAGGTGTCGGGAGTCCTCGTGTAGTCTCAGGAGCCTGAAAGAAGAAGTTGCTGGCAGGCGACCAGTGACGATGTTCAGAGCGATCCAAGCCTGGATCGGTGGTGAAGAAAAACCTGAAAGCAGAGGGGACTCAGTTCTCAACCGCTAGCCAGCGATCGTGTGGGTACCAGGAGGGTACCGGCTGAAGTCACCTCGACCAGGTGAGTGGGTGACGTCGGACTCGGCTGTTCCTCGGACCAGGAGGCGCGGCGGCGACCAGGATGGAGGGCGAGCTGTCCCACGAAGGTGTCTGCTGTCGATGATGCTGGGCCCAGGAAGGGGCAGCGGATCTTGGCAGTGGCCACCCAAGCGGGGGAGTCAAGATGGCGTCGGGAGTGGACCAGGAGGGTCCGTGGTACTCCTCTGTTGAAGGGGAGCAAGAGCCAGTCTGGAGCAACCAGACTAGTGATGAAACAATCGTGGTGCGTCGTGAAGAGGGTCACAAGCCGGTCGGCAAGTGGTCGAACAACGCGGTGAACAACAAGGAGCGGAAGGGCCCCCCACGCAGATCTCGGGGATGCTGGGGAGGCAGACTTCGATGCTGGGGCTGCTCAGGGTTAGGGCTTCTCAAACCCTAGGTGCACTCACTCGAGGGTCCCTCGGTGGGCGTGCTAGATAAGCGTCGTGCAGGTTCTGAAGATAGCCGGTCCCGCAGGTCTCGTCACACCTACGACTCTCAGCTGGGCCGATGAGGTAGGTAAAAGGTCAGAGATGGCAGGGTACTCGGGTCTCGTCGAGCTGGGCAGTCTTGATCCGTAGGAGAGACTTACAGCAAACCGCAAGCGCTTAGATGGTGCCTGCTGGTGCAGGGTGGCTACTCCTTAGCCACAAGGGAGAGTCTTCAGAAATAGTCAAGAGTTCCTTTCGTGGAAAGTAGTTCGTGATTCGGAGTTACCCGATTATCTGATTATCCAATTTGGGAAGGGGACTCGCTCCTACCTTTATTCTAAGAAAAGGGGGTTGGCCCGTGACTAGGTTCTACCTATGGGTGGAGCCAGGAGGGGGGTGGTTACACCCCTATCCTTTGTCCGGCTTCGCGCCAGCTCAGGGGCTGGGGTGCCCCCGAAACTGGTTTGAGCCGGGCTATGCACAGTGAGCACCGGGGTGCCACTGGCAATCACCTTCCTTGCAGCCCTGCCTACCTGGGATACACAAACCCTGTCTGGGATGGTGCTAACACCGCCCTCGACAGGAAACCCTTTGTCCAAGCTCCCTTCGCTGGAAGGTCTCCCAGCAGCAGGAGGTCAGACTTGTGTCTGGTGGCAGCATCCATTTTGTGATGCTGAGGCTTGAGTCAACTTTAACCGGGGTTCAAGGTTACTTCCATGTCGTGTCCCTCTAAAAGGGGGGAATGCTAACCCCGTCGCCAGGACTGGCGAGGGGTTCGTATTCCCATTCGTATGACACCTTACTCGACATGTGTAGGTGATGTGATGCCAAAGTTAGCAAATAACCGCAAGGATTATAATGCATTAAAAGTAGTTGGCCCGCGTCACCATGGAACGGCTATTAGGACTTGGTTCCGCAAGCCGTCGACGGGCTCCGCTCGCGCCAGAGCACCATCCCACATGACTCCCTGCACTCTGCCTTCAGGATTGATAAGGCCTGCCATAGGAGTGACTGATAGGAATCCATGTGTCCATTTTAGGGTTAGGTGTAGGAATACTACACCTATAGCAACGGGTGATTACACCACGTGGCCCCAGCTGTCGTGCAGCCAGTTGTGTCAGATTTGGGCGGCCATTCCAGGGGTGGCATAATACCTGCTTCAGCCCCTGGTAGGCCCTGGGTACACCGATGCCCTGGATACCTGTGGTATGCTGAGACAGGGACTGACAAGGCGGCCCAGTTCCAATTAGTGGATGCACCTAATGTACATGTGTGTTAATTTCGAGAGAGAACAGCTAGGCTGTGGGTCTGATTGGCAGGCCCACAGCCGGAGAAAGTCGTAAACCAATGAAGCAAAAGCAAAAAATCTGGGTGATCATAGGATTGCAGACCCTACTCTCCTACAATATCCCACAAGACTTGGCCAGCGATGCAGAAGATCCTCATGTTTTGGTTAACTCGTCGGCCAAAAACGGCAATACCTCAGAGCATAATCACCAGTCATTTTCCATCGAGGAAGTACCGTCACCGGGGCAGCCCGTTCCACGGCCAGTGAGAACCTGTAGAAAATCTCACTCAAAGAGAGGGGGGAAACAACAAGGCAGGAGAAAGGCAGCTACACCACCCCCAAGACGTGAAGGGCAACAAATTGACTTTGATGCCGATGCAGAATCCAGACGTATTGTTGATGATGAACTCTTTAATCGGATCCAAGATATGATTGATATAAAAATTAGGACAATCATCAAGCCCTTGATTGGTAAACTGGATAAATTAACTTCGGAGGTTAAGAAGGCGGGGGGTGCACAAAGTAATCTGGTGGTAGAGGTGGCCAATCTATCTGCTCTTGTCCCAAAATTGGCATCGGGAGCCGTAGAGGCTCTACCAAATGAGAGTGTCCCACAGCCTACACTGCCAGAGGGGCCCTTAGCAGTAGCTTCAACTCTATTAACGGCTCCCAGTCAGGACCTAGCAGGCGGAGCCGCGCCGACATCATCATCAGGGGACATAATTGGGACAATACATGAGGATATATCAGCCCAATTTATTTTGGAAGCCTCCCCAGTTGTGCTAGTACTAGCAAATGTCCCAGTCTTAGCACAAAACAAAATAGAATCGAAACAGGACTTGAAGGATAAAGCTCTTCATTGGCTTACTACAAACATGACCATGGCCCCCCAAGGGATGGATAGTTTAGCAAGGGATATTGTTGTGACCAGGAGGGTACCTTGGATTGGGTCCAAACCCAAAAAATTTAAGGGGGACTGTGTGATTATAAACTTTGCCAACACAGAAGTCCTCCCAAAAATTTTGAATAACATCTTCCCACCCCAAAGGCGAAGCGGCTCTATAGTCCCGCTCACCCTAAAATTCTTCTATAGTGAGGCTCAGCTCCCTACCTTTTCTAACCCTACTAGAGTTAGGAGAGCGAATAACGCCCCAAACTGGGAAGGCGGTTTTAGACATAGATTCCCCAACGAGCGCCCTGGGCCTATATTTAACTTTGAGCACGGAAGATCTAACCACGCGCATGAGTCAAATTTGTGGCCTCCCATGCCACCAGACCCTGCCGTCAATGGTTGGGGCCCGGGTTGGATGGGCCAAGATCCCATTGGGCGAATCATTAGGTTCGTACCATGGGCGAGAAACGATTACTTTCCGATACGCCCAAATACCCCTTTACCTATGTGGAACATCGCAGCTATGGGTCAAGGTCAGGCAGCTACCCCTTTTGATTGGGGGGGCGGATTGGGGAATAGGTATGCTCCCTTAGCGGATCTAAACAACTGCGATTGACTTAAACCTTGCAATGTCCGAGCAAGTGAGTCCATAACTAGACCCGAAATAAACCTTAGCCAGTGTTACACCAATGACGGTCCCCGCCTGTTTACATTTTATGAAACACTTGAGAGTTATGTCCCGTTGGACAACCCTGGGCTATCATACCAGGGGGAGGGTTGCATAGCGTCAACCCTGAACATCGTTCCAACACAGAACGCACCTGAGGTAGCTCAGAACAAGGCGGTCAGATCCTTAAGCTTAGCTGAGGGGTGTTTGTTGGGGGAAAAAGAGCTGAGGTTACCTACCAACGCCTGTAAAATTATAACATGGAACATAGCTGGCTCATCTGCAAAACGACAGGACAAAGCATGTGTGAGCTTTATTTCTAAGCAACATATAATTGCCCTGCAAGAAACGTGGGACATATCGGCTAATTTCTGGTGGGATGGATTCACCTGCTTCTCTATCCCTGCAGTCCCTAGCCGCATGGGCAGAGCTAAAGGAGGTTTGGCCATTATGTTTTCTCTAGATCTGAAGGGCACCTATAGGCAGATAAATACAGATTCCGTAAACATCCTAATGGTTGAAAGGACGACTAGTAACAATTGCAGGACGATATATATTAATTTTTACAACTCTAGGAACAGCGAACACAGTGGGAGTAATGTCGCTAACCTAGATAATATCTTAAATAAAGTGTCTCAGAATATCTATTTAGTTTATGAGTTTATCCTATTAGGAGATTTTAATATTCATCTATGTAATCTGGGTTGTATGGGAAGAGGTGACAATGTAACTGAGGGGGGCGAGGAGGCCCCTCGGGGCCCCCACTTTGAACACTCTACAGAGGGGCTTGAGTTAGAAGAATTATTAGCAAACCATGACCTTTATGAACCCGATAAGGGCGTTAGGGCGCCAACCTATATTGGCAGTCACCATGGCTCAGTGATAGACTACATCTTTGTTTCACAAGGTATTTTAAACCGGTCTATGGTCTATTGTACAGTCATAATACCCTACAGTGACCACAACCCTGTACTACTTGAAGTGGCCTGGGGTGGCCAGATGGGAGCACCGCCAAAAGCACTTAAACCAGCACACCCCCTGAAACCCTGCGACCAAGACAGACGACTGAAATGGGTCAAAGTGATCCCGGATAATTTCTATGAAATACATTTTCCAAAAATAAAGGACAAAGTGGCCATCTGTCAAAAATCGGGGGCGCAAGGTAAAGAAATTATAGAGGCTTTTGAGGAAATTTGTGGCCAGGTGGCTAAGGATCTTTTAGTCAAACCAAAAAAAGGATTTTCTGGAACAAAACGTTGGTTTGATTCTGCTTGTTCAAAAGCGCACAGAGCATTGTTGACAGCGTTAAAAACCTCTCCCAGGGCTGGGGAGGATATTGTTAGATTAAGGAAACGCTACAAGGTTGCCATTAAGAACCGCAAAGAATCCCTTAAACGCGAAGCATGGGAAAATCTCCTCTCAGCTGCAGTACTGAAGGACAGTAAAAGATTCTGGGAGATCATTAGACAACCGTTATTTTCTGAAGACAATAATGCTCTTATGGACTGTGTGATCACCGACGACAAATGGCTAAACCACTTCAAAAATGTATATGAGGGTGGGTCCAAAGGAACTGCAGATGTTTCAGTACCTGCTATAGTGGCAGACCCGTTGGTCTTCAACCCCAAAGAAGTAGAAAAAGCCCTGATGGCCACAACAAGACATAAAGCTCCCGGCCCTGACGGTGTTCCCGCTGATTTTTTCATGTACTCTCCCAAATTGTGGTCGGCGGTATTGTCGAAAGTGTTTAACGCAGCCAACAACCATGTACCCAGTTCTTGGGCCACATCCACCATAGTCCCTATCTATAAAAATAAAGGCCAGCGAGATGATCCCGCCTCCTATAGGCCCATATCTCTTTTGGACTCAACGGTAAAAATATTAGGCAGAGTTCTTCTAGCCAGACTTAATGACAACGTTGAGAGCCGTGGAGGGTTGTCTGAACTACAATATGGATTCAGAGAAAAAAAGGGGACGATCGAACAATGTATAAACTTACATCTATTAATTTCTAAATATACAGTGGCAAAGGAGGGCTCCATGTTCCTTGCATTTATGGACCTCTCCTCTGCCTTTAATCTGGTGAATAGGTCGAAATTGTGGCAGTTATTGTTGGAGATGGGCATTGATGAGTCTTTGGTTGTGTTTATGGCTAAACTGCACCAGGAGCTTTTTGCAGCTGTCCGAGTCACAAATGATGGCAGACGTACCCCCCTGTTTAAATCCCTTAAGGGGGTGCGGCAAGGCTGTATTCTAGCCCCTGTATTATTCACCATCTACATCAACAGGCTGGGCAGTCACCTGCAGGGACAGGCAGCCGACGTTCCGCATGCAGGAGATGTCAAAATTCCAGCGCTCCTGTATGCGGACGATGCAGTGCTGATAGCCCGCACTGGGGTAGGCCTACAGCATCTCCTGGACGCTTTTGGTAGCTTCATGGAGACGCTGAACCTTAAGGTCAATGCCTCTAAATCACACACGATGGTCATGGGGCGTGAATGCAACAAAAAAAGACACAAAACATTTTTTTGCAGGGGAGTCCCTGTCACCAACGTGTCCACATTTCCATATTTGGGGGTAATATTTGACCAGAAAGGAACTTGGGGCCCTCAGATAAGAGCAAAAAGATTGGCGGTAATAAGATCCTCCTCAGCGGTTTTGGGCTTTGCTGGGAAGCTAGGGGCTAGGCCCATGCAAGCTCTTCTGAAAATCTACAAGAGCAAACCAGTGGCCATAGCGGCCTATGGTTCCCAACTGTGGGGTTATGTAAACCTGGATCCAATTCAGAGAGCAGAAAATAGATTCATTAGATCCTTGCTCTCAGTCCCGCAATCCACCCCAACGTATTCCATCCATAAGGAGGTGGGTCTGCCCTATCTGTCTGATACCCTGAGCCTTGCTCCGCTAACTTTGTGGCTGAAATTGTGGACAAATGATGACCTACCTCTGAACCACAAGATTTTGCACGATGTCTTATCCTTGGATAAATACACCAGTATCCCTTGGTTGGCATATGTAGCTAAAACCCTTGCAGATCTGGGTCGCCCAGATCTTTTTTCATCTCCGGAAAATATTGGGAGACAGGACATAGTAACCATCAAAGAGTTATTTAGGGATAGGCAGGAAGCACGGAGGGAGGATCTCGAAGTGATGAAACCCGCAGTAAGGGCACATAACCTCCTGGTTTGTACACCCTCACTCGCCCCCTACTTGAACTTTGTCACATCCCCATATCACAGGTTTTTATTATCAAAGTTCCGATTTAATTTGATACATTTTTATCTAGGTTCATTTAAGACCTGGCAGAAGCCTGAGCAGGCCCCACCGTGCTGCTGCGACAATTTTTCGGTGCAGGATACTCTGCACTTTGTTATGTTTTGTAGTATATACCATGAGCAGAGAAAGAAATATTTGTTGCCTATTTTGAAAAAAGCTGGTTTTGTCCAAGTAAGACCAGCCCTGCTCTTTCTACAACTACTACCTAACATACATGTTACTTTTTGTATGGCAAACTTTCTGGTAGCCGCAATGCGGGCGAAACCTGTTAGCCATAGCTTACTTTAAAACTTCTCTTGTTGTTTGAGCATGTTTACGTGATAGATTTGTATAGAAATATTTTATCCATGTCTAAAATTTTTCTTCTGTTTGTTTATTAGGTTTTTTTTTGTGTGGGAAATGTAAATAGATGTATAGTAGGCATTTTTTTTTTTTTTTTGTTTTTTTGTTCTTTGTATGACTTGTAATAAGTCGAATAAAGATATTCTGACTGACTGACTGACTGTAACCCTTCCTGAGTCTAAATGACCCTGTCAGTGTCCAGATAGGATTGTATTGGAGTCCTCATCTGTATTCCCCCTCACAGAAGTACCTACACTGAGGTCATCAGTATTTCAGGGTTGCGGGACTACTGGCCCACTCTGAGTTCACCCCTGAGAAATAGGGAATAACAACAGGTACCAGTATCTCTGCACCAGCGCCCGCACGTTATTCCCCATTGCCAGGCCTGTTTTCACCTACACATTTTGCATTTTCCCCTAGACATTTTGACATTTCTAGTGGAAAGCGAACAGGAGTCGCCATTTTCCCACAGCTCTAGTAATTCTCAATTCAGCTGGTTACTTCTGTTTCCAGCCAAATAAGGCATTATGGACATCTCAAAATGAGAGTCATAATATAATTATAAACAATCTGGACGCCCATAAGAGGGACTACTAGGTGCAGTTAATTGAAATACAGGACCTGTCTAACAGCAAAGGAGGTGATGCACCTCTTATGCTTTGGTATTTACATCTACCAGCATGTCCATCAGTACCAGGGCTGCCGACTAATCAAGCAAGGGGCGTACTGTACGCATTACTCCTCTGGTGTACACTAAGGGAAATGAAGACTGTCTCCAGTATTGATGGATGCTATGAGCCTTACTTGAATCTTTCTACAAGATCCAGAGTATTACAAATCTAGGATCACTCACCCATCCATAAACAATTATCTATTTAAAATAACACTATGTAGGATAAGACAAAGGAAATGTGTGATAGGTTTTTAAGCAAAAAAAGTGTTGTGATTTGGTTGATATAGCAATAGGTGTGGGTGGCTCCATTTCAAAATTGTGCATTATATCAGAATTCATAGAAAACAACCAAAAGAAGGATTAGCAACCAGGGGAAAAAGTGTAGACGCATGATTTGCTTTTCTGAGTATGATATTAAATCAGTTACAAAAAATGGGCTAAGATTGACATCTACCATACATTCCAGTACAACCAATAAACCCAGTGATATGACATGCATAGATAGACCACTGATAAAATCAGAAAGGTAATGTTATTACAAAAGTGACAATCTGGGTTGCGAGAAATAGTGTGACTTTCATTTGTAGGTTATAGTTATGACGAAAAAGAAAAAAAGAAAACAAATAATTATTGATATGAAATATACGCTATATAAGAAAACAACAATAATATAGGAAAACATGAAAGCGTTGTGCAAAGAGATCTTATTTCCTTTCTATATGTAAAACCTAAATTTAAAGTTACATAAATAAAATAACAGCTTTAAAAACAATTACAAGGCTAACTAGAAGTTCCTTAGCAATAGTGATCCTTTTTCGTGGGCAAACAGAATCAGTCAGGTGAAAATTGCCTCAAGACCCGACCAGCAGGAATCCCGCATCAAATGGGGCCTAATCCCATTTCAAGTATGTGGAAATGGCTGGCTGAAATTCCATACCAGGATTTCCTTATTTACTTTTTTTCTACAACCACAATTGCTACTCCTCAAAGATTTTCTGGAGACCACCTGCAATTTCAGTCCGTTATGGTCCATGCATTTTTGGCAAAACCCCAACAGTTATTTTCAGATCAATCCACGGTTACATTTATTCTTTCATGCTTGAGAAAAGATGCATTATCATGGGCAGCACCCTTAATCTTGAATCAAAGACACTGGCTTACATTTTTCAGAAAATGTATGCAACAATTCAGGGTGATTTTTTTGCTGGAAGCAGACGCGACTACTTGCCCATACTTTACTACTGACACTTCAAAAAGCATCTAGAAATATTATTGCATGTATTAGTCAGTAGTGGCATCAGTTAGTGTTCGAGGTAGGGGGACTCTGCTGCATTTCATCAAAGCCTACAAGAGGAGTTAAAGGAGGCTCCATCAATGGTGATGAAGAGGCCTAACATAACAGCAACATTGATAGACTTGATGCTACAGATTGATGCATAGAAAAATGAAGAGACCAGAAAATACTTTTTTTATTCCAGAAAGGTGTTTGTAAGGTGCACCATGCCAGATACAGAAGACTTCTTCAAATCCCCTCAAGTGTCAATGCAAGTGGAAAATAAGAAAAATGTCTCTCACCCAGAAGAAAGGGAATGAAGACCGCTGCATTCATCTATATTGTGGTACCACAGAACACTTTTTCAGACACTGTTTTCACCTGGTAAGAAACCCCAAGGACCAAATGTAAGTGACGGACCCTTGTCGGGTTTCCCCCGGACAAACAGATTGTCTTAAAGCAAGAGCAAGAACCCATTTTCAAATCCCAATCAAGCTGTTAGCAATTACACAACATTTGAGTTTGCTGGCACTAATCAGTTGTGAAGCAAAAGGTGTGTCTTTGACCAGTCGTTTCCTACATTATATCAATCCCCAGACAAACAAGCATTTGCAATGCAATTGGTCTCGCCTTTGGGACCTTATATGTATTTAGCTATGCAGCACATTAGCCTGGGTGCTGAAACATCTACTGTTCTTTAACATGGTGGTAAAGTAAGCACCAAACTGCGGAACACGCCATGTATGGGAACACATGGAGATAAATACTGCCTCTCAGCGGCAAATTGTATTGTTCAAAGATCTTTTTTTCCCTATAAAATCAGCCCCTTCGGTGGTCATATCACTGAAAGTGCAAGATGTCATTTTTTTTATTGTCTACGGGTGCTTGTTGAATACAAGTTTCTATGTCCTGGAATCTAGGGAATGCTAAAGTGATTCTGGTATTTTTCTGACCTCTGCTGGACGTTTTCTATCAATAAAGTTAAATAGAGACAGTTGCCAGAAAAATTAAAAAAAATAAAGACCCTAAGTGCAATTCTGGTAATTTACTGACCTCTACTGGTCGTTTTCTATCAAGATAGTTAATTAGAGGCAGTTGACAAGAAGGAAGCAATTCTGGGATTTTACTTACCTCTACTGGTTGTTTTCTATCAGGACACTTAAATAGAGGCAGTTGAACAGGAAAAAAAGTCCCTAAGCACAGGCGGAAGCAGACAAGTCCTAGAGCTGATCGCCACCTCCCACAAAGTACATACAACAGATTTTCCAGACAGTGCAGATGCTGTCTAGGCTCAACCTAAAAAAGGATAAACCATGAGCTATTATGTAAATCGATGGAAAAGCTTTGCGAGAGGAGGTGACAATTTCAATCAATCAATCAATCAAGATGTGTAAAGCACGGTTAATCACCCGATAGTGTATCCAGGTGCTCGCAGGTCCTGGAGGCTTGAGGGCCAATCGGAATTCCAGAAGTGAGGTGATGGTTCGGAAGTGCGTGGGCAGGCTGTTCCAGGTTTTTGCTGCAATGTGGGCGGAGGAGCGTCCTCCACTTCTGCCTCCATAGATGCGGGAAGCATGGCCAAGTGAAAGGGATGCGAAGCATAGTCTTCTCGACTGTTGGCGGAAGTTCGGGCAGCGGATTATGTAAGCAGGGCCTTGGTTGTGTAGGGCCTTGTGTGTCTGGGTCAGCAGCATGAATTGGCATCTCTTCTGTACAGGGGGCCAGTGGAATTGCCTGAGGTGGGGTGTGATGTGGGATTGCCGGGGAAGGCCGAGGATGATTCTGGTTGTGGCATTCTGTATGGTCTGAAGTCTCTGTAGGAAGTGTGCGGCAATTCCTACATATAGGGAGTTGCCGTAGTCTAGTCAGCTGGTGATGAGACTTTGTGTCATGGTGCATCTCTTGTGTCTATTTGGAAAAGAGAAATTTGGTTATGGCTTTAGAGAATGGGCATTTTAAAAAAAAGGGTGTGGGAACACTCTTTGCAAAGATGGAAAAATGTCTCTTTATAGGGACTGTGTTTGAGTCTCTAGGTTTCAAGATCTCAGACAAAGGAATCCGTATGAACCTGGACAAGGCAGTACAAGATTGGCTGCTCCCAAAATCTGTGAAAGCGATCTAATGATTTCTAGGACTTGCTAAATTCTACATCATTTAACATTATGTGCACGAGTTTGCAAAGACTCTGAGGCCAATATCCAGATTGATTCAGAAGGGAGCCCTATTTAATTGGGGAAAGGGACAGGAAACTGTGTTTTTAAACTTCAGGAGGCTTTCACTACTTTACCCATTTTGAAACTTTCAGACAGTGATTTATCCCCTATCGAGGAGACAGCTGCTAAATCATATGTGTTTGGAACCATTTTGTCATAAAAAGAGACATCCTCTAGCTTATTTTTGTTGAACCCTCAATGCATCAGAAATTAACTACATTATCTATGATAGAGAACTTTCGGCTGCCAAAAACTTTGCGGCTCTCTGGCGACACTGTTTAGAGGGAGCTCAACATCACATTACAATATGGACAGATCATAAAAATTTACAATTTCAGAAATCAGTGAAGTGCCTGAACCCAAGACATGCTAAGAGGTCTCTCTTCTTCTGATATAACGATGAGATCACTGAAAGACGAGGTAAAAGGCATGGAAAAGCATATGGTCTATCAAGACAAGGAGGAGAGAAAAGACCAAACACTAGTCCTCCTTCGAGTCTGCCATTAACAGGAAGTGCTGGTGCTCATACTGAAACTTAGTTGCAATCTCTAAAAGAAAGTTATCAGACCCTCAATGTAGAAGAGTGGATTGCACAAAGCCCCAAACACCTGAAGGAGGGATAAAGAGCTCCTGTTGGACAAGAGAAGGATCTTCATCCCAGATTAAAAACTACAAGAACTAATCATAAAATGTGGACATGCACTCTTGTACTGGAAGATCCAGAAATTCACGAGACAGAGACCTTGATAATCTAGCAGTTTTGGTGACCTCAAATGAGGGGAGAGATTGAGAACTATGCAGCATCAGTACACAAGTCAAAGTCCCCAGAAGAAAACCAGTGGGAGTGTTTCAACCCTTGACAACCCTTCTGCTCCCATGGTCATAAATCTCAATGGATTTTATAACAGACGTACCTTTTCCACAAGAAAATACTGTGTTATTGATAATAGTGGATTATCTCACCAAGAAAGCGCATTTAATTCTGTTAGAAAGATTTCCACTGCTTTCACTCTTGCGTCATCATCAAATTGCATGGACTTCATCAGGTCATTATCACAGACAGAGGGTGTCAATTCATAGCTTGATATTGGAGAACCCTGGAGAAACAATTCATGATAGTGCTTTTTATATCCACTAGCCATCCTCCCAAACAGATGGACAGACGGAAAGACTAAATCAAAACTCTGAACAATATCTGATGTGTATCTGATCAGCCATTCAGAAAGATAGGTGCTATGGATTCCAATTGTACAATTTTCATCAAATAATATATTGCATTTATGCATTTGTTGTTCAAAGAGTTTCATTATCACATTTGGCCACCCACCTTTCCTCCTTTCCAGTTCCTTCTGTTCAGACTCACCTTCAAGACATTAGTTCATCTACGAAGGGCATAAGCTCAGTGCAAATTGTTTGCTAACTGGAAACACAGTGCCGGTCCAGTGCTTTAAACAGAGGAAAATGTTTGGTTATACACCGATTATTTATGTAATCCAGGGTTCCATCCCAAGTTTGCACCAAGATTCGTAGGACCCTTTCTCATAGTCAGATCAATTGGGAAGTCTGCACTAGAATTGAAACCTGCAGATCTCTGGAAAATACATTCTCTAGTTCACAACTCCAGAGTAAAGAAGGCTTTCAGCCTCTATTTTGGTGGGTCCACAAGCCAGGGATAAGAAAAGGATGGCATTTGAGAGAGTGGTACTGCTAGGGTTCAGGATAAGACACCTCAGAAGAGAGCCAGGACATGTACCAGATGGAGGAGATGGAAAACAGGGATATGGAAACTACAGTCCTGGACAACATTTTCTTCCAACCTTTACCACTCACCTGAATCAAGTTCTGCACAGGGGCGATGACTGCCTACCTACTCCACTCTCTAAAACAACTATTTCTGCTAGGAATAGCACCCAGGATTGGCAGGTGTCTCAGTAGGGAAATGAGGGTTGGGAGAGAGAGACCAAATGATGATCAACAGGATAATAATTGCCATCAGTCTGGTGCAACGAGCGTCTTCCTTCAGGTGAGGAAAGGGGCAAAGCTCAATGAGCTTACTGGATGCTAAATAAATGTAAACATATATCAGTAATTATTCTTAATATTAGTACAAAGTTTAACTAATTCCAAAAGCACATACTACCTTTCTAAATCATAACATTAGTGCACACGTTCACACCTTTTTATGGCTCCATCTGAGTTTTCAAAAAGTTCTTCAGTCAAAAAACAAAAATATAGCTTTCAAAGCTAATTGCAATTGTCTTTAGGTCATTGGCGGTTCCCTTTCATGGGTATGGGGGCTTCTCCCACCCCCCTTTTAAAACCAAAAATTCAATATTCCATTCTTTACAAGCTGCTGTCATCCTTAGCCATGCTCTTTGTTGTGCATGTGCACCTATCTCAGGTATTCATACATTTGCTGGTTGATGCTTCACACAGACTTGAGGCCTGTGATGTTATCAGCACGGCAAACCTATTGCCTTTTGGGCTGATCTCTATCCCCTGAAGATGTTGTAATGCAGTTAGCCCCAGGTGCATCAGCCTGAAGCTCTGCAACACCAGGGGCTTCACATCAATCAGGGAGTGGAGTCTCTGACACACCACCTTTCACAGTTCCATACAGGGAGTGTGGGGTCAGCTAGCCTCATTGCACTGACTTCACCCTGTGACAAATTGTGAAAGGGTGAGGTTTAAGGGTGCGGACAAGAAGCAGAGCACTAAAAAATATGTGGTGTGCCAGTGCAGGCTTTGATTGTAGAATGTGAACACTCTAGTGCCGAGCTTCAATCTCCGAGCTCGATGCCATCTCCTGAATGGATAGAGGCTGCAGAGGTGTGCGAACTGCAGGTTAAAGCCATGCAGGTGAGCTGCTCTAGTGAGAGGTCAGGCACTGGAGTGTTTGACTTTTTTGTCATAGGGAATTTAGGCGCTGTGAATTCAAAGTGCTCTGTTTACTTTTCCATGGAACGAGCTCCCAGTCAACATCAGACCCTCCCCTACTCTGCACTCCTGCAAGAAGAGCCTCAAGACCTGGCTTGTCGGATAACCCAGAGCGGCACACCTCCCCCTAGCGCCTTGGGTGAATAGAACGCTTTAAAATTCCCAGATTGATTGATTGATGGCGGCTTTCATTCGAGCCAGAGAGTGTACGCGCCGCCATGCTGTGTCCTGTGAATGTGCTCTTTTTTGGAACAGGCACAGATTATACTAAAGAAACTCGAAAGGGGAGAAATGAGGGCACCAGATAAATACTTAAATAAGAAGTGATTGATTAAAAGCTGGCTCGCATAACAGTCCGGTTTGCGAGATTAAGGACAATATGGCATTGTACATACTAAGGACTTGATTTAGATCGTGGCAGGCTGGTTACTCTGTCAGAACAGTGATGGATATCCCATCTGCCAATATTGGAGCAGCATCATTTTGGCTCCACCATTATGCGTTTGATTAGGCTACATATATTTTGATTTTTGGCCTAATATACTTGTGTGATGCAATGCCAGCAACAGAGAGATGGTGTATAAATTACATAACAGTATGTTTGTGATGTGTATGTGCATTCTAACCCGTTCTTTTGTTGGAGTACCTGGATTGCTGATATTAAAATTTCAATAGGCTTAGACTTTACGGTGGTGTGCTATAATGCATTTAATGCAATACATTCATTAGGGTTGAAGAAAATGAATCATTCAGTGTGGAATTATTAATGTTTAGAGACTTTGATTGCATTCTGTAATTTCACTTATATTTGTCAGTGTTTTACTATATGTTCATAGTACATATATGATATCCTTGTAACCACGATGTATTCATATAAAGTATAATCATACTGTTGCATACATGTTATAGACACACTTGCACAGATATTCACATTTTTGAAAGCAGTTTGTCTATTTTATTAGGTCAGCATAGCCAAAGGCCTTAAGCTTTTGGGATTTCAATGAATTACCTCTATTGTGAAAGTGCCTGTTTGCATGTATTTTTCCTTTCTTTTCTGGTGTGAGCATGCTTCATTAGCTAGTATTGTTTGTCATAGTGATAGAATCATATGAGATGGTTCCTTTGGCAACAGAAACTATGTTAACGAAGACGGAGATGAGATTCATTGCAGAAAGGAGGTGCTCGAGGTCGTCTGATGTTCTGAGGGAGCTGGGGGAGAGCAGAATGCAATTTGCCATGGAAGATGGAAAAGTATGGGAGCCAAGGACAAAGATTTCTTTGAACATTGTGTGTTCAAATACTTTGTTAGTTAGAGATCAGATGCCTTTAGACTGTCCTGAGGTGCAGACCCCGCTGATATATCTCTGAGTGTGGCTTTATGCCAGACGCTCTTTCTAACTGGACTACTTGCACGGAGGTCTCCAATATGCTGACACCTCTCTTTAGTTCTTTGACTAACTAGGGTTTCCCCTATCATAGAGTAGCATAGGATAATTCGATTTTCATGGGTTTACTCATGATTAGGCAGGAGGATTGAAATTTACAACTTCATTTGCATATTTAGTTTCTTACATTCTGTATCACTGCTACTGAGTTCTTGGTATGCTTCATGGTATTTAGACTGAATTTCTTTAGGAGATTCAGACTCATTTTGGTGAATTTATATTTCTACACTATGCTTTTGAGACTCATTTATATCAGTTTGTTTCTGAGTATGTAATAACCAACTTACATTTTTTTATTCGTCCACGTCTTATTGTGTAACCTAATGTGTTACACTTTTAATAAAATTGAGACTGATGTTTAACTCTCTCTTACCTCTAAAGTTACAAAAAAAATGTATGAATCAAAGAAGAAGAATTTGTCGAAGGGCCCAGGGCTCCATCAATATATAAATCCACTAGGATATAATGGGATTGGTATTTCGGAGACTAGGATATCCGTCACTGTTGTGACGGAATAACCCATTCGCTAAGATCTAAATCAGACCCTAAGTTTGCCGAGGGCCAGTGGTGGTTTAAGAAAGAAAAATCACAGTCCATTTTATCATTATAAATGAAATTAGGAACTTCCATATTTTTTCCTGCTGCAAAGTAAGCAACACAGATCACTGTAAAAAAGAAATTGAGCAAAATAACAGGAAGGTGTGATTTAGCCACATTATGCATACAGTAAAGGTGAGTTGTGTGCATCATTTAATTTTGTGTCAGTGTCTTTTTTTTCAAGAGAGAAAAATTAGTGTTTGAAAAGGTAAAATACAAAAAAGTGTTTTGGGGGCATCAAAACAGCACCACATCATCACAATGCTTAAGAGCCCCTCCCCCTGGACTGTATTTCTCAATTATTATTCATAAGTAAGCCTGTGGAGTAGTATTCCAATAGAATTGTGCTTCTATGCATTTAGTGCCAAGCACAAAAAAAACAATTATTTAACATATATATTTATTTGGCCCGCTGATCCATTCTCATCACAGTCATGCTTGCTCCCTGCTCTCTCTCAGACACATGCATGGTTTCATTTTATCGTTTTATGCCTCACCACTTTAAGACTCCACCATCCACCACTGCTTAAGTTCCACAGTGCTTTGTCCCAATGAACTGATTTTTGCCAGCCTTAAATTCAAGAGTATCACTCAAACGTAGAAATAAATAAGTCCAAAGTAACAGTTTATCTGTAGGCCTTCCAATTTTATAAGGTGTTTTCTATTGTCTCTGCATATTATCATTTGTGCACAAGCCTCTTTCATTCTTTTGTTACAGGGAGAAGCGTTGTCTTTCCTGGGGTTTCTGATTCACTTAATCTTACTAGTTCCAGGTGCCAGAATAAACATTGAGGGAAGTTGCAAAAAAGCCAAAAGTTTTACCATAGAGTTAGTTTGCCCTGTGTTCATGGGTTCCAGGAAAGTGATCAGAACAGGAAGGGAGCATGGAGAGCTGTCCTTCTACAAGTAGAAAACGCCAAGCAAAGGACTCGTGACTCAAGGAGTTTCGACTCTTCCGGTTGATGCTCTAGTTCACACCGATATTTCTGTTCCCTCACCTTTATTTTTTTTGGCCCTAATCAGTTTCTCTGGGCCATCCTCCCTACTCCCTGTGCTGACCCTTTTGTAGGTCTCACCTACGCAGCGCACATGCGCTGCATAGGCAAAAGACCTTTAGCAATCGCTTCGGCTTTTCAGCTCAAAACGTGCACGCGTTCCATTGCCTTCAATGGCAATGCGTGAACGTGTGGCGACACCATATGTTTGTAATTAACTTACAAACACATGGTGCCCCTGGCTCGCTCCCACAAGGGAAACGCTTTGTGTGCTGTCGGGCGCACTCCCCTCAACCCTCCCACTTTTAGCACGAGGCGCGCGCGCTTGTTATGTCTGACTAGAGGCAGCTGTAGAGTATTCGGCAGAACTCACAACACACGCCACATAACACACAGAAAGAGTGCGTGGGCAGTCCGGGGGTTTACCGCAGTCCCTTCAGGCACTGGCTCAATGAGCTGCCTCACCTTTTGGTATCAGCCCACGGCATGTGGAAATGTTTTACAATTTTCACGTACAGTTTCCATTGGTGACTAGGAGAAAAAGCAGTTTGCATATTTAGCTGCACCACATTGAACTAAGTTTTTGTGCACATTGGTGCAACCCCACCCAGCAAGCTCACAACTGGCTTCTAAGCGCCTCAGATTTCACCACAAGCCCCGGGTAGAGATTCTCAGGCTGGGGTTGGCTTATATGTGCCTGGGCAGCTGCCGATAGTATTTTATGCTTTTACAAAGTGACGTATTAAAGATAGTACTGATCAGTAAAATTTTAATCTGTCCTTTCTCCAAATAGAATACATTTACTGAACAATCGAACAGTTTGTACTTCCCACTACACCCTCTGCTTAGCTCTTCTCTTCAGCACAAGTCTCCAGTCTCTCTACTTCTTCTGCCCATCCGCTCATGCCGTCTTTCAATCCCACTTTCCTACCACCCACCCGCTCTCATATTACCTGATATTTGTCTGTCTTACACACTTCTCTCCATCCTCAAATCCCTGCTCCCCTTTCCTCCTCTCTCGTTTACATTCTCTCTGCTGCCCACCCTTTCTATCCTGGACTATTCTCAACGGCCCCTTACATCTTCACTTTCTTGAATACCTTCTCTTTCTCTGATACCCCCCATCTCTCTAACTCCTGACACCATCATTGCTCTCTATTCTCTTCTTTATCTTAGCCACAGATGTCTGCAGCTCTTTCTTCTAGATGACGTTTCTCTTTCTTCCTACCACCTTCTCTCAGCTCTCATATCCCCTTCTTCTTAACCTTCCCATTCTCTCAAACTCCCTAGACAATTGTCTCCAGTCTCCCACCCTCTCCTATTTATTTTTTAGAGCACTTTACTTCCCTTCATCACATTTTCTCTTTCCGCTTTTCTTCTCCCTCCAACACATCCCTCCTCGCTCTAGCTGTCTCTTGCTATTTCTCCCTTACTTACTTCAGGTAACTGACATCTCCTTTTTATGTATTTTCTTTTCAATTCTTCCAAATTCCTTACAATGTTTCCCCACCATCCTTATCTTATTCTCTTTCTCTCTTCAAATCTCTTCTGCTCACTCCCTTCCCAGGGTATCGGAGTTTTGGTCACGAGGCACCATAACCTATTGAGCCCGAGACCGCTAATGTTCACCATGTTGCAAATGATGAAAAATACATCGCCTTTTACAATCTGTACTGTTGTGGTAATTAGCATCTCAGTACAACTAATCACCACATGAACAGGTATTTGTAAAGTGGCTGTCCTTGTGATCTGCACATTTAATACTTTTTTTATTCCCCACTACTTCATATAACTGCTTACTTTTATGAAGAGAAAGTTACTGTCTAAATAATAACCATGAATACATCTGCAGAAAATATGCTTCGTTTAATCCGATTTCAAATTGGGTTTAATTCAACGAAATTAGTTTTCTATGCATTAATGGGGTACTCACAAAGACAAACTTCCACGTGAGTAAATCTACTTTTAACTATTCACCATTTACGAGTGTAAAACTACTCCAGAGTATAGATGTATGTGTGTCCACACCCTGAATTCAGGCGTTGTTGGCTATTTGCAAGTGTAATGTGTGACAGAGATCTTTCTATAGTAATTTATAGGACAAACTTAAAGTTGTATTAAATGCTTTAAAAATGGAAGAAAAAAAATAAATGTTAAATATTAATGGTGCATAATTTTATCTATGAATTTTCAACATAGAACAATATAAAAAAATGTGACAGAATTACTAACTTAATTTGAAATTAAGAATAGAATTATTGTTTTGAATATATTACATCGAAACAAAAGAATTAATAAGTAAAAAGTAATAGAAAAAATCTCCCAAAGTAAAATAATTAAAGATTCGAATTCTGTATTAAAAAATATTAAAAGTAACAAGGAACGAATTAAAAGATATGTAAATATTTTAACAAGTATTAATGTTAAATTAATTTTCAAACTTAAAATGATTATTAAAATATTTTTAACTCCAATGATTTATGGACTTTTTAGTATTGAAGAAAAGTTATTTATATTTTTAAAGAGTTTAATTAATTACATTTATTTTACGATTAGTTCACATGGGTTTTATTTCAAATCCCTACTCTGTTATTTTTCATTATATGGTGTTGCCGCCTTAGTGGTTGGCCATGTCTGGTAATGGCGGCTGATGGTGTTTAGTGGATTAATTTTCTTAGTCCTTATTTCTACAATTCGTTTACAGCACCACTGTAGAGATGGCTATTCTCCCTATCAGCTGCTAACACAGTTATACATTTACTTCTTACAGTTGTAGCTGACATTAGGTGTGGGTTTGGTTTACAGACTGTGACCGAAACAGGGGTTTAACGCTTAAGGACTACTCAGGATAGTTGCAGGGATCAATATCACTCTTTATTTAGAGAAGTACAGTTTTATTATTGTCAGAAGATTGGAGTTTCAGTCTATCTTTTCACAGCATCTTCTTCTTTCTTTTATGTCCTTCAGAGCTCCTCTCCGCCAGTACCTTCGATAGAAACAGAGAAGCAGATAAGTGTCTGCTCGTATTCTGCAAAATTGAAGGTTAGTGCTGTGAGAAATATACTGCTCTTTAGGGAAAGTGCACGTTAGAAGTGGATGGGCCATTAAGCAAAAAGGACTGGGCAGACTCCCCTTCTTTCTTCTCTCTCTCTCTCTCTATCTCTCTCCTCTTTTTTTTCTTTTTATCCAAAAGAAGTGAAGGCTATTCTCTCTTTACTCTTTCTTGGTTTCGCTTTCTTTTCTATGGTTTAACTTTGGGTTGCACCCTTCTTTTCTCTCCCCTCCTTACTCCCTTTGTTTCCCTTGCTTTCTCTCGTTTTCCTTTTGGTTGCACCCTTCTTTTCTCTCCCCTCTTTACTCCCTTTGTTTCCCTTTCTTTGCTGCTATTTTTGGTGTTTGCCTAAGAAACGGGCATGCACCTGACGGACCCACCTGGGACGCGGCTGGAGTCTGTTGTACACCGACGGTGAAGAACCTCCGTCTCAGCGTGGGCTCTATGCTCCTCCTTGGACGGGTCGGACTCCAGCTGGGTTGTTGCTCCACGCGCTCCCTCCTGGATGGCGTCTTTGCTTTCTCCCCCTGCTCTGTGTTCCAGCGCCTTACGTTGCTCGCTCTAGTCTTCTACCTTCCTTCTCCTCTGGAACGGCCCCTCGTCTTCCTCTTGTTCTGGGTCATGCGTAGCTGCGTAACCCCATCCCATCTGCCTGACTTCCAGGCCAGGCAAGGTAGAACAGGCTGGCGGACAGACTGCATTCACCGGTTGGTGACACAGACAAAATCCAGATCTAGAATGGAAGGGCCAATCACCCACAGGGAAAAAATATTCAGCTTGGAAATTTTCATTCTTTCTCACCGGTTCGTCTTTGAAGCTGTCACATCCTGCCCAGCCTTGGAGCGTGCACAAGAACACTCCACACACAGAGCTCGTTACCAACGTCTTTATTCATCAGCGTACACCATTCAAACTGAACTTCTCATTATGTCATAACTGTTCATAGCCACACCTTAACCCCTCCCAAACGACTGCATAATTCTTTCATTGAAACCGCCCAGGGCCATGGGGTCCTAGTGCTCAAAGTCCTAAGACATTACATGTTAAATATAAAGGTATAAACAACAGCAGCATTATATTTCTTCGATAAGTAATTGAAGTGCTTGCACAATTCGGCCAGTCTGCTTGGTATGTGGTACTTGAACTGTACCGTAGTGGAGAGCAAGGGTACAGGATCTAATGTCTGATCTGGGCCTTCCGGTGGGGCAGTCTCATCTGAGATTACAGGGACCAATGATCATCAAGACAGATGTCTAGAAATGTGACAAGTCCCTTGTGATGGATTTGCCGGAACGTTACACCATTATCATGTGTCCCTTGCACGTCACAACTTTCAGAGTTTCAACAGCAAACTGAGGATGTTTTTTGCTTCCATTTTTGTTTGCCAAGAACGCAGCCACCTTTGTCGCAGACGATCTCCTGAGTTTGCCAACGTTGGTCAGTATATGTCATCAAGTGACGTTTCGAGCAGCGTCAGTAGCAGAAACCTATTCATAATTTCGAGTTCGTTCAGTAGTCCACTGTGGTAATTTGGTTCTTATAGCTCTCCCAAACATCAGGGTGACAGGACTTTCACCAGTGGTGGAGTAAAGAGTCAGTGATATGGAATTGAATTTATTTATTAACTGTGCAATTAATTAAAATCATTACAGTAAAAGCAATCGACCTGTTTAAAGCTAAAAAAATGATAAAAACTTCCATTCGTGGTGTAGAAAATTGATAGATCAAATTTGCCGCCCCTCCCCAGTTCCAACACGATCAGCCTGCCCCAGGGCTTGTAATCTTGGACAAGTGGCCTTATTCACAATCCAGAGTCCTACATTGTTCCATGTGAATGGGCAGCAATACCAAGCTGTCACTCATTCCCCTTAACCACTAGTTAGTCATCATAGGGGGCGCTATCCTGGAGGGGGTACTGGGAGTGCGAAAAGGCTTCAGTGCTCAATGAAGGCCCCCTCAGCTATCTTCTGCTGGTTTTACAGTGCTCTTCACTAGAGTTTTATTGCATTCATTAGCCGATTTTAAGGCTGCCCTGATGTGATGGATACATTTCCCCAGTCTTCCTAGGGTCATCGTGTTAGAAGTAGAAAAGCACATATCTGACACTTCACTGCAAGATTTTATTCCGTTGGTGGTACAAATTGGATGCAGTAATCACTGACGTTCGTCGATAAGATTGGGGCAACAGCATAGGAGGTGCAGCCACGATTCCCTCTTGTAGGGACACAATCTGCAGTTTGTGGCTTTCCCCCTTCAGGCCCAGGCAGGGTTGAAATCCGCAATTCCTATAGTGATTAATCTCATGGAGAGAATTTTACTTCGAGCCAATGGAGCGAGGGCCTCGCTTAGGTATGGCTGAGCTTTTCCTGCCGAATAAGAGCTGTTCAATGGATCTAAATGTGAACTTGAGCGGAGGGATTTGCGGTCGAGGTCGAATGAGGTTTCACGCACTTGTTTGTTTATGGCTCTTTTCCAAGCATTCAGGGGAATTTCCGGCTGCAGTAAGCTCTCTTCCACAATCTTCACTGTTTTGATTGCTTTTTCAAGGCTGGTGTGCCAGGTCGTTCTTGGCTCTTCAAAAATGGATCTCAGTTGATGTTTTAATGTGTTAGCTGGGGCCCCTAGTATCCTGAGATAGAGCTTTATGATCTCTCCCTGGCACGTCAAGTCTGGCCTCGCTACGCCTAGTTCCAGCCTTAGCCTTGCTTTCCTTGCTGACCTCGGAATAAGGAGCACTGTTTTGTATGCTTTATCTTGGACTGACTTGAGGAAGACATGCTGTGACCCGGGGAAGGCCAGATGGACATAAATTATTGCTGGTAGAAGTTTCGCTTTTAAAACTTTCAGTATTGGACGGGCAGTTGGACTGATCAGGTGGAGGCTTAATTGCTTTGGTAGGTATGTGGCCTTATTAGCCTTGGTGGTCTGATGTTTCAGGTGGGCCTTAGCCCATTCCGTCAGCCAAACCCCAAGGTAATTGTATGAGGCCGCCGTCTTGATTTGCAAATTGCCCATTTGCCATTGAGCTTTCTTTTTCAGGTTGTAAGATTCAAATATAGGGACCTTGGTCTTTCCTTGATTTACTGTCAATTTCTTGATGTTATTGAAGCGATTTAGTGCATTTAGGGCTCTTTGTAGGCCCTCCTTCGTGTGGTCCATTATAGCTGTATCGTCAGCATATTGAAGAACCGGCAACCTCTTGTTTCCTAGTCTTGGTGTTGCTAGACAGCCTCCTTTTAGGGCCTCCCCCAACTGCAACGGATGATGTTGTTGCACCAAGGATATTGTGCTGCATAACTAAATACTTATAAGGTCCTAAAAGCGAGACCTATTGGCTATGCCAATGCTTGTTTTGTCTTGGACTGACTTTGGTGTTTGACTCGGCTATAATTTTGCACTGACTCCTGATTTCCCATGTGATTAGGCTTTTGCGACTACAAACTGTTTTTTGGAATTTAGGTTTCCCCTTTTTGGTTTGGCAACTACGATTCTACTTATATATATAGGGTTCTGATAAGGAATGCCATGATGTGATGTTTTAAACCTGTGTCAGTTGTGGAGATCTCCTGGGCCCTTTTGTACTCGTGTGTTTGTCACTGCTGTTCCTCAATAAATATACCAGAGAATACTCTACAATTTGAAAAAGCATCATATTTACATTTTTTGGTGACAAGCTGATGACTGCTATGGAAGTACCCATCTTCATTTCTCGGTGTATTTACAGGTACATTGTATTTATGGGCCCAGGGATTAGTCGGGTTCCAGTTCCAAAGATTTTCAATTATGGGATTGACTCGCGCAAGTTAAAATGTATATACATTGGGAACGTTGCTTGTCCAGTTTCGGCTTATGCGTGAGCGGACAATTTCGGGGAGTGAAGTACAGCTGTAACGCGTGAGACTGTCAATAGACACATGGGGTAAGCTCGTGGCAGTCAGTTCTCCTCAGATCTACATGCGCTGGGAGCGCAAGACAGCATTTGTAGGGCGGATGTGACGACATGTTTGCATACACTGGGAGAAGGAACAATGGTTGCTTTGAGGCAGCGATTGTCAAGCGCTCCATGGTTCTCGTAATTTACCTGCTGCGCAAGTGCAGACCTCTCTGTTATGGTGTTACAGGCTGCAGCTCTGAATCCACCTCACTTCAGGTTTATGTTCTTACGTAAGGAGAGTGCTGGCAGGGTCATCTTTGTTGTTCCAGCAAGATTACAGTGCCACCTACTGGTCATAAGTACAGGTCCTGTGATTGGGACAATTTAAGAAAACGTTTGGAAACTGCCATATATCTTTTTGCGGTGATTGGCGCGTTTTAATATACCTTTAAAACTTCTTCTTCTTGTTTTTGTCTCCTCTGCTGTCTGGAATTTTGCTAAGTTTTCTCCTCAAATATGCAGGCTGTCACACCTCAAAGCCCCTTTTTGCAAGAACCTGGTGAACCGCCTCTGAAGTGGCATTTGTGATTTAGATCATTTAATGCATATTTAGGTGCTATTGATGGTTTGAAATTAAACCCGATTGAAAGCATAATTTACTGTACTATTACTTGGGTGTAGAAAGACATAATGTCTTTGATCATTTGCCTAAATATGTTTGAGGTGGGGATTACGTTTTGGATGAATTTGAAATTGCTTTTGAACAATTGTAGATCTATTTTAAAGGAAAGGTAAATTTAGTTTCACATCTTCACAAATTATTTACAGGTGTGCAAGCATCCAATGAGTCAATCGATTCTTATGTCAAAACTTCAAACATTTTAGCATTGTATTGTGAATCTGAATTACTTCTCAACGTATACGTGATCAAATGAATCTAGGTGTTTCTCGAAAAAAATACAACAAAGATGATTGGCATGCAGCAATCCTTTGCTTGATGAAGCAGTTGATAGTGCAAAGAGCATAGAGTCTTCTTTGGAAGGTGCTTAACAACTGGGGCCAAAGAATACACATACTTGTGTAGCAAGGGTAGAGTCCCATGTCAATCCTCATTTCAATCAGTCACGCTTTCAATATTCTGGTGTTACTAGAGGAAAAGGTTCAGTTTGGGTCACAAACAAGTCTATGTGTTATAGATGTAGCTCTACATCTCATTTATCTAATTTTCAGAATTGTCCAGCTATTGCACAAGAATGTTGAAAACGTATCAAGATGGGTCATTTTGAGAAACTATGTAGGGTTGACAAATGTGTGGGAGTGAGGAGTGTTCAAAATCAATTTGTGGATGATGTCAACAATAAAGTGGAGGAGTTAATACTTTCTGTTGATTGTGTTACGATAGGCAATGTGCATAGTGAGAAGTAGTACTGTGATCCTCATATACCTATTTTGATAAATTATTTTTGTTTTCCTTTGTTTCTTGACTCTGGTGCAAGAATAACAATTGTCTCCATTTAAACATATAAAGAATTTTGGTTGGATAAAGGATTATTGCCACCAGATGTCATCACAACTGCATTTGAAGGTAGCAGAATTGATTTAGTTTGATTTTTTTGTGAAGATATTTGTTTTGTTACTAAAACCATTATAGGAAATGTTTATGTAGCCCATAAAGGGATTCATGTGATAGATTGGAGACACCAGGCTGATTCTGATTTGATCATTAGGCCGGGACACAAATATCCAGTTACACTGGTCAATTCTGTTATGGATATAAATTGGAAAGAAAGATTCAAATTTGTATTACAAGCTAAGGTAGGGAGTATTAAGAACTTTAATCACACCATCAAGGTCAAATAGAGTGTTGTTCCTGTGAAAAACAAAATTGCATAATGTACCCAATAGTGTAAGAGAAGAGGTGACACACATTTTGAAGAAAATGCAAGATGATGGAACAATTGTACCAGTGGATGCTACTTTGTGGCTTTCACCAGTAGTTTCAGCAAAGAAAAAGTCTGGGTAATTGAGACTTTACATTGATTTAAGAACATCGAATAATGCCATTTTGGTGAAAAAGTTTCCTGTACCACGCATTCAAGACCTTATTACTGCTCTAGGTCAGCCCATGTGGTTTTCGAAGTTCGATCTTCATGCAGCTCATCATCAGGTAGTGTAAGAAGCGCAATCTCATAATTTTACTGCCTTTGTCACACCTGATGATGCTTTTCAGTTTTTTGTATGCCATTTGGACTGACCGCAGCCGCATCTGTGTTTCAGGAGGTCATGACAAAAATGTTTGCAGATGTTCCTAATGTTGTGATATTTCAGGATGACATATTGGTGTTTGCTGATATGAAAGAACAGCATTACAGAACTGTTGAGAAAGTGCTATCTATCTTGGAGACTAATGGTGTTACAATCAGAGATGACAAATGCATTTTTGGTGTAAATGAAGTTGAGTATTTGGGTCGCGTCTTGACCGGTGAGGGAGTAAAGCCCAAATCAAGTATTTCTGATGGAATTGTGAGTGCACCACATCCTGTAAATAAAGACCAACTCAGATAATTTCTTGGTCTTTGTGAATTTTATGTGAAGTGTATTTGAAAACTGTGGTTCAGGAGGCTGGTGAAGAAGAATGTGGAATTTGAATGGTCGTGTCAGCAAAGTTTTGATCTGATCAGAGTGTTATTTCTGCTCCCGCTCTTCAGCTCTGTGTTGAAGTGCGTCAGATTTTTGTGACAGTAGAGGCTAGTGCATGTGGCATGGGTGCTGTTTTGTCACAGTTAGATTGTGGTAAAGAAGTCACAGTTGGGTTTGCTTCCAGAAGAATGAAAGAGATGGACACAAGATATACTGTGTTAGAAAAGGAGATGCTAGCTTGTGTGTGGGATATTAAGAGGTTTAAGTCATTTTTCTGGGATAGAAAGTTCTATTTAAGGACAGAGCTTAAACCTTTGACTGATATATTATCTGGTAACAAGATAAAGTAAGCCACAGCTAGATTTGATACCAAATTGTTGAAGTTCAGTTTTAGTGCAGTATACATTGCAGGGGGGAAAACAGATTTGTTGTCTAGGTTACCTGTTGTGGGTGAGTCATGTTGAATAGATGTGCAGGAAGAGATTGGGGAATGTATATTAGTCAAAGTTGAAGATTCTGTGATCTGTTCTGTCATGACTTTGTGGATCATCTAAAGGAGGATGTTGTGTTGTATCAGGCAATGAATTTTGCAAAATTTGGCTGGTCAATGGAGAAATCTCTAGGTGTGTCTTTGCAACCTTACAGTACGGTTGCTGATGAGTTGTCTTTGGAAAGAGGGTTGCAAGTGAGAGGAGACAAGTTAGTTCTGCCAGAATGTTTCAGACAAAGGATATTGGAAACTGCACACGTGGGCCATCGAGGTATGAGTGTCACTAAGTGTAGAATTAGGATTGATTTGTGGTGGCCTGGGGTGGATGGGGAGGAGGAGGGTTGGTAAGAGAGAGTGCACAATGCTGTTGTAGTGACAAACATTTGATTACTGCTGTACATCCATCGATACCAGTAATGTGTACTGATAAAGTGTGGCAAAGGATAGAGGTTGATTTCTTGGGACCTTTTAACATGTTGCCTTGTATTATGAAGTGCTTTATTGTGTTGTGTGGATCATCTTTTCATGTGGGTGGAAGTTTGAGGCACAGCAGAAACAAACAGGAATGCTTTATTTCATTTTTTTATGAGGTGTATGTTAGAGAAGGGGTTCCTGAAGAGTTTCTCACAGACAATGGAGTGCAATTTATTTCTTAGGTCATGACAGAGTTTTTGAAAAAGTATGGGGTGAGACATTTACACACACCATTGTATCGTCACCAAGCCAAGGGAAAAGTTGATAGATTCAGTAGAGTTTTGGTGGCATGTATTTAAAGTGCTATCAAATCCGAAATAGACTATGAAGCTGCAATCACAGACTTGGTGTGGGCATATAGCTCTGCACCTCGTTCGATCACTGGTAAGGTATCTTTTGAGCTTATGAGAGGGAGAAAAGTGGTGTCTTCCTTGTGTACTTTTTGGAAGCTGAAGGTTATGGGTCAAGGCTGTGATGTGTCTGTGGCTAGTAATGAGGGTAAATATTTGAGTGATAAATATAGTGCTGCCCGGTGTCAGAGGTGCATGAGGTTAAAGGAGAATAATGTCAGGAATTTCAAGTTTGAAGTGGGCAACTTGATGCACATTAAAGATTCTATTTTCAAAAGAAAATTCAAAGTTCAGAGAACTGCTTTGTGTCATGAAAGTGAGGGGTAATGCTGTGCCGGTATCGAATGTTCAATGGTGGAATGTGTCAAGGATAGCTAAAGTGAGAGTTACACTGAAAATGACAAGCAGATTTCTGATTCAGAGAATGGTCAAGGAATAGTCATAAGGAAGAGTGCATGTGTTACTAAGATACCTAAAAGTATTGTGAGTAAACATGTACCACTCAGTTACCTAAAAATATAGATACCTGAAAAGTATTGTGATTTGTCATGCACACAGTTTTGTGAGTAATTTTGTGTGCTATATTATTCTAGTCATATTATGTGCCTTTGGTTAATCTTTGTTTAGCATCCTTTGGCTTTTTACTCTTTTGTTTTGGTTGTGTGTTTTATTATTGTTTATTGTTGTGTTTTTCTTCTTTTGAAAAAATGGAGGTGTGTGGCATCTGCTGCTGCGGATGCCATTACTTTCCATTGGAGTATGATGTAATTATCTTGTGTTATGCCATTCGGTCATATAATGTTCTGATATGGAATTTGATAGTGTGATGTTTTAAACCTGTGTCAGTTGTGGAGATCTCCTGGGCCCTTTCGTACACATGTATTTTTCTCTGCTGTTCCTCAATAAATATTCCAGAGAATCATCTATGATTCTGATAAACATTATCTTTACACCATTCTTTGAAAGGTTAAATTAGCTATGAACTGCCTGTGATATGAAGAATGCCTTGTGCTCTGATAGGTGGGACTAACACCTAAAAATTAAATAAGGCTTCTTGCCAATGTATCTACTTGGTAAAAGAAAGTAAGTGCACTAATTAGCCAAGCTAAAGATGGTTGGCGGACACATTAGGGCTCAAATGTTACTTCAGTTGAAGCTTCATGCTTACTGAGAAGCAATGCAAAACCAAAGGGGATGATGGAAGGAGTGTTGAACATTGCAAGCACTCACCCACAGTCAACTGATCTGGGTTTAATCCATCATCATTCTTTAGCTCACTCTGCCACCCCAGTTCAGACATGGCCATATGCAAATCAGTCTGACCCTGTGCCTCATGGGAACAGTCCAGCCCGAACTGCCAAGCCATGTCTTCCCTGGACCGGAAACAAACATCCTGGGACCGGTTTCTGGCTAATCAGCCGTCATCAGCCAGGCTATCTGGAATTCAGTGGCAAAGTGAGCAAGGGACCCACGTCTGGGCATACCCTGACAACTTAGGGCAAGCAAAGCAAAAACAAAGGGGATGATGGACGGAGTGTTGAACATTGCAAGCACTCACCCCTAGTCAACTGATCTGGGTTTAATCCATCATCATTCTTTAGCTCACTCCGCCACCCCAGTTCATATATGGCCATATGCAAATCAGTCTGACCCTGTGCCTCATGGGAACAGTCCAGCCCGAACTGCCAGGCCATGTCTTCCCTGGACCGGAAACAAGCATCCTGGGGCCGGTTTCTGGCTAAACGTGGGTCCCGTGCTCTCCATGCCACTGGAATCAAGCCATCCTGGCTGAAGAGGGGTGAAATCCCGAAACCGGTCCTAGGATGCTTGTTTCCAGTCCAAGGAGGACCTGGCTTGGCAGTTCGGGCTGGACTGTTCCCATGAGGCACAGGGTCAAGACTGATTTGCATATGGCTGGGTTCAAACTGGAATGGCATGGTGAGCAAAAACAACTATGGATTTAGGCCCAGATCTCTGTACTGGGGTGAATGTATGACATTGTTCTGCATTCTGTCCATCAATTGTTGTTTTTGCATTTGTCACCCCGAGTGGGACAGGTATGCCCAGATGTGGGTCCTGTGCTCTCTATACCACTGGAATCAAGCTATCCTGGCTAAAGAAGGGTGAAACCCCGAAACTGGTCCTAGGATGCTTGTTTCCAGTCCAAGGAGGACCTAGCTTGGCATTTCGGGCTGGACTGTTCCCATGAAGCACAGGGTCAAGACGGATTTGCATATGGCTGGGTTCAAACTGGAATGGCATGGTGAGCAACAAAACGATGGATTTAGGCACAGATCTCTGTACTGGGGTGAATGTATGACATTGTTCTGCATTCTGTCTATCAATTGTTGTTTTTACTGAGAAGCAATGGCATAACTAGTAAGGTTGAATACCTCTTTTTGCAGAGTCACTGTATCATGTTAGTAGGTGAGTTCTGCAATACGTTTTTGTGGTGAACATTTTTATTCAATACTTTCACTAGTTTCCAACATGTTTTTGGTACTGATTTCCTGAATCTGATTTTTGCATGCAGCGTTTACCACATTGCAAAACCAGATGCAACTTTTGGGTGCTCTTCTTGTTGTTTGACATTTTCAAGTTGCAGGAAGGTTAGGTCTCAGCTCATTGAACGGGTTCTCTATCCCATTAAGTAGAAAGATCTTTTAAATATTGATCAGCACAGATATGTGTCCCACTTCCACATGGGTAGGGACATGGTTAATACAGACGCTTTAGTTACATAAGCTAAAATATTTTTTATCATCATCCACATTTCATGCCAAGCAAAATATGTATAATCAATCAATCAATAAATCAGGTTTCTTGTAAAGAGCAACTACTCACCGATTAGGGTCTCCAGGCACTGTGGGGGTGGGGGGGGGGAGATCTGCGGTTCAGTCGAAGAGCCATGTCTTGAGGGCCTTCCTGAATTGAGGCAGAGACAGTGATTGCCTGAGATGTAGAGACAGGGAGTTCCAGGTCATCGCAGTGAGGTAGCAAAAGGATCTTCCTCCAGCCGAGGTCTTGCGGATCCGTGGGATGGTGGCCAGGACCAGTTAGGTGGAGTAGAGATGTCTGGTGGGTGTGTAAAAGGAGAGGAGGTGGTTGAGGTATGCAGGTCCGGTGTTGTGGTGTGCCTTGTAGGCAGGCTGAGGAACTTGAAGGTGATTCTTTTGTTGATCAGGAGCCAGTGAAGGTCTCTCAGGTGACCAGTGATGTGGCTGCAGCGGGGGATGTTCGGGATAAGTCCGGTTAAGGCGTTTTGGATGTTCTGACTCGGTGGGGATCTACTTGAACATCTTCTGAAGCAGGTGGAGCGTGTGGTAGCAGAAGGACAAAACAGCTTTGATTTGGCAGTTCATTGAGAGTGAGGAGTCCAGGATGATGCCGAGATTTTGTGCGTGGTCCGTGGGAGGTTCTGAGCGCTGAAGGCTACCAGGAGTCATCCCAGGCAGAGGTGTGGAGCCCAGGATTAGGACTTCGGTCTTGTCTGAGTTGTGCTTGAGGCAGCTTTCCTTCATCCAGATGGCGACCGCCTTTATTCCGTTGTGAAAGTTGCTCTAGGTGGGTGTGGGTTCATTGGTGAGGGAAAGAATCAGCTGGGTGTCGTCGGCGTAGGAGACGATGTTGAGTCTGTGGTTTCGGACGATAGTTGCTAGCGGGGACATGTAGATGTTGAAGAGGGTGGGGCTCAGGGAGGAGCCCTGAGGCACTCCACAGATGACTTCTGTGGGTTCTGAGTAGAATGCTGGAAGTCTGACTCTCTATGTTCGGCCAGTGAGGAAGGAGCGGATCCATTCTAGAGCTCTGTCCCGGATGCTGGCATCATGGAGAATTACGCAGATGGTGGGGTGGGAGACAGTGTCGAGGCAGCTGAGAGGTCCGGGAGGATGAGGGCTGCAGTTTCACCTTAGTTGAGGAGGGTGTGGATGCGCGGTCTCATTGCTGTGGTTGCTTCTGAAGCCTGATGACTTTGTCTGGGAGGGGGAGTAGAGAAATGGGTCTGTAGTTCTTGAGGTCTGTCAGGTCGGCAAATGGTTTCTTTGGCAGGGGGTTGAGCTCTGCGTGTTTTCAGTCTTCAGGGAAGGTGGCAGACTCAATGGAGCAGTTGATGATGCGTCAGAGTTTGGGGGTGATGGAGGTGCCCACTCTGTTGAAGATGTGGTGAGGGCAGGGATCCAAGGGAGCTCAAGAGTGGATGCTCTTCATGATCCTGAGGGTGTCGTCAGAGGTGAGGGTGGTCCAGTTGGTCAGCGTCTGCTGGGGTTTGGAGCCATTGGATGCAGTGGTTGTGTGTGGGGTGGGTCTTGGGTTGCAAAGCTGTCATAGATCTCCTTGATCTTGCGGTGGAAGAAGGTGGTGAGGTTGTCGCAGAGGTCTTGGGAGGGGGATATCTGCTATCTCCGTGCTAGGTTTGGTGAATTCTTTGACCACAGTGAAGAGTTCTTTGCTGTTGTGTGCATTGCTGTTTATGCTTATCTGTATGGCAGTTTTCTTTGTTGTTCTGAGGTGGTGGCGGTCGGTGACCGTGGTTTTGAAGGATGCGTGGTCTGTCAAGATCTCGCTGCTCCTCCATCTTTTCTCGAGCCGTCTACAGGTGCACCTAAATTCTTGGAGGGTGGGAGAGAACCAGCTGGCTTTCTTGGAGGGCTGCTTGCCTGAGGGTTTCCCGTGGGGACCAAGTGTGTTGGAGCAGTTGGAGATCCGTAGGTGGAGGTTGCATGCTAAGCCGTTAGCGTCTGTGGATGTCGGTGGTGGGGTTTTGCTGTGGGAGGTGGTGATATGGTCTCCGGTTACTTTTTTCCCGCTTCTGCAATGGTATCGGTGGGCGTGGTGGTGTACGGTGGGTATGGTGAAGGAGAAGTAGACGCAGTGATGGTCGGCCCAATGTAGCTCGGAGGTGTGGCTGAGGGAGATGTGGTTGCTTGCAGAGAAGATGGGGTCAAGCAAGTGTCCTGCTAAATGAGTTGGAGAGGTGACCAGCTGTTTGAGTCCGATGATGGTAACTTTTCCAGTAGGGATGAGGTGTTCAGTTTGCCCAGGTGGAAATTAAGATAGCAGAGGAGGATGTAGTCTGGTAAGGCAAGAGCGTGATGTGCGATAAAGTCAACTATTGATTCACTGAAAGGGGGACGCAGTCTGGGAGGTCTATAGAACGGGGTGCCGTGGAGGGTAACATTCTGGTTGGTCTGGACCAGCAAATGGATGTGCTCCATGTTGGTTGAATGGTCGTCTGGGCTAGTTGTGGGGTGGAAGGTGCTTTTGTGTATGATGGTGATGCCTCCTCCCGGTTGGATGATGCGGTCCTTATGTGGATGATTTTGTAGCTGTCCTGGATGGCGGTGGTGATGACCGAGACTGAGGTGTGGCTCAACCAGGTTTAAGGAAAGAAGGCGATGTTGGGGGAGATGGAGTTGAGCAGGTCCCAGATCTTTACGGCGTGCTTGTTGAGGAGATGGAATCAAGCAGGTCCCACATCTTTACGACATGCTTGTGGAGGGAGCACGTGTTGAGCAGAATGCCGCTGAGGTGTTCGGGTCCAGTTCTTATGGGTCATGCGGTTGGTGGGTCTGGTGTGCAGAGGCAGGCGAAGGTGCAGTTGCAGCAGGTGAATGGGCCCTGGGTGTCATTTGGTGATGTGAGGTGGCAGGCGGTGGAACATCCAATGTTGAAGACGTGGAGGGTGCTGGCGCCATAGCAGTGGAAGGTCCAGGAACCAGGGTCCATGGCAATTGGCGCAGTCCAGACGTGGGCGGGCGCAGACGGGCTTGCCTTTGATGGTCCGGGCACACAGCAGCCTCCATTAAGTAGGGTTGGGGAGGGCTGGACAACTGGGAGACTGAAGGCAGCAAGCAGCACTGGAAGGGGGTGGGCCCGTAGGGGACGAACAACGGCAAGGGCGGGAAGCACAGAAAGGCACAGATTAAGAGGAAAAATAGAGGAAATAGAAAAAGAGAAAAAAATAGCAAAAATTGGAGGAGAAAGAGCAATAAAGCAAAGGCAAAAAAGCAGAAACAGGAGGAGAACAGGAAAGCAGACAAACTCACCACTGGACCGCCAGGGATGAGGTGCAGACAGGTGCCTGCAGGTGGAGGAGGGTGTTGAACACACAACCTGGAATTGCAAGGGGCATCAGCTACCAGGTGGAGCTGTGGGATGGGGGGAGCAATGCAGTGACACTTTTAGTGGAATCGCTCCTTCACCACCCATCGGCTGCCATTAAATAGTGTTGTGGAGGGCTGAACAGCTGGAAGTTGGGAGCGGTGCTGGAGGGGGGGGTAGGGCTGCAGGGGAACAAGGAGCGGCAAGGTCGGGAAGCACAGAAAGGCACAGATTAAGAGGAAAAATAGAGGAAATAGAAAAATAGCAAGAATAGCAAAAAGTGGAGAAAGAGCAATAAAGCAAAGGCAAAAAAGCAGAAACAGGGGGAGAACAGGAAAGCAGAGAGACTCACCACTGGACCACCAGGGATGAGGCACAGGTGGGTGCCTGTGGTTGTAGGAGAGCCTCAAACACACAACCTTGAAGAGCAAGGGCCAACAGCTACTAGGTGGAGCTGTGCGGTTGGGGGAGCAACGCATTGACAAGTGTATATGTATTCATAAATAATTACAATTTCACTTTTACTACAATTTATACTTAATCTGCAGTGCATATGTATACCCAGACTTAATTGAGAAATTTAATCAGGACAAAATCATCTTACAGATAGATTCATAATACATTATAACAACCAATGGCCTGCCCTACGATACACCTACTTATATAATACCAATAATCAACAGGCTTTCCAATCTTTTCTGATTTCCCTAGTGTGTGTTTCCTATCACTACTCATGGGTTGTGGTATATCAATTTAAAAGTGTCAAAGAAACCATCATAACACCTTTTCTACCCCCAATAGCTGTGATGTGGAGCTTGAACAAAAGGTGTTCCATGTTGGAGAATAATGTGCAAGTGGAGGTAGTGCAGCTGACAGCTTTCTTGTGGATTTTGGTGATTCCGCCTCCTGAATTGTGAAGTCTGTCTTGCCTGGTGACCTTGTTGAAGGCTGTGGTGATGTCAGGTGCCGATGCGGGGTTCAGCCAGGTTTCCGTGAGGGAAAGTAGGTCAGAGGCATTTATCATGCAGAAGGTTCCAGATCTCTGTGGTGTGTTTGGTGAGTGAGTGGGTGTTGAGAAACATGTATGTGAGTGTGAAGTGGTGAGTGGGTGGTTGCAGGACTGTGTGAGGGTGAGAGAGTAGGGCATTGAGTGTTGAGTGCGGTATGTGTGAAAACTTACAGGAAGCACAGGAGAAGGCTCCCTCAGTGTTGTGTAGTGCATCGAGGAAGCAGCAGGGGAGCGAAAGGCAGGTTCAAAGGCACAGAGGACTGCAGCAGGGTATTTGGAGGTTCCTGGTACGTGGCGCAGTCCAGGCACGGATGGGTGTAGACAGGCTTGCAGTGAACGCACCGGCTGCGCACTTCCACCATTAAGTGGGTTCTGGGAGGGAGGAATAATGTCACTTCCTGTGCAGATGGATGATGGAAATGAGTCCTCTTGCTTGGCCCTTACTTTTAAAGACAGTTTTGGAAGGAAACCACTAATGTCACTTCCTGTGGAGAGGGATGATGGGAAATCCAGTGATGTCACTTTTTATCCAGTGATGTCCCTTCTTATTCAATTACTTGAAATATCCTGGTCCCTTGGTTCATGGACCACCTCGGATTTGGGTCCATTTTTTATTCAAAACTAAGTACATTTTTCAGAAGTTACTTTTTTACTTCTATTGAAATATCAATGTTCAATAAAACTTACTTTTCACAATTGGTGAAATACTCTTTTAATGTAACCTATGAAACATGGATTCCTTTATACAGCAAAATAACGTACAGAACAAACACTAGAACCAAAAGTGAAATATCTCAAAAAATATCACTGATTAACACAAAATTATACCTCACCGTGATAGGGGCATCTCTGTGCCTCGAAAAGGAGTTCATATTGTTAAGCCATTTTGGTGTTAACTTTGCTTTCCTTTACATGAGCCTAATGAAATTTAACACAGACATATATGCATATGCACTTGTGCACGCGCAGACACACTTACCGATGCATGTACCTACACACGCTCTTTCTTTCGCTCTCTTTTTCTCCGCTCCAACATGAGGGGCGGGATTGCTTCTCTGATGTGCAAAGAACAAAGCATGTTTTTCATCTACATCAATGTACCTTTCTAAGATGAGTGCCTTCTAATGATTTAAATTAGCAAGAAGAACTGGGCCATGTTCCATATGACAAATATAGCAGCAACCTTTGCAGAGTTTTCCTGTGAATGGACATCCATTAAAATGCGCAGCCACTGTTTTACAAATGGAAGTGTCACAAATAAACTTAAAATTTCGGGAGGGGCTAAGAAAAAAAAATCGGGGGGGGGGGGGGGGGTAATTCTTCCAGCAGTAGGCAGAGTGGAGATGCAGGGGCTCTAAGAAGGGGTGGAAAACAACAAAGCCTCATTAACAAGCAAATGGTCTATTAAAGACCTGTGAAGTACTCAGGTGCGGCTGTGTGCCCTGGAAGCTGTCTGAGCCCGGGCTGACACTTAGGACGGGTGGGAGGGGGGGGCTGAAGCCTTTTGAGCGCAATGAGCATTACGTGCCTAGAAGTGTGTAGAGCATGTGGGTCTGAATCCGTACCCTGTAGAGATGAGTGAAACCACTTCCTACAGCAGTGAAGAGATGGAAATGAGTGTCACTCATGGCTATTTTGAACGCACGTGTAGTTACAATTCCTGTTGTTGATTTCACATTCTACTTCCATAACTAGAAGGGATGGGTGGTCTGGATGGGCGGAAGAGGTAGAGTAAACAACAGACAAGGAGTACAACAGGCAGACAGATGAAGGTAGAAGCATCAACAAAAAGATAGAATTAGAGATACAAGACGCAGTTTACAAAATATTTGCACAGGTTCATGCATACAGAAGATTAGGTCCTCAAATAAGCGTAAATCTCCGGCTAATTCCAATTTTAAAAATGTAAGTGTGCAACAGCAATGATATAATACCCAATGATTCTGCCACCACACACCCTCACTAGAGCAGATACACAGAGCAGACGGCAGGAACACGATGAGCTGGAGTGGTGCTGCTTTGGTGGGGCCAAGGAAAAAGAGAAGGCTGTAAAAGCTTCCTCAGAAACTTTGCTTCAAATGAAGTTTTTAGGACACGGCATTACTCCAAAAATTCCATCAGTAAATGCGCTAAAACATGGATGTATTTTTAGCCCATTTCACAAGAAAGCTTTTAACGACATTAACATTGTAAACTATTTTTGTGATCCTTTCTCTGTCAAACACAAAAAAAATTAATTAAGGAGTTAACTGAGGCCTCTCTAATTAAGCAATGATTAATTTCAGTATGAAACAGTACAACTTGCCTTGTTCTCTGACCTCTCGGCAAAAAACAAATCCCTTTTCCTTTTTAACATCTGCTTCAAACTGGCATTATTTTTTGGCACAAAACCCTGTCTACTAATGCTATTGATAGGGTTTTGGGTCAAAAATCATAAGTGGGTGCATGGCAACCCCGATGTAACGCCCCCTTGACGCTAAGTAACTCAAAGCAGCACTTTATGCTGCTTTGCATTACTTGTAAGCAACGTTTCAGCGCAAAATACGTTTTGCCCTGGAAAGTAAATAACAAGAAAAAAATGTGCTCTAGTTAGCATCAATTTTGCTAATCAAACACAGAGCAAACTGTTTGTAAATCTAGACAGTAAGCTTTCTGAATAACGTTGACACTTCGCTAAATTTCCTTAACCCTATGTATTTGCAAGACCACTATACACAGAAAAACAATATTTGGATTGGAACATAGACTAACATACTAAAAGAGCATTTTAAAGAGGGAGACTTTTTTAGATTTCTATTTATCAATACGATATATTTAAGGCTCCCTGTTTTCAGTTTTTACTGATTTTTACACATGAATACAGACAGAAAACCATTTATTTTCGTGTCTGTATTTATTTTTAAATGTGGATAAAAACGGAAATTGGGTGCTTTTTGAGTGATTCTAAATACACTTTGCCATGAGTGCCAGGCCAAAAACTGTGTGGATTGATTAGTAAGGGGGTTAAAAAAGAATGGAATTTTAGTAAAGGGGCTTAAACATCAGTAGATATACACAAGGCTGATACTGAAATGTGAATATTTTCATATAAGTGCATTGATTTATCTTCTACGGGTGTTCACAGCACTGAAACCTGGAAGGCATTCAAGCATGACTGCATAATTATTGGTTAAATAAATGTGGAAATATACTAGTTTCAGTTTACTTTTTTCACAAAACCCACAATAAATATGGATAAATGCAGATAAAGTTGACAAAAAATAAATATGGATAAATACAGACGGAAATGAAGAAAAAATAAATACCATAAAACCGGGAGCCCTAGATATATTATGGAATTCTAAAGGAAATAGGCCACAGCGTTGTCGAATATGTGGTAGCTCGGAGGAAATAATAGAGCTCATTTTGGGTATTTGTCCCTTGGTCTCGCCTAGTGTTGCTGCGCACATGTGCAGCTCGCTCGGTGACATTTATTGCAGATGAGTAGTTTCTGAAAAAGGCTTGAAGCCCCGCCCCTTATTCCGATTGGCTTGCGTCACTGTTTATGTTAAACGGTGCGCAGCCATTGGAAATAAGGTTTCCAGGGTGCCTCCCTTTCGATTTTTTGGCCAGCCCACCCAGACTGGCTCTCCTGCTTTCCTTCTGTCTTGAGGCAAATTCTTATCTTTAGTGGACGTGTTGTTGGTGTTCACTGGACTGTTGCTGTGTGTTACCGGCTTACAGAGTAGAAGAGGGAGGAGCGTGCCAATAACGAGGTAAGATTTCATTTGTTAAATAGATCGTTGTTTAAGTATAATGTTGTAAATATATTGTTGTTTAAATAGCGTACTTTTTTTTCGGTTGTACTTGTTTTAAATATGTTTTTTTTTCACCCCGGATCATTGCTGTGCTTTAGCGGCTTGCAGCGTAGAAGACGGAGGAGCGCGGCAACAACGAGGTAAGATTTCTTTTCTTAAATATCTCGTTGTTTAATCATATTTTTTGTGTTTTTGTTTTCAGGCCGGACCGTTTCTGTGTAGAACACGGAGGAGCGCGCAAACAATGAGGTAATATTTATTTTGTTAAATACATCGTTGTTTAATTATAATGTTGTAAATATATCGTTGTTTAATCAAAATTTGTATTTTTGTTTTCAGGCCGGACCATTTTGTGTAGAAGATGGATGAGGGCACCAACAACGAGGTAAGGTTTCTTACAATTTTTAAATTTTTTGGACTGTATATTTGTAAGTTTTTTATTTAATGTTTATATACTATTTTTCCCTTTTTCCTTTTCTGTTAGTAATGATTTTTCTATATTTTATAATGCGCGCGCCTTTTTGTCAAATCTGCCACCTGTGTGTATGTTTGGGTTACTTATTGTGTTAGACGTGGCTTGCAGCATAGAAGACGGAGAAGCGCGGCAACAACAAGGTAAGATTTCTTTTCTTAAATATCTCGTTGTTTAATCATATTTTTTGTGTTTTTGTTTTCAGGCCGGACCGTTTCTGTGTAGCAGAGGGAGGAGCGCGCCAACAACGAGGTAAGATTTCTTTTGTTAAATACATCATTGTTTAATTATAATGTTGTAAATATATCGTTGTTTAATCAAAATTTTGTATCTTTGTTTTCAGGCTGGACCGTTTCTGTGTAGAAGCGGGAGTAGCACGCCAACGAGGTAAGATTTCTTTTGCTAAAAACATCGTTGTTTAATTATAATGTTGTTAATATATTGTCATTTAAATAGTGTACTTTTTTTTGTCGTACTTGTTTTACAAATGTTCTTTTTTTCTCCCCGGACCGTTGCTTTGCGTGTGCGGCTTGCAGCGTACAAGAAGGATGAGCGCGCCAACAACGAGGTAAGATTTCTTTTGTGAAATACATAGTTGTTTAATTAAAATGTTGTAAATATATCGTTGTTTAATCAAAAAAAATTGTTTTCAGGCCGAACCGTTTTTGTGTAGAAGACGGATGAGGGCACCAACAACGAGGTAATATTTCTTACAATTATTTGAGCTGTATATTTGTACATTTCTTCACTTTATGTTTATATACTATTTTTCCCTTTTTCCTTTTGTGTTAGCAATGTTTTTTCCTGATTTTTATAATGCATGAGTCTTTTTTGTCGAATCTGCCACCTGGGTGTATGTTTGGGTTACTTATTGTGTTGAACGTGGCTTGCAGCGTAGAAGATGGACGAGCGCGGCAACAACGAGGTAAGATTTATTTTCTTAAATATCTCGTTGTTTAATTATAATGTTGTAAATATCTCGTTGTTTAATCATATTTTTTGTATTTTTGTTTTCAGGCCGGACCTTTTCTGTGTAGAACACGGAGGAGCGCGCCAACAACGAGGTAAGATTTCTTTTGTTAAATACATCGTTGTTTAATTATAATGTTGTAAATATATCGTTGTTTAATCAAAATTTGTATTTTTGTTTTCAGGCCGGACCATTTTGTGTAGAAGATGGATGAGGGCACCAACAACGAGGTAAGGTTTCTTACAATTTTTTTATTTGTTGGACTGTATATTTGTAAGTTTTTTATTTAATGTTTATATACTATTTTTCCCTTTTTCCTTTTCTGTTAGTAATGTTTTTTCCATATTTTATAATGCACGTGCCTTTTTGTCAAATCTGCCACCTGTGTGTATGTTTGGGTTACTTATTGTGTTAGATGTGGCTTGCAGCGTAGAAGACGGAGGAGCGCGCCAACAAAGAGGTAAGATTTATTTTGTTAAATATCTCGTTGTTTAATTATAATGTTGTAAATATCTCGTTGTTTAATCATATTTTTTGTGTATTTGTTTTCAGGCCGGACCGTTTCTGTGTAGAAGAGGGAGGCGCGCACCAACAACAAGGTAAGATTTCTTTTCTTAAATACATCGTCGTTTAATTGTAATGTCGTAAATTTATCGTCGTTTCAATAGTGTACTTTTTATCGTAGTACTTGTGTGTTTTGTTTTCAATATGTTCTTTTTTTTAGCCCGCACCGTTGCTGTACGTTAGCGGCTTGCAGCATAGAAAACAACGAGGTAAGATTTCTTAAAATATTATAAATTTTTAAACTGTAACTATTTTTCCATTTTCCCTATTCTGTTAGTAATGTTTTTCCCATATTTTATAATGCACGTGTCTTTTTTGTTGAATCTGCCACCTGCGTTTATGTTTGGGTTATTTATTGTGTCGAACGTGGCTTGCAGCGTAGAAGACGGACAAGCGCGCCAACAACGAGGTAAGATTTATTTTCTTAAATACATCGTTGTTTAATTGTAATGTTGTAAATAGATCATTGTTTCAATAGTGTACTTTTTATGGGAGTACTTGTGTGTTTTGTTTTCAATATGTTATTTTTTTTAGCCCGGACCGTTGCTGTGCGTTAGCGGCTTGCAGCGTAGAAAAGGGAGGAGCGCGCCAACAACGAGGTAAGATTTCTTTTCTTAAATATCTAGTTGTTTAATTGTAATGTTGTAAATAGATCGTTGTTTCAATAGTGTACTTTTTATCGGAGTACTTGTGTGCTTTGTTTCCAATATGTTCTTTTTTTTAGCCCAGACCGTTGCTGTGCGTTAGCGGCTTGCAGCGTAGCAGACGGACAAGCGCCAACAACGAGGTAAGATTTATTTTCTTAAATACATCGTCGTTTAATTATAATGTTGTAAATACATCGTCGTTTCAATAGTGTACTTTTTATCGGAGTACTTGTGTGTTTTGTTTTCAAAATGTTCTTTTTTTAGCCCGGACCGTTGCTGTGCGTTAGCGGCTTGCAGCGTAGAAAAGGGAGGAGCGCGCCAACAACGAGGTTAGATTTCTTTTCTTAAATATCTTGTTGTTTAATCAGCTTTTAGTATTTTTGTTTTCAGGCCGGACCGTTTCAGTGTAAAATAGGGACGAGCGTGCCAACAACGAGGTAAGATTTCTTAGAATTTTTTGATTTTTGGGGCTGTATATTTGTACGTTTTTTTCACTTAATGTATATATACCATTTTTCCATTTTCCCTTTTCTGTTAACAATGTTTTTCCCATTTTTTATAATGCACGTGTCTTTTTTTGTAGAATCTGCTTTCATTTATGTTATGGGTTTACTTTTTGTATTTGTAAAACATGTGCTCTTCTGTCGAATCTGTTAACCGTAGCTGTTTTCTGGAGAGTTCTTTTTCCCACGTGCCCACAATCTTCTGTAGCACGCCGCCTCCAAAAAAGTAAGATGTATTTTATATTTTGAGCATGCGTTTCTTAATGTATAAAATGCTTTATTTTATCTTTGTTTAGCCTAAAAGGCGCTTTTAATCTACTTTGCGTATGTAATTTTAGCTTTTTTAATTTTTTAGGATCGTCATTTAAGCACCACGGAGGACGCTAGCAGTAAGGAACACGTGGGCAGAAAGGTAAGACACCTTTTTTTTCCTACATGTGTTTATAGTATAAAAAAGCATGCTTATGTTTATGTAAGGATATTTTTGTAGTTTTTTATGTTGTGGAGATGCTTTTTTTATAATATGAAATACGTCCTTTTACATTGAATCTGTCAACATTCGTATTTTCTGGAAAGTTATTTGACTCGCGAGCGCAATCCTGGGCGGGCTGCAACCAGTTAAGGTAAGTATCTTATAAAGCTTAACATTACTTTTGGGGCTGTTTGTTTATACGTTTCTTCACTTAGGGGCCGATTCCGATTCTGGCCGCAAAACTAACCGACCGACACGGACCCGGACCGAATACCGACCGACACGGACCAGCGCCGTACGACCCGTGCAGTACGATGCAACGCGAGTGAATTACAACCGACACGTACAGAATACAAGCCGTACGACCAAGCCGGAGGGAAAATAGTGATCCGGCCGGAAAACCGACGCGATATTCACCGACCGACACGAACCCGGAATCAACCCGACCGACCCGTACCCACGATGTATTAGCGCAATACGATGCAATGCGTGTAAAACCAGACCGACTCGCACGGAGACCAAGCCGCACGACTGACATGCACGGACAACCCAGCACACAAGCAATAGAGACCGGCGCGAACAACGCCTACCAAACACAGAAGACAGGCAGCGTGAACGAGGCGGAGAAGCCCGCACGAGACAACAGCAGCGTCCGTTTCCGTCACATGAACGTCTCCTACATGCCTACAAAACACAAAGGAAAAAACACAAAAAAAGGACCAAACAAGCAAAGACTAAGCCAATAAATACCCAACACAAATGAATTGGACAAAGACACACCCACAACTACAACTATATAAAGGACTACAATCACTACCATCATCCCTTGCAAACAGGAGACACAGCCAGCAGCAAACACCAGTACACAGCAACCACAGACACACTCACAACTCACCCATCAAACAACTCACACACCATCAGCACCTCATACAAAAGCACACACACATACACACAGCAAAACCAACACCAAACCAACATCACTTGCACCCTCACACACACATCCCTCACCACCACCACCCATCACCATGCCCCCAAAGAAGAATCCAAAGTTCACAGATAGTGAGTTAGAAGTGCTGGTAGACGAGATCATCAGAGTAGAGCCACATTTGTTTGGTACATTGGTTCAAAGGACCCCCATCTCACAGAAAACAAAGATGTGGGTGAGGATTGCGGACAAGGTGAACGCACAAGCACCAACATTGCGCACAAAGGACGATATCCAGAACAGGTGGTATGACATGCTCAGGAGGGTCAAGAAACTCATCGAGAAAGATCACGCCTTGAGTCAGCGCACCGGCGGTGGCCCTCCTGCCAAACCAGTCTACTTCAGGACCTGGGAGGAGAAGGTGCGGGACATCCTACCACCAGAGTGCGTCCATGGCCTAACAGACATCCCAGAGACTGGTGAGTACACAAACAACAAACCCAAGATTGTTTGGCAAGGGGACAGTGAAACCATGCACCCCAAGCAAACCTACACTAACCAATAGATAATCAACCCAAGATGTGTATGCCAGTCACACAAACACAACACCTGCCATCTCATAGTGACTGGGGACTGTGTCATGACATGCACCATCCTACAAACAAATTGAGCAAGCCACTGGCACTAAGCCAAATACATCCAGCAAGACAGTTTGCCACCACAAACACACCACCTCAAAGTGCAGCTGACTGTCAGGAAGGAATAGTGGGAATGCAGGTGAAGTGAGTGTAGCCAAAAGCATGATGGGGCCTGTAGTCACAGATAATGCTCCCCCTCCTCATTGGCCCATCAAGACCTCTCTGAAACATGCCCACATCACAGGAAGTGGAAAATGACTGACAAGATGGCTGACACTGGCTCCTGCTAGGGGTTGTATGCAAATCAGAAGCAGGACACCACTGACTGACATCCTGAAAGACAACTTGCACGCCCTACAATGGAAGCACGTGTCATGATAGGAAGGAGGACTGACAGCCCTGACCATACTAATCAGCATGGGGAGATACCCCCCCAACACAAACTCCACACAACTCACCGGGTACAATGCTTTGACACACACCTCATTGAAATATCAGCAAAAGATCCCCCGTACTGGCTGCTGCTGTGTGAAGCACAGGGGCTCACTTGGGACTTGTAGCCAAACAAACACCAGGATTTCACTGTCAGCCATCTTGCCATTGCTGTCACACCCCCTCACAGGGAAGCAGAGTCAAGAGGGAGGCCCAGCAAGATCAACCTGAACCATACTCACCTCACAGGGAGTGGGAAGGGACCGACAAGATGTCTGACCCTGGGCTCTGTTGTGGGGAGCACAAGGCCATGCTGGGACTGCTAGCTAAACAAACACCAGGATTCCACAGTCAGCCATCTTGCCATTGCTGTCACACCCCCTCACAGGGAAGCAGAATCAAGAGGGAGGAAGCATGGGCATGCTGGGTAGGGGGGTGTAGCCAAGAGTATGATGGGACTCGCAGTCACACACAACCTACACCCACCCACATGGCCCAGCAAGATCAACCTGAACCATACTTGCCTCACAGGGAGTGGGAAGGGACCGACAAGATGTCTGACACTGGGCTCTGTTGTGAGGAGCACAAGGCCATTCTGGCAAATGGCCAACAACAAGATCAAACTCTGTCCGTGACAAGCTGGGAAAAAGCAGTGTACAGGCAGGCATCTGTTATAAAAGTAGAAAATGTCATGTTTGTGAACCAACGATGCATGTAGAAACATAAATCACATTGTGTGTCTCTTCCAAGCACAGGTCGTGCTGGGCACCCACTGACAAATGACGAGGATACCCAGTCCCAGACTCAGTTGGACACTGAGCTCTCTGGTCTGACTCTCTAACTGTCCTCTTCGGATGACGACGACCAACCTGGCCCCTCCCGTGTGAGCCATCATGCAGCACCAGCAGCAGCAACATCTGTCCCCCCTGTACCTACGCCTCCATCATCTGGACACCGTCAGGGCACCCCCGCCAACACGGACAGGCCAAGGACAATCAACACCCACAGCACAGGGACACAGGACCCCCCGGAAGCTACAGCCAACACCACCAGCAACACCACCGAAGGGGTCCCAGGGTCACCTGTGCGTACCGCCGCTGGTCCTGCCCGTGTGGAGAGGGGTGCTGGGAGGGGTGGGAGGCACTGAATACAAGGAGGTCCGACCCGGATGACAATGCGTACGCATTGCACGGGTCATGTCCGAGCCGTGCGTAGGCCTTGTCATTGAATGCAATGAGGTCCAACGCGGGTGACAATGCGTACGCATTGCATGGGTCATGTCCGAGCCGTGCGTAGGCCTTGTCATTGAATGCAATGAGGTCCGACGCGGGTGATAATGCGTACGCATTGCACGGGTCATGTCCGAGCCGTGCGTACGCCTTGTCATTGAATCGTATGGAGACGGGTGCATGTGTACATTCAAAATACGCTTTGTACAATCAGTTGAACGAGCCGGGCGCACCCATTGGCTCAGGACTGTCATGGAGACGGATGCAGATTCAAAACTTGTAAGAGTTGTGCACTGGAAATTCAGTTGGATGCCTACAACAATGTTGCAATTTCAAGTGTTCCATGAAGGTGAAGATTTGAACGATGCGGAAGGCGTGTACAAGTCGTACTTTTAAATGGATTGGCCAGATTCATAGAATGCAACCGTGTTGGACCTATCACTTTGGACACATGGCACAGAGTCTGCCTCTGCAGCACAGATATAAGGCTGGCTGGACCCCAGGGAGCTCACTTGCCTGCACTACATGCTACTGGACCACATCCCTGCTACCACTGCTGCTGTCTCTGCATCCTCTGGCTCCTGCTATGGCACGTACACTGGAGAGGGCCACAGCCTTCACTGAGGAGGAGAACCAGGCCCTGCTGGATGGGCTCCTTCCAGAGTACAGAAAGCTCTATGGGACACCAGGGAAGCAGGTGAGTGTACTGTCCACTGCCTTCCTAATTAAGCATGTTGTCTGACTGGCAGTACTAGGAGTGTGCACAGCAGTGGCAAGCATTATCACTGACTACTTTCATCCCCCAAAGTGTGTAGGGACATGTACTGAATATTTTTCATGATGCTAAAGTGCATTTTTGCCAGCTTAAACTATCCATGCATTGTTAACATGTCAGACATGCATGTGAGTTTTCATTCCCCGTGATTGCACTACCTGTGTAATTATTTTCCCTTTGTGATAATGACATGTATATCTAATTGTGTGCTGCACAAATCTGGGGCATATGTGTTAATGTACTTTTCACTTTGTCCTCCTCACAGGTTGATGCCCACCAGAAGCAGGAGATCTGGCTGGCCATCGCCCTGGCTGTTCGTTCTGTGGGGGTCTACAAGCGCCGCATCCGCAACTGCCCGAAGAGGTGGCAGTACCTTCGGGGCTGGACCTGGAGGATAGCTAGAGTCCAGCTGAAGCTGTCACCTCCACGCAGGAGGGGCGGACACCGGACCCTGACTCCCCACATGCTCCGGATACTGGCGGTAGTCTTCCCGGACCTGGATAGGCAGCTGAAGGCCAGACAGCAGCAGGAAGGGGGTAAGTCCATTCCTGATCTGTGTACTATGTCTGACATGCAAATAGCAGACTTTTGTCTGGGTCATACGTAGGTCTTGTAGTCCCCAAATCAGGTCCCTCATCTGTGTGATGCACCCTCCTCATCTGTTCCACAGGTGTGGCCCCTACAGTCTTTGGATTGTGTCCCTGCAGTCAGCTATGTATCAGGTACCAGTCAGCATCAGTTCCCGTGACTCTGTTGTGTGTGTCATGGGTGGGTCAATTGTTTACACAATGCCTGAGATCTGACATGTGAACTGTGTGTGCCCTTGAGATGTGTACCAATTGCTGGTCTGACTCGCAACATGTTTCTGGGGTATTCAATACAAAACCATGCAGCAGGGTACTCCAATTTGTGGGCATCAGGAGTAGGTATGGCAAGTATGCCACAATTGCTTAGCCACCTGACAACTGTCCGCGGCAAAACACTGTTTCACTTAGTCCTGCCCAGTCCTGGCCCCTCAAGGGCATTCAGAAACACTCTGTTATCCCACTCCTGTGTGTGAAATTGCAGGTTGTGCTTCATGACATGTGCCCTCAGGTGTGTGCCTCTGTGTCATTAGGGTGTGGCTTGTTGCTATGTACAACTGGGGTGTCCATTATTCCGAGGGTCAGCATGACATCTGCAATGTGACTGTGGGAGACAAGACCTGTGTGACATATAGGTGTGTGAGCATCTGACAGCGCACAATGGTGTCTGCAACTCTGTCCCTCATGTAGCTGGGTTATATGCATGGCAGACTGTGATGTGTTAATGTACATAGAGTCATGTTTGCTGAGACTCATATGTCTGATTTTCATGATGTGGGGTCTTCTGGGTCCTGGATATGTTGTTTGCATGGGATGGGCAAGTGCGCCGGTCATCTTCAGAGTCAGATTTGCCCCTGAGCTAGGATTGTGAGTCAGTGCATATTCTTGTTGTCTGGATGCCCTGCCCCTGTGACAGGAGACAGTGTTGACTGACTTACAGGCCATCCCAGTGCCATGGCATTGAACTTGCTATGAGTGAGCCTGCGTTGTGTTCAAATGTGCACCATGCACCCCATTGTGGCCTTGCCCATCAGGACATGAGTACATCATAGTGTGTGTTGCTGGCATGCATCCCAAGCATGTGAAATGAGTCTCTGCCCATCCCTTCATCCGGACACCTGTGCTGAGTCAGTCGCAAGAGATGTGCTGTGGGTCTAGTGGCATACTCCTACATGTTCACTTGCATGTACAACTAATGTGTGGGTGGTGCATGTTGGCACATTGGGATATTAGCATCCAACATGCAACAGATGTGTGCAAATCAAGGAGGGATATGTGTGCCATGGTTGATGTTGGAAATGACAATTGTCTTATTCTAAACAGTGTTGGCACTTTGATCTGTGTTCAGCTGATGATGCCAGGGCTTGCCCTGTGATGTGATGTACTCACTGTGGTGTGTGCAGTCGGTGCAGGTGACTGATGTTGTTCTGTTACTTCCTATTCCTATCCATATACATCCACGGCCACGGGAGGGGACAGCTCCACGGAACAGGAGGAGCCACAGAGCCTTACAGGGACAGAAGGAGAGGAGTCAGGTGGACCCAGTGGCATGGAGGGCGATTTCAGCCACACAGAGGAGTCATCAGCACCATCCCCCCCAGCTGAAGGCCACAGCAGCTCTGAGGATGACTCCACTGTGGAGGCGGGTGTCAGCAGCCACCAAACCCCAGCTAGTGAGGCAGTCTCTGCCACCGCCACCGCCACCACCACCACCAACCCCCTCCCATCGGCTCCCATCCCAGAGGTCCCTGTGGGCTCCCGTGTTCGTGAGCATGTCTCCTTTGTGCCAGGCACCGCACCCCCTGCCCCTGTGTCCCCTGCTGCCCTGAGTGAGGAGTCTGTGGACTTACTTAGACAGATGCATGTGGGGCAGACGTCGATGCTGAAGGTCCTCCATGCACACACAGGTCTGTTGACACAACTGGTGTCATTCATGGAGGGCATTTCCTCTGACATGTCTGCCCTACAGAGGACCAACCAGTCCGTGGCCTCCTCCCTGACGGCAGCAGTGTCCCTCCTCCAACAGTCCCACACCCCTCCTGCCTCTGCACCACTCACAATTCCGAGCACACTACCTGTCCAAAGCCCCAACCAAGGTCTAGATGTGTACACAAGCAAGCGCAGGGGACTGATTCCACAGTCACAGGGGCTGGTTTGCTGACAAACACACAGTCATCCACAACCACTCCACAGTCCTCCGAGACCTCTCCCTCCCAGCCCCCTTCCCTTGCCTCACCTGCAACCCCATCCCCCCAGAAGCTCTTCCTCTGTGACCTTGGCCTCTTCCCCACCGACCCAGCAGATCCTGATTACAAGGGGAAGAGGAAGTCCCCACACACAGAAGGGAGTGCCCCTCACACCTGGACACCCTCCCCCAGGCGCACTCAGACCGAGACGCCCACCTGCAAGTCCCCCCGGCGCAAGAAGAGCAAGACCCCCCGCCAGCACGCAGCTCCAAGGCAAAGTCTCCGTCCTCCATCCCCCAGGCTACCACTCCAGAGGTTCCCCCGCCACTCCCTGCCCCAGGTTCCCCCACACACAGATACACCATCCCCAAAATGCTAAGGCCATCCCCCCCTAGCATTTTCTCCTCCACACCTGGTCAGACAGTTGCTGCCACTGATGTGGGGACCGTGTCACCACCCCCTGCCCTGTAGACCTCACCTGTCCCCCCATTGTGCTCCCATGGATGTAGGCACTGCTTTGGAGTCCACGCCCATCCCGTCTGACTTGGGCACTGCAGTGGTGAGCCAATCCACTCCATCTGACCTGCCCACTGGAGTTGTGCCGGCACCCACCCCATCTGACTTGTGCCCCACAGTTGTGACAGCACCCACCACTTCAGTCAGCTCCACTGCAGTTGCAAGTGTCTCGCCTGCATCCACCACCTCTTCACTGCCTCCTTCTGCTGTGCCCTGATCCTGTCCCTACGGTGCCTGGCCTGCCCCCATGTATGCCCCTCCGAGGAGATGACCCCGGTCCGTAGCAGTGCAGGCAAGCAAGGTGTGACAATTGTCACTCTAGTTCACTCCTTGGCAATTTGACATGGCCTGGCCATTGGTCTTTTGGTTGCACAGACGTTTCGATTTTCATATACTGAATTTGTGACTCTAGTTCACTCCTTGCCTTTTGGACATGGACTGGCCATTGGCCTTTTGTTGGAACAGACGTTTCCCTTTTCATATGCTGAATAAAGCTTTTTACTTTGTCCCTGTGAACTTGATTTAGCTGTACATCATTTTGAGGTTGTTTTAGATGCCCTTGCACCTGTAATGCTTGGTTTACAATGTTGCATACTGATGTGTTGATGTGAGGTACTCCCTGTGGTCCATGAGATATGTATCCTATTCTGGTGGGTATCCATGTCATCCTTTGCAGCTACCTGGGTGTGTCTGGATCAACCATTTGTGTACATCCCTCTGTGAGCATTTAATTGCCATGGTCACATCTGTGGCTTGCACCCCTGCACATATGATGTGCTTCCCATTGTCCAAATTGTCACTTCCACATACTTCGTGCTCATCACTACTGGCCCTACAGGTGTGGGCATCATTGTTATAGGAGCAACTGGGTCCTCTGTGCAACTTGCTGTACATATGTATTGAGTATGTGCAGATGACTTAAGGGAGACTCACGTACCCAGGATGTTGTGACCAGAGCCTTCATTGTGCGGTAAGTGATGGCTGACTGAGCAAGTGTTCTGCAGACATGAGTGAGACTTGCGGTGAATATGTTTGGCACAGCTGGGCTCCCACAGGAGTTGTGTCCCCTCAAGTTAGTGTGTTGTCCAGTGACATGGCCTGGGCCCATGGTGTGTATTGTATGTGCATGTGTGTGTGTCCACATCCCTGTTCATAAACAGACAGTGTTCCATTTATATGTTTGTGTTGTTGATGCTTGCTGAGTGGTACTGGGTTAATCCCACTACTTTTCCAATGGGCTACCAGATGTGTGGGTGCATGACTCACTCCTGTCAATTGGTGTATCATCATTGTGATTTGTCAGTTATGAGTGTTGATGATGTTGTCAGACACAGATGGGACACAGTGAGGGTTCCTCAAGGCACTTTTTTGTTCGCAATATCATGTAGTTGTCCCTAGGTAGTAGTTTTCAGTGATTGAGACATTTGTATGTGTGTGTGACTGCTCCCACTTGTCGGGTTCACGGCAGCGATGCTGACAGGTGTCAGCATGGGTGCCTTGAGTTCCTCCTTGGCATCTGCATAGTCCTGGGACAGTGGCAGGGATTGTGAAGCTCACATGAGCTTTGAGGTCATGGCCATGTACCGCATACTGTGCAGTGTGCCTGTCATTCCCCAGGGTTGTAAACAGTCCTTGTGTGATGTGTGTGTGCACCTTAGTTCCTCCCAACATTCCTGTGTTTGTCATGTGGGCATGTGCAATGTCACCAGTCCATGTGGGCTTCACAGATACACATTGTTGCAGTTCAGGTGTGTGGTGTTGATGGTGGACTGATGTGAATGTTTGCATGGATGGTCCCTTAGCTCCTGTTTGTCCATGGATGAGGGGCCATGCTGAGTGATTTGTGTTTGTGTATATGTGATGTACGTTTGTGGCACAGGACACATGTCTGGGTTTCTCAGTTCGTACGACATCTTCCTTTGTCATCACAGTGGAGGTGTCATGCATGCTTGTGTCACCCCACTGTCTGGTCCCTGGGGGTAGTGGTGTTGTGTGTCAGTCTCTTGCTGTGTTAGTTGGTGTTGATTCCAGCTTGTGTCACATGTGTCTGTTGTACTCCCTCTCATCTCCCAATGCCTGATTGCCCACTGAGGGTGTCCCAGTGATGGTTTACTTTCGTATGGCACTGTGTCCACATCTGTGTCACTGTGGTTCAGCCCCCCTCATGTGTTGTGTAGTTGCCTGTGGATACTGTGACACACACACACACATGTTGTGTCCGATGTGCAGTGTGAGTTTGCCTGTTTGTGTTTGTGCATCTGCACCAGTGCATTGGTATTGCTGTTGTGGGCCTCTGCCTGGATGCTGTTTGTGTGATTTTGCATGCTGTCCCTGTGAGTCATTTCACATCATTGTGCACATTCATCCTGGTTGTTGGGTGCCATTGCTGGCATGGAGTTAGTGAGCTGACACCTACAGTCTACACATGTTGTTTTGGTTGGTGTGTCTATTTTCAAGATGTGTGCATGCTTGGTGATGGTCACTTCTGCTGTTGTGTCATTGTGCGCTGTGTGCATTGTCAGCCCCCATGTGTGGTGCTTGTCTGCACATGGCCGAGAGTGTTATGTTTTCACAGCACTGTTTGCCTCAACACATCTCTGTGGGACACAACCACTATTTTCCCCCAGAAGTGTTTGATGTGTTGGGAGCATGGATCATACATGCTGTTAGTTATTTGCAGCTTTGACCATGATGAACCGTACCTTTTGGTCACTGTGTTGAGGGGGTTTGGTCCCCATCACCACAATGCTCCACATCTGCTGCATTCTGTGAGCCCCCACTTGACTTCTGTTCTACACAGTGAGGGGGTGTTCTTTTTACATTGCCACAGTGCTATGGTGATGCTTGCCTTGTGTATGTCACACTCATGTGTTGGTCACACATGTGCTGTTACTTACATTGTATGCTCGTAGCCATATTCACTGTTATGGGCATTTGTCACAGACTACACACTGTTGTCATGTTGTCGTGGGGGATGTATTTTGCGGACATACCTGATGTTTGCGTATGCTGGATGTGTTGCGCATCACCCATCCTATGGCTGGGGGTGGCAGGGGTGATGGGCAACAGGTCCCCTATGAGTGGGGGTGGCAGGGGTGATGGGCAACATAACCCCTATGGGTGGGGGTGGCAGGAGTGATGGGCAACAGAATCCCTTTGGGTGGGGGTGGCAGGAGTGATGGGCAACATAGTCCCTATGGGTGAGGGTGGCAGTAGTGATGAGCAACAGGTCCCCTATGAGTGGGGATGGCAGGGGTGATGGGAAACAGGTCCCCTGTGAGTGGGGGTGGCAGGGGTGATGGGAAACATAAGCCCTGTGAGTGGGGGTGGCAGGGGTGATGGGCAACAGGTCCCCTATGGCTGGGGGTGGCAGGGGTGATGGGCAACAGGTCCCCTTGGCTGGGGGTGGCAGGGGTGATAGGAAACATAAGCCCTGTGAGTGGGGGTGGCAGGGGTGATGGGCAACAGGTCCCCTGTGAGTGGGGGTGGCAGGGGTGATGGGAAACATAAGCCCTGTGAGTGGGGGTGGCAGGGGTGATGGGAAACATAAGCCCTGTGAGTGGGGGTGGCAGGGGTGATAGGCAACAGGTCCCCTATGGCTGGGGGTGGCAGGGGAGATGGGCAACAGGTCCCCTATGGCTGGGGGTGGCAGGGGTGATGGGCAACAGGTCCCCTATGAGTGGGGGTGGCAGGGGTGATGGGAAACATAATCCCTGTGAGTGGGGGATGCAGGGGTGATGGGCAACAGGTCCCCTGTGAGTGGGGGTGGCAGGGGTGATGGGAAACATAAGCCCAGTGAGTGGGGGTGGCAGGGGTGATGGGCAACATAAGCCCTGTGAGTGGGGGTGGCAGGGGTGATGGGCAACATAAGCCCTGTGAGTGGGGGTGGCAGGGGTGATGGGCAACAGGTCCCCTATGGCAGGGGGTGGCAGGGGTGATGGGAAACAGGTCCCTTATGGCTGGGGGTGGCAGGGGTGATGGGCAGCAGGTCCCCTATGAGTGGGGGTGGCAGGGGTGATGGGAAACATAAGCCCTGTGAGTGGGGGTGGCAGGGGTGATGGGCAACATAAGCCCTGTGAGTGGGGGTGGCAGGGGTGATGGGCAACATAAGCTCTGTGAGTGGGGGTGGCAGGGGTGATGGGCAACAGGTCCCCTATGGCTGGGGGTGGCAGGGGTGATGGGTAACAGGTCCCCTATGGCTGGGGGTGGCAGGGGTGATGGGCAACAGGTCCCCTATGAGTGGGACTGGCAGGGGTCATGGGAAACATAAGCCCTGTGAGTGGGGATGGCAGGGGCAATGGTCAACATAAGCCCTGTGAGTGGGGGTGGCAGGGGTGATGGGCAACATAAGCCCTGTGAGTGGGGGTGGCAGGCGTGATGGGCAACAGGTCCCCTGTGAGTGGGGGTGGCAGGGGTGATGGGCAACATAGGCCCTGTGAGTGAGGGTGGCAGGGGTGATGGGCAACATAAGCCCTGTGAGTGGGGGTGGCAGGGGTGATGGGCAACAGGTCCTCTTTGAGTGGGGGGTGGTAGGGGTGATGGGAAAAACATAAGCCCTGTGAGTGGGGGTGGCAGGGGTGATGGGCAACATAAGCCCTGTGAGTGGGTGTGGCAGGGGTGATGGGCAACAGGCCCCCTATGGGTGGGGGTGTTAGTGGTGCTGGCCATGCAACCCCTATGGTGGGCTGTTGTTAGTGGACAGGATATGGATCACCTGTGTGTGTGTGCCATTTTGCGGGTATGTGTCGTTTGTTTATGTGGTAGGTGTCTGACTTACCGTCTGCTCCGTCGGCGTCGGTCCCTGATCCGGTCATAGATGTAGAGTACTGGTATGACCTGCACGATGGGATTCATGATGTGTTCGTGTTGTACACGCTGCTTGTTGCTCCGTCTCGTACCCACTGCAAGCTGTTCCATCTCATAGCCATGTATTGATTTTTAGCGCGAATCGTAGCTGATATACTTGTTTTCCGGATGCTGTGACGTGCCATACGTGGCGACCCGTCCGACGCGTAGGAAGTACGCATCGTACTTGTCATGCCGGAAACTGCTATGGATACTGCTTCTGGGTGACACGGTTCCTCTTTGGGAGTTACGGCTCGGACGGGGAATGGGTCTTAATTCACAGCCTACGTGTTGGTCGTGTTTTGGCAGTTATGCGCATTGTACTTTCTATACAGGACGGACCGGCTCCGGGTACATGTCGGTCGCAGGGTAAGGCTACGGACAGCTGTCCGACCGGCCATTGGAATCGGCCCCTTAATGTTTACATACTATTTTTCCCTCTTTCCTTTTGTGTTACTAATGTTTTTTTCCATATTTTATAATGCACGTATCTTTTTTTGTCTAATCTGCCACCTGTGTGTATGTTTAAGTTACTTATTGTGTCGAACATGCTGTGAACATTTGTCTTTTCTGGAAAGTTCTTTGACTCACATGAGCATAATCCAGGGCGGTCAGCAACCATTTAAAGTAAGTTTCTTTTAAGCGTAACATTACTTTTTGGGCTGTATATATCGTTGTTTCAATAGTGTACTTTTTATCGCAGTACTTGTGTGTTTTGTTTTCAATATGTTCTTTTTTTTAGGCCGGACCGTTGCTGTACGTTAGTGGCTTGCAGCGTAGAAAACAACGAGGTAAGATTTCTTTAAATTCTATTATTTTTTTAGCTGTATATTTGTATGTTTTTTCGCTTAATGTTTACATACTATTCCCTTTTCTGTTACTACTGTTTTTTTCCATATTTTATAATGCATATGTCTTTCTTTGTCAAATCTGCCACCTGTCTGTATGTTTGGGATACTTATTGCGTTGGACGTGGCTTGCAGAGTAGAAGACGAAGGAGTGCGCTAACAACAATGTAAGATTTATTTTCTTCAATACATCGTTGTTTAATTGTAATGTTGTAAATATATCGTCGTTTTAATACTGTACTTTTTATCGTAGTACTTGTGCGTTTTGTTTTCAATATGTGCTTTTTTTTTAGGACGGATCGTTGCTGTGCGTTAGCGGCTGGCAGTGTCGAAAACAGCGATGTAAGATTTCTTAAAATTTTATTACTTTTTTAGGCTGTATATTTGTACGTTTTTCCACTTACTGTTTACATACTATTTTTCCCTTATTCTGTTAGTAATGTTTTTTCCATATTTTATAATCCACGTGTCGTTTTTGTCGAATCTGCCACCTGTGTGTATGTTTGGGTTACTTATTGTGTCGAACGTGGCTTGCAGCGTAGAAGACAGACGAGCGTGGCAACAACGAGGTAAGATTTCTTTTCCTAAATATCTCGTTGTTTAATCAGATTTTTGTATTTTTGTTTTCAGGCCGGACTGTTTCTGTGTAAAATAGGGAGGAGAGTGCCAACAACGAGGTAAGATTTCTTTAAATGTTTTTATTTTTGGGGCTGTATATTTGTACGTTTTTTCACTTAATGTTTATATACTATTTTTCCATTTTCCCTTTTCTGTTAGTAATGTTTTTCCCATTTTTTAAAATGAACGTGTCTTTTTTGTCGAATTTGCTTTCATTTATGTTATGGGTTTACTTTTTGTATTTGTAAAACACGTGCTCTTCTGTCGTATCTGTTAACCGTAGCTGTTTTCTGGAGAGTTCTTATTCCCACGTACCCACAATCTTCTGTAGCACGCCGCCACCAAACAGGTAAAATGCATTTTATATTTTCAGCACGCATTTCTTAATGTTTAATATGCTTGATTTTGTCTTTGTTTAGCCTAAAAGGCGCTTTTAATCTGCTTTGCTTATGTAATTTGTGCATTTTTTATTTTTTAGGATCGTTGTTTAAGCACCACGGAGGACGCTAAGCGAGTAGTAAGGAACACGTGGGCAGAAAGGTAAGACACTTTACTTTTTTTTTTTCGACATGTGTTTATTGTATAAAAAAGCGTGTTTATGTTTATGTAGGAATATTTTTGTAGTTTTTATGTTGTGGAGATGCTTTTTTTATAATATGAAACACGTCCTTTTACATTGACTCTATCAACATTCGTATTTTCTGGAAAGTTCTTTGACTCGCGAGCGCAATCCTGGGCGGGCCACAACCAGTTAAGGTAAGTATCTTTTAAGCTTAACATTTCTTTTGGGACTGTTTGTTTATAAGTTTTTTCACTTAATGTTTACATACTATTTTACCCTCTTTCCTTTTGTGTTACTAATGTTTTTTTCCATATTTTATAATGCACGTGTCTTTTTTTGTAGAATCTGCCACCTGTGTGTATGTTTAAGTTACCTATTGTGTAGAACGTGCTGTGAACATTTGTATTTTCTGGAAAGTTCTTTGACTCACACGAGCGTAATCCAGGGCGGGCCGCAACCATTTAAGATAAGTTTCTTTTAAGCTTAATATTACTTTTTGGGCTGTTCTTTTTATTATAGTACTTGTGTGTTTAGTTTTAAATATATATTTTTTTCAACCCTGACTGTTGCTGTGCGTTAGCGGCTTGCAGCGTAGAAGACAGAGGAGCGCGCCAATAACGAGGTAAGATTTCTTAAAATTTTATTATTTTTTGGGCTGTTTATTTGTACATCTTTTGGGCTGTCTATTTGTACGTTTTTTTACTTAATGTTTACATAATATTTTCCCCTTTTTCCTTTTCTGTTACTAATGTGTTTTCCTATAGTTTGTAATGCACGTGTCTTTTTTTGTTGAATCTGCCACCTGTGTGTATGTTTGGGTTACTTATTGTGTCGGACGTGCTGTGAACATTCGTATTTTCCGGAAAGTTCCGGTTCGCGCGAGCACAATCCAGGGCGGGCCGCAACCAGTTAAGGTAAGTTTCTTTTAGGCTTAACATTAGTTTTTGGACTGTTTATTTATGCGTTTTTTGAACTTAATGTTTACTTACGAATTTTCTTATTTGCATTTTCGGTACTAGTGTTTTTCCCTAAATTTTAAAATGCACATGTCTTTTTCTCGAATCTGCCATCTGTGTGTAGGTTTGGTTTACTCATTGTGTCAAACGTGAGCACAATCCAGGACGGCCGCGATGCGCATCTACAAAAAGTTATTTTAATTTTTTTAATGTAACATTAAAATTTTTTAATCTTAATCAAATGTTTTTTTTAATTGTTTGTTACCATTCTTTTTACCCATTTATGTTACAAATTTAGTTTTTGTATTTGCAAAACACATGCTCTTCTGTCGAATCTGTTAACCGTAGCTGTTTTCTGGGAAGTTCTTTTTCCCACGTGCTCACAATCTTCTGTAGCACACCGCCACCAAAAAGGTAAGATGTATTTTATATTCTGAGCACGTGTTTCTTAATGTATAAAATGCTTTATTTTATCTTTGTTTAGCCTAAAATGCGCTTTTAATCTGCTTTGCTTATGTAATTTGTGCGTTTTTTATTTTTTAGGATCATCGTTTAAGCACCACGGAGGACGCTACGCGAGCAGTAAGGAACACGTGGGCAAAAAGGTACGACACTTTACTTTTTTTTTTTCTACATGTGTTTATTATATAAAAAAGAGTGTTTATGTAGGAATATTTTATTCGTTTTTATGTTGTGGAGATGCTTTTTTTATTATATGAAACACGTTCTTTTACATTGAATCTGTCAACATTTGTATTTTCTGGAAAGTTCTTAGGCTAACTCCAGCACAATTCACTGCAGGATAAACATATGCTTCCAATGGCGGAGAACAATCTTGGCTGCAAATTGTTAACTGTCTGTTCTGTGAGTCTGGCTGTGTAATCTGTGTCACCATCTTAACCTAATTAGGAATTAGCAACTACAAGCAAAGTGCTTTGTTCTGTAGCGGGCGTCTGTTCTGCCTTTTTAACCGTTTCTTTTATTGTAAATGACAGCCTACAGTATATTTTTTATTAAACGAACATTAGATTGACTCATACAGAAATATTTAGATGGTTTTTCTTAATGCGAAAATATGTTTTACACAGATCATTAACCCCCAGGTGTTCTGTCCACATAATCAAAGCTTCTCAAGAAAAAAACTCAGACAGCAGCATGGCTATGTTAAACTCACGCATGTGAGAACAATATTATACCACCTACAGGGTCGGACTGGCCTATAGGGCAACCAGGCAGAGCCCGATGGGTTGGTATAACAGATCAGAGTGTGGGCCAGTTTTGTGATGGTTAGTGGGCCTTTTATGGAGGGGTGGGCCATATTTACTGTTGGTTTTCTTGATATTACCACCAGCATTGCCTGCTGAAAACATAGATACATGCAATCTCCCAAATCTTTAACGAAGGCCACACAGAGTTTTACACGTTCAAAACTGGCCAGATTTGCATATGTGGGCCACATTTTTATCAATCTTATTCACCTATGGTGGCCACTTACAGTTTGGTGCCCAGGGCTATTTTTTGTCTCAGTCCGACCCCGACCACCAAATCATGTCTGGCAGCACAAATTTTGCCACAGATACCAAACTAGTCATTCACTAAATAAACAGTTTATTTGACCATTTCTGTAGTGTTCATCTCCTGTATATCACTATATTTGTGGAGCAGCCAGTACAGAGGCACAAACACTGCAGCAGAAGACAACCTCTATATCACAAAACCAATTCCCCGAATTCTTGACCATTCAGCACCATCACTTGAATCTTGAGGAGCACTGACATTGGCAGGATGAATATAAAATGCGGGTTCACCTTTTATTCCCAACAATAAAACAAGCAACTCACACATTGCACAATGGAATCCCATCCCAAGACAAATGACAACAGGAAAAACACTGCTAAAATAGACAGTCAGTGGGCAGGTTAATTTGAATGTTACACTAAACAAAAGCAATTCCTGCCTGGTGAATAAATACAATTCTAATAACAAGGTCATACATTAAAGGGCATAAAATGTCGCAAAATAGCCCACCACACCACAGAGGGAAAACAATCCCTTACAAAGATTTCTATCAAAAAAATGAATTTCTTACAAAATGTATTCTTTTCTGTTTCTTGTTTTTTATATAAATATTATATCATAACTTTTGACAATATCAATATAAAACAACATAATACATACATTGCCAAAAACGGAAAAGTAATAATATACTACAAATGACATAAACCAAAATTCACAAAAAGCCAGGAAGCATTCCTCAGGAAAGATATCTCATACAAACTCACATATATTCTAGTCAGACATAAACACACAAACGCAAACTTAACTCATTCAGACAAAAAACATTCTTAAATAAGATTAACAAACCAATCATCATTAATAAACCAGAAGTGCACGAAAAATTATATATATTTTTTTATATGAACCCCCCCAGCTGAAGGTCACAGCAGCTCTGAGGATGACTCCCTTGTGGAGGCGGGTGTTAGCAGCCACCAAACCCCAGCTAGTGAGGCTGTCTCCGCCCCCGCCACCACCACCAACCCCCTCCCATCGGCTCCCATTCCAGAGGTCACTGTGGGCTCCCGTGTTCGTGAGCGTGTCTCCTTTGTGCCAGGCACTGCACCCCCTGCCCCTGTGTCCCTTGCTGCCCTGAGTGAGGAGTCTGTGGACTTACTTCGACAGATCCATGTAGGGCTGACGTCAATGCTGAAGGTCCTCCATGCACACACAGGTCTGTTGACACAACTGGTGTCATTCATGGAGGGCATTTCCTCGGGCATGTCTGCCCTACAGAGGACCAGTCAGTCCGTGGCCTCCTCCCTGACGGCAGCAGTGTCCCTCCTCCAACAGTCCCGCACCCCTCCTACCCCTGCACCACCCATGATTCCTAGCACCCTACCTGTCCCAAGCACAGAAACCCCCAACCAAGGGCTAGACGTGCACACAAGCAAGCGCAGGGGACTGATGCCACACTCACAGGGGCTGGTTTGCTGACACACACACAGTCATCCACAACCACTCCACAGTCCTCCGAGACCTCTCCCTCCCAGCCCCTTCCCTTGCCTCACCTGCAACCCCATCCCCCCAGAAGCTGTTCCTCTGTGACCTTGGCCTCTTCCCCACCGACCCTGCAGATCCTGATTACAAGGGGAAGAGGAAGTCCCCACACACAGAAGGGAGTGCCCCTCACACCTGGACACCCTCCCCCAGGCACAGTCAGACTGAGACGCCCACCCGCAAGTCCCCCCGGCGCAAGAAGAGCAAGACCCCCCCCACCACGCAGCTCCAAGGCAAAATCTCCGTCCTCCATCCCCCAGGCCACCACTCCAGAGGTTCCCCCACCACTCCCTGCCCTGGGTTCCCCCACACACAGATACACCATCCCCAAAAGGCTAAGGCCATCCCCCCCAGCACTTGCTCCTCCACACCTGGTCACATAGTTGGTGCCACTGATGTGGGGACCATTTCCCCCCCTTGCCCTGCCGACCTCACCTGTCCCCCATTCCGCTCCCATGGATGTAGGCACTGCTTGGGAGTCCACGACCACCCCGTCTGACTTGGGCACTGCAGTGGTGACTCAATCCACTCCATCTGACCTGCCCACTGGAGTTGTGCCGGCACCCACCCCATCTGACTTGTGCCCCACAGTTGTGACAGCACCCACCACTTCAGTCAGCTCCACTGCAGTTGCAAGTGTCTCGCCTGCATCCACCACCTCTTCACTGCCTCCTTCTGCTGCGCCCTGATCCTGTCCCTGCGGTGCCTGGCCTGCCCCCATGTATGCCCTTCCGAGGGGATGACCCCGGTCCTTAGCAGTGCAGGCAAGCAAGGTGTGACAGTTGTCACTCTAGTTCACTCCTTGGCATTTGGATATGGACTGGCCATTGGCCTTTTGTTTGCACAGACGTTTAGATTTTCATATACTGAATTTGTCACTCTAGTTCACTACTTGGCATTTGGACATGGACTGGCCATTTACCTTTTGTTAGAACAGACGTTTCACTTTCTTTTAATATGCTGAATAAAGCTTTTTTCTTTGTCCCTGTGAACTTGATTTAGCTGTACATCATGTTGATGTTGTTTTACATGCCCTTGCACCTGTAATGCTTGGTTTACAATGTTGCATACTGATGTGTTGATGAGAGGTACTCCCTGTGGTCCATGAGATATGTATCCTATTCTGGTGTGTATCCATGTCATCCTTTGCAGCCACCTGGGTGTGTCAGGATCAACTATTTGTGTACATCTCTCTGTGAGCATTTCATTGGCATTGTCACATCTGTGGCTTGCACCCCTGCACATATGATGTGCTTCCCATTGTCCAATTTGTCACTTCCACATACTTTGTGCTCATCAAGACTGGACCTACAGGTGTGGGCATCATTGTACTAGGAGCAACTGGGGCCTCTGTGCAACTTGCTAGACATATGTTTTGGGTATGTGCAGATGACTTAGGGGAGACTCACGTATCCAGGCTGTTGTGACCAGAGCCTTCATTATGTGGTAACTGATGGCTGACTGACCAAGTGTTCTGCAGACATGAGTGGGACTTGCAGTGAATATGTTTGGCACAGCTGGTCTCCCACAGAAGTTGTGTCCCCTCAAGTTAGTGTGTTGTCCAGTGACATGGCCTGGGCCCATGGTGTGTGTTGTATGAGCATGTGTGTGTGTCCACATCCCTGTTCATACACAGACAGTGTTCCCTTGGTATGGTCCTGTTGTTGATGCTTGCTGAGTGGTACTGGGTTCATCCCACTACTTTTCCAATGGGCTACCAGATGTGTGGGTGCATGACACACTACGGTTAATTGGTGTATCATCATTGTGATTTGTCAGTTCTAAGTGGTGATGATGTTGTCAGACACAGATGGGACACAGTCAGGGTTCCTCAAGGCACTTGTTTGTTCGCAATATCATGTAGTTGTCCCTAGGTGGTAGTTTTCAGTGATTGAGACATTTGTATGTGTGTGTGACTGCTCCCACTTGTCGGGTTCACGGCTGCGATGCTGGCAGGTGTCAGCATGTGTGCCTTGTGGTTCGCCTTGGCTTCTGCATAATCCTGGGACTGTGGCAGGGATTCTGGAGGTTACATGAGCTTTGAGGTTATGGCCATGTACCGCATACTGTGCAGTATGTCTGTCATTCCCCAGGGTTGTAAACTGTCCTTGTGTGATGTGTCTGTGCACCTTAGTTCCTCCTAACATTCCTGTGTTTGTCATGGGTGCATGTGCAATGTCACCTGTCCATGTGGGCTTCACAGATACACATTGTTGCAGTTCAGGGTGTGTGGTGTTGAGGGTGGACTGATGTGAATGTTTGCATGGATGGTCCCCTAGCTCCCGTTTGTCCATGGATGAGGGGCCATGCTGAGTGATTTGTGTTTGTGTATGTGTGATGTACGTTTGTGGCACAGGACACATGTCTGGGTTTCCCAGTTTGTACGACATCTGCCTTTGTCATCACAGTGGAGGTGTCATGCATGCTTGTGTCACCCCACTGTCTGGTCCCTGGGGGTAGTGGTGTTGTGTGTCAGTCTCTTGCTGTGTTAGTTGGTGTTGATTCCAGATTGTGTCACATGTGTCTGTTGTACTCCCTCTCATCTCCAAATGCCTGATTGCCCACTGAGGGTGTCCCAGTGATGGTTTACTTTTGTATGGCACTGTGTCCACATCTGTGTCACTGTGGTTCAGCCCCCCTCATGTGTTGTGTAGTTGCCTGGGGATACTGTGACACACACACACATGTTGTGTTGGATGTGCAGTGTGAGTTTGCCTGTTTGTGTTTGTGCATCTGCACCAGTGCATTGGTATTGCTGTTGTGGGCCTTTGTCTGGATGCTGTTTCTGTGATTTTGCATGCTGTCCCTGTGAGTCATTTCACATCATTGTGCAAATTCATCCTGGTTGTTGGGTGCCATTGCTGGCATGGAATGTGAGTTTGTGAGCTGACACCTACAGTCTACACATGTTGTTTTTATTGGTGTGTCTATTTTCGAGATGTGTGCATGCTTGGTCACTTTTGCTGTTGTGTCATTGTTACGCTGTATGCATTGTCAGCCCCCATGTGTGGTGCTGGTCTGCACATGGCCGCGAGTGTTATGTTTTCACAGCACTGTTAGCCTCACCACATCTCTGTGTATATGGGACACAACCACTAGTTTGCCCCAGAAGTGTTTGATGTGTTGGGAGCAGGGATCATACATGCTGTTTGTTATTTGCAGCTTTGACCATGATGACTGTTAGGTTAATAATCATCCGGAACATTGTAGTTGAATAGGCATTTATTGAGTATTCAAGATAAAAGGCCAACACAGCATTCAAACAGGAACAGCTGCTCTCGGCTAGAAGTCTCCAACTGATCATTGATGACACCTGGGGATTCCATGTGTCATCAATGATGTAATCTATGGAATACCTAGTTTACGTAGTGGGTCGCGACACTGCTCGTCATACTGCAAATAACCCCAAAGGATTCTGGACAGTGTAGTGGCTACGGTGAGTACGCCTACGCCACGAGTATACAATAGTAATGCCATCCCTGGACACGTGTTTCGAGGTAATTGCCTCTCGTCAGCAGGGAGCAGGTAGGTATGCGGGGTGCCGATGACTGCCAAAATAACAGGTAAAATACCTTTCAAGGCGCGCAGGTGCAGACACCAGGCTCGTCAGCCCAAAGTCGCTCGAATGAGCTTTAAATAGTTTACGTAGTGGGTCGCGACACTGCTCGTCATACTGCAAATAACCCCAAAGGATTCTGGACAGTGTAGTGGCTACGGTGAGTACGCCTACGCCACGAGTATACAATAGTAATGCCATCCCTGGACACGTGTTTCGAGGTAATTGCCTCTCGTCAGCAGGGAGCAGGTAGGTATGCGGGGTGCCGATGACTGCCAAAATAACAGGTAAAATACCTTTCAAGGCGCGCAGGTGCAGACACCAGGCTCGTCAGCCCAAAGTCGCTCGAATGAGCTTTAAATAGTTTACGTAGTGGGTCGCGACACTGCTCGTCATACTGCAAATAACCCCAAAGGATTCTGGACAGTGTAGTGGCTACGGTGAGTACGCCTACGCCACGAGTATACAATAGTAATGCCATCCCTGGACACGTGTTTCGAGGTAATTGCCTCTCGTCAGCAGGGAGCAGGTAGGTATGCGGGGTGCCGATGACTGCCAAAATAACAGGTAAAATACCTTTCAAGGCGCGCAGGTGCAGACACCAGGCTCGTCAGCCCAAAGTCGCTCGAATGAGCTTTAAATAGTTTACGTAGTGGGTCGCGACACTGCTCGTCATACTGCAAATAACCCCAAAGGATTCTGGACAGTGTAGTGGCTACGGTGAGTACGCCTACGCCACGAGTATACAATAGTAATGCCATCCCTGGACACGTGTTTCGAGGTAATTGCCTCTCGTCAGCAGGGAGCAGGTAGGTATGCGGGGTGCCGATGACTGCCAAAATAACAGGTAAAATACCTTTCAAGGCGCGCAGGTGCAGACACCAGGCTCGTCAGCCCAAAGTCGCTCGAATGAGCTTTAAATAGTTTACGTAGTGGGTCGCGACACTGCTCGTCATACTGCAAATAACCCCAAAGGATTCTGGACAGTGTAGTGGCTACGGTGAGTACGCCTACGCCACGAGTATACAATAGTAATGCCATCCCTGGACACGTGTTTCGAGGTAATTGCCTCTCGTCAGCAGGGAGCAGGTAGGTATGCGGGGTGCCGATGACTGCCAAAATAACAGGTAAAATACCTTTCAAGGCGCGCAGGTGCAGACACCAGGCTCGTCAGCCCAAAGTCGCTCGAATGAGCTTTAAATAGTTTACGTAGTGGGTCGCGACACTGCTCGTCATACTGCAAATAACCCCAAAGGATTCTGGACAGTGTAGTGGCTACGGTGAGTACGCCTACGCCACGAGTATACAATAGTAATGCCATCCCTGGACACGTGTTTCGAGGTAATTGCCTCTCGTCAGCAGGGAGCAGGTAGGTATGCGGGGTGCCGATGACTGCCAAAATAACAGGTAAAATACCTTTCAAGGCGCGCAGGTGCAGACACCAGGCTCGTCAGCCCAAAGTCGCTCGAATGAGCTTTAAATAGTTTACGTAGTGGGTCGCGACACTGCTCGTCATACTGCAAATAACCCCAAAGGATTCTGGACAGTGTAGTGGCTACGGTGAGTACGCCTACGCCACGAGTATACAATAGTAATGCCATCCCTGGACACGTGTTTCGAGGTAATTGCCTCTCGTCAGCAGGGAGCAGGTAGGTATGCGGGGTGCCGATGACTGCCAAAATAACAGGTAAAATACCTTTCAAGGCGCGCAGGTGCAGACACCAGGCTCGTCAGCCCAAAGTCGCTCGAATGAGCTTTAAATAGTTTACGTAGTGGGTCGCGACACTGCTCGTCATACTGCAAATAACCCCAAAGGATTCTGGACAGTGTAGTGGCTACGGTGAGTACGCCTACGCCACGAGTATACAATAGTAATGCCATCCCTGGACACGTGTTTCGAGGTAATTGCCTCTCGTCAGCAGGGAGCAGGTAGGTATGCGGGGTGCCGATGACTGCCAAAATAACAGGTAAAATACCTTTCAAGGCGCGCAGGTGCAGACACAAGGCTCGTCAGCCCAAAGTCGCTCGAATGAGCTTTAAATAGTTTACGTAGTGGGTCGCGACACTGCTCGTCATACTGCAAATAACCCCAAAGGATTCTGGACAGTGTAGTGGCTACGGTGAGTACGCCTACGCCACGAGTATACAATAGTAATGCCATCCCTGGACACGTGTTTCGAGGTAATTGCCTCTCGTCAGCAGGGAGCAGGTAGGTATGCGGGGTGCCGATGACTGCCAAAATAACAGGTAAAATACCTTTCAAGGCGCGCAGGTGCAGACACCAGGCTCGTCAGCCCAAAGTCGCTCGAATGAGCTTTAAATAGTTTACGTAGTGGGTCGCGACACTGCTCGTCATACTGCAAATAACCCCAAAGGATTCTGGACAGTGTAGTGGCTACGGTGAGTACGCCTACGCCACGAGTATACAATAGTAATGCCATCCCTGGACACGTGTTTCGAGGTAATTGCCTCTCGTCAGCAGGGAGCAGGTAGGTATGCGGGGTGCCGATGACTGCCAAAATAACAGGTAAAATACCTTTCAAGGCGCGCAGGTGCAGACACCAGGCTCGTCAGCCCAAAGTCGCTCGAATGAGCTTTAAATAGTTTACGTAGTGGGTCGCGACACTGCTCGTCATACTGCAAATAACCCCAAAGGATTCTGGACAGTGTAGTGGCTACGGTGAGTACGCCTACGCCACGAGTATACAATAGTAATGCCATCCCTGGACACGTGTTTCGAGGTAATTGCCTCTCGTCAGCAGGGAGCAGGTAGGTATGCGGGGTGCCGATGACTGCCAAAATAACAGGTAAAATACCTTTCAAGGCGCGCAGGTGCAGACACCAGGCTCGTCAGCCCAAAGTCGCTCGAATGAGCTTTAAATAGTTTACGTAGTGGGTCGCGACACTGCTCGTCATACTGCAAATAACCCCAAAGGATTCTGGACAGTGTAGTGGCTACGGTGAGTACGCCTACGCCACGAGTATACAATAGTAATGCCATCCCTGGACACGTGTTTCGAGGTAATTGCCTCTCGTCAGCAGGGAGCAGGTAGGTATGCGGGGTGCCGATGACTGCCAAAATAACAGGTAAAATACCTTTCAAGGCGCGCAGGTGCAGACACCAGGCTCGTCAGCCCAAAGTCGCTCGAATGAGCTTTAAATAGTTTACGTAGTGGGTCGCGACACTGCTCGTCATACTGCAAATAACCCCAAAGGATTCTGGACAGTGTAGTGGCTACGGTGAGTACGCCTACGCCACGAGTATACAATAGTAATGCCATCCCTGGACACGTGTTTCGAGGTAATTGCCTCTCGTCAGCAGGGAGCAGGTAGGTATGCGGGGTGCCGATGACTGCCAAAATAACAGGTAAAATACCTTTCAAGGCGCGCAGGTGCAGACACCAGGCTCGTCAGCCCAAAGTCGCTCGAATGAGCTTTAAATAGTTTACGTAGTGGGTCGCGACACTGCTCGTCATACTGCAAATAACCCCAAAGGATTCTGGACAGTGTAGTGGCTACGGTGAGTACGCCTACGCCACGAGTATACAATAGTAATGCCATCCCTGGACACGTGTTTCGAGGTAATTGCCTCTCGTCAGCAGGGAGCAGGTAGGTATGCGGGGTGCCGATGACTGCCAAAATAACAGGTAAAATACCTTTCAAGGCGCGCAGGTGCAGACACCAGGCTCGTCAGCCCAAAGTCGCTCGAATGAGCTTTAAATAGTTTACGTAGTGGGTGCAGCTTTGACCATGATGACTGTTAGGTTAATAATCATCCGGAACATTGTAGTTGAATAGGCATTTATTGAGTATTCAAGATAAAAGGCCAACACAGCATTCAAACAGGAACAGCTGCTCTCGGCTAGAAGTCTCCAACTGATCATTGATGACACCTGGGGATTCCATGTGTCATCAATGATGTAATCTATGGAATACCTACATGCAAATGAGAATAATAATAATTAAAGAAAGACACAACAATGACACTTACCTTTTGGTCACTGTGATGAGGGGGGTTTGGTCCCCATCACCACAATGCTCCACATCTGCTGCATTTTGTGAGCCCCCACTTAACTTCTGTTCTACACAGTGAGGGGGTGTTCTTTTTACATAGCCCTGTGAGTGGGGGTGGCAGGGGTGATGGGCAACATAAGCCCTGTGAGTGGGGGTGGCAGGGGTGATGGGCAACAGGTCCCCTATGGGTGGGGGTGGCAGGGGTGATGGGCAACAGGTCCCCTATGGGTGGGGGCAGCAGGGGTGATGGGCAACATAAGCCCTGTGAGTGGGGGTGGCAGGGGTGATGGGCAACAGGTCCCTTAAGGGTGGAGGTGGCAGGGGTGGCAGCGGTGATGGGCAACAGGTCCCCTATGGGTGGGGGTGGCAGGGGTGATGGGCAACATAAGCCCTGTGAGTGGGGGTGGCAGGGGTGATGGGCAACAGGTCCCCTATGGGTGGGGGTGGCAGGGGTGATGGGCAACAGGTCCCCTATGTGTGGAGGGGCAGGGGTGATGGGCAACAGGTCCCCTGTGAGTGGGGGTGGCAGGGGTGATGGGCAACAGATCCACTATGGGTGGGGATGTTTGTGGTGCTGGCCATGCAACCCTTATGGTGGGCTGTTGTTAGTGGCCAGGATGTGGATCCTCTGTGTGTGTGTGCCAGTTTGTGGGTACGTGTCGTTTGTTTGTATTGTAGGTGTCTGACTTACCGTCTGCGCCGTCGGCGTTGGTCCCTGATCCGGTCATAGATGTAGAGTACTGGTATGACCTGCGCAATGGGATTCATGATGTGTTCGTGTCGTACACGCTGCTTGTTGCTCCATCTCGTACCCGCTGCAAGCTGTTTCGTCTTGTAGCCGTGTATTGATTTGTGGCGCGAATCGTAGCTGATATGCTTGTTTTCCGGATGCTGTGAAGTCCCGTGCGTGACGACCCGTCCGGCGCGTAGGAAGTACGCATCGTACTTGTCATGCCGGAAACTGCTATGGATACTGCTTCCGGGCGACTTGGTTCATCTTTATGAGTTACGGCTCGGACGGAGAATGGGGCTTGATTCACAGCCTACGTGTCGGTCGTGTTTTAGGCAGTTATGCGCATCGTACTTCCTCTACAGGACGGACCGGCTCCGGGTACGTGTCGGTCGCACGGTAAGGCTACGGACAGCTGTCCGACCGGCCATCGGAATCGGCCCCTTATTCTTAAAATTAGATATTCCTCTACAATTTCATTAGAGAAAAAGTTTGCACTTCTCAGTCAACTTGTTCATACAAATAATTGAAGAAACACACGATTTCCAGTGGGTTCCCAGTGGGCAAAAAATCTCCTTTGAACGATATTTTATAGATATTTTCCCCATAATCACGACCTTACCAGCTGGTTTACCGGCAAATTTGAATTTCAACAGTAATTCTATAAGGCTAGTAACATTTTGTCCATATCAATCTGTTTGAGTCAGGAACACAGCATTGCATGTAAAAATAAGGCTGGTCCCTAGTCTGGGAACATCTAAACTAGCCCCAATGACAAACCCTTTTTCTAGGAGCCCAATAGTAAATTTTCTTTATTTGACTGACAGCCACATTGGCAAAATACAAATGGCATAAATTGGTGTATTTTTAAGCACATTGCAACTATAACATTGGTAAAAAGAAGAAGGACTATAACATCTCTTTATTAGGGGTGGGGAGGTTCCCGAGGAGTTATGGAAAATAAAGCAAATGGTGCTTTCTAAATGTTTCTGTTTAAAGGAAATCTTCTAACCCCTGTAACTTGAGCCGTGAATAAATGATCAAATAGCAGAGCCAAAGGGGACAATCTAAACTTTAATTAGGAGCTAAGGCACAACCCATTAACCTAAGTCACAATTATTGCAACTCCTTATTTCATTTCACTTCAATTTATATTATTGACAAGCTGATAACAGAGCAACAAAGTAAACATTTTTATACACATACGCAAGCCATTAATAATATATTGTCAGCATATTAATAAATATGATTAAAAAAATGTAAAAAGACAATAGCATTCTGGATCCATAATATAAGGCATAATTTTCAGTTGTTATTTAGGGGCTCATTACGATGGCGGGCGGACCCGAGTCCGCCCGCCATCGTTGCGGTGTTTGGGACCGCCCGCCAGACATGCGGCGGTCCCACCACTGAAATTAGGATGCGCCCGCCATACTGGTGGCGCATTCAGTGCTGCAGCACCGTACGCAATGTTAAAATGTGATGCTGTGCATTTCCCTTCACTACGTGGCAGGAACCACGTGGTGCCTGCCACGCAGTGCAGGGAAATGCGGGGGGTACCATGGGTATCCCCCAGTGCAGCAACACCTCCCTCATGACAAGGGGGGCCCGCAACAGGTCCCCAAATCCAATCCCTGCCAGCCTTTTCATGGCAGCGATGCCACCATGGAAAGGCCTTTTTTTACCCACATCCTAATTTGGTGAACGGTGCCTTCTAGGCAATCGGTACGACTGCCTTTGGCGATGAAGTGGCCAACGGACTGTGCATCCGCCGCGGTACCCACTGCCATCCTAATTGGGCGGTGGGTAATTCGCTGTGTGATGGCAGAAGGACCGCCATCGCCGGGCCGGCGGTGGCGGGCCTTTCGCCATCCTAATCGGCCCATAAATTCTTATTCAACATCAGATATAGTCATTTTCCAACAAACATTGTTCGGAGCTGAGCATTCAAACAAAACATGTTTTAAATCCTGCAACTAATAATTGCATGATGGAAACAAGCATTGTTCTACATTCAATTCTTCACAGCAACCATTAATAGATTTAAGCTATAAACAACCGATGCTCAGGAAAAATAAGAACCTCTGGATTTTATGATTGTTCAATCTCACAATGTAATCTCGAGGTTTTAAGACTTGCTGTTTTGACCACAGTCTTACAGGAAGATCATTTAAAGCAATGCATACTATCTTCCAACAAGCCTCCTTCTGTATTCTTTTTATTTAAAAACAATTTCATCCGATTCATATAATTCCAAGGTTAAACATCACATAATGACAAACTGCATTGACACATGCATAACGTTAGTCTGAAATTTAGAAAAGGCTCCAGAGCCCTGTAATGATGATTCCCTCACTAAAGCTTTCAATGAGTTACTTGGAGCATGATAGAGCTGAAAGACCCAACATATAATTGCAGTTGCTGCCTCAAAATAGCAGCCAGCTATCCAGAGTTTCAAATGAACTGCTTATATGAACACCAGTTTTATTATTAAGTTTAACATTTTCAACATTTTACCCTCTATTTCATTAAAACAAGAACATTTCTTAGTTGCAGAAGAATGAGTTGGCATAACGATACTATGGGATACGTTATTTATCGAGTGCAATAAATAACACCTATTATGAGTAGACAGGGAATAACATGCAGATTTTGTTGTTTAAAGTACCAAAATCTGCATAATACTGTAAATACCATGAGGCTAATTACAATGTCGGTAGGACTTGAGTCTGCCCGACACTGTCTCGGTCTTGGGACCGACTGACCTCTGGTCAGCAGTCCTGACTGCCTAATTAGGATGCGATCGAACACTGTTCAGTCTCATTCCTACCTTTCCCTATGGGAGCATGCATTGCGGCCATAAATCGTCCATAATACATGCTCCCATAGGAAAATGGGAGGTGATGTTCATCCCTGTACCCCGTAAGGTGCCTGCCACAGGGTGCAGGAATCAACAGGGGGGCACCATAGGGTGTCCCCTCTGCCCTCAACTGGACGCCGCGCACCTAAGGGGGCCCTGCTGGGGTTTCCATGTAGGACAAGCCAGCATGGAAACCATGCAGGAAGCCATGCATCTTAATCCCAAGGGCAGAAAGGCCCGCCCTTTGGTATGACGAGCCAGTTCCGACCGGCCGAAGGGCTCCTTCAGCCCGTCAGAAGCCAGCTAGAATGAGCGGCTGGTTTAGTTTCCAACCGCCAGTATTGTAATGCGGCAGTCATAAAGTAAACCAAGCAGCCGATTACGATGTGGCCCGGAAGGCTCCGACCTTTGGTCGGAGGCTTAACGGGCTGCATCGTAATCGGCCCCCATATGTATTCCTCTGTTAAATTTCCGCAGGTTTGGCCTCCAGAAATGTAACGAATGTTGGCTTATGTAATGCATCTGATAATTATAGGATGCGTTAAACAAAAGTAAACTCGTAATTACAGACCGCGCACAGGGGTTTACTCATGGCAAGGAATTTAATAAGCCACACGTACTTTAAGCTATTTGATTGGTGGTAAGTTTCATGCATGTAAATTCATCATGCCGCCAAAGTTACAAGCAAACCAAAAATGCCTTATCACTGAAAATTGAGACTTAACCATAACAACACAAGATCTCCTTCTCCCCCAATTCCACCATTCTTGACATATCTGCATTCCACTATTCAAGATTAAACTTAAGATAACATTTTGTTCTTTAAAGGTTTTGCATAGAATTGTCATAAAGGGCGCCCATTATTAGCAATCAAAAACGCCTTTTCTATGTCAGTACACATCAGCAATATATACCACTACCACATGGTACTTGAGACAGGGCGCAAAGCTGCACACTGTCTGCAGTGGTAACAGTGCAAAGGTTGGGTTGGGGCTACAGTGTAGAGCAATACTAATGCCAACTCAATCTATGTTAGAGGTGATAGAAAGAATATACACTCGGACATGACTTTATGTGAACACAGTGGCTAAAATAGTCATTTTATGAAGAAAAGGGATTTTAACCCTTTGCACCTCCACACCGGTGCGTTGTGCTTCCCAAAACCACCAGATCAAGTCTTCTTACACAATGATGTCCGCAGATTTAAAAGTTGTCCATGGTTATCATGTGACATTACAAACTGGCAGATGCAGCAAAACTGTTCATTCTGACCAGCCAATCAGATTTCATGTCTATTCATGAAATTGTGAAGTTCACAGTATTCGTGCACATTTACATCCAGATATACATAAAATGTTTAATATAAAACTGCAGGACATCTAGTGAATGGATAATTCAAAACCGCACGTAGAGGAAACTGGGGCCTGTGTGCATGTCAAATTTGGTGTTACTCGTGCGATTGTTTTTCTTGAAACCATCCCAAAATATAGGAGTAACAATGGAGAAATCATGTGTTTTTTCTGTCCTACACTTGACGCCTCACTAGTCTTCACAAAGCTTCCGAAAATCAAAGAAAACTGAAATACACTGTCTTTGATAAGTCTTGAGTTGGTTTGACAAACTGAGGCTAAGATATTACCAAGAAAAATTAAAGAGCAGCCGTGTAGTTCTTTGAATCTCGGTAAACTACGCAATATAACAACAAGAAGTTTTTTTGGGGGAAAATTACATAATATAACAACAAGGGGGTTCTTTTGGAATAACTTGTAATGACCTTACAAACTCGATTACAAGTTACACAGACTATATGTGAGAAAAAGAAGGGCTGAATAACAGGTAACTGTGTATTACGGTCCAATAATGCCATTGAGGGGTTGTATTGACATAATAAACCATGTGTCAAATGCATGCTTCTCTCTGGCCTCTACCCACCATCTGCATTACATTATTTCAGTTCCCCATGGAGAGATGATCAGGGAGTTTTACCCCCAATATACCCCTGTAACAGGAGCTGACATGCCCCCTAGGTATCACGGTTAATATTTTGTCAGCCAAAAATGGAAACAAAGTGGGTTTCTAGACACAAGGAATGCCTTGCTCTGACATTTACCCACTGCAGACCTAACCAGAGAGCAAATTGGGGGCTTACCCCCATCAGCAATCCATGGAAGCTGAGACCGGCTAACCTCAACAGGTCCTATTGTTGAAAGGAAGAAGCACTGGAAAGTAGAATGGTAGCCCTTCCCGTCCAATGCGGGACTATCCCGATTGATTGGAGGGAGTTTTAGGCTACTTCCGGTTGTAGCAAGGTTGGCGGTCTAGTTGGCCCGCCTTCCCTACAAAACCGGATGCAGAGCGGAACGCGCAGCGGACGCGCACAGCTGGTGCGCTGGTGGCGTGCCAAAGGTAAGCCCATCTGCACCCGTCCGCGCCCTTCCGTCGCCAGGAGCCAGGACACCTGCCTTTTTGATCCCAGAGCAAGAATTAGGCACAAAGATATTATATACCAGCAGTGACCTACTAAAGTTAAGAGGGCACTTACAATTTGGGTGCAACTTATATACATGAGTTTAGCTCTCTAGAGGGCCCTTTTTCATGCAGATCATGCAGGTTTCAGAGCATTGACAGGGACCATGAGGCAATTAAGTCGGGTGGCTGATATGCACTTGGCCATGCCAGTATAGCTACAGAAACCACACCTGCTTTTAAAGAGATAGAGCAGAAGTTAGGTAAAGTCCCCACATCTCCAAGGCAAGAGTGGAAAGGCTTTCTCGGCAATGCCAAATCCCTTCCGAAAAATGCAATAGAATTATGGGACCTGCTTGACTCCAAGAAACCGGACTTAAGCTTCTTGACTGAGACATGGTTAAAACCCAGCTCCACCCCGGCAATCACCATAGCACTCCCTGAGGGCTATAAGATTCAAAGACTGGATAGACAGTACAAAGTGGGTGGAGGGATAGCTAAAGTCTAGAGTGATAGGGCCATAGTTACCATTTTGGAGCAACGCAGCAACAAAAAGTTCGAAATTCTAGTTTTTCGGATAGATTTAGCCCCACAACATAGCTGGCAGGGAGCTCAAGTATACCGCCTCCCAGGCCCCATTGCGGATTTCTCGCTTCAGCTGCTGGAATTGATAGCATCGCATGTCATTTCCACCAAAACTTGGAGATTTCAATGTGCACAGAAAGTGCGTGGTGAAGGCGTCTTTCCTGGCTGACCTCGCAGCGTTAAACATAACAAAGATCAATGAAGGCCAAACTCATATAGCTGGCCATACTTTAGATATTATTCTCACTAATTCGCCCCATATTATCTGTGAAACTCCACGACCTGTCAGTTGGTCAGACCATGCATTCGTCGACTTTCAGATTCAGGGACCCAGAGGACAGGGAAAAACTGGGCTAGGCTCCAAACATTTGTTTAGACAGTGGCACAAAATCCCCTCTAAGACTTTCTAAGCTATTTTTCCATCGCCTTGGGATGGAGAACATGAAAATGTAGAGAAGGGATTAGCCCGCTTCAATGTCTTGGCTAAAGCTGCGATTGATCAACTCGCTCCCCTAAAAACCTCTACTGGCAAGCCAAGGCAGGTTCAAGCAGCTTGGTTTACAACTGAATTACGTAATGGAAAAGGCCACTGTAAAAATCTTGAGAGGCGTTGGAGAGGGACCCATAGCACAAGTGACAAAGAAAAATACAGGACATCTCTCGCTCAGTATCATAAAAACATAAAAATAGATCGGAAATCTTTTATTGCCCAGCAGTTAACTCAGACAGGGAATGCCCCAGAAGCTCGATTCCAGATCCTTAAATCTTTCACGAATCCCAAAGCGTGTGATCTGGAAGAACCCCCATCTCAAGCTCTCTGTGATACTATAGTAGAATACTTTGAGCAGAAAATTGACCTTATTTATAATAAGATCATTTCAGTTGGCAACACGAAGTCAGTCATGACTTATGACCATCTTTCCTGCATAAAGAAGGGGAAGCCCTTGACAAGCTTTCCCCCCCCCCTAACGGGCGAGGAAGTAGAAACCTTATTACACACCGTGAAATCAGGTTCTCCTCTCGATGTCTTACCAGCCAAAATCTCCGCCTGTCTCCATTTTCTCCCTCCTGAATGCGTCACTAAACGAAGGTCATCTACCTTCAGAATGGAAGGTAGCACAGGTCATCCCACTCCGTAAAAACACCAAGGCCTCCATGAAAGTTCTCTCGAATTTACGACCAATATCCCCCCTACCGCTCCTGAGCAAAATCTTGGAAAAGCACAATAATAAACATCTGTCAGCTTACGTAGAAGCGTCAGGCAGCCTGGATGTGTCACAATCAGGCTTTAGGCCTAAGCATAGCACTGAGACAGCCCTGGTGGCTGTCACAGACAACATCAGGCTAGCACTAGACAGAGGGCAATCCACTCTACTGGTGTTATTAGATCTCTTGGCGGCATTCAACATGGTCGACCACCAGATTTTCCTCAGGAGACTATAGGAATCCGGGATATAGGGAGAGGCTCTGCTGTGGATGACTAGTTTCCTCTCTGATCGTTCCCAGATAGTTAACCTTGGACCTTATTGATCTAAGACCAAGAAGCTGACCAAGGGAGTACCTTAGGGCTCTTACCTGAGCCCCACCCTATTTAATATCTATGTAGCTCCTTTGGCCGATCTTCTGAGGACATATGGGTTCATGCCAATATGATATGCGGATGATACCCAGCTTACCTTCTCTTTTGACAAATCCTCAGCGACGGCCCAGACCACCTTCTCTTCTGGTATGTTAGCAATATCTCAATGGATGAGTAACAACTTTCTACAATTAAATGCCGGGAAGACTGAGATTATGCTCTTCGGAGAGGCCGCATTGCTGTGGACACCAGAGTGGTGGCCAGGGGAGCTGGGTGTTCCCCCCACCCCAAAGGCATCAGTAAAAAACGTAGGGGATCGGATGGAGCAGACCTTGAACATGAAGGAGCAGGTGGCCCACACGGTGAGCTCCTGTTTTCATGTGTTGAGTCTGCTGAGATAGGTATTTTCTTTCCTTCCAGATTCTATATGGAAGAATCTTATTCAGATGCTAGTCCTGAGTCGACTTGACTACTGAATTGCCCTGCTGGTCTCAGCTAACGAGGTCTCGCTGGACCGCTTACAGGTAGTCCAAAATACAGCAGCTCGGCTGGTATTAAACGCCCCTTACAGATCACCCTCGATTTCGCGGCTTCAACAGCTGCACTCGCATCCGGTGCACAAACGAATAAAATTGAAGGTTTGCTGCATCTTGCATAAGGCAGTGTTTGGTAATGGTCCAACCTACCTTGCAGGGAAATTTAACCAATTCACTCCCCTTAGGGATCTGCGATCTGATTCCAAATCCCTCCTTAAAGTTCCCCGGATCTACAAGTCAAGGACAGGTGGGAAAGCTTTCTTGTATCTCGCCCCCTGTACTGGAAATATTACACTGAGACAATGACCATATTCAGTTCAGAAAGTCCCTGAAAACGCTTCTGTTCTAGACTCCTCCTATAGCGCCAGCACTCTCACGTCTGTCCACGTCTGTCCTTCGGGGGTGATGCAGGCGCTATATAAACTTAATAAATAATAATAATAATTAACAATGTGATGATATATATATATATAGATATATATATATATATCCACTTAATAAGGATTGGTGGAAGATTTCTAACATAAATGTGCAACTTTACAGTATCCAAACACATTGAGAAAGTTACAAACCCTCATGGAGCTCTTGAATTTTGGAAGAGCTTACTTGCTCCACTATGCTGAGAGAGTGAAGCCCTTATATGATTTGATGATTCCCAGCTTTTCTGAGAGGAACTGGATGTACAACCATACAGTTACTCTCTATGGACTGCAGGCAGAAATGGTGAAAGCTAAGTATCTTTAGACTCAAGACAGCAAGAAAAATATTGTAATTAGCTCTTCAGGCTATACTTATGTGATATATAAAGAGGAACAGACTACCCCCATAGCTTAAAAATCACTTTTGTACTTCACGATGGAGGATATCTTCTCCTCTATCTATATTAGAGGCAACTACTAAAGCGCACACCCATAATGTGGCACATTACACCTGTTCAAGCTGCAATGGACCTTGATGCAAAATTCTGGCGATATAAGGCCATATGGATGAACACATTTTTCCATAGACATAGAGGTGCCAATTACGATCCTGGAAAAACCGGGTACGAACCGTCGGTCAGAGCGTTTTCTCCGTCCGACTCGTACCCGGTTGTAAAACTTTACAAACATGGAAGTACGATTCACACGGAAACACCATTTCCGTACGAATCGTAAAAAACACCAACGACGAAAATATACATACGAATGTGATCCGGGAATGCTCCGACGTGACGTCGGGACGCTTTCAGGCAGCGTTTCATGACCCAGGAAGTACGATTCGAACCGACAGCAGTCCGGACGGCAATATTTTCACGGCACCCAAAAAGTGCCGGAAAAACGAAGTACGCCACGAAACGACCAGATTAGGGGGCCCGGTACGCGCCGTACCCCCCCCTCCCAGCCAACCGTGAGTACGCGCCGAACCCCCCCAGCCCCCGTGAGTACGCGCCGAACCCCCCCGTGTATGTACACCCGTGTACGTACAAGTTGAACCCCCCGTGTATGTACACCTGTGTACGTACGAGTCGAACCCCCCGTGTATGTACACCTGTGTACGTACACCTGTGTACGTACGAGTCGAACCCCCCCGTGTATGTACACCCGTGTATGAGTCGAACCCCCCGTGTATGTACACCCGTGTACGAGTCGAACCCCCCGTGTATGTACACCCGTGTACGTACGAGTCGAACCCCCACCCGTGTATGTACGGTGCGTACCCCCTGGGGGTACGCACCATACATACACGGGTGGGGGTTCGACTCGTACGTACACGGGTGTACATACACGGGGGGGTTCGACTCGTGCACGGGTGTACATACACGGGGGGTTCAACTCGTACACGGGTGTACATACATGGGGGGTTCGACTCGTACGTACACGGGTGTACATACTCGGGGGGGTTCGACTCGTACACGGGTGTACATACACGGGGGGTTCGACTCGTACACGGGTGTACATACATGGGGGGTTTGACTCGTACACGGGTGTACATACACGGGGGGTTCGACTCGTACACGGGTGTACATACACGGGGGGGTTCGACTCGTACGTACACGGGTGTACATACTCGGGGGGGTTTGACTCGTACACGGGTGTACATACACGGGGGGTTTGACTCGTACACGGGTGTACATACATGGGGGGTTCGACTCGTACACGGGTGTACATACACGGGGGTTCGACTCGTACACGGGTGTACATACACGGGGGGTTCGACTCGTACGTACACGGGTGTACATACACGGGGGTTCGACTCGTACATGGGTGTACATACACGGGGGGTTCGACTCGTACACGGGTGTACATACACGGGGGTTCGACTCGTACGTACATGGGTGTACATACACGGGGGGTTCGACTCGTATACGGGTGTACATACACGGGGGGTTCGGCGCGTACTCACGGGGGCTGGGGGGGGTTCGGCGCGTATGCGGGCACATGTCTCCATGGTTGCTATAGGAGTTCGGTCCGTACGGTGCATTTTCCATACGGTTGTGACATCGGATGCACGGGATGGATCGTACTTGCGCGCTCGGACTTCACTTTTCACATTTGTACGTAAAATCGTCCGCGGATGTGTCGGACACTTTTTCCGACCCGAGGACGTGTGGGGAAATTTTCCGAATGCGATTCGTATGGTCTTTTTCCCATCCGAATCGTACTTGGCAGTTTGTACGCTACTTGTACGATTCGTACGGTAAAAAGACCGGATACGAGTCGTACGGGGAATTTTTTTCCAGGATCGTAATTGGCACCAGAATGTGTAAAACCCTTTGATACATGTGGCCCATAAGCTTGAGTATGATTTCACACATAGAAGAACACAATGGTCTCTACAGTATCGACAGGGGTGCCACAGATTCCTCATGTGCTACCTATACGAATATAAGAGCATTTTGTCATCACCAAGCACACTAACTTGTTTGTTCCACTGTTTCCCACTTTTACCCCTTTATGATTCCTCAAACAGTTCCCAAAGAAAAAAAAATGAAACAATTATTACTTGCCCTATTGACTTCATTGGATGTTTACTCTGAACTATTCCGTTTTCTGGTTACCTTCTTGATCTTCCATTATGCTCACGGAATTACTAAATCCCCCTTAAATCATCTAAGTATCTCTCTGAAAAAGTTAACTTCACTCCAGATATTCTAGTATTACTTACTGATTACTAATAGTCCACTCGGTAATCAAGCCAACTTGTCTTTAGGCTCTTCTCTGGTTGGCTTTTACAAATCTTGTAAATGAACACATCAACTGGTTTTTAATATCACACACAATGTGGCAATTGTGTGCAGCTTTCAGGATTCACACCACAATGCAAGTCTCACTCTCTGCATGTGAGAAGGAAAAGGAATTAAGGGCCATATGTAGATAATTTCTATTTACCGATTCATAAATACCGAATTTTACTGATTCGGTATTTATGAATTGGTAAATAGAATGTAGGTAAACATTCGGTATATATTACCGAATCGGTAATATTCGGTATTACTGATTCGGTATTTACCGAATCGGTAATAATGCATCCCTTCCAATTCATTCCTATGGGCCTGGAGGCCCATAGGAATGAATGGGAAGCCATTCACTATTACCGATTCGGTAAATACCGAATCGGTAATAGGGGGAGCATATTCATGGGTGGCAGGGTGTCACATTGACACCCTGTTGCACCCCTGAATCGTGCATGTGTGCACATGTGGCACACATACATGCCCTAAGGGCATGTATGTCTGCCACATGGCACTTTTCAAAAAGCACAAAATTGCTTTTTAAAAGGTATTCGTTATTTACCATCAACTTGTAGTTGGTGGTAAATAACGAATCCAGAAACCAAAAATGCACTCACTTGAGTGCCCCCTACATAGGATTTCAGGATTCGGTAATTTACCGAATCGGTATATTACCGATTTCTTAAAATTCCGATTCGGTAAATTACCGACTCCTGAAATCCAGCCACCTACATCTCAATTGCCTAAATACCGGTTGGTAACAGGATATTTACCGATTTTCGGCCGTTACCGACCGGTATTTAGGTACCTACATATGGCCCTTAGTGAGTTCCAAATACCATACAATCTGTGAATAGCTGGCTGCCTTACAGATTTACCATAATGCAATGGCATGTTTTTCCCCATAAGAGTTTGTGCTACTTTTACTCAGCATAGTCTGAAATGAAGCATTAATGCCTTATTTTCTTTTTCTTTTACAGGAACTACTGCGCAACAGGAAGCCTCCTGCAGGACCAACCCAACAAAGGTGCCTTTTTGCCCACCCACCAGCCCCTTACATTAAGATTTTAATAGTGTAGATAGAATTCTTTTTAATGTTGTTCTTTCTTTTTTTTTGTTCTGCAGGTACTTAGTTGCCATACTGCAGTGACCAGTAAGAAGTGGAAACGGGTACGTGGCTTCAAAGGGACAACATGCTGTCACGTGGAGATCCTTCTCCTCCAAGCATCTGGATAGCAAGTGGGGAGGTGAGGTCTGGGCACGGTTTAAAATAGCTAGGCAACCCTCATGATGACCACCAGACCTCTGAGATTTTGAAATCTTGCAATATCTCCCTACTTACCAGCGCATAGCAACAGTGCTTAACCACATCCCCCCTGCTTCCAATATTAATTTGTACTACCTAGGCCCCTGAAAACAGCACAACCGCACTTTGACATTGGCTCTTCACCAAGAATAGGGGTGGGCTCTGAAGTGTTCTGTGTGGACGGCTATGCACTGCCTGAAGTTAGCAGCACACAAAAATACTTCAGGATTGTGGTGTAGTTCAAGGTCTTTTCAAAGATGGCAAATTCTAAGCACTATGAACTTACATTAAAACAAGTTATTCAACAGCACATTTTGCTCAGATTCATGCCCTCCTCTTGGTTCCTCTTGGCTCTTAAGAAGGCGAATTTGTTAGTTCCCACACACAGTGGTGAATTTAGCTGCCTAAGTTCCCTACCACTGGCGCTTAAACGGATTCAGAGATCAAAAACGAAATCAATAAAAGCTAAACATTGGTCCATAAAAGTGAAGGAATTCATGCTAAAGTGAACTATGAGGTTGAGGTAGCTGCAAGACATCAGTGCAAACCTGTAAGATTGCTGCTATAGCTCGATTGCTAACAAAGATCAATCCAGATATTATGGCGGCTATAGAGGAAACATTAAAAGGGGATGAGCCCCTTGATGATTTTCCTTCTAAATATCCTTGTCTCACCAAAAACAAGATTCCTGTGACTTTTACATATGGGATTGGGGATAGACATATTCTTAACAAAATAGTTAGGTTAGATCTTATCAAAGAATCTCATGAAGGGTTATGGTCATGTATGTCAATATGTACAGCAATGTGTAATTTGTCAACAAATGAAATCCTTCACTGCTGTAAGACCTTCACATGTTCCTCTCACACAGGGGCAGTTCATCTTATAGGACGTTGGGGTGTTGCCCCCTATAGTTGTGGCCCCCCATCCCCTATTGTGACCCTCATCCCCAGTATTAAATTTAAAATACAGTATACAGTTTTTTTCCTGGCCGCGGCGATCACCTTTTTTCAGTCGCAAACCAGTTGTTTTAAATACATGGGGAAGGTGGGAGGGCTTACTGATGGTCACTGTAAATCACTGTAGAGTAAAGATTATTGTGCAGTAGTTGCACCAGTTACTCACTCTGTGGCAGTGCGCATGTCGGGTTGGACGGCAGTCTCTCTGTGGCCAGACCGACATGCGCACTAAAGGCCTCCCTCACATGCTCAATTAGTGAGCCGTGGATGGGGAGAGGAATCATGCCTGCAGCCCGCAAGTCTCCTAATGAGCACAACGGTCAGCTGCCCAAGCCAATCCTGATACTGCTCTCCTGCTATGTTGCAAGAGAGCAGTGTCTGGATTGGCTCGCAGAGACGCTGTTAGGTACTCTGAGACAGTGTGGGGGTTGGAGGTTCCGACTGAGCTCATGCATGACCAATCACTGTATTGGCTTTATTATAAAGCCATGCAGTGATTGGCCTCTGTCGTTGCTGGGGTGTGCTCTAGCTCTTGACTCTTCGCACCGAATCGTGCGCATTTGTTGTTGCCAGCACTCAGCAATGCTGTTGCAGTGCACGCAGGCAGTGTCACCGTGGGCACAGCCCACACAGAACTGGGCACAGTACGAGGAAGCACATTGGTGGAGTGTTGGAGAGATAGGTATTTTATTTCTTTCTGATCTCCGCTTCAGAGTCGTCACCTCTCGTGCATTGCAAGCCTGGACCTGGCCTGAAGGCAGCAGCACTTGGATTCAGAGACGCAGTGTGCATAACAAAAATAAGAGGTTAAATTAATTCCAATAAATTAATTAATTACGTCCGGACAGAATGGTTGAACGTTGAAGAATACTTGGCAATGGTAAACACTGTATAGCTTGGCTTTGTTATAAAGCCATGCAGTGATTGCCTTGGTTATTTCTGCCGATGGCATGCTGATCTTTTAGTCTCTTTGTCGAAGATACTTCGTGCACTTAGCAATTACCACCACCACAGCACTGCAGTAAGTCGGCCTGGGGAGTGACAGGCCAAGGTTGATCGAGGGAGGCGGGTAGGAACAGCTAGCGATGGATGGCAGTGTTCAATCATGCTAAATAGCACTCTGACATTAAATACCTTAGCCTGTCTCTGCATTCTGTAGCAATAAACTGAGCTATCACAGGCAGTGTCAGTCACAGCACTCATGCTGCACACAAGGAAGCCAAACGGTAAAGTTAAAGAGAGAGGTATTACACGCCTTCTGACCTCGTCACCTCTCTCACTCTGACATGTACGGACCGGCCTCAAGGAAGCAGCACTTGGAGTCCGAGTATAAAAAAATAGATAAGGTAATATAACTCGCAAATAAGTTCAGTTAGTTGACTAGTTGAGTCTGTTTTAAGGTCTCGCCTAGCGTTGGAGCGTGCATGCGCCCTCACTTGGCAAGGCTTCTTGTAATCGATAAGATTTCTGAAGTGGAGTTGAAGCCCCGCCGAACATTTTGATTGGCTGGCGACATCATTTATGCTAAACGCTGGCCTCCGATTGATAATGAGGCTTCTTTGTTACTGCCCTGTCTCCTTTTGGCCCCGCCCATCCCGACTGGATCGTTTCCTTGCGGTGTTACACGGTCTCCTTGGGTTAGTCGGTGGGTACTTTTTTTCTCATTCGCGCAATGGCGACAGCTTGTTATTAGGCATATGTTCATGCTCAGCGCGGCTCCCGCTTTAGGGACACCGCGCTCCGTTTATTTATTTATTTTTACTTTAATTCGGAGCGTGGCGCCCACTTTAGGGACACCGCGCTCCGTTTATTTATTTAATTCGGAGTACAGCGCCCGCTTTAGGGACACCGCACTCCGTTTATTTATTTTATTTTGTAATGATATGGCGCAGCGTCGCAAACATACCGTGGCACCCTGGACTGAGCCGGTTGTTGTTTTTATTTTCAAAGACCTTCTCTGGTATCGTGTATCCCCCTCTGTCTCCTCTCTCCCTCTCCGAACCCCCTCACCCACACACACAATTGTCAGTCCACAACTTCCGCCCGAAGGCTTGTGTCCTATTACTGCTTTCTGTGCCCTTAGCCCCCACCTTACAATTCCTCACCGTGAATGGGGGCTGCACTAGGATTATGAGCCCATACCCCCTAGCGCCCCCCATTTGTCACCAAGAGCTGGAACTTCCGTGGTGTTATGATCCCTGCCCCCCTAGCCCCAGCATTCCTCCCGGAGAGCGGTGGCATTTGAAATTTAGAGTTGGGCAGCAAGTGTTGAATAGGCAGGACAGAACCAGAGTCCTGTTTTCAGTTGGAGCCCCCACCCCCAGAGCGAGGGCTAGGGCCAGCTGTCTAGGGCCCCCTTGCTTTCAGATGCGGCCCCCTCCCTCCTCTCTGCTCGCGGGTGGGGGAGGGGCAGTTCTATAACTTCTCTTTTTGGATTCTGTTCATCTGTCAGCGCAGGGTTCGGCTCGGAGATTTACATACTGATTTGTTTGGTTTAAAAACATACAGAGACAGCTGAGCATCAACGCCACGTCCCCAGCAGCCCCCTCCACGTTTAACATGCATTTGCAATGCAATAGGTCTCGGATTTACACAAGTTTAAGCTATTGGCATTGTAAATCACAATGCCTTTTATCTATGTTTTAAAAACGAAAACAAAAATAAAAGGCGTTGTCATTTGCAATGTCAATAGCTCCAACTCGCGAAAATGCGAGACCTATTGCATTGCAAATGCTTGTTTTATTATGGCTGAGGTCATTGTTGACTGAAGAGTAGTTTTGTGTTCATGTATTGTTAGTTTGTCTCTCCCTGGGTTCGCAATCACAGTGTCGCGCTTGGCAGGCTATCTCATTTAAAATGATTTAGTTCCATGTTACCCTCACACTAATATTCTGTGTTTAAGATAAAATAGTGATGTCCTGAGGTGTTTACATTACAATGCCTAACGTACTGATTGTAGAGCAATGGTAGGTCAGGCCATCCATGCCATTACCTAAGCCATTCCGTGCTGCTAATATGGGAACACATGTGTTAACAATGCTATAATATGCCCTGTCCCCTGGAGTGTTTGTTTGCTTCACTCCCAAAATTTAGTCTCCAGAGTCCAAAGTAGATTACAGCCTGTCCTGAGCCCAGTGTTGATGGCTTGACAAATGGCTGGTGGTTTGGGGAAAGCAGCCTTTTCAGCCCCTCTCAAATGCAAGCAATACATTTAAGGAATTTGTGAGGGCATGAACAAGGGGCCTGGTAACAGAGCAGATTGACAATGGAAAGAAGCATGCATGGCCTCAGGGTGTACTCTAAACTTTAGGAAAGGAATATCCCAGGAGGCCCCAGCCTTCCCTTTGATGCTAGCCTTGTGACCAGGCCAGGGAGTTCGCAGATGCACTGTGCAGCATGATCTGCAGCGCACAGCAACACAATACATTGTTATGTATTCTGTCTAATTTATTCATTACCAATATAAGATGCAGCAGCGGCTTCTTACTTGCAAGATGTTATAGAATATCTTTTTTTAAACTTTAAAAAAATGTTATTTTTGTTGGACAGGAATGAATGGTAGTGACTGTGTTGCATGTCATGATGCATTAATTAGTACTTAATGCAATATATCTAAAGCCTTAGGCTTTCATATTGCAGTAACACTTTATTCTTTTTTTGCAGTTTTATTTTGCACAAACTTGACTCAAAGGTATGGAGCGCTTTACATGAGCACCAGAACACATGGCTCTGTGTTAAATCAATGTGCTGCTCATCCTGTGCTTGTTAATAAAAAAAATTAACACTTTATTTTTAGATCCGCTTATACAATTTAATTGCAGGTATTTACATTTTATTGAGTTAGATGTGTTTACATCCTACAGAATTTCCTTACACACTCCCTGTACCACAGCATAATTGTCACATTACAAAATCCACTCATTTTATAGTGAGTAACAATACCAGGTGCTCCTGCCTATCATTTAGTTCGATTATTTGCTAATACTAAAGTCAGGGAACCTCGTCATAGGAATCCATTTTCACCTAAAGTGACTTAAAAATTATTTGGTTGTACTGAATAAGCAGCTACCTACATCATTATCTTTCAAAATGTATTTATTGATGTCATAACTAAACTTTCACAATTGCAATGTTAACCTTCTTGTTTTCTCAGACTTGCTTGAAAGTGCACCATTTGCTCACTATTTTTTCAAAATTTTCTTGAGGGGAGATAGCCCCCCTCAAATCCCACTTATGACGGTCAGGCTCGAGCACCAGGCTCACTCATCCTGAACTTTTACGCCTCACCCCTTTCAAATGTCACAAGCTGCCACTGCTCTCACAATATCCGGTAAACTATTCAGAGTTATGTATATCGACCATGGTGACAAATTGCCAAGTGATGCAAACAATGCCCAACTTTCCTTTACATGTTTGCTCTGGGAGTTGCTATAGCGCTGGGAATGGATGCTCTAGGGTAGCCATGCGCTTTATAAATGCCCTTTCAATGTTTGCTGTAAACACATTTTCTAGCACTATATCTTCTCTGGGAGTACCTATCATTACCTGTGGGGAGAGAGAAGCGTTATGGGGGTAGTCTAAGTCCACTTTCAACAAGAAACTACCCAATCAATAGAGGGATGGCCCACTCCTGAACTGGTTCAAAATGTGCAATAGTTTGTGTGGCTATGACAGTATATGATTATCAATGTACCTGATTATCAATAATGTTTGTAGCCTGTAGAAAATCAGTTCTTCTTAAAAGTTCTCTCACCCACCACTACTTTGTGGCATTTTTCATGATTTAATCCATGTTCAGAATGTAAATACATCTGGACGGGCTAAACCTGTGTGATACACGGAGCTCTTTAGAAATTGATCTTGACAGAGGATCTATGAGACTACTCAATACAATTGCCTAAAGGAATACCCAATATCTAGTATCTTATTCTAAGGGTCCTTTGGCAAGGTTAAAAACAAGTCTTCTGCTGTGCGTGAACATATGACGGTATCCGCACTCCAACCATATTGTATTGTATGGAATGCTGAGATGGGTGAATACGATGTCATTGAATGTCATTATATGTGCAGGCCCGACAATGGCAATATCAGTAAAAACAATGTTAACGTATGCCACCGCTTGTACCCGCACAATGCCCGTCAATACAATGTCAAAGTATACCATAACTTGTGCCAAGATAGCAGCACGTACATCAGCAATAATAATACAGATGTATGATCCATGTTCATGCGATAATATTATTGTTGCGAATTAGAACAATGTCAACATCCGTTCAGACCAAAGCAAGCATAATCTCATTAATACAAGTACAAACAATATCAATGTACAAAATAACAACTGTATGTGTAATAATTATAACGTCGATAAAAACGATACTAGTGGCTGCCATATTGCTTTTAGGAGTTCCAATGAACTCACGTCATTGCTGTCGAATTCACCCAAGTTGACCTCTCCTTCAACCCCAAGTCAGAGATACGTGGTCAGGCAGGTCCTGCAACCCATGGCCACTACTATCAAGTAACAGGTCACAGGTGGGGTCCCCCATAAACCAAAGACAAGCACGCACCCAGGTAAACCCTCATTGATTCCAAAGATAGATAGTTTTACCACAAACAAGTCTGAGATAATTGGCCCAAATAAAGCGCATTTGGCCACAGGCTTGCGTTCTCCAGAAATACCACAAAGCTAGATACTACATGTAGACAGACACATGCAACCAATCAGAACACAACAGGCACACCACATGTAGTGATCATGCGCTCCCCATGCTGGACATCTGGATACATACACACTGGCCCACACTAGTTCTCCCCGAGGTCGAGAGCCATCTGTGTCCTTATGAAGGAAGTGACCCAATTCAGTTTGCCCGGGTCAGGAATGACCAACTCTCAGCCTTCCATACGAAATGAAGAGTCGGTCAGACACTAGAGAATACAAACCAATAACTGTTTATTAATATAAACTCAGAGCAGAGCCGGGTCTGCCCAGTCACTAAGAGTGCTGCAGAGGGACTGAAATCGACAAGCATAAAGACACATTATGTACGTTTCAAGACTGGGGGAAGGCACGCCCACAGTGGAATTTTCCAAGCAGATGCAGCTGGACAATGAAATACAAAAAAGAGAAGTTTCAGTTCTCATATCTCACACCACCTAATACAACCCAAGGTTGTTTCACCCTGCACCCGTCACCAGACAAGTGGGAGAGGGCCTCTATCTAGTGAGAAAGGTATGCACTAATATGAACAGTCTGTTAATTAGTGAAGCAAAACCTAACATTGCAGAAACGAAACGTAGCAGAGGCTTTTTCTCAGAAACAGCAAAGGATTAGTTTAGATCATGACTCAAAATGGCACCTAAATAGAAAAAGGTGCAACGAATGCTAACTTACATAGGGCAATGCGCAAACATGAACATTTATTTTCTAACAGACCCTCCTTTTAGCATGAGCTAAAACATTTGCTAATAACAAGTAAAATTGCAAACAGCAGGGAGAAATCACATGAATAAGCAATTAGGAACATTCCATATTATCAACATCAGGAAGTGAAACAGTGAGGAGGGAGGAAGTCTCAAAAACTCCCTCGTCTATAGTCATCAAGTCTATGTCTTTTTGAATCATTTTGGTGGTGTTGGTATCATGAATTGATATCTTCCGTTTTGGGGTGAGAATAGTGGTACAGTAAGAGCAACAAAAGGGAAGACACTGAATAAGAATGCAACAGAGCACCAATATAGCAATCAGATATATCACTTTACCAAAAATTCAACCCCAGCTGCCAAAGAGAGACCAACTCCAGTTTCGGCTTTCCATTCCCTTAACATCCTCAAGGATGCCTAAGATGTGTTTGGTAATATTCTTTTCCATATTCGTTATCCCGACTACACACTGATGACCACCTACAGTGCATACACCACCACTCTTAGCTAAAATAAAATCCACTGCATATCTAGTCTGTTCCGAATATATTCGCATACTCTCCAACTGAGTGGTGATATCGCGTAAAGCTGCCACTGTGGTATTAGACAAAATTTGCAGCTTGCAGCCAAAGTATTCTCTAGCTTTCTCACTCCTGGCCATAGCAGTACCACCCAACGTGAAAATAGAAGAAAGGATGTATCTAAAAGTAATACCATTGCTGTAATCGTTAACTTCTATATCTGTCACCCCCAATCAGAACCCTTTGGTCACTGTACCAGACATTTTCTGGGCGTCCAAACATGACCTCGTAAGGTGACAATCCTGTTCTAGAATGGCAGTTGCTCTGGTTGACAAAAAAGCTAATGGTAAAGCATCTGGTCACTTTAACCCTGTCGTCTCCTGAATTTTTGCCAGTTTCAATTTGAGAGTACCATTGTACTTTTCAACCAAACCCACTGACTGTGGATGATTGGCAGCATGAAATTTCTGTTTATATGAAGACCTTCACAAATCAATTGAATCACTTTCCTATTAAAATGACTTCCGTTGTCACTCCAGATAATTCAGGGCAAGCGGAAATGAGGAAAGAACTCCTTAAGGAGTACCTTCACAATTGTAATTGCTGTGTTATCTTTAGTGGGGTAAGCCTCAACCCATTTTACTGAATAAGAAATTAATTGAATGAGAGGCAATATAATAACACAGATGAGTCAAATACAACACAGAACAGATCACATAAAGATGTTTTATATCTTCCGTCTTTTATTGTTCTTGTTGTGCTTCATAAAAACAGCCAGCCAACGCGTTTCGCCCAAACATGGGCTTCTTCAGGGCTGTAATGGCATACAATACAAAACCATTCTTTAAAAACAGACAAGATATGGGAAGAGAACAAAAAGTCATTCTATGATACTAATTATACATGAGTAATAAACTGAGAGGAAGAGGTGGAAAAAACAACCGTCTTGAACCTATGGTTATAAGAGCGAACCACTTTTCAAAAACATGTGTGTTATCAGGAAAAGAACCTTGTACGAAAGTATCACACCCGTGAATAAGAAGAATACTTAAACAATGAATGACATTATTATCATTTGGACTGGCACAGGGACTGAATTTAAGGAATATCATAATTTCCTTAATGATAACGCTTTGAATGTCATATTCACTCTTGAAATGTCCCAAACAAGAATCCAGTTCTTAGATCTGGAATTGTATGTCAAAGGGAAAACCATTCACAGCACTCTACATAGGAAAGAAACAGCGGTCAACAGCATTTTACATTTCACCAGCTCGCATCCTCCTTCAACAAAGAAAGCTATCCCGTATGGGGAATTTTTGCCTATTCGCAGAAATTGTAGTGAAGATGGTAAGTTTGCTGAACACTCAAGCAAGACTATAGATAGACTGAAAAGGAGAGGATATCATGCACAGTTACTTGAGGCCGCTGTTAGTAAAGTGCAGAACATCAAGAGAGAATCTATGCTAAATTGCCATAAAAAGAAAATTGATCAAAATTCTCAGAGACTGTCGTTCATTACCACATACTCAACTTTAAACCACGAGGTTTTTAAGTCCCTGGGTAAACATTGGGCGCTTCTCAAGGGGATACCAGGAATTGGTAACATGCTCACTGAAAAACCATCTATGACATTTAGACGCAGCAGAACCATTAGGGATGTATTATGCCCTAGCTATACTCTACAGGGGGTCACCAGACCACACTCATGGTTAAGTAAACCTACTGGATTCTATGTATGCAGCACATGTAACATCTGCCATTTGGGATGCAATAAAACATCAACGTTTAGTTACAATAGCAATGCTAAACACAAGATTGCACATTTTATCAATTGTCTTACTACTTATGTTGTCTATGTCATTATTTGTGGCTGTGGTAAAATCTATGTAGGCAGCACGACTAGACAACTTAAGATTCGAATACAGGAACACCGTAGAGCTGTCTTAAATGGGGACCTTTCATATGCCCTAGTCTCGCATGAGTGTACAGTGGGTGTGGACAGGGCTCGGTTCAAATTCCATGGTATTGACACCGTTACAAGCAATAGTAGGGGTGGAGATAGGGCACTCATGTTAAGACAATTGGAGGCCAGATGGATTTGTACTTTACGTTCTTCAACTCAGGGCCTTAATGCTGATAGGGAATTACATTACTTTCTCTAAACAATGCGTGGCCATAGATAATATAACGTAGGGTCTCCATCTGTTATTCCCATGTGCATAATGCTGATCAGGGCGAGACAATTGCTCTAAGGTTTTTTCTTTGACATTGTTGACCTGTGTTGTGTTTGTGTTGAAACCTTGTTCTATTGCTATATTGCATTGTATTTTCTTGTGTGTATTGTGTCTTGAGTTTATATCTATTTGTTTGCTTAACTCTGATGCAGACATCATGGTGGATTTTATAACTTGTTGAAATGATTATTTTTATCACATATGTATTGGGCTTTGCTGTGTTCAATGTTTGGGAATTATTGTACAACAGTGGTTCCTGCTCTTAATCATTCCACAAGATTTGAAATATTGTACCACATTTTGTCTTAAAGAACCATTATTGACAGTGTCTAAATGCGATGTATCTGCCGAGTTTTTACTCGTGTCTCCTCTCCTTTCACATATATCTTATTATGACTAGTTACTCTTTCTTTTCTTTGGGTGGCAAGTAGTTCGTGTTTTGCTTCTGTTTGATTGTACCACTTACAGCAAGACGCTCATTGTGCTGCCAACACTCATTAAGGAATGAGGAATGTGTGAGCATGTGGTATCTCACCGTCTCATGCGTATAGTATTAATTACTAACTCAACTATTTTTAAAAATCTCATGTCATTTGTATTTCAGATGACATTTGTGTGTCGCTTTAATAAAGTTACATGTATTCAACACATTGTACCACTTACAGCAAGACGCTCATTGTGCTTCCAACACTTATTAAGGATTGAGGAATGTGTGAGCATGTGGTATCTCACCGTCTTCATGCGTATAGTATTAATTACTAACTCAACTATTTTTAAAAATCTCATGTCATTTGTATTTCAGATTACATTTGTGTGTCGCTTTAATAAAGTTACATGTATTCAACACTTCGCACCTATTACCTGGCGTTTTTTAATCTACTGTTGATTGATAGACGGCGACCAACTTCTAATGCGGGCATGGAATCGTTTTGTCTTGTTTTAATAAAGTTTCAAGTATTCAATACTTTGCACCTATTACCTGCCGCTTTTAAATCCATTGTTGATTGATAGATGGTGGCCAACTTTTAATGCGGGCATGGAACCGGAAGTATGGCTTGGTTAGCGACTTCGGCGTTTTTGAATTTAGTGTAGATTAGTGGATGGTGACTAACTCTTAATACGGGCATGGAACCGGAAGTATGGCTCTGCTAGCGACTTCGTTTTTCGTTCTAGTCGTTTTCTTTCTATTTGTTCACGCCTTTGATCCCGGAAGTGCTTTGTTATAATTACTTCCTGGTTGGCGGTCCGGTGACTGTCGATGCTTTAAATAGCTCCTCTGCGGCAAAGTATTCTTTTCACTGCTCATCAGTCTTGGTACGGGACGCCGCTTACGGGGACGGCTCCGGATAGCCTATTTTGGATGTGGCTAATACCATCATTCAGTAAGTAATAACTATGTAGTTTGTGCGTATTGAGTTTTGGTCTTGACAACCCTTCGTATTACTCCGAACGGGCTGCTGAGTTGTGTGCACTATGTGGCATTGACTGGCCGCTTTTACAGATATGTGGCTTTATTCGCAGTGATTGGATTTTATGGATCCCCCGTTACTTGTTAAGAATTGTTGTGTGGCATGGAAGCTAACATAATAGACGGGGGTCATCTGTTGGTCGTAGTTGGATGCTCTTCACACTCTGGTTGTTGTTCATTTTAGTGTTCTTATATTGGTGACCTATGTCCACCATTTTCTGCTACTTCAGCATTATATGTTTGTTTTTTCCTTTGGATGTGAATGTGTTGTCTCCATTATGGTTCATACATGTAAGAAGTTGTCCTCCTTAGCGTCGTTCGTTGTGAAGCTCGGCCTCAGTGGCTGGCAGCTTTTCTTTGTCTTCTCTTCTTCTTTTTTGTTTTTTTCTGTTTTTAAATGACTCTCCGTGAAAAAATGGGTTTAGGATATTCCAGCAGAGTGACTTGTACACCTTAGGACATTTTTTTGAAAACATGAAGGGCGGAATGCTCAGTTTGTAGTTGTTTAATGTTTCCTGATTAGTTAGAGTACGCCTATTGATTTGAGACTGTTTTTCTTACAGATCAGACTTCACACAGACATTGATCGTTTACTCTTGGGTCATTGAGCCTCATTGTCGTCACACTTTAGGTATGTTTATTTTGTTCATATTGGCTTTTTAGTCTGTGCCTGTCTTGGAATATTAGTTTTGATTATTTATTAAGGAAAGGCTTTTCTGTCCAATACAGTTTGACAGATCTGATGTCCTTTTGCTTGCTGATCATTTCGTCAAAAGATATATCCTACACTCATAACAAATTTGGTAAGCCTTAGCAACCATCGTATTTGTGTCGTAGCCATGCTTACCTCAGGCTATAGACATTTTTTCTTTCTTTTCTCTCTCCTTTCTTTTATTTAAGTTTGATTGTGTTTTAATTTCTCCTTTATATTTGTTTTGTTTTCACATGGGTGCACTCACGCAATTTCTTGAATTGCGTTGATCTGGGGTCATTCATTGTTTAAGTATTCTTCTTATTCACGGGTGTGATACTTTCGTACAAGATTCTTTTCCTGATAACACACATGTTTTTGAAAAGTGGTTCGCTCTTATAACCATAGGTTCAAGACGGCTGGTTTTTTCACCTCTTCCTCTCAGTTTATTACTCATGTATAATTAGTATCATAGAACGACTTTTTGTTCTCTTCCCTTATCTTGTCTGTTTTTAAATAATGGTTTTGTATTGTATGCCATTACAGCCCTGAAGAAGCCCATGTTTGGGCGAAATGCATTGGCTGGCTGTTTTTATGAAGCACAACAAGAACAATAAAAGACGGAAGATATAAAACATCTTTATGTGATCTGTTCTGTGTTGTATTTGACTCATCTGTGTTATTATATTGCCTCTCATTCAATTCATTTCGAAGTATTTATTCACGTTCTACAAGCAGCAGAACGTTTGAGGTGGGCAATATCGCATACTGCTAGTGACTGATTCTGGTGGTGCAGTCTCCTGTGACCCGGCTGCTTTCTTTCTCTATGTATCCATTTTACTGAATGCACATACAACCACCAAACATACTTAAGATTATTGCATCCCTCCAATTCAATATAGTCCATCTGAAGGAATTCAAAAGGAAAAGTGGGTGGTGCAAAATTACCAGGTGGTGTCGGGGTACCCTTCCCTAGATTAAGTATCATACAAACTATGCAGTACTTTACTAAATGCGCAGCCATCCTAGAAATATTGTCATTCTGCAATACAGGGGATAACAATTTACAAATGCCCTTTGCACTGATATGGGCTGGACCATGTGCCATAGTAACCACAGAAAGAACATATGCATCTGGCAACATCCATCTTTGTTTCCCTGATTTATCAATCCAACATTCTTGCTCATTCAACTCTGTCATACTCTCCTGCCATTGCACCAGCTCCTCTATCCTGGCTTCACTCAGGATCTCCTTTACACTCAAACATAACAACTTCTGGGACCCACCTAGCTGGACCTGCTACAAACATGCGTTTGATCTTTGTTCGGGCAGTTTCCTTAGCTGTCTGATCTGCAAAAGACTTTCCTTTACCCATGTCATCAGTAACCTTCCTGTGGGCACGACATTTAAATATGGCCAATTTCTTGGGGAGCGTGAAAGCAGACAAAAGCCTCAATATGAGGTGCCCATGCTGAATCTTGGTGCCATGATAACTAAGAAACCCTCACTCTGCCCAAAGCCGGCCAAAATTATGGGCAACCCAAAATGCGTACTGGCTGTCAGTATAAATATGGACAACTAGCCCTTCACTCAATTCGCAGGCTCGAAAGAGGGCAACAAGTTCTGCAGCTTGAGCTGACTAATAAGGGACCCGTAAGTTTTTACCACCGTGCGCTAAGTAGTGATAGCATAAGCTGCAGTGGTGGTGCCATCGGGTAATTAAAAAAAGGAGCCATCGACATATAGTTCACCTTGGGGGTCAGATAAGGGAACATCAGTCAGGTCTACCCATCCCTTCGTTTCTTCTTCCGTCCGGAAGATACAATCATGTTCTTCAACTGCATCATTCTCAGAGGGGTAGTAACGTGGCTGGGTTCAGAGTAACACATCTCTTCATTGTAATCTGTTTAGCAAACACTGTCAATCCATAGGCAGTAAGACGTGCACTGGTGAGGTGCTGTGTCTTTGTTTTATTCAAAAGTGTATCCACAGCATGGGGTACCATAACTGTGAGATCAGTATCAAGTATGAGTGCAGCCGATTGTCTGATTAAAGTGGCCACGGCCGCGACTGCTCTTCGGCAACACGTGAGGGCTCTAGCAACAGGATCAAGCACAAAGCCTCTGCTTATCTCCAAAGTTTTGTCTTTGGACAGAAAGCGAGCAACCAGCCATCTCATGGATATAGAGCACAAATGGTTTACCATAGTTAGGTGTGGCAAGCACTGGAGCTGAACAAAGCACAATTTTCAATTGCTCAGAAGACTGATAGCATTCAGGCGCCCAACGTAAAGGCTCATGCACTGCTTTTGTTGTTAATGCAAGCAAAGGTTTGATTAGTAACAAGTAGTTTGGGATCCACTGGAAACAGTAGGGAGTAATTCCTATAAAAGCACATACATCTTTCTGAGTTAGAGAAATGGGCATTTTTACAATGGTACTAATAAGCTCAGGGGTCAATCTACTACCCTCCTTCGGCAGCAGGTGACCTATGTAGGTGACCTGTTGACAACACTGAAATTTAGAAAGAGAAACCTTATGTTCATGATGGGCTAAATGCAACAACAATTGGACTATACTATCTTTGCAACCTTGTTCCGAATCAGAAGTGATCAAGAGGTCATCAGCGTACTGCACCAATACATTACCTGAAGGAAGTGCCAATTAATCCAAGTGATTCTTTAATGCCTGACTATAAATACTAGGACTTTCCGGATAGCCTTGAGGAGTGCGACAGAATCTAAAACTTCTACCAGCCAGTGTGACCCCAAACAAATATCTATTGTCTGGATGGATAGGAATACTAAAGAAACATTTTTCAAATCGGTAACAGAAAAGAATTTAGCAGTAGAAGGAATCATCGTCAAAAGCGTAGTAATATCAGGAACCACCGGAAACTGCAGCACTACTATTTTATTAACCTTGCGCAGATCAATCACAAAACGATAAACATTATCATTGTCTTCAGAGAGTGTCCTTCTAAGAATCGGAAGACTCAGACTATTACAAACATTGACAGTCATTTCTTCAACCACTTCCTTTTGTATCAAATTCTGAATAATCTAAAGAAGAGCCGGTTCTCCTGCCTGTGGTATTTTATACTGAGGAATACGAGGTAAAGTAGCATTTTCTTTAACTTGTATAGAAACTGGTGGTATATGCTACAGACCTACATCTGTATCACCCGCGGCCCACAATGTAGGTGGCACCAGAGCAAAATTAACTGGAAGGGGCACATCCTGGGACAGACACTGCTTAGCACTGACATCCGGACCATAGTAATATAAACACCTGCAGGGGAACAATAAATAGTAACATGCAATACTTCAATAGATCTAAACCCATCTAATTTTCACCACAGTCAGAAGTAAGAAGAAACAGAGAATCTACAGTAAAAGGACCAATGTTAAGGGCTAGGGGGCATGAAATGGGGCTTACAACCTGTACTCCTGAAAAACCCACTGAAAAGTTATTCTGGCCAGACAGAGCCACCTCGGGGACCATATGGCAGGAAACAGAACTTTTTGTAGCGCCTGTATCCACCAAACGCTCTTTAGTCGACCCTTGCTAATCTGCCTTGACATAAGGGCCAGCCTGATCCACAGGTATTTGTACTGGTCCTGTACCCTGTCCCTAGCTGTCCTAGCTGTAAGACAAACCTGTCACCTCATCCATATCATAGTCATTATGATCGTACAGTCCATCACAAGGGTCATCAAAGTAATTATTGTCAGAGCGACCCTGTGAAACCATATTATTCTGAGCTCTATCAGCCCCACGACCTCTCCCACCAGAACCTCGCCCTCTAGGAAACGCAACGTTCTGTAAAAGCACAGGGCACTATCTACGCCAATGACCTTCCTCCTTACAATATGCACACTGATTTGGTCCTAAAGGTGTTACTGAAGGCTGCCTGCTGGTACAGGGAAGCTGTCTGGAAGGACCAACTCACCCCCTATTATTGCCCCGAAAATGCTTGCTGCAACAACACCTTAGTCTTTAGCTCTTTATGTTTCTTATCAGTCTTATCCGTTTCCTCCTGATCTTGGTGTTCATAATACTAGGGCATATTCAAAATAACAGAGGGGGAAGACGTGGACCAAGTACTCTCAGACAACTGTAAACGAGTCATAATTTCAGAAAGAAGGTTAGAAACAAACCTGTCAACAAACAATCAAACTCCTCCCTAAATAGACATATCCTGCCCAATATAGTCCAAAAACATATCCTCAAACTGGGTAAAGAAATCAGACACATTCTCATCCTCCTTCTGTTGAAAAGCTGTCAATTTGTCCCAGCTTACCTTCTTAGGTGGAATAAGTGAAGTATCTCGGCCTGGAGTTTATCACCTGGCTTCCTTTCCTAATCCCATCCTTTAATCACATCCCATGTACCACCCAACTCCGTGAAATGATCTTGAGTATGAACCTGTCTCCAAACATCAACCGGAACGGGGAGACCAAAAAACATTTAATTGTCAGCAAGAGTCATTACAGTAGAAGAGGCAGCCTCTGTTAATTCTTTATAATTCTTTATAATAAACTGTAGGATTTTTCCTTGGGTCATGCAAATGAGCCTCAAGGGCTACAACCTCGCTCCTGAGTATAAACCCATTGCTCCTGGAAATGGGCCGCCACAGCCGGTCTAGTGACGTTACCATGCTGATCCGTTAACTCAGGTATTTCTGGGTGATATATGGGATGGACCTCTCGCATCGTAAACTGAGTTATCTGGCTAGGGTTCCTCTCATGTAATCTACCACTGTAGGCAACTAAGGTTGTAACATTCCCAAACACTTGCCTGGCTCCAAATCAGTAACATATATGCGATCTCTAATATCAAATATAATTTGGGGAGCTTCTGTCCCAATGTGTGTTTGCCAGAGACTAATTAATGTAGCAGACATATGTTTAAGGGCATGTTGCTGTATGAAGGGTTCAAAATCTCGCATAACTTCCCAAACATCCTCAACATCATATGTTGCATTACGAGCCCACCGCGCATCCTGGTCTGCTATTACTTGTTTCTCTTCATCCCCTAGCCCAGATCGCACTAACGGGCCTATTCGCTCCCTTAATTTCATCCAATCCCTATCCCCAAATCCACATACTGATATCTCAGCATTCAAAGGTTTCCGAGGATGAAAAACCATAGAGGGAGAAGCAACAGAAGTAACAGGCACAATCGTTGTTAATGCTTGCACCGGAGGAGAAAGAACGGAAGATAGAGTTGAAACAGTAGATTTACTAGGGGTCACAGTTGTCAAAGACGCCGTGGCCTCAGCCATCAAAATAGCAGTCGTAGACACGGGAGCAACCGGAACAGTTGAAACAGACTGTTGTGGTAGTAAAGGAACAGTGGGATATATCCTCTGCGGGGCATAAGGAGGCGGGGGTCGAGTATCCAACAACTCCTCTACGAAAGTATCGTCTTCTTCTTTAGCCAAATAAGACTTGTCAATATGCAACCGAAATCTCCTATCTTCACATTCAATTCCGGACTCTTGTTTTTCTCTATCATATGCCACAGCTTTCTGTGTCAATGTTTTCATTTTCCGCATCCGTGCATATCTTTGCATTTTTAACTGTTTCGGTCTAGCCTCCTTCTGCCAAGTCCTGAGGGAGTCAAGCATGGTCTGTCTTGTTCTTTTCTTAACCTCTTCAGTGCCCATGACGAGATAGTCTCGTCATGGAGCACGGTCGCGCTGTGCCCATGACGAGACTATCTCGTCATGAACCCCACCCACTAATGTAACGCCCGGCACAGGAGGGGGAAAGGGCGTGGCACAGAAGGGGTTAAATAACTGCTCCTGTCAAAACCCAATTTTAGTTCATCAAAAGTGCCCATCAGAGGCCACTGCAACTCGGCGTTGTCCCTCGTATATTTGTGCCATAATGTTCTAAACATAATAGGGCCAAGGCCATGTTTCACATACAAATCAAAATTAGGGCTGCCGACTTGGGTGTGACCGGGCAAGATGGCCGAGCGGACGTAATCCGTCTCGGCTCCTGGGCGGCGCTGGTGTTCCGGATGCATAAATGCCGCATATTGTCACCGGAGCTGCAGCTGCGATCCCTGAGGAAGATCTAGGGCCGGCGAAAGTGGGGAAACCAAGATCTGTGCATGGGATAGCCCCTGGTTGTCACACTGGGATCCTGCCAGGTCGGCCCCGGAGTGAGCCAAAATGGCGGCCGCAGTCTCATAAGAAGGGGGAGACCTACCCGTACCTGACCAGCGAGCACAGGACGAGACAGGAGTGGTGGCCCCACTGATGCTGGCAACAGCAAGCCTTGATGAGGGGTGAGCAGGCGCGATGCCTGCAGTGAGAGGTCCGCCGAGAAAGAGGGCCCATTACGCATCGTCCCGCCATCCCCCCCATCTTGGCAGACATACGGGCGAGGCAGACCGGGAGATTGACGGACCCTCAGGGGCATTCCCAAGTAAGGCAAGGTGGTGGAATTGGTCTGCAACTCGAGTAGGGGACGAGGTGGTGTATGCCCCCTTTCAAGCTGCACGCCCGCGACGTGCCTGACCCTAAGATGGCGGCTAGGCAGGGCAACAATCAGTGAGCTGCCTCTCCCGCCGACTACTCCCTGTTGACGGCACCTGCCCCAGGGGGATGTGGAGGTAGAGAGACTGACCCTAGAAGATCGAAGCTGGTACCTGGGGCGAAGGTGCTGACCATAGAAGGCCTGTGCACTGGAACGGTATAGACCCAGGCAACCACAGGATGCGCTGTCAGCTTCAGAGACCGGTCTGCTCATCACATCCCTCATGGAGGCCAGGCACGCCACCTAACTAGTGCTGAGGCGCGAAAAGAAGAGCTTTCTCCGGCCTCACCAGCGATAAACCAGTTCGGCTCTATAAATTGGTGATGCCCAGCATCCACGGGTCCTTGAAGTCCGAGGCTCATGAATAGTGACCAGCATGTAGGGGTCTGCTGTGTGAACTATAGCTATGAACTTCGAGGGCACCACCCTAAGAGACCAGCGCCTTCAGGGACCTTGGAGAGAAACGCCTGTAGAGACCTCCCAATGCCATACAGGTGTGGGACGCGGTACAGATTGATATTGCGACCCTGAGCCCTCCTTGCTGGAACGGTGGGGGGCAGGCTGGACCAGCCTCTATGCCGCTGAAGAAGACGGTGACCAGAGTAAGGTTTCCCACTTTTTTCCACCGGCGGACAAACTATTGCCACTGGTTAGCGCCAAGGGAGCGAGCACCATGGATCTTACCAAGGATGACCTCATGGCCTCCCTACGGGTTTTAAGACAGAGCTACGGAGAGAGCTGAGCCAGGATATCATGTCCTCCATTGACCAATTGAAGTCTGATTTCAACGTAAAGTTGGCTAACCTCCAACAGAATGTGGGTACCAGGGTGGTCGATCTGGAGGCGCAAACCCAGGAAACAGACAAACGCACCGCCGAGTTAAAGTAAAATGTGCTCACTCTCCAACACCAACTCCGTCAAACCCAGCCAAAAGCGGAAGATTTACTATCCGACAGTGACCGCGCGTTTATGGATAGCGCCCTTATTGCTGACGAGATAGCAACCGCAATCAGAGCACTTCACCCTGGCAAGGCGCTTGGTCCCAATGGTATCCCGATCGAACTTTACAAGCTCCGCCCGGATAGACTAGCACCATATTTGAAATCTATGTTTGAGACTAGTCTAGAGCAGGGGTCGCTTCCCCTTGACCAACGAATCGCAACCATTGTCACGATCCATAAGGAAGGGAAACCTAAAACTGACTGTGCCTCCTATCGGCCTATCTCATTATTGAATGCTGAGCCCAAAATATTAGCCAAGGTACTCGCCAACAGACTGGTTAAAGTGATAGGGGGGCCTTGTGCACCCTGACCAATCGGGGTTTATGCCTCGGCGAAACACTGCTCTGAACCTGCGTAGACTCCACGGGGTCCTGGGCAGGGCATCGACTTTGCGCGAAGACGCCATCGTGGTCTCCCTGGATGCCACTATGCCCTTCGACACACTTGAATGGCCTTATCTTTTCGCCATGCTCACTAAGTTGGGATTCGGACCTGGCTTCAATCAATGGGTTCGGCTACTATACAGTTCTCCAATGGCTCAGGTAGTTGTAAACAATAGGAAATCTGAACCCTTTCTACTTAGCCGAGGGACTCGTCAGGGTTGCCCCCTCTCCCCTTTACTGTTCGCTTTGGCTCTTGAGCCCCTTGCGGGCTGGATTCGCAGGGACGCAATGATCCGCGGGCTGCGGTGGTCGGCTGACTGGGAAGACCGTATATCCCTGTATGCGGACGACATACTATTATACCTTGCATCCCCCAAAAGATCCCTTATCGCCGTATTTGACATCTTGGTCGTCTTTGGTAGATACTCCGGGTTTGGCATCAACTGGCAGAAATCTCTCCTTTACGTCCTGTGTGGAAAGGCCCCCCCAATACCCTGAAACTGCCCCCTACCAATAGTTTCAGAAGGCTTTAAATATGTGGGTATTTTCATTTCGCTGGACAAAACTCTTCGCTTTACCCGAAACCTTGCTCCCCCAATACAACGACTAAAGCAAGATATCAGAAATTGGAAATCACTTCCTCTCTCCTTGCTGGGCAAGGCGGCCCTTTTCAAAATGATGTCCCTACCCCGTTTCCTCTATGTTCTTCAAAATTCGGCTGACCCAGTGCCAAACTCTTATTTCAAACAAATAGAGGGGCTCCAGCGAGACCTTCTCTGGGATGGGAGGCCTCGTATTGCTTTACAAAAACTCACCCTCAACTGGTTCGATGGGGGCATTGGATTGCCCGACATCAAGAAATACTATTGGGCTTCACACCTTAATGCAATAAACCACAGTAACTATGGCCGGCCCGACAACCCGGGGTTTAGCATGGACAGACTGCTCCTCCCAAACGGTTCCTTTACCCGGGCCCTTTACTCTAAGCCCAACAGATACCCCCTCACCGGTCCCACTAAGCTTACTGTCCATATCTGGCACGCGGCGACTGCATCGTTAGGTTGGAACAACAGACTGACCCTATCCACACCCCTATGGGACTCCCAGAGACTTGGGGACCTGGGCAACTCACGGGGCTTTGATAAATGGGACCTAATTGGCATCTCCCACATCAGAGACTTGTGGGATAAAAATGGCGTTAAGTCCTTTGATGCCCTCCAACGTCAATTTGCCATGGCGGAGTTGGAGCGCTTTCGTTACCTACAAGTACGCCACGCATTGCAAACAGCGCTGCCCCGCGACACCTGACTATTCTCCACTAGAGGACAGACTACTAGATGGTCATCTACCCGAGAAAGCCATCTCCCTAACTTATAGAAAACTCATCAACAATATGGATGATCCATTGTTGTTCCTACGAGAGAAATGGATTGAAGACGGGATCGAATTGGATGACGAAAATTGGCAGACCGCAGTCTCCTCCCCCAAAACTGTCGCCATCCCAGCGCGCCTCCACCTTGTGCAACTAAAAATACTTCATAGAGTTTACATCACGGGCCCCCAACTAATACACATGGGTGGTCCAACGGATGGGTTTTGCAGAAGGGGGTGCACCCAACTAGGCACATTTATGCACATAAGATGGCACTGCGACCCAATACAGACTTACTGGCGCAAAATTCACGACATTATGAGCCAAACACTGGACCTCACTGTAAAGCCAGAGGCCCCCAGATGCCTCCTCAATATTTGGGAACCCACTGACCTCAACTCACACGCTATACAATGGGTCACATTGGGCTGCATGATTGCCAAGAGAAATATTGATCAACTCTGGGGGGCAACACATGCTCCAAGGGTTGTGGATTGGGAGACAGATCTTGATTGGTGCATGCTGCGGGAAAAGACAGTATATGCGCCTAGGGGTTGTCCCCGAAAATGGTCCAGGATTTGGGCTCCCTGGAACAAATACCGTGGCTACATATGCACTCCCCCAGGTGACCCCGAAGGTGATAATCCCTCCTCCCCGTAACCTCCAAGCATCATCCTACTATGTCTGTGCACCTTGGTTTTTCTGTGTTCCCTGTAATTGATCTGAGTGGAACTGTACCTCTATGTCGAGTATGTTTAATAAAAAGAATTATTAAAAAAAATAAAAAAAGCGGAAAATTTAGAAAATAAAGCGCGACGGTAAAATCTACGGATTCGAGACATGGAGGAAGGGGCAGAAGGACCAGATCTTGAAGCATTCCTAGAGGGGCTGTTTGCAGAGATCATCAGCCCGCAGACACTCAAAATCAAGCTTGAAAGAATGCACCGAGTTGGAGGCCCGCCGACCGGTGGACGGCAGCGGACGAGATACATCCTTGCGAAATTCCACTCCTACAAGGTGAAGGAAGCGGTACTTCTAGCAGCTCGGAAAAAAGGCGCGATTGCCTTCCAGGGACACTCCTGCACCATTTACCAGGACTTGGCATCTGCGACCCTGGCACGGAGACAACAATTCTGACCCATCACAGCTAAACTACGCAACAACAAAATTAATTACCGATGGACCTCCCCATTTGGTTTGAGCTTCGAGTATCATAACAAGCAACAACACATTATAAACCTAAGAGAGGGCTTGGAGCTGTTAGGTCTCTCCACAGAGGATTCTGAGCCCCCACAAAACAAACGCAAGGACCGCGGAGCAATGGCTCCCCCATGTCGCAATGATCCACAAGTTCGAGAGGAAACCACAAATGATGCTGGTAGGAAGCACAATTAAGCCTCACCCAGAACTCTGAGTACGGGCTACCGGGGACTGACCTTGGTCAAACCAGAGGTGCCTCAGACCAGGATGGGTCTGCGAGGCCTGGGTCTTGGAAACGACTGGCCACACTACCCTCAGGAACAATTGTACTGACACAGCTGCGAATCGAGAACTGGCCAGCTTGAGGAGGGAACACACCGATGGACTACGATCACGAACGTGGCCAATTATGGACTATTACTTCCGGAGGTCATGTGCTCGATTGCATCGTGATGGAAAGCCCTGCTATAGAGACACATTCGTTCTGAACCCTTGGGCACATGGTACGGTCTTGGGCATACAGATCTGGCGGTGCCGCCTGATCCAGCTGGCAAGGTAATCCACACTCTTCAGAGTTTCTGGAGGGGGAGCGAGCCGGGACCTTGGTCACACCGTCCCCCCGTCAGGTATACGTGGGTTACTCAATCCACTGCCGGAGGAATACCACCGATCCGACACTTGATGATGTACCTAACGTGTTTTGAGGTTTTAGGTTTGTTGGGGTGGAGGGGTTGGGGGAATGGTGGCGGCTTTTTAAATGTTTTCAGCAACGATACGACTGGATTAGGATGCACTTCACACAGCAGACATACCCAGGTAATCCACCTCGTAGGGCCTTTGTAGCAAAAGGCAAGAGACCAACACACAGGTTCAAGCGGGGGCGGAGGGGTTCACCACCGGACAGATGGTACTTGCTATAGGCTACTGGAATGTGAAGGACCTTAATTTGCCTCAAAAACAGCAAAAAGTCTGGAAATATCTTACAGACCATCACCTTGGCATAGTAGCTCTCCAGGAGACACACTTACACAGAACAGAAGAAACGCGCCTTCGTCACAAATATATGTGATTTATAGGGTCTCTGCACTCACTAAACACCAGGGAGTTGCGATCCTTTTTCATACCTCTATGAAATTTCAACCAACCGACACCAGCTCAGACAAGGAGGGGAGGTGGGTTATGGTTAAAGGTATCCTGAAGGGTACACTCTGTACATTTATCATGGTCTATGCACCTAACACAGAACAGGCAACCTTTTTTACATGCGCTACTGGGGAAGATACAGGATTTTGCAGAGGGGCCAACAATCTTGCTGGGGGATTTCAACCTGACTTAGCAGGCAGATCTCGACAGCACCCACTCACATAGACTGGACCATTGCTCCTTTTCCTCAGAGGCTAAACAACAAATATATGATATGGGCCTTCGGGATGCCTGGTGGACTCTCTATCCCCAGACACGAGACTATACTTTCTACTCCCATGTACACAGCACGTACTCTAGGCTTGACTATATCTTCATTAGCCACAATTTAATGGGAACCCTCCAGGATGCTAAGATCTTCCCACTCTCCATGTTGGACCACTGTCTGGTCTCGATCTGTCGGACATGGAGCAGTATTGCCCCCACCTCTCCCAAATGGTACTTCCCAACCTCTCTTACGAGGGATAGGGTCTTTTGTACAGAGTTGAGGGACACGATCACAGAAGTTTTTACTACTAATGTCAGCGGATACTTCAGTGTTTAATAATTGGGACGCCTTCAAGGCCGTTTTTAGAGGAAAATGTATAGCACTTAACTCCACCCTGAATAAACAACGGACCACAGAGAGGGTAGACCTGGAGGCCGAATTGGCGGTGGTGGAAACGAAGCACAAAAATAATCCCACTAGAGAATCTCTATGCGCGCTTACTGCACTGCGGGGGAAACTTAGAGCCATTTACAACAACAGGGCAGAACTCACACTCTTGAAACTATGTCAGTTTTCCTACTCTCAGGGAAATACAATTGGCAAACACTTAGCTTGGCAGCTGAAGGAAAAGCAGGAATGAGAGAACATGGGAGGGATACGGGACGGGCAGGGAGGTCTGACTCACAAAGACGGGGAAAAGGCCGATATCTTTGGTTCCTTTTACAGAACCCTATACACAGGGGAGCCGCGGATGTAGACGAGCAACATAGCTACCTTCAGACACTACAGCTCCCCCAAGTTTCACAGGAATGGAACGACGAACTTACAGCCCCCATAACCTCAGAGGAGGTCACCTCAGTCATTAAATCTCTGAAACTGCAGACAGCCCCAGGCCCAGATGGGTTTACGTCCCAATTCTACAAAATCTTCCCCCCCAACCTTGTACCCCATCTTACACACCTTTTTAATAAAATGGTGGAGGAAGGTGAAGTCACTCCCTCGATGGCGGAGGCTGTAATCACAGTTATTCCTAAACAGGGGAAGAACCCACAAATGTGCGCTTCATACCATCCCATCGCACTTTTAAATCTAGATGCGAAGCTATACTCGGCTATTCAAGCGGCCCGACTGAATGACCTTATGCCAGACCTTATCCACCCTGACCAGTCTGGATTTATCAAAGGTCGCCAGACTCATGATAACACCAGACGCATAATACACCTTATTGAGAAAGCCAACAGGTGACAGATTCCTGCAGTACTAGTAGGGCTAGATGCTGAGAGGCTTTCGACAGGGGGGATTGGGCATTCCTCTTTAAAACGCTTGTACACTTTGAGTTCGCTGCTAAATTTATTAACATGATTAGAGCCAACTATGTCCAACCTCGCTCGAGAGTACAAGTAAATGGCATTCTGTCTGCTCCTTTTCCCCTGACTAGGGGCACCCACCAGGGGTTCCAGTTAGCACCCCTACTGTTTGCTCTTAGCATTGAGCCACAGGCCATGTCCATTCACACTGCCCCGGAAATAAACGGAATCCCTTTTAGTGGTGATACGCATAAAATCTTGCTCTTTGCTGACGATGTGCTCTTGTCTCTTACCGAACCGGCCATCTCTCTCTCAACACTTCAAACTGAACTCACGCGCTTTGAAGCAGTAGCGGGCTTCAAGGTCAATATGGATAAATCCTATATACTTAATCTCACGGTCCCAGAGGACGAGGTCAGAGAGCTAGAGGCGCAAACTCAGCTACAGTGGACCTCCCGTCCTCTCCAATACTTGGGAATTCAACTGACGCCACAAGTAGAAGGGCTATATAAGGCTAGCTTCCCGCCCTCCCTCTTGAGGCTCCAAGCGGACCTCGTGCACTGGAAGACACTCTTTATATTCTGGCTAGGCCGTATACACGTGGTTAAAATGACTTCCTCCCCAAAGTTAGATCCATGATACTACGATTCATACGGCAAGGGGGATGGGCACGTTGTTCCTTCTCAATCCTGAGGAGACCGAGGATGGAGGGTGGAGTGGGCCTCCCAGACTTTGGACTTTATTATAAAGCAACTCAATTACGGGTGGTGATCGAATGAGCCAAGAAGGAGTCGGAGGAAAACAGGCTCCATATGGACAGAGCTATTGCAGGGAGGACGATATGGGACCTCATATGGAGACCCAAGAGGAAGAGACTCGCGAATGCCTACATTAGTACCCCTACCTGGACTACCTTGCAAGTATGGGACTCTATATCGGGGAACGAACAATGGACCACATTCCCATCACCATATACACCAATCCACTTAAATCTGGCCTTTCCCCCCGTTACCCGGGAAGGACCCTTTGACCCATGGAGGGAGGGCGGATGTCTGCCGCTGACACATTTATTTCATAATTATGATTTTCTCACTTTTGATAACTGCAGGAGGGACTACGGGTTGGAGCCTGCCGAACTCTTTCACTACATTCAATTGAAACATTGGGCTTTCACACCCCATATTCAAGAAGCAGCTACACGCCCGCTCACGAAGTTTGAAACCTACGTACAAAATGTAGACTCTATACAACTATCTTCTTACTTCTATGCACTCTCTGAGACATCGTTATATGAATATGTGGGAAGGAATGTTGCACCGGGAAATCCAAGAAAGGGAGTGGACAGGGCTGTGGTGGACATCACAAAATACAATCACTCTATAGAGCTACGGGAAGCCAACCTGAAAACAATGATGGACTGGTACATGTACCCTGCTAAGCTCAAAAAAATATTCCCAAGCACATCAGATACTTACTGGAGGGGATGTGGACTTTTAGATGACTCTAAACATATTTGGTGGGACTGCCCTGTTATACGACCTTTCTGGGAGGAAATTCTTGCACAGATTAAAGATAGGTTAGGGTACCCTATTCTGACTACTATGGCAGAGATTCTCCTGGGTCTCTGTGACCCCTCACTCATACATCAAACCGAGGCAGATAAGGCTATTATGTGGACGTGCATTGGGGCAGCGAAGGTAGCGATAGCGGTGGCCTGGAAGAGGAGAGAGGCTCCCGCTATCTCGTTATGGCACTCCAGGCTCTGGAAACTATTATGTCTTGAAAGGATGGTGGATATATTCCGAGATGATTACAAAGATTTTGAATATAGTTGGGGCCCGCTAGTTGATTTCCTGCTGAACTTGGAATTAGCCACCTAGCTGAAAGAATCACTCTTAGCCGTCCGCTTTGCTGGATAAAGGTCTGGACCAGGGAGAACTTAAAGCCTAACAGACTGATTCTCTCAAACCGTTTGTCCCTTGACACCACGTATAGAATCCCCTGGATAGTCTATGTGTGAAAGCAGCTTTTGCCTCCTTAGGGAGAGCGGTCATATATTCAAGCCCCCACTTACTCTTGTCCCGAGACCTAAAAGGAGTAAAATCGTTGTTCCTTGAACAGGCCCTGTTAATCAGAAAACAGGCAGAATTAATGAAACCCTTGGTCAGGGGACACATGCTCTTAAAGACTGTTCAGGACATGGATCATTACTTAGTCCAGGTATCCAATAGGTGAAATAGGATTTTATTGGCCAGGTTTCAATTTAACCAACTACACCATCTCCTGGCCTCACCCAGTGGATGAGCTCAACCTGGATGTAGGTTGCCCTGTGGTTGCGACAAGAGGTCCCTGCAGGATTCCCTGCACTTTGACATGTTTTATAACTATTATAGTAGGCCCAGAAAGCAGTTTCTAGTCCCACTGTTGAAAACTCTGAATTCTATCCAAGTGGGCCCTGTTTTTGTGTACTTGCAGATGCTTTGTAATGAACATGTTTAATTTGCTGTGGTTAGTTTTTAATGAGCTGCTTTTTTGTTCAGGAGATTGAGATCCAACTGAGTATTGTATCAATGCACAAGGTGTCCATTTGAACTTGTCTTATTGTAAACTGGATTTTTTATTATGATTTAAATGTATATGTGTGATATATGTATGTTATTATGATTATTTACTGTGTTCTGTTTAGGTTGATGTGGTCAACCAAATAAAGATTAAAGTCTCATTCCTTCTGCATCTCTATATAGTAATCCTTTGATGCCCTCTATATACTTAGTCTTCACGCTTTTTTTTTTGTTATAAATATTTTTGTTTTATTTCAATTTCGTGAGAAACATACAACCAGCACAACGATAACAAGAGGTTGCACTTTGGTCAATCATGGAAATTCTAATCATCTCAGCCCCAGTGATCACACATGTTGTCTCCCTCTATTGTACTGAGAGTATCACAGTTCCCCCACAGCACTCCCACCGTAAGTCTCCACTGGCTATCCAGCTACAGCTAGCTCCGATCTCCGTCATCTGCGGTCCATGGACCTTCATCACAGCAAGCTAAACCATAGTGGTTCAGCCAGTTGCTCCATATCGTAGTGAATTTCTTTCGGCACCCTCTACTCAAGTATGTGACCCTTTCAGCTGCCATATACAGGTCCATGTCTCTCCTCCATTCGTGCAGTGCTGGAGTATCTTGTGTACCCCAATGTCTTGCTACACAACGCTTTGCCACCACGAGGCCCAGGGCGCTAAAAAGCAACTGATGTCTGGCCACGTCAACATCGCATGGACTGCCCCGAAGGATATATTTCGGGTCTGCTGGGAGGGATGCCTTCAATATCGCATTCAGCTCTTTAATTATCGCACCCCAGTAAGACTGTATTTAGGGGCAACCCCATAGCGTATGTAGGAAGTCCCCCATTGTGGCCAGGCAGCTTAGACAGCACAAGATCTCTGCCCAACCCATTTTGTGCAGCCTCGCTCTATCGTAATACACCCTATGAATGATTTTATACTGAATGAGGCACAGTCTGGCTTTAATCGCCACCTCTCTAGGGTGCATCAGGGCCACCTCCCAGTCTACGTCTTCCATCGCTACCAGCTCGCCGTCCCACGCCTCCCTGAGTTTACTAAGGGTATCGGGCATATTGTTATTTATCATCTCATAGGTGAGTGACACAGCCTCGGTCATAAGCTCTTCCTGCAGTAATCGCCCCTCAAGTGGTGTATATTCCGGCAGGTCTGTCCCCCCCACTCCCTCCACTCTCCATTCTTGCCGCAAGTGGGCGTGCTTAAGGAATTGGGAGCTATGTAGTTTAAAGTCAGTACAGAAGATGGAGAAGGATTTGATATCGCCCCTGTCGATTATATCCCCGACAGTAGAGATCCCCAGTGTTTCCCAGGGTTCAAAGCCTTGAAGTGTACCCACCTCCCTAAGCCAATTTCCTTTCCATAGCAGTGTCGCCCTTGTAATCCTATGTGCCCACTACAATGTTTTAGTAGCCCTTTTCCACACTTCCACAGTAACATGTGTTGCATGGAGCAACTTATGTGTCCTCTTTTCCTCCAAATAAATAGTTTAGGAACATGTAGGGTGTCAGCATCTCCCTTCTTAGTATGTATGTGGGATGATCCCAGGCTATGTGCATCCAGTTGTTGGTGGGGGTTAGATGAGCTACCCAGTAATAGGCCTCAATATCTGACAGTGCCAGCCCCCCATTGTATGATTTACGTTGTAGTGTTGTAGTGTCTTTAGGGCAAAACAGTGAACAGAGTTCGGAGTCTATTTTCCTAAATATCGTTCTGGGGAGAGGGTGGCATGTATTCTGGAAGACATATAGGAACTGGGGCAGGGTGATCATTTTAAACATGGCCAACTGGCCCATTATGGTGAGAGGTAGGTCTCTCCATCTGTCCGCGTCTTGCCGAAAGTTGGTTAAAACCAGCTGAATGTTATGTCTGCAGCAGACCCCTGCGTGGGGTATAAGAAAGACACCAAGGTATTTAAAGCCCTCCGTGGCTATTTGCAGGACCCTGGCAGGGGAGGCCACTCCACTATTTAGCCAGGACAATACAATACTGACTTGTGCCAGTTAATCGTGTAGCATGAAACCGGCCATAGTATTCCATTACTTGGAACAATGTGGAGAAAGTAGTGTCGAGTTCTGTCACAAATAGGAGGACGTCATCCGCATATATTTGTAATTTGGAACAGATTTGTAAAAAGTTGGAATCACATCCTAGGAGGTATCTCCGCGCTAGAGAGGATGGGTATGCCAGGTCGAAGCACCTAGTAGGGAGAGAAATCTGTCTTTAGAAGTTTCCTAAAGAGATGGAGATTGGTGCAGTTGCGTAGCTCAACGGGCAAAGAGTTCCGGTATTTCAGAGCCAAGTGGGCAAACGTTTTGCCCCCAGTTCTCAATTTTCTAAAGCAGGGTACAAGCAGCCATTTTCCCTCAGAAACCAAAGATCTGACAGGATGGTAGGGTATACGTTTTTCCGTTAGATAGCTGGGGCTACCGCCATGAAGTGCCTTGTGAGCTAAGCAGCAGATTTCAAATTTAATTCTCGGGTGGATGGGAAGCCAGTGAAGCTGCTTCAGCAAAGGCCTAGAAGATGTTCTGGGAGGTATATTGAGAGCGAGGCGGCTGCTGTATTCCAAATCACCTGCATACTCTTCAAAAGAGATTCATTAGCTGTAGCCAGGAGAGCTTTGCAATAATCGAGATGGTTTATAACTAAAGCCTGAATCAGAGTTCTGCGAACTGATAAAGGGAGCATCTGGAAAACTCTGCATGAAGACTCAGCATATGTTAACAGGTGCCAGAGGTGGCGATGACTTGGTCTCTCATGGACAGAGAGTGATCCAGTCGGACCCCCAGGTTTTTAGCCATGGGCCTAGGGCAGGAAGCTAAGCCCAGCACGGCAGGCTACCAGTCTGGGGACCATATTTTATGAGCGGAACCAAACAGCAGAATCTCGGTCTTAGCGGCATTTAGCTGAAGGCAGTTATCAGTCATCCACCCAGCTATTGATAACATGCCCTCGGCGAAGAGACGTTTGGTCGGGTCTTTGTCATTATCAAAAGATAAAAGCAGTTGTGTATCATCTGCATAGGAATGGGGGTAAACCCATGGCCTCTGATGATTCCTGCAAGGGGGGGCCACATACATATTAAACAGGGTGGGGCTAAGGCAGGAACCCTGGGGAACCCCTTTGGTGAGCTTCAGAGTACAAGAGTGAAAGGTACCCAGGTTCACTCTTTGAGTGCGCTGATCCAAAAAGTCTGTAGGGATATCTTCTCCTTCACACAATCCTTGGGAGTAACCCTGTAGCCCTGCACCCCAGGGTGCTGCCTGATCATACATGCTAGGGGTTCCACTACTAGTGCGAATAGAAGTGGGGACAGGGGGCCACCCTGCCTAGTCCCATGGGCAATAGGGAAATCCAGGGAAAGCCTCCAGTTGACTCACACAGCAGCTTTGGGGAGGTATATAGCAATACCACCCATTTCTTAAAGTTCGGGTCAAAACCAAATTTAACCAAAGTGGAATCTAAAGAGGGCCAATGCACTGCGTCAAATGCTTTTTCGGCATCTCACGACGGAAAGACATGTGGACGTCACGGTCCTTGACCGCCATCAACCAATTATGTGTTCTTCAGAGATTCCATTGGGTGGCCTGGCTGGGCATAAATTCAGATTGTTCACAGTGGATGAGGGTAGAAGTCGAGTTGCTAGTATTTTAACGTCTGTGTTCAGCAAAGAAATGGAGCAATATGAGTCACACCTATCTCTGGGTTTACTTTCCTTTTGTATGGTCACTATGGTAGCTGTCCGAAGGTCTAATAGAACGGTACCCTCTTTATAGGCGCCCTGGTAGAGGCTTAGAAGGCGCGGGCTTAGTAAGTCTTCGCATAATTAATGGAGCTCAGCGGGTATTCCGTTCGAGCAAGGGGTTCTTCCACTTCCGTGAGCGTCAAGTCTCCATTGAGTGCTTTCATATCATCCTTATCTAATCTAGGGATCTGAATGTCTTTTAGGTAGTCATCAATAGCAGCTGGGCCGCTGAGTGGTCTCATTCCATAGAAGTCTTTATAGTGTTTGGCAAATGCCATCACTATTTTCTAATCAATGGAGAGAGTCACTCCCTGGTTGTCCACGATAGATCTCACCCATCTAGTCTCAGCTTCTTTCCTACTCAGCCAGGCCATCAAATTTCTGTCTTTGTCTCCGACCTCATAGAGTCGGTGTAGTGTGACTTGCCACTGCTATTTCGCCTCATTGTGAGACACTTTTCAATATTCCAGCCTAAGGGTTTCTAATTGCTGAGTAGTCCGTGGATCTGGCATGGCTATTGCTTGCCACACTAGGGAAAGTCTCTGGATGTACTAGCTGCTCTAGTTTCTCCCTTCCCTTTTTTTCCCCAGGCTATTCGTTCTGGGCCCTGTCTCGCATTACCATTTGATATGCCTCCCACAGCATGATTCTGGAGGCTACCGTGATCTTGTTTTCAGTAAAGAAAATCTCAGTGTCAGCCCAAAGGCCACGAATGATTACACTGTTCTGTATGTCCCATGCGTTCAGTCTTTTTTTATCAAGATTGCGACCCCTAGTGACCCAGGGGTGTAACCCGCGTGAGCCAGCACTTCATAAGTGCCCCTCCCCAGGATTATGCACTAGGTGCGTGTGACTTCTGGAGCATCACCATGTCCGGGTGAAGGCGCTTTATGTATTGTGTGACTAGCCCCCATTTGATCCTATCTGTGAGGCTGTTAACATTCCATTTTAGGACCGTAAGGGCCCATTTCTCTACAGGAGCTGACACAGATTTGTCGGGAACCTAAGGGATATCACCATCATGTGTACCCATCTCTGGGGGCTTTCTCCCCACCTCCGCCAGGCCACCACCTAAGATCCCGTGCGACCAAAATGAACACAAATTACAACTAGCCCTGTTCTCCCCAACCATCCCCTACCCTCGAGACCTTCTCACAGCACATAAACCCATGGCTATAAAGCAGCCGTGTGTAAGAAGAGAAGGAGAGGTCTGTCACCCACCCCCCTAATTGTTGATGCAATGCCTGCAATTACCCGCTACATAAGAACAAGTTGAAAATATAAGAGCAGGTCCTCACGGGACTAGTGTACCCCTTCAGATACAAGTCCCAACGAACAAGCTGTAAACGTTTGGGATGTTGGTTTATAGCTACAGGACATTGGCCTGTATTTTGAAGCCAGTTCATGCATTTGGGGTCTAGCATATACCTCTTTGGTGATGATTGGTCCGTCTCTGCGCCACATTCCAGTGCTGCGATTTTGGGAGCCAATGGATGTGTACTTTTATCCCCAGAAGATTCTGCTGGCCCCTCCGTGTCAACATGGGAATCCTGCTGACTAGATCTCTCCGTGGCCCAGTCATCTCCGGTAGCCAGATGCCCCCACCGCCGCAAGGCCCCTCATTGCCCTACTGGTTCCCCTCAGTACATAGGAAGTCCCTCGGTCTGCTCGCCTCAATCCTGGCTTGGTTTTCCTTTTCCTACCTCGCCGCCAAGTCCTGGAACATCCTCCCCATCCTCCTACGGCAGACCGAGACCGAAGAACTACTAACCTTCAGGCGGCTACTCAAGACCTGGCTGTTCGAGCAGTAGCAGCACCCCCCCCCCCCCCCCGCCCACCTTGTGACCCTCACGGGTGAGTAGCTCGCTTCACAAATGTCTTGATTGATTGATTGATTTTCCTCCATGTCATATCCCTGGTTCTGACCTCTGGATATCGAAGCAGTTATCGATCCTGGTTTTGTTCCCCAGAGGGCATAGGAACGGTCTCTCCTCCATCCAGGCCCACGCGTCCTCCGGTGTCTGGAAGAAATGTGTTTTGCTCTTGCATATGACCTTCAATTTTCCAGGGAAAAGGAGCATGTACTGTATCTGCAACGCTTTGAGTTTCACTTTAACAGAATCAAAGGTCCTCCTTTGGCACTGGACCTCACGGCTGTAATCTGGGAAGATCATGATTTTAGAATTTTCATGGCGGACTTCTCCCATGTGTTGCGCTTCCCGTAGGATCATGTCTGATCAAGAAAGTAGAGGAACCTCGCTATGATGAGTCAGGGTGGAACCCCAGGTGGTGGCTTCACAGTCAGTGGCCTGTGCGCCCGTTCAATCATAAAGCAAGTGGAGAAATGCTCTGGCATTATGATACTTTTCAGCCATGCAGCTAGGAACACAGGCACACTGGTTCCCTCCACTCTTTCTGGGAACCCCACGAGGCGTAGATCATTCCTGCCCGCCCTGTTTTCAGCATCGTCAATATGCAATTGTAGTTCACCATTAGAACAATGCTGTGGATCAACACAACAGTTTAACGGACCAGGTGATAGGGCTCCTACCTCTAACCCCTGTTTGCTCTACCCTCAGTTCCCCTCACCAGCTGGGCGGTCACAAATTTGGGCAGCCATAGGGGATCGCCCCTGGGGTCCTCTCTTCCCCCGCTCCACTCCACACACCAGGTACCACTCCGCGCCCAGCAGTCTCCACTCCCTCAACGGCTCAATCTCTCTCACTTGCGTGGTAACTAGAAACAGGTGAGGCACGTACTGCAGAGACCAGTGGGGAGGAAACAGGGGCTTTATCTTCCAGGGTGATGGCCCCGGCCAGACACCCCCTCGAGGGCTCACAGTCTCCAGGTTGGTTCAGAAGAGCAATCAGGCCTGCGAGACACCTCTGCTGTTGGCCTGCCTCGCAACTCAGTCCACAGCTCCTTTCAGTCCCAGTAGCAATTAGCCTGAGCCTCCAGTGCAGCTTTGTTACACCTACCCGGGCAGCACCACGCAGAGTCTCCTCCGGGCGGCTCCGTGTTCTGAACCCCTATTCCCATTATCTCACAGAGGCCACGGTACTAGGCCATGGCCATGCAGCCCCTGTCGCCCGTGTGGTGTGGGAAAAGGGAGGGATGAACCAGGCCTACCACCAGCCAATTCAGGGCCTGCCAACCAGGGAGAGTGGGGACCTCATCTAGCACCGGTCCTCCGTTAGAGGCAGTTAGAACAGGGACTTTCTCCATTTTGCAAGTTGGTGATCGGAGCGGCCGTCTACCTCTCCATGCGCCAGTCCACACTTCAATGGAGGGTGTTCAGTGTCAGGTGGGAAACTCCGAAATGCAAGTTGTGCAGGGCACAGCTCGGGGTGCTTCAGAACAGGCAGGATTCAATATGGGTTATAGCTCCGGCCCAGAGCTCACTGAAAACACGTCCAACTCGGCCACGTTGTTGGCCACACCCACACACTCTTCATATTGTTGAAGGCCTTCAGAATAAACAATTCCGAATGAAACCTGCTGTCCTTTCAATTCAATTCAATTCAAAAAGTCTTTATTGCGATTATTCATCTTAAAAGACAGAACAGTCAGTATATTAAAATTTAGATACAATCAAAAATAAATACCTATATTTACATATTAAAACAGTTCCTAATACAAGATTAAATATATCCCACGCACAAGACTTTGAACACATCATAAAAAAACCATAAAAATACATAATTCCACGTAGTTCGTTCAATACCCCAAGGGAAAATATCTTAGCTATTAGGGCCCCTCATTTTTCATCTGCAACACCCATGCCCAACTCAGGAACTTAGCTACTCCTATTACTGCGATCTCATTATAGCCAGATTTCAGCAGCCTCTTAGCGGCCATCCCAGAGCTGGTTCCTAAGGACCGACATGCTGGTTTTAGCCACAAGCTACGAGGTTTGTGATAGACAGGACATACAAATAGGAGATGGTCAATATCTTCAGTATGATCCGGGCAAAATCGGCACTTATCACCAATTCCTGGTTGCCACTTACATGTAAACTTCCGGAGTGGTAATGACCCAACTCTGAATTGGTGGTAAAGCTTGCGGTCTGATGGCTTTGATATAAGGTCCCAATAGCTTTCCAGGCAGGGTTAATCTTTTAGATCTAAAAAATCTCTAGACAGAATGGGGCTACTGACAGAGGAGAACTTCCTTATTTTAATTAGCTCCCAATATGCTGCTCGATAGGATTCTTTGGAAGGAAATTCCACCGATTCAGGGCTCTTCCAAAGTTCCCTCATCCCCATGTCAATAAGGAGAGATTTTATGCCAATCAGCCATGGGATCCTATGCAGGCGATCCAATCCCCTTACTTCGGACAAAGCCCTAGCAAAGAGATGGAGCTCTGGAGTAATCCAGAGACGCCTCCAAAAGGCCAACGGCCTATAACGGGCAGTATCCTCAATACTATGACAGCCTAAGTCAAACAGCAGTGGAGTACGGGGGGACGATTGGGGCAGGCCCACAACCGATCTCATAAATTTATTCTGGGCTGTGGACAATTGGGTCAGGTTACAAAACCCCCAGATTTCAGCACCATATAAAATAGCGGGAATAATTTTAGTCGTGTAAATTTTGACCACTGGAGCTTTTGGCTTAGTTAATGATAGCCTGTGTTTCTTGGTCAATGCTCCCGCTAATTGAGTGTGTTTCAGTGCGAGGATCTTAACTTGGGGATCCCAGCTCAACTTATCGCCAAAGGTGACACCCAAATAGGTGAAGACTTTTGTCTCCTCCAGAGGTTTCCCACCCATAAAGACTCGTGCTTTAACGGGCTTGGACCCATGGAGCACCATAAACTTAGTCTTCCCTACGTTAACCACAAGCTCATGTTCTCAGCAAAATTCCTCAAAACGAGACAGAGCTAACTGCAACCCCTGTCTCGTCTTGGATAGTATCAGCGTATCAACCGCGAACATGAGCTGGGGCACCTTTTGGCCGGCGAGCATCGGCGCGTCCGTTGGTTGGTCAACAAAATACTGCACTACCCCGTTAATAAATAGAGAAAACAGGGTTGGTGCCAGCACACACCCTTGCCGGACGCCCTTTCCTACCTCAAATTTCTTTGTAACCTCGCCCAGTTTCCCCCAACGAACCTGAGCATACGTTGATTCGTGGAGTTTAACCACGAGGGAGACTAACTCTTTAGGCATCCCCAGTCTCAATAGGACCTCCCATAATTTTGCTCTTGGCACGAGGTCGAAGGCAGATTTTAGATCCACAATGGCAGCAAAGAGCATTCCCCTACCCAAAAAGACCTCCTTACAATATATAAGGACAAATCTAAAAGCCTGATCCAAAGTCCCCATATGACACCGGAACCCCGCCTGTAAAGGAGATAAAATGTCATTTTCAGACATCCAGCCCTGGATCCTACCCAATATTACACGTGCTGTTATCTTTTGAATAGCGTCAATTAAGCTGATGGGCCTATAATTGGCCGGAGCGGAACGATCACCCTTCTTATAGATAGGGATGATTTCCGCTCCGGACCATGATGCAGGAATTGGGGCTCCACCAGTTATCGAATTAATTAAATTTGTAATATAGGGTATCCATAAATCAAAAACCTGTTTGAATAAATCAGCTGGAATGCAGTCAGGCCCCGGTGCCCTACCACTTGGGATAGACTTTGGAACTGTCTCTACCTCTTTTGTGTTAAACAGCAGAGGGACGTCAATTTGGATTTGTGGGACAACCCCTGACCTCTCTGAAACCAGTTGGAATTGTGTTTCGAAGAAAACAACCCATTGCTGCGGTTCGACATTATTATTCGGGATTCTTGACCGATGTCCATTCCCCCATTTAATAAGATCCCAGAATTGGGTCATATTCCTGCCTCTACATGCTATCAGCAGACAACGCCAACGATCCTCATCCCATTCTTTCTTGGCATGTCTGATAGCCGTTTTATAAGTTACTCTACACTGCTTGATAATACCATGGATCCTAGATTTAATGGCTACCACTAGAGCTTTGTGAGCTAGCCTACACGTGTTGTTATACCACGAGTTAGGTTTATACATACTAATCTTTTTAGCAGGTCCAGCGTTTATGAAAAACCTTTTTCGGCCGCTAAAGAGGTCACTATGGATTCCCCCCAACTTGGCATTTAGGACCTCCTGAGAGACACATTCAGAAAGTTCCCTTAAAGAACCTGACACTAGAGCCCTAATTTCTGCCACGTTTTTTCCATCCATTGCTACCTTGGCCCACCGTACCCTTCTTAAATCATTCGCAATAGTTACTATATTGGGGCAAGTGTCGCCTTCCATCAATACTGGACCACAAAAACTCCTATCATCAAATTTAAGAACCAAGGGGTTGTGGTCACTTTCAGGGCGACATTGCACTTCCATGTCTAAAACTAGTATCCATTTCTCCACATTCACAAGGATATAGTCGATGCGGCTTTTGGATCTACCATTATCAAATGTCACCGCACCCTTGGCATCGGACTTAGTCCTACCGTTAACCGCCCTTAGGCCTCGTTCCAGGCATAACTCTTTCATTTGAAGTGCGGCCTCAGTCCATTTTCTAATAGGCTCGAGATCCAGTTGCGGGATCCCCAAAGTGCATCAATCTCTTCACTAAGCCTGCCATCTTCTGAATCTAATGGCTCAAAGCAGGTATTGAAATCCCCTGCAATAATTAAATCATCATTGGGGGCCAATTGGGACAAATGATTCTCTAAAGCCATTATGACCTGGGAGCACCTCCCACCAGGTTGACCCCTAGCGTAAACATTATACAAAGTTAAATCAAGGCCGCTCACTGATCTGACCCTTATGGCCAGAATATCTGGGCTATCAATGCTGACCTCCTCCACCCTTATCCCCTCAGATTGTCTCACCCAACAGGTCAGTCCACCAACTGCTCTACCCCTATGACCCTTTATTGCTGGTTTGAAGAAATTCAAATAGCCGAGGTGAAAGACCCCATCAATAGACCGTGTTTCCTGGAATGCCCAGATATCTGGGTCTCCTATATTAGTTATCCAATCAGCAGACGAGTCTTTTGATTCCAGCCCTGCTATATTCCAAGAGGAAATAGTCATTGAAGTTCTCAACGTTGCCGGGCCACCACACCTAGAAGTTGCCTCAACAGCGTTTATACAGGGATCCAGGACTGGGGGGTCTGGTGACATAGCGGGTCCAGTAGGTAAATACTTCTCCATCTTAGTTCCCATAGGACACCCTACTGTCGGAGGGTCTATATCACTTCTCATCTCAACCCCTCTAACTAATCCCGGCCATTCATCCATTCCCAGTCAGTCAATATCTTCGAGTGAGGATAAAACCTCATAACGATTATTGATCTGTATGGGATGGTCATTCCAGATGTCAGAATCCTGTGGTGCCCAAAAATCCCTTTTTCTATGTCTTATGTGCTGTTTATAAAAGAAGTCAAGGGGGAGCAGTCTAATCGCATCTGCAGTAAAAGGTGAGTGCCCAGCTAACTCAAAAATGTGACGAACCAAAGCAGGTGACCTGAAGCTTAGAACCACACAATCGCCTGGCATGGCTTTAGTTGAATGTCTGACCCACTTTATGCGTCTAGCCATTTTGAACTCATAAAATAAGTCTTCCCCCATACCAGTTTTCTTACTCAAATAGTGTAGTGCCTTATTTCTAAGGGTGGACCAATGCTCGCGTGCCCCCGGGGTGAGAGGGGGGACGTTCGCTAAAATGACCGAATATGGGGTTGCTTCTGGTGGGAAGTGGAGGAAGCTGATCTTATCTGACCCGCCATCATTGCTAAGTTCCACCTGCCTCCAATTTCCCTCAGCCCCAGCAGACTGCTGCTGGGGCATGGGCTTAGCGTTACTAACATCATAGTGAGTTGTGCCTGTAGCCCTCCCTACTGGTTGCACCTTGTCCACTATTATCTGTGCATTCACCATTGTACCCTCTTGTTCCTTATGAATTTCCCCCACTCTGATTGGGCCAACCCCTCCTGTTACCCGGGGGTTTAGCTGTACAGGAATCTCTTGGGGGGGGGGGAAGGCGTAAAAGAGCTTCTTCAATCTTTTTAAGCCTAATATCGATGGAGTTTAGTCTTTCCATTAAAGGGTCGATGAAGGCTACTAATTGTTCCCTTAATAGGGAGCTAAAGTCGGACTGGTTCAACAACGGGGTAGTGTTAGCAGTGGTGGTGGTATCTACCATATTACTACTTGGATTACCGGATACAAAAGCCCGCTTGATTTGCTAGTACATGGCAATACCTTTTGCTTGTTTAAACCACGCCCCTTCCTTTTTTTATTTGGAGGTTCCATGCCAGTGCGAGCAAGGGCCTTCTTCCCTCTAGTAGTTACCATAGCTGGGCTCCCAACACTACTCTGAGACTGTGGAGAGATCAGGTTAGGACTATTAGGCGACAAACTTAGTGGCCTCAATGGGAACCGCTCATTTGTAGGAGCAGTGTCAGAATTGGACTGAATATTTGGCAACTGGGCATTAGGTAAGGACCCCCCCCCCTTAGAGAAATCGGTTCAAGTGAAAGTCTACGCTCGGTTGCCTCAATTTCATGAATTAAAACCGATTCGGCTCTTATTAAAAAAGCATCAAGGGTCCCCACCACCCTGTCCCCCACATTCCTTTCACTCATTGCAAACAATTAATGTATTAGCCCCCAACAGCCAGCGCTGCAGTCCGATATTAATTTAACGCTTACTGTCCTTATATAAAAATAAAAGTGTCAATAGTGGATCCCTGTCCGGCCTCTTCCGGCCTCGGACGGGGGGATTCCGACATCCTTTAGTGCGCCACCTGGCGCGGAATTAACGTGGAAGCGGCGTTAGCCGCAAGGGGCCCTGGAAGATGTAGTCTCTCCGCTCAGCAGCCGCGCACAAGATTAGATCAGGCAGCAGCGGCGGGGAGACCAACTGTACAGCGTTGCGCGTCCTCGCGCCACGTCAGACCCCCAGAGCGCCTCAAATGGTCCGCTGAGAAGAGAAGTGGTCCGCTTTTTTTCCTACCCTTGTTCAGCCCGTCGCCAACAGAGGAGCACTCCTTCCCCAACAGCCAGCCCATGAAGCAGTCGCTTCACCCTTTTTTAGCCCTCTGCAGACCTCTGCAAAATTTGTTTCCCTTCGGCCAAAGCCTCATAGGATAGACCGGTGGATCCAAACAGCCGTCATGAGCCGTGCTCTGTAAGCAGAGCAAACCCAAGGAAAATGGCACGGCTCCCCAGCGCTCCCCGCTCCAACGGCCGGAACCGCCGCCGAGTCAGCAGAACAAAAGCGGGGGCTAAAACCAAGACGGGACCGGAGCAGCTCCTTTCACTTCTATTCTGTGCACAATTGCTGTTGCTTAAAAACTATAACTGAGAAATTAAGATATTAATTTATATGAAACCTTGCTCATCATTCAAAACAATATCTAGAAAACAGCATGCTAAAATAAAATATTAATATATTCGAGTAAGCTGAATCATCATATTGCAGTGAAACAAATACTTTAACAACATAAACATTTGGTACATTTGCATTTAGAATATATACATAAATAAATGAACATGAATAATCCAAAAGGAGATAACTAAAATGGAACATTTATGAAAATTAGAAATCACCAGAATGATAATTAAGCCAATGCTATGGACATATGTATATGTATGTATGCACACTAATAAATATAAACTAGGATATAATATTATTTTTCAATTATTACTGCTTGGTGCAAAGAGTCAAAAACCCAAATGAGATTAAAACCACTAAACTGATTTAAAAAAACAAAAAGTAGTACCTTTTGACTGTCTCGTCTAATCATATTTTGTTTATGATAACACACATATATTTTCACACTTACAGCACCAGGGGAAAATAACTCAGATGGGAATAATAATGCTTATTCTGTAGCAGAAGAGATATAAAAAAGTTAGAATGCAATGAAGATTCATGAATTGTTTCCCGATATCGGTGATGGTGAGAAAGACATAAGTCTCTCAAAAAATAATGACATTGACACCACAGGTGAATATGGTGTCAGAGTGTAAGTGTCGAAGACAATGTAAAAACATCAATTGAATCCAAGAACAGGCACTGTGGGCAGACTGGTGCTTACCAAGGTCGGCATGGGTGGTTATGGCCCAGGTGGATGGTATAGATTGTTGTATAGTTTTTTTTTTTTTAACGATGGGCACTGCATTTCAGTGCAGTATGCTGATGCCCCTGATGAGTTGGATTTTTTCCCAAATGTCAAAGGATATTGTTAGCAGTCGTTCCACCAGACTGTCCAGATGAACTATTTCAAAACAAATCATGCACTCGAAACCAGGTCTTACTTGGGGAGCTTGAAATTTGTGAAATGAAAAAGTCAAGGTTTCGCCTAACCTGTTCAACAGGTCTTCTCCAAGGTAGAATGCCATTGCTTCACAATATTGTTGTTCAGTCAGGTAGAATTCACTTTCATAAATGTTGGCATGCATGCAGGCTTTATTTCTTCACAAAAAAAATAGGAATTGCAACCATCAGAAGTGTAGTTGAGATTCCACCCAACATTTTTGAAAATAAAGAACTGTAGAAAAAAGGAAATAATCCAAAAATAGTCTTAAAGCCAGTCAATAGGCCAGACCAAATGATCTTAAAAACATGTGCTATGCTATTTTTTGTTGAAGGCATGAATTATGGTGTCAGAAACTGAGGGGCATTTTTACAAAGAAGTGCAGCCTTAGCCTTCTTGGCTTAACGCCGTGCTCCTTCACTTCTGAAACGCAGTGCTGGTTCTGGTGGCGATAGGGGCTTGTAAATATGCCCCTGAGTGTGCAGGAGCTGCTGAATTACAGAGACAGATCAGGCAGTTTGCAGAGCAAATGTTTCAGACAAAGAGGGTAAAGACACCTCTGTGTTACAATCACAAGCTTGTTAAATTTATTTATAAAAGTGTGTATTTATCATGTCTACCTTTGGCCCAGGGACCCTTGCACACAGCTTCTCTGGGGGACCATAATATTTAACATCACAGTATTTCACTGTATTTTGAACACTTAATATTAAGACAAAGCCGGGGGCCAGCCCACAGCCAGATTTATCTGTTGTAATTAGACATGAACCGTTTCCAGGAGTGAATGATAAAAATTATTAGATCAGTCAGATGCTGCAAGGGATTTTCAATAGTAATGAACAACAGGGGTGGCACAAAAAACATCTGTAATCTGGGGCTGTCCAACACAAGGTGTTCACAAAAAAGGCTGGGCTTCAAAGCGCCGTACAAAGTAAATAAGTTACAAAGGAGTGAGTGTTCTAGTGCAGCGTTTCCCAAACTGAGGTCCGCGGACCTCCAGGGGTCAATGACAGATTCCCAGGGGGTCCGCAGGACAGACTTGAGTGACTGCAGTCGTAGTGAAAAAGAAACGCCCATGCGCTCTCACAGCATACAAGAGCTTTGAATGTTGGAGCAGGGGCGGCGAAACCACAATACAATCTGGCCAATCACCATTCAGCTTTAGGTGCAAGCTGAAGGGTGATTGGCCTTATTTTATTATTTGCTTCTGCCGTTACCCGACGACGCGCTCGCACGGCAGTGCATGCGTTTCCTCTTGCGTTTGCGGCCAGCCCCGGGGCATTTTGCTACCATATGTCCCCATTTGCCCTGAAAGCAGATGCAGCTGTGCCTCTTGTATCGAGGCTGAAGAGCATTTGAGCACCTTGAACCAGCAGGAGGGCTCTTCCTCTGGAACTGCACGTGGGTGTTTTATTTACAAGTGTACGCATGCATATACAGTAAAAGCACGCGCACGCTTTAAAAATGTCTTTCCTTTTTATGTCAGCCTCATGTAACATAGCTGCCAATGTTTCAGATTGCCTGTGTGACATTTTCATAATTTCAATGAAGCGCGCGCGTGATGCACCAAGAGCTTTTGGATGCAGTTTGTTACTTGTTGGTTCCTTAATTGTCTCAGCTCCTTGGCTCCTTCGTTCCCCTTTTATTATATTATTGGAGGGAAGAGAAAGAGTCCAACCACTTTGGAAGGCAGGCACCCCCTACGCCAGCAGTCCTACTGCTGCTGACCACTTCCGCTTGTGGGTAGTAGTGCTGCCAGTGTCTAGCACTTGCTGGCCTGAACTCTCCCAGTCTTAATGATTAAGAAGACTATTGCTTTATCCTCATAGAATCGTACAAGCAAGGCAGTCTTCCAGTTTAACTAAGATCACTCTACAATGGTTGTTTGCCAGCCCTCCACTAAATAATTAACAGATAATGTATGCGACGGGCTTGACAACCGGTGAACGACAGATACAAAGAAAACCACAGAGTCTAGGCCTAGGGGCAACCCGAAGCAATGTCTGGACATTGGAATTAAGTACAGTAATATCCCTAAGAACACTGAAACACTTCTCGACTCTCAACAGTGATGATCCGGTGAGCAGGTTGTACTGCCACCCTACAAACAGGCTTCATCTGACACGAGCTGTAGGATCTGGAGAGCACCCCAATTACATGATTCTGATCATAACACGGCTGGGAGGGATTGAGTGCAACTCACTGCTCTTCGGTTAAGAGCAGCCAATTAACTCCATCAAGAGACTGGTTGATGCTCTGATTATATGGGGGCACGCTGCGCACGAGAGAGGAATGTCACTCCCTTTTTTCTCCTTTTCACTCTTTTCACATTGTCACTGCTGGACACTATTTGCACCAAATTCACGTTAGCCTTCAGCAAGGTAGGTGTTCAAGGCTACTAAATGACCCTCAGTTTCATTCCACTGGATCTACCTTCCTCTTGATCTAATAAAGCTGTGTTCCAGTTTATATACTCTATTGACACATTGCTGAATATCTTCCAACTAAACAACAAGGAAGCCCTTCTAAGCTTTCACCTACATATATTGTTTGAAACATTGCTAACTAAACTTGGGGTGGGAACATTTTCTCGCCTTTTTGTGTTTAAGAAGTGGCTATTTCCCACTGCTTTTGTGCCCCTCAAGTAGGGGTGTGTGTTGCTAATGTCTCTAGCAACTCTGGGGTAATAAACTAGTTGCAGACATGCACGGTTACCTAAAAGAAAAAGTCCTTGTGGAAATACAGATTAATCTTCTACAAAACAGGATCCTTCACTGGTACAGTGTTCCTACTCTGAGGTTTACTGCTCTCTGTTCCCCTAAGCAGGCTTGTCACCTCTAGGTTCTCCCCTTCACATCACAACTTCAGGTTCTTCACCCTTCACTGGGTTTCGTAATTGAAAACGTTCGCGCTGAGAATCTCTGTTGCACCACGCTTTAGGGTTGACTACCATTTGGACTGCAAGAGTTCCAAGAATCTCAAAATATATCCTCCATTCCAGTAGAGAACTCAGCTTATGCTTATTTGGTGTTCTTTTGCCATATCTCACTTTGCATCCTATCTGCACCCTTGACACTCCTCCCTTCATTTAGGGGACACCATGGTTGTTCACTCTCAGTTTCTGTGAGCTTCACTTACAAGAAGAGATTCAGGAAGCAGAACCCCCTCTGCAATGGAGCAGAGGGAAACCACGTTCTACACTATCTTGGTTGTGATCAGGATCCCTCTACTTGATTTTTGACCCAGCTGTGTCCCTATGGTTCCAAACTGCATTCACCTGGGCCCGATTCACAGAACTAACAAAACAAAATCCTAAACTTACTACCATTTTGGTATTCACAGAAGGCATTTAGTAGTAGTAAAGTTAGTAGTCCTAACTTTACTACTACTACTAAATGCCTTCTGTGAATACCAAAAGTAGTAAGTTTAGGATTTTATCTCAGTTTAGTAGTAGTAAAGTTAGGACTACTAACTTTACTACTACTAACTAAGACAAAATCCTAAACTTACTACTCTTGGTATTCACAAAAGGCATTTAGTAGTAGTAAAGTTAGTAGTCCTTACTTTACTACTTCTAAATGCCTTCTGTGAATACCAAAAGTAGCAAGTTTAGGATTTTGTCTCAGATTAGTTCTGTGAATCGGCCCCCCTCTTTTTATTATTACACAGCCTCCTAGGTGGTTATTGATTCCCTCTATCTAGGTTGGATTATGTTATATCATAGGGGAAGCATATTTTAGGTATGTACGTGACCTTATGCTGTTCCACCAGAATGGGCAAGCTATTATAACACCCCCATACTTTTTCAGACCCAGAGTAGGGTCTACATTACATTCACTGGTCCTGAAAAAATGCCTCGGATCAATCTGGACCACCAGGGCGAAAAAAATGATAACCTACTCCAGCATAAACCACATTGTGTCTATGCTGTATTCACCAGACAGTCATGCTTCCTAACGTTAATTGACTGCAAAGTCCCTTTTTTAACCTCCCATAGGGACACCTCAATAAACTTATCACAGGTTATCCTCTAGGTAGTTTTAAATTCACACACACACTCCACTGTTAAGCTCCACACACCCGCACGCACCATCACGGCTTCTGCTTAAAAATATCTCAGTCAAAGAGCCCTCTCGCAGGGCCCGTGGGGCATTGCAGTGTCAGCCCCACCAAGAGCAAAAAGCTTTCCTCATGTCCAGGCGTTGAATTCTTTTTGGTTTTCTGTAATGTCACAGCAAAGCAGAAGTAAAACCAGACCACGCTAAAGGTGTGGTATGCTAATATTTTTAATTGGTGCGGGGGGCATGAAACGATCTTTGCCAAGTAGGCAGCACAGTCCTAACTAGTTCAACAGTGCTTAGTGACCCCCTCGGAGGGTGATCTGCAAGCCAGGATCCACCCCACTACATACCAGGGACTTACTTTTGCAAGTGGTGATCGTCCCCGAGGGCAAGGGTGAGTGATCCCCTTACAAGAGCGATACAGTCTGTCCGCCCTCCTTCGGGTCAGATTGGAGTTTTTACCCCCAATCTGCCTTGGGGCTAGAAACTCAACTACGCACTAATGTTTGAGGTTTGATCTGGTCCTGTTCCATGTGCTAGGCCCAGCCAAACAAGTAGGATATCACTTTCATTGAGAGACGCTTCAGTACACTTGGAGGTAGGAACTGTGTAGATTCATACAGATTCTGGAACTTTCCCTAACAGAAATGTCAGGAACATGTATGAATTCAGTTAAAGTCTGAGCTCTTCAGGGCATACTGGTTAAAATAAAATAATAGGATCCAACCCTGGACTCCCCTGGGTGTTTAGTTGTTAGAAACATCTGGGTGTGGTAGGTTTCACTTGGTGGGGGCAATGCCCAGGCATAAAATTCACTCCATCCCACATTGCACAAAAATAGTTGTTTTTAAGTGAAATAATTTTCTCAGTTCATGGTGCATTTTGGGGTCTTTCCTGTTGCATTTGTTGGGAACACCCACGCAAGTGGGGTAGTGCTTTTACCGAGACAGGTGTGGGAACACTGTGTGGTAGGAATTTTGTGGATTCCTGCAGCTTTCTAAACTTTTAATGATAAATGCATTTGTCAATAAAAAACATACATACAAACAAATGCAAAGCAAAGGAATTCAAATACATTTCAAGTTACAACAGAAAGTGCATTGTGCATGAGTGCTTAATAGTTTGCCCGAATAAAGAGCATAACAAGGAGAGAGGCTAAGTAGTTAACGTAAGTTTTATTTTGAAAGCCCAAAAGATTTGCTGGGCCAAGGGCAAGAAAGTATAAATGTTCATACACATGATGACTGTGGCCACATTCACACTGGCTTTCAGTCAGAAATCACTCCTGGGCCTTTTCAAGGGATATCAAAAGGCAATACTCTGAAAGGGAGGAATTTGTCTACTCCAAGGTTTATTAAATCTTATCAGGGTTACTATGCAGTTTCCTTATAAGCGAAAATGTGTTGTGCTAAAGTGCTTGATAGTTTACCTAGTGCAACGCATAACAAGTTATCAAGGGAAGTGTTAGACTTGGCATCTTTTGGTGTGCTTCCCCTGAGTTTTTGCTTTCTGACCTCCCGGTTTTGACTCGGTTTGTGCTGGCTTAGTGTTTCTGCGCACTTTTCTCACTGCTGATCAGTGGTAAAGTGCAAGTGCTCCTCTGGTAAAATGTGTTGTGGATTGGTGTTTCCATGATTGGCCTGTTTGATTTATGTGCCAGTCCCTAGTGAAGTGCACTGTGTGTGCCAGGGCCTGTAAATCAAATGCTGTTGGTGGGCTGCAGCTCTGGATTTTGCCACCCACCCAAACAGCCCATAAAGGTAACTCTGGCCTGTCATTGCAGAGCCTGTGCGCGGTCTGGTACTGCCATATTGATTTGGCAAGTGCACCCACTTGCCAGGCCCTAACCTTTCCTTTTCTTACATGTCAGTCACCCCTAAGCTAGGCCCAAGGTACCCCTGCGGGCAGGGCGCAGTGTATGTGAAAGGTAGGACATACCCTGGTGTGTGTGGCATGTCCTGATAGTGAATTACTGCCAATTTAGTTTTTCACTATTACAAGACTACCTGTGCCCCATAGGACAGAATGGGGAATTTGTTTATAACATCTTATAAACATAACTGGGCCTGGGAACTAGGTAGGGAAATTAAGTTTAGTAGGCCTGAACTCAGAATCTAAAGATGCATCTTTTAGTGAAGGTGATTTTTACATTCTGTGTTTGAAAATACCACTTTTAGAAAGTATTTTCTTGCCTAACCATTGGAATATAAATATTGGGTCCAGACCCCTGAACTTTAGAACTCATTTGGACCAACTACCACAATGCTGTGTGCTTTGCTGTGTTGGCCTGCAGTGGCTGTTTCTGTCTTGGGCAGTGAAAGGACTGGATTGAACATTCAGCAATCTACTTTTGTGAGTTTCTCCAAGGGCTTGAGGTAGAACTTTCCCCCTGTTCAAGAAGTCTCAGGACCAGCAAAGACTTCAAGTTTTTTTGCCCTCAGCACTGGGAACTGTGTGTTTTGTGCTGCAATAGAAGAAAAAGCAACCCAATGACGTCAACAACGCCGTTGCCGACCCCGTGTCCTAATGGCACAGCAGAGGGCACCACCACAACACCACACTGTGACCCTAGTCTCACCGACGATGCGTGCTGATGCCGCCACCGAGCCGCTGCTCGCACCTCGCCCTGTGGGCACCGCACTCCGCACCGCCTCACTTCACGACGACGCCTTGGTATCCCCGACGACGACGCCTTGGTATCCCCGATGACGACGCTCCATGCCAAAATCTATGCCGCTGCTTACACCGTGGTGCAAGGGCACCGCTCGTAAAGTTACACGATGCACCGCCCTCATCCCGCACCACAGCCTTGGCCTGCCGGCGCCATTGACTCCAGTTCGTGAACCGACGACAGCACCGCGATGAGCACCGCATTCACTTCGTACCGTGACTCTGGTCCCACCAACGACGCCATCTGACGCCGCCACCGAGCTGCTACGCGCATCGCGACCTGTGGGCGCCGCACACCGCACCACTGCACTTCACACTTCGCACCGCAGCAACCGACGACTGCCGACGCCAGCGCTCCTGTCTTCAACAGAGAGGATTTCGATGTGCAACGCGTGTGACTTCGAGGGCCCCGAAAGCTCCTGAACCGACCTCCGGAACCGACGCCTGCGGATGCCATGTTTTTGGAAGCTCAACGAGAGGTCGCCGACACCCTGCATTTCTAAAAGGTACTATTGCAGGTCTTCCTAACACCATAGCTGGCCCACAACGCCGCGGTCAGCCAGAACTGTTTGGATCTGTTTGCTCACGACGCCGTGATAGCCCTGGACGGAGCTATCGACATCAAGGAACTGTTTATCAAGCCTATTTTGATAACTGAAGATTTTTAAGTACTGTATTGTGGATTTTTGACGTTTTTGGTCTTGTCTTAAGTATATAAAAATATTTAATATTTTTCTAAACTGTTGTGGTGTACTTTTGTAGTGCTTACACTGTATTACTGTTGGTTATGTGCAAATGCTTTACACACTGCCTCTAAGATAAGCCTGACTGCTCGTGCCAAGCTACCAAGGGGGTGAGCAGGGGTTATAGAAGGAGTGTAACTCCCTTATCCTGACTAGGAAGAAGGGTCCCTATTTGGACAAAGGTACCTAACTCTGCCAACTAGAGACCCCCATTTCTAACATTGGTTGTCAGCAGTGAGGATAGGACTTGCGTTTGCACTTGACTTACAGTGATTGATGTGCACTACTACCATATCACAGACCATTATGTGGCACATACTGGTTCTTTTTGGCCTTTTTCTTGTCTTGCCAGTTTGAACTTGCTACTTCATCATGCCGGAATCAAGAGCATCATCTGTTGCATCCCTTTAAATTGCTTTTGAGGAGGATAGGTTGGAATCCTACAGTGTTAAAGAATTGAAAGTGATTTGCAAAAACCTAAAAGTCCAAGTCAGAGGCCTCACTAGGAAGGAGGAGCTACAAAAGGCGCTGAGGGCCTGGGTAGCAGCCAGACATGCCAGCGAGCAGTCTGGTGATCTCAATGGAGAGGCGGAGGAGCCTACTCCTAGGGTGGATGTCCTTTTGGGAGGGGGGGACCCTCCAGGCCAGGCAGCAGTGGCCTGTCCCCAGAGGAGCTGGGGGACAGGCGGGAAGCAAGGAGAGTTTCAGTCGAACTGGAGAAGCTTAAGTTAGCCATGGAGGAGAAAAGGATGATGTTAGATTGTTAGACCCGGCCCTCGTAACGTAGTCAGACCTGACCCCTGCACCTCACACCAGCCCCGAGCCCACGGCCTAGCCGACCCGTCCCACCAGAACACACACACCCGACCCAGACATCCCCCGTCCCGGCCTTCCTCCTTCGGCCACCCCGGACCCGCGTGCCCACTTCATGCACCAAGATGGCCGCCCGGCCCCAGCGCGACCCTGGACTAGAGGCGCCACTCCGGCTGGAGGACATCGCGCTCCCCGTGGGATGAGAAAGGGAGGAGCAGTTTCCATCACACCTCTGCGCTTCCCTGGGAAGGTGGGTTTCGATCGACCCGCCGGCCTTCCCGAGGGCTGGCTCCACGCCTGCTGGGTGTCTGGGGCTCCTCCCGACCCCGGCTCGAGGATTGTGAGCTGTGCGCTGGGTACGCTCCTGCATTTGATTCTTATCCCCAAAGACTCTCCCGCTACCTCCAAACCCCCCCTCCGAGACTTTGTGAGCCCGCGCTCTACTTGTATATATTTGCCTTGCTGATCATAAAGATCCTACAACTCCGATCTGATAAAGATTGCTCTTAAGAACTTCTCGTGTACTGTCTCTCTGTCGTGTGGTGCCGAGTGTACGATCCTAGATACGAGGTTCCTCCCCTGAGGAGTCTCCCGCCAGTGCCCGGCTACGATACCTCGAGGGTGGGTCTCAGGGCAGTCAGGGCCCCTTCCGGGCCCTTCTGAGGTCGCCTTCTAACATAGATCATGAGATCAGGATAAAGGCGCTGGATCAGAGCAGTATAGCCAGCTCAGATGGTGGCAGCAACCCATCAGGAAAGGCAGACAGCATTGTGCAAATCCCTAAAAATGTGGGCAAGGAATTCAAGAAGGGGGAATGACATACAAAGGGGGTTTCAGGGTTACGAGGCAGCGATACACATGAATGGGGCCCCTGAGAAGAATTTGGGAGCAGGATTGTGGCCTCTGTTTCCAGAAGAAGCAAGAGATACTTGAATAGCTTTGGGTAAGGGGTATAACCCCACCTAAGCTGACATCAAGGAGGCCCTTCTCACTAAGTATGGTTTCACTCTTGAAAAATACAGGGATCAGTTCAGGTCCAGTTAGAAGTCTGATGCCAACACTTGGTTGGAATGTGTAGATGTGTTTTGCAGGTCACTGGATGGCTGGGTGAAGGACAGTAATGTAACAGATTTTCAGGGGCTCTACAATTTGATTGCATGGGAGCACTGGTCTAGTCTATGTTTTGCAGATCTGCGCCAGCACCTAGTCAATAGTAAGGTGACTGACCCCAGGAAGCTTGCTATGGAGGCGGACCGCTGGGAGAGTACCAGGGTCCACAAGAAAGCATTTGGGGAGACTCAGCCAAAGGTTAATAGGGTCCCCAGCAGAAAAGTGGGGGGTACAAGGGTAAAGCACAGGAGCTCTCTAAAGGGTCCCCAAACTAACACCCAGGGTAAAGGTTCCCATCCCCCAGGAGATAAGAAACAAGGGATCTCATCAGGAAAGCCTGCTGAGACAGGCCCCTGCAAGTGTTTTGCATGTGACCATGTGGGTCCCATGAAGGGGGACCCCAAGTGCCCTAGGGAGGCACAGCCACTCACCGGCGGGCAGTCCAAGGTGTTGGCTAGTGTAGCGTTTGGGGGGAGGAGTACCCACAGGAGGGTGGGGATCCTGCAGAAATTACCCTCGTCTCACTAGGGGACAGTGAGATGGTCCCAGGAAACCAGGTGCCCCCTAACACAATGAAGTACAGCACCTGGGTGACCATCAATGGGAAAAGGGTAGAGACTCTCAGAGATACTGGAGCTAGTGTGACCTCAGTCTGCTGTCATCTGGTCTCTGAGGAGCAGGTAGTCCCAGGGGCATTCCACCAAGTAATTGCTGTGGACAATTCAGAGTGCCAGTGTATGGTGGCGCAGGTTCCCTTTGAGTGAGGGTGGGGGGGGTCTCAGGTCCCTTGAGGGTGGATGTGAGCCCTTCCATGCCTGTAGATTGTCTGTTAGGTAACGACCTGGAACAGTCCTTATGGAAGGATGTTGAGCTCAGGTCTCATTTGGAGATGCTTGGGTTGCCAGAGTGGGCATGCGTGTTCACTTGGTCAATGGCAGCCAGAAAGGAGAATCAAGAGGACTTGGAGCCTGAAACAGTGGCCCTGCCAAGAGAAAGGTCAAGGGGTGCAGGAAACCGGCCCCTGACGTTCCCACTGACCGGGAGGAGGCGGACCTTGAGGGGAACGCTCCGGTGCCTACAGGGGAGCAGGTAGCTTAACTGGGGGGAAATCTCTGAGCTGACCCATTGGCAGCAAGAAGGGAGTAATTCTGCAAGGAGCAGAAAGAGTGCCCTTCTCTAGAGGGTCTGCGACGGCAGGCTGCTGGTGAGCAGTCGGATCACATTGGATCTACTGCGAGAATGGTCTCCTGTACAGTGAGCCTAAGGTCGCTGAGACTGGGTCAGCCTGTGTGCTGCTGGTACCCCAGCGCTTCAGGACCTTCCTTCTGGGTCTGGCTCATGACGTGCCTTTGGCAGGACATTTAGGGCAGGACAAGACCTTTGACAGGCTTGTCACCCACTTCTTCTGCCCCTAAATGCGAAGGCAGTCAGATGGACATATCGGATCTTGCCAAACATGCCAGGCAAGTTGTAAGAGTGGGAAGAAGATCAAAGCTCCTCTCTAACCTTTTCCAGTTTGCTGGAACACCCTTTGAAAGGGTAGGGATGGACATAGTGGGGCCACTGGATCCCAAGACAGCCATGGGCAACAGTTACATCCTGGTCTTGGTGGACCATGCCACCCAGTACCCGGAGGCAATCCCTATCAGAACAACGACGGCGCCAGTGGTGGGCCAGGCGTTAATGGGGATCTTTTCCTGCATAGGGTTTCCCAGAGAGGTGGTTTCTGACAGGGGGACCAATTTCATATCAAGGTATATGACATGAGTGTGGAAGGAGTGTGGTAAACCTACAAGTTCACCACTCCTTACCACCCACAAGGTAACGGTCTGGTGAAGAGATTCAACCAGACCTTGAAGGGCATGATTAAGGGTCTAACCGAACCCATGAGACATAAGTGGGACGTCCTCTTACCATGCCTTCTCTTTGTGTACAGAGAGGTGCCACAGACGTCTCTTGGGTTCAGTCCTTTTGAGCTTCTGTATGGTCACCCTGTGAGAGGACCTTTGAGTTTGATGAAGGAAGGCTGGGAGGCAACTCCCAGGTACACTCCCCAAGTTACATGCTGGCCTACAGAAACCAAACTGCCCCCTTCAGGAAACTCGCTCAGGCGAACCTTGAAACAAGCCAGGAAGAAATGAAGAAGTGGTATGACCAGAATGCCACTCCGGTCGAATTTCAACCTGGGCAGAAAGTGTGGGTCATGGCCCCAGTGGAACCGTGTACCTTGCAAGACAAGTGGACTGGGCCGTTTGAGGTGGCGGAGCGCAAAAGTGATGTCACCTACCTGGTGGATTTGCCGGCTCCAAGGAACCCTTTGATGGTCCTCCACATGAACCGCCTCAAGCCCCACTTCGAGAGTTCCGAAGTGAGCAAGCTCTTGGCGACAGATGATGGGGTGGAAGAGGAGAGTGAACCTCTCCCTGACCTCCTGTCTACCAAGGAGCACGATGGGTCAGTTGAAGGTGCGATCCTCTCCCCTACACTGACCCCAGAGCAGCAGAGTGACTGTCACCAGTTGCTGGGTCAGTTTGTCCCACTGTTCTCTCTGACCCCAGGTGTTACTCACTGGTGTACCCATGATGTGGTCACTGGTGACAGCCCTCCTGTGAAGCACAAGATTTACAGGTTGATTCACCGGGTCAGGGCCAGCATCAAAGAGGAGGTCTCTAAGATGTTGGTGTTAAGGGTGATCGAGCCCTCCAACAGTCCTTGAGCCAGCACAGTGGTCTTGGTCCCAAAAGCTGCTGGACCCTGTGCCACTCCAGAACTGCGGTTTTGTGTGGACTACCGTGGGCTCAATGCCATCACCAGGACTGACGTGCACCCTATCCCCAGAACGGATGAGCTCATTGATCAGTTGGGAGCTGCCAAGTTCCGCAGCACGTTTGATTTAATGTCTGGGTACTGGCAGACTGCCTTAACCAATGGGGCCAAAGAGAGGTCAGTATTCTCAACCTCAAAAGGACATTACCAGTTCCGGGTGATGCCCCTGCCACCTTTCAGAGGTTGGTCAACCAGGTGTTGGCTGGACTGGAGGATTTCAGTGCTGCATGCCTGGAAGACATTGCAGTGTTCAGTTCCAGCTGGGAAGAACACTTGCAGCACCTCAGGTAAGTGTTGAAGGCTCTGCAGAGGGCAGGCCTCACAATCAAGGCCAGTAAGTTCATATCGTGCAGGATTCTGTAGTATACTTGGGACACTAGGTGGAAGCGGCCAGGTGCAGCCCCTACAGCCCAAGATTGACATCCCTCTGGCTTGGGAGCCCCCCCCCCCCAAGACCCAGACAGAGGTGAGAGCCTTGTTAAGTCTCACTGGGTACTACAGGTGGTTTATTAAGGGCTATGGCACCATTGTTGCCCCCTTGACAGAGCTGACTTCCGGGAAACAGCCCAATAAGGTGATCTGGACTGAGTCCTGCCAGAAGGCTTTTGATGCCCTGAAGGCTGCCATGTGTACAGCACCCGTGCTAGAGGCACCCGACTTCGTCGTGCAGACTGACGCTTCAGAGCATGGTGTGGGAGCGGTGCTCTCACGACTTCCCTCCACCTATCCCTTTATCTCGTTGTCTGACTGGGGGAACAGCACATCTCTATTATTTAACAGAGGTGGAGTGCCATAGATACGAAAGCTTTCGCTGTGGTCTGGGCACTGAAGAAGCTGAGGCCGTACCTGTTTGGGACTCACTTCCGGGTTCAGACAGACCACAGGCCCCTAAGATGGTTAATGCAAATGAGGGGTGAGAATCCAAAACTGCTGAGGTGGTTCATCTCCCTACAGGGAATGGATTTTACGGTGGAACACCATCCTGGCACAGAACATGCCAATGCAGATGGTCTGTCCAGGTTCTGCCTTAGTGAAGAGAACTCCCAGGAGGGTGGGTAGTTCTCCCTACTTCCAGCTGGAGGGGACATGTGTTAGACTTGGCATCTTTTGGTGTGCTTCCCCTGAGTTTTTGCTTTCTGACCTCCCGGTTTTGACTCTGTTTGTGCTGGCTTAGTGTTTCTGCGCACTTTTCTCACTGCTGATCAGTGGTAAAGTGCAAGTGCTCCTCTGGTAAAATGTGTTGTGGATTGGTGTTTCCATGATTGGCCTGTTTGATTTATGGGCCAGTCCCTAGTAAAGTGCACTGCATGTGCCAGGGCCTGTAAATCAAATGCTGTTGGTGGGTTGCAGAACTGGATTATGCCACCCACCCAAACAGCCCGTAAAGGTAACTCTGGCCTGCCATTGCAGAGCCTGTGTGCGGTCTGGTACTGCCATATTGATTTGGCAAGTGCACCCACTTGCCAGGCCCTAACCTTCCCTTTTCTTACATGTCAATCACCCCTAAGGTAGGCCCAAGGTACCCCTGTGGGCAGGGTGCAGTGTATGTGAAAGGTAGGACATGCCCTGGTGTGTGTGGCATGTCCTGATAGTGAATTACTGCCAATTTCGTTTTTCACTATTGCAAGGCTACCTGATCCCCATAGGACAGAATGGGAAGTTTGTTTATAACATCTTATAAACATAACTGGCCCTGTGAACTAGGTGGGAAAATAACATTTAGTATGCCTGAACTCAGAGTCTAAAGATGCATCTTTTAGTGAAGGTAATTTTTACATTCTGTGTGTCAAACACCAAGACCAGATCCACAGGAGCCTACGATGGTCCCAACGCCTCACCACCTCAACTGCCACCCGAATTGTCTTTCTGGGTCGCTGCTAAAGCAGGGGGGGAAAGGGGAAGTGGAAAAGAGAGAGAGACAGCCTTCACGTTGAGAACTGGAGTCCTCTCTTGCTTCTGGGCCAGTAGGTTTGGTGTGCCTTCTAGGACTGCATCTGCAAGTGGAGACAAAAATCATGAACACACAATTCCTTCCTGCATCTAACTACTTGACCAAACTCTCTAGTAATTACCCTTTTCACCCCAGGCTATTGCTCCTCTCTCATATTAGCTTTGATAGGCGTTGGTGTTCTTTTATCCAGCATCTGCAATATATAGGCTTGAGTCATAAACAGTCTTAACACAAAACCTGCAAGTATATTCTGTTAATTCTTCCCTGTATTTATCCTACTTTTTGGAAAACCAATGTTCCTTTAATTTCGAATTCAGTAATTTAGTATTTAATGCACTCTTGGGCCATTTACGTTTTGCATCCTTCTGTAGTTGAATTTTCTATTACTACTAGTGAAAACTAATTGTTATCTCTCTTCCTCTCACTGGAATTTCACAAAGGTTCCTCACAGTCACAGTCATTAATAGGTTCATTGCGCTGTACCTATGTTCCGTAGATGAACTTCCTCAATACGGCTTACCGCTTGTCAAAAAATAACACCTCCTGAACTGAAGATGAATGCACTCAAGGCTGTTTCACACTGTGAGAAGCACAACGGGATACATCAATTCTTCATGCTTCGGCAGCTGTGTAAATCTCTCTGTTGTTAAATTCTCCCTCCTTGCGTATGCGTTTGCATAAGACTCTTGTAACACAATAAACTCTAATTCAACTCAGAGCTAAGACGCTACTCGCGCCTCAGAAACGAATTTCCTCACAGAATTGTGCTGTGAGGAGACGCACTGTCTATCTCAAGATTTCAGATGAAGTGCGCATTTCCTTCTTGGAACATGTGCATTGATCTCTCTCCCGGTCGCGCCTCCAAAAACACTAGACCGCGGACCTGGGTTTGAATGGTTTTCGCCGGTGGCAGCCATTCCCTCGTAAGAGTCCTTTAAAATTCTCAAACACTGTCTTACTATGAGTTTTGTGACTAAATGTCTTTTTCTCCATCGTGGGTACCTTGTTATGCTTCTAAAATGTTGGCTCCTTTTCGTTGTCATACCCACTAAGAGCGCTACTGCCACTGTGGTCCAGACACTGGGTTTGAAAATACCACTTTTAGAAAGTAGGTATTTTCTTGCTTAACCATCCAGTGTGCCTCTGCTGGGTTTATGGATTAACTGTCTGGGTTTTGGATGACAGGGGCTGGAGAGCAGGATTGGCTCCGGATAGTCTAGGTGGGTCAGGAAAGGGTGAATAGACCTAGGCTACATTTAGAGTAGGTGGAGGAGATTTTCTTGCACCTGAATGGGCCTGGTCTGCCTCCGACAATGCTGTCTCCACCTCCTGCCAGGAAGCCACCCCAGGGAAGGCAGAATTGGTTCTGGCTGGGCACAGACACTCTCTGCCTAAGGGATCAAAGGATTTTGGAATATAAATTTTGGGGCACAGACCCCTGAACTTTAGAACTCTTTTGGACCAAGAAGACTGCCACGAAGAAGAGCTGGCGAAGCTGTGAGGAGGAACTACCACATTGATGTGCGCTTTGCTGTGTTGGCCTGCAGTGGCTGCTTCTGTCTTGGGCAGTGAAAGGACTGGACTGAACTCTCTGCAATCTACTTTTGTGAGTTTCTCCAACAGCTTGAGGTAGAGCTTGCCCCCTGTTCAAGAAGTCTCAGGACTTCAAGCTCTTCTGTCCTCAGCACTGGGAACTGTGTGTTTTGTGCTGCTACAGAAGAAAAAGCAATCCAACGATGTCAACAACGCCACTGTTGACTCCGTGTCCTGACGGCACCGCAGAGGGCACCATCACAATGCCGCACAGTTAACGCTGGTCTCACCAACGATGCCTGCTAATGCCGCGACCGAGCCGATGCTCACACTGTGGCCTGTAGGCACCGCACTTCGCACCGCCTCGCTTCACGACAATGCCTTGGTATCCCTGAAGATGCCGCTCCACACCGAAATCTATGCTGCTGTTTGCACCGTGGTTCGAAGGCATCGCTCGTAAATTTACACGACGCACCGTCCTCATCCCACACCGCAGTCTTGGCCTACTGATGCCGGTGCCATCGACTCCAGTTCATCAACCGATGACAGCGCTTCAGCAACGACGACGCCACTGCTTGCACCGCGACCTGCCAGCACCGAGACCCTGGTCTCACTGACAACGCCATCTGACGCCGCCACCGAGCCACTGCTCGCATCGCAACCTGAGGGCACCGCACGCCGCACTGCTGCACTTCGCACTGCAGCACTCGACGCCTGCCGACGCCTGCCATCGCCAGCGCTCCTGATTTCAAGAGAGAGGAGTTCGATCTTCAAGAGAGGAAGAAGGGTCCCAATTTGGACAAAGATACCTACCTCTGCCAACTCAAGACCCCCATTTCTAATAGGAAGTAAATGACGTAAGTGTGTCTTCATGGGCTCAGAGGCATTACTAGCCCTTGGGGCGATAGCATTGGTATTTGTGCATGTGGTGGGGCGGCAAGTTGACATTTCCAGAACTTTATCTCACAGAATGTGAGAAACATATGTGTTTTAGCCAATGTTTCAGGATGGCAAGCCTTACAGGTAATAAAATGTTACACCACCTTGACTTCCCATCAGTGTTTAGTTTTCAGAAATGTCTGTGTTTGGTATTTTTACTCAGTGGTGGCTGAGCTAGGGCCCTAATTCAGCTACCCACATTGTAAAAAAACACATTGATTTTGTAGGGGGAAATGTGATGTCTTCAGGGTCTAGGCCCAGCCCATCAAGTTGTGGTACCGTTTCTATCCAGAGGTGTGTGGGAAGAAGCATGATCTACCCCAAGCATCCTAAAAATGCCTTCGCTGTGGAAATGCTTCAGCAGCTAAAGGGTTAAGGGTTCTATCTAATTATCTTGGAAATAGCCACCTCTCTTCTAAAGTGTAAATGCTACTAGTGGCACCTAATCTTGGCTGTAGTGAGTTTCAAAGCTTGGCAGCTTGTACTGAGAAAGGGATTACCAATGGATTACTTATAGTAAGAGGGTATGATCTGTGGTGCAAGCATGAAGCGCCACGTCCTCTTTTTGGTTGTATTGTTTAAATTTAACTGGATATCAGGACTAGAGCCATATTTTCTCTTTGGTGTGAAATAGTCTTGCGCAGCATTTTAGATCAGTAGTATTTTGTGCATGACAAAACTGGGGACACCAAAGTATAGGCTGTTGGCATAATCAAGCTTGGAGATAACAAATATGATGACAGCTCACAGCTTTTTTTTGGAATCCAAGGCATGGGAAGATGAATCATAGTATTTTATTGTGTAGTAGCTCCTCTTTGTGACTCTGTTGATAATATCAGGGATACATCCAAAAACCGTTAGCATTCTCACCTCTCATGATTTCATTGGAGGAGCTCGTGTTCCTTGGGCCATATAGTGGCAGGTTAGTGTTTTTGTCATTATCCACAAGTTATAATCTCAGCCTTGGACGTGTTGAGCTTTAGATGTTTACTTACCATCTATGGATTTATCATACAAAGGCAGTCAAGTTTTGATTTGAAGAGGTCTTCCAAGAAACCCATTTTTAGAATGATTTGTGTAACATTTGCATGATTGTAATAGGTGATGTGAATGATCTAATCTGGTCTGGTAAGGGGTTAGACAGATGCTGAATAATAGAAGACATTTGATGGCCCCCTAAGGAAGTCCATAGTGTTGGTATGAAGGGCTAATGTTACACCTGGTAGGTATACCAATCATTGTCTGTCTTTGAGGCAAGATGCAATCCATTTTGTGCAGGTTGTACATATCTTTGCATTTTTTGTAGGTGGTAGGTCTGAAGGTGATCCTGTCAGTCTGCTTGTGATAATATTGTCATGGATTTCTTTTTCTGAGAGCATGTTTTAAGTATTAATTGGAAAGTATTAGGTGGATGATTGCCTTCATTCCTCTTTATGGTGGCCGAGTCATGTTCGTTAGGGGGAGGGGGGGTGTAGCTGTATTCAATTTTCAAGATCGATTCCCTGGAGGGTTTGTCACATGTGGATAGCAGAATTATGCCAGAAGTTTGTGGAGTTTCTTAGAAAGGCAATCAGATTCAATTATGCACGTGGAACAGTGTTTTCTTTTTGTAGTTCTGATGGGTCTTCTGTAGGCTTGGTTACAATGGTGTAATATCATTTAGTCTTTTTCCATCTCTTGAATTTTATCCACTTGTGTTGTGCTTGCTGAGTTTTATTTGTATTCTTTAGATGTGGTGATAATCCATATGGTTTTATTTGTGTGTCTAACCCTGGATGCAGTCTTCCTCAGTATCTGGTTCTCCAATGTAGTGGAGATTCAGTTCTAGAAGGTGCCTATGTCTTGATATTGCATATATATTGGGGTCCTTCGAGATGAGTTTTTGGAGGCCTCCTTTTTCCCTAGTCTGAAAGGTACAATTGTGTTGCTGTCTTTATCTGTGTTATTAATAGGCAGGTTGATCGGGAAGGTAATGATGTTGTGATCGCCAAAGATTACTGGGGAGTTGTTCATCACTAAGGCCTGTGTCAGGCAGGGCAAACATGACTGTTTTCAGTGGACTGAGTTGTGGCAGAGACTATTTATTAGGGGCTGCAACCCAGAAAATTGCCTGCGACTGTGGTGGTTGTCGTTCGATTCTTCTTGTCAAATCAAACATTGAAGTGCCCTAAAATGTATCGGTTGGGATGGTTCAAAAGGGAGTTGGAGTGGGGTGATTCGGAGTCATTCATGGTGAAGTTTGAGTTATTTCAACTCATTTTCTGTGGCTGACCTCCAGAGATCCTCCAATTTTGCCAATACAATTTTTGTTGATGATGCTAAATTCAGGTGAGGTGGCATGCAGATGAGGATTCTTCGCTGAGCCACATTTCAGTAATGAAGGTGAGGTTTATGAGAGTAGATTGATTTTCGTGGCCCTTGCATTGAACAGTAAGCATTTTTTGTCATGTCTCCTTCCTCTTGATGTGATGATGCTTTGATGAAGTGTGGTCTAATATAGTATGGAGCAAAGGCATGGGGGGATAATGGTCTAGAGCAGTGGTTCTTAACCTTTTGACTTCTGTGGATCCCCACTTAATGATTACTGGAACCCGTGGACTCCCACTGAATCCTTAAGGGAATATGAGGACTCCCATTGAGCCATTACTGGAAGCCAGGGACAGCAGCCTACACATTTTCAATGATTTGAACCACCGAACAATGTCCGCATTCATCAAACAAATGCACAAATGATGACATTTTATTTAACTCACAAATATATATTTTTTTGAAAAATCTAAATTTACATTTTAATGGGAAGTTTGGAGCTTTTCTAAAATCAGTTAATGCCACTCGTCGTCCATATTTCATTCTGTTTGATGCACTTGCACTGCTCCCACAAATCAATCTGAGGATCCCAACATCATTCAGAGCCTGGAATTTCAAAAACTTTCACATTTATGGAATGTTTTAACATTTTCAATTTTACACTTTGCTTATGTATATACTTTTTATTAATCTGAGTAGTCACGAACCCACTGGGCAGGCTTTGCGGACCTCCAGGGGTCTCCGGGTTTAGGAACCACTGGTATCGAGCTCTGACGCCCAAGCTTTGGAACCCTTTGCCTATCCTTTAACAAATACCTGTTCATCTTGCCTTCTCTAAATTGTTAAACAACCTGGTTAAGAGTTTTGAGGTCAAGTTTAGCTGCAGTCAATCTTTTGTTTCACTAAGATATCCTATGGGTGGTTTATGGGTTTAATAAAATGTAATGAACACATCAGTTGCACACTTTTTGCAAAGATGTTCTCTTCAAATGCATTATTTATGGGTTTCAACATACAGATTTAAGCCCAAATATAGTTTGTTGCAAGTTAGATAGGCAGTATAGACAGGCAGTATAGACAGGAAGGAACGTACAAATCATATGCAACTAGTAACAATTATCCTTGGCCAGCCTAACAGGTGTGTTGTAATCCTTGTGTGTATACATGATGGCTCATTTGCATTGCATAAACATTCTTGCATAAGTTAAGTGCACACACTGTGCACAGCCCCCGCGGTGTAAACCCTTGTTCCTGCAAATCTCTTTCCTTGGTCCTTTATAGTCCTGAAGCACATCACCCACACAGTCATGTGAACCATTTTATCTACGCTCTTCCATACTGCCAGCTCTAAAAAGTGAGATGAAATGCATGCGTCCATGTGCAAGTAAATGCCATGTAGATCAATGTACATGCTAAATTCATATAAAAATATGTGGATACATTTCATATTTTGCCATAATACTCAGAGGTGATGCAAATAAATATGATTGTACTTCCAAGGTCACTCCCCAAGGTGAATGGATAGGAAAGGTTTCGGTTTCACTTCAGATCGTATAGCAGATGGTTGAAAATCTTCCTCCAGACGCAGAGGATGTGGCATCTCCCCCTTCTAAACAATGCTAGCAATTCAAAACAAGCATTTGCAATGCAAGAGGTCTGGTATTTGGGACAGTTAGAGCTATTGACATTGTAAATGATAATGTAGTTTATCTATGTGTTTGTCTTTGGGACCTTATGTGTTTAGCCATGCAGCACATTATCCATAACTTCTGCACACACCCACTGATTGGGAGGTGTAATGCTGCAGACGGAATATTGTCTAACATACTGGAGTTTTTTGTCATAGTAATGCTGGCAACTTTTTCCTGCCTGTTCTAGTGCTTGTTTGGTATATCTTTTTGGGGGTTATTGGGGGAGGGGGGGAATATAAACAAGGGAGGGTGGAGGTTGGGAAATAGTACCTGAATTACAACACGAGCAGCCAAAGGACACTAGGGGAGAATCAACAGATGCCAGATTCCGTGGGGAGACTGCACTTATGACAATGGAGCATATTAGAAAGTGTGTGGATAGAGTCTGAAATCTGTATAAAATATATATGGAAGTGTTGAGGCCAAAGATAGAGAATGAAACACTGAGGTAAAAGGCTTTATGTAGGGGGGCGAAATAAATAGGTGAGAAAGAGAGTTAGTATGAGAGGCGAGCAATAGAATAGAAAGAATGATACCCACAGGAAGGACAAAGGGTGACAGAGAAAGAGAAACAAGAGAGAGAGAGCAAGAAAGTGTGTGTATGTGCTTGAGAGAGTGAGAGATAGAGGTGGTGCTGAGGTGGTGTTGAACTGATGCTGCGCTGATGCTGTGGTGGGGCTCAGATGGTGCATTGCTATTGCTGAGTAATGGTGAGGTGGTGCTGTGCTGGTGCTTAGTGATGTTGAGGTGGTGCTCAGGAGGAGCTGCACTGGTGCCGAGTGATGCTAAGGTGGCACTCCCAACCCCTGAACATGCGTACAGGCCATTGACGAAGTTACTTTGTAAAGAGCTCATGCATTTGTCCCTTTTGACAATGATGTGTCTCTGGGTTTGAGTGAGGCACCTCAGCTCAGATGGCCACACCAGCACAGACTTTCTGGGACAAAAAAAATTATGCTGCACCCCTTATGCCTCATCTGCAACTAGCACTGCAGTGGGCCCCAGACGTGGGCAATGATGTCAACATGCAGTACACTCCAAGCACAGCCTACTGATCTTAGCTGGTTAACTGAGGGCCATTCTATCCAGATTAACAAGGACATCACTAGGCATGCATAATCTTGCTAGAGTTAAATTTAGACTCTGGACTCCACAGATTAAACAGGCTAGTGGTTGTGAAAAGCTAGTGTGGCTGCTATTCAGTATGGCTAAAAGTTATTGGTCTAACGGGGCATGGAGTGAAGTGTTCTTAAGCTGAGTGGAGTGGCATTGAGTGGAGTGGCGTGGAGTGGCATTGAGTGGAGAGGCGTAGAGTGCAGTTGTGTGGAGTTGTGTTGCGTGGAGTAGCGTTGTGTGGAGTAGAGTTGTGTGGAGTGGCAAAGTGTAGCATGGAGTGGCGTACAGTTGTGTGGAGTGGCGTGGAGTGGAGTGCAGATGCTTGGAGTAGCATTGCATAAACAGAGTGACATTGTGAAGAGTGGAGTGGCATTGTGTGGAGCTGAGTGGCATTGTGTGGAGCGGAGTGGCATTGTGTGGAGCGGAGTGGCATTGCATGGCATGGAGTGACATTGCATTGCATTGCGTGGCGCGGAGTGGCATTGCGTGGCGCGGAGTGGCATTGCGTGGTGCGGAGTGGCATTGCGTGGCGCAGAGTGACATTGCGTGGCGCAGAGTGACATTGCGTGGCGCAAAGTGACATTGCGTGGCGCAGAGTGACATTGCGTGGCGCAGTGACATTGCGTGGCGCAGTGACATTGCGTGGGGCGGGGTGGCATTGCGTGGAGCAGAGTGGCATTGCGTGGAGCAGAGTGGCATTGCGTGGAGCAGAGTGGCATTGCGTGGAGTGGAATTGTGTGGCGCGGAGTGGCATTGCGTGGCGCAGAGTGACATTGCGTGGGGCAGAGTGGCATTGCGTGGCGCAGAGTGGCATTGCGTGGGGCAGAGTGGCATTGCGTGGGGCAGAGTGGCATTGCGTGGGGCAGAGTGGCATTGCGTGGGGCAGAGTGGCATTGCGTGGAGCAGAGTGGCATTGCGTGGAGCAGAGTGGCATTGCGTGGAGCAGAGTGGCATTGCGTGGAGCAGAGTGGCACTGCGTGGAGCAGAGTGGCATTGCGTGGAGTGGCATGGTGTTGTGTAAGATTGAGTTGTGTTGCGTAGAGCGGAGTTGTGTTGCGTTCAGAGTGTGCATTGGTGGCGGTTTATACACAATATTAACGATAATATTGCACCAAAAACTCTACGCTGAATATCCAAGATTCTACAAATCTCTACGGGATATATGTACTCCAAAGTCGGCTATGCAAAGAAATTAGTGCACATGGAAAAGAATGTCATATGCCCAAGACCTCACCGTTTCATAGAGGTGAGAAGCTGTGGCAAGAAACCATGAAATGGAAACAACACTTTGCAGTCCAGGTACTTGTCAACACCAGCATTCAATGGTGTCAGTGGCTGGCTCCCAAGAAAAACGTTTTGCCCCTGCAATTCTTTTTTACCAAGAAGTTAGGGACTGGATAGATCTCCAAATCAAAATATTACCAAGTGACGAAAATTGGATTACAGTGTTTAAATGTCATTACATCATCGTTGCCCCAACACAAATTTAAATTCAACAGAACATTTATCAAAATGCAGAGCTACCTATTTGCTTCAAACCACAGTCGCCACGTGTTGCACCGATTACATGCAAACAGTAGTTAGGAAAGTGAAAGAGCATGCTAATTAAATATTTATCACCACCCGATCTTAAGTCATTTGTGAGCAATACTACTGTTAATTAATCCATCAGACACCCACTCGAGACAGAGAAGAAAAGAAACGTTCTGCAATAAATGACTATAAAATACTGTATATCTGCACGCAACTGCAACTGAATTGAACCCGAATTCAATTTTATTTAGCATCTGATGCTCACCGCCACCTGAACAGGAGTGTACTTTAGTAAGAGGGCTGGTGTGCCTTGGCTACTGCATCACTCCTTTATTCTTACTTGTTTGTTGTTCTTTTTTTGTTGCTTATTGCATAGGTTTGCAAGCAAACAAAATTCGCTTGCCAAGGCCAGACCTATTAGCTTTTTCCAATGCTATATTATGATATAATAGTCTCATTTCAGAGCATTTCTCATAGGAGTACTTTATGCTTGCAATACAGACACGTTATTTGTGGGGGAAACTTGACCCTGTCTGATCATCTGGAATACGAGTCAAGCTTGAGTGCGACTCGTTGTTTCTTTCCCTGGAATAAGGGCCGAAATGGCATAATGGTGTTAATTCCTGGCATATCTCGGGCAGCGCAATCGTACCCTCCACAGTGTAATGACCACCCTGGCATCATCATTATTGTTGGAATACTTTGGGCATCCACGATGTGACAATGGCTAAGCCTGGTATACTGCTGGTCGTGGCATAATACTGGTAGATGAAAGTAAGAGAAGTGTAGGAGGGTAGATAGACAGATGCTATAAAAATGACTAGTCATGTAATATTGTAGTTTGTTTGCTCCCTTTATTGCCTTTTTTTTTCTTTTCATGAAAGGCCTATTCCGCCCCAAGTAAGATCTAACACCCTCAATACATAATGCCAACTGCTCAGCTACTAACGTTGAGCAAATGCTTTAAAGTGGCTCTGTGTAGCGGTATAGCGAGGGTCCATGACTTTTACTTTAATGACGAGTGAATGGGGGCGGTGGATCGGCGGAGTGGACAGGCAGTAAAATTAAAAAGAGGAAAGTACAGCGACTGGAAAGAAAGAATCAAGAGGCAGTTAATCTAGACAAACGTGAAGTGTAATGAGCGCCGCAAAGGATGAAGCGATTGATACAGGAAAGGGTAGGACGGGGCAAAGGGGGTGGGGAAGGGGGGGCGGTGAACTGGTGAGTTGAATGACAGAAAGGGAGAAATGACGTAGCACTGCGAGGAGTGAACTGGGTGACAGAACGGAGTAACATCAGGAGTTGGTGACAATGGTACACAGCAGGGGTGTTCAAAATAGGATACATTTGCTTGCAAAGTTGGGAACTTTATCCTTCATTCACACAAAGTGGGTGACGTTTCTGACCATCTGGCTTTTCCTTGGTGATGGCCCGGCCGCTACGTCTCTGCAGCCCGCGAAAGTATTTCATTTTCAAATGCCCCGGCTAGCTGTCCATACCAGTAAGCAGCAGAGGGTCAAACGAGAAACAGTGGGGCATATTATCAAGGACAGCGTTAAAATTATCGCCGCTTTATCACACCAGAACATGGGCTTCTATTGGAATTCTTTGCGGCATATTATCAAGCCCATTATTGTCGCTTTTAGCGGCAGTTTCCTGCCACAAAAGCGGCGCTAATTTTAACACCGTCCTTGATAATATGCCCCAGTGTTCTTACACTGCTGCGCAATGAGTATTAATGACCTGACGTCTAGCCAGGGCTTTAAGTGAGTCGGATTTCACCGGTACTGAACAACTGAAGTTTTTTAAAGGGGGCCTCGAAAGGGGTCTCTATCGGGCTCTGTTTTGGGCTCTGGCACAGGCGGTCCATTTTTCACCGGACTACAGTGACAGCAGGCACATCAATGTGCGCGTGCTCACACTGCTCACTTCTCAGTTGTGGAGAAGTTACGGCATGCTAGGCGAGCGTTAGGGGAAGGGAAATCCTTAAAAGAGTCATTCATTTTCTCTCTGGATTTTTCCTTCTCTTTTTGAGACCCATGAGCAGCAATATTGTCGTGGTGTCACCAGGGCTTTAAGTGGAAGCTTTTTCACTATTATATACAAGCCACAGTTCGGAGTGAGCCCCACACTCTCCTACAAACGCACCGATAATATCTGACCTCTGTCAGGCACCTGCAAGCTCCATAGTCACCACTAAGCTTCCCCAGTCACCTGCGAGTTCCAGACATCACATGCAAGCTCCTTACATCACATATACGAGCTCTGTCAGTCGCCTGCATGTTATCTCATTCGTCTGTGTGCTCCGTCTGTCATCTGAGAGTTCCTCAAGCCTCCTCCAAGCTCCCCTTGTCACACGCTAAATCCCCAGTCACCTGCAGTAGCAGATCGCACGTGGAGCTCACCTATGTGCCCTTGTCTCCTACAAAGTTTTCACTAATCCCGCCACTCCTGACACGTTTAGATCAGGTGTGGGCTTCTCTCCCACGCACACTTGACCCCCGCTAGCCCAAGTAGTGTTACCCTCAGATAACCCTCGAGTCAGTCTGGCCACCTCTGTCCACTTGCGGGCTCATCCTCCAGTAGCTCATTGGCTCGCACAGTCAGTATCTGGCTTCTTCGCTCACTGACCCGCTCCCCGAGGACTTCCTAAACCTCTTGGCAGCCCCACCGGTTACCCAGTTACATAAAATGGCACCTAGCACCCCACAGTCCTCACAACACCCACACGTCTTCATCGGCTCTGAGCAGGGATTATCTGTGGCTGCCCTCGGCCCCCACAGGGGCTCACATAAAAGGGCAGCCCTTTAGTGCCATTTGGTCACAAACACCACCCCTCCTAGTGGTTGGGCTCAGGGAAGGAGTCTAGGCGCGTCACTTCCGTCGCACAGAGGTCGGGGGAGGGTACTTATACCTCCCCCCAACCTTTCTGGCATCCTCTTTGCGCCGGACACGCGTCTACCTATGTTGCCGCGCCTCGTGTCGATCCCTGGTTCAGCGTCGTTGTGACGGACAGTTGTAGCTGGAGGCGGTGAGTCCTTTGCACCCCCCTCCCTCCTTCGTCTTGTGTGCGGTCGCCAACCGGCCATTGCATGGTGGGGCTTGCATAGAGGGGATGGGGCGAGGCTCCTTTGTGAGGGGGCATGATGTGTTGCGGTCTTGGGGGGGCGCAAGTGGCGAGGGGGCTGTGGCCGCCGGATCGTGTCTTTTCCCGGCTGCAGGGGAGCTGCATATTCGGGTACATGGCCGGGTTGCGCCCGGGACCAATGGGTTTGTTGTATGTGCGACCACAGTCTCTTCCCCGTGCGGGCGGTGAGTTTTGCCCTCCTCTGGGATGCTGTGCCATGGCGTTGGGCACCCCTCCTTTCGATATTGTTGGAGCTTCCCGCCCCTGGGCTGCTTTCGGGCCTGGCACTTACGCTCAGTGACATTGTGCGGGACCGGGGTGGGGCGTGAGGGGCGGCCTGGCAGCCTGGCAGCCTGTGGTGTTAATTGCCGGGCGCCTTGCCTCTGCCGATCATCTTTTCATGGACCGGCTCCCATTGGGGGGGGGGTGGGGGAGGGAAGACAACTACCTGGCAAGTCCTGGGCCTGGGTTGGGTTTGCCTCTGCTCTTAAGCAGTAGGCCAGGCGAACGGGCTTGTCTGGGGGCCTACCTGTGTGGCCCGCAAGGCAGCGTGCTCGCCTCTTGGTCGATCGTTGGACACGCTGTTTTACGGGGCGATGCCGGATGCAGCGCCCGGGAGTAGGTGCTGGAGGGGAGTGCTGCTACTGCATCCCAGCGGTTGTCCATTTTTGGGGCTGGCTGCCTCTTCCTCCAGGCGAGCGTCGCATGAAGTGGGGAGAGGATGCGGCTTTGGGGCAATGGCTGCTGCGGGTTCCGCTTTGGGTCCTGTCATGGCTTCACAGCCGGGGAGCACCCGGCTGATTTGGATGTCGGCTGCTGCGGAGCGCTCCGGCTATGGGGGCGGGAGGGATGCAACTACCCTGACTGCTGGAGTTAGCGACTTTTCGTCTTTGTATGCCCAGAACCCTCCGCTGTTGGTGGATGCTTGGTGACTAGTTAGGATGTGGCTCAATTACTAGAGCAGCGGACTGTGGTCCTGGGGACCAGAGTTCGAGCCTCAGCGTGTGTATAACATTTTAAATAAACCTAGCACTTATAATATATTTACAGCCTCGTGGGACTCTTGTGCTAATTGTTTCCATTGTGTCCAGAATTGGATTATATTGACGGGATTGAAGCGATATGTTACTCGCTGATAAATGCACAGGGGCATAGGTTCTCAACTTGGAAAGAAATAAGGCTCTTCATAAGGCACTGCAGTTCCCACCACATATTGCCCTGCCATGCTTCAGATGTTGGTACACATACTGGGGCCCTTAGGGGGAGTGGGGTAAGTGTCCACCGCCTTAGCAGACTACTTCTTGGGCCAGAGACGGACTATCACATAAGGTGAAGGGTCCGTTTTGTTTGTGTCCGGCAATGTCTCTTGGCCAGGGAAGGAGGTGTGATTTCTCTGTTATTGCCTGCGCGTGTTCAGGTCAGGCTGACCTATGGTGTTAGTCCCTTGTGTGGCCATGGGGCGCAGCCTGTGGCCTGTAGGGTCCCCGGCCGGGCTCTGGGGTGCGGCGAATTGAAGCGGCTTCTCTTCGGGGCAGGCAGCGCTCCCACTGCCCGGGATGTAGTTTGCTTACTTTCCGACTGCAGGGACAAACGGTCGGAACAGTCAAGGCCGTTTACGGATTTTAAGGAGGTGAAGTTGCTCCCCCGTTACATGCTCATAGCTCTGGGCGCTTCTGTTCTATGGTGGTGCCTGGGGATACATACTACGCTGCAATCTGAAATGTCTGGCCACCACAGCGCCATCTGGGGCAACAATATCGTTTACAGCGTTTTGTACTAATCGGGTAATAGGGCTTGATTCCAAATGCTACCGGTGTAATGTGCTGTTTTACTGCGAGTATGGGGATGTTGGCTCAATCGGCTACAGTGTGTACTATGAACTAAGGTGGAAAGTGCGATTCCCATACGGGTCAGCTATGTTGTCGAGACCCGATGCATAGTCATTATCGCCAGGGCAATGCTTTCCGGCCCTGGTTTGACCCCGAATGGCCAGGCGGCAAAAATGGCGGCCTCCCTCGCTCGTGCGTTTATGGGTAGTTGATTGCAGCACTTGGTGGAATGGTCGAACGCAAGCAAATGGCTATTATGGATTTGGGGGCAGTTTATTATTATAAGCGTTTTATGCATTGTCTGCGATTAAATGCAACCCGAGATCGGAAGCGAAAACTAATTTACAGCGTTTTTCAGTTAAGAATTTATTAAGCCTACTTGGTGTTGTAGCTAGCGTTTTTGTGCACGTTCACTGGCCTCCCATTTGGTTGTTTAGGACCGCGGACTGCTGCTTAGTGCAGTTGCGATGGGCGGGGCAGCCTGTTTACACCGCTGTAGGCACCAGCTGCAATATGATACTGTGACATGGTCAAGCAGGTTCAATGTTTTAATCTTTACTTCTGCTCAACATGAGCTCAAGAATCATACCAAGTTGAGCCGGTGTTTTCTTGGCAAGTTAAGTTGTGCATCGTCCTTTATATGCAAGTGAATTTTGCGAGGCTGATAGATTAATCGACTGCGTGCTTGTGCGTACGAAAATTCCAAATTTAGACCACTCCTTCCTGGTCCTGGTGGTACTAAATAGCCTTTGGGACTTTGAGTTGTCGCTCAATTACGTTCAGCAAGGGCCCGGTAATGCGACAGTTTCCCCTAGCATAACAGCGCAAACGGTTTTCAATGTGTTGCCTCTAGGTTATTATCAGTGGCAATTCTCATGCTGGCCTCGGTAATGAGAATTCCACATCTGCACCTTTCACAGCATTAGAGTACCTCCCCTACACCATGCATAGGTACACTGCCGGGGGGGCGAGACCGGAGTGTCAAGAGTAGAGCACTCCATGCTCCCCGTGATTAGCCTCCCAAGCACTGAGCAGCAGCATGTTGCTGGCAAAACCCACTGGTACTTCCTTTTCATCCTGCCAGTCAGTTAACTATTATCCGGTAGCTGGGTTGGCTTGCTTGGTCAAAGATTCTTATCCAGGTGGGCACTTTCAACTTTATCATTTTGAGGTTGTTAAAAGGAGTGCCATTTAGTGGGGTATCTAACTTGTTATTCAGCGATTCGATACCCTTCGGGGGGGTCGTTATGCACCAATGCAGACGTTATGTTTGGCACAGCCAATGGCAATCACAACACGGGAGGGTCTACGGGTAACTCTCTCCAATGCATCAAGCAAGTTACAATGTAATAGTAACATGACAAGCCACACTCTCTAAGGTAAAAGCACACAAAAGAGCACCCCCAATTATGTACATGAGGTCCCAGCAAGTGTGACAGCCAGTCTTTATGCAACCTATATGTTGCATTCTGGGGCTTGCAGCTGCACATTAACATAGGAGGTATACCCCTAACTCCCAGCAGGCAGTGCGTGCACACCTGGGGGCATGGTTTTCGAATTACTGACTCCACAATACGAGCATGGGTGGGCAATGCCAACAGGTTTGGTAATTTGCATTGTGTCTAGACTTCAGTTCATCACTAGATGTCCCTCCCGAGGAAGAAGTATCTGCAGACAATCCATAACTAGGCTCCTGGCCATCAAAACGCTACTTGTCCCTCTAGAGTTAGGTGCAGTGGATTGGAATATTCATCTAGCTGCGGTGCATCAGTTGTTACTGGGTGTCTTCCTTTAGGACAGGCAAGTGCGTTAGCGAGCAGTATCAAGTACCGAGGCAGAGGGGGCCCAGCAGGGACCATAATGAGGTAGAGTGCTTAGAACATAATCTGGGAATCTAAGATGATGAGGTCGATGGACCTACCACTTTGTTAATAGTTAACAGCTGTGGGAGAGGGCGAGTGCAAATGTCTGGTCGATGCAGCAGAATAGGGGTACTCTGTAAACTAGGGCATGTTACAGGTTGTTTCAGTTATGCTAATATCACCCGCTCTATAGTCAGGCGGGTTGTGGAAGTTGTCTTCTAATAAGTGGTCTGCGGTTCGAGAAGTTGGGGAACACTGGGTTAGAGCACAAATGGGCTACTATGTATTAAAATAACATCTGGCTTTTCCAGTATTCCCACCCCCCCCAAAAAAAAAAAATATATATATATATATATATATATTAAACACAAAAGGGTTCAGCACTATTCAACAAAGTCATTAATAAAAAAAGGATGTCCAAAACATCGGTGTGGTTTTCTTTGAGAATTTTTTCTTTATTTCGTATTTTCATAAACATGAAGAATCATAGCAGACGCGTTTCGTCTCTGTAAAGAGACTTCTTCAGGGCTTCTCAAAGTAATATAGAGGGTGTTCACGTTGATGTTTATATAGTTCAAGCTGGTAACTGAATATTCAAATTTTTCAAAAAACTTCTTATATGAAGATTATCTTCAGAGGTGGCTTGGTGGCCCGTAGCTTCTGGTTTCATCGTTCTCTTATCGAAAACGATGAGACCAGAAGCTACGGGCCACCATGCCACCTCTGATAATATTCCTCATATACGAAGTTTTTTGAAAAATTGGATTCAGTTACAAGCTTGAACTATATAAACATCAATGTGAACACCCTCTATATTACTTTGAGAAGCCCTGAAGAAGTCTCTCTCCAGAGACGAAACGCGTCGGCTATGATTCTTCATGTTTATGAAAATACGAAATAAAGAAAAAATTCTCAAAGAAAACCACACCGATGTTTTGGACATCCTTTTTTGTATTCATGGACTTTGTTGAATAGTGCTGAACCCTTTTTTGTTTAATGTTGTGATAGGACTTGTTCCTAGTTGAGGAGCGTAGAGGGGAGTGCTTCTTGGTTCGTTGCACTATAAGATATTAAAAAACACTATTCATTTGTCAGGTGCGGTATTAATAGCTACTACGCTCATCTTGTTTGTATTTATATATATATTCACTGAAAAAACCATAGGTTTCACACATGTTATAGTTAGCTGTACATTTCACTCGTAAAAAACCAATGAAATTCCCCCGTTATAGTTAGTGCAGGCAACTATAACTCACGCGACCGCAATCCTCTGCTGATGCTAATACTGTATTTAGACACTTATTTGCCCATGTCTTCTTCCATTAAATTTTAGCTATACATATATTACAAATATTTTTTTTTCATAAAGACACATATGTCATCAGCAGAAGATTGCGGTCGCGTGAGTTATAGTTGCCTGCACTAACTATAACGGGGGAATTTCATTGGTTTTTTACGAGTGAAATGTACAGCTAACTATAACATGTGTGAAACCTATGGTTTTTTCAGTGAATTTGCAAGGTTTTTTAAATGCTAATTCCTAACTATAACGTGTGTGAAACCTATGTTTTTTTCAGTGAATTTGTACGTTTTTTTAAATGCTAACTTACTTTACGCCATTCGTGGCGTGCGCGCCTAGTTAACGCAGTTCGTTCCGTGCGCGCACGGTGCGCTTCGCGCACCGTGCGCGCACAGTGAGCACGCGGTGCGCTTTGCGCACCGCGCGCCCACTTTACGCAGTTAGTGCCGTGCACACACGGTGGTCACGCGGTGCGCTGTGCGCACCGCGTGCCCACGTTATGCGGGATGGGCCATGTACGCACGATGCGCTTCGCGCACCGTGCGCACATGGGGGACATATTATGCGCATCGTTGTGAAATGTATTCTTTATTATTTTCATATGTTTGCTATGCCATGCACAAATGGTGCCCTTCGGGCACCAATCGCACACGGGGTGGGGAGAGTGTGGATAATTTAAAAAAAAAAAAAAAATTTTTACCGTACGGTAAGCGTAATCGGCGATTTTTCGAAAAAAAAAAATATTATTTTTGGCCTTGGGGGTTGTTTGGGGACCCGTATATCACTGCTGGGTGGTTATGATCTCAATATACTGCCCCTTTAGACATTTTTTGGCTTCATTTATGCTGCCCCACTCAGAGTGCGAGAGAGAAAATGGCGGCCGCCGCTTCCTGGTTTCGGCCGATTCGAATGTTTACTAAGATCTAAGCCAATCAGAATCGCGCTCGCGCACGTCACCGTACGCGTACGGTAAGCGCACCGTAAGCTGGCTCAGATATATATATTGATTTAAAGGCTATTTTCTCAGAATCTACTGAACAGATTTACACCAAACCTACAAAAGGCACTTCCTTGACCTGAGGACTACCTCTCTGCCAAATTTCATTTAATTCTGTTCAGCCGTTCGGGCTGTAGCTCTGTCTAAAGGTCCTATGGAAAAATGCATGGGAAAAACGCGTTTTGGGACCCCCCTTTTATCTCAGCCCCCGCTTGACGAATCCCCCTGAGACTTTCAGGGTAGGAGCGGAGCTCAACGCCCCACCTATTTTGAAAATTTCGCGAGGATTCGTCGACCGGCGCCAAAGTTATTCAAAATAGAATGTTGCGGATTTCCTATGGTAAGAGGGTCCTAACTATAACTACCTACTGGCGACCGCCAGTAGGTAATATATATATATATATATATAGGCAGGTACTTGTACATATTGTTCCCCTACCGTTCCCACTGACTTGTCTGCTCCCTGGTACGCATTAGCAGAAGTTGGGTGTGCAAGACCTCACCCTGGGTGGTGACTGGTTTAATTTTGATGGACAAGTCCAGAATGTTTCTCATTTACTGAACATGTGACTTTTCAATTGCCTGTGCATAATGTCTCAGACTCGTATCATATTAATTTTTATAATTACTGTATTGACTAGCGCGACCAGCGGACACTCAGGCATCAAGGCATCTCCAGCGGTGAGTGTTTCCATGCTGTAAGATTATAAGGTTAAATACTTGTCAGCACCCGCTGGGGTGTCAGCCTTTGGCCTTTCACGTGTTAAAAGTTGAGTTCAAAGGGCACATGGCAAAGGATACCAGAACTGATGTATCGTTGGGTCTGGTGGTGGGTTAGACCGCTGGTCTGAGGCTATAACCCGCGCTGGGTTCAACCAACCTTTCATCCTTCTGTGGGGTTAAAATGAATATCAGGGAGCTGGGCTACAATAATATCGATCATTCAGCGGCAGCATAACCATGGGAGCACTTGCACTTCACAATTATACAAGCGTCATTTTATGCTCCAACAAGCACCATTCACAGACCACTTTGTGTGGAAAGTAAGCCGGGCTGGATAAAACTCCTACTTCTACATGCGTTGGCACTTCTTGTCAGGAGTGGTTTGCCAAAGGTATTGCACTTCAGTCAGGCAAAGTTAACAACTCATCCACTCCAAGCCAATCATTCAGTTCATCCTGGGCCGCATACACACAGCCCGGTAGCAGGCCCCGGCGTTTGTCAGCACCATGAATTACAAAATTGTAACTGTACAGTGGGCGTGTCTTGCTGACCGGGCAGTATGGCTAAGGCCTCCAGGGCCGATTAGTCAGATACCAGTACGTGTGGCTTGCCCGCAGTGCAGTGTTAGGAGAATTACAATACCATATACAGGTCACACTGGGCTTGCCACCAGTGGGTCACTTGTGGGAGCGGATTTACTGCCATAGGACTAGGCATAAAAGGAGCATGGCTCAACACAGATTACTAAGGGGGATATCAGGGACCAGCATCCGATACACATGTTTGGTGGAGGGCAATCGATTCTGGGCACCCAAGTGAGCCAGGTCCAGGGCTTGAAGCATATTGGGTCACGACAGGTTAGTAAGCAGTTTTTTCTAGGAACGGACCAGGCACACACAGTAGTGGAACATGCGAAAAGCTGCACAGTGCCACAATTTGGCGAGCGACGGTAGCAACAATTCCACCGCAGCCAAAGCAAATCAAGGGACTTACGGGCAGATGCAGCGCATACTAATGTTCACTCCAGCCACACTATATCAGTATTGACACGAGCAAGTGTTCGACATAATCATCAATATCCCTGACTTGGCAAAGGCCTGATCTCATAGCAGAAATTGTGACCCCCTAGACCAACTTGTGTTAGTGGTGCTTCAGTTAAAGCGGTTTTCGCTCACATTATCACCCTTGCAGCCAGTCGGCTTGCGTAAGTGTGTTACTCTACAGGCATGTGGTTCCATAGCTGGGTAACACTGGTTTTAAGCACATGGGATCACATTTAGCTAAAAACATTGAGTATTCCCATTTCCTAGAAAGGGCAGAAATTGTGACCCCCTTAGACCGGCACGTGTTAGTGGTGCTTCAGTTAAAGCTATTTTCGCTTGCATTATCGCCCTGGCAGCCAGGCGGCTTGCGTAGTGTTACCCTACAGGCATGTGGTTTCCACAGCTGGGTAACACTGGTTTAGAGCACATGGGGTCACAGCTAGCTAATCACTTTGAGTATTCCCATTTCCTAGATAGGGCAGGTATCTTTACTTGGGTTCTCCGACAGTATCCTGCCTTCAAGCTTCCCCTGCAGGTCTGCATTATGGTAATCCTTTCACACGAGTATGGAACGGGCCAATCCTGCGGCAGGGTGCGGACATTTATCTGGCTACACAGCAGACTCCTGTCAGACGAGGGTGCTTGCGGGCCAGGTGGCCATGTAATGAGCAGAACCAACGGTAAAGATCCCTCTCCCCCACCGGATTGCCCGATGTGAGGGCAGTGGGATTTGCAATTTTATAGGTGTTTATTCACCCACACAGGGGCAGACGGGTACATTGCAGGGCTCTGTATAATTAGGGTGGGGGCAAGACCTATGGAAGATGTGCACCGGTAACCATGAGCATGGGGATAAGATCCAGTCTCGCAGCGGTAAGTCAGGTAGATGGGTTATGTCAGTTGCTTAGGCCAGAATGGGTGCCGTGGCTCCAATAGCGTCAAGGAATATGGGTTTGGATCACCATTGCTGACAATTTCAGAGCACACCCTGCGGTTCTATCTCAGTGGGTGAAGGTAAATATGCTTATAATCCTCTATGTCTACTCAATCCAAAGGCATTTCCATCTTGCCGCACCTGGGATACCTGCACCAAAAGCGTGTGATGGGCCATTTTGCTGGGTGGGGTCAGTTTTTACCTGCCAGTTGGGACTCGTAGAGTTCAGGGGTGGGGTGTGCTATGTCTCAACCCCCTCCCAAAAAAGGTAAACGCATATCCTTGCACACTGGGCTCTACTGATTACAGCACACTGGATGGTGGTCAATGTAGAGCAAGTAATTGGTTATGCTCTTGGGGTCCCATCTCCTATTGGCACTGCGCTCCCGTACATTGGGAGGTCGGTGGGTTGAGATAAGGGTATTGGTTGGCCCGAACAATATCTTGCAGGGTAAACTGAACTGTGGTTAAAGATGAGTATGGTGTTCCCTACCTCTGAAGTACTGAGGAATTTAAGACCCCAGCGGTGCCAGGGGTAGCACCCTATGACTTCGAGTTCTTCCTGTCTTGGACCACAGAAACACAGAGTCTTGCGGTGGCGTCAAAGATCGATTTTAATATGACTGCAGTCAGTAACAGGTATCCTAGAAGTACACACGAGTATGTTCTCAGGAGACTGCTCAAAATTACAAAACCAGTCTTCTCCTTATATACAAAATATCATGCTTCAGGCACACATTCCTCATTTTACGATATGGTCATTCATATGTATTCATTACAAACGAAAAGGCAGAGTCATGATGACCATCCCACATTTCAGTTCAGCCAGCCCACAATTATTTACCCAGCGAGGCTCAGATCCCTCATCAGATATCAGCCAACCCCAATAAACACGGGCACCTCCTCCTCGTAAACAGGCCATAAAGCAGGAAGCGGAGTCAGGTGTGAAGGAGATTAGTTGGGGCTTGTGTGGGATGAAAGGCTTTATGGTGTGTCAAACCCTGATGCTAATCACAGGTGGCCGTAGGAAGGGGAGGTCGTGAGACCGGACTGACCTCGGGTAGTGGAGCCAGTTCGCACAGGTCACAGAGAAGTCAATAGAAGGTAAATGTGTTCTAAAGGCCTGTGCATGTCCTTAATGTGCAGCCTATGTGAGGGCAACCATAAGATGGCTACCGCTCTAAAATGGAACCCACGAAGTCAATGTGTAATATCGTATACAAAGTGAATTTATCGATGAAACGTTATGCAAAACACTTGTACATACCGCATTGGCCATTCGCGGTTCGCTGATACCGAAATAGGCAGGGTAGGGCCATGCCTCCTACGTGGTCCCAAAATTTAAAGTACCACAGACCCTCCTTTTGCCCTTACATAGGCAATACCTATACTCATATTAATCCGAGTCCAGGTCTATATTCATAAAGTCATGGAGATGTTGCTGTAGCATCATCCTATTACTTAGCTCGTCCCTCGATACAGGTTTCCTTACACACAATATAGCACAGAGGCCACATATCGCAGGAGCACACTGTACACACAGACAGAACAGGAAAAGTATGGCTAAGATCATTCCAATGACCATCAGAATCTTCCATCCCCAGGCAGATATCAGTTCCCAGAACCACCCCATCAATGACCAATCTCCTTTATCCACGTGAATAGATTCAGATATTTTATGCAGTTTGGAGATGGCTTGATAAACTGTTGGAGCGTTATCTGGTATGAAAATGCAACAGCTAGATTGGATGACCTTACATACCCCACCACGGTCTGCAAGTATGACGTCTAGAACCATACGGTTCTGCAAAGTCATGAGGCGATCCGCTTGGAGCTCAGCTGTCAAATTACCAAGGGCACCAGCCATTACATTAACAGTGGATTCAACCACACAAGTCAGTTGTCTCAGGTTCCTACTATTGACCATCGGTCCCCAAAACGGCAGGAAACCCATTAAGAAGTCTCCCGCTTCCTGACCGGCAGTATCCTCCTGACTAAAAACGCCTCTCACAACTCTGGTCTTGTGATAATCAGAGGCAGCAGTAAATGTTGGCGGTAGCAAGTTTGCAATATAACATGTGCCCGAGAAATCAGGGGGCAACCGTGTATATGCTCGGTCATTGCAAACAAAATATGTACCCTTGGCAGCCAAAAACGCAGGGGAAAACTGTGATGGAAAAGTGTACGTTTCAGTACAGTCACTTTTCCCCAGTTGAGCTCTTGGATTCTGACCATTACCTTGTAAACAGGACCGACCTATGTGAGGTACGACCCAAATCGGAGATGAAATTTTGCGATGCTTTTCGCCCAGACTAATGCTATACCCCGTCGCGTTCCAACCTACATAAGCTCGCAATTCATCCTTGGGAATAGATGAGTATGCGTCGATATCTCTGCTAATATCAGCAACTCCTTTCATTAAGGCCTTATTGTTTGTGCTAGGTCTGATGGAACGCAGTTGTCGCGGGGAGTAGGCATCTAATGCAAAAAGAAACATGGTCTGGAATGCCCATGACGATCCATTATAGCTAAACGGCAGCACTAGATATGGGATACCCTTATTAATGGTATGTGGCATTAAACCACACACCCAGCAATTGGTTGTATTCATAACTAGTTGGTGCTGGTGCAGGAGTTGAATAAACGAGTTGTTTACGAACTCAGACCGTCTAGCTTGTTCGTGTTCAGGCAGGGGGTGGAAAGAGTGTAAGGAGACAGTAGGAGGAGTTATAGGCTGTACAGTGGGTGCAAATGGCACTTGAGAGGACAATAATACATATCCCACAGTAAACATCATCATACTAACTAGTGCAAACAGACATAATAATACAAAACGTTTGCTTTTCATTATTTTACATATTTTTCTCTTAAAGTTCATTTCCTCAGCGGGTCTCTCCATCTTGAAAAACTCCATCCTCTAATCGTGCTGTTCGCGGCGGGTGAGTTTCTTCTGCTTAGGAATACACCTGTCAGTCCAGGGAATGCCCCAGACTAACCAGAACCGTTGACCTAACGTCTCCGGCTTGTACCCCAAAGTCTTCGCACCGCGACCCTACAGCAGAAAAACCAAAAGAAAGTTTCTCAGATGAGAGAGAGCTGTGCTGTCAAAAATATCAAAGAGAGGAAAAAAAAAAAAGAATTTTTATTTGTCCATAGTTCCAGGCCTCAAATTATAGCGTTCTCGTCCGGGTACTGTCTGATCTTGAAACAAAAGTTCAGGCTCTGTAGTATCTAATCGGATTGACGGTGGCACAGCTTCTTGCAGAATATTGTCACTTTCTCGCTCAGAGCTTGTTCCTTTCACACGCGCATCGCTAAAAGGCAGAAAACGAGGCACGGTCTCAGTTTCAGAATCAGCGATCCCCTCCTGGACCCACCGGTCATATGGCAAAGGCAAAGGGACCCTTTTACAGTGGACGCCGTGGATCCAGTTCTTCTTTCCTTTCACTCGGACAGCCGATCTTGTAGAAAGAAGGACGAGATGGGGGCCGGTCCAACGGGGCTCATCATTCTTTGCCCGTTGAAAATTCTTCACCAGCACCCACGTTCCAGGATCGATGGGATGTCCTGGAGCTTCAGAGGCCTGAGGCAGAGTATCGTGCACCTGTTGGTGTAAAACAAGCAATTTAGCCGTCAATTCATACAGATAGTCAAGCAGTATTGGATGTTCGATTTCGCTTAATTTTGTAGGCCTTGGCACTCCCCATATATTGGCCGGGCGGCCAAACACTATCTCAAACGGACTAAGTCCCACTCATGAGTGCACAGTCATTCTTGTTGACAGGAGTGCTAGAGGCAGCGCGTCAGGCCATTTAAGACCAGAGCTTGCTTGAATCTTGGCCAATTTAAGTTTTAAGGTGCCGTTATAGTACTCTACTAATCCAGCTGATTGGGGGTGATTTGTAGCGTGAAATTTCTGCTGAATCCCTAGCCCCTCACATACTTCTTTCATCACTCGACCCACAAATTCACTCCCATTATCACTCCAGACCATTCTCGGCATTCCAAAACTATGGAAAAATTATTTGACAAGGGCTTTAGCTGTGGACAAGGCAGTATTGTCTTTTAAGCGGTATGCTTCTATGCACTTTGAGAAGGCACAGACAACAACGAGTACATATTTTAAATTGTTGCACCTTTCCATGTGGATGAAATCTAGCTGCAAAACCTCGAACGGATACGTTGGAGGTGCAAAATGACCAGCTGGAGTTGGGGTTCCCCTACCAGGATTGTATTTCAGACACGCCATGCAATTCTTGACCACATTCTCTGCACATTTGGGAATTCCAGCATTTTGCCATACTGGAGCCAACAACTTGCAAATCCCTTTTACACTAATATGGGCCATTCCATGAGCCATCGTCACCACTGCAAGCACATACGCATTGGGTAACAACCAACGCTGATGTTCTGACAAATCGACCCAACAACCTTTTTCATCCAATTTACCCGTACTTTCTCTCCACTTGCTCAATTCTTTCTCTGTGGCTTCAGCTTGAAGGGACTTCACCCTCTCTATCATGTCTTCACACATTCCAACATCACCAACCCATCTTGCAGGGCCTGCAACATACATTCGATTATTTACATTCTTTGCTGTTTCTTTCGCGATTTCATCAGCAAATGCATTACCACAACCAACATCATCGGTAACTTTCTTGTGCGCACTGCATTTTACAATCGCAACTTGTAGCGGCAAGGTCAGTGACTCAAGGAGATCATTCACCAACTGACCATTCTGAATTTTGGTTCCATGCGAAGTCAGGAATCCACGTTCTTTCCACAAGCGCCCAAAACTATGGGCCACGCCAAACGCATACTGACTATCGGTGTATATGTTCACCTTCATACCTTTCGACAACACACATGCTCTCGTAAGTGCAATTAGCTCTGCTGCTTGAGCCGAGTTATGTGGTATACGCGCGGTTTCAACAACCGTGTGCAAAGTCGTGACAGCATATGCAGCAGTCGTATCACCATTCGGAAGCTTGAAGCATGAACCATCCACCCATAAGGTACCATCACATTCAGTCAAGGCAGTATCTTTAAGATCCACTCTCCCTTTTGTTTCTTCTTCTGTTTTAAACAGACAATCATGCTGTTCAATCTCATCTGTGTCTGTGACCATTGGCAATAAGGTAGCTGGATTCAATGTGTTGCATCTTTTTATGTGTACATGACTCGCTAATAGTGTCAACTCATAACCTGACAATCGAGCACTAGTTAAGTGCTGTGTCTTGGTCCTGTTCAACAACGTGTCCACTGCGTGCGGAACCATCACAATTAACGTGTTATTCATTACTAACCCAGCAGACTGTCGAATAGAGACAGCTGCTGCCGCTGTGGCTCTCAAACAACTTGGCAAGGCCTTAGCTACCGGATCCAAGGTCGATGAAAAATACGCACATGGGCGCTGTTTGTCTCCAAAAGACTGTGTCAACTCTGACAATGCACAACCTTCTTTCTCGTGAACATACAATGTAAAAGGCTTGCTGTAGTCGGGAGTGCCCAACACAGGAGCTGAACATAATGCCTCACGCAATTCAGAAAAACTTTTCTGACACTCTTCAGACCATGGGACGAGATTCGGTGTGTCTTTACATGTCAATGCTATTAAAGGTTTTGCCAGCAAAGAAAAACTCGGGATCCACTGCCTACAGTAGGAAGTAATACCCAAGAAAGCACGCACTTCTCTCTGTGTTCTTGGCACGCTCAATTTTGCAATGGCCTGAATTCTTTCTGGGGTCAGTTTCCTTCCCTCCTTCGAAAAGAGATGACCTAAGTAGGTCACTTCTTGTCGACAATATTGCAGTTTTGAAAGAGACACTTTGTGATGGAAGGCAGACAAATAACGCAACAATGACACCGTAGCTTCTTTACAAATCTCCTCAGTATCCGCGGCGATTAGTGAATCGTCAACATACTGGAGAAGGGTGGCACCACTAGGTAAAACAATTGCATCAAGCTGTGCTTTTAAAGCTTGGCTGTATATTGATGGGCTTTCACAGTAGTCTTGAGGAGCGTGTTTAAAACGGAAGCTACGACCTCCTAGGGTAAAAACAAAAATGTCCCTACTTTCCTCTGCAATCGGGATGCTAAAGAAAGCATTCTTTAAATCAATCACTGAGAACCAAGCAGCGGAAGCTGGAATCATAGTTAACAAAGCAGTTATATCAGGGACAACTGGAAACTGTGGCACAACAATCTTATTTACCTCTCTAAGATCGATCACAAATCTGTAAACAGGTGGCTGTGAAGGGTCAGTACATTTTAAAACAGGCAAAACAGGGCTATTGCAAACGTTACCTCTTGTCTCTTCAATTACATCCTTTTCAATCAGATCATAGATAATCGCTAGCAACGCTTTTTCACCTTCATTAGAGATCTTGTACTGGGGAATGCGTGGCAATTTAACATTGGCTTTCAAAGTTACCACGTATGGCGGTATTTCCAAAAGGCACACATCATTAAGACCAGAAGCCCAAAGAGCATCCGGAAGAGACAACAATTCAGCTGGCAGTTTATCCTTTGATAGATACATTGGAGAAATCACTTCCCTACCAAGTGTAAGTTGTACTCCTGAGGGGGAACAATATAATGTCGCATGTAATCTCTTCAACAAATCTAATCCTAACAGGTTTTCACCACAACCTGTCGTGAGGATAAGGGGTGCTTTCAGCTCACAAGGTCCAACAGAAAGGGTCATAGGACTAGAGATCGGGTTCCTAACCGGGGCGCCAGAAAAACCTACTGACACATTCGTGTCGCCAGACAAAGGTGCGCCAGGGAGTTTTGAATGCATAATTGAACTTTTTGCAGCACCAGTATCCAACAGAAAAGGTTCTGACACACCTGCTGTAGTCACCTTGACATACGGTCCACTCTGATCCACTGGCACTGAAACAACTCCCTCTCTTTGTCTACGGCCATCCTAGTGATCATTACTTTCTACATTTTCATCCTCTGCATAATAGTCATTGTTAGAGTACTGAGCTGTCCTACCAGTTGCATTGCCTTGCTGATCAAAACTATTAATCGTATTTTGAGATGGAAGGGGACGTGCGTTCTGGGGAACATTCCCGCGTCCCCTACCTCTAGGAGCTTGTTGACCACCTCTACCTCTGGTGCTAAAAGCGCCATTAGCGCGCTGTAACAGAATAGGACAACTATACTTGAAATGACCCTCTTCCTTGCAATATGAACATTGATTAGGGCCTACAGGGACACGTGGTTGAGAATACTCGTACCTCTGCACGTTTCTCTGAAACTGTGGCTGTTGCTGATAATTACTCTGGCCACCACGTGGCGGGTAAGCTTGCTGTAAAAGAACCTTTGTTTTTAATTCCTTCGTTTTCTTGTCTGCTTTATCTTTCTCATCCTTATCTCTATTTTCTTAATACTGTGCAGTAGCCAGTATTTGCGCTGATGAGGAAACAGCCCAAGAACTCTCTGAATCTTTTAACTTCTTACACAACTCGGGAAGCAAATTATGCACAAATTTATCAACAAATAATCGTTGACCACCTTCCGTACTCATATCTTGACCACTGTGGTCAATAAACGTTTCCTCAAACCTGGTGAAGAAATCAGACACTGTTTCATCTTTCTTCTGCTTACACGCAGACAATTTATCCCAATTCACACGCATCGCGGGCATTAAAGTCTTCATGTAAGCAATGATTCTAGCAGGGAGTTCTGCTACCAACGGGTCAGGCTTTGCACCACCATCTTGTCCATCATTAGCAATAATAATATTAGCCCATGTGTCACCTAACTCTGCAGCATGATCTGCATTACGAATCAATCCCCACAAAGGCTGTGGAACAACATTTCCAAACAACATATCTATGTCTGCCAGGTTCATGACACACGATTCTGCAGTCTGCGATAACTCCTTATAATATCCTGCAGGGTTCTTACGGGGGTCAGGCAATGTCTGTTTAAGGGCTAATACTTCAGATCGCTTCCAGGGAACATGTACCCAAACACGCTGAAAATGTGGCAGAACAGGTGGAACAGCATTCGCATCACCAGGTCTCCAAACTGGAGGAACCTCACGCATTGGATATTGTCGCACTTTTACCTTTTTCCCTACGGCGAATTCTTGTTCGAACAGTGACTGATGACAATCCCCATTCCTAAAGGACAACAATGTCGTAACTGCTCTATCAACGTTGGGGCCCACAATTGTGCCTTTGTCAAATTCAAACCGTAAGCGACACAAAACCTGTGGGCTTGAGTCTAGACCATGATCTTCCAATTCCTCACAGAGGAATTCACACATCTTATCAAAAACATATCTTTGCTTTGGTGTTTCCCATTGGCGAAAGACACTCATGACAGACTCCACATTATACCTTGATGGATGGACAATCCAGTTACGTGCCATGTGGTCTAATACTTCTCTCTCTTCAGAACCAGGCCGCTGACTATGCAACTGCTTACGCTTGAAGTCAGGGGTCGCACTAGACCCAAATAAAGGCGATATGAAACTAGTGACTGCACTAGCTATTCTTTGTCGCGTAGTAGGAGAGGGTGAGGCAAGAACAGGGGGAAAGACAGAGGAAAGCACAGTAGGTGTAGATGCAGATGCGAGGACAGTATCAGGGAGAGTGCCAAGGGAGGCAGTTGGTGCAGCAGGCAAAGTTGCAGAAGGCAAAGGGGGTGCAGGCAGCAAAGTCGGCGGCCCTTGAGGGGGCTGCACCACAAGAGCAGGCGCCGGCTGAGGAGGAGCTGGCGGCTGCAGGAAAGCTTGCGGCACATTAACTGGAGGCTGTGCATTCAAGGGTTGCGGAGGTGCTGTAGCACTCTGCGCATACGGAGGTGGCGAACTCAGCAAATGTGCCATTAGGGGATCTTTCTCCTTTTCGTTCAACACATCTTGTTGAGGGTGCGGTAAAACTGGGTAACATTTATCGATCCCTAGTTTACGCTGTCTATGTAACTGCTCATTCATTTGTTCCTCCTCATTATCTTTAAATTGTACAGCTGCTTGCATTATCGACATACCTTTTTCTCTCTTATTTCTTTTTGCTAATTTAATTTCCTTCTGTTACGCTTCCTTTCGCCATAGGCGGAAAGAATCCAACATCGCCGGCCGGGCTTTCTTTTTAAATAATTTAACTTCCAAATTGTCTAAGATATCTGTATCGAAACTACCATTTTGGGGCCATTTTAAAACACCGTCCTTCCTGGTGTATCGGATCCATATTTCATTATATGCAATGGGGCCCACGCCATGTTTTACATAAAGCTCATAAGTTGGGAGTCCCAATTGGAGGAACTGGACACGAATCCTCTAATTGGGAATCCCTTTTACAACCCAAACAAAACAAGTTTCCAAATATACTAGAACCAGGCATCTTTGCTCACTAGTCTAGTTTCAAACTTCAAAGGATTATCAAAACGCGATAGTCTCGTGAATACACAAGTCCTTCGGCTTTGGCGCTTGCAAGCTCCAAATCAAAGCGATCCTGAAGGGATACCAAAACTAAGAACCAAACTAAGAATTAGGAGGCGCTCCACTTATACTTAACTGAGGTATCGATGACGTCACCAGAAGACTCGGTTAATCGTTTCGCTCTACCAAATTATCAAGGGTCCAAAACAGGGCGATAGTCAGGGCAGCAGTCCTTCGTAGCCGTCAGCAAGCGGGGAACCTCGCAGCAAAGACTTTCGGACCACGTCGACATCCAGGGGTCGATGAAGTGGCGGCCTTCCTCCAGAATTTCCACACGAAGCTCCTCACGAACCTCTGGCTTGGACCAGTACCGCTGAAATCGCCCGGAGTTGGGCGCCAACTGAAGTACTGAGGAATTTAAGACCCCAGCGGTGCCAGGGGTAGCACCCTATGACTTCGAGTTCTTCCTGTCTTGGACCACAGAAACAGAGTCTTGCGGTGCCGTCAAAGATCAATTTTAATATGACTGCAGTCAGTAACAGGTATCCTAGAAGTACACACGAGTATGTTCTCAGGAGACTGCTCAAAATTACAAAACCAGTCTTCTCCTTATATACAAAATATCATGCTTCAGGCACACATTCCTCGTTTTACGATATGGTCATTCATATGTATTCATTACAAACGAAAAGGCAGAGTCATGATGACCATCCCACATTTCAGTTCAGCCAGCCCACAATTATTTACCCAGCGAGGCTCAGATCCCTCATCAGATATCAGCCAACCCCAATAAACACGGGCACCTCCTCCTCGTAAACAGGCCATAAAGCAGGAAGCGGAGTCAGGTGTGAAGGAGATTAGTTGGGGCTTGTGTGGGATGAAAGGCTTTATGGTGTGTCAAACCCTGATGCTAATCACAGGTGGCCGTAGGAAGGGGAGCTCGTGAGACCGGACTGACCTCGGGCAGTGGAGCCAGTTCGCACAGGTCACAGAGAAGTCAATAGAAGGTACATGTGTTCTAAAGGCCTGTGCATGTCCTTAATGTGCAGCCTATGTGAGGGCAACCATAAGATGGCTACCGCTCTAAAATGGAACCCACGAAGTCAATGCGTAATATCGTATACAAAGTGAATTTATCGATGAAACGTTATGCAAAACACTTGTACATACCGCATTGGCCATTCGCGGTTCGCTGATACCGAAATAGGCATGGTAGGGCCATGCCTCCTACGTGGTCCCAAAATTTAAAGTACCACACCTCCCAGTCAGACATTACTGTTCACCATGGTTTAGCAATCAGAAAGGTCTGTGCAAATACCTGGTCACCTTCACAAAGTATGTGCACTCTGCTCCGAGAGCAGGTTACGGGTTGCTTCAGTAAGCATAAAAGTCCCTGCCCTGATAGCCACAGTAGATAGGCTGTTTGTGGAAGCAGTCATGTAACAAATAAGGGAAACAGAAGTTAAGGCACATAAAATGCTAGAAGGATTGCGACTTCAGGTTGCAGGAGGTTCGAGCCTACATTAGCTTGAAGGGTAATATAGCGGTGGTTACGAGTAGAGCTCCCTCCTGGGAGGCCATCACATTCCTAAAGGTCTTTTGAGGCAGTTGAACATTCCAGAAGAAGGATAAACAGCGCGATGCGTAAGTGCACAAACCAAAGGGGCGTTGGCTTCATCAGGCATGGGCTATACAGGCAAACACCATAGGTTATTTTGACAAAGATGCGGTGCACTTTAAAGGTGGGCAGGGATCTGTTCCTCTTGGATATGCAGGAGGCCCTGGAAATTGCAGGTTGCAGGTGAGAATACAGCTGGAATGGTGGGGGGCTCTGTAGGCGACAGGGGCCGCCTCCAGAGCTGTGGAGGAGTTACAGTCCTTCGAGCAGGTGGGGGCATGACCAACAGGGGGCTTGCCTTGCTAGGCTCCGCCCTTAAAGGGGCAGGAGTAATAAGGGACCAATGTGTCATGTGATCCGGGAAGAGGATCACCCAAAAGGTGTAGCACTGTTTGGGTTTCCCACAGTGCTGGCTCATCAGGCGGGCAGGGCAGCATAGGTTAGTTACAGCTGCCTGCCCTTGGATCGCCCGTAAGATAACCCACCATATTGCATACTTTTGTATGGAATAAACCTGAAGCAATATTTTCCCATAACAAAAGTTGTGTTGGGTATTTATTTATTCATGCATGCTCAGACTGTGGGTGGGGATGTTGCCAATAATGGCACTATGTGGCTGCCCGCGGACCCGCAGGGGGCCACCTTAAAGGGGGGCCCTTTAGTGCCATTTGGGCACAAACACCACCCCTCCTAGTGGTTGGACTCAAGGAAGGAGTCCTTTCGCCTTGGCGCGCTAGGCACGTCACTTCCGGCGCACAGAGGTTGGGGGAGGGTACTTATACGTCCCCCCGCCTTTCTGGCGTCCTCTTTGCGCCGGACACGCCGTCTCCCACCCTACCGCTTACCCGGCGTGGGGCTGGCAGGCTAAGTATGTAGAACGTTGTAAAGTTTTCTTTTGTCGTTGCAGGCGGAGTTACAGGGCAATCTGTAGGCAAATGGGTACTGAAGGCTACCTCTGCATGAGCACAATAGAGGTGCCAGAGCCAAATCCCAGGAGCCTCAGGGCAGGTTCCTGGAAAACCGCGTCGGTGCCCCATTAGTCCTTCGGGTGGTGGGGGTCATGACCAACCGAGGGCTTGCCTTGCTACACTCCGCCCTGAAAGGGGCATGAGTAATAAGGGACCAATGTGTCATGTGATCCGGGAAGAGGATCACCCAAAAGGTGTAGCACTGATTGGGTTTCCCACAGTGCTGGCTCATCAGGCGGGCAGGGCAGCATAGGTTGGTTACAGCTGCCTGCCCTTGGATCGCCCGTAAGATAACCCACCATATTGCATACTTTTGTAGGGAATACACCTGCAGCAATATTTTCCCATAACAAAAGTTGTGTATTTATTTATTCATGCATGCTCAGACTGTGGGTGGGGATGTTACCAATAATGGCCTATGCAAATTTCGAGCTTCAAGGGGAATCCAGCAGAAAAGGAGTCACCTACCGTGTGGGCCACATCTACAGTGCAAAGGAAAAGCAGCGCCTGCTGCGAATGAGCGCTGTATTCCGGCGTGCACTCAACATGAGAGGAGGAGACCTGTCTGCAGATCGTAGGGCACGCTGACTGAGGTGGAACGGAGCATCTGCGAAAAAAAGGACGGGAAATAGTTTTTTTCTATCTGACAGATGAAGGGGGCTGATAAAACAGATTATCAGAAGCGGGACGCTCATGGTCACACACACACTGCATGACAGATGGCATGGTTCGTAGACGGACGTCAGAGACACACGCTACTACAACCAGAGAAAACTAGCAATAAAAACAATCGGTCGAGATTATCCCGGCAGCTTCTAAAGTGAAAGCGCGCACAGCGAGCTGAATACAAACTAAGCACGTTGTCCTGCCTGAAGTAGGACACACTCAATGAATAAAATAGTGCTTACAGCACCAAAAATAACTGTACCGTGTAAGAACTGAAGTAAAGGGGCCAGTAACCAAGGGAGGTTACAAATGATGACATGGCTGTACTAAGGAGGGACTAACAAGCCTCATAATGAATCAGAAAACAGCATTTACAAAGGAAAAACACTCAAGCCAATGAAAAATAAGGGCGGGGGAGTGGATGGTGCTTCTTTCCATACTGAACTACCACAGCTCTTCGCAGAGCAGAGCTTCCACGCTGGCTCGCGCTCGACCTAAAAAATAATGCGCAGGATGGAACACAAATAAACAAGCTGCGATTTGGGAAGGGTTGTGCACAGGTGCGTTGACACAACAGATGCAATGATGATAATTAAAACACAAACGTTTTAATGTCTTCGATCAGGGAGATCTGGGGTGAAGGGGCAAAAAAATAATAATGCACAGGAAGGAACATAAAAAAAACAAGCTGCGATTCGGAGGGATTGTTTGCGTGCCTGGTCTTGGACCTAGAGAAGGCCTTCGATACACTTTCATGGCCATACCTACGTGAAGTGCTCCATAGGATAGGAGTGGGGCCCCATTTACAAGCATACACTAAACTCGTATACACTAGACCAACATTCAGGATTCGCCCTGGTAATCACTGTATGCGGATGATCTGCTCCTCTATGTCCAGGATATTACCTCAGACTTCACTCCGATCTTTGCCCCCTGACAAACTTTGAGACTGTAGCTGGTCTAAAGGTCAACTGGGGTAAATCTACAATACAGACATTATTGGCCGACCTCCCTCTACAAAGGGTGAACGCTGGAGGAATCGACCTTGTGTGGAGTATGTGAGCGACACGATATTTAGGGGTACATTTGTGACACTCCCCACAAGATATCTACAAGGGTAACCACCAGAAAGTGCTAACAGGCACTCGTTCCTCGCTCAGTTTCTGGAAAACACTCCCCTTAGCCCCATTGAGAAAGTAGCAGTGACCAAAATGATCCTCGTCCCGCGACTGCTCTTCTACTTTGCTAATCTCCCCGCAGTCCCTCCCCGCTCCTTCTTCCGGGAACTAGATACTCTTCTTGGCACTCTGATATGGGGGGGGAGGGTTGTAGACTGGTAGCACTGACCAAACTGCAGCTGCCAGTGAACCAGGGCGGACTATGAGCTCACTCATTAGAAGCATACTTCCTAGCCGCCCAATTACAGCGGATGACGCAGTAGACAGTGGGATGTGAGTTAAGGGAGACCCAGACGAGCACTGGGCCAATATTTGCCTCTGTGATTCGACGCATGCTGCTACCAGGGGCCAAGCCCACCTCAACTTGTCCGTTACAAGTGATAGTGGTGCTCACCTGCATGAAACACATACACCAGATGTTAACCCCACTTGATTCCTCCCTTCTGCTGCTAGCGGGCCTTCCGAGAGGTCGTGATCACCACACAACACAAACCCTGCAAAAGTGGACAGAACATTCACTCACAGAGGTGGGTACAATGTTCGCAAATGGACACCTGCTTTCATCTGCAGAGCTGACAGTCGACACCGACCTTCCTAGAGGACAGTTTTACTAATGGACAGCTGGTGGCAGACTGCCGCTGAACCTGGAACATGACCGATACTGATCCGGCTACACACCCCGTCCTTCATGCTATCCTACAGATGGGCCCCGGGCATCATATAGTGACTTGGATATATAAGGTAATCCGAGAACTCAATGCAAAACCACTCGCCCGCTTCCGGGAAAAATGGGAGACTGAGCGTCAGAGGCCACTCCATGACAAAGAATTGGAACAGGCGTATATCAAAAGAGTATCCCGAAATTACAGATTCAAAAATATACAATACTTTATTTTACTTCGAGCGTATTTGACGCCAGAAAGTTTCCAGCGATATTACCCGAACACACTATTCTTATGCCCGAGATGTCGAGAACCTACCACAACCTTTCTCCACAAGTTTTGGAGCTGTCCGACGCTACAATCTTACTGGAATACAATATACACCACACTGCACAAGGTGACGGGGCTCACAGATGCTGCAACATGGGAAGCCAGTGCGTTAGGCATATTTAAGCGCCGCCAATAGCACAAAGTAGAAACGCGATTTGAGTCTCTGGCTATCCTGCTAGCTAAACGGAGCACCGCCATGCACTGGAGAACCCTGGCAGGACCTCCTCTGGCCACCTGGAGGGGAGCAGTTATAAAGTGGGGAGCATCGGAAGAAGATACGCTTCGATATGAAGAAGTCAGAGGCATTCAGAAACGCCACATCTCCATGCAGTAGACGACACAGTTACACACCATCAAGCATACCGCACCACACGCCAAGTACCCTCAGTTAACACCAGACTCCTCTCAAACCCCTCGGGAGGAACTTCATTCAGGGTGAGAGCAGGATGGCCATCTCATCACGCATAACATGCAGGGTGTGGATACAGGGCATATATGATGCACCAGGGCTATCAATACACACTCTCTTGAGGCCTGTTTCATAGTAACTAAAATCTAAAACTTTCAGCAATGTTTATCTACATCTAGCACTATACATTTCTTCATACACAGTTTAACTCCAGTTTTGTTCCACTCCCCAGTTTAGTTATAGTTATACTCTTCTCCCCATTGCAGAACTGAGTCTTACACTCATCAATGCCAAGTAACAGACATCAAATAACACTGCAATATATACAGTGAAGCTACATCTTTTATCATAGACTAAAACAAGAGCAGCATATTAGAGCAATATGGAATATTATAACAATGTCCACAGCTGAAATAATAATGTATCCAAATGCATGTACAAGCGCTTATGTAAATTTCAATTGCTAACAATGTTGTCCTATCACATGTATGCAATGAAAAAGAAATAAAAAGAATATACACAACAACAAAATCAGTGGATAACTGCAGCTCAGCTCTGTCTCGTGTAATGGAGAACAGCTCTGAGGCATGATTAGATACTGTGACAGCTTCAGGGGGAGAGGAATATGCAGCAGAATCTGGAAGCAATTTTTCAGTCCGCAGAGACTCATCCAATGCCTTGTCTTCCATTGATTTTGAGGCACATATTCATGGCAGTCATGGTGTCCCGTCGCCAGGACAATCGGTGCAGTGGAGGGGCAGGGTAGACCAACCTGAATAGCAGGCACATGCAGAAGCAAGGGGAAACAGCCCTTACAATGGTCATTACCACACAATACCTTTACCACGCATCCACTAACACATATCCCTTTCCCACTTGCTTTTACCACACGTCTTTACAACGAAAATAAAAAAAATTTGCAGGTAAAAAACAAGTTACTTACGTGTACACTGTGGTTCTACCGATGCAAACATCTTTCCACAAATTAGCTCATCATTTTGCCAACAGTTCACCATCTCCACCTGGATAGAGGTCCTTGCACTTTGTTGACATCAGACGCTGTCTGAAGTTCTACCCAGAGAGAATCAAACCTTCAGAAAAGACAGACCAACTCCTGATTTCTTTCACCTCACCAAGAAAAGAACAAGCTCCCTCCCATAGTATTGCTAGCCAGGTGTCTGCGACTATCGCTTTCTGCCATGAGAAGGCAGGAAGACCACTATCTGCGAATGTGAAAGCGCATTCTACTCAAAAGGTCGCTGCTTATTAGCAGGAGCGTCATTGCCTGACATCAGCAGGAATGTGGGTTAATGCCCACACCTTTGCAAAGCACTACTGCCTGGACTCCCTGAGAAAGGTGGATGTGGCAGTTGGACAAGCTGCGTTACGGGGCCTTTTTCCCCTAGATATGCCAATTTTGGGTATGTTCATATGCATTATACTTTGATGTTTCTGTCTTTTAACTTTGTGGCTCTGTCAGGTAGTATTTTTTAGGTCTTTGTGTTAAATTCAGGCTAATGGTTTTATATCTTGCGGTATTATTTTTGCCATGGTGGGATGGTTTGCCTTACCCACCTCCATCATTTACTGGATACTCCTTACTAGTCCGATTCAAGCATGTGAATCTATGATGAAAGATGTAATACTGGAGAAAAAACAAGTTGACTGTACACTTTGGTTCTCCAGTACTGATATGTTTCATGGTACCAAAATACAGTTACCGTGGGATTTCTACCATGACTACGGGGAAGATTCAAGCATGTGAATCCAAGATAGATATTGATACTGGAGGAGTGTTATATATGAGGATGAGGGTGTTTTTACAGTTCAGGGCTGGTGAGAGTATTGGGTGGCTAGGGTATTTTTAGGGTTTAGGGTAAGTAGGAGTATTTGGGTGACAAGGGTATTGTAAGGGTTTAAAGGCGGGTAAGGGTATTTGGGTGGCAAGTTTTTTGGGGGGGTTTAGAGTAGGTAGGGGTATTTGGTGGTAAGGGTATTTTTAGAGTTTAGGGTGGGTAAGGGTATTGGGTTGTAATGGTTGGTTTAGGGTGCATGGAGTACTGTGTGGCAAGGGTATGTTTAGGGTGGATAAGGTTAGCAAGGGAATTTTTACGAATTAGGTTGGGTAAGAGTATTTTGGTGGCAATGGTATTTTTAGGGTGGGCAAGAGTATTTGGATGGAAGGGTGTTTTAGGGTGGGTAAGGATATTTGGGTGGTAAGGGTGTTTTAGGGTAAGCAAGGGTATTTGGGTGGCAAGGTATTTTTAAGGTTTAGGGTGCATAGGGCAATTGGGTGGTAAGGGTGTTTTAGGATTTAGGGTGGGTAAGGGTATTTGGGAGGCAAATGTGTTTTTAGGGTGGGGGAATTGGGTGGTAAACATATACTTAAGGTTATGGGCTAGTTGAGTTTAGAGGTTGGAGTCGATAAGGATATATGTATTTATATACATACTCACAAATACATGTGTGTGTGCGCGAGTGTGTGTGTACATATATATATATATATATATATACACTCACTGAAAAAACCAAAGGTTTCAGGGGCGTTATAGTTAGGAATTGGCTTTTAAAAAACATTAGAAATTCACTGAGAAAACCATAGGTTTCAGGGGTGTTATAGTTAGCTGGACATTTCCCTCGTACAAAACCCTAGAAATTCCCTTGTTATAGTTAGTTCAGCTAACTATAACTCGCGCCCCCGCAATGCACTGCTGATGACGTCACATATTACCTCACTCATGACATGGTCAGTGATATTACTGATGACATCACTGATGACATCTCAAATGACATCACTGATGACATCACTGATGACGTCATACATGTGATAAATTACTGCATCTTCTCACACCCTAATTTAACCGTTGATACACCAACTCAAAATTTCAGACGTCCATTCTCAAAACCATAGATACTCCAATACCAATAACTACATACCCACTTATTAACTCTTAGGTCTACATACAACCCCACTCATTCACCTGTACAGTCACTCATACTTACAGTCACTCCGTACAAGACTATCATATGCATTTCTACACCTATATAGACACTCACACACAACCAATCATCCATAGAGGTACTCTCACACCTAGTCAGTCATGCAAATAATTAAACAGTCCAATTTACTCACCTATACAGTTAAACACTCAAGTTCACTTACTCATAAAAATAGTACCACATTCTTACGCTCTTATAGAATCACTGATACAAGCACACACTCATCCATACAGACACTCTCACAATCACACACTCTCACATATACCCCCTTATATACTCTTACACGCATATATACTGCCTTTCACATATGTAGTTAGTCACAAACGTACCACTGAGATATACATTCATGCCTAACACACCCATACATACACTCACTCAACCATACAGTTCATCACAGATGCACTCTTAAAACCATGCACCCATAGAATCACCCACTCACACATCTATGCACAGTCACACACAGCCTACGCACACAAACACTCAGGTACCCATACAGATACTCAGACAACCAATCAATAACCCATATAGACACTCATATAGCTATTCACAAAACCATGCAGCCACTTATAAACAAACACACAGACACATACAGACATTCACACAGTTTAGTCACTAGTCTGCAGTAAAATACACACCTACAAAAATCATCCATTCACACACTTGTACACCCACTCATTCTTCAACAGGCCTTTCACTATAAATATATAAAACATATTTAAACTTTACAGAAACACACTGTCACTGGATGACGTCATAAGTGATGTCATCTGAGATGTCATCAGTGATGTCACTGACCAAGTCATGAGTGATGTAATATGTGACATCATCAGCAGTGCATTGCTGGGGCGCGAGTTATAGTTAGTTCAGCTAACTATAACAGGGGAATTTCTAGGGTTTTGTACGAGGGAAATGTCCAGCTAACTATAACACCCCTGAAACCTATGGTTTTTTCAGTGAATTTATAAGGTTTTTAAAATGCCAATTCCTAACTATAACGTGCATGAAACCTATGTTTTTTTCAGTGAATTTCAAAGGTTTTTTAAATGCTAATTCCTATTTATAACTTATCTCTGAAGATATCATGTTTAATGATTTTGATTGGATTTGTATATTTTTCAAATTCAGTGTGTCTATTTCATTAATTACATTTTAAAAAAAAATACTTTTTAATCACCATTTTTTAAACTTATTTTTTCAATTAATTCTTTTAAAAACTTTAAAAATATTTTAACTTAATGGGTTTTTCAAACATATTTTTGTATATTTTTAAAAATATTTTTTTAACTATATGTGCAAAACTTTTTAATATATTTTTTTCAATGTTTTTGGATCCGCGCACCCTAAGCGCACTGTTCCCGATCCCTACGCGATAGCATCCACGCATGGTATGCGTTGGGTACGTGTTAAGTGCGCGATCGCAATGCGACCGGTACGCGACTCCCAGCGTATACGCGACACGTTCGATATACGCAATGCGACGTTTACGCGCTTCCGCGATGCGTCATATGCGTCTATGACGTGGTAGGTGCGCGGATCCCGCGAAATTTTTAACATTTAAAACAACATATTCTATTTCATGTGAATATTAATTGAAGACAAACTCTAAACTAGTCTTAAAACTAATATATTTTTACATCTAATCCTATGTTTTTTTTTATTCAATTTAGCGAATGCGCGCTGGTTGCGTGCTGCGTAAGCGCAGGATGTGCGGATCCCATGTGACCTGCAAAAAAAAAGAGATTTGATTGGTTCATTACACTTCCTATTCTAACTATTGAAAGACCCCACCCATTTCAATAATTCTTAGAGCTTCTTTGGAGGAACATCTCACACCTTAGAACTAGAAGAAACTTTTTGGGGAAGATTTCCACAGCTGCAATTTTTCTGAAGACAATGGCTTCTGCATAGCAGCCACCATCAGAATCAGACCATTCGTCCGATGAGGAATTTGTTGTGGAACCTCCACGCCCAGAAAGATACACCTCTGTGGTGTGGAATTTTTTTTCCTTCCCAGAAGGACAAATAAAACTAATTCAACTAAAGTGACATGTAAAATATGTCAAAGAAAGCTTTCCAGAGGAGATCCATTAAAAAAATACTCTTGTGGACTGCAAGTATGTTAAAACACCTGAAGACTCTGCATCCCGTGAACCTGGCCAAGCAGGAATGCAGAAGACTCCAACAGCAGCCTCAGCCAGCAGTGGCAAGCACTTCTGCAGCATCACCATCAAGCACTCACCCGGACATACGTCCAGAATTTGGAAAACTAAAAATTAGTTGCATTAAATGCAACAAACTACTATGTTACGGCGAGCAGTCAATTGAACTAATCTGCCGAGCGCAGCAAAACCACAAGTGCTAAACTTGTGTTTATTTTTTTTTTTTGCAGAAGTTGACTGTTTTGTTCCTCCTGTTGTCTTTTTTCCTTTTGAAAAAAACTAAAAAATAACAAAATTGTTCCAAAAAGTACAAAAAAAAAAAAGAACTAACTTTCCTGGTTTAAAAAAAGAGCTATATTTCTTTGTTAGTGTGTGAAAGTTTAGATGAATGTATGTGTAGCACGTAATTGACTGAATGAATGCATTAGTAGCGTATGGTGAATGTATAAGTGCAGAACTATGAGGAAGTGCTGCAGCATCACACAGTAACCTCTTTAACTGCAGTGTGCTGTAGTACTTCCGAAGTACAGGAATGCAACATATGTACATAAATATATTGCAAATCTATGCTTCTCTCTGCACGGCTCCTTAAACTGCAGCCATGTGGTGACACAGGCACCCTTGCACCATAGTGCAAGGATATCTGTGTCATGTGCTGTTTGTTTTTCTACAGGAAGACACACCTTCCTGCACAAAAACAATGAGAAAATAAATATTTCTCCTTCAATGTATGCTGAACATTTCAGGATGCATTGAAGATATAAAAATGTGGAGAAATTAAAACAATTCTCCTTGTTGTGCTTTCCTACACCAATTTTAGAATGGTGCAGCATTCACACGCATATCGAGATTTATCATTTCTGATAAATCTAGACATGTGTCTTGTTCTATAAGTATTAAGTGCAATCATGCACAACAACACTTATAGAACACCCTTTCAACACAAAGTGGTGTGCATGATGAGGTTGTATTTACATGGAGTATAAAAAGTACACAGAGTGCCTTTTCCTCTCTTTGTAAATATGTAAGAGTATCTTGCACAATAACTATGTTACAAAAAGTGACATATTTCCGTTTTTAAATTTCCTTGCAAATGATAGAAGGTAAGCAGAGTTTTGTCTGCAAAGATGTTCAAAGAAGAATGATTGAAATAATTGCGGTCCTTCAATAGCTAAAATGGGAAATATTATGAACCTCTCAAATCTCTTTTTTTGCAGGTCACATGATATCTGATTATGGTCAGATTTCAAAACTATATAAACAGAGTGTTTTTAGAAACGTGTTTCAACTTTGTAGCTTCTTGCAGACCTCTTCATTCTGCATATTGAGACTTAGTTAAACTTACCTTCACAGTAATAGGAATAAATAATGGTATACCTTTTTTCTGTTTTTCATTCCAATATGAATTCATATAAATTGCTTATTTTAAAATTTGGATCTGTGAAAGACAAGGAAAAAAAATTATAACGTAATAAAACATTTTTTACAACACAGCATAATTTCCACAAAGTAATTTTTTTGCCTTTTTTGCCGTTCTCAGAATATATTAAATTTCACTAAAAATTGTGATTCAATCGTACTCATCACTTAACAGCGGGCAAAAAAAACACAAACTCAAAGATTGTTAAAAAAAAACCAACATGCCATTCTCAAAAAAAAAAACAAGATACAAATCACAGATATATAAAATGCACACAGCTAACAAAATGTTTTAACTTTAACTTACAAAAACTGTAAATGATGTTGCTTTAAAATATTCACCGAATCTAAAGATGAATTTTTGGAGGATGCACCACGCCCACAACGTTTTCCTTCCGTGATGTGGAAATTTTCTACTTTTCTCGAGGGGCAAACAAAGACCAATGCCACCTTTCTCACGCGCAACATTTTCAAAAGAGTTCTGTTACGAGGGGATCCGAACAAAAAATACTCGTGCGGCACAGCAAGTATGATGAAACACCTAAGGACCCTTCATCCAAACAATCTTGCACGAGAAGAGTGCAAACAGATGAGAAACACTCCTATTCTGCATCTGTAAAAAAGAATCACAAATAAATGTATATTAATAACTTTCAAATTTATACTATTCCATTACTGTACAAACACATTTGATATAAATACTGACTAAGAAACTATAGTCCTGAACCACAAGTGTGACGATGGTTAAAACACTACATGCATAGTGCATACTACTTTGAAGCAGTTCATGCCCTAAAGCCTACCTCACTAAAACACTACATGCTAACTGACTAAATGATTACAGTACTATAAGGAGACACACTGGGTGAGTGACAGGGTGTTTGCTAGAGGTATACTAACTAGGGAATTGAAGGTGTGAAACACAACTGTGTAGGTGATTAGAGGACTGCATCCATACTGCATAGGCATTTAAAGCAGTATGGATGTGCTAAGGCCTGGCTCACTGCATGACTACTTGGGTACTGACTGAATGATTAGAGTACAGCAAGGAGAGTGCCTAGGTGAATTTATAAGTGGTAGGCTTTCCGCACAGGGAATGGATTAGTACTTGGTACTGAATGGGTCACTAGAGGAGTGCAAAGGCAGTGACAAGATGTTTGCTGGACTGTATGGATACGGACTAGGAAATTGAAAGTGTGAAAGACCAGTGTCTAAGTGGTTAGAAGACTGCATACATAGTGGATAGGGTGTTTCCTGGAAGTGTATGGATACTGACTAGGGAATTGAAGGTGTGAAAGACAATTGAGTAGGTGGTTAGAGGACTGCATGCATAGTGGATAGGGGTTTGAAGAAGTCCATGTGCTAAGGCCTGGCTCAGTGCATGAATACTTAGGCAGTGACTGAATCATTAGAGTACTGGAAAGAGAGTGTCTTGGTTAATTTATAAGTGTTTGGGTTTTGGCACAGTGAATGGATTAGTACATGGTGTTGAATGGGTCACTAGAGGACTGCAAAAAGAGTGACAGGGTGTTTCCTGGAAGTGTATGGATACTGACTAGGGAATTGAATGTGTAAAAGACAAGTGTATAGTATGTTAGAACACTACATGCATACTGCATAGACATTTGAAGCAGTCTATTTGGTACTTAGAAACTGACTAAATCATCAGACTACTTCTAGGACAGTGCTTGGGTAAAACTTTTAAATTTTCAGTTCTGCCACAGTGAAGAGAATAGTACATGGTGCTGCACCTTAGTGTCAAACCCTGACTCATTTCATCAATGCATAAGCAAAGAATAGCTTCTAAAGCTACTACAACTTGACAACGTGACTGGTTTTATAACAGTTATCTGTCAGCAAATACACGATGTTACCAAATGCTTCTCTCACAATCCTTACCCAAATGCACACAGACTCACAGTGTGATTTTAGACAAGCAACACTTTCCTAGGAGTTTACCAAAACTCATTCACTAGTCTAGAAGAGTTAATGGTACTGCACACAATCTACATATTTAAGTACAGCACATTTGTGTCAAAGCATGACTCATTTAATCAACGCATAAGCAAAGACTGGATTCTAATGCTACTAAACTTGACAACATGACCGGTTTTAAAACAGTTATCCGTCACCAAATACATGAGGTTACCAAATGCTTCTCTCATAGTGGTTCCCAAATGCACACAGACTCACTGTGTGATTCTAGACAACAACCACTATCCCTAGAAGTTTACCAAAACTCATTCACTACTGTGGAAGTGGTAAGGGAACTGCACACAATCTACATATATCAGGACTGCACTTTTGTGTGAAAGCCTGACTCATTTAATCAAAGAATAAGCAAAGACTGGCTTCTAATGCTACTAAAACTTGACAACATGACAGGTTTTGATACAGTTATCTGTCAGCAAATACACGATGTTACCAAATGCTTCTCTCACAGTGGTTCCCAAATGCACACATACTCACTGTGTGATTCTAGACAAACAACACTATCCCTTGCACTATACCAAAACACATTTCTTCATCTAGAAGAAGTACTACATTTTAGTATAGAAACATAACTCATTTCACAAATTCATAAACTATGACTGGTTTCTAATTCTACCAAAATATAAAAACAGCACAGTTATCTGTATGCAAACACATGAAAAACACAAATGCTTATCACAGAATGGTTTCTACATGCACACACACTGTCAATAAGATTGTGGAGAAAAAAAAGTACTCCCTACATTTTAGCAGGAGAAATACATTAGCCTGATTAAAATCAAAATAGTCTACATACATCCCCTCACAATTAAATAACTCATCTTTCAAGTTCTTTTGTAGATTAAGAAGCATATCAGTCACTCAGCATATTTTATTTTACAGAATCCCTGCACTGTGCACCTCTCAGCAAAAACAAAGAATGGAAAAGTTTCCCTTTCATTTTCCACACATATACATGTAAACATCAAATCACAATCCTTCCCACATAAACTCAAAAGCAAACACACATTTCTATTGGTTAAACATTTCAACGCTTTCCAACTGAAATACATTTCAACCCTTCCCCCAATCTGCCTTCTGCCTGTTACAATAGAAACAGGTCATGGAACACTGCACTGAGCACACAGGTCAGAAGTTCAGCACACAATGTTGCTAAACAAGAGAGCAAGTGTGCTTCACTTTTCAACATATCAGCTAATCATATATAATGTTCCTTACAATCTGTTTTTGTTAACCAATAAGAATCATAGCTTTAAAAAAAAAAATATACACCCTACCTTTCAGTGTACAAAGTAGTCATACAACCAATGATTTCTTGTCTTTTTTAAAAAAAAAAATCAGTGGATCCACGCACCCAACGCGATAGGATGTGCGCACCGTGTGCGCATTTCGCCGTTTAAAAAAAAAAGGGTGCCCCAGGGGGTCCTTTTGGGACCCCCTAAGCATCTCTAGAGGGTCAGAGTATTTCCACTCTGCCCCCTTTATATGCTTTACACACTTATTCCCCTTGCTTCTTCAGCCTCGCTTCTACCTAGGCAGAAAGTGGCCGCCAATATTTCCTGGTTTCGAATGTAGACAGACACTCGACAGCCAATTAGCATTCAGAGCGCGATCGGGAGGGTGCACGCTCGATTCGGGGAGGGTGCGCTTACGGTGTGGGTAGGGACCGCAGATCCTCCCCGGCCATAGATATTTATGTACTTTTAACTCTAATTTTCTCAAGAACTACTGAACGGATTCACACCATTTATGCAAAAGGCACGAGTCTGAACTGAGGACTACCTCTTTGCCAAATTTGGTGTCATTCCGTTCAGCGGTTCGGGCTGTAGCTGCGACAACAGGTCCTATGGGAAATTGCATGGGGAAAACGCGTTTTGGGACCCCCCTTTTTTCTCGGCCCCCGCTTGACGAATGACCACAAAACTTTCAGGGTAGGAGCAGAGCAGAGCTGGCCAAAAGTTTGGAAAATTACGCGAGGATTCATCAACCGGCGCCAGACTTATTGGGAATAGAATGTTGCGGATTTCCTATGGAAAATAGGTCCTAACTATAACTATCTACTGGCAACCACCAGCCGATAATATATATATATATATATATATATATATATATATATATATATATATTCCCAAAATAATAAATGCCACGACCACAATAGGGCTTATCCTTCACCAGATCATTTAATTAAATTAAATGATCTGGTGAAGAATAAGCCCTATTGTGGTCGTGGCATTTATTATTTTGGGAATTCTGAAAGTCGGCGTGCTCCGCCGTCATCGGACGACCTGCCTGGAGACAGAAGGAGCAAAGTCTGGAATAATATATATATATATACACATATATATATATATATATATATATATATATATATATATATATATACACACACACGTTTGTGTACATACATATAAATATATATATATATTAACTGAAGAAGAAAAAAGTTACAGGGACGTTTTAGCTAGGCTCAGATTTCCCTCATACAAAAACTGAAATTCAGCAGTTCTATTTACCAGAGTAAACTATAACTTACACCCCGCAATGCACTGCTTATGACCTCACATATTACATCATTCATAACATGGTTAGTGACATCACTGATGACATCAAGTGAGTGTGTTATGAGTTTATGGTTGTTAAACATATATAGTAACCTACTACAAAAGTTAAATTAGTACACTAGGTGTACTACTACTGAGTGATACTACTTCTAACATATATTATGTGAGTGACTGTGTGACGGTATGCTTGTGTATATGGGTGTATAAGTGGCTGTATGGGGGTATAAGTGGATGGGTGAGTAGCTGTGTGGGTGAATGTGATTGCTCTGTGAGTGGCTGTATTGGTGAGTGAGTGGTTGTGAGTCGCTGTAGGTGTGAGTGGGAATGTCAGTGGCTGTAAGGGTGGGTGTCTGAATGGTTGTATGAGACAGTGACTCAGTGTGTATGTGCCTGTATGGGTGAGTGTCTGTTTGGTTAAGTGAGTTGGTGTGTGAATGGCTGTATTGGAGAACAAGTGTCTATGAATGCTGTATGGGTGAGTGAGTGGATGTGTGAGAGCTTGTATAGAGTTATGAATGGGTATGTAAGTGGTTGCTTGGGTTTCAGGGAGTGTGTGAGTGGCTGTGTTGAAAGGCTGTCTGTAACCTTTCGTTTTTAGGTCTCGCCTGACCCAGCGCTTGTGCTGGTCTGGCGAGACTTTAAATAAGGGCTTCAAAAAATGCTACCGCCGGCTACAGCTTGCAGTGCATGTGCACAGGCGTGCGCTTATGAGCAGAGGCGCCATATGGCATTCCTCATGCTCATTAAGCGCATCGCTAACCGCGCGCTTGAGCGCGATCACTTTCGCGGCCGCGCACACACCTCTCCCTTTATACTCTCCCTTGTTTTTTACTTTCAGCACGCGGGCGCGTGCACACAACACCCAGGCTTGCACACCCCCCTCACTTTTACTTGCTCTATTTTGTTGTTTATTCCAGTTTCATTATTTTTCGTCTTTCTACTCCCTCATTGTATCGAGGTCTCAGTTACTTTTCTGTCACTTTACGTTTCAAGTTCTGTATTTCTCACTTCTACGCCGTTCTCTTCTTGCTCAAAGGTTTGACACTACAGCTACGGGCAAGCTTCAGATTAAATGCACAGTCTAAGCATTTTTATTATTGATTTGCTTGCTGTTTCCTATAGCGCGAACTTCACCAAGCAGGGTTTCAAAGCGCTGATCCAAGCTTAAGCGTGTTGTGGAATAGTTGGTATCTTGTGGAATAATGTTTCTGGTACAAGATCTGGGATGAGATCTGCTATTTCTCACAGTTTCCACATGTGAGGAGTTATTTTCCGACGTCAGCTGAATGGCAGTGAAGTGGGTGCACGAATTATCTGGGACATCAAATACTGTACAACACTGGCCATGAAAGTCACTTCATTGATCTGCTCTAACTTCCCCACTGCCACACCATCCAGCACCTGGGGGCAGGGGGAGGCGCCAATTCAGGACTCCAGCACGGCCCCTCCTGTGCAACAAGCCCCCTTGTCAGGCCTCCAGTTGTTGAGGACAAGGCCAAAGCGCATGAACTACCACCCAATCTCTCCTTGCAGGAGCCCCCTTGTCCTGCGAAGGGATGTCCTGTGGTCCAACACCTGCGTTCACGAGAATGGTTTCATCTGGCTGGCATACCAGACATTCCAGATTACAGCCACCTCCTCTTTCTGCTGCAGCCCGAAGAGAGAAGGGAGGGGGTGCCCGGAGTGCAGTTTACAGGGCGATCCGTGCACAACCTCTGTCGACATCCCCTGGCCATGTACACGGCTCTTAAAGGGCCATGCTGTACTGAGCAGACTGACCTTACACCTATACACTGCTAGAATGGGAGCGAGGCACCTCTTTTCGATGGGGGTGGGCACAAACAGTACTACCTTGCAATAGCCAGCCTGGCGTTACTACTAGCACCCCGTATCCTCCTTTTTTTTTTTTTTTTTTTTAATACCGACCGGATCTACTACTGCGTACTCAAAAGCCTAGCTCATATTATTGTAGTGAGCTCACCCATATGACTGAACACAGCCTAAAACGTCAACACACAGCTCGCCCGGCCCCTCGTGCTACGGACTGCTCAACTCTGCTAATTTATAGACTTCACCCCATAAAGATGTTCCAGTGTCGTGTGTTTTGAGAGGCATTTTTTATTTTCTGAACAAAATGCATCGTGTCTAACTATTCTGCAAAAATTAAACCGCTAGAAAACAAAACGAGAACATTTGCCTTTCGTCAAACAGAACGCCATACTTTGTCACACAATACATTCCACAACGCACCGATAGAACATTTCCCATGTTATCAATTCCTGTCAGAATTAGAGTACTACCAAAACAAACCCAAAATAAAGCACTTTCCTTATTCGTCAGGGGCAGAAAGCGCTTTAGAAATGATGCAATACACTTTTACAAAACAAATTGGGGCCAGTCCAGTTGGCACGGGTCATGCCACAAATAACTGAATGAACACAGCAGGGAAGGTCCCACACAACGGAACCCTCTCTATACAACAAAAGGAGGTCGTAACTGGGGACAGCACCATCAGAGCAGTGCAGAGCAATAAACACAGAAACAGTTGTTTTCCTTTTTTACCTTAACGACAAAACAGATAAAGCAAAGATCGCCGATGGGGTCACGCAAGACAAAGCCTGTCCTGTTTTGTCACAGTGCCAGGAACACTGCAATGGCAAATTTGGAAAAAAACGTACACAAACTCAGGGCCAGTAGGTTTGATAGGCAAGACTAAGGGTATATGATTAAAGAAACCGTGCTGAAATTGGAATCATTTACTTCAGGATCTCATAAATTGGGGGTCAGTTTGCGGATGAGGAAAGCGGGGTTGAGTCGCGAGGAGAGGAGTCATGGACAGCAGACAGTGGCAGTCAACCTATTTATGTATTTAAAACAAATCTGTAGCAAACAAATTGTCGAAAAGGACAAACGTGACAGTATATCTGTTGTTGCGTAGCTAATTGGTCAGGGAATTATAATAATTATAATAATAGTAAGATAATTCTGGTGGTTAATGCAGCTATGGGAAAACTCTGTGTTTTGTCTAGTCACAGGTTTGAAGTACAAGGAAGCATAGAGGGTTACTGTGCTTGGCTGCAAAGCACATCGTTTAACATGCAGATCACAGATGTGTATTTTATGTAGATGGGTAAGTGGGTGACTGCTTTTGACATAGATAATTTTGTTACTTCCAGTTAATAAATTGCAATCTTTTTGATATAGCACAGTGATCTATGAATCAGCATCAAGGAGCTACATGCAAACTGCAGGTCATGAGTTTAGATCCTTATTTATTTTCTTCTCAATCCGTTGCTCTGGTAAGTTAGCAAATAAGGGTTCCTCTAGGCCTCTAGGTAGTAACAAAGACTTCTTGGTACAGAAAACCCCAATCACTGGGTTACATTTCCTTACTTTGCGTTTCTCCCGACGATGCACTCAATATAAGATGGCTACAAGTACAGCCAATATGAGACTATTACACCTTATAACCCTCATTGTCTTATGTAACATTTCCTGTACTTTGATTTACACACCTGTATGGTTTGTCTCTCTGTGCTTGGTGTAAAGCGTTGACAAAGTACACATGGATGAGTAGTGCTATATGAGAATTAAATACAAAATAAATTAGTAAGTGACATTCAAATCAATACTTGTGCAATTCTTATGGTGAATGCACATCTCTTACATGAAGGGTTGAACAAAGTCAAAAAGCATTCAAATCATACTTTCTCTTAAGTACTTTTGAAGTGATAAAGTGTAGGCTTTATTTCCTTCCATTGCATAATTCTCTAGGTGTTAGACTCCAGATGGCTCCCAGCCAGAATGATACTTAAAACAAGCATTGGCATAACCAATAGGTCTCGCTTTTGGGACGTTATAAGTATTTACTTATGCAGCACAATATCCTTGGTGCAACAACATCAACTGTTGCATGGCTAAACACTTGTAAGGTCCCAAAAGCGAGACCTATTGGCTATGCCAATGCTTGTCTAAGTACATTTCTATGATTTTTTAACTGGTAGTCTTGTTTGCAGAGTGGTGGAGAAAGGGGGCCGGGCCTCCGACCAGCTCTCAGTAATACAGCTGTAAGGGACTTACTGGAGGTAACAGGAGCGGTAGTTGGCCCCCAAGGACCCTCTGGAGCCAAGGGGACTTCATCCCCCAACCAGCAGTGCACCAGGAGGTGCGTTTGCAGAGTGGTGGTGAAAGGGGCGTGGCCTCGGAAGTCTTCTCAGCAATCAGGCTGTGTGGGACTTACTGGAGGCAACAGGAGGGCTTGTTGCCCCCACGGACCCTCAGGATCCAAGGGGCCTTTGTAGAGTGGTGGAGAAAGGAGGGCAATTTTGGAACCAGGACCCCATCCACCAGGGCCAGGCCTATTTTGAAAAGGTGATGGGAGCTGCACAACCCCCCTCCCCAGGATGATTGTGGCCCCAGGGACCCCATCCCCCAGGCCCGGCCTTTGCATTAAAAAAATCAAATTAACAGCAGAAGGGGAGGGGGTGCCGCGGGGTCCCCCTCCTGGGCCAATTTCAGCCCCGGCACCGGTTCCCTGGGGATTGGCCTATGTTGTGGGTCAGAGCACACACTCTTCAGTGATGGACACTGTAGGGGAGCCTAAAGGACCCCATGATCCCTGCGGGCTCCCCACCTCCTGCAGAGAGGGCGCTGCACCCGTCAAAACAATTGTGCTCCGCTTTGAGCAAGCAAGAGCAAAAGGCTCTCGCTTACTCAAAGCGAAGCACAGTTTGCTATGGTTTGGCAGGAGCAGTAAAGATCCTGCCAAGCCATAGCAAACAGCTATGAGCCAGTGGCGGCCACCCTGAAAGATAATAGGAGCCAGCCCTCGGGGGTGCCAGCCCCTAGGGACATCTATGGAAGCAGGAGGCGGGTCAAGCTGCCCCCTTCCAATCTTCACTTTGCCCTGGGAAGGTGAGGGTCCCCAGGGTCAGCAACAGACCCCCTCCATTATGTCATTATAGCCCCGGCGAGGTGGCGGCGGTATAATAATATATATAAAGGCTTTATACTTACCTGCGGAATACTTACATTGTCATTGCAAAGGCATGCGTGGTAAAGGCATATGCATGGTAAAAATGCGCATGGTAAAGGCATGCTTGATAAACATTTGCTTCGTTAAAAGCATGTGTGGTAATGGCATGCATGGTTGTGTCATACATCCACACCAAGCACAGAGTGACTGCTCTCTTGGCGGCCCCCCATTTTAGTGCAGCCCCAAATTCCCCCCATTCACTGCAGACACTGGATGTAAAATCAATACAGCTAACTTTTGCTAATTGACTATGGCCATTAATTTTTGGATGTTGACTTCCTTGAGGAAATTGGCCACCAAACAAATGTGTTTGCAAAAGAGTTTCTGACACAGCTTGGAGACACTCTAGGGACTCATTCTAGAGCACACCGGTGGACTCCCACTTCATCTGAGGAGCTGAATACATTTTAAGGCCTTACACTCTAATTAGGGATAGTCACCAAATAAGCGTACACTCCTAATGGTCTACTAACATGGTTTGAATAACACCTAGCTTCATCATGAGCTGAGATCTGATTATTTTCTATTGCAGTATATGCATATATTGGTACGGGGGGAGGGGGTTACGCTGGCAGGTAGTAATTTTGTGTATTCCAGCTGCTTACGGAAGTTTCCATCATAGAAATGTAAAGAAAATGCATGATTGTATACACAGTTTGAGATTAGCAGGGAACTGTGGGTAAGAAAACATTGTGGGATTCACACAAGATGCACCACCCTGGAATCCCTTTGCTGTCTAGTTTTCAAAAAGGTCTTCGGTTGGTAGGTTTCTACGGGTGGCAGCCGAGCACGGCATCAAATACAGCAGCTACTCCTATCACTGCTCTCTCCATGCAGCACTTAAGGGCCTGCTGTGTTGCTGTCTCTTGGACCTCCCACACAAGTGGGGTACGGTTGTTTTAGGGAGACAAGTGGACATTCTGGCTGGTATGAAATTTGTGGATCCCTGCAGGTTCTGGAACCTTCCTACACAAATGTACAGAACATTTATTTTAGCCAAAATTTGAGGTTTGCAAGAACTTCTATAACCTGGTTAAAGCCATTCAAGTCACACCACCCTTAATTCCCCCCCGGGTGTCTAGCTTTCAGAAAGGTGCAGGTTCAGTAGGTTTCCCTAGGTGCTGACTGAGCTTGGGTCCAAAATCCACAACTAACCAAACTGTGCCCCCACCCCTCCCCCGCCCCCTCTTTCTGTCACAGCAGCGAGGCCCTCCTCCACGCAAGTGTGGTATTATTTTTTGTCAGGAGACATAGGGGAACGCTAGGTGATAGGCAACTTGTTGCTTCCCTCAGGTTGCAGAACTTTACATTACGCAAATGTGAGGAAAATATATGTTTTTAGCGGAAATTTGAGATTTGCAGGGGCTTCCAAGTAAAATAACCTGGTAAGAGCTACGGTTGACACTCCTGGGTGCCTACTTTTAAAAAAATTGGCAGATTTTGTAGGTTTCCCTAGGTGCTGGCTGAGCTAGAGACCAAAATCTGAAGCTACCCAAACTGCAGCACTGAGTTGGTTTTCCATGGAAAAAGTTGATACGTCTATATTGAGTGTTGGGTACATTCCTGTCACAGGGGCTAAGAACACCCACACAAGTGAGGTGCCATTTATATTGGGAGATTTGGGGGAACGCTAGTTAGCAGGAAGTATGTGGCTCCCAGCAGATTCTGGAACTCTCCATCACAGAAATGTCAGGAAAATGTGTATTTTTTGGCCAAAGTTTGAGGTTTGCAAGGGGTTCTGGGTAAAAAAAAATAATCAGGTGAGATCTACATAAGCCATGCCACCCTGGTCATCCCAGGGTGTCTAGTTTCCAGAAATTAGCAGGTTTGGTACGTTTCCCTAGCGGCACCACAAGAAGAAAAGGGTCAGCTTTTGGGTGTAAAAATGTGATCTGTCCATGTTGCGTTTAGGGCTTTTTCCTTTTACGGACACGAGGCCCAATCATTTGAGTGAGATATTACTTTTATTGGGAGACGTGACTGAATGTTGGGTGGAGGGGGATTTTTGGAATGCAGCAGATTCCACGACTTTTCCTCACAGAAATGTGTGTTTTTAGGCACAGTTTGAGGTTTGCAAGGGCATATGGGTATAAACACCTTGTTAAAACTACACAAGTCACTCCAAACTGGAAACATAAAAAGGTACCTGGAAAATAAATGTTTGCATGTTTAAATGAAACTAAGACATGTATATGTTGCCCATACTTTTATTTCTTTAGAACAGGAAATCATAACACAACAGGCTATTCCGAGCAAGCCCTTAAATACACCCGCCAAACACCTATAAATCTGTATCAAAAGTGCAACATTTTATAATTTATTATATGCTGTTTAATACATCTAGTATGTTAACAAATAACATACATCATTTAATAGAAATTCTTGTTCCAATATACAAAATAGAGGACTTCTGTCCAAATTAACATTTATGTAAGTACACAGCAATCAGTTCCACCATTAGCAATTGAAGACGCCCTGGTCTTGCCTATACAAAATGTCAATTTTGTAATGTTTTCTATTGGTCAGCGTCTTTACGTTTTTTAGACATTTGCATAAGCTGCAGTTTGTGAAATTTGCAAATTCAAGAATTTAGTTTTCTTTTCAGCTGCACTCTGAGGAATTTGAAATTGATCACTTGGTACCTCTCCATAGACCCGCCCACCTCCAAACAAAGGAAACATGATTTCATAAAAATGGGCTTCAGGTGAAAAAGGAACGCACATATCCTGTGCAAACATTTACTTGAACTTAACAAAATTGTTTTCTCAAACTTGGTACAGTATAAAATATATTCAGCAACACATTGGCGTTTACTAACAATTTAAAAAAAAAAGTAAAAATGATTGTGTAAAACACAAAAACGAATTCTTGTACCTTTATGCAAAGGACTTTGAATAGTTATCTTCTTATATCCAATTGTGAACTGCTTGTTTTCCTGTTTTAATTAGCATCTTTGGCTGATGAAATAATTTGTGGTTCTAAAATGCAATACAATTTGGTCTAAAGCCCTTCAATCAAAAAGGTTAAAAAAAAAAAAAAAAAAGTCTGATTTCTTTTCTCAATTTCAACTTTTGACATCTTCACAACCCTTTCTTTTCGTTAGGATGGTAATTCAAACAGGCTAAGCAATTTGTATAAAAATGCCTGAAATGATAAAATAGAAAAATTCCCAGGCAAAACTACAGAACATTAGCATTTTTAAAAGAAGCTTAGTAAAATCTGGCTTGACCATTGCATTTGTGACTGTGAAATTGTAGCCCGGTTTGCAGAATGACCCTGTTCAGAAAGATACTCGTCCACGTAGGACAAGTTATTAAACTTATTTTCCTGAGCCAAAAGATACAAGTCAGTAAATGGGTTACTCTTAGCAGCAGCCAGAAGACATTCGTTTTAGAGGTCTCATGAGTTTCCATAAAATAACAATAGAAAAAGTACAATGCACAATAGACCTGTTACTCACTGAAAGAAAACAGTGGGTTAGGGGTAGGGAGCACAACAAAGGACACCAGGGCCAGATTGCCAGTACTTGGAATATGCATTCAACCATTTCCCAGACGTTACATTCAGCCACTGTCAAACAATACAACGATGCATGGAAAACAATAGTGTCACCTTAGTTTACATACTGTACATTACATATATTATTTACTATTGTCTTGATTTAGAATCTCTCTATAAAAACTATTCTACAAGTATTTTTAAATTCTGATAATGCTGTTCAATATGCTTCGCAAAATAAAACGACTTTAAAAAGTTTGGATTCCTATGCATTTTAATCAGACTGTAATCTGAAATATTAAACACCTAAAAGCATTGTTGGAATTCTCACAAGCAAGCTAGTTTCATTCAAACGATTAAAGTATGACAAGTTCGAAAACCTTCTATCTTGTATTGCAGATTATAGAAACATGTCCCTTAATTGCACATTGAGCAGTACAACAGTTACAAATAATTGATCAGCACCAACATTTCCTTTCAATAAGCATTCTCGTCTGTATCATTCAACACAGCTTTCAGGTATAGACTTTTAGCTTGGCCTGTTTTAAAGCATCAAAAAGATTGTGTTAACTCTGCAGCTAAGTATTGTCTAGCATGTAGACAGAAATAGAAGCTCCTCCTGAGCCAAATAAACATTCCTTCGTGGACTGTAAGGGTATTTGTTTTGAAGGTTACACCAAACTCCGGTTTTTCACTGTTAAAGTATTTGCAAGGTAATGTAATGGACAACAAGGTCAATGATAAAGACTTAAAATTTGAACCCGGGCAAAAATAAAAATATACAGATTTAAACTATGGCAAATAAATATATTAGGGAACTATATTAATAAAGCAAGCGTTCATCATACCATTGTATTAAAAGCCACCATTTTGAGTGATTGTTCCCAAGTTAATGAAACATGTACATACAATTCTCACATTAAGTGCTTCTTTAAAGAAGCAATACGCACATTGGTCTACTTGACGATGGTAGATAATGGATGCAGATCTTTTGCTGTCAAGAAGGCAACTGTAAGTGCTGAGTCCAAAACATGACTTGTCTAAAGCTGTAAATGCTTTCCATGGTTAGGAGAGGAAGATGCATGAGCAAAAAGGATGCTGTTAAAGAAAGATCAGTACATTCTGTGCAAGGTACTCTAACCACTCCTGCTGCCCCCATTACATTTCGGGAAAATAATGCAGTTATCCAAGCACAATACCGATCCTTGAATTCTACTGGAAGTTTGTTCCTTCAAGAGAATGGAACATCTCCGTTTTCTCGTTGGTAGCACTAGTGGAACTGTATGGTCAGCATGATACCTGAGCAAATAAATCAACTGCCATGATATGAACTTAATTTTCCACTGTATCCATGGGCTCTGCTTTTGTGTTGTGCAAACAGCGCTACTGCCCTGAGCTCACCACATTCCTCTTTTTCTGTCTTTTATTCGGTGCTTGCTCCATTCCCGAAAATAACCAGAGAAGAAATGAGGCAGAAAGTATCTCTTCAGAATTCTCATTCAGTCCCGAGACTGATAGAAGAGGATGTAACCAGACTCTGAGTTCTTTGAGATGTCCGATGTCAACCCGTAGAATTCTTCAATAGCTTGTGCATCTATTTTCTGCAGGATATAAAAGGGCATTATTAAACAAGATGAATTACATAGCAATGAAATCATTATGAACGAGACTGCTTTTGCAGCATCGTGCACATTATATATTCTAACAATAGACTAGTCAATTTGTTGCGGAACCTAGAACTAATTGCAATACAATTTCTGTGAGTGGATTGTTATTGAAAATTTTCCGTAGAAAACAATGGTGAAAAGTCTACCACTCTATCATGACACGTTAATCCAATATGGCGGATTTTTCAAAATGGCTGCCCATTATTTGAGATATAGGGTATAACTGTTTATATGCCCATGTGTGGTATCATTTTATATGTTTTTAGGGACGGGAAAGTCAAAAATAACATAACAAATTGTTTCTGATGACTAAAACATCAAATTGGGATTAATACAATAAACAACGATAATTATGTTAATATGCCAAACATAGTTTTGACATTATTTTTTATTTACATTTTTTTAAACATCATTTGAAAATGATAAACAAATTTCAACTAGATAATATAGCACTTCTCAATATGACACTGACAAATGAAAATTGTTAAAGAGATAAATTCAAACAGCACTCCTCATTATAAGAATAGTATGATTTCAATCATCGTCCATGTCCACTTCCATCGAATTGCAACATCTTATTCCTCGGCAATCCGTGCATGCATCTGTGCACACTATTCCCTCTCATGATTAACGTGTCATGATAGAGTGGTAGGCTTTTCACCATCGTTTTCTACTGAAAAATTCAAATAACAATCCACTCACAGAAATTGTATTGCAATTAGTTCTAGGTTAGCCCATTTTTTAAACTAATTTGACTAGACTACAAGTCAGTGTGTGAAGCTTAAATACCATTGCTAAGGGGAAGGGGGCTATAACAAAATGTGAACAATAATCCCACTTTTTATAGAAAACATTGAAGCAATTATGAAGACTTGCTTGCCTGTCAGAAAACACATTAAAGTTAACACCGAAAAACAGGACAATATTAAGTTGAGCACACATTTTCTCCATGTAGTCAAACGCCTATAGATCTTGTTGGTGGACATTGAGGTTTTACATTAACAAATGTGTAATTACTTACCTAAAACTATATACCTGAGCAATCTTTTATACCATCAGAAACATTCTATTTTGGTATAGTTACATTGGCAGGAGTGTACATCGTCAGCTTGACTTCTGCTCGCTAAGCAATCTGCTCCATTGTATCTTAATGTCATCAGAATATATATAAAACGAAGCCTTTAGCACCAGAACTGGACACAACATTGGCCATAGGCTCATATACAGATTAGATGAAAAAGGATAAACCACCAGTATCCCAAGGAACTTGGCCAGAATGAGATTGAAAAGAGGAAGTTAACTATCTCTTTTAGACACACAGTAGATCACCGAATGACACTGACAGATCTGAAGGCTTAAGGACACCGACGCTTCTGCCTTAGGTTACAAGGTTTAAATCATGTAGTACATATAACATTACCGATTTTGTCCCACATCCTCAAAAAGCAGCAAGACTAACAAGCATTGGCATAGCCATGCAACAGCTGATGTTGCTGCACCAAGGATATTGTGCTGGATAACTAAACACTTATGCGGTAGAGGATGCTAGGAGTAGAAGAGTCCTTCTCTTCTCTGTCCACCCTACGTCTCAATGGCAGAATATAGACAAGTGACACACTGAGGAAGTGCCTGGAGGTCTTTAGCGGCACTCCAACGTAGGCTTTAAATCCACGGCCCACTCTCTGCCCCTTCATGAGTGAAAGGCATGAGGCTGTATAGAGGAAAGCAGCTGCTGATACCCTTTCAAAGCTGTGGTGCTCAGAACACCAACAATACTGTACATCAGCACCTTGGACATAACTGCCAGGTTCTGACTACAAGACTTATTTGTATAGGATATCTTTACCTCCCAGTGTGGGACCCCATTTTATGTCTATTAAATGTGGTACCTTATACCCTTAATGCATCTTCATTCCTGTTGAAGACCAATAAAAGCCCAGCAGAAAGCCCAACCATGGGGTGAATGTTTCTGACTGCACCAAAACTGTAGCTATCGGGATTACCAGATCAGGAGAGGGGAGCCCCATTTCTTTCCCCTTGCCCACATGAGTGCAAGGGCAGCGTTGCTTTCCCGCCAAGAAATTGTGTCTGATGTTGGTGAATGTTTGATTGTCTGTGCCTACTAGAGTGCAGTTTTGGCGCTCAGTTCAGAAGTGCTTTGTGTGAGTAAGAGAACGGCACGTTGCTTCGGTGTCGGGACTTCTTTGTAAAACAAATAAGCATTTCAACATTGGGATGCCTCGTTTAGAAGGTTCAAACATGAAACCTCCCAGATGCCGGTCCCATTGTGTGCCATATAAATCCTGGTTCCTTACCTCCTTTCCTTGACGGTGTGGCAGGATCCGGCGCCCTTCGCACACAACCTCACCCTAAGCAGGACATTCTAAGGCCTGCCTCCTCCCAGACCGGTCGACCAGCTTTACAAAACCACATCTCACCTTTGTCACTCCCTCTCGGTGTCAACCCAGTGACAAGTCTTTCAGTCACAAGCAGTGGCGTAGCAACAGCCCCAGTGGTGGGACAGGAGTGTAATCTAGGGGGCCCCTCCGGCACTGTGCCCGAGCGTGAGAGCACCAGACTGGGTCCGGAACACGTGCGTGTGGTTGGGGGGAGCTCCATGTACTTTTCAGTGGGGGGGCTTCAAGTTTTGTTACGCCTCTGATCACAAGTTAACAGGGCTCCCTTGCATCCCTTTTCCTCTGCAGTGGCAGTTAATTTAGCTCTGAAGATGGTCCAATGGAGATCGGATGAAGGTGGTACCAAACTTGTCTTCCCAAACACCTTAGCTTTACCTCTGAGTGACCCCGTTGAAGTACACCATCTGCTATCTATGCTCAGTCACTTCCTAACCCAGAATGGAAGCTTGGCTCCCCGTTAACATTGTGTACAAGGTGACATGTTTTTTTCCCCTGGTCAAATACCTCAGGACAATAAATGTCAGGCATGGACATTGTTTATAAAAGAGCGCGGTCTCCCTGAAGCAGGCACCGCGCTCGGTATTAAATTGAAGAAAAAAATAATAATAAACTGAGTGCAGTGTCCCAGAAGTGGGTGCCTCGCTTGATATTAAATAAAAAAAATAAAAAAACTGAGCTTGGTGTCGCGCTAAAATAAATGCATACATACAGAGGAGAAGAGGGTGCAACAGCACTATGTAAACATCAAACTCCAGGACCCAGACGCAACATTTAATTACAACCATGTCCTGCAAACAGGGGGAGAAAGACTGCATTTAAACCAAGCGCACACATGCTGATTAAAACCAGATGGCTCCTGCGCGCTGCTGCTGGCTCCTGAAAGCAAAACGCTCTGGGAGCGAACATTTTCCTAAAAGCTGGGACATCCACGCGCCTTTAGCCAATTGCGTGCTAAAGCCAGACGCAAAGGTCAATGGCGTGTGAGCACCACATGCACGAGCTTCTCCTGAAGCTTAAGTGATTCCAAGAGGTTGATTTCCTATGCAGCGCATGCGCGCTGCCATAGCCTCGACCTAAAAAGGGTCTAGGAAGTTATTGGCCAAGAAATGTTTGATATTGTTCTGTAAAAAGTCTGACCTGAAGGATGGGCCAGGAAGGAAACTTGTGATACTGATCAGTATTAGTCAGATCGGCATTATCTATTGCGTTTACTTGGTAATGGCATAAAAATCACTAATTCGAGCAATGTTGTAAGTTTTTCCAGAGATAAATGGATAAATTAATATTTTGACTAAGATAATAAAAAGGCAGAGGGTATTCAAAGAGCTGGAAAGACAGAATATCAAGTCAGAATAAACTATAGGAAGTCAGTTTCTTTCACTATTAGTAATTGCAAGGCATTCAGTATAGTAGATCAATCATTGCACAATTCAGAAATTCCATTTGGAGTATCAGATGTAAAGAGTGTTGCAAAAATAGCATTGCAAGTACGGACAACTTTAGTGAAAATAATTGTCAGTAAGAAGTACTCGATACAAGAAACGTATTAAAAATGTTAACGAAAACTTTAAGCTAGTCGATGGGACTCTGGCAGTGAAGTGTACTTTCTTAGCTTTAGCATCAGATATGTATAGGCTTTGAGAAGTACAATACTGAAATCTCCTTTTAGGTTTCAGGTGCCGTCAGTGGAGTTACTTCATCTAATTTCTGGTATGGTAGAGCTTAAGAAAATAAGATTTATCTGTCATCAGTGAGTAAGCTCTCTATTACTAGAGGGAACATGGAAAAGAAGAAGCATGAGAATCATAATTAAGGAAATTCGAAGTTACCGTTGCGAAACAAGTTGCTAAACAAGTATGTGCATTTAACAAGCAGTATGGAGACAGTGACTGCATAAGGGAAAGAAAAATCTGACCCCTAGCTACCTACCGGTTTATATTGAAGTAACAATACCAGAAGGAAGCATAGTGTGCTGGTGAAAGATAGGAGTTATAGCAATATATATTTTTTTAATGTATTCTTCTACAGGCTACCCGGAAAGGTCAGTTTTCAAGTAGAGCAGCAGTAGGAGCACAGCTGTGTTTTAGTTGCAGTTGCCATCATCTGGTTTCCCAGGGCCCAAGGAGTAATAGCCAATGATCAGTGGGAGTAGAATTATGGAAAAAAAACACTGTGTGCATCCAATGCTTAAGAAGTTTGAGGAGAACTAGAAGAACTAAACTTCACTGACTTATCTCATCCTGAAATACCTTGTGTCTAATCTAGCAAGCGTTTATTTGCACATTGCAAAACAAAAATTATCATGCGAGAGTCCAGATTTAATTAAACATATACGTACAACAGCATTTCATTCATATATATACAAATGTTCTGCTTTATAAGGTTCTCTAAGCAAGGCCCTTAAGAAACTTAAGATATTGATTTCATTATGATTGTTTCCAAACATATGAGTAAAATCTCTAGTTGGTAGGAGTTCTTAATGTATGTCTGTGATGTTATTCTTATTGTGTCATATCTTATGTTCCAATGTATGTCAGCAATAGCAATGAATGATTTAAATCTGAATTCAAACAAGGGAGAAGTTATAGCAGCAGTGCACACGCTATCTAGTGACTCTTGGACTCGTGCTGTGGGGTGGCTCCTTCAAGTATACGCCAGTATAAAACCAGTTAGAATAGTAAAAATCTGGGGATCATTCCCGACAACAACTTAGTGTTCTGGTGGCACAATACAGTGGTGTTTCAAATACACTTATCCACCTCTAAATACTTTCACATACAACCATTAAGTAATGGCAATGCAAGAGCTAATAACATTACAGTTCTAGTATGGAAAAGGCACAAGCCTAGGTGCTCCTAGGACAAGCCTAAAGAACACACAATAGGTAGCAGCACATTTTCCCTTAAACCGGCTTTGCTACCTTCTGCTAAAGAGACGTTGTTCGCTTTAAACACTGGCTGCCAGTTAACCACAAATAAATAGTCCAAATGCCTCATCACCAGGTTTTCCATTCCTTAATAAATGCCAAAATATATGTGCCTTTTCACATCTTGCGTTCCTTTGATACCCTTTATTTCAAGGGAGAATGCGCTCTTTCTCTAACTTAGGTGACAGATTGCGGAATGCTCTTCTTTTAGCATTAAAAACCATGACACCAGGGGCAGTTTATCCATTAGGGTTCTGGGGTTGTGGCCCACTGAGCTCCTACACATTCCTGCACAAATTTTATATAGAACGTTGATTTGTTTAGAGATACAATCTCATCTCCAAACAAATCAATGTATTTAAGCCTGGACTGTCTGTCCTCGGCTGCCTGCCCTGCCTCGCTCTGAAGCAGGAGACCGAAGCCAGACAGTAAATTAACTTTCTGCACTGTGTGGCAAGACATAGGGCTTACCATTCCAAAGCCCTTCATTGCCATTGTGTTCTATTTTAGTATCCACTATAGGCCAGTGACGCTTTCAGCATCACTGTTACGGGCATCGGAGTCTCCGTCACTGACTGAAGGCAGCCGTCCATCATTCACAGTCCTAGATCCCACCCTACCCCATATGTTACACAAAGGAGTGAATGCAAGCACGTGTGATTTTGTGCCTTGTCCTCGGTAATGGTAAGTATTATAATGCTGATCTTGTGTTATGTATATTGTGCTGAGACCCTGCTCACGCTACCTCTGCCACTGAGGCCCTTGCTCCTTGCTGCACGTGGCTGGGCCCTTCAGAAGAAGAAGTGCTGTATGTGTCCCCCTGCGAAATTGATCCAAAAGACGAGCAGGGTTTTTGTTCCCTTGCGAAGTTGATCCAAATATCGGAGTCAAGGGCAAAGGGGGAAACATGTGCTTATAGTAAAGACAGTTATCTGCTGTATGGTAGTAAAATTGGTCCTATCTTCATTACCTTATTAATGCCAAAAACATGGATTGGTTTACTACCAATGGATGCTAAAAACGTTAATGCAATGCATGTAGGCAATTTTGTTCCTCTATTATTTGACGTTTTACCTAACCTTGCATTCCTCCAAAGTGTTAGCTATTTTATCCTGTTGCGTTGCTAGACTTTTTTCCGTGAGGGTGCATACTTTGAGCCGTGCCAGGTGTTTATGAGGGGCTTTGACTGACAGCTATAATGCTGAGGCTGAAACAAAAGCAAAGTGCCTGTCACTGGGTTGGCCTCTCTGCAGAGCACACAAAAAAATGGTCATGTATTCCAGTTGCTATTGAAATTCTGTGGAAATGTGTGTGAAGGAGGTACACAGATGTCAAAATATTTACATAGCAAAAGTAAAAGTAAATACATTGTTTAAATGTGAGTGAATGCGGTGTAGTGAGGAAGATGCGAGGAATTGCATTTGAGGAAGTGTGAAAAGAGGGTACTGAAGAGGAAGAGGTGGTTGAAGATGTGCAGATGGACGAGATGTGCACAGAAAAAGGGCATACATTTCTAACACTAAGCACACTTAACTGATGGCCACAACTCCTTCCACAGGCCTTAATACTATTTAATTCACAAACTCACAATGTAAGAATTGAACCCCTTCGCTGCTAGGCCTGATTTTTTTTTCTACTAAATTTGAGGTTTGCAGTGGATTCTGGGTAGGAAAACGTGAGGGGGACCCTCGCAAGCCATACCTTGCTGGACTCCGTTATAATCTGGTGTTGTGACTGATGTAGGATAATTGTGGAGCCATGTTGAACCGGTTAGGTATTTACGTATTAAGGCTAGGGTGACAGACTAAAGAGTTCGATGAATTCTCTGGCGTTATATTGTTTTTATTTGTGGCCATATCGTATTTAATGTGGGTGGGATGCACATTAGTCTTATGCCATCTCCGTTAGTTTGAAACCTTAAGCAGTTGTCTGTGTGAGGTTTTAACCATAGCCCTATGGGGTGTTTGCATAAAAACAACACACTACTGGCATATCCCGCAAAGAATAGTACTATTGCAAAAACGCGAATGTGAGAATTCCACCTTTCATCCCTAGAATGTCTTTAACATGAAAAACTGATATAGCATAATCTTTCTCCTAGGATTCATTCACATCCCGGTTGTATAGAAAAGCTCAAGCCATGGAAGAGTTTCCGCATCTTTAGGGATGCGAGTTCTGAGTGATAATAGGTAGTAGGTGGTGGTAACCATAAATATCTGTTATTGAGCATGCCAATACACTAGAATTAATGCGCTTTACAAATACCTGTGCTTTATTATGGTATGATCTAATTGGGGTTGGATGGATTATCAGTAATCTGACCCCTATATACAATGGGAAAGCAATGATTCCGGTACATACCTAGCACTTTCTATATGCAACAACACCACCCAACTGTGCAGACTGCACATCTTTTACCACCCCCCAGCCATGAATGACACCTTCACTGACCACCTTATAGAAATTGCCACAGCTAAGGCTTCTCCAAACTCCAATGAGATTTTCCTTGGCGACTTCAACTTACACTGGAACGATACCAAGGACCCTCAGGTCAACGCCATCAGAGACTACTTGACCAACCATGCCATTACCAAAGCCTGCTCACTCCCAACCCACTCGAAAGACGCCACTCTAGACTGGATCATCCATAAGGAATCAGCGGTCAAGCTTACCTCTATAGCCCCATGCGATTGGTCTGACAACCATGCTATCACCTTCCTTCTGCCTGGCACCCACAAGACTTGGACACTTCAACCCATGATTCCCAAATGCTGGGTTAGAAACACCAAGAACCTTGATCACGGGAAACTGGCTGCCCTCTGTGAGACATACCTCCCCCCCCTTATGCCACCACGGTCAAGTACCTCCTTGATCATTATTCCACAACCATATCCAACATTCTCGATGACCTTGCCCCGCTAAAACTAAAAAGAACCCAGATCAAAGGCAGGAACCCCTGGTTCAACGGATCCCTCAACAATGAGAGGAGATCCCTCCGGCAGACTGGACGCAACTGGAAACAGCACCCATCAGCAGCCCATCTAAAACTTCTCCGCCAGTCCAGAGATGCATACAATAGGAAAATCCGCAACTAAAGAATTCTTTTTTTGAGAACAGAACTAGAGATCGCCAAGAATAGACCGCACAACCTATTCGAACTGGTCAAACACCAATCTAACAAACTGGCTAGAACCTCCAAAGAAACCCCTAAACCGCTAACAACATGCAAGGAATTTTACTCCTTCTGTGATAAAATCTCTGCCCTAGGAAACGAACTTAAATCGGCAACGTACTCCCAAACCACACAGGTTCTACCTCTTCTCTCCGTGCTGCCCTCCCAGACTTCACCCAAAAACCTAGCGCACTGGTTCAACTTCAAAGTTTACGACGAAAATTCTGTCTCAAAAATTCTATCCTCCTTAAACCCGAACAATCAATACAACGATCCTCTTCCCTCTAACTGCCTAGTCGCCGCCTCTCAAGGTATCATCCGCTCTTGGACTGCAATAATCAAAGCATCCCTCCTACAGGGAACGATACCCGACTCTCTTAAAGCAGGCCAAGTCGTCCCTATCTTAAAAAAACCTACGCTGTATCCTGCATCCCCTGACAACTATAGACCTATATCCAACATCCCAATCCTAGCGAAAGTTCTTGAGAAATGTGTGCAACAGCAGTTGAGCCAACACATCATCAACTTCCACCTACTAGATAACTTCCAATCCGGTTTCAGACCTGGGCACAGCACTTAAACCACCCTCCTCCACATCGTGGATGATGCCCTACAAGCCCTTGACCAAGGCAAAACATGTCTCCTAATCCTCCTTGACCTATCCTCGGCCTTCGATACGGTTAACCACGAAACACTCCTTGAACGTCTCAAACTCAGGATGGGATTGGATGGCACCGTTCTCAAATGGTTTAGGTCCTTCCTCCAGAATCGCTCACAACGAATCCTAAACAACGATAACTTATCCGCTCCCACCCCGATCACAGTTGGAGTCCCCCAAGGATCAACCTTGTACCCAACCCTCTTCAATTTTTACCTTGAACCACTCACAGAGGTGCTACGTACCGCTAATATCGCCTACCACATGTATGCCGACGACACACAGATCTACATTAAAATCTCCTGAGGACATTCTTTCCCTAAATGAGGCCTTGAAGCGGACTGTACATTGACTCACTTCTAACCAGCTCAAACGTAACGCTAAAAAACACAGAATTTCTCCTCATCTCCCCAACCAAAACCAACCCTGACATTCAATATTGGATCAAGGTTATCACAGCGTTAAACTGCCCCCCTACCATTGTAGACTCTGCTAAATCCCTTGGAATAACCCTGGACTGCAGCTAGAATATGCGTGGCCAAATGAACTCTATGGCCAAAACCGCCAGATTCCACCTGAGCTACCTAAGTAACCTGAAACACTTCCTCGACACTCTTGACCTAAAAATGGCAATCCAGGCGCTAGTCATCTCCAGACTAGAATATGGATGCTCCACCCTCGCAGGTCTACCCAAGAGCTCTTTGGCAGCACTGAAAGCCTGCCTCAACACCGCCGCCAGACTCCTAACAGGTTCAAAGAAATTCAACTACATCTCTCCCCACTTGAAAGCTCTAAAATGGCTTCCTCTCGGAGCCAGAAATGTACGGTCTGCCAGAGACCTCTTGCTCCAACCGGCACGCTTGTGGGGAAAAAAAAAACATACAATCGGGCCTTCTCAGGTGCCGCTCCAAGAATTTGGAACTCACTCCCGCCCGCCATCAGAAGACTTCCCTCTCTGGCACGCTTCAAAAAAGAGGCAAAAACTTTCCTAATGGGCAGATTCCTCCCCTAACGCTGGCATTACATTCACCTCAGTGACCTTGTCCCACCCACTATTACGGCATTATCCATGGTCCTTCCGGATGATACCTACTTGACACAGACTGCTTTTTTATTTATTTATTGCTTTTATTTTTATTTTTTTATGTATCTACCTGTTTTATCCTACAGGTATCCTGGGATTGAAGCTATCTGTTTTTTTTGTATAATGTATCCTCCTGTTTTTATCTCAACTGTATACACCCCTCCTAAGTCCTTTGTTTACCACATATCAATCTTGTAGAGCGCTCTGATACCCTCACAGGTCTGGTTAAAACTCTAAATAAATAAATAAATAAATATACCGATGATTGGTAATCTGTTGAAAACTGTGCAATCGCAGATGGGGCGTGTAACTACAGAGAGGAGGATCATCATGCTGTAGTGGCTGCAGTAGAATAAGAGGCGAAGCATACTTTGAACAATGTGCATAAGAGCTTCTCATTAATGTTATATTATCTTGTACATGGGAACAATAATAATAATAATAATAATAATAATGTTCCTTCTTATAATATGGCTCAGGGACCCCAATGGTCCGATATGTGCTGTGCAAGTTTAGTTCTCTTCCTCATCGAAGATTTCTTATGCAGTCGATGGACGGAAGTCACAGAGTTAGTCATGGACGAATGCCGACGATGAGGATGACGTGGATGATAAATTACTCTGGCGGACAAGGCTGGCGTAGTGTCGGCGAAGTCATTGTCAACTGAGATGATTGCAGGAAAGCCTTAGTCGGTGGGCTGAGAAAGACACCACCGGCAACACTGTCGAGGCCCTCCTCGTCTATGATAAAATTACCAACGACGAGGCAGTACAGATATGTTGACGGTGGGATACGGACATCACCGAGTTGGTCATGGACGACTGCCGTCGATGGTGAATTACTCTTGCGGATGAGGTGGTCATTGACAGCGCAGTGCTGATGAGGCAGTTATCGACGGTGATGAATGCCGGCAAAGCCTTCGTTGGGGGCCCGAAGCAGACACCGCTGACATCACTTTTAAGCCCCTCCTCGTCGACGATAAAATTGCGGACGACGAGGATGAGGCAGTGCAGACCTTAAGAGGACACTGAAACGCGGACTCTAGGTAAGGAGCGGGAGTTGCCGACTTAGGAAGCTCCTGAGGAGAAATGTGTGTGTTTCTTCTTTTTTGAACTGTCCTTTGTAGACTCGGAATGAGTCTTTTCCAAGGACACCTCTGGAGTATGTTGTTTCCTTGGCTCCCTTTATTGTCCTCTGTCCAAGATTGCTGAATCCTCTGTGGAATGTCTCAGTAAAGATGTGTCCTCACACAACGTTCTATAGGCATTTGAGGCACAGTAGAAATAATAAGTCTTTACTACCCCAGAGGCTAGATAAAGTGCCCTTAAGTCAAAAGAACCCTTTTATAGGTGTTTGAGACAAGTAGAAATAATAATGAAGTTTTACTATACAAGAGGTTAGGTAACTGAGCAGAGCGCAGGAAGACTCCCTAAACACAACATGCGGTAGAAAATCTGAGGGACTCAGCTTCTGTTGGGAGCGTTGTAGAAGGTATGGTCGCCTGATTGGTTATAGTTCAACTTTGGTCCTTTCTCTAAATAAGGACATAAATGGGCTATTAAACTGATTTTTAATTGCCATTTTGGCCTACGAAAGCAATACATACTGCTTTATTGTGATACTGTGAGACTCCCACTTCGACGAGGGGGAATGATTCAAGCATGTGAATCTATGAAAGATCCAATAATGGTGCATTTATTTTACATGTTCCCTTTAAGCGAGCTCCTACTTTTTCATCCCACTCAAAGACCTGTCTGCAAATATTTCTATATGACTGGCTGCAGCCAGCAGCTGTGGGTGCTTCCCGAAGCCTGGTTAGAGCATTTTCTTCCAAATTTAATGCTGCATGCAGTGCAAGAAACTAGGCAAGCACACTTTAAAGGGCTGACGTTATCCCACCGTAAAATGTGCACATTACATTAACTGTTGAACATATTCATGCAGTAAGATATGGGGCAGTTTTTAATGTGCTTAAAATGTGAAGACTATACGTTCCCACTGCTTTATAAGCCTTGCTTTATCACTAAATTAATGTATTTTCAAAATTCAACATTTTGCAATCTTTTAAATTTTTTTCTCTGGAGGAGGACCCACCCTGGAACCCATGTTTGTCCCTTAAACTAGCTTGCGTCATTTACTACATAAAGTCATACTCAACTTTTACAACCCATCACTTTTAAATGTCTCCAGCCACCACTTCATGACACATTCTTACATTTTTTTAGGAAGAATTCTATCCATCAATATGCATTCTAATAATTGGTAAATATTGTGAGTGCACACGTTTATACAAATATGTTAATCCTACAAAATGTTTCTATTTTAAATCTATGAAAGCAAACATGACTGGTATATGCAATACATTTATCAGATAAAAGCAAAGTGAAGCAAAAAAAGGAAAGAGAATTTACATAAAAAATTAAATACCGACATAAGTACATAAACTCTGTATTGACCAGCTTTAAGTAGCTTGCCTGCATTGACCCATTATGGTGCTTGGCATTAGAAAAATACCATTAAAATATTCACACATACATACAATTACAACACAACTAGCATCCTCCTTAGCAGTAAACAAATATAAAGTGACTGAGTTAAGGGAACTGACGAATACCAAGAGACAGAGTTGTCTTCTGAAGAATAAAAGAGAAGCTGTGATCCTTAGAGCAACAGTCAGAATTCCACAGAACAGTTGCAGCTCTTGAGAAAATTTGATCTTGAGCTGGTCACTTCAAAATCTTGGCACTTTTAAGCAGAGTGCTTGTTTCTGAGCACTCTTTCTCCAGGTAAAACCGTGAGAAGATTGCTCAGGTCTATGTGCTCACTTAGATGCAGAACTTCATAAACTAGGCAAACCAATTTAAATATGATTCTTGCTTCAGTGGGCAGTCAACGTAAGCTCCAAAGGATTGGGATTAAATAATTGAACTTAGTTTCCGAAGGCAAGGGTCCGGTTGTGGAGTGTGGCGAGTGTGAAATGAGGTATTTGGCAGTGCTAAACTCCTAACTGGGGTTCACAAAGGTTTTCTCAGGTCAACATGTGCCCGCAGATGTTTTGAACAAGAAGCGGTGAAAATCTATAAATCCTATAAATGCTCTTAAGATAGAATATATACATATTCATATAGAAATACGTTTATACTGACATTTATAGTATATAAATTGAGCAAGTAAAACTCAACAGAAGTTGTTAACTTGAGTCTCTTGAAGGACAAATATCTTGAACACAATCAGGGTGTACATTAAAGCTAAGTTGTAAGTACTGAAGTATTTGTACATCACCATTTGTGAGCTTTCTGGATACAACTATATAATGGATTGCAACATTTTCAAACTTTCAAATTTCCTCAAGCAAATTTATGGAATTCCTTGCAAATCGGTGTAAGTCAAAAGTAGATTTTAGTACATCCGTTCCAATGTTGCATTACATGAGCAATCACAATATCAAACATTTTGGTATTTGTGGAAAGGTTCAGGCCGCTGGGTCACAAGCCAAACACAATTCTAGTCAATGTGAGTAGAACTATTTTACAATAAATTGAAATGTTTACCCAGATAATTATTCATTTATTGCAATTTTTGCTTGTTAAATCATATTCACTTTTTAATTGATTGAAAGTTCCAATTGGTGTGGTGCCATGATGACGTACCAATAGGCATATATATATATGTGGTATTTATATAAGACGAGCCTAGCCAAAAGACAATTGAGTGCTGTGTAGGGTGACGGGCAAAAGCACACTTCATGTGTGATGAGAGGGGTAGCTGGTTTGACGTCTGTTATTACATGTCAAAATCAATCCTGCATTTGATTGTACAAAATTGAAGATGCTAGTAAATTATATTGTATATTGGCAATAATGGCCGTTTTTTAAAAAAATATGGCAGTGTTACCAAACTATCACAAATAAGCTGCCTTTCGAATTCTAAGAGTACACTTAAAGATTTAGGAGAAAACAACATAAACAGTAACATTTAATGACTGTAGCCTCTTTTTTGGTGGTAGAGATGTAAACCATAATGCTATCAGAGTTTAAAAAACAAATGGAAAGTGTAGAAAATCGACCCCACAGTCCTTTTTCTACTTTCTGTACCTTTAAATCATGATATTCTCGCTTTTTGCTTATCCCACAAAATGGGGGGCAAATCATTTTCGTAACCTGTCCTAAAAGTTACTGGGAAATTCAATTGGAAGCATCGACAAGTAATGTAAAAGCAACAGCTTTGCAATCATTTTAATTTAATCTAAGCGTTCACATCCTGACAGCTATTATGCTGTGCAGGCTTCTAATAACAAAGATAGTTCACCAAATAACATGTCACAATTCATGTACATTGTCTAAATAATAGATCGACTTATACCAAAAAGCCTAAATATTTCAGGTTATCTTTTGCGATTGTGAACCCCATATTTGTAATGCGACAGTAAAAGCTGCATCTGCACCAATCGAGAATTTCAGTCTCATTCAAGCCTTCTTTTCAACGGAGCTTTAATGAACGTATCTGGTTTGGACAATAGTAGTTGAATTTCATGTGCATAAGCAGCATGTTTATATTCTAAATTTACAACGTATGCTCTTATGATTTCAGTGGAGTTCCTTCTTTTTTCTATAAGTGGTTTCAAGTCAAGAATTGAAATAAAAAAATAAAATTTAAATTCAAACATGGATTAGAAAGGACAGCCTTGTTACATACCACAATACATAGGAAAAAAGCATGTGATATGATTATTTCAAACGAGATACCCAAATAGACAATCACATAACACTTTAATTATATCAATAAACTTAGGACGTAATCTATACCATTTCAGTGCTTCAAACATAAAAGGTCATCATGCACCATCAGTGTAAACCAAAGTTCTTCAATTTTCTCAGTATAATAAATACCAATCTAACACTTAATGGGGCATATCTAACTTTAATGAATCTGTTTAGGTTATAAATGATGGTTTGGTTTTATAGTTTTCTCTAGCACCACTCTACCTGGGGATGCGAGTACACTTTATAATGTAACATGCAAAGCGGCTGCCAAGATTGATGCCTCTCTTGGAGGGTTTTGCGACCCTGGATTGAGATCTATGAAAATCCTGAACCCATAGCACCATACAACAATCTTTCTTGTGGGTCTGTGTGTAAATGTAGCAGCCGTTTTAACAAGGGGGTACCAATCTGTGAAGTCAATGTGGGCTAACATCGTCAGTCCAGTCAATCTTAGTTTTAATAGTCGGATTGACATAAAAACACTCCTATTTTGATGATATGATGTGGTTTTTTTCAGTAGTGATTCAAAGTTTTTTTTTTCTTGTGAACAATTGTTCATTCTGTGAATAAGGATGGTAATGTAGACATACACATGCCACTCACTAACTGTGATCTAATTTATATTTCATGCCAAGGAATTTCATCCTTGAGACTGATGATAGGCGGAATATCCATTGTTATTACATTCTTAAGAAGGCCTGCTGGTTCATCTTCAGGTGTGCTTCTAACACAGTCCATTGTATATCCTCTGCAGTGTGTCCCTCAGTGAGGAAATGTTTGCTCATTTTTGTATTGGATTTCTTGCAGCGTATAGTGCTGCGATGTTGGTTTATTCTCAATTTTACAAGGCATTTGGTCATCCCTACGTATTGTTTACCACAGGGACAAGTGATCAAGTAGACACAGTTCTTTGTGTTGCAATTGGTGTGATTTTTGTGTCCATATCCAATTAGTCTTCAAAGGTATTTCTGTTAAAGTACAGGCGACAAGATCCACATGGGTAATGGGTAATGTCCTTTTACTTGGGGTAGATCCCATAATAATCGTTGGTCTAACCCCTTATGGTCTTGTGGGCGTAAGTATAGCATGTCCTTCAGATTAGCAGTTTGTTTAAATACAAACCTAGGTGGTGGGAAGGATAGCTGCCCAGTTTGTAAGATTTTCCAGTGTTTAAGTATTTTGTGTATCTTATTTGACAGGGGTGTGCAAATAGTGACACATGTTAGAATCTCGCCTTGTTGTCTAGTGTGTGGCTCTAGTAGTGTCTCTCTGTTACAATTCCTAGCCCATTTACGTGCAGTTTTTACACATTGACTAGGGCATTGTCCCGATTCCAAATCTACAGGTAGCTTTTGTGCCTGTGTATCAAAATCCTTTAGTCTGTTTCAATTGCGTCGCAGGCGCAGAAACTGTCCGTATGGTAGGTTGTCGCGCAGGGATTTTGGGTGCTGGCTGGCTATTGTAAAGTAGAAGCCTATTCCAGTCTGTAGGTTTGTTACATGAGCTTACTACTAGATCATTTTCTTTCTTCTTGATAAAGACATCCAGGAATGGTAGTTCCTGGTCAGTGATTGATTTTGAAAATTTCAGGTAGGGGTTTAAGGTGCTGATCTAGGAGCAAATGTCTCGCATGTAGCCAGGTCCACTTTCCAAAAGATATGTCATCTATATAGCGCCGCCAAAAAAGGATGTTAGGTTTGTACAGGTTCTCTGGACAGAGAATGAATTGTTTTTCAAAATGAGGCATATGGAGAAATGCTAGACCTGGGGCAAAGGTACTTCCCATGGAAGTACCTTGTGTCTGTTGGTATGGTTGTGTCCCATATTGAAAGAAATTTTCTGTGAGGGCCATGCATGCGCATTCCATGATAAAGTTAATGGGCGTAGGGGAAATTCACTCCCCCATACGGAGGATGGTGTCTATTACCTCCAGTGTGGCTGTCTGTGGTTCATATAAGGTTATTCCACATCTAAGGTGATTAGTAGGTCTAGCTGGTGTGTGTCAGTAGTGGATTCAATTATATTCAATATATCTCGCGTGTCTTGTAAATATAGGATGGAGTTTTTTTTACACATGGTTGCAAAAAATAGTCACAGAACTTGGAGAGTAGTTCCAGGAGGGAGTTTACCCCGGAGACTATGGGTCTGCCTCGAGATGGGGAAATCCCCTTATGAATCACATACCATGATGATTATCTGCGTTTTTAGCCTCGTCGTTGGGTCCTCTGGGATGGGTGTGTAATACTTGCGGTCAGCAAACGGACATACACATTCATTCTAATAATTAAAGGTGGACATTATTACTGTCACATTACCTTTGTCTACTTGTTTTATTGTGATCTGCTTGTCATTGGCCAATTCTCTAACTGCTTCGTGTTCCTTTTTTTAACATATTGTGGAAATTGTGTGTGTCATAGTCATTCCCTATCTCTTTTAGGACACCTTGTTCAAAGGTTACTAGTTCATGTGGTAGCATGGCTAGGTTTGGCGTAAAAGTGGACAGATTGCGCAGACCTGAATCAGTTTGTGCTAATGTTGGTTTGTCTTGAAAGAATGCTTTGAGATCTATTTTGTGGAAGGATTTTTGTAACTCGCAATTCCTCTGGAATTAGTCAATCTTGGGTGTAGGAACAAAGCCCAATCCCTTCTGTAAGACTTTTTACAACTAATCTTTCTTCCCTGAGCGACTCCGCAGAACCATCTGGGGTAGTGGAGGCTCCTGCCACTGTACCTGTTTCTTCTGCCCTCTTCTTTTTACTCTCCCTCTGCCCCAACCGCTGTCAAAAAAAAAAAAAGTGTTTTGTGGAGTTTGGAATGGATAGTGTGGTCCCTGAGGAAACATTGGGTACTGCCACATTGGTGGCCCTCGGAAGAGCATCTTATCATAACCATATTGTTGGTGTGGGGGAGGGGGGTGGGGGTTGGAAAGTCTTTCTATTCTGGTCACTGTTCCAGCTGTCTGAGCTGGAGTTGCTGTTAAAGGAGCTTTTCCTACTCCAGGAGGGTAGGCTCTCATCTGATGAGATATCTACTGCATTACCGACATAGTCGGCTTTTAGATAGGGTTAGATTTTCTCTTTATCAAGCTTTTTATGTCTTTATTTGGACAGTTATTCCCTGTTCTCTGTGATTTCATTGTTGATTTCTGCTAGTTTAGTTTTGTAGGAGGTCGGTTGGCTACTAGTTTTTAAGGCTCCTTCAGCTATGTTTATCTTAATGTTCAGAGCATCGGTCAGGTGTTTCGCTGTGTTGATAATCAATACCAACCAGTCCCTGGCGCATTTCCAAGCTACCTGGCACCATTCTTTTAAAAAAAATAGCATCTTCAAGAAGAATATGTGGTACGTTAGCCACCACCAATCCATTGGGGCAGATGTTAGCCCTTAGATATTCAGCCATGAAAGCACCATGTAGTGTAATCCTGTCTTTTCTTTGAGGTGAAATTGTTCCAATCTTCCGATTGGCTATTAGATGGGAGTGAACCATCAGTGTCTAGAAGTGAGGGTGTCCTCAGGATATCACTCACTTTATCATTCCCAAAGCTAAGGCCAAGGTTTTCATCCAAAGTGGGTGGTTGTGTTAATCTGACTTGTGCAGCTGCTTAGTTTGAGCAGTGTCTGGTACTGTAAGGTATGTCAAATGATCACACCCACAATGAAGTGCTACTCAAAGCTACTTCTTTTATGACAAATTCCCACATCTGAGCCGCAGTGCATGTTACATATTTCAAGAAGGAGGGACTTGGAGCACATATAGGTCCAGCATTCATGCTCCGATTAGATAATCAAGATCACAGGGGTATGCAGTTCCTAGTAAGTACGGATTTGTCTGCTTAGGTCAGTTAAGTTTCACAGAGTCTGCAGGGAGCATTACTCTGTAGGAACAAATGCCATTACACACCTAGATAGGTGGCATTCTTCATCATTGGGCTTTTGCTTCACGTCGGACTGGCGCTGCAATGCCCGACGGGCACCTTCAATGGGGGCTCTTTACTGGAGATCTTTTTATAAGCCATATGGTGAAGTGTGTGTGTAAAATAGGAGATTGGTGTATTTTAAGTAATAATGTGAAAGAGTGGGATAAACATGGGACAGGGGGTATTCTACATAAATATTTTAGTGATTGATTTTTACTGCCTATCTTAAAATATGTGGTGCCACCTACTAGAAGTGATCATCTAAGGTAGCGGAAGGTCGACATGTATCAAGCCTAATTTAGTCATGTGAATGATCTAGCGGCTTTTCTTCAGGACCATAAAAACCTAATCTGGGGTTTCGATATACGAGTTCATTTGTGTTACTTCCAGACACCTATACTTCTCTATGTATTAATATAAGTAAATCAATTTTTGAGGAGACCTGTAGTGCAGACAAAATGATGATGATATCAATTTCATTATTATCAAACAATGGGCAATTTGATAATTTGAGAAAACATTGACTTGTAAGGCCATGTTATGTATTTCTAGCAATCATCATCAGTTTCACACTTAGACACTGGTGATTTGCCTGATTGGACCTTCTTCCAGTATTTATTTCCATCACTCTGGTAGAGACATGTAGTGTTATATGCCCGTTTGGGTCATTGTCTACATTGCTAAATTAGCATGAGCTCTGTTGCCATGATGCTGATTTTGCGCATGTTACTACATGACTTTATTTTGCAAGACTCTGTTTGTGCCTTTCACATGAGAACTGTCTGCTTTTCGTGTTCTCTGCTAGTTCCTGGAGTTTAATCTGAACACGATGTGCAAGGTTGATAAACAATGCCCCTTGTTATTCTGTTCTGGTCAGTCCCTCACACCTAGACAAAACATGCTAACACAGCTGTGCTGCTGGAAACTCGTGTTTTGATATTACGGGGATGCATGTTGTTCAAACACACACTTGGAGAGGGACCTTTCCATGGAGAAGATCTATGCTGTTCCTATGATGTAAAACTTCCATCTGGGCACTAAGGTATGGGGTCTGCTGACAAAGTGCAGAGATCTTCCTTTATATAATAAACTTCACATTACCAAGGGGAGGGTGGTTAGGCCTTTTAGTCCTTTTTCCACTGTCTCTATACGATGACACCCCCCTTTATAATCTATGGAATTGTAACAATGCTGTTTTAGGATTATGCATTTCGCTGCTGGCAGTGGCTCGTATACTGCGTTATAGAGCACGATAGTTAAAATAAACATTTTAAACTATAACAGTGACTCAGACAATTCTTATTGTGGACCAGTACGAGTGAGTGAACGAAAGGGTGTGTCTTCCTACTGCGATTCTTGAGAGAGTCGGGAGTGTTGTGTTCTGAGTTGTCTAATCATTTGTAGCTTCATGATTATGTAGGAGAACGAATGAGACACTATAGCTAGTCGGTTTGGGGATTTTGGGTACTAAGGTGGTAGGAAGGTTCAGCCCCTATACACGGAGGTCCTGTTGTCCTGCGCATAGTTCTGTGTATATGTAGAATCCCCGCAACAGTAGGGTCCTATTAGTATCTGGTCATCTTAAAAATGTTGGCATGGGAGTAGATGAAGATTACGGTTAGGCATCATTTGAGATACTCTTAGTTCTACATATGCACTTGCCAAGTCGACATGGCAGTACCAGACTGCACACAGGCTCTGCAATGGCAGATCTGAGGTATATTTACAGGCTGCTTATGTGGGAAAGCACAACCAGTGCCCCAGGCCCACTAGTAGCATTTGATTTAAAGGCCCTGGCCACACACAGTGCACTTTACTAGGGACTGACTAGTAAATCAAATAAGCCAATTATGGAAACACCAATCCATGACAACAATTTACAAAGGGAGCACTGGCACTTTGGCACTGAACAGCAGTGGCAAAGTGCTCAAAGTATTTAGACTAGCAAACGATGTCCAACACACAGCAAAACCACAGGAGGCAAAGGCAAAAATACAGGGGAAACCCACGCCAATGATGCCAGGTGTAACACTCCATATCTTCTACTCATACGATCACTGTCTCTCTGTACCTCCTTTCATGGTCAGTGATCATTAGGAGAAGATGTCCCTCTTGGACAACGCTCTCTCAGTACATCAAGGCACTTAGTGCAATCCATTAAAAGTCTAATTGTCTCTCTTTCTTTATCTATTCTTGGGGTGGATACCAGTCTCCCTGTAAATATAGGAGAGATAGTCAGGACAAGCATGAGCATGTTGTATGTTCAACCTCCAATGATCCTCTGGTTTCCTTGTTCTGGCTGCATTTGTGCATCTATTGGCAGGTCTCTACAAGCAAGGTCAGCACACATTTCATTTACCGTACCTCTTCCTTTAACCAGATTCAGAGTGGGTTGGAGAGTCCTTCATGCAGAGTCAAGAATCTCCCTTGACTAACTGGTGGGCCACATTGGAGGAGGCACTCTTTGTGCTTCATCTGTGCCACACACAAAACCTAGGCCAGCACAATGCTGCTGACCAAATGCCAACACAAACACAGGAAAGGACCTTTGCGGATCCAAAGAAGCACAGAAGTACCACTAAGAAAGCAAAGGCAAAGTATGAGACCCATGGGAAATAAAACTAGCCACAGAACCATCAAGATGTCACAACTTGAAGTACTGCTGCACAAAGGAGACCACGTTTGTGTTAATGTACTACAAAGGTTTCTTACTTTCTTCTTTTACTCAAAGATAAGCCTTTTTTTATTAATATATGGTTAAAATTAAATAAGATGGTGTCTCCTTAATCTTTACTAGGTTCCAGTACATGATGAGAAAATTCTGGTTTAAGACACGTGCACCAGTCACTGTGGGTCTCACATGATGGCCATCTACCACTTATTATTCACCTCAAGCAATGCCATAATTTGGATAGCTTGAGCAATAAGTAAAGTAGGGACATGAAATATTCCCAATATATTAGCTATTCAAAAACATATCTCAGAGGAGGCGGGGGTCAAATAAATATACACGCAAACAGCATTTAATCAGAAAACCTAGTTCCGCATATATTGCTATTTATGCTCACTTTGTCTTGCAAATAAAAAATGCTCTGTGTGGGGAGATTTTAATGCATCCATGATTTGATAAAATTTGCAGATAGCATGTAAAACCACAGGAGACATACACCATTGCCACTCCTAGATGTTCTCTAGTAACAATGACCTCAACATAATTATCTCTGCAATACATTTAACTGTTCGCCAAAAAGCTGTGCACAATAACTGTCAAAAGTAAAAAGGTTAAAGTAATGAATCAACAAGTGTCCACTTTAAGTAAAAAAATTAAATATGATTAGTGTAGTAATTAACATAGGGAAGGGTCAGTTGTAGGGTTAGCATTGTGGTTGCTGTATGGATATCTTTTTTGTAAAAATTTGTTTAATATAATAATTTGGAATTATGTATAAGTTAAAAATTACTATTGTTTGGTTTAAGGGTTTGCATTTGGTTTAGGGTTATTAGGTTTCTTTGTTCAAGTATTTTAATTTAATTAAAATAAAGTAATGAACATTGTCTGTGGTCGGATTAGAATACAATTATTGTTTTAAAAGTATAATTATGGTTAGTTGTAATATTAGGCACAAACCACATTTAACTTAATAAAATAAAAAATGAAGTATACAAGGCTATGGAAGATGAGTTAAACAAGCAGAGGCAATGGCAGTAATGGCAGGAGAGTGCAACAGCCGAAGGCTTCTTGGGAGAAGAATGGGCACAAGTGAATCAACAGCACTACATGCAATGAACAGATGCTTACAGGGTAAGTAACATTTTCAGTTTGTAGCATGTGTATCTGAAGATATACATACTCTGTATAGACAATTGCCCCCTCAAGTGGTGGCTAGCCAGAGGATGTTCCAGAAGATTGAAAAGTGTACATAGTACAGCTGGTCCTATTGGGGCTGTTGATTAACTAGGACATCCACACAGTAGTGTTTAGTAAATATGTGCGTTGTGGACCAGGTAGCTGCTTTACAGACATCAGTTAGCGGGATGCTTCCCATAGAAGTGGCCTTCTTGTGCATAAAATGGAGGACAGTTAACGTTTGGCTTTGGAATAGCAGGTTTGTATACACCTGACTAGCCAGGACGACACTCCTGCTTTAGAAATAACCCTACCTTTGTGTGGCTTAGCGTAGGAGACAAACAGCTGCTGCAAGGAGCCAAACGCTTTTGCCCTATCGATGTAGGACTTGAGGGCCCTCCTAAAATCTAGAGTGTGAAGAGCTCTCTCCACTGCAGAAACTGGGGGGCGGAAAGAATACCGGTAGTTCAGTAGTTTGGTTGAGGTGGGAGGAGAACAACTTGGGGAAAAAACTTCAGGTTAGTCTTAAGGACTACTCTGTCTGTGTGAACCGTATAAAAGGATTCTTCCAGGGTGAGAGTTTGAATCTCACGGACTCACCGACTCACCTAAGAGAAGTAATAGCGAATAGAAAAACTACTTCCATGATTGAACCTGGATAAGGCACAAGTGAAGGAGCTTGAACGAGGAGTCTAGTAAGAACTCCACTGAGGCTCCAGGAAGGGGCTGGAGGTAGCCTAGGAGGCATAACCTTTTTCAATCCCTCACTAAAGGCTTTAATAATGGGGATTCTGAAGAGCAAAAACTGTTCCCTGTTCTGCATGATGCCACAGCAGCCAAATGTAAGCGAATGGAGGTGTAAGCCAGACCTGAGCGTTGGAAATACGAACGATAGCAAATGATGTCCTGAACTGCCAGAAAGTGGATCAATGAAATTGGGTAGGCAGTAGTGAACAAAGCTCTTCTACTATGCCACAATGCAGGCCCAGGTGGTGGGATGACACGCCTCTTTAAGTATGGACACACACTCAGCTGGAGTATTGAAATACCCAAACTCAGGAGCCAGATTGCTAGATTGAGCTGCATGACTATGTGCTGTTGCTGAGTGAGAAGGTCTGAGCTGTGGTGGAGCTTCTTGTGGGGGACAACTGACAACTCAAGTAGAATTGTGAGCCACGGCTGCCTGGCCTACGTGGGAGCCACCAGGATGAGGTTGAGAGGTCTGTCGTAGCTTCAGGATCACATACGGAAGAAGTGGGAGAGGTGAAAAAGCATAGGCAAATATCCCAGACCCGTTTACCCATAGTGCATTGCCTATGGACTGCAGGTCCGGTAAACTGGAGGTGAAGCTTGGGCATTTGGCATTTTCTCAGTTGCAAAAAGATTTATGTCAGGGAACTCCAACCTTGGAGGTACAGGAGTAGGACTTAGGAATGGAGTACCCGCTCATGGACTTGTTGCATCATGCTGAGCAGGTTTGTGAAAATGTCCGCTCCCGGAAGGTACTCCACTAGTAGGTAAATACTGCGGTGGATCACCCAATGCCAAATGCTCTGTGCCAATTTGGAGAGCTAGGGAGAGCATGTGCCCCCCCCTATTTCCGGAAGTAATACATGGTAGTCATATTGTCTATTGTGAGGAGGACTGTTTTGTGATATATTTGGCAGTAAAAAGCTTTGAGGGCGAAGTGGCCTGCCAGCAACTCTAGGTGGTTGAAATTTGGAAGATGAACTGTACTTCTAAAACAACATTCAAATAATTCACCCAAATTAATACTATACATACTAAAATAAACAATACTAAGATTGCTCAGATCTACACTTTACAACAAAACACGCGGTCTTCAACCTATAACAAATTGCGTCAGTAGTAAATGAAAAAGCAAGCAAATAAAAATACTGGTAAATAATTATGCAGTAGCTACAATTTCTGTATTTAAAAAGGTACATCCTGACACCCAAATTCAGGGATTCTTTTTGCCATTTTACTCGGGCAATGTGGCAATAAAGAAAGAAAACATCCCTGGCCGGAGAATACATAACTAACAATAAAATGCAACTTGAACTAAACAAATATCTGTTTTAGCTTTTGTTCCTCCTGAGCAAGCAGATGACTTCTATACTGTAATCATTCAGAGTAGTATTTTACACACTGAAGAAAAATTGTCACGTTTGCCAAATTATTTTGAAGAAACGTGGAATGAATGGTCATCTAAACAGGTCAGGATGTAAAAGGATTGCATGATTTCACATTGCCTGGTGGAACTTCTACTCAATCTGTTTAAACGGAGATGCACAAACAGCCATTAAGAGATTACCTAATTTGTTCTTTTTTTCTATTGGGAATTTTGAAAATGCAGCAAAGATTCCAGGAAATGTGGCATGCACAATCTTTTTCAGATATTGAGTTAGTAAAAGCAACAACAGAAAAACTAGACATAAATGAACGACTTATTTCGAAGGTTCAGGGTACTTAAGCAAAGATTTGCACCCCCCCCCCTCCCCCCCCCAACACACACTCAAGTCCAAAGTGGCCAAAAGCCTAATTCAGAGTTCCAAAGAACACCATAAAAAATAATTGCATTAAAAACGGAAAAAACACTTTTTTTGTAGTCTTGCTGGAGCCACCTTGGGGGAAAGCTGGCGTCAGAACAAGTTCAATGACCGGTCCCAAAAGCTGAGGTACCAGAGTAAGCAAATTCCTTGAGATGTATCAGTGTTGAAGGGTCTACAAAATGACAGATGTTCACACTGTGGACACCAGCATATTAAGCACTGCTGCCACTCTCATCAAGTGCATTTATGTCTGAAACACAAAGAAAAAAGTGACCTGCATGGGATGAACCCTTGAGGTATACTGCCTCTGACGGGAGCACGAGTTGTATCTTAAGTGTGAATGGCTGCCGTGAGGTATACAACGCCTTGATGGAGAGTGCAGTTTCTGTTTTGACACAATAACTGGTGAAGATAGAGCCAGAGGTTATAGGTGCTCTGCTGATGAAGAGGACCGGTTAGTACTGGTGCAGATGGTACTGGCAAAGTTGGCCCATTAGTAGATGGCAGGGCACAGAAGCCACAAAGACTGATGGTGATGTGCATCTGGGAGACCTAGGCGGCAATGGAAAGGATGATATGCTCGCTGGTGATATCTTGTGTAAAGGACAGAACGAACAGGAATACTCTGAATCAGAAGTTGGAGGAATTCTCCTCCTGAACTTCCTGACCTACTACACAGATAAGTGCATCCTCCTGAACGTTGTAGGTGGTGTTGAATGTTTCAACATTGAGGGTTCCTTCAACAGCGATAGCATTGGTTTCATCCACGCCAAGTGTTTCAGGACGAGTGTCTAAAGAGCCTCAATGTAGATCAAGTGGTAACAGTCCTCATGCTGGGCGTCAACCGGGAACGACGCTTTCCATGTCTGGATTTTTCTCTGGATCTCCCTCTGGAGGAGTTTTTAAAGATTGTTGTTTGGGCTATGGTAGAGGAAGACTCCTCTCCATGCCCCTTGTACCTACCTGACACAGACTCTTGTCTTCTGCGCCAAGGGAGTAGCCAGAAAATTAAAATACCCCCCACTTGAAATATACCTCTATTCAGATCGAGCACACATAGTGAGGAAATGCAAGTTTCCTAAGAAAAGTTCCTTTCACGCTTCTTTCATTTATTCATCTATTTATCCTTCCATCTATTCATCCACTCATCTGTGCATAGTTTCACCTTTACAGATATCCACACATTGCTCCATCCATCCATCTTTTCAACCATCCACCCATCGATATGTTCATGTATCCATCAATCTTTCAACCATCCAATCACGCTCTTCTTCATCTGTGCATTCTTCAATATTCCCATCCATTCACACTTTTGACGGTCAATCCTCACCCTCTTCCATTGAGTCATTCATTCACCCTTTCATCCTACCATTCATCTTTCTTCCATCTTTCACTTCACGTTTCCTTCCTTCATCTCACCCTTTTTCTCCTTTCATTCTTTTTCCCCGATTTATCTACCAATCTTTCTTCTCACATCCTTAAATTTTCTTTCATATATTACTCTGTCATACTCACTCATTGTTTTCTAATTATTCCTCTCCTGCGTTTTCTACTATTTAGCTTTTTTCTTTATGTGTTTCCATCCCTGTGCATGCCAGTTCAAAGCTCACAATCCTCCATCATGGTATTTGGTAGCAGTGCTATTTATCTTCATTTTGTCTGCAAAACTGCAGACATAAGTCCCATAATCAATCAATGAGTTATGGTTTATGTGGGCCCAGTTCACCAGCTTATGAGGGCCAGTGGGACCCCCCGCTTAAGCTGCTAAAGTGGGGAGTTCCCTAAGCCCCTGTTCTGCGCCAGTTCTTTTTAATAGTATGCAGGCAAACACTTCCCTGTCCATAAGGGTTCTCCTTGACATCTTCTGGCAATGGACACACGTCTCGGAGTGCTGGGCTTCTGGGAAATAAAACTATACAGACGTTGGTAGGATCAATCTGCCACTTTTTCCTAGCTCAAAAAAGGGAGTTTTACACATAAAGATGGCATTTTCAATAGTAAAAAAAAGGACAAAAATACTCATGATGCAAGATGAAATGCAATATGTAAATGTTTTGATAGATTTTTTCACCAAAAGAAATCCAGGATTTTGTTGCCAGGTGCCGGAAAAAATAACTAGAGCAACTATTGCTGACATGGTGTGAAGGGATACTGGTGGTATGTGCTTCGAAATAGGGATATTGACCGTTTTTAGAGCCTCTTCAAGATGCAGCCTATCCAGCTACATTGCCCTCCTTTGCTCTCACTTTTCTTTTAAGAATGTTTTTGGGAGTTGTTCTTCTCATTTTTTAGTTATTGACTACTTACATTGTAATTGTTTTATTTTTAATAAAATTAAATGAAAAAAGGTCAACATATTTTAATTTTTAAAAGTGTTCTGGCATCCTGCATATGGGCAGGACTATTCAGTGCTCATGATTATCAATGGAGACTCCCTGAAGGTAAACGAACCATGTTTCCCAAATCTCATTATTGTAGGTTTAAGACAAGGCTTTTGTCATACAAGGTCCTTGGGACTCTGAGAAGCTCACAATCTGCTAAATATAGTAAAGTAACTGCTTCATTGTCAGGTATTGCATTTACAATAGGCCACATACAAAATTCAGTACAAGGTCATAAGAACAATGCATCTGAATTCACAGTATGTATAGGGGGGATCTACATCCCCATCTGGAAGAAATATTTTTTAGATGGTGCATCAAAATATGAAATCTTGAACACACATGAGTATTTTAGACTGAATTGTTGTGTGGCACACAACTCTACGTAACTGCTTTAAAGTCTATGGACTTAAACATTGGTCTCTTAAGCAACAACACAAAGAAATTTTAACACCCTCTTCTTAAGAGGTGCAGATAAATATTTGAGATACTCACTCCCTTTTAAGGTTTAATAATTGAAATATTGTAACTATTGTTTTGTGAAAAATGCTTTAAAAGCTTTTCGTTTTTGAAAGGAGGGGATTTTTTTTATATTTGTCGAGAGACATTTTTACCCGTTTTGAATGCCACATGTATTCAAGAAAGTAATTAACATACCTAGAGAGGTTTTGGGCTCCCTCTCTCTATCAACGGATCTGTTTAATAAGACATTCACATTTTACTTTAAAACAACACATTATACATACAGCGTAGGGCAATAGGTCACCTTACTTCAACCACTGGCAATCTTGCTCTGTAAGTTACAGCATTTGTCCTCTTAATATGTGCACAGTCACCTAAAAAGAAGTGGCAAGGCTAGTGAGCTAATAATTTACTTCGCCAAGAATGTCATTGTCTCACCTTTTCAATCAGTGGCACAGACAATATAATTGTTTTAATTCGATTTTAATAATTTTATTTTGTTTCTTGTTGAAAATTATTTTAAGCACATAAGGTGTCAGAATGCTTTGCAAAAGGAGAAAAACTTTTACAAACATTTTTAAACGTGTTTATTGGAAGTCTTAGAAAACACTTGTACTGTAATTGTACTGTATTTACAAACCTCTAATCATATGTTAAGATTAATTAATATTGAATATTAGAAACTAAATCGCACCAAGAGTTTATTATCATGAGTATTCAAAGACTTGCTCTACATACAGCCTCTAGGGTGAAACGATAGAGTTAGAAATAGTAAATCACAGGAGTGATTTGTAAGAGCAAGATAGAAAGAGAAGTGTTTCAGAACATTCTTGAATAGTGTAGGGGGCAGTTACATTTCATTTAGAGGCACCTTCAGAATTTAATCTCATTAGTAATAACCGGGACCTACTGAATTGAGATTGTGTCCCGCAATTTAGATTGTATCCCTCTTAAGAGCCTCATGAGCATTTTTGCCTATTTCACATATATTTGGTCCAGGTTTAGTCGTTTAGTCGCAGCACATTCATGTAAATCAGATCTACGTTCCAAGATCGCAAGCGATAACTTTGGGGTGTGGGGTGGGGATCACCCTAAATAAACAAACAGAATCAAGGTCAGTGAGCGAAAAAACACATGCATCCCTTTGACAGCAGAATTTTGAGGCTCAATGAATAGAAATCATGAATACTATGTAAGAGGCAGGCACACAACAATTTTTAAAATGTCAATGCTTGTAATCTAGGATTCAAAATTATGAATAAAATAGTCTACACTTTACTAAAGACAATATTTTGTTCTCAATATTTTCAAATCGAGAAACGTTTCTTTTTTCAGAGAATCGTTGAAAAAGGAAGGCTGTATGCAAAGAAGCCCACTGTATCAATACAGCAAACTAAACAATATTGCAGAGGTTCTTTGAAGAAAACACATTGCAGCTGGTAGTGTCAACTTTTTAAATATTTTATATGAATCTCTAAAATAGCAACAGAACTTACCTCTACAATGTCATCATCAAACAGCAGCCAAAAATCATGACTTTTTACTATTGCAATATAATGTCCTCGATTGGGACCACTGTACAAAAAAAGAAGAAACAACACTTTAGCTATTTTACCTGTATCACTTTTCGTGAAGGCATCCTAAATAACTCTGGTACTGCTGAGCCTAATTAACTTAAAAATGATAAAACAATGCATTATGAATGACCAAGGAGAGTTGCTGTATTACAAAGGAAAATACTACTTAACCAGTAAGAATCTGTTCTTGGCATGTAAAGCTGTAGATTCAAATGCGCCCACCCACCTCCTCGGGTTCCTGTACCTGTTGCAGTATTATCTTACTTAGATACATACGCATGGACATCTCTATTCTACTCTTACTAACCACATTCTCACCCTCTGTGGGAAAACAATCTAACAATGGAGTCGATGCCCATGCGCACTATCATTGAAAGGAGTCACCACCTACCTCGTGACTGGAAAGACTTATTCGAAGAAAAACAACTTGCGAACATCCAGACCCAACACTAGATTGCAGGAGTATGCAAAGCATGTGAGCTGTAGATCAAATGCTTTGCACAGACTATACAGCAGTAATTTCCCAATGCGGTGGCTAACCTGTAGCTGTTGCAGTCATTTGAAAAAGTGTACGAAGAACTGCCTGGCCTACATTAGCTTGTTGTCTGGCTAACACATCTACACAATAGTGTTTTGTAAATGTGTGTGGTGTAGACCATGTTGCAGCTTTACAGCTGTCAGCTATAGGGATGTTTCCTAAAAAAAAGCCATAGAAGCCCCTAGTTTGCTGGCGGGATGCGCTCTAGAGGGAATTGGTCAAGTCCTCCTTGCTTTTGCATAGCATGTCTGAATGCATTTAACTAACCACCTTTCAATACCTGATTTTGAAATGGGACTGCCTATATAAGGCGGAGCAAAAGCAACGAAGAGTTGTTTAGTGTTACGAAAAGGGTTTTGTCCTTTCTATATAAAATAGCAGTGCTCGTTTAACATCTAAAGTGTGTAGAGCTCGTTCTGCCACTGAATCTGGTTGAGGAAAGAACACAGGTAACTCAACAGATTGGTTGATTTGAAAGGCAGATGCCACTTTGGGGATAGTGCGAAGAACCACGTTGTTTTGGTGGACTTGAAAAAATGGTTCTTCTATAGTTAATACCTGAAGCTCACTTACTCTCCTCAGTGAAGTAATAGCAATGAGGAAAGCAACTTTCCAAGTGAGAAATTAGAGTTCGCATTTATGCAGTGGCTCAGAGGGCGGACCCATTAGTCTGGTAAGGACAATATTAAGGTTCCACACTGGAGCAGGTGGAAGTATTGGTGGAATAACTCGTTTAAGTCCCTCCATGAAGTCTTTGATAACAGGTACTCTGAAAAGGGACAGATGCTATCTATTTTGAAGGTATGCAGCTATTGCAGCGAGATGTAATCGTATGGATGTGTACATTAAACCTGTTTGTTGTAAGTGAAGTAAATAACAAATAATGTTTTGAACGGCAGCATCTAAAGGGTTGATACGGTTGTTATTACAATATATAACAAACCGCTTCCATTTTGCTGCATAGCAAGCTCTTGTAGTAGGTCTTCTGGCATCCTTAATGATATTCATACAATCTGGTGGAAGATTCAGATAACCGATCTCTATGATTTCAGGTGCCGGATTGCAAGGTTGAGATGTTTGGGATCTGGATGTCTTCTCTCTCAATGGTTCTGCGTAAGGAGACTGGATGTGAGATGTAGTTTTTGATGAGGAACTACTGAGAATTCCAACAGGGTAGTGAACCAGGGTTGACGGGCCCATGTGGGAGCTACCAGGATTATGAAAATTAAAGTTGTGCTGTTCCTGAATGATCTAAAATTCAACAATATACAAAGGACAGTAGGCTACAGAGTCAAAGAGATGGGAATCCATTTCTTTGGAATGTAATGCCCTCACACACCCAGTTGGGTGTCATGCTTCATCATCGGGCTGCTCCTCGTCTGGCCGGCGCTGCAATGCCTGACGGGCTCCGATGAGGGGCACTTTGGCGGACATCTTTTTCCAGGGTCAGACTGATATGCATATGGCCATGTCTGAACTGGGGTGGCGGAGTGAGCTAAAGAATGATGATGGATTAAACCCAGATCAGTTGACTGGGGGTGAGTGCTTGCAATGTTCAACACTCCGTCCATCATCCCCATTGATTTTGCTTTGTTCGCCCTAAGTTGGCAGGGTATGCCCAGACTTGGGTCCCTTGCGCACTTTGCCACTGGATTCAAGCTAGCCTGGCTGATGATGGCTGATTAGCCAGAAACCGGTGCCAGGATGCTTGTTTCCGGTCCAGGGAAGACATGGCTTGGCAGTTCGGGCTGGACTGTTCCCATGAGGCACAGGGTCAGACTGATTTGCATATGGCCATGTCTGAACTGGGGTGGTCGAGTGAGCTAAAGAATGATGATGGATTAAACCCAGATCAGTTGACTGGGGGTGAGTGCTTGCAATGTTCAACACTCCGTCCATCATCCCCTTTGGTTTTGCACTTGTTGAAGTGTCATCATGTGAAATTAACCTTTTGAGATTGAGGTCTAGTATAAGCCTGAGAGAGCTGTTGTTTTTGGGTATGAGAAAGTATAGGGAGTATACGCCGGACCCTTGATATTGTAATGGTATGGGCTCAATAGCTCCCTTTTGCAGTAGAGAGAACCTCTTGTTTGAGAAGGTGCAGATGCTCTGGTGACATTTTGTGTGATCGTGGAGGAATGTTTGGGGATTGTCGGTAAGCTCCAGGCAATTCCCAGATTGGATAATTTGTAGGACCCATTTGTCTGAAATGATTGTATTCCAGACAGGAAGTAAACGAGAGACGCGTCCCCCGACAGGTGTAGAATAATCGGGTGGAAGAGGAGGCAAGTCACTGTTTATTTGCTACAGGGGAAGTATGGGGTGTGTTACCTTTACCTCTTTTCTTGCCATTATTGCTTTGAAATCCTCCTCTAAAGTAACCTCTTGAAGAGGGTGATTGATTGTTGCCTCTATACGAATTAGAGGTGTTGTCTGAGGATAGATTCTTTGAACCCCCCCCCCCCAACCTCCCCCCGTAGAAGGAGCGGCAAAAAGAACCCAGATTGGATGGGGACTGCAAAGCTCCCATGAATTTTTCGACATCTGTGTATTTCTTCATTTTTAGGTCTCACCTAGGCAGCGCATGCGCTGTATTGGTGGAGAGATGCTGTATACAGTATAGTGGGGGAAGCTCCGCCCATTTTCCATCTATCTTTTTGATTGGTCGAATTCCTAAATGCTGCAATGTGATTGGTTTTCCTCAACGTAATCCTGCCCCCTGACAGCCATGTCGTCATTTTTCTCCTTCCATAGCTATCGGCCCCTTTACTTTTAAAACTGTTTTGTTCCCCTGCCTCCCCCCGTTCCCTCCCGCAGTCTGTCACTTCTCTGCCCACCACAAACACCCCCACCCACTCCCGTTCCTGCCTTCTTGGACGACCACAGTTTTATTTACAATGCAATAGGACTTGCGTAAATACGAGTACTATTGCATTTGTAAATGCTTTTTTTTCTCCCTCTGATTGGCTGGCTGCATTCGCACTTTATTTTGCCTGACCTAGACTCTCGCATGAGTGCGATGCTATACATCGTACTCATGCGTGCCAAAAGTCCGCCTCTGCCTCTTTTTTAATAGCGGTTACCTCTCGTTTTCCAATGCGAGTCATAGAAGTAAGCCTACGTCATTGCATTTACCTTCCCATCTGAGGTTGGAAAGGCTTGGAACGCACGCGTCACTGGTAGTTCCTCCTTGTGACAGCGTGAGCCGGAAGTGCAACATCGGCGGCTGAAGTGTGTGCTGCTTGCAGCTTACACTCACGGAAGAATGCCTGGGGCTGTGATAGCAGAGAGTCCAGTGAGCTTCCGGAAGATGCTGGAGCAGAGCGAGGAGCAAGAGCTGGAGGTAATGCAGAATTGTGACACAAGCTATTGGATTTGTTGTTGTAAGGGCAACTCCCGACGCGGGCTAAGATGTAATTGTTGTGCGACACGAATAGGCAATTGTGGCGAACTCACTCCAGGTTATTTACAAGCATGTGTGCCTTTTTAGAATCAACGTCCTACTACATGGCGGAATGTTCTAGTTACTAAATAAATAGTCATACTTGCTTTCAAACACCTTGGACTTGATCAATGCTTGTTTTGTTTCTTGGAGGCTTCCGAAGACAGCTTGCAGTCCTTCCCAGATATGATTAGGGAAGTGGGAAGGACTGTCTCTGTTAACTGAGAGCTTGGGATGCATGCTGCTGCTGATACACAATGCGTGTGCCCGCCACGCACCAACTTCCTTCACAGTCCTCCATGCCTCTGGCAGCACTGACATCATATGTTGGCTGTAATAAATGACTGCATGCATCATTTTCCTATTACACGCATATTCTGACGTCAGGTCGCCCCTGTAAAAGTATGCAATATAATATCGAGAGATCACAGTCTCCTACAGGCTATCGCTTTAGAAGGAAGAAATCCGTTAATAACTGGTCAAACGGAAGTCCCACCATGTGGAAAGCACCAGCGGATTAAAGGACGTGCCGCGTGGGCCTTCCCAAGACAAAGGGGGGACGGATTTTATAAACTGCAGCAGTGCAACTGTAAATGTGCACTGGGTGCAAAAGTCTCATTCTGCACGAGTCAGTCAGTGGAAAATTTGGTGCAAAATTCTGCACCAGTGCTTTTTATAGATGCCGTAACACGGCGCCACTAATCTGCTTTTAAGGATTGACAGCACAGCCTCCCCGGGCCGTTCAATACACTTGCATTTTGTAAGTATACACTATGACGCCTGCTTTACATCTGGCAATGACACTCGGATTTGGGATGCTAGTAACAAAGCCCTTCCCAGCAGATCTCTCCGCTTTTTATCCCTCCCATAAACAATGCTGGCTCAGGACCAAAGCTGCAATTAACATTTCAAATTGGGCAACCAAGTGCAGTAACCAACGAATTAGGGCATGTTCATAGGAACTACCATAAAGGGACTCGGGGAGCTGCTCAAAGCTGTACTGAAAACCACGAACTGCACATCTGCCGCTATGCATTTACCTCAAGGGCAAACACCAACAAACAAATTACAGAATATTTTGCTCTGTTCAACCAGCTTTATAACCACACCCAAGACTTGCTGAACAAGCCCCTATTTTACCCAGCATCAACAAATCCCATACTTTTCTTTATGTACTTCACCGCTGTACTATCTTCGATAGTGTCTGCCATATGTATATATAGCAATATGTGTTTAATCACAGAGGGCAGGCGTTCAGAAATCATAGTAATTCTGAGGGCTAAAATTTAATCTGAACGTTGTCTCCATATCCACCCCATGTAAGCGCAAGCAACCAAGTTAAGTGAGAAAGCAACACTCACGCCTGGAGAATCTCAAAGGTCCCTTTGTCTCAGTTTAGGCCTAGCGTAAATTAAGAACTTTTTTTCCCCCGAGAAACTATACTATACATATTAGGCTTTGGGTAACTCTCCTTCAGCCATTAGGTTCTTTGGCTCAGGATCCTTCTACAGGGTTCATATATTGCCAACCACTTATTGGATCCGCCCAAAGGAGTTTCATTCTCAGTGCCTTTCTATTGGCTGTATGCCTGTATCACTTGACATTCAATTGGATGTTTGATGTACTATTTTACATTTGAAAAGAACGGTCAATGAAAACACTTTTGTCACCATCAGTGAATCGCATCAGACAGGAATAAAGCAATCCTTTTTCCTCACTGCAGCATTCATTTTCAGATGCTTTTATTGTGGATTAAGTGTGCACTTCCCCAACCCACACGCTGACTGATCAGAAATTCAGAAGTCATCTTCAAACATAGTGAATCATTGTTTCACGATTCCAAGACAGCAACCATGTGGACAGCAACATGGCTGCCATCCTGCTTTTTAGTACTTTTACTAGTGTCCGTATATTTGATCCTGTGCGCTCGATTTGGGGCTTGTTTTTTCCAGGTGCAGAAACATTCTATGGCGACATTAAACAGGGTTGGCTACAGGCCACTCCTGGTGATTAAGTAAAGATTGCAGTTTGTGACAATGTGTCTGTGTAAGATGTGCCAATACAGGACAAACAAAGGCATATGGAATTGCTGCCTGCATGCGTTTGTCACAGTAAAGCTAGACCTGATGGCTTTACAAAGTATAGGTTGAAAACTGTACTTCATGATTTGTGTTGATCACCATAAAACGTTCAGGAAATTAGTCATATAGGATTACACTGCACAGTAACGAAGGTGTCTACTACATCTTATGCTGAAATGTCTCTAGCGTTCTGAAGCATTTCTGCCAGGGTGATAATGTTTTAACATATGCTGAAGGTATGTCTCCAAGTCTTAGACATTACAGTACCCTTCTTTATGTTTAATTTGCAATCGTAAAATGTATTTATGTAGTGCTTACTACCCCTAATAAGCCACTCAAGCACTTTGCAGCAAGTAACACACTAATTCAGAACCTAAGGTTAGAGGTAAATAGGTAGTAATGTGAGCTTCCTTTTCATTGAATGATGAGCTGTGTTAGGTCTGTGCTATTGAGATCTCATGCATTTACTTTAGTGTTTCGAATAGGGATAGATTAACTGAATTGTATTAGTAAAGGGTGGATATGAGATGCTATTGGGAGTGATGGGTATGTGTGCCTGTTTGTTGGATGAATTAAAAAGAAAACAAGCATTGAAAATGCAATAGGTCTCGCCTTTGATTAAGTTAAAGCCATTTGCTTTGCTAATGGTATTGTATAGCAAAGCAAATGGCTTTAACTTAATGAAAGGCGAGACCTATTGCATTTTCAATGCTGGTTTCTAAAGAAGTGTCTACAACAGGTCCAAATAGGTGTTCCTTATCAAAGGGTAGGTTTAAAATAGAGGCCTGGACTTCCGGTTTGAACCCTGAAATTCTGAGCTAGGCGTGCCTTCTTAAAAGGACACTGATGTTAACAGCGCGAGCAGCAGTGTCAGCTGCGTTTAAAGCGCACCCAATGGAAGTGTTGTAAATGTGTTTCCCTTCCTGAGTGAAATCATGCGCCTTAGTTTTGAGTTCATCTGGCAAAAACCTGCGCACTTGTTCCAATTCGTCATAGTGAGCCCTTTCATATCTCGCTAAAAGAGCCTAGGTGTAGGCAATACGCCAGTGATTGGCTGCCTGCACAGCTACTCTTTTGCCAGAGGCATCTATAAGTTTGGATTCCTTATCAGGAGGAGGCGTATCCGCTGTTTGTGAGTTTGCCCTTTTGCAAGCGTTACAAACCACTAGAGAGTCTAAGGAAACTTGACCCTTGATGTAGACAGGGTCTGTAGGTGCAGGTTTATATTTCTTATCTACCCTTGCAGTAGAATTCACACGCACCGGGTCCTTAAACATGTCGTCTGCGTGTTTAAGCATACCCTTAAGCATGGGTAGTGTATGAGTTGCTCTTTGAGAAGAACTTAAAATCTCAAAGAGAAAATCCTCTTCAAGAGCATCTTTGTGAAGCTGAACCCCTTGATAATGAACAGCCCTATTTATTAATTCTATGTACCCTACATTGTCGTCAGGTGGAGAGGGTTTTGAAGGGTTTAGATCTGGGTTATTATCAGTGTGAAGATCTGTATTGTAATCAGTCCATGAATCAAGACTTTTGTCATCTGATGCATCCCCATCCCCATCATCCTGGTGGTCAGGTTACTCTGGTTGTGGTGAATTTGTAGGTATAATCAGCAAATTTGGGTCAAGTGGGGAAGGAGGTGTAAGAGGAGGAGGAGAAGGATTGGTACCTGCATTTTTCTTTTTAAGGGGAACGTGGTACGCTTCCTCAGTTTCTGGCTTGCGTTTAACTGGCAGTTTTGCACGAATAGGTCTAGTTTTAGGATTAATAACAAGTTCTTTCTGTTTCGGGTCCGTGTTGGAAGGCAGGACGTCGAAACAAGGCTCTTTGGATGGAGTAGGAGGAGCGGTTTTATCTTTCGGTGCCGAAGGTTTCGATGCAGAGATGTTTGGATTCTAAGATTTAGATTTCGGTGCGGAAGGGATAGTCACGAGGACGCGTTTGGATTTCCACACCGAAGGATTCGGTTCAGTGCCCGAATGGAGCCGACTGGTTTCCGAGCCGGAAGGCTTTGGTGTGTGTTTCGCTGCAGAGCCCGAAGGCAGGGCATTTGAAATGTGTTCTCGGTGTCGAACTTGGCCCGAAGGCAGAGGAGGGACCGGAGCCTTTTTCTTGGGCATAGTTTGGGGCAGGGGAGTAACAGTTATGTTATGTTGTGTTAGTAGTGTTTTATAAAGCGCTCGTTCACCGGATTGGTTTCTTGGCGCTGAATCTAGGAAATACCAGAGAGTTGGATAATTCAATTGTAAGCCTGAATGTACAACCAAGTTTTAAGCAGTTTTCTGAATTTCAATAGGTCAGTAGTGGACCGGATTTCCAGAGGGATCGAATTCCATAGCTTAGGGGCCAGGGTCGCATTCCTGGCTCCTCCTTGTCGCTTTAACTTGAAGGTGGGGATTGATAGTAGCTGAAGGTGAACCGACCAAAGGTTTCATGAGGGGGTGTATCTTGAAATGAGGCTATCTATGAATCCAGGGCCCTGACCATGCAATGACTTGAATACCAAGCAACCAATCTTAAAAGCACAGCGATGGGGCATAGGGAGACAGTGCAATTCCCTCAGAAGGGGGGAAACATGGTGCCACCTAGGTTGCCGGTAGATCAGTCTAGCCACCTGGTTGTGGACTATCTGCAGCCGTTTCATAAGACCAGCTACTAAACTAAGGTAGATTGCATTAGAATAGTCGAGAAGAGATAAAACCATGGGCATTACAACCTGTACCAGTGCGGCTTGGGTCAACAATCTACTTATCTTTCTGATTTTACGCAGCTGGTAGGCACAAGAAGATATAACAGATCCCACATGCCTTTTTAAGGACAGGTCATTGGATATTAGAACTCCAAGGCTCTTGGCAGATGAGGAGGGGGTCCCAGTTCTCCTGGCCAATAGTGGGGACCCCAGAATTTCTGGCTGCCGCCGGTCAAGATTAATTCAGTCTTTCCTGGGTTTAGTTTTAAATGATTTCTGTCCATCCAGTAACTGATGAACCGCATGGTTGACTGAAATTCCGAGACTGAAAGGGGTGAATTATCAACGGTGAAGAGTAGCTGCAGATCATCAGCATAGTTGAAAATAACAGTTTTTCTTTCCTTCAATGACCTGATCAATGGGAGGAGATATAGGTTAAATAGAAGTGGAGAGAGAGGATCCTTGTGGCACCCCGCACATGGTACTTTGCTTTGGCGCCATAAACTGAGCCAGGCGAACAGCCTGGGAGCGGTCCTCCAAAAAGGAGCAAATGCAGCTTAAAGCTGGCCCCTAGATGCCTGTTCTTTGACACGGTCCACCAGAATACCATGGTTGACCGTGTCAAAAGCTGCGGATAAGTCTAGCAGCACCAGGGCCTGAGGAGTACTCTTATCAGCTTTCTCCCATAGGGCGTCCATTACTGCAGTAATGACTGTCTCCGTGGAATGGGCGGGACGAAAACCCGCTTTGTGTGGATCAAGAAAGTTAGTTTGTTCCAGAAAACTGGACAAACACTTTGCCACATGGGCCTCCAACATCTTAGCCAGATATGGAAGCAAGGAAATAGGTCGATAGTTGGACAGTGTCAGGGGGCCAGCTCCAGGTTTCTTCAAAAGAGAAATTACAGTAGCTTCTTTAAAAGGTTTAGGTACACAGCCCTGAGATAAAGAATCATTTAGCAGGGCAAGGGCAGGGCCTGGCAGGGCAGTAAAAATCTCCTTTAAGACATGTGGGGGGGAATGGTCCGTAGGAGAGCCAGAGCTGACTTTAAGCAGAAGGCTATGAAAGATCTTAGCATCAATGGGGGAAAAAGTGTCCAAGGTACCTGAGTTTTTGTATACGGTGGGGGAAACTTCCTGGGCTATATGAGTAGGAATGCTAACCTTGATAAGGGAGATTTCCTCGATAAAAAAGATGTTCAATTTGTCACAAAGTTTGTGAGGGAGTAGGCTTGCTTAATACCCTGTCTGGGTTAGACAGTTCCTCTACGATGTTAAATATTTCTTTAGATTGATTGGAGGAAGTGAGAATTCTAGATGAGAAGTGAGCAGCTTTGACATTTAGAATGCATTTTTTATATTCCCTCATGGCCGTTTGGTAGGTTGCTTTATCTTTTGATGAGTAGCTCAACCTCCACTTCCGCTTCAATTGACGGAGCGTACGTTTTTGAGTTTTTAGTTCAGGAGAGAACCACCTCTGAGCCTCGAAACGGCTAGTTATTCTCGATTTTTTCCAATGGTGCATGTTTGTTACTAGCCTCCAGTAGCCAAGTTGAAATAATTTCCTCTTGGGTATTAACATCAGGAGTATACTTAGGTATTGTGTTAGCCAGAGTGCTACTGAAGACATTCATATCAATGGCATTCCATTTACATACCCACCCCACCCCCCCTGGTTTGGGTTTTGCTCCTGATGGGGACCTCTAAGGTAAATTTGATCAAATAATGATCTGACCAGATACCAGGTGTTATAGATAGGTCAGATACTACCAAGATAATGGACCAAAATTTGGTCAAAAGCATGTCCCTTAACATGAGTAGCTGATGATAATTATTTAGTAATTCGGTCAGCTCAGCAGATTGCGGCCCTCCTTGAGTATCGTTTGCCCAGTAATTGAAATCGCCTATCAATAGAATCTCGTGTGATCTATTGCCAGATTAGAGACTTGTTCGCCCAATGAGTGAGGAAATGAGGGCCTATGAAGTGGTGGTCTGTAAAGAAGAATACATACTAGCGGGGCAAAGTCTGATTCCAATTGGATTACTGTATTATCGACTGCAGGGAGACAGAGGGGATTAAGGGCGCTAAATTTAAACTCTTGGCGTATGATGGCCGCGACTCCCCCCCCCCCCTGTTTACCTTGAGGGCGGTTAGTGTGGAGGATATAGTACTCATTTGATAACGCCGCCAGTATATCAGGTGAGGAGTCAAGGGTAAGCCATGTCTCCGTAAGTAAGAGAATATCCGGTTTTTCAAAATCCAGAAGGGTAAAAATATTGAGCTGGTGTTTAACCAGGGATTGCGTGTTCAGATAATGAATTGAAAGCTTTGAGCACTTATATTTATGTTGGTGAGCTACACTATGATGTAAGGGCTTGTTAACCTCCGGAAAGGAATTCCGTGGTAGCCAGATTGAGTGAGTCATCAAATTCATGCTGATATCGAGGTTTAATGTAAATGAGGTGGAGTGAAGCTTTCTAAGTCCTAAGGAGGAGTATGTACGAGTTTGGGCATAATAACTGGGCCCTGGGCACGGTTGGGTGTGGACGGGCTTGCCTTTTGCGCATCGCCGGCGCTCCCGTGCTTTCGCCTGCATTTGTGTCTAAAGAGTGACTGAGACTCCTCCTGCCCTTCGCTATTGGTCGCCTCAGCTGGAAAGGACCGGCAGGCTGGATTCAGCTGATCGCCAGAACCGGCGATGACCTAGCAACGTAGCGCAAACAAATTCAAGTTACAGACAGTTAAAATGTTTCAACAGATAAAAAAAGTATCAGCAATTAAAAGAAAGATTTCAACAATTTCATCAATTTTAAAAGCATAACAAAATAACAGGTTGCGTTCTTTCAGTGCAACACCATTTCTTAGCAGTACTCATGGTACGCTGACCCTGCGGAACATCTTCTTCCATGTCGGAATCTGCTTCGGACACGGAGATGTGTTCTTCATCTTCCTCGGCTCCTTGGGCGTCGAAGACCTCGTGGTCGGAATCTTCTCCATAGAGATCCAGAGTGGAGTCGCTATATTGCTGGTGCATTTCGTTACATCGAGCACGACCGTCACAGACTGTCTTCTTGGATCAAAAAGACTGGCAAGCGTTGCAGTCTTGATCGTTGTGTTTCGGGGACAGACACAAGTTGCACACTTCATGCAAGTCGGTGCGCAGATACTTGGCGTGGAACCCGGGACAGAATTTAAATGCAGTCCGTTCAATCGACAGCCGGACGCCCGACGCGGCTAGGCCCAACGGCCTTCCACAAAGTTTCCAATCGAAGATTTCTGAGCAAATACGATACGCGGAGAATGGGAAACGGGATCGAATAACAATACCGTTGAGGGTAGTGGATTGCGCACCGAGGGGAACCAGAGAAACGCTGTCAAACCGGAGCGCCGCAATTTACGTCCGAAATGGATGGCGAAAAAAAATCCAACAATGGAGTCGATGCCCATGCACACTATCACCGAAAGGAGGAGTCACCTAACTCGTGATTGGAAAGAATTCTTCGAAGGAAAACAACTTGCAAGTATCCGGACCCAGCACTAGATGGCAGGAGTATTAGGAGTATGCAAAGCATGTGATCTTCATCGCACATGCTTCGAACATACAACATTTACAAAGAATGGCACTATAGGTATGAGGCAAAACTTAAATTCAGGTGCAATAAATTAAAGACAAAGTTAAGTTTCTCATGGGAAAAGTTTGAAAGAGAGTAAATTCATACTTTTTCAAAGGGTAGACTGTTTCAAACTGTCTGGCAGGATGATAGTGACCTTGTCGCAAATCATCAAATTCTAACTACATGGAGTGGATTGAGAAATTGAAAATGCAGTATCAGTTTAGGTAAGCTAGCATCGAGAGAAGCACCCAACTACATTAGTCAGTAAATAACAAGCAAAATGCTCTCTCCCTTAACAACTTGGGTAGAAAGGTCTGTATTTCAAAGTTGATTCTCACAGTCTTACAATGAAAGTTCACTAGACTTAAAAAAAACAAGTCAATACAAATCACCACCATAATAGATTAACTTCAAATCCATTAAGCACATCTTAAACAATTAGCCCCAGACGTAAAATCACCAATTACTTATAGTGTACATCTTAGTGTTTTTCATGCTAACACATAGAGAAAATACTAATATAATCAGGCAACTCCCTTATTGCTTAGTTGGTGTCATGACCATTACATTATTTGAAAACATGCACTGCCCCAGAGCTACCCCTCTATATTATTTTAATGAAAGCAGCAAACTCAATGCATTTTGCCTACTCCTAATTGTATTGCGTTAAGATAGAGGATGAGCAAATCTTTTTATATGCTTAAAAATTGTGTACACATCAATGGCATGTGTTCCAAGTCATATAGGAGCGGAGGTCGTAGATTATAGTTTCCTGTCCCTGTGCTGATGCCAACAACCCACCCACCCCCATTATATACCATCCTCAGACACGGCGCAATGGCCGTTTGGAAACAAGAGCCGATGCTTAGTGAGGGCATCTGCCATCTCAGACCCTGAAAGATTGGGCTGCCTTGCACATAGTGTCCTTGTTTTGGTGACTGGCGATTAGCCATACTCCCTGCTGTAACAACATTCGTAATGGGTGAATTCCATTGATCTTTTCTAGGGACTGTGATAGATATGTGGGCCCTGGGTTGATAATAAGAAAACTGCGTCCTTAAAAGTGTCCGTGGTTAAAATGGGCCCACATGAATGTCAAGCGTGAAGGTACCATTGTTTGAAGGAACTTTAGTAAAGTTTAATCCTATGCTTGGCACGGAGAGAGACTTTCAGAAAAGTCAGACTCCGAGTGGCTTTCAGCCAGTCAAGTGTTTGCCATGGGAACCTCAGTCTATAAACAGGGTGTTTTTGGCTTAAACAAACATACATCTGCACTGGAGTTTATAACCTGTTGTTTTGGATTGCTGAAGTTAAAAAGAGTGTGCAGGATTAAAATGATTTGTGCGCCTATCAGGTGTTCTCTGGCTGTGCGATTTCTTCATTACCTCCATCTATCCCACAGAACAGACACACAGCTATGGGCAAAAGGAAAGTGAGTAAGGTTTGTTACCAGCACAGAATTGGAAACATTATGTAAATCGAATGAGTCCACAATACTCGAAGGAGTTGACTTTGAGACTATGTTTCGCTGCTACAGCTTTCCAAGTTGTGATTGGGGTCAGTACAATAGTGTTCTAACAGTATCAAATCAGAAGGCTGTGCAATATGGAACCTGGTGCTTTTGAGATTGTAAATGGAATAAATTGCAATTTCAGACAGAAGCTGAAAGACTACCTATGAAATTCACGATACACTTGCTGGCTAAGGCCTATTCTCAATGTAAACTTTGAAACTTCAAGATGGAGCTACAGAAAGCACATAGTCTCCCCTTATGACCAGCTAGGAATGATAGGAGCTCTCAACCAATCCTGATTAGGATTGGAGACTTTCACCTGCCAGCTAAATTGCACTGGCTAAATGCCCAAAGAATATACGAACCCCAGAAGGGTGTTCACATTTTTTTTACTCCGATTTGAAAATGTTGCAGTGTACAAATGTGGAATAAACAAGGCCAAGTTGACCAATGTAGAAATCTGGTTGTCCTGCAAGTTTCAGCCAGATTAAAAGTTCAATTCAACCACTTGACTCCTAAGGTTTTGTCCACACCTGTGCTGAGCCCTTTCTTGGTTGTTTGGGTCAGTTTGCGCTTAAGCCTTTCTAACGTTTTTTTCCCCAGAAGGTATCGAGGACAAATTTGTGTCCTTCTTCCCAACATCTTGGGAATTCTATAGGTACCCCCTACAGAGAACTGAGAAATCAGCCAAAATATAGATAATTAAAAAGAAAATTGTAAAAAATTGGGGGAAAGGTGTTTTTTTCTCTCCTAAAAATGACAAACAAAAGGTTTTTAAGCAGCAGAATTGTTGGTAAAAAAAATGTAACCTCAGTTTTGGGAATTTTTTCAAGCGTTAGTCCATTCTTGTGGTTTCTACTTATCTGTAGTTTGTGGTAGAAGCATGTGCGAAACACATGGATAATCCCAGAAAGTTATACATTTCACAAAACTGGACAAAATTTCTTATTACGGAAGGGGTCAAGTGTGTAGATTCCTCATGTTTTTCGCAAAGAAACTAATCATTGAAATAAAACATTTATGAAAAAAGTAGGAAAAAATAGCAATTGGTGATAAGTTTTTTATCTGGAATTTCTTGCCCAAATGGCCGATTTACAAAAGAAAGAACCTGTTTTGGCAATATGGGTAGCTGCAGAATTTGGGCCCGGACTCAGCCGCCAACCAAGCAAACCTGCTAAACACTGACATTTTGGAAAACTAGACACCTAGGGCAGTCCAGCATCTTGTGAACTGCATAGACCTTACTATCTTTAATTAACCATAATGTCCTGCAAACATTAAACGTTTGCTAAAACCCACATTTTCCTCAACTTTTCTGTTATTTCCAGAAGCTGTGGAGATCCAAAAAATACCTATAAGCAAGCGTTCCCATACTTCTCCCAATAAAAATAGTACTCCACTAGTTTGGCTAGGTCGAGCATCTGTGACATGAATGCATCAAACCTGGGACCATGGGAAGACCATATTGACTTTGCATGGTCCTTGGTTTGATCTGTTTCCGTTGCAGTAGGATTCTAGTAACATGCTTCCCTCTGCTCAAAGTCCAGTAGTTTCTCGATGGTGCCCTTGGACATCAGAAGGTTAAATTCCGGCATCAGATTGGGGAGTGTTCCTCAGAGTAGCTCTGGTGCAGGAGCACTGCGGGTTGTGGAGGAAACAAAGGGTAGGGGTATAGTGCATTTGAACACCTTGTAGCACCCACCTGTCAAACGTGATGGCTCTTCAGCCAGGGAGTAAATGTCATTCTGCCTCCTACCGGCCAGGTATGAGCTTGGAAGAGTCAAATAAAGAGTATTTGAGAGCTCAGTGGCAGGGAAGGAATTTGAGTCTTGCTGCTCTGCTAGCTTGAACGATGTCTGCTGTTGCCATTGAGAGCCCAAAAGGATTGCGTTAGCTGTTGCTGTACAAGCTGGGAGAGCAGGCCTGGTCTGTAAGCTAATCATCTGAAATAGCCTCTGTTGGGGAAATTATTTAGCTGGTGTCCATTGCCCCAGAGAACTGTCCTTGAATCATTCCAGGGACAAATCCGCTTTTCTGCAAACACCCAAGAGCCATCTATATCCATGAGGGATGCTTGCAGGTCTACAAAAAACCCAGTTGCTCTCATCCACGCATGTTCACAGAGTATGACATTGATGCCAACTGCACTGTCAATAGAGTCTGTACTGTCCAAGCCAGCCAAACATATACTTGGCTACATCTTGACCATCCTGGGTCATTTGGGCCAAAGAGGCCCATTGGCCTCTTTGGTAATAGTTCATAATATATGGCTGTACCTTCCTGAGAGTCAAACTGCAATTGAAAGACCTAAATGCTAGACTAGCTGAAGGAAATATTCTCTTTCTGAAAGCATGAAGTCTTTTTGATTTCTTATTCGGATAATTGGTCAGTAAGAAATTTGGATTGACCTTACTTCTTGAAGCTGGAACAATGACTCTCCAGTGTGGATTCTTGGTTAGGATGTCTGGGTCACTGGAATCCAATCTATGCTGCCTCGCCACAGGCCAAGCGAATGGCATGCGACAATCTGAATCGGCTCATGCAGGCAGAAGAGCATCAGTATAGGCTTCTTTAAATGGCTATAATGGCTTAAATGAAGCTGGCCCTGGTTAAAGAATCTTAGTTAAGACATTTGCTTGTGTCTCAATAGCGGGCAAATGCAATTCTAGTGTTTCAGCTGCCCTCTGAACCATTACCACAAATGAAGCACTTTCATACATTTGTGGCCCAAGTGGACAGTCAAGATCCATTTCAGGAGATGTGCCTAGCTCACCAGCATTTTGTACGTAAAGATACAATGCATCATCAGTATAATGAGGAGGCAGCAATCTGTCTCCTTCCTCCTCATATTCAATGTCCTGAGGGATAATTGTACCCTGCACTGTGAATCCTCTGCTGATACTTACAACAAGGCAGAAGTCTAGGATTGGAATCCTGGAGTGGGCCGACGTCCATTTGGAGTCTGAGACCAGAATCCAGATCGGATCAGCGCTGGAGGAGGTGGGGTGGATCTTGGCACAAGGCAAACTCAGTACTGGAGTTTGTAAGGGCCTAGTTGCGGGTCCCAACAGGGCAGACAGAGTTGGGGGCGGACCCACCAGCAGAAGCCAGGCTCAAGACCCCTGTGGCTTTGTGAAGACTGAGTGAGCCAGAATCGCAACAAAAAACTGCAGCATGGCCACTTTGTACACTGCAATTTGCTATAGGGTAGATGATAGTCCAGCATACTAGGGATACCACGTAACTACTTGCAGAATCAGTTTGAACACAGAAGGCATCGGGGGGAGTATGATCTTTTCCATGACACCCTCAAACTTTCTCGTTATTGGCAGAGGTGGGCTGAGTCCCGCTTGTCTTTCTCACACTTGTGCTTAGACTTTGACTTAGGCATTAGAGTGGGAAGTGGGCTTTTCCTGAAGCGGCCATGTGACCGGGCCAGTGATAAGGCCAACAACCTAAAATGATAGAGGGACCAATTCAACAACTGCAGCATGTTTTTATGTTCAGAGATGAAGAGTTTATCATCCCCTTCACAAATCATCTTTGGGTACATGAGACCAGATTCGTCAGCTTGAACCCAAGTGTTTCCAATAGGGAAATATTTCCATAGTGGACTATTTTTTTCGGAGTCATCAGAAGATCAACAAGGTTAGGTGTAAAGCTCTGGATATGCATCGAAGGGTCCGGAAAGAAAATAACTGACATTAGATAGCTCCACCCAGTCATTTCCGGGGAGGTAAAGAGTAACTGTAGAACAATGTAGCTCCACATACCGCATGCAGAACCACTGCTGTAAAGAAATCTCAGGATCCTGTCTGGCACCTGGGGATATTCTAAAGGCGCAGCTAGAAGTATCATCAGAAACAGTTAGTTTCAACTGCCCTTGTCAGGAGCTGGACTCTCTCTCCTTTTCTGAACACATCAGCAGCAGGAAATTAGTGCTTTTCAGTGAGTGATAAGTAAAAGTGAGTTACAGATGGGTTGATCATGTAAACTACAAAAACATACTTGACCCGTCTAATACATTACTCATCAATATCAGTATGCAGCCGATCAAACATTAGAGATTAATGGATGCAAATTTTACCTTCCACAGTGAACTACCACAGCAACAAGGTCATACATTCTATCAGGATTGGTGGCATCTCCCGATGTGTTAAAAAGTCGAAGCTCCAATGGAAATACTACTCTATAAGAGAGCTTTGTGTATCGATGCAGTTGATCCATATACTTGAATCTTTTTAGATGAAGAGCTAGAATCATAGGCAGTTTTTTTACTTTCATCCTGGATGTAGAAAGAAAAAAATCACATATTAAAGATAATATGATTTACCTGCACCGCACTAAAGGTAAAAGACAATGCAATACGCATGCTAGTTGCATTCTGGTCACTAAAGATACCACTGGACAGAGGCTACCTTTCTATCTGTCCAATGACATTACAACTGAAATGCAGGAAGTGATAGTGCAGGAATCCAGCCAAACAACAGACAATTAAATATCAATAAATAACAGGGGTATGTAGCTTCATGCGTGAACATTTTCAAACTATCTTTAATATGGCTAATTATTACTAGCAAAATGTCCACCAACATACTCAACACTTGACCTGGAGAGGGGAGACAGAGCTTCCTCTTAATCTGAAGTACGCTGGACATCCTACTTAACTGCAGCAAAGGTTGGACTGGTAGTGGGAGAGTTGCTGCAGGCCACTAAAGCTCTCTTGTTTGTGCTTCTATGTTTACTATAGTATTTGCTTTGTTTAACTGAATTATGCTTTATACCAGTTTGAGGGCCAGGCGGACTAGCCCGGCAAAAGCAGGCACTCTTACATAAGCGGCAATCTAGTGTTGGATGGTCTGCCCATACAACGCCAAGAAAGTGACAACAATGGATTCAATATAAGGGAATTTAAATACCAGCAAGACCAGAACGGTAGGGGAAGATTTAAAATGGCATGGAAACGTGCTTTAGAAATGTGGAAGAGTGGCTGAATGTCTTTTTTATAATCAAGATTTTTTCCTTAAAGAAATCCAACAGTTTAGCACACAACGACGGTGACGGTGGAATGTAACTTTCAAGTGCTATTGGATTAGTAAAAGAGCTAACTAGCCTAAAAATTTCCTTGCAGGAGTTCTCCACGGTGTTAATTCGATTTACAAAATAGTCTTTTCTAGCCAACTTCTTTTAGAGCTTCCTTGTAAATCAATTTAGCCATAGGACAGTATTCTTTCCTCCAAAGGCGTTCTTTATGTTTATATTGACTTTTTTCTGCTCCGAGTTCCTCAGAGAACCAGGTGGCCGATGGGGAGTTTCTGAGGGATTCGCCTAACCTAACTGGGGCTAGGTTATCCAAGGCAGCAGAGATCCACCAGGTCAGGGCATTTGAGTCAGTTAGGGTCATTGGTAAGTTGAGGTTGACTTTGCGACAGTACCGGGGCCGAAGGATTCCGGCGTGAGTTTCTTCCAGTTCCTTCTAGGCGTATTATGCGTTTTATCGCCTAGTTATGGGGTTTCTCTAATACATGAGAAAGGGACCAAGAAGTGGTCTGTCCATACCATTTGTTGTGGGGGCTCAACGACCAAGGACGTTTGAGAAAACCAGATTCAGGATGTTGCCCGCACGGTGGGTAGGGAAATACATCATCAGATGAGATGCATGAGTGCAGTCGGGGTCCAAAATATGTAAATTAAAGTCTCCTAGGACAGTGCAGTTTGCATAGAGTTTAGATTTCTGCACACTGAAATTGCAGAAATCTAGAGTTAGGCTGAGAGCGCAACCAGGGGGTCTGTAGATCAAAAGTCCTGCAAGAGAGGATGTAGGTTCAATCTTTAAGCAGAAATGTAGTCCTTCAATTGAGCCCATATTTTGTAATTCTGAAGAAGCGATCTCCCAGGCGTCTCTCACAATGATAGCTACCCCACCACCTCTTATCTCCAGATCGGTTAGCACAGCATACTTTAAAGCCTGGCAGGATAGCTAGAGCCAGAGCCGGTCTGGAATCCTCTTCTAACCAGGTTTCGGTCAGGAACATCAAATCCCAATCATTATTAAATAAAGATATCCATATGTGTTCTGCATGTTTAGGTAGAGACCTGGAATTAAGGCAGGCTTTTACTCGGTCTCCTGGGATCATTAACCTCATGCTTAGTGGGGTTGCTCTAGTGTTTCCTTGTGGTCCCTCAGTGTTCCCTATGACAAAGTTACAGTTTTTGCAAAAGGGAGTTCTTCACTCACTAGATCTATAGCATGACCACCTCGGCATGCCGTCTTCCTCCGACTCAAAAGGGAGTCTCGTGTCCAGAAGATGGTAGTATTTTTATTGAGGGGGGCAGCATGGCTGGCGTTGGCATTGGGCCGGACGCGGACGGGCTTGCCTTTGGCGTGCCAGTGGCATGCCCGCTGTGAGCCCGTGCACATATATGCCTTAAATGTGTTGCCACCGAAAATAAGGCAAGCCAAGGGGGAGGAGCTGCGTCCCTCCGCACAAACGGCCAAAACAGCCCTGTCAGACCGGGTTTATGGTGAATGTGTATTCTATACTTACAAGGAGCATCCGTGAACTGCAGACTAACATGCACGGCCAGTTGTAGAGATTAGTGGCAGCACTGAGCAAGAAGTAAACCCAGACTTGAACGAGTTAAGATCCTTCTTAAATTTGGCAGAATATAACTCAAGCAACAACAAATGTTGCTAAGCTCAATTACCTGCTAGCATGCTTCCTAAATAAAGATGTTCAGTTTGCTTATCCTTCTGAAAAGATGAAATTATCAATTTGTTGTGAAAACCATCTTAAAAGTTTCAACTTCGAGTTAAAATGTTAGTTAATGTCTGATGGTATTAAGGATGGAATTGGGGAAGAGCTGTGTTAAATTTAAGTTCAGAAGGGATATTTAGTTGCCTATGCTTCAAAGACACGCACTAGTGGAGAAGAGATGTGGAAAAGATGGTTGCATATATGTGGGTCAATAATTCAGACATATCTTGTGGGACACAAAGTTTGTTAAAAGGAAGTGATCATAAGCTGCTAACAATTTGCTTACCGTAGATGGTATAATGAATATCGCTATTCGTAGAGAATCACCTTGGAGCAAGCAATGCAAATGCAGAGTTCTTATATTGCATGCCAACAAAAAAGTGGCAAATCAGAAAAGAGGCATGGAGTGAATACAAGAGTGAAGGCATAAGTTATGAGGGATATAAAGCTATTCAGAGAGAGGAAAAGAAAAAGGATAATTTGAAGGAGTGTATTAGAAGTAAGGAATCATTTGAGAATAGTATAACCAATAAATGGATATCGAGAAGGCAGTATAACACAATTCTGGAAAGTCTTCAATGAACTATCTTGAGAAAATGAATTCATACATCTAGGGGGGAAGATTGTTCCACTGGAGACATAGATGGCTAGTGATAAGACCAGGACATTAAATGCATCTGGGAATATTTTTATTGTATTTATATAGCGCTTACTATACTTGAAGAGGCGTTGAAGCATTTTTCGGCAAGTAGCAGAGCATATGCATGACAAAAAACAGTGAAGCTTAGTTTCTGGAATCTCCACGAGAATTAAATGTGAAAAAGACCATAAGAATGTGGCTAGAATGATTAAAGTTAGGTGAGTGTCACAAAACTATGTCCACCATTGGTGCCTTTGGTATGCCTTGACATGTTTTAGGAAAAAGTTGTGTTTGCCGTGGTTAGCCCTTTTCAGTTACGAGTGGAGCAAAGCAAATATTTTCTTTTGGAAGTGGATTACTTAGTAGGCATACGAGGAAGTTAAAGAACAGGAGAATATGGAAAGTGTTAACCTATATGTTTCATCATATTAAAACAAGAAGGGGTTTCAGTGTTTGGCGCGAAATAATCATGTCAAAACTACTTCAAAGCAAGACAATACTTGCACAGCCAAGACACAGAATGCACACTTACTTCTTTGTAATACCCTGGAGGTGTGTTTTATCCGAGAGATCCAAGAGGCTATTGAAAAGGGCTATTCAACAAGAATGGAAAATTTGAGTACATTGGAAATAAGTAATATGGGCAATCGTATGAACATATTCTATTAAAACTGTATTGCTGGTTTCTCAACATAAAAGGTAATGAGAGTGAGAACTGAGAGTTCATGACGTATGCCTGGTTGTTTAAAAGAGCCAAAAAGGTTGCACTTAAAAAGCAGAATTCCTTTAGGCGTGTGCCTGTATTCTACTGAGTCAGGGTTTTGAAACGCATATTTCTCAGATACATATGAGGGCAAAACTGTTATTTCTCTGGCACAGGGGGTGGAGGCCAGAACTGACATTACATTATCCTGTATTCACAAATAGAGGGACAAAGGGCTTTTATACACGAGGTCCAGCACAGTTGCCCAAATGCAATATGAAAATTAAAGTTGTGCTGTTCCTGAATGATTTCAAATTCAGCAATATACAAAGGATAGTAGGCTACAGAGTCAGACATTTGGAATGAAATGCCCTCACACACCCAGTTGGGTGTCATGCTTCATCATCGGGCTGCTCCTCGTCTGGCCGGCGCCATGGATGACAAAATGAAAGAGAGACCCTTTACAAAATGACCACAAACTAAATTGCATATGATTCAGAGAAAAACCTCTAATATGCATTGAGTTAATCACAGCACCTTCCCAAATACCCAAGTAGAGTTGAGCGTGTGTGTGTGTATGTATGTATGGGAGGGGGAGGCGGTGCAGCAGGGGTGGGTAATGGGCAGGGGTCTAGTTGTTTCGTTCTGGTTCCCTGAATGACGTCATTCTGTTCTAACCTGTCAGTAGTCAGCCCCCCCTCCCAGAGTATTGTCACTACAAAACTAATTGAAACAAATCACCGTTAACGGCAAGTATAACTTCCTAAATCATGAATAGAAAATAACTAGGGCTCCCGGTTTTATGTTTTTTTTTTGCCATTTCCATCTGTATTTGTCCATATTTATTTTTTGCTAATTTTATCTGTATTTACCCATATTTATTTGGGGTTTTGTGAAAACATTAAGCTGCAATTAGTAGATTTCTACATTTATTTAACCGATAAATATGCACTCATGCTTGAATGTCTGCCAGGTTTCAGTGCTGTGAACACCTGCAGAAGATAAATCAGTGCCCTTATATGACAATATGCAAATTTAAGTATCAACCTTGTGCACATCTACTGCTGTTGAATCCTCTTTACTAAAATTAATTTCTTTTTAACCCCCTTATCTATCAATCCACACATCTATTGGCCTGGCAGACCATATTTAGAATTACTCAAAAAGCAACCCAATTTCCGTTTTTATCCACATGTAAAAATAAATACAGACAAGAAAATGAATGTTTTCTGTCTATTTTTCTGTCAAAATCAGTAAAAACGGAAAACAGGGAGCCTTAAAAATAACCCACTATTTTTACTGGTTGCCAGGTCAACAAGAATAACTATGTGCCAGGTTTTTCACCACCGTCATTTGGAAAATGTCTAAATTTAGAACAGGGAAACACGAGAATACAATTACTAAACATTTAATTATATTTTTGAAAATGTTCAGCACCTACAGAAAAATTCGCTAAACTACAACTTTAGACTAGAACTGAGCGCTCTCCAATGTTTGAATGTTGCAAGACCACTACCACGTAGAAACTTTCAAGGTGTTTACATAGCCTTGAGTGAAATGTTCAACACAATGGGTGCAGATTTCATTTAAGAAAGTCGCTTGTGAATACAGCATGAACACAATAACACTGCAAAATACATTCATGTTTTTCATATATCAAAAAAAGCAAGCTGCATCTCCATAACCACCAGAGTTTCTCTTGCCATGGCGTCATGGTAACAGGTAACAAGCAAAATCGTACACAAGCTGTAGCAATGCCATTTGAGAAAGATAATCGTCAATTCAGCACTCCGTACCTTAAACACCATGCATTGGGAAGGCTGATTTTCCTCTGGACTAAGTGAGAGAGCTAAACCTACTTTAGAATTGTAATGCCTAAAAGCAGCTAGCACGGTCCTTAAAATAGTACAATTATTTTTAATTAAAATCATGAATACGGCACCAATGCGGTGTAAAATTGAGTGAACGGCGCTGTCTCCACAAGCTACAATCTCACAAGCATTGCAAGCTAGATAATCACTACACAGCATTTTGTTCATTCGTATAAGCTTTATTTCGGCTCAAGGCCATAAAAGCAGATATACAAGCATGGTTAAACATTGACAATCATTATTAAATAAATACATGGTCCAGAACTGTGACCGTAATGGTATCCTGGCACTAAACAAGACTCACAGGAACTCAGGGGGAAAAAAAAGAGGAAGAAAGTGGAGGGGATACACTGCAACTGAAATAGTACCAAAAGTGGCAAGTGCTTCAATATAAACAGGGTTACTGCGGGAAGAGGCAGCTTTTCAGGGCTTTCCTAATTTGCAAAAGATCCGTATAGGACCCGATGGGAGCTGATTCTAGATTGGGCAGGTCCAACCATAAAGGCGTGTCTGGTCTTCCTAAGTTTCGAAATATTTGTCAGTGGCAGAGTGGAGACACCTCCCGGGGGAGTATCATTTTAGTCCGTTTTGTAAGGGCACTGGTCCACTGTCATGTAGGTCTTTAAAGACAATACAAAGAGATTTAAAAGCTATTGTTGCTTGGGAGCGATTTGAAGATCTTCCTCAGAATTTTCAGGATGTGGAAGAAGGATGCAATGACGGCGTTGAATTGTGCGGTCATGCCCAGTTTGCTCTTGATGATTATTCTGATGTTCCTGTCGAAGGATCTGGTTGTGGGTCAGTTATGCCGGCCACCAGCTGGAATCCCATGGAGAGGGGTTCTTGCTGAAGATCACTACTTCTGTCTTGTCAGTATTGAGCTTGAGACTGTTGACTTTCATCCAGTTAGCGGCTTCGGTCTTGCAGGCGGTGAACTGGTTTCTTGTGTTGGGGATCTTATCAAAGAGGAAGAGTATGAGTAGTGTGTGTCGACTGCGTAGGAGAAGAGGTTGATGATGTGTGTGCAGATAACCTTGGCCAGAGGGATCATGTATGCACTGAAGAGGGTGGGGCAGAGCAATGAACCTTTAATCCCTCCGCAGATGAGTTTGCATGCTTCAGAGGAGTAAGATGCCAGAGCCAGGCTCACAGCTTGTATTCAAATCGTTAAGAATGTGCAGATCCGGCAGCCAGCGGGTTCTTGGAAGCCAATCTAATGCAGTCCCCTGATGAGCAGTCAAGAGAATGAGGGCTGCCCTGTCTTCTCGGTCATGGATCATGCAGATGTCATCTGTGGTGGCGATGAATGCTGCTTCTGTACTGTGGTAGCCCAGGACAATATCACCAATAGATTCCTAGTATTGAAGGGGGTAAGCCAAGGGTGCGTTATGGCCCCAACATTATTTTCTCTTTTGAACTAAATATCCCAATTTTTAGCAACTTACCCAACCGACGCAACGGTTCTCGCAGGCTCGAAGATTTCCATTTTAATATTCGTAGATGACACGCTCATAACCTCAAAAAACCTGAGTGGATTGCAACATGCACTTTCCTGCTTTGAAGACTTCTGCAGTATATGAGGATTAGTAATTAACACAGCTAAAACAAAATTCATGGTTTTTAACAAGCATCGATCATTTAGGGGCATCGAAAAACTTGACGGGGAGCCCCTAGAACAAACATATGTTTTTAGGTATCTAGGAGTCACTCTAGCCAAGAAATTGAGTTGGAGGCCCCAAATCAAAATTATGGCCTTTAAACATCGTCAACTAGTAGGCGCATTAGCCAAAGAACTAAAAACCTAATTTACAAAGCTGATTAGTTCTGTACTGCAGATTTATGATACCAAAGTAGCGGGCTCAGTCTTAAACGGGTCTGAACTTTGGGGCTTCGCAAATTTGATTCCACTCGTCTCAGCAGAAAATACATTTCTTTGAACTATTACAAGCCTTCCACAAAGCACCCCTCTTAAACCTCTGCTCAATGATCTAGGTTGAAAATCCTTGGAAGATGTAGCAAGATTTCGCCCTATTTAATACCGGTACAGAATGTGGTCAAATTCCGAGTTGGCTAACTATGCTGATGCTCTTAGTGATGCCATAGAGGCCGACCACTCACACAAGATTGGCTGGCTCCACAACATCAAGAGTACATTGAGCAAAATGCAGCACCTTTGGGAGAATCCAATGCACGCACAGTTCCCTTCTAAAGAAAATATGAAAGTACCATATTGGCTTATGATCATGATAAACAACCTTAGAGCAACCGAGAGCACCTCATTGACAGGGAGGTGCCTAGAATTTTAGCCTACCCCTCGGTATGAGTCATATTGGGACATCCTTTTCAAAGCCCTTTGATAGGAGACTATACTATCAATTCCAGGCAGGTACTCTCCCACTAAAATCTTTCACAAGCAAGTGGTCTCCCAATGCTGACAACAAATGCCCCATTTGTGCAGATCAAAAAGAAACATACTCCCACGTTCTATTAGTTTGCCCCCCTTATGCAGGTCCGTGGAAAAAATGGTTGAGGCCGACCTGCAAGAATTTGGATACCAGAAGTACCAGTGCCGCGCAGAGAATATTGCGCTCAGATTCCTCCCCGCAATATGCAACTTCTGTTGCCAAGTTCTTTGGATGGATGTGGGTCATAAGACCCAAGACAAAATGTTAGTTGTTTTAATATCAAAATAACGTATTGGAAGCTAGAAGGATCTATTTTGGTTAATAGGGCTATGACGAGGACCCATTTTTTTTTAATGTATGTTGTGCTTTGGATATCAAGTATAATATCTGTATGATTTTTATGGTTTTCATTATTTATATTGCTTTTATGACATGTACTGTCAAAATAAAACTCTTGATTTGATTTGTATTGCGCTTGGGCCTGAATCCGGACTGTGTGGTTTCAAGGAGCAAGTGGTTGCTGAGGCATTGGTTGATTAGTTTCTCTAAGATCTTAGCTGGATATAGTAGGTGGGCGATGGGTCTGTAGTCAGTGGATGGTTGCTTGAGCGGGGGCATGAGTGTCATGTTTCCAGGTGTCCAGAAATGTGGCTGAGTCGAAGGAGGCATTGAGGATGGGTGTTAATGCTTCACTGATCGGTAGGAGTCTTGGTAAAGGCCTGGTGGGACAACGGTCAGAAAGAGCCCCAGACTGGATGGTCTTCATGAAAGCAGTGATTTCGACAGTGGCGACAGCATGCCACGAGTAAGGGTTTGTTCATCGGCAGTGATGGGAAATTTAGTTGCAACAGTGATGTGATCCAATTGAGGGTCGTAGTTGCTGTATATGAAGGAGACTTTCTTACAGAACAATTCCGAGAGCTTGTCACAAAGGTCTAGTGAGGAGGTGATGTTGCTGGAGGCGGCAGGAGGCACAGTGAAATGTTTGATGATAGGGAAAATTTCCTTACTGCTGTTAGTGCTAGTATCAATGTGAACTGTAAGAGTTGTGCACTTGGTGTTCTGTATCTGCTGGTGGTAGTATCTTAGGGCTGATGTGAAGATGTCTTTATCCATGGTGTCTTGACTTGTCCTCCATTCGCACTCCAGTTGCTTGCAGTTCCTAGTGTACAAGTTGGGCTGTGGTAGGGCTCATGCCATTGGGTTCCGCTTGAGCAGAGCCAGGGTGTCGCCGCATGCAGTGATCTAGCTGTTATGGTTCTTGATGGCTTTCAGCAAGTGTGCTTGGGCTGGTGATCGGATGAAGGTGCTGGTGTTGATGATGAGGGGTGTGACAAAGTCTGCGATGTCACTGGGGAATGTGGTGCAGGTCGCCCAGGCAGAAGTTGGCTGTGATGCATATCTGTATACCTCAATACAGAGTTTATTTCCATCAAAAGAGAGTTTAAGGAACATGCCAACATTTAAAAAGCAATGTGCAGTTAGATCTGACATGCCCAGATATTAACAGCCTTCTATACTCCCTATTAATATGATATTATAGAGCTCCAGAGGTGAGACAACATCCTCCCCCACATACCCCATTGCTAACACTAGCGTAAGTGACGAGGGACAATAATATATTTGTTATTATTCATTCTATTGAACCTGCCTATCCTGATTTCTAAAAGCTACTTTGATATCTTGCTGATTTCACGAACGCCAAACTATATTCGAAATTGTTTGGAATAATGGAAAAGGGGGGTGTTTATAAAGCATACTTAGGTTCCTGCATTGACTGACCACTATCATCCAGTCAATCTCTTACCAGCATTGGGCAAAGGGCTGGAAATGTTTGTTGCTAAACAACGGTCTTCTTACATTCAATTACTGGGCCCATCACAGTTTGGCTTCAGCCACTAAAGAATGACAGAACCTTCGGATTTTGGTAATGGAAGAATGGAGATCCATATTGGATTCCGGTGATGCAGCGAGGCTTAAGCCTCTTAGTTTGTCTGTTATGCACATCCTAGTATAGTGATCCATGCAAACCAGCCCGAACAATGTAGAAGGGTTTGAATCAGCTCAAAATGGCACAAAGTAAAATGACCCCAGACCACATTGTCCCGGAGTATTTCTCCCAATTAAGTAACTTCAAAATATTACTGAAAAGACATCACTTTAACATATAGTACCTTTTATGTGCTTCCTGTTTGCTGCGACACTCTTCACAGTAGTATTTGTATTCACTGCACAGTGTTTCCGTGTTGCTAAAACCCCTAGACACAATAAAACACAATACATGTGATCAAGGTTGATACTGAGTGAAGCATGTTTGTCACCTTAAATAAATTGTACAATCCAAACACATTAAAACAGCAGCTGTATTAACTAAACCCATCCATCAAAGCACAAGGTTCAGTTATAAGCAATCCTCTTCGATTGGTGTCTATAATAAAGCACTAAACTGCATTTTTTTCTGGAACTGATTTTTTTCCTGTCAGAAATTCGCTCACTACAGAACTACTTTAATCTACCTTCTCTGTGGAAATGCTTGATGCACAGGTGACTAAAGGAGGTGCGAACCTGTCTGAAGAGGAATAACACGTCCCCTTTTTTTCTTTACCTTTGTAACTATTTTCTTCAATGCTGGAAAAAGGAAAAGGGGATCTGAGTTGAGCTGTGTGATGGGATATGTAAAATAAAGGGATAAAGAGTGTACTACTCTTAAAGCATCCCTTGAAAATAGAGTTGAATGACGAACGGTGGCGATATCAACACAGTTACTAGGCAAAAAGGCTTATGACCAACAATAGGCCATCCTTTCGGCACTGGGTTTTCAAGAAGATCTATCCAGATAAAATGTTTGACCATATTAAACACCACATTTCCGTCCAATAACAATAGGCCAATTGCCAGCCTTTCACCCTGCCAAATGTGAAGTTCATCTCAAATGGACACGTAGGTGAATTCCGTGTTCTGACCTGAGCAGAACTGTCTGGGTCTCCTCTAGTAATTAATTTGTCTCAATGTTTAGCACCCTCCCTGGCAAATGTATTTTCCATGGTATTAGTGATGGCTGAAAAGTGGTAATGGAAAGGTAATTCTTCAGGTCGCAAGTGTTAAGCAATGGGTTTTTAATACGAGGCGTAATGGCTCCCTTCTTGAACACAACTGGGACGACTCCATATGTCAAGGAGGTAATACTGACTTGCTGGTCTGGAGTACCAATGTGAGAGAGAAGATCTTTAAGAATAGTCACTGGGCAAGGATGAGCAAGTGAGTCAAATTCGATGAAGAGCAGTGTTGATTTTATCTCACTCTTCCACGCTAAAGTAGACTAAACACTGTGGAAAGAAATGGGTGAAAGGGTTCAAAGAAGACTGTAAGGGACGAACGGATGCACTTTCATTCTTAGTCTTATTTCTTCATTAATAGGAAGAATTTTTGATAAGTACCTAGCCAGATTGTCACACAAGGCATGGGAGTGAGGGATGACCTCAGTAGCAGCAGATGGGTGATGAAATGTGTTAATTACCTTAAAAAGGTCACAACGGAAGTTGGTGGAGGATCCCAGATTAGAAATGATGAAGCCTGGCTTAGCTTTATGCAAGACAGATTTGTAGTGCTTTACTGTTCCTTTAAACATGAAGCTCAAGTCCTTTGTCTAGTCCCTCCACCACTGGCATTTAGTTTATTTGATCTTCAGCATTTTGGATCACAGTTCTGGCATATACCGCTTGTTACATAGTGTCCGCACTCGGCAGAAGTGAAAGAGTTGGATGAAAGCGGTGCAAGGCGATCTGCTAGGCTGTGTATGGCACTAAAGCAAGCATCCATGATCTTGGAACATCAACAGGGGTCTTTCAATTCCAGATATAGGTTCAGGAATAAAGATAGCTGCCATCACAATGGGAAATGTTCATTGTTGTGTCTAACTGTAGTAATATGTGCCTCTTTTCGCTTCTATATACCATGTGAAATAAGACAGTTAAATGCCTTTAAGAAGCAGAAAATGGGACAGGAAGCAGACTCAGTAAATGACAGATAAGAAGTAATGCCATTTACTGGGGTCAATTCCACCTTTATGTCACTAGATATTAACAGCAACACCTGCACATTGTATCTTTACTACATGATCGCGTCCTTTCAAAATATCATGAGATAAGTTTGCTTATATTTTGAATAATATTATCATCAAATCTCTGAACGGGGAAGCACCCACAGAAGACCAGAGTCTACCAGCATGTATGATAGACATGTGGAGCTTAAAAGGGGAAAATCTTATTTTGCACAATCAAGTGAACACCAAATAACTCCGCAGTATACCTGAATACAACAGGAAAACCTGGAATGACTATCAAAATAAAAATAAAATTATCAGCGAAAGTAGATAATATAATACAAGTTACCTGCTTTAATACCTTTACATTACGTATCTCTGGCAAATCAACCAATAGTGATTCCAATTTATAATATCAAGAAAGATTAGAATGTAATAACCTTGTTTTGCTCCTGCAGAAAAACCGGATTGGTTGACATTTAACACGTTCTTGTACGTGGTGGCAACTATTCAAATATATACAGCTTGCATAATTACTGAGAAGACATTTCATAAAATAAACGTGCAATTTTCCAATTCTTTGACACGGAGTCAAAGCCTTCTCGCATCCAATATCAAAACTGCAAGTCACATTAATATCTGGCTGCATGACAATATGTCGGCAAGTCACAATAGCATCTAGTCGCAATATTATGTTTCTCCTGTTTGATTTTTATTGAACTGGTGACAAAGCTCCTAGATTTATTGGCTGCCACAAATCTAGTGCCACTCCTAATATTATCAATATTATATATACCTCTTTCAGTAAGAGTAGAATATTAATCTAAAGAGCTTCTGGACAGACGCTAAGTAAGGGTTGGTCCTGGATAAGATGTAGAATCCTGCAAATCATTTGCTATCCTTTCCCAAATGCACAATTTCACTATTAATCAACATGTTAATTATATGCCACGATTTAGATAACTACCTCCCAGACCATGAAGAAATTGTGGAGCTATTGCTGGCCATAAAAGAATCCTAGGTTTTGGGAGGTGTCAAATAATTTTCTTGGAAGACATCAGAAATAACTTTATTATCTTACTTATATATATCTTGTGCATAGAGAATGACCCATACATTCTATCGGCACCTTGACTTAGGTGATTTAATAGAAGATGCAGATGAATAAAAATAATGATGAGATATATTTCTTGAATCTATAGTGTCTAATGAGAATAAATCCAGTAAGAGACTGGAAATAATCATTAGCAGAGTAAATCTTATGGGACTAAAGAAAAAGTAGATTAGTTTGTAGCTAGGAATTTTAATTGCTAAGCTTCAATTACATCTGGAACATTAAGAAAGTGACGCAAAGACTTTTGCCTTTCAAGCTGACGAAAATTAAATTTAGAGAGGCTGACTAAGAGTGGATAAATGCTTAAATTACAATGTTGTAGGTGATTACCCTTGTCTATTTATTCGTCTGATAACCCACTGCACCCTTTGAGGCACATAAAGAACAAGTTACTTACCTTCGGTAACGATGTATCTGTAAGAAACATTAGTTAGATTCCTCACCTTAGAATATCCCCAGGCGTCAGGCTGGATCCGGAAAGATTTGTGTAGCAATACCCCTTGCGCGTCGCTAGGCGTCGTCTGCGGCTACGCGTCAGTCGTTGGCGTTGTGCGCCGGAATGACGTCCGAGTACTTAGACGACGCCCTCGCGCGCTGATGTCAGTTCTTGTACATAGCTTTCCGCGCCAGGAACGCAGAGCCATGCAAGAGACCGACACTGGTGCCAAAAAATCTAGGGCGCTGAAAAGGATAACCTTAACCCTAGATGTCAGTTCGCAGAACAGGGAGGATGGGTGGGTCGGTGAGGAATCTTAACTAACTAATGTTTCTTACAGATACATCTTTACCAAAGGTAAGTAACTTGTTCATCTGAAAGAAACACGTTAGTTAGATTCCTCATCTTAGAATAGATACCCCAGCAATACCAACCCCGGTAGTGGGTCTGCGAACCAAGATCACACCAGAAAGTCCTGGAGAACAGAACGGCCAAAGAAGACGTCTCTCCAGACTTGGCTGTCCAGGCAATAGTGCTTGGCAAACGTGTGCAGTGAAGCCCACGTCGCCGCCTGACAGATGTCCCGCAAGGGAACTCCCACGCCCAGGGCAGTAGAGTAGCCGCTGTGGCCCGGGTGGAATGGGCCCCCCACCCAACAGGAGGGGTCCTTTTTTGCCAAGGATTAACAAAGTTTAATACACAACACGACCCACCGTGAGATGGTCCGTTTGTGTACCGCTTTTCCCTTCTTAGCTCCTACGTATCCAACAAAAAGTTGGTCGTCCACCCGGAACTGTTTGGTGCGGTCCAAATAAAAGGACAGCGCCCGTTTTGGGTCCAGACGGTGGAGCCTCTCTTCCTCTTTTGAAGGATGCGGAGGCGGAAAGAAGGTGGGCAACGTGACAGATTGCCTGATGTGAAAGGGGGTCACCACTTTCGGTAGAAAAGAAGGACGAGGCCGGAGGACAACCTTGTCTGGATGAACAGAAAGAAAGGGAGGCTTAGATGACAGAGCCTGGAGCTCACTCACCCGTCTAGCCGAGGTGATAGCTACCAGGAAAGCAGTTTTCATGGTCAGAAGATAAATGGGACAATTGTGAAGAGGCTCAAAAGGAGCGCACATAAGAAAAGTCAGAACAAGATTCAAGTCCCACTGAGGCATTACGAATGGGACAGGAGGGAACATGTGAGTAATGCCTTTGAGAAAACGGGAAACAACAGGTGACTTGAAAAGAGAAGGCTGATAAGGAAGCCGTAAGAAGGCAGAGATTGCATTAAGATAACCTTTCGAGGTGCCCAAAGCAGAGCCTTGCTGGGCCAAAGAAAGAGTAGAACCTCAGAAAGAGGGGCGGAAAGGGGATCCACAGCCTTTGCTGTGCACCATGCCACAAATTTGTTCCACCGGCAGGCGTATAGTGTCTGGCTGGAACACCAGGGCATCACCCTGGTGGTTCAACATCTGGCGGGCTCTCTGAACGCCAGAGCAGACTAACTCAGCCGCCGGTGCATGATGGATCACGAATGGCGTCTGAACTCGGACGTGGCGCAAGGTCTCTTTCTGCAGTGGGGAGAGCCTTGGTTAGATCTATTCGCCACTGAAGAGAACGCGCAATGTCAGCAGTTCTGCGCGTTGGAATTTCCAAGGCAGCACTCGCTCGGAGACGCTTTTCGTTGCGAGTGGGGTTGTGGTCTGTTGTACGCCTTTCCGCCTATACCACTTCTGTCCAGAGTGCTGAAGAAGATCAGGCACGACCGGGCCCAAGTTATCTTAGTGCCTCCGGATTGGGCACGAAGGTTCTGGTATCCCGAGCTACTCAGTATGTCAATCGATCCCCCGATACGACTGCCTCTTCAGGAGGAACTTCTGTCGCAGCAGCAGGGGACGGTCCTCCACCCGAACCTGTCCAGCCTCCACCTCCATGCGTGGAGATTGAGCGGCGGCAGTTGATGCCATTTGACTTGCCTCCTGAAGTCTGTGACCCTCGGCCGAGTTGCGCGACCGGCGAGGGGAGTCCGAAGAGCGGTGTCGCCTCTTGGACTTTTGATCGCTTCGACTTACCCGAAGACTTCGAGCCCGACGAGCGATGATGGTGACTGCGGCTCCGCGAACGGTCCTTGGACCTCCTCCTGGCCTTTGACCGTGAGCGGCGCGGAGCTTACGGGACCGCTCCCGCCTAGCCTTCGAGGTCAAGGCCTGACAATCGGGGCACGACTCCGCGGCGTGGTCGGCCCCCAGGCAGTAAAGGCACCGGCGATGGTCCGTCAAAAAGAGTCAAAAAGTTTAGTCAAAAATTGACTAAGGGGTAAGCTCTTCCCGGATCGGCGCTGTCTGGTGCGGAAAAAAGAAGAACTGGCGTCAGCGCGCGAGGGCGGCGTCCAAGTACTCCGACGACGTCATTCCGGCGCACGACGCCAACGACGGATGCGGAGCCGCAGACGACTCCTAGCGACGCTCAAGGGGTATTGCTACAAAAATCTTTCCGGATCCAGCCGGACGCCTGGGGATATTCTAAGGTGAGGAATCGAACTAACGTGTTTCTTTCAGATACAGGAGAGCGCTGGTGCTTAATGCACAATGGGCTTACCTTTAGGTAATCCCTTAAAACCTGGTTGTTTGTAAATTAGTTGTCTTCTGGCTAGGAACCACCTGGTAGTGCTTGTTGGCAGATTCGTGTCGACTGGATGTTAGCGCTGGGACGCATCTGGGTAGCCATGCGCTCTACAAATCCAATAGAATAGGGACTTTAGCCACTAGGCGTACCTATGAGAGCCCCTTAGATTAGAGAGCCCTCAGGCGTCAGGACAGACTAGAAGAGGGGGGGTGCTCTGGCAGGCTGCAAATCTCTGCGCGAGTGTTTCAGACGTCTCTCACCTCAGTTCTCATTGCTCAGTGAGGCCTGTTAGACATCCCAGCGTTCTGGCGTCAGAGGCTGTAGGACCAAGTGGTGTATCACAAAGAATTTCCATTCAAGTCTTCCCAGTTAGCCTCTCGTGAACTTGGCATAGCCTGGAGGTCTGGAGTCCGGCCTTGTGTCCAGTCTGGTCTTGGCAAACAGGAGGCTTGACCATGTCAGTCGCTTCTCGCACTGCTCGCAGCCCACTGCCTCAACTCACCACACCCCTTCAACGCTTGCATCATATCTAGTCTGGACATAGAGGAAGATTGTTTTTTTCTAGAAGTCTAGCAAGAGCATAAAACTGTTATATCTTTGGAATGGAAGCTGTAAACATTCTACAAAACACATGGAGGTAAGATCAGAATGTTTAATGGTGGAAAGAAGGATGACTGGTGAAAATAGTGACTGCAAGCTCTGAAGGAACCAGCCCATTATGCCCCTCGTGAATTGCAATCCTTAGACACCATCAAGAATTAGCTGGAGAACAAGCCTCCTGCGTTGTCAGCCTTTACACTGGAGGTCTACCAGAAATAAGCTTAAATCCAGAAATATCACTACTAAGGATTGTGGATCTCGGTTTATAGAAAGTGACATAATGGAAGCCTTTCAAAATGTTTGTTATATCGGAGTGAAAGCATTGACAGAATTGATGTTATGTACATCTAAATTGGGTAGGAGTTAAACTTTCAATGGACACCCTATGCACAGAAGAAACACCCATAGAAGAATTTAATTCGAAGCTCTGAAGCTCAATATGATTGCAGAGCCTGATGGCCACTCCCGGTGTTTTTTAGGCCTCTTCACTGCTGGGTCCACAGGAAGAACTTTTAATTTATTCAAGGATAAAGGACAGTAGGCTGCTTCAATGGATGACACCAGGATCTCAGCCACATACAAGGTAGGTTAAAGTGTTGTATTTTGCAGTTTATACAGCACTAGTATGCTTATTAATCTTTATGCAACATTCTGGGGGGAAATCCTGGTATTTAGACTGGAAACGCTCTCACTGAAAATAGGAGATTCAGAAAAGTTCAGTAAATAAACTCAGATCTGCAACATAATGCCCAGGCGAAGCTATTTAATAGAGACAGTCAAAAGGGTTGGCCCTATGTCGTTGGCCAACCTGAGCTAGGACCCAAGTATATCACAGCTGTTTTTTTTTTTTCACTCCATGCACTCCTGAGAGCAGAAGTAAACCTGAATGGTGTAATGCCCAAACCAGTCACGTTAATCAAGTGCACCACACAAGGATATAACTCTATTCTTACACACTTTTTATTACGCAGGCAATGTACATAACAGTAATAGATAATGTAATACGTATGCTGTAATTGTTGCGTAACACTGTTACTTACCCAGACTCCTGGGGGTGAACTGTGCAGCACTGTTGGTTGGATTAGGTTGATCACGGGCAGGCAAACACTGAGCAACTACACAGATTCACTCCTTCACATGGAAGTCCACCTCAATATGCTACTGGAAGTAAATATTACCGGTGACACAATCCAAATGTATAAGGCTAATTTTCCTGATACAATCCAAACTAGCTGAAGGGAAATTCACTTATGCTATTATTTAACATTTTCATCAATGGGTAGTCACCTACTAATCATGACACCCTGCTTAATGTATTTGTAGGAAGCTGGCTCTTTATATAGTGGACCAAAATGAGTTGCACTGGGTAAAGAATAAAGGCAAACCCCGATTGGTTTACAGAGGAATAAATGATGTCCCAAATGCTCTCTTTTGTGGTAGTGTGGGCAATAAATGACACACACACTCGAGAATAAATCCGAGACCAATTTAGAAAAAGATGTTGTATTTTTATATACACTTTTATACCAAGAACTTCAATAGCAAGTAAGTACTTTTTATTATATTGATTTTAGCAGGTAAGTGATATTAATTTTAGCAGGTAAGTAAAATGTTCACTTAAATGCGTCTTTACGCACAATGCATTACTATGGGAGAAAGTCAGGTTATAAAATTCTTAATTTTGTGTTCAGTTTCTGGGGCTCTCCTTCGGGACTTACGGTCGTAGGGGGCCAAGGTCCAAAGTACAACCAGCAAATTCTCTTTACCTGCCCTGGGGTGACCGGGTGCAGAGGTGCTGTTTGCGTTGGTAGCTGTGTGCACTATACCGGGGCCACCTGGAAACAGGCTGCAGTGGGGGACTTGGGGACAAGTCCGGGAGCTCTTAACGTAGGCCTCGGCTCACAAGGGTCCGGGGGACAAGAGAGCACAGTCGGTTCATTGGTACCTGGGCTGGGCGGCTCGGGTACAGAGCAGGAAGGTCAGCTGGCTCTGTGCATCTTGGCATCCTGCAGTTTTTGGTCTCGCTGGTTGAGTGTGCAAAAATCAGGATTGATGGGCTACTTTGGGCGTGGGTCTCTTTGGTGCTGAAGACCCTAGATGGCTACTTTGTCTTGGATTTGTTGGGAGTCTCGACTGGACTTTAAAGGTCTCTGCTTAATGCAAGGGGTCTGGCACCCTGGGTATTGGTCCCCTGCAGCTCTGATGGGTCCTGCTGTCCTTCGACTAGGTGAGGGGACAGGCCTGACCTTCAGGAGCACAGGGTCCTTTTCCTCAGGAGCTGCTGTGTCGGGTTGGCCGGGGAGAAGCAACTCTGTCGACCAGACTTGGCATTTTGGTGCCTACGGACTGCAGGGGAGTAGCTTCTCTACTCCAAGGGAGATTACTGGCAATCTGCAAAGTGCTGGCACCCCACCAGAGTTCTTGGCAGGAGTTCAGCTGCAGAACGCATCGCTGGGTCAAGACTGTTGCAACTTAGTGTGGCAGGCGGGGTTTAGCCCCAAAAGTTAACACAAGTGCTCAGGTCTTGCTTTTTCCTAAGGCTCTTGGTGTCGTCTTCTTCTTGAACCGTCAAATCTAAGTTCCTGGTGTCCGGGGTGCCACCTAAATACTCAATTTAGGGGCTTAACGGGGAGTGACAGGTAGTAGCTAATAGGCTACTTATCTTTAGGGTGTCTACATCCCCTGTGTGTCCACTTCCGGTGGGAAATGGGCATAACTAAGAGCCTAATTCCACCAAAATCAAGATGGTGGAATTCTAAAAGTTGTGTTCACATCAGGTAGCCCACCTTAGGTGTGGTACTAGCCTGAGTGGGGGGCATGACTCCTTACTAGCTAATTGTCCTGCCTGTCCTGGTGCCAACTCATTTAGTATAATGCACCCTGTAAGGGGTGCTAAAGGGGTGTCTTACCTATACTACATGCAGTGTTTGCAGGCATGGCACACAGGAGATATGCCAGGTTGTGTCTTCACTTTTCTCTGCACCACAGCACACAGCTTGCAATGGCAGTTTGCATGTTGATGTTGAGAGTTCTTTTAGGGTGGCATAATACATGCTCCATCCCTTAAGGACCCTCTTACGTATACCAGGTATACCATTTAATGGGGACTTATAGGGCGTGCTAAAGGTATTGCCAATTTGAGAACAATTGTACAGTTTCGGGAAAGAGATCTGGCACTGGGGACCTGGTTAGCAGAAACCCAGTGTACATTCTGTCAAAATTGCATCAGATACCAGGCAAAAAGTGGGGGTTGACTGTCAAAAAGGGGCACTTTTCAACAGTATTTATTCAAGACCTGTACGGGTTTCGGAGAGGATACTAAAGATTCAACTGAATTTGAAGAGGCTTATAAGGAAGGGTTTTGCCCAAAAGGTGGTGGCAAGAGTGCTTATATTGCTACCGGAGGAGCAAGGATTTGCCAGTCCCAGTTCTAAGCAAGCTGAACATTTGAATGAATGCTGAGGCTCCCCAAAACGGAAAGACCCAAAGAGCAGATTGTAGAAAAGCAACAATGATATATGGTCTTGGTACTCATCTTTAAACTCCCCTTATCAGTATATGAATGCCACTGATGGTAATGCTCATGAGGTCTGGCGTTAGCGAAGATCTGTTTTTTTAAATTTATATGTATTATTTACTTATGAGCTTTTATCCTGCTCTCTTCATATGTTGGTCTATTATTGTGTCATTCACATTGTTCTTTCACCCACAAAAGCCTACAGCATGGGGCAATGGGTCACTCCACTTCAGCCATTGGCTAACTTCAATCTGAGTAACGACGTTCTGCCCTTTGACAAGGACCAAATAAATCCACACACTAAGTAGTTCCCTTCAGTGCCAGGGATTAATATGGAAATCTGTGAATTCTAGGCATGATTTTTCTCGTGAAAGACCAGGGACCCGGATCGTTCTCAACCATGATATTTAGCAAAAAACAAGCATAGACAAAGCTAAAATGATGCCATCATATCCAAACACTAATGATCTTACAAATGCTTAATTTAAGTGTGCAACTGGTTGGCTTCATGGTTGAATCTGACCTTTCGCCCTAGGGCATGTTGCTAATTTATGATAATCCTCACCTGACCCCGCTTATAAGAATTTAGGCTTTGAACAGTGAAGATGATACTGTGAATTTTCCATACATACGTTTATTGGTAATGCAATTAAAATCGTCCTACAATGTAAAACTTATTTCTGGCTGGAAGGGGGGCATCAGTGACGACTGCAAAAATGACCCAGGCAACATTAACTTGGCCATTTGGAAAAATGGGGCAACCAGAGACATCACTGCAATTGTTTGAACATTTTACATTTGTTGTCCACAGATCTAAATGTGCTATTATTGAGATCATTATGTACTTAATGAATCACAACATTTCAAGCCAACATAAAAGCTTGCATAATAGTCTAAACAAAGAACTACCTGAAATGCCCTGTCAAAGAACATAGACAGAGGCATCTTTGTTATTTAGAATGCAGAACAGAGATATTTGTACAAGCTGCTCTACATATGGTAACTGATATGCTGAAAAAAATGCTACCCAAGGATCTGGTCTGTGCTGGAGAGACTGGATGCACAGGTACCGTCCCTTGAATGATGGCGGATCTTAAATTCTGAGATACACTATTACAAGAAGGAACATTTTACATATCCTGTTAGCAGCAATCTGTTTGTAGCATGTAATCCTGTAGATTCACATGCTCTGCCTGGTCATTGGCTCCATTGCACAATTATTTTTCCCACACAATGGGTGAGGATGAAATGGAGCAGAGAGAGACAGAAGATAATGGCCATGCAAAGAGTTAGGAAGAAAGGTACCTAAAACAACTGGAGGCTTCTGTGGAGGAAGGATGGTCACATGTGAACCTGCTGCACTACATGCCATGAACAGATGCTCACAAGGTAACATTTTCCAATTGCGGCATGCATAGTTTTAGACACACATGCTTTGCATATACTGTAAAGCAGTTCTCCCTTTAGCGGTGGCTAGCTAGAGGATGTTACAGAGGCCTGGAAAAGTGTACGTAGAACTGTTAGAATGTTGGCTTGTTGATGAGCTAGCACATCCACATAGTAATGCTTGATGAAAGTGTGTTGGTTGGACCAAGAAGCTGCCTTACGTATGTCAGCTAGCGGGTTGTTACTTAGGAAAGCCACGGATGCCCTCTTTTTGCGGGTATAGTTGAGTCTGGGAATGCCTCTTGGCTTTAGCATAACAGGTTTAAATGCATTGGACTGATCATCTTGAGCATGGAGTTTGTGTGGTTTTGTGAAAAAGACAGAGCTTCTGAGCTTTGCGGAAGGGTTTTGTCCTGTCAATGTAATACATAAGAGCCCTCTTGACATCTAGTGTGTTAAGGGCCCTTTCTGCCATGTAGTTCAGGTGTGGGAAGAACACCGGAGTTCAATGGTCTGGTTAAGGTGGAAAGAAGACACCACCTTAGGCAGGAATTCTGGTTCCGTCCTAGGGTCAACTTCGTCATTGTGCACCTGAAAGAAAGGTTCCTGGAGTGTAAGAGCTTGATGCTCACTTACAGAGAGGTTATGGTGACTAGGAAAGCCACCTTCCAGAAGAGAAACAGTTAAGGGCACAAATTAATGGGTTCAAGGGAGGGCCCATGAGCTGTGTGAGAATGATGTTGAGGTTCAAGACAGAAGCTTGGGGTACCCTGGGTGGGGTGACCTACTTACTGGGGCCTTTTCAGGGGCCAGCAGGGGAAAGACTACACGCGCCAAGAGTCCTTGCCAAGAGGCAGGGGCGCGCTTGCTCCAAAAAGGTGCCGCTGCTTCCTGAGGCACAGGATGCGCCCGGGCAAAGCCCAGGCCAAGGGTGGGCCCATCTGCGCTCACTCGTGGCCGGCTGGGCTGGGCCTATACATTTTATTTTCTTATTTTCTCCATTATTGAATTCAGTTGAGATCTTAGCGGCTAATCATTATAAGTGTAAAACAGTAGCAAGCTCTGTTCCCGAGATGGCACAGAGGAGTAAACTGAATATTTCCTCCTCAATTAGATCGTTGTTGGCCTCTGCAGTGGGTACTCTGCCAGAGGAGATTAAAACTGTTTAGGAGGAGGTTGGTATGTGCGCAGTGGAGCAGGGAGAATATCATACCTGCTGTTTTATCTAAAGATGCCCCATTGCAGCTTAGGGACAATAGGGTGGTGCCGTATCCATTAAGTGATGAACTCCACTTAGTAGGAGAGGGTGCAGAAAGTTTGGTGGTGACTGCGGATATTCATCACTCCCCAGTTTCAGTATCACCCAAGTCTATGGTCAGTGCTCCAGCACACAAAAGGAAAAAGAGACTTGCCGGGGAAAAACTTTGGGCAACCATAAAAAGGGGCAGGTTGATGGGGTGGGTAGTGAGTGTCCACAGGGGTACTGTAATATCCAGGATGGTATTGGAACAAATAAGGCCCTGAAGGGGATCAGCCCTGACCCTAGAAACCTGTCCGCAGTGCAGGAAGGATGGGTGAGTTGGTTCGGAATCTGTGGCTAGATCATGTCTCTACTAGATAAGGCGTTACAGACGGTAAGTAATTTGTCCATCTGATAGAGACATCCAGCCACAGGTTCCTTACCTTTGACTAGATATCCAAGTGTCCTGTTCTGAACCTAGTCAATTTAGCAAGGAACAAACCGATGTGTTACATAGACATTGGAGGTGTGATGAGCATTACGGCAGACTCAGGTTCACCATTAACCATTGTGAACAAAGCTGTATCGGAAAGTACATTTGTGAATGTAGTGGAAATGCAACTAATTGATTCAGACATCCACCTGGTCTCTTTCATGGGTGAGAAAATACCTATATGTGGATATCGTGTGTTACCTTTTAAATTCAAGGGTAGAGTGACGGTCGGAAAACAGTATGTGTCTGAGGTAGGTCCTTCAGTGTTGGGGTGAGTAGATCAAAAAGCCTTCGATATTACATTATACCCCAACTGAGTGGACCAAGTAATAGGAGTAGAGGACACTGAGTCGCGTTTTGTAGACAAGCTCAAGAGAGAGTACCCAGAGGTGTTTTGAGGCAAAATTGGGAGTCTAAAGAACTTCTTTAATAAAATTGTCCTGAAAAAAGATGCTGGGCCCATGTATCATAAGGTGAGGAATATTCCTTTCAGTGTGAGGGAAGAACTAACTAAGGAACTGGAAGAGTTAGAGCGCAAAGGAATTATAGAGGCAGTGGAGTGTACAGAGTGGATGGCCCGACTTGTGGTGCCAGAAAGGGGAATGGTAAATTGAGGCTATGCATAGATTTGAGAGACCTCAATAAAAATATCGTAGTGGATAAGTTCCCGCTGCCCAAGATAAATTAATTGCTGGCTTTGACCAAATGTGTCAAGTTGTTCTCTATGATAGATTTAGCGTCAGCGTACCACCAAGTGACCCTACATCCTGACAAAAGAGATTTAATAGCGTTAATAATGCAGTTGGGTTTTAAGATTTGTTCGCATGCCATTTGGACTTGCCAAGGCAGCCTCATTCTTTCAAAGACTCATGCATAGACTTTTTAAAGACCTCCCAGGGGTAGCCTACTTCCAGGATGATATATTGACATATTGATTGCGGGCAATAACCAAGAGGAGCACGAGCGTAGACTATATGGAGGTTTAGAAAAATTGAAAGCCTGTTGGTTGACTGCAGAGGTGAGAGCGGGGGTGAAACACTAGCCTGGTAAGGCTTTTACTTAATGATTTACTGTTATTTTAAACAGTTGCTATTTTAAAAGTATTTTTATGGTATTACCCTCCTGCATTGCTGCGTGTTGCAGTGTGCAGGAGTACTTAATCACCGCATTCTTTCACTCACCTCCCATCCGTGTCCCCCAAACTGACCACGGCCATTGGGCGTGCCTGGTGTGCTCTCCCGCTAAAGCACATCTACAGGTGCTATTTTGGAATGGTTGGCAGTCTAGTGTTCAGACCGGCTGACACTCTCCACCTACATAATGGGAGATGCAGTACGGACGCGGGCAGCAGGGGCGCACCGTCGGCGCACCAAAGCATGCCCGTCTGTGCTCAATGCCGGCCCCCCTGCCGGTTCTGCTCTCCAGGGCAGCGGTTCTGCTCTTCAGCACCGCAATGACCGGAAATATAGTAGGAAAGAGCTACTTTCTTTTGACACCGAAGCACAGCTTTGTACAGGGCCCACTCTATCCCCTGGTGATTCACCAATACGCCAATCCTGCTCAGTTTGTTCCCTCAGACTCAATTGCCTTAAGATAAAATCACTTGACCACTCTAGGGACAGAACTCAATAAGGCATGGCAGAAAGGATAAAATGCACTTTACTAAACGCCCGGTCACTCATTAAACATGCTATGGAAATGGCTGACTTTCTAGACATAGATATAGACATTGATATAGCTTTTATAACTGAGACATGGGCTGATGCCGCCTCTGGGCCAGACCTGGTTTGAAAGAGCCCAGGAGCTTGCCTAGCTTCAGCTATCGACCTTGGCACTTGATTTCGGAAGGTTCACTCACAAGGGCCCGGAATGAATCTATCACACCAGTATCTCCCAATCTGGATCAAGCAACGGAGGATTATCATCAATGGATTAGTGATTACATTAACAGCCTAGCTCCGGCCAAACGATGAAATAACAAGAGAACTGTTCCATCTGAACCTTGGTTCAACGAAGAGCTTAGACTGGCCAAAGAATCATGCAGGTGGTCAGAGAGGAAATGGAGGTTGAATTACTGCTTGGAGGATAAAGACTCCTACAAGGCAAAACTACTTCAATACAAAAAACTTCTGACCAAAACTAAATCCAATTTCTTTATAAATAAGATTAACTCGGCTCTGAATACTCCTAAGGCGTTATTCTCTACAGTGGTCGAGCTTAGCAACCCGTCACCAGCCAGTAATCTTAACGCAGATGCCTTGTTCTGCAACAAACTTGCTAGCTTTTTTAAAACCAAGGTAGAAGTGATCTTAAACGCTTTAACCTCATGCTCCAGCATGCACTAAGCAAGGGTTTGAATGGAGTGAAATGTGTCAAAAGCAATTTGAGCGAGTTAAACTCTGCATTTGTGAGGCAATACCCTTACAAGGATTTGATCATAGAGCTAAAACGGTGATTACCACTGACGCCAGCGGTACAGGACTTGGTGCAGTCTTATCCCAGATTTCTAACGAAGGGGTGGAGAGCATAATAACTTTTGCTGCCAGATCTATGACCTCTCCTGAAGAAAAATATTCCATAATTGAATGGGAAATGCTGGAATGTATATGGGCCACGACAAAGTTCAGACTGTTAGTGTGGGGTAAAGAGTTCACGATACGTACGGACCACACACTACAGGTGAAGGTGTTAACCACTCAGGGTTCAAGCATTGCCACTTCCCGCATAGCTAGAATGTCCCTTCCCTTACTTGATTATGCATATAATGTCGAGTACAACCCAGGGGAAAAAACAAAGTAGCCACATATCTCGTAGATCGCCACTACAAGGAGGTGGTAATGAAGTGTGGGAGTGAGATGATTATAGTGTTGCAAATGAGGAATGTGATGCTGTGAATTTTGCTAATTCAGATTGGGAAACTGGTTGCAATAAGGATTCTACTTTGAACAAAGTTAAAGAATATACATTGCAGGGTTGGCCAGACAAAAAAATGGTAGAGGAAGAATGTAAGAGTTTTTGCGAACTCAGAGATGAAATATCTAGCTTGAGTTCAGGATTTCTTTTTAAGGTGTAATAGAGTCATTTTGCCACAGAGTGTGCTAAAGAAAACATTGGAGGTGACACATGAAGGTCATCCAGGCATTGTTAAGTTTAAGTGTGGACTTCAGAAAACGTATTGGTGGGCAGGTATGGACACTGCTATGGAGATATTTGTCAGAACATGTGAACATTGTATCAATGCTGATAAGTCTCTAGGTGTGTTGAGACCACCCTTGGGCACTAGAGAAATACCTTCAGGTCCGTGGGAAGACTTAGCTATTGATATTCTAGGTCCCGTGCTGGATAGTCGGGGCGTGCCCAAATACATTTTGATATTGTTTGACGTGTATTCTAAATGGCCTGAGTTGAATGTTTGTGGGACTTCTGGTGCTACCACTATTGTTATGTTTTTGAAACTGTATTTCTGAGAGAGGGCATCCCCAAATCACTTTTGAGCGACAATTTGTTGCTGAGAAAGGTACTCCTGTGTATCATCCTGCTTGTAATGGTGCTGTTCAGAGGTTCAACAGAGTTATCATTGGCAGTATTCAGGCAGCTATCAATGCTGGCAAGAATTGGGAGCTTAAACTTAATAATTTGGTGTGGGCGTATCGCATCACACCCACGGTAATTGGGTATAGTCCTTTTAAAATTTTGAGGGTTAGAGAATTCGGCATGGATGTCTCAGGAATTGCAGTGCAATGTTGTCAAAACTAATCTTGAGACAGCCCGCAGAGGAGTGCTAAACTAGTACCCTTGTGTGAAGGTGAATGGGGGCGTGTGAAATCTTGCAGGATGGTTAAGAAAGGCAGTAGCCATTTTTCAGAACCACTGAGTGTGTGGATGGTCTTTGCTTGTTCTGCTGAATTAGAAGATAGCAAGGTTTGGCTCTTTAGCATGCTAGCAAAATGCAATAAAATCTTGTCATGGAGGAGGGGCTGTAACCATCCTTTGGGTTCGTTGATTTGGGATGACAATATGTCTGGTAATTAGAGTACAGGGGACAATTCCAATGGGGAGAATAGAGTTGGGTGCCCTTCAGCGTCAAGGGATGGGACACAAACCGATGGTACACAGGGGGAGTACTGTGACTTCAGAAGTGTCTGTGAATCACCATTGACATTGGCTACACACAGAGTATCGAATGAGACTACCCGAGTGAAAGTTAAGCATTTGGCAAGACATGTGAATTGCCTGTCAAGTTTAACAATTGCATTGTTGGTTAATACATTGGTTTGTATGGCTTTTAAATGCATTATTAACAGAGTTCACTTACCTGTAAGTGCGATGATGTAGAAGTTCATACGATTGTTATATTTCTTTATTCCATTCTATGTTTGGACTGCAATCCTCAGTATCTTTGTACTGCCCTTTAGGCACCTAGCCTAGTTTTGTTTTCTGTTCTTTGTCAGCGTATAAAAAGATAAGATGTGTCATGTTGGCGTTCTCCCCATCGCGAGAGGTTGCTACTGAGCGTGTAGGGGAGAATGCCTTGGGAATGGAATGGTCAGTTGACTGTCAGTGGACGGTTGAACTGTGACTGATTCAGTCAAGCCATTGCCTTTCTCCCCAGCCTCCAATAAACTTTATTGAAATCTACTACTGATTGTGGAGCCGTACTTACCACAGTTAGCATGCGAGGGTTTCCTTTTTTGTCATACTGCGTCCTCAGTATCATTATGCCCGCACACTCAAAAGGCTTCAGTCATGTTTACTGTGCCCGGCTTTGTGGTCCGGCAACAGTGTTCACTCCGGTAGGCATGCAGAGGCATCATTCGCAATCCTACTGGCGTCATCAGCATCACATCAATATGTCTGCTCCCTCGTAACACATCCACCGATGCTTCATCCACTCTCTTCGCACTGGCTCGCAGCATCGTCAGTAAGGGAGCGCCTGCTACTTCGATACACGACCCATGATTATTGGGCTTTTTCAGCACTGGTTGACTATGTCATCACCAAGTGGCCCTCTGTATTAGGATTCATGGGATATGTAGTTTTTTTTAACCATGGGCAATTCATAGATGTTTGCCAAAAATTATACTGTCAACATCACCACAACCGTGTCATTTTACAATTCCTCATTTTGATTTTTTTGGCATAAAATAATAACATTTGAAACGCAGCAATGTCAGTTTTGAAAGTGTGATCTGTTAAAAACAATGTGTCATAAACCGCCTTCATTATTTAGTGGGACGACATGTTTTCAAATTCGCTACAGGTATCATGCTCTGTGTGGTTGTTTGAAAGACTTTTGTACCAAAGGAGCCGTGATTGTCCTATTGTGAATATGTAATTTGTGTTGAATTATAAGCTTCTTTACTTCTTGATATGTTTTCCCAACTTATGCCAAATCACTGGGGCATTTAATGAAATATACCACATTCTTAGTTTTGCAATTAATGAATCTGAGGTGTATTATTCCGCATAGAGTATACACAATTTCTGTACTCTCAATTGTTAGTTGGCAGACTGTACACTATCCCCATTTGTGGTGACCCTCAATGGGGGAAATCCTATAATTTGTCGCAATGTCTTGGGTATCCTAAGTTTTTCTGTTTTTGAATGCACCACCAAGTCTCCGATATGCTTGTTTCTTCTTAACACAAAAAGAGGTTCCTCCATATTGGGATCGTGTAATTCCTTTTGACAATTATTTTAACCAAGTTGATATGTTGGTTATGTGTTGTAACACATACTATTCGTGCAGATTACATTTTAGTGTTCTCCTCTAGTATGCACTAGGCATACGTAGGCATGGAGTTGGAGTAGTTGGTTGCGATTCAGAAACAGGACTGAATCCTTAAATATTTGACTATACGACACCTAATAGCATCCACGCAATGTTTTTTTTTTTTTTTCTGTTGTGGTAGGGTATGGAATACCACAACCACTCTGTCTTTTTATGTAATTGATTAGGAATTCCTTGTCTTTTTATATTTATCAATTAGGTTGGGCTTGTGATTGACGATACAGTTTTTTGTGTTTCACCAAATGGTATAATGAATTTGTGTTGTGGAAGCACTGAATGATACCTGTGATATTGATAAGCTATTAAAGAAATGTTTATTAAAACAGACATTAAGAAATAGGTCTGAATGTGTATGATTGCAGAACCATGTGATAACTGATGGTGAGTAAGGATCTTGCTATGCTCAGTTTATTTAAGTACTCCTGACCTCTTTTTCCTAAATTGGATCAAGACCAATTTCTTGTAGGTTGCAAACCTCAGGGGACTAGTTATACAGATAGGGAAAGACACACATCTCCTGATATCACAAATGTTTTTCGTTCCCACCGCTGCCCCCAGGACCCCGCCCCCACTCCCGCCTCCCAGCTGCTGGTCCCTCCCCTACTTATGTCAGCCGCTGCGGGGGAGCGTGAGTAAGTCCTCGGACCCTCAGTCTGGAACCTGCTATCTCCCCAGCAGCTCCGCTGTGGTGTGCTCCGCCGCTGACCCTCTCTTCCCCTCCCAGACAGGGTTCGAGGCCACTCAGCTCTTGCTCGTGACTACGCCTGCCCCCTCTGTTGGATATTTTATTTAACTATCTCAGTTCGTTCTTACGAACTCTGTGCCCGTTTTGATACTTTTTGTCACTGCTCGTGACCGGGCTTGCCCCACTGTTGTTGTATCCATTTAATTAGCATTCAGTTCGTACTTCTCTATGCCCATTTTTGTTGCTTTCTTCTGTATTGTACCCTTCCGTTCTGTTTTTCATTCCCGCCGCTGCCCCCGGGCCCCCTCCCCCTTGACCACCCCCGCTCCAGCCTCCCAACTGCTCGTCCCTCCCCTCTCCCCTACTTATGGCAGTCGCTGCACGGTCCTGCAGCAGACACGGGCAGCAGGCACGCCTAAGGCAAGTCTGTCTGTGCCAGTCCGTGGCCAGCGCCAAGAACCCTGGATCTACGACCCCCCACTGCTACACTACAGCTGCCCTCCTCGCACTCAACCCCGGGAGAAACCACCACTACCAGAGATCGACGCCGAACACCACCCACGGCCAGTTCTCCTGCCGACCCTGCCGACTATCCTTCACCATCAACATCTAACCCACGACCGAAGACGTGAAGTGCATCCTCCTCAACGTATGCTCCCTCCACAGACACGCCACAGAGATCTGGGACCTGCTCGACATCCTCTCGCCTGATGTCGCCTTCTTCACAGAATCCTGGACAAACGCTGCCTCCGCCCCGAAATCGCCACCGCCATCCCAGACAGATACAAGATCCAAAGGAAGGACCCCCTTACCGCCCATGAGGAGGACTCGCCATCGCACTCAAGAGCTCCCTTCGACTCTCCACCTCCAGCACGAGCGACCCCCTATCCAACACAGAGCACCTCCACTTCCACATACAAACCATCCCCAGAACCATACTGCGAGGGACCCTCGTCTACAGACCCCACGGATCCAGCGCCTCCTCCGCCACCACCATTGCCGACCTCGCCGCACTCCACACCATCACCTCCACAGACTACATTCTCATCGGAGACCTGAATTTCCACCTCGACAACCACAGCGACCCTGACTGCTCCACCCTCCTTGAAAACCTCGCCAATCTCGGACTGAGGCAGCTCGTCAACACCCTTACCCACAGAGCCAGACACACCCTGGATCCACTCTTCGAAGGAGGGACTAACATTCACTTCAGAAACATCACACAGCCCCTCTGGACAGACCACCACTGCGTACACTTCACCTTCACCACCACCACCACCACCACCACCACCACCACCGCCGCACCCAAACCCTTGCGCGCCCATGGAGAAACTGGAGCAAGATCACAGAGGAACACCTCAATACTACCCTCCTCCACGACCCCCCTCTGCCACGACAGACGCTAACTCCGCAGCCAATGAACTTCACCGCAGGATCGCCGACGAGCTTGCACCCCTCCGCCTCCCCGTCAAACAACGCCCCCTGAAAGGCCGCCTGGTTCACCACCGACCTCCAAGAAGCCAGGCGCTCCTGCAGACGCCTCGAGAAACTCAGGCGGAACAGGAAAACTACGAGCACCAGAACAACTACAGAAACGCCATGGACGATTATCACCAGCGCATAAGAGCCTCCAAGCGGACCTTCATCAAGCACAAAATCCACACCAATGCAAGCAACGCAAAAGAACTCTTCAATGTCATTCAGCAATTTACTAAACCCCTCAGCGAAGCCACGGACATCACACCCTCTCAGGACCTCTGCAACAAGCTCAGCTCCTACTTTCACCTGAAAATCAAGGCCCTCTACGACAACTTCAGCAAACAGACTCCGGACACTGTGCCCCTCCCAACCACCGGCAACCAACCGACCATCACCAACTGGAAACCTGCAACCACAGAAGAAACCACCACGACCATGAAGAACACCACCTCTGGAGCCCCCACGGACCCCTGCCAACCGCACATCTACCACAGAGCCGCCACTGCCATAGTACCCGAACTATGCCAGACCATCAGCGCCTTCCATGATTCCGTGACTGGAAGCGGGCAGAGGTCAAGCCACTCCTCAAGAAACCCTTGGCCGACCCGACGGACCTGGAATCGCATCCAAAGTCACAGAGAGATTCATCAATATCCAACTGCCCACCTTCATCGAAGAGAGCGCCATCCTCGACCCCTCCCAGTCCGGATTTTGCAGCAACCACACCACTGAGACTGCCCTCCTAGCCGCTACCGATGACATCCGCATGCTACTCGACCAGGGCCACACCACGGCCCTCATCCTACTAGACCTCTCCGCAGCCTTCGACACCGTCTCCCACCGGACCCTTGCAGCCAGACTCCACGACGCCAGTATACAGGGCAACGCCCTCGACTGGATCCGCTTCTTTCTCTCCGGCAGAACCCAAAGGATCCAACTCCCTCCCTTCCTCTTCAAACCCACGGAGATCAACTGCGGAATAGCCCAAGGATCCTCGCTCAGCCCCACGCTCTTCAACATCTACATGCCCCCCCCCCCCTCCATCGTCAGACAGCATGGGCTCAGCATAGTATCCTACGCCGACGACACCCATCTCATCCTCTCTCTCACGAAGAACTCGGAAGACACCAGACTCAGCTTCCAAGAAGGAATGAAAGACGTCGCGGCCTGGATGAGTAACAGCTGCCTTAAGCTCAACTGGGAGAAGACAGAGGTCCTCGTCCTCACATCCACTGAATGCAGCTCCTGGTGGTCCCCTGCCCTCGGACACCCACCCACCTCGACGGACCATGCCCACAACCTCTGCATCATCCTAGACTCCTCCCTCACCTTGACCTGCCAGATCACCGCCGTGGCCTCCACCTGTTTCAACTCCCTCCGCATACTCCGCAAGACTTTCAAGTGAATCCCCCCTGAATGCAGAAAGGCCGTCACCCATGCACTCATAATCAGCAGATTGGACTACGGCAATTCCCTCTACGCCGGACTCAACAAAACCCTGCTACACAAGCTCCAAATCATACAGAACGCCGCAGCCAGACTCGTCCTCGGAACCCCACGACACGAGCACATTACCCAGAACCTACGTGACCTCCACTGGCTCCCCATCGAGAAGAGAGTGACCTTCAAGCTACTCACCCACGCCTACAAATCCCTCCACCACATCGGACCCAAATACCTCAACGAAAGAGTCTCCTTCCACGTACCCAAAAGGACCTCCGCTTTGCCAACCTCACCCTGGCAGAGACCCTGCGCATCCGCAGAACCAGAGCAGGCGGAAGAGCCTTCTCCTACGGGGCAGTAAAGACCTGGAACGAGCTCAAAGTCAGCATCAGACGCTCCCCCACTCTGCACACCTTCACGAAGAGCTTCAAGACCTGGCTCTTCGACTGACCCGGAGCTGCAAAATCCCCTATCCTCCCTCCCCCCCAGCGCCTTGAGACCCTCACGGTGAGTAGTGCGCTCTACAAACCCCTGATTGATTGACTGATTGAAATGAGCAACTGACCTGAGAACAAAAGGCAGTGCTCTAAATTGAAAGTGTTGACAGTCTACCACAAAACAGAGATACTTGCATTGATGAAGATGTATGGGGTCTGGATGACAGGAAATCCACACCATTTATATACTGCATGATGTAAAGAAGGATACACATCCAGAAGCTCTTTAATGCATTTGATCAGTTGCGTGATGTCCAGAATGAGGCACCACTCTCCAGACTTCAATTGAAATCCTGATTCATGTGGACCTTCTGTACCCATTCCACAGTATGTATGAGAAGTTCTTTGGGGTTCTCTATATTAACGGCATGCAAGAGTCCTATTCCGTGAAGAGGTTTTCATGGTACGTAAAGTAGAGGTGACTTGAATTGGAGCGGCGAGATTTGGAAGAGTCACTATGTCTGCTTTTCTTTTTGTGCTTACTTTGCTTTTCTGTGGGAGATCTAAAAGAGGAGACCCAGTGACTTTGGACAAGGGGAGATCTACATTTGCCTCTACGATCATCAAAGGCTTTAGCCATGGATAGCTTTTACCTCCCTCTCCTTGAAGGCCTTGGGGTTCATGCCAAGGTAAAACCAGTACGACTGTGTAGTGATCAGACCCCAAACATAGCAGTCCATTATTGTGGAGGCTTGTGATGGACACTCGACTCTCGCAGTCTCTACAGGGCCTGAACCCTGAGCACTTGTGCAAAGACATCCTATCCCTGCACCAAAAATAGAGAATTTGCTGATCATTTTTCGGTGGCATGCAGCGTGGTTGTCCACAAGACTGGCCTGCGTCCGGGCTCTATGTCTTACTTCCTTGTCTTCCAAGCAAAGCCAGAGACTCATTTTAGTGGTCGACTTTGCTTTTGTTGGATTTGCTTTTCTTTTTTTTTTTTACACTGCTTGAAACTTACAAGTCTGAAGCAACACATCAGTCAGGCACAAAAAGATGGCCGCTGGTAAACTCACAAGTTGAGTATCATTTTCCCAAAAAAATTCTCTGGGTGCCCCTGACCATTGCCCTGGAGTTTTTCACTTTTGGGGTTGGCTCCCAATAGGTCTAGAATTCTTTTTTCTCCCCACAGTGCTTACTTATGAGCCTAGGCAAACTCTGTTTGTAAAATTTTCCACATCTTATTGACATGTGGGAGTCATTACTCATGAGTTAAAACAACAAATATATACAAAATTGTTAAACCTTTAAATCCCGGATGGCAACTTTTTAAAACACCAATCTCAAACTATGAATGGATTTATACCAAACCAAAGAAGCTTGCTTTCTGGGTTAATTTCTACTTGTGTGTTAAGTTTGGTGGAAACCAGTTTTTGCTCTTTCGGCAACATTTCAAATAGGAGATAAAATGGGATATTGCTGTTTTTTTCACCCTCTCTTTACTCTTTTCCAGTGGACAGATCTTCACGAAACTTGATGCTGAAAATGAACAGACAGAGTAAGTAGATTGCCAAGTTTCATGCAAATCTATCCACAGGGTAAAAAGTAATCGGCAAATCAAAAAAAAATTCAATGGAAAAACCTTCTGAACCCTAACTGCACAGTGCCTATCAATACTATGTACTTAATACATATAAATATATTGATACTTAAACACTGATTAGCACGGGTTCTCAGTTTGATGGGGAAAAGTTTGACCATGCAGAACTGTGACAGACCCAATGCTGTGAAGTTAACAGAATTATTATTATTATTAATACATTTATTGGGCGCACAGCTACCCTGATAGGGTTTCCCGGCGCAAATATGCCCAGAATAGTTTCTGAGCTAATCATCATGCAGAACACCAACAAATTAAAGCTGTTTTTTAACACTAAAACATAACATTGTATTTGTATATTCATAACACCATGCTAAAAACAAGTCTATTATAAAAATAAGTTTAGTTGAGAAAGCATTTACCTTAAACAGTGAGTAATTGACGTATTTTGTTCCACATCAACTGAAAGATCTAAAAAATCTTCATCTTTGCTGCTTATCTATGGAATAAAATAATCACGGTTAAAGCACCTTGTCAAACAAACTACAATCCGCAAAATATATCTTTTTTTTTCACTATAACAAAAAACTAAATTTAAAAAGGGCACGGAAAAAGTTAAGAGTACTGCATAGATCTAATGCAACAATCTGTTGAACAAACGCATTAATACAAAGAGGCGCAACTATACATATGGTTGTTTTGTGCAAGTGTCTCAGATGTATGCAGTTAGGTTAGATGAGCACTCAAACCCTTAAACTTGTGGAGACTCGCATCCCACTTACATGTGGTTTTCCTTTCTGGAAAAAGAAGTTACTTACCTGCGGTAAGGCTCTTTCTAGCAGATACCAAGGTGAATATTCCCCCAGGTGGCAGACTGGATCCGCAAACTTTAAAGCAGTAGTCCTGTGCGCTGGTATGTATGGTACAGATCTCTAGGTTGGGACCGTTTCAGATGGAAAGAGTCCATTTCACAGAACAGGAAGGTTGGACGGTCAGTGAGAAATCTGTGGTTAGATAGAGTATGCACCAGAAAGAGTATTATTAAAAGGTAAGTACGTTGTTCTTCTCCTGGATACTTCTAAGTGCAGATTACTCCCCTTGAGAATAGATATCAAAGCAGTAATTTTTCAGAAGAGGGTCTGTGGAATGGCTCAAACCATAAAGTCCTGCCTGACCGAACAGGCAAAATGCCCACCCGACGGACTAGAATGTCAAGGCAGCAGTGCTTCTGAATATGTGCACTGATGCCTATGTAGCAGCCTGAAAGATATTTAGGACAGTCACTCTACATGCCAGCGCAGTAGGAGCAGCCTTGGCTAGTGTTGAATGAGCCCTCAAAACTTCAGGCAGCTGCTTCTTAGCTACAGCAGATTTTCCACCCAAACACTGCACCCAGAGATTGTTCTTTTCTGCACTGCATTGCACTTCTTTACTCCTGATGAAGCCCACCAACAGTTGGTACGATCAATGTAGAAACTGAGGGCTCTTGAAGAGTCCAAATAATTCTCTCCTCCTCTTTTGAGGGGTGAAGCTGGGCAGAAAATGTAAGAAGAGTCATAGCCTGCCCAACGTGGAAAGGTGCTACTACCTTTGGCATAAGTAGAGCTTCAAATTTCCGAAGCTGCTTGTTTGGGAAGAAGGTCATAAAAGGCGGCTAGACCGAGATTGCCTGCAGCTCACTCATGAGACTAGCTGATGAGCGCGATCAGAAAAAACATTTTGAGGGGTAAGAGATGTAGTGGACAGTTGTGCAATGGCTCAAACGAGGTGCACATCAAAATAGTGAGAACCAAATTGATCTTGTTCTTCTTTAGAACTTGAGTCAAGAGGGATAGAGATGGAAAGACATGCAGAAGTCCCAAGCTACACTATAAGTGGAATGCGTCGCAGAGAGAGAGTCTTCTTGGTAAGTTGAGTGTGCAAAAATGCCGACATTGCGCGTTCTCGGTTGTAGCAAAAAGATCAAGCCGGTTGTTCCCATTGCTTAAAAATGCTGAATAAATGCTATTCGTGCTCTGCTAGGTGTTGCCACTGAGCATGTCCACCCTAGCACTTCTAGATGCTGTCATGTGTTTCAAGAGCAAAGAAATACTTCAGTGAGTCATACACTTCCAGATGAGTTGAGCCTCCTGGCACAGGACCCCAAACCCCACCCTACTTGCTGCAGTACCATATGGCGGGGGTGTTATCTTTGACTAACTATACTAGCCTCCCCTTGATGGACAGTAAGAAGGCATTCAACACCAAGCAAATTACCCAACTCCATCAAATGTATTTGGGGGTGGGTTTCTGCTGGAGACCAGAACGCTCTTATTTCCACCTCTCCAAGATGGCTTACCCTGCCCAGTAGTGATGCGCCTGTGACCACCGTTAGATCTGGGTGAGGCAAGGGGTCTGCCACTGGCCCAATCACAGTCTTGTTGCCACTACTGCAGACCTTTTACAGTCTCCTCCGAATCCTGGAAGTAAACCAATATGTTACCCTGGTGCTGTGGACACTTACATTTGATATCCTACTGCCAAGCCCAGATGTCCCATTTGGCATGTTGGATAAGCAGGATGCAGAAAGCCAAGAATCCAAGCAGCATTAATGCCATCCTCACTGAGATTCAGGATAGGGCCTGAAACATTGAGATCATAGCCGGAATGTCCTGGAATCTTCACTCTTGGGGAGGGCACAAAACTGCACTGTATCGTGATAGCTCTGATGAACACGAGCGTCGGCAAAGGAGTCAGGTGTGACTTCGTGAAGTTGAAAGTGAACCCCAACAATATGAGGAGGTTCACTGTCGTCTGGAGGTGGCTTATGACTGCCTGGGGTGAGCAGGACTGCAACAGTCATTCGTCAAGGTATGGGGAAGTCTGATACACCTGAACGCTGAAGGTGCATTGCAACCATAGCCATCACTTTTGTGAACACCGATGGGGAAATGATAAGGCCAAAGGGAAGAGCCTCAAATTGAAAATGTGATCTGGGCCACTGTGAACCACAGGTAAAGCCTGTAGGCTTGCAGGACGGGAAAATGAAAATATGCATCCTGCAGGTCCAACGCTACCTTCCAGTCTCTGGTATCCAGAGCAGACCAGACAAGACCTGGGCCAAAGTGAGCATCTTCAATTTGCCCTTCCTCAGGAAGTCACTGAGTGTGGAGATTTAAAATAGGAAGGAGGCCTCCATCCTTCTTTAGCACCAGGAAGTAGCAGGAGTAACACCCTGTTCCTGCATTCGAAGCCAGAACCCTCTCTATGGCTCTTTGAACCAAAACACCCTGCACTTTCTGTAGCAAAATGGACATGTGTTTTCTCCATCCACTGCGCTATTGTGGGTGGCAATTGGGGTGGAGCAGAAAGGAATAGTAGCCACACTTAACAAGTTCGAGACCCATGAGCCTAAAGGTATGTTTTGCATCCCAGTGAAGGAAAGGTTTGATCCTAATTCCGACAGGGTGGATGTGTGACAAAACAAAAAAAACCACATTGAAGCAGTTTTGCAAATGTGGTTGTCGGAGGAGTTGGGGACTGAGCTGCATGTTGTCCCGGATGTCCTGTATGCCTAGGCCATGAAATGAATGTTCTGCCGGCAGCATTATTTGGTGCTGGCGGTATTGAAAACCCTTAGCATAGCCACAAAAGGGGTGAAACTGCTGAGGAAATAGTTTAGTAGGGGCAGACAGCCCCAGGGGACGAGTTGTGGCACAACTCTCTTTAAATTATTTCAGGGTCAAGTCCACATTTTACTAAAAGGGCGAGATAACTCCTCTACCAACCTCAGGCAAAGTGTTCAAAAGAGGCATCCTGAAGAGAATGAAAGAACAAGTTGAAGCCCAGTTGCGAAACCTGCAAGATAGTCCATGGAGGACAACTCATGGGAGCCTTCCAAGTGAGGACCAGAGTTCACCAGGGTTGTTTGCTCTCGACTTTACTCTTCTTGCGGTCTATAGATTGCAAGGAGAAGAAATGGGATTCAATGGACACCTTGGGTGAAGGTCAATGACCTAGACTTTAAAGACGATGTGGCCCTACTGTCCTATGCCCATCTCCAGATGCAAGAAAAGACCAACAATGTGGCAGCCACATCAGCACAACTTGGCCTCAACATCAATATTGGAAAAACCAAGATCCTGAAAAGTGACATGGGCAGTCTTTCTTGCAGGAGATGCACTGGAAGAGGTTGAGGCCTTCATTTACCTGGGTAGCGTCAAAGACAAGCAAGGAGGGAGAAATGCTGACGTCAAGGCAAGAATCGGCAAAGCAAGGGATGCCTTCATTCAGCTAAAGAAGATCTGGAGCTCCGAGGACCTAACGCTGAAAACAAGATGAGAGCTTTTTAACACCAACCGTATGGAGCAGAAATTTGGAGGACAACAGTGACCATAACTAACAAAGTCCATACCTTTATCAACACCCATCTGCGGAAAAGCCTCCAAATCCGCTGGCTAAACACCATCAGCAACAAGGACCTATGGCACCAGACTTTCAAACTCCCTGCTCATGAATAGACGCTGGGGATGGATAGGTCCCACCCTCCATAAGCCTGCATCAAACACCACAAGGCAAGGCCTGACTGGGAACCTTCAAGGGAAAAGGAAAAGAGGAAGGCCAAGAAACCCCTGACACAGAGGCCTTGAAGCTGACTGAAAGGAGATGGGTTACACCTGGATTCAGATTAAAAGAAAAGCCCAGGACAGAGATGGCAGGAGAGTCCTGGTTGATGGCCTATACACCAGAAGGGGTAGTAGACATAAGTAAGTTGTCCTGTATGCTTTGGCCTCGAGATGCCCATAGGTCCTCTGGAACTGCAGGCAGGATTTCCCCCAACTAAATCCTATAAAAATGACTGTAGTGGCCTAGAAAGCAGAAGGCACTGTCTGAGCAAAAGACTAGCCAACAAAAACATGCACTTGTCAAAGGTTTCCATGTACTTAGACTCACAGTCATGAGGAATTGTGGAAAGGGCATTAGGGTTGACTGCTGGTGGATGCCTGAATCACCATGTTCCCGGGGGTATGGTGTATTGTCAAAGACAGGATTCTCCTGTGTTGGCCTGTGGTGCGAGGAGCTACCTGTCCATTAACAAGGGGTTCAGAACATGGCTGTGCCCAAGTGGGTATCTATGAAGACTTCATTCAATGGTAGTACAGGTTCAGTAGAAACCTAGCCAGGCTTGAGAACCTCCATCAAAACATTGGTTTCAACCTCTTATGGATCAGCAGGTCACAGACCTCTGCAGTCTGCCTCATGACAATCGCAAAAGAGGCAATTTCCTCAGGGGTAGGACCAAGAGGTAGAGACAAGTACAGTGTGTGGGGAATTATGCAGACCACTAGGGAACCTGCAGTTCAGCATACCAACTGTTCTCATCATACTGTGGGGCAAATTTGTCCCCTTCATTGTAATCATTATTATTGTAATCTGATCCTAAAGGCTGATGTAAGGCTCTACCATGTGGTAAGGGAAAGCTATAGCCTGAAGCACTGGTTATAGGCTGCGCCCCACAGGATCAGAGCAAGGCCTCAGTCAAGTCAAAACAGGCTCAGAGTCAGAAACCACTAAAGATATTGGCTCCTCTTCCAGTACCATCTATGAGAAATGAACTGGCACAGGGATCGGTTCTAGAACCTAAACTGGCATTGAAGCCAGTGTGGGACCCGATGTAGGCTCAAGAGACACAGAGTGCAGCTAGGGCTCTCTGCTGTGACATATCGGACAGACCCGGAAACTTAGGTTGTATTAGACCAGATGTTACCACGAAGCTGCACAACACCATCTGCAATATTCACAAGGAGAAGAATCTGCGATTAGAAGCATCCATCAGGAACAAATTTACTCCAGTGAAAGGTAGAATAAAAATCCTTTCCAAGTTGCACCAGGGAATAACCTCTTAATTAATGTGAATGTCGAAAAAGGGGGTTATTTAAGGGAAAATATTTTACCAAGGACAAAATAAGTTTACTGTGAAAATACACAACACTGCATGATTTACTACTGCTGGTTGCAGTTGTAGTACTCCTAGAGCAGAGTTCAGTTGTAGTACTCCTAGATTCTTGATCAAATTATGAAGAAGATAAATGCTGGAAACTCACTCTAATGTAAGCATAATGCTGCAGGGCTATTTGCAGCCTGCCCCTGTAAAGTAATCAGTCTCCACCCACCTAGTCTAGGAGTTGTTCTCTCTTGTGCTCAAATTATTAGGTCATGCAACATCTAATATACGAGGATTTTGCTGGTCTGAGGAATGTATGTATTGCAGTCTTTACTATAGATCATAAAATTACAGAATACTGGAATTCCAAAGGTAAATATGTGCAAACTAGCAGCACAACCCTTACACTCCTATCTTTGCCAAAGTTCTCTCGCTTTCTTGAAACAGAGAGCACTGTGGTTCTGTAAGTTTAAGACCAGTGACATCCTGCGTTAGGTCTACCAATCAGGTTATCTGGTTGAAGGTCGATCGCGCAGAACCAATCCCCTTGGTGCAACTGAGGGTAAGCTTGGTGTAAAGTCAGCATCCGAAATTTCCCGCACCAAATCTACCTGTTGGCTGTTTGGAGGTCTAGAATGGGTCTGAACTCATTCCAGGCATTCTTTTTGACAAGAAAGAACCTTGAAAATAACCCTGTGCCTCATTGGAGAGGAGGTACAGGTTCCACCGCCTGCTTCTGTAATAGAATGTTGGCTTCCAATTGCAATTGTTGCAGTTAGTACATATAAGGTTTCGGAGGTATGAACGGTGGAGGGCTGGTGTATCTGAGAGAATATCAATTGCGAACAATTTTCAGCACCCAGGCATCTTGTGTAATGTTCTGCCACTCTGACAAGTAATGTTGGATGCTACCCCCTACCGGAGTGGGTAACAGAAGAGAGGGAAGGAAAGATTCAGGGTTTCAATCCTGTGGGTTGCTTGCCTCCTTTGTGGAAGCTACTGGCCTGATCATCCTCTAGCCTGCCTCCTTTTCTAAGTCTGATAAGATCATTGGTATTCCTGTTATTTACCCGTCTGGCGACCCGATACCAACAAGGGATTTCAACTATCTGTGATGAATACCAGCATTGGAATGGCCTGAACGATTTTTGTGGTTCCTTAGGTTTTTCCAATGCGACAGCCTTTAGCCTCTCCATCTCTGCCTTCATACTGATCATCTACTTGTCAGTATGAGATCCAAAGCGAGTTGTTCCAGAAAATGGAAGATTGAGAATTCGTTGTTGTGATTGTGGCTTAAGAGATTTAAGACGAAGCCAAGATTGTCCTCGGGGGGGCAACCCCATTACAGTATCCGTGTGCTGCCAGGAGAGATGATTCCACTGCCGCACTAATGATTTGGTTGGAAACCATGAGACTTTCTGCGAGAATTTCATTAAAGTCTGAGAGAGTTGGAGTATACCTCTCCATGCTTGAAGAGGAAGTGTCCCTGGTGTGCCTTCTACAGGATCTTCCTGCATGGTGGCGAAAATGGGAGCACCTGGAAGACGTAGAGGAGCGTCTTGGACTGTGCCTGTGAGATCGAGTCCGGGATCTAGGCCTTGGTGGTGGAACAAGTGGCACTTGAGGAGGAGGAGGTAGTGGTAGAGAAAGTGGTAGTGGCGGAGGGGAGGAGGAGGTGGCGTTGGAAGTCTTGGTTCCGTAGCCGTTGAAGGAGAAGACCTTGGAAGAGGAAGTACTTGTCTTGGAGATGGGGCATCCCCTGAAGGTGAATAAGTATGGAAGTAGTATGAATCTGGTGACGTACAATTTTGTCTCCTCTTTATTCGCTCTTTCTGCAGCCTGGAGGACGCTGATAAGAGTGATGGAGGATGATCTTCCTCTCCCTCTTGACGTTGATCTGCTCAACGGAGGCGATGCCTTGACCGATCCGGTCTCATCATCAATCGACAGCGTCGACACACCGATGGTGGTGTGTCAACGCTGATAACTATCTCAACGGTGACTGCGTGGCTACGTCAATTGTACCAGGCTTCTCGAAGCAGACCTGGGTTCATGCATCAATGTCAGTCTCGGCGGCCTTGACGTATATAAGCGGCGTTTTGCCGACGCTGATTCTTGGGCTGAAGGCGAACAGCTCGGCTTTGTCCTATCAACATCATTGTCCTAGAATTTGACCAGAACCAGCAGCGTTTTTTAGCCCTCTTCTTTCTGGCACACCCACCAGACACTGATGACAGCGTCCTGGAAAAGGACTGACCCTCTCCTTGCACTGAGGTCCCACATTCCTTCTGCTTTCACCTCTCCTCTGCTCCCTGAAGGCAAATCTTCTCTCTGTCAAGAAGAGTTCACCTGGAGAATGTTTTACTAATCAACAGAGTCAAGAACATAACTTTCAGGTAGACAGAGTATACAAACTCTGTAAGGATCAGTCTTGGCCTTTTTACTGCCACAGTCTGGACACTTATCAAAAAGAGCTAACATTTTTGAAGAGAAAATCCAGTAGTTGCTGACAGAAAAAGACAGAACAAGGCAGAGAAAGTCCAAAGACATCGAGTGAATCCGTTGTAAGTAAAATTCAGAAATTAATTTAAGATACAAAACAAAAATTGGCCAAACTTATGAATCCAAGGTCCTGTCAGCATGAGCCAGAAAAAACCCCATAAACGCACAGCCTCTATTTTTGAGCCATATAATAGGAGCCTATGAGGCTATTCTGCCCTACTCTCATTCATCTCTATCATGAAAAAGGGTTCTGTGAAGGAGATTCATTCTTTGTGTAAAACATTTCAAATTTCTCTCAAATATAGTACACTGGTACCTTTTCCACTTCACAATGAAGACTTTTGCCAGTGTAGCCTATGTACTTAGGCTGCATTATTTGTCTCAATCTCTTAATTGTCTTCAAAGGCCTACCTGAAGAAAGGCGAAGAATATCCACTTAAGAAGATATATCTAGAAGAAGTGCTCCGGGGTCCCCGCACGTGGGTGGGACTATTCAGTGCTTGTGACTATACATGGAAATCCCCTACTAGAGAACAATGGTTCCACCCCTTATCTTAATCTGTTTTCTCAACCAGTGTGATTAAGGGAGAAGCCTCATCCTTGGTTAGCTTTCTTCGATCATGTTAGTACGAAGGCAGTGGACAGTTTTGAACTCATGGTACGATTGTGTGAGGTAGGGGATAGTTGTGACTGGATTTCATGGAGACCCAATGCACTGTTATGTTTGTGGTGTAACAGACTGAAAGCGTTGGAGATATTTGTAGCAGGAAATGATGTACTCCATTAACTACATGTCGAGGTATCTCAATTGTATGACTTTGAATGTCGGGGGTTGGGGGGTAACAGAATCAAGAGAGGGTTAGTTCAGAGATTGTTACCTAACCATAGCGCAGAAATTTTTTTTGTCCATAGGGCTCACTTCCATGAAAGGTCACCGTACTGTACTTCAATGGTCATGGAAAGTATATATTACGGGGCGTGGCTTCAGGAGCCAATGAGGATGGTCGCGTCAGCTGAGAGCTCCGCGCCGACCCCACCGTTTATCCAGGAAGGAGAGCCGGCATAGAGTAATTGAAAGCCGGGGAAGGTGCCCGTAGGTGTTGAGGTCTGCTGAGAGCAAGATCGGGTGCCCTCTGATCCCCGGTGCTACCCGGCGAACCCGAAGAGTGAGGAGTCCGGCCTGCACACATACAAAATGGCAGCCGCGGCGGCCAATCGTCCCTCCAGATGAGCCTGGAGTGCCGAGTCGGACTGCGGCCCTGACGTGCGGGAGGTCCCCCCTGGTGCGAGATGGACGCCGCACACCCTCTGCATAGGCTGGATCCTCTGCAGAGTACGGAGCGGGGGACGGTGGATTCGCAGGCACTACGGGCCCCACGCAGCCCCGGGAGCACCCAGCCGTGAGGAGGCAGACGGTGAGGGAGAGCTGCGGCACGCGCAGATCCGGCTGGCGGTAAAGCGAGGTGGGCTGGAGGGCGCTCCTGCTGCCAAGGCCCCTGCATAGTGGACTTTTCAGACGATCTGTCCTGGGACCTGGGACCTGCCCATAGTCAAGTTGTGGGAGCCTGGAGTGGTGCTGCCGCCCGGAGTGTGGAGCGGGGACAGGCCGGCTACGGACTGGGGACTGCTGAGACTGCGGGGCCACGTTTGACCCTCCGGGTGGACTGAGGGCAAGGAGTGCCGCGGCGGCCATTGGAACGCGCGGAGAGCTGGCGTAGACCGAGCGCTGGAGGTGAGAGCGGACTGACGCCTGGCGGTGGAGTGGTTGGCGGCGGCTTGGGTGGATCAGAGTGGAGCCTCCGCCGCCTGGGTCTGGTGGCACGCTTTGGCTGGAGGACCTTGCTCGCGGTCCGGGCCACCGCTCTAGGCCCTAAGGGTTGGAGGCCATTGAGCCGGTGAGGGTCAAAGGGTCATCCCCTGGGAGAGCCCATGATGCAGGAACACTGTTGAGGACATTTCATGGACCCTTACCACGGCAGGCAGTACCTTCGGGGGATTGTGCCAGAGGCACCTACTGGGCTGCACCAGTTGCAGGGACGGCCAGAGAGGCACCTGTGAAGGATACTAGCTTGGGCAGATTGAGGGGAGGGCCCCCCTTCTTGGACGTTGGATGACCTCCCAGGTCGCGGACTGGGTCGTTGGAGAAAAGGGTGCCGAGAAGAGGCGAGGAGTCCCCTGGTGAGCAGTGTAAAGCACGTCTAGTGGCCCAGTGCAGATACCGGTGAGTGGAACCCCCACGCCCCCCCACAAAGGGCCACTTGGGGGCTGCAACCACAGCAGACGGGGTTTGGGAAGCACTGTGAGATCGCACTGCGGCTGGGGTCCTGGTGAGCTGAGATCCATGGGGAAATCACAAGGCCGGCAAGAGGGGGCCCACCCTGAGCCGGAGGACGAGTCTGCCGAACAGCGGAAGTAGAAGACGCGGCTGAATCGCACCTGGCAGGGCTGATGCAACAACAGGTAGATCAAATACTTAAGGCCATCACAGATGCAAGGAACGCACTTCAGCAGGACATTGCCAAGGTGTCACTGGGGTTGGCCTCCTACGGGCGGATCACGCTAAGTAGGTCGACCGGGTGAAGCAGACTGAGACCGCGTTGGAGGTCCTAGAACCCTCCCGGAAAGCGCTGGAAACCCAGATGGGAGAAGTCAATCGCAGATGGCAGGTATTGGAGCGGAGGGACGAAGATGCCGAAGGGCGCAATAGACGGGACAACGTAAGAGTGGTGGACCTACCGGAAGGAGTGGAAGGGGGCAATATGGTGGACTACCTGGAACAGTGGCTGCAGACCGAGGTTGCTCCAGGGGGCCTTACACCTTTCTACACTTTGGAAAGAGCACACAGGGTGCCGGCAGAGCGTTGGCGCCTGGTATACCGCCCAGGCCGGTGGTGGCACGCCTACTTCATTATAAGGACAGGGACCTGCTTCTGAACAAGGCTCGCACTGCTGGCCCCTATAGAGTGGACAATAACAATGTGTCAATGTTTCCGGATGACACGTTTGACGTGCAACGCAATTGAGCCTCGTTTCTGGCGGTTAAGAAGGCACTCCGAGATGAAGGCATCCAATTTTCGTTGATGTTTCCAGCACGCTTGAGAGTGACAATGGACGGTAAAGGAATATGCTACTTACCAGTATGCATCTGTTCTTGGCATGTAGAGCTGCAGAGTCACACACTGAGGATAAGATCGCCATCTGGTGTTGGGCTCGGATGATTGCAGGTTGTTGTTGTCTTCGGAAGAAGCCTTTGGTCACGAGGTTGGTGACTCCTCCCCTGGACAACAGTGCGCATGGGCATCCACTCCATCGGCAGATTGTTTTTCGCCATGATGGGAAAGGATGGAGTATATAGGAAAGAAAGAAAGGATGTCCATGTGTAATGTCTAAGTAAGACGGATGCTGGAACAGATACAGGTCCCGGGGAGGCGGGCGGGCGTGTGTGACTCTGCAGCTCTACATGCCAAGAACAGATGCATACTGGTAAGTAGCATATTCCGTTCGAGGCATATGAGCTGCAGATCACACACTGAGGATAGATTATACAGCAGTGCTCCCCTTAGCGGTGGTCGCCTGTATCCGTTGCAGCAGCTTGAAATAAAGTTTTTAGGACAGCCTGGCCCACGGAGGCCTGTTGTTTGGCCTGCACGTCAACACAATAGTGTTTAGTGAAGGTATGCGTGGTAGACCATGTGGCTGCCTTGCAAATGTCTTCTAAGGGAATATTGCCTAAGAAGGCCATAGAAGCCCCTATTTTACGCGTGGAGTGCGCCCTAGGGGGAACTGTAAGTGTACGTTTAGCCTTGAGGTAGCATATTTGGATGCATTTAACTATCCACCGGGCTATTCCTGATTTGGAGATCGGGTTGCCTTTGTGTGGTGGCGCGAAAGCAACAAAGAGTTGTTTTGTCTTTCGAAAAGGTTTTGTCCTGTCGATGTAATAAAGCAAGGCTCTTTTAACATCTAAGGTATGTAGGGCCCTTTCAGCTACCGAGTCTGGATTTGGGAAGAAGACCGGTAGTTCTACTGATTGGTTAAGGTGGAAAGGGGAAATCACTTTTGGAAGAAATTTAGGGTTTGTCCTAAGAACCACTTTGTTACGGTGTAGTTGTAAGAAAGGTTCCTCAAGTGTAAGGGCTTGTATTTCACTTACTCTGCGCAGGGAAGTGATTGCGATAAGGAAGGCTACCTTCCATGTTAGGAATTGCAATTCACATTTGTGCATAGGTTCAAATGGGGGACCCATGAGTCTTGTTAGAACCACATTGAGATTCCACACTGGTGCAGGTGGCAATCTTGGGGGAAGAATTCTTTTGAGACCTTCCATAAACGCTTTGATGGCTGGTACCTTAAAAAGGGACAGGTGTTGCCTATTTTGCAAGTAGGCTGCCAAGGCTGCTAGGTGTAAACGTATAGAGGAATACGCTAGATTGCATCTTTGCAAGTGTAGTAGATAGCAAATGATGTTTTGGATGGAAGCATCCAATGGATGTATGTCATTATTAGCGCAGTAGATGGCAAATCGTTTCCATTTAGCGGCATAACACGCTCTAGTAGTAGGTCGTCTGGCTTCCTTTATGATATTCATACAGTCTGGAGGGAGATTGAGGTAACCGAACTCTAGGACCTCAGGAGCCAGATCGCTAGGTTCAGTGTTTGAGGATCTGGGTGTCTGATTTCTCCATGGTTCTGGGTTAATAGATCCGGGGAGAGGCGTAGCTTTTGATGTGGAACTAAAGATAGTTCCAGCAGTGTGGTGAACCACGGTTGACGTGCCCAAGTGGGAGCCACTAGTATTAGTGTTAGTGACTGTTGTTTCAGTTTGCGTACCACAAATGGAACTAGTGGGAGAGGCGGAAAGGCGTACGCAAATCTGCCTGACCAGTTCATCCATAGGGCATTGCCCTTCGACTGTGGGTGTGGAAACCTGGCGGCGAAGGTTGGGCATTTTGTGTTTTCGGGAGTGGCGAACAGGTCTATGTCTGGTTGTCCCCACTTTTGGAAGAAGGGGAGTAGAACCTTGGGGTGTAGTTCCCATTCGTGGATCTGTTGTGTGTGGCGACTTAGGAGGTCGGCCACTTGATTGTGGATCCCTGGGAGATGTTCTGCTAACAGGTAGATGTTTTGGGGAATTGCCCATCTCCAGATTTGCTGTGCCAGTTGGGACAGTTGGAGAGAGTGTGTCCCTCCCTGTTTCTGTATATAATACATTGTCGTCATGTTGTCTGTGCGTATGAGGACAGTTTTGTTCTTTAGGTGAATTTGAAAGGATTTTAGTGCTAGGAACACTGCTAAGAGTTCCAGGTGGTTGATGTGGAGCAGTTTTTGTTGGCTGGTCCATCTGCCCTGAGTGGTATGGTGAAGGAGGTGGGCTCCCCACCCCGTGAGAGATGCGTCTGTAGTTAGCACAACTTGTGGAAGAGGCTCTAAGAACGGTCTCCCTTTGGACAGGTTGATGGTGTTCCACCATTTCAGTGATCGAAGTGAGCGACTGTCCACCAACACCAGATCGGTAAGTTGTCCGTGAGATTGGTTCCACTGTTGTGCTAAGCATTCCTGTAAGGGACGCATTTGAAGTCGTGCGTGTGGGACTATGGAGATGCATGACGCCATCATGCCTAGGAGCTGCATGAACACTCTTGCTGGAAGAGATGGATGAGTTTGAAATTGAGAGATGAGATTTTGTATACTGGCTATCCTGGCTGTGCTGGGATAGGCAATGGCTTTGGATGTATCTATGGTTGCTCCTAGATACTGATGTAAGTGGGAAGGTTGTAGGTGGGATTTGGGGTAGTTGATAGTGAATCCCAAATCGTGGAGAGTTTGAATCGTGCGATGAGTGTGGAGAATGCATTTTTGGTATGTATTGGCTTTTATGAGCCAATCGTCCAGATAGGGGAAGACATGGATCTGTTGTCTTCTGAGATGCGCTGCCACGACTGCTAGGCACTTGGTGAACACTCTGGGTGCTGTTGTTACTCCGAATGGGAGAACTGTAAATTGATAGTGTTGCCCATCTACCACAAATCGTAGATATTTTCTGTGAGCGGGATGCATAGGGATGTGAAAGTATGCGTCCTTGAGGTCCAATGTGGCGAGGAAGTCTCCCTGTTGTAAAAGTGGGAGGACTTGTTGGAGAGTGGTCATGTGAAAATGATCCGAATGTATATACTGGTTTAGTAGTCTGAGATCCAGTATGGGCCTTAGTGTTTTGTCCTTTTTGGGAATGAGGAAGTATAGAGAATATACCCCTTTTCCCTGATGTTGAAGGGGAACTGGTTCTATCGCATGTTTTTGTAACAGGGATTGAACTTCTTGTTTGAGGAGAGAGAGATGATGCGAGGACATTGGACGTTGTTTGGGCGGTATGTTTGGGGGGGATTGTATGAGTTCGAGGCAGTAGCCAGACTGGATAATTTGTCTTACCCACCTGTCTGTGGTGATGGAAGTCCAGACAGGCAGGAATTGTTGGAGTCGCCCCCCGACCGGAGTGGAATGGTCTGGGGGGAGTGGTGGCAAGTCACTGTTTGGTGGCTGGTGAGGTGCGGGTGTTGTTGTTGTTGCCCCGCCCTCGACCTTTGTTATTGTTTCCCCTATAACCTCCCCGGAAATAACCTCTGTTAGGGGATGTTTGTCCAGAATTTTTAAAGGTGGACGTGGTCTCAGTTGATGTGTTTTTGGAGCCTCCTCTATAAAAGGAGCGACGAAAGGAACCCCGGTTTTGATGAGACTGCAGTGCTCCCATAGACTTGGCAGTTTCATTATCCTTTTTCATTTTTTCTAATGCAGTATCCACTGCAGGGCCAAATAGCTGCTCTTGGTTGAAAGGTTGAGCTAGAATTGCGGTTTGAACCTCCGGTTTAAAACCGGAAATACGGAGCCAGGCAGGTCGTCTGAGTAAGACGCTAGTATTGACCGCTCTAGAAGCAGTGTCTGCTGCATCTAAGGCGCATTTAATGGAGGCATTAGATATTAATTTGCCTTCCTGGATGAGGTCAGAGGCCTGGGACTTAAAAGGTTCAGGCAGATGTTGCATAAGGTCCTCAAGTTGGTCATAATGCGCTCTATCATACCTGGCTAACAGGGCCTGGGTATTCGCAATACGCCAATGGTTAGCCGCCTGCGCGGCGACCCGTTTGCCCGAGGCTTCTAAAAGCTTAGACTCTTTGTCTGGGGGAGGCGTTTCTCCAGTTGTCTGTGAGTTAGCGCGCTTCCTGGCATTTGATACGACTAGGGAGTCTAAAGGGAGCTGGGCCTTAATGTATGCAGGGTCTTGCGGGGCTGGTCGGTACTTTTTTTCGATGCGTGGGTTGAGAACCCTAGCTCGAACAGGGTCCTTAAAGACTTCAGTAGCATGCTTTATAACCCCTTTGATCATGGGCAGTATGTGAACAGTCTTTTGTGACTGCTCAAAGGTATCAAGGAGAAAGTCCTCTTCAAGGGCGTCTGTGTGCATTGTAACGCCGTGGAATGTTGCTGCCCTATTTATAAGTTGGCCGAACCCTAGGTGGTCATCAGGAGGGGAGGGCTTGGAGGGGTAGGTAGTGGGGTCAGGCATGTCAGGTATAGGATAAGACCAGTCATCCATGGGTGCTGGGTCTGGGAACGTAAAAGGGTCGTTTGGATCAACAGGATCATTAAATAAATCAGGGTCCGCCCCTCCCCCTAAGTCATCATTATCATCCTGTGGAGGAGGTGAATGATAGGGAGATGGTAAAGGTAAAGGTAAAGGAGAATCAGGAGGAGGAGGGGGGGACGGGTTAGGAGGTAAAACAGGAGAGGAAGGACGAAGTGGTGAAGTAGCACAGTCCTTTTTCCGTATGGGAGCTGGGGGAGGTGTAGTGTCCAGCTTCCGCTTTTTATATGGGATGGCAGTCACATGTCCCGTGTTAGGATTGATGTAGATCCGCTTCTGAGTAGGATCTGGTCGAAAAAGTTCATCTGGCTCCGAAGGTGGTGTCTGTGATGTCCGCTTCGGGTCTTTATGAGCTTTTTTCGGCGGGGACGCAGTTTTCGGCGCCGATGATTTTTTCGGGTCCGATGGATTTTTCGGAGCCGACTGAGTTTTCGGAGCCGACTGAGTTTTCGGTGCCGACTGAGTTTTCGGTGCCGACTGAGTTTTCGGTGCCGACTGAGTTTTCGGTGCCGACTGAGTTTTCGGTGCCGACTGAGTTTTCGGTGCCGACTGAGTTTTCGGTGCCGACTGAGTTTTCGGTGCCGACTGAGTTTTCGGTGCCGACTGAGTTTTCGGTGCCGACTGAGTTTTCGGTGCCGACTGAGTTTTCGGTGCCGACTGAGTTTTCGGTGCCGACTGAGTTTTCGGTGCCGACTGAGTTTTCGGTGCCGACTGAGTTTTCGGTGCCGACTGAGTTTTCGGTGCCGACTGAGTTTTCGGTGCCGATGGACTTTCAGGCATCGATGTTGAAGAACGTCTCGGTGCCGGTGGAGACTTCGGTGCCGAGGAACGTTTCTGTGCCGAAGGAGATTTCGGTCTTGGAGCCTGTTTCGGTGCCGACAGTGGGTGTTTGGGTGCCGAGGGTGTTAAAGGCACAATCAGGTGAGGTTTGCCCGAGCCACCCACAGGCTTAGATGTCTTCGGAGCCGGGCCCGAGGGCGGGGCTTCTGAAGAGGATTTCCGGTCGCGACTGGGCCCAGCTGGCGGAGTCTTGACCAATGCTTTTTTGGATGGGGCAGGGGCAGGGGGGGTGGTACTCACACGCTGCCCTGGAGTGATGAGGTCATCGGAATCGTCGGCCTCGGACACGATCTCGAGATCTTCGGTGTCGTCTTCGGGAACATCTTGAGCAAAGATGTCCTCCGGTTCTGGAGCTGGTTTGGCCATAATATGGCGTCGAGCTCTTCGGTCCCGGAGGGTCTTCTTCGAACGGAAAGCGGAACAAGCTGGACAGGTGGACTCGTTGTGTTCCGGCGACAGGCAGAGGTTGCAAACCTCGTGGTGGTCACTGTGGGGGAACTTCGCTCCACACTGGGGGCATTTTTTGAAGGGTGTCCTGTCCATCAGCCGCTTCCGGAACCGGTCCGAGTTGATGTCGACGTCGATGGAATGAAGATTAAAGAGTTAAATCGATTGCTGGAAGTTTTCTGCTGGAGCGGAAAAAAGTGCATCCGAACCCAATGGCGGAAAAAAACAATCTGACGATGGAGTGGATGCCCATGCGCACTGTTGTCCAGGGGAGGAGTCACCAACCTCGTGACCAAAGGCTTCTTCCGAAGACAACAACAACCTGCAATCATCCGAGCCCAACACCAGATGGCGATCTTATCCTCAGTGTGTGATCTGCAGCTCATATGCCTCGAACACATATTTTCACAATGACCCTGAGGAGGCATGGAGTTGGTTGGAATCCTACCGGGCAGGATTGGGCGAGGCAGGAAGGAGTCTGGGGCAACAGACAGAGGCGCCGCGTCTGCACCGCACCAGACGACGTAGTCCTGAAGCGCAGAAACCCACCACGACTCAGACGGAGAAGGAGAGATCGGCAGCGTTGCAGGCTGTGACGGAGATATCCCAAACAAGAAGAGCTGTGTCGATGGGGGCGACAGATTCCGAAAAAGGGTCAGCCGGGACTGATTCCTAAGGGACAGACACGGGAAGCGTTCCACTGCCGCATATCACACCAGGGACAGCAGATGAGATCGTTGATGCCTGAACTTGTGCAGTAACACCCTGGGACCTGTAAGGGGGGTTGAATGGTGCTGGCCCCTTTTATCCCAGAGGGGCAATCGGGAGGAGACAGTTGAGATGGTGGCGCTCCCTCGACTATTGTATTATTTTCAGACATTGCCGGTCTGGGTGCCCGGTTCCACTTTCAAGCAGCTTCGTTCCATGGCTAGGGGATTTCTATGGGGGACTGGCAGAAGGCGGGTTGCGCTGACTGCAATGATGCGCCCAAGAGCTGACGGGGGTATGGCAGTGCCAGACTTTGAGTTGTACTATTTAGCAGCTCAGTTACAGTGGCTCACTCAAGCGGTAGCTCGGGAGTTCCAGGGCCCGGACGGTCCTGGGGGACGGTGGGTTCCACGCCATATTTTGTCCTTTATAGTGCTTCAGTAGCGGCTGCGCCTCGAGCTGCTTACTAGCGAAGCGCAGACACTGAGATTGTGCTGGAACCGGAGCCAGCGCAGAGCTGGGTTCGCCCATCCATATGACCCAGAGATTCTGCTGGGTATGTGTACCGCCCTCCCACATGGCGGGGACTGGACAGCATTGGCCGAATGGGAGGTGCTAGGAGTGCAGGTGCTGGGAGATCTATATGAAGATGGAGCCCTGTTACCGTTTCAGGCCCTGCAGGGTAGATATGGCCTCCCTCGGGGAGATTATTTACTGCATTCAGCCCTAGTCTCGGCAATGCAACTTTACTGGGAGGCGGGATTTTCGAAACCACAGACATCAATGGCATGTCAGTATGTGGTGATGGCCGCGGGAACCTTCAAGGCCATTACGTGCCTTTATAGGCGCATGCTGACTGAGGGTCTGGAGCAGTTGCGGGAGCTGCAGGGGAAGTGGGAGGCAGACATAGGGAAGGAGATCCAGGAGAAGACAAGGGCCCAGTTAGTTAGGAGAGCTTGGAAAAGCACGAGAAATGCCAGATTTCAATTGGTACAATTTTATATCCTGCATAGGGTATATTTAACAACTGCTAAGATTAATCAATATTTTAAAACGGACACTGCTCAATGTCCACGTTGCAGTCTGGAAGGGGCAGACTTTCAACATATAATGTGGGGGTGTCCACAACTAGGAACATATTGGGAGGAAGTGACTGATCTGCTTTGTGGAATCGCAGACCGTAACGTGGAACCTGTTCAGGGCACTTGTTTACTGCACTGGTTCCGGCATACCTCTAAAATTAAGGTGACGAGCAAGTTTATAGATTTAGGCCTGTTATTAGCTAACAGAGAGATCACTGCACGAGGGCCCAGTGTGGGGAGGTGGAAGGTGGACTTATTCAAATGGGCGCTGAGCCAAGGTACACTCAGGCTTCAACAGGCCACGCGGACCTCCGTCTCCCTCTCTCTCTCCCTCCGTCTCCCTCTCCGTCTCCCTCTCTCTCTCCGCGTCTCCCTCTCTCTCTCCGCGTCTCCCTCTCTCTCTCCGCGTCTCCCTCTCTCTCTCCGCGTCTCCCTCTCTCTCTCTCTCCGCGTCTCCCTCTCTCTCTCTCCCTCTCTCTCTCTGTCTCCCTCTCTCTCTCTGTCTCCCTCTCTCTCTCTGTCTCCCTCTCTCTCTCTGTCTCCCTCTCTCTCTCCCTCTCTCTCTCTCTCCCTCTCTCTCCCTCTGTCTCCCTCTCCCTCTCGGTCTCCCTCTCCCTCTCCGTCTCCCTCTCCCTCTCCGTCTCCCTCTCTCTCCCCGTCTCCCTCTCTCTCCCCGTCTCCCTCTCTCTCCCC